>NC_064639.1:790208673-795208673 GCF_023864345.2 Schistocerca serialis cubense | reverse complement strand
TGACGCATCGCCTCTGCTGAACTCTGCTAGTTGTGAACTTCCGGCAGGTCGAATAGCTATCAAACCTATGTTTGTTGCGTAGTCGTTATTATCATTCATCAATGTAAGTCTAGTACACTTAGTAACAGAATATGTTGGTCTTGCAAGTGTGACGAAAATTGACATACGCAATGTCCTCCGACAGAAATGCTACCTCCAATAATTAAAGAATACATAAAATGATATTTTTAAGGAACCGTCCTAACATTTCTTTTTAGTGGTTTGCGGTGTAAAACATATATTAGAATGTTCGAATGAGGATTAACACACTCGTCATATATGTAAGATGACTTAATCACTGTGCTTTCTGTTTCTGTCTTATGGCACGAAAGACACAGTGGCCTCTGGTGTTTTACACACAACCTCTTCATTATACTGTATCTCAAATACTATTTTTAGAGGACATCACAGCGGTTTGGGGGTTTCCCGCATCCATTTTGTGAAGTATTCCTGACTTCACAAAAATCTTCTTGAAATCCTCTTCTTCCATTACGAACAGATCGTGTTTTTCGCCCTCTCCTCCTCCTCCTCCTCCTCCTCCTCCTCCTCTCTTGTGGCTACCATTAGGTACTTTATTTGGGAAATGACATTGTTGCCTTTTCCTCGTGTGGTGATACTTTTTCTTCCTACGCTTCTATGTTTTCTCCATTTCCTTGCCGCGCGTAGTGGCCACGCGGTTTAGGGCGCCATGTCACGGATTGCGCGGCCCCTCCCGCCGGAGGTTGGAGTCCTCCCTCGGGCATGGATGTGTGTGTTGTTCTTAGCATAAGTTAGTTTAAGTAGTGTGTGAATCTAGGGACCGATGATCTCAGCAGTTTGGTCTTTTCGGAATTCACACACATTTTCCATTTCCTTGCAATTACATTTCCTTCACAGTATAGCAGTATTTTTGAACACGCACCTTAAGACTGAGTTTCAGGACGTATTATCTTCTTCTTGTCGCGAATTATATTTCGAATAATTTATCTCGTTATTTTGATAATTACATTCGTCCTCTACAAGCTTACAGCTTACTTTTCTTTCATTGTGGATTTCTTCCTAGTACAAACCTGTCTTGTTGACACAAATTTGACAGTTTGCCTGTCAACAGTATGAAATGTAACTTTTAGTGTGCATGCAGTAATGGTAGTGTGTACAGTTTCCCTTTTTTTCCCACGGTGGTGATGTGAGAGAAGCAAGAGCGTGAAACCTGGTGTCAGCATACAGCAAACTCTTTCCATAACACTATCAGTACGGGGCCCGTTGAGTTACACTGAGTAATGAAAGACTGCGAAGAGCTTTGCAATTCGACTCAGGACATTCGGATACAGTTTGATTACTGCAAACTTACCGCAACCATCTCTATTCCACTTGTCGGTACTAATGCGGACCAGCAACATCTGCTACGGAAGAACTTGGTTATACGAAGATATGGCTCATGTAACCTTCTTGGTATTCGACGTCTTGTAGTAACAAGATACACAAGAACAAGAGTGTTTGACACACAGTTCTGTTGGTACAGTGAGTACCTGCTGTGTTTGAGAGGATGGCTGCGCGAAAACTACAAGACATTTGGAAAAACGACATATACCGGTGGATAGAGCACCTCTCCATGCTTCGATTCGTAATATGACTCTTGGCGTAGTTACAGAGCGCATCGCTAGCGGACAGGCGTGTCGGATCAAGTAGACAAATCATCCGCTCCATATTGTCACGTCGAATTAGTCCGTGCCTGCAGAGAGGCAATCCAATGAATGGATTTCCGAAACGTATTGCTGTCCGCAGCAGCAACAGAAGCAGCTTCAATGAACTGAATGCACGTGCCCTTCTGTCCGTGTTGATATTATTCCATGCCGCAAATGGTGCTCATATTGAGCACTTGTAATGTGAGTTAAAAACATGATGCGATTCTCTGCCCACTGATGTGTGTCTGTTTTCTGTATGTCTTGTAGTTTTTTGCGGTCGCCTTTTGAAACCGTGGAGGTGCTTATGAATAACCCTGTGTAAGGGAGCTTCAGCACTGAACGACGGTACTGCTATCTTACTGATCTCCAGACACAGAGCTCTAGCTCCATGCTTACTAAAGAGACAACAACGACGAAAGAGACAGGTTCTCTGGCACTGGATTAACAATCCTGCTTGCGTCCTTTGTTCCTTACCTTGGGTTGAGTAGGAGGTTATTGCCCGCCCGGTTAGCCGTACAGTCTAACGCACGGCTTTCCGGATTGGGAAGGAGCGCCTGGTCCCCGGCACGAATCCGCCCTGCAGACTTGTGTCGAGGTCTAGTGAGCCGATGGTTTTTAGGCGGTTTTCCACCTGCCTCGGCGAATGCGGGATGGTTCCCCAATTCCGCCTCAGCTACACTATGTCGGCGATTGCTGCGCACACAAATTATCCACGTACGCGTACACCACCATTACTCTACCACGCAAATATAGGGGTTACACTCGTCTGGTGTGAGAAATTCCCTGGGGAGAGGGGGAGGGGGTCCACCGGGGGCCAAACCGCACAATAACCCTGGGTTCGGTGTGGGGCGGCGGAGGGGTGAAGTGAACTGTGGTAGCCGTCGTGGGGTTGTGGACCACTACGGCTGCAGCGATGACGGAGCCTCTCCGTCGTTTCGAGCCCCCGGTTCACATACAATACATACAATACAATACGGGGTATTGGAAACGTGACTCACTCACAGACTGGCAGGGGTGGAAAAGGAATTCAGCCGTATCTTTCTAAGAGTAACCACCCAGGTGTTCGCCGTAAGTTCAAAAATGGTTCAAATGGCTCTGAGCACTATGCGACTTAACTTCTGAGGTCATCAGTCCCCTAGAACTTAGAACTACTTAAACCTAACTAACCTAAGGACAGCACACACATCCATGCCCGAGGCAGGATTCGAACCTGCGACCGTAGCGGTCACGCGGCTCCAGACTGACGCGCCTAGAACCGCACGGCCACACCGGCCGGCTCGCCTTAAGTATTGTAATGTACCACAGAGGAATAAATCTGAATCGCCGAACTCTGTTCTGAACCCCCGCTCTTCAGGGTGGAAATGCAGCTCTTACGTGAGTAAGTCATGTTTTAATTATGACGCAGAGAAAATAAAGTTCTTTTTTTAGTATCAGTTCTGTACTCTCAGTTCTGTACTTAAAGTTCCGTCTTTCCTTGTAACGATTGTGATCGCACAGTCGACCGTCGCTCTCGACAGTGGTCAAATACTCCGTTTACATGTTTACATCTGTGTCATGGTGCTGCCCTATGTGGGCGTTTCACTCTACGCAGCGTACTGTGTCTGTTCGTAATTCTTCGCCATCCATTCTGTAGTGTTTCTGGATTTGGTCTCTAACGTTACATACGACAAGCAGACCATTTGTGTCATCGTTTTAGCACAGCTCGGTGACGATTTAATAGAAGGCTATTACCAGTGTGAGTTGCCTATTTGATTCGTTGAGATGCTGTAGCTTTAACCTAATTTCCTGTTTTGTTTCACTGCAGGCAGCCTGAAGATGTTCAACGAACGAACCTGTCGTAACACTATAAACGTGGAATACCCGTAATACAGCCGAGGTGGTTTTTATTAAAGATTAACAGTGGAACTTCCTAGCCAGTTACTGATACAGTGAACAAACATATTGTGATCGTAACAGCTCAGCCTCATCGACAAAGAGGACAACGCGTTTAGAGGGACGGAAAATATGATAACCTACTTGCCTTGTTTTGGTAGTCCGACAGGGTCGGTTAACTACTTTCACAGTTCACGGCCGTGGCGCGTGACGCCCGGAGAGGGCAGAGCCTGGTCTCTGTTACCAGAAGCTTCGGAGGCCGGAGACGAGCAGCGGCCTTGATAAACCAGAGGTTGAAGGGCACGTGCTAGGCCCTAGGAAGCCCTATCCGGATCAGCAGCTGCGGCGTTGCGGCCAGCCGGTTCCGTGTTTGCGAGCCTGTGTGTTTGCACAACGGCGCTACGGTCAGCCTGCCGCGCTGTGGAGAACCGGCGCCTGTGATCGAGGTCACCGCGCAACGTGCTTCGCTCGCTTGAGACTCCGCTTACTTCTTGTTTGTAAACGTTTCCACGACTGCGCTACAGACCTGACCATGGAGAGCCGGCACACGTACTTCGGCGCACCACTTGTAACTATATACCCACGGTGTTTCGCAGCAACTGAAGTTATTTGAGGGGGCAGATCAGGGTGACGCTCGATTTTGAAACGGATATTCATGATTTTTTAAAATAAAATAACAAAACAATTACAAAACTGACTTAAGATCTTCAGTTGCACGCCATTAAGAAGGTATTATTAATTTTTAATTAGAAAACTACACTCGGAGGACACTACACGACACCGACGAAAGGCATTCGCGGAGTGTAACGGCGATTGGTATGAGCTCTGAACGCCACAAATTTCAATCTATAACAAAAGTTCAAAAACTGATGATATTGTCTAACATAGTTCGTAGGGATATTTAAAAAATTGTTTTCAACAAAATGGCGACTCTCTGAAATAAAAGTCAATTTTTCGACATAAAAGTCGTTATAAAAACTTTCACCACGAAACGAAATTAAAATAAATCGCAAAAATCATACGTATTACAGTAGAAAAAGCGCCGAATCACAAGTTTAAAAAAAAAGGTGTAATATAGTTGCATGTATATTTCATGAGTTACAGCCCACCCCAACTTGAAAAATAATATTTTGAAAAAAAAAGAAAAAACCACAAGCGTTTGAAGTTTCAACTTGTATTTTTTAATACGGAAACTGAACAAACATTTACTCGGCAATGCCAGCGACGTATAGTTGGCCATTTTTCCGCCGATGTCGCAAAACACTCATTTTGACGAAATTATATCGATTAACTGGCTTTCGCTTACCAATGTGTTTTTTGTACGGTTGGGATAACTTTTCGGATGATCGCCGTCCGTGTAAATACGTTTATTGTCGTTTTCAAGCACTCACGTTTCACTTCGTATAAAAAACAAGCGAAATGACAAGTTAAGCAGACGCGAGACGTACACATCCTTTCAGACTGATGACCATAAAGGAATTATGTTACGAAGAGAAATCTTGTTGAGAACAGTATTTTAGTTGATACTGATGTCCGTTTTGATACTATCCGAAACTAACGAATACCTCTATCCGGTCGCTAACTAATGTAGTAGTAAATCGGTTGCACACGAGCACTCTGGTGCACAAGACTCTCATGCAGTAAATCGCGTTTTTAACACATTATAACTTTTACGGCACACTTCATATGAAAGAATCTTAAAAATAGCCTCTCTAAGGAACGTTTTAAGCCAATAAAAAAATTAGGTTAAAAAATTTGATCCTGATAATAAAGGGAAGTGTTTCGGTCTAGGCTACATGCGTATTACGTTCCTTTCGAATAATGGTGATGTAATAGGTCCATACTAAGCAAAATACGATGACGGCTAGATGATGTGACGTAATTGCAGTCACCAAATTTCTGCTCCTAATGCGAAAATATTTTTTTGACTTACGTGGTGCATAGCGACGCATAGAAATGTGTCCGTATGTAGTTGATTTGGATTGTGACATGGCAGAAAAGGTCAAACCTGTGAGAAAAGCATATGTTGCTTTTACTTTTAACCTTTATGGCTCGTCAGGTGATAGTGTGGATGTCGTACTGTCATAGAAGCAGTGTGCAGAGCACGATTTGCATCTGGTGGCCAAAATTGGAATAAATTTTTTTATCAGTGTAATTCGGCTCTGCAATAACGCATCAGCATATCTACCACGTTTCGCTGCCATACGATAATTACAGCCCAAAGTGGACCTTCACGAGTATCTGCACTGCTTTAACTCCATGTTCTGTAATTGCTGTACCTATCTGCATAAACCATTCACTGCTGCACCATACACTCGTTGACTAGCTGCGCTCCTGTAGCAGGCAACCTGCAGCTGGACACCTTCCAGCGGTGTTCCGCAGCAAGTGTTTGGAGCACGCGTGGCGACATGCAGACGATGCGCCCGCAGCGTCCACGCCGCCGCGGATGTTGACGGAGCGACTTCCGGCGCCCGTCGCACGGCGTGTCCGCCGCGGGCGCGATGTTTCGGTTGGCGGGTCGCCAGCAGCTCGCCTTTAAGCGGCCGCCCAGATACGAGCGCCGAACGCAAAAACAAACGAAAAGCAAAAAGGCGCCTCAATGGGGGGGTCTTGTTTGGCGCACGCGATACGGGGCCCCGGTTTGACGGCCGCGGCGGGCCCTGGCGGAGCTAATGCGAATTGAATGATGGCCGGGGGAAAAGGCGCCGGAAGAGCGGCCGGGCCGTGTTTAATTGACGGACCCCGGCACGAGCCCGAAATAAATACGCGGCGGCCCGCGTAGCCAATCAGCGGGCGCGCTTTCCCAGTCACTGTCAGCGCCGCTGGTTTGGATACTGCTACCGTCACACTGGTCCCTCGCGACGCCATTAGGAGGAACAGATAGCCTATACACACACAGCGTACAGCGTAATGTGACCATAATATTAAGAGAAAACATCCAGCACTCGTTGCTTTTCTCGAAAAGTGATAAGTGGTTGAATAATAGAAAAAAAACACTAGTACTTTCCTACCGATTCTAATATTTTTGAAACTCTGCTAAAAATCATGTTGTAATCGGGGATCACACCACTATTTGGGCATGACGAATAGTCAGTGCTAAAGGGGGAAACTGAGGTTGGAGAACTCTATTTTTCGTATTAATTTAGCCGTTTTCGACGTCTACAAGCAGACAAAGGAATATTACGTAGACACAGGCAACAGATCAACTGCTTTCAGTTTTTATTGTAAACTATGGATGAATTGTTTAAGTTATTTCTCCTTATATGATGTCGCAAGTTTTTGTGGTTCCTCCCGTTCTTAATCTTTTAAAGAAAATGGAGCATTGTACTTCATTGGTAGTGCACTTCCAGACAAGGGGTGGTGCTATTCTGTGCCGCGCGGGATTAGCCGAGCGGAATGCCGGCACGGTAGCTCAGCGTGTTCGGTCAGAGGGTTAGCTGCCCTCTGTAATAAAAAAAACTGAGTTAATGGATCAACAATGAACTAAAACGGATGCGTTACGACGTCCGCCCCGAGCAGACGCAACGAACAAAAGCGAACAAAACGAGAGTAAAAAAAAAAAAAATGTTTAGGGCTCGGATTCTTACGCCAGAGGTCTGGTGTTCGATTCCCCCGTCGGCACTTTTACCTACAAAAAGAACAAAAAAGCGGACTGAGGCGCTACAGTCATGGACTGTGCGGCTGGTCCCGGTGGAGGTTCGAGTCCTCCCTCGGGTATGGCTGTATGAGTTTGTCCTTAGGATAATTTAGGTTAAGTAGTGTGTAAGCTCAGGGACTGATGATCTTAGCAGTTAAGTCCCATAAGATTTCACACACATTTGAACTTTTCTTTTCTATTCTGTAATACAAGTAATGTTCGACGACGACAGCGTGGGACTATCATATAGACCAGATGGGACAAGTATTGCACATTGCATGTGTACGCATACCATCTAGTGGAGGACGCTACATGATAACAGACCATTATTGTCTCACAAGACAAACTCCCCATCTCATTCTTCTCAGATTTAGTGTTAATATGACCCAGTGGGTAGGCCGTCAGAAACCGAACACGTATCGAGCATGAAAACAGGAAGAAAATGTACCAAACTGTGAAAAAAAAAAGCAAAATAGAAAGTATTCGGTCCAAGCTCAAGGTGTGCAACATCGAGCGGATTACACGAACCGCGGCGACGTGATAGTGTGGTAACAGTGATGGACTGCAAAGAAGGAGATCTGTGTTCATATCACACTCGTGTCCCAATTTCTGTTTTTTTCCACAAAATTGTGAACTGTCCGTCCGGTCATTGACGTGTCTGTTCTCCTTCTGTAGTCTTGGCAAGTGTCATACTATACACTGGTAATACAATATGAGTCATGCGGTAAGAATATGTTACCGTCGCCATTAAATGCGATGAATAATGAGAGCAGGCGAGATGCCTCATAAACCTCTCACAGAAATTAAAACAGCAAATAAACGCGTGTGAATATGCCACAGCAAAGGATTTCAAGTGTCAAAACCTCGAAAATGGGACGCAGGAGTTGTACTTGGGTAGAACAAGTAGGCGGTACGTACATCTGGAGGTTCCTTCCGTACACCTCGCCGTTGCAAACGAAGATATGTCAAAGACCGGACGGACAGTTCATAATTTTGTGAAGAAAAGAAGAGTGGCATGAGGGAGATTTGAATCCGGATCTCACCCTTCGCAGTCCAACACAGTGACCACATAACCACGACGCCGTGTCCGTTGACGTTTGCTCTGTGTTGCAGATCTCCAACTTGGAACGTTCATTATTTCGATTCTGTTTGTTTTCCCACAGTTCGGTACACCTTCATGTTTTCATTCTTGATTTGTGTTCAGTTTTTAACGAGCTATCCACTGGGCCGTCTTACCGCCAAATCTCGGGGTGGGGGTGGGGCGGAGTTTCCCTTGTCAGCAATATTGTGCCAGTGTGTTTGTTGTTAATTTCTCTCCGCATTGTTATTAAAATAGTGGCACTGGTCGCTTTTCCCAATTTCTATAATAACGCAATATTTCAAAGCAACGAAAATTTTAGGAATAAAAATTATTCGTTTTTAGAAAAGCTTTATTTAGAAGTCAAAATTTTTGTCGCTGCTGCTATGACCAATTGGTGTTTCGATTTTTTACCTGGTCGTAAGTAAAAAATAAAAAGCACCTGTTATAATACAGACCAAATAAATACCGAAAACTACCGGTTATTCAGAACTAAAATACCGGCATCGGTTTTAACCGGGCGGTTTTTGCCATGCCTATGAAAGTGTCAGTTATCCACACTCGAATTCGGCAACTGTGTAGGGAGGTAGCAGGACGGCCCGACCTTAAGTTATGCGTCAACTAGGGTGGTGTTCCTCGCTCTGTCCTGTGCGGATAATGTGTAATACATGTCATCTTTTAATGTGCAGAGATATTGAAGCACCTGTGATTTTTGAAGAGAACATTATGATCTTTTACCAGTATTCGAGAACTCTTCGAGAGGAGATGTATCGAGTGAGACCGCTTGCATCAAATGTGGAGACAAATTTTATAATTAAAAAAAATCCCATTTTTACTTCCATTATTAGGTAGAAAAGCGCACCTTGGCTGAAACTGCTATGTCGGCAGCATTAGTAAACCTTCAAAAGCTTTGTATTAGCTCCCTCTTACGTCGGGCCTGGTGATCTACCAGTAAAATGAGTGCCTGGAAACAGAGAGGTCGCCAGATCGAATCTCGGACCGTGAAAATTTTGAATCTGCCTTCAATCAACCCTTCACGTTTCAACAGTGTGAACTAGTCCTTGGTTCTGATTCCACGTTAAACCGTAGACCTCCTTTCCACAGATGTATAACTGAGGTAGATTAAGGACATGGAAGTCGCCGAAAAGGCGTCCAGTTGAAGTACCAGGCCACTGACCTATACAAAATAATAATTATTATTATTATTGTTGTTAGCTCACTCTCGTCTCTCAAGAGCTTTAGAATGTCCCAAATATGAATGTTACGTCACCCTGAAGAGGATATACTGCAAACTAAATGCAGGTCGCCAGATCACTCTACCCACATTTCTGAAATTTATCAAATAGGAGCAGTGACACTATTACCTGTCTGTATAGCATAACGTACAGTGCGCTGGCTTCCAAGACAGCAAGGTGACCCACACCTGGATCAACTTTGGTTGCAGTACCGGCCAGCACTGTGCTTTTTAGCTGGTTTTTCACGGTCGTTTAGGCAAATTTTAGGATGGTCCCCACTTTCCGCCTCAAGGCAACACGTTACACAAACGGTTAAAGTACGATCTCACACAGAATAAAGTTTACACAGTCCACATACAGGGATCGCACACGGCTTCCCTCCCTTCAGTAAATGACGACTACGGCAAAGGAAAGGGCACCCGGCCACGAAGTGAAATGAAAAATAAAAGTGCCAGAACTTGATTATACAGTGGAGCCAGTATCTAAGACGAAGATCAGTAGCACTTTTAACGTGAGGTTGTAAAATTTTTGATTTTTACCCCTAATGACTTACGAAATGTTATGTCTGGTTTTATATATGTAAAATAGTAGAAACTAATAATTACAATGTATAATATTAAATATCAGATATATTGCACAGTAGTGTAATACGTTCATGTGAGTTGTATGATGTGTTATTTATAGATGGCGATGTATGGAGATGCGTGCAAACGATGTGATACTCTTCCACGTTGTTTTTCACATGCTTGAAAATGATTTATAGTCGAAATAAGCTATTCATATGATCTAAATAAATAACATTACGCTACAGCCTACTATGGACAATGTTTTCTTTAATAAATTACTATCCTTTTGCTCATATATGCATTCAACACACAATGAACACAACTCCCCGCCACCCTATCTGTGTCCACCTCTTCCTCACTCTGCCTGTCCACCTCATCCTCCCATCTCTATCTATCTCCTCTGTCTGAATCCTCCCTTCCTCTCTCTCTGTCTCTTGATCTCCTCCTCGCCCTATCTTTGTCTCTCTTTCTCCATTTCTCTCTGACCATATCCCTGTCTCCCCTCCCTCTGACCATATCCCTGTCTCCCCTCCCTCTGACCATATCACCCTCACTCTCTATCTCTCTCTTTTTCCATCTCTGCTTCCCTCTCTTCCTTTTCCACTACCCAGCACCCCTCTTCAACTTCCACCTGCCTCATTCAGCTGTCCCTCATCACCCCTATCTGTCTATTTCCTCCTCCCTCTAACTCTGTACATCCCTCCCTCTATCCATTTCAGCATGTCCCTAGCCATGCCCATCAGGATGTGTAGCTCCTATAATACAGTTCAGTACACCAGGCCGACACTACTGCCACAACATGCCTGACATGCACTCAGGCTCTTGAAAATAATTAACTTTCCCCTGATGTACAGGCCAACAATACAAAGCGACACGTAGGCCGCCATGCAAAGCAGGTTGATGTAGTGGGCTGACACTGTTCCGGACAGAGTGAGGTGGCGCAGTGGTTAGACACTGGACTCGCATTCGGGAGGACGACGGTTCAATCCCGCGTCCGGTCATCCTGATTTAGATTTTCTGTGATTTCCCTAAATCGACCCAGGCAAATGTCGGGATGGTTCCTTTGAAAGGGCGCGACCGACTTCCTTCCCCATCCTTCCCTAATCCGATGAGACTAATGACCTCGCTGTCTGGTCTCCTTCCCCAAACAACCCAGAACAACCCAGATACTGTTCCCCCACAATATGCCTGTCATACAGGGCAGTCCATAAGCCATAGACTGAGGAAAAAAACACGTTTTTGCCTGTATCTCCTGTCCTATTGGAGCAAGGAGATAAAACTCACAGTGATGATAGTCTGGAGACCTGCTGTTTCTGTACCAAATTTGGCTGAAGTCGATCCAGGGATTTTGGAGGTGATCCTGGACACACAGATGCACACACATTGATTTATATATACAGTATAACAGATTAAATCGTTGGGTGCTCATGTGATTGTTGGCAATCGTCTCTGGACAACCACAAGCAAATACAGAAAGACTTGCACACAGTTTTCAAAATGGCTCTGAGCACTATACGACTTAACTTCTGAGGTCATCAGTCGCCTAGAACTTAGAACTAATTAAACCTAACTAACCTAAGGACATCACACACATCCATGCTCGAGGCAGGATTCGAACCTGCGACCGTAGCGGTCGCCCGGTTCCAGATGTAGCGCCTAGAAGCGCACGGCCACTCCGGCCGGCCACAGTTTTCAGATAGTTTAATAAATGACTGTTCTCTTTTGATATGGATGACTGCAAGATAACGCCCATGACAGAGGCAGAACTCGATACCTCACGTGCACATGATATGTAGTGAAGATCTGAGACACTTCAAATCGTTAAAAAGTTAAGGGTCATGTGATCGGATTATCATACAAAATCTGCAGCCGTGAATGCGAATGGAAAACTTACATTCGTGGGAAGGGATCTGCAAACGGAACCGTGGACAAAACAGTAGCGGGATCCATTCTCGAATACTGCTTCAGTGTATGCTGTCTTTACTAAGTACACAGACAAAAGCCATCAATCGAATTCAGAGCCCCTGCTACATTCTTAGCCGAATGGTGTGGCCCATACGAACGACGAACAGAGATGCTCGGCCAACTTAAATGGGATACTCAGTAGACGAGTGACGTTGCTCTCACAAAACAAGACTCTGTAAATTAGAGAACTTCTATTCGAAAAGGCCTGCAATAATTCTGCTGCCATTTTGGTATATATCTAGCATAGGGATCATGAAAGTAAGAGACAGAAGACTAGGAAATGTACACATACATACAGTCAGATTTTGTTCACTCTGCAGATAAATAGAATAGAACAGAAAAATCTCTTACAGTGGTACAAAGTACCTTGCTTTATGCTCAGTACAGTGGCTAGCAGAGTGGTAGATGAGCAACAGGAAGGATAGTACTTGGCAGCAAATCAGTATTTTTTTGTGTTTGCAGCCTCGAATTTTGTAAAACAATACAGACTTAACTTTACGGTGCCGCTGCTGACTGGCAGGACTGTGGACTCTCCATTATCGCTAGAGAACGCAATGGACGAGGCTGGAGGGACCGGGGGAACCATTTTCCTCGCTTGTGTGGCGCAGTAAAGGGCGACGGGAATGGTCGGTGATAACGTACGGTCGTACGCGCGCAATCTGCTGTCCCTCGCCGCTTCTGCACCCCTGTGCAAATAATCCACGGGCTGACGGGCCGTCCCCGATGTGTGTGTTCACTGGGGGCGTGGGCATACGTCCAATAATGATGACAAACGCCAGCGGGACGACGGGGCAGATATTGCCCGCACCCGGAAACACGGGGGTCTTGTGATCTACGACGTTCCTCGTCCACCGTCTAAAGCCTACGGTTGACACACTGTTAGAAATAATTTGGGATATTGTCAAACGTAAAGTTGTTGCCTTATTATGTGAACATTCTGTTTTTTCTTCGTTAATTCATTCCTTGTTTCCTCATGTGTCGTTACTGTTCATTAAGAGAAAGTTAGATTAGATGAAATTCGCCTTTAGTACCTTTCATTTTTCATTGATTGCGTACAGTGCATATCGGAGTTCAAATGGTTCAAATGGCTCTGAGCACTATGGGACTCAACTGCTGTGGTCATAAGTCCCCTAGAACTTAGAACTACTTAAACCTAACTAACCTAAGGACATCACACACATCCATGCCCGAGGCAGGATTCGAACCTGCGACCGCAGCGGTCGTGCGGTTCCAGACTGTAGCGCCTTTAACCGCGCGGCCACTCCGGCCGGCCCATATTGGAGTACGTGCCTTCATTGCCAGTTACTGGCTGGCGAAAGTTCTACTTGTTTTGACAAAGAACAAATTCGCGATGCCATCGACTTGCATCTGATGATGCAGGCACTGGCTTAGAAACTCATGGCACGTAATAAATGAGAGCTGAGTGTGACCGAAAGCGAATTTATTACGCCCTAACTACTACTCACTTTTTCTTACGTAAAAGCTAAACTGGATGTGATGTTATTAAGAAAGGAAACACTTGTGTGAAGTTTTAAATGATTGTGACAGAAATGTGATCAGTGGTAGAACGAAAGGCGTCATTGGAAGGAATTACAGAAACATACATGGGAATCAGGTAACACCCACGCGGGGCTGTGAGGTAGATAATATGAACTGTTACGGTAGGGAAATGGTAGAGAACTACTAAAATGGTTCAAATGGTTCTAAGCACTATGGGACTTAACATCTGAGCTCATCAGTCCACTAGACTTAGAACTACTTAAACCTAACTAACCTAAGGACATCACACACATCCATGCCCAAGGCAGGATTCGAACCTGCGACCGTAGCAGCAGCGCGGTTCCAGACTGAAGCGCCTAGAACCGCTCGGCCACAACGGCTGGCGTAGAGAACTACTACCACTTCATAAATCATCGAGTGTTACTGAGGTTGTTACTCGGATAGTTGGCCTAGAACGATAATTATCTGTTAGGAAGATTTTTAACGGAGTGAACGTTGCAAAAAATTTGGGAACAATACGAAACTCCATTGAAAGATACATTGGGGCTGCTCACCTATAAAGTTATTCTCTTCATTCATGAAATTAGGCTGGCCGGTGTGGCCGTGTGGTTCTACGCGCTTCAGTCTGGAACCGCGTGACCGCTACGGTCTCAGGTTCGAATCCTGCCTCGGGCTTGGATGTGTGTGATGTCCTTAGGTTAGTTAGGTTTAAGTAGTTCTAAGTTCTAGGGGACTGATGACCACAGATGTTAAGTCCCATAGTGCTCAGAGCCATTTGAACCATTTTGAACCATGAAATTAGTTCTTCAGTAACAGCTGTGCTCTTGATGGTCATATAGACAATCGGGACCAGTTTTAGAGTCGCTATTTTTCATAAATAGGCCCATTACCAGACGCTATGATATACGAGTGCGTGCTCAAAAGTAATGCCTCCGAATTTTTTATGTGAGAACTCACAAATCTTTCTAAAATAAACAAACGTTATGTATGCAATATGTATATATATATAACATATGTATCCTAACGAGAGACCAGTTTGTCAGTAACTCACTGTAGAACGTTTGACTTTGTTGACGATGCCCCAACCTCGCCTCTACTTGCACTGCACCCTTTCATCGCTATCAGAGTGAAGTCCTCGAAGGTGTTCTTTGAGGTTTGGGAATCGGATGGGGCCAAGTCGGGGTTGAGTGGAGGACGATCGATAACACTGAGCCGAAGGCGTTTGGATATTGCAGGTGTCGCAGCGGACGTGTGTGCTATGGCGTTATCATGCTGAAGGAGAGGTGCTCCATGTGTAGAGGAACTCATCGAGTTCGAAACTCGATTACAGCACGCCGTTTCTCAAGCAACGACATAGTTACCTTACACATCGCCATGTTACACACTACAATTCCGCAGAGAGCTGCAAATATTTAAGCATGAAGAATAATGATGTGGAATGGTAATAAAGTTTCTTTTATTTAAAAAGCCGTAAGAGTTTTCACGTAAGAAATTCGGAGGCATTACTTTTCGGCACGCCCTCGTATATATAGCTTCGCCAGAAGCACAATCATCTGCTCTGTAGCATCGAATACCTTACATATATCGATAATCAACACGATAATGTCACGTACGCCACGATACAGATGAAGTTGACCACCTGAGGTAATTTAAGAAGTATGTGTAAAATATATATCAGATTGTTTGGACGAGATTTGAGGCTAGCTCCTCCAGAGTACGAACCGTGTGCCGTAACTACTGCGACACCTAGCACGTAACTGAATCGGATTTGCAGCACCTGCTTTGGCTGCGGAGATGGATTTCGGTATTTCTGACTCCTTAATCGATATATTGCCATAGCTGTCACGTACATCGCGAATCGCGTAATCAATCTTCTTCCTCGAAATAGACAACTGTTTGGTTTTGCACCATAGTGATTCATTTCCGTTACTTGTTGTTTAAAAGATATTTGCAAAGTCAGAATCAGAATTTTATCGTCTCGTGACGTACAAACATCTTGATTTGAAGTACAGGAGACTCGTCATTGTAGATAATTTACCAGAGATACATACAGTGAGTCAAACAAAGAACAGAAACAATCTTAACTTACAAAAATCGCTACAAATTTGTTTCATTACTTTGCAAAGAAATTATCATCACCATTTACAAATTCTATTAGCGAATAATCTATTCTTAATTCTGAGCCTTGCTTTCTCGCAAGGTAATTTTATGATTTCTCAAAATTTCATTTTGATGAAGACATCTGTAGTGGTGTCGAAATGTAAGTCAGTGTAAAAGACAGCTATTTGCAATCGGTTGGCTGTGTAATCCTATGTTGAAAGTAATATACGGTTGCTGAGAAAACAGCCACGTTTGAAACTGTAAGTGAGTAATAAATTTTTTTGCTCTCGGATGCATGTAATTTTATCTTCAGTAAACCTAGTTCCACACTGTGAAAGTTTTTCATTTGTAACGTTTTATAAATTTTCATGGCCATTTATTGATGAGCCTATGAGATGGCAACATGAAATTATCTTTGTTTCTTGTGTCATACGTATGTAGAAAATAGTTTTCTATAAATAACTATGTTTTGAACGGATAAAGACAAACAGATCATAAAAGTAAATACATAGAACAGATAAAATGTTTAGGTCCCTGAATTAAGGTCGGCGTGACTCTCTAGGCTGTATATTACACATATTTATAATAATCGTTTTTTGAAGTAGTAGTATTCTAGTTACACTACATGCAGTCCCCCAAAAGATCGTTCTGGAACTTACAGTAGCTTCCAAATAGCTGTAGGAAAACATTATTCCTAGCGTCAGTGTCACTTGCATGAGACAGTATTGTCAATTCGAATGCAAGATTGTTTAGCTTGTTTGCCAAACAACTTATATGCGAATAAGAGCATAATTCTTGTTCTGAATGTATCCCCAGGAATTTGACAGCTTCTGCTTCCCTATGTTCCTGATTTTTATGGGTAATTTGGAAGTTATTTGATTTTCATTGTATAGTCTTAAACTGGGGAAGGTGGATTTTCTTCATATGTGGCTGTAATCCATTTACATCAGATCAGTGTTGTAAGGTATTTAGGCGTCAATGGCTCTTTGGGGCACTTGTTCTGTGGTCTCACTCTCAATAAATCGTCGGCAAATAATATTAAGTAGGATGTTATATTTAGAGTAAAATCATTTGCATAAAATAATAACAGGATTGGGCCTAAGATGGAACCCTGTGGGACTCCCTATGAATAATTTTCCATTGAGAGAAACAGTTGGTGTCTTATTGGATTATAAGGTATTTTATTAATTTGAATGGGTTGCATTTGACAGAGTTACAAGCAAAACTATCATTAATAAAATACCTTAAATGTCCGCTAGGAACCCGCGTACCTACAGAAACTGGAGATGTATCACGTCGAAAGTGAAAGATACTCTCTTCTAGAGGCTCCTTGGTCTGCCGCCTACTGGACGATCACTGCGGCAACCGGAAATGCCTGTCTGCCTGGCTGGCTACAGCCAACACTTGAGTCCACTCCTTTTTAGGACGCCCGTTCTGCGCGTCTTCTGATTCAGCAGGCTGACTGAACGAAGGTGTAAATCTCTGCGCTTCATCTCGTGGCTGTGCGACTCTTTCTCGTCAGATAATCAGTACTAGAGTGCTTCATTCAGTCCTCCTCCCCCAATTTACTGGCAGTGTCTTTAGCGAAAGGGCATTACTTGCATCTGTTGCGTTACAGGCAAGACTCCAGAAAGAAAAGTGAGAATCTCTAAATAGGGCCAAAATGGCAAATAGGTCACCCAGACCATTTCCTCCACCTTCATCGGAGATTAATGAATATTTTAAACAGATTATAACTCGTTGAAGTTTCGCAGCGTAATTTAAAATTACAGTTGGTGTTTTACGCTGACATGTTCCACATTTTAATCAGAGAAGTTCCAGTAGAGGAGCGTTTCTTTCACGTTTCAGTATTCGCGATCTAGTTTTGACTCATAATTTTCATCCCCCACTCCCTGTTTTGATTATTTTCACGCTAAAACTACAAAGTTACGAACCTTACAGATTACAAAGAATAAGTTAATTAACTGGTATTTCGCTACACCGATTCGCTATATTGACAAAACTACAAAGGATAGCGGTCAATTTCTCTCTTGACGAACGTTTTCCGCAATGAAAAGAAAAGCGTTTCGTATATTATCACCATTTTCAGCATTCTGCCTGTGCGAAATCTGATTTTCCGCTTTGGCTTCTTTGAAGACAAAATATAAATCTCAGCTAAAGGTGGAAAAAGGTCTCTCAGTGTCTATTTTTAATATTAAACCCTCCTTCGAAAACCTTTGCTCAGCAAGCCAGGCCATAGGGAGTCATTAATGATCACAAAACTTGTATTTAATTTACTACTGAAAAGTTCATTGCAGTCCTGTTTCATCAGTGTAATCGTGAATTTCAGTTTTTAGTTATGTCAGAGCGTATTTTGCTTTTCTGTTCTTTCACTACATTAACCGTTTTTGAATTCACCCTTTTTGCCTTGTCGATGAGCACGCACCCTCCCATTTAGTGTTACCACGCTCCCCCTACGCGGACGTGAAGCGTGTTCGGATTATCGAAGGAATTAAGGCTACCGGTCGTGTAAAGCGGGAAATCCGGGTTCGTATCCTGGTCTGGCACAAATTTTCACTTGTCCCCATTGAATTTATTTCCGTACCTGATGGCAGCTAATGTCGGAAGTTCAGTTCCGTCACATATATAGGGTGAGTCAGCTGCCCCTGCCTATAGGTTTTATGCAACCCGCAATATCTTCAAATATCACATACTCTCATATACGCAGTGCGGAAACTATTAGTGCTGTAAAAGAAATTACAGGATCTTTTTCTAGGAAATTTAATATAGCAAAGTTTTGCACCGGGTTAAGTTTGCGCTCGAGGCCGCAGTTTCTGAATTATTCAACAAAAACGTACAAAAGTGACCTTGAAACGCGTTTTTCTTGATTAACTCAAAACCAATGGCCTCCATCGAAAACGTATCCAAGTAAAAAAATTTAACTATACTAAATTTCCTACAAAGAGCTCCTGTTCATTTTTTTCTGTAGAGCTAACGTTTTGCACAGAGCGAGCGAGGGAATGTGAAAATCTCATGCGAGGTTTTTGAAGGCATTGCGGGTTGCATAAAACCCATAGCTGAATCACCCCAAATATACGGCTGCGGGATCGATAACACCTGGAACAGGAACCACACCTACAAACAGCAGTAATGGAGGTCGACTTGGAGGTAGAAACCGCCGGACTGGCTATGGGATCGATTCCCGATCTGACGTTCGGTTTTAATTTGCTATGTAAGTTCAAGATTGCCCACACCCCGCTGCAGATTGAAAGACTGTTACTGCCCCCATTAATAGCGGTCGGCTGAAGACGACAAGGAATACCTTCAGGAGTGCGATGGCCTCGCTCGCGCAAAGAAAGAGAACGGCTCTTTGTGCCGATTCGGGGAAGTTCGACGCCGAGGGTACGAATACGGACTGAATGCAGCTCCTTCTATAGGCTGCATCGTCGTCGTCATCGTCTGCTGGTCGCGTCCTCCGATCGGATTGGTCTCTTTGGCGCCCTCGTGATCCGTATTTCACGATCTGCGGCCACGGTCCCACTCCAAGGGCGCGTAAAACACGGTCGGGATGCGATGCGATGTGCGAACGCGGCGCCGGGGGCCGGCGGCGGACCGTGTGAAGGCGTTGGCGGGGGCGGGGGCGGCATAAGGCGGCCTCTGTGGAGGCGGGCCGGCTATCAGGCGCCATCTCGCCACAACGCCGCTCTGTGCTGTGCTGCCCCCCATGCGTTTTTACCGGCCAGGCGCCTCGATCTGGCCAAGGCCGAAACCCGGGCCTCGTGCACCCGAGCCGCCTCTAGCTCTGCAGCTAGGACATCGCAGACAGTTACAGTGGACTCGTATTTGCGAGGAATGAGACTGATGTCACCAAAGAAACGCTCACTCACTTCAGGAAAAAGTCGGGAGGATCCCTTGAATAAGGTCATTGCCAGGTCCATTACTGGACGAGTCTAATGACGTCGTCACAGAGCGAGGCGTCGCAGTGGTTGGCACACTGGACTCACATTCGGGAGGACAACGGTTCAAACCCGCGTTCGGCCATCCTGTTTTAGGTTTCCCGTGATTTTGCTAAATCGCTTTAGGCAAATACCGTGATGGTTCCTTTGAAAGAGCATGGCCGATTTACTTCCCCATCCTTCCATAATCTGAGCATGTGCTCCATCTCCAATGACCCCGTTGTCGAAAGGACGTTAAACACTAATCTCCTCCTTCTGCTGTAATGACGTCGTCGCCGATGCTACGCTGGACTGTAATCTCCATCCCTTCTTTGTTGGTACTGTGACATCGTCGTGGATACTGACACCGAATTCAGGGGGAAGAGGACTTCATTCCTGCCCAGTCATTCACGTTGAGATTCTTTTTCTTCCCCCAAATATCTAAACACGACTACCAGGATTTTTCCTAATAGCATACGTTTTCATATTATAAGAGGTGATCAAAATGTTTCCGTTCGAAGACCTCAAGGCAAAAACGCCATGAGCAGTGGGGCAGTCATGCCCCCGACGCACCGGGTTGTACATACCCGTTTGGGAAAACACCGTTTCCAGCTGCGTGAATAAGACCTAAACAGCCTGCTGCATATCCTCGACCGACGGGAGTCGTCGGCCCTTCAAGACCCTTTTTGAGGGACGGAAGCGCTGTAGTCGCATGAAGAGCGATCAGGACAACAGGGCGGGTGCTCGAGTGTCCCGCACTTAAGTTGGCGTATATTTGCCCTATGGGGACGTGTGTCGTCATGAAGCAGCAGCTCCTGTTTTCCTGGACGTTTCGCCTTAATTGCCTGCCGTAACTTCTACAGCGTTGCGTAGCACCGTTCCACAGCGACGGAGACACCAAGTTCTTTGGAAATCAATAAGCAACTGGTGTTTGTGTATGTTTTGACTTCATGGACACTCAGTGGCAAGTTTATCAGCACCATGACACATTAAAATGAATGAATGAGGATAAAATAAGCAGTGGGCCCCGGTAATCAAAGAACAGGGTGATCACCACCTTTCCAACATGTACTTGTTTTGTAAATAAAACCGCTTTCTCCTGCTACCACTTAATTTATTTATCCCAAGCGCCTTTCGCCTTTTTTGTTGTTCTAAGGCATCGTCAGTGGGATCTATAACGATACAGTTTTGTTATTTTTAGATTATTAAACAGTTCACGTCGTGATTTTTTTATGTAAAAAATTACTTACGATTTGCTGATCTGCGTTTCCTCTCATCTGGTCTGGAGGTCGCGCTACCACTTCATTACTGATATATAAGCACAACTTTGCGTTCTGACCTCCTTCACACTGTTCGCCATGTTTCTCCTTCTTTTTTGTGGTGTACTGTTGTTCTTTTGCCACTCGACGTAACTTGTTTCCAGCATATGATTGGTTCTTTAATTTCTCGCGACGATGGGATTTTAACATTTTTTTTGTGGTATTCAAAAAATTTAAAAACCTCTCCCACACCGGCCTCATTTAGCTTCACTGATCAGGATAGTAAAAACATGCATATGTTAAAAGAATTTTCATTCACAAAGCAGGCTTATCACATTCACACAGTTCAATACTGTACTATCCTGATTAAATTGAGCTTAACTTAAATTCCATAAGGCAGTGAAGCAATTTCGAAGTCTCGGTGCGACGATAATTGTCAGTCGATCTCCTGAAAACATTTGTAATAATTATTAACTTTCGGTGATCACATGGGGAAGACCGGAGATCTGCTGGTAAGACCGTGTTAGCCTATTTATTTGAAGTAGCTGGATATCTTAAGCATACAAAACGGCAGGTTCGTCCAGTGTAAATCAGACGATCCCCACTGATCCCGTGCAACACAGCGTAGTAAGCAGACACTGTCAATAATAATCAGTTAAATAATACGCGAACACACATACTTTAGTTCATGTATTAAATTCCTTCTCATACAGAATCTCATCAAGATGGCGACTAGCTCAACAATACATACATATATATCCTCCTTCTTTCACGGCTAATCGGCAAGCCTTGCCTCATTCTTTTCATAAGAGAAAACAGATAGCAGAGAAGCTATTCCATGGAGTAAATGGACGCTCCAAGGAATAATAGGGCTTGAAACTACTTTGCATTGATAATCATCGTATATTAAAGTTTAGAAATCGGTAAGATAAGAAGAGATATTTCGAGATATGTACTGAGTTATATGATTTATAAAATTTCTGAAAATATCGCGAAGAGACCATTGCAAGAGACATTACAGGATGATACCACTGCATCGTCGAAGATTTTGACTCCGGTTCCCAGTGGTGGCATCAGCTGTCGTCGGTTGCAATAGTGCTGTCAGGGGACGTGTTGCCTTCAACATCGAAACGCAGTAGATGCTTCAGGCAAACAGCCATCTAGTGTGCTTTTCTTTAGTCATTCAACGCCCGTAGCATGCTCTGGCTGTAGACTGACGGTAGCTTAACACCTGCCGGATAATGAGTTGCTGATGTCGAGATCTTTTGCTAGCGCACGAATGGTTATGCACCGGTCCGCCCTAATCGCATCATCAATCTCCCGCCTGTAATGGATGAGGCTGGCCTCCCAGACCGACCGGATTTTCTCCTCCCAATATGGGCTGAATAAGAATGATTAAAATTTCCTCCATGGTGAGACCAGAATTGGCCACAAGGCCTAATCCTAGATTGACAGAAGAGGAATTTTCCCCACTCTGAGGATACTAAACGGCTAACTTGGTGTCAAGCACAGGGTATGAGAGCGCATTGGCAACTTTAGTTAAGGAGCAAATTTATTAATTTGTGCGCAATGTTTATATAGAAATAGGCAACATTAACTCCACTTCCTGGTCATGTGACTTGAGACGTGGCTACATTTATCTTTTTTGGACTTGTCCGTCTCGATGATGATCGCATCGTTGTCGATCTCCTACTATTACGAGAGAAATCCCGACGTGTGAATCACGTGCCTGCTGGGGCGGGAGTAGCGTCACAGCGAGTGCCAACAAGTTTCTCTGTCGTCTCCGTTACCGACTCGTTTGTTACGGCTTGGGGGGTCATGGCTCGATGAAAGTTTGTGATATTCGGCCTGGGCCCGAGCGGTGATTGTCGTATCGGAAAAGGTGAAAGTGAACGCCGCCGGGGCGATGGGGACCGTGCTGTAGCAGCTCCCGGATGTCCGGTCCCTTCCGTCCGAACGTCGCTGACGTCACTAATTATTGCCCATTCTGTTGCGGCGTAGAGGGAGAAGCATCTACTGCGCGCGAAGGTACTACGCTTCCACAGTGCTGTGAAGGTATGTTTGGGAGAAACGGGGGAAGTTGCAGGTTTGCGTCGCGATGACATTGATGTCGAGATCGCTAGAGACAAAACGGATGTTAATCACGGACACGGATGAAGGAACCACACAGGAATTCGTCCCAAATAAATTAAGGGAACAATGGATAATAAATATGAGGATGATAAAACATTGCAATGAACCCTACTTCACCTAGCTCTTTTAGATTCATGTGATTATTGTAAGAAACGTTACTATTATTGTGACGTTTTTTTTAAATTGGGTTGCACTTAAATTTTAAATCAGTCCTCAGACCACAGGCGGCGTGAGCAGAGTTTGGGCATGTCTAGTCGCTCGCTACAGCGCATCCTGAACTGTGTGTTACAGTTCGATCCTTATAAAATTATGATCGTACAGATGGTTCACAGATTTTGACGAACGGAGACTAGTTTGTGAGAGAATGCTTGATGTTTTTGCTAGTGAAGATGTTTTGTTAATGATGAACGATGCTCACTTTCGCTTGGACATTTTTAAATAAGCAACACTGTCGGTACTGGGCAGCAGACAACCCAAAAGAATTGCATCATAAACCACAGTTAAGTGCCAATGTGACCGTGTGGTGTCGAGTCTCCAAAATGGTGATCGTTTGGCTTCCCTTTTTTTTAGTAAAAAAAGAAGACGGCCCTAGTTTAACAGTAAATTCTGAACATGTGTGTCAGCACAAAGGACGCAGTCTTTCTGTTGTTATCTTTTTAAAAAAATTGCATTTCTTAAATTTAGTAACTTAGAGGTTGTATTGGTGTAATAACACTGAAGTGCCAAAGAAACTGGTATAGGCATGCGTATTCAAATACAGAGATGTGTAAAAAGGAAGAATACGGCGCTGCGGCCTGCAACTCCTATATAAGACAACAAGTGTCTCACGCACTTGTTAGAGCGGTTACTGCTGCTACAATGGCAGCTTATCAAGTTTTAAGTGAGTTTGAACGTGATGTTATAGTGGGCGGGCGAGCGACGGGACACAGCATCACCGAGGTAGCGATGAAGTGGGGATTTTCCCGTACGACCATTTCACGAGTGTTCGTGAAAAGCAGGAAACCGGTAAAACATCAAATCTTCGACATAGCTGCGGCCGGAAAAAGCTCTTGCAAGATCAGGACTAACAATATCGTTCAGCGTGACAGAAGTGCAACCCTTCCGCAAATTGCTGCAGATTTCAATGCTGGCCATCAACAAGTGTCAGCATGCGAACCATTCAACGAATCATCATCGATATTGGTTTTCGGAGCCGAAGGCCTACTCGTGTACCCTTGATGACTGCACGACACTAACCTTTATGCATCGTCTGGACGCGTGAAAACCGACATTGATGACAGGAAACATGTTGCCTGGTCGGGCGAGTCTCGTTTCAAATCGGATGGACGTGTAAGGTTATGGAGACAACCTCGTGAATCCATGGACCCTGCATGTCAACAGGGGACTGTTCAAGCTGGTAGAGGCGTGGGGCGTGTGCAGGTGGAGTGATATGGGACCCCTGATACGTCTAGATACGACTCTGACAGGTGACACTTAGGCAAGCATCCTGTCTTATCACCTTCATCAATTCATGTCCACTGCGCATTCCGACGCACTTGGGCGATTCCAGCAGGACAATGCGATACACCACGCGTCCAGAAGTGCTACAGAGTGGCTCCAGGACCGCTCATCTGAGTTTAAACACTTCAGCTGGCCATCCAACTCCGCAGACATGAACATTATTGAGCATATTTGGAATGTCTTGCAACGTGCTGTTCAGAGGAGATCTCCACCCCTCGTACTTTTACAGATTTATGGACAGTCTCGCAGGATTCATGGTGTCAGTACCCTCCAGCACTACGTTAAACGAGTACATGCCACGTCGTGTTGAGGCACTTCTGTGTGCACGCCGGTTCCCTACGCTATATTAGGCAGGGGTACCAGTTTCTTTGGCTCTTCAGAGTACACATTTTATACGTGATCAAAATACTCCTAATCATATTACTCTCAGATTCATTCGTTCTTTTTGCTCCACCCGGTATTTCGTGATTTCGTCACCGTAGCGTAGCGCCCACTGCGGATGGCAATACACGCCCGAGCTGAGCGGCGGTATTCGCCTTGGCGTGCGAGGCACCGGTAGCGCACGCACAGTGGTGGCACTGTAGCCACGTAGCGGGCGGGTGCGAGGCGCGGCCTGTTGACTGTTGAGCAGGGCAGTTACACAAGAAGGCGCTGTGTGCGCCCATCTGGGTCAGCGGCGTGGGAACCTCCGAGCCTGGCATCCGATTCGGCGCACGCCGTGTGGGCTCCAAAATGGCCGCTGTGTCGGCGTTGCTGGGGACATCACTGTGGGCAGTGTGTTCCATCCGCCAACTCAAACAATTAACACCTCTTACAGAGTCACGGTCGGTCGACCAGCATCTTACTGACATCCCAGCGCGGTTCAATAAGTAAAGTAATACAAATTCTTAGCGAGAAAAAGTTTATTCATGAAACCAAAGAGATGCAGGAAATTACTTAGACTTCGGTACATATCGAAATCAAAGAGGCCCACGAAGTTATCAAGGCACTCGATCACATTAAAACGTTCCTTTCATCCGTCCTCAGGGCATCCTTGGCGTCGGACACAATCACAGTCACGGCTGGAACCAACACACTCTTGGCGATGTACTGCACTCGAAGTCAGTCAGTTACACGACGTACTGCTCTGCAAATTTAATCAGGAACGTTTATTGGCTAATCGGGATCAATTTCCACACTGCTGCACTTTTTTTCTACTTTTGTTTCCATTGAGTAGAGCGGACTGTTTGAGACCCGACTCACTCACGGGACTCAGTTCTTTTCAGGCAATATCCCAAAAGGATGGGTGTGGGCAAAGAAGGCCTCAAAAATATTCAAATGTGTGTGTAACCTTATGGGACTTAACTAATAAGGTCATCAGTCCCTAAGCTTACACACTACGTAACCTAAATTCTCCTAAGGACAAACACACACACACACACAC
Organism: Schistocerca serialis cubense; assembly: GCF_023864345.2. Lineage (NCBI taxonomy): Eukaryota > Metazoa > Arthropoda > Insecta > Orthoptera > Acrididae > Schistocerca > Schistocerca serialis. The sequence goes on along the minus strand of NC_064639.1, from coordinate 795,182,788 downwards.
ACACACACACACACACACACACACACACACACACACATGCCCGAGGCAGGACTCGAACCTCCGCCGGGAGCAGCCGCACAGTCCATGACTGCAGCGAAGAAGGCCTCAATTGGAAATGTTTAGGAGGCGACTAAGAGTTCAAACATTTGTCTGATAACAAAGGGAAATCTCCCAACAACCTTTGTCAGAACAGGAGGATTGGAACTAACATCTTTTATTTTTGGGGTAATGTCATCCATCGGTAATTTAACTTGTATCATTGGTCCGTAAGTTGCCATGATGGTCGACCGACCGACTTCTCGTGTGCTTCCAATTCTTGCAGTCTTTCCATATTTAGAAAGTAAATGGTCAAGGAGATTCGCTAACTCCAGACTGCAGTTAAACACTTTCAAGCACCAGCTACGCCCTACAAGGGCCATGATTTTCCACATCAACCCGATTCACCGGAACCGCGCGACCGCTACGGTCGCAGGTTCTAATCCTGCCTCGGGCATGGATGTGTGTGATGTCCTTAGGTTAGTTAGGTTTAATTAGTTCTAAGTTTAGGGGACTGATGACCTTAGAAGTTAAGTCCCATAGTGCTCAGAGCCATATGAACCGATTCACCGGCTCCAAACAGGCTACACTATGTTATTTAACATTTAGCCTTTCCACCAACCAGCCAGCCTCCAGAACAAAGTATAGCCTAACGCGAACTTGTCGTAAGGTGCTGCTCCTTGCCAGTACTCAGAAGTTTCTTTCCGACAGGTGTTGGGACGCACCGGTCATGATAGAAAGTCATAAGCCTCTAAACCAGATATGTCGACTTCAGCCACAACCCATTTACGAGGAACGGCAAAAGCCCAGTCCTTCTCCTCCAGGATGTAGAAAACGTACCTGCCACGGATACCGGCCCTGGAGTATACACTAACCGCAAGGCGAGTCCACAACCGCGACCAAAACATGGTAGATGGTCCAGTCACGCTACTGTGACCACCACCTACGTTCGACGTCAACATGCAATAACCACACTTAGACGGCAAGTGGCAGCACTAGCGCAGGGAGGTACGTGAAGTGTGTGGGGCGGACGCGGAGAACAATGCAGTCGCTGTCATAATGGAGAAACTGAGCGATTTAACTGAACGTCCAAAAGGGCATGGTCGTTGGATTTCAGACCAATGTGGAAGAATTTCCGAAACGGCTAAGTTTGTAAACTGTTCGCTTGCAGCCATACTTAAAGTATACCGCGCAGAGCAAAATGGCGCTATCCAAAACTGAAGCCGAGGCAACTGTCATGTTCCACGGACTGTAGATGATAGGCGTGAACGACGGCTGCGAAGATGAGTACGTGCAAATAGTCGTGCAACTGTTGAGCAACTGTCTGTCTCGATCTCTAGATGAAGCAAGCGGCTGCCGACGGCGTCTCCTCAACGGCCATTGCTGCCTATGGGCCTCTGCAGCAGGCGACTGGTTTGTGTTCCCATGATGACTGCTATTCATCGGCGACGAAAAGTGTTTATTTGCCAGTGCGGTGAACGGAAGTCCACTGAGTGGCGACAGGTGACTTTTTCAGGTAAATCACGTTTTATGCTCCATCGGACAGACGGCCGTTGGCGTGTACGGTGAGAAAGAGCTGAAAGCAGACACCCTGCAACAATTGGGCAAGGGTCCAAGCAAGAGGAGGGAGCGTTATGGTCTGTGGAATGTTTTCATGGCATTCCTCGGGTGATCTCTTCATCGTATAGGGCACAGTGGAACAACACACGTATGCATCTATCCTTGGGGACTGTGTACACCACTGCAGGCAGTTCGTTTTTCCTGGCCACGATAGCATCTACCAGCAGGACGATGTTGTTATTGCTGCTGCTGTTGCTGCTGCCCACAGTTTTCGCAGAGTCGGCCTTGTTACAACAGATTTGGCAAGGTTAATTTCAAGGGGTGGCCGGATGCCCTTCCTGCCGCCACACCAGCAGGACAATGTAATGTGTCACGTAGCTCGCAGTGTACTCGCGTGTCTTGAAGAGTACCAAGAGAGTTTATCGTACGTACTCCCCGAACTGGAACCCAATCGAGAATCTGGGAGACCATCTCGATAGTGCTGTTAGCGTTATGGATCCTCAACCGAGAAACGTAGCGCAGCTGGCCACGATCCTGGAGTCGGCATGGCTCCACATGCCGGTCTCTACCTTCCAGAACCTCATTGACACCCTTCCTGTAAGTCACGCAGCGGTCCGCGCTCAAAAGGTGGTTCTTCAGACTTCGACAGGTGGTCCCATTGACGTGAATGGACAGTGTATTACAATACCACATTTTCACATAGTTAACAGTGGTAGTCTAAGTTCCATCGATAAACAGTGCTCTCGAAACTAGCGAAAACTAAATCATGATCCAGGTGCAAGAGCCACTTAACAGCAGCTTCCTGCATATCGACGCCGGTTCTGAAGTGGCGATCGGCTGGAAGCTTGTTTAAAGGTCTGAAATGATGAAAATCGCTTGTTGTGGGCTGTAAGGACTGTGTGCGAATACAGTCCATGGTAAACACCGGATCAATTCACGCGGCCCGGCGTTGTAGTGCAGCAACACGATACCTTTCGAAAGCAACCCCGGCTTTTCATCTGAATCGCCTTCTCCAACAGTTCCAGCGTGGCACAATAACGTGCAACATTTACGGTCTCTCCCTGGATGACGAAACAAACCAGCAGCACACCCTACGTGTCCCAAAAGAGTGTGGCCATTGTTGTTATGAACTTATATGGGGATGGGGAGAGGGATATCTCTATGACACTGATGCCTTCTTCGTGGCAGGTGCCGTATGGTGCAACCACGTTTCGTCTTCTGTGACGATTCGGTGCTCTCTCCACCCGACACCGCATTAAGTGCTGGAGAAACAGGCTAATTCACTTGGCTTTGTTCTCGTCGGAGTGTTGCGCATGGTATCTGTCACATTGCCAATGGCGATGTTGGGTTGAGCAGTTTACCTCACATTAATGCAACGATTCGCATGATTCAACCCTCTCGACACGGTATACGTTGTCACCTGAGGTGAACGTGGTGTGGCTTCCTTTCACACATCTGTTCTGCCTTAATTAAATTCCTGACATTAAAATCAGTCTTGATTTCGTGGCATTACACTCGCTTCGTAAAATTCCATGATTTGCTGTTTTCTTTAAAAGCAAAACACTCCACATTTCTTTCACCGATCGTATGTCCATCAACGCCTCCGTCTTGAAACCGTGTTTCGAGGCGCAACGGCACTTCTATTAAAATGGTTCAAATGGTTCTGAGCACTATGGGACTTAACATCTGAGGTCATCACTCCCCTAGAACGTAGAACTACTTAAACCTAACTAACCTAAGGACATCACACACATCCATGCCCGAGGCAGGATTCGAACCTGCGACCGTAGCGGTCGCGTGGTTCCAGACTGAAGCGCCTAGAACCACTCGGCCACAGCGCACTTCTATCAGCACATACCGGTGGGGTTTGAACACTTTGATCATCTCTTCTGTTTAGACATGAAATTTAATTTGCATGGAGCGTTTAGACATCCGTGAGAACTCTTTGTTACATTACTCATTGAACAACCATGTAAATGTGTATGTGTGTTTTTCATGTTAACGCTAGAACATTTGGAGCAACGTCAAACAATCTTAGTATATATGTGAGAAATAAGTTAATGAGATAAGACACCAATAGCCCCCTTAGGCTTGGGATGTTGGTGTCACTTACATAGTGTCACTAAATTGATCGGTGACTACTGATGGCATGTAACCCTGGGGATGGGAGTGCACGTAGAAAGGTTGGACATGTAAAGTATAAATCTGGTACGCTTGTAGAAATATCAGCCAAACCTGTTGCACATGTAACATATTTTTTGGAAAGAGAAACACTATACATGTAACTAACGCTAGAAACAGTTTCGTTCCCTTTCCTATCTAATATAAGAGCGAGATAAATAAGTAACCGAGCAACACCAGGTAATGATCCAGCTAATAATAGTAAGGATTTAGCATATATTAAGCGGTTGGCATCATATTTGGAAGACACCATCTGCTCCTTGGAGACAGCCCCCGTCAAAACCGCGGTTATGTTGGACATTGAGAGATAACAAAAAAATTATTTTCAGTCATATGGATAGCTCTTCCGCCTCCTTAACTGGTTAACACAAGGAAGATTGGGGTTTAAAGACATTTCGACGTTGTCCTTAGAAACGAAACACAACATTGGATAGGAAACGTAATCTCCAGTTATCACAAATTCGTGAGTATTCCTTTGCAAACAGTGGACTGGTATTCGGAAGGCTGGCGTCCCAAATTCCCTTCTGGTCATCCAGATATAGATTTTCTAAGACTACCTTAAATTATATAAGATGAATGCCGGGATGGTTCCTTCGAAAAGGGCATCACCGATTTCCGACCACAACACGAGCTTGTACCCAGTCCGTAACGACGTTCTCGTCGACAGGACGTTAAACTCTAATCTGATAACGTAATTCCTATCTTACCTGACCTTACTTTAGTCCAGTACTCACCATGTCTGTCACGCGGACGACCAGTGTTCGATCCCTGGTGCAAGCAAGGGCACAAAGGTAAACAAGGCTGCTGAAACTCGCGAGAACAAGTGGGCAGCTACTTGGAGAAGTTGCAGATTCTGATTCGAAGGCCGTAATTAAGGCGCACGGAAGTGACGTGCTGACTGCATCGTTGGGGCTTATGGGCGCTCAACGTCGATGTCATCAGCGCGACTGCAACGTTCTCTATACAGCCGTCCTATTGCTCCTTAAACTTAAGGCGGCTCTGTTGACTTGAGAGTAACTTTTCGTAAGTTTTTTGTTCTGGAACTGTATTGTTTTAAGAGGTCCTTTCAAGCTGGAACCACTTTTGATTCGCCTTCCGTCTAATTAGTTCCAGAGAGGTTGATAAGAAATCCCAAAATACGCTCAGTCCATTTGATATCTTGAAATATGGATTTCCGTAGCAAATAACTTTTAATTGGCATCAAACTGTCGCGCAGTGTTCTGGGCACAGTTTCCTGCGTCCTTCACCCCAACATATTGATCCGTTGTAGAATATGAAATTTATGCTTCCTCTGGACGCAGATATTGAGAGTCAGCAAACGATATCATTGATTCGCTGTCTTCTTTCAAGTCTGGCTGCCGAGGAGTAGGTCAGTCGTGTTTTGAGTTTTCAACAGAAGCATTATTATTAGCGAATGACGTCTCTGGCGACCATTATCTACGCAGTACTCAAAGCAAACACAGAGGAAGCATAGTCTTTAAGTCGAGCCTTGTTTGCAGGAGTTATGACTAGCAGCGTCGTGTTGTACGGACTCCCGAGTATAAGAGATAAAACGTTTCTGCCGTCACTTCGTTGTCCCCGACGGTGTCTGATACTGCAATGATAGCTCCTTATACTCGACGTGAACGCAATTCAGATGGATTCTCGTAGTAGTGTGATGGTAAAAAAAAGACATTGTTTCTAGAATATATCCTACCCAAAAAACAGATTGCTACAGCTACCCAGATATGGGTCTGTGTAGGATATAACACCCTCACGTCATATGTAGACCAAACCCAATGGGCTGTGGTCGAGTGGTTCTAGGCGCTTCAGTCTGGAACCACGCTGCTGCTACGGTCGCAGGTTCGAATCCTTTCTCGGTCATTGATGTGTGTGATGTCCTTAGGTTTTTTAGGTTTAAGTAATTCTAAGTCAAGGGGACTGATGACGTCAGATGTCCCATAGTGCTTAGAGCCATTTGAACCATTCTGAACAACCCAATGGATCTGAGTACCGTGCTGCGTACTTGCGCAACCCTTTCATGACAGTAACTGCCATGCTGTATGGGAAGCCAGTGAGCTACGTGCTGCATCTCACGTCGTGCCTCTCCACGGTAACAGCCTGCGTGTGCTTATCGAAGTTAGTGATAAATAGTCACAGCTAGTAATTGTCATTGGTCCAAGCACGTCTTCCCACAGTTATCTTTCTGAAAACAAATACCAAATAAAGGAACGACGAGAGCGGTTCCTGGCCAGGGTGAACCTTGGCTGCCAAAGTAACTATTATTACCCTGGTTGGCGTGTGTATTAGAGCACAGTCGAAATAGGGAAAGTTTTTAAAAATGCTACTATGAAAGCCCCAGTTCTCCTTATCTTTTAAGAAAATCGATTTTCAGACTATAAGGAGAATCGCTTCCCGTCAAGCAGGAGGGATACATGTTGAATTTTAGACGATTTACGTATAGTTTGCCGTCCCATTTTTTAATACGATTTGATTTGGTTTAGGTACGGGCCAAGTTGTTACAAGTATTAGTATTGCGCCATTGTGATGTACAAAACGTTGGTATAAGAGATCAGTTTCCCCTTGCGAAGTAAATCTGTCAGGTGGGTGTTCCTTCGCATTCTCAGAAGCCATCGTAATGGTGGTTTCATTGAAAATCAGTTAAAGGTGTAGGCCTCGTGACAACGAAAAAATTCGGTGGTGCTGATCCGGTTCCATCTGCAGCTGAACGAATAGGTATGGATTCTTTTCTGTGTGTGATTTGCCGTCATGAAGTTTCCGGTAATATTATTATACTAATTCAGAGGTCGGTCTCATACGTGACAGAATAAAAGGTTTTTGAACTTTGCCACACAATTTTCACTTCGTTTATTCTGAAACATCTTCAGCCTCCTTCTTCGCCTCAAGTGTGTATGAAAATATAAGTGGTAATATACGAACATGGGATGACGCACCCAACTGCTAAAAAAATATATACATTCCCAAATTACTGTTAGTGTCCAAGCGTATTATTATTAGCTAGTTTCAACGCGAAGAAAAGAAGTGATTGTCGTAATTTGCGTGTATCTCTCTTTACATGAAGGTTATGTTTTTCAATTTTCAGTAGGGCTGGAAACTGAAGCAAGTATGAATATCGGAAAGAGTTGGCCTGTATTTACGGATCCTACATACGCGTGCATGTGCTAACTACATTTCAAACTAAATGCTCAAGCTATTCAGATATTTGTCGTTAGTAACTTCTCTATCGCCTCTGGTGGAAGACTTGCAGAATGACGGATGAGCCGCATCACTACGCTCCATTACAGGTTTTCTTTTGAGTTTGGTATGTTGGCCACGCACCTATTTCTTCATATTCGAGAAAGGAAACTAGTAACTGGTCGTGCCAAATCCGTATTATATGAATGGTGATCCATAACCCCTTACTTGAAGCGCTTAAGAAGTAATTGAGCAGAAGTTGATGCATGGAATCGGGCGTTGTGTTATTAGAGACTTATACCTGACGACAAAATTCCTAATGAGTACTCCGTGGTACCATGACGATATTCCCGAATTCTTAAAGTGGTACTGTGTAAGACACTGGACTTGCATTCGGGAGGTCGGTGGTTCGAATCTCCCTCCGGCCATCCATATTTGCGTTTTCGTCGGCAATCCAGATCCCTTATGGTAAATGATGATGTGGTTCTTTGAGAAGATCTCGGCTGATTTCCTTCCGTCTCCAACAACCTCGTCGTCGACGAGATGTTTGTAAGTTTCCCTCCTTCCTTCTTCGAGATGGTTTAACAAACAAGTAACAGACAAAACGGTCAATACATGTATGCATTATCTGTGCGTAAATCCTTTCTCATATTAACACTCCATTTAGTTTCCACGCCCATCTATGGTCAAACAGCATAGTCCTCCTTTTACTCAGTACAGACAGCCCTCCTTTTACCCAATACAGCATTATCCAAACATTAATTAACTCATATTGTTAGAGTTATTGATACATATACTTTTATGTGCGCAGAGCTGTAGTCCTGATTTGCTTGTTTAGGTGTAGCGTTTATAGCCCCGCCAGCAATCCGGTATGGCTTCAAGTTCCCGGCCTGCGTCAAAGAATTCGACGCAAAACTGGCTCACCTCATGTCTACCAATTAAGCCGCTGATGATAAACTGTTACGGAGCACATTTTTCGGTAGAACGACTCAGGAACATTCTTAAAAAGGGAAGTTTATTTATGTAGGTTACTGCATGTTTTTGATGTTTTATGGGTTGGCCGTGGTCCTTGCAAAAATACATATACATGTGATATAGTGCGACAGGTCATTGCCGGTTTGCAAAGCGGAAATGCTTCGGTATTTATGGACTGCGGAACGGCGCAGCTGATGCTTTTTCTTTCAAGTGTCTGAAAATGACCCCCGTCTTCTTCATTTTGTATCTCTGTGCTCTCATATTCACATATCGGGGATGAGGGGAGATCTTTTAAAGTTCCAAAAACAAAGCACTGTGTAGTTTAGTTTCGACGGTGACAAACGTAGCTCTTTTGTCTTCGGCTTTGTTAAAGAAATAATCCTGCCAGGCGGCCGTGTAGAGTCATTATGAACAGTACGGAAAAATTATAAAATTGCGCAAAAAGCCAGTGTTCACTAATGAAACCTTCTCTCACCTTTGATGTTTATCATATGAAATTTTTATACTTACACTTACAAATTTTGGCTAGCGTTCTTTCGAAGGTTCGTTCATTGATCCCCACCCGATCGAGTGAGTCCCAGTTCAACTTTACCTCTGGCAAGGCGTTGCGTATGTAAGAAAATCCAAGCTGCATTGGAGTTCAGATTTCGTGTTTCATAGTTGATCCTTCCCCGAAATCCACTGCGTGAGCCGGTTTATACGTAAAAAGGAAGCACGTGGCAACTAATCTCAAATGTGATCAAAAACCGTTGAAATATTTCTATCGATCTTTTGTCTTAATTTTTCACCAAACTACACAAGGTATTTTAAATCCGCCTATGCACCTATTGAAAATGTTTATTATTGTGCTATACGTCGTCAGAGGTTGCATCTTCGTTTGTTGTCTGCATGCACATTCCTCTCTTTGTCAGTAATCATTTTAGCCGACTTTCATTTTCAGCCGTACACATTTTCTGGTATTACAGAGACTAAATCCAGATTAAGAATCTAAGGTCTAGGACCAGCATGTCTTTCACCAACATGTGGCATACATCTGTATGTGGAATCGATTTTTTTTTAATTGATAAAGGATCAGTGTTAAATTTCTCTCTTCCGTTTTCATCGACAGTTCTTCTTAGTTCTCTTGCAACGTATACTGTAAAAGACATAGAAATGTGCCGTACTTCTGCTGGCATATTTTCACGAGCTCGTTGCAGCTCATTTAGTGCTTCCTCTTCTCTCCCAGCTATCCCTGTTCACTGCTTCTGCCGGCAGTGCACGCGATTACATTTCGTGACGTATCTTTCAGTCCATATGCAGATCACACGTGACCCTTCTTTGATGTGTCCACGTCTTATCTTTTACCTTCGGCCTTTCCAGGAACTCTGCACGTGAGGATATCTGCACGACGTAACTTGCACCCATTTCTCGTGATCAGTGGTTTACGGCGCTCTCAGAAAGCGTTTAGGTTAAGCCAGAGAAGCACTTACAACGCTCTATTGCCACAAACTGGGAGGTACGCCAGACCGAATGTAATCCGCGCTTATCATTAACGACCGCCTTACTGTTTCCCTCTCACTGTATCACACACACACACACACACACACACACACACACAGTTAGGATTCATCCACTTCGCAAAATTGTTGTGTGCGAGACGTGGTGTCCCTTACATTAAAACAACGTTGCGGTGTCAGGAAGTTTGCCGGCCGAGGTGGCCGTGCGGTTCTAGGCGCTACGGTCTGGAACCGCGTGACCGCTACGGTCGCAGGTTCGAATCCTGCCTCGGGCATGGATGTGTGTGATGTCCTTAGGTAAGTTAGGTTCAAGTAGTTCTAAGTTCTAGGGGACTGATGATCTCAGAAGTTAAGTCCCATAGTGCTCAGAGCCATTTGAGCCATTTTTTGTCAGGAAGTTTATTAAGCCTCAGAAGCAGCTACTAGCTCAACGTTGAGCAAATATTCGCCCGGAAAAATAAATTACGGTAGGAAAAGCTTCGTTTCATATAAAGAACTTCCGCCCTTTTCGGCTATTTCTGTTCCTCGTGCCATCCCTCTCGTTATTACCTTTCTGCAGCCTTCTTCCACTTCTCGCGACGCACTTCCGTACTTTTGCAGACTTTACCAGATACCGAGACGACGGATCTGTTATAACACAGTGCCACCACAAGATGACAAAAGATATTACACAGAATCCACACTTTTAGTCGTAGCGGCATACTATTTGTGGCCATTTACTGATCTACAACTCACCTAAGGACACACTCTGCTAATATGGTGGTCGTTTCTCGTCCTGTTGTCTTAACCAGTACATTCTCGCACTCCTGGGTGATATCTTACTTCAGTGTCGTTCAGGAAACACATAGAACCATGATTTTAATTTTTTAAGTCGAAGCAAAAAAATGGTTCAAATTGCTTTGAGCACTATGGGACTTGACATCTGAGGTCATCACTCCCCTAGAACTTAGAACTACTTAAACCTAACTAACCTAAGCACATCACACACATCCATGCTCGAGGCAGGATTCGAACCTGCGACCGTAGCGGTCGCGCGGTTTCAGACTGTAGCGCCTAGAACCGCGCGGCCACACTGGCCGGCTGAAGTCCAAGCAACCCGATACATTTTAGGAGTGTATGATTGGACAAACGTTTAGATTGTAATTCAGATTTGATAGATAATACCACACTCACTTGAAAATGGCTACACAGACGAAAATGCTTAGTGGTGGTGAGAACTAAATTAAAGGATATTTTCGTCCAACAAACACCAATCTGAGTGGCAGATTATCATATGAAAATTTTGACTTTCTTTCTTTTTCCCCATTCGTCTGTGACTGTTAAATTGTTGTAAGCTGTAATTTCCATTTCGTACGGATACAATCGAAAACTGCGTAGGTGCTTCTGTTTAATAGTATTCGTGATACCTTAGTCCTCACTGCTTTTCCCCAGACATACTTTATCTGTACCTGTACTCCTCAGGTGTACCGTGTACTGCGTCTACCTACCGGTTCCCACGAGTTTCGGGACCATTGACCCATTAGTCTTCCTCCAGTGCGCCTAACATGAATACGTCGAAGGACGAACAGTCAGCTACTCTAATAGCACCTCCAAGGTGATCGTCTCCGGTAAAACCGAGTGTGAGTTATTCATCGCCGAAGCCCTTGTTTAATTAACTGCTCGTCCTTCCTTGGTCACGCATCCAAGGATGCAGGCCGAATATAAGCGATGCTTCTCGTTGAGTAGCTATGAAAGTGGAACCTGTAGTGACCCGTAAAACACTTCGGTCTACTCATTTTACCGAGAGAGTTGCCGAAGTAGTTAACGTTTCTGGACTAGCATTAAGAAGGAACAGCGCTCCAGGCGTTATTCAGCCGTACAGATTTAGGGCTTCTATGAGTTACTCAAAATCTAGAAGCAAATACCGCACAGGTTTCGCCGTAAAACCTGAGGGTCATTTTCTTGATCCATCCTTGTCCAGTTAACATGTACATACATACTCCGCATGCCACCATAAGGGGCATGGCGGAGGGAACAACGTACCACTGTACTTATCTCTTTACTGTTCCAGCAGTAACTGGAGCGACAGAAAAATGACTGTCTATATGCTTCCGTACGAGCCATCGTTTCTCTCATCTTGTCTGCTCGGTCCGTATGCAATAGGTATATTGGTGGCACTAGAATCGTTCTGCCGTCATTCGCACCTGATGCTAAACTTTCTGAATGGTGTTTTTCGAAAGCACGTCTTTATCCATTCAGGAATTCACATTTAATTTAGCAGAGCATTTCCGTAAGAATGCTCCATCGCTAATGACATTGTCAACCTCTCGATATTTTCATCCTAAAATATTGATATTATCGATAACGCAAATGTTGCAGTACTCAAACGTTGTATTCTGTAACACGTGACATCCACATCAGATTATTATCAATATAAATACCTAAGAGTTTAGCATATACTGCTTGTTTTATTGGTCGTGTTTCACCTGTAATGATTTTGTCGTCGACGGACGTCATACCCTAAAATTCCTCTCTACTTTCTAGTAACTTTTCTGAGCTTCGGTAAATTGTGTTAGATATCGACCCCTCTAACAAAATCAGTTTACCCTTGACAGCTAATTTAGATATCAACTGAAACACACAAACATACTACGAATTTTCGCAATGTTTATGACGTACTAATTATAATTGGTTTCCTCAGATGATGTAGCGTAGTAGTGTGAAACGCTACTACGAATAAAAAAATTAATGTGATCGGTCACACAGTAAAACCAAGTTTCCTAATTAATGTTTAAGCCGTTTATGGATATTACTTCACTGCTTTTGGCATAGCTCTCCATCACCGACCTCGCTGCTTCTGCTTTACCAGTTGTTTTGTGCGATAGAAGTTGTAAATACTTTTTGAAGACCAGTTCCAGCAGAACTTCACAACTCCCTTCTATTGCGTATTACTTATTTCTCTACACCTACCGGCCGGCCGCTGTGGCCGAGCGGTTCTAGGCGCTTCAGTCTGGAACCGCGCGACCGCTACGGTCGCAGGTTCGAATCCTGCCTCGGGCATGGATGTGTGTGATGTCCTTAGGTTAGTTAGGTTTAAGTAGTTCTAGGGGACTGATGACCTCAGATGTTAAGTCCCATAGTGCTCAGAGGCATTTTAACCATTTTCTATACCTACCTTTGTTAAAGTGCTTAGGCGATTTTCTTTGACGGAGTAGAATGATTAATAAACATTATTAAAATGCAACTTAAATAATCCAGTGTTACTCATTATTGAGGAAACCGGTCCTCTGTGATGATATAAGTTTCCCTTCATTTTCTACGGTAGCATTTATAGGTATTAAATTGAGAAAGCTTTTAATCATCTGCAGAGGTGAAATAATACTCTTTGCACAAAAATTTATAATATATGAACTACCTTTATGAATAATGCATACACTTTAAGACAAAAAAAAGACGCACCACGAAGGAATTAATCCGAGTGGGACGGTGAGCGGTAGATGTGGTGTATATGTACAGACAAACAAATGATTACAAAAAAATGGTTCAAACGGCTCTGAGCACTATGGCACTTAACATCTATGGTCATCAGTCCCCTAGAACTTAGAACTACTTAAACCTAACTAACCTAAGGACATCACACAACACCCAGTCATCACAAATGATTACAGTTTCAGAAAAATTGGATGATATATTCACACACACACACGCACACACACACACACACACACACACACACACACACACACACACACACACAAACAAACAAAGATCAAATGCAAACAAAATTCAGATTTGGCGCCGAACTCTCTGGTGGACAAATAAACACTGACTGGGCTGGGACACACAACAAACCACAATCACACTGTGCTTTGGTGAAGTGAAAAGTGTTTTACTACGTTATTTGTGGAAAATACTTGTAGTTACGTGTGCATCGCAGCACCTCACCATGATGCGGAGAATGAAAGTGATTGGCACACGAAAACGAAAGTAAAAACGAATATAGGCGCGAAAACATCGCGACAAACAAAATTACATTCTAGAAGATAGGTTAATTCCGAGCAAAAAACTTTCTCATCAACATCGTTTGGTTGCATATGACAAGCTATTCGTAGTAATTAACACACAAGTGATCCGGAAAATTCATGCACACCAAATGTCAAGGTATTTACAAAAAGAAACGATCTATTGTTTGAACTACACATCCACATAATTTTATAATCATTTATCAAAGATGTTCACATTACAGAATAAATAAAAACGAAAAACCACTGATGATGGCACAGTGGTGCCGAAACATGTTTGGGCACAGAGAAAAAACTGTGTTTTCCGTAACTGACGGACCTCACATCCAACAATTGTACTAGCTTAAATTATGAACATGCTTCAATTAACTTTTATCTTTAAGGTAAACGGCGCGTCAGAACTGACTCGTGGTCGTCTGGTAGATTAATCGTATTCAGTCCCATTATTTCTTCACAACGGGCAGTCATCAATAAAAATTTACCTCCATTACTTATTCAGTCTGTGCAAAGAACCTTACAACGATAAAATTTGAGGTAGATGCCTGCGTTGCGCCCACTGATTGCGTGGAGAGCATTTCTGCAGTCAAGTATTGTCTGCCGAAATTGAGCTCAGAGTTGCGCCTCTTTCCACACGTGCAGGGGGAATCGCGTATTGCTGAAAGACAACCTTTCTCTTGCTAATCCCCGGCAGACGTGTCACGCCAGTCATCCGTTATCTGCCTGAAGGCACGGCACTGTGTGGTCCTCTGACAGCTTCGCCTTCCGTGCTCAGTAGGCAGCTGGTTAGCTACGGCTCTGCTCCACAGTGTTCCTGTTCCAGGCGGTGAGTTCTTTGCTGCCTTCATCTCTGATACAGCCCTACCACCCGTTCTGTTCCTCTGAGCAGACAGCGTCGTTACGCTACTGTCGGATGCGAGGCACTGTGGGTGTGTGGGCGTTGTCAAGACCACTAAAACTTCTAATGCCGTCCTTTTCCCCTTACAGTTAAATGTGTCGGTTGCAGTAACATGATGACATTGTTTTAAGACCACATCTTATTACTGAATACATGTTACATCGTTGTTGAAACGACATGCTAAATTCCTGTTGATCTTGCTGTGTAAACTGAAGGGGGAGGGGCAAGAAAGGAAAGGAAAGGAAAAGGAAGGGAAGGAACTAATGGTATTAGCTGAATCAGGACTTTGTGGAGAATCAGCGGCGACAAGTAAAAATGTGTGGTGGTCCGGGACTCGAACTCGGGATCTCCTGCTTACTAGGCAGTGGACTAAACCACTGCTCCACCCAGGCAAAGTTTTTATCGGAGATGCGTAGACTATCTCGACACGCTCCCCGGCCGACTCAGACTCCCATATAGCGCCATCTGTCGCAGTCCCCGTGCATGTCCTCCACGCTCGCTAATTTAGATTCTCGCAGGAGGTTTAACGGCCCTCACTGGAAGTTGTGGATTCATTGCCCATCGAGGCGACTCAGTTTTTTGAAAGCGCTGTCTCTGCTCTCTCCGAAAGAATAGACACCATGCATTCGTATAATCCTCTTGATCACTTTGTGTACACTGATGTGTTCCAGTATCTTAACGATGATGTGGAAAATTTCAGATTGCGCGTAACAGCGCCGTGCAGTCTCTACCTGTATCTGTTATTTATGTGATGTTTACGTCAAACGCGCACATCGTCAACACCGGGCACCTGTTGGCAGGCTCCGGGGACAGCGGCGTGTGCAGCCCGCCGCCCCCACGCGCCGCCCACGTGTCGTCGCCGTGGCCGCCCCCGCACAGTCAGCGGCCGCGCTACTGCGACCCCCACATCTCCTACATGGACCGCGTCGTCATGGAGATCATCGACACCGAGGCAGTCTACGTCAGGGACCTGCAGCAGATCATAGAGGTGAGCTGCGCTCGAGCCTCGTGTGCCACGTCGCACTCTGCTATCTCAGTGATCACTTAGCGGTTGTCGTTGATGTTGTTCATATTTAAGTTGCCATCGTCCGAAGAGTGGCTCGATGCAACTCCCCCGCTAGTCTGTTCTGCGACAGGATCTTCGTCTCTGCAACCTGCGAGGGGCGCTCAATAACTAATGCAACAAATTTCTTTCTGAAAGCAGGCTGGTTTTATTCAGGATTCCCATACACCATATCAATCCCCACTGTTTTGGCTACAAAAGCTATTTTTCAACATAATCTCCATTCATTGAGACAGCCATACGCCTGCTTGCTTGGACGGCCTGTATGCCCTATGGTACTACTCTACTCGACGTCGGACCGAACGTCTTGCTGCATCAATAACCCCCCCACCATAATCCTCGTACTGCTTCCCGCGGAACACATCCTTCATTGTGCCGAACAGACGGAAGTCGGAAGGTGCGACATCACGGCTGTAGGGTGGATGAGGATGAGCTGTCCAGTGAAGTTTTTTGAGCTCCACCAGTGTGCGTAGACTTGTATGAGGCTTTGCGCTGTCGTGGAGAAGGAAAAGTTCGTTTTCCATTTTTGTGTCGACGAACACACTTAAGTAGTTTTTTGATTTCGTGAGGATAGCACAATACTCTTCAGAGCTGATCGTTGCACCATGAGGATGGACATAAAAAAAACCTTCAAAGCCCTAGAAAACCGTTGCCATTACTTTACTTGCTGACGGTGCGGCTTTGAACTTCTTCCTGGGGCTGGTATGGCGCCACGCCATGGATTGCCGTTGTGTTTCCGTGCCACGCGGGATTAGCCGATCGGTCTAGGGCGCTGCAGTCATGGACTGTGCGGCTAGTCCTGGCGGAGGTTCGAATCCTCCCTCGGGCATGGATGTGTGTGTTTGTCCTTAGGTTAAGTAGTGTGTAAGCTTAGGGACTGATGACCTTAGCAGCTAAGTCCCATAAGATTTCACACACATTTGAACATTTTTTTTGTGTTTCCGTTTCGAAGAGATGGAACCATGTTCCATCGCCTGTGACGATGTTCCACAAAAAAATTTCTCTATTTGTGCACACGCTCCTTCATTGCGCTTCTGGGTTTCTGTTAGGCGGTAAGAAACCCAACGGACACACACCATTGGTACCCCCCATTGGTGGACGAGTGGGTCAGAACTACCAACAGTGGCGTGCAGTTGTGCACCGAGGTGTTTGATTGTGATGCGTCGATCACCTCGAATGAGAGTGTCCGCACGTTCCAACATTGCAGGAGCCACAGCTGTGTGCAACCGGTAGGCATGCGGGAGATTGTAGTGGTTTCTGCGACCTGGTTGCGATGCCGACAGACGCCTCGCCAAACGACCTTCTGTGGTTTTCTTCACTGCCTGATTTTCGTGGGCATCCTGCAAGCGCCTATGAATATCTGCGATGCTCCAGCTGTTCGCCAAAAGAAACTCAGTGACAGCTCTCTGCTTGGAACGCACCCCCTTTACAGACACCAATTTGAAGGCTACGTATGGCGCCACGACCTGTCGAAACTTCATCAAACTATTGGGAGCTGAAGTAGGAATATCACTCGATGTTCCACAAAAATTCCGCATTTTTTTAACCGAAATTGGGCGAGGAAAAATAGTGGTGCATTGCTCGTTGAACATACCTCCTATGATCTCTACGCCGGCCATATCAGCGATTTTGACTGCCAACTAGGAAAACGTATTTACTACTTTTGATGTGTCGTTTCCTAGTCTAATTCCCTGCACAACGCCTAATTTAATTCGATTACATTTCGCTACCCTTGTTTTACTTTTGTCTACATTCATCCTACAGTCCCTTTTCAAGACACCAACCATTCCATTCAGCTCTTCCAGGCCCTCAGTCATTTCTGACCGAATTGTGCCTATGGCAGACCTCATTTTTTTAAAATTTCTTCTCCCTGAAATTTGATTCCCTTACCACGTTCGTCTTTACTTTCTAAAGTGCACACTGAAAACTTCGGAGTTCCACTCCCTTATCAACGACTGCCTCGCGTTCTTGTTCATAGATCTCTGTAAATGCAAGCAGTCTAGTAGTTGTACAAGTTCTAGGTAATCTCTGCCCCCTATATATTATCGCTGATATCCTCAAAATTCGAAGAGTTTATTCCAGTCAACACCGTCAGAAGCTTTATTCATGACTACGTTGCTGCGCTCCCTATGCATCCCCGGAATCCAGTCTGTTGTCTCCCGTTATTTAAGGAAATATAAAACCTGTCACAAGACCATTCTCAAATATGCCATACAATTCGAGGAAGGATGAAACCCTTAATAAAACATCGTCATCACAAACACAAAATTTTCTGCCGACTTATCTTAATGCAAATATGTTACCGATGTACAAATCAGTGAAGGTTTTAAGTTACGTGGTTATTGAATAAACTGATAAACAAAAGAAAATCTCAAACAAGGGAATAAAAATCAAAGAGGAGCCTGTTAGAAGAGTAGTGTTTGTTACATAAATTTTAGTTTGTGTTTAAAAATAATTTCAGTGAGAGACACAATAAATTATATAATACCACTCTGCCTTTACTTTGACAAAGTCGAATTTATGTTGTTCATCATTTCGGAAGTAGTTTGATCCAATCCAAGAGACTAGCCATAAAATATAAATGAAAAAAGTTACCGTATCGAAACACAATGTTTTTTAATTATTTATTATTCAAAGAATCGTGAGAATAAATAGTAAAGCGCACTTCAGTCACGGCAGACCCAAGATTAAAAAAGAAGAAAAACTGAACTCGGCAATTGTAAATGATACGAACATTTACAATTTCTTTTGTGAGAAAATCTTAGTCGTTGTATCAGGTTCACTGTTGCCACAAGTGATGAATTCTTTTTTGACATCCCACACCTGTAAAAGGCGAAATAGAAGTAAATGAATAATTAACGAAAAACTTTTGAGTTTTCATGCTAACCCAGAACCTACAAATAAATGAACATACGAGTATGAAGGTCTGAAGTACTTATGTATCTGTGCTACTTAGCTTTCTGCGGATTGCCCTAGGCGCCTAAAAACTATTTCAACGCTAAGTCAATTTATAGGAGCAAGTATATTATCGCTAGGCTGGTCGTAAAAGAAATACTGTGTTTATATTTGCGATGTATGTGTTTATTGTTCTTGCGTGTGATAACATTAATCCCTTACACGCATCGTTTTCGAAAACGATGAGTATCAAGCGAGAAAAAGGAATACTATTGTTTAACGAAAACGAAGTTCAGGCTTGAATTGGCCGAAGGGTGCGGATGTAAATCAACCGTTTGCTTCAAGGAAACCATCTCAGTATTCACCGTAAGCGATTTTTGGAGAAATCACGCAGAACCTAAGTCTGTATAGCAGGACTGGAATTTGAAACGCTGTCCTCCAGTGTCTCAGCCTCGCCCAGTGAGAGACCAATGAGCGTTGCACAGCTAGGTGCACCGGCTGTCGTCCAGGTAAACTCCACATCCCCTTCTCCAGCAAAACAAGCACTACTCCATCCGATTGCCTGTTAGTTGTTGTGCAAACCGGGGATAAATTTAACTCACCGCCATTTCTGGAGGCAGCAACCTTTCCGCGAAACGTGTTACGTGCCGTACGCAACAGCCGTGCACACAACGGCCGGCGGCTTGTAAATCAAAAGACGAGGTATTTCCAGCCGTGCTGCCCCTGTAAGGAAACGGCGACTTTTCTCGAGCGTGCGCGGAATATCTATGCTTCCATTCCTCCTTTTAGTTGAAGGGCCTTTGGACGGCGGCACATCTCGCGCATAGCTGCACAGGAGGGAGTGAAAGATGTTTGAACTCCGCGTTACTTCGTTTTGTTGGCCCGCAACCGCGTTTAATGCCGGTGTAGAAAAACTTCACAACGTTGTTACAAGTCTCTAGATGCAGTTATCTCTAACGTACTGTTTGAAAAAAAAACCTACGCAGATATTCAGTAAAAACTTTCTACATTCTGAAAGTGAGGCAAAGTTTGTCAGCTTGCTTTAAATGATCAGAAACTTAAGACTATGAACGTCACAGAACGAAAAACCCTATTTTCGTATGACTGCGGTATCAGTGAATCATAATCATAATCAGTCAAATCACACAAATATGTGGGTGTAACAATTTATAGGGATATGAAATACAGTGATCATATAGGCTCATTGTTACATAAGACAGGTGGCAACTTCAGTGTATTTTTTGTTTATAAAGAAAGGCAGTACGAATGGTCAGGAGTTTGTCTGACCCATGTAGCAGCATCATAGAGATGCCGAGGACCGAATACTCGCAGTCGCTTGAAGACAGACGCAACTCGAAACTTTACTTCCAGTTTCAGTAATGAGTACTACGCAAGGAATCCAGGAATATATTACAATCCCCCTCCAGAGTGGCTATTCTTATGGAAAACCTGCAGTTCTAAGCGAATTACATTTTACGTACCTGGAAAAAATTAAGGAAATCGCAGGGAATTTCAGGAATTTCGTAAAATCTTAGGGAATCCAGCGTTTTTAAGATAGCATTGAAACTGAATCTTGTAAATACCAAATTTAAATGTTTAATATTTGGAAGTGTGATAATTATATGATTATATTCCATATAAATTATCGATGTTTAAAACTTCGGTTAAACCACGCCTTATGGCAGGTATATAGCTCATCTGACGGGAAAGAAAAATCATTATTGTGGCGTGCTGCCCCCCCTCACCCCCGCTCACCATTACTTTATTTTTGATGTCCCAGACTCACTCGAGGCAAAGGTCTAATAATCTGTGCCGGCCATGGTGGCCGAGCGGTTCTAGGCGCTACAGTCTGGAACCGCGCGACCGCTTACGGTCGCAGGTTCGAATCCTGCCTCGGACATGGCTGTGTGTGACGTCCTTAGGTTACTTAGGTTTAAGTAGTTCAAAGTTCTAGGGGACTGATGACCTCAGAAGTTAAGTCCCATAGTGCTCGGAGCCATTTGAATCTAATAATCTGTTCCATTCTTGTGCAGCTGAACTAGTGTTCCACCCCAAATGATGTCATTGTTGCCGAGACGCGAACTCTGTTCTTCGTTCCTCTTTCTTTTCCGCTCATTCTGTGACGATAAAGATAATGTATCATGAAAAGTGGAACTAGCTGTTTCTCGGTCGATCATTTTGATCTGAGGCAAGTATCGTTCCCGATACTTACAAGGGAACCTCCCCATCGCACCCCCCTCAGATTTAGTTATAAGTCGGCACAGTGGATAGGCCTTGATAAACTGAACACAGATCAATTGAGAAAACAGGAAGAAGTTGTGTGGAACTGTGAAAAAATAAGCAAATATACAAACTGAGTAGTCCATGTGCCATATAGGCAATAACAAGGAGAACGTGAGCTCAGGAGCGCCGTGGTGCCGTGGTAGCGTGAGCAGCTGCAGAAGGAGAGGTTCTTGGTTCAAGTCTTCCCACGAGTGAAAATTTTACTTTCTTTATTTTTGCATAGTTATTATCTGTCCGTTCGTTCATTGACGTCTCTGTTCGCCGTAATAAGTTTAGTGTCTGTGTTTTGCGACCGCATCGCATAACCGTGCAATTAGTAGACGAAAGGACGTGCCTCTCCAATCGGAACGGAAAACATTTGATCGCAAGGTCATAGGTCAACCGATTCCTCCACAGGAAAACACATCTGATATATTCTATACGACACTGGTGACGGCATGTGCGTCACATGACAGGAATATGTTGTCGACCCACCTAGCTTGTACACTTTGCGAATGGGTAAAAAGATTCTTGTATCTTGCCCGATTTAGGTTTTCTTGTGGATGTGATAATCACTCCCAAAAAAGTGATGAAAACATAAGAGTTTGTCACATAAACTGAAAATAAAAAATTAAAGTTTTCACTCGATGGAAGATTTGAACCAAGGACT
Organism: Schistocerca serialis cubense; assembly: GCF_023864345.2. Lineage (NCBI taxonomy): Eukaryota > Metazoa > Arthropoda > Insecta > Orthoptera > Acrididae > Schistocerca > Schistocerca serialis. The sequence goes on along the minus strand of NC_064639.1, from coordinate 795,161,580 downwards.
TTTCGTTCCACAGCCGCTCACGTTACCACGAGACCACGGCGCTCCTGCGATCCCAGTGTCCTTAATGTTGCCTATCTTCCTATGAACTACTCAGTTTGTATATTTTGCTTATTTTTTCACAGTTCCACACAACTTCTTCCTGTTTTCTCAATTGATCTGTGTTCAGTTTTTCAAGTCCTATCCACTGTGCCAACTTGTAACTAAATCTGAGGGGGGTGCGATGGGGAGGTTCCCTTGTTAGGATTACTAAGACTGAATGTTTGGCAACATTGTGATATAAAGTGTTTGGTGCATAACACAAATGATGAACATCTAATGTCAAAATAAAAGATTCTGTGTGTGTGCGCGCGCGCGCCCGCGCGATAATGTCTTTCCTTCCAATGCTGGGATGCCTACGCTCATGGGTCTCTTGTGGACGTTAGTCAGGTGTTTCCGTGCGTTTACCCAATAAGGCGAAAACCCGTTTGAAATAAACAAAATGTTGATAGAACTAACATGCAATCTGTTTATTTTTCAGACTTAAACATGAACTTGTTCTACCCAGAAGTGACAAAAGAATATATAAATATGACAAAGTGATAGCATCACGTATTTCATGTATTACCCTATTGTCGGACTTAAGCAGCCAGTAGAGTCATTCCGCTTCGCTCGCCTTTCCCTGGCGAGCTGAGGCTGGCGGGAAGATGGATGTAGCGGAAAGCATTTCCATCATAAGCACGGCGCTTACAGCTCATTATGTAGTAATGGCGTGCTAACTGCTCCATAGACTGCCTCAGGGGTCAGGGCAGGGCAAACTCCAGTCAGCAGATTCCTGCTCCCGCGCATTCACCCGGGTCTAATATGGTTTTAATTATTTAGCAGTTTGCAGAAGGGTTCCGATGAATTTCTTCTTCCCCTCTGCTCGAAGGGAAAAAAAAGGACGAGGAAAAGAAAATAATCCTTCCAGATTTATTATAAGCCTATCTGTTGCAAACAGTGCTCGGAAGAGAACATTGCAGTACGAGGTTTAACTGAGCTGTGGGGGAGGGGGGGGGGGGGAGGTGTAACGGACAGTTACTTCGCGCGCCGCGAGGGCTGTGCCAGGACGGAGGAGGGGGGTGAGTATCCAGCTCGAGAGTTATGGCAGGGGATAAGAGGTAGGCCCCGCGGCGTGGTGTGTGGACCAACTTTAACGGCCCCCAAATTGAATTTCCGCCGGTTTACTTCCCTCTCAGAATTCTCGGCGCAGTTGTTGTCGATTTTAACGCCCGTTCCCCCGCAAAGTTCCGAGCTGAGTGAACCGAGCAGGGAGGTACCGTCGCGGCCAGCTGGTGCGGTCCTCTGGGGAAACTTGCCTCCTACTGTGACTGTGGTTGGCTCGTACAAGAGCCTCCGCTCCAAGTCGAACGCTCCACTCTAAACTTACGAGCTGAGGAAGCTGCACGTAGCCTGGACGGTAGCAGTACCAGCTTGTCCCAATCCTATAAACTCTAGGCCATGTGCGATGTTGGCAAATCGTCGATGCTGACTTTGATCTCAACGTAGTTGGTGATAATAATCGAGCGCAAAACACTGATATTTGTAACACTGACTGATGCTAAATGGTACATCTGTAGAAAGCGGTAAAAAGCAACGTACTAGTTGACATAGCGCATATCTTACTTTTGAGAACAGTCTTTCAGAATTTCACGATGTGGCTATACAGCACAAATATTTAACCACAATTTTTTGCAGCTTTGGGTAGATAGTACTAATGATGTGATTCCGTACTTCTGATGGGTCTGATGTACTATCTAGAAGGCGGTCTCTTAGATAATAACTGAGGTATGATGGTAAGTCTGTTTCTCGTACAATTTGCAAATTATTCTGTTCTTGTGCTATTTAATAATGTTCCCTGCATTGTTTTCTCTGCTTTCCCGTCGTGTACCAACGTATTGCCCTCACTACTTCAGACCACGGAAGCGTGAACTGAATAAACAGTGAAAGGCATTACTTCACGCTTAGCTATAACAATAGCCAATGTTCCTGCCTTAGCTCATTCGAAACTACTGCTTCTGCAGAACTGATTTTTTTCTTCCATTATTGAAAAGCAGTAATAGATTATCAAATTAATAGAATATACAGATACGCACATACAAAACTAAAGCACATAGTGGACAGCATGGTACATGCATTCTCCACATGTGAATTGTCCAGTTAAACAAACACAATCTCAGTTTACCAGCGCTTACTTCTGAAACACACCTGTTGAACGCCGGCCGGAGTGGCCGAGCGGTTCTAGGCGCTACTGTCTAGAACCGCGCGACCGCTACGGTCGCAGGTTCGAATCCTGCCTCGGGCATGGATGTGTGTGATGTCCTTAGGTTAGTTAGGTTTAAGTAGTTCTAAATTCTAGGAAACTGATGACCTCAGAAATTAAGTCCCATAGTACTCAGAGCCATTTGAACCATTTGAACACCTGTTGAACGCAGCAAATTTATTTTTGACGGTGCAATCGAACAGGAAGTATACCCTGCTCCTTTTCCTGCCTCTCTACAATAACTGCGTTTGACAAGTCGCATACATGTTTCACTGGTATCGTTACGACACTTGTTAAGAAACAGATATGTTTTAGTGACGATAAAATTATGTACAGCTGTAACAAGTGGTCTGGATTTTTTTTGCCAACATCGAAGGGCGATATTTTGCCCTTAACACTGATACCCCGGAGTTTCCAAGACTTCAGCATGGATACTGAAACATCGATGTTTAAACTGAAAAATCGATATTTTATAAATACCAATGATTATGGCTCTGAGCAGTATGGGACTTAACTTCTGAGGTCATCAATCCCCTAGAACTTAGAACTACTTAAACCTAACTAACCTAAGGACATCACATACATCCATGCCCAAGGCAGGATTCGAACCTTCGACCGTAGCGGTCGCGCGGTCCCAGACTGAAGCGCCTAGAACCGCTCGGCCACTCCGGCCGGCACCAATGATTATCGAACACCCCTTATGTACTCACTCGTTATTTCCGGTCGTTTCACTGTTGATCGCTTCTGATAGTTACTTCTAGGTATTTTAAGATTGTTATTGTTTCCCGTTATTTATCGCCAGTGGCGCGATCGAATAGTAATAGATCTCTTCACCTACCTGTGCACAATAAGCTGAGTTTACGAGTACAACTTTTTTTTCAGGCTACAATTGGTCGTGAAATTTAAAGTATAGTGAAAATCCGATGAAGCCTGCGCAGATGTGTTGTGCATCGTCTCTAGTAGTGACGTCTATCGCGTCATGTCACACATGAAGATGCTTAAAACTATGATGTCTCCCGCCAGGTGTGAAGTGAGTGTTGACGGGTTTCGCCTGTTTTCAAGCAGCCCACATAACGTAACTGTCGTGAGTTTCCTCCTTCATGTCAACTCGCGGCCGGGCACTGCAGGCGCAACACCGTCTCTCTTGCAGCGTTTTCGGTGGGAATTTTGATCACTCACCATACAACACGGACTGGGCTCCCTCTGTTAACCAATTTGCTCACATTAACCACTGCCTATGAGAACAGAATTTCGGCACAAACAAGAAGCTGCAGACAAGTGTAGGGAGGTGGCGGATATTGCTGACGTCTACCTATTGTGACGAGGATTGTTTATCGCCAGTCGATCGAATAGTAATAGATGTCTTCACCTATCTGTACGCAATAGGCTGCTTAAAACAGACCGGCTACAATATTGAGAAGTAGCTGAAAGGTGTAGCTGAATAATCCAAATGAAACATTTTTTTGATTTTCACTGTGGCTTTCATTATGCGACCGATCGGAGCTAGGGGGGAAGCCCTCGTATTTATGGTAACGTTCAACTGTTAGTCCCTGCACCAGTAGTAGAACCTCTACAGTTTTTCCCGCATTTAAATGCAGTATTTTGGAGACGTAACCTTTTTTCCCCTCAAATACCTCGTGATAGAACGACCTCCCTGCCATGTGAGTGAAATCGAAAGTCCCCCAAGGAAGTGTTACAGGGCCGTTACTGTTTACACTGTTACAAACGACAAGTAAGTTGGCACAGTGGCTAGCACATTGGACTCGCATTTGGGAGGATGACTGTTCAAACCCGCGTTCGGCCGTCCTGATTCAGGCTTTCCATGATTTCACTAAATCGCTTCAGGCAAACCGACTTCCTTCCCTAAACCGATGGGATTGATGACCTCACTGTTTGGTCCCCTTTCCCGATTCACACAACCCCCTATTACAAGTGTTGTAGTGGGTAAAATCGGAAGAATCGTGAGGATGTTCGTGGGCGATGCGATGTCTATAGGAAGGTTGCAGCACCAAAACTCTTCTTCTGCCTCTTTTCATGCAACACGCATGGTCAATGTTTCTGGTAAGTTTCTACTACTTTTACCAGGACCGATAAAAATGGAAGAAACTTGCCAGAAACATCGACCATGGTCCAGCAAGAAGGTCGTGCTGACTTCTGTCACTGAGGCATTAAAAAAAATCTATCATATCCTAAGGCACCGTGCTGTAACGGTAGAGAATCGTTTCCTTCTCGCTACGTTTGGCAGTTACTGCTCATGAGTCAAATTGAGTCAGTGCTAAGTTACGGTGTTGTGCGCTGACTTTCTATGCTGGCGTCACAGCAGCCCGTCTTCAGCGGGCGCTTCATGACACGTATCTGACGCACCTCCAGGCGAGAACGATGACGGGAGGCATTGTGAACGCGAGGACATACAAGTATCTCGAGTGTGGTGGCTGGTGGTGACAGACGAGAGCACTTGTCGCTGATTGCGTGCCGTGTTCACCAGCTGACACCCGCTGCTGTCCCAGCGACATCAACAACCCCATCTCGCTCATGCATTTCACAACGAACCACCGCGCCAAACAGCCATTTCAAACGATAAGCGAGTGTGATCCAGACTGCTGTGGGAAACGAAGTACAAAATGAATTTGTTTATGGCTCTGATGCAGTTTAGACTATCTGCAGTGACTGTACCATTTACGCAATGAATGGTTATTGTTGCGTTAATTACGGAGACTTAGGCATGACAAGATGAGATTGAAAATGTGTGTTCATTTCTAGTCTGTGAGCAAAGTAATAACAGCAACATGGAGTCTGATACTTCAATGAATATTTTTGTGTGGCAGAAAAGCGTATGGAAAGTGAGAGATTTCTCTTTAGAGAAGGGAAATGAATCAGTAACGCTATCGAACGATTGAGAGTAATTTTGGAACGAATTTTAGGGATAAATGAAGAGCTATATTTATGGTTCATGTAACTAAAGCTAATTGGAGACCTTGATAGAGACTTATTTAGAAGGTTAAAAAGTAAAATTACGTCTTAAGACAGGACACACCAAGTGCCTTTAAATTTGGAGAAGAATGGTGCAAGGCTGTTTCGGTCTCCAGATATATTCGATATGTACGGAGAGTACTCGGTGGATAGGATATTCGCATTATTTTGGAGATTTTGGAGTAGGGGGAACCATTATGTGCTATACCCAGAGCCTACAGTGGTTATAGCCAAAACAGAAAAAAAGCTTTACAAAATACGACTGCGGCAGTAGCTGACGTTATAGCATTACATTTAACACAGAAAGTACCAAGGCCTTGAGAATACACCGCTTACACATAAATATGTGATCAACCAAATTGGGGAAGAGGTCACATGATTCAAAAGTGTTATAATAACTTAAGTTAAATGCGACATCGAAATCGGATAGCTAAAGGGGCAGTCTGTAAAACAAGAGCTTTGCTGAATGGAAAGATTAATATTGGACAGGAAAAAGGAAAAGGAATCTTACTAGTGACAGGAATTAAAGTCCTTATCAGACAGAGAAACTTTTGCTCTATAAGTTCTACTTGCTGGCTCGCGCGACGGCTCCCAAACAGGCATCGTTGACCGATAGCAGTGTGGTAGTGTACTGGGAGCTTCTAACTACCGCAAATAGCCCCGCAGTGAAATAAAGGAAGCACTATTGCATTTAAATGAGAGTCGTGCCTATTCCCCAACACTGCAACGAATATTCGCGCGCTGAAGCTTTGGGTTGCTTAGAGTGCTTTGTGTAAATAATAACAACGGTATAATACAAATGTTCGAATATAATAATAATAATAATAATAATAATTTTTGTAACTATGATAAAATATGTAAATAAATAGTTCACATCAGTTAAGAGCACATTGATTTAGCATAACAGTACTCAGAATTTGCAATTCAGAAGAATATAGCCTTTTAAAATCTTACATCAGAAAAATGTGTCCTCACAACTCTGGTAAAATCATGATCTTCGCAATATACAATCGAAGTGTGTACTCAGAATTAGCAGTATTTCACTAAGCATTATATCTCTAAATGCTGACCGCAAACTACGGCTATACGAGAGTGTAAATGAGAGGAATAATGTTCCACTCGTTTCAGCCTCCATTTGGGAAGTCAGTTTGACCGTTATTTATCTTTTCTTAGTGGAGGGTCTATCCCTTTCCGTTTTTCCTTACTCGGCTTCTACGGTTTGCCGGTTTTATCCGTGGCTTCACGAACATGTCTGATTTATTTTTACATCGGGTGCGGTCCGTCTGCAGTAGGCTCATTTATCCGGTTGGTGTGTTACCGGCCCAGAAAGAGATCCCTCAGGAAAGTAGCTGAAAAGTATCCCGTTTTAAACGTAGCCTATAAGTCCCAGAATTCCTCGCAATTTTCGAAATGGCGCACACACAGTTCGCAGAGACATGTGACACGTATGGTCGATCATTTTCTTGTTGAAAAATAGCACCACAATACTGTTGTATGAGAGGTAACACATGAGGAGGCAGGATGTCGGTCGTAAATCGTAGTGTCGTCGTAGTTTCTCAACCATTACCAGCAGTGGGCTGAAGTCATTCCCGTTGGCTCCCCACACCATAACGCCAGGGCAACACCGCTGTGCCTCTTCGCAACATTGGAAGAATGAGACTTCTGACGCAGCTCTCACTGACGATGGTCATCTGGGATAGTGCAGAACTGAGACTCATAGCTGAACACAACACAACGCGAGTCATCAGCAGTCCTTACCTCCCGGTCCTGGCACCACACCAGGTGCAGCTGTTTTGTGTTGTGTTAACGGGAGCCTACGCAAGGGACTGTAATTTCCAAGCACGGCTAATGCTAGCGTCTGATAAATGGTGCGATCCCACACAGAATGCCGCAGAGAGATCATTACTTGTTCTCGGCTAGCAGGCGCTGGTGTGAAGTGATTATGCTGTGCTTGGTCCAGAATAAGGTGATCCTTCTTCGTGGTGATCAGGCGTGGCCGAGATGACATCTATGCCTGTCTCACATTCCCAAGCAGCAGCATCTCCCCCCCCCCCCCCCCCCACCACCACCACCACCCTCCATGTCTTCTGGATTATACTATTCGACCAGCCAGCCAAATGGAGGAGACCACAAGTACCCTGCATCTCCGTCTCCTTGACAGTGGTCACTCAACGTCTGACGCTGTTCATTCACCTTCTACATCCTAACAGGCGTAGTAACAGCACTATTGCGCTCCGGCGAGACCGTTCTACTTGTCACAAAGATTGCAACTCCAATCGTTAACATGCGCGCTGATGGCGTGTACGAAGTTACATTCAAATCCGACCATGTCTTCTGGGCGCTTCACTTTTTTTTTTCAGGCCGTGTATGTAAAATTGCAAACACTCCATTATCCGCATGATCCTCGCCCACCTCGAACTGTGCCTGAACTCAGAGAGCACACTCTTTCAAACATTTTTCCTCTCTGTCCATGTCCTTCACCACGTTCTCGTCCTTTTTCTTCCCTCATTAGACTCCGTCTGTACATCGTTCAGCACTAAAATAGCTAGTAGTGCCAATTACTTCTGCACTTCGACACATAAAACAGGCATTTTTGCTACCATGGAACTTGCTCCGTGTGACATGGGCTTAAGCGAGGCCGTTCTTTTCACTACTGGCCCTACGCAGGAAGTAGGTCATGAAATTCGTTGCAGGAGGCCTAGTTCCTAGTTTTCCGGCGGGCCGCTAGATGTCGAGCGGGCGATATCTTGGGCACTGAGGGATCGCGACCCGAGATGCCCGGCGTTCCCGCTGCGCCGCCGTGGGCGCCGCCCTACCCGGGCCCGTTGACCCGGCGCGGAGGCAGCTATTGGCCCGCCGCCCACCGGCAGCCCACGGCCCACTGGGCCCAACCTGCGTGGGCGGCGCTGCTGCCTTCACAAGGATACCAGCACCGGCACCCGGTGTCCTTCGGCGGCCACCACGCGTACCTCGCGAGCCGTCTGGCAGCTGTACCGCCTATAGTACCCTCTAAGACTGGCTACCGATCAAGTGTGCTGCTGTGAGTGAAGCTCTCAGTAAACAAACAGAATTCTGGTGCTCTTCTGTGCTGTTTGCCGTGTGCGGTTGGTTTTCAGAAGAAAATAAAGTAACAGAGGAAACATTCCAAATTCATAATGCCTGACAAAAAAAGTGTAGCACTCGAAATGCATACAAATGGCTCTGAGCACTATGGGACTTAACATCTGAGGTCATCAGTCCATTAGAACTAACCTAAGGACATCACACACATCCATGCCCGAGGCAGGATTCGAACGTGCGACCGTAGTGGTCGCGCGGTTCCAGACTGAAGCGCATAGAACCGCTCGGCCACAGCGGCCGGCCCGAAATGGGAGGGAGGGAGGGGGAGGGGGGGGTGGAAACGGAATAGAAATACGCGGATGGAGAGGGCATGTGATGTTCTTTCGGCGATTACAAAACTGAGTGAAATTTTCGAAGGACTTAACGGTATGAGTCGACTTACCATTGTAACATTGCACCCCCTCTGGTTTGGAAAGCGTGCACTGATTCGGTTGAGAAAGTGTCATAAAGCGCTGGTGTCGTCTCCTACGACAAGCTGGCTCGCAGCTGCTGTAGCTGGTCCTTTACACTTGAACTGCGAAGGGGATAACGTCCCAACTCTACATCTACATCCATACTCCGCAAGCCACCTGACGGTGTGTGGCGGAGTCCCGCACATGTTCTATCGGAGACAGTTCTTGTAGTCTTTCTGGCTAAGGGAATGCCTCAAAATCACGCTGACAGGGAGCGTGCAATGTGTGGACGCCCATGGTCCTGTTGGCAAGTGGCAGCATAATACCTATCGCGTGAAAGGTATCACAGAGGGCGCAGAATGTGATGTCAAAGTTCCCTGAAGCACCACCAGTTGTGTGATTTCCCTAAATCGCTCCAGGCAAATGCCGGGATGGTTCCTTTCAAAGGGCACGGCCGACTTCCTTCCCCGTCCTTCCCTAATCCGATGAGACCGATGACCTCGCTGTCTGGTCTCCTTCCCCGAAACAACCAACCAACCACCAGTTGTGACCTGAAGCCGCATATTCCTAAATTTCTGGAAAGCATTTGACACGATGCCACACTGACGACTGTTAACGGAGGTACAAGCATTCGGCATAGTGTCGCAGCTATGTGCGTGGCGCAAAGACTTTTTAAGTAACAGAACCCAGAATGTTCTCCTCGAGGGAAAGTGTTCATCAGAGACAAGGTTATCATCAGGTTCAAAATGGCTCTGAGCACTATGGGACTTAAAATCTGAGGTCATCAGTCCCCTAGACTCAGAACTACTTAAACCTAAATAACCTAAGGACATCACACACATCCATGCCCGAGGCAGGATTCGAACCTGCGACCGTAGCAGCAGCGCGGTTCCGGAGTGAAGCGCCTAGAGCCGATCGGCCACAACGGCCGGCTTATCGTCAGGAATACCCCCTGGGAAATGTGATAGGACCGCTGGTGTTTTCTGTACACACAGATGACCTGGCGAACAGGGTGAACAGCAGTTCATACCTGTTTGCTGATGATGCTGTGGTGTACTGGGAAGTGTCGTCGTTGAATGACTGTAGGAGTATACAAGATGACTTAGACAAAATTTGTAGTTGGTGTGATGAATGGCAGCTAGCTCTAAATATAGAAAAATGCAAGTTAATGCAGATGACATAGAACGTAAAGTGCTGCAACATGTGTGGATGAGAGAAGTGTTAATTTAAGTTTCGATCTGAACTAATGACGAGCAAATCAGTTACGTTCAGGCTATGGATCCTTGAATAGAAATAGTGGCGACCCAGACATAGAAAAGTTTCGGACTCAATGTTGTTTTCTGGTGTATAAACATTCTCAAGTCTTCAAATTATAAGGAGTACTAGAGTCAGTAAATGAAATTTATTCAATGTGCCCCATCGTATAACTATTCTGCAAAGCCCTTAGAAGTATGTACGCTCTGGAGAGCAGTACATCTTCCTGTAAGATACCGTTGCATGCCGGGAACAGGCGTGTGGAATTGTATTTGTTTCTTGTTTTTCAGCGCCTCTCCAGACTCTACGAGCCTAAACACGTTTTGCAACGGTATATTTACAGATTGCCGTAGAGATAAGAAAAACACACGCTTGCATGAGTCGGAATACGTTACGGTGCTACACAGCAATCTAGCTCTGCAGACGCAGACAAAGTTTCCCAACAGTCGCTAGAATCCCGAAGGCACAGAAAACCAGTTCGCCACCTGCGAGATGAGGAAAAGCCGATAAATTCTGGAAGTTGCGTAAGTGCGTAGGGCAAAAATTCTAAGCTGCCGTAAATTCACTGCCCTGTCACTCGCCGGCTGTTTGTGAACGCGGTGTTTACAAAAGCTGGCGGCCCGGAGTTAACGAGGGAGCACGTGGTAATCCTAAAATAGTGACCTGTCCGCTGTTCTGTTTATGGGGAGAAGAACGAGAGCTCGTACGTGCATCTGCATCACGCAGTTTTTCTATAAAATTCGGTGAAAAGCGTGTCGGCGCTGCTAGGGGATTACCTTTGTATCCTCCGACGTCGCTAACCAGTTTTTCCGTCCGTTTCGTTTGTGCGTGATTATCGTGGAGCCGCGAAGGTTGGTTCACACAAATTGCAGCTGCGAGAAATGTGTCACCTTATTCTTAAGGAGATTCTCCCCGCTGAAGACCGGGTCTAATATCTTCTCTATAGCCTTATAGCCTAATTTATTTCACTCCTCCACCACATCTTTTCATAGCAAGTTTCATGCGATAAGTCAGACGAATGCGGATACCGGTCTATATGTCACAACAACTGCGTCTTATTTGTTGTTGTTGTTGTTTTTGTTGTTGTTCAGGTCATCAACCCTGTGGCTGGTGTGATGATGATCTTCAGCTATCGTCTTCATTTCAATGTAACAGCTGTCGCCTTGCTCGTGAACAATGTGCTCTATATACTTGTTATCTAGCCCTGCCTGTGCGGTTGTTTCCTACACCATTCTTTCAACTAAAATTTTTTGTCATTGCATTGTTGCAACGATGCCTTCGTTTCTTTCTGGATTAATTCAGCATCGTTTGCAATACGCTTGGCTTCTTCTATAGTTGATTTAAAAACGAAAAAAGTAGTTTATTTTGCGCATTTCTACTCATTATGGATAATATTATTTTTTCTTCTTTTTTGGAGAAAAAGATATGATAAGGATGGCATTTTCTGAAGCATGTTCTCGTACCTCCTTACATCCTGCAAAAACTCTTCAAAAAACTATAGCTGTATTCATTCTGTAATTACTCCTTAAGGAGTGCGCTATAATACAATCAGTTTTTATGACCTTTCTTTCTGCCTCTTTCTTCCGCAAAACTGTTTTTTTCTGCCTCTCTTCTGTCCACTGCTTCCCTGTTTCTTTCCCCTCTTTGCACGTTTCCTCACATACCTGTAGCCTATTTTTTTCTCTGTATTTTTTTCTGTATGTCATGTCTTTCGTCGAGTTATTTTGTTTCTTGAGGTCTCCCATAGTTTCCTTTACCCACTTGGCTTTCACTGTATTAATCGTCATTCTGTGAAATATCTTCTTCGTCTGTCTGTCTTCGTACATCCTATATATGTATGCGTAGAAATTAGCCATGATTTTCCTGATGTTATTTGTAGTCGTCACTGCCTGTTCGTTCAATTCTTTCGTTGGTCTCTTTATCTAGATCCCCTCTTTCTGAACCAGCCTACATATCTTTCTCAGTATTTTCTTCTCTTTTTTCTTTTTATGTCTTTGATTTTCATTCTTTCTTTGATTACTGTCGACTCTGAGGCATACTAGAACTGTGGTAAGAGTACTGTATCATAGTGTCTTAATGTGGCACTTATAGAGATAGCCGGCCGCGGTGGTCTAGCGGTTCTGGCGCTGCAGTCGGGAACCGCGGGACTGCTACGGTCGCAGGTTCGAATCCTGCCTCGGGCATGGGTGTGTGTGATGTCCTTAGGTTAGTTAGGTTTAAGTAGTTCTAAGTTCTAGGGGACTTATGACCTAAGATGTTGAGTCCCATAGTGCTCAGAGCCATTTGAACTTATAGAGATAATTCCTTGTTTTGTAAAGGACTACCGTTCCTTCCCGACGAAAAGGTTGTCAGAACGTCAACACGATCAAAAGATGCGGCCATTTATGTCACATATTTTGATATAAGCAAAATGACTCATCAACACCTGTAGATTAATGACCAATGAACATTACTTAGTTTGCACGAGCTCTCAGGACGCGCACTTAGCCGGTTTTTTCGTATGAGATTTGTAGCCCTGTGGTGGCCGAGATTTCGTGTAGGGTCTGTAGAGCTTGTTTGCCTTCTTGTTATGAAGGCTATACCATTTTAATTTGACTGTTCTGTCTTTGTGCCTCCCCATCTTTATCCCATTCACTCCTTTGTCCAATGCCCTGATTATTTTCTCTAAAACTGAATTAAATAGAATTGGTGCAGGGCGATAGGGCATCTCCCTGCCTTGATTTCGAATGGTTCCGAGATCTCTCCCACGAATTTACACAAAAACGCTTGAATTTAATGTTGTGAGCTATTTTATAATTAGATGGTTCAAATGGCTCTGAGCACTATGGGACTTAACATCTGTGGTCATCAGTCCCCTAGAACTTAGAACTACTTAAACCTAACTAACCTAAGGACATCACACAAATCCATACCCGAGGCAGGATTCGAACCTGCGACGTAGCAGTCCCGCGGTTCCGGACTGAGCGCCTAGAACCGCTAGACCACCGCGGCCGGCTTATAATTAGAATTAACATTGCATGACAATAATCTTCCGCAATGTTATGTCATTTCACTGTGTTGCACTTAAATTGAACTGCATGTACATATTTGAATTCTTGCACATTCCAGAGGCCACCCCTCGTGGAATCCATGGAACACGACTTATGTCATATAATCCACCTGATCCTCAACAGTTTTCTGCGACATTGCATTTCGAAGGCATCATTTCTGTCTTCTCCATTGTCCAAGTTGTGCACCAATAGAGAACTGTGCTTCGAACATAGTTTTTTACAAATCTTTTTCTGGTTTCAAGGTTTATCTATTTTGGCATTATCAGCAGTTTCACCTTGTAGATACAGCCTATTTCTCCACTGCCTGCAGCGATTGTAGGCAGTTAAGTAGGTAATTAGTGTGAGGCGACCTTGGCAGCTAGCGGGTCGGCTCTGTACCAGGTTGCGGGGGACGAGCATTGGAAGCCAGCTGACGTTGGCTGACATTTAAGCCAGCCAACTGGAGTGGGCCGGACGCCACCACCTCCAGCCGGCGTGCTGGCTGGCCTTGATCGAGATCACTATCAGGCAACAGTTTTCCAGCTCCTGTGTGACGCGACTCGGGCACACGTTACGTCATGTGTTTACTTTCTAGGTTAAACAACGAACTAATTTCTGCCCCTGGTACGGGGTTTTCGCTTTACAGGTAAAAATTGGTTCAAATGGCTCTGAGCACTATGGGACTTAACTTCTGAGGTCATCAGTCCCCTAGAACTTAGAACTACTTAAACCTAACTAACCTAAGGACAGCACACAACACCCAGCCATCACGAGGCAGAGAAAATCCCTGACCCCGCCGGGAATCGAACCCGGGCTTTACAGGTAAAATAACGAAACTAACAACAAACTAACTAAAACGACGAGAAAGAATTGCCCCAGCTGTCTGCTGTGACGTCGGGGACTCACCTAGGGAACAACGTGTTCTTGCCGCCAAAGCTGTTATAGTTTCCACGAGGAGCGGTTTCCGGAATGTGCAAGAATTCAACCGTTCGTTTAATTGAATTTAAGTGTAGCACAGTGAACCTACTTTACAATATGAAAGACTATTGTCTTATATTGTACAAGATGTCGACCGCTACTGTAGGGTAAACAGTTGATGCTTCTTCGCTCGTGGTAGGTCTGGGACTTGGTTCTCAACGCAACCATTAGTCTACATGGGAGAATGTTGTATATGCCACATGTCTGCGAATTATGTAGCTTGTTCGGTTAGTATCCGTTTATCAGCTGTTTGTACACTGAAGCGCCAAAGAAACTGGTATAGGCATGCGTATTCAAATACAGAAACATGTAAACAGGCAGAATACGGCGCTGCCATCGGCGACGCCTGTATGACAAGTGTCTGGCGCAGTTGTTGTATTGGTTACTGCTGCTACAATGGCAGGTTATCAAAATTTAAGTGAGTTTGAACGTGGTGTTACGGTCAGCGCACGAGCGGTGGGACACAGCATCTCCGAGGTAGCGATGAAGTGGGGATTTTCCCGTACTACCGGCCATTTCACGAGTGTACCGTGAACATCAGGAATCCGGAAAAACATCAAATCTGCGACATCGCCGCGGCCAGAAAGAGATCCTGCAAGAACGAAACCAAGAACGACTGAAGAGAGTCGTTCAACGTGACAGAAGTGGAACCCTTCCGCAAATTGGTGCAGATTTTAGTGCTGGGCCGTCAACAAGTGTAAGCGCGCGAATATATATATATATATATATATATATATATATATATATATATATATATATATATATATATATATATATATATATATATATATAACCTAGACGATAGTGTCGGAAGTTCCATGCGGCTTTTGGCGGATGATGCTGTAGTATACAGAGAAGTTGCAGCATTAGCAAATTGTAGCGAAATGCAAGATGATCTGCAGCGGATAGGCACTTGGTGCAGGGAGTGGCAACTGACCCTTAACATAGACAAATGTAATGATTGCGAATACATAGAAAGAAGGATCCTTTATTATATGATAGCGGAACAAACACTGGTAGCAGTTACTTCTGTAAAATATCTGGGAGTATGCGTGCGGAACGATTTGAAGTGGAGTGATCATATAAAATTAATTGTTGGTAAGGCGGGTACCAGGTTGAGATTCATTGGGAGAGTCCTTAGAAAATGTAGTCCATCAACAAAGGAGGTGGCTTACAAAACACTCGTTCGACCTATACTTGAGTATTGCTCATCAGTGTGGGATCCGTACCAGATCGGGTTGACGGAGGAGATAGAGACGATCCAAAGAAGAGCGGCGCGTTTCGTCACAGGGTTATTTGGTAACCGTGATAGTGTTACGGAGATGTGTAGCAAACCCAAGTGGCAGACTCTGCAAGAGAGGCGCTCTGCATCGCGGTGTAACTTGCTCGCCAGGTTTCGAGAGGGCGCGTTTCTGGATGAGGTATCGAATATATTGCTTCCCCCTACTTATACCTCCCGAGGAGATCACGAATGGAAAATTAGAGAGATTCGAGCGCGCACGGAGGCTTTCAGACAGTCGTTGTTCCCGCGAACCATACGCGACTGGAACAGAAAAAGGAGGTAATGGCAGTGGCACGTGAAGCGCCCTCCGCCACACACCGTTGGGTGGCTTGCGGAGTATAAATGTAGATGTAGAACTATTTATCGAAACATCATCGATATGGGCTTTCGGAGGCGAAGGCCCTCTTCTATACCCTTGATGACTGCACGACACAAAGCTTTACGCCACATCTGGACCCGGCAACGCCAACAATGGACTGATATTGACAGGAAACATTTTGCCTGGTCGGTCGAGTAGTGGCATCGGGATTCGAACCCGTATATAGTGGACAATGTAAATTTTCAAATAAAACAGGTTTGGCTTTTCGATGTGTGACGATACTGTCGAAAGTCATAAGACTCCCATAGCCTTGGTCGGTTCATCAACCAGTTCATTATTGTATCTCTGAAATGTGTGTTTCAGAAGCAAACAGTTTTTCTTTGTCTGGGTGGAGAAATTCCAATCTTCGGTACGAAGTCTTTCTGAGGAGCTAGGGACCGAGCATATCAGCAGCCCGCAGTACTGGAGCCTGCGGCGGCCCGTATCTCAAATATTGACAGTGGATGCGCTGCCGATATTGCGTAGAAAGGCCACCCACAGCGACGGACGGACGCGGGAAAGCTGGCGAGGAGAGCCGGGTACAGCCGACATGGACACGAAAAAACTGAGGAAATTTCTTTTATTTTGGGGAAAAAAACCAGTTCTAATATGCTGCGATATACATGCGTTATTGACGTCGACATGACGCCTAATTCAGAGATAGAGATATGGTCTACTATTGGCACGAGAGGGAATTTGTATCACTATGTGTGTGTGTGTGTGTGTGTGTGTGTGTGTGTGTGTGTGTGTGTGTGTGTCAGGAACGGTAGAGCGCAGAGGCGTGTGAAGAAGACATCAGCCAATAGTATGCTGACCGACCCCTCTCTAGGACCGCACAGAGACAGCAGCGGCTTCTAGGCGAAGAGAACATAAGCGCCGTGCAGCCTGGCCGCGGCCCAATTGAAGACTAGCCGTTGTAGGTGGTCTACAGCGGTGACTTGAAGACTGTATTGTTTCACTTGTATTAGGAGTTGTGTATATTAAAGAGATTTTCTTACTTTGTCTGTCGCCCATTGCTACCGACACGCCATTGTAATGTCTCAAAGTTAAGTATTGTCATTTATCTTACTGTAATAAAAATTCATTAATACGATTTGCTTGAACTGTTGACTAGCGATCTGAGAAAGTAGGTTTCCGAGGCACCCCATATTTGACGAGTGGGCGGGTCACAACATGCCCCATTCGTTTACGGCTGTAACAGCCACACACCTAGAGCGGTCCTAACACGCTCCTTTATGGTAACCTTTACATCTGTGGATTTCGTCCAGTTAATAAAACATTCACACAATGAAACTAAAAATTTCTACAAAAAGGGAATCACCACTAAATCGCTAATGAATATTTGACCACTTACGGACGAGCTCACGCCCTATCGAATGCGTGTTTCCATCTCGTATTACAGACGCCACGTGTGCTTCTGAGGCGTCGTAAGGCGCCTAGTAAACTGCGCAGTGAATCCCTCGGTAAGTGATGACGCAAGCGTAATGTCGCAGCGGTAAACGGACGCCTGCTTTGTGGGCGAAGCGAGCGCACCTGAGCCGCACTGGCTGTAAGTGTGAAGTGGCCAGCGCGCCGTCTGCATTGTCGGCCGCTGCTGCAGTCGGCGCAGTCCAAGGTTCCACAGCGAACCCGACACCTGGCGCTCCGCCGACCGTAAGACGACGTCACGTGTGCCTCGCTCTTGTTCGCCGCTCAGACGGCGGGCGAGCGCGCAAGCTGGCTCTGTTACATGCCTCGGCACGCCACAAAGCAAACAGCTCCGTGCGCACGTCTTGCAGCCACGGAGCACCTGCTTAGTATGCAGCAGTGGGAGCTGGTCAGCTGGCTGAGAGCAACAAGTGGCTTTCGCGTTTTGCCAGTCAGCATCCTGTACCTCATGTTTCTGCTGCAGTCGAGCACAACATTCCACTGTACATGGCCGGAACCTCCAGTTGGCTGAAACACACTTATGACCCAACACGTTATGACTGCCATCTTAATAGAATATTGGTCCATCTTTGGAACGCACAACAACAGCGATTCTCTGTGCCATGGATTCAGAAAGTCCTTGGTGGGTTTCTGGAGGTATATGGCACCAGTTTGCTTCGCCCAGGTCGCATAACAGACGTAAATTACCGACCAGAAGTTTGTGGACGCAGAACTGACGCCGCACATTTGTTCCTTCCGGTTCAAACCAGTTTCGTGCCCAAGAAATGACACGCCGGCCGCTGTGGCCGAGCGGTTGTAGGCACTTCAGTCCGGAACCGCGCTGCTGCTACGGTCGCAGGTTCGAATCCTGCATCGGGCATGGATGTGTGTGATGTCCTTAGGTTAGTTAGGTTTAATTAGTTCTAAGTTCTAGGGGACTGATGACCTTAGAAGTTAAGTCCCATAGTGCTCAGAGCCATTTGAGCGAATTTTGAACTGACGCGAGTTCACTGTCATGCTGCTCAGACCTCTGTAGCAAGGCCTTGTGACACGGGCAGTTATGCTACTTGAAGAGGCTACCGCTCTCGGGATGACTTCAAGCACTAAGGAATGGAAGTGGTCTGCAATAATGTTTACATAGTCCACAGTTTGTCATAATGCCTTCGATTACTACCACAGGTCCTACGGAATCCCAGGTGAACGTTCCCCATAGCGCTATACTGCCCCCACTGGCCAGCGTTCGTGGCGCGGTGCACTTTACGAGCCACCTTTCGCCTGGATCCCAGCTTATCCGGATACCGACCAAAACCTGTTGGATCAGAGGGCGTCAAATGAAAACCGAACACCCTCCACAGGGGGGCCATGGAATGTTTTCATTACAACGTAATTACTACACCCATTAAGGCATTTATCCCATTGGGCGATGAGACCGTCGATTCCTGTTTCGTAGAACGCTGTCAGCCGCTGACCGGTCCACAACCACTTACACTTCCTTGTCCGACCGAAACCTAATTCCACGCTTTCTCCTTTCTTTTTCTCTTCAGGTCGCCAAAGACGTCAAGACCACACGGTGAAATGTCAGACCTGTTTCCCTACCAGAGCTCTGAACTGTACCGATCAGCAGTTTTGGGGGCGAGCGTTATCGTGCAACAGATTGATTCCGTCCGACAGCACTCCTGGACGTACTATGGCACGTCCCAGTTTCTGCAAAATGTCTTCATACCCTGCGCACTGATTGTGGTTTCACGTTCGAGGAACTCGACCAGCAAAGGGCCCCTGCAGTCGAAAGAGGAGGAGGTCACGATGACCATACCGGAACTTGTGTGATCAGCTTTGGATTTCTTTGGCGACTGACATGTGGGATGTTTCCGCTGATGGCTTCGACGTTTGCCCTTGGGCTGCCGAAAGGCTGTTGCACGATAACGCCTGCCCCAACAGCGCCAACTGGGCGAAGGCTACACTTCAGCGATTTGGTTGGGAAGAAAGACGTGCGTGGACGTCGTTTTCAGTCGTGCGCGGAAGTGCGAGAGTGTGTGCCATTCTGGATTCTTCAGCGGCTGACCGCTTTCTACGAAACACGAATCGATCGTACCGTCTCTCAGTGCGATAAATGTCTTAACACGTGTGGTGATTGCTTCAGAATGGAACCGTTACTTGGTCTCGCCGCGGCGGGTGGTTCGGCTTTCATTTGACTGCCCCTCATAACAAGAAACACGATTCCTCCGTCCAGGAGAAACGTTACTATTCATACAATGAAGGCTTTCACGACCGGATGGTACTGTTGTTGATAATTCTTCCGAGTTATATGGCCGTGGTCCATGGAATTCTTCTATTCCTAACGTTTCGTCCAATACTACGTTGGACATCTTCAGAGGTATGGCTGGTCCTGCTGAGTCCTTTTAGGGGTTGTCAAATCTCCATCTTGACGGTACAGAACATAAGGTGGAGCTTTACAAGGCATGTATCGAGAACATTTCCCGCATGTCCTCAGCCCACCATATCCCATTTTTGTCCTAACACAACAACGACTGCCGAGTCGGCAGGACCAGCCATACCTCTGAAGATGTCCAACGTAGTATTGGACGAAACGTTAGGAATAGAAGAGTTCCATGGACCACCGCCATATAACCCGGAAGAATTATCAACAACAAACGTTACTGTTGATCAACGGTCCAGTCTTGATGATCCCGTGCCAATTGTACTATTGTTGTAAGTCGCTATGTGGTTGGGTCAGCCCTGGAACATGTCTGCTGCGGAGTCCCATAAACAACATTGTGGGACAATTGTGTTCTCCGAAACAGTTGTGCCTACACCAACGCTGTTCTCTGCCGTCAGACCTGCCGCAGATCGTCGCCTGTCCTGCTTTACAAAGCAGGCAGGCCTCTACTCTCCACATTCTGTGATGAAGTGATGGAATCCAACACCCTGTCGTGTGTTCGTGCTTTCGCCGTCCTTCTATAAATGTTCACGACAGTAGCACGCCAACAGCCGACCAGCTTCCCAATTTCCGAAATGCTCGTTTCCAGACGTCCCCCATTTCCAACCGGCATTGTCGCAAAAATTATTCCGTAGTCGTTTCTGCTTCGCGTATGTTCCTGTCTTACCGCGGGACGTTGGCACCACTCCATCATTGGTGGCATTGCTATTGTGTTTTGGTTCATCAATGTGTTCGGGGTGTTTCACAACTCATGTTGCAGGCTTTTAGGGGTTGTAGACGGGACTTAGCCCGTGTCCAGGAATGCACCGTTTCGGTATAAAGTAAGTTTAAAGATCGGATCATTGTCAAATCTCCATCTTGACGGTACAGAACATAAGGTGGAGCTTTACAAGGCATGCATCGAGAACATTTCCCGCATGTCCTCAGCCCACCATATCCCATTTTTGTCCTAACACAACAACGACTGCGAGAAGCTGGGACGTTCCCAACTACCCGGAGAGTTGACTGCGGTGTTCTGTGGACGCCCACCATGGTCCGTGGATCGTGTGCGTGAAAGAATGCTTCACAGATGAACTTTAACAACAAGGTCGTCACTTGCTCCTGAAGAATACACAAGTCAGTGTTCAACGCCTTCGCAATGGGTGTACCGTGAACTGGGAGATTTGAAAGTGAACTGATATTTACATTTATTTTATCTATTCGCGTCTAAGTGGTACATTTCCGGGCATGGGTCTCTTTCCAAAACTCTGTCTACTAAGTGCCGTCTACGGCCGCTAGTACTCTGTAATAGGAATAGTGATTTACCCTGTTTAGATGTAAGTCACCTTATTTCGTGCATTATCTGACATTCTTCCACGGGTTTTTTGTTTCGCGAGTTGGATAAAGAGGGAAACCTGCAGGCGAAAAGAAAAATTAGGAAGCAGTTGGTGTCTCGCATTTTAAATGCTTTCGTCCATATTACCGAATGCAGAAGCTGTGCACACGGAGCCACAGAATGCGTTTGAAATTGGCGCTGGCATTCTTTAGGCTCAAGCTGTGAAGGAAAACTGGCAAGCAACATTAAAAAATAACTGTCTCGTAATGTACTGTCACCTGCACGGTACTCATTCCAATTTTCAGACAAATTCCAGCCTTAGAGCTGGCAAGCAATCACCGAAACTGTTACAGGAGCGCCGTAAGGCAGTTCATCCTGATTAATACAACGTTTTGATAGATAATTAGGGTACAACGGTGAGCTGCCGGGAATAAACCATTCATCAAACAGGAAACCAGAAACAGCGATACCTCTTTGCTTAACACTTCGTTAAACAAGACTTTTTTATGGGAAATATTTTTTGCCATTGAGAGAAACATCAATATATTTGACGTCCATAGCATCGTAGGCATAACGACAGCGTAAATGTACTGCCCGATGTCCAACGCGATTTCGAGCTGTGTTCGGTACAAATGAACTAGAGAAACACTGACTCCGTATTTCGAAAGTGAACATGCATAAACGTAGGTAATAGTGATACAAAACACACAGCTTTATTTGTGCACAGGGTATTGCAAAATGATTCAAACGATGAAATGCGATTTGGGAAATCCAAATGGTTCAAATGGCTCTGAGCACTATGGGACTCAACTGCTGTGGTCATAAGTCCCCTAGAACTTAGAACTACTTAAACCTAACTAACCTAGGGACAGCACACAACACCCAGCCATCACGAGGCAGAGAAAATCCCCGACCCCGCCGGGAATCGAACCCGGGAACCCGGGCGTGGGAAGCGAGAACGCTACCGCACGACCACGAGATGCGGGCTTGGGAAATCCACCTCTTATTACCATGCCTTAAACATTTAGTAAAATGAGTCGGTGGGGGAATTCTGTTCCGAAGATAGAAGAGAAACCACAATGAGTGGCCAGTTCCGGCGCACTAGAGACTGCTACAGGTAGTACACAGTAGTCACAAAGAACGGTTGGCCAACAGCGCAGGGCAAGGCGCGCGAAACGAGGTGTCCTCTGCCGTCTGCTCAAAAACAATTCACACGGCGAAGCGAAGGATCCTTCATCGTGATTCAGCACTGGCCGACGGCTGGTCACACTCACAGGGACTGTCAAACGTCGACATCACGATGCTTCACAACCAGGGGACATCACAGAGCTAGTCTGCGAAACAAGCGTAACGGTGGTCGCAAGGTCAAACTCTCAAGATACGGGAATGCAGCAAAGCTGGTAGCGTTGATTATCTGTCTTTGCGGTAGTGTTGTATTATTTAGTGGGGCATGTATGCCCATTATTTATTATTACAGATTTTTGGTAATGAATTATACTTAAGACTTACGTCAAATGTTACTAAACTTCGTTCTAATGTGGCTTTTATTGTGGTCTTACATCAGAAATGGACGAGATATTAGATAAAATCCGAGGGATAAATAAATCCAAATATCTCATTTCTGTTTATCACTCTTTCATGAATGTTTTAGCACGCTTCTGTGAGAAAACTGAAGTTTTCACAAACGGACTGAAGAAACAGGAATTTGTACTATTTTGTATAATTAAGAAATTTCGTAAATATTATAAATTTTTGACATTTTCTTTTAAACTGGCATGCAATAACTTCATCCACAGAGTCTGTACGTCAACTTCTTGATGCGTTTGACATATTTTGAAAGCACGTGATGTATTTATATGGTGCACAGTGCTTTAAAGCAACAGCTAACACTTCCTATTAATTATGTTCTGGGGTATACACAGCATCGCCACATTTAAAATCCAAACCCGTACTGGAGGCGAGACTCCAACGGAATACTTCTACTTTACGGGGCAGCAGCGTTACGCAGATACCATAGGGGTCGCCGACCTGTACGTTAGGCGTAGCCTTGCAGGTATCCTGGCTTTCTTCCAGCGCGGGGCAGAGAATTTCATCGTTTTTAGGGAAACTCAACTCACAGGGATCGTACTTTCGGAATAAAGAAGCATATTATAAGTATTATATCTGGTGCTAGTTACTGAATATGTTAAACGCCTTTTGACATCTGTTCCGGTCAACGTAGATGTACAGAAGATCCAAAGAAGAGCAGCGCATTTCGTTACAGGTTCATTTACTAAGCACGAAAGCGTCACGGTAAGTCTCCGTCAACTCCTCTGGCAGACGCTACAAGAGAAGCATTGTCCATCACGGCATGCTTTACAGTTAAATTTTTGAGAGCGTTCGTTGCTAGAAAAGGCAACCAATAGATCACTTCCTTCTCTGTATAGCTCAGGAGAGACCGTGGAGGTAAAAGAAATGTCGTGTGACTAGGGCCTCCCGTCGGCTAGACCGTTCTCTGGGTGCAAGTATTTCCATTTGACGCCACTTCGGCGACTTGCGCGTCGGTGGGGATGAAATATTGCTGATTAGGACAACACAATACCCAGTCCCTGAGCGGAGAAAATCTCCGAACCCGGATCCTTAGGATTGACATTCTGTCGCGCTGAGCACTGAGCTACCGGGGGCGGACCGTGGAGGTTAAATTATAGAGATTCGAGCTGACGTGGATTCTTGCCAACAACAGTGCTTGGCACGCGCCGTTCGACCGTCCGCCACACACGACATGGAGGCTTTCATAGTATAGATATAGATAAAGATCTATACATTCGTTAGCATACTTTTTCATTACCAGTATTTTTCTTGTCTCAAGTAACAGCGCGAAACATCAGATAATAATAGGAGAAAAAGACAACCTATATAAATACCTCAAATGGATTAGTATTAGTACGGAAAAGAATCAGAGCCAGCGGCACACACTCGGTCACCAACCTGCCAGAGCTTATTAAATGTCTCACGGGTGAGTGGTGGAGTCTAAGCCTAAATTAAATAATTTGTTTGGCGTATTACCTCATCCCATGGGCCCCTCTCCGCAAGATCCGTGGAATACCATGAAGGTACAAACGGCACAGACCGGGGACACTAGCGCGCGGGAGTTCGTAGGTGTGCAGCAGCGTTAAATCGTGTGTGTGTGTGGGGGGGGGGGGGGGGGGTGACCGTGCGTGCGTGTCAATAAAAACAGAAAAACGAAAAACGGCGACCAGACAGAGCGCGCACGAACTAACCATTTCCTTTGATGTGCCGACACTGCGCTGAACTTGTTTGTTGTTGCGTAGAGCGGCGCGATTTGACGTCCTCATCGGTCACGCCGTGCTGTGCCGAAAGTCTTTGCTTGGTTTTGTGCGGCGCAGCCGGCGTGGATGCGGATGGACAGTTCTTCAGCTGTGTAACTAGCACAAACATAAAAAGAGACCAGCGAAAAAATGCTCCTATCGGAGCAGAAAAAATGCGAATATGTTCCTATTTATTTAAAAGATTATGACTGAAAGAGGGATACCAGCTGCCTCGTTCGACCTTGTTGAGCATCTTCCAAAATTTCCAAAATCTTTTGACTGCAGGAGGTCATGTAAGTCACATGAAATTAATCAGTAAAATTGAGATAGTTTGCTTATGCAAAACTGAAATAACGCAAAACTCATTTTACACCTCAGACCGGATTTAGCGTGCAAAAAAAATTGCATGTGCTTCAGTACAACAACATGGAATTCCCAGGTGATAGCGGAGACATTTTACAACATATTTCTCCGTGCTAAAACACTCTATAAACTACCATTTCGTATCACAACAGATTTTACGTGCGTGTTTTACGTATACAGCTAGGGTAAATTTGGACCTCTGTGTGTTGGAAGTGGATAAAATATATGGAAAAAATTTTCAAAGCTTTGTGAGATAACGATTTTAGGAATACGTTGTAAATATTTCAGCCATTTGCTGTGCATAGCCGTCTTGGAATCCTCGCATTGGTTTTTGTCCGCTCGTGACTGCGAAAATACATTTAAAAAAACTTTTTTGGGGTTAACTAAGGATGCTTCCTATCAAGCCCACCGCAAATGACATCAACTGCATTAAAAATCAACCGATTTGTTACGTTTCCCTAAGCAGGAGGAAGTGTGTAATTTCCATACTTTCACCCTGTACTGTAGGATAGTACACAAAGACGATCCTACTGTTCGGTGTTCAAATGGCCCCTAGCCCAAGGGATATGCAAAACACTTGACCCTATCTTTTTATCACCAATAGAATCCGAGGTATGAGCACCGGAAAATCCTGTTTTTATGCGCGGCGTTTTGGAACATGCATATCGATTAGAGTTTGACCAACATCGAGATTTTTTAGAGAGAATGTGCCAACTCATTTGAACTAGAATTAATAACGAAGTCGATTGTGCAGCGACCATCCCGACAGTGATTTAGTGTAATCATGCAAAACCGAAAATCGAGATTCCCGTGAGGGGGAGGGGGGGGGGTTATGAATCCCGCTACTCCCATGTGCGGCCGAGCGAGATAGCACGTTGGCAAGACTGGACTGCTGATGATGGATAATGTGCGTCTCTCTCTCTCTCTCTCTCTCTCTCTCTCTCTCCCTCTCTCCCTCCCGCTTTTGCCTCTTGTGTCGGCCGTGATCCGCAGATGTGCTGGGTCGCGGGTCGCAGCGGAAGCGCCGACCTGGCGTTCGCCGAAATCTGGACCGTCCTCCGGCGCCGCCCCAATTATACACGCCGCTTACATCAGCGGCGCCCTGCGCCAAACTTGGCACGAACGGAGGAAGTCCACCGGGCTACAGCTGAGATAACACACCGGCTGCAACAACACGGAGGTCTGGGACGGTCTTCACAGCTGCACGTCTAAAAATTACAACCGGCCTTCTTAGCTGGAGGGCTGGTGATGTTCCACCCGAAGGCAGCTGGTTCGAGTCCCGGTGGCGGGTGAAATGTTCATCACTATTATTTGGACGCTAAGGGGAGGAGAATATTGGTGTCGCAAAGCTCTTCATCACATGACTCATCGTCAAAGTCATCGATTAAATTCCAAACCCATCTGCAGCGTGTTATCGAGTCGGCGCATGTGGCACAGTTAATTGGTCCGACCGTAGCATCACCTCGCGCTTTGTGTCTTGTGGAGTGAGGACAGTAAACACTGGGGATGCTTGTGCATCGATCGTATGCAGACATTAAGTACGAAGATGTCAGTGCTGTTTTTCGACATGAGCGTGTCACGTCGTTTTCCTGTTTCTGACATAAATGTAAATAAGCCGGCCGGGGTGGCCGAGCGGTTCTAGGTGCTTCAGTCTGGAACTGCGCGACCGCTACGGTTGCAGGTTCGAATCCTGCCTCGGGCATGGATGTGTGTGATGTCCTTAGGTTAGTTAGGTTTAAGTAGTTCTAAGTCTAGGGGACTGATGACCTCAGATGTTAAGTCCCATACTGCTCAACCATTTGAACAATAAATGAATATAAATATAAGCTTTCGGGCATATAGGAATACGATTACGTTATTTGCAACAAACTATTTGAAACAGTAACTACCGTAAAACACCTAGGAGTAACAGCACGTAGCAACGTAAAGTGGAATGACAACATAAAACATATTGTAGGAAAAACAGATGCTAGGCTATGATTGTAAGGAAGATTCATATGAAAATGTAATTCATCCACGAAAGAAGTGGCTTACAAAAAACTTGCTCAACCGATTATTCAGTTTTGCTTACAAGTCTGGGTCTCTCATCCGGTTGGATTAATAGAAGAAATAGAGAAGAGCGGCCACGCTTCGTCACTGGATCGTTTAGTCGGCGCGAGAGCATTACGGAGATACTCAACAACCTCCAGCGGCAGACGCTACAAGGGTGGCGTTGTGCGTCACGGAGAGGTTTACTACTGAAATATCGAGAGAGCACGTTCCAGGAAAGGTCAACTGACATATTAGTTCTTCCCAAATAAGCCTAGCGAGATGACCACAGCCAGAAAATTTGGAGCTACTACTGAGGCGAATGGAACAGGGAATGGGTCAAACGGGTAGTAGTACTAGAATAAGTGTAGACGTGGTTGTTCAAAAAATGGTTCATATGGCTCTGAGCACTATGGGACTTAACTTCTAAGGTCATCAGTCCCCTAGAACTTAGAACTACTTAAACCTAACTAACCTAAGGACATCACACACATCCATGCCCGAGGCTGGATTCGAACCTGCGACTGTAGTGGTCGCGCGGTTCCAGACTGTAGCGCCTAGAACCGCTCGGCCACCACGGCCGGCAGATGTGGGTGTAGATAAACAAGATACAAGCGCAGAGTTCCCCAAACAATGCGTTTCCACTGTCATCATCTCCATCCGTCGTACAGGAATGTTTAAGCTAGGAGAGTAAATTTATGCCGGTAATGCCCTATGCCTTCTCTCTCATCGTCACCAATGACATACACTCGATGAGCCACGAAAGGAGCTACACGTGACCAACGACATCACGACGACAGCTTAAAATCAGGAACTTTACTGTGCATGAATTATTTCTGAGCGCATTATGTAAAAGCAGTGGTACCCCTCGTTTTTGTGTGGCACATTTGCTGGCTTCAAGTGGGGGTATTTTGGATGAGGCGGGAACTTTGCTCGCAGTCTCTTGGATACGTATACAGTTCTTTCGTCACAGTCTCTTGGATACATATATGTAGTTCATTACAAGCAGGGTAGGGATACGGAGTACACCTTTCTGAAACCACAAAAAATGGCACCGTATTTAATTTATGCACCCGCGGAGGGGTCAGCACATACAATCTCTGGTGCTCCCACGGAATAAGACGCAAAGTGCCAGGTAACACAGTGGTTATGACGCTGGCTCAGCAGTCGGGAGGACAGCGATTCAAATCCCTGCACGGCCATCTGGATTTAGATTTTCCGTGGCCTTCCTAAATTACTGAAGGACAATATAGAGGTGATTCCTTGGATAAAGGAGTGACCGATTTCCCTTCTCACCGTTCTCCGATCCGAATTTTTTCTTCGTCTCTGATGATTTCGTCGTCGGCGTGAGGCTAAACTCTACTCTTCCGTTCTGTTCTTCGAAGATTGATGTAGTAGTGTTTTTATATTGTATCGAGAAACGCTAGTGTCAAAAATATCCATTATACTCTACAGCTCGAATAAAATAAGTACGTGATTGACAAATTGCAATAGCGGGCGGCAGTGTTTCCGGCAACTAGGACTGTTGATATTTAAAAGTATATCGAAAATCCGATAAATCAATGTTTAAAAATATGTTATGACGCCCTCCCGACATATCGAAGAAATTATCGATGTATCGGTATATCGATGGAAGAAATATTGTCGTACAAGCCAATAAAAATATCGGCTGCACATTGTAAATATACTGCTGGCTTCAGAGCTGTATATATTTATGAAAAAATATCGATGTATCGATATTTTACCGACGGCCTTACCAGAAAATACACTCGACAAGGGTATGCATGTATTTACAAAACGGGCAACACTTGGACACGTGGCGCTCAAGAAACAACTATGATTGTCTGGCCGCTGGCCCCCTACTACTCTACTCGCTGTACAGTCAATCACAAAATTATTTTATTTGAAGTATAGTCTGCAGGTGAAAAAAGTATACAAACTAAATTATGAATATCGCAAATGAATAAAAAATAAAATAAGTGAGTGGTTAGCAGTTGTACGCACACCTCACGTGCTCCACCTGACAGCCGAAGCTTGACGACTAATCGAGGGCGTTCTAGGGGGAATGGTCAATAATTAAGAATATGACAGGAGCGACCATTCGAAGCAAAACACTTCGTTTGGACATAAGGCCTATTCTGAACGGTTTCCGAGATAAAATGCATTTGATGTACAGTGTTATTTATTTTCAGTAATATTCAGTACATAATCAAGTTTACACACATACAACTGTTAGAAAACATTACAACATGCGTTTTACAATTTATCAGTTGGATAATGCGCATTATTAACACATTCACCTCTTAAGTATTATGGTACATATCACTTGAGAGCTATTGTACAGTTAACAAAAAATGTTCCAATATCTCACTGTCAAATTTAGTGCATTTGTGCACTCTAGGGAGAACACGTTGCGTTGCTTGTCTGAGTGCCTCTGCACCTTCCATAACGAGGGCAGCAGCGTCGCACTGCTTCACTCACCATACACGATGGACAGCTGCGCGTTCAACGGGGCAATTTCACGGCGAACGACATCCCGAGGAAAGAGGTTGAAAGCAACGAGGTTGGATGGGCTGGAATAAATCGTTAAATACAGTGCATGGGTAAGACACGAACGTGTGCACCACGAGTCCAAAACAGATGTACATTAAGGTGTTCCATCCCGAAAATAATTCGGAATAATGCATTTGTCCATATTAAACTTTTTGCTTCAAATTTGCGTTCCCGTTCAAAAAATGGTTCAAATGGCTCTGAGCACTATGGGACTTAACTTCTGTGGTCATCAGTCTCCTAGAACTTAGAACTACTTAAACCTAACTAACCTAAGGACATCACACACATCCATGCCCGAAGCAGGATTCGAACCTGTAGCGCCTAGAACCGCTCGGCCACTCCGGCCGGCGGCGTTCCCGTCATATTCCTCAATATTGACCGTTTCTCCTGGGAAACCCTGTATTTCTTTTGCCACGAGAATTCGACTTCCGTGACAAGTTACAGGGGGTTCCACTACGACAATAATATTAGGTCTTACATGTCTTTTGGGAGAAATATTCGTTCAGTCTTGTGAATGCACGATTTAAAACTGTATTAAGAGTAAAAAACACACAGTGCCGTTGGGTACAGAGAGAGAAGAGCGAGAGGTTCAAAAATGGTTCAATATGGGACTTAACATCTGAAGTCATCAGTCCCCTAGACTTAAAACTACTTAAACTTAACTAACCTAAGGACATCACACACATCCATGCCCGAGGCAGGATTCGAACCTGCGAGCGTAGCAGTAGCGCGGTTCCGGACTGAAGCGCCTAGAACCGCTCGGCCACAACGTCCGGCAGAGCGAGAGGAGAGTCGTGAAAAAAGATATAAACTGAAGTAACAAACTGACAAGTATAATATGGTCTGAACACTCTAACAATGATCCACTTCTTATACTTTACTGACGCTTTACGCTTATAGTTCATTATTAGATTATCATTAACAAACTTGATACAGAATACAGTGTCAAGTCGTATAAATAGTAACATAATGGTTTTAGGCCTCCAACGCGCCGCGACGTTACGTTGCAAGTAGTAGACATTACTTTGGTATGAGCATAGGTGCTCCTTACAAACAAGTCGCCTTGCTTCATCTGAGGAGCAAACACATCGGGGATCAGCCTCAGATGTTCCAGTTTTACTTGAAAACCGGATACATAAGTGACAGTCCTGAACCCCGAGATTGTCTGTTGCCAGCATGTATTTAGGATAGCAGTTCGGGTAGAACGATTAGGGAACGATAAATTGTTACATTTTCTCAGGTCGCTCTCTGAATTTTATAGCGCCTTAGTAATTTGCCGTGCTGCGGAACCTCTTACTAGTTTAGCATGTATATTGGAGTGTTTTATCGACGTTTGGCCGCTGTAGTTGAAGCATTTGCCTGCCTGTAGACGCTCTTTTTGAAATTTCTGAGGAGCACACAGGCCGTTACCGCAGTAACACGCTGTGTGGGCCGGCAGCGTGGTTGAGCCGGCCCTCAAACAGTTGCCCCCAGCTCATTATGCAAGCGTTTATATTCATTTCTCCTGACGCCCACTTCACTTCCCTTATGCGGCGGCAGTAGCTGTTCAAGTTTATGCTTCGTAAAAGCGGTGGCACATTAGTAGAGCGGTCAACGTAACATTTACCCCCAGCAGGATCCTCTCTATAACTTTAAGTATGCTTCAGTAATTGCCTTGGGGAGGAAATATTTCGTTTCAGTATCTCGTCTTGTGATCCCATCCTCGCCCTGCGCGCGTTTTGAATAACAAGTCCGGATTTGGAATTGAAATGTTCTCGGTAGGAGTTTTAATTCTGTCGGTGTTTCCGGCTCCATTTCCGTTATCTCCTGCACCCCTGCAGTGGTAGCATACAGATGAGAAGAAGCGGGCGTAGACGACGCGGCGACCTGGGAAGCGACCGAATGGCGGAGACTAACGCCTGCAACGGAGCGACATCGTCCACGTTAAACTTAACGCGACGTGTGAACAACGCAGTACACACTGTTGAATTCTGCGTTTCATTTCGCTGGCGTGCGTTCGGGCCCTTCGTGCTAGAATGATTGATGAAGCAATTCATGGCCCGTTGTGTGCCATATCTGTGACGCCTTGCCGTAAAAGATATATCACTATCCGCAGTGAGGGTACACAATCGGTACGGAACGCGAAGTATGCCTGTAGTGACTGGAGTGCGTGAATTTGGCCAGGCGTGCTTCTTCGCTCGCATCTCTTACCTTCCCGCGACAGTCTGTGTGTAGGGTGGAGCTTGATTCCTCCGCTCCTTTCTTAGCAATCAACGAGAAAAAAAGTTTTGTTTTGTCAGTTTTGCCTCCGGATGCGCCTTAAGATAGGCAACCCAACTTACACCATCCACAATAGGAGCAGATGATGTAAGTTGGGTTGCTGTAATATTATTGGGATTTCCGTCGTATGAAATATGTGAGTATCCTTGGAAAGGCATTCACCTAGCTGTATATTAAATGATCAACTTATGAGATGGGACCTATTCTTTGAAAGACATTTGTTTTATATAATTTACGTAACTGTAAAGATGCGCATCTAGCGCGGACGCTAATACATCGATTGCGCAGTCAAAGAAACATTTTAACAGAAGCTGGACTGAACGTTCCGCTTGTATCTAAATAAAAGATGACAGTAAAAACCTTTGTAGATCTTCGGATTTTACCGTACTTCCGCTTGCAATGTGAAAGCGTAAAGAAGGTCGTCTTTAAGCCACAAAAGTGAGCGATCTTGCCAGCGTGCAGGCAACAGTTATTAATTAATAAAATTCAACTAATTTATGTTCTATTCTGTAAACCGGCAAGTTATTGTTATGAAGGTGTTGAACGGTGCAAGAATTGTCTCCAAGGAAGGAGAAAAGTAATGACTGTAATTTGTGACAAAAATGTGAACCAAGAAGCTAGCACAGAACAGGCTGAAATCTGATCGCACTATACAGTTAGAAAATTACTTCTGTAAGTTATACTGTTTATAAATAAGTCCTAATTGCTTATGAGAATTGTTTTAATATATTTAGTGTTTACTAGATTTCTTTTTTTTTACCTCCACCTCATATTATTTTTATAAATGTCAGCCTTTACTACAGCAGAGAATACTGCGGCATCCTGGTCGTAGACAGAAGGCCGGTCCTTGTCTTCTATACAACTCATAGCTGCCCCATTTATTAATGATTTAATTTGCAAATGCAATTTTTTTTATTCTTCATTGTTAAAGTTCTCTTAGGTAATTATAAAATGCATACTGATTACCTAAAGAAATCCAGGTTGTTCTTTTCCAAATAATAGACGTCTTTGCGTAATCAAAAACTAGCCTCCTTCTGACAACGATCAGGAGCCGACCAGAAGACGGACGTCTTCGATCGCTTTCGTGTTTCCTGTGGCAAAGCTGTGCCAAACTGGGAACACGGCATTCTAGTGAAAAACTTGAAATATATTTAATTTCCTTTTTCTTTTTTTCATACTAGGTTGCCTATGTTAAGGTGCATGAAATACATTCTAAGACAAATAAAAGCGACACACCACGAAGGAACTATGTGAATTGGTATCGGTAGATCTACAAACAAATATTTACAATTTCAGAAAAACTGGATGATTTATTGACGAGAAAGAGCTTCACAAATTTAGCAGGCCAGTAACCCGTTAGTCCACCTCTCGCTCTTATGCAAGCAGTTACTCAGCTTGGCATTGACCGACAATTGTTGCGTAACCTGATATTATTACTTTACACTGCTGCCCACTGCCTCCTACCGAAGAACGCCAACAACTTAACTGTATCTTACGTTGCAATTCTCTTGCGCACACACACCAAAATTATTTTCACCTCTTCCGTGCAATTGTGCCGCCCGTTCTAATATTTGATATACCATGAAATTGTTGTTGCTTTAACTGCACGATTAAATGCAGGAAATGAATTTGAGATTATAGCGTTTACTTATCCACGTTTTAAGCCCATTAAAATTCCACTAGTACAGCGCTAAGTAATGCTCTTAATACAGAGGCCTCTACGGCATGTATGACTCGTCCCACGGTGTCTTTTCCTCACGGTATGCACTACCAACACTTTCGTGCCACATCTGCGATGTGGCGTCGCGTATTTTCCTGTTCCACAGCAAATTCCTCCAGCTATTTAGTACTGATGTCAGAATTTAACGAGATGGTGGCAGAAACTAGTTCAACGAGGCCACGCCGTTGTAAACGAAAAGATGGGCGTTAAAATGAAGCCGAACCAGTAAATGAGGACAGTAGACATGGTCCGTAAAGTACGAGGCGTGCTTTTTAAGTAAGTACCGTTTTGAAATTTAAAAAAAGACGTTCTAAAATATCTCAATAATTTTATTTTTACGTGAAAGCCTGTACCTTAATATACTTTTCTACACAATTTCCGTCAATATTGAGGCACTTGTCATAACGTTGTACCAGTTTTTGAATACCCTCCTCATAGAAGTCTGCCGCCTGACTTGCTAACCACTGCATCACCACTGTTTTGACTTCGTCATCGTCTTGAAGACGCTGACCGCCCAGGTGTTTCTTCAAGTGCAGGAACAGATGGTAGTCACTTGGCGCAAGATCGGGGCTGTACGGAGGATGATCTACAGTTTCCCATCGAAAAGATGTGATGAGATCTTTGATCTGTTCGCCACATGCGGACGGGCATTGTCTTGCAGCAAAACGATGCCCTTGCTCAACTTCCATGCACCTTTGCTTTGATCCTGGTGTGACGTAGGCCACCCATGTTTCATCGCCCGTAACAGTTTGGCTTAAGAAATCGTCACCGTCGTTGTGGTACCGCTCAAGGAAAGTCAATGCACTGTCTAAACGTTTGGTTTTGTGCACAACCGTCAATATTTTCGGTACCCAACTTGCACACAATTTTCGGTAATTCAAATGCTCGGTCACAATGCCATACAAAACACTACGAGAAACATTAGGAAAGCCATCCCGCAGGAAGGAAATCGTAAAAAGTCTGTTTCCTCTCACCTTATTGTCCACTTCCTGCACCAAACTTTCATTAACGACCGAAGGACGCCCACTCCGTTGTTCATCATGCACATTTGTGCGGCCATCTTGAAATGCTCTTACCCACTTTCTTACCATTCCATCACTGATAATGTTTTCTCCGTAAACTGCACAGATCTCACGATGAATATCGATCGCTTTTAGGCCTTAACCATTAAGAAATCTTATAACAGCCCGTACTTCCCAGTCGCCGGGGCTCATGATTATCGGAGGCGCCTTAAACGCTCAGTACACAACGTAAACAAGGAAGAATCAGACTGTAATGGTGTCAGAGCGTAGATTAAGGAATAGGCTTTCATGTAAAAATAAAATTATTGGGATATCTTAGCACGTCTTTCTTAAATTTCAAAACGGTACTTACTTAAAAAAACACGCCTCGTATTATAAGGAATGCGAATTTACTGTAAAATGACCAAGAAATGTTTGAAACGTCCCCTTAGAAAAATTAATGAATTACTGTGCTAATAAACCTCTTACATTATTTGCTTTTCAAACAGCTGAGCAAAACTGAACGTGCTCAAACAATACTCTCTTTACTTATTCTGATCAACACTAAACTGACACAATATTTTTAGCGCAACGCAATCTGACTTTTAATAATCCCTACAAAAGAATGGCCCTGACTAACAATAACCTATGCCTTTCATGAATCACTTACCTCACAAAAATCTTCATTACTCGAACTACTGCAATGCAGCGAGCGCCAGTACTGCCAGCTAAATAAAAGATTCCAACTACTGAAGGCACTAACTACTGATAGGTATAGTTAGCAAATGAAAGATTTTGATAGAGAACAAACAATGTATTTACCTTAATAGTGTTCAAAAGTAGTAATATATACATCACTTCATGACATCCAATCTTACAAATTTACTGTCTCTGATGGACACACGTCCAGATCATCCGCTCTCAAAACTCCGCCATCTCTCTCCCCACATCCACCACTGCTGGTGGCTCACCTCCAACTGCGCAACGCTACGCGCTGTTAAGAGCCAACTGCCCAACGCTACAATGGCGAATATTACAACAATGCTAACCAGCCACAGACTGCACACAGCACAGCCAGTGATTTTCATACAGATCGCTAGGTGGCGTTACAAATATAAAAACCTAAACAGCCTACTTACATGTTGAATAACCTTCCGCGGGTTATGGTGTCCGCCATTAGGGGAACGGCAGTAGCGTAGGAGTCGTGATTTTCGTGGCAGTGCAGCAGCCAGAAGTAAACAGCGTGGTGGAGCAGAATGTTAGTCAACACGCTGTGGGCGGAAGCCAGGGTGTGTAGGGCTGTTACTGGGGCAGTGGCGGCAGCGTTCCGGCGCCTGGCGGAAGCCCCTGGTGGGCCAGTGGCTGGCGGTCAGCTGTTAACGAGGCCGGGCGAATGGACGTAACAAGGCGACAAGGCCCTGCGGAAATAAACCGTGGCGCACAGCGCACGTGGTCGGTGCCCTGCGCTGTGTGTGTGTGCTCTGACAGTTTGGCGCATCGCTCCACCTCTGCGCTCCCCCACTGGCTCTCAGGTCTCTCCGAGTTTAATCAAATGACAAGATACACTATCTGGACACCTCTTAGTGAAAATTGGTACTGGGTAAGGGGGGATGGGAGTGTTTACCCTTCGCCTTGAACTCTGAAAGGGGCATTTCCCTCAGTGAAGTGTCTGAAAGTGCGTGGGGGAATGGGAGCCCAGTCTTCCATAAGAGCGGAAACCAGAGTGATGGTGATTGACACCAGGCTTCTGGAACGAAGTCGACGCACTAACTCAGCCCAAAGCCGATCAACTGGTTTCTGCTCGGGGCTCTGGTCAGGCAAGTCCGTTTCGACATTACTGCTGTCCACATTGCACTCTGATGCTGCTTTATGAGAGGGTGCTTGTCATGTTGATACAAATAATCGTCGTCTCCGAACTGGTCCTCTATTGCACGCTGTACGCGATACTCCAAAACTTGTTCACATCGTTCCGTGTTTAATATTTTGTTAAACGCAATAAGGAACCGCACTCTTAACGACGGAAAACAACTCCCTGCTTAACACCACCTTCTACGTACTTTATTGTCGGCACTACATAAGATGGAAGGTGACATTCTCCTGACATTATATATATATGAGGATGGTGTCTGTTCTGCCGACCGGTGTGGCCGAGAGGTTCTAGGCGCTACAGTCTGGAACCGCGCGACCGCTACGTCGCAGGTTCGAATCCTGCCTCGGGCATTGATGTGTGTGATGTCCTTAGGTTAGTTAGGTTTAAATAGTTCTAAGTTCTAGGAGACTGATGACCTTAGAAGTTAAGTCCCATAGTGCTCAGAGCCATTTTAACCATTTCTCTGTTCTCTCGTTAGAATGAAATTACAATTAAATCAATACAATGAAATGAATACCCTTAGCTGCATCCAGGCGTTGATATACGTCAACTGGGACAGGTGAAAAGCTGTGCTTAGACCAGGACTCCAACCCGGGATCTCCTGCTTACATGGCAGACGCTCTATCCATCGAGCCACCGAGGACACAGAAGATAGTGCGACTCCACGGACTTATCTCTGGCACGCCTCCCGTGAGACCCACATTTCCAACTTATAGTCCCACACTATATTCGTAGTGCCCCTGCCCATTGCACTCATTACTCGTGGCTTTACCGTTTCCCGTAAGAGATCGGGCAATGTGTGTGCATCCGCACAGAAGATGGTCAAATATGTATATATATGAAGATGGTGTCTGTTCTCTTGGACATGTGTGTGCGGATGCAAGAGATCCCCTGTTCGAGTCGCGGTCGGGGCACACATTTTCAACTGTCCCCGTTGACGTATATCAACGCCTGGATGCAGCTAAGGGTATTCATTTCATTGTATTGATTTAATTGTAATCCCTCCTGACATTAGACAAACCCAAGCTCATCCATCGCATTGCCACAGAGTGTAACGTGATTCACACTGCAAATCACTCGTTTCCAGACATTCACTGTGCAATGACGTCGCTCTTTACACCACCTCAAGTGTCACTTAGCATTCGCTTAGTAAATGTGTGGTTTAAGAAGAGCTGCTCGATCATTGTATCGCAAACGAGCGATTCTTTCCACCGATTTTATGCAATTTTTGCAACCACTCCCCTCAGACTTCGACGGTCCCTGTCTGTAAGTGCTTGAGGTCTACGTGGTTCTGGTTTAGCTGCGGTTGCTCCTTCGCTTTTCCATCTCACATTCGAATCACCAACAGGCGAGTTGGACAGCTGTAGAAGACTCGAACTGTCCCTGATGGATCTGATATTCAGGTGACAACCAGTGACTAGCCCACATTGGAAGTCGCTGATCTCTGCTGTTACTGCTTCTCTGCTAACAGCAAAATACCCCACGCCTCCATTTGTACTGGCAGGCCCGAGTCTCGTGACATGTAATGCCCAGATTCGTGTTGCAGACGGGTGTCCGGACACTTTCGATCACACAGTGTGCATTCCCTTTCACTGGAATGTTTGCTACACCGATTGTGACATACATTTAATTAATAATTAAACGCCGCCTTCAACAAAAGAAAAGTACCCTTTTTTATTGTGGCACAGTATCCTCTGAATGCTTTGGATCCACCTTCAGTTGCTGGATACATTAGCCGTACTATGCACGGAAGTCGTGATCTGACACAAGATCCACCTCTATAAACAAGCCAATTCTGTGGTATCACCGGCAGCAACCCAGAGACTTCTTGCCAAAAAAAAAAAAAAAAAAAAAAAAAAAAAATCATTCAGTGCCGTCATGCTGTAATTGAGATTTGTTTTCTGGAGATAATCATTTCTTTATCGTTGGTTTCCCTTCCTGACGCCGTACTCGTCAATTAGCTAAAGGAGAGCAGTCGTGTGCGCCATATGCCTGTGAATTCTGTAAACTTCTTGCTGCGTGTGATCGTATTTTAACTGTTTGCGTATCGCATTTTCTGAGACTGAAAGTGGGGACCAGCCCAGCATTTGCCTAGACGAGCGTGGGAAACCGCCAGAAAACCACAGTAACGTTGGCAGGCGCACCAGCCGCGATCGTCAGCCCGCCGCGCTGATTCGACCCGGGTTTAGCTGAACTTCCTTGCTCGCAAGCCAGCGCGCTGCGATTTTAATATATACGACCAGTAGCTTTCTGGACAGAATACTGTAAGCTGATTACTGTGCATGGCTTTGCCCTTATCTGGTATTGGGGTTCTCACACCAATCTACAGAAGATACATTGATAGAATTACACAGCACAAAACAAATAGGAACAAAGATGTTCGCGGCCGGCCGGTGTGGCCGAGCGGTTCTAGGCGCTTCAGTCTGGAACCACGGGACCGCTACGGTCGCAGGTTCGAATCCTGCCTCGGGCATGGATGTGTGTGATGTCCTTAGGTTTAAGTAGTTCTAAGTTCTAGGGGACTGATGACCTCAGATGTTAAGTACCATAGTGCTTAGAGCCATTTTTTGAACCGGATGTTCGCTCTCCATTACGACAGGAATCAGAATAAAGTAAGTAGTACTAATGCCACAGAAACACTCAAAACATATGACCAACAATTTAACAGCAGCAACAATACACGATCTTCCGACACGGTGCGTAGGAACACCCCTCCTGTCGCACCTTGTTCTCTTCCCAAGACTCTCATTAAGGATACCACGCCAGTATTAGACGCCTGCTGTGTGTCGGAATGTACGGGCGACACACCCTGGTCGCTCGTACGCGGCAGCACGCTTCTGACACGATGCAAGCATGCGTTATTCCTCGTCCATCCAAACATCCTTCTCGGAGGCAGTGGGTCTCCATCAAAAGTTCCCTGGGGAGTGTGACTGCGTGATGAAATGGAGTTGCCGGTACTCAGAACTTATTGTTATTGTGGAATGCATAAATACGCCGTAAAATGTGAAAAACACTAGTCCCACTACTTGCGTTGAGCGTCACCCGAGTCCTTGATGGGAGAGAGAAAGTAGGATTATTACGCACGAAGTATTAGAAAAGCACTCGTAATAGCGGAGCCTTATTATGATCTCCTGATTAGTAACACTGTTGTCCACCTTTGCAACACAATACAGCAGTGATTCTGCGTGACATGGATTCGACAAGTCCTTGGTAGGTTTCCAAAAGGTATGTGGCACCAGATGCCTACGCAATTCCCATGGATTACTGGCCGATGATTTGTAAACGCGAAACTGGCGCCTAATAGCGCTCTAGGTGTTCTATTGGTTCAAGATCAGACGAATTTCGTGGCCAACACACTAACGCATGTTTGCCGTGTTACGTGGGTAGTTATCCGGCTGGACGATGCCATCGGAGTCGGGGAAGACATGTAGCATTTAAGGATGCAGCGGTACACAATTATCGCATAGTCTACAGTTGCCGTGGTGCCTTACATTACTACCAGAGATCTCATGGAAGCCCAGCTGAACGTCATAATCGCCCTGTACTGCGCTCAAAGGCTTCAATCTGTGGCGCAGTGCCCATTTCAAAAATGGTTCAAATGGCTCTGAGCACTATGGGACTCAACTGCTGTGGTCATAAGTCCCCTAGAACTTAGAACTACTTAAACCTAACTAACCTACGGACATCACACACATCCATGCCCGAGGCAGGATTCAAACCTGCGGCCGTAGCGGTCGTGCGGTTCCAGACTGTAGCAGTGCCCATTTAAAGCAGTCATCGCATGGCTGGCGGCGTATCCGGGCACGATCATCGAACTGCTGCAACAAGAAACGTGATTCATCCGATCAGACGAGACTTTTCCATTGATCCACGGTCCAGCCTCGATGATTAGTGCTCACTGCAATCGTAACTGACGGTGTCTTTGGTTCAATACGTGAACACATGTGGGTCATCTGCTGCTGAGGCCCATGTTCAACAGTGAGCGCTGAGTGATGTGCGCCTAAAATCGCTTATGCCAGTGGATTTCCCCTTATGTGGCTCCCGTTGTCGCTAGAATGGTCACCCGTTTGTCTCTGTCCGACTTCTACACCTTTCTTGCTGGCTTACGTGCCCCCAGCGCAACGAGGGTAACTTCGTACCAGCGTACGCTTTAAACTAACGTAGGCGCTGAGTTGTCAGACCGTAGCATAACATTTCCTATGTTGAAATGGCTATATGTGCACATTATGGAAGCCAGTAAATAAATAAGTAAATAAATAAAACGCAACGAGCCGGTATTCAGTTTCACGGTTGGCAGTGGTCATAATGTTTTGGGTCCTCGGAGTACATACAAACATCAAGAACGGTTTATCGAACTCGTATATTATCAAAAAACGCTTTGTGCAGAATTTTTGTGATTTAATATTCAGATTGCGTGGAACTGGTTAGATTTATTTTTCTTGCCTTTTCGATTAATTACTTTTCGAAAACCTAAACTCTGGGCTCTTATAACACACAATCTGTTTTATCCTCATTTTGCACCTCAGAAGAGCAGGAACTTCTTACATTAGATCCTTAGCGCGAGCCGGCCGGAGTGGCCGAGTGGTTCTAAGCGCTACAGTCTGGAACCGCGCGATCGCTACGGTCGAAGGTTCGAATCCTGCCTCGGGCATGGATGTGTGTGATGTCCTTAGGTTAGTTAGGTTTAAGTAGTTCTAAGTTCTAGGGGACTGATGACCTCAGATGTTGAGTCCCATAGTGCTTAGAGCCATTTGAACCATTTTTTTTGCGCACGACGGGCCCAGGCGAGATGTACAGCTTTGTGTCGTGCATACATCGTACACGAGAGGGCCATCGGGTCCGAAAGCTCATATCGATGATGTTTCGTTGAATGGTACGCACACTGACTCTTGTTGATGGCTCATGGCTCAGCACTGAAATCTGCAGGAACTTGCGGAAGAATTGTACTTCTGTCACGTTGAACGATTCTCTTCAGTCGTCGTTGGTCCCGTACTCGCAGGATCTTTATCCGGCCGCAGCGATGTCGGAGATTTGATGTTTTACCGGATTCTGATATTCACGGTACACTCGTGAAATGGTCGTGTGGGAAAACCCCCACTTCATCGCTGCTTCGGAGGTGCTATGTCCCGTCCCTCTTACGCCGACTATAACACCACGTTCAAACTCACTTAAATCTTGATAACCTGTCATTGTAGCAGCAGTAACCGATCTATGAACTGCACCAGACACTTGTTGCCTTA
Source organism: Schistocerca serialis cubense (assembly GCF_023864345.2). Lineage (NCBI taxonomy): Eukaryota > Metazoa > Arthropoda > Insecta > Orthoptera > Acrididae > Schistocerca > Schistocerca serialis. Next base: position 795,120,418 of record NC_064639.1, on the reverse strand, counting down.
TATAGATGTTGCCACCGCAGCACTGTATTCTGTCTATTTACATATCTATGTATTTTAATACTCATGCTTATACCTGTGTCTTTGGCGCTTCAGTGTAAATCAAAAAGGCCGAAAGGCGGTTTTAACCACCCCTGCGAACGAGACTTCAGTGTGCTCTCACCATTGTGCCACCGGGCTGCGTATGGATAGTTTCTACAAGCGGCGCTTCAGTCAAACTATCCATCGTACCTCACAAATTCAGAGTCGTCATCTTTACGACTCAATTTTGTTTCATAAATTCACAAATCTTGGAAACAAAGTATTAACTTATAATTTCCGTTGACTGTGCATACTCGTGAAAATCGGAGAAGGCAAAGGGATGATCAGGGCTCTATCACAACAAATAATTATAGATGTATTCAACAGAGTGGACAACAGCAGATAATTCCTACGCGAAATGAGTGGTGTATGTGCTCCTTAGTGCACTGTTTTCACTTGGACGTGGCGACCAATGGAGAAACTCTAGTCGAGCATGAATAGGTATAAGTTTCACGAAAGGAACCGCACATCAGGTTCTGCCTTCAAGCGCTGCCGGAAGCCGACGAACATACCTAAATTTGGAATTAACGTATCTGGACGCAATCTCTGCGTGGCGAAATGCGAGGCAGCTTTCCACCGCATTGTGAATGTATTCACCGCGTGCATACGGACGCAGCTTTCTCTCAGAGCGCGGCTCCTGTCTGACTGTCGTTCTAAATCCCAGTTTTGCCGAAAAAAAGATTTGACGCCGGCGCCTTCGCAAAGTTTATCGACCACTTGATGAGCGTATTTTTCTACTGCGGGAGACCTTTTGCTCTTTTCCGGAGTTTGAGAAAGAGTTATGTGGCGGAGGTCCGTATATTTGATCCAAGTCACGTCCCGCTGTGGCCATGTCGCTGTTAAATAACCGTGTTGTCCTCCAGAGCTGGGGACTGTTTCAGTAAAAGGCGGCAGTGGTCTTGGACTCCCGTGCTTTAGCATGTCGCCTTGCTACTTTCATCCTGTCCGCTTGGGTCAGTTTAGGGCTACAGGAACGCTTTTTATTTCAGCCATGGAACATTTATTGGCAGTCACAATTTTTTACCGCTGCATTTTCTTCTTTTTCTCTCTTAGCCTTTCCACGTATCACTACTGGGTCGGTGTTTTGTACGTGTTTTGGCAAAGTTATCGCCAGCTAGCGGCCAGATGTCCTTTCCTTCACACTGTAAAGCAGGGACATCCAACGGAATAGATTACCTGAGCCACATTAGAAGATGACATAGTTAACACATTTAACTAATTTATAATTTATTGTTGTATGACTTTTTATTCTAAAAAAGCAAGATGGAATTAGTTTGACGTTTTGCGTATAAGATTTCATTATTATGGTCACTTCTTGGGCCGCATCTGGCACCCGGGGTGAACACCCCTGTTATAAAGGGTCTTCAGCAGCAGTTAGTTGTTATTGTAATCTTTCGTTTTATTGCCGGCCGCTGTGGCCTAGCGGTTCTACGCGCTTCAGTCCGGAACCGATTGTTGAGCAAGTTGGCGTTGACGTTCGTCTTGTTACGCATTCACTTCTCACACGCGACACAAAATTAAAAACGGTCGCAGTTTCGATTCCTGCCTCGGGCATGGATGTGTGTGATGTCCTTAGGTTAGGTAGGTTTAAGCAGTTCTAAGTTCTAGGGGACTGATGACCTCAGATGTTAAGTCCCATAGTACTCAGAGCCATTTGAACCATTTTTTTCATTTCATTACGTTAGTATGTATTACTTGACAAAGGGAACTGTTGGCCCTGCAGTATCTGGAACTAATTTGGTGACATCACTAGGTACAGCCATGTTGCAATTCAAAATAGTGAGCGTTGGCACCTCTCACTGTGAGAATACAAACTAATAGCAGATTTACACACATTACGCTGTAAATAAATGCAAGCAAAATAACAGTGTGCGAGGAGTATTGTCAAATAAAATTTCCGATCAATGCTTGATTGTTGGGCAAATTGGAGTTGACGCTGGTTTCATTACGCGTTTACTTCTCATACGCGACTCAAAATTAAAAGCTTTGGACTGTCATTTAGTAGAACGGTAAAACAGTCGTTACCCCGAAGGTTCGTTTGTAACTGACAATAAGTTTCGAAAAAGGAGTTACATAGAGACGTAGATTATTCCAGGAGTACCTTCTAGAAGTCTAGTCGTTTTTCATAGTTCTCCGAATTACTAAAAGCAAGAAAATAAATCACCTTCCCCTAGTTCGCTAAAAAGTGAAATATAGTTCTGGTTGGCCAGTGATGAAATGTATTACACGTCGGATGTAAGGAACTTCTCGCATTAAGTACGAAGTACCGACTTCCTCCTGTTCATTTCATCTAAAACATTTTGTAATAAATATAATTTTTTACCCTCCAACTACCCCCCCCTTATCATTCAGACTGGGGAAAATAAGGTATCAAAAGAAAATCGATACCTTATATTAAAACTGTGTGTGATGACCACTCGGGGAGGAATGCTTTGGTGGACAAGGAAACTTAAAATATAAAAGTATCTAGTTGGTATGGTTCCGAACAAAGCATTTATCTTCGCGACGAAAATGAAAGACGGAGGAAGCGATAGACCCCGCTAAGGACATAGCGACAATATGCGCCTCGTTTCTGTTCCTTTTCTAAAAAAGGCATTCGATTATTTCTTGATCTTCAACAGTAGACAGTTCTAGCTCGATCAATTGAAGAGACAGAGAAACTCCAACGAAGAGCGACCTGTTTCGTCACATGACGTCGCGGAGATGTTAAACAAACTCGAGTGTCAGAAGCTACAAGAGAGCCGTTGTGAATCTCTTAGAGGTTTTGCTGAAATTCAGAGAGCATACGTTCGCAGAAGAAAACATATTACTTTCTTTCACATTAGTCTCGATGCTAGTATCAGACCAATGGCACTGGATGACAGAACGTTGGAGGGAATCCATCACTTGTCTCGGATATCAGGCGCGGATGTGGAGTTACGAACTGTTTAGTGCACAATACAGCGATGCTCCATCGTGCTGGTCAGACGCGATAGATCTGAAATGTGACGAAGAGTACGCATGCGCTGACTTTTCCAGGCAGACCAGCATCGGGCCATTGCCACATCCGAACGCCCCGCAAATCTGAATATTGCACGATTCAGTCATCTGGCCAAATGGTGACCCGCAATGAGACCCTTTTCAAAATGTATCAGGTGCTGATAAAGCTTCCTCATACGACTACCCGGCATCTCCATGCTCTTCACACCGATCACTCAACGCTTGACGCTGCTCCTGCCCCTTCCTATAACCTGCCAGGCCTGATATCACAAAACACGAACTACACTAGTACAACACTTTCTCATTTCCTTCCTTCCAAACTTTACAGAAGCTCTCCAGTGAAACTTGCTGGAGTAGTACTCCTAGAAGAAAGGACATTGCGGAGACATGGCTTAGTCACAAAATGGTTCAAATGGCTCTGAGCACTATGGGACTTAACTGCTGACGTCATCAGTCCCCTAGAACTTAGAACTACTTAAACCTAACTAACCTAAGGACATCACACACATCCATGCCCGAGGCAGGATTCGAACCTGCGACCGTAGCGGACACGCAGTTCCATACTGTAGCGCCTAGAACCGCAAGGCCACACCGGCCGGCGGCTTAGTCACAGCTGCATGTTTCTTTCAAGCTGCGTTATGACTACTAGGCCCTGTCGTCTTATTGCTTTATACAAGCCGTAGTGCTCCACACAGACCTAATACCCAGCACCCACGGCTACCACCGCGGTGCAGATTTATGCTGCGCAGTTGAGATCATGGACACTGTTCCCCATACGGCGCCACGTGGAGGCGGGACTGCGTGGAATTCTTTTGTGTGCTCTTCGGTATTATCTTTTATTTACTTACAGGAATTACACTTACTTTTTAAAGAACACACATGAATTTCTCAGCAAGAAATAATAAATTTATAGCATTTTTTAGAAAGAGAATAAAAAGACGGGAAAGGGTAGATAACAGACGTCGCTTCACCAAAACCACAAGACTAAGGAAACTTGGTGCTGAACTTCAGGTCCAGCACCCACGTGGCATTGCCACCAATCTTAGTACTACCCCCTCCTCAGGAAACCTCGATTTGTTGAGTCCATGCGGATGTAATGTAATATACGTATGTCCGTGTTGTTTGTTTAGAGACAGTCTGGGGGGGGGGGGGGGGGTTCCATAATAAATTTTCACTCCGCATCGGTAGGTGCACTGTTATGAAACTTCATAGTAGATTAAAGTTGTTTGCTGGAAAGGCAAAGGTCCCGAGCTCTAGTCTCAGTCCATCAACTCTGGTCGTTCATATACCCGCCGATGATGTACATGTATGTGATATTAGATTGCCATCCGACCATGACTTTTGGATGTTTCACTTTTTTTCAGGCAGTGTAGATGTAGACGTATGGCGAATAGACGTGAAGCATATAACAGAGCTCTTTTTATAAGCATACCGGAACGTACGGCCTCTTACTGTTTTTTGAGCGCAAATGGGATGGTGATTCTACCCTGGTTCAGGTCTTCACTTCGCTTTGGCAGGTAATAGCAAGTAGTAATAATCACACACACACACACACACACACACACACACACACACAGGTGTTATCCACAAACATATGGGATTCTGTGGATTGTTTTAGCTCAGAGAGAACGGAAAATAACTTGAAAGCGGGAAAGAGAGTTTACTTTGCACGATCAGGGAGCACGTGAATTTTTACGGACGTGAAATCGCCTGCTGTTTTTGTGCGAGCCTGCAGCAAGGCCGCACGAAGGCTACACAGAAGAGGCGTCTCGTCTCGGTCGTTAGCAGCTGACCGCAGGGAGGCGCGCAGCGATGCCGCGCCCGTACTCTGGACAAGAACTCACTGAGTCCTCCACGTCTGGAAGAAGGAATATTAGGGTTTAACGTCCTACCGACATCCAAGTCATTAAAATGGAGCGCAAGCTCGGAACGTTTTCAAGGATGGAGAAGGAAATCGGCTGTGCCTTATCAAAGGAATCATCCCTGCATTTGCGTGTAGCGATTTAGAAAAATCACAGAGAACCTTAGTTTGGACAGCCGGACGCACCACCTCCCTCGGTCTACACGCCTGGAGTATAGCCTACAAAAACACGGGAGATTCTAGTAGAAAATACTGAGTGAAACAGGTCGCATATCCTTCTACACCTATACTCCGCAAGTCACCTGGTGGTGTGTAGAGGGTTATACTTCGTGTACCGCCGTCGATTTTCCTGTTCCAGTCGTGAATGGTTTGTGGGAAGATGAATGTTGCTAGAAGTGAGCTCGAATCTCTTAATTTTACCTTCATGGTCTTTTCGTGAGGTATAAATAGCAGGGAACAATATATTGCTTGGCTATTCTAGGAACACACGCTTTCTGCATTTTAACAGTAAAACGCATCGTAGTTCACAACGCCTCTCTTGTAGCGTATGCCACTGGGAATGGGTGAGCATCTCCGTGACGCCTTCGGGTGTCTAAGCGAACCTGTGACGAAACGCTCTGCTCTTCTTTGGATCTCATGTCTCTTCTCTATCAGCCCTTTCTGCTACGGGTCCCAAACTAACGAGAAATAATCAAATATTGGTCGAACGAGGGTTTTGTGAGCTGCCTCCTTCGCGGGTGGACTAGACTTCCTGAGGATTCTTCCAGTGGATATCAGTCCGACGTCTGCCTCTCCTACGACTAATTTTATGTGGTCGTTCCGTTTTAAATCTCTCCGTACGCACACTCATAGACTGCTTCCAACGATTTTTCGAGCAATCTTGTAATCTTAGAATCAGTCAAAGTGCCACGGTCCAATTCAGTCATGTTTTTATACTACGTGACGATACCAGTCGTGGCTATAAATTTCATTTGCCTCCTTTATTAACTTCAAGGAGGCAGATCAAACTGGTGATGATCATAACGATCGAAACTGGCCACTGAATAAAAAAAATGGCTCTAAGCACTATGGGACTTAACATCTGAGGTCATCAGTCCCCTAGACGTAGAACTACTTAAACCTAACTAACGTAAGGATATCACACACATCCATGCCCGAGACAGGATTTGAACCTGCGACAGTAGCAGCAGCGCGGTTCCGGGCTGAAGCACCTAGAACCGCTCGGTCACAGCGGCCGGCCACTGAATAAAACAAGTGTTTGCTATCATAGATTGTTTTGTTTTCTACGTGTAATAAAAGTTACCTCTCAAGCATTCCCTGGAACATACAATAATCATTGACCTACTTTCCAAAATCTTCATCGAGACTGAGACTGTGGGATTAGATTTTGTATTCCTATTCCACAGACGTTTGTCGCCTGGAACGGATAACCAGTGCATGGCAGTAACTTTCAGGCATTGTGAAAACGTTGAATGAGTAAGATTTTCTTTGGATGTAAGTAAATCAGTGTTGAAATCGCTGAGAATTACTTCGCTGCTGTAGGATGTGCGATCGAACATCTTCCAGCGTATCGCATGAAGAAAAGTCTTGTTTCCTAATTCATATGTAGACGAACATTATCACACATCTTCCCTCGCCTCTTGTTCTGCAAGATGCATAGCAACGGGGTATGGGCTGTTGATATTAGTAATATGAAAATGACTATTTGCCATAATCCGCTGTCACATGTGCTCCATACGGGTGTCATATTTGAAGATCGACTGCCCACTGCTGTCTTCACCGGGTACATTCTTCCGACATTCAGAAAATTGCTTGCTCTATGTGTGCATTGTCTGATTGCTCATTGGCGTCCAGCCCAAACGCTAGAACGGAAATGGCTGTGAATTACGATCCGAGCTATGTTTGTCATAATTTGCACTCTGCAAGGGAGAGTGCACTGATATGAAACTTCCTGGCGGATTAAAACACTGTGCCGGACCGAGACTCGAAATCGGGACCTTTGCCTTTCGTGGAACAGTGTTCTGCCGACTGGGCTACCCAAGCACGACTCACGACCCGTTCTCACAGCTTCACTTCTGGCAGTACTCGTCTTCTACCTTCCAAACCTCACAGAAGCTCTCCCGTGAAACTTGCAAGACTAGCACTCTTGGAAGACAAGATATTGCGAAGAAATGGCTCAACCACAGCCTGGGGAGAAGTTTACAAGGTAGAAGAGGTACTGGCGGAAGTGAGGTTGTGAAAATGTGTCATGAGTCATGCTTGGGTAGCTCAGCCGGTAGAACACTTGCTCGCAAAAGGCAAAGGTCTCGAGTTCGACTCTCGGTCCGGCACCCAGTTTTCATCTGCCAGGAAGTTGGATTTTTTTTTTTTTTTCTTATTTCCGACAACGATAGCAATGAAAATCTCAGACTCAGCAACCAAATTCAGGCATCTTAACTACCTAGAAGGTTTTCTTTGTGACTTCGCGGTTGGTGGGAGGAGATGCGAGAACCTACAACCATACTCGTGAAGCACTCTTTGGAACTATCTTTTGGATTCTCGAACATCAGTTTGTCGTGTGAAGCCTGCAAACTAGGCAACCATACATACGCTTGGGATGTGACTGCTGCAGCTTCACCTGTGACCAGGGGTGTTGCTAAAATTAAGCGTTCACTTCAACACCTCGACAAGAATGAAACTGGTATCATTCCCTAGGAACTTAATTCATTTTTATTTCTCTCTTAAATACAGGTGGAAAATTTTTATTACAAAAGAATTTCTTGGTGTTAATTTTTTAATTATAAAATAAACTTCTCCTAGTAGAAGTGCGAACTTCCACAAGTCGTACTCTCTTAAGAGGCAAAAAGGGTATTTAAATAACGAATTAAACGTGAAGGTCGTTCCACAGTGCTCGAACCTCGTCATGTTCCCTCTTTTTTGTATCGAAGCAGCAGGTTGCTTTACAGTGACCACCATCGTCCAGCGTGCTCATGGCCTCAGCTAGTTTCTTCTTTTTGCTGAACTTACTGCAGTATTCGCCTTCGCGCATTTCAGTAAAATTCGTGCACTTTTAATTTATTTCCCCGCTTCGGAACCGATTGTCCGGTTGGACACATGAAAATCTACCATTCACCAGCTTTCTTTCTTTTTGTGTACAGGGTGTAACTAAATTCCTTTTACAGACTTCGAGGACAGGTTCCTTACACCAAAGCGAGAAAAAAAAAATCCAGAAACATGGGCTCTAAACTACATACCTCAAGAGCCATGAACACTTGTTAATCTTTGTTACTGTGAAACAGACCTCCTGAAACACATCTCTTCTACTGCAAGCTCTTTGCTTTTCATATTTTGGGAGGAGGTAATAAGACCTAAAAAAGGAAAAAAGTCCAGTAAACATGGGATCCAAAATGCATAACTTAAAAGCTATGAGCACTTGTTCAGCAGAAGGTATGCGTTTCAGAGTGGCGAAGATGAAAAAGTATTCACAGCTTTCAAGGTATGCCTTTTAGAGCACATCTTCATTGGACTTTTTTCTTTTTTTTGGTACATGCTACCTCCCAAAACATAGAAATCAAAGAGCTTGCAGTAGAAGAAATGTCTTGTCACAGTATCGAAGATGAACAAGTGCTCATAGCTCTTAAAGTATGCGTTTTACAGCCCATATTCACTAGACATTTGTTTCCCGTTCTGGTGAAAAGAACCTATCCTCAAAGTCTATTAATTACACCTTGTGTATAAGTTACATGTTGTGTATAAAATTCAGTCATGGAAAGGAGGAGGAGGAGGAGATTAGCGTTTAACGTCCCGTCGACAACGTCATCATTAGAGAGGGAGCACAAGCTCGGATTGGGGAAGAATACGGAAGTAAATCGCCCGTGCCCTTTCGAAGAAACCATCCCATCATTTGACATAAGCGATTTCGGGAAATCACGAAAAACCTAAATCAATATGGCCGGACGCCTGTTTGAACCGCCGTCCTCCCGAATGCTAGTCTTATTATTATTTAAATTCATTCTCAGAAGATTGTTTTGTCACGTTAACCGATGCGATTTCATAGGCCCCGTTGTCGAAAATGTCACATTTTACATCAGACGTTTTGGTAGACACCTCATATATCCGTTATGTGGTACATATCTGTGAGAAAACATATATGTATGCAGTTGAAGCTGTTTTGCTAGTACATGATGTATATCTGCAAAGAATTTCGGTAGCTATTTTAGACGGCATACAGCAGTGAAAGAGTTTTCATTATAGAAAGAAATGGAAACAGTGAGCGGAATTTACCGATAAAGTTTAGTTCGTATTGTCGTAGTTGTCTGTAGCTGGATCCGAATTGCAGATGTTTACGAAGTTTCGTCTACGCTGCGAGCTATGTCAGAAAAGGCAGTTGCTCTTGCAAAACATTCAGAGCCAAGTTACAATCCTTTGATTTATGGGCATGTGACATTCTCTTAAGCTTGTGCGTATGTAAGGCAAATTACGAGTTTGTCGTTCTAGATGTGCCTACTGTTCTGTAGATGGAAGTATAGATTTTTTCTGCTATTAAAGGAAAGCTTCTTCGTTTATTACGCCAACCGAAGCTTCTATGGACTCTTTGAATTATGCTGAAGTATTACTAGTATTCTTCTGTAGAAATTTTGTCCACCGGTTGACATCTTTTCTGATACTTACTATGCATCATTTATTTTCTTTCTGTTTCATTAGTTTGCCCCCTCTTCTTCTGTGGTAAGATACAGGCAAATCTTCGCTGCTGCAGTATACCGAAGTCAGATGACGAACTCGGGCTCCAGCATACGATTGCAATCACAGCATACCATGCAGGGCTCCTTCAGGGTAGGAAGCGAGATGGCAGCCCTTGTATCTTCCTCGGGCCCCTGTTGCCGCAGAAAGCCTTGTGTGATGGATGTTCACGCATTCACCGTGTGCCGAGCCGCCCTTCGTCTTCGTCGACGTATCCTAGAGCCTTGTCGCGACGCTGATTTTCGATACTGGAAAGTTTTCTTATTTCTGGCGAAGCCCTGCCTCTGAGCCTGTCGGAACGAAGGCAGGCAAAACAGCAGAGGGAGACCAGCCCCTGAACTCTGAATCTGCATACTAAAGACGAGCGGCTGCGATGTGACAGCAGAGGAGAACCCTGCGAATTTGGTGGTCACTTATCACTTCTTTAGCATAGGACGGGGAAAGCTGGGCACTTCATCTCGAAACGATAGTTCTTTCGGTGCGCAATTAGGTATAAATCATCTCCGACTTCCTCGTCCTATAGGAAAACCGTCCTTGCAGATCACACAGCAGAACTATCAGTAAGAACAATAGGACATTTGTCGTCATATTTTATAAGTTTTAGTGTGAAATTGAAGGTGGAGGGGGGGGGGGCGGCAGAAAAGAAAGGGAAGGGATTACTGATGTCAGTTGCGCAGTGGTTAACGCACTTGCCGGGTAATCAGGAGATCCCGGGTTCGCGCCCCGGTCCGGTACACGTTTCCACTCGTCGCTGCTGATCTCGCGTAATGTTCCGATGCTGCTAACATCGGCAATCCCTTTCCTTTCCTTTCTCCCTCCCCTCCCCTCCGCCCCCCCCCCCTCAGCCTTCAGTTTACTCTTTCCTTTCCCCCTCCCCTTCCCTCCCCCCACTCCTCAACCTTCAATTTACATATAAACTATTACAGCTGCGGATACCACGTGTTGTCTGATCTTTCGGGCATTTCATGTAATTTGGTGTGAAATGCCCCGTCAGTCCGAAAAGCTTCGAGACTGGATTACTTAAAAATAAGAGAAACGTTGAGATGGTGGTTTTAATTCTTCAGGTGTTCCACATAGTCTGACTCCACTTGAGTGTACTTGAGTATAACGATTGTCCATTCATGTGAAACTCTCAGAAAAGTCTTTCTCTGGATTATTCTTCAACTCCCACGTCACATTGGCTAAAATATCGATTGTGTCGTCAAAGCGGAGACCCTTCTTAGGAATTTCTGCATTTTATCGTTTGTTGTATATCCGTTTCGATAAATGGTTCAAATGGCTCTAAGCTCTATGGGAATGAATCATGAAGTCATCAGTCCCCCCAGACTTAGAAATACTTAAACTTAACTAACCTAAGGACAACACACGCATCCATGCCCGAGGCAGGATTCCTGCGACCGTAGCAGCAGTGCGGTTCCATACTTAAGCTATTTCAATAAAACTCAGTATTTTCAGTCATGAAGAATTTTTTTGCCAAAAAGGAGTTCTCCTTCTTTTGTAATTCAATCATGTCGCGACGGGAGTCAACGCATCGTTGTTTTTGTTCGGGAGTCAAGATGTGGGGAACAAATTTTGCTCGCCCTCTTTACTTCTGCGGAACATTCTGGAGAACGTGTGGTACAGATTTGCTCCATTGCGATATGCAGCACGTCCACTACTTAACATTGTCTGCTCACAACTGTCTGATCGAATGCACATCTGTTGTTTACACTTGTTAGTTCAAGCTGCCGTCGTAGTTACTGCGCTGACGTCGCTTATACGCCAGGAATGAAAAAAATCTGAGACCATTTTGGACGGAAAGTATACATCTGAAGCGAAGTGGGTTTATAGCGTTCGGTCCGGTTATCACATGAATGAATAATACTAATGAAAATTTAGACAGGAAAGAAGCGTGTATTTAAAGAATCAATTGACCATTGCTAACTTCTATTCATTCGTATTGATAGTATGGCGAATAGCTGACTGTGCTCATTTTAAGGGGCATGGGCAGGAGGCCCGTCTGTGCATCGTGTTATTAAAGTAACTGTACATAATACAACGCATATATTATGCAACAAATATTGTGGAAACATGGATTGCCGGCCGGTGCGGCCGAGCGGCTCTAGGCGCTTCAGCCTGGAACCGCGCGACCGGTACGGTCGCAGGTTCGAATCCTGCCTCGGACATGGATGTGCGTGTTGTCCTTAGGTTAGCTAGGTTTAAGTAGTTCTAAGTTCTAGGGGACTGATGACCTCAGATGTTAAGTCCCATAGTGTTCAGAGCCATTTGAACAATTTTTGAAACATGGATTAAACACGTTGAAGATGGTGTAAGCATTGTATTAAGTACTTTTTATCGTATCACGTTGCACATATCAGCCAATACAAGTATTTTCACAAAAATGATAAAGATCAAAATTCAAAGAGTTGGTAGCTTTTTAAAGATTTCGGTATTTTTCCTTAATTGAAGTACTATTCTTCAGATGCATAAGTATCTTGTACTACACACTTTCTAGAGTAGGCTACGTTCTTCCCCAGGGTTCAAGCTATATCCGTGTCAAATTTCATTTAATCGAAGTCGGTACAGCGGGTTAGTAGTGAAAACGTAACTGGCAGAGTTACAACTCTCAGTCCCCCAGCGGAGAAAATCTCCGATCTGGCCTGGAATCCAACCCGGGCCCCCCACATGGCATTCTGCCGGCAGTACTGACCATTCAACTACGAAGCTGTCCATTTATAATATGAGTATGGGTAAAACTTTCAATTAAAATATCTTTTCCGTGATCCGACTTGGTTGAAATAAAGCCTTTACCATGCCCCAAGCTGTGCTCAAGTTGAAACGTCCTGGTAGATTGAAACTGTGTGTCGGACCGAGAGTCGAACCCTTGATCCTTGCCATTCGCACGTAAGTGCTCTACCAACTGAGCTACCCAAGCACGACTCAGGACTGAACTTCCTCCAGTACCTTGTCTCCTACCATTCAAACTTCACAGAAGCTTCCAAGACTAGCACTAATGGAAGAAAGGATATTGCGCAGACATTGCTTAGTCACTGTCTGGGGAACGTTTACAGAATGAAATTTTCACTCTGCAGCGGAGTGTGTACTAACGTGAAACTTCCTGGCAGGTTAATTTACCTGTGAAAACTCCGTGAAATAAATTAGCGCGTTCAAACCAATAGGCATATACGATGGATTTAGATAAAACTGTAAATCACGATATCTTTTTTTTATGTGATCCGATTCTTATGAAATAAAACCTACACGATGCCCCAAGCTATGTTTAAATTACCTGTGAAAACCCCCTCAAAATTTGCCTAGTAACTGTAGAGATTAGCGTGTTGAAACAGAGAAATACATACGACTGCTTTAGACAAAACTTTAAATCTCTATATTTTTTCAGTGATCAAATACTGATGAACTAGATCATATACCTTGCTCCAAGCTATGCTCTAGCTACCTGCGAAAACCCCATGAAAATTCGTCTAGTAGTTTTGGTAAATGGAAATGCCGTGTGGCTAGGGCCTCCCGTCGGGTAGGCCGTTCGCCTGGTGCAATTCTTTGGAGTGGACGCCACTTTGGCGACTTGCGTGTGGATGGGGATGAAATGATGATGATAAAGACAACACAACACCCAGTCCCTGAGCGGACAAGATCTCCGACCCAGCCGGGAATCGAATACGGGCCGTTAGGTATGACATTCCGTCACGCTGACCACTCAGTTACCAGGGGCGGACAGTAGCTTTGGTGAAGCCTCTACAGACACAACAGTTTTACAGATTTATTATTACTATAGATTAGTAGAAGCTGCCGAAACGCACCGTGGCAAACTATTAAACGACAAACGTTATTAACCTTGACACAAGAAGCGAAGTGTGCTTTTGTATAAAAGTCTCGAGATAGTCATAAACTTCATCCAGACTCATAGAACGTGAGTAAATGTAAGTTTGAATTATCTGTGTTACCGCCCGCCCGTCTGTGTGTGTGTGTGTGTGTGTGTGTGTGTGTGTGTCCTTGAAACACCGCGTCTAGTTCGCGCATGCGCACCCAGAAGCACTGAGCTGCAAGCACATTTGCCCTGGAGCTACTTGCGGCGGCGGCGGCGGCCTTAGCGCCCACGGTCTGCAACGCACGAGCCTAGGAGCCTGGGAAGCGGGGTTGAGCCGGCTGGCACCTGCCACGCTGCATCCACCTTGAACCGTCCGCTTTACGAGCGCCCTTTACGAGTGTTTTGTCTGGCTGCGAGCGTTCACCCGCGCCGCGGGGCGAATCCTGCCAGGCGCAACAGAACGCCGCCGACGGCCTGCCAAGGAGGGGTTGGGGGGGGGGGGGGGGGGGGGGAGGGAGGCTGCGTTTTGGCGGCATCTTTCGTTCCGGAGGGCGCGCGAGACCGTTGGCGGCGTCACTCTTTGAAGAATGCGCGACCCGAACGAAAGGAAAGATTTCTGCCGGAAACACTCCGCCAGGCGACCCAACCAGTGCCATTATCTTCGGAAAGACATGCCAAAAAAAAAAAAAAAAAAAAAAACTGAACACTGGTCGGAATTTTGAGAGGAAGCCTTCACATTCCATGCTCTATCATAGCTTAAGTTGCTGAATTTTAACAAATCTCTAAAAGACAGTGTATTTCTGGAGGCGTCCCTACCCGGAGGTGCAATGGATACGGGCTCCAAGAGGAAGGACGGGGGTGGGGGAGGGAGGAGTGTACCCAATGGTAATATCAGCTGCGGGCGCCTATTTCGTACCCATACTCCTGCGATGGATAGACCACAGCTGGCCGCTGTGACCGAGCGGTTCTAGGCGCTTCAGTCTGGAACCGCGCTGCTGCTACGGTCGCAGGTTCGAATCTTGCCTCGGGCATGGATGTGTGGTGGTTCCTTAGGTTAGTTAGGTTTAGGGGACTGATGACCTTAGATGTTAAAAGTTCCATATTGCTTAGAGCCAGTTGATAGACCACAGCCTTCACTGTGTACTTTTCGTCGTCCAAATGCGATTTAACATTACACTGAGACACGCGAAGATACAATGTTTTGTTCAGGGGGAGAATAACCGTTGTTCCGTCTTGATTTGTCCTGACAAGGACACTCATAGATAAATTCTCTTGCAGAAGGTGTCAGTTCTTTCAACGTCATCTCCAAGTGTTACTGTGTAGCAGCAAATTCGTGGAAGAATTAAGTGGTATTAAGCCGTCAGATTCCAGCATCTAGGAATCACCCTGGATTGGTCCTTGACTTTCAAACAACAGTGTATTGAGTCACCTAAAAAACTTGCCTCAAAATTGAATCTACACTGTCCAGTCACATTAATGTGCCTACCTGTCAGATGTCTAGATACTCACCTTTTGCAGCCGGCCGCTACGGTCGCAGGTTCGAATCCTGCCTCGGGCACGGATGTGTGTGTGATCCTTAGGTTAGTTAGGTTTAAGTAGTTCTAAGTTCTAGGGGACTGATGACATTCAGCAGTTAAGTCCCTTTTGCAGCGAGACAAGCAGAGAGAGAGAGAGAGACATTGGGGTTCGGGGAGGTACCGACTGGGAGCAGCTGCACTAGTTTCCTCGGTTGGGGATCCATGGCGCGTGTAGCCCGTCGAGGTGGATCCACACATTCTTGATTGGGTTTAAATCCGGTGAGTCTGGTGGCCTGGGGAGTACAGTCAACTCATCCTGGTATTCTTCGTACCATGCACGTATACTGCGAGCTGTGGGACACGTTACGTTTTCCTGATGGTAGAACCCATCGAACCGAGGAAAAACATTCGCTCAGTTTTCGCACTGCGACAATAACTGCACTGTTACCCGCATCCCTCGACACGATTTGTATTACTCCACTGCTGGTGCTGCCACCTACCGTCTGTGAGTGGTTATTGTACGTTGAAACCGAACATACACGGTGGTTTCATTAATGTAACTGGACCATGTACATGGAAAGATTGCTGGAAGCGGTTGGGATGTGACGCCAATACTCTATGCTCTGCTGCTCTCGATCTTGGGTATTCTGGTGGTGGATATTGGACTCCTGTTGTGGGAAAACAACGCCCTCATAACAGAGACTGATGTGCAGCAGAATGAAGCCCTGAGCCGCGTGGTATTAGCCGAGCGGTCTCAGGCGCCGCTGTCATGGACTGTGCGGCTGGTCCTGGCGGAGGTTCGAGTCCTCCCTCGGGCATGGGTGTGTGTGTTTGTCCTTACGATAATTTCTGTTAAGTAGTGTGTAAGCTTAGGGACTGATGACCTTAGCAGTTAAGTCCCATAAGATTTCACTTCAGTGCTACTGATAGAACTACTTGTTATCATGCGAATCGGCAACCGTTATGGTCCGAGGGGCCAAATATTATGTGCTCGTTGGTAATGATAAATGGGTGAAAGGTGGGCAGAGGGATCTGTCGCCGTAGGAATCTGGACAGGCAAGCGAAAGACTGCGTGACACAATGCACTTTAAATAAATATATTTTATTCAACCCGTTGCTGACGAACTACTGCACTGTTGATAATCTGTGCCAGCCGTGGGTAGCTGTAAGCCGAGACCTGGCAAGGTTGTGCATCAGTGTACACTAAATGTTTGCCAGTAGATCTAGCTATCAACAACTCGGTGTAAAGCTCGGCATCAACTAGCAACGCGGAACTAATCTCGAACACAGGTGCCCAGATCTTATAATACTGTTCTGGCAGTCTTCTTGGTCGGCCCCTGAAGGTTCTTCATTTGTCAGTTCATACTGTTGATGGCAATGTTCAAAGCGACGGTCGCAGCGCCCACAGGAAACTTCATCGAGGCACCGGCTCCGGCAGTATCGATAAGCTACGATACTGCACTACTCCCATTCAGTGGTTACCTGTCCTGGGTAGTATTGCTCTGCGATGTCTGAGAAGGACGGCAGCTAAGTCAAACTTACTCCAGAAGATCACTTCTCAAACGAACTCTCCCTTGTACGACGGCCTACCAGGTCCACCAACAACACGTCTGAAATCGCGCAAACCAACCCGGGCTTATTTATAAGGTACCAGTTCTATTGGCATAAGATCCAAGTGAAGACAACGCTGGTACGAACGTCCACCCAACAACGGCAAATTTCGACAAAGAAGGTTGACGGATTCAATTAACTGCATCAAACATGGTCGAGGCTGAACGGGATTAGGAAGGGTCAACGGAGGGTTGGTTACACCTTGAAGAAGTGGGGTTTCCGTGCATATGTTGACTGCGACTGCGGAATAGAGGAGCAAACAATAGAGCATTCATGGGAGCTGTCACAGATTGTTGTTATATCTGCCTCCCCCCCCCCCTCCCAAGTCCTGACCCCGCTCCCAAAGTAAGAGCAGCGTGATCATGGACCCCAACCCTCTTGTATCCGCCCCGTGACGGACTTCCGAACCTGCTTATTCTACTCCATAACTGGAACGTTTCCGTTTTGCCGTATGGAAGCTAAAGCTTACACAGAAACTTGACAAAAAGTCGTTTTTGATGGAGACGGAAAGGTCGTTAAGCCTGCGAATTAACTGCGATGTGATTCGAACGCTTCCGATTCCCGGGGAGGGAACTCTCAATGCACAAAATAACACACCAGTCGTGGGAAATAGGTCGCCCCCTCAATAGAGCATTCGCGGGAGCTGTCACAGGTTGTTGTTATATCTGCCCCAGTGTCTGTGTTTTATCCTCTAAGAAGCCTGCGACGATGAACGCTTGTTAACAGGGTAAGCGGTGCATAGGCGCGCGCGAGGACAACGTCTTCCTCTGATGTCATGGCTCTTTCCTGCAGTACGAGCGTGGTGGCACAAAGAGTGCAGAGGGCTGCTTTTTTATTTGTCGCAGCTTGCTGACTCAACGTAGGCGGATACTGGAGATGTGGGACATGAGCCAAAAACTGCTTCGTTAAAAGTCTCGGCCGTCGTAATACAAGAAGATTGGTTCCCTTGTCCAGTAGAGAGCAGCTAATACTGATCTGTACCTAAAGACTGGAAAATTGCTCGAGTCACACCAGTAACCAAAAAGCCTATATCACTGACGTCGATTTGCAGTTGGATTTTGGAACATATACTGTATTCGAACATAATGAAGTACCTCGAAGAAAGCGATTTATTGACACATAGCCTGCACGGTTTCAGAAAATATCGCTCTTGTGAAACACAACTAGCTCTTTATACTCATGAAGTAATAAATTTTATTGACAGGGGATGTCAAATTGATTCCATATTTTTAGATTTCCAGAAGGCTTTCGACACCGTTCCTCACAAGCGTCTTTCAACCAAACTGCGTGCCTACGGAGTATCGCCTCAGTTGTGCGACTGGATTAGTGGTTTCCTGTCAGAAAGGTCACAGTTCGTGGTAATAGACGGTATGTCATCGAGTAAAACAAGTAATATCCGGTGTGCCCCAAGGAACTGTTATAGGCCCTCTATTGTTCCTGATCTATGTTAACGACATAGGAGACAATCTGAGTAGCCGTCTTAGATTGTTTGCAGATGATGCTGTTATTTACCGTCTTGTAAAGTCATCAGATGATCGAAACGACTTGCAAAATGATTTAGATATCTGTATGGTGCGAAAAGTGGCAATTGACCGTGAATAAGGAAATGTGTAAAGTTATTCACATGGGTACTAAAAGAAATCAGCTAAATTTCGATTACGCGATAAGCCACACAAATCTGAAGGGTATAAATTCAACTAAATACTTGGGGATTACAATTACAAAAAAAAAACTAAATTGGAACGATCACGTAGCTGATATTGTGGGTAGAGCAAACCAAAGACTGCGACTCATTGGCAGAACACTTAGAAGGTGCAACAGGTCTACCAAAGAGACTGCTTACACTACGCTTGTCCGCCCTATTATGGAGTATTGCTATGCGGTGCGCGATCCGCATCAGGTGGGACTGACGGATGACATCGAAAAAGTACAAAAAGGGCAGCTCGTTTTGCATTATCACGAAATACGGGAAATAGTGTCACAGACATGATACATGAATTGGAGTAGCAATCATTAAAACAAAGTCGTTTTTCGTTGCGACAGGATCTTCTCATAAAATGTCAATCATCAGTTTTCTCCTCCGATTGCTAAAACATTCTGTTGGCACCCACCTAGATAGGGAGAAATGATCATCACGATAAAATAAGAGAAATCAGGGCTCGCACAGAAAAATTTAAGTGCTCGTTTCTCCCGCGTGCCGTTCGATAGTGGAACGGTAGACAGACAGCTTCAAGGTGGTTCATTGAACTCTCTGCCAGGCACTTTATTTTGAATAGCAGAGTAATCACTTAGATGTAGATGTAGAATCTGTTTGAGTATTTTATCCTCTGAGTATGTTTGGTAGTGTACGAAGAAGTCAGCGGATCACTCAGCCTTCTTTAAGAGTGAAGGAGGAGGATATTAGTGTTTAACGTCCCGTCGACAACGAGGTCATTAGAGACGGGGCGCAAGCTCGGGTGAGGGAAGGATGGGGAAGGAAATCGGCCGTGCCCTTCCAAAGGAACCATCCCGGCATTTGCCTGAAGCGATTTAGGGAAACCACGGAAAACCTAAATCAGGATGGCCGGAGACGGGATTGAACCGTCGTCCTCCCGAATGCGAGTCCAGCGTGCTAACCACTGCGCCACCTCGCTCGGTTTTTAAGAGTGGTAAAAGGTTAATACCGCCTATAAAGTGAAAACAAATTTATTTTATTTACATATTTTAAAAAATGTAAGTGCAGTATACAGCTTATTAGGGGTGATGAAAAAGTCTCCGTTCGAAGGACGTACAGTCCAGAATCGGTATGTCTATCACGCGAAATCGCCGTGAGCATTGGGATAACCATCTCACCGACGCAACGGGTCGAAGATACGTATTTGGTAAAACACCGTGACCTGCTGTGTGATGAAGTCTGCAGCTGCGGGCTGCACATCTTGGTCCTACAGGACTCTTCGACCCTTCAAGGCCTTTTTCAAGGAACCGAAGGCGTGATAATCGCATAAGGAGAGACCAGGACTATAGAGCGTGCTCGAGTGCCTCCCTCTCGTGTTGGCGTAACTTCTGCCTTACATTTGCGGTACGGAGACGTGCGTTATGATGAAGCAGCAGCATCCAGACTCGACGAACCATTCCTCAACGGTAAGATATGCCGCCGCATACACATTCTTCACTCTACGACGGACGTCTACAGGTATTTGTCCTTCGGCAGTACGTTGATCCTGTTTGGACGAAGCATTTGGTAATAATGCCGCCATAGTACACATTTCCGCATCTACCGCCCGCGCGTCTCAAAGACACGAACGCCACACCAACCTCTTGCTTACATGTCGCTGCGTACAATAAAGTGCCAAAAGGCAAGGGATAGTGATACGCACGTATACAGATGGCGGTACCATTGGGTACACAAGGTATAAAAGGACAGAGCTGTCATAGATTGGGGCCATACGACAGGAATTAACAAACTCCGAACGCGGAGCGGCAGTTGGAGCTACATGGATGGGACATTCCATTTCAGAAATCGTTAGGGAAGTCAATATTCCGAGATCCACAGTGTCAGGAGTGTGCCGAGAATACCACATTGCACACGTTACCCCTCATCACGGACAATGCAGTGACCGACGGCCTTCACTTAACGACAGAGAGCAGGGGACTTTGCGTAGAGTTGTCAGTGCTAACAGACAAGCAACACTGCTTGCAATAACGCAGAAGTCAATGTATCCATTAGGACAATGCTGCGAAATTTGACGTTAATGGGCTATGACAGCAGACGACCGACGCGAGTGCCTTCGCTAACAGCACAACATCGGCCTTCAACGCCTCTACCGGCCCGTTGCACCCTAGACGGTTGGAAAACCGTGGCTGTTCAGATGAGTCTCTGTTTCACTTGGTAAAAGCTTATGGTAGGTTCGAGTGTGGAAGACCCCAAGAAACCATGGCATGCAAGCTGATGGTGGCTCCATAATGGTGTGGGCTGTGTTTACATGGAATGGACTGGGGTCTCCGGTCCATCTGAATCACTCATTGTCTGGAAATGGTTATGTTCGGCTGCTTGGCGACCATTTACAGCCATTCATGGACTTCATGTTCCCAAACAACGATGGAATTTTTGTGGATGACTAGACGCCTTTTCACTGGGCCACAAAAGTTGTTCGCGATTGGTTTGAAGAACATTTTGGACAGTTAAAACGAATTGTTTAGCCATCCAGATGCCCGATATGAACCGCTCGAACATTTGTGGGACACAATCGAGACGTCAGTTCGTGCACAAAAATCTGCACCGGCAATACTTTCGCAATTATTGAGGGCTGTAGACGCAGCATGGCTCAATATGTCTGCACTACGCCGTGAAAAAGAAAGTCCAACATGATACTAGGAGGAATCGCACGACTTTTGTCACCTCAGTGTACCTACTCGCATCGAGGTCGCACTACGTTACATATACGCTGCAGCAACGCCCTCAAACTGAAACTTTTTGACCGCCTCTTATACCTCCCCCCCCCCCCTTTAGTATCACCGCTGTCTGCAGGGATTAAATGTCATCAACATTCAACTCAGCAACAAATAAAATTACGGATCTGACACTAATATAAGTGTCTTTGATTATTTTGACATGGTATCCCATCCCACACCCGAGGGTGCAATGGGTGTCTTAAACGCTACGGTATCTCTTTCCAGCGAGGAAGCCATTATGTACAAAGTTTGATTAAAATGGCTCTGAGCACTATGGGGCTTAACAATTGAGTTCATCAGTCCCCTAGACTTAGAACTACTGAAATCTAACTAACCAAAGGACAGCACATACATCCATGCCCGAGGCAGGATTCGAACCTGCGACCGTAGCAGCAGCGCGGTTCCGGACTAAAGCGCCTAGAACCGCTCGGTCACACCGGCCGGCACAAAGTTTGATTGAAATTGCTCCAGGTGTTTTAGAGTTAGGCTATCAGGTCATTACTTTACCAACTTCACTCGATAATTTGGTTACGTGTATATAATTAGGTTACGTGTATAAAATGGCACAACTTAACCAGAGGTAGGGTTCAGTTGATAGGACACAACCTGAGACTTCAAGCAATAGTTAATTTGGTAACGGATAAAAATACGGGGGGCGGTAAAATTGTAGAGGGTAATCAAAGATTCGGCTACGTAAAGCAGCTTCAAATGGATGTAGGATGCGGTAGTTATGCGGAGATGAAGAGGCCGGCACAGAGTAGACTAACGTGGAGAACTGCATCAAACCATTCCACTCCGAATGAGATGCTGTCCTGAGTGACACTAGGAATTGTGTGGTAAAACTATTGGTAAACTAAAGCGGAATTATGAACTGTCATATTAAAGTTTTAACTGTTTTTCTGCTGAAACTCCATCATCTCATACCAGAGCTACCTTCTTTCACACAAAACAGCATATATTTTTCGACTATGTTTAGTGACAGTACAGCCTGTATAGGAAACTCTTATTACCATAATCTTATGCCACACGGGGTGATTCAGCTGTCGTTACCACTGGGTATTCTACGATCTACAACGGCTTCAGATACCACGTGCAAGGTTTTCTTCTTCACTCGCTCACTAAGCCCAAAGTATCTGTCCTACTGAAAAAGTTGACAGGACCTTTTTGTAAGAAATTCTATATAGTTAAATTTTGTAATAGGATACGTTTTCGCTAGAGGCTGCAGATCTCGAAGTTTTTCAAGGAAACGTTAAATTTCCAGCAAAAAGGTGCTGTTCATTTTTTCTGTAGAACTAACAGTTTGCGTGTAGCGAGCGAGAGAACATGAAAATAATGCACGAGGTTTATGAATGCGTTGTGGGTTGCATAAAACCGATCGGTAGCGGCAGATGGATCACCCTATATAACATTTCCTTACTTTTGACTTCATTGACTAAATTTAACATTCATTCATTTTCTCGGTGCTTGTGGCGACCTGTTTGATTATAAGATGGCATTAAGAGCTTCCCTACTTTTAAAAACGATTGCGTGTTTGATTATAAGCTGGTGTTAATAGCTTCTGTACCTTTACAAACAATTGAATTTACACGTACACTCCCAGATTCAATTGTGACGCGTGTGCACCATACTTGTGTACAAATTTATTCGGCTGTGTAAGCTGTACATAAATGTTTCAGTTGGCGCTGTGGCGCTAATAGGGTAAAAATGTTTCTGCAGGGTTACCTGGAAAAATGGCGGTCCAGCCCAGACTGTCCTCTGACTGAGAAACAGCTCGAAGACTTGTTCAACAACATTGAGGAAATATACATGTTCAACAGGTGAGTGATATTGCACAAACATACTTAATTCACATTTTTAGTGATGTGTATTTGTATCTATATCCAGAATTTAACAGACTAGGGACAACAGCCTCACTTTATGAAACAAGTACCGGTATACGTGACTCATTTCATTCCGTTACGAAAAGTAAAGTATACTAAACTACTGTGCTCTCGATAATCTAAGGCACTGTTACTGTACCAGTACTGCAAATCTTTCCTTATATGCCAATGTTTCTCATTTTTGCAGAGGGTTTCTTGAGGAACTAGAGCAGTGTGGATTGGATCCTGTGAAGGTGGCGCGCTGCTTTGTACGGAAAAATGCAGGTTTTTCCATCTACACTCAATACTGCACGAATTATCCAAGGTAAACCCCTTATCTTTAAACGATTGTGACACTATACCGTACTTCAGAATTCAGATTAATATGTACGTAAATACAATCTTCATTCACAAAAACAGCTCGGTTTTACATGGTGCTCAATGAAATTTCGTATCCTGTGAAGGCATCTCCGGGTGCCGTGATTTTTACAGCATTTCTAAGAGACTTCTGTTACTGCAAAACAGCTGTAGATGGAAGGCTCTGTTGTTTCAAAACTTGTCATTTGTTGTTTTCTAAACAGTGGCCGTTGACAAACTAGTAGAGTATTTCTGGTTTGTGTATAGCACAGAACAAAATATAAAAGTGCATCCACACTATACCTTTTTGTGTTCTTCTTTGCGCGTGCGCATTAATTTTCAACAGCGCAACTACGCATGCGCATTTGTGCATGTATAATTTCCTGGAAACAGAAGCCGCGCGTAAGGGGCCTTCGGCGGGAATCTTTGCGATTTTTAGTAGACGATAGGAAGCTGGGTCCCATATGTGTTTGATAGTGTAGTCTGTTGAGGTTACGCTGTAAAGCGATTCTTTGTAATAACGTCTGTTGACTCCAAAGGAAGCACGCTCAAGTTTGTGAACAAAGGAAGTTATGAGGTGTGTGTAGCTCCTCAACAAAGTGCAAAGATATTTAGCAACTGTTACAGGTGGTTTTTGTTAAAACTTACAGGCAGTCTCGTAATGTAAATGGACACACACACACACACACACACACACACACACACACACACACACAGGTTTAACTTTGACAGTTTCGGAGCCAGTGGCTCTTCTGACAGACAATGTGGAATGCTGCTTGCGAAGATTATTTGAATAAAAGTCCGAGGTATATTGACCTGAGCGTCACGTGACGGATAAAAAGTCCCCGATCATATTTTTGTAAAGAATAAGATACCGCATCTTTCAAAGAAGGAAAACTGTGGACGAATATTCACGCTATGGTGACTTAAAAGCACAACAACTGAGGAGCCTGACATGTGAACAAAGGAAGTTATGAGGTGTGTGTAGCTCCTCAACAAAGTAGTTACTGAAAATAGAAATGAATTACACTGATGATGCAAAAAGACACGAAACTGAAAAACGCAACCTCCGTTCTAATGGATTCTGGCGTCCATGAAATTTCCAAATTTGTCGAGTCTGAGGATGTTAATCTACATATCATATTTCATGATTAAATTACATATGACGCATTAAAAGTAAATGAACCCTCATATAACGACTAAGAACTTCTCTTAATTATTTCTCAGTTTCAGGAATAATCACTTTTATTTTGTATTTATTCGTGTTCCCTTGATCCAGTATTGAGAACTGCATGAACGAATCATAATTATGTATGAGAACAATATTTACAGATGATACTAGATACAAATTGTAGTATTATGTAGGAGCAAAATATGCTAATAGCTTACGCGTTTCTTACAGTGAAAAGAGCTACAAAACATTCAAATAATAAATTAAAATTATTCCACATCACAAGCTATAAGTTTCATAGAATTGAAATGATTTGTTTTGAAATGAGGACTACATAATTCAAACAAATACATAGCTACTAGGTAACAAAAGTTTATTGCTAGCCTTATCGCTGCAGTTTACCAAGAAGAAAATCTCGTTGTAGCCTCCTCATGAAATTTGCAGACAAAACGTTGTCATCACTTTGTATTTCTCGTACCTCTGTTGTTTATATACTTTACCTACATTGCTTTTGCGTTTGTTTTTTTTTCTGTCGCATTATCATCACAATAAAGTAACACAAGCTCCCAGGCAAAGGCTGGGGTTCATAGCAGACTGCTTATTCAATAAAGCAACGTGTGGATACGAGAACGCCCATCCGTTCATGTGTTTTTTCCACAAATTTTTCTGCATGCTCTTTTATTTTTGGCCGTCTGCTATTGGCAACGTGAGGACATACCTTGTTACGATACGGAATCGAACGACAGCAGCGCTCCAAGTGGCGTGGCAGTCAACTTTGAATACCAGAAAATATGACGCGAGTATCCGTGTCCGTAATTCAAGTACACGATTCAGATGACAATATGTTTAGTTATTCTTTATGGGTCGACGTCGTAAAAAAAAGTAACGTGCGTGTCTAGAATCAAAAAGGTTTTCATGGCATTTCAAATCAATATATTCGATAAATCTCAATAAAAAGTAGGATTAACTTTTCGTAACAGAGATTCACAGTCACGTAAAATTTTGTAAATGATATCATGGTCGGCTTTTGACTGTAAATTAATTTATTTGTAGAACCCATTATTGAAATTTCGACAGTGTGGCAGTTATGACGTCGAAATAATTCCACCATACCATATGTCAAAATCTAAAAGTCATTTGACAGGACTGGACATAAAAGCTTGTTTCATCAAAACCTTGTATCCCTCATATGATTTCTTGCGTGAAATGCACTATTTGAACTGCATGGTAGCATTATTCTGCTTGATTTTTGCTCACATCCATTAGATTGTTTGAAGTAAATTTTTTTTTTTGTGTGTGTGTGTGTGCGGGGGGGGAGGGGGGGACTGACTCGCACTTGCCAACAAATCCATGCATGAACTGCCTCATTTAAACCTTCATTTGGCACACGCAAAAATATTGTGATGGACAAAATGTTAAATTACTTAAAGTAGATGTATATGGTCATGTGAACAATTTTACATGCATTGTTGCAAAATACAGCACATCATCTGCAAGTATCACTGCCCACAAAAGATGCAAGAGTGCTACAATAAAAGTACTACAATGTTGTTCCTGTGCCTGAAAAAATTGTTGCATTTTGCAGTACTGCATGTGAAAAAAATTCATTTTTGGTACAAAGCACAGCACAGTTTTACATTTTCCTCAATTTACAGTCAACTGTCCCTGAGGGGACCATATCGTACATCATTCAGCAGCTCAGAAGCTGCTGTTATCTTCTTCTTCTTCTTTTTGTTCTTCTGCTTCTGGTCTTGTCATCCATCAAATATTCAAAGCCAGGTTTCCTCTTCCCAAGAAAGATAAGTCCTTTTGCCATGACCCAGGTAAGAATTTGCTAAAACATTTGTATAGTAACTCACCTTCAGCATTTCCTCTTTCCATTTACAAACAGTTTTTGTTGCACAACAAACAGCAGCAGCACAAAATTGAAAGAAACTGCAATATGACCTTGCACAATGTCTCCTAAAGCTGCACATTATTCTGAAACTTTTCACCAGAGACAACAGAGTGTAGCTGTATATGAGAGCTTAAACATTACTGGCATGTACCATTACCCATCCAAGGATGAAACTTGAAGCATGTAATAGAAAACAGTGTGCAAATTTGATGTTGCTTGAGACAAACATTGCCAAATAAAGGGTTAACTGTGTTGTGTTTTACTTAATTTCATTTGCATACATTTTTTGTACTTCTCACATTTACTGGAGAGTTTCACATTAGCAGCTTCCGACAGAATTGTCATTTTTACTACAGAGTATATTCATTGGCAAGAACCAAAATCATTCAAAGAAGATTTGCATAGTCATTCCATTACAAGATGCAATAAAGTTGAATACCAGTTCTGTCAAATGTTCTCCATTAAATGAGAGCATGTTAGAGAAAGGAAAGGATGGGAACAAACATAAAGTAGAATACAAGCAAAATATTCACATTGCATTTAAATTGAGCAGTTCCCACATGGATTCTTAGGCAGGAGCAAATGTACATGAGTCCACATAACACCATGTGACAAAACTAGCTTTTGTTTTATATGAAGCAAAAGAAAGTATGGAGTTGTTTACAGCATACAATATAACATATAAAGTAAAAATCAAACAGAATATGTGCAGCATACAAAGAGTGAAAAACACTGCAGCAGTTGTAATCATGAACACACTGCAATGAAATCAGCT
This sequence comes from Schistocerca serialis cubense, assembly GCF_023864345.2. Taxonomy (NCBI): domain Eukaryota; kingdom Metazoa; phylum Arthropoda; class Insecta; order Orthoptera; family Acrididae; genus Schistocerca; species Schistocerca serialis. Next base: position 795,093,358 of record NC_064639.1, on the reverse strand, counting down.
TCTGTTTACTGTGAGATGAAAAAAAGAAGATGATGGACTGACAACCTTGTAGTGCCCCAAGTTACCCGGCACCTAACTAAGGTTGTGTTACTGGATTCGCTATATGAGTTTCAACTCCCATTGTCACAGTGTACAGTGAATGTTTAAAGAAATAGTGTTTTGAAAGGAAATGGAAACTTCATGTGTATATTTTCACCAAATGATTTTTTGTAAAGGTCTAACTTGACAACAATGCCTCGAATCACTTTGTTCAACTTCTGGTAATTGATTACCTTTATGTTGTCATGATATGGAAATGCAAAAAGTAAGCTGCATATAGGCCTATGTCATAATTTTAATACCCATATTTCTGTTTAGAAATTTCTGGTTGTTATAAAATTAAAAGCAATTCCTTGTTTGTACTGAAATTAAAATTTAATTATTTTGCAGAACTGTGTCACTTCTGACTGAACTCATGCGCCAGGAGGACATAGTGAGGTTATTTAGAGAGAGACAGGCATCTCTACAGCACACCTTGCCACTAGGTTCCTATCTGCTGAAGCCTGTACAAAGGATATTGAAGTACCACCTTCTGCTTCAGGTAAAAGAAATATGCTTTCTATTGACCATCAGTGCTATTGGTAATGGTTATAATGGTTATTGTCTGTGCTAATCTTTTTACTCTTTGTAGATATTATGTTTTAATTTCCACCAATATTTTAATTCTATGTGTCACATTCTAAACTATGTGGTACATTTGTCTTGAACAAGAGGAAAGGGGGAGGACATTAGTGTTAGTACAGATGATTTAGATATTCTCCTTTTGTGTAATACAACATTGTAGTAAGCGTCCAAGTCACTCTCTTCCATAAACTGGAGGAATTCTAGAAAAGTTCACCCCATTCTGATGCATTGCATACTTCCACCTCTGTGTGGATGTGCATCTGGTGGATAAGTTTGATTTTAAAATAGAATCCTAAGTTATTGTAGAGTCTGCTGCAGACTTAGACTGGTACAGATATAATAGAAATGCTTCAAGGTGTAAGTAGAATAAAGTAGTGTGTGCATTTAAAGGAAGGCTTTCACATGTAAGAATTAATAGTGATGCACTAGGTTGTCTCATTTATAACATGAAATATTTTGAACCTAAGTACTCAGTGAACAAACTGTACAGTATCAAAAAGTATGACACATGTAAATTTCTTTTTACCAGAAAGTTGTTCAACTTTATAGGTCTTAACATTGGAGCTGATTTCATGTGCTTCATTTTTATACAGTGCATATCAGTAGTAATTAGTAGCAGATTCTCTCTCTCTCTCTCTCTCTCTCTCTCTCTCACACACACAAACACACACACACACACACACACACACACACACACACACACACAAAATAACTGTAGTGTTCACATTTAGATTATGCAAATCTTAATATATAACAATTTTACATTACAGAATATAGTGAAGCATTATGTTTATGAAGCAGAAGGTTACAGCGATATTGTAGATGCCCTCTCAACAATGACAGGCATCGCTCATCATATCAATAATATGAAGAGACGTCATGAACATGCAGTACGAGTGCAAGAGATTCAGAGTTTACTGTACGGCTGGGAGGTGTGTAGAAATTAGTGTAGTACATTCTTATATCTACTTGTCTCTTTGTAAATTAACAGTGTGGTTAAGCACATAATACTTAAAAATTTAATCCTGGTCTTAATTCTTTATTTAGTTACCTACGTTTAGGAGTTAAAAATATTGTGGAAGGTGTACTGTGAGGAGAGATTGCATGTACACAACTTAGTCAAATCATAATTAAATTTTGCAAATTAATTTTACTACCCCTAATATGCTAACAATATTTGTGATTTCTCCTTGTTACCAGCTGTTTTCACAGCTATGCACCATGTACCATTCCTGTAACTAACTACTGTCAAAACTTCAATATAAAGTGAAATAATAATGTTCAAACCTGTACACCCACATTTTCATGACAGAATCATGAAGAGAAACTAAAAAATTAATAATCTTAATTAATAAACATTATTAACTGGTTATTGTTTTGACATAGTTTATGTATATTTATGATGGTCAATGACTATTTGTAACTTAACACAGCATATTGGAGGTCAGCCATTTATGAATTCAAGAAGTAAAACAACAACAGCCATTAATATAAAAGAACACAGTAATTTATAGTATTTTTGATTTCATGTGACTTCTGTCAATTGGCCCCACCCTGAAGAGTCTTTACACACAGACTCAAATCTTATACTACCTGTAAAAGCCCTTTTCGTCATCGATACACTATTTATTGTGTCTTCAGCAGTCTCATGCCAGTAATTACTGCAAGTCTCTTCATCTACTCTGTGGATTAAAAGTAATTACCGTTCTCCCAATTTCTTGTTTCATATGAGTTTGAAACATGCTTCTCCAATGGTAAGGCAGTGAAGTTTGATTCAGATTCAGTTGTAATTGTGCTACAAACTGTTCTTTACCATCATGACTACAAGAACAAGAGAGCATCAGAATAAAAACAGGAACTTCAGCAAAGCTACTAGGCTTGCTTGATGTCTGTAGTTGGGAGACTGAAGTGTTGCTTTTGTAATTTGTTTGCAGGGTGAAGATCTTACAACATTTGGTGAGCTCTGTGCTGAAGGTGCATTTAGGATGTATGGCGCAAAAGCGATGAGACATGCATTTTTGTTTGATAAAATGTTACTCATCACCAAGAAGAAAGAAGAGGGTATACTTGGATATAAAACACACATAATGGTTAGTATGGGAATATACTAAGGTGTTTTGCGCAGTTATTTCCATAAATTACCACAGACATCATGAATGTTTTCACTCTTGTTTTACGTAGAAAAGATTGCATCTTTAAACTTCCAGTTTGTGCCGACTGAACATAGTTACTATAGCATATAAGGCATTCAATACCACCATTTTATTCTGCAGTCCTTTCCTTTCCACAAAACAATTCTGGACAATAAAATTAACAGTAATGTTATTTGAAGACAAAACTGAAAAGCATTCATCATTGTTTTGCAGTGTTCCAATCTCATGTTGATAGAGAGTGTTCCTGGTGAACCATTTAGCTTTCATGTGATACCTTTCGACAACCCAAGACTGCAGTATACTCTACAGGTGTGTATAATCACACGATTGTTCCATTTGTATTTGCTTGAACAATATCAGCTCTTGTAAATATATAATTATGAAATCACCTTTTTAGGCCCGCAATCTGGAGCAGAAAAGAGAATGGACAATGCAGCTCAAACGTGTAATCTTAGAAAATTATAATGCTGTCATTCCATCACATGCCAGGCAGCTTGTAATGGAACTAGGTCAGAACAGAACAGATGGTAAGTATTATAAAGATGTGTACTAAATAATGTTTGCTAATTCAGTTTATTTATGCTGGAGAAGTGGTTTACAACATTGCTCGTTTACAAGTTTGTGTTACAGTCTTAAGCATTGTTTTAAGCCAAGCTGAAACAAACTCAGCACAGATAGTGGAATTAACTTTGCTTTTAAGAGGTACATGGAAAGACAAAGTCACTAGCAGCATCCATGTTTGAGAATAAAAGAACTGTCAATTTGGATAAATTATTATGCCGACCTTTCCTTCTGTTACCAAAGCACAGCGCACATTTTGTACCAGCACTGATTATTTGCCTCAATGCCAAGTGGTGTTCTGCTTTTCAATGATTGTTGACTTTTCATCTAGGACTTTCGATTATCGTAATTTGATTTTAGTTAATTTTGGATTTCACAAATCGTATTGCTACAGAAGATTAAAAAGGTTATAGAGACACAAAATACAGAAATCACTTGGAATTGTGTTGTTCAGAACTGTGAGAAGAGAGTAATTAGTAGAAAATTAAAAGCAGAAAGGAAAGAAAAAAGTATCCACGGAGTCTGGATCAATAATGGAGGGATGCTGATACACCAAAACTATAAAGCAGTTAAGCGAACAGGTCACAACAAACACCTTATATTCTGTTCATTTACTCTTAATACATGGCAAGAAGAATGAAGATATTATGAAAATGTTGAGATTTTATTCATATTTAAATATTTGTTTCTATATTTTTCTTATTCAAGCATTAAAAAAAGAGTTTTTGTTCTTCTGATTGTATATTTCTCCTTCTGCATTTTTTGAAACTCTACCTGTCACGTCTTTTCACTGGACTGCTATTATAATCCAGTTTAGGTATTTATTCTCTCCTATCTGATTGGTAATTTATTAGTCTTGCAAAAACTTACTAAAGAAAAGACATTACAAAGAAAGCTATTGTCACAGTGTTTTCATTCTTTCTCTCTGTGTTTAATCATGACATTATATAGAAACATGCTGAAGCAGCCTGTTTTTTCAGTTATTTAACATATTCTTTTATTTCAGATGAGATTATGGCAGATAAGAGTGCCCCAAAGAGACAGCATTCAGCCCCAGAATACCTAGAAAAGAGGAAGCAAGAAAATCGCCGTAAGTCAGAAACTGGATTGAGGTATCGGCTGCGCAGGAGTAGAAAATCTGACACTGGCCTCTCATCAGAGGTAAGGCAGTAGTATCCTGATGATAATGTTAATGAACATTCAGAAAGCTAGAATGCTAACAGTGTTATTGAAAATACAATAAAATATAAATCACAGTAAGAAATGCACAAATATAAAATTCCTAGTAGTAGCATAGAACTAACTTCTGATATTTTTGGAGCAGACAATGAAATGGGTATTTTTTATGTACTTTTGATAGTATATTAGTGTGTTAGACCTGATCCAGTCAATTTTGTAAGACCAGTATAGTATCAGAGATGGCATAATTCTTGACTGCTTAATTAATTTATTGTTTCAAGTATCTTGAGGACCATGCCATGTCCTGACCCATCACCAGGTGTCACCCTAACTCCAGCTTGCAAAAGCTTTTTCAGCTTTGATCAGATGAAGTGCTAGTTACTTCCATATGCTGGATTTAAATTATGCAAGAAAACACGTGTGACAGTTCTCTTGTTAACAGCATGATACAAGAGGGGAGAAAGGTGTCTTCCTTTTCTCCTCTCTACATTTCTTAAAAGTGGCTACCCTCTGATGATCTCCTGTAGACCTCATTGCACACCCATTTTCAGCAAACAGTTCCCCTGCCACATCAACATTCTGACCTTCCTTCCTTCTCTCTCTCTCTCTCTCTCTCTCTCTCTCTCTCTCTCTCTCTCTCTCTCTCTCCCCCCCTCTCTCTCTCCCCCCCTCTCTCTCTCCCCCCCCTCTCTCTCTCCCCCCCCCTCTCTCTCTCTCCCCCTCTCTCTCTCTCTCTCTCTCTCTCTCTCTCTCTCTCTCTCTCTCTCTCTCTCTCTCTCTCTCTCCCCCCCCTCTCCCTCTCTCCCTCTCTCTCTCTCTCTCTCTCTCTCTCTCTCTCTCTCTCTCTCTCTCTCTCTCTCTCTCCCTCCCCACCCCTCTCTCCCTCCCTCCCCCCTTTCTCTTTCTCCCTCCCCTTTTCCAAATACACAGTTTCCACTAATTTAGCTTTTGCTATGGTGTTTACACATTTGGAATTCATCCTTTTTTTACATGTGTATTCTTTTAAGTCATTTTTACAGTATCAATGAGATCATTATGTTTCATGTCACTGCTTTACAATTACAGGAACAAACTGATCAGCACCGAGGCCGTAGAGCATCAAGTAGCAGTCGTGATCGCAGTCAGAGTCGAGAAGGTCTACGTTCTGTCTCCCCTGCCAAAATTAAGGTAATATCACTTGCATACCTCATACACACAAATGCAAGGGTAAGCAACAGCTCATCTGTAGATAAATTCTGGGTGGCACATAGTTACTCTTAAAAACTGTGCCTTTCAAACTTCTACTCATCGTCTAATTTTACTCTTCTGAAACTAGATGAGCAGAAAATGTTAAAATTGGTGATTTTACATAATATCTTATTGTGTCGTTGCATAGCATTACATTCATATTCAGGTGAGCAATGACCTGACCACATTATTTATGTTGTTTACATCCTGGATTTTCCATTATTGTGTAATTGTGTAACTCACATATGTTCACAAAGAAAATAAAAACTATTGATTAAGTAAGAAAATAAAACTATTGATTAAGTGTGCATTAGGAGCACCTAATTGCACAACTCTTTTGAAGTTAATTTTCTTTCCAGTTCAAGCTTCAGAACAAAACTTTTCCATTGGAGTAGACTGTCCTCTGGAAAGAGAACTTTCCGAATGGATGAAGAAAATATAGGCAAAGCAGTGAAATCTGAGCTTGTCTCACTGCTTAGCTGAGAACTTCAGTCTGGCAGTTCTTGTTCCATACTTGTCAAGACTCCTTAGAGATTCAGTTGCATACCTTGTTTGATAAGTAGTAGGAAGTTATGGGGATAATGGCTTAGTCACAATCTAGATTTGGCTCCAGAACAAGTCTCACAGCATAGGCTATGAAAGGCAAAATCTGTCAGGGAGATTAAGAGATACTGGTTAATTCCTAGAATAAAGTAAAAACAACAACCAGTCACTGTTAATGATGCTGTTTATTATGAATGAAGAGTCCGCCCCAGTAGCTGAGTGGTCAGCGTGACGGATTGCCGTCCTCTGGGCCCGGGTTCGATTCCCGGCTGGGTCGGAGATTTTCTCCGCTCAGGGACTGGGTGTTGTGTTGTGTTCATCATCATTTCATCCCCATCCGGCGTGCAGGTCGCCCAATGTGGCGCCGACTGTAATAAGACCTGCGATATGGCGGCCGGACCTGCCCCGCGAGGGGCCTCCCGGCCAATGACGCCAAACGCTCATTTCCATTTCCATGAATGAAGAGCACCGTTACTGGTTTCAGACAGTTTAATCACTGGACATCTGGTCATGCTTCAAATTATATATACTTTATGTTGTACATGTAGTTTTCACTGATTTTTGTTGTGGCTGGCTGCTGTTCATACTTCACTGTAAGAATTAACCTGCACTTTCACATAGCCCCAGTCTCATCATGTTGACTTTTGGCAAAATAAGATTAAGAATCTATATTCTTGAGAGCTATTGCTATGCAAAAGTAAAGTAAGGAAATGCACAATGATCTGAAAACTCAGTATGAAGTATGCGTAGGAGGAAGTTGTGGGGATAATGGCTTAGTCACAATCTGGATTTGGCTCCAGAACAAGACTCTACAGCATAGGCTATGAAAGGCAAAATCTGTCAGGGAGATTGAGAGATACTGGTTAATTCCTAGAATAAAGTAAAAACAACAACCAGCCACTGTTAATGATGCTGTCAAGACTCCTGGCAGACTGGGGCAGGCAGTGTTGTCAGATGCAGTGCCTTCAATATGAAAGCTTCTGCCTTTGACCAACATTTCCACTTTTTTCTGAGAGACTTCTTTGTGCATCTCTCTCTCTCTCTCTCTCTCTCTCTCTCTCTCTCTCTCTCTCTCTCACATACAATCTCTCACTTTTCCTTCTCAGCAGTCTTTGATTGTTTCCTGATCTCTTTAACACTTCTATGCTATTACTTGGAAACTGGGTGAAAGGTAACTATGTGTCATATGAACAACCAACCTAACACTTTCATGAAAGACTCTTCTAAAATTCCCTTTTCAATCTAGTTGTGTGTGGTATCCAAATGCCTTACTTTCAATTGAACATATCACTGTTGTGTTGGAACTACTGTTTTGCCATTACGACTTTAACAATCTTTTAACATTACATGTGGTGTCAAATGATATCTGTCTCTGAACCATAGTGATGTGCCATAATTTCTCAGCATTCCTCATTACAGATTTCACTGGAATTTCTTTTTTCTTATGCTGCTGCAGCATCCACTTTCGAATGTCTCCAGAATGCCACTGACACACCATCTCTTGCACTATAAGTGACCTCTCAGTTAACATAAGCTCTATTTGATAATTTTTACTCAGTCTTGCACATGTCCAAATACACAGTTTGCCATCAAGACATTGTAGAGAGTCCTGAAAGTTAGAAAATCTTCAATCCCAGGAGTTTCATCATAATTGTATGCAGGGTCAATTTCATTTGGTCCCCAGTCCCTAATTCCTACAAAATACATCATAATAGTGATTCCATCACTGCTGGCATTACCTATCTTACCCTCCAACCTTCAGACTCTTACATATTTTATCTTTTCTTTCCTTTTTTCACTTTACTCATGTCTTGATAAAGTGTACAAATTTGACATTTCTTATTCTTTTTTGTCACTTTTGGCTGTGATGGGTAGTATCAGTATGTTGGTGTTCTTACTGTTAATTTTTTTAAATTTTTTATTTGCAAAAAGTGTGTGTGTGTGTATGTATGCTTTTTAACAAATTCACTTATTCAAATTTTTATTTATAACAGGAACGGTTCGGCAGTTGGAGGCGTAAGTCGGAACCTGGATGCTATTCTTCAGGCAGTCAAGCCTCCTCATCAAAGACAGATACACCAACAAAGCTCACAGTACCACAGAATACCAACATATCTATAGAGTCAACTGAAGACATTGGTGCTAGTAGGGAGGCTGTTAATGAAGATACATCAAAATCTCTTGAAGTTGTTGAGCAGACGTCACTTGATATAAGTGCTGAGAGTGAAAGCTGTGATAGGAAACTTGAGAATGTAGTAACGGATACTGATGTGCCATTTGATGATAAAGATGTAGTTACCAATGAAGAAGAAGCAAAAACCCTAGAGGAAATAGTGGGACAGTTACTAATGCAAAATCATGAATTTCAAAAAATCTTGAAAAAACAACAGAGGCATGTGAGTCTTCGACACCGTTACATGAGCTCTAATGGAACAACAAACCCAAAAGATGAGACAACAGATACAGAAAATGAAGATGATGGTATATACGAGACATTAGCTATCACTTCAACAGCTGCCAGCTCAAAGCCGACATCAGGACAGAGCTACAGAGCACATAGGCATGCTCACATGCGAGCTCTACGTAATGAACAAAAAAATATATCTTCATCAATAAGCAGCCGATCAAAACGTCAGAGCATGCATCTGCTTCAACTTGAAGCCAAAGATTCTCTTGGTTCTGATGCTGATTACGTTACTTTGAAATATGAAAGGGATACAAGCTGTGCTTTACGAGAGAGTGCGGGACAGCACACTACATTTCAGGCAAAACATGCAGTGACAGAAAGGACCATACCTAATAGTAGTAGTGAGAGGAGTCCATATCATACTTTCAGTGTTAATAACCTCAGGGTGGAAACTGATAAAACTGACAGTCATAAGTGCAAGCTCACACAAAGTTCTAGTTACTCTGCTGAAACTAAGGAGAAAGGAAACAGTTCTGGAAATTATGATAATCTACAACAGATATGGGAGAGTGTTAAAAGACAACAAGAAGAAATTCGAAGACTGGCAGAAAGTGAAGACACCAACAGAGAAACGAGTACACCAAATTTGCGTCGTACACAGTCATTTACATGCCAGGAGTCTCTTGGTGCAGAAAGGGATGACCTGCCAATAGAACCTTCATTTCTTCCAGCAAACTCAGAAATGTCAATTGATACTCTTAATATCCCAACACTTCCAGCAGTGTGGTTGAAACTACAAGGAGACCACCTAGCTACGCCAAATAAGAAATCGGGGTCACTGCCTCGCAGTTTCCAACTGAATCATGACAGCCCTAACCAGGCTGGAAATTTAAGTTCCTCAACCATGCAGAAATTTGGAAGGACTGAAAAAGACATTGGCAAGGGCAATTACAGAACTAGGCTGTTTGGTCGTGATGGTCGCAGCTGTCATCCAGACAGGCCCTTCACCATAGCATCAGACAAAGCTGCTGAAATAGACTTCGATGACATTGACAGGTAATAAAATTCAAGAGTTAATGTTTATACTATTATTAAACCATCAACATGCATCTCTTCCCAATGCATAAGTATTTCAAGATCTCCACTATTGCTACTCACCATAAAGACAACACTCAAGCTGTAGACAAACACAAGGAAAAGAGTGTTCAACATTTGAGCTTTCAGCCAAAGTCTTCTTCAGAAAGCAACCAAACCTCACACATGCATTACCACCGTCTGTGGCTGCTCTGGCCAGATCAAACATTTCGACAGCTGCCTTTCCTTCCACACCAAAAAATCCCTCCCATACAGCCCATACAGAGGCTGGGTCAACTGTGGAAGCAGCCATTTCTTATCCCAGCTCGGCTGCAATCTTTCCTCTGCTTTTTCTGTTGGTCCAGCTGTCCACTGGGATGAACGACTGCCTCCAAACTGTGGCCACAATTAAAGCTGACTGCTCTGTGGTACAACATGCAGCTGAACATAATATCTGCATCTACATATACATGGATACTCTGCAAATCACACTTAAATGCTTCACAAATGGTTCATCAACCCACCTTCACAATAATTCTCTGTTATTCCCATTTCAAATAGCACACAGAAAAACGAACCCCTATATCTTTCCATGTGAGCTTGGACTTCTCGTATTTTTCTACGATGATTGTTTCTCCCTGCATAGGTTGGCATCACCAAAATATTTTCACATTCAGAAGAGAAAGTTGGTGACTGAAATTTGATGATAAGATTCCACCGCAATGAAAATGCTCTTGTTTTAATAATGTCTAGCCCAGATCTTGTATCACGTCAGTAATACTCTCTCCCATATTTCTTGATAATAGAAAATGTGCTGCTCTTCTTTGAACTTTATTAACATACTCCATCAGTCGTATCTGGTAAGGATCCCACACTGTACAGCAGTACTCCAAAAGAAGATGGCAGTCTCCTTTGTACATCTGTTGCATCTTCTAAGTGTTCTGCCAATAAATCACAGTCTTTGGTTCGCCTTCCCCACAACATTTTCTATGTGTTCTATCCAATTTAAATTGTTCATAATTGTAATTTATAGGTAGTTAGTTGAATTTACGGCCTTTAGATTTGACTGATTTATCATGTAACTGAATTGTAATGAATTGCTTTTGGACTCATATGGATGACCTCAAGCTTTTCATTATTTATGGTCAATTGCTAATTTTTGCTCCATACAGATATATTTTCTAAATCATTTTGCAATTTGTTTTGATCTTCTGATGACTTTACTAGATGATAAATAACAGCATCATCTGCAAACAATCTAAGATGGCTGCTCATATTGTCTCCTGAATTGTTTGTATAGATAAGAAACAGCAGAAGGCTTATAATACTACCTTGGAGAATGCCAGAAATTGCTTTTGTTTTTCTTGATGATGTTCCATCAGTTACTACAAACTATAACCTCTCTGACAGGGAATAACAAATCCAGTCACATAACTGAGATGATATTCCATAAGCACACAATTTTATTACAAGTCGCTTGTGACGTGTGGCATCGAAAGCCTTCTGGAAATATAAAAACAATTTGAAATCCCTTGTCAATAACACTCAGCACTTTGTGTGAGTAAAGAGCTGGTTGTGTTTGACAAGGTGATATTTTGTAAATCTGTGTTGACTGTGTGTCAATAGACAGTTCCCTTCAAGGTAATTCATAATGTTCGAACACAATATATGTTCCAGAATCCTGCTGCATATTGATGATAATAATATGGGTCTGTGATTTAGTGCTTTTCTTGAATATTGGTGTGACCTGTGCAACTTCCCCATCTTGTGGTATGGATCTTGCACCAAGCGAGAGGTTGTGTGCTATCATGCAGAGAAGGCATCGATTGTATCTTACCACTAGCATACTTTACATATGGCCAGAATCTCTTTGGATTTTCTGCCAGGTTTTGAGACAAAGTTTTGTTGTAGAAACTATTATAAGCATCTTGTACTGAAGTCCACACTAAATTTTGAGCTTCTATAAAAGATCACCAATCTTATAGATTATGCATTCATTTAAATTTAGCATGCTTTTTTTTCAATGTCTCTTTAACGGTGTTCAGACCTGTTTTGTGTACCAATGGGGATCAGCTCCATCGTGTGTTAATTTTTTTGGTGTAAATCTCTCAGTTGCCGTCAAAACTATTTCTTTGAATTCAAGCCATGTCTGGTCTACATTTACCAGTACGTTGTTGCTGTGGAAGGAGCAGAGATTGTCTCTCAGGAAGGCATCAAGTGAGTTTTTATCTGCTTTTTCGAAAAGGTACATTTTTCATATTCAGTTGTGCTATGACAACTCTGTCTTCAGTAATCCCTGTATCCATTTTGATGCTCATTATTAGCTCAGGATTATTTGGGGCTAAGAGGTCAAATGTGTTTTCACAACTGTTTACTATCCAAGTGGACTTATGAACTAACTGCTCGAAATAATTTTCAGAGACTGCATTTAGTACAATTTCAGACAGTGTTTTATGTGTACCTCCAGATTTCAACAAGTATTTTTGCCAACAAATCGAGGATAAATTTGAGACTGAAGCCCTTTTTCTGTTTCCCCAAGACCCTCTAACCTGAAAAACCACCCAGTCCACACTACACAGCCCCTGCCACTCATATAGCTTCCTCCTGCATGTAGTGGTCTCCTGATCCATTTAGTGGAAGCCAAAACCCAACCACCCAATGGTGCAAGTCAAGGAATCTGCAGCCTATATGGTCATAGAACCGTCTGAGCCTTTGATTCAGACCCTCGATTCGGCTCTGTATCAGAGGTCTGCAATCAGTCGTATCGACTATGATGCAGATTGTGAGCTCTGCTTTCACAGTGCAAGCAAGACTGGCAGCCTTTATCATTTTTGAGAGCTTCTCAAAACCAGAGAGTATCTCTTTCCATCCAAAGCAACACACATCATTAGTACTGATATGAGCCACCATCTGCAGTTGGCTGCACCCTGCACCCTGCACTCTTCATGGCATCCAGAACGACCCGTTCCACGTCTGCAATGACTCCACCTGATATGTACACGGAGTGCAGATTGGCTTTCTTCTCCTCGTTAGCAGCCATGTCCCTAAGGGCCCTTTCACAACCTGGGCCACCTGGATTTTCCCCTCCACCATCAGTTTTTCTTCTTTGTACAGGTGGGAGTTATCACTGCAGAAGCTTCAACCTACAGTAACCTGCTGTCCCCACACACTCGACTCAATGGTTTCTGCCGTCTCTGTCCTATCACCTCCTCCCAATTAATGTCCCCTCACTATCATTGTGTGCTGCTGTCTGCCAACACACTCATTGGTCTTTTCCCCTCTCTGTCCCCCTACCTCCTATACAGACTCCCAATGCTACACCTGGCAGCCGTGTCCCACCACCATCTAATCCCCAAATGCTCCACCAAGCAGTGCTGACTTTTCTCCACCATCCTCACTCCCCCTACCCCTACCCTGCTATCACTCCCCCTTCCCCTCTCCACTCCAGACTGCTGCTTCCATTCAATGCTACACAGTCGCATTCTGGCCGGAGCAGCTGGAGATAGTGGTCATGTGTGTGAGGTGTGCTTGCTTGTATTTATGTGTGTGTTTTCCTTTCAGAAGAAGGCTTTGGCCAAAAGCTCAAATGTGTAACAGTCTTTTCATAGTGCCTGGCTGCAACTCGGTGTGTTGTCTTCACAGTGAATAGCAGTCCATCCATTTCGTAGTATTGTTGATGTTCTAATCCGGACTGTGCATTCTTTGAAGACCTACCATATACATCAGTTCTTATTGTTTTGAAGAGTTTTGTATCGTTAAATTTAAATATAATTCCTTATAAAACTTTATAATTGGTATAAAGTAGCCTCAGCAATTGTTTTACACATGATGTCCCTTTCTATATAGGTACATGGTCCGAAGTGGTTCTCATAGTGGCCGCCACAGATTTCCTGTAGGTGGTGACACAACAGAAGAAGATAGCACCACTGAGTATACAGCAACTCCTGATGCAAGCCTAGATAACCTGAATGTGCATCCTGAGTACAAGATATATAGACCAAGTGTATCCAAAGCAAGTCTTGGTCGAGTGTTAGGTCGGCTGTCTGGAAGGAGCAGTTCGGAAGCTCTTGAACTTGAGGTAAGTTACACTCTCTCAAGTGTGTCCTGTTAGAAGACATTGTCATCATTCATATCACTTTCATAATATACATCTTTGTTCACCCATCTTATAGAATGCTTACATTCGGAGAGTGAGTGTCATCTAAAAATATGTAAATACTGTTATGGCAGTATTGGCTCAGATGTGCCATGTGGTGTTCTTCTTCCATGCACATTGACCCCTTTTCTTGCAGAATTGTCATGTCATGTCATGTCATATATGTAGTTCTGGAGCGTAGGCAAGTGTAATTGATGTGCTTATAGTGTGATGTGACAATGAGAGGAGGGAGATGGTGATCCTCGGTGCCAGAACTTAGACTACTCTACTTGAGCAGCACCAAGGTAGCCACTGAGCTTAATGTCCCCAGCTGACAGATGGATTATTTGACAATAATGAGGGGTTTGGAACTTAATCCAGGACACTGGTGTAAAGACTGGTGATAAGAAACTTCCTGCTCGTTCCTTTTCTGACAGTGAAAACTTCATCTACAGGCAGGATTCGAACTGGCCTACTTTTGAGTTGAGGGCAACTCCAAAGGCATGTGTTAGTGGCCTCAACTACGGAGGCAGGTCAGAGTATCATCATATCACCATTAACAGGTTTATTCAAATATGAAAAGCTCTATTGCTGAAGGTTAAATACAGACTATAACATTGCAAATGCTGTGCTTCCTATAGTTCAAAGATTCAGTTATGTGCCAGCAACTGCCACTGTGAATGAATGGTGATCTGCAATTTAAATTAGCTGTACAAGATATGTAATGATGAGATATCTGGTGCTGTTGAATACAGCACCTTGAGATGATGTATGCGCACATGTAATGAGGAAATAATGTTGTCTGTCTTGTGTTGTAAAATCTGTTGATTGCAATTGAGAAATGGATGGAGTTCCTATTTCTGTATGTTTATAAGTGAATTGAACACAATTATGGGATTGGTTGAGAACAAAGCCATCTGGAGTACTATGTAGACTGGAACAACACCCAATTAAATATTTAAAAAAGATCAATTTGCAACAGTAAGGTGAAACACACTGAACTAAAGTTAAATCTGGAAAAGTGTGAGTAGACAAGAAAAAATGCTAAATAAACTTATGGGGAATAATGAAACATAACACTAAGAACTGGAGATAAAAGAAAAATGGTGCATTGTGGAGAGAGGTTGCAGTGGAAGAGATGAATATATGGTTATGGAGACCTGGTGATAGATAAGTGCTTTAATTTGAAAACTGTACCATTTGAAAATTTTTGAAAGTTTCTTATTGATATGCACTTTAGTGATTTTAAACATCCCTCTCAATTTCGTTGAGCATTTGCTACAGTTGAACTCATTGAAGAAAGTAGAGAATGATGAGTGTGACACATTTCAGTATGCTAAAAGTAAGGTTCATTTCAGAATATAATGTAATACAGTAATTAGTGTATTAGAGCATAACACCTTATGGAAAAAGAATGATGGTGTGTGGTAAGAGTGGCAGTTATCAGAATGAATGTCCGTGCTGATGTATATACACAGGGTGGTCTGAAAAGCTTCGAAGTGTGTTGCAGGGGAGGTTCTGCTGAGAGGTAATTGTTAAGAAAAAAATTTGATACATTGCACCATTTCTGATTTAATTAGCATTGACATTACCCAAACAAATCATTGCAACGGCAAATTCAAGCATTTACTTGTGTTAAAATACAGTAATGCACAAACATCTGTGGGTCTGTGAATTACATGTTCAAATTCTCATTACCAGTCAAAATGTGCCTTTTCTGGAAGCTAGGTGAGCAAAAGCAGTCTCAGTAGCCTGAGACTGCAGTCCTGTGTGTGAGTTTTGTTTGTGGAATGTGTATGTGTGTGTCTGTTGTCTAATTTTGATGATTACCATACTGTCTGAAAGATATTTGTGATAGTATTTTTATTATTGTGCCTATCAGTAAGTCAGTATCTCCACTATATGGTGAGCAGCAACTTTCCTTTTCATAATATTGTTACATTACATCCTGGATTTTCCATTGTTCAAAAGCTGCATTTGTTTGATATGAGGAAACCAAATGAAAAACACATTTGGCAAGTGTCTCTGGTCGGCTGCTTGAATTTGCATGTGCAATGACATGATTGGCTAATTTCAGTGCTAAAAACTCGGAAATGACGCAACGTAGGGAAGTTTTTTCCTTAATAATTGTCTCTTAGCTCAACCTCCACTGTGACACCCTCAGATACCATAAAGGAATATAGCACACTAATCAGATAAAATGCAGAGTCAAGTCAAAGAATTACTGTTGTAGGTCACCCTCTGTGGAGAAACTTTTCATGTTTTTAACATGCGTAATTAAAAATTGTAATCGGCTGACAGTTTGAAAACATTATGTGGGCTACACTGTAGTATACAGAACAGAGAAAACTTTCTATTGACGAAAAGAATGATATGGTATTCTGAATGGCGAACCACAAATGAAGTGTAAGCATGAATGACATTTCATGCATCATTGTTTCGAAACTGTACATGTATAAATGATAGCATACAAGTAATTTTTATTGTGGTGACCAGCATATGTCACATATGTCTGTAAGTACATGATAATTTGTTGAACCAGGAGAAAAAAATTCTATTGTCTTTTTTAACACCATTAATGCTAATCAGTCTGATAGCTACAGGGTATTTCACAATTCCGATTGCAGGCTTTTAGGGGTTGTAGAGGGGACTTAATAGATAAAGTTTTGATAAGGAATCCATGTCTGGAAATGTACCATTTGAATATAAAATAAATTTGAAGTTAGGATCTGTTTCAAATCTCTTTCTTCATGGTTCAAACACAAAGCGAGAAGTGGGCACAACCATCAGTTCCAATTGTACTTGTGACAATGACAAAGCCATTAAAACGTTTCCCATGTTATAGCCTCCTGTGTGTACAGCGTGAAGCAGACAATTTGAATGTGCTCAGATCTTCAGACCCTGTAATAGCCATTATGAAGCATCCTGTATATGAAGTAATAATAATATAATTTTGTGCGGCTCAGTGCACTGGTATGAGTCTTTATGCCATTTCAGTGACATACATGTTGTGAAGTTAATGAACATGTAGAATTGTATGTAGCTAATTATGAAGGAGTGTAGAAAATATATGAAGATAGCTGTTGTTTTGGAGCACTGGTTAATTATGTGATTTATGTGCAATATTCAGAGATGTGCTGTTGTGTTTGCATACAGATTAATTTATAAAAGAGTTCACTCAGATATTCACATATGTTAGAAGAAGAAAAACAATGGAAGAGACATGACATAACATTCATCAGAAGCTTTTCCCAAAATTTTAAGAATGAAGCTAATAATCGAACTGTCCATTACATGTTTTGTTAAGGTACTGTAGGAAAGATAGAGACCTCGTAGGAGGTACACATGTTGTGAGTGTAACAAGAGAGCAATTGGCTGATATTGTGAGAACTGCTATGTGACACAGCAGACAATGGCCTGCAGAGTAAGCACATAAACATAACATGTGGGGAAAATGTTGAGTTTATACTTAGTGACTATATTTATTATAACCACAAATATCTCAGATACTATCAATGAATTAAAACCCAAACATGAAATGAAGTCATTTTATAGTTTGCAACTGCTCATACATACCAGCTTTGTTATCCCCTCAATGATATGTTTACAGCAGTATCACTACCAACTCATCTTCCATGACTAATTCAATTAAATGTTTATCACATGTAGTCTCCTACCACCATATGCTTCTGCTGTGATACTGACATAACAAGTTTTATCAAAGAAAACATCTGCAACTTATGTCAGGTCAGGTATAAAGCAGTGCAAAATATCGTCTCTGACATGGGTACACAGTAGTTTTGCAATGAGTGGACACTAACAGGTTGCTTGTATGTACAGCTCACAGTATCTTATTGTAGAATGTGTCTGTAACAATCCTTCAGACCATTTAAATAAACACCCCCTGTATTATAAGCCCTTAAAAATATCACAGCAGTGTTGATTAGTGTGCTGTTACAATGCTCTCCTTTCCTCAAATATAACCTAAGAGTCATTGGGTAATAGTAAATAAATTCATGTTGGAACAAGTATATAGAGAAAGATCCTCATTAATGCACATCAGAGTTAGATTTACTAACAGTTGTTCTGTTATTTCATTGCACAATTTTTCTACTGATTTATATGCCTCATGGTACCAGAATTTCAGTAATAAACAAGTAGTGAGGCTCTTATAACAAAAAACCAAGGAATGCAACTGGAATATTAATGTAAACAACTTTTTTTGCAAGCTTTAAGCAGAACAGGTGGCAAACAGTTCTGAAAACAGCAAATCTTGATTTTTTTTTTAGCTTCTTCTTTTTCGTCTTTCAGAACCATTCTTATATGTGAACCTTTCCTTTCAGAAGATATAAATCATCATCATTTTATCTGATATAGTCTGTTTAACATGACTTACAGTAACCAAGCAATATGTCACAGCAAATACCAAGCTATAATAGTGTTCACATAATTGCTATAAATAAAAAATCAGATATGATAATCATAACTAAATTATAACTTCCAATCTATTAAACCAGTGCACTTCTGTTACAATAAAAGACACCTTTTTTGAGTGTTTAATGTGTTCCAGTTTTGAACTCACTAATATTAAACCATTTGCAGCAGAGCTCTGATTGGTAAAGTAAAACAATATGTATATTACATACTCAATACATATAATGGATATTTGTTCATTATTAAGAATTAGTCTTTTTAGGCAGACATGTGGTAACATTACCTAGCACAAGAAACTTACAGTTTTCACTGAAATTCTTTTGTCCTGCTAAGTAAAAGTTGTGCTAGAAGATGTAACAATTACCTGTGCCTTACTGAATCTTGGTTACTTTTCTTTTATAAAAAAATTCTCATTTTCAGGTTGAGCATGAGCGAGAGCAGCTTCTCCAGTGTGAAAGGCATGCAAGTCGACTCGTCTATGCTCTTGCCAGACAGTACAGCAAGACACTCAAGCAACGAATTCGTACTATTATGGGAGAAGATGCAGAAGACTGTGTGGCAACACCAGCTACTCCTGGAAATCGCTCTCCATCACCTGCACCAGTATCCAGGTCATCCAACCCACCCATTCTGCAAGCTATTTACAAACAGGGAAGCTCCAGCCTTGGTGCACGAATTGCACATTGCTCAGAATATGCAAATCCACGCCAACTTTATCCAAATATTCATCAGTCTAAGCCTGCTTCCTCAAATGGAAATGAGGGAAGGCCTGATTCTGTGTTGTCCGTTTCATCCAACTTCACGTCATCCAGTGATGGTGACAAAACTTCTGGCTTTGGAGGAAGTGTTGACACAGCTATCACTTCTCCTAGAATAGATTCAGAAGCTGTGAGGCTTGGAGAAATGCCATGTGTAAATATGAAGAGGGAATCTGATATGAGTTCAGAAAAGTCTGATGAGTTGCATCTGAGTGATGGCTCAGGTGATAGCTACTATGAACGTTCTTTTGAGGCAATTGAGTCATTTTTGGAGAATGAGGTGTTCAGAGACTCTGCTGTATTTAGTGATCATGAAGAACTCTGTGATAATGCAGCTGCATCTTCTACAAATAATGTACTTACTCCAGCCCCTACTCCAGTTCAAAAACCTGTGAAAATACCTCCTCCAGTTCCAGCAAAACCTGTCCGTCTCACACGCAAGAAAGCTGCTGTTCAGGATTGTAGAAATTCTAACACCACTCATTCTTCAACAACTAAATCTGCTGACAGTCCACAGGGAACAGACGCAATTCACAAATCAATTCAGGAACGCAGAAAAGAATTGGAACTTTGGCGTTCTGGTGGTACAGGGCCAGAAGACGAATGTGACACGAGCTCTCAACATTCAACTGCCTCAACTGTTATTGAAGTTAGTCCTGTGAGAAGTGTGGATGATGTGGAAGAAGCTCCTACACCCAAAGGATGGGTGAAACACATTGTTGGAAAACTTCAAGGTCAAGAAGAGTCACACTAAAAGGATTACCATATTAACAGCATGCAAAGCTCTCATTCTACATTCCATACATGTACAGAATACATTATGTATAGTGAATGTATAAAAATATTTGTTGTGGCACTTGGCTGATGGTTAGGGCTTTATTTCTTGCAGTTCTGCTTTAATGGCACAAATATATACTGCAGAATCAAAAAACTGTGATTATATGAAATTTTGGAATACTCGGTTACTATTCCAGTCACGTGAATTTCATGAATTAAGACTGATGGTTGATATGCAATTAGTCATTAATGGATTTCAATGTTTCATTCAGTTGTTCAGTGATCCTTATATTCTTTTGTGTGTTACTTGCAAATAAATATTTCTTGTGAGAAAACAAGCAATCATAGAAATAAGAATATAAGTTTTGTAATAGAACACAGCAACATACACTGCCTTATTTTTGTATTTAAGAGAAGGAACCAGACTCAGAATGGTGGTTGAAATCACTGATGTTCTTGTACAAATGACCTGAAAGTATATTTTAACATGAAAGCTGTTATCACAGGAAATTTAATAGAGCAGTTTTTAAAACATACTTATGATTCATTCTTCTTTGGATTTAAAATTTCTGCCCCCCATTATCCCCCCCCCCCCCCCCCCTGCCCCAATTGTTTTCCTAAGCCATGATGAGTCATTTGAAATTGGTTTTGGGAGAAGGCAATTTGTTGAAGTTTGGTGTGTTATCTCTCAGATATTAATGGAAAAAAAATGAGTATTTGTGCAATACTTAGGGTGAAAAATTTCTTTCTCTATATTGCATGAAGACTGTGTGACATGTAGCCTTATGTACTGTAATAATGATCATAAAAAATTTGTCCCTCCGAAATAAGCACACACAATATCATTAAACGTTCACATTGGTGCCAAAGTTGCCAATACAATTACAGAATTGTAGGAGTTCTGCAAATTACATTTCTTCCCTATTGAAGTTAACATGCTGTACTATTGAATGAGCATTTGTTGTCTTGAAATTACTGAAGAGCTGTTAATACATTTTTCAGTGAAACTGTGTCCTGTAAAAATGAAACAGTGTACTTTCTCAGTACTGTGTACTGCAATATTTAGTCATGAGGTAGTGCCTTTTTTATTGTAAGTTAGAAAATCTGTGTAAAATAAAATTTGTAGATTTTTAAGAATTTTGTGTAGATAAAACTAATATTTTGTGAAGTTGCTTTCAGTAATAGTATGCATGCATATTAACAATATAATTTCAATATGTGCATATATATTACATTTATATAAGGTATTTAAAAATTGTTGACAATAAAATAAATACCTCAAGTACTGTATTAATCCTGCTTAAATAATTTACAACAATACAATTCTTGTGATAAAGCAGGATCATGTACTAGTATTTGGGACCCCTGAGAAACATGGTGCTTACTGCCAAATGTATATTACCTTGTTATTTTATTATTGTACCTTTACATATAGAAAAGATATTCCTGTTTCACTGATAACAATTGTGTTCTGTAAATAGCTCACTTACAAACATATGAAGTTCATTGGGACAAGTGTAAATCACAGTTTGTAGATGACTGTCATATATTAGGTTGACAGTAGGGAGTGAAATTGAATTTCATATCTTTAAAACAATTTCTTGTACAAATCTACTTAAATTATAATGCAGTGAACTGTTTTTTTTTCTTTCCAAATAAATGAACTAAAGCCAATGTAAATTTGAAGACTATGAAATAAACTTTTATTGACAAAATAATAATTTTTTTCAAAGCAGTCGTGGGACTGAGGTATGTTTTGGGACTTTCATGTGAAGATATTATTGAGGTACCTGTTTTGAACCTGATATGGTTGTTTCCATTACTTAAGTAATAGATTCTTGTACAATTTGACACAGAAAAACAAGAACTTGTGAAATGCAAAGTGGTCACTGTGGACAAGGGACCTTGAGATGTAAACCATCTTGGCATTTAGTAATCGGGGATGAGTGGGATGGTCAACTGTATGCTTTTGCCAGAAAAATGTTGTACAAAAATGATGATAGTTTGGGAAGTCCACAGAAGGACTGCAGACATTTTTTTCAACTTAACAGCATCATGGTCAGGTTTCATTGAACCACACCATAAAAACTTGGAATAAAAGTTTTGGAGACACTTTATCTGCTGTAAAACAGAAACTAAACTGGATGATGAAGAAGTGAAGAAGATGGAGTGCACAGAATATCAAAGGTGCATAGGTTTCAGTCTTACAGAGCCCATGGCATTCAGTTCATGAGCAAGCAACTGGTGATTTGATTTGAGTTTTTATTGGTCCAGTTTTATCATACAGCACAAATTGTACAATTGATATTGGACAGGTCACAGATAAGTTACAATAATACATAGTATTAGCAAAATAGTAGGCCAATTGAAAACAGGTACCTATTACAATTAATTTGGTTACGTATTCAGAAATTCTATGGCAATGTGGCCAAAGAGATTTCACCAAATTCTCATTTTTATTTAAAATTTTCGTCATTACAAGCGGCAGAATATGCAACAAGAAAAGGAGATCGATTGACAGTTGTGATTAGAACTCTGTCAGCAAATTGTGACGAACATAAGGTAAACAGTTTTCTGGACAAGCTGAAGGTACCTGACAGGGCATATTTTCATCTAAGCAGAACTGGACAGACAGCAGCTTTAACAAAGTTCATGAATACCCTTTTCACACCAGCAAGATGATAGTGTAGCATGTAGTTTGATCAGTAGAGTCGTCATACATTACTTTTTTGAAAATGAAGAGCGGATCACAGTGACTGTCACTTCAGGTTGGTATGTTGAGATGTTGCCATTTTCATTGCACCTGCATTGAACAATATTCCACTTCACGAAACCTCATTTCAACGGGATGGTGCAACATTGCACACTGCAAGGCAATCAGTGCAGCTGTATGGATATTGTTTGGTAGCCAAGTCATCTCAAAATTTGCTAATGCTCTCTGTCCCCAAAGATCATCAGATTTACATGTTTGTGTTTTTTTTTCTTTTGGAGCTACCTTAAGAATTGGGTCTACATGACTCTGACAACAACACTGGATGATTTTTTTTTTAAAGGAACAGACTGCCATATTCCTGTTTTATTGTTTATATAAGTACAGCCAAGGTTTCGACCTTTTACACCATTCTCAAGTATTTGCTAAAAGCAAAAATTGCATAGAGTAAGAGCATGTAAAATTTCAAAAGATGTAAAATATCTTAAACAATGAATGTAAATTGGTGTATATTTGTGAAATATGTATTTGCATTTTATGTCTTTAACACATATCACAGGACACTTAACATGTTGTCAAGCTCAAAGCTGGCCATAAATGAAATGCTCGATGTAAAACCACCCTCTTGTAATAGATCAGCAAGTAATCATGGGAGTACATCATATTTAGTAAAAACAGGCTTACATTGGTAAATAAAAGATGAGGACATGACCTTAAAACATAATGATAATGAAATCAAAGAGTATGAGTACTAGAACAACTGAATATTAAAATGACAAAGTGTCATAGCTATATGGTTCAAAATGGTTCAAATGGCTCTGAGCACTATGGGACTTAACATCTGAGGTCATCAGTCCTCTAGAACTTAGAACTACTTAAACCTAACTAAGCTAAGGACATCACACACATCCATGCCCGAGGCAGGATTCAAACCTGCAGCCGTAGTGGTCGCGCAGTTACAGACTGAAGCGCCTAGAACCACTCGGCCACACCGGCCGGCCATAAATATCTTCAGACTATATACTGGGTAACAACTACTGAAATATTTGAAAAAAAAATGTAAATTAGTTACAAACTATGATATGCACGCTCTTTATTCAACATGTAAACATCACTAAAGATATTCAGATTTAGGTTATGACAAGTTCGATATGCCTGCCAGCATTGGTGATGATGTGGTGCAGACGAATAGTGGAATTCTGCTGCTGTCAATTGATGCTGTCAATGACCTCCTGAATGGCTGACTTCAGCTCGGCAGTGGTTTTGGGCTTATTGCTGTACACCTTGTCTTTAATATAGCACCACAAAAAGGAGTCACAGAAAATATGGCAGCCAATCGAGGCCCATGTCAGTGGTCTCTGGGTACCCCAGAGCCAGAATGTGGTCCCCAAAGTGCTTCTCCAGGACATTAAACACTGTCCTACTTTGATGGGATTGATCCCCATCTTGCATGAACCACATCTTGTTGAAATCAGGGTCACTTTGGATAATGGGAATGAAATCATCTTCCAAAACCTTCACGTACTCTTCAGTAGTCACTGTGCCATCAACGAAAATTGCATTGATTGTTCCATGACTGGACTTGTACACCACACAGTCAGACATTGAGGGTGAAGAGACATCTTGATCAGGAAACGTGAATTTTCCGTACTCCAAATGCACCAATTTTGTTTACTTTCACATGCAAATGGCCAACAACAACAACAAACTGTGTGTGCAGGCTCATACTAATTCCCATCATGGCCCATGGCCTACTGTGCAGTTTTAATGTTTTAACACAAACCGTTCAGAAGTTATAATGAGCATAGCATAGCACTGTGCGCAATCATCTTTGCAGTAACATCAGATGGCCAACAACTGTAAGTGAATCTACATTAAGTCGGATGAGGAACTAAAGTCTAAAAGGAACAAAACAAAATAAAATTCAAAGACAGTGAATCACATTTAAGAATATGGTTTGTACTATTGTAATACAAACTACAGAAGTTAACAATAGGAGTTAAAAACCTTGGGGGGGGGGGGGAGGAGGGAGGGGATAAATGGCTGCTGGCTGATGGAAGAGATACAGGAGTATAAATTGTTAAGCTGAGTCTTATAAAATTAAGAAAATTAAGATGGTTGGCAGTGTAATTGAGAGAGAGAGAGAGAGAGAGAGAGAGAGAGAGATGAGTTTGGAATCAGATGCAGGGGGAGAGGGGGGAGGGATGCCAATGTCAAAGGACAATAGCAAGATGGAGAACTGGGAAAAGCAATGTTAAGAGGTGGGTGTATGTAGTGGATTGGGAGGGAGGGGAGGGTGTTGAATAAAATGGCAATAGGAATATGAGTGCATATTCAATTAAATGTTGAAGCAGGCAAAATCAAAATGAGAGTGAAGTGATGGGAGAAAGTTGGGGTGATGGATGGGGGTGGCGGGGGGGGAGAGGGGGGGAGGGAAGAAACTTCAACAGACTTACTTATAGACAAGTGGATGAAGGCTCGAAGGGGGGGGGGGGAGGAGGAGGAGGGAGATGACAAGAGACTGTGATATTGAGAAATTGGTGGGGGGGCTGGGGGGGGGGGAAGGGTAGTAATCAATTAGATTATGGTAGTATAGTAATGCTGGCAGGGTGGAGAGCAGGGGATGAGAGAATGTGTGAGAGAGCAGAAGACATGGGGGAGGGGGGATTTGGGAGGGGGTAGGGGTGTGGGACAGGTGGGGGGGTCCAAGGTGGATAGAAAACAACAGATTGCAGTCACAGTGCAATATTTATGACCTATAGTAAAAACACGAAAATGTATAGTGATCATAATATCCTCGTGGAAATGTAAAAATGCATTACACAAGTTTGTATAAAATATAGTAGTTGACCCTTAGTAGGAAAAAACACCTAATGAAAGCCGCTTTGGTGTTCCATAGCATAAATAGATTTCTGTGTGTGTGTGTGTGTGTGTGGGTGGGTGGGTGGGTGGGTGCGCGCGCGCGCGCGCGCGCGCGCGCGCGCGCTCGCGCACGCACGCACGCACGCACGCACGCATTCGCACCCTGGTGTATTTGCTACTCAGTAGGTAAAGAAACACCTAAATAAAATAATTCCAACTCATTTACGTGAATTGAGACAAAGAATTCAAGATGAAATTCATGGTATTCCGTCTGAGATGTTGCAACACTCACCGAGGAATGTCAAGAGCAGAGAGGAAGAGTGTATAGGCACAGGAGGATGGCTGATAAATCCTATGAACATGTCTTGGTTTTTCATTAGTCTTGCTTCCATTATCAAGCACAACATCAAAACTGCCTTTCTGGTGCCTTTACCTTTCCTAAAGCCAAACTGGTTGTCATCTAACAGATCCTGTATATCTATCTATAAATGCCCTTAAGGCAAGTTGCAGTGATTCTTATGCTGCTATTAAATTTTTTTATTATAAATTCCCATTTTTTCTGTGTCACCCTATATAACTCCAACAAACAAACAAAGTAAAATGTTTAAGTCCATGATACGAATAACAGTTCTCATGTTGTGGAAAGTAGCTGGCATTGTAAACAGTTGAAATCTTTTGAGCTATGATAAATCCATACTTGGAAGTTAGCACTAGACACTAGTTTAAATTAGCAGAGAAGGGATATAGCTGGAATGTAGTGGAGCTACCAGTTCCCAGTGAAAACAACTTGTTATTTGAAAATCTTGAGACTCAAATCTGTATATAAACAATTCATAGTTTCTGTTCTATACTTCTCCCCTTTCTTAACTTTGAAGTAGCAACTGATAATAGAGAAATAATAAAGTAAAAGTAATGATCCAGAAATATTCTGTCACATTCATTGGCAAAGAAGGAATTTATATATACCTCATAGCAGAAGGAGGGAAACATACAGGAACATGGCACACGACATTCAAGAGAACTTAAACTCACAACAAAGATGTGGTGCTGTATTCAAGAAACCGTGGTAATACATATGGTGGAACAGAGAAATTAGCACAGAGCAAAATGTACAGCTGAGAGGCTACTGATTAAAGGAAAAACTTTCCCATGGAGAAATGTACTTATTGAATATTTCATGCCTAATGAACTTTTGATGTAACTTAAATGTGACTGTAAGCTATCTCAAAAAAAAAAAAAAAAAAAAAAATGAAGATGGTTCTCCATTCCAGAAAAGGCTCAGCTTATGAATGGATGTGATACAGTATTCTGACTTACTTTGTCACAATACATTATGTCAATTGAATTTAGTAATCATGTGGCACATAGAAGGAACACACATCTTTTTTGAGTCATCAGTCTTCTGATCAGTTTGATGTGACCTGTCACAAATTCCTCTCCTGTGCCACCCTCTTCATCTCAGGATACCACTTGCAACATATATCCTCAATTATTTGCTAGATGTATTCCAACCTCTGCCTTCCTCTGCAGTTTTTACCCTCTACTGCTCCCTCAAGTAGCATGGAAGTTATTCCCTGATGTCTTGACAGATGATCTACCACCCTGTTCCTTCTTCTTTTCAGTTTTTTTCATATATTCCTTTCCTTGTCAATTCTGCAGAGAACCTCCTCATTCCTTATCTTATCAGTCCACATAATTTTCAACAGTCCTCTATAGCACCACACCTCAAATACTTTGATTCTCTTCTGTTCGAGTTTTCCCAAAGTCCATGTTTCACTACCATAAAATACTATGCTCCAAACATACATTCTCAGAACGTTCTTCCACAAAGTAAGGACCATGTTTCATAACAGTAGACTTCTCTTGGCTAGGATTGCCCATTTTGCCAGTGCTAGCATGGTTCTGATGTCCTCCTTGCTCCTCCCACCATCGGTTATTTTGCTGCATACATGATCACCAATCCTGATGTCAAGTTTTTAACTACTCTCATTTCTGCTACTTGTCATTACTTTCATCGTTCTTCATTTTAGTCTCAGTCAATATCCTGTACTCATTAGACTGTTGATTCCATTCAGCAGATCCAGTAATTCTTCTTGACTTTCACTAAGTAAAGCAATGTCGTCAGCGAATCTTAACACTGATATCCTTTCACCTTGAGTTTTAATTCCACTCTTAAACCTTTCTTTTATTTCCATGACTGCTTCCTTGATGTATATATTGAACAGTAGGGGTGAAAGACTACATCCCTGTCTTACACCATTTTAATCCAAGCTTTTGTCCCTGATCTTCCACTCTTATTGTTCCCTCTTGGTTCTTGTGCATATTTTATATTACCCATCTTTTCCTATTGCTTGCCTCTATATTTCTCAGAATTTCGGACATCGGCATGACACTGTTGAATACCATATGATACTGTTGAATGTTATCTCCAGGCTGATAAATCCTATGAACAGGTCTTGATTTTTCTTTAGTCTTGCATCCATTATCAAGCAGAACATCAAAACTGCCTTTCTGGTGCCTTTACCTTTTCTAAAGCCAAACTGACTGTCATCTAACAGATCCTGTATGTCTGTCTATACATGCTGTAAATCAAAAGCCCTGCTCCCACTGCAGTTTCTATCTGTATGTGCTGTAAATGGAGGCTAATCTCAACAGCTACTGTAGGGATTTTGATACAGTTTTCACTAACAGACAGACAGACAGACAGACAGACAGATGCATGAGGAATTTTCATGTATATAATTTTATAAATATTCCACGGATATTTCCTGAATGGTGATGAATTAATAGTCCGCCTGTGACTGTGCAATGAGGCCATTGACACTTAGTGGTGAATGGCAGAACTCCCAGGAATGATCCACAAGTCACCACATCATAGCAGTGACGAAAACAGTGCATAACTTGATGTAGATTGGTAGAGTGTGCCCTGTACCTATGTTCTGTGGGAAAGGGTGTTTTGCTCCAGTATTGCACTCATGTTCCAAGGTCACTTGATTGCAATGCCAGGCTGGCACAAGATACCACTGTCAGGAGGGCAGTGTGACCTAATGCTGACTTTGTAAATAATCTGTGATACAGGACATATCAGCTGATAAGAACATATTTTTTGGTACAGAGTTAATGTCAAGAGATGTGAGGGGAAATGCAGGAAAAAGTCACACAGTAAATGTAGCTCAGACTAGACTGGTTCTGGAGTCAGGTGACTAGTATTGGCCAAAACTCATACCAAACTGGCACTTCAGTCAAATGACCTTTGGTGGCATGATACCTTACAGCTCTCATCATTGCCATGAGATGTCACTTCAAATGCCAATTAAATATGGATCAGTCAACATTAGTGCCTTTCCTGGCAGTCACTGCTTACATTTTTTAACTTTTACGAAAGTGATGATATTCATTTACTGAATGTTGTTCTCTGAATTTTAATCATAACTGCACACAGTGAACCATAAACAAAGTTACCACTATGCCAGACAAGTTGTCCAGCTGTATGAATTTAGTGCTATTCATGTGAAGCCAAGGCAGGTTTGTAGTGCAAATCTAAATATGATAATAAACAACAATAAGGTAACACATCATAATAAGTATCAAATAACAAACATGTAGAATTAATATACATATAGCATGTGAGAGTAGTGGTTGACTACACATTGATTTTTAGATCTTGTAACCAATTCAGCTGATCTGCCACATTTTCTTATAGGGTACAGTTTTATGATATGGTCCAGAGTCACCTCAGTTACTCCACATTACTAATTAGAGCTGTCCACAAGTCCCGTTCATAAAGCATGGCCTTGATCTTGTGTGGCCATTACAGCCAGAGACAGTGGTCGTGTATGTGTGAGTTGTGTCCTCCAGAAGAAGGCATTTTGGCCTACAGTTTATTGTTTAGCAGTCTTTTTGTTGTGCGTGTCTGTGACTCAACAGCTCCACTATATAGTGAGTAGCAGTCTACCCTTTTCATAATATTGTCATTATTCCATTCCAGGTTTTCTATTGTTTAACACTGAACATATGTGTTAATGTAGAAAGTTCCATGTATTTATGAGCAGACAGAAGCTGAATGCAGTCATCAGTAATGTTATCTGAAAAGAAATTGCCTCAAATGGCTTTCACATGTTCATATATACCTGTTAATTTTGTTATACACATTTTTGTTTCTGCCTGTATCTCAGGGTTTACACATTTTCTGAATCTGGCTGTGTTATGGATTAGGAAATAGTTTTCTGCTCCCTAGATCTAATCAAAAAGCTACGGTACATTTAATAGTGTTTTAGCATGTATCGACAGCTGTGGTAACACTGGCTCGCTTTTCCATCTTCTTTGACATGTTAATTCAGCTCTGATTAGTTGGCATCATGCTGATAAACTGTAGTATCATTTGTTTATTATCTAAACCTTGTCTGTGACTAAATCAATGTAGTGTTATCAAATTTTAGAAACTATGAGGGTTGCACAGAAATTAATGCTGCAGGACAGTTTCAAAATGGCGTCTGTAGGTGATGTAAGTTACAAGCGTCATACTGTCATTGAATTTCTCACTGCAGAGAAAGAAACTGTGAGGAATATTCACATGTATCGACAGACCTGCTGTCAACTGTAGTACAGTTAGTCACTGGGCATGGAGGGTGAGGTCATCGAAAGGGGGAGCTCCACGATTTGCAGCAGTCGGTGTGACCATCCACACCTGTCACACCTTACCTACTCCCCTCAGACTTCCCTTGTTTGGACCATTAACGGATGACATTGATGGAAGACATTTTGAGGACAATGAGGTGATTCACACAGTGAAGCAGTGGCTCCACCACCAGAACAAGAATTGGTACTGACAGTGCATACACGCCCTTGCTTTGTGTTGGAGGAAGGCCATAGAATGGGATGGAGATTACATGCAAAAATAGGGTGTGTAGATTAAACACCATTCATTTGTGTGTGTAATTCTCATTATGTTCAATAAAGAACAATTGAAGAAAAAAATGCAGTGCATTACTTTCTGGACAACCCTTGTACCAAATCTATTCTCAGTAATCTAAAAAAAATGCACTGAGCCCATGTTAAATCAATCAGAAATGATCATGTATTTAACAGATCATTAATGAAGTTCAATGAATCAATTATTTCCAAAAACTGAGGTAAATAACAATAATTTAAACAGATAAAATGAACAAGCATAATACTGATTGGTTTATTTTTATTAAGGCAGTTATTTCAGAACTATAATATAACATAATTGACTATAAAAGTAGCTAAAAAATGTGTCAAGTTCAGAAATAAAATAGCTTTATTCTATAAACTTTTTGGGTTGGTTTATTTAGCACGACATCCTCTCTGTAACACATCGTCATAGCATCAGCTGAGGTTGTTAAACAGTTACTTGCTTTTTCTCTAGCTGTTTTAAGATTGCCTCTCCTACCATGTCAACTTTATTTTTTTATTCATTGTCAAGCATTCAAGAAGATTTTTTCTGTTTAGTGAGACAATTCCACATTTTCAAACCCAGAAATAAGATTTCGAACCTGGTTCCTTTTAGGCCCTTCATAAATTTCTTTAGTAGCACAGGAAACAGTTTTCGGCCTCTTAGGGAAAGAATTTTATTTAAAAAGAGTAATAAATTTTTAAGTCCTGGTAGGTAACAAAATAAATAAAATTTCAACCTGTAATTCTTTGGACCAGAGCTACCCCAAAAACATGGGACAATGTTACCAAATTGTGAAATATAATCTTTGTCTCAAACTGACATGAAGAATTACAAATTTCTGCTTTTACACGTCAATCTAAACAAACGCAGCAATAACAAAAGCTCCTTGCAAACATTAAAATTACTTCTGTAACAGATGACTAGATGGAACACCACTATTCTGCCTCAACTAGCATATCTGTCACACAACAAGTTTTGCTGCAGGGACAAATGTGTGAACTACTGAAGCACTGAAAAAGCAATGTAAGTAGTGCTGATTGTCATTTCCACGCATATTCATTGACTTGTGTATGAGTTATGTGACACACAGCCTTTACTTTTTTTCCCTCTGGGCCAGTGTTACCCTAGCTAACTTTGGCTTTGAACCTGTTATTTATGAGATATTTTTCGGTTTATGTTTGTTCTGGTAGGCATTGAGACATTTTGAATTACAGCAAACTTAAAATTTTCGAAGTTACTGTCGGAAGTAAAATGAAATGAAATGAAATGAGCGCATGACATTGTTGGCTGGGAGGCTCCATCCGGGGAAGTTTGGCCGCCGAGTCTGATTTCAGTTGATACCACATTGGGCGACTTGCATGCTGGTGATGAGGATGAAATCATGATTAGGATGGCACAACATCCAGTCCGTGAGCGGAGAAAATCTCCAACCCAGCCGGGAATCGAACCCGGGCCCGCTGCATGGCAGGCAAGCACATTACCACTCAGCTAAGCAGGAGGTAATAAGCAATCTCGATGCAGAAGGACAAGCTCACTTTATCTGATGCTATTTTCAAAGCAGTTATAACACAACTTGCCAGTATGACCATTACATGCTCAAGCACCACAACATATTTGTGAGGTAATTTCATCACTCTCATCCCCTCATTTTCCCCCTAGTGTTCAAATTTCAATGTCAGTAGTTTCATCATGACAACTGTGAGATCAGCATCCACAACACTGGTGTAGAAATGATCTTGTATTCCTATAATGTACTTTCAGGAACAGACAGCAGGCTAATGTAACACCTCCAAGTTAAATGTTTTATTTCGTAATGTCTCACTTGGCCAGTCTCCCCTTGCAAATGTTTAACTTCTTCTTCTTATTCTTATTCTCATCATCATCATCATCATCATCATTATTATTATTTCTTTCCTTTCTCAGACGTTAAGTCTGGTTAAAAATGGACAGTGACACGGACCTTGATCAAGCGTGACTTTCTTTTAACTGTACAGTATATGTTACATTGCATTTAGGAACTTTCGGGTAATTGAATATGTATCAATAATTACAGATTTCTGTAGTTGTATGTATAAGTTTGGATGTAGCTGTATTGTGTTGATGTACTGGTGGTTATTGTGTGGTATGACTCCTGTAGTTGACAGTATAATTGGTATAATGTCAACTTTATCCTGATGCCACATGTCCTTGACTTCTTCAGCCAGTTGGATGTATTTTTCAATTTTTTCTCCTGTTTTCTTTTGTATATTTGTTGTATTGGGTGTGGATATTTCAATTAGTTGTGTTAATTTATTCTTTTTATTGGTGAGTATGATGTCAGGTTTGTTATGTGGTGTTGTTTTATCTGTTATAATGGTTCTGTTCCAGTATAATTTGTATTCATCATTCTCCAGTACATTTTGTGGTGGATACTTGTATGTGGGAATGTGTTGTTTTATAAGTTTATGTTGTAAGGCAAGCTGTTGATGTATTATTTTTGCTACATTGTCATGTCTTCTGGGGTATTCTGTATTTGTCAGTATTGTAAATCTGCTTGTGATGTGATCTACTGTTTCTATTTGTTGTTTGAAAAGTCTGCATTTATCTGTTGTGGTATTGGGATCTTTAATAATATGCTTGCTGTAATATCTGGTATTTATTGTTTGATCCTGTATTGCAATCATGAATCCTTCCGTCTCACTGTATGTATTGCCTTTTCTTAGCCATGTGTTGGATGCGTCTTGATCGGTGTGTGGCTGTGTTAGATGATACGGGTGCTTCCCATGTAGTGTTTTCTTTTTTCAGTTTACTTTCTTCGTATCTGTTGATGTTATGTGATCTAAAGGGTTGTAGAAGTGGTTATGAAATTGCAGTGGTGTAGCCAATGTTTTTATATGAGTGATTGCTTTGTGTATTTTGCTTGTTTCTGCTCGTTCTAGAAAGAATTTTCTTAAATTGTCTACCTGTCCATAATGTAGGTTTTTTTATGTCTATAAATCCCCTTCCTCCTTCCTTTCTGCTTAATGTGAATCTTTCTCTTGCTGAATGTATGTGAATTATTCTATATTTGTGGAATTGTGATCGTGTAAGTGTATTGCGTGCTTCTAGGTCTGTGTTACTCCATTTCACTACTCCAAATGAGTAGGTCAATATTGATATAGCATACATATTTATAGCTTTTGTCTTGTTTCTTGCTGTCAATTCTGTTTTCAGTATTTTTGTTAGTTTTTGTCTATATTTTTCTTTTAGTTCTTCTTTAATATTTGTATTATCTATTCCTATTTTTTGTCTGTATCCTAGATATTTATAGGCATCTGTTTTTTCCATCGCTTCTATGCAGTCGCTGTGGTTATCCAATATGTAATCTTCTTGTTTAGTGTGTTTTCCCTTGACTATGCTATTTTTCTTACATTTTTCTGTTCCAAAAGCCATATTTATATCATTGCTGAATACTTCTGTTATCTTTAGTAATTGGCTGAGTTGTTGATTTGTTGCTGCCAATAGTTTTAGATCATCCATGTATAGCAAATGTGTGATTTTGTGTGGGTATGTTCCAGTAATATTGTATCCTTCATGAAATCCTCCCCACTCCACCAAGAGTGTCTTTCCGCCATCCACCTAACCTTCGTAACCTCTTAGTTCATCCCTATGAAATCCCCAAACCACCTTCCCTACCCTCTGGCTCCTACCCTTGTAATCGCC
Source organism: Schistocerca serialis cubense (assembly GCF_023864345.2). Taxonomy (NCBI): domain Eukaryota; kingdom Metazoa; phylum Arthropoda; class Insecta; order Orthoptera; family Acrididae; genus Schistocerca; species Schistocerca serialis. The sequence continues at coordinate 795,059,276 of NC_064639.1, read as the reverse complement.
CCCGGTGTAAAACCTGTCCCATGCACCCTCCCACCACCACCTACTCCAGTCCTATAACCCGGAAGGTGTACACCAGGGCCGGCCAGAAATTCTGCATGCGTGCGGTGCTCCTGTACATGTGCAACTTCTGGGTCACAGCGTGCACGCCGCAGTCGTCAGCGTTCATGTAGTGCATGTTTCTACCCACAGATGTCGCTTTATCCACTTGCTGGGATACTCTGTACGGGCGCATTCTAGTGTTCTTTCCACAGCTTGCAAGCCAACCATGGGAAGGTATTTCACATATTAAACATTTAAAATACTGTCACAGTCTACTCATTGAGACGTCTACTTTTATGTTAACAGTTTAACCCAGTAAGACAAGTAATACAGTTAACAACCATGGGTTTTTATTAAGGCAGCTTGACTGACGGCACGTAAATACGAGTAATGTTTTTGATCTAGTATTTAAGAAAGAGAGCACTTAGCGACTTCCAACGAACCTTATTCATGATTTCAAATAACTTTAAACTAATGCAAGGTTTCCCATAACTAATTCTCGGTGCCCTCAGTTACACCGACATAATTTGTCACACTGACCTCTGAACAGAATGATAACCGCAGACCTCTCGATGATCACCTTTTATTTCAATACCATTATTGCTACATCTTTCATCAGCTCCATCTGAAATCTGCATAATAACCGACAATTAGATGAATGTTATGTTTTATCGACTTCAGCTGAGCGTAGCCCTTCACACATTAAAAAAAACCCTAAATGTAAGTATACATTGGAACAATCGGTTTAATGACCAAGTTTCCTGATAATAATGTAACATGGAGCAGAATGAGGCACTAATGCACAGTTAGTAAACAATAATTATTATGAAAGGAATAAATCCAAACACTTTCATCACTGGTCATGAGAAATGACAATCGAGTTGATGTGTCTCATCCATTTTCTTAAGGACATTTAAATTTGCTTGCCGTTCTTCACTCTTGAGTACACTACACTCGTCTTTGTGATATATATTGTAGTGTCTTTCAATTGAAAACTTACGCTGGCCGCGTATTATTCGGCGGCATAGCAAACACTGTGAGTTTTCACCAACAGCTACAAAAAAAAATTGCAGTTCCCAGTCATTTTTAAACGACTGAGAACATTGATCTCCCGTCCTTTGCTTTTTACCGTACCTGCCATTTCTCAGCACTTCTCTGTTAAGGGCACAGTTGCCAGGGGTAAACGAGACTGGATATGTTGTGCACTTGCTTGTACCACATAAACAGGGAAGTGGAGCCGCCGCCGTTCATTTAGGACACATGTCTAATAACAGATGTCGCTGTCGCTCGCTGTCGCACTCGTGCGCACATGTGCAGCACTTCCGCACGTCTGCACACTGTGCAGCGTTTGGCCGGCCCTGGTGTACACGATCAAAGGCAGAGCCACATGTGAAAGCACCCACGTGATTTACCAACTGACCTGCCTACACTGCGAAGCTTTCTATGTGGGAATGACCAGCAACAAACTGTCCATTCACATGAATGGACACAGGCAGACAGTGTTTGTTGGTAATAAGGATCACCCTGTGGCTAAACATGTCTTGGTGCACGGCCAGCACATCTTGGCACAGTGCTACACTGTCTGGGTTATCTGGATACTTCCCACTAACACCAACCTGTCAGAACTCCGGAGATGGGAACTTGCCCTTCAGTATATCCTCTCTTCTCGTTATCCGCCAGGCCTCAACCTCCGCTAATTTCAAGTTGCCGCCGCTCATTCCTCACTTGTCTTTCAACAACTTCTTTGCCTCTTTACTTCCGCCTCGACTGGCATCTCTGCCCAAACTCGTTGCCTTTACAAATGTCTGCTTGTGTCTGTGTATGTGCAGATGGATATGTGTGTGTGTGCGAGTGTACATCTGTCCTTTTTTCCCCCTAAGGTGAGTCTTTCCACTCCCGGGATTGGAATGACTCCTTACCCTCTCCCTTAAAACCCACATCCTTTTGTCTTTCCCTCTCCTTCCCTCTTTCCTGATGAAGCAACCGTTTGTTGCGAAAGCTTGAATTTTGTGTGTATGTTTGTGTTTGTTCGTGTGTCTATCAATCTGCCAGCCCTTTTGTTTGGTAAGTCTCATTATCTTTGTTTTTAGATATATTTTTCCCACGTGGAGTGTATCCATAATTTGTATTATTTAGCATGTTGGTTCAAAAATGGTTCAAATGGCTCTGAGCACTATGGGACTTAACATCTATGGTCATCAGTACCCTAGAACTTAGAACTACTTAAACCTAACTAACCTAATGACATCACACAACACCCAGTCATCACGAGGCAGAGAAAATCCCTAACCCCGCCGGGAATCGAACCCGGGAACCCGGGCGCGGGAAGCGAGAACGCTACCGCACGACCACGAGCTGCGGACTTAGCATGTTGGATAGTGGGTTCAGAGCAAGGCAGAACCAGAAACGACTTAATGAGTCTTCTTGGTATATTCCACGCTTAATCTTTATTGGCTGTGATGTGATATTATTTGAATTTGTTTGGATATTAAGTGTGGTTTTCCAATTTTTCATTACTATATTTAGGAACTGTATCAATTTAGGATCTACTTTGTATATTTCCAATATTTGTAGTAACCATGAGTGGGGTACACTATCAAAAGCTTTTTTGTAATCAATGTATGTGTAGTGTAGCGACCTTTGTTTAGTTTTAGCTTGATATGTCACCTCTGCATCTACTGGGTGTTTCAAAAATGACCGGTATATTTGAAACGGCAATAAAAACTAAACGAGCAGCGATAGAAATACACCGTTTGTTGCAATATGCTTGGGACAACAGTACATTTTCAGGCAGACAAACTTTAGAAATTACAGTAGTTACAATTTTCAATAACAGATGGCGCTGTGGTCTGGGAAACTCTATAGTACGATATTTTCCACATATCCACCATGCGTAGCAATAATATGGCGTAGTCTCTGAATGAAATTACCCGAAACCTTTGACAACGTGTCTGGCGGAATGGCTTCACGTGCAGATGAGATGTACTGCTTCAGCTGTTCAATTGTTTCTGGATTCTGGCGGTACACCTGGTCTTTCAAGTGTCCCCACAGAAAGAAGTCACAGGGGTTCATGTCTGGCAAATAGGGATGCCAATCCACGCCGCCTCCTGTATGTTTCGGATAGCCCAAAGCAATCACACGATCATCGAAATATTCATTCAGGAAATTAAAGACGTCGGCCGTGCGATGTGGCCGGGCACCATCTTGCACAAACCACGAGGTCTTCGCAGTGTCGTCTAAGGCAGTTTGTACCGCCACAAATTCACGAATAATGTCCAGATAGCGTGATGCAGTAATCGTTTCGGATCTGAAAAATGGGCCAATGATTCCTTTGGAAGAAATGGCAGCCCAGACCAGTACTTTTTGAGGATGCAGGGACGATGGGACTGCAACATGGGGCTTTTCGGTTCCCCATATGCGCCAGTTCTGTTTATTGACAAAGCCGTCCAGGTAAAAATAAGCTTCATCAGTAAACCAAATGCTGCCCACATGCATATCGCCGTCATCAATCCTGTGCACTATATCGTTAGCGAATGTCTCTCGTGCAGCAATGGTAGTGGCGCTGAGGGGTTGCCACGTTTGAATTTTGTGTGGATAGAGGTGTAAACTCTGGCACATGAGACAATACGTGGACGTTGGCGTCATTTGGACCGCAGCTGCAACATGGCAAACGGAAACCCGAGACCGCTGTTGGATCACCTGCTGCACTAGCTGCGCGTTGCCCTCTGTGGTTGCCGTACGCGGTCGCCCTACCTTTCCAGCATGTTCATCCGTCACGTTCCCAGTCCGTTGAAATTTTTCAAACAGATCCTTTATTGTATCGCTTTTCGGTCCTTTGGTTACATTAAACCTCCGTTGAAAACTTCGTCTTGTTGCAACAACACTGTGTTCTAGGCGGTGGAATTCCAACACCAGAAAAATCCTCTGTTCTAAGGAATAAACCATGTTGTCTACAGCACACTTGCACGTTGTGAACAGCACACGCTTACAGCAGAAAGACGACGTACAGAATGGCGCACCCACAGACTGCATTGTCTTCTATATCTTTCACATCACTTGCAGCACCATCTGTTGTTGAAAATTGTAACTACTGTAATTTCGAAAGTTTGTCCACCTGAAAATGTACTGTTGTCCCAAGCATATTGCAACAAACGGTGTATTTCTATCGCTGCTCGTTTAGTTTTTATTGCCGTTTCAAATATACCGGTCATTTTTGAAACACCCTGTATTATCAGTTGCTCTTTACATCCTCGTGCTCCTTTGCAACAGCGTTTTTGTTCTTCATTTATAATTTTGTTCTGTGTTGTATGTGTCATTAATTTCTGTGTAATGAATGAAGTTAATATTTTGTATATTGTTGGTAGGCATGTTATGGGGCGATATTTAGCTGGGTTTGCTGTGTCTGCCAGATCTTTAGGTTTCAGATAAGTTATTCCATGTGTAAGTGTATCAGGGAATGTAACTGTTAAATAATTTAATTAGATGTGAATGTGTTGAGGTGAACTTCTTTAGCCAGAAATTTGCTATTTTATCTTTTCCAGGGGCTTTCCAATTGTGAGTAGAATTAATTGCTTGGGTGACTTCATGTTGCAAAATTATCACTTCAGGCATTTGTGGTATCATCTTGTATGTGTCTGTTTCTGCTTGTATCCACCGTGCATGCCTGTTATGTTGTACCGGGTTTGACCATATGTTGCTCCAGAAGTGTTCCATGTCTGTTATGTTTGGTGGATTGTCTATTTTAATGTGTGTGTTATCTATTGTCTGGTAAAATTTCTTTTGGTTTGTGTTGAATGTTTGGTTTTGTTTCCTTCTATTTTCACTTTTTTTTGTATGTTCTAAGTCGTTTGGCCAATGCTTTTAATTTCTGCCTCTTTTCATCTAATTGCTCTATCGCTTCTTGTTGTGGGATTTTACCTAACCTTTTTCGTTTTTCTTCTGACATTTCATTTCTTATAAATTGTGTTAGCTATCTGATGTCTTTTCTCAGTTTTTCTATTCTGATCTGTAGCCTGTGTTGCCATGCTGGTCTTGTGGGTTTCTTCTGTGTGTTGGTTGGTTCTGATCTCTGCCTTGTGTGTATATTTAGTGTAGTGAGTGCTCCTATATAAACCAGTAGTTGTAACTCTTCCATAGTTGTGTGTTCATTTATTTTGTTGTGTATGATTGTGTTGATAGTTTCTATTGTTGTTTCGACTTGTGGATTATTTGGTGGTCTATGCAAGAATGGTCTAATGTCTGTATTTGTGTCTTTGTATTCTATATATGTCAGCTGAAATTTTTCTTCTATATCTAACATGTGTGTCACTTCGTGATCTATTTGTGCTTGTTCTGGTGGCTGTCTTAAGATTTCGTTTTCTTCTGATTGTTTAATTGGTGCGTGTTGTTCTTTGTTTGTTTGCTCTGGGGTGTTTGAGTCCATTACTGTATTTTCTTCTTCTTCTGATTGCACATTATTTTGTTCCAGTATTTGTTGTACTTGTTGTTTGATGTTTTCTAATTCTGACTGGGGTATCCTGTTATTTTTGATCATTACACGGATCTGATCAGCTAGTCGTTGTTCTGTTAAAAATTTTAATTCTGGGTATCTCATAATAAATGTTGTGTATACTTGTGATCTGTATCCAGTTGTGTTGGTTCCTAGGTTTATTGCTTGGTAATAACAGAACATGAGGTGTTGATTAACTTCATCTGACCCTCTCATCCTCTGTCTTTGTTTTCCTTCTAGGGTGGTTGCAGGAAGCATATCCTGCAAAACACCTCTATTTGGATTTAAATCATTTTCCAGTTGGCTAGCAGTGTCATTACCATTGTGGGCGAGCATGGGGTTCAAGCGTCGTCCCCGACCATGACGGCGCTGGTCTGAGGCTTCATTAGTTCTGTCCTGAACCAACTAATCACACTAAAAGGGGGGTTAGCCCTGTTAGTGGTTTGTTCTTTTCGTCGCCTTTTACGACTGGCAGAACATACCGGAGGCCTATTCTTTTCCCGGGTCTCCATTATTATTATTATTATTATTATTATTATTATTATTATTTTTTATAGGTTTCCTGTCACAACAGTCAAATGTGTTAAACAATGAATAAGGACAGCCTGTAATCATGGATTCTTTTGCCTTTCCCATTAGGCATTACAATATGGATGTTATTATATTCAAGTATAATCTGCTGCTGCTGCTGTATTATATTGAACAGACAACAACAAAAGAATGTAGTAACTACCTGCTATATTTCCTTATTGCAGAAATTTAGTTTTTCTTTTTGTTGGATTACCAGTTTTTTCTGCAGTTCTTACAAGTCGAAAATATAAAATGCCAACGATTCCATCCATAAGTGTCATAATTTCTGTAGAACAATAAGAGAGAGTTATTTCATTACATATATGGTCTATATTTTTGTAACTCATTTTGTGACAGGATCGCCAGACACTGCAGTAATGCTACTAAATTTCCAATTGGTAGACTTTTTTTTAATATTTGTCTACCCTGCCCTCATTACAGGTAAATTCCTCTCATTTTGGGGTATGAGTGACCTGACCTTCCTTCTTTCTTGTTCATCTTCAATCTGACCCTCTCTCATTTTCAAGGAAGGAACTCTTAATTCTGAAAACTAGGTAGTGTGTTGCTGTTGTTTAATATCAGTTTTACACATGTCACCTCCTGAAGGCTGCCAATTGTGTCTGAAATGTATTAGACAGTATGACAATCTTCTCACCTGCCCTTTTTCAGTATCCAGATCATTGGGGTGAAACAACACATTTCTCTGTAACACTGCCAATTGTTGCTATAAGAAAAGTTTAAAGTTACAGGGTTGGCATGTTAGCAGAAAGACATCATGAAAACCATATACACTGTGTTGCAAGAGAAATGTTCAATATTCAGGGATATAACAGGAACAATCATTCAAATCAAAAGGGTATACTTTTGTACGACATTCATGTGTGATAGTTCAACTGAAATATTGCTTACTGAACATGAAAAAATGCTTTGAAAGACTACCAAAACTGAACTGAATGGAGAAAAGCAATATGAGTAGTATAAAACAAATCACATTTTAACTGTGATACATATGCACTGAAAAAAGAAAATAATGTAATCTCAAAGTGTAATATGGAGCTATTGCAGATATATAAACTTATCCACTTCAGATACAGAATGTTATATAATCCTCGCCAGTACAGTATGACCCCTCTCTCTGAAAGTAACATTTTAACAGCTGCCCAGTTTCATCTCTGTGAACGATCTTCTAACAAGTAAGCAATATATTATCTCACAAACTCAGTTCTGGTAGAACCAAACAAGGTATTTTCTGTATTCTTGCCAATGCTTTTGATTCTGTAGATCATAAAATCGTACCAGAGAAACTGTTGGTATATATGGTGTATCTTGACAATATAAAACAGGTTCTTCAACCCTTGAAAAACTGTAATTATGCTGATGACATGAGTCTACTGATAAAGGGTCCCCAATGCATTCAAACCAGGCACAGTCAGAAGAATAATAGAACAGGCTTACAACTGTTTCACAACAAATAACTTAACCCTTAATTTTATGAAGACTTGTTTTACGCAACAAAAAATGTGACATACAAGTAATGGCACTAGAAATAATTACATTCACACTGGATGAGGCTCCACAAGTGAAGTTTCTAGTCATTAAGATGAATAATTAATTGAGGGGGCACTAGCATATGGATAAGTTAACTAAAAAGATCAGTTCCACCTGCTTTGCACTTAGAAAGTTTTCGTATCGTCTATACCCACAGGTGAGATTGCTAGCATTCTTTTACTGAATACTGTCCTATGGCATAGTCTTCAGGGGGCAATGAAACTAAGATCAAAAAAGTGTTTATTCTACAAGAGTGTGCAGTGAGAAAATAAAAAAACTGATGACTCAACATCTTTCAGAAGCCTTTTCAGGAGCCTATGGATGTATGCCAATACACATATTTATATATTCTCTTATGGTATTCATGATAATAACAAAAGTGAATTTAGGTTGAACTATGCAACTGACAATAGCAGTATGAGAAATAAAAACCACTCAGTTGGTGACTATGCCTCTCTATCTAGAAAGTATCATTTCCTGGTGCAATATCTGTTACAGGTTACCAGCATATATCAGACAGGAAACTGAAAATCCCAATGATCCAAAGTAAAAGAATCTTAGATTACCCTCTACCACTACTATTTATCATCAGAATATTTGGACACAGCATAAAAATTCTATGTAACTCTAATGTTTATATTAAACAGTTTTTGACTCTGCCAACATACAGAATGATGACATCTATCTGTTTACATTTACATAAATGTACAATGTCTATGCTTATCAACAAAGGTGCGATTGTATGGGTCATCAACTGAAATTTGTGACTGGAATGATGATTATTTTTGGTAGGGAGGATACAGCATGTTATCTTGGATGGAGAGTTACCGACAGACATGGATGTAGCTTCATGTGTGCCCAAGGGAGGTGTATTAGAAGTCTTGCTGATCATGTTGTACATGAATGACCTTGGAAACAAAATTAATAGTAACATCAGATTTTTTGTGGATGATGCAGTTATCTACAATGAAGTAAGAGCGACTGAATCTGCACAAAGATTCAGCCAAGTCTTAACAATGTTTCACAGTGGTAGTATGACTGGCTACTTGCTTTAAATGTAATTCATAGTAATTCTTGTTGTTGTGGTCTTCAGTCCACAGAATGGGTTTGATGCAACTCTCCATGCCACTCTATCCTGTGCAAGCTTCTTCATCTCCCAGTACCAACTGCAACCTACATCCTTCTGAATCTGCTTAGTGTATTCATCTGTTGGTCTCTCTCTGCAATCTTTACCCTCCACGCTGCCTGCCAATACTAAATTGGTGATCCTTGATGCCTCAGAACATGTCCTACCAACCGATCCCTTCTTCTAGTCAAGTTGTGCCACAAATTTCTCTTCTCCCCAATTCTGTTCAATACCTCCTCATTAGTTATATGAATACCCATCTAATCTTCAGCATACTTCTGTAGCAACACATTTAAAAAGCTTCTCTTCTCTTCTCTTCTTGTCTAAACTATTTATTGTCCACCTTTCATTTCCATTCTTAACAACAGTATTATGAAAAGTATAAACTGTGACCCATCCATTAGAGGAGATGTTAAATCACAGACAAGCTCAATGATAAGATTGTTTGTTATACATTTAAGCTTTTAGACTAAAGGTGAAGTAGAAAACACACATTATCCTACATTCCTGTAACTGCCCTGACCTCAATGCACCCAATAGTCTTTTCCCCCTTTTCTCTACCTCTCTCCTCTTCCACTTTTCACTTCCCTCCCCCAACCCTCACCCCTTTGCCCCATGCCATAAACCTCCTAAAGTTAGCATCTGTTCTCAAAAGACCAGATACCATTGATAACCATGCAGCTTCTCTAGAATGAATTGATAATTAAATTGACACCCTAGTTGCAAACAGGTGTTGGTATACATCATTGGGGACATGTTGAAAATGTGTGCCCCAACCAGGACTCGAACCCAGGATCTCCTGTTTACATGGCAGACACACTATCCATCTGAGCCACTGAGGGCACAGAGGATAGCACAACTGCAGGGACTATCTCATGCATGCCTCCCGTGAGACCCATATTTCCAAAATGTCCACACCACTAAATTCGTAGTGTGCCTAATAGATGTTTGCCCATCACACTCATTACTCGTGGCAGATTAATCTGCCAAGTCCCGTACGAGTTGGGGTTTGAGAGCCGGTCAGGGCACACATATTCAACATGTCCCCAATGATGTATACTAATGCCTGTTTGCAGCTAGGGTGTCGATTTAATTATCAATTCTTTCAACTGTGCCTGTCTGCAACTCACCATCTCCTCTACATGGTGAGTAGCAGCCTATACTCTTCTTCTTCTTCTTCTTCTTCTTCTTCTTCTTCTTCCATCCTGGACTTCTCATTGTTAGAAGTAATTCTCACAGTTGTCAGTATAATTCAGTTATCACTTATTCCATCCTGGACTTCTAATTGTTAGAAGTAATTCTCACAGTTGTCAGTGTAATTCAATTATCACTGGTCAATTTCTTGTGACATAAGTAGTCTGCAGTGGTTACTCATGGCTATTATATAACTTGACACAGTTCACATTCATAATGAGGTTTTTAGAAATGATGTATGAATGAATGAATGAAAAAGACAGTGGATAGATTAGTGATAAGACTATAACAAAGCCTGGAAAATGGGATCAAGACCAAACCGAAACAGAGCATTGGTTTTCTGAGTTTGAAATGTAAAATTATGCCAAATTGGCAAATAAACTGGGTGTGAAATGAGACTTGGGGGGGGGGGGGGGGTGATAGGACATATGGGGGGGGGGGGGGGTGGAGGGTGTTGGGACAGTATGTTATCTTATTACCGTAGGCTGAGGCCAGGATAATTACGGGAGTAGAGCATGTGTTGTAAGGATAACTCCCATCTCCGCAATTCAGAAAAGCTGGCGGTGGAGGGAAGGATCCAGGTGTCTCAGGTAGTGAAGTAACCATTGAAGTCAAGTGTGTTATGTTCAGCTGCATGGGTGGCCATTTATCCTGGTGGACAGCTGGTTGTTAGTAACACCAGTAAAAAAAATCTGTGCAATGATTGCAGCCGAGCAGGTAGATCACTGGCGGAGACCTCCTTCCACGCAGTCACTACAATTCATCAGAATAGTGCAGTGTCTGCAGGTAGGATGATTAGGTCGGGATTTGTTTTGGGGTTGTGTATGTCTGTCCTTTCTTCTACTGAAAGACTGGTGTTCTGAGAAAGGAATCTGGGGAAGGTTAGTGAGGCTAAGCTGGAGGTAAGGAACTCCTGGAACATGACCAGCAGGTGGTTATGTGGGAGAGAGGAAGGATCACAGTTGGATGGTGGTATGAGCTGGAAGATGCAGGGTTCAAGGTTGGAACTAGGTAGGTTTTGGTTGGATGGATTGGCAACAAAGAATGCTTCCATTGAAGAGACTGGGAGAAGGAGAGTAGGTCTTTGACAAGTCCATCATTGTTACATATGAGTGTAGGGCTAAAGGTGAGGCCTTTGGATAGCCACATCCCCCAAAACTCCCTACCCTGTTGGAGTCTAGTCCCTGCACACTCCACCAGACAGCATTTCTCTCCCTCTCCCTCTCCACCCCCATCCGCATACTACTATTCCTTTTCCTTTCCCATCCCCCCCCCCCCCACCCCCCAGATTGCTGTTTGCATCTCATGTGATGTTGCATTCCAGCCCGAGATACTGTAGTTGGCAGTCGTGTGTGCGTGAGGTGTACTTGCTTATGTGTGTATGTGAAAGTTGTGTGTGTCCTCTCTTTACTGATGAAGGCTGTGGCCAAAAGCTACATGTGAGTGTCTTCTGATCATGCCTGTTTGCAACTTGATATGTCTTCTTTACGGTAAGTAGCAATCTGTATTTTCCTGCATTGCTGATATTCCTACAAGGAGTTTCCATTGTTTGATAATGCAATGTAAGTGTGACTTGTATAAAAGTGAAGTTACTTGGTCATGGGGACACCTAGGATGCAAAGAGATGAGGGCAGTGGTGACATGGAAAAAAAAAGTAGAAATTTAAATTGCACTCACTACATATGGTGTCTTGATGTTACTGGTGGGTACCCTGCAAGGATACTCCATAGATCCAAATTCAGAAAAAAAATTGTTATCAATGGAGAAATTATTTCTCAGAAGCACAGTCAAAATTAGTACCACAATTTTTGTGTAAGATCTTGTTGTTAACAAGTGTAAGACATAGATGTTCCAGTCAAGGAAACACATACCCACATCCACTGCCAGATAAATGAACACTCTTTTGAAGATAAGATTGGGTTTCTGTTATGCCATGACTCCATAGATATCTTCTCCGAGGATCTATAGTCCTGAGTAGGTTTCACATTAAATTCTCGATTGGTCTTTTTTTATAATTCTCTCTCTCTCTTTTCTGCTGAAGGACCCCTAGTTTCGAAACATGGTGTTTATATGATTGATTTGTAACAGTGTCTACTGACTAGTGAGAATGATGGGTAACAAGAGTGAGGTTGGGGGATGGAAGATTTAACATAGAGTGTATTAGTATGATTAAAGGGCAAATACTGGCACAGCTGATGATCTGTCTCCTCTTTATAAAACATGTTTAGCACAAGCAGCCTTTTTATTCCAATGTACTTACCTCTTATTCTTGCTCTTAGAGCTTTATTAGTTAAAACTCCTTATTCTCACAAATGTAACACTGTCAGTACTGCAATTTGAGAAGATGTTAGAATTGCAGGAACAGAAATTGAAACAGGTGAGGAAGGAACAGTAACTGCTAAGCTCCAAGTATTTTGTAGCAAAATGAGGAGAAATTTTGTAGAACTCTACAAACAGTACTGTGAATGTTGGAACTAAGCAACTAAAACAACAGGCCTACATGGGCACATCTGGATGAACTGAGCAGACACTGCATATATTTTTAAGAGACAACAGCTTCTCTAACAGCCATTACAACTCTTTGTCTTCTTCATAAGGGAGAATTCTTCTCAATGCGCAAGTATGTAGGTAACACTAACCAAAAATCATAATCTTTTATTTTTTTTCTCTTCTTTGATATTTATCCTGTCTGTGGTAGAGTTTGGTAATGATGGCTAATGACTTGGCAATTATTTTCATTTTATTTCTACAGCTACATGTCGTTCCTGTCTCCCCAAACATTAGATAGCCCAAGGGTGAAAAGCTTTGTGCATAATCTATCTGTATACTTCATTCTGTGTTTATTTGTATCCTGTGTCTTGTTTTAGGGTTGGAAATGAGGGACTGGCCTCAGATGTGACTAGATAAATGTGATACACCACCTAAGCACCGATATCTTGACATGTCAGATAAAACAGTGGCGTCCATGCACCTCAAAATACCGACAGATCACTGGGAAAACCTGAAGAGTTACTCCTACGCACTACATTCAGACTGCCAGTGTGTCAGATCAGCATTGTTAACTAGCATGGGATTCAGCTGGTGGCTGGTCCACCTTCCTGTGTTGCAATCCTGTGTACCATTTTCTAGTGTTACAAAATACCTTTATAAAAATGGAGAAAACTAAATTGATAATTAAAGTGTATATGCGCAAGTGCTGAGGAGGGGGGGAGGAATTTGATGCAGCTATAGATGAAATAGGCTACCTGCTGGGTGATTATACTTAAAGTGCAGCTTCTCACAAAGGTCCAATGTGGGCATTATCATATGGTAGTGAAATTTGGTGGATGTTCTAATGTGTTCATGTGGAACTGATGTAAGCTGGAAAAAAATTTAATCCAATTTTGTCCGCCAGGCACAAATCAGGTGCTGTGAATGCAATAAAAGACATACTGAAATTTTTTCATGTGTTTCAGATTAGGGAAAGGATGTGGGCAGAAAAGGTCAAACAAGTGAGAAAGCCATAATGTTGATTTTCTTATTAACCACAGCTTACAAAATTTGTTCAGTATGAACACCAGAGACATTGATGAGATGCTGTGCAATGCCAGATTAGCACCTGGTGGCCAAAATTGTAATTAATTTTTTTCCAATGTAAATCATTTCCACATTAATGCATTGGTATATCTACTAAGTTTCACTGCCGTTTGATAAATAGTGCCCACAATGGACCTCGGTATGTAGCTGCACTTTAATTTCATCATCTGGTACACAGGAAGAGAGATGCCTTCTTTTATCATCACTCATAGTAAGCCTGAACCCAGTTAGGTTATGGTCTCTTGTTAAATACCTTTCTATTTGATTTTAGCATGTACTGTAACGGACGTGTTCTGTCTGCACGAAACATGGAAACAGAGTAAATCATCTGAGGATAAGCCATAAGTACTCAAAATTGGTCTTTTTGTGCTGGTTGCTGCCATTCTAATACCATCGTTTTTCCAATATAGTGATTCTTCTATCCATTACTGAGAAAATACTGCTTCTCAGGGGATTCCAAGAACCAAACTTCAAGATTAAATCTACAAATATTCTATATCTAATACATTACAATGTATAGTGATATGTGAAGTACAGAGGTAGATTTTAATGTCTGAGAAATTCAGCATCGTCACAAGTTTGTGATGTTCTCATCCAGTAGTAGACCCTCCTACAATTTGATCCAGCACATTTTTTACTCATGTTATCAAGGAATTTGCCCACATCCTGTTCCCAATCTGTTACATATGGAAACATTTCTAATGTGTTTCTTGCATTCAAAGCACAGTTATTTTATCATCTCTGGCACTATAAAGACAGCAAGTTTGATACTTAGAAAACAATTTAATGACAATGTGTTATCAGTTTTGATACCTTTATGTTATATTCATGGCTATATCTTTCCATCATTAAATAGATTTTAAAAAATTGGTGCTCAGGTTAATGTTATTACGGCTCTGAAAATGTGGAATTGAATGGAATGAAAGTTCTTTATTCCACTTCCCAGAATTAATGTAAATATTTTTCATACTTATATTCTAGCTTTGAGTCACAAGTACAGTTTAGAGCCTGTATGAAGCTCTAGTGACTTACAACATTCTCTTTGTTGAACCGTTTCTAAATAAATAGTGTTAGCACACTTTATATTGTTGCGTCTTTTATTTAACTCATGCAAAATTTCTATATTTGGCAATCATTGGTGCAGTTCTCCAGGCTAAGCCAATATCTCTTGAAAAGTGGAATTGTCAGGTTGCCTACACCCTCTTCCAGAGTACACGAATGTACAAAAACATGTCTGCAATTACAATAATTTGCAGCCATGCCTTACTGCTTAACTAATGAATAGCAGATAATGAATTATTATTGCATCAACATGTTTTACATGCAGAAACCCTTGTGATTACACATTGATTCTGCCTACACAAGAATTTAACACAACAAGTTAATACTAATTTCAAGGACATAGAAGACTAAAGGTTGGTCCCATCAGGTGGCACAATACACTGCATATTAGCTGCTTATGGTGGATTGAAAAATGAACTGTAATTTCAAGGTCTTAATTAAATACAATGCCACAAGTGTCTTTCAAATTTGGAACATGCTATTTTACTTCACACTTTTAATATTCTAGCTTGCCAAGAAAAACTTTTCTCAGAGAAATATGTGAAATAAGGGGCAGGTAACCAATCACTTACAGCACATTAGTGAATGGAGCACAGGAACATCTGACAGAAATACCCGATACTATGTATACTATCGGTTCCTACATAGGTTAAAATTATCTCAGCTGTTTCACTAAAAGAATTTATATGATTTTGTATATAATATAATATATTATATTATATTATGTATTTCAGGCGAAATATATACAATGAAATTAATTTGTTACACTCTGTATGTACTCTTCTTTTAAGAATAATTGAAATTGCAAAACTTCTGTCATACTTAAAATTCATATTATTAATTGCACAATCTAATGTGAATTATTTAACTCATTTCTGGATTAATTTATAAAATAATGATATATTTGTGATAATTCATCTTGTGTTTGTAAACTCTCTTTCTTTGTAAATTTTTTGCAGTATTGTTAGTACCGCAGAATGTAAGTAGTGGTGGGCATACCTCAGATTTTGGTAATCTTGTCTCTAATAATTTAATCTGTGGTGTGATAAAAATGGATATAGTGAATTTACCGTGGTATAGAAGAATGGGATAAAATAAAAAGATATTTATAGCAACAGGCAAATATTTATCAGTTATTTAGTGCAACAAGAATTTGCAATGTTAAATCAAAATTTTCAGCAGCAAGAATGTACTCCTAGACACAACAATACTTTGAGCCACTGACAACAACAACAACGAGATAATGAAAATAAGTTAAAAGTTATTATTTTGTCTATCTTACACCTCTTGAAACTTTTGAAAATAGTGAAGATACTATGACAACGAGTTTAATAGTGATGTGTGGGAGGGTAAGATTACTTCACTCCCTGGGCCATGGCAAGATGGGAACATTGGTTTGGACACCACTGCTATTTTTTGTACATCTCTAAGTTTTGCTCGTTCCTGTTCTTGACTTAACAATTTTTTTTCACTATATCTGGGATAAGTAAAACTCACTAAGCCAAGCTTATCCATACAGTGGATGAATTAAAACAGCTATTTACTGTAAC
Source organism: Schistocerca serialis cubense (assembly GCF_023864345.2). NCBI lineage: Eukaryota > Metazoa > Arthropoda > Insecta > Orthoptera > Acrididae > Schistocerca > Schistocerca serialis. Next base: position 795,043,123 of record NC_064639.1, on the reverse strand, counting down.
ATTTAACTGAATTCTTATGTACTTCTTTGTCTTTTGCTTACAAATGTACATTACATTCTTCTTCTTCTTCTTCTTCTTCTTGAAGTTCAAAAGGTATCTGTTACTAGTCACATTAACAAAAATCTGATCTCAATAAGAAGTGCAACAATTTTGGGAGGATAGGTAATATATGTAGGTATAACATATTCATGAACAACTACTACTACAGGAGAATTAATATAAATTCTATAGATATCTTTATTTAAATCCCAAATTCAGTATGGTATATACACATATAAACAGAAATATTAACATATTTAGAAATAAATACCGTGTAGATTTCAGTAAGCAAATGAGTGCTACAACTGTATCATAAGCAACAGTTCACAGAAAGATTCCACTTCCTGAGAATAACATCTTTTGATGAATATTCTGGACTTACAAAAATATATTCATGTGTAAAATCAATTGATGGCATGCCTGGTGAATCTACATCCAATAAACAGCATTGATGGTGAGAGAGACCACATAAATAAATATTTTGTGTTAATCATTCAGAAAATAGGCAGTTAACTTTATTACAAGGTTCCTTGCCATTCTTGCTACCGAAATTTTTATTTTTGAGGATAAAATACTGAACAATTAATGAAATTGGAGGAACAGATCACTTTCTGAATACAAAACAAACATAATATAACCTTATTTCTGTAGTAACATGATTTAGTACAAATTATGGCATGAAACAATGTGAAGTAAGCACATTATGTTCATTTATTATTATGACAGCTTATGAAAACACAATTATGTAGATACATTATAAATAATTTTTTCATAGCAACCTGAGACTGTTCAAACACACAGAAGCATCAGTCAAAAAATTAATGGATGGATCAGTGTTAAGTAAAGCTCATCTCTCTCTAGGAGAATCAGTAAGTATTTAAATCAGTGGCTGAAATAATTTTTCTATGATATCGGAACTACTTTCATGGAAAGGATTACAAACTCACTTCACAGAAAAACTTTTCTGTGATTTTAGGAATTTGGTGATGGTATTCATTTATTAATATATCAACAATAATCTTTTGCCAATAGTTTCATAAACAACCAGCTAACAATGATGATAAGTCAACATGTCCCTAAACAACTGAGATGGTTAATTTATGAGTGCAAGTCAAAATGAAACAATTTCACAATTTTAATCATTATCACAAGCCATTGCACATTTTTGGTATAATTTTACATTGTCACAAAGGACATTTAGATATATATACTGTAAATGATCATCAGGGACAAAGACAAACCATGGTCATAATTTGTACCCACCTCAAATCACAGTCAATCATTAATAAATTCTTATTTCTAGCTGAATAACCGAACTGCATTCACTAAGACTGGAATCAGACATTTTTTAGAATAATCCTAAAAATAACAACTGATATTATTTATAATATATCTTAGCACAGCTACAATCACTAAATATAATTTGCAGATATACTAATATAAAAAAGTGATCACACCATTCATTTCAAAACAAATGCCCCTATTCTTCTTCAGTATCAATGATATTAAACTAAATTAACACAAAAAGGAATTACTTGAGTTATGCATTATTGTTGGAGTGTATACAGTTCATTCTAATGAAAAAACACCACATTTTATTCTTCTGATGTGTACCATTGTGTAGAGAAGAAATTCATACAGTGTTTGAAACAAAATGAGCAAGCAAATCTCTAACAGAATTTAATAAAAATACATCACCTTCCAAAGACACAAAGTTTATCATTTCAAGAACAAATCATACAATCCAACTTAATGTTGGACTTCATACACGTACAAACCAATCAAGTGCAACATACACATCCTGTAACTCATCTGTATTTCTCTTTGGCAAGCAATTATGAAAGTTCGTTTTCCAGCAATGATAAATATAAACTTACTTGTGACAATTTAAATCAACAGTTTCACAACATAACTGAAACTAAGTTATGACATGCTTGCTTTTAAGATGCAGATAACTAATTACCATGTCTGTGGTACAACAAAGGGTACTAACACTGACACAAAGGCCTAACATACATTTTCAGTCTCAATTGCAAAAAAAAAAAACAGACATTTCTGAGAGTGAACAAATTCATCACTGTCAGTGGCTGCAGCTATTCAATTTTTTGCATACACGCTTTGACTTAAATAATCATACTTGATATACAGGAAAGGTAATACTTCATCAATTACAAGGAGAAAACACATACTCCTTGTACTTTCACCTTGTGAGTAATTATAATTAGATACACAGGAACAACAGTGCTTAGATACCAGAAACAAACAAATGTTTCTGATAAATCTATAGGTAAAACCTTTGAAAGTCTAGCTTGCTTCTTATTTAAGTTTGCAACACATTTACTCACGCACAGTAGTCACTGATTCACACATCACAATGAGGAGGTAATAAAATCATTGCCATGTAAGTAACTTTGCGGAAGCTAATGTACATTACCCTCCTCTCAACAGCCACCAAATGCAAGGTAAACATTTAATCAAATCTTGTAAAATCATCCACTCATCTGCAATGGCAAATGAAATTGAAAATGTTAAATGGATATGTAGCTCTCACATGCAGCCTCACCATACAAAACCTGCCCCCTTCAAAAATAACAAACATTTCAGAGGTCAAAAAACTACACAAAATTTTAGTCAGATTTTTACCTAGAAGCATGACATATATTGCAGTACAGTTTATTCTAAATTCACAATGCAGTACTCTTTTTAAATACTCAGCTACTGTGCGTTTCGACTAGTCTCTTACAAAAAATATTTGTTACCAATATATCGTCACACTACAACAGGTACAAAAGGATATACATGTGATGACTTAAGAAGTTAACATCAGTTTCTTTTTTAAAAATACTCTAATGTTAACGGCACATTATTAAAGCACCGTAGTTTCAACTCTGCAGTAACTGTGTATAGCTCTCATCTTCTGTTCCCTTTCATATTTATAGCAACTGTCACAATATAGATACACACCATATACATTCTGCAAAATAAACAATTGTCTTTTCAACAAGTACATAACATTTCTTCATTTAGCAAGTAACAATGACATAAATTTTCTAAAAGAAAACAAAAATATATTATTAAGTCCCTTTGTGTAAACAACATATTTCAACAACACCTTTTGCATCAGCTTGTGCAATTCAATTGCACCTTACAAAAAGCCATATAATATGTGTAATTAATGTTTCTCAAAGTGGGATAACCACTTTTCCATTTGCAAGAAAGTATCTATATGCAGAGTCTTCAAGCACTGTCACAGGCGACTAGGCTTAAGAACTATGTAGTTAGTCACACTTTTACATCTATGACTCCTGTACTCAGTATTGTTTATTACATAATTCTTCCCACCTGACTAAAATGCTTACTCAACTGTAATAGTTGGCATCCTCTTTGACTTCTTTTCTGCACCATGATGTCTCTGTCTGTGATGCCTTTTGTGGTGCCTCTTATAAGCTGTTGATGTCTCAGTTTTAACAGGCATTTCAGGGGTAGTCATGCGTGAGGATGATCCAGAGCTTGAACTGTCGTCTAGTCGACGCTTCTGAGATGCTGATCCAGAACTGGAACTGTTGTCTAAGCGTCGCTTTTGAGATCTAGTCAAAGGACCTGTGGTATTTCTTCCAAGTTGTTCCCGAGAAGGTCCTGGGCCCACATCTTGATGTAATGCCCTGTGTGATGATGTTGCTACTGCAGGAGAAGCACTTGGCACAGGTAACTGTGCTTCTTGTCCTTGAACTGAAATACTCGTTTCGGATGGAACACGTCTCTCCGTAGGTGCTGGTAACCGGTTGCTAATTTCTCCTAAACTTTGTGACACTTTCATTCCCGATATATCAGTCGTACGATGCTCAGTGATCAGTACTTCTGAATCTGAGACTGACTTCTTCCACTTTTTCCTTACAGGAGATAGCACAAAATCACTGTGTCGTTTCACTCCACTCTGTCCACTGTTGGAGCTTGAGGAGCAGCTGGATTCATCAGAAGAAAGACTGGAAAGATACTCCCTCACTCTTGCTTCTCCAAAATTGAACACCTTGTTGCCATCCTCTTGGCTGCTGCTAGCTCGTTTGACACTTCCACTCCCAGTAGAATGAGTGGACCCAGACTGACTGACTTTTACTGGAGTCTGAATTGATGAAGTTCCTAGAAATAAAGATTGCAAGAACTGTAATGCTGTTGACTGAATGACACAGAAGGAACTGAATGATTACAAACAGAATTAGAATACCAAAATTTGGAACTATGTGCAACATTTTTACATGTATCACTGTTGACTAAATTTCTATAGATACAAGGTGAGTACAGATATTTAGTGCATCATTAGTTTTTTTTTTCTTTTGAAGACAAATATTCTGAAATAATCTTGCAGAAAGAGGGTTTGGTTTTATGGTATTCTCTTATATCAGCATACCTGAAGCAAATTTAATAATAAATAGCTGAAGAGATGTTGAAAATCTGAGTATTACTTCAGAAACTACTACTTTTAGGAATGTTTGCAAGTACGAAAGAGAAACATGTTGATCGCTGGGAAGATTAAAAGGTCTGATTAAGGCTGTGGACAGCAATTATGATTAAGGTGGTTGCCGGGGAGGGAAACTATATACTCCAAAAAATCACTGAGCTTTGTTCAGTGCACCTTAAAGTGTCCAACACATGTTACCAGTTAGCATTACCATGAAGCCAGAAGGTTAGAAAGAAAGGTAAAAATGATTATTGATAATGTTAAGCAGTTATATGGGGCATTACATTCAGCGTGAAATAAAATATATATGATGCACAGCTAAAAATATTTTATGATTAATTACATTCATCATTTGATGCAAACGAAAAAGAAATCGTACTAAAGAACATTACAAAGCCCAAAGAAAATAGCGGAACAGGCTTTACAAGACAAACCATGGTAAATTTTATTGTACGTGAGAGTAAAAGTAGATATGCAGACATATGACAGTTTTATCATTAGTGAGTATACTACCTATTGCTCACGTTGTTGAATTAGCCAGTAACAGAAAGAGCTCAGATAAAACAACAATAACATGATGAAATATTAAGTGGAAAAAAGCTCACCTGAAGAGCTCGAAGTTGAAAAGCTACTCGATGTTGAACAACTTCGAGCATCAGTTGAGGATTTCTTCATACGTCTGCGCTGGGCTAATTTTGCATTTACCACATCCTGAAACAGACATTGAATGTAAAACATACATTGTAAATAACATTTTTAAAATAGGTATGAACCTTGGGTGATTAAAAAAGTATGTTGTCAAAACACTTTTTAATGATCTGTTGAAATTTGGTCATAATATGACACTTCTGTTTCACCACACCCATAAGCTATAGAACCAGGTAAATTACTCACCTGCAGTCTGAAACCTTCTTTTTGTGCCTGGTAGAAGGCATCAAATGTCTGCTTAACTCCTATCTCTGCAGAACGTGTTGAAGAGCCAGCTGTGAGAACATCAGGTGTCATTAAGGGAGTTGATGGGTACAGTCTTGTATTGCTGCCCTTGAGCCATTCATTTGAACGCAAGTCACTCATTCGTAGTCTCTTTTTTGGATCAACAGTCAGCAGACCTGCAACGTTAATAATATTTTGTTACACAACTGTTCATATCTTCATTAATGAGCTATCTAAAAAACGTTTCTGCTATGTAGTAGAACACTTTTCATATTTACATGACAAAGAACAAGTAGTGTGACAGTTAATATTTATCATTTACTTTCAATGATGATCAGTATTATCTGTTACAAGTGGCCCCATAATAATTCACTTGGACGTCTAAATCTGAGTTTTTGAAAGAAGTGTGGAGAATACAGATAAATTGATTGCTAGATAAATATCAATTTGAGAGCTATTTTTATTGCCCAATCTAGAACATGCCTTGCATAGCAAAAGTTCGCTAAATTTGGCAACTCTGACACTGAGGTATCTGCCCCATAAATACGCATTTAGTGAATGATTAATGCAACAGCACCAGTTATGTGTTATTTTCAATATGCTAGTAAATTCCAATGTGATCCAAACTGACATCGTATATTTTAGTTGGTATGTGACAGGAGTATACATTTACAATGACATTACAACCTGATGAAATCATATCATCATCTACAGATGAATGTTAGTGATTACATAACTAAATGACATGTAAATGTGAGAGGCTGTTGCCCATAAGAGTAGCAAGCTACAACTGGAACCAATCGCGAGTCAGACAAGCATCTTGTGATAAGTGAGTTGGAAAATAAAGAACTGAACGACAACAAAGGTTGAGGTGTGAGTAAGTGGAGCACCTCACTTCACAGGGTTGGTATCACTACGGCACAAGATACTGCTTCCACTCTGCTTCTGTGACCCATCCTAGTGTACCGTTCAAGTATGTATGATCCACAGTAGGTTCGACAAAGTAATGTTATTAAAATTTTATCGTGAAGATCAGAATGGATGTTCAGCGGTTTTGCTGCCATGGGAAGCAACCACTGCAGAGAGAGTAGCCTCAACAGTCAGTACCTGAAGCAATACACATTATCTCAGGAAAAGTAACTTACAAGAACACTAGCACCTGTTTCTAACTAGAAACCTAAGAAAATCCTTTAGAGTCTAGATATACTGATTTAAAGGCTGTGAAGGTCAGAGTGCCTCAATTACAGCAATAAATGGTCATTAAGTCAATTCTTCATTCATGAACAGAACGAATGGTGCATTAAGTCTATTTACTCTCTTATGACAATGGTTGTCATTTACAGAGAAAGTACACAGATTTGCATCTATGAAGAGTATAAGAGTAAGCATAGCAACTAGTAATTTGATGCAATGATATTGCAGAACCGAAAGTAAGCTAAAATTAAATATGTGAAAATGGGCTGAAGAACTTTATTGCAAATCACAAGTCTTTTCAGATTTTCTCTCACCCCCTCTTTTAATTCTTTCCTTTGCTTCTCTCTATCCCAGCCTCAGAATTTAATGTCTGAAACAGTACTTTGTAGGGGATGAGGTGGAGGGGAGGGGGTCCCAAAATTTTAAGCACAACTGAAGACATTGCAATTTTGTCATATAATGACATGGTTGGAGACCGTGGCTGTTATTTGAAGACAAACGTTGATGGTGTTGAGACACCAACCAGCCCCAAATTTATTTCAATTTCCTTTATTCGAAAGGTACCTTTTACCAGTTTTGAATCATTACAATTCATCGTCAGACGGCTTTCATGCTTTCATTAGAACATGTGGTGCATTTTTTACTGATCAGTTGCTCTAAAATATAATACATAATTATAAGCATGTCACACAGATGGTTGTGTTACAGTTTTGCATTGGGATGTGACTCATGTGAGATGCCGGTTTGCAGTACTTGTTTTCATAGTTTTCATCCAGCACACAGCGTTCATAGTTTTCGCCACATTCTCATCATTGCTCACATAAACCTGTATAACTGAGTGCTTCAGATTTGTCACCGAGTACATCATTTCCACCACATCCCTACCGTAGCACACGTAAATTTGTATCACTGACCACTTCATATTAGTCACAGGACAGACTTTTAACATGCACTGCATGTTTTGATACATGCAAAGTGTTTACAAACATATGAGTGCCATAGATGCTATGGTATATTGTAACATTATAAAGATGCTCCATGCTTGGAAAAAGATCATATATTCACTTACGTAACGGAAATGCTTTTTACACCAGTACAGAGACACACTGATTTTGTTAATGTTAGAACGAATACTGCTACACTAACTATAAAGATGTTCCATGTTAAAGATTTTTTAAAAATTTGATTTGGTGTGATAGTGGGCCTATGTATGGGAGAGCAGCATATTTAGGTTTGGCTTCTGTGGCACACTGATTTGGTCTGGAGTGCATGTTGTGTGGATTGCTGCTAAGTGGATCTGTGGTTTTTGTTTGCATTTTGTTGTGGATCATACCAAATAGCAAACTTATTTAAAAAGAAAAATATCACAATCAGCTTTTCCACAAATAATAAATTACAAAAAAAAAAGTAATTCATGACGTAAACACCACCAAGATCCCCTACAGTAAGTCAGGAATATACAAGCTCAAATGCCCAAAATTCTACATTGGACACACAGGCAGCAGTTTGAATTTAGATACAAATAACAGATTGATGCTTTAAGGCTTGGCAACTTGAACAAATCTGCATTTGTAGCGCATATTGCTGAAGAAAACCATTCACCGAGAAACATTGAGAAAAATTTAAAAATTTTACATCTGACAGAAAAGGGAGCCACTATGAATATACTGGAAGAAATAGAAACACACACACACACACACACACACACACACACACACACACACACAAAATATATATATATAAATAATGAAACAAACAAAAACAAAAAACCAGCCCCCCCAGACTATATCCTTAATGAACAAACTGAGTTGGCTAACACCCCTTCCTGAAAAATTTCCAAAAATTATTTTCCACCATGCCTCCTACACCTATATATATAAAATTAACAAAAATCTTTGACATGGAATACCTTTATAATTAGTGTAGCAGTATTTACTCTAATATTCACAAAATAAATGTCTCTCTGTACTGGTGTAAAAGGCGTTTCAGTTACGTAAGTGAATATATGATCTTTTTCCAATCATGGGGCATCTGTATAATGTTACGATATATCATAGCATCTTTGGCACTCATATGTTTGTAAACACTTTGTATCTATCCAAACATGCAGTGCATGTTAAAAGTTTGTCCTGTGACTAATATGAAGTGGTCAGTGATTCAAATTTATGGTAGGAATGTGGTGGAAATGTACTCAGTGACAAATCTGAAGTGCTCAGTTATACAAGTTTGAGTGTGCAATGATGAGAATGTGGCGAAAACTATGAATGCCATGTGCTGGATGAAGACTATGAAAACAAGTATTGCAAACTAGCGTTTCACATGAGTCACACCCCAATGCAAAACTGTAACACAACCATCTGTGTGATGTGCTTATAATTATGTATTATATTTTATGACAACTTACCAGTAAAAAATGCCCCACATGTTCTAATGAAAGCACGAAAGCTGTCTGATGATGAACTGTAAAGATTCAAAACCGGTAACAGTACCTTTTGAATAAAGGAACTTAAAATAAATTTGTGGCTTGTTGCTGTCTCAACACCATCCTCGAAGACTTTACAAGAGTACATAATATGGTATTAAACAATAACCAACAAAAAGGGCAAGAAATTCATGATTCCATAAGCATATCAAAAGAGGAAATATGGTTTATTATACATAAAGATTAATTATAGGAAAGCTTTGTGCAAGATGGTAGCTTCATTTCCTTTAATGCCAATCAGAAAATGAAATCCTAAGACAAATAACTGAATTGCTTTGACAATGATTGACATTAATGTCAATGAGGCATCATGCAGCATCAAACAAAACACCATGTGGGAGCCAGATGCCAGTCACCTAAAAACAAAAAGGGCGTCTCATGGTCAAAAATTTTCGACTAATGTTTTCTGGGATGCAAACACAGGTTCTTCTTATTAATTACCCTGAAAATCATAAAATAATAACTGGCAAATACTATACTAGTCTTCTGGATAAACTGGACAAAACAATACATGAAGGATGGCATGGACTGCACAAGAAAGTAGTCAGGTAGATGCTTCTGCCCACAAAGGTGCTTTGGCAACTTGAAATCTAAAAAACTAATCTTTTACTGCTATACTATTCACCTGATTAAGCACCCACTGAATTCCACATACTTCCAAGTATTAAGAATTTTGGGTTAGAAAACATACGAGTTCAATGAAGAACCAATTGCTGAAGTATATTTTGTACAATTTACAATCAAACTTCTGGGGAGGAATCCTTGAAATGTTCAACAAATCATGTACATCATAGTAACAGTTACATCACGAAGTTGATGCATTTTTTCATCTAAAAAGTGACCATTCCTTGTCAAGTGTTGTACTTTTTACCTTGCCTTTGCATTAACACTAAGCAATCATATTCACAGCTTTGTCATTGGACAGCTGCTATCCTTTACTAACCAAACATTAATCTTGAAAGGAAACCGATAACTGGGTCAGGTAGTTGGTATAATATGTTTGATCAATACCGTACAGTGAGTGTAATATTAGTCAGATCAACTTATGACCTTTCAAAAAGTATAAAAAAATATAGGCACCATGACAACTGGGGAAAGTAAGATGTTAAACAAAAGTTGTTTTTTCTATGAGCATAAAATTACTTCTGCATACCTTTGGTAAGGTACTTTGCTTGTGAAGATACATGTGCCCAAGCATCAGCATTAAAGTTAAACTCTCCTCCTTTTATCCGCGCCATAACAGCAGCTGCACTATCATCCCTTGATCTGGCGTGGAACGGTGCTTTCCCAGATAACATTGTGTACTGTAAAGACAAGTTGTTTTATTTTAATGCATCAAATTTTGCAGGTTTTTCATGTAAGTATTTCAAAATTAGAAAAATAAATTTGAAAAAGAAAACTTACCAAAATTACTCCTAAACTCCATAGATCACAGTTCTCATCATACCCATCAGCACCTTGATTAAATGCCTGTTTGAGAACTTCTGGTGCTGCATAATGTAAAGTGAAACACGGTGTATGCATAGGTTCCTTTTCTTGCTTCAGTCGTGCAAACCCAAAGTCCACTATTTTGATTTCTGCCATATCAGAGTCATCAGTGAAGAGCAGATTCTGCAATGAAATTTGTATAATGAAATGTGAAGGACTGCACTGCAGTTGAATTACCAGTGAAAACAGAAATGCCTAGTTACTGAAAAACTCAAAAGTACCTCTGGTTTGAGGTCCCTATGAACAACACCTCTGGAATGCATGAAGTGTACTGCTGAGACTAACTTGCGCATTATCTGACTTGCCTCACTTTCAGTGAAATGTATTTTCTTTCTTATCCTTTCAAGCAGCTCACCCCCTCTCAGCAGTTCCAGAACTAGATATGTATGCGCCTGCAACATGCCAGAAATTTAGCAATTATATATACATTGTATTTTCTGATTATATTTAGAATGCACTGTGTCTTTCAAAAATGATTACCTCATCATGATACACCTCATGCAAAGTGACTATGTTTGGGTGTCCCTGGCATGCCCTTAGCAAATTTATTTCCCGTGTACAGTCAATTTTCCGGCTGACAATCTTTACAGCATACTCTTGTCCTGTCTTCTTATGGCAGCATTTACGACAGACAGAAAAGCTTCCATCTCCAAGAATGCCTTCTGTCAAGTTAATTTCATAATTTTCAAAAAATGGAGACTCCTGTGGAAGTAAAAACAGTTAAATACAGATAATGTTCTGTGTATTCTATCTACTTGTTCATGAGTAAATACAGTGTTAGTGTGTTACCTTTATTTTACAAGACATGATGGTTGCACTGTTTGGCTTTTTATCTGTGTTCGCTTGGAATATTTCATCACTTATAACATTTTCACTGAACAGAACAGATGGTGCCACATATGAGTAACCCTGAAAACAAGTAATCATATTAAAAGAGTTATTCTTTCTATTATCAATACATTATACTAAGTGAAAAATCTATCCCACCCAACTCACCTTGAAAATTTTATCGAAATTAGGGGGGACAATAGCAGGTGAGTCAGTTGGTGTCATCTTAGTGAATTCATCTGAGAAGTTACTCGTATCCAGCTCATTGGTAATTTTTGGAACAAAAGGTGCTGGAATGTTTTTCTGAGCCAGATCTGCCCAATTTGTGCCCTGTAACACAAAGTTTAATACATTTTAATTTTACAGCACATCATAAACATCTGCTTGACTACTTCAGTCTAGACTATGCAGATTTTGTAAGACTTTTTGTAGAGCAGTTTACTTTGAAGAAAGGATGTCTCTTCAGTTCTTCTGCATCTTCCTCTCCACCACCCAGGCGCTTTCGTGGATCTTTCACAAGCAGCTTCGAGATGAAGTCAGACACTTCTGGTGAAAGATGATCAGGTATTGGTGGATTTGTCTTGAGAATTCGTCTGAAAAGTAACAGTAAACGTTTTTGTCAAAACTGCTCATGTATCTGCACTAAGCATGATGAAATTATAGTTTTCATTACAGAATAAGAATGTGTCTAGTACTTTATTTGCAGGAATTGAAATATAACCTGAGCTTACTCTGACCTTGCCTAGTAGAAAATCGTTTCGAAGTTTTTAGCTGCAAATAGGTATTCAAGTACAATATCAAATAAGTTAACAATACACAAGAAAGAATATGAGTCTATATAGGATACAGCTGAATACATGTGGTGACTAATGATGTTAGTGCTGGACAAAGTTTACAATTATGTCATAAAACAACTTTTATGTACAGTGCTGGAAAGATATTTAAGACCACCACCTAATATCACTTACCTCAGTGCTGCCTTTAGATTACTGCTAATTTACTTTGTTAAAAAATGATCATCACCTAATTGTTAAGGGGAAATGGTCTAGCTCAAAAGTGGCTCCTCATAAACTGTGAGTTTTGGTAGAAAAATAGAACACCTCGTGGCCTTTACTACAGTGCATTAAAAAATTTGTTTTAGCCTATTTTTTGGTTTTTCTTTTTCTTTTTTCCTAATGTCTTTTGAATATCCTGTCTTGACTAAGCTGGTAACTGAGACACTGATGCACCTTCTGAAAGTGTTGTCATACACCTTCCTTCTGTTATTCATGAGTTGTCAGCCATGTTGAAATATTTTGAGGTGGTATTCTAAGATCCAAAAAATCCAAAACAATGGGCTAAAACAAACTTGGAAATTTTTTTGCAGGTGTTACGAGACCATTTTTTCCCTTAAAAATTAGGTGATTAATTTTCATTTTAGAAAATGCAAGAAGAATTAATGACTTCTAAAACATTCAAGTTAGAAATTTCCTTCAAAATATTTTGCTAAGAAGGCTGAATAAAACTAAAGTAAATGAGAAGGAATTTAGGGGCAATCTTGAGGTGAGTGATATTACGTGATGGTCTTCATTTTTTTTCCAGTAGTAGTTGACAGCTTTACATTACAAAAAGAACACTTACTCATTAGGACAATGTTAAGAGCAAACTGGTGTTAGTCTATTGAGTTGTTCAAATAAGTGGCAAACAGCGGAACTAAGCTGAAATGAGGAAAGAATGTGCCAGAGAAGTGGGAACAAGTTCCTACATTAAAGAAACAAGATTCTTAGCTCATAACAGTAAAAATTCTGCAACTAAGAGTGAAGGAAAATTAGATATTAAAGTTATTACAGCGTGAGTACTTTGGCTGATTGAAGAAAGACTGGAGAGAAGAAATCAGAATGGCTTATATAAAAGATGTGGAATGGTTATGGGAAAATGATGGAAACTTAAAATTTGGGGCTGGAAGAGGATTTCAAACCCACTACTTTTGAGTAAGGGTCCATTTGTTACAACTCTGCCAATATAATTATCAAGGAGTGATGGGAATTTTGATGTAAGATCACTTCAAACATTATTTCATACTACTCCTGTTTGCCTGTATTTACATCTTGTTTTTCTGATATTTAGAATGTTGTGTGTAGTCGAGCGTAAGAATGATCAATGAATTAAAAATTGTTGCTGCCACCAATATGAGGAAACTGTTTATGTGGTTTCCACTGTGACTATTATACTCACCTCGAAATCTCCTGTTGGGTATTTTTCTCTCCTTCGACAGTGAAAGGTGAAGCACCTGTGAGCAGCTCGTATGTAAGCACTCCAACACTCCACCAATCAACAGCCTGTGGAAATGATAGAGAATTGGAGATTTATTTCACATTGTGTAAAAAGGCTCTCAGGAGTTGGTAGACATACCCAAAACAATGGGCTTGCATATTTACACAAGACAAGCAGCTTAGCCTAAATAACGAAATCTATTCTCGACATAAAACTTCGTTCAGATCTGATTTGTAGATTATTAGGCCTCTTCTTATAATTTATTGCTGGCTACGTATAGCACCACTAAAGATTATATTATTTCTATACATGAAGTAATGGTTAATTCATAGAGGTGTGTATGGTTGCGTGGAGGAGATGTTAAAACTTCACTTACAATATCATGGCCAGTGTTACCGCCTCTGACGACTTCAGGTGCCATGTATTCGATCGTTCCACAGAAGGAGTAAGCTCTGTGTTCCTGCAAATGAAGGAGAAAAAGAACAAAATTATGAACAATTTCGCATTCTACATTGATGTCTGGACTAAGAAGTCAGACTGGTAACTGAAGTACGAAGGAATTATGTTCACAAGAATTCTATAGCTTTTTATCACAGGTAGAAGTTACTGTGAATGAAGCATTAAAAATAAGAAAAAAAAAAAAAACAGACCGAGACTCGAACTCGGGACCTTTGCCTTTTGCGGACTGAGCTACCCAAGTATGACCCACACTCGCAAAAGGCAAAGGTCCCGAGTTCGAGTCTCGGTCCAGCACACAGTTTTAATCTTCCAGGAAGTTTCATATCGGCGTACACTCCACTGCAGAGTGAAAATTTCATTAAGGTAAGGAAATATCATACAGTGGTACTGTTGGAGCTGATAAATGTAAAAATAACTGCGTACCTTCTCATGAGGCAGGAATTCTTTGCTGAGGCCGAAGTCCGTCAGAACAACATGCCCTTGGCTGTCGAGGAGGATGTTCTCCAACTTTATGTCACGGTAGATGATGCCCAGCTAAAATGAAGCAAAAACAAATTCAAATGAGTTAATAGCAAAGCTAGCAAATGGACATAATCAGCAATAAACTTGTAAGAAAATGGGAGATGTATTTACGAGCAGTCATCATTGGTTTATGAACAGATGTCATAGAATAAGACAAAACACTCTGCAGCACGAGTAATTCTGTTCTATTGTAAAGTTTTCAGCTCTTCTCTTAAAAGGTCAGTGTCTGCAACAAGTGGTGGAAGAGTTGTGGTTGTCTTCAATGTGAAACATTTATTTACTTCTTACCCTAACATGCTTCAAAAGACTATCATTATTGTCTGTAGGTTTCTCTTATGTTTGACCTTTCTGGCTCTTCTAGTTATTACAAACTTTGCTTTTCTTGGAACGGCAAACCATCTGTAATCTTTCCAGAGCTCATACGAAGAGCGGGGTAGTTTATTGGCAGTCAGACATGGCAAGTGCGACATGAACCGTGATTAAATGAATGAGATGTAGCAAAGTTCAATGAGTGGATTGATGGGGATAAGTTCAGTTAAGATGTAATTGTATTAAATGAAGTCAGTGCCGAACCTGTACTGGAATGAATAAGTGGTGACAGTTGAAAATTTGTGCCATATGAAATCTCTAACTCAGATTTCATGCTTTTCGCGAGCTGTCGCTGTAACTATTAGGCTATTTGAAAACGCCTCAAACTTCTGTTCTCACTGTTGTTTTCATCTATGATATCCGAACACTACCGCCAAAGGTCACTGCATACTCTTTACACTGCGGGTTCAGCTCATCAGAACTGACACTGATACCATTCCATCTACATTATTTCGCCCCACCGATCTTTTTATTTAACTTCAGTGCGTTTAATTCATTTCATATACTGAATGTTTCATAATTAATGGGTGAAAATAACCGATGATAAAACAAAAACGCTGCTGTAAGCATGGATCTACAAACAAGCCGCTTGCGAAATAATATTGCGACCTGCTACTGACTTCAAACTGAACTCCTGTCCTAGTTCGTACCAATGTATTTGAAACGTAAACTTTTCAGATGAGTTCCATCTAAGTGTGCTGAGATTTCATCCCTTGTCCATGGTTGATGAATGTGGTCCATGCACGATGTGGCACCAATACATGCTGGAATAAGATGAAATCTAACGTGCCAGTACGGCCCAATTTGGGGTGTCGAGCCAATCCTATACCTTTTCTTTCAAGATCACGGTACTTCAAGTCATATGGGGTTCTCTGTCCGGTGTCGTCTCAGATGTGACGTGTACAGCACACCTCAGTCCTATGGTTTTTTTTTTTTTTTGTCTGAGGTCATCTCAAATGTGAAGTGCACATCACTGTCGTTCACAAGGACGAAGAAATGGAGCAACGAATTCTACAGTTGTGTCAAGCTGTAGGAGATGCTACCGCGATGTTTGAAAGTGCAAAGACGATTATAGTATTGTACTCAAATGCGAGTGAACACGTGGAATGCCTCCTTTAAGGGTAACTGTAACCGGGATATATGCCCCGGCCGCCAATTTTAGAGGGCGCCAAATTCATACTCATGAAAAAAAAAACCCTTGAAACTTCCTGGCAGATTAAGAATAGTAAGAAAAAAATCTTGTTTTACGGAGCACCTAGCACTCAGCGCACGTTGGTCTATCGATTATTCATAGGATTTTGAAACTCATCCATATTGGTTTTTGAACATTTTTGAACACATTCTAAGTTGACATCTGAACAAATCGTAAGTTGATTTTTAAATGCATGCATAGTGTATATGAAGCCTCTCCAAGGGGAATCCGCGTCGCATTCTAGAAATGGGAAACTTCCCTGCAGACAAAAAGGGACGGGGCTATACGAGCTGTGCCGAATAAACCCGAACGGGTGAGTGCCAATGGCTGTTTGTTTATGTAGTTGACGGGGTGTGCGAATGACCAGCGTTGTTATAATTAGTACCAAAATCCATAGACTCAGACTACCAGAGTGGAAATAAGCGACTAACAGGAACAACAAGTAAGGAAGGTTACATATTATCTTCTCCGTGGGTCCAAAATAATGAAACTTTGACAGAAAAATTTTGTAGACTGCTACTCTAGTAAGGGACAGTTGTACAGCCCCCCGTTTGTTCTATTCTAGGAATAGTGCGGAAAACGCGTTGTACGAACACGTAATAACGCCTAACCGGAGAATAAACGAGGGATAACTAAGCCGGTGATTCTGGCAGGGTTAGTGAAGTTATTCTCCGGTTAAGTTTTGACAATGGCAGGAATAGTTACAGAATTACTGATGACAAGATTGATTGTTAGAACGACGAAGGAGAAGAAACGTGAACATTACATGGAAGAACATGATTGCAAATTTTTATATGAATTTGTACTATTACTCTTCGATCTCATGTATGAGAAATTGGAGCATATGAATGAAATGCGGAAGTATTTCCTAACATAAAAAATTTTTTCCTTGCATTAGCCCTGATAGGCATTTGATATTGGTACTTAGTGAATTACATTCTGTCGTGTTATTTACGTAAATGAGGTATATAAAAATGACCATTTGTGCCAAAACAGTCTCACTTATTTGGCGTGTTAGAACTGTTACAATAATAGAAAGGCCTATTTCGTTTTACCTAGCTGCCAGTGACAAAATAGGCGTAATCAGTTCGAGAAACCGCCCCAGTCTTGGGTACTATCCGTATCAACAGCTTTTTCAGTAGTACGCAGCGTAGCAAACCTTTTGACAAACTTTGATGAGGTAATAGATTCTTTCGCAGAAAAGAAAGCACGCCGTGCAAAGCTATAGCAAGATTACAGAGAAGAAAAATTCTGGGACCTAAGGACTGAAGAAATGTGTACTGTCTTGCTTCTCTCTTGTCTTTACCGGTTTTGTGTTCCCTGTATTTAATTTTACGTCACAGAAGAGAAAGTTGTAAGCTAATAGGCAATAAAGAGTGCATATTTTCTGAAGAGTTCTTATTCACTCGCTCACAAGTAATCCCGCCCAGTTTTAACTGTGAGGTTTTTTTTTTTTTAAGGATAGTAGGATGTGAAACCGGCCGACTGGGAGCAGGAGAGGCACCACACGACATTTTCATTTCCACTGTCCTGAATATAGGTTTGATGGCTTTCATTACAAAATATACACTTTTGAATTCCATAGAGTGAAACACAGTCACACGCAATAGAAGAATGCTGTGTGAAGAGATGTGGCACTGCACTTTTGCACGCTTAAGACCAAATAACATGTCTTACATAAAATATACGTCTTCGAGGGAATGTAACAAACTCTTCAGAAAAATGTGCGCTAAAAAATGAACATATTTTTGGAAAATCGATTATCAAAAATTTTTGACATCCTATCTGAAATGCTCGAGGAAAGGTAGATGGGGGTGGGGGGCTCTAACAAGTAAAGCCCCGGTTCGGAAATATCGTAGATCCGGAGCTGGCTGTATGTTGTGTGTGTGACACTGGGGCAGCCCTGATTTGTCGTTCACTGCCCAGCCTGTAGCGCTGAATCCGGCCTGCCCGCCGGCAGGTGAGAGGTGTAGCCAACAGAAAGAACAGTGAAAGTGGCGCGAAGCCAAGCCACGGATAGAGAAAGCTCCTAGACGTTACGGCCTCCGCTTCACCCCGCACTGAGAACTGTTGTACAGCCCATCCAAGCTGGCGATCAGGAACGCGCAATCTTTACTCTAAATGTGGACTGCCCCCAATATTTGCTCTGCTTGATGGATGTAGGTAGATAACAGAAGCAATTTAGACGGGCAAGATATTCGACGAGTACTTCTACCGTGCTCACAGTAGCAGTTATTTATTGTTTTATTTGTTTCTTTACTTCTGTACGCCTTTTTAATGATGCACAGGCATAATAACACTGAACAGCAGCGAAATCCATATCCGCTTATAGCCGCTGTTATGGTGCAAAAGTGCTGGCTGCGCAGGGTGCACTCTGGGCGAGAATCGGGTAGGGATGTTCGATGATCTTAAGTATTCTGTAAGTTTCAGCACAAATAATGAATGAATTTTATCCATAGTGGATGCTGTCGAACTCCGTGACTGTTCCGTTATGGGGTTGTAGAAAAATATCCGCTACCAGACACAATAAAAGGTTGTTTATTCGTCACACGACCGGTTTCGGGCTTGCGCCCATCTTCAGGTGTTTATACATTCATTCACATGTGTGTACTGTTGGAGATAAAAAAAAGATGAAGCACCATTATTGCAGCCATGCTGTGATGATAGTTTTGCCACTTAGTTACACACTTATGGTCATTTTCACGTCCATATATCAGGTATAGCTCCATATTACACTATTATGATGTGCACTCGTGAAATACACTATGTTTACATAGAAACATGTGGGCTGTGGTCAAAGAACTCAGATGTAGCAGATGTAAAGATGTTGCTCACACAGAAACTCGTAGGTTCTGGTCAAAGAACTTAGCCACAGGAAGCGCAAAGGTGTTGCATATATAGAAATTTAAAAAGCTATAATAGACTGCGACGTTTCTTGATACACATTATGAAATTTTTTGGTTCACATTTTTGACGGAAAACTTAGATCTAGGAAGTACAATGTTGTTATATATATATGAAATTACTCAAAGCTATTACAAATTAAAAATTAAAAAATGACAGCTAGAACTGTTTTGAGCCACACTGTTGTCAGCTGTTGACAATGTAACACGTCGACAATCAGCGCCTGATGAAAACAGATGGGACCAATAATGCGACGCAAAGACGCTGCACACCAAACCTCAATCTTCTGATCATGCAATGGTATTTCGCGGAAGTTATGCAGATTCTCCGCTGCCCAGAATGTGTGATTCTGTGAGTTGACGTAACCACTTAGGTGAAACCAGGGTTGTTTGCTTGATTTGGGGGAGGGGACCAAACAGCGAGTTTATCGATCTCATCGAAGGATGGAGGAAAGAAGTCGTGCGTCCCTTTTCAAATGAATAATCCCGGCATTTGCCTGGAGCGATTTAGGGAAATCACGGAAAACCTAAATCAGTATGGCCGGACGCGGGTTTGAACCGTCGCCCTCTCTAATGCGAGTCCAGTGTGCTGACCACTGCGCCACCTCGCTCGGTGAAACCAGGGTTCACCAGATGTAAAGAGAACAGACACTAGGTAGGGGTGCAAGTGCAGGTCCACGTAGAATATTCGTCTACGTGATCGACGTGATTTGCCGGTCTCTTACGACAGGCGTCGGATTGATTTGTTAGGACTCTGAAGCATTTGCTAGTGAACTGTAGCCACGTTTTTTAACTTGTTCAAAACAGATCCTGTGTGTCGCCATTTTCGGACCAAGAGTTGCATCGCTCGCTTTGCTGGCACTTTGGCACCATTGAACTTCTCAGTAAACAATTGACCGCACCGTTTCCACGGCTCTGTAGTCACCTAACTTTGTACAACCAACACCCGGTGCTCCAATCGAAGTACCATCATCCCCTTTGCAATGTTCCACCCGCAGTGACAGCCCACACAACACACTGAACCAGTGTGGATCGTGGGCTGGCTTCCAAGTGGTGTGCACGTCATGGGCATGATTATATGGATACAGTCACGTCCAATCATATACACTTGTCCAGGTCACTTATTTTCTCCATACTGTATATTGGCTATCGTTGTAGTTGAAAATGAAATAATGCTTTTCATTGTTCATTTAGTTCATGCTTTAGTGGTATCTAATAGTAGTGTGTAGCAGTATTGTTCGGAATGTGTTTCTTAACTGCTAAAAGAAATCTATACGTAGGTACCTTTTTCGTTTATGATAAGTAAGATTACGTCTGATCCAAACCAACATATCCACAATTAAAGGTTTTCAGAATTTTGTTCCGTCCCCCTAGAATGATTTTACTCATTTCGTGCCGCGCGGGATTAGCCGAGCGGTCTCGGGCGCTGCAGTCATGGACTGCGTGGCTGATCCCGGCGGAGGTTCGAGTCCTCCCTCGGGCATGGGTGTGTGTGTGTGTTTGTCCTTAGGATAATTTAGGTTAAGCAGTGTGTAAGCTTAGGGATTGATGACCTTAGCAGTTAAGTCCCATAAGATTTCACACACATTTGAACAACTCATTCCGTTTGTTACTTTGAAAGACATTACTGAACACGTTCAGCACAAGATCTTCACACCGTCTGTGTTAACATTAAATATGGTTACGAAATGATATAATACATCGTATTCGGAAACAAGCGATGTCAGCGACTGTTAGTACGTTATTTTGTAACTCCAATGTTGTTTCCAAACGCGGGACGAAGATCGAGAAGTCCGTGCTGTGTTAAATGTGGAGTGTGAGCAGCATGAGATTAAGTTTTCACCTTGATCATTACAGAATTACCAACAGATAATAAAATTGCATTACGGCGTGTAGACACTTGTGGGATAAATACTTTTAATTTCTTTTGTCCTTATTGATTAATAAATATGACATTGGATACATTTGTATGTTGACTGAAGTAAAAATCTTCTGGGTTGTTGCTCTTGGCGCCGATCTATAGTCACCATCTAACAGTCATTTAGGATCGATTATTATCGATCATCGAAGTTTAGACATTGATGATAAAATCGAAATCAGAACCGATGTTTCCCAGTACCTCACATTCCTACATTGAGACGGATTGTGTGGTTGCTGTCTAGCTGGCATACAGGAATGATCACTCGCATTTGTGAAACTAGCGTTGATGTTAAAGTAATGGAAGCGCACACTAGTTATTAAGCTCGGAAATTACTCCTATTAGGACACACAATATTTCTCTTGTACGTTGTTTTGTCAAAACGTAAGTTGTCCACTAAGCCGACATGTCTGTGCTACTATTACTGTTTTCGCCGTTACAGGTAGACCAGCAGGAGTATTACAATGTGTACCCTGAAAACAACGTTAGACTCTTTTATCTTGCGCTGCACATATCGCAAGCGACAAAGGCGCAGACAGATTCTATAAGAAGCATTCGACGTAACATTCGTAGTTAGCATCTTCTGTAGTGCCATCTGTCGCCTACAGTTGTCGAAGCTTGAAAATGTCTCGCTAAAGCACAGCAGTTTCACATGCACTGCTAAAATATAATTTTAAATAAAAACTACTGCTGCTGCTGGTGGTAGCTCTTTTGAACGTTATTCATCATGTACATCATTACTCTGAAAATGCTTGTAGGGACTTTGTCGCTGCGTTCGTGCAGGTAATATTCGCGCAAACAATGTTCACCCTCGGCGCGGTGGCTGTTGGGAGTGATCGTAAACAGGAAATGCCTTTACGGTCGCTCCCATCAACCACCTCTCCGAGTGTGCACTTAGCTTGCACGTATAATAGTTTGGATAGGAATTAATATACGTTGTATCTGAAAGGGAACAGGAAAAAAATCTAAACTTTTACATTTTTGTAAGTGTTCTTTGATGTTCAACCCGCGGGTTACCATTAGCAAGATTCGTATTGGACATTGGTTAAAAGCATCTAAGTGATAATGCTTTCACCATTTGACTTCTTCGATTTCCTTCTGGCTACGCTACTGTAATTACAGCAATGTTGCCATTTTTAAATTATTCTTTACTGTCTTTCGAAATTGCTTACATTGTGGGTCGTAGTGCATGAAAAGAATATCGGTTTATCATATTCATTATTTGGCCATACGGGAATCATCATATTAATGCCTCTTATGTGGTATGCCTTACTGTGTTCTAACTTTGAAGGATAATAATGAATAATTTTTTTTAAAATAGGCTAAATAGCTGAAATTGCTACAGTTTTATCTACAAGGAAATAAAAAACTAGTCAAATGGCAGAAAGTATAGTCTGTTAGTTCTGCGTGACCTACTTCAAATGATGAATAATAATAATAATAATAATAATAATAATAATAATAATAATAATAATAATAATAATAATAATAATAATAATAATAATAATATGATGATGATCACAATAACAATAAGAAGAAGAGAATCAAGGCTAAAACTTCGCCACAGTTAACAAACTGATCCTTCTGCGCAGTTCGTTAACTCTTATTACCTAACACAGACCCAAAAAAATAGTCTGAACATAGAATTTGTGTCAAGCTTTCTTTTATCTTCACATCTTGAACGTCACAAGCATTTTAAAGGATTCCTGCACACGAAAGCGAAAACGTAGTTTTCGCGACTTTTTTGAATTGTCATACTTGAAAGGCTGATGTGTCGAGTTCCTTCTGACTGGATATAAACGTTTTAATACTGACATTTTCGACAACAGGTAGTGTCTACGTCTTGTGAGTAGTAATTTCATGGCTACAGAAGACGAGGTACCTTTAGATTTGAGTTTCGAAATAGAGGGCGTTCTCGTCTTGGCTTGTCTCGTTACTTTCTACTGCATCTTTCCTTCCTTGATAAACGCAAGGGAAAGGCTAGATGCTGGCGTGATGATAAAAATTCTCTCTTTCTTTGTGGCGGAAGAAGTTGAAAGCGAAACCGTCATGCAGGTACATGCTGGGCAGGAGACTTTGAGCAGTAAAGATCAGAACGTATTCTCCGCTGCGCAGCGAAAGTTTCGTTCCGAGAACCACCCCGAGACTGAGACCAAGCCATTATCCGAGGTATCCTTTCTCCCAGCAAGCAGGTGAGCTTACGAAGTGTCTGGAAAGTGGGACGCAGGTATTGGCGGACCGACTCTTTGAAACAAGGAAGATTAGGTTGTAACATCCAGTCGACGACGTGGTCATTAGAGATGGAGCACAAGCTCGGATTGGGAAAACACGGGGAAAGAAATCGGCCTTATCCTTTTCAAAGGAGCCATGCCGGCCTAGCGTCGTAAGCAGTTCAGGGAAATTTCGAAAAAAACATTTATCTGTATGGCCGGACGTGGATTCGAACCGTAGTCCTCCCGAAAACGGGTCCAGTGTCGCAGCACTGCGCCACGTCGCTCGGTTTGAAGCTCAGAATCAGGGCGACAGGTGCGCTCGGATGCATCAGATGGCAAAGTATTTTCCGTGAAAGGAAACACGTCCATGTTCGAGTCACGGTATGGCACCTTTAATTTTTCCAAGACGACGAAGCGCTTATTTATTACTGGAACTGAATTATTTGCCGAATGCTTCACGCGTCCTCTCACTGCCGGTGGAACAACGAAACCGGGGACAGACGCCGACCCTTTATGCTCAGAGTGTTACCCGCATTTCAGACACACTGATTAGTACATAGTACGTCATCGAAGGGCATGAAACGTAGGGGGGGGGGGCAAGAAAGGACGTGTTTATCACCGTACTGAGAAGAAATTATAGCTGTGCTCGAAATAAAACCGCACACTGGAATGATTAATCGCTTTATGGCTTCCCCATACCTCGTGGCTCCTCACTGTCTTAAAAAAATAAAGATATAATCCAAACGGTAATATTTTTTGCTGTTTTCTTCTTTTTGTAGTTTACATTCACGCATTAAGTGCACTGCCAAGCGCATATTCTAACCTTGCAAATTTTACAATGAAAAGTATTCTTACTAGCTACACAACACGTCTGCATTACGGTTTCCATTCTCTTCCTCGGCTTGAAAATTGTGTTTAAAAACGATAGTGTTAATCTATGGCGGGGCGAATCGAGATGAGGTATTTCGAGAATCAAGATGAGGTATTTGTTCACATCTTTCTTTTCACTATAATTTACCTAAGAGATTTTTTAACAGACGAAATGAAATATGAGAATTTTGTTCCTGACGGGGGGGGGGGGGGGGGGGCGGCAGAGATTGAAGGAGAACGCAATGCGTTGTTTATGGACAGACGAATGGTATCATGTCACGGGTGCTGTGTTGAGATCACGCTATGTTTACCCTTTCATCTGACCCGTCTTCTGCTTGAAGGATCAAAGTACATGGTGATTCTTCTAAAGAGCCATCAGAGAGCGAATGGAGACTGTAAATGACCAAGTATCTCTCTATGACTTCAGTTCGAGACAACAAGTAGCTAATGTTGTGTCTGTCTTATGTTAATGTCTTTTATCGCTTAATCGATAAAGACCTCCGTTAGCACAACCAGAAGAGTTCGTCTGTGGAAATAACCGCAGTGACGATTATTTAAAGGCCGTTCACGTGAGTCAGACCTCAATGCCAGAACAGTCTCGCACTTTAACCGACTGGCTTCATGCCCAGTTTGTTAAAACGGAATGTCAATTTAAAAATGAAGAAATATTTAACACCCTACACTTCGCGTCATTCTGTACATGGAAATCAGACTTTTCAGCCGGCTGTGGATAATCATCCTCTGGACGCGTAAACTGCAGTTCAATTGTCCTGACGAATACGGGGGCTGTTCAGAGAGTATCAGACTTTTATTCATAAAATCGGTCTTTATTCAGATGCAGTTGTTTGACGCTAGTTACCTTGAAGGCAGTCCCCTTGAGCTGCTACATACCTCTCCCAACGCTGCTGCAACTGCTGGAAGCGTAACTGAAAAGCCTGTTTTTGTCTGGTGCGCTGCTGCTCTGTCTAATTCTACGTAGGCCTAATGTCTTATCTATTCTGAAATCTGGCCCCTTTCGGAGCATTTTTCAGAGTGTTTCTCAGGCTAGGGAAAAGCCAGAAGTCACTCGGTATCAGGTCAGGGGAATAGGAAGGCTGAGAAACCACAGCAGTGCTGCGTTTGGCCAAAAAAACTCTGAATTAATTGAGGACTAAGAATGGACGCGTAATTTGATGAGAGTACCAATTGTCCACTGCCCCCATGTCCGGCCGTTTGCGTCTCACTGCTTCGCGAAGGCGATGCAGAACCTCTCGGTTGTCCTCCTTGTTCACATTAATACCTTCTGAGCTGTACTCGCAATGAAGCGCACCAATGGAGTCAAAAGAGACGGTCGATATGATATCCACTTTGCTGAGACCTGCCTCGCCTTTTTGAGTCTCGGGGATGACGGATGATTCTATTGCGATGACTGGAATTTTGTTTCTGGGTCATACCCATAAACTCTGGACTCATCACCAGTGATCACTCTCGTTCACAGTATCCAATATGTCCTGTGCGATCTCCGAACGAAGTTGCTTCTGATTAGTTGTTAGCAACTTTGGCACAACTTTTGCTAAGTTCCTCCTGAGGGCCAATTTTTTTGTTAAAATGCAGAGAATGAATTTAATACTAATTGTATACCCTTCTGCAAGTTCTCTGATCGTGATTCGTATATCCTGCATCACCAGGATCCTTACGTGATCAAGAACCATCTCACTTCCGGATGTTGCGTGCCTACCTCAACGTACTTCACTCTTCGCTGATAAGCGACCATCTTTGAAGCGATTGTAACACTCCTTATCTGTGTGGTACCTATTGCATCGTACCCAAACACTTGGCAAATCTAGTGGATTGTTCCAACTTGAGACTCTCCGAGCTTAAAACAAAGTTTGATGCAATTGTTCTACATTTTCTGCCATGTTGCCCACAACACAAAATACGACTACCACTTACGTGCGTTCACTTGTACACTACGTATGGCTACAAAGAGAGCAAGCGCACCCCGATACCATTCTCAGTTTCAACCATAAAAAGGAAGGTCAGATACTTTTTGAACAGCCCTCGTACACTCGACAGCTGGTCTCTACGTAGGCACTTACTCCATCTCACGCTACGACACGATACTGCATACGATTACATTAAAGCTAGGCCGGCATCATTTCTACACGGAGTCAGCAGTACCGACCTTGTGCAGGTGCTCCAGCGCCAGGATGATTTCGCCGATGTAGATGCGGACCTCGCTCTCGCTGAAGTGCTCCCGCTGGTACAGGTGCGTAAACAGCTCGCCGCCGCTCACGTAGTCTGCAACAACAGAAAGGGCACTATTAGCGAGGAACCCCAAGTCATTATTGCGGAGGAGAGTGAAGGTAGCGTGTGAGCAATGTCGCACAAGCAGCTGTTTGCAGACATTCCAGTGTCAATTAAATTGATTAGGGCATATACGAAATGTCACTGTCTGTGTTATTAAGGAGTATGGCGCAATGTACCTTCGCATGCATGCACGCATGCCCGAAGAAACACTGCATCGTATTTCGTGACAACACTGGCACTGTTATTTCGTATTTATTGGCCAATGCTAGGCTCTCGACTTTCAATAAATATGTCCATCCTGGACGAGAATATGGGTAACTTAAGAGCGCAGGTTGTGTATTTCAGACAACGACATATGGAAGTGTGGGTCTGGCAGTAAATCGTGCACGGATAGCCGAAACTGAGAAGGCGACCGCTCTCGTAAAGCAGGAAGTCCGGGTTCGACTCCGCGTCCGGCACAAATTTTCATTATCGTCATTCCATTATACAGCGTGTGTTTGTATACTTCTGCATTTCAAGTGAAATTCGCCGCTAAGTGTAGTCCGAACTGGAAAAGAAAACTGAAGTGTAGGAAGGAGGAGGAAGAAGTTTTGAGACTTGACGATGACATTTTAATTATACGAAGGAGGAGTTGGGAGGTCAGTTGAACGGAGTGGATAGTGTCCTGAAAATAGGTTGTTAGGTGTACATAAACGTAAAACAAGTGCAGTGGAGTGGAATTAAATCAGGCGATGCTGAGGGAATTACAAGACGAATATATACTAAGATGGTATCTGTTCTTTGGGACATGTCCGAAAGAACAGATACCATCTTAGTATATATATAGTTAAGGTTCGCCGGTCACTTGACCATCTTCTTCTTCTGTGCGAATGCACAAACAGTGCCCGAACTCTTGCGGGAATCGGCAACGCGCCGTGAGTAATGAGTATAATGGGCGGGGGCACTACGAATGCAGTGCGGGACAATACGTTGAGAATGTGGGTTTAGCGGGAGGCGTGCCAGAGATAAATCCCTGCAGTCGCGCTATCCTCTGTGTCCTCGGTGGCTCAGATGGATAGAGCGTCTGCCGCGTAAGCAGGAGATCCCGGGTTCGAGTCCCGGGCGGGGCACACATTTTCCTCTGTCCCCGTTGACCTATGTCAACGCCTGTAAGCAGCTGAGGGTGTTCATTTCATTGTAATCACAAGAGGAAATCAAATCTACAAGTAATTGTTTATTATTGCGTGGACAGAAAAGTGACGATGGCCCAAGTAGAGAGGATATAAAATGCAGAATGGACGTAGAAAGGAAAGCGTTCCTGCAAAGAGAAATATGTTAAAACAGAACATAAATGAAGTATTTCTGAAAGTATTTGTCTGGGATGTGGACGATGAACAGTACAGATAAGAAGAAAATACAAACAAGGTTTCTAAATGTAGTGCTCCAGAAGAATGCTGGAGATTATAAGGCTGGATCGTGTAAATAATGAGGGAGATAACGAAATTATCAGGGGAGAAAGAGATTTATGGTGACAGTTGAATAAATGAAGGGAGAGGCTGATAGGACGTATCCTGAGCCGCCAGTTTGATTTTGTAGTAATGTAGGACAGAATGTGACGAAAGGGGAGGGGGGAAGAGCGTTTGATTAAACCTCTGGAGGGAGAACAAAGCTTGACTATACTAAACATGTTCAAGCGGCTATGGGTTTCAGTAGTTACGCTTGTATTACGAGGCTTGCAAGGATAGACTAGCGTGGAGAGCTGTGTCAAATCAGCCTTCGGACTAGAGACAACAACGGCGTCACCCTGCTGGGTTCACGCCTAACAGCCCAGCCCCTGGTCAGTTTGGGATACATATAATTAGACGGAGCGCCCGGGGGTGCGGCGAGCGCTTGGCGGCAGCCACAGCCAGCCTTGAGTATACACGAGCCGCGCACCCCGTCTCAGGTCGCCGCTTAAGGCAATTAGTATGACGCGCCGCCACTGGCCTCGCGACACCAGCGATCAATACGGGCCGGTCGCTGATACTCGGCCCAGCTGCACCTGATGAGCAGCCAATCACATGATCACGATATTTTTGTAGACATGGTAAGGTCGCACCCACGTCCTCTTAGTATATTGTAAAAACCAGTCTCATCTATCCTCATGACCGAATCGTTCCTAACGGGATGGCCATGTCTGTGATGTTGAACAAGCCGAGGCTGGGGTACCTCAGGGATCAATACTAGACTCACCCCCCCCCCCAATACACACACGTTCACCCCCCCTTCACACACACACACACACACACACACACACACACACACTTCGTCGCGACACATGTAGTTACAGTCTTTATTCAAGTGAACGGAGGAATGCTCGTCACTCCAAAAGACAATTCTGTATTTTAAAGCACGTTTGAACATCTTTCACCTATCCCTATTCCTCAATAATTAGCCAATGTTTCCTTGTGTCACCCTTGTTTCCTCTTATCTTCCTCCACTTCCTGTTTGTATCTTGTGATTTTAAGAGGTACCCTGAAAGTTCACTGATAGCATACTCGGGAAATGCGACCAGTCTATTTAGGGAGATTAACTATAAAATTCTCGCGCGACCTGTCCTATAATACTCCCTATAACAAATATCAACGTCAAGGGATATTGAACGTAAACAAACAAGGATAGCACAGCTTATGACAGGTTTGTTTGGCCCACGGCAAAGTGTCCCGCACAGCGCGCACAGAGGCGTTTCAATTGTCGTTCTTCCGAGCTCCATACCCGAATGAAAAGCGAAGGAGGCCTAGTAAGTGGTACAACTGGAAATAATTTTTAGCATGCACTTCAATATGGCTTGTACACTACAGATTTAGAAGTCCTTATTATATTAATGCATTCAGTCCATTTTTTCTTTATCTCGATATGTTAAATTATTCGGTCTGCAGCTCACTTTCCTTTACTTTCAAATGACCTGTTTCGGGCCAGTTACCATCTTGAGAGCATTTGTTACAGTTAAGGAGTAACTTGTCGATACAGAACTGCAAGTTTGCTGTGATAACTCAGTCGTAATTGAGTTATCGAAGTCCTGGACAGAGAAGTTACTCCGTAACGGTAAGAAACTGTCTCGAGATGCACAACTGGTCCGAAACCGATTGTCTGAAAATAAAGAAATGCGATCGGTAGAATGGAATTGGACATTTTTGTACAAATGAAGATCGCGGACACTCCCCAGTGACGAACATGTCTAGTTTTGATGAATTCATTTCCAATGTCGACATTCTGTACACTAAAGTACGTAGTCTCATAACCCTAGGAAAACTCTTTTCGATGCCTAAATAAATGTAGGAACAGCTACTTATTTTAAAAAAAATTCAATCGTGTTTCTTTTTTCCGTCATATAATTGTTGTCCGAGATTTATCTGATCATTTTGGGCTCAAATGGCTCTGAGCACTATGGGACTTAACTGCTGTGGTCATCAGTCCCATAGAACTTAGAACCTACTTAAACCTAACTAACCTAAGGACAGCACACACATCCATGCCCGAGGCAGGATTCGAACCTGCGACCGTAGCGGTCACGCGGTTCCCGACTGAAGCGCCTAGAACCGCACGGCCACACCGGCCGGCTTCTGATCATTTTGCTAGTTTTGCCTGTATTCTTTTAATATTCACAGGTAGTGTCTCACACTACAAAATTAACATCTCCAGTATTTTCTAACAGATCATTCTTGACAAAAATTTAGCGAACTTACGGGTTCTTTTGCTTTGAGAGTCGTAATTTTAGATTTTTTGGCTGATACTTTAAAGATATATTCTTTATAGACACTCTACACAAGCACATTCGTTTCCTAAAATACTGAAAGAAAAACATTTCCCTTCAGTCACAAATCGTAGAATTTATTACAATGCGTTTTTTCGCCCACATTTTACAAAAATAACTTAGTGAACCACACTGGATAAAATTTAAGTCCTGCATGAGCATCATCTTATTTGTATCATGAAATGTGCGGTCGTCTGTGTCTGCGAACATTGTACAACTTTTGTCAAACAGAAATAAGTTTAAAATGCAATGAAAGTCGTTTTCAGATGTTCTCTTATCTTTGTGACGTTGATAGGTTCCACGGTAACACGATAAAGTGCCAACAATAAAGCATATCTGCGAAGCACTGACGAAGTGTTCCTAAACGGACCTTATGTGAGCAGTGTTGCCGAAGGAAAGTGATGAAGTGATGATCAACGTTTGATCATTTATAGAAATTAAAACCGCAATAACTTTGGTCTTCTTCAAAATGTACGCTCCCCACTTTCACCTTCTCTCTCCTCCCCCCCCCCCCCCCGCTCGCCTTCTCCTCTCTCTCACTCTCTCTCACTCTCTCTCTCTCTCTCTCACACACACACACACACACACACACACACACACACACACACACACACACTTTATAAAATACAAGCTCTAGTACCCTTGAATGTCCAGGTGTTACGAAATACAGCAACGACGAAATAACTACGTCGATTACAATTATTGGTAATCATATTATGTATGCTGTTTCGCATTAAATAAATAAACAACGAAGTCTCGAAAGCGCCTCAACTAGAAACCCACGTACACATCCAACAGTAGCTTCTTCCATGCAATATTGATGAACAGAACACAATGTAAGAAAAAATGCTCATTGAGTTAACATGCGATGTAATGGAATTACGTCGCGAAGCCGATTGCGCAGTTCCTCTGTGGGCAACGTTAAATGTGTCTTGCAGTAAGTTGTGTGGCACAACAAGTGTTTGGCCCCATTATCCGCCGCGGTGCAGTACTGGCGAGCGCGGCCAGTAGCGCAGAACGCGGCCTGCAAACCTTGGCCGACATCCGAATCGCCGTATTGCGCGCTGACCTGCTAACGCCTGCCGCCGGCGCCGCAGGCAACCCGCAAAACGATCTGGCCGGCACTGCGCCCTGCTGCCGACTCTTTTCTGCTTCTTTCTTCTGGCCGTTCAGCGAGGAAGCAAATCACTCTGTACGGCTACTTAAAACGTCTGAACGAGTTCAGTGTGGTTCACTTAATGAAAACGCAGCTGCTTCATCTTATGAAGCTTTTATTTTCTTCTCGACTTTCGATTACATGGGCGACTTTGTCATCAAAGAAAATCGCCGTGTACCCTTATTTACAGGAACAATAATCCCACCTCAAGCTATGAGAAGTCGGTAAACATGAAACACTGAACTCGTCGCCGGAATTCTTTGCGCTCTTCTCTCTCTGAGTCGTGTAACCCCTAGGTAGTCACTGCCGCCTCACATAGTCATCAGACATAAAGACTTATTTACTATTCCTGAAGTGTTGTTAAAAACACTGCAAGAGTTATTTTGCTCATTATGAAACAAATCAATTATTATCACTTCGTTTTACACAGTAGATACGAGTTGTTTAAGGAAAGTTCGATTTATTTTTCTGACACTTACACGCTCCAGAAAACACAAATTAGTGAGACTGTTCCTCAGTTAAATAATAAAAATCAGTATGTCATGCCCGAATTCTCTCAATACAACAACAGAGTTTCTCGTTTAGCTACCTTGCGTTATATTAATAAGGTGAAGGAGTCACGCACAGAAAGGTAAAACATGGCCAACTAGCAAGAAAATGAAAAGAAAGTTCTGTGCGCTATTCCGATGTTCTGCCACACACAGAATAGATACATACAAACTTGACGATATGCTTCGTCTAAAGTTTTATAAAGGACTCTAAGCCTTATCTAATGATGTGATATATATAGCACAAGAAACACAGGCAATGCGACATATGGAGATTGCATAGATTAATTATTTCTACTGCTTCCATGAAGCGGCCTTGACGCAGTGGTAACACCGGTTCCAGTCAGATCACCGAAGTTAAGCGCTGTCGGTCTGGGCTAGCACTTGGATGGGTGACCATCCGGCCTACCGAGCACTGTTGGCAAGCGGAGTGCACTCAGCTCCGTGTGAGGCAAAACTGAGGAGCTACTTGATTGACGACTGTGGTTGAGGATGACACGGCGGTCGGTCGGTTCCAGTTGGCCATCATAGCCTGTTCTGGCACAGTTCAGTTCATTGCTTCCATGAAACTAAGTCACTTTCCTGCAAATTCTATAATACCACTTAACTGCAAGAAAAGGGTTATCATCTTCCAAACGCCATAGAGTGTAAACAAAAACGTACATTCTGTTAGTATCAGTAAACTGGTGCTATTCAAATGTTGACGATAACCCGATTTCTTGGTTTTCGAATCTCAAACACTGTGCATCCATGAAGTCACCGTATAATTGTCCTCTGTGGTTTTTAGTGACCAGTGATCTCCAACTGCCTGCCATGCACAGACTACCAATTGAAATGTGTGAGAGCACTCTGTGTACACATATATTCTCTCTTCCTATCGCGTTACTAGAGCCACGCAAGAACCGATGACACAGTATCTGACCACTTGCACGTACAGCGGGATATTAGAGGATGGAATACATTTGATTGCTTAGTAATTAGATCGTGTAAAGGGGTACAGGAGCCTGTTCACCATCTGGGTACGTAACAGTAATGGTCCGTCTCTTACTATGGTCCAGAAACTTTACATTAGACAGTTCTCTTCGTCGTTTGAACTGTGTTGTGATAAGACCCCAATGGAAGTTTTCGCGAAGAAGAAGGGGTGTCGCGTTAGTTCCACACGTCGACACCTTGCAGAGCGGAACGCGAGTCCTTAATCAGTATTTAAAAAAAGACCAGTCAGCGCGAAGAAAATCCGTGTCCAAGGCGGCGTGCAGTCTACTCGTTGAAGAGACAAAAGACTGTCTCCGCTTGGAAGCACAGACACACGCAACAGCTTAACAGTTGGCAACGGGGACGAAAGCGTTTCCCAGCGGCAGCCGCTTTCTCGGCGGTTAACGGAGCGATTCGCTACGAAGTGCAGCGAAGCTAGCGGGTAAAAATAGAGGTTATCCGTGGGAAAGCAAACTGGGGGCGGCTGCAGTTAGCGGCACAAGAAGGCGCACCGACGTGAGACTGCCAAGTGAGGCAGGACCCAGTGGTAAGCTTAAGCGCAGCAGGAAGTAGACCACTACATGGCCGCACCTCCCAGAGTAGTCTCCCTAGAAGCAAATTGGAGCTGCCTGCTAGAAGACAATGAACTATCGCTCTTCTCCGTAACACACATTTGCTCACACAAGAAACTTGTGATAAATAAATGTGCGATCAGCAATTAAATTTATCATGAATTCGATGAATAACGCCTTTGTTCGTCCGAGGCTGTACCTTCTAACTAAAGAGTACGTAGTCGAAGAGTATCTCTCGTTACTTGTCCACCAATCTCACGATACTCAAATCTTGGGATGAGAGGGACCTAATGTCAACAATTCCACACACTGCCTCAGAAACTACCTAAGAAAAATTACCCTGTTAGAGGACCTTCTGTGGAGCAGAAGCTTTTTTGACCGAACAGTTGAAAAACTGCCGATTGTTGCCCTGAGAACACACACACACACACACACACACACACACACACACACACACACACACACACAAAAAACTGCGAATTGTCCAAATATGCCCACCGCCGACTCAAGGATGTCAAGTACTTCTCGTGGAAACCCAGGGGGGGGGGGGGGGGGGGGAAAGAAAAAAAAACTGTGGTGACAGATTCCAGTAGTGGAGGCAAGTTGTCGGCGTGCATGTACCTGCGAAACAGACCTGATAACACGAACTCTGCAACTTTTACCTCCTCGACAGCCAAATCGCACGCTACGTTACTACCAGATTTTTGTATGATATAGTGACTGCCGTTATCAATAGATTTTAACTCGTGGGCTGTCCCTGATCAACTTCTAGCTGCTTGTCGTCGTCACCTTTCTTTAAAGATTAAGCAAGTCCTTGTTCCGATCTCACAAACAAAACTGTTCCCATCTTTTCAGAGGTCTTCTAACACCTCTTTCCATGTCGGCTTGCAGTTCAGGATGTTTTAGAGAACTGTATGACTTGGCATTCTCATGCAGTGTTTTGTCTCATTTTCACGATATTTCTGAAATTTTTCATCCATGTTGATAATATTTAATTCTGTTTTAATATTTTTCGAATCATGTCTCTTCTTGTGCAGTCCTTCGTACTCCTCAGGAATCTCATCTCTCTGCTGCCTGACTTTTCTATTGTGGTAACCCAGCTTTTGCTTCCACAGGATAAGACAGCAGCCGCCATCACTTTATACAATTTCATGGCGGTCTCTTTTTGTACTTTATGGCACAAATTTCTGCTAATGGTACCACAGACAGCTCGTAATTTTTGTATTTATGTTCAATATCTGAATCAAATGGTTCAAATGGCTCTGAGCACTATGGGACTTAACTTCTGAGGTCATCAGTCCCGTAGAACTTAGAACTACTTAAACCTAACCAACCTAAGGACATCACACACATCCATGCCGGAGGCAGGATTCGAACCTGCGACCGTAGCGGTCGCGCGGTTCCAGACTGAAGGGTCTAGAACCGCTCGGCCACTGCGACCGGCTATCTGAATCAAAATGAAAACTTACATACAGACTAACAAGGGGAGGCCGCCAATTGTGAAGTTCAGATTCGATTCATACTGCGCATAATAAAAGTTCATGGCCAGAGGTGTAATGTGGCAAAGCACCAAGATGCACTTCTCAGCCGTTGTCGAGAAAATCGACACTTAAAAGAAACCGTTGCGGTGAAATACTCTCTACGCTTAATAATATTCTTATGCATGTTGGTGAAGGCGGATCGCTCTCCAATTGTACCGCCTCCATTTTTCCGTTTGTTTAACGGGGTGTACCAAAGCTCTCACGTCCGCACTGATTTTGGACGATGTTATAAGTTGCGCTAGGGACCGCATCTACCTTCTTTCGAAGTTAGCAGTCAACTACGCTGTTATGCGGCGGCTCGTTTCGGCCCATTCAACATCTGTCCTTCAAGTGTAATGAGCGAGTAACGGAGTTTATATTTCATACCTGCCACAGCAAATTTGTGTTCGTGGGGTGTCTATTCTAATTCGAACGTTTGACTTACGCTATACGTATTCGTTTCGGAATATCGTTTCTACGTCTTCCGTTAACTATACGTGGTTAACATTATGAAGACAATTAATAACATTTGTGAAATACAACTTTGTTTGCGGAAAACATAATGATGTTCGAAGTCGCCAGTTTTTCCACGACAAACGACCTTCAACAACTGATTATATGCATAATTGTTGCAACTGATTGCCGGGAATATATATATATATATATATATATATATATATATATATATATATATATATATATATATATATATATACTTGAATTACAAAAAACAAATACTAAAAAAAAAAGTTGCATGGCGCGAGATTCGATCCGGCGACCTTCGGATTACGAACCCGAGCGCTTACCGCTGCGCCACAACGCTGTAGAAACTTATTAATCATAGAGAGTATTTCACCGCAACGGTTTCTTTCAACTGTCGATTTTCTCGACAACGGCTGAGAAGTGCATCTTGGTCCTTTACCACATTACACCTCTAGCCATGAGCTTTTATTATGCGCAGTACGAATCGAATCTGAATTTCACAATTGGCGGCCTCCCCTTGTAAGTAAGACAGCCGAGACACATTTGCTCTAAAAGTGAATTATCTAAATGTTATTGGATATTTCCATGGCAATGCCGTTAGTTTAGTTTTAATAGTAGAAATTTTAAATTGAATTCGTTGCATATTTCGTTCAGCTGGTGTACTGATCTTTGGAGGTCATCTTCGTTCTTTCTAATAATAGCGATATCATCTGCAGACTGAAGCACATTCAGGTATTTCCCATTCGTTATCTTAATTCCTTTTATTTTTATGTATTTGTGTTCCGTTGACCCAGTATGAACAATCAAGTAATAAATTACAATTATTCCACATTATAAGTTACAAATTTTATGGTATTGAAATGCTTTGTTTTGAAGTGAAGAATAAATAATTGAGAGGAGTATACAAGTTGCCAGTCAACAGCTAACAAAATGTTATTGTCAGCCTTATTGCTGCAGTTCCTCCTGAAACTCGTAAACAAAATGACGTCATCACTTTGTATTTCTCGTACCTCTGTTGTTTAGGTAATGCTGTACCTACAGTCGCCTTTGCGTTTTTTTTTTCTGTCGTCTTTTCGCCACAATAAACGCAACACAAGCTCCCAAGCAAATACGAAAGTTTATAGCAGACTGCTTGCACAGTGAGGCAACGAGTGGACACGAGAATGTTTCTTTCCACAAATTTTTGTGCATGCCCTTTTACTCCCGTGCGCCTGCGACTGTGCACGGCGCAAAGGGCATCGTGTGGACAGACCTTTACTGACTCACTCTTCATCAGCCATTTGAGCACTTCTTTGCAATACCCTGCGGAGTTCTGGCACCGTCGCCAGGTGACACTGGACTTGGTCGAGTTACTGAAACACGTGCTGCAGCGACACCTTCAGTGATGTACTAACAAGGTTCCTCGCGCAGTAAAATGTATTTAACGACAGCTTCAAGTTGCAGTTCACATCGGAATCAGCACTTCGCCAGTCCCTCAAGAGTGTCGAAGCGGTGAGTATACCACTAATCGTAACTTGCAAATGTACGGTTGACGTCCGAAAGCCGTCGTTAAATAAGTTTTACTTAGCAAGTGAAACTATATAAGGTCCCCTTTGCGCCAAAACAACGAATGTGCATTACACTAGTCCTGAGATAAATCTGACCGTTCTATAGGGCCTTAAAAATCAAGAACGGCAATTTAAGAAATATATTTGCGCAATATACTGAGCTTTCGCATACGAACTAAAAGTGAATCAGACATGTTATTGTGGTCTTCAATCCAGAGACTGGTTTGATGCAGCTCTCCATGATGCTCTATCCTGTGCGAGCTGCAACCTACACCCTTCTGAATCTGCTTTAGTGTATTCCTCTCTTGGTCATCATCTAAGATTTTTACTCTCCACGCTGCCCTCCAGTATTAAATTGGTGATCCCTTGATGCCTCAGACCATGTCCTACAAACCGATCCTCCTCCTAGTCAAGTTGTGCCACAAACTTCTCTTCTC
The DNA here is from genome assembly GCF_023864345.2 of Schistocerca serialis cubense. Lineage (NCBI taxonomy): Eukaryota > Metazoa > Arthropoda > Insecta > Orthoptera > Acrididae > Schistocerca > Schistocerca serialis. Next base: position 795,005,708 of record NC_064639.1, on the reverse strand, counting down.
CCAAATTCTATTCAATACCGCATTAGTTATGTGGTCTACCCATCTAATCTTCAGCATTCTTCTGTAGCCCCACATTTCGAAAGCTTCTCTTCTTGTCTAAACTATTTATCGTCCATGTTTGACTTCCATACATGGCTACACTGCACGCAAATACTTTCAGAAACGACTTCCTGACATGCTAATTCCAATTTTATTGCTTAAAAATAAACAAGGGAAACTCGAAACAAAAAAATTGAACCAACAATAAAACTGCGAAAAAGCAATCTAATCGACAGAAACCTTTAATTTGCATCGGAATCCTATTCAGAATATTCATGCAGTGTGTCACGTAGAATCCCATCGCTCAACAGCGGTAATTTGCATGGTATTCCCTCCCAATCTGCTGTTACACGTTCTAAGCGGACCCCTAAATTTTGCCGCTGCTATCGGAAGCTTTTTCCGTGTATGCCTTGGACCAGACTATATGCCGAAGAGCGTTTCTTGCTTTTTAAGTTTATTTCACTAAAGGTACTTTCAAATCAGGTCTTGTAGAACCCTTAAAGAAATTTCTTTCATGGTGGAGCAGGCAAACAATTTGCATTGCACACAGCGCAGAAGACTCGTGCCCGTCCTTCAGACAGGTACACTGTCGCGCACGTAATTTTCCTCTCTATCTCGGAATGAGCAGAGTCACACTCGATTTCTATGTGAACTGTTTTGACTGTAATATTGAATGGCCCTTGCAGAAAAGAGAGACAGACAGACATACACAAACGTAATTTCTTATCCTGACCGGCATATTCATTTTTCACCCCTACCATTCAAAGTCACGCCTCACCTAGAAAGAATAGTAAACAATGCACAATCCTAGCCCAGGTTTTTTTTCCAACAATACAGCTGAGCATAACTGGCTGAGCTATTTAATGACAACTGACAAGTTATTAGTAACAATGATACACGCGAAGTTAGGAAAATAATGACGAAAATCTTCATTGTTATCGCACGTTAAAAATTTTGGAATTTAAATAATCAGAGTAAGCAGCACACTCATGTTTCCACAATGCACAAAGTGCTGTTAACTGAGCGCCAGAATCACGAACGTGGCAAATGGCCGTTTCGCCGTTACTAAGTAAACTCATTTGGTGGCAATGGACCTCGCAATGTTTTTTTCTGCACTGCCAAGGCAACTCATTGGAGTTTTTGCTATAAAAAAGTACCCGAACCATGAAACTCCCAGTGCATGTAAATCAAAGTCGCCATTTTTTTCCACGCGTGGGTTTGACTTAAGAGCGACGATACTGCGCTACTAAAATCTGATCGCTTGCTGTTGCTCCGTACCACCTTGAGTTGTGAAACCAGGTGAATACATTTTCCCCCGTGATACGAGGGCGTTATCGAGCAGGACAGTGGCGCGCGCAGAAAGAGCGGCGGGCGGCTTTCTTCGTGTTGTGCAAGTCTTGTTGCACGGCAACAGGACGGCGAGCTTCAAGCCGCGCTGTCAGCCGTGTTGGCAAAGTCAGTTGCCGCAACCGGCGGCTGGCGCCGGCCGGTGCTGCCGCCTGGCGGCCGCTTCGCAAGTGGGTCAGTGGGGGCAAGTGGCACGCAGCGCGCTGGCCCGCTAGGCTAGCAGCTGCGCGCTCTGCGCATGCGCCGTCGGCCGCGGCTTCCTTCCTCTACCTCTGCTCCCACCGGCGTCCCAAGAATCCGCGCGGCCGTGCTGAGGACATCACGTAAGCGCTCGCTGGAATCCTCCGCAGTATCAGGACCCAGTTGTTGCGCTCGCTCTCCCTCTCACGCAAAAACGAGCCTAGCCTGACCTTCAGTCGTCCTCTAAATCCACCACTGCAGTAGCTTCATCAAGTAATAATAATGGGCGATCCACGGGTTGTTGGCAACCAGAGGAAACATAGTACGATACATTTTTCCTTATGTCAAGCCTGTTCTTGGGACTTTTGCACTGTCAAATTGCAGAAGTCTAGAGCAATGAAAAACTGTCGACCTTCCGGTAATTGTGAAAGTTAAAGTTGGCCCAAGAAGTCAGTTTCAGAGGAGAAAGTGAAAGCTGTATTCCATATCTGCTCTGGAGGAGAACCCTTCAGTAGTACGTTGGAGCGCTACTGAAGCCCTGAGGACGTGTTAGTTGTATGCAGTTGCTACAATGAAATAGGCAAAACACTTTAGTATTTTTTTTTTTTTTTACTGCGGACGTCATGAAGGAATCCATACCGGATGCATCCAAGTGACACAATTCTATAACGTCAAAACGAGGCGCCATCGTCCGTTTATCTAATGTATCACCTTTTCCAGTCCATGAGTCTGCTACAATCGCTCCTGGACAATACTGTTTCCATTACTGAAAACTCAGCTAAATTGATACGAACACTAGTTGACTAACCTACCAAAAGTGTATAGGACGAAGGATATCAGAAAAACTGTGCACACTATTCTTTGTATATCATCAGTATCTCACTTGAAACTGTAACAACTGGATTCGTACAACTAGCAGGTACTGATTACTTATGATGACACTCAGACGCTCGATCACACAGATAGTTATAACCTACAATATGCACTCCGAGGAGGTTAATTAGTGTAAAATTCGTGCATTGACAATTATTTAGGGATATGTGAAAGTTTGTTTTGTCAGGTGAAGCTCTTCTCGTTTCTGTCGTCGAGTTGTGGTATCACAAAACACTTCGTGTACGTCTCCCGTTCTTCTCGTGAGCACACGACCTACTGACAAATTCAAATTCAGGCAATGGGAAATCTTACACCTTACAGGTCGCCGTATTTGCTAAAGGATAAACCTCCTTTCTTGCTTACAGAATCTCTCTCTGCATTATGGAGCGGCGTAATAGTGAACTGCCAACGGCCTTGCCGCACTGGTAACACCGGTTCCCGTCAGAGCACCGAAGTTAAGCGCTGTCGGGCTTGGCTAGCACTTGGATGGGTGACCATCCGGTCTGCATGCGCTGTTGGCAAGCGGGGTTCACTCAGCCCTTGTGAGGCAAACTGAGGAGCTACTTGATGGAGAAGTAGCGGCTCCGGCCTCGGAAACTGACATACGGCCGGGAGAGCGGTGTGCTGACCACTTGCCCCTCAACATCCGCATCCAGTGACCCCTATGAGCTGAGGTTGGCATGGCGGCCGGTCAGTACCGTCGGGCCTTCATGGCTTGTTCGGGAGGAATTTAGCTTAGTTTTAGTTGTAGTGAACTGCTGCCGTTTATCGACTGTGCGTGCTGACGCACTGACAGACCTACCACCTAGCAAGCTGCACTGTAGCGCAACTACAGAACGATGAAGTTTGCAGCAGGACGTCGTAGCGTGCACGTCGTTTGTTTAACGTAAGCGCTCCCAACATCTCCGCATACCTCGCCGTGACACTTCTGTGAAAAATTGTTTGTAACGGGGTGGCCACAGCAAGGGCATCCAGTCACCTCTTAAATTAGCAATTCTAAATCAGTAATAACCGTGCCGGCACTGCGCAGATGCGGCATGGAGGCACAGGAAAAAGAAGAAGAAAGAAGAAGAAGAAGAAGGTTAAGGTTTAGTATACAAAATTTCGTACTGCGAGACCTTTTCTGTTGAAAGAGATGTTACGTATTGTAAGTCCCACACACAATGGTTTCACACTATAGTCTTTCAGCATACATTGGAGGGACAAAACTCATGGGATAGCAATACGCATGTATACAAACGGCTGTAGTATCGCGTACACAAGGTATAAAAAGGCAGTGCACTAGCGGGGCTGTCATTTGTACTCAAGTGGTTCACGTGAAAAGGTCTCCAGCGTGATTGTGACCGCACGGTGGGAATTAACAGACACTTAGCGCGGTATGGTCGTTGTAGCTAGACGCAAGGGGCATTCCATTTCGGAAATTGTTAGGGAATTCAGTACTTAGAGATTCACAGTGTCAAGATATCGAGAATACGCGTTCTCTCTCACCAGGGACAACGCAGCGGCCGACGGCCTTCACTTAACGACCGAGAACAGCGGCGTTTGCGTGCAGTTGTCAGTGCTAACAGACAAGCAACACTGCGTGAAATAAAAGCCGAAATCAATGTGGGGGCGTACGACAAACGTATTCCTTAGGACAGTGCGGTGAAATTTGGCGTTAATGGGGTATGACAGCAGACGGCCGACACGAGTGCCTTTGCTAACAGTACGACATCGCCTGCAGCGCCTCTGTTGGGCTCGTGACCACATCAGTTCGACAGCAGACGACTGGAAAACCATCACTCGGTCAGATGAGTTCCGATTTCAGTTGGTAAGAGCTGATGGCAGGGATTCGAGTGTGGCGCAGACCCCACGTAAACATGGACTCAAGTTGTCAACAAAGCACTGTGCAAGCTGGTTGGTGGCTCCACAATGGTGTGGGCTGTGTTTACGTGGGAAGGACTGAGTCCTCTGATCCAACTAAACGCTTCACTGACTGGAAATGGTTCTGTTTGGTTATTTTGATACAATTTGCAGCCTTTCATGGACTTCTTGACAATGCGCCATATTACCCCGCCACATTTGTTCGCGATTGGTCTGAAGACGATTCTGGACAGTTCGAGCGAATGATTTGGCCACCCAGATCGCCCGACGTCAATTCCGTCGAACATTTATGGGACATAATCGAGAGGTCAGTTCGTGCACAAAATCCTACACCGGCAACACTTTCGCAATTACGGACGGCTATAGAGGCGGCAGGGCTCAGTTTTTTTGCGGGGGACTTCCAGCGAACTGTTGAGTCCACGCGAAGTCGAATCGCTGCACAACGCCGGGAGAAAAAAAGAGGTCCGACATGATCTTACAAGGTATCCGACAACTTTTGTCATCTCAGTGTATGAGTTTCCCGTTTTACGACAAGGGAGTAGCTATTATTACTAAGCTTTCGTGTGAGTAAGTGTGAACTAAGTTGCAGCATTATCGAAAAGAAGTACTGGTGTTTAGTAGTTGTGCTACGCAGGGTATTGGTGTATGGACGTGTTGCGCGTGAAAGGTTCTCTGGTGTAAAATGACGGTGCTGCCACCCTAGGTTCAAATGGCTCACATGGCTCTGAGCACTATGGGACTTAACTTCTGAGGTCATCAGTCGCCTAGAACTTAGAACTAATTAAACCTAACTAACCTAAGGACATCACACACATCCATGCCCGATGCAGGATTCGAACCTGCGACCGTAGCGGTCGCGCGGTTCCAGACTGTAGCTCCAAGAACCGCTCGGCCACTCTGGGCCGGCGTCACCCTAGGCAGGGCTTCAGTTCGCGTTGCTGGGTAATGCAAGCCTCTTACTTGTCTAACCCCTGTTGCCCATCACATCCTTTTCACCTGCAAGTCGAATCTAGAAAAAGTGACCGTTTCGAAAACTAGGGCAGTAGTACTCGCGGATTCAGATCCTAACGGCGGACTCTGATGCTCCAGTCTGTAAAAGCACTGTTGCACTTTTCGTGAAGGAATAGGACACAGTCCAAGTATCTATCCGCGTTCGAGAGGAATTAGCTCCGGAGGAGAATGTCTGCCCGCTCGGCTACAACAACAGTCGTTATCCTCTCTTCCCACGTGCCGTTGGCGAGATAATACAAACATTAAGATTAGAGTTATCTACGACCAAAACAAAGTGGAGCGCTGCGTCTCTCGGCGGTTCCAATTCCGTCGCGGCTGCCCCTTGGCACAAACAGACGGGCAGTGGCGCGTCTCGGGCAATCACGTGGCCAGCTGCCATCGACCATTTGTTTGTAAACACAGCGGTGGTGAGGCGATAGCGTATTAGTAAAGAGTGTAATTTACGTGTTTACCGGTAGAGCTGTCGGCGAGGCAACTGAAAACATTATACACCGCGCAGGAAGTAGCTGAAGACACGTGGGTACCTTTCATCATTCACGTATTTGCTGGATGAACTTACACACGACGACAGTTCTTACATGCGAAAAAGTATTTAGAAGACTTTCCTTTTTCTCTTTTCACATCGTTCTTTTACCTTCAAATGAAAATAATGTCTCCCGTTCCCTAAGCGCCTGTACATCACACATTTTGTTGTGCTGCTGCAACAGAGCTATAGCTATGTATAATAGCTGCTTTACAGCCCGTAGTGTTCATAAAAAATATACCTGAAAATTAATGGTAATATGTCTATAAAATGTCTGTGATGATCGATTTGCACTTGCGCCGTAGTGCATTCAATTACCAATACGAAGATTCGCATAAAACAGCTAACGCTGCGTCACTTGCGCCTTTTCCCCTCTGCATGAATCAGTGCAATACAAATGCCAGGGTATGCACTGCGAAGCAAAACCAAGTAACATAACTGTAAAAATCTATCAGTTACCCTTTTAAAATTTATTTTACTCATATCTGAACAATAAAATTTAAAAAATTGTATTCCGTTATGATCAAAAACACGATTTCACAACACAAGAAAAAAAATTAAGATGACCTATTCTGAAAATCGGTGAGGTGGGGACACGACCCTAAAACTAGGTCCATGTTTTAATGTGAACCTAGGATTTGCAAAATTATGTTTCTTGTTCGTAGGGCTTTTTCATGAGGATGGCAAATATGCAAAAAAGCGGCACAAATTATTACCAAAACACATTTAATCTCTAAATTGTTAAAAAACACAAAATGTCAAACACGTTTTCAGCATAAAATTTCAAGATGGCTTTGACATATCACACAGTAATGATTTCTACGTTCTATGGAGTTTGCTGGGGTATATACATTCCACTGAACAAAAATTACGCACAGATCAGCAAAATTACAGAGAAAAACAGTAGTGTTACAAAACAATGTCTGGGACGAAAAAGAAAACACAATTTGTCACTTCAGCCGTTCTAAGAACTGAGAAGATCGTGATGTGATCGGTTTTTCGTGGAACAGACATACTATGCCATCTATGAACACACGCCACCTTAATTGATTGCTCACAGTCCTCCACATATACACCCCCATGGTCTGTAGAGTTTTTCTCCAGGTTCATAAATCATCTCGCTAGATATCAGCACTAGATATGAGATATAGAGATCCCAATGCTCAAAACGGGCTATTACTTTAGTGAGTCATTTGTATCCCATCAAACGCGGAAGGATTGGCTAGATAAGTAGACGCATAAAATACAGTGGGAATAGAAGCAGTAGCACTAGTAGTTGTACCAATAGCAGCTGTAGTCGAAGGCACATAGAGGAAAACGCGCGCACAGAAATTGAGTCTACCTATTGAAAAACCATTATGGTAACAAAAATGAAATACTAAATTAATAATTATTACTCAGATTTTCTGCTACGATCAAACGTCGCTTACGGCTGCATCTTAATTTTGAAACGCATGGGGTTGTTGAAGTGTCATTCTAGCATTCGCAAGAGACAATATAAAGAAACCAAACGAAAAATAAAAAAAATTTCCTGACAGGAATTCAAATCCGATTGATACCAATTGCAAATGGCTGATTTTCGCTGCTTTACGTTATCTGCGCATTCTGACTTCCACCTGACACGCTGGTAAAAAAGCGCAGCAATAAACGCCAGTTTTTGCAAGGAATGCAAGCCGAAACGGAATTCTACTGCAATTTTCCCTAATGAAAAAAGGCCAAGGACATATGTGGTCAGTATGTTACTCATAACTGAAGAAATGACTCCTCTTGGAAACGTCGACCAGTGTGAAAGACAGACACTGTCTGGATTACATTTTTATTGTTCGTGTAACTGATTGCGAACCGTAATGCAGGTCACCTTTAGATCGAAATGACTGAAAAAAAAAAAGACTGAGCAATAACACAAAAATAAGATTTCACACTAATATTTTTTTTTGTATTGTAACCCCTCTTTATTCTTTCCGTAACTGTTTGGATCTGAAGGTGACCTACATCTCAGGCAGAAACCAGTTATCCGATCAAACAGATAGCAAGCGATGGAGACGGTGTCTTGTCATCGTAAGTATGTACCTGCCTTAACATATATTTTGGATTCCGTCTTTGGCAGTAGCTGTTATGTATCAATTATTATGTTTTCTCTACCTTAAGCGTACTGTGATTTAGCAGACTGTTACACGAAGGAGTTTCGTTATTTACAGAGCATTGCCAGTGATGGTTCTGTTCTGCATAAAAATCACTGCATTCATGGTGTTGGCAATAGTTGTAACACACTCGAAAAGTAAAGAAGAGAAAAAATCCAGTACTGATTACAAAAGAGGAGAACCGACAGTAAAATTTCTATGAAAACTTTTGCAGAGCATGGAAAGGTGGATTGCAAAGCACGCAAATGCAGGAAAAGAAAAAGGGAAACGAACGCGAAAGGTGAAAGCGCAGCGAAGCCTTTTTTTCGACTATAACCTCTGATAGCAACAGAGAAAACACCTGGCGAGTACAAAACACGTAAAAAGGAATGAAACGCTGGAATTAAATTGTACGAAGAGAGTTAAAAAACTAAGTTACACATGTCGTCCCGCGCTTAGACCACTGCGAAACAGTGCCGCGTTGTCAGAAAAGAGTAAATGTTCCGAGTATCCTGCTGCGGCACGCTTAACAGGTGCATCACACTGTGGCAGTGAAATGGCGAGGCAACTGCGAAAGCACTCCAAAGTTGATTTACGCGCGATAGTATGACTCTAGTGGACAAAACTTCTAAATTGTACACAGATGCACCACGAAAATATGGCGGTGGATGGACCAAATGAAATGTCGGCCCCACATCCATGCTCGAGGCAGGACTCGAACCTGCGACCGTAGCGGTCGCGCGGTTCTAGACTGAAGCGCCTAGAACCGCTCGGCCACAAAGGGCCGCTGGTCTGAACAATTTGACCAAGGCCGCTCAGACAGAAGTGATGGTAATCGGGAGGGGAAGGCCATTGACATCGACCACAGAGGACAATGTACAGGTAATCTCCAAGAAGTGTGTCCCTGATAAAGGAGCGGAATTCTATCGTCGAAGAACTGAGCAACTGACAGAACATTCCGACCGTTGTTTATAGACACGTGGTAACTGTAATGAACAGCAGTGTCCTGTAGCCCCCTCTGTGTCACTGAAGCGTAGCGCAGCATCCAATGAAAGTTATTGACCGGTCATAAAAAGTTAAATGTACGGAATGCGTTTTTGACCTTGAGCCCTCTTCCGAGTTCGGAGACCTGATTCAAGTCTTTGTCTGACGCCACTTCGGCGACCTGCGCTTCAGTGACGATGGAATGATGACGAGGACAATACGCACATTCAGTCCAGAGCGGAGAAAATCACCGAACCGGCCGGGAAGTGAGCCCGGGCTCCGTGATCGAGTGTCAGAAATGTTTAACCGCAAGACCGCCATCTGCAGACGATCTGCCATAATACTCTCTAATTTAGTTTTTCAAGTCATCTTGTACATAAAATTTGTAGCGAAAAATTGTTTTCAATCTGTAAGTAGCAAAATGTAGAAGCGTGTGATGTTCGATATACAATTAAGCGCAAAGGAAATGGTATAGGCATGCGTTCTCAAATACAGAGGTATTTAAACAGACAGACTATGGCGCTGCGGCCGGCAAAGCCTCTATACGACAACAAGTGTCTGGCGCAGTTGTTAGATCGGTTACTGCTCCCACAATGGCAGGTTATCAAGATTTAAGCGAGTTTGAACGTGGTGTTATAGTCGCCGCACGAGCGATGGGACACAGCATCTCCGAGGTAGCCACGAAGTGCGGATTTTCACGTACGACCATTTCACGAGCATACCGTGTATATCAGGAATCCGGAAAACATTAACTCTCCGACATACCGTGTATATCAGGAATCCGGAAAACATTAACTCTCCGACATCGCTGAGGCTGGAAAAAGATCCTGCAAGAAAGGGACCAACGACGATTGAAGAGAATCGTTCAACGTGACAGAAGTGCAATCCTTCCGCAAATTGCTGCAGATTTCAGTGTTGGACCATCAACAAGTCAACAAGTGTCAGCGTGCGAACCATTCAACGAAACATCATCGATATGGGGTTTTGGGCCATCAACAAGTGTCATCGTGCGAACCATTGAACGGAACATCATCGATATGGGGTTTCGGAGCCGATGGCCCACTAGTGCACCCTTTATGACTGCACGATACAAGGCTTTAACCCTCGTCTGGGTCTGTCAACATCGACATTGGGCTGTTTGCGACTGGAAAAGTGTTGCATGGTCGGACGAGTCTCGTTTCATATTGTATGAAGCGGATGGACGTATACTGGTATTGAGACAACCTCATGAATCCATGGACCCTGCATGTCAGCAGGGCACTGTTCAAGCCGGTGGAGGCTCTGTAATGTTGTGGGGCGTGAGCAGTTCGAGTGATACGAGAACGTCTGATATGTCTAGATACGACTCTGACAGGTGACACGTACGTAAGCATCCTGTCTGATCACCTGTATCCATTCATGTCCATTGTGCATTCCGAATTGGGCAATTCCAGCAGGACAATGCGACACCCACACGTCCAAAATTGCTACAGAGTGGCTCCAGGAACAGTCTTCTGAGTTTAAACACTTCCGCTGGCCACCAAACTCCCCAGACATGAACATTATTGAGAGTATTTGGGATACCTTGCAACGCGCTGTTCAGAAGAGATCTCCATTCCCTCCTACTCTTACGGGTTTATGGTCAGCCCTGCAGGATTGATGGTCTCAATTCCCTGCAGCCAGCACTACTTCTGAGATTAGTCGAGTCCATGCCGCGTCGTGTTGCGGCACTTCTGCGTGCACGCGGGGTCCGTACACGATATTAGGCAGTTGCACCAGTTTCTTTGCCTCTTCAATTTATTTACAGGACCATTGATCAAGCTTTGTAAATAGAAAGAAAAACACGTGTAGCGTAAACCACTCTTGAACTGCAGTACGATTAAGACAGCGGAAACAATTAATTGATATGCCTCTCTATTTAGGTGTAACAAGAAAGAAAATGTAGAGTTAAACGTCACGGTGAGGCGACTGTCTGGAGTGGAGGACAAATGCAACCGTGTCTGGATGAAGTGGCTGAAACAGCTACCGCTTTAGACAAGACAATTCAGTTAACGTCGGTAAGAACGGCGACTTAAAATTACCAACGCATTTTGTGAGATGCGGGGGAGGAGACGCCGCACAGCTCGTCAGAGAAGATGTATACGTTCCTTTATCTGCGCTTCAAACTCCAGGTGCAGTCTGCGGAAAATCGGGGAAAGAGAGAGAGCGACTTTTTTTTGTTGCGGACAGGGGGGGGGGGGGTTCGCTGTTGAGGCGGGGCGGCACGGCTCAGCGCCAGAATCACTCACGAGTCTGCCGCGAACAAAAGACTGTGCGCCGGAGAGTGGGTGGGTGGGGTGGGGTGGGGGGTGCGGCGTGGACGCGAGGGGTGGTAAGGGGCGACAGTGTCTCCACGCTCGCTGCCTGGGAATGCAAGCCGGCAGAATGAGCGTCTACTTTGTGGACAAATTACGAGATGCACCATCTTCAACAAAAGTATCCGGACACTCCTGAGTAATGCGAAATTTACCACTAGATGTCACTAGATGTTCCGCCAGCGTAGAACGAGGTTGGGTGTATTGCGTTGTCAGCAGAGAAGCAGTAACAGAGAATGGGGTCGGTCACGAGAACTCTGTGACTTCGAACGGGAAATAGTCTTTGCATGTCACGTGAGTAACAAACCCATCACATTTCAACAGTTCTAAAGCTTTTGTTCTTTTGGGGCCCGCAGTGCAAAACACGTCTTTTAATAATATGATTATTATGAATAGTAGCTAGCTACACTGTTGTGTAAATTGTTTATATTTTATATCATTCGCTGTGAGCCCATTTTGGCATATTGCCGTCGTCAGGATCTCTGGAAATACACAAGCAGGCATTCGTCTTAATAGAATGGTCTTTTAACTATGATCTGAAAAGATATAATACATCATTAGGTGTTTTTAATTTGCAGCCTCAAACACAAAACTCACAAAGGCAGCTCCGAAATTCCCATACGCAACCACCCTGGCGTTAACAGAATTTGCTGTAACACGCGCCACAAAGTCTACATAGGGCAAACTGGTACAAAATTCAAAATTAAATATGAAGAGCACACCAGAGGAAGTGAAAATGAACCCATCCACTTTTTTTCAACATTTACAAGCAGAAAAACACGACGTAAAATCTATAAACGAAGCACTAGAAATCCTCCATATTAGGCAGACGTGAACAGTCATGAACATCCTCGAGCAAACAGAGATGTAGTCACATGCATGCAGCAACTCGACAAATTTACTGAACAAACAAACCGACCTAAAGCACAAAAAGTATATAAAACTTTATTCAGATTATAAATAAAGAAGATGGGAAAATAATAAAATCAGAGACCCTGAATAACACGTATCCATAGTAACAGAGGGAACATGAAGAGTATAAAATACAACATAACACCAACATAAATCATAGACAACAACAATTATTACGAAAAATGTAAAATAAAAATCTCAAAACTGAAACTCAAGGGAAAAACATAATTAGAAACAAACATATAAAAATAATAAAAACAATTGAATTTCACACATCACTTATTCCTAATGGTAACTATGCAAATATGTAGTATCGCTGATCCACTGTCGTAGAAAGTTGTCAGAAAGGTGGCATACATAGAAACCCAGTAAAAGCCGATATAAATCTCCAGTGTTCACCTAGGAGAAAGTATCATTTCTATAGAAGACAGGACATGACATGACAGCAACGATGTTACATGTAAGGCAAAAACACCTACTAATGTGTTATAGCTTTTTAGATCATAGTTACAAGACCATTATATTAAGACCATCGATTGCTTATGTATTTACAGAGCACCTGACGATGGTAATATGCCGAAATGGGCTCATCGCAAATGATGTAAAATATGAACAATTTACGTAAGTGTAGCTGGCTATTAAAATAACTTCTAAAGCTGCCCAGGTAGATGTGATTGTGATGTGGAAATGCGAAGGGAAATCCACAACAAAACCAAGATCAGGCGGACCTCATGTAATGAAAGACACGGTTCGTCCAGCATTACAGATGGTGGTTGTAAAAAAATCGCATGCAATCACGGAAGGAATCACTCGTGATTTTCAAAGTGCTGCCAGCAGTCTAGTTAGCACAGTGACCGTGCATAGGGAGATACAAAGAGTGGGGAACACTGGTCGGGCAACTCTTCACAAGCCACACATTTCTATGGCCATTGTTAAGGGACGCGTGAGGTGGTGCAAAGACCTACGCCACCAGACAGTCGATGACTGGAAAAGAGTGATTTGTAGTGATGAATGACGCTGTAGGCTTCTATCTGGCAATTCTATGCAAAGATTCGGAACTGGCGAATTTTGCCTAAACCAGCCGTCTTCCATTTTTTATTTCTTGTTTGGCCAAGGGTTTGGTCAGTTTCATAACTGAAGAAATCAAGTCTGAAAGCACCACGGCCACTTTCAACATAAAGACCAACTGCAATTCACAATAATTATATATGGATCAGAATTTCATTCGTAATGAAGGACGAATCAGGTAATCCGAATGAACGTAAATAGGCGGTGTATGTCTTTCTTCATACTTCACTAATTAATTAACGCCATTTTTTTATTTGATTGTAGAACAGGTCTTCGGATATTGACTGCGGCCAGATCTGGCAATGGCAGCTGTCTCCTGATATCGGAACAAGCAGCCAGGTGGCAGACTACCTCGTCCGTGTTGACAGTAGGCCACAGACAGACACAAGCGGAATGGGAAACATGAACTGTAAATAAATGAAAATACGGCCTCAATGTGACATATCGTGCTTACTTCGGTTTCATAAACTGTCAGCGTACAACAGAGCTATCGCTACAATCACGCCTACAACCTTCACACACGGCAGTTTTCTTTCCTATTTATATCGCCCGCAACTAAGAAATTCACAAAGTTATGAGTGCCGCGATTCAGATGCAGGAGATATTAATCATTAAATTTTTGCTTGTCCCAGTTCCCAACAACACATATAACAATTCCCGGCAGAATTGAGAAAGCTGAGACAATCATTCCCAACAAGTTTTACTGGTCTCACTACGGAATGGTGAGGCAAGTCCTAGATGTCTGCTAGGATTTGTTTTGGTTACCTATTTTAAAATCTGACCACGGACGTTGAAATAGTTACTATCAACTTCTTCGTGATTAACAGAACTTTCTTGAATTGTATTGATTTACAACTAACATACTGGAATTAAAATAATTCTTTTGTAGATCAAAGAGTTTCGACTGTACCAATCAGTCTGTAAACAACTGTTATACACAAAAAATTGCTACTTTATATTCACAAATTAAGAAGCTAATGTTTTTCTAATAGTGCAAAAATACTGTTATTTTTAAGCGAGGTGTACATTTATATCTTTTATAAATCAGTTTCTTCTTGTAGTTGTGCGAGGCCAAATTATGTAACTGTTGATGGCTCAATTGTGTAACTGTTTGTTATGGCTAGTCTATCCACACTGTAAACTAAATAATAAAGAGACAAAGAAATGTGTGCCACATTCAGTCTAAGACATTCAGTAAGTACCTCTACCAAACAATCCCGCAGGAAGCACAATGTTGTTACACTACTGAAATAGGAACTTTCCATGCATTGTGCAGCCGACTTCATTTGTTTAAACGAAGCATCTCCAGAAAATATTTCTGATGTTTTACACACGAATTAGTTTAATGTCATTTCGACCAGTCGCTGTTTCTTCCGTCTTATCAGGGTTGTGGCCACTTTGCAGACCCAATATCGTTTTCGTGGCCAATTATTAGTTCATTGTTTCTATGTTTAAACACTTGATCGTCGGCCATTGGAAACAACACAATGAAGTCGTTCTTGTGAATGTGTCTGAGCAGTTACGACCGTCTTTGGAAAATGAAGCATGCTGATCATCAACCAAACAAGAAGTGGCATGGATTGTATCTACATACTTACAGAACAATAAATGAACGATATCTTTAAAATCTGAGTCTGGACACAGCTGTGTGTGCATTTCTTCTGCAACAAATGATGATTCATTCCTTGTCATTCGGCGTAAATAAACTATTTTAAAGTTAGAGCCAATCAAATAAAAAAAGTGACATCATGCACAGCACCAGTGATAAAGTCAACAAAGACGACGACGGCGGCAGCTATAACACCGTTCTGTTAAGGCAAAAGAAACGCTCAGTAACCGCTGTATGCTAACTATTCAGTAGCCACTGTGGGTTTCGTACTTTAAGCTCATCTTGAGCTTAAGAATCCTGGACACCAGCTCATCATCACGTCTCTTAGATGCGTAACAGTTATCACTTCATACAAAGAAATCAGTGGGAAACAGCATACAAATGAGATCACGATTGGAAAGCTTGTACATTCAAACTGCCACATTGTGACCACCGAATTTTTAAAGTATGGTATACGTACGTAGGGATGTGGTCTTATTTACTGTTCGCAACTGAGACACAGAGGAAACCCCGACAAAAATTGCACATACTTTGAACGCACTGACCGCTGGTCCTAAGACAGGACGTAGTTGCGATTAATTTTAGGAGTAGCTGTCGTGGAGAAAAGATGACAGAACGCGTCACATTGTGAAGCGGTGTAGTTAATTCATTTATCGACTGGGCCATTTTTAGTGGTTTTCAGAACTGGCGACAGAACAGCAGGCTAAACTTAGACGTTTATTAATACGTACTCTGCAGCGGTATAACCCATCAGCAAAAAATGCAGCACGCCCCGCCATCCTATTTCGGGTCGGGCGCTGATGCTGCAGGATTCTGAAGGGCTGCTTGTCGCTCAAGTATTATGCCGAAACGACGCGTCGCACGTTGGTGGTTTATATAAATAACATTCAGACGAACCGACGCGCTTGGCTGTCTTAAATAGGCTCGCTGCTAAACAAGTAGGAGCATTAGCTAGGCACAAGTCTCGCAGCTGCACATTGATTTTATTTTTAAAAAACATTATTATTATTATTATTATCAGTAGTAGTAGTAGTAGTAGTAGTAGTAGTAGTAGTCCCATCATCGTCCATTAGGTAATCGTTTTAGTACATCAGCGCCGGTTACAACTCGCCATTTTTACGGCATTACATAGTTGTTTACAAACTTAGAAAATATCACAGACACTGTAAATTACAACCAATTATACTAGAACGAGACGTGGGAGATTAAAACGTATCGTGTTTTCCTTCTTATGACGTAGGAACTATTGAGACTCCGAATACAGGTACTTGTTTAAACTAGTATGTTCCCAGCGTCCTCTACACACATATTAGTAGTTGTGAGAGGAATTTAGAAACAATAAGCGTACCAACAGCTTGCCGTTTAGAGTAGCCAAGTTTCATTGGCTGTTTCCGGACTGAGTGCCTGTTACTTCAGTGACAAATGGGAACGCTGCCAAACAGTGAAGGTCGCAGCTGCGAAATAATCTCTCAAGGATTTAGCGTTGAACATCACCCCTCTTACTACTGGATACAGCAAACTGTGTTGAAGGTAAGGTAGCATCCATCATTTTACGAAAAAAATGTCAGTTATCAGTATCATTGAGAGTTACGTGTACCGAGTCCGAGACAAGAGGCGAACAAAAGCATTCCGCTTGCAGTAATTCTTTCTTCGGCAGAAATGAAATCGCGCTTTCGACAGCGGCCTTCTCTCGGTTGGCCCGTATCCCACTTGACGCGGATTCTGAAAGGACGCCGGAGGAGGTCCGTATCTCCTGGAGTTCTGGTATATACTTGACACGGTTTCGTCTTCGCGTGGCCTTGGAGCGCTACCGAAACGCCAGGCTTGCGACTATGGGAACCAGAGCCGCGGAAGAACTTTACTTGCGTCATATTACTGGAACAATTTCGCTCGCTCTCTGCCACGCCAGTACAATAGTGTATTAAGACCAGTCACGACAGAGAACAATGAGTTAAAAATTATTGTTTCCTAGTGGTGACCCAAATTTGATCACCTTCTGCTATTTCTCTGCCCGAGTGTTACGAGACCGCTGCTGCGGTCCGCTGGTCTGATGTCGCGCTTCAGTGGGGCCTGTCTGTCGTCATCGCTCAGGAACGCCTCTGTCTGGTCATTGGTGGAGTGCCTAGTGGCCGCTGCCAGCGCTTTCTTTCCAACATTGCCCTCACAACCACAGCCGTTCTTCTTCATTTTCCAATAAACAGTTGTGGTACAATAATAACCATCCCCCCCCCCCCCAGCCCCAAATTAAACGTTTCCACAGCCTCTGTCGAGTAATTTTCTAAGTCAACAAAGATACTACATACGAAAAATATCTAATGGTACTTGAATTATCTCAGCACCCATGCAATAGGATTCACGCGCTGAGCCTTGAAACTAATTGCGAAGGCCGGAAAATTCACTAATATCGTTACTATTCGTGTAATATTGGCGGCGCATATACTCTTAAGATTTCCATTCAACAACGTTCCTTAAAACGCCACGAACATAAAGAAATAGTGACCGATTTACAGTTTGTTAGAGACCCATAAATTAAGCGCACAGCCGGGAAAGGAGATTACACTACAAAACTAAACAATTGCAAAGAGCGAATAGGACAAGTAACCGCAGGTATGTTTTTATGTCAACAACGAAATAGTACTAAGAGTTACTCAGATATTACAAACTTCTTCCTAGATTTTTAAAGATATTATCTTACTAACCACTTTTGGTTGATTACGCTGTCATCTTTTAACATATATTAATATGAGTATAATATTTAGCGGCAATATTTCATTATATGGATGTGAAACGTTAACATTTAGAAAAAAAGATGAAGGAAACTTAATATTGGAAAGAAAAGTAATTAGGAAAATTTTTGGACCTGCATACGACGAAAATAACATGAAATGTAGAATAAGAAGAAGTGAAGAATTAAGAGGGCTGTACAAACACCGTAACATCGTCGAAGTGCTCAAGAGGAGAAGGTTGAATTGTGCAGCAAGAACGACAGAGAAAAGACTACCTAGAATGGCATTCAGCAGAACAGTAGATGGAACGAGAGGAAGAGGTAGACCCAGAATCAGATGGCGGGATAACATTCGGGAGGACACAACCAGGATGAACATGAACAGCAACTGGACAAACAGCGCATTGCACAGGCAACGTGGATGGGACTCATGGAGCAGGCGTATGATCGATAAGGCCCTTGCCACATGTAAAGTGAAGTAGTATTTCATTCGTCTTTAAGTAGTGGGATTAAAAAAATCGGACTCAGACCCGCAAGAAAAAGTTAATCAAATTTCCGCTTTTGGAACTGACTGTATTGCCACGAAGTGTGTGTCGTTTCGGTTCCGAGCACTGATGTTCTTTACATGATGAACACTTTCACAAATCCTATTAGTAATAAAATACATCACAATATACTGACGAAAGATACCAGAGATTAGAGAGCGCAAAGTACAAGGAAGGAAAGCTACGTCTATTGAGCGAACTTCGATCTATACTGAAAATTTCTTTCCATCCTGTCCTTTCCAAAACAGCAACAATATATGCCACGGAAACTTTCTTTTGTATTTCGTAAGGTGTAATAGTCAGTAATTTCTCATGAGCATAATTCACGGGCACATTTTCAGTTTAATACTCAAAAAAATCTTTTTCGAATGCATGGAGTACCAACATCCCTTTCATTCCATTAGGATTTCCCGGCGTACGCTTTGACGGGAACTATTTCCTGGAATGTCTCGTCGGACGGTGTCGTTCAGTCTGACGACAGTTTCTTTGTTAGGCGCTCTGAAATATTAAGGAGCGATGAAGACCAAAATGCTGATGTACCGTCCAGTGAGAGTAAATTAGGGTCCAATCACAAGCTCGGATTAGACAGTGATGAGGCAGGGGATCAGTACTCGCCTCATGTTACCTGAGCGATCACGGGCAAGCCAAGCATGGACCGATAGACGGGGGTTTCAAACCTACGTTTTCTGGATGCGAAACCGGTGCGTTGACCACTGCAGCACCGAACTCAGTAGCAAGATGCTGATGGTGTTTTAAGACTTCTATCGAGATACCCAAATATTCTTTCTTTAATTCTTTTCTCTGATGCATATCGTAGAGCATGGACAACACACGAAAAAGTAGCTGACGTACGGACGAGTCTCCTGTAAGACTCGTAACAAAACACGGCCAACAACTCGGCGTTGAAGCAGACCATGCGCTGATCCCAGGATCGGTTCTAGGATTGGGGCAGTTCAGTCTTCCGCCTCCCCACACAACACCCACACAAACAACACCCACACAAACAACACCCACACAAACAACACCCACACAAACAACACCCACACAAACAACACCCACACAAACAACACCCACACAAACAACACCCACACAAACAACACCCACACAAACAACACCCACACAAACAACACCCACACAAACAACACCCACACAAACAACACCCACACAAACAACACCCACACAAACAACACCCACACAAACAACACCCACACAAACAACACCCACACAAACAACACCCACACAAACAACACCCACACAAACAACACCCACACAAACAACACCCCCCCCACACACACACCCACACACCCACACCCACACACCCACACACCCACACCCACACACCCACACACCCACACACCCACACAGTTTAATACCCATCATCTTACAACAATACAATATTTTACTCTAAACATATTAATATTGTTTATACCAGCAACTAGAACAGTGCTTTCACTTTTGGAAGCCAGTCACGTCACCCTTTACTCTCACCCTCTTCCCGTCTTAGGTGCGCGGCTAAGGCGGACGAATGTGTAATGCAGTGCCTCTTCCGCAGAAATACCTACAACACTATTGCTGTGAAGTTCAGAAAATGAAATGAAGAGGCCCGAGTTTTCTTTTTACGAGGATAAAAATAAGATTTTCCTCGTTTCAGTCACTCCTGCTATGTAGTTTAGCACAAAGCATTCCGTAGTGTGTAAGCACCCAAATATTATTTCATTAAGTTAGCTACTTCCAAACCTCGTATAACCTTCAAACGGGAGTAACAGAGAATGGGAGCATGATGGCGGAACTCGTCGTACCCACTCGTTTATCCAAATAAGAGTTAGCAGTAAGAAGCGCTGGAATCTCTTCCGCCAGTCGTAGTAAGTGTTTGAGTACTACTTTGTCATATTTCTGACCTACAGTTGGACATCTTTCGCAGCAGCTTGCCGAAGACGTCAACAAACCGTCACAGGTGTGAGAGTGCGGACTACTTCGCACGCGAGACGCGGTCCGTGCCTGTGCCACGCTACGTTACGGTCCACGAGGCGGCGTCCTTGACATTCAGATGTGGCGCAGACCGGCTGACGAGCAGACTGTTATAGTTCTTCCGCGACGCAAGATGATTTGCAAGCTGCTGCCGGCCGTTCGTAACGCGCACGGACTCGTCAATTTGCATTTGTCGTGCATCACGTGTTGTATGTCTATCGTGCCCCACGAACCGTTCCAGAACTTCCTCTTCCTGGACATCCCAGACGAACTGTCCGAGTCAGTCGTTGTCTGTTGAAGTCAGATAATCCCTCGACAGTAATACTGGAGACAAATATGGCAAAAGGTTACTCTGGCCTACACATAACCTTGTAACACTTACGAGTTCTCTCACAGCAAGCTAGGTCTTTGCGATTCACTAATTATTCGCTAAAAAACAAGTTCCCCGCATGCGTTTTGTTAAATCAGTATCTATCCCTTGCCAGCTCATGTACATCACGCTTTCGATGTCCTAATTTTGAGTCTGTGATAACATGAGATAACGGAACGTTGTTTTGACACAGGGGTAACACTGAACAACAATTCCGAAAACTTTAAAATTAAGTTTTTTTATACTACTCGATAGCAAGGAAACGAGTGTGCTTACGTTACTAAACAAAAAGTAATTTATTGCTAGAACACATCACGCTGATACCTTTTAACACCACATCTAGCCTTGATAGTGCCATTAATTCGGTGATGGAGATAGTGATCAAGTTTAATCAGGTGTGCTATCTCCAGCCTGAAGCGACTCATTGATGATTACATCCTGCAGAGCTGCCAAATTGCGAGATTGTTGACAGTTATGTTTCACGCGCTGTCGCAAATAGATACAAACATTTTCTATGGGATTAAGATCAGGCGGTTTAGCGAATCAGTCAAGCTCAGAATTGGTGCCGAAATGGTCGTCAAGTCCTAACGTATGCAAGCAGCCTTGTGAACAAAGTGGTTCTCATCTTGGAAACTGGGAGTGACCGCAGAAGATGGAAAGGAAGAAGAAGAAGAAGAAGAAGAAGAAGAAGAAGAAGAAGAAAAAAGCGACACCTGGTCACATAGTCGTTAATGTTCAGCATCAGCAGCATGATGGTATGAAAGACAGACCCCCTCCGCCCCCCCCCCCAAAAAAAATAAAATAATAATAATAATAATAATAATAATAATCTAACAGAACACCTCTGACCTCAACTGCACACTCCACACACAACGAACGACTCATATTTATTAACCGTTCTTAGTCCTCTGTAGTAGCGTATAAATCACGTCCGAATCGAAATAATTTTGCCAATTTTATATTTCTACTTTCGTTTTAGCGTACTTACCGTAATAGCTAGATAATGAGCGTAATAATTAACAAAAAACATGGTTCCTGTCGAGCTCACCACACTGCTACTATTTTCAGATTCCTGAATTCACTATATCTCATTACAGGTGCTGACGGATTTCTATTTTTGACAACGGTGGCACGCAAATTAATTACGATTTACGGAAGCAGTAATGTGCATAGTAGGTGGTCCGCAGTAGCGTTGCTATGACGACGTGTTCCACTGCGCGCGAGCGTTCCGCAACCTTTCCATCCACTCTGGCGGTATAAATGTACTGTGGGAACATAAATCAGTCGCATGAGCAGGCGGTGCTTCCGTTTGAGGAGTCACTGAAGCGAGAAAAGTGTTCGCCGACCAGCGCTGTTTCTCACCAACTACCATTCCTCCTATTATTTGTTTTGTTGGCGAATGTTATATCCAGCAAAAAGTGACGCACCAAGTATTTGGAAATTCGATATCGTTCCAGCAATTGTTGCACAGCCATTTTCAAGACAGACCGGCGGATACATTGTGGTGATTCACGCCTCCCGAAAGCGAGTCCAGCGTCTTACTCAATGTGCTAAATCGTTCTGTCCCATTCTAGATCTCTCCTGTTACTTTAGCTAAATTCCTATGTACAGTCGAGCAGATGTGAAAGATTCACTAGTTTTCTAAAAAAAACAGTGTCCCAGAAGCTTTATGCTCGACAAATCTGGGAGAACTGAGACTTACATGAATGCAAGATATTTAAGCCTATATTCGAATAACAGATATAAGAACTGGATAGCCCGTTCTATAATAAAGTGCCCTTAAAATACACAACGGTTGAGTTGGTTCCCACTTTTTCCAGTTTTGTTTTTTTGAAAGTAAAGCTGTTATAGTACGAATGGTGATAACTATTAGTGGAACGTGTACATGAAGATCGTAATACTATTAGGCAAATATGTTAAAGTCCTAAGAGGACAGCTCAAAAACCCTCGACTGTCGGAATCGCAATCAAGTGATACACAAGCATTCCCGTTTTACCCCCGCAGGTTGGCGAGAGAAGTTTTCCCACATTCTGCTATTTTGTCCGCTTTAATGGTCTAATTTTAACTGCAAACGTCTGATATGTGGCTCTCGTTTCTTTTTGTAAAAGTACGAACGCGGTCCCACATGGATATTAATACGACAAAGCTAATAGGCGAAATATACGTGACGATACCTCCCTGAAAATTAGGCTCTACGGCGCCTGACAACTAGACGATAGGCGAAGGTATCAGAAGACGCTGTAACAAAAGAGATAAACACTATTAGCACTTTTAGTGCAGGTAATTTCCATTTGACTGCATGCCATAACTTGCAATGAGAAACAAGCTGACACAAACAGGCAGGGGGACTTCCTGTTACTGTGGAATGTATCCAACTCACATTAAAAGGAGGGAGGGAGGAGGGGGAATGCTCACCGCGTCTCTTGTAACACAGCCAACAGAAAAGGGATGCTGTGACGAGCACCACACCAAGGCTGGTTTTCCCACGACATGTCTCGTCATCAGCTGGATAGTAGATTACGCGACCATCAAGCTGCAGGTAGAGAGCAGTACTTTCGTCACATGGTAAGTAAGCTATTCTATCTGTGGTACTAGTACTCTGTAGTGTGTGGTACATTTGTTTATCTGTAGTGACAACACCCACAATTTAAGACTTCTTCCCCAGTGAATAGTTATAGGCCCTCTATTACTTCTGATCTATATTCAGGACATCGGAGACAATCTGTGTAGCCGTCTTAGATTGCTTGCAGATGATACTGTCATTTTCCGTCTTGTAAAGTCATCAGATGATCAAAACGACTTGAAAAATGATTTAGATAAGATATGTGTATGGTGCGAAAAGTGGCAATTGACCCTGAATAAGGAAAAGTGTGAAGTTATTCACATGAGTACTAAAAGAAATCAGCTAAATTTCGATTACGCCATAACACACAAATCTGAAGGCTAAATGCTTAGGGGTTACAATTACAAATAACCTAAATTGGAACGATCACATAGATAATATTGTGGGTAGAGCAAACCAAAGACTGCGATTCATTGGCAGAACACTTATAACGTGCAACAGGTCTACCAAAGAGACTGCTTACACTACGCTTGCCCGCCCTATTCTGGAGTACTGCTGTGCGGTGTGGGATCCGCATCAGGTGGGACTGACGGATGACATCGAAAAAGTACAGAGAAGTTCAGCTCGTTTTGTACTATCGCGAAATAGGGGAGATAGTGTCACAGACATGATACGTGAAAGGGAGTGGCAATCATTAAAACAAAGGCGCTTTTCGTTGCGACGGGATCTTCTCATGAAATTTCAATCACCAGTTTTCTCCTCCGATTGCGAAAACATTCTGTTGGCACCCACCTACGTAGGGAGAAATGATCATCACGATAAAATAAGAGAAATTGGGGCTCGCACAGAAAAATTTAAGTGCGCATTTTTTCCGCGTGCCGTTCGAGAGTGGAACGGATAGAGAAACAGCTTGAAGGTGGCTAATTGAACCCTCTGCCAGGCACTTTGTTGTGAATAGCAGAGTAATCACGTAGATGTAGACTGCTGGAAGATGTGCGTATGCTGTAACGAGCGCATTGTGGCCATTTACTAAGCCAACTCTTGTGACGACCTAACCACAGAATACTGTACATTACTCGTCACGAGTAAAATTGCATGTATCTCAACAGGCATTGATTTCCGGACACATGTGTATAATTTTACGAACTTTTTAGTTTTGGTTAATACTTTCTCTTGTGGGAATCTGTGACACTTTCTTTTAAACACTCTGTATAGATAATTCTACCTGACGAAATAAAATCATCATCATACCCAATGGGAAAACACTTGTGTGTAACAGCAGTTAGCTTACAAATGATGCATCTGATGTTTCGACGCTCCTCTACCATTTCATTTCATATACTTCGAATACTGCTATGTGTACAGAGGACGAAAAACATCTCAGCATATAGCTCTAGACGGCTGTAGCAGTATGTAACTCTATCCCTAAAGTGCTGAGCTGGTTGTTGGGCATCTGCTGTCCTTTCAGCAACGAGTTGTGTGTGACGCGCGGTGTTGGGCAGGGGGGGGGGGGGGTGACGTACACACTGAAAAATGCTCACCATGTCGAGCCGAACGTCATCTGCTAAATCTAACCTAGCAGCTGCCAGCAGTGACCTGGTGGTGGACCACGAGAGGACTGAATCACTGAGCACTCTCAGGGAACACTCAGAAGTGCGAGAAGTAACTCGCAGTGCAGCAGCGGAGGTTACAGAGTCGGGGTTCCCGCGCGCACGCGTCATAGGTGTGGTTCCCCGCGTCCCGGAGTCGAACCGCCGCGACGCGGCCCGCCGACTGGCAACAAGTGGCACCAGGCACGCCGGCCTCTTGGCGCCTCGACATCGATTCACGGTCAAGGCCGACCACGTCGCCCAGGTGGATCGCTCAGTCGTCCCCCTCCGCCCGCCACTTTCCAGCTCATGTGCAGCTGCGTTGCGCAAGGCGCTCCAGGAGAACGCAGCTATTTCCGTTCTCGGATCGAGCAATGACGAGCGGCGGAAGATTTCCTCTGCGGGAACTGTTGCAGCTGCTTCACGGAGCAGTTACACCGCTTAACACTTGCCTGTGACTAGAACACCAGAGAAGTTACCATCCAGGAAGTTCTCCCTTTTCCAATGAACTCTAACACAATTTTCCATCACTTGAGCGTTCAAGATGAAACATTCGTCTCCACGACTGCAACTGTTGAGCGTAAATGGAGAAAGTTGAAGGCGTATTGTACAATACGCTTGGACAAGTATGTGTCGAGCAGAATTGGGAGTGATTGGAAAGATCTGCCGTGGTTCGATATCCGTGATAGAAAGCTGCTCCGAAAGCAATTTGAACGTAACCGGAACCTCAAACACAAACAGAACCAGAACGAAGACAAAATGAGCGTCAGGAGAGCCACACGTGAAGAGTTCAACGAATTCTAAATTATATCTATCGATCTGTCAGAAATCCTAAGTAGTTTCGGTTCTATGTTCAATTAGCAAGCGGATAGAACCCATGTATCCACACACGCTGTGAGCATTACGGCATCGAAATGGAAAACGAGAGACAGAAAGACGAAAAACTAAACGTCTTTTTCCAAAACTGTTTCACTGAGGAACGTCGTACAGTGGTTCTTCCTTTAAATCGTCGCACGAGCGTCAACATGACGTATCGAAATAACTGAACATAGCACAGAAAAGCTACTGAAATCACCCAGCAGAGCTGAGGCCAGTGTAATTGATGGGATATCAAGACGATTCTATAACACAGCATGCGAAAGTAGTAGTTCCTCTTTCAGCTGGACTAGCGAGACGTTCTTAGTGATTGGAAGAAAGCACAGGTCATTCTTGTTTTTCAAGAAAGGTTGTCGAAAAGACGCACAAAACTTTGACGTTGGTCTGCTGGAGATTTTTGGAACACGTTGATGCTCGTCTGTTACAATATCTATGGAGAACGAAAATTGCCTCTCTTGGAATCAGCATTGTTTCCAAAAACTGATCGTGTGGAACGCAGAATTGAGAACCACTACTAGTGGAAGAGAGAGAGGGAGAGAGAGGGGGGGGGGGGGGGCAAGGATACAAAATTATGTGTGGTTAACTATGTATATTTTGTAAATGAATACCTTCATGTTTTGCTCATTCTACAGTGTTTTGTATACGGTGTTCATGCACATCGTTAACCGAAGGACACAATGACACACAAAGCTAATGGTAGAAAAGGCGCGTTCAGCAACAGGTTCATATAGTAAGCTCGAAAGCGTCTCGGGTAATGTCAGCCAGTTCCTCTGGCAGACGCTACAAGAGAAGCGTCGTACATCACGGCGTGGTTTACTGTTGGAATTTCTAGAGCATACGTTATGATAGGAGTCAACCAATATACAGCTTCCTGCTATGTGTATCTCGAGAAAAGACCATGAGGATAAAATCAGAACGGTTCCAACTCCCCCCGGAGGCTTACCAACAACGGCAACTGGTGAAGAAAAAAGGGGGAAATTATATTGATAGACCAAGTACCCTCCGCCACACACCGTAAGTTGGCTTGCACAGTATGTAGATGTAGACCTAAGCACACAATGCCTGAGCTGCAGCACAGTGAAGGCCTCTCTCTCTCTCTCTCTCCCCCCCCCCCCCCCCCCCCCCCCGTTTTCTGTACAGCTTGTGAGTGAATCTGGGATGAACGACTGCACGCCATCCATTTGAATGTTGTTCTGCTACCTGTGGCCTTCTAAAGTCCTTCCTCGACATATACATCTGTGGTGGCAGGATCTTTTTATGGAATTGACAAAAAAGTATTTCAAGATATCCCACAACATTTCTACTCTGTAAGACGCGAAGCATCTCCCTAACATTCCGGTAATTACTGGATCTGCTAATTACGAACCCAGCATCAGGCCTCTGAATTCCGAATATATCCATGTTCAGTCGCACGCGTTGAGAACACTGAAGCACTGTAATATATTGACAAATGGATTTTGTGGGTGGTAGAACTCCCGTTACCGAGTTTGAATTCGTAAATTAATGTTACTTGACACGTGACATACGTGTGCTAAAGAGAAACGATACACGGTTTAGGGCTCTGAGCCGCGTCATTGCGAAACAGTGTAACATCGTTGTTTCGATCGGCTTCACAGTGGTCCTCTTCAGTGAGATTTAACTCCAGTTAATACTGGCAATGGAAGCCTGCGCGAAATTTGATTCTATATTATTTACTGCAATGTAGGTTATTGTAACAGACTGCTCTGTAGCGTATCCCGACGTGTAAGTTCTGTTTTAATGTGACTCCAATGGGATTCGTGGGAGAAACTACAATTCTTGCTATGGCACCTATTTTACTCATATTGGATTTCAGTATATGTCTATCATTTAAATGGTGCCATGGGTCAAAGTATATAGAGGTGGTTCGGAGAGATTCAATATTTCTGGTTTTAGAGTGTACTGCATTTTGTCTCTTGTTTATTGGACTGTAAATCGACATCGCTGTCTGTAGTAGGTGGACGATCTAACATACGATTACTTACTACTGCATTGAGCGCAGTGATTTTCTGATTTTATTCGGTCTTCGCCTTCTCGACATGCACTTTGTTAACGAGGAATAGTAACGCAGTGCCGGCTGTGGTTGTGCAACTGAATGCTGTCCGCTAAAGAGTATGTGCAACGTCCACCATCAGGGTGACACAGCGTGTGGGCGCTGGGAGGACGTGCATGTCAGGGATGGCCTTGTCGAGTGTCTGCAACAGGCGGCCGCTACGTAACCACCATCTGTCTCTGTCTGTCTCTGCTACACGCAGCGGGTGCCGAGGGGGGAGAGCGAGTGAGGGACGTAGGGACTGCATTGCAAGGCACATAAATATTATTACCAACATTTCGAGGCAGAAGAAAGGGTAAAACAAGCGAGGGGATATCGGAGTTGCAAGACTGTCCAAATCTCTCTGAGAAGAGGCGTGACGAATACTGTCGGCAGCCCACACAAAGTCTGTAATTTCCGTCCGCGGTGTTCTACGTTCAAACCGTAGATAAAAACGAATTTACAGAATCTTATCTTTCTGCTAGAGCAGTTATATTATACTCAGGCCTCGTCTCTATCACGCCGTACGTTGTTGACAATAAATTTCTAAGAGTAGTTTATGAAACGGATCTAACAACGAGAAGCTCGTGGGAATAGAGCACAGAAGTCTTTAACAATTCTGAAATAAGGAAAGCTCATCTACGAAGATTACGTTAGAAAGCAAACTCAAACATTGGTTTGCCTACAATGGTGATTTACTCTTCGCAGATATGGGTCCCTTGCATGCGCTATGCCCTTGCTGCCTCCGATTTGTTACTAGCAACCTTCAAGCCATGAGTAGTGTAACGTGGAATCAAAATCTCGACGCGACCTTGTAGTCTCACAAACTACATGGCGCAAGTGAAAGACAAAAATGGTTCAAATGGCTCTGAGCACTATGGGACTTAACATCTGAGGTCATCAGTCCCCTACAACGTAGAACTACTTAAACCTAACGAACCTAAGGACATCACACACATCCATGCCCGAGGCAGGATTAGAACGTGAGACCGTAGCGGTCGCGCGGTTCCAGACTGTAGCGCCTAGAACCGCTCGGCATTGAAAGACACCTCCGCATCAGTAACGTTTGCAAGGTTCAGCTATTTATTTTGGAACTATAAAGAAGGCACTTATTTATAATGTAAGAGCCAGATCAGCAATTTTACCTCGCTAATATCGTAACCGGAAGCTCAACTCATATAGACCAAGAAGGGGCGCATTGTTGTCCTGCTGTCCCGTTATGATAAGCAAATGCGAGTACCAGAAACCGAAATGAACGTACAGGTGCTGTGATCCGTAAGTCATATTCCGCAAAACTCTTCCCACAATTAAAAGAAAAGAACCAAACAAAGCCCATTAGCGCACGTATATTTCATTTCTACCATCTACATCCCAATAACTCTGACGAAATACACGACGGAGAAATGTATTATAGAAAAACTAAATCGTGCTTAATGCTCTTCACAAGTGTGGTGTTTTGTCAGTTTACGTTTCAGAAACTGATATTTGATACCCATACACAGCATGGCACTCGATTATGCAAAGATGAGCTGCCAGCGTGGTACCGCGCCGCCGGACAACCGATACAAAAGGCGCTTGGCGAAGGCGAACGAGCGGTTCGGCCAGGAGACCAAATGCCAGGCCGTCATTGGCGCGTAAGCACGCGCACCATGGGAAGATTATTGGGCCGTAGGGCCCCTCGTACACGGCTCGCGGCATTGTCCTGGACCACAGCGCACTGAACAACGTTGCTACTCGGGTTGCTTCTAAAGGTGCGAGATAGATTTATGAAACAGCGCATGTCTATTTAAATATTGTATGTCCTCACCTACGTACTCTTCTTCCCCCTCCTCCTCCTCCTCCTCCTCCTCCTCCTCCTACTACTACTACTACTACTACTGCTGCTGCTGCTTCTAGCAGTAAAACGAAGAAGAGGAGGAGGGAGGGAGGGAGGAGGAGAGAGGAGGAAGGAAGGACGCGGAGGAGGAGGGAGAGGAAGGGAGGGAGAGGGAGAGGAAGGGAGGGAGAGGGAGAGGAAGGGAGGGAGGGAGAGGAAGGGAGGGAGGGAGAGGAAGGGAGGGAGGGAGAGGAAGGGAGGGAGGGAGAGGAAGGGAGGGAGGGAGAGAAGGGAGGGAGGGAGAGGAAGGGAGGGAGGGAGAGGAAGGGAGGGAGGGAGAGGAAGGGAGGGAGGGAGAGGAAGGGTGGGAGGGAGAGGAAGGGAGGGAGGGAGGAAGGAGAAAGTGATGGACACAGAGACAGAGGCGAAGGGAGGAAGGAAGAGGCAGACACGGAGGGAGGAAAGGAAGAGATGGGGGAAGGAGAGAAGAGGAAGAGATGGGGGAAGGAGAGAAAGAGGAAGAGATGGGGGAAGGAGAGAAAGAGGAAGAGATGGGGGAAGGAGAGAAAGAGGAAGAGATGGGGGGGGGGGGGGGAGGAAAGAAAAGGAAGAAGTAGTAGGAAGGAAGTAAAATATTACAGCTTAAAACCTCGATGTCGTGCGGAGATCATTTACTACTTGATTGAAAGGTGAATTTGGGAAACGATAAATTTATTAGAAGCCAGTTAAAGATTCCAACTCCCCTTTCAGCCCTACCTCTGTATCCGAATCCCATATCTTGCGCTTTACGCACCACACGACACTCCCTTGGTATTATCATGAACCACACCAATGAACAGATTGAGGATGGAGTGCTGACTTTTTATCAGTTTTAGAGAGCCTAATCCAAATATTATTGCTCCTGCCATAGAATTTAGCGCCTTGGTTGCAAACGGTTTCGAAATTCGAACCCTACCGCCCTTCCCCTCTTCGCAATCAATGTCAAATTAATAATTATCGGGAAAGCAGTTAGCTGTGATCTTTACGTAAGATTTCTGCAAATGACGAGTAACCAACGTAGGATTGGCTGTGGGTGGATCGTGACATCAAATCTTCAATTGAATTCGTTGTTGCAATAGCTGAGCTGCATTAGAATCACAGTCAGTTTGCGCAAATAGTTCGAAGACATTGTTTTAAATTTTAAATGTAACGTATTTTAACTACTTGTCAGACTAAAACTGTGTGCTCAGGACGTAGTACAGAGAGATACTGGCATAAGCGAAGCTGTGACGTCGGGTGATGATCAGTGCCTAAATAGCTCAATTTGTAATAATACCGACCGCGAAAGGAGGTCCCGAGTTCGATTACTGGTCTGATACACGGTTTTAAACTGCCAGCAAGTTTCGAAGCTACGCTCACTCTCTGCAGATTTACAGGTTCATTCTGATATAGGGTATTGTGTTTTTGGACATATGTTGCTTCACGAATTTCATATCGCTATTTTAACTTTTGTGTTCGTAATGAGTTGCGACAAGAAGAGTTATTGGAATAAAAGCTCTTCTTCCTGTCGTCCACCAGGACATTTAAGTGCCATCTGACTTGCTACTTCATCGTCATTATTGGGAGCCAATAGCCGAAGGCTATGAAATCAAAACTCGTAAATCGAATGTTAACGACGATTTTAGAAATTACTTTTCTTTTCCAAATAGCTCTTCAGTTGTCCTTACACGACTGAAGTGGAGCCTTCTACGCGTTCCGTCGCCAACACACACTGACTGTATTTGCACTTCACTAACACAATCAATCGGAAACTCGGGTCGTGCCAACAATAAAATCCCAAGAGGTACTTTTAACAGTACTCCTTTCTACAACACGCCCTGCGGTATTAGTAGGTCTCAGCCATGCAAAGCAAAGTGCATTCAGTTAAGTACCTGCTGTATT
Source organism: Schistocerca serialis cubense (assembly GCF_023864345.2). Classification (NCBI taxonomy): domain Eukaryota; kingdom Metazoa; phylum Arthropoda; class Insecta; order Orthoptera; family Acrididae; genus Schistocerca; species Schistocerca serialis. Next base: position 794,974,424 of record NC_064639.1, on the reverse strand, counting down.
GGAACTGGCTTAAGGCGCTATAAAATTAAATCACTGATCTTTTCGTTTACGCGCATACGTGACAGCAAAATAGCAGCGCGTTATTTCTACCTGTTATTGTTCTAGGAAATAACGTATTCTTAAAAAGGAGACTAACATATGGAGTCGTCTTTGCAGATTGCCTCTCAAGAGGTTCTACAAAATGTCTCGAAGCACATCTCCTTAAGCAATTAAAAGTGAAATTTTCCGCTGTTTTCTTCTCAGCAGCTGGGAGCCACCACATACACTAACGCAATTATTTCCTGATATCCATACTAAAACGTGTTTTTCATTCCGTCACGCCCTGTTAAAGGCCGTTGACAAGCACTGTTCGCTATCACAAGTACTTGTTATGTGCGCAATTTTTATTGTTTACGCTCCTATGGTATGCAGATTTCTAGGAAACAATGTGTCTCTCTTAATGAGTAGTTTAAAGAGCGGCGTACATCGATTCGGTGAGGAAGTGGCGCATAACCCGTACTATCTCGTCTTTACTCTTCACATGTGACTGACAGCAACGTGTGACTCATGCCTAGGAAAGAACTATCACGCATTTCCACAGATATCTCTGTAGTTTCGGACATAATGTTTCTAAACTTCAGCTTCGTAGTTTCAGTAGGTTTTCACATGTTATCGGCAATGCACAAGGACTTGCTGTCAACCTCTCAAACGCAGCGGATTTGTCGACGATGCTGTATGTGCGCCCATTTCTTCTGTTTTGCCCATCTCATGCAGAACATACTTGATATTAGCTACATGACAATTCACACCTATTTCTTTCATTGCATGCTCTAGTCGAAGAGGTCATTGGAGAGCTGGCAATGCTCGGACTGAAAATGTGCAGGACAGGAGATCATCTACGGCCTTTCAAGGATACTACCCCGCCCCCCATCCCCCTGCATTCGTGAAAAGTGGGAAGGTCATGACTTTGGGATCGAAAAATAGAATTTTCAAATATATTTTTTGTTAATTTAAAGAGTTTAGTATGTGTTGTATAGAAGGCTTATTTTGATAGCAGCATTAGAACTGTCCTTAAAATATTAAAATGTTTAACTCTGCACTCACAGCAAAGCTCACCTCTTCAGATGTTTGGGAAACGTTGATGGAGACTCCCCTTCTTTCGAGGTTCGTAATAGGTAATAAAGCATGCAGTACTCAAATACAAAGGTTACAATGTTTTGGCCACATTCAGAGAAGGTTTGTGGTAGACTTCGTCGCTTGCTACAGCTGAAGAAAGGCCAAGGGCTTGATGATAGAAAACCACTAGGAGGGAAAGGCAGGCTTACTCTTTAAGAAATTGAATATCTTCATATATTTTATGAGAAAGCTATTAGAGAAATATTAACGATTTAGAAGCTAGGGCGGGGAGGGGGGGGGGGGGGGGGGAGAAGGAGGAGGCGGCTGAGTGTGCAGTTTATTTTCACGAACTATAAATCGGTCGAACGCCAATACTTAATCTGTGCCCGAAAGACTGTTGATTTAAGTAGAACACAAGAAATGAAACTTATTCACGTAATTAATCACTATCAGAATTTGTTAGAACACAGCTAAGCCCCTTTGATGTGTTTTGCAAACTCCGGTCTACTGAGCATGTGAAAGCTTAAGTACCTTAATTGGAAAATATTGGCACGATTGAAGTACTGAAGAGAGTTGGTATAAATCCGGGAATGGTTATTGTATAAACATTGGACGTCATCGATCAGAGTGGGATCAAGGGAGCTTACGCAGCACTGCCTGATCTACAAAGAGAGGTCAAATGGATTAGAAGGGGAGGGGGAAGAGAAGACTACAGGATTAGGAGTATCAGTACGGAGGACATTTAAAGACAGATAAGGCTATTACATACTGAAAAATTAGGAAGCCTTGAAACTTTATTTTGTGGCAGTCAATAAAACTCTTCTGGGTGTGACACCGCATGGTCACCATCAGTTAGCAATACACCCTGAGGAAGGCGTCTTGCAACAGTAGCCGAAACGTCGGTATTTTACAGATGACCATGTGGCCTCAAACCCAGAAGAGTTTTATTGACTGTGTGTGACAACGGCCACGGAGGCTTACGTTTACATTTAATTTGTGTGTTTTTCATTTTTTTGCATTACTGGGTGTCTTATCAAAAATGTACGTGAACTAAAGCTTCGAAATTTTCAGTAGCTGTTCAAAATGCGTAGCTGTCTCTCTGGAACTGAATAAATGTAATATCCTATAACTGAAGTCTCATTTATACGATTACATGTTAGAAAAAAAAAAAACTACTTCATTTTGACTGTGCAGAACTGAAAGCTTGATACATGACAAAAGCTTAAACATAAGTTAATGACTATAATTCAGCGATCTTTTAACCTTCTCAGGACCATAAAATAAAATTTTCGAATTCTTTACTTGATCAGAATTTCAGTTACGGCTTTTCATGAAACGGCGACAAAAAAATTTAAAAATTGTTTGAGACGATATACTAATCCTGTGTTTCTTACTGTATGTATCCACTTAAATATAGCTTTTCACCTTTCCACATGCAGAAGTTCGGATCTGTACCTTATTAACTATGGCCCTCCCCATCAGGAGATTTAGGAGGAACAAAGGATCGTTTAATTAGGGACGGACGGACAAGGATGAACACCCCCGCCCCACCTACTCCTCTTTTCTCCCGTGCCTCAGCAGCCACACCGATTCATTCGGCGCCGCCTGCTAGACAGGGAAGGCGGGGAACCCACCCATGCGGTCCTCGGGTCGACGCCCGGCGACGCCTCCGCGGATTTGCTTTTTATCGACTGTGGCGGCGTCCCCGCCAAGACAGGTATTGATCGCGGCGGCCGCGTGGCCGTTCAGCTCAGTTCACCGACGCGACCGCCGCCTGTTTTATTTACCGAGGAATACCACCCGCTGACTTCACTTCCCCTCGCCAGGCGTCTTTCTGCAACTCCCTCTCCCCCTTAGCACCCGTGATCTGCGCCTACAAGAGGGAAGCCCGTGAAATTCGGAATTATGTTCTTGCTTTCCGACGTTCTGTAATAGGGGAAGGGAAAGCTGCAACCCACTCGCGTAAACATAACGTTCTAGTATCTTTAATGTTGTTGACTTGTCAATCCGTATGGTGTCACTGTTAATATTATGCTAATTATTTCCAGCTTTTCACGTTGTGAAAAGGATTAAATTTATTTTATCTTTATTGGATGTTGTTTAACTCCACGGCCATTAAGGACTGTCGGTGAAGAATGTAATGAGCCACAAATGGTTTATTTTATGCCACTCTGTTTTCCGATCAACATGCCAATCTTCAGATGGTTAACTTTTCCATTTAAATACCACTAGCGAAGCAAGGAAACGGATCCCCTAGAACAACTAGAAATATGCATTCATATTCCCAATTTCAGTGAAGACTAAATGAACTGGAGCCAGCTAGCAACCAATTCCCATAAATTTTCCTTGTGTTGCACCGGAACTAAACACAACATGGATTCCTCAACAGTCAGAAATCGGAACAAAAATAATCTCATTGCTATAGAAAGAACTACCTAACATCGTATCAGGTACTGTAGAACGAAGTAAAGAGGGACCAGAATCAACGCCGTAGGCAGACACAGCATAACAAGAAACATTTTTAGAGTTTTTTTTTCTGTGGCTGACTATATAATTGTATCTAACGTAAATTTAAGCTGGAAGTAACCTCTTTATGACATCAGTCCTAAGTTAATTCAGCAACTCATACTGCGCAAATGTATTTCCCTACTCCTAACTTTTTGTTATTATAATGCCCTGAACTAACTGCAAACTACGCACATGAGCGCGTGTCTGTAGTACGCTTTGTGATGGCTCTACTATGCTTTCTCAAAATTCTATTACCAGTTTTTGAAAGAAAGAACCACCTTAAAACAATTTGTCCTAAAGTCCTTGAATAATAAATCCACTCTTGGAAAAGAAGCATTTTTCTATTATTAACATATTGGACCTCAGACACACATTCTTTGTTTAAAAAAAGATAGGTGTGTGTGTGTGTGTGTGTGTGTGTGTGTGTGTGTGTGTGTGTGTGTGTGTGTCACAGTGGTTTGCTTAGAATTTGGTTGCTATCTGTACAACATACAAAGTGACGCTGAAGACCTAAATATTCACGTGCAGTGCCTGAGCTGATGACATGCTGCTGACGAATACGTTCCTTCTAGTCTTGTAACTGAATTATAGTGCTTGCTTTTGGTCTTCTGGATGTGGCTCCCTTGTCGTGCCCGTTCTTTGTTAATTTGGACGCAAGGTCTAATTTTATGGCTATTCTTTTGACTGTGTTTATCCAGTCAACAAGGTTGGATTCATTCTCTTTAGTATTCGAATTCATCTGACCTTTTAATCTTACCATATTTTGCCTCCAACTATTGTGTCTGTGTCCCATATATTCCGTCTTTTCATGAGGCACTTTGATACCGGTTTTTCTAATGTTTCAATGCAGGATCTCCGGCATTATGTGCACATCCTTCCGAATTTCTGGCTGAAGTGGCAAGGTGATTGGTAAAAGCTGAAAATCTGATTTCCAAGTTGTTTCTTTTCTTCCCGAGGTGTATTCCATTTATTTCTTCAAGTTTCCTGTTTTACTGTACGTATGAAACACGTAAATACGGTTCACTCGAAGAAAGTGTCCTCTCGGAAGAAACGATTATGCGCCGACGCACATCATAGTCAGCTGTCATTTCATAAATGCACAGTAGCTGAAATCGCGATCGTGATGCGTTAATACGTTAAGTAAAAGTCGAAGTGGAACATGGCGTCGTTTCGAAATACTACAGGACTATGGAAGCAAGTAAACAGATCATCATCGACTCTGAGTTAGGTTTGCACTTAATATATCATGTGCAGTTTGTGACTGTACGACGACTATGATTTTTTTGACAGATATTGTGACGACTGACCACGCCCGTAACGTGTCAATGAACATTTTATAACAAATGTATTCTTCACGAAAGATTTATGTATTCTTGTTATTTATCTACCCGAAGCAGTGTTAGGAGTATGCTCAGATACTCCCTGTATTTGTGCAGACAAGGTCTAGGACGTTATGAAGGAAGTCCCAGCACTGGACGCTGTGGGTCTGCTGTCTGACGAGATGGGGCACGCAGTTTTCCTGCTCGGGACTGCCTGGGCCAGACAGACGCGTTAACTGCCCTTCCCGGACCGGCGCTGTGACACCCTTCGGGGAAGCGCCGCCTTCTGCGAAGAGTGCGGAGTGATTCACCGGTACAGATTGAAATGCCCCAGGACAAACGCCCGTTGCCCTGGCAACAGCCCAGAGCGTATTATCAACGTTACGTAACACGTTTTTATCGTCGCTCCGAGTGGCCCCAAGTTCCAATACCTCGAACTGGTACCAATAAAGCTTCAAAAATACTATAGTTGTGTACTTTGGGTTCGCGTGGGCGAAATGAACGAAGTGAATGTTACGGGGCCATTACCGTTCACAGCATATCGGGCGGTTCACAATGAATATATCGATTACGAAACGATATGAACAGCCGCCCAGATGGCCGCACGCATTAACACGTGGTTTTCCGGGAGTCGGGGGAGGCGCGGCGGTGCATTAACGACGAGGGCCGGTTTATTGGCCGGCCTGGATATGGTTTTTGGGTGGTTTCCCAACATCCGATTAGGTGAACACAGTGATGGTACTCACGACCCAACTCAGATACACGATTCGCTAACATTTCGAAAACTTTTCTCACACTTTCACATGGAATAACGCTAATCGGAGACAGATGCGGTGCACACATTACGTTCCGATAGTGAGGGGTGGGGGTACATCAATCCAGCCTGACCTAATTTCCTGAAAAGTAGTTGAAGCACGCAACGGTATAGTAATAACTTGAGCAAGGTCACACCAATTCCAAAGATATTACGAAGGCAAAGATATTACAAAGGCAAAGATATTACAAAGGCAAAGATATTACGAAGGCAAAGATATTACGAAGGCAAAGATATTACGAAGGCAAAGATATTACGAAGGCAAAGATATTACGAAGGCAAAGATATTACGAAGGCAAAGATATTACGAAGGCAAAGATATTACGAAGGCAAAGATATTACGAAGGCAAAGATATTACGAAGGCAAAGATATAGCATTACGGCAGCTTCGGTCTTAGATTCAATATAATATCGTAGGAGACGCTTGGACCCTGGTAAAACGCTACTGCAAAGAAAAGATACTCTGACTCCAAGGCAGTCACGAAAGAGCCAAGTGTCGAGACTACGCCTCTGCGAGACTGCAGCTGGCGGAGTTTCCGCGGTCCACCCGACGGAAATCGTGAAGTGTTCCCGATTAAATACCTGTTCTGCCCTCGGTGGCCGCTTGGCAATTCTTTCTCGGCATGGGCGTCGTCCTCAACTCGTGAACTTTACGTAACAGCTGAGACCCACCGTGACAACGTTCACAATAGTCAAAACGTGACAGCTTATGGGGAAAGCCCTTTTACGGTATAACGCCAGAGTGCCTGCTCGAGTTTCAAGTAGGCTGCTCTTACCATAGCAAACGCGGCTGGTGGAACTCCAATGCCACGCCGTCGCAAAGTTTCAAGGCCGCATGTGGTCGGTCCCACTCGTGTCTCCGCCTTCACAAACTTAGACCGTTAAAATGTATTTCACAGACCTAGCAGGCAGAAACAGAACATGTCGATACTCAGTTCAGCCGTTACTTGTAACTAGCATCTTTTTTTCTTGCCAAAAGATTTTGTCATCTAAGCGAACCTTCAGAAGTGGGAAATGAGTCTAGGCACACATTAGAAAGAAAGGCAGCAATAAGAAACTAAGTCTGTACGCTGTATTAATAGCGAAATATCGCTAACTACTCCATTCTGAACACAGGTGCAAACAGGTTAAAAGGATCACAGTATAATTTGCAGGAAAACTGCTGTTTCCTTAAATGAACTAATTAGCTGCTGCCGTTTATGTATTGCGGCTTGCTTAATCTGCACTAATAATACTGGCTGACAAACCCGGTGTTGTCTGGGTATTCATTTCGCCAATTTACTGTTATAACGGAAAACAAAAAATGAATTGTGCTTGTGATGTACTACTGAAAAAAATTCGTCTCCATGTATTCGCGAAGGTATGCGCATAAATGTTCATCGTCAAAGGTATCTGGCGAAGAGTTAACACGATGCTTTAAACAGATCTCACGCTGGTCGCGCTATTAAAGGTCTTTCAAAGCGAGATTATACGCGCAAATGACCAGTTAATAATTCATGCTTCGCTTCACAATGTTTTGGTGTATCATCCGAAATATGACGCCGGAACTGATGACATTTTCCGGACCTAAATCCGGTCAATGTATAGAAAACCGCACGTCGGCTGCTGTGTCGTATTGTTAACGCCATAAAGTTCGCGTAAAGTCTGCCATTGTCAGTGTAGAAACGGCGGTCTTAATGTGGTATATTAAGTAAAAAATTTTAAAGTAAGGAACTTTTAATGCCTAGGCTGCAGTTTTCCTGTTGCATTTACAGTATGGCAACTAGTCTCGGTTACTACCTACAACCATATTCAGATCTAAAAAAAATGGAGAGAAAGTATCCTATCGACACCCGGCGATATTACTGGATGTTATTCACATTTTCAGCGCTACACTGCACTTTGAAGTTTTTTTTATCATTTAAGTGTCATGTATGATCGGTATTTTACGTACATTACGTTGGCAGTTGGCTGTATAAGGCAGCTTCCCAGTCTTGTAATTTTTAACTTCAATCTCCTGCTGTTTTTATAGTTCTAAAATTATTTGGACTCTAGTACAATTTCCTGGATTTCATTCTTTAGTTATTGCCAATTACGTAGGATTTACCTCCGAATGATATCAGTTAAAGAAGTAACCCTGTCTTGTAATTTTGACTTCATGCTATTGTTATCTTTATAATTTTAAAAAGTAACTGAAGCTTTTTAAGATTTCTGTACTAAAATTCTTTGGGCATGTCTGCAACCTGGCATGCTCGCTGTCACTGTCTCGATATTTACAGACGCATGTCATTGCATGACAACAGCTACTTATGCTTTCCAATGCAGAATGTCCCCTTTTTACATTATAAGCATTAACACACTTTGTATAGTAGTATTAAGTGGATTTGTCAAATCTTCTCCTTTACTATTGGAAAAGGCTCACAATTATATTTTTGGTGAGATTTTACACAGTGTCTTTATAACCTACTCGATTGTACAAAATTTACTTAGGCTACTTTTTCTTTCATTTGTTTACAGATCTGAACATTGTTGCTGAGAGCAACAAAAACTAGTTATACTTTAATTGTAAATTTTGCGCTCTAGACATTAAAAGCTTTTACTTTAATTTTTTTATTTCATATACTACAAGGTACTGTGTAATATAAGTACCTGAACTAGCTCGTGACATAGATCCACTGTGTGTGGTAATTTCCAGCCACTGACGGGAGGGACGCAGTAGGTAGAGACCGGCTGACCACTGCTCCATCCGCATTAGCGCTTGCGGAAATGCCGTCGGACAAGAATTGGATTTCGCGCTTTACATAACATCACTCGCAAGAGCTAAAAAGCGGAAACGCCAGAGAGCTGCCTTCAAATCATACTGGTATACATTTACGGCGTTCCTTGTTTTTTCCTGCTTATGGACACCTCTGCACTGTTCATACATTCCTAGGTAGCGAAATACGATGCACCACGTATAACAGAACAATACACTCAAAAATCCCTGCTAATGGCGTAAGTTATTCTAAATGATGCAAACAAAATTCCTTTGGCGAATTTCCAGCAAAGTTGACGCGCGAGGACTGCAGGAAACTGTTCTCTGTAGGCTGTTATTTGTCACCCGCTCCGACGCGAGGCCAGGAACAGAAAATACTTACTCAGTGCGAGAAGTAATTGCGTCGTTCCTGCGAACCTGTCGCAGACATCTGTTCTCGCAGTACACACAGATATTTCGTGATACTTCCTAGGAGACTGCAACCGCCAGCGTCCAAATCGCATGGAACTTATTAATAAGTTTACAGTGCGGTGCTTAATTTAAGACAATGCGTTGCTTTAGTCTTAATTAAAGTCCTATTGCGTGTAATACCGCGTCATAATGTGATGCGAGACAACGCTACGCCATACAGCCACTGACACTCGCTGATGATTTGATATGTGTTGTTTTCGGCGCTAGGCATCTTCATATTCAGTGGCCATACTAAAATAGCTTGACACAGGTGCGCTTAAGAACTATAAAAATGTTAAAGTTTCCACTGGCAGAAATGTAATATTCTTTCCTGAAATGAGTCCGCTTACACGCACTTCCGTTACAAGGATACAAAGGAGACAGTTTAGGCTCCACTGTCCCGCCGCTATGCAGGATATTGAGTCACGTAATTTAGAGAAAACACACAGAACTGTTATCTGAATGACAAGATAGACGTCTGACCTTCGCTCCTACTCAAAGCGAGCCCATTTACGTGCCACTTCGTTCAGTTTTGTATGTTCGTTGTAGTCAAAGTCTTCTTCAGTGTGAACACTGGTTCGATGCCGCTTTCCATGTTAAGACTGTCCTGAGCAACCTTGTTTATCTGTGCATAACTACTGCAATATACACCCGCTGCAACCTGCTTACTGTATTCAAACCTTCACCTACCTCTACAATTTCTATCCTCCACGATACTCACTGTTCCCTGAAGTCTCAGGATGAGTCCTATCACGTGATCCCTTCTTTTAGTCAAGTTCTGGTATGGAATTCCTTTTCTCTCCAGTCGTCTAGATTAGTAATCCGACCTAACCACGTAATTTTCAACATTTCCCTGTAGCATCACACTTCAAAAGTTTCTATTCTGTTCTAGTCCAAACTGTTTACTTCCGTCTAATGCTACACTCCACACAAAGATCTTCGGAAATATTAACTCTAAAATTCGATTTATTATAGTTTTATTAGTACTACCGGTTTTCACGTTATATCGTCTCCACTTTTCCCACTGTCAGTCCTACTGCTCGAATAGCAAAAATTGTGTGGCACTTTTGGTCTGTCTTTTCCTAGTCTAATTCCCTCAGCATCGCTTTATTTACCGGGGCTGCACTCTATTACATTTCTTTCAGTTTCGTTGATGTTCATCTTATATCCTCTTTTCACAACATTATCTATTCCGTTCAACTGATCTTCGAAGTCACTGCGGGTGGGAGACCGCTCCTACTAGAGACTCCACGAATTTAAGTACCTGGGAGCGCTGAAGAACTCGTCATACGAAGAAGGGATGATAGGCACGAAACCGATCCTTCTACAGCCTAACATAACTGCTTCGGTCCAGGTGCTTCTAGTGGGTGTTCAAGATTTAGATATATAAAATCCTGGCCCAATCCGTGGTACTATATGGGTGTGAGACGTGGAGGAGCAGAAAGCGAGACTTTGATAAACGTCTCGTACTTGAGAGAAAAGTGCTGCGGAAGATCTTTGGTCCGGCGGTGGACGTAAACGCTGACGAACGGAGGATCAGATACAACCATGAGCCAGATGAACCGTACCGAGGTACGTATGCAGTAGGAATGATAAGATGCAAGCGACTACCGTGGACTGGAGATGTCGGTCTGTTGGAAGACAACTGGTGGCCACGGAAGCTCCTGTATCTCACCGCCAGAAGTAGGAGACCACCGGAAAGACCGAAGAGGAGATGGAGGGATGGCCTCCATGAAGACCTACAACAGTCAACCGTAGATGGGGAGGGATGGTAGCAACGGATAAATGACAGTGGAGAAGGACAATCCATTGCGCCTGATCCCGTAAACCTAAAGGGAGCTCTTTGAAGTCCTTTATCAAACCGTGAAGTTTCTTCTGCCTGAATGTTAAGACCCTTTTGAAAGTTTTACTCCTGCATAGCAACCTGGTATGACTCAGATTACGTACCGGGCATCATACCAGCACAGCCCGCCATGCATCTGAACCGCCACTGATACCGCGTTAAAACTGTTTATCGCGTTCTGGTCGTCATGTCCCACACGTTTAACTACACCGCCTTTTTTTAACAGCTTCGAGACCATCGCCCGTCACGGTAGAGAGATGTTCGCAGTAATGTGGCATGTGTAAGCAATTTGCCACGGGATATGGAGCCGGCAAAGTGAAAGTTGTCTGACGCGAATAACGCACGGGTAAGTGCCGCAGCTAGCAGGCGTGCGCTCCAGCCAAACGCACAACCGGCAATAAACGCCGCCTCCGCCAGAGACGCCCAAACTGCGGCTCCGGCAAGTGGCCAAAATCTGTAGAGGACCACGTCAGCGGACTTCGTATGCAGGCGAACTTATTTATTTTCGATCACAAATATGATAAAGAGAGGTAAAACATTGTTATTGGTGTTTTGCTGTATCACAACATTTTTTGGTGCGTGAACTCCATCCCAGAGAAGAAACAGAGATTAAAGTTTAGTCTCGTCGACGATGAGTCATTACAGACGGAACGCAAGCTATGACTGGCCAGGGAGGAAGGGAGGAAGCTGTAGAAAGTTCACATGAGACGCACCAGTATTAACCTGGATGATTTTTAGTAACCACTGGGATATACAAACCCGGGTGACAGAGAAGGGGCTTCCATTAGGAAGGGCCAGGATTCGAGTCCAGTGCTTAATCCATGCTTCACCTCGCTTTGTTTCAACCCTATGCTGACGTTCAGGATATACAGGTTCCCTTTATGTATGGTTTGTGTACTACATTTATGAGTAATATACGTCAAAAAGTAGTACACATGCAACTGAAGTAGAGGAAGAGTTCAGCAGTCGAGGTAGCAACGACACTGAGTCGTTCCTTGGTAGTCCGTGGAAGGTTATGAATACTTAATAGCCTTCAGGACAAAATTACTGTGAGGCGTAAACATGAGAACTGCCTTCATCTCTGAGTTCTCTGTCACAGAACACTTGGTGGTATATCGGCAGATACAAAATTTTGAATAAATAGGCCGCGCGGGATTAGCCGAGCGGTCTAGGGCGCTGCAGTCATGGACTGTGCGGCTGGTCCCGGCGGAGGTACGAGTCCTCTCTCGGGCATGGGTGTGTGTGTGTGTGTGTGTGTGTGTGTGTGTGTGTGTGTGTGTGTGTCCTTAGGATAATTTAGGTTAATTAGTGTGTAAGCCTAGGGACTGGTGACCTTAGCAGTTAAGTCCCATAAGATTTCACACACATTTGAACATTTTTTGAATAAATAGGTTTTGAAATTGATTCTGCACTAACCAATCAATTGTCTTCTCTTTCACCCATACGTGTTCGGATGAAGTTTCACCATAGTCATTGGGGTAGTTTCATTCTACATTTTGTAAACAGTGACACAGTGCGTGTTTGCGAGTATACTTGCCATTAAATTATGATAACGAGGGAACCACAAAAATTGCAGATAACAGACTGTACAGAAATACCAGCTGTACAGCAGTCGACGGACAGCTACATAAATATCAGTATCTGCTATTAAGGAAATAAAATTAACTGTCTGAAGATGGTGAAACTTCGCTGAAACACATATGGAACAAAAAGAGGAAAACTGATTTTGCTCCAGGCAGAAGCTGTTTCTGACATATTTATCTAAAAGGAAACACTGTCAAAAAGTGAACTACGAACTCAAGAAGAATACAGCATTTAGAATAATTGCAAAGCTTGTCCTGTTCATCACGAGAGTGTACCACTGTCGTAAAGAAGCTCTGTTAGTGGGTAGTTCGTACCGCTTCAGGACAATGGTTAGGAAAGTACGAGCTTGGATGACATATTAATTAATTTGCGGAAGTTACATCAGTATATAAACGGCCTCAGGCTGCAAGTTGAGTTCCAATCGTATAATGAAAAGTTTTCACAAGATGATGTTGAGGCGAAAATCGTCACCAATGTTTTCTCTCGGACTGACATGGAAAGTCCACTTCTGAAGGAATGCGCATTCATTGAGAGTCCTACTGTTACCATTTTAGAGTGAAGAGCCGAGAAATTGTCAGAAGGCGTGATACATTGGGGAGAAACACGTCAGAAAGTGTAGCGCGACTGCAGGATCATCGGTTTGAGAAAACCATCAGCGATGGATTACGTACGTGAGTGTAACCTGTCAAGATAAGGTTAATAATCTATCGTCATAACAATTTTGATAAGACTACACTCAGAAATCATTAACGATATTTCATTATGTTCCTTATTTAAATTCCCCGATACTTACTTATTTACCTTCATAAGTGGTATTATACGAACTGCAGCAAAAGGCATTTACATATTTAGCAACAAACTGGGACTACCAAAATACCTCTAAGACAAGCGAAATGCGAATGTGTAGAAATTTAGAATAGTCACATCGAAATAGTTTGTGCATGGCAAGAGATGTAATTAGTCACTTCTTTCGTCACTACTAAGACATTCATTTGTGATGCGCACTTGCTTCTTAAATTACAACATAACTGCAATATTTAATTGCGAGTATAATCATATGTTGATTTGTAAATCACAAATTGCAGGATAGTTAATAACACCCTAACTGGAGTATCCACAAGCCGAACACTTCCTACTGCATATCTGATCAGAATTAAGGCTAGAGAAAGTATGGCGTAAGGGGGAGAAAGCGCCATCGAAGCAACAGTGGCCCGGGGCTGCGTACGTGAGAATAATTTCTAACACCGGGGCACTGCCTACGTGTAGCAGATAAAAAAGCTGTTTTAGTCTGATGTGATATGTCGCCATGTTTCAGGCAGCAATTTGATGAGATACAGATCGGCGTTAAACTTTCTCACGTAAGTACTTAGTTTTTGAAGGAAGAAAAAGATACGGAAGATAGGGAAATGTAATGGGTGTAGTTGCTCTACTTCTTGTTGATACATTCATGCATGCCCGTCAAGTGAATTAATGCACCTGTACGAGAATTGTTACATAACGTAGTCGATTGCAGTTGGAAGAGTTCGTAATACGACAACTATCGACTGTCAGTTAATATCGCTTGCGCAGTGATACGCCGAGTCTGACAAAGTTGGAAGACAATCCATCGTGACATCAATTTCTTTCGTTTTCATTTTAAGTCCTTAATTTTACCCTCGCGAGCCATGTCCCTGAAGAATTTATGCACGAATGGGGCCACTTAAAAACGTGATTGCTAGAATTAACGGAATGTGGGTCACGACAATTTGATAATCTCGTTGTCCACCAGACTTGCAGCACTTTCCGGACGTCGACTTCATTGATATTTTTTCCTTTCGCCGGCAAGAGAAAGAAAATTACATGATATCGTTACCGAAAAACTCTGAAGCTCCGACAGGCAGAAAACCTATAAATCCAGCTGTCTGAACACTAAAAATTACACGCTAAATACAATACTAATTCTAAACTTAAAGAGTAGCAATTAAACATTTCATTCGTACGCAGTTGCCAAGGACAAGTACAAATATTAAACTGGACATGAAATTGTCTACCTCTAATATTTAATTGAAGAGAACCAGCCATTGCGCTCACTAAATCAGAAACAGGAACAGCCGATTTCCAGACACCATATTTGACCGGTCTAGCAAAACCGTTTCAAGCCTTGACCTGTAAACACGACAGCGAAAAACAGTTTCTGACATTCGGTTTTCGCCTTCTGGAAGTTGCGCCGCATGTAAATTTTGTGTCTGACGACCTCGTTGTCAACATAACGTTACACTCTACAGTTCTCTTCCTTCCACATGTACAGCAATACTCCACAAGCCACCTTACGGCGTTTGGCGGAGGGTACTTGTCGTAGTGCCATCTCCTCCACTTTTCGTCGTTCTTTTCATAAACGGTACGCGGAATGAACAACTGTCAGTAAGCCTCCGTATGAACTCTAAATTTCCCGAGCCTTCTACATTCACGAGGCACCCTCTGTATTTGCTTAGTTTTCACTTCCGTGAGCAGTTTGGAGGGTAAACCTCCTTCCAACGAGCGACATCCATTCTTTGCACGTAGTGTTGGAAGCAACAGCCCACGACCAAGAAATGCCGGCACAAGCGATTCGCCAGTTAACAGCACTTAATCTTATGTTGTCCATGTTGAACAGTGGTTTGGAAAATGCTATTGTTTACGACATAAAAGATAAAGTGATTATCTTTCAAACACTTTTTATTTTCTCCAATGACGCGTTTCTAGTCATCTTCCGGTATGCCAATGGATTACAATTTTGTTTGCTGCTTATAGCCAGGGGTCTGTTTTTACTTTCATGCAGCTAAAGATAAGGTAATAATCACCAGTCGCTAATGTAATATAGCACTAGGATTGCAAATTTTAAACAATGAAGACTACCGTGTTATTTTAGGGAAATGAAACTCAAATCAAACCACTGACTATATCAGCAAACAGAAATGTAATATAATCCACTCATTCACCTGAAGATGAGAGAGAAAATAAAAAGTGTCCGACGCAGATGATGGTTTTAATTTATCTTTTATAAGGACCGCTTAGTTACCATATGTAGTACATCAGCTGAAGTCTGCCAAAAGTACAGAAATATAAAGAAGTATCTCCTTTCAAGGTTAATAAGAAGCTCCCAGACACACTACACTCCCCATACTCGACTGTGGTGATGCCATTCTCCAAGGATTTTCGTACGATAGCTCACAAAGGCTGGAACTGGCGATGAATGCTTGTGTACGATACAAGCTTTTTCGACCATATCACATCAGCCTACGAAAAATGGTCATGTCTGCGTGCCGATAAGCGTAGAGACAATTCTGTATGTTTGCTGTATCGTCTTCTCAATCACTGCATTCCCTCATATTTGTCTTCAACTCTTACCCTACTATCTGAACAGCACAGCAGAAATACTAGTTCTAAGCAAAGTTAACTTCTCTCTGTACCCTCGCACAACACTGCCAAGTTCCCAATCAATTTGTGTATCAGGACTTTGTAACAAACTTCCTCAGTGTATCAGAGAAATTAAATTCCGTCCAAACTTCAAAACACAGCTAATAGTCCACCTTCTGTCACATCCGACATCTCTCCCACATTCTGTAAGCAATAAAGAAGTATACGAAAGCACTGTACTCCGCAACCCTACACAGCATTTGGGTCCTGAGCGAACTTTTAATTTATTGCGTATTTCAAAACCTGTTGCGTATTTCAAAAAGCACGCCGTACATTTTACATTTTTACAAGTTACAATGCATTATTCCATATTTCTAGTAAAATTTGTTTTTAGCAACAGATCAAGAGTAACGGAAAAGAGTTAATACTGATATAAAACGAACATAATTTGAGGAATGAAAACTGAACAATTTGTTTATTTAAGAAGAAGCTAATAGATGACAGAAAAGGTTTTTGATAGAAGGTGGTGTCCCACTACCTGACGTTCCATGTGGGAGGGCACGGAAACAAATTCGAGCCAGTCCCAGATGGAGCAGCAATTTGCTTAGATCTTAGTACAAATTATACTGAATTATGTTATTTACAATTTTTCATCATATATAACAAATTAATATATATTTATTACATTAATTTTATTGTTACACTGCAGTTTCTACCAATGTATTACAGAAAATAATTTATTATGGGAAATTTACAGCTTAGATGGCATTTGGTAGTAGTACGACATCTTGAATAGTTGCTGTCAATGAGATGACTTTTCCTGTAGGAAGGAGGCCTCGGAAGTTCGTCGACCCTCGCCTCCCCAGGAAGCTTTAGTTCAATGTATTTATGTAATTTAAGCCATTATGAAATTAAACTTATCAATTATTTACGTGTTACTTATCTATAGTTACAATCCTTATATATTTTCTATCGTTGGCTGATGTTCGGTACACACTTTTATTTTTTCGTTGTTCTATTATTTACTTTCACTTGTTCTGTATATTCACGTTGTCTTGTTCTGAGTTTGTTGACGCACCCGAATCGTTGCATGTGATGTGTTAGCTTGTAGGGTGATACCCTATTCTCTGCCTCATGTGTGGTCCTCCCTGCCTGTATATTGTGTGGAGTGCTTATGAAATTTTGTTTGTGATAGTGTTTAGTTCTAAACAGTCATCCGGCTGTCTTATCCTTTGTCGTATGTCATTGCCGTGCTGTTGTGGTCGCATGTCTCTGAACACGTCGCAATATAACTTGTCGTGTTGTCGATTTCTCAGAAACTATTTCACGGATTCGGATACCGTATAAAGAAGCGACTTAGGCGTGTGGAATTCCGGTGCAGAGTGACGTCAGAGGAGTCGTGGCTCCACGGTGAGTCAGCAGGCGCGCCCTTACCTGCTGAGGGCGAGCGAACGGCGCACTGAGTCACGGACTCCCCAGTCGCCACAGCGCACAGGCCTTCCCCGGCCGCTGTCCGCTATCAGCGGCCGTGGCAACGCTCCGCTAATGCTGGCGCCATTGTATGCTGATAGCGCTTTCCGCGTACAACTGCGATTTAGCATTTCGTCACCGCTCGTATCGTTACGGATGATGAGCGTTGGTTCACTTACAAGTCTGACGACTCGGACAATAACTGCGGGATCCCCTCTTCACGCGGGGAAGAACAGCGAGACTGGCTGGGCGGACTGCATCCGCATCACTTAAAAGTACGAGCGAAATAAAGATGGAGCATGCAAGTATACGATAGATTTTTGTATTGACCGAAATCTGGATGAGGATTTCGAGCGAGATGGTACAATGGTTAAGGCACTTATCCTTGTTCGGACGCCCACACTTACAGTCACTGGAAGATTAAGTTTCTAGACTTCAAATCGCCACAACAATGAATCGCCGGTGGTGATACTGGTATCAGCTGGTAGGGGAAGATCGAGAGATGTCGTGCTCAGAAGACGCACACATCCGTTTTAAACTAACAACATTGACAGAGGTATTCTCCTCAGAATGCAGTTCTGTCTGTGCAAAAGAACACAAAGTGATTCAAAATACTAAATTGTATATTCGATTAAAACAATGCTCTTAAGTGAAAGCATCATAAGCCTGATTTTAGTATCTGATAAACACGTAATTGTAAAAGTATTGGCCGGCCGGTGTGGCCGTGCGGTTCTAGGCGCTTCAGTTTGGAACCGCGTGGCCGCTACGGTCGCAGGTTCGAATCCTGCCTCCGGCATGGATGTGTGTGATGTCCTTAGGTTAGTTAGGTTTAAGTAGTTCTAAGTTCTAGGGGACTGATGACCACAGATGTTAAGTCCCATAGTGCTCAGGGCCATTTGAACCATTTGTAAAAGTATTTGTATAAAACAGAACTGGCGTCCCTCAAGGGTTATGAACTATCTGAGCAAAAGTATCGAGACACGACCTACGTAATGCGGAAATGGCCAACAGATGTCAGGGGAGGTGGACACGGCGAATGGGCGACCAAATGGCGATTGTTCTTCAACGCCACGAAGACGCAGGCAATAGCTATTTGCAGAAGACCTTCTCCACCTAACATCCAGCCCATAGAGATAAGGGGCACTCCAGCCCTATGGTCAAAAACAACGAAATACCCGAGTGTGACCCTCGATAGGCGTTTGACATTGCGTCCTCATACAGAAAACATCCGAGAGAAAGCCAGGAGAAGAATGGCAGTGCTTTACCCACTACTAAAGCCAACATCAACACTACCGTCAAGACTGGGTGTGATACTGTACCTTACACTGGTGCGGCCAATCCCAGACTACGCTGCTGTTGTGTGGGGCAATGCTGCTCCAACCCACATACAACGACTACAAAGAATTCAAAACCGTGCACTGAAAAGTGCATTCCGCCTGCCACACCGGTTCCCAACGAACGAGCTTCACCAGCTCGCAGGGGTGCCCTACCTGAGGGACCAATTCAGAACCACTGCCAGAGCTCTCTACGAAAGAACACAAAATTCAGAAAACAGCCTTGTACGAGAACTTGGACACAGGGTCCACTACCAGGCCTCCACCAGATCGCCGGACGACCTACGAGAATAACAAGACCATACACCTCGTGTATATATACCTTTATATTTTATATAGTTTAAAAATAAAAAATGAATGAATGTATATGTGAATGTGTTTACCGTAAGATGTATAAATATATGCAATGTATATATTGTGTGAATGGAAAAAAAACATCCAGACAGTGTTTTGAAATCATTTTAATGCAGCAAAAAAATAAGCCCACCAAAAAAAACCAATGTTTTATTTCCAATATATGTTGTTATTGAAGGCGTAGCTGCAAGGCTTGTACTTCTATCTTTCAGACTGGGCAACCCAAGGTGCCCCAACAACTCCTGCACCGCGTGTGTTGTCAGTAAAAAAAAGCAGTAACTGCAGAACTGGTCAGTCACGACAGTTCAGCGACTTCGTATGTGGACTAGTCATTGGATGTCACCAGAATAACAAGTATATCACGGACATTTTAAACTTTCCAAAGCTGTCGAAGTGGACTGCAGGATGATGTGCCTCAGAAGTGGAATCGCGACGGAATAACCACAGCTGAAACATGACCAGGCACACCTCACGCACCAACTGAGAGGGACCGTTGTATATTGCGGAGAGTGACTGTAAAAATCGAATGAAATCAGCGGAAGAAATCATTCCCCATTCTAAAGCGCTGCCGGCAGTCCAGCTAGCACAAATGACTGCGTAGCGAGCTAAAAAGACTGCAGCTCCTCATAAGCGACGCTTGAGATGGTCTAAACAGCGACGCCAATGGACAGTAGCAGAATGAAAAGGAGTGACGATTCACGCTGTAGCCTGTGGCAATCCGATGCAAAGATTTTGGTTTGGCGAATGCTTGGAGAACTTTACCACCAACCATATGTAGTGCTAACAGTGAAGTAGGAAGGAGATGGCGTTATGGTATGGGTTGTTTCCTTGTTAGGCTGTGGTAGCTTTATTGTGCGTAAGAAAAAACTAAATGCAGAAGGATATGAATAAGTTTCACAGCATTGTGTTCTATGTATAGTAGAGCAACAGTTTGGAGACCATGATTGTACACTACTGGCCATTAAAATTGCTACACCACGAAGATTACGTGCTACAGACGCGAAATTTAACCGACAGGAAGAAAATGCTGTGATATGCAAATGATTAGCTTTTTAGAGCATTCACACAAGGTTGGCGCCGGTGGTGACACCGACAACCTGCTGACATGAAGGAAGTTTCCAACCGATCTCTCATACACAAACAGCAGTTGACCGGCGTTCCCTGGTGAAACGTGATACCTCGTGTAAGGAGGAGAAATGTGTACCATCACGTTTCCGACTTTGATGAAGATCGGATTGTAGCCTATCGCGATTTCGGTTAATCGTGTAGCGACATTGCTGCTCGCGTTGGTCGTGGTCCAATGACTGTTAGCAGAATATGGAATCGGTGGGTTCACGAGGGGACACGGAACGCAGTGCTGGATCCCAACAGCTTCGTATCACTAGCAGTCGATATGACAGGTATCTTATCCGCATGGCTGTAACGGATCGTGCAGCCACGTCTCGATCCCTGAGTCAACACATAGGGACGTTTGCAAGACAGCAACCATCTGCACGAACAGTTCGACGACTTTTGCAGCAGCGTGGACTATCAGCTCGGAGACCATGGCTGCGGTTACCCTTGACGCCGCATCACAGACAGCAGCGCCTGCGATGGTGTACTCAACGACGAACCTGAGTGCAGGAATGGAGAAACGTCATTTTTTCGGATTAATCCGGGTTCTGTTTACAGCATCATGATGGTCGCATCTGTGTTTGGCGAGATCGCGGTGAACGCACATTGAAAGCGCGTATTCGTCATCGCCATACTGGCGTATCACCCGGCGTGATGGTATGGTGTGCCATTGGTAACACGTCTGTCACCTCTTGTTCGCATTGACGGCACTTTGAACAGTGGACGTTACATTTCAGATGTGTTACGACCCGTGGCTCTACCCTTCATTCGATCCCTTCAGCAGGATAATGCACGACCGCATGTTGCAGGTCCTGTATGGGCCTTTCTGCATACAGAAAATGTTCGACTGCTGCCCTGGGCAGCACATTCTCCAGATCTCTTACCAACTGAAAACGTCTTGTCAATGGTGGCCGAGCAACTGGCTCGTTACAATACGCCAGTCACTACTCTTGATGAACTGTGGTATCGTGTTGAAGCTGCATGGGCAGCTGTACCTGTACACGCCATCCAAGCTCTGTTTGACTCAATGCCCAGGCGTATCAAGGCCGTTATTACGACCAGAGGTGGTTGTTCTGGGTACTGATTTCTCAGGATCTATGAACCGAAATTGCGTGAAAATGTAATCACATGTCAGTTCTAGTATAATATATTTGTCCAATAAATACCCGTTTATCATCTGCATTTCTTCTTGGTGTAGCGATTTTAATGGCCAGTAGTGTTTGAGTATGAAAATGCCCTTTGTCATAAAGCAGCATAGTGAGGCAATTCTTTGTGGACAATGTGAAATGGACTGACTGATCGGAGTCCTGACATGAATCCGATGCAGCATCTTTCGAATGCGTTACAACGTCGATTTCGCTCCAGACCCCAGCGTCCTGTGGCGACTACCTTCACTGTATTCGTCTCTTCAGAAATAAAGGGTTGCCGTTCCTCCACAGACATTTCGGCGGCTTACTGAATGTATCCTCGGCAGAGTTCAAGCCATTAGAAAGGTGAAGGGAAGAAAAAGCCCTTATTAATGTCCACAAACTGGCACCCGGGTACTTTTGATCAGGTAGTGTGTGCTTCTTTCAGCTCGAACTTCCATCATCAATATGTACACCAAGAATTTGGACAGTTCTACACAGCTGGTGAAAGACACTGTGCTAGTTTTCCCGATACACGCCTTACTCGGGTTCGGGCAAATAGCTGGGATATCCAATGGACAGCTACACACGTAGTGTTTTCGCCGTACGCCAGTTGACAGCGCGTTGCGCGTGTGAGGCCGCGGACCGTGCTAATGGACGGCGGCCCACGGAGCGCCGTCGGCACAAAAATACGGTTGGCAGCCGCCCACGGCCCGTCTGGCAACTGGAGCGGCCGCCGACGTTCCGCCGCCAGAGCCTCGTCCTTAGGCGGCGTGCCACCACCGTGCAGCCGGACAGTGCACCGAACCCTACCCGCGACGCCACCTACAATTAAAAGTCCATTCACAAGGACCATATTTCACGGCCACAACAACGTTGTTTTCAACATTGCTACAATGTTGTTTCAATGCCCGGGCAATATATCGCGGAATGCCCGGGTAGTACCGGGTGATCAAAAAGTCAGTATAAATTTGAAAACTGAATAAATCACGGAATACTGTAGATCGAGAGGTACAAATTGACACATATGCTTGGAATGACATGGGGTTTTATTAGAACCAAAAAATACAAAAGTTCAAAAACTGTCCGACAGATGGCACTTCATCTGATCACAATAGCAATAATTAGCATAACAAAGTAAGACAAAGCAAAGATGATGTTCTTTACAGGAAATGCTCAATATGTTCACCATCATTCCTCAATAATAGCTGTAGTCGAGGAATACTGTTGTGAACAGCACTGTAAAGCATGTCCGGAGTTATGGTGAGGCATTGGCGTCGGATGTTGTCTTTCAGCATCCCTCGAGATGTCGGTCGATCACGATACACTTGCGACTTCAGGTAACCCCAAAGCCAATAATCGCACGGACTGAAGTCTGGGGACCTGGGAGGCCAAGCATGACGGAAGTGACGGCTGAGCACACGATCACCATCAAACAACGCGCGCAAGGGATCTTTCACGCGTCTAGCAATGTGAGGTTTTTTTTGTTCTAATAAAGCCCCATGTTATTCCAAGCACGTGTGTCAATTTTTACCTCTCTATCTACATTATTCCTTGGCTTATTAAGTTTTCAAATTTATACTGACTTTTTGATCACCCGGTATATAGCGGAATTCCCCGGTGTTGTGCACCGTGGATGGAAAATATTCCATATTGCAGGGCAGTATGTACCGTTGTCAGTAAAGGCTTTCCTCTCAGTCTTCATCGTTAGTTTCCCTTACTGACGGCGACGGCGCTGCAATGCCAAGCCAAGTAATCGAGCGCAGAAACAGTATTAATTTGCTGCAGTTCGAAACATGGCGTACACAGAGGCACTCTGTTCGTTTGTTTTGTTGAGGGCTGTGGAAGTGAGCAAATTAGACAACCACTAGTTCCACAAATGTGATGCGTACATGTACACGACGGTATCTATGGAACACTGTGTTACATATGAGGGGTTTTCAAAAGAACATGTACAAAGCAACACTATGGGTATATCTGAAGTCTCTATTCAAAAGTGATCACGAGAGGCCTGAGCACAACCACTCCACTGTTTACGAGCCGAATGATTCCCTATTCCCAGAACTGCTGTGGCTGTGACTGAAGCCTATCCTCCACTGTGCTCTCCAGTTCGTTGTCAGAGTTCAAGTGATCCCCTCTGAGATGTTTGTTTAGCGGACTGCACACGTGGAATCTGCTAGGGCGGCGTGTCCGGGCTGTAGGATGGATGCTGAATCGTCTCTCATTTGAACTAGGCTGTTATAACGCTTTGTGTGACATTGGAGACGTGTGCAGGCGCGTTATCGTGGACGGGAATCACTGCCCCCCATCAGCAGCCCAGGCCGTTTGCTCCTGATGGATTGCGTACGCTACGGAGGATGTCACAGTAAGCGCCACTGTTAATGTTTTTCCGTCCTCGAGTAATTCGAAGAGTATCAGACCTCGGACGCCGAAGAAGACGGTGAGAATCACCTTGTCTGCCGAGGTCACAGCTTTGAAATTTTTACGGCGAGGTGATGACGCATGCTGCCTTTATCTCGATATCTAAGTTATCCCAAAGCGGCATACGGAAATTTCAACCAGTTTGGTTATTACAATGTTTCGTACTTTTCATGTGAACACTCCTTTTACAGAGATCGAAATCGGAAAAATGCATTTTCGCTGCAAACCGTAGTTGTAAAAGATCTGTAATAGTGGGCCACAATTTCTCCATCTAGCAATTTTTTCCTTTAAACTATTTTTTCCTTCTCGGAAATACTGCCCCGAGAACTAGACCCCTGTACGAAAAGAATACTGTCCTCGAAAATAATCTCTTCCCCTAGAGAACATTACCACGCTAATATTCCGGAAATAACCGGAGTGTAACTGTTTCGCAGAACGGGGTTAGATAACGAACTACCGAGGGACAATTTATCACCGATGAGTACCGGAGAAACAGCCAGGAATCTGGCAAGCAAAAAATGGCTACTACAGAAACATTCAAATATACTGGGAGGTCATAATTGCAGTGCAGCTATTCATAGAGGTCCAGTGTGGGTTGTAATTATCGTATGACAGCAAACCCTGGTAGATATTCTAATTAATCAATGCGGAACCGATTTACCCTGGAAAAAAATTAGTTCCAGTATGTCGCTGTGAATGCAAGAAAGATGTACAGAAATGCTCCCATATGTAATAGATTAGGAGCGCGACGTAGGCAGAAAATGTCAGAAAAGTAAGAAAGATGTAATGTTGATTTATTATTACCCGCCGCTTACGTAATTTGTTCAATGTTAGCACCGGAGATGTGGACAAGGTTCTGCATACTTAGAACGACGTGATCAACCGTTACTCGCAGCACCCCCGGTGTAATGTGAGTAGCGTTACCCTGTACACTGGCCTTCAGATCAAGTAGAGACCGAACGCGTCCCTGGCAAACGCATTTTTTTAGGTATCATCAGAGCCTACAGTCACATGGATTCAGCCCAGTTGACCTTGCAGGCAGTGCATCTGGAAAACCTCTGGAGATAACACGTTCGCGGAATGGTGCATTAAGCATAGCTTTCAGTGGGCGAGCGACATGATGTATTGCCCTATATTTCATGGGAACAGCCGTTTCCTCAGAGTTTGTTCTTCCGAATCAGGAATCACATGCTGTACAAGGAGGTCTCGATGACGTGCAGACGTCACGTTACACCTGAAAAGCCCACTCGTTTTACGTTCTTCAAAAAAGGAACGGATCGAGAATTATGTATTTGTGAATCCACACCACAGTCACATACAGCGAATGGAATGGCCCTTCGTGCACAACTCGCGGTTTAACAGTACCTCAAATTCGGCAGTTGTGTATATTCATTGACAACCGTAGTGTAAAATGTGGCTCGTCACTCCACACTAAAATCAGTTTCACTAACAGCCAACAGTCATCTCGATAGCCACACTGTTCTTCACGTTAAGACTTGTCAATTGACAGTCAATCTACATCGACACTGTGCAGATCACACGTAAGTGACTGGCAGGGTTTCCAAACCACCTTCACAGTAATTCTCTAATATTCCACTATCGAACAGCGCGTGGAAGAAAAAAAAACAACGAACACCTACATATTTCCGTTCGAGCCTGATTTCCCTTATTTTATTTTGATAATCCTTTGTCCCTATGTAGATCGGCGTCAGCGAAATATTTTCGTAAACGGAAGGGAAAGTTGGTGATCGAGAAGATCGCGCCAGAACGAGAAACGCCTTACTTTTAATGATGTCCATCCCAGACCCTGTATTATGTCGGTGACGCTCTCTGATCTATTTCTCTAAAATACAAAACGCGCTGCTCTTCTTTGAAATCTCTCAATGCACCTCGTTAATCCTATCTCGTAATGATCACACACTGCGCAGCAGTACTCCAAAATGGATGGACAAGCGTAGTGTATGCAGTCTCTTTAGTAGATCTGTTAAATTTTCTTAGTTTTCTCAAAAATGTTCAAATGTGTGTGAAATCTTGTGGGACTTAACTGCTAAGGTCATGAGTCGGTAACCTTACACACTACTTAACCTAAATTATCCTAAGGACAAACACACACACACACACACACACACACACACACACACACACACACACACACACCCATGCCCGAGGGAGGACTCGAACCTCCGCCGGGACCAGCTGCATGCACAGTCCATGACTGCAGCGCCGTAGACCGCACGGCTAATCCCGCGTGGCTCTTAGTTTTCTGCCAGTGAAGCGCACAGTCTTTGGTTTGCCTTCCCCACACCATTTTCGATGTGTTAAGTTGTTCGTAATGGTAATTCCTAGCTATTTAGTTGAATTTACGGGCTTTAGATTTGACTGATTTATCAAGTAAGCTAAGTTTAATGGGTTCCTTTTAGCACTCATATGGATGACCTCACACTTTTCATTATTTAGGGTCAGTTGCCAATTTTCGCACCATTCAGATATCTTTTCTAAATCATTTTGAAATCTGATCTGATAACTGTACTAGACGATAAACGACAGCATCATCTTGCAAACAACCTAAGACGACTGCTCAGGTTGTGTCCTAAATGGTTTATATAGATAAGGAACAGAAGAGAGCCTATACAAACAATGTACAGCGCCAGATTTGCCCCTGGTGGCCAAAACGGGAACTAATTTGTTTTCCAGCGTAAATCGCTTCCGCATTAACGCATTAGCATATGTACCAAGTTTCACTACTATACGATAATTACGGCTCACACTGGGCCTCCGCGAGTAGCTTTACTTTAATTGTAACTGTCCGACATTGATATTAATGACGATCTGTTTCTCACTGAAACTGCAGTTCCGAGTTATCCTAAGAAAGAATCCCCGTCGCGTACTGGTTTTACCCACAGATCAGCCTTTGTATCATACCTCCCGCTTCGTATCCAACAACGTACAGTAAGTCGCCGTGAGACATGATGAAGCTGGCGTTAACAGCCAACGTGTCTGCCAGCGGCCGCAGACTGAAGGTCCCCGCTGTTTCTTGTGAAACGCGGCGAGGAAGCGACGCCAATTACTGGCGCGGCGGGCTTCCCGGAACCGAGCCCCTGTCTTCCTACTAACGCGCCACCACCAGGTGCCGGCCAGCACTCGCCAAACGATACCCAGAAACCACCACAACTACGGCCAAGCCATCTCCTGAAGGGCAGTCTGAGTACGCCGCAGCTCCACTTAATTGCATATCCATTTACATATACACGTCGACGGGGAGGGAGGGAGGTTAAGGTTTGGGTTAGAGGGGTAGATAGAAATAATAGGGAGCGAGATGGAGGCAGAATAGATGCAACGCTGCATCATTTTCTCTGCCAGAATTAGTTCTCGTTGGTATACTAATGAGTTTGTAATGGGATTTCTTCCCCATTAGCGTAATGGTTGCTGCATCCGAGAACCAAAAGTAGTCCAAGCGTGACATATTAAAAGACAGCACTGACAATGCACACAGCGCACATGCTTCCATTTAGGAAACGTACACTTATATTTATTTATGGATGAAGTTTTTGACTGAAATAGCAAAATACTGTGGTAATAGACATATGAAGGAATGGAAATAGGAAACGAAGGAGTGCAGCACAAAATATAAAGGCAGCAAGCGCTTAAGGGTCGAAAGCAAAATTTTATTGCCAATATTAGGCGACAGGAAAGTTAGCAAATACCTGGAAAAATTATGCTAGTGCGACTAGGGCTCGCGCACTGACGGTTCCTCAAAAACTTTTATATATACCTTTGATCCATCCTGCGAATTAGAATCTCAAGGATTTTTGCTTGTTATCGATGTCGATACTGGCAAGATACTGATTCCTGGAATTCCAGGGCCATATCAAAATCTCTATGGTAGTTCCTCAGACTAGCCTGGACATACAAAAAGAAGCGAGCAGGGGACTTCAGTTTTTATAGAAGGTTTGCTAAAACGTTCTTCGTTTACTTACTAAAACAAGACTACAACTTACGTTTCATGTTTGCTTGCAGTAATGTTCGCCTATTATGCTTTTCATGGACGATGAATGTGGTGTATGTTCCAGTGGCAAAAGATTTTTTTATACGATATAATTACTATTTAACAATTTTTAGGTTTTTTACCTTAGTTGTAGTGAGAAACCTTGCTTCTTGCCGAATTTCATATTTTCGTGTATCAAAATGTATGACATAAATGGTCGTAGTTTTCGACTGACGTGACTTATAAGCTTAAAATTTTTCAACATCCGCAGGATCATATACCTTAATATACTGACATACTAAATTTGTACTTGATACGTGTACCTGAGGAAATGAGTTCTAAAGAGTAAGACAGACAAACGAAGCTATCCTATAATGGTTTCGTTTTTACAGACTGAGGTACAGAGCCCTAAAAACACAGTTGTGCTATTTTGAGAAACGTTATTTACCGACACTCACTGACATCTGCAACATTAGTTGTACACACTGCGTGTAAATAAGCGAAGATATCTATTATTGTTCAGTTACGCTATTGGTGAAAAGTAACTGAAAACAGTAACATCTGTAAAATACCTGGGAATAGCCAACTGCAGCGACCTCACGGGATTGACGACATGAACCTAATTACAGAAGAAGCAGATGGCAGGCTGAGATTCGTCGGAACAACCTTAAGAAAATTTAATTCATCCACGAAGCTTATAAAGTAACTCTTGTTCGACCGATTCTTGTCCATGAGGCTGGTACTCTTACCTAGGAGGATTAATAGAGGAGGTAAAGAAGATCCAGCGGTAAAAGGTAAGTTTCGTCAAGAGGGCGTTTAGTAGGCGTGACATCGTTATAGAAATACTACGCAGGCTCCAGTGGCGGCAGTCTCTGAAAGAGAGCGGGCTACGGTTTAACTTCCGAAAGCGTATGTTCGAAGAAGAGTCGGTCAACGTATTACTTACTCTCACATCTTAATGACCGCGTCGTTGCAATTAAAGAAATTAGAGCTCATACAGAAATTTATCTACAAGTCGTTCTTTCTATTCGTCATTCACGGATGAAAAAGAGAAAAATTGTCGTGGTACAAGAAGCATTCTCTATCAAGTGGTTTGCGGAGTATGGTTACAGATGACCTCATACACAAATTCTGAGTCTGTAAGTTAACAGCCACACCCATAAAACAGGCCTTAAAAAGTACGTTCTCAAATTAAAAGTAATTTACTTTTCCCCGTGTTATAAACCAAATGTTTTTATACGCTATTAGATAACATAACTTGAGATACGAAAGATTAAGCTGTGTACTGGATTTAAAGCGGCACAGGATCGCATTTATTCCCCGGACTCGTCCTTTCAGTAACAAGATTAACTACTGCTGTTGCCCGCGTAATACAATTCCTAGCGATTAATAAACGAATTTATCTGTAACAACATCTGCGCACATACTGGCTCCCAATCGACTTCAGCAAAGCGTGATAAACGTGTTTGTCAAATTTCTTTACGCTTCTACGGCGTGCGATAAGCTTCATCACGGTGGCGTGCTTAACCGAGCTCAGTGAGCAAAAAAACGGTGTCATTTTAACAGTTAACTAGCTACCCTCGTAAGAGTGATTGTTCTCGCCGACGAAACACAAGGGAAATGCTGCGGTAAAAGAAGGCCACGTGTGAATATAGTTTTTATATTCTTTTCGACGCGGCTATTGCGGCACCGGAAATAAGCGTTGCCAAGGCAGATATCGGAAACAGAATTCACGTGCTTACAGTTCGTGGGATTTTGGAAGTGAACAGAGTCTGTAAGCACTTTCATGTTATCTTTACGAGCAGGAAACGTTCGATAACACTCAACGTCAAGTGATGTTAAACTAGCACTTTCTCGAGGCAAGAACGTGTGACATTCCAGCGAAATAAAGGATGAGGATGAAGTCTTTCCTGATTACGAAAATTTATTTCTAAAGAATTGTGGTAGGAACAGCTAGGCGGTTTTGTTGCAAATGGTAGCTTAACTCAAAGATTTTTATGGATACGCTTCCAAGTGTGCTCCGTTTGTTATCCGCAGGACCTCTAGGCGTTACTCAACTTCTCTCCATGTCTTTGCCAACACCTCTCCAGCCATCACCTCCACAGCATCCCGTAATCGTGCCTTAAGAGTTTGCACATCACGAACTGATGAACTGGACACTTTATCCTTAACGCAACCCGACAAAAGTCAAGTCTCGACCACAGGCACTTCGTAACTGTCGCGTCGACGTGCACGTCATCGCGCTACTGTTTTCAACACCATGAAACATGTACGTTTTGAAACGTCTCCTTAGAAAAAATTATAAATGACAGTGCTGGAAAACCTCTTACGCTATTTGATTTCCAAACAGCTCAGCAAAACTGAACGCACTCAGACATTTCTCTCTTTACTTATTCTGACCATCACTAAACTGACACACAATTTTAGCGCAACGCAATCAGACTTTCAAAAATCCCTACAAAAGAATGACCATGACTAACAATAAGCTATACGTTTCATGAATCTCTTACCTCACAAAAATCTTCGTTAATCGAACTATTGCAATACAGCGAGCGCCAATACTACCACCTAAATAAAAGATTCTAACTACTGAAGGCACTAACTACTGATAGGCATAGTTAGCAAATGAAAGATTTTGATACAGAACAAACAATGTATTTTCCTTAATAATGTTCAAAAGTCATCATATATCTCAATTCATGACATTCATATTTACAAATTTCCTTTTTCTGGCGGACACACGTCCAGATCGAACCGCTCTCAAAACTCTGGCCCACATCCACCACTGCTGGCGCCTCACCTCCATCTGCGCAACGCTACGGGCTGTTCACATCCAACTGACCAACACTACACAAGCCAATATTCCAACAATGAGTCCAACCAGCCACAGACTGCACACAGCGCAGTCAGTGATTATAATACAGAGCGCTACGTGGCATTACCAGCATAAAAACCTAAACAGCCTATTTACAGTTTGAAATAAGGTAACTGACAGTAGCGTGCAACACATCTGTTAAAATGGGAATGGCACGCGAACGTGTATTTTATCTCGTCGCTTAAGCGCTGCGCCCCGTACTGAACTTTTCTTACTGCGAGAATGTCAATTGTCTATAACTTAAACAAAACCTAAATTGCATGAAGTTACGCAAAATAAAAACTGAATCTGATGCAACACTATTGACTTGAAACTGGCCCTGGTAGTGGAATAAAACTTGATCAAATTAAAAATTATGGTCAGTGTGCTTTATGAAAGCTATCCCTGAAATAATATAATTTCTTATTTTTATCTGCGCAATGGTAACCCTCTTCGCGCTCCTCTCTGTTAGTACTTTAAATTGTATGTTAGCATGCAGCTATTGTGCAAGGCTTTTACTTAGCATACATTTTAATTAAATCGAATATGACTGAGACAATAACTTCTTGAGCAAAATAGTTAATCAAAGACGACATGGATCTGGGAAATGGTTTTGACTTGTGGTAAGTGACAATATGGCACTAACTTTAGAACTTGTACTTTCACTCATTGAAAATTAATAATGCTCACAATTTACACACAATAAACTGATTATACCTTTACAATTAGCTTTACAAAATCATTGGATGTGAGTGCTATATATTGTCTCGATCATCACTTATGAATACGCGCACTGCATTGTTAACAAAACAACTTTCTTTGCCTTAATTATTCCCAGTATGGTATTTTGCAGATAAAAAGTCATTATTGCCCGTAGCGAGTAAGTGTACATGTAGCACACACCAGATACGACACGTTTTTACGCTCGAGAGTCTTCTACATACATATCTGACAGAAGTTACTCCAACCAGCACGTCTTTATACTTTACTGTCCGTCTCTATCTCAAGTTACTCTAACACACTACCCTTAATACATTGAAGCAGCGATGAAACTACACAATTGGTACTACACAACTGATACTACACTACACAACTGATACGTCTGACCAACTCTGGTTCAATATAAAATTTTTTTAAAAAATTTTACTCTGTATACATACCTTTCAAGCATTGTCAATATAGGAACTAAAAGTGGCACTAGAGTTTGTGTCGCAAGAACAAATTGAAATGTGTTGCCAATATCCCTATCCTTCACGGTCCTTGTGTGTGTTTTAATGTTAGTGCTGTTAATAATGAATCTTTTAGTCGTGGTAACGGTTGGTTTACTGTTGTAAGAGCTGGTAGTACTGCTCCTGCTGCTGCAGGGTTGGAGAGAGTGATTCTCGTTATGTGGTTGCTTATCGCACATATCATATCGGTGAGGTAGCTAATAAAGATTTTGGGAGGCGATCGCGTTTCATGAAACCACAAAACACAATGTGTTTTCTCCTGCATAGACGCCATTGTGACAGCGGCACTCATAAATTACGCTACCTATAACGGGAGGGAGGGAGAGCATCAGATGATTTCAGAGCATATGTACAAATGTATCTTCTTGTTTTCAGAATGAAACGTCAACGTTGTTTTCCAAAAGTTTGGCCCAAAAAAAAAGACGAACCAATGACGCCTGGTAGTTCGTTAAACATTCGTCGTGAGCTGAAAATGACATTTCAATGTTGAACCTGAACTACTTTAAAAGGATCAACCGTCGCTACGTTCAAAGCACCAGTCGATGCCATCGCTTTAACGGATCAGGCATACTGGAAAAAGTTCAACGATACTCTTCCGTTTCGCAGCATCTCATGTACATTCATACTACATGGCTCCAAATCCGAGTCGATTGTGGTCCGCTACCGCTCAGGTACAATTCTGCAATTGGGCTTCGGAGCGCGGAAATTACGTGTGAACTGCAATTACGGTAACCGTGCCGGACACGGAAATAGCATCGTCCCGACTACACGACCACTGTCTCAACAAAGACAACAAAGAGCTATTTCCATCTCTGACCTTAAATGCAATCAATGTATCAGCGCAAAGTGACAGCCCGATGAATGTGCAAGCAGTCAGCTTGGCGTTATCTAGGAGCGAGCACATGTAGGCTACGTACATCAAATATGCATCTCTGTCAGGTCAGTACAGAGCATCTAGGCTAGAGATCAGACAGTCCGGTTCTTCCGTATGCTGACCACTGTAAGGACTCATTTCCAATGCGACGCTCAGCTCTTCCGCACTGCATGAAAATGTCTTGCGTTTGTGTCGCTATACCGGTTGGAGCACGGTTGGGTTAAATAGATGGCTGCAAGCCAACTGGCTAACAGACGCATATAAACTTTACCCAAGACTCTTGGCGCAATTACAAGAGGAGGAATATATTTTTTTGGAAGACTGATTCCACAGTTGGTATTACATAATGTAATGTCGCTGATATGTCCTGCCCAATAGCTGTAGTTCTTTTTTATATATAATAGCTGGTTACTGTTCACTTTCTACTCATCCTTAAGTCCTGTTCCTTCTAGCTCAGCCAGTACGTTTATATACGCCAAACAGAAGACCTTGCACTTGGTAAAATTTACCAGTGTAGTAGTTCTCATAATTGAGTTGCCAACCACAAATCATTTTCTTAAGTTTTCTTGCTGACTTCGTAACGATACTGAGACAACTGCTTACGTAAAACTACATTCGCATTGTTTCACTGGGCGTTTTGCCATTATACAATTTCTGTGCACCTACTCCGACCGATGACGAAATGGCACGATAGACCAACAAATTGTGTTCGATAAAATTTTACGAAAATGAGGATTATACCAAATTAACTTTTGCACGGTCGAAAGACATAGAAACTGTAAAGTCACGTAACATGTGAGCTCCTATACACAAAGATACAGATTTCCGTAATTATTCTGTCAGCGCAATCTGCAAACTTGTTCGTTTCTTGAGCTTTGAATCTGATAAAACAACAGATGCGCGTTGGATATACGTGATCACGTACGGGATATACTATTGATCTAGGCGTCTACATAGATACTCCGCTAGCCACAGTACGGTGCGAGTTCTGTACCTACTATTTACATAATAAATAGCTTGCAGTTGTAACCTATAATTTCGTCACCGTATGATGGAGGTGGAAATACTGGGGTGTTTGCTGACGACAGAATCTGTGTGCGAATGCATAAGATTCAAACACCGATTAATTTCGTTTTATTACCATCATTCAAGTCTTCGTCCTTCCTCAGCCAAAACTTGAGGTATTCAGAGCGCCTCCTAAATGCTTTAAAAAACTTCAATAGGTATTTGCAATTCCACTAAGTAATCTTTTAACTGTATGAGTGTTCTTTAAAGATAGAATAAATCTGATACTATCCTGCATGTTTATTCGCGCCGTTATATTCACACTACATTTCACAGTTCCGCAAGTTTTGTAAAGCACTTCCTTAATGAAACAGATTCCAATTGACGGGTTTCCGGGTCCCGTACGTTCGATATCTGAAATGAATTGACTCTGAGACTTATTTGGAACTTCTATGTTTTGCCGGCCTATGCCTCACGTAGTTAACGCTATGCGTCGTGTCGGCGACCTCAACTCACACTGCAGGAACTAATGGATGGCCACATCGCGGCCATCTGCAAAATCAACGCTCCACTGAAGCCGGCTTTAATCGGGACGGTAGTCGTAACGGAGCCGAAGTTAGTGTCTCATTAAGGAACCACGCGATAATGGGCGGGGGGAGGCGCAGGTGAAACAGCGGCTGTCACCGTGGCCCGACCGTTTGAAAAGCGCAGCTTTTAGGCTGGCGATAACGTTTTCACGATGTCATGCCCGGCTCGGAAACGTCGGCCGTCGCCTTTCGCTACGGAATAATTCCTCGTAGGTCTTTGTGCGGGATACTAATGGCTCCCCCTTCCGGCGGAAAACCAGAAGGTCTGAGAATGGTGTTATAAATTAGGCGAGAAAAAACACGAACTGCTTCATATGTCTTCAACACGAGCAAATTTCCTAAAGAGTTAGTTGCTGCTAAACTCTGCCAAGTTGCTTAGTCGAAGTTTTGATCATTTCAGGGACAACAAACGTATGGCGGATTCTTTCGACTAGAGAATGGATGACCGTCATGGGCATGCTGGTGTTAATTAGCATAAAGTGCATGATGATAACGAAGGAATGCATCACGATCACGATGACTACATGGTGGTGGTGGTGACCTGCACGATGATAATGATGATTTAACGACATAATGCTGACGATTATTATGATGATGATGATGATGATGATGATGATATGACGACGACATGATGAGGCGGCGACATGACGATGATACGACACAGTGCACGACGATGACGACGACGACGACGACGACGACGACTACGACGATGACAATGACAATCGCTACGTGCATGAACGCGACGATCACAGTGATTTTATGTGCTTGATGATGCACCCCCATCAATCTTGAGGTCATTAAAGATGGCGTAAGTGGACAAGGAGCCAGTTGTGGCGTCGAACAAACAATCGCAGCTGACAAAATACTGACAAAATGTTTCTTTGCCATTTAGTTTCGTACTGAACGTCTCAGGAACAAACACCACCACATTGGCGAGCGTTCGCGATCTTTGCTACCGTGACGAATGCAATTTATATGATCTGCATGTTTAATATCAAAATTTTACCGACGACAAAACTGCGGCTGTAGAAGCACTACAGATGGCGGCGTAACTTCTGCGTCAGTACGAATCGTTAATTACCGACCAGGTGGATACCAATGAGTAATCCAAGAACAGACAGATATTGTATGATTTATATTAGTTGAACGGTGTTGTACCTTGCAGTTTAAGAGGCCTGGGACACGCACACTTTTCATAAGAATGCGAAAGTAAGTCCATGCGATTCCTGAACGAATGTATTTTTGCTTCCAAATGTACAAGGCAGCACTGGGGTTGCAAATGCACCAAGTCCAATGTGACTCAATATTGTTAACAACAATCAAATCATTTGAATTTCGTATGTAGTCGTAAGCCTTCACCCGAAATGCTTTAACGATAAAATGCGTGTATGTATGTATTTACGGTAGCCTGGAAATTGCGAGAAATGAGTGGCTCCCGTTCACCTCGAGGCAGGCATCAGACCCAGGGAACAAAGCAGGGAACCATTCACGTTAGTTTAATTCCAATGGCCCACTCTGCGACAGTATATTCCACAGTGTCAGAAGATCTCTTCTTTTGCCTCACTTTCTACGGATGGCAGAGCAGTAAATCTGGCCACGTTTCAGGTGAATTTGCGCAAGTGGCTCCAGTACAGCGATGAGAAGTTAACTCTAGGGCTCTCTTTGTTTTTCGGATACTCTCCCCTTCCCGCCGTATCCATTAGCCTCTTCTCCCGCCCTCCCCCGTGAAGCAGCGTGCAGTTGTTTTCTTCACCGTTCAGCACTTTCTCTCATTCCAAGAGAAATTCACCAGCAGCACGAAAGAGGGTACGAAACGTGCCTCGCGAAGAGGGCTCTGCGGCCTACCGCAGGAATCCGGAGCGACGTACCGCCCTAAGAAACAGAAAACCGCTGTCCTCAGGTTCTCGCTCGGAACAGCCACCGGGTTCCATTTCACACCCGCGACTGTCTCGCTACTTTTCGCGCATCTCTAGCAACGTGGCGTAGAGGGTGCATCCGAAACACGTGCTCCAAAACACTGCGGCTAATAGGGAAAGGATGTTAGTAGTAGTTGCTTCTCAGTTACACGCACAACATCCAGTACAAGAAAATTCCATTGGAATATGTAAAACTACACACATTGTAGACGTGGATGTACCTGTGAGCTAGCCAGCACATCTGCTACCAATACAGTCATGCCATAGCTGTGACACCAATAGTTTTAGAAGGTTTACAGAGCGTTCAAGGTTTCCAAAAGTTAATAATGCCATTCTCTTCAGCACAAGACCGAGGAACGCAAACTAACTCTCCCCCCTGTCACCGAGGAAGCAAAAAAAAAAATCTCTCTTGAACGTACCACAGTGGCGCATGGGAAGTCAAGACGAACAATTTGATAAAGAACACGTACGGTCTACCAGCCGGGAAGCAACGTCAACCAGGCCTGCAAACGTCACCTAGACCACAGCTCATGCGCGTCGTGCGACTTTTTCAGTACCCTCTCGCTCTTTTACGCCATCGGCTCTTGTCGGCTATTTCGTTAACATCATTCGTTCCAACTTTGTTATGAGTGTACTTAACTAAAAAGAGACTTTGGCAAATATGTAAAAACTAATTAAGATTACAATTCGATTTTAACTAAACCCTCACAAGCATGGTAGTTTCGGAGTATGAAGGACGGACAAACAACTGTTTAATGTTTATTTTATGCTGTTGAAATCCTCAATATTTTGAGGTAATATGTACACAGTGGTTACTTTCACATTTTGTGAGAGGAAGAAGTTTTTAATATTCATTGTTTTAATATTAGCCAAATTGTTGCTGGGCGCACAAGCGCTGTATCTTAGGTAGCTTTTGTAGGCAAATTTGAGGTTGTTCCCGGCTCGTAGACTACAAGTGACCTTTATCAAGTTGTTCGTCTCGACTTCACCTGCACCACTGTGGTATATTGAAATCAGTTTCGGTTTACACCCTGTATATACAGGGCGTAAGGGTAGACATTTCTATTGGTGACTGAGGACTGTGTCCTAAATAAAATTACGCCAGTATTTACGCCATTTGCAGACTAATAATTGCAGCTATTGTAAGCCGCTTGTTTTTAGGTTGGTTAGTACCTCCAGATACATGGGACAAGAGCTGCCCTGGGCAGCAGGTCGTATGTTGAAGCGTGGACACGTGGACGCAAAACGGTTAGTCTATACTGAGACGCGTAGTCCAGTTGGTGGCGCAGTTAGGACCTAGCAGGAAACATCGGGTAGCAAATTATGTGATGTGTTTGTGGGAAGACTTTTCGACACAGAGGGTAAATAACCGACACACTGATGTGTGTACATATTAAGGCATGGCATATAAAATTATGTGTACTTATACTCGTTACGCCCTGTAAACGCAATTGTCATCAACAAAGGAGATTCTAGGGATGAAAATCGAAAAGAAACAAAAAATCAAGAGAAGTGGGTTGCCATTGCGTTAATTAATGTAAATGGCCTAGTTTCCGGTGACTAATAACTGTATGGATCTGCAACACATTCGAAAATGGCGACCAGAACGTTGCGGATGTTTATTGAGTCGACTCGTCATCGTGAACTTTACTTCCAGCCCCTGTATCATTGCGTGTGGTACAGGGCCTGCCATCCACGAACTGTGTATTCAGGGAACAGGGCAATATAGATCCAGTGTACACAAGCTTCGTGTTAGGCAGTTATTGACAACTGCCTGAACTAACATCGAGCTCAAGTCTTCACTGTGTTTCAGCTTGTTTCCGACAGTCTGGATACTCACGTTAGAGACAGGTTGGTAACTTTCTGCGAAGTATTTCTACTTATGCTGATTAATGCCTTCGCAGCTTTCATGACCTCCTCTGTAACGGTTTAAGTATTAACTACCCTTCATTCACACGATTTACTTGTAACTGTATCTTGTGGATATTAGTACGTCTATAATTCAATAAATTTAATGTATTTTGCAAAAAAACAAAAAAAAAAACAAACAAACACTCGTGGCGAAATATATATTTTATTTAACCGGAGATATTGCGCTGTACCGTGTAGTAAAAGGTTTTATTACCTGTCAGGTGGCGCAGAGGGGTGCTGTCAGCTATGGCACACGTTGCACCAATCTGACTGGCACGTGTGCCACGTGGTTGGGAGGGAGGGAGGGCAGGTGATAGGAGGAGGTATTGATCAGGCGCCGCCCTCACCACTGCCTCCCTGCCCCACCTGGGGGCGGCGCCGGCTGTCCGCAAACAAAACAGGCGCCACTGCATTGTTACCTAACCGCCGCGATACCGTGAGCGCCGACTCAGAGGGTCGCCCTCTTCTCACAGAGAGCGCGCGCGCCACTTGGGAGGCGCTGTTCTACGAGCACTGACCGTGGCGCCTTGCAGCGCGGTAGGGAGCATATTTACGTTGTCATCACTTCGTGCCTCACATGCATCTACCACACAAAAGGATTCCTGTCCTATTGTATTTTGCCACGTTATCCTGTGCAAGATGACACTGATAATGTCTGTGTGATACCCCCATTAACCCATTAGTGTAAGGATTATTTTTATTTTTTTACCTTGTTTGCTACACAGAAAAAGAAACGTTTAAAGTGAAAAGACAGTTTTACAATTGAGTGCGAAACTTTTTTTTTTATTTTGCTCTCTCCGACCACACCTGCTGAAGGGACAACACGCCATTTCAGCTTATAGCTTCTTGGGACATCGTTGTTGGCAGATGACGACGTAGCTGCGCTCTACCAATCCTCACGAAATTACCTGACGTCCATCACAAAATTATCTACCCGTACCACTAAATTCCTTACCAACGTCTATGGTACTTTATCATCATTTGGAATTCCAATTGTACTTGTAATAAAAAAAAAATGTTAAATTTCCGTTCGTAGTCGATCCCGTTAATATGATTTATAACGCCGTATAAAATTCTCTCATGTTAAATAGTAAAAAAAAAATATTGAAAAAGTAACTATCACAAATATACCTTTCTTTACATTAGAATTACATGAATTACTGAAACAAACAAACTTGAGTGTACATTGCAAATCAAGAACAATAAATTACTTGGTATGGGAAGCGACAAGCTGTTTAACACACAGTCCCATATTACGTGTCTTGGAGCGAGTACGTGCTTATGTCCTATTTATTGCAACACATCGCCTTCTGTTTTAAAGTACTGTATTTTCACAATCAGGTGGTTCATTCCATCAAATCGGGGCTCATCTGCTACGGTAGTGCAGTGTTAGGTTCGTCCAGACCCTTTCGGTGGCGCTCATACCACCTCGAATATACCGACAGCATTATTTCTCTCCGAAAATTTACGTAAGAGATTGTGTTCTGCTTTGGCGGTATATGCTGCGTTGACGAACATCCAGTAAACTGAAAAGAGCCCAATACCATTTCCTGTTACGGATATTGATCGTTTACTGCTTGAGGTTTTGATCCATTCGATCAGTGCTTGCTGTACTCTGTCAAGATGGAGGAACAAGGACTCCAACGTGCTTCCTAGATCGCTGACAATACTTGGACGGTAGTTACTGGGTTCACACAGAAACAGGCAATTTTCGTCTCGTAAGGCAGAATGAATAGTATGTCTTTAATCCTTCCTCTGCTTAAGTCGTTAATTCTTTCTCTATTTCCCTTTGTTAAGAGGAGGGAAATTTTTGGAGAATACGATTTTCTCCCTCATTCCTACTGCCTGCAAAATAATACAACAATACGACACAAAAGGCATAATAGAAAAACGAGAAAAATTGTTAAAATGCTCGCATTAGTGCTTAGCGTTACTTTTATGTAACTCTGAAAATGTAGCAAATGTCATTGCGATACAGTTAATTTTGTGTAAATTTGAATAAATGACATGTCGTTGTTGTATTAAGGAACTATTTACAGTTGTTGAACTTGAATGATAAAATATTTTTACTTTTATACTTACTCTGAATGGTCAAATTCTGGTTGTAGAAAGAAATAATTGTTCCTAGTCGTGACTGCTTCCCACTATTGTATTTTATGTTAACCGGGGACCTAGGAACGACAGAGAGGCTCCATCCCCGCCGCAGCCGCAGTGATCCACAACCCCACGAGGACTACCGCAGTCCACTTCACCCCTCCGCCGCCCCACACCGAACCCAGGGTTATTGTGTTTCGGCCCCCGGTGGACCTCCCAGGGAACGTCTCACACCAGACGAGTGTAACCCCTTTGTTTGCGTGGTAGACTAATGGTGGTGTACGCGTACGTAGAGAACTTGTTTGCGCAGCAATCGTCGACATAGTGCAGCTGAGGCGGAATAAGGGGAACCAGCCCGCATTCGCCGAGGCAGATGGAAAACCGCCTAAAAACCATCCACAGACTGGCCGGCTCACCGGACCTCGACACAAATCCGGCGGGCGCATTAGTGCCGGGGACCAGGCACTCCTTCCCAGTCCGGAAAGCCGTGCGTTAGACCGCACGGCTAACCGGGCGGGCGCTTCCCACTATTACTGATACAACAATCAAAGAACAAAAATTCAACAATCATTGATATGCTCACTATTACCAACACCCCAATGAAAGAACAAACATCACTGATAACTCATTGATAAGCTGAAAAGGATTATAGAAATTCATTGCTGTCCAATCCTGTCAAGCGCAAAGTTAATGTAACGCTGGG
The DNA here is from genome assembly GCF_023864345.2 of Schistocerca serialis cubense. Lineage (NCBI taxonomy): Eukaryota > Metazoa > Arthropoda > Insecta > Orthoptera > Acrididae > Schistocerca > Schistocerca serialis. The sequence continues at coordinate 794,933,725 of NC_064639.1, read as the reverse complement.
CACTAATGGGTATCACGGAAAAACCATTCAGTGCGCTCTTATTTTTAATTGTTTTTGTGCCTTAGGTTGCCCTTTCAGATCCTTTACATACGACAGGCGACAGCGGTACCCGCGACCTGCGGTCATTAACCCGAATCGCGCATTCGACCCGGCTCGTGGCGGGCTGTCTACCTGTCCCGCGAGCTAATGCCCTACGCGTGTACTCTGCGCCATCAAGTCGGCGCATCAAGCGCTGCCATTATTTACCAGTCGCACAGCTGATACGCCAGCCGTGACTATGCCGTAGGCTGGGTGGACAGAAACTACAGATGGCGGTTATCGAAATAACTTGCTCGTTAAAACCTCTCAAAATAACCGGTTTCTGAATTAACAGATTTTCGGTTTCTTACTGTTATTTACGGGAATAAATGTAGACTTCGATAAGGACTGAAAAATTCTGATGAAAGTGAAGGAGCAAAAAATCTTGATGGACAGGGAGTTGAGGCTGTGGCGGAAATTAGTCTCATTGCCTCCAGCAGAGATGGCGGAGGTGGAGGTGACACACGGCGTGAGTGAAAGGACACAAGTTGATGACATCCCTGCATCATCACTTTTGGATGGCATCAATTTTTTTCTCACTGAAGCAGCCACGAAGTTAAGGGTTCAGTTGACTCAATTTTATAGCATGTCAATAATATAGTTTTATCAATCGATTTACCATTTCTTCTGCTTATATACCTCACGCCACCCGGTAACAGGCGCAGTAACGTCTCAGGAATGCTGTTCCGATTCTTATGCCATGTGTTTCTTGCTTGTTTCTAACTGTCGGCGTTGTAATTCAAGTAGCACTAATCGCTTTACCCACTTTCTGTAATAATCAAGGTAAGAGAGACCATCATCATATATAGTGAAATTGGTTGTCCGGTTTTCATTCTACATATGGTACTCCAAATTTATGACAGTTGTCCGTATGAGCTACAGCCGTGCTGAATTACTATCATGGCCATCATAACTTCTTATTTCTAGACTGCTTTGTGTATCAGAACGTGCTGCAAGCATGCCAACGACTTTTTCAGTTGATAGATTGTAGCTGAAAATGGGATTAACTCTAACTGCTGCAGATTTCAGAGCATACGTACCCACAATTAAGTAATTTACATATCTTTTCTGACGTCACTGCTCACAAATCCTTAAAGAGGTGGCACTGTGATACAAAAGTTGCTACGGGATCAAATGGTACCGTGGATCACACCATTTTTCGGACATTTCTCACATGATTTTCCTGTTATTTCGTCATGTGTTGTAACTGATAGCTGTACTGATTTTCACTCTACTATTACTCCTCGAGTTTTAAGTAGTATCGGAGTTTGGTCTACTGTTTCTCCTTTTTTACCTCTTTGTATACAAAAAGCTGTGTGGTGTAAGCGTTGAGTTTATGGTGCCCTGCTTCGGGATAAACGATGAAGTAATTAAGAAACTGCCTTTTTGTTGTTTTTTCCTTTTTCAAAATAAGACTATTCCATGATAGTTGCCTTTCATAAACATGCACAAGAAAGGCGAATGTACGAGCTACTGCCAAATTTTAACTACTCAAACTGTTAACTGCTCTTATCGTAAGTATACAAGCGACATAAGGTTTTTCTCAGGCCTCTGGTCCATTTCTTGTCACTTGCCGCAGCTGTTATTGAAACCTGCAGCAAACTGTTAGCAAGGAATGCGGCAGATTATTTACTTGTAGACAACTTCCTTGGCTCGCATCTCCGGCTGAATCTGCCCGAAGCGCTTTAACCTCTACCACTGTTATCGCAATAAGTTCATCTTAGGCTGGTTACGCTTATTAGTTTACAAGGACTCCGATTCCGGCCTCTGCTGTTACAAGAAGTATAATTTTCGCCAAGTTACGGCCGTGGGGTAGCGTGCATCGTTTCCTTTGTCTTACCCCATCCTCCCTCTCGCAGGAACTGGAAACTTGCCGCCCTGTTAAGTGAGAGGGGGTGCTGCAGCACGGTTTCCTCTGGCAGTTTACACCCTTCTTCGCTAAACATTCCTCGCTGCGAATGTCTCGAAGTTTCTCAGCATTATTTACTAGCGGCCCTCTCACGTCTTTGTTTTGTTATGGGAAAGCAGCGGAGCTTCAAGCGGATTGAAGGAACCGAGAGGAATTTGTTCTAGACACGAACTCTGGCTTCAAATGGATTAGATATCTGTAAGGGCAAGGTATGAAAAATCGTCGGTATCACTGCAAAATTGGGTTATATTTAATGCTTCATAGAGAACGTTTTCAATTGACCCTTATCACTCACAGCAGCCAAAATCGTTATCGGGAAGGTTGGAGATACCACAGATATTTCGCAAATTCAAGAAAGTTCTCCGAGTCCTCTTGTTCCTTGAGATATACGCGATCTGAAACGTATCATCTTCTTATTGCATATGAGCTAGCTAATAAATGCAGACTGCACACAGTGCCACTTGACAGAATCTCAGTTCTGGTCTCGTATAATAGAATTCTCAACTCTGTATCCTGCCAGCTGTACAAACAGCTAATGAGCACGTAGCTACAAAATAGACTGCTCGCTTGTCGGTCAGTGTTACAACGTTAGCGTAGTATGCAGCTATGATATCTATCCGCTCATTCATTTCTGCATATCGATAAAGAGGGTTCAGAGTACAGTGTCTCATTCAGATGTTAGTAATAAATATTTTTATGTTGTTCTGGAACAAATTTAGTGTGAATATTTAAGACATCTAAAAATAGTGCAGCGTTTTGTAAAAGGTCGTCGTATAACTAAGGTGCATTTTTTGCATACTCTCAATGTCAATATATTGAAACAGTACCAGCGCATCTCTCAAACGTCCCGAAGAATTCGCCTGGAAATTTTCGAAGGCACAGTAAATAATAATGGACTTGAACTTAGGTTCTAACCAATACATAACAAGTTTCTTAGCATGGTTAAAAGAGCGAACACGGGCAGTCTGGCGCACTACCGCATGCTACCATACTATGCAAGTACTTCAACTTCTTCAGTAGTAGTGGTAGTAATAGTGTCACATCGTAGCCAGCTATTGACTTTTACAACTTTGCTTCTTTAATTATGCTCTTGAAATTCGTAATCTACACTCAAGAGTCAAGACACGAGGCCAAAGGTTAAAATAAATGAAATAGAAACAAAGCTTTTACTATATCTTTTACTTTTCTCATTGTATAGGTGTGTGTAAGAGTTAAGAAGAGAGTTCAAGGAAAATGTGGCATTCTGTTTCAGAGGTTGGGATGATGACTCGTGAAGCCTAGCCCTACGGCTAAAAGTAAGGCTGAGGTTTATATCCCGTCGACGACGAGGTCATGAGAGACAGAGCGCAAGCTCGGATTGGTAAAAGATGGGGAAGCAAGTCGGCGGAGCCTATTTAAAAGAAACCTCACAGAATTTTGTCTTAAACGATTTAACATCATTCAAAGGGTTCAAATCGCTCTGAGCACTATGGGACTTAACATCTGCGGTCATCAGTCCCCTAGAACTTAGAACTATTTAAACCTAACTAACCTAAGGACATCACACACATCCATTCCCGAGGCAGGATTCGAACCTGCGACCGAAGCGGTCGCGCGGTTCTAGACTGAAGCGCCTAGACCCGCTCGGCCACTCCGGCCGTCCAATTTAACATCATGAAAGACCTAAATTTGAGTGGCTACACTATTTGTAAGTAGGCTGTTTATGTTTTCTCTATGTAAGTAGGCTGTTTATGTTTTCTTATTGGCAACGTTACGTAGCGCTCAATATGAAAATCACTGGCTGTGCTGTGTGCAGTCTGTGGCTAGTTTGCATTGTTGTCTGCCATTGTAGTGTTGGGCAGCAGCAGCTGGATGTGAACAGCGCGTAGTGTTGCGCAGTTGGAGGTGAGCCGCCAGCAGTGGTGGATGTGGGGAGAGAGATGGCGGAGTTTTGAAATTTGCCATGAACTGCTATATTTATATATGATGATATCAAGGTAAATACATTATTTGTTCTCTATTAATATCTTTCATTTGCTAACTATCCCTATCAGTAATTAGTGCCTTCCATAGTTTGAATCTTTTATTTAGCTGGCAGCAGTGGCGCTCGCTGTATTGCAGTAGCTTGAGCAGCGAAGATTTTTGTGAGGTAAGTGATTTGTGAAACGTATAGGTTAATGTTAGTCAGGGCCATTCTTTCGTAGGGATTTTTTGAAAGTCAGATTGCGTTGCGCTAAAAAATATTGTGTGTCAGGTTAAGCACAGTCTTTTGTAATTGTTCAAAAGGGGAAGTTTCATAGTTTTAGACGGCTGGTCTCCCAAATACAGGTCCATTATCTTACTAATGCCTTACCTCTCTCGGTTATAATTTTACGGGCGGAAGAAAGCCAGTAATAGTCACTGTAAATGAGACAGGAGAGGAAGAAGTCGGACAGGCAGGAAAGGTAGAAGTAGGGGGGGAGGGGGGGAGAGGTGGAGAGAGAGGGGGGGGGAGAGAGAGAGAGAGAGAGAGAGAGAGAGAGAGAGAGAGAGAGAGAGAGAGAGAGAGAGAGGAGGGGGGGAGGGGGGGCAGGAGGAGGAAGCAGCTTGACAAAATATCGAAAGCTACGCCTGTATGGTCGGTGAAACGGAACTACAGAATCAAGTCTGCTGTATGTACTTCGGGACCACTGGCGAAAATTTCATTCCGAAATATCTTTAGTTTGGCGCACCTGCAATAACAGTACGTGGTGTTGCAAGTGCGAGACTAGACGACGACCAGGGGTCACGTGCTGGCTGCAGATGCACGTATCGAGCGGGCGCGCCGCCTTGGCGGAGTTTGGCATTCGGCCGCCGGCTGCCGGCCTTGCCGCGGTCCTTCACTCGTCACGCCGCGTCGCCACGGCTGCCCGGCCGACACTTGTCGCTTGGTCACCTGGCTGAACTACAATCGACTCGGCCGCCGCCGTCTTGCACCAGCTATCACTATATGCACACTTTCATTACGAGGACTGCTCGTGTTTCATAGAATCAGGACAGCCTACTACGAAACAGACCTACAGCTGAAACCAATCTAAATGTGTAAGTATCATTCGAACAGAGGGCGTTATACAGCTTTCATCGCAGTGTAAGCACATGGCGAGTCTCTGATTGTTGTTCTCATCGCATAGCTGGCTCTTGATCCTGTGGTCGAATGGCCGTTCTGACACCATTATCTTTAATCCAAAAGTAAGAATGTGGTCCACGCCATGTATCGTGTATCCTCTCTACTACCTGCTCTACCACTTTAACTGTTTACGTGACGCGTTTCGTTCAAATCAGTTAGGCAGAAGCCAAAAAGGGGGTTTCCCAGCCCGTAAAATGGAATCTCGCCCAGGTAACGCATTTTAAAATAAATCTCGAAATAATTTGTTGTGATGTTACACACACACACACACACACACACACACACACACACACACACACACACACACCTTTCGAAAATCTTGCTGTTTCTTCCCCCCCCCCCCCCTCCTCCTCCTCCTCGCCCTCCTATCCCTCATTCTAGTTCAGCCAACATACCTGTCCCTACTTCATACTTTAAAGACAAGCTTTTTCTCTGTCTTCTAATGTGTATTTTACCCCCGGACATGTACTAATCAAGAATGTCTGGAATTCTGTCTGCATCCGTACGTTTAAGATGTTGCCTGCATTTCTCCCGGTATATTCTTGTACTTTGTCGTTTCAGTTAATTCTTCTCGTACGTTCTGATTTCTGACGAGATCCCTTCTTGATCAGCTATTGAAGAACATTAAAAATCTCATTTCAGCTGACTGTCTACTGCTTTTATATTTCTTCTTTTCCGTCCAAGATTCAGTGGCACAGAGCAAGACACACAAAGCCACCGCTTTGTACAATTCTAATTTTATGTCTTTTCTCATCTTGATCTTTATCGTTTTACTTTTAGTTCCACATATGCGATGAAATTTATTGATTTTACTAGGTACAGCATTATCGTTATTCAAGTTGATATCGCACCCTGGATATCTAAAACTGGAAAATGTCTTCAATAATGAGCCATAACTTCAGCTTTAATGACATATTTTTAGATTGTAGGATTGTCTTCCTAGTTCATGTAATCTGTACACCAAATGTTGTAAATTTGTTTTATAATTCTGTATTAAGAATACATCTGCCTGTTGTACAGCAGTGAGATGTTTTTAGGATTCCGTGTCGCACTCGATAAAAACGGGAAACTTTTAGGACCACTGTGTTGTCTGTCCGTCCCTCCGATTGTTAAGAGTCTTTTTTCTAAGGAACGGGTAGTCGTATAAAGATGAAATATTTTTACGGAACCCTCGGCGCGCGTCCTACTCACAGATCTCCTTTTTTCTTTCTTTTTTCAGCTGGACACCTTCATCTACTTCATTCATCCTTGATCCATTTCCTTAGGAGATCCTTATTACAGACGTCAAGAGTGTAGTTCACACGCTAAACCCCTGTCTCATGCCTTGATTTATTGTTATTCCCTTTTTTTGAGCTGGTTGTGTCATGATTATTTTGGAATCTTCATATCAGTTTTTGATTGCCTGCATTAAGATGCATGGGATATCCTCCTCCTTACATTATTATCCTTAGTTTGTTTCTACCCGAGCGCAGCTCGATCTCAAACCACGTCCCGTAACATAACAACAGCCCAATATTGACGAAATAAAGGCTACTGCAAAGACAGGCAAACTCGCTATACCTCAGATGTATACTGCAGAGGGAAAGAATATGGAAAGAAAAGATAAAAATCATTCAGTAAGCAAATTACCTTGGTCGTAGATACATTTGTCAGCGGTAGGGGAAATAAAAACTTCAAGGGCAAATATAGATAGGGGTAGGACTGTAATAGTGACCTACAATTCCAGTACCATTCCTTTCACTTCATTGTCCCTCATTGTTGGTTTCTGAATGGCCCTTTACGGCTTGGTTTTTCTCCTCTTCTTCTGCTATATGTTGATACACTAACGTTCGCGAAAGTAGCTTCATCTGTCTTCTCCTTCACTTACCCTTCCAAATCTTCTGCCCCCTCTTTCCAATTATCTCCACCCCATTCACTTTTCCTCCATTCTATTGTTGCTGCTTCTCCATTCATTCGTCTTCCCAGTCTTATGTTCGCTCTGTACCTTACTTACCCCTCCCAGTCCCCCATTTCTTTCTCTGACGCCGCCTACCACACCCCTCCGCGACCCTCTCGCCGTTCCCACCTCTGCCTCCCCCCTACCTACCACGTTCAATCTTTTGTGCCCTGACAACTAACTCGTTTAAATATAGTTGGCGAAAACAATTATGCGTATTCGACACTCGTATCGAAGCATATGTTGATCTTTAATGCACAATCCAGCGAGCATTCCTTCCAGAACGAGCAGCGAACGTTCTGTAAGCGTGGCTGTTGTTGAAGTACTTCCACTACAATAATCAGCGTCACTTCCTTTGACTGCTTTCAAAATTTTTACACTTAGCCATTTACAGTGATTATCAAATACTATGTGAATTACCAGTGAAACACACGTCTGCCCTAAACAGTGTATTCGATGATTTCGCTCGGAATTTACCCAACGCGCGAAGCAGCTATCTACTTAATCTCATGTGATTTAGGTGTTCCATGGTTTCCGTAAATCACTTCAGGTGAATGTGTGTTGATTCCTCGACATCGCCATGGCGGATTCCTAGTTCTACTTATGTCCAATCGCTGCAACAGTTAACTCCCTAAGACGTCGGTGCTGGCTTTACACTCTAAACTTAATCCAGCTTACTTTTTGAATTTTTTGAGACAGGAACTTTAATGCCAAAGATATTGACATCTGCGTATTCTATTTCGGTTCCTCATACAAAAACGTATTAAGCCACTATACAAAGACCTAACATGGAATTAGACTTAATCAATAATCCCGTACTGTGTTATAAAGCATGTTTTTTTTCTTATCCTGCCAGGCTGGCCATTTATTTCATACCCTTCTTCTATGATAAACTGTCTTTACTGTTTGGGTCTGTTCCATTGCTAGCCTGTGCAACGGGATGTTAGTTTACTGATTTGTTTATGCACTTAAGTCGTCGATTCTTTAGTTTTTACCAGGGCATCAGGTTTTTAGATATTTTACTACGATGTTATATGTCTGCTATAGAATTACTCTGCTACACATGCATTATTACTGCTTTGTGTCATCTTTACGATGTTTGTGACCTCAGATTACGCATTTCGATCTCTTCTTAAAGTTATTTGTATGTAAGCTATTCAACGAAATAATAGCGCTCACAATTCTTTTGTTTTGATTTCTCATTTATTATTTTCAGTTTGTTATTTTCGGCACCAACCATTGTCATACACTCTTACCATGGGTAGTGTCACATTGTTCAGCACTATGTAAAAATAAATGATGTTCACTGATTTCCTTATTGACTCGTTTCTCCTTATGCTATCAGTATCCTTTCCAAAACGGTCACGTATCTCAGTATTACATCAGTCGTATGTCCTTCGCCGAATTCACCCTCGTATAAGAACCCTTTCGACGACTGGGGCTGCTCGCTACTTCCTCGTCCACCCTGCAACTGACGCACCTGTGGCGTCCGCTTCCCTCGCCTTTTCGCTACCTTATGTCGCGTGATCGGCTTGCTGCCGACTGCGCTATCTGTCCTCCTAACTTGCGTCAAAAGATATAAACTTCTATACATAGAAGTGGGGCTGAGTTCCGGGTGGATTTCTTTACCTATTCTTAGAGGACGTCGTGAAAAGTAATGCCCCGAATTTTTTTAGGTGAAAAATTAAAGCTTTTTAAATAAAACTTTAAGAGTCTACATCTTTACTCTACACCTCTACATATTTCTCAACATAGTAACCCTGGCGACAAACACATTTCTCCAAAAACAGAAATCAGATTGTTGATACCATCACTGTAAAATGTTTAAATTTGTTGACGAAGCCACAACTTCACCTCTGCTTGGACCACTTCTTCACTGTCAAAGCGAAGTTCTCGAAGTGTCCGGTAAGGTTCGGAAACAGATGAGAATCGGATGGGGCCAAGTCGGGACCGTATGGAGGGTGATCAGTGACTGTGAATGCAAGACATCGGGTTGTTGCAGATGTCGCAGCACTCTTGTGGAGTCTGGCACTGTCATGCTGAAGGAGGGTGTGCTCCACGTGTGGACGAACTTTCCGAATTCGAAACTCGATTACAGAACGCTGTTTCTCACGCACCCACGGAGTTACGTCACACACCGCCAAGCTAGACGCCGCAATTCGGTGTCCACTCGCGGCAGAGGGCTGCACAGATGTCGACATGAAGAGCAAAAATTTATAATGCTGTCTTATTTAAAAAGCTTTACGAGTTTTTAAATAAAAAACTTCGGAGGCACTACTTTTCAGAACGGCCTCATATTTTTCAGCAATTAGGGAAATGTGAGATGACAGATTTCCGAAGATACGGTAACCTGGAGTGTGACTTCTTGCTCCTAGGAGACTCGTTAATGCGATGGGAAGTAGTGCTACGTTGGTTGTGTAGCAAAAAAGCGGTGGAGGAAGTTTTAATTGCAGGGCGGGTGACCGATGAGACCGGCGCTTCTGCGTACACCTTCCCGCTCCCCCGCTTCACCCCCGCCACCATCTTCCCCTCCCCCCCGTCACCCCTTTTCTTTTCCAGCGGCGCTCAGAGCCTGGAGGCCGCTGGCTGCTGATCCGCAGTCCAGTCCAGTCCACCACCAAAGCAGTGGTGAGGTGCCGCAAGGCGCGGCGTGTCACCTTTAAAGGTTGCGCCGGCCGAGTTAAAGCCGACGCGCCTGCCTGGACGCTCCACGCTGAACCGCTACCACAGAGAAGACATTGCAATGTTCACTATCTGATCAAAAGTAACTGGGCATCCCTACTTAATGCGGAATTGACCAGTAGATGTCACGAGGGAAGAACCAGCAGTATAAAAAGAGGCAGGTAGTACGGTGGAGTGGTCGTATCCAGAGTCCTCGATTCCATCAGCCACGACGGCCTAGTGTTCAAGCTCTTTGCATCCCGGCTGCTAACGTCACACGCGGTCCTCTCTGACTGTACCAATCGGAGCGAACCTTACTAGTTAGGGCAGACTATGGTGCGTCCACAGACGGGCAGGTAAGTGCGGGAGTACCTCAGGGATCGGTACTCCGCCCCCTTGCTGTACTCACTGTACACTGCCCATGTACCGCAGATGGCGCACGTCCAATTGGCGCTCTTCGCCTATGATACTGTGTTGTATGCCCCCAGCATGAACGCGCACACTATCCGTCTCCAGCTCGAATGCGACGCTCTGGATTCATGGTCAACGATACGACGGCTGAAATGTAACGCAAGAAATGGCCAGGCAATGATTTTCACCCGAAGATTGGTGCCGCCAGATCTCCCTCCTGTCGAAACCCTGGGAGCGCACGTCCCACGGACCAAGACAGTGAAGTACCTAGGGGTCACCCTAGACTAAGACTCCCCTGGGCGCCTCACGTCTGCGACTTCAGAAGCAGAGCCATAGGGCGACTTCGTGCTCTGTAGCCGCTGCTCAACGCGCAGTTGACGTTCTCACCACAAAGCGCCATCACGCTGTACCAAACACTCGTCCGTCCGACTAGTGTTAACAAAAATGGTTCAAATGGCTCTGAGCACTACGGGACTTAACATCTGAGGACATCAGTCCCCTAGAACTTAGAACTACTTAAACCTAACCAACCTAAGGACATCACACACATCCATGCCCGAGGCAGGATTCGAACCTGCGACCGCAGGAGCAGCGCGGTTCCGGACTGAAGCGGCTAGAACCGCTCAGCCACAGCGGCCGGCCCCAGTGTTAAGAGTACGCAGCTGCGGTGTGGGGAAAAGCTGCAGATTCACTCATCGCGACGTTGCAGAGGATCCAGAACCGAGCTCTGACGACCGCTCTCCGTCTTCCGAGGGAATACTCCACTCGTCTACTACACGAAGACACAGGCATCCCGCTCCTACAGGATGGATTCAGGATCATCGCGAGGTCCCTCTACTAGAATGTGGGGCAATGCCGCAACCGACTCGTCCGTAAACTGGGCCACCAACCACATCATTGGCCAACCACGCGTTGGCCTGACCTGCTGCGAGAACAATTTTCTCGCAGCAGGCACAGCAAATCATCATCAAATCACACAAGGCCAATTCGATAGGTAAGGTTTCCCTTTTCTTCCCCACAGGAACAGCATTTCCATGCTTACACTGCCCAACATGCCGATCAAGGAAAGCTCGCCAAAGAAGCGTCAGCAGTGATGTCAGTAAAGGAGCAGTGAATGCGGAGCGGGTCGGTCAGTGGAGCTCAGTAACTTCGAACGTGGACTCGTGATTGGTTGTCACCTGAGTAACAAATCCATCACCGACATTTCAACCCTTTTAACGTTGCCTACTTGGCCAGCTTAGGAAGGGTTGAAACGTCGCTGATGGATTTATTACTCAGGTGACATCCAATGACTAAGCCACGTTCGAAGTCACGAGCTCTACTGACCGACCCATCCTGCCGCTATTTCTGCCGCTACTCTACTGACACCACCATACTCCCCGCCTCTTTTTATCCTGGCAATGATTGTGAAGTGAAAATGTAAAGGAACGACAACAGCCAAACCGGGACCAGGCAGGCTTCACGTACTGACGGACAACGACTGTCTAACATAGCGGAGGGTGGCTGCAAAAAAAATCTCATGAAATCAGTGTAAGTGGTCACTCGTGAGTGCCAGAGCGCTAGCAGCAATCTTACTAACACTGTTATTGTGGAGTGAGGGTTCCAAGATGAGCCGTCTGTCAGACGGGACCTTAAGGTCAGCTGTCGTGAGTGCTATTAGAGACAAGAGAAGGCTGGATTTCTTCCTCTCCGCCATCTCCACTACCACTACTCGTCTACATGCACCCACCACGATATTGTACACTAAACAATTAAACTTTCGACATCTTAGACGCATGCTGCCGAAAGTTACCAACCGTAAAGGTTTTGTGGAGGTCGCGAGAAAGAGAAACAAACAACATAGTTTGCACTGTAATGCCTAACAGTACTTTGCTTTTTAACCTGATTCACACGATGCGATCGAATTGATATAGCATATGGCTAATATGTGACCATCAAAACTAGTCTCCAATAAGGTTTAGGTTACCATCGGGTGCGTTGAGGTGGCCAACAGAAGTACTGAGAGAGACGCTTTGTTTACCTGATGAGAACATGGGTCTGTCGTTCCCGTAAAAGAACGACGGACTTCTTCTCCGATATTATAACGTAGTCTTTTCTGTTCGACAGTGATGGATCATACCTGTAACTCTGGGGATAGCTTTGAAGACTACAACGAACGTAGGCATCGGGCACTACCTGTACAGGAGAAACACGAACAAAGGGACGTAATTCGTCCATGTTTTAGTGCCCCCTCACCCTTCAAGGCTTGCCACCCGACTGCAATTCTACGAGCATTTGCAGACCACCCAGACCACTGGTCTGCTTGCCCGCATTAACAGACTCTGTGCACAATGTGACTTTCTTTTACTTGAAAGAAAGCGGGGCGTAAACGAGCGCAAGACCCAAGTACAGGAAAACCAGTGCTTTCTTCATCAGTGCAAAGCCCCGCACGAGGATGCGTCAAGGAAACGCGCCGGAGCCTGCGAGTGGTGCCTGAGTGCTGCCGTCCAAACTGCTTATTAACACGCCGCCAGCGACAGCTTAAGCACAAGTTGAGCAACTTGCAAACTCGCGCCTCCATATTCCGCCCTGTCGCGTCAACGCGCGTTCCTGGCGCTTACTGAGCTTCGCATGGTGTCTGCGAAGAGCAGGTTTTGCACCTTGACGTCTGGACTGTAACTCTCCCTAACCCCTTCTCCTATCTGTCTACCTGTATGTGTAGTACTATCATCGTGCGAGGATGGAGGCAATAGAACAGAGATGAGAAGAGGAAGGGGAGGAAATACGGCAGAGAATAGAAGGAAGTCACCACGAGTATAAGGTAGACAGACTAGAGGAAACCTAGAAGAGGCTAGCAGAATAGAGGCTAGCACAAAAACAGAGAATGTCCATTATGATTATCCAGGCTGTTATGCCGTGGTCGGTTGATGAATTGTGTCTCAATTCCCAACGTTTCGTCCCCGTCTGCGGGAGACATCTTCAAGGCGGTCTGTAGCTCGATGGAAGGTCCAACAGATCCGCTGGCTCGCTACTGACTGCCGCTAAATCCCGTGTCCGCGCGCTCCCGCGCGGCGGCGTGACTTCACGTGTTTTGAAAATGTCAGTGCAATTGGCCGCTGTCCGCTGCCGTCGATCGCCGTTGCCATCACCCAGTGGTGGACGGGTGGTACTCATCATCTTTAACACCGGCATGCGTAAACAGTTTAATTTCACGCCCTCCTCCTTTCGATTGAAATTATTAGGCTGTTGTCCGCCCCTGGTAGCTGAGTGGTCAGCGCGACGGAATGTCATACCTAACGGCCCGGGTTCGATTCCCGACTGGGTCGGAGATTTTCTCCGCTCAGGGACTGGGTGTTGTGTTGTCCTTATCACCATTTCATCCCCATACGCAAGTCGCCGAATTGGCGTCAACTCTATAAAGACTTGCACCAGGCGAACGGTCTACCCGACGGGAGGCCCTAGCCACACGTCTTGTTGTTGTTGTTGTTGTATTAGGGTGTTTAGCGATTTCGATTGCCTCCCTGTAGAGCCTTTCGTAATATTCGCCTGTGGCAGCTAGTACTTGCGTCTCCTCGAAACGAATGTGGTGGTTCCCTGGCTGGAAATCATGCTCCGCATCAACTGATCGTTCCATTTCTCCTCTTCTACAGTTGCCCTTGTGATCTTCCAAATGTTTTGAAACATTTCTTTTAGTGGTACCCACAAACATCTCCACAGCTGCATGGGATCCTGTACACTCCAGCTTTTTCAATGGTTTGCGAGCGTCCTTGGCGGGCTTAAGGTATTCCTATATCTTCCTGGCGGGCTTGTAAATTACGGTAATATTCCGCTTCGTCAAGATCCTCCCTATTCTTTCCGTTACATTTTTAACAAACGGCAGGAAAATCTTAGATTTTGCAGTAGTCTGTACGTCACTGTGATTTCTGCGTAGCTGTCTCAACGCAAGTTTTATTTCGGCGGACGAATATCCGTTCTTCATTAGTGCATTGTCGAGATGTTCCATCTCCGCGTCGAGCAACTCAGGTTCACAAATATTTGTAGCTCTGTCCGCTAACGTCTTGATAACACCCCGCTTCCGTTGTGGGTGGTGGTTCGAATCCCGGTGCAAATAACGGTCCGTGTGCGTGGGTTTGCGGTATACTGAGTGGCCCAAACCACCATTCTCGTTTCTAAAAACCAGCACATTGAGGAAATGTAATTTGGCGTCTACCTCCTCCTCCATTGTAAACTGAATTCTCGAGTTTATACTATTCAGATATATTTTACTATCAAACCCAGAGAAGACTAGCACAAACCCAGAGATGCCGAACCAAAAATGGAGGCAACAGGAATACTGCATAATTATGTCGCCAGGGTCTTCTGATAATGGCGCCGAGCGTCTCTTCGTCTCTTGGAGTTGGATCATCTTTACTTCTAGTCTTCGTGTACTGAATGAATTCGAACGGACTCCGCCGAAAGAGAGGTCTGGTTGGTTGGTTTGGGGGATTAAAGGGACCAGACTGCTACGGTCATCGGTCCCTTGTTCCAAAATTTCAAACACCCACACAGAATGAAAAGGAACAGTGGAAAAGACGACAGACGACACAGGACAGGAAAGACTTAGATACCAGACAAAAGGGATTAAAAGCACACAGAGTATGACAGTGGTTGGCCGACCATAGAGACAAAAAAGGAAAAGCCAACCACCTAAAAAAATCAGACTAAAATCGTAAGCCATAGGCCAGAATCAACACTAAAAGACAAACACTTACATTAAGCGATAAAAGCTCCCTGCCCGAATAAAACGCAAAACTAAGCCCGCCATAGCAGAGTCATCAGTTAAAAGGGCAGGGAGCGTATCAGGCAGCGCAAACGTCTGCTTGAGCACGCTTAAAAGTGGACAGGCCAACAAAATGTGGACCACCGTCAAAGAGAGATCTAGCACCGAAAGAAATGGGGCACTGATAAACGTGGTTGACTCTTATTCGATAGGTAGCAACTTGATTAAGGTTCTCTGTGTTTTAGAGAAACCACTTCTGTTGAATACCACGATGGTTACTCCCAAAGCCCAAGGCCGATTTCCTGCACCATACTAGCCCAGTCTCTGATAACTGCTTTCGTAGCTACTTATATAACGGACACTACGCTGAAAACATCAGAAAGAAGCCGACATCAGGCAGAGCGGGCTTGTAAGAGATTTCTGTTCCACGAAAAGTTGCGGATCATCGGTACGCTGCGAAATTTGTTCTGCAGACGTGGCGCCCGCCCTCTGTGACGTGATGACATAAAGCACGCCGTCGGAAGACCGTCGGCAGCGCTGCAGCTCCATTTCGCTCCCTCTCTCCGGCCTCGCACCCACCCCTTCTTTCCTTTCGGCCGTTCCTCCTCTTGGCGAGATTTCCGGGCGTCACAAGAGATTCCTCTCCCACTCACCGCTACTTCAGCCGTCCTGCCGGCGTCCCGTGCTATCCCTTGTTACCCTTACGTGATGGCGACGCCCTCGCGAAAAAGATACACTGCCTCCTTTTACGGCCTCAGAAGTGCGAAGGACGTGCCGCAGCTTTCGCTGAAGGGTGCTCGCCGAGTCGCCAGCCTGTGAAGTTACAATTCCGTGCTGCATCCGTCGCTTATCTCCGCCTCATAACTAGAAGTACCGTGCGGTATTTCGTTTCTCCAAGGAGTCTACATTCGGCCCCTCATATCCTCTTGCGTTGCCCACCATTTATGCAGTTAATCGTTCCCAAAGTTGCTTCTACGAGTCAAACCATTAAAAAAGCTAAATACGGTGTACTTAAATGCATTACGAAAAACACTTCTTTGGAAGAAAGATATCGCCAGAGCTACAGTCTGTCTCCAACAGGCGTGGAATATTAAATTTTGTGCGCGGTCGTTCTCGAATATCACGCTCTATGTTTCATTTCTCATCCCTGTGCACACTGGCCCAAAGAATCACGCATTAGAACACTGTACCACATTCCTTTTTGCATAGTTGTTGCGTATATATTTCAACAAGCAGGAGCCCGATAACAACGTAATTCCACATTACGTAATGAAACACATTATACTCAGTAGGTTTCTAATTCTCTGCATCAAACATCTACGGTGACAGATCACACCATAAAGAACAACTTCTGTTAGAGACAAAATGTTCACTGATGTTTTCTGGCGTTGCTAGGCGTCTTTCAAAATCGTGTTTTTATTTTTTAAATTTTTTTTTAGCTTAAGCCTTCACACAGATGCCTATCTCACAGGACATTTAAGCTACAGCTGGCTAGTCTCCGAAGGGTCGTTTTAACAGGTTATCCCAAGGACGACCAACAATTCGGCAAGTCAACCGTTTATTATTAAAAACACAATGGGCTACAGGATTTCGCTGAAACCGCAACCGGAGAAGCGATTTAGTTTCCTCTGTATTGCAAATCTCTTTCTTTTTCTTGTTGCCGCGTTACAATTACGTTCATTCGCAGCACCATGACGTGAGTTTACACAATTTTACCTCACTAACATGCTAATGCAGCTGCAATTGCGACAGAATGCTGAAAAAGTATTATTGAGCAAACAACTGAGCATAAATCAGTTCAACAGTATAAGGAAAGCTCATGTTCGGCATAAAAATGAACGTTTAATTCCTGCACTTCTGTTACTACAAATCCATACTAAGTCTCCTTTTAACAGCTATCAAAGACAATTACGTTATTTCACTGAAGAAACCTGGAATTACTCGTATATCACAGTACATAAGAAAGTTTCACTAGCTGACTATATGACAAAATGCTCTCCGCCTTCTGAGCTACCATCACTTACAAACTTGTTTTGATACCTTGAAACGTTTGTGAGATATGCGGGATGTTACGAATATTTCACTCTCGCCGTTGCTTATGTGGCGATCGGAAATTGAGTACCCGACATAAAATGCTTTTTCTCCGGACTGGAGACAGATACAGATCTCGTCTCAAGTCGAAATAAAACTTCAACGTTCTCTACATTTCGTACACAGTAATGTATGACCTAATACCAGCGAAACACAAAATCATATCGACCTCTATTTTTCATTGCCAACTATTCGAATTTCGCGCAGTACCTACTTAATACAGAAATATCAGACTGTCATCGTCCACGAAATGATAGGTAGTTTATCGTGAAACTAAGGAATGAAGCTACGAGAAGTACGAAAAACAACATTTTTAATTGAATAGTTTCTTTAAAATGGTTTGAGAAATGTTGTAACGCGGGCAGGGTACGCACACCTCCGTTCCCGTAGTGTACCAGAGGCGGGCAGGGAGCGTTTCATTAGTAAACAGACGAAGCGCGCTGCTGAGTAGCCGACAACTTCCTGAGGGGCCCGCCCCTTTATTACTGAAGGGTGGGCTCACCCAACACTGAGAACGAGAATGCGTTTTTGCGCAGGGGTCAAGTTACTTTTTTGTGACAGTCTTCTGACTGGTTTGATGCGGCCCGCCACGAATTTCTCTCCCGTGCCAACCTCTTCATCTGGGAGTAGCACTTGCAACCTATGTTCAATTATTTGCTGGATGTATTCCAATCTCTGTCTTCCTTTATAGTTTTTGCCCTCTACAGTCAGTCCCTGATGTCTTAACAGATGTCCTTATCATCCTGTCCCTTCTCCTTGTCAGTGTTTTCCACATATTCCTTTCCTCTCCGATTCTACGCAGGACCACCTCATTTCTTACCCTATCAGTCCACCTAATTTTCAACATTAGTCGTAGCACCACGAGTCAAATGCTTCGATCCTCTTCTGTTCAGGTTTTCCCGCAGTCCATCTTTCACTACCATACAATGCTGTGTTCCAAACGTATATTCTCATTAACTTCTCCCTCAAGTTAAGGCTTATGTATTTTGACACTAGTAGACTTCTCTTGGCCAGGAATGCCCTTTTTGCCATTGCTAGTCCGCTTTTGATGTCCTCCTTGCTCCGTCCGTCATTGGTTATTTTGCTGCCTAGGTGACAGAATTCCTTAACTTGTCTACTTCGTGACCATCAATCCTGATGTTAAGCCTCTCGGCTTTCTCATTTCTGCTACCTCTCGTTACTTTCGTCTCTCTGCGACCTACTCTCAGTCCATACTCTGCATTCATTAGAACGTCCATTCCATTCAGCAGATCATGTAGTTCTTCTTGGCTTTCACTTAGAATAGCTATGTCGCCGGCCGGAGTGGCCGTGCGGTTCTAGACACTACAGTCTGGAGCCGAGCGACCGCTACGGTCGCAGGTTCGAATCCTGCCTCGGGCATGGATGTGTGTGATGTCCTTAGGTTAGTTAGGTTTAATTAGTTCTAAGTTCTAGGAGACTGATGACCTCAGAAGTTAAGTCGCATAGTGCTCAGAGCCATTTGAACCCATAGCTATGTCATCATCGAATCTGATCATTGATACCCTTTCACCTCGAATTTTAATTCCACTCCTTAACCTTTCTTCTCTTTCCATCATTGCTTCTACGATGCACAGATTGAACAGTAGGGGCGAAAGACTACATCCCTGTCTTACACCTTTTTAATCCGAGCTCTTCGTTCTTGGTCGTCCACTCTTATTAGGCCTTCTCGGTTCTTGTACATATTGAGTATTACCAGTCCCTCCCTACAGCTTTCCCCTATTTTTCTCAGAATTTCGAACATATTGCACCATTTTACGTGGTCTAACGCTTTTTCAAGGACGACAAATCCTTTGAATGTGTCTTGATTTTTCTTTAGTCTTGCTTCCTTTATCAACCACAACGTCAGAATTACCTCTCTGGTGCCTTTACCTTTCCTATAGCCAAACTGATCGTCATCCAACACATCCTCAACTTTCTTTCCATTCTTTTGTATATTGTTCCTGTCAGCAACAAAGTTACCTCACACGAGCTTTTAATCCAAGAAAGGTTGATCTTTTCCTTGCATTCTCAGGTGAAAAATCAAGTTCAGAGTGTATGTACAGTTCCTGTGTTATCTTCTGTAGACCCGTGGCCATTCTGAGAAATATTTACTGAGGTTTACTATCTTGCATATGCCTCATCTCTCTCTCTCTCTCTCTCTCTCTCTCTCTCTCTCTCTCTCTCTCTCTCTCTCTGTGTGTGTGTGTGTGTGTGTGTGTGTGTGTGTGTGTGTGTGTGTGTGTGTGTGTGTGTGTGCGCGCGCGCGCTGAGCACGACTTTTTTTTTTTTTTTTTTTTTTTTTTTTTGTGGTTTTAGGGCGCAAAACTTCTATGGTCATTAGCGCCCAGCCCGTGACGTAGAAAACAGGAAAAAAACGAAATTTAAAATCAGCAGCAATGGAAACATAGTCAGAAAATTGGAGAAACTAAAGGCAGAAGGAATGCTTAAAAGTCCACTATAGAAAGGGGTTGGTTGTCCACAAAAAAAAAGCTTCAAATGACTGACGTCATTTCACTGTCACTAATAAACTGTAGAACGCGGTCAGCTGAGCGCTTGTCATCTGCTAAAATCGACGATAGATCAGGCGATAGCTGTAGACGGGAGCGTAACGGATTAAAATAGGGGCATTCAATTAAAAGGTGTCTGACCGTCCACAGCTGAGAGCAGTGGGGACAGAGTGGGGGAGGATCACCGCTTAAAAGATGTCGATGACTAAAAAGACAGTGCCCTATCCGGAGTCGAGCTAAAATTACCTCCTCCCGACGACGCGTTCGGGAGGAAGAGGTCCAAGCGCAAGGAACGGCTTTCACTTCCCGCAATTTATTGTGGGGAAGTGTTGACCAATGCGCATGCCATAAATGAGTAACTTGGCGACATAAACCGCTCCGTAGGTCGGTAAACGGAAGAGACTGAAGAGCTGGCCGAGGAAGAGAGACTGCAGCCTTGGCCGCTATATCGGCCGCCTCATTTCCACAGATACCAGCGTGTCCCGGGAGCCAAAGGAACGCCACTGACACGCCCACCAGGTGGAGCAAGCGCAGACAGTCCTGAATCCGGTGGACCAGAGGGTGCACAGGGTAAAGAGCTTGGAGACTTAGGAGAGAGCTGAGAGAATCTGAGCAGATTACGTACTGTATCCGCTGATGGCGGCGGATGTAGTGGACAGCCTGGAGAACAGCGTAAAGCTCTGCAGTATAAACCGAACACTGGTCGGGAAGCCGAAAGTGATTTGGGGTGTCGCCAACAATATAGGCACTCCCTACACCTAACGATGTTTTCGAGCCATCGGTGTAAATAAATGTGGCTTCCGTCATTTGTGCACATAGAGCAGCAAATGCCCGACGGTAAACAAGTGTAGGGGTACCATCTTTGGGAAATTGACATAGGTCTCTGAGCAAGTCGATCCGGGGACGGAGCCAAGGCGGTGCTGTACCCCAAGTTGTCAAGAAGGTTTTAGGAAAGCGGAAGGAAAGAGAATGGAGCAGTTGACGGAAGCGGACTCCCGGGGGTAGTAGGGAGGAGGAGCGGCCTGCATACCCGACATCAAAGGAGGCGTCGAAAAAAATGTTATGGGCTGGATTAGCAGGCATGGAAGACAGATGGCTAGCATAACGACTCAGAAGGACTGCCCGCCGATTGGACAGCGGAGGTTCAGCAGTCTCAGCATAAAGGCTTTCCACAGGGCTGGTGTAAAAAGCTCCAGACACTAAACGTAATCCACGGTGGTGGATAGAGTCGAGACGCCGAAGAATAGACGGCCGAGCAGAGGAGTAGACTATGCTTCCATAATCCAATTTCGAGCGCACTAAGGCGCGATAGAGGCGGAGAAGGACCACCCGGTCCGCTCCCCAAGAGGTACCATTCAGGACACGGAGGGTGTTAAGGGAACGCAGACAGCGAGCCGAAAGATAGGAAACGTGGGAGGACCAGCACAGTTTTCTGTCAAACATAAGACCCAAGAATTTAGCGACGTCGGAAAACGGAAGGTTGACAGGACCTATATGTAAGGAGGGCGGAAGAAACTCCTTACGTCGCCAAAAATTAACACAAACGGTCTTACTGGGTGAGAAACGGAAGCCGGTTTCGATGCTCCACGAGTAGAGGCGATCGAGACATCCTTGAAGACGTCTTTCAAGAAGGCTGGTCCTTTGAGAACTGTAGTAGATCGCAAAATCGTCCACAAAGAGGGAGCCCGAGACATCAGGAAGGAGACAATCCATAATTGGATTAATGGCAATGGCAAACAGTACAACACTCAGCACGGAGCCCTGGGGTACCCCGTTTTCTTGGGAGAAAGTACGGGAGAGAGTAGTGTTCACCCGCACCCTAAATGTGCGCTCTGCCATAAATTCGCGAAGAAAAAGGGGCAGCCGGCCTCGAAAGCCCCAAGAGAACAGTGTGCGGAGGATGCCTGTCCTCCAACAGGTATCGTACGCTCTCTCCAGATCAAAAAATATTGCTACCGTTTGGCGTTTCCGGAGAAAATTGTTCATGATATAAGTGGAGAGAGCAACAAGATGGTCAACAGCAGAACGATGCTTTCGGAATCCGCATTGGGCTGGTGTTAAAAGACTGCGGGACTCCAGCCACCAAGCTAAACGGTAATTCACCATACGCTCCAAAACCTTACAGACACTACTCGTGAGAGAAATGGGGCGATAGCTAGAGGGGAGATGTTTGTCCTTTCCAGGTTTCGGAATGGGAACGACAATAGCTTCCCGCCATCGCCTGGGAAAGGTACTGTCGGTCCAAATTCGATTATAAAGGCGAAGGAGGTAACGCAGGCTATGGGTTGATAAATGCAGCAACATTTGGACATGGATACCATCCGGTCCTGGGGCGGAGGAGCGAGAAGTAGAGAGTGCATGTTGGAGTTCGCGCATGGAGAAAACAGTATTGTAGCTTTCGCGATTTTGAGAGGAGAAAGCAAGATGCCGCACTTCTGCTGCACGTTTCTTCGGGAGAAACGCTGGCGGGTAATTTGAAGAGCTCGAAATCTCAGCAAAGTGCTGACCCAATGAGTTAGAAATTGCGACGGGGTCCACTAAGGTATCATGCGCGACAGTGAGCCCAGAGACCGGGGAGAAACTAGGCGCGCCTGAGAACCGTCGAAGCCGACTCCAAACTTCCGAGGAGGGAGTGAAGTTGTTAAATGAGCTAGTAAAGAATTTCCAGCTTGCCTTCTTGCTATCGCGGATGACGCGACGGCATCGCGCACGGAGCTGCTTATATCGGATACAGTTGGCCAAAGTTGGATGGTGACGGAAAATGCGAAGAGCACGTCGCCGCTCACGTATTGCGTCACGGCAGGCCTCGTTCCACCAAGGAACTGGAGGGCGCCGGGGCAATTCGGAGGTGCGTGGTATTGAACGTTCCGCAGCTGTGAGAATAACGTCGGTAAAATGTGTGACCTCATCGTCGACGCTGGGAAAGCGACGGTCATCGAATGTCGCTAGAGACGAAAAAAGTGTCCAATCGGCTTGGGCAAACTTCCAGCGTCGCGAGCGCATATATGGCAGTTGAGGCTGCAGTCGAAGAACACATGGAAAGTGGTCACTCGAGTGTGTATCATCAAGGGCGAACCATTCGAAGCGCCGAGCTAGCGGAACAGTACCGACCGCAAGGTCCAAATGGGATAAATTTGCCGTGGAGGCAGACAAAAATGTAGGGACCCCAGTGTTGAGGCAGACTAGATCCGCCTGGTGGAAGACGTCTAGCAATAGTGAGCCACGTGGACAAGGATGTGGAGATCCCCAAAGCGGGTGGTGGGCATTGAAGTCCCCAACCAGCAAATAGGGGGGTGGAAGCTGATCAAGAAGATGAAGGAGATCAGCTCGTGCCATTGGTGTAGACGAAGGAATGTATACCGTACAAAGAGAGAACGTGTATCCAGAAAGGGAAAGACGGACGGCGACAGCTTGGAAGGAAGTGTTTAAGGGGATTGGGTGATAATGGAGAGTATCATGGAGCAGAATCATGAGTCCTCCATGGGCTGGAGTGCCTTCAACTGAGGGGAGGTCATATCGGACGGACTGAAAATGAGGGAGAACAAAGCGGTCATGGGGACGCAGCTTTGTTTCCTGAAGACAGAAGATGACCGGCGAGTAGGATCGTAAGAGGATCGACAATTCCTCCCGATTGGCGCGAATGCCGCGGATATTCCAGTGGATAATGGACATAGGGTGAACAGAAAATGGAGGAACGGCACCAAGGGTGCTGTCAACTCAACGACTGCTCAGAGCTTGCGACCGACAGCATGGAATGGCATTCAGTCGAAGGCAGAAGATCCTGATCCATAGGTTGGTCAGGAGCAGCTCCTGCCACCAACGATCGGCCAGTTGACCGGCCACCAACAGTGCGCCTCGGCGACACAGAAGATGGCCGAGGGCGATTTCCGCCAGGTGGTGCTGTAGATGGGACACGCCTTGGCGGAGAAGGAGAGGAACTGTGTTTCTTCGTAGCCTTCTTGGAGGTATGTTTAGATGAAGGAGGAACCGATGGTTGTGAAGTTGCAGTACGTAAAAACTCTTCACGAGAATGCTCTTTTTTTGTAGACTTGGCGTCTGACTTTTGGGCTCGAGATTTAGCAGAACCCGACGAAGGGTGAGCCATAGAGTGGGCAGGCGAAAGAGGTGAGGTTGAACGGGCGATCTTTGCGCTGGCCGATCTGACGACCGTGGTACTAAATGTGAGGTCGCAAGTCTGCGTGGCCGCCTCCTTTGTTGGCCGAGAAGAAGCAAGGACAGCGCTGTATTTTCCTTTCTGAGGCACGGTGGGCTGTCGACTGGCGAGTAACTTTCGAGCAGCAAAGGTCGACACCTTTTCCTTCACTCTTATTTCCTGGATCAGCTTTTCGTCCTTAAAAACAGGGCAATCTCGAGAGGAAGCAGCGTGGTCACCCATACAGTTGATGCAGCGAGGGGATGGAGGTGGACAAGCACCCTCATGGGCATCCCTGCCACACGTAACACATTTGGCCGGATTGGAACAGGACTGGCTGGTGTGATTAAACCGCTGACATCGATAGCAACGCGTAGGGTTTGGGACATAAGGGCGAACGGAAATTATCTCATAGCCTGCTTTGATTTTTGATGGGAGTTGAACTTTGTCAAAAGTCAAGAAGACAGTGCGGGTTGGAATGATGTTCGAGTCAACCCTTTTCATAACCCGATGAACAGCGGTGACGCCCTGGTCAGACAGGTAGTGCTGAATTTCTTCGTCAGACAATCCATCGAGGGAGCGTGTATAAACGACTCCACGCGAGGAATTTAAGGTACGGTGCGGTTCCACCCGGACAGGAAAGGTGTGGAGCAGAGAAGTACGCAGCAATTTTTGAGCCTGGAGGGCACTGTGTGTTTCTAACAACAGGGTACCATTCCGTAATCTGGAACAAGACTTTACAGGACCCGCAATTGCGTCGACACCTTTCTGAATAATGAAAGGGTTGACCGTGGAAAAGTCTTGACCTTCGTCAGACCGAGAAACAACAAGGAACTGTGGCAACGATGGAAGAACCGTCTGTGGCTGAGACTCAGTGAACTTACGTTTGTGAGCAGACATAGTGGAAGGTGAGGAAACCATTGCGGAAGAATCCCCCATGATTACCGGCGTCTCCGATGGCGCGCTCCTCCCTTGTGGGGGCCCTCACCGAGGGCACACCCGCCTTAGGTGATTGTTCACACCTCAGGTCACACCTCCCGACATACGGACGGAGGGACCAATCGGCACTTTCGGAAGGTATCAGCTCGGGTAATCACCCCTCCCTGGGCCTGGCCTTTACCAGGGGGTACGTACGTGTCCTACCTGTCTACCCGGGGCGGGGAATTACGCGTTACCCCGTCACCGGCTACGCATGGAAGTGCGTGGGTCGGCCTTCAGACACGCACAGGGAGGAAGAAAGAGAAAGGGAAAGGAAAGAAGAGGGGGTCTCAAACGCCGCAGCGGAGAAAAGGGTAAAGAGAAGAGGTAAGGAAAGGAGATGGACAAAGGAAGGAAGAAGACATACAAGCAAGGAAGAAGAAGAATGCGGTACATTTACAAGCGTCCGTCTCCGGACGTAGGCGCAAACCATACTCCCAGAGGGGGAGAAAGTGAAGGAAAGAGCAAGAGGTGAGGGGGGGGGGGGGGGTGAAGACAGGGGATGGGGAAGGATGCGGAAAGGGAAGGTATGCAGCCCGGAAAGGAAGGAAGGCCACATTAGCTCGGGGCCCCATGCTCGCTACGCACGTATCCACAAAAGAGTTGTGGATCCCCTGGGGGGGGCTGAGCACGACTGCTACTTGCTTGGGACGTACCTGCGTCGGCCAGCTCTGCTGCCTCACACAGCGCACAGTGTAGTGTAGAGCAGAGCAGAGCAGCCGGCGCCAGCGCAGGCGTTGGGGCTCCCCTGCCGGCGGCCCCCCCCTCACAACGGCGCGCGGGGACCGTGGGATACGGGGGACCGGCGAATCGCACGCAACACTCGCGCCTGTGCGTGCGCTAGCAGCCCTCTTTGTTTTCATTATTTTTTAAGGGCTGAAGCCCCCATGAGCTACCGTACCGCGGCGGAAAACGCCTGCTGTTGGGGGACCGTTTCCGAGCTGCTCCGTCGCTGATTTCGCTACACTGGTTTCACAGCAACCCATGGGTGAAATCACTGAACCGAGAAGCAAGTTTCCGACAAAACGCTTTTAATACGAGCCTCACCTCGCTAGTGTACTTTATAAGTTAAAAATACATACTTGCTAATCACACTTCGACTCATACTTCCTTGCACATCGCTCAAACCCTCTCCTCCTACGTCTATCAATCAACGAGCCAACTTTCCTGCCTCTCCGACCGGTCTGATTATCATCTTAATACCTACCAACAAATATCTCTTTGATGCCTTTCGGGTACTTCTTACACCTTACCTTCAAGAGGCGGAATTCCAAGTACTGTTGTTGTTGTTGTTGTTGTTGTTGTTGTTTTTTTCAGTCCTGAGACTGGTTTGATACAGCTCTCCATGCTACTCTATCCTGTGCAAGCTTCTTCATCTCCCAGTACATACTGCAACCTACATCCTTCTGAATCTGCTTAGTGTATTCACCTCTTGCTCTCCCTCTACAATTTTTACCTTCCACTCTGCCCTACAATACTAAATTGGTGATCCCTTGATGCCTCAGTCATGTCCTACCAACCGATCCCGTCTTCTTGTCAAGTTGTGCCACAAACTCCTCTTCTCCCCAATTCTATTCAATACCTCTTCATTAGTTATGTGATCTACCCATGTAATCTTCAGCATTCTTCTGTAGCACCACATTTCGAAAGCTTCTATTCTCTTCTTGTCCAAACTATATATCGTCCATGTTTCACATCCATACATGGCTACACTCCATACAGATACTTTCAGAAACGACTTCCTGACACTTAAATCTATACTACATGTTTCTCTTCTTCAGAAACGCTAGTATATACTCATTAAAAAAATAGCTGCGGGATGAGTTGAGGAAAACTGGACAACAGGGGTAAGACCTTCGGACCCACCTTAAAACAGACCAACAGTAATAGTAACATGAAGTTTTCTGGACATCTTGATGATACCTACAACAAAGTACTACTTCAAGAAAGATATTCAATGAGATCTTGATAAGATTTCAAAGTAGTGTGAAGTGTGGCAACCTGCATTACATGTTCAGAAATTTAGAAATATGCACTTCACAGAACAAAATATTGTAGTAGCCAATGACTATAGTTATCAGTTAGACGCTCTTGGAATCTGTCGGTTCATACAAATATCTGGGTATTGTATTTTGTAGGGATATAAAATGGATTGATAGCACAGGCACGGCTATAGGTAAGGCTGGTGGCAGACTTCTGTTTATTAGTAGAGTGCTACGAAAATGCTATCATACTACAAAGGAGATTCCTTACAAAACACTTGTGGGACCTACCGGAGATTATTACGCAAGTGTATGCGATCCATACCGAACAGGAAGAGCACACGAGATTGGATGTATACAAGGTGGTCAGCACGAACGGTCACAAGTCTGAAACTTCCTGGCAGATTAAAACTGTGTGCCCGACCGAGACTCGAACTCGGGACCTTTGCCTTTCGCGGGCAAGTGCTCTACCAACTGAGCTACCGAAGCACGATTCACGCCCGGTACTCACAGGTTTACTTCTGCCAGTACCTCGTCTCCTACCTTCCAAACTTTACAGAAGCTCTCCTGCTAGGTTCGCAGGAGAGCTTCTGTAAAGTTTGGAAGGTAGGAGACGAGGTACTGGCAGAAGTAAACCTGTGAGTACCGGGCGTGAGTCGTGCTTCGGTAGCTCAGTTGGTAGAGCACTTGCCCGCGAAAGGCAAAGGTCCCGAGTTCGAGTCTCGGTCGGGCACACAGTTTTAATCTGCCAGGAAGTTTCATATCAGCGCACACTCCGCTGCAGAGTGAAAATCTCATTCGGGTCACAAGCCTGTTTTATTGACAAGGAAGCATCACGAAGATGTTGAAAAACAAACTGAGGAGCACTTACATGAAGACTCCTTCTATACCACGAACGTCTACTTGCGAAGTTTGAAGTGCGAGTAACGAGAACTCTAAAAATATACTGCAGCCCCATACGTATCGCTCCCATCGCGACCGCAAAGACATTACAGTAATTACAGCGGGCGTACAGGCACGTAAGCCGTGACTCTTCCCGCGCTCCATACGCTAATGAGAAGGAATAAAACGGAAATACGTGGTACAACAGGAAGCACTCTCTCCCATGCACTTCACGTTGGTTTGCAGTATATAGACGTAGGGATGCGCGGTATGAGGCGCCTTGCCACGGTTCGCGCGGCTGCCAGCGTCGGAGTTCGAGTCCTGTGTGTGTGTGTGTGTGTGTGTGTGTGTGTGTGTGTGTGTGTGTGTGTTACTTAGCGTAAGTTAGATTAAGTAATATGTAAGCTTAGGGACCGATGGCCTCAGCAGTTTGGTCCCATAGGAACTTAACACCACCACCACCACCACCACCACCACCACCACCACCACCGTAGACGTAGCTAAGATACGAAAAATTGAATCTCGAAGACTGTAATGGCTGGAGGGATATTATCAAGAAGACAGAGCAGAAGAGCAACACTCTGGAGGATGACGCGTTGGATACACGCGTAAAAGATACCTTGACACTATTGAAAGCGATCTGGAAAATGTAAGATAGAGTCTTGGAAAGTTTTTGTCGAAATCGTTTACTCTGCAGCGAAGAGCGTTCTTTTCTACTACTGCTTAATAATAATAATAATAATAATAATAATAATAATAATAATAACATTGCGACTTTTCTCGTGATAGACGCCGGTGTAAATAAAGGGATATTGTGAATACTTCGTACATAATGCTTAATAATAATAATAATAATAATAATAATAATAATATTGCGACTTTTCTCGTGATAGACGCCGGTGTAAATAAAGGGATATTGTGAATACTTCGTACATAAAGCACCATCACGAGGTCTGTGTCTGCTGATAAATATAAATAATACAGTTTATTGCATCAGTCACTTGTGCATTTTTCTACTACTTGTTTCGACGGTTCTCACCATCATCTCCAATTCGGGAATTATTTTTGTTAGTATCCTGGGATTATTGAAAGGCACAGACGCTTTTCCACAGCAGCCGACTAAGTGCAAAGCAAGTTATGTCTTGTCTTTCGAGGTGAAATAGAGTCGAAAAGGTGCTGCATACTGCTACTTGTTGCCTGTGCTCTGCGTTGCACATTATGTTTACACTGTCGCTTCACATAAAGGAATGTATATCATCTTTGTGTGAAGCGAAAGGGCGAACGTAATGTACAGTGGAGAGCAAATGCAAGAAGTAGCATTATGCAGCATCTTTTCGGTTATACCTTACTTTGGAAGTAGAAACTGTTGTGTGTAACTTTATGCACAATGGTAAGAAGAGGTTTAGCACAGAGTTGTGTGGCAACTGTCGTCGCAGAAAGTTGGACATGAGCAGAAAGGATTAGTGACCAAGTTAAGACACTGGGCAGGAGATTTATTTAACTTTTATTTCTCCAAGCGTCTCATTACAAATAATGCAGGAAGAAACTGAATGGAGTTATTTGTGACGGATGTGCGTTTCTATACTAACCACGAATAATGAAGCTATGAGTAGGAGGTGTCTGCATAGCAACACGTTGCGAAGTGGTTCCGAGCGCGAATGAGATGAGCCGCAGCCGGCGGCCATCCTATATCATGTTCCTAGTCAAGAGCCATCGGAGGCATGGCACAGTGGGCGCGCACCATTGGGTCCGCTAGATCTACGCGACCGCTGTTGCCGTCCAACGGAAACTCGCAAATCCGTTACCAACTGTAGAACGCCAGTGCTGTGGTATTGTGGCACCATAGAAACATAACCCACTTTTGCACATTGTCTGCCGCTGTGTAAAGGCGTTTGTGCCCTACACTAAGACGAGGAATGTAACAACCACTGGAACACGTAGTGGGAAAATAAAGAAGTGACTGACACAGCAAAGTGTTTTATTTACAAACTAATATTGTGCTTGGAGGCGGAGGGACAGCACACACTGTAGCGCGTGCCCATCAGTTGCCGCTTAGTGGAGTGGCCCCCAGCTGAAACAAGTTTGTCGCTAACAGTTTATATTGCCGAAATACGCAATTTCCGGCGTAGAGAATTTGCCGCCGTACGCCCCCTCGAATAGTCCCCTCTCCTCGGGCGGCGTTAACAACTAGTTTACGGCGGAACTTGGCCCCGGGGCGGGACGGTGGGATTTCTGTTCGGAAGTGTTCCCGCCAGAAGAGCGCGCCCCCACCAGACGACTACACGGCGTCGCAAGAAGTCGCCAAGTTGCGCCGCTGTGAACGCTAAGCGACCGGCGTGGAGCGGCGTCCAGCACCGTCTGGATGGCTCGCCACTGCGCATGCGCGTGGGCGTGCGTGCGGCGCGGAGAGACGTCGCGGGCTCTCATTAAACGTTCATTACGACGCGCTAATTAAGTGCGTGGTGCCCGGAACCGAGGGGAGAGGCCAGGTTGCGCGCTGAAGAAACGCCACGCGCTGCCCAGGCACCTGCTGTAAGCGCACAGCCGCCTCCGCATACAGCAGATCGTCGGCTGCACTCTATCACTGCCAACTATTTATCGCTAGACCAGTAACTATGCACACGCAGAACGCGAAACGGATTTAACGTTTATATTCTACGATACTACTCCGCGACGATGTCTGGATAGCTTGTTGCATTCGTAGCGCTGAAAATTGGGGACGTCAGCTGTAAAATACGAGGAACATTCAATAATTAGAGAGACAAATGGATAGAGAAATGATGATGTGTGATGATGTTTTGCTTTGTGGGGCACTAAACTGCGCGGTTATCAGCGTCCAACCTTTGCTCCGTCCAAACTCGCCACTTTCATGAATGATGATGATGAAATGATGAGGACAACACAAACACCCAGTCATCTCGAGGCAGGTGAAAATCCCCGACCCCGCCGGGAATCGAACCCAGGACCCCGTGCTCGGGAAGCGAGAACGCGACCGCGAGACCACGAGCTGCGGATAGAGAAATGAAACAGTTCGTATTAGCAGTTTTGTACTTTCATGTCTTCAGGTTGGCATCACTGGGATGAGCTGAGAACAGCTAACGGATTATTATTTTTATATAACAATGTTGCATTTAACGGCTGTGTATCCGCGTGAAGTTTCTGCCTCATTTGATCAACCTCCAGTGAGCCGTTTTTCGCCTTCTGGAGATGAGAAACCGTGTGAAATTTTTCTCAAATGACTTGACAGTATGTTGAATGTAGTATGAACCGCGTAAATTACTGTATGTGGGCAGAACAGTTCAGAAACTGGCGAACTTCAATGAGTGACGAGCAACGCCCCGGCCAGCCAGTTGAAATGTCAAGTGCTCCGCTTAAAAGCCGCACTGACGACGTTATGCGTGAAGACCGACGTGTTGCATTTGGACCTGCAGCAAAAGCAGTTGCAATAAGTGTTGGCACAGTTCATAATGCTATCAGTAACAAGCGCAAGAACAGCAAAACAAGTGCAAGGTGTGTCCCGAAATAGTTAATGCAACAACGAAAGGAAAGAAGACTAAGTGTATACGGGCTTGAAAGAATGATATGAAAGAGAAGATACCCTTTTTTAAATAGGATTATAACATGGGATGAAACCTGATTTCACCATTTTGAACCAGAGTCCAAAAGACAAAGCACGGAATGCAAGCTCACCAGGTCACCTCTCCGAAAAAATGTTCAGAACGCAAACGTCGGAGGGAAAAGGCATATTGACCTCTTTTGGGATGTTAAGAGTGTAATTTTTTGTGATTATTTGGAAGATTAGCGTACAATAAACAGTGCCTACTACTAAGATATGCTGTCGAACAAAGTAAAGCCACCAATTGAGAGAAAAACGTCGCGGATCTCACAGAAAAGACGTGATATTGCTACACCACTATGATACGCGTCACACCGCCCAGCTAACCCTACAAACCATTGAAAAAGTTGGTTGGGACATGCTACCTCATCGTCCCTACAGTCAACATTTCGCTCCCTCAGATATCCGTTTGTTTGGTCCACTCGATGAGGCATAACGCGGAAAAATTTCAGCGGGAACGAGGACGACAAAGAATTTGTGAGAAAGTGGCTCGAACAACACGATGAAGTCTTCTTTGTTTCAGGTATAATCAAAATAGTTCATCGTTGTGATAATTGTACCAGTATGATGGGGATTATGTTGAGAAGTACTAACAGTCTCGGTTGTAAAAATATACTTGATAATTTTTATACTTTGGAAAGGCTAGAATCTCTGAAAGAATTCAGACTTTTGTGTGGACTTCAACAACTATACCGTCAGATTATTATTATTTAGTTCCTTCGGTCTAGGGGGATTTGAATACGAATATCAGGCCCCTATTACCGGAGTTCTCACCTGAACCAAAGACTTAAGTAGGTCCAAAAATGCTCAGGATCGGGAATATAGGATCCAAGATACTTGTAATTTCACTCCCTAACAACCTCTCGGCAGGAGAAGCGCCACATGGAGAACAAATGCTATCTTCTCGCGCTGCTTTCCTTTTTTTGCTGACTCTTAGTTGAAAGTTTTCTTTGCGGCAATCGGGCACGGGCAAGGAGGGATGGTTTCCAGAGGAAACGCTTCGTACGAAACTAGATGGTGTTACCTAAAACGAAAGCATCTCTCTTTACTTTACAAATGTTCAAATTTCTCAGATGAAAGAGAAAAAGATTGCTTCGGAAGGATAGCAGTTCGTATCATTAATTCTTGTATGAAGTTCGTAAGTAACACTTCCTAACGGCGGCCAGACGCAATCATGTTCATATTAGCACGTAAACTTAGTTTAACTTTCACAGTGAAGTTTGACATTGCTCTGTTGCTTTTCCATATTAAAGTAAGACGCTGTAGTAGTTCACAGAAGGCTTCATAATTGTTCAGTTAGTAATATAGAGGGGCATCGTATAGTAAATACTAACAACGACGGTACCGATTGATTTGTCGACTGATTTTGGTATAATTACGCAAGTCCTTCGTGAATAAATCTATTAATCATTCGCTGCTAACATTCATCGCAAAGCATCCAAATTCATATTTTATCAACATCTGTTCATCCATGTATGGTGCGACTCGACTGCATACGACTGCTGCAAGCGAAATCTGAACTACGACACTCTCGCCTGGCATAAAAGCATGTGAGCGGTAACGCTGTGCCATTGTTTAATGGAACGGCAGGTCAGTGCCTCCTAATTGAAAACTCACGCTCAGCTCCGAATCTACAAATGGCTCTACAGGACTTAACATCAGAGGTCATCAGTCCCCTAGAACTTAGAACTACTTAAACCTAACTAACCTAAGAAAATCACACACATCCATGCCCGATGCAGGATTCGAACCTGCGAGCGTAGCAGTCGCGCGGTTCCGGACTGAAGCGCCTAGAACCGCTCGGCCACCGCGACCGGCTCCGAATCTTCGAGAGAACCAGGGATGCTTGAGGGCTACGAGTTACTATGTCATACCATTGTCTATAGCAGGCCCCGTTACACACTCAGCTGTGCTTATTGTGTTACTCTATTTGCAGTTGATTTCAAAACAACTACGGACGGATTCATTTTCAATCACTGTAAGACTGTAATAGATGCGATATACCACCGTTCATATATCCCGTTGGTGTCCCCCACAGCATCCCTTAGAGTTGTAACTAGAGCGCGCAAATGAAGGTTCGGCGACGGCGTAACCTTTCAACCGTCGACCGTTCTCAGGATTACGTGGCGGGCAACATAAAATAGCACCCGCCGTCCACTGTGGCTTCCCAAACGCAGAACGTCGGCACTACCTACTTTCGGCAAATACTCATGTTTTTTTGGATATTACCGCACTGTCAATCACGTAAGTGGTAACGATCTTGTTTTGCGCTGCCTCGGCAAATTGTGTACTAATTGCCTGCGTGTATACACGCACGCCGTAAGCTACTGTAGCAGATACAAAGTTGCAACGTGAGGCAGTCGCGCGATAATGCTTGTTTTGCTAACGAGAGCTCGGACGGACGGGCCTGTTGCGCTACGGAGCACGTTTGCGCGGCGGGTTGCCCGCGTGGCAGGGGTTTTCTGGTCGGAATGAGTGAGTGGATCCGCTCTCGCTAGTGCGTAACAGCCACAGAAGAGGTTCTCAGAATATTTCTATTTGCGCCTCCCCATCCTCCACATCCCCTCTCCACTCCGTTTTTCTCTTACATGCCTTTATTTACTTCGCATGTTTGGAACTGATTTTGTTGTTCAAACATTTTTCTGAATATGTGCCCCACTTCCTGTTTTCCAGCTACATCCCAACGCTATTCACGTATGAAACTGATGAGTACCAAAGTTCTTAATGATAAATTCCATATCTTAAGATGTTCAGAATCGCAAACAACGTCGTATTGAACATTTACAATTAGAAGCTTGTTTTCTGTAATAAAGAAGTAACATTTTATTTTTTGTACTTTGTGCTTGCCGATTTCCTATATTGCTCTTAATTTTAAGTATGTACTAACAATTTCATCAATTAGAGAACAAGTAAGAATATTTAGGCGTTTTTTGAAGCCACCAGTTAACAGAAGCAAGCACAATACGGGGCCTAGTCACAGTGTTTTAATTACCACCTCGAAAAAATTCAGAACGTAGCTAAAATCTTGTTAATACTAGCAACTATTCTTCCTCACTTGCTGTTTCAGTTACGTTTATCATACAGATAAGGTGGGTGTAATAGTCTAGCGGGAAAGCGAGTAACTTTTCAATCTGCCTTTAATATAACTTTACCTCTCAATGATGTGAGGAGTTACCAGGAACGACTCTTGGTTTGGATTGCACATTAAACTGTACGCCAGCCGAAATGGTTTCCAGTTGCGCCCCATGCAATTAGTATTATAGGGATAAGAATAAATATTAACAGTTTTCTTTGTAACTGAATGCTTATTACGTTTGGATTAGGTATCATCGGTGATCAATAAAATAACAGATCAGCTATACGTATTTTGGTATGAGACTTAGTGTTTCCTGGCAGCACATTAAGGTCAACTTTTTTGTTTGTTTGCACATTTTTAGTTTGTTTGCAGGTGCATATCTGTAGATCTAGTACACATTCAAATCTCCTCGACGAAGTGCCGCAGCAGACCACTACAGGAGCTGAAACAAAACGTACTAATTGAAATACTATGACTAGCCCTCGGATAGCCCATAATGTAATGATGCTGAACCATTTGAAACCAATTTCATTTGGAAACCACATCCACAATTTAATATGCTGGATGCTTCTTTTTCAGAACATATCTCAGTGAAACTTGCTCCTGTATATTCACTGGTTACTCTCAGAAGTTTGTTTGTTGTGATTAACCTTGACAGATATCTGACGTTTTGATAAACACTATCTCAAAAGCAAGTTCATCCATTATATTAATATCCGTTTAAAAATTATATACAATCCTCTTGTTTTAGGTGCAAATCCGACAACCAGAAGTGTACTCAGCCGACGCGTCCTTAGCCAAACTACACACGTCGTCTGCAGAATATTATAACTTCAATAATTTTGCTGCTGATCATGTTAATCATGTAGATACGAATTAATCACTTTTCTGTTTATCACAGTCCTATTACTGTGAACAGTAAGATGACTTCAATGTGCTGCCAGGAAACACTAAGTCTCATACCAAAATACGTATAGCTGATCTGTTATTTTATTGATCACCGATGGTACCTAATCCAAACACCTGAATCATGTTTCGCTGAAAACGTAATAAGCATTCAGTTGCAAAGAAAACTTAATATTTATTCTCATCCCTATAATTGCATGGGGCGCAACTGGAAACCATTTCGGCGGTCCTACAGTTTAATGTGCAATCCGAATCAAGTGTCGTTCCTGCTAACTCCTCATATCATTGAGAGATAAAGGTTACATTAAAGACAGATTGAAAAGTTACGCGGTTTCCCGCTAGACTATTACACCCGTCTTATCTGTATGATAAGCGTAACTGAAATTTCAAATGAGGAAGAATAGTTGCAAATATTAACAAGATTTTAACTACGTTCGGAATTCGTTGCATTTACAGTATTGTCAAAATTTAAACGCACCGAAAAGAATGGAGAATAGTCGGTTCTTACGCCAAATCATGTAAACAGAAATGCAAGTGTCAGAGTTGACAATACTTGAGAGACATGCAGTTGACTAGTCGTGGAAAGCCGGCGAGCTGTGCGCGTAAGTAGCAGGTAGCAGCTAGGCACTCTTGTTTCCCTTTCTCCTCGCTAGGCAGACCGGATGGCGTGAGGAGACGAGAAGCTACTGCTGGAGAAAGCGGGACTTGGAAACCACTGGAAATTCCTCCAGCAGCCGCGGCGCTCCGACGCTCCAGTTCCCACTACTGTAGTTTAAACACCGCCTACAGTAAGAACATAGCGCCGCCGCACTTACGAACGAATTCAGTGACGACCAGCTGGAAACTTAACACGTTGTTATCAACAGACATCTAGGAGTAACAGAGGTGACCAATTGAAGTGGGATACTGTAGAAGGAAGGCGATCTTCTCCCAAAATCTTGTTGGAAAAAATATATAAAATCAGTATTTGAGGAAAACCGTGCATTAATCCTGTTGCGTCTAGTGTATATAGCACTAGGGGACAATGAGAATGACGTAACAGAGAAATTAGGCCTCGCAAGAACACGAACAGTTATTTCCCCTTCAGTCCGTACGTGGACAGTTGCTGATATTGGAACGAGGAAGCTAACAATTCTCACGGGATTTCAGAAAATTTTCCTTTTTATGTTTATAGAACAAAATTAAAGACACTCGGAAGAGGCTTAATGTGTTATAAACCTTCACCTCAAGTCATTATAGAATTGTATAAGAGATAGTGTAACAACCATTCATTTTTTTCCACCACTGTGAAATAAAGGGTAAACTTTAAGGTGACTGAATGGTGAAAGGATAATTGTTAGGCCCTTATTTAGTCGTACTTAGCATTGATGCCGGTGGTTTGACCACAAAGTAAGTTTGTAGTTAATATTAAGTTACTTGCAAAGGTACTACTGTGCGTTTAAAAGTCTGTTCCTGATGCTGCTATAGCTAACGAGACAATCAGAACCGAATGAACAAAGTAGAGGAATGACAGGAACAGATTTAACAAAGAGAAAATGAATTAAATTTAGTGTGCACCACCGTGACATGTTCCTGCAAACAATGTGGGACATACATCTCTTTGCAAGTACTTTGCAGAGGAAAATATTACCTTTAGGCTACGTCGACAGCTTAAGTAACAGTTTCTGTGAAAAACCATCGGAGAGTCTTCTGAGCTAATTCGCTCCTTTGGGACGATTTCTTGATCGGCTGAGAAATACGTTTCTTTCGTCGTAGACCTCTAGACCTGTACACGGAATGCAGAATGCTCTGCAGCGGTGGAGTGCTAGAGCCTGCAGAAGGATAACATGCGGAGCAAAAGAACGACGCTCAGCGGTGAGCGATGTAAGGTTTCCGAACGCCCTGCTGGCCCGCTTGGACCGCGGCCAGTACTGCAGAGGGCCGCATGAAGCCGGCCTGTCTGACTGATACTGCCACTGCCGAATCGATCCACTGTCTACTTTGCGGGTAATGCGTTCTTTCTCGGCAGGCTGTGATCAGTTACGATGGGGACAGACAGGCGGAAGGAAAAGCAGAACAAATTACCTTGTGTGCAGCGCTGTGGTAACTCACTCGCAGTACGAACGTGTCTTACCTGAAACAAAAAAAAATTAAACTACATTAATTTTATGAGTGGAAATGCACCAGAGTTTCGTTACAACAGGTGAAAAGACACAGGAAAAGGGAATCTAGAAATTACAATAACTGTGAGGTAATAAACGAATTATGACCGGAAGTAATAATTATGTACTATATTTCCCCTTTAGTAACTGCAGTCTACCTCCAGTCACAACCTTACAGGCAGTCAGTTGTCAGAATTACACAGAACTTTCCAGCTTGTAACTATCGGGATAAAAAAAATGCCTTCCAATAACAAATTACTTTCAAAAATTCGTATGAAATGAACTTGTTTTTTGTTGTCTGTCGTTCGTTGCTTATAATAATAATAATAATAATAATAATAAAACAGCTGAAAATTTGGGCCCCGACCGGGACTCGAACCCGGGATCTCCTGCTTACACGGCAGACGCTCTATCTTTTCCAGTTTTCGTGCGTTGCATCTGATCGGGGCGGACGTCGTAAGACTCCCTTTTAAGTTCGTTGTTGATCTATTAACTCAGTTTTTTTGTTACAGAGGGCGGCTAACCCTCTCACCGAGCACGCTGAGATACCGTGCCGGGGCCGGCCGGAGTGGCCGAGTGGTTCTAGGCGCTTCAGTCTGGAACCGAGCGACCGCTACGGTCGCAGGTTCGAATCCTGCCTCGGGCATGAGTATGTGTGATGTCCTTAGGTTAGTTAGGTTTAAATAGTTCTAAGTTCTAGGGCACTGATGACCTCAGATGTTAAGTCCCATAGTGCTCAGAGCCATTTTTAGCCTACCGTGCCGGCGTCCATCTGAGCCACCGAGGACACAGATGACTAGCGCGACTGCAGGGACTTCTCTTGTACGCTTCCCGTGAGACCCACATTCCCAACTGTCCAAAATCTACGTACGTAATGTGTCTAATGGATATTTGCCCATCTATTCATTACACGCGCACACTAAGGTGTCGATGCCCGTAAGATTTCGGGTAACGTGTGCGCATTCGCACAGGTATATCAACATCAACTGACGGCAGCTGAGGGTTTCAATTAATTATCATTTATTCTAGAGAAGCTGCACGGTCATCAATGGTATTTGTTCTTTCGAGAGCAGTTACTATCTCCATATATCGCTACAAAATGTTTCGGCATTTGGGTGTCGTCGTCAGAGCGCTTTACCTAATGTCTTAATGATGTGGTTGGTAACTAGAGAGCACCAAAACTTGAAAAGGAATATTAGTGTGCTATAACTGAACTGCTTTGGTAGTTTAACGACAAAGTAGAAACAATATTCAATTTGTATGAGAAGTGTATGTCGACGGCTAACTAAGAGTTAATGCCCGACATTGGTAACAGAAAACAGTATCTTTAATTTGACGGAACTGCAGCTTATAGCAGAGTAAATTAACGTAGTATTCGATAGCTGTGTCATTTCCCACTAGCTCAATAGGTCACGAGCTGTTGTCAGATACCCTAAATTGCGCTTTAGTGCGGGGAGACGTGTGGAACGGCTGGACGTAACTGCAGCAAGGAGCGCCTTGCGTGATTTTTATGGGGAAACAAGGCGAGCGTGGCCGTTGTCTCCTGTGTGTGAGGGCTGGCTCCCCGTGTGACGACGCATGCTGATTACCGACGGTTACCAGGGAGGAGTGTGAAGGAGGGGAGGCGAGGGGAGTAGCGGCGAGCAGTAGTGGGAGGGGGGGGGGGTCGCGACGCCGGCGCCCCTGTGTCGGCGCCTGGCGCGCCGTCGCGCCACCCCTGCTAATCAGCCAGCCATCCCCCCACCTCCACACACACACACACACACACACACACACACACACACACACACACACTCGTCGCCCTTCGTTGACTTGGGCGCTCGGCGCAAACAAATTCAATGAAATGGCTCTGAGCACTATGGGACTCAACTTCTGAGGTCATTAGTCCCCTAGAACTTGGAACTAGTTAAACCTAACTAACCTAAGGACATCACACACATCCATACCCGAGGCAGGATTCGAACCTGCGACCGTAGCGGTCTCGCGGTTCCAGATTGCAGCGCCCAAATTCAATGAGTGCAGCTCAAGTACAGAACTCTGCCGCTTCTGACCTCTACGTACGGCTCACGTCGGCAGTTTTGCAATCTTCTATAATTGTTCAGTTTAGTTAATTACATAAACGGGATGCCATTTAACTTGACCACGCTAAGTAACGTTTTGTCCTGAAGCAAAATAAAGAATGTATCAAGCAAATTTTGTTCAGCTACCTGGGGGACAATAACAATCGTGACTGCCTTTCCTGTAGCCGGCCGGAGTGGCCGTGCGGTTCTAGGCGCTGCAGTCTGGAGCCGAGCGACCGCTGCGGTCGCAGGTTCGAATCCTGCCTCGGGCATGGATGTATGCGATGTCCTTAGGTTAGTTAGGTTTAATTAGTTCTAAATTCTAGGCGACTGATGGCCTCAGAAGTTACGTCGCATAGTGCTCAGAGCCATTTGAACCACTTTTTAGCCTTTCCTGTATATCTGTTCGTTACGAAGATATGAACAGCAGTACGTCTGTAGCCAGGGATTGCCTTTGCTGAAACAGCATATCATTTATAACTACTACAGTACTGTCACTGTATGTATCTGTACCAGAAAGAAGAAAACATTATTGTAATTACTGTTCTGCTTGCTTACATTCTCCATAGATCAGCAGCATTTCTATCATCTCGTCATCGTTATACATCATACTCAAACAAACCTTCAACTGAAAACTATTGACTGGACAATCAGCGTGCATTATCCTTGTGTTAAATGCAGGAGGATCTGCAGCGAATTGACGCATGGTGCAGGGAATGGCAACTGAATCTCAATGTAGACAAGTGTAATGTGCTGCGAATACATAGAAAGAAAGATCCCTTACCATTTAGCTACAAAATAGTAGATGAGCTACATTTCCCCGGGTCCTTGCTCTGTACAGGTGGGTTAAATTCAGTTTTGTGTTACGTTTTTAATGCGACGTTTGTGTGAATGTGCACTGTGGTACGTTTCTGAAACAACCATGGGTAGAGAAACTGGATTACCAAACAGGCAATACGGAGTGCTACTTATAGATATATTGCTGTTGATATCTTTATAACGAAGAAAGTCGCAAGAAAGGCAGTCATCATGCTGGTTAATGTCCCCCAGGTAGCTGAACAACATTTGCTTGACACAGCTTTACCTTCTTTTCTTTTTTTTAAATTTTTTTTTTGCTTCTGGCAAGTAGATGTTTGAGGTCGTCATAGTCCAACAGTCTAGTATTGTATTGCACTTGCGCAATGATATTGCCAGTATCCTCCCATGATAACTTTTGTAACATGACCTTATCTAACCATCTACGTGACTAGTCAACCTTCCGAGCGGGGTGGGACAGTGATTACCACACTGGACTCGTATTCGTGAGGACGGCTGTTCAAACTCGTTTCCAGACATCACGATTTAGGTTTTCTATGATTTCCCTAGATCGCTTTGGGCAAATGTTGGGCTGCTTCCTTGGAAAGGACACGAACGATTTCCTTTCCCATCCTTCCCTAATCCGAGCTTCTGCTCCGCCTCTGATGACCTCGTTGTCGACGGGACGTTAAAACACTAATTTCCTCCTCTTCCTCCTCCTCCTCCTCCTCCTCGTCCTCGTCCTCGTCCTCGTAGTCCCAGTCGTCCATTGTTACCTGCAACTGCATTTCTTTTAATGAAATTTTCACTCTGAAGCGTAGTGTCCACTGTTACGAAACTTCGCGGCAGATCCATTCCTGAAACATCCACCACGCTATGGTTAAGCTGCATCTCCGCAACATCTTTTCTTCCAGAAGTGCTAGTCCCTCAAGTTTCGCAGAACTTCTGTGAAGTGTGGAAGGTAGCAGATGAGGCATTGGCGGAAGATGAACTGTGAGGACGGCTCAAAGTCGTGCTTGGATAGCTGCGCGAGCTACCGCCAACTTTTTAAACAACCTGTGGTATAAGATGTAATGGGAATTAAGCTAGTAAGAATAGATTTTCTGGTATAGAGTTAAAGTTTAAGGAGTGTCCCGTGCGGTTCTAGGCGCTACAGTCTGGAACCGCGCGACTGCTACGGTCGCAGGTTCGAATCCTGCCTCGGGCATGGATGTGTGTGATGTCCTTAGGTTAGTTAGGTTTAAGTAGTTCTAAGTTCTAGGGGACTGATGACCATAGAAGTTAAGTCCCATAGTGCTCAGAGCCATTTGAACTTTTTAAGGAGTGTCCCTGAACTCCATTACATGGATGTGGGCTGTGCTCCACTGGTTCTGTAGTCGGGCAGACGGGACTGCTTGGAGGGTAGCTCGCAGCTGCCATCATTGCCATGAGATGTCACTTCATACGGCAATTAAAGGTGTAGCAGGTAATACTTGTGCCTCCCGAGAAATTTCCTGGCGTACACTTGTTAAATTGTTTAGGTTAAGTGAAAGCGTTTTTTGAATTTTAACCACGGCAATATCAGTGGTCAGTAAATAAACTTACTCCTGCGACAGCCTAGTCGGCCGTACATACTGCGTGCTACTTCGAGGCAGGCCAGATGAGGTCGCTAGTTATCAAGTAAATCAAATATTTATTTACATCAACACAGGTCGAAAACAGCAGGCATATGGAGCAAAACATGGTAGTGGGGAAAGTGTTTAACCTAGCGGTTATTTTAACAAAGTTATGACGACATAAGGCAAGTAATTTTTGATTCAAAATTTTTTATTCTTTTTGTGGTAATAGAACTTTTATTAGCTATACTTGATTTTTATTTTATTTTTATATTTGTTTACTTTTTCATTCTTTGTAATTAGTTTTGGGTACATCCCCATTCCGAAGCAAAAACAAATAGATGTTCCAGTGGAACCGCTATTTTCCGAAACATAATTT
This sequence comes from Schistocerca serialis cubense, assembly GCF_023864345.2. Lineage (NCBI taxonomy): Eukaryota > Metazoa > Arthropoda > Insecta > Orthoptera > Acrididae > Schistocerca > Schistocerca serialis. The sequence goes on along the minus strand of NC_064639.1, from coordinate 794,891,707 downwards.
ATCAAGTACACATCCATAAACAAAATTTTCCTTCTGAAACAATGAAGAAAATGTGAAATATCATCGTTAGTCTTCAAACGCCTTTTTTTTGCTCTATCATTCAGATGTATCACGTTTACTTTTTCTGTAGATAGTATACAGAAGCTTGTAGATACTTGCTTATCTAAGATCGTACTGTACCACAACCAGCAGCTATTGCAAATCCTTTATTATTCGTACCACTCCGGATTATCAAAAATTATCATCAATATACACAGGAGGTTCTTCAGTTTTATTTTGCTTCTCAGTTCTGTGGGTCCATGCGGGCCAGAGGTACTTAATACTGAGCAGAAAATTTATGAACAATATAGTTAATAAAACTAAATACGGTATACGAATAAAAACACGCTACAGAGGAAAGTTCTCAGCTACTGCGAGGGACTTCCATACAAGACATATTGAGGGGGTCGCAAGTTATCCTTTAATCTTGGATTTGAATGCCTGACGTTTTGCATTTTCTCTTTTCTTTTTTTTTTTTTTACTTGTGGTGGGAGCCTACTGAAAATGAAACCTACTGAATAGCGCACAGTTTTCTCCATCATGCTTGAAGTTTTGTTACCCATGTGGGTATCATTTTTCCGCCTAGCGTTCACTGGATGCACGTTGCGGTCTTATGGGTGAGTCAGTGTTGTCAACAAGCTACCCCGTTAGGGTATAGCCTTACAGCGCTGACAGATCTGGAATTCCGAGACACCTGAACAACTTCTTACACGAAGTTCGCGAACTTACACAGAACTTCAATCTGGCCAGCCTTATCTGGGATAAGAATATTCTTACTGAGAGTACAGTTACCGGAAAAATATAAGTACGCACGTACATAAATAACGTTACTGAAAGATTTCCTCTGTTTAATGACGATTTTTGATACTCCATACTGGTATCAATAACAAAGGTTTTTCAATGCAGGTGATGCTGACACAATGCTCTCAACGGTAGCACCAACGAGCAATACTTTAAAAAAATCTCAGTGTGTTTAAATCTATCTCAGATATTTCCAGATCATTCTTCTGTTGGTGCCACGTACCGTTTCAGGGCTAAGCGCTACCGTCTCCCGTGTCGAAGGACAGGATAGCCAATCAGGGTAGTTTCAACAGAACAAGTACTACATCGTGCGTTGTAGCCATACAGGGTATTCAGCAGGCGGTGCGCGTGTCCTTTCGGGGTTCAGCCAGCGATGGAAGCAAGCAGATCGCGAAACAAACACTCCTTATTTCAGCAAACCGATCGCCAATGTGGGAGAAAAGGCCGAGTCCTTATCCCATTACCGGGAACCGCTCTTTGTGGAAGTGGCGGATCACCTTGAGAACAGCAGTGCCTCGTACGCCATTCCTAAGCTCCCAGAAATATGGCGAGCAGGTGCGCAGCCGGTGTCCCCACCAAGGCCATCCATACTAGCGGGCAGCGTAAAGCTACTGCAGGAATCAATAGCAAAGGGAACCTCATCCTCTCCCAGTAGTGAGTTTTCAACTCGAGCACAGCTGTCGGCAACTTGCCAATTGTGTAGCTTCTGAACGGCGCTAGCTGAAGATAAAGGAAAAGTAGTGAATTAGAAAAGGTCTCTGTCCATAGGTCTTGGCAGGCCCATCGGCACCGACCGACCACCGTGTCATCCTCCGCCAGTGGCGTCATTGGATGCCGCATGGAGAGGCGTGACGTCAGCACAACGCTCTCCCGGCCGTTGTCAGTTTCGTGACCAGCAGCCGCTATTACCCGTCAAGTAGCTCCTCAGTTGGCATCACGAGGCAGAGTGCACTCCACTCCAGTACTTCCATAAAGGAAAAATCTACGAGAATCGAACCTGGTTCTTCCGGATGGCAATCAGCCACCCTAGCCACTAAGCTACGAGGCCGAACAAACTGGAAAAAATGGGCTAAATGAAGTTTTAAAAACAGTGTAGGAATGATCGGCATAGTCCCTTCATATTACAAGTAATACCTGACAATTATGTCATTCAGTCCCGGTTTTTTTACATTACAAAATGTTTTTAGCACATGTCTCGAAGAATCAAATCACCTCCACACGTTAGTCCTTACTTCAGTTACAAGCACATTGGGTATAAAATGGAGTTCCAGATGCAACACGTCAACACATCCTAACACCACCTCAAGACTTGATAAAGGTACCAATTCAGTGAGGAAGAGTCAACTAGTTCATTGAGGTACTTCACATCCACCTGAAGCCACCCATTGATATTTATATCCCGTAGAGCTAAGGAACTGCGAAGATGTTGCACTTGCTGCTCCATACAGTTCGAGTCATTTTCTGTGGGATTAGGGTAGGGTGATACAGCGGACCTGTCTAAGTACGATAGCCTGCATAAGTGTTTGTTGGTTCTGGAATGTTTGAGTGCAATCCTGTCAACTACTGACACCATACTCATCACGGAGCTGTAGACAGAATGGCATCACGTGCTCACCGATAATACCACCACCACCACCACCACCACCACATACAAACAAACATACATACATCACATGCATCATAATGTCTATCTCCCTCTCGCCTGCTTTCTCCGCATTTCGCTGGCGAATTTGTAGCAGCGTTACTCAGTACATCGAAAGGTCTCCAAATATGAGCTGAGGAGTGCTCAGTTTAAGTGGCAACATTTGAATTACCACTAACTAATCTCAAATAATTCGTAGCACTCATGATGGGAAATTATTAATTAACAGAGAAAACTTGACGGAATTCCACGCGAAACTGCTGCTAAAGGCTGCCAACTGCCACTGTCCGTACGTTTTGAGTTTCTCGGCACATTTATACGTATCACGTCTATTTTCCACTAGCAGCTGTCGTTCTGAATAATTTGAATGTTGAGTCAACAGCTATAGACGAGGTCCGAGTGCGTCGCGGTATCGGTATTAGCATGACAAGCCGCGCTCGCTAACAATGCACCCTTCGTAGTTACTACCGAGACTTAATAGAGAGGCACCATCTTCCCTCGCAGTTATGCAGACCGCACTACGTCTGGCGGAGAGCTGAATCACGAACGAGCGAGGTGGCGGCCCCGGGTGGGCGATGAGCTGTGGTGGGGGTACAGACGGAAGCGGGGGAGGGGGTGAGGGGGAGGGGTGGGTGAGTAGGGAAGGGCAACAACTACGGCGGGGGGAGACACGGAACTGCACGGCAACTTCCGCGCAAGCCAGCCCGCCGTGGCGGAACTTGACTCTGTGGCCAGGATAAGGGTAGCCGTAACTGTGGGTTGGTCGAGTTTGGCCATCGGCTTTTCACGGTCCTCGTTCTGAGACCAGCGCCGGTAGACACTGCAGCATCGTTAAGTACTCACCACGCCTGAGTGTGTGCCGAAGCACACATGGGACTGGACGGTTGAGTAATACGAGTAAACCCAACCTCCAACCTCCCTCCACCCACCTCCTCCCTCCCTCAGACAGACAATACAGTTTTCGTGACACTAAACGATAAAGTTAAGTTAGGAGTCTGAGGTGTTATATGAATGAGTCAGAGAGGAAGTCAAAGTTTTAATTATTACCTTGAAAAAATAAGGTTAGGTACAGAAGTAGAATGTACACTGTTCACTTCCATTAATTTGTCAGAAGCCTGAGTAACCATCCATTGCAGCGTGGACCACTGGAAGACGCGCAGGAAGAGTGTGTGCGGTTCTGGAATGTATCGACAGGTATGTGGAGTCATGCCAACTCCTGTACCATGACCAGAAACGCCGAGTTTCTCGGTTGATGATCCATGGAACGAGCAGGCAGATCGAGATGTCCCCAAGAATAGATGCATACTCGGGTCGATCCATTGGGCCACTGTGCCTTCCAGAAAGACGTCATCCCCAGACGGTAACACTCCATTCTCCGGCCTGGACCCTCCCGACGATTGTTGCAAGGCCGTACATGCCGAGGGCCATCTGTCCGATGGAGCATAAAAAGTGATGCGTCTGAAAAGGACACCTGTCGCCACACAGTGAACCTCCATTTGCAGTAGTGGCATACCAATTCCAGCCTTCGTCGCCGACAAGCAGCGGTCAGCACGGATGAATGAACCACGCGCTTTCTAGGGAGGCCCCTAAGTTCAAAATTGCCCGAACGGCATTGAAGAGACACTGTTGGTAGCCCTCTTGACTCATACGACGCGTTAGTTGCTGAACAGTTGGGCGTCTACTCGCCCGTGCGCATACCCGCCGCATTCTTTCACCCCTGTAATCTGTAGCTCATTATGCACCACTGTTGCCTCAGCGTCGTCGTTAGTTACCGTCGTTATGCCATGCGCGGTCTACTTTAAACACTGCGGCATGCGAACAGTTTACAAACTTAACCGTTTCGGAAATGCTTCCGCCTTTCGCCGGAAAGTGAATCCTCATGCCCTTTTGATCGCGCAGTTTCCGCATTACGACAACGACTACGCTGTTTTCCGAGTCCCTCCATACATGCTTTATACACTGAAGTGCCAAAGAAACTGATATGTCTGCCTAATATCAACATCCCCCCCCCCCGCTACCCACCCTCCCCCCGAGCACGCAGAAGTGCCGCAGCATGACGTGACAAGGACTCGACGAATATCTGAAGTAGTGCTGGAGGGAAATGACACCATGAATCGGCCGGCCGTCGTGGCCGTGCGGTTCTAGGCGCTACAGTCTGGAGCCGAGCGAGCGCTACGGTCGCGGGTTCGAATCCTGCCTCGGGCATGGATGTGTGTGCTCTTAGTTAGGTTTAATTAGTTCTAAGTTCTAGGCGACTGATGACCTCAGAAGTTAAGTCGCATAGTGCTCAGAGCCATTTGAACCATTTTCTTTGTTCCGGAGGCGTAACGAACGGCACACACCCGACGGACTGCAGACGAACAGTTAAAAAGACACGGCTCACGGCTTTGGAGAGGTATACCGAAAAACGATACGAATTCGCCTAGCGTAACTAAAGGCGACAAGCAAGGCATGTGTGTGTGTGTGTGTGTGTGTGTGTGTGTGTGTGTGTGTGTTTTGTGGCAGCCCGGCCGCGGACGGGCGCTAAAAGCGAATCGCCGGCTAAAAGCGGACTCAGTAGCGCGTTATCGCTTCATGGGCGCCGCATCCGCTAGCCTTCCGACTGGGCGAACCGCGATGAAAGAGTGATGACAACACTAAGAGGGGCGACGTTTTTTCCCCGTCACAATTCTAACAGGGCGTGTCGCTGCAAACGCGTTGTGAAAGGAGCACGATGACGAAACAATAAATCAACATCACCTACGTAATTCCACTCATACCAAGTTTCTTTCACTTCCACATTACCCATTGTGGTTGTGTGTGTGTGTGTGTGTCGATTTACAACATAAGCTTCTACAGTGCAGGTGAAACGTGCCTTTCATCTGCGCTTCTGAGCTCTCCTGGCTACCTCGCCGAGAATCCACGCACCCTTAGTGGTGTGCGGTGCGCGAGACTAATTACGAGACGAATTGTTCCGCGTATTTACTCGGAAACATTTAATAGCGGAGCCGGGTTAATTCTCAGCACCAGTACACTATTTAAAGCAGACTACGTAAGGATCACCAGCCTCGTCTTGACCCGCGAGACAGGGTTAACTTTCTCTCTGCTCCACACCCAACAGTAGCTAGCTAACGTAACGTTTGATAATATGTGGAAGACTTAATAAAAACCCAGATTCAGAGCATTTCTCGACCTGCAAAAAGCGTTCGGCAATGTAAAATGGTGCAAGGTGTTCGAAATTGTTAGGAGAATAGGTGCATGCTATGAGAGAAGACTAGTAATGTACAACCAGCGGAAAAATGCTCCTATCGCAGCATAAAAAGGCGAATATGCTGATTTTTAAACACAACATCTGCGGTGATTTTAACACGCAACTCACCTCTCACTGCCATAAGCTCCCCTGACTGTAACTCGCCCGCATTCACAAGTCTGTCGCTGTTGAGTCGCTGATTTCCACCCATTCCCTTCGCCCATTCTCTCTCACCTCATTCACATCATCATCATCATCATCATCATCATCATCATCATCATCATCATCATCATCTCTCTCTCTGCCACAATCACCCTGTCTTACTACTAGTGTCTCCTCGCCCTGTTACTGTTTTCCTCTTGCTGTCTCTTCCTGTTGCTGTCTCATTCATTCCTTCCCACTGCTGCTGTCTCACTATCACTCTCTCTGTCTTCCTCGATGTCATTGTGAGAGTTTCTCTCATTATCGCTGGCTCTCACCCGCTTCCACTTTCTCCTCCTCGTTTATCCTCTCTCAATAGCGTTGTCTCCTTCACTCTTTTCCTAGCAGTTCTGTCGCTGTCAACTACATAACTATATTCCACTGCCATTCTCTCTCTCTCTCTCTCTCTCTCTCTCTCTCTCTCTCTCTCTCTCTCTCTCTCTGTGTGTGTGTGTGTGTGTGTGTGTGTGTGTGTGTGTGTGTGTGTCTCTCATATATATAGTGAGTCGCGTAAGACGTAACACCCCCATTATTCCGGAGGCGACTGCACGCATCGAGAAGCAGTGTTCGGCGAATCATAGCCGACTATGGGTCACATACTTTGGTACATGCACAATAATCACAACGTTTATATTGACCGAGATAACGAGGCAAGTACATGTTTTTTAAATAGGACGCTATACTTTTTTACCACCATTCGAACGCTCTGGAAAAGACGCGTATAGTGATGTAACGCATGTTGCTATTGTGATTCAAACTTCGCTTAAAAGACGCTGGGAAATATTGTACGATTGAAGGTCGAGGCGGTTGGAAGCGGCTGCAGAATGTAAACACGCCTCGCGCGACCCGCAGGCCGAGTTGCCGTGCTCTATGCAGCATGCTACGAAGGTAAATCCTCATCCGAACCTCTTTTAAGCAAAGTTTGAATCACAATAGCAACATGCGTTACATCACTATACGCGTCTTTTCCAGAGCGTTCGATTGATGGTAAAAAAAGTATAGCGTCCCATTTAAAAAACATGTACTTCCCTCATTATCTCGGTCAATATAAACGTTGTGATTATTGCGCATGTACCAACGTATGTGCCCCATAGTCCGCCATGATACGCCGAAAACCGCATGCCGATACGTGCAATCGCCCCCGGAATAAAGGGGGTGTTACGTCTTACGCGACTCACCCTGTATACACTCTCTGACTTCCAGCCTTGTATGTTGTTATTGCCTTCTCGATTGGTAAATGAAGTCGCTTAAAATAAATGTGTAAATCCCTTTGGATCACTGGTATACGGACTATAAGAGACCTCTCCTGCTGCAGGATTTCTGAGTACAGTAGCTTCAATGTCAATATTTCGCACACGTTTAACCTACAAACTAGTAGGATTACAAAGATTCGGACTATTCAGATTCCGTAGTAGTACTCTGATCATAATCTGATATGCCACGAATACCACTTTCCTGTTTTCTATTAAAACCAACTGTGAGGAAGAAACAGCAGCAGATAGTTGTATATACAATGTTTTATTAATATTATATACAGCCTAAAGCTGTTCTTTGTAGATGAAAGTAGCTAAGCGTACCGTCCAAAGCACTGAACAAAAGATGTTTATCCTACTGCTGGAGCACCAACCACGTAACACAGGGCGCGCAGTTAGGGCCTCACGGAAAATCCTGCCACTCTGCCGTTTCAGAATTTTTTACACTTTGCATTAACGAGTAGAGTGGGCTGCTTCAGATCCGGCCCTATATAGCGTGGCTACTCTTTCCAGCCCGTTACTAAGTAAGCTGGTTGTGCGGCAGGCGACGGGAGTCTCAAATTCGTAATAAATGCGACGGGATTACCATTTGTACAGAACTACAGACCTATATCTCTAACGTCGATCAGTTGCAGAATTTTGGAACACGTATTATGTTCGAGTAATGGACTTTCCTGGAGACTAGAAATCTACTCTGTAGGAATCAGCATGGGTTTCGCAGAAGAGGATGGTGTGAAACCCAGCTCGCGCTATTGGTCCACGAGGCTCAGAGGGCCATAGACACGGGTTCACAGGTAGATGCCGTGTTTCTTGACTTCCGCAAGGCGTTCGATACAGTTCCCCACAGTCGTTTAATGAACAAAGAGCATATGGACTATCAGACCAATTGTGTGATTAGATTGAAGAGTTCCTAGATAACAGAACGCAGCATGTCATTCTCAATGGAGAGAAATCTTCCGAAGTAAGAGTGATTTCAGGTGTGGCGCAGGGGAGTGTCGTAGGACCGTTGCTATTCACAACATACAAATAAATGACCTTGTGGATAACATCGGAAGTTCACTGAGGCTTTTTGCGGATGATGCTGTGGTATATCGATAGGTTGTAACAATGGAAAATTGTACTGAAATGCAGGAGGATCTGCAACGAATTGGCGCATGGTGCAGGGAATGGAAATTGTATCTCAATGTAGACAAGTGTAATGTGCTGCGAATACATAGAAAGAAAGATCCGTTATCATTTAGCTACAATATAGCAGGTAAGCAACTGGAAGCAGTTAATTCCATAAAATATCTGGGAGTAGCCCTTAGGAGTGATTTAAAATGGAGTGATCATATAAAGTTGTTCGTCGGTAAAGCAGATGCCAGACAGATTCATTGGAAGAATCCTAAGGAAATGTAATCCGAATACAAAGGAAGTAGGTTACAGTACGCTTGTTCGCCCGCTGGTTGAATATTGCTCACCAGTGTGGGATCCGTACCAGATAGGGTTGATAGAAGAGATAGAGAAGATCCAACGGAGAGCAGCGCGCTTCGTTACATGATCATTTAGTAATCGCGAAAGCGTTACGGAGATGATTGATAAACTCCAGTGGAAAACTCTGCAGGAGAGACTCTCAGTAGCTCGGTACGGGCTTTTGTTGAAGTTTCGAGAACATACCTTCACCGAGGGGTCAAGCAGTATATTGCTCCCTCCTACGTATATCTCGCGAAGAGATCATGAGGATAAAATCAGAGAAATTAGAGCCCACACAGAGGCATACCGACAATCTTTCTTTCCACGAACTATACGAGACTGGAATAGAAGGGAGAACCGATAGAGGTACTCAAGGTACCCTCCGCCACACACCGTCAGGTGGCTTGCGGAGTATGGATGTAGATGTAGATATGACAACTGACGGAAACTCCCAAAGACCTTGTTCCATGGATTGCTGTAATTTATATTTGGGAGAATATTCTGTATTGTCACAGACAATTTATTGTTTGTATATATTGTGCGTGTGCGTGTGTGTGTGTGTGTGTGTGTGTGTGTGTGTTTTGTTTTTGTATGGGAGTTCGAAGCTTTTATTTTGAGGCAGCTGCAAGTAGAAAATTCACGGGGCGCGGCGCGAACGTTACTGAAGCAGCCACTGAGTACTGGTCAAAAAACAGCCAACAGCGGTGGCTGTGGCAGCGCGCGAGCACGTGTGCGAACCGCGACCGGGCGGCGATTCCCACGGCCCATGCAGCGTTGAGTGGAGACGAGCGGTGACCGCATTTGCGCCGGCGTGGCAGGAATCCGGCAGCAGCTCCGGGCTACGCAGCGGCAGCGGCAGCGGCAGCGGCAGCGGCAGCAGCTGTAGCGCGGAAATGGGCCGCGCCGTTAGGCGAAGGAGCAGCAGCGACATGTCGCCGCGGGGGCGCTCGGTCTGCTAACACGGCGCGGCCCGTTAGCTCCGCGCCTCGCGCAGCCAGGCAGCCGCCTCAGCGACGATCCGCAAGTGTTTGCGCCGGCCGCGCCACGCCGCGGCGAAAGTTGCGCATCTGCGGCGTGGCGCGCTGTGACGTGACGAGAAGGGGGAAGTCCCGCGTGAGCGATGGGCAGCGACTGTCAGCTGTCGTCAAGTAGCGAACGACTGCGCGTGCGCAGCGGAGGCGCTCTCTGCGTTTCGAGTACTGGCAATAATTTATATGATGCGTCTTGATCGCACATTTGTTTCACACTTAATTAAAACTCATACATCTCCCGTTTCGTAGGATCATTAAAAAGTATTCCAAAAGAGGATATAACTTCAAACATGTGCGTTCTGACGACATCTTACTACACGGCCTGTACAGTGTTTTAAGTTCGCGAACTAACAATAACCCGAGTATTTTAGATTAAATCAAGATAAACGTAAGAGGTAAAAAGATATACTACAGTCAACGTGAAGCCTGTTTTAAACATCTTAGGCGCCTTCTGCAGAGGTCCATAGGCAGCAAAATTCGTTGAACGGACGTCGAGAGTACAGTCTTGGTAACCCTTTGGTTCATATGGGCAGTTAATTGCTCAGCACTTCAACGTCTATTCGCCTGTACGCATGTCCGCAGACGTAATTTGGTCCTGTTATTTATGGCGCATTGTGCACCACAGTCACCTCGTTGTCGGTTAAAGGATACCGCAATTTATCCACGGCGGCAAGCCAACAGTTTACGAAGTTGGCCGTTTCCGAAATGCTGCCACCATTAGCCCGAAAGCGAATGATCGTGCGATTTTGGACGTCAGATAAATCGTGCCGTTTCCGCTTTACACAACTGCGCTCTTTTCCGCGTCCCACCACCTCTAACACGCTTTTCATGCCCTCCACTGCTAGTGCTGCCACCTGTCGTTTTGTGAGTCGTTATTGCACCTTGACGTCGCATCATATAGGCGGTGGTCACATAAATGGGGTTGGACCGTGCAGTTTGTCAAACCAACATATTGAAACGTTCCTCACAAAACTAATTATAACGGCAACTTCGTCAGCTAGCAACCAGAGTGCAGGACGTTTAGAGGTCCAACACCCAAAAGAAAGTGTCTACCTCATTGTTCCCTACAGCTGGCAAGAAACTGCAAAAAGAACTGAAAAGAAGAAATTACCCCAAGAATGACAGAAAAAAAGCACGAGTTGTCGCGTATCTATGTACAGTGTGAAAGATGATGTTCGCACTTGAATGACGATGTCAGCCGCGCGGCATTAGCCGAGCGGTCTCAGGCGCTGCAGTCATGGACTGTGCGGCTGGTCCCGGCGGAGGTTCTAGTCCTCCCTCGGGCATGGGTGTGTGTGTGTGTGTGTGTGTGTGTGTGTGTGTGTGTGTGTGTGTGTGTGTGTGTGTGTTTGTCCTTAGGATAATTTAGGTTAAGTAGTGTGTAAGCTTAGGGACTGATGACCTTCGCAGTTAAGTCCCATAAGATTTCACACACATTTGAACATTTTTTTGACGATGTAAACTATTTTGGGTGTGTCCTACATCGTGCGACAAGTTAATAATGCTGTTACGACATAAGATAGCTGAAACAATCAAATTAACCGTATTGTATAATGTGTTTACCGTCTTAAAGCTGAAAACAGCACCTGGTTAACAATAGTGGAAAAGCACTTTAACTCCTTTGTTGTTAGTTTCCCTGAACAGGAGTGTGCTCATTCTTATTGTCGAAATTGCCTTGAAATCACGACTGTAAAAAACTGTTTTTCTTCCTACACAACTTTTCATGCGTCATCAAAAATAACTTAAGCACATATATATAATGCGAAGAAAATTGAAGGAGATTTTAAGCGTAGAAAAATACTATAGGCTGTTCTGTTGAATAGCACGCTTTAAGTGGAGGCATGTCGTTTACCAAGTCAGCACCTAATCGCACGAATATCAGTATTTCTAATGCACGCTTGAGAAAGGTCCTTGTCTTTTCCGTCTTAAGTGTACCACAACTTCTGCATCACAAAACAAATGTTGCGTAATCCTCTGTTTACTTCTTTCAGCGCGACACAAATAAAGCCAAGGCTGCGCAAACCGCCCTATGCTGGTTTGCAGCGACCTACTCAAAGCATCTCAGAATGGGATTTACTTCGCAGTTCATTTCTCAGTTCATGTAACCAAGATTGTATTTTGGTGTTCTGCATAGGCTTGTATGACTCGCATTATTCAGCGAGAAATCCTGAACTTGTTGAATGCTCGCTATTAAAAACATTGGCTGGCAACTATGGCAGTTGGTGGTAGCTCGGCAGATAATGTAAGTACGAAGTGGCACTAGCCGCCTGTATCTGGTCACGCGCCTAGTAGAACGCTGATATAAGAACTTTCGTGCGGAATCTCTGGCGAGACAGCAGAGCAAGCAAACAAACAAAAGCCGAGTTGCGACAACCGACAGGCCGGCACGAATTTTGCGCAGTCGCATCGCTTACACGTGGCTGCAGGGCTGTCCATTCAGAAGCAGAAGAGGGCGCTTGCAAGAGCGCAGACGGTGGCGCCGCGGAGTGGCAGCTGGGCGAACCGCGCAGTGCGCGCCGCCAGTTCGCGGAAACAAGTGAGGCCGCGGCGCGGGCACAAACATTCGCCGAACGCGTGCTTGCCCCCACCCCCTGCACCTTCTCATCCAGCACCGCTGTACGGAGAAATTTTCCACGTGTAGTTCTCTCCGTTCACTTTCCACGTAACACCTCACTGGCTACGGAGAAGGGCTGAGTTCTGGCGAAAACAACCAGAATACATATCCGACACCTGTTCCTGAGAGAATTAGGAAATTCTGGCAAGGAAATGAATTCAATGGGGTATTGTAGTTCACGTAAGTGGACAAAGCAAAAAGTGAGAAGATGATCAATTTCGCAGATTATACTCTATAGATTTACTAATTTAGTGAATTACTTATTGTATTACAGGATGAAAACGAGAAAATGACATCCGTCTGAATCGTCGACACTGTATTTTTCCACTCATCGAAGATTTAATTTATCACAGATTACTCGTTTAACTTAAGAGACTCAAAAACTTTCAAATCTCTTACTTGTGGATCTTTCACTTACTGCTGTGCATTAAAAGAAGGCACTGAGCCCTTTCTCCCCATTCCACGTTCAGCGTGACAAACTATGGAAATAAAGGGAAATAACTGACTTTACACATGACATATTGGTCAAGGAAGCAGATGAACTTCGTTCCTTTAGTGGCCAAATGTGCCATTTAAATGCAATTTAAAGTAATCTGTAATTTCACTCTGACCATCCAAACATTTTCTTTGGAAACAACTTATGAAGCTTTTTATTTTCTAGATTACAGTGTCGCTCACCAGAGACCCGAGAGATGCGTATTGGGAATTGCTGTGAGAGCGAGAGAGAAATGAAAAATAATTGTGTGGGACATGTAAGGAAGCAGATGGCTGGCAACAGCGCAATGGAAGTTCTTTGCTGGATTATAAGAAATACGAGAAGACCAAGGTGACTCCTTAATAGAACTGGAGTGTAATAGGTTAGAAAGAACGCAGCTCATCTCTGAAGAGTGCAGTCCAAGTCTAGAGAAGAATATAAAAAAAATCAAATGTCAAAAGGATCATGATGATGGTATTATTATGGTGATATCATGTTGTTGTTGTTGTTGTTGATGTTGTTGTTGTTGTTGTTGTTGGTGGTGGTGGTGGTGGTGGTGGTGTGACGAGAAATCCATCACACACAGAAACGTCTAATGTGTAAATTTTCTGTCACCAACCTGTGCGTAGCACCCAATGGAATTCTGACTATTTCAGGAAGTGTTCGTAAAGTTATTCCTCGATCCTCTCTCACGATGACAACAGCAATGTTGATATTTTCTTCCGTAAGAGCAAGAACTGGAATACCAAGGCCAGCATTTTTTGGAACTGATTGTCTCCTCTCATAAAACAACTTAAGCCATCTTCTAGCTTTGCTGTAGGGAAGAACGGATTCCCAATAGGCTTCCTGCAAAATTTCATAGGCCTAAGTTGAAGACTTGTAGAGATGAAAAAGAAATGCAGTTGAAGACTTGTAGAGATGAAAAAGAAATGCAAGGCTGCATGTTGTTCATCGCGCGTCAGCTCCGTTCCTGCGGTTCTTGTTTCAGTTTGCCTGCCTCTCACAGGCCTCTAGGAGTGCCAATAGCGAAACTATTTGTACTCAAGCTAGCAGAACATAATAAGATTAAATTCTAGCTCGAGAAATGACAGGAAAAGTGATCATTCCTTATTGAACAGCCTAAACACTGATGTGAATGAACTATTGTTATTGTATCACAACACTTTGCATGTTTTATTGTATTTAGACTGCTCATCATCTGGAAGGTCGCAGATGAGATACTAGAGTAAATAAAGCTGTGGGGACGGGTTATGAGTCGCGTTCTTGCGTAGCTCAGCTGGTAGAGCAGTTGCCCGCGAAAGGCCCAGTATGTTGTCCTCGACAGCGAATGTTCATCAGAGACAATAGTCAGGAGTACCCGAGAGAAGTGTGATAGGTCCGCTGCTATTCTCTATAGACGTAAATGATTTGGAGGACGCAGTGGGCAGCAATCTGCGGTTGTTTGCTGATGATGCTGTGCCGCACGGGGTAGCCGTGCGGTCTAAGCCGTCTTGTCGCAGTTCGCGCGTCTCCCCCCCCTCCTCCTCCCCCCCCCCCGTCGGGTTCGAGACCTCCCTCGGGCTTTTGTATGTGTGTGTGTGTGTGTGTGTGTGTGTGTGTGTGTGTGTGTGTGTGTGTGTGTAGATTAAGCAGTGCGGATAGCCTAGGGACCGATGACCTCAGCAGTTTGGTCCCATAGTCCTTACCACAAATTTCCAATGATGCTGGGCCGTACGGTATGATATCGAAGTTAAGTGACTGTAAGAGGATACAAGGTGACTTGGACAAAATTTCTAATTGATGTTACAAATGATGGCTAGCTCTAAATGTAGAAAAATATAATGCGGATGACTAGGAAAAACAAACCAGTAATGGTCGGGTTCAGCATTAGTAGCGTTCAGCTTGACCTAGTCACGTCGTTCCAATATCTGGGCATAAAGTTACGAAGCGATATGAAATGGAATGGGCGTGTAAGGATTGAGGTAGGCGAATGGTCGATTTCGGTTTATTTGGAGAATTTTGGGAAATTGTGATTCATCTGTAAAGGAGACCGCATACAGGACGCCAGTGCGACCTATTCTTGAGTGCTGCTCGAGTGTTTGGTATCCGTACCAGATCGGATTAACGGAAGGCATCGAAGCAGTTCAGAGGCGGGTTGCTAGATTTGATACTGGTAGGTTCGAACAACACGTGTTACGGAGATGCTTCGGGAAATCAAATGGAAATCCCTGTCGGGAAGTCTACGTTCTTTTCGAGGAACCCTATTGTGAAAATTTAGAGAATCGGCATTTGGCTGCAGAACGATCCTACTGTGGTCAACATATGTTTTGCGTAAGGGCCACGAAGTTGAGATACGAAAAAGTAGGGAGTCATACGGAGCCAAATACGCAGTCCTTCCACTCGCTCTATCTGCGAGTGGAACAGGAAAGGGATAGACAACTAGTGGTACAGGGTGGTGGTAAGTTCCTATGGGACCAAACTGCTGAGGTCATCGGTCCCTAGGCTTACGCACTACTTAATCTAACTTAAACTAACTTACGCTAAGGACGACACACTTACCCATGTCCGAGGGAGGACTCTAACCTCCGACGGGGGAAGCCGCGCGAACCGTGGCAAGGCGTCTAAGGCCGCGCGGCTACTCCGCGCGACAGTGGTACAGGGTACTCTCCGCTATTCACCGTACGCCAAAATATATTTGAGGGAGAGTAAGAACCTTAAAGTCCTCCCAATTCGAGATCTAGCTTGGCGCCCGCGGGCACGTGCCGCGACTACGTTTGAGGTGGATGTCGGTCAGTGCGACTCCTGCCACGGACACAGATGCGCCTGTCACAGCAGGGTGCTGGCTGCCTCGTGACAAGAGGGAGTCGGTTACAGGAAGGTCCGGGCGGCCAGTGCGGCAGCCAATTGGCTGGCGGCTATTAATGGCGCACAGTGGAAGGCCGACAGCGCCTGTCCGCAGATGAGCTGAGCTTCCACCCGCTCCCCCCCCCCCCCCCCCCCCGACAGCCACCCTACCCCCCACCGCCGGCGCCCGCGACCGGGTGCTGTCTCGCGCACCGCTACCGCCACGCCGCCAATCTGCCGTCGCCAGCAGCAGCTCAGCTCACCGTCTTCAGCACTTAACTAACCTGCTACGTGACAGCGTCGCTCTCACACCTTCGCACGTTTTGTGAGTACGTGCGACAGCTGAAGGACCTGCCCCAACAAGGAGTGCGCCTCTACGTTCTGTTCTGTTGCTACTGTGCACTGGATGCCCGTCTCGTGGAAAATATACCCCTGGCAGTGCCCAGCGCCAATTAAGCTGTACTAGCTGTCAACATCAAAGCGATTACAGGCCGAGAAGTCGCAACATATTTTCGATGGAAAACAGTAACATCAGACACGTAGATGCTATCTGGAGAGACATTAATGCTGTAATAATTCCACACTCGTGAAGAGTACTGTGAATGTGCTAACGCGATATGTAGCAAGATTTTAGAACATATAGTGTGTTCGAACATTATAAATTACCTCGAAGAAAACTGTCTATTGACACACAGTCAACATGGGTTTAGAAAACATCGTTCCTGTGAAACACAACTAGCTCTTTATTCAAATGAAGTGTTTCGTGCTATTGACAAGGGATTTCAGATCGATTCATTATTTCTGGATTTCCGGAACGCTTTTGACACTGTACCACACAAGCGGCTCGTATTGAAATTGCATGCTTATGCAATATCGTTTCAGTTACGTGATTGGATTTGTGATTTCCTGTCAGAGAGGTCACAGTTCGTAGTAACTGACGGAAAGTCATCGAGTAAAACAAAAGTGATTTCTGGCGTTCCCCAAGGTTGTGTTATAGGCCCTTTGCTGTTACTTATCTACATAAACGATTTGGGAGACAATCTGAGCAGCCGTCTTCGGTTGTTTGCAGATGACGCTGTCGTTTATCGACTAATAAAGTCATCAGAAGATCAAAACAAATTGCAAAACGATTTAGAAAAGATATCTGAATGGTGCCAAAATGCCAGTTGACACTGAATAACGAAAAGTGTGAGGTCATCCACATGAGTGCTAAAAGGAACTCAAACTTCCGTTACACGATAAATCAGTCAAATCTAAAAGCCGTAAATTCAACTAGATACCTAGGTATTACAATTACGAACAACTTGAATTGGAAGGCACACACAGAAATCATTGTGGGGAAGGCTAACCAAAGACTGCGTTTTATTGGCAGGACACTTTGAAAGGTGGCTACACTGAGCCACAGCGCCAGAGATTTCGCCAAAGAGTTTTATTCCGCCGCCTCCACTGGCAGTTCTTGTCGAGAAGTCGTGGTGGAGAGTGCTTATCGAGATGTGGTAGTAGTGAGTCGGTGTTGAGATGTTGTAGTAGGGAGTGCTTGTTCCATGTTTTATGCAGTTGTTTGATGGGCTAGACAGCAGATGTTGTTCGAATGGAGATATTGTAATGATCAGAGTGCTTTTCGTCAATATATATGAAGGTAAAAAAATTCCCTTTTCTTTTTATTATTTCAATGTCTTAAGTAATGCGTCATTACAGGTTCAGTCAACAAAGCATCTGGCTTGTGTTCTTGTATTAGAGTGTAATTCTGGTTTTCTTACGCAATTATAGTATTTCTACTTTTTTTAATTACTTCAGTATAAATGATATTTAAAATTTCTTGTCTTATTGAAGAAGAACTGTGCCAGATGTGTACGTTGAATCACACTTCCACACACAGAACAGTTACACTTGTCCTTTGGTTTCGTACGTTTTATAGTTGCTGGGGACTTAATTAATTAATTGTGTTAACGGAAATTTTCATTTCATTCTTTGTCGTTGTTCTATGCAGTCAGATTGCGCACAAATACTAATCAGGGCCAACCGTTTACGAGACTTCATAATCGGACAGACAGCTACTAAAAAATTAAAAGTATTTGCATTGCATTCATTAATATTTAATTAAGCCCCCATGCAACTTACAAAATGTAACAGACCTGCTAAGGATACTGTCTACACTACGCTTGTCCGTCCTGTTTTAGAATACTGCTGCGCGGTGTGGGATCCTTACCAGATAGAGCCGACAGAGTACATCGAGAAAGTTCAAAGAAAGGCAGCACGTTTCGTATTATCGCGAAATATGGGAGAGAGTGTCACAGAAATGATACAGGATTTGGGCTGGAAATCGTTAAAAGAAAGGCGTTTTTCGTTGCGACGGAATCTTCTCACGAAATTTCAATCACCAACTTTCTCCTCCGAATGCGAAAATATTTTGTTGACACCGACCTACATAGGTAGGAACGCTCACCACGGTAAGATAAGGGAAATCAGAGCTCGTACGGAAAGATACAGGTGTTCATTCTTTCCGCGCGCTATACGAGATTGGAATAATAGAGAATTGTGAAGGTGGTTCGATGAACCCTCTGTCAGGCACTTAAATGTGATTTGCAGAGTATCCATGTAGATGTAGATGGAGAAGAGGGGTGATGCAGAGAGGGAACACAAATTCGATACGCATTGGTCAATAGTTTCGTTCTGCGTTTTCAGACAGTCGCATGCCTTCTAGACTGCGCGTACAACATTTATAGATCGCTTTTCTGTTAGTGTATCTTAAATTTCCTGTAAATAGAAAAAGTTGGTCCTATATGTGCGTCAGTTCAATAGCGTCCGTACTTGTCGTAAAGCACCCACGTGTTTATCGTGAAAAATATGCAGAGTTCAGAAATTCTCTCTCGGCGCATACGGCGTTCCATTGTTGCAGCCGGTTGTGGTTTTCAGTAGCAAGGGGGTCATCGTCTCGTTATGTTTAGGTCAGAAGCGCTTCGTCAGGCCGAAGTGGAAAGCAGCAACTCTCACAGGCTATCTTACGCCGCTCCTTGACCCCGACAGCAACAACAACAGTCGATCTAGCTGCACAGTGCCGCCCTCTTTACTGCCTCCGCTTATGTACACACGCGCAATTATTTCAACATGGCATCTCCTTCTCACCCAACTACTTCCTAGCCCCCATAGAATTTTTTCCAGCAAGTAAGTCGTTATCGTATCAAGGTCGGTTGAAATTCTTCCATGCACTCCAGAATTAAGGCTTCATGTCATTTTCTCATCCTCAAGCCTAATAGAAGGTTGCCTTATCTCTACGTTATATCCTGGCACTAACTCTCAGGCGTACGAAGTTTGACTGGAAGCGAAGTTCCTGCATACGAAACGTGGATTTGCGAGCACACTTAGTTCGAAAATGGTATTCTGCCCATTATATTACCTGTAGTAGAGTTGGAGTTAATAACAGACATGGTGCCCCATGCTAAACCCTCTCCCACACTGCAGTCTAAGCAAGGATTTTAAAACAGAGCCCTAACCACCAGTGGTATCAACTTTGAAGCCATGTTTACAAACACGCTACAGAGACGTCAAATAGCTGTAGCGATTCCAAAACGAGATTTTCAATCTGCAGCGGAGCGTGCGCTGACATGAAACTTCGTGGCAGATTAAATCTGTGTGCAGGACCGAGATTCGAACTGGGGATCTTTGCCTTTCGCGACACACAGTTTTAATCTGCCAGGAAGTTTCAGGTGTAGCGATGCCAGCGCTCCAAGCGGCTACATTTCACACTGCAGTGAACGGCAAGGCTCTAGATCTGATCATATTTCTGTGTCGAAAGACGAGATCTGACGAAGTTCCCTATTACACTCTCACGTTTCCTTGACATAATTATTTGACTTATCAACTTTGACAAAGAAATATGGCAGTGTAGTACCGACCTAATGACCCTCGTACATTTATACGTCCTTCACCAATGCGGGTTGCTTCTATGTCCAGACTTAGTCTCTGGCGAGCTCAGTCCTGCTCTGGCTCGCACCGAGGCAGTATCACATGCTAATACGGAGTGTGGAAGAGCAATGGTCGGCCGAACACCGGTAAGCATTTTATCACTCATGTAGCAGTTGGAGTGTTTTACAAAAAGATGAGGCAGGATTTTGTTGATTTTTTGAGAGCTTTTGGTGAACTAGAGAAGTGTTGTGTATCACTTGAACGCAGTGGCGTTATGAATGAACTCACTCTTGCCTCTATGTCGTATCGCCTCAGTGGGAAACACGACAGGGTGGGACTGTGCTGCCAATCACGGCTGAGCACACGGCTGCCTCAGGGCGCCGCCCTGTGGTTCACCTGTCGAGGCGCCCGGTTCCTGAGCGCCGATTCCGCCCTCCCGTGTCGCAACTCGAGCCCCACCGCTGTCGCCGCCTGCGCGACGGAACAGCCAGCCGCTGTTGCTGTTGCTATACGGGCTCGCCGCTGCTGCGTCCGCTCTCGCTGTCCCACTTTCCCCCCGCTGGGCCCGGACCGCCAGCGGCCAGGCGGGGCGCTTGGCAGAGCTCGCGGCCGGCGTGCAAAAACAACACGAAAATCTACTTTCCCTGCTGCCGGGGCAGCCATTTCGCCCGAGCGCCCCGCCGTTGGCGGAATCAACGGGGCGGTTCGCCAGCCACCGCGCGCTAATGCCCTCTGACGGGGTCGCGTCGGTCTAAATCCCATTACGGCCCCAGTGCCTAGCTTCCGCAGTATTTGTCACATCAAATACGAGCGTCGTCGACGCACTTCAGCGATCAAGCTGCTAGAGTACTTAGTGTCTATTGGATGGAGTTCGTAACACGGTGGGCACTAGCTGTGTTTGGCTGGGACGGAGCCGTTGTGTTGTTTTGGTCATCAACCCTAAGGCTGGGTTCCTACAGCTGCCCACTGCTGTCTATTACTAGCTATCCTCATTGTATCAGCCTAACCGATGTAGCCCACATCGTCAACTGTCTGCCTCTCCTGCGTTTCTTTCCCTCTGTAATCCATTCAACTACAGTTACCAGTCAAGATCTGTCGCAATAAATGTCCAACCATTCTCAACCCTCCCTCCGGTTCATCATGTTTATAGTAGATGCAGTGAAGAGCCAAAGAAGCCAAAGAAACTGGTACACCTGCCAAATATCGTGTATGGCATGCGCGAGCTCGCAGGAGTACCGCAACACGACGTGGCAGGAACTCGACTATTGTCTGAAGTAGTGCTGGAGGGAATTGACACCATGAATCCTGCACAGCTGTCCCTAAATCATGGGGATCTCTTCTGAACAGACGCCGCGCAGAGTGACCGTGCAGTTAGAGGCGTCATGTCACGGACTGCGTGGCCCCTCCCACTGGAGGTTCGAGTCCTCCCTCTGCCATGGCTGTGTGTTTTGTTCTTAGCATAAGTTCGTTCAAGACAGTCAGTCAGTCAGTCAGTCAGTTCAACTTAGTCAGTCAGTCAGTTCAACTTAGTCAGTCAGTCAGTTCAACTTAGTCAGTCAGTCAGTTCAACTTAGTCAATTCAAGTAGTGTGTAAGTCTAGGAACCGATGACCTACGCAGTTTGGTCCCTTAGGAATTCACACACATTTGAAAATTTTTGAACAGATGTTGCAAGGCATCCCACATATACTCAATATTGTTCATGTCTGTGGAGCTTGGTGGACAGCGGAAGAGATTAACCTCAGATGAGTGTTCCTGGAGCCACTCTGTAGCAGTTCTGGGGGTGTGAGGTATCGCATTGTCCTGCTTTAATTGCCCAAGTCCATCGGAATGCACATTGGGCATCAATGGATGCAGGTGATCAGACAGGATGCTTACGTACGTGTCACCTATCAGAGTCGTATCTAGACGTATCAGGGGTCCCATATCACTCGAACTGCACACGCCCGACACCATTACAGAGCCTCCACCAGCTTGAACAGTCCCCTGCTGTCATGCAGGGTCCATGGATTCATGAGGTTGTCTCCATACCCGTACACGTCCATCCGCTCGACACGATCTGAAACGAGAATCGTCCGACCAGGCAACATGTTTCCAGTCATCAACAGTCCACTGTCTGTTGACGGGCCCAGGCGAGGCGTAAAGCTTTGTGTCGTGCACTCAACAAGGATGCACGACTGGGTCTTCGACTCCGAAAGCTCGTATTGATGATTTTGATTGAATCGTTCGCACGCTGACATTTGTTGATGACCCAGCATTCAAATATGCAGCAATTTGCTGAAGGGTTGCTCTTATATCACATTGA
Source organism: Schistocerca serialis cubense (assembly GCF_023864345.2). Lineage (NCBI taxonomy): Eukaryota > Metazoa > Arthropoda > Insecta > Orthoptera > Acrididae > Schistocerca > Schistocerca serialis. The sequence continues at coordinate 794,869,937 of NC_064639.1, read as the reverse complement.
ATTATTCTCTTGGTCCCGTTCTTGCACGATCTTTTTCCTGTCACGATGATGTCTGAGATTTGATGTTTTACCGTATTCCTGATATTCGCTGTACACTCGTGAAATAGCTGTACGAGAAAATCCCCACTTCATCGCTACCTTGGAAATGCTGTGGCCCATCGCTCGTGCGCCGACTGTAACACCACGTTCAAACTCACTTAAATCTTGATAACCTGCCATTGTAGCAGCAGTAATCTATGTAACAACTGCGGCAGACACTTGTTGTCTTATATAGGTGTTGCCGATCGAAGGCTGTTTACATATCTCTGTATTTGAAGGGGCATGCCTTTACCAGTTTCCTTGGCACTCGGTGTATTTTCGTTCGTAGACTCGGGGCAGGGAGCCTTAATTTCTTATTCGATCAGTGCATCTTATGTACAAGAACTCTTCTCAAACACCCTCCATTTCAAAACCTTTTTATCTTTTCCTTACTGTCTTTCACCACTGTCCATGCTTTTCACCCATACAGAGCTGTACAGATTTTTATGAGCCTTTGCCTGCTCAAAGTTTATATTTTTTAATGTTAGTCGCTGTTTCTTCGCATAGCAAGCTTTATTTGCATCTTCTTTCTGTATCTATTCTACTTCAGAGAGTGAAAAATGCGTTCACTGCTGCGAGATCGCCTAGTCCAAGTTTACAGTTTAGACGCGCAGCATGCCCACCTGCTGCACAAACCATTACCTTGGTTTTCCGTTTGCTTATTTGCGTATTACAGCCTTCAGTTAGCAATTGCTCCATTTCATTAACCAGCCGTCTCAACTGTCGTTCACCTTCAGCAACTACTGCTACCTCATCAACAAACCGTACCACGCACATTTTGTTTCCGTGGCAACTCCTACATCATTAGTTTGTTACTTCCTTCATCGGATCTTCCATACACAAAACTAACATCAGTGGTGAAGCCACTGTACTTTTGTTGCATTAATCATCTGTGGATTCAGATAACGCCATTTAAGGAAAACAGTATGACCGGATGGGATCTGAATTCCGAATACAACCGCCGTGACAAACAGAGGTGAGGCAGAGGTTAGGTTACTGGATTCTTACACGGCAAGAGTTGGATTTGGTTTCCTGTTCCGCAATGCTGAATTAGATCAGGCACAGTTTCCCTACACCATGCCTGCATCTACACCTGTACTATGAAGGACACTATACGGTACGTAGTGGTGAGAACTTAGTACAACATTATCGCCTTCCCTCTTCTTATTCCGTTTGAGAATGGTACACAGGAACGAAAATTGTCCGTACCCACTGAACGTATGTAGTTTTGGGCGATTTCTGGTAGTATTTCTAATGTTTCTCTGCCAAGACCGTTGAAAGCTTCCTACTGTACTCTAATTTATAAAAATGCTCTTTGTCACACCGGCATTAACTCCTAGCGTCTCGACCGTTCGGAGCTTTTTAAACCTACGCATCGCTTTACTGTGTAGTCCAGAAATATTTCTGCGGTTCTAACATTTTATGATCGATCCTACTCTACCTCAATCTGAACTTTTTTCTGGTAAGAAACCTCCCAGTGAAACTAAAACCCATCCTATTAAACGAAACTATCAATGAGTCTTTGGCAGAGTCTAGTTTCTACTTTTTACCCACTAAATCCTGGAGGCTTAGTTTCCCTACGTGCAGGTATCGAGCCTGAATACGTCCGTAAGTGTAAAAATACGTAACTAAATACTGTCTTTAAGTTTGGCCTTGAAACGCTGAAATACTGCCATTTATGTCGAAACTGTGCGTACAGAGCAGTGTCTAATTAGTGTAAGAAGTCACCATACGATGTGTATAGAGTAGATATTGTGGAAGTAGCTTGCTTAAAATTCTTCCGGGGAATCCAAGTGTGGGATCAGCCTCCCCGGTAACGAGATAAATGCGGTTGTTCCACCTTTAACCACTCCGAAAAAGTACCTCTAAATACGTGTCTGATATAGCTGATCATCAGTATCAACGATATGCGGAACAGACCATACAGTTGTATATATTAGGTTAGTGCAAAAGTTCGTAGGATTTTTGTTTTACATATTGGTATTGCGGCTGCTTTGTGTTTATTTACCCATTGTGACTTTTTAATTGTAGCTCACTGTTGCTGTTTAAGTTTACATATTGTCATTTTATCAATTGGAGATAGTGGAGATGCGGACACTAGAAGACAGGAGAGCCAAATCGAGAAATCTGAACATTTCCGGCATATTCTGCTTTATGTCAGTAGAGGGGTGACATCAGCAGAGACAGCCAGAAACGTTTGCGCCGTGTATGAGGAATGCCAATGGACAGAGCACGGCAAGAGAATGAAATCCTAGTTTTGAGGAGGACTGTTTTGAATTAATGACTTCGTGATTTGACGAAGATCGTTTAAACGCGTTAATCAGTAATGATTCATATCAGTGTTCTGGATAAATGGCATATGTGATGAATTGTGACAATTTTACCATCGTGCGACATTTGCATGCAAAGTGGAAGGTTCAATAATCGGGTGTATGGGTACCGCATACTCTAAGCCAAAACCATAAAAATTAGCAGGTGGCAATATGTGCATCTCCCCTTGCTCGACTTCAGTAGACTCGTGAACACCACCAAACATTTCTTCCCTGTATCGTTAATGGTGACGAGAAATGTTTACTTTATGCCAACAGAAGGAAAAGAAAGGAATGGTTGAACCCAAACAAAGCAGCAACTCCCTGTACAAAAACCTGCGCGCATCAACAAAAATTATGTTAGACATCTGATGGAATAGCGGCGGTGAGGTGTACTACGAATTGCTTTCCGGAGGTGTGACCATCGCTTCTGACATTTACTGTCAACAACCGAGATGTCTTGGAGAGACAGTCCAAGAACAGCGACCAGGAAGATTGTGCGAAGTGATGCTACACCACGATAACGCCCACCTGCATTCTGCTACACTGACAAAAATCACTATATAGAATTTGTGTTGGGAAGTCATTCCGCACCCGCCTTATTCACCTGATTTTGCGCCCTCAGATTTCCGCTTATCCCACTCTCTCTCTAACAACCATTCAGGAACTTTCTTTCCGGATGAAAATGCTCTTCGAAAATCGCTCGACGAGTTCTTCGCCTATGGACCGTGTGATTTCTACACTCGCGTAATCAGAAAGTTACCCCAACTTTGCTAGACTGTTGTAAACAGTGAAGGAGAATATATGATTGGGGACTTAAGTCTCTGTAATGTATGTGTATGTATATCTTTTGTGTTTATTAAACTTACGCTACGAACTTCTACACTAGCCCAATAGCTAACAACTATCCTAATGGTACTTTTATTTTTATATGCACATCATATTACTTTCCCTTTGACGGTATCTCCAGCCTGGGATTTGGAGTGTCCTGTTTAGCAACAACTGTTCAACACAATCGTTGTTGTTGCTGCTGCTTATGGTTTTAAGGTCGTTAGTCTACTATCCGCAGACCCCCCCCCCCCCCCCCCCCCCCCAGGATGGAATCAGCGAACCTCATCTGTCTTCGACTGGAATAAATTATATGTGCAAGTGCGATAATGCTGAATCGTTGCGTAGCGTGTATCTGAGGCGGGACGTGGGTACCAGCCCGGTATTCACGTAGCGGCATGTGGCAAACCGCCTAAAACTACTTCCAGACTGGCCAGCGCACCACCCACGTCGTGACTTAGTTGACTTAGTTGACAACATCGGTAGCTCCGTGAGGCTATTTGCAGATGACACGGTTGTCTACAAGAAAGTAGCAACATCAGAAGACTCGTACGTACTCCAGGAGGACCTGCAGAGGATTAATGCATGGTGCGACAGCTGGCAGCTTTCCCTAAGCGTAGATAAATGTAATATAATGCGCATACATAGGGGCAGAAATCCATTCCAGTACGATTATGCCATAGGTGGTAAATCATTGGAAGCGGTAACGACCGTAAAATACTTAGGAGTTACTATCCGGAGCGATCTGAAGTGGAATGATCACATAAAACAAATAGTGGGAAAAGCAGGCGCCAGGTTGAGATTCATAGGAAGAATTCTAAGAAAATGTGACTCATCGACGAAAGAAGTAGCTTACAAAACGCTTGTTCGTCCGATTCTTGAGTATTGCTCATCAGTATGGGACCCTTACCAGGTTGGATTAATAGAAGAGATAGACATGATCCAGCGAAAAGCAGCGCGATTCGTCATGGGGACATTTAGTCAGCGCGAGAGCGTTACGGAGATGCTGAACAAGCTCCAGTGGCGGACACTTCAAGAAAGGCGTTACGCAATACGGAGAGGTTTATTATCGAAATTACGAGAGAGCACATTCCGGGAAGAGATGGGCAACATATTACTACCGCCCACATATATCTCGCGTAATGATCACAACGAAAAGATCCGAGAAATTAGAGCAAATACGGAGACTTACAAGCAGTCGTTCTTCCCACGCACAATTCGTGAATGGAACAGGGAAGGGGGGATCAGATAGTGGTACAATAAGTACCCTCCGCCACACACCGTAAGGTGGCTCGCGGAGTATAGATGCAGATGTTAACACGTTGACCGCCACGACGCCGCCGGCGAGGCAGCAGTGCCGGCGGCCTCGCGGTACCCAACGTGTTAGTATGCACCAAGCCGAGTCGAAAAGGGACCGGCGCGCCTCCCCATCCCGGAAGTGAGCGCTTTAATGCGCACGCCTATCCGTTCGAGTCATATAACCATATAGCGGGTCCTATATTCAGTACGTGGGTGTTTTGTTTATTGATCAATTGCGTCCAACAGTGTCGGGGCTTTCCCGGAAGTCCTGTCTAGCATAAAATTATTCAGGGACGGTGACGGCACAATGAACTGCGCGTATGCTATTAGCAGAGCGTCCACGGCGAAGCAGATGTCGCATCTGGAGGTGGCCCAAGAAGAGGAGGAACGACACACAATGAACACAGCAACGAGTGCTGGTCGCGCCACGCCAGATGACGGCCTAATCTGCCGCGATGACTGGCGGCGGGCCTGCAGCATGCCGGAGGCGGAAGTACCGCGCCAACAGCCACAGGTGCTGCCGCCTCCGCCCCCGCCGCCCCCTAACGAGCGGCCTTCCGCCCACGCAGTTGGCCGGCCTTCTCACGGCAGATGGCCCCACTGCCGCGCGCTGGACGCTCGTCACCAATTCCTCCCTTGCCGAAATCGCCTAGCTCCCCCCGTAATGGGCCCACTTATAGCATGCGTATTTGTCAACAAACTTCCTTCTTGCTCATCCCCGCACTCTACATGCTGCCATATCTTCTTTTTTTTTTCTTTTTTGTAGGGTCCTGGCAAAACCTCAGACTATGGTTTCATTAGTAAATGAAAAAATACCATGGTTGGGTTGAGCCCGCCGATAATGCTCGTCGGTTTTGACTCATGACGTATCTGATTGGCATATGATGGATGTGATACGTGCGTAAACAAGGAAGAGAACAACAATATTTATGTTCTGTCTACAGCGTAATGTAACATCAATTTCAGACTAAAAGCGACAGTGTATCCATGAGTTCGCTAAGGTGACGAACGTGATGTCTAGAAAGTAATTGAGAGTCATTTTAAAGTGGCCCGCCCGGCTAGCCGAGCGGTCTAACGCGCTGCTTCCCGAGCGGGAAGGCGTACCGGTCCCCAGCACGAATCCGCCCAGCGGATTAGTGTCGGGGTCCGGTGTGGCGGCCAGCCTGTGGATGGTTTTTAAGGCGGTTTTCCATCTGCCTCGGCGAATGCGGGCTGCTTCCCCTTATTCTGCCTCAGTTACACTATGTCGGCGATTGCTGCGCAAACACTGTCTCCACGTACGCGTACACCATAATTACTCTACCATGCAAACCGCGAGGGCGGGGGGGGGGGGGGGGGGGGGTCCACTGGGGGCCGAACCGCACAATAACCCTGGGTTCGGCGTGGGGCGGCGGTTGGGTAGGTGGACTGTTGTGGCCTATTGTGGAGTTGTTCAATACACAAATGTTATAGCGAATGTTTGACGCTTATGGGATGTCTACGCGTGAGTTACGTTCCCCGTGGTGACGCCACCATGGATCAAAGTTGACGGGTGGTATCGGTCAGCTCAGTATTTCCCCACAGCATTTCCTCTAGTATTTCCTTAACTTCTAAGGCAAAGTAGTTTCGGTACTCACTACCCCGTTTCGGGGCAAGGATGGGAGTATCCTACTGGTTAGTTGTCAACGTCCTGGAGATGTATCCGGCGACTGGTAGACCACAGAGAGGGGTTATGTTGCACCGCTAAGACTACAACTGAAATTTTTCCGTTGCGCATTAGCTAACGACCTCTAGGTGCACGAAAAACTGGCCATGACCGTGGACATACGAGGTGCAGAATTTGATAGTTGAAGAGACGTGATACTTTAATATCATATAATGACAACGTTCGAGTCGTCGAGGACTGGTGAAGTTCTACTAATGATGATATCACTGATCATAACTGACGGTTGTACATGTTGAGCACTCACATCCGTGTGTGTGTGTGTGTGTGTGTGTGTGTGTGTGTGTGTGTGTGTGTGTGTGTGTGTTTGTGTGTTTTTTATGGGCGCTCGGCGCTCTACGGTGGGGTTATCAGCGTCACGCCCCAGTCAATAGCGTCTGTTTTTGACCACTAAACTGGTGTATGTTTCACACGTGAAATCACTCTTCATGATCTCTAGCATTTCTTCTGTGACCCAACAGTCTGGTGCTTGCTGATCCTTACCGACGATTCCTTTACATCTTTCAGACAATCTGTCTCTGCTAGCCCAAAAAGGTCCGTTACACAAAGTAGTTACGTTTCTCGACAGGCAACTTAGTCGATCAAAGGGTCCTCCTCCGCTCCTTCCTGATGACGTATAATGGACTCTACGAGCTCCGAGCTTACTCAGAGTTGTTACTGCGTAACCATAACAATGCTTCAGCAAAAGTTAAGTAATACATGTCACTATAATATACATACAGTAGCAGCCAGTGCATGTCTTCCAACTATTTAACTACATCTGAAGAGTGTGTTGTTGGATGACTTAAGACTGACTGGTAAAGGCAAAGTTTATGACAAATCTTTTACTTGTTTTCAATCTCCCCATGACAACCCTAGTGAAGACCGTCGGTGATAAAATTTTACTACATTCCCGTTAAACAGTTGGCTATTATTTTCAGACCATTTAGTTAGTACAGGTTCTCAGTAATCTGATGCAAGTGTAATTGTCAACGCGTTTGGTAAAGATGGCATCATAAATATGACGAATGATACGCTTTGGAAAGTATGAAAAAGGCAGTGGTAGACAGAACACGCACAGTGCGTATTCGGTAAGTGTGAACACACGAAAATTGTTGACTAGCAATGATTACAAAAATTATTCGACAAATAATGTGCACACTAAGGTGGAATTAGAAAAGATGCGGAAATTTTTGAGTAATCCGTGAATGAATAAACCTGAGCAGAGAGGAAGTAAGTGGCTAAAAATGAAGGTACGTAGAGGGTGCTATATGTGGAGACCATTGTTTACTACGCTGCATGTAAAATGAGTACAGAGTAGAAGAAATGGATACAGGATAGAAACAAATCGTGTGTTGCTTAAGGCCAGTCGAAGGGTATGCCTGCACTACTACGTACACGTTTTTTCAATATCTGCTTTTAAATAGTAGAAGGTAATATACTGTAACACGAAGAAGCTTTGGAAGGCAAATTATTTTTCAGAACCATGGGTAACTCGACTGCAGCGATAGAAATATTTGTACTTCTCTGTTCATATGGGTTGGGCAAAGTATGAGGAGGGGGGGGGGGGGGGGGTGGTGGAGAGGAATATCAATAGGGACAGTGCGGCGCTGTTTTTAATTACCGTGTCCGGACAAACGGAAAGAAACAAGGGAGCCGTGGACCGGCGGACGACACTGCCGCCGGAAATGACACCGAAACGAGCTCCCGGCTTTTGATTTACGTCTGAAGCGATTAAAATGCATGAAACTCGTGGTGCACGGACAGATTGCATTATCGAGCCACCAGGCTGTAAATCAAGCTGTCCGCGACTCAATAAAATCATAGACCGAGACCTGGAAAACGCTGCTTGCATTCAGTTGTGCCAGTACTGATGACGCCGTCGCGGTTGAAACAGTTGTTGCGTTAATCACGTCACTCTTTGGGGGACAAGGCGCGATTTCAACAGCTTCTGTGTCTTGCCTTCCGGCAGAACTAGCGTTCCGTAACCTGTTTAAATTAACTTACTCAGTCGAGCGTTTAACGCAGTTTTGCTGCATTGGATTTGGAAACTCGAGAGATTAATCGCTCACGCGTTATTATTCGGGTAGCTGAATGTTTTGCCCACGTGGAATTATACTATATTACATACTTACGTCCTGTACGTCCAGGTGGCGCAGTGGTTGATACACTTTATTCACAGTCTGGATCATGGCTGTTCAAAACCCTGTCCGGCTATTCAAATTTAGATTTTCTGTGGTTTTAGTAAATCACATGACACGTATTCCCGGTTGGTTCCTGCCGAAAGGACACCGGAATTTCCTTTCCCATTGAACCTTCAGTCCCAGTTCGTATTCTGTTCCTAAGGCCGTCTTCGTCAACGGAAGGTTAAACCCTACTCCTCGATGGCTCAGTCCTTCGTTGAGTCGTTAGTTCCTTAATAGGCTCCTTCCAAACAAGAACCATAAAACAAACGTTTTCGAACATCCGATCGCTGTACCCTTAAGTTGTGACAATGTCACATCTGGTCTACATGAATGTACGTCCGATGTACTAAGGACTAGAAAGACCGTGCAAGATTAAAGTAGAAGTAAGTACTGAAGTTTCGTTGGTCTCCATTATTTTTGACGGAGAAATGTATTTACTGTTTTTTAGCTGAGAAAGGATTTGTTCTTTAACAGAAGTTGCATAGCTACACTGTTTACATTTAATGTATTTGCATTTTGTGCGCCTATTTTCGTGATTACAACGCCATTTTCAGCAGCTGCGCTGCCTGGAGCTACACATAAATCAGCACTAGCGAACGGGGATGTAGCCACAAAACTACTCTCCCAAAAAAAAAAAACCTAATAAATATAAACGGTGTGTATCTGAAGAACTTTTGTTTCCAAAATAAATACTGAAGTGATGAAAGTGGCATTTAAGAAGTAGTGTTGTAACTAATAATGCAAAAATTAAAACAAAATCACGGTCGGCTACTTCATAATCAAAACAAAGAGCGACGTACCTGGTATTAAAATTCAGGTAAAAAGACCACGTAGTTTTTTCGTTTTAGATTTTATCTAGTTTTACATTCTCTGAAACGGCGATTTTAGGCTGAAGAATTTATGTAAATAAAGTGAACCAGAACTCCACTTCCAACGGTATTAGTATGGGAAAAAGAAAGAAAGTACGCAGTGAACGAGGGTTATAAAACGCATACATTGTGGGCTGTGAGCACTTTTTCATATTCACCACTGTGAAAAACATCTCTTGCACTGAGCAAGTGCTCATAGCACTGAGCAAGTGCTCATAGCTCTTACGGTACGCACTTTGCAGTCATTGTTTGTTGGAGACTTTTCTCTTGTTTTCGTCCATACTGTCACTCGTGGAAGTCTGTCGACGCAGTTCTGGTTTACCCTGTATAATTTCACTTAGACGGATATGGAGATTGAAATAACTTACTGAAACTACTAGCCAAAGGTAATTTAAGAAGTAGTAGTTATCGAGGAGCGTGACAAATTCCACACTAACTATGCTCAGTTTTGCAGGATTCATGTTTCCTTGTTAACTGACTATGTCATACATCCCACTCGATTAGACAGCCTGCTTGTTTCTAGGGTGTTAAAAGATGTATTCATGGACCTCTCCGCCCGAAAACAGCTATATAGCCGAAAACGGTAAATAGGCAACTCAAATCTTCGTCCCGAAGTGAGAAACTACAAAACGGCAGTAAATGAAAACGAGACAGATGGGAAAGAAGGAAGTATACTGTTTATCACTTCAAAAATGATGGTCATAGCTGTTAATACATTTATCGCACTGTGAGGGGAGACTGTGAATGCCTTCATGCAAAAATGGTTGCGATTGCCTACGCAGCCATGACTGTACCCAGGCGAGAACCTCCTCGGCCGAAGCATATCTACGTACTCCAAAACGAGAATAATGGAATATAGCCGAATTAAATCGGGTGATGCTGCGGGAATTAGATTAGGAAATGAGACGCTTAAAACAGTAAATGAGTATTGCTATTTGGGGAGCAAAATAAATGATCATGCTCGAAACAGAGAGGATATAAAATGTAGACTGGCAATGGCAAGAAAAGCGTTTCTGAAGAGAAATTTGTTGACATCGAGTATAGATTTAAGTGTCAGGAAGTCGTTTATGAAAGTGTTTGTATGGAGTGTAGACATGCATGAAAGTGAAACATGGACGATAAATAGTTTAGACAAGAAGAGAATAGAAGCTTTCGAAATGTGGTGCTACAGAAGAATGTTGAAGATTATATGGATAGATCACATAACTAATGAGGAGGTATTGAATAGAACTGGAGAGAAGAGAAATTTGTGGCACAACTTGAATAGAAGAAGGGATCAGTTGGTAGGGCATGTTTTGAGGCATCAAGGGACCACCAATTTAGTATTGGCAGGCAGCGTGGAAGGTAAAAATTGCAGAGTGCGACCAAGAGATGAATACACTAAGCAGATTCAGAAGGATGTAGGTTGCAGTTGGTACTTGGAGATTAAGAACCTTGCACAGGATCGAGTAGCATGGAGAGCTGCATCAGACCAGTCTCTGGACTGAAGACCGCAACAACAACAACAACTGCTACAAAAATATAGAAATTGCATGGAGAGGGATGGAAACTGTGTGAAGGATGCGTAAGGGCCTCCCACATGTTGCCAAGACTGTTTGGTACGCTGCAGAGATTTCGCTGGGAAGCCCTAACACATCCACCATTCATTCGCGATCTCTGGCCATGCGATTTCCGTAATTTTGGAAGCCTGAAGAAAGGCATTTGTGGCCGCTTGGAGAAAGAGGTGCACTCTTGAATACAATCAAGGTTCCGTAGGGCAACCGCAAACATTTTTCCATGATGGCATTGTTGCTCACACTGGGATAAATGCACTAACAGTTATGACGATCACTTTTGAAATAATGAACCTTTTCCATCTGTCTCTTTTTCATTTGATTGCCCTTAATAATTTCCAATACCGACAATTACGACCAATTGCTAAAGAACATTTCGATATGAGCTTTCAGGAGAACAAACACACTGTCAGCACACAAATGCTTGTCCAAACATCGTTGTTATCTCGCAGGCGTATCCTGCTCACGTGACCTCCACAGTGGAGATCGTAGGATCGATGTTAAGCCGACGAACAAAATAGGCACGCTTTGCGGTCGAGAGCAGCAGCGGCAGCGTCAGCGGCACTCACCAAGTATGAGGTGCAGCTTGGCCTCGGTCTGGAAGGCGTAGTGCAGCGTGACGAGGAAGGGCGACTGGCGCACCGCCTCCAGCACCTGGCGCTCGGTGCGCGTGTGCTCCGTCGTCTTCTTCTTCTGGATGATGGTCGCCTTCTTCAGCACCTTCATCGCGTACAACCTGCCGTCGTCGGGGCCGCCGCGTTTCCGCACCAGGAACACTTTGCCGTATGCTGCAACAGGCGCAAGGGAGAGAACGCCGTCATTTCACTGAGAAAGCTGTACGAGTCCACACATAAGAAAACCATTTCATAATCTTTAGGAGAGAAGTTCATTCTCAGCACTACAAGTTACTTAATTATTTAACAGCGATTGGGATGGGCTGCTGTCGCCACCAGGGCACCAATGGCAGATAGCCGTTGTCGGTTCCTACTCTGTTGGCATTTTTATTGTGCGAAATGCTGTACCTGCTAGTTACCCAGAAGGAAAATTTCCCATATGCAAAATTATCGTCTGCTTGGGGGAGGGAGTGATCGAACTCCGACTAAATGAAATTAAGAACATATTTCTGATATCCTGTAACTTTTTTTTTTTCATTCCTTTCATTTAGCGAAAAACAAAGACATTTTGCCTAGGGTGTTAAAAAAGATTACAAATTTTTTCATGTGATAGAATAAACTCTTCCGTATCACACGTAAATGACGTTTTAAACAATAAAAATCAAAGTACTAATAATAATAATAAACAAATACCTTCCGGATCACGACCTTTTATTTACCGATAGCCGATTTCAATCCGCGTTGCAAATCAACTTCTGATCTAGGCTAGAACGAAGGTGCAATTAGAATAATGATTTTACAGACGTGTGATATTACAAGCACTTGTCTCAGGGGTAGGAGAAATAACAGCAAAACATTACGAACCCTCACACACCTGGCGCCACGATGTATAGTTTGCCAACGTCGTGTGGAAGTAACATAAACAACAAGGATGTGGTGGGGAAATTTTTTTTTCGTATAGCCACGTGACATGTACCTAAATCATAGATGAGTATATTAAAACAGTGTAAGACTAGTTTCCTAATTAATGAAATAAAAAATTAATAAAAATTCATATTTAAATGACAAGGTAATAGACAAAAACCAATGTTATAATCGGACGTTTTTATTCTTGTGAAAAATAACCGAATTATATCTGGAACTAAGAAATTTGCTTTCATTTTAATGAACTAAAATAGGAATACACTGAGGACGCTTACTGTAAGTTAAAAACCGGGAAGGAAAATGAGTCTATAAAGTTACGTAACTAGATTCATCTTCCTTCCGCCTTCTTTAACTTACAACAAGGGTCCTCCATGTTTTTCATTAAAATCTAGGCAAATTTCTTCAAGCTGTATATACGTTCGGTAATTTTGCACTGGCTCTTTAAAACACAGTATGTAAACAATAATGAAAATGTACGGTGCACAGTGTCCAGTCAGTATTGCTTTTTTTATCTGATATTACGTGGCGAAACATTCTCGCTGAAATGTAGTAAATTAACGTGTCCTACAAGTCTGAGTTACTGTTAATTCTTTTATTTGTATATGGAGATACAGTTTTACACTCTCTTAATGTATTCATCTATGACTGTGTCTATTTACGTTACGCGACTACACGAAAAATTTTTTCCCACCACATCCTTGCTTTTTATGTTAGTTTCACACAACGTCGATGAACTACAATTTGTGGCGCCAGCTATATGAGAGTTCGTAATACGCTGTTATTTCTACTACCCAAGTGACGAGTGTTCGTAATACTTCCGTCAAATCATATTGGTTATTGCTTTTTGTTCAAACCTACACCTGAAGATAATCAGCAGCTCACACTGAAACCGTTTGCCGGTAAATAAAAGGTGTAATACATGGCATCACTTACGAAATAATAACTTACAAAGAAAAATTAATTAGCTACCCGAAACGGCGGATGTAAAGTTAGAAATTTAGTAATTCATTGAAGCTGAAGGAAGTTTAAACATGATAGGAAAGATTAGAAACGAGTTGTAGATTCCCACCAGGAGGCGAACACACACATCGGAAGGACATCGAGCCAAGTACGCATTGTTGGCTCGTGCGATGACTAAGCTATGTGCCTACTTGTACTATACATGTTTTTTTCGGCTCTAGATACAATAACCTGTCACAGCTTATGTACTAGGTGATTTGGTCAAGGAAGTTTATTGTTGCTTCGATCACTTTCGCTGTCTTGCTCTGAGATGTCAGGCATGTTGATTGTTTGTTATCTCCTCGGTCTCACCTCAACTATATTCTGTCGTTCTTTTATGTACTGATAGCGCACGACTTTTGAAATCTACTCTGCCCTGCTATCGATTTCTTTTCAAGCAGTTCCGTCTACAATAGCTCTGTGTGAGTCCTCGTACGTATGCAGGAGCCGTCTGTCATGTGTGAGAACTGTGCAGTGCTCTGGGGAACATCTCCCCTCACCAGTATGTCCTTTCCTTTCACTGATATAAATTCAGTGGGTAAGAGAAATGTTCAGTCAGTGAGAGGACATCGCCTCCGCTGGTATCGATGTGTCATTGCCTAACCGTTGCCTGATGTTGGTGAACAAGATATGAACTCTCGGACCCTGCTATGGTGATCAACACTATAGGAATAGATGTCATATGTGAATTTCAGAACTTTTATGCGGTTTCTGTAAAAAATGTAGACTATAAAGCGATATTCTATGGCCGCGGATGGTTTCAGTGGCTGCTTGTATACAGTATTTGTGTCGATACTGCCTCAACTTCAGGCCTCATTCAGCAGATGCCAACTAATTTAAATCACACTACACTTGTTCCAAAGTCTTAACCGATACTGCTGCTATTGAAAGCACCACGCCGCCTCCCAAGCAGTAGTACTCAAAGAGATCGTCAGACGTAAGTGATTCGAGGGGACTAATGCTGATAGTGGACGAAATTGCATGTCCCGACACGTGAAGTCCATTATACAAAATGGCTTTCATCAGCTTCACGTAACGCTACTGAACGTATTTCTGTTGCTCTCTTCTGAATCCCGTACAGCTGCGAAACCTAAATACTGTTGGTGAAGCAAACTGCTTGGAACGGATTATTACGTCTTTTTAGAAATGGCTTACGAGAAGATATTTTGAAAGAAACAAACACGCGAAGAAAATTCATAGCAAGTATTCATAGAAAATATTTTGGACAATTAAGCAGCCGTAACAAGTTTTTTACAAATATAATGCAAGGACAATATTTCGGAATGAGAACAGAGTGGAGGCAAAAGATTGTGAAATATTTGTTAGACGCAACTAACTGTCAGTTATCAAGAAATGGAAAGAAAAGCGGTTTGGAGACAAGACACAGCATTTTGAAGTAAGCTGCTTAATTGATTTCTATTCTGAATAGTCCACCGCGTTTATCAGTTACAGGTTTTTGTCGCTGTCGCTTCAGGGACTGTGCTCCACAATTACTGAAAACAGGACAAGTGGGAAGCTTCTCAGCAAGAAAATAAATCTAGCAGCGTGGCTCACAGCCCTAAGCGGCTTGAACGTCAGTAAAGCTGCTTATCCATCTCGGCAGATCCTGATTTTAACCTCGCAGCTGGTCTTCTCGCCAAACGAAAATACGTCGTGCTCTTCGTTTGTTAAGGTATCAGTTATTCCTTCCATCTTTTGTAATGTTTATTTTAGTGATCAAATTTTCCGTTATGCCGTGAACAAAAGTTTAAAAATCTGGAATTCAGTTACATTTAGGTACTTACTTAACCGCGGATCTGGATCGATCGGTGAAGCTATTCGCGTACTCGGGTCAAATAAAAAATGAAACAGCGAGTAAAACCTTTTGCAGTCGAGTTATTCTTGTCTCTGGGAAGAGAACAAAAGGTCACGGAACAAAGACGCTAGAAGCATGCTGTATCTCATCAAGTAGACCAAAAAATGTAGCGTCGTTGTTCTAGAAATGTATTTCGATGCTTGGGGTTATAAGTGCGTCTGAATGACAAGTCCACGAATAAACCATTTCGTTAAAGATAACCTTTCTTGGAGTGTAAACTATCTTGAGCCAGTTTTCTTTTAGCACACAGGGACGTCTCACATTTAGCTTTCGGCATCTGGCCACTGCCAAGTCCACTTCACAACACCAGAAAGTTCACAAAGATATACATGGCGCAAGCCAGTTGTCAAAAATGCATTTGATGCCATAATATTTTAAAAAATAAAAATAAATTTGTTATCAAGACAGAAATAAATGTAGATTTCACTTAACCTATAAAAGATGCTCGAAGTGGTTTCCATGCTGTTCTAAGCAACACTGCATCTTTTCAACACAGACTTACAAATTGTTTTGCAAATCACCAGGGTTCATTTAGGAAATCCTTTAGCTCCACAATGCGTGGGTGCTCCGCGCTGTTTCCATATCATCTTTTCCTTAAGCGGCTGTAGAAATTCAAAAAGTGGACTGTTTTCCAGCCCTAACAACATTTCTTGCAGCATATATACCCAGTTTACAGAGCTGGCAGTACAGTTAAAGAAATAAGACCCTGTTAGTCCACCAATTAATATCCCTGCCTATACAATAACGCCAGTAGAGCTTAACTCTGTCTCCATCGCCACATGGGGATTCGTAGAACCCCAGTAGGCAAAGTTACGTGAATGCTTTTGCAAATTTTTGAATTGGCTTCTTGTCGGATTATATGCAACTTGCAGAAACCCATATGTCTGTCCGAAGGATCTTCGTTTAGACTTTGAGGTCTGAACTTCAGCTATTTCTGAATCGTTCATTGGCTTTTTTTTGGCGTTCCGCACACCTTGGACGCTTTTCTTTGTGATTTCGTGGGTGAATGGACAAAACAATTGGCGACAGCATTAAGATTCTTTTCGGTAGTAACGGATTTTGACCTATGACTGAGGAAGCTCCGCTACCGATGCATTGTCTTCAAATCTAATTTGCGATTACCTTGTCGTGATGGAGGTTGTAAGACGTTCCACAAACTAATCACGAATACCACTGTAACTATGATCATGTTTCCACCATGTTTGCAAAACAAATATGTGCTGTTGTGTAGTTAACTGTCTAGTCTGTGTGTCTCACATAACAACACATAACATACCTCTAACTCCTAGCGACAACTGACTCACAGCCCATAACGTATTTACTATTTCACACACGATCTCTAAGGAATCCATTACACGAAAACTAGCACAAGTCTGAAACTGCATCACTTCTCTTCTTAAAGAGAGACAAAGATTGCGATTTCTCCGCACGCTAACATCGATAACGCACAGATCGGAGTTCAGTTTGATGTTATCTGCTGTGACTCGACGAGATGTTCAGGCAGTTTTCTGACAAGCGTGTGTGTTCGAGAGTTAACACGATGTGCCGACATGACACAGAGAACTCGAGAGAAGTTCCTGTTCCCAATGCTGGAACCACAGTCGTAACTGGAAACGCACTGCGAAGGAGCACCTGTGTCTTGCATGGCCGGCCTTGGCGCACATGGTCGCAGGAAGACACGGCTCTGTGTGTTTGATTCTTTGTACCTGGCGGGGTCATCTCTTCTCACGCAAGCTGCGAGCGACGCCGAGGAGGCAGTTGTCACTTATCGATCTCTATCGCAGCTGTCTGCCATCTCAGGAAGTGCGACCTCTAATCAACAGCTGTAGCACGCGATCTCCTCACGGGCTTGAAGAGCCTCATCCAAGAAACTGATATAGAGGGCTCAGCAAACACTTCTGCCATCCCTGATGCCGTGGGGCTGTGAGTCTTAAACGGTGGTACCGCACAAACTCTTTGAAGACATCACCAAAACAACGTGACGATAGGCGTGATTCTGCATAGAAAAAGGCGAACTTCATCAACGTTGCTAATAAGAACAGCTGAGTCCTTTATTCGTATGCGGACAACCATCACACCGTCGTGACTTAGGAAGCTGTCGGAGACTGTGAACTCGAGCTAAGATGTCTCCTGCAGCTGATGCGGCGGGTGACTTCGCATTATTTACTTCATGCTAAGCTTTACAACTTACGTAATTTGAATCTCACATTTCCTGTCGTGCCTGTGATCACGTTTATGAACTTCTGTAGCTTTTGTGTAGTGATTCAACGCTAACAAAACATCTGTTTTGGAGACTCGTATTCGTTATTTCCAGGCGTCATCGCGTGATCTGCTGCTACAGGTTGATGTGTAGTACGTATATGGCGACTGCTTGTGTGTTCGTTGAGCCTAGTACTAATGCAGTAGCACACTATGGTCTTCTGGAAGACTACAGTCCGGAACCGCGCTGCTGCTACGGTCGCAGGTTCGAATCCTGCCTCGGGCATGGATGTGTGTGATGTCCTTAGGTTGGTTAGGTTTAAGTAGTTCTAAGTCTAGGGGACTGATAACCTCAGATGGTTAAGTCCTATAGCGCTAAGAGCCATTTGAACTTTTTTTTCCTTCTGCAAGAACCACCCCTGTGTTCCCCTGAGTTGATTTAAAGAAATCACGGAAAACCTAATGAAAATGGGTGGACTGGGATCTGAAATCCGCAACACGTAAATTCTAGATTGTTTGGCCTTCAAGGCTATTCACGCGAAATCTTAAAGTTTTCTTGTCAACCGTTCGCCGTTGTTTTGCAACCTTAGCGGATGTGAACTTTTCAGGAAAGTGTCGAAACAGGATACGCGACCTTTTCCCTGTCGTTTCGTTGTACAGTACTTAACGAACAACAGAAAGGGGAAGTTCCATCACTGAGCACAGTGCAGACATGTGAAACCAAAACAGGAATGTGCTATGGCAAAATGGAGAAGTGAACAGACAGCACTTATTAAAGTGTGTTCCGTGCGCTGCTTAAATGTTTTCGTTAGTTTAAAAATATTTTCTGCAATTGAAGCTCGTTATTATATCCCGTCAGCCCCTCAAGATTCAAGAATGGATTAATTAAAACAGAAAAGTTAAGATGGTGGTCTTCGTGCTTCAGGTATCCTTCATAGCTTCCCTCTACTTGACTGCAACACGCATGGCAACCATGTGAAACTGTCAGAAAAGTCAGTCTTTGGGATGTTGTTAAACTCGCGCGACACGTTTGCACATTCGTCGGTCTTGGAGAGCCAGTACAGACCAGTTCTGCACTTCGCCGTTTTGTGGTTGGTTCGTATTAATAATACCAGTCCCATCGCCCCTGAGGATTTTTCCAGAAAAAGAACTGTTCACTTTTCAATTTCAATCAAGTCGCGGCAGTCGCCCACACGTCGTCGTCTTTGTTCGGTAGTCAAGGTATGCGGGACAGGCTTTGCACACACTTTTCTGTTCTCGAAAGCTACTAGAGAATGTCTTGAACCCTTGATTTAGAGGTGTTGCTCCATTGTGATTTGCGACGCAACAACGCTGACGCACTACGCTCGCACATCCACTACTTAACGTTGCCTGTCCCCAACTGGCTGGTCGAATGCAGATCTGTTGTTTGCTGTTGTTAGTTCAAGCTGCCAGCGTAATTACTGCACCGATATCACTTATACGCCAGGGATAACATCTGCGTCAGAACTTTAGCAGACCGTGTATACGAGGTGCGGCTAGAAAAAAACCGGACTGATGCTGGAAAAAACATTTATTTACAATTATTTACAACTTCATGTTATCTCCTTCAATGTACTCTCCTCCTCGGTCTCTACACCGCTCCATACGAATTTTCCACTGTTCATAGCAATGCTGCAGATAATTTTCGGTAAGTCCATAGATTACTTCCGTTGCTTTTTCTTTTACTGCTTCAACAGTCTCAAATCTAGTTCCTTTCAAAGCTGACTTGACTTTAGGGAAAAGAAAAAAGTCACAGGGGGCCAAATCAGGTGAGTAGGGTGGATGATCCAAGATGGGAATGTTGTGTTTTGCCCAAAACGTCTTCACTGACAACGCACTGTGAGTTGGGGCATTGTCTTGGTGAGGGATCCATGACTCTTTTCTCCACAAATCGTTCCGTTTTCTCCGTACTCGCTCACGTAGGGTAGCCAGGACGCTAATGTAGTAATGCTGATTCACTGTTTGTCCCTCTGGTACCCAATCAATGTGCACAATCCCTTTGATGTCAAAAAAAAACAATCATCATTGCCTTGAATTTCGATTTTGACATTCGTGCTTTTTTTTGTCGTGGAGAACCAGGAGTTTTCCAATGCATCGATTGGCGTTTAGTTTCGTGATCGTAAGTAAAAAACCACGATTCATCGCAAGTAATAACATTTTGTAAGAAGGTGGGATCACTTTCAATGTTTTCCAGGATGTCAGAACAAATCATTCTTCGGCGTTCCTTCTGTTCAAG
The DNA here is from genome assembly GCF_023864345.2 of Schistocerca serialis cubense. NCBI lineage: Eukaryota > Metazoa > Arthropoda > Insecta > Orthoptera > Acrididae > Schistocerca > Schistocerca serialis. Next base: position 794,850,286 of record NC_064639.1, on the reverse strand, counting down.
TGTGAGACACTTTGGAACCATTTTTGAACACACTTTGTTCATGTTGAAACTTTCATGAAGAATCTGCCTAACACTTTCCTTGTCAACTCCTGTTAACTCAGACACTGCTCTGATTGTTAAACGGCGATCTTGTCGAACAAGTTTACCGATTTTTTCAATGTTTGCATCAGTTTTTGCTGACAATGGTCTGCCAGTGCGAGTGTCATCACTGGTGTCTTCGCGGCCATCTTTAAATCGTTTAAACCACTCAAACACTTGTGTTCGCGGTAAACAATCATCGCCGTACACTTGTTGTAACATTACAAACGTTTCACTTGCAGATTTTCCTAGTTTGAAACAAAATTTGATGTTAACACGCTGTTCTTTCTGTACACTCAACATTTTCCGACGCACAGACAAAACGTCAACTACTTAAAACAGACGCCACGGGCAGACTGAGTGCAGGAGGCAGATGAAACTCGAGCAGTAGGCGGAGCGAGAGTCACGTGACAGGCCACGCGACTTTCAGCCTTATTGCATTCGTTTTATTGTTTCACCAGTACTGGTCCGGTTTTTTTCTAGTCACACCTCGTACTTTTTCTTTAAACGTTCTGCGTCATCTTTCTGTCAGCTAGCCAACTGAAAATGATAATTAGCTGGCCTTCTCTACACACCTAGAGTATCGTTTCTGATGTGTAATGGTGAGTTACCAAGGGAAAATCACAAGATTTCTGCCATTTATATAGTTCGAATACAGGCGGTTAGGGCAGCTTTGGACAAGTAGCGGAGTTCATGTGAGCCTGAGTGAACTACTTGATTAAACACATCCCAGTCCTCACTCACTTTCATGATTAGCTGAAGCCTGTCACGATCATGGATTAAACAAGAGAAGCACCGTCATAGACTACCGTTGTGAGGGCTACATCCCTCAGGAGTGTCTGCCAACGCTCGCATCCGGCAGGTGAAGGGCACAGTAGAAGGCCGGCCGCTGGCTGTCTTCCTGGGTGAATCACTGCAGCGCCTGCGGCAGCCAACCGGAAGCCTTAAGTGGGCTAAGCGCCTCACGACACACAAGCTGCCCACACTGCGCTACGTTCTGTTCTCTTCCCAGACCTTACGTATGTGCTGCTACTCACACCGTGAAGCTTTCCTCCCCCTTTTTCGAGGCGGAGAAGTGGTCGACACTATCTTAGTACTCTGGCAGAGCATGTTTGCAGTTTGTGGCACTTGAGGGAATTCCTGGCATGCAGGAACTAATACGAAACTTCTTGGTTGCAGCACTAGTATCGTCTGAAGCTCGTCATATCACTTCATCATTTTCGGTAATTTTCGCTTGAGACTCACTCTCGCTTACTCCCTCCCGCTTTCAAACTGGAGACGACTATTGAGTTTGAGACTTTTTAGGCGTTTTTCAGTATCTTGGAGCGACGACATGAGGAACAGCTTTCTTTGGAATATGCAGTCACAGAGAGAGTTAAAGTCATAGCAGGCTAGGAAATGCACTATGGGAGGTGGATGTGACGTCTACCGTGGAGTTGTGGGGGGGGTTCAGCAGAAACAAGTAGTTCGGCAGGTGATACAGGACTATGATCCATTTGCTGCCCAATATCTCGCACACAGTCTTCACTTTTCAGGCTGGATCAGTGTTGTGGAGGAGCGACCAGGAACCTGCCTCTCGGTATTCAGGTCGAATTCGAATAATTCTCGCCCACAAACGATGGAGGACTCTGAACACTTCATGTCGTCTAGTTGCCCCACCGCCATTTTTTCGACAGTTGTCAGACACGTAATGTTATACTGGCAATCAGAATGCCTGCTGCACTGCGACCTTCCATACGGCTGTTGTTGAAACTTCTAAGATCATAATGGTTCACATGGCCACGAGATAGCATTGCAGTTCGGAGTTTCACAAAAGCAGTCCTAACAGAAATGGGACACACTTTGTATTCTGCCTGTAGTGGGCATAAGGGCCAACAAATGGCTTGGTACAGTAAGAAATGCTTTAATAAACGAGTTCATTAACGATGAAACTTACTGAACCAACAAGATAGTTATTCTTCAATTTGGCATCATTTACCAGTTATTTTTAAAACTACAATGTGTTAAACACACACACACACACACACACACACACACACACACACACACACACACAGTCCCAATCATAGTTTGTTTCACTCGTATTCTTAAGTGTTTGATCCCAACGCATCAACAATACGCTCTCAGTTGAGAGCACAGTGAAATCGGGCGTAGTCATTAGATTACCAATGAGCCGAAGTTTCGGGCCGAAGATGTTGGGGATTAAAGTACTCTAGTCTGTCTTGCACAATCGAGACTGAGCAGAGGAAGAAAAATTGTGGAAATTATATCAGATGTTAACCAATTGTGTTTTCCACGCGAAGATTGCTACTTTTGGAATATTGGGGAGGGGGGAGGGGGGGAGTGTCGCACGGGTGTATCTAAGCAGGTACGGGAGGAGTAAATTCTGAAGTTCTAGATGCGATAGAAGAAATCTCTTGATCGATACGAGTTGTAGCCCAAGTGATTCTTCGAGTATTTCATACGAATCCAGTCTCTTAACCCTCTTTCCCTTCGTTGCAAAACTGGAGATGGCGAAGTATTAGCCTCACGTTGATACAGAGCAGTGACACAAGAAAAGCAGCTTCCCCACATTATACACGTCTCCTCTCCCCCCCCCCCCCCCCACACACACACACATCCGCTCATCTCCCTCGATATCAGATAGCTCACACGTCATTCTGGCTATAAGTAGGGGGACAGAGATGACCTAGTCGCGACCAGATTGCCACGACGATCGGCGCTAGGCCCGGTGGCGGCGACCTTTCGCCCACGCAGCGGCGATCTGGGCCGGGCCGCGCTGCCTCTGCTACCGCAGCATTAAGAGAGCGCCCGTGGCTGTAAATGTCAGCGCGAACGCCCGCGTCCGCCCCCACGGGCAGTAAACGCGCTTTACGAGTCGTGGCCGCGCGGCGCCGCGCCAACAGCTGACCGCCGCGCTCCGGCACGCCACGCGGCCTCTCACAGGCTGCACCACTCCGGGAAGGCACTCGACGACCGCGACAGTAGCTTTTCTTCCTATGTCGCCTGCATACAGGTTCCACAAAAAACAGTTGGGTTAGGGATTGTAACAAAGAGCCACTAGGTAAGTCCGAAACTCTGTAGTGGATTAAGAATATACCTTGACCGAGTCAGAGGACAACTGTTCCTAGCCAGATGTTAAAAACTTTGTATCATCCTAAGTATGAGATTATAAAGCCATCCACCCACCCGTGAACTCATCCACCCACCTATCCACCCATGAACTCATCCACCCACCTATCCACCCATGAACTCATCCACCCACCTATCCACCCATGAACTCATCCACCCACCTATCCACCCATGAACTCATCCACCCACCTATCCACCCATGAACTCATCCACCCACCTATCCACCCATGAACTCATCCACCCACCTATCCACCCATGAACTCATCCACCCACCTATCCACCCATGAACTCATCCACCCACCTATCCACCCATGAACTCATCCACCCACCTATCCACCCATGAACTCATCCACCCACCTATCCACCCATGAACTCATCCACCCACCTATCCACCCATGAACTCATCCACCCACCTATCCACCCATGAACTCATCCACCCACCTATCCACCCACGAACTCATCCACCCACCTATCCACCCACGAACTCATCCACCCACCTATCCACCCACGAACTCATCCACCCACCTATCCACCCACGAACTCATCCACCCACCTATCCACCCACGAACTCATCCACCCACCTATCCACCCACGAACTCATCCACCCACCTATCCACCCACGAACTCATCCACCCACCTATCCACCCACGAACTCATCCACCCACCTATCCACCCACGAACTCATCCACCCACCTATCCACCCACGAACTCATCCACCCACCTATCCACCCACGAACTCATCCACCCACCTATCCACCCACGAACTCATCCACCCACCTATCCACCCACGAACTCATCCACCCACCTATCCACCCACGAACTCATCCACCCACCTATCCACCCATGAACTCATCCACCCACCTATCCACCCATGAACTCATCCACCCACCTATCCACCCATGAACTCATCCACCCACCTATCCACCCATGAACTCATCCACCCAGCGATGAACACATTATCCAGCCACTTACCAACTCATTCAATTTCCACTTTGTAAGGTTACAGACGTTCGTACAGTTCCTATGCTTCGAATCTCGCCCTTACTCATCTCTGCCATGAGTCAGTAAAATTAGTATGGAACAGCTGGTGTTCAGATGAAATGGTGATTTGGTTGTCGTGAAAGACTGTTTTTTAGTGCAGCATGAGGTCTAGATTTGGTTTTAAGGACACCGCTAACTAAACACTAGTGGACCCTTCTATACAAGTCACGATTCACCGTCATTGATACAGTTATTATAAGCATGGGGATCGACTTACATTAGATAGCCATGCAGGATATTGCGTGAAGCAGAATTCTTGAAGGCTGTCAATTAACCGCTGCGACTGGGACACGAGAGTCATACATACAAGGATACCAGTCATAAACAAAACAGTGTTCAGCTGTGTATTGTCGTAGCATAGAGGTTAGCGTGTAAACCTCATGCGCAAAAGGTCGAAGGCTCGCATCTCCTCAAATGTAGTGCATTTTCTTTTATTTTTGCAAATTAATCGATAGAGTTTGATTATCATTTCTCAAATTAGATGTGTATTTTTGTTTCTACCACTTTGCCGCGTCATATTCATCATTGTGCTGAGTTTTTTGCTCTTTTTTTCTGCCATCATTCCCTTATCGTTTGGAATATGCTAGAGTCGCCTATGTTTGCAACCAAGTGCCAGCCAGCACTGCTCATTGGTTGGTAATGCAGCATCCCGTGTAGCCAATTTGAGGATTTTTTGAGGTACCCAATGACAGCGAGAAATAACTATTTGCTTTTACCGCTAAAACTGAAGGTTTGCTGCGAAAGATGGCTATGCAAATACACATATTACGAAATTTTTCTACCTTGAGTTTATTTGTAGAGGTTAGCCTTCAACGCCCTTAACAAAGCGATCGTGATTTTTAGTTCCGCCGCAAATTGTTGATTGCTGTTTTCTCGGATACATTGCTCATCACGAGGTTGTGGTTAGCTTAGGACATGAGCTTAAATTCAGGACTACAAAACCGGTCTTCTGCCGCAGTTTAGTCATTCGTCACTTAAAATCAATTGTCGACAGAGTATGGCCCCTCTCATTTCCGTCATACCTTACGGCGGCCGCTTCCAACATTGCCCCTCCTCAACATACACTACTGGCCATTAAAATTGCTACACCATGAATATGACGTGCTACAGACGCGAAATTTAAACGACAGGAAGAAGATGCTGTGATATGCTTTCCAGAGCAGTCACACAAGATTGGCGCCGGTGGCGACACCTACAACGTGCTGACATGAGGAAAGTTTCCAACCAATTTGTCACACACAAACAGCAGTTGACCGGCGTTGCCTGGTGAGACGCTGTTGTGGTGCCTCGTGCGAGGAGGAGAAATGCGTACCATCACGTTTCCGACTTTGATAAAGGTCGGATTGTAGCCTATCGCGATTGCAGTTCATCGTATCGCGACATTGCTGCTCGCGTTGGTCGAGATCCAATGACTGTTAGCAGAATATGGACTCAGTGGGTTCAGGAGGGTAATACGGAACATCGTGCTGGATCCCAACGGCCTCGTATCACTATCAGTGGGGATGACAGGCATTTTATCCGCATGGCTGTAACGGATCGTGCAGCCACGTCTCGATCCCTGAGTCAACAGGTGGGGACGTTTGCAAGACAACAACCATCTGCACGAACAGTTCGACGACGTTTGCAGCAGCATGGACCATCAGCTCGGAGACCATGGCTGCGGTTACCCTTGACGCTGCATCACAGACAGGCGCACCGGCGATGGTGCACTCAACGACGAACCTGGGTGCACGAATGGCAAAACGTCATTTTTTCGGCTGAATCCAGGTTCTGTTTCCAGCATCATGATGGTCGCATCCGTGTTTGGCGACATCGCGGTGAACGCACATTGAAAGCGTGTATTCGTCATCGCCACTCTTGTTCGCATTGACGGCACTTTGAACAGTGGACGTTACATTTCAGATGTGTTACGACCCGTGGCTCTACCCTTCATTCGATCCCTGCGAAACCTGACATTTCAGCAGGATAAAGCACGACCGCATGTTGCAGGTCCTGTACGGCCCTTTCTGGATACAGAAAATGTTCGACTGCTGCCCTGGCCAGTACATTCTCCAGATCTCTCACAAAATGAAAACGTCTGGTCAATGGTGGCCGAGCAACTGGCTCGTCACAATACGCCAGTTTCTACTCTTGATGAACTGTGGTATCGTGTTGAAGCTGGATGGGTAGCTGTACCCGTACACGCCGTCCAAGCTCTGTTTGACGCAATGCCCAGGCGTATCAAGGCCGTTATTACGGCCAGAGGTGGTTGTTCTGGGTACTGATTTCTCAGGATCTATGCACCAAAATTGTGTGAAAATTTAATCACATGTCAGGTCAAGTATAATATATTTGTCCAATGAATACCCGTTTATCATCTGCATTTCTTCTTGGTGTAGCAATTTTAATGCCCAGTAGTGTATTAACAGCATTTGCTGTGGGACCCGCCATGTTCGTGCGCCGCATCGCGTAGCAGCGGACGTGACAACGCTGTAGCTGCAAGTGACAGACGTCTACTATGACAATTTTAATCGCAATATAGTTTGAGTTTTCCGTCCCCGTTGCTTCTTTGGTTAGTTTGTCAGCCAGTTCCATTACCTGGAACGCCGTCGTGATTAGGCGTGCAGAGGGAAACGGTGGATGTCTCTTACTGTGGAGGCACACAATTCAACTGGATTTCGTCCGTTGGCTTAAAGATGAAGCGACACCCATGTGACGGCGGCCAGGCAAGTGAGTCGCTTGCACTTGCGCCGGCAGCAGCGGCACAGGTGCGTGCGGTGGGCGTCGGCAGTGAGAGCCACACTTGGAGTTGTGGGTGGCGGTGTGGGGAGGGGGAAGGGGGGGGGGCGGTGAAGTGGGTCGCGGGCCCCACTGCCGCATTCCGGCCGCTGAAGGCCGCGCGCCACAGGCCGGCCGGCCCACAGCTGAGCGCCCGGGAACGGGGTCACCGCCTGCGCTCTGCCGCCTGACACAGTCCTCGGCTGCTGTGGCGGCGCGGAGAGCACGAGCGTCAAAATAAATAATGAAACAGCGGAGTCAGATCCGCAACCGTGGAAGGACAAGAAAGATGGCTGTTCTGAAGGAAATTGAGCTATGTCCTTCACAGGTTCCCAAGAGTTTTCTGAAATTGCTGGTATCCACATTACAGAGCAATGTAGCTCAGCTGCAACGCAACATCCCCCTAGAAGAGCTGCAAAATACAGTACACTTGGCTGTGGAGTTTTCTCAACATTCGTTGCGAAGGCGTCTTTACAACACATCACGAAATTAAAACGATCCTGTCATCTGAAGCACCAGTGACAGAGAATCCTTTCACAACAGAGCATATGTTTACATGCCTCAAAACTGCGTGTATTACCTTCAGAGATAATCTACAGTGTCCAGAATGAGATTTTCACTCTGCAGCGGAGTGTGCGCTGATATGAAACTTCCTGGCAGATTAAAACTGTGTGCCGGACCGAGACTCGAACTCGGGACCTTTGTCTTTCGCGGACAAGTGCTACCCAAGCACGACTCACGCCCCGTCGTCACAGCTTTACTAGTTCCGCAAGGTTCGCAGGAGAGCTTCTGTAAAGTTTGGAAGGTAGGAGACGAGATACTGGCAGAAGTAAAGCTGTGAGGACGGGGCGTGAGTCGTGCTTGGGTAGCTCAGGTGGTAGAGCACTTGCCCGCGAAAGACAAAGGTCCCGAGTTCGAATCTCGGTCCGGCACACAGTTTTAATCTGCCAGGAAGTTTCAATCTACAGTGTGTTCGGAAATTCCTTTGCGAACTTCCACGACTCGTAGAGGGGAGTGAATATGTAACATTTTGAATAGCAACCCATGTCTGGAAAGGTAGCGTTTCCTTGGTACAGCCGTTTGAAATCATGTTTGCTAGGTAGATATGCAACAGGTTAGTCATGGTGGGGGGTGATAACGGAGGATCGACTGATGTCACTTGAAGTCTATCCTACTTCTTTGACCTGGTTCGAGCTTCATTCACGTGTCTGTGAGTGTTAGAGCAACATGGTTGAGTAAACGTTTGCGCAATACACCAACATGATCCTTCTGTGCCGGCCGAGGTGGCCGAGCTATTCTAGGCGCTACAGTCTACATCTCCATCTAATATCTACATACATACTCCGCAATCCACCATATGGTGCTTGGCGGAGGGTACCTCGTACCACAACTAGCATCTTCTTTCCCTGTTCCACTCCCAAACAGAACGAGGGAAAAATGACTGCCTATATGACTCTGTACGAGCCCTAATCTCTCTTATCTTTGTGGTCTTTCCGCGAAATATAAGTTGGCGCCAGTAAAATACACGTCTGGAACCGCCCGACCGCTACGGTCGCAGGTTCGAACCCTGCCTCGGCCATGGATGTGTGTGATGTCCTTAGGTTAGTTAGGTTTAATTATTTCTAAGTTCTAGGGGACTGATGACCTGAGAAGTTAAGTCCCATAGTGCTCAGAGCCATTTTCATGATCCTTCTGAATGGCGAAGCTCACTGTAATGAAAAAGCTTCTAGTCGCATTTATCAATATTGTTCTTCACAAGGTCCGGCTCCATCGCAAACCTTTTTCGCCACAATTATGCAACGTCTTCGAGAAAGGGCACCTCCACCGTCACCAGACGTGAGTGTTGTGCTCCAAGGAGACGCTGCACACCAAAAGTGCAGGACGCACGTTGACGAGAACCCGTCAACAAGTACACAAGCAACTCCTCTGACTATTAATGAGTGGATTTTAAAACAAGTGATGTACTGCCTCACGCCTTATCAATTACTTGTAAAAGAGATGACGTTACCAACATGTTTTCGAATGGTTGTAGCACGGAAATGGTACGTTTACGGACATTGGGTTTCAATTCAAAACATAATCTGCTCACTCCCCTCAACTAGAACTTCGTTAGCCGCGCAGAGTGGCCGCCCGGTTTGAGGCGCCATGGCACGGATTGCGCGGCCCGTCCCGCCGGACGTTCGAGTCCTTCCTCGAGTGTGTGTGTGTGTGTGTGTGTGTGTGTGTGTGTGTGTGTGTGTGTGTGTGTGTGTTTTCTTAATTTAAATTAGTTTAAGTAGTGTGTGAATCTAGGTACCGATGACCTCAGCAGTTTGGTCCCTTAGGAATTCACACACATTTGAATTTTTTTTTTTTAACTTTGTTACGGGAATTTCCGAACACACTGTATGTTAAATGTCAGTACTTCGTGGGTGGATTAATTCTAATCGAGTGACATTAAGTTTGTTTCTTTAACACGGGATTGAACCCTGCATCTTTTCAACAGTTGAAGAAAACTATTAACTGAGCCATCCGGACAAAGTTCACCCCAAAGCTTGACTCGCCAACTACATCTGCCATAACTGCCCTTAAAACGTTTTAGAACATGTATCGGATACCTCAATACTCAATGTGGTTGTGTATCAGACACTTCACTGGAAGTTCACTCGCTCAAGTATCAGTAAATGAAACGTGTACGAAGGAATACACGTCGCAATGCTATCTACGGGATTTATACTTACATAATTTTATAGTGTTCAATGTCGATTCTCGCGAATTAATAAAGGAAAGAGAGGTTCCTAATTAACAGTAATAATGAACGTCTTTGCGAGTCAAACACATGTAATCACAATATACTGAGAAGCAATTTAAGTGTGGCTAATACTTGACTGACTTCGACAATGACCAGAAAACTTAATTGCACCTTAAAGCGAAATCCTAAAACAGTTCTCAGAACTACCTACGCTAACCTCATAACTTATTTACATTTCTTGTAACACAAACATTACGTAAAGCCTGAAACGTCGTGTTCAGAGAAGACTCAACGGTAAAATATGATTTGGTTCCAAGAGTATAACAAAAACTGTTAAGCTCAAATTATTCTATCTGTTGAAAAACAAAGTCGCCTAATTAGAATTTTGTAACTATTGATCATATGAAAGAAGTAGAGATATTGCATTAAAATTTGCTCCATCTGTTTAATGTTCAACATAATTCTAAACGATTATTAGTGACCTGCAGTAAGAGGTTGCAGTGTAAACGTTGCATTGACTTTGTAACAAGTGCCCCGTGTTTAGCACTGACAACCTGGAAAGGAAACGCTTGGCAGATGCGCTAGAAGGCACACGAATTGTACAAACCCTGCTGATGTTACGGTGTTGCGTAATGTTATGGCTTACGTTGCAACTCTTATGGTGCTGAAAAACATGTGAACCAACGAGCTTATACAAAGCATGAAGATTATCGTAACTCACGGCCGGCTTTTATTTTTATGGCAATTTAATGCCTTATATAAGGATACTGCAAAGCTGAGACTGCAAGCCTGGAGACACTAGCTGAGCACTTGCGACTTCTTCGAGATCGTCGAGAACAAGTATCCTGTGCATGCTTGTTCTCTTCAAACGAAACGGAATTTGTAGTTCTGAAATCGCATCAGGCGTGACGGCACATTCTAGGTCCAGTCGAGAATTCGAACACAGCGCTCGTAATAGAGACGCCACTTCATCAAGCCTTACACGAATTAGCACTACAGTATCGTCAGCGGTTACACTCTACTGATTTCGGTTGAGATGATAATCTCGTTTCTTTGAAAAGGTGGGCGGTGCGATGACTTCTTGCAGTGAGAGAAAAAAGAAAAAAAGAAAAAAACAGGACAGGTTCATTCGACCTCAAGCAACTTCTGAACCTCAAAATTTCTAGTTCATAACGCTCAAGAAGAAATCTATATTTTGTCAGAATCGTTGATACGAGTGCATACTTTGCTAGAAGAATTACGTTACGTGTATCGAATTACAAAGCCAGCCGTCATACAGTTGAATCAAACCAACTTGGTGTCCTCCGTGGTGGCCACGAAGATGACTGCACCTCGCTCCAATACCACAAAAAAAGGGGACAGGTGAGGAAAATACCAACTTCTAGCAGGATAGGGAAGTCATAGGGCTCAGGAACTACAAGTCGTCACCTCCCTCCCTCTTGCCGACCAAATACAGGCAGTAAAAATTTCATCCACCACCAGGATTCAAAGTTTCAAACCGACTTACCGCTGAGTCTGGCGCTACCCACAGGCGCTCGTTAGTAACCTTGTCTACGGAGGTGCAAAGAAGAATGTCATTCATCGCAGCGAATCCAAATTATGTCCGAGTCATCGTGAATTTCTCTCCCCCTCTCCTCCGCCCCCCCCCCCTTCCCCCGACGATAGGCTCTTCATGACGGTACCTTTCTGTACACAACAGTGTCATAAGTAACAAGTATCACATTGCTGCCTACTCCATCCGACCTAAGTGTAGAATAGCAGAACGGTGCTATAACACTTTTCTTAGGTAGTCCTGACATTCCTCTTGTCTCTAATGCTACAGCAGTAAAATTATCGTACATAAAATTCACCTATCAACATAACTTGACGAGTGGCCTGTGACTTGAGTAATTAATGTCGCCCACCAGCCTGTGTAACCGAGTTCGTTAACGCGTGCCTGTGCCAGTACGGATTCCAGTGTGGGAAATTTTAACTGCCAGTAGTTGGAGGAGTTGTGGTTACTAGTTCCTGATCACCAGTGTCATGGAGTGGATTCCGTAACTCTCCCCCGCATTTCGAAGTGAGGGCGACGTTATTGATAGTGATCCGTCCGCCCGATGCGGATGTTAAATTCGGCTGCCCCTTGGTCCGAGAGGAGTAGACTATTTGGCGGCACTAGGTTTCGCAATCTCTCTTCTATCATGACCATCACGTCGTCAACCATCACAGTCATTGCTCCAGCCACCAGCGTCATTGCTCCAGCCACCAGCGTCATTGCTCCAGCCACCAGCGTCATTGCTCCAGCCACCAGCGTCATTGCTCCAGCCACCAGCGTCATTGCTCCAGCCACCAGCGTCATTGCTCCAGCCACCAGCGTCATTGCTCCAGCCACCAGCGTCATTGCTCCAGCCACCAGCGTCATTGCTCCAGCCACCAGCGTCATTGCTCCAGCCACCAGCGTCATTGCTCCAGCCACCAGCGTCATTGCTCCAGCCACCAGCGTCATTGCTCCAGCCACCAGCGTCATTGCTCCAGCCACCAGCGTCATTGCTCCAGCCACCAGCGTCATTGCTCCAGCCACCAGCGTCATTGCTCCAGCCACCAGCGTCATTGCTCCAGCCACCAGCGTCATTGCTCCAGCCACCAGCGTCATTGCTCCAGCCACCAGCGTCATTGCTCCAGCCACCAGCGTCATTGCTCCAGCCACCAGCGTCATTGCTCCAGCCACCAGCGTCATTGCTCCAGCCACCAGCGTCATGTCACCAGCCACCAGCGTCATGTCACCAGCCACCAGCGTCATGACATTGCTATTCCATTGGACTTTCCAGGTAACAAAGCACCACATTTGATTTAAGGTCGCCCAGTAGCATCACTACTGTTCGCACTATTTTTTTAGTCACATGCCGTCGCCCTCAGCTGTGAAGTTCCACGCCCAATCGATGTGCCACCTGATGACGTGTGGTCCTCGAGGTGGAGAAACGCCTCATGCGGTCGGGATGAATGGGCCAGCGGGTGGCGACTTACGACGCTGCGCAGCTCGCTCCGCAGCGGATCCCGTTACGAGCGGTTCTGCGCAGCCAGCCGGCAGGAGGCTTGGCTGTGCTTGGCGGGGTGAACGGCCCGCGGGTGGATAACCCCAGCGGCCGCGGGTCGAGGACGGCCGAGCGCCACGGCACCGCCCGCTACTTCCCCCTCCCCCACCCCCCTCACAAAGGGGGAGGGGGGGGGGCAGCGGCTCCACGAGCCGTGCCACCGCGTGGCGTGGCGCGGCGCTGTCCTGCCCGAACGACGGCTACCAGTTCAAGGTCGCGGCCGCGGCTGCCGTAGCCACGCGCCGAGCGCGCAGCACGTGCCTGTCACACCTCTAATGAGCAGCCGGCACTGGCTGATGCCCGCGGCAGTTCTGCCTGCCTGCCCAGTGGCTCACTGCAAGCGCAGGTGCCTCCTGTATATACGACGTGCTGAAGAACGGAGCTGCAAAATTACACACCAATACCCATAACATTGGTTTCATGCAGAATCCTTTAACGTGCTCTCAGTTAGAATATAATAAATGTTCTTGAGACCGAGGAGCTTATGTCCTCGAATCAGCATGGTTTTAGAAAGCATCGCCCGAGCAGAACTCAGCTCGCTCTTATCTCACATGATATACTGCAAACAATGAGTATGGAATAGGTTGACAGATACGTAGCTTGATGCAGCTTAATTTAGAAACCCATTATGTTGTCCTCGACTGCGACCGTTCATCAGAGACAAGGGTGTCGACAGGAGGGCTGCAGAGAGGTGTGATAAGGCCGCTATTGTTTCTGCATCTACATCTACATGATTACTCTGCAATTCACACTTAAGTGCTTGGTTGAGGGTTCATCGAATCCTAATCATACTATCTCTTTACCATTCCACTCCCGAACAGCGCGCGGGAAAAACGAACACCTAAACCTTTCTGTTCCGAGCTCTGATTTCTCTTATTTTATTTTGATTCCTACCTATGTAGGTTGGGCTCAACAAAATATTTTCGCATTCGGAAGACAAAATTGGTGACTGAAATTTCGTAAATAGATCTCGCCGCGACGAAAAACGTCTTCGCTTTAATGACTTCCATCCCAACTCGCGTATCGTATCTGCCACACTATCTCCCCTATTACGTGATAATACAAAACGAGCTGGCCATTTTTGCACCCTTACTACATACAAAAAGATTTGGCGGATGCGGTCGGCCGTAATCTGCGGTTGTTTGCTAATGATGCTGTGGTGTACGGTAAGGTGTCGAAGATAATTGACTGTAGCAGAATACAAGACGGGTGACAAAATTTCTAGCTGGTGTCACCAAAGGCTGCTGCTAGCCCTAAATGTTGAAAAATGTAAGTTAACGAAGATGAGTAGGGGAAAAAAAAGAACTGATGTACGGATACAGCATTAGTAGTGTCCTGATTGCTACAGTCAGGGAGTAACGGTGCACAACGATATGAAATGGAACGATAATGTGAAGAATATGGTAGGGAAGGCGTATGGTCGATTTCGGTTAATTGGGAAGTTCATTTGTAAAGGAGACCCCATACAGGACGCTGGTGCCACTTATTCTTGAGTACTGTTTAAATATTTGGGATCCGTACCAGGTCGGATAAAGGTAGACACTGAACAATTCAGACGCGGGCTGGGATATTTGTTACCGGTGAGTTCGAATAACAAACAAGTGTGACGGAGATGCTTTGGAAACTCAAATGGGAGACCCTGGAGGGAAGGCTACGTTCTTCGCGAGGAACATTATTGAGAAAATTTAGAGAACCATCATTTGAAGACGACTGGAGAAAGATTGTAATGCCTCTACCATAGATTATGCCTAAGGACCACTAACATAAGATACGATAAATTAGGGCTCATACGAAGGCATATAGAAAATCGTTTGCGAGTTGAACAGGAAAGAAAATGGCTAGTGGTACAGCGTAACCTCCGCCACGTACCGCACGGTGGCTTGCGGAGTTTCTATGTAGATGCAGATGTCGTCCTAACTTCTGACGAACAGCGTTTCCAAAACTTTCCCGATCAGATGTGACTGAAATACTACGGGGGTTACGCGTCCGTCTACGTAATCAACGCCGGTATTTTTCTTACCTAAACATGTTTCGATTAACTTTTGGAATCGTCAGTGATAACGAAATTGAAAGTACGCCTTCAGTTGATTCTTCAGCTTCTCCCAGCTTAATTAATGAAGAAACAGTTATCGGGTGAACTAGTCGTATGTCAGGGGCGAGCGCGCGTAATATTTAGGCAAGCAGACAGTTCACCAGCGTAGTCGCTTGCGGAAATATTGTGCTCGTTGGACACAGACATCCGGCAAACTACCTGTTCGCTTCTGCCCGGGGTTCTTCGGCCGACGTTCGTCTGATGATTTTTCTGACGTTTCACCAGCACGAGTGGCAGGCATTGTCGAAGTTTCACACTCCAGTGATTATGATGGAAACTTTAACAATGCCAGCCTCTCGTGCTGGCGAAACATCAGAAAAATCATCAGACGAAGGTCGGCCGAAGAACTCGAAAAAGAAGAAATGGCTCTGAGCACTATGAGACTTAACACCGGAGGTCATCGGTCCCCTAAAACTACTTAAACCTAACACACATCCGTGCCCGAGGCAGGATTCGAACCTGCCACCGTAGTAGTCGCGCGGTTCCGGACTGGATCGCCTAGAACTGCTCGGCCACCGCGGCCGGCTCGAGAAAGAAACCAACAGGCAGTTTGTCAACAAGTGGCCACGAAAGCCTTAACAATTTTGTAGACATCCGGCCGTTCACCCGTGAATTATTTCCACATTAGCTCTGCAAAATGGGAAACACGAAGGCCACAGGACACGATGACCAGTTCTAATGTATAGAAAGGCGAACGTTGCCCAGGTCAGGGATTCCCAAATCTTTCCACTGACGGAGCACTTTGAGAATTCTGGTACTTTGATGGAACACCTTATTTGTTTTGAAGGTTAACACAATTATTAAAACTTGTCAAAATCAGAAACTTTTGTTATTCGGTAATTACTCTAATTTTCAATCATAACCAATGGCATAGAAACCACAATAAAATTAAAAAAGAAATGTCGGAAAAACGCCTTTTTTTACGTTTTACGAGGAGCACTTATTCACTTCCCGCTGAACACAGTTTGGGAAACCGTGGTGTTCGTACTTTTTTCATTTTACTGCACAGAAAAATGTGTTGAGACACTAGCTGTTCATTTTCTATATTAACGACGTAGCAGACAATACTAACAATAAATCAAGACGTTTCGCAGATGATGTATTTATCTGTAATGAAGCAGTATCTGAAAAAAGCTACACAAATATTGGTCAGATCTCGGTAAGATTTGTAGGTGGTGAGAAGATTGCCAACAAAAGAGAATATTTTGGTTACGTAACACTTGCTATATGGCTTGGTTGGTACTGGCTGGTTTCTGCTACACACTGTATGCCACTGTTCGAAACAAGCTGCCTTTAAAACGTTGTCCACTGGTTGTCTTTATAAAATGTAGGTTTTGCGGTCGTTTGCCAGGCAAGTATACTAAAATTTGAATAAAATACCTGCAGCACTGAAGCATGTGTTGGTGAAAGCTCAAAATAATAGCTTTATTGCTCAAGTAGTTTCCTCAGAGCGTTTCTTTATGGAGCACAGAGTGACAAGGTAGTGAGCTTCACCAACATACAACGCAACTGATCAAGAAACAGTGTTTTAACATCAGTGCCCGTTCAGAAATCTTACACTAACAAACTGCAGTCTGTCAACACCGGATCACAGAAGTTTCAAACAATACACAACACCACCGAGATGTCTTCGTTAATCGTGTCCTCTGAGTATTTTCCGAGCAGTCTAACACAAATATTTCCTGATCCATCGCAGGTGATACTGTTGTAGAACAGCGTACACAAAAAACAAGAAGTTTGAATTCAGCACTGAATCAGCATCACGACTATTACTATCACGATCACGTTTCAGCGATCGTGCGAAGTTCAGTGGTACGTATCCACATGTTCGATGACTGCAGGTAGGCGCAAAACTGATTGTTATTCTACCTGAGTTCTTTCAACGTGATGATCTCCTCTGCTGCGATACATAATAGCACCCTTTTCTCTGGATAGGCTGTGTGAAAGGAGCGCTCGGGGAAAACAAAACCTCAACGTCATAAGGTGTATAATAAAGGAAGAACAGTCGCTGCTCAAGGGACTTAAAATATGGTGTGCGGTATTTCTGTTGTTGCGAACACTTTAAGAGGATCCGTCTTAGCGGTGCTTTCCCGGTTTCTGAATCAAAACATTTTTAGACGAATTTCTAATATCTGTCCAGTAAGTGCCAATTTCACTAATATATCCCTAAATTATTTGTACATCAACGGATGTCTATGTCAAAAATGAAAGCTGTTTTATTTTAACTTTTATTTGGCAGAAAAATCAAAAGCAGTGGGCCATTGATCACACCATTAATTGTTTGATGACAAGCACAACAAGCACTATCACGCTTTCTAACCCAGTTATTTCCGAAATTGCGACTATCACTTCGTTTCTACTATAAGGAACACTTGAATGTGCAGTGAAGATACGCAGGGAAATAGAAGATTGGAGAAATAAAGCGTTGTACTTGTTCGTCAGCAGGCAAACCAGCTTTTTGCTTAACACTCATGTGGAAATACTACCTTTGATAGCAAAGCTTATGTTGGACTGAGAAACAAAATACTATTTTAGAATCACAGCTTCGCTCATTCACACCTTAACTGATTGGGCGCTTCTGACGACGAACTGTCGATCCTTTCATCTGGTTTTCCTTTCCGTTTGTAATGGTTGCAAAGATGCAATAATTAGATAAAAAACGTTTACTGTACACCAGACAGCAAGAACGTTGCTGGCAGAATGAATTTCTCGTGACAACGCAACTGTTGTACTAGTTTTCTTCAGCGTAAATCATAGTGTGTTATCAGCTTGACTAAGACAACAAGAACTCTTAAGAGCTCTTCCCCCTATTTGCGCCGGCTAATCCGAGCAGCTCAAGCAAATGAGGAAACTGCAAAAACAGACGACTCCCACGACACTGTTTCCACGTGGACACAGTACTCACATTTATGTTTCTGCGACTGTTCAACACGACCATTAAGATCAGTATCAGCGGTACTTGCGTAAAGGAAGTACAAAATATTTGTACCGTATGTTTTCAGTACTGTCGAGACCCAGACCCATTACAGAGTATCAGTTGCTCGGTACTTTAGTTACTGAATGTCACTGAGTAGAAACGTTTTTTGAAGTTTGTTCTGGACATTTATGTGACTGAAAATGATTCTCGACACAATCGGAGTTTGCTACATTTCCTGGTCCTCCTCCGAAAAATAAAATCCAACAGTGTGCTTCTTTTCAGGTAAATGATGATTGCGCAACTCAGCGATAGAGTTTACACTATCGTCAGAGTGAGCACATGTGAATAGTACAGTGAGTCCTCGTAAAATAAAACTTCAACAAATGTAGGTAGATCGATATTATTGATATCACAGACAAACAAGTTACTCACGCCTTCCATTGCTCGGGCACGGCTTTTGAATTCCCAGCACTAACGAAATGCGTCTGGGAGTAAGGTATTTGAGACTTAGGCCGATATTACACTATCATATTTCTTTGACACAGAAATATGATCGAATATTCATCAAATTTCTTTGATAAAGATTTTTGATGTGGTGCTGAAAAAGGGGTATTATACTGTCGTCATATTTTCGTTAAATTTCAAGATGGCGAAGAACGTGCAGTTGCTAGTACCATAATTGCATTATGTATTTGGAAGAAAAGCGGCGGAAAAAAGGAAACACACTTGGATGAAGACATACGTATTACGTCGAGACAGTAAAAGCATTCAGCAAAACTTTTTTCTAGAGCTGCTGGTGGAGAACGTCAAGTCTTATACATAAATTACTTACGAATGGATGAGAGTGTATTTCAGTATTTGCTCAGTTAAGTGGTTCGTCATATTACAAAACGGAATACTCTCTTCAGAAATGCTGTATGTGCGGAAGACAAACTGTGACTTCTTGATACATGAGAGAGCTACTCTAGTTTACAACAATGCAAATGCACAGTTTACAACAATGCACATTAACCAAAATATTGCAGAAAGGTGTGAAGCGATTTATAGAGTACTAACGATGGAATATGTGAAGGCAAATAAATGTTTCGTACACTGTATGGGCAATAAGAAATATTTTCATTTTTGAATACTTTAATTAATGGAATTAGGGTCCAACAACTACAAAATAAATAAAAAGGAAGAAACAGATGAGGTGCTTTTTAACTTGTGGCATCCAGAGTTCAAAATCAAAGTAGAATGGAAAGCTATGAAAGAATTTTTTTTATTTTAGAGTGTGACCACATCGTCTATTCCGGCTTGCTGAAAAGCTGCCTTGCTCATCCCCCACCCTAGTCGAAGCAAGTTTATACATAAAAGAATCGAAGGAACAGATCAACTTTGAAGCCACGTTTACGGACACGCTATAGAGACGTCAAATTGCTTTAGCAAAGCCAGTGCTCCAAGCGGTTACATTTCACATTGCAGTGAACACAAGACGAACGACTTTTGTGATCAAATCTACGGCGAGGCTCTAAATTTGATCATATTTATTTGATGACAGGCGAGATTTGACAAAGTGCCGTATTAAACCAACAAATTTGCTTGACATAAATATTTGACAAAGAAATATGATAGTGTAATATCGGCCTTATGAATACTGCTGGCTCCGCCCGAGGCGAATACGACACGCATGTTAGTAAGAAGACGAGCTAGTACTACACGTCTCTGGCAGTAACGAAACTGTACATCGGGTCTCGTGGAACATCTGTTACTGAGAAACTAATAGATGCAATATGCAGCTGGCCAGTAATTCGACTGAATGTTTTAACAGAACCACCCACTAACCTCTGCTCCCCTCCCGTGACGTAGATGGGAACAGTGTATTGGCACCGCGCGTGAGTCACAGCAGCTTACTTCTGTGCGAGAGCCCTGGCGCAGTTCAAGGCCGGCTGCACGTGGCGGGTTCCGTTACATCCGCGCTTCGCAGGTGCACCGTCAGCTGACCAAGCCGCGAGGCACGCCGGGAATGTTCTACATACACACACACACACACACACACACACACACACACACACACACCTCACCTCAACTTGAGGCTGACTGCTGACAATTGCTGTCGCTCCGTGGTCGTCGCTTACCCCTGCAGAACAGTTACAGCCGCAAAAAGGACTCGGTAAAAGGACTGGGTAGAGCCTCTTCCGCAAGACTGCCAAGCCATGAGATTGCATTTGGCGATGCGGACGCGCAACCATAAAGCCTCTTTTACACGGGCGACTTTCTTTCCTCAGTCTACTAGTGGTGGCAAGTTGGTCTTCTACATTGCCCCTGACTTTTTATTCCTGTGCTGACGAACATCACCTACGTATTTCATGAAAAAAGAAAAACAGCACACTTGCGCGATATCAGCCGCAGCAATCGGACCCGCGTGAAAATTTGGGCCATAATTCTGACAGTATGCAGTTATGATGGTCAGAAAGAACAACATTTAAATTTTACCGCCCCTCCCTCCCCCCGGTTTGCCATTCGGTCGGCCTTGATGTCAGAGGTGAGTGGAGAGGGAGGGAGGGGAGAGGGAGGGAGGGAGGGAGAGAGGGGGAGAGGGCGAGAGGGAGGGAGGGCGAGAGGGAGGGAGGGCGAGAGGGAGGGAGGGCGAGAGGGAGGGAGGGCGAGAGGGAGGGAGGGCGAGAGGGAGGGAGGGCGAGAGGGAGGGAGGGCGAGAGGGAGGGAGGGCGAGAGGGAGGGAGGGCGAGAGGGAGGGAGGGCGAGAGGGAGGGAGGGCGAGAGGGAGGGAGGGCGAGAGGGAGGGAGGGCGAGAGGGAGGGAGGGCGAGAGGGAGGGAGGGCGAGAGGGAGGGAGGGCGAGAGGGAGGGAGGGCGAGAGGGAGGGAGGGCGAGAGGGAGGGAGGGCGAGAGGGAGGGAGGGCGAGAGGGAGGGAGGGCGAGAGGGAGGGAGGGCGAGAGGGAGGGAGGGCGAGAGGGAGGGAGGGCGAGAGGGAGGGAGGGCGAGAGGGAGGGAGGGCGAGAGGGAGGGAGGGCGAGAGGGAGGGAGGGCGAGAGGGAGGGAGGGCGAGAGGGAGGGAGGGCGAGAGGGAGGGAGGGCGAGAGGGAGGGAGGGCGAGAGGGAGGGAGGGCGAGAGGGAGGGAGGGCGAGAGGGAGGGAGGGCGAGAGGGAGGGAGGGCGAGAGGGAGGGAGGGCGAGAGGGAGGGAGGGCGAGAGGGAGGGAGGGCGAGAGGGAGGGAGGGCGAGAGGGAGGGAGGGCGAGAGGGAGGGAGGGCGAGAGGGAGGGAGGGCGAGAGGGAGGGAGGGCGAGAGGGAGGGAGGGCGAGAGGGAGGGAGGGCGAGAGGGAGGGAGGGCGAGAGGGAGGGAGGGCGAGAGGGAGGGAGGGCGAGAGGGAGGGAGGGCGAGAGGGAGGGAGGGCGAGAGGGAGGGAGGGCGAGAGGGAGGGAGGGCGAGAGGGAGGGAGGGCGAGAGGGAGGGAGGGCGAGAGGGAGGGAGGGCGAGAGGGAGGGAGGGCGAGAGGGAGGGAGGGGGAGAGGGAGGGAGGGGGAGAGGGAGGGAGGGGGAGAGGGAGGGAGGGGGAGAGGGAGGGAGGGGGAGAGGGAGGGAGGGGGAGAGGGAGGGAGGGGGAGAGGGAGGGAGGGGGAGAGGGAGGGAGAGGAGAGGGAGGGAGAGGAGAGGGAGGGAGGGGAGAGGGAGAGAGGGAGGGAGGGAGGGGAGAGAGAGGGAGGGAGGGAGGGGAGAGAGAGGGAGGGAGGGAGGGGAGAGGGAGGGAGGGAGGGGAGAGGGAGGGAGGGAGGGGAGAGGGAGGGAGGGAGGGGAGAGGGAGGGAGGGAGGGAGGGAGGGAGGGGAGAGGGAGGGAGGGAGGGGAGAGGGAGGGAGGGAGGGGAGAGGGAGGGAGGGAGGGGAGAGGGAGGGAGGGAGGGGAGAGGGAGGGAGGGGAGAGGGAGGAAGGGGAGAGGGAGGAAGGGGAGAGGGAGGAGGAGGGATGGGGAGGGGGCAGGGAGGGAGGGGGCAGGGAGGGAGGGAGGGGGAGAGGAGGAGAATGGACACATCTGACACCTGCCCAAAGCGTTTTCAAATTTTGGGGGGGAACACACCTTATTCTACGCACATATACGTTCAGCGTAATTTCATGAATATTCTTGTATTGGCATTCTGCGGATGTCTTTTATGCCTCATAAATCGAAATGAATAAAGCCAAGCAACTGGACAATTAATATGCAGTGAAATTTATGATTTACGTTTTACAATACTGCAATACAGCACCTCCTGCAAATATATTGAAGTTTCAGATTTCCAGCTTTGAAGTCGGAAGAAAACAAAGCGCAACAGCAATGTTAATAATTCTTTAATGACTTACTAATTCCTCTCATTCATTCACACTGCATTTGTGAACAGCAACATAAAACTATTCGAAGCAAAAACGTCTCTGCCACCAGCTGCAGTTGATAAACCACGCTCTTTCAAACAACGAACAAAGCATGTTACCAGTGTGAAAACAGCATTTCACAAACCTCTTACTCCAGTGTACAGTACTTCGCGCTCCGGCATTAGGCGATCGCAATGGGAGGGGTGAGTGACGAACAACCTGTACATGCGAAAGTTTTGAAGCTGGACTTCCCGAAGCTCGTAACTAAGTACTGCCAACAACCACGGCCCAAATTTTCGCGGAGGTCGATTGTTAGGGCTGGTATCTTGCAAGCGCACATCTTTCTCATTGAAGTTTGAGGTGAAGTTGATGTTGCTTCGTTTTGATTCTCTTGTTCCGACTGGTCGTTTCTGTTTACATGTCCGCGCCTTTTTTTGTGTGTTTTAGAACCGTCTGATGTGCAGTGAGGCACCTGAACGGTGTAAGTGACGTTATGATGGACCATACTCTTTCCTGCGAAACCGGAGTATAGTAACATAGTGTAGAAAGAAGCGATTATAGTTGAGCTTATTAAATTTCACAGTGAATGTTCTTGGCAAAGATACATTATCCCCACTCCTGAGGACAGAATGAATATGAATGACTTATAAACAATTTAACACGTCTACAGTTCATTACTCGAGAAAACAGCAGCCAAAACCCAATGGCATAGCCTACTGGCAACATGGAATAGTGATGCTTTTTTTCCCACCCGTCCGCCCCCCCTCCCCCCCTCGCGGTGTGATACGCTAATGTCGCTTGTGGATATCAGTACGTACCAAGACTGCAAACCTGTAAGCATAAACAAAATAATAATTAAGTACCTATGTTTTAGAGGTGATGTTTAAAACCTTAGAACAACACCTCGCGGTGTTATAAAGGAGTAGCTTGCTCTCCAAGAAGATCAAAGACGCAAGCTCAATATATGTGCCATAATTCTGAAAAACTGCCTTCAGTGGAGCGAAGAAACACCCTAGAGTAGAGTTCTTTCTATGAGACGCGAGAGCAGGGAAAGAGTGCGGTGCCGGCCGATTCCGGTGGACGGAAGGACCTTGTAAGGTTGTGCGGGTGAACGGCCGGCCGTGTCGCAAGAAAATCACTGGAACGCCGAGTGACTACCGTCTGCGGACCTCGTCGGCAGCTAACGGGTTCTACCTCGTGATCAGCTGCTTTGTCTAGGCAGCGGGCGGCCGCCTTGTTAATTGAAAAGGCACTTTGCAAGTAATATCGCCAAGGAGCGTAGCGGAGTGCTGATCGCACGGATACCGCACTGCCTCTCCCAGATCTATTAATACATTTACCACGATACTGGTTCGCCAGACAATTTTTACTAAAATATGCATATAATTTAAGTAAATTCATCCTCTATTGGATTTTTATTTGCTCATTCGACATGAGGCACCCTTTCCAATAACACGTAGTATAAACGACTATGGACAATAAAAACTGATGTAATGACTTCTCTGCGTCGATTTACTGCGACTAAGTGAGATGGCACACTTGTGTAGGAACTACAGTGGAATTCGAACGAAGCTGGGTTCCAATTCCCGTCCAGCCATCCGGACTTGGTTCCCCTAAAACCGATTACAGCGAATTATTGGATAAATCCTTTCAAAAGGACATCCGTCCTTGCCCAATCTGAACTGACGTTCCGCGTCTAATTGTCTCGTGTTCGTCGAGACGTTAAACTGTAACTTTTATTCCTTTCTGTTTACTGATCTATATCGTCATCCTCTTTAAGACCACCTACATGCGCAGACTAGACCTAGTAAACCTTATAGTTTTTTTCGTGTGACGTGAAGCCTGATCGCTCTAGCATCACATATCTTGACTTGTATGAAATGAGTTTACTTACACGCAGTAGGTAGTAATCATTGTCTCTCTCTCTCTCTCTGTCTCTGTCTCTGTCTCTGTCTCTGTCTCTGTCTCTGTCTCTGTCTCTCTGTCTCTGTCTCTCTGTCTCTGTCTCTCTGTCTCTGTCTCTCTGTCTCTGTCTCTCTGTCTCTGTCTCTCTGTCTCTGTCTCTGTCTCTGTCTCTGTCTCTCTGTCTCTGTCTCTGTCTCTCTGTCTCTGTCTCTGTCTCTCTGTCTCTGTCTCTGTCTCTGTCTCTCTGTCTCTGTCTCTGTCTCTCTGTCTCTGTCTCTGTCTCTCTGTCTCTCTGTCTCTGTCTCTCTGTCTCTGTCTCTCTGTCTCTGTCTCTCTGTCTCTGTCTCTGTCTCTGTCTCTGTCTCTGTCTCTGTCTCTGTCTCTGTCTCTGTCTCTGTCTCTGTCTCTGTCTCTGTCTCTGTCTCTGTCTCTGTCTCTGTCTCTGTCTCTGTCTCTGTCTCTGTCTCTGTCTCTGTCTCTGTCTCTGTCTCTGTCTCTGTCTCTGTCTCTGTCTCTGTCTCTGTCTCTGTCTCTGTCTCTGTCTCTGTCTCTGTCTCTGTCTCTGTCTCTGTCTCTGTCTCTGTCTCTGTCTCTCTTTTGTAGCGGACTAAAGTAATTGGAGAAAATCAGATCTGGTGATTTTCCCGACCACTCAACAGCAGCACAAGGCAAACTCATCAATTCCCCAGGTCTCTATTGAAACCTAGAACGCTGCACTCCAATAATTTTTACCTCTATCGGGGCCCCTTCATAGTTACACAGGAGCTGTCATTACATAAGCATTGTACCATCACATTGCTGTGTTGGCCGGCTCCCGTTCTGATTACGTTAATTTTTACCCAGACTTTTCAAACTTTTCCTTCAATCCTCCTGCTGCGTCTGTCACGAACCTCCTACACCTCTAGGAAGGACTCTAGGTCGTCTTTTGGTCAGTTGGAGCAAAGTTCGCGTCTTACACATTTAAGCAGCACTAACGTCCGGAAAAGCTTCGCTTTCTCGTTTGTTAGTTTCAGCAGCGGAAGTCTAACTGCACTGCGCCGGCAGTTCTTGACCTCACATTTACTACGTCTACCAAATATTTTAGCGAAATATTTTAGCTTCACACATTAAAACTGCTGTTATTTTCGATTTTTTGAAAAAGAAAATCACTACATTAAATGAAATTTAATAGGATCTGTAAATCAAAACGTTAAAAATACCCATCTCCCCATATTCGTCATGTCACTGAACACCCTCGTTTCTATACCTTTACCAATTTAGGAAATGTCACAATGATATTCACGTAGGACCGCCCACGCTATAAATTGGGATTCCAAAGGTTAATAGTTCCACAGAAGTGACCAACTTGTCCAGTGAAAGATGCATGAGGTAACGCTTTAAAGTATGGGTGTTGGTGTTTAGCCACAATCAGATCAGTTTTTGCAAGTGAACACTCGAATTTGCGTGAAAATTTTAAGTGCAAATAAATTTTACTTATCTCTCTAACGACTGCGACAGTATATTTTTGTCAATGAAGTTCATACCGCATTCTCCCTTTTTTGCTACGAGTTCTTAAAGGTTGCTGGATTACATTTTCTGTAAAGTACTGAAGTACTGTTTTGCTATAATGATTTGAACAAATCAAACTGACGACTTCACAGACTGGGCTGCAGAACTGTCTCTTACTATTGCTTTATACCACTTAACGACTCTTACTGATTAGCACATCGGTACGTACTGTTCCAGCTGAGCTGTTTGTGTATTATTTTTGAAATTTTACGTAATTTCAATTTCACATTAGTGACTTTCTATTGTAATACAGTTTTGACACAATTTCATTTTAACTCACTTATGCGCATATAATAAATTTATATAGTGTGAGAACATGGACGTAGTGTACTATTTACCTTGCAAGTTTTACCCACATACATCGAATTATCACAATTCGTAGTTGCATGTTACAAGCTACAACAAAAACGTGTAATCCATATAGAAACACCAAAAATAAGAAAATTTCCTCTGATCATTCATAATGTGTATCATTTCATTCTACACAATTTAGTAACAAAGCTATTTTTTCTTTAACAATATACGATTTCAATATTTTGAAGCATCTTATTAATACCCCCCCCCCCCTCTCACCCCTGAACTCAGCAGCACAACAAAGCTTCCCTCCTCTACTTCCGCAATAGATGTTTTTTGAACTAGCCCGATTTTCTTTCGTAAAATAGAATATACGTGATTCCCCTGAAAGGAACATTACGTACATGAATTATTACTATAATGAATTTAATAATCGTTACAATCTCTTTGTGTCATCTGAACTGATTACTTCACTTCGTGCACTTCGGCATGCGAAAATTATCTTCATAGAGTACGTTCTTCTGGCAGCCATACCATCGAACGGCAGCTGTACACGTGTAGCGAAAAAGATACTCAAGGGCAAAAAATATTGCAGACTTAGCTGTGCCCGAAACACAGTGGCACACAGTCCCACTATACACGTTTTTTTTTTTTTTTTTTTTTTGTGGTTTTCGGGCGCACAACTTCAATGGTCATTAGCGCCCTGACTACTCTAAGAATGCACCGCGAGGCACAAGTTGACAACAACAACTAAAAGGGAAAACACAATAAAAGACAGACTGACAGGCATTGGATTAAAAAACATCATCAAATGTCCTTAGCGAGGTGTGTCAAATTGATAAAACAAAGAACACGAGCAGCTGCTCGTGGGTCATCCGCTAAAATGGCATCGAAAGTATTAGGCAGGTTAAGATCGAGGCGCAGTGTGTTAAGATCAGGACAGGACATTAAAATGTGTCTAACCGTCAGCAAGTGCCCACATGGGCAGAACGGCGCCGGCGCAGCCGTCAGCAGATGGCGATGGCTGAAACGGCAGTGTCCAATTCTTAACCTTGCTAAAACGACCTCCTCCCGCCGAGAAGGGCGTGAGGAGGACGTCCAAGCCACGGGAAGAGGTTTTAAGGCCCGAAGCTTGTTGTCGGTAAGTGCAGCCCAATCGGCATGCCACAGCGACACAACGCGCCGACAAATGACCCTGCTAAAATCGGACGAAGGGACACAACAAGAAGCTGTCCGAGGCTGGAGGACCGCAGCCTTGGCCGCGGCATCTGCAGCTTCGTTCCCAGGGATACCGACATGGCCAGGAACCCACATAAAGCTAACCGGCGTACCGACGTCCACCAGCTGCTGAAGAGAGCGTTGGATCCGGTGTACGAAAGGGTGAACCGGGTACGGATCACTGAGGCTCTGGATGGCGCTCAGGGAATCTGAGCAGATGACATAAGCAGAATGTCGGTGGCGGCAGATGTAAAGAACAGCCTGGTAGAGGGCAAAGAGCTCAGCTGTGAAGACCGAACAATGGCCATGGAGCCGGTATTGGAAACTTTGTGCCCCGACAATAAAGGAACACCCGACCCCGTCATTGGTCTTAGAGCCATCTGTATAAATGAAAGTCATGTTGTTGAACTTCGAACGAAGTTCCAAAAAACGGGAGTGGTAGACCGAACCGGGGGTGACCTCTTTTGGGAGCGAGCTGAGGTCGAGGTGAACGCGGACCTGAGCCTGGAGCCAAGGTGGCGTGCGGCTCTCGCCCACTCGAAAGGTTGCAGGGAGTGAAAAATTAAGGTGTTGAAGGAGGCGACGAAAGCGAACTCCAGGGGGTAGCAAGGCAGAGACATACAACCCGTATTGAAGGTCAAGAGAGTCGTCAAAAAAGGAACGATAAGACGGATGGTCGGGCATTGACAGTAGCCGACAGGCATACCGACAAAGCAGTATATCGCGCCGGTAGGTGAGTGGCAATTCGCCAGCGTCAGCATGAAGACTCTCTACGGGACTGGTATAAAATGCTCCGATCGCAAGTCGTAAACCCCGATGTTGTATGGAGTTGAGGCGGCGTAAGATGGATGGCCGTGCAGAGGAGTATACGAAGCTCCCATAATCCAGCTTGGAGCGGACGATCGACCGATATAGACGAAGTAGGACGGTTCGATCCGCTCCCCACGACATACCACTGAGAACACGGAGGACATTTAAAGAACGGGTACAACGGGCGGCCAAATATGACACATGTGGAGACCAGCTAAGTTTCCTGTCAAAGGTAAGGCCTAAAAATTTGATTGTCTCCACGAGTGGGAGAGCAACGGGACCGAGTCGTAAGGACGGTGGGAGAAACTCTTTGTAGCGCCAGAAGTTAATACAGACCGTCTTCTCGGCAGAAAAACGGAAGCCATTGGCGACACTCCAGGAGTAAAGACGGTCAAGAGAACGCTGAAGACAGCGCTCCAGGACACGTGCACACTGCGCGCTGCAATAGATGGTAAAATCGTCCACGAAAAGGGAGCCTGATACATCAGCTGGGAGGCAATCCATTATTGGATTGATCGCGATGGCGAAGAGAGCGACGCTCAAAACTGAGCCCTGTGGCACCCCATTCTCCTGGCGAAAGGTGTCGGACAGGACAGAACCCACACGTACCCGAAACTGTCGATCCATTAAAAAGGAATGAATAAAAAGAGGGAGGCGACCGCGAAAGCCCCATGTATGCATGATGCGGAGAATGCCCGCCCTCCAACAGGTGTCGTAAGCCTTCTCCAAATCAAAGAACACAGCCGCGGTCGGGCGCTTCCGCAAGAAGTTATTCATAATGAAGGTCGACAAGGTAACCAGATGGTCAACAGCAGAGCGGCGCCTTCGAAATCCACATTGTACATTGGTAAGTAGGCGTCGAGACTCGAGCAGCCAAACCAATCGAGAGTTAACCATTCGCTCCATCACTTTACAGACACAGCTGGTAAGCGAGATAGGTCGATAACTGGAAGGCAAGTGCTTGTCCTTCCCCGGCTTAGGAATCGGGACAACAATAGACTCGCGCCAGCATGCGGGAACATGTCCCTCAATCCAGATGCGATTGTATGTACGAAGAAGAAAACCTTTACCCGCAGGAGAAAGGTTCTTCAGCATCTGAATATGAATAGAATCAGGCCCTGGAGCGGAGGACCGTGATCGGCCAAGTGCGGTTTCGAGTTCCCGCATGGTGAATGGGGCATTATAACTTTCACAATTCGAGGAGCGGAAGTCAGGTGGCCTAGCCTCCTCTGCCTCTTTGCGGGGGAGGAAGGCAGGGTGGTAATGAGCGGAGCTCGAAACCTCGGCGAAAAAGCGGCCGAAGGCATTGGAGACAGCCTCAGGGGCCACAAGGACGTCATTCGCGACCTTCAAGCCAGAAACTGGGGAGTGGACCTTAGTGCCAGATAGCCGGCGCAGGCTACCCCAGACAACAGAAGAAGGGGTAGAACTGTTGAAGGTGCTTGTGAAAGCAGCCCAGCTGGCTTTCTTGCTTTCTTTAATAATACGACGACACTGAGCACGTAATCGTTTATAATTAATACAATTCGCCACTGTAGGGTGGCGCTTAAAGGTGCGTAAAGCACGTCGACGAGCACGTAAAGCATCTCTACATGCTGCGGTCCACCAGGGGACCGGTACGCGACGTGGAGAAGAAGTAGGGTGAGGGATGGAATATTCAGCAGCAGCGAGAATGACTTCCGTGAGGTGTGCGACCTGACGATCGCAGCTTGTGAAGGTTTGATCCTGAAAGGTAGCCCTGGAAGAGAAGAGCTCCCAGTCTGCCTTGGAGATGGTCCAACGAGAGGAGCACGGAGAGGGAGTATGCTGCAGGAGATGGATAACACACGGGAAATGGTCGCTCGAATATGTATCAGAAAGTGCATACCACTCAAACCGGCGTGCAAGTTGGGGAGTACATATAGAGAGGTCTAAATGGGAATAGGTGTGAGATGTGTCCGAAAGAAAAGTAGGGGCGCCAGTATTGAGGCAGACAAGATCGAGCTGGTTGAAAAGGTCTGCTAACAAGGAGCCCCTCGGGCAGGATGCTGGAGAGCCCCAAAGGGGATGGTGGGCATTGAAGTCTCCAGTTAACAAAAATGGTGCAGGTAGCTGAGCAATAAGTTGCATCACGTCTGCCCTGGTAACGGCAGATGACGATGGAGTGTAAACGGTACAAAAGGAAAACGTAAAAGTGGGGAGAGTAATGCGGATGGCAACTGCCTGCAGGCCGGTGTGCAACGTGATGGGATCGTAGTAAATATCATCCCGGACCAGCAACATAACCCCTCCATGAGCTGGGATACCTACCACAGGGGGTAGGTCAAAACGCACAGAGGTGTAGTGTGCCAAGGCAATTTGATCGCATGGGCGTAGCTTCGTTTCCTGGAGGGCTACGACAAGCGGACGGTGCAAGCGGAGCAGCAACTTCAAGTCCTCTCGGTTGGAGCGAATGCTGCGAATATTCCAGTGAATAAGTGCCATCATAAGAAAAGAAAGATGAGAGAAGTGGTCACCTCGAAGGCCGCTTAGGGCCTGGCTTCGAGCGAGCACTGCCGCCGCTATCAGTAGGCGGACAGTCATCGTCCATTGGGTCTATAGGGTCATCGGCCATCTCGGGAGGATGGCCGGGAGGGGGAGCTTCCTCCGCCAGTGAACGGCCAGATGTACGGCGACCAGCGGTGCGGCCAGGCGAAACGGATGACGGCCTGGGGCGGCAGCCGCTGGGTGGCGCAAGAGAAGAAATGCGCCGTGGCGGGGAAGGAGAACTGTGCTTCCTATGCGCCTTTTTGGAAGGACGTGTAGTGGAAGTACCGGTCGAAGGCTGTGAGGTCGAGGTACGGAGGAAGTCTGCACGGGATGGTTCCTTCTTGAAGGCCCGTGCATCTGACTTCGGTGTCTTCGTTTTAGCAGAAGCTGAAGAAGGTGCTCGTGTCTGTGGGGTGATGGGAGGAAGAGGAGACGTCGACCGCGCGATCTTAGCACTGGCCGAACGGACGACCGTGGTGCTGAAGGTCAGATCGCATGTCTGGGTTGCTACCTCCCGGGTAGTCCGAGGAGAGGCGAGGACAGTACTGTATTTCCCCGCTGGGAGCAGCGTGGGCTTCCTACTAGCCAATAGCTTGCGAGCAGCCGAGGTGGACACTTTCTCTTTGACCCGAATTTCCTGGATACAGCGTTCTTCCTTATAGACAGGACAGTCGCGGGAGGATGCTGCACGGTCACCCTGACAGTTCACACAACGAGGAGACGGAGGTGGACAGTCACCCTCATGGGCATCCCTGCCACAGGTGACACATTTAGCCGCATTGGAACAAGACTGTCGAGTGTGATTGAAACGCTGACACTGGTAGCAGCGCGTAGGTGTCGGGATATAGGGGCGAACAGAAATAACCTCGTAGCCCGCCTTGATGCGCGATGGCAGCTTAACACTATCGAAGGTCAAGAAAATTGTCTGGGTCGGTACAAGGTCATTGTTGACCTTTTTCATGACCCTATGGACAGCCGTCACGCCCTGCTCAGCGAGGAATGATTGAAGCTCCTCGTCAGTCAATCCGTCGAGGGAGTCAGTATAGACCACACCACGAGACGAATTCAAAGTTCGGTGGGCCTCCACCCGGACAGGGAACGTGTACAGGAGGGTGGCCCGAAGCAGTTTTTGTGCCTGAAAGGCATTCTCAGTTTCCAGTAATAAGGTGCCGTTACGCAACCTGGTACAGGATTTGACAGATCCGGCTATGGCATCTACGCCCTTCTGAATAACGAAAGGGTTGACAGAGGAAAAATCCTTTCCGTCCTCAGTTCGAGAAACTACGAGGAACTGTGGGGCAGGCGGTAGTACTTTTGTCACTGTTGGCTGGTCACGTTTCCGTTTTTGGGTCGAAGTCGAAAGAGATGGAGTAGAATCCATTGCGGAGGAATCCCCCATGATTGCCAGCGTCTCCGATGGCGCGCTCCTTCCTTGTGGGGACCCTCTCAGAGGGCACTCCCGCCTTAGGTGAATGTTTACACCTCAGGTCACACCTCCCGAGAAACAGACGGAGGGACCAATCGGCATGGTCAGAAGGTATCAGCTCAGGCAATCACCCCTCCCCGGGCCTGGCCTTTACCAGGGGGTACGCGCGTGCCTTACATGTCTACCCAGGGCGGGGACTTACGCGTTACCCCGTCACCGGCTACGCGTGCGAACGCGTGGGTCGGCCTTCAGACACGCACAGGGAGGAAGGAAGAAGAGGAAAAAGAAGAGAGAGAGGGAGAAAGAGGACAGACTGTCTCAAACGCCGAGGCGGAGACCAGAGAAGGCAAGGAGAAGAAGGCAATGAGAAAGCAAGGGGAAGAAGGCAATAAGAAGGCAAGGAGAAGAAGGCAATGAGAAGGCAAGGAGAAAAAGGCAATGAGAAGGCAAGGAGAAAAAGGCAATGAGAAGGCAAGGAGAAGGCAAGGGAAAGAGTAAGGAAGACAGTGAGGTGGAGAAGAGCAAAGAAAGGAACCAACAAAAGGAAGGAAGAAACGAGAAGTGAAAAAACCAAAAGGACCACGATGATAGGTCGTGGAACCGTCCGTCTCCGGACGCAGGCGCGAACTACCCCCGTGAGGGGGATGGACTCCTTTTAGTCGCCTCTTACGACAGGCAGGAATACCGCGGGCCTATTCTAATCCCCGGACCCGCAGGGGGGGCACTATACACGTGCAGGCAGTTGTTGCAGCAGCGGTAAAATTACCTGAGCAAATAAAACGGTGATTATCAGATCGTACTGTGAATTATGTACTTCCCGTTCTACGCCAGACAGCAGACACGAGAGACCCAATTACGCAACAAAAAGCGGGTCTGGTGAACACGGGACAGTAATCCATACGAAGCCAGACCCCACTGATTGCAGAATCGTCTCCTTGATACACTTTCATGTCCGAGGAGTATGTGCTTGTATCGCATCAAATTCCGAAAGTAAACGTGTTCAAATGTGTCCAACAGCTTCAGTCGCAGTATATGTCTAAATATCTTCAAGGTGAACAAAAATTTAAGTTCTAACCCTTTCTTGCATCGTTTCGAAAGTAACTATTTTTCTTCATTTCAGGTTTACCATATAAGTAACTATTGGTAACAGCTCTTAACAGATTCTTATTGTCTTCTGTTGTTATACGAGCCGTGGCTTACGGAACCTTCCATTGTATGACCGCCCTTGGGCATTCCTACCACGTTCACGGTGAAACCAAAGACACTCTTACTTCACACAATCACATAGGAGAAGTTGAAAAGAAACTAGACTTGCACAAGATGCTTTGAAGCCATTACGTCGTTTCATATAAAAGTAATTGTGTAAATAACAGGTACAATGGTGTGTGTGTGTGTGTGTGTGTGTGTGTGTGTGAGAGAGAGAGAGAGAGAGAGAGAGAGAGGATCGATTTAGTGAACCTACGATGAAAGTGTCATCGTTCGTAAGGAAAGCAGACCTTTTGCCACCTTCGGTCTGTGATTTCAGTTGTACACTGCTCATTCTGATATAGGGTGTTATTTCTGGTTGTGTTAGTAGCAGCTGCTGCTGTACTCAGGTTTTCCGGAATCCTTGAGCGTGAAAAAACAGTATGTGTAGTTGCTGTATACTGTGTCGCGATAACGCCTTTGCGAGAGAGAAACTGTTCTGTACTAACATTCGCAGTTGCGATATTATTCAGTCGTCCCTTTATTCTCTCTCTCTCTCTCTCTCTCTCTCTCTCTCTCTCTCTCTCTCTCTCTCTCTCTCACACACACACACACACACACACACACACACAGAGAGAGACAGGAAGATTGAGTATGAGATACTTACGTAGCCTGAGAGACAAGAGTGGTAAAGGAAGAAGAGGGGGAGAGAGGGGGTGGAGGGCGAGAGGGGGGACGGGAGAGAGAGGAGAGAGAGAGAGAGAGAGAGAGAGAGAGAGAGAGAAGGTTATTCACTGTCACGGCTGTGGCGCGCCAGTTTACATCCGCATAAACAGGAAAACTGCGCTCCCGGCACGCTATCTTCTTCCTCGTCTCCTTCCCAGTACGTGCTGCGCCTCATGATCTCTGCGTTTTTCCTCATCCCAGTTGAGCATGTTAGTTCTGCCTGGCGCCAGTTGTGAACAAAAGCATTCTTCCATTTTGACTGCTCACGCTAGATATACATTACATTAGTAATTACGAATTTTTTCCGCAGAAGATACCTTCATGAGTAAATGGGTCATATTGTAATACAGCAGTTATGCGTGGGTAATCAAAATGAAAAATATTATTATTATTATTAATTTCGTTTCGCCCTCTAAGGAGCACGTGGAGCCATTACTTGGCACTGGCTTTCTTCTTGTTCTCATCTGCCCGAAACTTCATCCTTTCACTTTGGTTTGCCTCCTTTCTTGCGTCCATGCCCTTTTGAGTTTCAAATTCCTGCCTGTTGGGTTCTTGTGTGTGATGATGTGTATTGATTTTCTGTCCGTATGTAATCCGTGTACTTGACAATGCGGCCAATACTATTTTCTGTGAGGTCACTTTTGGTATCAACCAGCCAATGCGTTTTGGACTGTCGGGTACCGTTGATAATGTCGCAGATATTTTGGTCAAGCGAGAATCGCCCACACATTCTGTATGACCGTAGAATTTCATACGTCTTTTGCGTGAAAGTGAGGTGAACCGCTCAATCAGTGACTACACTACTTCTGAGCTTTTGCGCATCCAGGTACCACATTGAATTTTGATCCAAATATTTTTCTCAGTATCTATATTTCAATTTTCTCGAGGTCTTTGACGTTGTTAATTATTGATGACGTCTCCGCAGCGTAGAGTGCTTCCGTAAGAATGCCAGTGAGATGGGGACTTACGTTTGGCTCTGATGGACAGTGTTTTCCAGTAGATATTCCAGTTAAATGTGCAAGGCGTTGTGTAATTTATCTGCACGTGTTGTGTCAGCTATTTTTTTTTGCTGGTATTGCCAATAATTTCAGCTATATTCTTGAAATGTTAAACTTCTGTGATGTCGGCATACTTGAACGCAGCCATGGCAGTCAGTATAACATTCCCAGTATTCTCGATTTTAAATCTGAGCCATCCATATAACTGTACTACTTCGTGATCCTTCGCCTTTGTTGAATCTTTTTGACGTAAAGCGTCCATATTTTCCACATAGATGAAAGCGAAGGAAATTGGTAGCGATATTATTGAAGAAACCATTCCCGAGTCCTAGGGTCATCACGGAAAGCAATAGAAAAACAGAATTGCAAGGTACAAATAAACACAACAGAGGAAAGGAATTACAGCACTAACCTGACTGTAGTAGATGCTGAATGAGATCACCATTCACCTCTTGGAACTTTTGGGCCCTGGTTCGGAATGTTTTTTGAGTTGTTCAAAACAGATCCTGTCTGACGCCATTTTCGTACTAACAAGGGAACCACCCCATCGCACCCCCCTCAGATTTAGTTATAAGTTGGCACAGTGGATAGGCCTTGATAAACTGAACACAGATCAATTGAGAAAACAGGAAGAAGTTGTGTGGAACTGTGAAAAAATAAGCAAAATATACAAACTGAGTAGTCAATGGACCACATAAGCACCATAATGGACGATGTGAGATTAGGAGCGCCGTGGTCCCGTGGTAGCGTGAGCAGCTGAAGAACGAGAGGTCCTTGGTTCAAGTCTTCCCTCGACTGAAAATTTTACATTCTTTATTTTTGCATAGTTATTATCTGTCCGTTCGTTCATTGACATCTCTGTTCACTGTAATAAGTTTAGTGTCTGTGTTTTGCGACCGCATCGCAAAACCGTGCGATTAGTAGACGAAAGGACGTGCCTCTCCAATGGGAACCGAAAACATTTGATCGCAAGGTCATAGGTAAACCGATTCCTCCACAGGAAAACACATCTGATATTTTCTATACGACACTGGTGACGGCATGTGCGTCACGTGACAGGAATATATTGTCGACCCACCTAACTTGTACACTTGGCGAATGGGTAAAAAGATTCTTCTACCTTGCCCGATTTAGGTTTTCTTGTGGATGTGATAATCACTCCCAAGAAAGTGATGAAAACATAAGAGTTTGTCACATAAACTGAAAATAAAAAATTAAACTTTTCACTGGATGGAAGATTTGAACCTAGGACCTTTCGTTCCGCAGCTGCTCACGTTACCACGAGACCACGGCGCTCCTGCGTTTCCATCGTCCTTAATGTTGCCTATCTTCCCATGAACTACTCAGTTTGTATATTTTGCTTATTTTTTTTCACAGTTCCACACAACTTCTTCCTGTTTTCTCGATTGATCTGTGTTCAGTTTTTCAAGGCCTATCCACTGTGCCAACTTATAACTAAATCTGAGGGGGGTGCGATGAGGAGGTTCCCTTGTAAGCGTTGCCTGGCACTTTAACACCATTTAACTTATCAACAAGCAGCTGACCCCACCGTATCCACGACTTTGTTGTCTCACAGCTTTCCACAACGAACACCCGCTGCTCCACTGCGAGTACCACCGTGACCTTTCCACAACTACACTCTCACTGACACGGCCCGCAATACGCTCTGAACCGGTGCGGATCACGTGGCGAGCGTACACGTGGTGTGCGCGTCACGCGGTGTGATTAAAGGCATACAGTCACGTTCAGTAGTATCCACTCGTCTGGGTCACTTATTTGCCCGACCCTGTATGTAAAACCTAAGTATGTAAAATGAAGAGATTCTCGAAGCGGATACAATTAACATGATAATAACAACAGAAATAAATTTCCTGACTCAGCCTGCAATCATTGTGGATATGTCTCACCAAGTCTGGCAAACATGTTTATGTTAACTCTACACGGACTTATTGCTGCCATCCGTAAAGCTAATTTTATGAATGTCCGACTGTACCAATTTAAAGCGTGTTTGTAATTTACCTTTGCCGTAATTTTAAGATATGCCACATTGTAAGTAGGACCCGGGAAAAAGAGAGACGGAGACAACCTCTCCCCCAACACCACCTCACTGCTAGCCCCTGTATCTTTCAAGATTTTTTGAAGCGATCTGAAAGCTGATGCTCGACTTCGGCACAGATCTTATTGACACTGACAGTGAACGTTGGTTTACAAGTCTCAAGTTTCGGTGGCAGATTTTTTTAAAAATTCCTAACTTTGAAATTTTTCACCTTTTGTAGCCTGGCAACGTATTAAGTAAGTTTAGTTATGTGGTCCTTGTATCATTTGAACGATTATTTTTATGTAAACGATGTAGAATGAGTCAGTTTAAAAGTTATGTATTTATGGTTAATGTTAATGAACATATTTTAGTCCTATTC
The DNA here is from genome assembly GCF_023864345.2 of Schistocerca serialis cubense. Taxonomy (NCBI): domain Eukaryota; kingdom Metazoa; phylum Arthropoda; class Insecta; order Orthoptera; family Acrididae; genus Schistocerca; species Schistocerca serialis. The sequence goes on along the minus strand of NC_064639.1, from coordinate 794,813,082 downwards.
ATCCAAGTAAACTTATAACAATTTTTTGTAGACTACCAGCTTTTAAATTGAAACTTTTCCATGGAGTAAAAGGAACTGTAGAGAATAAATGATTTTAGGTTAGATTTAAAACTTACTTAGCTAAGCGTCGAACATTTTATACTACTGGGCAAATAATCAGAAAGTAGTTGTTGTATATCGAACACCTGTCTGAGCCAATGACAGTTTTAATAATGGGTAATAAAGGTCACATCTTCCGCTAATGTTGTAGGTGTGGACATTACTGTTCTTAATTTGTTATGGATTATTTGTGACGAATTTCATTAGAGAATACATATTTCGTGAAGGATCGGTAGACTGTTATAATTACTAGAGAAATATGGTATTCTGCAGTAACGATTCACAGACACATGCTTCAGGATTCTGATCCGCACAAAAACTGTTCCAATATCTCTCACTCTTACCTTGCTTTAATTTTAATTACAGATCTAATGACGTCAGTAGCTGGAACTACATTGTAAATAATGAAACATATCAAGCAAGCTACACTGGAACGCCAAAGAAACTGGTGTAGGCATGAGTATTCAAATACAGAGGTATGTGAACAGGCAGAATACGCCTATATAAGACAAGTGTCTGGCGCAGTTGTTAGATCGGTTACTGCAGCTACAATGGTAGATTATCAAGATTTAAGTGAGTTTGAACGTGTAGTCGGCGCACGACCTATGGGACACAGCATCTCCGAGGTAGCGATGAAGTGGGGATTTTCCCATGCGACCATTTCACGAGTGTACCATGTATATCAGGAATCCAGTAAAACATCAAATTTCCGATATCGCTGCCGCCGGAAAAAGATCCTGCTAGAACGGAACCAACAACGACTGGTAAGAATCGTTCAACGTGACGGAAGTGCAACCCTCTCGCACATTTCTGCAGATTTCAATGTTGCGCCATCAAGTGTCAGCGTATGAAGCATTCAGTGAAATATCATCGATATGGGCTTTCGGAGCCGACGACCCACTCGTGTATCCTTGATGACTGCACGACACAAAGCTTTACGCCTCGTCTGGGCCCGTCAACACTATCATTGGACGTGTACGGGCATGGAGACAACCTCATGAAATCATAGACCCTGTATTTCAGCTGTGGACTGTCCAAGCTGGTGGAGACACTGTAATGGTGTGGGGCGTGTGCAGTTGGAGTGATATGGGACTTCTGATATGACTAGATACGACTCTGACAGGTGACACGTAGGTAAGCATCCTGTCTGGTCACCTGCATCCATTAATGTCCACAGTGTATTCCGACGGTCTTGGGCGATTCCTGCAGGACAATGCGACACCCCACACTTCCAGAATTACTACTAAGAGGCACCAGGAACATTATTCTGAGCTTAAATACTTCCTCTGATCACCAAACTTCGCAGACATGAACATCATTGAGCATATCTGGGATGCCCTGCAACGTGCTGTTCAGAAGGGATCTCCACTCCCTCGTCCTCATACGGATTTATGGACAGCCGTGAAGGATTCATGGCGTCAATTCCCTCCAGCACTACTTCATACATTAGTGGAGTCCATGCCACGTCATGTTTCGGCACTTCTGCGTGCTCGCTGGGGCCCTGCACAATATGAGGCAGCTGAACCAGTTTCTTTGGCTCTTCAGTGTATACTACGCAAGTTTATTCACAAAAAAACCAGCATGAATGTGGACTATCATGTGAGACTTTGGATATCAGTAACAAAATAAGAATCTAGCAAATTATTAACAGCGATAGGAGGCGCTGATAACGCTAACGTAAATCGCAACTAGCGTATCGCAACTTGCAGAATTGTATTCCGCGACGTCGGCTCTGAAAGGCGATCCCTTTATAGGGTATATCTCTCCACAGTTTGTGTAGAATTTAGAGTTACTCGTAGTACTTGGCAGTGCTGGAAAAGCGGTGTGCGGGCGGATACAGGGCCAATGGCAAACTCGTTCCGCCGGCGCTGCGAGGTGAACAACCAGCGACCAACCGGAAGCACGGAGGCCCGGAGGCCCAACAGCGAGGTCTAAACAGCCGCAAGGCGCTCCCGCGTAGACATGTTTCTCAAACGGACATTTTCCATGTCGCGGCACGCATTCAGTCGCTGTGCTGCTTCACGAACATGCTGGCAAACTCAGAGGCCCTCGCAAGTGAATCAAGAGTCGTAGCTGTAAGCGCTATGAGCCCCTGCGACAAGCATCGCTCAACACACACACTGTCCACTGACTTAGTCGTCATGTTTCCGACGAAAATACTTTATTAGGTGAGTGCCTTAGCTCTGATTAAACAAAGACGATGGGAAAAATAAGTAAACACTGATTTAGCAAGGAATCAGCGTAATTTTTAGCCGCAGCTGTTTTACAGAGCAAAGTGTCGCAGAGGTTGGACACGGGATTCCTATTTGATAGCTATTGCGTTCAAGATCTCGTGCGGCCACATTGGTTCATACTTCCTGTTGTTGAACTAAACCACTGTAGGCGAATGCTGGGACGGATCCTTAGAAGGCCATCTCCGTTGTTCTCCAGCTAAGATATGCTCAGTCTCCAATGCCCTCCACGTCACGGAAACGTTTATTCCCAATTCTCTCTCTCTCTCTCTCACACACACACACACACACACACACACACTCACACACTCACACACTCACACACGTGTATGGGCTCTGATGTTTTCATGAGTTGGAAAATCTGTTATTTTTAGTTTAACTTTGTGTCCTCATGCCCCTTCTATCGCCACAATCATCTGTGAATCGTATAAATTTTGTTCTTTGAGTCACGTATTTTCACTATTTGTTTGTTTCACTTTCTGATGCGTAAATTACGGACCAGTCCAAAATTACAAGTGCAGATCCATGGGGGTAAACGGGTTGGGGCCAGGGGTTGAAGGGGGGTGGGGATCGGGACCGTGATGACTCCTGCTCTCTTTAACAAAAAATAAAGATGAAGCAGAAGCGCTGTACTAACCATTTTTTATTTGAAGGAAGGAAGATTGGGTTTTACGTCCCGTCCGTCGACACAGATGTCATTAGAGACGGAACACAAGCTCGGATTGTGTCGAGGGTCGGGAACGTAATCGGCCGTGCCCTTTAAAAGGGAGCATCTCGACATTTGCCTGGAGCGATTAAGGGAAATAATGGGAAACCTAAATCTTGATGGCCAGACGCAGGTTTCAACCAGTCTTATTTGAGGGGAGGGTACAAGTAGAAGACGTGACCCCTCCCTCCCCCCTAACTGAGCCCTGTATTTGCACCAACAAAACATCTGCCTGTACGACTGTGGAAAAACACCTGAGAAACCCACACAAACTCTGGCCAGTCTACCAGAACAGCGGTCGTCAATTCTCCGCGCGTTCGATTCGATTCGATCTGGCGTTGGTCAATAAGAATTTCTTACGTTTTGAACATTATTCAAGACTTTCAGTTTCGTTACTGGAGAACAAAATTACGTAATCTATCGACGCTTTTTTTCCTTGCTTTCACTACCGTCATTTTGAACTTCACTGCACATCATTAAGTATTTAATATTTTCAATTCATACCGCAAACAAAAAATGAACAAAAATTGAAGGGGTTGCGAGAAGTTTCGAAGCAGCTTGTTTTGCAGCAAACAGTGAGGATTTCAACTATTTTTTGGCATAACGTTGTGTGTCTGACGGAACAGAAATGGACGCAGGGCAAATGAGAAACTGAACCCAGAGCAAAACATGTAGCTGCGAAAATTACTCCTCTTTCCAAACGATTAAAAATAACGAAAAGGTCCCCCCAAGACCTGATGCAAAGTTCACCGAATTCCTTCGAGGCTGAGTCAGGCTGTAACAACAGCTATCAATGTGACACAGACTGTACTTCCTGAAGGTAAACGTCGCAAGTCGGAGTGCGAAGGGCGATGACTGGACCAGCAGCGCTTTGTTCAGGAAACAAACTTCACCTTGCCTCACGTGGCGCTTATCTTATCGCCAGCTCCCCGATGTCTCTTCCGCCTTGTGGTCCGTCTCCACTTCGCCTTCTGTCCCTCTTATGTTGTCCTAGTGTCATATGAATCGACTTCAAGCTCCAGTTCACTAGACTGTAATGTTTCTATCTTCCCAAATACTCCATCGATGAGCTGCATATAATCTCAGCTCCCCAACTGTTAACTGAGGTTACGAGCTGTCATAGTCAGTAGAAATGTGTCGTCTGCAATTCTACAAAAGTCGTAATAGTGACGAAGCAGTAAATTTTTAAGCATGGAGTCTTCGCTGGAAAATTATTAACCGACTAGCCAGTCTCCCAATTTTTCTAAACTGAGAAGTAACAAGTTCCAGAGTGAGGATTGTACAGTTTACACATTGGGACTATAAAACAGACTATTACCAAGCTTGTCGCTTATGATGATCCCATTCAGAATACCTGACCCACTGATCTCACTAACGTTTAGTGGCCACCCAACTAACGACCCCTCTGCACCGGCTTGGCTACTTGCCATCATTAAAATAAACAGAAACACATCTGCTGATCTGATGCGTGAATCGAAAAATGGGGTCTGAAGATATACACAGCTACTTTACAGGTCGTCGATTTTCGTATGTGGTAAAAAAACAGCGGCTGTTTGAGAGAATAAAAGACAAATTAGATGAATTATCTACCTCAGTCACTTTGCGACTTCACTACACAGTTATAGTGTTACGACGTCTTCCGGAGCTCCCACCGCTGGGTACAAGATTGCTTTTACTACGACTGGCGCTTTTTGATGTATGAGGGACGTTGGATGTTCTTTGGCCCGATTACCAACGGTTCTAGAAAGCGAGATATTTGTAGCCAAATCTGAAAGAACGCTCTCTAAGATGTCTATCGTTGGAGAACTAATCATGAGGAACAAAAGTCTTTGCGGTTGGATGATAACATGTTAGAGCCAAAAGGAAAGAACCAAGAGGGACGATTAATTCCGTAAAAGGGCAATCCAATGAAATTTGAGGAGGGACTATTTCAAATTTTAGCATACTTCATACCGAACTGTGATATAAAGAGTCGAAAGGCAAAGTGTGTCGACACCACTAAGGTACACATCACCTGTCTACCACGTCATCGACTTTCTACATACATCTACAAATACACTTGCATATACATTAGTTTTAAGTATTTTTTGTTGCAAATATATCGCCCTAGAATTAAATTAAATAGTGTCCCCATCTCCATTTCAGACCAAGGTTTTTGGGAGGTTCGGCCGGCCGGAGTGGCCGAGTGGTTCTAGGCGCTACAGTCTGGAGCTGCGCGACCGCTACGGTCGCAGGTTCGAATCCTGCCTCGGGCGTGGATGTGTGTGATGTCCTTTAAGTAGTTCTAAGTTCTAGGGGACTGATGAACTCAGAAGTTAAGTCCCATAGTGCTCAGAGCCTTTTTAACCTTTTTTTTTTTTTGGAGGTTCTCTTGATTGACTGTACTGGAAATACCCTCCGAACTACCGCTAGTAGGGACTCCGTATGCCACAATCCCAGCTCGCCTAGTATCCGCATTAGAAGTCTGACTCTACCATGGGTCACTACATGAGCAGTGCTGTCTTCCGAGGGAGCGACTGAAAAAACTGAGAAAGTATTGCAAATTCACGTAGAGTAAAAGAGAAATTTTAAAGCTGAAAAGTGTAACTAAATAGAAGGAACAAGGACACCTTACACACTCAGCAATTCTAGCAGCTTTTTCTAACTATAAAACCATTTTAAATATCCACTGTGGGCTGTTAAATTATTTATACAAGATTACCTTTACTGCATCATATATTACATTAGACCAGTGGCCAGTTTCAGCGCATGGGCATTATTAAATACCTCTAATAACAATGCCAACACAATAAAAAGGTAAACTACTCTTTCTTACGTCGTCACACTTTGCGTATTATAATTGTTGTGAAACTACTTATAGTCATGTGTGTCATATTTTAAAAATATACAGTACTAAGTGGGACGAGAGACTTGTTCCCCTCCCTCCCCCCCTCCCTCCCCTCCCCCCATCCCTCACACAAAGGAAACTGTGTATTTTATGCTTCAATAAGGAATGTACCTGATTGTATTTGTACCATTATTGTAACCAATTTCAACAGATTTGAGTAACATAGGTTTTGAGCAACTGTAGTCATATTTTAGGTACTACACGAACTGACAGACACCAGGGACTGCTTTTTTCCATCAAAACATACGGCAATGTTACGTAACTATATTACGCTTTATGTAGTAATGACCTTAGTAATTTTTTAAACTAATGACATTACTGCGAATATTTCAAGTATTATAGGAACTAATGAACATGAAAAACCACTTTTACCACTGGCATAAATTTTATACAAATCCACGAGGTTTCTTTTACAGCAGAAACGTACTAGCAATGTTAGCTTACAGTGTGGTACGATTTTTTTCCCTTACTGAAGAATAATGACAAGGCGGTTAATGAACGCCATAGCGTAGTCAGACGACTGCTAGTCTCTATGCTGGTGTACACTGTGTAAAATCTCACTTTCCAGACATTCTTTGAGCGTCGCCTGTTCCCATGTGTTTGTAACGACTGTGTTTACGTCCGTGGAAACTAAAAGTACACGTTGTGCTGCGAGGTACGTGACGCAAGGACAAAGTAGCCGTTTGTCAACAGATGTTCAGTTGTATAACATGTTACAAAATGTTCTCCTGCATGCAGTGCATGATGTGCAATACTGCATACATTGAGTTTCGGTGCGTCCGCACGCGCGTCTGTTGCAACATAGCGATGAATAGTTTTGAAATATTGCGAACATACTACTGACAGCTATAAATTGTAACCTGCAAAGTGTAACGACATCCAAATAATAGTTTACTTTTTTGCTATGTTGATATTATTTTTGGCATTTAAAACTGGCCAATAATGTAATGTAATACATCTGCATGTATGTGTGTATGTTCCACTTCTCACCACTGGACCTGTTTCAACCAAATCTGTCTCGATAAAATTACCGTAAGAACCACCTGACTCCCATAGAGGTTGGAGAGCAGGTGAAAAAAGGTTGGTAATGCCTGACACCTAGGCTGCCCTGTACAACCGATTTGTCGTGCAAGTAGTATCTGAATACATTGCAGGGGCGTATATGTGTGGATGGGCATGGCTGAGCAGAAAGATGGTGGGAGGAGGAGATTGACAGAGAGAGGGAAAGTAGGAGCTAGATCAGGAGAGGGGAGGAGGTAGTGTGTGCAGTATCGGTGCAATACATGTATGTGAGTGAAGTTGCAGGTAAAAGGGTAATAATGCAATAAAGATAATCCTGCATCAACAATTTGGCACCCTACAGCGGACATTTAAAATTGTCTTGTCATTTACAAATTACTTCAGCCCTGTTGGCCCTCACATAAATTCCAGCAGTTCTGAATATGTCACTGTCTTTCCAAGCAGGCGCGTGAGCGTGTATGTCCGCCTAGAGACAAACCGTCTATCGCAGAGAGAAGGTACACTGCCCCTGAAAACATCCAGCATCTGGGCGTTTCCATTGGTTACATTTGAAGTTGTACGGCTGCTGGACCGTTTGTTTGCACTTGACCTGTGTGTAGCGGCACAGACAACTTTTACAGCACCGTGGAGACTGCAGCGGCTATTACCGCCTCGGGCGGCCACGCTGGTGGACCGTGCAGCGACGTCAGGAGATGATCGGCTGCGGACTACAGCAGCAACCGCCGCCGTCCCGTTAAGCCGGGCCACTTAATTAGACGCGGCGTGGCGCGGGCTAACGGCCCAGATTAATCGCGGCTGCCGGACTGCGCGCGGCCAACGAGGCGGGCCAAGTCGTCGCTCCCTACCAGCGCGGCAAGAAATAGACCCCTCCTCCACCTGGCGTGCCGCGGGCAGCTTGACGAGCTCTCAACGTGTACAAGCCATACACCGGTACATCCGGCGCGGATACCTGCGGTGACGTTACTGCCACGCAAATCTAACGCCTTAGTCCTTACAAGAAAAACAGAATTTGTCGTTCGTGCTTGTGGACCAAAGTGGGCTCTCTCTAATGAGGGTTCACTATCTCTTCTAGACCAAGTGTGGGGAAAGAAATCGGCCGCGCGCTTTTGATATCAGCCAACCAGACATTCCCTTTAGTCGATGCGGGAGAATTACGAAAAACCGCCCTTATTACGATTTTGTACCACGACCTTCTCAGACTTGTTAATCACGGATTTTGACGGATCCTGGTCAGGCTGTAGAGGGACATGTCCTGAGTACCTGGCTACAGCCCCAAATTTCCGACAAAGGCTATGTTCAAGTGTTAAGAGTACCTCTTATACATACATGTAATATTACTCATGTTTGGACCACCGAGCATGTGCAGCGGCTAACCACGGTTACCATTGGTGGGCCGGGTTCAAATCCTGCCCACCTTTTTTTTTCAGTTTCATCGTCTAGGTAATCATTAAATACTACGTGCCATGCAAAATTATTCATAAACAGTCGCCTTAGCAATTTCATTAATAAATCAATCATACAGCAAAATTTCTTCAAATGCTTAATTTGTTTGTTGTCCGAATACTTTGACAACGTTCGCTTCCTGCATTTCTTACACGTGACCTGGCCTCTTGTTGTCCCCTCTCCCTCATGGACCATTGAGGAATTTCCAGCCCCTATAAACCGAGAGCACCAGTTTTTGGCAATGCATCGTCAGTGCATTGAATGCCGAAAGAGTACAGTGAAATGGTACAAGCAAATGTTTCCACTGAAGGGCGGCCACAATAGCGTACACTAGAAGTAGAGCAGTGTGAGTAGTAGTCGAAGAGCGAAATTACTAACGCCATTCAGATACACCGGGTGGCTCAAATGGTAGAGCACTTGTCCGTGAAAGGCAAAGGTCCCGTGCTCGAGTCTCGGTCCGGAACACAGTTTTAGTCTGCCTGGAAGTTTCGTATCAGCGCCCTCCGCTACAGTGAAAATTTCATTCTGGACATCGAAACACTGTTTGAACCTTCTTACAAATACATCTCCGAGCACGATTTCATTGCAATTGGAGGTGGAGTACACCATGAAATCCAACATCTGCGGAGCGGTTCTAGGCGCTACAGTCTGGCACCGGGTGACCGCTACGGTCGCAGGTTCGAAACCTGCCTCGGGCATGGATGTGTGTGATGTCCTTAGGTTAGTTAGGTTTAAGTAGTTCTAAGTTCTAGGGGACTGATGACCTCAGATGTTAAGTCCCATAGTGCTCAGAGCCATTTTGAACCAACATCTGCTGGCCGAAAGAAGACTCATCAGCGTCAGTGATTTAATAGACGTAATCTATGCTGTAGCAAAAGGAATACACATCTGAAAAAGAACTTTGCTTTAGCCGCTATGCCCCGCTCTCTGGTCGGAGGTCCGCCTGAAACTTCAACATCGATTTGCTTGGGAACCAGGTGCCGTCGTATGAAAAGCCTTTAGCCAAGTACTCAGGACAGGCCCCTCTAAAACATACTTCTTTTTACAAACTCATCAAAATCCATGATTAATAAGTCTGAACAAAGACTGCAGTGCTGTGAACACCACAGTGCCAAGTTACGGCTTCCTGTTAAATGTTTTATACAATCCGGTTAGATCTTTGTAGACCAGTGCCAGCGAAACAAGGACCTACTGAGCTGTTACATACGGTGCGCTGGGTTGTGTCGAACGTGCCTGCAGGCATCTACAATGAAACACCACTAGTGCAATGTTAGTTACAGCTTCGGTACTGAATGTTACGTTTACCGTTTTGTGTTACTCATGAGTAATGTGGCAGAATTAGATTGACGTGTGCAAGCAGAAATAAGAAGTAGTCTATATTAACAGATTATAGGCACTTTCCCGAGTACATAAATCTCCCTCCTACCCGTCTTTCTCTTGTAGACTGTGTTCCCCTGCTGACCAGACCTCAGCGTTGCTAGTTGACAGGAGAGAGCACAGTAGGAGCATGTGGTGTGGCAAAAAGCGGCATCGCACTACCGACATCGCGAACTCTTCCGCCTTAGTTGTTGGTGATGGTATGGTCATGGTGCATGAAAATTTTTCGTTCCTAAACGTTTCATCCAAAGATGGGCTGGAGATCTTCAGAGCAGTTCGTGGCTCCGGTTTTTCACAGTTTTTATGTCGCTCTCCGACGTCCGATCGTTGAATGGCTAGACTCAGCGAAACCAGGAGCACTTCTGAAGATGTGCAGCGCAGTTCTGGACGACTGCAGGTAATAACATGTGGAGCTCGTTCAAGATCGGCTTTTCGCAATCAACTAAGTCTTCTCTCCATACTTTTCCAGTGCGTGCGAACCACTCATGACCCACGACTTCTGCGGTCACTCTCTGTTACACGGAAGCTAGTACGAGATCATGGCATGCTACCGTATCAAAGCCCTGTGGGAACGTAGGTTTAGGAATCCAATGTGTCGCAATCATGTGACAGCCAAACGAAGAAACTGTGGCTGTTCCAAAACAAACTGTGTGGACACGGAGCGCGCGCCTGCTGCGGCTGCCTGGGCCAAGCGACGCACAGTGGCGCGTGGCCAGCAGCGCACCACGTGGCATGGCAAGCCGAGCAGAGCCGAGCCGAGCCGCGCCGCGCCGGTCCCGTTGGCCGAGCAGCGCCGGCTAGAGTTCAAAGTCCGCGGCGCCCACCAAAACAACGCGGGGCGCTGCCGCCGCGTGGCCTCACTGCCAACCCGCTACGACCGAGGCACGAGGAATATCGCTGCCGGTTTCTGAAACCTACCCTTTTTTACATCGTTAACAATATGTGAAAATAGCTTCTTAGTGTAGCAAGGAGCATTCCAACCTCAGTTTTATTAGACTAGTGCTTAAGTTCGTATCGCTTTTCCGTAAGTTCAATAAACACGACAGAAACAATTAACAGAGATTTTAGTAATCAATCACATATTCTCCTTCACTATTTACAACAGTCTGCCAACGCTGAAGGACCTTTTCGATTCCGCGGCTGTACAAATCACTTGGTTTTGAGGCGAAGAACTCGTCGAACCCAGCCAGGAGCACATTTTCATCCGGAAAGGAAGTTCCCTGCAGGTTCTTCGATAGAGAGCAGAAAAGGTGAAAATCTGAAGGTGCAAGTTCAGGTGAATAACGGCTGTGCGGAGTGACTTCCCAACCCCGGTACAGTGTTTTTCGTCAGTCTAGCAGAATGCGGGTGGGCGTTATCGCGGAGCAGCATCGCTTCACGTAGCCTTCCCGGTCGTTGTTCTTGGATTGTGTCTGCAAGACGTCTCACCTGCTGACAATATATGTCAGCAGTGATGGTTGCACTTCGAGGGAGCAATTCGTAGCACACCGCACCGTCGCTGTTGCACCACATCCATAACATCATCTGTTTATGTGCTAAGGTCTTTGTATGGGGAATTGCTTCTTTGTTTGGGCTCAACATTCGTTTATTTTCCTTACGTCAGCATAAAGATACCATTTTTCGTCGCTAGTAACGGTACAAGGGAGGAATGGTCGGTGATGTTCACGAGGCAACTGATGACGAGCTAGCGGAGATACACATACCGCCATCCGGTGATTTTTCTGATTTTTGGCTTTGAGCACGCAACTGTCGCCTGATGGCGGTGTCGCTATAGGTCACACACATTAGCCAGTTCTCGAGTAAACTGACGTGTATCATTGAGGATTAATGCGTTTAAACGATCTTCATCAAACCTCGAAGGTCTCCTTGAACGTGGAGAGACTAACGTCGAAACGATCTTTGTTAAACTGAGGAAACTATTTTGTTGCCGTGCTCTGTTCCGCAGCATTATCGCCATACATGAGGCAAATGTTTCTGGCTGCTTCCGCTGCTGGCACCACTAACTCAAACAGAAGGATATGTTCCGGTTTCTCCCCTTGGCACTTCATTTTGTAGCGCCCACAGCTCCACTCACTATGTCCAAATGACAATATGTAAACTCAAATAGCAACAGTGAACTACAAATAAGAAAAGACCATAGGTAAATAAACTCATGGCAACTGGAATACCAACATCCAAAACAAAAAGCACCAACCTAATATTTTATCGCTTTACGGTGGAGACACTGCGCTAGCAACAGATGTAGAACCTTTGTGCAGTGCTTCGTTTAGAGCGCACACAGATGAAATCTCTTTTGCAGACATAATGGAAGTTTAATTGTTCAGTAATTCCTACAACTTTTGCGGATAGTTCATCGTGCAACTGAAAATTGCGACATATTTACTCGACACACTTTTTTTTTTTAATACAAGGACAGCCTCAAAGTTTCCACTATCATTTAAAAAACCAAGCTGCGACCAAGAAACTTTGTGTGTTTTTTCTCCTCTACATGTTCACCCTCCATGTTTCCACTGATTACTCTGCTGATTCGTCTCTGGGTCATAGCCGTACACCAAACACTCGTCCTTGGTGATAGACGGCAAAGTAATTTACCTCGATTGGTCTGTCATAGCTGCAAATTTTCTGCTGCTGTATCGCTTCGGCAAGCTTTCTGTATTGACGAGAGGAGACGCGGAACCGGGTGGGCGCCGGACATCGAAATGTTGTGTAAGATACTGAAAAATGATACACGGCCGATCTTCACTTTTTCCACTACCGCTTTCATCGTGACACGGCGGTCTTCGAGCACGGGTAGCTTCACTTTTATCCCGATACCCGGTTCTTTACAGATACGGTCTGCCATTCCGTTCTTCGTCGTATAGACTTGCCTGAGCAAACTGGAGATGTCGAAGTGTCTGCACCGTCTCACCAATGTGTCGTATGATGGTGCTCACTGTCCATACTCTTCCACCAACTCAGAATGGATTGTTGCGGCCTTGTTCCCCTTTAAATACTGAAATCTAAATACTGCACGATACTCCAAACGCCATTTTATTATGGCAGATCTAGCTGTCTGTTACGGTACTATGACGCGGCGATTTCAGTACATCGGACGGTAGACATGTACCTGCTAACAAAGAATTCATTGTGCAACTTTTTTTTTATACGGCTACCACTCGACATGAAACCATGTTTATTTTATTATTATTGTTCCCGTACGTTCGATAATTTTTTGTGTTGGTAAGATACAGCATGTATGTTCGTTTTGTGGGAAAGTCTAGATTTATACTTAATATTGCTATGTTAACTAAAGTTTTCCTCAACCCAAAGGTTCGAGTCAACACTAAAATCTTTTATTGGACAATATCCTATGACTCTGGTACACACTTGTCTTCGTACATCTTACAACTGATTTAATAATCCATTAACATGGGGACCCAAAGCTTAACGTCGTCTCCGAAACACGGTACAACTTTGCTTTCCCTCAGAAATAAATTACTATCTGAGGAAAAAGAAATGGTAAGCGACAAAAAGAATCCTGTGACCAACAGAGAATTGCAACACGGAAGTTTGAGTCTGTAATGCGGAACTCGTCCACCGAAAAAACACGACTCTTATGAAACTTCCCGGTTGAAAGGAATCACGTGCCAGACCGGGACTCGAATCCAGGAATTTTGCCCTTCGCGACCAAGTGCTCTACCGGCTGAACTATATAAGCACCACTCACGACACGGCCTCAGCTTTACTTCCTCCAATACTTCACCCCCTACCTCCGAAACTTCACAGAAGTTCTCCTGGATGCTTAGTGGGACTGGTACTACTGGAGGAAATGGTATTGCGTAGACAGGGGTGTCAGCCGTGCTTCTATATTCATGTGACGCTGTGGCGCAGCGCGTTCAGTTAGGAGGTCTGGCCACCCTCTGTAATAAAAAACTGAGTAATTTAAGATATCGAGCCTGGTAGATGAGCGGCAACGATCGGGTCTGTCATTCGGAAAGTCCTGGGTTCAATTGCCCGCCCAGCAGTCCTGACCGAGGTTTCCGTGTTTCCTCGGCTACTTAGATAAATTCCCGGACTACAAAGCCTACCCTATAGAGGGCTACAGCCTAAATTCTTTCCTCCAATAAAAACCGGCAAGTTAGCTTCGCGTGTTCGGTCAGGGGTCTGGCCACATTTCTGTGATACAAAATATGAGCGACGTTCGATGGAATTTGTGAGATGTCGGGCGCACATACGCACAGAACTTCCGAACGACGAGGAAACACACAGGGGGAAAAGGAGGACAGCTTAGTTAGTAGACCACTTTCCCACCGAAGGTTTGAGTCACGCTTCGGCACACAGTTTTAATCTCACAGGAAGTTTCAAATCAGAGCACACTCCACTGCAGAGTGAAAATTCATTCTGGAGCCAAGTCTCAGGCCAGTTTAATGCCGCGTTTATCGAACTTTCTTTCCTTTGAGTCACACCAAAGTACGTTTCAGACTTTCGCGACACCCCCACATGATTTAATCCTAGATGCAAGAAAGTAAACATTTTTATTACGTAACGGTTGTTGCTGTTGTTTTAAGTGCGAAGATGGTCTGATGCAGCTCTCCATGCTACTATATCTTGTGCGAGTCTCTTGATCTCGGAATAACTACTGCAACCTGAATATTGCTGAATCTGGCTACTGCATTCATCTCTTGGTCTCCCTTACAGTCCCCTGCAATAATAAATTGGTGATCCCTTGATGTCTGAGAACGTGTCCCACCAATCAATCCCTACTTTAGTCAAGCTGTGCCACATATTTCTTGTCTCCCCGATTCTATTCAGTACTTCCTCATTAGTCGTGTGATCGACCTGTCTAATCTTCAGCATTCTTCTGTAGCACTCCATTTCGGAAGCTTCTATTCTCTTTTTATCTAAATTGTTTATCGTCCATGTTTCACTTCCATACATGGCTACACTCCAGACAAATACTTCAGAAGATACTTCGTAACACCAAATCTATATTTGATGCTAACAAATTTATCTACCTCAGAATTCCTTTCCTGGCATTTCCCATCTACTTTTATAACCTCTCTAACGTAACGACTATGAGCCACTAATTTTACAAATTTATTCCGTAAGACACTTTCATAGAAACATATAAACATAAACATAAGGTATGCAATAAAAAACTTATTACTCTTAAGCAAGAACACAAAAATGTCGCGGCATACCTGACTTGCATCCTGAGCAAACCAGTGTGTCGCGACACGGCGAATGAAAAACGCTGGTGTAACATATGCAACGGTTAACAATTCAATAAACTAATATAAAACAGAAATTCATCTCTGTGGAATTTAGTGCTGTTTCGGCACTATTCTGGCCTCTCAATCCTGTTATGTCAGTGAATTTCTATTATGTCCGTGTCTTTGTAGCCAAATGGTAAAAATCAGACCAAGAAACAGTGTCGCAGTTCCTGCCAGATTTGATTTCTTCCGTGTTTAGTAGTTTTGACAGCTCTAGGACAGAAATCCCGTCGCGTCAAGGTCTTCAACTCCGGTGAAGTCGACCACAACTGGCGTGATCAAGGATTTAGCCTCCACGGCTCTCTAGCTTCCAGCAGACGGGAAACAACACGGATTTCCAGTTGCCGCATCCGTTAGCAATCTCCGCTGGTATCAGCTACACAGATAATCAGTAAATAATCACTGTTAATCGAAATAGCTTAGAGCAGAGGAGCCGATTTCATCTTTACTGTAAAGTTGTCAGACTTCTTGCCCAGGGCGTGAACGGCGTGCCGCTAAAGCCTACGGGTTAATTACCCTGCCAAGGCCGTGTAAGCAATTTACCTCGCTCAGTCAACATCCGACTTCGCTTTAAGGAAAATAATTAGTCGCTAAACGAGACAGGTTTCCTGCAGGAAGTTCGAGCCTCCTGCTCCTGAAGTCTGACCACCCTTTCACAGTCCTCCATACCTCTGGGTATTTAACTATCATCTCTCTCTGTAACTTACAACGCAGATGTCAATTTCGGTACTGTTTTCTTGTTTACACACATTAAAAGATCATATTTCTCTTGTCTTCATCTGTTCCCCTCCTCAATTAACGGGAGAGAAAGGTCGAGCACTATTTTTGAAATGTAAGACGTAAATACTTAAAGTAAAATACACAGTAAAGAACCAACAATATTTGTCCAAATTTAGGGAATAGGAAGTTTTCTATTTCAAAACGTTTCAAAGAACTTTTCCCTCCAATGTGATTTTGAAGTCCATGGCTCATTTCACACGAAACCAAAATGTGTTATTGCGTGATACACTATTTAATTTTTACCTTCCTAATGGGCACTGAGTTTGGATAGCACATTCCCATCAGGTGGCTCTAAATTATGTTACATTATGTTCACGTGGTAACCCTTTCTGTACCCATTCATGACATTTAGCAAGCAGCAAATGGTTCCAGAAAATGGCAGCAAGAGAACAGAGTTCAATGTATAATCACCTAATGGAAGCGCAGTGTCGAGCGGAAAAATAAAAATGGAGTAATGACTGACACAGCGAAATCCTGTCTTTGGCATTTCGTATCCAACTAAAAATCCGAGAACATCTGAAGATGGAAGAGGAATGATCGTGCTAGTTTATTGAATAAGTTACTTTACTCCAGGAACAGTATTTTATACTCTTTTCTACGCGATATTTTTTCAAATTTTTAAAATTATTTTTAGGATACTTTGGTTACAAATGTGATTAAGCCACAACATCAAAGAGTGATTTCACTGCCCAACTGTATCTTAATGCTTCTGCTTTAATGCTTCGAACTCACTATCTGCACTTCCCATCCTCATCCTAATTCGTCTTCCATTATCGTTCTTTCTGCTATTATAGTGAAAACGCAACTAACCTACCAACAACTTATTCAGAGTAGAAAATGTTATTCGAGACCTGGTTTATGCTGGTGTGGCAAATATCTGTTGCTGTGTACTAGGAGTACTATAAAAAGTGTAGCTGTCGTCAATGTTGGTTTGTACACCACAAAGCTGTACTATAAATGTTCCTATGGCAGGAGGCATTGTTTTGCCTTATTCCGAACTTCGAAATGATTGACCATCCGGCCACTTATAAACGATCCTGAAGTAGGACGTGGACTTCAAACCACGGTAAAATTCTGCATTATTCACATTAATAATATTTCCAGAGGTGAAAGAAATGGTAAGTGCGAGATAAAATTACTAGGTCTGACTGGGTATCGGACTAGAGACCTTTGAGTGCGAAGTGTGGCGAACGATGATTAACACAGGACAAGTTGCTCATGTTTTATTCTATCCCCGCACTAGCGACTAGCACTGCATGTTGTTCAAAATCTCTGTGAGGCTCGCTGGCGAGTCAGATGAACCTACGACAAGCTATCTTTTATGAGCTCGATATCCTTGATAATCCATCCCGATAACCATTACATCCACTCAAGTAGTATCTGGAAAAATTAGGCTATACGTTTTACATAAGCCTTCTGTTCCGTAGACCAATAGTGCTTTATCAAACCACCAAATTCCCTTCTTAACGAGATGTGGTTGCATAACCTCATCGAACTAACAGCAATGATAAACAAGTTGATGCTGTTTTTCAGCAACGGCCGTGAGTCCGTAGCAGAGGGCGTGAAGAAACAAATCAAGGCCAAGTGACGGACTTTACTTGGAAACGACCATTAAGGTTATCACAGAAGTTGCCGCCTCCCGTAGAACAAAGGAAATTCTCATTTGTAGCGGACAAAGGCTGTTTCGTTTGCTTGATGGCACTGCCGAGTCTGCAAGTGCTGTGGCTGCAGCGTCTGTCATTGAATGTGTCCATGACAGCACGTCGTGTTTACGTCTCCTGCGAAACTTCTGCGGTATTCAATTAGCTTACTTCATTTGGTTCGCGAGCAGTAGCCAGCCTCGCTGTTCACCCAGTAGTAGCTTTAATCCAAAACGCTGTTCGTACAGTTTATAGTAGGGGTATGTTTTCTGAAGTAATTCTCTCGTTTTCTGCTTTCGTGCCAGCTTGCATCTCCTGTTGCATCTTGTCCCCAGCTATCAGCGTCTGAAATCGTATAAACTTTGTTCTGCGTGTTATCGTATTTCAGCTTTTTGTGTGTTGTATTTCCTGTGGCAGAGAGAGAGAGAACCAGCCTAACATACGCCTGAACTAGCGGGAGAAATCACTACAGTTGGCCGGTGGACCAGAGGAACAATCGTTAACCTAATGCGCGTACTTACTCCAGGTGTGGCACACCTCTCTGTCTCGCAAAGGTAGAGCACCGCACGTTAACACTTTTCTGGTTAAGACTGTTTTAGATATACTTCAAAAATAAAACGTCAAAATATGTTTTCCGTCACGACCAGTATTTAAAAAATAGTTAACCGATTTTGAAAATCAGAAAAGACGCATACCACGAATCTAACTAAGTCATTTTTTAAAATTAGAACCAAGGACTTGCAGAGGTAAATATTTGTTTCTAGATTGATTTGAGCAGGATGGTAAATATCGAAAGGTATAGAAAATTGGTAGCAAACACTCAATCTCATAACAAAATAAATGAGATTCTGCGCATACAAATTTTGAAGACAAAATTTGAAGATCGCTTTTACGTATCACATAAAGTATTTTTTTACATTCTATGTTTTTTGATGGAGAATAGGTTGGTGTCTGGCTAGCGTTCATGGCGTCATAAGAAAGACGAAGTCTGGTGACTTGGTGTGTAAGGAGCTGTCCTGGCATTTAAGGTGACTTGTTAGCTTCCTGCCCAAGCACGCCGCCGAAATCGCGACGTATGCTGGAAAAATAACCAAATATCTGTGGCAAGGCTGAATTCAAACGCTATTACTGTTTCAATCGTAATTTTTTTTTTTTTTTTTTTTTTTACAAGACTGAAGTTACGAGAAGAAAGAACCTCATTCCTGAGAGTGTGCACACCTGTACGTAAATAACATGGAATAATGCAGAACATATTCGTATTTCAATAATAAGAAAGTCCCAGAGCTGTTACAAACGCGAAGATGAAGAAAAAAGTATTAGAGTTCCGTAACCCTTTGCCTCTATTCATAACGGTATGGTGAACTGATGCAGCTTTAGACAATATCTTTCTTCTTGCGATGTCCTGAAAGCTTTTACCACCTATATGTCCTTAACAGACATTTATTTATAACAAATTGTATCAAGAGTTAAGTGTTCAAAGTGCCATACCCTGGAAACACCATGCTGTCACAGACTGCAACTTCTAATACAAATACAATGAAATACGAAGAAATCCAATATGGCATCCGACTGCTATCGAATTTCGTGGTTGTATCGACTTGCACTATGATGTCATGAACGTTAGCCAATCAATAAAACCATCCGCGAGATGCAGTAGCATATGTGTCACACTAACTACAAATTACGTATAAACTAGGAGCATTACTGAGGAGCGTAATAGTGTTAGAATACAATATCTATAAAGACAAGGAAATACAATTATTCGTCTCTTAAGATATTCTCGAGACTGAGGAGATGGTATGATACGATTTTCGTGAAATAGTTACACTGTGTCAGCTATAGATATACATATCTCAGCCTTAACGCTCATGGCCTTCTGTACATCCAGCCCATGGTCCGTAGTACTTTTGTCCAAGCCGCGAAAGCTTCTCGCTAGATGGTTGCATTAGATAAACTGCGTTTTGCTTTGTTGGAACCATCGAAGTAAGAGAGCAACTATACGAGTAGACGCGACGCTGTACTACGTCAAAGGTCGGTAATTTTGAAATGCATTCTGCCACCTGTTACGGCACGGACTCCGCGTGGCGATACCGAGGTTGGGTTCCAGCCTATTCGTTTAGTAGCGGCTCGAGTCGCCGCAGTATTGGGACCGGCGATGGCGTAGTCGCGTGCGGAACCTGTAGCTAAGTACATTACCAGGGGGTCTGGGGATTGGGCGAGGTAATTGCCCGGATCAATTACCGGCGCCGCAGGCAGCAGCGAGCCGACAGCAAGACGCCCACGGCTTCCGGTCACAGCCGCGCCTAAAAAGTTCGACGCCCACGCCAACTAAGTGTACGTTCTATAATCAGCTACGTCCATGTGAGCAGCATATGCAAACATACCACTTAGTGGAAGTTACATCTTCAGTGCCTCAAGGTTGCTTTTCACGAAGTAATCAAATAGCACTAACAGCTTCTACTAGAAGACGACATAGCTGACAGTGCAACACGAAACTTCACAGCAACCAGGTTACATTAAATATAGGGTGAAACAATATACAGTTAATGCTGAAAAGGATCGAAAATTTTCAACACCTTCGACGCCAAAAATATTTACCGACCTATCGCTACTATTCTACAGCTAAAACAGAACATGTCGGAAGAACGGATAGCTAAAAATTCGTATGTAAAATGATCAGATTATAAACATTTCATGGAGCTGCTTCACCTAAAGGATGCTCGTTGGTGGGAAAGTACACGAAAAGGTCATAGCTTTGGAAACGCTGAGCTTGGCTGGCAGAGTTACTTGGAGAATGTCGTTGACGGAATGTGGCGCACTCTTTCTTCGTGTATCCACCGTGTTTTGTCAAGACGAGCCAGGTAGACTGGCGCACGACAGCGTCTTTCAATTTAAGTATGTCTACCTGTTCTAATCACAAGCGGTTTTCAGCCGACGTTCCTATGGCCGGAAAAACTTCAGCTTAATTAACAACTGCACCGTCTGCCAAACAAAAAACGGAAGAGCAATTTTCGTCAGTAAATTATGCGTATATGCTGGTATGTGGGGAAGTTGGCAACGATTTCGTGAGAATCTAAAAGTAACCTAGTATAGCACACAGCTAACCGAAAGTTGCCCATCACTATCTAGGGCATTTTATTTCTCAGCAATTTTTTTCGCGTCAAATACCTTTATTTTCAAAGCAATGTAGACAAAATCTGAAATCTCTGCGCAATTATTGGATACCTGTAAGTCGATACCACAAAGTTACTGCTTTTCAATAGCCGTTGCATACGAAGGCAGTCTTAATTTCGGGGTAATTTTGTAGTAAATAGTCATTCTCGTGTCCCATACTGATCGCTGCTACTTCTCTCGGCAAGTGATTGGTACCTCAGCTCCCAACCTTCGCGTCTGCGATGCTCAGTTTCCCATTTTTACATCCAATAATTTGTCAGATGAGACATTTAGCTTTTTATTTTCTGAATTATTTCGCTTTCACTGTACCGTTGTCGTTTCACAAGTATTTTCTATGGTGGTTCCTTACTTAATGCCGTACCTGACGTCAAAATATCATCGGTATGGCTGACTACACTGTGTGTGAGAAGAGAGGCCACCCAAAATACAACAGGTCAGAGTTTCTTTAAGCTATAGCGAACCATGCAGCCAATTTCCTCGCGAACGCAAGTAGCTTTTAACATTTATAGGTGCCGAATTACTATATCGACTTTTTTTTTAATTTAGCAGGTTACGAGGAAAAAAATGGAAATTTGTGGTAAGTTCTACGGGAGCAAACTGGTTACGTCATCGGTCCCTAGGCTTATACACTACTTAATCTAACTTAAACTAACTTACACGAAGGACAACACACACACCCTTGCCCAAGGGAGGACTCGAACCTCCGATATGGAGAGCTGCACAAACCGTGGCAAGGCGCCTAAGACCGCACGGGTATCACGCGCGGCAGGGTATGAGGAAGAAAGAGGAGACGAGGGAGGAATAAGTTTCAGATCCTCGATGATCTGATGAACGGCAACACATTCAGCAAGATTAAGAAGGAAGCAATGGATCGCAGGAACCGAAGACGCAAAGGACCTGATAATATAGCAGAGAAGTACTGATGTTTTCTGTAGCACTGGAAAGAGCTTCAGAGAAAAATTTCAGCTACATAACATGAGTAGAATCACACAGTAACAAGATAACAGGAAACCACAGTTCAGCCGTCAAAGGGTGAGGTATTCCCTGTTGTGTGTGAAATCTTATGGGACTTAACTGCTAAGGTCATCAGTCCCTAAGCTTACACACTACTTAACCTAAATTATCCTAAGGGCAAACACACATACCCATGCCAGAGGGAGGACTCGAACCTCCGCCGGGACCAGCCGCACAGTCCATGAGTGCGGCGCCTGAGACCGCTCGGCTAATCCCGCGCGGCATATTCGCTGTTCCGGTCTCTATTGAGACCCTATGTTCGCGACTTAAAGTGCTGTGTTTTTTTTCTTTTTTTTTCAACACTCCACATATATGATTCATGTAACATTTTTGCCGTGTCAAAGGAAAATCGTTTGTTTCATCTCATTTGTAAACTGCAGTGTGTTAAGATTTGGCAGATGGACTCATACCGATGCACAAACGTTAAATTAAGTAATACAACTGTGTAATGAGCTTAAATGTCAAACTCAAAGAACAGGTGTCACTGAATAGTGTTCAGTTGCATACCTGCATAAAAACTGGAAATGAGGATTCTATTACAGAAACGAATCAAAAGGCGTTTTTCTTTACTGCAGAGAGGGAGAAAAATAAGTAAATATTTTAGTAGTAGTAGTAGTAGTAGTGGTGGTGGTAGTGGTAGTAGTAAGAAGAAAAGGAGGATGAGGAGGAGGATGTATTCCACCAATTGCCTTAAATCATTATGATGAAACATGAAGAGCAACATTAGAAGTCACTGGATTCTATCGCATCCGTTTCGGATTCTGAAGTCGATCATCAGGTGCAGTTCCAGAGAGTCTGTATAAATCGCGTGTCTCGAGTTTTGCCACTGCTCCGTAAGCAGCAGCGTAGTGGGAGAATCTAGCACTACGCTCAGAGTAGTCTTCTGAGGTAGCAACTGAGCCATCTGGCCGTCGGTGGGAACGGCCATTCACGTAGCGCCGTGCGCGAGGCAGCGCGCTGCGGCCGCGACTGCGGAAACACCTGCGGCCTCCAGAGGAGCGCAGCAGCCGCTGGCCCCGCCCACCTCGCCAAGGACGGGCCCGGCAGCCGAGCCTCGGCGCCGTGGCACCGCTCAGCTCCTCGGAATTATTCTCATTCCTCGCCGAGCCGCGCTGCGCCGCGAATAGGCTGCGGCTAAAAATAGACCAGCCGAGAGGAGAGCGGAGGAGTGGGAGAGGGGTGGGGGGCGCCATTCTGGCCGGGGCACGCGTCTCAACACGCCACACCACGCCGGCCAGCTGCAAGCCGCCTCGCCTCCCAGGCGCTAACGGCTGCTGCTGCTGCTGCTACGTCGAGCGGCCAATTAACCCGCTCTGGAGGGCTCAGCCGCGCTGCTTACTAACCATCCACTGGCGCGCACAGGCACAGGTCTCTTCCGCAACGGAGCGGTAGCAAGAAGACGGCTTGCCTACTAAGCAGCAGAGGAAGTGCGGATGGTCTATATCGGTACTCGTAATCATGTAACTGCTGTATTAAACTCGGGTTGCTGTCTCCACCGGCCGGAGTGGCCGAGCGGTTCTAGGCGCTACAGTCTGGAACCGCGCGACCGCTACGTCGCAAGTTCGAATCCTGCCTCGGGCATGGATGTGTGTGATGTCCTTAGGTTAGTTGGGTTTAAGTAGTTCTAAGTTCTAGAGGACTGATGACCTCAGATATTAAGTCCCATAGTGCTCAGAGCTTTTTTTGTTTGTCCTCAAATCCAGAAGATCGTGTGTTCCAATGTTGACTGTTCACGAAAAGTTTTTATTTTTCAATGCTAATCAAAATGATTATTTCTAATCAGTTAATTGGTTTAAATGTGATATGTCTCATTTTCATTCTGTGCATTCATTTTTATTCTTTATTCTTCGTATCTTATTTTTCCTTTGGAATCAGCCTGTATGACTCGTAACTGATAGCCAACCAGGACTGTTCATCGGTTGGTATCGCGTCATCTCGAGCGCCCGTGTTACGACAGTTTCAGGTAACCATTCGAAGTGAGAAATTAAAGTTTGCTTTTATTGCTGAAACTTTTTTTTGCCCCGAGTTTGCTCGTAGAGATCAGTTTTAATCACCGTGAACGAAGCGAGCGTGATTAACAGCTCTGTCGCAGATTGTCGTTGACCACCGTTTTTATAGATACGTTACACGTCACGAGGATGTGGTTACGCAAGGAAAAAGAGTGTAGGTTTGGGGCTACAAACGGTTCGTCTACCGCACTTCAGTCGATACACTTAAAATCCGCTGTGGGTAAACAATGAGGCGTTCCTGTCATACCAGACGGCAAGCGCTTCGAACACTGGTCCGCCTTACACGAAACAGCACCCGCCGCGCTTGCGTGTCGCCTATAACCGAGCGGCAGCCGAAGGGGCAACACCGTAGCGGCAAGTGACAGACTAGCAAGTAATTTTAATCGGACTGTAGCCAGCACGGCGAAGGACGGAGCCGGGACAAAAGCGCCGCTGCTTCGCGCATCACCACACAACCAACCAGGTAAGGCGACTTCTTAAATGTCCCTGTCGCAGCGCCTCATTGTTATCGCAGCTATTGTTTTCTCCAGCAACAGTCAGTTTCACAGTTGAAAGCTGGCAACAGAGTTGCAAGCTGTCAGCCCGCTTCTTTCGATGTACGAATTAAACAATTCAGGACTGTCTTAAGAGTTTTGTTTCGTCAGATTTCTCATGTTCTATTCACTTATCATTTGCCAAAATAAGTTGGAACGACGCGTTTCCGGCGTACTTACATCCTCAGGGCCCAACGATGTTAATTTAGCGTCATACACTTACTGAGAACAGACAACAGCACGAAAAGGTTTCGCAAAAAGAGAAATATGTGTACGTAAAATATACGTTTCCGATAATATTTGCCTGGAGTGGAGCCTTACATGGAAATTAAAGGTGGGCTTTAAATGTGTCTAGGCTATGTCGCATCATATACCCGACGGCTGACCGCCAGATTGCCGACCCAAACGTCGAGGATTTGATTCCCGATCAGGTCTAGGATTGTTATCTGTCACTTATCACTTCTTTCTTCTCTGGCGCGGTTTTTTAACCGAATATTCTTAAGATGCGCCATGTTTCCACGTCCACGTTAAACTGAAGGTCCAACAACCGGATGGGTAAATCGGTAGGGTCACAGGGAGGAAATGACATACCACTTTCGATACGACTATAGCTACTGAAGCCCTGTGGTTCAAAACGAGCCTTTGGGCTGATGTAAGCGTTACCTTTCTTTTAATAACAGAGATAATAAGATAAAAGCAGTTTAATGCTTTGCTGCAGAACAACGCTCAAGATTACAAGGGTAGATCCTGTAACGAACCGATCGAGGAAAAAGAAATTTGTGGCACCACGTAACTAAAAGGAGGGATATGTCATACAGTGAGGCATCAAGGAACGTTTCGTTTGGTAATTGAGAGCTTGTTGGGGAGAGGGATTTAAAATATCGTGGGAGACAAAGGTTTGACTACATCGAGCGGGTTCAAATGAATGTATGTTGAATAGCTAAGCGCAAACAAAGACACTTGCGGCATACCAACACTGACAACAGCATGGAACCACTCCTCGCGGCGGATACGCGAACATTTTTGGAACGCACTGCTCTTACTGGATGTTTAGTCTAGGTTAAGTCGTGATGTATTATAGACTTCGGTCACATAAATCTAATAAATACTAATTTTACAGTAGGTATTTTGAGTCGACCTTACTGTTAGTATTTAGCTGCGGCAGTACAAGACACTTCACGACTTCAGTAACAATGCCAGAACGTAAATTTGACCCCTTGTGCATCATTGTAGTTTAGTACGTCCCTACAGTGTAACAAATCGTGTAGAATCAATCTAACAGTCATATTATAGCTCCTAAAATAACTAGTTCATTTGTTCCTGCCCTTTGTGGGTTAATTGTGTAGCTCATGTCCCTTATGTATATGTGTTAGGTGGCTGGGCAATGTCGTGCAAATTTGTGATCAATTTAAGTCAGTTTTCACCTACATAGGTTCTGTAGATTATACGGGATGAACGGCTTCTATTTCCGATCTAACCTACCTGTAACACACTGGAGGAACATCGCTCTAAAAAATTCTGACATTATCATCACGTGACCTCTGCGCGTGCTTCGTAAATAGCCAGAATCTACAGCAGGGAAAGTGTGCATCCCGGTGAAGGTGTTTTGGTACCAGCAGCACTTTCCCTATTTTATAGTACGACAAATTTTACGTATCTCTGAATGTATTCGCAGTAACCAAACTTAGCTAGCAAAGCAGACAGGTACTCGGTTCCCATTAGAAACTACTGACTGTTTGTTCCCAAATGGATGACACAGTTCATCGTTCTCGTGTCCTTGAAGAAAATATCGCTGTCCCGTCTTCCATTATGGCCATTTAACAGCCATTTGACGTCCCTGAGATAACCGTGCTAACACATACCAAGGTGTCGAGCTTTGTCAAGCACGACTTCTCTGTACAAATTTACTGCGTTCAGGTCTCTCCAATAGCTTACGCAGAGGGTCTCATAAATAGCACTCCAGGTGAAGATTACCCTGAACATTTCAAAGTAAACTTTGCAAAACAAGAAAGAATATCCCCCGCAAGATATATTTGTTAACCAATGTACAGAGTAAGTTTGAAGACATAGTTATTTGTATCCAACTAAGACAACTTATTGTGCATTTTATCGATAACTGTTTTCCCATTTCTCCTATGTCATGTGAATGACATAGAATTACGTAACCGCAAATGTTAGACGAGTGAGGGAAAGGCATTTCACTGAAGTTATACTCCAAGGTATATTATGTGAAATTGTATAATATCTGGACAGATGGCAGCAGTACTCACCGCGATCAAGAACTAGTTACACGTGTTGTACAGAGACTCACCTGAAAAAAAAAAAGATAGCATTAATTAATGATGGTTACTTGGGTAACTATTACATATTTAGATATGTGAACTGGATTACACACCCTGATTAAATTCCGTGGGGAAACGTCCGGTATACAGTTCGGCAATCATGAGTAGAAACATCAACGACAATGGAAGTCCGAGGTAGGTGTAGAAGCGTGTTAGGGCGGTCTCTATGTTTACGAATTAACAAACGGCAGAAAATCCGGATGCAACAGACACTTTTGCGGAGATTGTTCGTTGTAGTAGCACGGTGCTCGATTGTCCACACGACCCCCTAGTGCAATCCGTTCAAGTCCTAAAAAAATTCAATCTTGATAATCAACATCTCGTGTTCCGCGCAACTGTCAAGACATCTTGAGCACTCAGCTGCGGGGGTGGACGGTTTTAATAAAATCTGGTACATAGATGATTGCAAAGTTATTATTAATTGCGCATACATAGGAAAAGAAATCCACTACTATATAGCTACGATACTGATGGCAAACCGATGGAAACAGTATCTGCCGTAAAATATCTAGGAGTAACTATATGGAGCGACCTTGAAGTTGAATGACCACATAAAGAGAAGTACGAAAAGCAGATGCCAGACTCATAGGTAGAATCTTAGCGAAATGTAACTTATCCATGAAGGAAGTGGCTTATAAGGCGCTTCTTCAACCCATTCTTCAGTGTTGTTTATCTATCTGGGATCCCTACTAGCTGCGACTGATAAAGAGATAGATAAGATCCAACGAAGAGCGGATCGTTTAGTCGCCAGGAGAGCGTTACGGAGATGGTCGACAAACACCATTAGCAGGTGTGACTCTTCAAGCTTTCCCGGCGGATGTGTTTTAAATAGTCTTCACGGGTTTGCTGCTGGATCATGTTGTGCAAATTCCACAAAATTTCCTCGGAGCAACTGTCAGACATCTGCAGGTGGTTCAACCTTGCTGGTGGCTAGGTACGATTGACGGTCTCCGCACATAGACGCCCCGTTTCTAGAACAAGCGTGCGAAGAATGCGCAGGAGCGGAAATCGCGCATGCGCAATGATTTACAGATAGATGGTGCCATATTCAAACTCCCTCTGCCGAAAATCGCAGAGCGGCTCTCCTGCGCGTGCGCTGTACGCTGCAATTGCTAACATGCGACCAGACGTTACTCCCAACGGCCGTACTTGAGCAATGTTATGACGGGCCTGTTATAGAAGAATCTGGATTTTCGCGTCGTGATTTAATAGCAACCAATGCAGGGTTCCAGGCTGTGCTCACTTGAAATACCGCACCCTTGTTGATGAGATTATCGGCTGTACGAATATGTACTGCTTCCTTAAGGACGCAATGCCGGGAATAAAACTTCCGTCTTTTCATAAATCATCCGTTGTCCTGTATTCAGGCAGTGTTCCGCAGTTGCCGATTTTTCCGGTCGACGACGGCGTGTATGACGCTGATGTTCATCGCAGCGTTCGTGTACTGTGCGGCATGTCTGGCCTATATACGCTGCCCCACATTGACAAGGAATCTTGTACACACCACGTTTCCTCAGGCCGAGGTCGTCCTTAACCGAACCCAACAGGTTTCTCTAGTGATACAAAAAGTGTCCTCCACCACACACCACTGGGTGAACTGCGGAGTATGATGCATATGTTAACCTGCAGCATCATAACTGATTTCTCTGTACACACCAACCAGAGAGAGCTCGAGTGTAATCTTTGCACTCCCAATCTACACACACTGCGCGCACATTATGTATCCAGTATGATCCGCTAGCCTCTCCTGATACACGTAGCCAGTAGCTCAGCTGCTACCACACCATGAAATTCAAAATGGGCGTATGGATGCCCCAAACCTACAACTTTGCGCCAATCATCCCGGAGACACCGCCGCCCTCCTTCCTGAATACCGTTTACCGGCCACCAGCGTGAAGCCCACCTTCGTCTGTTGCGTCGGTCAGAGAGACGGCGGCGCCCAGCTGTGGCGCCGCCAGCCTCCAGACGGCGTCTTGGGAGAGGGGTCATTGGCCCGCCTCCCCCGCACTCGCGTACACACGTGTGCGTGTCTGCCTGCGTGCGTGCGTGCGCCGTCCGGCCCGCGCCCCCACGCGCCGAGTGAAACGTGAAGGCTGAAACCTTAGGCGGCGGCCAGCAGGAAGTGGGAGTGGGTACCGGAGAGATACGATGCCTCCCCCGTCTGCTGAAATCAATACGCCAAGCTGGCCGCCCCACCGGTCATTTACATGCTGCGTGCTCCTGAAGCACAATGACTCGCCCTCACTGGCTTCCTTGAAGTCCGCTACTTTCACTGCAGCGCTCAAGTGTCTCTTACAATTTGATGTTACGTGTATGTTGGCGGGGGGGGGGGGGGGGGGGCAGAAACAAGTTACACGTTTCGTCCTACGCTGAGACCATTGCACAACTACAGTGGCGCTTTGCGCTTTGTCAGAAGAGACTATACGTTCCCGGTTTCCTGCAGAGACAGTTCTGTTTTCATAGAGACAAGAGGTGCATCACAGCGTGAGACAAACGACGCGGCAACTGGAAAAGTACGCGATAGAATACGTTTCTTGCGGACGAAACGTCTGAACTGCACAGAGATAGACCGTGAATTTCTGGCAGTTTATGGACTGAATGCAATGTAGCGACCTGTAATATTTACCGTTTTTGACGTTTGTATTAATTTTTTTTACTGTGTCGCTACTGAACGTATGGGAGGGAGGTTCTTATAATCACGTACCCACAAACCGAATCACACTCAATAGGCATACGATCTGATGGAGAAACAGGGAGCGCCTTGTTTGTGTGCAGTTACAAATAGCCTTTAAAAATGGTTGTTTCTACTGACAGCTATCGAATGTTGCTAAACGGGGTAGAAGTATCAAATATGGTTATTCACAAGGTCATAAATAAGGTCGCTAGTCCAAAAATCATGAGAGTACGAAAGGTCTTCAGGCCGTAACATGCATCAATGATCACAAAACAAGATAGAAACTACAACAGTAACTTCATTGGATATAGGTTCGACCTTCTACGCAACACGCTGTTTTTCTTGTTACCCAAACATGTTTCAGCACCTCTGTGCCATCGCCAGTGGTTTCTGTTTCCTGGAAAACTTGATTTTACATTATAAGGTTTTGCAGAACAGTCTGTATGGTTTTCGTACGTTCTTCCTTTAGAGCGTAGGTCTTGGAGACCACGGCCGTTTACTATTGTAAGAAAATGAAACGCATTCTGCTGTCGTTATATTTTATTTTGTAGGTACTGGTTTCGGCGCTTCAGTGCGCCATATTCAGACCGTAGTTGATGCTGAAGGGGTTGACACGCTCTACATCTAGATCCATACTCCGCAAGCCACCTGACGGTGGAATTATACCGCATCAGTTGTCAACATAAGTGGTTACGCAAGCTTTGGTGTCAGCACTCCAACCATCAACTCTGTGTAATGTCTTGTACAGAGTCCTGCAAAACCATATAATGTAAAATCAAGTGTCCAATAAACAAAACCCACTGATTATGGCACAGCGGTGCTGAAATATGTTTGGGTAACAAGAAAAACAATGTGTTGCACAAAATGTGGAACCTATATCTAATAATTTTAACTGCAAACACGGAAGATATACAAGAGCTGCAAATCCAAAAGATGAATAGACGACAGTAACATCTATCACTTTCGTATAGTCCCCTTTAATGTTTGCCGTAGTGGCCGTGTTTATGCCAGTGTGGATATTTTGGAAACTTCAGCGTGAAGATGATGAGTATTAATCGAAATAGCAATCGCAGTAAATAAAAAATAAATTGCGGGTCGTAAGCGGGAAAAATTGTGTTTAAGAATTGCAAGCGTACTTCAAAAAGTATATTACACATCATTGTTGTAGGCCAAGTAATTCTTGTTGAATTCTGCCCACCACGTCAAAGTGTCTACTCTATGGCAGACAAAGACTGTTTGCCCGATCGGTACTCTAACCCGAGAACCTTGCGTTTCGTGGGGAAGTGCTCTGGCACTGTGACGACTCGACCTCACAACTCTACTTCCGCCAGTGCTTCATGTCCCATCTTCCAAACTCCACCGAAGTTCTCCCCCACACACTGTGAGCCTAGCATTCCTGGAGGATATGATATCGTGGAAATGACACAGGCACAGCTTGGGGAATTGTAGAGTTGTGGGGGCTGGTCGTGAGTCGCGCTTAAATAGTTCAGTCGGTAGAGCACTTGTCAGCGAATAATCGAAGTTCCCAGATTTGAGTTCCAGGCGAGCAGAAAGTTTTCATCTGCCAGGAGGTTTCAAATAAGCCCACATTCCGCTCCAGAGTGAAAATTCATTCTGAAAGAGGCGATTCGTTTGTTGCAGTCTTCATTTCATCTAGTACATGTTGGGCACCCTACGAATAAACCAATATAATTCCTTTTAGATATTTCTGCATAATATGTTTTATGGTTGGTTGGTTTGGGGAAGGAGACCAGACAGCGAGGTCATCGGTCTCATCGGATTAGGGAAGGACGGGGAAGGAAGTCGGCCGTGCCCTTTGAAAGGAACCATCCCGGCATTTGCCTGGAGCGATTTAGGGAAATCACGGAAAACCTAAATCAGGATGGCCGGACGCGGGATTGAACCGTCGTCATCCCGAATGCGAGTCCAGTGTCTAACCACTGCGCCACCTCGCTCGGTAAATATATTTTATGGTTTACTGTTGTCTATGTCATATTTTTGGGCTTTAGCCAACAATGACCCCACAGCCAGCAACAGTTCAGTTGTAACAGTACAGAGGTAAAATGAAGCTGTAACTCAAATTAAAACGACAGAGTAAGTTTAGTTTTGGAGAACGAATACACTATGGACATTATATTACGTGCAAGTATACTCCTACAAGTTTTTCCATATTGATAAGCTCATCTAAGAAAGTTTGAGTCTTCATATACAAATACCATACCGCAATTTAAAAAATGAAGAGAGGTACGTTAATTTGAGCATTAATGCATATCTCGAGAATATACACAACGCATCATTCTAACTGGGCCGTCTCCAGAAGAGTACTTGAGCCACGAGGATTTAAAGTCTGTTTGTCAGCTTCTTTTAAGTATTTTTCTATCAAATTGTACTTATTTACATCGTATTGGCACATTAAGGAAGTAACACTTCCAGGTACCTGTTCCTTGTACAGTGATTCCTTACTCTTTGCGCATGACAGTATTACATCATACAC
The DNA here is from genome assembly GCF_023864345.2 of Schistocerca serialis cubense. NCBI lineage: Eukaryota > Metazoa > Arthropoda > Insecta > Orthoptera > Acrididae > Schistocerca > Schistocerca serialis. The sequence goes on along the minus strand of NC_064639.1, from coordinate 794,781,407 downwards.
ATCTGCCAGTCAGTTTGGTCCTCCTCACAACGTACAGAACCTAGAACTTTTAATCTATGTAAATGTGCAGGGTAACATCCGCGTCCCCGAACCCCCCCTAATTCGGTGACCGCAAGCTATGCATGCTTTGCAGGGTTGCCTACAACACTCTCGCGCGGGGGCTGTCTTAAAACGCGCACGTGCCCGTGCCCTCTGCTACCGACCCAACGCCTTCACGTCCGACGGGAGGTTCGACTTAGTGTTCCTGTGACATCGCGGCGTCTTTCCCAGCGTACAGACGCAGATGTACAAGTTGCCGGTATTAAGAGACACGTACGACCCCCTCACGATCATCAATGTCGATCCTAGGCGATCGGATCGCCCCACAAGCACATTCGCTTCTTCGTTACGGCCAAAGAAAGCCAGGCTGGGCCGCGTAACGAGCGAGAAATACGGAGGCTGTAAAGCGTCTTTAGTGCCGGCCCGACACCGTGGCAGCGCCGGTCCGGCTAGCCACTGAGCGTGCGCCGCCAGGTGGCGACGAAACGTCGGCCGCGCGGGCGTCGGAAGATTGTTTCGCGAGCGATACGCAGGTTGCGCTGTGTGTTTGCCCCTCTGGCGCACAGCTATTTCTGTGTCTGTGACACGGTGCAGTGGAGAAGAAGGGTGAGAACTGGCACCGTAACCGCGAGCTAATGTCTGATATCTCGAACGTATTCTGATTCTAACAAACAGTATCTATACACTGTTTACCTCATGCCTGCCTAGCCAGGTATGGGCCTGAGATGTGGGGAGTGCAATTCATCATCATTGAGGAAGGGGGGGGGGGGGAAGGGGAGGGGAGTATGTCATCATCATATACAAATTTCCCCCAGGTAACTTATTTATTTATTCATTTACTTATTTACCTGCGCTAATCCATTTAACTGCTTAGAGTTTACATTTTATATACGCTGTTCTTATGTAGTGTTGAACGAGAATGTATAACAATTATTGTAAATCATTTAGATACTATCTTATTCATACTAACTGTAATACAATCGAAACTCACAAAGTGAAGATTACAATGCAAAACAAATGAGTAGAAATGCTAAGATGAGCAAAGCGAGTGAGATGAGCAAAAAGGAGGAAATAGGAAAAATAGGAAAAAAAGGAAGGAAGATTAAGGCTTAGCCTCCCATGGATAGAAGTCGTTAGAGATGATCACAAGCTTTAATGGTTTCAAGGGTGGGAAAGGAAATCGCCTCGAATGGTAAGATGCAGATTTAAACTGCTGTCGTCCAGAATGTGAGTCTAGTATGCTAACCACTGTGTCATCTCGCTTGGTAGGAAATAGGAGAAAATATAAGCAGATCAGGTAGGAGGAGGAAAAGGAGGATGATGAAGAAAGAGGAGGAGGAGGAGGAGGAGGAGGAGGAGGAAGAAAGAAAGAGGAGGAGGAGGAGGAGGAGGAAGAAAGAAAGAGGAGGAGGAGGAGGAGGAGGAAGAAAGAAAGAGGAGGAGGAGGAGGAGGAGGAGGAGGAGGAGGAGGAAAGAAAGAGGAGGAGGAGGAGGAAAGAAAGAGGAGGAGGAGGGAGGAAGAAAGAAAGAGGAGGAGGAGGAGGGAGGAAGAAAGAAAGAGGAGGAGGAGGAGGGAGGAAGAAAGAAAGAGGAGGGAGGAAGAAAGAAAGAGGAGGGAGGAAGAAAGAAAGAGGAGGGAGGAAGAAAGAAAGAGGAGGGAGGAAGAAAGAAAGAGGAGGGAGGAAGAAAGAAAGAGGAGGAGGAAGAAAGAGGAGGAGGAGGAAGAAAGAGGAGGAGGAGGAAGAAAGAGGAGGAGGAGGAAGAAGAAGAAGAAGAAGAAGAAGAAAGAGGAGGAGGAGGGGGAGGAAAGAGAAATTCAAAGCCATCTATACAAATGAACAAGTATCCAGGCAGACGCTGGAAGCACATGTCATTACAGGGAACTGGTTCGTCATAAGGGGCGGTGAATCAGCTTCTGGGCGGGGATACACACAGTTGAGCCGCGAGTCGAGTGCAGCGGAGGTAAGCAAATAGACGCAGGAACTGCAGCGAGCAGCCGAGAAGATCAAAGCGGCGCCGGAGCTCACTAGCGGGCGGGGCCGAGTGGCAGTTGCATAAGCGCGGAGAACGCCTCTCCGTTACGTAAAGAGGCCGACCTTCGCAGCAGAGTTCGCGGCTCCAACGACAACAGGGCAGTCGCTCATCATAGCTCTGTAGCCGTAGCACCACTTCTTCAGTCCTGTAGTACCCATCTGCAACAGCTCTTTCCTTCGCTGACGTCCATCTGAGATGTCTGTTGTATTTCAGCCAGAGCTATCAGCATTCTTCGCACCAGCCTACCTCTTGAGCCAGTCGTCATCGTCATGACTTCATGTACTACTTACTGAAAGGGGGGGGGCGAAGGCTGAGCAAGAGAACTGCTTGTGTCTTATCCGAATGAATCGACCCGATGTTTGCCCTGGGCGATTTGAGGAAATCACAGTGAAATTAAATATGCGTGGCCGGACGGGAATCTTGACCAGCGTCCTGCAGAAGCGAGTACAGGGTCTTAACCACTGTTTCACCTCGCTCGGTACAGAGAATGTTGAATATATCTCAACTTCAAGGGATACCACAGGTACATTATAAACTGTAAGTAGCGAAATGCTAAATACTTGTACCTGTAGAGGACTCATGCTTGGTGCAAGGAATGGCAGTTTACACTTAACACACGTACTAATACGTATAAGGTGGTTACTGTCTTATTACTTGATTGGCGATGAATCAATAGAAGCAGTGGTAGTATCTAGGATTATGCGTCCTGAACAGTTTAAGTAGGAATGATCACACAGAACTAGTCATAGGACAAAAAGATGCTAGAGATTCATTGGAAGATTTCTAATGACATTCAATTCACCCTTGAAAGGAGGACTGGGATAGCCTCATTCGACCGTTTTGGAGTATTGGTCGTCAGTCTGGGACACTATTCCAGTTGGTTTGATACAAGATACAGACATCATCTGAAGTATAGCATCAAGTTCCATCACGGGCTCGTTTAGTAAGAACGATAGCATCACGGATATATTCACCGAACTAAAAAGGCAACTTCGTTAAGAGTAGCATTGTGCATCACAGACGAGTTTTATCGGTGGATTTCGGGAAGATACGTCGGAAGAATGACGAAGCAACTTATCACTTCCTCGCACGTATACATCGCGTGAACATGGCGGTAAAGGATGGGAAATCTTAGTCGTACACGAAGTCTCTTGCGTCGCACAGTGGAAGGTACGTAAAAGAGAATTTACGTTGATGTGAGACGTGAATGTTACTGCCTTCTTCAGTTTCCGGTAATTGGTGGTATCCATGAAGCATACTTGTCTCTATGTTGTCCAGACTTCGTTTGAGAGTTCGCTAACGCGAAGCAGTGCGCGTACTGTCCGTTCAAAACCATGTACAGGAACAAGTGTTTGCAATTAGAATTTGGCCAGCAGCAGGAGAGAAGGTCGCTTCCGTTTACCAACAGCTAGCTTGTGAGCGAGTGCCCGAACAACTTCGTCACGTCTGATGGATGAAGGATCAAGGCATTTAGATTCCAATCAGACTGTTGTATGGGAACATTAATGTCAGCGCACGCTTTATTGCTACTGGAGAGGAGCAGGCTGTGTGTTAGAGCCGGACTTCAGCAATACAAAACGCCTCTGCACTCCACATGCACTGAACACAATCCTTTTACTTCAGACAAGTCTTTTCCACGCGAAGTGTGCCAAAATTGTCGAATTACAGAATCTTTCCGATTAGTGAAACGGAACTAGACGCCACTTACTGTTGTAAATGTGTATTCCCTCTTGAAAGTGGCGCGAGAGTACGTCTGGTGCTACACATTTAACGTTTTTGTGAGAGATTCAAGGAAGGGAAAAAAAAATGATTCGGCGTGAAGTTTTGACACCAGGTCCGAACTTTACAGTTTTCTCTGTGTCACGTAATTCTCTAGAGGCTGGCACTGAGTTCGAAGGACGTCAGCAACAGACATATGTTGTGCTTTATCTGCAGTTTCATCGCCGGCCTTTGCTAATACTGTTCTTATCTGTTCAACGGTGCTGATAGCAGTTATCTCTACCATGTTACACACTCTTCCCGGCGTACTATCACCCCAGTTAGACACTGTGTCCGGATCGCGACAAGTTCAAAAATATTCGGCGCACGAGAGCAAGGAAGTGACCCGTCCTATACTACCAAAAACGATCTGGTGGTGCTGACTGATGCTTGACCAGCAGTTAGTCATTATAGCTGTGATAACGAATATTCTGCCTCAAACACAACCGCCGCTGTTACCTTCTCCTCAACGAAAACGAATCTTGCCGCACGATTTCCTTGTTTCACAAATACGTACACACCACGTAGGCCATTAAAATTGCGTTTACCCTTAGTACTCACTCATTTTGGCTTAATCAAGCCACTACTGCATGATCGTGCCTTTTAATCGTGTTGCGCTTAAGTGGTTAGCAGACCGCACAAAAAATTTGTCACCTTAAGAGACGTCATGCTAATTCAATGTAACGCCACCGCTGATGTTGACAATAGGTTGTGATATGTCCGAAGACAGCTCTCCTTGCTGGTATATCGTACCCAAGATTCATCATCACCTAGTAACTACCTCAATTTACATAATTTGAACCTACTTGCTGTACTATTCCTCGATCTCCTCCTATAAAACCAGGTCGGATTAAAGGGAAACATTGAAGCAATTCAGAGCTGGCTGCTGGATTTGTTACTGGCAGACTTGATCAACAGGCGAGTGTTATGCAAATGGTTCGTAAACTCAAACCGGAATCCCTGAAGGGATGACAACGTTCTTCCCGCGAAACACTATTGAAAAAATTTAAAGAACAAGCTTTTTAAGCTAACTGTGTAAGGATTCTACTGCCGTCAATGTAGATTTTGCGTAAGGACCACGAAGGCAAGAAATTAAGGCTCATACGTGGGCGTATATGTAGTGTTTCTTCCGTAGCCCTGTTTGCGAGTGGAAGAGGAAAGGAAGTTGCTAGTAGTGGGAAAAGGTACCCTCCGCCACATATCATACGATGATTTGCAGAATATGTATGCAGATGCCGATGAAGTTGGTCAAGAATGCTATATTTCGCTGCTTATTTTCTGCCACGTTTTCTTAACGATTGCTGCATTATATCCTTTATAAGGATGGAGTATTTGACGAATGTTGACAGGAGCCATAGAAGCTCACATTCGTTTCACTCAGTTTTGACATATGCTCGTTTTCAGCACCTGACCACTTGATAATGATCTAAGGTAGAAATCGCAGTCTCGAAAACCGTGAAAAATAATACAGCCGATGGCGAATATGATGTGACTTATAAAATTGCTTTCCAGTTAGAAACCTATCACTGGGAAGGTCTGACAATCGTCTCCTATCGCTGTCAGTTACCATCTTTTTACCACCGCTCTTAGGCCGTGTTACATGGCTGCAAATGGTGGACTATTTCTTGTAGACACGTTGGAGTGTCAGTGTTTAGTCACAAATAGGTCGGGCAAGTTCATTCACTGTGTGGCTACGAGCACGTCTGAACACTACGGTTCCTATCTGCCGCTGTGTCACGTCGAATAATGTTACTGCGCTAATTCCGTAAAATTGACTGCCACATACATGTCAATTCAACGGCGTGACTTTATGTTAGTGGTGAAGAATCACATGACTGCCTGATACCAACTGGACACCGTGTACTGTGCTCCAAAGAGACGAATGTGTTGTTTTAAGAGGGTGACATATTCTGCAGTGAGCTTGTGTAACAATAAAACCGGCTATTTCACCTAGATGAGAATCATCCAGTGGTTACGTGAAGTACCAAAAGTACGAGGGTTGCCCAGAAAGTAATGCACAGCATTTTTTTTCCTCAGCCGAAAACAATGCTACGTATGCGGAACGTTACGTCTGTGTTACCTGAAATCTCCTGAGCGAGAGCGCTAAGTATCCGTCACTTCCGACAGATAGCGTACCTGCAAGACAGTTTCAAAATGGCATCTGTAGGTGATGTACGTTACAAGAAACGTGCCGTCATTGAATTTCTCGCTGCAAGGAAAGAAACCATGGGGAATATTCACAAACGCTTGTGCAAAGTCTATGGTGCATCTGTTGTCGACAGAAGTACGGTTAGTCGCTGGGCACAGAGGATGAAGTCATCAGAAGGCGGTTCGGCGGAACTCCACGATTTGCAGCGGTCGGGGAGACCATCCACGGCTGTCATACCTGACAGTTTGGAGCGAGCTGATGCTGTCATTCGCCATTAAAGGATGCTATTCGTGGAAGACATTTTGAGGACCATGAGGTGATTCACACAGTGAAGCAATGGCTCCAAGGATTGGACAAGGATTGGTACCGAAAGGGCATACACGCCCTTGTTTCACGAAAGAGGGAGGCCACAGAACGAGATGGAGATCACGTGGAAAAATTTGGTGTGTAGATAAAATACCATTCTTTCGTGTGTGTGATTCTCATTATGTTCACTAAAGAGTTGTTGAAGAAAAAATGCGGTGCATACTGTCTGGGCAACCCTCGTATAACTTTCTTATCAAGTGGTTTCCAGTAGCTAGCTGGATGTTTGTTCCCTTCGACTTAGCATGCATGTTGTAAAAGCGAGGTGCCTGATGCAGGGTTGTAAGATCCAAAAACAGAAAATCCGGACTAAGTGTTGTATTTACTTGAACACTTTACCCTTAAAGCTGGGCTACATACTTTGAACAGAAATAGGCAGTTGGGCATTTTCAGTCGTGTATTAATAATCAGTAAGAATTTTTGGTGACATCTGCCTCAAACGTGCTTCAGCTAAAAAACGATGAATGAACAACCTTGTAATTTGGCAGTTATGATAGGAAATAACTGCTCATTCTCAATTACTCAGTCCTCTTTCTAATATAATCTGATGTCAAAATAAACTAGAAATTCTTCACTAACAAAAAAAAAAAAAAAAAAAATTATCTATTCTTCTGCAACAAAAAACAAAAAGATTCAGTAACTTTAGCCGTCTTAATTACAGTTATGAAAAAATAAGTCTGTAGCGAGGTATTAGTACTTCTCGTTTGAACAACTTTATCAAGAACGTTATCGTTCTTGGAATTCATATCGTCGAACGATTGAAAGTATAATTTTGAATTACACAACAAAACACCATATTTGTGTCAGTTTGCAACTTATTGCGTTCCTCTGTCTATTGACCATTTGTGAAAGAAAAGACCCTGTCGACATTGGCATAATAGCCTGGAATTGCAAATTAATATTCTGGCAGTTGCAATAATTCCAAGTAAAATTCCTCATTTTGAAGCGATTTGAGATAAAATACCCCCTTTTCATAAGCTAAAAACCTTCTTAAACGCAGAATCGTCTATTTTTTTGTTCCGTGAAGTTCGTCAAACTTCACCACTGATCAAAACTTTTTCTGTTAACTAACTTTATGTTTCTTTTTTTTTTTCTAGAATAGCATTGGTTGGTACGTCTATAGTCCAGCGGTTCCCAACAGGTGGTCCGCGGACCCCCAGGGGTCCGCGAGCCAAGCCATAGGGGTCCGCAAGATGCTATTAGAATAAAAAATATATTAAATATATTTCGTATGATAACAGATTTTTTGATTTGGTCGCTCAATATTTTTTCAATAATGGGATGTCAATGTTTTTTCTAAGTACCAAAATTAGAAAACATAAAAAAAGACTTAATTTGGCTTTTTTAGGTACTTCATACTGCGATATGACAAGGTACCAATCATGCTCGATGAGGGGTCCTCGAGAAAATTTTGTTGGGAACCCCTGGTCTATACATTGCTAGGTTGTATTTCCTTACTTCTCCTCATACGTATTCCCCGCACTTGCGTCATTAGCTTGCAAAGACCCTTAGTTGTGTTTTGTCTACATCATCGTTGAGAAGTCTAACAAAAGCCAAAGAGGCCAGAGTTTTGTATGTTTGACATGAAACGCATTTGCAACTGCAAATATGGACTACTATGAGCTGTATAACGGAATGACAATGAAAATTTGTGCTGGGCCTCGACCCGAACCCGGACTTCCCGTTTAAGTCTTTCGTAACGGCTGTAGTGCCCGCAGTGTCTGTTCCTTCGGACATCCTTGCATGTCCCAAGGAACTTTACATCGTAATTCGGAATAACACAGACAGTGCAATATCGTATTTTGTATGTTTGGCCGGATTAGACCTCAAGAAGCCAGACATTTCCGGCTGTAGTAGGACACCTGGTGACTCTCAGCCTCCTCAGGCAGTCGGTAGATCGAACTACCCAGTTCCTCCTCACGCGGAGACCAATGGAATCAAGATAGGCAGGGGTCCTTAGAACTGCATACTCGAACGAATTTCTGCGGAGAAGAGAGAGACTTGTTGGCGCCCGCATGCGTCGCGGGCGAGCGCGCAAGTCGGTGCAACGACCCGCAGCGCAGCCGCCACCTGGCGGTGTTCAGGTCTCGCCTCCGCACGCTCTCCCACCCCCCCCCTTTCCCTCCCACCCCCAGTCTAACCCCTTCCTGTCCAACCCCTGCTCCACGCGTAGCCCCGGCTGCAGCTTTTTGTGCGTACTCAGCCGACCACGGAGAGCCGAGTCCGGCGGCCAGGCACGCACTGCCGCAGCTGCGCGACACGCAACACGCGCCTTCTCCCCTCCCCCCCCCCCCCCCCCGCCCCACTTGTCTCCCTCCCCCTCCCTCGCCGCTTCCCCCTTTTATCACGAGCGCACATGCGGGCTACGCAGGCGGCAGCGCGGCGTGGCTGGCTCTGACACAAAAAGAAGAGGTAAAGTCAAATAAAGTAAAGAATGGAAGCAAGGAGAAAAAGTGCCACGCGGGCTGCCGGCTCAGCTGGAGACAATATGGCGCGCCAGACAGCTGGAAGGTATCGGCAGCGCGCGTGCCTGACACGGCGTGCTCTGCCGCTGCGGATGGGAGGGAGGGAGGTAGACAGATAAGCCGTAATGAGATGGCACAAATACACAGGCCGTGTCACCAGGGGGGAGGCTTCCGCCGTGCACTCGTGAGCTCATCCTTACTACCGGTCGTCTTCGACGAGTTTGAACTTCAACAACTGTTTGTCGAAATCTTCTGGATCGCTCACAGAGGGGACTGCGGCGGATGGCGGATGTAACAAGCTCCAAACGACACACTAACTGCCACTGGAAGAGACAGAGAGGGGCAGAGGGGGAGAGCGGCGGGTGAGGTAGCTGGGGGAGGGAGGGGGGCTGCGTCCGCTTCCTCTCGCAGTGCTCGAACAACACGTGTTATGTTTCGTACAGGGTGCCAGTTGTAAAGAAAAAGCCACACTAGAACTAACTCACATACCAGATGTGAGGGAGCGCTTGGACATGAAATACTTTGAGCCAACACAAGGACTGATCCATTTTCTCACTGGCCATGGACCCTACCCGACATACTTATGTCGATTTGGGAAGAGGGCTACACCCGCGTGTGACTGTGGCGTGTCACAGGGTACTCCCGACCATGTGGTTTACGAGTACCCCCTCTTCAATGATGTTGCGACTACATTTCGAGACAGACTTCCAAACAATGACACATAACTGCTTAGACGTGAGGACACTTTCCAACTGCTAAATACATTGGACAACTAGGTATCACGGAAAGTTTTAACATAAAACTTGAGGGACATGAACTAAATAACTGAGACAACCAACACCGATTGCGTCCAGAGCCCTATTCCCACACCGCCTGTGCGTGGACTCGCCGACTTTTCATCATAGTTGGAATCTGCCACGTGCAGGATTAGGGGGAGTGGGGGTAAATGCTACCGATAAGGACATGCACCGGATATGCCGTAGGATAAGTTGCTTTGTAGGACTTAGTTTAGGAAAACTATGCTAGGGAACTGCAGCGAATGAACATGGTGGCCTGCCCAGTGCCAGGGGCACGCTCTTCGGGTTTAGCTCGATGAGCAAGGCTATCAAAGTAGGTTTATATCTCTCACTGGCACACATGTGACGCTGTAGGCGATAGGAACTAGATACAAGAAATAGATGTAAGTCCTAGGTATTAAATATTAAATGCCCACTGTATGTAATACTACCTGTAGCTCACTTGAAAATTGTAATTAGCTGCAACATAATTATTATGACCCACTAATCAGATAAAGAAGGGGGTTAACATTGTATAATTATTGTTATGGTTTGTAATAAAGATTTTTTTAACCATTCGCTTGCGTGTTTCCTGACTGGTTTATTGACATGTTCGTTTTGGATAATGCTATTTTTAACTGTAATTCCTTATCAGATGTTAAATTCAACATTCAGCGATGTTGACAGTTCGAGGAGTCAGGAGTAAAATTCGTGATTGGCGCGACATTTTTTCGTCACAAATTTTGATATAAACCAGCTGTACAGCATAACATGAAGTTATAAGTGTACTGTAATGGCTACAACAACACTACACAGAGTTTTTAATTAGTACTAGTCGAATACGGAACTGACGGGCGAAATTCATTAAAACCACTACCAACGTTTACGGATTCTAATATTCACCACCCACTTATCAACAAAAATTCGACAAATAGTAGTTAGTTATTGGGCTCTGCACATAGTGAACCTCAAGCTGCGAGTCAACAGCCATAGTCGCTTATCAAAAGCGTGAAAATTTTATCCACAATAGGTCTAAGTCGTCCCGGTACGCTGAACAGCGTTTTCAGAACTAAGCTTCTAAATGAGAGCTTACAGCCGGCCGAGGTGGCCGAGCGGTTCTAGGCGCTACAGTCTGGAACCGCGCGACCGCTACGGTCGCAGGTTCGAATCCTGCCTCGGGCATGGATGTGTGTGATGTCCTTAGGTTAGTTATGTTTAAGTAGTTGTAAGTCTAGGAGACTGATGACCTGAGATGTTAAGTCACATAATGCTCAGAGCCATTTGAGAGCTTACAGTCTATTTTTATCATCAGTTTTCACTTTCATGAACGAGGCACTTATTTTAATGCAAAAGTCATTCAGAAACTGCGGATTCGCCAGCGAACAAGAGAACTATGCACACTGAAAATTAGGGGAAAGAAAAAAACAAACCAATAAGGCCACAGGCCAGAGTGTGAGACGTAACAATGACTGCAATAAAAATTTAATGCAGGAGGGCATGATGTTTATCCAGGCAAATGGATGGCAGATGTACTAGCCAGTTTCTTTGCTTTATTCGAAGAAATAAGTAAAGAATGAGATAGCTACCTGACGGAAGGTGGGGAAATGACGTTAGGAAAGACTCGTGAACACCATGAGGCGTATAACTGAAGACTGAAATTCAAGGAAGGGTAGTGAGATGGCCTTTTCCCAACAGTGGATGTGAAATGGATGCTCCTGTTATTGATGATCACCGTTGCAATGATGACAATCGACGATCGCGATTGCTGTGGTGAAGAGCGACGATCACGATCGCGTTGGCGAAGACCATCCCAGTCGCGATGATGATCGTACATTACAGAATATAGCTGCGACTTCCCTTCGTTATGCTGGTGATCAAGTAGTAATCCAAGAAAGTGAGGACAAACTGCTGACTACAAGGTGCAAATTGCGTCTCAAATTCAAGTTGCAGTTCGGAATATATCTACCTCTCCAACTGCAGTAATACCTTCCTTACCAAGCCAAACAATTCGAACAAAGGGTTAGCAGTGAAACCCTGGTTGAAGCCCATAGAGGTTGCCGGCGACGCGTAGAGCATTCGTTTCTCGCTCTCGCCCGGTCTGGCTGAGTCAGCAGCCATGGCGAGGTGGCAGGGTCCGACCTCTTAACTAGGGCCGGACGTGCGCCGGAATGCCATGCCGGCCATGGCGTGGACCACTTGTTTAGGGCGTTGCGACGCGGCGATCACGCCGTTACTCAGCCGCTGCCGTAATTGATGGCTGTCCTCGATATCGCGCAACGGATTAATCGAGTCGCGATACTGCTACCCATCGGACGGGGCCGAGCAGCAGCGCGCCTGCTGTTCTCCCGGCGTTTTAATATCTCTGGTTTATCGGCTGCACGAGGTACAGTCTTCAGAGCTTTCCATCCGCGTTTTTCAGTACGCTTGTGGCAGTCGCTTGCGTGCAACCGAGGTTTTGTGTGTTGCGTGTGTAGAGGGGGAAGTGGAGCTTGAGCCCTTAAATTAGTCAGATGGTCCCTTATTATCCCTAGTCCACTCCTATAATACACAGTGTTTTAATGATAAATCGACAGCCACAAAAAGATGTAAAAAGCTATCTGGCTAGCTTACAGAACACATTACAGGGCCTTTAGCAGTCGCATTGTACGTAAGCGAGAAAGGCGTATTGGGCAGATGTAACATATGATTTAATGCCCTGGCCATAGAAAGAGTTAGTTTTAGTATCTGGGTACATGGCTTTCAGAAGAACGGATAGCTGATTATGAAATAAACGGCCACACTGAACGAGCTCGACGGAGTTTATAAAATTTCTGGTACCTACATATTTGGATTTTGTCCTGTATTTGAAATTATGGTTTGTCATATTTTACTTCCTCAATATTTCTTTACGGGGTAGATTAGATTGGAGAAATAAACACCATTATCAAAATAGAATTCTCCGGGTGCGAATGTACTACAGAAGGAAAAATCTTCAAGGTTTAAGACGTTGTCTACGAAGAGGTCATTGGAGAGCAAGCACAGGATCGGAGTACAGGCGGTAATCAGCCAGAAGATAGGAAAAATAACGGAAAACTTAAATCCTGATGGCCCGTTGGAGCTTTGAACCTCGACCTTTTCGAATGGTACCACTGCACCATCTCCTTCTGATAACGATTAAGGTAGATGCAAATGACAAATTACGATGTCCATAAGTGTGTAAGTAAGTTCGCCAACAGTCCAACATATCTAATTGAGAAGATAAATATGGAGCTTTGTTGGACCTAACACGCGAAACGAAAATGCCGATTCTTACAGTCGAAAACTGACGGAAATACTGAACGCAGAAGAGGAATCTGAAGAAAGAGGACGCCTTAGCTACGACCATTAGGCATTACACGATATTCAGTCTTCGAGACGTGCTGCAGGAAGCCGAAAAGCAATGGAAAATATGATCGCGAACATCCATTATTGGATATGCATTAGAACAACAACTAACAGCTTACAACTAAATGGCCTGTGACGCGCAGTAATCGTAGATGAAAAATGGTCAGTAAAATCCAACGTCTAGTAGAGGTTACTCCGTTTCGGTTTCCGCGCCTTGTCCTCTGTATTATCACAGAGCCTCCTCGTGAAGACCAATAATGAAGGATTTATAAAAGTTAAGATAAAACAATTATCCGCGTCACTCACTCTCTCTAATTTTTGCGCAAGACGCGCTTTTCAAGAGTTTACACTCTCATCATCAGGTGGAACGATGATATTGTGTTATATATTTGATAGCCGTATGCAGCCAGTTATTTTTTGTGGTTTCCCTTTGCTACAAAAAAACGTGTAACAGGCACTTGTTAGATTAATATGGCACTAAATTTATAAATTTTGAACAGTGACAGAGATACTTACAATTTGTTCCAGCGCACAGAAATCTGTTATTCGTCATAAATACACAGTTTAACTATATTTCTCACAGAACACAAACTAATAACATAAGCAAACCAAGGGTTATAACAATGTGAAGATACAGTGCCTTGCCTCAGAGATCATTCATTACTATCTTTCACTGTGGACCATAGATACATATAACAACTACAATAAACGAAAATTGAGTTACAAACGTATATTTATGACGAACCGTAGTGTTCTGTGGACTGGGAGAGATTGTAAGCAACTATAACTGTTTAAAATTTATAAACTTAGTGTCGTATCACTCTAACAAGTGCCTGTTATGCGTTGCTGTAGCAAAATGAAACCACAACAAACTAATTACTGCAGCCAGCTAGTAAATATGTAACACAATATTATTCTACCTGAAGATGAAAGTGTAAACTCTCGAAACGCATCATGGGAAGAAATATAATGAGTGACTGACTCAGGTAATTGTTTTATTTCAACTTTTATTGTCATAAACAGTCGCCTTTCCTTACAACAGTCCAGCATCTGCGTCATAAGGCTAATGAAGGATTCGTTTCCAATTCTTAGTTTCCAGCATTCGCAGAATGTATTCTTTCCATTTAATTTTGCTCTGTAGTGTTTTCTTCCTGTTTTTATTGCACACTTATTCCCCTTTCTCAACTATTTCTGAAATTTCCTGCTTTACCGTTTCCTTTCAGGCACCTGAGCAACTTCTTTCTACAGGTTTATGTTTCTGCCTCCTACTTCGCTCTGTAAGCCATGCAGTAACATAGGAACTACCATCACGCTGTAGAATTTAATTTGGGTGTTTGTTTCTCTTTTCCTTACAGTTACTGTCTGGTAGGTGTACGTTATTAATTACACATTCGTCTTTCTCGTATGATTTCATTTTCAAGATACTGGAAACATGGAACTGGTGCATTGTTATTGCTCTTCAATGCTGGTTTCTTTTAAGATGCCATCTTTTAAGTTCCATTTCTTCGCAATCTTACCAAAAAGTAAGAGAGGACATTATAAACAGCTAATTAGCTAGCATCTATAATCTGTAATAAATGATTATTCCGCATTACATGTTAATAGGTTCTAATTGTGACCTTCATGTGCCTATGATTTATGCATCACGTACAGAATGTTCGGATCTACAGGGTGTTACAAAAAGGTACGGCCAAACTTTCAGGAAACACTCCTCACACACAAAGAAAGAAAATATGTTACGTGGACATGTGTCCGGAAACGCTTACTTTCCATGTTAGAGCTCATTTTATTACTACTCTTCAAATCACATTAATCATGGAATGGAAACACACAGCAACAGAACGTACCAGCGTGACTTCAAACACTTTTTTACAGGAAATGTTCAAAATGTCCTCCGTTAGCGAGGATACATGCATCCACCCTCCGTTGCGTGGAATCCCTCATGCACTGATGCAGCCCTGGAGAATTGCGTATTGTATCACAGCCGTCCACAATAAGAGCACGAAGAGTCTACATTTGGTACCGGGGTTGCGTAGACAAGAGCTTTCAAATTCCCCCATAAATGAAAGTCAAGAGGGTTGAGGTCAGGAGAGCGTGGAGGCCATGGAATTGGTCCGCCTCTACCAATCCATCGGTCACCGAATCTGTTGCTGAGAAGCGTGCGAACACTTCGACTGAAATGTGCAGGAGCTCCATCGTGCGTGAACGACATGTTGTGTCGTACTTGTAAAGACACATGTTCTAGCAGCACAGGTAGAGTATCCCGTGTGAAATCATGATAACGTGCTCCATTGAGCGTAGGGGGAAGAAACTAAAATGAGCTCTAACATGGAAATAAAGCGTTTCCGGGCATATGCCCACGTAACATCTTTCCTTTATTTTTGTGTGAGGAATGTTTCCTGAAAGTTTGGCCGTACCTTTTTGTACCACCCTGTATATGATATTTTAGTTTTACGGCAGAGCGGACTATAATCACGAAATTTACGTGAAACTAAAGTTTAAAACTACAGTCGCTGTCTAAAGTACCGCATACAACTGTGAAAAATATTTTGCAATACCGCTGTGTAAAGGACTCCGTTCTTGTTTGCCTAAGACGTAGAGGATGTGTAAGCCGTACATAAGGGTGGAACTGTTTTGAATCGGCAGTGTGTGGAAGCAGAGGCGGGCATCCGAAGACCTCAGCTGTTTTTTCCGACCGCCACCGGGCTGGCCTGCGTTGCCTGGAGGGCCAGCTGGAAGCGATGAAGAACGGCCTCGGGGGCAGCTGGTGCGGTGCGGAGCGCTGAATGATTCTGGGCCCAACGGAGGGTGCGCGAACAAAGCTGCCAGCAGGTCCGGAAGGGTTGAGGACGACGCACCAGCCCTCCTCCGCGGAGGCTGGCAGCTGACGCCGGGAAACTTTCCCAATAGCTCCACAACGTCGCGAGAAACGCGCTACAGTAGCGCTCACACGAGCCTATCACGTCGCCAGGTTAACTCAATTTGTGTGTAAATTCCGTGCCATCATTTGGAGCTCTAAAGTTCCTGCTCCTCGTAGAAAGAGAGTGATTTCGCATTGCACGAGGGGGCGAAAAACTGCCGCGTAGCTTCCGACCGCATCTCCCTTTCACTTTTTCACTGAATCGTATTTTCAACGAGCGAAAGCCGTGCACAAGAAAGTCTCTGAACAGGCACGCGGACTTATTTCTCAAGAAATATATATCAGCCTGTAATGTAACGGACTACTGAAACTACCGATACCACCGGCTGGCGAGGTGTGCGGTGCTGTCAATCAACTTGAAGGAGCAATTGAGCTTTAACTAAGTAAACATAAACTGAATTATTATTATTTTGTTACAAAACTGTTAAAATGATATTATCATTAGGTATATTGCCACAGAACTATATTATAAATACTTTTCATATATATATATATATATATATATATATATATATATATATATATATATATATATATATATATGTGTGTGTGTGTGTGTGTGTGTGTGTGTGTGTGTGTGTGTGTGTGTGTGTGTGTGTGTGTGTAAAATATCGATATACAACCAAGGTTGGCAGTACTGCACAGTTTGTAAACTCTGTGAACAGGAGCCGGTTGTTGGCGGGTGTAGAGACAATGGGCAGTTGGTGTTGAGACGTCTTGTAATACGCTTGCTTTGAGAAGGTCAAGGATAGAGGGAACGAAATGATGTATTGGAAAAGCTGTTACATTGAAAATTATTGAATATCGTCACGATCAGCATTTATAAAATAAAAGTTGGAAGTTTAAATATGTGTCAGTTCTTACGCAGCAGAATACACACCCTGGACCTCAAATTGATTTAACAAACAGCGGATGGCGAGATCCATCACTGGACCACGAGCGTGCAACAAGGACCAATAAAGGTAGGAAAGTTATATTACTCTAAATTCAAATTGTGATGATACCTTTCTTTCTCCGTGTCTTCAACCCTGTATGTAGAGTGAACAGCGTGACGGGGTCTTGTGATCTACTAGGCACACCAGGGAGACCACACAGGTTTAAAATGATAATTTTTAGCTTGATACACTACTACTGATAATAATTAATGTGTGTCCCCCGGAGAAAGAGGTGCACTACAAGCTTCACACAAATACTGCTTTGACATATAGCGGTGCAACATGTAGCAATCGAATGCTGTTCTTCAACTTTTCCAGAAAGTATTGTGCAATGATGTATGTACGACCCGAACTGTGTGTTGTAGGAAACTTTTTCATGAAGATATTCCATCAATTTATGGGTTTTAAAGAAGATCAGTGGGAACATGTACCTTTTTCTAGATTACCTAGTGTTTAGGCAGTGCCCGCAAAGGTATCACATTTTCTACAACCACAGTGAGAGTTACACAACTTCGTGGAATCTTAATGAAATATGCGGAGTTACATGTAAAATTTAGAACTGCAGGAGACTAGGGCAAAGATTAAGACGATACCGTTTACGAAATCTCACGCTGATATCTTGCACTTCTTCCTTTTCATAGTCAAATGGAGCATCACGCATTAACGGCATCGTTTCGCTTCAGAGAGGTTTTTACTACAAAAATTAGAACATTTAGCGAAAGGGATTGTTTTGAGATTAGGGCATACTTTTATTATCCATGGTGATCACAACGCTGTCAGCCAAGAACAGACAGGCAGCGAACATTTACGGTGTTACTTTTTTATTCAACACGTTTCGCTTTCCACCTCCATAGACTGCTTCACAGTCGGAGACAAGGTGGGTAGTGCGTATGATGCACGCGGTAGGCACTTTGCAGCAGCCCTTAGTAGTAAGTTATAGCGTACTAAAGTTCTAGAAACAGTGAACCTATTGTAGGACTGAATGTTACTTGTGATAGCAATGCAGAACTGTGTTTTCAAGATCAGCGTTGTTGATACGATGCACGAAGTTGCGCAACTTTCCTAGCAAGAGCTTCAACAAGTATTCCTTCCAAACACGCACCTCATTTATCCACAGAAGCTTTGGAGAAACAAAAACAACCCCCCCCCCCCCCCAACACATACATCGATGTCATGTCAAAGACAAAACTGACGGCAACGAAGATATGTGAACACGTTCAAGCCGGAATGGATATTCACTCTGCAGTGGACTTTGCGTTGATTTGAAACTTCCTGACAGATTAAAATGGTCTGCCAGAGCGGGATTCGAATCTGGGACTGAAGCAATTGCGGAAGTAAAACTGTGAAATAGTGTTGTGATACGTTATCGGAAAGCACAGTAAGCAGAGCGCTTACCTGAGAAAAGCCACAGTCCTATGTTCGAATCCCGATGCAGCATACAGTTTTAACCCAGCATGGAGTTTCGCATTCCGGACAGCTTTTGTTAGCTGCATCGTGTACCATGCGCTAGCATCTTTAAGAGCTAGGGAAGGGAGTTTAGAGCGCGTACTGGCAAGGGAACGACCCCATCGCACCCCCCCTCAGATTTAGTTATAAGTTGGAACAGTGGATAGGGCTCGAAAAACTGAACACAGATCAATCGAGAAAACAGGAAGAAGTTGTGAGGGACAATGAAAAAATTAAGCAAAATATTCAAACTGAGTAGTCCATGCGCAACATAAGCAACGTCAAGGGTAGTGTGAGCTTAAGGGCGCCGTGGTCCCGTAGTTAGCGAGAGCAGCTGTGGAACGAGAGGTCCTTGGTTCAAGTCTTCCCTCGAGTGAAAAGTTTACTTTCTTTATTTTCGCAAAGTTATGATCTGCCCGTTCGTTCATTGACGTCTCTGTTTACTGTAATAAGTTTAGTGTCTGTGTTTTGCGACCGCACCGCAAAACGGTGCGATTAGTAGACGAAAGGACGTGCCTCTCCAATGGGAACCGAAAACATTTGATCGCAAGGTCATAGGTCAACCGATTCCTCCACAGAAAAACACGTTTGATATATTCTATACGACACTGGTGACGGCATGTGCGTCACATGACAGGAATATGTTGTCGACCCACCTAACTTGTACACTTGGCTAATGGGTAAAAAGATTCTTCTACCTTGCCCGATTTAGGTTTTGTTGTGGATGTGATTATCACTCCCAAAAAAGTGATGAAAACGTAAGAGTTTGTCACATAAACTGCAACAAATGAATGCAACAGTTTCACAGTTGCACAGTTTTCTCTGTGCTCTGTAAAAACGTATGTTTTTTAACGTTTTCAAATTTTTCCGTGTGTAGACCGTCAAATCCTGCATATGTCCAAGCAAATCTGAACATGACCTGGAATTCTGGAGAGCGAAGTTGATTATGTGAGAGTGCCTGAACTTTGATAATTGTCTGAAAATAAAAAATTAAACTTTTCACTCAAGGGAAGAATTGAACCAAGGACCTCTCGTTCCGCAGCTGCTCATGCTAACCACGAGACCACGGCGCTCCTGAGCTTACACTATCCTTGATGTTGCATATCTTGCACATGGACTACTCAGTTTGTATATTTTGCTTATTTTTTTCATAGTTCCACACAACTTCTTCCCGTTTTGTCGATTGATCTATGTTCAATTTCTCAAGGCCTATCCACTGGGGGGAGGGGGGGGTGGGGGTGCGATGGGGAGGTTCCCTTGTGAGTATGTAAGCATGTTTTTTGCAATGCGTGCGTGAAATAAGTAGAAAAAGAGACTAGTATTGACTTCGGGCCCCTCCAACAGGGAACCCTTAGGTACAGGATGAAACTTCGACCGGTAGGCTCATGTGCAACGCAGAAAAGACCCACGGAATTCGGTATAATTTAAGTTTTCACTGGAAACACAGCGCCTTTCCGCTATGTAAACAAAAGAAGATCTTTGAACTTCTTGTGGCGCTCTCCTACAGAACTGAGAATTCGGGCACTCGGCGAGCAACTCCTCTAGGGTCGCCAACAGCTGAGCTCGTATCGTGCTAGGTTCTAGCGGAGAGGGGACAGTCGTTAAGGGCTTGAGCCACTGTAGTGGTTGGCAAGTGTGGCGCGGACGCGCCTGTAACCCGAGCTGCGCATCCACCCTCGCACCGCCCGCCTCTCTTCCAAAGCCCCCCTCCCCCCTCCTCCCCCCCCCCCCCCCCCCTTAATTTGCAGACACGGTGCTCGTTTCCCGCTGGGCCACCCAGTACCCGTGTGACAGCTGCGTGGCGACCACGTCCGCCTACGTGCTGTCTTTCCTGATACTGTAGCGTGCTCTTACGTCACTAACGCAGGCTGTTTACTTGTTAAGCAGATTCACTGGCCTGACATTAATGATCGGAAAACTTTGTGAAGGCTGAGTAAACTGAACACACGTCATCCAACACGCGTCCGCTAGATACGTTGACCAGGCAAAACAGTCAAGGCGGACGTCGGTTATAGCCGAAAGCATCTGCGAGAGAACGCAGTACGAGCAACGCACATAGGTCTTTACAGGAAATTTCAAGTATCCCAGTCAAACTAGTCAACCTTATTTCACGCTATATCGAGGGTTATCAGAACATGCAACGGGAACAGTAGGAAGAATGGTTTCAGTCGCCCGTCACGAATACTGTGTCCCGTCGCGTCTTTCAGGTTGGTAAGGAATCTGTTCGGTTTATTCTATGTCAAAATTAGCGTACATGATTTCTATCGGATGGTAACGACGGCGGATTGATAGATACGGAAAATCGCCGCTATTACTTGAACAAATGTATGTATGTCATCAAAGCGAAGAGCTTACACCAGCTGGGAGACTACGATCTTTTCTTTCCCTTCAGATGGTTCAAATAGGTCCGAGCACTATGGGACTTAACATCTGAGGTCATTAGTCCCCTAGACTTAGAACTACTTAAACCTAACTAATCTAAGACATCACACGCATCCATGCCCGAGGCAGGATTCGAACATGCGATCGTAGCAGCAGCGCGGTTCCGAACTGAACGGCCTAGAGCCGCTCGGCCACAGCGGCCGGCTCTTTTCCTTGAGTATACGATTTTACGAGAGTGGTTATGAGGCGCTACAGACTTCACTACGAAATACTGTCTTAGGATTTAGAACCAATGTGTTTGAAATGCTAACTTTTTAATTACGTCCCCATTTAATTTGGCTCATTTTTTCCCACGGACAATCAACACAAAATACATTAATACTTCAGCGCATTGAATGGTTAACTGTACATTCGTACTTGTTAAAGGAGGTGTTCCACATGCAGTACTACTGTAGTCTCTGTAATGAACTACATATTTCTTTCAAAGGCTACTGGAATTTATCGTAAATCTTTTAACTGTTCCAGTTCTTCATTCGAACCAACAAAGTGGTCCACACTTCAAATTTGAGGTGCCCAAGTCAGAAAAACAGAGTATTGCAGTCACGTCACATTGGATTCCAAGATACAGACCATGTTCGACTAGTCCATTTTGGACCATATAAGCGCGCCACTTGTCATATTAAATCAGCAGCAAAATGTGCCGGTGCTCCATCACCGATGCACCACACAACCCAACAATGGACAATGGGTGATATTTGAAAGTAGTCAAATGGTGACAATCCCAAAGTTTGAATCTCAAACACATTTTTACTAAATAGACAATATGTCGTAATGACTCGTGCCTCACTTTCGCAATTATCCCGCAAACGGCGTGATTATGTATCCGAATTAACTGGAAAGTTTTTGCTTTCCTTATCGTCATCTTTGACCGGTGTCAATTTTCGTTATAAACCATGTACACTATCAGGTGCAAAGTAAGCCGAACACACTTACTAATGGATGTTAACAGAACGTGTGACCACCCTCCGCCTGTATGACGGCTTGAAATTTAAATGGGACATTGTCAGTGAGGTGTCTGAAAGTGTATGGAGGAATGACAGCCCATTATTCCTCACGAGCGGAAACCAAAGGAGGCAGTAATGTTGGACACTAGGGACCTGGAGCAAAGTCTACGTTCTAATTCATTGCAAAGGTGTATCATTGGGTTCATGTTGGCATTATCGGCTGAATAGCCAATTTCAGGAATGCTACTACCCATACACCATTGCCTCAAAAATGCTGCTTTGTGACATGGTACAGATACAGTCAATGGCTGTGAAGTGTTCTCTGCTGTATGCAGTAAAGTGTTGTAAAACGTGTTCATATCTTCCCGCATTTAGAGTTTTTCTCAAGTGCAATAAGGGGACCACACTCCAGCCACGGAAAAACTACCGTATCATAACAAAATTTCTCCATAGTACTCTCTTGGTACTACGCATGATGGCAGGCAACGTTCTAGATGCATTCACCAAACGCAAATACTTTTTTCGAATTGCCACAAGCTATAGCGTGATTCATTACTCCATGTAACTCGTTTTCAGTCATCCACAGCCCAACGGCGTCGCCTATCACGCCATCCCAAGCGTCGCTTAACACTGACTACAGTAATGTGTGGATGGCAGCCAAAAACAGTTGCAGGATAGAATTTTTTTTTTTTTTTTTTTTTTTTTTTTTTTTTTTTATTAAAATTCTTGACCAAGGTTTCGGTACATATAAATATACCTTCATCAGAAGTACATTTCCTGAATAGAAAGACACATTCATTAGAAAAGCCATATCAACGAAAGTGAGAAACAGAAGCTTAAATAACGGTGAAATTGCTAAAGTAATACAGGCACACAATCTTTAGTACTTACTAAAATTACATCATGCACTGGAGAATAATGAAACAATTATGCCAAAAGGCGTCGTCAGTAATTAAAATATCATCTCCATTTGTACGACATGTGTAATGGGTACAGGATCAAAGCGAACAGTTTAACAACTTTGATCCTGTACCCACTACACATGTCGTACAAATGGAGATGATATTTTAATTACTGACGACGCCTTTTGGCATAATTGTTTCATTATTCTCCAGTGCATGATGTAATTTTAGTAAGTACTAAAGATTGTGTGCCTGTATTACTTTAGCAATTTCACCGTTATTTAAGCTTCTGTTTCTCACTTTCGTTGATATGGCTTTTCTAATGAATGTGTCTTTCTATTCAGGAAATGTACTTCTGATGAAGGTATATTTATATGTACCGAAACCTTGGTCAAGAATTTTAATAAAAAAAAAAAAATTCTATCCTGCAACTGTTTTTGGCTGCCATCCTTTATTGTGAAGAATTTTAACAGTTGCTGCTGCAGCCATGTTTAAAATCTTGAGTAATGTGTGGCTTATGAGGACCTGCTGCATCATTGTATCCCATTATTTTGCTAGCTAAACTGCTGGTAGCACTTTTGAACTCGAGTGGTTTTTTCCATTTGCGTGTTGCGATTATTTTTACAACCAATCTCCGCATTTCTCGAGATTAGGCCTGCTTGGTGTTGGTTTATCTGTGGTTGTTCCTTCGCATCTCGAGTCATATCAGCCGTTGACTTAGGTTTATAAAGTCGAGATGTGTCTTGTGTATTTGTTACTCCGGTGTAGAATTGTAAAACCACAGAAGGATACCGAAAGTAAGCGTAGACTTATTTAGTTTTCCTAGTAGTATTGGTCAGTTAAAACAGTGGCCGCACTACGTGAATGTGAAGCGTGTTGCATACCTGTCAGACACCTAATTTCGATCGTTTTGTTTGCATATGCGATCGGTGTCTTACTACACTCATAATCATAAATTAAGGATAATGCTGATACATTATGAAACTACGCTTTGGTGGGCGGTTTGCGGGTTTAAATCACCACAGGGTATGAACATGTGATGCAAAGAAAGGATGAGTTCTGGACAGGAAATTAGTCTGCTAATGAGGTACTGTAAGGAAGCGGTTGACGAGCGCGGCTCGAGTTATCAGTAGTATCAGAGACATCGAGCAGACATCCCGGAAGCTCTGGAGCTGCACGGAGGCAGAAAGCGAGGAGGCGTGCCGTGTCGTGCCGAGGAGGGGGCGCTCTTTGCGTGACAGAAACACGTAATAAGTGGATCCCGGCAGGCTGCGGGCACGGCTGTAATTACAGCTGCGATGGGCGATCCCAGCCAGCTCGAGGGCCCGGCGTGTCTCAGCAGAGGCTCTCAGAGGCTGCATGGCGACGGGCTGGGCGACTGGAGTGGCGCAATTACCGACACAGTCGGAGGCGCCGAGCGGTGGGCTAACTGTACACGCGGCGCGCCCGCAGCAGATGCCGCCGCGGCGCTGTGCAGCTGCGGCACTTCTTCACACTGTACAGAGCGGAGCGCGCCCTGCTACGTCCCAGGGGGCAGGTCAGTGGACCCGCTAGCAGCTAGCTGCGCCGCAGTTGGCACGCGCGCCCCAGCCTGACGTACGGAGGCGTGGAGCGTGTCAAGTGGCTGGCCACATTGTGAGCGTCTCTCTCTGTTGTGCGTGTGCGAGCGGGGGGGGGGGGGGGGCGTATCCAGAATAACACTAACAGCTGCTACCATGAATTTCTTGGAAGTAGATACCTTAGGGGTTGCGAAGCTACTCAAACCGCTTGATACGGGCAAGTCTTCAGGTCCAGATTGTATACCGATTAGGTTCCTTTCAGATTACGCTGCTACAATAGCTCCCCACTTAGCAATCATATACAACCGCTCGCTCACCGATAGATCTGTACCTGCAGATTGGAAAATTGCACAGGTCGCACCAGTGTTTAAGAAGGGTAGTAGGAGTAATCCATCGAACTACAGACCTATATCATTGACGTCGGTTTGCAGTAGGGTTTTGGAGCATATACTGTATTCAAACATTATGAATCACCTCGAAGGGAACGATCTATTGATACGTAATCAGAATGGTTTCAGAAAACATCGTTCTTGTGCAACGCAGCTAGCTCTTTATTCGCACGAAGTAATGGCCGCTATCGACAGGGGATCTCGAGTTGATTCCGTATTTCTAGATTTCCGGAAAGCTTTTGACACCGTTCCTCACAAGCGACTTCTAATCAAGCTGCGGGCCTATGGGGTATCGTCTCAGTTGTGCGACTGGATTCGTGATTTCCTGTCAGGAAGGTCGCTGTTCGTAGTAATAGATGGCAAATCATCGAGTAAAACTGAAGTGATATCAGGTGTTCCCCAGGGAAGCTTCCTGGGACCTCTGCTGTTCCTGACCGATATAAATGACCTGTGTGACAATCTGAGCAGTTCTTTTAGGTTGTTCGCAGAGGATGCTGTAATTTACCGTCTAGTAAGGTCATCCGAAGACCAGTATCAGTTGCAAAGCGATTTAGAAAAGATTGCTGTATGGTGTGGCAGGTGGCAGTTGACGCTAAATAACGAAAAGTGTGAGGTGATCCGCATGAGTTCCAAAAGAAATCCGTTGCAATTCGAATGCTCGATAAATAGTACAATTCTCAAGGCTGTCAATTCAACTGAGTACCTGGGTAAAATTACGAACAGCTTCAGTTGGAAAGACCACATAAATAATATTGTGGAGAAGGCGAGCCAAAGGTTGCGTTTCATTGGCAGGACACTTAGAAGATGCAACAAGTCCATTAGAGAGACAGCCTACACTACACTGGTTCGTCCTCTGTTAGAATATTGCTGCGCGGTGTGGGATCCTTACCAGGTGGGATTGACGGAGGACATCGAAAGGGTGTAAAAAAGGGCAGCTCGTTTTGTATTATCACGTAATAGGGGAGAGAGAGTGGCAGATATGATACGCGAGTTGGGATGGAAGTCATTAAAGCAAAGACGTTTTTCGTCGCGGCGAGATCTATTTACGAAATTTCGGTCACCAACTTTCTCTTCCGAATGCGAAAATATTTTGTAGAGCCCAACCTACATAGGCAGGAATGATCATCAAAATAAAATAAGAGAAATCAGAGATCTAACAGAAAGGTTTAGGTGCTCGTTTTTCCCGCGCGCTGTTCGGGAGTGGAATGGTAGAGAGAGAGTATGATTGTGGTTCGATGAACCCTCTGCCAAGCACTTAAATGTGAATTGCAGAGCAATCATGTAGATGTAGATGTAGTTGTATCATTCGTGATATTTCCAAGACGTCTGACTGCGTAGAAAATGGTTTACTCTTCGGAGAACTGTAAGCTCTATGGAATTGATGGCTTTACGTACAACTGATTTGGGTAGTTTCCAAGAATGACTGCCTATTGAATGCGCCACCGCTAACGATATACACCGAATGTCAGACTTCATATCGCCCTCACGACTCTGGTGGCGCCAGTTATGGGTACTTTTACAGCATTCACTACAGCAACGATAAAAGGCGGTTACTAAGTTACAATTAAGAACAAATTATAGTAGTAACTTACTCGTCAGACACATTGTAAGTAGGCTGTTTAGGTTTTTATGTTGGTAACGCCACATAGCACTCTATATGAAAATCACTGACTGTGCTGTGTGAAGGCTGTGGTTGGTTTGCATTGTTGGAGTATATGCTATTGTAGTGTTGGGCAGTTGGATGTGAACAGCGCGTAGCGTGGCGCAGTTGGGAGGTGAGCCGCCAGCAGTGGTGGATGTGGTGGGGGGGGGGGGGGGGGGATGGCGGAATTTTGAGAGCGGATGATCTGGACGTGTGTCCATCAGAGACAGTAAATTTGTAAGACTGGATGCCATGAACTGATATATATATATTACGACTTTTGAACACTATTAAGGTAAATACATTGTCTGTTCTCTATCAAAATCTTTCATTTGCTAACTATGCCTAGCAGTAGTTTGTGCCTTCAGTAGTTAGAATCTTTTATTTACCCATCTAATCTTCAGCGTTCTTCTGTAGCACCACATTTCAAAAGCTTCTATTCTCTTCTTGTCTAAACTGTACATCGTCCACGCTTCACCTCCGTGCATGGTTACATTCAATCCAAATACTTTCAGATGAGAGTTCCTGACATTTGAATCTAAATCTAAATCCGATGTTAACAAATTTCCTTTCTTCGGAAACACTTTTTTTGCCATTCCCAGTCGACATTTTGAATCCTCTCTAATTCGGTCATAATCAGTTATTCTGCTGCCCAAATAACGAAACTCTTCTGCTGCCGTATCACATATAATCCAACAACAATTCATGTTCCAATTACACACTCGAAAAGCTACGTACACAGATTGTGCGAGTAACTCGCCGGAATGAGACCTCGTAAACTGGCCAAAACCTCCATTATTTTCACAGGGAAACCATTATTTTCACAGGTAACATCGCCTCCTCTGTTACAATTTTTGAGGCATCAGCTGAAACTACAACATAGTTACCTGTCCAAAAGCTATATTCAGTGTGTGACCAATTTACCGAGCCACTCCCCTCATGTTATTCTGTCACAGTATGAGTACACGGCGGAAACAGCTTCACGTTTGGAAGAACCGGACCCCACGAAACAGCAGTGATGTCAGCGCAGTTCGAATCTGGAACCTGGCTACAAGCAGCTGCTGCGTTTACGTCTCACTTACCGGCGCTGACCTCTCGTTCACCGTTAATTACCATTAGCAGCGAACTGTTGCAAGCCGTAGAACAACAGACGGGCTTGGGAGAGAAGCGTTTCTAATTAAGTAGGCGGACGCCGGTGAATGGCGATGGTACCGGGCGCGCACAAAGCCACAGAAATCTCCCCAGAGTGGAATTCTTCACGGCAGTTTAATCTCCTTTTTGAAATTTCTCCAGCAGCGCGGAGATCTTTTTGTTCGTCCTCTCCGGCGCCGTCACTTTATCTCGCAGAAACAAATTAGAACAGCGCGGTCCCGAGCTCGGAGAGCAGTGCGGGTACTTCTGGGGAGCGGGTACCAGGATCGACGATAAATCTGGTGCTGGGGCTGCGACGGAAATGGTGGTGGGGGGGGGGGGGAGGGAGGGGGAATGGGATACTTGTGGGAGGGGGGAGGAATACTTCGCCTCCGGGACGCACCGCCATCCCCCAGTGGGTCCGCGCACAAACCATTCAGGCGTATCGTTGAGGGAACTCCATTTCCCCACATTTGCAGCTCTTTTCTCACCGAGAGGAGTTTCTACGAAGTCTACACTAAAATGAATCTCCCTTGACGATTACAGTTGTACTCCTGACCGGCACTGGCAACTGTATCTCTGCCTTTCCCACACGTTTCTCTCTACATAATGTGGAGGACAGTCAAACAATTTGAAATCAGAGATGGTAAAATAGTCTGTATTAAACTGAGCGAAAGTTCAAATCTGCAATAGCTGTTTATTGTGTTTTCACTGTACGAGGACCTGTTTCCTACCCTGGAAGTATATCTTTAGGCCACACAAAACTATACTTTGTGTGCCACGACTTCCAAGGTGCAAGTGCGTATAAAAACCTGTCACTCCTCAGCAAAATCTTGTATGAAACGTCAGGTGGGCATCCGATCCCAACCATGCATGATTAGTAAAACATCTCCAAAACTCTGTCAAAAGAACAGCCCGGGCAGCACATGACACTCCACGTACGATTGGATGAAACCATCGTCAAAATCCGCCGGAGAATCAAAGGACACACACAATCCATAGGAGTTGTCAACATACTAAAATATATTGGCAGGCGTCCGATAGAACTCTATATTTGACACCTGCAGTGTGCAGTGCAACGTTCATCCTAATCCCAATGATTAAATAATTAAGATCTGCGTCCTGTGCTAAGTGACGAACTATTACTGTTGTAAGATTTCTGGTTAGCTCCTTAGTGGATCCTGGTATTTTCGGTCCAATGACTCAGCGGAACGAAGAAAACACCTCCCTAGAAACTGCACTCTGGATTTTCGTCCGAAATTTAGTAACCAAACGAAGAATGAGAAATAGACAAATGAGGCACCTTATTATTGCAAAGAAATATTTAATTGCTTGAAAGTAACCAGGGAAATTAAGGAAAACTTAGTAACTTGAGGAGAAATTGAAATATTTCGAGAAGAGCTGCCTTTAGTTGTATAAATAAAGTTTCAGGAAGTTCATCTCGTCAAGATCTAGTTATTTTGGGCCTAAAAAGTTAATCTGGTGTACAAATTGTGGAATTCTTTCTTTCATGTTGAAAAAATTAAACAAACAAAATTACAGAATATATTTAAGCATTTCTTCCTCTTCATCTATATATCCCTAATAATAGTAACACAATTTAGATGGATATTCAAACATATGACACAAGCTTGCTGAACAAAATTTGAAACGGTATCTTCGTAAAGACTTCAGACAACAAGGTGCACTTGTAGTCCGACGCTAAGATCACTGCGCAACCAGAGCGGCGGATTGTTAAAAGAGGGTACACGTTCTGGCTTTCCTGCAAATAGTTTTTTTTACTGAACACACCGCCATTTGATTGTACTGTTGTTTATTTAATTACGACCCAGGTTTGGGTCTTTTATGCCATTTTCCAGTGTCGGTTTGGCATAAAAGGCCGAAACCTGGGTCGTAATTAAATAAACAACAATACAGTCAGATGGTGGCGTGTTCATTTAAAAATTATTGGATGACTTTTGCTCAGCGACATAAAAAAATACAATTATGTTGCGGTATAGATAATAAAGCATCGCACTGTTAGACCGAAACGGGTGACAACTGGAAAAGTACTTCAGAGCTGAAGTACACGGGATAGTACGATTCTTGTGGGCAATACTCACAGATACACCGTCAAACCGTGTTGCCCAAATGCAATGTCGCCATCAGCCGTAATGAAATGTTGCGAGCACTTTGACCAAGGCCGGACAGATGTGGGTGATAGTGATCGGGAAGTCCAGAACTTGCACGACGCTATTTCGATCTTTTCGACAACCTGAAAGAACGTTTGGAGGGATATTTTCCGCCAATGGAGACATACACACACCGGTTTACCGGTGATGAATTGAAAGACTGATGGAACTTTCCGACTGCTCTTAACATAGAGTTGGTGATTATGTTGAAACTAGTGTCACGTGTCTGTGTTACTTTGAAGCGTACAGCAGTCTGTTATCATAACGGGTAACTTACTTTTTGGACTTCCCTCGTAGAAGAAGAGACTGAACGTTAGGTGTGCCGAGATATCAGGATAAATGTGGCACAGGAAGACAGAGATTAGAACATATTCCACAAATAATTGAGGACTTTGGGTGTAGATCCTACTACGAAGAGAAGAGAATAGGAAAGGAAAGGAAACTACGACGCGTCGTTTCAAACCGGTCAGAATGTTTGTTGATTTATTTATTTTACGAACTTCTAGCCTGCTGGAATAATTGCAAGGCAGCAGCTTGCGTTATCCAATAAAAAGAAAAACCAGCCAAAATTACAAATTTCACTTATTTACTTATCGACTAGTTGTGGGTCGGGACCCATTTTCAGATCATCCAGATAGTCAAAATGGGGTTTGCAAAAATACAAGAACCATGTCAACATAAACATATACGTACAACAAAGTGCAAATGAGCAGTTATAGAGCAGGTCTTTTTGTCAAACAGCATCATGGTTAAGACAACACGTTAAACTGTAGGTCCCTACAAAAACTCCCCTGCGAAAATTAGTCCCACTGTCGGAGGAAGACAGAGGCATACCATCCAGTAGGTTCGTTTCCAACCAAGCACTATCGTGTTAAAACAAACGTCCGTGTAGACAATAGAAGTATAACGTTCTCCTTTCGGGAAACGTAGAACAAAATACTTGGGAATTCTGAGAAGTATGACCTGAAGACAAACTCACTCTCTCTCTCTCTCTCTCTCTCTCTCACACACACACACACACACACACACACACACACTCACACACACACACACTATATATATATATATATATATATATATATATATATATATAGTGTGTATCAGTGGAGTCTTTCGATTTTTAATTCTACTACTCGGTCCGCAGGCAAAAACCTTAGAGTTTACTGGCTAAACTAGTACAAATTTCGCACGCGCAGCCAACCAGCCAGCCAGTCAGAGAATGCGGGTACAAATACTGCTACGTAGCCCAGCCAGCAGCGGCGGTGGCGTGGGTTTAAATATTAAACCGGCGCCGACATCCGAATTGATATTCCAGGTGAACAACCGCCAGCTTGAATGGTTGACTGCAACCGAGTAGCGCACATAGGCTCGCCGCCAGCGGGGAATAATAAATAGAGTGTGTGTGTGTGTGTGTGTGTGTGTGTGTGTGTGTGTGTGAGAGAGAGAGAGAGAGAGAGAGAGAGAGAGAGAGAGAGAGAGAAACGGGTCTTGCTATGCTGCATATTGTGCCCCAGTTCCTCTTTATAAACACCGCACAGTGTCTGCAAGACGTGGGTTTATCATCGGATCCCCGTTGCGAAAGCTTCTCTCGCCTCTCTTTCGGGCGCGAGCAACTGCAGCTTGAAATAGCATAGAAATAAATAAGAAAGTCCACTTAAGTGATTTTCTGTTTAGAAACTGAGCTTTCTGGAACAGCACATTTTATTGCTGACCGAGATGAAGAGGACTCGAAATAAACGACTGATTACATCGGACTTCGAATTTTAGTCCGTAATACATGATATTTTCCGTTAATTTTGCTGAATTTATATCGACTAATGCTTGGAATATTACTTTAACAAAAATAAGGAAAAACTCATTTTCTTAAGAAATAAATGTACACTGTATGATCAAAAGTATCCGGACTCCCCAAAAATTCATATTAGGTGCATTGTGCTGCCACCTGCTACCAGGTTCTCCATATCAGCGACCTCAGTAGTCATTAGACATCGTGAGAGAGCAGAATGGGGCGCTCCGCGGAACTCACGGACTTCGAACGTGGTCAGGTGATTGTGTGTCACTTGTGTCATACTTCTGTACGCAAATTTTCCACACTCAAAAACATGCATAGGGCCATTGTTTCCAATGTGATAGTGATGTGGAAACGTGAAGAGACACGTACAACACAAAAGCGTACAGGCCGACCTCTTCTGTTGACTGACAGAGACCACCGACAATTGAAGAGGGCAGACGTCTATCGAGACGATCACACAGGAATTCCAAACTGCATCAGGATTCACTGCAAGTGCTGTAACACTTAGGCGGGAGGTGAGAAAACTTGTATTTCATGGTCGAGCGGCTGCTCGTAAGGCACACGTCACGCCGGTAAATGCCAAACGATGCCTCGCTTGGTGTAAGGAGCGTAATCATTGGACACTTTAACAGTGAGAAAACGTTGTGCAGAGTGACGAAAGAGGGTATATAATGTGGCGATCCGATGGCGGAGTGTGGGTATGGCGAATGCCCGGTAAACGTCATCTGCCAGAGTCTGTAGTGCCAACAGTAAAATTCGGAGCGACGGTGTTACGGTGTGGTCGCGTTTTTCATGGAGGGAGCTTGACCCCTACTTATTTTGCGTGACACTATCACAGTACAGGCCTACATTGATGTTTTAAGCACCTTCTTGCTTCCCACTGTTTAAGAGCAATTCGTGGATGGCGACTGCATCTTTCGACACGATCGAGCACCTGTTCATAATGCACGGCCTTCGGCGGAGTTGTTACACGACAGAAACATCCCTGTAATGCACTGGTCTGCACAGAGTCCTGACCTGCATCCGATAGAACACCTTTGGGATGGTTTGGAACGCACACTTCGTGCCAGGCCTCACCGACCGACATCCATACCTCTTCTCAGTGCAGCACTCCGTGAAGAATGGGCTGCCATTCCCCAAGAAACCTTCCAGCACTGATTGAACGTATGTCTGCGAGAGTGGAAGCTGTCATCAAGGCTAAGGGTGGGCCAACACCATACTGAATTCCAGCGTTACCAATGGAAGGCGCCACGAACTTTTAAGTCATTTTCAGCCAAGCGCCCGGATACTTTTGATCACATAATGTATGTGGTACTTTTTCAATGACATCACTATTTCAGGATTTTTTGGCAGGTGATTGATATAGTTCCCGTTTCTTTTTCTTTCTTGTCAGTTTCTTCATCTCTGTGTATGTGCTACGCTCACAATTCACAGTAATTTGCAATATTTGCGATATAACATTTCAACTCCATTAGGCCATACGATACAGGATTTGCTTGTCTTGCATTCCTTGCTGTTTTCTCCGCCAACAGTTCCTTTCTCCATCTGCATGTTTACTGCACATCTTTCCAATACATTTTTCTCTCATTATTTCCCTTTCTTCGGTTTCCACAATGTGCGGTTTTCAATTCTATGCAATGTTGTCGTCAAAACATTAACATAGAAAGTCTACTGTCTAACATTAGTGTCACGAATACACTTCCTTACTGTATGAAAGCTGTCTTTTATGAAATGTATTCGCAGTTGCGAATACGAATAACCGAGAGCTGTATAAGAGAATGACGAAAATGAAAATTTGTGCGGGGCCGGAACTCTAACCCGAATTCCCAGCTTTCCTCGAGCGGTCCCCTTAACTGGTTTGGCTCTCCGCACACAACACATGGCCAGACCCAAACTTCCATATGTCGTTCCCGAGTCACAACCTGTACTCGTACACACATTACTTGTTTCCCGTACAAGGGGAATTGAAGTAGCTGCCTGGTACGAGGGGATAAAGAAGAGATACTGCTATGCCTCTTGTTAAGAAGAACGATGCGATGTTTTTTCGGACATGCATGCTCTGCAACATCCTATAAGGCTGTCTTTACGTGGGCTAATGGTTTTTTACTTCAGCTGTGCAGTTTCCGCAAGTCAGGCTTCAACTATGTTAAAGTTCTCCTTAGAATTCCGCCTTCTGCTTCTAATACCTGTCAGTTATCTTTATTATATCCTGCACGGCCTCTTTACTTCCAACCTGAAGGGAAAAGAAATATCAACCGGAAGATGTAACATTACTGTCTCACCCATGTAACTGTTGTTCTTGTTCTGAACTGTCCTGTCTCATTCAGTATTGTTCCTTCAAATAACGGAGGAGAAGCATTTTTCCAGTGCCAAATGATATTTCTAATTCATCCTTATATTTCTGATTTGTACAATTGCCATAGACACTCAACCGCCAAAGAAACTGGTATAGGCAGTCGTTTTCAAATACAGAGATATGCGAACAGATAGAATACGGCGGCAACGCCTATGTAAGACAACTGTCTGGCGCAGTTTTTAGGTCAATTACTGCTGCTGCAGTTAGCAAGATTTAATGGGCTTGAACATCGTGTAAGACGGCGCACAAGCGATGGGACACAGCATCTCCGAGGTAGCGATGAAGTGGGGATTTTGCCGTCGACCATTTCACGAGTGCACCGTGCTTATCAGGAATCCGGTAAAATATCAGATCTCTGACATCGCTGCCGCCGGAAAAAGATCTTGCAAGAACGGGACCAACGACTGAAGAGAATCATTCGACGTGGCAGAAGTGCAACCCTTCCGCAAATGGCTGCAGATTTCAATGCTGGGCCATCAACAAGTGTCAGCGTGCGAACCATTCAACGAATCATCATCGATATGGACTTCCAGAGTCGAAGGCCCACTCGTGTACCCTTTATGACACAAAGCTTTACGCCTCGCCTGGGCCCGTCAACCACGACATTGAACAGTTGATGACTGGAAACATGTTGCCTGTTCGGACGAGTCTAGTTTCAAATTGTCTCGAGCGGATGGAGACAACTTCATTAATCCTTGTCCGTGGAAGTCAGGAGGGGACTACTCAAACTGGTGGAGGCTCTGTAATGGTGTGGGTCATGTACAGTTGGAGTGACGTGGGACTCCTGATACGTCCTGATACGACTCTCACAGATGACACGTACGCAAGCATCCTGTCTGATCACCTGCATCCATTCATGCCCATTGTGCATTCCGACGGACTTGGGCAATTTCAGCGGACAGTGCGACATCACACACGTCCAGAACTGCTACAGAATGGCTCCAGGAACACTCTTCCGAGTTTAAATACTTGCGCTAGCAACCCAACTCCGCCGACATGGACATTATTGAGCATATCTGAAATGTCTTGCAACGCGCTGTTCAGAAGAGATCTCTTACTTACTCTTACGGACTCGTAGTGTCATAGTGTCATTTCTCTCCACCACTACTTCAAACATTAGTGGAGTCCATGCTACGTGGTGTTGCGACACGTGGGGGCCCTACACGATAATAGGCAGGTGTACCAGGTTCTTTGGATGTTCAGTGTATCTGAACATCAATTTCTCATGGTAAACTATCGGAATGGTAAACGCACATAAATCGTTCGATTTATCACTTCATACGTACTCTTTACTGCTACAGCAAGTTGTTAGCGACGTAGGTGTGCGCCGTTTGCGTGACGGGAAATGACCTTGTGGACGACATCGGAAGTTCACTGAGGCTTTTTGCGGATGATGCTGTGGTATATCGATAGGTTGTAGCAATGGAAAATTGTACTGAAATGCAGGAGG
This sequence comes from Schistocerca serialis cubense, assembly GCF_023864345.2. Taxonomy (NCBI): domain Eukaryota; kingdom Metazoa; phylum Arthropoda; class Insecta; order Orthoptera; family Acrididae; genus Schistocerca; species Schistocerca serialis. The sequence goes on along the minus strand of NC_064639.1, from coordinate 794,746,381 downwards.
ATATGCAGCGAATTGACGCATGGTGCAGGGAATGGCAATTGAATCTCAATGTAGACAAGTGTAATGTGGTGCGAATACATAGAAAGAAAGATCCCTTATCATTCAGCTACAATATAGCAGGTGAGCTACTGGAAGCAGTTAATTCCATAAAATATCTGGGAGTAGGCCTTAGGAGTGATTTAAAATGGAATGATCATATAAAGTTCATCGTCGGTAAAGCAGATGCCAGACTGAGGTTCATTGGAAGAATCCTAAGGAAATGCAATCCGAAAACAAAGGAAGTAGGTTACAGTGTGCTTGTTCGCCCACTGCTTGAACACGCTCAGCAGTGTGGGACCCGTACCTGATAGGGTTGATAGAAGAGATAGGGAAGATCCAACGGAGAGCAGCGCGCTTCGTTACAGGATCATTTAGTAATAGCGAAAGCGTTACGGAGATGATAAACTCCCGTGGAAGACTCTGCAGGAGAGACGCTCGGTACGGGCTTTTGCTGAAGTTTCGATAACATACCTTCACCGAGGAGTCAAGCAGTATATTGCTCCCTCCTAGGTATATCTCGAGAAGAGACCATGAGGATAAAATCGGAGAGATGAGAGCCTTCTTTCCACGAACAATACGAGACTGGAATAGAAGGGAGAACCGATAGAGGTACTCAAGGTACCCTCCGCCACACACGGTCAGGTGGCTTGCGGATGTGGATGTAGATCCAAGTCAGGCTTTGACAATCTACTTCGGAAGAACATCACTACATTTCCGCACGGTACTTACGCGAGCGGCAGCAGACGTAGATAAGTTTGCAACTAAGTACTCCCGCACGCATAAACGCGAGATTGTTTTACGGGGCCACCTGTTAGCCGGTGGCACGGATTTCCCCGAGGCGTTAACACGCACTGAACACAGAGCTAACGCTGCCCGCTTAGTGAATTTACGACGCAAAAGCGCTCTACATTCGATGAATATTCGATAAGACATTAGCCGTACGCTGGCCTCTAGGGTCTTGGGCGGGCGCTACGCGCCACAGGACTGCTACGGCGGGGGAGGGAACTAGCAGGTAGCGGGTACGCAAGCATGCTGCCCACATGTCTCGAGGAGGCAACGGCAGTCACGGATGCAACAGGTATTTCGGTTCGAGATGTTCACAGCATCATCAGAGCAGGCAGGAAGAAAGAAAGAATGCCGTTCTTGGACGTCTCCATTGATCGCTGGACATAACGCGTGTTTCAGTCCGGGAGTTGCAAAAATATACGGCAATACATATTTACTTGTAGACAACTTATTTCTTGGCAGTGGGGCTTAAAGCACTAACAGCGTTCCGAAGGGAAGAATTTGAATGCGAGTATTATAGGTAGGTCTAACAGAAACTTTTGACTATCAGTCGAAATACCGAGTGATCAAAAAGTCAGTATAAGTTTGAAAACTTAATAAACCACGGAATAATGTGGATAGAGAGGTAAAAATTAACACACATGCTTGGAAGGACATGGGGTTTCATTAGAAACAAAAAAAAAAAAAAAAACACCCCATATTGCTAGACGCGTGAAAGATCTCTTGCGCGCGTCGTTTGATGATGATCGTGTACTCAGGCGCCACTTTCGTCATGCTTGGCCTCCCAGGTCCCCAGACCTCAGTCCGTGCGATTATTGGCTTTGGGGTTACCTGTAGTCTCAAGTGTATCGTGATCGACCGACATCTCTAGGGATGCTGAAAGACAATGCCTTAACATAACTCCGCACGTGCTTTCAGTGCTTTTCACAACATTATTCCTCGATTACAGCTATTGTTGAGGAATGATGATGGACATATAGAGAATTTCCTGTAAAGAACGTCATCTTTTTGATTTGTCTTACTTTGTTATGCTAATTATTGCTATTCTGATCAGATGAGGCGCCATCTGTCGGACGTTTTTTGAACGTTTGTATTTTTTTGGTTCTAATGAAACCCCATGTCATTCCAAGCATGTGTGTCAATTTGTACGTCTCTATCTACATTATTCCGTGATTTATTCAGTTTTCAAATTTATACTGACTTTTTGATCACCCGATACATATTTCTTACATACGAGAATACAGACTACGATTCTTCTGGTTCTTTTCTAATGTCAGCACTGGACTCAAATCGTCTATTAGCATATAGAGTGATTATTAGCACAATGAACTCACAAAAACGTTATTCACTGCATGTACGACAGAGCAGGGAAAACATTTCAGATTCTGTTAACTGTCTCGGTGGTGCAATGGGGAGCACTACAAATCTACAGGTGCGGCTTTCGATCCCCATCTAAAGAGACTCTCCTCCGGTGAGTCTTGCCGAGTCAGCCTCTGAAGATATCCAGCGCAATCCTGGACGAAACGTCAGGAACGGTAGAGCTTCTTGGACCACGACCTCACATCCACCAGCAGCAATGTCATCCGGTCGTCAAAGCCTTCATTCTATAAACTGTTTATTGTTTCAAAAGTAATCGCCATACCGGCTATAACACTGTAAGACAAGACGGCTAATGTCTTCATGCAAAAATGTTTGCGGTTCTCGACGGGCCCATCATCTTACCCTGGCGTGCACGTCTTCGTCCGAAACAAATCGACGGTCACTAATGTCTTGCTTCAGGGCTCTAGAGCTCAGTAGGTAAGTGCCATACTTCGGATTCTAAGGTCTTCGATTCGATGCCGTCTGTCCCAAGAATTTTATCTGCCACTATCTTAGCGCCCCCAGTTCGCTCGCGTAAGCTGCATTGCCTACAGAGATTTCTTTGTTTTTATTTAATTGAATTTTTATGTTGTTCACAAACTGGAACACCTACTAAGCTTTTCAAGCTAATTGAGGACATATAAACGTGGTCATTTCCGAATGTACTTCCGACCAAATGCGATTCTGGTAGCTGCAGTCCAAAGTTTTTGTCAATTATGCCTTTTGGGTTCTTGTGGAAAAATTCCATAGCAACTCTCATCCCCAAACAAATACTTCTTTACATCTAACCGAGAAGTGAAATACCAATTTTCATAAATTTACCTATAAATTTTTGTAATTTAACTAAATATTTTGTTAAAAATTTTCTTTTCCTATTGCACTTCCTTAGGGGTTGAATTTCCACACACACTGAAACACGTCCTTTATTTTATTGCTAACCGAGAAGTCATACAAGTAGCCTTAAAAATCCTTTAGTAGCTCTGAAGTAATTACTAATGTTCAAAAATATCTGTCAGCAACTTTCTTAAATTTACAAAAATGCTCAAACACATTTTTCTTTATTTCTGCCCGAAAAACCAAATACCAGTTTTCGTAGGTCTAACTTCAAGATTGCCTTAACAGTTAAAAAAACTTACACATGCTATTTCACCCCATTAGGGTTGCCGCGGTGGTTATCCCACTGGACTCCCATTCAGACCATCACGGTCTGGCCATCCTGATTTAGGTTTTCCGTGATTTCCCTAAATCGATTCAGGCAAATGCCGGGATGGTTCCTTTGAAAGGGCACGGCCGACTTCCTTCCCCATCCTTCCCTAATCCGATGAGACCGATGACCTCGCAGTTTGGTCTCTTCCCCCAAATCAACCCAACCTCAGAGTTGTAACTCTGAAAATCCCTACCTAAACGATGCCTAAACTGTAAGATCTACACCTTCTCCAAATTTCAAGTTTCTATAACCGTCCAGATGATGGGTCAGTCAGTTAGAACATTAACTTTTATGTAGAGACATCATCACTAATTTGACTTACTGAAATATTTGTTATTGTGAATGTGGCTTAGTTGCAGAGCGGTTCGGAGCCCACTTTTAAACTGTAGGTTCTACCACGAACGGTTGGGTAAATTAGTTGAAAGGTTGGATGAGGGCAAAGGCATACCACCATCATGAAGACCACGATTACTAAAGCACCGCAGCGTTCGTACAAATCTTTGGGTAGATTTACCTTTCCCATACGAAGCCAACCACAGAAACTTTTCCCAGAGACGGACTAAGTCACAGAATATTCAAACATACGTGGGTAAAAAATGAACATGGTCGTCTGTAATCACGTCCTTAATGTTTCGCGACCATTCAGATCATTCCGGATTTTGTATGCCCTCTGTCTGGCTGGGAACAGGAATAAAACTGTGCAGGTACAGTTATTTGGTGCCACGTCCTGTATATATAATCATAACAATTTAAAAAATGGATACCGTCGAGTGTGGAAGTATTCCCCCTCGCCAGACTGGAACAATGTATCACGCGTGGCCGGAGCCGGCGTGGTGTGGCTTGGGTGGGAGTTGGCAAGCTTCCGGTAGCGGACCTCCCCAGCCGTCGGAGCCGGCGTGAAGAGCTTCTGGCATTGGCGGAAACGCCGGACACGAGGCGGGGGAGTGCGGATAGACGTCGGAAGGGTTAAAAAGCGCCCTCACGCAACGGCGCGGTGGAAACAAGGGGAGCGAGATAAGGGTGGAGGTGTGGGAGGGAGCAGAGAGGAGAGGAGAGAACGCCGACCGGATGTCCAGCGGGGGAGGCGGCGAGCAGGGCTGCAAACTGTGGCGCGCTGAAAGCTACCTGCGCATACCTGGCCGGCTGCTTGCGGCCCCATCACAACCACCCTGGTCGCCGTCACGCGTTACTCTGGCCTACTCCTGCGGAAACGATGGGAACAACAGCCTTCCTGGCAGTTTCCCACAACTTGGTGCAACTGTCCACTCGTCTTCAGCTGTTTACCAAGGGGGGGGGGGGGCAGTCACTCTATGGTGGCGCCTTTCAGTCTCAATAAACGGCGATGATGTTTTCTTTTCTTATCTTTTATTCCCCACCCACGACTGTTGGCCGTTCTTTTGTAGAACTTTGTTGTTTTCAGGCAAATATTACAGCTGTTTAGGGATGAGGCAGTGAGGGCAATTGCGAAAATTTGGGATGATTGAAAATTCTAGAAACAGGAGAGGAAGTAAAACTTCCTGGCAGATTAAAACTGTGTGCCGGACCGAGACTCGAACTCGGGACCTTTGTCTTTCGCGGGCAAGTGCTCTAGATTTGTACAGCACTTGACCGCGAAAGGCAAAGATCCGGAGTTCGAGTCTCGGTCCGACACACAGTTTTAATCTGTCAGGAAATTTCATATCAGTGCACACTCCGCTGTAGAGTGAAAATTTCATTCTAGAAGAGGAAGTAGATGAAAATAAGATGGAAGGTATGATATCACCAAAAAAATTTGACAGAGCACTGAACAACGTCGGTCCTAGGAATTTTTTCTGTCATTATAACTAATGTAACCTACTGCGATAAGTAGAAACAACGTACATGGAGTAGAAAATATTCCTATGAATTGAGGGGATTCTTAGGAGGGCTAGCCAAGATAAAAGTATTCCATCGGGTATACGAGCTGTATCAGACAAGGGAAATACCCTGAGGCTTTATGAAGAATGTACGTTCAGGTGTGAATTCTACCAAACTGTAAGTTTAATAAATACCTGTTGCAAAATAGTGACAAGAATTACTTACAGAAGAATTGAAAAATTGGTAGAAATCAATCTTGTGGACGATTAGTTTCCGTACCAAAGAAATGTACGAACACAAGGCCATATCGACCCTACTACTTACCTTATCTTTTAAGTTAAAGTACCGGGTGATCAAAAAGTCAGTCTAAATTTGAAAACCGAATAAATCACGGAATAATGTAGATAGAGAGGTACAAATTGACACACATGCTTGGAATGACATGGGGTTTTATTAGAACCAAAAAAATACAAAAGTTCAAAAAATGTCCGACAGATGGCGCTTCATCTGATCAGAATAACAATAATTAGCATAAGACAATAATTAGCATAAGACAAAGCAAAGATGATGTTCTTTACAGGAAATGCTCAATATGTCCACCATCATTCCTCAACAATAGCTGTAGTCGAGGAATAATGTTAAGAACAGCACTGTAAAGCATGTCCGGAGTTATGGTGAGGCATTGGCGTCGGATGTTGTCTTGTAGAGATGTCGGTCGATCACGATACACTTGCGACTTCAGGTAACCCCAAAGCCAATAATCGCACGGACTGAGGTCTGGGGACCTGGGAGGCCAAGCATGTCGAAAGTGGCGGCTGAGCACACGATCACCAAACGTCGCGCGCAAGAGATCTTTCACGCGTCTAGCTATATGGGGCGTTTTTTCTTTGTTCTAATAAAACCCCATGTCATTGCAAGCATGTGTGTCAATTTTTACCTCTCTATCTACATTTTTCCGTGGTTTATTAAGTTTTCAAATTTATACTGACTTTTTGATCACCCAGTAGTATACTCCTACGCTTAACTATTAGAACAAAGTACAGTTTATGCCACTACTTATATATAGTAGTTTTATTTTTCGAGAAAGCTTTTTGACTGGAATATTCAGAGTTCTGAAAGTAGATGGATAAAATATTGCGAATGTGATTTTAATTACAGCTTGTACAGAAATCAGACTGCAGTTATACGAGTCGGACATGAAAGGGAAGCCGTAGTTGAAAAGGGAGTGTGAGAAAGTTGCAGATCGTCCCCGATTACTATCTGCGCGCTGAGTAAGCTGTGCAGGAAACCAAGAAAGAATTGTAAAGAAGCGCGCGCTTAGTTACCTGTCGTAATTTAGCACTTGATGTGGGGCCTGGAACTCTTTGCAAAATTATCGGCAGTTGCAGCGATCGGCAGAGACGGGGCCTCCCTCTAGCCGCTTTAAGCGCCGAACAGCAGGTTGAGTTAAAGGGTGAGGGTGAAGGTGCCGACGACCGCGAGTTCGTTCGCCCTGCGAGGCGCCGCCGCCCCCGCGCGACCCCCGGGGTGAACACTCGCCGGTACAGCCACCCGGCCGGCCGCCTGCCAGCCTCCAGGGCCTGCACTGGAGCAGAGCTGTCGCTGGAAAGCTGTCGCCGGCATCCTCCATTCCACTGACTCCGTTGTTCTCTTCACTGTGCGAGGCGTTGTAACGGGTGTCGCAGTGGACAGTGACAGAGCAGTGCCCAGGAGTATTCTTTTGTCCGAAATTGCCATTACGAGAAGCGTGGCTCAAGTAAGATCGTCCGCAGGGCGACCTACAATGGGCAACTGATTCCCGACTAGCTGGCAACGCAATTCCGCACACGGGGCAAGTTAGGAATGAGAAACTGCAGTTGTGTGCGAGCGGGGAGGGAGGCAATGGTATTTGTCACACCAGCATCTTTTGGTTACACGCAGCACGTCGAACACAGTTTCAAGCGCAGAGGAAGATGTGGTTCTCTTATAGTAATAATGATTATTATTATTATTATTATTATTATTATTATTATTATTATTATTATTATTATTATTATTATTATTATTATTTCTTTCCTTTCTCAGACGTTATGTCTGGTTAAAAATGAAAAGTGACGCGGACCTTGATCAAGCGTGACTTCCTTTTAACTGTACGGCATATATTACACTGCGCTTAGGAACTTTCCGGTAATTGAACATGTCTCAATAATTACAGATTTCTGTAGTTGTATATATACGTTTGGATGTAGCTGTATTGCGTTGATGTACTGGTGGATATTGTGTGGTATGACTCCTGTAGTTTATAGTGCAATTGGTATAATGCCAACTTTATCCTGATGCCGCATGTCCTTGACTTCCTCAGCCATTTGGATGTATTTTCAATTTTTTTCTCTTGTTATCTTCCGTTTATTTGTTGTATTGGGTATGGATATTTCGATTAGTTGTGTGAGTTTCCTCTTTTTTTTGGTGAGTATGATGTCAGGTTTGTTATGTGGTGGTGTTTTATCTGTTATAATGGATCTGTTCCAGTACAATTTGTATTCATCATTCTCCAGTACATTTTGTGCTGCATACTTGCATGTGGGAACTTGTTTTATTAGTTTATGTTGTATGGCAAGTTGTTGATGTATTATTTTTGCTACATTGTCATGTCTTCTGGTGTATTGTGTATTTGCTAGTATTGTATATCCGCTTGTGATGTGATCTACTGTTTCTACTTGTTGTTTGCAAAGCCTGCATTTATCTGTTGTGGTATTGGGATCTTTAATAATATGCTTGCTGTAATATCTGGTGTTTATTGTTTGATCCTGTATTGCAAGCGTGAATCCTTCCGTCTCACTGTATATATTGCCTTTTCTTAGCCATATGTTGGATGCGTCTTGATCGATGTGTGGCTGTGTTAGATGATACGGGTGCTTGCCATGTAGTGTTTTCTTTTTCCAATTTACTTTCTTCGTATCTGTTGATGTTATGTGGTCTAAAGGGTTGTAGAAGTGGTTATGAAATTGCAATGGTGTAGCCGATGTGTTTATATGAGTGATTGCTTTGTGTATTTTGCTAGTTTCTGCTCGTTCTATAAAGAATTTTCTTAAATTGTCTACCTGTCCATAATGTAGGTTTTTTATGTCGGTAAATCCCCTTCCTCCATCCTTCCTTATTACTACTACTACTACTACTACTACTACTACAGACGAATAAAATTCTGGCTTCAGCCGTACATCCACAGAAATAAAAAAAATGCAGACTGTACGTAGCACCCGAAGATCGGGAACAGACAGATTCGAAATTCGTACTTTTTATAGAATGACTAAACAGTGGTACAGTCATTCGACGCAGTTGATTTTTTTTCCTCCGTAACACAGCGTTACTTTCATTTTCAAAACCCCAAGTTTCTTAAGATTTATATATACCGAAATTTCATGAAGGTGGCTTATGCTCGTTAAATTATTTCTATGTGAACACCATTGTATTTACACGTACCGGAAATTTGTGGGTTTTCATCGTTCCCTTCCACTTGACAATGTAATTTTACCGAATGACCGTCACACAAAAGAATACTATTGGTATGATTTACAATTTTTTGCACTTTTTGACTGACGTACCAGTACTTTTATTTTAAACAATATATGTACAGTACACTATAAACGTAATAAGAAATTCTTTTCTGACTTCACAGCCTTTTTTGTGTGTCAAATCTCTGCTGCAGTAGCCTGGAAGTTGTCGTTGCATAATATGGATTCCACTCCCAGTTCAAAGCCAATGTCCACAACCCACTCGTTCATTTTCAAATTGAAACGCCACAGAGCTGTGTCGAAGAACACGACGCAACTCAGATCGCTTTGCAACGCGCACACCGAGTTGCTGGCAACTGGTCGGTAACGCGTTGCAAGCAACTCACTGGGGAGTCATTGTGCAGTCGCGCCGTCTGCGTTGCCCTACTCAACTACACACGAAGTGATTCGCTGCCAACCCGTTACCAACCAACCTCGCGACGAGTTGCCTTTGAATCGCTCCGTGTGCGGAGGGCCAGAGGTTTATGCATAAATACTTCCTGGGTTTTCAGACGATGACTGCGCGAAAGCTACAATACATTCAGAAGTCTGACACACATCAGCGTTTCGCAATATGCACCGTGGCTTAGTTGCACTAAGGGACGGGAGTTTCAGAACACGTGGACAAATCACCCGCTCCATATTGTTGCGTGCAATTAGTTCCCGCCTGCGGATATGCAACCCGATCAACAGATACCTAAAGTGGGCTGCTGTCGTTGCGTCCGCACGCAGGAGCTGACACTTGCCGCATCAGGAATGGTGCCCCTGATGAACACCTGTAACCGTATTTAAGAGCTTCTAGATACACCCTATCCACTGGTATGGGTACATTTGCTGTATGTCTTGTTTCCGCGCAGTCGCCTTCCGAAACCGCAACTTCTAATTATAAACAGCATCCAGCATTTAGTGCTGTTTAAAAAATTTATTGAAATCAAACCATTACCTGTTTCGGAATTCTTAAACATCCATCTTCAGATGCCTCTTACAGATTTTCTTGCTTTCCTGCTGGGACCTCGTACTGTAGTAGTTATTAGCTTTTGTGCGCTAAGGTAAGCAAAATGTTTCTCGTTTAAAATTCGGTAAAGTTAAACGCGAATATAATTTAAACTTCGTGTAGACATGAACGAAATTTCATCGCTTCAGCAAAGACATTTTGCTGCGCCCATGTACTCCACACAATGTATGTACCAGGGTTGGAACTTTAATAGCGTCAACTATTTATTTACAGCTCGTACAAAATAGGTACGTGTTTCGAAGTTTCAATGACCTTCAGAGTAGTCACCAGCATTGTGTATAACCCGTTGCTAGCGATGTGGAAGTCGTAGTATACTCTTAGCAGTGCCAGTTGTGTTGACAGTTCGAGCGGGGCGGTCTATTGCCCGACGATTTTGTAGCAGTTCTGAAGCGAATGCCGTGAAGTGTTTCCATCAGTTTAGAAATCTAGTTGAACTCACGACGGCTTAAGTCAGGGGAGTGCAGTAGGTGGTATAGCATTTAGCAGCCCCATCAGTCAAACAAATCAGTAACAGCTTGCACTGTACATGCTTGAGCATTGTCCTGCAAATTGATGGTCAGGTCCTGCAGAAAGTGTCACTCACACACCGCACCGAAGTGGGTACATATTAAGGTAGCAACGATCACAGTACATGCACTTATGCCAGAGGTAGATTTCGTAGATTAACATTCCATTTCAGCAACAAAACCCCTGTTAAGAAAACTATGTAAGATGCAAATTTTTGACATCCGGAAACGTCGCACTTGTTAAAATGGTACGAGTCATTTCACCGTGGTCAACTGTATTTCTTAGAAAACACTTTGTCATCCCCTTGTAATTTTTCCTCCTATCTATGTAATTATGTAGTTATGTAGTTCTCAATTAGTTCGAGCAATCAATCATTCATAACAGGAAACACAGTCATAACTCAGTCACTCAAAATGATTCAGAAATTTTACTTGTTAGAATGAAATCTGGCGATGATTCTTCATCTCTGCAGGCTCGTACTTTGCGGCAGTCTGCTAATCTGCACAAATAAAATGCCTCGTAATTTTGGGAGCGTTGTATAATCAGTCGGGAAACCTCAGATCTACATCTACATCTATACTCCGCGAGCCACCTTACGGTGTGTGGCGGAGGGTACTTATTGTACCACTATCTGATCCCCCCTTCCCTGTTCCATTCACGAATTGTGCGTGGGAAGAACGACTGCTTGTAAGTCTCCGTATTTGCTCTAATTTCTCGGATCTTTTCGTTGTGATCATTACGCGAGATATATGTGGGCGGTAGTAATATGTTGCCCATCTCTTCCCGGAATGTGCTCTCTCGTAATTTCGATAATAAACCTCTCCGTATTGCATAACGCCTTTCTTGAAGTGTCCGCCACTGGAGCTTGTTCAGCATCTCCGTAACGCTCTCGCGCTGACTAAATGTCCCCATGACGAATCGCGCTGCTTTTCGCTGGATCATGTCTATCTCTTCTATTAATCCAACCTGGCAAGGGTCCCATACTGATGAGCAATACTCAAGAATCGGACGAACAAGCGTTTTGTAAGCTACTTCTTTCGTCGATGAGTCACATTTCCTTAGAATTCTTCCTATGAATCTCAACCTGGCGCCTGCTTTTCCCACTATTTGTTTTATGTGATCATTCCACTTCAGATCGCTCCGGATAGTAACTCCTAAGTATTTTACGGTCGTTACCGCTTCCAATGATTTACCACCTATGGCATAATCGTACTGGAATGGATTTCTGCCCCTATGTATGCGCATTATATTACATTTATCTACGTTTAGGGAAAGCTGCCAGCTGTCGCACCATGCATTAATCCTCTGCAGGTCCTCCTGGAGTACGTACGAGTCTTCTGATGTTGCTACTTTTTTGTAGACAACCGTGTCATCTGCAAATAGCCTCACGGAGCTACCGATGTTGTCAACTAAGTCATTTATGTATATTGTAAACAATAAAGGTCCTATCACGCTTCCCTGCGGTACTCCCGAAATTACCTCTACATCTGCAGATTTTGAACCGTTAAGAATGACATGTTGTGTTCTTTCTTCTAGGAAATCCTGAATCCAATCACAAACCTGGTCCGATATTCCGTAAGTTCGTATTTTTTTCACTAAACGTAAGTGCGGAACCGTATCAAATGCCTTCCTGAAGTCCAGGAATACGGCATCAATCTGCTCGCCAGTGTCTACGGCACTGTGAATTTCTTGGGCAAATAGGGCGAGCTGAGTTTCACATGATCTCTGTTTGCGGAATCCATGTTGGTTATGATGAAGGAGATTTGTATTATCTAAGAACGTCATAATACGAGAACACAAAACATGTTCCATTATTCTACAACAGATTGACGTAAGCGAAATAGGCCTATAATTATTCGCATCTGATTTATGACACTTCTTGAAAATGGGAACGACCTGCGCTTTCTTCCAGTCGCTAGGTACTTTACGTTCTTCCAGCGATCTACGATAAATTGCTGATAGAAAGGGGGCAAGTTCTTTAGCATAATCACTGTAGAATCTTAAGGGTATCTCGTCTGGTCCGGATGCTTTTCCGCTACTAAGTGATAGCAGTTGTTTTTCAATTCCGATATCGTTTATTTCAATATTTTCCATTTTGGCGTCCGTGCGACGGCTGAAGTCAGGGACCGTGTTACGATTTTCCGCAGTGAAACAGTTTCGGAACACTGAATTCAGTATTTCTGCCTTTCTTCGGTCGTCCTCTGTTTCGGTGCCATCGTGGTCAACGAGTGACTGAATAGGGGATTTAGATCCGCTTACCGATTTTACATATGACCAAAACTTTTTAGGGTTCTTGTTTAGATTGTTTGCCAATGTTTTATGTTCGAATTCGTTGAATGCTTCTCTCATTGCTCTCTTTACGCTCTTTTTCGCTTCGTTCAGCTTTTCCTTATCAGCTATGATTCGACTACTCTTAAACCCATGATGAAGCTTTCTTTGTTTCCGTAGTACCTTTCGTACATGATTGTTATACCACGGTGGAACTTTCCCCTCGCTTTGGACCTTAGTCGGTACGAACTTATCTAAGGCGTACTGGACGATGTTTCTGAATTTTTTCCATTTTTGTTCCACATCCTCTTCCTCAGAAATGAACGTTTGATGGTGGTCACTCAGATATTCTGAGATTTGTGCCCTATCACTCTTGTTAAGCAAATATATTTTCCTTCCTTTCTTGGCATTTCTTATTACACTTGTAGTCATTGATGCAACCACTGCGGATATTTGGCTTTGATGAAGTTTAACCTTCCGAAGAAGTAATGGAGCTCTTGGATCATTGAATGCAGGTTCGTATCCAGTCTTTCGGAAGTTCCCTTCTGATTAACAACTACGCAATATATCGATGAATATCATTAATTCCCAAATGTAAAATAATGTAAATTGTTACACACATTTTGTATGAAGGAGCAATATGTATATATAATTTCCCTTTTAATCGTACAATTTCGTATCAGTTATCTTTTGTAATAAATCTCAATATTCAGATTACAATTCTTCAAACAATGCTCAGGCTAATCGGCACGAAGACAATCTCGGAAGCTTTTTTCTAACAACCACCAGAGAGAGTACTGCAAAGAATAATTATGCGCTCATGGCATAGCTATTGTATGAAACTACTTTGCGCATGGATTCTGGGAGTATGAAGATAGAAAATTAGTAAACGTCATTCAAGGGTAGAATTGTATCAGAATAATTCATCGAATATAAAGAGATATTACACCCTCTCCAAAAGAATTGTATCAGAATAATTCATCGAATATAAAGAGATATTACACCCTCTCCAAAAGAATTGTATCAGAATAATTCATCGAATATAAAGAGATATTACACCCTCTCCAAACATCTTCAGAGGGGGTTCAGCTTCTATAAAGGTATGATTCACAACCAGGCTTAGTGACGAGGTAGGATGTGAATAAGACCTTCTTAGAAGCTGAAATGCCCTTGAAGACGGGGACGAAACATTGGATTCCCACAGAAATTCATTGAATACAGCATAATAGTTGGTAAAGTGTCAACAAGCGCAAGAACATAACACCCTAACAATGCGCGTGGTGTGTGCGCTTTTCCTACAGCGCGGCTGTTTAGCACAGCTGAGGACAGAAATCTAGACGTTCACTCTCTTCCTTACAAGAAGAGCCCGGAAGCTGCCGCTGTGAGCCTGATTTTCGCTGGGCTGTTATTCTTCGCAGGCGGCGACCGTGATTATTCCCGGATTCGCGGGGAGGGCGCAGCCGCGCCGCAGTCCGCCCCCGCGCCGACAATCAGGCCGCAGTCGGCCGCCGACGCCGCCGCCGCTACACTCGACGCCCCCGCATTCCCACCCCCCCTCCAGCTCCTCCCCCTTCCCATCACTCCTTCGGCCTTCTTTTCGTCCCGATGTGGCGGACGGCCCTCGGATTTTCGCTGCGCCCAGCGCTGAAACCTTACGTTCCGAGCATTCCAATTTCCACATCGGAAGCTAGCTGCCGGGTTGCAGTGCGAAGAGCTCGCTGGTGTTATGCAGCGACTATATACAAGAGTTTTTATTAAAACGTACGCGGTGGGGTAAAATTCACAGCGCAAGTAAGAGTAGCGCTCAGAGCCAAAATTAGCGGAAGCGACAGTGAATCTCTGCCATAAGTTCTGATTCGTAATGTATTCCTCTGGCAAAGCAGCAGAATATCAATTTGTCTGACAGAAATTACACGTAGATATTTGTAAGAGGAGGTTTTTACTCGCTGAATTCGTACAGAGAGACACTACCGATACCAGTGATACAGCTGGTTTCTTAATCAAAATACCCACGGGTGTACTGCCGGTCTACAGTGTCCAACGGGCACAATATTTCGGCGATCATACTTGTCGTCATCATCAGGTGAACTGACGGACTGAGCTCCTGTGAACGTGCCGGCACGGAGATCCGTATGCTATGGCTGCTCAGAGGGAACTGAACAGCCATGGCGTACGGATCTACGTGCCGGCACGTTCACAGGAGCTCAGTCCGTCAGTTCACCTGATGATGGCGACATGTATGATCGCCGAAATATTGTGCCCGCTGGACATTGTAGACCGGCAGTACACCCGTGGATATTTTGATCATCAAATACGCCGGGAGAAACTCAAGAATCACAGCTGCTTTCTTGTTTCTTAGACCAACCCAAAAGGTCGGCTGTACTCAGTTAAGCCCCTGAGTATCTTACCATCAGACGGTTCGCTAGAAGGAACAACAGTACCTGACAAGTTTCCCGCCGAAACATTAAAAAACATGTCGCTGACTAACCACATGTGAGCACGCGTACAGCGTACGGTCGCTGGCCATTTCGCAGTTGAAGGTCACCGTTCTTTGAACATTCTCTCTCGTAGTAGTCTAACTGCAAGAGGCAGCCCCTTCTCTAGCGGCCAGTGTGATTTGCGGTGCCATTCTTCTCTATTCCTTTCCTAGGGCACTGCTGCAACTCTTAGTGTAAAACGTGAATCGGATCTCAGAAGGCCATATTATTAGCAAACATAACCCCTCTGTGATATAGGCACAGTTTTGTGCACTGTTGTCATACACATTCCGAGAGGTTATCGCTTTGAACAGTTTCTCCCAGTTATTTATCATCTATGGGTATGACATATCGCATGAATTCATAATTTTGTAATTTATGTCAACTGTGCCAACAGTGATTTTTGTCGTCGTTTACGATGCTAAATCGAGTGTGGTTTTCTCCGTTATTCAAGGTTCATTAACAGAATGTAAATAAAACGCCGAGCGTTACACGATTAATAGAGTGCTTTTATTATCCTGACCTGACCTTGCAGATCCTCCATCAGATATCTAACTATATTTTATTATGTCTATGTACTGAGTTAGCTGCACCTTGGCATGTTTGTCCTAACTTTCATCTGCACACCCTTCTAAGTGCGTACTTACCAACCCATATACCTTTTCACTAACTTCTGTCTACCTCCCTAAAAATCCCCACCCCTACATACTTTTCCCCCATATATGCCAACCTCTCATCGTCTCATACTTTTTCCTTAAGCAACTATTAACCTCTCTGGACCGGAACTGTAGATCTTGTTTTGAACGATGCTTGCAGGCTGGTTACAGGGTGCTTAAAACCTACGCCTGTTGAGAACATCTCCTGTCCTGGCGGTATCCCTCCTCCAAATATTCGTGGAGAAGTTGCCGCCGATCATGAACGACTGAAGGCTGAAAACGTTGAAGCTCGATGGCTGTTTGCCCATGAACTAACTCAGCTGAAGCTAAGACCAATAGAAAGTGTCGATCGAAGACTAGAACATTTTTAATTCCCTCCAGATAAGACGAGACGTTTTCGATGGAAATCCGTACAAGATTGGGTGGAACAGCGAGAAAATCTTCAGGCCGGCTGAAACCAGAATTAGTGTTTTTGGAAGTCCCCTGAACCGCTTAACAGCTGGTGTCGGTAGGGTGACGTCGACCTTTAAACTATGGAGTTCCACATCGGAGGATAAGAAGTGCGAGTGGGCAGAATAAGTAACAGGAACATCTGCGCCAGTGGCCCTTGTATCAATTGATCTGTACAACGCACTACCTCATGGCTGCAAACTATACAGACCTAGGTGTGGCTCAGTTATGAACCAATGATACCTCATTTGGATTCCGACACGAGTATAATAAAACCTCTCTCGCCTCCCAACCAACCACCCATTCTCCCTCTTTTCCTCCGCTGATAATTTAACAACCTTTCTTCTTCCCTACAAACCACTCTCTCTCTCTCTCTCTCTCTCTCTCTCTCTCTCTTTCTCTTTCTCTTTCCCCCTCCCCCCAACCACCCACCACCACACCATTCCTCTGTCACCCTACGACTGCAACAATTCGTTCAAGGTGAGCGATCATTATTAGGGAAAGGCACTGTCCGTGCAAAGTAACGGGAGATCCACGACTGTGCGGTGCAAAGAGTGCGCAGTAGAAAGCTAGTAGCCATCGCCGTCACCGCCTCTGCGTGGACTTTCTCCGCACTCCTTCACACTACGCCTGCCACTGGCTAACCAACAGTGTTGGCTGTTACCCCACCATCGGCAAACACGCGTTCTGTTATCGCATTAAGCTCAGTTCCCTTAACTTCCACGTCAAGATTTATGAACTACGCAACTTGTGGAAGCACGCACAGAGCAAGCCTGAAAAAACGACTGCTGGAATGCTACTTTCTCAGTTGAGCGTGAAATGCAACTCACAATACAGGCTTTTTATATTTCTTTTTACAAAACTAACATCTGCAACTACACACGGCCATTGGTTATTTTATGTGCCGAACATGACTCTTTTTCTTATCCCACGTTTGACTGCTAGTTCATCGTAGAGCCCCCTTATGTTTCTAAGTCGCTGTTCCTGTTTGGATACTTTCTTTAACAACATACTGCGAGATCTGTCCACACGGTATTTACAGGCTGGCACACATAATCAGGTTTTTTCTGCTCTGTGTATTCTCTATTTCATGTGGCACTGTATTTAGACACTGGAGAAGCGATACTGACATGTCGCAAGAGTGCTAGCGTTCAAATACTTTGTCGCGATCTGATTTGCAGAGGCCTTGTAGAAGTGGTCTCAGCACTAAAAATTAGAACCTAATCAAGCAACCTTCTTGTCTATGAGCCCAGCTGGCGCATTTAGATGCAATACGCTCAGAATAGTACTGTCTAAACTGCAAGGCACATACAAACGTCCTTCTTGGTCGGTGTCCACTCGACATCCATAATAGTCATATATTCGAGTCGAAAGTCAAACATTAACACTGAATGATGAACTCTCGGTCCAACCTTTAACTCCAGCAATGCTTTCTAGGCAAGGTCCTAATGGATGTAGTCTGCAATTATTGTCGTCAGTGAAGCGACAAGTCAGTATCTGCGGGTCAGAATGTACCGATTCGTAGAGTGCTAACCCGTCGTTCCTAGGTTACATGTGATCACGAAAAGTGCGCGACTCTAGCTCCGTGCCGGTACAGAGGCTACTACCTCTTTACGGTGTGCTACATCTGAGTACTTGACTCATTAAGTCATTCCCTTTCCCATAAAAACCGGTGAACAACGATACTGAGCCCTGAGGATCATTCACTCCCGAATTCGCACACGCAACACTTCTGAAACCTAATTTCCGCCACACGGTGCCCGCTACCACCTTACTATCTTCCGGAGCGCTGTCCGGTACTCCCGAGCTTGCGAGCAACCGAAACCGATCCAAGAAAGTATTTCAACAGGCAGACCTTTTATTTGTCGGTCTCCACAGCGAATACAGGCACTTCAGTTGGCCGTTCCGTATTAACGCTCAGAGTGCTTGCTGAGAGATGCTGCTTCCATCAAACAGTAGGAGAAGTTTATTTTCTGAATTATCAGGGAACACCGAACAAAAAAAATGGTTCAAATGGCTCTGAGCACTATAGGACTTAACATCTATGGTCATCAGTCCCCTAGAACTTAGAACTACTTAAACCTAACTAACCTAAGGACATCACACAACACCCAGCCATCACGAGGCAGAGAAAATCCCTGACCCCGCCGGGAATCGAACCCGGGAACCCGGGCGTGGGAAGCGAGAACGCTACCGCACGACCACGAGCTGCGGGCAACACCGAACACTTTGTGGGAATCACTCGCCTTTGAATACAGAAGGTTTAGGCCAGAACACTATTTAGCTGGATTAATGTAAGACAGTGCAACATCTCAATACGTGAAGATGTGGATGGCTGTAATAACCTAACAATTCACGTGACAATTGCAGGTGGTCATATGCACAACAGGGAAACGTCGCCAAATTTCTGTTTGGTCACACTGTGTCTCGTATAGTTATGTCTCTCTCACAGGTCATCTCGCACTGTCGTGGTTCCATTGCTGATTTAGGTCTGTCAATTTAGTTTAGAAATGTGTAACTCTAGTTTCCGGTAATGAGTTGGCCCACGTAATTGTTTACGGGATGCCAGACATTTATTCCACGTTGCAGTATTTAACGCAACACTCAACACAATCGCTGACACAATCATAATTATGTACTGATAGACATGTCCAATTTCATGACTGTGAACTACTGTACGAGGCTATGCACACTACTGCACAATGCGACATTTTTACATACATGTATTTCTACTCCGCTGGACCTTATCGTCTGAACGCAAGCCACGAACTCAGTGAAATGCAATTAAAGATTAGGAACATCGTATGAGAAAGAACTACTACGAGCAGTGAAAGGACTCCCGCTCATACGACCAATTTCCTCTCATCGAATCTCGTCAGTGGCTGCTAGAGGCGACTGACGCCACAGAACTGTTCTCAAGCTGGAGTGGAGTCGTCTCTGCATCTCAGTTCTGGCCAGTCAGCGACCAGGAAAGGCGACGCGGCCACGTAAGCTCATGCTACGATTAACCGATGACAGGTGAGAAAACTACTTCGTATCAACATCTGTACCTTAGCTCATGATCACGACGCAACAAGCTATGCAGTAGCAGAATTTAAGCCGTATTGCGCAGCATTATAGCCTGCACCAGGCCAGTTACCCATAAATAGAGTTGCACTCTACCAAAGTTACTGCTCCGTTTTTTTTTTTTTTTTTTTTGGTACGATACATAAATGACGCAGTAAGAAATATGATTACCGGTAGTACTGGTAGCACTGGTATAGAAAAAACGAAAGTGAATGTATGACAAAAACTGCAAACCGCAGACTTGTTCTTTGTTTGTTTTGCACATAATTACAATCACATATCTTTTAATGTTAATCCACTGTGTATTCTATATCCTTAAAAAAATATAAACTACATTTTGTAAGTAATAACAATTGGTTGATCGAATAAGCTCTGCTATTTTATGTAATCAAAACAATTACTTTTGACGTAAATACAGTATCCATGCCCAAACAAAAATAAACTATATTAATATTGCTGTTTTTTTGGATTCAATACGACGTTGTTCGTCATGGTCAAAGGTAAAACTTTACTGTTATTACTGGTAAGTGCGAACGTTGTTTATGAATAACAGAACAAATGTTTTGTATAAGCTCCACGAAGTATTGAAGCGATGTTTGATATGTTTTTGCCTTTCTTTCTTATTTTACCGCTTTCAGAAAATTTCTGTTTCTAGCGCTACATGATAAATTTGTGTTTTTTTATTTACACTACAACATACTGTTTGACGTTACACATCAATAAAACCTGGGTTAAACCATGAAAATATCAATTGTTTATTTTTAAGTAAGAGACTGGAGAATAATTATGTAGAACAAAGATATTCCGTAGCTTACGCGGCCCTTAATATATCATTAGTTTGTAGAAAGCTTACCGCTTCCTGTTTCTATTGGGATATATTAAGACACGCATCATACACAGAAGCAAAGCTATCAATAGCTACAAATAGGTATGCAACACCTAACGTGCACGTAACGCGGTTACGAACTTAACTGGACAAAGCTACTAAGGAAACTGCTGTATTCTACGCTTAGCTAGTGATAGCATACGGTAGTTTTACAACACTAGCCATAAGTATTACAGCTGGTCCATAATCTCCAGCCGCGCGGGGTTAGCCGAGTGGTCTAAGGCGCTACAGTCATGGACTGTGCGGCTGATCCCGGCGGAGGTTCGAGTCCTCTCTCGGACATGGGTGTGCGTGTT
This sequence comes from Schistocerca serialis cubense, assembly GCF_023864345.2. Taxonomy (NCBI): domain Eukaryota; kingdom Metazoa; phylum Arthropoda; class Insecta; order Orthoptera; family Acrididae; genus Schistocerca; species Schistocerca serialis. The sequence continues at coordinate 794,726,003 of NC_064639.1, read as the reverse complement.
TGTCCTTAGGATAATTTAGGTTAAGTAGTGTGTAAGCTTAGGGACTGATGACCTTAGCAGTTAAGCCCCATAAAATTTCACACACATTTGAACATTTTGAACATTATCTCCAGCCTGAAGAATTATCCCCGTCCCCTGAAACAGTAAAGGAAGCGCTGGGGTTCACAGTAACGACCACCAATAGCCGACAGGCGCGGTCAGGAACAGCTATCTTGAATGACGACTCTGCGTATGGAGGAGTGCCGATGCACTTTCTGGTGTCGCGACTTGGCGACTCTGGAAGCCCACCGGAGAGCACAGAACTGGATCTTGGCCACGTCGTCCAGTCGCGGCGCCAGACACCATTTATCCCGCCAGCCATCTGGGACTCACAGCCATCCTTCAAGTTTCGCCGTACACAGACACGAGACTCAGTGAGTGGTATGTTCGCCTCGCCATTGCCTCGTTGTTGTAACGCCGTGTCGGTTGTTGGCCTATGTTTTCGCTAGATCTCAGGTTTACTCGTACTGTGTTACCAATCGCAAGTACCAGCAGCGCTGGGGATGGGCCGCCTCAGCTCGGACGTACCGTAGACTCGCAGAGGTGGCGTCCCCGCTTTCGGAGAGTACCAATCAGGGGAACGGTGGGCCAGCCGGGCGTTTCGCAGCCGGCGCCGGCGCACGGCGCGCGCTGTTTATTAATTATGGCGGCGGCGTTTAAAATGCAAAGCGGCGCCCGTGGCGCAGATAATGCCGTCCGCCGGGGCCGGCGGCTATCGCGGCGCAGCGCCTGCTCAGATATTTATGACGCTCCCGATCCGGGCACGTCTGGTGCGGCAAATTCTGAGCCGCCACCCGCGCTAGCAGAATTACGACGCGGCGTTAAGGGGCGGCGCGGGCCGGAAAATAGAAAGCAAAAACGCCGAGAACACGGGCGACAGGCCGGTGTTACAGGGAGCACGTCTGCGACACTACCCTGCAGTGCTTGGCAGAGGGTTTACAGTACCGCTTTCAGATCATTTCTCAAAAGTTTCACTGTGGAACAGCTCGAGCAAATAATAAACACCTGAATATTCGCGTGAGACCTGTGATTTATGCTATGTAATTTATTTATCAGCTCATTTTGTCCTTTTCTCATGATATTCTGCGAACTATTCCATATTTATAGGTTTCCGCGAAGCATTCGACACGGTGCCACTCTATCAAGTGTTAACGACGGTAGAGCATATGGAATAGGTTCCCAGTTTTGCGAATGCCTCGATGACTTCTTAACAAATAGGAACCAGTACGCTGTCAAAAAATGTTCAAATGTGTGTGAAATCTTATGGGACTTAACTGCTAAGGTCATCGGTCCCTAAGCTTACACACTAGTTAACCTAAATAATCCTAAAGAGACACACACACACACACACACACACACACACACACACGCCCGAGGGAGGACTCTAACCTCCGCCGGGACCAGCCGCACAGTCCATGACTGCAGCGCCTTAGAGTGCGTTGTCCTCCAAGGCGAATGTCTGTCGTAGACAAGGGTATCTTTAGGAATGCCCCAGGAAGTACGACAAGACCGCTGCTATTCACTATATACATACAGAAACTGGCGGATGCGGTGGTGGGGGGAGGGGGTAGGGGGTAGGGGCTAGGGGTAGGGGGAGGGGGCGGGCGGAGGGGGGAGTGGGAGAGGGGGGAGGGAGATAGGGGAGGGGAAGGAGAATAGGGGAGGGGGGAGGGAACGGGAAGGGGAGGGGGAGGGGATATGGAGGGGAGAGGGAGGGGAGAGGGAGGGGAGGGGTGGTGGCAATCTGAGATCGTTTGCTTATGATGCTATGATGTACGGAAAGGTGTCGAAGATGCGTTACTATAGGAGGATACAAGGTAACAACCAATGTTCTGGTTGGTGTGACGAATGGCAGCTGGCTCCAGATGTAGAAAAATGTGACTTATTGCGGATGAACTGAAAAACAAACCCGTAATGGTCGGATACAGCATTAGTAGTGGCCTGCTTGACACAGTCACGGCCGCTTGGGGTGGCCGAGCGGTTCTAGGCGCTACAGTCTGGAACCGCACGACCGCTACGGTTGCAGGTTCAAATCCTGCCTCGGGCATGGATGTGTGTGATGTCCTTAGGTTAGTGAGGTTTAAGTAGTTCTAAGTTCTAGGGGACTGATGACCTCAGAAATTAAGTCCATAGTGCTCAGAGCCATTTGAACACAGTCACGTCGCTGAAGTATCGCGGAGTAACGGTGCAAAACGATATGAAATGAAAGGAGCATTTGAGGATTGGGGTACGGAAGGCGAATGGTCGACTTCGGTTTATTGGGAGAATTTTAAGAAAGAGTGGTTCACCTGTAAATGAGACCACATATAAGACGCTCGTGCGACCTATTCTTGAGTACTGCTGCAGTGTTTTGGATCCGTACCAGATCGGACTGACGGAAGACGTCGAAGCAAGTCAGAGGCGGCCTGCCAGATTTGTTACCGGTAGGCTCGAACACCAACTATGTTTTAGAAGATGCTTCGGGACTCAAATGGGAATCCCTGGAGGGAAGGTGACGTTCTTTGCGACAAACACTATTGAGAAAATTTAGAGAACCGGCATTTGAAGCTGACTGCCAAACGATTCTACTGCCGGCACCATACACTGCGCTAAGAAGCATGAAGATAAGATACGAGAAATTAGGGCTCATTGCGAGTAGAGCAGGAAAGGAAACAACTAGTACTGGTATAGGTTACCCTCCGCCATGCACCATACGGTAGCTGACGGAGAATGTATGTATATTTAGATGTATTTAACCTAAGCTGATAAGGGGCATCAGGCCATCTCCTACATTGGACAAGAGTTTCACACATACAGTACCTTTTTTCCATCTTAGTTGCCTAAGAAATAATTTTAATTAGACAAATAGCACTAAAATGATTTGAGTGTGTACAGAGACGTTGTGAGTAAATAACACTATCAACTAATAAAGTTTATGCGGGCGGTACTCGTACTATTACTACTACTACTACTACTACTACTACTGCCGCCACTCAGTGATAATAGCAGCAGCAACAACAACAACAACATGATACTGGCGATATAAAAATAATTTATAAGTGTACAAAATAGATGTTTTCTGATGTAGCGGATACTGACAAAGAAAATTTAAGTAGTTTGCACCAGCTAAGAATACTGGCAAACGAGAAAGGTCTGCTTGGAAAGAAGGATGTACGGACAAGGACAATGAGAGTCATTATTGTTGCTTCAGTAGAAATGTTATTAGTAGATATGTCATTAGCTGTTTTCTGAAGCTGGAAATGTCATCCAGGTCTCTAATATAATGCGGGAGGTTATTTCGAAGTCGGGATCTTGGTTCTGAGAAGGATTTCGAGAAACTGGCTGAACGATGCAATGGGTGTTTCTTCCATGGTTTTTTTTAGACGAGAGGGTTAAGATCGAAGTGAAATGTGAGGGGACACTGTGCGTTGACAAGACAGTACAGAAGGCAAGAGGTATGATAATCTCTGCGCTTGTCTGCAAGCAGCCGAGGTAGCTGTGCGTATAACTAGCTCCAGGCGGCGTGAGCGCTCCTGAGGAAGGCCTTGCAGAATAGCATCGCTGTAATCAATAATTCGAAGTATGAGTGTTTGTACAATATTCTTTTTCAGGTCAAGAGGGAAGAACTTTTCATATTTTTGTAGGGCATAGAGAGATGCTGACGCCTTCTTGGACACTGTATTTACGTGCTCAGTCCAGTCTAGACTTTAATCAATTATTCGTCCTGGACACACTGCTGAGGGAGAGAAGATGATATTTACCATATTTAGCACTAAAGATTGTAGGGATTCCCGATATTTCTGGCTAGTTTTTTTATGATGGCATTAAACGTCATTGTTAATTAATGTATATTTGATAAATGAACCATATTATTTATTTTTGACCGTGTGCAATGTGTCAAGACTATTTGCGAAACGTCTTTGGCTTCGAAAGGTTGCAGAAACGTTAGCAGAAATCTTTGCAAAATTTATTTCAATAATTTCAACAGAAAGCAGTGACGTACGGAAAATATGAAGAACATGAAAATCTGTTGTTATTGTGGTGGTGGTGGTGGTGTTTAGTGAGAAGCCTGGCTTGATGTAGTTCACGGTATCTATACTATGAAAGCTTTCTCTTCAATTAACAACAGCAACCTACAATCATTTAGGGACATGTTCGAATGGTATGTGTGTAGTGCCTCCTTTTCATTCCAAACTCTGTACTCCTAAACAAACATGCAACGCTACAAAAGCACCAAAATGGCCAACAGGGTACAATTACACAACTCACACCTCTACCAGAATGAAATGCAATGTTACAACAAAAATGGTTCAAATGGCTCTGAGCACTATGGGACTTAACTACTGAGGTCATCAGTCCCATAGAACTTACAACTACTTGAACCTAACTAACCTAAGGACATCACACACATCCATGCCCGAGGAAGGATTCGAACCTGCGACCGTAGCGGTCACGCGGTTCCAAACTGAAGCGCTTAGAACCGCACGGCCACACCGGCCGGAAATGTTACAACAGCTGTTTATAAGGCTCAGACCGCGACAGTAGTGAGACATTGTCGCCTTCGTCGTAAACAAATGACTATGGAACACTCAGGCTCAATAAATGTTTCCTTCTTTATTTGTGTCCTGTACGATCTAATAAAGCTCAGAAGAATCTGTGAGAAACCTCGAAAAATTTTAGAAAGCATAATCAGTAGCTCTGTCAACAGCGACGGAAACTAAATGTGTTAATTTGCTGAAAACTATGGTGGGAACCAAAAAATTACAGATCTGTCACTTTTTCCGTGGATAATTTTAAATTGCGATTTTAATTGTTTACGGGGCCCGACACAGCAGTCGCTACCTCAAGTTGTACTTTGCCTGCCGTAGTTTTGGATCATTATTAAGGAATCATCATCATGTCTGTTGGGGCACAGCGAACAGTGACAACGAGCAGCGGAAGCATATGTCTGCATGCCGCAGCCGCGTGGCCCAAGCGGAAACAGGGTAATGAATGTAAATGGCATGCGCATAGCATTATAACGCAATTCCATAACTAGCGCTCTCAAAAACAAACAACGTATCGGGTTCATGCGACGATCCACAAAGCACCATCTGTGATTCTCATATTGCCTTATATGATACCTGTCTGCTGCCGACATGAGAGCAGGTAATCAGCAAAGATACGTAATTTTTTTACGCTACTCTAGGGCGAAATTATCGTGCGTAATTGCGACAGTGTTTTAGCGCAGTCGTTGCCAGTCATTCCGCATAGCCTGCAAATACAATTTGTTAACGTTTTGTCTCTGAATTTAGCCTTCTGCCGGATGCAGTTCAATATTTCGTTGTTTTAAGAAGTTTATCCTTTAGGCAGCATTGTGGCTGTCTGGAGAATAAAAATCTCCTCTAAAAAAAGTCAAAGAATTCAACACACAGAGATCTTGCTGAACACATCTTCTCTGTTTGTCCATGAAATCCAGAGCGTCGTAGACTTAAGGCATTCGATACAAGAACGAATTGTCGTTTTGTGAGCGCAATATGGGCTTCTCGAATTATCGAAGCAGATATGTCGCTCTTACCGGAAAAAATGGAAGTGAAGCTTGGTCCAGGAGTACTCCACAATAGTGTTACAGGGCCGCTTCCGCTTACAGTTTATTTATAGTATATAAATGGTTTGGTGAATAACGTCGGATGATCATTTAGGCGATTTGCAGCGGTGCTGTTGTCAGTAAGAAGGTTGCAACGTCACAATACTATAGTGAAGCACAGAAATGAGCAAGGAGTGGCTGCTGACGCTGCGTACTTATAGACAGAAAATTAGGGTACTGTATTATTACAAGATTTCAGAACAATCACTGGAAGCAATCGCTTCCATAAAATACCTAGTAGTTTGCGTAAGGAGCGATTTGAAATGGAACAACAACGTAAAATTAATCGCGGTTGAGACGTATACCACACTCAGATTAATTAGAACAATTCCAAAGAAATTTAGTCCATCAAAAAAGGAGCTAGCTTATAAAACATTCGTTCGACCAGTACTTGAATACTTTTAGTGAGTCTTGGATCCATTCCAAATAGGATTGGTAGGGAAATAGATAAGATTCGAAGAAGAACAGCATGCTTCGTTACAGTCATTTAGTTAGTCTGGCAGTGTTACGAAGTTGCTACTGCATCACGGCGAGGTTTACGGTTAAAATTCAAAGAACGTATCTTTCTCGAAGACTCAACCAATATATTGATTCCTCCTACATATATCTCGCGGAAAGACCACGTAGGAAAAAATTAGAAAGATTCGAGCCCACACAGAGGATTACCACCAATCTTTCTTCCCGCGAAACATTCGCAACTGGAACAGAGGAAGTGATACTGATACACAACTTACCCTCCGCCACACACTGGAAGGTGGCTAGTGAAGTACACATGTTAATGCAGACTCTAAGAATCTTAGTGATTTGTACTTCATGCACGGAGGAAGTGGCTTACGAAGCACTCGTTCGACTGGGGTGGAGTACTGCTGATCAGTCTGGGATGGTCTTCATCATGCTCAATTAGAAGAATAAATTCGAAAGTTTCGAAGAAGAGCGGCTTGTTCCATCACGGGATCGTTTAACAAGCGCGAGATCGTTACTGCGATAGTCAACGACCTCCAATGGTAGAAGGTAGAAGTAGCGTTGTGCATCATGGAGAGATTTGCTGTTTGAATTCCGAGAGCGTACGTTGCACCTGCGTCGCGAAATAATGACAGAGAGAGAGATATCAGATGGACGTTTATGTACAGCTGTTCTCCCAACGCAGTAATAGTGACTGTAACATGGAAGGAGCAAAATTTGCTGTGGTACAAGAAATATGCTCCGCCACCCACCGTTAGCTGGCTTGAGGAGTATATATGCAGATGGAAATCTTTTACCCAACTTATCAATTATACGGAAGGTAATGCCTTTCCAGGCACTGTCGTGCAAAGTAAGTTACGCTGAAACTGAATTTTGGATCATCCACACTAACAGCAGCTGCAGGCGCCATGCTATTGTCCGCATAAACGCTGTCCTTTGTTAGTTCAAAACGACTTGCCGACTTTAACACGCGACGGCATTAGCGGAAAAAGCTTTTCAAGCGCACACCGAGTTTCAACGTGCACTCGATTACTATCTTTGCGCTAGGAGGAATGTCCAATAATGTCGGTGGGTCGACCGCGGTAGTTATCGCCGCCCCGGCGGTAGTTCAGAGTGCGAGGCGAGCTTATTAGCCGAATTTGCACACAATGCGGGCGCCAGGTCAAAGTTCCGCGCTACGCCGCAGAGCACCGAGTATCGGTTCGGAAACCGGCGCCCAGCGACCGTCGCACGGCCGTAATCTCATCCAGTCAACGACCCCTGACCCGAGCGCGACAAACAAGCCTCCAGGACACTTCCTCTCATCACCGCCAGAGCCCGATCAGGTTTAAAGTACACAGTGCGCACCGATCCCGCTGCCGTACTTTGATTCGTCGCTTACCACTTGCATTACGAAGCTAGTGAAGTAAAATGAGGTGTATCAGGGGAGGTAAAAATTAAAACAACGCGCCTACTCATCACCGATTTTACTTCTGATATATGCAGGTCTTAGCCGCAAATAAAAAGAAAATTGGGAGCTCCAGATGGCCAAAGGTTTAGAAAAAATATTTTTTACGTGTGTCGAGCTTCTTGTGCTGGCGTGGTTTCCAGACAGCGGTTTCCACAGCGGAAGGAGAACAGAACGGTATTCAGTCTCGTGGTATCGTGACCCTACGCGAAAACTTTATTTGCAATTTTTAATTTACCTACACCACAAATTAACCGAAATAATGGCTCTAAGCACTATGGGACATAACATCTGAGGCCATCAGTCCCATGGACTTAGGTTAGTTAGGTTTAAATAGTTCTAAGGACATCACACAGATCCATGCCCGAGGCAGGATTCGAACCTGCGACGGTAGCAGCAGCGCGGTTCTGGACTGAAGCTCCTAGAAGCGCTCTGCCATAGCGACTGGCCAACCGAAATGTACTTATGAATATTTTCGTAGATGGCATGGAAAAGAAAAGCGAAGGAAAGTTTGGTGGATGACTGAATCAAAATATAAAAATGTAGTTACTTCAGCAAAATCTGGCGAACTTAGAACAAACTTAAACAGGATTTGGAAATTTGTGGTAAGACCTTAAGGGACCAAACTGCTGAGGTCATCGGTCTCTAAGCTTACACACTACTTAATCTAACTTAAACGAACTTACCCTAAGTACAACACGCACACCCATGTCCGAGGGAGGACTCGAACCTCCGACGGGGGGCGGGGGGGGGGGGGGGGGACGAGGGGGGGGGGGAAGCCGCGAAACAAAATTTATTAGATGTGATGGAGGCCAACATGCATAAGAACAAATTTATTCCGGCAATTGACTTGTGGGGAGGATAAACAAATCCACAATCATACGACGAGATTTTTCTTGATGCTGGATTGCCGTCATGTAGCATTCAAGCAATCCCCCCCCCCCCCCTCCCACCGCCCGGCCAAATGCACTTGCTAGTGCAAGCGTATGATGTCTGGTTTTATCGTCAGGTAATGAACTTGATCGGAAGGCTTCAAAAATGATCTTTTCTCATTGAGAGATAAGGAGGAATCACATGCCGAGAAGACTCCATCAAAACACATTACATTGCAAATTTTAGGTAAAATAATGCGATACGCGTGGTTTGCTTCGACGCTGACATCAGTACCACGATTATGTCAGCGATGGAGCGTCAAATGACAGCCAGTACTCGAAAGCTACGAGAGAGCTCTTTTAACCCTTCCAGCTCCAGTGATTTCTAGTGCAACCCACCATTTTATGTATTATGTTTCGAAATACCAGTGCCTTAAGCATGAAACTACCGATGCTACGAAGGCCATGGTTCAGGGTTTACGGAGCCGTAGATGGTTTCATGCTAAAGGCACTGATGCTTAAAAACGATGTGAGTAAAATGGTGGGTTGCGGTACAAACCACTTGGGCTGAAAAGCTTAAGGGGATGACTAATGTTTTGTTCAGAGAGCTTGTCCTGTTCAAAATGAATATTATAGTGTGATGCGAATTTAGTCTAACTGCAACCTGTCGCACTGAAATCTTTCCGTGCTATTAAAACAGTAAAAGCGTTGTCTTGAAATGTTTCGACACGTTTCCTACTCGTTTGGATCAAGGTAAGCAGGGAACTTGCCAGTACGTTGCATCAGTTGCACGCTGCTTTTCGGGTGATAACCCCAGGAGATTTGTCTACTGGCATTTGCATTCTAACAACTGTTCTTATTTCTGGAATGTTTGTCCATCCATTCGCAGCCTTCTTGTGTAAAATAAAGGAAATGGTTACGCTCACAGAGTATTAGATAATAAGAACGTGAAGATTGTTTTGAAATTATTAGTACTGCTGAAAAACACACACGGTTTGAACCCGCTATCAAAATAAACACGAAATGTTTTGATCAGCTTGACTGTCGCAACATACATTTCTTATGAAATGAAAGAACGTATTAAATATGTTGATGGTGTTAGGACAGCAACCAGCCACAAATTTACCTTCAGTTCCTTTATTCAAAGGGTACCGTTACCGGTTTCGAATCGTTGTGATTATCTTCAGACGATTTACACGCTTTCTGTAAGACATGTGATTGTGTTTTTACAGATTGTCGTGAAATGTCGATTTGGAGTGTTTTCATAACATTCGTCCAACAGATGTGAATACATTCGCACTGCATTATTATTGTTGCACACGTAAATTTTTCTCACTGAACACTTTAGATTTGTCACCGAGAAGATGTGTGGACAAATCTAAAGTGTTCAGTGAGAAAAATTTACGTGTGCAACAATAAGAATGCAGTGGGAATGTATTCACGTCTGTTCGACGAGTGTAATGAAAACAAACACTCCAAACCGACATTTCACGACAGTTAATCTGTAAAAAACACACCACATTCCTAAGGAAAGCGTGTAAACCATCTGAAGATGAATCACAACCATTCGAAACCGGAAACGGTACTCTTTGAATAAAGGAACTGAAAGTAAATTTGTGGTTGGTTGCTGTCCTACAACCACCAACATTTGTCTTAAAAAAACAGCCACGGTCTCCATCACGTCATATGACAAAATTGCATACGTATTAAATATATTTAAGACGTAAAATATTCCATAACCTGTAACGAACGATTAGGCAATGGGAAGAATTCCCTCAATTGATGTGTTAGATGGATAAATACAGAAGCTTGAGATGCGATATCGCCCTTATTTTCCCCAAAATGAATTGCTTTACTGCAAAAGAACTGTAGTACACTGACGAGGAGACCTGCAGCAGTCAGACACAATTTAGGTTTTGCAATGCTTTGAGGGAAGACTATGGGGATGGAGTCTATACAGAGTGAAGACAAAGTGAATGAGCACTCACCTCCCGTTCCCAACACCTTCAGCAGCTCGAAGTGCGACATGTCCACGCGGCCTGTCGTGCCCGTTAGGTTCACTGAAACAAAAGAAACAGCAGATTCAAATTGGGCGTCGTATTGCACTAGACGGGGAAGCTCATCAGCACCCGGCTTCACACGTTTATTTATGAGATCATTGTTCCAAAATAATTAGAATCATCTTAATTACAAGCAAAGGAGAGTTAATTCCCTCAATAAATTGATCATATCACTGACATTTAAAAACTGGTGCACAGTAAGGGGATATTAGCCAGTGTGCCTTAATGTCAGCATTTCAAATTTAAAAGGTCGTTTTTGTTGTGACCCTACTTGTGGACCAAGGAGTCCCTACGGCATGGAATTTCCGTTCTGTTCAGGAACCCTCTTTCGTTCGCAGTTCTTAGTGTGTCCGTCGCCAGGGGTTTCTCTAGGTAGGAGAAATTGTGTCCAGGTAGGCGTTACTTCCGTCCAGAAAACAGATTAACCGTCGTCGTCGGGGCTTCAGGGTTGTGAGAATTCTTTTCGTCGGCAGTCCCTGAACAACTATTGTGTGCCACGTATCTCCCAGGGTGTGGTCGGAACAAAGCAAAATGGTATTCAAATTATGAGTATGATCAATATAATAATGGCAACATTGATAATAAGCGACAAAACTGGCAATCGATCGAAAATTGTGACACTGACTGCAATCGATCGGTCTGTCTTGACTGCGACAGCAATCTACCGTTCGGTCTTGAGAACGGTGAAAATATATTCAACGACCGTGACACCAAGGTATTAATTTGAACGATGTGGCATCGCCGGAAACCCATCAATCTATAGTGACTTCCACGTTTATGATGTATCGATCGATAGATCACTCAATCCTCCGATCCACATACGTATCCATCTATCTACTATTACATATGTCTTAGTCGATGAATCGAATGCTAGTGTAAGTTGACCAGTACAGCGATCAACCGATTTAAAGGCGAAACGTCCTTCCATAGATGGCGATGGCGACCATGATCGTACGATTCGTGACTATGGTGACTGATTTATCTTAACGAAGAAGGCTATGTATCGATCATAACAATCACGTGCAATCAATCGTAATGTGGGTGTGAGTCTATCGATATCTTGAGGGAACGACAGCAATTAGTTCCACCAGTCGAGGCAACGACGGCGCTCAATCCATCAGTCGAGAACAACAACAACAACAACAACAACAACGACAACTCATCGACCAACCGAGGCAATGATGGCAACCAATTCAACCGAGGCAACGACGGCACTCAATAGTGTCATCGATGGCAGTATTAATTTAAAAAATTAAGAGAAAGTGAAAGCAGAGTACCATGTAAGTAACCTGAAGGCTGCACATACCAAGTTCTCTGTGGGACTTCTTCCATTCTAATACTATGCATACGATCTCGAACCAGCAGCAATGTTACCGTATTGCTTTCCACATGCCCAGATGTCAAAGACTAAAATATTTTAATTGTTCTGTTACATATTCCAGCAGCGAAGTTATACTTACAATGAGACTGACTAAACAGATAAACAGGTAGAAAGTTAAGAATGACGGTTATACACACAGACGACTTATTTCATTTCACAGCCCGCACAGTCCACGGAGCAGTGTGGCTCCCGTTCGCACATCTCTCTGTGACGAGGATATCAGAGAAAAATGCGGGACAGAACAGTGCCTACAGACACGTGTCCCACGCGTGGGATGGACGCCGGGCGGCCGGCGGCAGCGTTCCGCCCCCGCGGTAATTTACGAGTCCGCCCCCGACACGCACAGTCGCGCATAATTACTCGGCGGCCGGCCGCCTCCCCAGAACAACCGGGGAAAAAGCGGACGCGCGCTCCCAGCCCCTGAGTTCCGTCCCCAGTGTACGCAACCGGCGCCTCCGGCGTCTCAATAAAACACGGACCTTTTAGCGAACGGTTTGCCGTCAGCCCCCCCCCCCCCCCCCCCCGCCCTGTCTCAGCCATCAGCCGCCAACACACAATGTACGACCCACACCAGCCGTCGCAGGAGCAAGTGGATGTAACTCCTTTCAACGCAGAAGAAAAGAATGACATCTCTATATTCCGAGCAGCATTCACAGAAGAGCTCCGACTTTCCCCTGGTTGTTAGAAGGTCAGATTAAACACGAGAGATATTACTGTCCGAGGATGTGGTTGTTTACTTCTACCCTTGTACGACTGACTACTTTCCTAGATAAACGTTTGCCTTTTTAAGCATATGTTGGGGTTAAGATTCATACACGAAACGGAGAAGACTCAAAGAAGAGAAGCGCGTTTCGTCACGGGTTCGTTTAATATGAGCGAAGACGTCACAATATGTTCATCTACCTCCGGCGGCAGACGCTACAAGAGAGTGTGTACCACTACTAAAAGTCAAGGAGTGTACGTTCGCAGGAGAATGAATAAGCAGTACTTTGCTTCCTTCATCGCAGGCATGCGAGAAGTCCTCCCTTCTCGCGTATCAATGGCGACTGCAACAAGAGAAGGGGAAGTGAGAGTAGCACTGTATAGTACCCCTCGCATCACACAGCATAAGGTGTAAGTATTTCAGATTGAATATTAAATTTGGTAACAAATTTCATTTGAGTTGAAGCGACGAAGTAATTCCAGATGAACATTTGTTTTTTTTTCCCCTGCCCAAACGCTCCAAAACTGAAAGCCGAACTTCAATTTGTCGTGATTGTTACAATCAGCTATTCATACGACGTCAATATCGGTCGTTTTACATACTTTTTACATATCATACCCTTCCTCCAATAATTCCCAACCGCACCAGAACCCCGAACCGCACCAGAAATGTTGCGAGCAGTTGTTCATTAGATGGTCGTGTTTTTCATGGAGGGGCTTGCACCCATTGTTATTTTCGGTGGCCCTATCACAGCACAGACCTACATTGATGTTTTAAGCACCTTGTTACTTCTCAGTGTTGAAGAGCAATTCGGGGATGGCGATAGCATCTTTCAACACGATCGAGCACCTGTTCATAATGCACGGCCTGTAGCGGAGTGGTTACACGACAGTAACATCCCTGTAATGGACTGGCCTGCACAGAGTCCTGACCTCAATCCTATAGAACACCTTTGGGATGGTTTGGAACGCACACTTCGTGCCGGGCCTCACCGACGACGTCGATACCTCTCCTCAGTGCAGCACTCCGTGAAGAACGCGCTGCCATTTCCTAACAAGGGAACCCCCCCCATCGCACCCCCCTCAGATTTAGTTATAAGTTGGCATAGTGCATACGCCTTGAAAAACGGAACACAGATCAATCGAGAAAACAGGAAGAAGTTGTGTGGAACTATGAAAAAAAAATAAGAAAAATATACAAAAATGAATAGTCCATGTGCAATATAGGCAACATCGAGGATAATATGAGCTCAAGAGCGCCGTGGTCCTGTGGTTAGCGTGAGCAGCTGCGGAACGAGAGGTCCTTGGTTCAAGTCTTCCTTCGAGTGAAAAGTTTAATTTTTTTATTTTCAGACAATTATTATCTGTCCGTCCGATGCGAGGTAACTGCGCCGAAGTATGGGGACGCTACACCTAAACAAAAATCGGAACATACGACGTCAGTCGACTACAGCGCGAAGAGAGAGTATTCCTGCTAACGGGGCTCCCTGGCTGGCAGTTGACTGTTCGCTACTTTGGACGGACAGATAATAATTGTCTGAAAATAAAAATTTCAACTTTTGACACGAGGGAAGACTTGAACCAAGGACCTCTCGTTCCGCAGCTGCTCACGCTAACTACGGGACCACGGCGCCCCTAAGCTCACACTACCTTTGGTGTTGCTTATGTTGCGTATGGACTGCTCAGTTTATATATTTTGCTTATTTTTTTCATAGTTCCACACAACTTCTTCCTGTTTTCTCGATTGATCTGCGTTCAGTTTTTCAAGGCCTATCCACTGTGCCAACTTATAACTAAATCTGAGGGGTGTGTGATGGGGAGATTCCCTTGTAAGAAACCTTCCAGCACCTGATTGAAGGTATGCCTGTGAGAGCAGAAGCTGTCATCAAGACTAAGGGAGGGGCTAACACCATATTGAATTCCAGTATTACCGATGGAGGGCGCCACGAACTTTGAAGTCATTTTCAGCCAGGTGTCCGGATGCTTTTGATCATGTCGTCCATATGCGGTCCCCTTTACAGGTGTACCACTCTTTTCCTAAAATTCTCCCAATAAAGCGAAGTCTACCATTTGCCTTACCTACCACAATCCTAACATGCTCGTTGCATTTCATATCGTTTTGCTCCGTTACTCCTGATATTTAAACGACGTGACTGTGCCAAGCGGGATACTTCTAATGCTGTATCCGACCATTACGGGTTTGTTTCCTATAAATCCGCATGAATTCGCATTTTTCTACATTTGGAGCTAGCTGCGTTTCATCACACTGACCAGAAATTTTATGGAATTCATCTTGTATCCTCCTATAGTCATTCATCTTAGACACCTTTCCGTACACCATAGCATGATCAGCGAACGGCCGCAGATTGTTGCACACCCTCTTCGCCGAATCCCTTATGTACATAGAGAAAAACAGCGTTCCTAAAACACTTCCCTAGGGTACTAAAAAAATAGTTCAAATAGTTCTGAGCACTATGTGACTCAACATCTGAGGTGATCAGTCCCCTACAACTTAGTACTACTTAAACCTAACTAACTTAAGGACATCACACACATCCATGCCGTAGGCAGGATTCGAAACTGCGACCGTAGCGGTCGCGCGGTTCCAAACTGTAGTTCCTAGAACTGCTTGGCCACACCGGCCGGCCCCTAGGGTACTCCTGACGATACCCTTGCCTCTGAAGAACACTCGTCGTCGAGGACAGCATAATGTGTTACATCGGTGGGTGAGTATTCGTACCTACAAGGAGCCAGACGTACAGCAGAGACGAGCAGCATGACAACACGCTTCAACGCATAACACGTAGCACTTGCTGAATGCTCGCTTCGGTGGGGCGCTGCAGATGCGCCCCGAGTACACAGAGGTGCTGCTGTAAGCGGAGGCCGGCACCCACCGTGGGCGGCGGGGATTTGTTTGCCGAGACGAGCGCGCGGTTTGTTGCCTTTCCGCAGACTCCTGCACGTCTCGACGCCGGCACTCTGGCAACAAAAACACACTCGCGCTGCGCGGCGCCCCAGTCCTTGACCTGCGGCAACCGGCAGTGACGCCTCGTAATCGCATCACCGCGGAGACCTTGCCGATTCCACGCGCCCGTACGCTGTCCGAAGTTCGCGTAGGCTGCAAAAGCAGTGCACAAGGTCCCGCGGAGGTGGTGATAAGCACTGTTTATGTCACCAGCGGTCCTATTTTCGGGGGTAAATATTTTTTCGTACAAACTGAAGGCCACTGCTGAACTGGCAAAGACAAATCAACGTCATTTTTTAAATTAATGTCGTGACCCCGGAATCAACGAGAGCGTTTTATACAACGACAGCAACTACTACTACTTTTAGTAGGCCTTCTACTCAATAACTGTAAAAACGCTTTGTTTAGCAAACTCAAGTGGCAGACTCTGCAAGAAAGGCGCTCTGCATCGCGGTGTAGCTTGCTGTCCAGGTTTCGAGAGGGTGCGTTTCTGGATGAGGTATCGAATATATTGCTTCCCCCTACCTGTACCTCCCAAGGAGATCACGAATGTGAAATTAGAGAGATTCGAGCGCGCACAGAGGCTTTCCGGAAGTCGTTCTTCCCGCGAACCATACGCGACTGGAACAGGAAACGGAGGTAATGACAGTGGCACGTAAAGTGCCCTCCGCCACACACCGTTGGGTGGCTTGCGGAGTTTAAATGTAGATATGAAAATATGTTCCCTTCATGAGAAATGTATTGGCATTGGATATTTAACCATGGGTTACATCACACGAATAAAAATTAAAATAGTTTAGGTGCACTGACAATTCATTTACATTTCCCAAATTCTATCGTTGTGCATTTCACTCGTCAGTTAACCTTCGATAATTTGCGGTCATTGTCAGATGAGCTGCCGTGGTACTTCAGATAAAATAAAGTTTCTTTTACAGTGGCGTCCTCAGTGATGTATATTAGCCCTCCTGTAAGCACGACATGTCATCGCGATTATTTAACACTTTCAGTAGCAGTGGTTTCTGTCCGAAACAAACATTTATTAATTTTTTTGCAATCCCTATGCCTTTTGCATGAAACCACCGATGGTATTGCACGACCGAGACATCTAGTGGTACGCCGAGGTACGTCTACGAATGTAGAGCGTTTTAGAAGTCTAAGTGTTCAAAGCAACATTCGGCGCGGATATTGTCCTGCGTGTTAAGGAAACTGTGACCTTTTTTGTAGTGGTCACCTTGATGGTATTATTAACAGAGAAATTAAGTACATCTGAAGTTATTATAATGTTAATTGGAGTTTGTATTACTGCTGTTATGAGTGTTTTATAAATGATACCATTGGAAAATTACGCACTTTTCACATAAATTTCTTATATTTGAGGTCATTTTTGCATGTTATTTCGGACTTTTTTTTCTAGGCTTTGTGATTTTATTTCAGTTTCGAGATGTGGGACTGTGTGTGAGAAAACAGCGAGACTGGTTTCAAATATATCTCGTGAAACGCCGGTGGTTTATTGGTTGGTTTATTGGGTGGGGGGAGGGGGAGTCGATAGGAGACCAAACAGCGAGGTCAGCCGTACCATGACCTAGGACGGCAGAAATCAGAGGAGGAACAACACAAACAGCACAGTCCGGTCTTGGGGAAGGGATAATGAGCAAACGAAGAGAGAAAAGGGATGTCGGGGTCAGCAGGAAGCGAAAAGAACAGCAGGGGGATGGGTGGAAATGGGGAGAGAAGGGATGCCCCAGAAGCGCTACGCACGCTGGGGCACCAGCACCGCCACCGACCCATTCCGACTGCCACATCGTACGATTATCACGACACAATGGGGACAACGCCAGGGGAAGAAGACAAGAGAACTGGAAACAAAACAGCACAACAGATCACACAGAATGTACGGAAAAGGCGTGGAGAGCCTGGCCGGTGTGGAGGCACGGTCAAGGTCTCCATGACCAACGCCTACACTAACTGAGGGACTCAGATTCCAGAGGAAAATTCGAGGACTTATATCTCACAGTACAAGCCACTTTTACGAAGAAAACCGAGGCCCGACATAAACACGCGAGGGTCGTTCTCTAACACCCGAGACAAGAAATGTGAGAAGGCATATTTAGTGCGAAGGTCCAAATGGCGCGGTCAATCCAGAAAAATATGGGTCATCGCGAGTGAGGAGTGTGATGAGAACAGTATGTTCCGGTGGTTCCAAAGCAAACTCTCAACTTTAAAACAGTTGATTGTTTAATTTTTGGCAATTCTTCTTCTACTCGTTGTTTCCATTATGATAAGCGTCACTTTTGTGAGAATTTTAAAATTAATTTAGATACATTGTTGGCACTTAAAGGGTTAGGAGAGACATTTGGGCTTTCATCATTACCTTGCAGCCAATCAGTTGCCATGCTAGTGAATGCCAGGCGTTGAAAGGAGCTTTGCACTTAGGATTGTTGACGTATTACCGAACATGGAAGTCTCCCTGAGAGGTAGTGCGAAGCGGTTTACAGTAGTTAAGTAATGCCATCGTCATTCCTGAAGACGTGCATGACCAGGAAGGAACGTGGATACAAGGCAGAAGAGGAAGTCAGAGCAAACATATCATCAGTTGAAAGGAAGAGAAGGAATGGGGAAAGTGTTGGACGTGTACTGTGCGGAACACACACGAAGTCCATTTGGGCAACTAAGGGAAAATTAAATTAGGATGGCTAAATAGGGACTTGAACCAAGCTTATCCCGAAAGAGAAATCTAGTATTTTAACCAGTATGACGTCTGTGGTGTGATTATGATTTCAGCTTGCAATGTGCAAAAATTGATTTGAAGTTCAAATGGCTCTGGGCACTATGCGACTAAACTTCTGAGGTCATCAGTCGCCTAGAAACCTAACTAACCTAAGTACATCACACACACCCATGCCCGAGGCAGGATTCGAACCTGCGACCGTAGCGGTCACTCGGTTCCAGACTGTAGCGCCTAGAACCGCAAGGCCACACCGACCGGCATTTGAAGTTCCAGCTTGGATCACTTGACTGGGGTATTGTACATATGTGCACAGTTAAGTCCGGAGAATTCCGAGTTTATAGCGGCACAATACAGTGCCTTACTGGTCGCATTCTTTGTAGTGTTCCCATTATTCGAAATCCGTATTAATTCCCATTCACGCCGCAAGCAAGTGGCTAAACGTTAATCACCTCTGTGTGACTGCACCAACGTCGTATTAATCCTGTGTTATAGAACTCTACAGATCATAGGAGAAGGAATGTTCGTCAATACATCCTGCGAATACTTATGGGAACGGAACGAACTAATGACCAGTTGCGTATCACTGTGCAACCTAATAGTGAAATCATTATTGAGAAGCGTGTAAATGGGGTCCAGTACGTTGTTTGGACAGAGAAAGAGCCCCTCTGTGTAGCCACACGCCCAGCTACAGGCGGCTTCACAGGCATTCTGAACTGGTAGCCGACAGTAGCGCACTGTGCGGTGAACAACCCTCGCAGGGCGGGCAGCTGCGGCTGCCAGGTGCTCTCTCCCACCCCCACACGCGGTCACCTGCTGCACACCAGGCCAGACAAACAACGGTGGCTGCCCTGCTCTGCTACCTGGTATTCTTACAGAAAGTTTGCCTTAGCTTGCTAGGAACGCTGTACGGGGCACAAACTGACATCGAGTGCTAGAAGCAACTGTAATACTAAATCTGAATGACTACAATTTGGAAAAAACAAAAAATTCAAAGCTGTAACCACGTCACATAACTCAAAATTTTATTTCGATTGCGTCACACCTCAATAAGGAAGTCGCTCCTGCTACCGTGCACCTACAGTCAAGGGCAGGCAGTGCGTGTGCTACTATGAATAAATCAGACGTGCTATTGTACTCTGACGTCATTCGTTAAGGTAAGCCTACACGGAGTTATTTTATTGGTGTCCCTCTATGTAAATCAGTGACGGATTACGAAGCAACTAATATTTTTCTGCTCGATCTTATGGCACACTAAGATTGAAACATTCGATGTACTACCAGCGGATGGTCCTGAGAGACATTAATCTGTTCAGATGTGTGTTTTATTACGTCTAGTCGTAATTTCTTTTTGATAAAAAGTGGAATGCAGTTCTTCCTACAACTAGGTGAGTAAGTTACGAAGCTAGAGAAAGGTAATGGCATTCCATCCTGAAGAGGACCGTAATTAGCACATCATCACGGAGTTCAAACTACTGCGCACTATATTACATGCGTGGAACTTAGCGAATAACGATGGTGTAATAAATTACTCGGCAAGCATTCCCGAGGGTCAGTGTTCCAATTCCTCTACTTCATACTCTTCATAAATTTTCTGCACCCAATCATGATTGATTCAACAAGATCACGTGTGATGTTTTGCCCTTCGTCTTTAATGACCTCGGAGTTGTAGAGGAAGGCTATGTTGCTTTCTTACTCCGACGAGATATAGAAGTGGTACTGCTGAAAGCTCTAGAATCATCTTCTCAGGCTTTTTCAGGTTTCAGACGGAGAGATTTACTTCAGTGGATTACAATGAAATTTCTGCTCTTAAGTAGCAGCAGTTTGAAGAAGCTTTGTCAAAACTTTTACTGGCGTTCGGTGTATATACCATGCAACTGCTACTCATTTCACAGGTGGTGCATCGGAAAATCGGAAAGTTAACGGACAACATGCCGGAAGCAGTTATGTCAATACAGTGATACAGTCGCCAATTCCGAAACAGGGTGACCTAATAAATCTTGAAAAAAGCGACTGGTCATGTATTTTTCCTCTAAATGGATAACCACTCAGAAACCACACTTCGGCTGCCCGTAAATTCGAATGTTTCTGGCGCCCAAGTAAGCTACGACAGTCTTCCCGAGATGGAGAGCCCCGCCCTGCGATCGAAGGTGCAGAGTAAGACAATAGCCGATCAAGCTGAAGCCAGCTCGAGCACCGCAAGAAGTCACCGTAATCACCTTCGCCCCATCTAGTGTCAATTACCCATTTTTCCTAGCCGCACCTTACTGAGAAAGCCTTTGTACGCCCCAAGTCAGCGCGGCGAGCTTTCCTTTGTTGCTTAGTTTACAGCTCGTTCCTGTGCTAACAATGATGTCATGATGCCACGCGTTGCCAGCGGAACAAAGGCTGGCGGGAGTGTTGGCGATGCGAACCTGCGACCCGCAGCGGGGCGCGCCTAGGCCGCGCCTGCGCACACCGGATGTTGCGCCAGCTATTGTTCCGGCGCGCCGCGTGTGAGAACACGAGCCCGCACCGAGCGTAGCCGAACAGAGCCGAGCCTTCCACTCGCCAAACCCTGCCGCCGCGTTGACACACTGCACGTTCTATGACACACACACACACACACACACACACAGGCTCACGTACTAGGAATTCGAGACAGAGAAATACTTTCTCCTTCTGCGATTAGAAATGATTTTATGTTACATTCGTGTAGCGGAAGTACTGTATATTACAGTGTACGAATGCTTTAAGGATAAAGAGGTTCGTTACAGAAAAACTAGCTTTTGTATATCAATGTACAATGGTAAAAGACAAGTACAGTGTCTGCGTGGGGAATAACGAGTCACGTCCATAAATGTCGCACTGTGTCGTACTAGAAGTGGGACTGCTTTTAAAATTTGTTACGTCCATACGGCGTCCTCTTAGCGCTATTTTATCCTCCACTTGTTTCCTAACTTTAAACTGTATGCTGAATTTCATTGTGTTTTTATTGTTTTGACAACAGTGCGTTCGACTTTCAATGCGAAACGTTTAATTTAGGCTTTACCGTGACGCTATGAACATGAATTGAAATAATGTGTTATTGTAACAAGTCATACTCTCTTTTTACGCTCACTACACATACCAGGGATTTTAACGTCCATCATCGCTCACTACACATATCAGATTTTAACGTCCACCTGATGTGGATCTATGTCAGTAACACACACGTACTGTATATGCAACTTTGATGTAACCTATGGCACTGTCTCCATATGTCACAGGCTCCGTTTCCAGTCGCGTTAAAGTCACGTATAACATCAAATACACTTTGCACTCACTGGTGTTCGTTTCCTATAGCAGTGTTTCTCAAACTGTGTTCCCCGGGAAGTGAATAAGCGCTCCGCGAAAAACTATTAATAATATGTCTTTTTTATATTCTGACATTACTAATTTTTAAAAAATCTTTATTATGCTTTTTGTGCTATTAGTCACGTTTAAAATTTTAGAACTCCCCGATTGGTTTTTCTAGTTTTTAAAAAAAATTTATTAACCTTCAAAATAAAGTGTTCCATCACAATAACAGGTTTCTAAAGGTGTTCCGTCGGAGGATAAGTTTGCGAACCCCTACGCGAGAGCAAATGTGTTCAACTTCAGTTCAGAGAGAAAATCTAATACACTGTTGCCCTTTGAAAGTAACACTTTCGCACACTTCCACAGCAAAAGTTCGGAGGCTGCTCTCGTGAGGTTGTGTACTCTTCAAGTAAAACTCGCTTAAGCCCTTCTAAGTATCCGTTCCCAGTTTGCTTCCTATGAAACCGCTTCTCGTAATTATACTGTAATTCACTGGCTACTTTGAATCTTACTAGCGTAATACTGTCAATTCCCCTTCAAGCTCAACCTAACTACCAAACTACCGTGCCACGACACTAACAACCGTCGAGTCCTGAGAGCTTCCCAAAAAGGGTGCAATAGGCAGCCTTTCTGCCAGTAACCACTGTGGTTAGAGTGACTGGTGTCTGCTTCAGTAACGAACTTTCTCAATGGTGAAACAACCTAGTTACTTCTCTAACTACGATATTACTGAATCATTATTGCCTCGTAAACGATACGGAAAGTTTGTATTGACGTCAACGAAAAATCTCTGGCGTTTAGGTTGGTGCAGACATTCCCGCAGGACCACACTAACATTGTAATTCTTCAAGAAACGGAACAATTTTTGGTTTAGGGAAATTCACTAACTGATGATGACGACTCATTCCCTTAAGCAACCGAAAAGCATTCCGAGATACCAGCTGCCACTGTATTCAGCAGCTGCCCTAACGACTAAATTACCTCAGAACCGTAGCAGTCCCTACAGTATCAACTTACACATTTGACTATAATGAGCAAAATACCTATTCATTAACGAACTAATAAAAAAATCTTGTTCCCTAAGACACGATATTTACCAGCACTTACGACACTTTTCCACCAGCTCTCGATCCCTTGATACGGTCAGACCCTTCTAGAATTCTGCCGTTTCGTTAGTGTTGCTATAGGGTTTATGAGACCAGAGTCATGAAATAGATAGTCCGGAGCCACCCATTTTTTGCTCGAGGAAATTAAATACTGAGCCTGTTAGGGATTTGGCGTCGCCGTAAAGGTCTGGAGAATTCAAGCAGACGAGATGTCTTGTTGAATTACTGCTAACTCTAGAAAGCCGTCGCTTCCTCGTGAAGTTTCTTGGGCCACCTATAAAATGAAAATAAAGGTCCGGCCTGTCGTGGGACCGCAGAACGCGGGAGAGGACCGCTTCCTTAGCAATCTCGAGAGAAGAGGCTATAGGGAAGAAGTGAGCACAAAAATACGTACACACTGGATGTTCATTAATCCCGTTGCCTAACGAGAGTCTAATGTGTATATAATGAAGGGCTGATCTTTGGGAGCACTTGCATCAGTTAATGTACTCCGTCGCCGGACCTGGGTTAAAATGCTGTGCGCGTTCCCATCGTCATCAAAATGTAATACTCGTCTTTCACGACATGAGGAATAATTGCACATCTTCTGAACGGTATATGTATTTACACTTAAACTGGCAATAATTACCGAGCGACAGGTGGAACCACATGACATTTTTTGTGTGGGATAACCAACGGATTCCAAAGCTGTGCTGGTCTATTCTTGCCCAGGATCATAACCATATATCTATTGCATAGATATGACATTACGATTAGCGACGATAGAGAAGAACAGCGTGTGTCATTCCGTATCGACTTGTTTTTAGAGTCAACACTAGAAAGCAACATCGTTTACACTGAAGCTATGATGCATACGTGAAAGCACCACCATATATAAATGAACATTTAACGCAGTTAACTTTGTGTCATCCGACGACGCCATAATCATAGCAGCTACACTGGCTTATATAGTCGCAAAATCCGAAATCTCATACCGGTTTACGAAGTTGAATGAAACAAAGTTTACCTTGACGCTAGTTTTAACTCGCCGCTTCATGTGATTACCGGTAGGGATCTCCTTGGGGGATCTATCTTGCTCGTTCATTACCCAATGAGCGCCGAGACAAGTACATTCCAGTTTTCAGCAAGACAGATCAGCACATTGGTACCCCCAAGTAAGACCATTTCGTAACTATGAGCTGCTGCAAAGATGGGTCGAACTTAAGGGATGTTTTTTATCTCGCATTGCATCACTGGCGGGGTTTAAGAAATGCTTTCAACGAGACTTAACTGTGGAGCCGCATAGCAACAAAGAGTGACCGCATTAACTTCAGACACGCTCGCAAAAGTAGGGAATGACTGATTATAGTGTGGACGAGTTCTGTGAACTGGTGAAAGGCAAAAAAATTGTGAAAGGTGACTGAAAAAATTGATCTTAAACGCAATTGTAAAAATTATTTCGAAGTCTTATGCGCTTGAATGTAAGATACATATCACTGCAAAGTTGGATGGTTCTATAGGTAAAAAAACATTCTGGTTCTGTGCATAAGTTACAATCCACCCTAAATTTTTTTCTTAATTCATGTAGAAGACTGTTTTTTTTAAATCAGATGAATCTTTTTGAAGCGCGCAGTGTACCCGAACTTGTCCAGAACCGGGTACGTCAAGGGTATCCCACAGAGAACGAAATTTTTGACTGCACAACAACATACAAATTTATCGGTGAATCTGAGTAGTTCACTTAATACTGCAGTGTGTGCTACGTCTGGTTATGTATGAAACATGATATTACTCAAATGCCCTCCACGACTCTGCAAGCACATTCCCATTCTTTTAATGAAATTTTCAGCGACTTTTCGGCATACTTGCAACTGTAGTTCTGAAAGTCCACGCTGAATCTCGGCCTTGAGCTCTAGAAGTGATTGATTTCTTAGTGTACACGCGAGATTTCCATTACTCCCACAGAAAGAAAATCACATGGTGTCAAATCACGAGATCTGGGTGGCCAATTCACGTGAGCACAGAGAGAAATCATCCGCCAGGCAAACTCGTAGCTAGTCCATTGTTGCAATCGATATGTGACAGATTGTAACACCTTGTTGAAACAAAAACTCTTCAGCATTCACACGATCCAATGCGCACCACAAAACTACAGTAACGCACAGCGCTAGCTTTCGCCGTTCACTGTTAATGGATTTCTGACACCACATTTGAAGCAGTACGTCCATTTACGCTGTAAGCCCAAGTGCCACACTCCACAGTCACTCGTTGTCGATGCAATGGCTTTTATCTATCGGATGTTTCCTATATCGCAAATCCTGAAACTTTGTTTGTTCACGAGAATGCGGCTCATCAATGAACATTTTCTTAAAGAAATTATTGCCCGTTCTTTGTTCCGCAAGTACTATGCGGGCAAAAGCCCTGCACATTTCGCTGTCGTATGGCTACATTTATTGTATCAGTTGAATGGTTTTACACATACTCCGGAAAAATCGCTATCAAGAGTGACTGTATTGTATTGTATGTTAACTGGGGACCTAGAAACGACGGAGAGGCTCCGTCCCCGCCGCAGCCGCATTGGTCCACAACCTCACAACGATTATCGCAGTCCACCCCTCCGCCGTCCCACACCGAACCCAGGGTTATTGTGCGGTTCGGCCCCCGGTGGACCCCCCAGGGAACGTCTCATACCAGACGAGTGTAACCCCTATGTTTGCGTGGTAAAGTAACGGTGTTGTACGCGTACGTGGAGAAAGGGTTTGCGCAGCAATCGCCGACATAGTGTAGCTGAGGCGGAATAAGGGGAACCAGCCCACATTCGCCGAGGCAGATGGAAAACCGCCTAAAAACCATCCACACACTGGCCGGCTCACCGGACCTCGACACAAATCCGCCGGGCGGATTCGTGCCGGGGACCGGGCGCTCCTTCCCAATCCGGAAACCTGTGCGTTAGACCGCACGGCCAACCGGGCGGGCTATCAAGAGTGATACTGCCGTTGTAAGTATGGTGAAATCCATTCGTCGATGTTCACAACAACTGAATAATCACAGAAGCAGCACGCAACGAATTGAGGGGAAAAAAAAATTGCTATTCCGTTGTAAAGCGCTCCATTACCAACCACTAAGCAAACAAATGAAAATTGTAAAACGTTCAGTGCCTCAACTTAATATAAC
This sequence comes from Schistocerca serialis cubense, assembly GCF_023864345.2. Lineage (NCBI taxonomy): Eukaryota > Metazoa > Arthropoda > Insecta > Orthoptera > Acrididae > Schistocerca > Schistocerca serialis. The sequence goes on along the minus strand of NC_064639.1, from coordinate 794,700,168 downwards.
AGAAATGGGAACCATTTCAAAAGCTGCGTTCTTTGCGGGACGTCCTTTACTTAGTACGATCTCAGAACATCAGCTTTAAGGTGGATAGGACGTCAAACTGACAGTCTTGGAGCAGGAGAGACACCACAGGACATTTTAATTTCCACTGTCTATACTTTTACGAATAAATTCATAAAACTTTGTCAGCATGACCAGGAAATATTCAGGATTCACAATCATAGCAGCGGAAATTAATTTTTTTTTTTTTTTTTTTTTTTACATGTGAACGTTTATCATTCTTTCACTTCTATTGGCAGCGTTTGTTGCTATAGGTACACGTTTCTTCATAAGTAAGAGAGATTCTTCGATGAATTTTGCACAGAATACAAACCATAATTACAGGTGTATGAAACTCTAGAAATTACTTAATTTCTGAAAAAATGAATGTGCTGTTACATTTTAAACTTCATGTTTAGATTAAACTCAAATTTTATAGTTAATTATATGAATTTTTACCACAGTTTTTAACAGATTTGGAAAATTTTAGAGTTTCATACACCTGTAGGTATGGTTTGTATGCTGTGCAAATTTCATCGAAGAATCTCCCTTACGTACGAAGGAAAGTGTACCTATAGCAACAAATGCAGCCAATGGTAAGTGAAAAAAGGTGAAATACAAATGTAACAAAGTAAATTATTTTCTTGTATTTTTGAGCTTCCAGCACTGTAAGTGTAAATCCTGAATCATTTCTGGCCATTCTGACAAAGGTTTATGAATTTAATTCTAAAAGTATAGATAGTGGAAATTACAAATTCCTGTGGTGTATCTCCTGCTCCAAGTCGTCCCGTTTGACGTCCTACCCCCCTTAAACGTTTGCTGCATTTTTTTCCAAAAAGGTTCACAGCAAAGCACTTTAACAGAAATCAGTGTGTGCGTCTATTACTTTGTAGACAAGTGCCAAAATCCGTGGCTGTATCGAGTCTTTCCTTGTAAGATAACGCGTATGTTTGCCTTGTAAGGTACGTTGTACCATTATCAGCTACGTGGGAGGGGGCTGCTATTTCCATTTGCGTAACGCTGATATCCAAATGCCTCTGTACTAGAGAGCCACGAAGAACTGACGAAGGACGGTGCGGTGTCGGCGCTCCGGCGTGCCTCCCACCAGCGAGCCCCGCTCGTGGATGGATGCCGGCTGTACCTGACGGGACCCGGGCCCCCAGCACGTGGCGTGGCGCCGCCGTGATGACGCGGAGGGGCACGGCGCTGGCCGCCACCACATGGTACGGCCCTCGGCAGCCGATCTGACCCGCTTTTTGTCCAATCGATGCGACACGAGCCATCGTCCCTGTCGCTGGTGCCTGCTCCGCGGCAATAGCAAGGGCGGCCTCGCGGGTTATGGCTTCTGGCGCTGCTCGCTGTGAACGCGACTACTGTTGACACCCGCTCTTAAGGCCAGGTTCTCATTCAAAATAGTCGAATATTTTTATCGCATTTTTGAAAGGTATATGTGTCTAAATCACACTACTGGCCATTAAAATTGCTACATCAAGAAGAAATGCAGGAAATAAGCGGGTATTCATTGGACAAATATATTATACTAGATCTGACATGTGATTACATTTTATCGCAATTTTTCTGCATAGATCCTGATAAATCAGTACCCAGAACAACCACCTCTGGCCGTAATAACGGCTTGATACGCCTGGGCATTGAGCCAAACAGAGCTTGGATGGCGTGTACAGGTACAGCTGCCCATGCAGCTTCAACACGGTACCACAGTTCATCAAGAGTAGTGACTGGCGTATTGTGACGAGCCAGTTGCTCGGCCACCATTGACCAGACGATTTCAATTGGTGAGAGATCTGGAGAATGTGCTGGCCAGGGCAGCAGTCGAACATTTTCTGTATCCAGAAAGGCCCGTACAGGACCTGCAATACGCGGTCGTGCATTATCCTGCTGAAATGTAGGGTTTCGCAGGGATCGAAGGAAGGGTAGACCCACGGATCGTAAAACATCTGAAATGTAACGACCACTGTTCAAAGTGCCGTCAATGCGAACAAGAGGTGACAGAGACGTGTAACCAATGGCACCCCATACCATCACGCCGGGTGATACGCCAGTATGGCGATGACGAATACAGGCTTCCAATGTGCGTTCACCGCGATGTCACCAAACACGGATGTGACCATCATGATGCTGTAAGCAGAACCTGGATTCATGCGAAAAAAAAAAATGACGTTTTGCCAATCGTGAACCCAGGTTCGTCGTTGAGTACACCATCGCAGGCGCTCCTGTCTGTGATGCAGCGTCAAGGATAACCGCAGCCATGCTCTCCGAGCTGATAGACCATACTGCTGCGAACGTCGTCGAACAGTTCGTGCAGATCGTTGTTGTCTTGCAAACGTCCCCACCTGTTGACTTAGGGATCGAGACGTGGCTGCACGATCGATCCATTACAGCCATGCGGATAAGATGCCTGTCATCTCGACTGCTAGTGATACGAGGCCGTTGGGATCGAGCACGGCGTTCCGTATTACCCTCCTTAACCCACCGATTCCATATTCTGCTAACACTCATTGGATATCGATCAACGCGAGCAGCAATGTCGCGATACGATAAACCGCAATCGCGATAGGTTACAATCCGACCTTTATCAAAGTCGGAAACGTGATGGTACGTATTTCTCCGCCTTACACGAGGCATCACAACAACGTTTCACCAGGCAACGCCGGGCAACTGCTGTTCGTGTTTGAGAAATCGGCTCCAAACTTTCCTTATGTCAGCACGTTGTAGGTGTCGCTGGCACCCAGCCTTGTGAGAATTCTCTGAAAAGCTAATCATTTGCATATCACAGCATCTTCTTCCTGTCGGTTAAATTTCGCGTCCGTAGCACGTCATCTTCGTGGTGTAACAATTTCAATGGCCAGTAGTGTATTAAGACGAAATGTTTTTTAGTCCGAGCGTTACAAAAGTTTCCACAGCCCATTGTTCGAAGCAGTGTCACCGTCGTCGTGGGACGCTCTGAACCGGAGATGCCCAGCTCAGGTAGAAGACTTGTCATGCCCTGACGCACTTTCGTAAAATGATTTGTATCGCCGTAAAAGCTGACGAGCAATGTGTGCAGGCTGCAGAGCACAGCATACCTAGCTCAGCCACATCGGCGTTTCTCGCCGAGAGGAACGAGGGAATCGCTCTCTAGGAACCACTCGAGTTAGAGGAAAGGTTGATATACAGAGTCCTGAAGCTGCAGACGAAACTTAAGTAACGAAAATACCTTTTTTTGTCAAATTTTCAAAAATGGCTCTGAGTACTATGGGACTTAACTTCTAAGGTCATCAGTCCCCTAGAACTTAGAACTACTTAAACCTAACCAACCTAAGGACATCACATACATCCATGCCCGAGGCAGGATTCGAACCTGCGACCGAAGCGGTCACGCGGTTCCAGACTGTAGCGCCTAGAACCGCTCGACCACCCCAGTCGGAGTCAAATTTTCGTCAAAATTGGTCAAAACATAATTTCGCATAATTTCGGCCCGCCATATTGCATCAGCCATTTTGAATTTTGAAAATCTGACTTCAGATTTGTGTATAGCGACATCAAAAATACGTAACACCATGTGGTTTTAATGCAAAGTAAACTGCTAACACATAAAAAGTTTACCGTAAACCTTAAACAGGTCTTTCTCGAGAAACGATTTTTCAGAACTGCGCGCAGCTTGTAATAAAATCGGTTTAACTTTTTAATTGTACCTCTGACAGCCAAAAATTCCGCCCCAGGTAGCTGAGCGGTCAGTGTGACAGAATGTCACTCCTCAGGGCCCAGGTTCGATTCCCGGCTGGGTCGGGGAATTTTCTCCGCTCAGCGACTGGGTGTTGTGTTTTCCTAATCATCATCATTTCATCGCCATCGACACGCAAGTCGGCGAAGTCGCGTCAAATCGAAAGACTTGCACCTGGCGAACGGTCTACCCGACGGGAGTCCCTAGTCACACATTTTCATTTTACCCCCAACAAGTGACACTATTCTTGGGACCTTATACCTATAATATATGAAATTTGTTTAATAGTAACTGTTTTTGTACCCGATACGCTGCAACCTGTTAACCGATCAAACTTTATTGATGTTTTATTTCTAGTCGTTAACATCTAGGGCATTGACGAAGCATCGCCAGCAGACTCGGCTTTGTGCCACTGCCTTCGTCTCTCCCGCTTCCTTCCTGCTTCCGTTGCTTCTCTCCCCACTGTCGTACAGCGTCCAATTCTCGTATTCCATTTCAGGTTCAAATATTGTGAACCCTTTCACCGTACTGGTTTTATATTCAGGTTTGTTTAACAATGTTGTTACGGAATGAGGTTGTCAGCCAACCGTCCCAGACTGCTTTGTTGGTAATGTCACCTCTCCGCCACAGCACATGCCATGCTAGATAGTCTGTGAAGCCCCCTCTGCTAAGGCCTGTCTGGCTTGGATGGCCCTAACAATAGCCCTTGCTCAGAATTATTGCGGTGTGCAAACCATCCCGCGCGGCACTGAAAGCGCCTTCGATAAGGTGATGTTTCCCTGGAGGGCCTTATCGATATGATGACCTACATGTTGCATGCTTCTTACATGCTGGTGTTGTTCCTTCCTTCGAGTTCAGCACAGTCATCCATATAACAACTGACAAACTCCCAACTTCCTCCTACTTCATGTGAAGTGTTTCCCGTGTTTCTGTGACCAGTTAATTCGGAGAGAATGGAAACAAACGCAGTAGAAAAGTACTTTACCACGTCTACGTATTGGTAACTTATGAAGACTCGGCAGCATTAGGCACATCACATGAAGAGACTGTTTCTGTGGACATTGAAGCAGAGGACGTGGGTGAATAACAAGCTGAAGTTTTGAGTTTATACGTGAGCAATTTTCGTATTACTTTAGTGAGAAGCATGCTGTCAAACAGAAGGAAATGATGAAACTTCCTGGCAGATTATAACTGTGTGCCCGACCGAGACTCGAACTCGGGACCTTTGCCTTTCGCGGGCAAGTGCTCTACCATCTGAGCTACCGAAGCACGATTCACGCCCGGTACTCACAGCTTTACTTCTGCCAGTACCTGGTAGAGCACTTGCCCGCGAAAGGAAAAGGTCCCGAGTTCGAGTCTCGGTCGGGCACACAGTTTTAATCTGCCAGGAAGTTTCATATCAGCGCACACTCCGCTGCAGAGTGAAAATCTCATTCTAGAAGGAAATGAGTTTTAGTCCCAGCACTAATTCGGCAAATTACCAATGTAGTCCTACGTGGGTAGAAACAGAGGGCAATATCTTTAATGGCGGCTGAGCGCCACTGCCATCGTGGTCGGAACTTCCACGCAGGGAGAGACCACAACTCGCTGTAAACAGGGAACAGGCTGGACGGCGACTGATGACGTGCGAGTCACGTCAGCGCAGCCGCTGCTATCACCGTCCAAGGCTGCGGACCACACCAGCTGACACTAGGACCCTAGCCTGTTCTTTCCTCTCCCCCTCCCCCCATCTCCCCCCCCCCCCCCCCCCCCCCCCCGTTGCCGCTACAGTCCTTGATCTGGTCCCAGGGACGTAACGCTGCCACAACACTTAACATAAGCGGAGGACGGAACTCATGAGTGTGTAACCAACTTGATATTATTGGAGACACAGGGAGAAGAAACCAAGAGCAAATTATTATGCAAAGCTAAGAAAAAAAGCGCTACTCTGTGCATTTACAATAAAGTGTGAGAAAACTCCAGATCTTTAATACCAGAGAAAATAGACAAAAGGCAGTGATTTCATAATATTTTGTATCAACAAGTAGGCTACGTCGTACAGCAGCAGCACCAACACTTATAAAATCTTTTAATACAATCACTGGATGGTTAGAATTAAAGTGCGGCTACTCAAGGAGGTCAAGAGTGGGCTGCAATTATCGTATGGCAACGAAACTTCGTAAATTCGCTAATCTGTTAATGTGGAACCGATTTATGTTGAAAAAAATCTTTACTGGCGTAATATGAGGAGAGGCCAGAGACAGATTCGCAAGCACCAAGCCGCCAACGCCTTCTCGACAGCTAGTACTTAGATCGCCACCGCTGACCAGAGGGCCTCATTCACCAACTTATTCAGTCACTGACTGATTCACTACCGGAGCGGCATAGCTCAGTACAGGCTACGCTACTACATAGCGTCCAGATTTTGACCATAGGAAGAGTACCGATATTGTCTGCAAGAGGAATAGCTTGTACCACAACACATGGACTCTATTCAAAGTAAGTAGCTTCCTGTTTATGTAAATGAGGAACCCTGTTAATCGACGTGTGCACTTGTGTTCTAGAAAGATAATACCGGTCACCCATAATATCCTCTCCCTTGTTTACTACAGCACAAGATGGCGCCGAGGATACCACAACATCAGTCACAGTTGCGGTCACCAGGTGCAAACCTGTCGCTGTACACTGACTGTATGCCGGTATGAACAGCCACACTGTCATCTGATAAGCCATAGCGTGAGAACAGTATGGCTGTCGGTAAGACAGATCGTGCACTGTTATACTGAAACTGTTTTAGGTTAACGGCAGCAATTGCAATGCTGCATTTTGTGAGTATCGCCCATTGGAAGGTCTGAGGAGAGGTCTGTTGTCATTAAAGATAATAGTGAAGATCGAAAACACGAGTGACGTTTGTGAGACCTGGCAGAGGAAGGCGTCCGATCCCAATGGAAGTTATTGGCTAGATTGCTGTTGCTGTAACTGACCATCCAGCACGTGCGGTGTCACGAGAATTGCCCATCCCGTAGTCAAGAGTGCGTAATTTTTTATTGAGTGTATTACACGGGTACCCGAACAAGACATAGACGGTGCAGCAGCTGAAACCACATCAATCGCAGCAATGTTCTGAATAAGCTCCTCGATTTCTGGCACAGATCGAAGTTCATGAGGTGGCCGGGCAATATTATATGGAGTGATGAGGCACATTTTACACTACAGGCTGTAGTGAATACACAGAAGTGCCGAGTTTGGGATACTGTTAAACCTCGTGTTGTCCACGATCAGCCATTGCAGTTGCCGTATGTGGTTGTGACGTGGATTCACAACTACCTTGTTCTCGGTCATGTTGTTCTTTGAAGAGGACACACCGAGGGGGTGTGTCAGATGTACCGTGACGTCTGTACTCTATCAGACCTCCTTGTACATCATGTGCTTCTTCCATTGGAAGAACTCACCTGTGTGGAAATAACCGTTTTCATGAAAGATGGGACAACACTTCGTGTCGCTAGCACAACAAGAGATCTGCTTCATGCAACTTTCCACGAATGTGCTATCTCCAAAGCTTTCCCGATGCATGGCCCGGAAGATCAATGATGTAAATCCATGTGACTTTTGGTTCTGGAGATATCTAAAAGAACGCGTTTACCATGGGCTCTTTCGATCTCTGCCCGATATGAAGGCCAGTACACAGAAATCCGAACCCTGCTGGAATTGCATAAGTCCGCCGGAATGCACAATGGACCTGAATGGATGCAGGGGATCATACAGGATGCTTACGTACGTTTCACCTGTTAGAGTCGTATGTAGATGTACCAAGGGTCCCATACCACTCCAACTACACACGTCCCACGTCATTACACAGCCCCCACCAGCTCGAACAGTCCCCTGCTGACATGCAAGGTCCATTGATTAATGATGTTGTCTTCATACTCGTGCACGTCCATTCACTCGATAAAATTTGAAACGAGACTCGTCCAACCAGGCAGCATGTTTCCACTCGTCAACAGTCCAAGGTCGGTGCTGAGGGGCCCAGGTGAGGCGTAAGGCTTTGTGTCTTACAGTCATCAAGGGTACACGAGTCGACCATCAGCTCCGAAAGCCCATATCGTTAATGTTTTTTTGGATGGTTCGCAAGCTGACACTGGCCATGGTCCAGCATTGAGATCTGCAGCAATTTGCGGAAGGGTTGCACTTATGTCACCTTGAACGATTGTCTTCAGTCATTGTTGGTCACTTGCACGATCTTTTTCCTACTGCAGCAATGTCAGAGATTTGATGTTTTACTGGATTCCTGATATACACATTACACTCGTAAAATGGTCGTACGGGAAGATCCCCACTTCATCGCTATCTCGGATGTGCTGTGTCCCGTCGCTCGCGCGCACACTGTAACACCACGTCCAAACTCATTTATATCTTGATAACCTCATATCTGTTACTGCTGCTACAATCGAACAACTGTGCCAGACACTTGTTGTCATTTAGGCGCTGCCGACTGCAGCCTATTCCAGTTCCTTTGGTGCTTCAGTGTGTATGAGGTTATATATGTGGCAAGGTAAGTTTGGTGATTAGGGCCACACATGTGACTCTGGAACTTTGGCTGCTGCATCAGCGCCATGTGGATAACAAGAACTCTATAACCTTGCTCTGGTTTACATACTGTAAGGTTGGCGTCTTCCCACACCACTTTATTACCAAAAGGCAATGAATGGCCCACAAGGGCCTGTAACGCGAGAGCTGTTATCTGTACCGAACGCTGCCTGATAACGGCGAACAAAGCTTATTCCTCAACCGTCTTATCGAGGTACTTATGATAGATTGCGAAACTTGTTCGCGATTGAACGTTTTTTACGACTCGCAGAACCCAGCGTGGCTAAATTCTCCTACCGACAATTACTACTGTGTATGCAGGCTGTCTCTTGCCATACACGCCATTAGATGAATATACCTGGATCAGAATAACAGTTGACTGACAGCTAGTTGTTTACAGGACAGAGAGGATAGACACCACAGCAACAGCCAACCAGATAACGAGTTTCTTCGCACCTTCTGTCCACTGTCCAGAACGCAGTTGTCGTATCACACTGCAGCCGCAGTTGCCCATTACCAGCAAATTGTGCACGTCAGTATTGCGGTCTGCCACGTAATTGTCATTCGTTCTTACGTGCTTCGTTTTTCTGTGTTGTACCTTTCTTTTATGGGATGCGTGAAGTTAACTGGGAAATTGGTTAGGGAAGTGATAAGACGATTAAGATACTGCAAAACAAACGCAATGGTACACGTTGAAGGGAAACGTATGCACGTACTCTGCATGGTAACGTGCAATTACTGCTACAGGAACCCTATTGCGCTTCTGCCTAACAGTGAACCGACATCATCTAATGTCATGCTCATGCTCAACTTTGTTATCCTGATCCAAGTATAGACATTTCAGAGACTAAATAAATCGTCCGGTGATCGGTAACGCACATTGTTTATCCGAACCATTTACGAGTACGCCTCTTTTACTGTACGTTGGGAACGTTATTGTACTGTCCTATTAAACCTAGACGCTAGATGAATGGTTCCTAACCTGCCTGAAGAGAATTACCCCTGAGTGCAGTCAGACTTTAGTTAATAAACACTATTGCCCACCACCATCAACATTAGCGGCTAACGAAAGTTCAGAATGAAAAAAAAAAATTCTAATTACACTTTTTTGAATGACGAAAGATATTTAGTTTCCTTAGGTGTTTTAATAAACAATGAAATAGTGACTCAACGGGACAATTGGTACCGATGATTACAAACTTTGTTTTATAGAACGATGAAACATCGATACAAAAAGTGTTTCCTCTGCGACACTCCCCTCCCTAGCTACAGTAGCTTCACGCACACCCTGCGCTTCTATCTAAAGCCAACCAAACTGAAATGTGTTCACTATATGTAGGCTTACTGTTTGTAAATCACTTTGACTGCTAACGTCTTACTTCTGAAATGGTAGACATTTCAAGACTTCAGGCTCTCAGTACTTCGTATTCGAACATTGGTGCTGCCACTGTTATTTCTTCTCCTACTACTACTACTACTACTACTACTAATAATAATAATAATAACAATGATGATAATGTGTAGGTCCTACAGCAGTGCAGAAGCCATTACATAGTTCCTGTTGTATTGCGCTGTAATTGATCTACTGTCGCGAAGGGAACAGAGAAACAATTTCTCGTCTGGGAAATACGTACAATTTGGAGAAGGCTTTTTTATGCGATATTTAGGCATGTGTGACATGTGTGTCTCAGTTATACTGTCATAAATACGTACTACATAGTACGAAGTATGTGTGTAGTAGGCGGACTACGTGAAGAAGAAGAAGAAGAAGAAGAAGAAGAAGATGATGATGATCATAAATTTGTTTCACAACCTGTAACATCCACCACATAGTAACACAATAACAGTACTTCAAAAATACAATTATTGGTAAATTATGTAATCTATATCGCAGTATAACGAAATAGAGGTAATAGTGATGAAATTTAGTTACATGCCTATCAATACTGAATCCTCCTCTTATCTCTCAGAAAGTTACATTTGCCCTTCAGGGGATTAATTACCGCCAGGTTGGGACCACTGTGATGAATGAACAATCGCTGTCCAGTGTCTAAGAGGGAAAATCAAAGCCAAACCGCTCCAATTATCTGGGAAGGAAACTTTTGACTGAACAAGTCTCTCCAAAAGAGAGACTCGATGTGTAATCTGGTGCCGTGTAAGGAAATCAGTTAGCAATGTAATGAGATGCAGGTGGAGAAAGCGGGTGTTGCCTGCCGAACATGGCGTGCCCGGGCCAGCTCACCAGTCTCTAGCGGTTTAAGAGGAATCTTGAGAACCGTTACGGAAGGTAGTGTTGTGAGCAGCAGTAGACACGTCATCCGCTGATTACGGCGAAAACTCTCGGAAGTAAACATCGTACGATCGCGACGTTTATCGCGAAAACGTACTGACGCGCGAGCTGGACTCAGTAACATAATTTCGTGGCAAAGCGATCGTGAACAAGAATTAAAGAAAATATTTCCCTTTTCTCATCCAACTCCTCTGCTACAAATTCCTTCTAATTTCTTATCGTAGCGTGAATTTAGTATCCTGACTCAGTCACGGTTGACACCAAGAAACAGGTCATTCTTTATACTCTTCTACAAAGCACGGAAAAATATTACCTCCAAGATCCGAATTAGAAGTTGCGACAACCGTTACATTTGCGTGACAATATAGCGGGTCCTTCAGAACTGGAAGGTAGGAATGGTGGTACGGGGGTCAGGGGCGCACATTTCTGTTTAGAATATCAGAAGGTTTTACTTGTAGGTCATCAAAGAAACAATCGAGTTTTCATTTTCAATCGGATCGTGAAGTGATAGAAGACATTTAACGTTCACTGGCCACGACATATTGTCCAAGATTGGTGCTGACTTAATAACAAGCGGGGTGACACAGCTTTATCAATGAGTTTTGTGACAAAAACTTGTCTCGCCGGTCTAATGATGAGCACCAGCAACAACTGACATGGAGGCCTTCGGTTCAATTATCGATAAGAGTCGCAGATTTTCCTGGGGTTGTGATATCTAACTAGGTTCACTCAGCCCCGCCACACGAAAGAACTGCACATGATGGTGACATTACGTTCTTCCTTATGGATATATCGCCGCGTCTTGATGTCCAATAGAAATGAAAGATTTGAACACTGGAAGCGAACTCAACGCGTTAATGTTTACGGTGTACTTTCTCAATTTTGTGGGCAGTGCTGAATACCTATCTATCAGTTTTCCACGTGACAGAATCGTCATGGCACCCATTTCCCCGAATTCATTAATTACAGAATTAATATGATACTGTTACGTCGTAATTGGAGGGCTGGCCGCCACGTACATATTACAGATGGAATGAAGCAACAGAAGCGATCACAGTCACGTAAGCTGACTGTTATATTAGATGAAATACTGGGTTTATTTTTCTCAACCATGTCTCATTTGCACGCAGAAAAATTTGCTTAAATATGGTTTTCTTCTACCGGCAGTGAAAGCCAGTTCTCTATTACGTTCCTAATTACTGTATATCTCCACCAGTGGTTCCCAAACTTTCTTAGACCATTACCCCTGAGTGCTAATTTTAGACATTAGCTAGGAATCCCCCGTCCCCCCCTCCCTCGCTGTCCGCTGCCTGTTGCCCCCTATCTTTAGCGCCTAACTTAACTGCAGAATGAAAAACTTTTCTTGGAACATTTTTATTTTTAAAATGATGAAAGATGAATGATAGTTAGTTTGTGTGTGTGTGTGTGTGTGTGTGTGTGTGTGTGTGTGTGTGTGTGTGTGTGAGAGAGAGAGAGAGAGAGAGAGAGAGAGAGAGAGAGAGAGAGAGAATGAATGATGAAGCCATTCGAGCTTTACCCCAAGTGTTAGCCACAAGTTGTTCTTGGATAAGAAAGCTAACTATCCACAGTGAGGATAGCCCCTTGTTACGAAACATACTTCCCCTGCATTACACATCACATTTAGAAATCAGGCAAGTTCAGATGTGTACACTATACTTGCTGTGTATAAATCACTTGATTCCTGCACTCCTCACTCCTGAATTGCCAGAAATTGGCCGACTTCAGACTGTTAATGCTTTGGGTCTAAACACTCCATCATCATCATCATCATCATCATCATCATCATCATCATCAATAACAACAACAACAATAATGGGTACAGCTCTATAGGGGGCTCTTATGCAGTTACTGCTGTGTCATGCCGTCAATTAATTCATTTGTCTGTTTCGAAGCGAGTAATGAAGCAGTTTCTGAACTACTGCAGGTACTATCTACAACTTGGAGAAGACGTTTTCTTGAGATATTTAGCATTTGTTATGTATATGCCTCACTTATCATCAGCAATGTACGGAACAAAGCGCAACATGTGTGTGTTCTGGGTGGACTATGTGAGGAACCTATAACCTCCACCGTATTAATGCTACTAGCTTAGATAAAGTGATTATTGGTAACTTCAATTATGAGTATTAGAGTCTTAGAAAATTGTGATAATAGTAATTATCTTTTGAAAATAATTTAGTATCGCGACTTAAATATAATCGAGTCGTTTAGTTTTTACCCCTAGGAACATTTCATTTTACCCCTCAGTGTGTAATTACCCACAGGTTGATGTACACCCTCTGGTAAAACTGGTTTATGTGGACTGCGTTAGCTTAATTTTTTCGCATACTGTAAGACTTGACTTCACTCGGATCCACAGGGATCTCACCCCCTGAAACGAAATTAAAGTGCGGGCTGTTTTGCAGTTTACAATACCAGACTTTGATGATGTGATTGTTAGAGCTGGTTTCCATATGTCAGTCGACCGATTTTGCTAGTAGGAAGAGAAGCGGAAACGGGGAAGTGAGTATTTGCAGCGCGATACGTCGAAAATGGCGGCAAGAGTTGCTTTGGAGAGTGAATCAGAGTAGTCACCGAAGACTTTCAAAATATGATCCTACGCGATCTTACGACGGAACATGCTAAATTGTATGCGCTCAGGAGGTGCTTTAGTTTTGATACAATGCTACTTCATCAAAACCTGTCGTTCAGATGCGCGAGGTGAACAAATAGTTTTGAGCATCTGAGCACTCTCCTCAGTTTTATGGGTTACATTCTCCCAACCACAATTTCGTTCCTTTACCATTTTAGAGTTCCAAAACTTTCTTACAATGAAGGTAAACAAGTACACTAACTTTTTTTCTTGGCAAACGATATGCGCTTCAGTCTCTGTGTCGAGTTCACACTAGGGTCTAATTCAACACAAATGAATATCCGATCACTTTGGCTCGATAGCTTCTTCCTAAAACCACAGTTGTGATTATCGTAGTCTTCCGAAACTCAGGCGCACTTAAAACGTATTTACGAGTCGATGGAAGTGTGAAAAAAAAACATTATTCGGCAAAATAATCAGATACGTGTTATGAAAGCGGTTGATGGCAGGTTTTTTGTGTACCTCATCTGCACTTCATTGGCCCTAGGTTTGCCATGAATACATATGAGTATCATATAATTTTCTCATTTCATTATCATAAAGAGTGGCACACAAATTATAGGGAATCTGGAGACAGCGCCAAACCAGTCCTAAGACTGCTCAAAATAGTCTAAACTTTCCTTCTGAAGTAATTTCTGATCATCACACTGATATGAATAAAGTTCAGCACATAACGTACGTAGTTATTAGTTTGAACGCCCGCTTGCCTGCTGCGAGTAACCGCACCCCAGCGCGCCGTTAGTCGCCTGGGTCCCGTTAGCGCAGTGCTCGGCCAAAGCTGCTATTTCGAGCATTCATCACCACGCAAACACTCCCTCTGGGCTGACACCAGAGACCGGCGTTAACCGGCTTGTTAAAGTCTCAAACTGTCTCCCGAACTATCGACGATCCGCACGCGAGGGGTCGGGTGCCGAACGGAGATTACATTTTGTGAGTTGAACACTTTCCGAACCACACACTAATGTCACGACAAATTCTATGAACTATGAGCGCAAAGAATGACATATTTATTCTTTCGTATTTCATATGTCGCGTTGCTGTAAACCAGTAACTTCTCCGAATTCCGAAACGCTGCCACAAGGACGTTTGAAATCCAGTGTCATGTCGCAAATGTTTGTGAAAGTTAACCATTTGCGCCTCCATTGCTATTCCTCAGGTAAGCATCACTGCGGACTTTCGCGAAGCACACGTAACCAAAATTAACTCTTCGTTCTACAGATGTGTGTAAGATGTTGCCACACATCCGAACGTATTACAGTTGTATGCGGGACACTGATTCGGACCGAGACCAATAGCTTTCGCGGGCATTGCTCTGGTCGAAAATGGAAGCTTAAATGTAGTTTGTGCCCGGATATCTCGGCGGGTACCTCAGGGTTCACGTGTAATGTTTATCTTTCTAGTGTGTGATTATTCCCTACGAAAGGCGAAATAACTTACACGTTATACGGAGTTTCTTTGACTTTCCTGTGGTCGGTTTACTCCGTACGTCTGTCTGGATTAGAAACTCCGAAATGAACCTGAGCGAATACCAGAAATTGTATACTTATCATCAGGTGCACGGTATGGTAAAGACAATAAATCAGTTTGACTCCTGAATATGCACCACACCATCCATAAATTTGAAGAATGGTTAATAAATTACCGTTTTATAATGACATTCTGGTGAAAACTATGCCATTCTTCACTTTTCCTCTCATCTAAACGGTGTACACATTTCATCTTTTGCACAGTTTTTTCCCGATAGTTGTCGTAGCTATTTTATTGTACAAATGGCTCTGAGCACTATGGGACTTAACAGCTATGGTCATCAGTCCCCTAGAACTTAGAACTACTTAAACCTAGCTAACCTAAGGACATCACACAACACCCAGTCATCACGAGGCAGAGAAAATCCCCGACTCCGCTGGGATTTTATTGGACACCGAGCACACGTAGCATTCTTGCTCACAGCTATTTAACATAGCCGGAGAAGTTGTTGACTACTTTTTAATCGGCGTTTGGAGACACCAATACAGTCCGTTCACACTCGCATAGCTGTCTTTCCAATGACGACAAACAATCTTTCTGTTCTATATTTTCTGAGTAATTCAAAACACTAATCTCTCTCTCCCTCTCTCTCTCTCCCTCTCTCTCTCTCTCTCTCTCTCTCTCTCTCTCTCTCTCACACTCACTCACTCACTCACTCACTCTCTCTCTCTTTCTCTCTCTCTCTCTCTCTCTCTCTCTCATTTCTTTCTGTACCTAGAGCAGTCAAAATCTGTGTTGATTTACTTCCTGGATCTCGCCACAGCGATATGATGGTTGAACGTTAGTATTATGGAGGTGTCGTCGGAAGCAGTGGTGATTGAATTCCAATCTGGCAGCACAGACGAGTGCAAAGTCGGTCTCCCACTCCTTGTTCCTTTCGTTTTTGACTGTCTCTCTCTACGGCAATTAACTGCTGGAATGGATCACTTTTTTCGACGCTTTGCTGCATCTTTGCCAGTTGTTTGGCCTTTTCATGTATCGCAATCCCGACGCGAAATCGTCAGTCTTCTTTTGGAAGCACGAAGGGAGGGGGAGGGGAGGGAGGGAGGAGCGACAGTGCTAGAGAAATTAGAAGCTCTTTCATTTAGCTACAATATAGCAGGTCAGCAACTAGAAGCAGTTAATTCCATAAATTATCTGGGAGTACGCATTAGGAGCGATTTAAAATGGAATGATCATATAAAGTTGATCGTTGGTAAAGCAGATTCCAGACTGATATTCATTGGAAGAATCCTAAGGAAATGCAATCCGAAAACAAAGGGAGTAGGTTACAGTACGCTTGTTCGCCCACTGCTTGAATACTACTCAGCAGTGTGGGATCCGTACCAGATAGGATTGATAGAAGAGATAGAGAAGATCCAACTGAGAGCAGCGCGCTTCGTTACAGGATCATTTGGCAATCGCGAAAGCGTTACGGAGATGATAAACTCCAGTGGAAGACTCCGCAGGAGAGACGCTCAGTAGCTCGGTACGGGCTTTTGTTGACGTTTCGAGAACATACCTTCACCGAGGAGTCAAGTAGTATATTGCTCCCTCCTACGTATATCTCGCGAAGAGACCATGAGAATAAAATCATAGAGATTAGAGCCCACACAGAGGCATACCGACAATCCTTCTTTCCACGAACAATACGAGACTGGAATAGAAGGGAGAAGCGATAGAGGTACTCAATGTACCCTCCGCCACACACCGTCAGGTGGCTTGCGGAGTATGGATGTAGATGTACATTATTTTTATTAAATATCGTAATACAGTGTATCAGACCTAAGGGAAAGGTGAAGAGAGGGAAAAAAAAATCAACAGAACGGCGAGGACGGTTGCATGGTAGATAAACTGAGTTGCGGAGACGTTAAGAAATTAGAGAGCCCTATTTAATAGGCGCACGCCAGTTGTACTGCTCGGGGTGTACCGTGCTAACGGTGCGATGTAGACGAGGTGAAGCTGCAGTGTGGGCGCACTACACGCGCCGTTGGGGAAGGGCGGGCTGAATTGTGGTCCAGTCGGCAGCCGGTCCGGTTCCAGCAGCCGGAACTGGAACCGGCCGCGGGCCTAACTGTTCAGTCTCGCCCATCTCGTCTGTCCGCTGATGCTTTCACGTTACTGCTCTGCATCGGTTCACCTCTCTTACACATTCCACTGAAAGCTTACGGCGGAGGATACTGTACTTTTGAATGGTCGCTAAGTACACCAACACGAGCAATTCAAAATTATGGAGCTGTCTTCCCACTGAACGCCCCACTCAATATCTCTTAAGTGTTAATAAGAACTTTAACACGTACATTTCACTGATATAGTAAAGTTAACAAGACAGTGGCAAACACGTCTCTGCATATTACGCCAACGAACTGATTTCTTAATGAAAGAAACTCAGAAATCCATTCTCTATCATGGGTTTTGTAGCTGTGACTAAGTAGAGTCAAGGCAGATTGATACCACTACAAAGAAAGGCAAAACTGTATTTTCTGTAAAGACTGTGCATTTGTAGAATGACATCTTGATCACAGAAATATGATCTTACTGAATAAATAGCAGCAAGAGAAGTTAGTGGGGCATGTAGTTAAGGTAATTTTGCGTGGCAGGGAGGGAGAGGGTAGATGGGAAAATTCTACTGAGTAGGACATGTAACGAACATGGATCACGTTATAAATCATCGCATAAAAGGAAGGATGTAAGGAACAGCGAGATCAGTAATTTGAGGGGTGCCAGGAAGATGCAGCGAGTTTCAAATACTCGCATGGCCACTCACATTTAGATTGCCCTAGGTTTTCATAAATACATCACAGCGGAAGCCAGGATCATTACTTTGGGAAAGGACACGGCCGATTTACTTCCTCATCCTTCTCCCACTCGGGCCAGTGCTCCGTCAGTAATTACCTTGCTACTGATCAGAGTCAAATCATCCTCGGATCGTTTCATACTTCCTTCCATTTTGCAATCTTTCGATGGTGTGAAAGGCACGAAAATTGTGATTAAGTTTCCAGTTTCCTTAGGCTTTTCACAGAAGTAGGCAATAGCGCTGCGCAACACACACACACACACACACACACACTTAAATAGTCATTATTCTCACACTTCTTCCACGAATGCAAGGATAGGAAGCCCAGTAAGTGATACAACGGCAAGCACCCTCCGCCATCCGCTTCACAGTAATTTTCGGAGTATCAAGATTATCACATTTAACCACAATTTACGAAGTATATACGTGCAATTATTTATACTATGTAACACTTCAACGGCCCAGACTACACACAAATGAAGGAAGAGTCAATCCACAGGAGCGCCTCGTTAGATCCTTCATGTAGACTCTTCATACCACCACGGAAACGTCTGTTGGGACACTCATTTACACTTTGGCTAATCGTCTGAATGTCCCCACAGTCGCAGAACTGTACTACCGGTGCAAAAGTCCCATTTACGCATGTTTTATTCGTACAGACCTTTTCCAGTCTGGAATCTGCTGAGCCGCGGTCACACCTTCCTAAGATGATGCAAGTCCTGAACTCTAGTCGTAGGAGTGTGAATGCCTTCGTGGTTCCCGCTTTCCTTGGTTTGCCACTCACTTTGCCACTCGGCGTCGCGGTAGGACCCAGTGGAGAGCATTTGGACTTTATACGATGGTCTTCAGGAACTGAGGCGTTTTCTACGCAGCGAGAGTTCATCTACAAGAAGAGGGACTGATTAATTTTTAGACACTTGCTAGCAATGTTTCTAGAGAAACACCTTTCGACAAAGGTTAGCAGGACAGATCTTAGGTAGTGTGGTAGCCAGCATGTAGGTGTCCGTGTGACTCCGCTAGTAATGCTTCTCTTAGCAGCATTTACACGGACGTCAACTTTCTTCACTTGAGCACTGCAAAGCCAAAACGGTGCGCAGTGTTCTACTGGAGAATATATCAAGGCAAGGGTTCCTCCGCAGAGAACTGATGCATTTGCGACACATGGTTTACCTGTCAGCTTTCTCACGAGGTTCATCCGTGTTTGTGCCGTGTTATCTGTGTCGGAAACGTATTTATGGTATGTCAGCGTTCTGTCTAATGTACCACAAAGGTATTTTTGCATATCGTTGCATTTGACTATGCCAAGAGGACCAAGCTGTGGACTATCGTTACTGATGTCAGACGATTAGAGGGGTGGGAAAAATATTTATTTGCCATGTCTTACACTATTCATAAAGTTTAGTGACTCTTTTTGCTTGATGTTTTCAATATTCATAAACATCTTCACTCTGATACGAAATTGCAAGGTGTATATTGGAATTTACGACACGCCAAGTT
Source organism: Schistocerca serialis cubense (assembly GCF_023864345.2). Classification (NCBI taxonomy): domain Eukaryota; kingdom Metazoa; phylum Arthropoda; class Insecta; order Orthoptera; family Acrididae; genus Schistocerca; species Schistocerca serialis. The sequence continues at coordinate 794,681,099 of NC_064639.1, read as the reverse complement.
CAGCTGGTGTGTTCTGCATCTACATTTATACTCCGCAAGCCACCCAACGGCGCGTGGCGGAGGGCACTTTACGTGCCACTGTCATTACCTCCCCTTCCTGTTCCAGTCGCGTATGGTTCGCGGGAAGAACGACTGCCGGAAAGCCTCTGTACGCGCTCGAATCTCTCTAATTTTACACTCGTGATCTCCTCGAGAGGTATAAGTAGGGAGAAGCAATATATTCGATACCTCATCCAGAAACGCACCCTCTCGAAACCTGGACAGCAAGCTACACCGCGATGCAGAGCGCCTTTCTTGCAAAGTCTGCCACTGAAGTTTGCTAAACATCTCCGTAACGCTATCACGCTTACCAAATAACCCTGTGACGAAACGCGCCGCTCTTCTTTGGATCTTCTGTATCTCCTCCGTCAACCCGATCTGGTACAGATCCCACACTGGTGGTGGTGGTTTGTGTTTAACGTCCCGTCGACAACGAGGTCATTAGAGACGGAGCGCAAGCTCGGGTTAGGGAAGGATTGGGAAGGAAATCGGCCGTGCCCTTTCAAAGGAACCATCCCGGCATTTGCCTGAAACGATTTAGGAAAATCACGGAAAACCTAAATCAGGATGGCCGGAGACGGGATTGAACCGTCGTCCTCCCGAATGCGAGTCCAGTGTGCTAACCACTGCGCCACCTCGCTCGGTAGGATCCCACACTGACGTGCAATACTCAAGTATAGGTCGAACGAGTGTTTTGTAAGCCACCTCCTTTGTTGATGGACTACATTTTCTAAGGACTCTCCCAATGAATCTCAACCTGGTACCCGCCTTACCGACAATTAATTTTATATGATAATTCCACTTCAAATAGTTCCGCACGCATACTCCCAGATATACTACCAGTGTTTGTTCCGCTATCAAGGACTGAATAACATCGGACCGAGAACAGTGCCTTGAGGCATGCCATCATGTGGCATATTCCATCTGCACTTCTTTTCACCTCGGTGTACTGTAAACCGCCGATGGCATTTGTTGTGTTGCTCAAGACACTCGTGGTGGTCACAAATAAAGCCACACGGAATTGGACATCTGTTGGGTCATTCCGCGCGCACGTGCGTACATAGCGCACCATCCGCCTTGGCGGGTACAGGTGTGTACGGAGACGCAGCGAGGTGAGCGGTGGCAGGTGGCTGCGCGTACGCTACGGCGGGTTTAAAGGCCGGGCAGTCGGCGCAGGTGGGCGTCACCAAGGCACCCGCGCGTCCTTGGCGCCCGCCACGGGCCTAGTCGAGCCACAGCGGCTGCAGCAGTAGCAGCAGCGCCCTTGGCAGGATGTGAACCCGCGACCGCCGACCGTGGCGGACCCAGCCGGCAAGGCCGCTGCCGCTGTTTCTCGCCCTGTTGCCAGCCGTGCTGGCGCGCTGTCGAAATTTTGGCGCCGGCAAACGCGCGCCCGTGCCCGCTTTCACAACACCCAGCCTCTTGCCTAACGGTGCTGGTGTAGCCACTGTAGTTACACTCGTGCAGTTATCGCTCCTAATCACGCGGTGAAAACGGCAGACAGGCCAAAGTAGGTCGCAACAGAACACACAGCGCCCAAGTTGCCTGGCTCTAATCGACTTTCGTTTTTTGACGAAACCATTATTTCACGTGGGCGCATAAAGACAATGAAAGACAGGGGGAAAGTGCCCTAAAGTGGACCGCTTGTCGTTCGGTTCTGAGTTCTGCTGAACTCTAGTGGTATCAAGTGCAAATATTAGTTTAGGCTCTGTAGGTACTGTGTAGCTGAGTGCAGAAGCCGCCCACTTCACTTGTTACTTATCAGCTCGCCATAGGATGCTTTGACAATGGGAAATGGTTTTGCACTGCGCTACATTTTTCGTTATTTCTCCTATGTGTGTTTTGAATGTTAAGATTTAAGGTTAATGTTTATGATCAAACCGTTTCATTTAGACGCTTGGCTAAAAATTTATTGGGGTAACTATACGAGGGTAAAAATCGCAAAGGGAGACCAAGGGATGAATACATTAAGGAGATTCAGAAGGATGTAGGTTGCAGTAAGTACTGGCAGACGAAGCAGCTTGCACAGGATAGAGTAGCATGGAGAGCTACATCAAACCAGTCTCAGGACTGAAGACAACAACAACAACAACAACAACAACTACTACTACTACTACTACTACTACTACTGTCAATTCAACTAAGTACCTGGGTGTTAAAATTACGAACAACTTCAGTTGGAAAGACCACATAGATAATATTGTGGGGAAGGCGAGCCAAAGGTTGCGTTTCATTGGCAGGACACTTAGAAGATGCAACAAGTCCACTAAAGAGACAGCTTACACTACACTCGTTCGTCCTCTGTTAGAATATTGCTGCGCGGTGTGGGATCCTTACCAGGTGGGATTGACGGAGGACATCGAAAGGGTGCAGAAAAGGGCAGCTCGTTTTGTATTATCACGTAGTAGGGGAGAGAGTGTGGCAGATATGATACGCGAATTGGGATGGAAGTCATTACGGCAAAGACGTTTCTCGTCGCGGCGAGATCTATTTACGAAATTTCAGTCACCAACTTTCTCTTCCGAATGCGAAAATATTTTGTTGAGCCCGACCTACATAGGTAGGAATGATCATCAAAATAAAATGAGAGAAATCAGAGCTCTAACAGAAAGGTTTAGGTGTTCGTTTTTCCCGCGCGCTGTTCGGGAGTGGAATGGTAGAGAGAGAGTATGATTGTGGTTCGATGAACCCTCTGCCAAGCACTTAAATGTGAATTGCAGAGTAGTCATGTAGATGTAGATGTACTACTACTACTATATGGTTCAAATGGCTCTGAGCACTATGGGACTCAACTGCTGAGGTCATTAGTCCCCTAGAACTTAGAACTAGTTAAACCTAACTAACCTAAGGACATCACAAACATCCATGCCCGAGGCAGGATTCGAACCTGCGACCGTAGCGGTCTTGCGGTTCCAGACTGCAGCGCCTTTAACTGCACGGCCACTTCGGCCGGCACTACTACTATACGTTAAATCTGGTCGTGTAAAATGGAACTCCTCAGTTGCTTAAACCGGATCCCTTTTTTTTTCTAACCTGTTTAAAACTTCCCTGTGTTAGTAAAAGCTCTTATTCTCTTGGAATTCTCTTGTACACTGCAAGAGGATAATGGAGAAATTCTATCGAAGACAGTGGGGTTCATCTAAAAAGAGAAACGCGATTGATGCAGTTGAGGAAATATGGGTTACAAGGACGACAGTAAACATTAAAGCAACACTTACGAGATTGTCCAACATTAAGTAAGGTAGACCTGAGGAAGGAGCAGAAACAGAGGGTGACCTACAATTTTGTGTAAATATTGTTAAGAGCTGCTTGAGTACTGTTTTGCTACGGAAGCCTCTCCTTAATGACTTGTGCAGAATGACCGCGCAACTGGCAGACAGAAATAACACTCAACACCCTTAAAAAGACGACATTAGTGGGGAAAAGTTGGTTAGGCTATTTCTTAAACGCTAAAAAACCAAATTGCGAGAAAGCAAGCTTACAGGGAGATCCTATAGTAAGGCTCATGCTTACAGCAAAGCGAACAGTGAGAAATTCTATGAGCTTCTAGAAGATGCTGTATTATACCTGCTTCGAAACTAGATTATGTTTTCTCTCATTTAATATATTTTAAAATTTTGATTACAGTCAACTCTATTTTTTTTACATGGGGTTCCTATTCCGGCAACCTTTTTCAGTCTCGCGAAGTAAGGTTTTTGAAATATTTTTTGTTAATAACTTTTATTCATCTTTTCCAAGAGCACAATGTAAATGGTCCATAACATCATAAAGTAAATACTACATGCTTCTAAAACCATTTCCTACTATTTTCTGTTTAAAAAAATAGTGAGGGTCCGGTTTTGAGCACTTTCCTCTATATATTTTATGAATAATAGTCCATCGTCTACGTTTAGATTTTAAGATACGTATTTACGACTCGTATTTATAAAGGAAAACTCCATCATAAGAGTTTTGGACATTATTCAGAGGTTTTCCGTCTTGAAGTGGTGAAGCACATATTTGGTTGAAAATTCCTTACGCAGAGTACATATAAGCATTATAAAAGATTGTCAATGGGTTACGCTACAGAAAACCACATGAAAGATACCACTGCTGATGAGTAACGCCCAAAATATTACCACAAAGCAGCTTTTGTCGAACAATTAGTAAGACATTCTTAACAGTTGTAAGAAACAGCTTTGTTTGCATAGAACGTTTAATTTTAGTATTTAATACTTACGTTTGTGACTGTATGTGCAGAATGAATGCGAAATAAACTCCAGGAATTTTTCCAGGTACCAAGAGTGAACTTGTTTCTCAACAACACGCAGGCTCGACTGCTTCACCAGCTCAAGGCTCAAAGCCTCATGTCAAAGTTAAAAACTAAAATGGTGGCACTTTCTCCCCGAAATACCTATTGCAAATAAAAATCTAAAAATCGGAAGACAAATAGTCGTTGGAAAATTATTCACAAAATATAAATCGACTTTCTGATTTTCGCGATAATGCACAGTAAGTTGGGACAAACATTAATATTAATCTCCTTCAGAAAATAGTAATACAAGAAATGCAAGTGACTCGGTGGCTCCGTGCTTCAAATACATTACATTAATAAGCTGCAAGAAGCTCTTCCAGAATTTCTTAAATTTGGTATTATTCACTGCATAATGCGATATACCTACATACACTGAGTGGGTTCTTTCACCAAGGCATTTTCAGCCTAACTCGTAAAGGTATACAAACTGGGTGCCCCACGACGCTCGTATCATTAAAAGCGGCCTTGGTGACCGAAACGGTAAGGGATTAGGGGTCGTATTGAGGCCTACATGCAGTGATTATTTCCCTCTCTCAAATAGCAAATGGAGTAGGATTATAAATCGACAATATTCTAAGTTTACTCTTCGCCATGCACTGTACAGTGGCTTGTGGTGTATCTATGTAGATTGGCTGTATCGTGTCGACATTTATTATTAGACCACCTGAGCCTCGAGTAGGTCTAGAACGGATAGATCAGGAGAAAGAGGGGGGAGGGGGAGGGGGGAGACAGAGGGGGGAGGGGGAGGGGGGAAAGAGAGAGAGAGAGAGAGAGAGAGAGAGAGAGAGAGAGAGAGAGAGAGAGAGAGAGAGAGGGGTGGGGGAAGAAGAGAGAGAGGGGGAGGGAAGAAGAGAGAGAGAAGAGAGAGAAGAGAGAGAGAGAGAGGGGGGGGAAGAAGAGAGAGAGTGGGGGGGAAGAAGAGAGAGAGAAGAGAGAGAAGAGAGAGAGAGAGAGGGGGGGGGAAGAAGAGAGAGAGTGGGGGGGAAGAGAGAGAGAGTGGGGGGGAAGAGAGAGAGAGTGGGGGGGAAGAGAGAGAGAGAGTGGGGGGGAAGAGAGAGAGAGAGTGGGGGGGAAGAGAGAGAGAGAGTGGGGGGGAAGAGAGAGAGAGAGTGGGGGGGAAGAGAGAGAGAGAGTGGGGGGGAAGAGAGAGAGAGAGTGGGGGGGAAGAGAGAGAGAGAGTGGGGGGGAAGAGAGAGAGAGAGTGGGGGGGAAGAGAGAGAGAGAGTGGGGGGGAAGAGAGAGAGAGAGTGGGGGGGAAGAGAGAGAGAGAGTGGGGGGGAAGAGAGAGAGAGAGTGGGGGGGAAGAGAGAGAGAGAGTGGGGGGGAAGAGAGAGAGAGAGTGGGGGGGAAGAGAGAGAGAGAGAGGAGGGGGGGGAAGAGAGAGAGGGGGGAAGAGAGAGAGGGGGGGAAGAGAGAGAGGGGGGGAAGAGAGAGAGGGGGGGAAGAGAGAGAGGGGGGGAAGAGAGAGGGGGGGGGAAGAGAGAGAGGGGGGGAAGAGAGAGAGGGGGGGAAGAGAGAGAGGGGGGGAAGAGAGAGAGGGGGGGAAGAGAGAGAGGGGGGGAAGAGAGAGAGGGGGGGAAGAGAGAGAGGGGGGAAGAGAGAGAGGGGGGGAAGAGAGAGAGGGGGGGAAGAGAGAGAGGGGCGGAAGAGAGAGAGGGGGGGAAGAGAGAGAGGGGGGGAAGAGAGAGAGGCGGGGAAGAGAGAGAGGGGGGGAAGAGAGAGAGGGGGGGAAGAGAGAGAGGGGGGGAAGAGAGAGAGGGGGGGAAGAGAGAGAGGGGGGGAAGAGAGAGAGGGGGGGAAGAGAGAGAGGGGGGGAAGAGAGAGAGGGGGGGAAGAGAGAGAGGGGGGGAAGAGAGAGAGGGGGGGAAGAGAGAGAGGGGGGAAGAGAGAGAGGGGGGGAAGAGAGAGAGGGGGGGAAGAGAGAGAGGGGGGGAAGAGAGAGAGGGGGGAAGAGAGAGAGGGGGGGAAGAGAGAGAGGGGGGGGGAAGAGAGAGAGGGGGGGGAAGAGAGAGAGGGGGGGAAGAGAGAGAGGGGGGGAAGAGAGAGAGGGGGGGAAGGGAGAGAGGGGGGAAGGGAGAGAGGGGGGAAGGGAGAGAGGGGGGAAGAGAGAGAGGGGGGAAGAGAGAGAGGGGGGGGAGAGAGAGGACGAAATAGGCGACATCTTGTACATGTATAGTTGCCTTGATTTTCTTTTTTACATTTTCCAAGCAGATTTAAATGCTGAGATGTTTCTGTCACTGGATTCATCGTCCACCCCTGTTACACATGTTACCCATAGCAAATAGGAAAGCAAATGGGATCGCACAAGAATATTTCGGTAATACATCGAGTTGTCGGCATCAGCGCATCAGAGATGTCAGATAAGTATATTTTTTTCCCTTCAGTACGTCCAGAAATCGAAATAATCAGCAAGCAGTTACATAAAAGAAAATAATCAGCATCCAGTTGCGATAAAAGAAATTTGATTTCTAATCAGTTAGTGCCCTTCTTCAGAAGGTTATAACCATCGCACTATTTTCGAGTGTCAACAATAAGGTGCAGCATGCAGCATTTTGATGTGGTCATGTGGCTGAGTCTGTTGATTAGTTCCAGTTTGGCTTCTTTATAGCGTCTTTGTACAGGCATTAAGAACCACACAACAGCAAAATGCTGCATGCACGTTATTGTTCACACTCTCAAGTAATGCGATAGTTATAACCTCCTGAAGAAGGGCACTAAGAGCCTGAAACCGGTTAAGAAATCAAATTTCTTTTATCGCCTCTGGTTTCTGATTATTTCGATATGTACAACTACAATTGCTGAAGATGAATAAAAATTTAATGTCAGGAGGTACTCAGCAGTACTTCGGGAATTTCATTTATAGCAAGACGGAGTAACAATATCCTTTCCCAAATTCAAAGCCATTACACCTAAGTCAAACGCTTCAGTGCCACTACCCTACGAGCGTGTATCCGGAGCACCTCAGCGATAATACGAACACACCAGCTATTTAAAGAAAGGCCTGTCTACATCGGTATCATGTCACGTATTAGAGCGTCCTGCCGGCAGAGTTATTTCTAGGTCCAGACACACAGTATAACATGTGTCTCCAAGCTAAACAACAGATCGAACCTTGAAAGCGACGACACTGCTCATCCCAGGAGTACCGCCCCGTCACTACTTTTAGCGCTGGCTATCTTTGGCCCGTCCCGCTTGTGTATGAAGTTGTCACTTCTCACCGCAAACAAGCAACTACGTCAATTCGCTTTCTCTGCGCGCCAAAGCCAGCCATCGAACCATACTTGTTTACTACGAACATAACTGAATTCTACCCTCCTCACGTAATTCACAGTTTGAGAACTCTTTCGCGTGTTGCGCTGTCATGTCTAAATGAAGAGAGAGATCTGGCTTCTGCCAATGCGGCAATGGAGTCAAAAAGATCATCTGAAGTGTCTCTCTCTCTCTCTCTCTCTCTCTCTCTCTCTCTCTCTCTCTCTCTCTCTCTCTCTCTCTCTCTCTCACGCACGCATGCACGCCAGCACGCGCTGTAAAAAATGAAAAAAAAAAAAACGAGGCACATCTTGTTTCACGAAAAGTAGCTTTGTCAGTTCAACGTTACCGCCTCATCCTTGTTAGGACTAACATCACATTTCATTTCGGCACCTACCCCCTAGATGCATAAATACTTTATTCAATGACGCGACCAAAAACCAAAATTGATGAACTGGATAAACTGAAGAGTTAAAATGGAAAAGGTACTTTCCACAGAGAGTTTAGCAACGTGACTTCTGGAACAGATGTGGCGAAGACGGAAGGAAGAATTCATTTTTATGTTAAGAGAAGAAAGCGTGATTTACCTGTAATATATTAACGGATCTAAGTTAAACAATACTGAAATTACTAGCCTTTAATTTGAGACAAACTAGAAACAGGAATGGAGTGTGTATCTCTGTGATAAAAATGTTTTCGAGTCAGAGCGTACGGGAAGACAAGCCCGTAAAACATTAGCATGCGAGACGAGAGTGCATCAGACCCGGATGGTATTCGTGCGGCGAATTAACGACTATTGATCGATACTCAAACTGACATGCTCACTATAGCTAAAACGAACTCGTATCAGAGCTTACTGCATTTACAGACGGCGTTGTTACAAAAACCTCAGTTCTGAACGCAGTGGAGAGCCTCAACCAAGAAGAAAAATCCAAATGTAAGTTAACAAAAGCTTCTCTGATAAAATACGTTGCAAAATCTGAAAATGAAAAGGAAGGAAAGTATTTTTACTCCAAGATCATGCTGTTCTTCAAGCAGCAACGAGGTTAATACCTACTTCGGGTCGTCTATCGATAGTAACTTCGATAACTGCATGCTCCTAGATGTGACGGTGCCTACAGTAGAAACAAAGGTTGTGTCAACAAGCATCTCTTTCTTCAGACAGGTGGTTGCATAGTAGAAGTTTTGCGCGCAGTGTGCTTCTTAAAAAGGTAGGATTATCTCTTTCTGTATATTACACAATGTACCTGGTGCTACAGTGTGCAACAGAATGGAATACGTGCTCACAGTAGGTTTTTCCGCTATTCTTCGTGTCAACCCTCTTTGCAAGGTCCGCATTTGATGGACATCAGCCAATATTACGTACGCAGCGCCGTTCACAATGCCAAATTGCAATCTATGCAGGTTAATATCCTGTGCTGTGTCTGCCAATGCAGTAAAATATTGTCAAAGTAAATATGTTTAAATGAAAACTTTTTTATGTATTTTATGAATAAGAGACATTCCACCTATATCTGCTTATTACGCTTTTATTTCCGATGTGTGTTTCGGAGCGAAAGCTTCATCGTCAAGGTTTACAAGATTCACTGGTATTTTCGGTCATGACCCGCTCAGACGTCTCACAATAAACAAGTGTTTTCTGTTTACGTATCATCTCCCGCAAGTACCGACTGATTCACAACACCGTAGCAGCATGGAAACGCTGACGGTGGAGCTTTCGCTCCGTAACGGATTGGATTGGATTGATTTGGGGGAAAGAGACCAAACAGCGAGGTCATCGGTGTCGACGGATTATGGAAGGATGCGGAAGGAAGTCGGCCGTGCTCTGTGAAAAGAACCATCCCGGAATTTGCCTGAAGCGATTTAGGGAAATCACGGAAAACCTAAGTCAGGATGGCCGGACGCAGGGTTGAACCGTCGTCCTCCCGAATGCGAGTCCAGTGTGTTAGCCACTGCGCCACCTCGCTCGGTTGCTCCATAACGCATATAGGAAATAAAAGCGTAATAAACCGATATAAGTTGAATCTATCTATCTATCTATCTATCTATCTCTCCCTCCCCCAATAACCATGCTTGCATATATGCCTTATTTGGCTGACACCTTAACTCATCTCTGGACCACAATTACGCTTGTGAAGAAAGTGAAATCCGGATGCAAACCACTGTTACACACGTTGGGAGAGTGCCTTAAACGCATGTCCGTAAGTTCAGTGAGCAGGTAGGCGAATGTCTCCTGTGACGCCACAACCACAGCTCCAAACATGTTACAGAAGAGTGAAACAGCAGCAAGTGTCGTGTTGTGTTGCTTACTGTACGAACAAACAGTGCCCCCGGCGTGTCAGTGGTACCAAGGTGAGGCACGCTTTTGCAGAGAACTGGGTAGCGGCCGTGACCGCAATATCCGCCATGCAACACGAGTTGGCGAGTCGAAGCGAAGCTCACTTCGCAAGACTCCGACAACTCACGCTGCACCTACCCGAGGTCACATTGGTCGCATCGTTCTGTGGAGACTACAAAGCTACGAGTTTCGCCGACTTCTACAAAATTTTGCCTAATTAAATGTTAGAAAAGGACATCCGTTTAGAAATTTCCAGCTCTCCAAAAGACCCACTGCTGCTGAAGTAATCCGCTTAAACACTACTTTCGAAGGTAACCGTGCAATTTGGCTTTCACTTGAGCTGTTTCATTCTCCAAACAGTCTTGAAGTTAGAGTTAAGCAGTGATCCTGAAAAAGCAAAATAGCAGAAGCGACCCACCATGCCCTCGCAAAGTGTTGGAAATGCAGTTTTCTCAGCTCCACGGCCCCGCCGTCAATAACCGTGAGGTACAAGGGGTGACAGTAGGAGAACAACATTCCTCAGCAACAATTTATTACTGCAGAAGGTGACGCAACCCATGGCCATGACCAAGTTTCAGCCCATCTGGGAAGCATTAAACAGGATGCGTGTGTTGGGAGTCGGCCGTCCCAACGATACTCTATTGAATATGAGGTTGCTTCAACCAGGAGATAATTTTTCGGTCGTCCTTTGGTGCTGAGAAGATAGAGCCCTTATTTGCTGGATTGCTCCAATTGTCATTTCTCCTTCACGTAAGAACCGTTCTCTTCTCACGAAAATGCAGTACAAAGGGCCAGACATCTCAAAGGGACTGCTGCGTCGACTCTACGCTTGGAGGACGGCACAAGAGTGGTAAAACCAGAAAGTCTGTGTGTCGGGCTGTGAGAAGTACCCCGATAGCTAAGCTGGTTAAAACTGTGTCAAGGGGCCAGGTTCGAGCTCCTGCCCCAGCACAAACTTTTCATTTGTAAGGAAGATACAGAGCATACGTTTGTTTAAGGAACTATTTTGTTTAGCATTCATTATAAAAAAATCTTACCATCAAAACATTAATGTTCAGGTATCTTCTCATGTTTCGTGTGAAAAGCAAGAATAATTTTTGAAAAAAATTGACATTATAAGTTGTGGGAAGACCCGGGTTCATTTCCCAGAACCCCCTCCACTTTTTCCTGAGCAGGAACGTCTGGTGCATGGACCTCTCGGCACTTGTGAGGTCAAATGAGGAGCTGCGTGAATTAAGAAGCAGCAATTTCTCAGGACTATGGCTGGAGAGACTGGCGACACGCCGATCACATGTCCCACGATCATAGATCGCTCCACGTACTGCCTTACAGGCAGCCGGAACAAGCCTAAGACATAGTCCGCGGGTAACGCAAACGTTATGGAACCGGAAAAGAAATATAGCCCATTTGCGGTCTCAACAATGAAACTTATACCACTATACCAGTTAAGAACGCTAGTGATTATCTGCGACAATCTGTCCACTCTAGGGCTGTTGATACAATGTCGATATATCGATATTTTTTCAAAATTGTCGGAACATGTCAGCGATTCTTTTCCTTCGATATATCGACATCTAAATGGCAACATCGAGTGCTGACATTTTTATTTTATATTATGTTTTATTCCACAATTTTCGGTAAATATTTGAAGTTATTCTTTTGAAATTGTAATAGAACATAATTTTACTTTGTATGAAGTAGTTTTATTACTTTCTGATCTGTCTTAACTTAAAAAAAGTGCTTCTGACTTCGTTTAGCGAGTATATGTGGCACAAAAGAAGTTGTCTGACTGCACTTTTTTTATTTCATTTTGTTCGCTTTCGTTTGTTGCATCTGCTCCGGGCGGACGTCGTAAGACACCCGTTTAAGTTCGTTGTTGATCGATTAACTCAGTTTCTTTATTACAGAGGGCACGTAACCCTGTGACCGAACACGCTGAGCTACCGTGACGGCAATGAATAATTACATTTGGTTGACATAACATTACACTACTGACTTTTTTTTGCATTTTGTTCGTTATTGATCGTTGTGTTTGGTCGTTTCGGACGTCGCAAGACATCCTGTTCAAGTTCAGTGGTTGATCCTTCGACTCAGTTTTTTTATTATTGAGGCCAACCGGCAACCCTCTGACCGAACACGCTGAGCTACCGTGCCGGCGCACTGGGGGATTGCAGTGTGAACGGGATAACAAGTTTTCCGATGTAAAGAAATAGCACACCAGTTACGTCAAAAACAATTTTGAACGCTATTTCTTCACATCGGGCTTCTTAAAAGCAGCTGCTGAAAATGAACAAAAATCTAAATGAGAAATCAAGATGGCAATGTGCAGCCGATATTTTTATAGTCACGTGAGACGATTTTTTCGTCGATGCATCGATACTTTTCGATATATCGAGAGTAACTTTTAAATATAACATGGTTCAAATGGCTCTGAGCACTATGGGAATTAACTGCTGAAGTCATCAGTCCCCTAGACCTTTGAATCACTTAAACCTAACTAACCTAAGAACATGACATACATCCATGCCCGAGGCAGGATTCGAACCTGCGATTTTAAATATAGATGTATCAGATTCCTGATATTTTTAAAAATATCAACATCCTAGTGCAGACACCAGTGAATGAAGTTCAAGGACGCCCTGCGTTCACTTGAAATGAATTTTTCAGGAATCGTAAGCAGGGATAGTCGTACGGAGTTTGAACAAACATTCTCTGGAATAACAGTCGATTTCGGTCCCCTTCTACTGTCGAAACAGAGGAGTTTCACAGCCGAGCGCCCTGGCTACTTGTCGCTCAGTGAAAACGATGTGCGGGTCTGACAATTCTGGTGACGGCGACGCGATTGGCGGTGCCGACGGACAGAGGAGGCCGCAAATGATGCGGCGAACGCGCAGATTGCGATCGATGGCCGGCGGCCAGAGTAGCGTGGCGTGGCGTGGCGTGGAGTAGCCGGGGCCCGCACGCGCGCCCAGAGCCACGCCGCGTTGTCCCACTTGCAAGTGGGCTGTGACCCAGTTGCCAGTCGCCGCTGCGCGGAGTTGCGGCACCAGCCGGCAATCTCCCGCGATATCGCCGCCCACCTGCGTGCCTGCCTTTCTCGTAACGTTTTGGCAGTGAGTGTGGGTGTTTGAGAAAGAGAGAGAGAGAGAGAGGAGAGAGAGAGAACGTGCACTTCATTTCTCTTTACTTCATTTCAGACAGTGCTGCTCAGACGGTGTACTGCCAACCAGCCTCCGTGGCCTAGGTCCGTAATGCACGCCTGAGGGGTAGCACTTGACTCGGAGGAGGGATTTGTGGTTAACGTCCCGTCGACGACGAGGTGCAGCGCCGGGCAGCCGCGCGGTCTCGGGCGCCTTGCCACGGTTCGCGCGGCACTCCTCGGCGGACGTTCGAATCCTCCCTGTGTGTGTGTGTGTGTGTGTGTGTGTGTGTGTGTGTGTGTGTGTGTGTGTGTGTGTTCCTTACCGTTAGTTTAAGTTAGAGGCGTTGGAGAGATGGACTCCATGAAGAGATTTAGACCAAGAGTCAAAAGATGTGAATGGATGGCGGATAGCAGCAATGGACAGAAGACAGTGCAGGAGGAAACTTTTAGATACGTGCGGTCCACTGGGCCTGATCACGTAGTAGTAGTAGTAGTAGTAGTAGTAGTAGTAGTAGTAAGCCTAGAGGCCGATGACGTGCTGGCCGGAGTAGCCGAGCGGTTCTAGGCGCTACAGTCTGGAACCGTGCGAACTCTACGGTCTCAGGTTTGAATCCTGTCTCAGGCATGGATGTGTGTGATGTCCTTAGGTTAGTTAGGTTTAAGTAGTTCTAAGTTCTAGGGGACTGATGACCTCAGCAGTTAAGTCCCATAGTGCTCAGAGCCATTTTCTGAACCGATGACGTCAGCAGTTTGTCCCATAGGAAGTTACCACCACAACGAGGTCATTACAGACGGATCATAAGCTCAGATTATGGAAGGCTGGAGAAGGAGAGCGACCGTGCCCTTTCGAAGGAACCATCCCGGCATTTGACTGAAGCGATTTTAGGAAAATCACGGAAAACCTAAATCAGGAAGGCTGGGCGCGGGTTTAAGTCATCGTCGTCCCGAATGCGAGTCCAGGAGGTAAGCAGCTTGCAATCATGGTGGTGGATGACACTTTCACTGCCGGTATTTGGCCGGCAAGGGGAGGAGAGGTGGTGGCGTAGAGTTGATGATCGCCAGTCCTTGCGCCAGTTTCCTGGATAATGTTCCCGCAGTGTCTCGTGAAGTGAGGATATACGACAGTGTTGATGGTGATCCGTCCGTCACATGGGGACGTGAAACCTGGCGGTTCCCTTGATGCTGTTCGACAGGAATAGGCTTCGTGCCGGCATGGGGTTTCGTCACCACCCTCGTCAACAATACAACTCTCATATATCCGCAAGGAGAGAGACCAGTGTGTGTGTGTGTGTGTGTGTGTGTGTGTGTGTGTGTGTGAAGAACATTTCCAACAGGCAGGCGAAATCACTCTGTGGGATGAAACTTCCTGGCAGATTAAAACTGTGTGCCGGACGGAGACTCGAACTCGACACCTTTGCGTTTCGCGGGCAAGTGCTCTACCAACTGAGCTACCCAAGCACGACTCACGCCCCGTCCTCACAGCTTTACTTCTGCCAGTACTGGCAGATAAATATAGTAACTGATTTATAATACAATTAATATACTGGCAGAACTAAAGCTGTGAGGTCGGGGCGTGAGTCGTGCTTGGGTAGCTCAGTTGGTAGAGCACTTGCCCTCGAAAGACAAATGTCTCGAGTTCGAATGTCGGTCCGGCACACAGTTTTAATCTGCCAGGAAGTTTCATATCAGCGCACACTCCGTTGCAGAGTGAAAATCTCCTTCTAGACACAGCAAACGTTTTGTCTCTAAGGAAAATTGTTCTACATGACGTCATCTATCGCCCCCAGGCATTTGATGTAAGGACTTTGAATTACCCTGTATTTGGGAAGGGGGATGAGGAGAGGAGAGACGGTAACGTTGTGAGCGGCCCCTGCCCCACCCCCATAATCGGGATCTGTACCTATACAGCGCTGATTTTGGGAGGGAGGGAGGGAGTGTACTGTGGCACACTCAATATGTTACGAACGACATCCCTGTAACTCTGCTCTAGTGTGTTTCCTCCGAACGAATGTCGTAGGGAGGAAGGAGGGTACGTGCGGCGCGCAGGCACGAGCAGCAGGTTTCACCAACGGGAGCGCCCGTGGGGGCCCTGCAGCCGCGGTGCGTTGTGCAACGCACTTTCCTCTGCCGTGGCGCATGCGGGGTGTATCGGCGACCGTAATGCGGGCTCGTCCCTCCCCGGCCGGCCTCTAGTGGGCCCTCGCCATTAGCCGCGGCTCGCCCGCTTCTCTACCGGCCTGCCGCGACCACGTCCTCATTTAAGCCCTCCACAGGGACGGCCGGCTTTGTGATGTAACGCCGCCATTCGTCTGCGGCGATCGTTAGGGGACAGCACAGCTAAGCATCGGACCAGAAAGATTCGTCTCTTGAAGACGCGGCGGTTTCCTCAAAGCACAGTTATTTCGGGACAGTATTGAGAAAGTAACGATATCGGAGCAACAAGCTACGACTGAACGGAAGACAAGAGGAATGCACTGTCTGCATATCGGCCACTACCAGTGCCGGCACTATGAGGCAATGTAGACCAAAAATTTAGCGTGACATTCGCAAGTATTTACAGTCACTAATCTTCCTAACAAGCATTTTTAAAATACTTCCAAAAGCTGAGCTGTAGGTGGCGTAGCGCTTAACGTCTGTAGATAGCGGCAGCGGATCGCCTATTCAAACCGGAACAACAACAATTATTTCTTACTTTACATTTATCTGAAAGGTTCCAGAAGTTCCTTATTTTTGTATGTTCTGGAATATTCGACTTTTGTTAAATAGCTGGACTCTGCGCGCAGGATTTCAGTTCTCTCCCGCCGGATGTACGTTGGTTTTCATAGTAAACATGCTTCCAGTGCGAAGTTTCTACTTCGTTGGATACCCTGCTTTCGAATTTTCACTTGAGTATGGTTACGACATGACGGTGTAATAAATTAAAACATTTCCTGATAGCTGTTTTCTTTCTGTATCACATTTGTCATGCCTTAATTACCGTATTCAATTAGGCATATTGTTGATCACGGTGTCTGCGTGCTCTGTACGGAACTAATTCTATTGTTCGGGAAACGGTATTTCTCATCTGGCAACGGTGTGGAAAGGACTGATTCCGAACGTGCTCTATACGACACAGGGCGATACATCTAGCTGGCCACTCCATATACTCGGTTGTTCCATGTTGAAGATAGTTGTCGAGATTATGATGATAAACTCGAAACCTAAAAAGGCATCTCTTGTGCAGATTTTAATGAGTTGTTCCTATATCTCTTAATACAGTGGTAACATCCACTAATTACAGCTAGTTACAAATCGGTTTCTCCTCGTCGTCCTCAACTCAACCCCCCCCCCCCCCCAAGATCTCACTCCACAATCGTATCCGTATGTATCAATGTAACAAAACATTCTAGAACTTTCTTCACCACTGTTGCAGACCACCTGCCTGGGAGGCCGTGGGGTTCTAGGCGCTACAGTCTGGGACCGCGTGACCGCGACGGTTGCAGGTTCGAATCCTGCCTCGGACATGGATGTGTGGGATGTCCTTAGGTTAGTTAGGTTTAAGTAGTCCTAAGTTCTAGGGGACTGATGACCACAGATTTTAAGTCCCATAGTGCTCAGAGCCATTTGAACCATTTTGCAGACCAACTCCCGAACAGGCAACTATGCACTATACAAACAGTTTAATACGATTTGCATTTAAGATGAATCTGAAGACCTTCCACGTGTCACGCAAGTCTCTTTCCACCCTTCCCTCCCTCACCTCAACAAAAAATGGCCGTTGCTATCCGTCAAACTGTGTACACGACGCGCACTCTTCCCAGGTACCATTTCTTGTCTTCTCTTTTCGAGCCCCGTCTTTGTTACTTCTCCCCTCTCCATCATTTATATTCTAATACTCTCCACGTTCCACTCTGGCTCTGTGCCCTACGCCCAGTTGCCCACTCCCTGCCGACCTATTTTCCCCACCCGTCTGTCGTTACTACAGCCCACAACCGAAATCTAGCTGCCTGCATACTTACTATTTTTCATTTTATAAACAATGTTTTTCTACTACGACCTCTTGTCTTTACCATTTCTACATGTTTGATTCATACTAAACGTACCATATGTCATAATGAATTTAATGAAGGAATGTGAAGAATGTAATTACATTTTCCTGGAGATAAATGGATCTCAACTTAATCATCGGTAAGGACAGAAGCTGAATTTGTGCCATAGTCGGGGTGTGAAGCTAAGTTTCCTGTTTACTAGACAGATGTGCTAACCACTACACTACTGTAAGCACTTAAGCTACCATAGCAGCATGGATTACTCCCGTCGAACCCTCCAATGCCGGAGAGTCTCCATTATACCGACGATTAATAAGGGGAAAATGGGCTGAAGGTGTGAATTGAAGTTTGTGTTACCGAGGGCACTGGACTAAGATGGTCCGTGCAGCTGTGGTTAGCGTATCTGCCTTTTAACTAGGAGTCCCACGTTCAAGTCCGGGCCGTGGCACAAATTTAAATCCATTGCTCCAGCTTCTAGCCTTATGAAGAATGTATGACGAAATGAAAGAGTGTTGCACGGACCTAACCCTGCCGCATAAATGAACAAAAACAGTGCTTGCCCGGATTATTGTTGCGATGATATTTCCGTAAAGTTTGGAAACTGGAGTTGTTGCGAATGATTTTGTTCAAATTGGTGCGGTGAAGAAGGGTAGTGGTGCCGGAAACAGGACACGGCGAAGCCTATGTTGCGTTAGACTGCGCGAATGGGGGTCGGCTTCTGGGAAGCTCGCACAGCGGGAGAAAGTGTTCCGCCGAGACGTGCGGCGACTATGAGAGAGAGGCTAGGCGCCCCTTGACACACTCGCCGCTTCCACACCTGCTGGCCGGCGTTCGCTCTTTCCCTCGTGGCGTCGCAGTCACTGACAGCCAAGTTTACACTTGCCTTGCAACGGAATGTCAGCCGCAGCCGCGAGGGTCGAGTAGAGTGCGTATGGGACTGTGGCGCCCCTTATGCAGGCTGCTGTGTTATTTCTTATTGAAAGCGGTTACTCCCTTTCTACGCCGGACGTGGCCTGCAAAGTGCACACGTCTATGGAATGTATTCTGCTACGCCAAGCCTAAGAGGTGACAATGATGATGATGATGATTAGTGTTTTAGGGCGCACAACAGCGAGGTTATCAGCGCCCGTAAGAGGTGACAAGTTAGCACGCGAATACATTACTGGCGAGTAGGTGTTTACCTGCAGTTTCCTTCGAGCAGGTGAGGCATCCTGACAAACTGACGAAACAAGTGTTTCACATTCTGGGAAGGTCTGGTTAGTAGTTCTGGTGCTGGCTCTGAGCACTATGCGGCTTAATATCTGAGGTCATCAGTCTCCAATTCTGGTGCTATTCATGCAGGAGGAATCTCTGCACATTAAAGTAGCGTAGTTGGAAAATTACTGTGAAATACTGGGTGACCTGTAGAAGACCAACGCTTGGTGCAAATACGGGCACCCGATCGTCAAAATACCTTAATATAGCTGATGACAACTAGTCGCAATGAGCCGGTGTTGTTTGATTACGCCGTCGTCGAAGAATCACAGACCTTAAACATCTGCGATGGGGGAACAAAAGTTTTTATCAGCACCTCCAGAAAATAAATTAGGACAATTTTTGTTTGACGGCATGTAAACGTATGCAGTTCTGGTACACACTGAAATATCCGTGATACAGTATCGTGGCACACTGCTACGGCATCCAAAACAGAATAGCGCAGTCCACTGACAAAACTGAAGAAGGGATGCGCTATTGTGTCTTGTGCGTTATAGTGATGTGTTTGATACTGTGGCACGGGCAGTTCGTTGTGAACTAGTACTGCAGACGCGGACCTGCAAGCGAACAAAAAAAACAATTTCGTAATTTTATTTTTTCGATGTGATAATTAGAAGAGGAGAGAAGCAGCTAAATTGTTTCTGTCAACGAGGCTGTCTTATTGAATTCAAAAATAATTAGGAAACAGGGCGCTTCGAAAAACCCTCATCCAATACACTCGCAACTACCGTTTTCATCAGTCTGGCTTTCAAAATGTCGGAATAAAGAAGAGATGCGTCATTCTTAATACTGTAGTAGAAACGTCAACGAAATCCTGAGGAAGAGATTAGAAGACGGGAAACCTCATTCCTAAAATTACGTCTTGTCACATACAAGTCGCATAATGAACGACTGGCTAAAACTATAAAACGAAGGACTTATATAAAGAAGCAAGATACGCCAATAGCTGAATGATAAACCATTTTAAGTAACCTCAGTAATCTGTCGACTTCTATTACATAGGATAACCTTTATAGCATCAAGTATTCATTACATAATTTGAGGCCAGTTTGAACCTGTGGTCATTTTCAAAATGAATATACCGGTTTTAAGGCTTCGTAATATTTATCACTTACTATTTACAATTATAAATAATCCATCAAACGAAAGCGCAACTCAAACAGTTTGGTTTGTATACCTGTGCGCAAAGACAAGACTATGGAACGATTAAGAATGACTGAAAAATGTGTTGAACGAGTGGGAGGCTTTCACGTTTAGCCCCAAAGAATCACTTCAGAAGGCTGGCTGTGAGTTTTAGGAATTCGAGTGACTTCTACATGGAGACTTAAGGCGACGCTTCCAACTACCTCCTTACCGTTTGCTATTTTACAAGCTCTAAAGTTTACACACAAGGGTTTACGTGCCAACTTTGCGAACTAACTGTTGCTGCATGACGAAGATTTTTTTTGGTTCGTGCCGTCTTCAGAGATGACTCGGCATTTCACCTAAGTGGAAATGTCAACACGCATTCTGTGCCCCTGAGATAGTAGACCTAAGACGAGATCCCCTAAATTGAGTGTTTTTTGTGCCATATCCTGACGGAAAGTTTATGGATCTTTCTCTTACGGTGAAGAAACTGTAACTGGTAGTTTTTATCTTTATGCTCTAGAATCGTGGCTTTACCCTCAATTGGAAGAAACTGAACCACAGAACTTCCTTTGTCAAGTAAGATGGTGCGCCGCCTCACTGGCTTAAGTCGGTACGCGATTGCTTGAACGATTGGTCGCAAGGGACTGGATGACAAATCTTGTTTTGCATTACCTCCACGTACACACACGACCTGACGCCAAGTACTTTTTACATTTGGAGGTTCATAAATTTTTATTATTTTTAACTGTAAGCTTACAGTTAAAAATAACACTTCGATTGAAAGAGCAACACAGGTTTTCTTACAAGTGTTCAATTGAAGCACCATTGGGCACACATGGAGTCGATAGGCGAGTTCATCCCAAACCCTTTGAGTGTGACGGGAGTAATTGTTGCAACAGTGCTGGTTCTAAAGTCTCATAGATCAGCTGGTAGTGGAGTCACGTACACACGGTCCTTTATGAACCTCCAGATGTAAAAAGAACTTGGCGTCAGGTCGTGTGTGTACGTGGAGGTAATGCAAAACAAGATTTCTCAACCTGCCCCTTGCGACCAATCGTTCAAGCAATCGCGTACCGAGTTAAGCCAAGGAGGCGGCGCACCATCTTCCTGACAAAGGAGGTTCTGTGGTTCAGTTTCTTCCAATTGACGGTAGAACCACGGTTCTAGAGCATCAAGATAAAAAATACCAGTTACAGTGTTATGTATACGAACTCCTTGCTGTTACCGAGATGCGAAAATCAGTCTGTTTCTCATAACCAGGAACGCATTTGGGGGGCTGGGAACCCGCATTCCGCGATCGAGAAGCCCTTCACCCTGGACTGGTGACTGTGTGGTGTGGAATGTCCTGTTCCAGAATAATTGGTGCGATATTCTTTAAAGGCGCGGTGACTACCGATAAATATGCACTGGACCCAGGAATTAATAATTCCTATAGCATCTAGAAACTATTATCCGAATGATTTCCCAGACCTTACTGAAATTTAGCTTCGAAGCCAAAAGAAAACAACGACGCTACGTCGCCGCCTGGCGTAACAAACGGCAGCTGCGCGTTGACTCACACGGCAGGTCCGGCTCATTTTGCAACAGAGACTGGTCGCGCCAGTGATCGCTTGCAGAAGGTAACGAGCCTGCTGTATCCGAGCGTCGGCGGCTCATAACGGCGCTGCCATATGTGGAAAACTGAGGTGACTATCAGCGCTGTTTACCCACCCTAAATGTCAGTAGTTCCGCTGAGGACGAAGTCCATCTAAGGTCAAACAGCAAATATGACAGATGACAGTCAAGGCTTGTCCACCAGTACCAGCTAGCAGCACAGTGCGAAAGAGTAGCTGTGTGCCTTCTTTTCACGGTCGTCTAATCGAGTACTGCAGCGGCTTCTTACTACCATGCCGACTGCACGGTCGTCGTCATGCGACTATGTGAAAGTTACATAGTCGGCGAAGTGATCCCTGGCTTGAATAGCCAGTGCTTTACTAGATGTTCTAGTATTCTCCAGCATGAGAACCATTTGATCGAGGACACTATGAGGAGGGAGAACATAAACTTTAGTACAGAATGACAAAACGCCAATCTTCATGATGCCGTCTAGCATTTTTTCGTGCTGTTACTCGGTGCACGATTAGTGGTTTCTTCTTCTTCTTCGCTAAGCCTTGTCTCTGCAGCCACAGTTTACTCTCTTCAGCACCATTCTCCGTGTATGAAGAATACTCTATATCACTGACCACTTTTTTTTTTTTTAAATATAGGATGTTCTCGTTCGTTCTCTCGATTTCCTTCCTACGATCTCGCCTTCAAAACCGTTTTGTAGCAGAATATCATGTCCGATTAAGTGTCCAACAAGTATGCTTTGCATTTGCCTATAATATTTCAGTACTTCATTCTTTTCTCATATTTCCTGTAGAATCAGCTAATTCGTTTTTCCGTCAGTCCAGCTAGTTCTTTTAATTCTCCTCTAGAAACACACTCCCGCCCTTTCGAGACGAACTTTCTCCTGCTTTGCTAACGTCCGCGTTTCAAATGCGTGTGTCAGGACACTCTACACAAAAGGTCTTTACAAATATTTTCCATAGTGTGGAAGCTAACGTGCTTCTTCAATAGCAAATTGTTCCTATTATGGAAGGAACTCCTGGCCATGTATACTCTTTTCTTGACTTCCTTGACGTAGCTATTTTTAAGGGTGACATATGTGCCAAAGCCATTTAGGCTTTAATCTCTTATGGGTAACCAGGATTAACGATGTTGATTGCATTACGGTAGTCGTAGGACGTACACAACGTGAAGCCACCATATGTATACAATGCATTTGTAAGACTGTCACAATACACGTTGGCATTTATTCAAATACCAAGATTAATCATGACTGGTAAATAAAACTACCTGAACCGTTGGAATTGTATACTTTGATCAGGACTCTTGCTCAGATACTTGCCTTACATATATGATACGATATATTGGAGAAATACCTTAACCACAGCTGTGAGGTTGTTTCAAGAATGAATTGTTTACTTTACAGCGAAGTGTGCATTGAAATGCAGCTTCCACACCCATTAAAATTGTCACAGTGTCTCCTACAGTCGAAAAAACTAAGAGACTCACAACTAGAATAATATTGTCACTGCAACGTATTCGTTACTGTCGATGCTGAGGACTTTAAATAGAAACCGTTCAAAGGAAGGGGATGATATTCTGGGGCGAACTTAAAGAACCAATATTCGTTGCGTACTTTGCAACTATGCCACCTGCATCTCTCGCAGGGATCAAGGTAACAGATTACCGCGCATGGGCAAGCATGCGCGCAGTCACTAACCCAGTACAATGAAATACAAAAAATAAAAATTATGTATGGCATTTGGCTCAGTGAAAGCCGTTTCGTCTGTACACCAATTTCTCTGATAGCGTGTCAGTGCTGCCACTTATTTATTCAAGCTGTTTCTCATGTTACCTTCACTAGGCTAATGGACTCCGCTATAGATCGGCCTACCACAGGAAAATCTGAAGTGAATACAGAGAATCGAACCGGGTACCTGCGCCTTAGCAGCTCGCAAGTCTAACGACTGGAAAATGGAAACATTTGTTAATAGCAGCGAGGAATGTGACACATTGCAATGCAACAAGGAAACGGCTATAACGGATCAAATATAATGACGCGACGTGCGTGTATTAATTTCTCTTAAGTTAAAGTGTGTTGACACGACGCAGTATTAATACAGGTCGAGTACCAGAGACAAATGTGATTTACGGCGTCTTTCGAGCAAGAATTGTAAATGAAAGTTTTTTTTCTAACTGAGTTAATAGCAAACAGCGATAACAATATATGAACTCTTGCGAGTGTTGCATTACTCGGTTGTGTCCGATTCATTGTACGTAACGAGAAGAATAGCTTATGATTTTACGTTTGTTCTGGACTGGGCTACGGCGTTCCATAGGTGTAAAAGTGTTCACTTAGCTAGCAGACTGTTTTCCGCGGATAAATCCAAGATATTTAATAACGTAAAATATTTTCATTCGACAAATCCTGTCGAGATAATTACCGCTACTGACAGACGGAACCCGTGACGCATGATCTTGGTTCGAACCTGTTTACAGTCCGGTTTTATATACGGAAGAATTTTCTCCGTTAAAATTGTTACACCAAATATAAATTGTCTCCTTTACTCACCAGTGGTCATTAGTCCATGAAGACAGCTACAGTGCGTGGTAACCTTCAATCTATCTGACGTACCCCACTGAAGCCTTTTTAAAGTTCCGGCACCACAAGAAATAGCAGCTGCAGCGGCGCGGAGTGTACAGAATTCCGTGCCCACCGACTTGCTAATATTTTCAGCTCAACAAGACACCGAGCAGCGTGTCCTACCAACACAAACTACTATCAAATAAGATTTCTTTAATGTATTTTTTCTCAGTTCACTGTGAGTACTTTAACATATCTATACAACAGACTTTAATGAACTTCTAGTTAATAACCTTAGGCAGCGTTTAACGAACTTCAGCGAGTTACGACCTGAAAAGAATAATACGCCAGTGAACTACGTGTCGGTAGCCATACAACTAATTATCAGAACTACTTCAAGTCAATGAAGCCACTGTAAAACAATAACAGAGGGAAATGTTGTGAGTAATTGTACGGGGAGAACAAGGCTGGTTGACATGGATGGCGGTGGCCGTAGTTATTTGGAGATACACAGAACTGCACAGGATATCCTAGTTTGGAGCGCTGCATTGAAGCAATCTCTAGACGGAAGACTGCAACAACAGTTACTTCGTTTCTTGTTTCCGGTGAGGGACAAGGACATTGGCTCAGTCCGAGATAAAGCGGTATGTGAGTTGAGCGTCTGAGGCAGAGCGCCGCAGCTTGGCTGGTGGTAGCGGTGGGGTGGGGGGAGGCACGCGGAGGCGGCCAGGTGTTGTCTGGCTCTCAGCTGACCGAGTCCTCAGTCAGCTGAACACGCGCCGGCAGACAATGGCCGCTCGCTACCTGCACGCCATCTGCCACTTCCCCTCCCCCTCCCCCACCCCCTCCCGCCACTAGGCCGGCCTTCTCTGCTGCCCACATAGCAGCCCCAAGGCTTCCCCACAGCTGCCCAGAGCCGCCTTTCAATATTCTTAAACCCAAGGTCGGTCATTCCTACTACACTATTGTTTAGCATACAGCCTGTGTGTGTAACACAGCGCCGCGGGCAAATATACCTGAAAAACAAGTCGCCCTAATGGCCTGCTTAGTCCAAAGTGGCACGCCAACGGTAATGATAGGCCGGTCAGCGCCGTGTTTCAGGCAGACACTCGGAGCAGGATAGGCAGCCGGCTTAGGAAGTGAGTTGGGTAATTTAGCGCAGGGAAGATTTTATTACATTATTCCACCTATTGCCATTCGTAAACTTCTCAGTATGTTTGAGTATCTGATGCGACACTAAATTTACTAGCACGTTGGCATTACGCAGATTTAGCGTCTATTTGGCCTACTCGTTTGCTGAATTTTGCCAGTTTACTTCGACTACGCTTTTTCTGCCCTCCTAGGAAAAAGAGACACAGAAAGAAAGAACTATTAACATGTCTTAATTCCGCACTCGTTTCAAGACCTCTAGTAATGTTTATCTCATGGAACACTATTTTACGGGAGGGGGGAGACATTCACTAAGCAATTTAAGTTTTTTCAAGGTCAGTTTCGATTGACAAAGTGCTTACTTTGTTGTGGGACATGGTGGAATATACCCGCTTCAGCCTTTATAGTTTCGTGAAGTTTCGATGGTGGCGTCGCTGTAGAGAGCCTTCAAAAGGGCGTCTGTAACGGAGGTGTGTTCCAAGCAGAGAGTTTCTTTTGGCGGAAAACCAGAGCATCGCAGATACTCATAGGCTCTTTGAGAATGTCTACAGAGACCAATCGGTGAACGAAAGCACGGTGAGTCGTTGGGCGAAGCGCCTATCATAGTCGCAACAAGGTTGCGCAAAATTTGTCCGGTCTCCCGCGTACCGGACGACCGCACGCATCTCTGTCTCCTGCAGTGTCGGAACGTGCGGACACTCTCATTCGAGGTAATAGACGGTTCACAATAAAGCTCCTCGCTGCTCAACTGGACACTTCCGTTGGTAGTGCTGACACACTCGTCCACCATTTATGGGTACTTACAGACAATCTGTGCGGGGTTGCTTGTGCGTTACAAAGCTTGTCGTGCAAATTTTTGTTGAACATCGTCACAGGCGATGAAACACGTATCATCACTTCGAACCGGAAAGAAAACAATGAGTAGCACCGAAGTTCAAAGCCGTACCCTCAGCCGGTGAACTCATTGCGACAGTATTCTGGGACTCTGAATGGATTATTCTGTTTGATGTCGTGCCTCATGGTGCAACGATTAACTTTGAACTTCATCTTGGGAAATAGGGTTTTGTAGCCAAAAAAGTGCGGACTAATACGGAGTATTGGAATCCTGAATAAAACAAACGTGCTTTCGGAGAAAAAGTTACTTTTCTGTTGTGCCTCCGGAGGAACGAATACAAATTTATCCATAATACAGAGCGAATGATTTGTCATTTCCACCCAACGGAACAGCAACGTCAAGGACTGCACGGCAATGTTTTGACCTGAAATGCTTTTCGATTTTATTACATACAGAAGGGGCTGAGGGTTATAATACAGTGGTTAGTTTCTGGTACATAAGCGAAAAAAATTAAGGTACTCCGATCTCTCTTCACGTTCAAGAAAATTTTACTAACAGCTGGCATCGGAAACAATAAGTTACTTAGATTGACACGTTCTCTATGCGACAATATGCTAATCGCTAGGAATTTACACGACAAAAAAAAGTTATGACTTATTTCTGATTATTATTCCTTGACATACGGCATGTTGAACGCGTTCGACTAAACTGTCACCAACACCTTTCTGGCAGGACGTATTCATATATTTACGTACTACAAAAGGACAAACTAGCACTGTCGTTAACACACGCACTGGAGTGCCACCAAGTTAATGAGTTGATCGCGGAAATTTCCAAAGACGGACTGTATACATGCGAACTAAATATGCGGCAGTTACTGCTCATTTCGTAGGTCAGCACTTTTGCCGCCTCATTAATAAAAAATGGTTCAAATGGCTCTGAGCACTATGGGACTCAACATCTGAGGTCATCGGTCCCCTAGAACTTAGAACTAGTTAAACCTAACTAACCTAAGGGCATCACACACATCCATGCCCGAGGCAGGATTCGAACCTGCGACCGTGGCGGTCGCGCGGTTCCAGACTGTAGCGTCTAGAACCACTCGGCCACCCCGGCCAGCCTCATTAATAAAGATCAGCGCGGTATGAGGAGGCCATGTGAACGCGAAGTTACAAACACTTGCGAGGACACAGATAAAACACATCACACTTGGCCACTGGCGAAGCGCCATTCGTCAATTTCACTGCTTCGGCCTCTGGGACCGTTGCCAACACGAGACGCCAAGTGCATTCTCATTTCGGAATGCGTCAAAATGCATCTAGTTCTCTGCGTCATAAACCAATCGCCCTGTACCGAGCACATTGTCAACATTATAGTTGAACATTGTTGCGCCCATCTACCCACTGTGAAATAAGGTAGCGCTGCGCACCATGTGTCCAACGAAAGGCCTACAATAGTCGCCAACACATTGAGGTTAGCGAAGTGTTTAAATCATGCGGAAATATTAAGTTAAAATCGTCACTGAGTAATGTCATAGAAATCCCTGTTAAATTATGTCAGTACCCTCTGTGAGAGTACTGAATGAGGAAACGAAGTAAATACTTCGAAGGAATGTACATTATCTACTTTAAATTCAGATTGACATTTGTCATCATACCGAACATAGCTCTTCCTGCTATTCGTACGCTTCGAGATTACTGCAGGAGAAACACATTCAGTGAGATGTAGATCACCCGTAGCAACGTCCTATCAATTATCTTTGCCATTGTGTGTTTCGACAGCTGAATACTGTGAATGTTAATAAAAAAAAAGCACAGCTGGTATTATATGTCCGTTTGTTGCGCCACAACCAGCTTCGTTCTAAATCAACTTCCTTAGATGACTGAATGTAAAATATCGGTTGTATGAAGTCAAAGGCGTGACCAGTTTCTCTTAAGAAGCCATGATTGTGATAGCTAACAACTGCACGGCATAAGCTTTTAACAAGCAGGTCCCAATGAAAAACGAAGTAAATTAAGCATTAAGAAGGGAAGACATCCGATCAGGTCTCTCAAAATACGACTGCCTGAACTCACGTTCGATTCCCAACCGCGTACGAGGAGAAAATACATGGCGTTGCCAAAAACCCGAGTTATCAAATCAAGTAACGTGCAGCACTGCGAAGGTTAGTGTGATGCAGTTTATTACGTAAAGCTATTCCAGTCCCCCCTCCTCACCCACAGCAACCTCGTGAATGAAGTGCAAAGTGTAAATGCCGAATATTAGCACTGATATCTCACACCAATATGTTAATCTTCTCCAGTGCTTGGCAATGAATTAAGTCTTCCTGCAAAGAAGATTAGGACCACAGTAACAGCCTTGCCTAGAGCGACACCGAGTGATAAGTAAGTTCTCTCGCTTCACCACAGCCCCCGCCCACACACATCTTGCCCGTGTGCACTTTGCAGCAAGTCACGATGGAGGAATAGCAAATAGCACAAACACGGAAAGTATGAGATCGGCACATAGCGGGAGAGAGGGAGGGAGGGAGAGTACTCCGAATACAGGTAACAAGATAAAATTGATTTCCACAGATTTCTATACATAGCCTATTATCACTTAAGTAAACTGGATCTTCTACAGGCAGAAGTAAGGCCTGTCATTAGCGGATACGGCACTGAACCCGTTGGTATAGCGCTGTGTATGCTCATGGGCTAGTGGTAAACGCAGAGTAGCGAGTTCGATTTCACTTATTCCTTTGTCGGCACGGTAGCTCAGTGTGTTCGTTCTGGGGACTGGCCACACACTGTACTAAAAAAGCATGAGTCGACTTCTCATCAAAGGAATCTCAAAGATGTCATGCGACATCCGCAGAGAGCCACTTATGAAAAACGAAGAAGAACCAGATCGAAAGAAAAAAGAAGTGTGTTCAAGTAAACAGAGATGCCGCAAGACTGCATCTCGTTTGGACCACGGAACATTTTCATTCTGTTTTACATCTAGTCTTCCCTTCTCAAACATGCGAAGACTTGACAGAAACGGCATATATTTTTGGATTCCACGTTAAACTCTAGGTCCCCTTTTCCCTGTTGTTTAGGGACACACAAGATGCTGAAGTGGTGTCCAGTGAAAGGATTTGCAGCACGTGGCCCTTGAGCCGCACAAAATTATGCTGTCGGACGCGGCTATCTGTGAAGCTAGGCCGGCCAGAGTGGGCGAGCGGTTCTAGGCGCTACAGTCCGGAACCACGCTGCCGCTACGGTCGCAGGTTCGAATGCTGCCTCGGGCATGGCTGTGTGTGATGTCCTTAGGTTAGTCAGGTTTAAGTAGTTCTAAGTTCTAGGGGACTGATGACCTCAGCAGTTAAGTCCCATAGTGCTCAGAGCTACTTGAACCATTTTTGTGAAGCTAATGTTGTTTTCATAACAGATCTTGGGATGCTTTAATAGAAGCCTACTTCTATTCACAACTGAAATAATACTAGATACTCTGGAAAACAACTTTGTAACAATGGCAGCACATAGGATTACCGACGTGATTTGTATCTAAAGCTTGTGTTTCGTGTAAAATTAAGACTCGCTTTCATGCGGATTAATGGTGTATGCAGAACATCTATTATGGAGTGCCACTGATTCATATGTTTGTAGCTGTACCACCATATACCGAGGTGACAAAAGTTACGGAATATTTCCTCATATTGTATTGGAGCTCATTTTGCACAGCATTGTGCAGCATTTCGACGTGGCATGGTTTCAGCAGGTCGCTGGAAGTCAGCTGCAAAAATATTGAGCCATGCTGCACCTATAGCCGACCATAATTGCGAAAGTGTTGCTGTAGCAAGACACTGTGGAGGAACTGACCTCTCGCTTATGTCCCATAAATCCTCGATGAGGTTTATGCCGGGCCAACTGGGTGGCTGTATCTTTCGCTCGAATTGTACAGTATTTCGTTCAAATCAATCGCGAGCAATTGTGGCCCGGTGCATGGCAGCAAATGCTCTCCAAGTAGCTAAACTTAACCATCTCCAGTCGGTGATCCATTCTGTTGGACCAGCGGACCCAGCCCATTCCATGTTAACGCAGCCCATACTATTAAGGAGCCACCACAAGCTTGCACAGCGCCTTGCAGACAGCCTGAGTCCATTCTTCCCCGCTCCCCCACCACTAGAATCCTACAATCACCTCTTACCATATGAAATCAGGATTCATCTGACCAGGCCACTGTTTTCCAGTCGCCTAGCGCCCAACCGATATGGTCACGAGCCCAAGAGAGGCGCTGCAGGCGATGTCGTGCTGTCAGCAAAGGCACTCGCGTCGGTCGTCTGCTGCCATAGCCCATTAACATAGTTGTACGCCTCAGAGTGATGGCTGCTGTTATTTCATGCAGTGTTGCTTGTGTGTTAGCACTGACAGCTAAGCAAACGCTGCTGTCTGTCATTAAGTCAAGGCCGTTGACCACACTGTTTTCCGTAGTCAGGGTACTGTCTGCAATTTGGTGTTCTAGGCACGCTCTTGACACTGTGGACCTCGAAATACTGAATTCCCAAACGATTTCCGACATGGAATGACCCATGCGTCTAGCGCCAAGTACCATTCCGCGTTCAAAGTCTTAATTCCTGTCGTGCGGCCATAATCACTCTGTAACGCCGGAAATGCATATCCTCCTATTTCCATCTATTGTACTATAATTTGTTTTCCTTATTTTTGTTACCTGAATATGACATTTCTGTGTCTTTACATATTGTAATTGTTTTACTATTAGTATATATATATATATATATATATATATATATATATTTATGCATTTATGTCGATGTATAATTGGTTTGTTTCGTAAATATTATTTGTATTTTTACGCTGGGTCTTGCCTAGGGAAAACTGCTATCGAACGATTACATCGATAGGTCGTGTGAAGACTCAAAGTGTGTAGGATCTTTGGTAGTGTTAACTCTGCCGCGTGGAGCGCGGGCAGAGCTGTGAGAGTCTGGCTGGAGTAGCGAGTGGAGCAGGTGTGTTGTGTGACGCTCCCGCGAGTTGCCGCGCTTTCGGGGTTTGGCAGCATGTAATTGCGCTCGACTCGCGATGATAGTTTCTGACATGGTGTCGCGGACGGGAAGCATTAGCTGGCGCACATCAAGAGCCCGTTTCGCCTGGTGACCGTGTCGAGAAGAAGGCGCGCCAACATCCAGCTTCTGCAACAGCAACGGCCGACAATGAGTGACTGTCGCCACCTCCTCGATCGACGGCTTCAAACCTTCAATCAACCAACAAGGAAGACTAAAAGCACGTAAAGTTTCAGAACTGTATGGCAGACCTCAGCTTTACAAATTGTTCCATTTGCCTCGCAAAATTACAGCAACTTAGCATGAACCATTGTTGCTCATTGTCCCAATTGCATTGCCAAGCAGGGTCCCTTCCTTTTCCGAAATGAACCCGAGTGTCGTTGAAATTCAAACGCCAGCATAATTCCACTTCACTGCTTTAATTTCAAAGTTCAATTTAAGTATTCATAGCTGGCTACAATAGTTAGATTACACAAGCACAAATTAAGAGTGCGAGTTTTGTTACCGTATTTTAGCTTACCTGTGACTGCAGCTCAGCTTGGTACGTACTAAATTTTACTATTGTTAATTGTTCAGAATCGTTTAATTCAAGTTCAAAGTTAAATCTCTTCTTTCTAAATTGCGTAGATTCAAGTAGCTTTAGAAATGATTGTTGAGGTAGTCCAAGACTAACTATTTCGATGTGCTTCAGAAAGAAAGCTCACTATTAACTTCAGTCACTAAATTAACTTTCGATTTTCCGGTTTCATTAATTCTTTTGCTAAATTAAGTGTAGCGAAATTTATTACTTCTGACAAACTTTCACTTTTCACACTACACGTGTCAACCTTCATTTGCCACGCTTCTAGTGCTAATTATATGTGTAATAACCTTTCTTTTTCAGTTATTATAGTAACTGTCCATAGGACTGGCGACCGTAATTTCCCCCAAATCTCAAATATCTAATTACCGCTAGTTGATTGTTAACGTAACGGCCGCACATTTACTTTCTTTATTAACTTTATCCCTATTTCAAAATTAATTTCCACCAGTTTCACTTGCATTTTTCCTTTCATTTAGATGTAACCCTTTCCTCCCTCTTTACCGACAGGTTAACTTCGGTGACGATTGCTTTTCCAAAATTCCCATTAGGTACACGCGGTTTCATTTTTCACTGTCATTACGGTCGATAAGTGAGGGGGAGGTTACAACTCGGAAACCTTTTCACGTGAATAGGATGAGTACAAGTAACTCTGCTAATAAACTGCCCTTTCATACCAAGTTTACGCGATACTACCGCCATCTGTATAGTGCGTATCGTCGTCGCTTGACTTTTGATCACCTCAGTGAATGATAGACCAAAGGGAATTAGAGAGCTAATTTATTGCCTTGAAGCTCAGTAACCTAAGTTCCGCGGAGATGAAATGGCAACACACGATTACCCAAAGGCAGAACGCGGAAAACAAAACAAGCGTGAGGACGAGCAGAAATTTCGCCAGGCCGCCGCCCGCGTGGCTGGCGGAAATAGAAAGTGGGTTGGCAGCCGGCAGCCGGCAGCCCTGACGACACCGCAGCCACGGCGTTGCGTAGGGCGAGCGTAGCGTATCCAGCGCATTCCGGAGGACGAGGAAGTGTCCTACAGTGTGCGAACTCTCGCCTCTTCTCGGGGCCTTCCACAGACCGTGAAGCTCGCGTCTCCGACCGGCAAAGCGCGAACAAGTCTACTAGCCCTAGAAGGAAACGGCAGTTGCTCCTAACACTGCTGGGACACTGCTCGCCACACGAGACAAAGTTCGCCTCTGGTTTTGCGAACGACGGGACGTTGGAAATTACGAGGCAGTTGCGCCAACAGATTAAATGAGTATTAGTTCTGAAGAAGCTCTTTCCGCAGAAACAATTGCAGGAATCTAAACAGAATGATTCAGCCCACTGTTGATATGCAAATGAAATGAGCCACTTTGTTCGCGCCCTCCTAGCGGCAAGTGTTCAGAGACAAAACTACTGTCAGGAGTGCCCCACGGCACATGTACATGCATGAACACCAACAAAAGCAAAACGAGGATAATGGAATGTAGTCGAATTAAGTTGGGTGATGCTGAGGGGAGTTAGATTAGGAAGTGAGACACTTAAAGTAGTAAATGAGTTTTGCTATTTGGGGAGCAAAATAACTGAAGATGGTCGAAGTAGAGAGGATATTAAAATGTAGTCTGGCAATGGCAAGGAAAGAGTTTCTGAGAAGAGAAATTTGTTAACATCGAGTATAGATTTAAGTGTCAGGAAGTCTTTTCTGAAAGTATTTGTATGGAGTGTAGCCATGTATGGAAGTGAAACATGGACGATAAATAGTTATGACAAGAAGAGAATAGAAGCTTTCGAAATGTGGTGCTATAGAAGAATGCTGAAGATTAGATGGGTAGATCACATAACTAATGACGAGGTATTGAATAGAATTGGAGAGAAGAGAAATTTGTGGCACAACTTGACTAGAAGAAGGGATCGGTTGTTAGCGCATATTCTGGGGCATCAAGGGATTACCAATTTAGTATTGGAGGGCAGCGTGGAGCGTATGTTCGAGTACAGCATCAGTGGTGTTCTGCTTGACAGTCACGCCGACTGTATATCTAGGCGTTACGCTGCAAAGTGACGTGCAATAGGATGAGCGTGTAAGGATTGGAGTAGGCAAGGCGAATGATCGACTTCGACTCATTGGGAGAATTGTAGCGAAGTCTGCTTCATCTGTAGAGGAAACAGCATATAGGACCCTAGTACTGCCCACTCTAGAGTACTGCTCCGAGTATTTAGGATCTGTACCAGATCGGATTAAATCAAGACATCGAAGCAAATCAGAGGAGGGCTGCTAGGTTTGTTACCGGTTGGTTAGAATAACATGCGAGTATTGCGGAGAAGCTCCGGGAATCCCTGGAGAGAAGGAGACTTTTTTTCGAGGAGTGCTACTGGGAAAATTTCGACGCTGATTGCGGAAAGGTTATACCGCCGCTAACGTACATTTCGCATAAGGGCCACGAAGATAAGGTTAGACAGACTGGGGCTCGTACGGAGGTATATAGACAGTCGTTCTTCCCTCGCTCTGTTATCGAGTGGAACAGGGAAAGAAATGGCTAATAGCGGTACAGAATACCCTGCCCCACGCACCATACGGTGGCTTTCGGAGTATGTATGCATGTGTAGATGTGTGATACAACTTTATAAAGACACTGTTCTGCATATGTGTCAACAGAGGGAACAAGTTTAAGGATTAGGAAAGAATAAACACAGAAAGAGTTCGCTCAATACCTCTCCATCCTGCCTGTCGAGAGAATACTTCAGAGCATCAGGTAACGCATCCTAACAACCCAAACTGCCTTTCCTTTCTCCATAAAGGTCAGCAGATCTAGGCAAGAATTCGTTGTCTGCCCCAAATATAGCCAAACATGTACAGGGAGACCAGACAAAAAGCAAGTGCCTCCCGTATCAGTAAGCAGCAAGCAGCTGGGAATGAGCTTATACTAGCAGTAGCCAAAGTTTACATCGTAAGTCACTTTATAAAGGTCTTCAACACAGAAGTTGGTGGACACCAAATGTCAACCATTGCTCTTTCGCAGTTATTCGTTTTTGTGGTTTAGCTGAATATATTTACTGCAACGCGTCGCTTGGAAGGAGCACACTTGTTGCGATCAACCGTTTCCTATTCATCATTCAGTAGTCAGCTCGTATACAGTTTGGAAAGCAAAAGGTAAACCGAAGGATGTATTTGGTCCATGTGGCATTTCGGATGTGCCACTTGTCAAAAGGACTGCTTGCGGAAGTCAAACGTCCAGTAACGAGTACTGGCAATACACAAGGATTAAACTACCACAATGTAGTGAAATGGCGCCGGCCAGTGTGGCTGAGCGGTTCTAGGCGTTTCAGTCCGGAACCGCGCGACTGCTACGGTCGCACGTTCGAGTCCTGCCTCGTGCATGGATGTGTGTGATGTCCTTAGGTTTGTTAGGTTTAAGTAGTTTCTAAGTCTAGGGGACTGATGACCTCACATGTTAAGTCCCATAGTGCTCAGAGCCATTTGAACCATTTTTAGTGAAACGGCGTGTACTGTGGGAAGAAGAAACCTAACCTTCAACACCACTTACGCCTGTTCCGATTGCTGCTACAAGGAGATACATGTGGTATGTGATGAGCATGTCACCAATCCCTACAACGTTAATTACCAGTAGGAAAATCCAATGATGCTGCTGCTTCCTTATTCAAACACTTCCGTATTCGGCATTACGAGGCTGACTGGACCCGTTCGAGACCTGCATAGCTCTGAAAAAAATCAGAGTGTATCGGAATAGAACCGGAGTCCTTCCACACCGAAGGCAGCGACGCTAACTACTTTTTTTTTACCATTCGGCTACGGAGGCTGACTGTAAGATATCCTCTGGAAACTGTGATTTACTTACGTTACGCAGGATCAATGCAAGAACACTGAATGCACCACAGTGCACGGACTAGGCCTTCAAATAACAAGTGGTGATACGTCTTTCCTCTTACCCGAGCACAGCAAACAGCTACTAGGTCACGTCGCCCAGTAGTGGCTTTCAAGGTCGGACTGAATAGAGGGCCATTCAACGTGGTGGCACTGAAAGGGCAGGACAAAAAGAATTCGCCCTCTCTCCCAAATGCCTACCGTTAGTGAATGGGGAGGCCACAGACACAAAAGGGAGCGCCACCCAATCCCAGTCAGATATAACGTACACCTGGCGGTCCTGTAGGACGCTAAGAACAGCCGTTCGAAAACATAGCGTGTTTTAAAAATGTATGACGGCCTTGGGAGAGACAGTCATGACAAAACTCTGCCATCTGGTGAGCAAGATGTATGAGACAGGCGAAATACCCTCAGACTTCAAGAAGAATATAATAATTCCAATCCCAAAGAAAGCAGGTGTGTCAGATGTGAAAATTACCGAACTAGCAGTTTAATAAGTCACAGCTTCAAAATACTAACGCGAATTCTTTATAGACGAATGGAAAAACTGGTAGAAGTCAACCTCAGGGAAGATCAGTTTGAATTCCGTAGAAATGTTGGAACACGTGAGGTAATACTGACCTTACGCCTTATCTTAGAAGAAAAATTAAGGAAAGGCAAACCTACGTTTCTAGCATTTGTAGACTTAGAGAAAGCTTTTGACAATGTTGACTGGAATACTCTCTTTCACATTCTAAAGGTGGCAGGGGTAAAATACAGGGAGCGAAAGGCTATTTACAGTTTGTACAGAAACCAGATGGCAGTTATAAGAGTCGAGGGGCACGAAAGGGAAGGAGCGGTTGGGAAGGGAGTGAGACAGGGCTGTAGCCTATCCCCGATGTTATTCAATCTCTATATTGACCAAGCAGTAAAGGAAACAAAAGAAAAGTTCGGAGTAGGTATTAAAATCCATGGAGAAGAAATAAAAATTTTGAGGTTCGCCGATGACATTGTAATCCTATCAGAGACAGCAAATGACTCGGAAGAGCAGTTGAACGGAATGGACAGTATCTTGAAAGGAGGATATAAGATGGACATCAACAAAAGCAAAACGAGGATAATGGAATGTAGTCGAATTAAGTCGGGTGATGCTGAGGGAACTAGATTAGGAAATGAGACACTTAAAGTAGTAAATGAGTTTTGCTATTTGGGGAGCAAAATAACTGATGATTGTCAAAGTAGAGAGGATATAAAATGTAGACTGGCAATGGAAAGCGTTTCTGAAGAAGAGAAATTTGCTAACATCGAGTATAGATTTAAGTGTCAGGAAGTCGTTTCTGAAAGTATTTGTATGGAGAGTAGCCATGTATGGCAGTGAAACATGGACGATAAATAGTTTGGACAGGAAGAGAATAGAAGCTTTCGAAATGTGGTGCTATAGAAGAATGCTGAAGATTAGATGGGTAGATCACTTAACTAATGAGGAGGTATTGAATACAACTGGGGAGGAGTTTGTGGCACAACTTGACAAGAAGGGACCGGTTGGTAGGGAATGTTCTGAGGCATCAAGGGATCACAAATTTAGCATTGGAGGGCAGCGTGGAGGGTAAAAATCGTATAGGGAGACCAAGAGATGAATACATTAAGCAGATTCAGAAGGATGTAGGTTGCAGTAGTTACTGGGAGAGAAAGCAGCTTGTTCAGGATAGAGTAGCATGGAGAGCTGGATCAAACAAGTCTCGGAACTGAAGACCACAACAACAACAACAACAACAACAACAACAACAAGGTGGAGGCGGACTAATTCTAGACGACGTAACACGCAGTAACAAACTAGCAGCAGGCAGATACCTTCACTGCAGTGCGTCTGAAGTGTCATGCAGCAGTCAGCAGAGCGGCAGCAAACTAAAGCGGCACATTGCGTGGATCATCCGGCTTCTAGCCATAGCGGGGTTGAAGCGCCGTGTACGCACAGCGGCGGCGGGTGCCGGGTGCTGCAGGTGGGGCGGGGTCACGCCCCCCATTGATACGCGGCCGGTCGGGGGCGGAGGCGGCGACGCGAGATACGGGCGGGGCGGCGGCGGTCTCGAGACTGGCCGCAGCGGACGCCAATGCTATCCTGCTATTCCTGGGAGACGCGCCCGACACTGACAAGCCGCCAGCTGGCGGCCGGCTGCCGCTTGTTCCACAGCGCAGTGTTTTCGGAACACACTTTTGCTTCATCCGCGCGTCGTTACGGGGGAAAAGGTGAAGCGTAGTCTCGAGCGCGTCATTAAAGTCGTCCGGTACCTTCCCTATGCTGTTGTACAGAGTGTATGCCAACAGCGGACACTGACGAAAGTGAATGTACAATATAGGAGAAGCAAAAACGTTTCCAGTAAACACGGTTCCGCAAAAGAGCCATTTGAGAGATCTACACTGAAGAGCCAAACATAGTGGTACACTTGCCTAATATCGTGTCGCGTCCCCGCAGGCACGCCTAAGTGCCGCAACACGACGTGGCATGGACTCGACTAACGTCTGAAGTAGTGCTGGAGGGAACTGACACCATGAATCCTGCAGGGCTGTCCATAAATCCGTAAGAGTACGACGGGGTGGATATCTCTTCTGAACAGCACGTTGCAATGCATTCCAGTGCATGCCGTTGTATCCGAGCGGTTCTATGCGCTTCAGTCTGGAGCCGCGCGACCGCTACGGTCGCAGGCTCGAATCCTGCGTCGGGCATGGATGTGTGTGATGTCCTTAGGCTAGTTGGGTTTAAGTAGTTCTAAGTTCTAGGGGACTGATGACCTCAGCAGTTAAGTCCCATCGTGCTCAGAGCCGTTTGAACCATTTTTTGCATCCCAGATATAATGATAAAGTTCATGTCCACGGAGTCTGGTGGTCAGCGGAAGTTTTTAAACTCAGAATGGTGTTCCTGGAGCCATTCTGTAGAAATTCTGGACGTGTGGTACGTCGCATTGTCCAGCTGGAATTGCCCAAGTCGTTCGGAATGCACAGTGGACACGAATGGATGCAGGTGATCAGACACGTACCTGTCACCTGTGCAGAGACATATCCAGACATATCAGGGGTCCCGTACCACTCCAACTGCACATGCCCCACACCATTACAGAGCCTCCACCAGCTTTAACAGTCTCCTGCTGAAATGCAGGGTACATGGGATTCATGAGGTTGTCTCCATACCCCTATACGTCCACCCGCTCAATACAATTTGAAACGAGATGCGTCCGACCAGTCAATATGTTTCCAGACGTCATGAGTCCAGTGTCGGTGTTTACGTACCAAGGCGAGGCGTAAAGCTTTGTGTACAGAAATGTACACGACTGGGCCTTCAGCTCCGAAAGCGCATATCGATGATGGCTGGCTCAAATGGCTCTGAGCACTATGGGACTCAACTGCTGAGGTCATTAGTCCCCTAGAACTTAGAACTAGTTAAACCTAACTAACCTAAGGACATCACAAACATCCATGCCCGAGGCAGGATTCGAACCTGCGACTTTAGCAGTCTTGCGGTTCCAGATTGCAGCGCCTTTAACCGCACGGCCACTTCGGACGGCCATATCGATGATGTTTAGTTGAATGGTTCGCACTCTCACATATTGATGGCCCAGGATCGGAATCTGCGGCAATTTGAGGAAGGGATGCATTTGTGTCACGTTCAACGATTCTCTTCAAGAGTCGTTGGTCCCGTTCTTGCGGGTTCTTTTTCCGGCCGCAGCGATGTCGGAGATTTGATGTTTTACCGGATTCCCGACATCAAGGTACACTCGTGAAAATCCCTACTCCATTGCTGCCTCGGAGATGCTGTGTCCCATCGCTCGCGCGCCAACTACACCACCACGTTCAAACTCACTCAAATCTTGATAACTTGGCATTGTAGCAGCAGTAACCTATCTAACAACTGCGCCAGACACTTGTTTTCCTATATAGGCATTGCCTAGCGCAGCGCCGTATCCTGCCTGTTCACGCATAACTATTTGAATACGCATGCCTATACCAGTTTCTTTGGAGATTCCGTGTTCATCTACATATGTACTCTGCAAACCACCGTATGGTTAATGATGGAGTGTATCACTTACCACTACTAGTCATTTCCTTTCCTGTTCCATTGACAAACACAGCGAGGAAAAAACGACTGTCCGCCTACAAGCCTCTGTACTGGCCCTTATTTCCTTCACCTTATGTTCGTGTTCGCGCGAAATAAACGTTGGCGGCAGTAGAATAGATCTGCAGTCAGTCTCAAATGTCGGTTTTCTAAATTTCCGCTATAGTGCCTCGCTAAAAGACTAACTTTTTAAGTAGGGCAACAACAGCTCTGAGTTAACATCTTGGGCACAACTAAACCGCTCTAGCTTTATTTAGTCCTGTGCTTTTTAGATCACTACCGGTTTCGTGGCACTAAAAGCCGTATGTTCAGGTGAACATATAACTAAAACTATAGGAACATTGACCGTGTAAAGACAGCTACTCACTATTACAGACCAGGACTGGCAGTACAAGACAATTCTATGCTTGTTTACTTTTCAGTTTACAATTTAAATTCCCATATGAATTCCAAACCACTTTCATTATACTGTTGACTTCCTCCGGAGTACATCCGCTAGTCTCTTCCACTGCCTTAAGTATGTGTTTTGCTGTGAGGTTAATACACACACACACACACACACACACACACACACACACACACACACACACACACACACAGAGAGAGAGAGAGAGAGAGAGAGAGAGAGAGAGAGAGAGAGAGAGAGAGAGAGATATTTAAAATTGAGAGCTCTTGAAAATAATTTACGAAGACAAGGCCAGGCAGAGCTTGCAGGGAGAAGTTCCACTAACGGAGGCCAAGGTTGCTGTCATAGAGCTGCGTCCAATCAGTGTCACAAAGACACAATAAACCAGCCCAGATCATTGAGGTATAGTACGATCGTGGAAAAAGTCGTCGCAAAACGCTTATAATAACCTCACACTATCAAGGGAGGTATTAATTGTGTATCGAGTAAGAGACAAGCTGGCCCTAGCAGATTACTGTCAAAGGGCCACTCTTGTTAATCTTGTTTCATTAAACGTCAGGTTAGTGATTTGGTTCTATGGTACCTGAAATCTAGCCCTAACAATTTCTTTGAAGTCTCTGAAGCCAAAACTTTAGTATGTAAAATGTGTCGTCTGCCTCAAGAAACTGAGTGGACGAACAGGTCCAACGTTGAGAGATGTAAATACGCGATCAAATACTTCTGAAATCAGTCGGGTGATTTTGCACCGCAACTCGCTGGTTACATGTATTGGGCCGCTAACTATATAGGGGTTCATGATAATGGACGCTGACAATCACCTAATTACTGTTCGCAGCACGAAGAGTAAACTAATCAATGGGCCAGTGATTGGCTATGGAACCAGTAATTAGACAATATCGCCGACACACTGAGGTTGGCGAAGCGTTTGATTCAGCGGAAAGTACCATTTTAAAATCACCGCAAAGAGAATAAAATCGTTAAAACTAACCGACGGAGGAAAATGTCACAGAAACTCCTGTTAAATACTACTAATGCACTTTGTCAGAGTGCTCGACGAAGAAACGAAGTAAATACATCGAGGAAAACACAGCATATGACAAATTCACACAGGTATTTGCCGGCGTACCAGTCAAATCTGTGTCCGCTGTTCGTTGACGTCGATGCTATTGTCGGCGAGGTACGTCTATTGAGATGCAGGTCGTTCGTAGCAACGTTCGTTCAGTAAGTTCAGACATGCGATGTTCAGTTCCGCTACACTTCCAAAAATATGCTGTCCAGTTTGAGGCAGTGTTGCCACAGTACAACAAACCGCATAAGCGAAGACTGAGGACTCGATCCAATCAATTTGTGGAAATGTGCCGGCGTCGACAACAATTACGTGAGGAAAATCGGCAACCAATGTTTACATACATACAAATATAATATATGAAATAAGAGATCTTGGTAATTTTCCATTTCGAACTGTGATACTTCGACTCAACCTACAAGGTGGTCGTACTGTTAACAGAAGTGAAAGTGCTTACACGACCTGTTTCTGTACACAAACGCGAGAAATTACGTAGTTATATTGTGCTTACGAACAAGATAACCTCTAAGGCTTAACTGCGCCAGGATCCCATCACACTGCTCAGAAACAAAATGTGTTTTATGAAACAAAATGTGTTTTATGATAAAGTTATCTACTTTGAGATTTCAGCACCATACTACTAAGGAAATGATGCATTAAGGCCTATTCCTTATACCCATAGTTTTCCCAATCATCTACACCGAGAAGCTGCATTTTAAACATGCTTTCCCATCACAGCGTAATTAGGGCACACTGCTCTGTAGGACAGTAAACGGACTAATCGGAAGTAACGACATGACCCTTGATCTTGTCCTGTACCCCTTTTTTGGTGGTTCCAGTTGCTGACTGTTGAGGAACCACGTCCGACGTATTTTATGCCTTTTATTCATTTTACAGACGTCTCGTTGGCACCCTTTGATATGCTGATTGCTTCCACTTGCCCAAGACTTTTGAATGTATGACTCAGGGTATCCCACTGCAAAAGTTAAAGCGTTAAGGAACAGTAGGCAAAAAAGGTTCATGAGTTTTATCTTGTGTGAATTGCAGAAAGCAATGTGTATCAGTTCCATGTCAAATGCATGACGATTGGCACTAAAAACTGGAAGCAACCAATGTTTGGCCACAGTGATATTTTCACCCTGCGGCCAGGAAGTTTCAATCAGATTGTCATGCCACAAGATTCCATTTCGAGTCGTCTTTCTTCTGATTACACAAATTATCTTTCACTTACGGTTTCAGAAGACTCAAATTTTGTACTTTTTCCAGATGATACAAGTATCGGATTAGGAGAAGGAAAGAGCACAAGTCCTCTTACTGAAAAGGCACCAAATGAAATATTCGAAAGCGGACATCTCAAAAGAAGTGGATCATCAACGAATTTGGCAAGATTCAGTACACACAGTTCCGCGCTTCCCACGTAACTCAAAAGCTCAAAAATAAGTTCCTCAAACAATGAAATACAGGAAATAGAATGTGTTAAATCTTTGCAATTAGAGGTACATCTCAACTCTGAAACCCACTGTCTACAATTAATGAAGAACTTTAATGTAGCTATGATTACAGTAATTATGATTATTGCCATTGGAAAAGTAAAAATAAAGAAACTAGTTCATCCTTAATATTTCTGTTCACTAATGGGTTATAGAACCGTTTTCTGGGAGAATTCATGTTACGTGGATAGCATTTACGTAATATATTCTTACATCAATGATATTTGGCGTTAACTTCAGAACATCCATTAATGCCCTTTGTCGTATTCAATAATTCTCTCTTCACAAAATGCAGTGAAAAAATAATGAAAAGCATGAATGTAAATCTAGTACCAAAAGCAACCTCTAGAAAGTCCGCAAGGTGTTAACATCAGTACAGAATGGAGTCAGAGACATGGGTGCACAGGTATTCAACAAGCTATCAGGGCTCATTAAATGGTACGTAGATAACGTAGTGCAGTTTAATTTAAAGAGCTTTCTATTAGGCAACTCCTCAGAGTACCTTCAAGCTAACTATTAAATTTAATGTTTTACGTTAAAGAATAATTAGAATTGGAATTGTAGTACAGCAGTGTTACGTTTTTTCACTGTACTGCACTTAATAGACATCTCACAGACCACTCTTCTGGGATGCATGGAATACGACTAACGTAATAGTAAACACGTTTTGACATCGTAAAGCAGAGAGAGAGAGAGAGAGAGAGAGAGAGAGAGAGAGAGAGAGAGAGTGAGAGAGAGTGAGAGAGTGAGAGAGAGAGAGGAGGGGTGAGGTGGGAGGGGAGGACTAAGTGGGAAGTATAATGCCATCGGACTCCCATGGCGAGGGGCACTCCTGTCATTACGCCAGCGCCTGCTGACACAGGGCGAAACGTGCTACGCGGCGGTTAGCGTGCAATCAATACCCATGCAGCAAATTAGTTCCGAGCAGTTGTCGCCCTGTTAATCTATTACCCCGCACAACTGTGTTTCGCTGACCTAAGGCCGCAGCCCAGACGAACCGAGGGCATGTCGCCCACGCGATAACAATACTGTAGAGGACACTCGAGCCGCTGGCTTCTCACGCACTCTGAGGAAACGGAACGTAGATGGCTTGCCTCTCCACGTCCTCCCTCCCTTTTTTTTATTATTATTTCGGGACCGCTTTGTCTTGATGCTTTGCTCCTCGCCGTATTGCAGCTGACGCACGACGCGCAACAGGCGAACGTGGTTTCAGAGGAAAGACGTGCTTGACAACTTCGGGAAGGTCATCGCTGCGTGGTTTAACGAGTGGACGCCGCCCCCCCCCCCATTTAAATCTATGTATCATAGATCTAACGATGATTGTTACTATAGTCGAGTTAAGTGCAACAGAGATTACACACGTCAGCGTGAGTGCGCTTCACATCTGTTTGGTTGGAAGTCGCAACAGGGCCAACAGAAACGTCCGATCCCACGTGTCGGCTTTGACTCGTGACGTAAGGGTGTTGTGTGTGACGTCATGACGGCGCGGAGTTTGGTTTGAGTGTGACTGTCTCCAGTTCTGTTTTATCTTATTTTATTTACTTTTCTGATCTGTTCGTTCTATCTCGTGAGATTTTTTTAAAATTTAAAAACCTTATTACCTATTTTAATTATCTGTTTCCTCGAATTTCTGTTTTAGTTTATTATAGTTATCTTTCTGATCTGTTCGTTCTATCCCGTGAGATTTTTTTTAAAAAAAGACAAAAAACACTAATCAGCTAGTGAGGCATCTTTATCTTCTATGGGTTGCAGGGGTTACGACCTCTGGGGAGGTGGGTGGGTATTCATGCATGGCTGTCTTCACTTACACGTTGTAGCTACGCAAGGCGTCTAAATTTGTTTATATTTAGTTTGCCCCCCACCCAAAACACCCCATTTCCCGCGCTTGTCCCGTTAGTGTCATTAGGCTTCTTGTGGAAAGTGTGTGTGTTTTTTTGTTTCCGCCATATTTGTGACGTCATGGGTCAAAGCAGACGGGTGGGATCGGACGCTTCCGTATTTCCTAGCAACATTTACACATACAGAAATTGAAATTAACTTCAACACGCTAAATGAGCAACGACAGAAATCATCTTTTTAGCACGACAGTCGAATTTCTATAATTGTGGCGGGGGGGGGGGGGGGGGGGGGGGGGTGTTACCGGGTCGTTGTCAAGCAATCTACCCCGACAAGATAAAATAGGTAATATTGCGTTAAAAAAGAAAAATGCTCGAACGTAGAAGCAGGATGACAGTAGCACGAGTTTGTCCCAGTACCTTCTTAAGCTTGGACTTGAATTATACTACTTTAATGAAAAACCACCTCGACCGATGGAGAATGCTGCACCCTTTCTCACTTTTACTATGGGACCTTAACCCAAAATATTAAAGTAGAACAAGAGGTTGAACAAATTACAACGCAGACGAAGCTTTCCTTCTGATTTTAACTTCCATGCTCGCAGAACTAAATGCAGGGTCGGAACTTCATTTTACTTTGGAACATCCAGCGACATATCTGAGTTGCGAAATTGTCACACTGATACTGATATACGCACAGAACGATGGGCCCGCAAAATAGAACACGGAGACAATGTTATGTAATGACCAGATATAGGTGTCAACCGAAGCT
Organism: Schistocerca serialis cubense; assembly: GCF_023864345.2. Classification (NCBI taxonomy): domain Eukaryota; kingdom Metazoa; phylum Arthropoda; class Insecta; order Orthoptera; family Acrididae; genus Schistocerca; species Schistocerca serialis. Next base: position 794,636,331 of record NC_064639.1, on the reverse strand, counting down.
TCAAAAAAGTTTCGGCAATGACAAAAGCCGGGAAATCTCACAGACCAATAGAACATCGATCGGTTTCTCGTTCCTTGCTTATTCTCAGCGACAAGCGAAAAGTTCGCCACTACTATTAACGTCTAGTCGCTTGTGTGCAACGGAGAGCCTACAAAGAAAAGTGGAAAGGAAAAGGCGTGTACTGGTAAATCATCCCACAGCTACGGTCTGAAAAAGAGAAAGCGATTCATAAATCTGACCTAACGTGGCGAACTTCTTAGATAGCACAGAACACACAAAATTCTCCAGACGCACCGGTTACCGGAGGCAATACAAGCAGCAAGTGAGAAAGGAACCAAACACTTAGTCGCTAACTGGAATGTAGATGTCACTAACCTCTCACATCTCTCTCTCATGTTTATAAGAAGAACGCTGTAACTATGCAAGGCGGAGGAGTCCGAACTGTAAACAGAGGACAGAGCGGATGGACAAATTAGTTGTAGCTGACAGAGAGAATTTGAGTGAAATGCCTAATCGCCTCGCCTGCTATAGTTATGGTTAGGGATCACCAATGCATAACACCTGAACAGCTGTACTGCAGGGTGGCAAACCAATCGTCTCTCACAGCAAGTGAAAGGTATGATTCGGAAAATCTACACTCAAAATACAACGGTACACAATTTATACCACGGTTTTACAATGGTCTTTCAGTCACACGCAGACGTACGTACGTTGGGAGACGCATCGAACTTTCACGCTTGAGTTAAACCCTGGGCGGCTTATTTTAAAGACCCGGGTCCCAAATCCAAATTTATTAAATAGCTCAGACTATCGGCTTCAAAGCTTAATGAGATATGATCTATCGTATGGTCAAGGCTTCACCCCCTGAATCTGTGCACTGCACACAGTTTCACACGTTAGAACTTGCTGGTTATCAGTCACGCATTCTGCAAGGCAAAAAAACTGGCCCACCCCAAAAAGTCAGAATGGAAGAACGATTGCGTTGTGCCGAATACAGTACAACGAGATACAAAAAAAACTATTACTACGAGTGAAATTTTATGTAACGAAACCCACATCTCAGCGCAGGCGATACATAAACACTACCAAAAGGTAACGCGTGACATTCTCAGGCCAAAAGCCAATGGCTCTTTAATTTGTAATGTTTCTTCTTGTTAAAAGCACAAGCATTTGCTGACGGTCGCCTACGAAAAGTCATAGCCGTTTTGGTGCCGGACACAAATAGACGTAATGTCCACACTTTGGTATTCGTCAAAATATGGCCGCATACAACATTATTATAACAAAGCACGAGAGTCAAAACGGAAAAGTAAACTGTAAATTCCGGTATGATACATTTGGAAGAGCACTTACATCTGCAACGTCGACACGGGAAATCCATTACGATATCAATGTGTATCCAATGCTTTGCTGTTCCGTATTACCTCACTTCAACATTTACAAGTACACGTTCCCATCGCCGTGTGAGGCCAAACCCGTAAAGAAACCGCGATTCGAAATGTATGTGAGGAATAAAGTAGGTGATTTAAGACTGTCGACTAAAATTACCATGGAACGTTCTTTCCAGTTCGCAAACAAAATAAGGTTACGATAAATGCCTCATCTATATATATACAAAGCTTAAAAATGTCACCAATTCACAAACTTTCCACGACTGCGGTAACCATATGAAGGGAAAGGAAGGAAAGAAACGGTGAAAGGTAAGTACCTCCACTCCTCCGCCCCCCCCCCCCCCCCTTTAAAAAAAATATTATTTTGTAGTTTGTATACAATATGTACATAATGAACATAAAAAGTCTCGTCCAAAAGTTGTCCAATATAGAAGTTTTATTAATTTTCTTTGCAGATTTAATCGGGAAAAGTGCGTCACACATGACATGCACGTTAGCTTTACGCCACGATACACATCACACTGTTACCACACAACAGTTACTTGGCGAAACCAGTGAATGTGAATTGCATCTAACAACCAAATTATTACCAACCAACTCAACCTACAGCTCAGGCTACACTACAGACTAGAGTTTTCTCTCGCCCCAACCAGTCTATCAAACCCTAGCCGAAATGGAGCAATCTGTCCTTGCTTCCTTGTAGGAACACTCCCAGAATTAAAATTACCAAATAAGCCAGGAACCAGTCGCAAAATCATGTTTTGTTTATTCACTGTTGCTAATCGATTTCAACTGATTAACATCCATCATCGGTGCTTTCAACGAACATGATTTTGCGATTGGTTGCTGCTTATATGGTAATTTTATGGTTTACTGTCACTGCACAACTTGGGAACCACATGCAGCCCACCATTCATAACTCCCAGAATTAACCTATAGCAACTCCATGTACCATTCAGTAGACCGGGGCATCGGACGGAGCTGCGAACCGTACTCAATGAACGCAAAAAGTTCAGTATTTTTAATCACTGCGCCACGCGGACACTATCTACTCAGTCGCTTGTCTAGCGAGCAGGCTCGAGTGTCATACCGACGGTTGTGCAATAGGCGTGCAGACACATTCCTAACAGCAGGGAGAGATAAGCAAGGACACGTGCGGGAACTTACCGTTAGAGACGTTGGTCCTGGTGTCGCCGGCGCCGTTGCCCGCGGCGGAAGCGTCGGCCCGCGACCCAGGCAGGGGCGTTTCGTCCTCGTCCCTCGTCGCACTCAGGAAGCGGCCTATGCGTTCGCGAATCGCGGCCTCCGTGTCGTCGTCTATCTCCTCGTCCTCAAAGTAACCACTCTCGTGCTCTGTGTTCTTGTGAACACCCATGGCGGCAGAGGACGAACAGCCACTCTCCGCCGCCGTCGCAGCAGCAGTGTCAACCGTCACAGGCATACGACGGCCGTCACAGGTCACGCAAAGTGGCGAAGATCGCGAGTCAACTCGATGTGTGCGAGGAGCACTGCCCGCATAGCTCTGTACTTTGGCGCAGGCCAGCTTGACTACCGGACTGTCCTGGCACAGAAGTCACTAGCGTTCGAACCGCAGTACGAAGTCAAACAGTCCAGTGCCGAGCTCTTTCACAAAGTCACAGTTTCGCAAGTCACAGTTCGGCACCTCTCGACCACTGATGTACAAACACAAAAAGATCAAATCACACTACTAAATATCAAACAGCCTGCCATCGGACGTTCCACAATAGCACGAAAAATGTTCCACAAACGACTGTGTAACAGTACGCAACTAGTGAAAATATTTTGTCTCACTCGTCGGGTGGAGAAAATCAGATCGCTCCGGCTCTGAGAATCAGTCTTCAGTATGTAGGTCAAGAACTTCCGCCAGCGGAGTCGCACGAAACAAATCAAATCTCTCAACTTCAAAACTGCTGAAACCACAGTTTCAATACAGACGCGAAAATATCCAAGCGAACACTATCCTAGGAACACAAAAAACAATAATCGTTTCCGCACTTGTCCTTTAACGAGGAAAGAAATAAACTCCCATCCACTACATCCAAAACTTCCTTCTTTAACTGCAAAGTATCACTTTTCAGGTCACAGAACCACTTCCTACGTCCTGTGAGTGGCACACAAAAAACACAGGTCAGAATGATACGCAGTTCCGTAGCGCGATAAACAAAAATGGTGAAGGAAACGAAACTTCACTAATAATCACAATCTGCAAACAAAGAACGAAAAACCACTGTAATCCAAGACGGCGTTGTAGTTGAGAGGCACAGATGGCGTTCCTTTTGTTATTCGTAAAACGACTTTTGTAATTCCACAGCTGTCGCTGTTGTCAACAAGGAAGTAGCGGACGCTAGCGCTCACGCTGCACGTGTTGTCGTCTCAGCGGACGGCTAGCGACTAATCAGAGTCCAGCACTCGATCAGCTGTTCGCTCACGACAGCTTGCGAAAGGGCGGCACTCTGCGCATGCGCAGTGGCAAGCGCCGGTCTCCCCCACTACCGGACGCCATAGCTGCCCCCACCACGACTCTTCAGCGTCGCCAACCTTGCCGCAGCAAAAACCTAGCGTGTAAATAACTGTCGACTTGGCGGCGTCTGCTCCTGCCGTGCACGCTTTGTCAGCTTTTATTTGCTGCTTGCAGAGACGTAATTGAAACGTAGAGCTAATCTACGGCTCAGCCCGATTAAGTATTGTTAACAGCTGTTACTGCAGGCAAAAATAATCAGACGCCTTCTCTCTAGTCTGTGCATTTCTCGGTCGCTTCGTTTGTTTGTCATTCGCATAGCCAGCGAGGGCGATACAATTTTCTGATAACACAACAACTGGCACGGGGGGGGGGGGTAGGGGGATATTGATGCTGGGACACGGTAGTACGGAAGTAACGACGAACTGCAGTAGATTATTGTTCAAGTCCATTTGAAAATGCTCACTGGATAAGGCGTTCTGAACATACTGTTTGGGTAGCAGATGTGCCCTTTAATCACGCTGATCTCTTCTCCCATCTTGTAACAATTTTAAACAGGTGAATTTTCAGTGTACAATAAAACTGCCTGTACTCATTATGCGAGATAGGCGACAAATGTTTCGATCATGCTCATTCGAGAGCCAGCTTCGTCATCCCAGTCATCACCTTTAATTTATGGATATAACGGAAAACCATCTAAATACGCAGGGAGACGTTTGGAAAAACTGCCTACTACGATAATTCGCGCATCGTTAAGTGGTGGGATAGTACTGGAAAATGGTGACGTTATACGCTGTTGCGATGGTACGCACAATGCCTCGTTGGATACAGTCAGAAGTACGCCTTGCAGATCGAAGAGTATTCCATTCTGTTTTAATTTCTAGTCTAGTAAGGAGCATATACGAAAGAAAGAAAAGGCTACAGTTCTGATAATGTTAGCCGTCCATGACCTACGCCAAAATTAATTTTAACGCCGGTTTGAGAATACTGCTCAAGTGGCGTAAGCAAGTGAAAGACGAACTTTTTATTCTTAACAATTTCAAAAACTCATTTTTTAATTAAATAAAGTAAAATTGTCTGAGTACTTACTGTATTGCGTCTTTGTACTTTGTTCAGTGAGGTTGTGCAAGGGTAAGGTGCTAGGGTCATTCGGGAGGAAGGTTGTTAATATTTACATTTCCCATGCTTTCACTTAATGAAAATCCAGGGATGGTTCCTTTAAAAGGTCACGGCGATTTTCCTATCATATACACCCCCAATCAGAGCCTGAGCTAATGACCTTGAGGTCGACAGGACGTTAAACCATTGCATTCCTTTTTTTCCCTCAGTGTGTTTCGATCATGTTTTAACTGGACACATATTCCGAAAAAGTGGGATCTACAGACATAGCGGAACGTATCCTACTTTAGACATTTCCTATTCAAGGAACACACTTCCGGTAAATGACGTAAATGTTGCTACACCAAAACTGTGGATGGATTCCATCGTTTTTCATGACAACGAAACTGTTGTTCTGTCCCTAACGATGTAGACGACAACAGCACATCAACGTGTAGCTTCCCTTCCGAATGACTGCTGTTTAGTAGCCTAAGCTATGAAAGTCAGTATGCACATAACAGTTAGAGGGAAGCCGCAGTATACTTAGTCGAAGTGAAGTACGGACGCAAGACTGGAAAAACAAGACCTAACGACAGTGCTGTGGATTTATCTACAGAACGTGCTGCGTTCATTACTAATTTACTTGATGTTTCTGGTACAGGATTTTTTTTGAGGAGTGGACAATAACTGAGGAAAAGTAGGTGGCACTTTTGCAACCATCTGTATTTAACCCTTTCAGACTTGAATTTTTTTCTGGAGTAAGGAAAATTTTTCTACGTTTGATGATGTTCGTAGGTGGTTTTATAATGATTGTAGATGCAAGGTTTATACAAAAATATGTACCCTATCAAAACAAACTTTGTACAATCGGTTTCATTTTATAGACAAAAATAACTAATTACAAAGTATTTTCTATTGTAATTAATATTAAAATGATCATTCAATAATTACTAAGCAAGAAACAACACCAATATTCAGCTACGCATTGGACTGTAGAGAACCAACCACGATCGTATATTTTGGTGCTCACGAGCTGCTGCGCACTGCTACGCTCATTTGCTGATATTTTCATAGTGATGCCCAACAGTTGGCAGCACTTGCGCATGATGAAAAGGCTGAACATTCACAAGTGTGTACCTCAGGTTTCCATTGGGAAAGATGCTTCCTTTGCAGCTAAGGTACAGTGAAAGTTAATGTACCCCACTGTAGCCAGAGGGTCTGTAAGGGTTAAACAGGGATGGTAACGTAATGATAAGTTTCTCCCAGAAAGAGACTGAGTTCGACCTTAGACCGCCTTTTCCAGCTCTCTGGTTCTCTTGTCCATTTTTGGTAAGAAACTACAGCCAACACTATTCAGTCGAATGTGAGCGTCTGTTTGCACTCTTCTCAAAGTACTCACAGAATTAAAAATGTTAGGATGAGTTGATTCAAATAATGAATTAAAACAAGAATGAAAGCTCTCGCATCCGTTCGTCGTTCTCCAAAGTGCGGAGGATTCGTCAGCCCAAGTAGGAGGCGAGAAAGATGCAATTTCCTCGTCAATATAATCTTCCAATAGATAGTCGGAGAACTGCGTCAGTAATGAATCTTCTGGCATGATACTCATAAAATCAAAAAACGCATTTCCTACCTCTTCATGTTTTACGTACGTTAAAGAGAAGCAATAGTGAAGCCATTTCCCTTTTTCACACTCTTTATCCCTGTAAACTGTGCCAAGTCCAAGTGTCTGAATTTTACGCCACCTGTTAAAGAAAGAAGAAAAAAAGATTTCAACACCTACAATTTTCAATACTACTGAGAGGAAAAAAAATGGAACAACTGGTTCGCTACTAATTAGCATCAATGAATGCCTATGCCAGACGCTACTTTTTACTCATTCACATAATTTAGTGAGAAAATAAGTTTTATGAAACAAACAGCTGTCACTAGACGGTATTCATTTGAAAACTGATGAAAGTTAAGTACTTAATGCCATCCGTAAATACTAACAAACTTCTCATAATATTTTCCAATCAGCGTATTATAACAGTATTTGAAAACAGATACAGAACTAATGACTTTTATTAGTGTCATGTAACTAAAGTCGAATGTAAACCCAATATTATACAGTATTTTTTAACAAAATGAATGGGCGCGTTTTTCAGATTTGTTGCTACAATTCTATGGTGGACAGTTAACAAAGAAATAAACTGAATCATCCAGTTTTCTGCGATTTGGTAAATATCCATAAATAATCATTGGATAACACACGGTAGACAACTATCTAGAGACCTTAACGTCTGTAAAGAATCGGTGGTCTTTTCAGGAAGAAAAATAGTCAACACTGCCTAGAGTCCCAAGCGAAACTATACTGTGTTAGTATAAGATAAAAAAAAGATGGAAAAAAGAAAGAAAACTTATCAAGCTTGGGAAAGATGAAACCCGCAGCCAACTATTTCACTCTCGGGAAAGACTGAATTAACAGCTCCGTAGATTGCTGCCACAAAATCAACCACGAAAATTTTTTGGTTCGAAGCACATTCCTTTGTTTAAACATTCCTGTTTAACACAATCCAGAGCACTGACGTACGTTGCCGTCTTTTTATCTTTTAAAATACAGAAAACCAGTGGAATATACATCCCACAGGTGTACTCATGAATCGTAAATAATTGCAAGAAAAATTATGGAGCATAATCAAATGTGCCATCCATCAGAACTATGTCCTTTTCACATAAATAACGAAGATTTGACTCCGTTGAAAAAATTATCAAACCTGAGTCAGAATCATTTTTCAATACAAATTCCTCATCTTTTATTGTCTTCGTGTTAATAGAATTGACCGCCAAGTGTACCTCCTTTGTTGATTTTGGCAATTTCGGATGGCACTTAAGCTTTGCACTGACAATATTATTTATTATGTATGTTACATCTCGATGAGTCAAGATGGTGACCAAATGGCTCTGCTGCTCCACCTCCTAATTAATGAGTTCTGCAGCTTTCGATTTTATTGAATTCGACACTGATTTTCTTCCTAAGTCTTGCACTAAATGTGGATCATGACTACGATTTCCGTCGCACCTCGACAAAACATGATCATTCCCTAATGTAAAAATTTTTGTGTTGCAGTTATTCTTAGAGTATCTCCAGCCCTGCCGCGCGGGATTAGCCGAGCCGTCTTAGGCGCTGCAGTCATGGAATGTGCGGCTGGTCCTGGCGGAGGTTCGAGTCCTCCCTCGGGCAAGGGCGTGTCTGTTTGTAGGTTAAGTAGTGTTTAAGCTTAGGGACTGATGACCTTAGCAGTTAAGTCCCATAAGATTTCACTCACATTTGAACATTTTTGAATCTCCAGCCCTGCTCGCCAGTCGATTTCTCCTCCCTAAAGCGTCTAAAGGTGAAATTTTTGTAAACAAGGAATTGATGCCTTTCACTAAACAATGTCTTTATACTGTCCTCCATATTCAGTTTAACTCTCCTACGCGTTTAACAAAACTTTATGCTGAAACTCGCCACTGCCTACGATTCACGGGCGGACACGAACATAGCAGAAGAAAGAAGCGTACTGGGTCTACGGGAGGCGCTGCCGGCCGCATCTTTTAGGTGGGAAGCCCCAGGTCTGCGCTCTTCTACCTGAAGGGAAAGTTGCTCAGCTCGTTTGCGGGGATAAGTGAGGCCTAATCTGGACCCTGTTTATGTTGCTCAGTTCGTGTCCGGCCGCCTTTTCGACAACAGTCTTGATGAACTATTGGCTTCTATACAAAGCTCTCTTTTCAGAAAGTAAAAAGTGAGGCGTGCATGCCGATTTCTAGGAAACATTGCGAACAGCCTACAATTCTTTCTTCTTAATCTGGTGTTCACCGTAATCGAAATAATGAAGGAAGGAGTAACCTATGATGAGATAACAAAGAGATCCGGGCCTTAAGTTCTCACGTACCAGTAAAGAGACGTAAAGCAAGTTACAGGGATTTCCTATTTTGAGTCAGATAGTTTATAAAACATATCCAGTGCGCCAGTTTCCGATTAATATTGCGAGGACAGCGACATCTATACTAGGTTGGATTAAAAACGACGATAAATTTCTTCGGAATAGCTGGAAGTTTTGTGAAACAACATTGTTGGTAACTCTCTTATTGTTCAAGCTGAATGGAGTTCTGAAAACTAAGTTTCTGATAGATCTAAAAATCGGTTTAAGTTGAACTGAATTTCCAGTCAGTGTGTATTACCAGTCAGGATGTATAGCAGGAAGCCATGGAAAATGTGAAAATTTTTCGACAGCTGACGATTGCTCACCTTCCATCCCACTGCAGTTGTGCCCCAAGACTTCGTCCCCTCTTCTCTCTTTTATCTCCTCTACGCTGTCGGTATACAAAATCCACCTCCATTAGTTCACCTCCTCCAGTAAGCTGATGGACCCGCTTACCTCGCTCTCTACCCTACACTCCTAAAATCCCAACCATCTCTCCAAATCCACTTCATTCAGTTAACCTCCGAGTGCAACCAATGGTTCCTCAAGTTCGAACTCTAGAATACCAAGACAAAATTGTGGAACGAACCACCCGCATCTTCCGTCTCCAAGACTTTCACTTTACCATTTACGACCATCCTATCCAGTTAACTAGTACACTAAAATACCATTGACTAAACCTCGATCGGCAATTAACACGAGAACCTCATCTACTAATGATCCAACAGAACGCCTACGATACACTGAAACAACTGACTGGCCTATCTGCACCTCTCCACTGTTCTCTGCACCTACAAAACCTTGATCCGTCCAATTCTCTCCTGTGCAAATGTTATATGGATATCTGTCGCACCAAATCTCTAGAAGTCTCTCCAAATCCCTGACAGCTATGTACTCGGCTTGCTTTTTGGATCCTTATACCGTCTCCCACGAGGAAGCACTACAACCTCATCAAATACCCATCCCTCCTCACCCACATCGAACACCTCCGCATATCTTATTCTACTCTCAAACTAGGTTCCAATAACCCCATTGTTTTCCCTGTGGCGCCGGCCGAAGTGGCCGTGCGGTTATAGGCGCTGCAGTCTGGAACCGCGAGACCACTACGGTCGCAGGTTCGAATCCTGCCTCGGGCATGGATGTTTGTGATGTCCTTAGGTTAGTTAGGTTTAACTAGTTCTAAGTTCTAGGGGGCTAATGACCTCAGCAGTTGAGTCCCATAGTGCTCAGAGCCATTTGAACCATTTTTTTTTTTTTCCCTGTGGCCACCAGCCCTTCGTGTGTTGCTGCGACTTTACAAACGCATCCCACCGTCCCCACACCTACACCCACTCCATATCCTATACTAGCTGCAACTTCAACCGACACCCTCTCCCAGACAATGAAATTTGTCCCATTATTTATCCATTCTACCAACTGTAACTCTTCGTCGCCTATCCCACTCCGCATCTGGTCTCCCTGCTTCTTTTCCCTCTCAGTCACTCCTGATCCGTTCTTCTCCTGATCCACGGCCCCGCTCACTTCTCCCCATCTATCTTCCCACAAGTCACCCTAAAATCTACCTTAATTTCCACAACTCCCATCAAACGGACCCACACATTTTTTTCCATCCACGCCCCTAAACCCTACAGTACACCTTTAGTTTCTCCCACCCAAAATCCTATTCTCCCAGTGCAGGTCCTTCAGATTTTGAATGAAAGTGCAGTGCTGTGTTTTAAAAGACTGTCACCATTTCGGCGATGTATTTTTAAATATATACATTTATGTGTTTTTTTAATATCTTTCAGTCATTCCATTTTAATTATAGAAAAATTAACAGTCTTCTTATTTTGCAAGTAAGCACCAAAAACAGTTCATTCTTTTTTAAAGTGTATAGAACCTTCTGTAAACTTATCAACTTTTATTGTTTGTTTCGTCTTTGTATTTTTAAAAGCTCTTGGCTGAGGAGCAGAATGTTGTACCGCTGGCTGCCCGTCCCCCGCCAATATGGGGCGAGAGAGACGAAACAATAATAAAGGAAAAAAAAAAGGTTTGCTCAGCGGTCAGTGGAGATACGTATGTTAGAAAGTACGTAGAGAAATAGAAAAAAATGAGTGGTTCGACGCACAGAATGCAGTTGATGACGTAATTACGGTTGTAATGAAAATGATATGAAGAAGGGCAGCAGATGACTGCAGGCTTACGGACGGTAGACTGGTCGACGAAGTTCTTTACTGGACTGTAAGACCTAAGACAAGGCCGAGACCACGACATGAAGGAAGGTGGATAGGTGACACTAAGAAACACACAGGAGAAACGTTGAAGCGTGGAAAATTCTAGAGGGTGGCTCTGTCCAGCAGGTTCATGTCCAATGATTGATGGTGATGGTGATCTTAACGACAGTGGTGAGTGAGTCTAAGATTGCCAAAAGAGGCAGCGCATCTTTTCTTTTGGGGGGGGGGGGGGGGGCGGCGGCAACTGTCTTAGATAACCTATGTGCCATATTTCAAAGGAATAGATAAATACAGTTTTCGTGTAGTGATAAACTGTTTCTCTGACGACTGAGAGACAGGTAAAACTGGAACTCTGAAACTAGCTTTCGAGACCATTTATTACTTCTTCTTAGGTGCCTTGTCCTCCAAGACGATTGGCAATCAGTAGCAACATATGCTGTTTGTCTATTGATTTTCTGAACTGCGATTCTGTGCTGAACCCAAAAGTTGTACAGCCAGGATGAGCTTCTGTATCCTAGATCACGTCTGCTATCAAACTTTCCTTGAAGTGTTAATTGCAACCTGTGGTATTTGTTGTTGTGCATTATGTAACCAAAGTATTCGAGTTTTCTTCTATTGGTGATGTTGAAAATTTCTAAAACTTTGTTCATACGTTGCAGTACTGCCACATTGATAACTTTATCTATCCGTGATATCCTTAATAGATACGCCCACGTCTCAAATACCTCAAATTTCTCACCAAATACTGCGGTAAATGTCCATGACTCAGCTCCATAGAGTAGGATACTGAGTACGTAGCATCGAAGTAGTCGACCGCTAAGTCTAAGGTTTATGTTACAGTTAGTGGGTACTTTATTCATTTTCTAAAAAGAATTTCTGGCCTGTTCAGTTCTGCAGCGAATTTCGCGAGAGAAGTCCCATTTATCGTTTATCTGACACCCCATATATTTATTTGGTGAATTCCTTTCGATCTTACCAATTTCGGACACCTGGAAGAGGTTTGTTGTGAAGGAATTGCAAATAAAATTCATGTCATTGTGATGGAAGACAGATTCATACAACTATTGAGATGGTGCTGTATACTCTAAGCTGTAACGTTCTTTACTCTAAACGAAAAATACTCGGGGAAGTATACTCCAAGCGGTATTTGGAAACTGTGAATTTCTCGTATCTTTATGTTAATATAGTCGAAAGGAGGATCCTAAATTACAAACTGGAAACGAATATGGTACCTGTTCGTCGAATGAAAAATTGACTGTGAACGTTATTTTGGGACTCACAGGCTGTACTGGGTGAACCAGAACGTCACCGACGAACTGTCAGAGGTAGTGTGATATGAACTAAAGCAAGGGAAAAAAATCTAGTAACCCTGGGCTCTAATACGCATACCTGAAGAACTATGAGCTTCGTATTCAGTGCTATAAAACACATTTCTTCCTCTGCAAAGTCTTTGGAGGAAGTAGCTCTGTAGACGAAAACAAAAAGAAATGTCCAGCAAACATGTGCGTGCCTTAAGAGCTATGAATACTTCTTTGGTAGAAGAGATTTGTTTTACAGCAGCGAAGATGAAGAAGTGCTTATATCTCTGAAAGCTTGTATTTTAGATCCAATATTTACTAGACTTTTTTTCTTGTTTTGGTCCATGCTACTACCTCTCAGAATATGGAAAGCAAAGAGTAATCAGATGAAGAGATTTCTACCACAGTAACGAAGTTGTACAAATTCCCATAGCCTTTGAGGTATGCATCATAAGAGCCCATGTTTACTAGATTTTTATTTTTATTTTGGCCCACACTACTATCCCTGATAGTTTATCGGTAGGGTCAGGAGGGTTCTGGTTCACTATCTATAATGCATGATTAACTGGAAAGTGAAACACTGATTAATACCTAGAACACAACGTTTGCACAACTGGTTGAATTAGAGGCGACCAAGACAATGGGAAGCGTAGTGCTCTAGTTTCGGAGTAATGCGCCTGTACAGTCACCGAAGGTGGCGACGGTGAAGTGCTCGGGCTGAACTTCGAAATCAGCCGCCACCTACCGTGACTGCAAATATGACTCACGGTGACTATTCGCTGTTGTCAATCTCAAAACAAGAATGACACAATAAAATTGTGTAGAAAGAAGATGTTATCCGCGTCAGAAACGACTACTAACAAGGGAACGTCCCCATCGCACCCCCCTCAGATTTAGTTATAACTTGGCACAGTGGATAGGCCTTGATAAACCGAACACAGATCATTTGAGAAAACAGGAAGAAGTTGTGTGAAACTGTGAAAAAATAAGCAAAATATACAAACTGAGTAGTCCATGGGCGACATAGGCAACATCAAGGAGCGCATGAGCTGAGGAACGCCGTGGTCCCGTGGTAGCGTGAGCAGCTGCAGAAGGAGAGGTTCTTGGTTCAAGTCTTCGCACAAGTGAAAATTTTACTTTCTTTATTTTTGGATAGTTATTATCTGTCCGTTCGTTCATTGACGTCTCTGTTCACTGTAATAAGTTAAGTGTCTGTGTTTTGCGAACGCATCGCAAAACCGTGCGATTAGTAGACGAAAGGACGTGCCTCTCCAATCGGAACCGAAAACATTTGATCGCAAGGTCATAGGTCAACCGATTCCTCCACAGGAAAACACATCTGATATATTCTATACGACACTGGTGACGGCATGTGCGTCACATGACAGGAATATGTTGTCGACCCACCTAATTTGTACACTTGGCGAATGGGTAAAAAGATTCTTCTACCTTGCCCGATTTAGGTGTTCTTGTGGATGTGATAATCACTCCCAAAAAAGTGATGAAAACATAAGAGTTTGTCACATAAACTGAAAATAAAAAATTAAAGATTTGACTCGATCGAAGACTTGAACCAAGGACCTTTCGTTCCGCAGCTGCTAACGTTACCACGAGACCACGGCGCTCCTACAATCCCAGTGTCCTTGATGTTGCCTATCTTCCAATGGACTACTCAGTTTGTATATTTTGCTTATTTTTTCACAGTTCCACACAACTTCTTCCTGTTTTCTCAATTGATTTGTGTTCAGTTTTTCCAGGCCTATCCAATGTGCCAACTTATAACTAAATCTGAGGGGGGTGCGATGGGGAGGTTCCCTTGTAAGCAGGGCTGGCAACAAATATATTTTTCAAAGGACTAAAAGAAAAGGAATTTCGTCACAAAACATGTATGGATGACAATGGACTTTCTGCAAGGAAAAGTTATTTACTGTTGCGTTTCTCACCACGTATTTCAATCCATTCTCGCAGTGCAGATCTATGAGATGTTGGTCGTGTCTAAATCATGTTTCAACTTTACTGCTGACGTGAACAGATACATGGCAAAGGCCAAAAGTAACCGTCTATCTTGTCGCTTTTGCTGATCTCAACAGCACTGCACTATGTAGACACCGTGGTGTTAAGCAATAATATTTTCGTGACTCACCTGGATGACACGGCTAACTGAATACTATGAGTCACGCTGTCTGTAGGAGGGTCTGGAACTCAACTGAGGCTGGCACTACACAAACACCCTCAGGTATCATCCCTTGTCGCTATGGATTAACCTTGACGGTCACGAAAGTTGCTCTCTAAGGAAAACAAGAGAACGGCCAGCATTAGTAAACAGTAGGTAAAAACCAATACTCAGTCAAGACAAGCGTTGTGGAAGCTTGCTCCTTTCCAATTGCTGCCACATATGATTTTCTGATATTTGCTGTTTCACTCGACACAAATTTCAGTAATCCAATTTCATCACGGAAATTTAATGACATACACTGATAAGCCAAAACATTATAACCACTGCCCACCGTGACGTTGGATGCCCCCTGGCGGCGTTGTGGACGCGTGACGCGGTAACAAAAGTATGTAAGCTGAGCAGACATGGACGTCGGACCACCCTAGCGAAGATATGGGCTGCAGATGGGAAAATCCATTGAGATAAGCGACTTTGGCAAAGGGCAGATTATTATTAAGAGCCTGCGAATGAATGAAAAAGCTGGTCGAATGTTCACGTGCTACAGTTGTGAGCATGTACGGAAAGAGGTAGAAGGACAGTGAAACTACCACTAGGCGCTAAATCGTTGGACTTCTGCAACTCCTCACAGAACATGTGGTTCGTAGGATTGCCTGCTCTGTAAAGTAGGCTACATAGTGATCTGTGGTATCTATGCCGAAAGAGCACAATGCTGGTGCACGCACAAGTGCTTCGAAGCAAACAGTTCAGCGAACACTGTTCAACACGGAGCTCCGCAGCAGACTACGCCTACGTGTTCACGTGTTAACCCAACGACATCGTCTGTTACGGCCGCAGTGGACATGGGACCAGCGGGATTCGACCGTCAATCAATGGGAACGTGCCGTCTCTTCGGGTGAATCACATTTTTGCCACACAAGGTCGATGGTCATCTCAAGAAACGCCGTCATCGTTCTGAATGGCGGCTCGAAACGTGCAGCGCACCACTAACGTAGGCTGGAGGGAGCAGTATTATGCTATGGGAGACCTTCTCCTGCGCTAGCATGTGAACCTGTGATAATAATCGAAGACGCTGACAGCTGCGAATCACCTGCAGTCCTTCATTCTTGTCTTCCCCGACAACGATACAATGATTCAACAGTATAATTGTCCATTTCTCGGAGCCAGAACCTTACTACAGTATTTTGATGAGTATTATTGCGAACTCACATTGATGTCTCGGCGACCAAATTCGCCTTATGTAAACGCTATGGAAACCATCTGTTTTGGTATCGAGCGCCATCACTGCGTACGCAGATCAGTGCCCCGTTATTTGCGCGAATTACATGATCTGTGCGTAGACAAACACCTACCAACAAACTGTCGAATCCCTGATACGCAGAATCAGTTACGTATTTCGGTCCAAAGATGGTAAACAAGCTATTAAGCAGATGGTTGTAACGTTTGATGTCGCTAGTGTATGTGCAGCAGGTAGAAGATTTCTACGACATATTACAGTAGCCGATAAACGTCACGAAATGCCACTGCAAGGTAATAATGGGAGATTTCAGTGCGAAAGTAGGAAAACATCTAAGAAATACATTATATGGGAAACCTCTGACTAGATATCAGAATTGACAACAAGTCATGCGTGTTAGAATCTGCAAAGACAAACAGCATGTCGGTCCTTAAAATATTTTTCCAGACGAAAAAAAAGGAAAAACAGAATGCTGATTTGTCAAGGACCAAATAGGACTAAAAACAAGGTAATAAAGAAATGTGGCGGCTGTAACACACTTAAGAACTGGAAGTGATTATAGACTCGTAAGGACAATTAAACATAGGTACAAAGGTACACTCCTGGAAATGGAAAAAAGAACACATTGACACCGGTGTGTCAGACCCACCATACTTGCTCCGGACACTGCGAGAGGGCTGTACAAGCAATGATCACACGCACGGCACAGCGGACACACCAGGAACCGCGGTGTTGGCCGTCGAATGGCGCTAGCTGCGCAGCATTTGTGCACCGCCGCCGTCAGTGTCAGCCAGTTTGCCGTGGCATACGGAGCTCCATCGCAGTCTTTAACACTGGTAACATGCCGCGACAGCGTGGACGTGAACCGTATGTGCAGTTGACGGACTTTGAGCGAGGGCGTATAGTGGGCATGCGGGAGGCCGGGTGGACGTACCGCCGAATTGCTCAACACGTGGGGCGTGAGGTCTCCACAGTACATCGATGTTGTCGCCAGTGGTCGGCGGAAGGTGCACGTGCCCATCGACCTGGGACCGGACCGCAGCGACGCACGGATGCACGCCAAGACCGTAGGATCCTACGCAGTGCCGTAGGGGACCGCACCGCCACTTCCCAGCAAATTAAGGACACTGTTGCTCCTGGGGTATCGGCGAGGACCATTCGCAACCGTCTCCATGAAGCTGGGCTACGGTCCCGCACACCGTTAGGCCGTCTTCCGCTCACGCCCCAACATCGTGCAGCCCGCCTCCAGTGGTGTCGCGACAGGCGTGAATGGAGGGACGAATGGAGACGTGTCGTCTTCAGCGATGAGAGTCGCTTCTGCCTTGGTGCCAATGATGGTCGTATGCGTGTTTGGCGCCGTGCAGGTGAGCGGCACAATCAGGACTGCATACGACCGAGGCACACAGGGCCAACACCCGGCATCATGGTGTGGGGAGCGATCTCCTACACTGGCCGTACACCACTGGTGATCGTCGAGGGGACACTGAATAGTGCACAGCACATCCAAACCGTCATCGAACCCATCGTTCTACCATTCCTAGACCGGCAAGGGAACTTGCTGTTCCAACAGGACAATGCACGTCCGCATGTATCCCGTGCCACCCAACGTGCTCTAGAAGGTGTAAGTCAACTACCCTGGCCAGCAAGATCTCCGGATCTGTCCCCCATTGAGCATGTTTGGGACTGGATGAAGCGTCGTCTCACGCGGTCTGCACGTCCAGCACGAACGCTGGTCCAACTGAGGCGCCAGGTGGAAATGGCATGGCAAGCCGTTCCACAGGACTACATGCTGCATCTCTACGATCGTCTCCATGGGAGAATAGCAGCCTGCATTGCTGCGAAAGGTGGATATACACTGTACTAGTGCCGACATTGTGCATGCTCTGTTGCCTGTGTCTATGTGCCTGTGGTTCTGTCAGTGTGATCATGTGATGTATCTGACCCCAGGAATGTGTCAATAAAGTTTCCCCATCCTGGGACAATGAATTCACGGTGTTCTTATTTCAATTTCCAGGAGTGTATAAAGAAGAAAATCTGATCACGCAAGAACTCAGAAATGTAGAGTACGAGAATTTATCTAACAATATGGTGGGCAACAACAAGTACAGAATCTTAGTAAAAGGAGATTATTCGGCAGTTATTTACAGAAAGAGCTTATACAAACTTCAAAAAGATGTTGCAGCTACAAAGAAAGCAAAAGAAATGAAAATCTGGA
Source organism: Schistocerca serialis cubense (assembly GCF_023864345.2). Taxonomy (NCBI): domain Eukaryota; kingdom Metazoa; phylum Arthropoda; class Insecta; order Orthoptera; family Acrididae; genus Schistocerca; species Schistocerca serialis. The sequence continues at coordinate 794,618,286 of NC_064639.1, read as the reverse complement.
ATCGACGAAGCGGATATCAAATAGAAAGCGAGAACTTCCGGTGAACTGGTACAAAACCAATTTAATTGAATTTTATTTTACTAAACAGTGTTCGTAAATGTCTTCGGCAGGATTTTCTACGAGAAACAGTAAAAGTATGAAGGAAAAAAAGAAGGAATTTGTACTGGGTATATGCCACATTTCATGAGTTAAAATAACAGACGACACACTAACAAAAGAGATGGAACTGTTCAATCATTTGAACATTTCTTTAAATGTTTGTCTGGTTGAAACGATGAACCAAAAATACATATAAACTTAAATGACTAGTGTGGAATGACTAAAATGGCGTATAACCAATAAATTGAAAAGAAAATAGTACGTAATAAAAAATAAACCATAGAAGAAGTTGATGAGTGTTTGTATTTACAGCAACTGAAGACACTGCGGGGTTGGACAATAAAACAAATAAAAATGTGAAAAATGTCCTGTGCTGCTTTTAGTAATTTAAATAACGTTTTAAAAACTAAAGGTGTGAACAGGAACTCTTATAATCAGTGCATATTACCAGTTTTGACTTACGGCATCGAGGTGTGGACCCTAAATATGAAAATCATTCCAGTTGGGCGTTGTTAAGTGATCTATTGAGAGAAGCATGTAGGAAATAACTGGATGAAACAGGAACACAAATAAATGGGTTAGAAACTGTAGCTAAAGACGCAATTATGACTCTAAGAAAAATTAAATGAATGTATATGCGGCACGTAGCTAGACAAAGGGGTAGTTGATGGCTAAAGAAAGCTCTTTGCTCGATTCCACTATTTAATAAAACACTTTTCTGAAATTACTTACTTGAAGTGAAGCCTAAAACGGAAGTGAAATGTGGACGATATGCCGTTCAGACAAGAGGAAAAGAGAAACCTTTCGTATGTGGTGTTGTAGAATAATGCTTATGATTAGATGGGCATATAGGATAACTGATGACGGGTTATTGAATCAAATCAAGGAAAAAAGATATTTATGGTACAACTTGACTAAGAGAAGCAATAAGTCGGTAACACACATCCCGAGGCATCGAAGAACAGTTGATTTGGTAATGAAGGAAACTGTGTGTGGAGGGGAGGTGTCAAAATTAAACTGTAGGGAGAGAAGCCAAGGTGTAGCTATAGTAAAACTTCCAGTCGGATTTAGGTTACAGCAGTTATGCATAGCATAGAATGTTACACCAAACAAGTTTCCGTCCTGAAAATCACAAAAATAAAGTTACACTACAAAAGCATGGATACAACAATTCCGCCATGTATCATTCCTCATAATTAAACTTAGGAAAGACAGATGCACCTGAGAAAGAAATGAATTTGATTGTTTGTTCTTAAACTTAATTTCAAATGAATTTTTAGTCCTTTCTATTTCGCTCTTGTTAGGACTACGTATCGATTTCAGGTCTTCTTGTCGTTTTATTTTCCTCCATTATCTTATCGATATCATAAAAGTTACAGTTTTCTTTTGTCAAACCACACTATACCTCAGGTTCTAAGGCTTTTACAGAATTTAATTTCAACAATGTTGTGATGTTTCTTCTTCTGTTTCCAAGTTGTATATTTCAGTTGACAGTTGACGGATGTAACTGCACTCCCAGGAGAGGCTTTTGATGGAGACCATCGAGTGGTGGTGGCAAAGATGAGTGAGATTTGATGAATTGAAAGACATAAAGGAAGGAAGGGAAAGTTAAGTAAACGTGTGGAAACTAAAGGATGGCATGGTACAAGAAAAATTTAAGGAGTTACTTAAGCGTAAAATCCCTTCGGAGTATGGCAATGTGGAAGAGGAATTGGGTAAGTTCAAGAAGCGTTTGAAAGTTCTGCTGAGAAGACTGTGGCAGAGTGTCCGGAAGGGTAAAGGAAAAGGAGACACCATGGTGGAATGAGAGGGTGAAGGAGGCAGTAAAAGAAAAGAAGAAAGCCTGGCATGAATGGAACAGAGACCAAACAAGTAAAAGGAAATACCAGGATAGTAAAAATAAGTGTAAGAAAATGGTAGCAGAAGAAAAGAGGAAAAGCTGGGAGAAATTCACCGAGAGTTGGAAAAAGATGTTACTAGTGGTAAGTGGATGATATGTGGAATTACAAAGAGTATGAGGAAGGAAAAAACATACACAAAGTTGGTGAAAGGGGAAAGCGGAGAGCTATTAATGCAACCAGAGGAGATAAGGAAAAGATGGAAAGAGTACTTTGATAAATTACTGAATGTGAAGAACGGCAATGGAAATGGAATAGAAGTACGGCAGGGGCCAGGGGTCTGGAAGAAGAGGAGGATATAACGATTAGTAGTGGAACTAATTCTGAGAAAAATGAAAACAGGAAAGGCATCTGGGGTAGATGAAATTATTGTGGAAATGATAAAGGCAGTGGGACCAGTTAGCTACAGTGGCTATATAGACTAATAAGATGCATTTGGACCCAAAAATGTGTACCTGAAGAATGGGTAAAGGGAATAATAATCCCAGTTTTCAAGAAGGGTGACAGGAAAGTATGTGACAACTATCGAGGGATCACACTCATATCCCAAGTAGCAAAAATAATGGAGAGGATACTGAAAAGAAGAGTGAGAGAAAAAGTGGAAGGGCAGTTAGAAGAGGAGCAGTATGTCTTTCTTCATGGTAGATCAAAAGTGGACCCAATCTTTAGTAGAGACAGTTGATGGAAAGACATTGGGAGTATGGGAAAGATTTGGTGATGACATTTCTCGACCTAGTGTTCTCAGGGAAAAGGTATAGGCAACCCTGAAGAGAAAGGGAGTTGGAAAGCAGACACTTGAAGTCATCCAGGCAATGTATGAAAAAAGTTCTAGTTGTGTGCAGACACCAGTTAGAAAAACTGAATGGTTTGAGAATGTTACGGGACTAAGACAAGGAAGTGTAATATCACCACTCCTCTTTATAATAGTGATGGATGAAATAGTCAAAGAGACGAAAGAAGCCTATAGAGGAAGGAGGATGAAGCTGTTACTATTTGCTGATGATATTGTGGAGTGGGGAAGAAGCAGTAAGGAGGTACAAAACAAATAGATATCCTAAATGATAAGATAGAGAAATATGGAATGAAATTTAGTGTGGAGAAAAGCAAGAGTATGGTGGTAACTAGAGGGAATAGAGAGGGCAAGGGACAAATTCATATTAAGGGACGGAATACTGAAATGGTGAACAACTTCAAATATTTGGGAAGTGTATTAATGGGGAATGCTCGTTTGGAGACAGAAATGAGCAAAAGACTACAGCAGGGTAGTGCATTTTACCAATGTGTGAGGGGTTTGGTGTGGGGAAGAGAAGTGCTAATGAGGTGCAAGCTGGTGCTATACAAGACTTACTTCACACCCATACTAATTTACGGCTCAGAGACTTGGACTATGACTAGAAGAGAGGAGAGCGGGATACAATCCAGTGAAATGAAGTTTCTGAGAAGTATGTAAGGGAAGACGAGGAGAGACAGAATGAAAAATGAAGATGTTAGGAAGGTAATTGGAGTGGAGATGTTGACTGAGAAAATTGAAAAGAATAGATTAAAATGGTTTGGGCATGTGAAGAGGATGGGAGAGGGGAGAATACCAAGAAGGACGATGCAGTTCAAGATTGAGGGCAAGAGGCCAAGAGGAAGACCGAGAACAAGATGGATTGATGTAAGATGAGTTAAAGAAGGAGAAACCTGCTATGGGACCAAATTGTGGAAGAAGGATGGTGGAAAGATCGAGTAAAGTGGCGAAGTACCATTGATACCCCAACCCGATCAGATATTGGATAGAGGGGAAACGAAGAAGATGATGATATTTCTAAATCTTTCTTAACCTACTAGTTATAGTTTGTTGCGTATATCTTTGTGCAGAGGTACTTAGAGAACTATTTTAAAAAGAAATTTAAGATGATGACCATAGCTCCACCAGTTTATTCTGTTTATCCCATGGAGTAAACAGAAGGGGAATCAAGAGCAGTAAATTATGTTTAGTAAACAACAAATAAAAATAAATTATGGTTTACTCAAGACGGAATACTCAAATATACCCGTATTGTATTGCCCAAACAATGTCATCATTTTTTATCTTAATAATTTGTAGCAGTATAAATAATATGCCAATATTTGTCACAGGAGTCTTTCATTACATTGCAACGTCATCAAGAAATCCTTAGTTCTAAGTAATATTATTAATTATCAAGCGAAATGATTTCTGTTTACTTTCCGATCTGCACTGACAAATGCAACACTGCCCAAGGCTTGTACCTTTGTGGAGAAAGTGAAACAGTATAAAAAGGATACGCACAGCTGTCCTCAGTCCGACAGTTAGTCTGAACATTAGAGAGCCTTACAAGTCAAGATACCATGCGAGGTCTTCCTTAACTTCTCAGGTTCAGCTTATTGTTAGTGGATTGTCCGCCCCTGGTAGCTGAGTGGTCAGCGCGACAGAATGTCAATCCTAAGGGCCCGGGTTCGATTCCCGGCTGGGTCGGAGATTTTCTCCGCTCAGGGACTGGGTGTTGTGTTGTGTTGTCCTAATCATCATCATTTCATCCCCATCGACGCGCAAGTCGCCGAAGTGGCGTCAAATCGAAAGACTTGCACCAACCGAATGGTCTTCCCGAGGGGAGGCCCTCGACACACGAAAAAAAAACAAAAAAAAAAACGTGGATTTACCCAGAGATCCTAGTCCAAGTCGTCCAACGAACTTTCAACAGGACTATCCAGGCAGCTGTAGGGGTGTCCCACATCTTCCTCCGACCTTTGAACTGATTTACCCAGGACGTTTAGGTGAAACATCTTAATGTGAACTCGGAAGCACGGCATATCCGGCTTTTTTCACGCTCACAAACTATTTCCAGCGATGAAAGAAGTGATAAATGACAGATGAAAGTCCCAGAACCAGGTGTGAATTCATTTCCGGAACTTTGGCTTTGCCACCTGACAGTCACCGACTAGGCCACGGGGCCACAGACTGTTACTTCAGTGAGATGCCAAAAGTCGTATGATTACAATTGCACATATACAGACGGCAGTAGTATCGTGTACACAAGGCACAAAAGGACAGTGCATTGGCTTAGATGTCATTTGTACTCAGGTGGTTCATGAGAAAAGTTGTCCGACCTGATTATGGCCACATGACAGGAAGTAATAGACTTTGACGCAGAATGGTAGTTGGAGCTAGACGCATGGAACATTTCATTTCGCATATCGTAGGCGAATTCAGTACTCCAGGATTCACACCGTCAAGAGTGCGCCGAGAACATAAAATTTCAGGCACTACCTCTGACCGAGGCCTTCACTTAACGACCGAGTGCAGCGGCATTTGCTTAGAGTTGTCAGTGCTAACAGATAAACAACAGCGCGTGAAATAACCGCAGAAATCAAGATGGGACGTTCAACGAGCGTACCCATTAGTACCGTGTAGCGAAATCTGTCGTTAACGCGCTATGGCAACAGACGATCGATGAGAGTGCATTTGCTAACAGCGCGGTATCGTCTGCAGCGCCTCTCCTGGGCTCGTGGCCATATCGGATCGACCCTAGACGACTGGAAAACTGTAGTCTTCAAATGGCTCTAAGCTAAGCACTATGGGTCTTAACATCTGAGGCCATCAGTCCCCTAGATTTAGAACTACTTAAACCTAACTAAGCTAAGGACATCACACACATCCACGCCCGAGGCAGGATTCGAACCTGCGACCGTAGCAGCAGCTCGGTTCCGGACCGAAGCGCCTATAACCGCTCGGCCGTAGCGGCAGGCGGATGTTTGTAGATAAGAGCTGATGGTAGGGTTGAAGTGTTGCCGTGAACGCAGGATGTCAACAAGGTGGCGGTAGTTCCATAATGGCGTGGGGTATGTTTACATGGAATGGACTACACAGTATTAGGTGTCCCACGACTTCTGTAACCTCAGTGTGTTTCTCGTTGTTTAATATAGCCGGTTAAGCACCAGCGCTGCCCCCCCCCCCTTCCTCGTCGTGCGTCGCGGGCAGGATCAGAGGAGACACATCACCTCGTGCCGGCCCTACCTTGACTGCGCGAACCGCGACGTCTGCGACGGTAGCCACTTCCGCCGACTTGTTTGCCGCCACTGTGTTTACAAGGCGGCGGCAGAGACTTAACAAACTGCGCGCGCGACAATAAACTGAAAGGGCCGAGAGGGCAAGAAATGCTCCCGTCTCAGACGAAGGACGTGTTTTGACACTCCTGTACTGCATTATTATTTTACATTTGTTTATCTCCTTTTTACGAGGGAGTGTTGCGAAGTATTGTGCATGGCATAACTTCAGTCTTTCTGTAAGATGCTGCCTCCGCTAACAATGAATCGTAAAACGTATTTTTTTCCGTTTGAAATGGCTGTAGTCTCTTAATGGATAGAGTGCCGATCAAATGAAGTGACAACGGTGACCACAACTACCACCACACAACATTTAAATTTTAAGCATTCGTATAAAAACATTAGCAGCTTAAATAAATAAAGTTCTTACTGTCGGCCGTAGTGGCCGAGCGGTTCTAAGCGCTACAGTCTGGAACCGCGCGGCCGCTACGGTCGCAGGTTCGAATCCTGCATCGGGCATGGATGTGTGTGATGTTCTTGGGTTAGTTAGGTTTAAGTAGTTCTAAGTTCTAGGGGACTGATGACCTCAGAAGTTAAGTCCCATAATGCTCAGAGCCAAAGTTCATACTCAAAGGGCACCAGCTGCTCTCCTGCATTTGTGCGTGCAATCGGAACTTGTGTACAGCTCCAACTAACAAAAATAATTTTGAAAGGAGGCCTTTGTAGATTAAATCTACAGTGACTGCGTAAGCTATTACGTGGACCGACTCGTTACGGGATATGAATTCTGTGTCTCTGACAGACATATACTGAAGAGCCAAATAAACTGGTACACCTGCCTAATATCGTGAAGGGCCCCCGCGTGCGCGCAAAAGTGTCGCAACACGACGTTGCATTGACTGGACTAATGTCTGAAGTAGTGCTGGAGGGAACTGACACCACGAATCCTGAAGCGCTGTCCACAAATCCGTAAGAGTACGAGGGGATGGAGATCTGTTCTGCAAAGCACATTGCAATGCATCCCAGACGTGCTTAATAATATTAATGTCTGGGGAGTTTGGTGGAACTGTTTAAACTCAGAAGAGTGTTCCTGGGGCCACTCTGTAGCAATTCTGGGAGTGTGGGTGTGGCATTATCCTGCCGGAATTGCCCAAGTCCGTCGAAATGCACAATGGACATGAATGGATGCATATATGAAAATGATATCTGTCTTTAGGACATGTCTGAATTAATAGATACCATCGGTAACCTTGCAGCTCTCTTAGAATGAAATAAGAATTAAAACAAGACCCTAAGCTGTCGACAGGCGTCGATATACATCAAGGGGGACAGTTGAAAATGTGTGCCCCGACCGGGGGTCGAACCCGAGATCTCCTGCTTACATGGCAGACGCTCCATCCATCTGCGCCACCGAGGGCACAGAGAATAGTGCGACTGCAGGACTTATCATTTGTTCGCTCCCCGTGAGACCCACATTCCCAACTTAATGCCCACACACTACATTCGTAGTGCCCCTGCCCATTACACTCATTACTCGCGGCAGACAATCTTACCGAGACCCGTAAGAGTTCGGGCAATGCGTGTGTATCCAGCACAGAAGAAGAAGGTAATGGCCGGTTAACCTTAACTATATGAAGATGGTATCTTCATATAGTACCTACTGCTTGATAGTTACTTCTGTTTTTTTATGCCAGAGGGTTAGAAATGAATTACATGCTCGCAAAATGTTCCTGTTACGGATTTTTCTCAGAATATGTAAAGTAAACATACCATAGAAAGATTTAAATTTATCTCATACGAAATTATTGGGTCCATTTCGCCAGGTAACATAACAGAAAGGCGTAGCAGAGACATCGCATTTTAAAGGAGCCTGTGCTAGTATCAGCCAGGGAGAGAAACCGTTTGTACTGATATACAGGGTAGTTACAATAAAACTTTCGCTTCTTGAGAGATTCCACATGAAAAACGAGTGATCCTAAGACAATGAAACTTTGTGGAAACATTTTTAAGGATATGCGGAATAGAAATCACAAATAAACCAGCACAGTCTGAACATCATTCCTATGAAGTTGGGTACCCATACAGTACATAGTCTTCTGTTTACAATGGTTCAGGTAGCGAAAGTTTATTTATAACCACACTGTACTTAAGAGCGTAGTAAATAGACCGGAACGTTTCTCTTTATAACATTCCAGTATTAGAGAACAGCTATTTTCCTGTCAGTGGTCGACTCGACATTAAGGACGAGCAAGGTAGCGCACTAGTTAACATACTGAAACTTCGGGACAAAGTGAGACTGGGAGACAATAGTACACAACATTCAGTGCGATTGTGCCATGTAACGCACGGCGGTGCTCGAACAAACTATAGTTTCAACCAGGGGAAGTATGTAAAGTCGATGCCGAAATATCTACTTGTACGTAAATGACAAATTATACTCTCGAGTGCGATTACTTTGCCACTTCGCTGCGAAACAAAGTTCTTGATATTTGAGGTGGTTTCTCTGTTTCAATTCTCTCTCGACTCGCCGGATCTACGTGTCTGCACGTAAAATCTGTGCAGTATTGTACAAGCTTGGCTGCAGCCTACAGCCCTCTGGGAGTCGGTGTTAACTCTCAGTCATACCATTTCAGGTGTAACTAATTGTTTTTTCATATTTTTGCGCCACAGTCTTGTAATAATGTTTGAATTATATCACCACCATTATATTGTAAAACGTCTTTTATTTTAATTACTATCATGATTTTAGCCTCAAGCCATTATTAAGTACAACAATGCTGGTTATAAATATACTTTGCTAAGTGAAGTCAGAGTGTAGATAAGTACAAAATCAACGAAACGTACGGTAGACAACTAGCAAACATGTTCTTCAGTCGTAAAACTATTTAGTCACAGAATGAGCACCAACACAGAAGTTACATGTGCAGTGGACGTGGTCTGTAAATATACTATGGATGTTACTTGTTGAGTTAACTAGTATTCTGTTGAGTCGGTAGCTTATTACTATGATCGAAGGCAAGCCATTAACTCAACCATTTTGTGAGAAGGACACGCTAGAGTACGCGGCTGCAGCTATTTTCTTACTATAAAATACCAGCAGAGCATTCTGTGTAATGGGGGTGTGCAATTTATACGTAGCAGCCATGTAAAAATATACAACGAGGTGACAAAAGTCATAGAATACCTGCTACGCTACTGGCCATTAAAATTGCTACACGAGGAAGATGACGTGCTACAGACGCGAAATTTAACGACAGGAAGAAGATGCTGTGATAAGCAAATGATTAGCTTTTCAGAGCATTCACACAAGGTAGGCGCCGGTAGCGACACCTACAACGTGCTGACATGAGGAAAGTTTGCAGCCGATTTCTCATACACGAACAGCAGTTGCCCGGCGTTGCCTGGTGAAACGTTGTAATGCCTCGTGTAAGGAGGAGAAATACGCACCATCACGTTTCCGACTTTGATAAAGGTCGGATTGTAGCCTATCGCGATTGCGGTTTATCGTATCGCGACATTGCTGCTCGCGTTGGTCGAGATCCAATGACTGTTAGCAGAATATGGAATCGGTGGGTTAAGGAGGGTAATACGGAACGCCGTGCTGGATCCCAACGGCCTCGTATCACTAGCAGTCGAGATGACAGGCATCTTATCCGCATGGCTGTAATGGATCGATCGTGCAGCTACGCCTCGATCCCTGTGTCAACAGATGGGGACGTTTGCAAGACAACAACCATCTGCACGAACAGTTCGACGACGTTTGCAGCAGCATGTACTATCAGCTCGGAGACCATGGCTGCGGTTACCCTTGACGCTGCATCACAGACAGGAGCGCCTGCGATGGTGTACTCAACGACGAACCTGGGTTCACGATTGGCAAAACGTCATTTTTTCGGATGAATCGAAGTTCTGCTTACAGCATCATGATGGTCGCATCCGTGTTTGGCGACATCGCGGTGAACGCGCATTGGAAGCGAGTATTCGTCATCGCCATACTGGCGTATGACCCGGCGTGATGGTATGGGGTGCCATTGGTCACACGTCTCGGTCACGTCTTGTTCGCATTGACGGCACTTTGAACAGTGGACGTTACATTTCAGATGTGTTACGACCCGTGGCTCTACCCTTCATTCGATCCCTGCGAAACCCTACATTTCAGCAGGACAATGCGCGACCGCATGTCGCAGGTCCTGTACGCGCCTTTCTGGATACAAAAAATGTTCGACTGCTGCCCTGGCCAGCACATTCTCCAGATGTCTCACCAACTGAAAACTTCTGGTCAATGGTGGCCGAGCAACTGGCACGTCACAATACGCCAGTCACTACTCTTGATGAACTGTTGTATCGTGTTGAAGCTGCATGGGCAGCTGCAACTGTACACGCCATCCAAGCTCTGTTCGACTCAATGCCCAGGCATATCAATACCGTTATTACGCCCAGATGTGGTTGTTCTGGGTACTGATTTCTATGCACCCAAATTGCGTGAAAATGTAATCACATGTCAGTTCTAGTATAATATATTTGTCCAATGAATACCCGTTTATCATCTGCATTTCTTCTTGGTGTAGCAATTTTAATGGCCAGTAGTGTAATACAGTGTCGGACCTCCTTTAGCCTAACGTAGTGTACGAAGTCGACGTGGCATGAACTCAACAAGTCGATGGAAGTCCGCTGCAAAAATACTAATTAATGCTGCCTCTATAGCCGTCATAAGTTTAAAGTTGCCGATGGAGGATTAGTGCACGAAATGAGATCTAGATTATGTCCCATAAATGTTCGATAGATGGCCAGATCATTCCCTTGAATTGTCCAGAATGGTCCTCCAAGCAATCGTGAACAACTGTGGCTCCGTGACATAGCGCATCGTCATCCATAAAAATTCCATTGTTGCCTGGGAACATGAATGGCTGCAAATAGTCTCCAAGTAGCCGAACATAACCACTTCCATTCAATGATCGGCTCAGTTGCACCAGAGTACTCAGTCCATTCCATGTAAGCACAGCCCACACCTTTATGGCGCCACCACCAGCTTGCACAGTGCCTTGTTGACATGTTGGGTCCATGGTTTCTTAGGATCTGCGCCATACTCGAATCCTACCATCAGCTATTACCAACAGAAATCGGGTCTCATCTGACCAGGCCACATTTTTTCCGCACGTCAAGGGACCAATTGATATGGTCAAGAGCCCAGGAGAGGCTGTTAGCTGTTAGCAAAGGCACTCGCGTCGGTCGTCTGCTGTCATAGCCCACTAGCGCCACATATCGCTGCACTGTTCTAACAGATACGTTGGTCGTACGCCCCACATTGATGCCTGCAGTTATTTCACGCAACGTTGTCTCTCTTTTAGCACTCACAACTCTGCGCAAACGCCGCTGCTCTCGGTCGTTAAGTTAAGCATGTCGGCCGCAGCGCTGTCCATGGTGAGAGGCAATGCCTGAAATTTGGTATTGTCGGGACACTCTTGACACTTTTAATCTCGGAATACTGAATTCTTTAACGATTTCCGAAATGGAATATTCCATACGTGCAGCTCCAACTACCATCCCACGTTCAAAGTCTGTTAATGCCTGTCGCGCGACCATAATCAAGTCGAAAACCTTTTCACATGAATCACCTGAGTACAAACGACAGCTTCGCTAGTACATTGCCCTTTTATACAATGTGTACACGATACTAGCGCCATCTGCGTATGTGCATATCGCTGTCGCATGACTTTCATCATCTCAGCGTTACTTTTCTGGTGTGACAAAGACTTCGGGAACTAGATTTCTAGAAATCTTACAAGTCTATTGTACTATTACTTCCTGTTCTACGAGGGGCGTTTGAAAAGTCCGTGCAAAGTCCGAGAGATGGCACCACCGGCGCGTATCGAAGTCGTGTTTAGTTAGTAGCATCTTTGGAAAGTACGCACACCAAGTTTCAGCCATATTGGTCTATTTCTCTGTGTTTGGCATTCGTGTGAATCAAGGAAGTGGAGTGATTGTCAAAAACGGGACGAAAAAGAATTTCGTGTGGTGATTAAACATTACTTTATGAAACGTAAAACGACCCAGGAGACTAAAGAGAAGATTGATAAACATTACGGTGACTCTGCACCTTCGATGATAACAGTGTATAAGGGGTTTCAAAATTTTCGGAGTGGCCATATGGGCACAAGTGATGCTGAACGTTCTGGACGCCGTGTGGAGGTTACGACTCCAAAAATCATTGATAAAATCCGTGATATGGTGATGGATGAGAGAAGAGTCAAGGGGCGTGAGATTGCTAGTGCTGTGGGCATCTCGAATGAACGGTTACATAATATTTTGCGTAAACATTTGGACATGAGAAAGCTATCTGCAAGATGGGTTCCGCGACTGCTCACGCTTGACCAAAAACGGAATCCTGTGAAGTGTTGTAAGGATGGTTTGCAGCTGTTCAGGAAGAATCCGCAGGAATTTCAGCGTCGTTTCGACACTGTACACGAAACATGGATACATTATTATACTCCTGAGCCCAAACAACAAACTAAACAATGGGTTACCAAAGGAGAATCTGCACCAAAAAAGGCGAAGACCATTCCTTAGGCCGGAAAGGTTATGACGACTGTCTTTTGGGATTCGCAAGGGATAATCCTTATCGACTATCTGGAAAAGGGTCAAATTATTACAGCTACATATTATTCATCACCGAGCGATGTGGCGCAGTGTTAGCACACTGGATTCGCATTCGGGAGGACGACGGTTCAATTCCGCGTCCGGTCATCCTCATTTAGGTTTTCCGTGATTTCCCTAAATCGCTCCAGGCAAATGCCGGGATGGTTCCTTTGAAAGGGCACGGCCGACTTCTTTCTCCGTCCTTCCCTAATCCGATGAGACCGATGACCTCGCTGTTTGGTCTCTTCCCCCAAAACGATCCAATCCAATCCACATTATTCATCATTATTGGACCGTTTGAAAACCGAGCTGCAAGAAAAACGCCAGCGATTAGACCGCAAAAAAGTCCTTTCCAATCACGACAATGCACCAGCACACACCTCATCAGTTATTGTTACAAAATTAATGAAAATAGGATTCCAACTCGTCTCCCATCCCCCCTATTCTCCAGACTTGGCTGCCTCGGACTGCTGTTTGTTCCACAATTTGAAGAAATGGCTGGCGGGACAAAGGTTTTATTCAAACGAGGAGATGTTTGTAGCAACTAATAGCTATTTTGCAGACTTGGACACTTCCTATTATTCGGAAGGGATCAACAAATTAGAACAGCGTTGGACGAAATGTATAAGTCTAAAAGGAGACTATGTCGAAAAATAAAAAAGGTTTACCCCAAACACGTAAGTAATTTTTATTTTTGCAGGGGCTTTTCAAACGCCCCTCGTATAATGGGCAACTAGCAACTAACTTTCCAAAATTTACAAAAATACTAATGCCATTGGTCGTCTTCAAATAGTTCCATTGATAAACTGCATTCAGTTGTTTTTTGTAAAAATAATGACAAAATTTTATTAATAAAAGGGTGTGTGAAATGAGTACGAGGCAGATGGAGAAACAAGTAAGTAAAATATTTATTGTTTCAAAACTAATACTGGAAATATTAATACATTTATCCCACTGTGAGACGATCAATGCCTTGATGAAAAATTGTTCGCGGTTTCCTACGGAACCATGGTTGTACCCAGTCGTGCACCTCTTCGTCCGAAGCAAACCGACGGCCACGAATGTTTTTCTTCAGAGTTCCGAAAATATGGAATTCGCGTGGGGAGAGATTAGGTCTGTGTGGAGGGTATGTAATGGCTTCATGGCCAAACGTCTGCATCGTAGTCGAAATAGCCGTGGCAACATGTTGGCTCGTCTTGTCTCACCGCGAGAGAAATGTATTAACAGTTATGGAGATTACTTTTAAAATAGCAAACATTTTACTTAAGTACTTTTTTCCATCTGTTTAGTTTTCGTTTGAGTGCCCCGTGTAATTATCCAGTTCGGTTATTCCTTTTCAGAGAATATTGTCTGTCTTATTCTGAACATAAATCGTACGGTTGATTGCATGAGTCTGCTGCGTTATCTGGACGCTCCCAAATCCCACTTACAACTGATGTGTGATACTCATTAGCCTTGGGAGTGTCGTCCCTTGGCAACTACCTGATACGCCAGGCATTTACGCACTCATTTTATGGACGCTACGCTGCATCAGATCTGTAATTACTGGAAGTTTGATTTAAGCGACAAGGTTCGAAATACTGGTAACTAAATACTTGATCACTTTACTGCGTTTATAAGCCTTGAAGCTGATATCATCTGACATTGTGCTTCTAGTAACTGTGTCCTTGAGCTTTTTCCTTGTTGTTAAACCTTGAGGTCAAAGGTGTAACAGTACTTTTAAAGCTTCATCCAGCCATTCCCTCGACCTTCCGCTTGTCACAGTCTTAGCACGAAGGTGTTCGGGCACCAAGCCATTGTCCTGCCAATTGAAGTCTTCTCATCTTTATTTTCTGGAAAATCTTAAGTTCTTATACCATATACGAAGAGTTCCTGATTCGTCCATCTTCCCCAGCAATCAGTGTAATATATGGCTGCTCTCTTTAAATGTGGATAAGTGCTACTTGGTGACTGTAACTAAGAGTAAGAACCCGATGGTATCCGATTTAAAGATTAGTTATGGGCTTATGGACTACGGCACATCGTTCAAATATTTATTAGTAGTACTAAGCAGCGATATGAAGAGAGGCGATCATGTAAAACCAGTATTAGGGCAGGTGATTGGAACACTCACATGTTTTCATAGTGTTCAAGAGGAGTGTGCATTTAAAGGCATTACCACGGCAGAATGGAAGACGTTAGTGCGGCCAGTTCTACAATATTGTTCCAAAGTCTGGAAATAGACATCGAATACAAGGACGTGCTGTTACAATCAGTCAAGTCGGCGTAGCCTAAACGAAAATAAAAGAGAGAATTTTAGGGAACGTAAATGGGACTCTTTGGAAGAAAGGCAACGTTTTCGAACAGTTGGATAAATTTAGAAAACTAGTATCAAGGAAGATTATACGACAGTTCTTATGTAACTGTCCTATATCTTGCGTTGAAATATCTCTTGAATAAAATAAGATAGATTAGGCTGCATACAGAGGCATGCCTACATCTTAATTTTCCCTCGCTCAACATCCGAATGGGATAGGACATGTAATAGCTAATATCGTTAGGAAGTCCTCTCCGGCACGTCATGCACAGGGGCTTCTAGGATATATACGTAGATTTAGATATAGATAACGCGAACTACACCCAAGATCTTTCTGAACACTCTACGCCGGAAATCACCATCATTACTGTCTCATTGACAGTGATTTTCTGGCCGATTGCATGCATTTGAGGCAAGGTCACTTGTCGTTTCCTTCACCTTATTTTCAGACTGTATTAGTCCATCACATATTCTTAAATGGATGTGTTTGTTCCAGTGTAGCTGTAGACTGCCCGAAGTAATTAGTACGAAACTAGATACACAGATAATTTACCATTTGAAAGAAAATATAAAAACATTTCCGGATAAGATACAAATAACATCCCCAGCGAGACAGCACGAAGGGAATGTATAAATAGAGTGAAATAAAGAGTTTAGCTCTCGAAGATGCGGAGCAATTTAAACCAACTTTGAGTTATTATGTGTAACTATATGTAAGGTGCTAGTAAAGCTTAGAGTTGGATGAGGGAGGGGTGTTGGTGGGGGAGGGATGGAATCTGGATCTATATCGAGTAAGAACCCTATGGAACACACACTGAAGTAGAGGAAGTGGGAACGGGTTGAAATGTAAAAATTAATGTGGCTGTGGTCACCAGGGGCTACTTTAACCGAACCTGGTACATATACAGGGGTGGACAAAAATATAGAAACACCGAAAATAGCCTACAACACATAACCATGCCTAATACGGCGTAGAAAATTCTTTGGCATTCAACGCAGATTCCAGTCGTCTCGGAGTGGATAAATACAGGTCATGTACGGTCTTCAAGGGAAAAATATAGCATTCTATCTGTGCAAAAGTGGCGAGTTCAGAGAACGACGATGGAAGTCGATGGCGATCACGCACTCTCGTCTCCAAAGTAGACCATAAAGGCTCAATAATACTTACATCTTGTGTTTATAGTGACCACGAAAGATACGACAATTCATTGTCGTGCTCAGAGAGCTAGTCCTGGATGATCCGAGCTGTGTGAACAGTGGCGCTGCCGTCTTGGAACATAGCAACACCGTTGGGAAACAAACGTTGTACCATGGCATGACATGATCAGCCAAAATGATCACATAATCCTTGGCAGTAATGCAGCCTTGCAGACCAACCACGGGGCCCATGTAAAACCACGTTATGGCTGCCCCGATCACCACAGAACCCTAATCATGTTTCACTCTCGGAACGTTAACTCGGTCAGAAGTTGCAAGACTCATTCTTCCATCGCTTCGGCGCCACGTTTTCTTTTTAAGGAGTGGTTTTGGAATTCCAGTTCGCTCTGGATTTTCCATCTTATGGAGCTCCCTTCGTGTTGCTGTCATTGATCGCGATTGCTACATTCAGTTTCGCAGTGACTTTTGAGTTGTCGTCATCTGATTTTTCTTCGCAATTCTCTTCAATGACCACCCGTCACGATCAGTCAACACATACTTCCTACCACGTTGTGACTTAAGAGTATGATGTTTTTTCCGCTTTCCCTGCATGCGGTATAAATCTTCGATACGGTGCCTCTTGAAACACCAAACCGCGGAACCACTGGTAAGTAGTTAGCTAATAAATGTGAATATAAAACAGCAGCTGTCACTCTAGGATTCCGGCGAAAAGACTACGTCCATGTCATTTTCCACAACGCATAACAGCATTAGGAGCAAAACAGGACGGTGACACGGTACAGAATGTGCGCGTAAGATTTGGATCGATGTGGTAGAGCTGAGGACAAGCTAATAATGGATGTAAGACGCTCAGGAGAGAATGCAGTGGAAGAAGGAATAGAGGAACAAAGATTAGGGTTTGATGTCCCATCGACGTCTATATCTTTAGAGATGGAGCACAAGCTAGGACTGTGCGAAGGATGGAGAAAAATCGGCCGTGCCCTTCCAAGGCAACTATCCCGACATTTTCCTGGAGCGATTAGGGAAATCAAGGAAAACGTAAATCCGGATGGCAGGACGCTGATTTGAACTGTCGTCTTCCAAATGCGAGTCTAGTGACCTAACCACTGCACCACCTCGCTCGTTTGCAATGGAAAATATTACTGAGAAGGCGTGATGTGGAGTACAAAAATGGTTCAAATGGCTCTGAGCACTATGGGACTTAACTTCTGAGGTCATGAGTCCCCTAAAACTTAGAACTAGTTAAACCTAACTAACCTAAGGACATCACACACACCCGTGCCCGAGGCAGGATTCGAACCTGCGACCGTAGCGGTCGCGCGGTTCCAGACTGTAGCGCCTAGAACCGCTCGGCCACCCCGGCCGGCGATGTGGAGTACACGCTTGTATTTTTCAAGTGCAGAGAGAATATATAGGGAAAAGCAGGAATACGCTTAGATACTGGAATGGAATTTTTGAACACGGAGCCTTTCTAGCGCGCCTTGCGCCTCTTCCTCGTGGCAGTGAACGTCACAGTTGGCCAAGGCCGGCAGAGTGGCGCGCGCTCGCAGTCGCTGCAGAGCCACAAGGCCCCGTTACGACAGCCGATTAGCGGAATTTCTGTGGGAACGTCGCCGACTCGGCCAGTCTCGTCTCCCTTGCGCAAGGTGGGACCTCTCGGGCTTCGAAATTCGGCCACAGCCTTCCTGGCGGACCTTCATTTCCCTTCAGGTTTTCGAAGTCACACAAACCACATAATTATTCACCCCTCCGGGAAACATTACGTTAACATTGAGCTACACCGCTCTAGCTGTGACATGCTGTCTGTTCAGCGAACAAGAAGATCTACAAGTTTATTCAGATGTTCTATATCTCTCTGAAGCCTGTCGCTAATTCGATACCGACGATCTACCAAGTTACAGAGTTGTTGACTGTTACGTTCCACACACTCTTCCATATCTTCCACATCTTCTATGGGCTGGAGACTGGGTGAAAGGTGACACAGTTGGTCGTCGGAAGGACTGATTCTGCATACAGAAAAGTAAAAAAAAAACGTATGCCGGTACTGAAAAGAAGGGCACTTACGCTGAACCTCCAAAGAAACTGGTATAGGCATGCGTAGTCATATACAGAGACATGTAAACAGGCAGAATACGGCGCTGCGATTGGCAACGCCTATATCAGGCAACAAGTGTCTGGCGCAGTTGTTAGATCAGTTACTGCTGCTACAACGGCAGCTTGTCAAGATTAAAGTGAATTTGAACGTGTTTTTACAGTCGGCGCACGAGCGATGGGACACAGCATCTTCGAGGTAGAGACAAAGTGCGGATTTTACCGTACGACCATTTCACGAGTGTACTGTGAATATCAGGAATCCGGCAAAACGTCAAATCTCGGACATCACTGCGTCAAGAATGGGACCAACCACGACTAAAGAGAATCGTTCAACGTGAGAGAAGTGCAACCGTCAACTGCTGCAGATCGCAATGCTGGACCATCAACAGGTGTCAGTGTGCGAGCCGCTCAATGAAACATCTTCGATATGGGCTTTCGGAGCCGAAGGCTCACTCGTGTGCACTTGATGACT
The DNA here is from genome assembly GCF_023864345.2 of Schistocerca serialis cubense. Classification (NCBI taxonomy): domain Eukaryota; kingdom Metazoa; phylum Arthropoda; class Insecta; order Orthoptera; family Acrididae; genus Schistocerca; species Schistocerca serialis. The sequence goes on along the minus strand of NC_064639.1, from coordinate 794,599,586 downwards.
GCATGAGACAAAGCCTTGCGCCTCGCCGGGGCCCGTCAACACCGACATTGGACTGTTGAATACTGGAAACATGTTTTATGGTCGGACGAATCTCGTTTCAGATTGTATCGAGTGAATGTAGGTGTACGGGTATGGAGAAAATCTCATGTATCCATGGACCTTGCATGTCAGCAGGGGACTGTTCAAGCTGGTGGAGGGTCTGTAATGGTGTGGGGCGTGTGCAGTTGGAGTGATATGGGACCCCTGACACGCCTAGCATCCTCTCTGATCACCTGCATCCGTTCATGTCAATTGTGCATTCCGACGGACGTGGGCAGTTCCAGCAGAACAATGCGACACCCCACACTCCCAGAATTGCTATAGAGTGGCTCCAGAAACACTCTTCTGTGCTTAAACATTTCCGTTGGCCACCAAACTCCCCAGACATGAACAGTATTGAGCATATCTGGGATGCCTTGCAAAGTGCTGTTTGTATTCTTACGGATTCATGGACAGACCTGCAGAATTCATGGTGTCAGTTCCCGCCAGCATTACTTCAGACATTAGTCGAGTCCATGCCACGTCGTGTTGCGGCACTTCTGTGTGCTGGCGGGGGCCCTACACGGCATTAGGCAGTATTTCTGTCCCTTCAGTATATATTAAGAGCGCAATTCAGCTCCACTGCAGTGGGAAAGAGCGATAAACGGAAGGAATACGTTGAAGGCCTCTAAGAGTGGCAGGACAGGTCTGTTGACGTGACTGAGAAAGACATGGGGGTCGTATAAAAGTCATAAAGGTTGCAGCATTACAGTTAAAGCTTAACAGAGCTTTGGAAGACTTACAATTAAAAGAACGTAGAGAGGAATTTCTGAAATAAATGGGTTGAGCGGCAGCCAAACGAGGGTTCAATTTAGTATGCAGAGTCCATGACACCGGAGACGTGATATTACACTTTCTAAAAAATATTATTCACAAAATGCCGAACACAGTAAAGGCAGATAAGCGTAATACTACCGCACAATCAGCTCAAAACCTCATGTATCAAAGTTGCTGACAATAACAATATACAGAAGAATGGAAAAGAAAATTGGGGTCTGTTAGATGACGATCAGCTTGACTTCAGGATAGATAAAGGCACCAGAGAGGCAGTTCTGACTTTAAAATTGAGACTGAAAGCAAGAGTTAGGAAAAATCAGGAGGCGTCCAGAGGATTTGTCGACTTGGAGAAAGCGTGCGACAGTGTAAAGCGGTGCACCATGTTCGAAATTCTGAGAGAAATCTGAGTAAACTGTATGGAAAGACGGATAACATACAGTATGACAATCAGCCAACGGGATACTATCAGACTAAAAGAGATTGGAATACCATGAACAAAGTGCTCGGATTAAAAATGATGTAAGACAGGGATGTAGTGTTTCGTCCCTACGGTTAAATCAATACATCGAACAAGCAATGACGGAAATAAAAGAAAGGTTAAAGAGTAAGATTAAAATTCAAGATGAGGCAATATAAATGATAAGATTCGCTGATGACATTACTGTCAGCAATGGAAGTGAGGATGAATTACAGGATCTGCTGAATGCGATGAATAGTCTGATGAGTACAGACTGCAGATTGAGAGTAAATCAAAGAAAGACGAAAGCAATGAGAAGCGGCAGAAATGAGAACAGCGAGAAACTTAAAATCAGAATTGTTGATGACCAAGCAGACGAAAGTAAGGGATTCTGCTGCCTTCAACCAAAACCCACATGACAGATGAAGGAAGGAGGACATAAAAAACTGATTAGCGCAGGCAGAGGGTCTACTAGTATGTAAAACAGGCCTTAATCTGAGGAAGAAATGTTTGAGAAGGTACGTCTGGAGGACAGCATTGTATGGTAATGAATCATGGACCGTGGGAAAACCGGAAGAAAATCGAAGCTATTGAGATGTGGCGTTATTGGACAATGAAGGGTGTTGAGAGTTAGGTGACTGATAAGAATGAGGAATTTATCTGAAAAAGCGGTGAAGAAAGGAACATACGGAAAACAGTGAACAAAGGAATAATCTTCATGAGGGAGCTCCAGAAGGTAATTGCAGGAAAAGACAAAGATTGGAATACATCGAACAAATAATTGAGGTCGTAGGGTGCATGTGCTATTAAAGAACAGTAAGAGGTCATTCGAAGTGCAATAGTCTAAGTTTTGGTCAAATGAGGAATCTATTCATGTTCCTGCTTGCTGCAGTCCGATGGTCACAGCTGTTGTCATCTTGAAAGGAGGGAGCAAACTCACCATCAGACTCTAGAAGAACGGGCAACACTTGGTGACTGATAATGTTGAAATATGTATATATTGGCCCATGTTGGCTCAAATGGCGCTGAGCACTATGGGACTTAACATCTGTGGTCATCAGTCCCCTAGAACTTAGAACTACTTAAACCTAACTAACCTAAGGACATCACACACATCCATGCCCGAGCCAGGATTCGAACCTGCGACCGTAGCGGTCTCGCGGTTCCAGACTGTAGCGCCTAGAACCGCACGGCCACTCCGGCCGGCTTGGCCCATGTTCACGGTAACCTGATTGAGTGGGTCTGCATCATGATAGGAAAACTCTCCGAAAACATCACAGAACCATCAGCGGCCTGAACTATATACTGCACTCTGCTTGGGTTATACTCTTTATTCAGCCGTCGGTGTGGTCGACGCCTTGTATCATTTACAAACAAGCAAAACCGCGAATTATCGATCGTCACTACACGCTTATGTACACCTGCTGTCTATTTCAGTGTTTTTCGGGCAACGAAGACGAGCACCTTTATGTTACCGCTGTGAGCAGTTGTCCTTTGCCAGGTACGTGGCTCCAAATGGCCATTGCAAGCAGTTCCCTTCACAATGTTTGCTCGGAAACTGGTTGAAGTGGACTTGCACTCACCGACAGCAGGAATTTAAAACCAGGTATCATTGGCGAGATGTGACACACACGTCCAGTCCCTGTCTTTTAGGAAGTCTTTACAACCATTGTTCTTAAGCCGCTTTACATAGCAGCAAGAGGCACACCATCCATTTTAGGCGCGTTGGACAGTCTGCGTTGATATACCAACAGACTGGGCAACTTCATTCATGTTGTGGTCACAGCACATCCAAAACCGACAGCTCATTACTGTCATTGTGTCACGTCTTCACGCTGACTCATCTTACTGCCTTTGTGTGTGTTTGGTGAGGGGGGAGAGGGGGAGGGTGGATCCAAAGTGCTATCTCTACCTCCAACTGAGGCTGAACTTCTGGGGTGAGGGGAGTTTATGATTCAATTTTGGCTTTATTTAGGTACGAGCAGGGCTTCGGTTAGTGTTCTGTAGGGCCTACTACAGTGGTGGTTTTTGTAGTTTTACTGGAGCACGCCCACAATTGGGGGAGGCACCTTTACTTGTTCTGGGGCGACTGAGCCTGTGTATTCCACGTGTCTGGTGGTAGATAGTTGCGCCCCAGTTTTATCCAGTAGATATTGGGCTTTAGGACTGATTAGTGGCAAATGAAATCCTTGGTGTAGCCTAAGTCGTTCATTCGGCCCATATGGGGGTACGATGGACAAGTCTTAAACACCTGTTCTGGGTCACCTTTAGTGTTTGAGATTTGTGGTGCTAGTGGTCCCCCACATTGAGCTGCCATAGAGTAATGTCTGTAGGACTGTTGCCTTATATTGTCTAACCTTTGTCTTTACATTCATTTGCACGCTGGCTAGTAGGTGGTACAGTTGGAGCAGGAGGTGTACTAGCTGCACACTCTTAGACTGGATGAGAAGTTCGAAAATTAATTTGCTGTAGAAAGTTACCCCAGATGTTTAACTTGATTGGCACACTGACTCATCTTACTGCACTGATTCAATACAAACGACTAGTACACACACAACTTTAATACCATGGTTTACGTCACCAGTGGAACGTCAGGTGACAACATGGTATCAATTTCATACTATCCACAGCGCTGCAAAGCAACCAGTATGCTGTTTTAAAGGGTGAGGGGGCAGTATTTTGCGTAGTGCGGTGCATGAAGATCTTGTGACTTTTCCACTGGGGCTCCCCTGCCGATAATCTGTCACTTCTACTTGCTGTTAAGTTGTGTACCGCAATGGTTTAGGACACAGCTTCCGTATTCAGTAGGAGTGGGATTCAAACGCCTGTCCGATCATTCGCATGTAGCTTTTCGGCTTGCTAGGATGGTTCTATCAACAAGGTCACGACTAAATTCCTTCTCCAGCCTTCACCATTCCAAGTCAGTTCGCTACCCCTACTGATCTGGACGTCGAAAGGACGCTCACTCATATCCACGCCTTATATGCCGTGACCGGTACTCGCCTTAAGGAATTAGAGAAATCCCGAAAAAAGCTAAATATGGACGGCAGTATCTTACCATCCGCCACCTGATTTTGCGGAAGGGGATCTGGCAGCCGGCACGATCACAAGAACGTTTTTAACAGTGGCTGTGACCAGGTTGGCGGAGGCGCTCGAAGCCGAAAGAGTACTGGTCGCTGCCAGAGGTACCAAGGAGCGGTACTGCAACCTCAACGGCCTCTTCTCAGATTAGCAGATCTTCCACCTGCTTCTTCAACAATGAAAAATACAAATTACACTACTGGCCATTAAAATTGCAGATGATAAACGGGTATTCATTGGACAAATATACTATACTAGAAGTGACATGTGATTACATTTTCACGCAATTTGGGTGCATAGATCCTGAGAAATCAGGACCCATAACAACTACCTCTGGCTATAATAACGGCCTTGATACGCCTGGGCATTGAGTCAAACAGAGCTTGGATGGCGCGTACAGGTACAGCTGCCCATGCAGCCTCAACACGATACCACAGTTCATCAAGAGTAGTGACTGGCGTATTGTGACGAGCCAGTTGCTCGGCCATCATTGACCAGACGTTTTCAGTTGGTGAGAGGTCTGGAGAATGTGCTGGCCAGGGCAGCAGACGAACATTTTCTGTATCCAGAAAGGCCCGTACAGGACCTGCAACATACGGTAGTGCATTAATCTGTTGAAATGTAGGGTTTCGCAGGGATCGAATCAAGGGTAGAGCCACGGTTTCTAACACATCTGAAATGTAACGTCCACTGTTTAAAGTGCCGTCAATGCGAACAAGAGGTGACCGAGACGTGTAACCAATGGCACCGCATACCATCAGGCTGGCTGATACACCAGTAAGGCGATGACGAATACACGCTTCCAATGTGCGTTCACCGCGATGTCGCCAAACAAGGATGCAACCATCATGATGCTGTAAACAGAACCTGGATTCATCCGAAAAAATGACGTTTTGCCATTCGTGCACCAAGGTTCGTCGTTGAGTACACCATCGCACGCGTTCTGTGATGCAGCGCCAAGGGTAATCGCAGCCATGGTCACTGAGCTGATAGTCCATGCTGCTGCAAACGTCGTCGAACTGTTCGTGCAGATGGTTGTTGTCTTGCAAACGTCCCCATCTGTTGACACAGGGATCGAGGCGTAGCTGCACGATCGATCCATTACTGCCATGCGGATAAGATGCCTGTCATCTCGACTGCTAGTGATACGAGGCCGTTGTGATCCAGCACGGCGTTCCGCATTACCCTCTCGAACCCACCGATTCCATATTCTGCTAACAGTCATTGGATCTCGACCACGCGAGCAGCAATGTCGCGATACGATAAACCGCATTCCCAATGGGCTAGAATCCGACCTTTATCAAAGTCGGAAACGTGATGGTACGCATTTCTCCTCCTTAGTTGAGGCATCACAACAACGTTTCACCAGGCAACGCCGGTCAACTGCTGTTTGTGTATGTGAAATCTGTTGGAAACTTTCCTCATGTCAGCACGTTGTAGGTGTCGCCACCAGCGCCAACCTTGTGTGAATGCTCTGAAAAGCTAATCTTTTGCTTATCACAGCATCTTCTTCCTGTCGGTTAAATTTCGTGTCTGTAGCACATCATCTTCGTGGTGCAGCAATTTTAATGGTCAGTAGTGTATCTATAAAGCATTAATAACGTATCGCTTTGTGTTTTTCGAGTCTGCAGTAGACTTTCGGCCAGTATAAGGACACACAGTCTCCTTCTGTCGAGCACCATCACAACCGTTTGGACGGACAGAGTGTGGCTACGGTTAGGAGCATCGAGGGTTTTCAGGACGTCATCAATGGAAGCGGTGAACCAGATGCTCGGAATATACTCGTTAGCCGTCCTCACCTAGTACAAAGCTGCGACGTACTGGCTGAAGAAGGGTAAACACGACAAGGCGGCAGAAATCACTGGGGAGGGCAAACAAACGGATATGTGAGAAAGACAGCAGAACCCCAGCGATAAGGCACGCTGAATGCACAACTTCTTCCTCAACACCCGGAAGCGGATGGGAAGGACACATGTTGTCTCCAGCCGGGGCATGGTCCATTTTCTGCCCGACCAGGGCGGCCCTTATCCGGGGCACTGCTACCGCATGAACTTAGATCAGGAGCCCGAATGCACATGCTGAGAATATAGTTCTCCAAACCACACATTCTTTCTCTGTCACATCCTGGACCATGATAGATAGCTGTACAAAGTGGTTTTAATTAAACTTCCGCCACTTGGAAAAAACGCATTCTTCTGTAGCACCACATATCGAAAGCTTCTATTCTCTTCTTGTCTAAACTATTTACCGCCCACGTTTCACTTCCATACATGGCTACACTCCATACAAATACTTTCAGAAACGACTTCCTGACACTTACATCTACACTCGGTGTTAACAAATTTATCTTCTTCAGAAACGCTTTCCTTGCCATTGCCAGTCTACATTTTATATCCTCTCTACTTCGACCATCATCAGTTATTTTACTCCCCAAATAGCAAAACTCATTTACTACTTTAAGCGCCTCATTTCCTAATCTAATTCCCGCAGCATCACTCGATTTAATTCGACTTCCTTCCATTACTCTCGTTTTGCTTTTGTTGATGTTCTTCTTATATCCTCCTTTCAAGACACTGTCCATTCCGTTCAACTGCTCTTCCAGTTCCTTTGCTGTATCAGACAGAATTACAATGTCAACGGCGAACCTCAAAGTTTTTATTTCTTCTCCATGGATTTTAATTTCTACTCTGAATTTTTCTTTTGTTTCCTCTACTGCTAGCTCAATATACAGATTAAATAACATCGGGGAAGGCTACAACCTTGTCTCACTCCCTTCCCAACCACTGCTTCCCTTTCATGCTCCTCGGCTCTTATAACTGCCATCTGGTTTCTGTACAAATTGTAAATAGCCTTTCGCTTCCTGTATTTTACCCCTGTCATCTTCAGTATTTGAAAGAGAGTATTCCAGTCAACATTGTCAAAAGCTTTCTCCAAGTCTACGAATGCTAGAAAAGTAGGTTTGTCTTTCCTTAATCTATTTTCTAAGATAAGTCGTAGGGTCAGTATTGCCTCACGTGTTCCAACATTTCTACGGAATCCAAACTGATCTTCCCCGAGGTCGGCTTCTACCAGTTTTTTCCATTCGTCTGTAAAGAATTTGTGTTATCATTTTGCAGCTGTGACTTATTAAACTGATAGTTCGGTCATTTTCACATCTGTCAACACCTACTTTCTTTGGAACTGGAATTATTATATTCTTCTTGAAGTCTGAAGGTATTTCGCCTGTCTCATACATCTTGTTCACTAGATGGTAGAGTTTTGTTAGGCCTGGCTCTCCCTAGGCTGTCAGTAATTCCAATGGAATGTTGTCTACTCCCGGGGCCTTGTTTCGACTTAGGTCTTTCAGTGCTGTGTTTAACTCTTCACGCAGTGTTATGTCTCCCATTTCATCTTCATCTACCTCGTCTTCCATTTCCATAATATTGTCCTCAAGTACATCGCCCTTGTATAAACCCTCTATATACTCCTTCTACCTTTCTGCTTTCCCTTCTTTGCTTAGAACTGGGTTTCCATCTGAAATCTTGATATTCATGCAAGTGGTTCTCTTTTCTCCAAAGGTCTCTTTAATTTTGCTGTAGGCAAAGGCATGTATCTTACCTCTAGTGATACATGCTTCTACGTCCTTACATTTGTCCTCTAGCCATCTCTGCTTAGCCATTTTGCACTTACTGTCGATCTCATTTTTGAGACGTTTGTATTCCTTTTTGCCTGCTTCATTTACTGCATTTCTATATTTTCTCCTTTCATCAGTTAAATTCAATATCTCTTCTGTTACCCAAGGATTTCTATTAGCCCTTGTCTTTTTAACTACTTGATCCTCTGCTGCCTTCACAATTTCATCTCTGAAAGCTACCCAGTCTTCTTCTACTGTATTTCTTTCCCTCATTCTTGTCAATCGTTCCCTAAGGCTCTCCCTGAAACTCTGTACAACCTCTAGTTCTTTCAGTTTATCCAGGTCCCATCTCGTTAAATTTCCACCTTTTTGCAGTTTCTTCAATTTTAACTTACAGTTCATAACCAATAGATTGTGGTCAGAGTCCACATCTGCCCCTGGAAATGTCTTACAATTTAAAACCTAGTTCCTCAGTCTCTGTCTTATCATTATATTATCTATCTGAAACCTTCTAATATCTCCAGGCTTCTTCCATGTATACAACCTTATTTCACTATTCTTGAAGCAAGTATTAGCTATGATTAAGTTATGTTCTGTGCAAAATTCTACCAGGCGGCTCCCTCTTTCATTCCTTACTCCCATTCCATATTCACCTACTAAGTTTCCTTCTCTCCCTTTTCCTACTGTCGAATTCCAGTCACCCATGACTATTAAATTTTCGTCTCCCTTCACTATCTGAATAATTTCTTTTATCTCATCATACATTTCATCAATCTCTTCGTCATCTGCGGAGCTAGTTGGCATATAAATTTGTACTACTGTAGTATGCGTGGTCTTCGTATCTATCTTGGCCACAATAATGCGTTCACTATCCTGTTTGTAGTATCTAAGCCGCATTTCTATTGTCCTAATCATTATTAAACCTACTCCTGCATTACCCCTACTTGTACTTATAACTCTGTATTCACCTGACCAGAAGTCTTGTTCCTTCTGCCACCGAACTTCACTAATTCCCATTATATCTAGCTTTAACCTATCCATTTCCCTTTTTAAATTTTCTAACCTACCTGCCCGATTAAGGGCTCTGACATTCCACGCTCCAATCCATAGAACGCCAGTCTTCTGATAACGACGTCCTCTTGAGTAGTCCCCGCCCGGAGATCCGAATGGGGGATTATTTCACCTCCGGAATATTTTACCCAAGAGGACGCCATCATCATTTAACCATACAGTAAAGCTGCATGCCATCGGGAAAAATTACAGCTGTAGTTTCCCCTTGCTTTCAGCCGTTCGCAGTACCAGCACAGCAAGGCCGTTTTGGTTAGTGTTAGAAGGCCAGGTCAGTCAATCATCCAGACTGTTGCCCCTGCAACTACTGAAAAGGCTGCTGCCCCTCTTCAGGAACCACACGTTTGTCTGGCCTCTCAACAGATACCCCTCCGTTATGGTTGCGCCTAAGGTACGGCTATCTGTATCGCTGAGGCACGCAAGCCTCCCCACCAACGGCAAGGTCCATGGTTCATGGGGCGGACTTTTTTTTAAAATATAATTTTTTCGAGGAAGAGGAGGAGGAGGAGGAGGAGATTAGTTTTTAACGTCCCGTCGGCAACGAGGTCATTAGGGACGGAGCGCAATCTCTCTGCTGCCGTTGGATAAGCAGCTGCAGCAGCAAGTCGTATACTCTTAGCTCACTTATTTGTTACATAGTTTAATTCTTAATTTCTTTGCGGGTTTTTGGTATTTGCGTTGTTTAACTCATAAATTTCGGGCGTATTGTTGTATTTGAGAGTTGTAGCATCGCGTTTTAGCACCTGAATAGTGTAAAACCGCGTCGTCTCCTTCCGCCGCCGAGCAGTGTGTCAGCAGTGCACAAGTAGCAGCATTACTGCATTTACTAGGCAATCTTGTATTTTAATAACCGTTTAAATTTTGTGTCGAATTGTTTGTGCTCTCTGTAGATTAGTTCAGACGATCTTTGCACAACAGTTTTTAGCATGGATAGGGACTGCAACTGCTGTGTTCGGATGCAGGCTGAGTTGGCATCCCTTCGCTCCCAGCTTCAGGCAGTGTTGGCTTCGGTCACACAGCTTGAGGCTGTTGCCAATGGGCATCACTGTGGGGGTCTGGATGGGGGTTTGTCGGGGACGGCCAGCTCGTCCCACGCATCCCCGATCGGACTACGACTGTGGCTGCCGGGGATACTGCCCACATTGAGGGGGCGAAAGACATTCCGGAGGGCTGAACGGAAGGCCTCTCCAGTTTGTCTGACGAACCGGTTTCAGGCTCTGTCTCAGGCTCATACTGATCTTCGGCCGGACATGGCTGCTTGTCCTGTTCCAGAGGTTGCCCCCCGGTCTGCAAGATCCGGGCGGTCGCAGAGGGTGGGCTTACTGGTAGTTGGGAGCTCCAACGTCAGGCGCGTAATGGGGCCCCTTAGGGATATGGCAGCAAGAGAGGGGAAGAAAACCAATGTGCACTCCGTGTGCATACCGGGGAGGAGTCATTCCAGATGTGGAAAGGGTCCTTCCGGATGCCATGAAGGGTACAGGGTGCACACATCTGAAGGTGGTCGCTCATGTCGGCACCAATGATGTGTCTCGCTATGGATCGGAGGAAATCCTCTCTGGCTTCCGGCGGCTATCTGATTTGGTGAAGACTGTCAATCTCGCTAGCGGGATGAAAGCAGAGCTCACCATCTGCAGCATCGTCGACAGGACTGACTGCGGACCTTTGGTACAGAGCCGAGTGGAGGGTCTGAATCAGAGGCTGAGACGGTTCTGCGACCGTGTGGGCTGCAGATTCCTCGACTTGCGCCATAGGGTGGTGGGGTTTCGGGTTCCGCTGGATAGATCAGGAGTCCACTACACGCAGCAAGGGGCTACACGGGTAGCAGGGGTTGTGTGGCGTTGACTGAGCGGTTTTTCAGGTTAGATGGCCTCGGGCAAGTACAGAAAGGGCAGCAGCCTCAAAGGGTGCGGGGCAAAGTTAAGACATGCGGGGGCCAAGCAGCAATCGGTATTGTAATTGTAAACTGTCGAAGCTGCATTGGTAAAGTACCGGAACTTCAAGTGCTGATAGAAAGCACCGAAGCTGAAATCGTTATCGGTACAGAAAGCTGGCTGAAGCCAGAGATAGATTCTGCCGAAATTTTTACAAAGGCACAGACGGTGTTTAGAAAGGATAGATTGCATGCAACTGGTGGTGGCGTGTTTGTCGCTGTTAGTAGTAGTTTATCCAGTCGTGAAGTAGAAGTGGATAGTTCCTGTGAATTATTATGGGTGGAGGTTACACTCATCAACCGAGCTAGGTTAATAGTTGGCTCCTTTTACCGACCTCCCGACTCAGCAGCATTAGTGGCAGAACAACTGAGAGAAAATTTGGAATACATTTCACATAAATTTTCTCAGCATGTTATAGTCTTAGGTGGAGATTTCAATTTACCAGATATAGACTGGGACACTCAAATGTTTAGGACGGGTGGTAGGGACAGAGCATCGAGTGACATTATACTGAGTGCACTATCCGAAAATTACCTCGAGCCATTAAACAGAGACCCGACTCGTGGAGATAACATCTTGGACCTCCTGAAAACAAACAGACCCGAACTTTTCGACTCTGTAAGTGCAGAACAGGGAATCAGTGATCACAAGGCCGTTCAAGCATCCCTGAATATGGAAGTTAATAGAAATATAAAAAAAGGGAGGAAGGTTTATCTGTTTAGCAAGAGTAATAGATAGAAGGCAGATTTCAGACTACCTAACAGATCAAAACGAAAATTTCTGTTCCGACACTGACAATGTTGAATGTTTATGGAAAAAGTTCAAGGCAATCGTAAAATGCGTTTTAGACAGGTACGTGCCGAGCAAAACTGTGAGGCACGGGAAAAACCCACCGTGGTTAAACAACAAAGTTAAGAAACTACTGCGAAAGCAAAGAGAGCTTCACTCCAAGTGTAAACGCAGCCAAAACCTCTCAGACAAACAGAAGGTAAACGATGTCAAAGTTAGCGTAAGGAGGGCTATGCGTGAAGCTTTCAGTGAATTCGAAAGTAAAATTCTATGTACCGACTTGACAGAAAATCCTAGGAAGTTCTGGTCTTACGTTAAATCAGTAAGTGGCTCGAAACAGCATATCCCGACACTCTGGGATGATGATGGCATTGAAACAGAGGATGACATGCGTAAAGCTGAAATACTAAACACCTTTTTCCAAAGCTGTTTCACAGAGGAAGACCCCACTGCAGTTCCTTATCTGAATGCTCGCACAAACGAAAAAATGGCTGACAGCGAAATAAGTGTCCAAGGAATAGAAAAGCAACTGGAATCACTCAACAGAGGAAAGTCCACTGGACCTGACGGGATACCAATTCGATTCTACACAGAGTACGCGAAAGAACTTACCCCCCTTCTAACAGCCGTGTACCGCAAGTCTCTAGAGGAACGGAGGGTTCCAAATGATTGGAAAAGAGCACAGGCAGTCCCAGTCTTCAAGAAGGGTCGTCGAGCAGATACGCAAAACTGTAGACCTATATCTCTGATGTCGATCTGTTGTAGAATTTTAGAACATGATTTTTGCTCGCGTATCATGTCGTTTTTGGAAACCCAGAATCTACTCTGTAGGAATCAACATGGATTCCGGAAACAGCGATCGTGTGAGACCCAACTCGCTTTATTTGTTCATGAGACCCAGCAAATATTAGATACAGGCTCCCAAGTAGATGCTATTTTCCTTGACTTCCGGAAAGCGTTCGATACAGTTCCGCACTGTCGCCTGATAAACAAAGTAAGAGCCTACGGAATATCAGACCAGCTGTGTGGGTGGATTGAAGAGTTTTTAGCAAACAGAACACAGCATGTTGTTATCAATGGGGAGACGTCTATAGACGTTAAAGTAACCTCTGGCGTGCCACAGGGGAGTGTTATGGGACCATTGCTTTTCACAATATATATATAAATGACCTAGTAGATAGTGTCGTAAGTTCCATGCAGCTTTTCACGGATGATGCTGTAGTATACAGAGAAGTTGCAGCATTAGAAAATTGTAGCGAAATGCAGGAAGATCTGCAGCGGATAGGCACTTGGTACAGGGAGTGGCAACTGACCCTTAGCATAGACAAATGTATTGTATTGCGAATACATAGAAAGAAGGATCCTTTATTGTATGGTTATATGATAGCGGAACAAACACTGGTAGCAGTTACTTCTGTAAAATATCTGGGAGTATGCGTGCGGAACGATTTGAAGTGGAATGATCACATAAAATTAATTGTTGGTAAGGCGGGTGCCAGGTTGAGATTCATTGGGAGAGTCCTTAGAAAATGTAGTCCATTAAAAAAGGAGGTGGCTTACAAAACACTCGTTCGACCTATACTTGAGTATTCCTCATCAGTGTGGGATCCGTACCAGATCGGGTTGACGGAGGAGATAGAGAAGACCCAAAGAAGAGCGGCGCGTTTCGTCACAGGGTTATTTGGTAAGCGTGATAGCGTTACGGAGATGTTTAGCAAACTCAAGTGGCAAACTCTGCAAGAGAGGCGCTCTGCATCGCGGTGTAGCTTGCTGTCCAGGTTTCGAGAGGGTGCGTTTCTGGATGAGGTATCGAATATATTGCTTCCCCCTACTCATACCTCCCGAGGAGATCACGAATGTAAAATTAGAGAGATTCGAGCGCGTAAGGAGGCTTTCAGACAGTCGTTCTTCCCGCGAACCATACGCGACTGGAACAGAAAATGGAGGTAATGACCGTGGCACGTAAAGTGCCCTCCGCCACACACCGTTGGGTGGCTTGCGGAGTATAAATGTAGATGTAGATGTAGATTAGGGAAAACTAGGGAAGGAAATTAGCCATGCCCTGTGAAAGGAACCATCCCGGCCTTTGCCTGAAGCGATCTGGGGAAATCACGGGGAACCTAAATCTGGATGGCCGGACGCGGGTTTAAACCGTCGTCCTCCTGAATGCAAGTCCAGTGGGCCAACCACTGCGCTACCCCCTCGGTACCATTTTTTGTTTGGACTTCGTATGATTTTCGTGATACACACAGAGTGAACATCAATAAAACCGATAAACTACAAGGATGGATTCTTGACTGGAAATAGAGGAAAAAAGTTCCCATGAACATGAACCCGTAAGTGGACGATGTGCGAGAAACGACAACATATCGTCGCGGATCACCGTACAGAGTTGCATCACATCCATGTCACAACAGATGTTCAAAGAGGGATCCATGGGATGCAATGCAGGCATTCACACATCCTTCATGCGGGATACACGTAATCGTACTTTGGTTTACACCATGTTGGCAGGCCGCTTGCGTGGTACTTGTGCTAGGGTTCGTCTCAATATTCTGTAGAACCTGGTCCTCTAAATCTGGTGTAGGCACGGTCTGCCGCCTCCCTGCACGTTCGTCTGTCTAAGAAGACCCATGATCACATAAACGCCCAAAAAGGACTTGAAATGTTGTGTGATGTGGTTGGTATCTGGGAGGGTATTTGTTTCGGTATAGTTGTGCTGCCTCTCGATTGTTTCCCTCTGCTTGGCCACACACAAAAATCTCCGCATATTCCCGACATGAATATCAGACCGCTTACAATACGCTGCATCAGTCACACAGCCTGCAACACACGAGGAACACAAGACAGGATCAGAAGATCCGTCATTCGTCAGCGCCATTTACAGCGGCAAGGTTGCATTTCCGGTCACATGTTCATAGGTCCTGTTTCCCTCAATTTCCAGTCAGTAATCCGTCTCTCCAGTTTGTGGGTTTTATTAATGTTGACCCTGTATACAGGGTGAGTCACCTAACGTTACCGCTGGATATATTTCGTAAACCACATCAAATACTGACGAACCGATTCCACAAACCGAACGTGAGGAGAGGGGCTAGTGTAATTGTTTAATACAAACCATACAAAAATGCACGGAAGTATGTTTTTTAACACAAACCTACGTTTTTTTAAATGGAACCCCGTTAGTTTTGTTAGCACATCTGAACATATAAACAAATACGTAATCAGTGCCGTTCGTTGCATTGTAAAATGTTAATTACATCCGGAGATAT
This sequence comes from Schistocerca serialis cubense, assembly GCF_023864345.2. Taxonomy (NCBI): domain Eukaryota; kingdom Metazoa; phylum Arthropoda; class Insecta; order Orthoptera; family Acrididae; genus Schistocerca; species Schistocerca serialis. Next base: position 794,584,523 of record NC_064639.1, on the reverse strand, counting down.
TGTAACCTAAAGTTGACGCTTGAAACCTCCGACGTTCAGTTGCGTGTTGTAACAAACACGGGCCACGGTCGGCGAGCAGCATCTGCAGGGACATGTTTACGATGACGACCGTGTTTACGAGTGTGGCTGTACTGCACTGTTGTGGTTTGGTCTAGCTGTCGCAGTGTCCGCATGTAGCGCTTGCTGTTATTGATATTCTGCATTCCTCTTGGCACGCAGACCAACTGTAGTACACCGTGTTACCAGACGTCTGTGATAGTGTAGTGTTGTAGGAACTGTGACCATGGTGTATTTGAACTCTGAAAAGGCGGAGATGATACTCATCTATGGCGAGTGTCGACGAAATGCAGCTGAAGCCTGCAGGGTGTATGCAGAACGGTAGCCGGACAGAGAGCATCCAACGTGCCGCACATTGCAAAACATCTACCGCCAGCTGTATGCAACAGGTATGGTCGTAGCACGCAAACGGGTCCGTAACAGGTCCGTCACAGGAGAAGCTGGTGCAGTTGGCTGCTGTTGCCATGAACCCATACATGAGTACACGGGACATTCCAAGAGCCGGTGGACTGAGTCAAAATAGTGTCATGCGCATACTGCATCGTCACCGCTTTCACCCGTTTCATGTGTCTCTACATCAGCAATTACATGGTGATGACTTTAATCATCGAGTGCAATTCTGTCAATGGGCATTAACAGAGAATGCGTTGCAGTTCTACCTGTTTACCGATGAAGCGGGTTTCACAAACCACGGGGCAGTGAATCTACGGAACATGCATTACTGGTCCGGGGACAATCCTCGCTGGCTCAGACAGGTAGAGCGACAGCGACCGTGGACTGTAAATGTATGGTGCGGAATCGTTGGCGACCACCTCATTGGTCCTCACTTCATTGCAGGGGCCCAAACAGCTGCAACATACATCGCGTTTCTACAGAATGATCCGCCAACGTTGCTCGAAAATGTCCCACTGGAAACGCACGGCGTATGTCGTATCAGCATGGTGGTGCACCTGCACATTCCGCAATTAACACTAGGCTGACCCTTGACAGGATGTTCGACGGGCGTTTCATAGGACGTGGATGACGCATAAATTGGCCAGCCCGTTCTCCTGATCTTACACCTCTGGACTTCTTTCTGTGGGGTACGTTAAAGGAGAATGTGTACCGTGATGTGCCAGAGGATATGAAACAACGTATTGTGGCAGCCTGCGGCGACATTAACCAGATGTACTGTGGCGTGTACGATATTCATTACGCAAGAGATTGGAATTGTGTGCAGCAAATGATGGCCACCACATTGAACATCTATTGGCCTGACATGTCGGGACACACACTATTCCACTCCGTAATTGAAAACGGAAACCACGTGTGTACGTGTACATCACCCCTCATGGTAATGTACATGTGCGTCAGTGAAAAAGACCAATAAAAATGTGTTAGCATGTCTCTTCTGTACCTAAGGTCCATCACCGTTCCCTTTGGATCCCTACGTAATTCGGTACTCTCCGATACACACGATCGAACAGCGGAGGAGTGGTACTCAAGCGTCAACTTTAGGTTACAATATCTCCGGATGTAATTAACATTTTACAATGCAACAAACGGCACTGATTACGTATTTGTTTATATGTTCAGATGTGCTAACAAAACTAACGTGGTTCCATTTAAAAAACGTAGGTTTGTGTTAAAAAACATACTTCCGTGCACTTTTTTTATGGTTTGTATTAACCAATTACACTAGCCCCTCTCCTCACGTTCGGTCTGTGGAATCGATTCGTCAGTATTTGATGTGGTTTACGAAATATATCCGCGGTAATGTTAGGTGACTCACCCTGTATACGTATATGTACATATAAAGTGTGTGTGCATATCGGAATGTGTGTGTGTTTGCTCAGCTCAAACAGTTTCGAAGAAACACAAGGTTTGAGGTTCATTGTTGCAATGTCGCTTGCAAAATAATCCTCAAAAAGTACGTACAGAATCTTAGTGTCAGATACAGTGTTTTTCTTTTGCTCACAAATTTAACAGAAAGTACGATTATTTCGATTCTGTAAGGTATTAAAAATTTATTTACAGTATTTCATATAACCTGTGGGAAACACGGATTACTACAGATATTACAACGGCCGTAACGGATGAGCGTTTCATTGCAACTTTTAATTTTTTAAGATGCAAAACGTGGCTGGCTCGGCGCTAGGTTTCCTGAATATATGGTACGTTGACATGATTTTACAACCAAGAGAAGCAGCCGGTGAGGGCTGTCATAGAAATTAACTAGCTCTACAAGAATTCTCAAATTCTCTTTACATGCTCCTTTATTACTGCTGAGCACACTTTATTAAAAGTTCGTTAACGCAATTGTCACATTTAGAAAACTTCTTGCAACTTCTCTTCGAAGATGTAGTGAAGTACTTCTAAAACGTGTGCTGGCTGTTTGTGGAAGCGTGGGAGACAACAATTCCAATACAAGATCCTGGGAATTTATGTCTCCAGACCGCTTTTTAGGGCCTCTCCAAGCTTCTGCGAGACTTCTGCATCCTCTGTTGAGATAGTATTTCTTTGTCGCCACGCTCTTAATATCACAAATAACACTGAATACGTCACTACGTCACTGCAGTTACTCAGTTGCTGAAACCTTTCCTTCAGGTACCTAATTGCCGTACCTACCACAACATAGACTATTTTTTAACAGTTATAGGTCTGGATTCCTTTAACTAAGCAACCAATTCCTCTGCTCCTTTCTTAGCCTTTCCAAAACCGTTGTTTCTATATTCTTGTGACTCACTCTGCTGGTGTTATTAATTTTACTCTAGTGTTTAATTGCATGCCCTCTTGCTTAACTGCTTTAATGACTACATTGGCATGGCAAAAAACGCTACGTAATGTCACAGCAGACAAAGAAAACTTAAATTTTTGTGATTTCTTGAAAGAGACTAGATACTTCACTGAAACACATTGGATCATTTTTCCAAGTGTTCTTTAACTCTGCTAATGCACGACTTATGTTATTAAGCTAAGATCTTACAGCCCGAGCCGGCCGCGGTGGTCTCTCGGTTCTAGGCGCACAGTCCGGAACCGTGCGACTGCTACGGTCGCAGGTTCGAATCCTGCCTCGGGCATGGATGTGTGTGATGTCCTTAGGTTAGTTAGGTTTAAGTAGTTCTAGGGGACTGATGACCACAGATGTTAAGTCCCATAGTGCTCAGAGCCATTTGAGCCATTTTTTTCTTACAGCCCGAACACTTTCAATCCTAGCCTCTCAGCTTATCGCTCACAGCGAATTCAGAGTCAGGTTTATGCGCTTCTTGACTGCTTCCCATGGCTTAACAGAGGCAGAAAATACCGTGAACAATCTTTAAACTAAAATATTGGAATTCCAGGTGATTTACCTGCGTTAGTACCAACCAAGTTCAAGTTTTAAGCATAGCACGGGATATAATGAGCTCCTGGATTTTTTCGATGCTATAAGCTTGAGTACTACTCTTCATGTTACTTTCGTCGACGCAAGATTGTCCCCGACGATTTGCACACTGTATGCCAAGGTTTTGTAGTATCTGAAGCAACAATTCCGTGAGACCTTTTCTAGAAAGAAATTTAAAAAAAATCTTCAGTTGCAATACCTTTGGAAAACACGCCTACCACTCTTAAAACTATGCTTGATTGCTCCTTGCGACTTAAATCTGGTGTAAAGTCCAATGTTATTGAATAACATTTATTTCTGAGTATGGCATTCTTGTTTCAAATGGCTCCGAGCACTATGGGACTTAACTTCTGAGGTAATCAGTTCCCTAGAACTTAGAACTAGTTAAACCTAACTAACCTAAGGACATCACACACATCCATGCCCGAGGCAGGATTCGAACCTGCGGCCGTAGCTGTCGCGCGGGTATGGCATTCTTCATGATAGACACAATCTCATCAGAAATTATGATGGTGATTTTATTTCGTCTGCCCCCACTTAAGTAAGTAACCAATCGTCCTGGTTTAACCACGCGATTAATATGATCATTTAAAACGGGATCGACCTTCGCCATTAATTCCACTTGCCCTCAAAAGTTTCCATTACCTGGACTTCCAAACGTTTCATGGTCGCTTCTTAATGGAAGATTTCTTTCGGCAAGGAAACATACTACGGAAAATAATGTTAAAAACCGATCTCCACCTATTTTCTTCCATATCACTTTGATCTTGATTGCTTGATCCTCTGCCCGCATCTCGTGGTCGTGCGGTAGCGTTCTCGCTTCGCACGCCCGGGTTCCCGGGTTCGATTCCCGGCGGGGTCAGGGATTTTCTCTGCCTCGTGATGGCTGGGTGTTGTGTGCTGTCCTTAGGTTAGTTAGGTTTAAGTAGTTCTAAGTTCTAGGGGACTTATGACCACAGCAGTTGAGTCCCATAGTGCTCAGAGCCATTTGAACCATTTTTTTTTGCTTGATCCTCTGGCACTTGCACATTTCGATAATATGATTCCGAGCTAATTCACGATTAGAGAGAATGTCTGACAAGTTTTGCCAGTCTCTTAAGTCATCTCTTGTGAGAGAGCCAACAGCACGGTTCGTCTTAATGTGGTGTACGCACAGTCGCTGTCTGAACGGACACATCGTCACACAAACGTGATGTGATGTGGTCGGTGTGTGTCAGGGTACTTGTTTTGGTGTGGCTGTGCTGCCTCTCGACCGTTTCCATCTGCTTGCCCGTACACAAACACCATCTCGAAGTGAACAAATGGCAACAAAAACAATGCACCGCGACTTTTGTTCGAGAATATACAAGCCAAGTTCGCTAGCTTTTTCGTCATTTAAAAGATGACGAAAGCAATGGAAAACAGTAGAACATCTTTTTGTCTCGCTATCCACAGGAAATTTTACGTTTTTTCATTATGTCTTACGGACCTTCCTTAACTGCTCTTATCCTAAAATTATCTTTTATATTATCTAGCCGCAATGTCACAAGGTATTTCTGTTAGTGGAGCATACGATTCTTCAGCATTATCAACGGATGAAGCTTTAGTGACACTGCATTCTTTCAATCACACTGTACATTCACAGAAACACAGTCAGTTCCGTTTAGAATTTTATTTAATGAACCCTTTTGCCGCAACCGCAGTGTCACATCCCGTTTTTTTTTTTTTTTTTTTTTTTTTTTTTGCATCCAAGTTATTACAATCCAGTCTACATACAGTCTCCGATAGCAGCAGACACAGAGACACAGACACACAGACTGCGAACGCGCTTCACGGCTGACTGGGTTGCTGAACCATGATTCCGAAAACATTGGGGCTCTTTACTCGCAAGCGCCCGGCCCGCGGGTTAGCAGTGGAAATTCCAAACCGTGGGCCAGTCGCCAGGGTTGAGCGCTTTCTACCTGCACTACATGACGATGTCGGCGTGTACGCCGCACTTTGTCTGGCATCGCGGACAAAAGCGCGTACCACGCTGGTCGGCGTCATAGGAAGTTTCTGGTATTTCGGCACAAGCCTGCGATAGACTGGAAGAAAAATGGAAATCTGTATTGTCGTCATTTCACTTGGAGAACGACCTCCGCGACGAGAAGCTGTCTGGTTTAAGGAAAAGTTGAGTCAACGATGGATATGCTCTCGATAGCGGCACTATTATTACCTTTCTAAATCTGAAGATTTTTTCTCTTTTAGCAGGAAACCAGACTGTGCGTTAAAGAAGAACAAATTTTGATAAGGATTATGGCGGGACCCCTCAAGTTTGGTGCTTCCTGCGACTGCGATTCTTGCGGTAACGTTAAACCGGCCCTACGTGGATACGGCTCTGAGGCCGCGCGGGGCAGCTGCGCGGTGTTGGGCGTCTTGCCATTGTTCGCGCAGTTTTCCCCTCGGAGGTTCGAGTCCTCTCTTCAAATGGTTCAAATGACTCTGAGCACTATGGGACTTAACATCTGAAGTCATCAGTCCCCTAGAACTTAGAACTACTTAAACCTAGCTAACCTAAGGATATCACACACATCCATGCCCGAGGCAGGATTCGAACCTGCGACCGTAGCAGTCGCGCGGTTCCGGACTGCGCGCCTAGAACCGCTAGATCACCGCGGCCGGCTCGAGTCCTCTCTCTGGCGTGGGTGGGTGTGTTGTCGTTAGTGTAAGTTAGTTTAAGTTGTGTGCAAGCCTAGGGACCGATGACCTCGGCAGTTTGGTCCCACAGGAACTTACCACTACCACAACTCTGACATGAAAATGGAATCAAGATAGTCGGCTGGCCAAAAATGGAAGCGCTGCAAAAACGACGAAAGCTGTTTCGTCGGCAGGAGACGTAGTGGTGAATGTTACTTTATGCTCACGGGGCTTCAACATAAATCATTGTTTGGAGAAGGGGACAAGAGTGTCTTGACTGCTTTTATTCAACTGTACACGGTATTTTGATTACGAAATGACCTAGAAGCTGGCTCTGGATAATGTAGCAGCCCACAACATCGCCCGTGTTGTGGTTGCGAAAGTTCACCAGCTGAGCCTCGAAGTAGTTCTTCACATGCCATCCTCCCTAGATCTCATTTCATGTGAATTCTTTCTCTTTATTATGTCAAAAAACTTCATTTCGGTAACCGTAATTTGTGCGGTGACAACTATTACGTAGAAGGAAGGAGTTCGGGTTTAACGTCCAGTCGACAACAAAGTTGTTAGAGATGGAGAATAAACTAGTATGGGCTTGGAAAGTAGCTGTGTCTTTTCCGAGGGGCCTGTCCGGTATTGGCGTTAGTACCAGACGGGGATCTGAACTCCAGTCCTCTTGAATTTGAGTCCATCCCCTTAACCAATGCACCTCGTTCAATTATATTATGAAGAGTTGGGAACAATTTTATTTTCGACTGGAATACAAAACTTGTCTTCACATATTGGTTTCAATGGAGATTCTCACAAATATTTTGCAAAAACAAAACTAATATTTGCTTTGTTTGTTTGTTTTTCACCTTTGTTCAATGCTTCTTTGGAAACAATGGGAATTGATCTAATATTTATACTAGATTGAATGAAGTCCTGGAGCTAGTACACGTTGTACCACTGCTCCGCTAGTGTGAAGGGGAAATTAGTCGAAATATTCGGTTCAAAATTAAATTGTCAGTTCGACTAAATTCCCGAAAAAATGGCTCTAAGCACTATGGGACTTAACAGCTGAGGTCATCAGTCCCCTAGACTTAGAACTAATTAAACCTAACTAACCTAAGGACATCACACAAATCCATGCCCGAGGCAGGATTCGAACCTGCGACCGTAGCAGCAGCGCGGTTCCGGACGGAAGCGCCTAGAACCACTCGGTCACAACGGCCGGCAAATTCCTGAAATTATGCCGATAATATAGTAAAAATTGCTTATATTTCCTTCGATTGCATCCTGTAATAGTACTCTGGTAGCATAATATTTTTGAGCAGCTGTATAATTTCATATTGTCCAGAGGAGAGCGCCCAGAACCATTTACGGTGTTAGTTCGCGAACATCATACAGCTTATTCGAATTCTATCTCTAATGTGCCTGTGCACATACTTTAGCTTGATATTTATACACTCTAACGGAGAAACAAATGATTCCAGTCGAAATATCTTTTATTCAAGAGACAGAGATGCACAAATTTAGCAAGTCAATAACGCGTGCTGCGCGGAGTGGCTGCGCGGTTTGAAGCGTCCTGTCACGGACTGCGCAGCCCCTCCCGCCGGAGGTTCGGGTCCTCCCTCGAGCATGGGTGTGTGTGTTGTTCTTAGCATATGTTAGTTTAAGTAGTGTGTAAGTCTGGGGACCGATGACCTTAGCAGTTTGGTCCCTTACGAGTTCGCACACATTTGAACATTTTTGAACAATAACGCGTTGGTCCACCTCTGACCCTTTTGCAGGCAGTTACTCGGCTTGACAGTCATTGATAGAGTTTTCGTATGTCCTCCTGAGGTATATCGTGCCAAATTCTGCCCAAGTGACGCGTTAGATCGTCAAAAATCCTGAGATGGTTACAGGGCACTGCCCCCAGTGCTCCAAACGTTCCAAATTGGGGAGAGACCCGGCAGTATTACTGACCGACGTAGGGACTGACAAGAAAAGAAATTGCACACTGGACGATCACTCCTGGTTGTCGTCCCTACGGTAGGCGACATAGAGGTAGGTATCTCATCGTTGCCCTGGTCGTCTCCGGCCTACCTCACATTGAATGGAGTAAAACTGCCTTCAGAGTGGAGTCCCGTTTCGAAATGAGTCCCGATGATCGGCGAAGACCGGTCTGGAAGCACCCTGAACAGTGGTGGGTATCGACCTGACTGTCACCCGCCATACTGCCTGATAATCAGGATTACCGGTCTGGCGTGTCTTTTTTTTTTTTTTCACACCACGACGGCTTTGGTTGTCACGAGTGGCACCCGTACAGAAAGGCGAAACGTCGACGATATTCTACGCATCGTCTTATTGCCCTTCATGGCAAGCCATCCTGGTTTTATATTTCAGCAAGATAATGGCCGCCCGCACACGGGGAGAGTTTCTGCTGCTTGTCTTCGTGCCTGCTAAACGCTACCCTGGCCAGTGAGGTCGCTGGATCTGCCTCTAATTGAGCACATTTGGAGCTTTATGGGAACGGGCTCCAACCGTCTCGCGATATTGACGAAATAACGCTCCACTTGGAAAGAATTTGGAACGACTTCACTCAGGAGGAAATACGTGAACTATGTCAATCAATGCCAAGACGAATAACTGCTTGCATAAGGGTCAAAGGGAACCAACGCGTCACTGACGTGCTCAGTTTATGAAGCTCTTTCTCTGGAATTAATCGTCCAGTTTTTCTGAAATTATCATTACGAAAATAAACACATGCAGATTGTGACTGGCGATTTCAACAGCCATAGTAACATTTGGGGGTATCATAATAAAGACGAAAATGGGGCAGCTGTACGAGAGTGGGCAAAATGAATCCACGATGCAAAACTACCTGAATCATTTAACAGCGGCAGGTGGAGGTGAGGATAAATCCCGACCACATATTCACCACCAACAGTATTACCCAACAGTGTATAAGTCTGTCTGTTTTCCAATACCAAATTCGCAACATAGACCAATAATTTGCCAAGTATTTGCTGCTGTTACAGCTCAAAAAATCCCATTTCGGAGGAACTTTAACTTTAGAAAGGCTGACTGGTCGAGATCTGAAGATTTGCTGGATGTCGAAGTGTCTTCCCAGAACGTTACGATACCTTCACCATGGCAGTAAGATGTCCCAATATACCTATCCATAACTATAGAAACATGAAACAAACTCATTTCCTTCATAAGAGAGTCAAAAAGGGGAAAGTGGTTTAAGGGGCCCCGGAAAGGCTCAAAATCATGAAACGTTCAATTTTTACTTTTTTGTGTTTTCTGAATCTGCAGACTATTACCTTTTAATAGATATATAATTTATTCAATTCCGAAGACTACAACTATTTTTAAATTTTTTTTGAAATGTGTTCTACATGGGCGTGACCCACTGTGGCGCTGTTAAACTGCTGTCAAATGGTGTTATTATTAACGTCCGTGTTCATCAGGTACATTTTAGTGATGTGAGATAAAGTATGTGTTGTGGCTAACCTGTGATGGTTCAATATATATCGCTGGTGTGATTGTCGATTGTTTCATGTTTATTTACTCTGTCGTTATCTCGAAAATATTCGTAATTAATTCTGTTTCTTGAGTCTCTGTTTTGTTGAAGTATAATAATGAGTAAAAGTAAAGTTATTAGAAATCCTCTGAAGGCTTTTAAGAAAAGGAGAAATGTTGGAAAGCCAAAGGTATGTGTTATTACTGTAAACAATAAAGACGATAACCAAGTGAGTGAACCTAACCTCTCAAGTACACCTGCCCATAGCAGTCAAAGTGGGAAAGAAAATACTTCACAGAAGAAGCTTGGTTCAATGAGTGAAAACTATGAATGTTTTATGGGCGAATCGGATGTGAATGAAATATTTGATATGTCGGTTCTCAATGGAATTTTTTCAAACTGTGTAAGATGTATTCATTGTAGTGAAGTTGGTCTGGATCTCTCCATAATAAAGCACGTAGGACTTGCTAGTGAAATACAACTGAAATGTGATAAGTGTTCATACATGACCACCTTTTGGAACAGTGTTGCAGTAACTGCAACTGAAGAAAATGGTAGTAAAATCTACGAACACAACAACGAGCGATGCTTGCTTTAGACAAGGAACGCCTTCGGGCTGCAGACAGGGCTGTAAAGAGTCTAGAAATACAAGCAAGAGTAAATAGGTGGAGGAACAAGAGGAAGCTGGAGGAGGAGTTTGCAGAGGATGAAGATAATCCATCCTATGGACCTGGAATGGACTAAAAAGTTAATCCAATCTTTGTCGCTCGATTCCCAAAACTTTTATTTTCTCATACTAATTACATGTTTTCTAAGGATCTTCCAAACATATTTGTTTCAAACTTTCAGTAAATGTTACACAGTACCTTCTGCATAATTTAACACAGCCTTTTTCCAAAAAACTGTATATTTTTGAATATATAAATAAAAAATTGCAAAAAAAATGTGAATTTTCATTACAATTGAAAAAAAATCATCTCTAATAACTGAACTAAAATTTTGTAAAATCCCTGTGTTAAGTTGTAGCCCATATTCCAATAAATAATCTGTAAAAAGTTCAACTTCCTACCTCAAATACTTTGTGAGGAAAGATGTAATTTATAAGCGTTATTTTAACATTGCAAGTATAGGGCGTTCCGGAGCCCCTTAAAACAATAGAAAACCTAGATCCGAAAAGGAACAGTTATAAGGCTTGGAAACTTCTGTGGCGCTGGGCAATGATCCAACTAATACCACTACACACCAAATATCATCGCGAAACAAATAGCACACCAACTACTACTAAATGGGAAGCATAGCCATAAATCCAAGAAAACAAAACTATGAAGAACTGAGTAAGAGGAAAATACCAACTTTTCACTCCCACTCACGATGGATCAATTACAGAAGGCTATTAAACAGAGTAAAACTGGCAAGACAACTTAGCGTGGGTGATGAACGAACTGAGCAAATTAAGCACTTTGGATTAGCAACAACGAAGGATTCTCCTGATAGATGTCAAATTCCAAACATATGGCAGAAGAGCCGAGTAATTGCAACACCGAAACCTGATAAAGAAAGAAACAGTCCAAAGAATGTTTGATCAATCGCACTACTGTGTCACCTTTACAAACTGTTAGAGAGAATGATCTTAAACTTTCTCTCACATGTAATTGATCCCTTGTTTATACACCAGAAAGCTGGATTTCGCTCTAGTAAATGCTCCACATGACAAATACTCAGTCTAGCACAGTTCAAAGAAGATGGCTTTGAAGCCTGTAAGGTGACAGGAGTGGTATTCGTGGACTTGACAGCAGCTACGACACCGTCAACTGCCAGCTACTATCAAACAAAGTCTACAACCTAACCAATAGAAATCACCCAAAAGAGTGCTCTTGAAGATCTGTCAAAATACTACAGAATAATACAGCTTAAACAAAACCCGTCAAAGACACGAATGGTCACGGGTTAAACTAAACCACTGTGACACTCTAAAATACCTAGGAATAACACTCTATAGATCTCTAACGTTCAAAAACACAGAATGAACTTCAGGTCAAAAGTCTCCACCAAGAACGACCTACTGAGAAAACTGTCCGGATCACAGTGTGGCAGCCAAGCTGAAACCATCCGAACTTCTGCAATGGCATCATGCTACTCCGCTACAGAGTATGCCTGTCCTGTCTGGTACAAGTCAACACATGCCAAACAGGTGGATATTGCCCTAAACGACACATGCAGAATTATAACAGTCTGCCTGAAGTCAACTCCAATCGAATGGCTGTACAACCTCGTTGGAATTGTAACACCTCTGTTCGAAGAGAAATGCCAGCAAACAGGGAAAGAACGAAACTGGAGCAGGGCAAAACGCATCCCGTTCATGGGCAACAATCCTACCCACAACGACTAAGGCCAAGGAAAAGTTTCCTCAGAACATCAGAGAAATTAACAACTACTGATAAAGAAGCTAGGCTGCAACTATGGAGGCCTGAGACATCTCACGCTGTTGGTTAGAAAAGATTTTCAGAATATTTACCCCCTGGTCATGACGAGAATTGGCCAATCTGGAAGTCCTTGAATGGGCTGAGGTCAGGAGTGGGCAGATCACGGGCTAATCTGGCAAAATTGGGATACATTGAAGAAAGCAAAACCCACTGCGACTGCGGGGAAGAACGGACTGTTCAACATAAGCTTCAACGTCGACTGTGTCCAGTTGCCTGCACAGAAGATGGCCTTAATCAGGCAACGGAAAACGCACTGGAAGTGGCCAAGTTTTGGTCAAAGGTATTATATATAGTGTGTTGATCTGTCAACAAGTGTATAAACTATGTTTTATGCATATTTATCATTCGAGAATAGTAATAATTTGTTTCTCTGTACATGTATATCCCATCTCTCGATTTCCGTCCCATTCGGATAATTCGTTTCTGGTGCGTCGCTATTTTTTTGTCTTAAGAGTCTAGTTATAACACGAACGCATTCTGAAGGAAACGCATCAGTCAGTGAACATTGCGCGGGAAAAAAACTGTTCATTGTACAAACCACGGCTTACATTTGGTCTAGAAAGATGTACACTGTTCTGCGCGCACCATTTGCAAAAGGCTGAAAAACGTAAGTGAAGAACCACAGATTTCCTTTCTAAGTGGAAAGGCTTCGTTGTCGCACCCTCCGGCCATCCTCTACAATTCCTAGCAGTAGTTGAGTCTTTTGCTGTAAAATTATGTGAATATACCTTCGCAGACATTTTTCTCGTATTTTTATCTCCCTGTTTTTTGCAGTGTTTTTATCAGCAGTCCATCCTTCCATTACCAAATTTTTGGATTCATTGATGCTTCAGGATATCGATCGCTTCTGTCTGTCAAGATGTGAATTAAGTTTCTTTTCTCCCAATTCGATTCAGTATGTCTTCATTAGCTGCACAAAACTCACTGCGACTGCGGGGACGAGCGGACTGTTCAACATACGCTTCAAAGTCGACTGTGTCCAGTTGCCTGCACAGAAGATGACCTTAACCAGGCAACGAAAAACGCTCTGGAAGTGGCCAAATTTTGGTCAAAGGTATCCTGTAACATCACATTTCAAAATCTTCTAGCCTCCTCTTGCCTGTAATGTTTATTGTTCACGCTTCACTTCCACACAAGGCTAAACTCCAAACAAATACGCAGAGAAAAAGACTTCCTAAAATTTAAATTTATATTCGATGTTACATAAGTTCTCTTTCTCAGAAACGCTTTTCTTGATTTTGCCATCCTCATTTTCTGTTCTCTTAACCTCGGACTTCGTCAGTTATTTTTCCGCCCAAATAATAACATTTATCTACTGCTTTCTACTCTAGCCTGATTTAATTCGACTGCATTCCATTTCTCATGTTTTACTTTCATATTCATCTTACAATGTCTCTTTTCCATTCAGTTGAAATGATATCCCAAGTCCTTTGCCGTTGATGACGGAATTACAATGTCATCGGCAAACCACAAACGTTTTATTTCTTCCCCTTAAACTTTAATTCCTGTGCCGAATTTCTCTTTAGTTTCTTTTACTGTTCGCTGTGATTTATGTATTGACTCACAACCGAGTAGCTGCGTCTCATGCGGGCCTACAGAAATAAAAGAATAAATATGTAATAAATGCTTGAATATTCTAATTCGTTGTACAACAGTATCTGTCCAGTGTCTTGCCTATTTCCACGTGTGTTCTGCTTTATTCTTCTTTCGTACTGTTTGTTCAGTTGCGGATTTGTACAGCGAAGCAAAAAGCATTGCCTCGGCCGTGTCGCAATATGAAAAAATAGCAAAAATCGCGTGCTAATTGGAGACGCCTAAGACGTGAAAAGAAGTGTGATGCGGCGAACGTTAAATTCTAGAGAAACGGTGTCTTCCCAATTTCTCTGTAGCTTGTCCGCGTCATTCATTGCAGAAAGGCTGAAGGCCATGGCGTTGGATATTGTCGGATCTTTAGGCCGGTAAACACGAGAAGAAGACCAGTGTGACTGGTGTATGTATTGAGTTCCGACTTATCCTCCAGACAGCTTACGTTACTATTATGTTCATGAAGTTATGTAAGTCTGCGTAAATAATTATGTAATGTGACACGTGATGAAAGATCCCAGCTTATCGCGAAGTGATCTTTCACCAACAGAGCGCAGTGCTTTTGTACTTCCGATAGGTTTCGCGAGTCCGGCTGCGAGGGAGCGGTGCAGGGGAATTTGTATCACGTGCTGGCAGCCCGCCCACCGTTGGCAACACTGCAGCGCCGCCTGCCCAGCCGTCGAGCCCCTCCGCACTGTGACGTCACGGCGGGTGACGTAGGGCGACACCTGTGTGACGTTGCCCAGACACACGTTGGCAGCGTACGCTGCGCGTGCTCTGCTGTGTCCGTTTTGCGCGTCTCCACCAGTTGTCTGCCAGGTTGGCAATGGCTCCTCGTGGGTAGCGTTCCGCTGTCAGCTCGTAATCCTGCTCAGCTGAGGTACGGAAATGATGTACAGAATAGACAGCAGACGCGGAACTGAAAGCGCTCTTACATAGAATTAAAAGTTCAAATAGAAGGATACAAATAATGGTTCAGTGTTGAAAAGATGTTAAAGATAAAGCTGTTCTGAATCCGAGGGTTCTCTTGAACACCACATTGCTTTACTATAGTCCGATCAAAATCACTTGATAGCTGATACTTCATGGGCTGGAGCTGGTTTTCTCCAGTTTTTGTAAATTTATGGTAAGATCTTATGGGACAAAACTGCTTAGGTCATCGGTCCCGAAGCTTGCACACTGCTTAATCTAATTTAAACTAACTTACACTATGGACAACACTCACCCTTGCCCGAGGGAGGACTCGAATCTCCGACGCCTCAGAACGCTCAAGGTCACGCCTGAACCGTTCGCCGTTGTCAGACTGTCACACCAGTTGGTCATCTCACCTACTCCGACTTTCTTTAGTGTTGCGTTTGGATCCCGAATCATGGATGTGGCCCTTTAATTTCGTATTTGATCCTACATGACACACACACACATACAACGTTGCTAACGATATACACACGTTTCATACACAACACTAACCAGACACTACCAGATCCTTCCACACAAGACGCGATTCAGCGTCACATATACAGTTACTATAATCGCAGAGATCGTCTTACATTAGAAAAGTTTTGTACGACATTAGGTGATGGCAAATTTTTGAAGGCAGCAATTCATCGTTGCTACTGGTACATCAGAGTCACAAATGCAACAAAGTTACCGGATGTAGTGTCGTAGCGTAGTGCTTAGCGCATAAATCTGTCGTGTTGAAGGTCGTAGGTTCGAGACTCATGAAGCATATCCAATTTTTTTATTTTTCTAAATCTAAGCAAAAGACTTTCATTATTATTCTTTCAATTATTTGATTTAAACGAATTTTTTTTACATTTTTAATATTTTACCGTGTCATTTTCGTCATCATACTGAATTTTTTATTTGACCTTATTTTTCTTCCTAACATTCTTTTTCTTATTTGGAATCGGCCAGTATCTTCCATAATCTACAACCGAGTGCCAATCAGAACTGCTCATCGATTGGTAACGTGGTAGTTCGCGCAGTCAGTGTAAGAATAGAGTCAGGTAACCAATGAATGATAGCGGAAAATTACAGTTTGGTTTTTAACGTTGAAACTGAAAGTTTTCTGTCTTGAGTTTTCTCGTAGACGTTAGCTTTGATGGCCGTGAACAAAGCGATCCTGCCGCAGATTGTTCATCGCCGTCTTCTCGGATGCATTGCCCATTACGAAATTGTGGTTAGGTTAGGTACGAGTTTAAATTCAGGGTTACAAAACACGTCGTCTGCCGCGATTCAGTCACTTGTCACTTAATATCAGTTGTCGACAGAGCAATTCGCATTTTCTTCATACCTCACGGCAACCACCTCCAACATTGCTCCGCGTACCAACAGCATTTGTGAAGCGACCCGTTGTGTTTATGTCATCTATAACCGTGCGGTAACCGGCAGCCGATGTCGACATACTGTAGCGGCATGTCTCAGACGTCAACAATCATGTAATTTTAATCGGACTATAGACATGGTCGTATTGCAGGCGCTACACCGTTGCCTTCCTCGGACCTTTCAACTCGTTCACACAGCCATAAACAGTTTAACGTGGACTTGGAAAAACGTAGTATATCGGCGTTGTTCACTTTAAAAAATAATTGCTAGAGAGGAAGAAGCAATAGTAACTGTGGTCTGATTGGTATCCAACTAGCAACTGAATAACACAGAAAGAAAAATCCTGTATTTCTTTACAGGGAGTGTCACATGCAGTAATTATATTGTACTCATATCGTACATATACACAGAGTAGGACTGCTCATATTTTTCAAAATATCGGGTTCCGATATATCGAAATTTTAAAAAGGTATCATTACGGCCTTCGATATATGGGGAAAGAAGCATCGATATATCGACGGAAAAAAAAATCGACGTACTGGCCTATAAAAATATAGGCTGTATATTGTAAATATACTGCCCCTTTTCGAGCTGTATATATAAGTATTGATTTATTATTAGATACTCTGTACATCAACTAGCTAGCAGCCTGCCTGTCCCTCTTAGAGGAAGAACTGAAAGAAAACTGATGCACGTCCACACTTGGCGATAACCGCTTCGCTAACAATGGTAACTACATGTAAGTGGCACTTTATTGTGCCACTTATAAGCAGTTACCATTGTTAGCGAAGCGGTTATCGCCAAGTGTGGACGTCCGTTGTTCGGTTTCATCTCATATCGGATTTGTGTGGAACACTTCATGTGGACTTCCTGTTTTTTTAATGTCTGCCAACGCCAGCGACCTAGTTAGTAGTTGTAGCGTCAAAATTGCGTGGTGAAGCTAAATGTTTCAGTCTCTGTTGGTAGCGCCTACAGCCGATTACCGTCATTTCCCCTCACACGACTCTAACCACAGCAAAGACCAATCTTGCCGTTTAGATTTTTGTTCATCATTTTCAGCAACGGTTTTTGAAGAATGCCGATATGAAGAAATAGCACACTAGTTGCGTTAAAAATTGTGCTATTTCTTTACATTGGAAATATTGTTATTCCATTCACATTGATATCTCCCCACCCCTTCCAGTGCAATCGGACTTTAGCCACACATACTTGCTTCACACAGTCAAAGAGATAGAGTGTATGTGATGAAAACTCAAAAAGTGGTAAGACTCCTTCACGCAGTGAAAGTAAAATTATGTTCTACTACAGTCTCAAAAGAACAACTTCAAATTACCGAAAACGGCGAAAAAATATAATATAATTCTTTTTTGAAAAATATCGATATTTTAGCCCTAATACAGGGTGCGGAAAAACAATTTGACCAACAGTGTAGGACAGAAAGGAAGCATCTAACGAAGGAATTTAAGTATAGGAACTACGGATCGCAGTCGAATATTTACGGTGCTATGCCAGTGTTAAAAGTCGTCACTTTGAACATTTGCTACGACATACTTATGTTAATTAAGTAGAGGCAAGTCTGTGTACAAGATCATACCCATTTTTCATTTACTTTGACTTTTTTAGGACATGTTGAAGGATGAAAGATAGGCAAGTAATTGCTTCCATTTCTAATGAGGTGCTGTATCGTATGTCAGTAATATGATACACTTGTGTGTGATGCTTTGAGTTGTTATTATTCTCTTCTAACGACTGTTTAGTCCAGACATTTTGCTATGGTACACATTTTCTGTGAATTACACTTGATTCTGAGTAAAGTCGTCCATATGTCAGATATCAATTAACGTTCCTGTACCGCCGGAAAAATGCAACTGCGACCGCTAGTTCCTACATTGAACTTCCTTTGGTTCATTCTGTCTTTCCGTCCTACACCTTTGGTCAAATTGTTTTTCCTAACCCTGTATAAAGACTGTCGTCACTGGAGAATATATTCGGTCATTGCAGCCCAGGCACCAATATACATGGGAATAACGCACCCGTTTATCCGTGAACGAATCAAAATAAAGAAACGAGTTTTTTGGCAAATGATAGTAGGCAGTGGGGCACTCAATTTTATCTTGTGGGTAATACTCTGAGATTCAACTTCAAATCTGTGTTATACAATGCTTCCAGAAAGTTCAGGGACAAGTCTAAATTTCGTTCAATTCGTATGTGTCCCTAAATTAACAACTATTGAGTCAGTATTTTACACGATGTTATTACACGGCTGAATTACGGGTTTTCAGTAAAACTGTTTGCTCTAGCTCTAATACTTTTTGAAATTTAATGTTTTTCCATTTTGTAAACACGGCCATAAAATCAGTGTTTTTTCACCTAAAACGTTTTCGTTATCCTAGTTGCTAGTCTTACAGCTATTAAATTTTTACTGCTGTTTTATTGCAGCATAGCAATCATAAAAAATGATAATA
Organism: Schistocerca serialis cubense; assembly: GCF_023864345.2. Classification (NCBI taxonomy): domain Eukaryota; kingdom Metazoa; phylum Arthropoda; class Insecta; order Orthoptera; family Acrididae; genus Schistocerca; species Schistocerca serialis. The sequence goes on along the minus strand of NC_064639.1, from coordinate 794,566,103 downwards.
TAACCGAAGGAAAAAATTTCTACTAATTTGCTCGCCTATCAAACAAAGTTTTCCTTCCGCTGAATTCGGTGGCAAAAGTGATCAGTTTTTTTCCGTTATCACTCCCAACTGGCAACATTTGGACCTATGTAGCTTTCACAAACAAGACATGGAGAAAACAACTGGGCAGTCAGAATAAAAAATTAGTCCAAGTGTTGCCAATCCGAAGTTATCACGGAACGAAACTAACCGATTATGCCACCGAATTTACTGGGGAAAAAAGTTTGTTTGAGAGACGGGGAAATGAGTAAAACTGTTTCCTAGGCTTTATTGTCATTTTTAGGATTGGTATGGTGTTGTAAAACGGCAATAAACAGTTGGAGAAACAAGGATTCTTTAGCACTGTTAACAAAATAAATATATTCAGTCTTCAAAAGTATTTGCGTTAGAGCTGTAAAACTGTAGCTGAAAACACGAAATTCAGCTTCCTAATAATATCATGCGAAACATTGACCAAAATGTTGTTACTTTAGGTTCACATGTGGATCCAACGAAATTTAAATCTGTCCCTAAACTTTCTGCAAGCGCCGCACTTTTTAACAGCATTCGAAATACCTTGAAAACAGGTGTACAGTGATACAGAACTTGTTAATGTCGGTGTTGAAACTTTTTGCAAAAAAATATCCAATTAAATGTGCTAAAATTGAAATGCGACGCAGCTGGAACCGGCTACAGCGGTGTTAACTCGGCCAGGTGGTGCTTTCAAGTGTGGCTTGCCTTGTGTCAGGCCTTTCGAGTGCTTATTTGTTTGCACAAAAGATGTTCACTTAAACTTGATACTCACATATCTAAAATAATTTCACTATGTTCCAGCTGATAGCTACAAGTCAGCATATAGTTCTATTCACAACAGCCGTAGGTGACCCTGTATCTACACTCCTGGAAATTGAAATAAGAACACCGTGAATTCATTGTCCCAGGAAGGGGAAACTTTATTGACACACTCCTGGGGTCAGATACATCACATGATCACACTGACAGAACCACAGGCACATAGACACAGGCAACAGAGCATGCACAATGTCGGCACTAGTACAGTGTATATCCACCTTTCGCAGCAATGCAGGCTGCTATTCTCCCATGGAGACGATCGTAGAGATGCTGGATGTAGTCCTGTGGAACGGCTTGCCATGCCATTTCCACCTGGCGCCTCAGTTGGACCAGCGTTCGTGCTGGACGTGCAGACCGCGTGAGACGACGCTTCATCCAGTCCCAAACATGCTCAATGGGGGACAGATCCGGAGATCTTGCTGGCCAGGGTAGTTGACTTACACCTTCTAGAGCACGTTGGGTGGCACGGGATACATGCGGACGTACATTGTCCTGTTGGAACAGCAAGTTCCCTTGCCGGTCTAGGAATGGTAGAACGATGGGTTCGATGACGGTTTGGATGTACCGTGCACTATTCAGTGTCCCCTCGACGATCACCAGTGGTGTACGGCCAGTGTAGGAGATCGCTCCCCACACCATGATGCCGGGTGTTGGCCCTGTGTGCCTCGGTCGTATGCAGACCTGATTGTGGCGCTCACCTGCACGGCGCCAAACACGCATACGACCATCATTGGCACCAAGGCAGAAGCGACTCTCATCGCTGAAGACGACACGTCTCCATTCGTCCCTCCATTCACGCCTGTCGCGACACCACTGGAGGCGGGCTGCACGATGTTGGGGCGTGAGCGGAAGACGGCCTAACGGTGTGCGGGACCGTAGCCCAGCTTCATGGAGACGGTTGCGAATGGTCCTCGCCGATACCCCAGGAACAACAGTGTCCCTAATTTGCTGGGAAGTGGCGGTGCGGTCCCCTACGGCACTGCGTAGGATCCTACGGTCTTGGCGTGCATCCGTGCGTCGCTGCGGTCCGATCCCAGGTCGACGGGCACGTGCACCTTCCGCCGACCACTGGCGACAACATCGATGTACTGTGGAGACCTCACGCCCCACGTGTTGAGCAATTCGGCGGTACGTCCACCCGGCCTCCCGCATGCCCACTATACGCCCTCGCTCAAAGTCCGTCAACTGCACATACGGTTCACGTCCACGCTGTCGCGGCATGCTACCAGTGTTAAAGACTGCGATGGAGCTCCGTATGCCACGGCAAACTGGCTGACACTGACGGCGGCGGTGCACAAATGCTGCGCAGCTAGCGCCATTCGACGGCCAACACCGCGGTTCCTGGTGTGTCCGCTGTGCCGTGCGTGTGATCATTGCTTGTACAGCCCTCTCGCAGTGTCCGGAGCAAGTATGGTGGGTCTGACACACCGGTGTCAATGTGTTCTTTTTTCCATTTCCAGGAGTGTATGTCGTACAAAGTAGGACCAAGAGGAAGCACGTTTTATCGTAGTAGTGAGGACTTATTGTGTTCCTACTGCATATAACGAAGGAGCCTGGCACGCTTGGATGTGTTTACACCGCGATAAGCGATTCAGGCGGTCTTGCTTTTCATTTTTAGCTCATTTATCTGATATTTTTGCGAAAAGTTGGCGGAAGTTTTCAGTGGCGTATCTAAATCGCTTAAGACAAATACCAGCATGCTGCCTTTCAAATGGACACGGCCAGTTTGTTCATCATCTTCAGCGAGTCCGATCCTGTGCTCCAACCCAACAGACCTAGTCGTTCATGGGATGTCAAACCCTGATGCTCGTTTCTTTTCATATTGATTTATACTTTTTGTTCCACATCGTCGATAAGTCTACGTCCGTCGCGAAAGTCAGATACATAGTGATTTATGCATGGAGCTATTCTCAGTAAATTGGCATCACAAATAAAGTGCTGAGGCAGCAAACGACTCGATGAGATTCAGCTATACGAAATATTAGAATAGTTTTAATAATACTTTTCCTTTCTGTATCGAGTCCACAGAGAAGTGAGAGAAACACGGATGTTCAAAGAAATTCATGCAAAAGAAGGGAGGATGTTTGATTTTGAAATTGGCATTCTTGTTGCAGCTGACTCGCTGAGTTTGAAAATCATCATAGAATTAGATATCCCAGCGCGGGCACAAAACCTGTTAGTTTTTATTCGAATAGCCCTTTTACAGAGAATGTTACATCAATATTTCAGTTCTTTCTGCTTGCATTCGTCTACATCTTCGCCGACACTCATCTCATAAGTTCTGATCTTTGCGTCCAGGGCTGTTCGATGTTATGAGGTTGTTTCCTTTTCCTTTTTTGCTCGCCCCTGCAGACCACTTTCTAAATTTCGTTCGTAAATAAATCCGCGTTGTATGTGTTCATTATCTTGATGATAGTGTCAAAATCACCGAACCATCAATTTAATAAGTCATGGTTGCAAAACACTAACATGAATTCCTTACTGACGAATGAAGAAAAACTGGTAGTTTGGATTCCGTAGAAATGTTGGAACACGCGAGACAATACTGATCTTACGGCTTATCTTTAGAAGATAGGTTAAGGAAAGGCAAACCTACATTTCTAGCATTTGTAGACTTACTTTCAAGTTCTGAAGCTGGCAGGTATAAAATGCAGAGAGCGGAAGGGTATTTACTATTTGTACAGGAATCAGATAACAGTTATAAGAGTCGAGAGGCACGAAAGGGAAGCCGTGACTGAGAAGAGAATGAGACGGAGTAGTAACCTATCCCCGATGTTATTCAGTTTGTATATTGAGCAAGCAGTAAAGGAAAGAAAAGAAAAATTTGGAGTAGGAATTATAGTCCATGGAGAAGAGATAAAAACCTCGATGTTAGCCAACGACATTGTTATTCTGTCTGAGACACCAAAGGACCTGGAAGAGCAGTTGAACGGAATGGACAGTGTCTTGAAAGGAGAATATAAGATGAAAATCAACAAAAGCAAAACGAAGATAATGGAATGTAGTCTAATTAAGTCTGGTGAGGCTGAAGGAATTAGATTAGGAAATGAGACACTTAAAGTAGTAGATGAGTTTTGCTATTTGGGAAGTAAAACAACAGATGATGGTCGAAATAGACAGGATGCAAAATGTAGACTGGCAATGGCAAAGAAAGCGTTTCTGAGGACGAGAAATTTATTAACATCGAGTATATATTTAAGTGTCAGGAAGTCGTTTCTGAAAGTATTTGTACGGAGCATAGCCATGTATGCAAGTGAAACGTGGACGATAAATAGTTCAGACAAGAAGAGAATAGAAGCTTTCGAAATGTGGTGCTACAGAAGAATGCTGAAGATTAGATGGGTAGATCACGTAACTAATGAGGGGGTACTGAATAGAACTGGGGAGAAGAGGAATTTGTGGCACAACTTGACTAGAAGAAGGGATCGGTCGGTAGAACACATTCTGAGGCATCAAGGGATCATCAATTCAGTACTGGAGGGAAGCGTCGAGGATAAAACTCGTAGAGGGAGGCCAAGAGATGAATATACTTAGCAGATTCAGAAGGATGTAGGTTGCTGTAGTTACTCGGAGATTAAGAGGCTTGCACAGGATAGAGTAGCCTGAAGAGCTGTATCAAACCAGTCTCTGAACTGAAGACCACAGCAACAACAATATGTTGATGTTTGCTTCTTTAAGGTCATTTAGTCTCTGTGTCCTTTCAACTTAATAATTTTAATAAAGGTTGCTTCGTCAGTTTATCATAATCCATTCTAGCCAAGTGTCCGAAGAAAGCCATTATTCTTTTGAACATTGTGTTTATCACTTTCTCTACATGTTCAGAGATTTCTTTGTTAGTTCGTGGCCTATTCTGGTTGTGTATTATGTTTCTGTCTTTCTTGTACCAAGTATGCTTGCAACTAGTCATCTTTCTAATTTTAAAAATGTTTCGGCGTTATATAGAATATCAGTTCTCACTACTGTACTACACTGTTTAATTTAGGGGTGTCATGATAAAGTCTTCTTCTCGAATATGTTTGTGGTGTTCTGAAATGTAATGTATATATCATCTTCTCATATCTGCAGACTGTTCTTCTCATTGTTGTTCATGCTTAACCACCTGCCTAAATGTTGGAATGCAGTGCCTTTCTTGATTTTCTTTTCATTTATAGCAGGCTGGAGCGGCCGTGCGGTTCTAGGCGCTACAGTCTGGCGTCGAGCGACCGCTACGGTTGCAGGTTCGAATCCTGCCTCGGTCATGGATGTGTGTGATGTACTTAGGTTAGTTAGGTTTAATTAGTTCTAAGTTCTAGACGACTGATGACCTCAGAAGTTACGTCGCATATTGCTCAGAGCCATTTGAACCATTTTTTTTTTCATTTATGAGTAATTTGTAGGGCAATTTTTTAACGTTTGTTATAAATTCTGTCTTTGGGAAACAAAGTTGTAAACAGATTTTTCCTTCTTGAACAGTTAGGTCTTCTACCTGGATTTTTGCATTTTCTCGTGTGTCTGCTATCAAGGCAATTTCACCTGTTAGTGGGAAGCAGATCATATGGTTCTTTTTGGTTTCAGAATTTGATGCCTTTTGTGTCAAATTTTCTCGACTCTCTAATCTCCTTCTACCTGGCGCAATTAAAAGGCGAATGCGACAGTTCATCCGCCTGCCCCAATTCTGTTTTCATCTAAAAGTTTTTGGAGAATTCTCCTCTGAACCTGAACTGTAGTATACCAAATTATTGCCTGTTATTCACTCATTTTTCAGTTATGAACAGTAGTATACCAAATTATTGTTTGTTATTCACTCATTTTTCAGTTATTACTTTGATAACTAAAAGCTAAGCATGATTTCATTGTTATACATTGATTACACCTTTTTTATGCACTTATCGAACAATATATCTGTTAGGTAGGGTATAAAGAAAAAAATTCCTCTTCTACATGTTTGTTCCCCTACGGACTGCTGCCAAGCGTTTCTGTCACTACGTCTTTTCTCCCACTCAAAAATTACGCTATACGTTTTACCTAACCGTATGTTAATAAGTCTGATACCACTGTGTTACTACATATTCATACTGTGTCAACTATTATTGTTTATACCATCATATTATACAGCTCATGCACTATAACAATGAAATGTTGACTCACTACGAAAGCCTGGTTAGACGTAACAGAGGGTAACGCTTAATCTTGCAACGTGAAATACCTACAACTACGAAGTTCACACCGAAAACTAATGAAAAAAGTAATGGATAGAATGAGAACACGTGAGGAAATTCTGTTGAATGCTAAAAATAATAATGAATTAGTAATTACTATTGACTAGAACTTCTCAAAAGTGGAGAAACAGAATTTAAATTTGAAAAAAGTTAACTTAACGGCAACCTCCCTTACAATGATTCACATGTGGTCATATCAATTGATGCGTTTCACTGTTTTCACGTACACATACGTTTTTCATATTAGGTGCATTATGCTGCCACTCCATATCAGCGACCTCAGTGGCTATTAGGCATGGTGAGAGAGCAGAATGGGGCGTTCCGTTGAACTCACGGAGTTCGAACGTGGTCAGGTAATTGGGTGTCACTTGTGTCATACGTCTGTACGCGAGATTTCCACACTCCTAAACATCCATAGATCCACTGTTTCCGATGTGATAGTGAAGTGGAAACATAAAGGGACACGTACAGCACGAAAGCGTACAGGCCGACCTCGTCTGTTGACTGACAGAGACCGCCGACAGTTGAAGAGGGTCGTAATGTGTAATAGGCAGACATGTGGTGCGTGGTAGAAATCTTCTCAGTAACAAATCTAATGTGTTCAGTGAGAAAAAATTACGTGTGCAACAATAAGAATGCAGTGGGAATTTATTCACATCTTTTGGACGAATGTTATGCAAAAAAACACTCCAAACCGACATTTCACGACAATTAATCTGTAAAAAACACACCACATGTCATAAGGAAAGCGTGTGAACCGTCTGAAGACAAATCACAACGATTCGAAACCGGTAACGGTACCCTTTGAATAAAGAAACTGAAAGTAAATTTGTGGCTGGTTGCTGTCCCAACACCATCAACGTACATCAAAGTTGTTATCGTCTCAGTCCAACACATGTTACACTGTGATGAAATTCAGTTATGATAAGACATTTAAGTTTTTCTGTATTGTAATATAATATGAATGTGCATTATTAAAGAAATAAAAATATTTGTAGAGAATTGAGAGTATCTCCAGCCTTAGAAAACAAAAAATAACGTGATGTTATTGAAGGGCAATAAGGACAAATTTTCATTAACTAATTCACATATTGTAATACGTTTATTTGAGGGGAACAGCAGAACAAACATACAATGCGAAAACAATGGTCTTGAATCTGTCGTGTCGGTAGTAAAGCCACGGGTGCAGTCGAATAACTCTGTTGTCTAAATTCAACGTTATATAGAAATAAGTCAAAGTCGTTTTGTTTACGTAGGCCCTCCTAGCAGCTCACGGAAATTAAAGAATATAAGAATGCCATAAAGTAGAAATGCCTAATGAAAGCAGTAAGATATTTGCTTATATAGCATATTTCGTTAGTATTTGCATTGGTAATTGGTGAATTTTAACTTGTAAATTCTTCCCATGCCATACCAGCGCATTATAAACGAGGTTACAAAGAATTGTGGCTGTTTCTGTGTGATTAGTGTTGTTGCGAACGTCTGAAGGAAATAATCTGTCGTTATTCTTTGTTTTTTTTTAACCAAAATGTTTATTAATTTCGTAAATGTCATTCAATCCATTTTTTAAAAATAATAATGATGATGTGTATGTTTGTAACAGAGTAGTTATGGAGGAAATAAATGCTGCAGTGTTTCACGGCTGTAAAACGCCGTTGATGCTGTGCTAGCTCTTCTTCCACCCCTAAAACTTTTCAGCTAAACTATTTAGTTAATCACACGCAAAAATACCTTGGATCGATCTAGCGAGAACAAAGTAATTTTGATGCCCATTCGAAGTATAGTGAACATATACTGTCGGAGTTCTGAAACTTAAGTGTCAAATATACTGTGGTTCCTCTTTCTCCAAGCAAATTATTCTTTGAGGGTTGGTTTTTCCTGTTTTAACTTTGGGTGCTTTTTCTCACATAGAAGTATGTTTCTTCATAGGCTATTCATCTGAATACTGAGTTCTCGTATTTAAAGAATTCAGTGCTAAATTGTTTTCTCTTATGTTTGCTGTGGAAGTACCTGGCACAGCTGAGACCAATTGTGCACGTTTTTTGTAACGTGTCGTTTAACTACCTGGCAAAATTTAAGACCTAGCAAGATATTAATTTAACATTCACTCCAAGTGCAGCCGAACGCGGTAAACCACGTGGGTCAACTGAAACGATGCCCAGGCGCCGAACGAAGACCGCGAAAACTGGGGGTGAGTACGCGGGACTTGTTCCGGGTGAAATCCTAGCGCTAACGATTCCTGTAGAAAGCACGGCTACAGTATAAAATGGCCATGTGCTTCGGGATTTTCGTAAGTGCCCTACCGTGTACTTCATTTACTCATAGCAGGCACACAAAGGTCTGGTTTGTGTACGGACAAAAGGCTATTATGCTGTGCGTGTCCTTCGAGGAACTGGGAAGGAGCGCCAGGTAGGTATACTGCCAGCCACCCTTTTGTTGTGCGGGCGAACGGGGAGGAGGGTGTCTTGGGAACTGCCGACGGGTCCCGCTCGGCGCGTTGTTGGAGCGGTTTATCTCTGCTACTAGATAAGGACGTGTATGACGAAGCGACAAACATCGGCGACTGGACTTTGGCGCTGTTCTGCGCTCGTTTTGAGTGAAGGACAAAGCAGAAACCGCTGCCGCGCCAAAGGAACCGCAAAAATTCCCCTTGAATAGCCTGACAACGAAGCAAGCCCAAAGCATGCTACGACTGCTAAAAGCACAGTATTTTCCATAGCGCTTGGAACACTAAACCTGTGGTTTAATACAGTCACAGAAATTTCAGAACTGCGTGAGAAATCTATAATGAGTAAAAAGTCTGAATTGCATGAAGCTCACTGAAATGGAGTTAATGTGGAATCGGTGTGACAATGTCTGTGAAGATGAAGCATGACGAGCTACCACTGAAAGCCGATCAGAAATACTGAATTGCAGCGTAGTGAATATGCTGTGAGAACTGAAAGAGACTCGGCTTCGTGTACCTTGCATTTAGCAAACAGTCGCGTTAACCCTCTTTGTTTTTCTGTGAAACATTTTTTATGTTTCTGGCTATAGAAATGCTATACATCGTTTTACCGTCCCTTTATTGATATTAGCATCCTATGGGGTAACACAGCGCGCGCACACACACAAACACACACACACACACACACACACACACACACACACACACGTTCGGAAATTCCCGTCACAAACTTCTAGGACTTGTAGAGGGCAATGCGTACATGATATTTTAAAGAGGAATCAATGTCTGGAGACACATCGTTTCCGTTCTACGGCTGTTTCAATTCATTTCTGTTTGAGGAACTGAATTAGGTGTGACGCGCTACCGCTATTAGGTAAGATTTCGAAAGGAAACATCGATTTATCGCTTAAGTACGTGTATTTGTATTAACACTTAAGCATTACGTGTTTACATTATTCCTAAACGAAAAAGAACCCAGCATATTGTTTGTACAGAACAGTCCCGATGCATTACAACAGTTGTTCGATGTTGCAACCGCCAACATTTTTACAGACATTGTACCTGCGAAGCATGTTGTGGTACACACTCTCCATCCCACCTGTTATGTCTTGTTTCTAGAGCAACAGCCTCTTTCTCTAAAGGAGTCTCGTAAATTAAACTTTGCAAACGTTAAGTGAGTCAAGTAACCGTCTGCCGTAGTGCACGCAATTCTGTATACCCTATTACATACCAGGACAAGGGACTCTCAGACTTACCTCGTTCCCTCACCAAACGTGGACGCGTTACACGTCTGAACTGAAACCGTTGTAGAACGGAAACGGTACGTTTCCGGACATGAGTTCTTATTCAAAATATTATGTACTGACTCCCCTCTACAAGTCCTAGAAGGCTGTGGCGGGAATTTCCGCATACCGTATACATATGTTTGTCTGTTAAAAGTACAAACGAGATGGGTGAGCAGAAAACAATAAAAGATGCAAATACTGAAACCTCAACAAACATAGGTCCGGAAATCAGTGGTTCCCCCGAAACGGCGTATGCTCGAAGTGCAGTCCTACCAATGTTACACGACTGTTAATGTCTAATGTTACTTTATTCCGAAATACAGCAACTGAGGCGTAAATTACAAAGTGACAAACTGACCTCATTTGATTTTATCATCATTCTGAATACTTAAGTACTGGCGAATGCCGTATCGACAGCCATGCGTCCTTCCAGTTTCCCCCTACGTGTCCAATAGCTGTTTTTTTTAATTTTTTTTTAATTTGGGGGTATTTGAAAGTATTATGTGTATTCCAGATCTATCGATAGTGTCGTTGAACTCTACAAATGCATTGTGGATCATGCTCAACGTATTCGGGAACCGCCAGAGATTTTGAACTTGTGTGGGCACCGATAAAGAGACGTACTGAGGAGTCCCTTCACATGTGGAACACTTGTTGGAATGTGTTTGCCCTCAAGTGCGTATTTGGAGTTTGGACGCCGGGGAACTCCGTTATAAATTGTCCATGTACTTAGCCGTAATGGGTCCTATCGGGGAACTAATGGTTTCCAGACAATAATGAATTTACAAGTTCATGCTTAAATCGGACAACCTGATCCCAGCAGCACTCGGTGTCACTACATGCAAGTCTTTCAGACCACCTTTGCAAGAGTGTGTAGGGTAGTTCTCCACAGTATGTCGCTACGCGCATGTCTTTCAGACAACCTTTACAGAGTGGATCTGGGAATTCACCGCAATATGTCCTACTGTCTGTTCGCCCACACCGCAGCCCACAGCACTTTTACAATAACCCCACCTCCTCTAGATGTGGCAACATCTTCCTTGATCCGTACAGACGCGATTGAGTTTTGGCCATTCGCGACGGGGAAGATCAGGAACTGAATTTGGTGGCCGCTCTGGGGTGGATGTTTATTCCAGCGTTCTTTACACTTCTCAGTAACACAGAAAACGTTTGTGGCCCTTAAGTCGGTCCAAGATGGCTTGTGTGACTTAAGACATGTAGTGTTGCACTGTGAAAAACGTAACTTACATATGAATTCTTATGCGAGTCTATTTTCTTGTAACTTGGAACCCTGACATTCGAAAAAATTACAAGATGTTAATATTAATTTTGTCTTTTTTATAAGCATGATTTTTTAAAAGGACATGACACCAGCAAACGGATAATCTGGACCCAAAGAACATTAAATCCTCTACTGATGAATTAGGGTATCTGAGCACACCTCCAGACCTGAGTCATACTTTCACAGCGGCTAATGTGTCCACCTATGATGTTCAAATAGATCCGCTGGGAAAATAGATTTGGTCGAAGGCCTTGGCTTACCCTGTCACATTGGATAATGTGACTAAATTTACTCCTGCAGTGGCGTGCCTGGAATTCTGACGCTAGTGGTGTGTCGAGTGTAGTTACATCTCATATACTATTTATACGTATTTTGAATAATTTAGCAACGAATTTAGTGATTAAATCAACTGTAAGCTATAACCATGGATTAATATTGCTGCATATTATTAACGTACAGTGACAGTAATAAATAGGAATTTTATTTATTAATTATTAGTCACATACCAGCTACAAATTTTGAGTCATACGCTTGTAATTTCTCATCCAATGTAATATATTCACTGGTAGGAAAAGGTTTCTTACAGTTACAATATTGTGAGAAGCAAAGTTGCCACTCACCATATAGAGGAGATGCTGAGTCGCAGATGGCCGGCCGCGGTGGTCTAGCGGTTCTAGGCGCGCAGTCCGGAACCGCGCGACTGCTACGGTCGCAGGTTCGAATCCTGCCTCGGGCATGGATGTGTGTGATGTCCTTAGGTTAGTTAGGTTTAAGTAGTTCTAAGTTCTAGGGGACTGATGACCACAGATGTTAAGTCCCATAGTGCTCAGAGCCATTTGAACCATTTTTGAGTCGCAGATAGGCACAACAAAAAGACTCTCAAGTATAGCTTTCGCCAGTAAGGCCTTCGTCAGAATTAGACGGCAAACACACACATACACACTCACGCAAATGCAACTCACACACACATGACTGCAGTCTCAGGCAACTGAGGCCACACTCCTACAGTTTGTCAGAAACTGGCGAAGAACGTCTCTAATTCGAGGCAATGATTCTACTTCCTTCCTGGCTGCTGGAATGTCTTGGTCATCAAAACCTGGACGCGCAAGGATAATCTGAATCCTTAGAGGAACGTAGTAGCCCAAAAAACCTTCATGCCACTTCCATCAGTTGCCCAAAGATCTTCCAAATTCGGTCTGCTTGCCTTGTAGGTTTCTGATAAATACAGCAGTCCACTGCCATCATTTCGTGCTTCGTTGCAAGTTTTAGTACGTTTCCTTGTGAATACTTCTCTCTCCCTCTCTGACTCTCTGTGCGTTTATTTGTAAACCAATCGGTTTTGTTCATTAATATCAGGAAACATAAAGAGATTGAAAAACTCTGATGGTGTATCACGTAGTATCACCGACGAGGCGCTGGCCGGTGTGGCCGTGCGGTCTAGGCGCTTCAGTCTGGAACCGCGTGACCGCTCCGGTCGCAGGTTCGAATCCTGCCTCGGGCATGGATGTGTGTGAAGTCCTTAGGTTAGTTAGGTTTAAGTAGTTCTAAGTTCTAGGGGACTGAAGACCTCAGAAGTTAAGTCCCATAGTGCTCAGAGCCATTTGAACCATTTTTTGGAACCATTTTTGAACCGACGATGCCAGGAAGTTGGGTAATATATTGTGCGACCTTGTACTAACATTAGGTCGTAGAAATTCTTTTTTCAATCTTTTCCCAGATAATAAGTATCACTCATCTCATCATCATTGTTTTCAACTTCTTCTGTTCTGATGATGCATTGTGATCGCTGATAATAACATAATCTTCTTCATCTCCATCGTCGTAATTAATTGTCTCTCATCAAGAGCACTATCAATAAATCGTTGCAGTTTGTCTCCTTCTGACCCATAACAATCCATATACCGGGTGATCAAAAAATCAGTATAAATTTGAAAACTTAATAAACCATGGAATAATGTAGATAGAGAGGTAAAAACTGACACACATGCTTGGAATGACATGGGGTTTTATTGGAACCAACAAAAAACAAAGTATTGCTAGACGCGTGAAAGATCTCTTTCGCGCGTCGTTTGGTGATGGTCGTGTGCTCAGCCGCCACTTCCGTCATGCTTGGCCTCCCAGGTCCCAAGACCTCAGTCCGTGCGATTATTGGCTTTGGGGTTTTCTGAAGTCGCAAGTGTATCGTGATCGACCGTCATCTCTAGGGATGCTGAAAGACAACATCCGACGACAATGCCTCACCATAACTCCGGACATGCTTTACAGTGCTGTTCACAACATTATTCCTGGACTACAGCTATTGTTGAGGAATGGTGGTGGATATAGTGAGCATTTCCTGTAAAGAACATCATCTTTGCTTTGTCTTACTTTGTTATGCTAATTATTGCTATTCTGATCAGATGAAGCGCCATCTGTCGGACATTTTTGAACGTTTGTATTTTTGTGGTTCTAATAAAACCCCATGTAATTCCAAGCATGTGTGTCAATTTGTACCTCTCTATCTACATTATTCCATGATTTATTCAGTTTTCAAATTTATACTGACTTTTTGATCATCTGGTATAACAATATGTGCTATCAATTACGCGGTCAAATGTCATGTCTTATACAAAATACGCACAAAAATACAATGAAGTAGCCATCTTGACCTTTTCTTGTTATGGGACGAGACAGGTGTGTAGGCGTTTCACAAACCCCAGCATGCTCACACTTGTTGTAACAGCATCTCAGGAAGTCCTATTCACACCAAAAGCTAGAAAAACACTCTTGTATCACTCTACTGACATCTCGTAGCAACTACCTGGAACCACAAAGCAATGTGACAAGCCATCTAGCAATTAATTACAGAAATTAGCCATATAGGATATACCATACTTCTACACACCACTGCCGCGTTAAGTGTTCTGGAATGGAATAAATATGGTGTTAATGCAGATAAAATTAATGAAGAAGCATTGACATGAAAAGATATTATGTAGTATCAGGCGGAAATATACTACGTGATTAAAAGTGTATAAAGTCCCGTTAGTGGATATTAATACGAAGTGAGTCCACCCTTCGCCTTTATGACGGCTGCGGTTTTGCTAGGACAGTTTTCAGTGAGAGGTCCAAATGTCTGTGGAGGGATGACACCCCAACTCAAGAGCTAAACCAGACAAGGTGATGCTGTAGCACGCTGGGGTCTCGAGCAAAGTCGAAGTTCTGACTCATCCCAAAGGTATCCCATTACGTTAAAAAAAATGGTTCAAATGGCTCTGAGCACTATGGTCATCAGTCCTCTGGAACTTAGAACTACTTAAACCTAACTAACCTAAGGACATCACACAACACCCAGTCATCACGAGGCAGAGAAAATCCCTGAGCCCGCTGGGAATCGAACCCGGGAACCCGGGCGCGGGAAGCGAGAACGCTACCGCACGACCACGAGCTGCGGACCATTGCGTTCAGGCCGGGACTCTGGACAGGCCAGTCCATTCAGGAATGTTACTGTCCGCAAAACATTGCCTCACAAATTCTGCTTTATTTCATGTTGATGCGGGTTAATCATCGTCTCCGAGCTTCTCCTGTACGTCGGACACAATGCTGTACTATGTGTTTACATATTTCCACACTTGGCGTTTTCTTAAGCGCAATAAGGATACCACACCATAACTACAAATAACATTCCCGTAGTATTATCACCACCTCCTCCGTAGTTCACCGTAGGCACGATACATGATGGCAGGTATTCGCCAAACCCAAACTCTTCCATAGGACTGTCAGAGGGTACAACGTGGTCCATCACTCGAACACACTCCTTCGCAGTAATCCGCCAGTGCCGCCACTCTAGATGCCACCTCAAGCGTCGCTTAGCCTGACTACAGAAATACTGGGTGATCCAAAAGTCAGTATAAATTTGAAAACCGGATAAATCACGGAACAATGTAGATAGAGAGGTACAAATTGACACACATGCTTGGAATTACATGGGGTTTTATTAGAACCAAAAAAATACAAAAGTTCAAAAATGTCCGACAGATGGCGCTTCATCTGATGAGAATAGCAATAATTAGCATAACAAAGTAAGACAAAGCAAAGATGATGTTCTTTACAGGAAATGCTCAATATGTCCACCATCATTCCTCAACAATAGCTGTAGTCCAGGAATAATGTTGTGAACAGCACTGTAAAGCGTGTCCGGAACTATGGTGAGGCATTGGCGTCGGATGTTGTCTTTTAGCATCCCTAGAGATGACGGTCGATCACGATACACTTGCGACTTCAGATAACCCCAAAGCCAATAATCGCACGAACTGAGATCTGAGGACCTGGGAGGCCAAGCATGACGAAAGTGGCGGCTGAGCACACGATCATCACCAAACGACGCGCGCAAGAGATCTTTCACGCGTCTAGCAATATGGGGTGGAGCGCCATCCTGCATAAACATCGTACGTTCCAGCAGGTGTTTATCAGCCAGGCTGGGGATGATGCGATTCTGTTACATATCGGCGTACCTCTCACCCGTCACGGTAGCAGTTACAAAACCAGAATCACGCATTTCCTCGAAGAAAAAAGGCCCGATAACGGTAGATGTGGTAAATCCAACCCATACCGTGACTTTCTCGTAGTGCAATGGAGTTTCCACGACAGTTCTAGGATTTTCGGTAGCCCAAATTCTGCAGTTGTGGGCGTTGACAGACCCTCGGAGCGTGAAATGAGCTTCGTTGGTCCACAACACGTTACTCAACCAATCGTCATCTTCCGCCATCTTCTGAAACGCCCACGCCGCAAATGCCCTCCGCTTCACTAAATCGCCAGGTAACAGTTCACGATGCCGATGGATTTTGTACGGATAGCATCGGGGGGTATGCGTAAGTGCCAACCAAACAGTAGTTTATGGAGTGCCGGTGCGACGTGCGACTGCACGAGCGCTGACTTACCCGTGCATAGACGAATCCGCTACAGTCTCCTTTTCTTCCTGAACTGTCTCAGCAGCATTACGCCTTGTGCTCGGTCGGCCACTACGGGGTCTATCGTCTAAACAACCCGTGGCTTCGAACTTCGAAATCATTCCCGCGACAGCTGCATTTGTCAACGGACCTTTACCCGTTCGAATCCCCTTCCTATGGCGATAGGATCGTAACGCTGAACTAGCACATTCCCCATTCTGATAATACAGCTTCACTAAAAGCGCCTTTTCAGGTAACGTTAACATGCTACGACTGCTGGCGCATCTGATTCTCTCTTTCATTACAGCTCCTTTTATACACGATTGTCATGCGCAGTCACTGACGTTTTACTTTTTGCTTTTTTTGGTTCTAATAAAACCCCATGTCATTCGAAGCATGTGTGTCAATTTTTACCTCTCTATCTACATTATTCCGTGGTTTATTAAGTTTTAAAATTTATACTGACTTTTTGATCACCCGGTACGTAGCGTATGAGGAGCTACTCGACAAACGTATCTCATTATTTTTTAACTCCCTACGCACATTGTGCAAACTCACGAATCATTCCTTCCGCCGATTTCATACGGTTATTTGCAGACACCCATCGAAATGCTCAACGGCCGCTGTCAGTCAGTAGATGAGGTCAGCCTGGACTTCTTTTAGCTGTAGTTGTTCCCTCACGTTCCCACTTTGCAGTCACGTCATCAACAGTCGACTTGTGGAGCTTTAAAAGGGTTGAAATGTCCCTGGGGCATTTGTTTCTGACGTCACACACAGTGACGAGTCCACTTTCGATGTCACACGGCACTCCTGACTGACCGATTCTGCCGTTGCTGCTTTTCTACTGGCAACACAATACTTCCCGACTCCTTTCAAACCGGCGGGTCTGCCTCTCATGACGTCTTATAACCAATTCCGCGTTACATAGGTGTGTCCGGATACCTTTGTTGAGATACTGTACCAGCGGTGATCAAAGTTTGAGTGAGGCCTGGGTCGATGCTCAGGTAACGTAATTGATAAGGTGAAAAACTGGAAATCCAGTCTGGCACAAGTATTCTATTGCCATAAAGTATTAGTATATAATCACATACTTTCTCGCTGCGTCATTGCCGAATAAATATTTGACAGAGTTCTTTCCTCGTTAGATTTGTATCTCGAGCTTTCGACGACTTCTCCATCTTCAACGTTAGGAGATTAGGTTTCAGTAGGTCGTTAGGTACTTTAGTTGGCCGAATTGTGTCATGTACACGCCACGAAATCACGGGCAACTGAAGTACCTAACAGCCTACTGAAATCTAATCGCCTGGCGTTGACGACGGAGTAAGTCGAAAGTTCGAACTGGCAAATCTGACGTGGCAAGAATCATTTATTCATATTCAGTAAATGTGTCTTCTCTAGACGGTAAGGGTGCTGTGAAGATTCTAGTTCACTCCGAAAACCTGTTCCTTTTCACGTCACTGTGGTCACATACGGACAGATGAGACAGACGAGGTTGAAACAACAGCTCCACGGTTCATCATGGTTTCGTTTTGTCGGAACGAAAGGAGAGCAATCGGAGAAACTTCACTGCTAGGGATTTAAATAATCAATCGGTACACCACGAAGAAAAATTACACTAAAATTCCATCACTTCACCATCCACGGTGTGTCAAGCGACATTTTACTATGTTAGTACGTATAAAGCGTAACTGCGGCGAAGGTGAACGGCTAGTTCTGTCCCTCGCATCTTACACGATAGGAGTATTCGAAAGGAAGACACCCAGTGACACTCTGTCACTCCAGAATATTTTCCGATGTGTCTGTAATCTGCAAATGGAAATGTAGTTCGGACTGCGAGCGGATCTGCTCTCAAACCTAAGGACAAAAACGACAGAGCGCAACTATAGTATCGAAGTAGCAACGCTGCATCCAAACAAAGCAAACATTAGAACCTGTCTACACCAAGAACTGTCAGATCCGATGTATTTTCAGAAGGAGAAGTGAGTAATCAACCCAGAGTGGGAATGAACTAGCAGACATATAGTGTCACATTTGTGTACAAACATGCACATCATACGCTCTGATCTGTCATCTATGTCGGACGGGATAAGACCGGACGCTTATAATTAAAGAGCAGCTACTCACAAGGGCCAGTGTGGTCTGTAATTATAGTATGGCACTGACCTTGGAGGATAAGCTAATGCGTTACTGCGGAACCGATTAACGCTGGTAAAAATTAGTTCCAATTTTGGCCATCAGGTGCAAATCTGGCGCTGTCAGCATCTCGTTGGCGTCTCTCGTACTCATACTGAGCAAACTGTGTCAACTGCGGTTAATAATAAAATCAACATTATGACTTTCTTATTTGTTTGGTCTTTTCTGCCCACGTCCCGAACCTATCCCTTACACATGGAAACATTTATATACGTCCTTCTTGCATCCACAGAGCCAGATTTGCACCTCGTGGCCAAAACTGGAACTAATCTTTCTCCGACGTAAACTGGTTCCGCCTTAATGCATTACAGTATCTATCAAGTTTCGCTGTCATACGATAATTACAGCCCACAATCGACCTATGTGAGTAGCTACACTTAAATTATAACCACTCAGTGCAACACTTATAACGTTGCGTACGTAATGAGAGTAAACAGGAATGAGTGTCGATCAGTGAAATGTGTCGTGCGCATCGGCGGCAGCCGGCCGGTGTGGCCGAGCGGTTCTAGGCGCTACAGTCTGGAACCGCGCGACCGCTACGGTCGCAGGTTCGAATCCTGCCTTGGGCATGGATGTGTGTGATGTCCTTAGGTTAGTTAGGTTTAAGTAGTTCTAAGTTCTAGGGGACTGATGACCTCAGAAGTTAAGTACCATAGTGCTCAGAGCCATTTGAACCATTTGAACCATCGGCATCACAAGATACCTAAATATTTGTATTTTCATTCATAACAACAAAAGTAACTATTTTACATCCTTAAGAATTACAATTTCCACTTACATTTTTTATATATTTTTATTTATACCAATATGTATTTCGAGTTTTTACCATCTTCAGAGACGTGCTGACAGAAGATTTAAATATCTGTCACGCCAACTCAATACGGGCGATAGCCAGATATACCTACTGGTATAAATACTTACAGCTTCTGCCAGGATTAGGTTGTTAGCCTGTCTCGACTTCAGTTTTCCTACCATTTCTTCATGGCTCGACCAATAACTCTTCTTCCCGTTGGATGATATTTAAGGACAAGCTTCGGAAGTCTAGTGTCTTCCATTCTAAAAATATAGGTCCTCCAATGTCTCTTGCTGTGGGAAATTCTGACATGTAATAAGAATATATATAATTGTTGCCTTATTTCTTCATTGCATTTTTGGTATTTTAAGGAGTACCCTTTTACGCATCTGAGCAACCGCATTTCTTGAAGTAATAGGTCTATAATCCACTGTCATGGAACTCAACAACCAGTAGAATGGATGAATTTATAAAAGTATTGAGGTAGGAAATAGTAAGTCAACAAACACGAAGAATGGTTTTGGGGTTTACACAAAACCAAAGGTATTTCAAGTCTCTGTATTACCCATTCAGATTAAGGATGTCAAATTAAACACCTTTGCCGTCAAATTTCCAATCTTATTATATTTGGCAACCAGTTTTGCGTTTTACTACGCTATATTCAGGCCCTGTGTACAAACAACATTAGTAGCAGTATGAAATAGATAACCAAAAATGGGGGCGTGATGCAAGTCTTACATCTTTTGTTGAAGCTGATCGCTGTTGTTGTCTTCATTAGCTTGGTATTTCAGGAGACAGAGACATTTTTGTTCCACTCCAAAGAGTAGAGCGGGCTGTTTTAGATCAACCAATTGTAGGGTCGCGATGTTCTCCGGCAAATTATCTGCGACCTCTTAATAAGGCAGAAGGTTTCCCAACTGGGAATTAACGGGACAGTCTTACTCGTTTCGGGATTGACCTGTCAGCCAAGGGAACACTCCAAGAACCTTGATTGGAATCGAGGTATTTGGACTAATTTCATTTATTTCCGGATCAATATTTTTCATATTGTTCCACACAAAACTTAAAATTCTGTGTATTTGTATTGAATGTTAGCTGTTCTGCGAGTGTATCACTGCAATGTGTGTGATTCGCGGTCTCGAAGAAATAGCTTTTAGCAATACTTGTATCTTAGTTGTTGAAACGCATGCGAGGGACTGTCAGAGAATGGAGTAGATGATAACCCCCACCCTGTTTACTGCGCCTCAGTTGCAACTTCAGGTAAATTAATGCTGTTGAAGCTTCAGTATGTAGTGAGTTGCGATTTCTTTCTAGGACATTCTAGCGACTATGTCATGAAAATTATGTCATGGGCGGACTTGCCAGGTACAGATATTTGAGATGTAAGAATTACTCTGTTTGGGGATTTCGTTGCAAATATGTCTATGATAGTGTAACTACTGTTCGTATGAAGGGTAGGAGAAAGCTGAAGTAGCGAAACGTTTGAAGAAGAAATCGTCCGCTTATATTTCACATTGGGTAGACTGTTATATAGAAATGTTATGTTGGTGTCACTATTTATAACAATATGCTCATATGTTGATTAGAGAATTGAAAGGGCAGTTTCGACGCAGGCAAACCCACTCACTCTTTTGTTATGGTGAGACAGGAACCCATGACGACGTAGGTATCAGCACCTCTTGTTACTGAGCACTGATAACACTTTCTCAGTCGAGTTTCATGGATTATCTGTAATATCTAATAAACATGGAAGAATTGTAGAACTGACTAGTTTGTCTGCGTGGCCATCCTTCGCAGCAAGCGCAGGAATATTTGTTTTGCAAAATAAAAACGTCTTATCTTGCTGCACTCTGTTTTATATCTCCCAGACGCGTTTCGCCTTTCAGTGTTTTAAGGTACCATCAGTAGGATCTAGAATGATACAGTTTTGTTTTGATTTGTGTTATTTTTAGATTATTTACAGTTCTTCGCGATTTTAGTTGGCATATGCGTGGAACTGTTTCCCTATTGGCGGTATTGCCGTTCTCTCTATTATTTGTGACAATACTATTTTCGAACAAGTTAGTTCAGTAAGGCCATGTCGATTCCAAAACGTGCCAAGTGCGAAATACGTAAGAGACAGGACAATAGTCTACTTAGCGGAAGTTGACGACATTAGGATCTCATCAGTTGCAGGATAAATGGCAGTCAGTGGTAGGACCCTACACACACTCTTACCAACAAGCGTATAATTCAAGACCTAACTAGAGAGGATAAATGACGTGATTTTTTTTGGAATTGAAAAGAATAATCTATCGTTTAAGATATTCTTGATGACAACATGACTTTTGGTCTGCTTTGTCGGGCTACTTAGAACAAGACCGGTGGTACGCTGACCGATAAAGGCGTTTGCTGACGATATCGGACGTTCGCACAGTACACGTGGCATAGAGTCATTCGGAAAGAAAGAAGGTTACGGTTTAACGTATCGCCCACATTAGTGTAATTAGGGGAGGAGCCCTAACCCATTTGCGTATGGAAATCGTCAATCTTTAACTTACAGAAATAATCCCGGCATTCCCCTAAAGAGATTTAGGGAAACCCATATCTGGAAACTATTTAAGACTCCCGCCTCCAATACAAGTCTAGGGTGTTAACAGCTGACATACTTCATCCTCTCATCTTAAAACATTTCAGAGCGAAATTGGAAGTTCCGTTAGACGATAAAATTCATTATTCCAGCGTCAAAACTATACACATTTGTTCGTTGATACCCGCTTTTCGAGCGGAAGGAACTGAGGACTAAATATGTAAGTAGGCGTCCAGAACGCTTATCAAACCAAATCCTTTAATAATGTTGCCACATTTTCTCTTTTCTCTTTTTTCTTCCGATTTTGGTCAACTATGGATTTCGTAGAAGCTTCTTGGTCTTTCTTTTCATCTCTTCCTAGATCCCTTTCCTTCTTTCACTTCATTTCTTTCTTTCCTCCTCGGAATTGCTACGCAAGGTCCTTCTTTTAAATGGTTTCTCCAAATGATTTTATGTTGTTGACTTCAGTTCTGAATTAGCATCGTTCGAGGTGGTTTAATGGTCAACAACTGCACTCTCATTCCGGAGCACGACGGTTCAAATCCACATCCGGCCATCGTGACTTAGTTTTTCCCTAAATCGTTCAAAGCAAATGTCGGGATGGTTCCTTTGAAAGGGCTAGGTTGATTTCCTGTCTCATCCTTCCTTAATTTTAGCTTGTGCTCTGTCGTTACTGAACGCTTTCTGGACGGTACGTTGAACACTAACCTTAATTCCTTTTTCTTTTTCTCTGTTTTGGATAATCTCTAGTGTAATACTAGTAGGTTGTGAGTCTCTTTTGACATCTTCCATCCACTTAGAGGTAGGCTTTAATGGTGTTATGTAACTGAAGATCTTTTAACTCACTCAATTTTCGCCCATTGTCGCTAAGTGTCCTTCAAATTTCAGCTCTTGTTTCCGCAATGTGTCGTTGATTTCTTCGTTGTAGTTTTAGAGCGCCTCGTTTTTCCCATTGTTTTAAGTCCCATTAGTAGTTTTCTGAGGTCACAGAAATTTCCTGAGTACCTTCCTTTCCTTCTTTTCAAGTTATTACAGTTGTTATTTTTAACTTAAAATAAGATACGCTGAGGTATACTGAGACGACAAAGTCACTGGATAACGATATGCCCATACACAGATGGCGGTAGCATCGCGTACGGAAGGTACAAAAAGGGCAGTGCATTGGCGGAGCTGTCTTTTGTACTAAGTGATTCACGTGAAAAGGTTTACGCCGTTATAATGGCCGCACGACGGGAATTAATTAACAGACTTCGAACGCGAATAGGTGGTTTGAGATAGATGCTCCGGTCATTCCATTTCAGAAATAACTGGGAATTTAGCATTTCGAGATCCGCAGTGCCAAGGGTGTGCCGAGAATACCAAATTTCAGGCATTACGTCTCACCACGGACAACGCAGTGGCTACCGGCCTTCACTTAACGATCGAGAGCAACAGCATTTACGTGGCTTTGTCATTGCTGACAGACAAGTAACACTGTGTGAAACACCCGCAGAGATCAATGGGGGGCGTACGACGAACGTATCAGTTAGGACAGTGCGGCGAAATGTGGCGTTAATCGGCGATGGCAACAAAAGACCGACGCGAGTGTCTCTGCTAACACCAAGACGTCGCCAGGGGCGCCTTTTCTGGGCTCGTGACCGTCTCGGTTGGACCCTAGCCAACTAGAAGACCGCGGCCTGATCAGATGAGTACCGATTTCATTTGGTAAGAGCTGCAGGTAGGGTTTGAGCTTGGTGCAGATGCCCCGCAGCTGTAGACTCAAGCTATCAACAAGCCACTGTGCAAGCTGGTGATGGCTCCGTAATGGCGTGAACTATGTTTACATGGAATGGACTGGTCCTCTGGATCATTTACTAGAAATGACTATATTCGGCCACTTGGAGGGCAAATGCAGCCATTCATGAACTTCATGTTCCCAAACAGCGATGGAATTTCAAGGATGACAGGCGTCATGTCACTGGGTTTGGTTTGAAGAACGTTCTGGACAATTCGAGAGAATGATTTGGCCACCCATCTCGCCCGACATGAATCCTATCGAATATTTATGGAACATAATCGAGAGATCACTGTATGGAGTCCTTCTGACTTTATAACGGAATTGTGGTGCCTGATTTGACTTGAAAGATATTTCACGCTTGTTGCACCTGTTCTTCATTAGTTTGTAAGTAAGTTCTAGTTTTCTGATCCTTCCTTTTATTGCTTCATTATCCGGTTCACTGGATTGGATCCAGTATCCTAAATAAATGGATTTATCTCTCCTTTTAATCTTCCCATATTTTATCTCCAATTATTTCATCCCCTGGTGTCTGTGTGCCATATATTCCTTCTGCCCACATGAGACTTTGAGACCCATGTTTCCAGCGAATTCATGCAAGATCTCCAGCATTCTCTGTGCTCCCTTTTAGTTTCTGGCTAAGTGGCCAAGATCATCAGCAAAAACTAAACACCTGATTCCTTCGTTGTTTCCTTACTTCCCCACGTGTATTCCACTGATCCCTTCCAGCTTCAGAGCTTGTTTCATGTTTCCACTATTTTTTTCACGACTGTACTGAAGAGAATTGGGCATAATGCGACTCCATGCCTGACCCGTGTCTCCGTTTCAAAGGACTCAAGGAGTACTCAGGAAACTTAGGTTACGAAATGGTGTGTGTTAGGGTTTATTTTACAGTTTCCCTCGTTTTTCTACAAATTCCGAATTCCTCTAAATTGAGCTGTAAACTCTTCTGAACTAGACAAAAATTACTACTTTGTTCTGGCGTCTTCATGCAGTTTATTTTTTTTTTTTTTTCAGAATGCTCTCGAGGTTGTATACTCGTTCCCTACATGACCTACCTTTTCGGAAACCAGCCTGATACTCTCCACTGACGTGATGAGACTGTTCTTCAACGCTTCCTAGCAGGACTTTGGAGAGTACCTTGTAAGCAACTGAACGTTTTGGTAGAACGTGGAGCTTCAATTTAACTATTTGGTCACTGCACTGTTGGGGGTGGGGGTGGGGGTGGGAGGAGGGGGCGTCTTCCTTAGGCGTTCTCCTTTTGGAGCTGAATTAGAAATAGGTGTCGGACTACTCTGTTCCATGTATGTGTAAAGTGCAGGAAAATTCTGCTCCTAGCTTCATACTTCATTTCTTACTTGCAGGCGTATTCATTCTCCAACACTCCTGGAAATTGAAATAAGAACACCGCGAATTCATTGTCCCAGGAAGGGGAAACTTTATTGACACATTCCTGGGGTCAGATACATCACATGATCACACTGACAGAACCACAGGCACATAGACACAGGCAACAGAGCATGCACAATGTCGGCACTAGTACAGTGTATATCCACCTTTCGCAGCAATGCAGGCTGCTATTCTCCCATGGAGACGATCCTAGAGATGCTGGATGTAGTCCTGTGGAACGGCTTGCCATGCCATTTCCACCTGGCGCCTCAGTTGGACCAGCGTTCGTGCTGGACGTGCAGACCGCGTGGGACGACGCTTCATCCAGTCCCAAACATGCTCAATGGGGGACAGATCCGGAGATCTTGCTGGCCAGGGTAGTTGACTTACACCTTCTAGAGCACGTTGGGTGGCACGGGATACATGCGGACGTGCATTGTCCTGTCGGAACAGCAAGTTCCCTTGCCGGTCTAGGAATGGTAGAACGATGGGTTCGATGACGGTTTGGATGTACCGTGCACTATTCAGTGTCCCCTCGACGATCACCAGTGGTGTACGGCCAGTGTAGGAGATCGCTCCCCACACCATGATGCCGGGTGTTGGCCCTGTGTGCCTCGGTCGTATGCAGTCCTGATTGTGGCGCTCACCTGCACGGCGCCAAACACGCATACGACCATCATTGGCACCAAGGCAGAAGCGACTCTCATCGCTGAAGACGACACGTCTCCATTCGTCCCTCCATTCACGCCTGTCGCGACACCACTGGAGGCGGGCTGCACGATGTTGGGGCGTGAGCGGAAGACGGCCTAACGGTGTGCGGGACCGTAGCCCAGCTTCATGGAGACGGTTGCGAATGGTCCTCGCCGATACCCCAGGAGCAACAGTGTCCCTAATTTGCTGGGAAGTGGCGGTGCGGTCCCCTACGGCACTGCGTAGGATCCTACGGTCTTGGCGTGCATCCGTGCGTCGCTGCGGTCCGGTCCCAGGTCGACGGGCACGTGCACCTTCCGCCGACCACTGGCGACAACATCGATGTACTGTGGAGACCTCACGCCCCACGTGTTGAGCAATTCGGCGGTACGTCCACCCGGCCTCCCGCATGCCCACTATACGCCCTCGCTCAAAGTCCGTCAACTGCACATACGGTTCACGTCCACGCTGTCGCGGCATGCTACCAGTGTTAAAGACTGCGATGGAGCTCCGTATGCCACGGCAAACTGGCTGACACTGACGGCGGCGGTGCACAAATGCTGCGCAGCTAGCGCCATTCGACGGCCAACACCGCGGTTCCTGGTGTGTCCGCTGTGCCGTGCGTGTGATCATTGCTTGTACAGCCCTCTCGCAGTGTCCGGAGCAAGTATGGTGGATCTGACACACCGGTGTCAATGTGTTCTTTTTTCCATTTCCAGGAGTGTATCATAAACGTTGTATCGAGATAGGGACGCAAGTAAGGATAGAAGCTCTTGAGGCTTTAAGCAAATTAATTCCTTGAAAGAAGATTCAAATTAAAAGAAAAGTACATTGTCAGTTTCAGAATACACAAAGCACACCAAAAGATATTAAGTACGGACGCGAAAAGAAATATTCACTTAACCGTTCTTCGAAGGAAACGCAAGTGGTATTGCACGCATGTCGTCAGACAGAAGTAAGATAACAGAAACCGAAAACGTACGTAAGTGCGTGAACGAGATAGCATTTCCAGCCATCACGTGGTCGTAAAGTGGGACTACATACGAATTGAGCGCTGTGCCTTGGGACTCGGGGAACGGTAGAATAAGGTATATCGACAGATAATGGAGTTGTTGTTGATCCAGGTGCTTTCCGTAAATTGTAAAAATCGGGAATTTTTGATAGACACATGAATAATGAAAGAATAGTTGATCATTTGGGCTGCAAATGGTGGCAAGTCAAATAAATGTTCAATTGTCTGTTTACCTACCAGTTCCACGAGAACTACAAATTATCTACAGACAATATAACTATCTAATGAGCAGAATCCACGGATACTCTGCATGTCGGCTTTGACAGTAGTACACAGGGATCATATCTTTTGCAATAAGTGTTCAACATATGTAGCAGAGACTACATGTCTCACATTGATTGAGAAATCGAAGTGCAACTTGCTAACAAGTGCTGTACGTCTCCCCGGTTGGATACGTTTTGGTAATCTCACACGCATAGAGACCTCGAATGTGTGATTTATTTGTGGGAGTTACCAGTGATGTAAAGAAGTCAGTTTTCAAAAATTGAAACAAAGACGAGAACTGCGTTTCATATGCTGATAACGATGTAATCTAGCAATAGCTGTTCCAACGCACGTCTCATCTTAGCTATTTGTTCTTCATCTGGATATGATTTTTAGGCTGTGAATTGGTTTGCAAATGGTATGTCATTGCCTTCCTCCAGCCTTTGAACTGTGTTATCCAGTCAGTTACAGAAGGACGTATATTTCAACGCGGTGCGACTTGGAGTGACATGTACTTGTTGCTAAGTAAGAGATACACATAATCATCACAGAATTATCGGTAAGGCCATTTTAAGAACGAGAGGTTCGAGGAAATGCTTTGATAGCAACCAGCTTACTGTATCACCGTCGCCTTCAGCAATTACGATCTCTCAAGACAGAGTTCCGTCCTTGTTCTGACTGCAAAATTAGCGTGCTTATTTTCTGACAAAGCAAGTGTATCGGTATGTAACTTCACCATGTCATCACTGTCTGCTTGAAAACAACTTATATCCACCAGAGATTTCCCGCTGATTCATTAAATATAATCTAAAATCGCTGATAATCTAGAATAACTAACACTGTTGTTTGAGTGAACATCGTACGTAAGGGTTCAAGGTAAATTTACGGTCAGTCTGAGTGCACATCGTACATAAGGGTTCAAGGTAAATTTACGGCCAATGTCCCACGATTCTCGCTTTAATTACCCAACCGAGATGGCATAGTGGTAATTATCTTGGACTCGCATTCAGGAGAAGCGGTATCAAATCCTCTTGTGCTCATCCAGTGATATGTCATCTTCGGTTTCCCTAAATAGTGCCCAGTCAATGCAGGACCGATTCCTTCACGTATTCTCTGTCGATTTGGTTCCCCATCCCTAACACTGCGTATATAATGAGGACATCGTGGAAGAAACGATAAAGCACAAAGCCTAAGTTATTTTTAGTCCTTCTTCTTCTACTTCTTCTTATTCTTCCTTCACTCTGATTTTACAAGCAGGCCAATAGCAGACATAGGGACGAAAGAAGTTCCTATTACTGACGGAGAAAACTTGCAGCACCAAGAAGGAGCTGTGTGACATAAACGAAAACTGGCAGGCGTGTTTCTACATCTGGAAGATGATGCCTATTCAAATTTTGCAGCCGGCCGGGGTGGTCGAGCGGTTCTAGGCGCTCCAGTCTGAAACCGCGCGACCGCTACGGTCGCAGGTTCGAATCCTGCCTCGGGCATGGATGTGTGTGATGTCCTTAGGTTAGTTAGGTTTAAGTGGTTCTAAGTTCTAGGGGACTGATGACCTCAGAAGTTAAGTCCCATAGTGCTCAGAGCCATTTGAACCAAATTTTGCACCAGTCGCATAAGAATATCTCTAGTAGCGCCACTATGAGGATGCAAGTCATGTTTGCTTGAAATACCTGATGTAAAGGTCGTGAACGTTAGTTATCTTTGAGACCGGACGTCGTGAATTGGTTTTAATCACGGATGCCTTTAAGGCGACAAAGACGCAATTATCAACATCTCACTGAGCTTGAACGAGGGCGTGTAATAGGGGTACGAGAAACTGGATGTTCCTTCTGAAGTACTGCAGAAAGACTTGGCAGGTAGTAGCCACTGTACGTGATTACTGGCAACGGTGGTCACGAAAACGTACGGTCACAAGACGCCGCCCTGTAGCGTGCATTCCACTGGCTCCAAACCACCGCCATTTGCGACTTCAGTGGTGTCAATTGAGAGATCATTGGAGGGCAGCGCGGAAGTCTGTTGCGGTTTTTGATGAAAGCTGGTTCTGCCTCGGTGCCAGTAATGGCCACGTGTTAGTTGGGAGGAGACCAGTTGAGGGCCCGCAAGCAGTCTGCATGCTAAACACACGGGACCTACACCTGGACGTATAGCCTGGGGTGCTGCTTCGTATGACAGCAAGAGAACTCTCGTGGTTATCCCATGCACCCCGACTGCAAATTTGTACGTCAGTCTGGTGATTCGACCTGTTGTGCTGTCATTCATAGCCGGCCGGTATGGCCGTGCGGTTCTAGGCGCTTCAGTCTGGAACCGCGTGACCGCTACGGTCGCAGGTTCGAATCCTGCCTCGGGCATTGACGTGTGTGATGTCCTTAGTTTAGTTAGGTTTAATTAGTTCTAAGTTCTAGGCGACTGATGACCTCAGAAGTTAAATCGCATAGTTTTCAGAGCCATTTGAACCATTTTTTGTCAATCATAAACAGCATTGCAGGCAGTATTTTCCAAAAAGATAACGCTCGCCCACATACCGCTGTTGTAATCCAACATGCCCTACAGAGTGTCGACATGTTGCTTTGGCCTGCTCGATCCCCAGATTTGTCTCCAATCCAGCACATATGGGACGTTATCGGATGACAAATCCATGGTCATCCACACCCATCATTAACCGTCCCTGTATTGACTGCCCAACTACAACAGGCATGGAACTCAATCACACAAACTGACACCAGGCAACTGTACATCACGATGCATCCACGTTTGCATACTTGCATTCAACATTCTGGCGGATACACAGGTTATTAATGCATCAGATTATCACCTTTACAACGCCTTACCTCGCGCTTACATTAACCTGTGATCTTGCGATGTTAATCACTTATATGTGTTAGCTAGACAGATGTATTTCCGGAATTTCATTAGTCTGCACTGATTATTTCTGGGTGCTGCGATATGTTTTTCTGTCGGTGTATGTTCCACATCCCTTGTCGTAGACATAGCGCTTTACCGATAACTGTCCTTAGAGAAAGAGAATATACGGTCATACAAAGGAAGCTTTCACGGCCGGTGTTTACGAATTTTGTGGATTCAGTTTTATGGGTTCAAAAATGGCTCTGAGCACTATGGGACTTAACATCTGAGGTCATCAGTCCCCTAGAACTTAGAACTACTTAAACCTAACTAACCTAAGGACATCACACACCTCCATGCCCGAGGCAGGATTCGAACCTGCGACCGTAGCGATCGTTCGGTTCCAGACTGAAGCACCTAGAACCACTCGGCCACAACGGCCGGCTCACTTTTATGGGTTTTAGGCCATGGTCCAAGGGATATTTCTCTGTGTAACGTTTCGCCCTCCAGTGCCGGAGACATCATTAGAGACTATAACGACTCAAAAAGCAGTTACCATCTCAAACAAGCTCAGCACGTGAAACTGTTTATATGTATTCACGCAGACAGCGCCCGCTCGTCCCCACTAAAATCTCCATTGCTCATGTCGGCGACACTCTGGGTTCTTAGCCAGCGGTCTGACGACGTCATGAAACGACTGTTGTGTAAACAGTTCGTCTTTCTGAGCCTGAGACTGTAACTGCTTTTTGAGTCGTTATAGCCTCTGATGACGTCTCCAGCGCTGAAAGTAGAAACGTTAGGAAGGAAAATATGTCTTGGTTCAAGGCCTAAAGCCCGTACAACAAAACTAACCATATAATAATACAACGCGTTTCAAAAAGATCCACTCGTTTCCACAAGATTGTAACTGTTACATGGAAGAATATACACCGCCCAAATACATTAACGTGACCATCGGTCAAAAGCCCGTATAACTGCCTCTTACAGCGCGGAACGTTTTGAGACATGCAAGAAGAGACTCAACGAGGTTGTGGAAGCCACCAACAGGGATGTGGAGCGATGTCGCCTCGAGTGCCGTGGCCATCTGCGCTAGGTTTATCAGCTGAGGATCCGTGGAGCAAACTGCTGAGGTCATAGGTCCCTAGGCTTATATACTACTTAATGTAACTTAAACTAAGGACAACACACACACCCATGCTCGAGGAAGGACTCCACCACGCATCGCACGGTGGCTTGCGGAGTATCTATGCGGATGTAGATGTAGACGTAGTTGCAGTGGTCAGTTTCGCATTACGTAAGGGAATTAGAATACATTTAATCAGATAGCGTGCATGAGTAGTTTTTCGACAGGGTGAGATAATGTCAAATTTTGGGAGAGTTCAAAGAGGCGCCCAGTTTTTTTTAGTCTATAAGACAGTCTGGCAACGACCACTGGCTAGTCGAAATCGGTTACTACATTTCGAATTACGCCTGCAACTCCCGTCTGAAGAAAATAAAAGAAAGTATTGTAACTGTTTTAGTTACCACTTCAGCGCACGAAAATATTGCTCCAAAGCAGAAGAGGTGAACGGACGTGAAATGATGAAACTCTCTTCCTTTCGCCTCCACTCGGCAGCGCTGTATGAAATCGGCAAGCAGGGGCGGGCGCAGGAAGGCCACCCCTCCGTGGTAT
This sequence comes from Schistocerca serialis cubense, assembly GCF_023864345.2. NCBI lineage: Eukaryota > Metazoa > Arthropoda > Insecta > Orthoptera > Acrididae > Schistocerca > Schistocerca serialis. Next base: position 794,534,896 of record NC_064639.1, on the reverse strand, counting down.
GGATTCTGTGCAGGCGCAGGTAGCCGCCTCCCGCCCCATCGCTTCGATCCCCACCCACTTCGCTAAAACCAGCACCCGAGGGGTGCAGCGCCCTGTCGTTGTGAACAACGTGCCGTCGCAACCCCTGACTGCAGCGCGTGTAAATATTGCCGACGACATGCAGCTTCCTGGCTTGTCGCAATATATTAAACTGCACGATTACTGTGCACGCTGCATTTTTTTTTTTTTTTTTTTCCTGACATACTTTTGTGGCCGTTATAGCAGATAAGCAATTACTAACATATTGCATACAAAGCGGAATGAGAAAATATACACTGCCTGGCAAAAAAAGTGGAGCACTCTGAAGATATGGTTGGATGTCAATGTTACTTCGTACACGTACCCACTATTGGCGGGTATCAGAATGGTTAGAGCTGCAGTTCTCTGTGGCAGGTAGAATGGACACCAGAATCCATTAGTGGTGGTCGTGTTTAGTGCTGTTACTTGGTCTGGTAGGGTATATAAAGAGCGTGAACAATGTCAGATGGTGAGTGGTCATTGTGAAGGATACGGACATGCCGTGTTCTCGTGTGAGACAGCGTTATCAGCACCTGACACAATTTAAAAGAAACCTCATTGACCAGATGGTCAAGTCGTGCATTATCCAGATCTCTAGGGCATTCGACTGAGTCTGTGTCCAGATTCTAGACTGCATGGGAGTGTGAGTATACTGACGTTAATACTACAAAGCAGACGGCTGCGTCTGATGCGGTGCCGCGACGGGAAACATGGACTGTTGATGAATGGCGCCTTATCGTGTTCAGTGATGAATCATGGTTCTGCTGTACCGCAAATGATTACCGTCGGGGAGAATGGCGGCGACGTAAGGGAAGGGCTCCATTCTTCCAACATTTTGGAGATGCTCAGCGGAGTGGCGTCGTGACGAGGGAGCCATCGAGTATGACTTCAGGTCACGGCTGGTAGTGATGGAGGAAACAATTACGATACAACGGTACATCACAAACATCTTACGTCCTCATGTGTTACCTCTCGTGCTACATTATCGTGATGCGATTTTTCAACAGGACAATGCTTGTCCACAAATGGGACGTGTCTCTATGAACTGTCTGCATCATACTGAGGTGTCTTCATGGCCAACTAGATCGTCAGATCTGTCCCCAACAGCACACGAGTGGGACCAGCTCGGCCATCATCCCACTCCCAGTGGCAGTAACCAGGATATCAAGGACCAATAACAACAGCTGTGGGCCAGCTTGCTTCAGGATATGATATAACGCTTTATGACACTGTTTCAAACCGAATAAGTGCATACAACCAAGCCAGAGTAGGTGCAACATCTAACTGATAACTTGCCTGGTATAGCAAAGTTGTTTGTAAACTTGACTCGATTGTGTACCATTGAAATAACATCAGATTATCTCCCTCATTATCTTCCTCCTTGGCGTCTAGCTGCTTTGCTCTTATTGTCAGGTAGTGTATATGTCCTTAGAGTAATTGTGGTAAATTGAAACGACATATGGCGAAAAAAGAACAGCCCTGCTTTAATAGCATCATTCGTCAGGTTCTGAGGAATTTTTTTTCTGTTGCGCCATTGTTACAAAAGAGTCCGTAGGCATACAGATTGGCGAAGGATAACACTAAACGATACTATCAAAAACCAAAGGAAACACAAGTTATAAGATGGCTTCACTAGCCTTCAAAGTAATGTGCGTTGGTGACGTAAATCTACTGACGACATTTATGAAGATATGAGAAAGTATTTTCGTCGCGGCGACGTTCTTGGGCCAGGGTTTGTCAGCTTTATTGCCGCATCAGATTTGTTTGAATACGCATGCTTTTAAACGGCGTCCTCTGTCGTCATCAGCAGGACTGAAATGTCGTAGATTTAAGCCATATGGTGCTTTCGTATGCAGTTGGTCGAATTATGTGATGGTAATGTCACGAAGTCGAGGAACTTCCATGTGCTACAAGAGGTTACGTCGATGTCTGTGATGGAGCAACATGCTGCTCCAGTTATATCGTAAATAGCACAGTTTATTTCTCTGCAGTCCCCCAGCTTCGAGCGCCCGTTTCCATACAGTGCCATGGTGTAACCGCTGTGTCGGTAAAAGTGTAGGTAGATGCATGGGATACGAGTTTCGTCTGCGCATGACTCCTGTTTTATTTGTTCAGAAAGAGTATTCATTCCATTTTCCGACCACTCAAAAAAATTAAAGAGATACTAAGTCCATTAAAAGATAGTTTCAGTGTTCCTGAACGTATAAAATTCCTTGTGAATGCGATAGCATTTACATAGGTCATTTCTCCACGTCACATAAAGTATCAAGAATTTGACAAAACTTCTGTTGCTGAACACAGCTTCACAAAAAACCATACGATTATCTTTGATAAAGAGGAAATCGTATGCCATGCATCAGCCAGTTGGGATCCTATCAGGGAAGACACAGAGAGGAGAATGTGTAACAACAACTTACCTGGCACAGCAGTTATGTCGGTTAAAGAGTAGGTAGATGCATGGGATACGATTTTCGTCTGCGCAGGACTTGAAGCGGTCGTGCATGGAAACGAGATATAGAGAAATAAACCAAGTATCTACTGCTTAACGGAATCAAAATCGCTACTAACGTTACTCCGTCACAGACGACGACGTAATCTCTATTAAAACATGGACGTTCCTCGACTTCGTGACATCTCCATGATGTAATTCGGCCAACTACATACGAAAATATCACACGAATTGTTAGTACGACAGTTCACTTCTGACAACTTCCGATGACGACTAAAAAGTTGTTGAGAAACATCAGTGGAGTGGAAGGTTCCTTTGGGCTCTATAGAAGTACGGATGTTACGCGACTTTGGATGCCCGTTTGAACGGGATGCAGGTAGTTGTGTTTCGACTGCAGCGATTGCCTTCCCCAATCTGAATTCAAACAGTAGTACCAGATTTCATTCCCTCTCATGTCCGCCCCGACAGCTGAGTGGTCAGCGTGACGGATTACCGTCCTACGGGCCCGGATTCGATTCCCGGCGGAGTCGGAGATTTTCTCCACTCAGGGTCTGGGTGTTGTGTTGTCTTCATCATCATTTCATCCCCATCCGGCGCGCAGGTCGCCCAATGTGGCGTCGAATGTAGTAACATCTGCACCAAGGCGGCCGGACCTGCCCCGCAAGGGGCCAATGACGCCAGACGCTCATTTCCATTTCCATTCCCTCTCATGATGATGATGTGCAGCAAAAAGTGGATATTGGTCATTAGTGTCAGTGAAATCTCTCTTCGTATTGTCTGCCCCTTGTCAGAGAAATTGTGTAGCACAGACTGAGAATATTTTTGCTCTCACTAAAATCTGTACGAACGTCGGCATTAAAATTTTTCATGCTCCTGACATTTCGTTCGGTATGTCTCTGAGACTGTCTCCGACTTTGCGCCAGGATGTGTCAAATGGTTCAAATGGCTCTAAGCACTGTGGGACTTAACATCTGATGTCAACAGTCCCCTCGACTTAGAACTACTTAAACGTAACTAACCTAACGACATCACACACTTCCACGCCCGTGGCAGGATTCGAACCTGCGACCGTAGCAGCAGCGCGGTTCTGGTGCAGCATCATTACTTTATGGGGCAGATGGAATATGCAAAAAATTTATAGTGATTTTGCGTCAGTGAAGAGTCGCAGGATTCACTCTTCAACATGCAGGACCTAATCAAAAGCATCTGGACACCTGTTGGTGAACATTAACGTGGGATATACCCACCCTTCGCCTTGAAGATGGCTGCACCTTCTCTGGGAACACTTTCAATGTGATGTCCAATGTCTGCAGAGGAATGACCACCCATTCTTTCCCAAGACCCGAAACCAGAAAAGCTGGCTGGGGTCTGGAGAGATATCGTCGTCCTGACTCATCACTATGGTTTCCAGTGGGTTCCAGCAGGGTACATGGGCACATCAGTCCATTTGAAGAATGTTATTGTCCGCAGACGATTGCCTGACAGATCCTGCTTTGTGACAGAGTGCATTGTTACGATGATGCAACGATCACCTCCGAACTGTTCCTCTACTGTACTTTTTCCCAAGCGCTGTAGGGAGACCACTACTGACACTTGCAGCTTAGTGAGCACACTGCACAGGTGCCGTTCGTGGTAAAATTCAACACGCAGCCTGCAGGCTTGGTTAGATTCTGCATTTATATATATGCATGTATTTCTCACGGTGTTCCCAATTTTTTGTTCAAGCCCTGTATAGCTGCTGTGAGGGAGAGGTGGCAGTCCTGAAAGGGAGGAACTCGGTTAGCAGGTTTAAGAAAATCAAGGAAAATCCAAACCTGAACGGCTCCTTCCGAATGCGAGTCTAAAGCGTTAACCACTGCATCACATAGGTAAAAAAAAAAAAACAAAAAAAAAAAAAAACACTCCTCACTCCGTCGTCAGGCCACAAGTTGCCTACCGGGACCATCCGACCGCCGTGTCATCCTCGGTGGAGGATGCGGATAGGAGGGGCGTGTGGTCAGCACGCCGCTCTCCCGGACTTTACGATGGTATTTTTGACCGAAGCCGCTACTAATGAAAGAGAAAGTGAGTAGTTCCTCAATAAAAATTTTAACTTGTGGTGAAACTTGGGTTCACTATTATGAGCAAGAATCAAAAAGACAAAGTATGGAATGCAAGCACACCAATTCACCTATCAAGAAAAAATTCAAAACCCAAACATCAGCAGCAAAAGTCATGTTGGCGGTGTTTTGGGACGCTGAAGGTCCATTTTTTGTGATTATATCGAAGAGCAGCATACGATAAACAGCCAATACTACTCAGATTTGCTTTTAAACCAGGTGAAGGCAGCCATGAGAGAGATACGTCGTGGATCTCAGAGGAGAAGTGTTATTCTCAAGCAATACAACGCACGTCCTCACATTGTTCAACTAAACCGTCAAACCATCCATAAAATGGACTGGGACGTATTGCCTCATCCCCCCTTACAGTCCTGATTTAGCACCTAGTGATTTCCATTTGTTTGGTGCACTGAAGGAGTCACTATGTGGGAAGAGGTTCCAGTAGAAAGAGGACGTGAAAAAGTTTGTGGGAAATTGGGACAAACATCAAAATAAAAAGTTCTTTGCAGCCGGAATAAAAAAGCTTATAGCTCGTTGGAGCAAGTGCATAAATGTTCAAGGGGGCTTTGTTGGAAGGTAGAAAAAGTATTGTTTTGTAAAAATAAACGCTTTTTTCTCCAGACAAATTTGTCTTTTTAATTATTGAAAGACCCTCGGACATGGGAGTTCGGTTATTGGTTATTTACTAAAGCAATAAAATGTTCAAATGTGTGTGAAATCTTATGAGACTTAACTGCTAAGGTCCTCAGTGCCTGAGGTTACACACTAGTCTACCTAAATTATTCTAAGGACAAACACACACACACCCTTGCCCGAGGGAGGACTCGAACCTCCGCCGGGATCAGCCGCACTGTCCATGACTACTAAAGCAATACCTCGAGTAATTTACTCTGTGAATTTTGTACTCAAAGGTGTCTCCTGTAGACGTAAATGAGCGAATAGTGTCTTCTCAGAGCGCAAATACCTTCCACTAAGCACATCGTGTTTGTACTGTGCTGGCTTATCGTCAGATGAGATGAACGCATCAGCGTGGTTCAAAGAGCAACTGCAGCTGCACATGCCGCGCGGAGACAGAGTTAATAGAGAGACTGATATCGGTGAATGCTACACCGTTCTGCGAATTGGTGCTACTGCATACCAGAGATAAACTAACTGCTTACAGGCGGCATTTACACTGCGCAACACAATTAAAGGACTACTTTTCCGAAAACCCGTAACTGTAACACACTGAGCAGTAGAAATTGGATATCTGGTTCAAAGGTGCCTACAACCTTCCTCTGTAATCGCTGTATGTCCATCTTTTCAGATATGGTTCAGGCCTCGGCTGTTCAGTACAGAATGTCAAATGAAACACCTTTCAGCCATATAAATTTAAAAATTGTTATTTCACTGAGCTACCAGTTTCGGCAACATATTACGCCATCTTCAGTACCTCTGACGACGTGTAGGAAGATTCCAGCCTCGGTTCCGGTCAAAATAGGGACCAGCATTCATCTGCAGATTTTTGAGACGGCGTTCATTTCAAACATCGAATGGTTTTGAACGGTCCCCAGTGGGCCGACCCAGAATACTAGACCAAAAATTACCTTCGCGTTACACTCTACAGGTGTGTGAACACGTTCAGTGGGGTTGCAAGATCTGATGCAGCAAAGGCTGTTTCTGCTTTTCAGCCATCCTGTTTCCAGCCCCCACCCCCCGGTTCCGTCTCGACGCCTCCCGTGTCGGCTGGTGATGTTTGAAGTCATCGCTGTCTCAAACATCTGCAGGTACCAGTCTTTGAATGCTGGTCTCTATTTTGACCGGAACCGATGTCGGAATCATTCTTCACGTCGGTCAGGGGGCCTGAAGATGGAATAATATATCGTCGAAACTGTTAACCCAATAAAATATCAGTTTGGAAATTTAGACGACTAAAAGGAGTTAAATCAAACGCCTTTTAGTCGTCTGAATTTCAAATCAGACATTCCTCTGTAACGGTGCAAACGCATAGCCCCCTGCGACGTTACCCTAGGGTTTGGCGAGGTGTCGAAACATGCGAAAAATGGCCAAAACTCAGAAGTACATGTGAGGTGTAAGGTGGGTCAATGATGTCACATTGGCACCAAATTTCACTACAGTTCTCCACAACGCTATCCTGGACGTGTCACACAATGAGAAGTTCATCACACCTCCTCTTACCCATACTTCAGAAATGCGACGACCAGCGTTGAAATCGCGCGGTTTTCTTGTGAGTAGCCGAGTAAGACATTTCTGACACACCGCCGCTCAGTATTGACACGAAATGGCCTTAAGGGGTGCATCAATAACATCAATGGAAACACCCCTTGTCTGAGGGCGTTCGTCCGATCACATTTCACGGTCAAAACCGGCAGGTCGTAGTATGATGAGCGGCAGGACGACGTTCTTGACAACCTTTGACACCCCGGACGATTCAACCCTTCTCTAAGGACATCATGATCCTGCAACCTCACTGAACGTCATCAAACACCTTTGGAGTGTAACGCGAAAGTAATTTTTGCTCTAGTATTCTCGGTTGACCCACAAGGAACCGTTCAAAACCATTCGATGAAATTTGAACGTGATCTGATGCAGCAAAAGCTGTTTCTGCTTTTCAGCCATCTTGTTTCCAGTCCCCCCCCCCTCCCCCCTCCCTTGGGCCCCCCCGCCAGGGTCGGCCTTGATGCCACCCATGCATCTTTGTTGAGCGTTTTAAAAACGTACCTGTACAGAGACAGTCAGCCACTGATTACTAGACGCCAGTGTGACAGGCATCCCTTTCGACATCCACTAGATTTGGCGTGCGGATAGCAGGCGCTACTTCAGCGACATAGCGTCACTCAAGGTCAGGAGTGTCGAAAGGAATGCCCGTCGCACCGGCGTCTAGTAATCAGTGACTGACTGCCTCTTTAATTGCTCAGCAAAGATGCGTAGGAGGCACCAAGGATGTTGCCGAACTGGGGGTTTCCGAGAGTCCCTTTGCCGTTTCATACACGCATGTGCCACTAAACCGCTCCTCCCCCTTTTCCATGATCACGCCGCACGAAGTCGCGAAACAGAAAAGCTGACAAAGTATTTTTTGTATCCCGCCTAGTAGGCGGCGCATGGGTCTGCTCCTGTAAGCTGAAGGGTAGGCCGAATGTGGGAAGCGAATAGGAGCAGGAAAAGGTGAAGTACTGCGTCTAAGTTAAAACTCTTTTACTGGTGTATGAACATGTAAAAATAATATTACTTAACTTTGGCTGAGATGAGCACGTAGGTGCGAAGCCGCACAGGCACCAACGCTAACAGCTACTAGTAGTTGGACAAACTATCATTGAAGCAACTGAAGTAACAAAGTCTGTAATGGCTAGCCCCCTAAGAAGTAGAAACTAAGTTGCTTGGTCGTCGGCTCGGAATCAAATGGGCAGAATATGGAGCAGCGCTCGTAGAGGCGCACAGCGCTAGAGGGCGCTGTCGTCGGTGTCAGTGTCGTAGTGCCAACCTAAGAACCTGCACCTACGCCGTGGTATCGTAGCTTCAGTTTTCGTCGAATGGTACTGAACTGTTCCTAGCAGTTCCAGCCAGTATACCAGAACAGAAACTGCGGTCGTGCTACACTTTAACATTCAGTGAGACTGCAGGCCCACGATGTCGTTAGAGAACGGTTGAATGGTCCGTGGGGTGTCAGCAGTGTGAATTGTTGCCAAGAATATGGTTCTGTTGCCCATGGCACTGCGAACTGTCGTTTTCGACCGCGAAATGTGTGGGAACCAACCACGCAAAAGAAGGGGTGTTTTCATTGACGCTCTTTACGTCACCCTCCGAGGCGATACTGAGCGGCTGTGTATCTGAATTGATTTCTTCGCCCAGCCATACGGAAGACGCATGATATGTACGCTGGGCATTGCGGTTCTAACCTCCCTCGTGCAGAGGCGTCAAAATAAGGGGGGAAATGTGGGTGAGACGACCCTCCCATCGTGCGACACGCCCATGATGGCGTTGGCAAAACATTGTGACACCATTAACCCATTTCACACCTCATATGAGCATCTGAGCTCTGGTCTTGTTTCCTCATGTTTCGACACCTGCCATGAGCAGGCGACTATGTGTTCGACGTCCACGCCTAATTACACAAAAAAATAAAGAAAGAAAGAAAAGAAGCTGGACAAGTGCGAGTAGGGTTCGCTCTCTGCGGGTTCCGTACAGACATAATAACGTATATAAATAGTTCATCTATAGATTAATGAGTTTGCGACCATCAAAAAATGTGACTCAAATGTTCACATCTTTTGATTATAAGAGGCGTGTTTTTTTAAGTAAGGTCCGTTTGAACACAAGTACACAACGAAAGGTTATATCGAAAAAGTAAATTTATTTTCGGAAAGTACATACTTCACTCTATTTTTCGACATAGTCGCCAAGTTTGTTCAAACACGTATCATACCTCTCAACCAATTTTAAAATACCCTCTTCATAAAAACTTCCCGCCTGCTCCGATAACCAAGAGTTTACGGCCGTTTTCACGTCGTCGTCATCATTATAACGGTTGCCACTGAGGTGTTGTTTGAGGTGGAGGGACAGATGGTAATCGCTTAGCGCAAGATCAGGACTGTAGGGTGGGTGGTCTAAAACTTCTCAGCCGAAACTGTGCAATAAATCACTGGTTGTGCCTGCAGTGTGAGGTCTTGCATTGTCATGGAGAAGGACAATTCCCTTTGTCAGCATTCCGCGTCTTTTGTTTTGAATCGGTCGGCGTAGCTTTCTCAGGGTTTGGCGGCATGCTTCCGCATTGATACTGATTTCTCGTTGCATGAAGTCGACCAACAAAACACCATGCCTATCCCAAAACACCGACACCATGATTTTGCGCTGGGACAGAGTCTGTTTGGCCTTCACCTTTACAGGCGAATGTGTGTGTCTTCATTCGATGCTCTGTTCCTTCGATTCGGGGTTGATATGCGATACCCATGTTTCGTCTCTAGTTACGACCTGACTCAAGAAGCAGTCCCCTTCTTCGTGATAACGAGTCAAGAACTTCATCGCACACTCAAATCTCTGGTTTTTGTGGTAGTCTGTTAGGAGTTTCGGGACCCAACCGGAGCACAGTTTCCTACACTGTAGGTGTTCAGAAACGATGTTGTAAAGCATTGATCTAGACACGTCAGGAAACTCGTTGGAGAGACCTGTTATTGTGAAGCGCCTGTTCTCACGAATCTTCGCTTCAAAAAATGGTTCATATGGCTCTGAGCGCTATGGGACTTAACATCTGAGGTCATCAGTGCCCTAGGACTTAGAACTACTTAAACCTAACTAACCTAAGGACATCACACACATCCACACCCGAGGCAGGAATCGAACCTGCGACCGTAGAGGTCGCGCTGTTCCAGACTGAAGCGCCTACTTCGCTTCAACTGAAGCCACCAAATCGTCTGTAATCAAAGAAGGGTGACCTGAATGGTCCTCGTCATGGACGTTGTCACGGTCATCTTTGAATTCTCGTAGCCACTTACGCACTTTGCCTTCACTCATAACTGTATCACCATGCACTTCGCAAATCTATCGTGAATTTCTGCAGCAGACAGGTTCCTTGCTGACAAAAACCGTATCACTGAGCGAATCTCACACGCGGCGGGCGAGTTGATAGTCTTCAACACTTTGAAAGCACAGAATAAAACCGTACTGGTTACCTACAGAGCTGATACTGAGCACAGTTGTTCCCGAGACATGCCGGTACAAGACGCAAATGGTTCAAATGGCTCTGAGCACTATGGGACTTAACATCTGTGGTCATCAGTCCCCTAGAACTTAGAACTACTTAAACCTAACTAACCTAAGGACATCACACACATCCATGCCCGAGGCAGGATTCGAACCTGCGACCGTAGCGGTCATACGGTTCCAGACTGAAGCGCCTAGAACCGCTCGGCCACAAAGGGCCGGCCCATAAATTGTGGAGGTAGAGAGCTTGACCACTCTGTAAAGTAGGACAGCTAGCGATATGTGGCAGATCTGACGATAGAATACAGTGCTCAAAGAGGCGCAAGTGTTCCGGAGCACATCGTTCAGGGCACATTGCTGAACATGGAGCTGCTCAGCACACGGCCGCTGCGTCTTCCCATGTTGATGCCACTGTGCAACAATGGCAATGGTATGGTCTGGTTCACGGGCGCTAAACGGCGTTGTTATCGCTATCAATCGATGGAAATGTATAGGCTGGTCGGATGAATGACACTTCCTGTTACACCATATAGACGGTCGTGTGCTGATTCGCTGTCATTCTGGTGGAACGGCTGCTAGAAACATGCATCACACCACCGAAGCAGGCCGGTATGGATAATATTATACAATGCAGAAGACATCGATACTGACAACACCAGTATCGACATATCTATAATCAAATCGAAACTAGCCTTGTTTTGATCGCCATCTTGTTTTCTGCACATTGCTGATTTGTTTTGTGTTAACGTGTTATAAAATCACCATTGTGAAGTTTGCGGACGATGGTGAAGAAATGCAAGAGAGCCATGGAAATAGCGATACCTCAGCACATCACACGAAAAATGCCACAACACAAGAACAAAGTGAGTGATTGTTTTATAAATATTTTCGAGTGAACAGCAGCACAATATGCAAAGTGACATCGCCTCACACTAGGTTATCCTTCTCTCGCTCTGTACAGGATGTTCACAATAGTCATGTGAATGAACTTTAGTATCTGCATACACTTACGTTAAAGGTTTTTGTATGCCAATATAGCCAGATGAGCTGTCTCCTCGAAACGTGTCGCTAAATAAATAACTTCTTAGTCAACAAATTTTGTGATTGGTAGTGGTATCTGGAAACCTTTTCAAACTTACACCAACTGCGCACCACTGCGTAGCAATCTTGTGCAGCATACCTCCAGGAACCTACTGACGATATGTCGAATCCATGCCACGTAGAAGCGCTGTTTTATTGCTTACCAAAGGTGTACCAATAGGCTACACAGCGGGTGGCCATAGCTTACTGGATCATCAGTGTATGATGCTTAATGTACACTAACACGGTTCTGCCCGACCCTAAGATTGCTGGTTCGAATACTAGTGGCGCGTAAAAAGCTCATCACCAGCGTTCGGTCCGCAAGGGAGCAAGATATCGTTTGAAGTTTCTCGTCAGGAGACTTTGTGCCATTGTTTTGGACTATATGCGAAACTCCTCGAGAGAGTCTCAAGAACAGAATGTGTGACAGACAGTCACATATCGCCTTGAGGCATTAAGCAAATTTCGTAGCTGTATTTTCTTAACTGTGATGGAGGGAAGAACATAGCTAGTGGCTTCTGGAGTAAGATTCTCGAGTTTCTCTTCCCCGAGGCAGGCGAGCGGATGTGTTGTCCAAAGCTTGTGTGGTCTTGGCGCTTCCAATAAGCGACAGTTCACAACTCCCTAACGAGCTACTGGCTCGCAGAACTGTTCGCCCGCAAATTGGGCAGTTTCCGTTGCCCACAAGTCGGCATCGGCCTTTGAAATTACAGCGTAGCAACCGCAGGTCGCCTGAGTATTTCTGGAATGAAGATCTGGGTATCCTGTAGACAGGTGCAAACACGTGAAACCGCCATTTTACTGTCTCCAGTGTAGGAAAATTCAGAATCTTAGTTTCCAGACTTTGTTGGCCAATCAGGTGAATGTGGCAACACAGCAAATGCAGTGTACCAACCTCTGGTCAGTTAATGGACATAGATGCAGCGATGGGGGAGAGGTTTTGCCAGGCTTCCCCTTACATTTTGGCGTATTCATAGAAATTCTTGTTCGTTTGTCACTGTGGCGAAAGCTGTGAATCCTCCCCTCGAAGCCGTCGGTTTCTGGGACAGAAGACGAACTCTCAGAAGACGGGAGACGGTGTGCAGACAAGTGGGTGAAAGGTCACATCGAAACACAGATGCCTGGTTGCAGCCTTTTGCAATTTTGCTGAGTAAGTCTTTCAAAATGATGGAGCACAGCAACCAGTCGTCCTTTCCTTTCAGGCTTTATTAAAGCAAATCTATATTTCGGCTAGTGCCTAGCCATTATCAGTGCTAAAAATACAAGAATTACATAGTCAGACGATAGTGTCATAACCGATCTCGCTTATACATTAGATTACATACCACTATTTCATGGTTTCAGTACATTTCCTGGTACCTCAGACCCTATTGTTCGGACTTCTGTCACAATTCGTTCAACACTATTGCCTAATAGAGGCAGGCTTTGCGGAGCCCATCGGTTGGTTGTATGGCGCCCTCTATATAAACTACGTAATACGTAACATTCATAGAAATGCAGTTACGGTCTCTACTAAAAACTTCAGATGTGCATAGGAATATCACAAAATAAATACAAGTAAAATTATTTACGTTGTTGTCTGACTTACTGCCACGTTTAACAGTAAACATAGAAGGCGTAAAAAAAGCCAGGTTCACTCCTTGTGAGCCAGTTGTTCTGTTATTGTTTAAAACACATCGTCAGATTGGTAAATATTTAATTTAAATTACAAAACACTAGGAGGCACGGGATGTATGCTGTGACTATTAGAACTGATTTGATTTAAATATTTTATCTTTTGTAATATTTTTCTCTTTACTTACTTTCGCGACGAGGTACAGAGTGACAACTGTTGAACTATATGAAATAAAATCGTCATGACTTCAGGACGGTTTGCTTTAGGACTTTCAAACTGCACGGTTGGCTGCGGGGCATGATGGGACATAGTATGCACATGTGCACGCGACTTGTTGTTGTCGGCCATTTGCACGTGAAAATGTCACGGTACAGCGTGCCAGAGCGTACAGCGCTTGTGAAAGCCTACTATGCGAGCAATAACAGCCCAACTGCTGCTCAAAGGAAGTTTGCGACCGAGTTCAAGCTGAAGACAACCAATTGAAGTGTGTGCTAACAATCAAGAATTTGATTCGCAAGCTTGGGAGAACGGGTCGTGCTCGTGATGATAGTGTTGGCATGTCGGTCCCCTAAAAAGGGTGAAGACGCCTGAAAACAGCGAGAAGACACGCGCTGTGTTTCAAGCCAGCCCTAGGAAATCGATAAGACGAGCTGTGCAATAGATAGGAATTAACAGGGAGACACTGCGAGAAATTGTTGTTGAAGACTTGCTTCTCTTCTCAAACAAAATTCAAACCCATCAGCCATTAAGCCCCCGGGCAATGGAACAGCGGTTGTGTTTCGCGACCACTATTGTCCACAGAATTGACGAACAGGGCTTTGATGTGAATATGGTTTGGCTTAGAGACGAAGCCCACTTTCATTAGGATGAATTCGTCATGAGCAAAACTGGCGCATTTGGGGGACTGAGAATCCGCATTCCGCGATCGAAAAGTCTCTTCACACTCAATGGGTGACTGTGTGGCGTGCAATGTTCAGTTCCGGAATAATCGGTGCGATATTCCTTGATGGCACAGTGACTACCGAAAGCTACGTGGAAGTTTTGGAAGATGAATTCATCCCCCATATCCAGAGTGATCTTGATTTCAACAAGATGTGGTTCATGGAAGACAGAGCTCGACACCATCGAAGCAGGAGAGTGTTTGATGTCCTGGAGCAGCACTTTGGGGACCGCATTCTGGCTCTGGGGTACCCAGAGGCCACTGGTATGGGCATCGATTGGCCGCCATATTCTCCGGATCTGAACACATGCGACTCCTTTTTGTGGGGCTATATTAAAGACAAAGTACACAGCAATAATCCCAAAACCACTGCTGAGCCGAGAACAGCCATTAACGTGGTCATCGGCAGCATCGATGTTCCGATACTCAAGGGGGTCATGCAGAATTTCGCTATTCTTCTTCAGCACACCATTGCCAATAATGACAGACATATCGCACATGTCATAACCTAAATCCGAATACCTGCAGTGACGTTTACATATTGAATAAAGTGTGTGCCCACCGTAGTTTGTAACTAATTGATGTTTTTTCTCATATAGCTCAATAATTGTCATCCTGTATGTTGTCCTTCTTATTTACTGAATAGTTCATAGATGGCGCCAAATGTCAGCAAAATTGATAGTTGGTGTGACTTGCCATTACGTTACGGATGTAGAGAGTACTAATCTCTGTGCCACTTCAAACAGATCATAAGTACAATAAAACCAATACAATGAATTGATGTTATTAACAATGTACATACATCTAAACCAAGGTAACATGGAAAAACTTCTGTAGCTTCAGTATTATAACCATCGTACTAGTACACTATTATGTTAATGGCTGCTGCATATTGGCATGACGGCAGGAGCTATTTCGTATCTCCTCGTCCACATCCTACACTGCTTCCTATCAATCAGTTTTCAAACAGTTTCCACAATTGTGCAAATGATCAGGTTGCAGCTAACATCTTCGTGATGGCAGAAGATCTCCAGCTCTTCTAGTAGGTCAAAGAGCCTCCCCTTCCCACACTTATGCAGAAACCTCACATTAGATGTCAAAGTCGGCAACTTAGGTTTTGTTCTAAGTAAATGAGCTGCCATACTCGATTTCTCCGTGGCATCTGTTCTATCCAACCTAGTTTCCAGCCTCCTTTCCGTTTGGCCAATGTGAAAGGCCCCAAAGTCTGGCGAATCAATTTTATAAACTCCAGAAACATAAAATAGGTTCTTTGTATCTACAGTATGTTTCAAAATACATCCTAGGTTATTCTGGTTTCAACAGACATTGTCACAGTGTACTGTCTAAAGACAGTTGTAATCCTTGTGCTCATTTTTTCATAGTAACGTAAACTAACAAACTTAATATTTTTTTTAGAAGCCATATTATTGTAATGGATCATCTTATTTTTGTATTTATTAACTACTTTCTTATAGTATATATTACCTACAAAGTCATGTGGATAGTTATTCACTTTTGCGATGTGCCTTATTATGGCCTTTTCATCATGTTCGTCTTTTGACGACGAAATTTTGAGTACCCGACTGATAGCAAAATTGAAAAATGCCTTCTTATCTTGAATTGGATGGTTTGACGTAAAATTCCGCAACTTGAGTTGCTTCTTCACTGGTTTCACTTATTTAGATATTCCATATTCTTTAAATTTGCGATTGCGAACTTCATAGATTTGGAAAGCGAGTCACAAGTCTGTAGCAGTCTTCCATATGGTATCAGCCAATTGATTTACAATACGTTTACTTCTGGCATGAGCTTCACTCAAGCAGTCGTTTATTGTACTTTTGTTGACATAAACCAATATTCCGCTGTGAAACTAAATTTGTTAAACCCACTTTGAGGTTTTATAATTTTCTTTATACTTCAAGCAGGCAGTCATTTAGATATAAATACGTAAATAGATATTCACTTTTTGTTCAAATTTCAATCATTTAACTGTGATGTGATACAAATTTCAGAAAATGAACCAACTAAAGTTTCGGATTTTATTCTTGTTTTCTTTTTTTTTTTTTGCCTAGAACAGTCCAGGTCAGCTGATCAGCCGACCAATTTATTTTGCATAACTGAATTGTGCCCTCGCTACAGCGGCGTTCCATTGTAAAAGCAGGCAGCCTCACTTGGAACATAATTATTTATGCGGTAGGAAAGGTACTTCATTTACATTACAAATGATTATTAAGAATGGCTCCCGTTCGTACTTACCACAGCACTGAGTCACAGAGAATTTCAATTACTGTAATTATCAATCTTTTGGTTTAATGTTGTACAAGTTGTGCACTACCTCGTGTAACGTTCCTGGTTTGAAAACATACAAGCTCGCACACTCCATTGCTGAGCTCCAGCACATCGAGCTCGCACACAACCAACAGAGAAATCATTTCAAGTGTACATGACGCTATTAATTATTGCCGGAATAATAAGCTCGATTCCGCTTGTCGTCACGAAGTCTAGTAGACTATGTGCTGTCTCTGAGTTCCGCTCTCTTCCCTCTTTATAAACACAGAACTACAATCCACATTTACCTAGCACGTCGTCACCTGCACTCAACGGTTACGCCTAAGACACAACATTCTCACTGTATGAAGGAATGCTGCTAGCGAGTGGGAAGGAACCAAAATCTTTCAGGTTAGAGGGGTGAAAACACCCAGTACAATATTAGCACTTATAAAGCTTACTAGTTATTAATTTTCAGCTGTACTCTGAAACAAATGAATACATTTCTGCAGACATTGTAACCACCTTATAACGGAAATCGCAAATTAAATTTTTAACAGTTGATCATAACTGAATTTTGCAGTGATTGTGGTCGTAAGTCACTAAGCTGACTACATTTTCAGATAGCTCCTTGCAGGCCACACGACAACTAACAAGAGAACAAGCAAATAGAATGTGGCAAGAGAGACACATGATTCTTACTCGTGTTTGCTCCGTATCTCATTTGAGCTTTGTTCCAAATTTTACTATTTTTAGCGTGCATGCACAGAGATGTCAACTGTATAAGATTTTCACTAAATATCATACAAATTTTTATCGCCTGTATATTACACAGTACTTTTAGTTTACAACTCATGGAGGGATTATATTTTTCGGTACTGAACCGGTTACAAGTGTCTCTCCTAAAATAAATCGCAAAGAGGTAACCTGGTGATTCCCGAGAATGGTTGCGTATCGTACGCGCAGGCTCCGGACGACATATCGAACGACGAAATACATCGAACGCACGGCTGTCGTGGAGGGACATACCAAAAGTGTTAGTGCGTTGTCAAGGAACCATCGCGTAACGTTTAGCGTTGTGAAGAGGAGTGTGTGAAACCGTTGTAGTCTCGAATCCGATACTCTTACATGGTGAAACTTAATTCCTCGACTGTGTAGTGTGCAATCTTGTTTCGTTTTCTGTTGGGAATGTGGACTGCTGCCAAACGACGATTTGAGGAATTGTGCGAACTGTCACAGTGACAGATAAATGAAACTTCTTAAGAAAAGCGCCGATGCTGAAAAGATTATTTTCCTATGTTAAAAATACGGTTCGGATTGTTGTTATTCTGATTGATTGTAACATTTGAATAGCACTTACGGCCAATATTGTCACAAAATATCTGCTATTTACATGCAATTAAAGCTTCAGAATCATTAAATATAAAGTTCTGGTCACGTGGTCTAAAACGGTTTGTTATTGGCTGATGCTCTGTTGACGTCACAGTATGCCCTCTAGTATTACGAGTAACTCTAAAATATTTCTGTCTGCTGATGACACTAGCTTGGTAGTAAAGGATGTTGTGTGCAACATTGGTTCGGTTTCAAATAGTGCAGTACATGATCTAAGTTCATGGCTTGTAGAAAATAAACTAACACTAAATCACGGTAAGACTCAGTTTTTACAGTTTCTGACACACAGATCAACAAAACCCGACGTTTTAATTTTACAGAACGGGCATATGATTAGTGAAACTGAACACCTTAAAATTTCTAGGTGTTTAGATAGATAGGAAGCTGTCGTGGAAAGCGCACGTTCAGGATCTTGTTCAAAGACTTAACACTGCCATACTATTCGAACGGTATCAGAAGTGAGTGATCGTTCGACACGAAAATTTGTCTGCTTTGCTTATTTTCATTCGCTTATGGTGTATGGTACTATATTTTTGGGTAACTCTTCCCATTCTAAAAGGATATTTTTGACTCAGAAACGGGCGGTTCGGGCAATAAGTGGTGTAAGTTCACGAACCTCTTGTCGAACTCTGTTCACAAGTCTGGGTATTTTAACATTAGCCTCTCAATATATGTATCCCTTACTGTCATTTCTTGTTAACAATATTAGCTTATTCCCAAGAATAAGCAGCTTTCACTCGGTTAATACTCGGCATAAATCAAACCTGCATTTGGATCGGACTTCCTTAACTATTGTGCAAAATGGTGTGCAGTATACTGCTGCATCTATTTTCAATAAGCTACCACTCGAATTCAAAAACCTTAGCAGTAATTCAAGTGCTTTCAAATCGAAACTGAAGAGTTTCCTCATGAGTCACTCCTTCTATTCTGCCGAGGAGTTCCTTGACAAATTAAGCTCATTCTTACTGTATTGTTGATTGCGTTTACTTAAACTTATGGACTGACTTTTTTCGGGTTCATGAACATTTTTATCTGCTATTACTTTTATGTTGTAATTTCATGTACTGACACGTTCCATGACCTTGGAGATTTGCTCCTCAATTTGGTCCTACGGAACTTGACCTCTAAATAAAAAAATAAAATAAACTAGGAGTCTGTGTTTTACCGTACTTTTCTGCAAACAGTTTCGCTATTTAGTGATGGAAAACGCAATTACAAATTTTAAGTAAAAATAGCAAGAAATGTTATGAAAGGTGATAGTGGAAGGCTTGCGAAAGCTGACGTGTTTTTGGTCCACCTATTTAGAGCAGCGATATGTGCAACGACGGACATTCATTTCTCTGCTCCCTGAAACATCGTTAAACTCGCTCAAAACTAAGTAACTGAACTTTTGCAAATGTGTGTGTGTATTGTAGCCAGATTGTCGACTATCAGTCTTGAGCTCCGACCAAAACACAATAAGACTGTTCTTGGTAAAACTTAGTGCTGATTTCCTTAGCAGAAAACACTCAGTAGAGGTACTGCAGTCAACAGGGTTTTAGTGGCGCAACGGATAGAGCACCTGAGTGCGACGGCACGGTAGCTCAGCGTAATAAAAAAAACTGAGTAAACGGATCGACGAACAACCTGAACGGGTGTCATGGGACGTCCGCCCCATTCAAATTCAACGAACAATATGGAACAAAACGAGATAAAAAAAGTGCAGACTAAAAGGTCGCATGTTCGAATCCTGTAAGGATCATACATCTGTTAAAAGTTTTACGCGAAATACGAAAATAGCATTAGCAAGAATTGATTGCAGCAGTTGTTTTGATGTGATGTCTTATATGTGGCTTCACATTAGTCTTAATCTTTGAGAAATAGACGACAGAGGATAAATGCGTTTACTTTGCGAACAAACAATTCGCTTTTTTGGAAAGCACTGGTAGTAGTGAAGATATCACCACGCGCCCGAGGCACAACGAGGTGTACGAAATGAGATTATACGGAGAGTACTTCATCTTTATGTACTCATCTTCACGTAAGATGACGAAGCTGCAGAAGTTTAAACAAGAAGGATGCAAGCCGGACAGTACGAAGATAAAACAATGTTTCTAATAGAGTAAAAAGTGAAAATAACTTTCTGGGCGTGACGTGGGTGAACAGCGATTGCAAATGTAAGCGCATGTAAATAGCAAGGAAAGCAACAATAATTTGTTTCTGATCGGTGTGGTGAAGTTTTGTAATTGTGATTTGGGTTTCGTATGACAGGATTGTCGAGTCGTTTTACAAATAAGGTAAATGTTCTTTCGCGTTGGATTCGAACCACCGATCTATGGACATTATTTTATAAAATTCGACGGTTTACCATTGTAACAACTGAACTACCCAGTACTTCGGGTGTAGTTGGGTAAAACGACAATGTTCACTAGGAGTTTAATTTCACTGAATGACACTATCCTTCGCTGTAACAGTGGGAGAGCATATCTCGCAGGCAAGTTAATATTTACTTCACAGTGCAACACATTTTTAATTCAGTTGGTGAACTTGTGCGTTGACGTGATGGCAATTTGGCGTTCGGTGCAACCACATTTTACGCATATTCTCGTTCTCTGGAATACTCCAAAACAACTTTCAGGAGTTTTTATAGAAGTATTTGTACAGTATGGTACCACAGAGCATTTGTAACCCATTTTCTGAAACGTAAATTCCAAAACAAGACATCAGTTTCAATTATCATGATGAAAGTAGGAGCAGCGAGCTATCGAGTGACGTCACAGCCATCATATAACTCGAATGGAGCGTTTTAGCTGGCTTTCAAATTATTTGAATTTCATTTCCGTTTTTTTAAAAGAATACTGAAATTCAAGAGGGAAAGGAAGTATATTAGGAGCGTAAAATGACATAATTAATCATTTAAGACCATTTCTACAAAGCAATCAAATACTCTATACCCATTTTAGTTGTACTGCGCAGGGGTCAGAAACGGTTGTCGATAAGGAAAAATGCATGATACGACAGTTGTTAGCTGATGCTGGAAAAGAGCATTATTTTAGTCCCGTGTTGGCTACAAACGACCGCTCCCGAAGCGGATTATCAACAAACACCGTATGTGATTACTACGGGTTTTGCCGAGTAGTCTGGTATGTGACAGTCACGAATGACAATGTTCCCATCGGTGAACAAAATAAGACAGTTGAAATAGACAAATCGCATATATCCTCTCGGAAATACAAGAAAAGATGACCACTAAAAGCGAAATTGAACACATATGGATCTTCGGAGACATTGAAGGGAATCCCGGAAGTGCTTCAGGTTGTTGTTGTGATCTTCAGTCCAGAGACTGGTTTGATGCAGCTCCGCATGCTACTCTATACTGTGCAAGCTTCTTCATCTCCCAGTACCTACTGCAACCTACATCCTTCCGAATCTGCTTAGTGTATTCAACTCTTGGTCTCCCTCTACGATTTTTACCCTCCACGCTGCCCTCCAGTACTAAATTGGTGATCCCTTGATGCCTCAGAATATGTCCTACCAACCGATCCCTTCTTCTAGTCAAGATGTGCCACAAATTTCTCTTCTCCCCAATTCTATTCAGTACCTTCTCATTAGTTATGTGATCTACCTATCTAATCTTCAGCATTCTTCTGTAGCACCACATTTCGACAGCTTCTATTCTCTTCTTGTCTAAACTATTTATCGTCCACGTTTCACTTACATACATGGCGACACTCCATACAGCTGGCTGGGGTGGCCGGGCGGTTCTAGGCGCTACAGTCTGGAACCGCGCGACCGCTACTCCGTACAAATAATTTCAGAAACGAATTACTGATGCTTAATTCTATACAAATTTATCTTCTTCAGAAACGCTTTTCTTGCCATTGCCAGTCTACACTTTATATCCTCTCTACTTCGACCATCATCACTTATTTTGCTCCGCAAATAACAAAACTCATTTATTACTTTAAATGTCTCATTTCATAATCTAACTCCCTCAGCATCACCCGGTTTAATTCGACTACATAGTTCGAGTATATTTGAGGAGCAAGAAAACTTTGGTCTCTCTCATAAAACATTTCACCTTGTTGGGGACCAAAGTTATAAGATACGGCTTTAAGTCCTACAATACCACGAAGAAAGAATGTTTCCAACACGAATTTCTAAATCATTCTGTGGAATTTGTCTCTTTGGACGATTCATCTGTCCACACACCGAATACAGAGTGCTTGTGGAAATCCGTCAAATCGTCGATTAACAGCGACGGCCGACCGGGAGACAGGGACGAACTGTACCTCTCCCAGTACCTTTACTTCCACAACTCGCTGTTGCGCTGGAAAATTCAACTTTGTGAGACTCTTCCGATATTCCTCAGAGATATATCTAGAGTGCACCAGGGTTACGGGGAAAAGAATTACTTCCAGCGGCGTAGGCAACCCCGCGGAATAGTCTAAGAAGACGAGGCTGACGAGTAAAGTAACTGAAATTACTAGTTTCTTTGTCATTAATGTTAACATAGAAAAAGTTTGTCCTTCTCTAATCCATAATTGCCACCACGAGAGTCGCGCGGTCGATATGTGTCGATCGGAGCTTGCGCGTTCGGTAGGCAATGCTTCTTGAAAATTACTAGACAAACAATGAGTTTAAGCAAAGTCTAAAGCAATATTTTTACTACACCAATAAAATACAATAAGTTTAATATCCGGCTGTATCAGACAGATTACTAGTACTTTACCTGACCATTTGTCCTCTAATGCTGCTACATTTCAAATAATGTAACTTCCATCAGTAGGTTCGTACTCTAAAACATCAGCTTTATCGACAGTTTTCCATCCGTTCACAAACACGTCATCTCAGTTTTGCGCATAGTCGTTACTTAGCAACGTCATTAGCGGAAAATGGACAATGAGCGATTTTCGTTTGTCGATGCTTTTCTGCTGGAAGTAAGTTGGCTGAATGGTGTATTATTCAAGACAAAATTTGCGATCATCGCTAGTCACGCTTTTCTTTGTTTCTACGCACTTACACCGTTATGTTACATTGTTGTATTGACGACTTAAATAACACAGATATACTAGCAGCTCCACCGAGAGGTGCTTTGATTACATTTCAGCTTTTTTCTCTCAACTGTTGAAAAAACTATTTCAAGAAAATGTCAATGCAAGCACTATATTCTCTCAGTATTAAATTATTCTACGAATATCTTCGTTACTTTAACTAGAAGCATGGCAACTTCATCTGACATACCCATTATTGGCGCAACAAAAAAAATTTCAAATTCATCAGCCGAAATGTTTTATAAATTTAACTGGTATGTAAACCAACTACAAGTTTAATTTCACTTAGAATACTGGGAAACTGCAGCTTGCATTAAGAAGGGACTTCATAGAAAACATTTGTAGGGTTACATTTGAATACTGTTTAAAATTTTGGGATAAGACACAGTTTGGGCTAACAGGAGAAATGAAACACGTACAAACATGAGATGTGCAAACAAAAACATGCTTGTTTATCGCAAGAACAGATTGTCGAGGTGAAGGCTATGGATTTTTCAGCATTCCTCTACAGAAAGGTGCCGTAGAGACAGTGACGATAACAATAGATAAATAACGATATTTATGGAAGACTGTACACAGCAATTCCTCGCACACTCTATCCCTACCGACCGATTTGGCCCAGTGGTTGGCACACTGGATTCGTATTCTAGAGGACATCGGTTGAAACCTGCGTCCAGTCATCCTGATTTAGGTTTACCGTGGTTTCCCAAAATAGCTTCAGGCAAATGCTGGGATGGTACCTATGAAAGGGCAAGGCCGACTTCCTTCCCCATCCTTCCCTATTCCGAAGGGGCCGATGACCTCGCTGTTTGGTCCCCTTCTCCAAAGCAACCAACCAACCAACACTCTGTCCGTGAATGGGCCGAGGAGATATCTGAAAATAAAACGCAATTTGGAATATTGTTTGCCATGAATTTCATAGTGAGTCGAACGAATGACAACAAGATAACGCGCCACGTATTCCAGAGAACCAAATTGTGTTGTTCCAGTTAGCAAGAAGACGGTCACTTAGTAATAGGAGTCTGTATGAAATGTCTGCTATCACTTTTGTTCTATTTACTGTTCTTTTATTCTCTCGCTCCTCGCGGGCGAGATGTTGCAACATGCAACATGCCGATCTGCCGGCCGGTGTGGCCGTGCAGTTCTAGGCGCTTCAGTCTCGAACCACGTGACCGCTACGGTCGCAGGTTCGAATCCTGCCTGGGGTATGGATGTGTGTGATGGCCTTAGGTTTGTTAGGTTTAAGTAGTTCTAAGTTCTAGGGGACTGATGACCTCAGATGTTAAGTCCCATGGTGCTCAGAGCCATTTGAACCATGCCGATCTTCAGTCATGAACATTTATTGTAACACAAGTTACTTTAAAAATATTGAAAAGATAAATTGACTAGATGATTTTTAAACTATTGAAGCGATGATTTCATACCGATGGGCTTTTAAATGTCATACTGACGAAATTGATGGTGCATTTGTACATGTGCTGGGAGGGGATAATTTGGGAGAGCAGAGGTTGTATGAGTATGGTGGTGCAAGGTGTGGGGAATCAGTGGAGCAGAAGCGTTGTATTTGGGTATGGGTGAATGTGGCAGGAGTGATTGTAGGGAAACATGGAGTGGGATAGGTGTAGATAGGATGGCGGCCAGGCCACGGTTATGAGGAGGAAAATGGAAGAGAGGTTGGCAAGTGAAGAGAGAGTGCACTGATGCTGGGGAGGGATGGGAGTGAATTAGTACTGTTGGAAGCGGTAAATATAATGGTGGATTTCATTTTTGGGACAAGGATGCTTCTAAATGGTGTAGGGAGAGAATATGTAAGCCTGGTGGTATGTCTTGATGTAGGTGTGCCAGCATACCACCAACGGAAATAAGAGAAACGTTACATGTTTGAATGTAATATAACTTCTGACGTCAACAGTGCTTAGTAACAGGATCGACAAACAAAGGGCAGTGTAAGTCTGGCTGCAGTGAACCACGGGTGGGCTCGAGCGAAAGATTGTTTCGCGTTAGATTCAATGCCACGCAGTATTAGAAAAAAATGTGTGTTTTGAAATTTTTATACGACAGAGAGTTGATTTATATTAATAAACAATGATTTAATTGAATTCAAGAATGAGTTACGTAATGGTCCGTCAATGTGTGCAAGAAGGGAGGGAAAAGTGATGAGATTGTAAACACTCTCGTAGAATAGGGCAAAAGTTTGCAGAAAGCAAGGAGGAGTCGGTGGCTTCAATGGTCTGGAGTGAGTGACAGAACATTGGTGGAGCAGATATCCAAGTTACGTTGGAATAACAGAGGATGGGATGGATCAAGGTTTTATAAATGTGGAGAAGGACGTAATGACTGCCTGCGAATGTGCCGGAGACTCCATGTGGTGGTGATGACCAAGGGATAGGCCTACGGTACGTGCGTTGCTGGTGTTTATTTTAGCCAACGCTATCTGAAGCACGCTTAGATATGTTCCTGGGGCCGTCTGAGTTGCTGCCGATTTGGCATAAACGAGTGATACTGAATCGAATGTTTTTAGAACGCTGAGTCTATTCCATAACTACTGTCCATCAGGTCTTCAAAAAGTGTGAACTGAGTTTCACATTATCCCTGTTCTCGGAATTCACACTGGTTCCCATGGTGAAGCCTAATTTGCGTAAGTGGAGATAAGGGACAGGGAACGTTAGTTTTCAAGCTAAGTTCTTCTCCTTTAATTTTTTTAAGGGTGTGCTGTGTACCTTTTTCTTAATCGTTGGGAATACTCTCTACCCATGGAACCGTGGAATCGGCGGTAAACTATAGCCTACGACAATCAGTTGATAGAATCTTAGTCACTGTCAACCCATTTCCACTATAGCTATATTGGGTGGTTATTATTAAACTTCTCTATTTAAACGCCGCGCGGGGTAGCCGTGCGGTCTAGGGCGCCTTGCCACTGTTCGCGCGGCTCCCTCTGTCGGAGGTTCGAATCCTCCGTTGGGCATGGGTGTGTGTGTTGCCCTTAGCGTAAGTTAGTTTGAGTTAGATTAAGTAGTGTGTAAGCCTAGGGACCGATGACCTCAGTAGTTGGTCCCATAGAACGTACTACAAATATCCAAATTTTTTCCCTATTTAATACGTCATAACACGGAAACTAATTACTGTACGACTACAAAACTTGGTAGCATTAATGTTGAGGACATGGGGAAGAGAAATAATGCAGAATCAATTCAACTGAAACAGTTTTAACGTGTTACTACGGTACATCACACCATTACATACCGGTACCATTACTGCAATAAAAGGGGCTCAATATGGCGCCCATCAGTGTTCAGAAGAGTCTGAAAGTGCAGGATTGCATTCTGCACAGCAGAACGAAGCACGTCCGTAGTTATGCTGGCTACTTCTCTTGATATGCTGCGCTTCAGATCAGCACATGGGTCAACGTTCTCCTGGTAAAAACTGTCCTTCAGGTAGCCCCACAACCAGAAATCTCAAGGAGTGAGATCAGATAATCGTGCCGGCCAAGCATTTAGAAACGATTGGCTGATAATTCGATCGTTTCCAAATGTATTGCGGAGACAAAGGTGAACTTGACGAGCGACGCGTGGTGGTGCCCCATATTGTATGAAAACCGTTGAGTTCAATGCCTCTCTCCTTTAGGGCGGGAATGACACGCTAGCGAAGCATATTGCAGTAACGCTGGACAGTTACACTGCATGTCATTGGTCCTTGAGCGCCAACATGTTCAGAAAAG
The DNA here is from genome assembly GCF_023864345.2 of Schistocerca serialis cubense. Lineage (NCBI taxonomy): Eukaryota > Metazoa > Arthropoda > Insecta > Orthoptera > Acrididae > Schistocerca > Schistocerca serialis. The sequence goes on along the minus strand of NC_064639.1, from coordinate 794,508,548 downwards.
AATGGTCCAATGATGAAAGTAGCTGTGAAGCCACACCGTACGGTGACACGTTCACCAATCAGAGGAACTTCATGCACAGTGACTGGAGGAGAAGATCCCCACACTCGGCAATTCTGTGTATTCACCTCACCCGTCAGAGAGAAAAGAGGTGCGTCTGTCCATCGGATGGTGTGGGGTCAGCTGTCGTCAACATCCACTTTGGGAGAAAGTGGAGAGATTAGTGAACACGTCGTTGTGCGTCGTGTGGTGCAAGCTGTTTCACGATATAGATGTTGTGCGGATACTATTTGAGAATGGCTCGAGGCACCTTCCGTAAAATGGGCCTCGGGATTTTCAACTGTCGTGACACAGCACGCGCACTGCCTGACAATCGGGAATTGCACGCAGCGTTGTCTGCCATAGCAACAGCGATTTCATCAACCACCTATGGTGTAACCGGTCGTCGGCCTCTTCCCGGGACGACGTCCAGTTTTCCAGTTGATTCGAATTTCTTCATCATACTCTGCACGGCACGTGGAGAAAGAGGACTCTTTCGTAATCCTTTCAGCCGGCTATATTCTCGAAGTGCAGATGCAACATTACTGTTATTCTGATAAAAAGAGCTTCACTATTAATGCCCTGCTCCTTTTGTCCACAATCATGTTGACTCATCAATGGTCAGGCGTGTGAGACTTCGAATCAAGATGCCTGGAGAGCTGGAATTTTGTGGTAAGGTCTTACGGGAACAAACTGCTGAGGTCATCGGTCCCTAAGCTTACACACTACTTAAGCCAACATAAAGTAACTTACGCTAAGGACGACACACACACGAATGCCCGAGGGAGGACTAGAACCTACGACGGATGGAGCCGATCGGACAATGACGCCTTACACTGCGCGGATACCCTGCGCGGCATCAAGATGACTGATCACGGCACCTAGTGGCCAGAGTTGGAACTGGACGGTGGCGCTGTGACGCATGAAAATCATGCACCCCATACTCTGGACAATCATGCTATCAAGTTAGGTACTCGCACGGTAACTAGTTTCCGTGTTGTAACGGGTTAAATAGGGAAAGTTTAATTATAACTACTGGGTATATATATATATATATATATATATATATATATATATATATATAGCGTGATTGTAATTAAAGATAAACTTTCAAAACGCTGTAGGAATAACAGCACTGGTCAGAATGACGTCAAATTGCAGCGGAATATTATCGGAGAAGGGGGAAATCGTACGGCAGAAAAAAATAGTGCGAAAATTGATCAATAATGGCACTGTATGTGTCGGAATACGTAAATGAAAACACCTGTCACACTCACGACCCATTGAAGTTGGTATAAACACGCCGGGTACACGGCTTTTGCTCCTTTCGCGTATGCGATGTCCGACATGACTGTCTCAATGCAGGATCGCGCTCTGCTTGCAAAGCTGCATTACAAGAATAATGACTGCGTACGTCGCTCTGCAGAACTTCCGGACACTGAAGGGTTTGAAAAAAGGCATTAGTCCGATACCTGCCGTGGGTATGGAGAAAATGATTCGGAAATTCGAAAAGACGGGTCCTTTTGGTGTGCAACCGGATAGAGTGAGGAAACGAATTAATTCGACGTCAGTGGAATCAGTGGCCCCAGCAATGCAGAAGGAGACGAGTGGTGGCCTGCAGACGTGTAGTACACTGAAAATTGCTCGAACATTGGACATACTCGTGAGCACGGTGCGTAAAATCGTACGAAACATCCTTCTTTGCTGTCCATTCAAAATTAGCCATATGCACGAGTTGCTTTCTGTTGATATGCCAGCAAGAGAGACCTTTGCTTCAGAATTTCTTGCTCGCATGGAGGTGGACAATGATTGGCCTTGGAAGATTTTGTGGACAGACGAAACTCACTTCCACCTGACAGGATATGTCAATAGACAGTATTGTTGAGTATTGGCAACGGAAAATCTACACACAAATCAACCAGTACCACTTCATCCTGAAAAGGTCACCGTGTGGTGCGGGTTTACGGCATCATTTATCATAGGGCCATATTTTTTCGGTCCTGTTACCTGTACCGTCACTGATAAGCGCTGTGAGTGTCTTTTGCCCAACCACGTCATTCCAGCTCTCCAATAGGGTGGATATGTGGATGGGACCATTTTTATGCAAGATGGCGCGCTTCTTCACATTGCAGATCCAGATAAGCAGCTGCTGAAGCGCCATTTCTGAAATGCTAGAATTATCAGCCGCCATTTCCCTACAGTCTGGCCGTCTCGATCACCTGATCTTAATCCGTATGACTTCTGGATGTGGAGCTATCTGAAAGATGTTAGGTTCAGTGCTCCGATTGCAAACTTAGCTGCATTGAAGGCTTGCATTGCGCAACACATTCTGAACGTGATCCCAGACATACTTCGATCGGTTGTGGAACATGCTGTTTCTCGATTTCAACTTGTTAATTAATAATCCGATTCGATTTTGATTGATGCTTTTTATGCCGTTTTTGGCCTCAGGAAAATTAAAAACCGATGTGATTGATGATTTTTATGCGGTTTTTGGCCTCCGGACAATTAAAAACCGATTTTTTCCATCCGATTTGATATGAGCTTGCGGCGATTGATAGGCTTACATAACTAACAGTATCACACCTGTACACCCATGCACCCTGAGTGGTGCAGCTTGTTTAACGTCAAACGTACACCTTAGCCATTGTTGTATGGTTCATTCGTCATTTGTAGTCGACCACTACTGAATTATGATGCTTACAACGCTATCTATTTCTACATTTTGTGACTATTTATTTTTCTTCTGCCGTGTGATTTCCTCCTCCTCCGATAATAATCCGTTGCAATTTGACGTCAGTCTGACCAGTGGTGTTATTTGTACAGCGGTTTGAAAGTTAAACTTTAATTATAATCACCCGGTATAGCAACGAGCATTGCATATGACTCCACAGCCACTCTCATATCAAACAAGGACATAAAAATGTAAAAGGAAAGATGAGTTATGAGTGTTAAAGTTACCGAAAGACAGCATGAAACGTTGGTTCGGTACCAGTTTACGTGGGGTCTTCGGAAAGTAAATCAGGTATGTCGCCTCCGCTCCGCTAAGAACATTGCACAACAACAGCGGCGTATTGTCAGAATAATTACATACTGTGGGTTTCCTGGAGGGACAGTTCTGCTGCGGTGTGGATATCAGGTGCATCACGGCGTGCGGCAACTGGAAACGTATCCCCAAGTTAAAGTAAGTGCGACGGTGCGATTCCTTTTTGGCAAAACATCTAAGCTGGAAAAAGATACACCGTGAAAACCGAATGTTACCACAGTCACACCTTTGCAAAAGATCTGGCAGAGAATCCGAGAAAATTCTGAGTCTATGTAAAATCGCTAAGTGGCTCTAAGGGTTCCATGAATTCCCTTGTTGACCAGTCTGGTGTGGCGGCTGAAGATAGCACAACGAAAGCCGAAGTTTTAAATTTGGCTTTCAAGAAATCGTTCACACAGGAGAATCATTCAAACATAGCAACACTTCGCCATCGGACAGACTCCAGTGTGGACGACATAGTAATGAGCACCTCTGGCATAGAGAAACAACTGAAAGATATCAAAGCAAATAAATCACCAGGTCCGGATGGAATCCCAATTCCATTTCAGAAAAAGTACTCTGCGGCATCGGCCGCTTACCTAGCCTGCATTTATCGTGAATCTCTTGTCCAGCACAAAGTACCATGCGACTAGAAAAAAGTGCATGGGACTCCAGTGTATAAGAAGGGTAAAAGATAGGACACGCAAAGTTACGGACCAATAACCATAATCTTTGTATGCTGCAGAATCCTTGAACATATTCTCAGCTCCAATATATTAAACTTTCTTGAGACTGAGAAGCTTACGTCCACGAATCAGCATCTTTTTAGAAAGTATAGCTCATGCGAAACTCAGGTTGCCCTTTCCTCACACAATATACTGTGGACTATGGATGAAGGCTAATAGACAGATTTCATACTTTTAGAGTTCCGGAAAGCATTTGATATGGTGCCTCATTGCAGGCTGTTAACCAAGGTACGAGCGTATGGAATAAGTTCACAGATATGTGAGTGGCTCGAAGACTTCTTAAATACTAGAACCCAGTATGTTGTCTTCGACGGCAAGTGTTCATCAGAGACAAGGGTATCATCAGGACTACCCCAGGGAACTGTAATAAGACCGCTGTTGTTCTGTATATACATAGATGATTTGACGGTCAGAGTGGGCAGCAATCTGGGGTTGTTTTGCTGATGATGCTGTGGTGTACGGTAAGGTGTCGAAGTTGAGCGACGGTGGGAAGATACAAGACGACTTAGACAAAATTTCTAGTTGGTGTCATGAATGGCAGCTAGTTCTAAACGTAGAATAACCTAAGTTAATGCAGATGAGTACAAAAAACGAACAATGTAATGTTCGGATGTAGCATTAGTATTGTCCTGCTTGACACAGTCACGTCGCTTAAATATATGGGCGTAACGTCGTAAAGCAATATGAAATGGAATGAGCATGTGAGGATTGTGGTACGGAAGGCGAATGGACGACTTCAGTTTCTTGGCAGAATTTTGGGAAAGTGTGGTTCAGCTGTAAAGGAGACCGCATATAGGACGGTGGTGCGACCTATTCTTATGTACTGCTCGAGTGTTTGGGATCCGAACCAGGTCGGATTGAAGGAGGACATCGAAGCAATTCAGAGGCGGGCTGCTAGATTTGTTACCGGTAGGTTCGAACAACTAAGTGTTAACGGAGATGCTTCGAGAACACAAATGGGAATCCCTGGAGAGAAGGCGACGTTCTTTTCGAGAACCACTATTGAGAAAATTTAGAGAACAGGTATTTGAAGCTGTTTGCCAAACGATTCTATTGCTACCAACATACATTGTCCGTACGGACCATGGAGATAAGATACAAGAAATTAGAGCTCATACGGAGGCACATAGACAGCCCTCGTCTATTTGTGAATGGAACAGGAAAGAAAATGACTATTAATGGTAGAAGGTACCCTCCGCCACGCACCAGATGGTGGCTTGCGGAGTATCTGTGTAGATGTATATGGAATGGTGCCACAAGTCTGACCAGGGCCGCAAAGACGTCGGTGATACTTATTGGGAAGGAATGTCATTCACATCGACGACAATGTCCAGGTAATCAAGAAACAGATTCTTAGCAGTCGCAGGAAGACTATAGCGTACATTTCTCAGCTGATGCACGTCTCAATACGTATCTCTTCCTATATCGCTTGCAGTACTGGAAATTGTGTTCACAATGGTTTCCGTGATCTCTGTTACCTGCACACAAAAGGTGCGAGGTTAATTGCGTGCTGTCTCTGGTCTTCCTCGTGTGTTACTCCGTGGAAGGCAATAATGTCCTAAGCAGCGTCATTACGGCCGATGAGTTCACACCTGCAACAAAGAGAGAGTCTGCGGAACGGAGACACACCTCCTCGCCACTCCGGAAGAAATGCGAAGTTGCGTCATCAGCGGGGTTGGTCATGTCACCGATTTCTTCGACTGTGAGGGAGTTATGTAGACAGGGTTTGTGGCAAAGGGCACAACCGTTAATGCCGACTCGTACTGTGCAACGCTAACATCGCTGCGCAACGCCACAAAGGACAAGAGGCGTGGAGGATTAAGCAAAGGCATTGTTCTCCTGCACGACAGTACAACGCTCCACACAGTGGGCACAGCGTAAGCTTTGCTTTAGCGGTTTCGATGTGACGTCTGTAAGTATCCGCCATACAGTCCAGAAGTTGCGCCATGCGATCGATTTCCATCTTTTCGTTAACCTGAAGGAACATTTGGGTAAAGAGATTTTACATTGACATCAGGACTTTCGCACAGAGGCTCTCGAATGGCTCCCTGACCAAGAAGCGATTTTCTATCATCGAGGAAATGAAGTATTGGTATAATGTTCTGACTGTCGTTTAGAGAGGCTTTGGTTACTATGCTTAAAAATAGTGTCTTGTATCTGTGTCAGTTTGTAGTGTACTGTAGCATTCAATTATAGTTACTTTCTGAAATCACCTCGCATGTCTATCACTAAAATTGTATTTCTATAACAGTTTCAAGCAGGTAATAGATTCAAGAATCATATTTTGGATTAATAATTTTGTTTTCATTTACGTGTGTAATAAATAGATGTCACAGTACGTCAGTTCTTTAGATCTTCGTATGTCCTGATATATCAAGATGAATAATTGTTACATTACCATGTTAATAGAAACTCGTGAATTTTGATTACTAAAGAACATGTAAGCTGGAAGTCAATATTCGTATGTTTCAAGAACGTACATGTCTTCACTCCATGAGACACTGCTGAAGAATTAGGAATTTATTCCCGGACATTGGCGCAAAGTGTGGTGATCGTGAATCATAAGCAATTGCTTCTCTTTCCCTTGCCGACCAAACAGACATGGTGAAAATTTCTTCCATCAGCAGTATTCGAACCGGCTACCTCTGAGTCAAATGCTACCGGCCATACGTGCCTTAGCGACGTTTGTTAAGGAGTCGAGTAATTTTGATTATTTCAACTGCTTTTAAAAAATTCTAGCGTTGATGTTTGTATTACTCATCTTTTCAGTAGTAAGCCAACTGAACGGTGACAACATAAATTTTCCTCTAGTGAACAAGAAACAAAGCCACATATTTTCACGCCGCAACGCTGCTTTAAATTCATCTCGAGTTCCCTCCTCCTCCCCCCTCCCCAACGACAGCCCTCCTCCCTCCCCCCCCCCCCCCCCCAGCTGTATCATATCGTTGCGATGTCTACAGCATATCGACACAAACCTTTTACACGAGTTATACAATGGGAAGCTGCAGCGAATAGCAGGCATTAACTACTGGACAAAAAAGTACCGTGAGAATGTGTACTTTTGTATATTTCAAAATGACTCTTTCCCAGTGCGGAACGTAAAATATTGAGGGGTCCTTGAGACGCCTGGGAGCAGCGAGGAACGCGGCCTTGGGCTGCCTTGCTGATAAGGCTTTATCTGCGCTGCAGATAACCACCAGGGATGACTGGCCTGAAGGCGCTGCCGCGAGTACGGCGAGAACTCCCAGAGTTTCCCATTTAAGATAAAACAGCGAAGAACGCTGCAGAGACGCCGCTGTCTGGCCTAAAGACAACCTTGGCAGGAGTCTTCCGTAGGAATGCGCCCGTTACTACATCTGTATCCCGCTAGCCACCTTACGGTCGCTTCCCCGTTTTCCTGTTTGCCTCACGAATGGTCCGGGGGAAGAACGTTTGCTGGTAAGCCTCGGTATTGGCTGGAATCTCTCTGATTTTATCTTCACGGCCTCTCCTCGAGATATACGTGGAGGGAAACAGTATGTTGGTTGACTCTTTTAGAAACGTACGGTTTCGAAATTTTAACGGCAGAACATACCGTGATGTAGAACGCCTGTCTCGCAGCGCCTACCACACGAGTTGACAGCATCTCCGTGGCGCTTCCGCACGCACTAAATAAACCCGCAAAGAAACGCGCTGCTCTGCTTTATATCTGTTTTACTACTTCTATCCGTCATATCTGGTACGGGTCTCAGACTCATGAGCAATATTCAAGTATTGGTCGAACGGTAAGCTTCTTCCTTCGTTGATGGACTGCACTTCCTGAGGACTTTCCGAATGAATCTCCGTATGGTATCTGCTTTACGCGCAATTAATTTTATGTAGTCGTTCCATTATAGAACTCGCTCCGGACGCCCTCTTACCGAGCGAGGTGGCGCAGTGGTTGGCACACTGGACTCATATTCGGGAGGACGTCGGTTCAATACCGCGTCAGGCCATCGTGATTTAGCTTTTTCGTGATTTCTCTGAATCCCTTTGGGCAAATGCCGGGATGGTTCCTTTGAAAGGGCACGTCCGACTTTCTTTCTATCCTTCCCTAGTCCGAAGCGATCGATAATCTCGGTCTTCGGTCCACTCCCGCAAACCAACCAATCAACCAACAAGTACTCCTAAATGCACTGCCGGAAAAATTAGAACACTCTTTCAGATGTCGCTGGTCCCTGTGGAGGCTCGAGTCGTCCCTCGGGCATGGGTGTGTGTGTTTGTCCTTAGTATATTTAGGTTAAGTAGTGTGTAAGCTTAGGAACTGATGACCTTAGCAGTTAAGTCCCATAAGATTTCACACACATTTGAACATTTGAACTCTTTTAGAGGTTTTCAATACACTCAAGATTTATTATTGCAACAGTGCATATGGAGTACATGAAATGATTACATTTTCAGATCAATTGCACAAGCGGTTCTGAGGTACCGGGTGTCGACCCTTGGTGAAGCACCATTATAAGTGCGTGGCGTAGCCTCCACGGGCGGCAATGCAGTGGTTGGTTCTGGCATCCAGTCGATCGCACTGATCGTGAATATTGTTCTGAGATAAGTTATGCCACGTCTGCTCGATCTGCTCTCGTAGTTCTGTAAGAGTTCTTGCTCGACGAGTCGAATAGTACCTCGTCCCAAACGTGCTCGATTGTATACAAGTCCGGAGATCGTACTGGCCGGAGAAGTCACTGCACATATTGCAGAGTACGTTGATTTTCACAGCCAGCGTGTGGACGAGCATTATCTTATGGGAACAACATGTCACTTTCATGTTGCAAGAACGGCAAAAGAACGGTTCTAACAACATTCTGCACGTAACGAGCGCCGATTAGCGTCCCCTCCAGAAACGAGTGTTTGTAGTTTATCGCATCCCGGACCATGAGACCCGGGTTTGGAGCCGGCCGCTGTGGCAGAGCGGTTCTAGACGTTTCAGTCCGGAACTGCGCTGCTGCCACGGTCGCAGGTTCGAATCCTGCCTCGGGCATGGATGTGTGTGATGTCCTTAGGTTAGTTAGGTTTAAGTAGTTCTAAGTTCTAGGGGACTGATGACCTCAGATGTTAAGTCTCATAGTGCTTAGAGCCATTTGAAGCTGGGTTGGGGCCAGTGTGACTTGGACGAAAGCACTCCACGAGACAACGCTCACCAGAAGGAAGACGGGCTAGGTGTGTCCGAGCTCGGAGTCCGGTTCGCAACAGCTCTTGCTGACACACCTGGGCTCAAGAGCTCTCTTATCTGTGCTGTGATGGCTGGACGCTCTGCCGCTCCTGCCCTTACAGTACGACGATGCTGGCGTTTACGTCCAGAACCTCGTCTACAGGTGTAACAATGTTCACAACTGATGCAACACATAAAAACTTACGTGGCAATTTCGCGAGAGAACCCTCCCGCCACTCGCAAGGCCACAATTTGACACACCACACGTCCAGAACTGCTACAGAGTGGCTCCAGGTACACTATTCTGTTTAAATACACTCCTGGAAATGGAAAAAAGAACACATTGACACCGGTTTGTCAGACCCACCATACTTGCTCCGGACACTGCGAGAGGGCTGTACAAGCAATGATCACACGCACGGCACAGCGGACACACCAGGAACCGCGGTGTTGGCCGTCGAATGGCGCTAGCTGCGCAGCATTTGTGCACCGCCGCCGTCAGTGTCAGCCAGTTTGCCGTGGCATACGGAGCTCCATCGCAGTCTTTAACACTGGTAACATGCCGCGACAGCGTGGACGTGAACCGTATGAGCAGTTGACGGACTTTGAGCGAGGGCGTATAGTGGGCATGCGGGAGGCCGGGTGGACGTACCGCCGAATTGCTCAACACGTGGGGCGTGAGGTCTCCACATTACATCGATGTTGTCGCCAGTGGTCGGCGGAAGGTGCACGTGCCCGTCGACCTGGGACCGGACCGCAGCGACGCACGGATGCACGCCAAGACCGTAGGATCCTACGCAGTGCCGTAGGGGACCGCACCGCCACTTCCCAGCAAATTAGGGACACTGTTGCTCCTGGGGTATCGGCGAGGACCATTCGCAACCGTCTCCATGAAGCTGGGCTACGGTCCCGCACACCGTTAGGCCGTCTTCCGCTCACGCCCCAACATCGTGCAGCCCGCCTCCAGTGGTGTCGCGACAGGCGTGAATGGAGGGACGAATGGAGACGTGTCGTCTTCAACGATGAGAGTCGCTTCTGCCTTGGTGCCAATGATGGTCGTATGCGTGTTTGGCGCGCGTGCAGGTGAGCGCCACAATCAGGACTGCATACGACCGAGGCACACAGGGCCAACACCCGGCATCATGGTGTGGGGAGCGATCTCCTACACTGGCCGTACACCACTGGTGATCGTCGAGGGGACACTGAATAGTGCACGGTACATCCAAACCGTCATCGAAACCATCGTTCTACCATTCCTAGACCGGCAAGGGAACTTGCTGTTCCAACAGGACAATGCACGTCCGCATGTATCCCGTGCCACCCAACGTGCTCTAGAAGGTGTAAGTCAACTACCCTGGCCAGCAAGATCTCCGGATCTGTCCCCCATTGAGCATGTTTGGGACTGGATGAAGCGTCGTCTCACGCGGTCTGCACGTCCAGCACGAACGCTGGTCCAACTGAGGCGCCAGGTGGAAATGGCATGGCAAGCCGTTCCACAGGACTACATCCAGCATCTCTACGATCGTCTCCATGGGAGAATAGCAGCCTACATTGCTGCGAAAGGTGGATATACACTGTACTAGAGCCGACATTGTGCATGCTCTGTTGCCTGTGTCTATGTGCCTGTGGTTCTGTCAGTGTGATCATGTGATGTATCTGACCCCAGGAATGTGTCAATAAAGTTTCCCCTTCCTGGGACAATGAATTCACGGTGTTCTTATTTCAATTTCCAGAAGTGTACTTCCGCATCAGCATATCTGGGCTGCCTCGCAACGTGCTGTTCAAAGTAGATCTCTACTCTCTCGTACTCGTACGGTTTGCGTGGACAGCCCTGCAGGATTCATGGTGTCTGTTCCCTCCAGCACTACTTCAGATATTATTCACGTCTTGTTGCGGCACTTTAGCGTCCTCGTCGGGGCTCTACACGATATTAGGCAGGTGTACCAGTTTGGCTCTGAGCACTATGGGACTCAACTTCTGAGGTCATCAGTCCCCTAGAACTTAGAACTACTTAAACCTAACTAACCTAAGGACATCACACACATCCATTCCCGAGGCAGGATTCGAACCTGCGACCGTAGCGGTCGCGCGGTTCCAGACTGTAGCGCCTACAACCGCTCGGCTACCCTTTGGGAGAATTATACCAAATAAATTTACAAATGGCGGAGCTGATCCCCCATGTATATACAATACGGGTCAAACACTGTTGTGAAAAAAGCATGCCAAATTTAAACGAACGCAAAATCTCCGAGATCGGCGATCTTTTACAGAAGCTCGAAGTTTAGCGCGGGATGCTTATAATAGTTCCCACAACGAAGCTTTATCTCGAAACCTGGCAGAAAATCCAAAGACATATATATATATATATATATATATATATATATATATATATATATATATAAAGTAAGATAGCGGCAAGACACAGTCAATGCCTTCTCTGCGCGATAGCCATGGAAATACTATCGATGACGGTGCTGTGAAAGCAGAGTTACTAAACACAACCTATCGAAATTCCTTCACCAAAGAAGACGAAGTAAATATTACAGAATTCGAAAGAAGAAATTTTGCCAACCTGTGTAACTTAGAAGTAGATGTCCTTCGAGTAGCGAAGCAACTTAAATCACTTATCAAAAGCAAGTCTTCTAGTTCAGACTGCATACCAGTTAGGTTCCTTTCAGAGTATGCTGGTGCAGTAGCTCCATATTTAACAATCAAATACAACCGCTCGCTCGACAAAATATCCGTACCCAAAGACTGGGAAGTTGCACAGGTCACACCAATATTCAAGAAAGGTAATAGGAGTAATCCACTAAATTACAAACCCATATCATTAACGTGGATATGCAGCAGGATTTTCGAACACATATTACGTTCGAACATAACAATCTATTGACACACAGTCAACACGGATTTAGAAAGCATCGTTCTTGTGAAACACAACTAGCTCTTTACACACACGAAATGTGGAGTTATGTTGACAAGGGATTTCAAATTCATTCCCTATTTCTAGATTTCCAATAGGCTTTTGACATTGTACGACATAAGCGGCTTGAAGTGAAATTGCGTGCTTATGGAATATCGTATCAGTTATGTGACTGGGTTCCTGATTTTCTGTCGGAGATGTGACAGCTTGTAGTAATTAACGGAAAGTCATCGAGTAAAGCAGAAGTAATTTCTGGCGTCCCGCAAGGTTGTGTTACAGGCCCTCGGCTGTTCATTATCTATATAAACGATTTAGGAGACAATCTTAGCAACTGTCTTAGGTGGTTTGCAGGTGATGTTGTCGTTTACTGTCTAATAACCTCATCAGAAAGTCAAAATAAATTGCAAACCGTTTTAGTAAAGATATCTGAATGGTGCGGAAATTGGAAGTTGACCATAAATAACGAAAAGTGTGAGGCCATCCTCATGAGCGCTAAAAGGAATCCATTAAACTTCGGTTACACGATAAATCAGTGTAACCTAAAGACCGTAAATTCAACTAAATACCTAGGAATTACAATTACGAACAAATTTTATTGGAAGAAACACGTAGAAAATGTTGTGGGGAAGGCTCTCAGAATACATTCTTCTGTCTTCTGTTCTGTGTTCAAATTACATCTCTGTCGTTATATTTTCTAAATCTTTAACTTATTAGTGTTGCGATTTCTACCACCTATTCCCAGTATCCAAACAAATCAGTAGCTTCCTGCAAGTAGGGACGTAGTCGGTGCCTCCCCAGAGTCTAATATTGGATCGGATATTAATCTGAGATCCCGAAGGCCTATTAATATTTATCTCCTCCGCTAGCTGGGGTAAGTAAGCTCTTTTCATTTATGCCACTTGGAATACCAGCACCATGTCAGTCAGTTTAGGTGTGGTGGCGTAGGACGTACAGAGAATAGTGAAACAACAAATAATACTAACAAATAATAAGTCCAGAATCAATGGTTTCCCCAATGCGAAATGTTACTATTTAGTACATGAACACCATATAACAGAGTCCCCTAGGATCCAAACTGCAGAAATGCATTTGAGGACGAACACTAAGCCTTTCAAATACCCCTTCTCACAAAAAATCCAAAGGGTTTACTTGTGGGGACCGGGGGTCCATGGTACTAGTGAGCCTCGACAGATACACTCGTTGACGAAATGCTGTTTACCAGTACCTAGGTATCCGGTATGATGGTAAAAGCTAACAAGGGCAGTTTATCACTTTGGGTTTTACGCCTCACTTGCGACACAGTTTTAAAACACTGAACTGATATTCGTGGTAGGAAATTCAAAGAACTGTAGTAATAGTCCTACCTCCGCCTCACGAGGGACTTGCCACCTGGGAGGATCTGAAATCGGGCCTGGCCTTAAGAACAATCTTTTTGACCACAACAGTGCTGCAGCTGCAATCTGATGGTAATGTAGCGTTCCTTAAAGGTAAAATAGGAAAGAGAGTGTTCGTGAACTGCTAGCTATAAGAAACTACCTGAAACTCGTCCTGAACCATTATCTCTTAGTAATTACGTTAATTTTTTCTTTTAATATACATAAAAATTAACACAAATCATAATATTATTTTTGGCATTAGAAATGGGCGCATACCCACAGAACATTCACGTCAAGCGCATGTGTATCGATAGTAGGGGCGTTTCTGAAGAGTTCTTCAGAAGTTCTGAAGCAAGAGTAACTACGGGTTTCCGCAGGGAAGTGTTATGGGACGTTACTATTTACGAAAATTCAGTCACCAACCTTCTCTTCCGAATGCGAAAATACTTTGTTGGCCTCCACCTACGTAGGGAGAAATAATCATCATAATAAAATAAGAGAAATCAGAGCTCGAACGGAAAGATTTAGGTGTTCCTTTTTCCCAAGTGCCATTCGAGAGTGGAATGGTAGAGAAGTAGTATGAAAATAGTTCGATAAACCCACTGCCACGCACTCAAGTGTGAATTGCAGAGTAACCATGTAGATGTAGATGTAGATGTAGATAGCTTAATACATGTGTTTATTTAGTATGTCGTTTCGGCTACAGCTATCATGATATCTGTTATTGAGATTGAAGGAACATAACAACGAGGAGCGTTTGTTATGCACTACTGGCCATTAAAATTGCTAGACCAAGAAGAAATGCAGACGATAGACGGGTATTCATTGGACAAATAGTCCGCCCCAGTAGCTGAGTGGTCAGCGTGACGGATTGCCGTCCTCTGGGCCCGGGTTCGATTCCCGGCTGGGTCGGAGATTTTCTCCGCTCAGGGTCTGGGTGTTGTGTTCATCATCATTTCATCCCCATCCGGCGTGCAGGTCGCCCAATGTGGCGCCGAATGTAATAAGACCTGCGATATGGCGGCCGGACCTGCCCCGCGAGGGGCCTCCCGGCCAATGACGCCAAACGCTCATTTCCATTTCCATTGGACAAATATATTGTACTAGAACTGACATGTAATTACAAATGGTTCAAATGGCGCTGAGATCTATGGGACTCAACTTCTAAGGTCATCAGTCCCCTAGAACTTAGAACTACTTAAACCTAACTAACCTAAGGCAATCACACACATCCATGCCCGAGGCAGGATTCGAACCTCCGACCGTAGTGGTCGCGCGGTTCCAGACTGTAGTACCTAGAACCGCTCGGCAACCTCGGCCGGCATGTGATTACATTTTCACGCAATTTGGGCCCATAGATCGTGAGAAATCAGTACTTCTGGCAGTAATGAGTCCCATAGTGCTCAGAGCCATTTGAACCAAACAGAGCTTGGATGGCGCGTACAGGTACAGCTGCCCATGCAGCTTCAACATGATATCACAGTTCATCAAAAGTAGTGACTGGCGTATTGTGTCAAGCCAGTTGCTCGGTCACCATTGACCAGACGTTTTCAATTGGTGAGAGATCTGGGGAATGTGCTGGCCAGGGCAGCGGTCGAACATTTTCTGTATCCAGAAAGGCTCGTACAAGACGTGCAACATGCGGACGTGCATTATCCAGCTGAAATGTAGGGTTTTCCAAGGATCGAATGAAGGGTAGAACCACGGGTCATAACACATCTGAAATGAAACGTCCACTGTTCAAAGTGCCGTCAATGCGAACAAGAGGTGACCGAGACGTGTAACCAATGGCACACCATATCATCACGCCGGGTGATACGCCAGTATGACGATGACAAATACACGCTTCCCATGTGCGTTCAGCGCGATGTCGCCAAACACGGATGCGACCATCATGATGCTGTAAACAAAACCTGGATTCATCCAAAAAATGACGTTTTGCCATTCGTGCACCCAGGTTCGTCTTTGCGTAGATCATCGCAGGCGCTCCTGTCTGTGATGCAGCATCAAGGGTATCTGCAGCCATGGTCTCCGAGCTGGTGCTACTGCTGCTGCAAACGTCGTCGAACTGTTCGTGCAGATGATTTTTGTCTTGCAAATGTTATATTGACTCGGGGATCGAGACGTGGTTGCACGATCCGTTACAGCCATGCGGATAAGATGCCTGTCATCTCGACTATTAGTGATACGAGGCCGTTGGGATCCAGCACGGCGTTCCGTATTACCCTCCTGAACCCACCGATTCCATATTCTGCCAACAGTCATTGGATCTCGACCAACGCGGGCAGCGTTATCTCGATACCATAAACCGCAATGGCAATAGGCTACAATCCGACCTTTAGCAAAGTCGGATACGTGATGGTACGCTTTTCTCCTCCTTACACGAGGCATCACAACAACATTTCACCAGGCAACGCCGTTCAACTGCTGTTTGTGTATGAGATATCGGTTGGAAACTTTCCTCATGTCAGCACGTTGTAGGTGTCGCGCCACCGGCGCCAACCTAGTGTGAATGCTCTGAATAGCTAATCATTTGCATATCACCGCATCTTCTTCCTGTCGGTTAAATTTCGCGTCTGTAGCACGTCACCTTCGTGGTGAAGCAATTTCAATGGCCAGTAGTGTATATCTATGAACACCAGAATCGAATTTCGAATTCGAAAAATTCGTCTGCACGGGGGGCATCCTCTCCTTCTGCATGACCATGCCAGACCACACACGACGCTGCGACTTCTGCAACAATCAGACGCCTTGGATTCACTGTCGTCGATCACACCTGATAGAGTCCAGATTTCGTCCCATGCGATTTTTATCTGTTTCCAAATACTTGAAGAACACTCTTGAGGATTTCCCTTAGACAGATGAAAACACACCAGCAGATGTGAGGTTGTGGCCTCGTCAACAAAGTCAAACGTTCTACAATGACAGTGTCAACAAACTGGTCTCCAGTTGGGAAAAATGCGTTCGTCGTCAGGGTGACATGAAGGCGTCAAGAATAAAAATGTGGAATGTTGAAGCTTCCTGGCAGATTAAAACTGTGTGCCCGACCGAGACTCGAACTCGGGACCTTTGCCTTTCGCGGGCAAGTGCTCTACCATCTGAGCTACCGAAGCACGACTCACGCCCGGTACTCACAGCTTTACTTCTGCCAGTATCTCGTCTCCTACCTTCCAAACGTTACAGAAGCTGCCAGGAAGTTTCATATCAGCGCACACTCCGCTGCAGAGTGAAAATCTCAATGTGGAATGTTAATAACTTTTTTAATTTGAAAGCGTAAAAGGTTTCTACATAAAAAATCAGAGCCATTACTTTTCAGCACGCCTTCGTAGAATTGCGAATATTGCTACAGCCGTAAGAAAACCTGTTGACTTTACAAGTGAATAATTCCTGTGGGGTGTCAACAGAAAGGTGAAGATGCCAGCCTTGGAACGCGATCCAAGCTAAGACGCTCTCAGATGAGTTGAGTAATGTCTTCAGTGATTTGGTGCGCTCTGTCATTATTTGCGATTGTTTCACTTTCACAATAAACAGCGTTCTCACAGCCTGTTGCCCCATCAGCACCTCCGCTTGCGAACTGTTCGTGCGGCCTTCTTACGGCAGAACTTTATCTGTGCCAAATCTCTGTATTCTTTAAGGCCCAAAGACTTTCAGCAAAAAACGTCGGCTCTACGTTTGGCAACAAACTTTTTTACCCGTGGGAAACGATCGTCCTAATTGCTTTGCTCAACTTCGTTCGCCGTTATCTGTCTCGAGTAACTCTGAAAGTAAATTTTACCGAAAAATTTTTGTGTTCAGCATTTCCACTGTTGCTGTATATGGTTTCTATGGACACTAAGGATATGCTACCTATTCCGTCACTTCTAGGCGCTTCAATCTGGAACCGCGCGACCGCTACGGTCGCAGGTTCGAATCCTGCCTCGGGCATGGATGTGTGTGATGTCTTTAGGTTAGTTAGGTTTAAGTAGTTCTGAGTTATAGGGGACTGATGACCTCAGATGTTAAGTGCAATAGTGCTCAGAGCCATTTGATCTATTTATTCCTTCACACATGCAACCACAGGTTACAAGCTCCTACACCGTTAGTGGTATGTGTAGGAAAACTCTTAGCTTTTCTCTGGGTAACGAAAGGTTCTTTTTGACTTGGTTCGGAACCATCCCATAGATGTAGCAGCCTATCACTGTAGTAGCTTATATATCTTGGTTCTTAAGCGTGCACCTCCGCTTGGAGACCGTTCCTTGTGCCTTCCTTGCTTAAACATCGTCTGTACTTAAGAAACAAGCAGAGGGTGAGACGGGGAGAACAGTCAATTTCAATAAGTAAACTCTGTTTCAAATGGCTCTGAGCACTATGGGACTTAACTTCTAAGGTCATCAGTCCCCTAGAACTTAGAATTACTTACACCTAACTAACCTAAGGACATCACACACATCCATGCCCGAGGCAGGATTCGAACCTGCGGCCGTAGCGGTCGAGCGGTTCCAGACTGTAGCGCCCAGAACCGCTCGGCCACCCCGGCCGGCAAACTCTGTTTCAGTCGGCATAGAAGTGGCTAATACGTTTATGATCTATTTGTTTGGAGAAACAGCGACAAGGATACGGAATGAGAACAGAAGGAAAATGGTAATCGTTTCAAATTTAATGCCACAGCTCGACGAGGAAAACTGAGTTGGTAGAAAACAAATGAACAAATAAGAAAAGAATAACGCTTAGTGAGTGCTAAAATTCGGCTCCAATTTATCTAGCTATAGACATGAAACTGAGAACTTTAGTTGAGTGAGAATGTTCACATAGGCTCGGTCGTGAGTAAAGGAGGTGGTAGACTTCGCTTTATTGGTGGAATATTGTGAAAATGCAATCAGTCTACAAACGATATTGCTTGCAAATCACTCATGTGACCCATCCTGGAATACTGCTCAAGCGTGCGCCTGTACCAAACAGGACTAACAGGGGTCACTGAACGTATACAGCCAAGGACCTCACGAATGGTCATAGGTTTCTTTGATCGGTGGGAGAGTGTCACAGAGATGCTGAAGGAAGTGGACTGTCAGACTCTTTAAGACAGACGTAAGCTATTCTGAGAAAACCTACTTGCACAGTTTCAAGAACCAGCTTTAAATGATGACTCTCGAAATGTACTGCAAGCCCTACATATCGCTCACGTAGGGATCGTGGCGACAAGATTATAGCGCGCACGGAGGCTTTTAAAAAATCATTCTTTCCGCGCTCTATACGTGATGGAACTAATAAGTGCTACATTGGGACGTACTCTCATCTACGGATTACACATAGATTTGGAGAGTGTAGATGAAGGTGTAGATGTAGACGTAGTTTTGAACCCTGTGTTAACGAGGTTATCTTTATGGGCGGCAAGCTCTTGAGGGATTGGTGGGTAGGTAATAGAGGACGTGGTGGTAGTAAGTTGCAACGACCTGCTTTCTCAGATATTGTAATCGATTATTTTGGATTTTTTGGCATACAAGTTACTGAAACTCAAGTTTAGTGCTTCCATAACACGCAATATTCATCTGAAATCGATTAAGATAGAATCAATGAGAAGTAGGCAAATAAGTGACAATATTCTCGTAGTGCTGTAAGGCTTAGACGAAATCTTCGTATCCGTAAGCTGGGAAATAGAAAACTAGTGGACCTGAACTGAACTTGGCTGTTTGCTTCCGGTGCAGTTAAAAAACGCCTAATAGAATAAAGTGATAGAATAATTCTGAAAGTAGGCCTACTGATTATTTCAGTAGATTAGAAGTGTGTTATAACTCCACTATGCCGATTCAAAGCCCGGGGCCACATCGTGAAATGATGGGGAAAGAGGAGGGGGAGGAATAACAACCTCGTAAAAAAGATAGGACTCACCTGGCTCGGGTGACAGCAGCCTGTGAGGGCTCCATGATAGGGCTACAGTGAAGACTTCAGCGGTAGCGAAGACGCAAAGAATGGATCTTGGAACGAAGGGACTAGCGGAAGACGCAACACAAGAAAAAGAGCCACAATGCGCGTCTGACCTGCAACAAGCGTCTCTTCACCAGAGGTTCGGCTGGAAACATGTTCCTCAGAGCCAACAGCCCTCAGTAGTATCTTTAGGGCACTTGTTTTCCTAACTCAACAAGCAATTAACAATGGAGATGCAATTTGTAGGAGATTTTATTTTGAACCAAGCAGCCCCCAATCTCCCATTCCAAAGGAAATGAAAAGTAGGCATTCGGATTCCGGGGACGTACATCATCATGCAAAGAATTGGTCGGAGCATTCTGAAACCTTCTGGAATGATGTGTATTCGCAAGACTGTTCAGTTTTTTCGGCGAGACATTAAGACTTGCAAATGTTCACGTTAACCTTGCGATGGAATACATAGCACCATAACTACAGGATCTTCAACCAACCATAATTTTCCAGCAACATGGTGCAACACTACGTTATGGACTGCTTGTTCGTCACTTCCTAAATGATATCTTTCCACCAGTAGACTGAAATCTTGGTCCAATTAACTGGCCACTGAGTTCGCCAGTTGTCACTTCATTCGACTTACTTCTACGGGGCTATGGTAAGACACGTGTCGAAGACGGGTTGTAACGTAACCCCTCCTTCCTACGTGCAGCTATTGTCCACATTAGTCTTTTATGAAGATTTGAGAGGAGCGAAGATTACAATAAACTTTCTAGTTTACTTGTCTTTTCACGTAGAGTTGGCTCCAGTTCTTCCTGTCAAGTGGTCTGAGTCTTGAAGTTGAATTTCTAACATTTTAGGTCTTCATGGGTGAAATAATCTTAATAAATCTGAAGATTGTTGTTAAAGAATTTTTGTTGTTGCGTTAATATATTTTGTCACATTTTAGTATATCTTTCGATTTTTCACATTAATAAAGCCGAAATTACATTGTTCGCACAAAATAAAGAAATACGTCCTATTACATCAGAGGCATGCTTACTATTGTGTCACTCAGCTGCAATAACAGTATTCCAAAGGTTTACAATTTTTCTTGACAAATGAATTTCTGTTAGTTTCATTAATTATTTCATAAATTAATCCAGAAATAAACATAGTAAACAGAACTAGATTACGTAATTAATAACAGAAACTTTTAAGTGTGCCAAATAATTCGTAATTTCAAATATATCTAAAATAGTTATTTAAACTGTACATTCAGAACTAGTATTTATCGATTATAACATACAAAACAATGTAATTCCTTTTCATAAATTTTAGCTTGAAATATAATATACTGTGTATAAAATTATGACAGTATTCAGAAAATCAGCTGAGATAGTACTGACCTGTCCAAAATGCGAAAAATAATACTGGTGTTGACAACTACCGTTGAGTAAAGTAATGCTAGAGGAGGATATCCCGTTACAGGGTACAGTACGTCACTAAACTCAAGCAGAAGCTACTGATGGGATTTCCAACGCTGACGTGTGCCTGCTACTGCGAATGTTGCAAGAAATCGAGTACCGCCTTGATGTGCTTCGTGCAGTTTGTTCAAATGGCTCTGAGCACTATGGGACTCAACATATGAGGTCTTCAGCCCCGTAGACTTACAACTACTTAAAACTAAGTAACCTAAGGACATCACACACATCCATGCCCGAGGCAGGATTCGAACCTGCGACCGTAGCAGCAGCGCGGTTCCGGACTGAAGCGCCTAGAACCGCTCGGCCTACGTGGCCGGCGTCGTGTTTCACTCTTGGCAGTAAACTCGGCCATATGTTGAAAACAATGCAATACAAGAGAGATCCGATGGCTCAAATGGCTCTGAGCACTATGGGACTCAACTTCTGAGGTCATTAGTCCCCTAGAACTTAGAACTACTTAAACCTAACTAACCTAAGGACACCAAACACATCCATGCCCGAGGCAGGATTCGAACCTGCGACCGTAGCGGTCTCGCGGTTCCAGACTGCAGCGCCTAGAACCGCACGGCCACTTCGGCCGGCAACAGATCCGATCAAATGACTTTCTTCTACTGCTCCATAGTCCAAGTTTTATGGCTTTGGCACCAAGTTTTTCTGCTAAGAGTATTTGCGTCACTGATGAATGGTTTTGGAATTCCAGATCGCATAACAGTTTCTCGTTTATGAATCTCCCTTTTGTGTTGTTTTGCTGGTGACAGGGTTCGTGAGTGCGCATTCAATTCTGCAGTGTCTTCTGCAGTTGTCGTTCTCTTATATTTCATTACAGTCCTCTTCAATGATCCTCCCTCACGATCACTCAACACGCACTTCCGTCAGCGTCGTAACTTCGCTGATGATGTTTTTCCGCTTTTCCTGTGTGCGGTATAAATCTTTGATACGGTGTCTCTTGAAACACCAATCACTTCGGCAATCCTGGTTACATAAGCATCCACCATACGGTCACCAACGATTTACCCGAGTTCCGATTTACTAGTTTCGACAGGATTCACTCACAGCTACACTGAACCCTATTCTGACAACGAATCCCACTTGCAACGTACTGAGGATACTGCACAAGTGTCGTTCGTGGTCAAGTAAGAGTACAACACCCAACCTGAATGCTTGGCTGGCTTCTGCATTTATGTTCACGCATGCATCTCTCGCTGTGTTTCCTTATTTATGTCCAGCGCCTGTATACAGGATGAAAGCGAAATTTGTTCAATGTCACGATAAGGTGGGCATGGGAGAATACGAACTAGAACGGGGAGAGGCAGGGTGGGTACATAGGGCATGGACAGAAGTATCTGCTGACTTGTTTGTAATTATAAAGAAAGCAGCCTCTGCAGCAAAGGTGGTTTACAGTTGAAACATCTACGATAGACTAGAATGAATAAATGCCAAAGGAAGACAACTATACCGTGTGTAAAACAAAGCGGCTCATAGTGGCTGCAGTAACTATTATTCTGCCCTATTACTTCCTTATAATTACTTGTTTTTTAATACTGACTACGCAACCCACAGGGAGCAGAATAGTATTTTACCATGTCCTGGTGTTTTACCAGAATAATATTCACTCTGTTTAATCAAATGGCTCTGAGCACTATGGGACTTAACTTCTGAGGTCATCAGTCCCCCAGAACTTAGAACTACTTAAACCTAACTAACCTAAGGACATCACACACATCCATGCCCGAGGCAGGATTCGAACCTGCGACCGTAGCGGTCGCGCGGTTCCAGACTGTAGCGCCTAGAACCGCTCGGCCACCACGGTCGGCAGGAATGATTTAAAATTTAACGATCATATAAAGTTGATCGTTGGTAAAGCAGATGCCAGACTGAGATTCATTGGAAGAATCCTAAGGAAATGCAATCCGAAAACAAAGGAAGTAGGTTACAATACACTTGTTCGCCCACTGCTTGAATATTGCTCACCAGTGTGAGATCCGTACCAGATGGGGTGGATAGAAGAGATAGAGAAGATCCAACGGAGAGCAGCGCGCTTCGTTACAGGATGATTTAGTAATCGCGAAAGCGTTACGGAGATGATAGATAAACTCCAGTGGAAGACTCTGCAGGAGAGACGCTCAGCAGCTCGGTACGGGCTTTTGTTGAAGTTTCGAGAACATACCTTCACCGAGGAGTCAAGCAGTATATTGCTCCCTCCTACGTATATCTCGCGAAGAGACCACGAGGATAAGATCGGAGGTATTTGAGCCCACACAGTGGCATACCGACAATCCTTCTTTCCACGAACAATATGAGACTGGAATAGAAGGGAGAACCGGTAGAGGTACTCAAGGTACCCTCCGCCACACACCGTCAGGTGGCTTGAGGAGTATGGATGCAGATGTAGATGTAGAACGCGGATGTAAGGACGTGGCCAGCGACGGCTCCATTAAAACGAGTGTGTTTCGCTCCGGCTCGGTCGCATGGCTCGAGCGCTCTCACGTGTGGAGCAGCAGACGGCAGCGCTCGCTGTTTTCGCCTGGCGCGAGCTGAAGGCCGCGTTGTGCAAGACACGGCGGCGTGGCACGGCAAGGCGCGGCGCGCGGCGGCGCGGCGTCGCTGTTAGCATCATTAGCGACGGCGCAGCGCGCTGTGTCGCAGCCAGCGCCGGCCGCCTCGTCCAGCCTGGGACAGTGCGTGCTCTTCTCCACTGGGTCGCGACTCCACTCTTATTCAGCCGCTGATAAAACGATCGCATCCGCAGGTAGCAAGTCTTGACGTAGCACTGTTACCGCTCGCAGTCTGCTGAATTAGACTTCACTCTCGATCGCCAGACTGTTACCAATCTAAATTCGAGGCACCTTGAAAACCAGAGTGTAAATAATCACCTCAACTGCAGAACTTCCGAGATTCGCCTAGTGATACGTACTATTGTGTTTTCCCCTCTTTTTGTCAATATAAAATCGATTTACATTAATTGGTTTGCTTCAGACGAAAGGCTCAATGTTAATCGTAACTTAAATTTTCATATAACAAAAGCTGGTTGAAATTATACGACTCTTATCACATGAAATTCTTTAGTTTTATTTACAGAGCTTCACTTCAAATTTAAGCTAGACAAAGCATCACAGACAAACAGAAACTAAACGATGCCAAAATTAGTGTAAAGAGGGCTACGCTCTGAAACGTCCCCTTAGAAAAACTATGAATGACTGTGCTGCTAAACCTCTTACGTTATTTGATTTTCAAACAGCTGAGCAAAACTGAACGTACTCAGACATTTCTCTCTTTACTTATTCTGATCATCACTAAACTGACACACAATGTTTTTAGCGCATCGCAGTCTGACTTTCAATAATCCCTACAAAAGAATGGCCCTGAGTAACAATAACCTACACCTTTCATGAATCACTTACCTCACAAAAATTTTCGTTACTCGAACTACTGCAATACAGCGAGCGCCAATACTGCCAGCTAAATAAAAGAATCTAACTACTGAAGGCACTAAATGATTGTTTTCCTGTTTTCGCATCTCGCGACTGTCTGTGTCAATTTCTAATTCTTGTAAAAGGCCCTGAAAACCTTCGATGTCGTCTTTGCAACGTCCTGCCAATATAATATGTCTCAAATATTTAGGCAATTTGATTAAGCAAATGCCAATAAGTTCTCAGGGGCCGTATGGGTTGGAGAGACACTGATTCTTGTGCAACATGTCTTCAAAACATTTGACGATACTGGAAAATTCAGATTGTTCGAAATGTTTCATTATTATGATGCTATGTCTTACGCGGTCTTGAGTAGCTTGAGACCAATATGCTGAGAGGAAGGCATGATAAAATCCTCCTTCCCTGAATGACCGATCGCATTCCTGCAGGTAGTTCATTCTCTGAGTAGCCACACATAAATTCTAATCTGTGCTCTAATGACCAGTTGGGAGGAAAACAATGAGAGAATTGATGAAGCCATGCTTGTGGATGAATGGCGTTGCAGGAATTCTTAAATGTTTTTAATTTACGAGTAGTAATGCACTAAGACTAACTAAGATTCTAACTACTGAAGGCAGTAACTACTGATAGGCATAGTTAGCAAATGAAAGATTTTGATTGAGAACAAACAATTGTATTTACCTTAATAGTGTTCAACATTCATCATATATATATAGACACACCAGTTTATGACATCCAGTCTTTAAAAAATTTCCTTTTTCTGGCGGACACACGTCCGCCTATAGCAACCTCTCAAAACTCTGGCACCTCTCTCTCCACATCCACCTCTGCTGGCAGCTCACCTCCAACTGCACAACGCTACGCGCTGTTCACATCCAACTGCCCAACACTACAATAGCGAATATTCCAACAATGCCAACCAGCCACAGACTGCACACAGCACAGTCAGTGATTTTCGCACAGAACACCACGTGGCGTTACCAACATAAAATCCTGAACAGCCTACTTACAGCTTGAATCAACGAATGCGAAGGTAAAGTTCTGTCTACTCTCTTGACAGAATATCCTAAGAATATTTGATCTTACGTTAAAACAGTAAAGAGATCCTCTGTGGCCATAACGGCATTAAAGCAGAGGATGATACAGAGAAGGACGAAATATTAAACGTATTTTTTCCGAAACTGTTTCACACAGGATGGTCGCACTGTACTTCCTCCCTTAAATCGTCGGACGAATGACAAAATGACAGATATCCAAATAAGTGACCAAACTACAGAAAAGCGCTGCCGTGTGACTAGGGCCTCCCAACGGGTAGACCGTTCGCCGAGTGCAAGTCTTTCCATTTGACGCCACTTCGGCGACTTGCGTGTCGATGGGGATGAAATGATGATGATTAGCACAACACAGCAACCTGTCCCTGAGCGGAGAAAATCTTCGACCCAACGGGGAATCGAACCCGGGCCCTTAGGATTGACATTCTGTCGCGCTGACCTTTTTTTTTAAAAAAAATCTCATTTTGTTCGGTTTCGTTCGTTGCATCTGCTCGGGGCGGACGTCGTAAGACATCCGTTTAAGTTCGTTGTTGATCGATTAACTCAGTTTTTTTATTACAGAGGGCAGCTAACCCTCTGACCGAACACGCTGAGCTACCGTGCCGGCACCATTCAGCTACCGGGGGCGGACAGAAAAAGCACTGCAGAGGACAAGCATCTGGCCGTGACGGGATACTAATACGATTCTACATAGAGAATGCCAACGAGCTCACTCTTCTAGGACCAGTGTACCGCCGGCCGGAGTGGCCGTGCGGTTCTAGGCGCTGCAGTCTGGAACCGAGCGACCGCTACGGTCGCAGGTTCGAATCCTGCCTCGGGCATGGATGTGTGTGATGTCCTTAGGTTAGTTAGGTTTAAGTAGTTCTACGTTCTAGGGGACTGATGACCTTAGAAGTTAAGTCCCATAGTGCTCAGAGCCATTTGAACCATAAACTGAGAGAAATCTTCTTATGAAAAGATAACTTCGGGCGTGCCTCTAGGGAGTGTTATATGACCATTACTTTTCTTAACATACATAAATGACCTAGTTGATATAGTCGGAAGTTCCATGAGGCTTTTCGCAGATGATACTGTTGTATACAGAGAAATAGCGAAATGCACGAAAACCTGCAGAGAATTGACGCTTGGTGCAGGGCTTAGCACTTAACCCTCACATAAACAAATCTAACGTATTGCGAATACATAGACAGGACGACCCTTTATTTTACGATTACACAATTTCAGAACAATAGCTGGAAACAGTTACTTCCTAAAACGTCTAGGAGTGTGCGTACGGAGAGATCTGAAGAGGAATGACTAAACAAAATTAATGGTGGGGCAAGGCAGACGCCACTGCCAGCCAGATTCATTGGAAAAATCCTCAGGAAACGTGGTCGATGAACAAAAGGAAGTAGTTCACAAAGCACAAGTTAGACCGGTACTTAAATGTTGCTCAATGATCTGCGACACGCACCAGGTAGGGTTCAAAGAGTAAATAGAGAAGATCCAAAGAAAACCAGCCTTGATTTCATTGAGTACGTGCGAAAGCGCCACCGAGATGCTCAGCCAAATCTAGTGGCAGACGCTGCATGAGAAGCTTCCTGCATCGTGCTGTGTTTTGCTGTTAAGGTTTCCAGAGCGTGCGTTCCTAGAAGAGTCAACTAATAAGATGCTTTCTCCTACCTATATCTCGTAGAAAGACCATGAAGATAAAATCATAGAAATTCGAGGAGACACGAAGGAGGAACAATCGTTCCTCCTGCGAACCGTACGCGACTGGAACAGGAAATGGAAAAGTCACACTCGTGCACAAAGTACCCTCTGCTATATACCGTGGTGGTTTGCGGAGTACAGATGTGGATGTACTCTATCAACCCTCGTTGTGTAGTTTATTTTTATCTCTTTCGGTTTCGTTTTTAGGAATTGTGCTCAATATCACTAACATTTATTGAAAGTCAGAACTACCTTATTTTCGCAATGACATAATAGATTTTGTGAGGTATAGCTCCCATGAACTTATCCCACGATGCCTGTTACGAGAGAAAAGCTCGGTTTATTATTTCATCCTTCTACAGAAAGCATTCCGAAGCAAGCGAGGTACCACAGTCAACGTAAGAGCTCAAAATATCTTGGTTCAGGTAACTAACTTAAACTAAAAGCGGATGTTTTAATTAATATTCATTAATTATACCATCGGTAGAAATGCATCGTTATCTCTTGCAATACTTTGCTTTGACAAAACTCTATTTCAGATTTGTACTCAATCAATCAAAAGCAATCATTTGATACTCATACCAACAAAATTCTGTTCAGTTTTTATTTTGATATTTTTATGTGATTTTTATTATTGAATGTTGTTAGCACTTTTATCCCCATGTCAGCCCGGTTCAATTAACATATTACAAACACGATTTGCATACGAACAGAATTGCAAATATGTGAGGCACTGTGTTTTGTATTTTTATGCATTGTATCTCCCATAAAACTGGCTCCCATTGTAATATGAAATTGTGTAAAAGATAATTCCATTCAAAAGACTGTCCGAAATTCTGATGAATTGCTTGGTTGATGCAGTAAGAATGACGTCACAACTAAGCATTATAACTAAAGCTGCCTCAGGTGATGCTGCGCTATTGCTGGTAGAGTATCAGCACAGCGAAGGGAGTGAGAAGTAGTTGTTGGTTTATATCACTTCAGATGGCACTGTATTTTCATTTTTGAGTACTCAAATGGTGGTAACACTGCTGGAAGCCATATTTCAGTGCATCAGATACATGTTTTTCTTAGTGCTGAACGATGATAGTAAACAAACATTCCACAAAGTTCTTATTTCTTATTCAGTCCTCAGTAACATTTCTGGCATCAGGTGAAATGATAGACCTCTAACCTTGGACGAAAATACATCAACAAAGATAAGTATATTTACGGGAATTGTGGATTTGAGTATCTAATGATGGTGAATCGACCATAATGCTACAACACACACTTAGGTAGATCTTGCTGCACGCCTAATCTTATCCGATGTGGCACCGGAAGAACTCCTACTACTACCCACAACAGGAAAGGGAGGAAGATTAAGGCTTGACGTCCTGTCGAAGAGGGGACTGTAAGACGTTTTCAATCAAATCGTCCCGATCTTCGTCCAGCCCATTTTGTGAAACATAAAACTGACTGGCCAGATGGAGATCCTCGCAGCTGGACGTGACGACACCCTGCTAACTGCGACTGCAACGGAGCAGCAGAAGCGCTGTAGCGCATCTTGTAAGTCTGTCCGCTACCCGCTTTCTCCAGATTCCTCGAAGCACTTCTGAGCGACACAAGAAATGATTCACTTCCTAACTGCGCAGCTGCTTCAACTTGCATACCGACGCAGATTTAAACTGAAACAAATTAGTGCCAGTGCGGTGTTATACACTCCTGGAAATTGAAATAAGAACACCGTGAATTCATTGTCCCAGGAAGGGGAAACTTTATTGACACATTCCTAGGGTCAGATACATCACATGATCACACTGACAGAACCACAGGCACATAGACACAGGCAACAGAGCATGCACAATGTCGGCACTAGTACAGTGTATATCCACCTTTCGCAGCAATGCAGGCTGCTATTCTCCCATGGAGACGATCGTAGAGATGCTGGATGTAGTCCTGTGGAACGGCTTGCCATGCCATTTCCACGTGGCGCCTCAGTTGGACCAGCGTTCGTGCTGGACGTGCAGACCGCGTGAGACGACGCTTCATCCAGTCCCATACATGCTCAATGGGGGACAGATCCGGAGATCTTGCTGGCCAGGGTAGTTGACTTACACGTTCTAGAGCACGTTGGGTGGCACGGGATACATGCGAACGTGCATTGTCCTGTTGGAACAGCAAGTTCCCTTGCCGGTCTAGGAATGGTAGAACGATGGGTTCGATGACGGTTTGGATGTACCGTGCACTATTCAGTGTCCCCTCGACGATCACCAGTGGTGTACGGCCAGTGTAGGAGATCGCTCCCCACACCATGATGCCGGGTGTTGGCCCTGTGTGCCTCGGTCGTATGCAGTCCTGATTGTGGCGCTCACCTGCACGGTGCCAAACACGCATACGACCATCATTGGCACCAAGGCAGAAGCGACTCTCATCGCTGAAGACGACACGTCTCCATTCGTCCCTCCATTCACGCCTGTCGCGACA
The DNA here is from genome assembly GCF_023864345.2 of Schistocerca serialis cubense. NCBI lineage: Eukaryota > Metazoa > Arthropoda > Insecta > Orthoptera > Acrididae > Schistocerca > Schistocerca serialis. The sequence goes on along the minus strand of NC_064639.1, from coordinate 794,479,273 downwards.
CCACTGGAGGCGGGCTGCACGATGTTGGGGCGTGAGCGGAAGACGGCCTAACGGTGTGCGGGACCGTAGCCCAGCTTCATGGAGACGGTTGCGAATGGTCCTCGCCGATACCCCAGGAGCAACAGTGTCCCTAATTTGCTGGGAAGTGGCGGTGCGGTCCCCTACGGCACTGCGTAGGATCCTACGGTCTTGGCGTGCATCCGTGCGTCGCTGCGGTCCGGTCCCAGGTCGACGGGCACGTGCACCTTCCGCCGACCACTGGCGACAACATCGATGTACTGTGGAGACCTCACGCCCCACGTGTTGAGCAATTCGGCGGTACGTCCACTCGGCCTCCCGCGTGCCCACTATACGCCCTCGCTCAAAGTCCGTCAACTGCACATACGGTTCACGTCCACGCTGTCGCGGCATGCTACCAGTGTTAAAGACTGCGATGGAGCTCCGTATGCCACGGCAAACTTGCTGACACCGACGGCGGCGGTGCACAAATGCTGCGCAGCTAGCGCCATTCGACGGCCAACACCGCGGTTCCTGGTGTGTCCGCTGTGCCGTGCGTGTGATCATTGCTTGTACAGCCCTCTCGCAGTGTCCGGAGCAAGTATGGTGGGTCTGACACACCGGTGTCAATGTGTTCTTTTTTCCATTTCCAGGAGTGTATGTACTAATAAACACGCAACGTACGACTGTGGGGGAAGTACGGTAGTTAAAAGATTCTGAGAGTGATTGTGGAAGCACTCAGGAAGATTAAGATTTAATATCCTACTGTAGAAATGGTCCACTGGCTCACAATCGACAGGGATGTGGGATGAAGTGACCAGGTCTTTTTCAAATTTCTTTAAGAAATTTAAGTAACCTATTGAAATCCTTAATGTTATACTCGAATGAGGATTGGAACCCTTGTCCTTCCGAACCATGGTACAGTGGCTTAATCACTGCGTCATCGCTACAGGCGACTGAGTGTTTGCAATCTACATAGGAAAAAAACCCTCCTTTGTAGTTTTAACAAAGAGCTTGTAGTTATCTTTTGCTGACAGGGTTAGTAAGAGACTTAAAAGTCAGAGCGAACAGACAAAACAAATTGAAACATATAGATGAACATCAGAAACAGTGTTGATCTAGAGACAGTTAAACATTACCTGTACATGTAATTCTGATACTAGTAGTCAATATTTCTTCCTTATCTCTTTCTTCCTCCATACTTCTCTTTTCTAACGCATGTTTTCTTTAAATAATGTAAAAATATAAGATGAAACGATATGAATGAATACAGGTAGATACTTTAAAGTGTGATGTGAATAAAAGTATATCTTCACAGTGTGTCTTCTCTTGTCCTTGTTTCACTCTTTCAGATCTAGCAGGTATGTCTTTCCTTTAGAGAGAATACAAGAATTTATTTGTAACAGTTATACACAGATATTTAAGTTGAAATATACGTAACAATAAAAGATAAAAGTTCATACTCTGTTGAAAGAATTTGTTTGCCCCATACGATCTTTGTGTTCGTCTCTGGACTGCTAGCTACGAAAGTAAAAACTATAAATATAAATTCAGTACAGAATCTCGAAGAGGTAGGTGAATTCTGAAGCGTTGGAAGAAGAAGAGATAAGGAGGGAAGTGACAATGAGGACTGCACAAAGCAAAAACGGTTTCATGTAAAAAGAAACAGCTTATAACATCGCAAAATACAAACCTTCAGGGACAGATTCAAGACAAGATACGTGTGGAGCAGAGTTCTGTAGATTATGGGCGCGAAACATGGACAATGGTGAAGACGGTAATGAAACTGTTAGAAGTCTTTGAAGCGTAGTGCATAGCAGCCTGTTGAAGATCAAATGGCTAAACCAAGCTTAGAATCAATGAAATAAATTACAATAACGTTTGCTACTGTGACAAAACGCCCCCTTATTTCCCTGGTGACTCTTTCCGCGAGGCAATGCATTACCAGTGTTTCCAGATGGCTGGAAGAGAACACTGGAAGACTAGTTTACTATTGCGTCACGATTTGCAGTTTTTTGTTTATTTTATCGTCATACCTCTTTTTCAAATGAACACTAATTTCAGCCCATAATGCCCACTTTAAATAGCAATAGCGATTACATTTCGTACTAACGTGCTCAAAATTCATGCACAGATAAATACTATGGTTCTTGATTGTCGCCGGGTTTTAAACACAGAGCCCTATATTCCTGTGTACATGCATTTTGACCATGTTACTCTGGAATGAAACTTTTAGTGAACTTAGTAATCTTTTTTTTGTTAAAAAGCGTTTGATTTCTAATGGTGAATTCAACAAACAGAAATTCACCTGTTCATTTTCTTTGGTAATCTTGTTCATATGTGGATCTACGAACTGCAGATATTTCGTAAAATAATACATACGAGGGCAGTTCAATAAGTAATGCAACACATTTTTTTTCTGAAACAGGGGTTGTTTTATTCAGCATTGAAATACACCAGGTTATTCCCCAATCTTTTAGCTACACAACACTATTTTTCAACGTAATCTCCATTCAATGCTACGGCCTTACACCACCTTGAAATGAGGGCCTGTATGCCTGCACGGTACCATTCCACTGGTCGATGTCGGAGCCAACGTCGTACTGCATCAATAACTTCTTCATCATCAGCGTAGTGCCTCCCACGGATTGCGTCCTTCATTGGGCCAAACATATGGAAATCCGACGGTGCGAGATCGGGGCTGTAGGGTGCATGAGGGAGAACAGTCCACTGAAGTTTTGTGAGCTCCTCTCAGGTGCGAAGACTTGTGTGAGGTCTTGCGTTGTCATAAAGAAGGAGAAGTTCGTTCAGATTTTTGTGCCTACGAACACGCTGAAGTCGTTTCTTCAATTTCTGAAGAGTAGCACAATACACTTCAGAGTTGATCGTTTGACCATGGGGAAGGACATCGAACAGAATAACCCCTTCAGCGTCCCAGAAGACTGTAAGCATGACTTTACCGGCTGAGGGTATGGCTTTAAACTTTTTCTTGGTAGGGGAGTGGGTGTGGCGCCACTCCATTGATTGCCGTTTTGTTTCAGGTTCGAAGTGATGAACCCATGTTTCATCGCCTGTAACAATCTTTGACAAGAAATTGTCACCCTCAGCCACATGACGAGCAAGCAATTCCGCACAGATGGTTCTCCTTTGCTCTTTATGGTGTTCGGTTAGACAACGAGGGACCCAGCGGGAACAAACCTTTGAATATCCCAACTGGTGAACAATTGTGACAGCACTACCAACAGAGATGTCAAGTTGAGCACTGAGTTGTTTGATGGTGATCCGTCGATCATCTCGAACGAGTGTGTTCGCACGCTCCGCCATTGCAGGAGTCACAGCTGTGCACGGCCGGCCCGCACGCGGGAGATCAGACAGTCTTGCTTGACCTTGCGGCGATGATGACACACGCTTTGCCCAACGACTCACCGTGCTTTTGTCCACTGCCAGATCACCGTAGACATTCTGCAAGCGCCTATGAATATCTGAGATGCCCTGGTTTTCCGCCGAAAGAAACTCGATCACTGCCCGTTGTTTGCAAGGCACATCCGTTACAGACGCCATTTTAACAGCTCCGTACAGCGCTGCCACCTGTCGGAAGTCAATGAAACTATACGAGACGAAGCGGGAATGTTTGAAAATATTCCACAAGAAATTTCCGGTTTTTTCAACCAAAATTGGCCGAGAAAAAAAATGTATTGCATTACTTATTGAACTGCCCTCGTAGTTACGAGTGTATTAGTTGTGGTTCGCACATGTTATGATGTGGTTTTGTAGCGAATGGACGGTATATTGATCCTCAAGTTATACTGTACATGGATCTTTTACACAACGTACTGTCCTTGCGGCCGTGTTCCATACAGAGAATGCTGTTATTCACGTGTGGCTTTACATGTGGATTAATAACTTGAATTGCATGCCACACGTCGTACGATATTGTGCATAATGTTACTGTATGTATGGTTTAATAATGACTTGTTAACCGAAACTGGCAAATAGCACCGCAAATAAACGCTATAATTACGCAACATATGACAGATAAAGTTCTCTTTTACAAAATATTTGCTTTTAGATCGCTTTCTCTGCAACAGACTGTTATATTGATGTCCATTTTTGTCACTGTTGTTGTTCAGCAAGCATAAATTGTTACATAAAGCGATCTAATTACCCTTTCGACCATGTACATACAGCTCATAACGTTCACCACACCAAAAAATGGTCAAATGGCTCTGAGCACTATGGGACTTAACATCTGAGGTCATCAGTCCCCTAGAACATAGAACTACTTAAACCTAAATAACCTAAAGACATCACACACATCCATACCTGTGGCAGGATTCGAACCTGCGACCGTAGCGGTTGCGCGGTTCCAGACTGAAGAGCCTAGAACCGCTCGGCCACTGCGACCGGCGTTCACCACACCATCTACTACGGAGAAGTAATGCTACAAAGGCAGAGAGAAGTCACCTGTAAGCATTTGGCGCACTTCTTTCCTGGGTGAAGGAAGCAGTTTATACGGGTGGATTTCGGTACGATCGTCGATAAAAGTCACAGAATCAACTCCTATCAGATGAGGCCTGCGCTACGTGCTTTGCGGAATCCTGTATGGTTTTCATCCATTCGGAAGGTGCTCTTACGGGATTTGCTTACAAATCCACTCTCACTTGCATGTGATTTCTATCTTACCACGAGAAGTAAGGATAGTTGGAATTCAAAGCGTTGACAACATCGAAATTGTTATACGTGAGCCGGTAGTTTTATTGGGGTCATGTCGAAGGGGATTGGCTGTAGCCTTATGGTCCAGGTAAACAACAGTGCATCTAAATCTAAATGACTCCTTCGGAATACGAGCCCAGTCAAAATGAGAAAAGGAGCAATACAGAATTGCTCACTTTCATTAGTGACATAGTACTACAGTGAGAGAAATGTTTGTCAAGTGCAGAAAATCAGCGAGATAGGGTTGTCGACAAAGTAGTGATTGCCGAAAGTGAATGAAAAGGCATGGAGTCGGGTACTTAATGAAATGGAATGTGTGCTTCATCATCAGCTTTCGTATGACAAACACATCTAATACATCTATAATATGTAATGAGTGCCGTTGCTTTAAACATAAATCGACTAAATATTAAAATTTAGGTTTCTAATCCATTCCACCGCTATGGCATTGGCATTCATAAAATCATTGCACGTGCCCTTGTAGCATTGTAGGAAGCACTTCTCTCTTTATGTATGATAGGGTGTTTCAGTGAACTACAGTCACAACTCGGAGATCCACAATATCCCATTTATAGATTGAGTCAGAGCATCGACCACATCCAGTGCGGATTCTGTTTAATTTGACCCACGTTTCCTGTGAAGTTAGACACCCACGATATCACAGTTACGTTCCTCGAACCATTACCGTTCTTGTTACTTTCCGATGGATTGGCAGTTCTTGCCCCAGAACTCTCTTACTTTAGTGTTACTGTTCAGCGTACACTAGTGGCGTGTGTCTCGAACGGAGCCTATTTCTCCGTAAGACAGGTATGTCATGATAATTAGGTACTTCCATATTCCCTAAGCAGGGTCTCAGTTCTGCAAATCGGTGGTGGGTAGATATTGCTTAGCAGGGAAAGCCAGTCGACAGGAGTTGGACTGATAAGACCAGTAACCATGCGCATCGTGTTGTTGAGCTGCCAATCGAAGAGGCTGGTATGACAGCTATTACACCACAATGAAGCACTATACCCTGTGGCTGAAAAAAATGGAGCAAGAGCCAATGTACGCAAAGTCTCCACTGAAGCCCCCCATGTTGTGCCACACAACCTCTGAATGATGTTACTGCGGGTTTTTATCTAGGTTGACGTGTCTGTGAGACGTTTTTAAAGGGTCGAGTGCGATCGAGTGTGATGTCAAGATACTTGGGGTACTGGCTGTAACGTACAATATTGCTATTGAATTGCACCTTGACCTCAATGCTTGCTTGTTTGCTGTTAAGGTAAAACATACAAACCTCGTTCTTACTGGTATTGATCTTCAGTTTCCATTTTTTTAAAGTGTGGGTTAAGGGGCCGCTAAGTCCTCTGTTAGTATTCTGCCTGACTGACCAAACTCTTTTGATTGGCGAGCCAGAATGATATCGGCCGCGTAGGAGAGTTTCCTTGAGGATGTCTTTGGAAGGTCACAAATACTCGTATAAAAGCTGAACAGGAGAGGTGCGAGTCCTATACCTTGTGGCAGACTATAATTTAGTTTCCGTTGAGATTCTATTTTCACCCAAGCAATGCTGAGAGTCTCGATTATTTCTCATGTTATTAATAAGAGATGCTGCTGTTTGACATTTGAATATTTTCAGTAATTTATAAGTCATCCCTTCCCTCCAGGCGGTGTCTTATGCTGCTGTAAGGTCGATGAAAGGCACAGATGTTTCTAGTTTCTCCTGGTAACCGGCCGCTATGAAAGTTATCGGAGGTAGTTCCTGGTCGTTGCAGCTTCGGTGTTGCCTAAATCGCGGTTTTTCTATTAAAATGTGTTTTGAAGCAAACCCAATAATTCTATTGCAAATAAGTTTCTCCAAGAGTTATACGTGCAGCTAAGCACGGGAATTGGCCGAAAGTCCTGGGGGAGATCCGATGATTTGTCAGGTTCTAAGACTGCCACAATCTTTGTATTTTTCAATGCCTTGGGGAGTGTATCTGTGTTCAAAATGATAGGGAAGAGACAAGTCAGCCAGTGCTTTTCCCAAGATGGGATAAAAATTCTGGACGTGTATCATCAGACCCTGGAGCCTTACTACTTGTAACCTCTGCTAAAGTGACCTCTGTTTCATCTAGGGGGAATGGGAGAGAGGATTCTGAATCGCTTGGAGACTAGGCTGTTAGATTTGTTAGCTCTTTTCTGATCCTGAAGTTGTGCTGTTTATCCCTGGACGATATGGACACTTTTACTATATGGTTATCAATATGGTTAACTGAAATACCAGGCTTCTTTATTAAAGAAGTCACCCAATTTACGGAACAATGACCAAGCCTTCCTTCCTAAATGTTTGAAATTCAATTTTCTATCGTCTCAGACCAGCGCACTTTCCTTGCGTTATCAAGACCATGAAGAAGTTCTTCTAAAATGCCACTTCTGTCAAATTGTTCGTGTAGGTGTTCACATCCCTCATCTAACCGTGGGACATATTCTCTCCTGTATCCACGAGATATACGATTCTTAGCAGACGCAAGAACAGCTCCAACAGAACGACTGTAGTACTGGGGTTCTGGTGAAATGAGACAAATATATTTGTCCAGGTGGTCCGAGAAACGCTGCCAGTTTGCCCTTCTAAAATTCCATCTAGGTCGTGGAACTGACTTAGCTAGTGGGATGGATAAGCCAATATTGAGAATAACAGGTCTGAGTTGGCTACACGGAAAAGCTAACAAGACTTTACGATCATGGCAGACAAAACAGAGATCTGGGTTATGGCCTTTCTGCTATGCAGCTGATCTAAATGTATCCAAATTCTTGGCGTCTAAAACTACGTATAAAGGTTGTTATTTTCAACCCAGTCAACAAAAGCTCCATGCAAATATCCACTGCTCGTGGTGGCTGTTAAAATCGCCAGCATACATTGACGGATGGCCAGTAATAGATAGGAAATTTACGGCCACTCTATATTAGGTGGTTTGTAGATATTATGGGTAGTGAAATATTATGATTTTCATCAGTTGTAGGTGTGCATGATCAATGTTAGCTCTCACGTAAGTAGGAACACCATGAACGTTGTGGTAAGTTGCGTCACCATGACGTTGTGGTAAGTTGCTTATAGCCTTTTATCCTTCCTCTTTGACGAAGATCTTCTTCGTTTGATGCACGGGTTCGTTGATTAAAACTACGTCAGTGTCATTAATTAAAAAAATCTGGTAAGTTATCACTTTTAGCTCAGATAATTTCTTCTATATTTAGTTAGCAAACAAGGACTGAAGATCCCAGATTTTAATCACTTGGTCCTGTGAGCCTTTGCTAGTGTTTGGTTGATAAGTTAGTGTGCGCGCTTGTACCCAGGAAGATCAATAAAGACCTGTCTACCAAGACGTTGTAGTTCATTTAACGTTACCCAGGGTGCACGTCCAGTACTTTACTGCGGACGTAAGCTAGATTTACACTCTAGAATGTGTGCTGGGTGCTGGCGATAATATGATCGTAAAAGAAAACTAGGTAATGGTGTAGTAGGTGGACATGCAATACCGTTAATGCTAAACTGGGACAGGAGAATCTTGAAGAAGAGGACGATTTTTGTAGCCTTGAGGGTAGAACAGGTGAATAAGGAAGAGACAATGGGGACTGAAAGAAGTATATGGGGTTTCTATACAAAGAGACAACTGACAACACCGCAAAACATAAATCTTCAGAAAAAGATTAAAACCATATGCCTGGAGCAAAGCTCTGTAAATCATGGATGTGAAACGTGGACAGCGCGGAAGACGGAAATAAAACGATTATAAATCTTCAAAAGGTAGTCCACAGGAGACTGCTGAAGATCAGATGGATAAATCAGGCCTACAACTTATGAAAGAAGCAAGAATAACCTCCATTACTGTGGCACCTTACGCTCAAATTTCCCTGATAACTTTTTCAGCAAAGCAATGCATTTCCAGTGTCTTTTAGACGGCTGGAAGAGAACGATAATGGCTTGAGAAGTAACTTGGCACTGTGGAAGATTTTCGATTATCGTGTTTACTGTGTGAATCTTCTTCCACGTACCACAGAACACCTGTGGGAAAGCTCGGAAAGTGCAGACCCACCAGCGACTTGAGTCTTATACCAGCTCTTTATGCTACAAATGGTGATTCACTTAAATAATAGCTGATGGTTAGAATAGTGCGACATAATAGCACTCCGTCTTCAGGCCACAAGTGGCCCATCGGGACCATCCGACCGCCGGGTCATGCTCAGATGAGGATGCGGATAGGAGGGGCGTGTGGTCAGCACACCGCTCTCCCGGTCGTTATGATGGTTTTCTTTGACCGGAGCCGCTACTATTTGGTCGAGTAGCTCCTCAATTGGCATCACGAGGCTGAGTGCACCTCGAAAAATGGCAACAGCGCATGGCGGCTGGATGGTTACCCATCCAAGCGCCGGCCACGCCCGACAGCGCTTAATTTCGGTGATCTCACGGGAACCGGTGTATCAACTGCAGCAAGGCCGTTGCCTGCGACATAATAGGCGACTTGATAATGTCACATCTGACCAAAAGGATGCATAAAGTTGTACTTAATAATTCAACTAAAGTGAGCAGGCGAGATTGTTCTGGATTGGGAGAAAGCTCATAGGGTTTCCACATGGCCCTCTCTTAGGGCCACTATTGTTTCTCATATATGTAAAAGATCTATCGTCTAATATAAAGCAAGCAGACTCAGATCTTTTTGCGAATGACACTAGTATTTTAGCCAATTCAAACATATACACAGCAACAGAGAAAATGGTAAATAACGTTCCTAAAAGTATTATTGAGTAGTTTTCTGCGAATGATCTCACTCTCAATTTCAAAAAGACACAGTACATTGAGTTCTGTACATCTACATGTACTACATCATTGATTCGTGTAACACATGGTAAGGGAATAACAATTAGGGTGAAAACTTCAGAATTTGTATATGTTCACAATGGTGAGAATTTATAATGGAAAAACACGTCTTAGAACTCCGAAACAGTTTTGTTCAGCCTCATTTGCGCTTCGAATCATTGCAAATTTCGGGGAGAGACAAATCATTAAGGTGATATATTTTGCGTATTTTCATTCAACAATATCTTATGGAATAGTGTTCTGGGGTGACTCACCTTTAAGAAAGAAAGTCTTGCTCAAAACGTGTTGTAAGGATTATATGTGAACTTCACCCACGATCATCTTGTAGACATCTGTTTAAGAAGTTAGGCATTCTGACTGCTGCTTGGTTCAAATGGTTCAAATGGCTCTGAGCACTATAGGACTTAACCCCCTATAACTTAGAACTACGTAAACCTAACTAACCTAAGGACATCACACTCATCCACGCCCGAGGCAAGATTCGAACCTGCGACCGTAGCGGTCGCGCGGTTCCAGACTGAAGCGTCTAGAACCGCTCAGCCACAACGGTCGGCGACTGCTGCTTCATAGTACATTTATTCCCTTTATGAAGTTGGTTGTGAATAACCCACTGCATTTCAAAAGGAACAATTACGCACATAATTATGATATCAGAAGAAAAAATGATAACCATTACTCCACATTAAGATTTGCTTAAGCACAGAAATGGGAGCACAGTGCTACAACCGGACGTTTGATCACTTACTCAGTGATATGAAATGTCTGACAGGTACCGAAGCTAAATTTGAAAACAAACTGAAGCAGTTTCTCCTCGACAACTCCTTCTATTCCACAGAACAATTTCTATTTTTGTACCTGCAAAAGGCGATGGAGAGGAATTACTAACTCATGTCTGTATAAAAAAAATTGTAAATGGTTAGCTCATAGACATATTTACAAATGAACAGTTAATGATAATGTAAACCGACTTCTTCCACATCTTACGAGTAATCGTAAAAATAATCCACGGAACATAAACCTAACTAACGAACTAAGGAACGGAGCAGAGGAGAGACTTTCAGCTTACTGTAACAGGCAGCGGGCGAGTTGGGGCAGTGACTGCTACACTGGTCTCGAATTCGGAAGGAACAGGGTTGAAATCCCAATATGGGCACCCTGATTTTGTTTCCCGTGTCGTTCCTAAAAGAGTTATTGTGAAAACTAGGGTGATACCTTCAAGAAGATCACCACTCATTTCCTTCACCATTATTCTCTTAATGGAGATTGTTTCACTTGCAAAGACCTCGTCTTCGACTATGTGTTAAACTCTGGTCCTTTCTAAAAATATTGAACCACCGTTCGTTAGATCAAGAGCATCGAAAACCTGCCAATGTATCGAATGTCACGATGTTCACAATGACAACAGCATACACAACTTTAGGGAATACAACTTATATGAATGTGTGGTGTCTGTTCTTTCGGATATATCCGAAAGAACAGACACCACAGATTAATATAATTGATTCGCCTGGATGGACAAAGGATCTACCATGTTCAGTGCGGATGCACAAGTACGAGTATGTCCGACCTCCTGCGGGAATTTCAGAGTAGCGAGCATGGAGAAAATGAACAGGGAGTGTGGGCAGGTGGCGCTCGGTGGTAGTGTGGATCCGCCGTGAGGGGTGCAGAGACAGTCCGCGCAGTTGCGGTAATACTGTGTCCCGGATGGTGCAGTGGTTTAAGTGCCTGCCTAGTAAGCAGTAAGTTCGAATCCCGTTCCGGAATATACTTTCACTCGTCACTGCTGATTCCACGTAATGTCCCGATGCAGCTGACATCGGTCATCCCTTTCCCTTTCATTTGCTTTTTCCCCTCTCCATCTTCAATTTATGCATAGTATACAACTTGAAAAGGTATATACGAGGGTTGCCCAGAAAGTAAGAAAGCAATGCACCGCATTTTTTTCCTTCAACAATTCTTTATTGAAGATAATCAGAATTACACATACGAAAGAATGGTGTTTTATCTACACACCATATTCTTCCACGTAATCTCCATCCCGTTCTTTGGCCTTCCGCCAGCGTAAAACAAGGGTGTGTATGCCCTGTCGGTACCAATCCTTGTCCTGGTCGCACAAGCGTTTGTGAATGTTCTCGACAGTTTCTTTCTCTGCAGTAAGAAATTCAATGACGGCACTTTGCTTGTACGTACATCACCTACAGACGCCATTTTAAAACTGTCCTGCAGCTACGCTATCTGTCGGAAGTGACGGAAACTTGGCGCATTCTCTCAGGAGACTTCAGATAATACATACGTAACGTTTCGCATTCGAAGCATTCCTTTCGACTGAGAAAAAGCGGTGCATTGCTTTCTGGGCAACCCTCGTACGTAGGCACGCAATCATGGGTGACGGGAACGCTAAGCATCGCAGAGAACGGCGATATACATTCCTGAAGAAAGTGTAATCACCCCTTACCTCAGAAAAAACTAGTATTTCGAACAATCATGTTACGCAAAGCGAGCCATACGCGACATGCGCGAAGTGAACATCACGTACTGGGCGGCAATCTAGAATATCTTCACCAAGATGCGTGTAATGGGCAAATGATGGCAACGGCATGAAGCGACTGGTTGAAAATCGAGTACAAAAGGAACGAGAGACTAGATCTTAGTGCAATTTTGGTGACCAGATTGCCAGAACAAGATCTGTGTGGCATTTCATACACTCCTGGAAATGGAAAAAAGAACACATTGACACCGGTGTGTCAGACCCACCATACTTGCTCCGGACACTGCGAGAGGGCTGTACAAGCAATGATCACACGCACGGCACAGCGGACACACCAGGAACCGCGGTGTTGGCCGTCGAATGGCGCTAGCTGCGCAGCATTTGTGCACCGCCGCCGTCAGTATCAGCCAGTTTGCCGTGGCATACGGAGCTCCATCGCAGTCTTTAACACTGGTAGCATGCCGCGACAGCATGGACGTGAACCGTATGTGCAGTTGACGGACTTTGAGCGAGGGCGTATAGTGGGCAAGCGGGAGGCCGGGTGGACGTACCGCCGAATTGCTCATCGCGTGGGGCGTGAGGTCTCCACAGTACATCGATGTTGTCGCCAGTGGTCGGCGGAAGGTGCACGTGCCCGTCGACCTGGGACCGGACCGCAGCGACGCACGGATGCACGCCAAGACCGTAGGATCCTACGCAGTGCCGTAGGGGACCGCACCGCCACTTCCCAGCAAATTAGGGACACTGTTGCTCCTGGGGTATCGGCGAGGACCATTCGCAACCGTCTCCATGAAGCTGGGCTACGGTCCCGCACACCGTTAGGCCGTCTTCCGCTCACGCCCCAACATCGTGCAGCCCGCCTCCAGTGGTGTCGCGACAGGCGTGAATGGAGGGACGAATGGAGACGTGTCGTCTTCAGCGATGAGAGTCGCTTCTGCCTTGGTGCCAATGATGGTCGTATGCGGGTTTGGCGCCGTGCAGGTGAGCGCCACAATCAGGACTGCATACGACTGAGGCACACAGGGCCAACACCCGGCATCATGGTGTGGGGAGCGATCTCCTACACTGGCCGTACACCACTGGTGATCGTCGAGGGGACACTGAATAGTGCACAGTACATCCAAACCGTCATCGAACCCATCGTTCTACCATTCCTAGACCGGCAAGGGAACTTGCTGTTCCAACAGGACAATGCACGTCCGCTTGTATCCCGTGCCACCCAACGTGCTCTAGAAGGTGTAAGTCAACTACCCTGGCCAGCAAGATCTCCGGATCTGTCCCCCATTGAGCATGTTTGGGACTGGATGAAGCGTCGTCTCACGCGGTCTGCACGTCCAGCACGAACGCTGGTCCAACTGAGGCGCCAGGTGGAAATGGCATGGCAAGCCGTTCCACAGGACTACATCCAGCATCTCTACGATCGTCTCCATGGGAGAATAGCAGCCTGCATTGCGGCGAAAGGTGGATATACACTGTACTAGTGCCGACATTGTGCATGCTCTGTTGCCTGTGTCTATGTGCCTGTGGTTCTGTCAGTGTGATCATGTGATGTATCTGACCCCAGGAATGTGTCAATAAAGTTTCCCCTTCCTGGGACAATGAGTTCACGGTGTTCTTATTTCAATTTCCAGGAGTGTATTAATGCGATATCGCCGCTGGGCTCACCACGCTTGGATTTGTGCGTTAATCTACATCTACATACACAGGGTGGTCAGAAACAGTCAGGAAAGCTTATAAGGATGTTTCAGGTAGGTTGTGTTGAGCAATAATTGGTAGGAAAAAAATTCGATACATTGCGCCGTTTCCGGGTTAATTAGTGTTGAAGTTAGCCAATCAGGCCGTTGTGCGCGCAAATTCAAGCGGCCCGTCAGATACAAGTAATATTAGTTGTTCTCATAGCATAGATGATAGAGCAAGAGACTTGGCTCGGGTTCGATCGTTAACTACTGTCCTATGTCCAGCTTTTGTATTGTCCTCTCGTTTGACTTTAGGAAACGAAATACGTTTGGCGACATCGTATCTGGCGAGCCGCTTGAATTTGCACAAGCAGCGGGCTGATTGGCTAACTTAAATGCTAATTAACTCGGAAAGGGCGCAAAAAAGAAGAAAAGCCAAGAAAAAACAAGGAGAGGAGAATCTAAGTAAAATGAACAACTGATAGTGCGTAGCTTTAAACTCGCGAAATTGAAGTAAATTATTGGAATCGTTGCTTTTGAACAGGCCAGCTGCAGCATCCAAACTGCTGTCGAGATTGTACCACTGTAGAAACTGAAGATACATGTAATTTGCCAGCTGAAGATGGGTGCAAACCCGAAATGCATATTGGCATAAATAAAACGCATTAAAAAGTGGCTGGTTGCTGTATTTTTATAGTGAAATATCATTATCCATGGCCATGGAGCTCAACAGTGCAAATAAAATGGACAAATTGTTATTGACACTACCTAGCCAGGTACTAAGAGCTTTACATGCCTTCAGAAAGTACAAAATTAAGTTAGAAAGAACAATTCTTAGTATCAAGTTCAATAAAAAGTGTTTAAGTGCGAATGTAACTCCAAAATATGTCAAAGTGAACATCAACAGTCAAAGCAAAGCAGCGAAAATAGCTAAAGAAAGAATTGAAATTATATGGCTCCAATCTGAAATCCGAAACCAACACAGAAAGAAGCAGTTTTTAAACCACCAGTTATATAGATTACATTTACAGCTAGGTAAACAACTTACTCCCACACAATTCAGCCATGCATTAGATTTTGTCAGTATAATAGCTATGAAAGAACAGCATAAAGTCAGATGTAGGTATAACAATAAGTTGAAAAAGCTTATGTCACAAATTCCAAAGGTGAATGACAATGTACCTTCCACTAAGCATAAATTCTCCAAACATCTAGTAAATCCAACTAACACCATTTTCAGTGATAAAGAAGTAAGTTTGCTGAATAAAGGGCTTCAACATAATATCACCCCAACTCTGACAGAAAATAATATTAAAGAATTAATAGTAGGCGCCAAAATAGCCTGTGATACTGCAAAACTAACTCAGAATGATCAGATTGCCATAGGCCACAAAGTTAACAATTTTATCACCAAGCAAATAGAGAAAGCAAATAATAATAATAGTATAAAGCACCATGACAGTACAATACTTAAAAATGTTAACAAGAAACTAAGTGACAATAAAGCTTTAGTAGTAAAAGCAGATAAAAGCAATGCTATTGTTGTAATGTATGAAAGTGAATATGTAAGCAAAACCATTGAATTTTTCAGTAACAATAATATAGTAGAAATTCAGTCTGATCCCACTCTTAAGTTACAGAATAAACTTAAAAATATGATGAAAAAAGTGACTTCCTCTTAAATGCAAAAGATATACAGGAATGCACTGTTATGAACCCTTATGCTCCACATCTACGAGCACAACCTAAGACCCATAAAGTTAACTGTCCCATACGTCTAATTGTTAATTCTCAGAGCAGCCCAACTTATAAAATCAGCAAGAAACTGAATGAGATCCTTAGCAAATTTGAAGAGACTTACTCAGTAAAGAACAGTTATGAACTTATTAATTGTCTAAAGGAAATTCAGATTCCTGATACTGCTAGGTTTGCATCACTTGACATCACAAACATACTGGTCAAAGAAACAATAGAAATAATTAAAAACAATTTACTTAAACATAAAAATTTGGCATCACCAGAAATATATGAATTCATTGATCTATTAACACTAGTACTATCACACCACTATTTTTCTTTTAATAACAAAATGTACCAGCAGAAAGAGGGCCTGGCTATGGGTAGCTGCCTTGCCAGTTTACTTGCAGATATTTTCATCAATAACTTAGAATGTAATTTTTTTAAAGAAAACTCCCAGATAGTAAACAAGATAATTTATTACAAAAGGTATGTTGATGATATAATGATCTTATTTGATGGCACGGCAGAAGAAATTGATAACCTTGCAAAAGAAATGATTAAAATGCATCAGAACATTATCTTCACTGTAGAACACCAAACAGAAGTAGGTTTAAATTTTCTGGATCTCTGCATAAGTAGCTCCAACAACAAACACAAATTTCAAGTATACAGGAAACCGACATACACAGATAACACAATTAATATATCATCCTGCCACCCGGATAAACATAAGATGGCTTCATAAAGAGCAATGCTAAACAGAATGCACAAAATACTACTAGAACCAGCTGACCAAATAGAAGAACTAAACACCATCAAAGCAATTGCTTACAATAATGGTTACAATCCAAAATTAATAGATAAACTAAACTCTAAGAAAAATCCCCAGATAACCAAATACAATAACAAAACAGCATTAAAGAATACCACAACACAGCCAAAAGAAAAATATGTAAGCTTGCCATTTGTGGGAAAGCTGTCATATAAAATAGCAAACCTGTTCCGAGGAACAGATATCAAAATCAGCTACTATACAAATAACAAAATAAAGGAAAAAGCTATCCATAACATTAAAAATAATACCAAACCGTACAATAAATCAGGAATATACAAACTTAGCTGCAACTCATGTCCAAAAACATACATAGGCCAAACAGGGAGAAACTTCAACATACGGTTTCGAGAACACATGGATGCTTTTCGTTTAAAAAACTTAAATAAATCCACATTCGCCCAACATGTAGCAGAAGAAGAACATCAAGTAACAGACATATCCCATAACTTACAAGTTCTCCACCAAGCCAACAAAGGAAAAAGAATGAACCTCCTAGAAGAAATCGAAATTTATTCACATAAACATGCAACCCCTTCTGACATACTTGGAACGACCAAACAGAGCTACCAAACCGAATATTTCTGAAAAACTTCCACACTCTACTTATCAAACCACTTACTAAACACAATCAAGAAATAACATAATCTAATACAAACCCAACAAATGCATGTAATAATATAGAACAGAAAAATCTTAATTCTATCTTTGTTATATTGTAAATGTATGAATTACTGCTTTGTATAAATGTGTTATGTTAGTTTATTATCTTCAATACTGCAAAAAAAATGTATACATCGTACTTAGAATACTTCTATCACCCAAGTCAATGTTTAGAAAACAGTAGCTTATCTTAAAACCTCAAAACTTTCGTAAAATATAACTCTGTCCATAGATAAACCGTTTGTATGTGAACAAAAACTGTCAGTCGACAACATGGCGGATAACGCAGTGCGCCTGTGTAAAATACGTGACGTAAAGTGTTTGTGTTGTTGCAAAAAAGAAGAAACGCCAAGAAAAAACAAGTAGAGGAGAATGTACGTAAAATGAACAACTGATAGTGCGTAACTTTAAACTCGTGAAATTGAAGTAAATGATTGGAATCATTGCTTTTGCACAGGCCAGCTGCAGCATCCAAACTGCTGTCGAGATTGTACCACTGTAGAAACTGAAGATACATGTAATTTGCCAGCTGAAGATGGGTGCAAACCCGAAATGCATATTGGCATAAATAAAACGCATTAAAAAGTGGCTGCTTGCTGTATTTTTATAGTGAAATATCATTATCAACGGCAACGGAGCTCAACAGTCCAAATAAAATGGACAGATTGTTATCTTTTCTTCTACTTCACCGATCATTGTGTAGCTAACCTTGTCTAATTTCCCAGACGGTTTGTGCGGAAGAAGGAGATTTGGTGCGCACGTTAGCGGTCACGGACGTGACTACCGACTTCCACTCAATGGCGTACCTGCACGCCATTAAATTCCGTGTCTACAGTAAAGTGGTGCTGCAGTACACTGGCAAGTACTACGCTGACATCCACGAGACCTCATACCACTCACAGTAATACGGTTCAAAAGGTCCACCTGCTTCTAATACAGTCTTGGATTAATTTTTTGATGGGGTCTCGAAGTATCTTTCCACGTTCGACGTCATGAATGCTGCCGCCAGTTTGGAGAAGGTCCTGTGATGATCGTGGCACTTGCCAGTAGCGACCTATTAACTGCGGACTAAAGTAACGTATAGTGCGCGTGACCTGAGGCAATGTACAGAATATAAATTGCTTCTTAACAAGACCCCTGTCTTTCAAGGTGTCAATGCTCCAGTTCTCTCAAGAAATTATAGTAAGGCATGATTTAATGAACACGATGTTCGTATTTATACTGCCCCATCGAGTGATTCGATTTGAACCTCGTCGACCATGTGTAGTCTTTCTACAAAGGATACTGCTGTGCAAATTCCTATCATTGGATACCGAACAAAATCTTATACAGCACAGTGAATGAAAAAGCATCATTTGGATAGCTATTCATTCATTCGATGGTGAACTGCATTCTATTGTTTTTAATAGAATTTGGCCATTGGTGTGTACCGGGTATCCATAATTCAAGTTCCAGTTTCCAAACGCTGTAGTAAGAGAACCACTGCTCAGAATGACATCATATACACATAAAAAAAGTTTTGATCACCCCAGTTCCCAGAACTCCTGAAGACAGACGTTGACTGTGGATATTGTATCACAGACACAGTTCCTTTGACTGCTCAGAGATGTCACTAAACCCGCCCAAAGAT
Organism: Schistocerca serialis cubense; assembly: GCF_023864345.2. Classification (NCBI taxonomy): domain Eukaryota; kingdom Metazoa; phylum Arthropoda; class Insecta; order Orthoptera; family Acrididae; genus Schistocerca; species Schistocerca serialis. The sequence goes on along the minus strand of NC_064639.1, from coordinate 794,460,700 downwards.
GTAAACAACTATGCATGAGCAGCGCCTATTAGACGGAGGTGGTCCGACAGCCGATCAGTTGCAGTCGTTCCACCAGGAAAGAGGTACACGGCTCGCGTTGTCTGTAGTTCAACCATGCCTAGACGGTCAATATCGTGGTTCGATCGCGTCCGCATTGTTACTTTGTGCCAGGAAGGGCTCACAACACGGGAAGTGTCCAGGTGTCTCGGACTGAACCAAAGCGATGTTGTTCGGACGTGGAGGAGATGCAGAGAGACAGGAACTGTTGATGACATGCCTCGCTCAGGCCACCCAAGGGCTACTACTACCGTGGATAACCGTTACCTACGGATTGTGGCTCGGAGGAACACTGACAGCAACGCCACCATGTTGAATAATGCTTTTCATACAGCCACAGGAAGTCGTGTTACGACTCAAACTGTGCGCAATAGGCTGCATGATGTGCAACTTCACTCCCGACGTCCATGGCGAGGACCATCTTTGCAACGATGACACCATGCGGCGCGGTACAGATGGGCCCAACAACACGCCGGATGCACCGCTCAGGAATGGCTTCACGTACCTTTGACCGACGAGTGTCGCTTTTGCCTTCAACCAGACAATCGTCGGAGACGTGTTTGGAGGCAATCCGGTCAGGGTGAACGCCTTAGACACAGTGTCCAGTGAGTGCAGCAGGATGGAAGTTCCCTGATGTTTTGAGTTGGCATAATGTGGGGCCGACGTACGCCACTGGTGGCCATGGAAGGCGCCGTAACGGCTGTACGATACGTGAATGCCATCCTCCGACCGATAGTACAACCATATCGGCAGCATATTGACGAAGCATTCGTCTTCATGGACAATTCGCGCCCCCATCGTGCATATCTTATGAATGAGTTCCTTCAGGATAACGACATTGCTCGACTAGAGTGGCTAGCATGTTCTCTAGACATGAACCCTATCCAACTTGCCTGGGATAGATTGAAAAGGGCTGTTATGGACGACGTGACCCACCAACCACTCTGAGGGATCTACGTCGAATCGCCGTTGAGGAGTGGGACAATATAGACCAACAGTGCCGTGATGAACTTGTGGATAGTATGCTACGACGAATACAGGCATGCATCAATGCAAAAGGACGTGCTATTGGGTATTAGAGGTAACGGTGTGTAAAGCAGTCGGGACCACCAACTCTTCAGGTCTCGCTGTATGGTGGTACAACATGCAATGTGTGGTTTTCATGAGCAATAAAAAAGGCGGAAATGATGTTTCTGTTGATCTCTATTCCAATTTTCTGTACAGGTTCCGGAACTCTCGGAACCGAGGTGATGCAAAACTTTTTTTGAGGTGTGTAATTGAACAGCGCATTACTGACATATAGGGAAACATCAGAGGAAAAAATGACATATAGATGAATCTGTAAGCGTCAGAATATGTACAGCAACAGACAGGCGGCACACGGCTGTTCTTCAGTTTACGTCCGAGACGCCCAACATGAGTGTCTTCATGAAGGATCGCGCGGTGCTGGTAAAACTCTTTTACAAGAACGATGACTTCGCGCTGATAGTCCTGCAGAAGTTCCGGACACTCAAGTGCATGAAAAAAGGCATTGGTCCGTTGTCTGCTAAGGCCTGGAGAAAATGATTGCGAAATTCGAGAAGACAGGTTCTTTTGAAGTGCAGTATGGCAGAAGGAAGAAAGCAGTTGATCCGAAGTACGTCGAAGATGTGACCACGACATTGCAGGAGGTGTCGAGCGGTGGTGTGCAAATATTTAGTGCACAGGTAACTGCCGGTCGTTGGATATGCCTGCGAGTTTGGTGTATAAAATCCTACGAAACAAGCTGCATTTCTATCCATAAAAAATAACCCTGTAGTTGGCTTCTGCTGACCTGCCAACAAGACATACGTTTGCTCTGGAATTTCTTGCTCGCAGGGAGGTGGAGAATGGATGGTCATGGAAAATTATGCGGACAGACGAAGCGCATTTCCATCCCCAAGATCATGTCAATTCGCAGAATTTCAGAATGTGGACAACGGAATATCGTCAAACACATCAACCGGCAACACTTCATTTTGCAAAGGTGACTGTGTGGTGCGGGTTGACGGTATCGTTTATCGTAGGGATGTATTTTATCGAGGAGATCAGTCCTGCAACTCGTTTTACCTTTAGTGTCACTGGTAAACACTATAAGAGTCTTCTGCGCACCAACGTCATTCCATCCCTTCGACAGCGTGGACGAGGGGGTAGGATCATTTTTATGCAAGATGGCTCGTCGCCACACGTTGCACAACCATTGAAGCGGCTGCTGCAGAGGCGTTACGGAAATATTAGAATTATCAGCTGTCATTTCGTTACAGCATGGTCGTCCAAATCACCCAATCTTAATCCAGTGAGACTCCTGGCTGTGGGATTGTCTGAAAGATGTTATGTTCAGTGCTCCACTAATCAACGTAGCTTAAGTGAAGGCACGCACTGCGCACGGATTCTAAAGGTGACCTCTGAGACACTCCGATCTCTAGTGGAGCATGCTGTTTCTGGATTTCTACTTGAGACAGAAAACGATGGAGATCATATTGGACATATCTTGCACCAGTATCACGACAGCTGGAAACCTACGTCATTGTGCTATTTATGCGGTTTTTGGCCTCAGGGCAGTTACAAACCGACGCCATACTGATTTTTATGCTGTTTTTAGCCTCAGGACAAATAATAACTGATTTTTTCCCAACATGTGGTACTACCTTGGAGTGGTGGATGTGTTTGCCTAACTAATAGTGCTACAACTGTTGATCGCCGAACAACATTAGACGGATCGTGTCATGTGCAACTCAAACCAGTGCCTTCGTATTACGATTCATCTGTCATTTGTAGCCGACCTATTTATGTTATGATGCTTACATCGCCATCTTCTGGTCAAATTTTCGATCAAATTTTTCTGTACCACAACGTTTCCCCTCCGTCAATAGAATGCTGTTCAAATTTGACGTCATTCTGAGCAGTGGTCCTCTTTCTATAGCGTTTTGAAATTGAAACTTTAATTATGAACACCCTATAGTTAAGCACACCACCTCGATATTATGGTTCATGTTACACGTTGTTTTCTAAATTCAATTATTTTTAAACAGAAATTGAAGGGAAGGAAGTCGATCGTGGATTATTCGAAAGAAAACTTCCCATCTTTCGCCTGGAGCAATTTAACAAATATGATGAAAACTTAAAAGCCACAGCGGTATGGAATTTGTAGGTGTGCTTTAATGCAAAAACTTTTTTTGTTGTTCCGAAAGAAGTTTTATCGTGCGAGATGGTGGAGTGTTAAGACGCTGGACACATGTTCCCCGTGCGGTCATCCAGATTTAGGTTTTCCGTGACTTCCCTACATCACTTATTACGAAAGCCTGGCTGGTTGCCTAGAAACGGCACGGGCACTTTCCTTCCCAATTGGATCTTGTGCTCCGTCCCTGGTGATCTCGTCGTCGACGGGTCGTCAAACGCTCATCTTCCGTCCTCCATTCTCGAACAAGTTTAGGCGATATTTCGTCATTATGAGTGGCTTTTTAGGCGCTACAGTCTGGAACCGCGCGACCGCTACGGTCGCAGGTTCGAATCCTGCCTCGGACATGGATGTTTGTGACGTCCTTAGGTTAGTTAGGTTTAAGTAGTTCTAAGTTCTAGGGGACTGATGACCTCAGAAGTTAAGTCCCATAGTGCTCAGAGCCATTTGAACCATTTGAGTGGCTTTTTACTATGAAAATTAAGTGCATATTGTTACGCCGTGAAATCAAGTTCATTTTAATAGCTGTTTTAATTAGTTAGCCTACACGCTCATGTATTTTATTGTGATACATTTTTCCCTTTCTACCCTAAAATATAACAGCATTGTTAAACTATTAGTTTCCCCGTGCAGCATGTCATCTACAATACGGCAGCCTTTTCTTTTGGAAATTTAGTTTCGATTTTAAATAATTATCTTCAAATTACTGACTGACGACAGAGATGTGACAATTAGGCGAGCTTTAAGAAAGCATACTACCAGTTACGCACTTATTGGTTACAATTTACTAACTGTCGAAGAAGCTCCTTAGTTATGCGCGGAAAACACAGTGAATCAGTGGCGTTTAATTGTGTGATGGGGTCAGATGTCGAGGACCGGACGGGGATTGGAACCCAGGGTCTCCCAAAAGGAAACTCAATGTATTAACGACTACACCACTCCGCAGGCTGACGACCGGCTGGAGAGTAGGGTGAACGTATGCCGATGCCGTATCAGTCGTTTTCGCCCAAATATGTTCATTCTTTTGATAGCCGCATGTAATTTCAGGTCCAATGTATACTAAAGAAGGAACAAACAGACTAAGAACAAATGAAGAAATTGAAAAGTGTACCAACGTTTATGCGGATGTGGAAAACCTGCAGGAAAAAAATTCTATTGGCGTATTAACCAAATGAAACCAATCTGATTAATTAGACTAGTTGTGAATTTCTGAGAAAGTCACAGTAAAACTACAATTAGAACAATAAAATGGACCGGAGCGAAGCAGGAATGAGCTAGCCTCGTTGACATCTTACGGCTGAAGTGGAGATGAATCATTGCTCATTTTCTTTTTAGTATTTAGCGATGAAACTTGTTCTGTTCTTGCAATCCTGTACTCTAGTTGCATCATGGCTGACACGTGTGAAGCTTTCTTGTTGACGGTAATGTAACTCCGCAGAGGGGTTCTTCATACTTGTTCTATACATCACTGAGCGTGCACATCATTGATGTTAATGGGACAAGTTGATGACGTACCTCATCAAATACAATTATGCTGATATTACAGGATCCACGGAAGGCAAGAAGAAAGGTCATAGGTTTTTCTATATTACTCACTGAGAGAGGTGGCGCTGTGAATAGGAGACTGAACTCTTACTACGGGTGAATGAGGTTCAAATTACTAACTGTCATTCGTGATTTAGGTTTTCCTACGTTTATTCAAGTGACTTCAGTTGAATACCGGCATGGGTCCCCCGCAGATTCTGTGATCGATTTCCCGTCCCACGTGCGTCTAGTTCGAGCCTGTGCTTCGTCTCTGAAGACCTCAACTTTTTTGAGACATAATATCGCAAACTACATGTCTCCTTTTTCGTCACTTACCGTTAGTGAGCTCTAACTTGTGAATCGGGAGTTGAATAACATTTGTATTAGAATGTAGTTTCAAATGTATCAAGCGTTATGGAAGAACATTAATTGTTCACTGTTTGTGCTTGGCGTCAGGCAACTGCTTAAATAACTCTCGTACAGGCGTCTTTATTAAAGTAGCAGGTTCATCGGGACATACCGAACAGTTTATTTGTTTTGACACTCCACGACCGTTAATGTGACTCAGCACAGTCTGAATAAAAACAGCAGCTGTAGCTGTTCAGATGGAAATGCTTTATTAGGTGTTTATATTTTGAACTCTTCGCCGCTGGTAATGCTTGTCTTGGCCTACTGTGAAACGAGTCATTTAAAAAACATACCTTATGTAACACAAACGTCATCAAAAAAGAAAAGTGTTTGGTAGTGATATTTGTTCACCTGCCAGAGTATCCGGTAAAACGCCAACTTTGCATGGAGTTGTGCTAAAATGCGTGTTTCTTATTATACAACAGGAAAAAAAGATTGATGTGCTAATGCCGACAAAATAGGCGCTGCATGCAGCATTAAACATAGATATATGAGATAGTAGTTGTCAACGCTCTAGTACAGGAATGGATTTGATTTAAAGGTCTTATGGCCATCGCTCTTTTCTGATTTCTAATGGACAATACAGTACAAATTTTTATCATCGATATATATGCGTACATGTATATACAGGGTGTTACAAAAAGGTACGGACAAACTCTCAGAAAACATTCCTCACACGCAAATAAAGAAAAGATGTTATGTGGACATGTGTTTGGAAACGCTTAATTTCTATGTTAGAGCTCATTTTAGTTTCTTGAGGATTGGTAGAGGCGGACCAATTCCATGGCCTCCACGCTCTCCTGACCTCAACCCTCTTGACTTTCATTTATGGGGGCATTTGAAAGCTGTTGTCTACGCAACCCCGGTACCAAATGTAGAGACTCTTCGTGTTCGTATTGTGGACGGCTGTGATACAATACGCCATTCTCCAGGGCTGCATCAGCGCATCAGGGATTCCATGCGACGGAGGGTGGATGCATGTATCCTCGCTAACGGAGGACATTTTGAACATTTCCTGTAACAAAGTGTTTGAAGTTACGCTGGTACGTTCTGTTGCTGTGTGTTTCCATTCCATGATTAATGTGATTTGAAGAGAAGTAATAAAATGAGCTCTAACATGGAAAGTAAGCGTTTCCGGACACATGTCCACATAACATATTTTCTTTCTTTGTGTGTGAGGAATGTTTCCTGAGAGTTTGGCCGTACCTTTTTGTAACACCCTGTATTTGAATAAGTGTGTGATTACAAGTTTTAAGCTTTTTCTTTTAACTTCACTGGTCTCTGTGTATTGTTGTACAAGCTTATCACCATCATCATCTTCATCTGCGTAAGGTACTTGACGTTTCGTCCCTTTTTATATCATCATATTTAACAAAATTTATTCAATACTATCTTATTACCTATCCTTTATAAAAGCTGGAAAGTAATGTATTCATCGACTTGCAAAATTTAGCTGTTAACTGGTATTGTCGGTCTTCTCCTGACTCTCTGTTGCACCTGATGCTAGCTCCGCCTCCTATCAAAAACACACACATACGCAGAAGACGTGGGAAGCGCAGGTAGAACATCCTGATCTTAGTCATGCAGCTGACGAACGTCGTTGGACCTCCTGAAAAACTACATTCGTTGTCTTCTAGTGTATACTGAATGTCTTCCGTAGTGTTTCTCAACTAGCTGTCGAACCTGTCAGTAGGATCTGACTGCAGTTTTGTATTTTGTTGTTGTTGTGATGAACTCGTGTGTCTTGTTAATGTACTGCTCTGTAGCCATGAGTAGCACTGTTGTTCCTTTGTCTGCCTTTACGATGACGGTGTTGCTGTCTTGTAGTTTATTTTTGAGTTTTGCCAGTGTTTCCTTTCACATGTGTTATTACGTTTCTGATTTCAATGTTTACTGTTTACATTAGACAAATGTTTATGTTGCTTTTAGTTTCTGCTTACCTGTTTGACAATGCTTTTTGAATCAACTATGAATTTTGCAATGTACTTTTCGTCTGTTTGTGTACCGAAGTTATGCTTCAGACCTGTGTCGAGGAGTTTTATTTTTTTTTTATTTCCAGAATGTCTACAGGAGATGCTTTATAAATAAAAGCGAAACGCGTTTGGTGAAAAATGCTCTTCAACTGCAATAAGTTGAAGGTGGAAAAAACAATAATAATCGATATTTAATAGCTGTTGTGAAAGATGGCCATGCACACAAACACATTTAATATCTTATTTTTTCCTCTTTGAACTTTAATTTCGTTTCCAAATTTCTCCTTGGTTTCTTTACTGCTTGTTCAGTGTTCAGGTGGAGTAACATCGGGTAGAGGCTACAGCCCTGTCTCACTACCTTTTCAAATATTGCTTCTCTTTCATTTCCTTCGATTCTTGTCACTGCAACGTGGGTTTTTTACAATCTGTAAATAACCGTTCGCTCCTTGAATTTCACTCCTTCTATCTCCAGAATTTCAAAGAGCGTATTACAGTCAAAGTTGCCAAAAAGTTTCTCTGAATCTGCTGATACTATAAACGTAGTTTGCCTTTCTTAACTCTATCTTCATAGATAAGTTTAGGGTCAGTAACCCTAGTATATCCTCGCATTTCTCTGTAACCCATCCTGACCTTTCCTGAGGCCAGCTTCTACCAGTTTTTCTATTTTTCTGCAAATAATTCGTGTTAGTATTTTGCAACAATAATTTGTTAAACTGATGGTTCGATAGTATTCACACCTGACGGCACTTGCGTCCTTTGAGGTTGGGATTATTACGTTCATCTTAAATTCTAAAGATACTTCACCTGTCTCGTTCTTATTTTTGTCATGGGTGACTGCCCCAAGGATCTTAATAATTCAGAGAGAAGTAGTGCACGTATCATGCAATTAAATTAAGAACAATAATGAGAAGAAACTTTCACAACTTTAATAACATCATAATTTTTACAACGTGAAATCTAAGTACTGACTCACAAATGTTGTATTTCACTTCGCACTACGATAGTGTACTCTGGTTGGAAAAATACGCTATACGAGTGTGTAAATGAAAATAATGTTGTTTGTTTCTGTTGTTTCTGTCTGCGTTTTGGGTGGTGTATTTCTGTTATTTCTTTTATCCTAGAGGAGGGATTTTCCCTTTCTGCCTTCCCTTACTCAGCTTCCTGTCGGTTTTCCGGTCTACCTGTAGGTCTAAGAACCGTGTCTTATTGTTGACAGCAGGTGGTAGACTTGGCACTAATGTAAAAGTTGTGAACACTGGTCTAAATGTAACTCAGTGAACAGTGGCTAGCTAATCTAAATGTAATTCTGTATGGTCTACCGTTGGTAAGAGTATTTAAGTTCAGTACACGGACACCTAATAGATAAACACTTCGACGTCCGACGTTAGCTGACTGTAGCTCGTTGATAAATGCGTGGCAGTGAAGCGGTGTGGCCGCTTAAATGGTTCAAAATGGCTCTGAGCACTATGGGACTTAACATCTGTGGTCATCAGTCCCCTAGAACTTAGAACTACTTAAACCTAACTAACGTAAGGACATCACACACATCCATGACCGAGGCAGGATTCGAACCTGCGACCGTAGCGGTCACGCGGTTCCAGACTGAAGCGCCTAGAACCGCACGGCCACAACGGCCGGCGCCGCTTAAATGCGCGGTCGGTGGAAGACTGTTCATCTGCTAACTATATGGCAGATGAGGGAAGCAGGGCATGATTCTAGTGCCACTGTGTCCTCAGACGCAACTATCGGCGGACAGCTCGTGCCATTAGAATGTCTCTTGGCGGAAGCAATATAAAGTGCATGTTACGTGCGCCATCTACGACGTGACTGATCATAACCATGGTTGGTGGCTGGTTGATTCGGGGGAGGAGAGCAAACTGCGAGGTCCTCGATCCCACCAGATTAGGGAAGGATGGAGAAGGAAGTCGGCCGCGCCCTTTCAGAGGAACCATCCCGGCTGTTACCTGAAGTGATTTAGGGAAATCACGGAAAACCTAAATCACGATGATTTAAACCATCGTTCTCCCGAATTCGCGTCCAAAGCGCTAAGCACGGCGCCAGTTCGCTCGGTCATAACCATGTGGCGCCATACTGCAGACTGCCAGGGCGTGTCGCGTCCTGTGTTTGTATAGTCGTGCACCGTATCTGATAATGGTTACAGCACGTATAGTAGGGCTGGGCAAACGACACTCGCTTTCGAACAGGCCCGAGATTTCCCTATACGCCGCCGCGTTCGATGCAATACTAAGCTTGTTGGAACAACCAGGTGACATTTGACTCGCCCAGTGCGAGTGCAAGGGAGACACAAGAAACTACGAACTAGCCACAACAAGCTATGGCTGTACTTAGCATTTAATAATTTCGTGGAACACTGGAGAAAATAGTATTAAATCTTACCGCTATACAGACTCCTATTACTGTTTGAACAAATGTAGAACACTAGTTCTCATAGAGTATCGGGATGCAAGGATATACGGTGTGAACATTAATAAAACCAACAAACTGCAGGGAGGGATTCCTGACTGAATGTGGAGGAAAAAAGAATCCTGTGAACATGTGTTCGGAACTGGACGCCGTGCGCGCAACGACAACAAATGGTTCAAATGGCTCTGAGCACTATGGGACTTAACATCTATGGTCATCAGTCCCCTAGAACTTAGAACTACTTAAACCTAACTAACCTAAGGACAGCACACAACACCCAGCCATCACGAGGCAGAGAAAATCCCTGACCCCGCCGGGAATCGAACCCGGGAACCCGGGCGTGGGAAGCGAGAACGCTACCGCACGACCACGAGATGCGGGCGCAACGACAAGAGACCATCCCAGAACACAGTACAGAGTTGTATCACACCCACGTCACCACAGCCGATCAATGTGGCCTCCATGGGATCATGCAGGATACACATAATTGTACTTGGGCTTACACCATGTTGACGGGCCATTTGCCTAGAGCTTGTTCAAGGGTTTGCCTCAATATCCTGTAGAACCCGGTCCTCCAAACCTGGTGTACGCACAGTCAGCTGCCCCCTGAATGTTCGTCTGTCTGTAAGGTCCCGCGATCACACAAACTTCTAAAAAGGGCTTGAAACGCTGTGTGATGTGGTTGGTGTTTGTGATGGTATTTGTCTGATATAGCCGTGCTGCCTCTCGACCGTTTCTATTTGCCTGGCCGTACACAAACACCATCTCAAATCGTTACTTCTTACAGTATGCAGCACACACGGAACACACGGCACGTGATCAGAGGAACTTTAATTCGTCAGCGCCATCTACCGTGGCAACGATGCATTCCCAGACACATGTTCATAGGATCTCTTTTCCTCAATTTCTAGTCAGGGATCAGTCCCGGAAGTTTGCCGATTTCATTAATGTTTACCCTGTATAAACATTACTTATGCTGATTTTCAGGTAAAAGTAACAGACCAAAATGAAAATGCTGTTCTCTAAAGACAGTTACTTGATTGACCCATTATGATATTTTATATGTTTATGAGGGACGGTGTTGATCTGGTAAATGCAAAAGAGCAGTTTAATCTCTTTTCAGGTATAAGAGATGAAAGGTTATCAGGCTTTAACCAGTTTGAAAATAAGACGGAAAATTTCAGATGACACGATCAGACAGACAATCAAAACTACTGGCTATTGAAACTGCTATACAAAGAAGAAATGCAGATGATAAACGGGTATTCATTGGACAAATATATTACACTAGAACTGACATGCGATTACATTTTCACGCAATTTGGGTGCATAGATCCTGAGAAATCAGTACCTAGAACAACCACCTCTGGCCGTAATAACGCGCTTGATACGCCTGGGCATTGAGTCAAACAGAGCTTGGATGGCGTGTACAGGTACAGCTACCCATGCAGCTTCAACACGATACCACAGTTCATCAAGAGTAGTGACTGGCGTATTGTGACGAGCCAGTTGCTCGGTCACCATTGACCAGACGTTTTCGATTAGTGAGAGATCTGGAGAATGTGCTGGCCAGGGCAGCAGTCGAACATTATTTGTATCCAGAAAGGCCCGTGCAGGACATGCAACACGCGGTCGTGCATTATCCTGCTGAAATGTAGGGTTTCGCGGGGATCGAATGAAGGGTAGAGCCACGGGTCGTAACACATCTGAAATGTAACGTCCACTATTCAAAGTGCCGTCAATGCGAACAAGAGTTGACCGAGACGTGTAACCAATGGCACCCCATACCATCACGCCGGGTGATTTGCCAGTATGGCGATAATGAATACACGCTTCCAATGTTTGTTCACCGCGATGTCGCCAAACACAGATGCGACCATCATGATTCTGTAAACAGAACCTGGATTCATCCGAAAAAATGACGTTTTGCCATTCGTGCAGCCCGGTTCGTCGTTGAGTACACCATCGCAGGCGCTCCTGTCTGTGATGCAGCGTCAAGGGTAACCGCAGCCATGGTCTCCGAGCAGATAGTCCACGCTGCTGCAAACGTCGTCCACCGGCGTCAACCTTGCGTGAATATTCTGAAAAGCTAATCATTTGCATATCTCAGCACTTTCTTCCTGTCGGTTAAATATCGCGTCTGTACCATGTCATCTTCGTGGTATAGCAATTTTAATGGCCAGTAGTGTAGTTCGATCGTGCTCAGTAGCGAATAGACGTATCCTTAAACATATATTACTGTTTGAAGCCTAGTCTTGTAACTATTATAAAATGGTTCAAATGGCTCTGAGCACTATGGGGCTTAAAATCTGAGGTCATCAGTCCCCTATAACTTAGAACTACTTAAAAATAAGTAACCTAAGGACATTACACACATCCATGCCCGAGACAGGATTCGAACCTGCGACCGTAGGGGTCGCGCGGTTCCGGACTGAAGCGGCTAGAACCGAACTATCAGAAGTTCATCTCAGAATACTAATCGAATTGGTTTTATGACAGAAAAATCCAAGTAAGATACAAGATCTAGCAGTGTTTCATTTCTTGTCATAATCATTTATTACATAATGCTCGCTTGTTTAGAGCGACTACCAGGCTTGTGGCAGAGGCGCTACAGAAATTAAAGCCAGTCTCCCACAGCTCTTGGGCGAGGCCACAGCCGGCAGCTAAATCGTTGTACAAGGACATGTTCCTAGTCCCCGCCTGTCAGCGTTGAGGCCACAGGGAGCTGGCGGAGGCACAAGTTCTCGTTCGCAGCCCATCGATTGTACCTGTTACGTAAGCCTGGCTAGACCCACATCCCTCACTGCTCAAGCGCGTTGTTCTGTTGTTTACAATAACCGGCTGACAACAGGTGTCAAATGTTCATACAGACCTCAAGATTTCCACGACAATGACATTAAGGTCATAAAAGAAACCGCCATCTGAGGCAATGTTTATTAATTCACCGTCTGATTTTTAGGCTTCTCAGACCTTCGTCAGCTGTCCCTTGATAGCTGAAGTATGACCAGAATGAAAGTAGCAACAACTGACCTTGCGGTGCCTGTCTGTTTCCAGTCCTTCTAGCCTATAATCATACAAAACAGTTTTCCTAGATGATTATACATGCTGTGTCAGCGGTTCGTGCTCTTGTGGTTAGCGCTGCTGACGCTCATAGGGTTCTGGGTTCGAATCCCGGCCGCGTCGGGGATTTTACCCGCTCGGAACTGTGTGCGTGTGTGTGTGTGTGTGTGTGTGTGTGTGTGTGTAGGGCATATTACTATTTCATCATCACCGACGAGCAAGTCACCGAAGTGGCGTCAAATAAAAAGTCTTGCACCAGATGGTCGAAGTCCCACAAGGGGAGGTCCAGCCACCGATGCCACATGTACAGTTTCAAAAACAAATTGAAATCATACCTCCTTGACAATTCCTTCTATACCAGAGATAAATTCTTGAATATGAGTAAATAAATCTGGAGATACAATATGGCCATTTTGTGCCGTTTAAGGCAATGGGATAGGTAATAGAAATATTTAGGTATAAAACTATAAAGTAAAAAAAAAAAAGACTTGTTTCCTGTGCGCATTTCTTGTGCATTTGACACGTTCCACATCATAACGGTTTTTCCGTGCTGTTGATCAATGGAACACGTAACTAACAAACTAACTAACTCACTACACCCTCGGGCTGTTTGAACACGACTCGCACTGTTCGAACGGTTTCCGCCACAGTTCGGGGAATCTCGGGTTCTGTCTGAGCTTTTGCTCGATATGCGATCTAGTGGCTTTTGTTAGTACTATCACAACTATCAGTCTTAGCGTTTTCAACACACTGTGGCTTTTAATAATAAAAAAACTGGAACATGGACTGAAATTAAAAAAAAAAGTTCAAATGTGTGTGAAATCTTACGGGACTTAACTGCTAAGGTCATCAGCCCCTAAGCTTACACACTACTTAACCTAAATTATCCTAATGACGAACACACACACCCATGCCCGAGGGAGGACTCGAACCTCCGCCGGGACTGAAATATCTTCTAGAGCACAGGTCGGGAATAACAACGGTAACCAATAACTACATAAAAGCTTCAATCATCATTCTGTGCAATTCTCGAGCTTCCGCTCGTCTCGCGATCTGGTGAAGGTAATATCTCCAAGACGGGTCTTGTCGCTTTAATTCATTCTTGCGAAATACATTACAGTCACTTCATTACGATATGTGTCGTTTGTTCGGCATTTAATTTTAGATTAACTGTCTGATCGTGTCATCTGGAAGTTTCCGTCTTATTTTCAAACTGGTTAAAGCCTGATAACCTTTTATCTCTTATATTTGAAAAGAGATTAAATTGCTCATTTGCATTTACCAGATCATTACTTTTCTGTTAGCAGAAGAGCCAACACCGTGTTACGAGTGGAGTCCGAAATGCACGCGTTTTAGCTCACGCAGGCTGGCGTGAGGAGCGAAGAACTATACTGACGTGAGGTCTGGAACATGACAAGGAATGATAATTCAGAAAGCAGACGTAATTAGTTTGATACTTAACTTTAATCCATTAATGATGAACATCGCTCTTGACGGTACATGATTCACAATATTATCTGTTCAGAATACATTCTTGAAGATAGTAATTATAGTAACTGAATATGGCGCCTTGCTAGGTCGTAGCAAATGAAGTAGCTGAAGGCTATGCTAAACTGTCGTCTCTGCAAATGAGAACGTATGTAGACAGTGAATCATCGCTAGCAAAATCGGCTGTACCACTGGGGCGAGTGCTAGGGAGTCTCTCTAGACTAGACCTGCCGTGTGGCGGCGCTCGGTCTGCAATCTCTGATAGTGGCGACACGCGGGTCCGACGTATACTAACGGACCGCGTCCGATTTAAAGGCTACCACCTAGCAAGTGTGGTGTCTGGCGGTGACATCACAATTACTGTCCCTCACAAACAAATGAAATATCATAACGGGTCAATCAAGTAATGTTTTTTGGAGGACAGCATTTTCATTTTTGTCTGTTACTTTTAGCTGAAAATCACCATAACTAATGTTTATACAGGGTGAACATGAATGAAACCGACAAACTTCAGGGATTGATTCCTGACTGAAAATTGAGGAAAAGGGACCCTATGAACATGTGTCTGGAAAAGCATCGTTGCCACGGTAGATGGCGCTGACGAATTAAAGTTCTTCTGATCAGGTGCCGTGTGTTCCGAATGCTGCATACTGTAAGCCGAAAAATGGCCATGTATTCACGTCGGAAACGAGCTGAGATGGTGTTCGTCTACGGCCAGGCAAGTAGAAACGGTCGAGAGGCAGCACGGCTATATGAAATGAACACCACCACAGCCGGCCGAAGTGGCCGTGCGGTTACAGGCGCTGCAGTCTGGAACCGAAAGACCGCTACTGTCGCAGGTTCGAATCCTGCCTCGGGCATGGATGTTTGTGATGTCCTTAGGTTAGTTAGGTTTAACTAGTTCTAAGTTCTAGGGGACTAATGACCTCATCAGTTGAGTCCCATAGTGCTCAGAGCCATTTGAACCATTTTTAAACACCATCACAGACACCAGCCACATCACACAACATTTCAAGCCGTTTTAGACGTTTGTGAAATCACGGGACCTTTCAGACAGACGATCATTCAGGGGGCAGCTGACTGTGCGTACAGCCGGCCGTTGTGGCCGAGCGGATCTAGGCGCTTCAGTCTGAACCTCGCGACCGCTACGCCCGCAGGTTCGAATCCTGCCTCGGGCATGGATGTGTGTGATGTCCTTAGGTTAGTTAGGTTTAAGTAGTTCTGAGTTCTAGGGGACTAATGACCTCATCAGTTGAGTCCCATAGTGCTCAGAGCCATTTGAACCATTTTTAAACACCATCACAGACACCAGCCACATCACACAACATTTCAAGCCGTTTTAGACGTTTGTGAAATCACGGGACCTTTCAGACAGACGATCATTCAGGGGGCAGCTGACTGTGCGTACAGCCGGCCGTTGTGGCCGAGCGGATCTAGGCGCTTCAGTCTGAACCTCGCGACCGCTACGCCCGCAGGTTCGAATCCTGCCTCGGGCATGGATGTGTGTGATGTCCTTAGGTTAGTTAGGTTTAAGTAGTTCTGAGTTCTAGGGGACTGATGACCTCAGATGTTAAGTCCCATAGTGCTCAGAGCCATTTGAACTGTGCGTACCAGATTTGGAGGACCGGGTTCTACAGGAAATTGAGACAAACTCTTGAACAAGCCCTATGCAAATGGCACGCCAACATGGTGTAAGCCAAAGTACAATTATGTGTATCCTGCATGATACTGCATCCCATGGAGGCCACATTGATGGTGACGTGGATGTGATGCAACACTGTACTGTGTTCCGGAACGATTTGTTGTCACCACGCGCACGCCGTCCATTTCCGAACATACACTACTGGCCATTAAAATTTCTACACCACGAAGATGACGTGCTACAGACGCGAAATTTAACCGACAGGAAGAGGATGCCGTGATATGCAAATGATTAGCTTTTCAGAGCATTCACACTAGGTTGGCGCCGGTGGCGACACCTACAACGTGCTGACATGAGGAAAGTTTCCAACCGATTTCTCATACCTGGTGAAACGTTGTTGTGATGCCTCGTGTAAGGAGGATAAAAGCGTACTATCACGTTTCCGACTTTGATAAAGGTCGGATTGTAGCCTATCGCGATTGCAGTTTATCGTATCGCGACATTGCTGCTCGCGTTGGTCAATATCCAATGACTGTTAGCAGAATATGGAATCGGTGAGTTCAGGAGGTTAATACGGAACGCCGTGCTGCATCCCAACGGCCTCGTATCACTAGCAGTCGAGATGACAGGCATGTTATCCGCATGGCTGTAACGGGTCGTGCAGCCACGTCTCGACCCCTGAGTCAACAGATGGGGACGTTTGCAAGACGACAACCATCTGCACGAACAGTTCGACGATGTTTGCAGCAAATGGACTATCAGCTCGGAGTCCATGGCTGCGGTTATCCTTGACGCTGCATCACAGACAGGAGCGCATGCGATGGTGTACTCAACGACGAACCTGGGTGCACGAATGGCAAAACGTCATTTTTTCGGATGAATCCAGGTTCGCATTCGTGTTTGGTGACATCACGGTGAACGCACATTGGAAGCGTGTATTCGTCATCACCATACTGGCGTATCAAACGGCGTGATGGTATGGGGTGCCATTGGTTACACGTCTCGGTCACCTCTTGTTCGCATTGACAGCACTTTGAACAGTGGATGTTACATTTCAGATGTGTTACGACCCGTGGCTCTACCCCTCATTCGATCCCTGCGAAACTCTACATTTCAGCAGGATAATGCACGACCGCATGTTGCAGGTCTTGTACGGGCCTTTCTGGATACAGAAAATGTTCGACTGCTGCCCTGGCCAGCACATTCTCCAGATCTCTCACCAATTGAAAACGTCTGGTCGGTGGTGGCCGAGCAACTGGCTCGTCACAATACGCCAGTCACCACGCTTGATGAACTGTGGTATCGTGTTGAAGCTGCATGGGCAGCTGTACCTGTACACGCCATCCAAGCTCTGTTTGACTCAATGCCCAGGCGTATCAAGGCCGTTATTGCCGCCAGAGGTGGTTGTTCTGGATATTGATTTCTCAGGATCTATGCACCCAAATTGCGTGAAAATGTAATCACATGTCAGCTCTAGTATAATACATTTGTCCAATGAATACCCGTATACCATCTGCATTTCTTCTTGGTGTAGCAATTTTAATGGGCAGAAGTGTATGATATACCACCCTCGTTTTACTCCAGTCTACTGTCAAACATGTTCAACAGCCTGAAATATACGGTCACTGACATACAGTACGTTTCGTTCACAGATTTCGGCAGTGAATATTTAGGTTATAAACCGTTCTGACACATTCTGTCCTTTGGTATATTTACTTCTTCCTACAAAGGTGTTGCTTAGTACTTTCTTATTTATCTATCTCTGATGACCGTATTGTCTTGAACACACTCTTTGAAATTCTATTTCTATGGCTTTTACAGAGAACAGACTGTAATTTTATAGTCGTAGGTCATGAAAGGGAAGCAGCATTGGTTGAGTACAGTTTGAGACAGCATTGTAATGTAACCCAGATGTTATTCAGTCTGTACGTGAACAAGCAGTTATGGGGAACCAAGGAGAAATTTGGAAAGCGAATTAAAGTTCAGGGATAAGATATAAAAAAATTGAGTTTTGCCGATGACGTAATTCTATCAGTGACGCCAAAGGACATTGAAGATGAGTTGAAAGGAGTGGACAATGTCTTGAAAAGAGATTGTAAATTGATCATCAACAAAAGTAAAGGAAGGGTGATGGAATATACTCATATTAAATGAGCCGATACTGATTAGAAACTCAGACACTAAAAGCGGTCGATGAATTTTTTTACTTGGGTAGCAAAATAAATGACGAAGGACGAATTAGAGGCGATATAAAATGCAGACTGCAATAGCAATAGCAATAAACACTTTTCTGACAAGGAGAAAATTGTTAACATCGAATGTAAATTTCAGTCTTAACAAGTCTTTTCCGATACTATCCGTCTGGATGTGTTGCCTCGAATGGAAGTGAAGAGTGGATAATAAACAGTTGAGATTGGGAAAAAGTAGAAGCTTTTGAAATGTGATGCTACAGAAAAATGCTGAAGATTAAATGTATAGATCGGATAATTACTGGAAAGGTACTGAACTGAAATGGAAGTAAAAGAAATTTAGGGCACAACTTGAGTAGAAGAATGAATCAGTTGACAGGACACATCCAGGGGTATGAAGGAATGGCTTATTTAGTAAGTGAGCGCAATGTAGGGCGTAAAAATTGTAGAGATAGACCAAGGCTTGAATATAGCGAGCAGGTTGTAGGTTGCAGTAGTCATTCGGAGATGAGACGACTCGCACGGGCCAGTAGGAGAGCAAGAAAAGCTGCATCAGATCAGGCTGAATAAGACAACAGAAATAACAACAACAACAGCGAGTATACGAGCTGTAAACTGTTTCTTATTTCAGATGCTTGTAATAAAAATAATACATTCAGCGACAGTCAAAGCGCTCTACTTACGTCTACTGGATCCAGTACTGCTGAGGTCGTTGAAGCGAGGCACTTACCTGAAACAAAAATAGAATAGATTATTGTATATTTAAAAAAAAAATTGCTAGTTACAGTTACAATGAATTCATATAGACAAATAAATAGCTGAAACAAGTTTTAAAACCCTCATGGTCACTATGGTTATCTAGAGAGACGCTTTTTTTTTTTTTTTTTTTTTTTTTTTTTTTACGACAGCTGAGCCCTCTCAGCAAATATAGCTTACTTTTTACTGGTTTCTCGAAATTTTCATCGGTAGGTAATTTTATTTTCAGAGATAAAACCCTAAATAGCAAAGAACTGTAAGTCTAACATTAACCAGACAAATAAAAGTCTTGGTAGTCGGGAACGACAACAACTTAGTCCCATGATTCTTCAGAATCCTCAGAACTTGGAGGACGCAACAGCAACGTCATAAAACCTAAATGTTTACAGATTGGAAACACTTTCTCTATAACATTTAAAGTGAGATAGCCCTGATACTTGTACGGGAGCGAAATTTATACGATAAATGGTTCAGACGGGAAGAGAATAGAAGCTTTTGAAATGTGGTGGTACGGAACAGTGCTGCAGCTGAGATCGGTAAACTGGATAACCCTTGAGGAAATACTGAATCAGTAAGGGGAGAACAGAAATTTATGGCACAACTTGACTGACAGAAGGGATTGCATGCTTGAGTACATACTGAAGCAGCGAGCACTCGTGAATATGGTAATGGAAGAAAGTGTGGGAGGTAAAAATTGTACAAGGAGAGCAGAACTTCAATGCAGTAAGCAGGTTCAGATGAAGTCGCAGTAACTATGCAGACGTGGAAAGACTTGCACAAGACAGACTTTTGTGGAGATTTGAATTAACCAACTCTTCAGAGTGAGGACCACAACAACATTTCTTTTATCACGATACGCGTAAGACAGTTTAAGGAATACCTGATCAGGATGTTTACCACAGTTCATCGCATAGTGTGTGCAAGCTGTTTACAGTTGAATATTTTGTACTTTCTCATATGGACAGAAAAAGAACGAAACATCTACATCTACATCTACATGGTTACTCTACAATTCACACTACAGTGCCTGGCAGAGGGTTCATCGAACCATTTTCATACTACTTCTCTACCATTCCACTCTCGAATGGAAAAAGGAACACCCAAATCTTTCCGTTCGTGCTCTGATTTCTCTTTTTTTATTATAATGATTATTTCTCCCTACACAGGTGGGTGTCAACAAAATATTTTCGCATTCGGAAGAGGGCGTTGGTGATTGAAATTTCGTAAATAGATCTCGTCGCAAAGAAAACCCCCTTTGTTTCAGTGACTGCCACCCCAACACGCGTAACACTCTCACCCCTGTTGCGCGATAACACGAAACGAGCTGCCCTTCTTTGCACTTTCTCGATGTCCTCCGTCAATCCTACCTGGTAAGGATCCCACACCGTGCAGCAATATTCCAGCAGAGGACGGACAAGTGTAATGTAGGTTGTCTCTATAGTGGGCTTGTCGCATCTTCTAAGTGTTCTGCCAACAAAGCGCAGTCTTTCTTTCGCCCTCCCCACAATATTATCTATGTGTTCTTCCCAATTTAAGTTGCTCGTAATTGTGCGATCTACCGTATACCCAAAATTTATCGGATTTCTTTTAGTACCCATGTGGAGGACCTCGCACTTTTCTTTGTTTAGTGCCAATTGCCACTTTTCGCACCATACAGAAATTCTCTCTAGATCATTTTGTAATTGGAATTGATCGTCTGATGATTTTACTAGAACGATATTTTCTGAATCCTTGTTGGTTATGTATCAATAAGTAATTTCCTTCAAGGTGATTCATAATGTCCAAGTACAGTATATGCTCCAAAATCCTATTGCAAATTGAGGTCAGTGATATGGATCTGTAATTCAATGGATTACTCCTGTTTCCTTTCTTGAATATTGGTGTGGCTTGTTCTACTTTCCAGTCTTTAGGAACAGACCTTTCGTCAAATGAGTGGTTGGATATGACTGCTAAGAAGGCGCTATTGTGTCTGCATACTCTGAAAGGAACCTGATTGGTATACCACCTGGACCGGAAGACTTGGCTTTCTTAAGTGATTTGAGTTGTTTCGCAACACCTCAGATACCTACTCTTATGTCACTCACGCTAACAGCTGTTCTGGTTTCGAATTCTGGAATATTTACTTCGTCTTCTTTCGTGAAGGAATTACGGCAAACTGCATTTAGTAACTCTGATTTAGTGGCACCATCATCGGTAACAATTCCATCGCTATCGCGCAGTGACGGTATTGACTGTTTTTTGCCACTGGTGTACTTTACATACGACCAGAATCTCTTTGGGTTTTCTACCATATTTTGAGACAATGTTTCATTGTGGAAAGTATTAAAAGCATCTCGCACTGCACTAAATTTCGAGCTTCCGTGAAACTTAGCCAGCCGTGGGGATCATTCAGTAAAAGGAAACTGCGTACATCTTCTCTTGCATTGCAAGCAATAGGATACAATAATAGTTACTGGACTCACAGGGCACCAATTTCTTCACTTTATTCCATCTAATCTAATGTATGTGATTAAATAGAAAACGATCGTTGCAGCAGAGGCTAATTTGTTTATAATACCAAGCAAGCCAATAGATATTTCTCTCCAAGCCCTATGCCCCCAGCATCCCTCTCCTAGTTCTGGCACATATTCACCCACGCCCACTACTATACTGACGTTAAAGACGTTTCACTTACATCCTGTATACAGGGGTTGGACATAAATAGGGAAACACCGCGAAGAATGCATGGGTGAAAGTAAATGCAGATGCCAGCCAAGCAAGCGGATTGTGTTGTTGTACTCATATTTGACCACGGACGACACGTGTGCGATGTCCTCAATATGTCGCACGTGTCAGTCGTAGTCACAATAGTGTTCTGTGTTGCTGTGAGACGCTACGGTCGCAGGTTCGAATCCTACCTTGGGCATGGATGTTTGTGATGTCCTTAGGTTAGTTAGGTTTAACTAGTTCTAAGTTCTAGGGGACTAATGACCTCAGCAGTTGAGTCCCATAGTGCTCAGAGCCATTTGAACCATTTGTTGCTGTGAGAGCATCGTGTCGGAGCTAAGTGAATTCGAACGCCGGTAAATTGTTGCTGATCCTACAGTGGGTGCTTCCTTAACCAAGGCAGCAGAAGTGTTTGGTGTTTCAAGAGACACCGTATCGAAGATTTATACCGCGAGCAGGGAAAGCAGAAAAACATCATCCGCCAAGTCACAACGCTGACGGAAGAGTGTGTTGAGTGATCGTGACTGGCGGTTACTGAAGAGGACTGTGACGAAAAGTAAGACGACAGCTGCAAAATAACACAAAGAGAGCTCCATAAGTAAAGAAACGCAGGGTGAGCTGGAATTCCAAAACCACTCATCAGTGACGTAAAAGCATGTAACAGGAAGACATGGTGCCGAAACCATAAAATCTGTACCATGGAGCAATAGAAGATAGTCATTTGGTCGGATGAGTCTTGCTTCACACTGTTTCCAACTTCTGGACGAGTTTACATTCGAAGAGGGAAACATTGTGGGCATTGGGTGATAATTTGGGCAGCAATATCATGGTATTCCATGTACCCCATGAGTACTCTGCAACTTCGCATTTCTCCCGAGGATTACATGACTATTTTGGCTGATCAGGAACATCCCATGGTACAATATTTGTTCCCTAATGTGACTTTATGTTTCGAGGCGACATGGTCCCTCCTCACGCAGCTCGCATCGTCCACGACTGTTTTGTGGGCACGAGCACGAACTGGTGCGTCTCTCCTGGCCACCACAATAACCAGACCTCTATACTATTGTGCCATTGCGGTCTACTTTGGAGAGAAGGGTGCATGATTGCTATCCACCTCCTTCATCGTTATCTGAACTTGTCACTATGTTGCAGCAAGAATGGTATAAGGTTCTCTTGAAAACCATACAGGTTCAAAAATGGTTCAAATGGCACTGAGCACTATGGGACTCAACTGCTGAGGTCATTAGTCCCCTAGAACTTAGAACTAGTTAAACCTAACTAACCTAAGGACATCACAAACACCCATGCCCGAGGCAGGATTCGAACCTGCGACCGTAGCGGTCTTGCGGTTCCAGACTGCAGCGCCTTTAACCGCACGGCCACTTCGGCCGGCTCCATACAGGTCTTAACCACTCTGAGACGAATGGAAGCTGTTTGGAAACGGTTTTCCTACGCCCTGTTAGGCGTGATAATCAGATGTGTTTTTGGTATCGTAAGTAGCCTGTTTGTATGTTGGCAGCGCTGTATTCGAAGACTGTGTTAATATTGCTGACAGCGCTCTACGCTCTCGGCAAGAGATTCTGTGATTGGACGGACTTGCAGTTATCGAGTGCATAGAGAAGTGTATGGATATGATATTTTTAGTGGAGACTTTGTGTCGGTAGGACACGCATTGTAAAGTGAGACGACATCATGGTTCAAATTGGCTCTGAGCACTATGGGACTTAACTACTGAGGTCATCAACTTAGAACTACTTAAACCTTACTAACCTAAGGACATCACACACATCCATACCCGAGGCAGGATTCCAACCTGCGACCGTAGCGGTCGCGCGGTTCCAGACTGTAGCGCCTAGAACCGCTGGTCCACCCCCGGCCGGCGATGACATCATGTGTTTATAAGAAAACACTCAAGGAAATGTATGATGATTGATGTTTGGTTGATAATCTTTGGGCAATGGAATTATTGACAACTTCATAATTTTTGGAACTGGATGTCACATGAATAAGGTACAATATTCTAAATACATTGTTTGCTCTTCAACAAAATCTTTCTTTCGCTACCCATACGCCTCCTAGGAGACAGAGTTTATAGTAGTTAACAAACTTTTTATTTAGCTGGCTGTAGTTGTTACTTGCTGTAATTGCTGTGCCGGCCGCTGTGGTAGAGCGGTTCTAGGCGCTTCAGTACGGAACCATGCTGGTGCTAGCGTCGCAGGTTCGAATCCTGCCTCGGGCATGGATTTGTGTGATGTTCGTAGGTTCGTTAGGTTTAAGTAGTTCTAAGTCTAGGGGACTGATGACGTCAGATGTTAAGTCCCATAGTGCTTAGAGCCATTTGAACCATTTGTAATTGCTGTAGTTCGTGTTATGAAGATTTTCTGTGAGGTAAGTGACTTAGGAAAAAGAGTAGGATTTGCACTGGTTGGATTCGTGATTGAAATGAGTTTAGGCAATAAACAGAGTTGGAGGTAGTTTCATATTTCTTTTATTTCATGTTTTTTGGACTTGTGTTATTGTTAGGTTTTCTTGCAATTCAGGGCCATTCTTTTGTGTTAATTATTGGAATGCATGTTGTCAATGTATAGCAGTCAGACTGCGTTGGCCTTGTATACTGTGGGTAATAAATAAATAGGTTAAGTTTGAGTTGTCTTTGGCAGGGAAAATTCTGAAGGTCAGTGTTTTAAAAAAAACAATTAAAGAGGTAGTTTCAATATTTCCATATTTTTGTCGAGCCTTTGTATGTTCCACATGCAAAGAGAGGACAGAGTGATTGCGACAAGTGGAAATTTCTGTATTTCCTTACCATTTTCCTCTGTTCAACAACGTTGTCAGAGATGGCTTAAAAATGTTAAAATGTGTGTGAAATCTTATGGGACTTAACTGCTAAGGTCATCATTCCCTAAGCTTACGCACTACTTAACCTAAATTATCCTAAGGACAAACACACACGCCCATGCCCAAGGGAAGACTCGAATCTTCACCAGGACCAGCCGTACAGTCCACGACTGCAGCGCCCTAGACCTCTCGGCTAATCCCGCACGGCTGTCAGAGATGGTGCCATCGACTGTATCTGGTACATTGTTTATTTGAGTTGACAGCATCAGCTGTATTATGAAACTTCCCTGGGGCTCACGCGTCGTTCGTCTCGTTTCAGTGGAACATCCGCCGTCCAGCACAACGTACTGGATTCTATTAGATAAATTCTGCTCAAGCCAATGGGGTATTGGTGAAGCCAATGTGTGATCGTATTTTGGTTAGTAGTCGACGATGTGATGCAGCGTCGAAGGCCTTTCGGAAATCTTGGAAGACGGGATCTACCTATTTACACGCATGTGCTGTTTGCAGGTTATCGATTGTGAATAAAGTGAGATGTGGGTTTTTCTGCAATCAACGGAAAAGGCAATGGAGAATTACGGCAGACCAGTAGGTTAACTAACGGTTGTAGGCGGCCGTGGAATTAGCGGCAGCCGCTTTTGTGCTGCGGCCGACGTGTTTCGTGTTTCTGGTCGCAGCGCCCGTTATCTGTGCCAGCGCTGTGGGCGCGCACGGCAGCCAGACATGCTGTTTGCCCTTCGATAGCGCACGCGCGCAGACAAAATATTTAGCGGCGCGGCAATCGGCACCTAGCGCGCGGCCTTGTATTCCAGCTCTACCGCTGGGCAGCCGGCGCTCCATCACCCGGCTGTGTCGTTAGAGGGCAGTAAAAAGTGACTGCGGCCAGCTAGGGTTCGCTAGAACAAACCGCTGCCTGTTTTATGACTCAGTTGGCGTTTATAGCGACTCTGACACCGCACGCTGTTCGCAGCACAAATATTGCAGATCATAGCGACTGATTACTTGACAGTTTTACTTCGTAAGTTACGTCTTTACTGACGTGCGAACCACAGTTGTGATTGAAACTGTATGAGGAAAGCAGTAGCGTCCCCTAAACGAATCTGTACACAGACAACTTAGTTGACCCATTTCGGAGAAACGTTTTGGGCTTATCCAGCGTACTGATTAATGGATGAACTTTCTGACAACAACTGGATGTAGTTGAATACTTGCACCGATAGGCATTGTAAGGTTTCGTATTGGAGAGAATTGAGGAGACGACCTCGTTTCAGGATTTATTGAGGCAGACGCTCTCATCACGACCAACTAAACAATTCCCCAGCCGTAGTACCCGAGTTTCCCTCACAACTGAGTCCTAAAAAGATCATCATCTGCTCTTCATGCAGTATTCTGTACAGCCTGTTCTGTAAATCATCGCCGGCCGCGGTGGCAGAGCGGTTCTAGGCGCTTCAGTCCGGAACCGCGCGACTACTACGGTCGCAGGTTCGAATCCTGCCTCGGGCATGGATGTGTGTGATGACCTTAGGTTGGTTAGGTGTAAGTAATTCTAAGTTCTAGGGGACTGATGACTTCCGATATTAAGTCCCATAGTGCTCAGAGCCATTTTTGAACCTTGGACTTCCGATACTTTGCTATCCACTGGGCTTGTAGTTCATGGCGGTCCTAGGTACACGCTCTTGCTGTATTCTTTGTTAAGTAGGTAGACCAGCTAACTTCACACCTTTTACTTTCCAGATCAAAAATCTGTAGCTCTTGTCTTCTTTTTGTGGTTAGCATTTTGTCCATCAGTGTGCAGCGTTCGACTGCCCTAAGAAATTTCATCTCAACTGGTTATCTTCCTCTCTTTCTTCTGTAGTATCCAAGTCTCACTTCCATATACAGTAATACTACCCGTACCACCACTATTCTACAAAGCTTCAGTTTGGTTTCTTTCTGGTTTTATACAGGGTGATCAGAACAGTCTGAAAAGGTTGTAAGGGTATTGCAGTATGTGGTGTGAAATAACTGTCAAGAAAAAATTTCGACACACTGAGCCCTTTCCGAGTTACTTGGCACTGAAGTTAGCCAATCAGGTCGGGGCGTGCGCAGATTCAAGCAGCCTGCCAGAGACAGCGTCGCCAAACGTGTTCTTTCTTCGGTTTCGTCAAACCGAACAAACGTAGTTTTTGCATGTTGTTGTTGTGGTCTTCAGTCCAGAGACTGGTTTGATGCAGCTCTCCATAATACTCTATCCTGTGCAAGCTTCTTCATCTCCCAGTACCTACTGCAACCTACATCCTTCTGAATCTGTTAAGTGCATTCATCTCTTGGTCTCCATCTACGATTTTTACCCTCCACGCTTCCCTCCAATACTAAATTGCTGATCCCTTGATGTCTCAGAATATGCCCTACGAATCGATCCCTTCTTCTAGTCAAGTTGTGCCACAAACTCCTCTTCTCTCCAATTCTATTGCATACCTCCTCATTAGTTATGTGATCTACTCATCTAATCTTCAGCATTCTTTTGTAACACCACATTTCGAAAGCTTCTATTCTCTTCTTGTCTAAACTATTTATCGTCCACGTTTCACTTCCACACAAGGCTACACTCCATACAAATACTTTCAGAAACGACTTCCTGACACTTAAATCTATACTCGATGTTAACAAATTTCTCTTCTTCAGAAACGCTTTCCTTGCCATTGTCAATCTACATTTTATATCCTCTCTACTTCGACCATCATCAGTTATTTTGCTCCCCAAATAGCAAAACTCATTTACTACTATAAGCGCCTCATTTCCTAATCTAATTCCCGCAGCTTCACCCGATTTAATTAGACTACATTCCATTATCCTCGGTTTGCTTGTTTTGATGTTTATCTTATATCCTCCTTTCGAGACACTGTCCATTCCGTTTAGCTACTCTTCCAGGTCCTTTGTTGTCTCTGACAGAATTACAATGTCATCGGCGAACCTCAAAGTTTTTATTTCTTCTCCATGGATTTCAATTTCAACTCCGAATTTTTCTTTTGTTTCCTTCGCTGCTTGCTCATTATACAGATTGAATAACATCAGGGATAGTCTACGACCCTGTCTCACTCCCTTCCCAACCACTGCTTCACTTTCATGTGTCTCGACTCTTATAACTCCCTTCTGGTTTCTGTACAAATTGTAAATAGCGTTTCGTTCCCTGTATTTTACCCCTGCCACCTTCAGAATTTGAAAGAGAGTATTCCAGTCAACGTTGTCAAAAGCTTTCTCTAAGTCCACAAATGCTAGAAACGTAGGTTTGCCTTTCCTTAATCTATTTTCTAAGATAAGTCGTAGGATCAGTATTGCCTCAAGTGTTCCAAAATTTCCACGGAATCCGAACTGATCTTCTCCGAGGTCGGCTTCTACCAGCTTTTCCATTTGTCTGTAACGAATTCGTGTTAGTATTTTGCAGCCGTGACTTATTAAACTGATAGTTCGGTGATTTTCACATCTGTCAACACCTGCTCTTTTTGGGATAGGAATTATTATATTCTTCTTGAAGACTGAGGAAATTTCGCCTGTCTCATACATCTTGCTCACCAGATGGTAGAGTTTTGTGAGGCCTGGCTCTCCCAAGGCCATCAGTAGTTCTAATGGAATGTTGTCTACTCCCGGGGCCTTGTTTCTACTCAGGTCTTTCAGTGCTCTGTCAAACTCTTCACGCAGTATCATATCTCCTATTTCATCTTCATCTACATTCTCTTCCATTTCTATAATATAGTCCTCAAGAACATCGCCCTTGTATAGACCCTCTATATATTCCTTCCACCTTTCTGCTTTCCCTTCTTTGCTTAGAACTGGGTTTCATTATGAGCTCTTGATATTCATGCAGATGCTTCTCTTTTCTGCAAAGGTCTCTTTAATTTTCCTGTAGGCAGTATCTATCTTACCCCTAGTGATATGCGCCTCTACATCCTTACATTTGTCCACTAGCCATCCCTGCTTAGCCAATTTGCATTTCCTGTCAATCTCATTATTGAGACGTTTGTATTCCTTTTTGCCTGCTTCATTTACTGCATTTTTATATTTTCTCCTTTCATCGATTAAATTCAATATCTCTTCTGTTACCCAAGGATTTCTTCTAGCCCTCGTCTTTTACTTGATCCTCTGCTACCTTCACTATTCCATCTCTCAAAGCTACCCTTTCTTCTTCTACTGTATTTCTTTCCCCCATTCTTGTCAATGGTTCCCTAATTCCTTCCCTGAAGCTCTCTATAACCTCTGGTTCTTTCAGTTTATCCAGGTCCCATCTCCTCAAATCCCACCTTTTTGCAGTTTCCTCAGTTTTGCATACCTAGCTTAAATTTATCTCTCGGGAAAAAGGCGCATTTTAACTCGCAATGAGCATTTGAACAAGTGGTAAATCACAGACCCACAAATGTCTGTGTATTACCGCATGTAGCGCGTGCAAGTGCCTGTATTCGCGAACGTAACGACCTGATTGGCTTACTTCAAAGCTAAGTAACTCGGAAGCGGTTCCACATATAGGATCTTTTTGTTAACAGTTATTTGTCAGCACAACCTTCCCTGTAACACCCTTACAAGCTTTTCAGCCTGTTTGTGACCACCCTGTATAAGTGGCGATCAGAAAGTTTCCGTTCGAAGGCCGTACAGTCCAGAATCGGTAGGGCAGTCACGCAAAATAGCTTTGAACATTGACATAAGGATCTCTATCCGGCGCCAGGTTGAAGATATCGTTTGTTGAAAGACCGTGTCCTACTGCGTGAAGGTCCATAACGGCTTGCTGCATATACTCACCCATTAGGAATTGTTGACCGTTCAGCGACATTTTTATGGGACCGAAGGCGTCATAATCGCTTGGCTAGAGAGATCACGACTACAGGGCATCAACAAATGCCTGCTTTCTGTTCTCCGTAATTGATGAGGCTGGGCTACGATATCGACCGGAGTCTTGCGTCGAATCGCGACCACCATGGAATTTGGGGCTCCATTCCACAACGGTTGTTTTCGACAAACATGCTGCCCCATACACATTCTGAATTTTCCAAAGGATCTACCGGCGTTTGTCGTTCGGCAACCAAGAAAAGAAAACACATCAAAAAAAGTTTTGCATCACCCCGGTTCTCAGAACTCCTGAAGATAGACGTTGACTGTGGATATTATATCACAGACACAGTCCCTCTGACTGTTCAGAGATGTCATTAAACCCGCCCAAAGATGTAAAGAACCATGCATGAACAGCGCCTATTATACGGAGGGGCCCAACAACCGGTCAGTTCCATTCATTCCACCAGGAAGGAGGTACACAGCTCGTGTTGCCTGTAGTTCAGCCATGCCTAGATGGTCAATACCGCGGTGCGATCATGTCCGCGTTGTTACTTTGCACCAGGAAGGGCTCTCAACAAGGGTAGTGTCCAGGCGTCTCGGAATGAACCAAAGCGATATTGTTCGGACATGGAGGAGATACAGAGAGACACGAACTGTCAATGACATGCCTCGCTCAGGCCAGCCAAGGGCTACTGTTGCAGTGGATGACCGCTGCATACAGATTATCACTTGGAGGAACCCTGACACCAACTCCACGATGTTGAATAGCGCTTTTTGTGCAGCCATAGGACGTCGTGTTACGACTCAAACTGTGCGCAATAGGCTGCATGATGCGCAACTTCTCTCCCGACGCCTATGGCGAGGTCCATCTTTGCAGCCACAACACCATGCAGGGCGGTGCAGATGGGCCCAACAACATGCCGAATGGACCGCTCAGGATTGGCATCACGTTCTCTTCGCCGATGAGTGTCGCATATGCCTTCAACCAGACAATCGTCGGAGACGTCTTTGGAGGCGACCCGGTCAGGCTGAACGCCTTGGAAATACTGTCCAGCGAGTGCATCAGGCTGGAGGTTCCCTGATATTTTGAGATGGCATTATGTGGGGCCAACGTACGCCACTGGTGGTCATGGAAGGCGCCGTAACGGCTGTACGATACGTGAATGCCATCCTCCGACCGCTAGTGCAACCATATCGGCAGCATATTGGCGAGGCATTCATTTTCATGGACGACAGTTCACGCCCCCATCTTGCACATCTTATGAATGACTTCCTTCAGGATAACGACATCGCTCAACTAGAGTGGCCAGCATGTTCTCCAGACATGAACCCTATCGAACATACGTGGGATAGATTGGAAAGGGCTGTTTATGAACGACGTGACCCACCAACGACTCCGAGGGATGTACGCAGAACCGCCGTTAAGGAGTGGGACAATCTGGACCAACAGTGCCTTGATGAACTTGTGGATAGTATGCCGTGACGAATACAGGCTTGCATCAGTTCTAAAGGACTGGGTATTAAAGGTACCGGTGTGTGCAACAATCTATACCACCACCTCTGACGGTCTCGCTGTATGGTGGTACAACATGTAATGTGTGGTATTCATGAGCAATAAAGAGGGCGGAAATGATGTTTCTGTTGATCTCTGTTCCAATTTTCTGTACAGGTTCCGGAACTCTCGGAGCAGAGGTGATGCAAAACTTTTTTTGATGTGTTATAACAGCATGTCGGTCCCGTTTGGATGCATTTAGTAATAACGTAGCAGTAGTTCGCGTTTCTGCATTTACAGCACACAAGTCGGAAGAACACGAATGTACCACTAATCCCTTGCCTACATGGCTATGCTTATGTAGCTACATGAGGGTCGCGCTGCGTGGCATATACGCTGCGGCAACGCCCTCAGTCGGATATTTTCTGATCGCCGCTCCTGTTTCATAATTCTGTGAATTGTTCCAGGTGTATGTTTAAGTTTGCAATGTTTTCTTTCCATGTCGCGATCTATTGCTGGCGATATTTCACGTCCAAGATAGTTAAACGTTGATACCTGCTCCGTTATTTTGCCACTCTCTCAATTTTGGGTCATATTGTGTTTTTTCCCCCAGAAATGACAGTAAACTATATTCTTTCTGTTGCACAATAACAACATCGTCTGGATATAAAATACTACTTACTCTATTCTGCGCTGACAGCGTTATACCACACTCTAAAATTTGTTTTCATCTAACTATGACCTCGTCCACAATGATACTATAAAGTGCTCTGGAAAGAGTGCAAAGAGTGCTAGCCGCGCGGGATTAGCTGAGCGGTCTAGGGCGCTATAGTCATGGACTGTGCGGCTGGCCCCGGCGGAGGTTCGAGTCCTCCCTCGGGCATGGGTGTGTGTGTGTATGTCTTTAGGATAATTTAGGTTAAGTAGTGTGTAAGCTTAGGGACTGATGACCTTAGCAGTTAAGTCCCATAAGATTTCACACACATTTGAACATTTTTTAAAGACTGCTAATTTTTCTAACTCCTATCTTTGACTTTACTGGCGCTATTAGCTGATTCGCTGTGTCAATAAACACACTAGTGTTTTGATATAGACGTCTGATCGCTTTTACTAAATTATTTGCAAAACCTTTTCTTATCAAAATTTACCACAGCATAGTACTGTTTACGCAGTCAAACGCCTTTTAAACATCGAAGAAAATGATCATATGAGCTTCCAAACTGAATTTCCTCTTTCTCGATCATTTGTTTCACTACGAAAATAGCATCTACTTTACAGCGGCACGTCCAAACCCTGTCTGTTCTTCGCTGACGATAGGGTCTTCTATGTCCTTAAACCCACTAGAAAGCCGGGAGCCAAAATCTTATGACTAGCAGCGACGCTGTTATGGTGGAGGCTTTCAAATCGAACTAAGAATCATTATACTTGTTACCTGCGCGATACTTACGCAGTTGGCAATTCAAAATGATTCGAAATTCATATTATGATACATTGACGTGGCAGTCGCTGATCACAGGCGTTGTGACTGTAAGAATGATCGGATTGTGTTTACTTTAGTAAAATTCTTCTGCCTGTGTGACAGAGTCGTGGTGAGTCGTTGCGTCCTTGTTGCTACAATAGTATACAGTTTTTCTAAGGATGATGAAGAATGTTTGCAACAGGAGCCGAATTGCTGCTAGTTTCATCACATCATGACGCAGTCACACAGCCAGAAAAAAATTTACTGAAACTGACTCCGGCTCCGAAAGCCAACGCTCTTACACTATTAATGTTTATTTATTTTATATACAATACCCCTAAATATATGTTGGAAAAGTAATAAATAAGGGTACTTTTAAGGTCCTATCATTGATAGAGGCATACAGTTAATGATGAAAATTAACTGCACTCCCAGCCAATATTTTCGGAAGTTAAAAAATACATTATAAATTAAAGATAACAACATCTTTCGAGTCAAATTTAAGTAAGAAAACATGAGCATTTTAATCAAAGTAGAGTTTCGAACCCTACGTATTAACTCTTCACCAAATTCTAACGAAACACTGGGATTTCCTTGCATGACGTCTAAGAGATATGCAGAATTACGTGGCGTATTGGCTCCTCTTCTAACTTTCCGCAAAATCGCTTAATAGGAACGCCGGAACAGTTTCTCTGAATAGGGTATATAGATATTGGTTCTTCGTTGTAGTCGAATCAGAATTTATGCTCCATGTGCATTGACCCCATGTCACATTAAACTCTAATCCACCTTAATTCCTTTTTGCCATGTAAGTATAATTCTGTCAACTTCAATCTACATCTCATCCCAGTCGTATATGCAAGAATTCATCTTCAGAAATTACAAATTTTTCTCTTCCTTCATTTTACTTAACGCCACTCCCGTGCTTGGTTCGGCATCAACACGAACACGCACATGCTTTCGGAGTGTCAGTCGCTGACATCATACTAACGTGTGAACGAAATATGTGTTGAATCGTTTCTGCGTAAAGGTACAGCTAAGCAAACAGGCTTTCAAGCATGATTAATTTAAGTTCTTGTGCTTTGTTATCTAGCATTCCACTCTCTGCAGTGCCTCGCGGTATCACGCTGAAAGCTTGTTGACGGAAATTCTCAAAGGCCACCAGGTTTTCCTCTCAGCTGGTAGGCTTCTGCACCTTGACCTTGACCGTAAGCTATCTCTGGAGAGACAGGCAGAAAACCGCGTTTACTTTGTTTACTGCCGTCGTTTGGCTTCACCCCCCCCTCCCCCACCCCTCCGTAATGGCTGCTCCTTAGTTTCTCGGACAACAAGATAACACATGTTTGAGTGCTCTTCTATTGGTCCTACCACTTACACGATGGTGAATACATTGAGCTGCTCCCTCTCACGTTACACGAGTACTCATGTAATAAGCAAAGATACTGAAGTAATAATCAAGGTTACCGTCTAATGATCCATCGATAACCAAGTCATTAGAGACGAAACGCTAGCTCAGTTAGACGAAACGCGTTCTGCTGTGAGCTCAGCGAAGGAACTTTCGCAACGTTCTCCTGAAGAAACGACAAGAACTTCATGAAACCAGTCAGCGTGGTTGGATAGAATTTAAGCGCGAGGCTCCCGAAAATCAGATTCGTAAACTTGTGCCTCTTCCTTCGACGGAAACATAATGGTTCTCCAATCATTTGCAACTAGAGTCGGGGATAATTTCTAGAATAAAAACCAGATAGAATATGTCGCTCGAATCATTGTTACTGATTACTTGCCATAGGACGATATGATTCCACATCACCGGAAATAGTTAAAGAGCTCACCATTAGTAGCAAAGCATGAGCTGCACAAGCATTATGGATACGCTGTACCAGGTCATTGGTTTCTTGAATCAGAGTAGCGTATGTCATAACTTCACATGTCCCTATCGTAAAAAGTCTAGCGGACTAATGTCAAGAGCCTGGGAAGGGCAATGAACTGGACGTTGCCGACTAATTCTTCGTCTTGGGGGGATGCTGACCAACAACAGGGGCAATTCCAAATTGACGAACACTGGGGTACCACCTGAAGCGGCTACCGGTCAAAAGTTTTAGATTACCTATCACAGCTATGGATTTGTGATTGAAACAGGGATTTCGTTTTGAATATTCTGTTATATCCCCATTCAGATAATGAAGCTAATATAAATAGGTACAGACAATGCGTCTCTGTTGTGTATTTGACTGGTTGTTCGCCTACAGAGGCGCAGATGAGTATTCATAACAACACACGTTGCTCTAACAGAGACGGTTAGGGTCGAATAGGCTTCATTCCTTCTGCTGTCTGTTCACATGGGAACAGAGTAAACGTTTGCGGCCTCGTTCCGCACCTGAAATTATCGAGGAATTATATACTATGCTAGCAGCAACAAAAAAATGGTTCAAATGGCTCTGAGCACTATGGGACTCAACTGCTGAGGTCATTAGTCCCCTAGAACTTAGAACTAGTTAAACCTAACTAACCTAAGGACATCACAAACATCCATGCCCGAGGCAGGATTCGAACCTGCGACCGTAGCGGGCTTGCGGTTCCAGACTGCAGCGCCTTTAACCGCACGGCCACTTCGGCCGGCTAGCAGCAACAATCTCTATCTCAACACTCCAACGCCGTCTCCCTGAAGAAGATTTAAAAGGTGCATAGGGGCCAAAAAGCTTTGTTACGCAAACAAAATAAGGTGAAACGTTTGCAGTGGGCGCAGCAACATAAAAACTGGAGCGAGCAACAATGATCTAGGGTGTTATGCACGGTCGGGTCTAAGTTTGAAGTATTTGGAAGCCATCGTCGAATGTTTGTTCGCAGTAGCGTTCTCGCTTCCGACGCCCGGGTTCCCGGGTTCGATTCCCGGCGGGGTCAGGGATTTTCTCTGCCTCGTGATGACTGGGTGTTGTGTGATGTCCTTAGGTTAGTTAGGTTTAAGTAGTTCTAAGTTCTAGGGTACTGATGACCATAGATGTTAAGTCCCATAGTGCTCAGAGCCATTTGAACCATTTTTTGTTTGTTCGCAGACTTCGTGGAGAACGTACGAAGACTCAGTGGGTGGGGCCAACGCTGAAGCATGGTCGACGGTCGCTCATGGTATGGCGATGTTTTGAGTGCGATAAAGTCAATGATCTAGAGAAAATTAATGGAACATTAAAGAAGGAAGGACATCATAGGGTACTGATCAACTGCGAAGTTTCATCTAGCAAAAGACTTGTTGGTCGTGGGTTTGTTCTTCAGCAGCAAAGTGATCCAAAACATGGTTCTAGATTGTTGCAGATGGTATGTCGATAGAAAAGAGAAATGTGAGCAACTGAAGAATGTGAAACGACGAAGTCAGTTATCTGACTTAAATGCCATTGAACTCTTAGGGGTTGAACTTGACAGTGAGATCAGTAAAAACTGACGTTATCTAAAGTTCAATAATTTACAGATGATGGGAATACCCTGAGTTTGTGTAGCTGTACTAAATCTAAACCATATTGTATTGCATTCGACAACAGAGAGAGATAATATTTATTTTATTGGTCTACTTAGTTTTCACGATGTGTTCGTACATTGAAATGAAGTACGAGTGGCGTTCAATAAGTAATGCAACACATTTTTTCACGGCAAATTTCGGTTGAAAAAATACGATATTTGTTGTGGGACATCGTGCAATATTCCCGCTTTAGTTCCTACAATTTAATGTAGTTACGAAAAGTGGCGCGCTGTACGATAGCTTCAAAATGGCGTCTGTAACGGAGGTATGTTCCAATCAGAGAGCTGTCGTTGAGTTTATTTCGACTGAAAACCAGAGCACCGCAGACAGCCATTGGCGCTTGCAGAATGCCTACGGCGACATGGCAGTGTTCAAAAGCACGTTCTGTTGTAGGGTTAGGCGTCTGTCGTCATCATAACAAAGTCACGCAAACCTATCCTATGTCTCGTGTGTTGGCCAACCGCATGCAGCTGTGACTCCTGCAATATTGGAACGTGCGGACACACTCATTCGCGGTGATCAACGGATCAGAATCAAACACCTCGCTGCTCAACTGGACAACTGTGTTCGCAGAGCTGACACACTCGTCCACCAGCTGTGGTGCTCAAATGTGCGTTTTGTTCTGTTACATCAGATTTTGTTTCGGTGAGAAGCACATCATGTGGCGTGCAGCGCTAAATTATTCAGCGTGGGAATCCGTGCTCTCAAGTTTGCCACGCTGTACACTATCGATTGTTACAATCGCTTTCAGGCTCCTATCCCTTTTTATTAAAACAGGAGAAAAAAAAGCACACACTGTTTTTATTGTTGTTGTTGCAGTCTTTAGTCCGTAGTCTGGTTTGATGCTGCTCTCCGTGCTACTTTATTCTGTGCAAGTCCCTTCGTTTCCGAATGACTTTTGCAACCTAAATCCGTTTCAGCATGCTTACTGTATTCATCCCTTGGTCTCCCTCTACAATTCCCCACCCCCCTCCCCCTCCCCACATACACACACACGCACACACTTCTTTTCATTAGCAAATTAATGTTTCCTTGTTGCCTCAGAATGTGTGCTATCAAGTGACAAGTGACAAATGAAAGAACTTTTCTTTGATGCTGCAGAGTTAAATCGTTTCATTTGGTCTCGCTCTCCTACAATAACCTGGTGGTAACGTACGTATGTAGGGGTACGCTCCCAAATTTGTGCTGTGAAACTCCAGCAACTATGGCGAAGGAACAGCTTTGTTAACTTGCCACAAGTTGGCGCGGGAATAAAATGGAGTAAATACTTACGTGTTCATGCATACCCGTTATTATTATGGATACGCGGTGGAATCATTACAGAGGAATCAGCCCACGAACAATAAGTGGGACACAACAAACAGAGATATTAGCACGCTAGCATAAGCTCATATTTCGTAAACTTTTACTTCAAGGAACTAGGTAAATGTCTGAATTTCTGTTCTGGTAACACACAGTCAATAACGAACTCATTGTATCCAAATGAAGGTCCATTCATTTATGGTTCATGATTACAACATAACGGACTATGGTGAGCCTCTGTTTTCAAACATTTCGTAAAGTACATGGTCTTCTTTGTTTTTCGGCTTCTATTTTCCATAGTTACAGATTTACAAGTTGTATTGGTTTTGCGAAAGGAAGAAGGAAGGAAGATTGGGTTTAGCGTCCCGTCGACACCGAGGTCATTGGAGACGGAGCACAAGCTAGGATTGTACTACGGAAGGAGAAGGAAATCGGCAGTGCCATTTCAAAGGAACCATCCCGTCATTTGCCTGATCGATTTAGGGATCACGGAAAATCTAAATCTGGCTGGCCGGACGCGGGTTTGACCCCTCGTCTTCTCGAATGCAAGTCCAGTGTGCTAACCACTGCACCACTTCGCTCGGTTTGCTTTTGCAACTGTAATGGTCTTATTAAGACCAAACGAGTTTCGCTTTGACGTAAAGCATCTTCAGTGACTGTGTGCAAGTGCGTATGCGCATGCGCGTGAGCGTGTGTGTGTGTGTGTGTGTGTGTGTGTGTGTGTGTGTGTGTGTGCGTGTGTGCGCGCGCGCGCGTGTGTGTAAAAGGAGTTAACATGTCCTTATTTTGTGTGTGTAAATATTGCTTTACTATGGTACAATTGTGGCTGATCTAGGGTGGGGATACTGTCTAGTCTGTGATATTTTTTGTTGTGTCTAGGGGGATTGATCTTTCTCTACAATATGTTTTATTAGTTTACATAACGCCTAGCTGCTGATGTTTCTATCGCCATTTATTACGTATTTGATCTCTATTATTATTTTTTTAAATTTATAAGTTCTCTTGTGGGTTTAGGAGATGTTTCTTGACTCTTTCCACGTCGCTTTTTACTGTGTTAGTGTGGTAGTTTTCTCGCCGTAGGTTTTCTGCAAATATTCAATGGCAGGTGCTGTATATCCGTGCGCTTTTTTTGTTCCTAATACCTTATTTCAA
This sequence comes from Schistocerca serialis cubense, assembly GCF_023864345.2. NCBI lineage: Eukaryota > Metazoa > Arthropoda > Insecta > Orthoptera > Acrididae > Schistocerca > Schistocerca serialis. The sequence goes on along the minus strand of NC_064639.1, from coordinate 794,422,723 downwards.
AAGTTTTGCCAGTCTGCCGTAAGTATAGAACATCACAGCTGTTACAATGGACTTGGTAAATGCCAGATTTTTGGTACGCAGTGTGATCCTCCTTTTTTAGACATTTCTGTGTAGAGTTATACTACAGTGTAGAGCGGAATGTTTTTTTTTTGTTCTTGCTTCTTGAGGATGTTCCCTATTCTGTGTGAGAGTTTGTTTCCGTATGAGAGTGTGTACCACTTGTCTGTTGAGTTACTGGGTTGTGCCCTTCCTGTGATGTGATGGTTCTTTTGGTGGGTTTTATAAGACTTTCACTACAGTTGCAAAAGACGGTATTTAATTTACACAATTTGTTTTCGTAAAGCGTTTCAGGTGATGTAAAAAAAGGTTCTAATGGCTCTGAGCACTATGGGACTTAACATCTGAGGTCATCAGTTCCCTAGAACTTAGAACTACTTAAACCTAACTAACCTAAGGACCTCACACACATCCATGCCCGAGGCAGGATTCGAACCTACGACAGTAGCAGTCGCGCGGGTCCGGACTGAAGCGCCTAGAACCGCTCTGTCACCGCGGTCGGCGCAGCTGATGTAAAATCATAAGTAATTAGTCTCCGCCACTATTGTCATTAAGTATCGGTGCTACATATACCTCACGTAATTTCGCTGGATGATCCTAATGTTGTGTTCCGTTAGCAGCAAGGAAAATAACTTTAAAAAGTAACGGTTGGAAATTCCTCACAGGTTGTGCACGCTTCTATGACAGCGCAAAATTACGCAGTAAACTACATTCTTTTCGAGTTTGTAGTATAGTGCTTAATATATTTCATGTTATCTATTTCTCTGATGGAAGGAAGATTAGCACTTAACTTCCCATCAACGCCAGAGATTATTAGAGGGTAACAAAAGATCCACTTTCTGCAGGACGTCCCTGAAGCCGGTTATATGGAGACCCTGCAGAAAACGGAGCGTCAGTCTCTTTAAGTACATCCTACCTAGGTAGTTAAGACTTTTTAAGACGCCTGTTATGGAAATGACATTGCCCTCAGGGAAAGTGCACACTGATTCGAGTAGCCTCTCACCACGTGTTTGCCATTATGTGGCTCTTTATTGCTGCACGCCCATTGTCCTCCTACTTATCGAAAAGTTTGCTTATTTATGATAAGTGCCAGGCTTATTACTGCTATCTGACCTGTCACAACCAAATGAAATGGCTACACAATCTGAGTCGCACAATAAATCAGCAGACTTCTCGGGCGCTTATCGTCACTGTGTAACGCTTCTTAAATATTGCAATGACAACAACAAAACAAGCGTCACTTGATAGTGTGTGCTAGATGAACCACAAATTCAAGTTCTTTGTGGCGTTGTGAATAAAACGTCGATTCTGTTACATGCAGATACGAAAGAGAGCTTAAGTACACTGATTTCACAACGCTACGTTAGGGCAGCGGCAATGGCTGCATTCATTCCGAAAATCTTGAGTTTAACATTTTTACATATAAAGAACACAAGCACAGAAGGGAGTCCAAGCGAATTTATATATCTTTTTCTGTTCTGATACGTATTTGTATACCGCTAATTGCATCATGGATAAGAATGCCATTCAACAGAATAATAAGTTTCCTTGTTTCTGCAGGGTTCTCTGAATGGTCTTTCCGCGACTACCTCGATAATGGGCAACCTCTGGGAAGAAGAAGCAGAAGAATCATAAGAAGACGAAGAAAAACATGATGTAGTCATTCACACATAAGCTTTCAAATTATGAAACATACAAGTCAGACACAACAAGAAGAATATGAGTCAGCAATAGTTTAATATTTGACAATTTTGCTATGAAGAAACGGAAATAATAAAAGTACTTTTTAATAATGTGCATTGTTTGGCACTCTTGTTTTACCAATTATTTTAAGTATTTTGAATCAGATAGTAGTGTTTAGTCATACAAATAAACACAAACGTTCGCACGCCATTCGAAGACATACATTCTGTGATCGGAGTGCGACATTAAATGCACTTTGATGTGCAATTACATCATCTTCCCATCACTCTGTCCTTATAAAGTTGGCATTCACTATGATTGACATTGCTAGAATAGGACGTATCAGAAGCGATCTTCCACGACTGATAAAAGTGAATATTTGTTGACGTGGCACATCACACTCATTGTCAGATAAGATGTATTTCGTATTGCTCAATTTCTAACGTCTGCGTTACAAAAGGCTGTCAACATAATAATAAAACTATGGTAATATGTTCACACGAAATGCAAAATTGTATTACGTTTCTCCAAAAAGGCCGCCAGCTGCCTCTAAAATATGTCTCTTATCTGTACTAAGAGAATCCAAAATATTATCCCAACAATATACTCGTATGCTTTTTTTGTTTCATTTGCATAATAAATAAACAAGAAAGTTAAACGACATAACCCATACATAAATTACTACAGTGCTCTGCATTAATACGTCGCGGTGCAACCCACAGTATTACCAACAGATTGCAAATCCACCTGTCTCACACCTGTAGACACACTCGAAGAGAAGTAAACAAGCTAGCAAAACACTCGCCCAACAGCTGCCAAACTAGAATATTGCGCTGCATGTTACTGTCATCCAACAGCTGGATGCAAACAGAACTCTGATTGGCCAGCACTTGCGCATCCAGAGGCAGATCATATTGTTGCTCAATAAGAATTTAGAAATAATAGGTAGTAAAATATTTTCAATTTAATTACAATGAACATGCGCAGAAAGATAGTTCATCGCTGTAAGCACAGGTAGAATAAACAGCAGGAAAGATGACTTCCGAAGAAATGAGGCGAGCGTGGTTGCGCAGTAGGACACTGCACTCTTGTTCATGAGGACTACGGCTCAAATTGCCGTTCTGCCATCCAAATATACGTGTTCCGTTATTCCCCTAAATTATTTGCTGCCCATTCGGGACGGTTCTGCGACAGGGTGCGGTGAATTCCCTTCCTTATCTTTCCCTAAATCTTGTTGCGAGAGAGTACACCCGAATCAGTTTACACTTCCTCCAAGTGCTATGATGTGGATCAGCTACACAAGCGACGAAAATTTTAGGAACAACGTCGTTCCATGACATTTCGTATTTAAAGTTGGAGGATGGTGGCCACAGTCAAAACACCCCAATACGACTGGTCGCTTAGGCTCATTAGGATGGAGGTGACAACCAAGCATCGCTCGTGCAAAACTCGGCTTGCCCTTTTCTAACATGAAGTACTGCGAACCGTAGGCTGACAATTATAACGAGTGTCCAGAGTCGCTGCTGTGTGATATTTCTTATTATTCACGTATGGGCCCAACAGGACCACGCGAGGTATAATCAGTCAACGTCGCTTTTGATGGTTGGCCTTCCTTTGTGTCCAAATTTGTTTCACCCTTTCAGAATGAAGTCCCTTTCTTTCATCAGACCACTGTATTCCAGTCCGTTTTCTATTTTCCCTCTGACCAACTTTCCAATCAAATATCTTTTGTGTGAGTGTTTTTGTATCTGTAACGTCTGCCTGAGTTATACCAGCTACTTTGAGATCCCCCTTAAGCTCAGTTTTGGTCTTACTTCTGTTTTCGTAGAATTCTACTATTTGTTTTATCAACCTAGTGGGCACAATTCCTTTAATGTCTGATATTAATTTTTATTCCTTTCACTTTCACTACAGATGTGTTTCGGCTACATTGCTGTTATCGCATGACCTGCGGTGCAATCTGTGTGGCATTATTTCCATTACACATACTTATGCTATAGCAGAACAGTGAGCGTGGGTTGCTACAAACCATATTATCTAGATTGACTGAGATACATAAAACATCGTTGACAAATGTATATTGGCTGTGGTTCTATATTTGTTGAATTTAGGAAGTAATTAATTTGTAATGACAATAGTTCGACAGTTCTGTAGCTATAGCAGTTCGACAGTTCGGTAGCTCCGACGCCACGCACTATGTGATCAAAAGTATCCGGACACCTGCCTGAAAATGTCTTACAAATTCGTAGCACCCTCCGACGGTAATGCTGGAATTCAATACGGTGTTGGCCCACTCTTAGCCTCAATAACAGCTTTCACTCTCGCAGAGATACATTCAATCAGGTCCTGGAAGGTTTCTTGGGGAATGGCAGCCCATCCTTTACGGAGTGCTGCACTGAGGAGAGGTATCGATGTCGGTCGCTGAGGCCCGGCAAGGAACCGGCGTTCTAAAACATACAAAAGGTTTTCCATAGGAACAATAACATCACCGGCCTTCGAATTTTACTATTGGCTCTACACAAGCTGGCAGATGACTTTCACCGGGCATTCGCCATACTCACACCCTATTGTCGGATCGCCACATTGTGTACCGTGATTCTTCACTCCACACAACGTTTTTCCACTGTTCAGTCGTCGAATGTTTACGCTCCTTACACCAAGCGAGGCGTCGTTTGGCATTTACCGGCGTGATGTGTGGCTTATGAGCAGCCGCTCGACCATGAAATCCAAGTTTTCTCACCTCCCGCCTAACTGTCATAGTACTTGCAGTGGATCCTGATGCAGTTTGGAATTCCTGTGGGATGGTCTGGATAGATGTCTGCCTATTGCACATTACGACCCTCATCAACTGTCAGCGGTTTCTGTCAGTCAACAGACGAGATCGGCCTGTAAGAGTTTGTGCTGTTTACGTGTCCCTTCACGTTTCCACTTCACTACCACACCGGAAACAGTGGGCAGAGGGATGTTTAGGAGTGTGGAAATCTCGTGTACAGACATATAACACAAGTGACAGCCAATCAGCTGACCGCGTTCGAAGTCCGTCAGTTTTGCGGTTCACCCAGTTCTGCTCTCTCAGGGTGTATAATGAATACTGAGGTCGCTGATATGGAGTACCTGGCAGTAGGTGGCAGCACAGTGCACCTAATGTGAAAAACGTATGTGTTTGGGGGTGTCCGGATAGTTTTGATCACATAGTGTATGTTTATAAAGTAGAACCACTGTTATACGAACGATATTTGGTTCCAGAATGAGATTTTCACTCTGCAGCGGAGTGTGCGCTGATATGAAACTTCCTGGCAGATTAAAACTGTGTGCCCGACCGAGACTCGAACTCGGGACCTTTGCCTTTCGCGGGAAAGTGCTCTACCATCTGAGCTACCGAAGCACGACTCACGCCCGGTGCTCTACCAAGTGGTAGAGCACTTGCCTGCGAAAGGCAAAGGTCCCGAGTTCGAGTCTCGGTCGGGCACACAGTTTTAATCTGCCAGGAAGTTTCATATCAGCGCACACTCCGCTGCAGAGTGAAAATCTCATTCTGGAACATCCCCCAGGCTGTGGCTAAGCCATGTCTCCGCAGTATCCTTTCTTTCAGGAGTGCTAGTTCTGCAAGGTCCGCAGGAGAGCTTCTGTAAAGTTTGGAAGGTAGGAGACGAGGTACTGGCAGAAGTAAAGCTGTGAGCACCGGGCGTGAGTCGTGCTTCGGTAGCTCAGCTGGTAGAGCACTTGCCCGCGAAAGGCAAAGGTCCCGAGTTCGAGTCTCGGTCGGGCACACAGTTTTAATCTGCCAGGAAGTTTGATATTTGGTTGTTTGTATGTTTGAAGTAGTCTATATTTATAACTGTCGCAGGGGCATATACGCCAAATAAAAAACCCTACCCAATAATCATCTGTAAATTGATAGCACCTAAGTTCGCTGCAAACATAAAATACTGCGAACACACAGCGACAACAGATATACGCGCAACTAGATAATGTATCATGTGCATAATAGTGCTTATACTCATACTTATAAACATATGACATCGTAGCTACAAAACTCTCAAAATACTGTCATTACGTTCGCAGCTCGTGGTCGTGCGGTAGCGTTCTCGCTTCCAGCGCCCGGGTTCCCGGGTTCGATTCCCGGCGGGGTCAGGGATTTTCTCTGCCTCGTGATGACTGGGTGTTGTGTGATGTCCTTAGGTTAGTTAGGTTTAAGTAGTTCTAGGTTCTAGGGGACTGATGACCATAGATGTTAAGTCCCATAGTGCTCAGAGCCATTTGAACCAGTTTTGAACTGTCATTACAAATTAATTGTTACCTTAAGTCAAAAAGTATAGAACGATAGTCAAAAGAAAGATCCCAACGATGTCATATGAATTACAATCTATCTAGACAATATATACATAAATATCAGTCTCGTTCAGTCTTCTAATCACAAATATGTATAATGAAAATGTCACCCACACTGTACCGCAGGTTAGTTTGGCAATGACATTTCAGCCGAAACAGACATATAGTGAAAGTGAAAGAAATGAAGATTGATATCACACAGGGTGATATCACATAGCAGCGAGTCTGGACACCCCTTATATATATATGTTCCTTGGTGACTGATACTACGCTGAGCTGTGGTTTCTAACTATGGGACGCAACACCTGAGGTCATCAGTCCCCTAGACTTAGAAGTACCTAAACCTAACTAACATAAGGACATCACACACATCCATGCCCTAGGCAGGATTCGAACCTGCGACCGTAGCAGCAGCGAGGTTCCGGACTGAAGCGCCTAGAACCGGTGTAGCCCCGTGGAAATAAACTAGGAATACGCTGTTCCATATTCCTGTATCTCTCGAAAGTGTTTGACACGGTGCACCACTGCAGACTGTTGGCGAAGGTACGAACATACGGACTAGGTTTCCCGGTATATGAGTGCCTCGAATACTTTCTAAGTAATAGAATCCAGTATGCTGTCCTCTACGGGCAGTGTTCATCAGAGACGAGGGTGTCCTCACGAATACCACAGAAAAGTGTGACAGAACCGCTCTGAACATTAATGAGCTGACGGACAGGGTGAGCAGCAATCACCCTGTGTTTGCTATGAAGCTGTTGTGTACGAGAAGTTGTAGTCGTTGAGTGACGGTAGGTAGACGCAAGTCGACTTAGACAAAATTGCAGTTATTGTGATGAATGGCACCTTGCTCAAACTGTAGAAAAATGTAAGTAACGCAGATTAATAGGGAAATCTATCCCATAATGTTCGAATAAAGCGTCAATAGTTTGCTGCTTGGAACAGTTGCGACGGTTAAATATTGAGGCGCAATGTTGCAAAGTGATATGAAATGGAACGAGCGCGCATGGGCGGTAGTATGGAAGGTGAATAGTCGGTTTCGGTTTACTGGGAATGTTTTAGGAAAGCGTATGACGCTAGTTCGGCACATTTTTGATTACTGCTCGAATATTTTGGGAACTCGACCAGGTCAAATTAAAGGAAAACATAGAAAAAATTCAGAGGCTGGCTGTAGATATGTTACCTGTAGGTTATAAATTGGGAATTTGTGGTAAGTTCCTACAGGACCAAACTGTTGAGGTCATCGGTCCCCACGCTTACAAACCACTTAATCTAACGCTAAGGACAACACACACGCCCATGCCCGAGGGAGGGCTCGAACCTCCGACGGGGGGAGCACTGCGAACCGTGGCAAGGCGCCTAAGACAGCGGGGTTACCCCGCGCGGCTAGGTTCGACAAAAACGCATGTATTATGGGGATACTTTGGGAACACAAATGGGAATTCCTGGACGGAAGGCGACGCCGTTTCCGCGATATAATACTGAGAAAATTTAGAGAACCGACCTTTGAGGTCGACTGCAGAACGATTCTCCTGCAGCCAACGTATATGTCGCGTAGGGACCAAGAACATAAGAGAAATTAGGGCCCGTGCAGAAGCTTATGGACAGCCATTTTTCACTCGCTCTATTTACGAGTGAAACAGGAAAGGAAATGAATGGTACTGGTACAAGGTATCACCCATCATCCATCATCTGGTGGCTTTCGGAGTGTGTACGTAGATGAAGGTTGCCAGAAAGTATGCAGGATGTTTAAAGTAAAGGAAAGGCATGTATTCTCGTTAAGAGCTCTATTGCGCTGCCGAAATAATACACATTTTAGAAGCAGGGCCAGAAATAGTATTTAAGGAGTCTCTCATAGTATTGATAATCAAATGACCTGCGAAGGTAGTTTACTGCCACGATAACACAGTTCACGCATGTGAAAAATGTCCACTAGCGTGCATAATGCCTGTTCTATAAAAAAATAAAATTCGTGCCACTTTCTAATCCGACTATGAAGTATAAATAAATGTATTATGGTGGTATTTAGATTCATAGGATGAATCCATAAATATTACGCTTTCTTTAATCTGTTCTGCTACTTCATCAATCCGCACGAGAGCTACCACTGAGTGGTTCTTGCTTACACACATGTGATGTACATGTACAGTCAAGAAAATGACTACAATTTTCAAAAAATTGGGTGGTTTATTCAAGAGAATGAGCTTCTCAAATTGAGCAAGTCAGTAACGCGTTGGTTCGCCTGTGGCCCTCATATAAGCAGTTATTTGGCTTGGCGCTGATTGATAGATATATTGGATGTTCTCCTGGGGGATATCGAGCCAAATTCTGTCCAGTTAGTGTGTTAAATCGTCAAAATCACGAGCTCGTTGGAGGGCCCTGCCCATAAAGCTAGAAACGTTCTCAATTGGGGAGAGATCCGGCGGCCTTAATGGCCAAGGTAGGAATCGCAAGGAGCAAGACAAGCAGTAGAAACTCGCCGTGTGCGGGCAGGCATTATTTTTTTGAAATGTATGTCCAGGATAGCTTGCCAGGAAGGACAACAAAACGGCAAATAGAATATCGTCGACGCACCGATGTGGTGAAGAGTCACGCGGATGACAACCAAAGGGGTCCTGCTATGAAATGAAATGGCACCCCAGAGCGTCACTACTGGTTATCGACCGTAGGGCTGGCAATAATCCGATTGGTACCCAAATGCTGTCTGGGAAGGCTCCAGACACGTCATCGGCCTGGTATTTCATTGACTGCAGTAGAAATGTCTTTATTGGTGAGTCCTTCTTCGAACCTAGCCCATGCGATCAGCGAAGACCTGTATGAAGACGAAGACGTGCTTGAAAATACCTCGGACAGCGGCGTCTAACTGTTGCTCCACCTTACGGCTCGACAAATAGGAATGATGCTCTGGGCTGCCATTTATTGTCATAACAGGACCCGTTTGGTTGTCGTCTGCCGCGGACTTTCAGCGCAGAGGTACGTCGACAATATTGTGCATCCTGTTGTGGTGCCCTTCATCGGAAGACATCCTGGGATTACATTTAGCGCGATAGTTTGCACCGGTACATGGCAAGAGTTTCTGCTTCTGGTCTTCGTGGTTGTCAACGCAACCCTGACCAGCAAGGCCGCCGAATCTCTCCCCAGTTGAGAATGTTTAGAGTATTATGGGCAGGGCTCTCAAACCACATTGGGATTTTGACAATTTAAAGCACCAATTGGACAGAATTTGTCACCATATCCCTCAGAAGGACAGCCAACAACTCTACCAGTCAATGCCAAGCCAACAACTGCTTGTATGTCGGCCAGAGGTGGACAATCATATTATTGGCCGGCTCAATCTGAGAAGCTCTTTCTCTTGATTGTGTCATCCAGTTTTTTCTGAAATTGTAATGATTTGTACATGTACATCACGTCTACCGATTTCTGTCCCATACGGATAATATCTTCATGGAGCGTCGTTTTTCTGTCTTAGAGTGTATTTATTATCGTCACTTTCGTCAGTAGAAGGACACTACGTTCTGCATTTTTCATAAACGTGTATACGACAAAATACGAGCCGCCGCCTAGAAACAACATCCTGGTCGCAATAGAGTGCTGTAGATGGTGAACTGGGAACAGGCGATCATTTTTCCCTCCAATGCTGACGAAAACCGTGACAGTGAAGAGGTGTATGTGTGTATGTGTGTGTGTGTGTGTGTGTGTGTGTGTGTGTGTGTGTGAGCCAGTTGGTTGTATGGATGCAGCACAGTAAGACGGGTCGACAAGGATACATGACAGGATCACCAGAAGGAGCCACTGTGTTTGACGGACTCATGACCAAACTGTGAATGAAGTTGTCCGATTGATTGGTATGGTAATGTTGACTTCTCAACAGTTCTATAACGAATGGTGCGCGAGTTTCACCTACATAATACGGCATAAGATCATTGGTCGACCGAAGACCCTAACCGACAGGGGCTGGAGACGAGTGCCACGGGTTGTCAGTGACAGTCGGTTTCAAAGCTGAGAGGAACTGATGCTGTCAGTGAATCCAGGTCCATCACAACTACTTGCTGGGCGAACATTGCGAAGGGAACAGCATGTAATGGACATATGAAGGCGGGTATCTCGCAATATAGCATTGCTCACAGATGCAAACTCAGGAACTGGACAGTATCCGAGTTCAGACATGTTGTGTAGTCCGACGGGTCGGGATTTTGGCGCTTTTCTAGTAATGCATCGTGTCGACCGCACCGACTGCTGTATGAGGCGTGGAGGGTGTAGTTCAGGTCGCAGGTGGTTCTGTGATGTTTTGGGGGTGTTTCTCTTACCATGACTTGGGCCTGCTCATTCTGGTTACATCGAAATTGATTCAGGAAGTTCGTTTCGATATTCTCGAAGACGAAACGTAGACGTTTCTTCCACATCTTGACTAAGAGTATGCTGAGGACACTCTTGCAAGACGACAATTGCCGTGTTCACAGTGCTCGCAAGCGCACATTCCGGATTTGACGCACTCTCAGGCCCCATATCGTACCTCCACTGGCCCACTAAATTACTAAGCCGATTACTACTGTGTTGAGCCCTTTAGCCGGCCGCGGTGGCCGAGCGGTTCTAGGCGCTTCAGTCCGGAACCGCGCGACTGCTACGGTCGCAGGTTCGAATCCTGCCCCGGGCATGGATGTGTGTGATGTCCTTAGGTTAGTTAGGTTTAAGTAGTTCTAAGTTCTAGGGGACTGATGACCTCAGATGTTAAGTCACGTAGTGCCCAGAGCCATTTGAACCATTTTTTTGTTGAGCCCTTTAAACAATTAGCAACGAAAAACATCGGGAAATTACTTGATCAGAATCCCATAGAAAACACATGGGTCTATTTCGAACAGCGAGTGAAAAGTGGCAATCGACAAAACCCGCAATTTGGTAACTCCACGAGATCTAATCATTACTGAGTGGCTTCAGCTATCTTTCTCACCGATCTGAGGCCATTATTAAGATCTGAGGGGGCGTTACACGGTATTAGCGACGTGTTACCAGTGGGTGACTAATTATTTTTTCCTCTGTTTCACGTCAATACTTGATGCCATTAAAGCTCCTTTGTTGACAAAAGCTTTCTTCGCCTCTCCAGTGTGACCATATATTGTTTCCTTAGCTGGGGCCACCTTTTGTAATTTTAATGTCTAGCAATCAGAATCATTTCAGTCTTTTTGCTGCGTAGCCCACGTTTTGATACGCTATTTTTTTCGTCTTTGCGTTGGTTGTCATTAATTTAGTGCATAGTGAAATCTGCCTATTCCATTCAGTGTTTGATATAAGTTAACACACCGATTAAGTTTCTTCATTGTTTCTCCCTGTTTACGTTTTTTCTTTTTATACTACGGAAATAAAAAAGCATGTTGCATGAGTAAGTAGATAACTTAAAGTACCCAGTTGGAAAAATAAATACCTTAGCAGACGAAACTTTTATGGGTTTCCAGTTACGTTATTCAGAGAAATAACTATTTGCAACTCCAGCTGACATTCTTTCGTGAAATTTTTACCGTTACAGACAACCTTAACTGAAATTTTTACGGTTACAGATAACCCCAACTTGACATTTTTACGGTTAAATACAACGCTAACGTTAATCACAGGCAATATTTATATAAAAAAAACAGTTTTAGTGTAGGAGGGAAACTGCATAGGCTAGAGTCCCATAGGTGGCCTCAACAACAATAAAAATCGATTTGTATTCAATATTCGATTAATAAATTGTGTACTGAAACCAGTGATGTCAATGACACCGTTTAAAGGCCTTAGCTTGGCCGTTGGGGATGGTATGCAGCAGGAGGGCCAAAGAAATCCATCAGTGGAGAGCTGAAATACCACATGTCGCCTCATCACGAAGTGTTATTTGCGATGGGCGAAGTTAACAAGACACAAAACTGAGATATCGCTGGGGATTGATCAACTGTTATCGACGGCAGCTTGCTGAGTAACTGAAAAGACTGCAAATGCTAAAAGATGATTTGAAGCGATTTATTTGTTTGACACGACACCTTCGCAGAAACGCTCAACAGGCCTTAGCAAATATACAACAGAAGAGGCGCCTTTCATCATGCGGAGGTTTAACTCCAAAATTCGATAACATATCTTCACAGAGGATTCTAACAGTTTATTGCCCGTCCTCAAGTAAGTAGCGTGCAAAGATGACATGATGAAATTTGTGAGATTAGATTAGTGGAACAAGCAGGGAAAGCCACTAATAATAAGTTCCTCTACAAAGCATATCTTAAGAAAAAGTATAGGCTTCATAGCCACCACAATGGTTTCAGAAAATGACTGCGCGAAAACTACAGGACATACAGTAAAATGAAATCAGTGGATATAGAATCTTTCGAAGTTTTTGACTGACATTACAGGTGCTCAATATGAGTATCATTTGTGACACAGCAAAAGTCAATATGGTAGTCAGACTCTTGCCGTGTGCTTCCTAACACGTCATGGTCAATATAGCGACCACATTACTTATCCTCTCTTGGAGCTCCTCCAAATAAAACGGCGGTGGAGGCAGGACACGCGATCTCTGACATAGCCCCATAAGACGAAATGACACTGAGTTAAGTCAGGTGAGTCATGCTGGAAAGCACGTCCAACCTAACGCTGAAACAGTTCATCTATGAGGTAATCACGAGCGCCCTGACGGAAATATGGTGTAGCACTGTCTTGCTGCAGTATGAAGTCTGCCCTCTCTTGCTTCATTATAGCAAACGACATTGCTGCAACATGACCAGGAACACGAAACAGTTATAGCTTTCTCCGCAAAAAAGAATGCTTCACAGACATTTGAAGAGAACGTGACACAAAAGATGTTACCTACACGATCAGCAAGAATATGTTTCACAGCTTTTGTGGACGTTATGTTCCCCAATCACGCACGCTCTGACTGTTCAGCTTTCCAGACGCACGAAACTTTGCTTCGAAAAAAGTGCACAAAATGACGAACAGTTGGCGCTTCATGTGATACGAAAGCAATAATTAGCGTAAAATCTTAATCTGCCAGGAAGTTTCATATCAGCGCACACTCCGTTGCAGAGTGAAAATCTCATTCAGCGTAAAAACATGTTTGCCGACATTCGTCAACAATATCTATAGTCGAGGGACAGTGGCTCTGAGCACTATGGGACTTAACATCTGAGGTCATCAGTCGCCTAGACTTAGAACTTCTTAAACCTAACTAACCTAAGGACATCACACACATCCGTGCCCGAGGTAGGATTCGAACCTGCGACCGTAGCAGCAGCGCGGTTCCGGACTGAAGCGGCTAGTACCGCTCGGCCACAACGGCTGGCGAAGGGATAGTGTTTTCAACAGCATTGTACAGCATATCAGTAGACATGATGAGAAATTGTCGTTAGGTGGTGTTTTTTAGCATCCCTGAAGAGGTCGGACGATCGGGGTAGATTTATGACTTCAGGTAACGCCTCAACCAATGATCACACGGGTTGAGATCTCGGGACCTGTGAGATCAATCATAACGGAAGTGGGGGCTCAACACGCGATGCTCACCAAATGATGAATGCAAGAGATCTTCCACAGCTGCAGCAATACGGGGTGGAACGCCATTCTGCCTAAAAGCCGTACATTCCGACACGTGCTTATCAGCCACTATAGGGATGATGCGATTCCGTAAGACGTCAGGGTAACTCGCACCTGTCATTCCCAGACTGCGACCCTGACATATTCCTGTCCAGCGCCATCTGTTGGCCTCTTTTTACAGTCGTTTTTGATGAAACCCCATGTCATTTCAGGCATGTCGTCATGTTTTACCTCCCTAGTTGCATTATTCAGTGACTTAGTGCACTTTTCAAAAGTTAACATACTCTTAGATTACCCTGCAAATATCCTCGGTGTAGCGAAGCAACTCAGATCACTTAATAAAGGGGAAGTCTTCCGGTACAAGCTACATACCAATTTTATTCCTTTCCGAGTATGCTGATATAATAGTTCCATACTTAGGGGTCGTTATACAATTGCTCGGCACCAACACTCAAGAAAGGAAATATGAGTAGTCCCCTGAGCTAGAGACCCATGTTACTGATGTAGATTTGCGGTAGGATTTTGGCACTTATACTATGTTCGAACATTATAAATTACCCCGAAGAAAATAATCTATTGAAAAAAATCAGCAATGATTCAGAAATTATCGCGCTTGTCCAACACAATGACTCTTTATTCTCATGAAAGAAATGAGTGCTATCGACAGGGGATCTCAAATTGATTCAATATTTCTAGATTTCTAGAAAGCTTTTTTACATTGCTCCTCCAGGAAACTTCTAATCAAACTGTGTGCCTGCGGAGTGTCGTTGCAGTTGTGCGAATGGATTTGGGTTTACCGTCAGAAAGGCCACAGTTCGTAGTATCGTATCAGGTGCTCCGTAAGGAAGCATTATAGGCCCTCTGCCATTCCTAATCTACATAAACGATTTAGGAGACAATCTGAGAAGCCATCTTTGATTGTTTGCAGATGATCCTGTCACTTGCCGTGTAGTACAGTAGTCAGAAGATACAAACCGATTGTAAAATGATTTAGACAACATATCTGTATAGTGTGAAAAGTGGCAATTGACTGTAAACAACAAAAAGTGTAAGGTCATCCACGTGAGTACTAAAACAAAGCCGGCCGTGGTGACCGTGCGGTTCTAGGCGCTCAGTCTGGAACCGCGGGACTGCAACGGTCGCAGGTTCGAATCCTGCTTCGGGCATGGATGTGTGTGATGTCCTTAGGTTAGTTAGGTTTAAGTAGTTCTCAGTTCTAGGGGACTGATGACCACAGCTGTTGAGTCCCATAGTGCTCAGAGTCATTTGAACCATTTGAACTAAAACGAACAAATTTCGGTTATACGATAAATTACACAGATTTAAAGGTTGTCGATTCAGCTGAATACCTAGAGATAACACTTACCAACAACTTAAACTAGAACAATCACATAGATAATCAATGTTTGGGGAAGGCGACCACATAGAAGGTGCAACAAATTCACTAGACTGCCTACACTACGCTTGTACGTCCTACACTAGAGTATTGCTGCGCGGTATGGGGTCCTCACTAGACAGGACTGACGGAGGACGTCGATAAAAAAGTCGAAAAAAGCTCAGCTCGATTTGTGCTGTCGCGAAACAGGAGAGAGACTGTCGCGGATATTGGGGTGACAATCATTAAAACAAAGGCCTCTTTCGTTGCGGCGAGATCTCTTCACGAAACTTCAATCACTAACTTTCTCCATCTAACGTGAAAATATTTAGTTGACTCTCTCACCTACGTAGCAAGAAATGACCACAGTAATAAAATAAGAGCACTCGCAGCTCGCACGAAAAGATTTAAGTGTTTGTTTCTTCCATGTGCTATTTGAGAGTGCAGTGGTAGAGAAATAGACTTAACTGAGCGTGATTCAAGGAACCGTCTGCCAAACACTTAGCCATGAAAAGCGGAGAAGTTCTGAAGATGTAGATATCTGGGGCTCGAACTCCGAGCCTTGAGTCAATCCGTGAAGCATGTTCAGGTGGCCCAATTGATAGCGCACCTCCCGCGGAAGGCAGGGAGCCGATTTCAACCCCCGATCCACCACACACATTTAACTTGTCATATTTGCTAACCCGTGGAAACATCCGGCCACCCCCAGGCGGTACACACGTAAATAATGTGTATTTGTGACCAATTACGATACCAGCACGCGGCCGAAATGGACGAGTTAAAGGAATTTCTAGAGCAGATTACTACCGTTAAGATGGGGAAATATGGGGCACAAGGGTAAGTTCGGACGGGAACAGTATATTTCTCTTCTTATCTTGGAACCACTAAAGGCAAGCTATCATTTCGCACGCGCATTTTGATGGTTACACCTTATATATTGTCAAGCAGATCCGAACATACATTGTTGCACTTGGAAGTTCAGGCTGTGGTGCGTAGCAGTTGCAGTGCACTGTAGCATTATTGTTAGCTATCTTTATGCGAATTCTTTTGTCAATGTTCTAGAACTGAAAAATGTAGCAAACATGATTTCCTTATTTAAATATTAAGAGGGCAATGTAAATTCAATTTGTCCCCGTATATCACTTCTACTAATGTCTAGTAAACTATTTCGAGATATCTACATACGTTGGGGTAATATCGAATATCGCCTCAGGCTTATAAAATGAGAGTTACCTCTCTACCGAAGTGCATTTATAACCCTCAAAATCTTGAAAAGGCAATAGCTGTTATAAGATTAGGAAATCTATCATACTAGAAGACCTTGAGCAAATTTAACATATCACCCTCCACATTAGAGAATCAAGTTAACGATACAAACCTTGGAAAAATTAGAAGGCCTTCTGTCTGAAGCATCCTTGAAGAGAATACACTTGTCCGTGAACCATAAGGGCTGCGTATTGGGGTTTTTATCGGCCAGAGTCGCCGAGCTGTTCTAGGCGCTACAGTCTGGAACCGCGCGACCACTACAGTCGCAGGTTCGAATCCTGCTTCGGGCATGGGTGTGTGTGATGTCTTTAGGTTAGTTAGGTTTAAGTAGTTCTATGTTCTGGGGGACTGATGACCTCAGAAGTTACGTCCCATAGTGCTCAGAGCCATTTTTTTTGTTGGGGTTTTCCTTTAATCTCTGATGCTGTAAGGTACATATTGAAAGGATAGCTCGATAAATGTGGACAAACAGAAAAACGGTTTTCTAATGCCATGCCAGGAAGAAAGAAGAATGAACGCGACCGCTCTATGGTCGCGTTCATTCTTACAGAGTTACCCTGATATGTTAAGCATCCGAACATTAACGTCCTGAAGTGAGTTATGAGACAGTGAAATCGTATTTCCCGAATGTCCAAACGAGTGCCAAATGTTTTCTGAACACGTGTAAAATATTTTCCAAATGTGTAAAATGAATTTCTAAGTATGTGCACTATTTAAAAAGATAGTTTATGTCGGAAATTACCCCGTTAGAGGGAAATATGGAACTTTGGATGGAAATTTAGTGAGCGTTCGAAATTATCGCATCGTGCAGGGTAACATTGGACAGTTTTATTTGTTATGATGTGGTTGCTTGGTTAAATAATATTTTCAGTTCATGTTCCTTGATCATATTATTCTTCATTGCCATCTCAAATACCTCGCGCTTTTTGTCGCGTGAATTTAATATTCTCCGCGAAGCTACCTTGAAGAATATTAAAATTCCGTCCGATATTACACGATCTTACGGTACTCAAAGGAGCAGTGGTTACCACTCGCTTGTCGGCTAACACCGTACGTATACCTGCTTTTATAGCATTTGTAGATTCATAGAACGCTTTTGATAATGTCGACTAGATTACACTCTTCGAAACTGCGAAGGTTAAACGTCAAGAAAATGAAAGATTAAATATAGGGGGCGAAAAGAAACCATGCAGCAGTGATAAGGATCGAAGGATGTGAAAGGGAAGCAGTAGTTCAAAAGGGCGTGAGGCAGATTTCTAGCCTATGCCCGATGGTATTCAATGTGTATACTGAGAAAGACCGAAAGAAGCGAAAGAGAAATTTGGAAAGAAAATTCAAGTTCAGGATGAAGAAATAAAACATTTGAGATTTGCCGATGACAATGAAATTTTATCAGAGACGGCAATGAACTTTCAGATCAGGTGAACGGAATGAATAATGTCTTGAAAAGAAATTATGCGGTTAATATCAACCAGAGTAATCAAAAAGAGTCCAGAGGATTAGATTAGGAAATAAGACAGTAAAAGTAATAGAGGAGTTTTGTTATTTGGTCAGCAAATAACTGACAATGGATGGACAATTAATAAAATAGAGAGGATATGAGATACAGACTGGTAAAGGAAGAAAAGGTTTTATGAGAAAGATGAATTTGTTAACGCTGAATATTAATTTAAGTGTTAGGGAGGAGTCCTTTCTGGATATTTCAATGGAGTGCATGGCCTTGTACGGAAGTGAAACGTAGACGATAAATAGTTCAGACAAGAAGTCGGTACAAGCTTTTGAAACCTTGTGCTGTAAATGCCTTAGGTTAGATCGATCGATCGTATTACTTTTAATGGGGGTAGTGAATCAATTTGGGGTGAAATAAATTTATAGCACAACCGACAAAAAGCAGGGATCGGTTGACAGGACACATCATGAGGCACTGGGGATCGTCATCTTGGTAATGGAGAGAATTGTGAAGGGTAAAAATGTAGGGGAAGGTCAGGGCTTCACTACCGTAAAGCATGTTCAGATGGATGTAGATTGCACAGTTCTGTGGAGATAAAGAGCTTTGCCCAGGATGGACTATGGTGCACGGCTCCATGAAACCATTTCCAATTGTGATTCTGCGCATAATGTAGTCTCATCAGCAATGAGATGTTGCTGGAGAAATCAGCAACATCTCTTTCACATGGTACTCGCTATACGCAATAAAGTTATACACAAAACTAAAATAGGTATTAGCCAATATACTGAACAAAGTTTAGCACCTAAATAAACTTTAGATAAAAAACTCTCTTCACGAAGAAAAAATAATACTTAATAGGCTTTCGGAGAAATATAACTCAAATGTATTGCTGATGTTTTATTAATCAAATATTTAATGTACCAATGATACGGCTGTCACTGCTTACTTATAACAATCTTTTTGATGTTCAAGTGCCGTCGGCCAATGCGCACCATACTGCAAGTTTATTTGGTTCCTCTTTCTTGTTGTCATTGCTACCACAGTCAAAAATCCTCTTTCACACCTGTTACGATTTAGCGCTGGATAAAAATTTAAAACTGGGTCGTGCAAACATTCCAGTAGAGAAGGAACCTAACGTCTTAAAAGATGAAGCCCGAAAAACTATAGATAAATTGAAAAATAACAAAGCACCTGGACCTGGCCTTATTACTGCTGAAATGATCAAAGTATCTGGTGATTTTGGTTTGGGAATCAAGTATAAAATATGTAACAGAATATGCAATAACGGAATGGGGAGAAGTCTGGACCCATTCGGTTGATTCCGTTTCATAAGAAAGCAAACGCACAGTGTTGTGGAGATCTACTGAACCATTTAATTGATTTCGCTTGCCACCAACATTCTTCTAAATGTCATCGATGAACGTTTGAGAACCTTCTTAGATAAAGAAATACCACGAGGGCATGCAGCGTTTATGCATAATAAAGGAACGTGAGAGATATCCAGTGTCAGACAGCTAAATGAGGAATGCAGAGAATTCAATGCACCTTTACTTCTTTGTTTCTCGGACTATAGCATGGCCTTCGACTGTGTTCGATAGAAAGAACTGAGAAGTGTTATAGTAGAAATGGGCGTTCCTGACCATCTTACTATCCTTGCCAGAAATCTCTACTCTGATAGTAAAGCAATAATCAAACTGGATAAAGCTATTTCAAGTTCTTTCGAACTATGTAAAGGAGTCAGACTGGGTGCATTCCACCACCGATTCTATTTAACGCTTATGGAGAAGATGTTGTGTGGAAAAGTCTTCATGGCTGGACTAGTGGGGTCCAAATTGCAGGACGAAGAATCAGTAATTTAAGATTTGCTGATGAGACAACATTATGTGCGGAATCACAATTGGAAATGAAAGAACTGCGGGATGGAGTTATGAGAGAAAATGAAAAACTTGGATTGCCAATTAACAAGTAAAAGACCAAGAACACGATATCGACAGAGAAGTGTCACTACCAGCTACTTGCGTAACATCAGAATATGAAGAAATTAATAATTTTGTCTACCTGCGCTCAGTGGCTCGGAAAGAGGGCGGCTCTACACAGGAAAAACGGCGTAGAATTGTTCTGAACAGGGATGCTGATTGAAGCTAACTGTGATTTAGAAAAACCGATTCCTCTGCAAAAAAATAGATGCTTTTAAAAAGTTGACATATATAATGTTATTGAGAATATCGTGGATGGGCAAACGGACCAACAAATAAATCCTTCAAGAACTCAGGGTGGAGAAGAGGTTGTCTAAGTATTTATTCCTTGAGAATCCTGCAGTTATTTGGTCACGTAGTTTAACGATAGGGTGGTAACTTTGAAAAGATGGTCATCCAAGGCAAAATCGAAGAGGAAAGATGGCAGAGAAAACCACCAATTCGATGTTTGGACGAGATGAAGGAAAATACACCAAAGAGAGAGCCAGCTACACCGAGATGTAGAAGACAGGGGAAAATGGAGAGAGACTGTTAAGAGGATTGTGTGATAGGTCACCAACTTTCAACTATGAAAGACGAAGAGTCACTGATGATGATGATGATGATGATGATGATGACGTAGTGCACTAAATTAATATTCTTCGCTAAAATTTCGCCATTCGTGTGGTGCCAAAGTCTACTTCCGGGTTATCCTTCAAGAAAAAAAAAAAAAAAAAAAAAAAAAAGAGCAGGCAATCACTTGTCGGTTTGCTAAGTCGGTAAAACGGATGCTAATAGAATACGCTACTGACGACAAGTAGTAATTACTACGACTGAATGCACGGCAAACAAAAGGAACAAAAGAGTAAAAATGGCGAGAGGTGATTTTGGTAAACTACTTAAATTACCGGAAACGAAGTTATCACTGTGTTTGCAACAGAATGGCTTCAGTGTGTTTCTATTTATGACGCTGAAGTGTGGACTTTTAATGTGAAAACCATTCAAATAGCGAAGATTTTCGAACTAGGGATGGGTAGACAGGAGTTAGAAATACACTGTAAGAGAAAACAAGTAAACAAATAGCTTCCTTATTGATTGTTGTTTAACATTTTGCCGCCATGAGGACGAAAAGGAAAGGAAAGGAACATTCGGTAAAGTACCATAGCCACTGCTCAATTTTTTTGTTAATGAATTCGATAAAATAGGTACTGTTAACAGTTATAGCGCCATACTTGATGAACGTCTCTATGACGTGTGGCTAAACTTACAAGTGTGTATTGGTTAGCAATATCATTACAGTTTCTATTACAAAGCGTAAGTGAGGAATGTAATTTGTCTATTTGTTAAGCGTCCCCACACCCGAAACCAAATTGATCATGTTCTTGTAGATCGGAGATGGCACACTAGTATAGAAAATGTAAGGACTCTCAGGGGAGCAGACAGCGATTCTGATCATTTTCTTGTAGTTGCCAAAGTTCACCAACGGCTATCTACAGCAACATCAAGGAGTCACAATGCAGAACTTGATAGGTTCGACACTGACAAGCTAAATGATGAAAACTTTAGAAGAAGGTAATTGTTAGAAATTTCGAATAGGTTTGAAGCTCTCAGGACACAGGAAGATCAAGAAGAGGGTGTAAATAAACAGTGGATCACTGTGAGCAATAATATCAAAGAGGCAGCGAAGGTCACAATAGGTACAATTTAGTAGAACAGGAGAAAACCGTGCTTTGACGAGGAATGCAAGAAATTGGTAGAGGAAAGGAGAAAAGCGCGATTAGATTGGGATAGAATGGGAGACAGAAAACGAGAGGAGTTCTTGAACTTGAAAAGGGAAGTTGGTCGTAGGCTACGGGCAAAGAAGAGGGATTATTTGAACAATCAAATTACAAAAATGGAAACAAACAGTAAAACAAAAAACATTAGGGAACTTTACTTAGACATAAATGGATGTAGGAAGGGCTTCAAGGCTAGGACAAATGCACATCGAGGGGATGCTGGGGGAATAATGACAGACCCCAGTGCTATTTTAAGTAAATGGAGGGCGTATTTTGAGCACCTATTAAATGTACACCAGGAAGCAGGGAATGAGCAGGCGTACGAAATACGTACAGCAGAAGCCCAGACACCTGAACCAACGTTAAAGGAAGTAAGAGATGCAATCAACAAATTGAAAAACCATAAAGCACCAGGATCAGATTGCATAACTGCAGAACTAGTTAAAAATGGGGGAGAGAAATTGGTGGAAGTAGTTCACAAAGTGATAACTAAAGTATGGAACTCAGAGATGATACCTGAAGAGTGGCAGGAGTCATTTCTGATTCAAATTTTTAAGAAAGGTGACAAAATGGATTGTAGTAATTATAGAGGGATATCGCTATTACCAGTATGTTCCAGAATTTTCTCGAATATTCTGCTAATCAGGCTTACACCATATGCAGATGAAATTGTGGGAGATTTCCAAGCCGGCTTTCGGAGGAACAGATCAACTATAGACCAAACATTCACCCTGCGTCAAATTTTGGAAAAGAAATGGGAATACAATAAACCAGTTCAAAATCTTTTCATAGATTTAAAAAAAGCATATGATTCAGTGTTGCAATCAAAGTTGTACAGAATTCTTTTGGAACTTGGAATACCAAAGAAGTATGTTAGACTTATAGAAGCGAGTATGAAAAACACAAAAGGTAGAGTACGCGTGGGGAAATTGGAGTCAGAAGAATTTGTAATAAAGAACGGACTTAAGCAGGGATGTGCCCTGTCTCCGCTACTTTTTAGTTTAGTCCTAGAATATATTGTACGAATGGCAGCAGATAATTCAGAGGGTGTGGAGTTAAATGGAAATATTAAGATATTAGGGTATGCAGATGATCTAAACATCACTAGTGATAGGAAAGAATCTGTAACAGCAAATGCGAATGCGTTAATCAAGGCTGGTGAAGATGTAGGTCTAAGATAAGTGAAGACAATACTAAATACCTGGTTACTACTAGAATGCCAACAGCAGTAGATCAGGAAATGTAAGAGTTGGAGACATGCAGTTTGAAAAAGTGAAAACACATAAGTATCTAGGTGTGGACATCACTTCGAGAAATGAGATTGAATCCGAACTGAATAAGAGATTACGAGCGGGAAATGAGTGCTACTTCTCATTGAATAGATTACTTTCACACGGATATTGTCTAGGAATTTAAAGATTAGAATATACAAAACTATTGTTCTACCAATAATGCTGTATGGGTGTGAGACTTGGTCTCTCACTGTGCAAAATGAAAAGCCGTTTCGAGTATTAGAAAACAAAATTTTGAGGAAAATTTTCGGAGCAAAAAGGGGTGACATTAGCGGAGAGTGGCGAAAACTGCATAACGAAGAGGTTCACGAACTATATTCAAGCCCTGACATAATCAGTATTATTAAATCACGTAGGCTGCGATGGGTGGGTCACGGAGCTCGAATGGATGAGGGCAGGGCAGCGCGCAGAGTACTGGTATGGCACCTAGAAGGAAAACGTCCTGTGGGGAGACCGAGGCGTAGATGGGAGGACAATGTGAAGGCTGATTTGAGGAGCCTAGGTATTGAAGGTGAATGAAAGTAAATAGCCCAAGACAGGGACAGATGGCGAAAATACGTTGCTGCGGCAATGGACTCTCGAGTCCGGTATGACCAGTGAGTAAGTAAGTAAGTAAGTCAAGCGTCCCCAATAGCTAGTCTCGAAGACTTGCTATAACCATATCCAGCAAGAGATGTCCGATAATAAAGTATACGGCCTAGAATAACTAGAACCAGAGGTGATTTATTGTTTACAAGGAAGTTGTGGCAAATCTACTTGTCTTTTCTATTTAATTTAACGGAATAATGTCATTACCGTTTTGAAATTCAGCGAATTCACCCTCAAATGGCTTATAGTGTTGCTGTGTGTCAATCGGAGGACTTCGGACGTGTGTGTAATTGTATGAGCGCTCAGTAAACGTGTTGGCGCCACAGGTATTAATATTTTAGAGTCAGCGTATGATGTGGCTGTTATTTAGAGTAAGTTCAATTAAAGTGGATGTAAGGTATTTTGGAGATATGTACACGATCACTAGTGTTACGTAGTTTAAT
This sequence comes from Schistocerca serialis cubense, assembly GCF_023864345.2. Lineage (NCBI taxonomy): Eukaryota > Metazoa > Arthropoda > Insecta > Orthoptera > Acrididae > Schistocerca > Schistocerca serialis. The sequence goes on along the minus strand of NC_064639.1, from coordinate 794,398,956 downwards.
AACATAAATTAAAATTTAACGATGAGTGAAACAACGAACAATATATATTAAAAGTTCAGCGAAAAGTAATTTTGTGGTTTATACACATTTGCGGTCCAATGAAGTGCGTGGGCCCACTAAGAACAATAAAGAGCGCACTTGAATAATTATGTCAATAAAAGAAGCTAGTGATGGAAATTCTTTCATTTGGAACTACCTACAGCTTGTAATAATAGTGAAGATCAGGTAACAATATTAGGAGCAAGGTCGCCAAATATCCAAACCAGTCTCGACCTATTTAGTGAAGAGTAACATCCCAAGAAACATTGTAATAGAGCATGAGAAGGGTGAGGGTCGGTAGAGGGAAGAGGTAGGGTTACATTTACTGATACAGGGGTGTTCAGTTTGGCTGGAATTACAAAATCTAGTTAGTCGTAAAGCCTGCTGACTGAGTTCAAATGTTGGACAAAGGTGTTTAATGAAAGGTATGTCAATGGGACCGGTGGTATTTACTGACACGTTGTCCAATAGTTTGATCTAAACTTGTTAGATTTTTATTTATTTAATATCACCTGTACAGAAAAATTTACTACAAATCGAAAAGATAGACAAGAAAGCAACAATCCTTGTTCAGATTCGTAAAACGACACTCTTACAGTCTTTACCTCTCTGTCGTTTGACATATAATTTTAGCATTATGACAAGCCTAACAAACAGGCCATCACGCGTAACGACTCGAGTCAAATAATGAAGCTTATTGAAGAACTAGAACAAAAAGTAGTAGTCCAGCGACGTCATTGCGCTGACTGAGCTGACCATGGAACAGGACGATCACGACCAATCCAAATTGTGCGTCAGGACGTTATCACGTGCGCAATATCCCGGCAGCACGTCCTGTTGAAATCATACGAGCTTTCCCCTTATTTAGCAGTACGAATTCCACGAACTGTGTACGCCAACATATCAGATACATTCAACGAATAGGTTCCTCCAGATCCACCAAAGGTACTACAAAAATACTAATGGAGGGTAATTTTTGAGACGAACAGTCTGACACCTTGTCCCTGAAGAAGACGAAGAAGAAGAAGAAGAAGATTATGAAATTTTGCAGGAAGTGCCCGGTAGAAAGTTCAACTGAAGTTCTTCTTAGATTTTTTCCTTCAGTATTCGTTGACAAGACACAGGAGACCAGTGGTTCCTGTCCAACTATGAACAAAAAATTATAGTAAAATTTCTGAATGCTTTGAGATAGATTTAGTATTTTTATTTATACATTAAAGTATAGTACACATGTAAAGCGTATACCGAAAGCCAATAAATATATTCCCTTGTAGCTCGAAATCCCTTATGCTGCTGTATATTAAATTATACAGAGAGGACTTCTTTATTTGAAAGAAGAAGAATGGAAGATTAGGTTTCAACGTCCTATCGACGCTTTGGTCATTAGAGGCAGATCACTAACTTGCATTGGACAAGGATGGGAAAGAAAAACGGCCGTGTTCGTTTCGAAGGAACCATCTCAAAATTTTTCTTACATACATACATACATAGATTAATCCTTGTTCCATAAATCATGAATACGACATTTCGTAATGATGTGGAACGTGTCACTTTAACTTAAGTATTCTTTACCCAAAATAATTAATTAATTAATTTTTTTTTTACAGTTACTACTTCATATCTAAGAATTCCCGAAGGAGTTGTCATTCAGAAATTCTTTTAATTTGCTTTTAAATGTTGGTTGGCTATCTGTCAGACTTCTAATACTATTCGGAAAATGACCAAAGATTTTTCGACCTGGAGAAAACACGGAAAATTAAAATCTGTAGGACTGGTATGTGATTATCGCTCCTCTTGAAGGCAAGTGTCTTGGCTTTTGTCTTAACTTCTTGGCCACCTGACTTGTGTATTTTCCTTGGTGTCTTGTCACACAGTTGAAATCTTAGCTTGTCAGATACTGACGAGACATACGAGGGGTGCAACTTAAATAGCGGCAACTATTTATTCATAACCGATACAAAAGAGTTACATGTTTGCACCTGTTGCATTCTTCAAAGTAGTCACCAGCGTTGTGTAGAACACGTTGCCAGCGATGTGGAAGGCGTAGTATACCGTTAGCAGAGCCTCTTCTGTTGATGGTGCGAACGGAGTGGTCTTCCGCCTGTCGAATCTCTGGAACAGATCTGAAGCGAATGCCACGAAGTGGTTCCTTCATCTTCGGAAACAAATCAAAGTCACAAGGACTTACGTCCGGGGAGTATAGTGGATGGTACAGTACTTCCCAGTCCCATCGACCGAACGGAGCAGCCACAGCCTGCGCTGTATGCGCCCGCGCATTGTCGTGCAAAATGATGTGTGGGTTGCGCAGAAAGTGTCGCCGCTTCTTTTGCAAAGCTGGTCGCAGGTGATACTCCAAAAGCGAACAGTAATCCTATGCACTGACGGTCTGCCGTGGAGGAACGTAATGCGTTAGGATAACAGCATCACAGTCGTGCACGAAAACTTTCACCATACTGGGGCTCTGACGCCATTCGTTGGACTGGCGTTTCAGTTTTGGCTTCGTGGAATTCGCTTCAGAACTGTTCCAGAGATTCGACAGGCAGTGGACCGTTCCATTCGCACCATCAACAGAACAGGCTGTGCTAACGGTATACTACGCATTCCACATCGCTGCAACGAGTTCTACACAGCGCTGGTGACTACTTTGAAGGACAGTGACAGGTGCAGACATGTAACTCATTTGTAACGGTTGTGAATAAATAGTTGCCACTATTTAAGTACCAACCTTCGTATGTACATTGCGTTTTGGAATACTGGAGTAATATCCGCCGAATTGTTTCGGGTGGAGTGGAATTGATGACAGTGGGTTAGTCCACCATAAAACACATCAGAGATCCTAATACAGTCAACGATCTATGCAGTGCTCCTAACGAATAAAGGATACAAACAAGAAACAAAGCAACGAAAGAAATTGTTTGAAGAAAACGTTTTATTTATAACGGACTGAACATTGCAGAAGCGATCAAGGCAAATAATTCAGATGACGTCATTGGTATTAAATTTAGAACATGGCGGATATAAATTCCTATTAAGGAGCCTTGCTCTGGAGTTCGCAGAAGGACAATACGGGCAACTATGGTTCAAATGGCTCTGAGCACTATGGGACTCAACTGCTGAGGTCATTAGTCCCCTAGAACTTAGAACTAGTTAAACCTAACTAACCGAAGTACATCACAAACATCCATGCCCAAGGCAGGACTCGAACCTACGACCGTAGCGGTCTTGCGGTTCCAGACTGCAGCGCCTTTAACCGCACGGCCACTTCGGCCGGCACGGGCAACTATGCCCAGGTCTTAGTCTCGTCTGAAAATATGTCCACTGTATTGATTTACTTATTTACGTTTCGTTATATAAACAAATATCACTATGTAGGCTTCATTACAGTCAGCTATGTGGCACGGATGTACAACATTAGAGTATTCTTTGGCTGTGGTGGCGTTCAAATCTCCATACCGACAGTGTGAATTTTAGTTTAGTGTTATTTCCCTAAATTACTTTATACCGTGATATCTCAGGTTTTCTCGGGGTGATTGATGCTGTGACTTCGGGTATTCGATCGAATTGTTGATTCCACATTCTTATCACAATAAGCTGGCGCTCTATCTGGAACGACCCCAGTGTCGACGAGATGTTGAACTCCAATCATTCCTCTTTCTCACAACGATAATACTGCTCAGACAGACACCAACGGGGAACAGATCTGATGACGAGAATTTAAACCTAGAAACATGCTGTACAGAGAAAATACCGTGAACAGTGTACGGCTTGTTTTGTGTTTGTGTTATTGGTCAATCCGTTCACAGCGAGCCTAAGTTCAGATGTTTGCTACCAAACTGGACGACGAATTATCTTTCGACATGTGTTCTGTAGATGTTATGCTAACGTAATGTGTCTGCCTTGGTGATTCTCAAAAGTGCCGTTGGGACCAGTGAGATGTTTGTCCGACTTTCTTCGTGAGCCTCTGGACGACAAGCGAGGCTTATACCCGGGGAATGGCGGTGCTGACCTTTGCAGCAATTGGGTGGCGGGCGCTATCCGCTACGGGGACTGCCTTGTCGTCGCTTAAACGAATACTACGGTGTTCACACAAAGACCCGGCACACGAGTAGAGCTCCATCTGGCCTGTTTTCAAAGGCATGATACGTTTAGAGACTGCAGTGGATTTTGTTCGATACTCCCTGTTTCCCAGTGTAATATATTATAGTTGCTTTGGGGCAAATTTTTAATGTGTGCAGGATAGGCATCTACCAGTAACCGCACCCACTCTACCCCTTCATTGTTTGACGTATCGAACTTGCGTTATACAAAACCGTCTTACTTACGTTGCAAGTGAGTTAACGTGTTAAATATTCATATTACGGTTGGGTGAATAATTCGAAACTAATAAACCCAATACAAAGATATCAAAAGATTTTCCAAATATCGCTACCAGTCGGAAGAATAGTTCACAGTTAAATTATTTAGTTAGATGTATGTTTCGAGGCTAAACTTCATCATCAGGCTACATTTCCAATACAAAAACATTTAACACAAGTGCATGCAGATATTAAAGTTTTTGTGTAGTCTTGGCATGCGCTGTTGTCATCCTTTGGAGAAAGACAAAGATATCCTAAGAGATGTCTCTTTGTACGCTGATCTGCTGTTCACATGAAAAATTTTAAATACTTACTCATTCTGTTCTTGTGACGTGGCTGTCTTCGTATGATGTGCTCAGCAACTTCCATTTCTATCGTTCCTTTAAGCTTGTTATCCATTGTTCGCAAACTACTAATGGCAGCTTGAAACGCGATATAACAAACAAATCAACAGTACAGAAAAAAAGATGGCAGTCAAAACTAGGCTAGTTTCCATTTAAATATCGATGCGTCGATGAAGGTGTCAGACACTTGCAGCGTCTTCTCTAATGTCTTCATTATAAAATGAAAGACTGTGACAATTTTATATTAAAAATGAGAGAATAAAATTGTTTTATAGAAATACAAAGACACTGCTGGGACCTAGATTCTTATTATAATCTTAATGTTATCAATTTTCTGTTTTAAGAATACTGAGTTAAACTGGTGAAGAAATGTGAATTACTAGACTCCTTTATTTTATTTAGGATCTCGTTTTTCCACTCTTGACCATGGGTGAATATTTCTATTTCATCCAAGATATCCATTTTCCAGCTCTTTTCTAAAGTACGTAATACTGTAAGATCTTTGACTATTGTTTATTTTTAAAACAACCACGGCCGATATCGCTCTAAAAAAAAATAATTTTAAATGGACACTCCGAATTAATATTCACTTCAAGAATCCTTGTGTAATGCATCCAGTAATCAGATCACTTTCCAAACTTTCGGCAGACTGGTTCCTCAGTATTGTCCTCCCGAGAATTCTGTAATTGGGGCGCTGGGGAAGAGTACGAATGTCACCTAGCCCATATCAATGTGTAAGTTCGTTTACAGTGATAGAGAACAGAAATGAAGTGTTCGTCGCTGAATTGATCTCAGAATATGTCTGGAAAGGTCGTATATTTTTATGTCGATTCGCGTGATGTCTGGACACTATGTGCATATTCCTCACACACACACACACACACACACACACCACACAGACCTCTGGAAAGTGGCCATTGTGGCTGAAATCAGCTTAGAGTCTATGATGTATAGATCTCAAATCAGCATAACCAGTCATTGGACAATGAAGTCTCTAAATAACTGTCGAAGAGGTTTGCGATTCGCCACGAGTTTGTTTACTCAACAGCGTTCGACGTTTCCCAGACGAGACGTTAAAGAAAAGCCATTCTCTCGCGGAAGGAATTATTCCTGACATAACGAGAACGTTTCGAATAGAAACATGTTTCAGTCCAACACAGCAGCAATGACGGTAAAATTACAGGAATTAAGGCATTTATGGAGGCATATTGGCGATGAAAAGATATTGATACTCAAAGCACCATCTCCACTAGCTATAGTCTAACCTTGTGGGGAAAGGTAGAGAAGTTGACAATTGTTTGCCTTACCGATGGATGCGAATTTTATTTTGTAGTCTTTCAGGCTGTGGTTCATGGTGTGGGTTCCTGTAGTCATGTCCTAGTTCATGAACCACGGGCAACGTATGAGTGGCCAAGTAAGTGGTCCCGACAGTCGGGATACCAGTTACTTTGGAATAAGGCTGGGCACCTCGGACATATTCTGAGTCGTGGTCACCTTTGTGCTCATACGGCAAAGACTACCAAATCCACCGGTTAGTCCCTCAACCGATAGGGGTAAAACCCAATGGGACTCGGGGCAAGTAAGGCTAGCAACCTGCTTCCCTGGTACTTTAAATATGATGCTGGCAACAATCAGAGCAAAATGCCTCGGATCTTTGGAGGTGACGGAGTCCCACCTCTAACTGACAAACCAGGGACTCCTAAGATACGACTTGTCATACAAATGGTAACGAGATGAGGAGCTATTAATATCAATGGGGGCTACTCTGGGAAGAAGGCAGAGCTGGCAGAGGCTGCAAGTAAGATGGGGCTGGACGTTTTAGCTGTTAGTGACATTCGGGTAAGGGGTGAGAAAGAAGAGGAAGTGGGAGAATATAAGGTCTACCTGTCAGGAGTCAAAGCAGGAATAGCACAATGGGGTGTAGGGCTTTACATCAGGAAAGAAATGGAACCCAGCGTAGTTGCAAAAAGGTATGTAAACGAACGACTCATGTGGATAGATTTGACAGTGTCTAGCTAAAAAATTAGGATTGTGTCAGTATATTCGCATTGTGAAGGGACAGATCAAGATAAGATGGATAGTTTTTATGAGGCACTCAGTGATGTAGTTGTTAGAGTAAAGGACAAGGACAGTGTCCTGCTCATGGGTTATTTTAACGCCAGGATTAGAAATCGAACAGAAGGGTATGAAAGGTTTATGGGTAAATTTGGAGAGGATATGGAGGCCAACAGGAACAGGAAACAACTCTTGGATTTCTGTGCCAGTATGGGCTTAGTAATCACAAACTCCTTTTTTAAACATAAGAACATTCACCGGTATACTTGGGAAGGCAGGGGAACCAGATCTGTCATTGACTATATAATAACAGATCAGGAATTCAGGAAGACTGTGAGGGACACACGTGTTTTCAGGGGATTCTTTGATGACACTGATCATTATTTAATCTGCAGTGAAATTGGGATTGTGAGGCCGAAAGTGCAGGAGGTCAGGTCCATATGTAGGAGGATAAGAGTGGAGAAACTTCAGGATAAGGAAATCAGGCACAAGTACATAACAGCGATCTCAGAAAGGTACCAGTTAGTTGAATGTAGTCAGTTACAGTCATTGGAAAAGGAATGGACAAGGTACAGGGACGCAGTACTAGAAGTGGCTAAAGAATGTCTTGGAACAGTAGTGTGTAAAAGTAGGATGAAGCAAACAGCTTGGTGGAATGACACAGTCAAGGCAGCCTGTAAAAGGAAAAAGAAGGCGTATCAAAAATGGCCACATAATAGAAATCAGGTAGACAGAGAAAGTTATGTTGAAGAAAGAAACAAAGCCAAACAGATAATTGCAGCATCCAAGAAGAAATTTTGGGAAGACTTTGGAAACAGGTTGGAGACAATGGGTCAAGCTGCTGGAAAACCATTCTGGAGTGTAATTAGCAGTCTTCGAAAGGGAGGTAAGAAGGAAATGACAAGTATTTTGGACAGGTCAGGAAAACTGCTGATGAATCCTGTGGATGCCTTGGGCAGATGGAGGGAATATTTTGAAGAGTTGCTCAATGTAGGTGAAAATACGATCAGTAATGTTTCAGATTTCGCGGTAGAATGGGATAGGAATGATGATGGAAATAGAATCACATTTGAGGAAGTGGATAAAATGGTCAATAGATTGCAGCGCAATAAAGCAGCTGGGGTGGATGAAATTAAGTCGGAACTCATCAAATACAGTGGAATGTCAGGTCTTAAATGGCTACACAGGATAAATGAATTGGCCTGGGAGTCGGGACAGGTTCCATCAGACTGGACAAAAGCAGTAATCACACCAATCTATAAACATGGAAACAGAAAAGATTGTAACAACTACAGAGGTATCTCTTTAATCAGCGTTGTTGGTAAAATCTTCTCGGGTATTGTTGAAAGGAAAGTGCGGGTATTAGTTGAGGACCAATTGGATGAAAATCAGTGTGGGTTTAGGCCTCTTAGAGGTTGTCAGGACCAGATCTTTAGCTTACGGCAAATAATGGAGAAGTGTTATGAGTGGAACAGGGAATTGTATCTATGCTTTATGGATCTAGAAAAGGCATATGACCGGTTTCCTAGGAGGAAGTTATTGTCTGTTCTACGAGATTATGGAATAGGAGGCAAACTTTTGCAAGCAATTAAAGGTCTTTACATGGATAGTCAGGCAGCAGTTAGAGTTGACGGTAAATTGAGTTCATGGTTCAGAGTAGTTTCAGGGGTAAGACAAGGCTGCAACCCGTCTCCACTGTTGTTCATACTATTTATGGATCATATGTTGAAAACAATAGACTGGCTGGGTGAGATTAAGATATGTGAACACAAAATAAGCAGTCTTGCATATGCGGATGACTTAGTTGTGATGGCAGATTCGATTGAAAGTTTGCAAAGTAATATTTCAGAGCTAGATCAGAAATGTAAGGACTATGGTATGAAGATTAGCATCTCCAAAACGAAAGTAATATCAGTGGGAAAGAGATATAAACGGATTGAGTGCCAAATAGGAGGAACAAAGTTAGAACAGGTGGACGGTTTCAAGTACTTAGGATGCATATTCTCACAGGATGGCGACATAGTGAAAGAACTGGAAGCGAGGTGTAGCAAAGCTAATGCAGTGAGCGCTCAGCTACGGTCTACTCTCTTCTGCAAGAAGGAAGTCAGTACCAAGACTAAGTTATCTGTGCACCGTTCAATCTTTCGACCAACTTTGTTGTATGGGAGCGAAAGCTGGGTGGATTCAGATTACTTTATCAACAAGGTTGAGGTTACGGATATGAAAGTAGCTAGGATGATTGCAGGTACTAGTAGATGGGAACAATGGCAGGAGGGTGTCCACAATGAGGAAATCGAAGAAAAACTGGGAATGAACTCTATAGATGTAGCAGTCAGGGCGAACAGGCTTAGATGGTGGGGTCCTGTTATATGCATGGGAGAAGCAAGATTACCCAAGAGACTCATGGGTTCAGAAGTAGAGGGTAGGAGGAGTCGGGGCAGACCAAGGAGAAGGTACCTGGATTCGGTTAAGAATGATTTTGAAGCAATAGGTTTAACATCAGAAGAGGCACCAATGTTAGCACTGAATAGGGGATCATGGAGGAATTTTATAAGGGGGGCTATGCTCCAGACTGAACGCTGAAAGGCATAATCAGTCTTAAATGATGATGATGATGATGATGAGTCTTTAAGGCTGAAACTAAGTGTTAGGGTATTTGCGTATAACTTTGGCTGAAAAAAAATATGCACGTCCGTCACTATCGATCAATTGGTGACATCTGACGGTCTGACCTTGAAAACCCTTTTAAATACCATTCTAATTATTTCCTTTCAACTGTCATTTTAGTTGTTGTCATTCGTATTTTACTTCATCGATATCTGGAAGTGATTCCCGTAGACTTTGGCTTATCATGTCCGGACCAGATAAGCCCACTATCACCACGATGCGCCGTATTGATAAAGTAGGATGAATTAGCTGGTTCGTGGAAGTTCCTGAAACGCTGTACAGTCCCTTCCACCGAGAACGTTCGCACGATATTCTTGCTGCTGTTAGTGTGCGTGTCCGGACAGGCGTTGAAATACCTTGGCATCTCTTTTGTTGGCGGTATAACCTGATACACAACCTTCTGCTGTTTTCGCGAGCTTAGAGACCAGATTCTCTGTGTGGCTTCTTCGCGCAGAATGCTCTGTTTCTTTTCCTGTTTAATGCAAATGTCTTGTATCAGTTATCAGTACTGGTTATCTGTGGTTTGCCTTGCACACTTTGCCCTACCAGTTCGTCGAAGTATGAGTCACTCAGTTTGCTCTGTTGCTAGTGTGTAGACTCATTACTCACCGGGTTTCGCTTTCACTAACTGTGATATCTGTTTCAAGATGCCAAGGATACCTCACGACAAGTGATAACATCAAGCGACGCAAATTCGTACTTTACTCCAAGTCACAAGCAAGCAGTAAGCTATTTTTTCTTACAACACATTTCCACAACGAAGGCAAAGTTCACGTCTTCTTTGTGTTGTCTACAACGGAAGCAACGGCTGACTTCAGCCAGAATGCTCTTCAGCAGGCTCCAAGAAATAACAGAGAGTTTATCGCAGTATTATAGATGTTTTGTATCCACCGTCGTCTGTGTTGTTCACAAGTCCGTCATAGCAGCGCATGCGGCCGTTATATAAAAACACTCTTGAGCCACGGCAGGCACTTCATATCTGAGAAGTGAGAATGAGCTGATAGTAAGAGGACACATTACTACACCAATTCGAAGTGTTAATCGAGGATTATTTGGGTACAAGAACATGCAACTTCTGAAATGCGTGTTTTTTCCTTTTCGGCACACATTTAGTCGCATTCAGTTAAATATCATGAAGGAAGGAGGGTTTGTTGCCTGTTTCTTACTTACAGTTGCCGTCTCCGTAGCACAGTGACCAGTCATGTCAGGTGGAGAACTCAGGTTCAATTCCCGGTACTGGGTTTTTCCTTGATGTGAGGACTGAACCAGTGTCCACTCAATCTCGTCATGCGAAGTGAGGAGCTACTTGAGTCAAAAGGTCTGCAAAACCGACAACTGCCGAGAGCGCGGTACGATGACACCACTAGCTGAGGACCTTTTTTGCTCACAATGAAGATTTTGTTCTGCATGCACGTCTCACAGGCATTTTCACCTTTGGACTGATGATGTGAATGAAAAATGGGGAAGAAAATCATTGTCAGGAGCAATAAACGACTGAAACATGCGAGTAGATCTTTCATAAGCACAAACAGAAGACAGAGACTCTACCTTGACAAACAAAATTTAAGTTAATAACACGAGACTTTATGGTGGAAAAAATGTATTTCAGTAATTGCATATACAGTTATTATCATGAATAAAGGATTCATATCAATCATTACGCACTAAAAGCTGCCGTTTTATGCATATATCGATTGGATAAGAACAACGAAACACGACGCCGGCCGGTGTGGCCGTGCGGTTCTAAGCGCTTCAGTTTGGAACCGCGTGACCGCTACGGTCGCAGGTTCGAATCCTGCCTCGGGCATGGATGTGTGTGATGTCCTTAGGTTAATTAGGTTTAACTAGTTCTAAGTTCTAGGGGACTGATGACCTCAGAAGTTAAGTCCCATAGTGCTCAGAGCCATTTGAACCATTTTGAACGAAACACGACACAGTGAGGCAGACAGCGAAGTCTACTAGGAGGGAAATAACGCGGACCCCAGTGTCCAACATCACTACATTCTCTGGTTTCAACTCTTGAGGAAGAATTGGCTGCCACTCCTCCACAGACACGATGGCACCCCAGCGAATGTGTCCTCGGCTAAGTTCAAGCCATCATAAAGGCGAAAGGTGGACATACATCATATTAACGTCTACCAACAGGTATCCGGACACAGTTCATCAGCTAATATAGCCTGAAAGCTGTAAACGAAATATATATTTACCACCAAGGTACCAAAATGCTAAGTTGACGCGATGCTAAGGAATAGTCCTTTGCAAGGAAGAAAAATAAGTCTTTTAAGACTGTTCGACTGCAAATCATATAATCACATAAGTTGCGACACAGTCTATATCTTTTGAAAAAGCAGAGTATGTGACAGATGTGGAGGAGGCACTGGAATACAAGGAAACTGATTACAGAAGAATAAAAAAGGCTACAAATTTCAAATATCTATCTGAAATAATACAACCAATTTCTTTGGACAAGGAAGCTATGATAGTAATCCGCCCGGCGGATTAGTGTGAAGGTCTGGTGTGCCGGCCAGTCTGTGGATGGTTTTTAAGGTGGTTTCCCATGAGCTACACTAGGTCGGCGATTGCTGCGCAAACGCTGTCTCGACGTACGCGTACACCATAATTACTTTACCACGCAAACATCGGGGTTACACTCGTTTGGTGTGAGACTTCCTGTGGAGGTCCACTGGGGGTCGAACCGCACAATGACCCTGGGTTCGGTGTGGGGCGGCGGTGGGGTGAGTGGACTGCTGTGGCATGTTGTGGGGTTGTGAACCACTGAGGGCTACGGCGGGGAGGGAGCCCCTTCGTCGTTTTTAGGTCCCCAGTTACATACAATACAAGGGCAAGGAAAATGTAAGTCTCTTTTCAATTTACAAAAAACCTGTGTAACAAGAAACCTATTTCCATAAATGCAAAACTCCGGCACTACAACACTACCATTAGACCAGAATGCCTTATGCTTAGAATGTCTTTCGTTGAACACAGTCAAACAATCAGATGAAATGGAAAAGAAGGAAAGGAAAATAACCAGGAAAATCTTGAAACCGAAAATGGGAAACGGGAATGGAAATTAAGAAGTAATAAAGAAGTTAATGAAAGAATAGAACGAATATTGGACGCAATGAGAAAGAAAAGAACTGCATTCTGTAGACCCCTAAAAAGGCTAGATGAAAAGCGAATAACAAAAAAAATTATTTTTTTTTGACAGAAACTCAAAAACAACAATGACGTCTATTGAAGAAACTGAAACAGACCTTAGGGAAATGGAAATAACGGAGGAAGAAATAGGGGAAAGAGAAAAGTTCAGAGCAAAAATAAATGGGTTTGGCTCAAAAATGGCTCTGAGCACTATGGGACTTAACATCTATGGTCATCAGTCCCCTAGAACTTAGAATTACTTAAACCTAACTAACCTAAGGACATCACACAACACCCAGCCATCACGAGGCAGAGAAAATCCCTGACCCCGCCGGGAATCGAACCCGGGAACCCGGGCGTGGGAAGCGAGAACGCTACCGCACGACCACGAGATGCAGGCCTAAATGGGTTTACAGCAGAAAAAGATAGGCCCAAGATGGATAGAAGAAGAAAAAAAGAAAAATATAGGGAAAGAATGAAAAACTACTGGAAGGACAGAAAACATAAAAGAAAGACGACATAAGTTATTTCATGCGGTCCTGACTAGGCCTAAATAATAACAATAAAAATAATCAAAAACCAGTTTGGTAACGCTAAGGCTACGAAACGTGGTGTCTAAGACTGCTCTTATGGATGACAGCGAAAACTGGAATCTAGAAAAGGAGATGAACGAAGAATTGAAGCAGCTCAGATGTGGTTTCTGAGATCACTTCTTGTACTAACGCTAAGAGACAGAGTGCAGAGTGAAAATATAAGACCACCACTAGACGTAAAAACAACAATGATAGAATCGATTGGACACTACGAAAAAGATGGTGTACCTACAACAAAAGCAGGCAACCTGAGCGCCTGCCATGATAAGTATTATAAAGTATTACATTTCAACCAAATTGGAAAATGGGACATAGAATGACCAATGAAGAGAAGGAGACAAATTCCTTTGCAACTGGCCAAATACCCTCTCCTTGAAACAGAAGAAGAAGAAGTGGAAGAACGACAACAACAATAATAATAATACTACTACTACTAATAATAACAATAATTTCTTCATTTTCATCTGCGTGGCACTCTTGCTGGAAAAAAGGCCCCATTTAAACTTTTCCATACATTACAGTTTTCAGTCAAATACAGCCATGCTTTTCCCGCATGTTTTCCGACATCGTGACAACACTCCTCGTCACCAACACCAACGTAGCCCAGGCATGTTTTTTTAAATATGTACTCTTTCCTGCAGAGATCGGTGAAAACGTTCAAGGTGTAAAGTAATATTCAATAGGCTCTGCTGTAGCGGTATTTGCGAGTCTTAAGACTGTCAGTTATTTAGCACTTACAAGATAAATAAAGAGTCCGCTTGATTACACAGGCCAACGAAAAATTTTTGTTGAAAAACATTTCTTTTTTACTTTTATAGCTGATCTTTATAGATTTTTATGAGCTGAATCCAAATCTAGCCTTAGTTTTTTTGTATCACCCATACATAGTTTTCGAGCAATATGCTTTTTGTTATATAGTATAAAAATCGTATGCTATATGGTAAATGGGAAAATTAATGAAACACTTTGTTACAACATAAGCATAGTTTGTATTTACAGTAAGCTCCTTAAAATAATGATATGTGTTAATAGAGGTTTCATTTGTCAGCTGGAATTCGTTTGTATTTTCTTTCTCTTTTTTTTCTTCGAAGCTTCTTCTACGATGAGTCGCTTGCTGAACATCTCGGTGAAGTGACCAACAGTAGTCCCCCATCATGCTGGTGTTCCAGCTGCCTTGGCAGCGTTTTCCCATCACTAGTTTTGGATGAATCAATAAACAGCCTCCTGTCTTCCTTTTTGTATTGTATACTAACTCATTCATCAGACTGGGAATGTCTGAGCAGTACACCAAATCACCTTCTTGTTGAAAAAACTTGGAAAGTTGCTGCTCTCTCTTTCTATACATGTATATGCTGGTTCCAACTGCCAATAAGTGACTTCCTTTTAATCTAGAGCCAAGCAATTCAGCTTTTTCTTTCGTTAAGCCCTGATCCCTAACCAAATCGTTAAGCTCGGTCTGCGTAAACAATTTGGGCTCTCGACTTTCTGTATTACAATGGAATTCATCATCATCATCTGGTTCATCTAAATCAGATTGTACATTAGAAAATACTTTCGTTGGAATAGAATTTACATCATCTGGTGGTTCAGCAACCAGCAAATCTGCACCATGCCCCACTGGTTGGATGGTTAGGGTAGCTTATTACCTTCTTGTTTTTCGAATTATGACCAGTAATATCAACACTGAAAAAGTATCAATCATCAGAATGATTTCTTAGCTCCCTCCATGTCATTGAACAGCAAATGTAAAGGCTTTTTTCTCTTTTTTGGACCATTTTCTCAGATCTCCAACACACACATAACATACTTTATGCGGCGCCCAAGATTTATCTTGATCACCAAGTTTAGAGCCAAAGTATGCTAGATAAACCTTTTTCACAAAGTCTTTAATGATTTTTAATCACAAATTCACCCCAAATATAACAAAAACTGTCAGCAGAGTTTTTGCAACCACGATTAGACATTGTACTCAGCACATGTACAGGAAATGGGAAAGTGAGGTTAGGTTGACAGTAAACAAAACACTGTCTGTTAAAACAAAAATAGAATCGATCGTATTTTGACATCAATGTTTTTTAGAAGTGCTATCAGCGTCACCTACATTCATTAAACTCTTTTTTAAATTATTTTAACTGTATAAAAGTTGTTAAATTCTTTTGAAAAATCGCTTAATTTAATAAATTTAACGGTAAAATGTGAAGGGATTGTTGGTTACACAGTTTTTTAAGTATCATATTTGGATTTCTCACCTAAAAAACATAAGAATATGGTGTTTTCAGCCAAAAAGTGCTTCCGTCGTTGGCCTGAGTTATCTTTGTCCTACATCACAGAAGGAAACAGACGACTACAGGAAGACAGCGCACGGATTTCGAGGTTATTAACACACGAGTAACAAAGGGGCCGTAACTTCAAACAACAAATCGTTTGTTCACTGTCTGCCGTATTATCTAACTCTTTCTTCGCACAAATTATCAGATAATGGAACAGGTTTTCTTTTTTCCTCGTTTGTAGCAACACTTAACACTTGGATTCGTTTACGTTCAAGCCAGTAAAACTGACTGCGGAATACTTCTGCCACTGTCCCTTCCTTCCAGACACGAATGGACATTTTCGAAAGAATAGCAAAGTGTAACTTAAAGTGATAGTAATCTCCGTATTGACCGTTAAGCAGTCATTTCGGCTAAAAAATAAAAACAAACGAGGGTAGCTTACAAGGATTCTAAAGTGGAATGAATCGGCTTAATGATAAACAAAATACAAGACTCTTACAGAACTATCAACGAGTAATGGCACGTGTAACTACGTAGATCATTGTTTTCATAATAAAATAGAAAGTTGTTGTTGTTGTCTTCAGTCCTGAGACTGGTTTGATGCAGCTCTCCATGCTACTCTATCCTGTGCAAGCTTCTTCATCTCCCAGTACTTAGTGCAACCTACATCCTTCTGAATCTGCTTAGTGTATTCATCTCTTGGTCTCCCTCTACCATTTTTACCCTCCACGCTGCTCTCCAATGCTAAATTTGAGATCCCTTGACGCCTCAGAACATGTCCTACCAACCGGTCCCTTCTACT
Source organism: Schistocerca serialis cubense (assembly GCF_023864345.2). Taxonomy (NCBI): domain Eukaryota; kingdom Metazoa; phylum Arthropoda; class Insecta; order Orthoptera; family Acrididae; genus Schistocerca; species Schistocerca serialis. Next base: position 794,382,693 of record NC_064639.1, on the reverse strand, counting down.
CGTCAAGTTGTGCCACAAACTCCTCTTCTCCCCAATTCTATTCAATACCTCCTCATTAGTTATGTGATCTACCCATCTAATCTTCAGCATTCATCCATAGCACCACATTCCGAAAGCTTCTATTCTCTTCTTGTCCGAACTATTTATCGTGTTTATTATACTTTTTTTTAACTTGGCACGATATCGGCAATCCAGACTTTCTACGTAATTTACATTACATTCGTTACGACAAACTTATTCTAAGTTACGGCTAATATAATACCTAACAGTTAGAAATTACTACGACATAAAAAGTACAGAAAAAACGCTTAACGTTCATTCCTGACAAGTACAACAACAAAGACAAATTAGAGGCAGGTAAGTTTGAGCTATGAGTCGTAGTTGCAACGGACATGAGAGAGGGGCTTGGAAGAGGGAGCAAAAGAGGAATGTGACAAAACGTCAAAAGTAAAGGAAGAGAACGAAGCGTGACTGGAAGGTGGCCGCCTGTAAAATTTAGTTGTCATATGTCTACCGACCGCGCCATACACCACCCACCCTAAAAGATACAACGTTGATTTTTATTCCTGGCGTATAAGCGACGTCAGTGCAGTAATTACGATGGAAACTTGAATTAGCAACGATAAATAACACATGTGAGTTCGAAAAATCAGTTGTGAGAAGGCAGTGTTAAGCAATGGATGTGAGGCCGAAGTGTGTGAACGTTGTCGTGTCACTAATCATGATGGGACAACGTTTCTAACTCTAGGGGTTCAACACAATCTCGAGAATGTTTTGAACGAGAGAAAAGTGTGTGGAAACGTTGTACCGCACAACTTGACTGCCAAATAAAAGTAACGACGCGTGGACGTCTGCTGCGACCTGAACCTGAGTGGAATGATTAACGCGGGCATTTCTTTTGTGGAATAACCTTCACAGTTGACGAGACTTGATGTTATCAATACAAGCCTTCCACAAAACGACAAAGTGCAGAAATTCACCTAAAGAGGTGAACCATTTGCCGATATTAAGGACATTCGAGCTATTGTGGTTGAACAACATCCCAAAAAAATGACATTTCTGACAATTTCACATGGTTGTAGGAACGTTCTGTATTTCGTATTCATGTGGGAAGAGCATGTAGAGGACCATCTTAACTGTACTCTGTTTTCTATTAGTCCAGTCTCGAAACTTTTTGGAGTGACCAGGTACATCTCTCCAAATGCTTGTTATCCCACCAGAGATACTGTCTTCGTAAGTCTGGCTGGTATCCAATAACAAGGGAATATGTCAAGTTGAACATTTCAGAAAAAGGACTTGCAAACATTTGATTACAGAAATTACGAGTTACGAAAGTCGGTGGCTTTTCCGTGTATGTAAAGAACACATCCAGAAAGTTTTTTGTTGCTTTGAAAGAACATCTCCTGAGCCCAAAACATTATGTTCAGATGATGAAGTCATTGAGTGATTGTTCTGGGATTTAACACTGCAGCATTGTCCTGCAGAAACGATGTACAGCACAAGTATTCCACGTGGGATAGCTTGTTTCTTATTCTATGACGTCTGGTAGTGATCTGAAACGGATATACGTCCCGAAACAGTCTTCAGGTGCCCGTATACTCCCAAAGGCAAGCCGTACTGTTGAAGAGCTAATGGCTCTGAGCACTATGGGACTCAACTGCTGAGGTCATTAGTCCCCTAGAACTTAGAACTAGTTAAACCTTACTAACCTAAGGACATCACACACATCCATGCCCGAGGCAGGATTCGAACCTGCGACCGTAGCGGTCTCGCGGTTCCAGACTGCAGCGCCAGAACCGCGCGGCCACTTCGGCTGGCAACTGTTGAGGATTTCGTGCTGAACTCCAGAGGTCAAACAACAGCAGAGATTTTCTTACAGAATGATTCACGAGACTTGTACACTACTGGCCATTAAAATTGCTACACCACGAAGATGATGTTTTACAGACGCGAAATTTAACCGACAGGAAGAAGATGCTATGATATGCAAATGATTAGCTTTTCAGAGCATTCGCACAAGGTTGGCGCCGGTGGCGACACCTACAACGTGCTGAAATGAGGAACGTTTCCAACCGATTTCTCATACACCAACAGCAGTTGACCGGCTTTGCCTGGTGAAACTTTGTTGTGATGCCTCGTGTAAGGAGGGGAAATGCGTACCATCGCTTTTCCGACTTTGATAAAGGTCGGATTGTAGCCTATCGCGATTGCGGTTTGTCGTATCGCGACATTGCTGATCGCATTGGTCGAGATCCAAAGATTGTTAGCATAATGTGGAATCGATGGGTTCAGGAGGGTAATACGGAACGCCGTGCTGGATCCCAACGGCCTCGTATCACTAGCAGTAGAGATGACAAGCATCTTATCCGTGTGGCTATGACGGATCGTGCAGCCACGTCTCGATCCCTGAGTCAACAGATGGGGCCGTTTGCAAGACAACAACCATCTGTACGAACAGTTCGACGACGTTTCCAGCAGCATGGACTATCAGCTCGGAGACCATGGCTGCGGTTACCCTTGACGATGCATCACAGACAGGAGCGCCTGCGATGGTGTACTCAACGACGAGCCTGGGTGCACGAATGGCAAAACGTCATTTTTTCGGATGAATCCAGGTTCTGTTTACTGCATCATGATGGTCGGATCCGTGTTTGGCGACATCGCGGTGAACGCACATTGGAAGCGTGTATTCGGCATCGCCATACTGGCGTACAGCCCTGCGTGATGATACAGGTTACCATTGGTTACGCGTCTCGGTCACCTGTTGTTCGCATTGACGGCACTTTGAACAGTAGACGTTACATTTCAGATGTGTTACGACCCGTGGCTCTACCCTTCATTCGATCCCTGTGAAACCCTACATTACAGCACGATAATGCACGACCGCATGTTGCAGGTCCTGTACGGGCCTTTCTCGATACAGAAAATGTTCGACTGCTGCCCTGGCCAGCACATTCTCCAGATCTCTCACCAATTGTAAACGTCTGGTCAATGGTGGCCGAGCAACTGGCTCGTCACAATACGCCAGTCACTACTCTTGATGAACTGTGGTATCGTGTTGAAGCTGCATGGGCAGTTGTACCTGTACACGCCATCCAAGCTCTGTTTGATTCAATGTCCAAGCGCACCAAGGCCGTTATTACGGCCAGAGGTGGTTGTTCTGGGTACTGATTTCTCAGGATCTATGCACCCAAACTGCGTGAAAATGTAATCACATGTCAATTTAGTATAATATATTTGTCCAATGAATACCCGTTTATCATCTGCATTTCTTCTTGGTTTAGTAGTTTTTATGGCCAGTAGTGTACTTGTGAAAAGATGAAGTACTTTACTGTGCCTGTTAATGCGCTTGCGTTTGAGTCACAGGCAAGCAATGTACGAAGGCATTCAGTAAGTAATTTAACTCGTTTCTTTCTCGGCCAGTTTCGGTTGAAGAATTGCGGGATTTGTTGCTCGACATGGTGGAATACTCCTACTTCAGCCCCTATAGTTTCGTGAAGTTCCAGTGGGTGGCGCCTCCATACGTAGCCTTCAAAATGGTGTCTGTAGCGGAAGTGTGTTCCAAGCAGAGAGCGGTCACTGAGTTTCTTTAAGCGAAAAACCAGAGCACTGCAGATATTTATAGATACTTGCAGGATATCTTACGGAGACCTGGAAGTGAACAAAAGCACGGCGAGTCGTTGGGCGAGGCATCTGTCATCATCACAACAAGATCGCACAAACCTGTCGGATCTCCTGTGTGCCGGCCGGCCGCCCACAGCTGTGACTCCAGCAGTGCTTGAACGTGCACATACTCTCTTTCGAGGTGATCGACGAATCACAATCAAACACCTTGTTGCTCAGATGGACATATCTGTTGGTAGTTCTGAAGCACTAGTCCACCAGTTGGGGTACTAAAAGGTGTGTGACCGTTGGCCGCCTAACAAAAGATCGTAAAGGGCAGTGAAGGGTCGTCTGTGCGGAATTCGCACGTTACGAGGCTGATAGTGACAGTTTTTTTGTCGAACATCGTCACAAGCGATGAAACATCTGTTCATCACTTCGAACCAAAACAAAACAGTGAGTGGCGCCACGCTGTTTTTCCTCGGAAGAAAAGTTCAAACCCGCACGGTCAGCCGGTAAAGTCATGGCGACCGCCTTCTTGGGCTCTGAAGGATTTATTCTGTTTGATGTCCTGGCTCACGGTGCAACTATCAACTCTGAAGCGTATTGCGCTACTCTCAGGAAATTGAAGAAACAACTTCACCGTGTTTGTTGCCACAGAAATGGAAACGAACCTACTTCTCCCTGACAACACAAGGTTCTCACACAAGTCTGCGTACCCGAGAGGAGCTCATAGAAATTCATTGCACTGTTCTTTCTCATTCACCCCACAGCCCAGATCTCGCAGTTTCCAAATTCCATCTGTTTGACCGAATAAGGGCTGTACTCCGCGGGAAGCAGTACGTGGAAATGGGGAGGTTATTGAGGCATCACGATGTTGAATACAACGTCGAGCCATGTGGCTATACAGGCCCTCTCAATAAGGTGGATAAGGCCGTCGATTGAACGGAAATTATGTTGAAAAATATTATTTTGTAGCCAGAAGAGTGAGGAATAATATGGCGTATTGAAATAACAAAACCAACCTGCTATCAGTAAAAAAAGAGATGTGTTGCATTACTTATTGAACGCCCCTAATATTTAATACAGACGCTGAAAGAAGAAACAAAACGAATATTTGGGTGTGGTGAGGGTGGTAAGGCGGGGGGGGTAAGGCGGGCGGATGACAAGAACTACATTAAATTTTGCAAACTTACAATGTTCTGTGATACATCCGTGTACAACGAAATGGTAGGATGCATGCAGCATTATCTATCGTGGACACTAGCATTTTACGATAGCGATCGATGACTGGAAACTTTAGAGGCTTCTCTTTACTGGGAAGTATTTATTCCTGTCCCACGCCTGTTCCGATATTACGCACAAAATCATTTTGTTTTCTAGTCTCCTGTGTACAACTCTATGAAAGGATGCAAGGATAACGAGAAGCGCTCCATCAATCTGGATTTTACAGTTTTCTGGTTCTCGTGAACGACCAGAGTAAGCTAAGATTTACACAATTTGTGATGATGGAATCAGTGCTGATTGCTTTAGCGATTTTTTTACGTCTTCGTATTAAAAGTGTGTACAAAATTTTTCCATAACTGTAAAAATGTTGTTGTCATTGAGCTTGGACAGTAGTTTTAGGCATCTGCCCTGCAATTGTTCTTAAAAGTTAGAACGACCTGCGCCTTTTTCTAGTCACTGGGGAAGCACTGTTGTTCCTGCAACGTATGATAAGACTGTAACTAGGTCAGCGACTATGTCTTCGGCATATACTACACAGAATTAGTAGGTACCCTATCATGTCCAACTCAACTATCTTCACAGTATGCCTACAGTGGTTTTTCGGCACCGCGCTTTCTTATTTCTCTTTGACTGCAGCCTAAATTCATAACAAGCATTATTCGTAGCACATAATTATAACAACAGCACAACACTGCTGTTTGCTCACTGATTCCTAGTTAACACAAAATCCTTCTGAAATTGTACTTTAGGATGCCTGAAGAAATCGATATTTCGAATGTTGAAATCAGTTCATCAAACAATATTTTGCTACCACGAATTGAGAATCTGTAACAGCTAACGACCGCAGTAGGACAATAGGTTTCATGTAGCCCCTATTCATTTGGATAAGTCCAAAATTATATCACATATTAACGAAGGAAGCTGCGGTGCAATATTAAAATTCAATTAAACGACGGTTTTGAAAAGTAACGTTAGTTAAACTTATGTTCGAGGACAAAATATCATGATTAACACACTGAGGTGGGTAGATATGAAGGTACCGTACCAATATCTGCACTTATACCCATAGCGCCCTGTAGAAGACCAGTTTTAGAATCGACAGAAAACTTCCTTAAATATGAGAAATTTTAAAACATCAGTTCTCAGTAGTTTTAAGTTCCATGAAAATAACATTTTATTTATTTGGTTAAGATGGCAGATAGGGTTGTGGAAATAAAAATGAACTCAAATATGTTCACTACCACATTAATATACACTCAAGCAACTTTAATATGCGAAGCAAAAACGCTTTTTAGTTAAGTCTAATACAAATTAAAATACTGCTAGCCAACAGGCAGCTTAAGTCTTCCATGGACTACGTATTTATATTTCGTTTTCGTGACCTCACATCCCTTAAACAAATGAGAAGAGGGTCGTCTTGTGAAAGAGCAATTCACAGAGCATTGATGTGGTAGGTTGTGTAGCTATGGAGTACTTGTAATTTCTGTGAATGCCATCCAGATATACGAGGGCAACAGTCCGAAAACATGTCTGATATCTGTTGTTATTGTGGATTTTTTTTATTGGGTTCACATAATGAACATAGTACTATAAAGACACGTTTTGGCTTAAGAAAATAAATTTCAAAAAAGAAAGCTGCACAAACAAGAGAAGAATTTTCTTGCACCAATACTCGCTTTGTCTCCATTTAAAGAGCTCCGCTCCACTTCGTGGACCGCCTTTTTCATGCATTATCGTTGTATGTGGTCAGATTTTGTCATTCTTAAAGAACAGTTTCAGAAATTGTGAAAATTTTCTTTGGTTCCAGTTATTTTCGCAGATGTTAATTCCATCATATGGATCATGTGGATTCGAGTTATTACTATACAGTCTTACACAGGTGATTTAAAATCACTCTTTATAACGATGTCTACTTCCTTGTAGATTTTTTATTTATTTACTAGCTGAGAAACGCGGCGTGGCTTGGATATGTATATATTCTAGTCCTCTATCAGTCCATTTCCTCCTTCCCCCTCCCTCTGTCCATATCCTCCTCTCCCATTTCTTTGTCCTTTTCTACCTCCTCTATCTTTGTCCATCTGCTCCTCCTCTGCCATTTCTTTGTTCTTTTCCACCTTCTCTATCTTTGTCCATCTGCTCCTCCTCTGCCATTTCTTTGTCCTTTTCTGCTTCCTCTATCTTTGTCCATCTGCTCCTCCTCTGCCATTTCTTTGTCCTTTTCTGCCTCCTCTATTTTTGTCCATCTGCTCCTCCTCTGTCATTTCTTTGTCCTTTTCCACCTTCTCTATCTTTGTCCATCTGCTCCTCCTCTGCCATTTCTTTGTTCTTTTCCACCTTCTATATCTTTGTCCATCTGCTCCTCCTCTGCCATTTCTTTGTCCTTTTCTGCTTCCTCTATCTTTGTCCATCTGCTCCTCCTCTGCCATTTCTTTGTCCTTTTCTGCCTCCTCTATTTTTGTCCATCTGCTCCTCCTCTGCCATTTCTTTGTCCTTTTCCACCTCCTCTATCTTTGTCCATCTGCTCCTCCTCTGCCATTTCTTTGTCCTTTTCTGCCTCCTCTATCTTTGTCCATCTGCTCCTCCTCTGCCATTTCTTTGTCCTTTTCCACCTTCTCTATCTTTGTCCATCTGCGCCCGCATCTCGTGGTCGTGCGGTAGCGTTCTCGCTTCCCACGCCCGGGTTCCCGGGTTCGATTCCCGGCGGGGTCAGGGATTTTCTCTGCCTCGTGATGGCTGGGTGTTGTGTGTTGTCCTTAGGTTAGTTAGGTTTAAGTAGTTCTAAGTTCTAGGGGACTTATGACCACAGCAGTTGAGTCCCATAGTGCTCAGAGCCATTTGAACCATTTTGTCCATCTGCTCCTTCTGTTATCTGTGCCCATCTCCCTCTTCCCCCTCGCTGTCGGTCCATCTCCTCGTTCTCTCTCCACATTATCACACTCACCCCAAGAGGAGGCTGGTAGTTTGTACCCTTACAGTATTTTTTTCCAGACTGTAACTATTGTGTGTACCAAATTTGACTGAAATCGTTCCAGAGGTTTGGGATGAGTTTTTCACCTATTGTTTTGTTCGCAGACACACATGTCAAACACTTTTCCACATATTTAGCATTTTTCACGTGTATTTGTAAACATACGTCATCTATATATCCAGTGAATTTCGTCCTGCAGCTTCATTTTCACGCAACTTAACGTTTATGATGTATCTCCCGAAATATGTACTTAACAATGATATAATTTTGCAGGTACATCCAGTGGTATATATGCCTACTCTCAGCGAAATGCGTTGTGAGTAGAATTAGTAGTAAAGTAGTAATAATTTCAAACGCCAAGCTTCATGAGACAGTTTTACTGTATGAACAGCGGAAATGTAGTAAGCGACAAACTTTTTTCCCTTTCGTCATTTCGTAAGTGTCGTCAGGGGGAGAAAGTTTCTTAAAGGATTGAAGTCATGTGTAAAATTTGTATCAAGTCTCTAAGTGCTCTGGCTCTCAAATACTGGATGAATAAAGGCCAACGCTACCCCTTCGGTAGATACACTATGTGATCAAAAGTATCTGGACACCCCCAAAACATACGTCTTTCATATCAGGTGCACTGTGCTGCCACCTACTGCCGGGTACTCCATATCAGCGACATCAGTAGTCATTAGACTTCGAACGTGGTCAGGTGATTGGGTGTCACTTGTGTCATATGTCTGTTCACATTTCTGCACTCCTAATCGTCCCTAGGTCCACTGTTTCCGATGTGATAGTGAAGTGGAAACGTGAAGGAATGCGTAAACAGCACAAAAGCGTACAGGCAGACCTCGTCTGTTGAATGACAGAGACCGCCGACAGTTGAAGAGAGTAGTAATGTGTAATAGGCAGACATCTGTCGAGACCATCAGGCAGGAATTCCAAACTGCATCAGGATCCACTGAAAGTACTATGACAGTTAGGCGGGAGGTGAGAAAACTTGGATTTCATGGTCGAGCGGCTGCTCATAAGCCACACATCACGCCGGTAAATGCCAAATCACGCCTCGCTTGATGTAACGAGCATAAACGTTGGACAATTGAACAATGGAGAAACGTTGTGTGGAGTGATGAATCACGGTACACAATGTGGCGATCCGGTGGCAGGGTATGGATATGGCGGATGCCCAGTGAATGTCTTCTGCCAGCGTGTGTAGTGCCAATAGTAATGGTCGTGTTTCTCATGGATGAGGCTTGCACCCCTTGTTGTTTTGCGTGGCACTATCATAGCACAGACGTACATTGATGTTTGAGGCACCTTCTTACTTCCACCGTTGAAGTGCCATTCGGGGATGGCGATTGCATCTTACAACACGATCGAGCACCTGTTAATAATGAACGGCCTGAGGCGGAGTGGTTACACGACAATAACATCCCTGTAATTGACTGGCCTACACAGAGTCCTGACCTGTATCCTATAGAACACCTTTGGGACGTTTTGGAACGCTGACGTCGTGCCAGGCCTCACCGACCGACATCGATACCTCTCTTCTTTGCGACACTCTGTGACAGATGGGCTGCCATTCCCCAAGAAACCTTCCAGCACCTGATTGAACGTATGCCTGCGAGAGTGAAAGCTGTCATCAAGGCTAAGAGTGGGCCAACACCGTACTGCATTCCAGCATTACCGATGGAGGGCGCCACGAACTTGTAAATCATTTTCAGCCAGGTGTCCGGATACTTTTGATCACATAGTGTAGGTGGCTGTTAGCACAACAATGTTTCTTTCCAGACAGCAAATGATATATATACCAAGTTTGGTCCAGTCCATTGGTTTACTACGAGATGTAGAACGTATACGTATACATACAGTACTTCCATACATCAATTTTTTATAATTTGTGTGGATTCGTCGTATGGTTTTGAAGCACAATATTAAGTATAATACGAACAATAACACAGGCAATTTACAGACGTTTAAATTGTTAAAATTATAAATTTCGTCTTTCGCTGCCATCAAGAAACCGTCGAAAGTTCCACAATAGGCCCTGTTGGGACTTTCTGTAACAGTGCGACGAAAGGTATTGCCTAGTTGCTCCACAATCGCGTTCTGGAGATGAAGCTTTACCCCATCTGTGAAGAGAGTCCATGCTTCTGTCATGATTGGTGCGTATCCTGTTAAACGTTGTCCATGTTCTGAGTGACTAGTCAAAGGCAGGGGGTTTCTTTCTTATACAGGGAAAGTTCATGTAATGTGGAGGGCAAGCCCTTGTCCAGTCTCGTTCTCACGAGTCTGTTAAACAGGGCTGAGATGTGTGAAGTTCCATGGCTGTTTTCATGTATGTTTTTGTTGTTCGGAGCCGGTTTCTTTCTGGGATAACCGCATCTTGATAGACATAATGTTGCGGTCTTCCTTGTATGTTTTTAAAGTCATGGAATAGAGCTGCTGTTGGTAGAATTTCAGGACCATAATGTGGATCAGTATGGACAGCTACTTGACGGGTGTTGATCTTAATGTATCACTGATAATTCTAAATGTGTTGCTCGGCTATGCGTCTACAGTTTGTGTGTGTGTGTGTGTGTGTACACGCGCGCGCGCATTACTGGGCCATACAGGCGTACAATAGTCTGCAGTGGAGTAGATTAATCCACGTGCTGAAGTGTGCAGAGTTTCAGCAGCTTAGCAATCTTTACAGATATCATGGCTGTTAACACGTTCCGGTGTTACTAACTTCTTCGTGATTTCATCAACTTTTCAAGATTTTTTTCTAAAGACAGAAAACACGTTAGTAAACTTTGTGGATTATACACTGGTACTAGATCACGTTCAAAAACGTCATAAATAATTTCTCGCAGTGTGAATGCTATTCATCTCAGACTTTAAAATTGGTCCAGTTGCTTTTGTATTTTCACTCAGTATCATGGTACACAATCTTTTCTGGCTACATCGTAACGCCATACAGGAATGATACACCTGAAAATACTCGCTTACAAAGCCTCCTCCTACAGAATTACAAACAAATTTTCTCTCCAACTCTTCATGTTGCGTTCATGCTTTTATTACAGTTCAAATGGCTCTAAGTACTATGGGATTTAACATCTGAGGTCATCAGTCCCCTAGACTTAGTACTTAAACCTAACTAACCTAAGGACATCACACACATCGATGCCCGAGGCAGGATTCGAACCTGCGACCGCAGCAGCAGCGCGGTTCCGGACTGCTTATTGCAGTAATAATGATTTGTACACGTGATTTATCTAGGCTGTAAAGCTATAAAAGCTTACGAATACTATTCTTAATAATTTTTCATATGAAATAAAATTAGACTTCAAAATATTAAAAATGTTTTTTCGCAAAATTATTGTACATGATTTGTTTTAAACTGGTTTCTAAGAATGTTACTAGCAAAACAATTAATTTATTGCATTTTTACTTCTTTCGTTCCACACGTTTAACACATGAAGCTGGAACATGTGCGGCCTACAAATTACTCAGTTTTAGACAGTGCAGCCTGCAAGTGGTATAAGACTGCCGGTTCCTGCTGTACACAAAAAAATCGACTACTGTTGATTTTCCCCTGCTCAATCAGAGCTTGTGTTCCTTTTCCGGTGTTCTCGTTTAGCACAACTCTTTCATAATCCATTCTTTGCTTCTAATGACCACACGATCAACGGGAAGCAACTGTGTAGTCTCCCTGTTTCTAAATTATTCTGAAGAGCATTATCTAATGTACGAGAAATATTAAGCATGTGGAGGAAGCAAGGAGCAGTTCTTCCTTGGAGAAGACGCTCGCCAAGGTCCTCTTAGGACGGTTTACTACGCAGTAGAGGGCGTCTAACGTCTGTGGGGTCTGACGCGTCTTATTGGATGATTGCAGACACCGGATCTAGCGACACTCAAGGGTGCAGCTGTGCATGAGCTTTATTGATTTTCAAGGTCCATTTCTCGTACGAGACTTGTTTCAGTTACGCTCGGTGACCACTGTTTGGCCTAACCTTCGTACAAATCCTTTACAAAAAGTGATTATTCTCTAGGTAGCTCGCCCTAAGGTTTTCACGCAGAGAAATGACCGTAATATGTGGAGATACAATCAAGATGCTGCGAATGTTTGCCAATGACGATATTGGCTACGGGAAAGTGTCTTCGTTGAGTGAGTGTAGGAGGAGAGAGGGTGGTTTAGACAGAAATTCTGTTTGGTGTGATGAATAACTCTTTGCTCTAAATGTAGGAATAGCTATGTTAATGCAGATGAACAGAAAAAGCAATCTTGTAATGTTCGAATACAATATCTGTAGTGTGTTGTTTGGCCGTCGTTTAAACATCTAGGCATAACATTGCAAAGCGATATGAAATGGAACGAGTACGTAAGATCAGTATTAGGAAAGCGGAATAGTCGTCCTCGGTTTGTTATTATTCTATGAGACTGTGAGAGAGCTCCTTCAGATACCTCTCACAGACAGACAGATAGATAGATAGATATGGATAGAGAGATATATATATATATTTATGCCTATGTGTGCAAGTATTCAATCGGAAGGAAGTGTGTCATTTACATGGATATGTCTTTTCTTTTCTTTGCTATGTTACAAATAAGTGGGCACGTGAATCACTTCCACGTCCTTTTTCCATCATTTAACCTGTTGCGCGTGAACGAAATGAGTAAATGTGAAGTTTCGTGAGAGCAGCCAGTAGCTCTTTGGTAATGCAGTTTCGTCTGCTGTTACAGTTTTGCCACTAACTTTAGGGGAATCAGAGAGGCATAGCTTGGAATAGAAAAGGTAACGACTAGTAGTGGTAGCAGATAGCCTCCGCCATGCACCATATCGTTGCTTGCGGAATATGTATAGAGATGTTGATCTGAATTGTGGCATCAATGTGTTCCAAGATGTGTCAACAACTATTGAACACCAAGGGCCAGTTGAAATACCGGGTGGCTATAATCAAGCTTTCCATATTTAACACGTTAAAACACGGAAACTAACTATCGTACGAGTACCAGACTTGATAGTATTAATGCCCAGAGTATGGGGTGCATCATTTCCATGCGTCACAGCACAACCGTCCAGTTCCAACTGCGACCACCAGGTGCCGTGATCAGTCATCGTGATACATTGTCTCACACACCTGAGCAGTCGCTGTGCCCTTGTTGGCGTGTCAATATGAGCTTGCACAAAAGGAGCAGGGCACCGTTGGTGACGTTCTATTATCAAGACAACAATAATGCTACAACTGTACTTCGAGAATATCGCGGGCTGAAAGTTTTACGGATGGGTTCTCTTTCTCCAACTGCTGTGCGGAGCATGATGAAGAAGTTCGAATCAACTGGAGATCTGGTCGTCGCTCCAGAAAGAGGCCGACGACGGCCTGCACCACGCTTCATGATATCGCTGTCGCTATGGCAGACAACGCTGCGCGCAGTTCCCGGTCATCAGGCAGAGTGCGTGCTCTGTCACGACAGTAGGACATCCCGTGGTCCACTGTACGGAAGGTGCTTCGAACCATTCTCAAATGAAATGTCATGTGGCTAGAGCCTCCCGTCGGGTACACCGCCCGCCTGGTGCAGGTCTTTTTAGTTGACGCCACTTCAGCGACTTGCGCGTCGATGAGGTTGGGATGATGATGGAGACAACACAACCCCCAGTCCCTGCGCGGAGAAAATCTCCGACCCAGCCGGGAATCGAACCCGGGCCCCTTTGCATGGCATTCTGTCGCGTTGACCACTCAGATATCGAGGCGGTCATCCTCAAATGGTATCCGTACAAGATCCATATCGTACAGCAGCTTGCACCACAGGACGCACAGCAACATGTTGACTTCGCTCTCCACTTTCTCGCAAGGATTGGAGTTGACGACATCTGGCCCCGGACCATCCTATGGACAGACGAAGCTCATTTTGCTCTGACGGGTGAGGTGAACACACAGAATTGCCGAGTGTGGGGATCTTCACCTCCAGTCACTGTGCATGAAGATGCCCTGTATCGTCAACGTTTTACGGTATAGTGTGGCTTCACGGCTACGTTCATCATTGGACCATTCTTTTTTGAACAGGTTGGCGCTCAAGGGCTAAAGAAGTGCAGTGTGACTGGCCAGCGTTACTATGATATGTTTCGTCACCATGTCATACCCATCCTACAGTAGAGAGGCGCATTGAACTAAACAGTTTTCATGCAAGATGGGGCCCACCGCACAGCGCTCGTGAAGTTCACCTGCTTCTCCGAAACACATAAGGAAACGATCGAATTATCAACCGATTGTTTCCAAATGATTGGCCAGCACGATCACCTGATCTCACGCCTTGTGATTTCTTGTTTCTGGGCTACCTTAATGACAGGGTTTCCCAGTGGAACATTCACACATGTGCTGCTCTGAAGCGCAGGGTATAAAGAGAGGTAGCCAGCATAGCTACTGACGTGCTATGTTCTGCTGTGCAGAACGCAAACCTGCGCTTTCAGATTCTTCTGGACCCTGATGGGTGCCATATTGAGCCCATTTTGTAGCTGTAATTGTACCGGTATGTAATTGTATGATGTACCGAAGCAGCACATTGAAAGTGTTCAGTTGAGTTGCTTCTGCATTAATTCTCTTCTGCATGTCCTTGACATTAATGGTACCAATTCTGGTACTCGTTCAGAGTGTTAAGTAGGGAAAGTTTAATTATAACCACCCGGCAATTGTTTAAGTAACGTTGAGAACCAGCGCGCATAGCTTGACGCGCAGCGCATTAGTTTGCAAGACAGGAAGGTGTGCTGGACCAGGATCGAATCGACACGTCGGATTGTTGACTGTCAGTATGATAAACCTACCAATCTGAGTGTGGTTTCTAGGTGGTTTTCCATGCACATTTTGGAAAATGTTGAACTGGTCTCTAATCTCTGACTCAGAAAATACGGTACACCAATATTAAAATATAACAGCAAACAGAACAAAGTTTACACAATTCACGGATACATTATCTGATTAGACGCATCCGAATACCCTATATAACGTGGAACGGACCACCAGAGATCACGAGAGGTGGATCCAACAGTAGAAGTAGAGGCGGGGGTATTGTGTTGTCACAAGAGAAACAGTAACAGCAGAGTTTGCCGGTCACAAGAGCTCAGTGACTTCGGATGTAGACTCATTGGATGTCACCTAAGTGACGAGTCCATCCGGGGCCTTACAACCCTTCTAAAGCTGCCCAAGTCGACTGTTGTGTGATACGATCGCGAAGGAACAACCATAGCTAAACGAAGACCAGGCAGTCCTTGTGTGCTAACGGACCATCGAGCGCTGGGGAGGGTAGTTTGTGAAAACCTTGCTCGATATCAGGGGCAGGAATCATTCGTGAGTTCCAAAGTGATATCGGCAGTACAGCTAGCAAAATACCTGTGCGTAGGAAGTTAAAAAGAATGCGGTACAATGTTCGAATAGCTCCTCACAAGCCATAAATTTCAATAGTCAATACTAAACAGTGCTGTGGTGTACGTAGCCACGCCACAGGACAAAGGGTGATTGAAAACGAGCGGTTTGGAGTGATGAATCACTGCTATACCCTGTAACAGTTCGATGGAAGGGTTTGAGTTTGGCTAATTCCTGGAGGACGTTACATACCATGCATAGTGCTATCAATGAAGTAAAGAGGAACTAATGTTGCGATCTGGGGAGGCTCTCGTGGTTAGGGTGTGGTCCCCTTATTGCACTTAAGAAAACGCTAAATGTGGAACGATGTGAACACATTTTACAGCATTTTGTAATGCTTACAGTAACGGAACAGTTCGGAGACGTTGACTATTTTTATCAGCATGATAAAGTGTTATGTCATAAAGCTGCATCTGTGAGACAGTGTTTTGTGGACAATAAAGTTCCTGGAATGTACTGGACTGCTTAGAGTCCCTACCTGAACTCAACGAAATACCTAAGGGATGACCCTATGTCCAACGTTACTGTCTTCTCTGATTTCGGTTCTTAAGAAAAAATGGGCAGCCATTCCTCAACAGGCGCAAAATAAGTGCCCCCAGCTGCGATCAATCGATCATAACAGCGAAGGGTGGACATATCCCATATTAATGTTCACTAAAAGGTGCCCGAATGTCGGCCGTGGTGACCGAGTGGTTCTAGGCGCTTCAGTCGGGAACCGCGCGACCGCTACGGTCGCAGGTTCGAATCCTGCCTCGGGCATGTATGTGTGTGATGTCCTTAGGTTAGTTAGGTTTAAGTAGTTCTAAGTTGGGGACTGATGACCTCAGGTGTTAAGTCCCATAGTGCTCAGAGCCATTTCAACCATTTTAGGTGCCCGAATACTTTTGATCAAATATCGTATCTCAAGTGTCTTCAGTTCTTTATTCTGAATTTGAGACCAGCATACAGCATCGAGCGAGATGGCGCAGTGGTTAGCACACTGGACTTGCATTCGGGAGGATGACGGTTCAATCCCGCGACCGGCCATCCTAATTCAGGTTTTCCGTGATTTCCCTAAATCGCTCCAGGCAAATGCCGGGATGGTTCCTCTAAAAGGGCACGGCCGACTTTCTTGCAGGGCACGGCGGACTTTCTTCCCCGTCCTTCCCTAATTGGATGAGACCGATGACCTCGATGTTTGGTCTCTTCCTCCAAACAACCAAACTTCCCCCCCTTCCCCCCCCAACAGCACACACCTTCAAAACAGCTACCGACATACACCACTATATTATTTCTCCCAATATCCATTGGCTAACAACTTTGTGTTCTGTTGATAATAAATAGCGACATTCTTTTCTTAATGATGCGCTATTTGGCTTTCATTCGGCGATTCTTTGAATGTCTTTTTCACACGCGTACTTCGACGCAAACGCACTCTCCATTTCTGTTCACTAACTTCTAATTTCATTCTTATTTCAGCGTTTCTTTCATTATTATCTGTTACTTCCCACATACATACTGTACAAGCACATTACTATGCCTGATCGTGGGCACCTCCTGTATTTCTGTCATTTGCCATTTTGCATTTGTGAGTATTCACCGGAATGAGCGACTGTTAGTAAGTCTATATATGAGCTCGAGATGATTCAAATAGCTCTAAGCGCTATGGGACTTAACATCTGAGGCCATCAGTCCCCTAGACTTAGAACTACTTAAACCTAACTAAGCTAAGGACATTACACACATCCATGCCCGAGGCGAGATTCGAACCTGCGACCGTAGCAGCAGCGCGGCTCCGGACTGAAGTGCCTAGAACCGCTCGGCCACAGAGGGGGGCTCGAGCTCGAGAATCTCTGACTTTACGATGACATTAATTTCTTGAGACGTACCTCATCAGTCCAGAAAGTTTCAAGATAGGATCCATAAAAAACAGAGACGAGTTAGGATCCTAGTTTTAACCTTTCAGGTATTCTTCTACCCCACTTGAGTACAACACAAAGAACATTTCATACAACCATGGGAGACTGTCAGAAATGTGCTTGTGTGGGATGTTGTTAACTCGAGCGTGACATTGGCTTGAATGTTCGTTATGCCGTCAAAGCGTTGACCCTTCGTGTGAATTTCTGCTCTACGTCGTTTTGTGATATGTTCGTTTCTCCGGAAAAGAATTGTCCTCGTTTTTCATTTGGATCTAGTCACAGCAGTCGACCACATGTCGTTGGTTTTGTTCGAGAGTTAATGTGTGCAGGGCAAACTTTTCACTGACTTTTCTATCATCGAAAACAGTCTGGAGGACATCTTGAATAATTGATTTAGAGATGTTGCTCCATTCCGATTTGTGACACAGCAAATTTGACACAAAACGGCCCAACGTCCACTACTTAACAATGCCTGATCGCAGTTGACAGGTCGAATACTCATCCGTTGTCTAAGCTGCTACCGTAGTTACTGCACTGACGTCGCAGGCACAAAATCTGTTTCAGAACTTTTTGGACGAACGGTATACGTCGGAGGAAGTGGCTAACTGTCTGACCCTTGATGCAGCGTTCAGTCACAGAGTTTACAGAGTAAACCTTTCCTGATCGATGGAGTTTCCCCTTACAGTTTTCAAGGGAGTTTTATGAATATCTCCGAGACATTCTCGTAACTGCCAAATGAACTCATGACTAATCACATGCCGGCCTGAGTGGCCGAGCGGTTCTAGGCGCTACAGTCTGGAACCGCGCGACCGCTACGGTCGCAGGTTCGAATCCTGCCTCGGGCATGGATGTGTGTGATGTCCTTAGGTTAGTTAGGTTTAAGTAGTTCTAAGTTCTAGGGGACTGATGACCTCAGAAGTTAAGTCTCATAGTGCTCAGAGCCATTTGAACCATTTGAACTAAACACATCGCTGATCTTTGGATCTTCTCTACCACCCCTATGAATCCTTACTGATAAGGGCCACAGGCTGACGATCAAAATTTGAGAATCAGGAAAACAAGATTTTTATAAGCTATTTTTTCGCGGATGAATTAAACGTCATTAGGAAGAATTCAAGTTTTAGAAGCTCTGCTGTCGTTTGTCCCATTACAAGACATTTTCACACTCGAATCCGAATACAGTGGTCTAGCCACTAAATCAAGAAGCTGTTAACAGTGCTTTTGTAAATCTTACAGTTTTCGCAGCATGGAGAGTACTGGATGAACCTATAGCCGCACGGTTGGGCTCTCACTCATCTTTCCACTGTTTTGGACATTATTCTGCAGTATAGGCGTCACTATTTTATACTGGCAATGAGTGAGAAAGTGCATGTAGCTATAGCTATTAAAACACTCATGTGCAAACAAATGGGGCTTTAAAAGCGTAACATTTGTTGCCAAGACCGGAACGCTTTCAAGAAAAACGGTATGTGCGTAGGACATGGTAAGCGAAGCCATATTGCTGATGCACGCAGCTACATTGCAAAGTCTTCTTCAAGAGCGAATGAAGAAGAAGAGTGCTGGTTTCTAGAGCTTGTCAAGGTAGGAAGCGTTACAATGATTAATTAAACCATCTCCCAGAATGAGCAGAGTCCATACTATTCCATACGTCCACCCTCGTTGCTTATTTTTCGGGAGCCAAGCGACAAACGTTTCACACTTTTTTCTCTTCTTCAAAATGTTCTGGAGAATGATTTGAACACTTGATTTAGAGATGTCTCTCCATTACGATCTGCGACGCAACAACTTTAGCACACTACAAAAGCACGTGCACTGCTTAACACTACATGCGCACAACTGATTGGACGAGTAACAATCTGTTGTTTACAGTCGTTAGTTCAAATTGCCACTCCAGTTTACACTCCAGATCGTATGCATTGTCACCTTAAAAGTTGTGGTGTTTCTTATTACGTAAGTTATTTTATGATGCATGCCGTGTCGTTTTAAAGTGTATCTTATTTACTATACAATTTTATAATGCTAGTATATCTTCCACTTGGGGATATTCACAATGATATGTTGAATTACAATTATAAAGAAAATTTCTTTCATGTTTTGAAGTCGCTTATAGAGAACATTAAGAGTGCTAGGGAGAGCTATGTTCAACTTATTCCTCTATTGTACGCGCATACTAAAGGCCTTTTAGTTGGTGCGACAACGTACCTTGTCTACCTTACATGTATGTCCTTATTTTATTCTATATTTATTTCAAATTATGTTTTGTCAGGTATAAAAAATATGATTTTTAAGTTCCATGTGTGTTATTTTATGTTCATATTTTCCACTGTAATTTCTGAAGATCCAGCCATAAGAAGAAATTTTGTGATCGCATTCGATGGAAAGTAAAATTAATTATGATTGTACATGTACGAATATCCTTCCTATTGTAAGAAAATTGCTATTACAGTTCTTGTTCTCTTCATTTGTACACCACATCAATCCAGTGACTTACTAATATTTTTCCCATAGTCGACTCTGTATTTACTATTTAAATTTACGAAAATCAGCATTTTTGTCTTACACACTTTTCTCAAAATTACATAGTTTTTTAATAGGAATTCTTTATATATCTGTCCTTAATGTACGAGGAGTGAAGATAATACTGTTTTAGAAGTTTTTGTTAGTGTGGTATACCTGAAAATATAGAGGCATGTACATAGCCAGTAGACATTTCTTACATTCATACCGTGTGTCACTTTTTGTCTTTCTTGTTTTATACACTTCATAATTTCTAGAGGGTGTTTTCTTTGTAGGGTGGGGGCTTGGGGGGAGAAACCTGACAAAAACTGAAAATGACTGCTTATAACGCGCAAAATATCGAAAGGAATCGAGTATGCCATACACCACTAAATAGAACGACCTCGCAGCTTTGCAGTGGTGTGTAACATGTCATGCCATCTACACTCCTGGAAATGGAAAAAAGAACACATTGACACCGTTGTGTCAGACAAACCATACTTGCTCCGGACACTGCGAGAGGGCTGTACAAGCAATGATCACACGCACGGCACAGCGGACACACCAGGAACCGCGGTGTTGGCCGTCGAATGGCGCTAGCTGCGCAGCATTTGTGCACCGCCGCCGTCAGTGTCAGCCAGTTTGCCGTGGCATACGGAGCTCCATCGCAGTCTTTAACACTGGTAGCATGCCGCGACAGCGTGGACGTGAACCGTATGTGCAGTTGACGGACTTTGAGCGAGGGCGTATAGTGGGCATGCGGGAGGCCGGGTGGCCGTACCGCCGAATTGCTCAACACGTGGGGCGTGAGGTCTCCACAGTACATCGATGTTGTCGCCAGTGGTCGGCGGAAGGTGCACGTGCCCGTCGACCTGGGACCGGACCGCAGCGACGCACGGATGCACGCCAAGACCGTAGGATCCTACGCAGTGCCGTAGGGGACCGCACCGCCACTTCCCAGCAAATTAGGGACACTGTTGCTCCTGGGGTATCGGCGAGGACCATTCGCAACCGTCTCCATGAAGCTGGGCTACGGTCCCGCACACCGTTAGGCCGTCTTCCGCTCACGCCCCAACATCGTGCAGCCCGCCTCCAGTGGTGTCGCGACAGGCGTGAATGGAGGGACTAATGGAGACGTGTCGTCTTCAGCGATGAGAGTCGCTTCTGCCTTGGTGCCAATGATGGTCGTATGCGTGTTTGGCGCCGTGCAGGTGAGCGCCACAATCAGGACTGCATACGACCGAGGCACACAGGGCCAACACCCGGCATCATGGTGTGGGGAGCGATCTCCTACACTGGCTGTACACCACTGGTGATCGTCGAGGGGACACTGAATAGTGCACGGTACATCCAAACCGTCATCGAACCCATCGTTCTACCATTCCTAGACCGGCAAGGGAACTTGCTGTTCCAACGGGACAATGCACGTCCGCATGTATCCCGTGCCACCCAACGTGCTCTAGAAGGTGTAAGTCAACTACCCTGGCCAGCAAGATCTCCGGATCTGTCCCCCATTGAGCATGTTTGGGACTGGATGAAGCGTCGTCTCATGCGGTCTGCACGTCCAGCACGAACGCTGGTCCAACTGAGGCGCCAGGTGGAAATGGCATGGCAAGTCGTTCCACAGGACTACATCCAGCATCTCTACGATCGTCTCCATGGGAGAATAGCAGCCTGCATTGCAGCGAAAGGTGGATATACACTGTACTAGTGCCGACATTGCGCATGCTCTGTTGCCTGTGCTTATGTGCCTGTGGTTCTGTCAGTGTGATCATGTGATGTATCTGACCCCAGGAATGTGTCAATAAAGTTTCCCCTTCCTGGGACAATGAATTCACAGTGTTCTTATTTCAATTTCCAGGAGTGTATTAACAGAGAAAAAGAAGCACAAAGGGGAAGCCATAGCCGGTCGGCCCATCTCACAGCCGACAGTTTAATAACGGACTTGAAACATGCTGCCGGCTGTGAACCGGCTGTATAAGCCAGTGGGTTAAGAGCCCATTTGCCGGGTATGTTGCTGAGAGTGGATGAAGCGATTAAAGAACCTTTCGTCGGCCTTTCCTGGGCTTAGATTTCACTGGCCGCAAATGTGAGTGGCCGCAGTTTACAGTACACAGTGCTGATACCAGCGGCGGTTGTCGGCCTCTGGCGACGTCGGTGCCATGGCTGTAGACCCGTCGATAAGATAGGCCAGCCGCGATAAGGCGCCTCGCGGTCAGTTGTACGCCGTACAACCGTAAATACACCCCACCTCGGTTTAGCTGGGTATTGTCTTACCGCCTGTCGCGCTCAGATAAGCCTTAATTTATTTTAAATTAACAACAGCCTCAGTTGCAATGTTTAGCTAGGTTTCAGTTGGGATAACCCAACCTTCTTCAGAATAAAAGGAACTACGATTTGTCCATAATGGACGACGTCAAAAACTAAAAACTATAATATGGTACTACATCCTCATATTGCAATAACTTAACTGGGAAACAGCCTCACCCCCACTTCGCGACCGCAGTACAGCAGCAACGGATGTTGCACTGGAACTGGCTATAGCCTCGAGAGCGCATGCGCGATAGTGTGTCATGCGTACTTGTCAACACTGGTGCCAACATGTACTCCTAAACTCAAAATTTTATGAATAACCAGGTGCGGCTAACGAAATTGACGTGTACGTTATCCTGTAAGGAATAAAGATATATCGACTGTCTTAACATTTGTAACAATTTGTTGGACATCAAAAGTGAAGGAAGCAATGCGTTTACTATTTTAAGCCAACCTGGCATATTCGGGCTAATCATCGAACTTGACCGCATGAGGATAACTACGAGTTTGAAATGCCAGATAATTCCAGCTATTCAGAAAACGGGAGTGCCAAAAACATGTTGTGCAAGAGTATAATGATTACTCCCTAAAATTATGGCGGATGTAATAACGGTTGAAAAGCTTCAAAAAAGTTTTTATGTCGCAGCTGCAGCTGGTCGTTAAGAAGGTTATTTTTGTCATATAGTAAGTGTTTAAAATTTTGCATTTCTTCCAAAATATCCAACCTCGCACCCTTCACTTCGCAATGCAAGAGCTGAGTATTATCCAGAAGAGCCTTACCAACAATTTACAAGGAACATATCCTACTAAAGTTGGCACGTGTGGTTCGACATTCGCTGAACACTTAGTGCAAACGGCTCACGCACCCAACCCTTCGGATACAACATAAAGTTGTAAGTTTAGGGGTACATGTTGGCACCAGTGTTAACAAGTACGCATGACACACTATCGCACGTGCGCTCTCGTGGCTATAGCCAGTTCCAATACAACATCCGCTGCTGCCATACTGCGGTCGCGAAGTGGGGCCGAGGCTGTTTCCCAGATAAGTTATTGCAAATATGACAATGTATTACCATATTATAGTTTTTAGTTTTTGACGTTGTCCATTATGAACAAATCGTAGTTCCTTTTATTCTGAAGAAGGTTGGGTTATATCAAATGAAACCTAGATAAATCTAGCTAAACATTGCAACTGAGACTGTTGTTAATTTAAAATTAATATCTATACAGTTGCTGACAGGGCCGCGAAATGTTGAAAATATTAAAAAGCCTGAATTTCTTTCTAACACTTTACTGTGACAGCAGTATGCAATGTTGCTTATAGAGTAAAGGTATCTAATTCGGCGATAAAGCCAGTAATTCTATAAGTAATTAGCTGATTAGCCATACATTCCTGCGGGAAATGCTTATGCTACTTTGGTTTATATGTGTACGATATACATTGAGGCGCCAAAGAAACTGGTATACGCATGCTTATTCAAATACAGAGATATGTAAACAGGCAGAACACAGCGCTGCGGTCGGCAACGCCTAGACAACAAGTGTCTGGCGCAGTTGTTAGATTGGATTCTACTGCTACAAAGGCCGGTATCAAGATTTAAGTGACTTTGAACGTGATGTTATACTCGGCACACGAGCGATGGGACACAGCATCTTCGAGGTAGCGATGAAGTGGGGATTTTGCCGTACGACCATTTCACTAGTGTACCGTGAATATTAGAATCCGATAGAACATCAAATCTCCGACATCGTTGCGGCCGGAAAAAGATCCTGCAAGAACGGGACCAACGACTACTGAAGTGATTCGTTCAGCGTGAAAGAAGTACAACCCTTCCGCAAATTGCAGCAGATTTCAATGCTGGGCCATCAACAAGTGTCAGAGTGCGAACCATTCAACGAAACATCACCGACATAGGCTTTCGGAGCCGAAGGCCCATTCGTGTACCCCTGATACCTACACGACACTAAGGTCCTCGCTTAGGTCCGTCAACACCGACACTGGACTGTTGATGACTGGAAACACGTTGCCAGGTCGGACGAGTCTCGTTTCATATTGCATCGAGCGGATGGACGTATACAGCTATGGAGATAACCTCATGAATACGTGGACTCTGCATGTCAGCAGGGGACTGCTCAAGCTGGTGGAGGCTCTCTAATGGTGTGGAGCGTGTGCAGTTGGAGTGATATGGGACCCCTGATAACGTCTAGATATGACTCCGACAGGTGACACGTACGTAAGCATCCTGTCTGATCACCTGCATTCATTCACGTTATAACAATATATGTTTATGGCTCATTTAAATTTTTCATAATTTTTTCCATTAAAATTTTTTGAAAGATTGGTACTACATTTTCTGTTTATGTAAAGTAAAGTGTGTAATACTGGAGGCTGAAGTTCTTTGTATTGTATGTGAGTAATGTAAGCAATATACTATATAAATTGAGTACTATATAAATAATCATTTGATGACCTTGAGTATTTAAAAATATTTGTGTGTGTAAATTGTTCATGTCAATGTAAATTTGACAAGCTAACAAATGATCGCGCTTAGAAACAATATAAGAAATACGTGTTATGTAAAATCCAGTCTGCTTTTGTTGAAAACGAAAGTGGCTCCGGGGAGTGGAAAAGATCGCAAGGGCGAATTGGCGATCTTCGTAGAGCAAATAAATTGCACAGTCTGCAGGCAGCAGTGATTGAGGCAACACCTTTGTGGAGCAGGAGAAGTTTTGCCTGCAAATTCACACGAAATGCCTCGGATGGAGACTGCAAACGGCTTGCGGCATAGCTGCGAGTTGTTGGGCTACTGTATGTAGAACTGAACGACGCCAAGAAGAGAAATTAAGCCCAAACAGCAAGAGACTTTAGGCCGTACTGTGGGTAGAGTAGCCGACAAAATTATTCGCCACAACCAAGCCCACAGCCACCGGATAAGATATTTTTATAGTAAATTTACTTTAGTACAGCGTGAACCATTAATTTAAACTACGTGTAATAATCATCCTTGAACTTAAAAAAATTGGTTCATCCTAACCACACATCTATATAGGGTTCCTTTCTGGTGTTTAATGAATCCGAGTATCCTATTTTGCAAAGTTATGAAGTGCTCAGTTAACATAAAGAGGCACCATTTACATTGTGTTTGTGTTTTCTTAACAATTGAAAAGTGTTATAGTAAAAGTATGCTTTCGTAAAATTCAGTCAGAGTGTAGCCAAGTTACTAGAATCTGGTAAACGATTATAAAGAGTTAGCTCAAAGAACAAAAACTTTTGAAAGCAAATTCCATTAAGAAAGAGGTTTTCTTGAAGTGAAATGATCAGTATAAAAAGTGTGTGCTTTAGTACACTACCGGCAATTAAAATTGCTACACCACGAAGACGACGTGCTAGACACGCGAAATTTAGCCGACAGGAAGAAGATGCTGAGCTATGCAAATGATTAGCTTTTTAGAGCATTCGCACAAGGTTGGCGCCGGTGGCGACACCTATAAGGTACTGACATGAGGAAAGTTTCCAGCCGTTTTCTCATACACAAACAGCCTTCGACCGACGTTGCCTGGTGAAACATTGTTGCGATGCCTCGTGTAAGAAGGAGAAATGCGTACCATCACGTTTCCGACTTCGATAAAGGTCGGATTGTAGCCTATCGCGATTGCGGTTTATCGTATCGCGACATTGCTGCTCGCGTTGGTCGAGATCCAATGACTGTTAGCAGAATATGGAATCGGTGGGTTCAGGAGGGTAATACGGAACGCCGTACTGGATCCCAACGGCCTCGTATCATTAGCAGTCGGGATGACAGGGATCTTATCCGCATCGCTGTAACGGATCGTGCAGCCACGTCTCGATTCCTGAGTCAACAGATGGGGACGTTTGTAAGACAACAACCATCTGCACGAACAGTTCGACGACGTTTGCAGCAGCATGGACTATCAGCTCGGAGAGCACGGCTGCGGTTGCCCTTGACGCTGCATCACAGACAGGAGCGCCTGCGATGGTGTACTCAACGACAAACCTGGGTGCACGAATGGCAAAACGTCATTTTTTCGGATGAATCCAGGTTCTGTTTACAGCATCATGATGGTCGCATCCGTGTTTGGCGAAATCGCGGTGAACGCACATTGGAAGCGTGTATTCGTCATCGCCATACTGGCGTATCACCCGGCGTGATGGGGTGCCATTGGTTACACGTCTCGGCCACCTCTTGTTCGCATTGACGGCACTTTGGACAGTGGACGTTACATTTCAGATGTGTAACGACCCGTGGCTCTACCCGTCATTCGATTCCTGCGAAGCCCTACATTTCAGCAGGACAATGCACGGCCGCATGTTGCAGGTCCTATACGTGCCTTTCTGGATACAGAAAATTTTCGACTGCTGCCCTGGCCAGCACATTCTCCAGATCTCTCATCAATTGAAAGCGTCTGGTCAATGGTGGCCGTGCAACTGGCTCGTCACAATACGTCAGTCACTACTGTTGATGAACTATGGTATAGTGTTGAAGCTGCATGGGCAGCTGTACCTGTACACGCCATCCAAGCTCTGTTTGACTCAATGCCTAGGCGTATCAAGGCCGTTATTACGGCCAGAGGTGGTTGTTCTGGGTTCTGATTTCTCAGGATCTATGCACCCAAAATGTGTGAATGTGTAATCACATGTCAGTTCTAGTATAATATATTTGTCCAATGAATACCCGTTTATCATCTGCATTTCTTCTTGGTGTAGCAATTTTAATGGCCTGTAGTGTATCTCAGTATTTTAGTATTTAAGTTGTTTATGGTAGTAAATGCATTTCTATAAATCCCCCTGACCAAATTTTTTTAGCTTCCTTATCAACTGAGCTTTTGCTCTTTTAAGAATTTAATGTATAAGGGTGTAGTAGTCAAAAAGAAATTCCACTGTCTGCACCAATATTGCATACGTGGAGCAATATTTAATTTGAAGAACCAAATGAAACTGTAGGAAGAAGGTAGGCAAAATTCATACTTCTACTTTTCGAATACTTCATTGTTTCATTGCCTGGATAAGCTGGCAACCATTAGTACATCTTTTAAACCACTGAAGGAACTTGGAATTGATTTGTCCTAACTCCAGTATAATATTAGTGATACTGCGTTTCTATTTAGCCACTGGATAAAAGCCTTGGAAAAGAATTGAATATTCTGATATATTTATCCTGCAAAGTACTAACGCGAATTCTTTACAGACGAATGGAAAAACTGGTAGAAGCGGACCTCGGGGAGGATCAGTTTGGATTCCGTAGAAATGTTGGAACACGTGAGGCAATACTGACCTTACGACTTGTCTTAGTAGAAAGATTAAGAAAAGGCAAACCTACGTTTCTAGCATTTGTGGACTTGGAGACGGCTTTTGACAACGTTGGCTGGAGTGCTCTCTTTCAAAGTCTGAAGGTGGCAGGGGTAAAATACAGGGAGCGAAAGGCTATTTACAATTTGTACAGAAAGCAGATGGCAGTTATAAGAGTCGAGGGGCATGAAAGGGAAGCAGTGGTTGGGAAAGGAGTGAGACAGGGTTGTAGTCTCTCCCCGATGTTATTCAATCTGTATATTGAGCAAGCAGTAAAGGAAACAAAAGAAAAATTCGGAGTAGGTATTAAAATCCATGGAGAAGAAATAAAAACTTTGAGGTTCGCCGATGACATTGTAATTCTGTCAGAGACAGCAAAGGACTTGGAAGAGCAGTTGAATGGAATGGACAGTGTCTTGAAAGGAGGATATAAGATGAACATCAACAAAAGGAAAACGAGGATAATGGAATGTAGTCAAATTAAATCGGGTGATGCTGAGGGGATTAGATTAGGAAATGAGACACTTAAAGTAGTAAAGGAGATTTGCTATTTAGGGAGTAAAATAACTGATGATGGTCGAAGTAGAGAGGATATAAAATGTAGACTGGCAATGGCAAGGAAATCGTTTCTGAAGAAGAGAAATTTGTTAACATCGAGTATAGATAGTGTCAGGAAGTCGTTTCTGAAAGTATTTGTATGGAGTGTAGCCATGTATGGAAGTGAAACATGGACGATAACCAGTTTGGACAGGAAGAGAATAGAAGCTTCCGAAATGTGGTGCTACAGAAGAATGCTGAAGATAAGGTGGGTAGATCACGTAACTAATGAGGAGGTATTGAATAGGATTGGGGAGAAGAGAAGTTTGAGGCACAACTTGACTAGAAGAAGGGATCGGTTGGTAGGACATGTTTTGAGGCATCAAGGGATCACAAATTTAGCATTGGAGGGCAGCTTGGAGGGTAAAAATCGTAGAGGGAGACCAAGAGATGAATACACTAAGCAGATTCAGAAGGATGTAGGTTGTAGTAGGTACTGGGAGATGAAGAAGCTTGCACAGGATAGAGTAGCATGGAGAGCTGCATCAAACCAGTCTCAGGACTGAAGACCACAACAACAACAACAACAACAACAACATCACAGGGTCAAATTCCGTAAAAAGGATAACTCTATTGATTAGTTTTTCCTATTAACAGGGCTATCCTGTTATTTGGAAACTAAACTAGATTTTAGTAAGAGGGTTATACGTGACTTTTCCCGTAACAGGACTATTTGTTCTGTTATGGTATGGTATACGTGATAACATAGAGACAGGTTTTTCTATTATTTCGGTAAAACCGTACTAAATTACAATAGTAGAGGTAGGGTTATAACGTCCATTGTGCATTCAAAAGGACTTGGGCAGTTCCTTCTGGTCAGTGTGACATCCTACACGTCCAGAATTGGTACAGAGTTGCTCCGGGAACACTCTTCTGAGTTGAAACACTTCCGCTGGCCACCAGACTCCCCAGACATGAACATTATTGAGCATGTCTGGGATGCCTTGCAACGTGCTGTTCAGAAGAGATCTGCATCCCTTCGTGCTCTTACGGACTTCTGGACAGCCCTGCAGGATTCACAGCGTCAATTCCCCCCAGCAGTACTTCAGACATTAGTCGAGTCCGTGCCACGTCGTGCTGAGGCACTTCTGCGTGCTCGCGGAGGCCCTACACGATATTAGGCAGACGTACCAGTTTCTTTGGCTGTTCAGTGTAATAATAGCGCTTTCATAGCATTAGAATTCATTTTGGTGCAGTTGAGAATATTGAAATTAAAACAAAGCAATGGAGCCTAACTTGGTGATAAGGGTAGCTAATTTTATCATATAGATTCTTAATTTGGTGACATATTAACATAAGTTTTAAATAGGATAAGATTATTTATACATCTTTAATCTTTTTTTATACAACCAACAGGAACGTATTGATCCAAGAAAGTTAGCAAAAAGTACATCTTTTTATCAAAAAAATAACCTTTATAGAAATAAGTTCTTTACTAATTCACCCCTTTTCAGACAGACGAATCTGGGTGTTCTATAGACAGTCCCTTTCGTAATCTTCATTCCACTGATAACCTTTGAAAATTGTAATTAAGAGTATCCAACAGTTATTACGAGAAACACAACCCACAAAAGTCATAGTTTCTCCCGTTCTGCGTAGGAACGTCTACATACGAACTTCTTTCCAGTTTCAGTGACAACTTTATTAGGCTTGAAGATAAAAATCAAGTCGGTTTCGTCGACATTCCATAAATGATCGAGCATGCCTAGAGGAGATAAGTCTAGATTCTCCATGGCGTCTGAGAGTTTGTCGTCGATCATGGAAGCCAGGTATGTACATAAATTTTCCTGCGCTCTCAAAGTCAGCCCATATCGACGTTTGTAACTGAACCACCATTTCTTGCTTGCAGTTTTCTTTTCACTATTAAAAAAATTCTCACGATGAGTTGCACCTGCCACTTCATATGCAATTACCCTCTCTTGTTTGGCAGTAAGTCCAATTCCCATCTCTTGGAATTGTAATAATGTACTTCAACAGTTTCTGTTCTAATTCAGACTCAAAGGCGAATGGGGGACCCAATTTCTTCAAACCCCCAGCCCCACTGGCATCTTGATTTTCTGTCAGGAACCGTTTTAAAGAGCTTCGAAGCACTCCATTGTCTTCTGAAGTCTTGTAGACATTAATATGTTTTTTTTTGAATAATTCTTGCCACCTGTAGCACTGCACTAGAGCTCTATTTCCTTTCGCTGATACCACATTTTTACGTTTACTGTCCATCGTTTCTCCCTAACGGTAAAAGATAGCGGAAGTCATACCTAAGTTGGTAATTCCACCTAATTTGGGGACAGATTGTATGAAAATATTTTTAACTAAAAAAGCTTCGTTCTATGCATGTACTAGCGTATAAAAGCGTTGAAAGCTGTGGATAACAATTAAAACATAAATTATGATCTTCTGAATTTACGTCCATACGACACTTCATAAACATGCTTGAGAAATCTTTTTTTTTTCACGAAAATGCTAAGCCGATACAAAGAGTAACTGTAAAGTAAGCGAAAAAATGTATTTCACGTAAGTTGCTGTAAGGTTTTGAGGGGAGAACACACTTGAACGATTCTCAGAAACAAAGTAAAATTACTGCTGTCATGCCGCGCGCTGTCCTTTCGCATCTGCTACAGTACACTTACAATGAAAACACGGTGGTTGTGTGTGACCAACACAAAGAAGACAGTCTGCGCCATTTGTGATTGTTGTCTTGAATTACACTCCTGGAAATGGAAAAAAGAACACATTGACACCGGTGTGTCAGACCCACCATACTTGCTCCGGACACTGCGAGAGGGCTGTACAAGCAATGATCACACGCACGGCACAGCGGACACACCAGGAACCGCGGTGTTGGCCGTCGAATGGCGCTAGCTGCGCAGCATTTGTGCACCGCCGCCGTCAGTGTCAGCCAGTTTGCCGTGGCATACGGAGCTCCATCGCAGTCTTTAACACTGGTAGCATGCCGCGACAGCGTGGACGTGAACCGTATGTGCAGTTGACGGACTTTGAGCGAGGGCGTATAGTGGGCATGCGGGAGGCCGGGTGGACGTACCGCCGAATTGCTCAACACGTGGGGCGTGAGGTCTCCACAGTACATCGATGTTGTCGCCAGTGGTCGGCGGAAGGTGCACGTGCCCGTCGACCTGGGACCGGACCGCAGCGACGCACGGATGCACGCCAAGACCGTAGGATCCTACGCAGTGCCGTAGGGGACCGCACCGCCACTTCCCAGCAAATTAGGGACACTGTTGCTCCTGGGGTATCGGCGAGGACCATTCGCAACCGTCTCCATGAAGCTGGGCTACGATCCCGCACACCGTTAGGCCGTCTTCCGCTCACGCCCCAACATCGTGCAGCCCGCCTCCAGTGGTGTCGCGACAGGCGTGAATGGAGGGACGAATGGAGACGTGTCGTCTTCAGCGATGAGAGTCGCTTCTGCCTTGGTGCCAATGATGGTCGTATGCGTGTTTGGCGCCGTGCAGGTGAGCGCCACAATCAGGACTGCATACGACCGAGGCACACAGGGCCAACACCCGGCATCATGGTGTGGGGAGCGATCTCATACACTGGCCGTACACCACTGGTGATCGTCGAGGGGACACTGAATAGTGCACGGTACATCCAAACCGTCATCGAACCCATCGTTCTACCATTCCTAGACCGGCAAGGGAACTTGCTGTTCCAACAGGACAATGCACGTCCGCATGTATCCCGTGCCACCCAACGTGCTCTAGAAGGTGTAAGTCAACTACCCTGGCCAGCAAGATCTCCGGATCTGTCCCCCATTGAGCATGTTTGGGACTGGATGAAGCGTCGTCTCACGCGGTCTGCACGTCCAGCACGAACGCTGGTCCAACTGAGGCGCCAGGTGGAAATGGCATGGCAAGCCGTTCCACAGGACTACATCCAGCATCTCTACGATCGTCTCCATGGGAGAACAGCAGCCTGCATTGCTGCGAAAGGTGGATATACACTGTACTAGTGCCGACATTGCGCATGCTCTGTTGCCTGTGTCTATGCGCCTGTGGTTCTGTCAGTGTGATCATGTGGTGTATCTGACCCCAGGAATGTGTCAATAAAGTTTCCCCTTCCTGGGACAATGAATTCACGGTGTTCTTATTTCAATTTCCAGGAGTGTATTTGAGTCAGACCGAAGTTCACGAGAGACGAAATGTTATATGGTTCTAACTTAGGTGTATCGCCAAATTAGGTTTCCCCATTCTACGAGTTATGTACAGGGTGAATCATCAGTAATAGTGACAACTGACGCAGGCGGAATTATACGACAGAAGAAGCAAAAACGTTACAGTAAACATCCGCTCGCAAATGAGCCGTTTGCGAGGTAACTGCGAATGCGTCATTATAAGCCACCACTGACCTCATTATGAAGTAATGTCATCGTTAGTACAAATGTGCGTTACATGTAAACTTTTCGACTGATTGTATCATTGGCCGTAGTCTTCAGGACTATCTCATAGCAACGATCTTCAGTTACTGGATTGTGTCATTTATGATGAAGCCTTAACTTCTCCGTCGAACTATATATTAGACACCTGGGTTCTAGTTTTTCGTAGGCTTTTGTTGTGCATATTTCATAACACTACAGATGTGTAGGTAGGACTGTCATCGTTTCCATCGTTATCATCGTCAGTCGTTTGATATCCGCTACTGGTTAAAGGTCTCCCCTAGAATTTGCTCCTACATGTTTCCTAATTACATCTACTCTCCTTCCATTATGTTTCTGGCTCATTTTTTTTCTCACCATTCGGGAATCAGCAACTAAATTCTTGTTCCACCTATGACCATTTGCTTAGCTGCATGTAGGCCCACTTGCAGTTTATCTCTGATTATACGTGTTTCTCTATAGTTTGTTTCTGTTCTATATATTCGTCTTTGTGTCTTTCTTATGTTAGCAATTCAGAAGATGGATTTCTCCGCTTATAGTTGAGCAACCCTCAGTTTTTAAATGTTTTTCACACTTAGAGTTCATGTTTCACTACTGTAAGTCAAAACTGATGACATGCACTAACTGTAAAATTTCACATTTCAGATACACAGGGACCATAATTTTGAAAACTCTATTTACTTGATCAAAAGCACGCCTGGCCATTTTTATTTACCTATTTGTTTATATTTTTGTCCTGTTTAAACAGTCAGTCTTATTTATGAAGTAGTCCAATGATGAGCCCAATGAAATTCTTCCGTTAGTTGTCCTCTTGAACTGCACTAAAATTTAAATAAGTGTTCGAATGATTCTACAATGCTCCCTCTTTTGCTAGCAACTCTGTTGCTTATCGCCTTGAACCACGAAATGTGATGTCTACGCAACATGGGTTTCTCTTTTATCTCCTTCATACTCTTATTCGGTTTAGCTGCTTCTCGTATCATACTCAAGATACTGGAGTAGCCTGCAAAAAATTTCAAGGTAAATAGTTGAGTAGTTTCTAAGTGAATGTTGCATTTATAACGAGAATATATCAAAGTAGAAAAAAATATTCAAAATTTTTGAACAGAGTTTGTTACGCTGATGGTAATATGACGTGCATTAGAAACAGGGTTTACTTTATGTGTTGCTGCTGTCTATTGCTATATTTTGAAAAGAATTTTTTACCGCTTTCCACACTCACTTCGTGCATTAATTTGGCAGTGACCTTCCATGGACTCTCTCCTATTTTCTCAAGCACAATCAGACGATCACTACTTCAATGCCCGCTCCGATAGCTGAATGGTGCCGGCACAGTAGCTCCGCGTGTTCGGTCAGAGAGCTGGTTGGCCTCTGTAATAAAAAACTGAGTGGAAGGATCAACTAAACAGAATGTAATGAGACGTCCGCAACGACCAAACACGACGATCAAAAAAAGAAAAAAAAAGAAAAAAAACAAAAAAGAGGTGGGCAGCGTGACGGAGTGCTGTCCTAAGGGGCCCGGGTTAGATTCCCGGCTGGGCCGGGGATTTTCTCCACTCAGGGACTGGGTGCTATGTTGTCTTCATCATTATTTTCATCTCCATCCGGCGAGCAGGTCGCCCAATGTGGCGTCTAATATGATAAGACCTGCACCAAGGCGGCCAGACCTGCTACGTAAGGGGCCTCCTGGCCAATGATGCCAAACACTCATTTCATTTTTTCACTACTTCAGTTATTATAGATACTGACAGCATCATAAGTGTCGACTGTGCTCTCTGCACACGAATACACTGTCCATGTACATTAATGTGACCACCTGCCAAAAGCCTAAATAACTGCCTTTTACTGTGCGGACCACTATGAGACGGGCAAGAAGAGACTCAGGAGCCATGGCGGCTCCAGTGCCGTGGCCAGCTGCGCTAAGTTTCTAGGTTGAGAATCCACGACGAGTACAGCCCGATCGAGGTGGTCCCACAGATTCTCAACTGGGCTTAAATCCGGGGAGTCTGGATGCTACAGGAGTATGGTGAACTCATTCGGTGCTCTTTCAACCATGCACGTACGTCGCGAGCTGTGTGACGTGTTGTATTGTCGTGCTGGTGTATGTAATAGTATTAACAATGAAATGAATAACACTAGCTGCATACAGGAATTGAAGTCAACGGTGACAGTTGAAAATGTGTGCCCCGACCGGGACTCGAACCCAGGACTTATCTCTGGCACGCCTCCCGTGAGACCCACATTCCCAACTTATTGTCCCGCACTATATTCATAGTGCCCCTGCCCATTATACTCATTACTCGCTGCTTTTTGCCGATTTCCGTAAGAGTTCGGGCACTGTTTGTTCAAATGGGTCTGAGCACTATGGGACTTAACATCTATGGTCATCAGTCCCCTAGAACTTAGAACTACTTAAACCTAACTAACCTAAGGACAGCACACAACATCCAGCCATCACGAGGCAGAGAAAATCCCTGACCACGCCGGGAATCGAACCCGGGAACCCGGGCGTGGGAAGCGAGAACGCTACCGCACGACCACGAGATGCGGGCTCACTGTTTGTGCATCCGCACAGAAGAAGATGGTCAAATGGCCGATGTGCCTTAACTATATATATATATATAGTGCCAACGAAAAACGAACTGCATTTAGAGGTGGACATGGCCGCCAAGGATAGACACATGCTTGTGCTGATCAACTGTATCTTCCGGAATACGAGACCACACAAGTAATGGCACGAAAACATTCCACACCCAAAAATTCCCCCTTTTCTGGTCCGGGCCGATCAAACGATTATTCAGGTTGTTTGTATTCGGACGTTTCACTCCGTACGCGCAAATGGGCGTCTGTCCGATGGAGCATAGAGACCCACATTCCCAACTTATTGTCCCGCCATCTGTCGCCACTCAGCGTACGTACAGTCGCCATCTTGGCGTGCAAATTCCAGCATTTGCGGCCAATGAACAGCAGTCAGCTCCGGTGCATGAACCAGGCGGCTGCAGCAACGTCCGCTGAACGGTCGTTGAGGAGATACTGTTGGTAACACCTTCGTTTATCTGGACGTCAGCTGCTCAGCATTGCACGTCTGTTCGTCCGTACCCATTTCCGCACTCGTTGATGGCCGCTGTCATCTATCGCGCGTGTTGCACCACAGTTGCCGTTTTTGAATAGCACCATTTTGCCATGCATAGTACACTTTAACCACGGCGACACGCAAACAGTTCACAGTATACAACCTTCCACTCTTGGCCCGAAAGCCAATGGTCATACCCCTCTGAACGTTAGATAAATCGTTCCGGCCGGCCGTTGTGGCCGAACGGTTCTAGACGTTTCAGTCCGGAACCGCGCTGCTGCTACGGTCACTGGTTCGAATCCTGCCTCGGGAATGGATGTGTGTGATGTCCTTAGGTTAGTTTAGGTTTAAGTAGTTGTAAGTCTGGGGATTGATGACCTCAGATAAGTCCCACAGTGCTTAGAGCCCTTTGAACTATTTGAACCATAAAACGTTCCGTTTCTGCATTGCGTCAACGACTGCACCCTGCACCCCCCCCCTCCCCCCCCCGTCCCCCACACGTTTCGTATACACTCCACTGTGACTGCTGCCTAAAATCACAGAATAAATTAATGCTGTTTTTGTGGTCTTCAGTCCTGAGACTGGTTTAAAGCAGCTCTCCATGCTACTCTATCCTGTGCAAGTTTCTTCATCTCCCAGTACCTACTGCAGCCTACATCCTTCTGAATCTGCTTAGTGTATTCATCTCTTGGTCTCCCTCTTCGATTTTTACCCTCCACGCTGCCCTCCAATACTATATTGGTGATCCCTCGATGTCTCAGAACATGTCCTACCAACCGATCCCTTCTTCTAGTCAATTTGTGCCACAAGCTCCTCTTGTCCCCAATTCTATTCAATACCTCCTCATTAGGTATGTGATCTACCCATCTAATCTTCAGCATTCTTCTGTAGCACCACATTTCGAAAGCCTCTATACTCTTCTTGTCAATAAATTAATAGGATCACCAAATCATCAGCTGCAACAGAGCGAAAACTGTACCCTTTTAAAGTTTAGTTTCTGAAATGTACTCAGCCAAGACAACCTATGCGGCGGATGAGGAGGGATATATTGTGAACTCACTCACGAAAAAAACGACAAAACCATCAACAAACTTCTAGACATCGAAGTTTCTCGTGGTGGCATCCTTGTATAAAATCAAGGTCTGTAGGCCGTGTCAAATATGAATTAAAAGTCGAGCTTTCGAAGCTGGTGATCATCTTTGAAAGATCGACTTTTAATTCGGGTTTGATGTAATCTGAACACCGGACAGATTTTATGCAAGAAACTACCTCTCTCTAATAAATACGATATCAAAAATGTTCAGTAAGTTGTGCGCATTTTAATGTCACTTTAAAACCAAGATTGGTTGAACTTCAATTTTTGGCACCGGCTCTCATCTTAAGCAAAAGGAACATGAGATGGCTAGAAATTTCAGACACCGGCTCGAAAACCAAGACCAGGAGTAATAAATTTCTCCCTTGTCCCGAGATTCTTCGGTTCTGATCCCGAATGACGATCTGTAAGGCTATCCAGAGCATCTGGTTCAGTATGTGATCCTTCACCGCGTATCTGTTACCAGTTGCGTTAAGCTCTGCGACTATCATGTCTGAAGACCCCCGTGACCACCTGTCGCTACTACCTGATTCACTTCCGGCTCGCTTAGCTGCTACACGAGTTGAGAAAGAGATTGCTCTGGGCGCTCGGGAGTGGTCACAATGAATGGTGATGGTCAAGTGCAGCTGGACAGCAGGATCTGGCACATCCTGTACGCTGGATACTACGTCAAGTGCGTGACGGGAGTGAAAGGTAGTCAGGAGGGAGCGTCGGAATCCGAAGGCTAGGGCGAGAGTGTGGCTGGGAGAAACGGACGGATGCGGTCCGGCAGGTGGGACGCCCCGCCAGCGCCTGGTGTCACAGGGGCAGTCCGAAGGGTCAGTCGCAACCGCCTGCAAGGTCGGAGTACGCACATGAGGGATGTGATCACAGGAACGACGAGACCTGTATTCGCAAATGGCGTCAGTCTTTGCCGTTCATTTATTGATTAATGCCGGCCGCTGTGACCGAGCGATTCTAGGCGCTTCAGTCTGTAACCGCGCGACCGCTACGGTCGCATGTTAGAATCCTGCCTCGGGCATGGATCTGTGTGATGTCCTTAGGTTAGTTAGGTTTAAGTAGTTCTTAGTACTAGGGGACTGATGACCTCAGATGTTAGGTCCAATAATGCTCACAGCCATTTTATTGATTGATATCGTTAGGACGCTCATCCTTTTCAGTCGGAAACATTAAATCGAATACAGTGTTGGTTTATAAATTTCGACACCAGGAAGAATAGCAGATAACGAAATTTTACTAATGTGTGTAGATAGGCAAAATAATAGATGATTAAATTTGTAATTGATTTTAGGATATAGAGGGTAACACTTCGCTGCCAGAATCTTAGGAAAACAGTTCTCCACTTAAGGTGCATTTGGAGACTTTTCCGGAGCCGCAAAGGTAAGGTTTAAGAGATTTGTTTGCTTCTCTCTGAAAGGGTTCTCCTGTTTAAAAGCCATCTGACAACGGTGTCCATTTCTGAGCCCCGAGCGCCTATAACACTTGAGCGAAAGCATTCCCTTTACAAATAAGCCAGTATGTCTTTAGGGCAGTGGCCGTCTAGACAACTGACAGAAACCTATGAGAGAAAGGCTCACTGTTTCTGTGGGATGATCGGTGTGAGCAATTAGTTAACCAGCAGTGAGGTTGAGTGGCATCTTTTTCGTGAGATGGATCATTCAAGATTCAAGCTAAGCGTTTTTCATGCTGTTCCACACAAAAGGAACTGACTTTGTCTTCTGGAGGCATGTCAGTCTATTGTACAATGTTTACAGGTTTTGCGTCATATCCCTGCATTCACTGCGATGACTATCGTTACTTCGTGTAGCCCTATATTCCATTTCATTTCGGATGGTTCCTCAGTATCCGACTGTGTTTTTCTTGTCTGACATCAGTTTCCAAATATTACTCTGACGCCGTCTCAGCGAGCTAATCACTACAGACAATAGACGCTGTACACGTGGAAAATAATGCAAGGTCAGCCACTGGGCAGTGTTCTGCTTGGAGACAGGTTAAGGAGGAAGTGCGGAGTTAAGCTGCCCGGAGCGTCGCTTCAGAGCCACGGCAGACACGAGAAGACGTCTTGCCGTCACATAATACACTCCTGGAAATTGAAATAAGAACACCGTGAATTCATTGTCCCAGGAAGGGGAAACTTTATTGACACATTCCTGGGGTCAGATACATCACATGATCACACTGACAGAACCACAGGCACATACACACAGGCAACAGAGCATGCACAATGTCGGCACTAGTACAGTGTATATCCACCTTTCGCAGCAATGCCGGCTGCTATTCTCCCATGGAGACGATCGTAGAGATTCTGGATGTAGTCCTGTGGAACGGCTTGCCATGCCATTTCCACCTGGCGCCTCAGTTGGACCAGCGTTCGTGCTGGACGTGCAGACCGCGTGAGACGACGCTTCATCCAGTCCCAAACATGCTCAATGGGGGACAGATCCGGAGATCTTGCTGGCCAGGGTAGTTGACTTACACCTTCTAGAGCACGTTGGGTGGCACGGGATACATGCGGACGTGCATTGTCCTGTTGGAACAGCAAGTTCCCTTGCCGGTCTAGGAATGGTAGAACGATGGGTTCGATGACGGTTTGGATGTACCGTGCACTATTCAGTGTCCCCTCGACGATCACCAGTGGTGTACGGCCAGTGTAGGAGATCGCTCCCCACACCATGATGCCGGGTGTTGGTCCTGTGTGCCTCGGTCGTATGCAGTCCTGATTGTGGCGCTCACCTGCACGGCGCCAAACACGCATACGACCATCATTGGCACCAAGGCAGAAGCGACTCTCATCGCTGAAGACGACACGTCTCCATTCGTCCCTCCATTCACGCCTGTCGCGACACCACTGGAGGCGGGCTGCACGATGTTGGGGCGTGAGCGGAAGACGGGCTAACGGTGTGCGGGACCGTAGCCCAGCTTCATGGAGACGGTTGCGAATGGTCCTCGCCGATACCCCTGGAGCAACAGTGTCCCTAATTTGCTGGGAAGTGGCGGTGCGGTCCCCTACGGCACTGCGTAGGATCCTACGGTCTTGGCGTGCATCCGTGCGTCGCTGCGGTCCGGTCCCAGGTCGACGGGCACGTGCACCTTCCGCCGACCACTGGCGACAACATCGATGTACTGTGGAGACCTCACGCCCCACGTGTTGAGCAATTCGGCGGTACGTCCACGCGGCCTCCCGCATGCCCACTATACGCCCTCGCTCAAAGTCCGTCAACTGCACATACGGTTCACGTCCACGCTGTCGCGGCATGCTACCAGTGTTAAAGACTGCGATGGAGCTCCGTATGCCACGGCAAACTGGCTGACACTGACGGCGGCGGTGCACAAATGCTGCGCAGCTAGCGCCATTCGACGGCCAACACCGCGGTTCCTGGTGTGTCCGCTGTGCCGTGCGTGTGATCATTGCTTGTACAGCCCTCTCGCAGTGTCCGGAGCAAGTATGGTGGGTCTGACACACCGGTGTCAATGTGTTCTTTTTTCCATTTCCAGGAGTGTAGCTACACGACATCAAGGAGATCGACACATCGCACCGACATCGCATCAGCCGCATCACCAGCAGTAGCCTCGGCTCCATCCATCTATTCGCCTAATAACTGACTCGTGTCTATCCCATGCCAAATAGACCTGGACATTATACTTGTATTTTGGTCTGTGAATGATATAATAAACGTACAGTACGAGGGTCGTTTGAAAAGTCCGTGCAAAAATAAAAATTACTTACGTATTTGGGGTAAACCTTTTTCATTTTTCGACATAGTCTCCTTTTAGACTTGCACACTTCGTCCAACGCTGTTCTAATTTGTTGATCCCTTCCGAATAACAGGAATTGTCCAAGTCTACAAAATTGCTATTTGTTGTCGCAATCACCTCCTCTTTTAAATAAAATCTTTGTCCCGCCAGCCATTTCTTCAAATTGGGGGACAAAGAGTAGTCCGAGGGAACCAAGTCTAGAGAAAAGGTGGGATGTGAAATGAGTTGGTATCCTATTTCCATTAATTTTGTGACCACAACTGCTGAAGTGTGTGCTGGTGCATTGTCGCGATGGAAAAGACTTTGTTGCGGTCCAATCGCCGGCATTTTTGTAGCAGCTCGGTTTTCAAACGGTCCAATAACGATAAATAATATGCACCTGTGATAGTTTTACCCTTTTCCAGATAGTCGATGAGGATTGTCCCTTGCGAATCTCAAAAGACAGTCGCCATAACCTTTCCGGCCGAAGGAATGGTCTTCGCCTTTTTTGGTGCAGATTCTCCCCTGGTAACCCATTGTTTAGATTGTTGTTTGGTCTCTGGAGCTTTCTCAAAAACAAATCGACATAACCTTTTCTTTCTAAATAACTAATTTCACGTGCACACGATTTAAATGACTGCTTACCTATTCTGTTTACATTAATCACAGCATAATCCCCGGGGTTGAGAAGAGTGCCTGATGATTCCATAAAATTCTTCGTTTTCTTCTGAAGAAATACATGACTATTTTTTCTGTTCACCCCATATGTTACGAAAACGTGATCCTACAATTCCAATCAGCCGAAACACAAGTCAGATTCAACTGTACTTTAAAACTTTTGTTAATGAAACGGAATTGCAAATTTGCGTCACATGCACCTAAATTAAAACAACACTGTTGAGACACGTATTTAAAATAAAATTCGAGGCAGGCAAATACAGCACCACGTCTGATGTTTGTCATAGGATGGACAAAGTATCAATTGACAGCGTCACCAACTTTGAAATTTGTAATATCTCTGGTAGATTGGTTCACTACCAATCTACGAGGGCGTGCCGAAGAGTTATGCCTCCGAATTTTTATGTGAAAACTTTTTACGTTTTTTAACTAAAACAACTGTTATTAACATTCTACATCTTTATTGTTCATCTCTAGAAATTTGCAACCGTCTGTCACTAGGAGACTCCGATTTGTTGTGTGTAACATGGCAGCGTGTAACGTAACTATGTCGGTGCATGAGAAACATTGCGCCATATTCGAGTTTCGAATTTGAATAGTTAGTTCACACATGGGGCACCCTCTCCTTCAGCACAATAATGTCAGATCATAGATGAGCGCTGCAACATATGGAACAATCCGATACCTTGCGTTCACTGTCATCGATCGTCCTCCGTACAATCCCGACTTGCGCCGTCGGATTTTCACCTGTTTCCAAAACTTCAAGGACACCTTTGTGGACTGCACTTTGATAGTGATAAATCGATGTAAACAGAGGTGAGATTTTGGCTCCGTCAACAAATTCAAACATTCTACATAGACTGTATCAATAAACTGGGCTCTGTTTAGGAGAGATGTTTTGTCAGCGGGGTGACTATGTTGAGAAATAAATATGTAGACATGAAGCGTAAAGATGTAGAATGTTAATGACGTTTGTTGTATTTAAAAGCTTTAATAATTTTCTCATGAAATATTCGGAGGCGTTACTTTTCAGCACGTCGTCGTAGATCAACAATTCTTTGAATGATATTCCCGTTTGTCTTCCGATACGATATCTTAGAACATTTTTGGAAGTTTTGTTTCTATTCTCCCCACAGTTTCTATTCGCTCCATTTTTTAGTAAAAGTTTCTATGTATTTACTACTTTTGAGTCAATTTGTTACATTTTTGGCATCCATTGTGGGGCTATCTTACTTCCGTATCGGTCCTTTAGTCAATTCAGTTCACTACATCTTTGACACACGGTGTGGAGCCGTTTGTATATCAATTTCTCAGTCAGTTTATTTTGAGAACAAGGAGCGAAATTTGATAGACAGCGTGGCCACCTCCGTCAGCAATAATGGCTCTAACACTTACTGGGAATTGAATCGAACCATCAGAGGACACGGTTTTTCGTCTTGCTTCACATCTATGCCAGAGTTCATGAATCATAGTGACTGGGAAGTGGTGACGCGCCGATCAGATTTCTCAGTACGAGAGAGACCTGGAGAACATACTAGCCAGGGCACAGCCGAAGTCCCTCCGTACAGAAGTTGGCCAGGACAGCGTGGGCAACTTGCAGTCTTGTCATCTTTTTGAAAGAGACCTAGAAAGTAGAGCACAGCCACGGGAATTAATTCACCAAATATGTAACGACTTCGTCCAGATTGGTCACTATGTGAACCAGAGCTGTTCGTGCTGACTACTGGCACACAGCACCGTAACACACGATAGTGGGCCTGTAATATGCTGACGAATGCAAACTGGCAACGTCTGTTTTCTTCGGCGCCTTTTCTACCGTGATGGTGTACGCAGCAGAACTGGGACTCGCCTTCAAAGACTTCGTGACGAAACTTCTGTGTTCAGTTTTGTCGATTGGCGCACAACTGTTGGCGCGCCATTTCCTGCTGGTTCGTCAAGAGACGTCGCAAAAATGGTCGCTGGGCTGACAGTCTTTAGTGTTCCAA
Organism: Schistocerca serialis cubense; assembly: GCF_023864345.2. NCBI lineage: Eukaryota > Metazoa > Arthropoda > Insecta > Orthoptera > Acrididae > Schistocerca > Schistocerca serialis. Next base: position 794,339,940 of record NC_064639.1, on the reverse strand, counting down.
AAATTGTTACGCAGTCCATAAACATAATTGTCTTGCTGTGAAAATGTCTTTTTCCTGACCCACGGTACGAGACGTACCCATCCGATCGTATATAGCCTAGCGAAGAACGTGTTGTCCTCTCGGGCGCTAGTCGCGTGAACATGTTGAGATCCTGCATGACATGGAGTATGATCCTCCTGAATTCATCCATTCCATATTCGCACGACAGTCTTGCGATCGCGATCAACGCAAGCAGTAATTTCACATAACGATGAACTGCAGTCTCGAGAGGCCACAAAGCCGTCGCTGTCACATTGCGACACATGCTGGTAGACGTTTCTTTTCGTTACGCGAGGCGTAATGCAGTCTTCTCATGAATAACGAACATTCAAGTGCAACTCACGAATGAGGAAACTGTTCCGTAAATTTCCTCCTCCAGGGTGTCACAAATGTTGTGACACACTTCGAGGGGTTGTAGAGGGTGTCTTGAGGATCAAATCGAGGATATGGACCTGTTTCCGGAAACGTTATCAAACGACGCTACAGATCGTCGCAGTTATAGGCGTCGGCGCCTGCCGCTAGACCATCCGTTCGGCAACAAAGATTGAAGAGTTTTTAGCAAACAGAACACAGCATGTTGTTATCAGTGGAGAGACGTCTACAGACGTTAAAGTAACCTCTGGCGTGCCACAGGGGAGTGTTATGGGACCATTGCTTTTCACAATATATATAAATGACTTAGTAGATAGTGTCGGAAGTTCCATGCGGCTTTTCGCGGATGATGCTGTAGTATACAGAGAAGTTGCTGCATTAGAAAATTGTAGCGAAATACAGGAAGATCTGCAGCGGATAGGCACTTGGTGCAGGGAGTGGCAACTGACCCTTAACATAGACAAATGTAATGTATTGCGAATACATAGAAAGAAGGATCCTTTATTGTATGATTATATGATAGCGGAACAAACACTGGTAGCAGTTACTTCTGTAAAATATCTGGGAGTATGCGTGCGGAACGATTTGAAGTGGAATGATCATATAAAATTAATTGTTGGTAAGGCGGGTACCAGGTTGAGATTCATTGGGAGAGTGCTTAGAAAATGTAGTCCATCAACAAAGGAGGTGGCTTACAAAACACTCGCTCGACCTATACTTGAGTATTGCTCATCAGTGTGGGATCCGTACCAGATCGGTCTGACGGAGGAGATAGAGAAGATCCAAAGAAGAGCGGCGCGTTTCGTCACAGGGTTATTTGGTAACCTTGATAGCGTTACGGAGATGTTTAATAAACTCAAGTGGCAGACTCTGCAAGAGAGGCGCTCTGCATCGCGGTGTAGCTTGCTCGCCAGGTTTCGAGAGGGTGCGTTTCTGGATGAGGTATCGAATATATTGCTTCCCCCTACTTATACCTCCCGAGGAGATCACGAATGTAAAATTAGAGAGATTAGAGCGCGCACGGAGGCTTTCAGACAGTCGTTCTTCCCGCGAACCATACGCGACTGGAACAGGAAAGGGAGGTAATGACAGTGGCACGTAAAGTGCCCTCCGCCACACGCCGTTGGGTGGCTTGCGGAGTATCAATGTAGATGTAGATGTAAACGTGACTTTGTACACTGACGGACCGTTGGCGGAACGTCTCGCAATATTGTTTGTTATTCAGTGATCAGGAGTGCCATGATGGCGCAGATGAAGCTAGCTGCTGCTGTAGAAAAGCCTTGTCTCCAGTGAATGTGATGCTCCGTTGCCTCGGTGGATGATGATTTCAGACGCGAGTTTCCATCTGTAGTTTACTTTTCTTCTGGAGCCGTCTATAATCTCCAACTTTTCTCGGCATACAGGAGAAAAATAAACTGCAGATGAAAACCTGTGTTCGAAACCATCATCTACCGATGTAACAGAGCATCGCATTCGTAGTAGACAAGGCCTGTCTACGTAGCAGATAGCTCGATCCTTTCACTGGCGACCGTGACAATGACTCGCGATCACTGAATAACAAACAGTATTGCGAGACGTTCCGGCTGCGGTCCGTCAGCGTACAAATCCACATTTGCTGCTGAAGTGTTGGCCTAATGGCACGCACCGGCACCTAAAACTTCGACGCTCTGTAGCGTCATTAGTTGACGTTTCCAGACACGGATTCATATCCTCGACTTGTTCCTCAAGACACCCTCTACAACCCCTCGAAACTCGTCACGGCATTTATGGGGAACACTTCATACAGAATGTAAGTGACATCACTCATATCTACTTCGTGCGACTGCACTGAAATTCTGATAATTTGAATTTCCAAGCCTGCAGTACTCCACAAGACACATCCTCTGGCACCAAGGAATCGTATATTTGGTAAGTAAGGGAAGGTAAAAACTGTTCATGGAGGCGTACATATGAATACAGGTCGCATTAGTTGTTCAGCGATGAAGCGGATAGCACAGCCTGCACTAGTGTGGTAAGCTGCATCAAACCAGTCTTTGGACTGAAGACCACAACATCAGTACACTTGATGCCACATTGATGTTTGTTACATACTGTATCGTCTTCATGGTTTTACAGTTTTAATGACTATAAGTGTAGACTGAGGTGATAAAAGTCAAGGCATAGCGATTTGTGCATATGCAGATGGCTGTAGTATCGCATACAGAAGTTATAAAGAGGCAGTGCATCGGCGGAGCTGTCATTTGTACTTAGCTGATGCACGTGAAAAAGTTTCCGACTTGATTACGGCCTTGCGACGTCAAGTAACGGATTTTGAAAGCGAAATGCTTGTTGAAGCTAGACGCATGGGACATTGCTCTCTGGAAATCTTCAGATAGTTCAATATTCCGAGATGCATAGTGTCAAGAGCGCACCGAGAATACCGAATTGCTGGCATTATCTCTCACCAAAGACAATGCAGTGGCCGACGGCCTCCACTTAACGACAGAGAGCAGCTGCGTTTGCGTAGAGTTGTCAGTGCCAACGGACAAGCGACAGTGCGTGAAACAACCGCAGAAACCGATGTGGGACGTGCGGCGAACGGAAATGTTAGAACAGTGCGGCGAAATTTGGCGTTAATGGGCTATGACAGCAGACGACCGACGCGAATGTCTTTGTTAATAGCACCTCTCCTGGGCTCGTGACCATATCGGTTGGACCCTAGACGACTGGGAAACTGTGGCCTGGTCAGATTAGCCCCGGTTTCAGTTGGAAAGAGCTGATGTTAGTGATCGAATGTCGCGCAGACCCCACGAAGCGATGGACCGAAATTGCCAACAAGCCACTGTGCAAGCTGGTGAAGGCAGTATACTGGTTTGGGCTGTGTTTACATGGAATGGACTGGGTCCTCAGGTCAAACTGAATCGATCGTTGACTCGAAATGGTTATGTTCGGATATATGGAGACCATTTGTAGCGATTCAACGATGAAATTTTTATGGACGATATACGCCATATTATCAGGCCACAATTGTTGGCGACTGGTTTTAAGAACATACTGGACAATTCGAGAAAACGATTTGGGCAGCCAGATCGCCCGACATAACTCCCACAGAACATTTATAGAACGTAACGGAGGAGTCAGTTCGTGCACAGATTCCTGCACCAGCAGCACTTGCACAATTAGGGACGGTTATAGAGGCAGCGTGACTCAGTATTTCTACAGGGGCTTCCGACGACTTGTTGAGTCCATGCCCGGCCTAGTTGCCTCACTACGCCGTTCAAAAGGAGGTCCACCACTATATTACGACGTTTCCCACGACTTGTGACACCTCAGTGTAGTTTCGGCTCCCAGGGCCAAACAACGGTCTAAGGACGTGACGTTCAAGGAAACACTATTCATTTTCATTTATTGCACCAATATTTTAATATTGATTTGCGAGCTAATCCCAATTAATTTCCATGGCACAGAATACAATTAAAAAATTAACACTATAAATGTGTTGCTATTAGAGAGATTTACAACTAAAACGCGTTTCCGAGAGAAGTGTTGTAGTGATTAACACACTAGACTCACATTCAATAGGAGCAAAGTTCACATCCTTCTGCGGCCATCGAGATTTAAGTTTGTTTCCTTAGATTTACTGCGGTGAATGACACGAAAGCTGTGTTGAAAAGATTACGGTCGATCACCTTCTCCAGAAGACGTGTGATTTGAAATGATAGTGGGAGCAAAGAATCGCAGGGGTAGGTCCTATATCTGTGCATGTAACACAAAAATGGCTCTGAGCACTATGGGACTTAACATCTGAGGTCATCAGTCCCCTAGAACTTAGAACTACTTAAACCTAACTAACCTAAGGACATCACACACATCCATGCCCGGGGCAGGATTCGAACCTGCGACCGTAGCGGTCGCCCGGTTTCAGACTGAAGCGCCTAGAACCTCTCGGCCACTCCGGCCGGCGCATGTAAGACAGATTGAGATGATGCGGACTGCAGAAATTAATAGAATTGCTGACAAACGACAGTAATGGAGAACTGCCTGAAACCAACCTTAATTTTTTTTGACCGAAACAACACACCAGTTCGACAATGTTTCAGATAATCTTCTGTATTTCGATAACTATCCCGAATGACTGAAAATATATCGGAATATGTTTCGCACGTAGAAACTAGTTCATGGCCTACAGAGATATAGGACATTTTTTTTCTTCTACTGCAGGTATGTTAAATTACTCCACCATGAATGTACGTGACTCACAAAAACAGGAAACCTCTTATTAGTGATGGCCAAGTGCACACGTCACACTAGCTTTGTGGGAGACGTTAATTTGAAAGAGAGATACTGACCCGTCAAAAGCAGACACGATTTTCAACGCAGTGACAGAAAGAGGTAATATTTTCAAACGGTTCTGATACGATATCGAATAAAGTGGGGCAGTATCGGCTTTCCAAAGCCAGTCACGTGGCGCTATCGTAAACGTTCGCTCTTTAACTCTGCTGGCCACCGTTGTTCACAATATCGCGAGCGGGGGATAAAACGTGTTTAGTACCTGTGAAATGAGAACGTGGATCACTTATCACACCGTACAACGCTGAGTGAAAATGCGAAGTACAGCATTTTTACTGGCAGATTATATGAAATTACATCAAAGTCGCCACTTGCTCGAATGTTTAGACACATGCACACAGGGGAAAGGGCAACTGTAATACAAGGATTTTGCATCACGATTATACGCATGTCAGTCATTCATAAACTGAGTGCTCTGACATAAGAGTCAAAGGTCGAATAAATATTTACTTTTATATTGACGTAAACAACTTGCTGCTTGAACAGTAATTTAGGCTCTTAGCAGCTGTTCGAAGTGATGACCATTTCCCTCAATGTATGCATTACATGGAAGCATAATATTTTGTCACGTTCTTTCAAATAACACCGTTATCTGTTGCACAGTGAAACAGGGAACTAAGACCCTAATGATCAGCTTCTCTTCAGTCACTGTTTCAGATATCAACTCCACAGGAAAAGACTGACCGTGGGCATACAACAGAAGATTGTGTAATGAAACTTCCTGGTAAATTAAAAAATCTGTGTACCAGCCCCATTATTGAAACATTTATACATTTTATTTATGGATAATGGAGAAACATATATACAGCTGCTAAATATACGTAGCAATGCTGTGCGTGTGCGTGTGCGTGTGTGTGTGCGTGTGCGTGTGCGTGTGCGTGTGACACACACAGAGAGATAGAGAGATCACAAACGCACATTCGACATTTCGTAATAACGTCCAGCGGCTGACAGTAACACTTGAAACATCATGAGATAAATGCCTGTTCATTACTTAGTGCTGTATAAATGAATCGCGAATGGCAATAAGCAGAGTAATAGCGGAAGCATGTACGAAATCTGTAGGTAAACGTTTAAACTACATTATTAAATCATAAAAGAATCAGAAATTGTCAGAACCGTTTATAACCTCAATGTAAAATGTTAAATACGTAGTACAAAATTGTGCAAACACCAAATGTGTATGTATTTCAGGTCTCTGATGATGCCTTTCATATAATAAATGTGGAACACCAATGGCATGAAAAAATAGATTCGTTCAGTTGAAACTGGACGGACAAAAAAGTGATAATTACTTCATGCCATTTAAAAAGAAAAATCAGTGCATGATTCAATATATCGGTTGATGCCAGACTTAAGAATCTTAATCATACAAAAAAATTACGTAAACCTTCAACTTCTGAAGTTTTCTCGTCCTCAGTTGCATATAATGTTACGGTGTGTTGATAATTCTCACTTTTGAACCGTCTGATTACATGTGAGTTGACAGTCCAAAAGCAAACATTATCAACGTATTGTAATACATACACCTCCACTTACTAACAGCTGTCCCACTCGTAACGGGCCCTGCGAGAAGTGTTATAAAAACCTTAATAAAAGAAAGTAAGAAACCTAATTTGTGCATGAATGCCTTTATGATTGAGAAATGAAAGAACATCAAAAGAGGTGCTGGAAGTGACCTTCCTCACCAGTATACACTGTTGGTCCATGGCCCTGCATGTTTGTGAATGTTACTACCAGAGTGTTGGCGTGACTGCTTGGATTACAGATATTCCCACGTACCTCGTCGATGGTGCGTGGTCTGTTCTTGTACACCTTACCTCTCAGGCGATGCCACAGAAAGAAGTCAGGGACCAAGTCAAATGACCTTGGGGGTCCTAATCCTTTAGAAATGTCTCTGTCAAGGAAAAAAGATACCACTGCAGCCATATTTGCTTTAGACGTGTCACACGTTGCCCTATCTTTCTGGTACCAGCCAAGTGTCGGCTACTCGCCATCCAAAAATCAGAATGCTTCAGAAATTCATGAGTCAATATCTGATATACTTCAATGGCGACAGTAGTTAAAAAAAAAAGAAAAAAAGAAAAGTACCGCCCGATGTTATGCCGCTGTAAGAATGCACGGACCACGCCCATCTTTTGTGAACGAAACTCGCGGAACCACACTGTTGTCACTAAAATACAGTACTCTGACACCACCCTTTAAGAACATGCAGCGCCATTTTGAACTACAAATACAGATCTGGGGAAGTCACTTGCAGTACCTCTTGTAATACACCTTTATGTCTCAACCACAAAGGTCTGTCGTGTACAAATTTGGTTTCATATCCTCTGTTAGTGATATTCTTAGAACACTTTCCCAGGGTCCTCTTACTAAGGGGCACCCTATATCATCTGCCGGAAATTTCGTTGCGATATTTGGAATTCATGGAATAAAAGGGATGTAAGCTTTAGGGCATTGACATAGGTGTTTCGCTGAACGTACTTATACGCCTGTATGTTTCTTTGAACACAGTGTTATTGATTCAGGCTATTGAACGTTCTGAATGAAGGGATTTGCGAGCTCGTGCTCCAGCACGCACAACACATGTTAAGTGCCCGCGCGCTGGGCTCCCTCTACTTGGTGAGAAGCGCCCAGTCATCCGCAGCAGCGAGGACACTCGCACTGGTGAGGTCCAAGGTCCCACCAGAGTCGCGTGGTTGCGCTAAGCGTGTGGCGACGGCGTTATACGTACGTTCACCAAGGCCGGTGCCGGGGTCTCGCCGAGCGCTCAACAGCTGGGCCCGTGAGCGAACAGCTGACAAGGCCGCTAGTACTGTTGCCTGTTAGTTCATTTCCACTTATGTTGCCCAGATTAAATGCTACAACCTTACGAAAATCGGACACCTGGATATTTACTTCACAAACGATTAACCTATCTACTTGTACCTCGAATAAGCAATGAAGCATTTCATTAGTGAAATCTTATCGGACCATCAATCGATTTGTGGCGTTTCGACGAGTTTCCCACGTGTCATCTTCAGGCGCAGTCTGAAGATAATGAGCAGGAAAACCGTCGAAACTTTGCGACTCGGCTGATAAACCAACAACATTTCGTCAAATCAATAAACGGAGTTTACACTACTGGCCATTAAAATTGCTACACCAAGAAGAAATGCAGATGATAAACGGGTATTCATTGGACAAATATATTATACTAGAACTGACATCTGATTACATTTTCACGCAATTTGGGTGCATAGATCCTGAGAAAACAGAACGCAGAACAACCACCTCCGGCCGTAATAACGGCCTTGGTACGCCTGGGCATTGAGTCAAACAGAGCTTGGATGGCGTGTACAGGTGCAGCTGCCCATGCAGCTTCAACACGGTACCACAGTTCGTCAATAGCGACTGGCGTATTGTGACGAGCCAGTTGCTCGGCCATCATTGACCAGACGTTTTCAATTGGTGAGAGATCTGGAGAATGTGCTGGCCGGGGCAGCAGTCGAACGTTTTCTGTGTTCAGAAAGGCCCATACAGGACCTGCAACATGCGTTCGTACATTATCCTGGTGAAATGTAGAGTTTCCCAGGGATCGAATGAAGGGTAGAGCCACGGGTCGTTACACATCTGAAATGTAACTTCCACTATTCAAAGTGCCGTCAATGCGAACAAGAGGTGACCGAGACGTGTAATCAATGGCACCCCATACCATCACGCCGGGTGATATGCCAGTATGGCGATGACGAATACATGCTTCCAATGTGCATTCACCGTGATGTCGCCAAACACGGATGCGACCATCATGATGCTGTAAACAGAACCTGGATTCATGCGAAAAAGTGACGTTTTGCCACTCGTGCACCCAGGTTCGTCGTTGAGTACACCATCGCAGGCGCTCCTGTCTGTGATGCAGCGTCAAGGGTAACCGCAGCCATGGTCTCCGAGCTGATAGTCCATGCTGCTGCAAACGTCATCGAACTGTTCGTGCAGATGGTTGTTGTCTTGCAAACGTTCCCATCTGTTGACTCGGGGATCGAGCCATGGCTGCACGATCCGTTACAGCCATGCGGATAAGATGCTTGTCATATCGACTGCTAGTGATACGAGGCCGTTGGGAGCCAGCACGGCGTTCCGTATTACCCTCCTGAACCCACCGAATCCATGTTCTGCTAACAGTCATTGGATCTCGACCAACGCGAGCAGCAATGTCGCGATACGATAAACCGCAATCGCGATAGGCTATAATCCAACCTTTACCAGAGTCGGAAACGTGATGGTACGCATTTCTCCTCCTTACACGAGGCATCACAACAACGTTTCACCAGGCAACGCCGGTCAACTGCTGTTTGTGTATGAGAAATCGGTCGGAAACTTTCGTCATGTCAGCACATTGTAGGTGTCGCCACCTGCGCCAATCTTGTGTGAATGCTCTGAAAAGCTAATCGTTTGCATATGACAGCATCTTCTTCCTGTCGGTTAAATTTCCCGTGTGTAGCACATCTTCGTTGTGTAGCAATTTTAATGGCCAGTAGTGTATTTATCTACTAGCTGAATACCCCGCGTTTCCTGGATATGTACTTATTCCAGTCTTCTATTAGCCTATGCCCTCCTTTCCATTTCCCTCTTTATCCATCTTCTCCTCCTTCGTCTCTCTGTCCATCTCCTGCCCCCTCTCTCTATCCATTTTCTCCTCTTCCCTTTCTCTGTCCATCTCCTCCTCACCCTTCTCTCTGTTCGCCTTCTCCACTTCCTTTTCTCTGCCCATTTCCCCTTTCTCCTCTGTCCACCTGCACCTCCCCTCCCCTTCTAGGTCTCTCTCTTCCTCCTTTCTCTCTCCGTCTGTTTCAGTGGCTCCTAGCCGTTACGAGACCATTACTCCTGAGTGGTGTCGGATAACAGCTACTATCCACCTACCCGCGCACTTCCGCAACACCCTAAACTTTAGGACTTAACTATGGAAAGAAGAGAAATTATCTTTGAACACTTATATTTAAAATTATGGAAGAGAAATTATATTTAGTGTTTGTCTGTGTTTTATTAAACCACGAGTTAATGACTCAGTGAGACAATTGGCGCTTCTCGTTTCTAACAACCTACTCAATTTTTTAAAAAAGTTATGGAACAATTCTCAGGGCATCGCAAGTGTAACCTACAACTGCATCTCAGAGGAAAGAGCAAACCTTTGGCATTGAGGGTGGACACTTGATATGAAACATGCACCATTCTTCTCCCCAGCGATACCTGCTTTATCACAAAATATGCATCCCTATTTAAAATCGAATAAGTAGGAATGCGTGCCCCATGCTTAGTGTATTTAGATCATACGATCTGCCGATCTGGAGAAAGCGTTCGACACCGTTAAATGGTACAAGGTCTTCGAAATTCTGATAAAAATAGGGGCCAGCTGTAGGGAGAGACAGATAATATACATTAAGGAGACAATAAGATTTGAAGATCAAGAACGAAGTGCTGGGATTATATAGGGTGTAAGACAGGGATGCAATGTTTCGTCCTTATTGTTCAGTCTGTACATCGAAGAAGTAATGACGGAAATAAACGAAAAGTTCATTCAAGGATGGGATTGAAATTCTGGGTAAAAAGATATCAATGATAAGATTCGCTGATGACATTGCTATCCTCAGTGAAAGTGTAGAAGAATTACAGCATCTGTTGAACAGAAGGAACAGAGTAATGAGTACAGAATGCGGACTGAGACTAAATCGAAGAAAGACGAAAGTAATGAGAAGTAGTAGAACAGAGAGACACTTAACGTCAGAGTTGGTGATGACGAAGTAAATGAAGTTAAGAAATTCTGCTACCTAGGCAGCAAAATAACCCATGGCAGACGGAGCAAGTAGGATATAAAAAGCAGACTAGCACTGGCAAAAAGGGCATTTCTGGCCAAGAGAATTATGCTGGTATGAAACAAAGGCCTTAATTTGAGGAAGAAATTTCTGAGTACGTACGTTTGGTGTTCAGCGTTGTACGGTAGTGACGCATTGACTGTGGGTAAACTGGAGCAGGAGAGAACCGAAGCATTTGAGATGTGGTGCTGCACACGAATGTTGAAAATTAGGTAGACTTACAAGGTAAGGAATAAGGAGGTTCTGCGCAGAATCAGGGAGGAAAGGAATAAGTGGAAAACCCTCACAAGAAGAAGGGACAGGATGATAGGACATCTGTTAAGGCATGAGGGAACGATTTCCATGGTACTAGAGGGAACTGCAGGGGGTAAAAACTGTAGGGAAGACAGATTAGAATACATACAACAAATAATTGGTTGCAAGTTCTGCTCTGAGATGAAGAGGTGGGCGCAGGAGAGGGATTCGTGGAGGAGCGCTTCAAACCACTCAGAAGACTGACAAAAAAAATATAAATCGTTTGTTCACTGGGCTCATGAACAGGCAGAAATCTGAAGACTTCAAGCAGCCAATGCTTTATGTCTGACCACTGCCGCTAAAATGATAACACTAAATAATAATAATAATACTTGTAGGCTCTATAGGAGTGTAGTAGCGAATACATAGTTATTGTTGTGCTGTGCTCTCAATTAGTTCGCTAGTCCGTTGCGAAGTTAATAATCAAGAAATTTCTGGTTCCGTGCGAGAACTACCTACATCTCGGAGGACGCATTTTCATGAGACATTTAAGCATGCGAGATGTATGTGTCAATTTTACCAACATAGACGCATGGGAAAAGGTACAAAACATCTGCATAGAGAGTGGACTATGTGAGGAGCATGTTGTTCGTACATCCGTTTCTCAAGCTGTAACCAAACTACACTGTGTCATTAGATAATGCCAGTATCTGAAAAACGATGTAATTGTTGGTAATTTATGTTACCAGTATTACAGTCGTACGAAATAGTGATAATGGCATGATCTTCTAAAGATAATTTAGTTTCGTGATTGAAACAAACTAACTTTTAAACTTTTAAAGATGACTTTTAAAGATAATTTAGTTTCGTGATCGTAACAATCTAACTTTTGGTTTTACCCTTGGAAAATTTCATTTTACGCTTTGGAGGGTAATTACCCGAAGGCTGAGAACCACTGGTCTATCTCCTCTTTTTCCCCTCTGCACAATGCCCCTCCTCACTCTCTGGCCATCTCCTTATTTCCTCCCCCCCCCCCTACCTGTGTCGATCTCCTCCTCCCCCTCTCTATTTGTCTTTCTCCTCCTACCGTCTTCTCTCTCCACGTTATCACACTAACCCCAATAGCTGCTTGCTGATTCGTACCCCACAGTATTTCTTTCCAGACAGTAAGCGTTATTGTACCAAATGGTGCGAACATACCAACATGCATACGTAGATACATCCATTTTATAATACGAGAGACCGTTATGGGCCTACATGTTAAATTTACACTTCTGTAAATAATAATGACATACGTTTTAAATGTTTCTTTCTTCTGTGCACTTAATTTTGATCTGGTTACCTTCCATTTCGAAGGCTGTTGCACGCAGCGACCGTTATATTGACTTGTAAATAATAGATTTCAGCTATCAGTCGTCCTTTTTAAATTTTATTGGAAGATATAGATTTCAGCTAGAAACTAGCCGTTCTCAATGCACTATCATTTCTGATCAAAGCATGTAATGCCTGTTGGTCAGGGCTTCATCCACAGCTCAATGAATACTCAGTTCAACGAACTGTGGATGAAGCCTGACCAACAGATATTATATGCATTGATGAGAAATGATAGTGCATTGGAAATGTCTAGTTTTTAGCTGAAATCTAGATCTGCCAATAAAATTTCAAATGGACGACTGTTAGCTGAAATCTATTATTTACAACTTAATTATGATCTAAAATTACAATAGTTCTCCTGTGTTTTCCTTCACTCCTGCATGTTGCCACTGCTACCACTCTAGCATTTCCAACCTTCCCTGTACGCTGCTCTAGATGCAGTTTGCTTATGGCATCTTTTCTCGTCCTCTGTCGAGTGTCCATTTCCGGTAACAGTACGAGAGCCACGAGTTTTCGTCTTGTTCTATGTGTTTTAATTCGTTTTTCCATTTCCTTTCTCATCTGCTGCAAGTGTCTGGCACCACTTTCAGCGGAGGGTGAATCTTTCACAGTGTCAGCCACTCATGTTGGCAACTGTCAGAAGAAGTTAATAAGCAAACGTCGGCCGGAGATCGTGAGACGGAAGTCAATAGGCGGTACGACAACAAGTGGCTACGAAAGCCGAAAAGTTGGTGTAAAAATCGTCTTTGTAAACACAGAAAGCAACCAAATGAATCAGATTTTCACCACCTTTTCGACATTTAATGTCTAACGAAATGCGAATAAAAACTACATGACAAAAAGAGGAGTTTTGATTAATTAATTAATCACACAAATTGGGAGCTCCAATTTATTGCATGCGATAAATAAAAATCCCAGTATAAAATGTTTTATACCATTCTCGATTATTTCCTCCTACGTTCTTTTACGCCGCTCTTTTTTTTCGTTTCGTTGTGTGTGTGTGTGTGTGTGTGTGTGTGTGTGTGTGTGTGTGAATAAATACGCTGGAAAGGAAGAGCGCAGGGCGGTGGAGCGATGATGAAATCTGCTTCCACAAATGCAAATGAATTCGAGTAGTTTATAGCGACCTGTTTTCCATCGTATTTATACGTGTGCGAACTGCGGTGTATCGCACGCCGTTACGTGTCGCGTATCACTTGTCACACATCTCGTGATTTATAGCGTTGGCGTTGACGAGCTCTCGCCTTCGAAGGACTACTGAAATGTACGTCGTGTACTATGACCTCTTTGTTAGTCCTAGACGTTGAACTAGATGTCTCAATTTCTGTGCTGCAATATTTTTCTTGCTCCGAAATTATTAAGGTAGTTCATTTTAGCCAACGATGTTAGTATATCCTTTAGACAGAGATTTTTTTTTAAGAAAAAAATTGTTCAGCTTTCTTCCGTACCACGAGATCCATACTTCCATACTAATGTTATAAACGCGAAAGTAACTCTATCTGTTAAGCTTTCACGACTAAACCGCTGAACCGATTTTGACAAAATCTGGTATGGAGATAGCTTGAACGCTGAGTAAGAGCAGAGGGTACTTTAAAATGTGTGTAGCCGCGCGGAGTGGTCGCGTGGTTTGAGGCGCCAAGTACGGATCGCGCGGTCTCTACCGCCGGAGGTTCGAGTCCTCCCTCGGGCGTGGGTGTACGTGTTGTTTTTTAGCGTAAGTTAGTTTAAGAAGTGCGTAAGTCTAGGGACCGATGACCTCAGCAGTTTGGCAATTTGGTCCCTTAGGAATTCACACACACAAAATGTGCGTAGTACAAGATATTTATTGATTTGAAGAATACAACGCGAAATGCGGAAGGTAGTTACTCTTTGAAAAAGCTGTTTTCTCTTTGACTTTTGAACTTCATCATACTTGCAAAAAGGCTTTTATTGATAGATTTGTTCCTCATAATACGATTCAGCGTAATGAATAGAATGCTTATACAACCCTCAAGTGTTTACTTCATATTCCATACAAATATGAGGCACAAGCCCATCGCATTTTAGCCACGGAGTGTAACGTGTTTCTTGTAGCTTCTGAGACGCTTGACGCGTAACGCTTGTTTGACAACACGTCCCACAAACGTGAAGTAATTTTGACGTCACGCGCAATATCGAGGACTGCATGATCGGCGATCGACTTTGTGACAAGGAAGAATACGAATGTTATTGCTCCTCGATTTACTTGGAGCTATCTAAGATGTTCTCTTAGGAACCAGCCTAATCACAAACGCAGAAATCGCCACATTCCATAATTAAACAGCGAAATATTTGTGACAACGGAAAATATGAATGTTAATGGTCCTCGTTCTACTCGAAGCAATTTAAACTCCCTCTTAGGTTCCTGCCTAACCACACACACGGAAATCGCTAAATATTTATTTAATCTTTCGTTCTCATATCAGACTGAATGTAAATAACATCAATACTGCAAAATATTCTTGTATTACATTCTCAGAGACGTTAGCAACATTGCTATGGAAAACAATTGCATGTGACAGGATGCAAACCCACAACTTTCGAAGCCATAAACCACGATGCTATCCATTACGCTAGCACTTAAGCAAATGATATTTATCTCCTGTCATGGTTATTATAATATCTCTTGAAGGCTTATATCTTTGATTCCTTATTAATTGGCATTTAATGATGACGTGTTTGTGATAAATTTTTAGTGCTCCGTTACCTTGAAACGGCATACTGCAAATTATGAAGCAAGCCTGTTGCATCTTTAATTTATTGAGGATAATAACTCACTCCTAGGAGAGCACTCTTATACGTGAAGGCATTAACCACCGATAAATCATTAAGTGACATTTTCTTACAGCAATAATTATAATAAATTATCCCAAGAATGATGTGTTTTTGTAAATCTCCGGTACACGTGCATAAATTCTTGTGAGAGGCATGTATTGAACGCTAACAAAAATCGATAGTCAGTCATGCAGTCGACGTCGATATTGTGTGTGAAGTCAAAACGATATCACTTTTGCGGGAAGTGTTGTGAAACCAGCATTACCCCACAACGTCGGCATCATTGAAATGCTGTACGATAAAAAGGGAGACGTCGTGCCTTTACACGTAGAACGAGGGAGACTTTTAGTCAACCTGCACTTGGTTATGATATCGTGCGCAGGTGTGGGTAATAGACAGGCACGGGAGCGCAGCTGATATTTTTGGACGTAAGAATTTTGTAAATTTCGTACTGCACAGAACTATTTTTTTTTTATTTCCTCACTCAATCAGATTAACGCTATTTAATAATTTTAGAAACTCCACATTTTATTTTAGGACCGTCACCGTAACTCACCATAACAAAACTACTGATACGAGTCCTCAGAATGTGGTCTTGTGGTTAGCGCCACGGGTTACGAGGTTCGATTCCCGAGTGGGTCGGATTTTTCCCCCCCGGACTCCACGTATCTGTCGTCATCATCGTCACTCTATCATCCTCGACCCGCAAGTCGCTGAAGTGGCATCAAGTAAGACGAGTTGCACCGAGAGGCCGAACGTCCCGAACGGGGTCTCCCGACCAACGAAGTTGTATGCACAATACATTTCAGTTTAATAAACACGTGTTCACTCGCCGGTAAAAGCTAGAATACATTGCTTGTACAATCGTCAACATTTTTTATCTTTTATTTCGGATAAATTCCACAATTTAAAATAACTGAATCACATTTTTGATGTGACTGAGCTATTGTAAACTGCCAAACAGGGCTTAAAATAATTACATAAAATAATTACATACATGAAAGTTTTTGAATATACCATGGCATTATCTTTCTATGAAGAAGGTTCAAATGGCTCTGAGCAGTATGGGACTTAAATTCTGAGGTCATCAGCCCCCTAGAACTTAGAACTACTTAAACCGAACTAATCTAAGGACATCACATACATCCATACCCGAGGCAGGATTCGAACCTGCGACCGTAGCGGTCGTGCGGTTCCAGACTGTAGCGCCTAGAACCGCTCGGTCACTCCGGCCGGGTATGAAGAAGATATTGACGTCTACTAAACTAAGCTTCTGAAGATGACAAATTAATTTGGCGAACCAGGTAAAGCATAATAAAAATGATTTGCAACTGATCACTGAAATTTATTCTGGAAAAATAATACCACAGCTGAAAGCTACAGCCATGAATAAAATAATAAATCCTCAACGTGTATAATTAATATGTCCATACTAATATTATTAAATGCGAAAGTAGGACTGTCGTTTAGGTTTTCACGATTAAACCGCTTAACCGATTTCGATGAAATTTGGTATGGAAGAAGTTTGACCCCGGGAAAGAACATAGGCTACTTTGGAAGAGAAAAAAAAAAGACATACCCCTGAGTGAGTGGAGTAAGCAATGGAACACCTTTTATTGCATCAATGAATGTAAACCATGTTAAAAAATTTGTATATTTGTTATAAAATGTGCACGTTGTATAATGTCTATGCGCAAATCGGCAGCGACGACGCGCTTGCCGCATAGTCGCGGGTTGCAGCAGTTGGACAAACACGTGAAGGCAGCTGATGTTATTGCACGTACAGCAGCTCATTTACCATCACCCATCATAACAAAACTACTGATATGCGAGCGCAGCCGCGGGTAACAGCCGCTACGAAATAGAAGTATCTAATAGCAGAAAACTATTTATTTAGAATAACTCAGGACATAACCCTAATTTTTCTCTCTATTATACTGCACTGTTTTCCTTTTACAGCTTCGCCGTTAACGAGTTTTATCAATAACGCAACTACTATACTACAACTGAAATTCATATACAGGGTGTTACAAAAAGGTACGGGCAAACTTTCAGGAAACATTCCTCACACACAAATAAAGAAAAGATGTTACGTGGACATGTGTCAGGAAACGCTTAATTTCCCTGTTAGAGCTCATTTTAGTTTCGTCAGTGTGTACTGTACTTCCTCGATTCACCGCCAGTTGGCCCAATTGAAGGAAGGTAATGTTGAATTGTGCAATCACGTCATCAACACAGATTTTCTGTGAACGTTTGGGCAGGCATTGTTGGTGATGTCTTGATTGGGCCCCATGTTCTTCCACCTACGCTCAATGGAGCACGTAATCATGATTTCATGCGGGATACTCTGCCTGTGCTGCTAGAACATGTGCCTTTACAAGTACGACACAAGATGTGGTTCATGTATTTTATACCTGCCACCTTCAGAATTTCAAAGAGAGTATTCCAGTCAACATTGTCAAAAGCTTTCTCTAGGTCTACAAATGGTATAAATGTAGGCATGGTTTCCTAACCCATCTTCCAAGATAAGTCGTAAGGTCAGTATTGCTTCGTGTGTTCCTACATTTCTCAGCAATCCAAACTGATCTTCCCCGAGGTCGGCTTCTACAAGTTTTTCCATTCTTCTGTAAAGAAATTGTGTTAGTATTTTGCAACAATGGCTTATTAAATTGATAGTTCTGTAATCTTCACAGCTGTCAGCACTTGCTTTCTTTGGGATTGGAATTATTAAGTCCTTCTTGAAGTCTGAGGATATTTCGCCTGCCTCATACATCTTACACACCAGATGGAAGAGATTTGTCATCTGGCTCTCCCAAGGCTATCAGTAGTGGGAAAGCAAAATGTCCAATGAATATTATAAATCATCCGATAAAAGAAAAGATAAGATAAAATTGAGAAAAGTGTTGTTGTTGCATTCTTCCGAAACTTAATTATTCGGAGGTCGGTATGAGTCACAGAGGCCACCACAGAAATTAAACATAAAAACCATAACTGAAGCAAGTAATAGTGATGTGTTATTACTTCTACTGTGAATGGTCTGTTACATTTAATTTTGGTTACTTGCTTTATTGGTAGTCTTTGGCGAACAGATAATTTTGCTGACGGCGGACAGTGACTGTATTCAATACAACGCAATATATAATTTCGCATTACACTGAATAACGTAGACTGGACTTCATATAGTAAATTTAGGTTCGACTTTTCTGTGATTGTGATGTGATGCCGCTCAAATCGACATGAGAACAAACTTATAACCTTTCAGCTCCAATTACACTACATTTTATGTCATTAGCGCAGAGGGTAATAACACGCTCTTTAAATGAAACATAGATAAAAGTAGACATTGAAATTATTATTAACGAACACCTTAAATGTAATTACGATGATGTCTACATGCTTCACAAGTATGAAGTCCTTTTCTTCGAAATTGCAGGTACTGCGAATACATAAATGTCATTTAACGAATTCATCGACAGCGAGTTTACGAGAAACAGTACTGAGGCAAATATACAACTGGTGCTGCGCTAAATTCATGGACGGGAATAGTATTATTGCCATCATCGTTCCGTGAAAATGTTCAACTATTACAATAGGAAAATGGGACTCCTTGAAAACAAGTGGTAGCGTTAGAAATGTTCGGGAAACAGTGGCGTGTAGTTGTTGTTGTAGTCTTCAGTTCGAAAACTGATTTGGTGGAGCTCTCCAAGCTAGTGTGCGTGCGAGCATCTTCCTTCGTCATTGCCTAACTGCTGCAAACTACATTGATTTGAACCTGCTTACTGTAGTCGAGTCTTTGTCTCTCTCTACAATATTCAACCCACACCTAGGCCCACACACTTCCCTTCATTATTCATGACCACACTGAACATTCTTGGATGCCTTGAGATGTGGCCTATCAATCGCTGTCTTCTTGTAGTCAGGTTGTACTCCATAAAGATTCAATATCTCCTCGTGAGTTATTCGATCTACTTTCCTAATCTTTGACATTCTTCTCTAATACCACGTTTTAAAAGATTCTATTCTTTTATTATCTGAACTGTGTACCGTCCACGTTTCACTTCCGTACAAGGCTATATGCCAGACAAATACTTCAGAAAGTATTGGCTAGCATATGAATCTATCCCTCTATGTATACAATTATTAAGCAATAACGACAAAAATTCAAAATGGTATATTTGTGTTACTTTAGGGTCACAATAAAAATATACTGATAAAGAATACATTCAGTCAACTTTATATAATATATTTTGTAGCGTTACGTTTTTGTTACGTAGGCATTTAAGGACAGAGATGAATTAAATTTTGGCTTCTGAACAGTTACATATATACTTTTATAACATATGAAAATATGTAATAATATGAAAGCTCTGGCCCTCATGGTTTTTCTTCTAGATGCGCAAATTAACATTACACTTCTGGCAAATAACTGATGGACTTCCTTTGCAGTTTAGCATCTTGCATCTACCTATTTTCTCAGATACAAGTGGTCAATGTCCAACAGTGTCCTGAGAACAACACCTTGGGGATTTGGTTTTGATGTATGCCCTATTTTCTTCTTCTTTGCTTATTCAGTATCTACACTTGAAGAAAGTCTTTCACTCTTTCTCCCACTAACGTCCATGTTCATTTCGCACAGGGCACAAGCAGTTTCAGCTTTGAACTGACTAAGTGGCCCCGTCTTGTGTTTGGGCGCATCAAGCGAGAGTCACAGTCCCTCCTGTACAATAGCCATGCACTTACTGCCATCATATCAAGGAAGTGAAAAATAGCCGACGGCAGTATTTTCTTTGCTCTGATGCTGATAGTGTATGATGCAATTAGTGAATTCAAAAGATCCACACCTCCCAAAAAGTTGTAAAGAAAAATAATTGATGCACAGTCAATTTCAAGCTTTTCTTTGGCCTTCCTATCCAATCGGTTCACCTTACCTAGTGGCATCACTAGAGGAGGCGCTGATGAAACAGTCATCACACTCTCCACCAGCCTCTCGAGGACATCACTCCTCTTCAGTTTACGTGCGAATGCATAAGTTGACCAATTTCTAACGTTTAAAAAATAGGCTCACAAATTCTAGGAAATGTCTAAAATAATTTTTTAATACAGATATATCTCTAAATTACTTCCATAATGTAATATTTATTTAAAATTGATAATTTCGATTTTTCAAGATCAGAAATAATAAATATTAACGGCTGAAATATACGCGTCCACGATACACAGAACTCCAAAGATGCAACTGTTCAAGTACTTGATGAAATTCTCACACTGCAGCTCAACTTCGTATACTGTATGTCTGAAGCCCTTACGAATCTGCTACGCACGGCGATTGCGAGAACGTGCTTCTCGCTATGCAGATACAGCAATGTATTGTAAGCGTTACAGAAGGCAGCAGTCGTCCACCGATAAAGAGCAGCAACGGGGAAGTAATCGATTCTGTGACGTTTCGTAAGTTCCGTACCAGGAGCGAATTATATACTTTCCTCTGTGTGCTTTGGTAGTGTAGTGTTTGGGTTTCTGCGTGTTAATTTAATATGAAGGGACCACGGTAAGAAGGAGTTAAGTAAAAAAAATGAAATTTTAGGTTATTGCAGTTTCAGAAAGCTTTCAAGAAGCTGCTTTTATCAGCTTTTGTTTCATGGAAAGAAGGGGGAGAGTCTCAAAGTTACAGCGTTTTAAAAGTATAGTATGCACGGGAAAAAGGAGGTAAGCCAATGTGGAACTAGGAAAAAAGGGGATTAGTCAGTTAACAGCATTGATCGCAGCTGTTGTTTACGTTACATTGTCTATGATTATCAGGTGTTGAGTATGTGCTGTTGGAGAGGTTAAGTTAGTGCTTTATGTGTTGTGTGAGTTGTTTAGTTTGTTTTACGTTTTAACTGAACTGTGGAACTGAACATGGAAAATGAAGATGAGGAAAGTATCACATTCAGCCAATTGTCACATTCAACAAAGAAAAGGAAGAGAACAGGTCAACTTTTCGACGTGAGAAAAAAACTTTTATCATCCACCCATGAATTAGGGCCAGATGGTAAATGTTCCAGATTGAAATGCTTTCAGAGTACCACTGACGCAGAACGTGTGTATATTATATCAAATTATAACAAAATGACTGTGAATGAGCAGAATGATTACTTGGCAGGCCTAATTAATGTGAATAGTATATCGCAAAGGAGACCTAGGCAACAAGAAAATGAAGCTAAATTTCGTGACAACACTTATTCATATCGTGTAAGAGTGAAGAGGCAGAATTCTGTTTGGAGATAAAATCTTATTTCCTGAAAAATTAAGAGGAACTGACTTACCCCGTTTTTCCCGTGGACCCTTCATATGTAGTAGATACAGTTCTCGCGTGTTCGATAGTGTCGGAAAGTAAACCAATTTTGTGACGTTTCACAAGTTCCTAAACGGGATCGAATTATTTAGTCTTACCTGTGCGTCTTGGTACTATAGCTTTTGAATCTCTGCGTGTTAATCTAATGTATTAGATACAGTTCTTGCATTTTCGTCAGTGTCAACAATAGTCGTAGCGCGTGTCGATAGTCGTTTCCTTGTCTCTGTACTGTAGTTTTTAAACGGTATATAGTATGGATAGGGACTGTAGTAGTTGTGTGCGGATGCGAGTCATGTTGGTGACCCTTTGCTCGCAGATCCAAGCTATTTCGGCTTCAGTTACACAACTTGTGACTTGAGCGGATGGGCATCACTGTTTTGGACCAGCCCAGTTCAGAAGATACAACTGCTGAAAGGCTCAAAGAAAATGTGAGTTTAATTTCGAACACATTCTCATACAATTATTCTTGGTGGTGACTTCAATTTGCCCCGATATGTTGGCCAAAATAGGTGTCGAAATCAAAAGATATGCATAAAACATCATCCGAAATTGTGCTAAACGCATTCTCTAAAAATTATTTCGAGCAATTATTTCATGGGCCCACTCGAATAGTCAACGGTTGGCAAAACATACTCGGCCTCTTAGCAACAAATAATCCTAAGCTATTAACGAGCATCAAAACGGATACAGGGATTAGCGAACACAGGATTGTCGTAGCGAGACTGAGTACCGTAACTCCCAAATCCTCTATAAATGAACAAAAACATATCTATTAAAAAAAGCAGATAAAAATTCTCTTGACGCCTTCCTGAGAGACAGGCTCTACACCTTCGAAATTAACAATGTAAGTGAAGACTAGGTGCGGCTTGAATTCAAAGAAATAGTATCGACAGCAGTTGAGAGATTTATACGAAATAAATTAACAAACGACGGAGTATACAAAACGGGTCAGAACACTGTTGCGGAAACAATGTAAAAAGCATGCCAAATTTAAACGACGCAAAATTGGCGATCTTTTATAGAAACTCGAAATTTAGCGCGGACTTCGATGTGAGCTGCTTATAAAAGTTTCAAAAACGGAACTTTGTTTCGAAACCTGCCAGAAAATCCAAAGAGTTCTGGTCGTATGTAAGGTATGCTAGCGGCAAGACACGGTCTATGACTTCTCTGCGCGATTGCAATGGAAATACTATCGATGACAGTGCCGCTAAGGCAGAATTACTAAACACAACCTTCCTAAATTCCTTCGCCAAAGAAGACGAAATAAATATTCCAGAATTCGAATCAAGAACAGCTGCCATTATGAGTAACTTCGAAGTAAATATACTCAGAGTAGTGAAGCGACTTAGATCATTAAACAAATGCAAGCCTTCCTGTCCAGACTGTACACCAATTAGGTTCCTTTCAGAGTACGCTGATGCAAGAGCTCTATATTTAACAATCGTATACAAACGTTCGCTCGACAGAAGATCCGTACCCAAAGACTGAAAAATTGCACAGGTCACACCAGTAGTCAAGAAAGGCAATAGGACTAATCCACCAAATTACAGGCCCATATCATTGACGTCATTATGTAGCAGGGTTTTGGAACGTGTATTGTGTTCCAATATTCTGAATTACCTCGAAGAGAACGGTCTGTTGACACACAGTCAACACGGATTTATAAAACATCATTCTTGTGGAAACTAGCGCTTTACTTACAAGAAGTGCTGAGTGCTGTCGACATGGAATTTCTGGATTTTGCAGAAGGCTTTTGACACTGTGTCTCACAAGCGACTTGAAATCAAATTACATGCTTATGGAATATTATCTCATTTATGCGAGTGGAGTCGTGATTTACTGCCAGAGAGTTCACAGTTTGTAGTAATTGACTACAGTCATCCAGTAAAGCAGATGTGATTTCTGGCGTTCCCCAAGGTAGTGTTATAGGCCCTCTGCTGTTCCTTATCTGTATAAACAATTTAGGAGACAACATGAGCAACAGGCTTTGGTTGTTTGGAGATGATGCTGTCGTTTATCGCCCACTGAAGTCATCAGAAAATCAAAATAAGTTGCAAAACGATTTAGAAAAGATATCTGCATGGAGCTAAAACTGGAAATTGACCCTAAATAACGTAATGTGTGAGGTCATCCAAATGAGTGCTAAAAGGAAACTGTTAAACTTCGGTTATACGATATCTCAATCAAATCTAAGGGCGGTAAATTCAACCAAATGCCTAGAAATTATAATTAAGAACAACTTAAATTCGAAAGAACACATGGGAAATGTTGTGGGGAAGGCGAACCAAAGACTGCGTTTTATTGGCAGAACACTTAGAAAATGTTAACAGGTCCACTAAAGAGACTACCTTCACTACGCTTGTCCGTCCACTTTTGGAGTATCGCTGTGTGGCGATTTGGGATCCTTACCATATAGGGTTAACAGAGCACACAGAGATAGTTCAAACAAGGGCAGCACGTTATGCATTATCGAGACATAGTGGAGAGAGTGTCACGGATATGATACAGGATTTGGGGTGGACATTATTAAAACGGAGATGTTTCTCGTTGCGGCGGGATCTTCTTTCGAAATTTCAATCATCAACTTTCTCCTCAGAATGCGGAAATATTTTGCTGATGCCGAATAAAATTAGGGAAACCGGAGCTCGCAAGGAAACATATAGATGTCAGTTTTTTCCGCGCCCTGTTCGAGATTAGAATAATAGAGAATTATTTTGAAGACGGTTCAATTAACCCTCTGCGTCGGGCTTAAGTTTGATTTGCAGAGTGTCCATGTAGATGTAGATTTAGACGTACAAATTCGTCGAGCTCGTCCATAGACGATTATATTCAATGTCGACAAATTTCTCTTTTTCAGAAAAGTTTTCTTTGCTATTGCCAATCTGTACTTTATGCCACCTCTAATTCGGGGGAGCGCGGGGTAGCCGAGCGGTCTGCGGCGTCTTGTGACGGTCCGCGTGGCTTCCCTCGCAGACCGGTGTGGCCGTGCGGTTCTAAGCGCGTCAGTTTGGAACCGCGTGACCGCTACGGTCGCAGGTTCGAATCCTGCCTCGGGCATGGATGTGTGTGATGTCGTTAGGTTAGTTAGGTTTAAGTAGTTCTAAGTTCTAGGGGACTGATGACCTCAGTAGTTAAGTCCCATAGAGCTCAGAGCCATTTGACCCATTTGAGCTTCCCTCGTCGGAGGTTCGAAACCAGCCTCAGGCATGGGTGTCTGTGTCGTCCTTAGCCTAAGTTAGTTTAAGTTAGATTAAATAGTGTGTAAGCTTAGGGACCGATGACCTCGGCAGTTTGGTCCCATAAGACCTTACCACCAATTTCCAATTTCTACTTCGGTCATCATTAGCATTTTTGTTTCTCGTATATGAGAACTCATCAGCTACTTTCATCAGGAACAAAACAATGTGTAACAGTGCTGTTTTCTCGGGAATCGATATGATGAGTAAAAAGAGCATCGAACCACACAGAATTTTTCCAATTACTTCAACAAATGCGTCCTAACCGATAGATTCATCTTCAGACAGAGCTCTATCATCTATCTTTTAACAGTAACATTGTGCGGGCCACAGTATGTCATCGGTTTCTTTTTGTGCTGAGAGTTTCTGGTGTGATTTTACACTGCAACTTGGACTTACATTAGAAGGACTTGCAAGAAGTTGTTTTCCTGCATGATGCTGTTTTTTTTTTTTTTTTTTTTTTTTTTTTTTTTTTTTTTTTTTTTTTTTTGTCAAATGGCTCTGAGCACTATGGGAGTTAACATCTCAGGTTATCACTTCCCTAGAACTTACAGCTACTTAAACCTAACCAACCTAAGGACATCACACAGATCCATGCCCAAGTCACGATTCGAACCTCCGACCGTAGCAGTGGCGCAGGTCCGGACTGAAGCGCCTAGAACCGCTCGACAACATCGGCCGGCGATGCTATTTTTATTTCATATAAATACTTCATTTCATTATTAAAGATTAGCTAACTTTGCCCCTCGCGCATAATCAAGCAGTATCGTACCAAAAACTACGTTACGCTTATATCACGGCATGATCCTAACGTCAATGTGAAAAAAAAAAAATGTAATGACTCCTCTAATACGAATTTACAGACGTGATGTTCCATAGGTGTGTTGAAAAAAGTGCACCAAATGTGCGCTGTTTGTCAGAATAAATGTACTCTTCAGCAGAGTATACGATGTTTTGACAGTGTGTCAGAAAATGACGTTAGGATCTGCAGCTGGACACAAACTAAAAGGCAAGTGCCCTTGGCGGGCAAAACTTTTAATGGATGAATTATGAAGGCACAGTATTTAAGTGTCAGTTTCATGAGCGCCAACTCTCCGCTGCAGAATTATAGATTCGTTTTGCAAACAACCCGCAGATTGTGACTAAGGTAGACCCTGGAACATTCTTTCCCGCAGAAATGTTAGTCTAGTATTGGTACGATAGAACAGAATTGTTAAAAACGAAACATTACACGCTATTTTTAGCACCGATACAGTTGTTTAAGAAAAAATAACCCTTTTCTTGGCACGCTGAGACAGCTCCATCGAATAACGTGGGAACCACTGTCACTACATACCGGAGCTTTCACTATTAACTGCTACAGTCTTTTCTCGTCTTTAACAAGAGGCGTTTTGCTGGTACTTTGCCAACGGCGTCTATGTTGGTATTTAATGTTTTTATACCATTTATTCAGTAATGGCAACCGCTAACGAAGAGACATTTAATGTTCTTGGTACTCGGAAAATTTCGCCGGACTTTTCGACATGCAGAGCGAGTTTATACGGCGATACCTCACTTCAGTCACGACATGTTTTTCTGTGACTGTCAACACAGATTCGCAACACTGGCTATGCACAACTGACTTACAGTCTTACCAAACAAGCCGTAATATGTGGTGTAACCGATAGAAGTACTGGGATTCTACATGAAAAAAATCTTTCCCCAAGAACAACAGCACGGGTTTGCGGCGGTGAACAAGAGTGGCGTCTACAGAATTACTCACTTTGTGGCTTCCATATGAACGTACAGACTTCGAAAAGTAGGTTACATATGTCTTCTCACACCAAGACCAGTACTCTAATCGAGTAGTCCATGGTCAGAAGAGAGCACATGTTCCGCGTTTTCTGCAGACACCGTTTTGCTGCGATACTAATAACAGGTCCATTACAGTGTGCGATTGAAACTGGGTGACTGTTGGAAACGTACTTCAAAGTTGAAGTAGGCGGAACAGTACGATTCCTGTGGACAAAACGCCTAAATATACCTTGAAATTCTGGCAGTATGTGGACTAAATGCAGTGGCGCGTCCAGTCATAGTGAAATGGTGTCAACAGTTTGACCAAGGCTGGATAGAAGTGGGTGATTCTGATCTGGAAGGAAGATCATTACCATCCGGCGCACTGTATAGTGTCCAGCAACTGATTAGCGTAGTCGGACGATGAGGACGTTCACACAACGGGGAACTGATTAGCATAGTCAGACGGACGTTCACACAACGGTTCTTGAATGGCTCCATGACCATGGACCGGATTTATATCACCGAGGAACCGAACGATTGGTAAAACGTTGGTGTCTATGTTGAAAAATAGTGTCATGTATCTTTGTCACTTTGAAGTGCAGGGCAGTAGCCATACTTTGCCTGTCATAGTAACGTGTAACTTACTCTCTGAAGTTCCCTCATATTACATTTTCGTCCATCAGACACTGAGGAACATAATTTCCAGAGTGAAACTGTCTTATAGTATCTGGCTTCTAAATAAACACGTTGACATCCGGAGTTTTATACTGTGGACTAAACGAGGCCATTTTCAAATCTAATAGAGACGTAAATCTCTGTAATGTTCACTATTGGCCGGAAGAAATCCGTCACTGGTTAAGCCTGTAAGACATCCATCACCTCTGGATCTAAAATGCAAATTGTATTGTGAATACAACGTGTCCCAGGAGGAATGGTCAACAGTCAGGGTTAGGGTGGGAACGATCATTCAAAGCAAAAGAGTCTTGCAAAAATGCGATCTAAAAACCCACAACTTAAGGGCTATGAGCACTTGTTCACTAGAAGACAGTGGCGAAGATGAAGAACTGGTCATAGCTCTCAAGGTATGAACTTTACGAACCACGTCTATTGGACTTTTTTTCCTTGTTTTGGTCCATACAACCAGCTCTCAAGATATAGAAAGCAAAGACATTGAAGTAGATGAGATTAGTTTCACAGAATCGAAGACGAAGTGCTCATGGCTCTTAAAGTCTGGATTTTAGAGCTCATGTTTACTAAATATATCAACAAACAGTAACCATTCCTCCTGGGACATCTTTTATTTTCACTCAGGTTGGTGCCACAGTCACCCGACTGTATAACAGTGCATGTTAAAACGCTTTTTCCAAAGTAGAATCGAATCCGCCAGGCGGGTTAATGACGAGGGGCTGTGCCAGCAAGAGAGGATGTGGCTTTTAGGCGGTTTCTCACATCGTACTAGGCGAATTCCGGCCTGGTGCCCAAGTCCCGTTTCAGTTACACGGTTCGCAAACATTTAGAAAACTTTCGCTAACTTTCAGATGAATCACGCTGCACGCAGACAGTAGGATTACACATATTCCGCTCCGGGGGGAGGGGATGAGGAGTGGGAGGGTAGGAGGAGGGGAGGGAACGGGGTGGCGACAGGAAGGGCACCGCGCCAAATCCATTAATAACCATGCCGACCCTACGTCGATGTGGGACAAAGGCACAAGAAAAAGATTTGGCGCCTCAGTCGTATTGTACTTACGAGATGACAATATTTTCGCCAGGGGACTGTCTGGATTACGATAATGCACTCATATCACTATTGATTTCGGTCTTCATTTTCAATTAATTTTGAAGCATTTCAATGCAAGTCATATACTGGAACGGAACAACCAATGTGCCAGATGTTTCACATAGTGAACACTCGTAGCATCCTATCGGATACGAAGAACAAAGGAATATAACGTCACTTTAGATCGATACATTTCGATATTTTGATCTTTTCTGATACCTGCATTTCATCATTTTAATTGTTTAAGCCATATTGCATAACTTTTCGTAATTTCTTTCCAAATTACAATGATGCATTACAATTTTTTCAAATGTGATTTTTCACTTTAACTTTACATGAATGATGTAAGCAGTAAATTTGAACACTCTTTAATTTGTACTCTGAAGGTTACAGCAAAACAATTTTTTGATGAAGTCGTTGTTCGTATTTTATAGAATTCAGCCGATGAATCTGGAATCGACTACTCTGATAATGATAGTGATTTTGTGTCACAGATTAGTGGGGACTCTTAAACAACGGCTCTTAAAGGAAGGTGCTGCTGCTGATGGAAATCAGGGGACACAATAGTCATCTCAGCAAGTTCAATCGAGTGCTTTACAGCTAATTGTAGCAGGAGATTTTAACATCCCGTAAATGGTCACTCAGAATCTACTTTTCCTTGAAAGTGGCTAGATTTTGTAATTTCTTCAGAAACAGGCGGAAACTAAAGAGCTATGAAATTTAGGTAATAATTTCATTACTCTAGATCTGAATAAAAAGAGCCGCGCTATTTGTGTAACTCGCCAAAATAATTTTATTCTTCCAAGCGGAATAACGGCGCGTTCTATTCTTTTTGCGTCCTTGTAGCTACACAATCACAAGCTTCTGTTCTAATTTTTTGCTTTCAATAATACGCTACGATCTCTGGCATGAGTAGGCTACCTAATCTATCAAAACAAAACAAAAGTACAGAGACGCTACCGACGCGAAACTAGGCTGATTGCCTTACGTTCCCTCTCAGGGGCGGCGATATCACATAATGGATAGCGTGCTTAACATACAACTCATCATAGCGTCATCTGGAAGAAAGTTTTCTATCAACATGTGCAATCATGTGCAATGAGCTATAAGCACCCATTCCTTAGCGCCTGCTAACGAGCTGACGACTGCATTCCAATGGTTTTCCAATTCTTTCCGACTTATGACACAATAAATAATTAAATAAGAGACAGATGCTTAAAAGAATGAGGAACAATGATTGGATTGTGTCACACGTAGAGCTATAAAAATTAAATCTTTCTACATCTGCATCTGCACTGCGTAAGTCACCTCATTGTGGTGTTGGAAGTCATTTTGTGTAACAATGTCACTTCTCCCCTTTCCTTTTCCAGTCGCCAGTGGTCCGCCGGGAGAACGCTTTTTGGTACGCCTCCGCGCGATCTCGAATATATGTTTACTTTATCTTCCTGGCCTTTTCCCGAGATAAGTCCAGGAGGAGGGACTACGTTCGTTGACTTTTCTAGGAACGTACATCCTCGGAACTTTAACATACTCCTTGATACAAAAACCTCTCTCGCAGCATCTGCCACTGAAGTTGGCTGAGCATCTTAGTGCCACTTCCCTGCTTACTAAATGAACCTGTATCTAAACGTGTTCCTCGTCTTTGGATCTTCTCTGTTTCGTCTATCAAGCCTTTCTCGTACAGATCCCAAACTCACAAGCAATTCAAGTATAGGTCAAATGAGGGTTTTGTAAGCTACCTCGTTTGCGGGTACACATTCTCTGTGGGACTACACCTCCCGAGGAGTCTTCCAGTGAATCACAGTCTTGAATCTGCGCCACCTCCGATTAGTATTATCTGTTCTTTCTACAATAAACCACCCAGTACGCATACTCGTAGATATTTAACGGATGTGACTGCTTTCAGCGATTGTTCTACAATAGTATAATCATAAAACAGTAGGTCTTTCTGCCGATGTATGCGCAGTATGTTACATTTGTTTGTCTTCAGTATCAACTGCCAATATCCGGTACAAAACGTCGATCCTCTACAAGTGCGAAAAGTCTCATGGAACTTCTGACGTTATCTACCATGTCATATCCACTATGAAAAGTAATGGTCCTATAACATTCCCTTAGGTTATGCTCCAAGTTACTTCCAAATCTGAAGATTTCTCTGCGTTAAGGATCTCATGTCCTGTGGTGCTCGGTTTGCTAGAAACTCTTCGGTGCGGTCTCACAGCTTTCTGATGTTCCATACGTACGTGTTTCGTTCATTAGGCGGCAGTGTCCCAAATCGAGCGCACGAATGGCAAAGCGTTCTGGTGAAAATTGTCCGCTCCAGCAACCACACAGGCTGAGCCGGCCACAGCCACAACTTCCGCTACAACCAGCAAGAAAACCACGGCGTTCAGTGTTGCAGTCCTCTGACTCCATTGCGTTTTAGTCATTCGTTTATTTTAACGTTTACAACTGAATTTTACCTGATAGTCATTCGTTTATTTTAATGTTTACAACTGAATTTTAACTATCAGGTATCGCGTAGTACGCCATGTTTAAATTGTTCACTTCTTGTCACACATAGCCAAGATCAAACGTTCTGCTTTATTACGTCCATTATAAATACGTGTTTACTTGCAGCTAATAAACCGTGTCGTATTGAGATTATTTACATGAAAATGATATTACATCATGCTAAAATTTTAAGCTGATGTTACTGAAAAAAAAACAAAAAATGCAATGTGGTGTTAAATAAGTATCCTTGCGATGTTTAGATGAATGCAAAGTTCGATCCTGTTACAAAATGAAATAATCAATAATCTGCCGTCTCATGCGGGCACTGTCCACAAAAACAAGGCCGACACAACGAAGCACAACTTGGTAGTATACCAGGTTACATTAATATTTTAAGGGGTAGCCTAAATAGAAAAATTGTAGGACTGGCTAAGGATATGGATATTATGGTTAAGTCTACCTTTAACAGAATTTTATGTACCCTTAAGTTTCACAAAGGTTAATCAAATGGTTAAAATGGCTCAGAGCACTATGGGACTTAACATCTCAGGTCATCAGTCCCCTAGAACTTAGAACTAATTAAACCTAACTAACCTAAGGACACCACACACATCCATGCCCGAGGCAGGATTCGAACCTGCGACCGTAGCGGTCGCGCGGTTCCAGACTGAAGCGCCTAGAACCGCATGGCCACTGCGGCCGGCCAAAGGTTAATCAAAAGTTGTGTGAGAACCAGAATAACTGATTTATCAATTACGTTAACAAAAAGTGACGCTAGTACTGTGCGAGGAACCAGATGAAAAGAAGGCTGCCTGGAGAATGAAGTACAAGCCATTCTGACCTGTTTACATTGTGAATATACAGGGTGTTTCAAAAATGACCGGTATATTTGAAACGGCAATAAAAACTAAACGAGCAGCGATAGAAATACACCGTTTGTTGCAATATGCTTGGGACAACAGTACATTTTCAGGCAGACAAACTTTCGAAATTACAGTAGTTACAATTTTCAACAACAGATGGCGCTGCGGTCTGGGAAACTCTATAGTACGATATTTTCCACATATTCACCATGCGTAGCAATAATATGGCGTAGTCTCTGAATGAAATTACCCGAAACATTTGACAACGTGTCTGGCGGAATGGCTTCACATGCAGATGAGATGTACTGCTTCAGCTGTGCAATTGTCTCTGGATTCTGGCGGTACACCTGGTCTTTCAAGTGTCCCCACAGAAAGAAGTCACAGCGGTTCATGTCTGGCGAATATGGAGGCCAATCCACGCCGCCTCCTGTATGTTTCGGATAGCCCAAAGCAATCACACGATCATCGAAATATTCATTCAGGAAATTAAAGACGTCGGCCGTGCGATGTGGCCGGGCACCATCTTGCATAAACCACGAGGTGTTCGTAGTGTCGTCTAAGGCAGTTTGTACCGCCACAAATTCACGAAGAATGTCCAGATAGCATGATGCAGTAATCGTTTCGGATCTGAAAAATGGGCCAATGATTCCCTTGGAAGAAATGGCGGCCCAGACCAGTACTTTTTGAGGATGCAGGGACGATGGGACTGCAACATGGGGCTTTTCGGTTCCCCATATGCGCCAGTTCTGTTTATTGACGAAATAAAAATAAGCTTCGTCAGTAAACCAAATGCTGCCCACATGCATATCGCCGTCATCAATCCTGTGCACTATATCGTTAGCGAATGTCTCTAGTGCAGCAATGGTAGCGGCGCTGAGGGGTTGCCGCGTTTGAATTTTGTACGGATAGAGGTGTAAACTCTGGCGCATGAGACGATACGTGGACGTTGGCGTCACTTGGACCGCAGCTGCAACACGGCGAACGGAAACCCGAGGCCGCTGTTGGATCACCTGCTGCACTAGCTGCGCGTTGCCCTCTGTGGTTGCCGTACGCGGTCGCCCTACCTTTCCAGCACGTTCATCCGTCACATTCCCAGTCCGTTGAAATTTTTCAAACAGATCCTTTACTGTATCGCTTTTCGGTCCTTTGGTTACATTAAACCTCCATTGAAAACTTCGTCTTGTTGCAACAACACTGTGTTCTAGGCGGTGGAATTCCAACACCAGAAAAATCCTCTGTTCTAAGGAATAAACCATGTTGTCTACAGCACACTTGCACGTTGTGAACAGCACACGCTTACAGCAGAAAGACGACGTACAGAATGGCGCACCCACAGACTGCGTTGTCTTCTATATCTTTCACATCACTTGCAGCGCCATCTGTTGTTGAAAATTGTAACTACTGTAATTTCGAAAGTTTGTCCGCCTGAAAATGTACTGTTGTCCCAAGCATATTGCAACAAACGGTGTATTTCTATCGCTGCTCGTTTAGTTTTTATTGCCGTTTCAAATATACCGGTCGTTTTTGAAACACCCTGTAAGATAAAGAAACAATTCCTAAATTATAATTAAATCACCAACTCATGTTGTCTACCCAAAAGTATGAGAAGTGAGCTACTTAGATTATGGATAGCGCCATCATGGCTTGTGGATTTCACATCTCCTCAACATCAGCAAAATCTTCCAGTCAGCCCCACGTGACACTCAGCACACAATTCTGCCGACGGTCCGTCCCGTAATGCCTCCCCCCCCTCCCCCCTCCCAAAAAAAATACTTCCTCCCGCCTACCTTCCACCTTTTCAAATATTCAGCTTGGAGGGGATGACTCCAAGCAGCTGTCAATGTGATGGACGAGAACTGTACCAAAATTTTCGAAGAAATCGGATAAAGTCTAACAAATTTACCACATTTTGCGATCAAGTCGTACATCTTACCGTCACTAGGTTAGCTTTAGGCGAAAGCAATTTTACCTTGAGCCGTCCGCTGTGGCCGAGCGGCTCTAGGCGCTTCAGTCCGAAACCGAGCTCTTTTGCTTTGAATGATCGTTCCTATCCTAACCCTGACTGTTGACCATTCCTTCTGGGACACCCTGTATACACAATAGAATTTGCATTTTCGATCCAGAGTTGACGGATGTCTTATAGACTTAACCAATGACGAATTTCTTCTGGCCAATAGTGAACAGGCCGGCTGTTGTGGTCGAGCGGTTCTAGGCTCTTCAGTCCGGAACCACGCGGCTCTTACGGTCGCAGGTTCGAATCCTGCCTCGGGCATGGATGTGTGTGATGTCCTTAGGTTAGTTAGGTTTACGTAGTTCTAAGTCTAGGGGGACTGATGACCTCAGATGTTAAGTCCCATAGTGCTTAAAACCATTTTTTTTTAAGTTTCCTTGATTGGCTTGATTGGTCGGCACTTGCCCATTATGCACTAGGTGGCACGACGCAGTCTCATTGGATAAGCCAAAGTTTTGGTGCGGATCGGAACCAACACTTCCACTCTGGCCATGCGGCACCGCAGTGTCTGGGCCTTTGAAGTTATTGCTGCAAGGCAAAAATGTCTTGCTCAGATTATCCTGAGGCAAGGTAAGCGTAGTGTTCACTGTTCAGGACAAGCACCGGCTGTATTCACATAAAAGCAGCGGATTGGGCTACAGCCTGGATTCCGCAAAGATTATTCAACACCCTGCTTGACCTTATGGTATTCACAGACTGCCCTCTGCTGGCAAAGGAGAGCCGAGGGCGCACCGGGGCCCACCTGAACCACGAGGCGCGAAGTTCTTTCTCCAAGCATACACTTCCAGTTCCCACAAATATAACCGAAAAATAGTGGCCGACAAATGAATTGATATCGTGCAGGGATATGTGACAGTAATGTCACAGTACCCACATATGCCAAAACTGTTAAAAAATGTATGATGAATAAAATTTAATTTAAAGGGAATCAGTCAGCATGAAAATTCCTGAAGAAGTGTAAAAAGGCATATATATACATATTGAATCATCAGTCTTCTGACTGGTTTGATGCAGCCAGCCACATATTCTCTCCTGTGCCAACCTTCCCATCACAGAGTAGCACACGCAACCTACGTCCTCAATTATTTGCTAGTTGTATCCCAACTTCTGTCTTCTTCTGCAATTTTTACCCTCTACAGCTCCTTCTACTACCATGGAAGTTATTCACTGATATCTTAAGAGATGTTCTGTCATCCTGCCCGTTCTTCTTATAGTTCTTTTCCGTCTATTTCTTTCCTCGCCGATTCTACGGAGAACCTCTTCATTCCTTAACCCACCATTCCAACTAATTCGCAACGTTCTTCTCTAGCATCAAGTCTCAAATGCTTAGATTCTCTTCTTTTCCGGTTTTCCCACAGTCCATGTCTCGCTACCATACAATGCTGTGCTCCAAACGTACATTCTCAGAAATTTCTTCCTCAAATTAACATCTATGTTTGATTTTAGTAGATTTCTCTTACATGTGCCGCAATGGTTACACCGGTTCCCGTCAGATCACCGAAGTTAAGTGCTGTCAGGATTAGTTAGTACTTGGATGGGTCACTGTCAGGGTCTGCCAAGTGCTGTTGGCAAGCGGGGTGCCCTCAGCCCTTGTGAGGCCAATTGAGCAGCAACTTGATTGAGAAATAGCGGCACCGGTCGCGAAAACTGACAATGATGGGAGACCAGTGTGCTGACCTCTTGTCCCTCCTTATCCACATCCGGTTACAGCTAAGGTCTCAGGATGACACGGCGGCCGGTCGGTACCATTAAGCCTTCAAGGCCTGTTCGGATGGTGTTTTTTTTTATTTGTTTATTCTTCAGACAATTTCAACGATACTCCAAAAATATTAGGTTTTTTAAAATTCAGTCCAAGAAAAATATTGTGGTCAACATTCTGGAGGAAATTTCTGTTCCGAGCATGGTCATAGTAATAAAATTAAATTTTCGGAGATGCGAACGTAGCAGCCTACATTGACATTGTCCATGCTCAGCTGGAATATTGCTGTGCGGTGTGGGATTCTTACCAGATAGGATTGACGGAGG
Organism: Schistocerca serialis cubense; assembly: GCF_023864345.2. Classification (NCBI taxonomy): domain Eukaryota; kingdom Metazoa; phylum Arthropoda; class Insecta; order Orthoptera; family Acrididae; genus Schistocerca; species Schistocerca serialis. The sequence goes on along the minus strand of NC_064639.1, from coordinate 794,304,438 downwards.
CCACTTAAAAAGTGCAGAGAAAGGCAGCTCGTTTCGTGTTATCGCGCAATAGGGGTGAGAGTGTTACTGATATGATACCCGAGTTGGGGTGGCAGTCACTGAAACAAAGGCGTTTTTCTTTGCGGCGAGATCTATTTACGAAATTTCAATCCCAACTTTCTCTTCCGAATGCGAAAACATTTTGTTGACACCCACCTACGTAGGGAGAAATGATCATCATAATAAAAGAAGAGAAATCAGAGCTCGAACGGAAAGATTTAGGTGTTCCTTTTTCCCACGCGCCATTCGAGAGTGGTATGGTAGAGAAGTAGTATGACAATGAAACCTCTGCCAGGCACATAAGTGTGAATTGTAGAGTAACCATGTAGATGTAGATGTAGATGTAGATGAACGACTCGACGACTTTGTTCTCAGTAATATTCAAACTGTTTCCATATCAGGGAGAAAAAAACGAGTCAGTTTGCTAGATAGAACAGTGACTAGGTTGTGTCACTTGAGGCGTTGGAAAAGTATTATTTTATCAGATTTTTTCTAGATCCTTTGGATGCGTGAGAAGTTCCGTTCTATCCCTGTTCAGTTCGGCCTTTATATTGGAAGTTATGACCTAAAGACTCGATAATATGCTCGCTAAAGGATTAGCATCGCGAGGACCACACACGCGGCTACTGACCGCTCCGGTCCTCGGCAGCGAACGTGCCAGAAATGCCGAACGTTCCTGTGTGGCAAACTCAGGAGCTGGCCCGCTATTCCACTGCAATCGATACCGGAGCGCCTGCATACGCGAATGCGGCTGGAGTGTCGATTTGCTCTGCATTCCCGCCAAGGACGTGCTGCAGCAGTTGCAGTGTGCAGTGTAGTGGCGCCCGTTTATCGTGCGTCTGATAGCGCCGGCGGGACTACCGCGGCTCGGTTCAGCTCAGAAACAATAATTTATATTTGGTGCGAGTGGCGTCTCGGTCCGATCGATAAGCAGTCCACTGCGCCGAGTGGGTAGGGAGTTGCACCGAGGCGCTCAGGACCGTTCTGCTGGCGAGTCACTCACACTGTCTCGTTTCCCAGGCACTCGCGGCACAGACAGACAGGGGTGCGCGTACAGAGAAAGGTACTGACAAGGGAACCTCCCCATCGCACCCACCTCAGGTTTAGTTATAAGTTGGCACAGTGGATAGGCCTTGAAAAACTGAACGCAAATCAATCGAGAAAACAGGAAGAAGTTGTGTGGAACTATGAAAAAAATAAGCAAAATATAGGAACTGAATAGTCCATGCGCAAGATAGGCAACATCAAGGAGCGCCGTGGTCTCGTGGTTAGTGTGCGCAGCTGCGAAACGAGAGGTCCTTGGTTGAGGTCTTCCCTCGAGTGAAAAGTTTACTTTCCTTATTTTCGCAAAGTTATGATCTGTCCGTTCGTTCATTGACGTCTCTGTTCACTGTAATAAGTTTAGTGTCTGTGTTTAGCGACCGCACCGCAAAACCGTGCGATTAGTAGACGAAAGGACGTGCCTCTCCAATGGGAACAGAAAATATTAGATCGCAAGGTCATAGGTCAACCGATTCCTCCATAGGAAAACACATCAGATAATAATTGTCTGAAAATAAAAAATTAAAGTTTTCACTCGAAGGCAGACTTGAACCAAGGACCTTTCGTTCCGCAGCTCCGCACGCTAACCACGGGACTACGGCGCCCCTGAGCTTATATGTCCTTGTTTAGCGTATCTGGCGCTTGCACTACTCAGTTTGTATATTTTGCTTACTTTTTTAATAGTTCCATACAAGTTCTTCCTGTTTTCTCGATTGATCTGTGTTCAGTTTTTCAAGGCCTATCCACTGTGCCAACTTATAACTAAATCTGAGGGGGAGGTTCCCTTGTGAGGAAGAAATCCTGCCACGTCTGCGAGCGACGTTGTACGTGCGTCTATTGGAAAGCAGAGGACGGTGTACGGTCATAGACACAAGAGGCAGGCGTGGACCCAGCATTGCATGGGGATGGGAGATCATAGGGTGTCATTACACCGCCCTCCCTCCAGGAACCAATTCAGAAGAAGTGTTTATGTTTACACATACAGAGTTATTCAAAACCATAGGCCCGATTAAAGTAATTTTTATTTTGTGAAATATAAATTGGATATGAATAACTACAAATAGATGGCAACAGGAAGTGTTAAGGTTTACAGAAGCAGGTTACAAATGTTCAGTGTGTCCCTTTTCTGCTTGCTTGACAAGCATCTAATGAGTAGCAGAACAGGCGATCGGCTCATGTTTCCACATTTGCAAAGAGTTTGTTTATCGTACGGAGGACACTGTAATCTACATCTACATCGATACTCCGCAAGCCACCCAACGGTGTGTGGCGGAGGGCACTTTACGTGCCACTGTCATTACCTCCCTTTCCTGTTCCAGTCGCGTATGGTTCGCGGGAAGAACGACTGTCTGAAAGCCTCCGTGCGCGCTCTAATCTCTCTAATTTTACATTCGTGATCTCCTCGGGAAGTATAAGTAGGGGGAAGCAATATATTCGATACCTCATCCAGAAACGCACCCTCTCGAAACCTGGCGAGCAAGCTACACCGCGATGCAGAGCGCCTCTCTTGCAGAGTCTGCCACTTGAGTTTATTAAACATCTCCGTAACGCTATCACGGTTACCAAATAACCCAGTGACGAAACGCGCCGCTCTTCTTTGGATCTTCTCTATCTCCTCCGTCAACCCGACCTGGTACGGATCCCACACTGATGAGCAATACTCAAGTATAGGTCGAACGAGTGTTTTGTAAGCCACCTCCTTTGTTGATGGACTACATTTTCTAAGCACTCTCCCAATGAATCTCAACCTGGTACCCGCCTTACCAACAATTAGTTTTATATGATCATTCCACTTCAAATCGTTCCGTACGCATACTCCCAGATATTTTACAGAAGTAACTGCTACCAGTGTTTGTTCCGCTATCATATAATCATACAATAAGGGATCCTTCTTTCTATGTATTCGCAATACATTACATTTGTCTATGTTAAGGGTCAGTTGCCACTCCCTGCACCAAGTGCCTATGCGCTGCAGATCTTCCTGTATTTCGCTACAATTTTCTAATGCAGCAACTTCTCTGTATACTACAGCATCATCCGCGAAAAGCCGCATGGAACTTCCGACACTATCTACTAAGTCATTTATATATATTGTGAAAAGCAATGGTCCCATAACACTCCCCTGTGGCACGCCAGAGGTTACTTTAACGTCTGTAGACGTCTCTCCATTGATAACAACATGCTGTGTTCTGTTTGCTAAAAACTCTTCAATCCAGCCACACAGCTGGTCTGATATTCCGTAGGCTCTTACTTTGTTTATCAGGCGACAGTGCGGAACTGTATCGAACGCCTTCCGGAAGTCAAGAAAAATAGCATCTACCTGGGAGCCTGTATCTAATATTTTCTGGGTCTCATGAACAAATAAGGCGAGTTGGGTCTCACACGATCGCTGTTTCCGGAATCCATGTTGATTCCTACATAGGAGATTCTGGGTTTCCAGAAATGACATGATACGCGAGCAAAAAACATGTTCTAAAATTCTACAAGAGATCGACGTAAGAGATATAGGTCTATAGTTTTGCGCATCTGCTCGACGACCCTTCTTGAAGACTGGGACTATCTGTGCTCTTTTCCAATCATTTGGAACCCTCCGTTCCTCTAGAGACTTGCGGTACACGGCTGTTAGAAGGGGGGCAAGTTCTTTCGCGTACTCTGTGTAGAATCGAATTGGTATCCCGTCAGGTCCAGTGGACTTTCCTCTATTGAGTGATTCCAGTTGCTTTTCTATTCCTTGGACACTTATTTCGATGTCAGCCATTTTTTCGTTTGTGCGAGGATTTAGAGAAGGAACTGCAGTGCGGTCTTCCTGTGTGAAACAGCTTTGGAAAAAGGTGTTTAGTATTTCAGCTTTACGCGTGTCATCCTCTGTTTCAATGCCATCATCATCCCGTAGTGTCTGGATATGCTGTTTCGAGCCACTTACTGATTTAACGTAAGACCAGAACTTCCTAGGATTTTCTGTCAAGTCGGTACATAGAATTTTACTTTCGAATTCAATGAACGCTTCACGCATAGCCCTCCTTACGCTAACTTTGACATCGTTTAGCTTCTGTTTGTCTGAGAGGTTTTGGCTGCGTTTAAACTTGGAGTGGAGCTCTCTTTGCTTTCGCAGTAGTTTCCTAACTTTGTTGTTGTACCACGGTGGGTTTTTCCCGTCCCTCACAGTTTTACTCGGCACGTACCTGTCTAAAACGCATTTTACGATTGCCTTGAACTTTTTCCATAAACACTCAACATTGTCAGTGTCGGAACAGAAATTTTCGTTTTGATCTGTTAGGTAGTCTGAAATCTGCCTTCTGTTACTCTTGCTAAACAGATAAACCTTCCTCCCTTTTTTTATATTCCTATTAACTTCCATATTCAGGGATGCTGCAACGGCCTTATGATCACTGATTCCCTGTTCTGTACATACAGATTCGAAAAGTTCGGGTCTGTTTGTTATCAGTAGGTCCAATATGTTATCTCCACGAGTCGGTTCTCTGTTTAATTGCTCGAGGTAATTTTCGGATAGTGCACTCAGTATAATGTCACTCGATGCTCTGTCCCTACCACCCGTCCTAAACATCTGAGTGTCCCAGTCTATATCTGGTAAATTGAAATCTCCACCTAAGACTATAACATGCTGAGAAAATTTATGTGAAATGTATTCCAAATTTTCTCTCAGTTGTTCTGCCACTAATGCTGGTGAGTCGGGAGGTCGGTAAAAGGAGCCAATTATTAACCTAGTTCGGTTGTTTAGTGTAACCTCCACCCATAATAATTCACAGGAACTATCCACTTCTACTTCACTACAGGATAAACTACTACTAACAGCGATGAACACTCCACCACCGGTTGCATGCAATCTATCCTTTCTAAACACCGTCTGTACCTTTGTAAAAATTTCGGCAGAATTTATCTCTGGCTTAAGCCAGCTTTCCGTACCTATAACGATTTCAGCTTCGGTGCTTTCTATCAGCGCTTGAAGTTCCGGTACTTTACCAACGCAGCTTCGACAGTTGACAATTACAATACCGATTGCTGCTTGGTCCCCGCATGTCCTGACTTTGCCCCGCACCCGTTGAGGCTGTTGCCCTTTCTGTACTTGCCCAAGGCCATCTAACCTAAAAAACCGCCCAGCCCACGCCACACAACCCCTGCTACCCGTGTAGCCGCTTGTTGCGTGTAGTGGACTCCTGACCTATCCAGCGGAACCCGAAACCCCACCACCCTATGGCGCAAGTCGAGGAATCTGCAGCCCACACGGTCGCAGAACCGTCTCAGCCTCTGATTCAGACCCTCCACTCGGCTCTGTACCAAAGGTCCGCAGTCAGTCCTGTCGACGATGCTGCAGATGGTGAGCTCTGCTTTCATCCCGCTAGCGAGACTGGCAGTCTTCACCAAATCAGATAGCCGCCGGAAGCCAGAGAGGATTTCCTCCGATCCATAGCGACACACATCATTGGTGCCGACATGAGCGACCACCTGCAGATGGGTGCACCCTGTACCCTTCATGGCATCCGGAAGGACCCGTTCCACATCTGGAATGACTCCCCCCGGTATGCACACGGAGTGCACATTGGTTTTCTTCCCCTCTCTTGCTGCCATTTCCCTAAGGGGCCCCATTACGCGCCTGACGTTGGAGCTCCCAACTACCAGTAAGCCCACCCTCTGCGACTGCCCGGATCTTGCAGACTGAGGGGCAACCTCTGGAACAGGACAAGCAGCCATGTCAGGCCGAAGATCAGTATCAGCCTGAGACAGAGCCTGAAACCGGTTCGTCAGACAAACTGGAGAGGCTTTCCGTTCAGCCCTCCGGAATGTCTTTCGCCCCCTGCCACACCTTGAAACGACCTCCCACTCTACCACAGGTGAGGGATCAGCCTCAATGCGGGCAGTATCCCGGGCAACCACAGTCGTAGTCCGATCAGGGGATACGTGGGACGAGCTGGCCGTCCCCGACAAACCCCCATCCCGACCCCCACAGTGATGCCCATTGGCAACAGCCTCAAGCTGTGTGACCGAAGCCAACACTGCCTGAAGCTGGGAGCGAAGGGATGACAACTCAGCCTGCATCCGAACACAGCAGTTGCAGTCCCTATCCATGCTAAAAACTGTTTTGCTAAGAACGTCTGAACTAATCTACAGAGAGCGCAAACAAATCGACAAAATTTAAACGGTTATTAAAATACAAGATTGCCTAGTAAATGCAGTAATGCTGCTACTTGCGCACTGCTGACACTGCTCGGCGGCGGAAGGAGACTAAGCGAAATTACACTATTCAGGTACTAAAACACGATGCTACACTCTCAAATACTATAATACGCCCGAAATTTATGAATTAAACAATGCAAGAACCAAAAACACGCAAAGAAATTAAGAAACTATGTAACAAATGAGTGAGCTAGGAGTATACGACTTGCTGCTCAGCTGCTTATCCAACGGCGGCAGGGAGCACACTGACTGCGACCAACCGACACTGGCCGTTCAAAACAAAACAGTAGACAAATGACTACGCGAATTTACACTATTCAGGTACTAAAACGCGATGCTACAACTCTCAAATACTATAATACGCCCGAAATTTACGAATTACACAATGCAAGTACCAAAAACACGCAAAGAAATTAAGAATTAAACTATGTAACAAATGAGTGAGCTAGGAGTATACGACTTGCTGCTGCAGCTGCTTATCCAACGGCGGCAGGGAGCACACTGACTGCGACCAACCGACACTGGCCGTTCAAAACAAAATAGTAGACAAACGACTACGCGAATTTACACTATTCAGGTACTAAAACGCGATGCTACAACTCTCAAATACTATAATACGCCCGAAATTTACGAATTACACAATGCAAGTACCAAAAACACGCAAAGAAATTAAGAATTAAACTATGTAACAAATGAGTGAGCTAGGAGTATACGACTTGCTGCTGCAGCTGCTTATCCAACGGCGGCAGGGAGCACACTGACTGCGACCAACCGACACTGGCCGTTCAAAACAAAATAGTAGACAAACGACTACGCGAATTTACACTATTCAGGTACTAAAACGCGATGCTACAACTCTCAAATACTATAATACGCCCGAAATTTACGAATTACACAATGCAAGTACCAAAAACACGCAAAGAAATTAAGAATTAAACTATGTAACAAATGAGTGAGCTAGGAGTATACGACTTGCTGCTGCAGCTGCTTATCCAACGGCGGCAATCTAACGCACGGCTTTCCGGGCGGGAAGGAGCGCCTGGTCCCCGGCACGAATCCCCCAGGCGGATTTGTGTCGAGTTTCGGTGAACCGGTCAGTCTGTGGATGGTTTTTAGGCGGTTTTCCGTCTGCCTCGGCGAATGCGGGCTGGTTCCCCTTATTCCGCCTCAGTTACACTATGTCGGCGATTGCTGCGCAAACAAGTTCTCCACGTACGCGTACACCACCATTACTCTACTATGTATACATAGAAGTTACACTCGTCTGGTGTGAGAAGTTCCCTTAGGGGTCCACCGGGGGCCGAACCGCACAATAACCCTGGGTTCGGTTGGGGCGGCAGAGGGGTGAAGTGGACTGCGGTAGTCGTCGTGGGGTTGTGGACCACTGGGGCTGCGGCGGGGACGGAGCCTCTCGGTCGTTTCTAGCTCCCCGGTTAACATACCATACCATACACTGTAATACATTCAGGGTCGGGAGAAACAGCTCGAAAAACTTGTGAAGCTGTTGCACGGTAGGTTGCGCTGAGAAATAATTGTTAAGAGAAAAGTCCGATACACTGCGCCGTTTCCGAGTCAACTAATACGAAGTTAGCCAGGCAGGCTATTGCGCGCGCAAATTCAAGCGGCCCGCCATATACGGTGTTGTCAATAGTCTGCTTCGTTTGGTTTCCTATAATCGAACAAGAGAGCTATACAAACTTGGACGTGGGACGGTATAAAGATCGAACCCGCGCCGCGGGCTGAGCAGTCTCTTCTGCTATGGAAATGGAAATGGAGCGTTTGGTGCCATTGGCCGGGAGGCCCCTTGCAGGGCAGGTCTGGCCGCCTTGGTGCAGGCCTTATTACATTCGATGCCACATTGGGCGACCTGCGCTGCGGATGGGTATGAAATGATGATGAAGACAACACAACGCCCAGACCCTGAACGGAGAAAATCTCCGACCCAGCCGGGAATCGAATCCGGGTATGTAGGACGCCAATCCGTCACGCTGACCCTCAGCTATCGGGGCGGACATCGGTACGCTATGAGAACAACTGACGTTAATTTTATCTGTTGGGTCACTTGAATGTGTGCGCGCAACTGCGCGGTTGGCTAACTTCAATGCTAACTCGAAAACGGAGCAGTGAATCGAATTTTTTTTAACAATTATTAGCACAACCTGTACTACAACACCCTTACAAGCTTTTCAGACTGCTCCTGACCACCTTGTATACAATGCTCTGCAGAACTTAAGAACGAGATAGATACAGTAACGTACAATACTAACTACCAGTGCAAATGAATGGAAGAGCGGGAGCAAGTTGCCAGCGATCTCCCAGTCGTCGCGGCATGTGGCGGGAAGTTCAAAATGGATCGAATGGCTCTGAGCACTATGGGACTTAACATCGGAGGGGAGGTCATCAGTCCCCTAGAACTTAGAACTACTTAAACCTAACTAACCTAAGGACATCACACACATCCATGCCCGAGGCAGGATTCGAACCTGCGACTGTAGCGGTCACGCGGTTCCAGACTGAAGCGCCTAGAACCGCACGGCCACTATGGCGGGAAGTCATCGTGATTCTACTGCCAAACGGGGCTGCAACGCTAACAAGCGGAAGTTAAAGGAAAGAGAAAAGACAGTGTGTCAATAAACGAGTAGTTTCGGTGCACTGTTGTGGCGTTCTTCATTACAAAATGACCCGGAGATAGCATCTGGATGACTTCACACTCGTCGGGAAACTGGAAGAAGCAGCAAGTGTGTCAAGTGTAGCCCGGGAGTTTGGTATTGCTCATAGCACTGTTTCACGCGAAGAGGAACATTCCGATCCACAGACACAGCTGCTCGAAAGAGGAGGGGTTGTCGACCACGGTCAACTACCAGCAGCAGAAGGCCACTACACTGCGCAACAGCAATAGGGACCCACGTCAAACAGCTAGTGCAATAGTAACCACAGTTACAAGGACTGCAAGGTACGCGACAGCATAGCGATAGTCTCTTTGCCTGATGACCAGTAAGCTGTGTACTATTGACACCAGGACATCGGCGGTACCGCTTGAGATGGCGGCATGAGCACAGAGGTTTGACCAGCGAGGACTGGGATCGCGTTTTCTCCTCAGATGGGAGCAGATTCAGTATGAGCAGTGATTCTCGACGTGCCCTCATATAGCGAGAGGTGGGGACACGTAATGCATCCAGGAACATAATGGAACATGATCGTTTTGGTGGTCTAGTTGTTAGGGTGTGAGGAGGGGGATAATGTCGCATTGGCGAACTGACAGAGTCTTTGAGCGCCAGCCAGTGTGGCCGAGCGGCTCTAGGCGCTTTAGTCTGGAACCGCGCGACCGCTCCGGTCGCAGGTTCGATCCTGCCTCGGGCATGGATGTGTGTGTTTGTCCTTTGGATAATTTAGGTTAAGTAGTGTGTAAGCTTAGGGACTGATGACCTTAGCAGTTACGTCCCATAAGATTTCACAAACATTTGAATATTTGGAGAGATCGAATTTGTTGGAATTGCTTAAACTAGTTTATTATCCATTTCGTAGTAGGTGATTCAACGCCGAATCGTAGATAAACCACTCTCTGCACAGAAAACGCCAACGCATTTCTTCCGACCTCTGGAACATAATAAACCTTTTGTCGCATGGTAGAGCTATCATACAACTGACGGCAGCCGGCTGACTATCGGAGCGAAGTTTACGCAACTATCAGCGATCTGGCAGTGGCTATCGAAACTTTGGATACTCTTCTTTCTAAATGTGTGCAGATTATTCAGATCAGTTTTGATGGGAAGTTATAATCACACTTTCGCTATTCGAGAGTGCCCCAATGAAAACAGAGCGATAGTAGGATGATGAAACTTTCTGGAACCATTTGTAAGAATATGAGGAAAAGAAATAATGAATACACCATTGATACAAACACATTTTAATTTCCACATGAGTGGGTTCAAAACTCGTGATATTGATGGTTACGCAGTTTGAAACGACCGGCCAATGATTCGGTTTTCTCCAGATGTGCTTCGGACTGACTGAGTGACCTCACGAAGAATGTGAGATGATGCACCTCTCCTACAGAGCAGGGATCACATGTTGGCGAAGCAGATCACAATAACGTGTGCCGTTCCGGCTGCATGTCCTTGGTTCTGGGAGTCCCTGGGCCTCAAAAAAATACGGATGATGAACTGTGCCGCGAAGTCAGACCACGCAGTGACGCGTTCACTATCCAGGGAAACTTCAAGAACGTTCGTTGGCGATGACAGCCCCCAAATGCGACAACTGTGATTGTTCGTTGTCCCAGTGAGCATAAAGTCTGCTTCACCACTCCACAAGATGTTCCAAAACAATATATCGTCAATTACCGCATATAAGTTGATGAATGATGTGCAGTTTGTACGGATACCATTCCACAGTTGTTCACAGAACTTTTGGAACGGTGGAGCGTGGAATGTTCAGCTGTCGTGGCACAGCTCGTGCATTCCTTGAAGATCGCACATTGCGTCCAGCTTTTCAGCTTTTTCAGCCGTGACAACACTAACTTCTGCAACAATTTGTGGCCTCTCCCAGAAGCAAACCAAGTTATTAGGTGATCGTTCCAAACGTTGTAACCACCAAGGTCAGCAGATTAGAATCCTCTCATGTGGGAATTAAAAAATGTTCCTTTCAATTATTTACTCGTTATTTCTTTTCCGCATGTCCTTACAAATGTTTCTACGAAGTTTCATTGTCCTACGACCACTCGGTTTTTATGGTGGCTCTCACAAATTTGATTATAGCCACAATGTATCTATCGATACTCTAAACCTATACGGAGTTGTAGTAAACCTCTTTTGAGTCTAGTTTCTACATACGCTCTCTGTTTTTCTATCTCATCGTCTCCATAACATTCATTCGACTTCTCTGATAATTCGTTACTTTAAAGGTTTCTTGAAATTATTGCAACCAGTCGCCTTTTCATTTTGCTTTTCAGTTCTTTAATTGCCCCATTACCAGTTTCGAATTGCCTAGTGTTTCATCACAAGATGGCACATATTTAATGTTTGTCTGCAGCAGTGTGGAAGTCGTGTAGCTGTGGCAAGATGTATGAACGAAACATGCAAACACTGAGCGTGACGAGAATTATTCACACTAAGCGATAAATTTTGTTGCCTTACTTACAGTTATTCGCATCCGTTGGTTAGATGTTGGTGCACACAGTATCCTGGAAGACATAATCAATATTTTCCAGTGGCGTTAGCTGTACCGCGCTTTACACACTTAGTCTCAGGTAACATGTTCCACATGCTTTACAAAACGTAAACTATCCCAAGATTACGGCTTAAGTTATGTCAAAGAGTCTAAGACAGAGTGTCTCTTTCTTCAGCTCTTGCAATATACACTAGTATCAATTTGTATGTATCTATTTCTCAATTGTAAAAATGACATGTAGTAATGCGGCAAAATTGACATGTGTGTACCAACGGATAATAGTAACTGCAAGTAAAGCAATAAAATCTATCGCATAATATGAATAATTCTTGCCACACTCAGTGTTTGCATATTTCATTCATACATCTTGCCACAGCTGCACGACTCCGACACTGCTGCAGACAAACAATAAAGCCGTCCGGGTGGCCGAGCGGTTCTAGGCGCTACAGTCTGGAACCGCGGGACCGCTACGGTCGCAGGTTCGAATCCTGCCTTGGGCATGGATGTGTATGATGTCCTTAGGTTAGTTAGGTTTAAGTAGTTCTAAGTTATAGGGGACTGATGACCTCAGATGTTAAGTCCCATAGTGCTCAGAGCCATTTGGACCAAACAATAAATGTGTACCATCTGATGATGAATTGCTAGGCGATTCGAAACAGGTGTTGCGACAATAAAAGACTTGAAAAACAAAATTAAAAGGCGACTGGTTGCAGTAATTTCAAGAAACCTTTATTCATCACAGACGCAGTATTCCTCATCCATAACGAATAAAAGTTTTAATTGAATATTTGTTTTTGATATTATCAGTTCCAGCAACCTTACTTGACTAAATAAAAATGAAGCACTGCTGTGCGAGGAAACCGAAATAAACTCCGTTATTTTTTGGGCTTTCACCTGGATCAACAACCATTACTGTGAACAGATGTTGTTCCCCATATGACAGTCATAGAATGAAGTGGTAGCATGTAGTGTGTAAGGTGACTGCCATTTGGGGAACAACGATCTGTTCACGAATGCTCGGGTGCTTTGAGGAAACAGTACTCGTTTTGTCACAGTGAGAGTTCTCGTCACAGTTCATAATTATCTTTCTGACAAGGTCGAAGTCCTGCTCTGACGCATTTGCCGAGTTGCTGTCTTATCGGTGTGTCGTGTAGTGTGGAGGCCATACGAGAAAGAAAGAGATTTTTGTCTTTTATCGGAAAGACTGGTAGTTCTTTCGCACGACTAGCAGGTGAGAAAGTATCTAGGACAGACACAGTAGACGCGAACGTGAAATAAAGAGTCAGGCATGACTGGCTGGCTAGACAGTTTTAATATAATGTTACGGAGCAGTAGCCCATAACATGCGTGTGGAGGAGCACTCGGCGAACGAAGTCACACCTGCAGTGAATGCATACTCAAGTCTGCTATACAGTCGTTCCAGTGGCACGGCTTGTGAAAGCGCGCAACTCGTACCTCGCCCCCTACCTCCTGGTGCGCACAGTTTCCTGCCTGCGGTTCCTCCGGAAACTGCGGTACTGCTGCGGTCCCGTGGCCGTTGGCTTCTCTTGGAAGCCTGATAGAAGTCCTCGGCTCCTCGTGGTGCTGGCTCCACTGTGACCCCACCAGAGACTCTTTTGGTGGTCTTGTGCTCTTTCGCTGTTCCCAAAGTTGTTGCCTTTCTTCGATCTGCCCCCGTCTTCCCAACTCCACGGGCAGTATGTCATAAAGGAAAAACTTTTCCTGCAGAAGCTGTATTCACTAATATAACCTCAGTGATTGGCCAATTTTGATGTCTTAATGATTAAGAATACACAAACTAAGTAAGGCATCCAACAGCTCACTTGTAAAGAATGCAACTTAATTTATAATATTAGAGGGACAGGACACAAAAGGCTACTTCAAAGTATTGTATTGTATGGAACTGGGGACCTAGAATCGACGGAGAGGTTTCGTCCCGCTGTAGCCCTCAGTGCTTCACAACCTCACAACAAACCACAACAGTCCACCCACCCCACCCCCGTCCCACACCGAACCCAGGGCTATTGTGCGTTTCGGCCTCCAGTGGAGCCCTCCGGGAACGTCTCACACCAAACGAGTGTATCCACAATGTTTGCGTGGTAGAGTAATTATGGTGTATGCGTACGTCGAGATAGTGTTTGCGCAGCAATCGCCGACATAGTGTAGCTGAGGCGGAATAAGGGAACTAGCCCGCATTAGCCGAGGCAGATGGAAAACCGCCTTAAAAACCATCCACAGGCTGGCCGGCACACAGGACCTCGACACTAATCCGCCGGGGACCGGCACGTATTCATTTCGAAGTAATAGATGTTACACTAAATTTGCAAAGTACATTATGGATATGAACCAAGCGTCAAGACATCTGAACACTTATTAAATTCAGCAACAGCCCTCCATGGAAACGTTTAGCAGAAATAAATTGCGATATTCAAAAAGTCACATTAAAAGGGAAAGAAATAATGAGTGAAAACACACCTCTACACACACACACACACACACACACACACACACATATATATATATATATATATATATATATATATATATATATATATATATATAAGAAGATGTCAGAACAGCATGATATTTCGTAAACTGTGACACGGTGCTCGTTAGCAAGAATAATTAGCACTCTGGCGCGACAATGTGGAAGCAACAAAAAGTAAGTACAAACAAATTACGTACACCCTACTCCGCCCTGCGCTTCCTACTTTATTAAGTCCATCGCAAATAACACGTCCTAAGAACATTTTCGAAAGCTATTACATTAATTTAGCAAATAATTCTTAAAAGTTAATTAACGGATATATGTTGATAGCAAAATATAAATAAACAGTTATTTATATTCGTGTACGGGCTACGTCTTAAAATATACAGCAAATAGGTATGTTTATATAAATCACACTAGTCAAAATACGTAATCAAAATTGCCGGGGTTGCCGCGCGGTCTTGGGCGTCTTGTCATGGTTCGCTTCCCCCATCGGAGGTTCGAGTCCTCTCTCGGGCATGGGTGAGTGTGTTGTCCTGAGCGTAAGTTACTTTAAGTTAGACTAAGTACTGAGTAAGCTTAGGGACCGATAACCTCAGCAGTTTGGTCCCGTAGGACTTTACCAAATATTTCAAATTTTTTATTCATCCAGAATTAGGAATAGGGTGGTCATACCAGAAGCGTTCTCCACCGCGACTCCTGTCCAGTGTGATACCTGTCTGATGTCACTCCGCTAATTCTATTAGTGAAAGGGCTACATCGGATCAAAATGTCGAAAAAGTGGATTAACCAGGTAGATACTCGGCTCTTCTTAGTGCCTACCCTGACAAGGAAGGAATTTCAGTCACCAAACAAGATCTAATTGTGGAAATGGGCAGAACTAACAGTTGCGACAAAAATATTTGCTGTCATATGATCTAACAATTAAGAAGGGGCAAAAGAGAGGCAAAGGAAGAAAAAAGAAAAAGTAAAATATTGCTCTGCAAAACTTAAGGACGAGCTGGATTAAGTAACATAAGATATTGACTACTAGGTGGAAATGATTGAAAGTTCGGGAACATGTTCCCAGTGATCTCCCATTCTTGCCCAGAAAGTCGATCGTCACATGGCATGAGGTCAGCATGATTACAGAGCCAAATGGCGCTGGCCCCGCAACACGAGGCAGTTGAAGGAATGGGAAAAGAGAAAGTGTCCCAATCAAGCTAGCAGTTACGGTGCATTGTGATGCTGTTCTTCATCACAGCCTGGTCAGGAGGCAACATTTGGATTACTGCACACGGTAAGTGTCATGACGAATCTGGAATCCGGTCGAAGTGTGACGAGTGTAGCCCAGGAGTTTGGTATGGCTCACGGCACTGTTTCACGCTTATAGGGAGCTTCCGAACTGCGGGCTCTGCTTCCCGAAGAAGAGAAGGTGGTCGACCATGATCAACTACAGCAGCATGTGGCAGATAAATTACGCAACAGAAAAAAGGGACTCACGTCAAACAGCGGATGCGATTGGAAACGTATTTAACAGGAACCGCAAGGCACGCGTTCTCATGTATCACAGTGGCACGGCGACAGCGTGGGGGTGGTCTCTTTGCCTGACGACCAGTACATTATGTTCCGCTGATAACAGCACATCGGCGGCAGCGTTTGCAATCGTGGCAAGAGCATAGGGACTGGATGAGCGGAGAGTGATGACGCGTGCTCTTCTCGGATGAGAGCAGATTCAGTCTGTGTAGTGATACTGGACGTACTCTGATATGGCGAGAGGTGGGGACAGGTAAAACACCTAGGGCCATTGTCGAACACGGTCAAATGGTGATCCAGGAGTTATGGTGTAGGGAAGCATAATTTTGCATCGGGGGAAAAGACCTCCAATTCTTCGAACACGGTACACTCACGGGTCAACGTTGTTGTGACATTGTACTCCATCCCCACGTGCGTCTTTTCAGGGGTATATTCGACCCTTTTCAGGGGTATATTCGACCCTCACGTCATTTTTGTGGTTGACAATGTGGACCGGGTCGAACAACTCTCGGAACGAGAGGATATTCGGCGAATGGACTGACCTGCTCACTCCCCGGACTTAAATATATGGAGCACATGTGGGTTGCGCTGGGGAAACGCATTGCAGCAAGTCTGAATGCACTTTCGACCGTCCAGCACTTCTCAACCATGCTGGTGGAAGAATGCAACGCCCTAACCCAAAAACTCCTTGCCAGCCTTGTGGCCAGCATACGAGCATGATGCAGATAATGCACTGGCCATCCGAGGCGATCACACACCCAATTATGAACCACGTCCATTTGCAATGTCTAGGGGACCATCATTCATTGCGATGGCTTGAGCGTATTTATTATCTTTGAATAAAAGTGTAATTTCTGTTTGTCTCACTGCCTAGTTTGTTTACGTATTTTCTGTACTACACTGTAGAAGTTTTTTCTATGTATAGTCCAAGTTTCATCGGTCTGTGTTTGTTGGCAGTGAGACACAGTGCGAAAGTTACTTTCGTCCTTAAGTTTCGCATATCAGATTACTATTGAGATGTCCTGATTAGTTGCATATGACAAACTGTAGCATAATATAACCTGTACTGTAAGCTACAGACAACTACACGATCACCAGCGTGTGACCGTAGGCCACATATCTTGTTAATAGTGTTACTGAATATAAATAGTACAATCCAAAAACTGTATCTATTATCATGCAAAACTATTAACTGTTATTCGACATAAAATGAAATGAACTCATTGACGATGATGAAACGTCACCAAAACGTAAATTGCCGTTAAAGAAGGCACTTATGTTTGCTCGAGGCAGAAAGTTATTTATAGAGTTATACAGTTCACGTACTTCTCCCCTATAAAACCATAACACATATCCGTCAAGACAAGCCTGTGATAAAACACAATGAAAAGCTGCATATTCACTGATATTACTTCGCTGACAACACATTTCAGTTTAATGTGAGGATACACTCGACTCGACAGCTTCATGTTGACCACGAAACAAACAAAACTTATCCGAATCTGCGGAAAAAATTAATACTTTGGTCAACCTTTGTAAAATTCTAATTCCTCTCTCTCAAACCCAACCCTATGGGAAGAGAGGGAGAGTTTTAATTTCATCGAATCAAAATTTACGAAGTAAATAAGTATTTTTTATTTATCCGTAACCATTTACCGTGCAAAAATGAGAACATGGATTTTCTTGAGCTACAGTGCCAACTACCAAGAATCAAAACAAAAAAAGTGGGGGTTTCCATTTGAAATTTATAAGTTGCCTCCCACCCCACCCCTAGGGGCCTGGGGTGGCGGCCTAATTTTAGCACCAGTAGATGTCCCCCTTGAAAATAATCAACTTTGGATTCTAGACATTTTTTCAAGTGAAACATATTTTTCGAGATATTCTGGTTTGTCAACTTAAAATTTACACACTATATAATGGATGTAAGAGTTCAGCTCGTAGACACATGGTTGACGACATATGGAAGTTTGAGTCTAGCCGTTAGTCGTGCACGGATAGCCAAATGGTAAGGCAACCTCCCGCGATAAGCGGGAAACCTGGGTTCGAGTCCCGGTCCGGCAGATTTTTCACTGTCATCATTTTATTCTAGAGCTGATGGTATCCCTTATCCGCAATTGCGAACTCATTTCATGTGTCTAACGACGTAAGTTCGCCGGACAAAAATTAGTCACGTAATCAACCGCGCGCGCGCTGCCTCTGAGCGAGCATAATGCAGCAGCGATCAATGATACATGGATGTTTCAAGCGGACATTGCACATAAACATGGGTAAATGTAAGGACATAACAGAGTTGCAAGAAGGGGCACGTGCTTCTCTGTGCCATTCGCTATACGGTGTGCGAAATTGCTGGATTTGTTGGTGTTTCCCAGCGTGCTGTTCAGCGCGTTTACAAGCAGTGGTGTAACACACGTGGTCACGAAACACGTCACAATTGTGGTCGGAAAAGGATCCTGACTGAGAGGGACCAGAGACGCGTTTCAGTGCTTCTGAATCAAAATCGCCGGCCGGTGTGGCCGAGTGGTTCTAGACGCGTCAGTATGGAACAGCGCGACAGCTACGGTCGCAGGTTCGAATACTGCCACGGGCATGGATGTGTGTGATGTCCTTAGGTTAGTTAGGTTTAAGTAGTTCTAAGTTCTAGGGGACTGATGACCTCAGATGTTAAGTCGCATACTGCTCAGAGCCATTTGAACCATTTTTTTGAATCAAGATCGCTCCCAGGCCCGACATGAATTGCTGCAGGCAGGAAATGAAGGTCCATCCCATCCTTTTAGCGAGAGAACATTGCGATGCGAACTGCACGCAATAAACATTTAGGATTGATCGTCTGGAGGAGGAGGAGGATATTAGTGTTTAACGTCCCGTCGACAACGAGGTCATTAGAGACGGAGCGCAAGCTCGGGTGAGGGAAGGATGGGGAAGGAAATCGGCCGTGCCCTTTCAAAGGAACCATCCCGGCATTTGCCTGAAGCGATTTAGGGAAATCACGGAAAACCTAAATCAGGATGGCCGGAGACGGGATTGAACCGTCGTCCTCCCGAATGCGAGTCCAGTGTGCTAACCACTGCGCCACCTCTTGATCGTCTGGCGTCATTCAAATGTTCAAATGTGTGTGAAATCCTAAGGGACCAAACTACTCAGGACAGCGGTCCCTAGAGTTACACACTACTTAAACTAACTTATGCTAAGAGCAACGCACACAGCCATGCCCGAGGGAGGACTCGAACCTCCGGCGGAAGGGGCCCCGCGAGAGGACATTGATAGCCCTATTTTTCGAGACGACAACAGCAAAGTTCGTCGAGCTGGAAGAATATGTGCCTGGTTTTCTGAACAGTCCCCCAATCTATTACATATCGATTGGCCTGCAAAAACAACTGACTTGAACCCCACAGAAAATCTGCGGAACATGTTGGAACAGCTGGTAAAACGCCAACTTCAGCATCCCCGCAGTTTGGTAGAATCCTCAGCGAAGGGCTTAACCTGGCTCTATCGTACCTGCACAATCTTGATGAAGTCCAGGGGTGGAATTACACGGTATTAAATGATGCGTGTAATGATTTTTTTAGGGGTGACTAATTTTTGGTCTGGTGAGCTTAGATCAGAAAAAAATGAGTAAAAGTTTTTTTCTGAGCTATCGTACTTAACGGAAGGGAAGGAGTAGGGAGGGAGGAAAATGGGAAGAAGCATGGTGTGAAGTACAGGTACACAAGTAGAGAGAGGGAAAAATGTACGGACATAGGTGGTCAGCTGGGCACGTGAATTCACAGATGCGAGAGCAAAGGTTTTCCCACAAACCGAGCCGAGTCACTGTGCTGTGTGAATGGGAGGAAAGCTAGGGAGGGACTTGCATAGGCGCGCCTCTTTACGTAGGTTGCGGGCGCACTTCACAGCGGCTACGCGCGATGTTTCAACGCCTTAATCGTTGCATCGCGTAAGCCTGAAGGGGGCAGACAGTTGCATCGTAAGCACCGATTCTCTAGAAGAGATAGTGTACGCTGCGCGTGCGCGCGCGAGCCACACACACACACACACACACACACACACACACACACAGACGCACGCACGCTCATGCACACACAAACAAACAATAGTTCACGATGTCGGGCACCTACGCATGCACGTATATGCAGTGTGGTATTGTCTAGACAGTAACGGAATGAAACAAGCTGGACTATCAGAGGAGATAAATGAATACACGGAGGATAGATACGTCCGCATAAAGGCGCAGTAAATTAGGAAAGGTGTGGCATTTGCGGTACTGTCGACGTCTTCATAATAAAAAGTGAACTCCTTGGTTAGACAGAAGTATAGAAATAGTTTTCGATTCTTAACGGCAGAAGTTTTCGAGGCTTTTGGACGTGCACCCACCGCTGATCAGACCGAGAATTATCATTCCCTTCTTTATTTTTATTTTTTTTTTACAACTTCATATGCTTACTTGTGTGTATTTGTCATTCAAAATTTTTAATCAAGGTTATAATTCAAATTTCCTGTTATCTAATAAAATTCGAATTTAGTGCACGTGGGTTAAATTGTTGACAGTGCACTGTTCCTCTCTCATTCAACTTAAATTTCTTCGCCAAAATCGATATCTAAATATTATCTGAGTTCAGAATCCGAATTTCTGAGTATTTCAAGACAAGATATTTTTTCTTTGAAAAATGAACTTTTGTCTGAGTTTATCGTAGATTGACCTTTGAGTATTTTCAGAGCAGGATATCATAAATTTCCGGGCACTTCTGCATAAAAGCTTTTGTTTAAGTTACCTTATGATTTTATTTACTCATTCAACTAAAATTATGTATTAAGTATTTTATGTCTCAGCCAAAAAGTTAAAACTATGTCACTAACTTTTTATTAAGGTTTGAGTTCTTAGATGCAAACATAATCACTAGTAGAATGAAACGATTCTTTACTACTCAAATCAAATATTCTTTATTGCGTAACAAGGGTCAACCGTACTTATTTTCAGAATTAAGTGTATATGGAAACTTCACCGAAGGCTGAATATAAAGGAAGAGTTCACACTAGTTATTATTTACCTCACAGCATTTTTTTTACAAGTAAAGCTTCACCCATCACGATATTTTTAGCAAAACTGTGCCGCATAAAAGTTATGTTTCGAGTATTACAATATTTAGATAAAACGTGCAGTGGAGACACGAAGTAGCATTATAATAATACGGATAAAATAAACGTCTCAACCCCCATTCCCCCTCTCTCTCCTCTCGACACTCCCGACACACATCACCTCCTACACCGCACGGACAGTTTGAGCTTTGTAATATTTCGAGTGATCCCTGAATAGCCCACGACAATCGGGAGTATTCTTCTACCACTGCAGACCGTACAACATTTCATTTTCCGCTGTCATGAGACCTTTCTAGGGTACCATCTATATTAACATAATATGGCGAACAAATTTTGTAGCTCAGCGATGTCGATAACAAAAGCTAAACGAGTGCTTCGTAATATCTTTGATAAATTCAATAAATCTGTAATAACTCCAAGTGTGCATGTGTGTTACAGCGCCCGGACGCTCTACGGTTCTTCCCTGCGATCACCAGCTTGCGCTCCAAGTGTGAATGCATAGGAAAGCCGAAAAGTATATCTTGTTCGTGAGACTTGTACCATAAGCAGGTGTCTACCTTTCGAATAACGAATTATAATACACTCAGCTGGTCAGATAATTTCTCACTGCGATTAGTGTCTGTCTTGTTCCAGTAACCGAATCTGCAACCACCTCAAATAAATCACCACAGTAAAATTTTGGCGACTCGTATATCATGGGAGGCGATCAACTACTGCCTGCACAAAAAACAACGATGCAGGCAGTCGGAGAAGTCTTAACACAAGATGAGAGCACGTTAAATTACTAGTTAACAGGAGTCAGAAGTTACTGGTATACTTAAATGAAGTCAAATGATATCGGCAACATTTTAAACAGTAAGATACCGGTGATTTAGACACATATTAGTAATAAACAAACAGTCGACAAGGGAAGAAAATATCAGACGGTAAAATACTGTACCGGAAGAAGACTCTGGAATTACGTAATAGAGTTCTTAATATAATACCAATAGGAAAAAGTAGATCAAGCGATCTCCTCTCCCAGCTGATTCCCAAATAGGACTCAACTCGAGCTCCATCCAACTTACTGGCACGTGGTTGTCTAAAACTCAAAGTTCTACGATAGTACATTCTGTTCGCCTTGCAAGTTAAATAGAAAGAGGACAATATAAAAATCAGCATATCACATTTGAGAAGAAAACTTGACAATGTTGTAAATAACCCTTCGCGTCTTTTTGAGCAAAGAGACATCTACTGACAGTGGTGTTTTCAACCAGGATCCTATGTTAATCTTTTGCGTCATTCTTCACTTACTGTTCGTTTTTTTACGTTCCTGTGAAATCATGTAAATTTGGGATTGTTTGGTTAAAGGTTTCATAGCGAACCCTGACCACTCTACTTCGTTCGTTAACAGTCGTTTCGTGTCGCAGTTCATACTTAAATGGAACACTCCGTTCAGAGTACTCAGAGTGGACTGGTTGTCCTCGCGTCAGTTCTCTTTCCGCTCTCCTCTTCAGTGATAAGACTCAAAACAAGTTACGTCGGTGAACTGGTTTCACCGGCTCTACGGTCGTCATTTGGCAGCGGAAAGCATGTAAGGTGACTGAGAAAACAAACACTAAAACCCACATACCTAAGTAACACGTGCAAAACAGAGAAGCCAAGATGCGAGTTACAAAGGCTGTTATCATTTTCCGTCAGCACACTTTTATTGGTCTCTTAGAACAGTGAGAACGAAGATCCGTGGAGTGTCGTCTTCTGTACCCCGTGAGGATTCCACGCACGCAGTGAGATGGAAGAGCGGCTGACGTGCTGGATTCTTGTTTGGGAGGGGCGTGTGTCGAATACTTATCCGACTATCTCGAACTAAATTTTCGGCGACTTCTCTAAATACATTCTGACGAATTCCTCGAAGCTCCCTTAAATACACTCCTGGAAATGGAAAAAAGAACACATTGACACCGGTGTGTCAGACCCACCATACTTGCTCCGGACACTGCGAGAGGGCTGTACAAGCAATGATCACACGCACGGCACAGCGGACACACCAGGAACCGCGGTGTTGGCCGTCGAATGGCGCTAGCTGCGCAGCATTTGTGCACCGCCGCCGTCAGTGTCAGCCAGTTTGCCGTGGCATACGAAGCTCCATCGCAGTCTTTAACACTGGTAGCATGCCGCGACAGCGTGGACGTGAACCGTATGTGCAGTTGACGGACTTTGAGCGAGGGCGTATAGTGGGCATGCGGGAGGCCGGGTGGACGTACCGCCGAATTGCTCAACACGTGGGGCGTGAGGTCTCCACAGTACATCGATGTTGTCGCCAGTGGTCGGCGGAAGGTGCACGTGCCCGTCGACCTGGGACCGGACCGCAGCGACGCACGGATGCACGCCAAGACCGTAGGATCCTACGCAGTGCCGTAGGGGACCGCACCGCCACTTCCCAGCAAATTAGGGACACTGTTGCTCCTGGGGTATCGGCGAGGACCATTCGAAACCGTCTCCATGAAGCTGGGCTACGGTCCCGCACACCGTTAGGCCGTCTTCCGCTCACGCCCCAACATCGTGCAGCCCGCCTCCAGTGGTGTTGCGACAGGCGTGAATGGAGGGACGAATGGAGACGTGTCGTCTTCAGCGATGAGAGTCGCTTCTGCCTTGGTGCCAATGATGGTCGTATGCGTGTTTGGCGCCGTGCAGGTGAGCGCCACAATCAGGACTGCATACGACCGAGGCACACAGGGCCAACACCCGGCATCATTGTGTGGGGAGCGATCTCCTACACTGGCCGTACACCACTGGTGATCGTCGAGGGGACACTGAATAGTGCACGGTACATCCAAACCGTCATCGAACCCATCGTTCTACCATTCCTAGACCGGCAAGGGAACTTGCTGTTCCAACAGGACAATGCACGTCCGCATGTATCCCGTGCCACCCAACGTGCTCTAGAAGGTGTAAGTCAACTACCCTGGCCAGCAAGATCTCCGGATCTGTCCCCCATTGAGCATGTTTGGGACTGGATGAAGCGTCGTCTCACGCGGTCTGCACGTCCAGCACGAACGCTGGTCCAACTGAGGCGCCAGGTGGAAATGGCATGGCAAGCCGTTCCACAGGACTACATCCAGCATCTCTACGATCGTCTCCATGGGAGAATAGCAGCCTGCATTGCTGCGAAAGGTGGATATACACTGTACTAGTGCCGACATTGTGCATGCTCTGTTGCCTGTGTCTATGTGCCTGTGGTTCTGTCAGTGTGATCATGTGATGTATCTGACCCCAGGAATGTGTCAATAAAGTTTCCCCTTCCTGGGACAATGAATTCACGGTGTTCTTATTTCAATTTCCAGGAGTGTATGTCTGGGGAGTCTTTCTTTTTTCCTTACTGTCTTCTCCGATTAATAGGAACTCTTTCCTTAACGACATTGGTGTTCATAAAATTATAACTTAACCTTCGTTCTTTCCTTCCACTGTACTTAGCCTTATAAGGTGAATTCAGGGTACAGTATTAAGAAGAAGCTAAAGTTTCCCATATTAGCAGAGTAGAGACAGCAGGATGATTGCTTTTATTTCACGAATTCGTATCCTGCCTGCGACACAAAAGCTGTCGCACGTCAACACTCCTGGAGTCACCTCACGTTGTGCGGCAAAGTGACTCAGAAATATTTTTGCCCTTTCATACGCCAATCGCCGATGATGTGCTTGGAAAAGTAATTGTCGCTACGCCTCTGAATAACCTTCATTATGCTAGAGGCGAGTCGTTTTACGTCACACATTTCTCGACACATAATGGAACGTGGCTCGCATAATTTTGAGAAGGTTCCCGACGACAGACACTGATTTCCTTAGCGTCTCCCATACGAGTAAACTGAATACACAGGGTATTCAATGAAGGAGAACCTGATTTCAAACTTAAATATCTCGAAACCTAAGGTCGACAGACAAATGCAACAAAAGCTTTGTTAATAGTGAAAGCCATTAGAATTTTATACATATGTTCCGAAATAGTTCGAGAAGCTGCTAACATATGGTGCCGTACGCTGCGCAGGTCGTACATTATCAGTGTGCATAGTTAAACTCATCCTTTGCGAGCAACTCTAGCGATCACGTCACAATCTTTCCGAAATGGCCACCATTCATAATACGGATGTGGCGCAAACAAACAATGAAATTTGCCATCTCATCCTGCGGTATCTCGACGGAAGTGGATTCAAATGGCTCTGAGCACTATGGGACTTAACATCTGTCATCAGTCCCCTAGAACTTAGAACTACTTAAACCTAACCTAAGGACATCACACACATCCATGCCCGAGGCAGGATTCGAACCTGCGACCATAGTTGTCATGCGGTTCCAGACTGAAGCGCCTAGAATCGCTCGGCCACAACGGCCGGCGAAATGGATTCAGATGCCACACATATCGACGATTCAAACTCGTCCAGCGTGATGTGATGGTTATGGTAGACAGTGTCTTTTAATGAGACCCTCAAAAAGTAGCCACAAGGAATCAGATAGGGGGAATATGGAGGATCATGCATACCTGCCCCACTATATTAACAATAATCCAACGCAGTGACTCTGTTCCCATCTTGCATGAATCACTCGGTGCCGGCTCGATCCTCCAACACTAGCTGTGTGGCGACAAATAGTTCCAAAATTGCAACGTAAAGTTCACTAGTGTTCGTTTATCGCTTGAAAAAAGGGGCCAATAATGCCTCTGTACATACCGCAACCCAGACAATAACATTGGGAGAATGCAGTACTTTCGCTTCACACAAATGAGGATTCTCGGAACCCTAAAATCACCAGTTTTGTTTATTCATGACTCCTTTCAGGTGGAAAAGTGCTTGTGTGAAGCGGATGCAACCAACATAAAATTCTTCAGTATCAATCTTTCTGAGAATCTGGGTTGCAAAATCAGCCCTCTGTTGCGCATCTCGTGGTGGTTTTGGATGCGAATGGAAACATGTGCAGACTCTGTCTCAGTATTTTCTGGGTGGTTGAAGGCTTCAGTGTAGTGTCTGCTGCAATTTTTCGGACTGATTTCCTTGTGATTTTGCCGAATAATTCCAGAAACAGGACGACATTATCAGGAGTAGCTACAGTTTGCCTGGGGTCAGCATTCCTCGCTAGACAGATGAGTAACGCTGACTGTCCATTGGAATTTGGCGATGAGCTCGCGAATGGTTTCGCGTCGCATCCTTTTGGAATATTAAATCGTCGTTTGACAGCTGCGCCTTGTTGCCTTCGGACTGTGTTTTAATCCGTGGTATCCCAATATCAAATAAACACGCTGTTCAATGCCATGCTCTTTTCACGGTTCGCCGGTGGAAGTGACCGCTCTGAGCTGTGACGCACTATTTATTGCCGTTACGCACAGCGATTACACCGCCATCTGTTAGCAGGTTTCGAAACTTCCATACAAAATTCTTACAGCATTCGGAATGAACATGCCGTTTGTTGCGCTCGTCTATCGATTTTAGTTTTCGAGATACTTAATTCCGAAATCAGGAGCTCTTTCGCGGGACACACTATATATGCGACGCTCTTACCGTTACTCAACAAACGCGTGATGAATCGCGTCGATCTATACAATATGGAAACAGTCACAGGATAACGACTAATTCTTAGGACTGGTCGAAAGAGAGATTTGTGAGACATTTGCTCCGAGCTTGGATTAACCTTTCTTGGAATTCTTTCCATTAATCTACGGTTGGGGTCTGCATATGCGGTCATTTCACCTTAAACAGCTTCAAACAGATAAACCTAGACACTTGATGTCTGCGACTGCTTCCAAGATCTCATCGCCGTTCGTGCAGTAGAACTATATCGACATTTTTGTTTACTCACAAGCTTTGAATTAAGTGTTCCGGATCAGTTCTCAATCAAGTGATGAACTGCAAGTCTCCGTCGGCTTCGTATTTCGCAACTTCAGCTTTTCGTGCACAACTACATAGTCTGTTACCGAACGTCGGAAGTATGTATTTCGTTTATTAGGCAACCGTGCCGAACTGTATCGAGCTCAGACCTGAAATGAAGAAATAAATCGTTACTCTTGGGCCTATCAGTGGGATAGAGAAAGTCCAGTTTCACACAATCGGTGCTTGTTTCCTCAAGTTCTCCAAAGACTCATCATACACGCGCTTATAAGCAGCAGCACTCCGTCTTCAGGCCACAAGTGGCCCATCGGGACCATCCAACCGCCGTGTCATCCTCAATAACGATGCAGATAGGAAGGGCGTGTGGTCAGCGCACCGCTCTCCCGGTCGTTACGATGGTTTTCTTTGATCGGAGCCGCTACTATTCGGTCGAGTAGCTCCTCAATTGGCATCACGAGGCTGAGTGCACCCCGAAAAATGGCAACAGCACATGGCGGCCCGGATGGTCACCCGTCCAAGTGCCGACCACGCCCGACAGCGCTTAACATCGGTGATCTCACGGGGACCGGTGTATCCACTGCGGCAAGGCCGTTGCCTACGCGCTTATAAGACGTTTCATAATTGTAGAACTAACTGACAATATTGTCAACATTCCAGCGACTTTTCTTAAAAGCTGTATCGAAGTGTGCCCTCTCCACTCACATAGAACGCTTCGTTATGCCAGCGATCGACAAAAAATTGTTAGAATCTAACGATACCTAGTAATATCCAGAGATCTTTGCCTCTTTAGAACGTCTGCGCTAATTTTTCAGCTCTGTGCACACTTATATATCTAGCTGTCATTTTCGCTTCCGTGCTACATTATAAATTAGACTGAGGAACTGTGGCTCGTGAGAGGCACAACTCCGGGACGATTGGTTAAGGAATGAAGGTGGAACGTATAACCGCTCTTCTAATTAAGAACAATATTATCAGTCTTATTTTCATATAGGGGAGTGGTGATCGATAACATCAGTAATAGTTAATAGCATTGAAAAGGTAATGATTAAAATTATCGATTATAATCTCTAATCAGAATAACGCCCGCAGCAATGTAACGCTTCAAGCAAATGAAAGATGGTTTAACGTGGTTACTTTTGCTTCTAAATTATACTGTATAAACTATGCGCGAGTATCGTTAGTTCTCTTTTCTGCTCTCTGAATAAGACCACTTAGATGCGGCGTGCGATATAGCGGGCATTTCCGTGTGATATGCTACTTCTTCTGTTAAATTGCATGGTAATTGACTATAGTTAATTTATACGGGACAGACTTTTGCCGTAGCTCAAGGACTGAGAATATCTGTACATGCCGAATAACTGATAATTGGATGTGTGGACTTTACGAAGGGACGGTAAATTTAATATAAGAACGGGACTGGACACTTAGCTTTGTGAAAATAAGAGCGTACGTAGTTTGAATGACTGTATCGAAGTATAGTACTGGACCATAGTCCTTGCTATAACATCTTTGAGTGACGGACTAAAAAAATCACGGGCATTTTAGTTGCCGTAATTGCTGAGAGTAACTGTAGGATCAACCCTCCTTTCCCCTCTATGCAAAATGCAATCATTCATGGCCTTTTAATTATTATTGAACGTTGTTATTAAAAAACTAAAGTGATTTCCATAACGTCGTCTATATTGGCGAATAATCACTAACATCCAAAGATGTTACTAACTATATATATATAAATGACCTAGTAGATAGTGTCGGAAGTTCCATGCGGCTTTTCACGGATGATGCTGTAGTATACAGAGAAGTTGCAGCATTAGAAAATTGTAGCGAAATGCAGGAAGATCTACAGCGGATAGGCACTTGGTGCAGAGAGTGCCAACTGACCCTTAACATAGACAAATGTAATGTATTGCGAATACATAGAAAGAAGGATCCTTTATCCTATGATTATATGATAGCGGAACAAACACTGGTAGCAGTTACTTCTGTAAAATATCTGGGAGTATGCGTGCTCAACGATTCGAAGTGGAATGATCGTATAAAATTAATTGTTGGTAAGGCGGGTACCAGATTGTGATTCATTGGGAGAGTCCTTAGAAAATGTAGTCCATCAACAAAGGAGGTGGCTTACAAAACACTCGTTCGACCTATACTTGAGTATTGTTCATCAGTGTGGGATCCGTACCAGATCGCTTTGACAGAGGAGATAGAGAAGATCCAAAGAAGAGCGGCGCGTTTCGTCACAGGGTTCTTTGGTAACCGTGATAGCGTTACGGTGATGTTTAGCAAACTCAAGTGGCAGACTCTGCAAGAGAGGCGCTTTGCATCGCAGTGTAGCTTGCTGTCCAGGTTTCGAGAGGGTGCGTTTCTGGATGAGGTATCGAATATATTGCTTCCCCCTACTTATACCTCCCGAGGAGATCGCGAATGTAAAATTAGAGAGATTCGAGCGCGCACGAAGGCTTTTCGGCAGTCTTTCTTCCCGCGTACCATACGCGACTGAAACAGGAAAGGGAGGTAATGAGAGTAGCACGTAAAGTGCCCTCCGCCACACACCGTTGGGTGGCTTGCGGAGTATAAATGTAGATGTAGATATTGTCTTCGGTAACGCAGCAACAAATGACGGGTGATCGACTGAACCAAAAAGTTAACATTAATTATTATGAAAACGCGAAATTTAGTCGCCGTTACAGTGAAGGTGTTTATGGCTACTCCATCTGATGTACTGTATAGATCTAACTAAAATCCTAGCATATACAGTAGACAATAACATTATATCTTCCGTCAGAGAAGTCGACGATAGCAGGTCGACGGAGGACGGCTACAAAACAGTTGCGACCTTATTAATGTAAGCGTTCAGGAATTCGACCGAGCTGTACAGGCGACATCTGAAAATTAGAATGAGGCCAATGTTTGAGCTGCCGCCTCCTGAGTAGCAATGTGTTGCTTCTCTCACTGCAGAGTTCTGTTCGCCTTTGACCTGGGTTGGTGCGGCTATTGCCATGTGGACTTAATCTGCGCAGAAGTGATGCTAATGTTCCTAACGTAAAGGTTTGGAGATTTACACTCAGCAAATACTTAGCGACTTCTTAGCTATGATACTCTCACCTCTTTTGGGAGCAACAGTAATGCTGACGTTCTATAGAATGGAAAAATAGTTCAACATTAGTTATTGTAATGAAAAACTTCCTTGAGGCTTATTCATCAGATGGAAACTATGTTTTGGACAAACTGCGCTATGAAGCACTAAAAAACATAGTGACTGATCATGGTTCTTTCATTATATGACACGAGGCTGCAGAAAGATGGAAAATTAAGTGACCAGATAAAGTTGTAAATAGGATATAGTAAAAGAAAAGGCTTAAGAAATGAGATTTAGTAAAAGGGGAGATTATTGGCATGAAAGCTAAAGCCTCAAGGAATACCACAACAGGGAGATAAAATAACAGGAGCGCACAGAGATCAGAATTTGTAAAATAGATTATCAGAAGAACTGAGTGTGTGTGGTGTATAGAAACGTGAAAATCAGTTCAGAATTGTCACCAAACCAAAAAAAAAGGACTAATGACTGTTTCTTAAAAATTAAACAAAAAGAACATACCTAATGTCAACTTTGGTGAAACTGTGTAATCCAAAACTCATTGGAGATGTTTACGTAGAATGCGTAGCAGAAAGGTGATATTGTGCAAACGTAGGTACTGTGAGTTCATGATAGCCAGAAGGCAAACTATAGTTTGGTCACCTGACACGTACTTAATTTGGACAACTGACACGTACTCAATGTGTTGTCAACGGCGTTTACGAACCAACAGCTCTTAAGCGGCTTTATGCGTGATTTATATCTGCTGTTGAAGGGTAAAACACAAACCCAAAGCACAGTGTCACGTGCTCTAACCAGCCAAACAACACTGTGGCACTGCCAGCAATTAATTAACAGAACAAACAAATTTATCTCACTTGTATTGTGTTTCCCGTGTTTAGGCTTTCGGCCAAAGCTTTTGCGACGCGGCACATTACGCTCGCCATCAGATTGCCAATACAGTTATTCGTTTGTGATACCAGCTCTCAGTCGTTTTTCCTATTTTAACGACGTCCAATGTGTAATAGTGGCCGGAATTAACGCTTCGACGTTTAACAACCTGTCGACACCAGTGAAGTTGTGAACGCGCGATTACAACTCGGAAATTGCAGATGACGAGATTTAAAATCGGCTGCAGTGTTTTTGCAGCATAAATCAGCACGATGTCATCTTAATTTGAAATTTAAAAGATGCAAAGTGTATAAAGTGATACTTCAAGACTACTGCCATTACTGCGCCAGGCAGGTTATTTATTATGCTTTATTACATAACATACATGAGGTTTCCGTTTTTGTTAGACTTCTGTCCGCCTTCAATTGCTACTCAATGCAGATATGGTACCAATCAAATATGACGTTAAAGAGATTCAACAGCCAAGATCACGTACATATGTTTTTATTTAAAACTATCGATTTCGACAGACATTGCTCGGGTCTCAAAAAAGCCTTTTTGTTATGAAACGTGTTCATTTCACGTTGGACTTCACTCCAAGTTATCATGTGGATTAAAATTAGCATGTTATAAGAGGTTTGTCATAACTAAAATATTTAAAAACATACAGCAACTTGTGCTGAAGATCACAATAGAGTCTGTCGAAACCGGTAGTGTTAAACAAAGAAATATTTTTGCAATCTTGGCTATTGAATGTTTTTAGCAATGAAAACGAATCGCTCCTTCCATATTCTCAAAATGAGAAAATTCAATAAATGTGACGTGTTAGGAAGACAATTGTGGATTGGCATAAAATTTGGAGCAGAGTCAGCATTCAGTACAAGGACATAGCGATGTGACGCAAAGGCTAAGAC
Organism: Schistocerca serialis cubense; assembly: GCF_023864345.2. Taxonomy (NCBI): domain Eukaryota; kingdom Metazoa; phylum Arthropoda; class Insecta; order Orthoptera; family Acrididae; genus Schistocerca; species Schistocerca serialis. The sequence goes on along the minus strand of NC_064639.1, from coordinate 794,273,172 downwards.
ACCGCATTCGCGTACGAGAGGGGCTGTGGGCTTGATGGTTTTGTATTTCCGAATAATCGCGGCTTATTGTCTCGGTGGACAAGTCTCATCAGGCTACAAGTCAAGAAGTCTGAAGTACAATACTCAGTAGTCCGTCCTAGCATATTGTCCGTCGCGTGTCACTTGTTTCACCACCAGTAATGATTTGTTAACTTGAGAAACGCCAAACTGCACCCTGTTTCGGCGTCCTCGTTAGTTGTCGATCCCCCTGCAATTGCTTACTTGAGTTAAGGAAGGCGGCGCCATACCACATCCAGTAGCGCCATCTGCACCTATATCTACAGCCACGCTTTGCAAAGTACTGTCAAGTGCATGGCAGAGGGTACTTCCCACTGTACCATTTATTAAAGTTTCTGTCCGTTATATTCGGAAATGATGCGCGGGAGGGTGATTGCTTAAACGGTACTGTGTGAACATTATTAAGTTTCGTTATCTTGTTGCCCTCGGTTGCGTTTAATATTATGCTGATAACTGTCACGTTAGGTCTTATTTTGTATCCACATGACTACCCTCCAATTCAAATTTAAATTCTTGACAGAAGGTTCATAGAACCACTTTCAGACTATTTCTCCATCGTTCTTCTCTCGAATAGCACGTGGGAAAAATGAAAACTTAAATCTTTGCGTGTGAGACTCGGTGCTTGTTATTTTATTACAATGCCCATTTCTCCCTAAGTAGGTCGAAATCAACAAAATATTTTCGCATTCGGGGGAGAAAAGATCTCGTCGCAACGGAAACATCTTCAATGATTGCTACACGAATACGCGTATCATATTCGTGACACTTTCTCTCCTACTACGCGATAACAGAAAACGAGCTTTCCTTTTTTGAAGTTTTTAGATATCCTCCATCATTGCTCTCTGGTAAGGATCACACGCAACGCACCATTGCTATAGATGATGACAGACAAGCTTAGTATAAGCAGTCTCTTTAGCAGATTTGTTACATCTTCTATGCATTCTGCCAATAAGACGCAGTATTTGGTTCGCCTTCCCCTCAACGTTTTCTGTGTGACTGTTCCAATTTAAGTTGTTTGTGATAGTAATTAAAAAATGGTTCAAATGGCTCCAAGCACTGTGGGACTTAACATCTGAGGTCATCAGTCCCCTAGACTTAAACTACTTAAACCTAACTAACCTAAGGACATGACACACATCCATGCCCGAGGGAGGATTCGAACCTGCGACCGTAGCAGCAGCGCGGTTCCGGACTGAAGCGACTAGAACTGCTCGGCCACAGCGGCCGGCTATGATTTTAATACCCAGGTATTTCGTTAAATTTACAGCCTTTAGATTTTTAATCGCTCGTTAATTACTCGTTTCGATAGCCTTTAGATTTGTCTGACTTCTCAAGTAACCGAAACATAACGGATTCCTTATAGTACTTTTGTGAAAGTCCTCAGACTTTTTATTCTTTATGGTCAACTGCCACTTCTCGCGCTATGCAGATATCTTATTTAAATCATTTTGTAAATCGTACTGATCGTCTGATGACTTCATTAGGCGGTGAACGACAGAATTAGATAGAACTTGGGAATACAGAGTGCCTATAACACTTTCTTGGGGAATGCCAGATACGACTTTTGTTTCAGTCGATGGCTCCCCGTCCATTAGTACGAACTGCAACCTTTCTAACAGGAATCACGAATCCAGTCGGACAACTGAGACGATACTCCATGCGAACGTAATCTGGTTGGAAGGCTTTTGTGAGAAACGGTGCCTTCTGGAAATTTAGAAATATTAAATCGCCTTAAGATCCAATTGTCGATAGCACTCGGTACTCAAAGTTAATAAAATGTCAATTGTGTTTCATTAGAACGATATTTCCTGAATCTGTGCTGGCTGTGTGTGTCAGCAGATCGTTTTCTTCGAAGTATTTCATGAGGTTCGAACGCAGTATATGTCCAAAATGCGGAATCAAATCTATGTCATAGATATATTGCAAATGTCCGATTGCATTCACCTTTTTTTTCCGCGGCAAACTATTTGTTGAAAACATAAAAGCAGAATGATGTGTTGATAGCGTTTGTTGAGTGATCGGAGAAGAGCGGCAAGTGGGAAGAATATTCTTTTATTAATTAGTTTTGTGAAAATCTGTTGTATGAAAAATATGTACGAGCCGCCGTGCAACATTACAACCTGGGGAATGGAGTACCCCAAAGTCCAGTATAGATTCAGGAGATGCGCAGAGGCGCAGAACGGTGACAGAGAAACAAGAGGTGTGGCAACGATAGACAGCCGCCATTTCCTGAAGAATGAACGCTACCAATACCATATGTACCAGCCAGTCTTTGTTCTATGTTCATTCCTGACTGACGTATTATATTTTGATGCCAAGCCAAGTTTATTGAATTTGTACTGATTGATTTGCTTTCAAGATAATCAGGCAGCAATATGACAACCGTACAATTACTATAGTATTGTTGCAGAATACGCACTGACTTTTAGTTCAGTGATAGTACTCTTATTTCGCTGACATATGAGTACTAGTGTGATACTTATTTTCTATTTGAATGCATTGTGCACTTTATATTAGTACTTCCCAAGTGAAGTTGTGAGAACTGTTTATTCTTACATTTGTGACTGACAATGAGTACTCTTAGGAACTGCCTCGGGTCTAGAGCGATGAAACTGGATTTTCACAGTAAGTGCACTGTTCAGACGAAGTCATATACTAATTTTAGAGCGACAGGCATGACTTTTGTGATGGAACATTAACGATGCCGGGGAATTTTTATGTTAGGAAACTAATAGTGCTGGTTCACTGGAACATGGAGACGTGGAAATTTTTTACGGAAGATTCACTAACGGAAATTCTTTTTATTAAACTCACAGTCAGTCATTCAGTACAGGAGTAGAATCCTCACAATGTCAGGGGATTACTTCTTTTTCCTTTCTTGTTTCTTGGTATTGCCTGTGAATTTTCCAGTCATTAGGTACGAATCCTTTCTCGAGCGAGCGTTTGTACTCGTACATGACTGCCGAAAACGAAGCTACATCATCAGCATGCTCCGAAAGGGATCTAACTGGCATATAGTCTTGATCGAATGACTTGCCCTCTGTTGAGCGATTTGAGTTGATTTGCTACTCTAAGGTCATCTTCTTCCGAATTACTCATTATGGAAGCTGTTCTTAATCCGAACTGTGGGAAATTTACTACATGGTGTTGGGTGAAAGGTTTTCCCAAAACCGTATTTAGTAACTCCGCTTTAGTGCTGCTGTCATCCGTGACATTACAATTCTTATCACGCAATGAAGCTATTGATTGTGTCTTGTTGTTGGTATATTTTACATACTATCAAAAACCAATTTGGATTCCCTGTCACATTACGGACAGATTTTCATTGTAGAAACTATTAAAATCAGTATGCATTGAAGTTCGCAGTAAATTTCGAGCTTCTGTTAAACTTCATCACTCTTGGAGGTTTTGTGTTCTGTAAAATCTTGCATGCTTTTTTCGTCCCTTTTGTAACAGTGTCTCGACCTGTTTTGTGTACCACGGGGGAGCTGTTCCATTTCTTATTAAGTTTTTGATATTGGTCTCTCAATTGCAGTCAGCACTATTTATTTGATTGCAAATCTGGTCTACGTTTACATCGTTAGTTCAGAAGGAATGGAGACTGTCTCTAAAGAAGGCATCAGCGAATTCTTATCTGTTTTATAAATAAATTTTATGTTTATTTTTGGTGGATTTCGGTGATAAGGTATTCAATCTCGATACTACTAACTCTTGGTTACTAATTCCTGCATCAATGATTACCATTTTTATCTGCTCAGGATTGTTTATTGAGGTCTAGCAAGTTATCTCAAGCATTTACATTTCGAGTGGGCTCTTGAACTAATAACTCAAAATAGTTTTCCGAGAAAACATTCAGCCAATATATTGGGGACAGATTGAAGTCACCGCAAACTACATCTGTATGAATTGACTACCTATTCGAAATGAGACTAAATTTTCATTGACCTTTCGGTAATCTATCATCAGAATTGGAAGGTCGCTAAAAGGAACAAATTATTAATTAATTGTCGAGTATAACCTCTACCCGTAGGCTACTAACGGACAGCAACTATCTACCTCAATATTTCAACAAGATAAAATAATTCCAACAGCAACAAACCGCGCGGCCACAAACTGAATTTAATCTATCCTTTATTAACATCGTTAGCTCTTTGTAACCATTTTTTGGATGTTGTAACTCTTCTTATTTTCCGTGACTGCTGAAAAAACGGAGAGAAATTCCGCATTATGCCCAATACTGTTTTATTAGTTTTGTTATTACCCAAACATGTTTCAGCATCTTATGTATTATCTTCAGTGGGTCTTGTGTTTATTTGCTTTCTGGAAAATTATTACTAAATGTTAAACTCTTGTTTAGATTGTATAAATGTTTGGCTAAAAATTATTTACTCGTTCAAAGGAGCGATAGTTATGCGTCAAATATTTTACGTTGGTCTGCATATACAGCTAACGACACATGTCACACAGTTGAGGTATTATATGTTGTTCACTTACGCTTTGCTGAAGGATTAGCTCTTGGATACTGATTTGGTTAATAATTTGATTATACAGGGTGAACATTAATAAAACCGGCAAACTGCAGGGACTGATTGCTGACTGGAAATGGAGGAATAAAGGTCCTATGAACATGTGTTCAGAAGTGCGTCGTTGCCACACTAAATGGCGCTGACGAATGAAAGTTCCGTCTGACCAAGATCTGTGTGCTCCTTGTGTGTTGCAGGCTGAATGATGGAAGCTGTGTACTGTAAGCAGCAGAATAGTCCGGTATTCATGCCGGGAATAAGCCGACGTGGTTTGTGTACGGCCAGGCAGATGGAAACGGCCGAGAGGCACAATCCTGTCCTCCAAATCTGGTGAACGCGCGGTCCGCCACCTCCATGCAAGTTTGTCTGTCTGAAAGGACCCATGATCACAAAAACTCCAAAAAAGAGCTTGAAATGTTGTGTAATGTGGTTTGTTTGTGAGCGTACTTGTTCTGATATAGCCGAGCTGCCTCTCGACCGTTTCCATCTGCTTGACCGTACGTAAACACCATCTCGACTTATTTCCGACTTGAATACAGCACTATTCTTAGGGTTACCAGATGCAATTGTTTAAAAAGGAGGACAAACAGCTTCAAAACGGAGGACAAAGGAAGAAAAAAGAGGACACATCAAACGGGTCAACTGCAGATGAGGATACCACTCGTCACGTGACTACCACGAATTACCGGTAAAACTAGTAGTTAATTGTTACTGGTGGTCAGGTGGTGATTCCCAGAGCAATATCTTTTTATTTTAAATTAATAACGCTGATTGTGGTGACAGTGTGGCATCAATTGTTTTTATATTTACGCGTAGTTTTAAGATTTAACAAAGATGGCTGCCAAACGCCACTCGTGATTGGCTACTTTCAGGTGACTTGTCCAAAGCTGACGGGTGGTATCCTCATCTGCAGTACTCCCCATCAAACATACGTTCAACAATTTTAAGAAATGAGTTTATTATTTATAAACATAACATACATACATTCCTTAACAGTTATTGATACTTCTCGGAGGAACCAATTTTTTGCAGGAGTTTAGGCTTACTTCATTACACTCACAAATCACACGTGCACTACAGGAAGCCAAGCCAACACAAAGCGAAGATACGAAACGAAAATTTTAAATAATCGATATTTGCATTAGCTTATAGGTCGATCAACGATAACATCGACGATCCTGGTGCCACCTACTAACACCGCCTTCGTGCGTGTTAATCACGAAGGCTGTGCCAATAGTTAAAGTATTTAAGAAAAGAGCAGTAGAACGGGACGAATTGTAAATTTAACTGTATTACGCTCAACTTTGCGAAAAAGCCGGACACAGTAAAAATCCGCCCGGACCCCGGACAAAGAGCTAAAAAGGAGGACATGTCCGGATTAATCCGGACGTCTGGTCACCCCAACTATTCTGGTACTTACAGTACACTGCTTCAATCACACAGCCTGCAACAAACAAGGAGCACACGGTACGTGGTCAGCGCCATCTACCGTGGCAACGATGCGTTTCCAGACGTATCTCATAGGATATTTTTTTCCCATTTCCAGTCAGGAATTCGTCCCCGCAGTTTGTCGGTTTTACTAATGTGCACTCTCTATAATTGTTCACATAGCTCACACGATGCTATCAGCTGTCTTTGCTGGTTGCTTTATATCCTCCAGTGCAGTGTGCAGCTAGTCATCTGCAAACTACGGAACGTTTTCTATTTTTCTGTTTTTTGTCCATTTCAGACTGAGAATCGCTATACATCGCGTTATTTAGCGTGTTACTTGCGGTTCTTTATTTAAGTGGTCTTACTTTCACTGTTTATGACAAGTTAAATCATCTATTTCTTTTAATGTTGTCGTTTTTAGCTGTTACCCACACATTTGATATAATTTAATAGTAGAAAGAAACAGAAGGGCGGAGCGGTCAACCGTATGCTCTTTGTGACAAGGTTGTGGGGAGGGGGATACTGCTCAGCAATGTGTATTCATTTAGTACCTTCTTTCCTTGGGCTATTGATTTCTGTATATAAGATAATTCTCTTCTATTGTTAATTTTTGGCAGAAACTGTTGCTAGTTTTAATAATGTTTAAATCAGTTTCTATGTTTGTGGGAGGTGATTCTTTGCTATTAAAAGATCAGCAAATGTTGGGTTGCAGATAATACTTTTTAATGCAGTGGGACGTTCTGTATATTTGGTTTTAAAATTGCTGCCTGTTTGCTCGACAGATACAGAGTGAAGGCAATTACAAATTAATTGGTAGATACCAGACTGGCTATATTTACGAGTGCTGGTGGCTTCTCTGCCCAGACTGTTCTCTACTACGATGTTAGTTCGTTGAGTCCTTGTCTCTCCATTATGTTGCCCACCTTGCGTGCGACTTTGTCGTTGAACGTCATCAGGTCACATAATTTGCTTACTGTCTGCTGATTTGTCGTGTATTGTGTTGTGTCTTCTGTATTTTGTTGTTCATTTTATGCACTGTCTTTGCATCACGGCAATACTCTTATCAATTCGATTTATTGTGTTTAGTTGTCCTATGTGGTCATGTTTCTTCAGTCTGTGTTGTATCTTAAATTGGCCTGTTTGTGTGTTGTATGATGATTTCGTGCTCGTGTAGCTGGAGGTGATTGAAGACTTTGGCGCTCTAGATTACATCAAATGCTCGTAGCTTCCTATTTCCATGTCTCACAAACATAACTGATACGTCTATAAATTCTATTCAGTACTGTCGAGACACTTATCTTCACTTCCAGTAAAGACGCATACGACGCAATAAAAGTTTCTCTTTTAAACGCCGCTTCCCATGTCATTCCAGAAAGTAGATACTGCGCTCTTGGAAGCAAATACTGGCTGAGAAAAATAAAACTAGACTGAAAATTACTAGGCAACCCAATTTAAATCATCCTCATCCGAGACAAATGCTGTGCTAACCTCTTCATCTCAGAGTTGCACTTGCAACCTACATCCTCAGTTATTTGCTGGATGTATTCCAATCTCTGTCTTCCTCTACAGTTTCTACGCTCTACAACTCCCTCTGGTATCATGAAACTTTTTCCTGATGATGTCTTAGCGGGTGTCCTACCATCCTGTCCCTTCCTCTTGCCAGTGTCTTCCACATATTCCTTTCCTTGCCGATTCTGCGGATAACATCTTCATTGCGTACCTAATCAGTCCACCTAATTTTCAACATCCTCCTGCAGCAACACATCTCAAATGCTTCCATTATCTTCTGTCTCGGTTCTCTCACAGTCCATGTTTCACTACAATACAATGCTGTGCTGCAAATGTACATTCTCAGAAGTTTGTTCCTCAGAGTAAGGCCTGTGTTTGATCCTGGTAGACTTCTCTTGGCCAGGAATGTCCTTTTTGCCAGTGCTAGTCTGCTTTTGATGTCCGCCTTGCTCCGTCAGTCATTGGTTATTTTGCTGCCTACGAAGCAGAATTCCTTGACTTCGTCTACTTCGCGATCACCAATCCTGATGTTAAATTTAGCGCTGGCCCCATTTCTGCTACTCCCCATTACTTTCGTCTTTCCCTGATTTACTTTCACCCCATATTCTGCACTCACTAAATTTTATATTACGTTCTGGACTTTCACTGAGGGTAACAATGTCATCAGCGAATCGTATCATTAATATCCTTTTACTTTGAATTTTAATTCTACTTTTGAAACTTCCCGTCATTGCTTCTTTGATGTGTAGATTGAACAGAAGGGGCGAAAGATTATATACCTGTCATACACTCTTTTTAATCCAAGCGCTTCGTTCTTGGTCTACTACTCTTATTGTTCCCCCTTGGTTCTTGTACATACTGTACATTACCTCTATTTCCATATAGCTTACACCCATTTTTCTCAGAATCTCGAACATCTTGCACCACGTGACACTTTAGAATGCTTTTGCCAGGTCGACAAATCCTGTGAACGTGTCGTGATTTTTCTTTCGTCTTGCTTTCATTATAAACTGCAACGTCAGGACTGCCTCTCTTATGTTTTTACCCTTCCTAAAGCCAAACCGACAATCATTAACACTTTCTCAGTTCCCTTTTCAATTCTTCTATATATTATTCTTGTCAGCAACTTGGAAGCATGAGCTTTTAAGCTGGGTGTGCGATAATTCTGACACTTGTTAACTCTGGCAATCTTCGGAATTGTGTGGATATTTTTTTCTGAAAGGTACATGGTATACAGGCAGACTTAAATATTCTACACACAAACGCGAATGGTCGTTTTGCTGCCACTTTCCCCAATGACTAAAAATTTTTTATCTATCGCTTCTTCCTTATTAGATCTTAAGTCTACCAAAGCTCTCTTACATTCTGATTCTAATAGTGGATCACGTGTCTCTTCTGTATGACTCCTGTTTCTTCTCCTATCACGTTAGCAGACAAGTCCTCCCTCTCATAGAGGCCTTCGGTGTATTCTTTCCGCATAACAGCACTCTCTTCGTATTCAACAATGGAATTCCTACTGCACTCTTAATGTAACCACACTTGCTTTCAGTTTCAGCGAAGATTGATTTGGCTTTTCGATATGCTGAGTCAATGCTTCCGACAATCATTATTTATTTTTCGACTTCTTCACAGTTTTTATGCAGCTATTTCGTCTTATCTTCCCTGCCCTTGCTGTTTATTTCATTCCTAAGTGACTTGTATTTCTGTATTCCAGAATTTTTCTGAACGTATTTGTACTTCCTTCTTTCGTCTATAAGCTGAAGTATTTCTTCTTTTACCCTCTGTTCCTTCGCAGTTGCCTTCTTTGTAAATACGTTTTCCTTTCCAACTTCAATGATTGCCGTTTTTAGAGATGTCCATTCCTCTACTGCTGAACTGCCTATTGAGCTATTGTTTATCGCAGTATGTATAGCTTTGTGGACTTCAAGCGTATCTTTTCATTCTTTGTGCATTGATTCTTCCTGACTAGTCTCTTAAACTTCAGCCTACTCTTCATCATTGTTAAATTGTGATCTGACTCTATATCTGCTTATGGGTACGGCTTACAATCCAGTATCAGGTTTCGGAATCTCTGCCTGACCGTGATGAAATCCAACCGAAATCTTCCTGTATCTCCCGGCCTTTTCCAAGTATACCTCCTCCTCCTGTGATTATTGAACAGAGTATTCGCTATTACTTGCTGAAATTTACTGCAGAACTCAGTCTTTTTCCTCTCTCATTCCTAATACCAAGCCCTTATGTCCCGCAAACCTTTCTGCCACCCCTTCCACTAGAACAACATTCTAGTCCTCCATCACTCTTAGATTTTCGTCTCCCTTTACGTACTAAATTACCCGTTCAGTATCCTCGTATACTTTATCTCTTCATCTTCGTCTTGCGACGTCGGCATGCATATTTGAATTACCGTTGTCAGTGTTCCACATACCAGAGCCACAAGAATGAATAGCGAACCTAACGGCAAACCTCCCACAGGTAGACAAACATGGCTGGCCTGTCATCCTTCAGTCCACTCAGGAGGCGAGCCAAGGTTCAGTACTAGCTGAGTCAACCCGCCGGGTGAAAGCTGCAGCTTCTGGCCTTCAGACCAGGGGCGCCACAGAATTTCACAGGTGCCAATATGAAAGCTGTAAATTTGTGTCCCACCTCTCAGTGATTTAGGAGTGCGGGTGATGAGTAGTAAAATTAGCTCGAAGTGAGCCACTTTGGTTCAGTTTTTTGGTGCTACGACATGGTTGGTATTCAAGTTCATTTACGTTATATATTTCTGTCGGTGATCGTATTATCGTCTGTCAAAGGGAAAATATTGATCAGTATACATATACATCTATACTCCGAGTGCCGTGTTAAGGTGTATGGTAGAGGGTACTTCTGGCATCATTTTCGTTTCCCCCCTTTTCTTATTTATGATTGGTGCGTGGGGAGAACGACAGTCAGTAATCTTCTGCATGAGCTCAAAGTCCTCTGGTTTTCCTGCCGTTGTCATATCACGAACTGTATGTTCAGGGAAGTAAAATGTTGTCTGATTATTCTTGGAATTAACAGTCTAATGAGATGACTCGATATAGCTGTCACGACTTTGAAGAACTGCATGTTTGCCAACAGCTATGCGAATTTGTTATTTATTTTCTACTGAATGCGGTCGTAGCGACCATCTTCACAGGAAGACTATATCAACAAAAACAAACGAACAATATACACACAGGATAAAACAAATAAGCTGTCAAGTTCATCAAGATAAACATTAGGAAGCACCTGCAAAGAAGCTACACATTACATGGATGTGTAATTCAACTTTCCATTGGATAAACTGAAAACTAATAAAGTCATCAAATGTTTACAGAACCACGCATAACAGACCAAGATTTCGATATCGTCACAAAATTGACTTCACCATGACTAAACAGAACGATCATTAAGGTGGTAGCATAACGATTGACCTCTGTTGTTGCGAGTACATCATAGAACTTTTGAAGCCGCGCGGGATTAGCCGAGCGGTCTCAGGCGCTGCAGTCGTGGACTGTGCGGCTGGTCCTGGCGGAGGGTCGAGTCCTCCCTCGGGCATGAGTGTGTGTGTTTGTCCTTAGGATGATTTAGGTTAAGTAGTGTGTAAGCTTAGGGACTGATGACCTTAGTAGTTGAGTCCCATAAGATTCCACACACATTTGAACATTTTTTTGATAGAACTTTTGCATATATGAGAAAATTCGATACTTTGCAATTCAAAGATTATCCTTCAGTAATCGATTAGTGTTACGTTGAATTCAATATTCATCTAATGTGCAGCTTGTTTTCTTCCTGAGAATATGATCGCTACTACGGAAACCAGTAGAAAACAAATAAGAAATTTGCACAACTGATGGCAAACATGCATTGCGCTGTAAGGTATTAGATTTCTCATACATGGATAATTTCTTTGACGTATTCGTCGCAACAGATGTCAGACATCGTTTTACCACCTTAACGATTTTTCCGCTTAGTCGTAGTGGAGTCAGTTTTGTGCTGGTGTCGAACTCAACATCTGTCATACGTGGTTCTGTAAACGGTTTGTGACTCTGATGCTTTTCAGTTTATCCGTCTAGTGTACAACGTTTTATTCTTCATGTGGAGATGACCGATACGACCAAAACCATAGAAAATAAATACGAAATTTGTACAGGTGATGGCAAAAGTGGAATTATTCATATTCTTGGAACGGTGTTGCGGTTGTCACCTTCAGTCCGGAGGTTGGTTTCATGACACAGTCCACGCTAGTTCATCCTGTGCAGTCCTCTTGATCTTTGCATCACTGCTTCAGCCTACATAGATTTGGTGTCAAATTACAATTTTTAGCGCCCACACTCTCCTCGATTACCAGATTTACGACTTCTTGATAGCTGGGGATGTATGCTTTAAACTGAGCCCTAATTTTAGTCATGGATCCCTTATTTTAGTCATGATATCGCACACCTCCCTCTTCTCCAAAATTGGCTTCAGTACCTTTTCATTAATTATTCGATCTACTCGTATGATCTTCAGCAGTACTTTTTAACAGCAAGTCTTAAAAGCTTCTATTCTATGCTTGTCTGAACTGTTCACCGTCCGCGTTTCACATCTGTGCAAGGGTACATACCAGAAAAATACCTTCAGAAAATTTATTGGGACACTTAAACTTTTTTTCGATGTTAACAAATTTCTCTTTTTGACGCTTTTCTTGTTGTTGTCAGTCTGCGTTATATAATCTCTCGACATAGGCCACCGTTACTTATTTTAGTGCCCTAATAACAAAACTCAAGGACTACTTTTGGTATCTCATTTCCTACTGCAATTCCCTCAGCATTGCCTGATTTAATTCGAGGGAATGCCATTATTTTTGTTTTACTTTTGGTTGTATTCATCTTCCAGTCTCATTCTGTTCAAATGATGGCTTTTCTGTCATTGGCCAACCTCTTCTTGGAAAGTAGGTTTTCGAGATTTAGCAGTAAACTTCCCCGCGAAGCACAACTGGGTTGAAGAACATTTCCATAAAGCTCTTAATAAATGAACACTTGAATAAATACTCCGATCTTCTTTGAATATTCTCCATCTCTTCTTTTAATCCTATTGGGTGAAGCTTACAGACTGACGTGCAGAACTCAATAATCAGTGGCCGAAGAGTTTTGCGGGTCAATTCGTTCTTGAGTGAATTAAATTTTCTTAGGACTGTCCCAGTGAATCTCATCTTTGGATCTGGTTTACCTACAGCCGTTCCAGTTCAGGTCAGCAGCAATAACATCGCTGTTGGATGGGCATTAGCCAACATTCGAACACTACTATTTTCAAGTTATGTGTCTCCTACGAAAGCATCATCATTGAGCCTTTCGACGCCTCATTAACGGTAGCTGCTAGATTGCTGGACGCTGTTCGAAGTGGAATGGAGACCACGTGAAGCAGCATGAGATATAATATTCAAAACATCGTTTTTCTTTAGCGGTTCTGCTCTCCCTTGGTAGAGTCCGCTGCTCATGGGCAATCATCTATGTATAAGCTTGGCTTTTTTATTATTGTAGTTCTACGGCTGCATGCTATTCGTTGCGCCAAAGGCACATCAATATCTTTTTATATGTGGATCGTGGAGACATTACTCTCAGGTATTCCTATTTAGTTTGGGTACTGAGTTTCCGAGAGAGGGACACGGACAGGCCATTATTTTCTTGGATGTGTGCCGATGACCATATTTACCCTGGTCAATTAACCGTACGAGCGCAGTAGATGTTACTCAACCACCGTAAACATCGTGGAGTTCTGCATTTCGGCTGCTTTGGCTGGCTCTGAGCACTATGCGACCTAACTTCTGAGGTCATCAGTCGCCTAGAACTTAGAACTAATTAAACCTAACTAAACTAAGGACATCACACACATCCATGCCCGAAGCAGGATTCGAACCTGCCACCGGAGCGGTCTCTCGGCTCCAGACTGTAGCGCCTAGAACCGCGCGGTAACTCCGGCCGGCTGGGTGCTTTGGTTCTCTCTTCAAGTGGGAAGGGATTTGATCTGCGGACTCTAGCAGCTTTTTGTGGCATAACTACTGATAATCGAAGATTCGTTAGTGCCAGTAAACCTCCGATTCTCTGCACTAACGAACTCCCATTAATAAAAGAACTTCGAACTTACGATTAAATAAATAAATGCGTGTTAAATATTTGACGTTAAGTAGATAATCAGGAAAAAGCTTTGAAAAGATATGAAATTATACTTAAGGTTTGCTGGAAATCGGCGAGTGCTCTGATTGTCGAAAACTGGTTGAGTATAGTCTGGGAAATTGCTCGCAGTGAGTTATAGTGCCTCAACATATATACACAGTTTCTAACAGTAATTCTTATCTTACATCGTTAAACCTTTAACATAAGATCATTCCTTTTAATGAGAAGATTCTGGCAACATTTTAAATTCGATCAATAATTATATGAAGATACTGAAAATCAAATTTTTGTCGTCCCTGTAATGCGTTAGGTAGGCAACTGCAACTGAGATTGTGCATCATGAATCACAAACTGGATTAGGCGTTTGCTAATACAGATAGCTGATGATACGCCTCTCTTTGACGGTAACAGCAGACGTAGCGGAAAGAAATGATGTGAAACAGAATGTTCAAAATTTGTAGGTGTGCATATGTGATACGAACGTGAATTGGAAATACCATATCAGAAACCTTGTTAAACCAATCAGTAACGTTTAACTTGCTTGTGGTTGTAAATACGCCACAAAATTATTTTACTTTCTCTACTTTCACTCCATATTTTAATATCATATGATGCAAAGGTCCGGATGTCGAACTCTAAGTCGGTTCTAGTTCAAATGGCTCTGAGCACAATGGGACTTAACATCTGATGTCATCAGTCCCCTAGAACTTAGAACTACTTAAACCTAACTAACCTAAGGGCATCACACACATCCATGCCCGAGGCAGGATTCGAACCTGCGACCGTAGCGGTCGCGCGGTTCCAGACTTTAGCGCCTATAACATCTCGGCCACCTCGGCCGGCAACTATGTGTTGTACAATGATATATTTTAATAGGTACTTTCAGTGGCAAATGTGGATGCTGTCTGTGAAATGTGTTGCGAATAGTGTTAGTAGCAAAGAGGTAATAAATTTAAACGTCATTCATGATACTGCAATTTTTGACACGCCGTAGTGTGAGTGACGTCATGTCTCCTAAATTACATGTCATACAATGGTACAATTTTGCTGGTACACACTGTGGTTGATGTGAAGTATGTCTGAAAAGTACTACGTTCCGAAAGATTGTCGTGACTTTGGATCCCCGCGCCAGATGTCACTGCTAATGCTCGAACCTTCCTCTTTCATTTGCAGCTGGTTCCGTTGTTCTGCGGTAGTTAGCGACAGCAGAGGAGGGGTCCAAAATGGAGTCTGTTATGGAAGCGCTTATAAAACAGCGATGTGTGATTGAATTCCTCACTGCTGAAGAAACTGGCCCGATTGAAATCCATCGACGCTTGCAAAAGACGTATGCAGACGATAAAATAGACGTGAGAAATATGAGGCAATGGATACGGCATGTTATGGGTGTAGGAAAGGGTGTGCATGGCAAGCCACTGCCCGCTGACCCTGCACAGCTGCCATCCCACGCAATGAAGAGCGTCTTAATCGGCGGATAACGACCAAAAAATTGTGGGCAATGCTGAATGTCGGATGTAATGCCTTGGAAACAATGTTGCAACATCTGGGTTACCGCAAAGTATGTGCGAGATAGGTCCCGTAGATGCTTACAGAAGAACAAAAAAACTCATCAAATGGAAATTTGTCGGGACCCGCTGGACCATCATGAAGCTGAAGATGACAATATCCCGAATATCATCGTCACCGGAGATGAAATGTGCTGGAATCCAAATAACAGTCCACGGAATGGCGACAAAGAAAAAATTCAAGACACAGCCGTCTGAAGCCAAAGTGATGTGCACAGTCTTCTGGGATAGCCAGGGGGTGGTTCTTTTTGGATGTCGTGGTGCCCGGAGAAACTGTCAATTCAGCACTCTGCAAGACGGCACTGACCAAGCTGAAAGCCTGAGTTTCCAGGATAAGGCCAGAGAAGAAGACCAACTTTCACCTGCAACATGATAACGCCAGGTCCCACACTGGTTTTGCGACCACACAACTCATTGCAAATCTCGGCTGGACTGTCTTGCCACAACCACCGTATAGTCCCGATTTAGCGCCTTCAGACTTGCATCTCTTTGGATCTCTGAAAGATGGACAACTTGGCGAACATTTTCAAGACTCGGATGCTGTTGTCAAAGCTGTAAGGAAGTGGTTAGCCTCAGCTGGTTCCGATTTTTACAAGCGCGGCACGTAGGCTCTGGTTCATCGTTGACAAAAGTGCATAACGAATGGTGGTGTCTTTGTGAAAAAATGACAGTCTGTAGCTGAAATATTCCTCTATTTGGCTGTGTTGTTATGATTTATGTATCTCCTGTATTCCCGTGAATAAAAATAGAAGGCAATTCTTTCGGAACGACCCTCGTAGTAAAGAAGTGATAAATTAAAACGACATGTGTAAGTAGGCTGTTTATGTTTTCTTATTGGCAACGTTACGTAGCGCTCTGTATGAAAAATCACTGGCTGTACTGTGTGCAGTCTGTGGCTAGTTTGCATTGTTGTCTGCCATTGTAGTGTTGGGCAGCCGGATGTGAACAGCGCGTAGCGTAGCGCAGTTGGAGGTGAGCCGCCAGCAGTGGTGGATGTGGGGAGAGAGATGGCGGAGTTTTGAAATTTGTAAGACTGGATGTCATGAACTGTTATATATATTATGATTTTTGAACACTACTAAGGTAAATACATTGTTTGTTCTCTATCAAAGTCTTTCATTTGCTAACTATGCCTGTTAGTAGTTACCGCCTTCAGTAGTTTGAATCTTTTATTTAGCTGGCAGTAGTGGCGCTCGCTGTATTGCAGTAGTTCGAGTAACGAAGAGTTTTGTGAGGTAAGTGATTTGTGAAAGGTATAGGTTAATGTTAGTCAGGGCCATTCTTTTGTAGGGATTATTGAAAGTCAGATTGCGTTGCGTAAAAATATTGTGTGTCAGTTTAAGGATAGTCATGTATAATTTTTCTAAGGGGATGTTTCATACATGCTTCACGAACAGTTTTACTGCACGAACAGCGAAAATACAGTATGCGGTAAACAATTTTCCTCTCATCATTTCGTGGCGATCTTCGGCGAGAAAAAGTTTCAGAAAGGTTTGAAGTAATGCGCAAAGTTGTTCCACGTCACTAAGTACTCCAATTCTCAAATACTGGAAGACTGAAGTATGGCTGTTCGCGCGTCGTGGGCAGCACTGCATTCTCACCTTCAGCCCCGCCCCTTTGGTAAGCAGGTGGTTCTTTCCCCACAGCGATGATTTCCGGACAGTGAGTGATATGTGTACCAAGTTTGGTTGGAGTTGGTCCGGTGGTTTGTATACGTACATCCATTTTTATAATTTCTGTGGGTGTATGAAGCCAACGGCCCTGACGCAGTGGAAACACCGGTTCCCGTCATGTCACCGAAGTTAAGCACTGTCGGGCCGGGATAGAACTTGGGATGGGTGACCATCCGGTCTGCTGAGCGCTGTAGGCAAGCGGGGTGCACTCAGCCCTTGTGAGGCAAACTGAGAAGCTACTTGATCGAGAAGTAGCGGCTCTGGTCTCGTAAACTGACATACGGCCAGGAAACCGGTGTGCTGACCGCATGCCCCGCCATATCCACATCAGTGACGCCTGTGGGCTGAGGATGACACGGGGTGCGGTCGGTACCATTGGGCCTTCCTGGGCCTGTTCTGGCGGAGAGTTTTTGTGGGTGTATGGATGTGGATTTACTAATTCTGTTCGCAACACACTTCGCTAACAGTATCCATCTATACCACTGAATGCACCTGCCAAATTACATCACTGTACAGCACATACGAGGGTGGTTTGAAAAGTTATCGGAATGGAGTAGGAAAAAAGTACTTACATCACTGAATCTTTTTTTAATTTTCAAAAAAAAAAAAAATGGCTCTGAGCACTATGGGACTTAAAAGCTCTGGTCATCAGTCCCCTAGAACTTAGAACTACTTAAACCTAACTAACCTAAGGACATCACACACATCCATGCCCGAGGCAGGATTCGAACCTGCGACCGTAGCAGTCGCACGGTTCCGGACTGCGCGCCTAGAACCGCGAGACCACCGCGGCCGGCTTATTTTTCAATGCAGTCGCCTTGTAGACTAATGCACTTGGTCCAACGATGTTCTAGTGATCTGACCCATCTCGAAAATGAGTTTCTTCCAGGCCTGCAAAATAGTTGTCAACTACGGCTATCAATTCTTCGTTTGAAGTTAATCTTCGTCCACCATGAAAAATTTTAAGTTTTGAGACGAGATGATAGTCTGACGGAACCATATCAGGTGAATAAGGCGGGTGTGGCAACAATTCATACCTTAGTTCGTGTAATTTTGCCATGGCGACGGAACATGTGTGCGGACGCGCATTGTCTTGATGGAAGATGACTTTCTTCTTTGCTAAACCTGGCCTTTTTTCGCGTATCTTTCGTTGCAGTTTGTCCAGGAGGTTAGCATAGTATTCTCCGGTAATTTTTCCCCAGTGGGGAGATGATCTACAAACACAATCCCCTTTACATACCAGAACACTGATACCATGACTTCTCCCGCCGAAGGAATTGTCTTTGCTTTTTTTGGTGGTGGAGAATCAGCATGTTTCCACTGCCCTGACTCTTGTTTTGTCTCTGGGGTGTAGTAGTGCACCCAAGTTTCATCTGTGGTCACAAAAAATCTTGTTCGTTTCTTCTAAAGCGGGCCAAACATTGTTCAGATATGTCCATTCTCATGCATTTTTGAACCAGCATCAAGAGTCGTAGCACCCATCTTGCAGATAATTTTTTTATTTCTAATTCTTCAGTTAAAATGTGATATGCCCTTTCAGATTACATCTGGCAAGTGTGAGCAATTTCACACACTTTCAATCGGCGATCCTCCATGACCATTTTGTGCACTTTTGCAATGATTTCTAGAGTACTGACACATCTTGGCCGACCACTGCGCGGATCATCATATAAGTTCCCCCGACCAGATTTAACTTCATTTGTCCACTTGGCAACAGTTGAATATGAAGGAGCAGAGTACCCCAGTGTATTCTGGAAATCAGCATGAATGTCCTTTGCTTTTATACCTTTCATTACGAAGTACGTACTCACTGCTCGAATCTCTATTTCTCCCATCTTCGCAAATCACTACGCGGGAACAACAACAGCGCCACGTCACCGCCTCAGCTCTCTTCCAAGAGCACTGACGTAGCACATGTTTACGGGCAACAGTCCAATGAATATCACGTGAACAACTCGGTGCGCTAGCGCTGCCCTCTCGTGGTGATTCCAAGAACTTTTCAAACCAACCTCATAATTCTGGAGATGTTGCGCCATAAACATTGAGATGTGTGAGAAACTACTTTTTGCTTGAAACTAAGCTTAAAGTTACCCAGACTATACTCATGCACGGTTTCATTATGGGAGCACTTAGCGACTTGCAACCAACTTTAAAAATAATTTCAGACCTTTTCTACATTTTTTCTCGCTTACAAGCTTAACGTGAAATATGAGTATTTAACACTTTCACTAATTAGTAAAGTAACACACATGGTACTGGTACTGTTCGTTAAACGTGATTTATAAGATTTAGTATTATTTTTTGTAAGTTATTTTATGCAGTGTTAGAAATGTACAAAATTGCAATGGGACCTTGAATTAGTGTTAGAGCAAAACTCATATTTAACTGTTAATTAACATTACAGAACAACTGGTGGTTGAATATTCAACTGTTTCTGATCCCACATACTTTGATTCCGCCACTGATTTATGGTTCAAATGGCTCTGAGCACTATGGGACTTAACATCTAAGCTCATCAGTCTCTTAGAACTTAGAACTACTTAAACCTAACTAACCTAAGGACATCACACACATCCATGCCTGAGGCAGGATTCGAATCTGCGACCGTAGCAGTCGCGTGGTTTCAGACTGAAGCGCCTAGAACCGCTCGGCCACATCGGCGGGCCACTGATTTATCTACCAGGAAAATTATCTCTTACCACTGCAACGAAATTTATCTGCAATAGGAGGACAATATTATACACAGTAACGAAGATAAGGTGTTAGAAAAAAACCCCTTTATAAGTCCGATGTTAAATTCACCAGGGCTCTCAAGCAAACATCAATTGCTGGAATACCTTAAATTATATTAGTCCAACGTTCCACAATGTTCCTACAACGTCTTAACAGCAGCTACATAGTAACGCATCATGAACAGTATGCTGAAGAAGACGATGAAATATAGCTTGCCAATTTGTTAAGAATTCATGATGACAGGAGTGATATTACAAGGTAAACACATTGGAATGCACGATCATAACTGTGCGAAACAATATATATATATCATCAATGTTTAAAACAACCATTAGATGACGATGAGACAAGTAATTTAATACATGTGACGTCACCAGCCGCGCGGGATTAGCAGAGCCGTCTAGGCGTTGCAGTCGTGGACTGTGCGGCTGGTCCCGGCGGAGGTTCGAGACCTCCCTCGGGCATGGGTGAGTGTGTTTGTCCTTAGGATAATTTAGGTTAAGTAGTATGTAAGCTTAGGGGCTGATGACCTTAGCAGTTAAGTCCCATAGGATTTTACACACATTTGAACATCTTTTTGTGACGTCACCAAATGATATACCTCGCTGCTCGTGCGGCCGATTGGGCAACGTGGGCCAATTTGCTGCCCAGCAAGCTCCCAGGATTTAAACGCAATAGGTTTCTTTCTTTGGGGTCGCATGAAGGAGCTAGTTTACAACACCCCATTAGGGTCCCAAATGAACCTCATAGCCCGCATAGCCGACTCCTCTTCTCTGCAGAGATCAAAATCATAGAAGGTATTATCAGGGACATGTGTGAAGTTATGCTTGAGCGATGCAACACTTGCATTCAAGGAAACGGTGCAAATTTCGAACACTTTTGCTAATTCATCTGTTGTGAACATGGAAGTTATAAAATTTTTGTCCTCCATGTAAGTAAGCAAAATCTGTATGAAAGTTATCTAAATAAATAAAAATATAAACTGAAAGTTATTTAAATATATAAAAATATGTCTGAAGTACTAAGTTTCTGACTGTGAGCTCTGAGCTGTAATAATAATTGAACTTTAGTAATGAATCTTGTACTGTTGTAGTGTGAAACCCAAGCTACACTGTAGAAGTAATTAATTGTACTGAAAAGGGAAGTGTTTCACACTGTAAAAGTTAGCAATCTGACTGCAAGAATTTTGAACAGTGTAAACTGCCTGAATAATTAACTTGGACATGAAACCTAGAGTAATTGGATTTGAAAAATTTGAGCCCGCATCTCGTGGTCGTGCGGTAGCGTTCTCGCTTCCCACGCCCGGGTTCCCGGGTTCGATTCCCGGCGGGGTCAGGGATTTTCTCTGCCTCGTGATGGCTGGGTGTTGTGTGCTGTCCTTAGGTTAGTTAGGTTTAAGTAGTTCTAAGTTCTAGGGGACTTATGACCACAGCAGTTGAGTCCCATAGTGCTCAGAGCCATTTGAACCATTTTTTTTGAAAAATTTGATCACAAAAACTGTCTCTGAATAATAAAAGTTGGCCCTGATTGAATAAATTAAAAAAATCATAATCTTTTCTCCTTACCTCTATTCTGCCCAAATCTGGATAACGCGTTGCAGTACTGCTCTGTCTTGCGCGCCGCTATGCTAAAGCTGCAAATTACCGTATCTACACCGAGACACTCGAGAGGTGCAATGAGTTCTCTGTTAATTGCAAATCGAACAGTTTATCGAACAAACTTGGTTGGATGATCCGTTAAAGGAATTGAAAGAGAAAGGTTGGTAAGAAAATGAAATATGAGCCAAAATGACAACACTATGTTGTTTTTTTTTTTTTTGTATTGAGAAAAAGTGCTCAAAGCAGATTTTAAATTTAATGAAATTTAATGAATTTCTCTACATCCAATCTCTCAAATATAACAACTTTCAGTACAATAACAAAGTTAGTTCCATGGCGCAGCAACATCGAAAAAAGAGTAACATCATTTTTGTATTTACCTGACATTCCATTACATTTCTTCCTTTACAAATCAATTTCACAATCATGTTGATTGAACAAAATGATACTCTGAGATATTAAAATTGAATCATAATATTGCCATAGCTTCCTCACTCTGCCACTGTTTTACATTATCAGCCGAACTCTAACACAGTTGAAGTTCGACTCTGTCCCTACCCACGCTAAACACTGTCAGCTCCCACTCCGCCCTCGCGCAGGTTAAAGATGTTGGCTTAATTTCTGCGGTACAGCTTACAACATCGCTGCTCGCTCACAGTCGTTTCAGATACCAAAATTATACATGGCACCTATCATGTTGTTATTTCGAGTTTCTTCCCTCTAGTTCCTTCTTTCTTTGTTTACAGATTTTAGTAACGAAAACGTAGGTCATTTATTGGCTGTGACGCAATTCGGAAACTCATACTCATTTACTTGTGACGTAGTACGGTAGGTCTTTCTAGTACTGTAATTTGCAACAAACCACCAGAGACCGTAAGACCGACCAATAAAATTATGAATCCTAATTCAATGTAAACACATAACTGTCTAGCTAAATGCAAAAAAAAGAAAAAAAATACTGCCTGCCAGACGTAAGACTCGAACCATGAGTCGCACGCGGTGAAGTCGCGCACATAGGCCCGGAGTCACACCGACGCGAATATTTGACTTGTATTTGACGATCAGCCTCGACAGATCAACAGACATAACCGCTGCGCCGTACCGCGTGGTACGAGGGCGACGTAAAATGTCCAACATCTTTCGTCCACTTTTGGGGTATTTTCCTACATTTGCGGCTCCATGTCTTATATCAAATTACTTTTCTCAGCATTATCTATGTCGCTTTGTGGGTTTTTAAACATTAATAAGAGTCACCCTGCATATATTTTGCAGACAGAAAGACAATTGAGACTCTTACGTAAATATGATAATATGTCATATTTATTATAATAAGACTTTCCTGGCGCATCAGTACTGAAAGTATTAGTCTTATTCGTACGTAAATAATCGGTGCTCTAGTTAGAGCGTCTTGGTTGCACTGGATATTTAGGTGCAAATGCGTAAAATATTAAGCTTCATACCTTTCTTTACGCATCGGAGGTCAGCCAGTTTGCTAAGTCTTGCCCAGTTGATGCTACTGAAACAACTCGTGATATCCTCCTTTTTTACTGAGAAAATTGTTTTGTAAAGTAGCTGACATGTTGCATATCATATCGAACAGTTACGAACAAGAAAATGTCAATTAGGAAGACAGTTCTACTTCAGACCACGTAATGTGACAATAGCCTGTAAATTACGACATCGCATCAGCAATTCAGGCTGCAGACTTTAAGAAGTGTAACATCACACTGAGCCTGCAGATAGTTACATTATTGAGCGTATACGACTGCGAGTGTGTTTCACTGGGACGGCAGAGTACAAATTCCGTGTACCCACCGCTAAACGCTGTAAGAAAGATATCTCCGCCTGGAAAATAACTGCGTATTCCTCTGAACATCCGTATTTGCTGAAAAGAGGCTGTAATTCGTGCTGGAGGCCAAGCGACAGTTTGCAGGGCAGAGTTTTTCCTCACGTAACTGGTGCCAGTGTTACCTTGGTCGGCAGATATATGTTAGCAAACATACCGTTCAGCGTTGATAGTTGGTAACACTGTGCAGTCGTTATCGCACTTCCACCTGGGATGGAACTGATGAGCATGTTCTACTATCAGCATTTATCTCGCTGATGTAGAGTTACCTGCAAACTGCTGAGGAATCCATGGTGTTGTTGTTGTGGTCTTCAGTCCTGAGACTGGTTTGATGCAGCTCTCCATGCTACTCTATCCTGTGCAAGCTTCTTCATCTCCCAGTACCTACTGCAACGTACATCCTTCTGAATCTGCTTAGTGTATTCATCTCTTGGTCTCCCCCTACGATTTTTACCCTCCACGGTGCCCTCCAATGCTAAATTTGTGATCCCTTGATGCCTCAAAACATGTCCTACCGACCGATCCCTTCTTCTAGTCAAGTTGTGCCACAAACTTCTCTTCTCCCCAATCCTATTCAATACCTCCTCATTAGTTACATGATCTACTCACCTTATCTTCAGCATTCTTCTGTAGCACCACATTTCGAAAGCTTCTATTCTCTTCTTGTCCAAACTAGTTATCGTCCATGTTTCACTTCCATACATGGCTACACTCCATACAAATACTTTCAGAAACGACTTCCTGACACTTAAATCTATACTCGATGTTAACAAATTTCTCTTCTTGAGAAACGCTTTCCTTGTCATTGCCAGTCTACATTTTATATCCTCTCTACTTCGACCATCATCAGTTATTTTGCTCCCCAAATAGCAAAACTCATTTACTACTTTAAGTGTCTCATTTCATAATCTAATTCCCTCAGCATCACCCGACTTAATTTGACTACATTCCATTATCCTCGTTTTGCTTTTGTTGATGTTCATCTCATATCCTCCTTTCAAGACACTGTCCATTCCGTTCAACTGCTCTTCCAAGTCCTTTGCTGTCTCTGACAGAATTACAATGTCATCGGCGAACCTCGAAGTTTTTACTTCTTCTCCATGAATTTTAATACCTACTCCGAATTTTTCTTTTGTTTCCTTTACTGCTTGCTCAATATACAGATTGAATAACATCGGGGAGAGGCTACAACCCTGTCTCACTCCTTTCCCAACCACTGCTTCCCTTTCATGCCCCTCGACTCTTATAACTGCCATCTGGTTTCTGTACAAATTGTAAATAGCCTTTCGCTCCCTGTATTTTACCCCTGCCACCTTCAGAATTTGAAAGAGAGTATTCCAGTTAACATTGTCAAAAGCTTTCTCTAAGTCTACAAATGCTAGAAACGTAGGTTTGCCTTTTCTTAATCTTTCGTCTAAGATAAGTCGTAAGGCTAGTATTGCCTCACGTGTTCCAACATTTCTACGGAATCCAAACTGATCTTCCCCGAGGTCCGCTTCTACCAGTTTTTCCATTCGTCTGTAAAGAATTCGCGTTAGTATTTTGCAGCTGTGACTTATTAAACTGATAGTTCGGTAATTTTCACATCTGTCAACACCTGCTTTCTTTGGGATTGGAATTATTATATTCTTCTTGAAGTCTGAGGGTATTTCGCCTGTCTCATACATCTTGCTCACCCAGATGGTAGAGTTTTGTCAGGACTGGCTCTCCCAAGGCCATCAGTAGTTCTACTGGAATGTTGTCTACTCCCGGGGCCTTGTTTCGACTCAGGTCTTTCAGTGCTCTGTCAAACTCTTCACGCAGTACCTTATCTCCCATTTCGTCTTCATCTACATCCTCTTCCATTTCCATAATATTGTCCTCAAGTACATCGCCCTTGTATAAACCCTCTATATATACTCCTTCCACCTTTCTGCCTTCCCTTCTTTGCTTAGAACTGGGTTGCCATCTGAGCTCTTGATATTCATAAAAATGGTTCTCTTCTCTCGAAAGGTCTCTTTAATTTTCCTGTAGGCAGTATCTATCTTACCCCTAGTGAGACAAGCCTCTACATCCTTACATCCATGGTGCACTTCATATATTCGAAGTTGTGGCACAACTTTCCCTCCTTAAGATGGCAGAACGTCAGTGATTTTCACGTCGTCTCTGAATACAATGGTCTAACCGCTTACTCCATTAATCTTGCACTATTAATCAAACAAAAATCGTAAGGATCCAGCTGTACGCGTTACTTAAAGCAAGATACTAAATTGGGGACTGCTCAATTATGGTACTTCTTAGAGCGAAAGATGTAAACTCTTTTCTATCTGCTGTGCAGTTGAGGCTTTAAGGGGTAGACCATTTGATGTGAATATGGGAGCTAGCCCTCTGTTCACTTCAAACTAGAGCGACAACACCTGATCATGGTTTTTAGGGAGATGACCAACATCTGATCGTGCTTTTAAGGGAGGCTTAAGGGAGAATCAGGCGCAATAAATTTTAACTGCACGACTACATCGCATTTTGTTGGATGAAAAAAACTGGCATTCTTTGGTTACATACACTGCTGGTCATTGAAATTACTACACCAAGAAGAAATGCATATGATAAACGGGTATTCATTGGACAAATATATTATACTGGAACTGACATGTGATTACATTTTCACGCAATTTGGATGCATAGAGCTTGAGAAATCAGTATCCAGAACAACCACCTCTGGCCGTAATAACGGCCTTGATACGCCTGGGCATTGAGTCCAACAGAGCTTGGATGGCGTCTACAGGTACAGCTGCCCATGCAGCTTTAACACGATACCACAGTTCATCAAGAGTAGTGAATGGCGTATTGTGACGAGCCAGTTCCTCGGCCACCATTGACCAGACGTTTGTAATTGGTGCGAGATCTGGAGAAAGTGCTGGCCAGGGCAGCAGTCGAACATTTTCTGTATCCAGAAAGGCCCGTGCAGGACTTGCAACATGTGGTCGTGCATTATCCTGCTGAAATGTAGGGTTTCGCAGGGATCGAATGAAGGGTAGAGCCACGGGTCGTAACACATCTGAAATGCAACGTCCACTGTTCAAAGTGCCATCAATGCGAAAAAGAGGTGACCGAGACGTGTAACCAATGGCACACCATACCATCACGCCGGGTGATACGCCGGTATGGCGATGGCGAATACACGCTTCCAATGTTCGTTCACTGCGATGTCGCCAAACACGGATGCGACCATCATGATGCAGTAAACGTAACCTGAATTAATCCGAAAAAAATGACGTTTTGCCATTCGTGCTCCCAGGTTCGTCGTTGAGTACACCATCGCAGGCGCTCCTGTCTGTGTTGCAGCGTCAAGGGTAACCGCAGCCATGGTCTCCGAGCTGATAGTCCATGCTGCTGCAAACGTCGTCGAACTGTTCGTGCAGATGGTTGTTGTCTTGCAAACGTCCCCATCTGTTGACTCAGGGATCGAGACGTGGCTGCACGATCCGTTACAGCCATGCGGATAAGATGCCTGTCATCTCGGCTGCTAGTGATACGAGGCCGTTGGGATCCAGCACGGCGTTCCGTATTACCCTCCGGAACCCACCGATTCCATATTCTGCTAACAGTCATTGGATCTCGACCGACGCGAGCAGCAATGTCGCGATACCTTAAACCGCTATAATCCGACCTTTATCAGAATGGGAAACGTGATGGTACGCATTTCTGCTCCTTACACGAGGCATCACAACAACGTTTCACCAGGCAACACCGGTCAACTGCTGTTTTTGTATGAGAAATCGGTTGGAAACTTTCCTCAGGTAAGCACGTTGTAGGTGTCGTCACCGGCGCCAACCTTGTGTGAATGCTCTGAAAAGCTAATCATTTTCATATCACAGCATCTTCTTCCTGTCGGTTAAATTTCGCGTGTGTAGCACGTCATCTTCGTGGTGTAGCAATTTTAATGGCCAGTAGTGTACTTTTACACTTTTATGTCATACAGTATCATATTTTGGGGTAACTACACAAAACGAGAGAAAGTGCACATGATGAAAACTGATTCACTTTAGAAGCACGTGAAGACACACTTATAAGCTGAACGGTATAGTGGTTATGGTTATGGAAAGAAGAACGCACAAATCGGAACATTCACTGTCGACTGGCTGGCTCTTTGGAAGTGTTGTGGAATTTGTTGTATTGTGTGAATTAATTTGGAAACAAATAATGTAATGAGCTTGTCTAAACACGAGAGCCTCTATAAACCACTGTCGAGATTTCTTGTATCTTCTGTGTTTTACTTGTACAATAGCTGCTGATCCGTAAGAAGCGAGCGCATTTGCGGGTTGCCAGCCAGTGCTTTACAGACCAGGAAACAAGTAATCATTCCGCCTGTCATGATTCCTCTAAACTCGGAGGTAATTGAAATCTTTCTCCAATGCTCGCATTCTCTTGGCCAAACCATATTCTTTCCGTAGAAGCACGTACAAGGAAAGAACCATGCCGATAATAGTATCGATCATTATACGAAAAGTTTTCGAAATATGTCGGTCAGGGAAATTGAACTATCAATAGAACTTCGCGGGATTTATATTTATTATAACAGTGATCACTGACGAAATACACGGCTGAATCAGGCGGACAATGGGAATAGGGAGGAACACACAAAAAAAGAAATAAAACATAAAATATAATTAACAGCTATAACACGGGAGATCCAGGGGAGTACAGGACAGTTGCTCATTACTTCAAACAGGAGAGAGAAACCACTTAAAGACTAAGTCCAGGCAAGTGTTCAAGGTCAAACCTGGCACGTCTCAGGGTTGGGTCACTCCTTTTCTCGCAAGTTAGTACTCTTTGCTTTACGCAGTACAGGCAAATCACAACATAAACCCAAAAATGACCGGGACTGAAGTACACGAAAGCATTATTAATTTATAGTGTACTCGAAAAGCAAGTGGGAGTAACAGAGGTGACAGAAAACGAAGAAAAGAATGCGGTAATCTCGTATTTGGAAGAGAGACTGAAAAAATGAAGAAATGAAAAGAAAGGGCTACAGCACGATGTTAACGCTCGTAAATGCCACGATTCTCCTGGGTGAAGGTACAGAAGGCATGGGGAAATTTAATGATGGACATTGTGAGCCGAATAAAATAGAAGGCAATATTAAACAAAATTCAGACGAAAGTGATAATAAATAGCACTATGGAGAAGACTACTGTACTGAAAGAAAGGAATGGGAAGGCACTGTGGAGAAAGAGAAGTAATTATGCTATCTGGAAACAAAAGTGGCAGGTGGCAGGTGGCGGGAAAAGGATTAGGAGCAGAAAGATGCAGAAGAATAAGAACGTTTTGCTTCACAGCTATCTATTAGTGACAGTTTCTAAAATTGTAAGCTCGGGACGTGGTATTGTATTTTATTGATACCATAAAAAAACGGCAATACACAAGGATGTTAAATTTTTTTATGGACGAAGTAAAATCAACTGATGGAGTAGAAAATATTGGTTGGGAGAAGAATTATATGTTAAACTGTTATTAGCAGAAGGGAAAAGATAGTGAGTGATGTGCTCAGGAATGCCGGCACCGTTAATATGACGCTGGAGGGATAATGGTGGAGAAGAATGAGGCCGCATCATAGCTTGAAATACGTATGTGAGATTATTAGGTATTATACGTACACAATGTGCAAAAATCAAAAAACAGAATGAGAGTAAGTTGGCATCAAAGTAATCAAAAGACTGATGCCTATGATTAAAAGAACTTTAATTTATCAGATTTGACCCTCTCTCTCCGCGTTAGTAAGAGCGAGCCGGGCACTCTGGCCATGACGGGCAAAGTAACTGTTAGGGTCCTGGGGGCTATAAGGTGCTTGCATAGCGCAGGAAGTGCCTTTAACGTAGTCTCCCTGGATGGCCCAGTCGCCCTTTGAAGTCTAATCTGTTTTCTCTGGCGCCTCTCGAAGTTATAATAATTTTTGTGGATTTTAGTTATCCGGGTTTAAGGTAAGTGCTCAGTTTGTGTATTTATTGTGGAGAGCGAATGTTACTTAAGTCTTTCTAATGAAATTGTATTGGAAGTGCGTCTTGACTCCGTAATCCTACTTTAGTTACTGAAATTTCAGCAGTGCTATTAGAGGAGATACAGCCTTTATGTAAAGGATTAACTGCGGGCAAAGTGGCCATCCCGACAGTGGCTTCTGGCCACTTTGTGTATGAAAAAACGTAAAAGCAGAGGCCGAAAGATAGGCTCCGCGGTGATGCATACAGCACGTGCTTATAAAAGGGACCTAGAAGCGGCAAATAAAGAAACAGAAGAAAAATAAAGAGGAAAGAAGGAAAAAAGGAAAACAACCGTAGAGAAGAAAGGCAGTAAAAAGAAGACTGCGAAGAGTGGCAAACCCAACCCTAGAAGAACTTTTTTTGGCGATCACAATGAAGGAAAAGTATGCATATACCGCAAAAAAAAAAAAAAAATCAAATTCAGGGCCAAGAGAACAGTGGATTAAATACCAATTGTGCTCCCTCTGCACCTACGAACTTCGTACAGGACATAGAAACACATTTCCACGTTCATTTGGGAAAAGTGTAACTCGAATAATGTTTCACAATAAAATACATTTAGTTCTTTCTTAATATAGTTTTTACCCATTATTTTTGAGTTTAAAGCTAAGTGGTCACTTTGCCCACTCATGTCAGGCAAAGCGTTCATTTGCCACTTTATGAAAAACTGAATTGTTTAAAGCACTTAATTTGCTCCTAAGGTGCTTAAACTATTCTTATTATACTTCAACAGTTGTATGTTATAATTCATTATGATTGGACATAGCTATGCATTTCCGTCTGTTGTCACTCAGCGTAAAAGATAGGAACCTCTTAGCATGGCCAGTTTGCCCGGCTCTCCTCTACATTTTTGGCAACCTACTTACGTGGAACTGTCGCAAAGTAATCGACATGATTTTGAACTTTGTAACGCTTCTGAGAAACGGTCTTCGATATTCTGCGAGCAAAACTTGGTTCCGAAGAGTGTATTAAACTCAATGTTATCTGCTTAGCGACTCCAAGCTGAAGGAAATCTGAAGCAGACTGAGTTCTCGGCGACAGCCACCCTCATCATTGAAATTAAAAGAGAGTATATAGGACGATGTTTCGCATCAAAGGAATTCATTAACGCCTTTGTTTGGACTGTAAAGCCTTTGCTGTGCCCAATTACGCTCGCACATAAAGACTCATTCACATTTAAGCGGAACAGTGACTCATCTGATACCAAGGTAACAGTAAATCACTTGCCCTGATTTCGTAACACGCTGCCTGCTTAACGAGTACGTAAAACGCTCTCTATGCCTGCCTTTACTGGATTTTCTGTTAACATGTCTCGAATTCAGTTTTACAAAGACGATCAGTCACTTAGCATTAAATTATTATTAATATATTATGCGTCGTTCTTTCTTTCAGTAAGAGGGCATTTACTTGAAGATTTTTCGCAAGATGCATTATGTTTTATCTTGTTTAATCTACGGTACACTATCGAACAGCCAAAAATTTTTTTCTACTTGTCTTGTCTCGCCATTCCCAGACTAGATAGTCTTGAGCGTGATGTGACATAGACATATCTGTCCTTGCTTTCAGAAAAAGTTCCTCTTAAACTTCCCTCTTTATCTGTTTTGCTCAATACCTACTCGTCTTTTACTTTCCTTCTTGTACCACTATTGGTTGATTAATGTGATGAATTAACAGAGGAGATTGCAAGGAAATTCATATTAACGTAATATTTTGAAGTGGGTGTACTGATGGCAGCCAACAGAACATATTTTGCGTAAACAAGAGAGAAGAAGTTGATAGTGACAACACGTAAGGAACGCGTCACATCGTTTAAGCACTATGGAGTAACATTAAGAAGCAACAGAAAATAGAACGAACTACAAATTACAAGGGGCTTTCAACAAGTATTGCAGTCCGCCCCCGGTAGCTGAATGGTCACCGTTACAGATTGTCAATCCTCTGGGCCCGGGTTCGATTCCCAGCTGGGTTGGGGAATTTTCTCCAAAAAATGGTTCAAATGGCTCTGAGCACTATGGGACTTAACATCTGAGGTCATCAGTCCCCTAGAAAATGGTTCAAATGGCTCTGAACACTATGTGACTTATCTTCAGAGGTCATCAGTCCCCTAGAACTTAGAATTACTTAAACCTAACTAACCTAAGGACATCACACACATCCATGCCCGAGGCAGAATTCGAACCTTCGACCGTAGCGGTCGCGCGGTTCCAGACTGAAGCGCCTAGACCCGCTCGGCCACACCGGCCGGCCGATTTTTCCCCGCGCGAGGGAATGGGTGTTGCGCTGTCCCCATCATCATCCTATCATCCTCATCCACTGCTGGTCGCCGAAGTGGCGTCAGATTGAAAGACCGGCACCCGGCGAACGGCCTGCCCGACGGGCGGCCCTAGCCATACGATTAAATAAATAAGTAGTGCAACACATTTTTTTCTGAAAGCAGATTGGTATTATCCAGGATTCTAACACACCATATTATTCCCCACTCTTTTGGCTACAAAACCTTAGTTTGAAACATAATCTAAGTTCAATGCGACGGCATTCCGCCACCATCCTGGGAGGGCCTGCATGCCATCACGGAACCACTCTATTGGGCGACGTCGGAGCTAGCGTCTTGCTGCATCAATAACCTCCTCACCACCCACTTACTGATTCCCGCAGAGTGCTTCGTTCGTTGGACCCCGAAGTCGGAATGTGCTCGGTGCATGAGGAAGAACAGCCCAATGACGTATTGTGATCTCCTGTCGCAGACTTTCGTGCGACATTGCGTTATCTTGGAGAAGGAGAAGCTCGTTCACATTTTTGTGGCGACGAACACGCTGAAGTCAGTTCTTTAGCTTCCCGAGGGAAGCACAATACACATCATAGTTAATCGTTGCCCCGTGAGGACAACAAACAGAATAATCCCTTCACAGTCCCAGATGACTGTCACCATGACTTTACTGGCTAGTGTGGGGCTTAAAGTTTTTTCTTTGAAGGAGAGGCGGTGTGGAGCCACTGCATGGATTGCCGCTTTGTTACCGCTTCAAAGTGACGAATCCATGTTCCATCGCCTGTGACGATTTTCGACGAAAAGAAAATGCCACAATCAGCTTCGTAACGCGCAAGTAGTTCGGCACAGATCGTCCTTCGTAGCTGTTTATGGTCTTCTGTTAGGCGGGTAGGAACCCTGCAGGTACACACTTTTGAGTACCCCTGCTGGTGGTCGACTGTGTTAGCATGACCGACAGAGACATCCAGTTGAGCAGGGAGGTGTTTGATTTTGATCCATTGATCACCTCGAATGAGAGTGTCGGCACGTTCCAATATTGCAGCTGTGTGCGGCCAGCCAGCACGTTGGAGATCGATGAGGTTTGCGCGATTTTGCTGCCATGCTTATAGACGCATCGCCCAAAGACTCACCGTGTTTTTGTTAATTGCTAGATCTCCGTAGACACTCTGCAAATACCTATGAATATCTGCGATGCTTTGGTTTTCCGTCACTCAATGACTTTGCTTGGAACGCACTTCCGTTACAGAAGCCATTTTAAGTTTACGTATAGCGCCTCCACCTATCTGAACTTCATGAAACTGTAGGGGCTGAAGAGGAAATATTCCACGATGTCTCACAGGAAATTCCCCATTTTTTCAACCGAAACTCGTCGAGAAAAAAATATGTTGCATTATTTATTGAACGCTCTTTGTAAAAACAAAAAAATGGCTCTGAGCACTATGGGACTCAACTGCTGAGGTCATCAGTTCCATAGAACTTAGAACTAGTTAAACCTAACTAACCTAAGGACATCACAAACATCCATGCCCGAGGAAGGATTCGAACCTGCGACCGTAGCGGTCGCGCGTTCCAGACTGTAGCGCCTAGAACCACTCGGCCACTCCAGTCGGCTTGTAATAATAGGGAAGACAAATAAAGACATATTTGGTGGGAGGTTTCTGGTTAATGTGCAGTGGATTCCTAAAGCAACTAACATATACGATACTAGTGCGATCAATTATAAGGGTGTTACTTTACCGTTTGGACATCTTATTAGGTCTGCCTGACGGAAGGGGCTGAAGGGTGGGCACTGCTAGGGCCGGTATAGACCTTATCCAAATGACACAGAAATGCTAAACCGAGCGAGGTGGCACAGTGGTTAGCACACCGAACTCGCATTCAGGAGGACGACGGTTCAATCCCGCGTCCGGCCATCCTGATTTAGGTTTTCCATGATATCCCTATATCACTCTAGGCAAATACCGGGATGGTTCCTTTGAAAGGGCACGGCCGACTTCCTTCCCTAATCCGATGAGATCGATGACCTAGCAGTTTGGTCTCTTCCCCCAAAGAACCCCACAGAATTGCTAAGGGAAATTAAATTTGAATTGTTGGTACGAAGTCGATGTTGTTTCCGCAAAACCCTGCTGCGGAAATTTGGAGAAGTATTCTAAGTGCGCAGCAGTTACACTGCCTGAGTGTATTTCGCTCATGGGGACCGCTTGAATAAGATAAGGGAGATTAGATAGTACACGGAAGCAAACCATAAGTCGCTTTTCTTTTGCCACACACGCGAAAGGCGTAGGACAGGCTGGGTCTAACGAAATACACTCCACCGAAAATTAGACAGTGCCTTGGCTCTGCCAAATGGCTCTACGCGCTATGGGACTCAACATCTGAGGTTATCAGTCTCCTAGACTTAGATCTACTTAAACCTCACCTAAGGACATCACACACATCCATGCCCGGGGCAGGATTCGAACCTGCGACCGTAGCAGCAGCGCGGCTCCGGACTGAAGCGCCTAGAACCGCTCCGCCATAGCGGCCGGCTCTTATTTTATTACAATGACCATTTATCCCTATGTGGGAGTCAACAAAATATAAGGGGCGATCAATAACATTGCGTTCGAAGGCCGTACATTTCATAACCGTTATGCCAATCAAGCAAAGTTACCACGAGCGCTGAGGCAATCATTCCGTCGACGCACCGAATGAACCATTTGGTAAAACCCCTTGTTTTGCTGCGTAAATAAGTTCGTAAATACCTACTGCACATCCTCGTTCGATTGGACTCGTCGACCCCTCAAGGCCTTTGTAAGTGACCGAAAGCGTAATAATCGCACTGGGAGAGATCAGAACTTCAAGGCTGGTACTCGACTGTTTCTCGCTTGGGCTGGCGTCGCTTTTGTGTTACAACATTTGCGATATGGGGACGTTTGTTGTCATGAAACACAGCATCCCTTGGCGCACCATTCCACAACGGTGGAAGCCTACTGCTGTTTGACCTTCGGCAGCCAAACAAAGAATAACAGCACGTTGGTCCTGGTTGGATACGTTTGGTAATACTTTCGCATTGTTCGCGTTTCCGCATTTATTGCACGCGCGTCTGAAAGATGTGAATACCATACTTATCCCTTGTCCGCAACTCGTGGTCACGCGGTAGCGTTCTCGCTTCCCGTGTCCGGGTTCGATTCCCGGCGGGGTCAGGGATTTTCTCTGCCTCGTGATGACTGGGTGTTGTGTGATGTCCTTAGGTTAGTTAGGTTTAAGTAGTTCTAAGTCCTAGGGGACTTATGACCATAGATGTTAAGTACCAGAGCCATTTGAACTTATCCCTTGTTTATATGTCGGTGCTTATACAGCCGCATCGGAGTTGCGCTACGTTGCATACAAGCCGCAGCAACGCCGTCAGATGGAAACTTTTTGGTCGCCCCTACATTTTATCATTCGGAGGAGAAAGTTGGTGACTGACATTTCTGCGAAAAGTTTACGTCGCAACGAGAAGCGCCTTTGCTTTTATGAAAGCCATCCCTACTTGCGTATCGTATCCGGGACATTCTTCCCTTTTTTACTATAATACAAAACGAGCTGCCCTTCCATGAACTTTTTTGATGTCCTACGTCAATACATCTGGTAAACATTCCACGCCGTGCAGCAATACTCTAGAAGAAGACGGACAAGCATAATGTAGGGAGTCTCTTTGGTAGATTTGTTGCATCTTCTAAGTATTTTAGCCGGCCGATGTGGCTGAGCGGTTCTAGGCGCTTCAGGCCGGAACCGCGCTGCTGTTACGGTCGCAGGTTCGAATTCTGCCTCGGGCATGGATGTGTATGATGTCCTTAGGTTAGTGAGGTTTAAGTAGTTCTAAGTCTAGGGGACTGATGAACTCAGATGTTAAGTCCTATAGTGCTTAGAGCCATTTGAACCACTTTTAAGTATTGTACCAGTAAAACGCAGTTGTTCGACTTCCCCATAGCATTTTTTGTGTGACTGTTCCTGTTTAAGTTGTTCCTATTTGTCATACCTTTGTATTTAATTGAATTGACAGTCTTTAAATTTTTATAATTTATCGTGCAACTGAAATTCAGCGGATTCCTTTTAGTACTTATGTGGATGACCTTACATTTTTTATTGTTTAGAGTCAATTGCTACTCTTTTCGTCTTACAGATACTTGCCTAAATCATTTTGCAATTGGCTTTTGTCTTCTAATGATTTTGCCCGGTAAACTACAGTCTTATCTGCAAACAATATAAGACAGCTGTTCAGATTGTGTAATAAAATCGTTTATATAGATTAAGAACATCATAAGCCTGTAGCACTTTTTTGTGGAGCACGAGATATCACTTCTGGTTTACTCGATGGCCTTCGATCAGTTGCTATGAACCTTACTGACGGAGAATCATGAATCAAGTTTCACGACAGCGACGATACTCCATAGGCGTGGAATTTGATTAGATGCCGCTTGTGACGAATGGTGTCCAAAGCCTTATGGAAATATAGAAATATTACATCAGTTAGAAATCCGCCTTTGATAGCACTGAGTACTTCGTGTGAATAAAGAGCTATTTTGGGTAGACGAGAACAATATGCTCTAGGTCGTTGCTGGCTATGTGTCAGTAGTATATGAGTGCGTGGTGTCTGTTCTTTCGGACATGTTCGAAAGAACAGACACCACGCATTCGTGTAATTTATTCGTCTCGATGGGCAATGAATCCATCTTCTGTGCGGATGCACAATTATGTTCGACCTCATGCGGGAATCTCAAAGTAGCCATCACGGAGGATATGGACAGGGACTGGTGATAGGGGGTGCTAAGTGGGAATGTGACCCACTGGTAGGCGTGTCGAGACAGTCCGCACAATTTCAATGATCACGTCAAGTATCGTATCTGGGTGTGTCTATTCGAAATGATCTCAAATGGAATGATCAGATTACACAAGTAACGGGTAAGGTGAACTCTGGATTGCGGTTTATTGGTAGAATCCTGAAGCGATACAGACTTTCAACGAAGGAAATAGCTTACGATACGTTAGTTCTTCCAGTCTTGGAGTACTGTTCGTCTGTATGGGACTCTTACCAGTTGGGTCTGATTCAAGAGATTGAGAAGATCCAAAGAAGGGTGGCAAGATACGTGACTGGTACATTTAGCCATCGCGAGAGTGTTACAAATCTCATAGAAAGTTTGAAGTGGGACACACTTGCAGACAGACGGCGCGCTAAATTCCGAAATCCGATCTTCACTAAGGATGTAGAGCATATATTATTACCACCAACTTTTAAATCGCGCAATGATCACCATTCAAAGATAAGGGAAATAAGAACTCGTACTGAGGCGTTCAGACAGTCGTTTTCGCGCGATCCGCGAGTGGAACAGAGGGGGGGGGGGGGGGGGGGGGAAATATGACTTTGGCCCGAATTGTGCCCTCCGCCATACACCGCTTGGGGGCCAGCGGAGTATATATGTAGATGTAGGACAGGTAGCGCAGTGGTTAACGCAACTGCCTAGTGAGCAGCAGATCCTGGGTTTGAATCCTGGTCCTGCGCATATTTTTACTCGTCGCCACTGATTCCACATTAAGTACCGATCCAGCTGACACCAACAGTCCCTTTCCTTCCCTTTCCTTTTTCGCCCCTCCAACTTCAATTTACATACTATGTAAGTTACAAGTCGCTAGCGTGGCTGGAAGACTATTTCCTATTTTCGTCTGCTAGGGAACTCACCTCTTTGGTTGTATAGTGAAGCGCATTTGCGCGCTGTACATTAGAGGCAGAGCCCTACCGACGAGGCAGCTGTGCAGGCGGTTAGGTTTTGAGTTCGCATGGCTCATGAGGATGTGGAACAAAGCAATTTTACTCTGTCTCTGACGCCTGACTCCGCTTGCCATTGCCACTGTCCTTCGCGTGGTCGACAACTTCAGCAGCTAGCTGGTTCTATGCATTAAAATCAGATGTCAGTACCTTGTGTACTACTGATCGCATTTCTAAACTGTACTATTCACAATTTCTGGTGGGAGCGTTGCTTGCTGGCATGGCATTGGCGTAATTCCAGCTTTGCATACGTGTTTTCATTTGCTGAGAGATTAGATGTCTTTATTCCGACGGTTTTAGCCAGTATACGACGATTCATATCAGTCTTTCATTAAGCCATACGGGGATAAAAGTAGCGTTTCACGTTACTTTCCTACTCTTTTAATAGTATATCGAGGATTTGATAATACAAGGAGTTTCTATCTGTTTTTAGGAATATGTGGTACTGTATAAAGGCGATTAAAAAGTTCCTGTTTGAGCGCGTTGCTGCAGCGTATGTACAACGTAGCGCGACTCTGATACGGGTATATAAACACCGACATGTAGGCAAGGGATTAACGTGGCATTCGTGTCTTTCCGAAGTGCATGCGGTAATTGCGGAAAACTAAATAGGACGACGTTATTACGAAATGCATCCAAAAAGGTGAGAGGCGCTGTTATTTTTTTGTTGGTTGCCTAAGGACAAACACCGGCAGACACCCATCGGAGAAGGAAGCATGTATGTGGGGCAGCAAGTCTGTCGAAAACGACCATTTTGTGAATGGTGCGCTAAGTTCTCTGCTGTTTCATGATGACGCACGTCCCCCTATCGGAAATGTCATGACGCAGAAGTTACGTCAACAGAAATGGATAACACTCGAATACCTGTAGTTCTAATCTGTACACATGCGGTTATCATGCCTTCGGTCCCTTAAAAAAGGCTTTGAAGATTCCTGTCGGGTGAGGATACGGAACAGATCTTTACAGACTTGAAACTTCCTGGCAGATTAAAACTGTGTGCAGGACCGAGACTCGAACTCGGGACCTTTTCCTTTGCCTCTCTCGGTCCGGCACACAGTTTTAATCTGCCAGGAAGTTTCATATCAGCGCTCAGTCCACTGCAGAGTGAAAATATCATTCTGGAAACATCCCCCCAGGCTGTGGCTAAGCCATGTCTCCGCAATATCCTTTCTTTCAGGAGTGCTAGTTCTGCAGGGTTCGCAGGAGAGCTTCTGTAAAGTTTGGAAGGTAGGAGACGAGGTACTGGCAGAAGTAAAGCTATGATGACGGGGCGTGAGTCGTGCTTGGGTAGCTCAGTTGGTTAGAGCACTTGCCCGCGAAAGGCAAAGGTCCCGAGTTCGAGTCTCGGTTCGGCACACAGTTTTAATCCGCCAGGAAGTTTCATATCAGCGCACACTCCGCTGCAGAGTGAAAATCTCATTCTGGATTTACAGACTTCTTCATAAAAGAGGACATGGTGTTCTACCGAACGGATATCTTCGCCTGGTGCGTCGGAGGGATGCTTGCCTCATGCTTACGGGGATTTCAGCTTATTGGTATAGCGACTCACGACTGTACAGCCTTCGAACGCAAACATTTTCATCAACCCTAATATTTCTACGTTGTCTCTTAGAGGACATACGTATCTCCTGCTTGTGAACTTTCATGTTTATTTATTGAATAATAATGAATATCAATCTAGCGTTTATTATTTTTCCTTCCCCAATAATTTCTAAACTTCACGATTATGTGGTCAATCCACAAGCGTTTGTTCATCCTTTATTCATGTTCGTAATTGATGTGGGCACAACTCATTGAACACAATCCGCTTTCTACGAAATTAATAGAATGACAAATTTCTTTCGGTAGACGTAGTCTGTGTTCCTTTACATGCAAGTTTTGGCGAATGTAAGATGGTTCTGAGCGCCAAAGAGAACTTCGAGACGCGTGCTGTGTTCCTAAATATATCGAGAAATTTTTTAAATTCTCGCTTCATGCTATCAAGTGACAGGCAATACAAGTCGCAGTTTACATATGCACCGCATGCATGTTTTCTGCACGAGAAGACGCAGATACACTTAGAGGTTGTGTTATAGTCGTCGAACGTCTTGTTTGTAATCTCTTTCACATATCCTGTGGCGCCGTGAAAGTGTGCTCACTTCCTAATATATTATTCATAGGTCCAAGTTTTGTACAAGAAAGAGAATATTTGCTGGACATTATTAACGACCTCATAATAGTTCTGCACTCAGGTTAAAATTTGACATTTTATAGCAGTTTTCAAAGCAACGGTTTAAACATGTCTGAGCAACTGTACAGTGCATTACGTTATCGGTGAAGCTCATGTCTTAATTTTTTGCGAGATAGCTCTGTCTGCCACATGAAACGATGCGCTATGAATCACTCACAAAACAATCGCATCGCTCAACATGAACTACTTAGCGTATCCAGTACAGTAACACAATTCGCGTGCAGTTCCAAAGATCTGACAGACACTCGCCGAATTCACGGGGAGACAGAAAGAGTGTCCTGGCAGCTGGAACTATCATAGATCAAAACGAGTATCTGAGCGATTGCGACACACTGGCTTGCCACAGCCACATAAAAGATGGGCACGAGAAAATCAGGTCGTGTCGCACACCTGTGCTTAACAGGATCTGCGGGTCGCATCTAAACGGCCGCCCGCCACTGCAGACTCCCTTGTCGTGCCACGTGCGCTGAGGATAACGCAGGCTGCCTCTTGCCAAGTGTTGCGTGAGCAGATTCTTCACTTCCCTTGCGACTTTCTCATCGTGAACATGGCACACTCGCAACAGTACCTCGTAAGGAGCAGAGAGATGCGGAAGTCGATTAGTAAACAGAACAAAGGGACATTGTAGTTTAAAGTCTGTATCTTTTCCCACAATATCCCATCACTGATCTTAAAGGATATCTCGGTGAAACTAACGGTATATAGCTTTTTAACCGAGTTGCAGTTCGCTTTAAACTATATTTCGAAAGCTTCCCTAGTTGTATTCCTCAGGTGTCGAGCACTCCATAACAGTGAAAAAGACACGCTGAGATTCATTGAAATAATCTTAAGGAAATGTAAACCACTCGTGAAAGAAGTGGCCCATAAAACTCATCAGTGTTACTCATAAGTCTGGGACCATTGTCAGGTTGGAATAACATAACAGGCACTTATTTATTAAAAGGTGTGTCTTTTATCTTCTCTGCTTTCATTACAGTCATAGTGCATAGATATGTGAAGAAAGGGCCAAAATTGTGTTTCATATTACAACGTGTTTTGTGCAAATTGTGCATTAACGAAAGAGCGTTCTACAATAACGACCAACCTAATGGGACACCATAGTTGTAATGACACTGATCTCAAGAAGTGGGTCAGTGGGCATTCTTGCAGAATTCACTGGCGCAGCATTTATCAGCACTTTCTTATCTACTAGGTCATCACATCCAGTTCCCAGGCAGTTGTGTTCCTTGTATTTTGCTGACATCAGCATTAGCACTTTCTTGTCAGCAAGGAAACACTCCAGCCCCCTCTACCATATCCTGCATAAAAAACCCTCCACCTCGAGTGCGTCCACGGCCCTCCTCAACCAATTGCATGCAAGTTCATCTGAGCCAATGGCCTGCAAGTCTAGCAGAGAAATTTTTAATTTCCACGTGTGTTGTGATATGCTGTCCTGCATGAAGATCTGTCAGCAGTCAATCTGTATATCTTGAGAAGATGTCTATTGTAGCAGAACTACTAGAGCAGCATATGCGGGTATTCCACAACCCACTATTCTTTATCTATCAGACAAGCAGCAAACCTCTACAGCCCGAAAGATCGCCAATCCATTGGAATTGATAGAAGAGGTAGAGAAGGTCCAAAGAAGAGCAGCACCTTTCGTTACAGGTTCATACAATAAGCGGGAGAGCACACGGTGACGCTCAGACAATTCCAGTGGCAGATGTTTCGAGGAAGCTGCTATACATCGCGATGTGGTTTACTGTTAAAATTCCAAAATTCTATGCTCCTAGAAGAGTCAACCAGTATATTGCTCTCTCTGACGTAGATTCGACCTCTCACGGACGCTTACAAACAATCATTCTTCCTTCGAACAATTAATGACTTGGACAGGAAAAGGAGAGGAGGGGGAGGGGAAGATTGACAGTGGTACACGATGTACCCTCCATTATACATAATTAGGTGGCTTGCAGCGTGCAGATATAGACGTGACTGTCGACTTAGAGGATGCAGTTGGGTCTGCTCGGTGATCCTGATTCAGGTAATCCATAGTATTCGTAAACCACTTCAGTGCTTTAGCTAGGTCATGGGCGACTGCATCTCCTATGCTAGTCAAAACATTCTTATTTTTGAACTATGTGTTTTCATTGTATTTTGTTACAAATCCTATATCATTATTAATTATTCCCTAAATGAACAAATAAATAAATTGGTGTAAACATCCTTCCATCAAGCACTGAAGCTCCATAAATTTCTGTCTCCCCAAGCTCGTGGCAGCTAGGTCGTTGACGCCATGAGTTCTTTGATACGAGAATGTTTTACAGTTGTAAAGTGATCTTAGCCTGTTGCTTCCAGCAGTAAAAATGTGGAGAAAGGAGGGTGGGGGTGAAGGTGGCGTGATGGTATTCGCTTCTGGAGTTTAGTGGGGGCCCGATTAGTTAGCCGTAAGAGTCACAAAGTGCTATAGAGTGGCATGCATCGTGCAGAGAGATGATTCACTTCGTGCATTTTATTGTTTCCAATTTCAGTGGAAATATCTAGAAATTGTAAAAACGGTCAAGCAGACGTTACACGTACACTATGTGATCAAAAGTATCCGGAAATCTGGCTGAAAATGACTTACAAGTTTGTGGCGTCCTCCATCGGTAATACTGGAATTCACGTTGGCCCACCCTTAGCCTTGATGACAGCTTCCACTCCCGCAGGCATACATTCATTCCGATGCTGAAAGGTTTATTGGGGAATGGCAGCCCATTCTTCACGAAATGCTGTACTGGGGAGAGGTATCGATGACGGTCGGTGAGACCTGACACGAAGTCGCCGTTCCAAAACATCCCAAAGGTGTTCTGTAAGATTCAGGTCAGGACTCTGTGCAGGCCAGTACATTACAGGAATGTTATTGTCGTGTAACCACTCCGCCACAGGCCGTGCATTATAAACAGGTGCTCGATCGTGTTGAAAGATGCAATCGCCATCGCTCTTCAACAGTGGGAAGCAAGAAGATGCTTAAAACATCAATGTAGTCCTGTGCTGCGATAGTGCCAAGCAAACCAACAAGGGATGCAAGCCTTCTCCATGAAAAACACAACCACGCCATAACACCACCACCTCCGAATTTTACTGTTGGCACTACACACACCAGAAGATAACGTCGACCGGGTATTCGCCATACCCACACCCTGCCATCGGATCGCAACATTGTGTGCCGTGATTCGTCACTCCACTGAACATTTATCCACTGTTCAATCGTCCGATGTTTACTCTCCTTAAACTAAGCGAGGGGTCGTTTGGCATTTACCGGCGCAATGTGTGGCTTATGAGCAGCCGCTCGACCATGAAATCCAAGTTTTCTCACTTCCCGGCTAACTGTCGTAGTACTTGCAGTGGATCCTGATGCAGTTTGGAATTTCTGTGTGACGGTCTGGATATGTGTCTGCCAGTTACACATTAAGACCCTCCGCAACTGTCGGCCGTCTCTGTTAGTTAACCAGGAGTGTGGAAATGTCGTTTACAGACGTATGACACAAGTGACACCCAATCACCTGACCACGTTCGAAGCCCGTGAGTTCCGCGGAGTGCCCCATTTTGCTCTCTCACGGTGTCTAATGATTACTGTGATCGCTGATACGGAGTACCTGGCAGTAGGTGGCAGCACAATGCACTTAACATGAAAAACGTATATTTTTGAGGGTTTCCGCATACTTTTGGTCACATAGTGTATATTGACTTGGGAATAATCAGGGCCACACACTGTAGAGAGAAAGAAATCCATTTGTATCGATGGGTTCTGGGCGTAAGGACCGTCTTATTGTTGTGCCACGAATTATACTGAACCTTTGCAGGTGCTGTACACTACTTTGTACAGACTTTGTTTTCGCTTGTTGTACTTATTTCTTCAGACAGATAGAGCACGTAGTCTGGACTTCAGGTTTTCGGGCTGAGATGTGTCCAAGTTTTTCATTTGTTTGTAGGATTTATTATTTTTACGTACGTGTCCAAATGTTCCGAGATGAAGCTTTCTTAACTTGAATTTTTCTTGACCTTTTGTGATTTTTGTTTAACCATGTGGAACCAATATTCAGCTTGCAAATTATGTAATAAATGTATATGTAGATTACTTGACATACACTTCTGTAACTATTTAATATGCTTCTAGTGACTTCCACCTATCAACTATAAACTTAATCGTATTTGATGAGAGTGACGCGCCTTCTGTACGTGGTTTAAGACAGGCCACTACATAGTTCAAGCCTTTAAGGCACAAAATCGTTAAAAAGCTGCACGTGGAATGCCGAAAAGATATGCGTATGACTTTCACCATGACAAGAGAGAGAGAGAGAAAGAGTTCGTGTGTGTGTGTGTGTGTGTGTGTGTGTGTGTGTGTGAGTAGGAGAGAACGCATTATTAATATGTTCTCCGACCAGATTTAAGCTAACCGAATGCCGTATCCATACTTTAGTCAAACCGAAGCCTATGCTCTGGATAATTCAATTACTCACCACTGTAATCTCCTTTGATACATTGCCCCTATGCCAAGATATTGGCATCTTCGTATTTCCTTTCATGCTCTCAGGTGAGGCAGCATTCCGCAACAGGTGTTTCAGTTGACCACTTGAGTTGGGTCTAACGCTTGTGATCTTTACATCTTTGATTAACGGTTTTTATAGAGTGTTCAATAAACGACATGCCAGATTCACACAGTACGTGGTATACTCCATATTTTCGGAGCCCTAGAGTACCTTTCACACAAAGGCCAAATGGCAGTTCGGCAGAATGCCAAAAACTTGTCAACGGGAAGAACCTAAAACCGGGTGACTAGACAGGGACTGATTCCCATTAATCCCGAATGCAAGTCCAGTGCTACACTGCGCAACATAGCACCGTTGTAGCCAGGGGACACACTCTTGGGGTCAACCAGTCGCTCCTTAGCTCGCTACAGACGTCTCATCTATGCTACTGCTTTCCAGCTGACATCTTCATTGTTCTAGTAATGGAGTCCATTAAAGCAGGCGTGACAGTGGACATGGAATGAATTTTCAGAGTTATGGTATTAAGATCGTAACAGGTCGATGTGGTACATAAGAACACATAACGGAGATGGACAGCTAACTTAAATGGGAATGTTTAGGAGATTTTTTCGTGAAATCCTACTGGGTAAACTTAGACAGTCACTTCTCGATCAGATGGCAGTGTGACATTTCTATTGCCTCAGCCGTGTGTCTCGCGTGAGGACGACGAGAAAATGCTGGGAGAGATTAGTGTGCGTAGAAAACCATACTAATTGTCTTCATCTGTATGGCCAATGTCTACGTAATTGCCCTGTCATTGTAAAGGGTTTTTCAAACCCGTTTTGCAAGTACTAAAATGTATTAATTTTATCACCCCCATTTCTTTTTGTCCATTTAAAACTTAATAGACGTTGTACTTGAGCATACCTCGGAAATAATAGAAAAATGCAACCATTGACGATGCTTTAAATCGGGGGTGTATAGACTTGCTTCGGGCCGCAAACCCCTCACTGTGACCGCGGGAGGGCCACA
The DNA here is from genome assembly GCF_023864345.2 of Schistocerca serialis cubense. Taxonomy (NCBI): domain Eukaryota; kingdom Metazoa; phylum Arthropoda; class Insecta; order Orthoptera; family Acrididae; genus Schistocerca; species Schistocerca serialis. The sequence goes on along the minus strand of NC_064639.1, from coordinate 794,228,259 downwards.
GAAAAAAATCCGTATCGTTTATTTTACAAATATTCATTTAATTTATAATTATCCCGAGGTTGAAGCTCTTCTGTCGATTTTTGCTCGCAAATATATTTGATTTGGAAGGTTTCCGCCTTGAGCAGAATACAATTTTTATCTTTCATTTCACGCACACACACACACACACACACACACACACACACACAGGCAAATATCTGGTAAATGAAAGGAAAGATAAAAATTTTACATAGAATTAGTTAATGTTAGGCCTAACCGTAACATTCCCAGTCGTAAAATTTCGAAATAAATAACATTTGAACATTAAGTCCTATATAGCTGCAGGACAACATGTGAACGAAAATAAATGCAATAAAAATATTCTGAAAAGGTCTATATATGAAAAACTTTATCTGTTCTTCAAATTGTGTTAAAAACTCAAATTTGAATATGTAGAGGGAGCAAGAGCATTTTTCCTGTTTAATAGAAAGAAAATAAAAGCCCACTGATGATACTGAAAATTCACAGAAACATGTTTGGAAATAAAAGAAAAGATAAGATTGTGTTCTACTCAAGGCGGACTCCTTCGACAAACGATTCCAATTAATTTGTATTTTTCTTATATTATTATTGACTGATGATCGTGAATTAAATGCTTAAGGTTGACAGGAATACATAAAATTGTTGCTTACATTAGTCGCAAAATGTTCAACACACAAGAGAGTACGCTGATGTGGTTAACAAATGCAAGGTGGAGTACTCTAGAATACACGAACCACTGGCGATTAATCTATGCTGTTCCCTGCTGGCCCAGGTGAAGCTCTCGTTGCCGCGAATGCAATGTTGCGAAAGTGCTTAAGCTGAAAAATAATGTACTGTGAGAAATTGTTATTCTGGACTGGGATGCCCTGATCTATTTCCAGCTAGACTGACATGGGTCAAAAGAACTAAATCCTACGGCACGCCGTCTGCTTTCCGGGAGGGAAAGGAAGACGAGTAAAAAAAAAGAATTACAACCATGGACGGTGAGAGGCGGGCCGCCATCTGACCAACGGCAGGCCATGCCGACCCGCTGGTTGCAATCTGTGCATCCGTGCTTTAAATGATAAAATGAAACCCGTGTGGTAAACAGAATACGCATTTTAGTACCTGCAAAGACGGGTTTGAAAAATCTTGAATAAATATTGGTAAACGTATTCCGCGTGATCAAAACTATGCACAAAAACTATACGACAGGAATGTAGATGTATAAAAACACGCAGAAAGAGAAATATTGTGTATCAGTGCAGTGCAGTGTGCTAAAAATCGACTACCTGTGTATGGAAGTATGCCTAGAAATAAGATGGGAACCAAGAAACGTGAATGTTAAGAAAGTTATTCTAATCATGAGAACTTTCTGCGACCCTGTTACACGGATTGATAAACAAAAACCACAATTGTTACAGTGGTCACAGAAAATTAAATAAAGCGAAAGCCGTCTGGTCGAAATGTAATGTATCCTTTACAAAAATTAAGAGAGGAAGGAAATGGCTCAAAGAACACATACTAATGACGTTATGAGGGGTAGAATACTAGGGCGACCGGAGGCTGGTCAAACACAGCAGGTCGTAGCACGGGCCCTCCGTGTGCTACAGTGAGTGATCTCAAGATTATGGCAACGATTCCAGCAAACAGGAAACGTGTCCAGGCGCAACAGTACGGGACGTCCACAGTGTACAACACCGCAAGAAGACCGATATCTCACCATCAGTGCCCGCAGACGGCCACGGAGTACAGCAGGTAGCCTTGCTCGGACCTTACCGCAGCCACTGGGTTGTCTCCAGACACACAGTCTACAGACGACTGCACAGACGTGCTTTGTTCGCCTGGAGACCTGCAAGGTGCATTTCACTGAGCCCTGGTCACAGAAGAGGCCGTGAAGCCTGGTGTCAAGAACACAGTACATGGTCATTCGAACAGTGGTCCCAGGCTATGTTCACGGACGAGTCCAGGTATAGTGTGAACAGTGATTCTCGCCGGGTTTTCATCTGGCATGAACCTGGAACAAGATACCAACGCCATAGTGTCCTTGAAAGGGACCTGTATGGAGATCGTGATTTGATGGTGTGAGGTGGGGTTACGATTGGTGCACGTACACCCCTGCATGTCTTTGACAGACGAACTGTAACAGGTCAGGTGTATCGGGACGTCATTTTTCACCAGTGTGTCCGCCTTTTCAGGGGTGAAGTAGGTCCCACCTTCCTCCTGATGGATGATAACGCGCGGCCCCACCGAGCTGCCATCGTGGAGGAGTACCTCGAAAACAGAAGATATCAGGCGAATGGAGTGGCCTGCCTGTTCTCCAGACCTAAGCCCCGTCGAGCACGTCTGGGATGCTCTCAGTCGACGTATTGCTGCACGTCATCAAACCCCTACGACACTTCAGGACCTCCGACAGGCACTGGTGCAAGAATGGGAGGCTATACCCCCGCAGATGCTCGACCACCTGATCCAGAGTATGTCAACCCGTTGTACGGCCTGTGTACGTGCGCATGGTCATCATATCCGATACTGATGTTGGGATACATGCGCAGGAAACAGTGGCGTTTTGTAGCACATGTGTTTCGGGACGGTTTTCTCAACTTATCACCATTACCGTGGACTTACAGATCTGTGTCGTGTGTGTTCCCTATGTGCCTATGCTATTAGCGCCAGTTTTGTGTAGTGCCACGTTGTGTGGCACCACATTCTGCAATTTTCCTTAATTTATGAGCATGAGTGTACAAAGAAAAATAATATTCGGACTTCGTGATGAGAAATTTAGATTGCAAGGTTGAACTTATGAAAAACACAAATTTGCACGTAACGGCATGCGGATGGCGCGCAATCGACACATTGCAAAACTAGTCGTTTCCCAGCTATATTAAAAAAGAGAAACAGACAAATTCTGAACACATCATTAGCGAAAGCCTTCTTACTAGCTTACTACGAACTTAAATGTTACCATTATATTAAATATTACCATTATCATTTGTAAAATTATAAGTAACAAAGAAATGCGTCCTTCCATGAAGTCGGAAGGAAGAAGAAAGGCGATAGGGACAAGGCTATAAGTGCCTCAATTGTTTTTTAAGTTGAATAAGGAAATTACTGCAACGATTTTAAAAAGTAACTGAGATACAGGATATAATTGGAGCTTTAATTTGTCACAACATATTAATTTATTACACAAATAAGAGTTTTATTACAGTCGCAAAAGGCGGAATAGCTCCCATATTACTTGTAAAACTTCAGCTGCGGAAGATTTAACGTAGCCGTCCTATAATTTGCTCGTTATCTCGTTTTTTGTCATTATAATTTAATTCTGAGTATATTTTGTGTACTTTGACTATGAAACAAAGGATTAACTGTTACTGCTTATTCAATATGTGCTTAATAATTTGTTTTAATGAATCTGTGTTGTTCGACGTGAAACTGTTTCATTATTAATATTTTAAATAACTGTCCTGTTTCTGGTGGAACAATTTCCTCAAAATTTCTTGAGTGTGATCTTCAACCACAGAAGTAGGGGGTGTACTACGTCTTTTTATTTGGCGCCTTTTTCTTGACTTCCCGTGCAACGCGGGAAGAGAACGGCCGTCAGTGGTAGTCAGTTGTAATTAGACAATGGTGCCGTGAAGTTGACGGCTAATGTGCACCACAAGAAGTTAATTTTGTGCAATGGAAGCGTGGGTTTGGTGCATTTACATTTGTAAGTCGTGTCAATCAAGTAATGGCCTCGGATGCAAGCTATCTCGAGGCTAAATCTATGTTATAATAGCTAGCGCTCTAAGTCCAAGCAGGCAATGTGCACTAGGAATGTAATATGGGGAGAAACTAAAATGTAAACTTTCACGGCCGGAAATATCATGTCCATTATAATTATCCGGGCTGTTATGCCGTGGTCGGTTGATGAATTCCGTGGTGATCCCCAACGTTTCGTCTCCGACTGCGGGAGGCATCTTCAAGGGGGTCCGTAGCTTGATGGAAGGTCCAACACACACACTGGCTCGCTACTGACTGTAGCGAGCCAGTGTGTGTGTTGGACCTTCCATCAAGCTACGGACCCCCTTGAAGATGCCTCCCGCAGTCGGAGACGAAACGTTGGGGATCACCACGGAATTCATCAACCGACCACGGCATAACAGCCCGGATAATTATAATGGACAATATGGGGAGAAGCATCTACATGCTTAATATGAGACACGAAGATACTCTAAAATATTAACTGCTCACACGTCTGCACCCCAGTTAAAAAGCCAGTACCTTTTTTATTTTACTTTTAGGAATGTAACAGGAGAATCAATTATTTACGGGAAGTTTTTGTTATTTGTTTTTCAGCAATTTTGTGACATGATTTGTAATAATCCTTCTCCGATGTCATTTTCTATACTCACATTGTTAATCAAAAAATAATTGCGCGCCGTATAATTATTTGTACAGTAATGCTAATGTGACGTAACATAATTGTGAATTAAATGCCTACTGTTCACAGAAAAAGTGACATTTAACTTCTTAAACAAATATGTTGGTCAACTGTCGGAATGGTCTGTTCGCGATGGTTTGTGGTTAATCTGACTTTTAGGGTCTTACAAAATTTACGAAAACCATCAAGGTTAAGAGCTGACATCATTTCTTATTGAATAAGTTCAGTAATGTTAGTGGGAAAAGTAATGAAACAAACTTGTCCTTGCTTACTTCATTTTTTCGCCAAAGTCTGGTTGTAAAATTTCCAGAAAAATTCCTGTAATGATTTTGTGTGCAAATACCAAAACACATTTTAATTTTTGCCCCAGTAAGACTGTCGAACGATTTCTTAGTTAATAGTATGAATTTTTTTTCAAAGAGAAGAGGCACAAGGCAAGATTGTACAGGTTTCTGGCTCAATTGTAAAACTACCGTAGACTACCGTAGTTTTCATAGTAGCACTGGTCAGTTAATATTGTAACTGCGTTGCCTGAACTTAAAGTGTGTTGTATATCTGTCAAATGTTACCTCATTTCGATCGCTTTGTTTGCGTATGCGATCAAAAAAATGGCTCTGAGCACTATGGGACTTAACATCGGAGGTCATCAGTCCCCTAGAACTTAGAACTACTTAAACCTACCTAACCTAAGGACATCACACACATCCATGCCCGAGGCAGGATTCGAACCTGCGACCGTAGCGGTCGCGCGGTTCCAGACTGAAGCGCCTAGAACCGCTCGGCCACGTCGGCCGGCCCGTATGCGATCAGTGTATTACTAGATTCCCCTAGAAACTGGAAGCGGTGAACCGTTTAGAAACCGAGAGAGGCTGTGTAAAGGGCCGTGTAGCCTATGGAACACTTTTGTTCCGCGTAGTTATCCTCTCGTCTGTTTCTTAAAAATAAGTGATGTTTATAGCAAAATTGAACTCGTCAATGTTTAATTCAGGCTGTATTCGAAATGTGCCGATTTGTAGGCGAAACAGCTGGATGTTGTAGTAAAAATAAAAAAAACAATGCAGATTTACCATACAGAGCTGGAAAAACCAGTTTCGTGAAAATAAGGTAAAGTTAAAAAAACGCAAAACAAAAACATGTCGAACATTGCTTCAATACCTCATCGAGCTTATATAAAATATGTTTCTTTTATTCATAAACAACATTCTGAACTATCAACATTAACAGGAAAATGGCTCTGAGCACTGTGGGACTCAACTGCTGTGGTCATTAGTCCCCTAGAACTTAGAACTACTTAAACCTAACTAACCTAAGGACATCACAAACATCCATTACCGAGGCAGGATTCGAACCTGCGACCGTAGCAGTCGCACGGTTCCGGACTGCGCGCCTAGAACCGCGAGACCACCGCGGCCGGCATTAACCGGAAACTCTTATCTTTGATCATGATGGCGAACGTTCTATTACGTACAAAATAACACCAATAATTATGTAGATTATATTTGTGCGTGTAAACTTGCATCAAAAGTAATTGGTTTGGTTACATAAATGCCAGAAGTTACGCGATCAACTAATTTTTGCTAGTTATAAAATGCAGGCTATATTTTTTAAGGATATAAAACACACAATGGACTATCACTGAACCATCTGCGTCTCTAAATAAGTTCACAACAAACAATTAAAAAAATAGAGAGAAGTTGTCGGCTCCCAGTTTCTCTCTCACACATTCAATTATTTTTCTTCCCCTACCAATGCTACCAATACTATCGCCCAATGCTACCTGTTATACTACCATTTACTATGTCCCTTATATACTGTACCAGAACTGCCGAACCGTAGCTTTGGTGGAGCCCAACTTCAGTAACACATCATTTCCTGGCCACGCCCGCCAGCTGGTGTAGTCGCTATTGTGAACAACAGCGGCGGTTTCCCGGTTTCCGTGGGGCGGGGACTATTCTAAAGCCTGGAGACAAAGAGCTGGTCTTGCCCTAGTGCCGCTAAATGGTGGTGGTCTGTTTCTAGAAGCGAGTGTTTGGACAGGATGGCTGGTGGTTCCTAACACCCGTTGGGAAACAAACTCCTGAAAGTGTTGGCAAGAACCAGCACCTCACAGCAAGGACTCTGAGCGTTAGCAGGAAATAGCCAATTGATATGTCCAAATTATGAACCCGAACTTACTTGGCCGAAAGGCCTGGATGTTGAAATAATTTCTTGGAGCAGTTTTGGAGCTCTCGAAATCAAGAGTCAGCCGGCAACCGTCGCGAGGGTAGGACGGCAGCTGGGGAGTCTGTAGCTGAGCTTTTAAAAGTGTCTCGCATGTGAAGTCGATAGTGTGCCCCTCGCTGATCACTGCATTCATACTTCCACAACGATAAACTGAAAGAGTTGGTTCAAAATGGTTCAAATTGCTCTGAGCACTATGGGACTTAACTTGTGAGGTCATCAGTCCCCTAGAACTTAGAACTGCTTAAACCTAACTAACCCAAGGACATCACACACATCCATGCCCGAGCCAGGATTCGAACCTGCGACCGTAGCGGTCGCGCGGTTCCAGACTGAAGCGCCTAGAACCGCTTGGCCACGTCGGCCGGCCCGTATGCGATCAGTGTATTACTAGATTCCCCTAGAAACTGGAAGCGGTGAACCGTTTAGAAACCGAGAGAGGCTGTGTAAAGGGCCGTGTAGCCTATGGAACACTTTTGTTCTGCGTAGTTATCCTCTCGTCTGTTACTTAAAAATAAGTGATGTTTATAGCAAAATTGAACTCGTGAGGTCATCAGTCCCCTAGAACTGCTTAAACCTAACTAACCCAAGGACATCACACACATCCATGCCCGAGGCAAGATTCGAACCTGCAACCGTAGCGGTCGCGCGGTTCCAGACCGAAGCGCCTAGAACCGCTCGGCCACCATGGCCGGCAAAGATTTGGTAAGTGTGTTTTCCGAGCATGAGTGTCAAGGGCCCAGCTGTTTCCCGGTTTTCCGAGAAACGGTGCGACTTCACGAGTGGGCACTTGCTATGCTGACAGAAGTCTTAAATCAGAACGTGGAGACATCTGATCTCTGGGGGTAGTGTTTATTGACAACGAGACGTACTTGGCGATGTGTTATAAAACACAATAAAATCCATTTGTTCCCATATAAATACGTCTTGTTTTGTGTGTATGTCCCTTTCGTTTTTATCTTTACAGGCCGAGTACCCGGCGTTTGCCCGGGTATGTATGTATTCCAATTTTGTCAGTCCATCTCCTCCTTACCCCTATACCTCATTTATACTCACCTTCTTCTCTAGCCTCTCTCTGTCAATCTCAGTCACCCTCCAGTTTCTGTCTCTTCTTGCTCCTCTCTCTGTCTGTCTTCTACTCACTCCCTCTCTCTGTCCATCTATTCCTCTCCACAGTCTCTGTCCATCTGCTACACCCTCCTCTGTTCGTCTGCTACTTCCCCCTCTGTGTTCATCTACTCGTCTCCTCTCTGAGTCCATCTCCTCCTGCCCCATCTCTCTCCTCTTAACTCATACTATCTCCTCCTCCCCCCTCTCTTTGCCTATCTCTTCTTCCTCTCTGTATCTGTTCACCTCCTCTTCCCTTTCTCTTTCCATTTTCTCCTCCATGCCCCTGTGTCTTTCTCCTCTTCCATCCTTTCAATCCATCTCCTCTTCCACTCTCTCCGTCGATTTCCTCCTCTTCTCTTCCTCTGTCCGTTTTCCCCTCCCCCTTTCTCTGTCTATCTTCCCTCTCTCACATCTGTGTTCATGTCCTCCTTCCCCCCTATCTGGTTGTCCATATCTTCCTATCCCCTTCTTTATCCATGTTATCACCCTCACCACAATAGGAGGTTGCTGGTTCTTAGCCCCAACAATATTTGGTTGGTTGGTGGGTTTGGGGGAGGGAACTAAACAGCGAGTTCTCAGTCCCATCGGATTAGGGAAGGGTGGGGAAGAAAGTCGGTAGTGCCTTTTCAAAGGAAACATCCCGGCATTTGCCTGTAGCAATTTTGGGAAATCACGGAAAACCTAAATGACGCTTGCCGGACTGGGGTTTGAACCGTCGTCCTCCTGAATGCGAGTCCAGTGTGCTAACCACTACGCCACCTCACTCGGTAGTAATACATGTGTACCAAGTTTGCCTGAAAACAATTCATTGGTGTAGGAGGAGTTTTTTTTATACTCGTGACTTTGCTCCCATGTGGACGTCACATACATTTAATATATTTCACACACACTTGTACACATATTCACCTGTATCTCTAGCGAATTTCGCCTCGCGGTTTCGTTTCCAAACAGCTCAATGTTTATAACGTCGTATCTTCTGAACTATGTGTAATGCAATGATATAATTTTTAAGTATATTCAGCGGCATATCCGTTTCAGACATTCTGGCTGCAATTGTGTATTTTAACTTTTATTGTACCTTAGTTGCAACAGTAGTATTTTTTCCCAAAGGAAACCTGAGGTACACATTTGTAAATGTTCAACCTTTTCATCAAGCGCAAGTGCTGTCAACTGTTTGTCATCGATATGAAAATATCAGAAAGTCAATGCAGCATTGCGCAACAGCTCCAGACAACCAGAATACACGGATGTAGTTGGTTCACTATGTTCCACTGTATAACTGAATATCATTATTGTTATTTTTCATGATAATTTCTGAATGATCATTTAACTATTTGTTACGATAGAGAATATTTCTTAATTAGTTATGACTGTCCAGAAAATGAAGCCAAGTGTACAAAGTATGTTTTGAAAACGGGTGCATATTTTTGTATAAATCTTGCGTCTAAAGTCGTTAAAAAATTACCTGAGAGCATTGCAAAATAAAGAAAAATTTTCTGTCCTCCAGAAAAAAAGTATAGGTCTTAAAAAGATATGGGGATACCGTCCGCAAAAAGTGCTGCGAATAGATTTAGTAACATAGACGTATTAAATTTAAACGTCATGCATGATGCCTCAGTTTTACTACATGAACAACGAAAATGTAGTAAATGATAAATTTCTTCCTTTCAACTCTTTTGTATAGTTTCCTGGGAGATGGTTTGAAATTACGTGTTAAGTTCGTTGTAAACCAGTAAGTGCACTTATTCTCAAATATGGGATGCACAAAGCTTTGGTATTCGCTCGTCTTGGACTACATTACGTTTAGTTCACCCGGCTAGTCGTGCGGTCTAACGCACTGCTTACTGAACGGGAAGGCGTGCCGGTCCCCGGCACGAATCCGCCCGACGTATTTGTGTCGAGGTCCGGTGTGCCAGCCAGCCTGTGGATGGTTTTTAAGGCGGTTTTCCATCTGCCTCGGCGATTGTGGGTTGGTTCCCTTTCTTCAGCCTCAGTTACACTATGTCGGAGATTGCTGCGCAAACACTTTCTCCACGTACGCGTACATCGTAACCCTACCACGCAAACATTTGGGGTTACACTCGTCTGGTGTGAGACGTTCCCGTGGGGGAGGGGGAGTCCACTGGGGGCCGAACGGCACAATAACCCTGGGTTCGGTATGGGCGGCGGTGGGGTGAGTGGACTGCTGTAGCTTGTTGTGGGGTTGTATACCACTGAGGGCTACGGTGGGGATGAAGCCTTTCAGTCGTCTCTATGTCCCCAGTTCAATACATACATACATTGCGCTTTCACTCCTACCCCCACTCCTGTGATAGGTAAGTAGTTCTTACCTCCACAGCTATTATTTCCAGACCTTAAGTGATATGTGCACAAAGTTTGGTAGAAATCGATGAAAAGTTTAGGAGGAGATGTGGAACATACATACATATGTGGAGCCATATTTATAATTTGTATGGGTTGTTATCAGATTGTTATCAGACCTTTTTACCATTCGTGGTGCTTATTGTTTATTACCAGTTCAAAAGAGTTGGATTGCTACAGGACATAGATTAGTAGTGCACGATTAGAGAAAATTTTAACACTTTCCCGCCAGTCAAGGCGACAGTGGCAACCCTTATTTAGGCCGTTAGTACACTATGTGATCAAAAGTATCCGGACACGAGGCTGAAAATGACTTAGAAGTTCGTGGCGCCCTCCATCGGTAATGCAGGAATTCAGTATGGTGTTGGCCCACCATTAGCCGTCATGACAGCTTCCACTGTCACAGGCGTACGTTCAGTCAGGTGCTGGAAGCTTTCTTGGGGAATGGCAGCCTATTCTTCACGGAGTGCTGCACTGAGGAGAGGTATCGATGTCGGTCGGCGAGGCCTGGCGCGAAGTCTGCGTTCGGAAACATCCCAAAGGTATTCTATAGGATTCAGGTCAGGACTCTGTGCAGGCCAGTCCATTACAGGGATGTTATTGTCGTGTAACCACTCCGCCACAGGCCGTGCATTATGAACAGGTAGCCGGCCGAAGTGGCCGTGCGGTTAAAGGCGCTGCAGTCTGGAACCGCAAGACCGCTACGGTCGCAGGTTCGAATCCTGCCTCGGGCATGGATGTTTGTGATGTCCTTAGGTTAGTTAGGTTTAACTAGTTCTAAGTTCTAGGGGACTAATGACCTCAGCAGTTGAGTTCCATAGTGCTCAGAACCATTTGAACCATGAATAGGTACTCGATCATGCTGAAAGATGCTGTCGCCATCCCCGAATTGCTTTTCAACAGTGGGAAGCAAGAAGGTGCTTAAAACACAAATGTAGGCCTGTGCTGCAATAGTGCCACGCAAAACAACAAGGGGTGCAAACCCCCTCCATGAAAAACACGACCACGCCATAATACCACAGCCTCCGAGTTTTACTGAAGGCACTACACATGCAGGGAGATGTCGTTCACCGGACATTCGCCATACTCACACACTGCCATCGGACCGCCACATTGTGTACCGTGGTTCGTCACTCCATACAACGTTCTTCCACTGTTCAATCGTTCAATGTTTACATTCCTTACACCAAGCGAGGCGTCGTTTGGAATTTAGCGGCGTGACGTGTGTCTTATGAGCAGCCGCTCTACCATGAAATCCAAGTTTTCTCATCTCCCGCCTAAGTGTCATAGTACTTGCAGTGTATCCTAAGGTAGTTTTGAGTTCCAGTGTGATGGTCTGGACAGATGTCTGCAGACGAGATCGGCCTGTAGTCTTTTATGCTGTAAGTGCCCTTCACATTTCCACTTCACTATCATATCGGAAACAGTGGACCTAGGGATGCTTAGGAGTGTGGAAATATCGCGTACAGATGTATGACTCAAGTGAACCAAATCACCTGACCCCAAGTCCACGAGTTCCGCGGAGCGCCCCATTCTACTCCCTCACGATGTCTAATGACTCTTGAGGTCGCTGATGTGGAGTGCCTGGCGGTAGGTGGCAATACAATGCATTTAATATGAAAAACTATGTTTTGTGGGTTTTCCAGATACTTTTGATCACATAGTGTATATGTGTAGCAGTACACAGAATTAATCTGGATTCACGAATAAGCGTTTTCGAGAAAGTTTCTGGAGCAATGCGTGGCATAATTCATCTTGCGTGCCGCATTGTGCTATGAGTGTGTGAATTCTGACATCGGCCGGGAGGATGCTTTCGCACTTTGACACGGAAGCTCCGACGAGGGAAGAGAAGGAACCTCTTAGATTACGTGGTACCGCAAAGCGATATACTTGCGGGTGTATTTCATTTCGACAGCAATGTGTAAGTGCCTGAAGACGAAGCCATCAAAACCTTAAAAAGTCGATTGAAAATAAGTAAACAAGAAGAAAAAGTGAATGGAAATAACTATGAAAATAACCTGTGCGCTCTCAGACGAAAACAAATCAGAACGTAGAACCGCGTAAGGAGGCTTTGGTGCTCTGTTGCACGTTTGCGCCCGTCCTCAATGTTCGGTGAGCCGGAAAAACACAGGTTCTTTTTTAAAGCTCCGATGGTCACGCAGTACCGTTCGTGCAACCCTCCTCCTTACGAGAGTATTGCATTACTCCATGCAGTTTCATGCCGAAAATACTAAACCTGTTACCGTTTCTGGACTAAATGTTGATCAAGATACTTGAAAAACAGCTTGTGATACAGGAGGTGAAAATTTAACTGAGTAGCCTCTTTGTGAACAATCAAGTGTAAATACAGAAAATTATCTTGTCACTACGGTTATGCCGAAAGAGATCGAGTCATTTAGATTTGATGTCTAAGACTCCTAATAACGTTTTAATTCAACCATCCAGAGAAGAAAGCATCGGCGTCTATAGCTTGCGTCTGGAAACGTATGTAATCATTGGCGGAATATGAAATTTCGGAGACTTCAGTTCCTGAAATGTGTAATGCACTATATAAAACTTCAGCAAACAGGACTCTGTAAAAAACGACATTCTGTGCAAGGGGACAGTGATTGACGTATTATCAAGTTTTTAACTCTTTTTGACGCAATCAGTTTTTTATGGCACACGATATAACCGGTTTCCGCCTACATTGTAGGCCGAAACCTTTTATGATTGTGTCGTAAAGAAGTGACTGAGTCAAAAGTAATAAAAACAACTTTATAATGGTAAATGTTCTGCTGTGTTATCATTGAATGTGAAATGTGACGAATATTAACGACAACGAGGGTATTAGAGACGGCACACAAGCTAGGAGAGGACAAAGATGGACAAGTAAATCGGATGAAGCTCATTTTTTCTCGTTGGCGAAGCGACATGCAATTTGAAATTGTATGGGCAATCGGGGATGTCGGTTCCGCTCTCCCGAATAGGAATCCAGTGCCTTGACACCTGCGTCGCCTCGCACGGTTGTTAGCCTTGAGTTACTGCTGTAACCGGTTCCTTTCTAGTGCTTCAAGGGAGCACTGGATAACAATACCACTCTGCACTGCAAGAAATACGTTCCAAAGATACAAACTGAAGTCTGAAATGAGCTCTGGCGATACTGTAACGAGCTGCCTGTAGCGTAGCGAGCAACTTTAGACCTTGAATTCAAAGTGATGTTCCCACTTACTGGCGTGCGAGAGGATTGCATAGATACAGTAGGTACACAAAGAGAGAGTTCTCGACGAAACACCTTGTTCTGGTAAAAATCGTAGGCCACAGATGATACAGACAGCGCATTACGTTATTATGTTGAAATGAGCATCTCATTCTTTTTTTTAATTACTACAATGGTGAAATCTTGTGTTTGTTTGACTGCACCGAAAGACATGAGATTCAAAGGGCGAAGTTTTATTAAAACAAAACACAAAAAAACTGCGAACACATTTTTCGAGATCAAGTCAGCGAGTTTACAGGGCTGAAACTAAGGAGCGACATCTTAACAACTGAATACGAATGGCCTTGTATTTGGGAGTTTTTATTTGTGTGTAATTATTGTCAATTGGATGAAACCTTAAACCTGTTATCTTGTCACTACGTGCGGAAGTTTACGATTTTTTTTTTCTGTTCAGCTTCGTAACTTGTTTTTATCCAATCTCAGATATGGTTACCGTTTTCCCATCGATCAAGAACGGAGTAATATTTCGATCTTTGCTCTGAGAAGCGAAAATTTTAAGCGAAAGGTCTACATAACGCAATGCAGCAAACATCTTTCAGAATCCTTGCAGAGATATTTTCACGAAATGGAAGTTAAGCTGTCAGATCTAAAACTCGATGAATGACGAACATTTTCAGACGACAGAACGTTAACATATAGCTCACTACAAATGGCTATGACAGAGGATTTCTTTACTTGATGTCCTTTCGTTATCTGTACTGGTTAAGCAAAAATCTTAAAACATAAACGTTTATACTGCCCAAAATCCGGCTATTAGGAATACAAATGAATATTATTTCTTGTAAAAGCACGATAAACTATAAGGGGCGATCAAAATGTTTCCTTTGCTGCAGCGTATACGCAACGTAGCGCGGCTTCGATGCAGGTACACAAGCACCAACATGTAACCAAAGAATTAGTGTGGCGCTCGTATCCTTCCGAGGTGCACGCGGTAAATGCGGATACGTGAACTATGGCGACATTATTACCAAATGCGTCAACACGGGGCCAATGTGCTGTTACGGTATTCGTTCCTTGGCTGCCGAAGGACAAAGCGGCAGACATCCATCGGAGAGCGTAGAATGTGTATGGGGTAGCACGTTTGTCGAAATCCAAACGATGTGGAATGGTGCGACAAGTTACGCACACAAGATGCATCCATATCGCAAATGTCGTGACGCAGAAGTTACGCAACTCAAGTGGGAGACAATCGAGCACTCTCCATGTAGTCCTGATCTCTTCCTAGACGATTATCACGCTTTGTTCCGCTAAAAAATGCGTTGAATGTTCGACGACTCCTGTAGGACTAAGATGCGCAGTAAGCAGTTACAGTGTTCTTCACGTAGCAGGATACGGTTGAAGTAGCAGGACAAGGTGTTTTACCAAACGGGTATTTTTAACCTGGTGCATCGGTGGGATGGCTGACTCAATGCTAACAGCGACTTTGCCTGATTGGGATAATGATTCTGTACTGTAAGGCCTTCGGATAGAAATTGTTTGATCGCACCTTATATTTCGCATTTATTGTTGAGGAAATACTAGGAAACCTAATGCTGACGTCCAGACAAATTTTTCGACTTCTACTTCTGTGGAAGTGGTGAACTAAATGACTCACACTGCAACATGAACGGGAATTCACTGAAGAACTGCGATTCCGTCATTTGTAAAAAGAAAAACAAAAGCTGTCAGTACGATGTTCAGAACTGTTTGTTAGCCGTTCGCCTGGGCACATGTAAAAACTATAACTATCGCATTAATATGAGGAATTTCGGATAGGTTAACAGACTATTACATGATAATTAACTAACAAAACATGTCGTTCAGTTGTTATAAACGATGCTTGATTTCAGCTGTAAACGGGAAAAATTGCAAATGTCGACTACACTTGTCACAGAGCGTAGTGATAGAAACTCGGATTTTTACCCGTCGTGAAGTGCCTCAGATGTTCGTTTCAAACCTTAACGCAACACAGACAGTTAGGGCCGTGTGCAGCTGTATCCACCATCAGCAGTCCCCATCCGTGTCATCCATGCTTGCTAATTTCAGATTCCCGCTGGAGGTGGAACGAAATTTGCCTCCGCACTGTTGGTTGTGGGTTCATAGCCCATCAAAACGAATGAGTTATATGAATGCGCCATGAAAGTACAGACGCCAAGCATTCATATAATTTCATTTAGTATTGCGATGAGGCTTTCTTCGGTCAGCATAACCCTCTTTAGTTCACCAAAATCGTGATGATTCCACTGTTTTCCCTTCACTACTTGTCCGTTGTATGAAGGATGATCAAAGGTCCAGTGGTAGTTTGCACAAAAAGAGGCAGTCTAGCTATATATCGTCATACGCCTTTAAAAGTAGATGGGAATGATCGAAGAGACAGATGAAATTTCTCAGTATCTGTTACGCAATTGCATAATCTACGGGTACCACAAATTTGCTATGAAACGACATTACAATGCTGTGCAAGAAGGATTTGAAGATATAATTGAGAATGACAGAGCAAAAAAATTACAATGAGCGGCAGACGGGGTTCGTTGCTTTGTATGTGAAGAAGGACTTTATGGTAAATTTTCAGGCAAGGAGCATGTGATACGAGTAGCAAAAGTAAAGGGGCCTGCCTAGTAGATTTTTCGATTTAAGAACCTCTATTATCGAATTTGTGAAGGGGAGCGGACTGCAAGAAAGAAAATTAGAACATCCGGAATGGACTGCAAACCTCACATTTCAAGCGGACTTGACTGCGAGATGCCCACAGTTAGACATTTCAACGTGAGAAACGCTCGTTTCTAATTTTATGGGAATGCATTTGAAAAGAAAATCGCATTGTAGAAGTGGCAAATCCTCACAAGCACAGCCCAGTTCCTTATATTCACTGGCATTAAAGGAAACGCAAGGATTGAATAAATCATTTTGCACTTGAAAGAATTTCAAGGGAAGTTTTATAAAGGTTTGCCAACGGCCTTGTCGCAGTGGTAACACCGGTTCCCGTCAGATCACCGCAGTTAAGCGCTGTCGGGCTGGGCTAGCACTTGGATAGGTGACCATTCGGTCTGCCGAGCGCTGTTGGCAAGCGGGGTGCTCTCAGCCCTTGTGAGGCAAACTGAGGAGCTACTTGATTGAGAAGTAGCGGCTCCGGTCTCCATATCCGCATCCAGTGACGCCTGTGGGCTGAGGATGACACGGAGGCCGGTCGGTACCTTTGGGCCTGCGTGGGAGGAATTTTCTAAAGGTTTGAGGACACTGTCAACCTTACATCTGTTTTCGAGACCATTTTCCGTTTCATTTGAAAGCATCCCTTTGCCTCTGCATATGTAACTGACTGATCTGCAATATAATTACCTTTTTAAAGGCAAATCCTTTAATGTCAAAGCTGTCCAGGACGTCTCCATCGTTATTCTGAGGGAGTGTTCCATGTCTCCATAATAAGATTGTAAAACAGCTACAATTTTTCGATGAACATACCTGAGTGAAAGACCTTTTTCGATTATGAAATTAAATTAGTGACGATTACGTCGCAATCTGAGCGTGAAAATCTGTGAAACTGTCTGCGTCTGACTGTATGCCGACAGTTTGCCCCAGATAAAAATTATGTCTTTCAGAGCACCAAAAATACGAGGGCAGTTCAATAAGTAATGCAACACATTTTTTTTCTCGGCCAATTTTGGTTGAAAAAACCGGAAATTTCCTGTGGAATATTTTCAAACATTCCCGCTTCGTCTCGTATAGTTTCATTGACTTCCGACAGGTGGCAGCGCTGTACGGAGCTGTTAAAATGGCGTCTGTAACGGATGTGCGTTGCAAACAACGGGCAGTGATCGAGTTTCTTTTGGCGGAAAACCAGGGCATCTCAGATATTCATAGGCGCTTGCAGAATGTCTACGGTGATCTGGCAGTGGACAAAAGCACGGTGAGTCGTTGGGCAAAGCGTGTGTCATCATCGCCGCAAGGTCAAGCAAGACTGTCTGATCTCCCGCGTGCGGGCCGGCCGTGCACAGCTGTGACTCCTGCAATGGCGGAGTGTGCGAATACACTCGTTCGAGATGATCAACGAATCACCATCAAACAACTCAGTGCTCAACTTGACATCTCTGTTGGTAGTGCTGTCACAATTGTTCACCAGTTGGGATATTCAAAGGTTTGTTCCCGCTGGGTCCCTCGTTGTCTAACCGAACACCATAAAGAGCAAAGGAGAACCATCTGTGCGGAATTGCTTGCTCGTCATGTGGCTGAGGGTGACAATTTCTTGTCAAAGATTGTTACAGGCGATGAAACATGGGTTCATCACTTCGAACCTGAAACAAAACGGCAATCAATGGAGTGGCGCCACACCCACTCCCCTACCAAGAAAAAGTTTAAAGCCATACCCTCAGCCGGTAAAGTCATGGTTACAGTCTTCTGGGACGCTGAAGGGGTTATTCTGTTCGATGTCCTTCCCCATCGTCAAACGATCAACTCTGAAGTGTATTGTGCTACTCTTCAGAAATTGAAGAAACGACTTCAGCGTGTTCGTAGGCACAAAAATCTGAACGAACTTCTCCTTCTTCATGACAACGCAAGACCTCACACAAGTCTTCGCACCCGAGAGGAGCTCACAAAACTTCAGTGGACTGTTCTTCCTCATGCACCCTACAGCCCCGATCTCGCACCGTCGGATTTCCATATGTTTGGCCCAATGAAGGACGCAATCCGTGGTAGGCACTACGCGGATGATGAAGAAGTTATTGATGCAGTACGACGTTGGCTCCGACTTCGACCAGTGGAATGGTACCGTGCAGGCATACAGGCCCTCATTTCAAGGTGGCGTAAGGCCGTAGCATTGAATGCAGATTACGTTGAAAAATAGTGTTGTGTAGCTAAAAGATTGGGCAATAACCTGGTGTATTTCAATGCTGAATAAAACAACCCCTGTTTCAAAAAAAAAATGTGTTGCATTACTTATTGAACTGCCCTCGTATTTAAATAATACTGAAAATATGTATTGTTTGTGATGTATGTTGTTGAGACTTGTGAAATATAAAACCATGTCGTATGCAGTGCGGCTGCATTACCTTTCAAATGCTGCGCATTCGCAGTTTCCCCATCTTCCCCTTCCTCGCGCTCGAACAGCGTGCCGCGTTCGTAGTGGGAATGTGCAGCCACGCCACAGCTCGTGAGCGGAATTTTTTGGCCGACCCTGGTCTAAGGTACGACTGGCCTCATGCTACGGGTAAGTTTAGTACGCTCCCCGGTTGCTAAAGTCTGGGATCACACTTTATTAATAATTATAATACAAAGTAATATCTCCAGTTACAGTTACAATTTCAGCAAGGACACCAAGTCCTTTCATCCATACATGAATTTTTTCATCATTACTAACATTTCTACAAGAGCGTGTATATAATGTAAATGGCATGTTACTATAAACATAGATAGGTCTACTTTGGGTCTTCGGATCAATACCACACTCCCACGTCTTGTAGGCGACGACATCTCGATTGGCGAAAGATACAAGTCCAGGAAGTGAGGCTTTCTCACAACGAACAATTGCTAGCGTGAACCAGATCACTGATATCCCGCAGCCTGAATTCGTTTCATCGCAGTTTTGACAGAATTTGCGGACAGAAGTTGGCTACCCTAACATTTTGTCGTGTGACGAGAGCCTCCCGTCGGGTAGACCGCTCGCCTGGTGCTAGTCTTTCGATTTGACGCCACTTCGGCGACTTGCGCGTCGATGGGGATGAAATGTTGATTAGGACAACACAATAGAGAATAGTCTGCTGCGCATATTATCAATATCAAACAGAGCTAGTTGTCTACAATTTGCGGTAATAGCGAAACTGGAATATTGCACTTATTCGCCTTGTTTCATATACGTTTCTGCAGTTTGAGTTTTAGTAACAGCTGGTGCAGTACAGTCGTTGCTACGGATGTAAAACGAAGTATATGCACAAGAGGACCAGTTACTTTTCCTATATATGTACATCAATTGTATAGCTGTAAATGTCATATTATTATGAGATACCGTGTAAGTCGA
Source organism: Schistocerca serialis cubense (assembly GCF_023864345.2). Lineage (NCBI taxonomy): Eukaryota > Metazoa > Arthropoda > Insecta > Orthoptera > Acrididae > Schistocerca > Schistocerca serialis. Next base: position 794,208,897 of record NC_064639.1, on the reverse strand, counting down.
AAAGTATCGAGACGCGGTATTACAGAGTGTGCTCCCTGCCGCCGTTAGATAAGCAGCTGCAGCAGCAAGTCGTATACTCCTAGCTCACTCATTTGTTACATAGTTTAATTCTTAATTTCTTTGCGTGTTTTTGGTACTTGCATTGTTTAATTCATAAATTTCGGGCGTATTACAGTATTTGAGAGTTGTAGCATCGCGTTTTAGTACGTGAATGGTGTAAATTCGCGTAGTCTCCTTCCGCCGCCGAGCAGTGTCAGCAGTGCGGAAGTAGCAGCATTACTGCATTTACTAGGCAATCTTGTATTTTAATAACCGTTTAAATTTTGTCAATTTGTTTGCGCTCTCTGTAGATTAGTTCAGACGTTCTTTGCAAAACAGTTTTTAGCATGGATAGGGACTGCAACTGCTGTGTTCGGATGCAGGCTGAGTTGGCATCCCTTCGCTCCCAGTTTCAGGCAGTGTTGGCTTCGTTCACACAGCTTGAGGCTGTTGCCAATGGGCATCACTGTGGGGTCCGAATGGGGGTCTGTCGGGGACGGCCAGCTCGTCCCACGCATCCCCCGATCCGACTACTACTGTGGTTGCCCGGGATAATGCCCGCATTGAGGCTGATCCCTCACCTGTGGTAGAGTGGGAGGTCGTCTCAAGGTGTGGCAGGGGGCGAAAGACATTCCGGAGGGCTGAACGGAAGGCCTCTCCAGTTTGTCTGACGAACCGGTTTCAGGCTCTGTCTCAGGCTGATACTGATCTTCGGCCTCACATGGCTGCTTGTCCTGTTCCAGAGGTTGCCCCTCAGTCTGCAAGATCCGGCCGGTCGCAGAGGGTGGGCTTACTGGTAGTTGGGAGCTCCAACGTCAGGCGCGTAATGGGGCCCCTGAGGGAAATGGCAGCAAGCGAGGGGAAGAAAACCAATGTGCACTCCGTGTGCATGCCGGGGGGAGTCATTTCAGATGTGGAAAGGGTCCTTCCGGATGCCATGAAGGGTACAGGGTGCACCCATCTGCAGGTGGTCGCTCATGTCGGGACCAATGATGTGTGTCGTTATGGATCAGAGGAAATCCTCTCTGGCTTCCGGCGGCTATCTGATTTGGTGAAGACTGCCAGTCTCGCTAGCGGGATGAAAGCAGAGCTCACCATCTGCAGCATCGTCGACAGGACTGACTGCGGACCTTTGGTACAGAGCCGAGTGGAGGGTCTGAATCAGAGGCTGAGACGGTTCTGCGACCGTGTGGGCTGCAGATTCCTCGACTTGCGCCATAGGGTGGTGGGGTTTCGGGTTCCGCTGGATAGGTCAGGAGTCCACTACACGCAACAAGCGGCTACACGGGTAGCAGGGGTTGTGTGGCGTGGGCTGGGCGGTTTTTTTTAGGTTAGATGGCCTTGGGCAAGTACAGAAAGGGCAACAGCCTCAACGGGTGCGGGGCAAAGTCAGGACATGCGGGGACCAAGCAGCAATCGGTATTGTAATTGTCAACTGTCGAAGCTGCGTTGGTAAAGTACCAGAACTTCAAGCGCTGATAGAAAGCACCGAAGCCGAAATCGTTATAGGTACAGAAAGCTGGCTTAAGCCAGAGATAAATTCTGCCGAAATTTTTACAAAGATACAGACGGTGTTTAGAAAGGATAGATTGCATGCAACCGCTGGTGGAGTGTTCGTCGCTGTTAGTAGTAGTTTATCCTGTAGTGAAGTAGAAGTGGTTAGTTCCTGTGAATTATTATGGGTGGAGGTTACACTCAACAACCGAGCTAGGTTAATAATTGGCTCCTTTTACCGACCTCCCGACTCAGCAGCATTAGTGGCAGAACAACTGAGAGAAAATTTGGAATACATTTCACATAAATTTTCTCAGCATGTTATAGTCTTAGGCGGAGATTTCAATTTACCAGATATAGACTGGGACACTCAGATGTTTCGGACGGGTGGTAGGGACAGAGCATCGAGTGACATTCTACTGAGTGCACTATCTGAAAATTACATCGAGCAATTAAACAGAGAACCGACTCGTGGAGATAACATCTTGGACCTACTGATAACAAACAGACCCGAACTTTTCGACTCTGTAAGTGCAGAACAGGGAATCAGTGATCATAAGGCCGTTGCAGCATCCCTGAATATGTAATTTAATAGGAATATAAAAAAAGGGAGGAAGGTTTATCTGTTTAGCAAGAGTAATAGAAGGCAGATTTCAGACTACCTAACAGATCAAAACGAAAATTTCTGTTCCGACACTGACAATGTTGAGTGTTTATGGAAAAAAGTTCAAGGCAATCGCAAAATGCGTTTTAGACAGGTACGTGCCGAGTAAAACTGTGAGGGACGGGAAAAACCCACCGTGGTACAACAACAAAGTTAGGAAACTACTGCGAAAGCAAAGAGAGCTTCACTCCAAGTTTAAACGCAGCCAAAACCTCTCAGACAAACAGAAGCTAAACGATGTCAAAGTTAGCGTAAGGAGGGCTATGCGTGATGCGTTCAGTGAATTCGAAAGTAAAATTCTATGTACCGACTTGACAGAAAATCCTAGGAAGTTCTGGTCTTACGTTAGTTCAGTAAGTGGCTCGAAACAGCATATCCAGACATTCCGGGATGATGATGGCATTGAAACAGAGGATGACACGCGTAAAGCTGAAATACTAAACACCTTTTTCCAAAGCTGTTTCACAGAGGAGGACCGCACTGCAGTTCCTTCTCTAAATCCTCGCACAAACGAAAAAATGGCTGACATCGAAATAAGTGTCCAAGGAATAGAAAAGCAACTGGAATCACTCAATAGAGGAAAGTCCACTGGACCTGATGGGACACCAATTCGATTCTACACAGAGTACGCGAAAGAACTTGCCCCCCTTCTAACAGCCGTGTACCGCAAGTCTCTAGAGGAACGGAGGGTTCCAAATGATTGGAAAAGAGCACAGGTAGTCCCAGTCTTCAAGAAGGGTCGTCGAGCAGATGCGCAAAACTATAGACCTATATCTCTGACGTCGATCTGTTGTAGAATTTTAGAACATGTTTTTTGCTCGAGTATCATGTCGTTTTTGGAAACCCAGAATCTACTATGTAGGAATCAATATGGATTCCGGAAACAGCGATCGTGTGAGACCCAACTCGCTTTATTTGTTCATGAGACCCAGAAAATATTAGATACAGGCTCCCAGGTAGATGCAATTTTTCTTGACTTCCGGAAGGCGTTCGATACAGTTCCGCACTGTCGCCTGATAAACAAAGTAAGAGCCTACGGAATATCAGGCCAGCTGTGTGGCTGGATTGAAGAGTTTTTAGCAAACAGAACACAGCATGTTGTTATCAATGGAGAGACGTCTACAGACGTTAAAGTAACCTCTGGCGTGCCACAGGGGAGTGTTGTGGGACCATTGCTTTTCACAATATATATAAATGACCTAGTAGATAGTGTCGGAAGTTCCATGCGACTTTTCGCGGATGATGCTGTAGTATACAGAGAAGTTGCAGCATTAGAAAATTGTAGCGAAATGCAGGAAGATCTGCAGCGGATAGGCACTTGGTGCAGGGAGTGGCAACTGTCCCTTAACATAGACAAATGTAATGTATTGCGAATACATAGAAAGAAGGATCCTTTATTGTATGATTATATGATAGCGGAACAAACACTGGTAGCAGTTACTTCTGTAAAATATCTGGGAGTATGCGTGCGGAACAATTTGAAGTGGAATGAGCATATAAAATTAATTGTTGGTAAGGCGGGTACCAAGTTGAGATTCATTGGGAGAGTGCTTAGAAAATGCAGTCCATCAACAAAGGAGGTGGCTTACAAAACACTCGTTCGACCTATACTTGAGTATTGCTCATCAGTGTGGGATCCGTACCAGATCGGTTTGACGGAGGAGATAGAGAAGATCCAAAGAAGAGCGGCGCGTTTCGTCACAGGGTTATTTGGTAACCGTGATAGCGTTACGGAGATGTTTAGCAAACTCAAGTGGCAGACTCTGCAAGAGAGGCGCTCTGCATCGCGGTGTAGATTGCTCGCCAGGTTTCGAGAGGGTGCGTTTCTGGATGAGGTATCGAATATATTGCTTCCCCCTACTTATACCTCCCGAGGAGATCACGAAAGTAAAATTAGAGAGATTAGAGCACGCACGGAGGCTTTCAGACAGTCGTTCTTCCCGCGAACCATACGCGACTGGAACAGGAAAGGGAGGTAATGACAGTGGCACGTAAAGTGCCCTCCGCCACACACCGTTGGGTGGCTTGCGGAGTATAAATGTAGATGTAGATGTAGAACACCTAGTCCCCGAGCGGAGAAAACCTCCGACCCAGCCGGGAATCGAACCTAGGCCCTGAGGATTGACAGGCCATCGCGCTGACCACTCAGCTACCGGGGGCGAGCTGACCTAACTTGTTTGGTGGGAACTGGCCCATTTGCAGATGTCGGGAGTTTCCGTTCGGTTTATTCCACAACAGTGTTGTTCTGCTTGCTCTCGTGGAAGCTGTGTGGTAATTGCATTGACGTCAATCACGCAGCAGGTCCAGTGGCGCCGAGATGCGCCGGGGCTTAGCTGTCGGTTCCGCCGCATCAGCTGTGCGGGCGCGGCGTCCTTGTACCCGCGTACGCAGGCAGTGCCCGCTTCGCTGACCCACTGACTGGGAGCTGGCGTGCTCCCGGCTGCCTGTCCTTGGCAGACGAACGTCGTGCTTGCGCAACCCGCGCCGCCGGCTCGTAGCAGCTCAGCGCAGCTCTTCAGCAAACACTTCGCCATTCGCCGGTCAGCAGGGGATCAGCTGGCCAACTGTCGGCCGTCTCTGCGCCCGCCACACACATACAGGGTGGTCCATTGATCGTGACCGGGCCAAGTATCTCACGAAATAAAGCATCAAACGAAAAAACTAAAAAGAACGAAACTCGTCTAACTTGAAGGAGGAAACCAGACGGCGCTATGACTGGCCCGCTTGATGGCGCTGCCATAGGTCAAACGGATATCAACTGCGTTTCTTAAAATAGGAACCCCATTTTTATTACATACTCGTGTAGTACGTAAAGAAATATGAATGTTTTAGTTGGACCACTTTTCTCGCTTTGTGATAGATGGCACTGTAATAGTCACAAACGTATAAGTACGTGGTATCACGTAACATTCCGCCACTGCGGACGGTATTTGCTTAGTGATACGTTACCCGTGTTAAAATGGACCGTTTGCCAATTGCGGAAAAGGTCGATATCGTGTTGATGTATGGCTATTGTGATCAAAATGCCCAACGGGCGAGTGCTATGTATGCTGCTCGGTATCCTGGACGACATCATCCAAGTGTCCGGACCGTTCGCCGGATAGTTACGTTATTTAAGGAAACAGGAAGTGTTCAGCCACATGTAAAACGTCAACCACGACCTGCAACAAATGATGAAACCCAAGTTGGTGTTTTAGCTGCTGTCGCGGCTAATCTGCACATCAGTAGCAGACAAACTGCACAAGAATCGGGAATCTCAAAAACTTCGGTGTTGAGAATGCTACATCAACATCGATTGCACCCGTACCATATTTCTGTGCACCAGGAATTGCATGGCGACGACTTTGAACGTCGTGTACAGTTCTGCCACTGGGCACCAAAGAAATTACGGGACGATGACAGATTTTTATTTAGCGACGAAGCGTCAGTCACGAACAGCGGTAACGTAAACCAGCATAATATGCACTATTGGGCAACGGAAAATCCACGATGGCTGCGACAAGTGGAACGTCAGCGAACATGGCGGGTTAATGTATGGTGCGGCATTATGTGAGGAAGGATAATTGGCCCCCATTTTATCGATGGCAATCTAAATGGTGCAATGTATGCTGATTTCCTACGCACGCTGTAACAGCATGCGTTCTCAGAAATGATAAGTTCAAAAAGGTACATGTATCACATTGAAACAACCGAAATAAAATGTTCAAACGTACCTACGTTCTGTATTTTAATTTAAAAAACCGACCTGTTATCAACTGTTCGTCTAAAGCAGTGAGCCATGTGTTTGTGCCTATTACAGCGCCATCTATCACTAAGCGAAAGAAGTGGTCCAACTAAAACATTCATATTTCTTTACGTTCTACAAGAATATGTAATAAAAGATGGGGATTCCTATTTCAAAAAACGCTGTTGATGTACGTTTGACCTATGGCAGCGCCATCTAGCGGGCCAACCATAGCGCCATCTGGTTTCCCCCTTCAAGGTAGACAAGTATCGTTCTTTGTAGTTTTTTCGTTTGACGCTTATTTCGTGAGATATTTGGCCCGGTCACGATCAATGGACCGCCCTGTATACCTGCACTCCAGCAACTGCGAGACGCACTCCTTGCCAGTGATGGACAAAAAAGAAGATGAAATCAGCCACTTTTTATGCCCTGATTTGATTGTATCCGGACATATCTCTGAACTATCGTGGAGGTCGTACATACTCGTAATCATTGATTTCGTCCAAGTTTGTTGCATATAACGGCTTGGCCAGAAATTAAATTTGAGCTCCAGGCCAAATGTTTAGAAAAAAATTCGGATAAGTGCGAGTAGGACAACCGCACGTACGCTTCCGTACAAACTTGATTATGAATAGAGGGTGTTTCAGAATTGACGGTCAATAATTCACAAATGGAAAGTACATGTCAAAAGTAGCTAAATGCTCTAGTAAACATCCTCCCACAAATCAATCGTTGTCGAGATACAACACATCTACTGTTGCTATTCAGCAGTGTCTAGGAACAAATGGCATCTATAAACGTTAAAGTAGGTGTTCCATGCGTCTGAATGCAACATTGAAGTCGTCTCTGAAATGAGTTGCGAATCCTCTCAAGCAGTCTAGTGGAATACTGTAAACGCTGGAAGGCTGCTTCAATCCGAAAGCCTAATTCCTAGAGAGAGTTGACCTTGGTAACGCAGACTAGGCTTTTGACGTGACCCCACACACAGAAATCCATGGCACTGAAATCCGGAGACCTTGGGGGCCATGGCACAGGTTTTTTTCCTCTAGCTATCCACACGTCCGAGTCATTAACCGGCCCACACGTAAGTGAAAATATGCTGGGGCCCCGTCATGGACGAACCATATGTCTAGGCGTTGGTTCAGTGGGAAACCATCATGTACGACTGGAATTACAGTCCGTAGAAACCGCATATACTACTTTACGGTTAGTCTCTGTCGCAGGAAGTGGGGTCCAGTTATGCGGTCTCCGAGCGGTCCTGCCCAGACGTGGAACGAATAACGTTGTTGATGTCGTGATACGTGCTTTGCATTAACATTGATATCGTCCCAAATGTGACAGTTATGGTAGCTAAAATTACCGTCACGGGTAAATCCAGCCTCATCCGCAAACAGAATCTCGCTTACAAACAGGGAATTCAGGGTAAACTGTTGTTGCGCCCATCGGCAGCAGTTCTCTCCAGAAGGGAAGTCTGCATTGTTGACGGCTTGCAATCGCTGGAGATCATATGGCTAGGTTACGTGCCGATGCAAAATCCGCCACACACTGCTATGTCTCACAAGGGAACCTCCCCATCGCACCCCCCTCAGAGTTAGTTATAAGTTGACACAGTGGATAGGCCTTGAAAAACTGAACACAGATCAATCGAGAAAACGGGAAGAAGTTATGTGGAACTACGAAAAAATAAACAAAATATACAAACTGAGTAGTCCATGCATAGTATAGGCAACATCAAGAAAACTGCGAGCTGAGGAGTGCCGTGGTCCCGTGGTTAGCGTGAACAGCCGCAGAGCGAGAGGTCCTTGGTTCAACTCTTCCCTCGAGTGGAAATTTTAATTTTTTATTTTCAGTTTACGTGACAAACTCTTATGTTTTCATCACTTTTTTGGGAATGATTATCACATCCACAAGAAAACCTAAATCGGGCAGGGTAGAAGAATCTTTTTACCCATTCGCCAAGTGTACAAGTTAGGTGGGTCGACAGCATATTCCTGTCATGTGCCGCACATGCCGTCACCAGTGTCGTATATAATATATCAGACGTGTTTTCCTGTGAGGAATCGGTTGACCTATGACCTTGCGATCAAATGTTTTCGGTTCCCATTGGAGAGGTACGTCCTTTCGTCTACTAATCGCACGGTTTTGCGGTGCGGTCGCAAAACACAGACACTAAACTTATTACAGTGAACAGAGACGTCAATGAACGAACGGACAGATCATAACTATGCGGAAATAAAGAAAGTAAACTTTTCACCCGAGGAAAGACTTGAACCAAGGACCTCTCGTTCCGCAGCTGCTCACGCTAACCACGGGACCACGGCGCTCCTGAGCTCAGACTATCCATGATGTTGATCATCTTGCACATGGACTACTCAGTTTGTATATTTTGCTTTTTTTTCATAGTTTCACACAGCTTCTTCCTGTTTTCTTGATTGATCTGTGTTCAGTTTTTCAAGGCCTATCCACTATGCCAACTTATAACTAAATCTGAGGGGGGTGCGATGGGGAGGTTCCCTTGTCAGGACATGCTCTTGGGTAGCAATCCTCCTTGTTGAAGTACTCTGACGTTCGTGTACAATGCGTCACATCTTTTCTCCAACATCGGGTGTTACGGATCTGGGTCGATCTTCTCGTTCATGGTATACGAAACCATGGGGCCGCGTCGCTACTCACAAACATTTTTAATTTGCGCAGTGATTTACCATTCCGTCGGATCTTGGTAGAACATTTTATACACTGTGAATGAAAACGCACACGTCACTCGTGTACCATTTTACAATGTTTATTATTTATTCTACAAATCGTTTTCGGCTGTAATGCTATCAGCAGGTAGAAAATGATGGCGTAACAGCCTAAAACCGTTGAAATGAACATTACTGGAAACAATCTTTGATGAAATTTAGTTATCTGTTGATACTTCTGAAGAAAGAGTTCAACGTTTTATCATAATTTGAACACAGCAGCTTTACTCTGTGAATTATTGAAGATAAAGAGGCCATAAATTATTCACATTATACTAAGCAGAGAATACGCTACCAGTGGAAGACGGTACTATCACAAATAATGGGCCGGTCCATCTCAGATCCCGTACATCGCTTAAAGTGATTAATGGTTGAAGGGTCACAGCCGATTGCCTTTCCCTACTCGAGCTTGTCCGACCGTGAGTACTTGGTCGTCTACGGATGTTAAACCCTTCCCAATTCTGATAGTAAATATGAGGATCTGCAGAGGAGATTCTGCGGCGAAATCTTTTTAAGCCCTTTAAATATCGTTTTTGTGGCAATGCAAAGACAAAATACACTGAAACGCCTAGGAAACTGGTATATGCATGCGTTTTAAAATACAGAGACACGTAAACAGGCAGAATACGGCGCCGCGGTCGGCAACGCCTATGTATGACAAGTGTCTGGCGCAGTTGTTAGATCGGTTACTGCTGCTACAATGGCAGGCTATCAAGACGTGAGTGAGTTTGAACGTGGTGTTACAGTCGGCGCACGAGTGATGGGACACAGCATCATTGAGGTAGCGATGAAAAGGGGATTTTCCCATAAGACCATTTCAATAGTGTAGCTTTAATATCAGGAATCGGACAAAACATCAAATCTCCGACATCGCTGCGGCCGGAAAAAGGTCCTGCAAGAACGGGACCAACGACGACTGAAGAGAATCGTTTAACGTGAAAGAAGTGAAGCCCTTCCGCAAATTGCTGCAGATTTCAGTGCTGAGACATCAACAAGTGTCAGCGTGGGAACCATCCAATGAAACATAATCGATATGGGCTTTCGGAGTCGAAGACCAACGCGTGTACCCTTGATGACTGCACGACACAAGGCTTTCCGCCTCGCCTGGACTGTTGATGACTGGGAACATGTTGCCTGGTCGGAAGAGCCTCGTTTCAAATTATATGGAGCGAATGGACGTGTGCGGGTATGAAGACAAGCTCATGAATCCATGGATTCTGCATATCAGCAGGGGACTGTTCTAGCTGGTGGAGGCGCTGTAATGGTGTGGGGCCTGTGCAGTTGGAGTGATATAGGACACCTGATGTGTTTAGATACGACTCTGACGGGTGACACGTACGTAAGCATCCTGTCTAATCACCTGCATCCATTCATGTCCATTGCGCATTCAGATGCACTTGGGCAGTTCCAGCAGAACAATGCGAGACCCTACACGTCCAGAACTGCTACAGAGTGGCTCCAGAAGCACTCTTTTGAGCTTAAACACTTCCGCTGACCACCAAACTTCCCAGTCATGAACATTGTTGAGCATATCTCGGATGCCTTGCAATGTGCTGTTCAGAAGAGATCTCCACCATCTCGTATTCGTTGGGATTTATGGACAACCCTGCAGGATTCATGGTGTCAATTCCCTCCAGCATTACTTCAGACATAAGTGAAGTCCATGCCACGTCATGTTGCTTCACTTCTGCGTGCTCGCGGGGGACCTACAAGATATTAGGCAGGTGTACCAGTTTCTCTGGCTCTTCATTGTAAAACCAACATCTCACTCACGGAAATGTCACACTTCGTTCTTACGTGTATGGAAAGGGTACTGAAACACGTGGTCCAATAAAACTTACCCTGTATCACATAATTTGATTTGATTTTTAGAGTATTGATGTATAGACGACAACTAGCCCCCACAGTCAAGCAATTTTATGAACCAGTACTTCTTTTCTGTCTTCAGTGCTCAATAGACATTTTCTTCTGTGCGTTATGGACTAGCAGATCTAAGAGAAAAACGTTGCGGCTGGGAAGAGCTTTGCGCCGCTACGTTGTGACTGTTTATGGAATGAAACTTTCTCCAAGCGGCAGAGGTTATGCTGTAAAGAAAGTTGCTGACAGATTAACACTGTCTATGGGACCGGTACCCGAATCCGGACGTTAGCCTTTTGAGGGCAACGCTCTAGCAGCGGACATAGCCGAGAACACCAAATGACTCACCCTAGAGATCCAGTTTTCCTACTGTCTCTTCTTCTCTTCCAAAGTTAGCGTTGTTTTTGTGTTGTCGTCGACGAGTACAGTATGAAAGAGAAGAACAGAGTGGAATTACGCATCTAGGTTCTATCAGCATCGTTGTTTGAGAAGCGGAGATTAATTTCCCCACGCGTTACGCGTTTCAGCACTGGGGACAGAACGGAGAGAAATGATAGGTATCCAAACTGCTGCCGCGCAACCGAATTCTGCTGAGAAAAAGTTCCTCCACCACTACAGAAACAGTTTCGCCAGGTCAAGTCACGCCACCGCAGCACCGCAATTCGGCGACCTCGAACACAAAAGCGGGTCAGCCTGGACTGCAATGCAGTCATTCGACCGGAAGCGACATGGCCAGCATTCGGAATATCGTTAGCAGCCTAAAACACAGGAAAGACCTGAAATTGGACCAACGGAATGAAATTAGAAAGCCGTTTGTACTTCCGTACAACCTGTCTCTCTGTCTGTACCCCACAACTCACTTTATGGTGTGTGACGGTGGGTACTTCGCGAACCACTGTGACTCTTCCCCTTCCCTGACCCTGTCGCGAATTGTGCACGGGAAAAGCCACTACTGTCAAGCCTCCGCCAGAGATCGAATCTCTCTAATTTTAAATGCATGGTGTTTTCACGAGACATATGTAGGAGGAAGCAATACATTGATTGACACTGCTAGGAAAGTACGCTCACAGATATTTAACAGAAAAATGCACAACGCCTGTCATGTAAGGCCTTCCACTTGAGCTGAATGCTCATGTCTGGACGTTTTCTCTCTTTCTGAGCGAACTATATGTTTCGTGTATCAATCCTAACTGGTCCGGGTCCCAGACTGGCGAGTAACATTGAAATATTCGGCAGAACGAGGGTTTTGTAGAGTGCCCGTTTTGCGGGTAGGCTCCGCTCCATCAATCTTCCAATGAATCTAATTCTGGCGTCTATCTTAACAACGATTAATTTTCTATGGCCGTTCCTCTTTAAATGGGTCCGTATTACGAGACGTTTAATGGACTCTGACTGCTTGCAGTGATTGTTCGGCTACAACAAAACCACACAATAACGCCTTCATATCGGCATCTATAATTTCAACTTAGACTCGTATTTTACTTTCTTTATGAGCGATGGAGTGTCTGCACACCTGGATGGACGTACGTGCTACCGACCGAAAGCATTTAGTACGGACCCAAACAGCGACTGAATGTTCAAAAATCGTGTGAAGCCGAATTTACTCGTGTTAGGTCACAGAAAACGACTGTGGTACTATCTAATTTATAGGCCATTTCAGTCACTCAAAGAAACATGCATTATGATACTCTAAACGGGGCTTCAAGGCTATATACAAATGACGTGAATAAGGAAATACTGCCCTCACTTTCTTTTCAATCATTAGAAGCAGAATGCGGAGAAATATGATGCTGCCGGTTTTCAAATGAAGCGACTTTTCAGTTGACATCTGAGGACCGAATATACACCGTTGTCGTCGCCATTCTCCCGACAAGTCGATGAAGTTACCAACTCGTGTTCTTCGAACTGCAGTTGGCTAGGGTTGCAACTTCTCTAAGCATGACGGCGATGGGCTGCGGAGACCATAGGAAAGAGCAACTGGGATAGCGAAGTCACCTAGGAATCTCAAGTACCACCTACTAGCATCTGAAATCAGATAGATCCGAAGGCAACATTTTTCTTTATTAACGAAAGTATTTCACAGTCAGGGCTAATATCACTGTTTGTTGGTACCTTGCTTAGATTTTTTTATTAATGAACGTGTTCCGAGGTGAAAACATCATCATCATCATCATCATCATCGGGTGATTGCGGAAATATAAAAACGCGTTGGTTGACGTACATTGCGATTTTTCTGCGGTGTCATTGCCTTGTTGTGTGCTGAGAACGCCTGAAGTGAAAGACAACGACAATCATCACCTTTGGATGTTGCAATACTTCTTAATTACCTCGCTCGCAAAAAGGTAGAGAAATTCCAATTTATGTGAGAAAGATACGGTTTCTTCATATTCGCTTTCCCCAAAAATGTTTCAGCAGCTTTTGTAGTACCTCTAATCGGCCTTTGTTTATTATTAAAAAAGCTGTCAGTTACCCTGTGCTGGTAGTTTTCATACATTGATGAGCCAATAGATTATGACTAACGCCTACCGAGACATTGAGTGCCGCTTGGTGCTCATGTGGGCACGTGACGTGGTAAGGAAAGTATGAAGGTGTAAGTAAATTCCCTCTGAAGACTTTCAGGATAGGTTTCTTACACGAAAACAAGAAAAAAAAAAATGTTTAGTAAACATGGGCTCTGAAATGCATACCTTAAGAAGTATGAGCACTTGTTCATCTTCGATACTATGAAATAGATATCTTCTACTGCAAGCGCTTTGCTTTCCATATTTTGGGAGGAGGCAGTGTGGATCAAACGAATACAAAAATATCCAGCAAACATTGGCTTTAAAATACATACCTTAAGAGCTATTAGGACTTGTTCAATAGAAAACGTGTTCCTCTGTAGCGACGATGAATAAGTGGTCACAGCCATTACGGTTTGCTTTTTAGAGACAATGTTTGGTGGACATTTTTTTTTTTACTTGTTTTCGTCCAGTCTATCTCCTCCCGAACAACGGAAAGCAAAGTGGCTGCAGTAAAAGTGATGTGTTTCAGCTATTGAAGATGAACAAGTTGCTCACAGCTCTAAAGATATGCAATTTAAAGCTCCTGTTTACTAGGCTTTTTTCTTGTTTTGGCGTTAAGAACACTTCCTCAGAGTCTGTAAAGGCAATTTACTTAGACCCTATACAAGCGGAACCTCGACGAACGGTAATCTTTTCAGCGAAGATACGGGCCAAAAATGGGGAAAAATCTAATGACATGCGCAACTTTGACAAAGCGCAGATTGTTATGACCACAGCACTTGGGCATAACCAATTAGAAAACGGAGAAGCTGGTCGGCTGTTTGTGTGCTACTGTCACGAGCATCTGTGGAAAGTGTTTGATGGCGGTGAAACCACGAATATGCGACAAGGTGTTGGACGACCACGCCCCATTACAGAACGTGGCGGTCAGAGCCCTTTACTTACTGAAAAACAAGAAAGGGTAGACGGTGGTCTGTGGTAGAATGGAAGATAGAGCGGAGTGCTGCTGCAGGTATAAGAGTTTTGGACCACACCATTCAGCACACGTTGCTGAACATTGCGCTCCACAACAGACGACCCCAACGTGGTCCCATATTGACCAAACTACTCGTCAATTACGATTGCAGTGGGCGTGGGATCATCGAGACTGGACCTCAGATCAATGGCAAAACGTGTCGTTCGGTCGGGTGAATCGCATTCCGTATTATACTAGGTAGATGGTCGTTTCCGGATTTGGTGGCATTTGGACGAACAGCTGCTCGAAACATGGAAGGACGCAGGCCGATAGGGGATAGTATTATGCCATGAGGTGCAGTCACTTAGGCTTCTATGGGACCTGTAGTAGTAATCTAAGGCACCACAACAGCTGCGGACTTCGTGGACTCTGTTACGGACCACTTGCGTCACTCCATGCTTGATAACTTCCCCGACGGCGATGACATCCTCCGGCATGATAACTGGACGTTGATTTATTTGGACACGAAATTTGCCTGATCTGATCCGGTGGAGCACATCTGGGAAGCTGTCGGACGCCAGCTCTGCATCCAAAAACCCCTGACCTGTAATCCACTTGTATTGTGTGGCCTGCGCGTGGAGATGTGGTGTCACATAGCTCCAGAAGCCTATCGAGGACTTCTCGAACCCATGTCACGCAATATCGATGCTGTGTTACATCTGAAAGGTTCAAATGGTTCAAATGGCTCTGAGTACTATGGGACATAACTTCTGAGATCATCAGTTCCCTAGAACTTAGAACTACTTAAACCTAAGTAACCTAAGGACATCACACACATCCATGCCCGAGGCAGGATTCGAACCTGCGACCGTAACGGTCGCGCGGTTCCAGACTGTAGCGCCTAGAACCGTTCGGCCATCCCGGCCGGCACATCTGAAAGGAAGACTATCTCGTTACCAATCAGATGGTGATAATGATTTGGCTCATTAGCGTATATTTCGTTAGAATTGCGCTCTATCAGAACTGTTATTCGGTAGTTCTGGTACACTACATAAATGATGTACTAAGTGATAGGATTATCGGTTGTATTGGTAGCAATGCTAGGGAAAGGAACATAAATGTATGTGTGAGAGAGAAACTGGAGCCGACGACTTCTCTTTGGTTTTGTTTGTTAATGTTTTGCACATAATTAGAAAGGCACATCGTTGAACGTTATTCCATTGTGTATTTTACATAATATAAATTACATTATATAAGTAATAAAAAGAAGATGATCGAGGAAGTTCTACCTTTTTATGTGACCAAAGCAATTACTTTTCACTCTAATGTAGTTTACATGCACAAACATAAAAAATATGTAATTATTGTTGTTATTTTGTGCTCAATAGAACGTTTCATCATGAACAAACGCAAGAGTTTGTTGTTGTTATTGATAAGTTTGAAGTTCTTTATGAATAACAGAAACATGGTTTAATAAGCTCCATGAAGTATTGAAGCAACGTTTGATATGTTTTTGTTTTACGTTATTTTCAGGAAATTGCATTTTCTAGTACTATACGATAACTCTACATTGTTTTCCATTTTTACTACAACATCAATCTGTTTCACATTGCAAATCAACGATTTTCGAAAAAAACCTGAATTAAACATCGACAATTTCAATTCACCTAGAAATACTGTTTACTTTTAAGTAACAGACTGTAGAATAACTATGTTCCATAGGTTACCCGATCCTCAAAACATCGTCACTCAGTTCTCCTTTTTAGGGGAATTTGGTGAGACACTGATCGCATACACAAAGAAAGCGATAGTTATGAGGTAATACCCCATAGGTATCCAACACATCCGACATATACGTAATGTGCGTACAAACATAATAGAACAAAGCTACTAGGAAAACGACCGTAGTCTACCCTTACTTACGATAGCCAACGGTGGTCCCAGATGCTGCAATCTTGTTTTTTTAACCACAGCACACGCATTTTATTTACTTTATCACAAAATGCGCTAATCTGTCGGCAGCTCGCTTGTTATTGTTACTACAGATGTGGGTTCTGTGATAAAGAACACAACGGTAGTAGGCAATGAAAACTCTGTAACTCCATTTTTTTTAATTTTACACGAGAAACAGAAACAGTTTCTTAAAGTGATACAGGTGAAGTTGCTACATGTGTGTAACTATATAGTGGAAGCCTAATTATTGACAGATTAAAGAAATCCATGCACTTTCAAGTCTTTCTTTCATAATGGAGTTACTGATTGCTGGGATTACGAGGTTTTCACAGACAGATGGAATTAGGAAGTTTTCATTGCCTACCA
Organism: Schistocerca serialis cubense; assembly: GCF_023864345.2. NCBI lineage: Eukaryota > Metazoa > Arthropoda > Insecta > Orthoptera > Acrididae > Schistocerca > Schistocerca serialis. The sequence goes on along the minus strand of NC_064639.1, from coordinate 794,192,600 downwards.
TCGATAAAATGGACGTGTTATGGTTAAAAACAAGAAGAAAATAACAGTTTTAACAAGTCTAAAAGTAATAGGGAAGATTGCTACACCATCAAAAACTTGACGAGCTGTATGACATATGGTAGATACAAAGTTACCAGCGCAAAATAACCGACAGCGTTATGAGAGAGAGAATGATAAACAAAGTCCACCGAAGTTAGCAAAGAAAGCAATGAAACATGTTTAGTAAAGCAAAAATTACGGAACAGCGTAACTTGCATAAGGGGAAATGTCTCTGAGAGAGTCCCAAGTCTGAGGGAGTGTTGCTCTATTCTTTCGCACCAGATGTGCTGCTTTACTCCAAGTCAAAAATAAAACAGGGAAACAAAAATCACTGTATACTCAAGAAATATATTTTTCTGTATTGCTGTATTTGCCTGTTGATGAAGTTTCTTACCTGTCAATACTTTGCATTAGTAATGATCCAAGCTAGATACTAACAAACTGTGACTGGTAAGGGTTGGTATAAAAAGTTAGTTATAACATCGGACACGGTAGAAAATTCTGCTTATCTGCCTCTAGTAGTTCGAAATGAGAGCGAAATTTCTTTTCTAGAGTAAACCATGGGTTGGCCAACATACAGTGGAAACCTGAACTCCATCGAGGAAATTATTCTTGTCCAGCGATTTTTTCTTGCTAATTAGATATAAGTGGTCATGTGCTGTGTGTCTCATTTCGAAACAAATTTGTTCCATTCACATCTGGCAATTGCTGTTGACGACAGTAATGTTCTTTACTCTTCGCTCTCAACCTTACATTCAGCGCTTCTCGGTTCTGTCTCGAGTTCGTTTTCCGGCACTGTTAACTGCACGTTACCAACGCCAGACATTAATATGGATAGGTTTAGCGATGAAGAGTTGTCCAGTATGCACCTACTATACGCTTTCACGAACTGAAATGGAAGAGCGGCACACGATGCTATACCGAATTCTTGCAGCAGCGACGGCAGTCACATACAGCACTTTTGCACCTGTGCACTGGCGCCTATTGTGTGTTTTGTATTGTACGTTCTGATGTCGTGAAGGCATTTTCAAGAATGTCTCAAATGACTCTAAGCACTGTGGGACTTAACATCTGAGGTCATCAGTCCCCTAGACTTAGAATTACTTAAACCTAACTAACCTAAGGACACACACACACATCCACGCCCGAGGCAGGATTCGAACCTGCGGCCATAGCAGCCACGTGGTTCCGGATTGAAGCGCCTAGAACCGTTCGGCCACAGCGGCCGGCGAAGGCATTTTCACAGAAACAAAGGTACTTAGGGCAACAAACCGAGTGGCCACCGGAGACCAGGAGTCGCTTGCACCAACATATTCAGAAAATATTCGTGAACAACCTTTGAAACATTGTCGGTAGAGTTCGGATCCACACTGGAGGCAGTACCTTCGTAGCCACAGCCTTGCTTGGCTTATATTCCTACCAGCGATCATCTGATGACCTGGTGGTCTCACATAGAGCCAGGCACTTAAGTGTGAATGGCAGAGCAGTCATGTAAGTGACATGTAAGCTCTAATTGACGGGTTTGAGTCACGTCTCATCGTACCTCATCTGACGTTGTTCTTCCAAGTACTCATGTCTACAGCTGTTTTGGAGGACTGCGTTACCATCGAGTGCCTTTGATGTTTTGCATGCCGGAAGTCAATTACCCCAGTGGTTTAGCTTCTATAGGATATGCCACATTCACAGAGGAGAAGAAAATATTCAGGATTTCGTAGGCTCAATTCAAACTTGGTATTACTCAGATCATGAACCACGAACCTTGCGGCGGTTGGGTGGTTTGTGTCTCAACGATACAGAAAGGCCGTGCAGTAAGTGCAGCGACAACTGAAGCGTACCTCTGGAGAGGCCAGACCAATCTATAGTTATAGGGCAGCGGTCTGTTCAGTAGTCGCAGGGGATACAGTCAGGATGATTGCCTTGATCAGTTCTTGTAACATTGATTGTCCAACAAGGCGTTGCTGTGCTGGCAGCGCGAACGTTTGAAAGCAAGGATAAACTACAGCCATTACGTTTACTGAGGACATACACTTTAATATATGGATTAACAATGATGGTATTCGATCGGTAAAATATAGCGGGGGTAAAAAAGTCCCCATTCGGGCTCAGAGTAGGGACCAGGAAGGTATACGTTAACAATGGTAAAAACACATCTGATGTTCTACGGGTTGGAGAATGGAATGTGAAAACTTTAATTGGGTTGATAGGTTAAGGGATATAAACAGAGAAATGGACAAGCTGAAAATAGACAAAGTGAAATTGAGTAAAGTGAGTTAATAGGAAGAGAGAACTCCCGATCACGTGAGTATAGGGTTATTAACACAATATCAAATACGGTTAAAATAGGAGGGGTCTAATAATAACCAATAAAATTAGAAATGCACGTGAGCTGCTATGATTAGCACAGTGAACGCATTACCACACCCAAGATAGACAAAAATCCAGCACCCACTACAGTAATACAAGTTTATATGCCTACATGTTCCACAAATAATTGGGAGCAGATACAATGGGATAAAATAAATTATTCGGATTGTTAAGGAAGATTAAAATATAATTATGACTGTGGACTGGAATTTGGTAGCAGGAGAAGAAAAAGAAGAAAAATAGCAGGAGAACATGGACTGGTGGAAAGGAAAGATGCCTAGTAGAACTTTGCGAACAGCATAATTTAGTTATTGCGAATACTTGCTTTAAGGATTACGAAAAAAAATTTGTTTGCATGGAAGAGAGCTGGAGACATTGGAAGGTTTCAGATAAATTGCATAATTTTCCGGGCGGGAAGGCGTGCCGTTCCCCGGCACGAATCCGCCCGGCGGATTAGTGTCGAGGTCCGGTGTGCCGGCCAGCCTGTGGATGGTTTTTAATGCGGTTTACCATCTGCGTCGGCGAATGCGGGCTGGTTTCCCCTATTCCGCCATAGTTACACTATGTTGGCGATTGCTGCGCAAACACTTTCTCCACGTACGCGTACACCATAATTACTCTACCACGCAAACATTGGAGTTACACTCGTCTGGTGTGAGACGTTCAGGGGCGAAGGGTCCACTGGGGGCCGAACCGTACAATAACCCTGGGTTCAGTGTGGGACGGCGGTGAGGTGAGTGGACTGCTGTAGCCTGTTGTGGGATTCTGAATCACTGAGGGCTACGGCGGGGACGAAACCTCTCCGTCGTTTCTAGGTCTCCCCTTCCACACAATACAATACAAGAAAATGATTTCGAAAATACATAAAATCTCCCTGGCGCAGATGTGGACTCTGGCTATAACATATTGATTATGAACTGCAGATTAAAAGAGAAGAAATTCCAGAAAGGTATGAAATTAAGGAGATGGGACTCAGATAAGTTGAAAGAGTTCCATGTTGTTGAGATGTTCAAGTGCAGCATTAGGAAAGTGAAGCAGAGGAAAGGAACACAGTAGGAAATGAATGGTTACTCTGAGATATGGTGTAATTAAGGGATCAGGGGAACAACTGGGCTAAGAGACAAGGTCCAATAGAAGTCCTTCGGTAACACGCAAGATACTAAATTTAATTGAGATAGATGTAAAAAATAGAAAATTGAACGAATGATGCAACCGAAAGTGAATACAGACGTTTGATGAGATTCAGAGAAAGTGCAAAATATCGAAACAGCAACTGATAGAGGACAAATGCAAAATTTTGGAAACATGCATGAGTATGGAGAAGATACATATTGGAATAACAAAATTAAAGAAAACTTTGAAGAAATGAGCAGCAGCTGCATGAATATCAAAATGTCAAGTGAAGGGAAGGCACCAGGTGGCTAAATTTATAGAGGGGCTACAGAAATGAAACGAACTTAAAGACAAGATTATGAAAAGGAAGAGGAAGTAGATTAAGGCCAAATGAGATACGATACTGTGAGAAGAGTGAAACAGAGAACAGAAGATCTTAATCAAAACAAGGCACCTGGAGTGGACGACATTCCCTCAGAATTACTGAGATCCTTAGGAAGACCTAACACGATAGAAATGAGTCACTTGATAAACAAGATATACGAGACAAGAAAAAGACCGGCAGATTTCAAAAAGAATGTAACAATTCCAATTCCAAAGAAAGCATATGTTGAGATGTTTGAAAATGACCGAACCATTACTTTAATAAGCCACAGTTGCAAAATACTTATAGAAATTTTGTGCAGAAGAATATAAAGGCTAGTAGAAGCCGGCCTTGGAGTATATTACTTTGGATATTGTAGAAATTTAGGTACACGCGAGACTATATTATTTTAGAAGATAAACTGAAGAAAGGCAAAAACTCCGTTTATAGAATTTGTAGATTTAGTGAAAGCTTTCCATGACGTTAAATGGGACGCATTCCTTGAAATTATGAATACAGGGAGCCAAGGTTATCCATTTGTGGTGAAACTAGAACTGTTACGAGAGCTGAAGGACATGAAGGAACGCTTTAGTTGAGAAAAGAGTGAGACAGGATTAAGAATTATTCATTGTGTTCAATGAGCAAGCAGTAAAAGAAAGCAAAAATTAGAGTTCAAGGAGGAGAAATATGAGCCTTAAAGGTGTGCCAGTGAAGTTTTAATTTTTTTATACCATTGCGTCGTCTTTCGGACATGTAATAAAATTAATTCACCCCGATAGGCAATGAATCCACCTCCTCCAGTCTGGATGCACAATTACGTTCGACCTCCTTTAGGAATCTCAAATTAGTGAGCATGAAGAACACGGACGGGGAATGCAGATACGTGGCACTAAGTGGGAATTTGGGTCGGCCGGGAGGCGTGCCAACATAGTCTACACAAATTGCGATAAACACTGTATCTGGGTGGTGCAGTGGTTAACGCAACGGCCTAGAAAGCAGGAGATACCGTGTTCTAATCCCGGCCTGGCAAACATATCCACTCGTCGGCGCTGATTTAGCCTCAAGTCCTGATGCAGTTGTTATAAATAGCCTTTTCCCTTTCCTTTCTCCCCCTTTCAACCTTCAGTTTACAAAACACGTAAAAATTCAGTCAGAGATGGCAAAGGAGTTAGAACATCAGCTGAACGAAATACCTCTTGTCTTGAAAAGAGATTATAAGATTAATAAAGAAAAAAGCAAAACAAGGTTGATGGATTTCAAGCAGGCGATGCCGAATTAAGCAGATTAGGAAATGAGACATTAAAAATAGTTGGTGAGTTTCACTATTTTTGCGGAAAAATAACCAATGAAGGCCGAAATATGGAGGATATAAAATACAGACTGGCAGCAGCAAGCGTTTCTGGAGAAGAGAAATATTATAACAGCGGATATAAATTTAAGCGTTAGGAAGTCCTCTTTGAAGGTATTTGTCTGGAAGAGTAGCCTTGTAGAGACGTGAAACGAGTTCGATAAACAGTTTAGACAAGAAGAGAATAGAAGATTTTGAAATAAAGGAAATGGTCCTACGGTATTAGTGGCTGTGAGTCCCCACCTGGGTAAATTCGACCGCCGAATTGCAGATCTTTTCAGTTGGCACCACACAGGGGGGAAGGGAGGGGGGGGGGCGAGAAAGGAGGACTACGCAGGGAGGCCAAGGCTTGAGTACAGTAAGCAGCTTCAAACGATAAGTTTGCGGTCGTTACGTAGATACGAAGACACTTGTTCAGGACGGAAGTAGAGCAAGGAGAGTTGCATGAACACACGCTGAAGAAGAGAAAACAATAACAACAACGAGTGGAAAGATTGTAACCAGTGTTTAAAAGTCTTTTAACTAAAAAAAAAAAATGCTTTCAGCGACATCCAAATTCCTTTACTTACGGTTTATGGACCCAGTTATGTTGTGATCGTAGAAGCGAAGCTCTTACCTGAAACAAAAATAGAATAGATTATGGCGTGTTAAAAATATTGCTCTTTACAGTTACAATAAATTCATGTACATACCTTCTAAAACAGCTGAAAATAAATTTTGAAACTCTCTTGGTCATTGTCTTTAGCTACCTTGATATCGGACTGCTTTAAGTATAAGTAGCTTACTTCCTACCCCTTTCTAGAAATTTTTATCGATAAGTTACGTTATTTTCAGAGATAAAAGGCGAAATGGAAGAAAATGCAGATCTGTACTTTAGCCAGACAATCAGCTTACTAAGTGGGCAAGACAACATTTTTGGCTCATGTTTTCTGAGAATCCAGCAGACCTTGAGCGGCGCAACAACAACGTTTAGAATACCTAAGAATTTACAAATAAGAAACAGATTCCGTGTAACATTTATTGCAAGACATATATTTCCTCCGTTACGTCTGTTTTATAAGTGACGGCCTTCTATAATCAGTGTCAAACTGAAAGAAATAACTTTGAGTATTAGGCCGCGTTAGCATGAAACACTAAAACTTATGTTAAACCGACGTTTCGACCGTCTTTTCTGCGGTTGTTCTCTTCGGGGTAGGGTAACGAAATTGTTTCGTCGCCATAAGGGAGAGTGCTGCAAAGACGATCGAAATTGTTTAATAGTATTGCGTCCTACTACCGAAAAGTATTTTACTAACGTGTATTTTATGCGTTTTACGGCACGTACGGGTACACTTCGATCGTTTTCTATACTGCTCAGCAGATGGCCTGTTTCTTTTCTTGTAGGCCCTACTGGAATAACCAGTCATGTCAGCCTCGCGAATGGAAGGGGGGTTCACCTGTCCAGTCTTGTCCATCGCGTGAATGGCAGGGGGTTCACACGTTAAAATATCGACGACCTTCAACGTTGCCAACCGAATGAAGTCTTGTGAGCTTTTCAGACAGCAAATATGCCCGTAAAAGCTGAAATTTTAACCTCCTTTCTGTTTATTTATTTCGCTTTCGAGTAGCTATGGATTAGGACCTACATCGGTAAGCGCCCTCATTTCTCCTTTCTTCTTCTCCTGACACACAGTGGCAGCTGTAAAATCGTTGCACGAGTTTTCCCCGTTACCTGTTCCCTAAATTTATACAAGAGGGAATCGCGCGAATCTTCTTTCATAGAATGATTCTCGTTAAAGTCCCTTGAACATCTCTGTCACACTGTCGTATCGGCTCTTCTGACCTGTTAGTTCTCAGCAGTGTACCTATGAATACGTCGGAGCTCTACTGTCATGGGCGCTTAATAAAACGTGCAATGCTGGAGCAATAGTTTAGAAAGGTTAAACAAGAGTCTTGCTTGTGGTTTCCATTACATACTCACCGTACTAAACGCATAAGACCTCTTTATGTGATACTTTCACCTCTCCGCTACTGACTTCTCTTGTTCATCCAACTTAATTTCGATTTTAATGGAACACTTAGATATTTAGAGGGTGTGAGAAGCTCTAGATAACAACACGTAGTTAGATATTTTTCTTTTCTTTCGAAGTTCAAAAATGGTTCAAATGGCTCTGAGCACTATGCGACTCAACTGCTGAGGTCATCAGTCGCCTAGAACTTAGAACTAATTAAACCTAACTAACCTAAGGACAGCACACAACACCCAGCCATCACGAGGCAGAGAAAATCCCTGACCCCGCCGGGAATCGAACCCGGGAACCCGGGCGTGGGAAGCGAGAACGCTACCGCACGACCACGAGATGCGGGCTTCTTTCGAAGTAACTTCAGTTCTACAACGCACAGTGGTGAGCACTACACTATCTGATGAAAAGTATCCGGAAACACTAACGTAATGCGTAGTTGACCATCAGTTACGATGAGAGGCGGACCCGCCATGACGGTCACGGGAGCCAAATGAGTTCGAACGTGGACTAGTCATTGGATGTCATCTGGGTAACCAGTCTATCGTGGACATTTTAACTCTACTCAAGCTGCCAAGACAGTGATGAGTGATGTCATTGTGAAGTGGAAACGCGAAGAAAGAGCTACAGCTAAACCACCACTGGGCAAACCGTCCAACATTGCGGAGGGCAGTTGTAAAAAAAACTGCATAAAACCAGCTGAGGGAATCATTCGTGAGTTCCAAAGTTGCTCTAGTGCGAAGGTTGCCCAGAAAGAAATACACCGCATTTTTTTCTCAGCCCAAAACAATGTTGCGAATGAGAAACGTTACGTATGTGTTATTTGAAGCCCCCTGTGTGAGCACGTCAAGTTTCTGTCACTTCGAACAGATAGCGTAGCTGCAGAACAGTATCAAAATGGGCCGGCCGAAGTGACCGTGCGGTTAAAGGCGCTGCAATCTGGAACCGCAAGACCGCTACGGTCGCAGGTTCGAATCCTGCCTCGGGCATGGATGTTTGTGATGTCCTTAGGTTAGTTAGGTTTAACTAGTTCTAGGTTCTAGGGGACTAATGACCTCAGCAGTTGAGTCCCATAGTGCTCAGAGCCATTTGAACCATTTGAAGTATCAAAATGGCGTCTGCAAGTGATATACGTTACAAGCAACGTATCGTCATTGAATTTCTCACTGCAGAGAAAGAAACTGTGAGGAATATTCACAAACGCTTGTGCAAAGTCTATGGAACATCTGCTGTCGTCAGAAGTACAGTTAGCACGACTCGGCAGTTGGCGCTGCATCTGTCAATCAGCAAAGGAAGTGTGGGTGCAATTATCCACACTCTTGGATATTCAGAAGTGTGTGCAAGATGGGTTCCGTGGTGTCTAACGGTGGATCACAAACCGCACAGAAAAAGCATTTGTCTTGATCTGTTGCAACGCTCTGAAGCTGAGGGGGAGGCCTTCTTCTCCCGGATTGTGACAGGTGATGAAACCTGGGTTCACCATTTTGAGCCCGAATCAAAACGACAATCGATGGAAAGGCACTATTCCAACTCACCACAGAAGAAGAAATTCAAAGCAACTGTTTCCGCCTGTAAGGTCACGATCACCGTGTTCTGGGACTGTGAAGGTGTGATTCTCATTGATGTGATGCGAAGAAGCAGAGGCATTAATTCAGAAGCACATGTCAACACAAAACTCAAGACGCGCTTCCGGCGACTTCGGCGCCACATCTGCCCAGGAGCTGTTTTGCTGCAACACGATAACGCTGGGCCCGACACAACTCTGAGGACTGCTGAACACATTGCAAAACTGGGTTGGTTAGCCGGCCAGGCGCTACAGTCTGGAACCGCGGGACCGCTACGGTCGCAGGTTCGAATCCTACCTCGGGCATGGATGTGTGTGATGTCCTTAGGTTAGTTCGGTTTACGTAGTTCTAAGTTCTAGGGGACTGATGACCTCAGAAGTTAAGTCCCATAGTGCTCAGAGCCATTTTTTTTTAGGTTGGTAGTGTTACTCCATCCACCCTACAGCCCTGACCTAGTCCCATTTGACTTCCACTTGTTTGCGCCATTAAGGTAGGCCATTCGTGGAAGGCTTCTTGAGGAGATGAGGAGGTGATTCACACAGTGAAGCACAGGTTCCACAACAAGGACAAGGACTGGTAGCGACAGGACATACGCGCCCTTGTTTCGCGCTGGAGGAAGGCCATAGAACGGGATGGAGATTACTTGGAAAAATAGTGTGTGTAGATAAAACACCATTCTTTCGCCTGTGTAATTCTTATTATGTTCAATAAAGAATTGTTCAAGAAAAAATGCGATGCATTACTTTCTGGTCAACCCTTCCAGTCCAGCTAGCACAATGATTTTGCGTAGGCAGTTAAAAAGAATGAGGGGCAATAGTTGAACAGCTCCTCCTAAACCACGTGGAAAAACGAGTGTCACGAATGAATTAGCAACACCACAATGCGAAGAAGCAGGAACATGTATTTAACAACCTTAAAATCTGTGCTACGTCCTTGGGAAGTCCTCTTCCCTAGCCTACAATTGTGCTGAATTCCGCAACCTCGCGGTTATTTCCCCTGCATTGTGATTAGTCCGTGATTTGCGCATGACATTATCTTATCTATTTATTCATTACGTGCTGATTGCGGTATTTATGGCTACCTTGTACTGACGCAATGTGCCAACGGCCTTGTCGCAGTGGTAACACAGGTTCCCGTCAGATCACCGAAGTTAAGCGCTGTCGGGCTGGGCTAGCACGTGGATGGGTGATCATCCGGTCTGCCGAGCGCTGTTGACAAGCGCTGTGCACTCAGCCCTTGTGAGGCAAACTGAGGATCTACTTGGCTGAGACGTATCGGCTCCGGTCTCGTAAACTGAGATACGGCCGGGAGAGCGGTGTGCTGACTACATGCCCCTCCATATTCGCATCCAGTGGCGCCTGTGGGCTGAGGATGACACGGCGGCCGGTCGGTACCGTTGGGTCTTCCAAGGCCTGTTCGGGAGGAGTTCATTTTAGTTTGTACTGACGCAATGATGATTTCGGTACGCTAGTGCCTGGGGTCGCGGTGCGCGGACTGTTACGCGTCCTTGTAAGACAACCGTGCAGTTGGAAACGATCCTTGAGGTGGGGAACTCCTATGAGTGGCTGCTGTAGGTGCGCTGTCGGGAAGTCCCTTAGACAAAGGTATGCAAGTCGCAGTGCACGCTTTATTAGCTGGATGTGAGAGTCTGTTACGTTCCTGCATACTACCGTGGTGTACCATACTACCAGTCGGGGCAGCGACTTGTACGAGATATACTTCAGGTTTTTCGGTAACGTCGACGTTCGTTCAGCAGCGTATCGAAAGATAAATCTTGCATTAATTAGCTGTTCTGTCGGCTCTTGGTAATTTTACATGTTATGAATGGGAAGACACAGGATGCTGATGTAATATTCTACAATATTTATTCTTTTACAAACCGATTTCCACCTGTTTGCCGTTGTGAAGTACAAAGATAAATATGTGTAGCCGTGAAAGTTTTGCAGAATGAAAGACTGTCATCTACGGAAGTCAACTGAGATACTCTTTAGTTGCAGCGTTTCAAACTCTATTTGATCCCACAAAAATGTCAAACCCACACACATTTATCTTTGTACCTGACGACGGCGTAAAAGCTGGTAACTGATTTCTAAAATAATAAATATTGCACAATATTAACCAGGTAGCGTGTTTTATCATTCATGATGAAAGATTATTACTTTTACAATTCCATTCGAAACTTCCCATGTCTATAGCTTGATGCTATGGAACTAACGAACACTTACAAGGGAAACTTCCTATGGCAGTCCTTCAGATTTTGTGGTAAAATTCCCCAGTGGATAGCCCGTAAAAAACTGGAACAGGAAGAAAGTGTACTGAACTGTGAAGAAAGAAGCAAAATATGCACAGAGAACGGTCCAAGCTGAAGATATGCCACATCGTGCGGCTCGCAAAGGCCATGGTTTCGTGGTTGTGCGGTAGCGGTGTTGGATTGCGAAGTAGGCGATCCTTATTCAAACCTCCATAGCGCTCCATTGTTTTTCACAAATTTTTGAACTGTCCGTCCGGTCATTGACGTGTCTGTTCTCCTTCTGTAGTCTCTGGAACTGCCATTCTATACATTGGTTATAGAATATGAATCATATGGCGAAAATATATTACCGTCGGAAGTAAACGTGATGAATGGTGAGAGCAAGCGAGAGTCCTTACAGACCTCTCACAGAAATGAAAACAACAAATAAACGAGTGTGAATTATGTTACAGCGAAAGAATTCAAGAGCCAATTCTTCCAAGACGGAACGCAAGAGGCATAAAATGTGGCACCTGTGGAGAACAAATAGGAGGTACGCACATCTGGAGGCCCCTTTGTTACACGTCGCTGTTGCAAATGCACGTTACACCACGATGCAGACACAAACTTGATTACAGCGAACAGACACGTCAACGATCGGACGGACAGTTCATAATCTTGTGTGGGGAAAAAAAAATGAAGTCGGGCAGGAGGAAGATTTGAACCCCGAAATCTTTCTTTGTAGGTCAACATCGTGACCACATGCCTACGACGCCACAGCTATTCAGAGCCGCTCGTTGTTGCATATGTTGATCTTGGACCGTTTACTGTTCCTATTTTGTTTCTTTTCTCAGAGTTCAGTACACCTTCTTCCTGTTTTCATGCTTGATCTGTGTTCAGCTTTTGACGGGCTGTCTAATAGGCCATCACACCACTAAATCTGAGAGGGGTGCGATGGGTAGTTTCCCTTGTTAGTATCGATACCAACACGATACATATCGAAACGAAATTACCGATGTTTACACATCTCGGAAGTGGCTGCCAACTGAAGCTTGAGGTGACACGTGCGGCTGCATACATGCTAATCAGGCGTCAAGTGGTTCCCAAGGTGAGAGCGTTACAGACCGTTGTTTGGAGGGCTCTACGCTGTAACGACGAGGCTCTACCAAGAACGCCGACAAAGCGCTACGAAAACAATCGTCTTAAAATTCAGATACTCATCAAAAGTAAATAAAAGTTAACATTGCTATAGAAAACTTTCAGTTCGACACGAAAGGAAAAAAGTTTAAACCAATATATCGCTGACGCTAACAAGTCACCTGAGGCGACGAAATGAGGTTCATATGTAGGCAGGAGCAATACAGGAATCAAAGTATAGTACGTAAAACTACACTTAGTCTTCAAAGTCTAGAACAAAACTATTGTTTAAGTTCCTAAACATGTAAGGCCAGGCTGTGAACGATTTCTTATAAAAGAGAAGTAACTAGACTGATTTATAGCCTTTTTGAAGGCCATCATCTTTATCGATTCGACATTCACTGCTATATAATCACTTCCTGTTGGCTTTTCCATGCATTAGTGTCATCAGCTGTATGCATCCATGTTTCTCTGGCCTGTCTTCGAAGGGCATCCACCCGCCTTCCATTACGTTGTCGTCTCAGTCGTTCAGTTCCTGGAACCCATCAGATTACTTCGTTGGTCGGTGTATGATCCACTCGCTTGGTTAAAAATACCGCCTCTTCTACTTCATTTTTTAAAAATATTCATTCTTACGTCCTCCACGCCAGTCTGTTCCCTAATCAGTTTAGTTTTTTTTTTCCTACTTGTAGGTCCCACCATGTACCTTCCATGGCTCGCTAAGAAACCTCCAGTTTTTAGGAGGTTTTCTGCTGATAACCTACTTCTCAGAAACATAAGTAAAAACTGCTAATGCACACAGGACGTAAACTTTTGATTTCTGACGCAGTGGAATCTCTAATCAAATAATTTGTACTGTTTCAGTTACTTTCTACTGATACTTAACAGCACATGTTTCGGCAGCTTGCTGCATCATCAGGTGCAGTGAAGTGTGATAAGGATCATTTGCTGGATGCGCCACTAAGTTGGTGTTCCCAAATGTGACCCTGCGCAGAAAGATTCATGATTTATTTTGGTGAATAAATTGAGTTAGCTGTACGTTTAAAACTGAGAGAAAACCTCATAAGAGTTAAAAGAAAGACCATTTCCTTCTAACTGATATTTGGTTGACTACAGCAGTTCACCAAGTATTTGAAGTCGCATCCATCTTTTGCATATTAATCACACATTAACATGGTGCACAAAATGTTCCAAGACGGTGTACATTATACTGCAAGACGCACGGCCATCCCAGAATTTAGGGGGAATCTATGAGCGATGAAGACTCTTTTTTTATGTCCTGGACATCTTGAGTTTGGGCTACTTTGGGCGATCAGCTGGCAACTCAGAGCCTTCCGACTCAGCAGTGTTATTTCCACTTCCAAGTAATGAGTTCTACACAGCAAGCTGTTTTGCTTTTTGAAAAAAATTGTGCACAAGGTAAGAACGATGAGTTCTCGAAGTGAGGTTATGTTTCCGTAGAGCGTTACATTAGAAGAGGAAAACAGTGTTACGCATAGTATCTTTTCCGATGGTACATTACGAGGTGAATAGTTTACGTCGTCATTCGTAATTGAAGCTCCTGGAAAAGATTAAATATCTCGCTGAGGTCGTAAGTGACTTGAGAATTGCGCCAGATAAGTACGACTCATCATTTCATGAACCATGACAGTCACCTGTCCTGTGTGTGAAATCTTATGGGACTAAACTGCTAAGGTCATCAGTCCCTAAGCTTACACACTACTGAACCTAAATTATCCTAACGAGAAACACACACACCCATGCCCGAGGGAGGACTGTTATCTCCATCGGGACCGGCCGAGTCAACTGTCAAAGACTGTAATAGTTGCAGCCTACAAGAAGAAGAAATAGCAGAACATGGTTCTAAAACTTGTGGTGTGATGAAAACAATAAAACTGTAAGTTGTTCAGGCTGACCACTTCTTAGAAAACAGAGACATTGACGCATCCGTCTTCAGAGCGTCACAGAACGCCACCGCATGCCCACCTTCTTGCGTGACTCAACGAAGTTTCTGTTGCAACATCTTAGAACACATAGAAGTGTTTCAGATGTGGCTTGCTCTTGTGGCAGGTCCCATGGTGTAATGGTTAGCACTCTGGACTTTGAATCCAGCGATCCGAGTTCAAATCTCGGTGGGACCTAACATTTTAAGTTTAGGATATTGCTATGGAAAACGTGTCAAATGCAGATTTTCCAAGAAAAGGAAAAAGTCACGCACCATTTGCAAGGAAATGAAAACTGTTGATATATGCAACAGAGGGTCAGTAGTGACAGCAATGAACAGCCGATTACTGGCGCGTGCTGTAGTGCGATAAGGCCAGTGTGCATAGCAGATGACCTTTCAACGAGAAGCTGATATACTCGTAAGGGAGCTCTAGCGGTGAAGCAGCTGAACCATTGTGCGACTGCTTCAGATATTCCGACTTATACCATAGGAAAATGCAGCATCAAACTATTTCGTTCCAATAGAAGTACTGCATAAATACTTACGTTAAGACGCCTAAACAGAGCAACGTTTTCACAGAATTGATGCAAAATTTTTGGCCTGTGGAAGCAAAATAAATAATTTTTTTTTTGTGTACATAACTGCTATCGATAGCTGTAACTTCTATAGTCTCTCACTTAATGTAAGCGCCTAATTCTAACTCCTTTGGTTTTAAGCGTTACTGTTATTGTGGAGGATCCTTACAATTACCAAAAAGCGGCCATATCTTGAAACGTTTGTAGTGGTTCTCAGCATTCGGAAGTATCTCCTAACAAATTTTCAGTGAGCTGATAACTGATTTGATCCTGTAGTAAATTATGTTGTAAATTACGTAGGTGAATATCTTCAGATACAAACAATACGTAGTATGGTTGAGACAACCATTTGTTTGTTTCTTTGAATATAAAAAGTAATTCTTTCATTCGCAAACACATGGTATCTCATCATTTTATGTATCTTCTATATTACCTTCACGTCATTTTTATCTGTGATTGCTACGTTCAGTTATCACCTGACGATAGTCTAAGAATCCGAAAGACGGTTAGTGATCAAATAAATAATATTTGCGGAACACCAGGAAAATACTTCCTATTTTAATGTTAAAATACTTAAGTCTTTTTTTTTTTTTGAAAGTACAAGAGGTATCAGATAATCTAATAATGTTTCATAAATATATATGCGCTGGTCTAAAAAGAACGACATAAAGTTGTAATTTCCAAATGTGTCCGTGGTGGTCACATTTCTAAAATTTACAGAAGCTGAAAATAGCAGCAAAAAGGAGGAAGTTTGAAATGTGAAACGTTTAGAATGTCTATGAGCTCCGACAAAGACATGGTGAAATAACATCAGCAACAGCTAGAACTGGAACATAGTGTAAGAAGAGAGAACGGAAGAGAATCAGACTACATCGAATAAGAATAGGAAGAGGAGAGATTAGAGAGAAAAAAAAGGAGAATGAGAAAAGTGAGAAGTATATGTAACTTGTACAGGGGCAGGATACTGGATTATTTAGACAGCGCAGGAAAAAGAAAAGCAAACGCGATAAGATGAGAGGGAAAAAATAAAACTTTTATAAAAGTTGAAGGAATGAAGTGGAACCAACAAAATTTATACAACCCTGGAAACTGGTTCTGAAAACTATTCCTATTTTATTAAAATTGGTAAAAGTCGCAAACAGGATAGGGGCAATGAGGCCGAAAAACTTGGCAAATCCACATAAATGGATATGAAATGGCGGGAAGTAAGGTGACGAAAGTGCAAAACTCCTGAACTGCAGAAGAAATTGAATTACAAGTTGATTGTTTTGCATTCCATCACACTTCCGGTCGGTTTGATGTTCTACTCTTTCTAACGTTGTTCCGCGTTCTTCTTTTCTATATACCTGCTAAACACTTTGTAGAGTGTCTCACATATACCTTCTTTGTCTGAACTCACAGCTTTACCGCATACTGCTCCTTACAGTTGGAGGTTAATTGTTTCTGGATCCCGTGTTAGGCGGCCCACTATCCTCTCTCTACCTCTACTGTGGGGGGAGAGGATGTTCGATTCCACATCTTCTCTTCACAGAAGTTGTTCTTTTTGTAATTTATTCGCACACTCACTTCCTTCTATAGCACCGTTTTCCAAATTTATTCGTGGAAGAAGAATAAACTGTAGAACAAGTCGTCCAGGTGAAGAATCACAGGAGGAGAATAGCAACACATTTTCACCATCGCAGTGAGGTAGCCGATTTTTTCCAATGACGCTACCGAAGCAAATGTTGCAGGATAGCCGGCCGCGGTGGTCTAGCGGTTCTAGGCGCTCAGTCCGGAACCGCGCGACTGCTACGGTCGCAGGTTCGAATCCTGCCTCGGGCATGGATGTTTGTGATGTCCTTAGGTTAGTTAGGTTTAAGTAGTTCTAAGTTCTAGGGGACTGATGACCACAGATGTTAAGTCCCATAGTGCTCAGAGCCATTTGAACCATTTTGTTGCAGGATAATTCATTGCCGGATTTATCTTTCGTCACTTAAATGCCAAGGTCACTCGACAACTTCATACTCCCATTTATCTTTCAAGAGGCGAGCGTGTGATGGATGACCTGAGTGGGGTGAGGTGTGCTGGCACGTCTTGATATCTGAAGCGGTAATGAGGATTTCTACCTGCCCGATTTTTACGAACTATTTTGTTACACAAACCTCATAGACCGCAGCTAGTGAAGCCAGCCTCATTACTGAGAAGAGTTCAACGAGGAGCGTTATTAAGATTAATAGGCGCCTACTGCACTTCTCCGAATATGTAAGTAATTCTAGGAATATGCCAAATGGACTTGGAAATTATGAAAAGGGGTTCCTTTCAGTAGTTACAGAAAGATGATCAGAGGAAAGTACGAAGGATGCTTGGAGCTGAGGCCGATTCGAGAAAGTTAATAAAAGATCGCATATTACAACTGTGGCAAAACGAGTGGGACACTTCAGGCACAGGCAGGAGAACATACGAATTTCTCCCTGACATCAGGGAGGGACCGAAAATGAGACTTCTGAACCCGTAGAAAGGTTTCATATAACACCTGACTGGTCATGACCCTTATGCTACGTATCTATACAAAATCAAAAGACAGTTGAGTGATAGCTGCGCTTACGGCAGTGTGGGCTCACCAGAACAGTCATTGTGAGACTCCGCACTCTACGAAGATGTGGCTGGTAATGGCCATCAGGCTTTAAGAACGTTGGACCCCAAAGTCACGTTAAGGAGCGAGTCGACCTAGTGCATCTTGGATGATACTACAGCCGCAGTATCCAGGAAGGCAAAGGAAGACTACACGAGGTATTCAAGCACAAGCCAACCTGCTGTCATCCTGACTAGACAACATACTCTGCAGATGGAGAATAAAGAACTGAGGTCAGCGATCATCGAATGAAATAGTGATGATGGAAGCGTGACTTAAAGACGTAACACAGATTGGTGGAATTGCTTCTTATAATGAAAATGCTGCTGACGTGTGGCCCAATAGCCAAGAAATCCAGCAGAGAATAGCTATTGCGGGGGTAGTAAGAGGGCGGATCCAGTAGCGGAAACAACCACCTGCAGGTTAAATGCACGATAATAATAAAAAAAGCAGAACATATTCCTTAGTGCTGACAAGAGTATTAGTAGTTCGGTAAATGATTGGCGGTTTTATTGAAGTTTTATAGTGGTAGAAGTAGCTGTAGTACTAAAAACATAGCCCGCATCTCGTGGTCGTGCGGTAGCGTTCTCGCTTCCCACGCCCGGGTTCCCGGGTTCGATTCCCGGCGGGGTCAGGGATTTTCTCTGCCTCGTGATGGCTGGGTGTTGTGTGCTGTTCTTAAGTTAGTTAGGTTTAAGTAGTTCTAAGTTCTAGGGGACTGATGACCATAGATGTTAAGTCCCATAGTGCTCAGAGCCATTTGAACTAAAAACATAAATATCAGAAACAAACAGTTAATGTATAAAGTTATTACTATTCAAGAAAATGTGATTTGTATGCCCTATTTCATCAGCTTTTCAGATAACAGGTAGTAATTACGGAGAAAAAATAAAAGTCCCGGAGCCTGAGCTAGAGCCAAATCACACGTTCCCTCACGTTATGGTTCGCGACAGTGTTGCGCCACTGCCAGTTTGAAAGGCTGTGTTAGACTTAGGTGTGTTTGCTATTCTGTACGACGGATTTCAAGCAACCCAACTGTTTGTCCGATATAGGACTTCCCATATACACGCAGAAAACAAGATATTTCGAGGTTCTGTAGACTTAAGTCGCACTTCATGCTACTTGCTGCTGCTGCTGATTATGTCTTTATGGAGACTAAGATCTAATGTCATCAGTCTCTTGTTCACTGTCTCCCCCCAGTGGACCCCATCTGTCTGCGTCTGTAGCAAATTCATTGTGCAAGTGGGAGAAAGTGTAGTAAATGTTTGCATAGTGTGTATCTGAGGCCGCCTAAAAACCACATCCAGACTGGTGGCATACTGGCCCTCGTCGTTAATCCATCAGGCACATTCAGACTGCGCTATCACGCCTCCCCGTCTCCGAAGCAGGCGCTTTATACGAAAGGCTATCCAGTGGGGTTTTATTGGAGCGAGACGACACTAATCTAGGTTGGTAACCATGACAAACATGTCAGTAAATTCCTCTTCAGAAAACTGTTCATCTTGGTGGATATAGATACAATGTAGGGAAGACTCGAGGACCTAGGAAATTAGAAAGAGATTTTGTGCAACATTTGTTGTAGGACAACCGTAATGCTTCCCACCATGTTAAACACAGTTTTCGATTTCGTTTAAAAAGCTTTTATAAAAATGTGTAGGGTCTCTTTCGCAAAATTTTTAATAAGAATCTCACTATTCTCTTTAGCATTATTCGTAAGAAGCGCTGATAGCCTCGTCGATGATCGTCCCTCCCCCACCTCCGCCTTCCTCCCCTCCCCCCACACACACTATTCGTAAGAAAATGTATTTACTCCAGTTTAATTTTGTTTTTGCAATATGTACGGAGTATGCTCATACCATTTTCTATACTGCGGAGTGCGTGGTGTGATACATTTATCCATTCAGTAACATAAATTATAATGTCAAGATGATCCACAAAATTAGCAAAGGAAAAGAATGGATCGAGAAATACATCAAAATTTTTCAAGGAAAAAAAAACAATAGTGAGAGTATCTATGAAAAAAAAACAGGTTTTTATGCACAGTCTGCAAGGCTGTTTATGGTTATTGTTGCTTACTTCCTGAACCCGATTAGATCTTCGCTGCGAAACTTTACGCTTTCTTGCTCGCGACGACCTGGAATCGCTTGTTTATTTATATTCTCTGAACATTTAGTCCTATGTACTTAAATGTACTTAAACTGTGTCAAATTAATCTCCATCTAGTGTACGCAGAGAACATGGAACATAAGCGTACGAACTATCTTCAACATATAGCTCGAAAGTTGTTGGAGTGTATGTTGAAGGAATGTTTTAAAGACGTTCAGTTCATGTCATACGAAATGCAGTTACATAGCAACGGGCCACTGAAAACGATCTATTCCATCTTTTAAACCAGTAGTAAACTTTCCTAAATATCATGTCTGTAAAGATACGTATTCAGACACTTCATAATTTTCGGCAAACCTTCTTCGATACAGACACTTCAATTTTGTTTGCTGGTGAACATTTTTAAATAAAATTACTCTGTTTTATAGCAGATAATATTCATTGCCTTTTGCAAGTCTGGATCTCTTGGATCTCCCTACTTGTCTTTTTGTTTTGTTGTTCTGAGAGTTCGATTTTCATCCAGACAATTTTTTCTCTCTGAAATTTTTCTAAAGCAGTGTTTTTACTTAAGTGTTCTTTTGGTGTTCTCTCGTTAGCCTGTATTTAATGTGGGATTCCAGAAGCTTTGGATTTAGAGATAATTGTTCTCACTGCAACATTTGAATATGGGGACGTTATTTCATGGACGAACTAAGTGACACAGTGCTTAAGAGTCTGACCTGATATTTGAGCGGAAAGTAATTGAATACCCACCTGAACATTCAAATTTACGTTTCCGTGGTTTCCATTACATAACATTAGACAAATGCTGTGATGATACTTTCAGGACCGATTCCCTCTCATATTCTTGTCCAGCTAAGCTTTTAATTTGTCTTTAACGTCCTCCATGTGACTTTAAGCTAACTTATGCCATACAGCTGTCGATCTCTGTAGATCGAATGGTAATGAGGTGGCAACCCGGGTAAGCAGTAAGACGTTCGAACTTTGGCCCGGACTCCGTTCTCACTCTACAAACACACTTACATCGATTTATACATCTATACTCCGCAAGCTACCTTACGGTATGTCACAGACAACTTTAACAGTAGACTATAACGTGATGCAGAACGCATCTCTAGCAGCATCTGCCACTGGAGTTGGCTGAGCATCTCAGTGACGCTATTACACTTACTGAAGGTACCTGTAAGGAAAAGCGCAGCTCTTCTTTGTGTACTCTCTATTTCCTCTATCAATCCTACCTGATACGGATCCCAGACTGGCGAACAGTATTCAAGTATTTGTTCAACGAAGGTTTTGTAAGATACCTCCTTCGTGGGTGGACTAAATTTCCGGAGGACTCTTACAATGACTTTCAGTCTGACATCAGTCTTGCCTGTGATTAGTTTTTTTGTCGTCATTCTACCTTATACCGTTCCTTACACATACTCCTAGTGATTATCCTACAATCGCTTAGTCATCGAATAATGTGTCTTTCTGCATACGTATTTGCAGTACATTATATTTGTTTACGTAGAGAGACAACTACTAACCCCTGCACCGAGATTCGATTCTCTGCAGGTGTACCTGCATTTCGCTAGAATTTTCTAGCGTTGAAACTCCTCCTTATGCAACACATAATCCACGAAAAGCCACGTGAAACTTTCAGCGTTATTCACTAGGTCGATTATACATATTGTGAAAAGTAAGGTTCTACAACCTTCTCTTGCCTTTATTTTCGATGGTATGATCCATATCCAGATGTGCGTAGGTGTAAGTGAAGTGTATAGATGATTGCCTTGAGTATCGCCAACATAATCATGATATTCATGGGAATGTTCTAAATATTACACCTAAACACACCTGAAGAAGGAAGGTACCTTTAGAAACACATAGTGTGAGGAACAGGTCGAACATTTAATTACTGTTTATTACGATATATCTACATTTCTCCTATTTTGTCACGGCGTAGAGTAACTGCCCTCAGGCACTGATGTATGGCAAGAGCGTTTTAAAATCTGACTCCCTACTTCTGCAGGTATTGGGTTGTAACGACAGCACACTGGTCTAGGGTGGCGTCAGAGAGGTACGTACTGAGGAAGTGATATAAAGACTACGTTTTCTGAGAACAGCTCATTCCTATTATTTCGGTGTTAAGGTATAACCCGTATGAACGCTCAGACACTCAGAAGGTAATCCACCTCGGAATGTATCGCAGAATTTATTAAATTTAGATAACTAGTAGTTCGAAAGAAAGCGTAAGATCTCTCCTAATTAATAAGAATCTCGTAAGATCTGAGTGAGATATTTGGTCACCTTCAGGGAGATCGCTTCTGATGCACGGTGCTGTGAGGACCGTAAGCGAGTAGCGTGCGTGACTCATGCAATGTCTGTGACTCCAGCGTCATAACGGTGCTTGAGATACTTGATACTTTTCAGTAGATTCTGTCAGGGTCCCATGGTGTAATGGTTAGCACTCTGGACTTTGAATCCAGCGATCCGAGTTCAAATCTCGGTGGGACCTAACATTTTAAGTATAGAATATTGCTATCTAAAACTTGTCATTCGCGAATTAGTTACAACTGAATGAATAAAATCACTTGAAAATGCGAGGGAATTATGAATACCCTTTTAGTAACATGAGCTAAAATTCAGTAAGGTAAGTTCGAGCTTCACAGCAGCTGAACTTCCAATTAAACTTAAAAATATACAAACCTGAGGCTCTATGCACCTTGATAATTTCAGTAAATTTAGGTTACCATAACCAAGAAAAACACATGTTTCTCTTGAGAGGACATCCATAACTCCTGTGTGTATCATCCATGATTATCAACATCCACCACAATTGTAACAAATTTTTATTTTTAATAAAAGGAAACGGCCAGGAGGTTTCAGGACGAAATTTCAATCTACAGGCGCATCTGAAAAAATTACGACTAAAGTGTGACGACTATATCTATTGTAAAACACTAAAAAACGCAACAAAACTCGTGGTAATATTCTAAAGAGAATACTACAAACGAGTACAAAATATGCTTACGTGCCAGTTACCAGAGAATCACTATTCCAACCCCTGTTCACTCGTGTGGACATTCTAAACATATAAGTGGTATCCTCTTTAGAATATTTATACAAGTTCTGATGGGTTTATTAGAGTTTGACAAGTTGTATAGGTGTCACGTTTTACTTATAATCTTCCAGATGCACCAGAAGATGGGACTGTTGTCCTGAAACCTGGCTATGCTTGCCTTTATTGGAAATAAAAGACTATTACAACTATAGCAGATATTATCAATCATGAATAAAAGGAAAAAAGTACAACACTATTTCTTTCTAGTGTGTCTTGCAGAGGCACTCAAAGAACTCGCAAATTATACGTCACGAAGTCCACTCGAACTGCATTAGCTTTGGAATCGTTGAATGTTTCTTACTTTACGGTTTCATGGAGGCAGTACAAACTTACATATATGTGAATGACTGACAGAATGAATTTTTCTGTATTGTCTCTTTTGTTGTTTGTATCACTAGGTAGACACAGCTTGTAAGTGTGTGCGTTCTAAACGGGTTTAGCGGTGATAATGATTCTACTGCGGACAAAATATTATGTTCAAAAATGGCTCTGAGCACTATGGGGCTTATCATCTGTGGTCATCAGTCCCCTAGAACTTAGAACTACTCAAACCTAACTAACCTAAGGACATCACACACATCCATGCCCGAGGCAGGATTCGAACCTGCGACCGTAGCAGTCGCGCGGTTCCGGACTGAGCACCTAGAACCGCTCGCCACCGCGGCCGGCGAAATATTATGTATTATTCATTTAACTTGTACTCAGATTTATTATGAGATAGCATGACGAATGGAAAACCTAGGCTTTTATCATTTGTAGATTTAGAAAAAACTGCCGACACTGTTGAATGGAATACATTCCTTGTAATTCTGAAGGTCGTGGGGATAATGCACAGGAAGTGAAAAGTTATCCACAACTTGTACATGAACCATGCTGCAATTATAAGAATCGAAGACATGAAAGGGAAGCATTAGTTGAGGGCCGAGTGAGATAGTGTTGTAACTTATCTGTTAACTTATTGAATCTGTAAGTTGAAGAAAAAGAAAAAAAGGGGGAGATATTTGCAATGGTAACTAAAGTTCAGTGAGAAGAAATAAATATTCTGCAGTCCGACAACTGACATTGCAATTGTTTCAGAAACAACATACGACTCGGAAGAGCAAGTGATCGGAATGGATAACGTTTTTAAAAGAGTTTGTAAGGCAAATATCAACAAAAGTAACTCAAGGATAGAGCAATGTTGCGGAATTATATGTGGTGATGCTGAGGAAATCGGGTTAGGAAATGAGATACTTAAAGTACTAGACGAGTTTCGATATTTAGGTAGCAAAGTAGATGACGATGGCTGAGGCAGAGAGGAAATAAAATGCAAATTGACAAGAGCAAGAAAAGAGTTTCTGAAAAACAGAACTCTTTCAACATGAAATATAAATTGCAATGTTAGTAAGTTTTTCTGAAAGTATTGTTCTGGAATGTACGGAAGTTAAATGCGGACGATAAACAGTTCAGACAAGAAGAGTGTAGAAGTTTCTGAAAAGTGTTACCCAAGAGTAGATGGGTCGATCGAATAACTAGTGAAGAAGTACTGAACCGAATCATCGAATAAAGAAAGTTACGGAACAACTTGACTAAAAGAAGGGATCAGTTGATAGGGCATGTCCTGAATCATTAGGGACTCGTCAGTTTCGTTATGGAAGGAAGTGTATAATAACTGTTGAGTCAGACCATAGCCGGAGTACAATAAGCAAGTGCCAACGGATGTTGGTTGCAGCAGTTATGCAGAGATGAAGGGGCATTTACAGGATAGACTAACATGGAGAGCACCATCAGATCAGTCTTCAAACTGAATACCACATTCAACAACAAACTTATACTTTTCAACTGAATTTCTCAGCACGAATACTGGAATACGTCCGTATTCCTTAGAGTAACATTCGGTGTTTGAATTGAAAGAGAGCAAGGAAACTTTGAGGAAAGTGATACATTTCAACAACTTGCAGGAATAACAACGTTTGATTTTTTAAATTTTCATCTGCTATGCAGGTTACTACACGAGTGAAAGTAAATATTTTACGAGGTGGTAGTATAGACTCATTCCAATAAAACATTCTGTACAAGGTGTGTGCAGTTTTTATTGGTTACAGAGATACAGCTGTTAGAATGTAAACCAAACGGGGACGTTGGTGGTCAATAAAACTGAGCATTTTTGCCTATCCACCTTGGGGGTATGTCTCATCTGACAGCTAGAATAATGCAAAAACGTACCCATCCTTGTAGCCGACAGAACTTCTTCCAATATACAATGCTGAAATCTCGTTTTCAAGAAATTCTAGATAACGGGTTCCTGTAAGGAGTTATGGTAAGACAACAGTCTGCACACAACTCATTATTTACCACACCACACCAGATAAACATAGAGAAGCGTTCTCGAAAACGTGACTCCACAAAGGCACAAAGGTTTTCATCAGCTCATCGATGTGAGTTATGAGTGGTACTAATACTGCAATCAGTGGAACTGGTTTCACTGGCAAGGGGTGTTAATGAGGTTTCTCAGCGATTTACAATAAGCCAACTAGAAAATTCCATTCGTCTGGTTTCATCTCTTGTGCCAAGGTGTGAGTCCACTGTAAATGACAGGGGTAGAGGCAGTGAACGCATAATGTCCACCAAATTCTTGTATGCGGAATAATAATAGATGGTATCACGCTACCACACCACAGGCGGCAACGCGAACAGACATCTTAGACTCTAGCGACGGCTTGCTGCATTCCACACCAACATGTGGGATGTGCTCCTGAAGACTACGCCTTCGCCCTCACAATGAAGTCAATATAGTGTTGAGCTAGCAACAGCTCTGCCAAAGTTCGAGATGTCAGCTACAGCAGTCAACATTTTCGAGTAGGAGAGAGCCAGTTAAAGTTTCTGAAGAAAAGTACTTCGCAATTAAAAAAATGTTCCAGGCTATTACGCTGTGGTATTTTACAATATCTATGACCTCTCTGTAACACCTTTCATGGCATGTCCCACCAAAATAAATGTGGTGGTCGCCTGGCTGCAAAACATGATCCGCAACAGCTGATCTGTCAGTCTTTTCTCTTCTCAGTCGTCCTTGTCCTTTTCTAGTCCTTTTTTGGCCATTCTTTTGATAGTACCCACGTACACCTCCACTCAACTATACGGGATCCTATAATTTATTGATTTTTCCAGCGGTTGACCAACATCCTTGGCCGATTATAGATGATGTTCTATCTTCCGAGTGGGTTTGGAGGTTACCGCACGGTTCCACTTTTTTGAAGATTTTTCCTATGCAGTCAGTAACGTCCTTAATGAAAGACAGGGAAACTTTTGATATCATAGGTGCTTGGGCATCGCAGTGGTACCTACGCGATGGTCTAAACGTCTTTTCACCTCAACGAAAGAATTACCATTTTTGAGGAATGCGTCGGTGAGATGTTTTAATTCCGCGTCATGCAGCTCTGGTTTGAAGTTTTTCCTTTGCTCTATCCGCCCACGTTTCTATGATGCCTCGCTTTTGTTGTGGGAGATGGTTCAAATCCCGGTGTAGGTAACGATCTGTGTGTGTGTGTTTTCGGTAAATCATTTGGCCAAAGCTACCATCTTCTTTCTTGAAAACCAGCACAGCAAGAAAATTCAATCTTCCGCCTGCCTGCTCCTCCATGGTAAACTGAATCATCGGACTGATCCCATTGAGATGCTTGTCAAGACGACCCAGTTTCTCCCTGCCAAGCCGCCACAAAACAAACGTATCATCCATGTACCGGAAACAAAGATTCGGTTTCTTCTTCGAAGTTTCTAAAGCATGTCCTCTAATTTTTATATTCTCGCGCGTTCAAAACATGTGACGTCACGTCACTGAACAGAAGCACGCGGAAGCGGAATTTTGATGTAGTCATTAACTAGCCAGGGTGTGAATCGCATATTCAAATAAGCTACGATCCCCGTTGAAAATTTCCTCAGAAGATGGGGACGAAACTTTGGTTTCTAAGTTGAAATCCACTCGACTGGGGCGTAGTAGCCCGAAATGTTTTATTAATTGTGACATTTCCGCCCGAGAAAGTTTACATGTTACAATTACGAAATGTATTTCGTAAAACTGAACATTGTACCTCAAGAGAACAGTTGTTGATTAGTGCATCAAGTGATGCTTTGCTAGTCCAGCACAGTTGCAAATTATCCAGTACTCCTGTGGCCAAGAAGTGTGTCAAAGGTAAGTAAATCTATTATTCATTTATGTAATAAAGTGAATTAATAATTCATCTGTTGTAATTAAAAATGAACAATCTCCTATAGCCCTACAAGAACCCACAGTTGTGGTCAGACGATACTAGTTTCGTCAGGTCACAACTCAATAACTGCAGAAATTCAGCGTGTGCTTATTGAAGGACTGTGGTCTACCAGCTCTGTCGCCTACTTCATCGACACTGTTCGTTTGCACGTTAAGATGAAACAATTTGTAGGGAAGCAGCCTACTCACGCCGTATAAAATTCTCATCAGTCTTTCCATTGTGTGCCAGCCTAGTCCGCTGTAACTAGCTCTGACGTCATAAATATTTGCGCAATACTTTAAAAATCAAGTAAATAACCTGAAACGTTTCTAGCATATCAGGAATAATACTAAATCAATATGTGTTGAATGTTGTTGTTGTTGTTGTGGTCTTCAGTCTTGAGACTGGTTTGATGCAGCTCTCCATGCTACTCTATCCTGTGCAAGCTTTTTCATCTCCCAGTACCTACTGCAACTACATCCTTCTGAATCTGCTTAGTGTATTCATCTCTTGGTCTCCCTCTACGATTTTTACCCTCCACGCTGCCCTCCAATACTAAATTGGTGATCCCTTGATGCCTTAGAACATGTCCTACCAACCGATCCCTTCTTCTTGTCAAGTTGTGCCACAAACTTCTCTTCTTCCCAATCCTATTCAATACTTCCTCATTAGTTACGTGATCTACCCATCTAATCTTCAGCATTCTTCTGTAGCACCACATTTCGAAAGCTTCTATTCTCTTCTTGTCCAAACTATTCATCGTCCATGTCTCACTTCCATACATGGCTACACTCCATACAAATACTTTCAGAAATGACTTCCTGACACTTAAATCTATACTCGATGTTAACAAATTTCTCTTCTTCAGAAACGCTTTCCTTGCCATTGCCAGTCTACATTTTATATCCTCTCTACTTCGACCATCATCAGTTATTTTGCTCCCCAAATAGCAAAACTCCTTGACTACTTTAAGTGTCTCATTTCCTAATCTAATTCCCTCAGCATCACTCGACTTAATTAGACTACATTCTATTATCCTTGTTTTGCTTTTGTTGATGTTCATCTTATATCCTCCTTTCAAGACACTGTCCATTCCATTCAACTGCTCTTCCAAGTCCTTTGCTGTCTCTGACAGAATTACAATGTCATCGGCGAACCTCAATGTTTTTATTTCTTCTCCATGAATTTTAATACCTACTCCGAATTTTTCTTTTCTTTCCTTTACTGCTTGCTCAATATATAGATTGAACAACATCGGAGAGAGGCTACAACCCTGTCTTACTCCCTTCCCAACCACTGCTTCCCTTTCATGTACCTCCACTCTTATAACTGCCATCTGGTTTCTGTACAAATTGTAAATAGCGTTTCGCTCCCTGTATTTTACCCCTGCCACCTTTAGAATTTGAAAGAGAGTATTCCAGTCAACGTTGTCAAAAGCTTTCTCTAAGTCTACAAATGCTAGAAACGTAGGTTTGCCTTTCCTTAATCTTTCTTCTAAGATAAGTCGTAAGGTCAGTATTGCCTCACGTGTTCCAGTGTTTCTACGGAATCCAAACTGATCTTCCCCGAGGTCGGCTTCTACTAGTTTTTCCATTCGTCTCTAAAGAATTCGTGTTAGTATTTTACAGCTGTGACTTATTAAACTGAAAGTTCGGTAATTTTCACATCTGTCAACACTTGCTTTCTTTGGGATTGGAATTATTATATTCTTCTTGAAGTGTGAGGGTATTTCGCCCGTTTCATACATCTTGCTCACCAGATGGTAGAGTTTTGTGAGGACTGGCTCTCCCAGGGCCGTCAGTAGTTCCAATGGAATGTTGTCTACTCCGGGGGCCTTGTTTCGACTCAGGTCTTTCAGTGCTCTGTCAAACTCTTCACGCAGTATGGTATCTCCCATTTCATCTTCATCTACATCCTCTTCCATTTCCATAATATTGTCCTGAAGTACATCGCCCTTGTATAGACCCTCTATATACTCCTTCCACCTTTCTGCTTTCCCTTCTTTGTTAGAACTGGGTTTCCATCTGAGCTCTTGATATTCATACAAGTGGTTCTCTTATCTCCAAAGGTCTCTTTAATTTTCCTGTAGGCAGTATCTATCTCACCCCTAGTGAGATAGGCCTCTACATCCTTACATTTGTCCTCTAGCCATCCCTGCTTAGCCATTTTGCACTTCTTGTCGATCTCATTTTTGAGACGTTTGTATTCCTTTTTGCCTGCTTCATTTACTGCATTTTTATATTTTCTCCTTTCATCAATTAAATTCAATATTTCTTCTGTTACCCAAGGATTTCTACTAGCCCTCGTCTTTTTTCCTACTTGATCCTCTGCTGCCTTCGCTACTTCATCCCTCAAAGCTACCCATTCTTCTTCTACTGTATTTCTTTCCCCCATTCCTGTCAATTGTTCCCTTATGCTCTCCCTGAAACTCTGTACAACCACTGGTTCTTTCAGTTTATCCATATCCCATCTCCTTAAATTCCCACCTTTTTGCAGTTTCTTCAGTTTTAATCTACAGGTCATAACCAATAGATTGTGGTCAGAGTCCACATCTGCCCCTGGAAATGTCTTACAATTTAAAACCTGGTTCCTAACTCTCTGTCTTACCATTATATAATCTATCTGATACCTTTTAGTATCTCCAGGGTTCTTCCATGTATACAACCTTCTTTCATGATTCTTAAATTAAGTGTTAGCTATGATTATGTTGTGCTCTGTGCAAAATTCTACCAGGCGGCTTCCTCTTTCATTTCTTAGCCCCAATCTATATTCACCTACTATGTTTCCTTCTCTCCCTTTTCCTACACTCGAATTCCAATCACCCATGACTATTAAATTTTCGTCTCCCTTCACAATCTGAATAATGTCTTTTGTTTCATCATACATTTCTTCAATTTCTTCATCATCTGCAGAGCTAGTTGGCATATAAACTTGTACTACTGTAGTAGGTGTGGGCTTCGTATCTATCTTGGCCACAATAATGCGTTCACTATGCTGTTTGTAGTAGCTTACCCTCATTCCTATTTTCCTATTCATTATTAAACCTACTCCTGCATTACCTCTATTTGATTTTGTGTTTATAGCCCTGGAGTCACCTGAACAGAAGTCTTGTTCCTCCTGCCACCGAACTTCACTAATTCCCACTATATCTAACTTCAACCTATCCATTTCCCTTTTTTAATTTTCTAACCTACCTGCCCGATTAAGGGATCTGACATTCCACGCTCCGATCCGTAGAACGCCAGTTTTCTTTCTCCTGATAACGACATCCTCTTCAGTAGTCCCCGCCCGGAGATCCGAATGGGGGACTATTTTACCTCCGGAATATTTTACCCAAGAGGACGCCATCATCATTTAATCATACTGTAAAGCTGCATGCCCTCGGGAAAAATTATGGCTGTAGTTTCCCCTTGCTTTCAGCCGTTCGCAGTATCAGCACAGCAAGGCCGTTTTGGTTATTGTTACAAGGCCAATCAGTCAATCATCCAGACTGTTGCCCTTGTAACTACTGAAAAGGCTGCTGCCCCTCTTCAGGAACCCACGTTTGTCTGGCCTCTCAACAGATACCCCTCCGTTGTGGTTGCACCTACGGTAGGCGGCTATCTGTATCGCTGAGGCACGCAAGCCTCCCCACCAACGGCAAGGTCCATGGTTCATGGGGGGGATGTGTTGAATATCAGTTCAATAACTTCAACCATTTTCGAAATTTGGACGTTTTTCTGTAAAAATCGTTGGCGCAGCAGAAAAGAGCTAGAGACTTAAAAATTTATATTTAGATTCCTTTTTCATAATAATTTAGTAGAAACAGTCTTCTGGATCTCACAAATTAAGATTTTAGTTGAAATTCATGATTTTCTGGGTTTTGTCTTAAAAATTAAGGAAGCAAGATAGATTAAGTAGGCTAATAAATAAGGCTAGGATGTTTAAATTTTAGTAGAATGGAGATCCGCTATAATCATAAAGATGTGAGAAGTTTCAACTCAATAACTATATAACTATAGCGATAGCGTATCTCCAAAGGGCATGTTCAGAGCTCGTCTACTGTGTGTAATGTGATTAAATTAATTCTCTCACCCAAAATAATTGACTTAGCCACGTCAGACGTTTATTATGATTACTTACCTGTGTGCTGAATGCACATTTAAATTGAGAGCTTCATCGGCCATCAGCAAAGGAAGCGATGATTTATTCAATAACTTAAAGTGGTGCTATACTAGCCCAGCGGCTAGTTGGGAGAGCCGATTTGATCAGGCGTTCCCTTACCGTCCGCACCGCGGCTTTATATACAAGAACACTGCGCGAGAGAGAAAGGCCCCAGTTCTCTCCAGACGCTGAACAGCACACCACATGTGTCGGGAGTCGCGTCGCGTCGGTATCATTGCTATAAACAGCCACGGATGCCGTACTAAGTTACTCGGGATACACATAACCATGAAATCATTTTCGAGTGAAGTGTTAATTCTGGGATGACTTTAATGACCTATCTTCAGTTTGCGTATGTCGTATTTTCTCGTGCCGCCGCGGGACAAACATTCTACCATTATTTAGCGTGGCGTTTGACGAACATTATCATCAAATTATGGCGAGCATTCGCTTAAACATTTAATTTGGACAGTTATAGTTGCATCAGCGCACTAGATTCTGAACTGCTATGGTAGTTAGATTGTGTGGATTCCTTTTTTTGATCTGTGACTTCCAGAATATAGCGAACGTTTTTACAGGATTGTTTTTGATTATGAATCCCAGACAATCTCCTAATTCCTCAGAGCTATAAGCTGTAGCTATAAGTGTATTTCTCAGATGAAGTGGGCACTAGGAATTCTAATTACAGGCTTCACGTTTTGCTAATCACTTTCTGGTTGCCAATATTGTAGTTAGAGAGCCAGTGTTGAGAATGGCAAAAGACAGCATAAATAATAGGAACATTTATATAACAATTAATTCCACCTGCCGCCCCACGTATGGTTAAACGGCAGGGAATTGCATCTTTTCTACATTACAAACCAAATATTATTAACAAGTATTAATTTCAACCAGCCGCCCCACATATGGTGCATCGGCTGGGAACTAAACTGAATAAAAGTAAAAGTGATTTTTAAATATTCGAATTCGGGAGTGAAATGCGACACGCAACTGAGTGACAGAACAGTGATAGTGTTACGTGTGCATGTGGACGACGCAATTGGATTAACAACGCATCTGGATTGACGGAGCTGGCGCTGAGTCTAGCTGCACTGCTGGCATCGCGAGAAGCCAGTTTCGCCTCACCGCAGTCGTCCGCCGGAGCAACCGGAGCAGCGCCTGCAGTTGCGGGCCTCGCAAACACACAGCAGCCGTCGAAGTGCCGTCTGCAGTTCAACGCGCCGCGTCGCATCAGTAATCCTGGTACGCCGCGCCGGCAACGCCATACGTCGTGCAGAAGGAACTAAGTTAAGTGTAAAGCTGTTAAAAATTTTACTAACCTGCACTAAAAGACTGTCGGCGATGGAACAGCCTGAAGAAACCGAGGTTAAACTTAAATCAGAACCTATGTCTGTTGAGGGAACTGTAAATTCAGACAGCGATTCAAGTGTAAATATGCATGAAAATAGTAATATTAAAGTGAAATATGAAGTATTGTCTCCAGACAGTAGTGTGAGAAGGGGCAATGATTCAATAATAGAGACCCCTGTAGTAAAGCAGAAAGCAGAAATTGTTAATTTATTGGATGATAGTTTATCTGATGAATTAAAAACGAAACAGTCATCAGAGATGGTAGAGTTTAAGAAAGAGAAGTTAGATATGACTAATCAATCAGAAGTTTCATTTAGTTTTGATGATTCTGGTGTTGGAGCTAGTTTTTCGTCACCTGAGTGTGATAAAAAGCCAGCTAGTGAGCAACCCAGATACTGGGGCTATTGATTTAAATGTTATATTACAAGCAATAGCTGCCAGTAATGAAAATTGTCAGCCAGTAATGCAAAAATGTCAGCCAGTAATGCCAGAATGAATGCTGAATTAAAATCTGATATAATTGAGGTAAATAACAGGATTGTGGCCAGTCAAACCAATTTTAATAAACGGTTTGAGGCAATGGACAATAAATTAGAATCCAATAATGCTGAATTAAAGTATGAGATTGTGGCCAGCCAAACTAATTTTAATAAACGATTGGAGGTAATGGACGATACCTTCAAGGCTGGTTGCAATAAGTTGAAAGAGGATCTGGACAGTTTGAATTATAAAATTGATTACAAGCATGAGGATATTAAGAAAAAGGTTGCTCAACAATTTTCTGAAATGTATAAAACAGTAAAATCCGAAGTTTCTGAGGTTCGCAAAGACTTCCAAATGGAAGATGCGAAGTTGGAGCACAAGTTAACAGAAAAGATCGAGGTGGAATCTGAACTGTGCTCAAATAGGTTTAAAGATGTTAATATAAAGGTAAACATATGTCAAACAGAAGTAGATGCAATCAAAACGGATACTACTCATATTGTGCAAAGAGTAGATAATGTTGAAATAAGAGTAGAAAATATTAGTACTAACATTGCTAACATTGAGAGTAAAGTAGCTTCAGTAACTTCTGGTAATGGTAGTATGCAACAAGTTGTAGCCGCAAACGCCGCTTTTATAGGGTGTCGGCAGTTCTTGCGGTTCGATCAAGATAAAAATATCCACCCGCTAGATTTCTGGAACGATTTTGAAGATGTGATTCCACCAACTTGGTCTGAACAAGAGAAAATCTCATTTATTAGAAGCCATTTAGCAGGTGACGCCATGCGTTGGTCAGCTGATGTTATGTGAAGTGTAAAACATTAGCGGAATTTAAAACAGCTTCCATTAACGAGTATTGGTCTAGTAATAAGCAAAATGAAGTGTTGAGCGAATTTTGGAGTGGAAAACGCTTCAATGTAGTCTAGGAATCTATCAAAGAATTTGCTAGATCATGGATCTCACGTTTGTCACATTTGGCCGAAAAGTTAAAACCTGAAATGATAATACTAGGTCTTGAAGCCAAACTGCCATGGTGTTGGCAAACTAGAATTATATCTGCCCATAGAGACAATCTGGATCGTTTCATTGAGTATTTGGAACGTGTAGAACGTGTTGCTGCCAATGAGGAGCAAGCACGTAATAACAGAAATGCTAATAACACTAGTAGTAATTTTAAGAACGAGCAGAATGGCAATGCCGGCCGGAGTGGCCGTGCGGTTATAGGCGCTACAGTCTGGAACCGCGTGACCGCTACGGTCGCAGGTTCGAATCCTGCCTCGGGCATCGATGTGTGTGATGTCCTTAGGTTAGTTAGGTTTAAGTAGTTCTAAGTTCTAGGGGACTGATGACCACAGTAGTTAAGTCCCATAGTGCTCAGAGCCAAGAATGGCAATGTAAACATCAGAACAGTAGGTGTTCGCCATCCTAAGAGAGGTAGGAATTGGAGAAATAATTATCAGAACCAACAATGGCATCCAAATGATAGTAATTTTGTTCAGAACAAAATTATGCAGGTAAACAACAGTGTGGAAAGCAATGCTGTGCCAGTTAACTATAATGGAAATAAAGGAAGCAGTAGTAGGCCGAGGCAGGAAAACTAGTTCCCGTCTATGAGGACACTGGCGCTCACCAGGCGGTTATTTTTCCTAAGCCAGTAATTGGTAAGACAGATCAGAATACTCAGACTGAACATGTGGATGAAGGGTCGGTAGCATCTAAGGATACAGCAGAAATATTAGATCACTCACAGTATTTGATAGATACCGTGTTAGAGACGCTTTCTAAGTGGGAAGAGAAAGAGAAGGCGCAGCAGTGTAACGGTAGGGAAGAGCTACAACATACTGAATTGTCAGGTGAAGAAGCAGAAGAAATTCATGCTTATATTTACGATGAGGATGATGTGCTCTTATCTAAAGTGCCTGTGCAGGATGTTGATACTGTACTAATAGATTTAGGACAGGAGTTAAGTGAGAATGTAGAGGGTAGCCTGTTGGGGGTCGATGAACCCAGTAACTGCGACCAGTTGTCACTTGAGAAGGAACCCGACGATAATAGTGAAAGTTGTTTAGCTGTAACTAGTGCTATGCCCGGTCTGGAGGTGCAGAATCGCTCAGACTACAATAATTTGGGTCATATTCAGCAAACTACGAGTAAATGTAATGAAGTCGTGCAGTGTTTCGATTTGAAATTAATAGACCGACTGGAAAAGGCAGCAGAAAATGTAATTCAGGAAACCCCTACACACTTTGACCTAAATGTAATGAAGACAGATGTCGATCACTTTAGTTGGAGACAAATCCAAAAGGAACTATTGGATGAATTTGAGGAACCACCTGTACAACTTAGAATAAGCCACCCTATAATAGTAGCGAATCTGTTGAGTATCAATGTACGTTGTCTCTTAGACAGTGGAAGTGAGGTGAGTGCGATATCTCAATCCTTCTTTGATGCATTACCTGGTAAAGACAAGCTTACAGTAATGAGGTATCAGGACTAAGAATAATTGGTGCTACTGGTAAGGTGTCAAAAACGGTAAAGCAAGAAGCTTTGCTGCCCTTTAACATTAATGGTAATTTAATTGATCATCCATGCTTAATTGTAAATAATCTCAGTATTGAGGTTTTAATTGGCATAGATTTCTTGTCGAAATATCAGAGTGTTGTTGACTTTGAAATAAGCCAGTTAAAAATGGTCTTGCCGATGACCGGAGTAATTACGGTGCCTTTTATTGATAAACATGTAGTAACTAATGATGAAACTTGGGAGCTGCCTATACGAGTTCTGAAAAATAGGAGATATTGGGACGAAGGTGTCAATCTTAGTAAAAGTAAGCTAAACACAGAAGAAGAAGAAGCAATTATTTTGGACAAAATAGAGGCTAAATTGCAGGAAATCGATAAAATTTCAGCCAATCAGATGGAAGAACTGAGACAGGTTTTAAAAAGGCATCATAAGGTATTTTCAAATCGACCTGGCGTGGTCAAAGGTTATGAATGTCAATTAAAGGTGAATCCTGGCCAAGTGTTTTTCAGGAAGCCATACCAAATACATGTAGCTAGGAAGGAGGCGGTTCGAAAGGAGATACAAAGAATGCTAGAGTGGGGTGTGATTGAAAAAGCGGTCAGTGAGTACAATAATCCTCTTGTTGTTTACCAAAAAGAGACGGGAGTGTCAGATTGGTCTTGGACGCTCGTTGATGGAATGAAATAGTGGTTAGGGAAAGTGATAGACCGCAGAACATGGACGAGTTATTGCAAAAGTTTCGGGGAGTAAAATTCTTAACTTCTATGGACATCACGTGTGGATATTGGAATTTGCCACTGGCGGAAAGTTCAAGGAAGTACACAGCTTTCTTGTACGAAGGAGTTTGTTACCAATATCGTGTGGTATCTTTCGGACTTAATATCTCTGTTTGTGCCTTCGTACGTGTGATGTGCCATGTTTTAGGACCAGCCTTAAGTAATAAAATAACAGTCTACGTAGATGATCTGTTAATAGCAACTCCTACCTGGGAAGAACACATAGCTTTATTAGAGGAAGTGTTAGAGGCTATTGAGAGAGGTGGCATGAAACCAAAGATTGAAAAGACAGAGTGCGTTAAAGAGGAAATAGGTTTCTTGGGATATATGATAAGTGGAACAGGTATTCTGCCTGACCCAGGCAAGCCAGCAGTCATTGAAAAATTTGAGGCTCCCAGAAACAAGAAGCAGTTGAGATCGATGTTCGGTCTTTTCGGCTTCTATAGGCGTTTTGCTAGTGATCAGGCTTTTAATGCGCCCTGTCTTCACCTCCTGCTGAAAAAGACTACCCCTTGGGTTTGGACAGCAGAATGTCAACAGGCGTTCGAGGTGCTTAAACAATCTTTAATTACTAGTCCTATTTTACATCATCCTGATTTTGAAAAACCATTCTGTATGTCTGTTGATGCTAGTGGCTATGGTATAGCTGTGGAGGTATTCCAAGTAGAAATAGAGAACGAACAAGAAGTGCACAAGACTATAGCTTTCGCAAGTCGATCGTTACAGGCAGCAGAGAGAAATTATGGCATCTCAGAACTGGAAGCATTGGCAATTGTATGTGGGGTACAGAAGTTTGAGCAGTATCTATTAGGTCACAAGATAATTGTTTACAGTGCCCATAAGGGTTTGGCCTTTTTAAAGACCTATAAGTTGAGGAATGCTCGTTTGGTAAGATGGTTATTGTATCTCCAGCAGTTTGACCTTGAGGTTAGATATATTCAAGGGAAAGACAATCTGGTAGCTGATGGGTTATCTAGAAGTGCGGAGCTCTGAGATGACGCGGGAATTATAGCAACAGACTAAGTGAAGTACGAATGTTTGCGTTGCGCGAAGTAAAGGAAGAAAGTGCATTAAAGAGAGTGATTAAGAACTTGAGACGTGAGCAGAATGCAGATGACCAGCTGAAATTAGTGAAGAACTATTTAGGAAATGCGAACTATCCTAAGGTTTCGCACTACTATTGTCTGCATAAAGGTATTCTGTTTAGGAGGAAAAAGGTAGGTGTTTCTGAATGGAAGCTGTGCTTTCCTTCACAACATGTAGATTTACTAATCGACTATGTACACCTGAGGTATGGGCACTATGGTGCAAAGAAGTGCATTGCAAAATTAAAAGAGAATGTTGTATTAGACAACATGTACCACCGTGTTGCCAAGCGTCTAGCATCTTGTGTAGTGTGCCAGAAAGTCCGTGCTGCTAACACAAGAATACAAGGGGATATGCATTCAGTAGAGCCAACTGAAACCCTATTTGCGGAAACAGTTTTGCACTGATATGAGGCACTTAATGGAAGACGACGATTTCACCCGCATGCTGATTTTCAGCTATGAGGCTACTATCTTTCAGCTGAACGGCGCAGTAAACCAGCACAAGGTATGAATATATTGAGCAGAGATTCCCCACACTGCTGTCGAATGTCACGGTGGATCCCCAAAGGTTAACGTGTTTCGTGCTTGGTTAAGGCATAAAGTGTTTGGTCCCTTCTCCTTTGCAGGGGCGACGATCGATGCACACTATTGCCTGGACATGTTTCAAGTGTAGCTCATGCAGGAATTGCAAGACGGTAGTGATAATTTTATTTGACGTCACGACGGTTCTCCACCACACTTCCACAATGATGTTCATGAGTTCTCGGATACTGTGCGACCACATCGATCAATCTGATGTACATCAGCTGGAAATCTGCAGTTTCTGGCATGATCGCCAGGTTCACCGAACATGACCATCGTGTGATTTTTACATGTGGGCTTACATGAAAGAATCTGTTCGAAAAACACACCCTCACATCCCCAAAACATCGCTGACTTAGGGGGAAGTATAAGGGCGAATGTGAGCCGAACTGGACTATAGACTGGACGTGTGCCGTGTGACTAAGGGTTCACGCATTGAACATTTGCGAACACAAAATGATAAAATTCTTGAATTGCTGTTTCTATACGTAATTATAATTAAATAATAACGTAACTCAATACAAAGAGTTTTTTACAACCAATTGAAAGTGTCTCGATTCTTTTGAATAGCCCTGTATTAATTAGGTTGGTGCATAATATCGTAGCGTTTTTACAAAAGTTTAATAAACACAACACATACACATAACAGGTACTTTAGTCAGCAATAAAACACACTCCTTCACTGTTACAACAGTCTGCCAACGCTGAGGTAACTTTTCGAGTCCACGACTGTAGAAATCACATGGTTTTATGGTGAAGATCGCATCGAACCATATTCAGATCGCCTTTTGATTATCACTTAATGTTCTTTCAACGTTGTTCGATAGACCCGAAAAAGTGAAAATCTGATGGCGCAACTTCTGTATAGTGTTCTTTGTCAGTCTAACAGAATGTGGGCGGGCTTCATCGTTGAACAGCACCACTGCACGGAGTCTGCCTGGTCGTTGCTCTTGGACTGCGTCTGCACAGATGCCTCAGTTCTTTACAACAAATGTCAGCAGTGATCGACCTACATCGGGGAAGCAATTCGTAGTACATCACATTGTCGCTGTTCCACCAGATGCATAAAATTATCTTTTGTGAATGCGCGTGGGTCTTTGTATGGGGTTTTGCTGCTTTGTTTGGGCTCAACCATTCCTTTCTTTTCCTTACGTTATCATGAAGACATCAATTCTCGTCACCAGGAAATATTCAGGACAGGCATGGTCAATATCGTTCACGAGCCAGTTGATAACGATCAAGAAGAGATGCATATGTGGCCACCCTTCAAGTTTTGTGCTTTCGACTTAGAGCACACGACACCCAATTTTGAACCTTCCTCAATGCACGCAAATGTCACACGGTTGTGGAATGATCACAATTCATCACATCTGACAGTTCTCAATTACACTGACGTGGATCGTTGTGAATTAATGCGTTTAAACAATCTTCATCAAAACCCCGAAGGTCTTCCTGAACGTGTAGAGCCACCAATGTCAAAGCGATCTTTCTTAAAACGAAGAAACTATTTTCTTGCCGAGCTCTGTCCAATCGCATTATCCTCATACACTGAGGAAATGGTTCTGGAGGTCTCCGCTGCTGCCACCCCTCTATTGAGCTCAAAGAGAAGAGTATGTCGGAAATGTTCCGATTCTTCCACTTGGCACTCCATTTTCTAGGGTCCAAACCTCTTTAAATGTCAAAATGACAATATGTGAACTGAAATAGCAACAGTGATCTACGAATAAAAAATAACAATGACAAATAAACCCCACAGCAACACGCAAAACAAAAACGCTACGAACTTATGCACCAACATAATAAATGTTAAGAATTTACGCCCACGTAAGCAAGGGGAAACTACAGCCGTAATTTTTCCCGAGGGCATGCAGCTTTACTGTATGATTACATGATGATGGCGTCCTCTTGGGTAAAATATTCCGGAGGTAAAATAGTCCCCCATTCGGATCTCCGGGCGGGGACTACTCAAGAGAATGTCGTTATCAGGAGAAAGAAAACTGGCGTTCTACGGGTCGGAGCGTGGAATGTCAGATCCCTTAACCGGACAGGTAGGTTAGAAAATTTAAAAAGGGAAATGGATAGGTTGAAGTTAGATATAGTGGGAATTAGTGAAGTTCGGTGGCAGGAGGAACAAGACTTCTGGTCAGGTGACTACAGGGTTATAAACACAAAATCAAATAGGGGTAATGCAGGAGTAGGTTTAATAATGAATAGGAAAATAGGAATGCGGGTAAGCTACTACAAACAGCATAGTGAACGCATTATTGTGGCCAAGATAGATACGAAGCCCACACCTACTACAGTAGTACAAGTTTATATGCCAACTAGCTCTGCAGATGACGAAGAAATTGAAGAAATGTATGATGAAATAAAAGAAATTATTCAGATTGTGAAGGGAGACGAAAATTTAATAGTCATGGGTGATTGGAATTCGAGTGTAGGAAAAGGGAGAGAAGGAAACATAGTAGGTGAATATGGATTGGGGGACAGAAATGAAAGAGGAAGCCGCCTGGTAGAATTTTGCACAGAGCACAACATAATCATAACTAACACTTGGTTTAAGAATCATGAAAGAAGGTTGTATACATGGAAGAACCCTGGAGATACTAAAAGGTATCAGATAGATTATATAATGGTAAGACAGAGATTTAGGAACCAGGTTTTAAATTGTAAGACATTTCCAGGGGCAGATGTGGACTCTGACCACAATCTATTGGTTATGACCTGTAGATTAAAACTGAAGAAACTGCAAAAAGGTGGGAATTTAAGGAGATGGGACCTGGATAAACTAAAAGAACCGGAGGTTGTACAGAGATTCAGGGAGAGCATAAGGGAGCAATTGACAGGAATGGGGGAAAGAAATACAGTAGAAGAAGAATGGGTAGCTTTGAGGGATGAAGTAGTGAAGGCAGCAGAGGATCAAGTAGGTAAAAAGACGAGGGCTAGTAGAAATCCTTGGGTAACAGAAGAAATATTGAATTTAATTGATGAAAGGAGAAAATATAAAAATGCAGTAAATGAAGCAGGCAAAAAGGAATACAAACGTCTCAAAAATGAGATCGACAGGAAGTGCAAAATGGCTAAGCAGGGATGGCTAGAGGACAAATGTAAGGATGTAGAGGCCTATCTCACTAGGGGTAAGATAGATACCGCCTACAGGAAAATTAGAGAGACCTTTGGAGATAAGAGAACGACTTGTATGAATATCAAGAGCTCAGATGGAAACCCAGTTCTAAGCAAAGAAGGGAAAGCAGAAAGGTGGAAGGAGTATATAGAGGGTCTATACAAGGGCGATGTACTTGAGGAAAATATTATGGAAATGGAAGAGGATGTAGATGAAGATGAAATGGGAGATATGATACTGCGTGAAGAGTTTGACAGAGCACTGAAAGACCTGAGTCGAAACAAAGCCCCCGGAGTAGACAATATTCCATTGGAACTACTGACGGCCGTGGGAGAGCCAGTCCTGACAAAACTCTACCATCTGGTGAGGAAGATGTATGAGACAGGCGAAATACCCTCAGACTTCAAGAAGAATATAATAATTCCAATCCCAAAGAAAGCAAGTGTTGACAGATGTGAAAATTACCGAACTATCAGCTTAATAAGTCACAGCTGCAAAATACTAACACGAATTCTTTACAGACGAATGGAAAAACTAGTAGAAGCCAACCTCGGGGAAGATCAGTTTGGATTCCGTAGAAACACTGGAACACGTGAGGCAATACTGACCATACGACTTATCTTAGAAGAAAGATTAAGGAAAGGCAAACCTACGTTTCTAGCATTTGTAGACTTAGAGAAAGCTTTTGACAATGTTGACTGGAATACTCTCTTTCAAATTCTAAAGGTGGCAGGGGTAAAATACAGGGAGCGAAAGGCTATTTACAATTTGTACAGAAACCAGATGGCAGTTATAAGAGTCGAGGGACATGAAAGGGAAGCAGTGGTTGGGAAGGGAGTAAGACAGGGTTGTAGCCTCTCCCCGATGTTGTTCAATCTGTATATTGAGCAAGCAGTAAAGGAAACAAAAGAAAAATTCGGAGTAGGTATTAAAATTCATGGAGAAGAAATAAAAACTTTGAGGTTCGCCGATGACATTGTGATTCTGTCAGAGACAGCAAAGGACTTGGAAGAGCAGTTGAATGGAATGGACAGTGTCTTGAAAGGAGGATATAAGATGAACATCAACAAAAGCAAAACAAGGATAATGGAATGTAGTCTAATTAAGTCGGGTGATGCTGAGGGAATTAGATTAGGAAATGAGGCACTTAAAGTAGTAAAGGAGTTTTGCTATTTGGGGAACAAAATAACTGATGATGGTCGAAGTAGAGAGGATATAAAATGTAGGCTGGCAATGGCAAGGAAAGCGTTTCTGAAGAAGAGAAATTTGTTAACATCCAGTATTGATTTAAGTGTCAGGAAGTCATTTCTGAAAGTATTTGTATGGAGTGTAGCCATGTATGGAAGTGAAACATGGACGATAAATAGTTTGGACAAGAAGAGAATAGAAGCTTTCGAAATGTGGTGCTACAGAAGAATGCTGAAGATTAGATGGGTAGATCACATAACTAATGAGGAAGTATTGAATAGGATTGGGGAGAAGAGGAGTTTGTGGCGGAACTTGACCAGAAGAAGGGATCGGTTGGTAGGACATGTTCTGAGGCATCAAGGGATCACCAATTTAGTATTGGAGGGCAGCGTGGAGGGTAAAAATCGTAGAGGGAGACCAAGAGATGAATACACTAAGCAGATTCAGAAGGATGTAGGTTGCAGTAGGTACTGGGAGATGAAAAAGCTTGCACAGGATAGAGTAGCATGGAGAGCTGCATCAAACCAGTCTCAGGACTGAAGACCACAACAACAACACAACAACCTCTAGCCACTTTCCACTCCCACCGTTTTCTGTACCACACAACAGATCCTGATTGCCGTACAAAATACTTGAAAAGTTGTGTTACGTTTTATTGCAACGTTTTTGTTATGCCTTAGTGATTCATAGGGCGATTGCGTACTTACAACCAAAAGAAATTAATATATCAAAAACCGCCGTCTTATACTGTTTAGAACAGAAATTTAAGTCTAGAACAAAGTGGTATATGTATCTCTAGCTTGAGTAAGCTCACATCTCATCCAAAAATAAACTACATGTGCGATCGCACTGTCGGATGAATGGAGCGGTAGCGGTGGTAACAAGACACGCGACCAGCGAGCGTGACTCAACCCAGCACCTCTTACCGGTTAAACCATTAC
This sequence comes from Schistocerca serialis cubense, assembly GCF_023864345.2. Classification (NCBI taxonomy): domain Eukaryota; kingdom Metazoa; phylum Arthropoda; class Insecta; order Orthoptera; family Acrididae; genus Schistocerca; species Schistocerca serialis. The sequence continues at coordinate 794,149,673 of NC_064639.1, read as the reverse complement.
AAGTACTCATTCCCAGTCCGTCTTAAAGACAGGGTCCTATGGTGTAATGGTTAGCACTCTGGACTTTGAATCCAGCGATCCGAGTTCAAATCTCGGTGGGACCTAAAATTTTAAATGAAAGTTTTCGATGTACGACGCTTGTTGCATGATGCAAACGTGTTCTGCAGGAAGAACATGTCGCAGATTAGTTGCAATCAGTTCGCGAAAAGGATGAAAGCAATAAGCGGAAAAGCTGATTCATCGCTTGAGCGGTAGCAAAATACGATACAGCAAATCTGTGCAGCTGCTGACCTTTGACTCAGAGGCGATTATATGTTTACAGTATTTCAGGCGTGAGATATGGATAACCTAAGATGAACTGCAGCTTGGCCGTCCAGGAAAGATCAATTGATGGACGAGAAAGAAGTTTATCCAACTGCTTCGTTTCAAGTTGAGAGTTTCACATTAATCTAGACTCCTAAACTTATTTCATTTCAACAGTACAACGTGTTCGTTGAGTCGGAATTATAGATGGAGAGATTTTTCATATCAGTACCGAAAAATCATATATGTTTGCATCTGGTGCGTGACATCATTTCAAACAGTTTAGCGTTCGTTATTAACTGTTGTTCATAGTTGTTCAGTTAGTGCGAGAGACATTTTTACTTAACGCTGATGAACTGTTCTTCATAGCAGAAATAGCCTACGAAAAGATATGAGGAATGTAGCACACGAAGAGCATACAGCTTTTCAACATTGCCCTTTATAATCAGCAATAAAACGCAAAGTTACGACTTCTCTGTTTTTGTAATTTGATAATTTTTATGGCACAATTAGCTAGAATAGCAGAAGACACGTGGGTAGTACTGCCTCGTTGAAGCACTAAATTTGTGCGAAACAGTCTGTGTTCATCTGAGAAAAGGTGGAAGGTGTAGTGGAAATAGAAAGTGGAGTGCAGGAAGAAATGCAATAAGCAAATGATGAAAATATTGAGGAAGGTATGCCTGGGAGCAGAAGGGCTTCCTTCATTTTGTACACGATCGCTCAGGTCTGCGCCACGTAGCTAGATAATGACAAACACGAATGGAGAAGCATTAATACTAAACTGTTATACCAGCTTTAGTTCTTCCCAGTATTTTGCGTTAGGGAAACACAATAACTCTGAACTCTTTTAATTAACCTAATAAAAGTAGAATAATGTGCAGCTGTTCTACGAGTGTATAATTTTGTAGGTTTTGTTTTTGATGACACTTTTTCAATAATTTCAAGATCTACTGCAATTGTCCCTAAAGTAAAGTTCGTTATAATGGTTTGCTAGGAACAATGCAAACGTTTGTAGTTTGTAGCAGAAGTGATAATTATTTTCAGTGGGAAGGTGTAACTATTAGCGCCTCTTTCTTAATATCTGTCGATTTGAGGACGGTTATAATTTAAACAAATTCGAAGGGTTGAAAGGTGTGTAACTTTTTTTTTATCTGTTTCGTTACAGATTAGGGCTGTAACTAGTAATTACATTCCGGAAAATCATGACACTAAAGTACAGAGGTAGAACAACTTGGTGTAGAGAACTGCTGTCAAGTCTCAAAGGCGAAATTGAGGACGTTACGAAGAATAAATTAACATTAAATAGTTACAAAGATTGCAATCTGAAGAGAACGAGGAATGCTTTTGCTACAAGAAAGGTACTTGTGTTGACCTTACTGCCAGAGAAATCAAGCGTGTATCTCCCACGCTGCCAACGCTTCTGATAGAACAGTCGGTCACAGTAATCTATGTAAGTTCATTGCGAGAACGCTTGACAACAACAGAAGACGAACTAGCAGAGAGCAAAGAGCTTCAGACAGTAAAACATGGCTTTCCTCGGTCCTCGACACTTCCGCAGAATCGCGTGAAGTCGCACTTGGCAAGCGTGGCTGAAGGTTGCGCTGCTGGTCGTGTGCGGTGCACGCGAGACAAACTTCGCGAAGCTCTGCTCTGCAGACATACCCGTACGGTTCTATCGTAGGACCTGCATTAATTCTCTGCTCTGCTGCACTACTGAAAATCGGTCCAAATATGGATCATCAGCCTCGCTCCGATCAATAAGACAGGGATAGTTTTCTCACCATCCTAAAGCTACATCTACATCTACATACATACTCCGCAATCCACCACACGGTGCGTGGCGGAGCGTACCTCGTACCACAACTAGCGTCTTCTCTCCCTGTTCCACCTCCAAACAGAACGAGGGAAAAATGACTGCCTATATGCCTCTGTACAAGCCCTAATCTCTCTTACCTTATCTTTGTGGTCTTTCCGCGAAATATAAGTTGGCGGCAGCAAAATTGTACTGCAGTCAGCCTCAAATGCTGGTTCTCTAAATTTCCTCAGTAGCGATTCACGAAAAGAGCGCACCTTTCCTCCAGAGACTCCCACCCGAGTCCTGAAGCATTTCCGTAACACTCGCGTGATGACGAAACTTACCAGTAACAAATCTAGCATCCCGCCTCTGAATTGCTACTATGTCCTTCCTCAATCCGACCTAATAGGGATCCCAAACGATCGAGCAGTACTCAAGAATAGGTCGTATTAGTGTTTTATAAGCGGTCTCCTTTACAGATGAACCACATCTTCCCAAAATTCTACCAATGAACCGAAGACGACTATCCACCTTCCCCACAACTGCCATTACACGCTTGTCCCACTTCATATCGCTCTGCAATGTTACACCCAAATATTTAATCGACGTGACTGTGTCAAGCACTACACTACTAATTGAGTATTCAAATATTACAGGAATCTTTTTCCTATTCATCTGCATTAATTTACATTTATCTATATTTAGAGTTAGCTGCCATTCTTTACACCAATCACAAATCCTGTCCAAGTCATCTTGTATCCTCCTACAGTCACTCAACGACGACACCTTCCCGTACACCACAGCATCATTAGCAAACAGCCGCACATTGCTATCCACCCTGTCCAAAAGATCATTTATGCAGATAGTAAACAACAGCGGACCTACCACACTTCCCTGTGGCACTCCAGATGATACCCTCACTTCCGATGAACACTCACCATCGAGGACAGCGTACTGGTTTCTATTACTTACCTCTGCTGTTATACACATACACCGCGCAACGCATTTAAAGGAGCACCCTTTCGAAACGCCGTAACTGTCCCAACCGCAACGTAGAACTATCAAATTTGGTTCAAAGATGCAAAAGCTTGGCGCCCTGCGACATCACTCTCTTGGTCGATGACGTTTCAAACAGCGAGATGTCGACACACGCGAAAAGAGGCCAGAGCTCACGAATTCATGCGAGGTAAACGTGTGTTAACAATTTCATTACAATTGTGCCCAAAACGACCGCAGATGTGTCACACTACGGGAAAGTCGTCACACCCTCTCCTAGCCACATTTCACCTCTTCTTCTGACGCGTCTGCGATGGAAGTCAGAACCTCAACGCTCAGAGTTGAAATCACGCGGTTTACTTCTGAGTGGCTGAGGAAAACATTTCAAACACACCGTCGCTCGTAATAGACACCAAATGGCCTCAGGTGGGTGGCACGAAGGGTGACAATGAAACTTCTCCTTTCCTTGACGCACTGATTTCCAGTTGACCTTTCTCTTCGGACATCGTGGAGCTGCAACACTACTGAACGTGATTTCGCCGCTTTGGTATATGCCTCGACTGTAATTTTTGCTCTGGTGTACAGGGTGGAACCACAAGGGACCGTCCAAAACCATTCGGCGGAATTTGAAAGTGATCTGAAACACCAAAGGGTGCTTATCCTTGTTCAGCCCTCCTGTTTCACGTGCTCCTGTGGCTTGATCGCGGTGGGTTGCGACACTGACATCATTTGACACTGATGCATCAATAAAATGGCAGACGGTCCCTCTAAGACCACCGAGATCGGCAACACCCTCGATGCCACTTGCCGTCCTTTGCTGAGCGCTTTAAAAATGTTGCTCCTCAAAGACAATCCGTGACGGAGCTCAAGGCACATGCAGACAGGCTACGCTGCTGCTCTAGCTACTGCCAGCAGGCATGGTGAATCGGAGGGGTATCAAGGTGTTGCCTGTCTGCAAGGGTCTGGGACTCCATCAGAGGGCCGGCCGCGGTGGAAGAGCGGTTCTAGGCACTACAGTTTGGAACCGCGCGATCGCTACGGTCGCAGGTTCGAATCCTGCCTCGGGCATGGACGTGTGTGATGTCCTTAGGTTAGTTAGGTTTAAGTAGTTCTAAGTTCTAGGGGACCGATGACCTCCGGAGTTAAGTCCCATAGTGCTCAGAGCCATCAGATGTTGTCTCTGTACATTTTTTTAAAATGCTCAACAAACGGGAAGCTGGCACCAAGGGTGTTGCCGGCTTGAGGGGTCTTAGGGGACCCTTTGTCGTTTTGTTCGCGCATATGTCAATGTCACACCCGTCCATGATAACGCCGGCGGCGGGCCCCTTGTCACCGGGTATGAGCGCCCTTGATTCTCAGTAAGTGTACTGTCGTTACAATACGTTGAACTCTTGACCAACCAGAACGAAGTATGCAGTGAGAGCCCTGGATTCGAATATACCTATCAGTTACAGTGGCAGTTGTTATACACTACTGGCCATTAAAATTGCCACACCAAGAAGAAATGTAGATGATAAACGGGTATTCATTGGACAAAGATATTGTACTAGAACTGACATGTGATTACATCTGCACGCAATTTGGGTGCATAGATCCAGAGATATCAATACCCAGAACAACCACCTCTGGCCGTAATAGCGGCTTTGATACGTCTGGGCATTGAATCAAACAGAGCTTGGATGGCGTGTACAGGTACAGTTGCCCATGCAGCTTCAACACGATACCACAGTTCATCAAAAGTAGTGACTGGCATATTGTGACGAGCCAGTTGCTCGGCCACCATTGACCAGACATTTTCAATTGGTGAGAGATGTGGAGAATGTGCTGGTCAAGGCAGCAGTCGAACATTTTCTGTATCCAGAAAGGCCGGTACAGGACCTGCAACCGAGACGTGTAACCAATGGCACCCCATACCATCACGCAGGGTGATACGCCAGAATGGCGATGACGAATACACGCTTCTAAGGTGCGTTCACCGCGATGTTGCCGAACACGGATGCGACCATCATGATGCTGTAAACAGAACCTGAATTCATCCGAAAAAATGACGTTTTGCCATTCGTGCACCCAGGTTCGTCGTTGAGTACACCATCGCAGGTGTCTGTGATGCAGCGTCAAGGGTAAACGCAGCTATGGTCTTCGGGCTGATAGTCCATGCTGCTGCAAACGTCGTCGAACTGTTCGTGCAGATGGTTGTTGTCTTGCAAACATCACCATCTGTTGACTCGGGGATCTAGACGTGGCTGCACGATCCGTTACAGCCATGCGGATAAGATGACCGTCATCTCGATTGCTAGTGATACGAGGCCGTTGGGATCCAGCACGGCGTTCCGTATTACCCTCCTGAACCCACCGATTCCATATTCTGCTAACAGTCATTGGATCTCGACGAACGCGATAGGCTACAATCCGCCCTGCATCAAAATCGGAAACGTGATGGTACGCATTGCTCCTCCTTACACGAGGCATCACAACAACGTTTCACCAGGCAACGCCGGTCAACTGCTGTTTGTGTATGAGAAATCGGTTGGAAACTTTCCCCATGTCAGCACGTTGTAGGTGTCACCACCGGCTCCGACCTTGTGTGAATGCTCCGAGAAGCTAGTCATTTGCATATCACAGCATATTCTTCCTGTCGGTTAAATTTCGCGTCTGTAGCACGTCATCTTCGTGGTGTAACAATTTTAACGGCCAGTAGTGTAGTTTACTCAAGCATTTTTTAAACTTAGTTAAAAATTTATGAAATAGTTTTAAATAATACAGTAGTGATAGGTAAGTACAAAAAATGAGGTGTAGAACAAACAAGTTAGGACCATTTTGCCGCGACCTGGCTGAAATGCAGAACGCGGACAATTCTTTTTTGGGAAAAATCATCACTGGTGACCTGAGTTGGTACTATCAACACGTACGTACCAGAAAACGAAAAAGCGCAAAATGAAACAGGTTCACATAGTTATACGAACGTTGTGTTCGTTGTAGTCAATTGAAGGGCTACTATATGGAACACTGGAATCATTAAAACCATCATCTTAATTTTTCTATGTTTTTTATTAATCCAGTATGAAAACTTTTGGATTGACTGTGTACGTGCAATTTGGAGCTCATGTGGTCTTTAGAATGCCTGTAGTAGCGTAATTTAATTATAAACAATTCGCATTATTAAAACTCGACGAAAAGGTACGTAGTTACATGCCTGAATTCGTGTTAATAAATTCGAATTGCATGAAATTAAATTAATGGAGGGCATCTGCAGATTAAAAATCGCACCTCATTTTTCAGTTTTAGGTAGGAAAATGCGCTGACCTGCAGCTCTGACTGATACGTAAAATATGTGAAACATAATTTTAACTGTTTGGATAACTGTCTACACCGTGCTCGAAATTGGACATTAAATAAATACTTAAAACTAAAGTTACAAGAGGTTCTGTGCCAATCAAATAATTTAAAATAAAACAAATAAAATAAATCTGTTCTGCGCTGGCCAAGGTATATATCTGGGGGGAGGGTGAATAGTGTAACAATAATTTTCCAAATTTCCATTCCATTCGCCAATGGTGCACGAGGAGGAGAATAGTCAGTATTCATCTGTACATGTTCGTATTTCTATGATTTTACACACCTGGCTGTTATGATAGGAAGCTGTGTTTCTGACTTCGACCAGAACATAGGCCCTCTGAATTATAACAGTTAAGTCCCTCCGCAATCCTCTGTCACTTCCTTGTATCTACTTCAAGGTCAAGTTTCAAGTTCTTGTAGCGTACGTCACTGGATTTCGTTAAGCGTCTCTGTGACATCGCTGCGAGTAAACATAGCTGGACAAAGCGCGCAGCTTCCTTTAAATCTTTTCTGTCTTTTACGTTAATAGTTTTTTGTAAGGGTCCCTGGACGACCACCAACGCTTAAGAATTGGTCGAACGAATGTTTTAAAAACAACCTCACTCGTATGTGAAATCTGTAATTCCTTGAGATACGTCCGACAAATCTCATTCCAGCTACATTTATATAGTTGTTCCAACTTGTATTGTTGAGGATACATACTGCTAGAAGAGGAAGTTAACAAGACTGTGTCATCGATGACAAGGTCGTTAGAGAGGGAGCACTAACTCGAATACGGCAACGATGTGAAACGAAACTGGTCGTGTTCTTTTCAAAGGAATCGTCTTAACAGTTCACCTTAATTGTTTTAGACTGGACAGGGCTGTGGACTCCCTTTTCCCCCGAAAGCAAGTCCTGTGTGCTGACCACTGCACTTCTATGCTCAGTAGATACGCCTAGATACTTGACGGGCATGACTGATGCCATTTGCTGGCTATGGACTGAAGTCAAACGACACCAAGTCTTCTTGGCTATTTACGTGCACTGGGTTACATTTATCCATCAAGAACAGGTCATCCTCTAATCTCCCTGCAGTTCTCAACAATTTCCCACTGACGTGATTGCCTTGTGTACAGTTGTGAGCCTGCAAATAGCCTCAGAGAGTTCAAAAATATTCTCTGCTAAGCGTTTAGAGTGTTTCCAGAGGTTACAGACAACTTTTACAAGGCTAGGTACACTGTCTAGTCACATTAATGTGACGATCATCTATGTTCGACGCCAATGTGCAGCAACCACTCACAGACGGTAGGTGGTAGCACTGGCAGCAGAGGATATATACAGCATGTGTGTTTCGGGAATGGAGAAGGGGTGGCAGAAAACAGTGCAGTCATTGTCGTAACGAAGAAACGGAGCGATTTATCTGACATCCAAAATGGCATCATCGTTGTCTTTCAGACCAAGGGTGGAAGCATTTCCGAAACAGATAAATTTATAAACTGTTCGTGTGCCGTCATGGTTAAAGTATATCGTGCATGACAAAAAGTCTGCATCCAAAACTGGCGCCGAGGCAACTACGGTGCACCACGGACCATGACAGGGGCCAACGACTGCTGAGGAGAGATGTACAGGCGAAGAGAAGTGCAACTGTTCAGTAACTGGCGGCCGAGATGAAGCTAGGGGCTACGACAGTGTCTCCACAACGACTGTTCAGCGAACGTTGCTGCGTTGAGCCTCTGCAGCAGGCGCCAGGTTCAAGCACCCATACTCTCTGCTGTTCAGCGGTGACGTAGACTGGGGCTTGCACGCCAATACTGCAGCTGGGCGTCCACTGAGTAGCGACAGGTGGCCTTTTCAGATGAATCACGTTTCATGCTCCATCAGACACAAAGCAAACACCCTGGAACAATCGTCGGAAAGGCGCAGATCGGAAGAGGGAGCGTTATAATCTGCCGAATGTTTTCGTGGCGTTCCCTGGTGATGTCATTCTGGAAGAAACAATGGTTCAACATAGGTATACATTTTTCTTTGGGGACCATGTACACCCCTGCATTCAGTTCGTTTTTCCTCATCATGAAGGCATCTACCAACAGGACAATGCAACGTGTCGCCGGCCGCGGTGGTCTAGCGGTTCTAGGCGCGCAGTCCGGAACCGCGCGACTGCTACGGTCGCAGGTTAGAATCCTGCCTCGGGCATGGATGTGTGTGATGTCCTTAGGTTAGTTAGGTTTAAGTAGTTCTAAGTTCTAGGGGACTGATGACCACAGATGTTAAGTCCCGTAGTGCTGAGAGCCATTTGAACCATTTTTTGCAACGTGTCACACGGCTCACAGTGTACGTGCGTGGTCTGAAGAGCACCGGGATGAGTCAGCATACTCCGCCGGTCACAAAACTCTCCAGATTAAAACCAATTCGAGAATCTGTGGGTCCACCTCGATCGGGATGTTTGCACCATGGATCCTCAAGAGAGAAGCCTAGGGCAGCTACCCATGGCGCTGGAGTCGGCATGGCTCCGCATCCCTGTCGGTGCCTGCCAGAACCTCATTGGCTCTCTTCCTGCACGCCTTTCACCGGTCCACACTGCAAAAGTTAGTTATTCAGACTTTTGAGAGTTGGCCACATTAATGTGACTCTATAGTGTATATACATTTGAGTATTTCCGCTGTGAGCCGTGCGTGGCTCGTGTTCGTGCCATATCTCATTTGACATCCTGTTTATACTGGACGACCACCTCTTTATGTTAATTTCAATTACTGGTGTCACTGAGTTGCCTCCTTGCCTGCCCGTGAGCGGCAGCAGCGGCGCTTATCGATATAAGCCCTGGCGTAATATCTTTGCTGACTGCTATTACTTCCCCGTTGTCATGTGTTCGGAATTAGTTGGGATCTGCTAGTGAGTTGGGAGGCGCTAGCAGTGCAGTTCGGACCTGGCACAAGTTCAGTTGGGGCGCGGCATCAGTGAGGTCCGGACCGCCATGACTCGCCCGACGGTGGCCGACACACATAATTGGATTTGGTTGGTCGTCGGTCGGTCGTATTGCCGGACGACGAGTATTTGGCCGGCGATCGCTTATGTGCTGGCTGTGTGTGCCGACTCGTGATTCGTCCCTGTTATTGTACAGGCACTGCCGTTAGCATTGTCTAGTTCTTTGTGCAAGTGCTCGTTAAACTGTGTGTAGTTTGTGTGATTTTGAATGACAAGTTATTTTAAATGTTGTCAGCGTACTGGCTCTGAGGAGTCGGTCGGCTGGTGTGGATCAGCCAGGAAATTTCCGTGCGGCACAGTGGGCTCGGTCCGCTGGCGGTCTCTACACGGTGTCAGAGAGTGTGATGCTGTTCCCATTGCTACGAGGTCCGTGGCTCACCGAGCCTGGACACGACAGTTTAGTTTTGATTTAACCTACCAGCAAGTCAAGACTGTACACATTGTGTCGTTTGGAGTTCGTTGTCGGCTGTTGGGATATTCCCGCGAGCAACATGTTTTCCAAGTTGGAAAATTCTAGCCACCCTCCGGTGGAGTTTCACTGTATTTGGTGAACTGAATTGAAGTGTACCAGCGGAATCTTCTGCCTTGTGGCCGTTATTCCGGTTACCTGCCCTGGGCGTTGACATAAATTTCGGGCAGTGTGGTTTCCTCATCGTGTTGTTGCTGTCTAGCATGGTGTGTAGTTTGAAAGCTCCGTGTATGATTTGTTGTGGGCACCAATATCTTCTACGTTGTTCCGTTGAACTCCCTGTTGTGCCCTGGTCGGGTGAAGTGGAAGTTATCTTGTCGGTGGATCTGATGACTATTGGTCGGTTGGGTTGTCGTCGGATCTTGAATGGTTGGCCCGACTGCCTGTCTCACCTATGCGAGCGTTAGTGTTTGAATTACAGGCCGACCCTCGAACATCTGGGCGTCCTTGTGTGGACTGCCTTTTTTTAAAATTTGTTCTTGTTGTTGGTACTTGTATAGCTTCTAGCACGTTTTGTGTTTTAAATTAGAGTTGTTTTACTCTTAAGGCCTTAAGCCTAGTTTAAAATATTGTTTCACGTAAGGACTTTGGTATTTAAAAAAGAAAAAAATTTAAAGTTTTGGAGTGTTAAGTGTTCGGCCTTCAGCCGATTTGAATTTAACTTGTTTACTTCAGCCAAACTAAAGAACTGTTCTAAGATAAGGCTTGCCTTTTAAATTTCTGATTATGCTTGCGTTTTATGGTATTGGCCTTCAGCCGTTTTTAAATTAAAGTGGCTTTTAGCCGGTAATTGAGTCACAAACATTAAAGCTGTGTGATTAAAACTTTTTGGGCTCTTGTAATGTTTGATTAAATAATAAAGTGATATGTTCGAGTGTAACTGACAGCCACTTATTTTGGCCCCTTTCCACAATTTATTCGATCTGTCCTGTCCAGCGGGTTAAGCAGAGCGTTTCACACTGGGTTCAACCCATCGTCTGCACAAAATTTCATTTTGCTAAATGTATTGTCTTTGCCTTGCATTAGTTTCGCGATACTAGTAATAGTCCTCGACTTCTTAGTCATTGCCTCTTCTGTACCTGACCGATCTGTGGACTGATTTTGGTTTTATATGTAATTAAATGTTGCACGTGCATTTGATAAATACTTCCAGCGTACAATCTAATGCAAAGCATACGACGGGCTGCACCCAACAAAAATAAACATATAACATTAGCAGTCACGCAGGAATCCACTCGAAGACGCTACTGCAACTAACCTTTTATTATTGAAAGGCTATATTTATGTATAATTGGGAGATTTTGAATTGACTACTGCTTCAGAAACTAGATTTGTAACTGCACTAACTGACATTAAGGGGCTTTAGTCCGTCGGTTGGTGTGCATCCATAGTATTTCGAAAAAACATTTTATTTTTATAGGAAGACCAATCAATGGCTCATGCCCTTTTAAAAGAAACGAGAAGAATTGGTGCTCGCTAATGCTCCTTTAAAAATAAAGATTGCACTGACGGTGCTGTATATCATTTAGTACTTTGTACCTACACTCCTAGAGAGCATTACAAATATTGTTCACCAGAAAACAGTAGGCATCAATTGTTTTGACTGTTTTACATTGCTGTCTTTTTACCGACGCAATGAAATGTGCATTGCATTATAGGTTTTCAGAAGTATTTACCTATACAATGAGTGCTTCCAAGAGTATACCACAACAATGCACCGAACTTTGTCTATTCTCAGACAGCTGCCCATCTCAGAATAACAATAACACTCCCAGCAGGTTCCTAATATCTAACAGATTCTTGGAAAGTGAACGAAATTCAACAATAATTTTCAGTAGTGGGAGGCAGTTTTTATACCTTGTGATAGGTATTTCGGCATTATATTACAAAAAAGGAACTGAGAAAACAGGACAGATTGTTTAGTGTGTATGTCGTCACAGAGCTGTTTCTTTCAAGTTACAAAACAGATAAATTTTTATTTAGAGAAGTTGCTGCTGCTGAAAAACTAAATTTCAAGTTATGGTGGTAGCGGTACTACAGTAAGACTAGAATTACTGAAGAAACTCAAAGTACTGGAAGACAAAGGGAGGTGACATTCTCCATCAGCACTTCTGCACATTCTGTCGACAGCCAAGAAGATGAGTGAATAGACTGTGACACACTGATTCCCGTTGTAGAACGATGCATTATTATTGTGAAATGTATAACTGTTTGTTACCACAAAATATTCCGGGCTATTTTGCCGTGGTCGAATAGATTTCACAATAAAACCCAACGTATCGTCCCCATCTGTGGACGACATTTTCAAGGCGGATCGTAGCTTCTTTGAGTGTTCGATTCACACCCTGAATCACGACAACGTATTTCAAATGGAACGATGAGTTCTACGAACTGAATTGTACTTCTTTATGGAAAAATAACAACAAACCGAATATTTGGTTGTGGTACGAGGATAATGCGCTAATCTTGTGGTGGTGTGGCAGGGAGGAACTACGTCGTTTTCACAAGCATCTCAACGATATTAGTACAAAGATTTAATTTACCATGGAGAAGGAGGAGGTAGGCGAAAGATCAGATCGTTCTGATGTGCTAGTCTTCAAGAAAGATGATGGTAGCTTAGGCCACACGATTTGCCGAAAACCCACGTACAGAGACCGTTACCTACACCGAGGTTGGAACCACCATCGACAACAAAAGCGAGGCATGATAATAACATTGGGAGATACAGCAGCCGGCCGCGGTGGTCTCGCGGTTCTAGGCGCGCAGTCAGGAACCGTGCGACTGCTGCGGTCGCAGGTTCGAATCCTGCCTCGGGCATGGATGTGTGTGCTGTCCTTAGGTTAGTTGGGTTTAAGTAGTTCTAAGTTCTAGGGGACTGATGACCACAGCAGTTGAGTCCCATAGTGCTCAGAGCCATTTGAACCATTTTGGAGATACAGCAAGGAACATTTGCGAATCATAACTGTTTGACGCGGATTTAAAACACCTCGCCAATGCTTTGCTCAAGAATGATTATTCGTCCGCTAAGTTAAAGCGAGCGTTAAGATCGCAGCGCAAAAATCATGGGGCTGCACAAGCGCTTGTGAAATTGCAAATTTTGCTGCCTTTCGTTAAGGATGTTACTGACTTCATAGGTAAAATCTTGAAAAAACGGAGCATCGCTGTGATCTACAAACCCACCCTTACGATACAGAATCACATAAAGCTGGCCAAGGATGCTCGCAAACCGCTGGAAAAAGTTGGAATTTATAGGATTCCGTATAGTTGTGTGTGGGGAGGTGTAAGTGGGTACTACAAAAAGAACGGTCAACAAACAACTAGAAGAACATAAGTGCAACTGCTGAAGGGGAGAGACTGGCAGATCAGCTGTTGCGGAACTTGCTTTGTAGCCTGGAGACCACCACATTCAGTTCGATAGAGCTCAAGTACTGGCAACCACAAGCGGGCACCACGAAAGGCCACAGAGAGCGGACACAGAGATTGTTAAACACTCGATAGGAGGGAGGAGGGCGTGAAATTGAATGACATCTGCATCCCGATGCTGAAAGACGTGTGTACCTGTCTTCTACCATGGGGTGACAGCAACAGAGGACGACGGCAACCGACAGCGGCGAATTGCGCTCGGGTATTCAAAACATGTGACGTCATGCTACTGCGAGGGAGCCCGCAAAAACGAAATTTTGCTGCAGTCATTAGCGAGCCACGGTGTGAATCTGACACCCAAAGAAGCCACGATCTCACAGATGGGGACGAAACATTGGGTTTCAATGTCAAATTCATTCGACCACGGCACAATGATCCGGAATATTTTATTAATTGTGACTTCCCAGTCATGAAAGTTTACATGTTTATGTTATGTTGTATGACATCAAGTTAATGTGAATAGAGAGTAATTGGCGACTTCAGTATCTTTTACATGTCTTTTTCCCCTAAGGGCATCAGTTCGCGGTTTTTAATGATTAACAAACTACATTACGAAAATATAACTTTAGAAATTCAGTCACTTGTCCGACAGTTGTATTTGGATTACATAGCACATCAATTCCAATAAAGATGCCCATACAAAGTTATTGCACAAATGAAACAGTTTTTCTCAGTTCCCCACAGATGCGTATCGGTTGACTTCAGCCCTTTTAAAAGTATACGATCCAGTTCCTGGGAACACGTTACGCTGTAGTTGTTATTAAAAATTTTGTGACTCATGTAACTAACTGTTTTATGATGTTATCGATCATACGCATTGGCTGTTTTGCACCTGCAGTAAAAGCTCGGCAAGTAAGCGTTCAAGGAACCAGGACATTATTTCCTCACCAATAGTGGTTTCTCACTTGTCCGATTTCTCACGCATTTAAGTTCAGAAGTGGTTGCTATTGCTTAAGACTTTTCTTTAGCCCTTGTCTGGCAGTTATGACTCTCGCACATATATCCAATCAGAAAAAGACTGACATGAATCTGTTTGAAATTAAAAGAAGAAAGAACTGGTTATCATCTCAGCGAGCAATGCTTGGCAAAGTAATTTGTCTTTGTGTGATAAGGTGTTGGCGCCATGCATAGAAACAATAATTATTTTTCCTTAAGATAATATTTCGGCTCAACTGCACTTACATTTTGTTCATGCAGTGTGACAATTATCGAACTGTATGAAAGAAAATCGTCATAACTTCTGAACGGTTTGCGTTAGGACGTTCAAATTGCACGGTTGGCCGCGGTACATGACAGGAATTACTACGGTTTGCTTTAGCTCCGAACCCCACTTTCATTTAGATAGGTTCGTCAATAAGCAAAATTGGCGCATTTGGGGGATTGTGAATCCGCTTTTCGTGATCGAGAAGTCTCTTCACCCTCAACAACTGACCGTGTGGTGTGCAATGTCCAGTCAGGAATAAGCCGTGCGATATTTCTTCATGGTACGGTAACTACCGAACGGTAAGTGAAGGTTTTGGAAGATGATTTCATCCCCATTATCCAAAGTGGTCCTGATTTCGACATGTGGTTCATCCAAGAATGAGCTCGACGTCTTCGAAGCAGGATAGTGTTTGATGTCCTGGAGGAGCACTTTGGGGCCCGCATTCTGGCTCTGCGGTATCCAGAGGCCACTGGCATCCACCTCGACTGGCCACCATATTCTCCGGATCAGACCATAT
Organism: Schistocerca serialis cubense; assembly: GCF_023864345.2. Taxonomy (NCBI): domain Eukaryota; kingdom Metazoa; phylum Arthropoda; class Insecta; order Orthoptera; family Acrididae; genus Schistocerca; species Schistocerca serialis. The sequence goes on along the minus strand of NC_064639.1, from coordinate 794,134,669 downwards.
GCGACTCCTTTTTATGGGTCTATATTAAAGACAAGATGTACAGCAATAAACCCAAAACCGTTGCTGAGCTGAAAAAGCCATTCAGGAGGTCATCGACAGCATCGACGTTCCGACATTTCAGCGGGTCATGCGGAATGTTGCTATTCGTTTGTGTCACACCATCGCCGATGATGGCAGGCATATCGAACATGTAATAACCTAAATCCGAATATCTGTAGTGACGTTTACATGTCGAATAACGTGTGTATGCCCCGTAGTTTGTAACTAATTGTTGAGCTACCAACATATTCTGCTTTATATGAAACACTCAGAGTCCAAACTTGGTCCGAAATATTTCAGAGTAGCCTTCATAAAATCAGCCTCATCATAACCTCGAGTAACTCTAAGTTCGACGATTGTTGTGTTCAGAAAGTAACACACAGTGCCATGTTGTGGTGTCTAAGTAATGACTGATATGATTGCCAACTATTAATACAATATTTTCCATTGTTTAGTATATTTGAACCATATTTGACCAGGTATTTGTATTTGTTCGCAGGTCCGGTTTGATTGAAGACCAACGTCTTGTGTGACATCATTGTGATACAGGTCATCATGCTGACGATTGAACAAAGAGTGTTTCTTGTGGGGCATGTGTTTCGCAACAGAGACGAGTTTAGCAGAAGAAGCTGCATTTGCAGCAGAGTTCCCAGGAGTGAATATACCTAACCGAAATGCTGTATGGAACCAAGTTTCTAAAGACCGGAAGCTTTCATAATGCTCCAAAATCAGGCAGGCCATCCACATCCAAAAAATGGCTCAAATGGCTCTGAGCACTATGGGAGTTAACATCTGAGGTCATCAGTCCCCTAGAACTTAGAATTACTTAAACCTAACTAACCAAAAGACATCACACACATCCATGCCCGAGGCGGTCGCGCGGTTCCAGACAGAAGCGCTTAGAACCGCTCGGCCATAATGGCCGGCTCATCCACATCCACACCCACATCCAAGAGAAGGTGGTGGAGGTGCAAGGCATGATGGTCCAAAGTCCAAAGAAATAGGTTCGACGACTAGCTCAGCAGGCCCATGTGTCTGTGGGTTCCGCTCACAATATTCTCCGGAAGTCACTGTCCACGTATCGGTGTCGGTTTTGAGAGAAACCGATCGCCCGACGCGTGTCAACTTTTGCAATTGCTTTCTGTCCTTCCTGCAGGACAATGGTGAGGGGATTGTTGCCACAACGTTTTTCAAGGATGAGGCATGGTTTCACCTCTCCGGTTACGTGAATAGCCAGAATAAGTCGTGTGTCGACTACGGAGAATCGGTGTGAATTTAAGGTGTCCCACTGCATGATCAAAAGGTTGGCGTCTGCTGCACCGTGACTCGTATACGCATCATTGGGCCGATCTTATTTCAGGACACCATAAATGCAGAACATTACGGTACCTTAATTCTGGAGCCCTTCCTAGGTGAACTGAAATTGAGAATGCCTGGTTCCAACAGGATGGGGTGACCGCAAATACCGCCCACAAGGCAATGAACTCTTTAAGGGGCTCCGGAACGCCCTATACTTGCAATGTTAAAATAACGCTTATAAATTACATCTTTCCTCACAAAGTATTTGAGGTAGGAAGTTGAACTTTTTACAGATTATTTATTGGAATATAGGCTACAACTTAACACAGGGATTTTACAAAATTTTAGTTCAGTTATTAAAGATGAATTTTTTTTCAATTGTAATGAAAATTCACAACATTTTTTTGCAATTTTTTATTTAAATATTCAAAAATATACAGTTTTTTGGAAAAAGGCTGTGTTAAATTATGCAGAAGGTACTGTGTAACATTTACGGAAAGTTTGAAACAAATATGTTTGGAAGATCCTTAGAAAACATGTAATTAGTATGAGAAAATAAAAGTTTTGGGAATCGAGCGACAAAGATTGGATTAACTTTTTAGTGCATTCCAGGTCCATAGGATGGATTATCTTCATCCTCTGCAAACTCCTCCTCCAGCTTCCTCTTGTTCCTCGTCCTGTTTACTCTTGCTTGTATTTCTAGACTCTTTACAGCCCTGTCTGCAGCCCGAAGGCGTTCCTTGTCTAAAGCAAGCATCGCTCGTACCATGTTAGAACCTATCTTCATTCCCATATTTCTCAATACCTTGCACCTTACAATGTTGCCATCATTGAAAGTCGCAACAGCATCATACACACCAAAGTGAAGTGTTTCTATTCCAACAAATACAGTCTTGGGGGTTCTCGACCATATAACACTATTTACACTTTCATTGGGGTTTTGAGTTTTTCCGTGAATACACTTTTTCAACAGTTCAGGTGCTGCTAAGTCTCTGAAAATAGGTTTTATCACCTCCATTATTGCATGAGGCAGACTATGCTTATGAGTGTACACTTCACCAGTTAGCAATCCTTTGTTATATTTACACCAACTGTCTTCTTCTTTGGGACACAAGCTATGTTGGGGATTTTCATCGGTTGAAGAAGTATGAAAAAAAAAGAGCCCAAACAGCCTTATTCATTTCGTCGACACTTTGTGTATTTTGCCTAATAGCCATTCCATAATAATTCTGTATTTTGTCAATTACACTGTCAGTTAACCTTCCCTTCCCATCCAACCCTTTACCATCACTGAGTTTTTGTTTTTTGTACGAAGCTTTCAGTCGCCGAAGTCTTGTTCCCATTCGCTTCTGTACGTGTCCAATACACTCAAATTTCTGCACTACAACATCATCACCATAGGGCTTCAGTCCTTGAACATGTTTGAAACTAACTTTTAGAATCACCGTCACCAAGGTAATTAACATATCGCACTTAATCACACGCCTCAGAACGCTGGAATATACTGGCAACACCACCCACTTCCATTCCTCCACTACTGCTACTATAGTTAACTTTGCAATTATTTTCATGTGTACCTTTATATTTTTGTGGACATCTACAATACTTTGATATTACTGCTACATCTAAAACTTTCCCTGTATACATACTGGTGGCAGATACTACACCATGAGGAGATGTGTGTCCCCGTTTATGCCAGTCAAATCTCTGTTAACATTATTTTCCATTACTGCCTCTTCCACAGCGTTCTTCATAGATTCTATACAGACATCTTCTACTTTAGACCCTATTAATTTATTATAGGTCGTAAACTTGGTTGGGGAATTTGGAAGATTCATAATGCCACAGAAAATTGCACCTGCAGTAGCACCCTTACCAACTGAACGCAAGGAATAAACAAATCTAATGTTGTGTTCGTAGATTTTGCTAACATTTTCTTCAGTTGCAGTTACTTCAACACTGTTCCAAAAGGTGGTCATGTATGAACACTTATCACATTTCAGTTGTATTTCACTAGCAAGTCCTACGTGCTTTATTATGGAGACTTCCAGACCAACTTCACTACAATGAATACATCTTACACAGTTTGAAAAAATTCCTTTGAGAATCGACATATCAAATATTTCATTCACATCCGATTCGCCCATAAAACATTAATAGTTTTCACTCATTGAACCAAGCTTCTTCTGTGAAGTATTTTCTTTCCCACTTTGACTGCTATGGGCAGGTGTACTTGAGAGGTTAGGTTCACTCACTTGGTTATCGTCTTTATTGTTTACAGTAATAACACATACCTTTGGCTTTCCAACATTTCTCCTTTTCTTAAAAGCCTTCAGAGGATTTCTAATAACTTTACTTTTACTCATTATTATACTTCAACAAAACAGAGACTCAAGAAACAGAATTAATTACGAATATTTTCTAGATAACGACAAATAAACATGAAACAATCGACAATCACACCAGCGATATACACTCCTGGAAATGGAAAAAAGAACACATTGACACCGGTGTGTCAGACCCACCATACTTGCTCTGGACACTGCGAGAGGGCTGTACAAGCAATGATCACACGCACGGCACAGCGGACACACCAGGAACCGCGGTGTTGACCGTCGAATGGCGCTAGCTGCGCAGCATTTGTGCACCGCCGCCGTCAGTGTCAGCCAGTTTGCCGTGGCATACGGAGCTCCATCGCAGCCTTTAACACTGGTAGCATGCCGCGACAGCGTGGACGTGAACCGTATGTGCAGCTGACGGACTTTGAGCGAGGGCGTATAGTGGGCATGCGGGAGGCCGGGTGGACGTACCGCCGAATTGCTCAACACGTCGGGCGTGAGGTCTCCACAGTACATCGATGTTGTCGCCAGTGGTCGGCGGAAGGTGCACGTGCCCGTCGACCTGGGACCGGACCGCAGCGACGCACGGATGCACGCCAAGACCGTAGGATCCTACGCAGTGCCGTAGGGGACCGCACCGCCACTTCCCAGCAAATTAGGGACACTGTTGCTCCTGGGGTATCGGCGAGGACCATTCGCAACCGTCTCCATGAAGCTGGGCTACGGTCCCGCACACCGTTAGGCCGTCTTCCGCTCACGCCCCAACATCGTGCAGCCCGCCTCCAGTGGTGTCGCGACAGGCGTGAATGGAGGGACGAATGGAGACGTGTCGTCTTCAGCGATGAGAGTCGCTTCTGCCTTGGTGCCAATGATGGTCGTATGCGTGTTTGGCGCCGTGCAGGTGAGCGCCACAATCAGGACTGCATACGACCGAGGCACACAGGGCCAACACCCGGCATCATGGTGTGGGGAGCGATCTCCTACACTGGCCGTACACCACTGGTGATCGTCGAGGGGACACTGAAACGTGCACGGTACATCCAAACCGTCATCGAACCCATCGTTCTACCATTCCTAGACCGGCAAGGGAACTTGCTGTTCCAACAGGACAATGCACGTCCGCATGTATCCCGTGCCACCCAACGTGCCCTAGAAGGTGTAAGTCAACTACCCTGGCCAGCAAGATCTCCGGATCTGTCCCCCATTGAGCATGTTTGGGACTGGATGAAGCGTCGTCTCACGCGGTCTGCACGTCCAGCACGAACGCTGGTCCAACTGAGGCGCCAGGTGGAAATGGCATGGCAAGCCGTTCCACAGGACTACATCCAGCATCTCTACGATCGTCTCCATGGGAGAATAGCAGCCTGCATTGCTGCGAAAGGTGGATATACACTGTACTAGTGCCGACATTGTGCATGCTCTGTTGCCTGTGTCTATGTGCCTGTGGTTCTGTCAGTGTGATCATGTGATGTATCTGACCCCAGGAATGTGTCAATAAAGTTTCCCCTTCCTGGGACAATGAATTCACGGTGTTCTTATTTCAATTTCCAGGAGTGTATATTGAACCATCACAGGTTAGCCACAACACATACTTTATCTCACATCACTAAAATGTACCTGATGAACACGGACGTTAATAATAACACCATTTGACAGCAGTTTAACAGCGCCACAGTCGGTCACGCCTATGTAGAATACATTTCAAAAAAAATTTAAAAATAGTTGTAGTCTTCGGAATTGAATAAATTATATATCTATTAAAATGTAATAGTCTGCAGATTCAGAAAACGCAAAAAAGTAAAAATTGAACTTTTCATGATTTTGAGCCTTTCCGGAGCCCCTTAAAGGATATCTTCGGTAACAGCATCATATCTCGAGGACTCTGGCCTCGGCGTTCACCTGACTTGGCTCCACCGGATTACTTTCTATGGGGTACGTTGAAGGGAAAGGGCGACGACGGCTATCCGCACACCATGCAAGAACTCCAAGATGCACTGACACGTCACATTCGTAACATCAATCCCAATGTTCTGCACAACGTCTTCAAGTACATGCAGAAACGTGTACAAATGTGTCTTCAAGTCCAAGGGGACCATTTCCATCATCTATTATAATTTTCATGACTTTAATACGACAAGTTATGAACTTCGTAGTTACTTGCGGAACGCCCTGTATTTCACTACAGTCGAACAAATTTCAATGTCCTGCAACCTAGAAGGCATGTAGAATTTTCCGAAGATCGTGCATACGGCCGCTTCAAACCAAACCTCTTCACACCCACTATCGTGGCCAGTGGAAAGACTTCCTGCGCAGGCGACTTTGTTGGAGGAATCGTGCAGGATTTCATTGGAAAATAATTTAGAAATCCTACGGAAGGAAGTAATCTTGCTAATAAAAGTCCCACTACCCTCTAAATCAATTACGGATACGTTAAAATATTGTTCTCATCTTCAGATTCAAGTGTCGTCCTTTAGAAATCCGATGTAAATGTTGCATGTCTTATGTACAACTTAAAACACAAATTTTTGTGAAAAGTCATTTAAACATCAGTTTAAAAAGGTATGATAGCCTCGACATTAGGTCACCTTCTGTCTGTAGGATGGATGATTGGCGTTTAACGTTTGATCTATATAAAATTTCCATCATACCAAGGAGCCCCTACAGCGAAAATCAGTGTTAGTTAAAGAGCCATATTTTCATTTGGCAGAGAGTGTGTAGTCGTTGCAGTAGAGCTAGTTGTGAATCTATGAGAGGCCCGTCCGTGCAGCGTCCCGCGATTGCTCCGGTCACGCTCCTCCCTGACCACTCGGAGCGCAGCGGCGAGTGGAGCTGTGGAGTGAGGAGGAAGAGGAAGAGGAAGAGGAAGGCTGCATCCGGACGCTGCTACTGCAAGGCAGTTTGCTTGCCATAGTTAGCTAACGAAACCAACTGCGTTAAATTAGTTTAACGTTCCGCTTTAGACGAAGTGGAGAAGCCACATTATTCAATGCTGAACGGGAATTCCTTTCTTTTTCGTAGAGTTTGAATACCTTGAAAACGTTTAACACGCCATTACACTATTATGAACTAAAAAAAAATCACTGGTACATCAGTACAAAACTAGCCACAAAGACGATATAACGCACCTATCTTCTGACGTACGGGAGTGAATGCTGCCTGAACTTAAGGTAACTGACCACTGCTGGCTGTTGGGCTCAAAGAGAACTCCCCTGTCTAGAGTCGTCAGCCACCATCACTCTGGGCTGGGCCATGTGATTCATAGAGTTACTTAGCTGACAGCATCATCCCCCACTAGATGGCTGGTTAATGGCTTTATCCACTTGCTGTCTCCGTATCATGCCAGTAGGATGTGCTATGGTCTACCGCCCGTCTCTGGTGACAATTTTGTCATGTTGAAATGTCATAGATAAGAAGGGCACAGACCACGAATCTTGTAAGTTGTCACTGATTCGTCACATGCATTTGCTCTGTTGGTAACAGCTACTATTCACCATTCCACTTTGTATGGAGTTGTTTTGTTCTCTATACATTTGATATATAACTGGACAATATAACTTCCGATATTTTTAGCACAACTGGTTATCTGCTAAGAACAAGGCAACTTAACGATTGTTCACCGGCCATCACACATCGGTTTTTGTGATGAATTTGAAATAAACACAGTGCGTTCTTCCATTTTGGCTTCTGATGTATTTGAACAAGTATTCTGAGAGGCAAAGAGAACTGAATTTTTAAATTTACGATCATTTTTGAATATGGATTAAAGCATAAGGCTACTTCTTGCATTTTTCAAATTTCGCTGACATTATAATTTGGATCATGTGGGATATGACTGTAGCATTGTCATAAACAACATACTAGTGGCAGAAATCGAAACTGGTATTCTACACTTTGCTTTGGACTATCAGATCAGCAGAATGTGTTGTGCAACTCTCTTCAGTGCAACGAGGTGGCCGGTGACAGCAGCAGGGCGATTCTGCTGGGTGGAGCTCCAGTAGCAGCAGTGATATGAGCAAGTCAGCTGTACTTGGCTAATGTGAGGTCTAGGGATGCGTGGAAGGGAGAGGGCCTGTCCCTGGCGTGGTTACTTTTTTAATTAGAGATATAAACACTCTTATTCCACCCTAGCAATGGCAGCAGTTGTTTAAGGCAGCACCAGTGGACCTAGGGCAGTTCAGATCCAAACCTAGGGTGACAAATGTTTAGGCTCTGTCATTAGAGGGGAACTGTTTGAACGTAGCACTAACAGACTTTCACTTAGGACAAGTGGTATGTGTGATGACAGGACAAAATTCAGTAGTCTCTTGAATTCTATACTTAGAAGAAGTGACCTGACAACCATGATTTCTATAAATAAACAGCCCTTCATGTCCCTACTTGTATGAGTGAATAAAACCTTTCCACCTGTTTCGAGTAAACATGTTAATCCGGCCGGGGTGGCCGAGCAGTTCTAGGCGCTACAATCTGGAACCGCGCGACCGCTACGGTCGCAGGTTCGAATCCTGCCTCGGGCATGGATGTGTGTCATGTCCTTAGGTTGGTTAGGCTTAAGTAGTTCTAAGTTATAGGGGACTGGTGATCTCAGCAGTTAGGTCTCACAGTTCTCAGAGCCATTTTTTTAAAACATGTTAAGTGATTTTTCATGTCGCTGAAAGAATGTAAGCAATGAATAGCAGGCTAGATCAGACTTATCATTTCTCAAAGGCACCATCCTTTGCAGAAGTATCCAGAGTTCGCCATAGTGGATTCTGATGTCATAAAGCTGTGTCAGTATCCCGGGTCAATCGTCTTGAATTTTTTTTTTAATTTTACACCAACAGGACAATGCTCCACCTTGTATTTTTGAATTACCCACCAATATGTACATAGAACAACAGCCTTCCTTTCACAGTGACATTATAGGAATGCGGGAAAACCCTGTAACATTTCTGGTCTATTTTTTCCCCACAATTTTTTTTTAATTTCCCAGAAGGACAACTGGTCAATGCCATAGAGGCTGAGGCAATGGGGCAAATCTGGAGCAATACATGACATCATCAATGATGCCATCTGAAATCTGACAACAATGCAGGTGGTTCCAGAACTGATACAGCCTATCTACTCACAGTTTCTAGCTTTAGAGGTGACTCATAGCTTAACGCTTTAAAGTAAAATTACATCTCATAATGAGTACATTATCAGAGAATTTTAAATTTTTAAATGTGGTAAATTATTGTTTGATATACTAATAATCAAATTTTAATTACACCTGGAAGTTGTTAGGCATGCAACTGCAACTGAAATTTGGTGATCGTAGTAGTTTATTAACATAGATTCCCATTCCAATCCTCCATGGAGCACGGGAAGTGTGACTGCTCACACTAAGCAACATTCTAACATGCGTCAGACGAGTATGGGAAGTGTCACTGCTCAAACTAAGCAAAATTGTAACAAGCATCAGACGAGTATTTTTTAAGCAGTCTCTTTTGCAGAGAGGCTTCATTGTCTCGCCATCAGCTTTACCTGCTGCTGGGTCTACATTGGCTACATGTAATTTCATATCCCTGCGAACTGCTACACCCAGATATTTGTACGAGCTGACTGATTCCAGCTGGGAGTCAATGAGATTGTCAGTCATACGATACCAGGTTTTATTCGTTTTGGTCCTAGGAGCAATAACACAAGAGCATGCAAAGTCGTAGGGCAAGCCGGTGATGCGGCAACCCAGCGGAGGGATTTTGCTCCGCCGGTGATGCATCCCCTACTCGGTAGCGGCGCTGCAAGTTAGGTATGCGTCACGCATGAATACATAGCGCCTCGTCAGGGAAGTGGATTCCGAAGACGGCTCGCGGAAGTCGTAAGAAGTGGGGGGAGGAAGGTAGGGGAAGGGGAGGGAACCGGCGAGGAAACGGCTACAGTTCCGCGGCGGCAGTCGTTCCCGTCCGAGAGCAGGCGGGCGCCAGAACTATTTACGAGGCGGATGCACCCGGCTTAAAAAAGCTGCCGCGGCACTTCCTGCTCGACTCGGCCCGGCCCAAGGCGACGCCGCGCGACCTGTTACCGGGACGGCGCCGCTACGCAGCCCGCCCAACAGGTTCGCCGAGCAGTCCGGCCCACCTCTTTAACTGCTCCCTCACTGGGGACCGCGTCACAAATCGTGGCCCTACTCTGCTCGGATTTTACGGCGCAGGCAGAGCTACAACCACTCCATTAATCCATAATTACGCTGGCGCCACACAGGTGATTTCAGGAGGCACCAGCCTTGTTGCTTGATCTCGAGAACTCTCAATGATTTCCAGCCAAATATTTATTTATTCAGTTATTTCACGTGGCCAGATAAGGCCTTCACTCCCTCTCTTAAATCAAACCCGATATCCTTAGTGAGCCAACATTAGAACATGCACAATGCGTGAGCAATACGTAATGACAAGAATACATAACAACCACAATAAAGATAACAATTACAACAAGGTCTGTCTAAGACTGCGAAAATAAGACATTAAAATACAGTAGTGAAGCAAGGAAGTCTGTATACAAGCGAATGTCTATCATTGAACTACAATTTAGTTAAATTAGAAATAACAGAAAGGCGAATATAAGGAAAATATTAGAACCACAAAAAACTGTCGAAGGTAGGAAATTACATAATAATGATGAAATTTTTGAAAACCTAGAAAGCATACCAGAAGTAATGAGAAAAAGAAGACTGATAATTTTTTGGACGTTTATATGGAATGAAAAACAAAATATTTACCAAAAAGGTCTATAACTGTTCGTGGAGTAAGACGTCAACAACAACTTGGAACTGTGAAGTAAAAAAGGATTTAAGACAAAATAATAAAGAAGCTGAAGAAACAGCTGTGAGAGAAGGGTTTACCGAAAAAGTACTGAATATGGAGGGATTTCTAGATAAAAAAGTGAAAAAAATGGTATGAACCGGCAGAAAACAAGGAGTAATAAAACAGATGAAAGAGTACTGGGAAAAAAGAAGAGAACATCTAATAAGGAACGGAAATTGCCACGTGGTCCTTAGTTGGTCCATCAGGAAATATAATAAAGAAATTGAAAAGTATAATACATTTAAACTATCTCATCTAAAGTAGCTGGTCACTCCTATGTAATGCGGAAATGATCATTATGGAAGGTAGTAGGTTTGGCAGAAAGTTGAAAATATTAACTTATTCCACCTTACTACCGCTGTAACTGGAAAAGTGCTTTTCTTTTAATGAAATCTAAATCTGAAGGGATTATAATTAGTGTCGCTAAGATGTCAGCGTCCAGTAACTTAAGTGCACAGGTGCCACGCTGTTAATTAGTCTGAGCAGGCTGTGTGCCAACGACCATGTTACAGTCTGTACGACCCCACAAGTCCCTGAGTCCCAGACATATTAGTGTCTCGTCGTAACTGCGCTCATTGATAATCCTGTTCTTCTGCTGTCGTTACTACACGTTGTAATTATTTAAAAGTATCTTTAAGAATAGAACATGGCTTGGGAAGTTGGAGGACAGTATTCTTAAGAATAGAAGGTGGCTTAGGAAATTGGACATTGGCCACAAATACAAAAATGAAATCGAAACTATAATGAACGGGTCAATTTTAATTTAGGTGCACTGTCCTCTCTGAATCTGCACCTCTCATTAGTAAAAGTTTGATAATTATAGTTGTGTTTAGCACACATTCTTTTTGACGAGAGCATACGAAAGACATCTCTATCTAGTGAAAAACCTTGCCAGGAAAGATAGAGAGGGAAGCATTTATATAATACCACGTAACGTAATTGTTACGTTACGAGTAGATGTCACGAGAGGCAGACCCGCCATTATAAAAGGAGGCGGGGAGTATTGAGCTGTCAGTAGAGCAGAAGTAACAGCAGAAACAGTTGGTCAGGAGTGCTTACTGAAATCGAACTAGGACTGTTGATATTTTAAAAAATTTCGGGAATCCGATACATCGATGTTTAAAAAAATATCATTCTCGGTCCTCGGTAGACCGGAAAAATCATCTATAAAACGAAATATCGACGGAGAAATTATTGACATACCAGCCAAAAAAAAAATATATCGGCTGCACATTGCATATATACTTCCAATTTTAGAGCTGCATATTTAAGTACTGGTTTATTATTGGATATTCTGTACATCAACAAGCTAGCAGCCTGCTTCTCTCCCTCTGAGTAAGGATCGAAAGGATAACGATGCACTTTCACGCTTGGCGATACCCACTTTGCTAACAATAGTAAGTGCAGGTAAGTGTGCGATGGGTCCGTCGTTCGCTTTCGTCACATATCGAATTTGTCTATCGACCTCACCGGTTTTTTTCATTTCTGCAAACGCCAGCGACCTGGCAGTCGTAGTATCAAAATTGCGCGGCGAAGTTAAACGTTGCAGTTTCTGTTGGTAGCACTGACCCCTGATGACGTCAGCATTTCCCCTCCACCAACCGCAAAGATCAGTCTAGTCATTTAGATTTTTGTTCATTAGTTTCAGCAACTGTTTTTGAAGAATCCCGATGTGAAGAAATAGAACACTAGTTAAAAATTGTTTGTACCGCAAATGGTGTGCCATTGCCTCACGTCGAATATCTTGTTATGCCAAGTTTGTTTGCGTGGCCACCCTCCGCAATAAGCAGTTTTGTCATTTTTAGATTATCAAACAGTTCACATCGCGTTTATTATGTAAATAAGTAATTTCCTACAGTCTGCTGGGATATGCGTTTCCTCTCATCTGGTCTGGAGATCGCACTACCACTTTATATCCGTAACATAAGCACAATTTTGTATTCTGAACTTTTTCACACTATTCATCATGTTTCTCCTTCTTTTTGATTAAAAGCACAGAGTTCGGAAAAATATCTGTAACTAGTGGCAAAAGAATAACAGTACAACACAAAAGAGAAGGAAAAAGATTCTGAACATCGTGAAAAACTTCGGAATACAAAATTGTCCTTATGTTTCAGAAATAAAGTGGTAATGCGACCTGGCAGACCAGATGAGATGAAACACCGATCCCAAAAAACCGTAAGTAATTACTTATTTACATAAAAAGAACCCGACGTGAACTGTTTGATAATCTAAAAATAATAAAACTATATCGTTATAGATCCCACTGAAGAAGCCTTAGACAAAGAAAAAGGCGAAAACGCGCCTGGGAAAAATAAGTTGTAGCAAGAAAAGGGAGTTTTAGTTATAAGACAGGTATCTTGCTATTCCATTCACAACCCCACCGCCCAATGCAATCGGACTTCTTCTTTGTGCCATTCTTACTTGGTTGACACAGTCAAAGAGAAAGACAGCAGTAAGACTCCTTCGCGCAGTGAAAGCAAAAGTATGTTGTACTACAGTTTCAAAAGAACAACTTCAAGTATATTTCTCGAAAATTGCGAAAAAAATATGATATAAAAAAACATACCGGCTCTCAAAGTTACTATTTCGATATCGATATATCGATACATCAGTGTAAATTATACGCCGACACATGTTAACTGTGAACGATGTTAAAATATCGATATATCGATATTTTATCAATAGCCCTACTTAAACGTGGAGTAGTGATTGGGTGTCACTGGAGTAACAAATCCATCAGAGACATTTCATCCTTTTTTAAGGTGCCAAAGTCGACTCTTAGTGAAGTGACTGTGAAGTGGGAACACGAAGGAATAACCACAGCTAAAGGAAGACAAAACAGACCTCATGTACCGACGGAAAGGTATCGTCTAGTATTGTGGAATGTACTTCTAAGAAATCGAATGAACTGAGCGGAAGGAATCGTTCGTGAGTTCCAGAATTCTACCAGCTATCCATCTAGCACAATGAATGTGCGCAGGGAGTTAAAACGAATGGTCGAGCAGCTCCACATAAGCCACACATTTCTGTAACCAGTACTGAACGACACTTGAAACAGTGTAAAGCGTGACGTCATGGGGCTGTGGTTGACTCTAAATGAATGATTTGGAGTGCTGCATCACTCTGTACCCTTCGACAATACAATGGAAGGATTTGTGCTTAGCGAGTGCCTGGAGAACCTAACCTGCCATCAGGCGTAGTGAAAATTGTGAAATACGAAGGAGGTGGAGGTTACGGAACGAAAGTATTTTTCGTGGTTGCGTTTAAGAAAACGTGAAATGTGGGAGCATAAGAATAGTTTCACAGCATTGTGTCTGCATACAGCAGAGGAACAGTTCAGAGACGGTGATATTTTGCATAAGCATAATAGTGCACTCAGTCACAAAGCAGTATTTGTGGGTCAATGATTTGTGCACAATAACATCCTGAAATGGGCTGGCTTCCCAGAGGCCCGACGTGAACCCAATGGAAGACCTTCGGGATGAGACGGAACGACGACTTCGCTCCAGATCCCATCATCCATTGTCACTACCTTCTCCAGTCTGGAGGAAGAATGGGCTGCCATTCCTCCACAGGAATTCAGATACGTTATTGGAAGCGTCACCGGTACCGTTAAAGCCGCCATAAAGGCGAAGAGTGGATACACCCCATATGTCCACTTATAGGTGTCCAGGTACTTTTGATCAAATGGTGTATTCGGATATGAAAAATCGCAGGATAAAATTCTGCGGCTATGTAAGGAAATAGAACCAACTGGATTAACTAGAAAGTCTATGTAATTGTATGAAAATCATAGTGAAGTTAAAACTGAGACAATGTATTGGATTGTTGCTGTAAAAGGAGGCTTAAAGAAAACAGGAGTAATACAGTATGAAATACCAAACAAATTCTTTTAAACAAAACATTCGCTACTGAACGGTTGGGCAGGCAGGAAAACCCAAGAAGACCGAAATAACTTGGTCTGGTGAGTGAAAAACAGACTATTCTGAGAGAATGGAAGTAAACGGGAACAAACAGAAAGCTACAACAAAACTCTGAAAATGCTCTTTTTATGTGCGTCTCACGGCCCATTAGGGACCAAAATGAGTGATATAATATAAAACTACAGACAGTAAAGAATAAATGTAATTTTAGAAACGCCAATTTTATTGGTATCGTGTTAGATGGTTACATCATGAAATTCTTGTCGAATGTGAGTTGTGACATCCAGCAGAGACGTATGGCAGCAATGCTGAAGGTATCAAACGTGAAGATGAAGAGAGAGAACGAGAATAATATGGTAAGTTTAGCGGATGAGATGGGAGGTTCAAATAGCTCTAAGCACAATGGGACTTAACATCTGAGGTAATCAATCCCCTAGGCTTAGAACTAATTAAACCTAACTAACCTAAGAACATGACACGCAACCATGCCCGAGGCGGGATTCGAAACTGCGACCGTAGCAGCAGTGCGGTTCCGGACTGAAGCGCCTAGAACCGCTCGGCCACAGCGGCCAGCAGATGGGAGGAAGGAACATAAACAGACGGGGATGAGACAAGCATGGATGGTGTTGACAACGTGACATATGGAAGGAGAACAGTTGGTAATACTGAGAGGGGAGCTACGCCACTGACAGCAGAAAAAGCTTAAACTCCTCTTGAATACAGAGTTGTTTACATCAGTCGCAGTTTAGTAAAAGGTTTGTTCCAGAGTCGTATGCCTGAAATGCAGAAGTTACAGATGGAGAAAGGTGTAGTGTAATCTAAAGGAACAGCCAAGATGCCAGTCGTATTCCATCTGATACTGCAGTTTTGGAATGACGATATTTGAGGAGAGGCTTTTAGGACACCAGTGGTTAACAAACCGATGAAGAAAGCAGGGCGTGTGGAAATCAGAAGCAGGACAACTTCTTTGTTTGGAAGGTTGGTACTGCTGGAAATGTGGGGTTGGGTCGTGATTCGCGCTTGCGTAATAGCTCACTCCCCGCCGGCGCTCTAGCTCAATATCTTCGGGCAACAGACTGGCCACCCTTTGTAGGAAAAAAAGTTATGTTTTCATCGATGTAATTTATGAGATATTATGCGAAATCCACACATAATCCCTCAAGAAATACCAAGAAAAAACAGAAAGAACGAAGAAGAAAGATAATAGTCTATAGAACACTTGCCCAAGAAAGGCAAAGATTTCAATCTCGAGTCCCGGTCCGGCACACAGTTTTAATCACCAGTAAAGTTACACTGGGAGGATTGATTAGTCTGGAAGTCGTTGGAAGGCAGAGGTATACTCCTCTCCGTCCGGGCAGGCCTTGAAAGCCCAATGTTACTGACCTAATGGTGTAGAACCTCCCATAAACCATGTTTAATAAAGCATTGCGATTTTGAAATCAGCTTTTGGTTTGAGGATGGATTTACTTTTTTGTCCAGTTACGAATTTAATACAATTATTAAACAGCAATAAGTTTCTGTTGTTGGTTATTGTTTCGTGTTCTACTGCAGAAGATAGTTTCAAAGGCTACGAAAGTAGGTGGTTAGATTCTCCGACGTTTATTGTTTCAGTAATCGAATATTATGACGATATTACTGATCAAGCTAGTTGAAGGATCAGAATTGTTTTTTCATATCGATCTTATTATCATACAAACATCGTCAAAGGTAGTGCCTAATGTGAGGAAGTATGTTCTGAAGATTGTGCGGTGAACGTGTTAGAGATTCTTTCGTTACGCAACGTAACCTTCTCGACATCTTGCATGATGCTGCAAGAAATCGCCTGTGTTTTTTACTAAGTTACGTAATGTAAAGGATACCTCGCAGCTGATGATAATGGCGTAAATGTGTGGAAGTGGGAAGTGAGTAAAGCAAATAAAAATCTTGGGATTGAAGCGATTATTGTAATATCTTTACTCGGATTAGCAGTCGCTCTTCTGACAATAGAGTCTACAATAGTTGAAATAGTTGTTTGACATATTTGACAAATAAGGGCTTTGAATTGTTCTATTGACATCTCTCTTTTTTGAGAACAATCTTATGGAAAATGAATCATGAAACTCGTATTTACTACACCGTGTGGACTCTCCTGTGTCCATCGATGATCATTAAGTGTGTTACTGATTCCTTCCAAAATAAATGTCGCTTTGTCGGTTAATGATATTAACAGATGCACGTCAATATTGGTATTCCAAAACTAACAAAGTCAAGTCAAGCAGCGCTGTTTCCAATCTGAAGATACTGCATACGCTCTACATGAAACGGGTATTGTCTTCTTGCACAGCATATTCACCATACATGTACTTTTGGAAAATGGAGACGTGCTAGTTACAGGAATACTCTGAACTGTGCTAGTACTGCGTTACTGTTCCTGAAAAAATTGTTCAGTGAGGGCTTTGATGAAACGTGCCTACTATGCAGAGTACCCGTTTGATGCAGTGTGTTAAAAACTGTGAGAAAAAAGAGAAATTAACGTGAAGAGCCGGAATTCGATGCGTTAGAAAGTGTCGACAGTAGCAGCCATAAATGTGCACCTTGTTTGCATCTCTTGCGTTAGTGAAAACGCGCCTCATTTTTAGCGAGTGCTTGCGCAATGAAACAGTTTGCTGATGATTCACTTGGATGCACTTGCAATAGTTTTCACTCGTATAGTCTCAACAAACAACAGTCAACTGCAAATTTAATGATACGCTGTTATGGCACAAAGATATTCGGAACATAGTCGTTGGGAATGTAAAAAATAACTGGATAGGACAGAAACCATGCGCCGCTACGAAAAAAGAAAGATTGTACATGAACTGCGTTCTGTCTCGAAAACCATTCGTAATGGAGCGTCTGTCGCTACCATCATTTTTGCTCCAGTGACCTGGAATACTGATCTGTCGTCCTTGGATATCCTGCAAGCGTTCGCGACGAAGTCAGAACTGAAGCCAACTTCTGTTCTTCCAAACTAAGTTGTCAGTAAAACTGAAGATTGAGGATCTGTTATTTGACGAACCATATGTCTTTAGGAAAGGAAAATGCATAAATGAGGCAGTTTGATGTTCCGCTCGATAATGGAAGTAAGACTTAAGAAAAATCAAAATACGGTCATCGATTTTATCGACTTAGGAAAAGCTTTCGACTATGTAAAATGTTGCGAGATGTTCGAAATGAAAGTAGCTGTAAGCCATGGAGAAAGACGAGTAATACACAATCTGTATAATGACAAATAGCGAATGGAAGACGAAGAACGAGATGCTTAGATTAGATACGGAATAAGACAGCGATGTAGACTTTCCCCCGTACTGTTCATTCTGTACATCGTAGAAGCAATGACGGAAATAAATGGAACGATCGGGAGTGGGATTAAAATTCAGGGTGAAAGCACTCCCTATGGACTGAGAGTAAACCGAAAAAAAAGACGAAGATAATGAGGAATCGCAGAAATGAAACAGCTTAACACCAAACGGAACTGGGGTCCACGAACTAGACCAAGTGAAGGAATTCATCTACCTGGGAAGCAAAATAGCACGTGACGGACGACGAAATGAGCACATAAAACGCACACTAACACAAGCAAAGAGGGCATTCCATGACAGACGATCTCTCAAAATCGAAATAGTCCCATACTCAGGGAATGAAAATGCAGGAATTCTGTATCGTCGCTCTTGGCAACGTCCTAGTGGATGTAATTTGCATTACCTTACTCCGACTTGTTAAGAAGTGCCAAGTGCGTGTCTGTAGTGTGGATGTGTGTGAAGAGTGCTGCACAGTGTAGTGTAAGGTTGTGTCGTGATGGACGATGGGAAGGGAGAGGGTGCCAGCACATAGACTAACCCTTTGAAATAGCTCCAAGGGAGTCGCAGAGGTCAACGTCCGCATTCGACGTACGCATCATCAACAGCATCACGTGCCGTCACTCCATGACACGCGGCGAACAGGTTTGGAATTTAATGCAGGACATTGGCGCAGACACTAGCGATCAGGAACTTCACGTCACCACATCTCGTCCACTTGCCGGCCAAATACTGGCAGCAAAAGGTTCCCATCACAAGGACTGAAACAAGTTTACCCTGAGGGGAGTGCCGCCCCTTAGGCGTGCGTCAGTGGCCTCGGCTACAGTGGCGGGTAATCGCAGTATTCTAGTATCAGAGGAAGAAATTTAGGATAATTCACCTTTTGATTTGGAGTACAGCACAGTATGGAAGTGAATCATGCACTGTGGGAAAACTGATAAAGAAGAGTGTCGAAGAGTTTGAGATGTGGTGCTGTAGAAGGATGTTGAAGATTCGGTGGAATAATAAGAAATGTGGATGTTCTCCGAAGACCGGTGAGGAGAAGGACACAGGAGAAACACTGTCAGAAAGAATGGAATGGGTGATACAGCATTTGTTAAGACATTCATGGTACTAGAGGAAGCTATAGAGGGTATATAATTGCAGGGGAAGAGAGTGATTGAAATGTATCCAGCAAATAATTAAAGACGTTGGGTGCACGCACTACTATTAGAAGCAAAAATTGGCACAGGAAAGGGATTTGTGACAAGATGCACCGAACTAGTGAGACGACTGGTGACTCCCTAGAAATACCCCGAAACTGAGGAGGCGCTCTAGAATACGGAATGAAAAACTCTACGGATAACCGGCAGAAGAGGAGGCTACTGGGATGTATATTAAAAGATTCGGGCGCTGAAAAGGGTATGAAGGAAAGACTGCTCGTCGATGTCACGAACACTAGAGACAAAAACTGTGCTCGGATCGTGAAAGACGGGGACGAAACTAGTCGCTGTCTATTTGGGATCTATGCCGCCAACGTTGGAGTCTTTGATTTTGTGTCTAATTTGTGTCACTGCTGTGTCCTGTGCCACATACGTGAATCTCTCTCTCTCTCTCTCTTTTTCTCTCTCTGTCTCTCTCTCTTTGTGTGTGTGTGTGTGTGTGTGTGAGAGAGAGAGAGAGAGAGAGAGAGAGAGAGAGAGGTCAGTCATGTAATCAACGTATAATGTAAAGAACACAATTATTTTTTCCTTTTCCTCTCGTTTGTTCCTCATGCTATGAAGGTAGGGAAATCTTTTGTGTAGTGTTCTCCGTTACCCCCGCCCCCCCCCCCCCCCCACCTTCCCCGTTCCTGAACCATCCCAACCCGACTGCAAGCGGAAAGGCCGAATTTAGCATCTCGCTGGCATCGAGGCCATTAAAGAGGGAGAAATATCTTGGACTGGAAATGAGATGGTGGCCACGAGCTCTCTGAAGGCGCTATGCCGGCTCTCGACTGATTAGACTTACTGATCCTGCCTTACGATGGAACAACGGTAAATTCAATTCAGTTCTTTCGGAGTACGAGCCCTGTGCCATAAACACTAAAGAATATCGCTCGTTAATACTGAATGTAAACAGAGCTATACTAATATCATACAGCGACGATTGCGCCAAATCTGGTCGTTACCGTGAGTGGTGACTGGAAGAATCATATTCATAATTTATATTTTGCTTTACGCTGTTCTGCATTCTCTCTTTCTCTCACACACTCTTCCTCTTCTCTTCTTACTTTCAGCTCCTGAGCTGGCGATATCGACATTTCTTAGAAGTACAGTTTCCACTCCTGCCTTTATATTCAACAACTTTTTTAATCTTAAGGCGATAACAGGTTATATAAAATAGACCCTTGACTATCGATCGAATGAGTACTATCTAAAAGTAAGAAAGCGGTCGAGAGAACTATAGATTTCTCACGGCTGGAAAAAACAGGGACCGGTTCTTAAACAGTGTGTACTGAGAGGAGGCCTATCTGTTGGCAACTGGTTTTCCCCTTCTTCATTCTTGTTGCAAGGGAGGACAGGTTACGAACGGCGGAGTGCGTCTGTGTGCTTTGCTTCCAGAACCAGTCACAGCTATGCAAGAGCACCTCGAAGACAACTTCGGGCTATTTACAGGATGCTGCCCGTAAAGCTGACACTGTTGGATGTTCGATACAACATCGCAGCTTCTCGCGCCAGCCACCTACTGTTATTTGTCGATGATCCATGGCCTGCCAACAACCCGTTTTCCGAACGGTCTACAAATCAACCAGGGCTAAGTGCCGACCAGGCGAAACTACGACAACTGACTTGTATGAATGAATACCCACGTTCAAAGCATTTTACAGCCATCCAATTTTAGGTTCTTCATGGTTTCTCTAAATCACTTCAAGCGAACGCGAAGTTGCTCCACAGCCTCTGCCTTACGTAACTGGGGCATTATTCTGTCTATAAAGCTCACAACGTCAGCATAGCTACACGAAAACAGGGGTATACAGACTTGCTAGTACCGCGGGCCGCAAACCCCTCATAGTGGCTACGTAAAGGTCGCAAGTAAAGTTAAAACAAACAAGTACGTAATTAGTTCACATCACTTGTTTCATAGATATTGACTTAATGTAACAAATATAATTAGTAAAACGTATTCTCAAAAGAACTAAGTTCTGTAAGGGCCATCAGGTCAATAGCGTGCCACTTGGGGCCTGCCGGCCGCGGTCTGTACATCCCTGAACTACACTGAAGAGCCAAAGAAACTGGCACACCGCGAGAACGCACGAGTACCGCGACGCGACGTGACATGGACTTGACTAATGTCTAAAGCAGTGCTGGAGGAAATTAACACCATGAATCCTGCAGGGCTGTCCATATGTCTGTAAGAGTACGTGGGGGTGGAGATCTTTCCTGAACAGCAAGTTGCAAGGCATCCCAGATATGCTCAATAATTTTCATGTCTGGGGAGTTTGGTGGCCACCGGAAGTGTTTAAACTCAGAAGGTTGTTCCCGGAGCCACTCTGTAGCAATTCTGGACGTGTGGGGTGTCGCACCTGCTGGAATTGCCAAAGTTCGTCGGAATGCACAGTGGACATGAATGGATGCAAGTTTCTAGAGAGGATTCTTACGCACGTGGCACCTATCGGAGTCGTATTTTGATGTATTAGGGGTCTCATATCACTCCAACTGCATACGCCCCACACCATTATAACGCCTCCACCAGCTTGAACAGTCCCCAGATGATATATAGGGTCCATGGATTCATGAGGTTGTCTCCATACCCGTACACGTCCATTCGCTCGATACAATTTGAAACGAGAACTCGTTCGACCAGGCAACATGTTCCTAGTCATCAACAGTCCAGTGTCTGTGTCGACGGACCCAGTCGTTGTCTGGAACGTATCTTTTGAAATTCTGAAGGTGGCACGGATATGACACAGATGGTTCAAATGGTTCTGAGCACTATGGGACTCAACTGCTGTGGTCATCAGTCCCCTAGAACTTAGAACTAATTAAACCTAACTAACCTAAGGACATCACACACATCCATGCCTGAGGCAGGATTCGAACCTGCGACCGTGGCTCCGGACTGGAGCGCCTAGAACCGCACGACCACCGCGGCCGGCAGGAGAAGACACAGACATCGAAAGGTTCCACAGAAATGATACTGCGGTTATAGGAGCCGAAGGACAATAAAGGGAAGCAGTGGTTGAGAAGGAACTGAGACAGGGTTTTACCTGTACACTGCGCAAGCAGTAAAGGGAAACAAGGAGAAATTTCGAAAGGGTATTAAATACTTCGATGTTAGCCGATGACGCTGTAATGCTGTAAAATGATACAAAGAACTTGGAAGATGAGTTGAATGAAATGGATAATGCATGTCATAAGATTAATGTCAACAATATTAAAACATAGGTAATGGAAAGTAGAACTAAATCACGTGAAGTCGATGGAATTGAATAATGACACGAGAAAGTAAAAATAATAGACATGCTTTGCTATTTTGCCAAATAAATAAACGACGATGGATGAGTAGGTAGGATTTAAAATACAGTCTGGGAATAGGAAGAAAATCGATTCTGAATAAGAGACATTTGTTAATATTGAATACACTGATTACATTACGACCACCTACTTATAGCTTGTTTGTCTGGAACGAAATAAATCACTGATTCTGCGTATCAGGAGTCCTAAAGTTTGTTGATGGGTTTATCGAGTAATGTGGCATTAGAGGTCTACGTACAGGTCATGTAATTCGGGTAAATAACGAGCCGCTGATTTCCTTACGCGGTGATGGTGGTCGCTAGTGACACAGACTGGTTCCATAGGATTTACATTAGGCGAATTTGGTCGCGGAGAGATCAACCTGAGTTCACTCTGATGCTCTTCAAATCACTGTAGTACTGATCTGGCTCCGAGACAGACAATTATACTGATGAAAGACGAGATCGCCGTCCGGGAAGACATTAGTCGTAAGGGATGCATGTAGTTCGCAGCTGTCAATGTGTCTTCGATTACTACCACGGGTCCCTTACAAGGGCAGGAGAATGTCTCCAACAGCATAATACTACTCCATCCAGCCGGCCGGCGTGGCAAAGCGGTTCTAGGCGCTACAGTCTGAACCCGCTCGACCACTACGGTCGCAGGTTCGAATCCTGCCTCGGGCATGGATGTGTGTGATGTCCTTAGGTTAGTTAGGTTTAAGTAGTTCTAAGTTCTAGGGGACTGATGACCTCAGAAGTTAAGTCCCATAGTGCTCAGAGCCATTTGAACCATTTTTATACTCCATCCAGCCTGTGTCCGTGGTGTCCTGCATTTTTCGAACCGTCGATGACGGCGTTTGTGGAGACAACCATCGACAAAGTATAGCAAAAATATGATTCACCTGAAGAGCCGCCACGTTTCCATCGATCGACGGTCGAATCCCAATGGTCCCGTTTCACTGCAATCGTAATTGACGATGTCGTTGTGTCAACATGTGAGCACGTAGGGCTGGTCTGCTGCGGAGCTCCATGTTCAACAACGTACGATGAACGGCGTACTCCGGAAACACCTGTGCGTGTACCAGCGTTGTGCTCTTTCGGCAGAAATGTCACAGATCACCATCTATCCTACTTTACAGAGCAGCCAAGCCACCGAACTTCACGCTGTGTAACTGTCTCTTTCTGTAGATGCTCATGACAGTAGCACGTAAACATTCGACCAGCTTCGCCATTTTCGAGATACTCGTTCACAGGCTCTACGTAATAATAATCTGCCCTTCGTCAAAGTCACTTATCTCAACGGATTTCCCCGTTTGCAGCCCGTATCTTCGTTAGGGTGATAAACCGTCCGTGTCTGCTCCGCTTACATACTTTTGTTACCGCGTCACGTCCCCGCAGCGCCACCAACGTCGCGGTGGGCAGTGGTCATAATGTTTTATCTTATCAGTGTATAAATTTAAATGTTAGGAAGTCAATGCTGAAAGAATTTGTCCGGAGTGTAGTCTTTTATCACAGTGAAACGTGGACAGTAAAGATAACAGAAGTTTTGCAAAAGGGCTGTTGCGGAAGATTGCTCCAGATTATACGTATAGACTGCGTAACTAATGAGGAGGTACTGAATCGAAGGGAAGGAAAAGAAGCTTATGGCACGAAATGGCTAAAAGAAGGGATCGGTTGTTAGGACACGTTATTCTGAGACCACAACGAATCAGCAATGTAGTGTTGAAAGGAAGAATGGGGTGTAAAAATTGTAGAGGAAGACTAGGGAATGAATACAGTAAGCAGATTCAAATCTATGTAGAAAATGGTTCAAATGGCGCTAAGCACTAAGCCCCTAGACTTAAAACTACTTAAAACTAACCAACCTCAGGACATCACACACATCCATGGCCGAGGTAGGATTCGAACCTGCGACCGTAGCAGCAGCTCGGTTCCGGACTGAAGCGCCTAGAACCACTCGTCCATAGCGGCCGTCAAAAATGGATGTAGGTTGCAGTAGTTACGCAGAGATGAAGACGCTTGCACGGGGCAGGCTAGCGTGGAAAGAAGCAAACCAGTCTTCGGGATGAAGAGCATAATACAAACAATAATCAAATATTCAGTAAAGAAGGAAAAATTCCGCCCTGTCACCTACTTGGGTCTACACAATATGTTCCCAAACCTCTTCCGTCGCGCCTCCCTACTGAAACATAAATCATTTTGCCCCTCCTCCTATTCTATACCTCCTCATAAATTATCATACTTGGTACAAAAACGGCGCGCTACGTCTATTTACTGCTGACTAATTATTGCAACTATTAATTACAGCAATAGCAATTATTAGAGTGTATCCTTCGAGCACATCAGAGCTAAATATTTCTGTTAAAATTATCATACATTTGTGTTATTCGAAGGTGGCGAATGTTAATAATTACAACTACTTTATAAATAACCAGAACTGCGTATGTAACTTTACAGGTAAGTGTACTTCACTACACATTTCTTTTATAAATTAGCTCGGAAATTAGTAAGTTAGTTAAGGCTTAACTGTTTCCATTTGTATTGCTTTTAATGCATTCAGAATGTTTTAATATTTGAAAGCTCACGAAGGACGAATGACGATACAACAACAGTCAACACTAAAAAGCCAATTTAAAATTTCAAGATTTTAAACATGGCTGAAACAGCAACTGTTGAAATTCTTCACGGTAAATGATGGCAGCCAAAACATAATAAATCTTTATCCTGCAACTGTTTTCGCTGCCATCATTTACCGTGAAGAATTGAAAATTTGTTGTATCCAAACCGATCACTCAAAAAAAAAAAAAAAAGATATTTTGTGACATTTGCTCACTTAATGTAGTGCGTGTGTTTGAATTCCTGAAGGAATCAGATCCTGTCTTGGTTGGATCATTGAAACAGCGACTCGTAGATCCCTTTCCAGCTGAAGTTGAAGTCGGTATTTTGTCTTGATTGATACCAACCCGGAAAATGTTCGCTTATTGTCATTAGTGGTTGTTAAATGTTTGGTAAGCAGCTGTAGTTGACACTGCGGGTGATGGTTGACAGGGGCCGCGTGATGAAATGTTACTCGCGACTGTTCTCAGCATTCCTACTGAAAGGCTGTACCGGCCAGTTCTTGTGAAATAAGACAGTAAATTGACGATTGGGGAGTTTCCTAACTTGGTTCATGGAAATGAGAATCTGACACAATCAGCATTTACTCACCGGAAGTTTTTTCGTACATAATACGAAATATAAATCTTCCAATGAAAGCCGGTGCCCCCCCACTATTAATCACTGCGCCCTCTTTCCCCTCCCCCTCCCCTACCCTCCACAGTTTGACGACGACTGGGCTACAAAACGAACAAGGTGGTGCAGCATTACGACACTGGACTCACACTACGAGGGAGGGAGGTTCATATCTCTTTTCGACCACCCAGAATTAGAGTTTCTTTGATTTTACTAAATCACTTAAGAAAAATACTGGGACTGTTGCTTTGAAAAAAGACTCGGCAGATATTTCTTGTCCTTTCAATCCGGTCATGTTCTTTGATTCTCATTACTTCTTCGTCGACTGTACTTTAAACTATAATTTTCATATTTTCCTTCCTTTTGGGGAATAACGAGGTAATGGAAATAGTTCATTAAAGATGCAACAGTACATCCACATAAAATACAGTCGTCTCCTGTTCACATAGTACACCAAAAACCTTAAGGTAAACTAGTGTTCTTTTGATTCTTTTGAAACGTCCGAAATCTGAACGCTATGTTTGAATAGGAAAACCAGAAGAGAGAGGCATAAATATTGAAATTCATTGTATAGTGGTTAGTGAAATGGGAGGAAAAAATTATGTTTTGCCGACTGCAGGGAATTAACAGTATCAACGAAATGTGTAGCAGGATTTCATATTTTCCTGAAGATATAACAAAATGATTAACGATAGCAACAATGTGTTTGTGTTACTGTTCTCCTTAGATAAAGGAAGCCGGCGCCAAACACAACTTCATAAGGTTACGTACCTCTTCACAAGATTACGACGCTGTATTATAGAGAAAGTATTACGAATTTGCGGAATGGTGAATTGTGTGGAAAGGGATTATAATTTTACAACTATTATACAACACAAAACCTGATAAATCATTATCAGACAAACTTTTCAGGGTGGGAAGAAAGAGACTCAGTTGACACGTTAGCTGCTTCTTTTCAGAATTAACGTTAAGATACTTCGCCTTTGATCGAAAGATATATCTGAGCCATCGTTTATAGGCTGCAAAAAGAGTTCTGCATTTGCCTCGAGCCTGTAATTAATTTTTCCTGTCTTACTTAGAATATAATCTATTTACTAGCGCATATTCTAGCGATGATTCGGAATTAGGGAATTCAGGAAGTCATCCATAACATGAGGAAGTAAGTGACAAATTCCAGTTTTAGCAAACCTATGTGAGTAATTCGTACAGCCGTTTTCACACTCTACCCATCTTTCCTCCCTCTCTCCCTCCCCATCTCTCTCCCTTGTTCTCTGTCCCTCTGTTTTTCAAACACCTTCCCACACATAAAGTTTGTGTGTGTATGTGTGTGAGAGAGAGAGGGAGAGAGAGAGAGAGAGAGAGAGAGAGAGAGAGAGAGAGAGAGAGAGAAGAAGGGAGAAAGAGAGAGAGGGAGAGGCTCAGAGAGAGTGACAGAAAGAGCGTGTGTAAGCGAACAAAGAGAGAGGGAGAGCGAGAGAAGAGTGGAAAGGAGTGAGAAGATACGTAAAGATAGAGGAAAAAGAGTTGATGGTGAGAGAGAGGGAGGGGAGAAACAAGTAGAGATAAAACCAGAGAAATATCAAGAAGGAGGGATAAGGTATAAGAGTCAACAAATAGTGAAATTAAGAGAAAAAGAGAGATACAGAGTGGGGGAGAGAGAGACACACACACACACAGAAAGAAAGAAAGAAAGAAAGAAAGAGAGAGAGATAGAGAGAGAGAGAGAGAGAGAGAGAGAGAGAGAGAGAGAGAGAGGAAAGGAGGAGGGGACAGTGAAAATTGAGGGAGAGAAACGGAGAGGAAGGAGAGAGAGACATTTGAGAGACGTAGAGAGAGAGACAGAGTGGGAGGGGGGGAGGGAGA
Source organism: Schistocerca serialis cubense (assembly GCF_023864345.2). Lineage (NCBI taxonomy): Eukaryota > Metazoa > Arthropoda > Insecta > Orthoptera > Acrididae > Schistocerca > Schistocerca serialis. The sequence continues at coordinate 794,107,363 of NC_064639.1, read as the reverse complement.
GAGGACATAGTGAAAATTGAGAGACAGATGGAGAGGGATGGAGAGAGACAAATTTGAGAGAGAGAGAGACAGAGAGAGAGAGAGAGAGAGGGGGGGGGGAGAGGCTCAGAGAGAGTGACAGAAAGAGCTTGTGTAAGGGAACAAAGAGAGAGGAAGAGCGAGAGAAGAGTGGAAAGGACTGAGAAGATGTATAAAGTTAGCGGGGAAAGAGAGAGAGAGAGAGAGCTCAGAGAGGGAAATGGTGAGCAGGTCCTAGATTACATTGATTGACTGTATGTGCAGTCGCCTCGGAGCACTTCCGTTTATCATTGGCTGTTTGATACTCGGAGCTCATCATAGGCAGCAGTCCTTGGCGAGCACACTGCGCGCGCCCATATCGGAGCATCAGAGGCGGTGCCAGGCGCCGCCAGATAAGCACTGCCAGCCGTAAAGTGAATTACGAAAGGTGGCTGCCCTCCATAAACTGTACGTCACATGACCGTATTCAAACGCGGGAAGGGTTGCTGCCGGTAATCTACTCGTTTACAGCGCGGCGGTACCGATGTTAAAGAGCTGCTCCGAGTCGGTTACGCCCAGCCAGTGCGCTCTTGAGGATTTTTCTGTGCTATAAACTGTGCTCGTATGTGCGAGGAGCCAGGTCCAAACACGCTAGCCCGATACAGTTTATGAACATCACTTCAGGTGAATACGCGCAGTTGGTTGACCTTCGACGAGGTCACAAACGAATTATTTACCCACAGTTGTCGTAATGTTTTTTTTTCTCCATTTCTAATTATTTCGATGCCAATTAGGCTTCATTTGCTGCTGCCGCGATTATAAACATTTCATATGCAAAAAAGTAACTGTTAACGAGATCCAAAATCTAGCGATCTGTTGACGTTTATCAGCGTAATGATACTGGAACGCCCCCTTCGAAAAATTTATGAATTACTGTGCTGATGAACCTCTTACGTTATTTGATTTTCAAACAGCTGAGCAGAACTGAACGTACTCAGACATTTCGCTCTTTGCTTATTCTGATCAACACTTAACTGACACACAATATTTTTAGCGCAACACAATGTGACTTTCAATAATCTCTACAAAAGAATGGCCCTGACTAACAATAACCTATACCTTTCATGAATCACCTACCTCACAAAAATCTTCGTTACTCGAACTACTGCAATACAGCGAGCGCCAATACTGCCAGCTAAATAAAAGATTCTAACTTCTGAAGGCTTTAACTACCGATAGGCATTCTTAGCAAATGAAAGATTTTGATAGAGACCAAACAATGTATTTACCTTAATAGTGTTCAAAAGTCATAATGTATATATATATATATATATATATATATATATATATATATATATATAAAAATTCATGACATCCAGTCTTACAAATTTACTGTCTGTGATGTTCACACGTCCAGATCATCCGCTCTCAAAACTTCGCCATCCCTCTCCCCACATCCACCACTGCTGGCGGCTCGCCTCCAACTGCGCAACGCTACGCACTGTTCACATCCAGCTGCCCAACACTACAATAGCAAACAACAATGCAAGCCAGGTACAGCGTTGCCAATTTAGCGACTTCGTCGCTAGAAATGGCGACTTTTGCCTTCGTCTTAGCGACAAAAAAAACTTTTTAGCGACAAAAATTATTTAGCGACTTATCTGGCGACTTTTGGGGTACTGACGACTCAAAACTATTTTCGGCCAGTATTTTCATTAACAAAACTAAGATTTTGACTATAGAAATTGTCTGAGTCAAGTTTGTCTGAACAAAATAAAGTTTATTTGAAGAAGAGATGCATTCAGTTTAGCCTGAAACTCATAAAAGAAATTCAACAAAGACTGCCAAGTAAAGTTACGATCCTGAAAAAAAGTCAATGTTGAATGTTGAAGAAACACTACAAGTGAATAAAAATAATGCTGTAGCGGATGTAGCCAAGGAACTGCGTTTTAGTGGCGATTTCATAGACTGTATGTTGCAAGAATGGCATAATATCAATTTCATTAGGTGGAATAACACTACTAGCACTGTTTTATTTTGGAGTGAGGTTTTGCTGTATGAAAATACCGCAGGGAAGAATCCTTTTTCTTTGATTTCACAGCTAGCAATGACTGTTCTATGCCTACCGCCTTAAAATGCAGAAATGGAAAGAATATTCAGTTCTATGAACATTATAAAAACTAAACAACGTAACAGTTTATCGTTAAAGACAATTAATGCTTTGATCATATTGAGAGACCAGCTGAAGAAACAAAATAAAGATTGTGCATCTTTTGACTTACCGTCAGACGTATTGGAGCTTGTTGGAACGAATAAAAGTTACCCTTTTGTGACAAAACCAGTCGAACTGCATCATCTGTTGAGCGACGTTCAACGCTCTACATCAACTACAGTTCTGTCAGAGCATGAAACAGAAGAGTTATTCGATCTTCTGAGTGACGATGATGAATAGCTCACGTACCGGTATGTATATATTTTGTAACTTAATTTGTTTTCTTGCTTTCTTTTGTTACAAATATACTTGTATATTTCTAGTATATTTGACTACTGTGATTGAAACAACAATTTATGTGTTGCATCAATTATGATAACAAGTTTAATTAAACGTTAGCGTATTTTATATATATGTTGTTGCAAGCGATGCGTCATTTAATTAAGACAATATAGCAATTACGTATGAGAGCTTTTATTAATATTCCCCCCCCCCCTCCTCCACTGGCTTATTGCACCATTCACAGCACGAAATTTTCAGTACACCCCTAGTAAAATCAGTTTTAGCGACTTTCTAGCGACTTTTGATATTGAATCTAGCGACTCGGGTTTTTTAGAGTTGGCAACACTGGCCAGGTACAGACTGCACACAGCACAGCCAGTGATTTTCATATAGAGCGCTACGTGGCGTTGCCAGCATAACAACCTAAACAGTCTACTTGCAATACCTTTCGAACGAACGTAATTACTGCATTCAAATTGATAGATAGCTTGGTCCGTTGTAGAATACTGGCTTCTAGTTGGAAAATTTTATTTTCGAATGTTGTATACGGTTTTTCCATCCTTTACGAGAAGTATTTTCAAATCTTAAGGAAGACAGCAAAATTGTATTGAGATAGAGAGCAGGAGCTGTAGAAGATAAACTGTGGCACTGTCAATATAAGACAGAAATTTCTAGAAAAAATTTGTCACTCTGCAGCGGAGTGTGCGGGATTTTGAAACCGGCAGATTAAAATTTGTGTACTGGATCTGCACACGAACGAGAGAAATTGCCTTTCGCGGGCAAAGGGCAATGCTCTTCCCAACTGAGCTATACAGGAACAATCCCTATCCTCACAATTTACTTCCGATAGCACCTTCATTGGAAACTTCCATAAGCTTGTAACACAACAGCTGAATATTTACGTTCTGTACAGTGTTGTCTGTAGCAGACACAACTTAATATTGGCTATATCGCTGCTGTAGTTCAGTGAAAGCGATGACATTAGGTTGCTGTATAGATATTTTGTACTTAACTATTTATTGTACTGTAATTTTGTTTTATATAGAATTACATTGTAAGAAAAAAAACGACGCATCACGTTCGAATTATCCGAATGAGAAGAATATTGGTAGACGTGATATACATGTGTAGACAAGTAAATGACTTAAATTTCAGAAAAACTAGATGATTCATCATCATCATCATTTAAGACTGATTATGCCTTTCAGCGTTCAGTCTGGAGCAGAGCCCCCCTTATACAGTTCCTCCATGATCCCCTATTCAGTGCTAACATTGGTGCCTCTTCTGATGTTAAACCTATTACTTCAAAATCATTCTTAACCGAATCCAGGTACCTTCTCCTCGGTCTGCCCCGACTCCTCCTACCCTCTCAAGCTGAATCCATGAGTCTCTTGGGTAACCTTGCTTCTCCCATGCGTGTAACATGACCCCACCATCTAAGCCTGTTCGCCCTGACTGCTACATCTACAGAGTTCATTCCCAGTTTTTCTTTGATTTCCTCATTGTGGACACCCTCCTGCCATTGTTCCCATCTACTAGTACCTGCAATCATCCTAGCTACTTTCATATCCGTAACCTCAACCTTGTTGATAAGGTAACCTGAATCCACCCAGCTTTCGCTCCCATACAACAAAGTTGGTCGAAAGACTGAACGGTGCACAGATAACTTAGTCTTGGTACTGACTTCCTTCTTGCAGAAGAGAGTAGACCGTAGCTGAGCGTTCACTGCATTAGCTTTGCTACACCTCGCTTCCAGTTCTTTCACTATGTTGCCATCCTGTGAGAATATGCATCCTAAGTACTTGAAACTGTCCACCTGTTCTAACTTTGTTCCTCCTATTTGGCACTCAATCCGTTTATATTTCTTTCTCACTGACATTACTTTCGTTTTGGAGATGCTAATCTTCACACCATAGTCCTTACATTTCTGATCTAGCTCTGAAATATTACTTTGCAAACTTTCAATCGAATCTGCCATCACAACTAAATCATCCGCATATGCAAGACTGCTTATTTTGTGTTCACATATCTTAATCTCACCCAGCCAGTCTATTGTTTTCAACATATGATCCATAAATAATATGAACAAGAGGGGAGACAGGTTGCAGCCTTGTCTTACCCCTGAAACTACTCTGAACCATGAACTCAATTTACCGTCAACTCTAACTGCTGCCTGACTATCCATGTAAAGACCTTTAATTGCTTGCAAAAGTTTGCCTCCTATTCCATACTCTTGTAGAACAGACAAGAACTTCCTTCTAGGAACCCGGTCATATGCCTTTTCTAGATCTATAAAGCATAGATACAATTCCCTGTTCCACTCATAACACTTCTCCATTATTTGCCGTACGCTAAAGATCTGGTCCTGACAACCTCTAAGAGGCCTAAACCCACACTGATTTTCATTGCCAGCATCATATTTAAAGTACCAGGGAAGTAGGTTGCTAGCCTTACTTGCCCCGAGTCCCATTGGGTTTTACCCCTAACGGCTGAGGGACTAACCGGTGGATTTGGCAGTCTTTGCCGTATGAGCACAAAGGTGACCACGACTCAGAATATGTCCGAGATGCCCAGCCTTATTCCAAAGTAACTGGTATCCCGACTGTCGGGCCCACTTACTTGGCCACTCATACGTTGCCCGTGGTTCATGAACTAGGACATGACTACAGGAACCCACACCATGAACCACAGATGATTCATATCCAATAGAAAAAACTTCACAAATTTAGCAAGTCAATAACACGTTGGTCAGCCTCTGGCCCTTATCTAAACAGTTATTCGGATTGGCACTAATGTACAGAATTGTTCGATGTCGTGGTGAGCGACATCATGTCAAGTGCCGTCCAGTTGGCGAGTCAGACCGTCAGAACCCCAAGATGGTTGGCGCGCCCTACCCATAATGCTTCAAACGTTCTCAGTTAGGGAGATCCACGACCTTGCTGGCCAAGATAAATTTTGGAAAGCACGAAGACAAACAGTAGAAAATCTTGCCGTGTGCCGGAGGGCATTACCTTGCCGAAATGTAAGCCCAGGATGTCTTGGCGATGAACGGCAAAAAACGGGACGTAGAATACAGTCGTCGTACCGCTATGCTGAAAGGCTGCCGCGGAAGACAACCAAGGAGGACCTCCTATGAAAGGAAATGGCTCCCAGACCGTCATTTCTGGTCGACGGGGCGTATGCCGGGCGACTTAGTTTAAGAATCATGAAAGACAGTGGTGTACCTGAAAGAGGCCTGATTATGTAACGGTAAGGCAAAGAATTCGTAACCAGATGTTAAATTGTAAGAGATTTCCAGGGGCAGACGAGGACTCTGACCAGAATTAGTTGTTTATGAGCTGTAGGCTGAACTGGAGAAATTGCAAAATGGTAGGAAATTAAGGAGATGGGACCTGGATTTGTTGAAAGAACCAGAGGTCGCTGGGACTTTCAGAGGGAGCATTAGACAACGACGACTAGAACAGGGATAAGGAATAGTTTAGAAGACGAATGGGTAGCTTTGAGAGAAGAAATAGTGAAGGCCACAGAGGATCAAATAGGTAAGAAAAAGGCCTAGTAGGAATCTGTATATCAAAGGACATATTGAATTTAAATGATGAAGGGGGGAAAATATAAACATGCAACAAATGAAGCTGGTGAAAGTGAACACAAACGTCTGAAAAATAAGACAGATAGGAAGTGCAAAATAGCTAAGCAAGAAAGGTTAGTTGATAAATCTAAGGATTTAGAAGCACATATCACTAGAAGAAAGAAAGATATTACCTGCAGGAAAATTAAAGAGGCATTTGCAAAAAACAGAAGCAGCTGTATGAATATCAAGAGCTCAGAGGGAAAACCAGTACTAAGCAACGAAGGGAAAGCTAAAAGGTGGACGGGGTATATAGACGGTTTATACAAGGAATATGAACTTGAAGGCAATTTACTGAAAGGGAAATGGTCATACATGAGGATATGACGGGAGATATGATGCTTCGAGAACAATTTGATAGCCGGCCGGAGTGGCCGAGCGGTTAAAGGCGCTACAGTCTGGAACCGCACGACCGCTACGGTCGCAGGTTCGAATCCTGCCTCGGGCATGGCTGTGTGTGATGTCCTTAGGTTAATTAGGTTTAAGTAGTTCTAAGTTCTAGGGGACTTATGACCACAGCAGTTGAGTCCCATGGTGCTCAGAGCCATTTGAACCATTTTTGAACAATTTGATAGAGCACTAAAGACCTACTCCGAAACAAGGCCTCTGGAGTAGGCGACATTCCCTAAGATCTACAGATAGTCTTGGGAGAGCCTGCCAGGACAAAACTATCCCATCTGCTGTGCAAGATGTATGAGACAGGTGAAATATCCAGAGAATTCAAGAAGAATGTAATAATTTCAGTTCCAAAGAAAGGAGATGGTCACAGGTGTGTTACCAAACTATCAGTTTAATGAGATATAGTTGCAAAAGACTAACAACAGTTCTATACAGAAGAACGGAAAAACTGGCCGACCTCGGGGAAGATAAATTTGGATTCTGGAGAAATGTAGGGACACGCGAGGCAATACTAACCTTACGACTTCTCTTACAAGAAAGGTTAAACAGAGGCAAACCTACGTTTGTAACACTTGAAGACTTAGAGAAAGATTTTGACAATGTCGATTGGAATACTCTCTCTGAAATTCTGAAAGTAGCAGGGGTAAAATACAGGGAATGAAAGGCTATTTACAACTTCTACAGAAGCGATATTGTTGTTATAAGAGTCGGTGGACGTGAAAGGGAAGCAGTGGCTGAGAAGGGAGTGAGACAGTGTTGTAGCCTATCCCCGATGTTATTCAATCTTGACAATGAGCCAGCAGCAAGGGGAAACAAACAAAAATTTGGAGCAGGAATGAAGGTTCAGGGAGAATAAATGAAAACTTTGAGATCTGCCGGTGACATTGTAATTCCGTCAGATAGAAACGGCTACATTGTTTACTTCCATTGATTCTGCATCGTGACAAGATAGTCTGTTTACATTTGGGTGCAGAATCTGAAACTTCTGATGGCAAAAGACGTGCTCTGTTCCCAACGCCACAGCAGGTAGGCTTTAAACCGTACTTATCTACGTAAATTGTCCGGCCATGGTGGCTGAGCGATTCTAGGCGCTTCAGTCCGGAACCGCGTGACTGCTACGGTCGCAGGTTCGAATCCTGCCTCGGGCATGGATGTGTGTGTTGTCCTTAGGTTAGTTGGGTTTAAGTAGTTCTAAGTTCTAGGGGACTTATGACCTCAGCAGTTGAGTCCCATAGTGCTCAGAGCCATTTGAACCATTTTTTTGTTAAGTCCCATAGTGCTCAGAGCCAATCTACGTAAGTTGGCAATGGGCTTATTTTTCGGTGTGGGAAGCTCAGTAGAGGGGGCACCTGCAAACCGACACCTCATGCCCATTGAGTTTTAGCTTCAATACAAACCAACAGACGGAGCTTCGTCTCCGTCCCAGACGTGTTTTGCTGGAGGTATTTCCCACTCTGAATTTAGTAACGGTTTAGCTATTCACCAGTTTGAAATGAACTAGGCACTGTCGTTCGCGTATGCAAGCCATAGACTTACGTCGGTACATCTACATCTACATCTACATGGATACGCTGCAAATCACATTCAAGTGCCTGGCAGAGGGTTCATCGAACCACCTTCACAATTCTCTATTATTCCAATCTCTTATAGCGCGCGGAAAGAATGAGCACCTATATCTTTCCGCACAAGCTCTGATTTCCCTTATTTTATCGTTGTGATCGTTCCTCCCTATGTAGGTCGGTGTCAACAAAATATTTTCGCATTCGGAGGAGAAAGTTGGTGATTGGAATTTCGTGAGAAGATTCCGTGGCAACGGAAAACACCTTTCTTTTAATGATTTCCAGCCCAAATCCTGTATCATTTCTGTGACACTCTCTCCCATATTTCGCAATGATACAGAACGTGCTGCCTTACTTTGAACTTTTTCGATGTACTGCATCAGTCCTATCTGGTAAAGGATCTCACACCGCGCAGCAGTATTCTAAAAGACGACGGACAAGCGTAGTGTAGGCAGTCTCCTCAGTAGGTGTGTTAGATTTTCTGAGTGTCCTGCCAATAAAACGCAGTCTTTGGTTAGCCTTTCTCACAACATTTTCTATGTGTTCCTACCAATTTAAGTTGTTCGTAATTGTAATACCTAGGTATTTAGTTGAATTTACAGCTTTTAGATTAGACTGATTTATCGTGTAACCGAAGTTTAACGAGTTCCTTTTAGCACTCATGTGGATGACCTCACATTTACCATGATCATTCCTCTTGTCACCTGAATTGGTATCTCACAGTTAAGTTCAATATTCTCTCTCTGGCCATAACGAACTGCTTCCAGCATTTTCCATTTCGAGCAGTCGAGGCGAATGTACACTCAGGTAACAAAAGTGAAGGGACAGCGATGTGTATGTATACGGATGGCGGTAGTATCGCGTACACTAAGTATAAAAGGGCAGTGCGTTGGCGGAGCTGTCACTTGTACGCAGGTGATTCATGCGAAAAGGTTTCCGACGTGATTATGGTCGCGCGACGGGAATTAATAGACTTTGAATGCGGAATGGTAGCTGGAGCGATACGCATGGCACATTCCATTTCGTAAATCGTTAAGGAATTCAGTATACCGAGATTTACACTGTCAACAGTGTACCGAGAAACCAAATTTCAGGTATTACCTCACACCACGGACAAAGCAGTGGCTACAGCCTTCGTTTAACGACCGAGAGCAGCGGCGTATGTGTAGAGTTGTCAGTGCTAACAGACAAGCAATTCTGTATAAATTAACCAGAGAAATTAATCTGGGACGTGCGATGAACGTATCCGTTAGGACAGTGTGGCGAAATATGGCGTTAATGGTTTATGGTAGCAGACGATCGACGCGAGTGCCTTTGCTAACAGCACGACATCGCCTGCGTGACCTCTCCTGGGCTCTTGACCAAACCGGTTGGACCCTACATGACTGGAAAACCGTGGGCTGGTCAGATGAGTCCCGATCTCAGTTGGTAAGAGATGATAATAGGGTCCGAGTGTGGCGCAGACCCCACGAAGTAATGGACCGAAGTTGGTAACAAGGCACTGTGTAAACTGGTGATAGCTCCATAATGGTGCGGTCTGTGTTTACATTGAATGGCCTAGGTCCTCTGCTCCAACTGAGCCGATCGCTGACTGGAAATATTTTACTTGGTGACCATTTGCAGACATTAATGGGCTTCATGTTTCCAAAGAATGAGGGAATCTTTATGGATGACTATGCGCCTTATCACCTGGCACAAATGTAGGCTTTTGGTCTGAAGAACATTCTGGACAATTCGAGCGAATTACTTGGCCACCCAGATCACCCGACATGAATCCCATCAAACATTTGTAGGATACTATCGAGAGATTAGTTAGCGCACAATATCCTGCATCGCCAACTTTTTCTCAGTTATGGGCGGCTATAGAGGCAGCATGGTTCAGTATTTCTGCAGGGAGCTTCCAACAACTTGTTGAGTCCATGCCACGTCGAGCTGCTGCACTACGCTGGGGAAAATGAAGTCCGACGCAATATTTTGAGGTATTCCATGACTTTTCTCACCTCAGTGTATAGCGTATGTACATTTGCATCGAGTTGTGTAACTTCTGTGCGCTTTAGCTAAGCTTCCTAATTATATACTATTCTTCAGCAATGCTTGAAGTTGGTGTCGGCAGCCCTCGGCTAGGTAGTTTCCGATGCCTTACACGGCAGGGACTGAATAGGTAATAGTTATTAGAATGGTGGAGGCCTGTTGATCTTTCCCACCTCTGCAAACTGTGGTGTGCTGGTTTCATACTAGCCGCCTGGTGGGCCAATGCTGTTAACAAAAGGCAAGGGGGAGCGGCAAAAACCGGTTCTTGCTTAACCCTGACTACAATGCAGCCGATCTCATCGCGAACCTTACCCGCGGTTGCATATAATACGTGGAAAGAAGAATGGGAAGAAACCGGATGACAGAGAAGCCACTAGTGCTACAACCAACATCCTATTGCTCCATAAGATCGTGATTATCGGACTGGAAATGCCACAGACGGTACCTAACGCTCAATAAAAGGATGTGCCTCCATCACGAAATACTACCCAGTCACCACAGTAGAACAGACGTCACATACTCTCCGACTTGTTCGTGAGGATCTACATTTATATCTGCATCAATATTCCTCACGCCACTTGGTGGAGGGTATTATGCACCACCAATCACTTTCTTATTATTAAAACCAACTCTGAATTCCTTAAGCAATCTTGAACAGTGTAGTATTCAATATTTATTAGACCGCTTTGACTGCATTTTTAAATTTGTGTATCGCAGTTATTTCTTTCATGCCCTTGAGCTAAATTATTATATAATTAGAATTCCTAATAGCTAATGCCGTTTAGGGTTTTTTGCTTGTTTTTCTTTGGCATGTGTAAGTCCAGAACGGGTTTTGCCCCACTATCGTGTGTCGAGATATTTGTGACACGCTTTCTAATGATTTTCCTGACGTGCATAACAGATTGGTAGATGAATTCACTTGACGCAGTAACGAAACTTTTTTTTCAATATTTAAGTACAGCGAATCCGACTGCTAGTTTTCGTTAGTATCCTTACAGCGATTTTCGCAGATGGAAAATTATAATTATGTATTGTGTATTTGACCTCCAGAACAGAATCCTACAGCAAGGAAATGAGCGAACATGGAAACAGAATGTCACCACAAGGCACTGGCTATTACACATTGACGATAGAACGCTAAGGGAATGACATGTCGATGGCTTTTCTTATCCATTATCTTTGTATGTTCGTTGCATCATTTGGTAGTCAATATTCATCCTTAAGCGCTTTTTCTATCCAGTCTTTAGATTTGTCACTTTTGTTTAAAGAGCCTGAGATAATTTTCCTTTTTAAGCTGAAATTCATGCTATTTGCGTTATTTACGGTCAGTGTTAATTTATTACATACCGGCCATTTGTACACACCCTTGCCTTTCTCAGCTAGGAGTTCTGGTTTTTTTATCTGTGACTGTAATGTTGCAGTCATCAAGAAAGAGAATTTTTTCTTCGCGCCTTATGCTGTCTGAAAAGTTATTCATGTATATTAAGAACAGAACTGGTCCAAATGTACTTACCTGAGAGTGAGCTATGTTAATATGTTTCGATCTGGTGATTGTTTCAGTAAAAATTTTGCATCATCAGAAGTTCATATAAATTCCATATAGCTACAGCTGCACCACGTTCTGCTTTGTTTTCCTGAAGTGGGCATTGTTGTCCTAGCTTTATTAGTAAGGTGTTGAGAGCCGGTAGCGTACTGAAAGAGTCAGATTCACTCTGGAACTTGTTGAGCCGAAGCAGTCCGAAGAACTAGGATCTTCCACGATGGCCATTGCGAGTGAGGTAAACGTTGACATATAAAGCGGGAGGGAGTAAGATCAGACGCAAATCCGTACGCCACTCTTTTTTTTTATTGTTAACTGTGTGACAAGATACATATCAACTGCTGTTTAGTTCCGCTATTTCCTTAAGATACGAATCCCAAGTGCCGTGCCAGCCGGTGTGGCTGAGCGGTTCTAGGCACTTCAGTCTGGAACCGCTCGACCGCTACGGTCGCAGGTTCGAATCCTGTCTCGGGCATGGATGTGTGTGATGTCCATAGGTTAGTTAGGTTTAAGTAGTTCTAAGTTCTAGGGGACTGATGACCATAGATGTTAAGTCCCATAGTGCTCAGAGCCATTTTTGAACCCAAGTGCCGTAACGATTGTGTAAGCACGCTGTTTCAACGCATGGCCAGTGAAACGTACTTTTCTAGCGCTCTACCTTCCGTGGCACAATCTGTATACGGTTCTCAGCTGTTGCATTGTCAATTACGGACATTTATTTGCGTCAGTGCGTAGACGGCTAGTGTCTGGTTGTGTATGGCGGTCACATGGACGAGAGCGCTGTCTATCGACGGTGGAGCTGCGTGTTGTCATTCGTGACAGTTCCCCTCCATTCCTCCATTCCCAGCAGACGTAACAGCGTTTGCTGCATCTTAGACTATGTCTGACGACAGAGGAGAATGAGGTGTCCTATACTGAAGAGTTTGTTGCATATTACAATCCGTCTCTCTAGTAGCTCACGATGAACTGAACAAACGTCATAGGTAATATACATAGCCGCTGCAGGTGAAACGAGTAACGACCTGAAAAACTACTAAAACGTTACTCAGCCAATAGGAACTCCTTAGTCATGCTGCACCTTTGGAACAAAATACAGAAGGAATTCTGTGTGGCGTGGATTCGACAATGCCTTGGTAAGCTTCCGGAAGTATGTGCCAACAGAGGTCTATGCACAGGTCACGCAATTCCCGTATATTAAGGAAAGATGTGCGTTTTGTAAATTTCCTTGCTGCAATGTATTTTATTTGTTTCACACACTGTTCACATTTCACATTAGGGCATCTTCATTGGAATCTAGAACGATACAGTTTTATTTTGTTACGCGATATTTGTAGATTATAAATCATTTCACGTCTTATTTTTTTCGTAAATAAGTGATTAGTTGTTGTTATTCGAACTGTTGGCTAGCATGTGCCTTTCCTCTGATCTGGTCACATGATGGAGGTCGACTGTAACTTTGCATGCGAAACATAAGCACGTTTTCACGTTACGAACTTTTTATTCAGAATTTTCGTGTTCTTTGTGCTGATTGCTGTGGAGTACTGGCTGTAGAAATTTTACTGAAAAGTGTGATTTAAAGTCGTAACCACTATGTGTTCACGTTAAGTCTCTTCCTATTTGGTTTGTTTGTGTACATGTTGCCAACCTAGCGAAGTATATGCTGAAAACTAGCGTCTGTTCATGTCTGTTCTCCGTATGGGTGTTTGTGTGTGTGTGTGTGTGTGTGTGTGTGTGTGTGTGTGTGTGTGTGGTTAGTCAAGGTGAGTTCTAGAAAGCTGAATGTGAATGTAATAGCTGTCAGAGAGTAGTTGAAAGTTTTGATGTTCAGTCGATTTGAGTTTTGATTTAAATGTTTTGTGAAGGGGTTCATGGAAGAGTGAGAAGAAAAGGAGTAGGTGATTTTATTACAATAATAATCATCTCTTGGAATGTTATATTCTACAATTTCATCTATTAATGTAAACAATGAGTTGTTTGTAATACATACTCCAACAGGGTTTCCTTGCCTGTTTTGGTTTTCTTTGTATGTAGTAATTTTCTTGTAGGGTTTGAAGGCGTTTTCATTGTTTATTTTAACTATTTACATGTCTTCCTCTCTAGAAGTTGGCTTGTGATTGTGTTCTTTCAGTTGTTCTACTAATGTGGAGTGGTCTGTCCCATACTTCCAGGCTCTCATGTCTACTTTTCATGTGACATCAAATGTTCTGCTTGTTTGTCGTACGTATCTGCCATCACAACTCGTGCATTGTAATTGATATATACCTGCTTTCTGGAAAGTGTCTATGTCTTTTGTCCGTTTTGGAGTGTATTTTTGCTTATAACTGTCTTTTGTGTATACTATGTTTATGCCCCGTCTATGGAGAAAGTCGGTGATCTTATGTTTGAGTTTGTATTTGAATGTCATAAACAAACTTGTCAAGGAAAGGTGCTTTGTTTGTGAGAAGCTGGAGCCCGATAGCGTCCCACAAGCTTTCTGTTGGTTTTCATATCACGTGAAACTGGTGACCAAGGCATCAACGTTAGTTAATTATCGTGTTCCTCAAAGTGCTGTTTCACGATTCTGGTATTGTGACACGCATAGTCATCCTGCTGTCGCTGTTGGGGAAAACATCAAGCGTGAAGCGGTCTCGATGATTCCGTGCCCACTGCAGTCGTAACTGACGATGTCATAGAAACATGCAAGGGCCGTCGGCTGTGTGTCCCATGTTGAACATTGTACAGTCTTGAACAAAACGAGCGAGACCCCTCGCCTTTTCCTTATGCTGATCCGCACAGCTTTAAGGTCTGCTACGCAGCATAACAGGCAAGGCGACGAAGTGCTACCAACATACTATGCACAGGAGTGAAATTGAAAAACTATCCGAACTTAATCAGACTGTTTCCAATCGTGTGTATGACTATATTAATGCTGATTAGTGTGTTAAACACAACACGCAAATATAAGATATAAATGAAAGAAGAAACGCTAATTAGTATGAACTGCACTAATAAACATGACTTTCAGCACAACACGTAAGTATAAGATATAAATGAAAGAACAAACGCTAATTAGTATGAATTGTACTAATAAAAATGACCAGCTTATCGAGATAATATAACTGGTTTAGTAAGACAAAGTAGCCCAGATCGTTACGAATTAGCAAAATACAGTATTATGGGCATTCCGCAGCGAAACGGTCTGTGTCAACGTTCAGAGCAGTCATACTGGATTACCGTTGCTGACCTACCTTCAAAATGTGGAAATTTAGCAATGCCCTTAACGAAATTTGATTTTTAACTGAATTTCGTTGTGAATGTTCACGCATTGCTAAATTTTTCCGAACCTCCTGTGCCTGCGCCAACATTGTACTCTGTGTCAGATCTATCGCATATACCAACCTACCCTACTACACAGAACGAACTAACCTCTGATCTCCATGTTATGTGATGAGGCTTTGACGTCCAAAATTTGCTGCCTACTAGTCGTTTCGACGTCCCTAAAACACTTTATCTAAATGCTCACGACGGCAGCACGCCAACAACCGACAGACTTTGCCGTTTCCGACGTGCTCGTTCCCAGGATCCGGGCCATAACAATCTTTGACACAGTCGCTTGTACATTATTGTAGAATGTTTATTTGACAGTGTCTGTATAGTTCGCTGCACCCTATTGCTCGCGACATGCATACATATCCGAAGGAACAGACTCTTCCGACGATCGATAGCCGCATTAAATCATGAAATGTATTCGCAAATTGTGAGTACGGAACTGCGAATACATGTCACGATTTCATACGGCATGTCCGAAGGAACAGCGCACTGAACAATACAGACACCGTCAGGAGCAGGTACTGTACTGATGTATTTCATGACGAAACCAAGGCAACCTGACGAGAAAAAGAAGTCTCCCCCTTTGCAGGAAACACATAACTATGCGAGCACCACGGGGAGCAGGCACTGGGACATCCGGAGATTTGAGTTCCTACTAGAAGCGGGCTGGGATAGCCGAAGTTGTTAAAGCGACCATTCTTGACAAGTGGGAAATCCGGGTTCGACTCCCAGTCTGGTACAAATTTTCATAATTTTCCCGTAAGCCGCACAGCTGTTGTAGCATCGTATTCACCCTTACGAATACATTTCATGACACTTTCTTGTGTCAGTGGACTTCCACATTTGCGGCCTGCTTGGTTGCTGCATTGATTCTCCATTCGTCTCTTCACCGCATATATACTTTCATTACCGCATCAAACTCCCGTATCGCCACTAGGTGTCCTTCAGTCTCGCAGTGGGCAGTGGTCATAGTGATCTGGCGCATGAGTGCGTACAAGCCGAGCAGAGACTCAATGAGAGTTGTAGTTTCGGATAATTTTGTTACTCGGTATCACTACACGTTTAGGACGTATTAAATTCCTCTGATATGGCAGGCGACCATTAAAGGCACGTCTTTGTGTGATGGAGGTGTCGCTGGCGTACGTGCATAACTTTGCAGTGAGATGTCTTGGCGGTAAAGTAAATCACACAATGGCAACTTGTCAGACATCATCCTTCCGAACTCACGTTAGCAGCGACTCGGCTATATAGTAACGCCGTTTTCAGATGGATGTACTTGTTCGTCACTTGTTTTCTGGTTGGGCCTAGTGGTATCTCTGGGACGCAGCGAGAGCACTCCTTTTCTCCCTCGTCATTACCCTTGGTTTTGTGAATACGTAAACATTCAGCAGGTATAGTCGGCGAGCACCCACCAAACATCTCCAGTTTGATACCATGTTGGTTAAAATTTTATTCTGAGTGCTTCCACACGAAGTTGTGGGGTTCAAATGGCTCTAAGAACTATGGGACTCAACATCTGAGGTCATCAGTCACCTAGAATTACTTAAACCTAATTAACCTAAGGACATCACACAAATCCATGCCCGAGGCAGGATTCGAACCTGCGACCGTAGCAGCGAGTTGTGGGGCCAAGAAAAGGTAAACTGCCATTTTATATCTCGTGGCAACCAATACTCGCGAGTCACACCCAAACATGTCATTAAATACGAGAGAAAAATATCTGCCGTAATGACGCTACAAGGTGAGTTGTTACGTTACCTTGCTCACATTTCCACTGCTGATACTTGTAATTTACGCACTGTCTGTGGCTTAGCCCATATCTGCATTTCCTCCTTTAATATGGAAGGACGTGACCGCAACACCAAATGTGTTGGTTTGTTTGGTAATGATATTTTAAGATATTTACGGGGCGATCAAAAGGTTCCTGCTCGAAATAGTACAGACCAGAATCGATATACCAATCAGGCAAAATCACCGCTAACGTTGAAGCCATCGTCCCAGCGACGCACCAAATTGAAGATAGCCGTTTCATAAAACACCGTCTCTTGCTGCGTGAACAAATCCGTAACTGCTTGCTGCACATTCTCGTCCGACAGCAATCGTTGGCCCTTCAAGGGACCGGAGGCGTGATAATCGCATGGGGAGAGATCAGTACTATAGGGCGGGTGCTCGGGTGTCTCTCACTCGTGTTGGCGTAACTTATGGGTTACAAAATTCGCGATATGGGGACGTGTGTTATCATGAAGCAGCTGCAGCATCATTGTCGCATTCCGCAACGGTGGCTTTCGGCAGACATGCTGCTCTACACACATTTTTTCCGTCACCAGTGGATGTGTACCAGTGTTTGTCCTTCGACAGGCAGGAAGAGACTAACAGGACGTTGGTCCTGTTTGAACGTATTTGGTAGTAACGTCGCTATGGTTTACGTTTCTACATTTACGTCACGCGCGTCGGAAAGACACGAACGTCACACTAATCCAAAAAATGGTTCAAATGGCAGTAAGCACTGTGGGACTGAACATCTGAGGTCATCAGTCTCCTAGACATAGAACTACTTAAACCTAACTAACCTAAGGACATCGCACACATCCACGCCCGAGGCAGGATTCGAACCTGCGACCGTAGCAACCGCTCGGCGCCGGACTGAAGCGCCTAGAATCGCTCGACCACAGCGGCCGGCACACTATTCTCTTTCCTACATGTCGGTACTTATATAGAACTGCATCGAGGTCACGCTACGTTGCAGATACGCTGAAGTAAAGCCATCAAACGGAAACGTGTTGATTGTACCTTATGCTTTACATATTATATTACATAGTTTGTCTTACATTCGGTACTGTCTTGAAACTGAGTTTGACCGTTAGGAATTGAAATTAATACGAGTACATTCCCAATACGAGTGCATTTTGTAATTCTGTTTGATTACGGAATTTATAATAAAATTCTGAAATTAACTTTTCCTAACTATCCTGTTTCGGCCTTTATTCATGTCTCTCTGCCTGTTTGATTGTCTTCAGTGTATGAACACAAGGCGTCGTCGGTTATTCTCAATCGATGATAACGGTAAACTTTCATTTTTCCGTACCCTATTAACATCGCTGTGAACTGACGACAGAGCGGCGATTTAACTGTCTTTGGTTCACAACTGAAATATATTCTTCTGTAATGATTTCTGTTGTTGTCTGTTACCATTCTACTTCCCATTCTACCAGGAGTGCTTTTCGTTAAATTTGTTTTACGAAAATTTTGGGACCTTTGACACAGCTAGCTTCCTCTTAGGATCTGTATGTCAGCTGGTATGTCAGTTCATTTTCTTATGTCCCTCCGTGCACTTTAATCCGTGTCGAAGCAACATTCAAATCGTACACCTTGTTTCTTCTATTAGAGTGTTGTGAGATCTCCATCATTTTCTGTGTACCTACCGTCGTCATTTTAATGATGTTTGTTAGGTAATGTACGTGCTGCATCATGACCCTTACTATATGCTACCTGTGATACAGTCCTTCATTGTATCTAAATAGGACCCTGACGTTCTATTTCCTGTGTTCGCCGGCCCTTCCTGTCGATCAGTGTCAAGGTGATAAATCTGACTGTTTCTTAAGAGACAATTGTAAAGTTAATCCTGCTAGATCGATCAAAATCGGAAACAAGGGGAAAAAAAACTACTGCAGGTCCCCGCGAAGCCAGAGCCTATTTGTGTCCATTTTAACTCACCTGATAACATGAACTATTCACTTTTTGGCTAGTAGCATCGTGTTTCCAACGATGTCGTATTCTCTAATTCCCACAAATTCAGCATTTGAAGATTAGCCACCAAAGCATTGAAATTTAGTAGCTAATGATAAAATGAACAGGAATACAAGCAAACATTGACAGCTGCAGCATCTTTCAAGACCTGTCTTCAGTTAAACCACAGTCGCACAACATAATGACGTCGATATCGGACAAAACACATTGGCACTTATTATGGACTAGAAAACGGAACGAAGTATTCTTTAAGCTATATTTTACATAAATTGTGATTTAAGGAATGCTAAAGTACATCCTCCAATTATAGTAAGACACGCAACAAAAAAGCCTTTGAAGATCTTTTAAGAGCCAACTATTCGTACTGGAGACATCTCTGATTTCTGTTTTTGGAAATAATGTAATCGCTCTCATGTCTTCCGAGTATAAGGGTTTCAACCTGTTATTCGCTAAGTATGAACATAATCAAGTAGCCTTACTTACATGACGAGGGCCTTGTTCAGTTGCGATCGTAGTTGACGAGGCGCTTACCTGAAACGGAAAAGGAAATTATTAACATTACTTTTCGCATAATACCGCAATTACAGTAACTAAGAATCCTTCGTGTTATATTCTGAAGCTACCAGCAATAATTCTAGAGACCCAAATCGTTATGGTCGATAGCTCTGTTCAAAGTTTTTTAGTTTTTATTAATTGTGAAATCCTCTTAGCAAACATGTAGCTTTCTTTTCATCCATCTGCCGAGAATTTAACTGAAAGTAAGTTTACGTTGATGTAGCTACAGGATGACAATTATTGAACTATACGAAATAAAATTGTCATTATTTCTGAACGGCTTGGGTTAGGATGTTCAAACTACAGGTTGGCCGCGGGGCATGATGGGAATTAGTATGCGCATATATGGTTTGGTTTAGCGATGAAGCCAACTTTCATTTGGATGGATTCGTCAATAAGCAAAATTGGCGCATTTGAGGGACTGAGAATCCGCATTTCACGACAGAGAAGTTTCTTCACCCTGAACAGGTGACTGTGTGGTGTGCAATGTCCACTCACGGAATAATCGGTGCGATATTCCTTGATGACACGATGACTACCGAACGGTACATGAAGGTTTCGGAAGAAGGCTTCATCCCCATGATCCAAATTCACCTGATTTCGACAAGATGTGTTTCGTGTAAGACGGAGCAGGAGAGTGTTTGATGTCCCGGGGGAGCACTTTGGGGACCGTATTCTGTCTCTGGGGTACCAAGAGGCCACTGGTATGAGCCTCGATTGGCCGGCCTATTCTCCGGATCTGAACGCATGAGACTTCTTTTTGTGGGGCTATATTAAAGACATGGTGTACAGCAATAACCCCAAAACCATTGCTGAGTTGAAAACAGCCATTCAGGATGTCACCGACAGCATCGATGTTCCGACACTTCAGCAGGTCATGTAGAATTTCGGTACTCGTCTGTGCCACATCATCGTCAATTAGAGCAGGCATGTCGAACATGTCATAACGTAAATCCGAATATCTGTAGTGACGTTTACATGTTGAATAAACTGTGTGCACGTAGTAGTTTCTAACTAATTTCCTTTTTTTTCATACAGGTCTATAACTGTCACCCTCTATATTACTAAGCAGTTGCTCAGTGCACGGTGAACAATCCTAGTAGCAGGTTGCCTATCTAACGGATTCCAACAAAAATTTGATTCTCGGTAAGAGATATAATTTTACGCTAAAGGCTGAACACAAAGTATTATAGTTAGAAGCTGTATATGCAGTATGTGTTGGCAATGCTAAGTCATGGCACGCAAATTACCCAGACTGTATTCACCTAGTACTTGGGAATGAGAGCCCTTGCAGACTTCAAACAAATTTTGCAAATAATTTCAAATCTTTGTGAAACTTTCTCACTGCCACCTCCCAGAAAATAATGAAAGGAAAAGAGTTCATCGCTCTCTACATATTTGCCTTTCATCTACATCTACATGATTAATCTACATCTAAATGATAACCCTACAATTCATAATTGAGTGGCTAGCACAGGGTTTATCGAACCACCCTAAAGCCATTTCTCTACCGTCCCACTCTAGAAGATCGAACGGGGAAAACGAATACTTAAATCTTTCTGTGTGAGATCTGTCTTCTCTTCTCTTTTGTTGTTGTGGCCATTCCTCCCTATGTAAGTGGGCGCCAACAAAGGTGTGAAATTTCATGAGATGATCCTGCCGCAACGAAATACGTCTTCGTTTTAATGATTGCTACCCCAACTCGGTTATCATATCCGTGGCACTTTTTTCCCCTATTTCTCGATGGTACGAAACGAGCTGCCCTTCTTTGAACTCTTAGATATCCTCTGTCAATCCTATCTCATGCGGATCCCACACTGCACAGCAGTACTCCAGATGAGGTCGGACATGCGTAGTGCAAGCAGTCTCTTTAGTAAACCTGTTACATTTTCTAAGTGTTCTGCCAATAAGTCGTAGTCTTTGGTTCGCTTTCCCTACAACATTATCTGTGTGATGGTTCTGCTTTAAGTTATTCGTAATTATAATCGTTAAGTATTTAATTGAATTGACAGCCTTTAGATTTTGTGTGGCTGATCGTGTAGCCTCAATTATTTAGAGCCAGTTGCCACTTTTCGCACCATAAAGATACATTGTCTAAATCATTTTGCAGTTCGCTTTGACCATCTCATAACTTTACATGACTGAATGACAACATCATTTGCAATGATGCAAGTGTGATGCTCAGACAGATCACGGACAGCAGTTCCTTGTGGAACGTCAGATATTGCTGCTGTTATACTTTCCGTCAGTTACTACGAAGTGTGACCTTTCTGAAAGGAAATCGCGAATCTAGTCGCACAACTGAGACGATAGTCAACAGGCAAGCAGTCTGAGTAGATGTCGCTTGTAAGGAACAGTTTGAAAAGCGTTCTGGAAATGTAAAAATAGGGCCACCATTGGACATCCCCTGACAATAGCACTCATCTTTTCATGCAGAAAAACTGTAGTATCGGGCATGACGTTTTATTTTGTTACTTCTTTACTACAAACTCTATAACGCAACACAATTTGCAGACACCATTCTAAGGAGAGCACAGCGTTCTGTCACGATTTCTTTTATTCAGAGCGAAAGCGTCATGGAGATGCTTATGTAGCTCCAGCATAGACTCTAGAACTCAGGTCTTGGGCATTGCGGAGAGTCTTACCATAGAAATTCTGAGAGCGCTCTTTTGTAGAAAAGTCCAGCAACCCATTTCTTTCTATTTAGGATTAAAAGAGTACCAGGCATTACGGAAAAACGGAGACTTTCGATATTATTGTCGTTCTTGCTACTCATCATTCATGAATGAGAGCTGAGATAGCAAAGTGTGAGGGAGAGACGATAGTGGTATACCAGTACCTCTAACATACACTTCAGTGTACACTTCAAGTAGACTGGTGGAATATTAATACAGATGTAACGTAAAATACGCACATGTCCGAATTTAATTTCATACTAACAGGTACATTACTTTGATCTCTATGTAGTGCCTTAGGAACTTTGTCTCACGAATCTTTCCTAGGCCTATGTGTAATGCAATATTTCAGAATCTACACTAGATAGCTGGCCTGTCAAATTCGATTAGTTACATCTCCCAAAACGCAATCTATACTTCTCACTAAAAACGCATAAAACATGAAAGAATAGGAAGATTTCCTGTTTTCTTATCTTTTAATTTCTCATAACGAGTGACATCTTCGATCACCTATTTTATTTGTTTTCGTTTAGTATCTGAAAAGAATACAGGAAACGAAATCGCTTTAGGAAAGATGTAAGGGTCCCACAATTAATCAAACCATTTCCCTTTGCCCTGATCGCTTTCCTGCAATCTGTATTCTCAATAATCTGTGCTGTATTTCATTCTTTGTTTTTGTCGAGAACGGCTATACTTCAATTAACCATCAAATATGTCTCATCAGTTTTGATTGATATTGAATATTATCCTCTGATCACTTCTTCCTTGAATTAAAGTTATTTTCTCAAGAATTTCTTTCCTCGCTTCTTCTAAAACGTATTTTCTTTTTACTTTGTCTATCCAGTTACTTTAATTCCCGCCTCTAAGAAGAAACAAATACCTGTTGTTACTGATGCACAGGAGTATCTTACGGGATATGAATGGAACACGCGCAGAATTCCAGACTCTCTGAGGGCGTTTTTCTCCGAAGCGGAAGCAGATTTCATGAAACACAACTGCGCCTGGAAGCCTCTGGCTAATGACAGCTGAGCGGAGGAAAGCGACCGTCACGGAGAAAGGCTTCGCGGCTGTGATGACCTTTGTGAGAGTTGGCGCGGAGTAGCGGTCTGTGGCGACTGACAGTGAAAATAGAAACCTTTCAGCATTAAGAGCCAGGTAAGTAACTCGTTATCACATGTGCGTCAGATGGAGACCCGATTACTCTATTGGAGGTGTGAGGTTGTAACGGCCCCGAATCGTGAAACCTGGACCACAATACTAATCTTGTTCCAGCTCATTATATGATTACATTTCGGGCAGTTTCGTGTCCACAGCTGCATTGCTTGGTTTTTTGGATTGGCTATGTCGCTAATGTTCCTTGCACCTCTTTCCGAGGGCTCGTATGGCCTGTCCCATACGCGGTACCCCACTCTCGCGCGGTATACGTTGCGCTGCAGGGTTTTACTGAACACACCGGGATTACCAAGCAGACTTTTCATCTTTATTGGTAGGATTGAAAGTTATTGTCTGCTGAGTTTCCGTAGGAGCCAACTGATTCTTCTGGAGCAATGGGTCAGCATAGAACAGAAGGTTCGCAAGTAAGCAGTCCATCAAAACAATGGCGCCAGATTCAACTGTAACAAGTAAGTTTATTAAAGTCTCGCCCTTCATTTCATCCATCAGAATCGAAAAACTCCGAGAAAGGTTGTAGGGGAGAGTGTAGTATCTAGAGAACAATGTGCTTAGAAATACAGTAAGTGGTTTGGTCGATACTTTCATCTACTCACTGATTTTAGAGTTACATGAAGGAATGCGTAGTAGAGACCGCCAAAAACAGTTTCCACCAGTTCTTACAATTTTTGTTGTTGTTCGACATGAGCTTGTGTTTTGTGCAGCATTTATAAATAATTCGCGTTCCACAAATTTAAGTGATACACTTAAGAGCCAAAGAAACTGGTACGCCTGCTTAATATCGTGTAGGGCACCCGCGAGCACGCAGAAGTGACGCAACACGACGTGGCATGGACTCGACTAATATCTGACGTAGTGCTGGAGGGAACTGACACTATGAATCCGTAAGAGAACAGCACGTTGCAGGGCATCCCATATATGCTCAATAACGTTCATGTCTGGGGAGTCTGGTGGCCGGCGAAAGTGTTTAAACTCAGAAGAGTGTTCCTGGAGCCACTCTGTAGCAGTTCTGGACGTGTGGGGTGCCGCATTGTCCTGCTGAAATTGCCCAAGATCGTCGGAATGCACAATGCACATGAATGGATGTAGGTGATTAGACAGGGTGCTTATGTACGTGTCACGTCTCAGAGTCGTGTCTTGACGTATCAGGGGTCCCACATCACTCCATCTGCACACGCCCTAAACCATTATAGAGCCTCCACCAGCTTCAACAGTCCCCTGCTGATATGCAGGGTCATGGATTCAAGAGTTTGTCTCCTTACCCGTACACTTCCATCCGCTCGATACAATTTGAAACGAGGCTCGACCGACCAGGCAAGATGTTTCCAGTCATCAACAGTCGAATGTAAGTGTTGACGGGCCCAGGCGAGGAGTAAAGCTTTATATCGTGCTGTTTTGAAGGGAACACGAGTGTGCCTTCGGCTCCGAAAGCCCATATCGATGATGGTTCGTTGTATGGTTCGCACGCTGACACTTGTTGATGGCCCAGCATTGAAATCTGCTGTAATTTGCGGAAGGGATGCACTTCCGTCATGTCGAACGATTCTCTTCAGTCGTCGCTGGTCGCGTTCCTGCAGGATCTTTTTCCGGCAGCAGCGATGTCGGAGATTTGATGTTTAACCGGATTGCTGATATTCACGGTACACTAGTGAAATGGTCGTACGGGAAAATCCCCACTTCTTCGCTACCTCGGAGATGCTGTGTCCCATCGCTCGTGCGCCGACTATAGCACCACGTTCAAACTCACTGAAATCTTGGTAACCTGTCATTGTAGCAGCAGTAACCGGTATAAGAACTGCGCCAGACACTTGTCTTCTACAGACGTTGCATACCGCAACGCTGTGTTCTGCTTGTTTTCATATCTCTGTATTTCAATACGCATGCCTATATCAGTTTCTTTGGCGCTTCATTGTATGTTAAAACTGTCTGGGATATGTTGTTAATTCTTCTGGTACATAATTTTACACTGAGTAAAATGCTATATATTTTAGAACTATTTATGTAACATATGGATACTTAAGCCACACTTCTTCGGCCGTACACCATCCTGTAACATGAAACAGAAAAAAAGTCTTTTACCATGGAATGTATGATACTTGCAAATGAATTGGGTTTTTTTAATGTCCTAACTTTTCGACCTTTCTCGAAAATGGCAGTTTGTGTTATTTTCTAATAATTTCTATTTTGAAATGAATTTAACTTGCATGTAAGGAAGGAAGGGAGACTATGTTTAACGTCCCGTCAACATCGAGATTACTAGAGACGGAGCACAAGCTCGGATTGTGTCAAGGATGGCCAAGGAAATCGATCGTACCATTTCAAAGGAATCATCCCGGCATTTACCTGGAGCGATGTAGGAAAATCGCGGAAAACTTAAAATCTGGATGGCAGGACGCGGGTTTGAACCGTCGTACTCCCGAATACGAGTCCTGTGTGCTAACCACAGTGCCACCTTTCTCGGTGAATTTAACTTGTAACTGGTTTTTGATAATACTACTGCTTAACTGGATTTCACTTAGTGATTATTAGTGTGTAGTACAGCAATAATGTAACAGACAGACTATTAAATACCGTACTGACAAGACTTTTCCGGTGATGCTGACGATGCAGTGGCGTGCGGTAAGGTGTCGTCGTTGCGTGGCGGTAGTTGGATACAGTAGGACTTAGGCGAAATTTGTAGTTGGTGTGATGATTGGCAATTCTGTCTAAATACAGGGAAATGTAAGTAGGGAAAAGAAACCCATAATGTTCGAATACATCATTAGTAGCATCCTGCTTGACACAGCCACGTCGTTTAAATATCTGGGAGTTACGTCGGAAAGGAAATGAAACGAGCATATGAGGACTATGGTAGAGAACGTGAATGGTTGACTTCGGTTTATTGGGGGAATTTTGGGTTGGTTCAAGGAGACCATATAAGGTAAATCCGGTACAGATGCTGCACGTTTTACATTTATTGCGACAATGCGACAGAATTACACTACTGGCCACTAAAATTGTTACACCAAGAAGAAATGCAGATGATAAACGGGTATTCATTGGACAAATATATTATACTAGAACTGACATGTGATTACATTTTCACGCAATTTGGATGCATAGATCCTGAGAAATCAGTACCCAGAACAACCACCTCTAGCCGTAAAACGGCCTTGATACGCCTGGGCATTGAGTCAGAGCTTGGATGGCGTGTACAGGTACAGCTCTCCATGCAGCTTCAACACGATACCACAGTTCATCAAGAGTAGTGACTGGCGTATTGTGATGAGCCAGTTGCTCGGCCACCATTGACCAGACGTTTTCAGTTGGTGAGAGATCTGGAGAATGTGCTGGTCAGAGCAGCAGTTGAACATTTTCAGTATCCAGAAAGGCTCATACAGGAAGTGCAACATGCGGTCGTGCATTATCCTGCTGAAATGTAGGGTTTCGCAGGGATCGAATGAAGGGTAGAGCCACGGGTCGT
Organism: Schistocerca serialis cubense; assembly: GCF_023864345.2. Taxonomy (NCBI): domain Eukaryota; kingdom Metazoa; phylum Arthropoda; class Insecta; order Orthoptera; family Acrididae; genus Schistocerca; species Schistocerca serialis. The sequence goes on along the minus strand of NC_064639.1, from coordinate 794,080,796 downwards.
AACACATCTGAAATGTAACGTCCACTGCTCAAAGTGCCGTCAAGGCGAACAAAAGATGACCGAGACGTGTAACCAGTGGCACCCCATACCATCACGCCGAGTGATACGCCAGTATGGCGATGACGAATGCACGCTTCCAATGCGCGTTCACCGCGATGTCGCCAAACACGGATGCGACCATCATGATGCTGCAAACAGAACCTGGATTCTTCCGAAAAAATGACGTTTTGCCATTCGTGCACCCAGGTTCGTCGTTCAGTACACCATCGCAGGAGCTCCTGTCTGTGATTCATCGTCAAGGTAACCGCAGCCATGGTCTCCGAGCTGATAGGCCATGCTGCTGCAAACGTCGTCGAACTGTTCGTGCAGATGGTTGTTGTCTTACAAACGTCCCCATCTGTTGACTCGGGGATCGAGACCTGGCTGCACGATCCGTTACAGCCATGCCGATAAGATGCCTGTTTTCTCGACTGCTAGTGATACGAGGCCGTTGGGATCCGGGACGGCGTTCCGTATTACCCTCCTGAACCCACCGATTCCATATTCTGCTAACAGTCATTGGATGTCGACCAACGCGAGCAGCAATGTCGCGATACGATAAACCGCAATCGCGATAGGCTACAATCCTTACACAAGGCATCAGAACAACGTTTCACCAGGCAACGCCGGTCAACTGCTGTTTCTGTATGAGAAATCGGTTGGAAACTTTCCTCATGTCAGCACGTTGTAGGTGGCGCCACCGGCGCCAACCTTGTGTGAATGCTCTGAAAAGCTAATCATTTGCATATCACAGCATCTTCTTCCTGTTCGTTAAATTTCGCGTCTGTAGCACGTCATCTTCGTGGTGTAGCAATTTTAATGGCCAGTAGTGCACTTAAAATATTGTTGAAAATTGACAAAGCTTAAGTTTAAAATATTTGCATTAGATCGTCTATGAGTACAACATCGGTAAGCGTAAATGAAAGAGAGGAAAGTAGGAACAAGGGAATTATACCATGAACGGGGTCTCTCTCTGGAACTCCGTACAGATACCTACTTCTCTCGGGGGAGATGGCGTATGTAAAATAATTAATAACAAAATCAAATTTAAGACGATTTCTTCAACTTTTAAATAACTGAACATCATATCATACAACAAGACAATTATTTCTGTACAACTGAGTACAATTTAGAACCTAAATTTACGTAATATTTTAATTACGTTTTATAGCGTACAAGGTATGAGGTACAAATTTCCATACATTGCTGCTTGTTGCGTTGTTCCATAGCACCTTTCCTGCCATAATCTACACACTTATCCACGTACGTAGAGCATGTTTCACGGAGGCACAGGTTGCAACTCACGCTCTGGATCAAGTTCTCTTTTTTGTGGTTAGAAAATAATTTTCCCACTATTCACAGCAGTGGTTGCTTTTGAATTTATTGGGTTCTTTCTAGTTTCTGAGATGGTCGTCTTAGCTAGTCGTGTACTGACTCGTGCAGCAGCGGATGATATTGTTTTCTCCTTTTGCTTCTGCTTTCCTTCCTTAATTTAGTTTTGCCTTTGTTTTCCAAGCTTCTTTTCAGTGTTTGTAGCATCCGTCAGCTTTGGGTTGAGCTTTCGTCTTACTGACGTTGATTTGGGCAGTTTTAGTATCGGGCTTATCTTCTGTACAGGTTTCGTTGGCGTCATTTTATCAGCTAAAGTACTGGATGTGGGAGGTTGTGTAGAGTTCTGAGAAGAATCAACAGGAATAGGTGAGGGGTCCACAGAACTGGGAGTTTATTGTGATGATGATGATGGTTACGATTAATTTCTGCGTGAGATTAAGAATAAGTGTTTAGGTACTTGGTTTGCGTTAAAGGAAACAAATGGCCGCGGCTTCAAATCCACTAAGCGCTGTTCGTACAGAAGCGGCTTAACTCCAAGCCGCACCGATTAGTCGATCAACTTGATATCGAGTGATTTTCCTTTGACTGTTCTGAGAAACCCATGCTGAAACTTCTCTCCGGAAAAATGCTTTCAGAAAATGGTTCAAATGGCTCTGAGCACTATGGGACTTAACAGCTGAGGTCATCAGTCCCCTAGAACTTAGCACTACTTAAACCTAACTAACCTAAGGACATGGTAGACATCCATGCCCGAGGCAGGATTCGAACCTGTAATCGTAGCGGTCGTACGGTTCCAGACTGTAGCGCCTAGAACCGCTCGGCCACCTCGGCCGGCGAAGTTGATTGCAGAAAGATTCTGTTGTCTCCATCATACATTGCACGTAGGAACCACGAAGATAAGGTACGAGAAATTAGGGCTTATATGGAGGCATACAGACAATTGTTTTTCTGTTTGTGAGTGCAACAAGAAAGGAAACGCGTAGTAGTGGTACGGATATCCTCCACCATGCACTGTAAGGTGACTGTGGAGTATCGATGTAGATGTTGTAGAGTGCAACGCTTTTAGACTTCAGTGGAATATTTGTTCCTATGTAAATGACCGTGTTGTATCTTTGAACATGTTTTCAGGATCGAAAAAGCCTTAATTTTGAGTAAATTATTTTTGGAATTTGAGAAAGAGACTGAAGCAGATAAAAGGTGGATGCCATCATTTAAAAAAGGAATAAGAAAATTTATTAATCTTCTATTACAAGGGTGGACAAAGGCAAAATTCTGAAAAGTGAACAAATATACAACACTCTCGCCTACCTCATAAAATAATGGCACCGTCGCGCGAAGAAACAGCACTCCGTCTTCAGGCCACAAGTTGCCCATCGGGACCATCCGACCGCCGTGTCATCCTCAGCTGAGGATGCTGATTGGAGGGGCGTGTGGTCGGCACACCGCTCTCCCGGCCGTTATGGTGGGTTTCTTCGACCAGAGTCGCTGCATTCGGTCGAGTAGCTCCTCAATTGGCATCAGGAGGCTGAGTGCACCTCGAAAAATACCAACACTGCATGGCGGCCCAGATGGTCATCCATCCAAGTGCCAGCTACGCCCCACAGCGCTTAACTTCGGTGATCTGACGGGAACAGGTGTATCCACTGCAGCAAGGTCGTGGCACGCGCGAAGACATAGTCACACTAAAAACCATATTGGGAACCGTAATCGAGAGGTTATAAACAAACTAACTCCGATTTAACCTCTCAAATGCTTTTTTTTTCCATTTCGTAAGCCATTGGCCGAGCCGCTTTTAAATAAAATAAGGAATTTGGCTATAGACAGGTGAGCGACACCAGCAGTATCTTAGTTTTGTTGCAGTACAGGCAGTGAAAAAGCGAATGGCCACATATCAGGCCATCCGTAGCTACGGCAGCCATCCAAAGATGGATTTATATCTAAATTTTTTTTCTCTTCAGTCTTGTGAGTGATTTGATGCTGCCCGCCACTAATTCCTCTCCTATGCCAACCTCTTCATCTAAGAGTAACATCTGCAAGCTACTTCCTCAGTTATTTGCTGGATATATTCCAATCGCTGTCTTCCTCTACAGTTTGTACCCTCTACAGCTCCCTCTAGTATCATGAAAGTTACACATTAATGTCGTAAGAGGTGCCCCATCATCCTGTCCCTTCTTCCTATCAGTGTTTTCCATATATTTCTTTCCTCGACGATTCTCTGGAAAACCTCCTCATTCCTTAGCTTATCAGTCTACTAAATTTTCAACATTCTTCTATAGCATCCACATATTAAATGCTTCGATTCTTTACTGTTCCAATTTTACCACACTCCATGCTTCACTACCATACAATACTCTGCTCCAAACGTACATTCTCAGAAATTTCTTCCTGAGATTAAGGCCTATGTCCTATACTAGTAGACTTCTCTTCACTAGGAACGCCCTTTTTGCCAGTGCTATTCTGCTTCTTATGTCCTCTTTGCTCCGTCTGATATGGGTTATTTTCCTGCTTAGGTAGCTGAATTCCATAACTTCAACTCCGTGATCACCAGTCCTGATGTTAAGTTTCTGCTACTTTTCATTGCTTTCGTCTTTCTTGGATTTACTCTGACTCCATGTTTTGTACTCATTAGACTGTTCATTCCATTCAATTGATCCTCTAAATCTTCTCCACTTTCACTGAGGGTAGGAATGTCATCAGCGAATCTTATCATCTATATCATTTCCCCTTGAATTTTATTTCGACACTTTGACCCTTCTTTTATTTCCGTCCTAGCTTCATCGATGTCTGGATTGAACAATAAAGGTGAAAGACAACAGCCCTGTTTTACACCTAGAGAATATCATCTGTATAACTGCGATGTTTGATTCTGCAGTGTAGTATTGTAGTTGTTGTGTTATGAGTGGGTATGGAATGAAAGGGGAAGGAGGAGGGTAAAATCCAGTGTAAATATAAAGCCTTGTGCTCTACTATAACCTAAATGACGCCACACAGTTTAATGTCCCTTCAAGATGGCGGGTAACAGTGCTCATTCAATTTTTGTGTGAGGCATCGCCCCTACCACATCCGTTCCCCTTGTCTCTCAAATTTTGTTGACGAAACTTTCAGGCTCCATCATGATTGAAACCATACGCCACCATAGGGAAAGAACGGAGAGTGCAAATTAATCTGCCGTTAATGGCATCTGAACGAACAGCGTCAGTGACGCAAGAAAAATGCAGGGAAAATATCGAAGTCTTGAAGGTCTCCTGCGAAAATTTTATGAAGATAAAATTAGAGAGATTAAAGTACACGCTGAGGATTAGCGGCAGTCGTTCTTCCCGCGAACCAATCGCGACTGGAACTGGAAAGTGAAGAAGCGATAATGGTACAGAAAGTACCCACCGCCTCATACAACAGGGTGGCTTGTGGAGTATAGACGTAGATGCACAGATACAATCGCATATTAAAAGCTGTACCTGCCAGTAGCTCCCCCTGCAGGTTTTGAAGAACAAGTGAGACCAGAGAGAAAGGCCACAAATGGAGTCGTCCTGACGTTGTGTACTGACGTGTCTAGCCAGTGTGTCGCCGTATTATTCTGGCGTGGGTCAGATGCCCTAGTACTAAGGGGTATTCCTGCTAAGGTGTGAGGTGTTCATATGCAGTTATAGCGTCGAAAAACTGGATCTGGTAAGTGTGACAACTGCGCCAGTTTCCGTGTTCATTGTTCATTAACATAATACCTCTGACGCATGTCACTCTAGAATAGGTGCGTGTGTCACGCAGAGCAGTCGCTCGCATCAATCATCGCCCACGAAGTTCAGCAGTCTCTCACATGCATCACAAGGCAACTCCCAGTTAACGTTTCCATATATCTCTCTCTTTTCTAACGGTAACAAGGAGGACTAACATCTGTAAGTATTATGGAAGTTGCCTGACACACGGGAAGAAGGCGAAGACAATCAGTTATTTTCACGTAAGTGATTCTGAAGGATAAATTTGGGCCAAGGCGACAAGCGGAATACACCATGTTGAAAATGAGGTCTGTCGAGAAGCCAAAGCCAATGAGCGCTGTGTCTCTGACATTCACAAACCCATAGAATACAAACAGTTAATGTACGGCGAAAATCATTAGTGTTGCACATACAAATGTAGCACGAACGGAGAAACATAAAAAAGTATCGTATGCTTCTAAGTTGATGATTATACTGATTAGATTAATGTACAAAAGCGTATGTCGACAAGACGAAAAGGTAGTGGAGAACGAACAGTTCGATTTTTGGAGACGGGAGTGATACAAAAAGTATCATCCTGATCTTAGACTTAACAGTGGAAGGAAGATTTCGGAAAGAAATAGGGTACATTCACTATGATTGTAGATTTGTAAAAAGCACTCGATATTGTAACGTATAACAAAATCTTCTAGACACTGATGAGAATGAAAAAGTACAGAATAAACTTACAATATCTGCTAAAATTACACGCGATACTATAAAAAAGCGTTTAGATAATGCCTCAAATGGCCGTCTTGAACGAGAAAAAGTTTCAGTACTCATAGGATCGCCATCAAAACCATCTGCCCAGTAGTAAAACATCTTGAATACTGATACAGAACCTCCGTAAACTTCCTCTTTTTAGTTGTAAAGCCTACAATCTAATAACTAAAAATACTTTATCATTGCTCTATGCACGTGCAATATATAGCGGACAAGAAACAACTACGAGTTTCATCTCTCTGAAAATCTTAGGAAAACCAATACAAGGATCACTGTTACCAACACTTGAATTCCACAACTTAGTTTCAAGGTATTTCGCAGAAATTCATGAGAGTTACCAAACCGCCTCGTATACGCAGCAGTTTCACAACTGCTGCAGAGGATGGCTATCATGAATACTTCCGCAAATGAAAAAGTCAAAGCACTGACACCCCCGTACATAATTGCGGAAGGTCATTTAAGTTCGTAAAGACGTTGTAAACGCAGATACTCCTATTTACACGGTAAAACAACGGACAATTGTCTCTGCCAAGTCCAGTCCAAGAGCTAGTCGTAACGTTTTAATCATCACCTCGAAAAATTAAAGTTTCGTAATTAATTTTTTAGGGTTCCATGCCTTAATCGGTAAAAACGGAACCCTTACAGGATTCCATTGTTTTCCGTCCGTCTATCTGTCTATTTGTCCGACTGTTTAAAACCCCTTTTCTCAGGAATGGGTAGGTGTATCACGTTGAAATATATTTCACATACTGAGGTCTACAATCCCTTGGCGGTGTAAAAAATTGAAGCTTCTAAGTCAATGCAGCCAAAAGATAAGGGTATTTATGTGACATATCTTGATACTCTAAAATTCACTCATGAAAATCTACATGGTACTTGCCACTGACCTAGAATCAGTAATTTTGGCAAGAAGCAGGGTTTCACAGTACAACGAAACGTCAAATTCGTAAAATTGTGAATTTGTAACTATACCACAAGAAAAAAGAAATCTTTTCGACATTTGTTATCTGACTGTCCGTCCGTTTATTAAGACCCCATTTTCTCAGGAACGACTAGACATATCACGTTGAAATTTATATCACATACTACCGTATGTGGCCCGCGGGTGGTGTAATAAATGTGAGCTTCTAAGTCAACACAACCAAAAGTTCCGGCCATTTGTGTCATATATTTTGACATTCGCAAACTCACTCATCAAAATCTTCGGGTTCTTCCAGTTGACATACCACGAATTTTTGCAAAAACAAGGTGTAACAGTGCAAATAAAGGACAAAATCAGAAAACTGTTAAGTTTCGACTACATCGCACTCAAAACTTTCTTTAGTCATTTGTTATTCGACTTCAAACTTAAAACATTCCAGGGACCGATGTCTTACCAGTATCACTGTCGATAACTGGCAAAAATGGGCGAGATTCTAGTTTCCCGGAATGGATGAACTGTCTCCATACATAATTAACTTTGTACGGAACTCACTGAGCGTGAGTCCTACCCGCTCTCTCTCAGCACTATGGGACTTAACTTCTGAGGTCATCAGTCAGTCCTACCCGCACCTGGCCAGTTTTTATTTGTTTGTTTGCAGCTGCAAGTCTGTAGTCCTGACACACACTGAAACCACCGTACCACAGTACCACAGCACACCACTAGTTGAATAGCAATGGGATCGTGTATATCTGGTACCATAGCTGACATATACCTAAATCTCTCTCAACAAAAATCATTTAACAGCCAAGAACTTTACCTAAATAATACTGAATTTTATAGGAGATACGTAGATGACACACTACTGTTAGTGAAAGGAATCCCAAAGACATCACAGACATTATAAATTACTTCAATAATTTACATGAGAAAATCAGATTTATAGTGGAACATGAGCAAAATAAAAGTATCCACTTATAGGAACTAAACATTACAAGGCACAACCACACATGTACATTCAAAATTTATAGAAAAACACAATGACCGACACCAAAATCCCTGCAATCTCATGTCATCCAAATAATCATAAACAGGCAGCGTACAGGTCAATGCTACATAGGGCAACTAAACTGCCACTGAACCAAGAAAACACGCAACAAGAAATAAACACAATGAAAAAGATTGCAGTTGCCAATGGTTACAATGATTCCATGGTTGACATAATCCTAGACAAAGTGAAAAAAGACCCAGGCGCAAACTGCACCACAGAAGAAAATGAGAGAAACAAATGTATATCTAGTATTCCATATATTGGCAATGTACCACAGAAAATTGCAAATATTTTCAAAAACCACAAAGTAAAAACTGGGTTTTCTACATCTAATAAGCTACAACAAAAATTAATACATAATGTAAGGTGTAATCATGAACAATTTACAAACTCTGGAATAAACAGGGTAACATGCCACAAATGCTCCATGATCTACCTAGGACAAACAACGCCGGGTACACAGAGCACATTAAACCCTACACAAACAACAGACACACTGCATCAGCCATAGAAACACACATACATAATACAGGACACCCACTTGGAAAAATAGAGCAAAATTTCAAAGTACTCCACCAACTAAATAAAGGACATAAAATGGATTTGCTAGAAAAACTGGAGATACAGTCACATAACAGAAAATAAGAAGATAAAATTTTAAACCAAAAAATTCAAAGTGAATCAGTGAATTTCTTCAGATGTTTCAATAGTGTACTTAAATAAAAACACTACACACAGAAAATCACAATTGTAAAATCGATATAAGTAATTTATTAATACAATATTTCTTGGTACATGGGTAAATGCAAGGCTTAAAAGCAAATAAAACATATTCAAAGTAAGTATGTGTACTATAAATTTATCATACAATTCCTGCTTGAATTTATACACAATTTTCATTTCCTTTCCGAAAATCAGTTTGAAATAATTTCACTGTTGGGCACCATGGCATTCGAAGCATTCAACAGTTTATAAACAGTTCGTCCTGTAATTACAACGTAGCCTTTGGGTGACGAACAAAATGCCCGAAACAGATAATGGTAAGAAAAAATAAAATCTGTTTTATAATATACCTTATAATACAACCACGAAACCCTCATATTGTAGCCTACTGACAAAATAGCTGCATTTATTGTATCATTTTAAATACGGGGACAAAGAATTGATTAGGAACCATTTATTAACGCCCATGAAAATTTCAATACGCGACTATGTTTTATCCATTAGCAACGTTTGTTGAAAGCCTACGACTGTAGAAATAATGGTTCTGTTTTTATAAAATAAGATTTTCTACGCCAGTCACGATTTTCCTTTTTTTATTTTCTGTAAAAAGGCATTCCGCAAGTAATTTCACTATCATTTGGGTTTTTCGTGTATTACGACTTTTTAAGAGCGTTGTTTGAGGTCAGTGAACGACTCTGTTATTCTGGTGTCTGGTGTAGTATATAAATATTAGCAATTTTGTAGTTATCGTTCTATCTTTCTTTATAAATAGAGAATAAGAATATTTAAGCAGTTTACACATGGTGAACATCACGACTAAAATCGCTATAATACACAAGAATTGGTCACGTGCGACCAGCACTTGCGCTTTGAGAGTTCCGTAAAAACTTAATTCTATGAAGAGATAGTTCATCCATCCCGGGAATCGAGAATCGAGAATCTCACTGATTTTTGTTTGTTATTGGTATCGCTACTAACAAGATATCGGTCCCGAGAATAACAAGACTTTCGAGAATGTGTTAAGTTAAAATGTTGTGTAATTTCGCATTTGCTGTTGACATTTTTAATTTATTTTCTTGATTCTATCGTCTTATTAACATGGTATGCTAATTAGCAAAACCAATTATTTAAAAATTTTAAAATTTGTTACTGAATAATATTTGAGTTGGCTGAATCAAGGTTTAAAGATCAGCGAGAGTAATTTTATTGGGATCTTATGCGCTCAGGCATGATTTAACTTTTTAAATTATAATAATTAGTGTAATATAATTATGACAGAAATTGACTGATAGGTACTCAAGTGTGTAATTCACTTGAAACCACAAGGAATTTCGAAATTTAGGAACTTAAATTCCCGCCGAAACTATAAATAGTTATTTAATTAATAAATAATGCAAAAAAAGAGTTCCCGAAACGTATAACTGCAACACTAGTATGTTAAATGCGAGAGTGATTAGGTATTGACAAGACTAGGGCATCTTTGGCGTCATGTTCACTCATAATCAGGTGAGACTGCGGTTAAAAGCAGGCTTAGTATTTCGTATGAAAATCGGAAATGAAATTGAAATGATAACTTAAATATTAAATTTCAACCAAATTTGTAAGTAAGGACTGCAAAATGAACTAATAGTTCCGCAAATTTGGAAAAGAAGTTATCGATAATCGTGTTGGCTTTTGCAGAGCATTGGTTTAATAATGGTAACATGTCTTTGGAGGAGAAATATAGTGAAACTTCATTTTGGAGTTTGGTTTTAAAATGTATCTTGAAACGTCTTGCAACATCAGACAAGAAATATGTTACCTTTGCCGCTGTTATAGTACAACACGGTGTCTGTGCATTCCATAGCAAAATTGGTTGGACAATGTGGCGACCTCTAACAAGCAATTAACCAGACCTCTAAGATTTCAAAATTTACACACACACAATGGCCGTTTGCAGCGCACAGATTATTTAAACAATACCATTTACATGATGCGTCTGTCACGGCGTCTCTTAGATTGTGACGTACGCACGCAATAGATTCCCAACCTGAGTACATACGCAATAGATCCCCGACCTGGATTTGCATTAACTACCGCCAAACCGTCTCCTCCGCAGACCTCATCAAAACAATAGAGCTTAAAAGAGTCGCTATGTAATCCGAAGGTATCAACAAATAGTGCGGTATGGGAAGAAAGGATGATGGTCTGGCAAACGGACTTAGTATGTGACATAAACTGTGCTTGGGGGTAGAAATCTTAAACCAAACATACAGGGTGTTTCAAAACGAATACACCGATTTTAGGGCGTTGTAGTATTTATTGCTTTCAACTTACAATTATAAATAATACATCAAATGAAAGAGCAACCGGAGCAGATTTTCTTACAAGCGTTCAATGTCAGCACAATTCGTCACACATCGTATCGATAGCCAAGTTCTTCTCAAACTTTAATCATTGTGTCTGGAGTGATTGTTGCGACAATGCTGTTTCTAAAATCGGATGGGTCTGCTGACAGCGTGTGCATGTGATCCTTGAGCCCCCAAAGGTAAAATGGTATAAAGTCAGATCGTGTGTGCAACTAGAAGTAATGCACAACAATCTCCGCCCTCTCGTGGCCATTCCAGCGATCGGATGCAACGCCATTTAACCAATCGCGTACTGAGCTGCGCCAGTGAGACGTAGCACCATCTTGCTGCCAAGTTCATGGTTCATCTTCTTCCAGTTGACGGAAGAGCCATAGTTCTAGAGCATCAAGATAAGGAACGCCAGTTACAGCTGCTTCACCGAAAGAGAAAGGTTCATGAATTTTCAGCTAGGAAATGACACAAGAAAATGTTCAATTGAGGGGAGTCTTCTTGCGACTGTACCGTTTAGTGGAGATTTGCTGACACCAAGGTGCGCACATTATGTGGGTTCACATCTGTACTCAAGTGAAATGTCGTCTCATCACCGAAGACGACACAGGCCAGAAAATCTTCGTCATGCAGCAGCATTTCGTTTGCAAAAGTTTCCAAGTTAATCGCGTCTGTAGGCTTTAGAGCTTGTAATAACTGCAAAGTATGTGACATAAATTGCATTCCACAGAAGAATGGATCTTAACAGATGGAGATAAAAACAACAAAACATTTTGAGTCACATAATTACAAATCAACAATTTCTTTATTTTTTCCTTTACTTCTACTGTGAAACGCTACTTCTTACCACATTTCATGATTCGGCCAGTACACTATCGGTTTTGAGGAGTGAGTTTGCGAGTATCAAAATATACGACATTGATGGCCGTATCTTTTGACTTCATTGACTTAGAAGCTTAAATGATTTACATTGCCAGGTGGCCTCAGCCTTCGATATGCGACATAAATTTAAAACAGATACGTCCACCCGTTCCTGAGAAAAAGGAGTCTCAGTATCCAGACATACAAACAGACAGACGGACAGAGGGACGACAAAGAGATGCGATAAGCGTTTCGTTTTTCCTATGGAATCATTTTCCGAAAGGCGTCGTGCAGAGAATAAATAAAGGAAAACAGTGACTGCCAGCAGAAGGTCTTATTTTATAAAGAACAGAAAATTCATTAAGTGGTCGCTCTAAAACTATACCTGCATCTGTATGAATATTCTGCAATACACACTTAAGGACTTGGAGACAGTTCTTAGGTCCACTTGCAGACTATTTCCTGGCCATTCCACTCTCCATTAGCTCGCGGGAAAAAGGGCTTCCAAATCTTTCCTTGCGAGCTCTGATTTCTCGCATTTTTTTACGATCGTCATTTCTGCATATGTAGGTTGTAGTCAACAAAATATTTTGATATTCGGAGGAGAAAGGAGTGGATCGAAATTTCGCAAAAAGATCTCGCCGCAACGAAACCCCCCACTTCTCTTAAAATGATTGTCACCTCAACACGTGTGTCACATCCGTGACACTTTCTCACCTGCTTCGCGATAATACAAAACGAGCCGCCGCAAGCAGTACTCCAGAAGACGACGCACAGGCGTAATGTAGGAATTCTCTTCAGTAGATTTGTTGCATCTTATAATTGTTCTGTCTATAATATGCAGTCTTTGATTTGCGGCACACACAACATATTTTTATGCGATCGTTCTAGTTTAAGTTGTTTGTAAGTGTAATCCCTAGGTATTCAGTTGAATTTATATTGCCTTTATGTTTGCGTGATTTATCGTGCAACCGAAATTTAACAGATTCCTTTTCGTACTAATGTCGATGACCTCACATTTTTCATTGTTCCGAGTCAATTGCTACTATTCGTACCATACAGATATCTTATGTAAATAATTTTGCAATTTGTTTGGTCTTCTGATGACCTTACCAAACGGTAGAAGGCAAAACCATCTCCATATTATTTATGAGGACTGCTCAGATTTTCTCCTAAACCGCTTATATAAATTAAGAACAGCAGAAGGGGAACGTCACATGTCGTTTTGGTTTCAGTAGATCACTTCCCGTCAGTTACTACTAACTGACCTTTCTGACAAGAATTCACGAATCCAGACGCATATCTGAGGCGATGCTCCATAGGCGCGCAGTTTTATTAGAAGATGCTTGTGAGGAATAATATCAAAAGCCTAGAAATATGGAATGAACTTGAGATCGACAACACTCATTAGCTCGTGTGAATAATGAGCCAATGTTTCACAGGAGCAATATTTTGTGAATCCGTGCTGCTTATGTGCAATAAGTCATTTTCTGCGAAGCATTTGTTAGTGGTCGATCGCATTATAAAAGGTAATGCAGAAATAAGCACCTGTTTTAAATTACGTGCCGTTATGATATACAGGACATAAAATCCCGTCTGAGGCCTGCGATGTTAAGGCAATTGCCAATTATTTACGTGCCGTTGTTGAGTACGCCTTCATGGAGATATGGTGTTGGCACCAATTCGTAGTGCGGTTCAAAGGATTACCAGTCAGCGTTAATCGTTGGTTACGCTAACATCGTGCGCTCGCAGTTGAAACGTTTTCCACACGTGGTGACAGTGTTGTACGAACGCAGCGTTGGTTTCGGTAGCATTTTGACGTTGGTCGTAATCATCAAGTTCCGTCCCAGAAGTCGATTATGAGATGGGTTCAGCAGTTCAGAGCAACAGACCATGAACGGTTCTCACCCCAGACAACGTTACAACAGCTGCTTTTCAACGAAGTGCGGTTCGGCCAGTTCGTCGGCATTCGCAAGTCTTTAACATCTCGAGCAGAAGTATGCGACGGATTTTGCATCTGTATATTCATTTTTATCCCTACAAACTCGAAGTGAAGAATTATTGCCTCAACAATATCATGGTGTCCGATGTGTCTCATTCTCATTTATCGGGCTGTGCGAACCAACAAAACTTTGGGTACAGGGCGCCGACCAGTCCTCATCAAATGCACGAAAGACCACTCCATAGTGCAAAAGTTACTGTGTGAGATGTATGTTCTTTTGGTTGGAACAGTTCGTAATGCGGGAAATGCGTAATAAGAACAGCCATTGCAGTCTTTGTAGTTCCAACCCTCACACAACCCAAACATCCGTAACAGCCTTACGCAGAACATTTTGGAACGTCCCCTTAGAACAATTTATACATGACTGTGCTTAAACTGACACACAATATTTTTTAGTGCAACGCAATCTGACTTTCAAAAATCCCTACAAAAGAATGGCCCTGACTAACATTAACCTATACCTTTCACAAATCACTTACCTCACCAAAAATCTTCGTTACTCGAACTACTGCAATACAGCGAGCGCCACTACTGCCAGCTAAATAAAAGATTCAAACTACTGAAGGCACTAACTACTAATAGGCATAGTTAGCAAACAATGTATTTACCTTACTAGTGTTCAAAAGTCATAATATATATAGCAGTTCATGACATCCAGTCTTACAAATTTCAAAACTCCGCCATCTCTCTCCCCACATCCACCACTGCTGGCGGCTCACCTCCAACTGCGCAACGCCACGCGCTGTTAACATCCAGCTGCCCAACACTACAGTGGCAGACAACAATGCAAACTAGCCACAGACTGCACACAGTACAGCCAGTGATTTTTCATACAGAGCGCTACGTGGCGTTACCAATAAGAAAACCTAAACAGCCTACTTACAATTTCCATGGTGTCTCGTGTCCCGCTTTGGTGTCGTTAACTGGCCACCCCGTTCGTCCGATTTGTCCGGCAGATTGCATTTCAGCAAAGCAATATATTAGAAATCACTACCGAAAATATAAAGTGTACAACAACTTACCTATAATACTGACAGGGCAGCACACTGATTGCTCAGTTGAAAAACTTGTCCAACAGTGATATAAGCTCCAATCGATGTGCAATTGTTTTTACGTACTGCAGTAACGATATTTCACCACGTTGATGCTTGTACAATAGCAACACAATGATTTTCACCGTCACGTCTATTAATTGCTTTTATAACGCACTGTGTTAAGGCACAGGTAAGTTTTACTTTGCAATTACTTTAAAGCTTCCGTAAACTCGTGGAAAGAAGAATGTGGTTTGTAAAATTCTCGATCAAACGACTCCGTACCATTTGTTGTTCTGACTTCATCTGTCGGGGTACTGGCCCATATATTAGGGGGAAATTTGGAATCTTCACTTACATGGTCTACAGAAAAATGTAACTGATTGTAATTGGGAGCAATACAATGCAACTCTACAAACACATCACCGACTGTGCTTGGGGGAAGAAATCTTAAACCAACCATGCAGGGTGTTTCAAAATGAATATACCGATTTTAGGGCGTTATAGCATTTATTGCTTTCAACTTACAATTATAAATAATACATCAAATGAAAGAGCAACCGGAGCAGATTTTCTTACAAGCGTTCAATGTCAGCACAATTCGTCACACATCGTGTCGATAGCCGAGTTCTTCTCAAACTTTAATCATTGTGTCTGGAGTGATTGTTGCGACACTGCTGTTTCTAAAATCGGATGGGTCTGCTGACAGCGTGTACATGTGATCCTTGAGCCCCCAAAGGTAAAATGGTATAAAGTCAGATCGTGTGTGCAACTAGAAGTAATGCACAACAATCTCCGCCCTCTCGCGGCCATTCCAGCGATCGGGTGCAACGTCATTTAGCCAATAGCGTACTGAGCTACGCCAGTGAGGCGGAGCACCATCTTGCTGCCAAGTTCATGGTTCATCTTCTTCCATTTGACGAAAGAGCTATAGTTCTAGCGCATCAAGATAAGGAACACCAGTTACAGCTGCCTCACCGAAAGAGAAAGGCTCGTGAACTTGAAGCCAGGATATGACATAAAAATATTTAATTTTGGGGAGTCTTCTTGCGACTGTACCGTCTCGTGGGGATTTGCTGAACCCCAGGTCCGCACATTATGTGGGTTCACATTTGTACTCAAGCGAAATGTCGGTTCATCACTGAAGACGACGTCAGTCCCCGGTAGCTGAGTGGTCAGTGAGACATAATGTCAATCCTAAGGGCCAGGGTTAGATTCCCGGCTGGGTCGGACAATTTCTCCGCTCAGGGACTGTGTGTTGTGTTGTCCTCGTCATCATCATTTCATCGCCATCGATGGGCAAGTCGCTGAAGTGGCGTCAAATCGAAGGACTTGCACCCGGCGAACGGTCTACCCGACGGGACGCCCTAGTCACACGACATTTATGTTGACTGATGACGACACGATCCAGAAAATCTTCGTCATGCAGCAGCATTTCGTTTGCAAAATTGCCAAGAAAATCGCGTCTGTAGGCTTTAGAGCTTGTAATAAGTGCAAACAATAAGGATACTGTTGTAACTGTCTCCTTAAAAGTCTCACAGGTGTCACTGGTATTGGTAAGAATTGGTTTCTCGGGGCTGAGTGTGAAAGACTTTCGCTCGTTCAACAGGTCCTTCAGCCACTCTTGGTCGTGCCAGGGTCGTAATTGAGACCTCAGCACAGTGTCCCTAAACTTCTTGATTTGTTTAATGCCAATCCGCTTCAAATGACGCGGGAGGAGAGAGTAAATTGCCATGTTGCTGGCTTATGTGGGCAGCCAAGGGCGGAGGAAGATGCGCTCGCCTTTGTGACGTCCTCAGAAGGCGGGGACGAAATACACAGAAGCAGTGTGAACAGCGGGGAGCGGGAGGAGAAGTCATAGGGCCTATTGCGCACCAACTGGGAGCCAGACGGGGTGGTTCAAATGGTTCAAATGGCTCTGAGCACTATGGGACTTAACAGCTATGGTCATCAGTCCCCTAGAACTTAGAACTACTTAAACCTAACTAACCTAAGGACATCGTACAACACCCAGTCATCACGAGGCAGAGAAAATCCCTGACCCCACCGGGAATCGAACCCGGGAACCTGGGCGTGGGAAGCGAGAACGCTACCGCACGACCACGAGCTGCGGACCCAGACGGGGTGGCCGAGCGGTTCTAGACGCTACAGTCTGGAGCCGCGCGACAGCTACGGTCGCAGGTTCGAATCGTACCTCGGGCATGGATGTGTGTGATGTCCTTAGGTTAGTTAGGTTTAAGTAGTTCTAAGTTCTAGGGGACTGATGATCTCAGAAGTTAACGCCGATAGTGCTCAGAGCCATTTTTGAACCAACTGGGCGGTGGGGGGAGGGGGTGGGGACATGAATATATCACACAGGTGGTAGGGAAACAGGGTCTGGTAACTCGATCGTCGGTCCAAGGCGCCGTGAACGTCGTATAACCTGCGCCAACAGCCGAGGTCTGATTTGTCGCCGTCGCCGTAGAGGTAGCTGAGCGTCCAACATTATATTATGGCAGCTGGGAAGTATATGTACTCAGGAAAGATGTATGTCTTACATTCAATGTGGTCGGAGGAATGCGGAGAAAGCAGGCGACCGCCTTGCGGTTTCCCAGACGTCAAGGGTCGATGGGCACGTGAGGCGGTGGATGTCGTCGTCGTGGCGGAAACGGAGCCCTTGCTGCGTGTTCCGGAGGATCTTATTGCAAGTCGCATTATCGGTGCTTTAACATACACCGTTCAGTATTGATAAGTGGATGACCACTACGTTGTTTGCCTGGATTTTAGCTACATCATGAAGAAAGCGGTCTATCTCGAGCGCATTTGGTTTTGCATAGTTATTGCAGAACGCGAAACTGAGTATTGTTTTTAGAAACTTGTTCGCCGTTGCTCTGAAGTACTAGACGGCGCGGAAGTAACGGCCGCAGAAGGTAAATGAAATAGCACGCGCCCTTCGCAGGCGGAAATACGAGGCGCCTGCACTGCTCGGGTACTAAAGCCAGACTGTAGACCACCAGGAGTACATGGTTAATCTACAGGGTGTTTCAAAAATGACCGGTATATTTGACAACGTGTCTGGCGGAATGGCTTCACATGCAGATGAGATGTACTGCTTCAGCTGTTCAATTGTTTCTGGACTCTGGCGGTACACCTGGTCTTTCAAGTGTCCCCACAGAAAGAAGTCACGGGGGTTCATGTCTGGCGAATAGGGAGGCCAATCCACGCCGCCTCCTGTATGTTTCGGATAGCCCAAAGCAACCACACGATCATCGAAATATTCGTTCAGGAAATTAAAGACGTCGGCCGTGCGATGTGGCCGGGCACCATCTTGCATAAACCACGAGGTGTTCGCAGTGTCGTCTAAGGCAGTTTGTACCGCCACAAATTCACGAAGAATGTCCAGATAGCGTGATGCAGTAATCGTTTCGGATCTGAAAAATGGGTCAATGATTTCTTTGGAAGAAATGGCGGCCCAGACCAGTACTTTTTGAGGATGCAGGGACGATGGGACTGCAACATGGGGCTTTTCGGTTCCCCATATGCGCCAGTTCTGTTTATTGACGAAGCCGTCCAGGTAAAAATAAGCTTCGTCAGTAAACCAAATGCTGCCCACATGCATATCGCCATCATCAATCCTGTGCACTATATCGTTAGCGAATGTCTCTCGTGCAGCAATGGTAGCGGCGCTGAGGGGTTGCCGCGTTTGAATTTTGTGTGGATAGAGGTGTAAACTCTGGCGCATGAGACGATACGTGGACGTTGGCGATATTTGGACCGTAGCTGCAACACGGCGAACGGAAACCCGAGGCCGCTGTTGGATCACCTGCTGCACTAGCTGCGCGTTGCCCTCTGTGGTTGCCGTACGCGGTCGCCCTACCTTTCCAGCACGTTCATCAGTCGCGTTCCCAGTCCGTTGAAATTTTTCAAACAGATCCTTTATTGTATCGCTTTTCGGTCCTTTGGTTACATTAAACCTCCGTTGAAAACTTCGTCTTGTTGCAACAACACTGTGTTCTAGGCGGTGGAATTCCAACACCAGAAAAATCCTCTGTTCTAAGGAATAAACCATGTTGTCTACAGCACACTTGCACGTTCTGAACAGCACACGCTTACAGCAGAAAGACGACGTACAGAATGGCGCACCCACAGACTGCGTTGTCTTCTATATCTTTCACATCACTTGCAGCGCCATCTGTTGTTGAAAATTGTAACTACTGTAATTTCGAAAGTTTGTCCGCCTGAAAATGTACTGTTGTCCCAAGCATATTGCAACAAACGGTGTATTTCTATCGCTGCTCGTTTAGTTTTTATTGCCGTTTCATATATACCGGTCATTTTTGAAACACCCTGTATAAGTTTTGATGAGTGGCTTTGCGAGTACCATAATATGTGAGATATATAGCGCTATCCTTTTTATAATATTGACTTAGAAGCTTACGTTATTTACGCCTCCTAGGGTCCGTAGACCTCAGTATGTCAACAGACGGACAGATAGACGTACAACAAATGTCAAAATATGTTTTTGTCTGTCATATAATTACATATCAACAATTTTCTGGTTTTTCCTTTACTTATACCGTGAAACCTCGCTTCTTGTCAAATTTCTCGATTGTAGGTCAACAGCAAGTATCGTGTAGGTTTTGATGAATGAATTTTCGAGCATCGATATATGTGACATACGTGTAATGGCCGTATGTTTTGAATGAATTAACTTGGAAGCTTAAAATTTTCACAACGCCAAGGGAGCTGTAGACCTTACTGTCTGACGTGAATTTCAACTTGATACCTCTACCAGTTGCTGAGAAAAAGGGATGATCGGCTTCACGCTAATAGAGTCTAGTTATGTGTCTCCATGGTCAAAAAATGTTTAAAATACGTCATTGTTTCTGCCGCACTATGTATTTTCCTAAATCTTAGAGCAAATTGAGCACAAACTCAGAATTGGGGAAATACACTAAGGAGACAGAAGTCATGGGATACCTCGTAATATCGTGTCGGATCTCCTTCTGCCCGGTGGAGTGCAGCAACTCGACGTGGCACGGACTCGATAAGTCGCTGGAAATCTCCAGCAGAAGTATTCTGCCGTGCTGCCTCGATAGCTGCCCATAATTGCGAAAGTGTAGGCGGTGCAGGAAATGGTGCACGAACTGACCTCTCGATTATGTTCCAGAAACGTTCGATGGGATTCGTGTCGAGTGATAGCCGGCCGTTGTGACCGAGCGGTTCTAGGTGCTTCAGTCCGGAACCGCGCTGCTAGTACGGTCGCAGCTTCGAATCCTGCCTCGGGCATGAGTGTGCGTGATGTCCTTAGGTTAGTTAGGTTTAAGTAGTTTTAAGTCTAGGGGACTGATGACCTCAGTTGTTAAGTCCTAGGTGCTCAGAGCCACTTTTTGTCGAGTGATCTGGCTGGCCGTATCATTCGTTCAAATTGTCCTGGATGTTCTTCAAACCAATGTTGAACAGCTGTGGCCGCTGACGTGGTGCATTGTCAGCCATTAAAATTTCATCTTCGTTTGGGTACATTAAGTCCCCCAATGGCTGCAAACGGTCCCCAAGTAGCCGAACATAATCGTTTCTGGTCAATGGTCGATTTTGTTGGACCAGAGGGCCCAGCCCAATCCATGTAAACGCAGCCCCCACACCATTATGGAGCTGCCACCAGCTTCTGCAATGCCTTGTCGACAGCTTGGGTCCATGGCTTCGTGAGGTCTGTGTCACACTCATCAACTCTTACCAACTGAAATCGGAACTCATCTGACCAACCGACAGTTTTCCAGTCGTCTACTGTCCAACCTATATAGTGACGAGCCCAGGAGAGGCGCTGCAGGCGTTGTCGTGCTGTCAGCAAAGGCACTCGCGTCGGTCTTCTGCGGCCACAGCCCATTAACATCATATTTCGACGCACTGTCCTAACGGATACGTTCGTCGTACGTCCCACATTGATGTCTGCGGTTATTTCACACAGCGCTGCTTGTCTGTTAGCACTGACAACTCTACGCAAACGCTGTTTCTCTCGATCGATAAGTGAAGGCCGTCGGCCACTGTGTTGCCTGTGGTGAAAGGAAGGCCTGAAATTTGGTGTTCTCGGCACACTCTTGACACTGTGAATCTTGGAATACTGAATTTCAGAAAGATTTCTGGAACGGAATGTACCATACGTCTAGGTCCTGCTACTGTTTCGCGTCCAAGGTCTGTTAATTCTAGCCGTGCCACCATAAGCTTGCAGCATTAGAAATTGCAGCGAAATGCAGGACGATCTGCAGCCGATAGGCACTTGGTGCACGGACTGGCAAGTGACCCTTAACATAGATAAATGTAATGCATTGCGAATACATAGAAAGAAGCATCCTTTATTGTATGATTATATGATAGCGGAAGAAACACTGGTAGCAGTTACTTCTGTAAAATATCTGGGAGTATGCGTACGGAACGATTTGAAGTGGAATGATCATATAAAATTAATTGTTGGTAAGGCGGGTACCAAGTTGACATTCATTGGGAGAGTCCTTAGAAAATGTAGTCCATCAACAAAGGAGGTGGCTTACAAAACACTCGTTCGACCTATACTTGAGTATTGCTCATCAGTGTGGGATCCGTACCGGGTCGGGTTGACAGAGGAGATAGAGAAGATCCAAAGAAGAGCGGCGCGTTTCGTCACAGGGTTACTTGGTAAGCGTGATAGCGTTACGGTGATGTTTAGCAAACTCAAGTGGCAGACTCTGCAAGAGAGGCGCTCTGCATCGCGGTGTAGCTTGCTGTCCAGTTTTCGAGAGGGTGCGTTTCTGGATGAGGTATCGAATGTATTGCTTCCCCCTACTTATACCTCCCGAGGAGATCACGAATGTAAAATTAGAGAGATTGGAGGGCGCACGGACGCTTTCCGGCAGCCGTTGTTCCCGCGAACCATACGCGACTGGAACAGGAAAGGGAGGTAATGACAGTGACACGTAAAGTGCTCTCCGCCACACACCGTTGGGTGGCTTGCACAGTGTAAATGTAGATGCAGATGAACCACTTCGGTCACATTCTCACATGGATCACCGAGTACAGTGACAGTTCCGTCAATGCATTGCTCCTTTATGCCTAGTGTGCTAGATACTACCGCCATTTTTATGTGTGCATATCGGTATTCCATGGCTTTCGTCATCTCAGTGTATGTACAAGGAAGTCGGCCGTGTCCGTTATAAGGATACCGTGCCGGCGTTTGTCTTAAGCGATATAGGGAGACTACTCGTGTAGGTTCTGACGAATGCGAGCGCAATGTGTTATCGCAGCTGAACCTCGCTCGGTGAAACTGTGGCGCTGAAGAAGCGCTCGTGACAACTGTACTCGCGTACAGGGGCGAAACTGTGTTAAACGAGTGCAGGAAGCAGTGGCTGTCCCAAGAGGAAACGCCCTGGGCCGGCGGACCTGTGGGATTTCCTGGTAGGCGTGCAGCTGCAGGCAGTGGCTTATCTGGCCGTCTGGAGGCTGCGACCGCCGCGCCTTGCCGCGTCTGGTTACTGCGCTTCCTGCGGAACGAGATAGCAGCCGGGCCGGCTCCTCCCCACCAGCAGGCGCCCGCCACTCGGCAACACAGGTCGGCCCAAACTTTGCTGTTGTACACGACGCTACAAAATTACTACTGGAAGCACAGAATAGCAAGAGAAAGGCATATGGAATAGGCACATGCTCTTGCTGACTTCACCATGCGGTGCAAGGGAAAATTTTCGAAGTGTCGCAGTGGGCTGCGTGAGATATACCGGGTGGTCAAAAAGTCAGTATAAATTTGAAAACGTAATAAACCACGGAATAATGTAGATTGAGAGGTAAAAATTGACACACATGCTTGGAATGACATGGGGTTTTACTAGAACCAAAAAAAAAAAAAAAGTTCACAAAATGTCCGACAGGTAGCGCTGGACAGCAAAACGTCAGTGACTGCTACCGTGACGGGTGAGAGGTACGCCGATATGTTACAGAATCGCATCATCCCCAGCCCGGCTGATAAACACCTGCTGGAACGTACGACGTTTATGCAGGATGGCGCTCCACCCCATATTGCTAGACGGTGAAAGATCTCTTGCGCGCGTCGTTTAGTGATGATCGTGTGCTCAGCCGCCATTTTCGTCATGCTTGGCCTCCCAGGTCCCAAGACCTCACTCCGTGCGATTATTGGCTTTGGGGTTTTCTGAAGTCGCAAGTGTATCGTGATCGACCGACATCTCTAGGGATGCTGAAAGACAACATCCGACGCCAATGTCTCACCATAACTCCGGACGTGCTGTTCACAACAATATTCCTCGACTACAGCTATTGTTGAGGAATGACGGTGGACATATTGAGCATTTCCTGTAAAGAACATCATCTTTGCTTTGTCATACTTTGTCATGCTAATTATTGCTATTCTGATCAGGTAAAGCGCCATCTGTCGGACATTTTTTGAGCTTTTGTATTTTTTTGGTTCTATTAAAACCCCATGTCATTCCAAGCATGTGTGTCAATTTGTACCTCTCTATCTACATTATTCCGTGATTCATTCAGTTTTCAAATTTATACTGACTTTTTGATCACCCGGTACATATACATCTACATCTACATCCATACTCCGCAAGCCAGCTGACGGTGTGTGGCGAAGGGTACGTTGAGTACCTCTATCGGTTCTCCTTTCTATTCCAGTCTCGTATTGTTCGTGGAAAGAAAGATTGTCTGTATCCCTCTGTGTTGGCTCTAATCTCTCTGATTTTATCCTCATGGTCTCCTCGCGAGATATACGTAGGAGGGAGCAAAATAGTGCTTGACTCCTCGGTGAAGGTATGTTCTCGAAACTTTAACAAAAGCCCGTACCGAGCTACTGAGCGTCTCTCTCGCAGAATCTTCCACTGGAGTTTATCTATCATCTCCGTAGCGCTTTCGCGATTACTAAATGATCCTTTAACGAAGCGCGCTGCTCTCCGTTGGATCTTCTCTATCTCTTCTATCAACCCTATTTGGTGCGGATCCCACACCTGTGAGCAGTATTCAAGCAGTGGGCGAACAAGTGTACTGTAACCTACTTCCTTTGTTTTCGGACTGCATTTCCTTAGGATTCTTCCAATGAATCTCAGTCTGGAATCTGCTTTACCGACTATTAATTTTATACGGTCATTCCATTTTAAATCACTCCTAATGCCTACTCCCAGATAATCTATGGAATTCACTGCTTCCAGTTGCTGACCTGCTATATTTTAGCTAAATGATAAAGTATCTTTCTTTCTATGTATTCGCAGCACATTACACTTGTCTACATTGAGATTTAATTCCCATTCCCTGCACCATGCGTCAATTCGTTGCAGATCCTCCCGCATTTCAGTACAATTTTCCATTGTTACAACTTCTCGATGTACTAAAGCATCATCCGCAAAAAGCCTCAGTGAACTTCCGATGTTATCCACAAGGTCATTTATATATACTGTGAATAGCAACGGTCGTACGACACTCCCCTGCGGCACACCTGAAATCACCCTTACTTTGGAAGACTTCTCTCCATTGAGAATGACATGCTGCGTTCTGTTATTTAGGAACTCTTCAATCCAATCACACAATTGGTCTGATAGTCCATATGCTCTTACTTTGTTCAATAAACGACTGTGGGGAACTGTATCAAACGCCTTCCAGAAGTCAAGAAACACGGCATCTATCTGGGAACCCGTGTCTATGGCAGTCTGGTTCCGCAGGTAACAAGGAAGTGATCGAGTTTTCAGCACATCGGTTTCAGTGCGTTCAGAAAACGGTTTGAAAAAGTAACTGCAGTCAATGTTCGAAGATTCATAGCGGGTCGTGAGTGGTGCCAGTGCTGAGAAGAGAATTTGCGACGAGATCGCATTGTGAGAGAATTTTAAGAACGAATAAAAAGATGTCGGCATTCAGTCATTCAGGCGTTTCCGTTCTCTAGGGAATGCATGCCCATTTTGTAACTTACAAGGAACCCCTCAAGTGCGAGGTAGGAAGCTGAATCTTTAGTAAGGCTCATTTAAAAGTGTTGTGTTGACAATTTCGACAGGAGAAATATTAATTTTTAATGACTCAGAATGTGCATCAGGAAGGCGCCAGAAGCTGAAATCAACCTTCTATGGGATACAAGTATCACACTTCGCAAAATGGATATCGTCGACATTCATGAAATATTCAGAACAAATAATAAAATTGCAACGTGAACAACAAATGAGAAATGGCGTACCACAATGATTACAAAGGTTCGCACCATCAAGATCGAAGGCGAATTTCTTGGGAGTCACAAACTGTGCAGGACTTTCAGCTAGGTATTCGCTCTTAAAGAATGCGTATGGAATCAAACTGGTGTAACGGGGGATTTGAACGTGTGGATTGTGAAGGTATGCGACCGAATGCGAGGTAATCTGTCTTCAGCTTATCTGAAACTGGCTATCATCTAAGGCGTAGTTCCAGATAGTGCAATATGTTTTACAGGCACTGAAGAATGGTGAAATCCAGAGGCTGAATTTGTCCAGCGGTTCCACGCAATCACATACTTCTCAGGAGGGATGCTTTGCTCTAAAGGAGTGTGATTTTTATGCGTAAAAAAGTAATCAAGTGAAAGCATGTCATTTTGACCAGCTATTGGCCAAAAGCAGTGCTCATACCACAGCTGCAGTTCTCTTACTCTCATTTTCTCACTCTTGCCTGATGTGACGTAGATATTTCTTATCGCCCTGGCAAGACCATGCACACGAGAAAGAATCTTAGGGGGCGGAGCACCTCCAACTCCTCGCAGCACAATAAATAACTTTTCAGCCAATTTACCAACCAGATTAACAGTCGGCGTAATTGTATACGAATGCGTTGAGGCATCGATGTTAGCTGATCTTGATACAACTGTCTTGATCTCTCTGATTTCCAGTGTTCCTTTCACACATATATTCTCTTCAAATCCCGATTACCTTACTCAACAATTGGATAAGTTTGTTTATCTCATCTACAAATTTTCGGGCCGATTCCGCAGTTTGCTGTGCATCGTAAAGTGTACGCTTTATTTCAGATTTCGTCGTCTTCCAATTTTGTAGCAGTGTCTAAAGTTACGCAACCATCCACTGCTTCCCCTGAAATCAGTGTAGTCTATGACGCGCACAGTTTAGGTCACTTTCATGCACATCCTCTAAATTGTATCGAGCATCATTGAAACGCCCAAACACCAGTTTTTGTAACAAGTGTGCCCTGTCGTTTCTTTATCCGTAGTTTTTCTTGTGCACTGCGCTGCATATTGCTAAGGAATTATTCTAAATCTGTTTTCTATTGTTTTTTTACTGTGCTGCGGATGATCTTCCACGCACGTAATTATGTCTGGTACCCATCCTTGATCAACGATTGTCCTTTACTACGTTTTGATGGAGACGGGATTGGTGGCTCCCCGTCCGACAAGTTTGATGAACTACGTGCCTCGACATCTGTTTCAGTAACACTTTCACTTGTTAAGCACGATCGTAATCATTGTACTCCTCATATACGTTATCCGCAGAGTTGAGTGTATACGACACAACACATTCCACTGCAGAAAAGCTAATATTTCATCTGTCACTTCTTTCTCACTCTGCGAAGTCCCTTGGGTTCCTTTCTGACGAAATGTCAACTTCGGCAACTGTTGTAACAGATATAATGCAATTTTTGCTTTGTTTATTGTCGCTATTGCTCTGGTTTGTATCAATACTACTAACGCTGTAACACTAGTCGACTAAAAACAGTTCAACTACGCACCGTAGCCTCATGCTGTTCTCACCTCTGGATACCTCCAGTACCGCCCCCTGTTGCCATTAGAAGCCAGTATTGTAGTGGCATGTTAGAGAATATGTGGGCCATCGAATGCTGTAATCAGCATTGGCCTTTTGTGACCCCGCTCTCTATGGGTCCCTTGTTAGTGTCGTGAGTGAGTATGGCGCAATATCTTGCAATCGAAATTATCCTTTCGAGTCTACAGGAAGAGTGGAAGAGAGTTGTATCTCTCAGTGGGTTTTGACGTTAATTAGGAACAGTGGCGTTTGACGTTAATTAGGAACAGCATTACGAGTGCTTCGTATATTCTTCGTGCATCTATGTTCCAATGAAAGGTGGACAGTTTGCGACAACCAGTCAATTACCTACATAGGAAGGGCGCATCCCCATATCGTAAACTCAACACAGTGCGCACATGGGACATGGTAAGAAGAGCGCGCAAGTCCCAAGCCTCCCGTAAACAGTAGGCTTGCGAGGTAGCATGAACCATTCTCCCAAATAAGTCAAGTATCAGCAGGTAGTAGCCCAAAGCCTTCCGTACCTCCTCAGAGTGGTAATTGGTGGGCTCAGGTTTCAGTTTATGCCAGTTTGCTTCATGGTGAACACGTCGCCCGTTGCTGTTGCTGTTACTCTGTGTCGAACTGAAAAGAGAATGCTACTTCAGAAATGTTAAGATTTTAGATTCCAAAAATTGTTAAAAGGTAGTGTAGCGCGATGGACGTGCAACATTAAGAATTCCAAAATTTTCACGAACATGACCTTCATTAAAAAGACCGATGGGCTTGAGAGACACGATTAAAACACCCAGGCAGAAACAGCTGTCGATAAAATTTACAGACGTAAAACAGTTTGTAGTCTGAAGAGGAAGGCTACAAAAGATATACACTGATCAGCCAGAACACTATTACCGCCTCTAATAGCCGGTATGTCCATCTTTGACACGGACAACAGCGGCGACGCGTCGTGACATGGAAACAACGAGGCCTTAGTAGGTCGCTGGAGGGAGTTGGCACCACTTCTGCTCACACAAGTCACCTAATTCCCGTAAATTCCAGGGAGGGGGGCGGTGAGCGCAGACGTCACGTTCAATCACATCCCAGGTGTGTTCGATGGGGTACGGATCTGGAAAGTTGGAGGTCAACACATCAATTGGAACTCGCCACAGTGTTTCTCGAACCACTTCATCACTATCCTGTTGAAAAATGCCGCTACCGTCGGGAAACTTGGTCGTTACCAAGAGGTGTACGTGGTTTACAGCTAGTGTACAATACATCTTGGCCGTCATGGTGCCTTGCACCAGCTCCATCGGTCCCATGGATGCCCTTGTGAAAGTTTCCCAGGGCATAATGGAACAGCAGCCAGCTTGTATTCGTCCCGCAGTCCAGGTGTCGAGTAGCTCAAAATGGTTCAAATGGCTCTAAGCACTATGGGACTTAACAACTGAGGTTATAAGTCCCCTAGACTTAGAATTACTTAAACATAGCTAACCTAAGGAAATCACACACATCCATTCCCGAGGCAGGATTCGAATCTGCGACCGTAGCAGTAGCGCGGTTCCGGACTGAAGCGCCTAGAACCACTCGGCCACAGCGGCCGGCATCGAGTAGCTGTTACCCTGGAAGACGATGGATTCGCGACCTTCCAATGGCATGATGAGTACGGTACCGGGCTTCATCAGATGATGCAACGCTCTGCCACTGCGCCAGCGTCCTGTGACGATGGTCGCTTGCTCATTTCAGCCATAGATGCCGATGGTGTGGTGTTACGACTGGCACATG
This sequence comes from Schistocerca serialis cubense, assembly GCF_023864345.2. NCBI lineage: Eukaryota > Metazoa > Arthropoda > Insecta > Orthoptera > Acrididae > Schistocerca > Schistocerca serialis. The sequence continues at coordinate 794,052,531 of NC_064639.1, read as the reverse complement.
CATGGATCGTCGGCTGTGTAGGCCCTTCGTTAGAAGTGTTCGGTGCACTGCGTGTTCAGACACACTTGTACTCTGCCAATCATTAAAGTCTGATGTTAGCATCGCCACAGTTCGCTGCCTGTCCTGTTTTACCAGCCTGCCCAACTTGCGACGTCCGACATCTGTCATAAGAGCCACGATACCTGTACATTGTTTCACCTTTGTTGAAGACGCTCATCACAGCACTCCTTGAACACCCGACGAGTCGTACAGTTTCCGAAATGCTCGTACCGAGCCTCTGGGCCATTACAATCTGCCATCGGTCAAATTCAGATTCTTCTCTATTCCGCGATCACTTATCTGCATAACTGTCTTTTCGGATCTCATTCGATGATTCAAATGAGGAAACGTATTACGACCTTCCGTGATGAAACAATTTCGGATGAGCGAATTCAAAATTTCAGACTTTTCTGTGTCATTAAGTAAGGTAATACTGAACCTACGACTTGTCTTAGACATAGGTTAAGGAAACGCAAACGTACGTTTATAGCATTTGTATTTTTAGAGAAGATTTTGGCAATGTTGACTGGAATGTCCTCTATGAAATTCTAAGGGCAACAGGGGTAAAATACAGGGACCGAAAGGCTATTTACAACTTGTAGAGAAACCACTCGGCATTTATGGGAATTGAGGGACGTGAAACGGAAGTCCTGGTTGAGAAGGAAGTGAGACAGGGTTGTAGTGTACGCTCCATGTTATTCAGTCTACACACTGAGCAGGCGGTGAAGGAAACCAAAGAATATTTTGAAGAAAATTAAGTTCGGGAAGAAAAAAAAAAACTTCGAGGTTTGTCGATGACTTTGTAATTCTGCCAGAGACAGCAAAGGACTTGGAAGAGCAGCAGAGAAGGCAATAAAAGGTGAACATCAGAAGAAACAAAACAATCATAATGGAATGTTGTAGAATTAAATCGCTGAGGGAATTACATTAGAAAATGAGACACTAAACGTGGTAGACGAGTTTTCCTACCTGGGAAGTAGAATAAATTCTGATAACCAAAGTACAGAGGATGTAAAACGTGGTCTGGCAATGGCAAGAAAAGCGCTTCTGAAGAAGAGAAATTTTGTTGACATTGAATATAAATTTAAGTGTTACGAAGTCTTTCCTGAAGGTATTTGTCGGGAGTGTAGCTTTGTATGGAAGTGAAACTTGTACCATGAACAGTTCAGACAAGAAGAGCCTAGAAACTTTTGAAATGTGGCGCTACAGAAGAATGCTGGAGATTAAAAGCGTAGATCATGTAACTAACTAGGAGGTACTAAACAGAACTGGGGAGAAAGGAAAGTTGCAGGACAGCTTGTTTAGAAAAAGGGCTGGGTTGATAGGACATATTCTGTGGAATCAAGGGATCACCGTTTTAGTGTTAGAGAGAAGTGTGAGGGATAAAAATTGTAGAGGGAGACCAAAAATGGATACAGTAAGCAGATTCAGAAGGATGTAAGTTTCGGTAGTTATTCGGAAATGAAGGGGCTTGCACACGATGGAGTAGCACGGAGAGAAGCGTCAAAACCAGTATTTGGATAGAAGACCACAACAACAACAAAAGCAATTCTGTTATCTTCCCCTTCGGTGCCAGTATAGTCACTGAGCGACTGAACAGATGATTTCGATGTGCTTGCTGACTTCACATAAGACCAAAACTTGTCACAGATTTTAATCAGATCACTTGGTAAAATTTTACATTCAGATTCATTGAAGGCTTCTCTCATTGCTGTCCTTACTCTAACTTTCGTTCCGCATAGATTCTGAAACTACGTGGCGGATTAAAACTGTGTGCCGGGTCGAGATTCAAACTCGGGACCTTTTTTGCCTTTCGCAGTGCTCTACCAACTGAGCTACCAAAGCACTACTCACGACCCCTCCTCACAGCTTTACTTGCGCCAGTAGCTCGTTTCCTACCTTGCAAAAGGCAAAGGTAGCGAGCTCGACGGTCCGGCACACAGTTTTAATCCGCCAGGAAGTTTCATATCAGCGCACATTCTGCTGCAGAGTGCAAATTTCATTCTCGTATGGATTTTGTTTGTCAGCTAGACTTTGTCTTCGCTTAAATCTGTGATGCAGCTCTGTTTGCTTTTTTACAAGGAAACCTCCCCATCGCACCTCCCTCAGATTTAGTTGGCACAGTGGATAGGCCTTGAAAAACTGAACACAGATCAATCGAGAAAACAGGAAGAAGTTGTGTGGAACTATGAAAAAATGAGTAAAATATACAAACTGAGTAGTCCATGCGAACATAGGCAACATCAAGAACAATGGGAGTTACGGAGCGCCGTGGTCCCGTGGTTAGCGAGAGCAGCTACGAAACGAGAGATCCTAGGTTCAAGTCTTCCCTCGAATAAAACGTTTAATTTTTTATTTTCAGTTTATGTGACAAACTCTTATGTCTTCATCACTTTTTTGGGAGTGATTATCACACCCACAAGAAAACCTAAATCGGGCAAGGTAGAATAATCTTTTTACCCATTCGCCAAGTGTACAAGTTAGGTGGGTCGACAACATATTCCTGTCATGTGACGCACATGCCGTCACCAGTGTCGTATAGAATATATCAGACGTGTTTTCCTGTGGAGGAATCGGTTGACCTATGACCTTGCGGTCAAATGTTTTCGGTTCCGATTGGAGAGGCACGTCCTTCCGTCTACTAACCGCACGGTTTTGCGGTGCGGTCGCAAAACACAGACACTAAACTTATTACAGTGAACAGAGACGTCAATGAACGAACGGACAGATCATAACTTTGCGAAAATAAAGAAAGTAAAATTTTCAGTAGAGGGAAGACTTGAAGCAAGGACCTCTTGCTCCGCAGCTAATCACGCTAACCACGGGACCACGGCGCTCCTGGGCTCACAATCTCCTTTATGTTGCCAATCTTGCGCCTGGACTACTCATTTTGTATATTTTGCTTATTTCTTTCATAGTTCCACACAACTTCTTCCTGTTTTCTCGATTGATCTGTGTTCAGTTTTTCAAGCCAGCTTATGATTAAATCTGAGGGGGCTGCGATTGGGAGGTTCCCTTGTTAGTAACATTGCTTTGTTGCCCATCCACTCACAATGCTCTTAGACGTTGCCCGCTTCGACCAGAAGGAATTACACCGTCCACGAACCTCCCGTAGTGCTGCATATTCTGAACGTCTTACGTGTTTCACGTAAGCAAACAGTAGCAGATGCCGACACATTTCCCCGTATACTAGCTCTGGACGATACGAGGTGAGCAGCCGTCCCTCCCCTCGCTGGAATCTTCCAGACCTGCAGGCTGCCAGGCAGGCACTCTCTCTCCACGCCGGCTGCGCACGGCGCTCTCCCAGCCGTGTGCACATCCAGGTCGCCACGAGCAGCGGGCCTGACGCTATGCAGCAAACAGGACACAAAAGTCCCGCAAAAAAACACCTCACGGCAGGAACCACTTTTGTTCGTGAGAGCCAATTTAACTAGTTGCCTCCCGACGGGTGCTTGGAAAGCATTGCAACCTGAGGATGCAGGTGGACACGTTTGGTTATGAGTACGTTTAAACCTGTCGATAACTGCATCTAAGCCATCAGTATCTACCTGTCCGCTATTACGTAACTGTTCAGTAGTTCATATCTACACTACTGGCCATTAAAATTGCTACACCAAGAAGAAATGCAGATGATAAATGGGTATTCATTGGGCAAATATATTATACTAGAACTGACATGTGATTACATTTTCACGCAATTAGGCTACATACATCTTGAAAAATCAGTACCCAGAACAACCACATCTGGCCGTAATAACGGCCTTGATACATCTGGGCATTGAGTCAAACAGAACTTGGATGGCGTGTACCTGTACTGCTGCCCATGCAGCTTCAACACGATACTACGGTTCATCAAGAGCAGTGACTGGCGTATTGTGACAAACCAGTTGCTCGGCCACCATTGACCAGACGTTTTCAGTTGGTGAGACACCTGGAGAATGTGCTGGTCAGGGCAACAGTCGAACATTTTCTGTATCCAGAAAGGCCCGTACAGGACCTGCAACATGCGGTCGTGCATTATCCTGCAAAAATGTAGGGTTTCACAGCGATCGGATGAAGGGTAGACCCACGGGTCGTAATACATCTGAAATGTAACGTCCACTGTTCAAAGTGCCGTCAATGCGAACAGGAGGTGACCGAGACGTGTAACCGATGGCACCCCATACCATCACGCCGGGTGATACGCCAGTATGGCGATGACGAGTACACGCTTCCAATGTGCGTTCACCGCGATGTCGCCGAACATGGAGGTGAACGTCATGATGCTGTAAACAGAACCTGGAACCATCAGAAAAAATGACGTTTTGCCATTCGTGCACCTAGGTTCGTCATTGAGTACACCATCGCAGGCGCTCCTGTCTGTGATGCACCGTCAAGGGTAACCGCAGCCATGGTCTCCGATCTGATAGTCCATGCTGCTGCAAACGTCGTCGAACTGTTCGTGCAGATGGTTGTTGTCTTGCAAACAACCCCTTCTGTTGACTCAGGGAACGAGACGTGGCTGCCCGATCCGTTACAGCCATGCGGATAAGATGCCTGTCATCTCGACTGCTAGTGATACGAGGCCGTTGGGATCCAGCACGGCGTTCCGTATTACGCTCCTAAACCCACCGATTCCATATTCTGCTAACAGTCATTGGAACTCGACGAACGCGATAGGCTACAATTCGACCTTTATCAAAATCGGAAACGTGATGGTACGCATTGCTCCTCCTTACACGAGGCATCACAACAACGTTTCACCAGGCAAGGCCGGGCAACTGCTGTTTGTGTATGAGAAATCGGTTGGAAACTTTCCTCATGTCAGCACGTTGTAGGTGTCGCCACCGGCGCCAACCTTGTGTGAATGCTTTGAAAAGCTAATCATTTGCATATCACAGCATCTTCTTCCTTTCGGTTACAATTCGCGTTTGCAGCACATCATCTTCGTGGTGTAGCAGTTTTAATGGCCAGTAGTGTACATGCGTGCCTCTACTTGCGTACGGGACAAACACAGTCGTACGGTGATTAGACGCAAGTGGTACAGGTGTAAACGCACCTAACTCTACAACCGTCAGCTAAGAAGGTAGAAGAAATAGTTTTATGCGCAAAGATGCTCCCCTTCTTCTACAGTCACCGAATATGTACAGAAAACCAGGAAATAACTGTTCTTCTTGCGAACTGGTTTGATACATCTCTCCACGCATGTATTTTCCGTGCAAGTATATTTATATCTGCATAATCCTTGCACTATACAACCAGCTTTGGTCGTCCTCAGCTATTCACACCCTACTCAATCATTCCTCCATTACCAAGCAGACTAATGGTTGATGCCTCAGGACGTGTCCCATCAGCCGATCATTTCTTTTTGTCAATTTGTGCCGCACCTAATTTTTTTCCTTCCCAATTATGTTAAGTACATCTTCAGTCCTTTTCTCTTCTACCTAGGTAAACCCCGGTGTTCTTAAGTAGCATCACATTTCGAAAGTTTTGTGCTGTTTTTTTCTACATTGCTTATCGTCTACGTTTCACTTTCATACGAGGCTACTCTCCCGACAAATACTTTCGAAACAGACTTCCTAGCACTTAAATTTATACTATAGTTTAAAATATTTCTACTCACCACAAACTCGGTTTCCTATGGAAGTATAAATCTCTTAACTTTTTGGAACTTTTGTACTTTGAAGAGATGATCGAGGACAATACTGAATCATGTGGAAGTCTCTAATTTATGTATTAGCAGTATTGCACAGATGCTGCTTCGCGACAGGGTGTATTTTCGTGCTGATAAAACCACCCTCTCCGAACTGTAAAATTCTTTCATATCCTTCCGTATTTAACATTATTTTAAGTGCAATAAGGGGACCACACCCTAACCACGAATAAGACACCCGTACCTCAACAACCACCTTCTGCATACTTGACTTTTGGCCCTACACATAACGGCAAGTAACGTTGAAACTTCCTGGCAGATTAAAACTGCGTGCCGGACTGGGACTCGAACTCGGGACCCTTCCGTTTCGCGAGCTAATGCTCTGCTGATTGACCTACCCAAGCACGATTCAGGCCCCCTCCACACAGCTGTACTTCCTTCAGTATCTCGTCTCCCACCTTCCAAACTCCACTGAATCTCTCCTGCGAACCTTGCAAGGCTAGCACTTCTGGAGAAGAAGGGTATCGCGGAGATATGGCTTAGCCACAGCCTAGGGGATATTTACAGAACGTGCGCTGGTAGTTTAAAGCTGTGTGCCGCACCGAGACTCGAACTCGGAACCTTTGCCTTTCGCGGGCAATTGCTCTGCCGACTGACTTACCCAAGCACGACTCAAGACCTGTCCTCACAGTTGCACTTTTGCTAGTACCTCGTCTCCTACTTTCATACAGTTTTAATCTGTCAGGATGTCATATCAGCGTACACTCCTCTGCGTAGTGAAAATTTCATTCTCGAATCAGGTAACGTTCACCAGGCACTCTCCAAACCCCTGCCCTTCCATAGGACTGCCACAAGGCATACCGTGATTCATCGCTCCAAATCTTTCGTTTACCGTCATGCACTGTCCAGTGGTGTCACTCTTTAACACTATCTCAAGCGTCGCTTTGCATCGGCTATACAAATATACGGCTTATGAGCAGCTGCTTGACAACGGCAATTCATTCTTTTTAGGGCGCAGCGGACACTCATTGTGCCAGCTGGACTGCTGGTAGCAATTTTGAAGTCACAAGTGATTGCTTCCTCTGATTCCACGAGATTTTTGACAACCACCATCCGCTATGCTCGACGATATATATCCGTCAACTCATGAGGTCTGCCAGTGTGATTTGTCTGTGGCTGTTTCTTCGCGTTGACACTTCACAATCACATCTACAACAGTCGACTGAAGCACCTTTAGAAGGATTGAAATGACTGTCATGGATCTGTTACTCTGATGATATCTAATGACTTGTCTACGCTTGAAGCCACTACTAACCTCTCCTGACTGACCCGTTCTGCTGCTGTTGTTTCTCTACTGACAACACAGTACTCCCTGCCTCCTTTTGTACTGGGGGCTTCCCCTCACGTGACATCTAGTGGTCAGTTCCGCATTACACTGGTGTGTTCGGATACTTTTGATCAGATAGTGTATTTTTCTTTTGTCTTCTGTGGAGCACATTGAACGCGCAATCGGAAGTAACCACTCACGCCTAGACTCCATTGTGTCTCTGCATCGCATCCTTCTTCCTTCTTGTCTGTACTTAATGTTTAAAGAAATGGGTTTGAAGGGTACGTGCAAAAGTGTGAGATTACAAATCCATAGGATTGGTTCTCCATTTACGTGAGGTAAATCTTCTTTTCTTTTTATGTTGGTTTGTTATTTCTCTCTCTTTCTCTCTCTCTCTCTTTCTCTCTCTCTCTCTCTCTCTCTCTCTCTCTCTCTCACACACACACACACACACACACACACACACAGTGCGCTGCAAGAGGTGAAATCCAAATTGCAGCTTGGTCCAGTTTCCACTGTACACTACAGACTGCTGCTCTGATTTCTATGATGCTTCTTGCCTGGGTATCGTGCTACTTTGTTTGAGGAATATTGGTATGCAATGCTGGTACGGATTTCTCAACACAAGGCCGCCGTTGATACATAGCATAGCTGTGGTGAGAAAAGGCAATCTGAACGCATTGAACTGTCATACACGGCACGCTGCCACGGAAAGCATTTGCCTTGCATAATTTTCTGGTATGGGTAATACTGTCTTACGTGAAACACGTAAGACGTTCAGAATATGGTGCACTACAGGAGGTTCGTGGACGGTGTAATTCCTTCTGGTCGAAGCGGGCAACATCTAAGAGCATGGTGAGTGGATGGACAACAAACCAATGTTGCTAAGAAAGCAAAGAGAGCTGCATCACAGATTTAAGCGAAGACAAAGTCTAGCTGACAAACAAAATCCATTCGAGAATGAAATTTGCACTCTGCAGCAGAATGTGCGCTGATATGAAAGTTTCTGGCAGCTTAAAACTGTGTGCCGGACAGAGACTCGAGGTCGGGACCTTTGCCTTTTGCAAGGTAAGAAACGAGGCTCTAGCGGAAGTAAAGGTGTGAGGAGGGGTCGTGAGTAGTGCTTGGATAGTTCAGTTGGTAGAGCACTTTGAGTCTCGATCCGGCACACAGTTTCAGTCTGCCACGTAGTTTCAAAATCTATACGGAACGAAAATTAGAGTAAGGGCAGAAATGAGAGAAGCGTTCAATGAATCTGAATGTAAAATTTTACGAAGCGATCTGATTAAAATCTGTGACAAGTCTTGGTTTTATGTGAAGTCAGCAAGCACATCGATATCATATTTATGTAATAACCCTTATGTTCTCCGCGTTGTGGCCGAGCGGTTCTAGGCGCCTCAGTCTGGAACCGTGCTGCTGCTAAGGTCGCAGTTTCGAATCCTGCCTCGGGCATGGATGTGTGTGATGTCCTTAGGTTAGTTAGGTTTAAGTAGTTCTACGTCTAATGGACTGATGACCTCAGATGTTAAGTCCCATAGTGCTTAGAGCCATTTGAACCATTTGTTCTCCGCGTGGACTTCTAAAGTCTTGGCACCTTAATGTCGTTTTTGTTCATTGACTTTCTCTTTGCAATCTGATTTTAAAACCCACGTGGTGTTTTCCGCGAAGGTAATGCTCCAATTTTTTTCCAGCACTACGCAGATTGGTTGGTTGATTTCGGGGTAGGACAAGACAGCGAGATCATCGGTCCCATCGGGTTAGGGAAGGACCGGGAGGGAAGTCAGCCACTCCCTTTCAAAGGAACCACCGGCATTTGCCTGAAGCGGTTTTGGGGAATCATGGAAAACCTAAATCAGGATGCCCGGACACGGATATGAACCGCCGTCCTCCCGAATGCAAGTCCAATGTGCTAACCGCTGCGCCACCACGCTCTGTGCAATATACAGCCATAGGTGTCAGCGACATAGAGACTTCGGTCCTAGACAATTACAAGCCGATTTCTGCATGTTAATTTCGGCACCGGTGCGTCTTTAACACTCGCTGAGCGTATCAGATGCGCTGACCTGAACTTGTCATCATTTACAATTAGATTCAGACCACCTGGGTACGCGTTTACTACCATATTCATCCCACAGATACAGCATCCGATCTGAGCTATTCCGCTACGACCCACAAGCCTACCTCACAGCTTTACTTCCACCAGTACCTGTCTTCCTGCCTTCCGAACTTCTGAAATCATTATTACTGACTAGTAATTCGAACTGTCTTCTCCTAGGTACATGTCTAATGTCTTCTTAAGCGCTGAGCCTCATTGTTCGACTCTTGACGTTGAGGGCAGGTTTTGTATGGCCATGAATTGAAGAAACTTTGGCTCAAGTTGTGGTGATTTCTCGACTACACTGCAGTAATAAAAAACACGCACACACACACACATACACACACACACACACACACACACACACACACACATGCCGTTGCAGGGCGAAATCGATCAGAGACTAACTCCCGTGCACCCTAGCTACTAGTTTGAATATATTAAGTGTTACACAAGGGGATGAATTGCTTAGTGTGATGCAAACACCGCTAATTAACTGTTGCCGAAGCAAAGGCACCGATTTTCGGTGTGAAAGGAAACAAAATAAAAGCTATCGTATACGGACATGATTTTAACAGGCATCACAATTATGAGCCGCACTTTTGTCTCTGATTTCGAAGGGAAACAGTAAACTAGGGTTCGAATTTTTCGTCAGCTTTTTAACCCCGAATAATCAGTACAGGCGTCAACGTGTCGAAGTGCAGTGTTTGAAAGAGCTACAGAGCTCTGGTGCAGGCTGCCAGAAAGCAGCACCCAGGCGAATGTGACCCGCCGTGTGGATTATCGCAGTGTATCACAGGCCGGTCGTGCGTCAGTAATTACATTTCCCTCTTTCAAAACGGCATTAATAATCTCCGGACGCGAAGAGCGCGCTGCAGCGGCGTTTGATTACTGCCGAATCACGGAGCGCGTGATGGCATTACAGCGGCGGTTTACAGCTGCCTTTCACCTTATTAAACAGCCGCGAATGAGGGTTACGCGTTTAGCCTCGCGTATGTTCCGGGCCACACGTCGAACGTTTGAGAACGCGGTAGCCAGTGATGGTTGCAGGGTTTCGGGGTATGTGAAGCAGAGCTTTATTTTGGATAGCAGTAGCGCCTTCGGTTACTATCTTCATATGACGAGACTTCTAGTGTTACAGAAGTTACACACTGTCACAAACAACTTTGCTGCCTATACGCTGCAAGGTAAAGTGAATAATTAATGTAATGAGATTGTTTGTGATCAGCGCAAAATACCCAGAGTTTTGTTTATTTTTACTTGTTACTTGTACGTCGCGGAGATCGGATGCGCTCTTGAACCTTCATATAAGCGGCGCGATATAAAACCACGCCGGATCCAATACACAGCTGGTCGACAGCAGTCTAGCGTAACAAGAAGCATGAAGTTACATGGACCAGTCAAACTAATGTGAGCACCTCCCAAGTTTGACCTCAACGTGCAATACCCACTCACAGACGGCACGTTCAAATGGCCCAAATGGCTCTGAGCACTATGGGACTTAACATCGGAAGTCATCAGTCCCCTAGACTTAGAACTACTTAAACCCAACTAACCTAACGACATCATACACATCCATGTCCAAGGCAGGATTCGAATCTGCGACCGTAGCAGCAGCGCGGTTACGGACTGTAGCATCTAGAACCGTTCGGCCACAATGGCCGGCCAGACGGCAGGTGCGGTAATGGATTGATTTATCTGACGCCCAGAAGATCATGATCGTTGGCTTTTGAGCCAAGAGTAAAAGTATTTCCAGAACGCCTAAGTTTGTAAACAGTTCGCGTGCCGCAGTGGTTAACGCATACCGTGCATGCCAAAATGGCGCTATCTAAAACTGGTCGGAGCCAAGGCAACTCTGGTGCACCACAGGCCATGGATGACAGGGGTGAATGGCGGTTGCGGAGAACAGGCAAATAGACGTGCAACTTTTGAGCACCTGTTCGCCCGGATGAACTAAGGGGCAATCAGCAGTGTCTCCCCAACGACCGTTCAGCGAAACTTGCTGTGCATGGGCCTCCACAGCACGCGTATCATTAAAACTCCAATGCTGGTCGCATTTGCACCCCAGTGTTGGAACTAGACGTCCACTGAGTGGCGGCAGGTTGCCTTTTCAGATGAATCAGGTATTATCCTCCATCGGACAGATGGTCGGTGGCGTGTACGGCGTGAGACGTCTGAAAGAAAACACTCTGTAACGATAGTCGGAAAGTTAGAGGAGTTACGGTATGGAGAAAGTTTTCGTGGCATTGTATATGACGGTAGTATCTGTTCCCGAAAGAACAGTTACCGTGGATGACCATGCAGCTTTGCTAGAAATGAAGTGATAATTAAATGGACACCCTAGCTGCAAACAGGCGTTGATGTACTTCATTGGGGACATGTTTAAAATGTGTGCCCCGACCGGGACTCGAACCCGGGATCTCCTGCTTACATGTGGACATGTTGGGAATGTGGATCTCACGGGGAACGTGCAAGGGATAAGTCCCTGCAGACGCACTATCCTCTGTGTCCGCGGTGGCTCACGAGTGGCGTCCGGCTTTCGCCGCCGTGCAGTGTGGACGTGTTGTTATTTCCGCCTGCGGAGCGCGCGCGCTCGCTGTTGTTTACATTTCAGCGGCCGTCACTTACGTGTCGCTTACGTGCACTAGAATCATGGCCAACCGTTTCCGAAAATCAACTTTACGTTTCAACTTCTGCAACGACTACGCACGACCAAAGGCCTTGGAAGTGGAACGCTTCCTACGCGACGTTGCTAAGAACCCAGCTCCTGACATCTTGGGCATCCATTTGTCCATATTAAGCAGTACTGTGTACGTCAAAGTCGTCAATGACGCGGTATGTGAAAGAATACTTCGTGATACCAACCATGGACTACGCTTTTGCCACGCCGACGGCAATGTCGGAGCGGTCACTGTCGACCATGCCGGCTTAGGAATGCGCACCATACGAGTTTTCGAACTCCCGTTCGAGCTCCCTGCGGAAGACGTTATCGCGGCTTTCCGTCCCTATGGCACTGTACATGGCCACACTTCCGAACGTTGGGCGCAATTCCAAACGTACCCTGTTCTTAACGGTGTACGGCAGATCACCATCGACCTCCATCGCCACGTGCCATCTTACCTGCAAATTAGCGGGTGCCGCGCGGTTGTCATATACGACGGCCCACCCAAGACCTGTTCCGGGTGCGGCAAAGAAGGCCACCTCAGATCTGAGTGTCTTCAGAGACGAATCACCCAACTGCCAGCCGCTACCGTGGCACCTCCGGCACCGACGACGGTTTTACCGATCACCTACGCATCGGCGCTCTCTTCTCCTCCCACCGGCCGCCGCCCATCGGACCATGCACCGGTGACCCTTCCAGCTGCTACGGATACCGCTGGGGCCGACGCATCGCGCTCAAAGCCTGACGCTACTCCGGCGCCACTACCAACAGCGACGACTTCCGACACCCCCCCGCCTGAACATATGGACGCCCCTTCATTGGACGTTCCCGCGACGGCCTTCCTCTCAGAGCGACGCGACTCCCTCCCGTCTTCCGACACGGAGGGACGAACCCGCAAACAACGTTCACCTAAGAGGCGCAAGAGGAGGCGCCGTACGGACTCGGAACGAGACGGATCACCACCCCCCGATGCTCCAGAGGCCGTCCGACACGACGAGGCCTCGGAGAACCTGCACGACGATACGAATGACGACAACATGACGCCGACTGTGGATGCGTCGATTCCTACTCTACTGGCTCGCTCAGGTGCTCCTGAACCAATGGACTCCACAGATGCGACTGCCGCCGAGACGTCCTCTGCCCCTACGACCGAAGTGGAACGTACGATCATCACAACGACAACGCCTTCAATGGTGTGGAGTGAGGACGTCGATTAGGACCCGGACCACACGCTGGGGACAGAGTTACCCCAGACGGAAGCATCGTTACGCCGCTGATAATGCCGTCGGGTGGCGTACGGCACGACTCACCGTTGCCTCGTCCCTCTTCATCCTCCGCCGGTGGAGTTCCCCTCCACGGCGGGGTACGGCTCCAAACCTACCAAATAGCGACGATCAACACTAACACCATTAGCTCACCCGTGAAACTTCAACTGCTGCGAGAGATGATATGGGCGTCGGACGTCGATATCGCACTACTACCGGAAGTACACCTGGCCACACTTCCAGACGTCGCGGGATATAACACTTATCCTTCTCCTGGTGATCACCTGGGACGCGGCGTAGCCATCTACGCCAGAGAAGGTATTCCAGTGGCCGATATCACATACCTTCCATCTGCCAGAGGCATGGCCGTCACCGTCATGGGGACGCGTATCATCAACATTTACGCTCCGTCAGGCTCCACCCGCAGACGCGACAGGGCCCTCTTCTATTAAGAAGAAATCGCTCCTTTGTTTCTTGGACGCTGCGACCATTACTTGCTTGGGGGTGATTTTAATTGTGTCTTGCACCCTAAAGATCAAGTGCCCCACTACAACACCTGTCAAGAACTGCGTCTTGTCGTCCGAGATCTGTTGCTTGGGAAGTTCGGCACGGCGACGCGCCTGGACATACTTACCAGACGAGTCACTCCGCGAGCCGCCTTGATAGAATTTACGTCTCTCGGGAACTCACACCTGCAGTCCAAGGTGCAGAACTTTGGCCCCTGGCCTTTTCGGACCACTGTGCCTACATCTGCAACATTCTCTTCCCCAAGCAAGTGGTCTGGCGTAGTCGTGCACCCTGGAAGCTAAACACCTCCCATCTTCATGATCCCGAATGTCTTCAACGTGTTACCGAGACATGGGCCACCTGTGAACGTCGCTTACCTCAATACTGCACGACCTTGACCTGGTGGCTAGAATGTGCCAAACCTGCCATTCGACGTACTTTGATTCAGTATGGAAAGGAAGTTGCTATGTGGCGCCGGCACACTACCGACTATTTCTACGCCGTTCTCCGCGACCTGGACGCCCAACCGCCCACCCCCGACACCCAGAGGGAACGCAGCAGGATTAAGGCGCAAATTGTAACTTTGACACGCCGTAGACTGCAGGGGGCTATGGTGCGAACCCGACGTCAAGATTCGGCGGAGCAAGAACATCCGACCAGGCGTCATATCGCCTCCGATAGGAAACATCGACGACGACAACTCATCACCGAGATCACCACCTGTCGCGGCCAGCACGTCACTTGCCAGGCCGAAATCGTCAGTGCCTTTGTCGACCACTACCGCACAATGTACCAGGAGGAGACGACCAACAACCACGCTGAGGAGTCTGTGTTACCACACGTAACTCGCACCCTCACCAGCGACGAAGCGGACGAGCTGATGGAGCCCAATACGCGTGACGAAACCCACGATGCAATCAAAAAAGGTGCTCTGAATAAGTCACCTGGTGTCGACGGATTGCCGATAGAATTTTATCGCGCTTTCTTCACACTAATGGCGTCACGGTGGACAACGATGTTTAATGAACTGCTGACGATGGGGAACGCCGTACCGCCGTCCTTCGTCACGGGAATTATTATACCCATCCACAAACCGACACCAGGTGTGACGACAGCACATTACCGTCCCCTGACTCTGCTTAACGCAGACTGTAAAATTTTTACACGCCTACTGGCAACGCGATGCCGCAAGATCCTGCCTAGCATTCTATCCCCGGAACAGACAACTCCGGGCGGCTCAGTTAATATACAAACGGCCACAGGAGAATGTCGCGATTTAATTGCACTGGCAGCGGCGTGCAGACTCCGCGCCGCAGTGGTTGCCATCGATTTTGACAGCGCATTCGACAAATTGCGGCATCTTTTTCTGTTCTCAGTGATGAACCGCATGGGTTTTCCACCAGCCTTTATCGACGTGATCCGGCGCCTGTACGGCACCGCCGAATCTCTGATTCGGGTTAACGGCCGTGTGGCGGGACCAGTGGTGATCCGGCGTTCCGTACGGCAAGGCTGCCCACTTTCGACCCTACTGTATGCCATAAGCCTGCAGCCACTCATCGGGAGTCTGACGAGCCACCTTTCTGGTCTCACTTTGCGACAGCACAGTTTTCGATGTCGTGCGTATGCGGACGACCTCCTCCTCTTGATCCGCTCACGGAGTGAAACACACACGGTACTTGATTTGATATCAACGTACGGCATTGCAGCGGGCAGTAACATGAATGTGGCTAAATCCGCGGCGATGCCCATTGGACGCGGCCTCTCATACGAAGACCTAGCACCTCTCCCGTGTGTACAACAACTACGATACCTTGGTATCATTTTCACCTCCACCGTGCGCCGCTCCGCTGCCATCAATTTTCGGCGTGCACTCCAAACTATCCGCACGACGGTGCGACAAAATCTTCTCCGACGACTCGATTCTTTACAACGTGTCCAATACCTCAATCAACATGTGGCGGCCAGAATGGTCCACATCGCACAGGTCCTCCCGCTGCCATCAACTATTGGACGCAGCCTCCAGGCTGCCCTCGGATACTTCCTTACGGCCGGTACGATCTTTAAGGTCCGCTGCGACACGCTCACCCTGCCCCCGCGAGCAGGAGGCCTCGGCCTTGTCAATGTGCGACTCCGAGCGGCGTCCTTGTACATGTCCACCATGCACAAGCAGTGGCACGGGGGCACCTCCCTCACGCGCAGCTTGCTGGAAATTCTTGTGCCCGCGACCATAACACCATCAGTACCAGTCGGACACATCAAGCATCATTTGACGCACATTTCTGATTTCATCGTCGACTTCAGTTATGCTCACACACACTTACCGACCACGCGTTCTCCTCGACCTAAAGATTTTTACACCCCACTACTTCGTTCCATATCCAGCAACAATGTCGAACTCAGACATCCGTCCAAGCGGTGGCACACGGTTTGGCGTCATATCCACCAGCCTTTTCTTCCCTCCAACGTCCGGGCAACATGGTACCAAGGCGCAAATGAAAAATTCGCCACAAACCATCGCCTTCACGCCATCGGACTACAGGACTCTCCACTTTGTTCCATTTGCCACCTCGTGGATGACGATGTCCATCAACTGACTTGTACTGCCACCAGTGACGTCTGGAAACTTGCCCGACAGTTCGTTGCCTGTTACCTCCGCGTTCCGCCGGACTCGATTGACCCACGGACTTTTATCCATCCTGAGAATACTTATTTCCCCGCCTCCAAAAATCATGCGATTGTATGGGTCAAGGGATGGACGATCAACTACATGTATAATGGTGGCGACAAATCACGCCTCGATTTCTGGCAGTACTTACAAACCGCCCACAGTGAAGTCGAACAGCGACCGCGCTACCGCGCCTTCTTCGCCAATTACCTACATGCGATCTTTACTTCACCCCCGCTCAGTTGGATGGTGCCACACGCCGACAGCACTCCCGCCCCCCCTGCTGACATCTGAGACTCCCCGCGCTACTTTCTACATTGTAACCCACAGTGGAGTAGGCGCATGGACACGAGCCTCCTTTCTTTAATGCACTACCCCAGACAACACTGGTCTTTCCCTCACTCCACTGTATATTGCTTCACACCTCTTAGATTACATCAGAATTATTATTCTTTTTTTCCCTACACCTTGTTCATAAAAAAAAAAAAAATTCCTCGCCTTGTACGAGTATATTGTCTTGTGTTATTTTCGCCGGTAGGATGGCATTTCTGTTGTATTTAAGTTTGTACCAATAAAGAGCCTTTTTTTCATTTACCCTTTTCCTGGTAAAAAAAAATATAAATAAAAATAAAACAAAAATAAATCAAAAAGCTACTTTGAGGGAGTGATTCAGGGATGGGAGGGGGGAGACATCGCGGCCAGGCCTCGGGTTTCGACCCCTGCCCGCCTTGTCTCCACCTACTCATAACTGAACACACTTAAAAAAAAAAAAAAAAAGATGGATAGAGCGTCTGCCATGTAAGCAGGAGATCCCGGGTTCGAGTCCCGGTCGGGGCACACATTTTCAACATGTCCCCAATGAAGTACATCAACGCCTGTTTGCAGCTAGGGTGTCCATTTAATTATCATTTCATTTTCGTGGCATTCCCTATGTGAACTCATAATTGTGGAAGCCGCAATGAATCACCACAAGTATGCATCCATCCTAACGGGCGGCCGTGTCCGCCCTTAAATACAGTTGGGTTTTCATCGGCACGATGGTATCTACCAGAAGAACAATGCAACGTGTCGCTCAGTTCCCACTGTACGTCCGTGGTTCGAGGAGCACCACGATGAGTTTGCTATACATCCCTGCCCTCCAAACTTTCCGTATTAAAACCCACTTGAGAATCTATCCTTTCAGGACCTCACTGACTCTCTTCCTGCATGTCTCGCAGTGGTAGGCGCTGCAAAAGGTGGTCTTCAGGCTTTTGACAGGTGGTCACATTAACGTGACTGCACGGTGTATACAGGGTGGTCCATTAATAGTGAGCGGGCCAAATATCTCACGAAATAAGCGTCAAACGAAAAAATTACAAAGAATGAAACTCGTCTAACTTGAAGGGGGAAACCAGATGGCGCTATGGCTAGTCCGCTAGATGACGCTGCCACAGGTCAAACGGATATCAACTGCATTTTTTTTTTAAATAGCAACTCCCATTCTGTTTTACATATTCGTGTAGTACGTAAAGAAATATGAATGTTTTAGTTGTTTCACTTTTTACGCTTTGTGACAAATGGCGCTGTAATGGTCACAAACGTATAAGTACGTAGTATCACGTAACATTCCGCCAGTGCGGACGGTATTTGCTTCGTGATACATTACCCGTGTTAAAATGGACCGTTCACCAATTGCGGAAAAGGTCGATATCGTGTTCACGTATGGCTACTGCGATCAAAATGCTCAACGGGTGTGTGCTATGTTGCTCGGTATCCTGGACGACATCATCCAAGAGTCCGGACCGTTTGCTGGGTAGTTACGTTATCTAAGGAAACAGTAAGTGTTCAGCCACTTTGAAACGTCTCCCACGACCTGCAGCAAATGATGATGCCCAAGTAAATGTTTTAGCTGCTGTCGCGGATAATCCGCACATCAGTAGCAGACAAATTGCGCGAGAATCGGAAATCTCAAAAACGTCGGTGTTGAGAATGCTACATCAACATCGATTGCACCCGTAGCATATTTCTATGCACCAGGAATTGCATGGTGACGACTTTGAACGTCGTGTACAGTTCTGCCACTGGGCACAAGAGAAATTACGGGACGATGACAGATTCTTTGTACGCGTTATATTTAGCGACGAAGCGTCATTCACCAACAGCGGTAACGTAAACCGGCATAATATGCGCTATTGGGCAACGGAAAATCCACGATGGCTGCGACAAGTGGAACATCAGCGACCTTGGCGAGTTAATGTATGGTGCGGAATTATGAGAGGAAGGATAATTGGCCCCCATTTTATCGATGGCAATCTAAATGGTGCAATGTATGCTGATTTCCTACGTAATGTTCTACAGATGTTACTACAAGAAGTTTCACTGCATGACAGAATGATGATGTACTGCCAACATGACGGATGTCCGACACAGAGCTCGCGCGCGGTGAATTGGTTCTCACACTTTCAGCCGATCTGACGTCCGAGGATTTCTTTCTGTGGGGAAACTTGAAGGATATTTACCATCGTGATCCACCGACAACGCCTGACAACAGGCGTCAGCGCATTGTCAATGCATGTGCGAACATTACGGAAGGCGAAGTACTCGCTGTTGAGTGGAATGTCGTTACGCGTATTGCCAAATGCATTGAGGTTGACGGACACCAATTTGAGCATTTATTGCATTAATGTGGTATTTACAGGTAATCACGCTGTAACAGCATGCGTTCTCAGAAATGATAAGTTCACAAAGGTACATGTATCACATTGCAACAACCGAAATAAAATGTTCAGACGTACCTACGTTCTGTATTTTAATTTAAAAAAACCTACTTGTTACCAACTGTTCGTCTAAAACTGTGAGCCATGTGTTTGTGACTATTACAGCGCCATCTATCACAAAGTGAAAAAAGTGGTCCAACTAAAACATTCATATTTCTTTACGTACTACACGAATATGCAATAAAAATGGAGGTGCCTATTTATAAAAACGCAGTTGATATTCGTTTGACCTACGGCAGCGCCATCTAGCGGGCTAAACATAGCGCCATCTGGTTTCCCCCTTCAAGCTAGACGAGTTTCTTTCTTTGTAGTTTTTTCGTTTGACGCATATTTCTTGAGATATTTGGCCCGGTCACGATCAGTGGACCACCCTGTATATCACGTCTCCTGTGGCCGTTATGATCTTACAATGAAATAAGTGAATGAATAATGAATTTAATCTATAATTGATTCTATAAATATAGTCAGTCTCTTCTTGCCCAGTCTTGAATCAAATTCACTTTATGGAATGAGAAAAGACTTTTTATTACGTGCCCCAACGTTGTACACAGTTTGTGGAAAGAGTCCGTGTAAAAATGTTTTACGAAACGTATCTACTATTGATTGAATGCGATGCACTACGAAGAAGATCACAGTATTTCTGTTGTGTTTATTATCAAATTATAGTCAACTAGTCAGATGCGAGTGAAAAAGTTATTTACTTTGAGAAGTTCAAAAATGGCACTGAGCACTATGGGACCTAACTTCTGAGGTCATCAGTCACCTAGAACTTAGAACTACTTAAACCTAACTAACCTAAGGACATCACACACATCCATGCCCGAGGCAGAATTCGAACCTGCGACCGTAACAAATAATATTTCGACGACGAGTATTTACAGAAGTACAATTTGATGTCCAAGTACAGAGGGCAGAGACAAACTGTTTCACGATGAAAAATTTTGAATTCGGAGTACCGGGTAAAATATACTACAGTCCATTAGTGCTGGAAAATATTAATTTCGAGTATAGTTGCCAATGCAGAAAGCAACGATGCACTGATTTTATCGATGGTTATCTGGGCAACAGGACGAAACATATAATTGAATTTTACGACAATTTCTCAAGGTGAATATAGATAGGAATTTTCTTTTTTTTACCATGTTGTTGTTGTTGTTGTGGTCTTCAGTCCAGAGACTGGTTTGATGCAGCTCTGCATGCTACTCTATCCTGTGCAAGCTTCTTCTTCATCGCCCAGTACCTACTGCAACGTAAATCCTTCTGAATCTGTTCAGTGTATTCATCTCGTGGTCTCCCTCTACGATTTTTACCCATCACGCTGCCCTCCAATACTAAACTGGTGGTCCCTTGATGCCTCAGAATACGTCCTACCACACGATCCCTTCCTCTAGTCAAGTTGTGCCACATATTTCTCTTCTCCCCAATTTTATTCAATACCTCTTCATTAGTTATGCGATCTACCCATCTAATCTTCAGCATTTTTCTGTAGCACCACATTTCGAAAGATTCTATTCTCTCCTTGTCCAAGCTATTTATCGTCCACGTTTCACTTCCATACATGGCTACACACCATACAAATACTTTCAGAAACGACTTCCTGACACTTAAATCTATACTCGATGTTCACAAATTTCTCTTCTTGAGAAACGCTTTCCTTGCCATTGCCAGTCTACATTTTATATCCTCTCTACTTCGACCATCATCAGTTATTTTGCTCCCCAAATAGCAAAACTCCTTTACTACTTTAAGCGTCTAATTTCTTAATCTATTCCTTCAGCATCACCCGATTTAATTCGACTACATTCCATTATCCTCGTTTTGCTTTTGTTGATGTGCATCTTATACCCTCCTTTCAACACACTGTCCATCCCGCTCAGCTGCTCTTCCAGGCCCTTTGCTGTCTCTGACAGAATTACAATGTCATCACCGAACCTCAAAGTTTATATTTCTTCACCATGGATTTTAATTCCTACTCTGAATTTCTCTTTTGTTTCTTTTACTGCTTGCTCAACATACGGATCGAATAACATCGGTGATAGGCTACAACCCTGTCTCACTCCCTTCCCAACCACTGCTTCCCTTTCATGCCCCTCGTCTCTTATAACTGCCATCTGGTTTCTGTACAAATTGTAAATAGCCTTTCGCTCCCTGTATTTTACACCTGCCACCTTTTTACCATATTCTGCCTCAAATTAGGGAAACCTGCAATTGTTTACGAAATTAATGAAATACAGTCTAACTGTATCCGATATCAGTCGTAATCGTGGTGATGCGATGGCACACGACCGGATCACTGTAAACCGAAGATTCATATTCGAAAGGAAACCCTTTCACCATAAACTCACAAACTACAGTATTTCGCCACCATCAAAGTATATTGATTAGTGTAGTACTATGTGTGTCTAAAAAATAAGTGATGATACGCTAGAAAATATGACACTATGCAGTGACCATCCTTAGAGTGTGAGAAGCCTATTTCTGGGACAATGGAAGTACAACAAAAATCAAAATTTTGCATGTGTGACTACGTATGTATGTTTGTGTCTGTTTGTACGCCTAATGTGCGTGGAACTTTGAAGAATTTTTTTTGTCTATTGTTTTCTTTCTTGTGACAATGCGTCAAAAATACCCAATGTGTACGAAATATGGACGGCAGCTGTGTTTCGCTTCACATAGAAGATTAATGCTGGAATTCTCCGTGAACTGTGAGGCATTTGTGAGACTTCAGAAAACAGTAAAACTACGGCGAAGCAACTGTGTCGTTTTCGTGGGGCATGCCACGTGCATATGCAACTTGAGTGGTGCGGATGACATTCAAGTGGAAGAATGTGATCTAATTATACTTATCCCGTGACTATGACGCTGAGGGATGGAATGCAAGTATAAGGTCAACAGCTGGACAACTCTCGCAGGCAGAAATATCTTTCGTTTCCAAGCTATAATTGCATCCTATTAGGGGCAAATTCTGACGTTGCCTAAGTATATTACTAATTTCTCGCAAATTTCTCGTTCATCTATATCGCTGAACGGCTAAAATTCTCACCCAGTCAGTTACCCCACTTACAGGTTGCCTATCTAACGCCATCTGGGGCCACCAAAAATGTGATTTTTCAGTATTCCATAGAGTTGAATCAGTGAGTTTGAAAGGGCGGTCATCTCCACTTTTTTTTTCAAATTACATTTATGGGTGATATCTGTATCCTTACATCTGTATTCGTCGTTTAACATAACAAGGGGTCATGTCCCATAGCAGAAGTGCTCGCTTGATGAGCACAGAGTTAGAGAAGGGCCATGTCCAGATGAACAAGGCTATAGTGGACCTACTCCAAAGAAAAAGAAGAAACTCGAAGCTGTAACGAAAGTTCTACAATACACATCTGATGAGCAAAAACTAGTTTATAACAGTATTATTATAAGACATACAGTTCAGGAGCTATGACGTCATGAACATTAAGATCTGTAAATAACTATCTTTTCTGGAAACGAAGCTGTCTTTTACATGGGAGTTAGATTCTTTGGAGGATCAGGTGAGGTGGAATATTACTGGTTTGATAACTAAAACATTACATACATTTTTGTTTCCATCCTTTGACTGGTTTTATTCGGCTCTCCACGATTCCCTCTCCTGTGTCAACCTCTTCAATTCCGAATAGCTCTTACGCCCAACATCGTCAGTTATAAATCTATTTCTTACGTCCTTCTTAAAAAAAAAAAAAAAAAAAAAAAGTTCAAATGGCTCTGAGCACAATGCGACTTAACTTCTGAGGTCATCAGTCGCCTAGAACTTAGAACTACACTCCTGGAAATGGAAAAAAGAACACATTGACACCGGTGTGTCAGACCCACCATACTTGCTCCGGACACTGCGAGAGGGCTGTACAAGCAATGATCACACGCACGGCACAGCGGACACACCAGGAACCGCGGTGTTGGCCGTCGAATGGCGCTAGCTGCGCAGCATTTGTGCACCGCCGCCGTCAGTGTCAGCCAGTTTGCCGTGGCATACGGAGCTCCATCGCAGTCTTTAACACTGGTAGCATGCCGCGACAGCGTGGACGTGAACCGTATGTGCAGTTGACGGACTTTGGGCGAGGGCGTGCATGCGGGAGGCCGGGATGACGTACCGCCGAATTGCTCAACACGTGGGGCGTGAGGTCTCCACAGTACATCGATGTTGTCGCCAGTGGTCGGCGGAAGGTGCACGTGCCCGTCGACCTGGGACCGGACCGCAGCGACGCACGGATGCACGCCAAGACCATAGGATCTTACGCAGTGCCGTAGGGGACCGCACCGCCACTTCCCAGCAAATTAGGGACACTGTTGCTCCTGGGGTATCGGCGAGGACCATTCGCATCCGTCTCCATGAAGCTGGGCTACGGTCCCGCACACCGTTAGGCCGTCTTCCGCTCACGCCCCATCATCGTGCAGCCCGCCTCCAGTGGTGTTGCGACAGGCGTGAATGGAGGGACGAATGGAGACGTGTCGTCTTCAGCGATGAGAGTCGCTTCTGCCTTGGTGCCAATGATGGTCGTATGCGTGTTTGGCGCCGTGCAGGTGAGCGCCACAATCAGGACTGCATACGACCGAGGCACACAGGGCCAACACCCGGCATCATGGTGTGGGGAGCGATCTCCTACACTGGCCGTACACCACTGGTGATCGTCGAGGGGACACTGAATAGTGCACGGTACATCCAAACCGTCATCGAACCCATCGTTCTACCATTCCTAGACCGGCAAGGGAACGTGCTGTTCCAACAGGACAATGCACGTCCGCATGTATCCCGTGCCACCCAACGTGCTCTAGAAGGTGTAAGTCAACCACCCTGGCCAGCAAGATCTCCGGATCTGTCCCCCATTGAGCATGTTTGGGACTGGATGAAGCGTCGTCTCACGCGGTCTGCACGTCCAGCACGAACGCTGGTCCAACTGAGGCGCCAGGTGGAAATGGCATGGCAAGCCGTTCCACAGGACTACATCCAGCATCTCGACGATCGTCTCCATGGGAGAATAGCAGCCTGCATTGCTGCGAAAGGTGGATATACACTGTACTAGTGCCGACATTGTGCATGCTCTGTTGCCTGTGTCTATGTGCCTGTGGTTCTGTCAGTGTGATCATGTGATGTATCTGACCCCAGGAATGTGTCAATAAAGTTTTCCCTTCCTGGGACAATGAATTCACGGTGTTCTTTTTTTAATTTCCAGGAGTGTAATTAAACCTAACTAACCTAAGGACATCACACACATCCATGCCCGAGGCAGGATTCGAACCTGCGACCGTAGCGGTCTCTCGGCTCCAGGCTGCAGCGCCTAGAACCGCACGGCCACTCCGGCCCGCGAGTCCTTCTTGCTTCGTTCGTCGATGGATGACAAACTCTAACGTTTTAATCTCTTATTCGGTTTCCTGAGAACGTCATTCCTACCGTGAGGAAGCTAAAGGGGTCTCAGATTCTAGCAGGCTACAAAAGGGCAACATAATGAAGACTTCTCAATGAGGTAGAGTAGGTCTTCTCACTTGGGCAACATAATGAAAACTTCTCAATGAGGCAGAGTAGGTCTCCTCACTAGGAAGCTTCTGGGTGGTCATTCGGGAGGACGACGGTTCAATCCCGCGTCCGGCCATCCTGATTTAGGTTTTCCGTGATTTCCCTAAATCACTCCAGGCAAATGCCGGGATGGTTCCTCTGAAAGGGCACGGCCGACTTCCTTCCCAATCCTTCCCTAATCCGATGAGACCGATGACCACGCTGTCTGGTCTCCTTCCCCAAACCAACCAACCAACCAACTTCTGGGTAGTGACTGTACTGTGCTGCTATTTCCCAGGTATTCTCATGTCAACTGAAGTGCGTTACATAACATTGCTAACTCTACTGCGTACAAATAAGGAAACGTATCACTCGCTTCTAAACTTTAAATACTGATGCAGAATTCGTAATGTTGGCCAAACAAGAGCTGAACCTGAGCACCCTGGTGCATGTTTGGTATTTATCACACGAATTTTCAATACATAAGAAATGAGATACTGACATCAGAGAACTACTATTCATATTCCTTAAAATATTTCCAACAATTAAAACTTTAAATCCAAATACCGATAACGTGACACAGCTACTGACTCCTGTTTTTTGGAAAGTATGACGTTGTGTCTATATTTTACGCACTACAACTTCGCACCTGATTAGAAGTGAAATGCATTATTTCTGTTGTTATTGTTGTTTTCAGTCTGAAGACTCGTTTGATGGAACTAGTCTTTCCTGTGCAATTCTCTTTATCTCTCCTTAACTACGCACATCAAAAGAAGTTTTGCATCACTTCGGTTCCGAGAGTTCCGGAACCTGCACAGAAAATTGGAATAGAGATCAATATAAACATCATTTCCACCCTTTTTATTGCTCATGAAAACCACATGTTACATGTTGTAATACCATACAGAGAGACCTTCAGAGGTGGTGGTCCAGATTGCTATACACACCGTTACCTCTAATAGCCCGTAGCACGTCCTCTTGCATTGCTGCATGCCTGTATTCATCACGGCATAATATCCACAGGTTCATCAAGGCACTGTTTGTCCAGATTGTCCCGCTCCTCAACGGCGATTCGGCGAAGCTGCCTGAGAGTGGTTGGTGGGTCACGTCGTCCATAAACAGCCCTTTTCAATCTATCCCAGGCATGTTCGATAGGGTTCGTGTCTGGAGGACATGCTGGCCACTCTAGTCGAGCAATGTCGTTATCCTGAAGGAAGTCATTCACAGGATGTGCACGATGGGGGCTCGAACTGTCGTCCATGAAGACGAATGCCTCGCCAATATGCTGCCGATGTGGTTGCACTACCGGTCGGCGGATGGCGTTCACGTATCGTACAGCCGTTACAGGGGCTTCCATGACCACCAACGGCGTACGACGGCACACATAATGCCACCCCAAAACAGCAGGGAACCTTCATCTTGCTGCACTCACTAGACAGTGTGTCTAAGGTGTTCAGCCTGACCAGGTTGACTCCAAACACGTCTCGGACGATTGTCTGATTAAAGGGATATGCGACACTCATCAGTGAAGGAGCGTGATGCTAATACTGATCGGTCCATTCGGCGTGTTGTTGGGCCCATCTGTACCGCGCTGCATGGGGTCGTGGTTGCAACAAAGATGGGCCTCACCATGGACGTTGGGCGTGAAGTTGCGCAACTTGAAGCCTATTGCGCAGAGTTCATGTGGCTGCACGAAAAGCATTATTCAACATGGTGGCGTTGCTGTCAATGTTCCTCCGAGCCATAATCCGCAGGTGGCGGCCATCCACTGCAGTAGTAGCCCTTGGCCGGCCTGAGCGAGGCATGTCATCGACAGTTCCTGTCTTTCTGTATCTTCTCCATGTCCGAACAACATCGCTTTGGCTCACTCGGAGACGCCTGGACACTTCACTTGTTGAGAGCCCTTCATGGCACAAAGTAACAATGCGGACGCGATCGAACCGCGGTATTGACCGTCTAGGCATGGTTGAACTACAGACAACTCGAGCCGTGTACCTCCCTCCTGGTGGAATGACTGGAAGTGATCGGCTGTCGGACTCCCTCCGTCTAATAGGCGCTGCTCCTGCATGGTTGTTTACATCTTTTGGCGGGTTTAGTGACGTCTCTGAACAGTCAAAGGGACTGTCTCTGTGATACAATATCCACAGTAAACGTCTGTCTTCAGGAGTTCAGAGAATCGGGGTGATACAAAACTTTTTTGATGTGTGTATAGTAGCCTATATCCATTTGTACGGGTTTGCTGTAGGCAAACTGTATGCTACCTCTCAGCCTCCCCCCCCCCCCCCCCCCCTCCACCCCAATATTCCCTCAGTCAGTAAATTTAAGATTTCTTGATGCCTGAGGATGCGTACTATCAAGGGATCCGCTGTTTTAGCCTGATATAAACTAAATGTATAAACTGGCAGAGAAAAGAATTGTCACCATAAAACCAACGTCAGTCGTCGCCGACACGCGTGTATAATACCGATTCATTATATTAACTTATTTCCACATTTGACTTATTAATACAGTAAACATAACGTTTTTGTGCTGTTCATCTTTACAAAAAGATCTAAAATAATCAAATATTCATACACCTCTTAACAAATTATTTTCTGTGTTTTTTTATGGATATGTTCGATCAGTGATATGTGTAATAACCACACGAAAGTTGTTCGGGTCAAATGAACACGAAATATCACCTACATACGAAGCAGCAACTATAGGAGACAACATTTTTTTATGCTGCAGTTTATACAACACTGAAGGACAGCCTAATGTCTGATACTTATAAACTGCCAATATTTATTCCTGTTAAATATGGAATTTCTCTGTTTCTTTACTGACGAGATTTCTATTTAAACAAAATCTAAAACAGATTCCTGTTACTTATCACAAACTGAACATTCATGTGAATTTCCTACCACTTTCGTTCAGAGAACACCGTTGTGATAATATGCTGAAAGCTGTGTGCAGCAGCTAAGGCTGCTGTGAGGGCAGGACGGAGACTACCGCGGCTGACTCAGCAACAGGTTGACCCACTTCCGCCAGCAGTTTCGACCATACTCTCGTCTCTTGCCAGGCTTCTGCGAGCACGCATCCACAACTTGTGTGCTGACGTGCTCAAAGCCAAGGAATGTGCACAGGCCTCATAGCTCTGGAAAATATCTTGTGTGTCGCCGCGTTCTCTTACTAACAGAGATCGAAAATACGTGGCGTTGTTACTACGGCAGGATGGCAGATGGCAGTCAAATCGTACTACGTGATTCATTTTTCTTCTTCTTCTTCTTCTTCTTCTTCACCTGTTTCCAGTGTATCTACTGTGTCGATATTGCCATACATTGGTTTTGACCGGAATCCTTTCCTAACACTGTCACTTCCCCCAGTGGCTGAAATTGTGTACATCTGTCAGTGTCTAGAGTAAATCTCATATTAAAATGTGACAACGTTTCCGAAGTGATTGTGTATCGTGTATCTGAGGCATGATCGGTATATTTACCTAGACGGATACGGGAAATCGCCTAAAAGCCACATCCCGGCTGACCGTCTTTGATTCGCTCGGCGGCTTCGATCCGCGGCCGTGGTATCTCCCCGTGTCCCCCGGAGCGAGCGTTTTAACGCGCTCGGCTATCCGGGCGGCTCTTCATTTGTTTTTGTTCAGTAACAACGAGTTGCGTTGACGTGAGGCATTCTTGTGGGAACGTCTGTAGAAGGATGTATGAACTCAGGAATGAACTTTACTCCTTACCTTCTTCAAGAGAAACATTTGAGTTCCGAAAAGTTCGTCGATGTGATTCTGTTTTTAAGATTGCGTATTTTTGTTATATCTATGAAAAAAAAATTAATTCTTCGAATTTATCCCTTCAAGCTAATGAGACCAACATTATGCAACCTTCAGACTATTGTGGAAGAAAAAGTTGGATGATAAATATATGCATTACTTTTTCCCTGATCTTCACACAGTTTTAGAAGACAATGATTTGGAGTGGATAACTGAAGCCTGTGTTTGTGGCTCATTTAACTGAACTCAGAGATTACTTTCTGAAGTACTTTGCAGAAGAAGCTGATCAGCACAACTGGGTCAGTACAGAACTGCCATCAACACTTATCACTGAAGAACAACAGCAGGCTACACAATGAAATCGAAGTTCTTTTCCTCTTCACTGCTTGTGTTTTGGAGCTCGGTGAAACGGGAGTAGGGGAGGAGGAGGAGGAGGAGGAGATTAGTGTTTAACGTCCCGTCGACAACGAGGTGAGGGAAGGATGGGAAAGGAAATCGGCCGTGCCCTTTCAAAGGAACGATCCCGGCATTTGCCTGAAGCGATTTAGGGAAATCACGGAAAACCTAAATCAGGATGGCCGGAGACGGGATTGAACCGTCGTCCTCCCGAATGCGAGTCCAGTGTGCTAACCACTGCGCCACCTCGCTCGGTGAAACGGGAGTGTCCGCAAGTAAAGAACAAGCTCTGCAAGTTTTGATAGCAGTTGTAGCTGCCCAGTTACGTGAGGTATGTTTATCAGCACTTGCAGTCATTAACAAAAAATACAGATCACCAATGAATATGGAGAAAGAGGTATGCAGTTTCCAATCTTGTGCCGAGATAAGAAAAACTGATGATGAGTTTATTCTTTCCAATAATTTAGTTGCGAGAATAAAATGTAGTAACATCACAATTTAATGAAATGTGTTATGTCGACAGTTGATAACGAAATAACAACAGTTATTTAGTGTTGGTTTGCTGTATGCCACAGATGGATTGGAAGAATTTCTAACAACAGTTATTTATTTTTTTGTCTAAGCTTAAATTCATGTGCCCCACACTTCAAGTACGATGCCATTTGCGAAATGAACAGCAGGTGTTTATGTTCAGGTCACGGGAGCCGTGGACCGAAAAAGGTTGAAAACCTTCTTTACATACCCCAATCCCTCATGTCTTATTCACAACGTCGTTGTCCACATCTGCACACAGACTCGCTAAACCGCCGTATGATGCATACCTTGTACCACTGTTACACACTACATTTCCTGATCCACTCGCAAACTGAGCTATGGAAAAACAACTGCATATACGCATCCGTACGAGCCCTAATTTATGTTACGTTATCTTCATGGTCCTTACACCAAAAGTGTGTTGACGGCAATGGAATCGTTCTGCAGTCAGTTTCAAATCCCACTTCTCTAAGTTTTCCTAATGGTGTTCCGTGAAAAGAACTTTGTCTTCCCTCCAGAGATTTCCACTTGAGTTTACGAAGCATGTCCGTAATACTCGCGTGAGGATTGAATGTATCGGCAACAAATTTAACAGCCCGCCTCTGAATTGCTTTGATGTCCTCCATTAATCCGACCTGGTGGGGATCCCAAACGCTCGAACAGAACTGAAGAATGGGTCGCACTAGCCTTATAAGTGCGGATTTATTTACAGATTAATCACATTTTCCGCCCAATAAAGCGAAGTCGACCGTCCGCCTTCTCTGCTACCATCCTTACATGCGCGTTCCATTTCACGTCGCTTGGAAACGTCTGCCCAGATATTTAATCGATGTTCCTGCGTCGAGTAGTACATTACTAATGCTGTATTCGAACATTACGGCGTCACCTGCATTAAATTATGTTTCCCTACATTTAGAGCAAGTTGCCATTCATCACATCAACCCGCCATTTTGTAGAAGTCATCTCGTATCCTCCTGTAGTTAGTGAACGACCACACCTTCCATAACACCACAGCATCGTCAGTAAACAGCTGTCACCTTGTCTGTCAGATTATTTATGGATGTAGAGAATAATAGCGGGCCTCTCACACTTCCCTGGGGCACTCCTGACGATACTCGTGTCTCTGATGAACACTCGCCTTCGAGGACAACATACTGGATTCTGTTGCTTAAGAAGTCTTCGAGCCACTCACATATCTGGAAACCTATTCCGTGCGTTCGAACCTTCGTTAACAGTCCGCAGAAGAGCATCGTGTCAAACACTATCTGGGAATCTAGAAATATGTTGTCTGCCTGTTTCCTTCATCCATAGTAGTGTATGATGTGAGACAAGGGCAAGCTGAGTTTCGCACGAACAATGCTTTCTAAATCCATGCTCACTCGTAGACAGAAGCTATTTCGTCTCAAGGAAATTTGCCCTGTGTGTACATAAGTGTGCTAAATATACGATGATGTCAGATAGTGATCGCACAGTCTTCTTCGAATACAGGTTCTCTAACTATACTCAACCGGATTTCGCGTGAGCTACGTTCTCTTTCTTCTAAGGATCCCCCGCGGATTTCCGTTCCACTTCCGTATGGGCTGTGCAGACTTGTTACGACGCTAGTGGTGCGTTTCTGAATTCGCTTGACTGCTTGTTTAGGACTCCAAACACTGGCACGATACTACAGAATTGGTCACAGTAGCGCCTTGCATGCGATTTTCTAAACAAATACATCGTATTTTCGCAGAAATCTCGTCTGATACAGGGTTATTACAAATGATTGAAGCGATTTCACAGCTCTACAATACCTTTATTATTTGAGATATTTTCACAATGCTTTGCACACACATACAAAAACTCAAAAAGTTTTTTTAGGCATTCACAAATGTTCGATATGTGCCTCTTTAGTGATTCGGCAGACATCAAGCCGATAATCAAGTTCCTCCCACACTTGGCGCAGCATGTCCCCATCAATGAGTTCGAAAGCATCGTTGATGCGAGCTCGCAGTTCTGGCACGTTTCTTGGTAGAGGAGGTTTAAACACTGAATCTTTCACATAACCCCACAGAAAGAAATTGCATGGGGTTAAGTCGGGAGAGCGTGGAGGCCATGACATGAATTGCTGATCATGATCTCCACCACGGTCGATCCATCGGTTTTCCAATCTCCTGTTTAAGAAATGCCGAACATCATGATGGAAATGCGGTGGAGCACCATCCTGTTGAAAGATGAAGTCGGCGCTGTCGGTCTCCAGTTGTGGCATGAGCCAATTTTCCAGCATGTCCAGATACACGTGTCCTGTAACGTTTTTTTCGCAGAAGGAAAAGGGGCCGTAAACTTTAAACCGTGAGATTGCACAAAACACGTTAACTTTTGCTGAATTGCGAATTTGGTGCACGAATGCGTGAGGATTCTCTACCACCCAGATTCGCACATTGTGTCTGTTCACTTCACCATTAAGAAAAAATGTTACTTCATCACTGAAAACAAGTTTCGCACTGAACGCATCCTCTTCCATGAGCTGTTGCAACCGCGCCGAAAATTCAAAGCGTTTGACTTTGTCATCGGGTGTCAGGGCTTTTAGCAATTGTAAACGGTAAGGCTTCTGCTTTAGCCTTTTCCGTAAGATTTTCCAAACCGTCGGCTGTGGTACGTTTAGCTCCCTGCTTGCTTTATTCGTCGACTTCCGCGGACTACGCGTGAAACTTGCCCGCACGCGTTCAACCGTTTCTTCGCTCACTGCAGGCCGACCCGTTGATTTCCCCTTACAGAGGCATCCAGAAGCTTTAAACTGCGCATACCATCGCCGAATGGAGTTAGCAGTTGGTGGATCTTTGTTGAACTTCGTCCTGAAGTGCCGTTGCACTGTTATGACTGACTGATGTGAGCGCATTTCAAGCACGACATACACTTTCTCGGCTCCTGTCGCCGTTTTGTCTCACTGCGCTCTCGAGCGCTCTGGCGGCAGAAACCTGAAGTGCGGCTTCAGCCGAACAAAACTTTATGAGTTTTTCTACGTATCTGTAGTGTGTCGTGACCATATGTCAATGAATGGAGCTACAGTGAATTTATGAAATCGCTTCAATCATTTGTAATAGCCCTGTACTGACTTCACCTGGTCGTCCCATCTCATGTTGCTTCTTAGCGAAAGATCTTGCCGACAACCCGAGAAAATTCTGGTGATACGTAAAATCACTGAGATGGTCAAAGACTACTATACAGTCGCTCATCGAGCAGTTTAGGGTGGTAACAGAAGACTGCAAAAGTAAAGTTGAAATCTGCAATTTAAAGTTTAAGAAATCATTCACGCAGGAGGATAGTACAAACATACTGTCGTTTGACTGCCGCACAGAATCCCACACAGAGCACACAGTAATGGCATACGTGGCGTAGAGAAGCAGCTGAAAGAGTTGAAGGCAAATATGTCGGCAGGTCCAGATGGAATCCAAATTCAGTTTCACAGAGAGTACTCTGCGGCTTTGGTCCCTTAGTTAGGTTGCATTTATCGCGAATCACTCGCGCAGTGCAAATTCAAAAGCGACGGGAACGAAGCGCATTTGATATCTGTATATAAAAGGAGTAAAATAACGGACCCGCATAATTACACACCAATATGCTTAACATCGGTTTGCTGCAGAATCCTTGAACATATTCCGAGTTCGAATATAATAAATTTCCTAGACACAGAAAAGCTTCTGTCCACAAATCAGCACGGATTTAGAAAGACTCGCTTGTGGGAAAGTCGTCTTGGTCTTGTTTCACATGATATCCAGCAAACCGTACATGGAATGCATCAGGCAGATTCCATAATAGTGTATTTCTGGAAAGCGGTTTGACACGGCGCCACACTGCAGACTGTTGACGGAGACCCGAGCGTACGGAGTATGTTCCCAGGTATGTGAGCGGTTAAAAGACTTTGTACGTTGCCTTTGACGGCGGGAGTTAATCGGACACAAGGGCACCGTCAGGAGTGCCTAGAGTAGTGTTTTAGGACAATTCTTATCCTCTACACACATAAATTATCTGATGCACAAGGTTAACATAAATTTACGGCTGTTTGCTGATGACGCGATGGTGTACGGGAAGGTGAGGTCGTTGAGTGACTGTAGGAGGATAGTAGATTACTTAGACGGAATTCCTAGTCAGTGTGATGAATGGCATCTAGCTCTAAATGTAAAAAAAAAATGTAAATTAATGGGGATGAGTAGGGAAAACCATCCTGGAATCTTCGAATACATTATCGGTTGGGTACTACCTGAAACAGTTACATGGATTAGATATCTGGGTGTAACACGGCAAAGCGATATGAAATGGAATGATCATGTCAGGTTGGTAGCAGGGATGACGAATGCTAGACTTCTTTTTATTGAGAGAATTTTGGGAAAGTGTAGCTGTTCTACAATGAAGAGCCAAAGAAACTGTTACACCTGCCTAACATCGTGTAGGGCCCCGCGAGCACGCAGAAGTGCCGCAACACGACGCGCCATGGACTCGACTAACGTCTGAAGCAGTGCTGGAGGGAACTGACACCATGAATCCTGCAGGGCTGTCCATAAATCCCTAAAAGTACAAAGGATGGAGATCTCTTCTGAACAGCACGTTGCAAGGCATCCCAGATATGCTCAATAATGTTCATCTCTGGGGAGATTGGTGGCAGGCGGAAGTGTTTAAACTCAGAAGAGTGTTTCTGGAGCCACTCTGTAGCAATTCTGGACGTGTGGGGTGTCGCATTGCCCTGCAGGAATTGGCCAAGTGCGTCGGAATGCACAATGGACATGCATGGGTGCAGGTGATCAGACAGGAAACTTACGTACGTGTCATCTGTCAGAGTCGCATCTAAATGTACAGTAGTTCCGCATCACTCCAGCTCCACACGCCCCACACCATTACAGAGCCTCCATCAGCTTGAACAATCCCCTGCTGACATGTAGGGTTCATGGATTCATGAGGTTGTCTCCATCTGCTCGATACAATTTGACCAGGCAACATGTTTCCAGTCATTAACAAACCAATGTTGGTGTTGATGGGCCCAGGCGAGGCATAAAACTTTGTGTCGTGCAGTCACGAAGGGTAGACGAGTGGGCCTTCGGCTCCGAAAGCTCATATCGATGATGTTCCGATGAATGGTTCGCACGCTGACACTTGTTGATGACCCAGCGTTGAAATCTGCAGCGATTTGCTGAAAGGTTGTACATCTGTCACGTTGAACGATTCTCTTCAGACGCCGTTGATTCCGCTGTTGCACGATCTTTTTCCGGCCGCAGCGATCTCGGAGATTGATGTTTTACCGGATTCCTGATATTGGTTCAAATGGTTCATATGGCTTTGAGCACCACGGGACTTAACTTCTGTGGTTATCAGTCCCCTAGAACTTAGAACTACTTAGACCTAACTAACCTAAGGACAGCACACACATCCATGACCGAGGCAGGATTCGAACCTGCGACCGAAGCGGTCGCGCGATTCCAAACTGTAGCGCCTAGGTCAGGCCGGCCGAAGTGGCCGCGCGGTTCTGGCGCTGCAGTCTGGAACCGCGAGACCGCTACGGTCGCAGGTTCGAATCCTGCCTCGGGCATGGATGTGTGTGATGTCCTCAGGTTAGTTAGGTTTAACTAGTTCTAAGTTCTAGGGGACTAATGACCTCAGCAGTTGAGTCCCATAGTGCTCAAAGCCATTTTTTTTTGTAGCGCCTAGAGCCGCTCGGCCACCTCGGCCGGCTGATTCCTGATATTCACGGTGCACTTGTGAAATGGTCGTAGCAGAAAATTCCCACTCCATCGCTACCTTGGAGGCGGTGTGATCCATCGCTAGGGCACCGACTACAACAGCACGTTGAAGCTCACTCAAATCTTGATAACCTGTCATTCTAGCAGCAGTAACAGATCTAACAACTGCACCACGCACTTGTTGTCTTCGTGAGGGTTGTCTTATATAGGCGTTGCCGACCGCAGCACCATATTCTGCCTGTTAACATATCTCTGTATTTGAATACGCAAGCTTATACCAGTTTCTTTCACGTTTCAGCGTATAAAAGGGACGGCGTTCAAATGTTAAAATGTATGTGAATACCTAAGGGACCAAAATGCTGAGGTCATCGGTCCCAAGACTTACACACTACTTAAACTAACTTATGCTAAGAACGACACTAACGCCTATGCCCGAAGGAGGACTCGAACCCCCGTTGGGAGGAGGGACGGCGTGTAGAACAATAGTGCGACTCGTTCTTGGGTGCTATTAAGAGTGTTTCGAATCCTCACCAGCTCAAATTAAAGGAAGATATCGAAATAATTCGGAGGCGGGCTGCTAGGTTTGTTACCGGTAGTTTCTGTTAGTAGACAGCACTCAAATGAGATACACTGGAGACGCTCTTTTCGCGAGGCACTATCGCGGAAAGTTAGAGAACCGACATTTTAGGCCGACTGCACAACGATCCTGCTGCCGCCAACGTACATTTCTCGAAATAGTTCTAGCCTTGCTCTCTTTTCGAGTGGAACAGAAATTGAAATGAATAGTAGTGGTTCAGAATATCCTCCGCCAAGTACCATACGGTGGTTTGCGGAGCATGTAGGTAAATGTAGAGCTTAGTATCATTCCAGATAGTTATACTGATCAACGTTTTCAAGATGTCCACCATCTACCATATAATGAGGCGTTAAAGGGATCTTCCTCTTCGCTTCGGGTATTTGTTATATTTGCCCACATGTAAAGAGAGCTGCCACTCGACACACGAACTAGAAATTCCTTGCAATCACCAAACGACGTTACTCTTTTTTTTTATAGGCAACTGTGTTGTCAGCGAACGGTCTTCTAGTGTTGCAGATCCCAGCTGGCAACTGTTTATTTGTGTAATTTGAGTACAAAGAGGAAGACATGTGCCGATTGTGACCATTACAATGTGCTCTGATACCGTGGTTTATAATCGAAATCTTGAGAAGTATCGTTTGGAGTGACATGGTGCGATACCGACAATAGGGATCAGTCCGTCGCATGGATACGTTAATCCCTTGCAGTCTGCTTCCCGCATTTCAAGAGAAACAGCTTACACGTTGGCATCGGCTTTAAGCTACTCTGTCCTCAGGCTTCGCTTATGAACAAATGCGCAACACTTGCCCTTGCAGGCACTCACATCTACTTCGTGTAGATCTGTTGGAGACTGAAATGAACGCCACAAACCTAACCCACCGTAAATGTTAACTGCTCGTGCATCGTCTGTTCACAGAGGGATGTAAGTGTTTGAAGGCTGGCGCTTAGAAGATGACAACTATTTTTAATTTCTGCGATAGATACAGAAGAACGCGATGAACCCCTGGAAGACGGGATAAAATTAATTCTGTTGATGGATGATGTAGCTGTTGTTGTTAAGCGAAATAACGCAAAATTTGTGACTGTTTTGAATAAAGAGGCCGCGTTTAAATTCTGTAGGGATATACACTCCTGGAAATTGAAATAAGAACACCGTGAATTCATTGTCCCAGGAAGGGGAAACTTTATTGACACATTCCTGGGGTCAGATACATCACATGATCACACTGACAGAACTACAGGCACATAGACACAGGCAACAGAGCATGCACAATGTCGGCACTAGTACAGTGTATATCCACCTTTCGCAGCAATGCAGGCTGCTATTCTCCCATGGAGACGATCGTAGAGATGCTGGATGTAGTCCTGTGGAACGGCTTGCCATGCCATTTCCACCTGGCGCCTCAGTTGGACCAGCATTCGTGCTGGACGTGCAGACCGCGTGAGACGACGCTTCATCCAGTCCCAAACATGCTCAGTGGGGGACAGATCCGGAGATCTTGCTGGCCAGGGTAGTTGACTTACACCTTCTAGAGCACGTTGGGTGGCACGGGATACATGCGGACGTGTATTGTCCTGTTGGAACAGCAAGTTCCCTTGCCGGTCTAGGAATGGTAGAACGATGGGTTCGATGACGGTTTGGATGTACCGTGCACTATTCAGTGTCCCCTCGACGATCACCAGTGGTGTACGGCCAGTGTAGGAGATCGCTCCCCACACCATGATGCCGGGTGTTGGCCCTGTGTGCCTCGGTCGTATACAGTCCTGATTGTGGCGCTCACCTGCACGGCGCCAAACACGCATACGACCATCATTGGCACCAAGGCAGAAGCGGCTCTCATCGCTGAAGACGACACGTCTCCATTCGTCCCTCCATTCACGCCTGTCGCGACACCACTGGAGGCGGGCTGCACGATGTTGGGGCGTGAGCGGAAGACGGCCTAACGGTGTGCGGGACCGTAGCCCAGCTTCATGGAGACGGTTGCGAATGGTCCTCGCCGATACCCCAGGAGCAACAGTGTCCCTAATTTGCTGGGAAGTGGCGGTGCGGTCCCCTACGGCACTGCGTAGGATCCTACGGTCTTGGCGTGCATCCGTGCGTCGCTGCGGTCCGGTCCCAGGTCGACGGGCACGTGCACCTTCCGCCGACCACTGGCGACTTCATCGATGTACTGTGGAGACCTCACGCCCCACGTGTTGAGCAATTCGGCGGTACGTCATCCCGGCCTCCCGCATGCACGCCCTCGCCCAAAGTCCGTCAACTGCACATACGGTTCACGTCCACGCTGTCGCGGCATGCTACCAGTGTTAAAGACTGCGATGGAGCTCCGTATGCCACGGCAAACTGGCTGACACTGACGGCGGCGGTGCACAAATGCTGCGCAGCTAGCGCCATTCGACGGCCAACACCGCGGTTCCTGGTGTGTCCGCTGTGCCGTGCGTGTGATCATTGCTTGTACAGCCCTCTCGCAGTGTCCGGAGCAAGTATGGTGGGTCTGACACACCGGTGTCAATGTGTTCTTTTTTCCATTTCCAGGAGTGTAGATTGTCCAGTACTGCTGTGCGTAAAATGCTACGTTGAGGTATACCAACAAGATGTAATAGATTTGAGCCTAGTTTTGCGGTGTACATATTGATGTAAACGACTCAGTGAGATTGATACTGATTTTTGGACATAAAGGACGCAACAACAAAGCTAACACCTTCCCATGCTTTTCATTCCCGGAATAAAATTTTGGGCTAACACTCACTAAGCGAAAAAACATGAATTTCGCGCAATAAAACGGACAGGGTTCACACACATTCGTTTTGTTGCCACCTATTTAAGCAGTTCAGATAGCAGAAATTAGACTGATTGTATGTTAGATTCTTTCCTCCTTGGCAGCTCCAATACCACAGATGAGTTGCTCGACAGACATGTGTAATTAATTGTATAGCAGTTCTAAATATTCACCGTATAGCCGTAAACAGTAATCGAAAACATTGTATTAGGTCTACAACTTTGCTTCCGTCGTTTTGCAAGATATGGCAGTAGAGGAAAGTGGTAGTGCATGTGGTAGGTCGTAAAGTGTCATACAATGAGGTTAGGTATTTTTAAACAGAACACCATCAGAATATTAGTCGATTTATCATTTCATCATAAAGTTATTGTTGATTGAATAAGTAAACTTACGAGCCCAATTCTAGTCATCTGCGAAAAGTTTTAATTTTCTACTCTAACGTGAAGAAATCTGCGACTACGTCTCATAAAATGCTAAAATGATAAGAATAGCAATTAAAACACTTTTCTGACAGATCAAATTAATTTATTGACAAAACTGTTGCATCCTTGAGCCCCAGGTTCTCGATGTAGACGAACTAAACTCGGCTGACGCTAGCGTTCTATATACTATTACACACAGCAAAATCACCAAAAAATTTAAGTTTCACTGCAATACACCTCCACGTATAAATATTGATACAGAGTCATCTTTTGACAATTTTGTACATACGTCTAGTGCGAACACACACAGTTTTATCAATAAATAAATTGGTAGATTGGTCGGTTCTTGTTGCAGATCATGATGGATTTATCATGAAAGTGCGATAGACAATCACATCCCTTGGTGAAAAATTCTCCAAACTCGCAGCCGGTGAATGCAGGGCTGAATCAATTCGCACAATAATGACGGTACGGCATGCTTGGCCAACGTCGACATGAACATCAGTACAAGAAGAATCGACACGTCCACCACGAAAGACAGATGGTCCATGTAGAACATTGATTGTTTTGGCAGGATGAACATTCATATTAAAATCAGTCTCAACGTCTACAACTGTTTTGTAGATTGTAGGTAGCGAGCGATACACACGGTGCTTACGACGGCGAGGCATCATGCCGACTAACTATGGTGAGGTGTCTATTGAAGATTGATGAAAGAACGTACAAAGACTGATTTCAGTGCTGTAAGAACCGTGATTTTGACGTCGAACACCTTCATGATGGTGGAAGAGAGAAAGTTTTCGAAGCTACTGAAACCGACGGGCCGGCCGGATTGTGGCCGAGCGGTTCTAGGCGCTACAGTCTGGAACCGCGCGACCGCTACGGTCGCAGGTTCGAATCCTTCCTGGGGCATGGATATGTGTGATGTCCTTACGTTAGTTAGGTTTAAGTAGTTCTAAGTTCTAGGGGACTGATGACCACAGCAGTTAAGTCCCATAGTGCTCAGAGCCATTTGAACCATTTTTGAAACCGACGGAAACAATCACAGAAGATCGTTATCGAAAGTAGTTGATGCATTTGAATCAAGCACTGAAAAACAAACGACCGTAATACAGCGATACATATGGAAAAGTGATTTTTCAACATGACAATCCTCGATATCAGTTCGCAAAAGCCGTCAAAACATACTTGGTAACGTAGAAATATGAAGTTCTACCCTAAATGCCGTATTCTTCAGACACTGCTCCCTCTGATTACCACCTTTACCTATCAATGGCACACGGCCTGTCATATGAAATGCAGAATTTAATCGATTCATGGTTCTCCTCAAAATTTGCCCAGCTCTGGCACCGCGGGAAGGCCAGTACTTTGACTCGTAAATTTTTGACAGATTTTCACAATAAAGCCTCGAACTTCGAAGAAAAAAAAAAGCAGGTGGAAGAAATGTTGCAGACCTAACACAGAAATCAGAAAAAAAGTTATCGAAAATGTGAAAGGTGGTATCCAAGCAAGAGCTGGTTAGTGTTGGTGAATCCAGAAGAAGCACTATTTATAGCTAACACATCACAACATTAGTAAACGGCTTTAGGAGAATGCGGTACACAGTGATGCTGGTGTCCTTGTAGAAGAAAGGTCATTGAGTAGCTAATATGCCAAGGCTAGACATTATGCAGGAGTATCAGTGGTTCAGCGAGTTGAGGAAATTCCCGACACTTGAATTGTCAATCCGAAATCCCCGACGCCAGGAAGATTCTGGGCGATGCAGACGAGAAGATCGTCTCGCCACTAGACTGACGCGGAGGTAGTAGCGCTGGTGCTATCCACTCTCAGATAACATGGAGCGGCATCACTGCAGTCCTGAGTGGTCATCCAAAACATAGCGATGCGCCTTGCTGAACAGGATTTGCGTTCACCTGTGTGAAGTTTTGTTGCGAGCTGGAAATACGGACTAGTGTAGACAGGCAGATGAATGTATTTAGAGAATAATCAAAATTTGATCTTCCTTATGATCCCGTAAGTTCGACCTTGGTCGTTCAACGGAACATCGCCGTAAATGGGCCACTTATGGAGTGGGAAGAAAACTCCTGGTGTCCTGGGTTTATAACCAGGGGAAGCTTTCGCCGCAGGTCCCTTCGTGGAGAAATTCCAACATACGAAGATTCCACAAGAGAATGCGCACCCAACGGCCAGTATGGCCTGCGTGCTGTTAACAGAGCTCCAAGGTCCGTTAGCTCCACGGGCTGCTCCCCGATGTAACATAATCATTACGTGCTGGTTCAAATGGCTCTCAGCACTATGGGACTTAACTTCTGAGGTCATCAGTCCCCTTGAACTTAGAACTACTTAAACCTAACTAACCTAAGGACGTCACACACATCCATGCCCAAGGCAGGATTCGAACCTGCGACCGTAGCGGTCGCGCGGTTCCAGACTGTAGCGCCTAGAACCCCTCGGCCACTCCCGCCGGCCATTTCGTGCAGGGATGACCTTGATAATGCTGCAGGATATGGAGTGCCAGTTGCAAGAAGCATGGACATATTACTATCGGAGAAACATCGTAACGACATCAAACACACGGCCCTCCCCTACCAAGATCTAATGACTATAAGCGATCAAATAATACGTCACGCATTGTAATCACGAGTCAGTGTTACGTTAGCTATACGTTTTTGTCATGTTACCTACCAAATTACCCCTAGGTCCAGAAAAGGAAGCAAAATTCTATCAGCGAAAGGAAAAAAGCGCATACATTAGGTAAATTTTGACCCAATATCTTGTTCATTAACTTACTTGCAGAAAAAGCCAATATACAATTTTTCTCTCAGTTTTACGCAGAAACGTGTGGTTTCGTGTAGCGCTGTTAATGAACATCCCTCTCCTACATAATGAGGTCAGTAGCAAACACATATTATTTGCATGTTTTACCGATATTAATTATGTCTTACAAACGGGAGTATCTACTTTCTCCCGTTATATTTCTGTTTCGGATTAATCTTCGCATTTAGCTTCTGAAACCTTAATACGATCTGACATGTACTTATCGTTGGCACATCTGTGTTCTATTTTATTTTCTATTTCAGAGCTATCTCTACTATTAAGGGTGACGACATTAATTTTTTTTAATTCTGTCGATATCTCGAACATGGTTTGCATTAATATTTCGGGATAAAGGCTGTAAATCTAAATGTGCAGTGCGTTGTATAACCACATACCTCTAAGTACTGTTAACATCAGTAAGATAAAAATAAGTCACGAGATTCTTAAAAACGATTTAGATTATCATACAAACTTGTCACCCTGTATTCGAGTCGAAGCTGCCAGCAATTCGATTTCAGCGGTACTGAATTAATTTTCCGACCTTTCCCTGGAACACTTACGTCATTCGCCACCTGCTGGTTTTTTGATCAGGTAAAAGCGATCCGTTCCAGTTTTTTGGTCGAGTAAACTACAGCTCTGTACCAAACAGGAAGTTAAGTACTAAGATTAGAGACATTATTTGTAATGGCGATAAAGAGGTATTAACTATTAATAGGATGCAGTAATTAGATTTTCCTTAGTTATGTTATTCTTCCACCAGCATTCTGAGGGTGGCAAAAACTTAATTCTGCGTCCTATAGCATGCAAGAAATGAAACACTCCAGTTTCCGCAATAAGAAAAATGATATATTTTCCATTTTAACTGTTGTACTATCTTTGTATTTCAGCTGCTTCCGTCACTAAATAATCATCTGTGTTTATATTGTAATACTGCGAAAATAAAAATAACATGTGTCCCTTATAAGGAAAAATTGTTATTTATTTCTCCTTCCTCCCCATCACCCCCCACCCCCTCCCCCGTCTCCCCCCGTCGGAGGTTCGAGTCCGCCCTCGGGCATGGGTGTGTATGTTGTCTTTAGCGTAAGTTAGTTTAAGTTAGACTACGTATTGCGTAAGCCTAGAGACCGATGACCTCAGCAGTTTGGTCCTATAGTCTTTACCACAAATTTCTAAAATTTTCCCAACCTCCCCTTGCGCTTTTAATGGAACTCCAGAAACTGTCGCTACATCGAAAGTATATTTAGAAATAACAACGACAACGAGAACAACCTTACGTGAGACTGCGTCGACCACCGTCGAGTTGTTGATTCAAAGTACTCATTTCGTGTGTTGCATTAAAAAAGCTCACATAAAAGTAAGTAAATATGTTCGACAGTGCTCTCTGAATTCTTGAAACCTGTGTTTCCTTAATCTGAATTATTTCTCGCATAATTACAGACATATCCAGCAAGGCGGTCCAGTTATTTACAATTCCACGAACAAAAACCTACTCCTTCCGTGTGCTTCTTATTCCAACGTCGTTCGTACCATTTTCAATTCACGAACCTCTTTACAGTTCTCTGAACCGATCGCTAGCCCCGCGTTGCATATTAACTCAATGACAGAGCGGGGAGATGTAGCAGATTAAAAATGGAACAGAGACTTCCTCTCGGAAATCAAACAACCAGAGTCAGTGCAAACAAGGGACGACTAGGGAGGGAGCGTACACGGACACTAAAAGGGAAAAACTCGCCGTAGGCTCTGTCGACTCCGTACGCAACTGTTCAAGATCTGAAGCCTTCTGCAGTGAATCTCTTGAGAATGTGTGACTTGAATGGTATATATTCATCGCTTCTCTAATCAGAATTTATTCTGTCGAGTTATTATTGCCGCAGAAATACAAATAAAATAGGTATATAGAAGAAGCAAGAATTAAAGAAATGCGTAGTGAAATTAACACGTAATTCAGTAGAGGAGTGACGGATTGTGACTTCAGATGCATATTGCTAAAGATTCAATATTTCGCGGGCGCCCTTATTGTTCTGCATAGCTATACATTTAAAGTAACTACCTGTGTTACTAAGCGGTTTCCAAGTTGTCTATTTCCCTGAATGACGAGAATAATTGTCTCACTTTGTTCTAATTCACCTAACTGAAAGTCCCGTATCTCTCAGCGTTGATCCTTTCTTTCACAAATTTTTGAATTTATACGTATGCATGTAATAAAAAATGATTGTAATAACACTCCAGCATTATTGCTCTTGCCTTTATTACAACAACTATCACCGATTTACCATTGGGATTTCTCTTTGAAATCATTGTGTGTGCACTACGAAGTAGCTTTTATTTGTGACTGTCAAATTGCACAAAACAGACCTTCTACTCTATGTCGTTACAACGCTATTAGAAAGTAATTTTTCTATGTTTGTGCTGCAAAATATTCCAATATTTCGCCAATTATTGCCTATGACTTACCACGGTGACAACGTCCATTACTAATAAAGTAGTCTGGACTCCGGCTGAGGCATGTAATATGGACGCTCGTTAGGATTCGTAAACAGTTCAACATACGCAGACAGAATAGGAAAACTGACAATTCCAGAATGAAATTTTCACTCTGCAGCGGAAACTTCCTG
This sequence comes from Schistocerca serialis cubense, assembly GCF_023864345.2. NCBI lineage: Eukaryota > Metazoa > Arthropoda > Insecta > Orthoptera > Acrididae > Schistocerca > Schistocerca serialis. The sequence continues at coordinate 794,008,450 of NC_064639.1, read as the reverse complement.
GCAGATTAAAACTGTGTGCCAGACGGAGACTCGAAGTCGGGACCTTTGCCTTTGGTGGGCAAGTGCTCTACCATTTCATATACCCCGGCACGACTCACGACGCGTCCTCACACCTTTAATTCCGCCAGAACCTCGTGTCCCACCTTCCGAACTTTACAGAAGCTTGCCCGCGAAGGGCAAAGGTCCCGAGTTCGAGTCTCGGTCCGGCAAACAGTTTTAATCCGCCAGGAAGTTTCAAATTGACAATTGTTGGGTTGTGTGGATATTACTGAGAATTTTTTTTCTTCGGTACAATCTTACTGAAACTATATTTCTTTTAGTGCAAGGAAAAAAAAGAAAATTTTGGATGACCCTGTCAAGAAGACCAAATTGATTTGTATGCTCATCCATGTCTGTTAGAACTACCGCAGCATCTCTTGATTTCCATGACATGTTATCGAATCTAGTTGTGTGTATGTTCTCACGATTATGTGCCAGGAAAATTGCCCGAGCGTGCCTGCGAGCACGGTGCTATCCATACAAAGTCATCCATTTTCAAGAGTTGTAGCCCGCTGATCTGCCAGTAAGACAAACTTTAGCTGTGGAATTTCTTGCTCGCGTGGAAGTGGACAATGTGTGGCCATGGAAACGGTCTGTGTACAGCCAAAACCCATTTTCATCTTCAAGAACATTTCAGAACAGAACGGAAAATACGCACTCACATCAATCGGCAAAGGTGACTGTATGGTGCTGCTTGACGGCATCGTTTATCGTTGGGCCGTATTTTTCCACGAGATCCTGCAAGTCCTGGTACCTGCGCTGTCACAGGTAAACGCTACGTGAGTCTGTTGCCCATCAACATTTCAACGCTTCAACAGCATGGATGTTGGGAAGGAGGAGGGGGGTATACTGCGACGGTCGGTGGACGGAAAATGGAATGGAGCTACAAATGCTTCTTTCTGCTCGCTGCCTCTCGTCGTCTAACTTGGGGATGATCTCCTACCCTTTCTGCCGCAAGCCATGTACGCTTAACACCTTTTAAAGTACATAAATGATATACTCTCGATGCTGGTGACCGACAAGTACAATGTCAGCTAGCGTACAGTCTAGGAGCCCGATGTCAAATGACGAATCGGATGCGTGTGTTAAGATACATAAAATTCACAAGCTTTTATTCATAACTAAATACAGTTCACTGGTGGTACCTCCCAATAGTTACGTGCCGGTTTAATTATTGCTCGAGCTCGCAGTAGCGATATTGAACACGATATAAATTTTAATAAAAGTTGTTGAATGCTGAAGAACATCGACCGATATTTAGCACATAGATCAGTTCGCTAAACACTGCCTAATCCCGATGATCTTAAGTTCATTTGATAAATGTCAGCCGGCCGAAGTGGCCGTGCGGTTAAAGGCGCTGCAGTCTGGAACCGCAAGACCGCTACGGCCGCAGGTTCGAATCCTGCCTCGGGCATGGATGTTTGTGATGTCCTTAGGTTAGTTAGGTTTAACTAGTTCTAAGTTCTAGGGGACTAATGACCTCAGCAGTTGAGTCCCATAGTGCTCAGAGCCATTTGAACCATTTTTGATAAATGTCACAAGGTATTCAAAGTCCCGACTGATTTAAACACAGTTAAAGTCCAGTGACACAATTTCAGAATCAATCAACTAAACGTGGTGAGAATAATTACAGTTCAACCTGACCGTATTAGAAACTAGGCATCTTGGTATCCAAAAACACAATTTGGAATGCTCAAAAATAAACACGAGTCCCACAGTACAGCTTCAGCAGCTAAGTGAGGCGGCACTCGAGTAGAAACGGAGTCCCACAGCTACGATTTTGCAACGAAGACCCTTAAACTAAAACAATCATCAAAAGACACAATGCCCGAAAAACACAAGTCTATTCTGTGTTCCACACCAAAAATATCCTAAGTCCAGATTCTCCACGGAGAATTCTATCTTCCGTTTGCGCGAACACGCGAAATTCGAATAAGTTCAACACTTCTGGAGCGGCAAGAACTATTACCGACCGAGCGAGGTGGCGCAGTGGTTAGACACTGGACTCGCATTCGGGAGGACGACGGTTCAATCCCGCGTCCGGCCATCCTGATTTAGGTTTTCCGTGATTTCCCTAAATCGCTCCATGCAAATGCCGGGATGGTTCCTTTCAAAGGGCACGGCCGACTTCCTTCCCCGTCCTTCCCTAATCCGATGAGACCGATGACCTCGCTGTCTGGTCTCCTTCCCCAAACCAACCAACCAACTATTACCGAAATGTCGCGTCGAGCAACACAGGTATCGCGTCGGCAAAGGCGCCAGAACTCTGTCCTGGAGCTTTGTGTCAGCTTCGGTTAGATACCGTGGATCCGAATTTCCCCAAGCTACGTCACATAACTGCTTTCCAGTTATCCCTACTTCCTTGCATACTTTTTACTCAGAAGAGTAATCTTAATTCTGTTTGTGCCATTATATGGGTTCTCAAATTCTCATAAAAAACGCATATTACACAAATTTCTTGCTGCAATAGTTTGCCCAGAATTAATATTTTGCAGTTACAATTGCAGAGTGCGAAAATAGTATCTGCCTATTTGTGCCGAAATAACATTACAGTTCTTTATAAGGCTCACCTTCCCATACGGATTTGAAGCACTCTTTCTGATGCACTGACCAGAATTTACTTGTATACAAAGTTAAACAGATACGGGCAAAACTATGCCAAAATTACTAATAAGCAAAGACAACATATCATAATAATTACAAGTATCACAAATGAACGATCTTGAAATGTATATAACGACACCCACTATCATACATTGCTTTGCTGCTCATATATCTGTCTTGTATTATTTGTTTTAATTAATTATTGGCAACAAATAAATAAATTTTGTCTTTTACCGGTGAAATATAATGCTGCAAATTATACAAGTATGTCAGTCGTTGCCCCTCGACGAGACCTTTAACATGAGCACTCACTCTACTCTGTACCTGCACTGGTTCAAGAGTTATAAATTATTCAGTGAATTCCACATATTTTAGATTTGTTTATTTAATATCTACTGATATAAAATTCGTATAAATCGTATCAGTGTCTCTGCTGGTTCGTCTCAAACTCCTCTTTCATTTGCCGTATCGTACTTCGTTGTACTAATTTCCGTTTCTGTCCTATCAACGAAAAAGTGGATATAGCATTGTATTACAGCCGTGCGCTGTAACAGGGTAAACGCTTGTGACGTCACGTAATCGCCAGCTGTCTGTAACTGACAGGTCCACGTGGAGCGATCCGCCGCTGACCTCTCGCTCGCCCGAACCGCGCGACCGCGACGGTCGCAGGTTCGAATCCTGCCTGGGGCATGGGTGTGTGTGATGTCCTTAGGTTAGTTAGGTGTAAGTAGTTCTAAGTCTAGGGAACTGATGACCTCAGATGTTAAGTCCGATAGTGCTCAGAGCCATCTGAACCATTTTCTCGCTCGCCGCCGTCTCACCTTTCCGCTCTCGCCCGCTGCCTGGCTCAAACGGCCACATTGGTTGCCGTGTGTGCGCCTTCCAAGCGCGACCCTCTATCAAACTCACGTCTCCAATAGACAACAAGTGACTGTCGTGTCACATGACGATCATTTTTATGGAAGACAGCGTTCCTCTGCAGACTGCACAGCTAGTGAAGTGGCTGCTGCAGAGTCATTCCGGAAATGCTACAATTATCAGCCATCCTTTCCCTACAGCCTGGCCATCCACATCACCTGATATTAATCCGTGTGATTTCTTGCTGAGGGGTGTATACAGCGATGTTGTGTTCAGTGCTTCAGTTACGAACATAACCGAACTGAAGGCACGCATTGCGCAACGCATTCTGAACGTGACCCCTGTGATATTCAGATCGGTAGTGGAACATGCTGTTACTCGATTTCAGCTTGTAGCAGAAAACGGTGTCTTGCACTACCCTCTCGACAATTAAAAACCGATGCCATTTTGCTTTTTATGCAGCTTTTCCCCCCAGTACAATTAAAAACCGTTATCATTATATTTTTTATGCTGTTTTCGCCTCAGGACAGTTGAAAACTGATGTCGTTTTACTTTTTATGAGGTTTTTGGCCTCAGGACAACTAAAAACCGATTTTTTTTTCCATCCAGTGTGGTACGACTGTGCCGTGATGCATGCGCTTACCGAACTAACAGTGCCGCAACTGTTGACTGCCAAACTTATGCAGTCATACACATTGAACACTACGAATGGTGTAATGTGCATCTCATGCCATAGCCATGTTATTGTGATTCGCCGGCCGTTGTGACCGAGCGGTTCTAGGCGCTTCAGTCCGGAACCGCGAGACCGCTACGGTCGCAGGTTCGAATCCTGCCTCGGGCATGGATGTGTGTGATACCCTTAGGTTAGTTTAGTTTAAGTAGTTCTAAGTCTAGGGGACTGATGACCTCAGATGTTAAGTCCCATAGTGCTTAGAGCCATTTGAACCATTTATTGCGATTCATTTGTCATTTGCAGGCGGCCCCATTTACGTTAAGAAGCTTACAGCGCTATCTTTTGCCCAAATTTCCGTTTTTTTCCCACGACATTTCCTCCTTGCGTCAATAATAAGTGGTTCTCTTTGTAAAGCGTTTTGAAACTGGAACTGTAACTATGGACAGCCTGTATGTCAGACGGGTGGCATTGCAGGAACATCGCGTTTCAAATCATGGTTGATTCTGGCTGAAATAGTGTTATGGACAACATATAAGCAAAATAAATAGCACCAATATACTACAATACAGTTATACATCCAATTGTACGCTGTAAACTTCCTTAAATTTTGCAGTAATTAGTAATAAAAATATAGTAGTAAAGGTTTCTGGAACCCTACATCTTTTCCCCATCAGTATCCAATTAGAGTCTGCCATCTATCTCAAATGAATTCGTTATAGTGTGATGTTACACCTCAAAACTGATTATTACACTTGCTCATAGTTTCCAACACTGTCCGCGAAAACGATTCGCCAGATAACGCTGTTATATACATGTCAAAAGTCGTTAGAAATTTGTTACGAAGTGCAAGAAGACATGACACTGATCAGCGCTTGGTGTAAATATTAGCAGCCTCCCCTTAGCATAAATATATGTGATCCATTTTTTACAGTTAACAAAAGAGGAATCAAGGAAAATGTGAAGAAGTGTAGGCCCATCAGCCATGCCAGTGGTATACATGATTTATGCAAAAGTTCGTGGTAATCAACTAGGAAAAACCCAAGACTTCAACCATGGATAAGAGCAAGATGGTTTTAGAAGTGGGTACACCCGAATGGGGCACTTGCAAGTTGTTAACGAAACTATAGAAAGAAAGAACAAATATCAGCTACCACCTTGTATGGTGCTTGTACACTATGAGAAGGAATTTGTTACTGTCACAAGAAAATCCGTGTTAGCAGCAACTCGGAACTGAGAAACATAACCCACCTACATCACTTTGTCGAAGAATATATAGAAGGCTACAGCTTCCATTCAATTACTGTGTGAGGGTGTTTTGTTTACTTGGGAACCAGACGATTTTCAGCAAACAAAGAAGAAACTGAACGGAGAAAACAGGACATTAGGCCTGAAGGTCTGTCACAGTAAGGCAAAAATAATGTATAATTAATTGCCTGTACCAGAATAGTGAAGACTTGTAGAACCCCATCACCGATTCTTTGAAGAATTGACCTCTCATGCATAAGATAGCCTCAAACGTCTGACTGCGTTAATGTGTTAAATATTTGACGTTAAGCTTGTAAGAGAGAAGAAATTTCGAAAAGATTTGAAATTATGTTTGAAGTTTGTTGAAAGTCGGTTATTGCTCTCATTATCAAACAATGGATGACTACAGTTGGAGTAATTTGCGTTCCATTTCAGTTTTCTCGCACCACAGTGTCTATGACGTTATATCTCCTGAGCTACGTGTCGTGCAAAGATGAAGTTTTGCAGGTGCATTTGACGGTATATCTGGGTACTGCGTGCAAAATACGTTGCCAATAGAGTTAGCAGTCACGGCTGATGCTGGAATTCTGATGCATGAACAGTAAACGTGTAGCAAGCGATAAGCATTTTAGCTTTCAATATTTAATTGAGGGCGTCAGCGAGAAAAAATTCTATAACGCTTTCTGGAAGTAGCTAAGTGCTCTCATTCACAAACCCTAAATGAATATAGTGTGGGTAATTTGTGCACTGTGAGTTACAGTGCCTCAGGACACATACACAGCATCTTGCGTGTGTTATTGTGTTAGACTTTTCCCGTAAGGCTAAACGTTTTAATGACTAGATTATGGCAGGATTTTAAATTTTTATTTTCAGTCAATGATTATATGAAATACTGAAAATCAAATTATTGTTTCCCCGGGGATTAGATAGGCAATCTTCAGCTGTAATCGTGTACCATTAAACTGGTTAGTTGTTCAGTGATACATATGAATTGCTAACTTATACAACCAGTTGACTAATTTCTATACTTAGGGCAGCTGGAAAGAACAACTAGGACACTTAAAAGAATGCAGTGGAGGGCCGAAGCAGCTTGGAGTTCATGTGGGAGTATTGGTGCTGTATGCAGAAGTAAATTCCCAGTTTGCCTCTGTAGGTAGCCTGTTTAGGTTTTTACGTTGGTAACGCCACGTAGCGCTCAGTATTAAAATCGCTGACTGCACTGTGTGCAGTCTGTGGCTGGTTGGACTCGTTGTTGGACGTTATTCGCTAGTGTAGTGTTGGGCAGTTGGATGTGAACAGCCCGTAGCGTTGTGCAGTTGAAGGTGAGCAGCCAGCAGTGGTGCATGTGGGGAGAGAGGTGCCAGAGTTCTGAGATGTTAATATGAGCGGACGCACTGGACTGACTTTTGAACACATTATTAAGGTAAAGACATTGTTTGTTCTCTGCCAAAATCTTTCATTTGCTAACGATACGCCTATCAGTAGTTAGTGCCTACAGTAGTTAGAATCGCATTAGTTCGAGTAACGAAGATTTTTGTGAGGTTGTAAGTAGGCTGTTTAGGTTTTCTTATTGGTAACGCCACGTAGCGCTCTGTATGAAAATCACTGGCTGTGCTGTGTGCAGTCTGTGGCTAGTTTGCATTGTTGTCTGCCATTGTAGTGTTGGGCAGTTGGCTTTTAACAGCGCGTAGCGTTGCGCAGTTGGAGGTGAGCCGCCAGCAGTGGTGGATGTGGGGAAGTGAGATGGCGGATTTTTGAGAGCGGATGATCTGGACTTGTGTCCATCAGAAACAGTACATCTGTAAGAATGGATGTCATGAACTGTTATATATATTATGACTTTTGAACACTATTAAGGTAAATACATTGTTTGTTCTCTATCAAAATCTTTCATTTGCTAACTATGCCTATCAGTAGTTAGTGCCTTCAGTAGTTTGAATCTTTTATTTAGCTGGCAGTAGTGGCGCTCGCTGTATTGCAGTAGATCGTGTAACGAAGATTTTTGTGAGGTAAGTGATTTGTGAAACGTATAGGTTAATTTAGTCAAGGCCATTACTTGTAGGGATTATTGAAAGTGAGATTGCGTTGCGCTAAAAAAATATTGTGTGTCAGTTTAGTGTTGATCAGAATAGGGAAAGAGCGAAATGTCTGAGTACGTTCAGTTCTGCTCAGCTGTTTGAAAATCAAATAATGTAAGAGATTTATCACCACAGTAATTCATTAATTTTTCAAAGGGGACGTTTCAAGGTTAGTGATTGATGAAGGGTATAGGTTATTGTTAGTCAGGGCTATTCTTTTGTAGGGATTATTAAAAGTCAGATTGCGTTGCGATAAAACATTGTGTGTCAGTTTAGAAATGATCAGAATAAGTAAAGGGAAAACTGTCTGAGTACGTTCAGTTTCACTCCGAAGTTTGAAAATCAAGTAACGTAGAAGTTTTAGCAGCTCAGTCATTTTTTGCATTCAAAGTGGAAGGTCCACCCTAACTGGTAGGTCTGTAACTAGTGTATACTGCTAGTACTAACATTTGGAAATGAAGCATAGACATTAAATGTTCAAATGAATAATGGAAAGATGTATATTGGGTGTAACAAGAAAGGACAGGCATACAAACAAATTGATAAGAAAAATGCCAGGAGTTGAGAATGCAAAAGTGGTTTACAGAACTGAAATGGAGTTGGAACAGGCACGTAGCGAGGCGAAATGATGGGAGGGGGACTGAGGATCCTCTGCGTTGTGTTCTTCGTGGTAAGTAAAGACTTAGGCCACGACCTAATGGACATCGTGTGTGTTTGTGAGTACTGTAACCGTGACATAGTGTGTGTTTCCGAGTACTGTTTGACAGAGGTATGACAACGTGGAAACCACAAAAATAACGGATGATAAATTGTACGAAAATGCCAGCTGTACTGCAGACTTAAGAGTGCGTGTGATTAAGAAAATAAAATGCAATATTTTAAACATAGCTGCACAACAGCAATGGTTTCATTTAATAAAATTATAAACAGTCGGCCAGTTGCAATGGATAAAGAAATTCTTTACCTAGGTTTCGACAAATATAAATTTGTCTTCTCCAGAAGGTAACCTAAGGGTAATGAACATCATAGCTTACATTAGAAAAGTATGATACTTATAAGCCTAGAAAAAATTTTAAGACAAATTAGCGGTTTATTTCCTCAGGAAGCTATGACGCACCTTCAGTGCGTTAACCTCACTACCCCTTATGTAATGTTGGTTTTGTCACGATGTATGTTTGCTACTACATCGACCCTTATGTGATTTTGCTGGCTCTAAAATTTTGTTTTTCCTGTAAATGTGTATTGGCTCTGAGCACTATGGGACTTAACATCTTAGGTCATCAGTCCCCTGGACAAAGGACTTCACACACATCCATGCCCGAGGCAGGATTCGAACCTGCGATCGTAGCAGTCCCGCGGTTCCAGACTGCAGCGCCTAGAACCACGCGGCCACCGCGGCCGGCGAATGTGTATTAACAGGATCGTGTACCAGTGTCCGCAATTCTTTCTTGACAAGAGTCATTATTGTCAGTTTTAAAGTTCTGACATGTATATCATTTGTGGGCTTAACTAATATGGTAATGTAATTTTCTATATTTTGGCTGTATACGCCACTGGGCGTAAGTGTCCCGGCGTAAGCGCCACCTGCCTTTTTTTATGTATAACTACATTATTTGTACCAATGCTCCCATACTGTTATTACGGGAGTGTTAATTTCCTTCCTTTTTTTTTATTGTTACTCTACCTAAGGACGTTATTAATACTGATAATTTACACGTTGCCTTTGTACGCCAATTGGCACATGTTTCTCGGCATGAGCGCCACCTGCCCTGTTTTCAGAGTAACTACGCTCGCCGATTACACTCAGTCGGTTGTGAGCTCTGCAAGATACATGAGCTATTTTATGTAATGTGACAAACCCTAATTCTAGGGCTATTTTTTTTTTTTGACACATGGATCTATGCCGACAATTGTAAAAACGGCGATGGTACATTCGTCCTTACTAATGTAAAATTGTAAGTACCAGTCGTCGTCATCATACTTTTGTAATGCAAGAGTTCTCTAATTTGTCTTAAAATTTGTTCTAGGCTTATAAGTTTCATACGTTTCTAATGTAAACTATGATTTTCATTGCACTTAGGTTACCTTCTGAAGAAGGCAAATTTATATTTGTCGAAACCTAGGTAAAGAATTTCTTTATCCATTCCAACTGGTCGGCTGTTTATAATTTTATCAAAATAAAATGCACCCACTGACGATGATGAAACTTCTGTACGATCAGTGTGGATTCTAAAGAACAAAATTGTGTTTACTTAATGCAGAATCTTTTTGCAACATGTGTATATTTGAGAGGAAACACTGACAACAATAGAATTTTACCTTAAAAAGGAACACTACGCATTTAACTTGGCCGTTGTTTTTTAATTAAAATGTAAATCTTTTGGATTTAATACTGTTTCATCACTGATTGTGTTGATCTCGGCCTTGCCGTTGGATCACATTGTGTAAATACCTTAGTACTGCTTGGAGGCATCTGCTCGACATAGCCAAGGGATTGCTGCTGCTTAACTGCTGCTAAGTGCTATCTCGATGCAACTGCTCTGCTAATTACTGCTCGCCAGTAGCAACTAATTGGCAGCAGTAACCAGAGTCGATGTTGAGCATTACCTTCGAAGAAACACTATGGAATTTACACAGCGTGATCCGGTGTTAGGCCCTAGATCCATACATCCAGCGGGTCCACCTCGAAACCCGGAAGAGTCACTTCTTTATTATTGAGAAAAACTACGGTGTCCGCTGTAGAAACCGATTCGCGCTACTGTCAATATTTTTTACTACCGTCGGATCACGTGGTGAATTATGAAATGCGTTCCGTTGCGACTCGTTAGGTCTCCCTCTATATTTAGAGCGCAATATCCGGCATGTGGAATTCCCCGCACGCATTCAGCAGGTGCTCACTGTACAGGATCGTTTTGTTTCCCGATACGGAGCTGTCACTGCTCACTGCTGATTGTCTCCCGCAGAGCCATTGTGCGATACGCCAGATGTCCAATGATTCTTCATGTGGCGTCTACCCGCAGACCCCACGGGATCGCCGTGTTTTCGTTATGCGACACGGACAATAGCCATTGTGAAGCCGAGAGTTGAGTTGGGGGTTTAGCTTTTCGGCTGCAGTTTATTGTCCCTTAATGAGTTGTATTGAATTCACGTATCACACATTGTTTTTAATCTTTTAGACTGTTTCCCAATGAGAAAACCGTCACTGCTGAGAGAAACTGCTGACAGTTAACAGAGAAGCAAATCGAGGATCCAGGGTATTTAAGGACACAGGAAGCAGTTGAAAATACCAGAGAAACCTGCGAGCCCCACCTTTTAATTCTTTTTTAGAAACTGACAATGGATGGCAATGTTGAGTTTGATATTACCATTGTTATAAAATTTCTCACATGTTACTGTTAAAACGCTGGTTGCTCAAAAACGGGTTGAGTAGTTTATTTACAGTAAGTTTTGCAGTAAATACGAGGGTCACTCCAAAAGAAATGCACACTATTTTTTAAATCCATCTTCTATTCTACACGTTTGAAAGTTGTACAGTGTATAGATACATCCTTAGGAACAATATTTTCATTTCTCCACATAATTTCCATCCCTCTCAACTTCCTTACGCCATCTTGGAACCAGCGCCTGTATACCCGCACGGTAAAATTCTGGACCAACCTGTTGGAGCCACTGTTTGGTAGCGTGCACGAGGGAGTCATCATCTTCAAACCCATCATCTTCAAACCTTGTTCCACGAAGAGACTCTTTCAGTTTCCCAAAGAGATGATAGTCACATGGAGCCAGGTCAGGACTGTAAGCCCGCATCTCGTGGTCGTGCGGTAGCGTTCTCGCTTCCCACGCCCGGGTTCCCGGGTTCGATTCCCAGCGGGGTCAGGGATTTTCTCTGCCTCGTGATGGCTGGGTGTTGTGTGCTGTCCTTAGGTTAGTTAGGTTTAAGTAGTTCTAAGTTCTAGGGGACTGATGACCATAGATGTTAAGTCCCATAGTGCTCAGAGCCATTTGAACCATTTGAACCAGGACTGTAAGGCGGGTGTTTCAGTGTTGTCCATCCGAGTTTTGTGATCGCTTCCATGGATTTTTGACTGACATTTGGCCGTGCATTGTCGTGCAACATCAAAACATCCTGCTTTTGCCGATGTGGTCGAACACGACTAATTCGAGCTTGAAGTTTCTTCAGTGTCGTCATATATACATCAGAATTTATGGTGGTTCCACTTGGCATGATGTCCACAAGCAAGAGTGCTTCGGAATCGAAAAACACCGTAGCCATAACTTTTCCAGCAGAAGGTGTGGTTTTGAAGTATTTTTTCTTGTGTGAATTTGCATGATGTCACTCCATTGACTGCCTCTTCGTCTCTGGTGAAAAATGATGGAGGCATGTTTCATCACCTGTCACAATTCTTCCAAGAAATGCATCTCCACCATTCTCGTAGTGTTCCAAAAGTTCACTGCATACCGTTTTTCTTGTTTCTTTGTGAGCCACTGTCAACATCCTGGGAACCCACCTGGCACAAACCTTATTTAACGCCAACACTTTCAGTATTCTGCAAACACTTCCTTCCCCTATGCCAACGTAGCGTGACAATTCGTTCACTGCGATGCGTCTGTCAGAAGTCACCAATTCGTTAACTCTCTGCACATTGTCTGGAATGTGTGCAGTACGAGGCCTGCCGCTGCGAGGACAATCCTCAGTATTGGCGTGCGCCCGCTTACATCACGTAACCTGCTTGCCCACCGACTAACTGTACTGCGATCGACAGCAGCATCTCCATACACCTTTTTCAACCTCTTGTGGGCGTTTCCCACTGTCTCGTTTTCACAGCACAGGAATTCTATGACAGCACGTTGCTTCTGACGAACGTAAAGTATAGGAGCCATCTTGAAGACATGCTGTGACGGCGTCACTCACGGGAACAGGTTGAACTAGGTTTGAAAACAAGCGGGAAGGATGTATCTACACACTGTAAAACTTTCAGACATGCTGAATGAAAACTGTATTTTTACAAAAAAAGTGTGAATTTCTTTTGGAGTGACCCTCGTAATACAGGGTGTATCAAAAAGAATCATCCGATTTGGCACGTCTGTATTTCTAAAATTAATAAACATAGTTACTTTTGTTTTTTGTTGAACGGGAAACTCAAAAAAATTTTTTTTTCATATCTTTTCATAGGTGTTCAGTAGGCCCCCTTGAGATGCACGGCGTATGTCAATGCGGTATTTAAATTGTTCCGACACTGCAACGAGCATGTCTTGAGTTACAGCTTCCACAGCTGCTATTATGCGATGTCTCAGTTCAATCATTGTTGCTGGTAACGGAGGCACATAAACAGAGTCTTTTATAAACCCCCATAAGAAATAACCACATACAGTCAGGTCCGGTGACCTTGGAGGCCAGTAATTTAAGACTGAATCATTTGGTCCAGTGCGACCGATTCATCGTTCAATAATCCTTTGATTTAAAAAATCCCACACTTCCAAATGTCCCATCCTGTTGCTAAATGAAGCTGTTCGAACCAATGTCCAACTGAGGGAAAAAAGTTCAAAGCCTATCGAGGTATGTGCTTCTTGTAACAGTGTTCTCGACAAAGAAAAATGGACTATACACCTTTTCCCGTGAGATTGCACAAAACACATTAAATTTTGGAGAGTCCCTTTCAGTTTGTACAACTTCATGTAGTTGTTACGTATCCCATATTCTCACATCATGTCGGTTTACCTTTCCGTTTAAATGGAATGTTGCCTCGTCACCAAACACTAAACGTGGAATACAACTGTCATCCTACATCTTGCCAAGAACGAAATTACAGAACTCCAGACGTTGTTGTGTGTCACCTTCACGAAGAGCTTGCAGTAGCTGAATTTTGTGTTGTTCCATGTGTAAAGGTCGACGCAACACACGCCAGACGGACATCTGGAGCATGTTGAGCAGTCGAGCTGCACGGCAAACGGATTTCTGCGCACTCCTTGTGAAACTATGGTGGATGCGTTCGACGTGTGTGGCCCGGCGATCTGCCTTCACACAAACAACCTGTTTCTCGGAATTGTGCATGCCATCGTTTAATGCTCTATGCTATAGTAGGATCCACACAATACCTAGTACGAAAGTCGCGCTGAACAGTTATTACTGACTGGCAGTGCGCAAAACGTAGAACCAAAACGCTTTCTGTTGTCCTGACACCGTTTTAACTAGAACCAAAGTGGGCACACACTACTGCTATATAGCGGGAACCACGTAAAACTCGACAGTTTGCTCTTTCCAACAGTACGTTGTTCACTCACGTATCTCAAATAACGTAATAGATAATAGTTACAGTTTTCTTAAATCGGATGATTCTTTTTGATACGCCATGTATTGTAGAAAAATTTGATGTAAATCAAAAAAATACGTGGCTAGTGATTTTCACCACCTCAAGAAGCGTCGAATCTCTCCAAAACCATATTTTTGAGATACCAATATATCTGATCGAAGAAAATATTTCCAGAATTGGTTCGAACTCATGCAAAAATTTTTATAATATTTTAAGGCGAATATTTTGTGAAACAATACAACGATATGTACTAAACAATTGTATTTCTTTCACTGTTTTCGTGAAAATATAGAATGCGGCAGTCGTAAAACATTATGGGTTAGTTAGACACTATAACGTTTTAGACAGTGTATCGCAGACTACTGAAACATGTCGTGTATTGAATCGTATAACACTTTTTGCTGTGTGTCGGGTTCTTCACTAGAAGTCGGCACGCTTGATTTTCGGCATATAGACGAAGAAACAAACATCAGAATATTGTCATTGATATTTACACTAACATAATTTTATAACGTTCACTTTATATTCTTGCAAGTTAAATACGGAAGGAGTGGTTTCTGACGAATTGTAATTACAAACAAATTTGCAACATCTAAATATTTAAAGACAACATTTTTAGAAGCAATTTGACACTGACTAATATTTGATTTAACTCTGTAATGACCATATCTTGTGTGGGAACAGAAAAGCCATCTAAAATGTAATGGTACAGAAACTGATACGAAATCTGATGAAACATCTAGCTTCAGAAGTTACTTATTTGTAAAATGCCATTACCATATGGTAATTTACAGCTCGTTAGAAAGATTAGAGGACGGAGTATTCAGAATGCACTTTATATCATGTCGAAACTTTTGTGACAAGTTACAATCCAAGCATTCGAAACTGCGTTTCAAACGGAAATCTTATAACGCACTCATTCCACACAAATATTGGTTCTAACAACGTACTCTAGTTTTTGCAATACCGGAACAATAGAACCTAGAAACTCATTTTTAGAAAAAAATTATCATTAGATTGTAATTTTGTTTTAAGATTATCAAAATAACTTCAGAAATAAAGTTTCTTGCACCGTTAAAAAGAAATGTTTGTTTTATTTTTATAGTTATTAATCTTTCCAAATAAGTAGAAATATCATATGAAAATTACGAACTTCTGTTTTGTATTCAACATAAATCGAAACATTTATTAATATTGCAAACAACTTCCTGGGGAAAGCAACCACAGCTCGGACATATCGTGAATAGAAATAAAAACACTCAGCACTCAATAACAGTTTGAATAAGAAAAACACGAGATTGATGAGGTGTTTCCGAAAGCCACATAGCTGTATGAAGGAGCATTATCCGCAACTACCGGTTTCACGTCAGTATACATGCACCTACCTGTTTCATGTCGCTATAGACGCTTTATACTGACGTGAAACTGGTAGTTGCGAGTAAAACTCCTTCATACAGCTATGCGGCTTTTGGAAACATCTCTTCATTCTTGCTTTTTTAATTATTATAATTTTTACTATAATTCAAATGGTTGTTGAGTGTTAAGTGTTTCTTAATGTTATTCACAATTCGTTAGGGACCTGCGTAAGACGGGTAAAGTGTAAGATTTGTGTTATATTTGGACGAAATACACCTTGTTTGTTCCTGAATTCCAGGTGAGACAGAAGCTTGGTTGATATTTTAGGAGACATATATTCCGTGTAGACGCTCCTTATGTTCAGTATTGAGCAATGTCAGCATTTATGCTCATGACTGAGTTACGTGTGGTACAAGAAGCTTGAAGATCATTAAAACAGACGGCCAGAATTTTATTTTTGGCAACTGAATCCGCTATATAATGTACTGCAAAGCCGAAATTGGAAGCCTGCAGATACTAACTTAGCAGTTGCCTCGAGAACATGGAGACTTAATATAAGTGCCCTCTACCCTTTTGTTTTTGTCCATAATAATGGAATTTGTAGAACTGAACTCACGTCGGGCGTGACGGCACACGCTAATATTCCAGTCGAGATCTCGAGCCGTTGTCACGAAACCCTGTCCTCCAATAATACATGATGTTGAAGCTGTAATGCCTCTCGTAAAGCAGTAATAATGGTCTTCGTGCCTCATTGTGGCATAAAAACATTGTTTGTAGCCTTTTACGAAGTTTGTTACTTTAAAGGTCACGCCCATCGGGTCTGTTCATAAGTTTCAGGTGCTCGCTGAACTGTGCACTCGCTGCACAGGCGAGACAGTCGGGTGAAATCCTGGCGTTACGAAAAGATCAGAATTCAGCCGGCAACGAGAGCTGCGGTTGCTCTATATGGTACCTAATCATTATACTGTTTGTCATTGGCCCAAGCTTAACTGCAATATCTGTATGGTATCTCGTGAAGTCAGGGCCTATGACAGTGATATTTAATTATTTTTCATTCTGTTGGACAAATGTATTATTCTCTTATGATACATTTTGTATTAGACGCAGAACAAATGCACCGAATAATAATAGTGAAAATAACAATAACAATAACTTGAAAAACTCCCTGGGCCCTAACTTATCCAAGGTCGCCTATCCCAGGCCAGAAAAAAATTGTTTATACGGCTCGGTTGATAGTACCATGTAAGGGCCTTTAGCGAGGTTGACGGTGAAGACCTCAACTTCAGCGAGGGCGGAGAAGTTGGACTTCGGAATGGCGGAGGTGGCGAAAGAGGCGGCTATTCCACGCGTTAGCGGCAGCCAAATCAGCAAAATTCCAGGCTAACAACGTATTTCTTTGGGAATTCAACGATGACCCTGGATATCCTGTTCGCGAGAAAGAAAAGAGACAACATTTTCAGCTGGAGCATGTCACACATACTGATCAGTCTTTCACTATTTCTGATTGTTCTTAAGTGTGCTGCATATTCGCTTACAATAATCTTAAATTTCTTTTCCTTACATGAGAAACGGTACGCTGTTAACTCAGTTTGGGATTCATCCACACATGGAGTCCCCTTTCCTTCAGCACGATAATGCCAGACCACACAGGACCGATGCAACATCTGCAACAGACCGACGCCTTGGATTCATTGTCATCGACCATTCTTTAAACTGCCCCATACAATTTTCATCTGCTTCCAAAAGTTAAAGAACGGCTTCGAGGACTTCACTCTGATACTGATGAAGCGATACAAGTAGGGTGAGGTTGTGGCTCCGTCAAGCAAGTCAAACATTCTACACTGACTGTATCAACAAACTGGTCTCTCGTCGGGAGGAATGTGTTCGTACGCCGGGTGACTATGTTGAGAAATAAATGTGTGAACAAAGAGAATAAAGTTGTAGGATGTTAATAATGTGCGTTTTATTTGAAAAGCCTTATGAATTTTCACATAAAAAATTCGGAGGAATTGCTTCTTTTCAGCACGTTCTCGTATATCATTTGTTGTTGGCCATTTATCTCTACCGATTTTTTGAAATGTTTCTGATGTTCATTGTTACCTTGTACTACGAAGTAGGTGATCGTAATATTACGATCGATCGCTGTAGTCGAACTTCAGGGCTCTTACTGTGAATGAATTCAAAAAAAATATTGAGCAGTGGATGCTCGCATCCTGTCGGAGTTAATAAGACGTGATAAAGTTTTCATACTTAGGCACAAAGTGCAAGGCGGATGCCACATATAAAAAATGGCACTAGTGGTATTCAGGAGACCAGTCGCAGATGAAGAACAGCGTCGAACTAGACGATATGGAGGTTTGGCAAACGAAAAAGTAATGAATAGTGACAGACATCGACAGGGAAGTATTGGCGAAAAGTGTCGACCGAGCGTACTCTCACCGAGTCCGAAGCAACAAATGTAGAAAACTAAATTTGGACAGACTATATCTTTGCCGGCTGGAGTGGCCTTGCGGTTCTAGGCGCTACAGTCTAGAACCGAGCGACCGCTACGGTCGCAGGTTCGAATCCTGCCTCGGGCATGGATGTGTGTAATGTACTTAGGTTAGTTAGGTTTAAGTAGTTCTACGTTCTAGGCGACTGATGACCTCAGAAGTTAAGTCGCATAGTGCTCAGAGCCATTTGAACCATTTGACTATATCTTGTTCAAGTGCTGTTCCCCACTCGTGCTCATAAATTAAGGATAATGCTGATACATCACGAACCAGCGCCCTGATGGGCGGTTTGCTGGTTTAAATTACCTCGGAGTATGACCATGCGGTGTATTTGGCCTGCGGTCGTCGCACGGTGGCACTAGCAGCAATCCACATATGCAGGGGTGTGTTGGTGCATGTCAGAGTACGGGGCAGCGAGTAACTGTGCAGACGTTTTCAGACGTGCTAATGGTGACTGTGAATTGAAAATGGCTCAAAGAACACATATTAATGACGTTATGAGGGGTAGAACACTAGGGCGACTGGAGGCTGGTCAAACACAGCAAGTCATAGCACGTACTCTCCGTGTGCCACAAAGTGTGATGTCAAGATTATGGCAACGATTTCAGCAGACAGGAAACATGACCAGGCGCTACAGTCCGGGACGTCCACAGTGTACAACACACAAGAAGAACGATATCTCACCATCAGTGCCCGCAGACGGCCACGGAGTACTGCAGGTAGCCTTGCTCGGGACCTTACTGCAGCCACTGGAACAGTTGTCTGCAGACACACAGTCTACAGACGACTGAACAGACATGGTTTATTCGCCCGGAGACCTGCAAGTGCATTCCGCTAACCCCTGGTCACAGGGGAGCCCGTAAAGTCTGGTGTCAAGAACACAGTACGTGGTCATTGTGACAGTGGTCCTATGTTATGTTCACGGACGAGTCCAAGTATAGTCTGAACAGTCATTCGCGCCGGGTTTTTATCTGGCGTGAATCAGGAACCAGATACCAACCCCTTAATGTCCTTGAAAGGGACCTCAGATACCAACCCCTTAATGTCCTTGAAAGGGACCTGTATGGAGGTCGTGGTTTGATGGTGTGGGGTGGGATTATGACTGGTGCACGTACACCCCTGCATATCTTTGACAGAGGAACTGTAACATGTCAGGTGCATCGGGCCGTCATTTTGCACCAGTAAGTCCGCCTTTTCAGAGCTGCAGTGGGTCCCTGATGGATGATGACGCACGGCCCCACCGAGCTGCCATCGTGGAAGAATACCTTCAATCAGAAGATATCAGGCGAATGCCTGTTCTCCAGACCTAAACCCCATCGAGCACGTGTGGGATGCTCTCGGTCGACGTATCGCTGCACGTCTTCAAACCCCTAGGACGCTTCAGGAGCTCCGATAGGCACTGGTGCAAATATTGGAGGCTGTACCCCAGTAGCCGCTCGACCACCTGATCCAGAGTATGCCAACTCGTTGTGCGAACTATGAGCGTGTGCTAGGTGATCATATCCCATACTGATGTGGGGGTTCATGCGCAGGAAACAGTGGCGTTTTGTATCACATGTGTTTCGCGACGGTTTTCTCAACTTATCACCAATACTGTGTACTTACAGATCTGTGTCTTTTGTGTTCTCTATGTGCCTATGCTGTTAGCGCTAGTTTTGTCTAGTGCCACGTTGTGTGGCACCACATTCTGCAATTATCCTTAATTTATGAGCATGAGTGTAGTAACACAGTACACTGATTCTTTAAATGATCGAACTCCCATGTATAAAACAGCTCCAAACATCTGATTTCGTTACAAATCAGTTAATGTATCAAATATTTGACGTTAAGCATGTAAACGGGAAAAAGTTTGAAATTATGTTTAAAAAAATTTCGTTACAAATCAATTAATGTACAAAATATTGGACGTTAAGAATATAAGCGGGAAAAAGTTTGAAATTATGTTTAAAGTTGGTTTGAAATCGGTAAATGCTATTATTATTATCGAACACCCGATGACTATAGTCTGGATAATTTGTGATTTGTTTCATGTAAAAGCAGATTTTTTAGGCATCTCTGTGTTTATGACATCACGTCTCGTGTACTATGTGTCGTACAACGATATAATTTTACAGGTATCTCCAATGGTATAAGTGGATACTGTTTAAAAAATGCGCTACAAACAGAGTTGGTAATAAAGTAGTTACCAATTGAAACGTCATGCCTGAATACCAGATGCTGCAGTTTTACTGCATGTAAAGCGACAATGTAGTAATCGGTAAACTGTTTTCCTTTCATTATTTTGTGGAGGCTGTCAGCAAGAAGTAATTTTATAATCGTTTCAAATTACGTGTAAAGTTTGTTAGAAGTCGGCAAGTACTCACATTCTCTTATACTGAATGAATATATTCTAGGTAATATGTCACCTTAAAACGTATACACAGTTAAATGAATTTTATCCGTAGTGGATGCTGTTGAAGTCTGTGACTGTTTTTTATACGGTGTAGAAAAATTTCCGCTACAAGTCACAATAAAAGGTTATTTATTTGTCACCCGACCGGTTTCGGGCTTGCGCCCATCCTCAGGTGTTTATACATTCATGTACATGTTTATATTACTGGAGATCACTGTATAAATACAAAAAATTATTTGCTGGTGTTTAGTCACAGTGATCGCAAGCAATATGAACAGGTCATTAATGTATAAACACCTGAGCGTGAAAATGATAATAAGTGTGCAACTAAGTGGAAAAACTGTCACCATAGCGTAACTATAATAATGATGCTTCATGTTTATCAACATCATGATGCTTCATCTTTATTTTCGACAAATGCTGCCTTGCCACTTACAGTTCTCCTATTTGCATCTGTTTGGTCACCAGCAAATACACTACTGGCCATTACAATTGCTACACCAAGAAGAAATGCAGATGAGAAACGGGTATTCATTGGACAAATATACCATACTAGAACTGACATGTGATTACATTTTCACGCAATTTGGGTGCATAGATCGTGAGAAATCAGTACCCAGAACCACCACCTCTGGCCGTAATAACGGCGTGGATACGCCTGGGCATTGAGTCAAACAGAGCTTGGATGGCATGTACAGGCACAGCTGCCCATGCAGATTCAACACGATGCCACAGTTCATCAAGAGTAGTGAATGGCGTATTGTGATGAACTAGTTGCTCGACCACCATTGGCCAGACGTTTTCAATTGGTGAGAGATCTGGAGAATGTGCTGGCCAGGGCAGCACTCGAACATTTTCTGTATCCAGAAAGGCCCGTACAGGACCTGCAACATGCGGTCGTGCATTATCCTGCTGAAATGTAGGGTTTCGCGGGGATCGAGTGAAGGGTAGAGCCCCGGGTCGTAACACATCTGAAATGGAACGTCCACTGTTCAAAGTGCCGTCAATGCGAACAAGAGGTGACCGAGATGTGTAACCAATGACACCCCATAACATCACGCCGGGTGGTACGCCAGTACGGCGATGACGAATACACGCTTCCAATGTGCGTTCACCGCGATGTGCCGAACATCATGAGGCTGTAAACAGAATCTGGATTCATCCGAAAAAATGATATTTTGCCCTTCGTGCAACCAGGTTCGTCGTTGAGTACACCATCGCAGGCGCTCCTGTCTGTGATGCAGCGTCAAGGGTAACAGCAGATATGGTCTCCGAGATGATAGTCCATGCTGCTGCAAACGTCGTCGAACTGTTCGTGTAGATGGATATTGTCTTGCAAACGTCTCCATCTGTTGACTCAGGGATCGAGACGTGGCTGCACGATCACTTACAGCCATGCGGATAAAATGCCTGTCATCTCGACTGCTATTGATACGAGGCCGTTGGGATCCAGCACGGCGTTCCGTATTACCCTCCTGAAGCACCGATTCCATATTCCGCTAACAGTCACTGGATCTCGACCAACGCGATCAGCAATGTCGCGATGCGATAAACCGCAATCGCGATAGGATACAATCCGACCTTTATCAAAGTCGGTAACGCGATGGTACGCATTTCTCCTCCTTACACGAGGCATCACAACAATGTCATGTCAGCACGTTGTAGGAGTCGCCACCGACGCCAACCTTGTGTGAATGGTCTGAAAAGCTAATCATTTGCATGTCATAGAATCTTCTTCCTGTCGGTTAAATTTCGCGTGTGTAGCACGTCATCTACGTGGTGTAGGAATTTTAATGGTCAGTAGTGTAATTTTTTTAATTTATATAGTGATCTCCAGCAAAATAAACATGTACATGAATGTATAAACACCTGAGGATGGGCGCAAGCCCGAAACCGGTCGTGTGACAAATAAATAACCTTTTATTGTGACTGGTAGCGGAAATTTTTCTACACCGTATACGGAGTTTCTTAGTTAAAAAAAAAATGGTTCAAATGGCTCTAAGCACTATGGGACGTAACAGCTGCGGTCATCAGTCCCTTAGAACTTAGAACTACTTAAACCTAACTAACCTAAGGACATCACACACATACATGCCCGAGGCAGGATTCGAACCTGCGACAGTTTCTTAGTCTAATACTTGTCTTACTGTAGTAGATCTTTAAAATGTAATTATACATTGTCTAATCACATTAATGGTACTACTTTTCAAAACCCTCAACAACCACATTTTGCAGCGCTGACCGCTTTCGGACGTGCAGGAAGGAAGTCAGTGAGGTTCTGGAAGGTATGGACAGGGATGTGGAGCCACGCCGACTCCGGTGTCGTGGCCAGCTGCGCTAGGTTTCTCGGTTCAGGATCCATGGCCCGATCCTGATGGTCCCACAGATTCTCCGTCGGGTATGGTTTGGAGGCGAGGGGGGTCCAGTAAGCTCATCCTGCTGCTCCTCGAGCCACGCACGCACACTGCGAGGTGTGTGACATGTTGCATTGTCCTGCTGGAAGATACCATCACGCCGAGGAGAAACAAAGTGCACATAGGTGTGGACATGATCCCCTAGGGCAGGTAAGGCACGAAAACATTCTCCACGCCATAACGCTTCCTCCTCGTTTGCTTTCAAATGTTTCAAGCCGCACACATCCACAGGATTCTGCGCAATAGAGCAAAAGATGTGATTCTTCCGAAAAGGCCGCGTGATGCCACCCGCTGGACGTCCAGTTGTGGTACTGGCGTGCAAATTCCAGCTTTCGTCGCCGATGAAGAGCAGTCAGCATGTCTGCACGAAATAGGCGCTCTCTGCGGAGGCCCGTACGCAGCAACATTTGGTGCACGGTCGTTGAAGAGGCAGTGTTGGAACCATCTTGATTCCTCTGGGCAGTCAGTAGTTGCACGTCCATTTGGCTATATACATCTACGCAACCGACGTTCACCTCTGTCATCTAGGGCCCGTGGTGCACCGCAGCTGCCTGGGCGCCGGTTTTGAGTAGCGTCATTTTGCCCTGCGTGGTAAGGGGTGTTTAAAAAGTCTCTCTGCAGTGCTGTATGACTGTTTGCCTGCCGAGGTTACTTCCCTTCATGTGGACACTCCCAACATTCCACTGTTTCGTTTAACTCAACAAGCGTCATTAGTATCGTTCGTGTGTGTCGTTACGTGTTGACGTGAACGTTTAAGTTTTGTTCCTTTGTTCGTTTGTTTCGTTTTTGTCACTGTTAAAATGCTAACTATTCAAGATCGTGTGTTTTTAGTCGAACAAGTGTTCAAAGCTGGCGGTAAGTACACAGTTTCAATTCGTCAAACATTCAGTTTTACCGTAGACAACACTCCTACATCGCGATACTGTGCGAGATTTGACTAACAAAGTTCGAAGTACGGGTTCAGTGACAGATGCACCGAGAAGTGGTCGTCCTATCGTTTTGTCTGAGGATAAACTACTCGATATTTCCGATAAAATGTCCAAGAGTCCGAACAAGTCAGTAAAAAAACTCGCGCAGGAAATCGATGTTAGTGACGGAACGGCCCACAAAGCTGTAAGAAAAAAAATTAGAACTTTTCCCATACAAATTGGCAGTCGTACAACAACTGAAAAAAATACTGATCTTGCCAAGATACTGCATTATTGTCAATGGTTCAAAAATTTCGTTCGATTGATCTAACACTACCTGACTTTTTCTTCTGGGCTACAGCGAAAGCAACTATCTGTAAAAACCGTCCAAAATCCATCGATGAATTGAAAACTGCAATATCCACTTTCACTCCTTCTGTTACAAAAGAAATGTTACAGCTTGTGTTTGGAAACATGATTAGACGAATTGAAATGTGTATTCAATAACAGAAGGGACACTTTCAACATTTAATGTGAGAATTTGTGAGTAAAAATGAATATTGAATAAATTAATAACCTATATTTCACTGAGTTTCATTTCGGTATATTCACTGCGGCATACGGCACTCGCGGCTAACAATCATACGGCACTGCGGAGAGACTTTTTGAACATCCCGTATATTTCAACCAATAACGGCACGCGAACAGTTTATAGACTTAGCCGTTTCTGATGTGCTTCCACTATTGGGCCAGAAGCCAATGATCATGCCATTCCGGATGTAGGATAAATCACTCAGTTTCCACATTAGGACAACGAGTGAACTGTTTTCCGCGTCCCCCCGACACAGTTTATAGATCCTCCACTGCTAGTGCTGCTGCCTGCCGTCTATGAGTGGTTATTCCAATTTGACGTCTGACAAAGGTAGTGGTCACATTAAGTAGGTGACTCCTGTATCTTAATGACTAGATTATGACCGTGTATTAAATTATTAAACTCGATCAATAATTAAATGACGTATTGAAAAATCTAATTTCTGTTGCCCCTGGAAGCCGTTAGATAGGCAACCTCCTACCAGGAATGTCGTAGTTGTTGTTGTCTTCAGTCCTGAAACTGGCTTGATGCACCTCTCCATGCTACTCTATCCTGCGCAAGCTTCTTCATCTCCCAGTACGTACTGCAGCCTACATCCTTCTGAATCTGCTTAGTGTATTCATCTCTTGCTCTGCCTCTACGATTTTTACCCTCCACGCTGCCCTCCAATACTAAATTGGTGATTCATTGATGCCTCAGAACATGTCCTACCAACCGATCCCTTCTGGTCAAGTTGTGCCACAAACTCCTCTTCTCCCCAGTCCTATTCAGTACCTCCTCATTAGTTTTGTGATCTACCTATCTAATCTTCAGCATTCTTTTGTAGCACCACATTTCAAAAGCTTCTATTCTCTTCTTGTCCAAACTATTTATCGTCCATGTTTCACATCCATACATGGCCACACTCCATACAAATACTTTCAGTAACGAGTTCCTGGCACTTAAATCTATACTCGATGTTAACAAATTTCTCTTCTTCAGAAACGCTTTCCTTGCCATTGTCAGTCTACATTTTATATCCTCTCTACTTCGACCATCATCAGTTATTTTGCTCGCCAAATAGCAAAACTCCTTTTCTACTTTAAGCTTACGCGCATTGCTATTGTTTTATTCATTATTAAACTTACCCCTGCATTACACCTATTTGATTTTGTATTTATAACCCTGTATTCACCTGACCAATGGTTTTGTTCCTCCTGCCACCGAACTTCACTAATTCCCACTATATCCAACGTTAATCTATCCATTTCCCTTTTTAAATTTTCTAACCTACCTGCCCGATTAAGGGATCTGACATTCCACGCTCCGATCCGTAGAACGCCAGTTTTCTTTCTCCTAATAACGACGTCCTCCTGAGTAGTCCCCGCCCGGAGATCCGAATGGGGGACTATTTTACCTCCGGAATATTTTACCCAAGAGGACGCCACCCTCATTTATCCATACAGTAAAGCTGCATGTCCTCGGGAAAAATTACGGCCGTAGTTCCACCGCAAACCGGGTTAGCCGCTTAGTAGTATAAATAGCTTTCCTGTTAGTGACTGCGGCAGCGAGTACAGCTGATGTGTTCTGCAGTGACTGCGGCGATGCCATTGACCAAGGAAGTGGCTGGACGGGGCTGCGCGCGTGGGCGAGGTGAAGCGGGCCCACGTGTTGTGGGAGCGACGCCGTCTGGGCGAGGGGTCGCCAGACGCATAACTCTGTTGGCAGCGTGGGAGGGCCGGGTGAAGGGGGTGGTGGGGGGAGGGGGGGGGGTCCGCCGTCGGGGCGCGAGGCGCCGCTCTGCCGCGGCTGCCGGCTGCCGGCAGCGCCAGGCGCTCACCCGCTAACGGGGGTTTAACCAAGCGCCAGGCCACCTCTTGCGGTTAGTGGAGGCTCCACCCTCATTGTCAGCTATACACCTGCATCCTTATTACAATAAAGCCGAATTTTATACCTTTCTTTGTGAGATAGCATAAGTTAGTTTAGTTTAAGTAGGGTGTAAGTCTACATCTACTACATCTACATACATACTCCGCAATCCACCATACGGTGCGTGGCGGAGGGTACCTCGTACCACAACTAGCATCTTATCTCCCTGCTCCACTCCCAAACAGAACGAGGGAAAAATGACTGCCTATATGCCTCTGTACGAGTCCTAATCTCTCTTATCTTATCTTTGTGGTCTTTCCGCGAAATATAAGTTGGTGGCAGTAAAACTACTGCAGTCACCCTCAAATGCTGGTTCTCTAAATTTCCTCAGTAGCGATTCGCGAAAAGAAGGCCTCCTTTCCTCCAGAGACTCCCACCCGAGTTCCTGAAGCATTTCCGTAACACTCGCGTGATGATCAGACCTACCAGTAACAAATCTAGCGTCCCGCCTCTGAATTGCTTCTATGTCCTCCCTCAATGCGACCTGATAGGGATCCCAAACGCTCGAGTAGTACTGAAGAATAGGTCGTATTAGTGTTTTACAAGCAGCCTCCTTTACAGATGAACCACATCTTCCCAAAATTCTACCAATGAACCGAAGACGACTATCCGCGTTCCCCACAACTGCCATTACATGCTTGTCCCACCTCATATCGCTCTGTAGTGTTACGCCCAAATATTTAATCGACGTGACTGTGTCAAGCGCTACACTACTAATGGAGTATTCAAACATTACACGATTCTTTTTCTTATTCATCTGCATTAATTTACATTTATCTATATTTAGAGTTAGCTGCCATTCTGTACACCAATCACAAATCCTGTCCAAGTCATCTTGTATCCCCCTACAGTCACTCAACGACGACACTTTCCCGTACACCATAGCATCATCTGCAAACAGCCGCACATTGCTATCCACCCTATCCAAAAGATCATTTACGTAGATAGAAAACCACAGCGGACCTACCACACTTCGCTGGGGCACTCCAGATGATACCCTCACCTCCGATGAACACTTACCATCGAGGACAACGTACTGGGTTCTATTGCTGTTTATTCTTGTGGCGAGAATGCAGGACGTATGGTTCTTACCCTCGTTCCTGATAGCGGGTCAGACGGCTATGTTATTACAAAGTGGCTATGACTATCTACACACTAGAGAGAAGTTGTCAAGTTGGACTGAAATTTGTGACAACCTTCAATAATGAAGATCTATGTACACAAATACGTCGTCAGAGACCCGTCTCATACTGCTGCAGATATTGTCCGTCACCTCATCTATTTTACTAAACGTCTAACCCGTTCATGATTCACTGTGCACAGTTCTGGTTGTAGGTTCCATGTCTAACTGCTTCCAGGGGCAACAAAAGTCTTGTATTCGATGTTTCATTTAATAGAGTATTTGACTGTTTTCTGGAAATCTCAAATGGCTAATTGCATCATTTTATGCTCATTAAACAATGGTTCAAATGGCTCTGAGCACTATGGGACTTAAGATCTGGAGTCATCAGTCCATAGAACTTGGGACTACCTAAACATAACTAAACTATGGACATCACACACATCCATTCCCGAGGCAGGATTCGAAACTGCGACAATTACAAAAAAAGAAAATTAAATTCAAATAATTAGAAAGCCCCTGAAACGCGTATTTGTACACATATTTCATATGGAAGTCTAGCGCATTCCGCCATGCAGTTTCATTTTCACACAGCTTACCGTTTATGACGTCGTAACTGCTAAATTATGCTCTGTAAAAAGAGATAATTTTGCAGGTACCACCTGTCGCATATGAGCCTGCTCTCTGCGAAATGTGTTGTGAATACAGTTAGTAGGAAGAGAAGTAACAAATTAGAACGTCACGCATGGTGCGGCAGTTTTTTTCTCGTATCTCAGTATTTGACGTCATAGCTCCTTAATTATGAGTCGCACAATGATACAATTTTATAGGTACATTCAGCGACAAATGTGGATACTATCTGCGAAACGAGTTGCGAATACTTTTAATAGCAACGAAGTAATAAATTTAAACGTCTTGCATGATGTGGTAGTTCTCCACACATTCAGTGTTTATGACGTAGTATCTCCAGGACTGTGTGTCGTACAAACACGTAATTTTTCTCGCTTAGAGCTATAAGTGAATACTGCCTGCAAAAAGTGTCACGAATACAGTAAGTAGTGAATAAGTAATAAATTAAATCGTCATACTTCGTCTGGCAGTTGTACTGCATGAACAGAGAAAAAGTAGTAAGCGATAAACTTTTCCCCTTTTATCATTTTGTGGAGGTTGTCACCGAGAAGAATTTTCGTGAAGGTTTGAAATTACGAGTAAAGTTTGTTGCAAGTCTGTGAGTGCTCTCATTCTCAAGTACCGAATGACTGAAGTATGGGGTTTCTCACGCTGTGAGCTACATTGCTCTTTCATCCCAACACCCACCCCTCTGACAGGTGGGTGGTTCATACCCCACACTGATTCTTTCCAGACGGTAAATGGTATGTGTACCAAGTTTTGATGAAATCGGGCCGGCCGCGGTGGCCGAGCGGTTTTAGGCGCTTCAGTCCGGAATCACGCGACTGCTACGGTCGCAGGTTCGAATCCTTCCTCGGGCATGGATGTGTGTGATGTCCTTAGTTTAGTTAGATTTAAGTAGTTCTAAGTTCTAGGGGACTGATGACCTCAGATTTTAAGTCCCATAGTGCTCAGAGCCATTTTGATGAAATCGGACCAGTGGTTTAGGAGGAAGTATGGAACGTACATACATACATTTATTTTTATAATTTGTGTTGATATGGATGTGCGTGGGACGAAATTTTGCTAACGACATCTTCACACTGCTAGAAGCAAGGAATCTTCTGTCATGTCTGAGTGTGCGAATTTTGGTTCAAGCTGTGCACTTATTTGCAGTCTTTAGTTTCTTCTTTCAAAATACTCAGTATAAGATCCTCTACGATATGAATAATTTTGCCCCTTATGCTCTGAGACGCCCCGTATACGACTTACACAATAACCGATTTTTAAATAAAACAAACTTTCTTATTATTCTACACCACTGTTCTTCATGTGTACATGTTTATTTCTCAACATAGTCCCCCCAGCGAAAAACAGATATCTTCAAACGATAGATCAGTTTGTTGACGCAGTCACTGTAAAATGATTGACTTTTGGAGGAGCCACAACCTCACCTCTGGATGCATGACTATATCACTATCAAAGTGAAGTCCTCGAAGGTGCTCTTTAAGATTTGGAAAGAGATGAAAGTCGGATGGTGCCAATTCGGGACTTCATGGAGGCGCCGGATTGTTAGAGATGTCGCAGTGCTCGTGTGTGGTCTGGTGTTGTCTACATCTACATCTACATTTATACTCCGCAAGCCACCGAACGGTGTGTGGCGGAGGGCACTTTACGTGCCACTGTCATTACCTCGCTTTCCTGTTCCCGTTACATATGGTTCGCGGGAAGAACGACTGCCGGAAAGCCTCCGTGCGCGCTCGAATCTCTCTAATTTTACATTCTCCTCGGGATGTATAAGTATGGGGAAGCAATATATTCGATACCTCATCCAGAAACGCACCCTCTCGAAACCTGGACAGCGAGCTTCACCGCGATGCAGAGCGCCTCTCTTGCAGAGTCTGCCACTTGAGTTTGCTAAACATCTCCGTAACGCTATCACGCTTACCAAATAACTCTGTGACGAAACGCGCCGCTCTTCTTTGGATCTTCTCTATCTGCTCTGTCATTTTTTTCTTTTTTTTGTTATGAAAAAATCTATACCTTTATTGTGTCATTAATCTGTAAGTGGTGTTTTGTATACAAGATATCTTTTAATTTAAGCATAAAAAAATTAAATTACAAATGTTAGTGACAGCAATAATAATGAACAAATTACAACCATCACTGTTTCTATATTATTGATCAGTAATAAGGAAAATAAATCAGTTACAAATGGCGACTTAGAACTTAAATGTTGGATTCAAATTTTTAATTTTGTTACTTTATTTGGATGCCCAACCCTTCAACTTTCCAACATAGTTAATCACATCTCTTCTAAATACTGAGTTAAAATATATACTGCAGATTTTCTAAAGCTCTGATTAATAATATATAATGAGTTTATTAATATTATAATAATTTCATTTTAGAAATTCACGAACTCTGGTGACGGTCACATCCATCTCTGTACACTGCTGAAGTACTCCATGTGTGGACGAACTCTTCCAATTAGTGCTTTCAGTTTCCTGAAGTTAGCAGATCGATTATAGCAGGCTACTTAGCACACAACGACATACACTGAAGGGACAACAATCGCACCAACAAAAAATAATTAATGTAGAGTAATGAAATTTCGGAAATAAATTTGTCCAAGTAACATTAAGCGACTAACATTGCAAGATCGCAGGTTAATGTAAGAGCGAGATAAGCCATTGCAAATGTGGAATGCTGGCACATCAATAACAGCCATAATACAGGGTTACATAAAGTCCAGGAGCACTTTGAATTATTTATTGCACAATAACCAAACATTGTACAAATATCATACATATGTCATTTTGAAGAGAAATCCTGAAAGATTTTTTTCATGTATACCACCACAGCGTAGTTTGTCAATTTGCCGATAGTCAGCGCTAGTCGTTAAACTTGGCGAGTTCAGGTGCGGCGCGAGGTTTCTGTTTGTTGGAGTTCAACAAAAACAAGTGTGCTACAGCTGTTCAATGGATGTTTAGAACCAAGTACGGTAAGAAGCCACCGACAAGGAAGGCCATTTACCACTGACACAACAGATTCGTTACGACGGGTTGCTTGTGCCCGGCAAAGAGAAGCGGACGTCCCAGTGTGAGTGAAGTGAATGTGGAGCGCGTACGAGAGACATTCATAAGGAGTCCAAAGAAATCGGAGCGTCGTGCATCTCGTGAACACGAAATGGCTCCAATGAACAGTGTGAAAGTCCTGCGACAGAAGCTGTCTATGACACTATTCAAATTGGAGCTTGTGCAGAAGCTAAATGACGACGACAAAGATAAACGTTTTGAGTTTTGTTCGCAGTTGAAACATCTGAATGAAGATGGTGATAGCATTGTTCATCACTTAATTTTTTGCGACAAAGCCACTTTTCACCCTAATGGGAAAGTGAACAGGTATCTTTGTCGAATAAGGGGTACAAAGCATCCATAGGAATGCACTGAATTTGAGCGTGATTCTCTAAAGGTAAATGTTTTTAGTGCTTGTCACGTCGAGAACTGTACGTCTGTTCTTCTTCGCCGATAGCACTGTCACTGGATATTCCTAGCTGGACTTGTTGCAGCAATGGCTGATGCCTCAAATGCAATCGGACTCTCCGTTCATCCTTCAGCAGGATGGGGTTCCAACCCATTTTAATCGTGAAGTTCGTGGGTACCTGTACATGGAGCTGTCGCGTCGATGGTTCGGCCGTGCTACAGAAGGGGACAGCTGTTTCATGAAATGGCCTCCCCGATCACCAGATCTCACACCGTGTGACTTTTTTCTGTTGGGACACATTAAAAATCTGGTGTATGTACTGCCTCTACCACATGATGTAGCAGATCTGCGGGAGAGAATGCGGGAAGCGACTGCCACAGTCGACGATGCCATGCTGGGACGGGTATGGCAAGAAATCGATTACCGTATTGACGTCTGCCGGGTCACTCACGGTTCGCGTATCGAATATTTGTAAAAAAGACTTTCAGAGTTTCTCTTCAAATTGCAATATGTATGACATTTGTAAAATGTTAAGTTCTTGCACAGTAAGTAGGTGAGAGTGTTCTGGAACTTTATGTACACCCTGTATTGAATGCAAGTACCCAAACGTGCATTTATGATGTAGTACACGTGCCGGACATCAGTTTGTAGGGTGAAGTTCCATGCCCGTTGCACTTGGTCGGCCAATAAACGCAAGATTTAGAGCTGTGTGTGGATGATGCTTGAGTGTCGTCTGATGATGTTCCATATATGCTCCATTGGAGACAGAACTGGTGATTGAGCAGACCAAGACAACATGTCGACAAGCTGTAGAGCACGTTGGGTTACAACAGGTGTAGTGGGAGAGCTTTATCTTGTTCGAAAACGTCCACTGGAATGCTCTTCATGAATGGCAGCAAAATAGATCGAATCACCAGACTGACGTACAAGTTTGCAGTCAGGGTGCGTGGGATAACCACCAAAGTCTCATGTTGTCGTATGAAATCGCATCCCAGACCATTACTCCACGTTTACGTCCAGTGTGTCTATCACGCAGACAGGTTGGATTGCAGGCCCTCAACTGACCCCTTTCTAACCAACACACGACCATTACTAGCACCGGGGAAGAACCAGCTTTCATCAGAAAATGCAACAGATCTCCACCCTGCCCCCCAATGAGCTCTCGCTTGACACCGTTGAAGTCGAAAATGGCGTTGCTTTGTGGTCAGTAGAATGCACACTCCAGGGCGCCTGTCTCAGAGATGTCCTTGAGGTAACAGATTTGTAACAGTTCGTTGTGTCACTGTGGTGCCAAACGTCGTTCAAATAGCTGCTGCAGATGCAGTACGATGCGCCAGAGCCATACGCCGAACGCGATGGTCTTCCCCCTCGGTAGTTCCACAGGGCCGTCCAGAGTACGGTCTTCTTGCGAACGTACATTCTTGCAACCACCGACGCCTGTAGTCATGTACAGTGGCTACATTCCTGCCAAGCATATCCTCAATATCGCAGAAGGAACATGCAGCTTCTAGTGGCCCTGTTACACGCCCTCGTTCAAACGGTATGTCCTTGTCAGCTCGAAGACACTCTTGACTTACATCAACTCAACACGTCCAGTCTGAAAGGTAACTAACCCTCCTGACCGTTACAGCGCGTATTTAAATTGACGCAAAGCTGATTTCCATCCTAATGATGGCCCTACTAGCGACACTGTCATGCGACTGGCGTGAAATTTGAATAGATATTGTTTTTCATTTGTAGAAACATGCTTGCAAACTTTCATTTAGTTCCACATCTCATTCTTTCTGTTGCGATTTCTTTTTCCGTCAGTGTACTTACAATACAAGCCAACGGCCTTGCCGCAGTGGTAACACCGGTTCCCATCAGATCACCGAAGTTCAGTGCTGTTGGTCTGGGCCAGCACTTTGATGGGTGACCGTCCGGTCTGCCGAGCGCTGTTGGCAAGCCGGGTGGACGTAGTCCTTGTGAGACAAACTGAGGAGCTACTTGAGTGAGAAGTAGCGGCTCTGGTATCGTAAACTGCCTACGGCCGGAAGAGCGGTGTGCAGACCACATGCCCCTACATATCCGCATCCAGTGACGCCTGTGGGCTGAGGATGACACGGCAGCTTGTCGGTACCGTTGGGCCTTCATGGCCTGTTGGGACGGAGTATTTTTTTAGTACTTACAATATGCACCGTCATGTTACATGCTACGTTTCGGAGGCCTCTAGCCACAGAGGGTTGGATCTTGCATCGGCGAAGCGGGGAAATCGACTGAGTAATATGCATGACATGTAATAACTCAACCGGTATTGATAACTACTACTACTACTACTACGTGACCAGGCCCAGTGGACCACACGCTTCTACAAGTTTCCTCTTCCACTGTATTCTGTCCATTGCTGCTATCCGCCATCCGTTCACATCTATTGACACTTGGTTTAAACCTTCATCGAGTCCATCTCTCCAACGCTTCTTCGGTCTCCCTGGCGGTCTCTTTCCTGTAGGTGTCAAATCCAGGAGCTTCCGAGGCCATCTGTGATCCTCCATCTGGGCCACATGGAGGATTTTGGCTTTGACAGTTCCTGCTATGCTGGACTGCTGGTATAGTTCTTCAAGCTCTTGGTTGTATCTGATCCTCCATTCCCCTGTATCTGCATCCAGAAATGGACCGAAGATCTTCCGAAGCACTTTTCTCTCAAAAACAAGGAGCTTATGGAAGTCCTGTTTCCGGATACTCCATGTCTCACAGCCATATAGAACAACAGGCTGGATCAGGGTTTTGTACAGTCGGATCTTGAACTGTCTGGAGAGATATCTGGACCGAAGCAGTTGTGCTAGGCTGTGGTAAGATCGGTTTCCTGCTTGTATGGCATTGATCTGTGCTTCACATGACGAGTTCTCAGTGAAAAGTGCCCCCAGGTATTTGAATTCTTGCACACTCTTGTAGGACTGGTCCCCAACCTGCAGTGATTGTAGATGATCAGCAGTCTGACAATGACCACGCGTCATAACGAGGTACTCTGCCTTGGCTTCGTTTATGTGTAGCTCAAATTTGCTGGCAGCCTCCTTCATTGACAACAGAATAAAAAATTCTGAAGTATTACTTTTTAGCACACCCTCGTAGATTGACAGCGTATTTACAGTAAATGTAATGATATGTACGCATTAGTGTCTGACGCTGCTTAAGACAGTAACACGTATTTTAATTTGAACATAGGGCCAGAGAAGAAAGTCGGACCCACAGAATGGTTGCCGCTGCCGGTATTCATGGCTGTTACGGATGAGGCCTACTCAGCCCTCTGCGCTGGATCAATGAGGACCGCTCGCCGACTGCTGTGACTGACAGCCGTAAGGCAGACAAATCTCTCCCCTAAAGCCACGCTGACATACCACAACTGTTTCGGCTTTCTGCAGGTGCTCCGTCAACAAGGCAATGTTGATTATTGCGAAGCACGTTACTACCACACATCTCTTTCCAACATACTGAGCGAGTTGGCGCGAATTTAAGACATCCGACTCACATTGTACAGGTAATGTGAAGTTAGCATCCAGCTTTCGAGAAATATACATTTTTTTCAGGGTTCTTTATAGATGTGCTATAGTTCTACAATTCTCTGCACATAACTTGGTTAGTTCTGCAGAATTTCGCAATAAAATGATGATCACAATCCTGAACGGCTGAATTGCTGTTATATGAGTATACATTAGAATGCATATCATTTTAAACTCTCGCTGTGGCTTACAGGTCTTAAAATACACCTAAATGAATGAGCCATCATTAAAGTACGTTACGTTAATAGAGCAGTAACGCAATCTTTCCGAGAATTTGTGGAGTGTGATGGGTAACGTGGCCCGTGGGCTAACTGACCTTAAGGACGAAACAGTTCTAACAGCCTGTGTGACATGATGGGTGGTCCTTCTGAACAAGACTGAGAACAGGGATGAATCTGAATGCGAGTGTAGGGCCTGCTAGAATGTAACTGTATAACTGTTAGTTCCAAAGAGCTTTATGGCTATTTGATGAATGACAAACAACTATGGAAGAATATGTGCTCTACAAAAATGTATTCTTTTAAGAAATGTAATGCATTCTTTGACTACTGTTAACTAGAAGCAAATAACTGGAAACAAAGAATAATACACTGTAATTGTTTCTAAATATTAAAATGTACACATACAGAATATCTACTTGTTGTCGACGTTTTCTTGACCCACGAGTCCAATAGTTCTGATCTGTACTTGTCGGTAGAAATCAGAAGCCTTTTTGTCATATGTAGCTACCGCCGACCAGTAGGACCTAACATCAAGGGCGTACCCAGGGGCATGGGAGGGGAGGATTGGCACTGGACACAGAACTGAACTAACGAAGTGGTTTCGGTCTTCCGATCCGAAGCAGTTCGGAAGTGGAGTCTGAACTGAACTAAAGAACGGTTTCGATCTTCAGGTCCGACGTAGTCCTCACAGCTTGGAACTGGAAGTGAAATGAACTAAGTGAATTAAGGGAACAGTTTCAGCCCTCCAGTCCGACGCAATCCGCACAGTTCAGAACAGGAGCTGAACTGAACTATTGGAAGGATTTCAGTCTTCTGATATGATGCATTTCGAAACTGGAGCTGAATTGAACTAACTGAACTAATGGAACGGTTTTGGTCTTCACATCCGACGCAGTTCGCACAGTTTGAAACTGGAAGTAAACTAACGGAATTTGTTTCGGTCTTCCGATTTGACGCAGCTTGCACAGTTTGGAACTGGAGCCTGAACTTAACTAAGTGAAATAACGCAACGGTTTCGGCCCTTTGATCTGATGCAGTTGGGACCTGGAGCCTCAAATGAACTAAGTGAACTTTGGAATTTGTTTTTGTCTTCCGATGAGACGCAATTCACGTAGTTCACTGTTAAGAGTTCAGAACCAGGGACGCTTAGGTCATAGGAGACCCCGTACTCAGTATCAACGGAGGGGAGAGTCGTGCATGCGCATTTTAACTTCCAGTAGACCGGGTAAGCGAGGAATAGTTCACTAAAAGAAAGATCGCTCTGAACAGTTCTTTTCCCAGTATTGGCACTAGTTCGGTCATGAACTGCACGTCCCTAGTTAATAGATAGCAATTACACAAGAGGGATGACTGCACAAGGGCAAAGACTGAATTACAAAAACACAGTTCAAACGTTGCTATTGTTGCACTTACTGATTACATCTTAACACTGTTCGTCCCGACCACAGTATTTTATTGCCTTTATTACACCTTACAATTTTCGCCATTTTCAAACGGTCTACAATAAAATGGGTATCCAAAGGAAATATGTGATAAGATCCAAAATAGTACGTACACCATGACAAGCAAATGAAACTTAACACTTACTCAAAAATATAAAACAATGTTTTAAGGATAACAAACAGCAGAATGTATCTGTCTAACGTATCTACATACACAGTATCTCCTCATCCTTGTCCGCAGCTCGTGGTCGTGCAGTAGCGTTCTCGCTTCCCACGCCCGGGTTCCCGGGTTCGATTCCCGGCGGGGTCAGGGATTTTCTCTGCCTCGTGATGACTGGGTGTTGTGTGATGTCCTTAGGTTAGTTAGGTTTAAGTAGTTCCAAGTTCTAGGGGACTGATGACCATAGATGTTAAGTCCCATAGTGCTCAGAGCCATTATCATGACGTGTAACTGCCAGCTGATTAGAATATACTCACAAAAGCGTTGAGAACAGTAGTCTGTCAGATGGCACTTTACAAAAAGCGGTTTTGGTAAACAGACGGAAACAAAAATCGCAACACCAAGAAGGAGCTGTGCGACGTAAACGAAACTTGGTAGGCGTGTTTCTACATCTGAAAGATGTTGTCTATTAAAATTTCGTGCCAGTCGCTTAAGAGCACGCTAGCAGTGCCACAATTACGATGCAAGTCATGTTTACTTTAGATGCTATAACGGTGGTGAGAGTTGGTTACCTATGTGATTGGACGTGGTGAGATGATGTTAGTCAAGAACGCCTTTAATGCGACAAAGACGCCATAATCAGCACTTCACCGAGTTTGAACGAGGTCATGTAGTAGGGGCACGAGAAGCTGGATGTTCCTTCTGAGATATTTCAGAAAGATATGGCAGAAATGTAGCCAGTGTATATGACTGCTGGCAGCGGTGATCACGAGAATGTACGGCCGCAAGAAGACCGGGCTCCGGACGGCGACGTAGCACAACCGAGAGGGAAGGTCATCGCGTTCGGCGCATGACTCTGGGGCATCGTACTGCATCTGCGGCATCAATTTGAGCAGCAGTCGGTCACACAGTGACACAACGAACTGTTACATATTGGGTACTTCAAGGACAGCTCAGACCCAGAAGTCCTGTAGAATGCATTCCACTGACCACAAACCACCGCCGCTGGCGACTTCCGTGAAATCAAGCGAGAGATTACTGGAGGGACACGGTGGAGGTTTGCAGTGTTTTCTGATGAAAGATAGTTCTGTCTCGGTGCTAGTGATGGCCTTTTGTTGGTTGAGGGCCTGCAATCAACCTGTCTACGTACTAGACACACTGGACCTGACCTGCAGTTATGGTCTGGGGTGCGATTTCATATGAAAGCAGGAACGCTGTCGTGGTTATTCCACGCACCCTGGCTGCAAATTTGTACGTCGGTCAGGTGATTCGATCTGTTGTGCTGCCATTATTAACAGCATTCCAAGATGAGTTTTCCAACAGGGTAAAGCTCGCCCACTACTGCTGTTGTAATCCAACATTGTCTACAATGTGTCGGCAGGCTGTCTTGGCCTGCTCGATCATGATATCTGTCTGCAGTCGAGCACATATAGGCCATCACCGGATGACAGCTCGAACGTCGTACACTAAGAGCATTCGCCGTCCCTGTATTGACCGACCGAGTGCAGCAGGTATGGAACTCCACAAACTGTCGTCTTCCGTTTCAGTGCTAGTATGTTCACTGAGCCAATGAATAGAGGATTTCGAACCACTTACTGATTTTACGTAAAGCCGAAACCTCTTAGGGTTTTTTCTCAGATTACTGTCAAAGTCACTGACCGTATCTCACATTGCTCTTCTTACACTAATTTTCGCTTCGTTCAGATTTTGTTTGTCAGCAATGTTTGGACTTCTCTTGAATATCAGATGAAGCTCTGTCCATTTACTTAGCAGTTTTCTAACACGGGTATTAAACCACAGTGGGTCTTTCCTATTTCTTATGACCTTGCTCGTAAAACACCTATCTAAGATATAGTGGACGATGCTTTCGGCCGGCCGCGGTGGTCTCGCGGTTCTAGGCGCGCAATCCGGAACAGTGCGGCTGCTCCAGTCGCAGGTTCGAATCCTGCCTCGGGCATGGATGTGTGTGATGTCCTTAGGTTGGTTAGGTTTAAGTATTTCTAAGTTCTAGGTAACTAATGACCACAGCAGTTGAGTCCCATAGTGCTCAGAGCCATTTGAACCATTTTTTTTTATGCTTTAGAATTTTTCCCATTTTTACTCCACATCCTCGTCCTTGTCACTGAATATGTGATGTTGATTACTGAGATACACTGCAATTTATATGGTTCAAATGGCTCTGAGCACTATGGGACTTAACAGCTATGGTCATCAGTCCCCTAGAACTTAGAACTACTTAAACCTAACTAACCTAAGGACATCACAC
The DNA here is from genome assembly GCF_023864345.2 of Schistocerca serialis cubense. Classification (NCBI taxonomy): domain Eukaryota; kingdom Metazoa; phylum Arthropoda; class Insecta; order Orthoptera; family Acrididae; genus Schistocerca; species Schistocerca serialis. Next base: position 793,969,743 of record NC_064639.1, on the reverse strand, counting down.
AACACCCAGTCATCACGAGGCAGGGAAAATCCTTGACCCCGCCGGGAATCGAACCAGGAAACCCGGGCGTGGGAAACGAGAACGCTACCGCACGACCACGAGCACAATTTATATCGTGTCGCTCTTGCTAAGAAGGAATATTTTCCTATCTTTCTTAATACTCCTTGTACAACCCGTGATCGTAGTTGCTATTTCGGGCTTACGGTTGCTGATACTTTCTTCTACGTGAACTGATGTGGTAAGTTCAGGTCTGTTTGTAGCTAGGAAGTCAAGGTCATTTTTTAAATTTCAGTTTATTAGCTTTTGGTTCCTGCCCATGCATCGATCTCAGGAGGGAAAAGGCGATACGACAGTGTGTATAAGAGGGGACCCGGCCAGGAATCGAACCCGGGCCCCTTGGGTTAGCGGTCTGCCACGCTGATCCCGCAGCTACCGAGGCAGACATTCTAAGACGTTACCGTCGCGAGTTGGTTCTCCAATTATCTGCTAGAAGCAATTTTCGCACAAGACATTAATAATAATGCTATACGAGCACCTGTCTTTGGCACCAGGTTCAATAACATGACTCTCCCTACCTATATCTGGCAAGTTAAAGTCACCCCCTATAACAACGGCATTATCAAGAATATCATTAACAATACCGTGAATCCTACTGTTGGGTTAGATGTCGTCTTATGTCAGTAGTTGCCCTCCAGGCAAGTACCACTAGTTCCAACATTGCGCATTCACGAAATTTGAGCTCAGTTACGAAGGGAATTAATCGTAAAGTTAACTTCAGAAACTTCAGCACTAACCGGAATAATAGTTCATAGTGAAGTCAGTGGCGGCTCGTAACCACAAATTCGCAACTATCTCACAAATAGCTAGTTGTGGGCTCATATTTACTGGATCTTTTTGCGTCTGTTATGGCTTTTAATATTGATCCACCGTGCATACAGAGTAATAAAATATTTGCCATAATGTCTACAGATAAATAAATGATAAATCCCACGTGCCTCCCAGCTCTGTGTATTTTTTTTTTTTTCATCCGACGCCATTTCATTTACGGGCGTGTCAGTTTAAATTGGTGCTGTCACCACTGATAGAACACGAGCGTGAAAAGTACGAGCGATACCGTTCAACTAGAGAGGTGGATTATTATATTTATGATATGACTAAAATGCTTCTGATTGGATGTTATTAACCTCGGGGCATGTTGACGGATAAATTGTAACTGCCCTTCACAGCGAATACCGAATGCTGCGCCATCCACAGTGGTCAGGAACAAACTGTTTAACAGCACAGAATCACGCGCCCTATTCGGCTGTGGTGCCTACTTCCTCACATGTCCCACAGCATAGCCGACAATGACATTCAACACTGTGCTAACAACACTAGATTCTACGCCACAGTGTTCAACTAGTCTACTAATGTGTTCTTGGTCCATGGGTCATGGCCCATCGAACACAGGCCGGTGTGAGGTGGAGCGTACACTATTAAATTAAGTAGTGGTTTTGACTTTGTACATATATACTGTTTGTGTTTTCCTTTTCTTTTTCGTTTATAAATTTATAGCTATGGTGTTCATTTAATCATTGATAAAGGTCTTCTTAGGCACTTTTGGGTTTTATTTTTGTTCTGAAGAAGGTGTAGTTATCTACGCCGAAACCTGGGTTAACACTAGGTGCTTTTTTCGCAATCGAGGCGGGTTTTTAGTTTTTTAATATAAATCAAGGAACTTGATGAGAATGCGAGCGAAGCCGATTCCACAACAGACATCAGAAACGGGCACAGTACACGCTGGTCAACGAAAGCATTATGACCGTTGCCCATTGCGAGATTGGATGCCACCCGGTAACGCTGAGTACACGTGACGCGGTAAGCAAACCATGTAAACGGAGCAGAGACGAATGGGGAATCATTTTACCATTCGTAGGAGCCACAAATGGGGAAATACGCTCACATATATGACCCTGACAAAGGGCACATTGTTGAGGGACGGTAGCTGGGAATGCGTACCTCGTAACTGGCGAAGCTGGTTGCCTGTTCGCGTGCTACTGTCGTGAGCATCTATGGAAAGTGATTGAAGAAAGGTGAACCCACGAGTAGACTAATCATTTTAACGATGATTCGGGACCGCAGACGGGAAAATACACTCACATGAGCTACTTGGACAAAGCGTAGACTGTTATGGCCAGAATCTTGATATAGTAGTTTGAGAAGCACGGTAACGAACTCAGATTGATGTCTTGGTACCAAATTCACCCGGCTGAACACGTCTAGCCCTGTCAAGAGGCACCGCTGCGTCCGATAACCTACGGTCCGTAATTTAAGAGAACTGCGTGACCCGGTGTCACATATCTCCGGAAACCTAACAAGCAAACGTCGAATCCATGCCACACAAAACGGCTGCTGCATTGCATTCCACCTGTGGAATTATACTCTATTAAGCTGGTGGTCAGAATATTTTGGCTCACCAGTAGGCTATATTTGCTAAGTTCTGCAATAAACTGTCTTCATTGAGATAGGCCAATACTTTTGCGCACTGGACCTGCAGCCCTTCTTGTAGACTAGGATGACCTGTACCTTTTACCGTCAAATAAACGATACATTTTTAAGCTTATAAAACTACCGGTTATTACCGCATGAATAAATTGCCAATACTGTTACTCTTTCGAAAGGAATTTACAGTTCGATCGTGATCGAGCACTAATGTGAAGGAATCGGGCTATGATTCGTTACTTAAAATATTATGTTTTGTTAGGGAGCAGTAGCTATACTATCGCGGATCGAACAGATTCTGTTCAAGTTTCAAAGAAAAACTGTAATCATGTCAAAGATCGTCTACAGCCTACTTAGGCAAACAAATTCCCAGCAAACATACTGTTAATCAGGAAGCTACCGGCTGGAACCGGGCGACCGCTACGATCGCAGGTTCGAATCCTGCCTCGGGCATGGATGTGTGTGATGTCCTTAGGTTACTTAGGTTAAAGTAGTTCTAAGTTCTAGGGGACTGATGACCTCAGAAGTTAAGTCCCATAGTGCTCAGAGCCATTTGTTAATTGGACAAGAAACAACACCACAATCTAGCAAGTATCTCTCATGTAGTTAGTATGAACAACACAGGCAAAAGCTTAAAATTTCTTGGAGAGGGGAGACGCCATTTTTGGGTCATAAATTACCATCCTTATTATCACAATTCTCGAACACCTGGGTAAGCGTTAATAAAGGCGCACTACTCGGCATCCATCTTGGATACAAATTGTAGTAATTGAATCGAGAATCGGAAAAAGGGGGTTACGTCAGTCGGAACTACTTTTGTGATAAAGAGATAAAACCTTAGATGTTAATATTTATTAACAGTTTCAAGCTAGAATGCTTTTTAATGGATACAGGACTGTGGAATGACTGCGTATTGTTTTCAAGCAAAGACTGTCATATGTCGTTCAATTTATTTGATAGACTTTGCATTTCCTTCTTTGAATGAGACAAATGATAATGTAATGCGTTACTTGTAACCGAAACAACACTTTCGGAACTTTTTAAACATAATTTTATATGGTGCATACTTACAACGAACACTGCAATATGTTACCTACTCCCCTCTGAGATAGTTGGCCACTCCAAAATAAGAAACAGACGCTTCATGTGAAATACCCTTCTTTACTTTACTAATATCTTCAAGCTTCTTTGCATCAATCGATACTATTACTGTTCCTGGTGACGGCAACGGTAGAAAGCCAACATGCGGTATTGCGCTACAAGTTTGTCATCTGATGAAGGAGTTAGTTCTGTGCTCGCTAAATGACTTTTAACCTGTTTCAAACGACATCGAAATCACACAGGACGAAGCACGGCATATGCCTCCTTTTTCTACAGAAAGATGTGTCTTGTGTTGTAGAGTGTCATACTACTATTAATTCGATTTCAGAAAAGCTATGACTTAACCCCCTTTTCCAGCTCCCGACTCATTTATAATGACGGTCATAGGCCATTAATTGCAATTATAATGACAGTTATTGCTCATTAATTACGCCCTAAATAACCAAAACTATGACCCAAGTGAGCGGTCTGAGTCCCAGGGCAAGTGGCCGGTTTGTTTACTTAAGGAGAACTATCGGGTCTGTGTCGTGATCCACTAATAGCGCCCCCCCCCCCCCCCCCCCACGCTACTGCTGTTACCTGAGTGATTACCAGGAGCAGACTTGACATAGGTGCTGTTTGTTTACTCGTTCACCGAGACTGTGCCAAAGATGTTAACTAGTTAGCACTCGAGCTCTGACTATTTTGGTGAAATCCGACTATTTAAAAACAGGCGAATGAATAAATTGTTATTTCGTAAACTAGACAATCGCTTGACAATTTACGAGGTAAATATGTAAATTTCGTGTGACTAGGGCCTCCCGTCGGGTAGACTGTTCGCCAGGTGCAAGTCTTTCGATTTGACACCACTTCGGTGACTTGCGCGTCGATGGGGATGAAATGTGGATGATTAGGACAACAGAACACCCAGTCCCTGAGCGGAGAAAATCTTCGATCCAGCCGGGAGTCGAACCCGGACCCTTAGGATTGACATTCCGTTGCGCTATCAACTTTTTTTTTTTTTTTTTTTTTTTTTTTTTTTTTTTTTTTTTTTTTTAATCGTTGTGTTTGGTTGTTGCGGACGTCACATGACATCCGTTCAAGTTCGTTTGTTGATCCTTGCACTCAGTTTTTTTTTAATTACAGAGGCCAACCAGCTCTCTGACCGAACACGCTGAGCTACCGTGCCGGTATCACTCAGCTACCGGGGGCGGACAGTTGCTAGGTTAAATTTTACTACTGAGCTTAAACATAAATTTGCTTGTGAGAAAATATGTAGTGGTCGAAGAAATTAGAAAAGTTCATGAAACAATTTTATTCATTCGTGTTGCGAGTAGCCTATTCACATATACACGATCGATATTGAAAATTATGGTAGATTGCGGACAACTCTTAATTAATGGTTTAATCAAGTAATGAAGTATGCCATCTTGTGCTTGATAATTAGGTCAACAAAAGTATAACGTGATACGTCGGACTGTATGAAACACAGAGGCAAGATCTATGATGGAAAATGTAGATACTTTCGAAATGTAATGCTAATTATCTTATAAGTTAATCAGTTTCACAGAAGTTGAACTACGTTACTGCCAAGCCGGAATACCGGTCTTTACAAAGAGTGGTTTCATTAAGCCTCAAAATATGCATTGCCTCACACGACAGTACGAAGTCGTACTGCAGTAAAATGTTAAGGTACCTATTTTCGTTTAATTACCAAAACTTCCATGAATATTATATATAATATAAAAATCAGCACATCAAAAATAATAATGTGAACAATGGTGAATCGAAGTGAAGTTCAGCTTAGAGAACGTTTTGAAATATTTGTGCTGATGCCACATATAAATTACTTAAGTAGCTGTGTCCAGGTAGGAGAAATATGAGAAAAAAAAATTAGTTGTTATGACAAATTGAAATTCTAACAGATGGAGTAATTGCAACTTCCAAAGTCTCAAGTTATTCCAGCAAGCTACTGTAAATTGACGCTGTAAGAGGGGCTTGTGCCTTCGCATATTTAACAGAGAATCCAACTGGAGCTAAGTTATTCCTGTATCTGCCAGTTGCGTGATATTGCGACAGTCGAACGTGGAAACTGCGTTCTCATCATCTTCAAAAGTGGCTCTGAACACTATGGGTCATAACTTCTGAGGTCATCAGTCCCCTAGAGCTTAGAACTACTTAAAACTAACTAACCTAAGGACATCACATGCATCCATGCCCGAGGCAGGATTCGAACCTGCGACCGTAGCGGTCGCGCAGTTCCAGACTGTAGCGCCTAGAACCGCCCGGCCACCCCGGACGGCTTCATCAGTTTCGATGACGCATTTAGGGAACACAGAATTTAGACTGGAAGGGCCGGCTTCTGAATCTACTTGCGGTCATCCTGATACAGGTTTTTCTACGGTTTCCCAAAATAGCTTAAGGCACGTGTTGGGATGGTTCCTTCGGAAAGGACACGGTCGACTTCCTTCCCTATATTTCCCGTACAATCCCAGTCTACGCTCTGGACTCTCTAGTGTACTTTCCCGCACGTCGCAGCTGTCTGTACTGCAGAGACGTACCGGGTTCACTCAGGCGCCTAACTGCTGGCGAGCCGTCTGACTTGCGGGTCGCGGCTGGCGCTAAGCAGAGCGGGACGCGCCTGCGGGCTGCGTGATTCACGGGTCGCGTGAGATCACTGCCGCAGCTGTGTCGCCGCGTCTGCAGCCTCCTGCTACGTGACGCACCGCGAAATCGAGCCTTGTAAGCGAGCGCGCAAGGTGGCGTAACCCGGCCCGTTACGATTTTCTACAGCTCTCTCAGTTATCCTGCACAAAGGCCGTGTTTGATCAGTGGCGTCCAATGCTGATTCGCCACTCACAAATGCTCAAGAATACTTACCAAAAGTACTTTGAGAAAAGGGTCATATCTGTTGTTCTGCTTTTCTTGACAGAAGCTGACCATTGTGTCTAGCTCAGTAGTCAGTGAGAGGTAAGGACAATGCATTACGTGGAGAAAGTCAGCCGGCCCCGGTGACTGAGCGGTTCTAGGCACTTCAGTCCCGAACCGCGCGACTGCTACCGTCGCAGGTTCGAATCCTGCCTCGCGCATGGATGTGTGTGATGTACTTGGGTTAGTTAAGTTTAAGTAGTTCTAAGTTCCGGGGGCCTGATGACCTCAGGTGCTAAGTCCCATAGTGCTCAGAGCCATTTGAACCATTTTGGAGAAAGTCATTGCGTAAACAGATATTCAGGGACGTACTAAGCCTGCTGGAGAGTGTTGTTGTTGTTGTTGTTGCTGTCGTGGTCTTCATTCCGAAGACTGGTTCGATACACCTCTCCATGCTACTCTATCCTGTGCAAGCCTCTTCATCTCCTAGTAACTGCTGTAATCTACAACCTGTTACGCATCAAGAAAGTAAAGGAGCAGCAGAGTTAAATTTTCCAATTCCGAACAGAATGGCATTGTTCGAGCACACAGAAGTATCAACACGACGGAGGCGTAAGTTGTAAACATTTACGCGGATAGTCGTTCACTACAGGGCGGCATCGACACTACTGTGTGTGAGTGCGAAAGAGCTCAGAAAATAATTGTTAGACGAGTGCAGACCAACGTGTCTCCGTTACTCTCATGAAATTACGAAAGAAACGCTAAGGAGGATGCAACAACGCATATATGAGGTTTCACAAAGCAGTTGAAAGACTGAAATAAATTGGTTAAGCAAATGCAGCAGAAAGGAAGACCACTAACAAGTCGTGAAGAGCAGAACCTCCGGTCGTCACGACTGACATAAAAAAGCAGAGCCTGTCATCGATGCCCTAAATATTCCACTTCGAAAGGCTAGAGTCAAAAATGGTTGAAATGGCTCTGAGTACTATGGGACTTAACATCTGCCGGGCGCGGTGGCCGAGCGGTTCTAGGCGCTTCAGTCCGGAACCGCGCTGGTGCTATGGTCGCAGGTTCGAATCCTGCCTCGGGCATGGATGTGCGTGATAGATTAGTTAGGTTTACCTAGTTCTAGGGGACTGATGACGTCAAATGTTATCCCATAGTGCTTAGAGCCATTTGAACCATTTTGAACTTAACAGCTGAGGTCATCAGTCCCCTAGAACTTAGAACTACTTAAACCTAACTAACCTGAGGACATCACACACATCCATGACCGAGGCAGGATTCGAACCTGCGACCATAGCAGTCGCGCGGTTCCAGACTGAAGCGCCTAGGACTGCTCGGGCTCACCGGCCGGCTGGCTAGAGTCAAATGGTTCAAATTGCTCTAAGCACTATCGGACTTAAGATCTGAGGTCATCAGTTCCCTAGACTTAAAACTACTTAAACATAACTAATCCAATAACATCACACACATCCATGGCCAAGGCAGGATTCGAACCTGCGACCGTAGCAGCAGCGCGGTTCCGGACTGGAGCGCCTAGAACCGCTCGGCTACAACGGCCGGCGGCTAGCGTCAATCAGTAAGTTCGATGGCGTTCGTATCGTACGCACTCGATTCTCTGATCATTGTATTAATGAACGTGTCGTGCATGAGATTTTTCCAGTACTGGTTATAATCCTGCCGCGTTACGAGATGACCACTGATCCGTAGCCACGGATGACAGAAGACAGGCTCCAGTACCAGCAGCCACTAATGGGTAGCCTAGGGGCCTGCAGCACCGATCCAGTCTGGGGCAAAAACTGCTTCAAAACCCAAAGTCGTTTGGGGCACACGGCCTACCGAACCGGCGGGTCATAATCAGCACATAACACGACGTCACGGCAGCTGACATCGCGTTGATCTGATAGCACAACACGGCCAGTGATCTGGGAGGAACAGGCTACTTACGGCGTGTGACACGCAACACATGAGCCGTGGCCACCACCATTTCCGCGCAGAGCTACCAACGGGGTATGGCTTCCACACCAAGCAACCCGCTTATTGGTAGTCGCCATCTGGGCGCAGGGCTGATGCAGCGAACTTCGGCAGCCTGAGCCAGCCACTGGGTTCGGCAGATTCTTCCCCGCCGTGCTAAGCAACCTGCCGTCGCCGACGATACGGCAAAGAGTTTTATGCAGAGAAATAAATGAAGTGATATTTATTTCCGTTTTATTGTGTCTTGCGATATCACACAGGCCTCGGCCTTCATCCCGGTAAAACAGCAGAGGTTTCAGCCCGATAGTGGGTGACCCCTACAATCCATTTGAACCTGCTTACTGTATTCATGCCTTCGTCCCCCTCTACAATGATCCGCCCCCGTCCTTCCACCACAACTCCCGCCCCCTGCCCCCCCCCCCCCCCCACCGCCTCGCCAACATCCTATTACCAAACTAGCAATTCCTTGATGCTTGAGTATGTTCATACCTTTTCTCAGTCAAGCTGTGCCATAAATTCTTTTTTCCCTAATTCGATTATGCATGCATGTCCAAAGGATCATTGCGTCGTAACTCGGAATAACACAGGCATTGCAATATCGTATTTGTTCGCCGACACCGGGCAAGTTACTTTCAAGCAGAATGTCTCGCCTGGACAGAAATATACGTAATGGATGTACGAGTACAAGTTACAAGTAGACGCATGGTTGACGACGTATGGAAGTTTGGATGTGGCCGTGAGTCGTGCACGGATAGTCAAATGATAAGGCGACCGCTCGCGATAAGCAGGCAATCCGAGTTCGTGTCCCGGTCGGGAACAAATTTTCATTATCACCACTACATTCGGCAGCTGATGGGAGTCTATATTCGCAATTGCGAATACATTTAATGATTACTATACGGTTCGTACAAAAATTTCGTAAGAAATGTCTTTCGTGGATATCCTGCAGTTTCTTAATAATCTACCGATAAATATATGGATTCCATAAACATGAAGTTTATATCAGTACGGTCCACACGACAGTCCGGTGATTTCTTTCCGTGGAGAGCCTGCGGTTTCCTGTGAAACGTCCCCTTTGAAAAATTATACACGACTGTGCTTAAACTGACACACAATATTTTTAGCGCAACGCCATCTGACTTTCAATAATCCCTACAAAAGAATGGCCCTGACTAACATTAACCTATACCTTTCACAAATCACTTACCTCACAAAAATCTTCGTTACTCGAACTACTGCAATACAGCGAGCGCCACTACTGCCAGCTAAATAAAAGATTCAAACTACGGAAGGCACTAACTACTGATAGGCATAGATAGCAAATGAAAGATTTTAATAGAGAACAAACAATGTATTTACCTTAATAGTCATAATATATATAGCAGTTCATGACATCCAGTCTAACAAATTTCAAAACTCCGCCATCTCTCTCCCCACATCCACCACTGCTGGCGGCTCACCTCCAACTGCCGAACGCTATGCGCCGTTAACATCCAGCTGCCCAACACTACAATGGCAGACAACAATGCAAACTGGCCACAGACTGCACACAGCACAGCCAGTGATTTTCATACAGAGCGCTACGTAACGTTGCCAATAAGAAAAACAGCCTACTTACACCTGCTATTTAAGAAAAATCGAAGCCTGCCACTTACTTTACCAATAAATTAGCCTTTGGAGTCGTTACACCGAAACTACAGGAATAATAAGGGCGCTTTAATAATGTCAGTACTGATAAGTAAACAGGACGTTACCTATAAGAAGTTACTATATCGGCATTTATTTCTTTTGTAATACTACTGACGCAAATACAACATTCAGATACCAATCACTGGAACGATCGTAGCATTTTCCCATAGCGTATTCAGGAAAAATTACTCGTGCGGAACACAGTTGCTTTTATTTGTACAAGTGGTAGGGCAAAGAATAATAGTGGTGAACGAGGAGATCCCGCCTTCCTGGATTTCCGAAATACGTTCTACACTAAAACAGGTCGCCAACTGGTAACCAATACAAGATCCTACGAAGAGTCTTAGCAAATACGTGACTGGCTGGATGGAGGAATATTTGAATTGTGATTTACGTTATACTGGTCGTTGAATGTTCCACATTAACGAAAGTAACATCGGTTGTACCGCAAGACAGCGTTAACCCCAGCAATACCAACGCATTTCCCATAACACGTCATACCAAGAAGAGGTGGGGTGGGAAAGGGGGTAACTTGTGTCCACCCAAGAAAAAACTCTAAGAAAAGAAATTCGCAAAATGTATCTGACTTTTATTAACAACATACTTTTTAGATATAAACGAGATACCGTACCTGGAAATATCTTTTAGTACGATCTTAGCAATACCATTGTACTTTCCGTAATGTTCACATTGAGTGGACGGGTGCTTTATGATTACTTAAAAAAAGTAAAGAAAGAAAATTAATTTCATTAACTGTTGTTGAATTCTATGCACAACAAACTTTTTTAAAATTATGTGGATGTGTAAGAATTCACATAACCTGAAAATATGAATGATATTTGTTGTGAAAAGTCACACTCACTAATAACCCTTAAATTTTTGGGTTCAGTTTTACTGAAAATATTAAAACAGTTGTGGAATCTGATATAAAAATTATGGTCACAAAATACCCCCCCCCCCCCTTCCCACCTTGGTATTGCGAGGGTTAATGCCCATAAACGATGTTTCTGGTAAGAATAGCAGAACTATAAGATGGTGCTGATAAAGGACATAGGAGATATGTTACTGAAATACCTTAGCCGAAAAAGGCCCCAGGACCAGACACCATTCCCTGAGAACTACTGATATTCTTTGGAGAAGCAACCATAACAAAACTATTCCACCTGGTATGGAAGATGTATGAAGCAGCTGAAACATCCTCAGACGTTAACAAGAATGTAGTAATTCCATTTCCACAGAAAGCAGGTTCTGACATGTGTGAATATTACTGAAGTACCAGTTTAATAAGTCAAGGTTGCAAAATACTAACACGAATTCTTTGTAGAGGAATGGAGAAATTGGTAGAAGGCGATTTCGGGGAATATTAGTTTAGACTCCGGAGAAATGTGGAAACGCGCGAGGCAGAAATAACCCTGTGACTTATCTTAGAAGAGAACTGAAGGAAAAAACCTACTTTTATAGCTGTTGCAGATTTGGGAAAAGCTTTTGACGATGTCGCCTGGAATATACGCTTTAAAATTCTAAAGATAGGAGGGGTAAAATACAGGGAGTGAAAGGCCGTTTACAACTTGTACAGAACCAGGCGGCAGTTGTGAGAGTCGAGGGGCATGAAAGGAAAGCAGTGATTGAGAAGGGAGTGAGACAGGTTTGTAGCCTTTCCCTGACGCTATCCAGTCAGGCAGTAATGGAAACCAAAGAAATTTAGGAGAAGGGGAGAAGGAATTAGAGTTCAGGGAGAAGAAATAAAAACTTCGAGGTTTGTCGATGACATAGTAATTCTGTCAGAGAAAGCAAAGGACTCGGAAGAGCAGTTGAACAGAATGGACAGTGCCTTAAAAGGATGGTGTAAGAAGAACATAAACAGAAGCGAAAAACAGGGTAATGGAATCTAGTGGAAATAAATCAGAGGAAACAAGATACTAAAAGTAGTAAACAAGTTTTGCTCTTTGGGCGATAAAATAACTGATGATGGCTCAAGTAGAGACGATATAAAATGTAGAATGGAAATGGGAAGAAAGCAATTCGGAAGAATTCCGAAGAAAGGAAATCTGATAACATCGAATGTAGGTTTAAGTGTTAGGAAGTCTCTTCTGGAGGCATTCGTCTGGAGTGTAGCGTTGTATGGAAGTGAAACGCAGACGATAAACAATTCAGATGTGAAGAGATTAGAAGTTTTGTAATGCAGTGCTACAGAAGAATGCTGAATATTATATGGGCAGATTAAGTAACCAATAGGAGGTACTGAACAGAAATGGGGAGAAAAGGCATTTGTGGCATATTTGACTAAAATAAGGGATCCGTTGATAGGACACATTCTGAGACGTCAAAGGTTTGTCGGTTTAGTACTGGAGGGAAAAGCTTAGGCTAAAAGTTGTAGAAAAAAAATGTGTGTGAAATCTTATGGGACTTAACTGCTAAGGTCATCAGTCCCTAAGCTTACACACTACTTAACCTAAATAATCCTAAGGACAAACACACACACCCATGACCGAGGGAGGACTCGAACCTCCGCCGGGACCAGCCGCACATTCCATGACTGCAGCGCCATAGACCGCTCGGCTAATCCCGTGCGGCAAAAATTGTAGAGGCTAGCAAAAAGTGAATGCAATAAGCAGACTGAAAAGGATGTAGGTTGCAGTAATTCCTTGGAGATGAGGAAGTTTGTAGAGGATAGAGCACCTTGGACAGTTGCATCAAACCATTCTTTGGACTGTAGGCCACAAAAACAATAAGGTTTTTCACTACGGAAGCTATTGTGTACAGGAAAGTTTCGTAGTTGGACATTATAAGTCTGTCTGTAAACTGAAGAGCGAGCAGTGCTTTTGTTGGGGGAAGTGGCCTTTCCCTGAGGAACCCTGCCACTGGCCTACAGGGCAACCCAAAATCAGTTGCCCGTTACCTATGTAGCGGTGAAGTTCGGCGTGCAGTGATGTACGTCGTTTCTGTTCGTGGGATCTTAGTTGCCGATCTCAGTCAGTTGACTCAGTGTACTCACTGATATACTTCAGTATCCGGAAGCGACGGACAATCGCCCTGCATTGCAAGAAAATGTGCAGAATACGAAGATACTTGCGCAGAACGAGCGTTCGATCGTCTCTAACGTTATTACAGCGTCTGTTAAGGAGGCGACACAAAAAGAACTGTTGGCTAATATTACCAGTCCCAGTCAAAGGGCTGCAGTTTATGCAAACGTCAGCCTCGCCAAAATAGGACGCATAAGGAAGGGACGCGAAAACAAGGCGCATGGTTTACTGAAATCGCCGCGAAGGAAAACTACGAACTTAGGGAGGAAACCCATCGTTAAAGACAGTTTCACAAAATCGGTCATTCGACAAACGATGGAGGGCTTTCACATAAACCAAAAAATAATGCCCACATTACGGAAATTACTCACCGGCGTAAAACAAAAAATACATTTTCGTTGCAAAAAGATGTTTTACACAACACATTGCGTGAAATGGGATTTACCTGGAAATACTTTACAGACATGTTTACGAAGACAGTGACAAAAAAAGCAGTGCGAATCGAACTAATACAACACACGTAATTATAAATTTCTGGTTACTTTTTAAACACTCTTCGTGTTGCAAGAATTGTTAAGTTTTAATGCAGCCCTTCGAAGAAAACTTCTACCTTTTAGTAGAAACACAAAGTAAGAACAAGCCTTAAATTCTAGAGACTGATTGCAATAAATCTGATTCGCCTTACGAATAGAGGTACATATATTCATATGAACAGGCATTCGGTTCTATGATTGTAGTAGAATCATGACTTCCGTTCTTATGTTAATATTATTTACTCTATAATGTTTTGTTTCGAAGAAGCTATCGTCTTTTGTTTTCCTTATAATCTTAACACATTTGTCTAAAAATAAACGCAGACGGGACGTATCTGTACACAGCGTCCTCAAGATTTAAAGTGCGCGCCGCGGCAGGGACTGTACTACGTTGTGGAACAGCCTGTAGAAGCGCCCTGTGACGTAGCAGGGTAGACAGAGTGGGGACTCGCTCGCTCGCTCTTCAGTTTACCGACAGACTATAGTAAAGAACTGCCCTAAGACTCGAATAAAATTTAACAACGTTTGTTTTATTACAAATATTTAAGATTTTTCACATAAAAATATCGAAGTCATTACTTTTCAGCACGCGCTCTTATATGAGGGGGCGAATGCTATAGACCAGTTTATAACATTTGCGGTGACACACGATATAAGGAATCAGGGGTGACAGCCCCTGCAGATAGTTGGCTGCCTGAGCTTCCATTATTTTCAGCGTTGAGAGCCACGGTTGTCGGCGCCGAGCTGTGGGCCAATTGGCACCGTGGCCTGGGCCATAGTCTCTGTCTGTGAAAGGGGAGGGGTTGGGAGAGGGGGGGGGGGGAAGGTTTGTGTGGGGACTCGGGACGCCTCATTTAGGACGGGAAGCGGGGCGCGAGCACACCACGCCAGTTGCAGCACCTCGTCCACAGGCGAGATGGCCGCAGTTGGCAGCTCTGACAATTACCTCGCTCCAGCTCGCCATCTCGTGTGACTCCGTGACAACAGCGTAGGGGTTTTACCGGAGCTGCTCAGCAGTGGAAGAGCCGGAATTTCCGCTGGCAGTGACTCTGAATAAGCACCGTGTATAATACACCACCGCAACTATGGGGCATGTGATAAACAGCCGAATGGTGTGAATATCATAAATGGCAAAGGCGAAAGTTTTTTTGTCTACAAATCCACACCTCATAATGTTAATGAATATGGCAGACGATAGCAGATTTTTGCTGGACTGGGTCGCGAACCGGATTTCCTGCATAGCACGATCTTTTACCTTAAGCATTACAGTATCTCAGCACGTCTCCAGGACTTTCATTGTGACTGAAATTATAATTAAATCAAGACCCTAAGCTCTCAACAGGCGTTGATATACATCAACGGGGACAGTGGAAATGTGTGCCCCGACCGGGACTCGAACCCGGGATTTCCTGCTTACATGGCAGACACTCTATCCATGTGAGCCACCGAGGGAACAGACGATAGTCTAGGTTAATAATTGGCTCCTTTTACCGACCTCCCGACTCAGCAGCATTAGTGGCAGAACAACTGAGAGAAAATTTGGAATACATTTCACATAAATTTTCTCAGCATGTTATAGTCTTAGGTGGAGATTTCAATTTACCAGATATAGACTGGGACACTCAGATGTTTAGGACGGGTGGTAGGGACAGAGCATCGAGTGACATTATACTGAGTGCACTATCCGAAAATTACCTCGAGCAATTAAACAGAGAACCGACTCGTGGAGATAACATCTTTTACCTACTGATAACAAACAGACCCGAACTTTTCGACTCTGTATGTACAGAACAGGGAATCAGTGATCATAAGGCCGTTGCAGCATCCCTGAATATGGAAGTTAATAGGAATATAAAAAAAGGGAGGAAGGTTTATCTGTTTAGCAAAAGTAATAGAAGGCAGATTTCAGACTACCTAACAGATCAAAACGAAAATTTCTGTTCCGACACTGACAACGTTGAGTGTTTATGGAAAAAGTTCAAGGCAATCGTAAAATGCGTTTTAGACAGGCACGTGCCGAGTAAAACTGTGAGGGACGGGAAAAACCCACCGTGGTACAACAATAAAGTTAGGAAACTACTGCGAAAGCAAAGAGAGCTCCACTCCAAGTTTAAACGCAGCCAAAACCTCTCAGACAAACAGAAGCTAAACGATGTCAAAGTTAGCGTAAGGAGGGCTATGCGTGAAGCGTTCATTGAATTCGAAAGTAAAATTCTATGTACCGACTTGACAGAAAATCCTAGGAAGTTCTGGTCTTACGTTAAATCAGTAAGTGGCTCGGAACAGCATATACAGACACTACGGGATGATGATGGCATTGAAACAGAGGATGACACGCGTAAAGTTGAAATACTAAACACCTTTTTCCAAAGCTGTTTCACAGAGGAAGACCGCACTGCAGTTCCTTCTCTAAATCCTCGCACAAACGAAAAAATGGCTGACATCGAAATAAGTGTCCAAGGAATAGAAAAGCAACTGGAATCACTCAATAGAGGAAAGTCCACTGGACCTGACGGGATACCAATTCGATTCTACACAGAGTACGCGAAAGAACTCGCCCCCCTTCTAACAGCCGTGTACCGCAAGTCTCTAGAGGAACGGAGGGTTCCAAATGATTGGAAAAGAGCACAGATAGTCCCAGTCTTCAAGAAGGGTCGTCGAGCAAAGGCGCAAAACTATAGACCTATATCTCTGACGTCGATCTCTTGTAGAATTTTAGAACATGTTTTTTGCTCGCGTATCATGTCATTTCTGGAAACCCAGAATCTACTATGTAGGAATCAACATGGATTCCGGAAACAGCGATCGTGTGAGACCCAACTCGCTTTATTTGTTCATGAGACCCAGAAAATATTAGATACAGGCTCCCAGGTAGATGCTATTTTTCTTGGCTTCCGGAAGGCGTTCGATACAGTTCCGCACTGTCGCCTGATAAACAAAGTAAGAGCCTACGGAATATCAGACCAGCTGTGTGGCTGGATTGAAGAGTTTTTAGCAAACAGAACACAGCATGTTGTTATCAATGGAGAGACGTCTACAGACGTTAAAGTAACCTCTGGAGTGCCACAGGGGAGTGTTATGGGACCATTGCTTTCCACAATACATATAAATGACCTAGTAGATAGTGTCGGAAGTTCCATGCGGCTTTTCGCGGATGATGCTGTAGTATACAGAGAAGTTGCAGCATTAGAAAATTGTAGCGAAATGCTGGAAGATCTGCAGCGGATAGGCACTTGGTGCAGGGAGTGGCAACTGACCCTTAACATAGACAAATGTAATGTATTGCGAATACATAGAAAGAAGGATCCTTTATTGTATGATTATATGATAGCGGAACAAACACTGGTAGCAGTTGCTTCTGTAAAATATCTGGGAGTATGCGTGCGGAACGATTTGAAGTGGAATGATCATATAAAATTAATTGTTGGTAAGGCGGGTACCAGGTTGAGATTCATTGGGAGAGTGCTTAGAAAATGTAGTCCATCAACAAAGGAGGTGGCTTACAAAACACTCGTTCGACCTATACTTGAGTATTGCTCATCAGTGTGGGATCCGTACCAGATCGGTCTGACGGAGGAGATAGAGAAGATCCAAAGAAGAGCGGCGCGTTTCGTCACAGGGTTATTTGGCAACCGTGATAGCGTTACGGAGATGTTTAATAAACTCAAGTGGCAGACTCTGCAAGAGAGGCGCTCTGCATCGCGGTGTAGCTTGCTCGCCAGGTTTCGAGAGGGTGCGTTTCTGGATGAGGTATCGAATATATTGCTTCCCCCTACTTATACCTCCCGAGGAGATCACGAATGTAAAATTAGAGAGATTAGAGCGCGCACGGAGGCTTTCAGACAGTCGTTCTTCCCGCGAACCATACGCGACTGGAACAGGAAAGGGAGGTAATGACAGTGGCACGTAAAGTGCCCTCCGCCACACACCGTTGGGTGGCTTGCGGAGTATCAATGTAGATGTAGATGTAGATATAGTACGACTGCAGGGATTAATCCCTTGCACGCCCCCCGTGAGACCCACATTCCCAACTTAAATGTCTACACACTACATTCGTAGTGCCCCTGCCTAGCCGGCCGGGGTGGCCGAGCCGTTCTAGGCGCTTCAGTCTGGAACCGCGCGACCGCTACGGTCGCAGGTTCGAATCCTGCCTCGGGCATGGATGTGTGTGATGTCCTTAGGTTGGTTAGGTTTAAGTACTTCTAAGTTCTAGGGGACTGATGACCTCAGAAGTTAAGTCCCATAGTGCTTAGAGCCGTTTGAATCAAGTGCCCCTGCCCATTACACTCATTACTCGCGGCAGACAATCTTACCGATTCTCATAACAGTTCGGGCAATGAGTGTGCATCCACACAGAAGAAGAAGGTCAATGGCCGGTTAGCCTTAACTATATGAAGATGGTGTCTGCTCTTTCGGACATGTCGGAATGAACGGATACCATCTCAATATTCATTGTGACTGGTGTTTAAACCTGTAATTTTCGAACAGTACTCCGTGTTCGAGTATCGGTCTGGCACATATTTGCACGGCATTTTCATTACATTGCAGCTTTAACACATCTGAACAATTTGCACTAATGCTACTTCATATCATTACTTATTCAGTGATTTCATTCCTATCGAAAAATTTACTTCATAGGAGGAATAGTGAATACAGAGTGTATAAAAACATGTGTCAGACATTTTATGTTTGACACCAAAGCCAAAAAAATTTATAAGATCACGAAAGTCTTCGTTAAGCAAATATGAAAAGAATTCCCTGTAGTGACTCCTGGTTGTGTACTTTACCTCAAATGTACATTTTATTCACTTTTAGTGCATAACGTTGATGCTAAGAACTGCAGAAACACGGAACACTGGCACAACATGCCTTGGCAGAGTGTTATTCTTGGCCCAAAGACAGCCTATTTAATCCTTGCTGTTTGTAGCTGGTACAGGTATACAAGATTTTCGTGCAGGATGTTCCAGGTGGTCAAGTGATAAATGCCTTGCCTTGTCGCAAATTTCCTTGTTCTAGCTGATGCAGTTTCATTCACGGTACGAAGAATCCTTTCTTCAGGCTCAGGGATTCGTGCATCGCGCGTGGTATCCCTCCATTTGCAACGCTCTTCGCAAATGAGCCTGTTACTCGCAAGCCTTGGTGGAATCGTACAAATTTTCTGGCACAAGGTAACTGCCTCTCAAGGTAACATTCAGCATAAGGTTGACATGCTGCGTTGTATAGCCACCAGCTGGGCCGGACATGTAGTGCGTGTCCGTCTTTTCAAACACTGAATACATCGTTGTGTTGTGTGGTGACAGAAGTTACTTTAAAATAGAACAAACAACTGACAGGCAAAACATAAGAAATATTATGACTACGAGGGGCGTTCAATGAGTAATGCAACACATTTTTATGTAAGCAGGTTGGTTTCATTCAGGATTCAGAATACACCATACTACTCCCCACTCTTTTGGCAACAAAACTCTTTTTCAATATACGGTCATGCTCATAAATTAAGGATAATTGCAGAATGTGGTGCCACACAACGTGGCACTACACAAAACTGGTACTAACAGCATAGGCACATAGGGAACACACTCGACACAGTCCACGGTATTGGTGATAAGTTGAGAAAACCGTCCTGAAACACATGTGCTACAAAACGCCACTGTTCCCTGCGCATGTACACCGACATCAATACGGGATATGATCACCATGCACACGTACACAGGCCGCACAACGGGTTGGCATAATCTAGATCAGGTGGTAGGGCAGCCGCTGGGGTATAGCCTCCCATTCTTGCACCAGCGCCTGTCGAAGATCCTGAAGTGTTCTAGGGGTTTGAAGACGTGCAGAGATACGTCGACCGAGAGCATCCCAGACGTGCTCGGTGGGGTTTACGTCTGGAGAACAGGCAGGCTACTCCATTCGCCTGATATCTTATGTTTCAAGGTACTCCTCCACGATGGCAGCTCGATGGGGCCGTGCGTTATCATCCATCAGGAGGAAGGTGGGACCCACTGCACCCCTGAAAAGGCGGACATACTGGTGCAAAATGACGGCCCGATACACCTGACCTGTTACAGTTCCTCTGTCGAAGACATGCAGGGGTGTACGTGCACCAATCATAATGCCACCACACACCATCAAACCACGACCTCCATACAGGTCCCTTTCAAGGACATTAAGGGGTTGTTATCTGGTTCCTGGTTCACGCCAGATGAAAACCCGGCGAGAATCACTGTTCGGACTATACCTGGACTCGTACGTGAACCATTGTTCCAATGACCATGTACTGTATTCTTGTGTGTTCCAATGACCATGTACTGTGTTCTTGACATCAGGGTTTACGGGCTGTCCTGTGACCAGGGGTCAGTGGAATGCACCTTGTAGGTCTCTGGGCGAATAAACCATGTCTGTTCAGTCGTCTGTAGACTGTGTCTCTGGAGACAACTGTTCCAGTGGCTGCGTAAGGCCCCGAGCAAGGCTACCTGCAGTACTCCATGTTGGGGTACTGATGGTGAGATATCGGTCTTCTTGTGGTGTTGTACACTGTGAACATCCCGTACTGTAGCTCCTGGACAAGTTTCCTGTGTGCTGTAATTGTTGCCATAATCTTGAGATCACACACTGTGGCACACGGAGGGCCCTTGTTACGACCTGCTGTGTTTGACCAGCCTCCAGTCGCCCTAGTATTGTACCCCTCATAACCTCATCAATGTGTTCTTTGAGCCATTTTCAACACACAGTCACCATCAGCACGTCTGAAAACGTCTGCACACTTACTCGCTGCACCGTACTCTGACAGGCACCAACACACCTCTGCGTATGTGGACTGATGCCAGCGCCACCGTGCGACGACTACAAGTTAAATGCACCGCATGGTCATACCCCGAGGTGATTTAAACCCGCAAACCGCCCACCAGAGCGTTGTTTCACCATGTATCAGCATTATACTTAATTTATGAGCATGATTGTGTATCCGTTCAATGTGACGGGTTTACGCCACCTTGTGTTGTATTGTATTGAACTGGGGACCTAGACACGACGGAGAGGCTTCGCCCTCAGTGGTACACAGCCCCAAAACAGGCTGCAGCAGTTCACTCACCGCACCGCCCCCCCCCCCCCCCCTCCTCCCGCCACACCGAACCCACCCAGGGTTATTATGCGGTTCGGCCCCCAGTGGACCCCCCCCCCCCCCCCCCCCCCCGGGAACGTCTCACACCAACCATGACCCCAATGTTTCCGTGGTAGAGTAATTATGGCGTACGTGGAGAAAGTGTTTGCGCAGTAATCGCCGATGTAGTGTAACTGAGGCGGAATAAGGGGAACCAGCTTGCATTCGCCGAAGCAGATGGAAAACCGCCTTAACAACCATCCACAGACTAGCCGGCCCACCGGACCTCGACACTAATACGCAGGGCGGATTCGTGCCGGGGACCGACACGTCTTCCCGCCCAGAGAATAGTGCGATAGATCGCACGGCTAACCAGGTGGGTCTACGCCACCTTACAGGAAGGGCCTGTATGCCAGCGTGATACCAGTCTAGTGGCCCACGTCGGAGCCAACGTCTTGCTGCATCAATAACGTCCACATCATCCACGTATTGCTTCCAGCAGAGTGCGTCCTTCATTGGGCCAAACAGATCAAGTCGGAAGGTGTGGGGTCCGGGTTGTAGGGTGGAGGAGGAAGAAGAGTCCAGTGAAGTTTCTTGAGCTCCTCTCGGGTGCGCAGAGTTGTGTGAGGACTTGCGTTGTCATGGAGAAGGAGAAGCTCGTTTGTGGCGTTTTTGTTGCGATGAACACGCTGAAGTCGTTCCTTCAGTTTCCTGAGGGTAGCACAATACACTACCGAGTTGATCGTAGCACCCTTCGGAAGGACATCAAACAGGATAAAACCTTCAGAATCGCAGAAGACCGTCGCCATGACTTTAGTGGCTGAAAGTGCGCTTTGAACTTTTCTTCGGAGGAGAGGTGGTGTGGCGCCACTCCATGGACTGTCATTTTGTTTCGGTTTCAAAGTGACGAAGCCATGTTTCATCACCTGTGACGAAGTTTGACAAAGAAATTGTCACGATCAGCCTCTAACGCCCAAGTAATTCCGCACAGATGGTCCTTTGTTGCCGTTTACGGCGTTCTGTTAGACAGCGAGGAATCAAATGGTTTAAATGGCTCTAAGCACTACGGGACTTAACATCTTAGGTCATCAGTCCCCTAGACTTAGAACTACTTAAACCTGACTAACCTAAGGACATCACACACATACATGCCCGAGGCAGGATTCGTGCCTGCGATCGCAGCAGCAGCGCGGTTCCGGACTGAAGCGCCTAGAACCGCACGGCCACACCGGCCGGCAGCGAGGAATCCAGTGGACACACACCTTTGAGTATTCCAACTGGTGAATGAGTATGTCAGTGCTTCCAACAGAGACGTCCGGTTATCCAGCGACATGATTGACTGTGATCCGTCGATCACCTGGAATGAGAGTGTCCGCACATTCCAGAATTGCAGGAGTCCCAGCTGTGTGCAGCCGTCCGGCACGCGGGAGATCGGACAGATATGCGGGACCTTACTGCGATCATAACCGACGCCTCGCCCAATGACTCACGGTGCTTTTGTTGATTCCAAGGTCTCCGTAGACGTTTTGTAGGCAAGCATGAATATCTGCGAGGCTCTGGTTCTCTACCACGGGAAAATGACAGCTCTCTGCTTGGAACCCACATCCGTTACAGTCGCCATTTTGAAGGCTACGTATGGCGCTACCACCAATCGGAACTTCATGTAACTATAAGGGCTGTAGCGGGAATATTTCACCATGTCCCTACATCAAATACCGCATTTTTCAAACCGAAGTTGGCCAATAACATAAATGTATTGCATAACTTACTGAACGCCTCTCGTAACTGTGTACAAGAAAGTGAGTAAAAATGTAGATTTAAGGTAAATAACACCACCTGGCGTCACTACAGGCAATTCCTTTCATACGTTCCTAATGAAAGGTTACAAGTTCATGTACAATTATTATTATATTTGATCCTCAAGAATAAAACTCTAAAGTTTGTCACACATGTTTTGATGCACCCTTTATATGCCTTTATTTATCGATTTTCATTTTTGTTTTGATGTTGTAGTGTTCTGCTTGAGTTTACCTAATAGCATTTGTTCACTGTTACTGTGGTCTATTCGCCAATTTTACTGTATCGTTTAAGCATGTCCCATGTATTCACGGGTACTGAGCATGCCGATATGGTATTCGTGAACGGCTTAACATTAGTTAACGCTGCTGCTTGTTGAGAATACGGCAGACAGTTATTCGGCCACAGAGTAGTAATCTCAAGAGTGTTTATTCGTGCTTCCACTAAACAGTGTGAACCTAGGGTAATTCCCAGCCGTTACGTCTCATTTGGAAGTGCAAATGAATAGAGTGTGAATGGAGTAGACTGTTGTGTTTCCACACGCACACTCAGATTTTCTGCAGGTATTGGTGTTCCACGTAAGAGAATATGACGGACATTACATTTGCACAGCCTCTACTCTTATAGTTTCAGAACCTTTGAGAAGGAGATGAAGATAAACGATAGGAAATTTATAGTTGGCACAATATATAAATCGTTTAATAATCCCATTAATACTGTTCACTGATGGAGCCAGTTTCCCTCTTGACGTTGTCAGAAACACTAGTAACTCACATCTGTGGTCTGACGGAAACCAACATGCCTCTGTGGAGACATAATTTCAAGAGCTGTTCTCTGTGAATGAGTGGTATGGTATGGCAGAGTCAGTTGACTGGGCCAGTTGTGTTGCCGCATCGTCTTACAGGCTTTCTCGAAAACTATCTACCAACGTTATTGGAAGAATGTAACATTCATCGGAAGATGGATTTTTTGCTGTGGGTATAATTAACAGCGGAATCTAGAAAGAAAAAGTAGTCACAAGACTCGAATTGATCGTTAGCGTTACAAGTAGTGCTTTGGTCCATAACGAACGCCATGACGACCTGAAACGAGTTACACATGGCGTTGTCAAGAGAATTCTAACACGCACTGAAGCCGCATGCGTGTATTGGTTCGGTTTGCAGTCTAACAGCAGTATCTATGTGACCAGGAAAAAGTGGACATATTATACGGGATGTTTTATTTAAATTAGTATGCTGTCACCTCCTTAAGTCCACATTACTAAAAGGCTATTCCGGAATCCAGTAGCATTTGCAGGGTAGAGGCAAGAAAAATTCGATTTTCACTATTTTATCTAATTACTGCCAGAATTGAAAATACTGTGGTAATCAGCTCATTAAGGGAAATAACCTTATGTTAAACGCTTAGCACAGTAAGACAAGTATAACAGTCGGAAGAAGTGTTTTGTCTTGAGGGAGTGTAACCGACAGTGCACAAAT
This sequence comes from Schistocerca serialis cubense, assembly GCF_023864345.2. Lineage (NCBI taxonomy): Eukaryota > Metazoa > Arthropoda > Insecta > Orthoptera > Acrididae > Schistocerca > Schistocerca serialis. The sequence continues at coordinate 793,945,718 of NC_064639.1, read as the reverse complement.
ACACGGACTACATTCGTCCAGTATTTGAGAATGAGGTTACTTAGTGACTTCCAACAAAATTTACACATAATTTGAAACCGTTACGAAACTTTTTCTCGTTGACATCCCCATATTTTCGCTGTTTATCCAGTCAAACTTCAGCATCCGGCATAACGTTTTAATTTATCAGTTCTTTACTAGTAAGTATTCACAACACAGTTTTCAGATAGTATCCACATATGCTGCTGAATGTACGCGCAAAATTAAGTCATTGAACGACACGTAGTTCAGGAGATATGACGTCATAAACATTTAGATGCGTGAAGAACTAACTGTGGCTTAAACAAGCGCGCAGTAAAATTTCAGCATCAAGCACGACGTTCTAATTGGTTACTTCTTTAGTGCTAATTCTGTTCGCAATACACATTGCACACAGTATCTACATATATTACCGAATGTACTTGGAAAATTATATGATCGTAATATATATAGTTTAGGAGATATGACGTCTAAGCACTGAGATGCATGAAAAAATGGCTTTTGATTAAAATGGAGCGCCACTTATCCAGTTAATATTCATCCAGTGTTTCATAATGAGAGCGCTTAGTGACTTCCAATAAACTTTAAGTAAAACTTTAGATCTTTCCTAAAAATTTTCTCGCTTATATGCTTGAAGGCAAACATTTAACACATTAACTCATTAGAAAAGCAATTAGGCGTTTGAAACTGTTTGGGTTTTTTTTGGTATTCCTCTTGAAACACTCTATATATCTCTTTATCGATTCATTTCAACCAGTGTTGCTGTTCCCGCATACCCCTGGGAGAACCTCTCGTAGTGTTCAGGTACCATAGGTGGATACATCGGTGACAATGGAAGTTTGGGTCGTGGACAAGACTTCCCTGCTCATTCTTCCGACTTAAATCCCATCGAGTACGTATGGGATGTGTTGGGGCGACGTTCAGCAGCACTTCCACCTGCGCCAGCGTCCGTTCAGCACTTGTCAACCGCGTTGATAGAGGAGTGGAACGCCCTACCCCAAGAACTCCTCACCAAGCTCGTGGCTAACAGGGATCACGTTGCAGAGCATGTGTTGCTGTCCGTGTCCGTGGAGAACGCACATCCTCTTAACAACCACGTCCCGCCTTTTGTAATGTTCGTGACTCGCCTTAAACAGCTGTAACATAAGTGTCATTATTGTCTCTGTCTAAAAGTGTCATTTCTCTGCGTCCCATTACGCATTTCTTTCAGTAACCTTCTGTACAGCACTATACCAGTTCTTTTATACAGGGTGTTACAAAAAGGTACGGCCAAACTTTCAGGAAACATTCCTCGCACACAAATAAAGAAAAGATGTTACGTGAACATGTATCCGGAAACGCTTAATTTCCATGTTAGAGCTCATTTTAGTTTCGTCAGTATATACTGTACTTCCTCGATTCACCGCCAGTTGGCCCAATTGGAGGAAGGTAATGTTGAAATTGTGCAATCACGTCATCAACACAGATTTTCTGTGAACGTTTGGGCAGGCATTGTTGGTGATGTCTTGATTGGGCGCCATGTTCTACCACCTACGCTCAATGGAGCACGTTATCATGATTCCATACGGGATACTCTACCTGTGCTGCTAGAACATGTGCCTTTACAAGTACGACACAACATGTGGTTCATGCACGATGGAGCTCCTGCACATTTCAGTCGAAGTGTTCGTACGCTTCTCAACAACAGATTCGCTGACCGATGGATTGGTAGAGGCAAACCAATTCCATGTCCTCCACGCTCTCCTGACCTCAACCCTCTTGACTTTCACTTATGGGGGTATTTGAAAGCTCTTGTTTCGCAACCCCAGTACCAAATGTAGAGACTCTTCGTGCTCGTATTGTGGACGGCTGTGATACAATACGCCATTATCCATGCTACATCAGCGCATCAGGGATTCCATGCGACGGAGGGAGGATGCATGTATCCTCGCTAACGGAGGACATTTTGAACATTTCCTGTAACAAAGTGTTTGAAGTCACGCTGGTACGTTCTGTTGCTGTGTGTTTCCATTCCATGATTAATGTGATTTGAAGAGAAGTAATAAAATGAGCTCTAACATGGAAAGTAAGCGTTTCCGGACACATGTCCACATAACATATTTTCTTTCTTTGTGTGTGTCGAATGTTTCCTGAAAGTTTGGCCGTACCTTTTTGTAACACACTGTATATGGTCCTAGTTTCACTGAGCAATAATAACTTGGCAGCGACGTATCATACGTCCTTAATCTTGCGTATCAGTGTTTTACAGTATACCTACATTCTCTAGACAAGCAAAATGATGGAAGCTGGTTGAAATTTATTAGGAATAAGAGACTTTGTATTATACAGTAAGAGACAAGCCAATGACTGTATAAGTATCCCACCTGTGCACCATCTTGTTCTCTGGTACAATCAACTCTATACCTCAGCTGCTGTGACGTCAGATGGAAACATAACATTCGTGAACACATACGTCCACGATGTTGTCCTACGTCTGACTCGTGATTCGATATAAGATACTTTAATGAAGTCGACCAATACACTGTGATGTATAAAGTAATATTTCTCCCCGTATGTGTAAGACGTATAGGCCTCGACTGTAGTGTTAAAGCTTTCGTAATCCTCAAAATCATGGATCCGTATGTTCTGTTACATTAAAGAACAAAAATGCGAAATTTCGACGAGAAATTCTTGTTGTCCTCTGACGAAGCGCCTACGCCCAAACCTAGTTGCAGTGGGATAAATTATTCGTCAGAAACTGTGGCTGCTTGCAATTTTCTTCCTCACCGATTTTGGGATTGTAAATATGACATTATTCTCTTTGACGTATGTCCGTTAATGATAGTTTTCTTCAATACGACTGTGGTCCCGTGCGAAGAACGAGGTACCATGACAAAGTTGGTACCCCGCGACGGAACGATAAATAAGCATAGTTGCTACCAAACGCAGCGATAAGAAAGGTAGGCGTAAAGTTTCCCAAGAGTTTCCATACGCCGCCACTGTTGAAGACTGATTTACCTCAGAGCGGAGTGCCTCTCAGCCCACTCTGCAATCATCGCCGGACGAAGCGTCTCTCACTACAGAAAGCACGGTAGCAAAGTTTATAGTCAACTGTACAGTATATTGAGAGCAGAGATTATTATTTTATACTGTATCAAGTGATACAACAGCGTTCAGCTACAGTTGGACATGGATTGTTTCAATGTTAGCATTTCGTTTTGTTCAACTTGTAATAAAGTGACTAATTTGTGTTTGCGTGTTGTAGTATCTACTCGGCCTCCTCCTGAAGTAAATCTAAGAATCCACCCACAGTGCCGACGAGTGGTTTTTCGTCCGTCACAACAATGACCATTATCGTTTAGTGACTAATTTTTGTTTGTGTGTTGTGGTATCTACTCAGCCTCCTCCGAAGTAAATCTAAGAACCCACCCACAGTGCCGACGAGTGGTTTTTCGTCCGTCACAACAATGACCATTACTGTGTAGAAACAATGGGTCCATGCAAATGTGAACAACCACTCTCTCTTCCTTCATTTCATGAGCAAAGAAAAAGTAATAGGGATTCTTTCTTAAGCAAAAAAAGCTCTGTTATGCATTTGCTTGACACACGAGAGAGGTTATTGTAAGTAGCATTGCGGTAAACGTAAATTATTTTAAACTAAATTATATTCTTTGAAATCGAAAGATCACTTATTTTAAATCTACACTCAAATTGGTATTATTACAACCTTCTGCGTTCGGCAAAGAACACTGGGGTTAATATAAATGCGCAGACTTTCGCGTCCGAATCCTGCTGGGCGCGTGACTGTGTCATACTTTGTCAGAATACCTTATCCTTAACTTTTGCACATCAATGTGCTTTAGTTTTTTCAGTTACTCAAAAAGAAATAATAAGGCGTTCTGAAAACCTTTGTTCATCACTGTTGTAGTGGCCCGTATCCACAATGGATAAAAGTTTTAACGTAGACTAAATATTATCCCAAATAAAAACAAAAACTCGACTGTCAGTTGCCACTAGTTTTAATAATTGCACACACACATACATATATAAAACGTGTGTGTGTACCTGTACGTTTGTTTCTTCACCGTCGGGGCTAAGAATGAGAAACTCTGCATTATGTAATGAGAGATATAACAATAGCTCAGGCAATATTCCATCACTGTACCATTTTGCTTTTTGACACAACGAACCACACTACATCACTTAACTAATGTGACGTCTAAACACTGCAGACGCGAACACATTTGTGCGTCATGTCTTACTCAGTCTTGCTCATGATTGAACATATCATACAGTAAAAATATTTGTCAAGTAATTAAATTGTATAGGCGTTGAACATAATATGAAAAGTTGCGTAAATGTCCAAATAATGGATATTCTATTATATCACAGGACGAAAATATGAAATTTGTACGAGAAACCTTCATTGCTGTATGCGCCCAGTCCGAAATTAGTTACACTTACATAGATCATTCATTCACAATATGTGGCTGGCTGCACTTTCGTTCCTTACCGACATTTCTTAAAACAGCCGCGTAGATAGAAGACGGAGAGAAATATATGTGCTATATTAATAGGTTTTTCTGTACAAACTGCTTATAAATCGCTCCCCCCCCCCCCCCCCCTATCTCTCCAAAAAAAGAGAAGGCTATGGGAATTTTATATTTCAAAGCTTTGTTTCATCTCATACATAATTTGACTTAAACGAGACAGAACTGCAGTGTAGCAGAACACGCAGCTAACGGTGAGCGCTGTGCAGTACCGCTAGGAGAAAGTCGACTTACTCAGAAGCTGCTGCCACGGTGGTGGAAGTTTCATACAGTACAGATTCTTGCAGGCTGTATGTTGCAGTTCGTTGAACAGACAAGTGACACAGTATCTCAGCCATTATTTGATGAATTACAATCATAAAGTTAAATGTTGGAAAAATGTATTGCTTAATAAAACATAATATTTTCGATATAACTGAATGGAATCCATTCTATTTCACACATTTCAAGGTTTACTGGCTATCTCTGAAAGTTTCTGAGCCTTGCTAGACACGCTTTGTACGCCGACAACTGTCTACGCTATATCTTATTTGCTCGGTACCGTTTGATTGTTACATGTCTCGATACAACTCGAGGTCGTCGAGAATTCCGTGCGGACTTTCCCTGTTATAGATATGTTAACAACTTAATTCTACTCACTACGCATAACAAATCTGAGCAAACAAACAAATGCCTAGTAATAACACAGAAGTATAGATTAATGCAAAATTTAATGTCACCCAACTGCATCGGGAAAAGGTCGCTTAATTAGGACTTACTGCCGACCTCTAGTTTCGTTCATATCAGGTGTCTCCAGCAAATCCCCCATAAGATTAACAAATTATTGTGCTAGGGGCACTTGTCTTCGGTTTGACATAGTAACTGTTATTTATTCACGTTCGTTATGCTCAATTACTTCACGACAACGTTCCACTGTATCTCTGACAAGAGGTCGCACAAGGAAGTTATGTACCTATAATTTTGAAACACTGCGTACGGCAACTGAAGAGCATGGCTCTGGTTATTTTAGAAAGTTAAACAAACCACCTAAAGGCACCTCCTGCCTAGCGTCTGCCGTAAAAAGACATTGTAAGACTATCTGTTCAGGGTTCTGACCTGGCAAAAGGCATACATTTATAAATTCCAGAGGCGGCCGCTTTGACCGAGCGGCTCTAGGCACGTCAGTCCGGAACCGCGCTGCTGCTGCGGTCGCATGTTCGAATCCTGCCTCGGGCATGGATGCGTGTGATGTCCTTAGGTTAGCTAGGTTTACGTAGTTCTAAGTCTAGGGGACTGTTGATCTCAGATGTTAAGTCCCATAGTGCTTAGAGCCATTTGAACCATTTATAAATTCCGTTTTTCAGTTCTAAATAGTAAATGATGTAAAGAAGAAAAACGGCTGATGAACTGAACAGTGGCCTGACTTGAGTTAAAGTGGTATACTTGCAGTCTTTCCCTGATATCTGGAAATGTACCACACCTTGTTCACACTCCAGTGAATTCGCTCCCCTTACGTTGGCACATATTTATATCGCGATGTTTTAGGCTACTTTCATCAACGTTTCTAGATCCTATAATTACTCGTACATAAACTCTCTATAGGTTTTGTCGCTATGACCAGCACGGCACAGCCAGGCATTTCACTATTACATCCACTGGGCGTACTCCAAGAATTACAAATATCGCTTCATCAATTGTCTTCCACGAAAGTCTCAGGAGTACTCCGTTGCGTTCACCTCAATGAGGTTGTGTAACTTTTCAGTCGCAGTCGATATGCCCTTACACTCGCTCAGAGGTTGACTGCATCGAAATGCTGTAATATGCCATTGTCTTGGAGGTGCTAAGAAGCTATCTGAAAGTAATAAACAAATATTAATCTTTCAAGGAGGGCCAAACAGAAAATTATAGAGGACATGTGTTGTCGGGCCTGGTGGTCTAGTGGCAAAGCGCGTGCCTGGTAACCGGCCGGACCACGGAAATTTTCAGTCGGTATTTAATCTAGCCTTCACTTCTCAACGATGCGAGGAATCACCAGGAACGACGCGTCGTGCGGATTCCATGTTAAACTGTAGGTCCCCTGTGATTCTTGAAGTTTTCCCGGCGGACATAATGTTCCATCATCTTTCGGGCGTGCACTCGGGACTAGGGCAGTAGTGGCGACTTTGATATCTTTGACGCATGCGCTTTCAATCCTCAGCAGCTTTGTATCACGTGACTCTCCGTATAAATAGGCACGCGCAAACGCTATGAACTCAGTCTCCGACTCGCCTTGAAGATGGATGGGAGGTTTCCAGCCGAAATATCGCAAGAAGAATTGTCGCTGTCCCGAGTGCACGCCCGAAAGATGATGGAACATGTAGGTCCCCTTTTCGCGCTTTTATAAATGGGATAGATTAGGGACACGTAAGGTGATGCTGAGCGAATTAGATTAGGAAATGAGACACTTAAAGTAGTAGATGAGTTTTGTTATTTGGGGAGCAAAATAACTGATGATGGTCGAAGTAGAGAGGATATAAAATGTAGACTGGCAATGGCAAGGAAAGCGTTTCAGAAGAAGAGAAATTTGTTAACATTTAGTCTAGATTTAAGTGTTAGGAAGTCTTTTCTGAAAATATTCATATGGAGTGTAACCATGTATGGAAGTGAAGCATGGACGATAAATAGTTTGGACAAGAAGACAATAGAGGCTTTCGAAATGTGATGCTACAGAAGAATGCTGAAGGTTAGATGAGTAGATCACATAACTAATGAGGAGGTATTGAATATAATTGGAGAGAAGAGAAATTTGTGGCACAACTTGACTAGAAGAAGGGATCGGTTGGTAGGACATGTTCTGCGGCATAAAGGGATCACCAATTTAGTATTGGAGGGCAGGTTGGGGGGTAAAAATCGTAGAGGGAGACCAAGAGATGAATACACTAAGCAGATTCAGAAGGATGTAGGTTGCAGTAGGTACTGGGAGATGAAGAAGATTGCACAGGATAGAGTAGCATGGAAAGCTGTATCAAACCAGCCTCTGGACTGAAGACCACAACAACAACAACAACAACAACAACAACATTCAGTCTGGAACCGCGCGACCGCTACGGTCACAGGTTCGAATCCTGCCTCGGGCATGGATGTTTGTGATGTCCTTAGGTTAGTTAGGTTTAAGTAGTTCTACGTTCTAGGGGACTGATGACCTCAGAAATTGTCCCATAGCGCTCAGTGCCATTTGAACCAACAACAACAACAAGCATTCTTAGTGGCGCGTAACAGAAAGTTTCGCTACCGGCCATTGAGCCATACGCAATTATTGTTAGGACATGTAATGCAAATATAAAATGACTCTGCACTTCGTTAGTCTTTTTAAGAAAGGTGTCCTGGGAATCGGAGTTTTGAGGGGTTTAAACTTAGGAAGTGCTCAAATAATCACTTGTATTACAGAGCTCTATTTGACAGCAGACTGCGCAGACTGCGGATGACAGTCTCGGACAACAAACTGTAGCCGGTGCGGCCATCGGTCCAAGTATGGCGTACCTCTTGTTAGTCACTCCTACAGAATGAAGTTACCTCAACCCACCTCCAAAGTGAACACTGTGCTTTTAAGAAAATGCTCCAACTAGATTAGTATTCCGAAAGCACATACTAAATTTCATGCGTATACATGACATTCGACTCCTGTAAACTTTGCAAATGTAGTAGCCGCCGCTAGCTAAAATTTTGACATTGCATGCTGTTAACGAGGTTTTTTCTTGATTCGTAGCTCTAGTTTATAAATAATGTTTTTACTCTTTACATATCCCACTTAAGCGCAATCAAACATATACAGCAAAATTACTTTTTGAGACACAAAAGAAGGCAGTATTAAAGCAGTATGTTGGTTCTTGCTACGTAAACTTTACACTGTTCCTTTCGTTGACTTTACTGTTAATGGTTTTGATGCCAAAAGACATATGCAAGTAATCTTCTCATACCTCTTGACGTACGAAGAAGGCGAGAGATCTTGTAATCTCTGATGCTGTATCCAGTATGGCGACTACTCTTTCTTGAATATTATGTAATTCTTCGTTAAAGTTACTGGTGAAACTAAACTACTAGAGGATCCCTGTGATACAGCATTTTCCTGAAATCAAGTATATATGGAAGAATTTATGATGGGATGTTCGGATGGGATTGAGATTAAATGCTGACAGATGTGTTTCACTGATGTAAGACCGCATACTCAGTTTATATTCAAGCAAATGGCCGATGGCTTACTAATCATAGATAATAAGCCGAACTAGGACGTTCCAAATCGTAACACTCTTTTTCCAAGTGTAGCACACCATAAAGCACATGCTGTAGCAGATATTCATGAATGTGACAACTCGACCTCCAGGACCCTATTCTTACTTTCCACCAACTACACCAATAGTCAATTCTTAGTGTCCTTTGATTTAACATTTTGTGTCTCTCGCACCTCGTACTCCCAGCTAGTCCAACAACCGTCCATTGACTGTTCTTCAACTGTCTTCGTCTCCCTGTTTCTGTGATTTTACATTCATTTAAATTTCTCTGGACGTACTACTTACATAGCTACTAGAAAATAGGCAAGTACGGTGTTTTATGTAGAAGTTCACACGTATTATAGAACGTAGATGACGTAAATAAAAGCAAAAGTAATTAACCGAAGAGAATTTCGTTACAAGATGTCGACTGCAGGTGCTGATGCAGAGTTCGGTTCTGGGAGGGGGATACATTTCGTTACAGTCTGTCCTTCACCCATCCTTCTCCCAAGATAAATTGTTACCACCTTTACTTTTAACGTGCCGCAGATGTCTGCTATTGTAATCACAGTATAAGATTAAAAATGTTGTTATACAAGAATAATAATCATAACGTCAGTAGTTAATACATCACATACCCACCCGCACAGCCGAGAGCTCTAAGGTGCATGCTTCACATCCACGGAGAGACGAGATCGAGCCGGACACAATTCGCCTCCCGGACTGACGACATGATCTGGTGAGCGAACGAGCCTCGATGTGACTTTTGTCGATTCTTCACATAGTAACTGGTGAATACCGGGTTGGTGGAACGTACGTCCCGTCTCAGATATGCTCTAAGCAAACAGAAAACGTTCTCTGCTTTGAACATGAGATCTATAGTAGACGCAGACAGATGAGGTACACAGATTCCTTCCTGGGGTGGAGTGTTGGCGTCAGGTAGGACATCCGGTCAACAGCTGTCACTGATATTCCACATTCACAGAATTGCAGCATTTTAAAAGCGCTGGTCTGAAAATCTGAGAACGTTATGTGACATGGAGTTGATTTAAGAACTACGCTGTCCAGACACAATGTGACTACCTGTCGAAAGCCTGAATAGCCACCTTTTGCAGCACAGACCACTGCCAGGGAAGTACTGTATAGTCATCCTGGTTCTCTTCGAACCATGAACGCACACTGCGAGCTGTGTGATACGTCGCACTGCCCTGCTGGTAGATGCCATCGCCAAAAAACAAACTGCATGTAGGGGTGAACGTGATCACCAAGAAGAGGTGCAAATATGTGTTGATTCAGTGTGCATTCCAGAATGACAACATCACCCAAGGAATACCACGAAAACATTCCCCAGTCCATAACGCTCCCTCCTCAGGCCTGGACCGTTGCAAGGTGTTCGCTTCCAGACGTTTCACGCCGACGGAGCACAAAACGTGATTCATCTGAAAAGGCCACCTGTCGACGTTCAATGGACGTCCAATTGTGCTATTGGCGTGCAAAAATGGTTCAAATGGCTCTGAACCCTATGGGACTTAACATCTTAGGTCATCAGTCCCCTAGAACTTAGAACTACTTAAACCTAGCTAACTTAAGGACATCACATACATCCATGCCCGAGGCAGGATTCGAACCTGCGACCGTAGCAGTCCCGCGTATTGGCGTGCAGACTCCAGCCTTCGTCACCGACGAACACCAGTCAGCATGGGTGCATGAACCAAGCTCCTGCTGCGGAGGCCCATACGCAGCAAAGTTCGCTAAACGATCGTTGAGGAGACGCTGTTGGTAGCCCCTTGGTTCATCTGGGCGATCAGTTGCTCAACAGCTGCACAACTATTTATTCGTACCCATCTCCGCAACCGCCGTTCACCCATTCACCCATGACCCGTAGTGCACCACAATTGCCTCGGCGCCGGTTTTGGATAGCACCGTCTTGCCATACACGGTATACTTTAACCACGGGCGGCGCACGAGCAGTTTACAAACTTAGCCGTTTCGGAAACGTTTCTTGCCTTGGCCCAAAAGCCTGTTATCGCGTCCTTTTGGATTGTACTGTTTCTCCGCGTCCCTTCACCACGATTTGTATACCCTCCACTGCTGGTGCTGCCCCCTGTCGTCTGTGAGTGGTTAGTGCACACTTACTTCAAACGAAGGAATTAGTCATATTATTATAACTGGGCTATATACACACTAATGGCCATTAAAATTGCTACACCACGAAGATGACGTGCTACACACGCGAAATTTAACCGACAGGAGGAAGATGCTGCGATATCCAAATGATTAGTTTTTCAGAGCATTCACACAAGGCTGGCGCCGGTGGCGACACCTACAACGTGCTGACATAAGGAAAGTTTCCAACCGATTTCTCATACAGAAACAGCAGTTGACCGGCGTTGCCTAGTGAAACGTTGTTGTGATGCCTCGTGTAAGGTGGAGAAAAGCGTACCATCACGTTGCCGACTTTGATAAAGGTCGGATTGTAGCATATCGCTATTGCGTTTTATCCTATTGCGACATTGCTGCTCGCGTTGGTCGAGATCCAATGACTGTTAGCAGAATATGGAATCGGTGGGTTCAAGAGGGCAACACGGAACGCCGTGCTGGATCCCAACGACCTCGTATCACTAGCAGTCGAGATGACAAGCATCTTATTCGCATGGCTGTAACGGATCGTGCAGCCATGGCTCGATCCCCGAGTCAACAGATGGGAACGTTTACAAGACAACAACCGTCTGCACGAACAGTTCGACGACGTTTGCAGCAGCATAGACTATCAGCTCGGAGACCATATCTGCGGTTACCCTTGACGCTGCATCACAGACAGGAGCGCCTGCGATGGTGTACTAAACAACGAACCTGGGTGCACGAATGGCAAACCGTAATTTTTTCGGATTAATTCAGGTTCTGTTTACAGCATCATGATGGTCGCATCCGTGTTTGGCGACATCGCGGTGAACGCACATTGGAAGCGTGTATTCGTCATCGCCATACTGGCGTATCACCCGGCGTGATGGTATTGCATGCCATTTTTTTGAACAGTGGACGTTATATTTCAGATGCGTTACGACCCGTGGCGCTATCCTTCATTCGATCCCTGCGAAACCCTACATTTCACCAGGATAATGCACGACCGCATGTTGCAGATCCTGTACGGGCCTTTCTGGATACAGAAAATGTTCGACTGCTGCCCTGGCCAGCACATTCTCCAGATCTCTCACCAATTGAAAACGTCTGGCTCGTCACAATACGCCAGCCACTACTCTTGATGAACTGTGGTATCGTGTTGAAGCTGCGTGGGCAGCTGTACCTGTACACGCCATCCAAGCTCTGTTTGACTACATGCCCAGGCGTATCAAGGCCGTTATTACGGCCGGAGGTGGTTGTTCTGGGTACTGATTTCTCAGGATCTATGTACTCAAATTGCGTGAAAATGTAATCACATGTCAATTCTAGTATAATATATTTGCCCAATGAATACCCGTTTATCATCTGCATTTCTTCTTGGTGTAGCAGTTTAGCAGTTTTAATGGCCAGTAGTGTGTGTAAAAAAAAATACGCCTTTATTAATTTTTGGGGGGGAGGGGGGCAACGGGGGGGAGGGGCGGGGTGCGGCGTGGCAGGCATGACAGGCCCATTCCGCCACTCCGATTCAGTGCCTAGTCACGTGCGTGCTGCAGACAGAAATAGAGTCGCGGTGGCAGGTGGCAGATGGGAAGTGCGAAGTGCTCAGTACAGAATGGAGCGCTAAGCAACCTTGTGCGGCACGCCAAGGCCGCGCTGTGAAGGCCGCGCGCCCGCTTCCTGCCTCGCCGCAGATACGGCACGGCAGCGGCCGCCCACCGCCACGGCCTAAATGTCACACCTCACCTCACCTCACCTCACGTGCCAGGCGAGCCAGCGCAGCTCCCGCTAGCAGCCACACCGGCCGCACCTTCTCCCACTGTGCTGTCTGAGGCCGTTGCAGTCAGCCACTCGACGCAAGTACTGTCCGGAGTGCGACATTGCCACACTGCAAACTCGACACCAACAGCCCCACTGCTGCCCGTTTTATTTGTACTCCTGGAAGGCTGCACCGCTTACACCGACACAACTCACCAAACCTACAGCTGCACTATCCATGCAAAAGTAATCGGACGCCTATAAGTGGACAATAATATGGGGTGTGTTCACTTAAACTGAACTCAGTCCGAACGTGTATCGGAAAGGCTAATGGTACCGACCGCCCGCCGCCTCATCCAGAGCCGATAGGCGTCACTGGATGCGGACATGGACGGACATATGTTCAGCACACTGCTCTCCTGGCCGTTGTCGGTCACTGCTACTTCTCAATCAAGTAGCTCCTCAATTGGCCCCACACGGTGCTGAGTGCACGCCGCTTGCCAAAAGTGCTCGGTAGAACCGGTAGTCACCCATACAAGTGCTAACCAAGCCCAACAACGCTTAACTTCGGTGATCTGACAGGAACCGGTTTTAACCACTGCGGCAAGGCCGGTATATTCACCATTTGCCTTTACGACAGCTGGAACTCTGCTGGGTACACATCCATTGAGGTGTCAGAATATATGTGGAGAATTGCAAGGCCATTCTGGTCTACGGTGAAGTCGATGTTCTGACTCATCCCAGAGGTGTTCCATGGGGTTCAGGTCAGGATACTGGGCAGGCGACCCCGTTTTAGGAGTGTTACTGTCACAGTGCACTCTCATGCAGATTAAAAACAAAATCATCGCCTCCGATCTATACTTACAAAGAACAGTACACAATGCTTTAAAATGTATTCTATCCTTCTGCATTATCGTTTTCTTAAGCACAATAAGTCGACCACACCCGAGCTACGGAAAACTTCCTCACAGCTCAACATCACCTCCTCTGTACTCCGCTGTTGGCAGTGCAAATGATGGCAGGTAAAGTTCTCCAGGCATTCGCCAGACCTAAATCCTGCCATCAGACTGCTAAAGGGCATAGCAAGATTCATCACTCTACATCACTCGTTTTCATTCATTCACTGTCCAGAGGTGTCAGACTTTTTACAGCCTTAAGCGTTGCTTAGAACTGTTATTAAATGCCAACTTAGGAGAAGCTGCTTGACTATTGTACCCCATCCCTGTGCCCGGACACTGCGCAGCTGCTAGCACTTTGGAGCTCGAGAGTGGTTCCTTCCGCTGATTGCACGTGATTTTTTACAACCACATTCAGCAATTTTTACGGTCCCTGTCCTTCAGGACATGAGTTCTCCCTGATCTTGGTTTACCTATGGTTTGCCCTTCACAATCACTTCACCAACAGTCGACTTGGGCAGCTTTAGATGGGCTGATATGTCCCTGATGGATTTGTTACTGAGATGCGACTAGCCTACGTTAGGAGTCACTCAGCTCTCCAGACTCTCCGACTCTTTTTGCACTGGCGGATCCACGTCTTGTGACATCCAGCATTTACCCCTTCCCTATTCCATTTGTAAGTAGGGTGCTTAGGTTTTCATGTTGGTAACGCCACGTAGTGCTCTTTATGAAAATCACTGACTGCGCTGTGTGCAGTCTGTGGCTGGTTGCACTCATTGTTGGAATATTCGCTTGTGTAGTGTAGGGCACCCAGTAGTGGTGGATGTGGGGAGAAAAATGCCAGAGTTTTGAGAGGCTACTATGAGCGGACGATCTGGACGTGTGTTCGTCAGAAAAAGGAAATTTATTTAATTGGATATATATGTATATAGGGTGAGTCGCCTAACATATATACATTTCGTAAACCACATCAAATACTGACGAATCGATTCCACAGACCGAACGTGAGGAGAGGGGCTAGTGTAATTGGTTAATACAAACCATAAAAAAATGCACGGAAGTATGTTTTTTAACACAAACCTACGTTTTTTTAAATGGAACCCCGTTAGTTTTGTTAGCACATCTGAACATATAAACAAATACGTAATCAGTGCCGTTTGTTGCATTGTAAAATGTTAATTACATCCGGAGATATTGTAACCTAAAGTTGACGCTTGAGTACCACTCCTTCGCTGTTCGATCGTGTGTATCGGAGAGCACCGAATTACGTAGGGATCCAAAGGGAACGGTGATGGACATTAGGTACGGAAGAGACTGGAACAGCACATTACGTCCACATGCTAACACCTTTTTATTCGTCTTTTTCACTGACGCACATGTACATTACCATGAGGGATGAGGTACACGTACACACGTGGTTTCCGTTTTCAATTACGGAGTGGAATGGAGTGTGTCCTGACATGTCAGGCCAATAGATGTTCAATGTGGTGGCCATCATTTGCTGCACACAATTGCAATCTCTGGTATAATGAATGTCGTACACGCCGCAGTACATCTGGTGTAATGTCGCCGCAGGCTGCCACAACACGTTGTTTCATATCCTCTGGGGTTGTAGGCACATCACGGTACACATCCTCCTTTAACGTACCCCACAGAAAGAAGTCCAGAGGTGTAAGATCAGGAGAACGGGCTGGCCAATTTATGCGTCCTCCACGTCCTATGAAACCCCCGTCGAACAACCTGTCAAGGGTCAGCCTAGTGTTAATTGCGGAATGTGCAGGTGCACCATCATCCTGATACCACATACGTCGACGTGTTTCCAGTGGGACATTTTCGAGCAACGTTGGCAGATCATTCTGTAGAAACGTGATGTATGTTGCAGCTGTCTGGGCCCCTGCAATGAAGTGAGGACCAAAGAGGTGGTCGCCAATGATTCCGCACCATACATTTACAGTCCACGGTCGCTGTCGCTCTAGCTGTCCCTGTATTTACCGACCAGTTGCAACGGACATGGAACTTCTTCCCAAACTGACATCCATCAACTATACAACACAGTGCATGCACGTTTGAATACTTGCATTCAACATTCTGGCTGTTACTAAAGCACCAGCATTTCGCAACTGCAGTGACAATAGCGGTATATGGGCGAGCGTTATCCTGTTGGAAAACACCTCCTGGAAGGCTATTCATGAATGGCAGAACAACAGGTCGAATCACCAGATTGACTTACAAATTGGTAGTCAAGATGCGATGGATAACCACGTGAGTGCTCCTGCCGTCATACAAGATCGCATCCACGACCGTAACTCCAGATTTGTGTCCAATGCGTCCAGCATGCAGACAAGTTGGTTCCAGGCCCTCATCTGGCCACCTTCTAGCCAATACACGGCCACCACTGACACCGAGGCGAACCAGCTTTCATCAGAAAACACAACGGATCTTCACCCTGCCTCCAATGAACTCTCGCTTGACACCACTGAAATCGCAAATGGCGGTGGTTTGAATGCACGCTACAGGACGTCTGTCTCGGAGCTGTTGTTGAAGTAACCGATTTGTGACAGTTCGTTGTGTCAATGTGGTGACAACTGCTGCTCCAGTTGCTGCTGCAGATGCGACCATACATTCCCGTCACCGTTGCTGCCAGCAATCATGCACAGTGCCTACATTCCTGTGTCAAGTCTTTTTGCAGTATCACAGAAGAAATATCCAGTTTCTCGTAGCCGCATTACACGACCTCGTCAAACTCAGTGTGCTGTCGGTAATGGCGTCTTTGTCGGCTTCTTGAACAGACATCACCTCTCAGGTGTAGAATAGGGTGACCAAATTATTTTCGGTGAAAACCGGGACACATTCACCCGGGTGCCAATGGACACCTCATTCCACATGTACCCGGGTTCTTAATTTCAACATTAATGTTTTGTTGATACATTTTGTTAACCCGATTATTATAACTAATAAGAGGATACAAAAGATTGATATAATCTAGATTATCTGTATAATTAATGACATTTAATAAACGTATACAATAATAAAGAAGTGTATTACGATTTTACAAAATTTTACAGCCATTCAAATTTTAATCAATTAATATTAACATGAGCTTTAATATTACTGAGCACTTGTAGATGGAATTGACTGTCCTTGGAGAAAATGGTATTTTTCACTGCCTCCAGCCTTCTTGATCACGTCTTTTATCTTTGAGACACAGTGATAAAACTCGGCACAATCCATTTTGTAGTTGTACAGGATCTGCAGGATTGCTTCAAGAGAGTCCACCTCCATTCTGTTTCTTTCATCAGTCTACTGGATATTCATGAACGAAAATATTCTTTCCACATTGGCATTATGGGCTGGGATTGCAAATAAATACCTTACAATTATTACAAACTCAGAGTAATGCTGAAAACAGTCACAGCTTTTAAAAAAACTCACCCACTTCCCATGACATTCCAATGGTGTTTTTTTTCATAATTCCACTTGTGAAGACTTTCTTCAACAAAATTTGTCAGTATGCCGAACTGATAAAAGAGAATGGAACCATCGATTTCAATCTCTTTACTCTTCAAATAAGAAACTGTCTCTTCAACACTTTCCCATTTTGGCACTCTCTTCAGTAACATCCAATCAAACACCGGCGATGAGAGTAAATATGAGGCGCTCCATTTGCTGAGATATTCTACACAAGTGTCATAAAACTTGTTAACTTCTTCTCTAAAACTCCTTTCCGCAGCTTCTGATACTTCTGCTCTTTTAAGGGCAGATTTAACATTAAAAGAAATGAACTGCTCTTCTCTCCTCCTAGTAACAGTTTCCAGAGTATTTTTCAAAACATCATTTGCCTCTATTACACTTGCCCATGCTGCAAAGTGCTAAGCTGACTGTGAATGAACCATAAGTAGGCTTCACTTAAAGGGTTACTGAAAAACTTAACCAATATTTTGGGGGCTTTCTCTTCATTTAGGAAAAAATCTTTTAACGGCTCAAACAGGCGGATTACTCTTTCAACTGCTGGAAACAGTGATAACCAGCGAGTTTTCGAGTGACACATTACATTCATATATTCAGTTCCCACATAATCACAGAATTCCTTAAGCCTCTCTGTTCTAACAGTATATATGTAAAAGTGTGAGTATACCTTCATGACGATAGTTACAACATCACAGCTTAAACTGTCAGCAGATGTCTGCACGCTATTGTGTAAAACATGTGCAGGGCATCCTATGCCTTCAATGTTTTCATGTTGCATTTACCTTGTCTTTTTAAACCACCAAAGTTTGTGTTGGTGTTTCATTAGGTAGGGAACTCACCTTCAAAAGTTTGGTCTGAATTCCCTGATTAATATCGAAAAACTGAACAACAAACGGAAATATTTTAGTGGCCTTATGATTGCTGGCATCAGTGGATATCCCGTAGAAAGAAGACTTTTTGATGTATTCAAGGCTTTCCTTTACACTCTGGGGAGCAATAACTCCTTTCACTAAGGCTGACATTTTAGTTCTTGCTGAACTAAACTTTTTTGCAATGGAAGAATCATCAAACATAATGCTGTTAAGCTTATTAGTACAATCACTAGATCTATAAGTTTGGTGATGTTTTACCGTGTGATAGGCTAGTGTAAGCTCGGCTGCTCGAACTTTCGTCTCTCCACTTGACTGATGTTTCACAAAATAATTTTGTAGAGTTTTACTGCAGCTCAGAGCACTGTATCTGTTAATGTGTTTCTTTGACCTGACGTGATCAACTATGTCGGAACGTCCACCATGACTTATACTAATAAAACAGTTACATACGGAACACTCTACTTCGTAATCAAAAGACCTTTCTTAATGAAATTTCATTCCTTGGAATAACAGTCACTGAACTTGCAGGCACGTTTCGGCATTGCGTTTCACAGTACTGCAGCAATAATACCACTAATATGAGAAAAAAATATTGCAGTTTGTCTGACAAAACATCAACTACTACACTGTTCTGACAGTGAGTGTGTAAGTGGCGCGACAATCGGACGGTTTCATAGCTCTGTAACAATAATACAACTTACTACTTGTTGGCCAAAGTACCACTCGAAGTAAATTATTGCATGAGTGTATCAATACTGATACTGTGATTACTAGTATGGGACAATGGAGGTTTTAGACAAATAAGCTACAATACATTAATTTCCTGTGTTGTATTTCCTTTAATATAGCGAAATCCCAAAAATTTGAGAAAGTTTCACGAAATGTATTTAAAAACTGAATTCCGGGACTTTTGAGCGTCCCGAAACAAATTTTCGGGACACCGGAACACAGGGATGAAAACCGGGACAATCCCGGTTTTCCGGGACGTTTGGTTACCCTAGTGTAGAAACAGGCCTACCAGCTTTCGTTTATGTGTCACAGTCCCTTCTTGATATCGTGATTTTTTTGTCAGTGTAGTAGTCGTCGAGGAAAATCACACAGTAGTTGATATCATCTGCTGTGCAATGAAACTGTCAGTGACTTTAGAGAACTTTTCATGCACCAGTTATTACTGAATGTGCCCCGTTTCTCGTTTTAATTTTTACGTCTGTATGAGGTTAGTATGCTGTACAGGGCTAGGATAAATTACTTTATACCTTTTAGTCCATTTTAACAACGTGTTACATTAAAATGTTGTTTTCTGAGTAATTATTTGTATACACAGTCTACAATGCGGCACCATCCTCCCTCTCTCGTATAGTTTCCTAGAATAGGTCATTAGTTTTTTAGCGCATGTGTGGTGTGTCATTTGCAAACGTTCCGCGCTTTTGCACCACATTTTTATTTAAAAACTAAAAAAACTCGACAGTTTTATTGTTAATACCTTTTGTGAAAGCTGTCTCTTTAATTCATTAAAACACATAGGAAATAATAATTACGTCCATTAGAGGCTATGTTTTGAAGGCTGCGACTGTCAGTCAGAATGAAAAAAAAGCAACATATGATTGTGCACCAATCACGAAGTTTCATTTTATCCACTATACTTCGATGGCTAACAATCATCATCAGGTGAAAGGCGTCTTCTGCATGATTGCTGTTAGTGGAAAGGACTGTTGATTTTCTGCACCAGAATATGAGGCGCCAAGATCGTGATTTACACTGTTGATAATTGAAGAATTAACCACAGAACTTACAGATGTAACACGGTAGACGTTTTAATGATGTTATCAAAAGCAAAATCACGAAAGAACCTCTTGACCGGCCCACATGCTGCTGCACAAAAGCAACAATGCTTTCCACTAATAACAACAATGTAGAAGACACTTTCCACCTGATCATGATGGGTGGTTATTGAAAGGCGTACTAGATGTAAAAAGACTCTGTGATTGACGCAGAGGTATACACATGTACATTCTCCCCATTTAAATTATTTTGTACATAGGTTTATGTATTTTAAAAAGCATTAGGCTGAAGAGAGAAATGTCTGTACTGGTGAACAGCTGACAGTCTATCCCCTCTCTAAGGAGCGAGAAGGGGGGGGGGGAAACAGGAGGCAGTGTCGACATGCTGTACTTGAGATTGTGTAGTGTAGTAATGTAATTCATATCGTACGATCATAAAAACTTTATATTTCAGTTTCTGTTACTAGCGCTCTGGGATTATATTCTCTCTCTCTCTCTCTCTCTCTCTCTCTCTCTCTCTCTGAGTCTGTGGTTTTCTCCATGTCTCTAATCCTTCCTCCACTCCGACACATCAAGCCCTCCCTTCTCATCGTATCTAACAGATCTCTCACTCTTCGAGTTTTCTCCTAGTCATCGTCTCTCCTCGTTACCTCAATACCATATGATTCGCACTCTGAACTGCTACCATATTTCATCAAAAGTACTGGAAAAGTCTTGGTCTTTGTCAAAGATAATGGTTATTATGGTAGCAGGCACACTCATAAGCTACAAGCAGAATGACAATAAGTAAATGACGAGATGCACCTGCCATAGACACATTGTCGGGCCATCCTGATACAAATTTTCGGTAGATTAAGACAAAAGCGGGAAGAAATTCTTCGTGAAAAGGAAGATAGAATGGCCTTTCATGTTCCATGAATGTCCAGTATGAGCTTCTATTTTATCTTTTATGACCTCTTAATTGTTGGGACATTCGACGCTAATGTCTCTCCCTTGTTCCGGAAGAATACAACACTGGTAACCCAATAAATATTTACTAAATTTGAGTACAAGAAAATAAAGAGATTGTGGTTTAAGGAAGTAGGAATAAATATTTATTAAACTTGAGTACAAGAAAATAAGAAGATTGTGTTTTAACGAAGTAGGAAGAGACTTACAGAAGATGGGGGTCAGTTAAGAATACATTCAAGGAATGCGACCCATTTAGAAAGACTCTGCAAGGGTATCAGGAAAACCGAAACTCGTAACAAGAACAACGTGAACGGAAAAAAGAAAAGAATCGCATGCACACGCACACACACACACACACACACACACACACACACACACACACACACACACACACCCTCTCTCACACAGAGCCTGGGAAAAAGCATCAGAAAAAGCATTTTCACATCAGTTTCACTTACCGTGCAGAACACCGTGGCAAAGTGCCCTCTTGTTTTAAACACCACCTAATTAAATTCACTTTAAGGAGAATAATTAAAATTACTTATCACATCTTCTTAACTAAATTTAACCGCAACACTCCCAAGCAATTTAATATAAGATTGCAACACAGTGCCTAAGACTGCAGCACAGTGCCAGACGCAGCAGAGGCACTATGTACTTCGAACTCCGACTTTTTCTAGAACAAAATTCCTGCCGACCATTTTTGATTTTCTAATTCTATGGTAGGCACTACGACACTACGATATAATCAATGACATAGTACATCAGCTTCCACTGATATACTATGGTGAACGAGAACTCAACGAATAAAATTTCGGGCCGGCCAAAGTGGCCGAACCGTTCTAGGCGCCACAGTCTGGAACCGCGCGACCGCTACGGTCGCAGGTATGAATCCTGCCTCGGGCATGACTGTGTGTGATGTCATTGAGTTAGTTAGGTTTAAGTAGTTCTAAGTTCTAGGGGACTGATGACCTCAGAAGTTAAGTCTCATAGTGCTCAGAGCCATTTGAACCATTTGAATAAAATTTCGGAGTTGTTCAGAGGTATTTTTTGAGTATAATGGTACAGAGCAATTTTGACAACAGCGGATTGGATACGGTGTTCCTACTCCTTAGC
The DNA here is from genome assembly GCF_023864345.2 of Schistocerca serialis cubense. Classification (NCBI taxonomy): domain Eukaryota; kingdom Metazoa; phylum Arthropoda; class Insecta; order Orthoptera; family Acrididae; genus Schistocerca; species Schistocerca serialis. Next base: position 793,923,985 of record NC_064639.1, on the reverse strand, counting down.
CAGTTCGGTCACGAGCCACGGTGCTAATGAGCATCTTCTTCCGGAGGCATGTGAAGAATCTAGTTTAAGAGACTGCGATCGATCATCGAATGGGTGTTGTTTCTAGGATTGCCTTAGCAGCGGAAGTGATACGCCAATCTCCTGGGACACTTGAGCGTGGAAGACAGTCGATGGTGCGTCGCCGTACACAAGGCGCGACGGTGCTTATCGACATTTTGAGCAATACTCGTACGGGAACAGTTCTGCCTTTTTGCGTTCTGCACTGTAGAGTTTGAACGCGCTGCGAAAAAAGCGTGCGTGTACCGTTTCACCACTCTGTATTGTTTTTCACGTGTTGGTGATTGCTTATTACAAGCTTTGTCACTGTTGCGAAAGCATTTTCACAAAAAAAAAAAAAAAAAAAAAAAAAAAAAAAAAAAAAAAAAAAAAAAACGATATTTAGCATCACAAACAGAGTAAATTGTAACTGCGTTATTACTCTATATAGAACTGAGACCATACGTCCCCGTAACAAAATACTCAGAGAAAATTGCCGTGAGCGGCATCTGGAATTTTGTCTGTCGTGCTCGGGTTCACAACGAATAAACGCGACACAGATATGCTTGATGTAGGTCGCTGAGCGGCTGAGTCAGCCGCGTGGCGTGGACTGCAGAACTCAGGCTGAGCTCCAGTGCAAGAACAGTCGAACACTAGACGCGAGGAAACGCCCGGTCTCGGTGGACTTGGGAAACATAAGAGGGTGTCTCGGACTTCTGATATCGTCTAGAAAAAATAAAGTTACGTAATAATTTTTGTTGTAAACACTGAAGGTGAGAGAAAGAGAGAGAGAGAGAGAGAGAGAGAGAGAGAGAGAGAGAGAGAGAGAGAGAGAGGCTGCGATGATTTGTTTTGGCTCCTCTAGCTGCGTGTTGCGTTACTGTTTCACTGTGCACCAGGACTGTTGATATGTGCCTGCAGATAAAGAATAAATTAACTGTGTAACTTAATTTTTTCGACGATGATTAAAACTTTACGACTACCTCTCGTAGGCATTCTGGGTGGCGCCATACTATGCCGAAGCACGACCCGATACACTCGCAGGACCTAACATATACAGGTAAATCTAGTTATATGCCATAGTTACGTTCTGCGAAATTGCCGTGCTTACCAAATTCACGTAAGTCGAGAGCCATTTTATATATAAAGTATGGAGTTAGGGTCTCGTCTACTCAGGCATTAAATTACGTAATAAACAGCAGTTTATTAGTATTTTTACAAAAAATAACCAGTGTCATCTTTCTGAAACGCATTTTAATGCAAAATAAACACACTTCAAAATTTAACAATGAAACACACAGTAGGACACTAAAATTATTTTGATTAAGTCCATCTACATCATCTTTAGAAATGAAAATCTGCTAGGGATTAGTTTCCAAAAGAAGCCCTTTACACGAAGGTGAAGAACTTGCTTCGCAATATGGTTTTTTCCCGTCACCGTGATTTTGAACTTCTTTTTAAATTGCTCAGTTCCGACTTCGTCTTCCGTAGCTGTCTCTCCTGTCATTTTAATGTTGTGATGGCCAAAACGGTGTTTGAAGCGATCAGACCAACATTTGATGGCCGAGAAAGGTGCTGGAGCGTCCAGTTGTTTCGATAAATCTGTATACAAGATCTTGGCTTTATCTTGAATAGCAGCTTCAGAGAGGTATGTGTTGTTTGTGATGCTCAGTCCAATAAGGTCCGCAGCTCGTGGTCGTGCGGTAGCGTTCTCGCTTCCAACGCCCGCGTTCCCGGGTTCGATTCCCGGCGGGGTCAGGGATTTTCTCTGCCTCGTGATGACTGGGTGTTGTGTGCTGTCTTTAGGTTAGTTAGGTTTAAGTAGTTCTAAGTTCTAGGGGACTGATGACCATAGATGTTAAGTCCCATAGTGCTCAGAGCCATTCAGTCCAATAGCTTAGCTTATTTTTCATTCTTTCCATCACCTCCGAGCGAGATTTGAGTGCTCTATTCACACTTCAGTCAGTTGAAGACTGATTCGGCACTGTCACGAATAGTTTTCACAGTGGATTCACTAAGTCCCAAAAGAGTGTTGAATGCCAACAGTACGCACAGCTTTCTCATAGCGATCCATAACCTCTAACTTTGTTTCTAATGAATACGACTTTCGTCCACGCTTCTTTCCCTCGACAGACACACTTTCTTTCCTCTTAGCCGACAAGCTAAATACAGACCCTGTCAAGCGCAGTTTGATAGTTCTCTGAACTCAACGACGATTCGCGTCTCGTCAAACATTACTGCTTACGTGTAGTATTAACAGATGGCAGCACTGAACTTAAAACCAAAATCGGGTGTATGTGAAAAAGGGGGTAACGGTCTTCGTGTAACGAGATCTACCCGTACCAACATTCCAAAGAACTGACTGCCAAAGGAATGAGAAAGCCATAGACGACAGAGATCGCGTATGAAGTCACTCTTCTGAAACAAATATCTCGATCGGTTGACTGGTGACTTAGGGGATACTGCTCAGTTAATTTTTATTGTATTTTCAGTAAATGTTTCTCTATTACAATCGCGATATCTTGTGCAACGTTTGGTATACCTAAAGATATGCGAAAAGGCGTAATATATCGTTCCACAGAAACAGTTCTTTTAGAAACACTAAAAAGCTGCGAACACATTTTTCGAGAGTAAATAAGTTGGTTTATAGGTTGAAACTAAGCAGTCCTGTCAACACTAAGAAGATGCGAATGGTGTCTATTTTAGAATTTTTTGTCTAAGCATTAATGAAGTGATGTCAAGGATCATTATATATGTATCTAATAAAAATACGATAGTCCTCAGAGCCAAACCTCGATTAACGACGAAGACTCTCAGACGACAAAATGTCAGTACTCAGCACACTGCTAGAGTTTTCACTATAATCACCGTTTTCTACCACATTATGATTCTAATATTGATAGCATTTCAGTATCTGTGCTAGATTAAGCAAGAGTCATAAAATATAAATATGTAGTTTGTCTAAAAAAGCGGACAGTTTCCATAGAAACGGACATTATTTCTTAAAAAAAGCATAGTAAAACATTTCTCATGTATTGCTGAGAAGTCGCCAGAAAACCAAATGCTTCCTGCCAAATTCTATTTTGTCTTCTTCCCCTGCGGAGATAGTAAATTAAATTGTCGCCACAGGCAACTTGCACAGTTTAGATAGATCAAACATCTACTACATTATTAATCTCTGGGAGGCAAAGTAAACAGACAGGGGAAGCACGTACCTCAGGAAAGTTGGCCCAGCTCGGCGAGCAGGCAAGCTGCGGAGACGATGTGGGATGGTAGTGCTTGAAATGGGCGGACGATAAGGCGCTCCCAAGCGCATCAAAATATGATGGCCGTTCAAAAATAATGCAAAATATTTTTTTATCGGTCAGTTTCGGCTGAAAACTGCGGAACTTGTTGTGGGACATCGTGGAATATTCTGCTTCAGCCTCTACAATTTCAGGAAGTTACTATAGATGGCAGCGCTATACGCAGCCTTCAAAATGGCGTCTGTAATGGAGGAGCGTTCCAAGCAGAGAGCTGTCACAGAGTGTCTTTTGGTGGAAAACCAGAACATCGCAGATATTCAGAAGCGCTTGCAGAATGTCTGCGAAGACATGGCAGTGAACAAAAGCACGGAGATGAAACATGGGTTCATCACTTCGAACCGAAAACAAAATGGCAATTCATGGAATGGAGCCACTCCATCTCTCATCCGAAGAAACGTCCAAAGCCACACCAGCATCCAGTTACGTCACGGCAACGGTTTTCTGGAGTTCTAAAGGGGTTATTCTGTTTGATGTGCTCCCTCAAGATCAACTTTGAAGTGTATTGTGCTACACTCAGGAAATTGAAGAAACGACTTCAGCATTTTCGTCGCTACGAAACTGCAGACGAACTTCTACTTCTCCATGACAACACAACGCCACACCCAAGCCTGCGCACCCGAGAGGGGCTCGGAAAACGTCACTGGTTGTTCTTCTTCATCTACCTTACAGCCCGGATCTCGTATCTCCCGACTTCCACCTTTAGTACCCGGCGAAGGATGTACTGTGCGGAAAGCGATACGTGGATGATACGGAGGTAATGACACAGCAAGAAGTTGTCTCCAACGTCGAACAGTAGAGAGGTACTATTCGGCATACAGGCTCTCCCAATAAAGTGGCGTACGGCAGTCGCATTGAAAGATGATTATGTTGCAAAATAGGGGGTTTTAGCCAAAAGAATGGGCAATAATATGGTGTATCAGTATCCTGAATTAAACAAACATGGCTTCAGAATAAAGTGTGTTGAATTACTTATTGAATTCCCCTCGTATTTTATGGTGAAACTGGTGAAATGGCAGCCAGCCGGGATGGCCGAGGGGTTCTAGCCGCTACAGTCTGGAACCGCGCGACCGCTACGGCCGCAGGTTCGAATCGTGCCTCGGGCATGGATGTGTGTGATGTCTTTAGGTTAGTTAGGTTTAAGTAGTTCTGAGTTCTCGGGGACTGATGACCTCAGAAGTTAAGTCCCATAGTACTCAGAGCCATTTCAACCATTTTGGTGAAATGGCTCAGTATTCAAGCTCGGCAGCTGCGTAGTGGGTGGAAGTATGTTGCCACTATAAAGTGGTATCGACGTCGCCAATTTTATGCGAGAGTATTCTGTGTGTTATATATATATATATATATATATATATATATATATATATATATAGAGAGAGAGAGAGAGAGAGAGAGGATGGTATATGATATGTTACAAATACACCGCGGCGTCGGAGACAGTGTACGACTGCCTGCTCCACGTCATCGCAGCCAACGATACTGTGACGTATTGGTTGTGTGAATCTTATTCTGTGGCAATATGTTAATTAACTGAACGTATTCAAATAAGTTTTTTAACCGGGATCACCCACTGCACTGCAATACGTAAGGACGAGATAGATAAAGGAATATCACATCTTAACTCCTCGGTGGTAATGAATGAATGCGCTGGACCGTGTTGGCAGAGCCCTCCCAGTCGTGCACAGAGTTGGACGTCACAAGGCGTGAGGTCAACGTGACTACAGCGCCCAATGGGGTTGGCCGCGCAACACTGGGAAGTCGAACGAACGGGAAGAAACAATGTGTGTCAATCAGCGAGCAGTTACGATACATTGCAATATTTACACTACTGGCCATTAAAATTGCTACACCAAGAAGAAATGCAGATGATAAACGGGTATTCATTGGACAAATATATTATACTAGAACCGACATGTGGTTACATTTTCACGCAATTTTGGTGCATAGATCCCGAGAAATCAGTATCCAGAACAACCACCTCTCGCCGCAATAACGGCCTTGATACGCCTGGGCATTCAGTCAAACAGAGCTTGGATGGCGTGTACAGGTACAGCTGCCCATGCAGCTTCAACACGATACCACAGTTCATCAAGAGTAGTGACTGGCGTATTGTGACGAGCCAGTTGCTTGGCCACCATTGACCAGACGTTTTCAATTGGTGAGAGATCTGGAGAATGTACTGGCCAGGGCAGCAGGTGAACATTTTCTGTATCCAGTACAGGACCTGCAACATGCGGTCGTGCATTATCCTGCTGAAATGTAGGGTTTCGCAGGGATCGAATGAAGGCTAGAGCCACGGGTCGTAATACATCTGAAATGTAACGTCCACTGGTCAAAGTGCCGTCAATGCGAACAAGAGGTAACCGAGACGTGTAACCAATGGCACCCCATAGCATCACGCCGGGTAATACGCCAGTATGGCGATGACGAAAACACGCTTCCGATGTGCGTTTACCGCGATGTCACCAAACACAGATGCGACCAACATGATGTTGTAAACAGAATGTGGATTCATCCGAAAAAATGACGTTTTGCCATTCGTGCACCCAGGTTCGTCGTTCAGTCCATCATTGCAGGCTCTCCTGTCTGTGATGCAGCGTCAAGGGTAAGCGCAGCCATGGTCTCCGAGCTGATAGTCCATGCTGCTGCAAACGTCGTCGAACTGTTCGTGCACATGGTTGTTGTCTTGCAAAAGTCCCCATCTGTTGACCCAGCGATCGAGACGTGGCTGCACGATCCGTTACAGCCATGCGGATAAGATGCCTGTCATCTCGACTGCTTGTGATACGAGGTCGTTGGGATCAAGCACGGCGTGTTGCCCTCCTGAACCCACCGATTCCATATTCTGCTAACAGTCATTGGATCTCGACCAACGCGAGCAGCAATGTCGCGATACAATAAACCGCAATAGCGATAGGCTACAATCCGACCTTTATCAAAGTCGGAAACGTGATGGTACGCATTTCTCCTCCTTACACGAGGCATCGCAACAACGTTTCACCAGGCAACGCCGGTCAACTGCTGTCTGTGTATGAGAAATCGGTTGGAAACTTCCCTCATGTCAGCACGTTGTAGGTGTCGCCACCGGCGCCAACCTTGTGTGAATGCTCTGAAAAGCTAATCGTTTGCATATCACAGCATCTTCTGCCCGTCGGTTAAATTTGGCATCTGTAGCACGTCATCTTCGTGGTGTAGCAATTTCAATGGCCAGTAGTGTAGATAACTGCATACGGAGAAGAATCACTGGGAAACTGGAACAAAGACGAAGTGTGATCAGTATAGCCCAGGAGTTTGTTGTTTTTCACAGTATTGTTTGGCGTGTGTGTGTCGCACGGGTGGGGGGAGGAGGGAGCGGGGGGAGGGGGGGGGCATTTCGAACCACAGACATTGCTGACTGAAGAAGAGGAGGTAGTCGGCCACAGTCAATTACAGCAGAAGACGACCGCTACGTTGCGCAACAGGCAAGAAGAGATCCATGTCAAAGAGCGAATGCAGTTTCAACTACGGTTAACAGGACTTCAAGGAATGCGGTCTCACGCTCCACAGTGGCACGGTGACGGCATGGATGTGCTCTCTTTTGCCGACGAACAGTACATCGTGTTGCGCTGACAACCGCCCTGTCCGGGAACCGTTTACGATGGCACCAAGAGCATAGGGAATGGACCAAGGAGAAGTGGGGCATGCAAGCAGATTGAGACTAGTGGTTCTGGACGTGCCCTCAGAACGTGAGAGGTGGAAATGCTTGCAGGAACATTGTCGAACTTGAATATTTCGGTGGTCCAAGTGTTATGACGTGGGTAGCCATCATGTTGCGTGGGCGTACCGACCTCCAAATCTTCGGATTCTATGCACTCGCCGGTCAACGTTGCTGTGACATTCTGCTCCTTCCCCAAGTGCGTCTGTTTACGGGTGCACTCGACCCTGACTTCATCTTTATGGATGACATTGCGAGACCACAGCGAAAAGCGCAGGTGGGGGAGCTCTTGGAACGAGAGGATATCCGGCGAATGGACTGGCCTGTCCGTTCCTCCGACTTAAATCCTATCGAGTACGTGTGAAATGCGTTGTGTACTGAATACTGCAGCACGTCCATGTGCACCAGTGACCGACCATTCAACATGTGTCAAACGCGCTGCAGGAGGAATGGAACGACCTGTCGCAAGTACTCTTAATCAACATTGTGGTCAGCATGGGAATGCAAAGCATGCATTCTCTTTGTGGTTATCAAATACCCTATTAAGAACTATTTCCCACCTCCTGTAATGTCCAGGGGACCATCTTAAATCGCGATGACTACAGTGTAATTATTGTCTTTGTGTAAAAGTGTGAGTTCTTTCCATGTAAGGCCCAAATGTCACTGAGCTATGTTAGTTAGCAGTGAGACATCATGCGGGGTTTACTTTCCTTCTTAAGTTTTGCACACCATTCTAAATGGTTCAAATGGCTCTGAGCACTATGGGACTCAACTGCTGTGGTCATTAGTCCCCTAGAACTTAGAACTAGTTAAACCCAACTAACCTAAGGACATCACAAACATCCATGCCCGAGGCAGGATTCGAACCTGCGACCGTAGCGGTCTTGCGGTTCCAGACTGCAGCGCCTTTAACCGCACGGCCACTTCGGCCGCCCACACCATTCTATTACCTATATAAAATTCCTCACCTGGTCACTGAATGAACTGAGAATCTATTACACCAATGTTTGCAATGATAGATACGTAGTTAAACCATTGAAAAACAGTAACAATTGTTATTGTGCATTTCCGCCTTCTAGAAATATATGGTTTCTCTGAATATTTCTTTGTTTTTGGGTCAGTAACGCTATATCCCTCTTGGTTAACGTGTTTTTGTGTGTGTGAATTCATATGGGACCAAACTGCTGAGGCCATTGGTCCCTAGACTTACACACTACTTAAACTAACTTAAGCGAAAAACAACACACACACACACACACCCATGCCCGAGGGAGGACTCGAACCTCCGGCGGGAGGGGCCGCGCAATCCGTGCTATGGCGCCTCAGAGAGCGCGTGTTGTTTGTTATTCAATGATCGCGGCTGACTGCCGTGATCACCATTGCAGAAGACGGAACTAGCTGCTGCGTAAACAGGCCTTGCCTCCTATGCAAGCGATGCTCTGCTGCCTCGTTGGATGACGTTTCTGGACACGGGTTCCTATCCTCGATTTGTTCCTCAACGAACCCTCTACAAACCCTCGAAGTTTCTTGAAGCATTTTTCGAACATCCTGTATATGACCAGTATTGTGCAAATAATATCGTGTGGACCTCCATGGAAAGACGATATAATGCTTAATATCATTAGCAGTGTACTCTTTATGGCCTTACGTTGATGCACTTAGATCGAACCGGCCGGTGTGGCCGAGCGGTTCTAGGCGCTGCAGTCTGAAACCGCGGGACCGCTACGGTCGCAGGTTCTGATCCTGCCTCGGGCATGGACGTGTGTGATGTCCTTAGGTTAGTTAGGTTTAAGTAGTTCTAAGTTCTAGGGTACTGATGACCTCAGATGTTGAGTCCCATGGTGCTCGGAGCCATTTGAACCATTTTTGAACTTAGATCGAAAACTTTGTGGCGGATACCGTGAGATTGCGCGTAATTAAACCGTTTCGCTGCGTTATGACTGTTGTAGGCATAACTGTCCGCGTTCGATAACACAGAAATGGGCTCCGAACTGGAACTGAATGATGTCTGTACTTTGAAACTCAAGGCATTTGCATTACGGGAAGGAAAACACCACAACAACACGCTGCCGTCTTTAACGTGTACACGGCGATATGACGAAGTCTCGATAGGCGAAGGACAGGCGCCGGCCGAAGTGGCTGTGCGGTTAAAGGCGCTGCAGTCTGGAACCGCAAGACCGCTACGGTCGCAGGTTCGAATCCTGCCTCGGGCATGGATGTTTGTGATGTCCTTAGGTTAGTTAGCTTTAACTAGTTCTAAGTTCTAGGGGACTAATGACCTCAGCAGTTGAGTCCCATAGTGCTCAGAGCCATTTGAACCATTTTGAAGGACAGGCAGGTAAACATGAACGATCGGAATGAGTTTCCTAAAAAGCTGAGCTCCACGTAAGGCGTGGCCACGTCATGCCTGTCAGACACACACTGTAAACGGGTCAGAAACATATTTACTACCTATTTACTTTTCAAGCTCCAAGGTAGTATTTGCGCCACCTGAAGCGGACGAACGTTTTTTTAGCGACGTTGCATAAAATGTCTGCTGATGTGGGTCATGCAAACAAGAGAAAGGTGAACTTGCTACTGGTTGTGCCGGAACAAAACTTGCAGATAACTGCTCGCTTCTCAAGGTAGTTCGCGTGAAAGTTACTAACCCCTTTACATAAGTACCTGACACGTTTGTACACGACGCAAAGCCAATGGACTGGAGCGACGGGACAGTCTGGAATAACTGGTGCGACGCGAATTAGTTTAAACGTCAGTGGCTGTCTAACAAAAACTGCATGAAGCAAAGTAGTACAGAATAATACCCTGAGGAGAGTAAGCTTACGCCAGCGTCTCGTTAGGGCAGGTGAGTGGAAGGCCTGCCATTGTAAGGCCTTTTGACTAGCCTTATTTTCTACCGGAGGTTTTGCCGTTAGGAAAGATGGCATCACCACTTCTGCTGCATCTTTCCCACCAATCATTGTAGGACTGCTTACGATAAGGAAAAAAAATCTCGGCGTAAAATATCCGAAGACAAGGGCAAGGTTAATAAGAGGACGAGTTGAAAAGTAACGCCTCCGAAAACTGTTAAATGTTTACAATATAAACAAACGGCATTAGCATCTACATCTTTATTCTTCAAGTGTACACATTTGCAGCCCTACGCCGCTAAAGGGCTCCGAATTGCAGCCTGTTACATGGCGGTGTGTAACGTAAGTGTGTCGGTGCGTGACAAGCAGTCTTTTGTACCCGAGTTTTGAATTCGAGGAGTTTGTCCGCACGTGAAGCCCCCTCTCCTTCAGCATGGCAATGCCAGACCACACACGAGCTCTGGGACATCTAGAAAAATCCGACGCCTTGGTATCGACCACTCTCCATACATTCTTCGTTGATCCATTATGGATCGTGGGACGACGGCTGGCATGAACTTCTTGATGCAATAATCTACCAACAGCCGTAGGTATTGTACAAATTTATTTTATTTTATGAACTTCTATGTGGTACCAGTTTCGGCATTACATTGATGCCATCTTCAAGCCCCACTCGTCATAGTCGTAAAATCGCTATACACGAAAGGAGCCATATAACTGGAACCGTGAATCAATCGCCTCTTGGCGTGAGTCTGTGTCGCCTAGCCACCAAGAGCTGTTGCAGGACGACTGATTCACGGATCCAGTTATATGGCTCCTTCCGTGTATAGCGATTTTACGACTATGACGAGTGGCGCCTGAAGATGACATCAATGTAATACCGAAACTGGTACCACATAGAAGTTCATACAATAAAATAAATTTCTACAATATATACAGCTGTTAGTAAATTATTGCATCAAGAAATTCTCCATACAGTCCTAACTTGGCCCCAAACGTTTTTCATATGTTTCCAAAACTTAACGTACACCTTAGACAGTTTTCCTTTGTTAATGATGAAGCGGTGCAAGCAGAGGTGAGGTAGCGGCTGCGTAAACAAAGTCAAACGTTCTACATTGATGGTATCAACAAACTGGAGAAATGTGATCGTTGTCAGGGTAACTATATTGAGAAACAAATATGTAGATATTAAGAATAAAGATGTAGAATGTTAATAAAGTCTCTTTTATTTAAAAAGCGTTAAGAGTTTTCACGCGAAGAATTCGGAGGCATTACTTTTTAGCACACCCTGGTAATAGAAGCTTCAACCTTACTCGAAAGTATCCTCTCTAGAGGGGACGAATGTTGGGTTCCTCTAATTACGTTCGACCACTGCACAATATCAGACAAACACCGTCCCAAGAGGCCTAGAAGGCACAATAGTACCGACCGGCCGCCGCGTCGGCCTCTGCCCTTACAAGTCAAATGGTTCAAATGACTCTAAGCACTATGGGACTTAACATCTGAGGTCATCAGTCCCCTAGAACTTAGAACTACTTAAACCTAACTAACCTAAGGACATCACACACATCCATGCCCGAGGCAGGATTCGAACCTGCAACAGTAGCAGCCCCGTGCCTCCGGACTAAAGCGCCCAAGGAGTCACATGATGCGGACACCGAGGGGCGTGTGATCAGCACACCGCTCTCCCGGCCGTTGTCAGCTTTCGTGAGCGGTGCCGCAACTTCTCAGTCGAGTAGCTGCTCAGTTGGCTTCACAAGGGCTGAGAGCACACAACTTGCCAACAGCACTCGGCAGACCCGGACGGTGGCCCATCCAAGTACTACCCAAGCCCGATAGCACTTAACTACGGTGGTCTGACGGGAATCGGTGATACCACTGCGGCAAGGCCGTTGGCACTGCACAATATTCTGAGATATTGTAATAAGTGTAACAAACATCCATTCGTTTAAATTGTGAAAGTAGAGAGATCAAATATAGGGAGCAAAAAGTTATCTACGACTTATGCAGTTACAGAGTCGAAGTACAAGAAAAGGAGGCAGTTAATGAGAAGGAAGTGAGGGAGGGTTGTGGTCTATTCGCGAGGTTGCTGAATGTGCACATCCTGAAAGCCGTGGAAACTTGTCGATGATATTGTAAATCCGTCAGAGTTGAAAAAAGACGCAAAATGGATAGTGTCTTGAAGAGAGATTAAAATATAAAATCAACAAAAGTAAAATGTAGGTAGTGGAATATATTAGAATAAATTCAGATGATACTGCGCGAATTAAAAAGTGCCGCACTAAAAGTAATAGATGACGCTTGCTCTGTGGGCAGCAAAATAACTGGTGACGTCCGGAGTAGAGGCGATAAAATGCAGACTGGCAATAGCAGGAAAGCCATTTCTGAGTAAAGAGACATTTGATAACATGGAATATAAATCTAAATCCAGAATGAGATTTTCACTCTGCAGCGGAGTGTGCGCTGATATGAAACTTCCTGGCAGATTAAAACTGTGTTCCCGACCGAGACTCGAACTCGGGACCTTTGCCTTTCGCGGGCAAGTGCTCTACCATCTGAGCTACCGAAGCACGACTCAAGCCCGGCACTCACAGCCGTACTTCTGCCAGTACCTCATCTCCTACCTTCCAAACTTTACAGAAGCTGTCCTGCGAACCTTGCAGAACTAGCACTCCTGAAAGAAACGATATTGCGGAGACATGGCTTAGCCACAGCCTGGGGGATGTTTCCAGAATGAGATTTTCACTCTGCAGCGGAGTGTGCGCTGATATGAAACTTCCTGGCAGATTAAAACTGTGTGCCCGACCGAGACTCGAACTCGGGACCTTTGCCTTTCGCGGGCAAGTGCTCTACCATCTACCAAAGAGCACTTGCCCGCGAAAGGCAAAGGTCCCGAGTTCGAGTCTCGGTCGGGCACACAGTTTTAATCTGCCAGGAAGTTTCATAAATCTAAATGTTCGAAAACCTTTTCCAAAGGTGTTTGTCTGGTGTAAAGTCTTGCAGGAAAGTGAAACATGGAAACATGGACGAGCAGCAGTTCTGACAAGAAGAGAACAGACATATGTAAAATGTGAACTGATAATTAAATCAAGACCCTAAGCTGCCGACAGGCGTTGATATACATCAGCGGGGACCAGGACTTGAACCCGAGATCTCCTGCGTACATGGCAGACGCTCTATCCATCCTTTGTTCGATGTAGTTCATTCCGTTTGGTCTGGGCGGACATCACAAGACATCCGTGCAAGGTGATCTTTGATTCCGTGACTCAGTTTTTGTATTGCAGAGGGCGAGCTGCCCTCTGACCGAACACGCTGGGTTACCGCTCCGGCATACCGAGGGCACAGAGGATAGTGCGACTGCAGGGATTTATCACCTGCACTCTTCCCGTGAGACCCACATTCCCAAATTAATGTCCACACACTATATTCGTATTGCCCCTGCCCATTACACTCATTACCAGCAACAGACAATCCTACCGAGTCCTGTAAGAGTTGGGGCAATGCGTGTGCATCCGCACAGAAGGTCAATGGCCAGGTAGCCTTGACTATATGAAGATGGTATCTGTTCTTTCGGACATATGCGAAAGGACAGATATCATCTTCATATATTTAAAATGTGTTGCTGAAGATGAATGCAATATTATATGGGTAGATTAGGTAACTAATAAGTAGGCACTGAATAGAAATGGGGAGAAATGAAATTTACGGCACATCTTGGGTAAAACAGACCGCGTCCGTAGCCGAATCCTTAGCGTCGCTGACTTTGGTACGGAATTACGCGAGATCGACTGCCGCTGCCTCCTCGGATTTTTCTGAGGTAGGTATGGAGTAGGGTCTGGTTCAAATGGCTCTGAGCACTATGGGACTTAACATCTATGGTCATCAGTCCCCTAGAACTTAGAACTACTTAAACCTAACTAACCTAAGGACGTCACACAACACCCAGTCATCGAGTAGGGTCTACTCAGTCACGTGATGTCTAATAATGAGCTGCTTGAATAAAGAGGCAGTTGCTTCACCAGGATTCATCTACTGGCAATAAAGACTGGACGGATTGGCGCCATGCTGTTCACAGACTGAGGTGACAAAAGTCGTGGAATAGCGATATAAGCATATAAATATGGCGGTAGTATCAAGAACACAAGGTATAAAACGGCAGTACATTTGCCAAGCTGCCATTTGTACTCGGGCTATTCTTGCGAAAAGGGCGTACGACGGGGACTACCAGACTTTGATCACTGAGTGGCAGTTGGAGCTAGACGCGTGGGACATTCCATTTCAAAAGTCGTTAGGGATTTTAATAGTGCGAGATCCACGATGTCAAGAGTGTGCCGAGAGTACCAAATTTCATGCATCACCTCTGAGACCGACGATACAGTGCCCGATGGCGTTCACTTAACAACCGAGAGCAGTGGGGTTTCCGTGCAGTTGTCAGTGCTAACAGCCAAGCAACTCTCCGTGAAATAACCGCGGAAATCAATCTGGGACAAGCAACGTTTGAACAGTGCGGCGAAACTTTACATACCCGTCGATGGTTTGTATGTAACGGAAGTTACATTGCCATATGACCATGCCTTCTGGGCGCTTCACTTTTGTCAGGCAGTGTATATACGGACAACGTCTATTGATGATGTCGTGTATTATGCAGTTCAAAACTATGTAAGCAATGGCTTTTCAAAGTTTGGACTTACCATTGTTAGAAAAGCAGTTTCTAACTTGCAGAAATAAATTAATGTGTTGCGTTACTCGGCTCACCAGCAAAACACTCAATATTTGCAGTGGATGTACCGCCACCTTTACACAAAGTTCTTCTAAAATATTGGCGGATGGACTTTCACTCGAATGGGAACGTACACTGAAATGACAAAAGTCATGAGATACCTCCTAATATCCCGTCGGATCACCTTTTTTCCGGCGTAATGCAGCAACACGACTTGGCGTGGACTCAAGTCGTTTGCAGTCCCGTGCAGAAGTATTGAGCCATGCTGCCTCTATAGCCGTCCATAATTTCGAAAGTGTTGCCGGTGCAGAAATTTGTGCGCAGACAGACCTCTCGGTTATGTCCCATAGTCCGCAGCTCGTGGCCGTGCGGTAGCGTTCTCGATTCCCACGCCCGGGTTCCCGGGTTCGATTCCCGGCGGGGTCAGGGATTTTCTCTGCCTCGGGTTGACTGGGTGTTGTGTGCTGTCCTCAGGTTAGTTAGGTTTAAGTAGTTCTAAGTTCTAGGGGACTGATGACCATAGCTGTTAAGTCCCATAGTGCTCAGAACCATTTGAACCATTTTTTTTTTATGTCCCATAAATGTTCGATGGGATTCATGTCGCCTGATCTGGCTCGCCATACCATTGGCTCTAATTGTCCAGAATGTTCTTTAGGTCAATCGCAACAGTTGTGGACCGGTGACATGATGCATTGTCATCCATGAAAATTCCATCATTGTTTGAGAACATCAAGTCCGTGAATGGTTGCAGATGGTCTCCATGTAGCCGAACATAACCAGGAACCAATGAATGATAGGTTCAGCATGACCAGAGGACCCAATTCATTCCACGAAAATACAGTCCACACCTTTGTGTAGCTCATACTTTATAGTCCTTTCTAAATATGACTTGACCTTGTAATCACTGAAATAACTTCAGATACCCTCTCAACCTGAGAAGTCTCGCTTCGTTTCTCCCCCCCCCCTCCCCCTTTTCTCATAGGAGCTTCACTTTTTTGTTAGACAGCGTATGGGTTACAACGATCCATTAACGTGCTAGCCAGGTGGATGTCGCCCTCAACAGAAGAATGGACCACCCAAATAGGAGACGCCCAGCGTGACTGGACCGATGAACGAACGTAAACTGTAATTCCAAGCGTGTGCACGTGTGACGCCGTACAGTGAACTTCGTTCGCTACGTAAAAAGCCGCTAACTACAGACGGCGACACGGTGCTGACGCCGACAGAGGCCGGGGCGCCGGCGAGGCGACGCGATGTCGAGGTCCGGTGCTATTCTGGGCGCCAGCTGGCGGCCGTGACGTCACGCTCATTGCGGCGCACGGCGCATGCAGCGGCGCCTGGCGACGCGCACTCGCCCACGGCGTCATCGCACTACAGTAGGTCACACGCCACGCGCGGCGCGAGAAGCAAGTGACCGCGCCCGGTCAGTGGGTGTCCACTGGACGCGGCACATTACAGGAATATTTTTGATGCTCGCCTATGTGTGCTACGTACACGTTTGTACTGTGCACACTACCGTTCCGTGAACGGTAGTGAATATATAGCGAACCGTCTGCATATACACTATGTGATCAATAGTATCCGGACACCAGGCTGAAAATGACTTCAGAGGTTCTTGGCGCCCTCCATCGGTAATGCTGGAGTTCAATATGGTGTTGGTCCACCCTTAGCCTTGATGACAACTTCCACTCTCGAGGCATACATTTAATCAGGTACTGGAAGGTTTCTTGGGGAATGACAGCCCATCCTTCACGGAGTGTTGCACTGAGGAGAGGTATCGATGTCGGTCAGTGAGGCCTGGCACGAAGTGGGCATTCCAAAACATCCCGAATGTGTTCTATAGGATTCAGGTCAGGACTCTGTGCAGGCCAGTCCATTACAGGGACGTTATTGCCGTGTAACCAATTCGCCACAGGCCGTGCATTATGAACAGGTGCTCGATCGTATTGAAAGATGCAATCGCCATCCTCGAATTGCTCTTCAGCAGTGCGAAGCAAGAAGGTGCTTAAAACATCAATGTAGGCCTGTGCTGTGATAGTGCCACACTAAACAACAAGGGGTACAAGCCCCCTCCATGAAAAACACGACCACGCCATAACACCACCGCCTCCGAATTTTACTGTTGGCACTATACACGCTGGCACATGACGTTCAGTGGGCATTCACCATACCAACATCATGCCATCGGATCGTCACATTGTGTACCGTTATTCGTCACTCCACACAAGGTTTTTCCACTGTTCAATCGTCCAATGTTTACGCTCCTTACACCAAGCGAGGCGTCGTTTGGCATTTAGCGGCGTGATGTGTGGCTTATGGGCAACCACTCGAACATGAAATCCAAGTTTTCTCACCTCCCGCCTAAGTGACATAGTACTTGCAGTGTATCGTAATGCAGTTTTGAATTCCGGTGTGATGGTCTGGACATATGTCTGCCTATTACACATTACGAACCTCTTCAACTGTCGGCTGTCTCAGTCACTCAACAGATGAGGTAGGCCTGTACGCTTTTCTGCTATACGTGTCCCTTCACGTTTCCACTTCACTATCACATCGGAAATAGTGGACCTAGGGATGTTTAGGAATGTGAAAATCTCTCGTACAGACGTATGACACAAGTGACACCCAATCACATGACCACGTTCGAAGTCCGTGAGTTCCGCGGAGCACCCCATTCTGCTCTCTCACGATGTCTAGTGACTACTGAGGTCCCTGATATCGAGTACCTGGCAGTAGATGGTAGCACAATGCACCTAATATGAAAAACGTGTGTTTTTTGGGGCGTCCGCATACTTTTGATCACACAGTGTATATCTATACTGCGCAAGGTAGCTTGCGGTGTGGGGCGAAGGGGATTTCCGGTACCCCTCTCGTTTCCCCACATCCCTGCTCCCTTTGCGAATGGTGACTGGGGACGAACGACAGCTCGTAAATCTCCATGAAAACTCGAATTTATTTGATTTTTTAGTCTATGTAGTCTATGTGGGAGGAAATAATACGGTATCGGGCTCTTCCTGGAACGAACACTCTCGGAACAGCAACAGGAAACCTCTCTGTGACGCACAGGGCCTATGCTTCTGTATGCACATTTAGGTGTACATAAGTACTCCGCAAGTCACAGTACAGTGCATCACGGAGGGTACCAAGTGCCACTACCAGTCGTTTCCTTTCCTGTTCCAATTGCAAAGAGAAAGAGGGAAAAAATTAGTGTCTGAAAACGCCCCTTACGGGCCCTAATTTCTCGCATCTCATCTTAGTGATCCTTATGCGAAATTTATGTAGGCGGCAGTAGAATCGTTCTGCAGTCGGTCTCAAATGCTTCTTCTCTAAGCTTCCGCGATAGTGCTTCGCGAAATCCCTTCACTCCAGGGATTTCCATTTGAGTTCACGGAGCATCTCCGTAACATATGCGAGCTGATCGAACTTACCGGTAACAAATTTAGCAGCACGCCTCTGAATTGCTACGATGCCTTCCTTTACTCCGATATGGTGGGGATCCCAAACATTTGAATAGTACTCAAGAATAGGCCACACTAGCCTTCTATATGACGTCTCCTTTATGGATGAGCTACACTTCCCCAAAATTCTTCCAATAAAACAAAGTCGAGCATTCGCTCTCCTGCTACCAGCGTTACGCACTCATTCCATTTCATATAGCCTTGTAACGTTACGCCTGGATATTTAATCGATGTGACTGCGTCAAGCACCCTACTGATATTGTATTCGTACGTTACATAATTATTTATCCTACTCATCCGCGTAATTTACATTATTTTGCATTTAGAGCAACCTACCACTCATCACGCCCACTACAAATTCTAAATCATCTTGTATATTCTTACACTCAACGACGACACCTCACCGTACATCACTACGTCATCAGCAAACAGCGCTAAATTGCTTCTCACCCCATTTATCAGATCTTTCATACATATAGAGAATAAGAGCGATCCTGCCACGCCGGCCGGAGTGTCCGAGCGGTTCTAGCCGCTACAGTCTGGAACCGCGCGACCGCTACGGTCGCAGGTTCGAATCCTGCCTCGGGCATGGATGTGTGTGATGTCCTTAGGTTAGTTAGGTTTAAGTAGTTCTAAGTTCTAGGGGACTGATGACCTCAGCAGTTAAGTTCCATACTGCTCAGAGCCATTTTGTTCCATTTGATCCTGCCACACTTCCCTGGGGCACTTCTGACGATACCCTGGTCTCTGGCCGCGCGTCTTGTCACGGTCCGCGCGGCTTTCCCCGTCGGTGGTTTGAGTCCTACCTGGGGCATGGCTATTTGTGTCGTCCTTAGCGTAAGTTAGTTTAAGTTAGTTTAAGTAGTGCGTAAGCTTAGCGACCGATGACCTCAGCAGTTTGGTCCCATAAGACCTTACCACAAAAATTTCCTTGTCTCTGGTGAACACTCGCCATCGAGGACAACGTACGGGATTTTTTTTACTTAAAAAGTCTTCGAGCCGCTCACACATCTGGGAACATATGTCGTATGCTCATACCTTCGTAAAAAGTCTGCAGTGGGGTATGTGTAGGAATATGGAATTGCCTGTTGCCCTCCATCCATTGTTTGTAGGATATCATGTGAGAATATGGCAAGCTGAGACTCACACGAGCGATGCTTTCTAAATCCGTGCTGATATGTGGACATAAGCTTTTTCTTATATGGATATGATGTCTGTTCTTTCGGACATGTCCGAAAGAACAGACACCATATCCATATAAGTATATAGTTCTGGCAACACCGGCCATGACCTTCTTCTTCTATGCGGATGCACACATATTCCCCGAACTCTTACGGGACTTGGTAAGAATGTCTTCCACGATTAATGAGGGTGTTGGGGTGGGACACTACGAATGTAGTGTGTGGACATACAAGGTGAGAATGTGGGTCTCGAGGGAGGCGTGCGCGAGATAGTCCCTGCAGCCGCGCTATCCTCTGTGCGCTCGATGGCTCAGATGGACGCCGGCTCGGTAGCTCAGCGTCTTCGGTCAGAGAGCCAGTTGGCCTCTGTAATAAAAAAACTGAACGGAAAGATCAACAAACGAACTTGAACGGATGTCACTGTGCCGTCCGCAACGACCAAACACAACGATCAACAACGAACAAAATGAGAAAAAAAAGATGGACAGAGCGTCTGCCATGCAAGCAGGAGATCCCCGGTCGGGGCACACATTTTCACCTGTCCCCCTTGATATATATCAACGCTCGTTAGCAGCTAAAGGTATTAATATAATTCTAATTTACTTAAGCGTTTTCTGTTTCAAAGAAATTTATTGTCTTCGAACTCAGAATATGTTAAAGAATTCTGCAGTAAATCGATGTATGACTATAATTATGTGGCCCATTCTTTTTTGTTTCTTCTATACTCTCTTCTATCATCGGCCACAGGAGTTTGTTGAGCATCTCCGTAACGCTCTCACACTTACCAAACGATTCCTCGACGAAACGTGCCGCTCTCCGTTTGACCTCCTCTACATCTTCTATTAATCTAACCTGGTTTGGATCCCAGTCTGATGAACAATACTCAAGAATTGGTCGAACAAGTGCTTTTTAAGCCACTCCCTTCGCAGATGAGTTACATTTCATTAAGTTTCTTCTGACAAATCTCACTCTCACATCTGCTTTTTCTACTTTTAGTTCGCTGTGAAAAGTTGCTTCCGCATGTGCTCTCTCCTCTGCAGACCTTCCTGCATATCGCTACAGTCTCCTGGCGTCGTAACTATCCGATAGACAATAATGTCATCTGCGAACAGCCACAAGGATATTCCGCCGTTATCGACTATAAAATTTATATACACTGACTGTAAAGAAAAAAAAAAAGAAAAAAAAACTGGAGCACGCAGAAGGGGAGGAGGAAACGAAAGTTCACAGGTTCAGAAAGGGTGTGATGTTATTGATTATTTTTACGAAGAATATGGCTGTATGAGCTGTCTTATCAGTATGTCACTGCACTCCCTCTGGCTTAGTTGCGTGCACTGATTCGATTGAGAAGGGTGTCATTAAAGCTGTTGAGGATATTGCCTGATTCGACCAAGCCTTCAAATGCAGAACCACAATGAGCCCCCTCTCCAACTCTGACAAAGCTGATAACGGGATCTCAAATGAGTACGTGGCATCTTCGTGTCTTTCACAGTCATCAATCAACATCTGTCGCTGTCCATTGCTTTTCAATACCCTACTAGCCCTGGTAACAACATTTATCACCTCCAACACTTATGCACTGTGGTGACCCTCTTACCAAATTAGCCGTCCGGAGTGGCCGAGCGGTTCTAGGCGCTACAGTCTGGAACCGCGCGAACGCTACGGTCGCAGGTTCGAATCCTGCCTCAGGGATGGATGTGTGTGACGTCCTTAGGTTAGTTAGGTTTAAGTAGTTCTAAGTTCTACGGGACTGATGACCTCAGATGTTAAGTCCCATAGTGCTCAGAGCCATTTAAAACTTTTTTTTTTTTTTAAATTGGACGGGGCAAGACGAGGACTGTATCGAGGATGGTCCATGACAGTGAACCCACGGTGTCGGATTGTTGCAGATGTCACAGTGCTAGTGTGTGGTCTGGCATTGTCATCCTGAAGGAGAAGATGCTCCATGCGTGGACGAACTCTTCGAATTCGACGTCAGCTACAGCACGCCGTTTCTCAGGCGCCGATGTACACTATCGACCATTAAAATTTCTACACCAAAAAGCAATGCAGATGATAAACGGGTATTCATTGGACAAACATATTACACTAGAACTCACATGTGATTAAATTTCTCGCAATTTGGGTGCATAGATCCTGAGAAATCAGTACCCAGAACAACCACCTCTGGCCGTAATAACGGCCTTGATACGCCTGGGCATTCAGTCAAACAGAGCTTGGATGGCGTGTACAGGTACAGCTGCCCATGCAGCTTCAACACGATAATACCACAGTTCATTAAGAGTAGTGACTGGCGCATTGTGACGAGCCAGTTGCTCGGCCACCATTGACCAGACGTTTTCAGTTGGTGAGAGATCTGGAGAATGTGCTGGCCAGGGCAGCAGTCGAACATTTTCTGTATCCAGAAAGGCCCGTACAGGACCTGCAATATGCGGTCGTGTATTATCCTGCTGAAATGTAGGGTTTCGCAGGGCTCGAATGAAGGGTAGAGCCACGGGTCGTAACACATCTGAAATGTAACGTCCACTGTTCAAAGTGCCGTCAATGCGAACAAGAGGTGACCGAGACCAGTGGCACCCCATACCATCACGCCGGGTGATACGCCAGTATGGCGATGACGAATACACGCTTCCAATATTCGTTCACCGCGATGTCGCCAAACACTGATGCGACCATCATGATGCTGTAAACAGATCCTGGATCCATCCGAAAAAATGACGTTTTGCCATTCGTGCACCTAGGTTCGTCGTTGAGTACACCATCGCAGGCGCTCCTGTCTGTGAAGCAGCGTCAAGGGTAACAGCAGCCATGGTCTCCGAGCTGATGGTCCATGCTGCTGCAAACGTCGTCGAACTGTTCGTGCAGATGGTTGTTGTCTTGCAAACGTACCCATCTGTTGACTCTGGG
The DNA here is from genome assembly GCF_023864345.2 of Schistocerca serialis cubense. NCBI lineage: Eukaryota > Metazoa > Arthropoda > Insecta > Orthoptera > Acrididae > Schistocerca > Schistocerca serialis. The sequence continues at coordinate 793,901,838 of NC_064639.1, read as the reverse complement.
ATCGAGACGTGGCTGCACGATCCGTAACAGCCATGCAGATAAGATGCCTGTCATCTCTACTGCTAGTGATACGAGGCCTTTGGGATCCAGCACGGAGTTCCGTATTACCCTCCTGAACTCATCGATTCCATATTCTGCTAACAGTCATTGGATCTCGACCAACGCGAGCAGCAATGTCGCTATACGATAAATCGCAATCGCGATAGGCTACAATCCGACCTTTATCAAACTCGCAAACGTGATGGTACGCATTTCTCCTCCTTAGACGAGGCATCACAACAACGTTTCACCAGGCAACGCCGGTCAACTGTTGTCTGTGTATGAGAAATCGGTTGTAAACTTTCCTCATGTCAGCACGTTGTAGGTGTCGCCACGGGCGCCAACCTTGTGTGAATGCTCTGAAAAGCTAATCATTTGCATATCACAGCATCTTCTTCCTGTCGGTTAAATTTCGCGTCTGTAGCAATTTTAATGTCCAGTAGTGTATTTACGTCATACACCACCATGTAACACGATACAATTCGAGGCCCTCTAGCGAATCGGGGTGTATGTATGTAGACGTGAAGAATAAAGATCTAGAATGTTAACAATGTTTGTTTCACTCAAAAATCTTTAAGAATTTTCACATAAAAAATTCGGAGGCACTACTTCTCAGTATGCCCTCGTATGTACTCGCCAATGGTAAGTACATGTACCAAATACCATTGAAATCCGACCATGTCTTCTGGGTGCTTCAATTTTTTGTCAGGCAATGTTTATCGTGAACGCTGAGGCGTTTATAACACTTCATAGCGGTATTTCGATAACTGCCTTTACATCTGTCGATTTCATCCTATTATGAACAACCTATTGAGTTCTGTCTGTAAGGATGTCCCGTCCAGTACAAATCTGGTCCGATACCCTGTAAAGCTTGCATTTTGTTTGCACGGCAGTGCGGAACTGTATTCCTACCAGAAGTCAAGGAACAGCATAACTTAGGCACTCTTGTAGGCTGTTTTTTGGATCTCGTGAAAGAAGTGAGGACCATCTTCCTCTCCTCAACATACTCCGCGTTCGAGAAAAAATTTGTCGATACTGGTTTGTACAACCTACGATATCCCTGCAAGCTGAAAGTAGGAATATGTTGGTTGATTCGTACGGGAAAGTGTGTTCTTAGAGTTTTGAGAACATGTGTTTTCCTTGCAGCGCCTTCCACCGCAATTTATCAAGGATTCTGTGGCACTGTTTAGTTAGCAAACCTGCAGCTCTTCTTCGCTGTTTCTTCTGCGGATACAACTTGGTAAGGGTTCCAGGTTGATGACCAAAGCAAAATTGATGATGTACTCCATGTCCACCGATCTTATGCTAATCCTACTCAAAACAGACCACACATGTAGCAAGTACCTCCAATTACATCCAAAGACTTACTTTCGTACATTCAGTCGGAACACTTTCGACGGTCAACAGCACTGTGAAACCACTACTACCGATGCCGTTAGGAGTTATGTACTTTCTTTCAATCATCAGATTGGTCTGATATTATCTTTCATCTTTTTCTTCGTAAGCTGATTTTTCAGCTCACTTCAGTCACTGCGGTTTCAGTAACTGTGTTTTCCCTCCATCCCTTTTACATTGATGAACGGTGAGTGGGAAGTATTATTTCGGTAAACCTTCCTATTTGCTCTAATTTCTCTGATTTTGACGTTGCGATTATTTGCACGGAGATCTGTAGGATTAAGTACTATGTTGCTCTAATCTTTCTAGAATTTCAATAGTAAACCTCTCCAGTTGTACACAAGGCCTCTCACGTAGCGTTTGCCACTGGGGTTTTTCGAACATTTCCCTAGCGCTCTCGTGCCAACTAAATGATCCCACGATGAAACGAGCCCCTCTTATTAGCAACTTCTCTATCTCTTCTATGAATCCAACCAGTTACGGTTTGCTGAAGACAGGAGAAGCCAGCGACAGGATGTAGCTTTGAGTCCGTTCGTTAGTCGCACTTTTATACTGTAATTAGTGGGATACTGTCTGTGAGACGTGAAGATTCCAGTTCCACTTCTGATGTGCCACAGGATTTTAACTTCTCACATACATCGATATTCAGGGATGTCTTTACATATATTTTATTAAACACACACTTTTCCTAATGGTTATGTTTCTCACATTTCTCTCGTCGCCTGTATTTTCTAATACTTCACATTTTCGTGACGTAACTGTCCAATTAATATTTTATGTCTTTCTACAGCCCCAAATTTGAAATGCTTCAAGCTATTTCTTCTCTGCTATTCACATTGTCCATACGCTCCCTTTGGGAAAAGTGTTGCTGAATCCCATTTCAGTATTTTAATCAGAGAAGACATCTTCAATCGAAAACAGCTTTATTTATCTGAATTACGGTGTCTATCACACTACTTCAGACTTAAGTAATCCTATTTCCTATATGGAATATTTTTAACCTCTTCCGTTCTCTTCTAATCTTTGGAAAGTCTTTTATTCCGTTTTTACTAGATGTCCTTCGTCATTTTCTGTTATGGTTTCTACCATATTAAAAAATATTTGTCCCTATCTTTTTCGCTCAACATGCCTTTCTTTCGGTCAAACAACAATAGAGTCCTAAACCTGAGGTTTTCTCGAGGTGGCTAAATGACGCCTAGAATCTGAGAACATGTCACGAAATTATAACGTCTATTTTTGTATCACTACCCGTGTTCTGTAGTGCTCTTTCTCTTCATGAGGCAATGAGAGGAACAATGAAACAGACTACGGGCTGAATAACATTTCACTCCTCGAAATTAGATTTACGAGTTTTCAATACGGCTTGTGCTACGAAACGAAACAAATCAGAGAACACTACAGATAAACACTGCGACAGAGGTATCACTGCACTGTGGCTCCATACTACGTATGTTAACAAGAGTGAGCTCGTTTTAAAGCGCAGGCGACCTCGAGAACATATCACTTGTTTGCCGGTTTTGTAAAACTAAATTATTACATCATCAATGTCTCGATACATGTAATTTGGTATATGTGAAACAGCGAAATTGTTTTCCTCCTAAAATGCGCGTCGCCAGAAAGAATGCAACGCTCATTTCACTTTGGGCACACGGGATTTACAGTCAGAAAGAAAGGGAAAGGAAATATTTACAGGGAGGCGAAGAAACGAGAAAGCAAAATGTCGAGTGCTGCTGAGGGAGAATATGTGTCGTGGCTGAACACTGCACTAGCACAAACGTAGTAGAGTTTATGAGCAACTGCTCCTATGGACTTCAAAATAAATTGTAAAAGTATTTAGGCTGCCTGCTTAGAACAAAGGAAGATTAGGATTTATCACATATCATGTCTTATGGAGCAATAGACATAGATATTTATTTCTAATAGGTCTAAGCCAGAAACGCAGATCGATGTAAAGAGAATGATTCTAAGGCCCAAGCACTCTCCCGTCTCGGGGACGCAAATTCCAGCCTTGCCATCCAGATTTAGGTTTTACGTAGTTTCGCTAAATTGCCTGGGGCGAATGCCTGGACGGATCCCTTGAAAAGTACATGTCCGATTTCCATCCTTATCGTTGCCCAATCCACGCCTATGTTACGTCTATAGTGGCTTGGGTGTTTAATCCTAATGGAGATTTTTTTTTTCGTGAAAGGTAATGTCTATGCTTAAGTGGAAATTCTGTCTTGAAATGTTGTCTGGTAAGGATACGTAAAGACGCGCGGGATTAGCAGAGCGGTCTAAGGCGCTGCAGTCATGGACTGTGCGGCTGGTCCCGGCCGAGGTTCAAGTCCTCCCTCGGGCATGAGTGTGTGTGTTTATCCTTGGATAATTTAGGTTAAGTAATGTGTAATGTTAGGGACTGATGACCTTAGCAGTTAAGTCCCATAAGATTTCACACAGATTTGAACATTTTTTGAACAACGATATGTAAACACCGCAGTCATGGCGCTTTGATGTATGGGGAGCGAAGTGTATATTTCTTCTTTAATACCGAGTGAATGACGGCAATAGTTTCCTAGCCGGCCGGAGTGGCCGCGCGGTTCTAGGCGCTACAGTCTGGGGGCGAGCGACCGCTACGGTCGCAGGTTCAAATCCTGTCTCGGGCATGGATGTGTGTGATGTCCTTAGGTTAGTTAGGTTTAATCAGTTCTAAGTTGTAGGAGACTGATGACCTCAGAAGTTAAGTCGCATAGTGCTCAGAGCCATTTGAACCATCTGAATAGTCTCCTATTCTGGAAGGACCAAGTTCATGTTGCTATCTGTAAATCGTGATTTAGGTTTTTATTTTCTTCTCAAAACTATTTCTGGTGAATGCTGGAAAGCTTCCTTTAAGAAAGGGCGGAAGATTCCATTCCACAGTTTTCCATAACCGAGTCATTGTCCTATCTCAAACGATCTCGAAGTCGACAGAATATTGAACTCTAACTTTCCTTCTTTATTTCTTCTTATTACTTGCATTTTCAAGAACCAGGCAAGCTTCTGTGGCTCATTCACGAAACGCCACATAAACGAGAGCTTTGCGGTGTATAGAAGAACTTTGCGTTTATTTCGAATTCCAAGTGTCAATGCGCTCGACTGTGCATGAAACTTTCCATTAGGTGTTTGTACTTTACAATTTATCAGTTCAGGTACCTGGAAGAAATAGGAAAGCTGTTTCACCGAACACTATTAATTGAATCAGCCTCCCATTGCAGAATAAGTTTGATGCTGTAGGAGCTATTATAAAACAGTGCGGGTCAAGCCTAAGCAGCTGACTCTGATCAAAATTTACGTACCACATGCTGTCGGCGATTCTTACGCAGAGTGACGTAAAGCTTTGGGGCTTACATGATTCCAGACAGTGTCAAGAAAGAAGGCTTGTATCAGCAAGCAGTTATTTCACTTGATATAGAGACAGACGAAAGATGAACACTTGTAATCTTCTGGTTCAGGTGGGCTAATTCTTCTGACCGTGTAGGTGCGTGCCTTGTAGACCAAAAAGAATGCTGTGGTTTCTGAAAACATCGAAGAGGAATGTGTAACGCAAGTTAGCGTAAATTATAATTTTTGTGCACTAATAAAAAACAAAGTTTGAAAGTCAAATAAAACACTGCAATCACGCACAGCTAAGATGGTGAAGTTGTAAGAGAAATTTGGATAAAGCAACGAAACCCCTATCATCTGCAAGAGATGCTGTCGCCTGTCCATTACGACACATGTTGCATTTATGCTTTCGTAAATTAGACTTTGTGAAAAATTTCACCACCTTCGTCACAAATAACAACTCTGAAATTAAATGAGATATCTGCAGTGTGAAACAATGAGTGTGAAACAGGGAACTTGTGGCGCATTCAGTGCCATAAATGGTATGTTGCAAGGACAGCACGTTGCCGCACGATAAAAAAGTCCTGCTATTTTTTAATAGACCTCAAAATTTCGAATGTGTAATGCACTACACACCTGTACATCAATGAAATACATGTGTAAATCATGTGTGTTATAGCATTTGAGCTTCATTACATCATAAAATGATGATTTTAGCGAATAAGAAATATTAGATTAATGAATGCAGTTACTCATTTTGTCTGCATCAAATTTGAAAATGACCCTATCTCCGAAATACGAGAAAGATGGAAAACGATAAAGCCTAGTAAATACTTACTGGAATGCTGCACGTTGTTGCCATGTATTACTCCAACACTTAGTGAACTGAAACAATTATGTGTCGCAAGTTCCAAGCAAACTATTGACATAGGAGGCGCTCTGGTTAACATACTCTGCTCGCTACCCGAAACATGACGATTTCTTTGAGTGAGAATGGGTCGCTAAATCGAATTTCTACAATCGAGAGGACTTATGTAGAGCTGCACGCAAGCGCCACTGACATGAAGGGCGTCATCCAGTTTCACTACTACGGCACAAAGTTTGACACAATGAGTGCAGAAGCGCCAGCCCGTATGTGATTCATCTTCCAAAGTCACGCATCAGCATCATCTGAGGGCAACTGTATTGTTTTTTGATCCGTTGTGCCCTGCTGTCAACGAAGAAGAACTATGTCTTCCTCTCGTCACCATATTTCTTCACTGTTTCACTTTGTTTTTGTATTTGTGTTTGTTGTGTTGTGAATATAACACGCTTTATTTGTACAATGACCACAATTACAAGATACCAAGTTAAAAATCTGGAAGCATAACGATGTCCAGTCCTAAGCCAAGCATCTAAAACCCGCCAGAACGTAGCGCACAGATAAACAGATTCTGTTCAGACACCGGATGGCTTTAGTATACTACGGACGGCATATCGTTGATACCGGAGTTTGTAAGAGTAGTTCTCCACACCCTGATTTACACATTTTTCTTAAGTCTTTGGCCGAATGTCATGTTCCCAACTCATTCTGTTATCAACGACGATGCATATTAATGTGAGCACCTATCACAAATCTAAAGAAGCACCTTTTGCAGCACGCGACGTGCAGGAGGAAAGTTAATGAGGTTCTGGAGGTATCTACAGGGATGTGGAGCCACGCCGATTCAAGTGTGGTGGCCAGTTGCGCTAGGTTTCTCTGTTGATGACACATGGTACGTACAGCCTGATTCATGTGGCCCCACAGATTCTCGATTGGGCTCAAATCCTAGAAATTACGAGGCCAGGAGAGTAAGGTAAACTGATTCCGGTGCTAACTGAACAACGCATGTACACTATGAGCTTTGTGACATGTCGCACTGTCTTGCTGGTAGATGCCATCGTGCCGATGAAAAATGAACTGCATGTAGGGGTGGACATGATCCCCAAGGATAGACGTATACTTGTGTTGTACCATGATGCCTTCCAGAATGAAGAGATCGCCCAACGAATACCACGAAAATATTCCCCAGATCATAACGCTCCCTTCTGGTTGCACGGCGTTTGCTTTCAGAAGTTTTACGACATACACGGCAGCGGCCATCTCTCCGATGGAGGATAAAACGTGATTCACCAGAAAAGGCTACAAGTACCCACTCAGTGGACGCCCAGTTGCGATACGTGTCTCATTATGCCATGTTCACGTGGGAAACAGAGGTGAAAGTGAGCCGAACCATCTTCCTTGACTCTCACGGTAAAATTGATTAGAAACATAACCTAATTCATTAGAAAACAACAGAAGCTTTATACCTCGGAAGATTAAAATTTGCGGGTATAATCATAGAGGAAAATAACTCGCTCTTTCATATTCGCACATATCTAAACACTTGATTTGTTACTCTAACAGTTTAGTTGCGTTTGTGTCCAGTGATACAAGTTGTCTTCAACATGTGTGGAATCATGTGAGAGTTTGCGATGGTTAAAGGCAACTCAGTGGCACCGGCTTAGGAGCGTATTCGTAAAGTTTGCAGCTTGGAAAATACGCATCTTCCTTTCCTCAGGGAACTGCTGCCATCAAAAGGTATGTGGAGGGACACATCAGATGGCAGAGCTCATACGTCGGGTCTGTCGCTATTCTCGGGAAAATTTGTCTCGAAACGGGAGTTTCGCTTCGGTGTATCCACTCTTTCCAGAGCGGCACGACAGAAGTTCTTCCTGATTCACGTTCCCGCCCGAGAGAGAACTTGTTGCACGAAGTTGCCGTCTCGCCTGTCCAGATGCCTAGCCCGCTGGATCTCCGCCTCCCTCGCCACTAACGTAAGAGGCTGTTGGCTGGGGAGCAGCTATTTTCTTGCGGTCAAAAGGTAGTCATACTGGACGAGTTTCCTAAAAGGATCTATACGACGTAAACAAAAAGCACTGCCTGCAAAATAAAGAACATCAAGCAGAGGAAGAAGAAACGAAATGAAACTTCACGGGCTCAGAAGATGTATGATGTTATGTCAGTGATTACAAAATCGAGTCCAGTTGACAAAAAAAAAAAAAAAAAAAAAAAAAAAAAAAAAAAAAAAATTAAGTATGAGACTGCTTATCAGTATGACGCTGCACCCCAACTCGTCTGGATGCAGGTACTGATTCAGGTGGGAAGGGTGTCGTAAGGCCGTTGTAACCCATCCTGAGGCAATAACAATAACACGGTATCAATGACATCGGAGCTGATACCACACATGTTCTATCTGGAAAGATCTGGGGATCTCACTGTCCACAGAAGTACCTTAACATCGTGCACACAGTTTATAGAGATTGGTGCTACCTGTGGACGAGCTTTGTCCTGTTGGAAAATAGCACCATGGCAATAATTGCTATAGCTGGTTGCCAGTATCAATGATATCCGAGCTGATACCACACATGTTTCGTCTGGAAAGATCTGGGCATCTCACTTTCCACGGGAGCACCTCAACATCGTGCACGCAGCTTATAGAGACACGTGCTACCTGTGGACGAGCGTTATCCTGTTGGAAAATGGCACCATGGCACTGTCGCAACAAAGGCCACACAAGAGGACGCAGGATGTCCGTGCCGTCAGAGCTCCCTCAATCACTACCAATTCAGAAATTTTGACCTGAAGTAATACCTGGTATTCCAAAAACACCGTCAGGAGTAATTCCGCTGTGTCTCTCCAGAAGAATGGGATCTCTTCCCATATTACCACCATAATCACCGATAATGGTTCAAATAGCTCTGAGCACTATGGGACTTAACTGCTGTGGTAATCAGTCCCCTAGAACTTAGAACTACTTAAACCTAACTAACCCAATTACATCACACACATCCATGCCCGAGGCAGTAATCGAACCTGCAACCGTAGCGGTCACGCGGCTCCAGACTGTAGGGCCTAGAACCGATAATGGTCATCCATGCTAGCACAGAACTGCGATTCATCGCTAAACAGAATGCAACGACATTCGTCAGCATCCCATGCTTCCTGTCCACAACACCGCGCCATACCCTGCCTTTTGTATTCTCTTAATAGCAGCCTACTCTTGGCACAGTAAGTCCGTAGTCTGGCTGTTGCTGGTCTTCGACCGAACGTGTGGGATGACACACGATGTTGCAGGAAGTCCACTACGTGCTCTCGGATGGCAGATGCATATGTGAAAGTGTTACGATGTCTGTAGTTTTGCAAACTCGGTTCTTCGCACACTGTGTGCTTCTTCTGAGAGCAAAATGTCCCTTCTGCCACAATGATTGGAGGACGGGAACGACGACGGTCGGTTAGGCTTTCGTCCAAGGGCCACTTCGGCCTGGCCACGTACAGGTTGGCGTTACTGTGATGGCTTCAGGTGTCTGGTCGTCGGTGAGGGCAGTGTCCCTCCCAACAACCGTCGCCTTGTCTTCGATTTTTGAAACAAATGGTACTGGAACTCCTGCAGTTGACTGTCATTTTGAGGAATTTATGAATGAAGAGACTGGTGAAATTTCTGCATCCCCAACATTTGATAGTCCTGTGTTCAGGCAACCTATCTGTAGAAAATTTCTTTGATAAAATTTCTTTAAATCCAGAAATAAGTGAATTAAATTCATCGTCTTTGTAAAAAAAGGATATGCAGCCCTGTGTCTACTACCACTGATCTCTTAATTGTATAAACAGCCCGAATCTGTAATTGGAACAGCAGGTTTATTTTACTCTCTCTCTGTCTCTGTGTGTCTGTCTGTCTCTCTCTCTGTATAGGGACTGGGCTGCACCTCTAAGGAGACTTTGACATGTCTTCTAAACTTCCCTGGAAACTCTCTGTATTATAAGTGCACTGCTCGTGGTGAGTTGCTTGTCAACTGTCCGGACTGCCTTCAACAGCGCAGCACTGCTGCCAATGTTCCGGCGTCAATGGCAGCTGTGCGACAGCGTTCGCCCGGCGGGCATCCCACGCGGAGCGCAAAGCGGGCGTGAGTTTGGCGCACCTTGTTACGACGCTGATGGCCGATTAATGCTGATCAGCACGACCGGCACCTACGCAATAAAGCGCTCTGTGAGCAAAGCGCTGACGTCACACCGAACAGTGGAATGAGATAGGCCGGTAAAATGTGCCACAGCAGATGTCGTTTAACTAATGCACTACGAATGGAGAGCTAACGTGAACGACATATTCTCAGCTGAGACAAGAAAATATGCTGTCGGAAGAGTCACGAACAAGTGTCACGGGAGACAAAATATCGCTTCAGTGCAAAAACTTTCGAAACTGGTTTCATAAAAATAGAAGAAAGCTAAGATGGTAGTTTTAATGCTTCACGTACTCTATATAGTCTCCCCCTCACGCGAGTACAAAACAAGGATTGTTCAAGCAAGCAGGCGAAATCGTCAGGAAAGTACTTTTTTGGAATGTTGTTCAACTCGTGCGTCAAACGTCCTTGGTTGTCGGTTATGTCGTCAGAGCGTTGGCCATCCATTTGAATTTCTGCTCTTCATCGCTTTGGGGTAGGTTCCTGTTGATAATACCAAGTTCTGTCATGCATGGTGTTTTATTTGCAGAACATAACTGTCCGCCTTTAAAAAAAAAAAAATGGTTCAAGTGGCTCTGAGCACTATGGGACTTAACATCTGAGGTCATCAGTCCCCTATAACTTAGAACTACTTAAACCTAACTAACCTAAGGACATCACACACATCCATGCCCGAGGCAAGATTCGAACCTGCGACCGTAACGGTCGCGTGGTTCCAGACTCAAGCGCCTATAACCGCTCGGCTACACCGGCCTGCCGGCTTTTTCAGTTTCAATCAACTTACAGCAGGAGCCCATGCGTCGTTGGTTTTGTTTGGGAGTCAAGATCTGAGTACAAACTCTGCACACATTTGACTTTTCTTCGGAACTTTCCGGAGAATATCTTGAACACTTCGTTTAGAGATGTTGCTCCATTGCGGCTTGTGGCACAACGACGTTGACGCACCACGGCCGCACGTCCGCTGCTTAACACTGCCTGCTCAGAACCGACTTGTCGAATGTGCATCCGTTGTTTGTAGTTGTTGGTTCAAGCTGACATCGTACTTATTCCACTGACATCGCTTATATGCCAGGAATAAAATCAGTCTCGGAACTTTTTGGATGGACAATGTGTGTCATGCACTGAATGATATGCAGATGCGGTGAAATGATTTGCCGTCCAATGACTACATGAAGCTATGGATGTCGTTATAAACGAAATTTCTATTTTATATTTCAGGGTAGCAAAATAATAAATATACCTCAACGAGCACGCCTACTGCCGTCTTATCCTATCGTGAAGCTACGATTCGTCCCGAACGGACAAGTGGAAATCGTGAATTCAGTGAAATTCTCGTATCTGCGCAAAAATCGACGTACAAGTTTCTTAGGGGCCAGAAATAATAGATGTTCTGCACAATGTCAGCGCAAATAATGTTTCTGGCAGGTGCCATATCTATGTATTTATGTAATTCGTAGTCGATTAGGATGGCCAGATATTATTGAAACTAAGGTCATTTGTCTCACAGCGGATTTTATTTTTGTGTCACACGTTAAGCGCCGCAATCTCGTGTTCCGCGCCCTCAAGACCGTCCGACTTTACGGAGACAAGAGTTATCTGGTGCAAAAAAGATGAGAGTCAGCGATCGTTCAACTGTATTGAATCGAAGTTAGTGAGTTACATGATGTGAGTGCGAGTTGTCATCGTGTAAATGTAATGAATATCAACTGGAGATACGATCGTTTCTTTATGCTGCTGTCTCCAGTAGTGGTCGAAAAAATTATTGTACCTGTCACTAAAATGTCCAATAGCTACAAACTGCTGCCGACTATTTGTTATCCATGAACGATATGAGAGTTTATGAAATAACGCTAATTTTTATATGAATTTAATATATTTATTCAGTCGAGATTGTAATATAACCATGACAATAAAATACTTTAGTATATTTGTGTAAAGAAACCCTGTACCACTTATATAGTTACGATCAGTATAAGTAAATGAGAAAATAAGTAAATAAATAAATCTATCATGTGGCGTTGCAGCGAAGCCCAACAGAAGAAGCGTCTGATTTTGACTCTTGAAAGAAGTCTTCAGAGTTTTTCTTGTGTGACGTGTTTCTGAAATCAAAACTATTACGTTGATTTCCAAGGCATGGTAAGGAAAGTAAGAGGAAGCTTTTGTCTCCCAGTGTGCTTTGATAACTCGGCTAAAAATAAGACATACAGCTTCCATTTTGGTCTCTTTTTTCTTTTTTTTTAAAAAAAAAAAAGAAAGAGGAGGATGAACGCTTGTACATGTACCGTCCAAAACACGTAGCGGCAAGACACTTAGGAGCACCCAAAAACTGAACTCATACTTTTCAACGTTACTGATACATTAGAAGAGGGGTCGTGTACATGATATGTCTAAGCCTTTGCATGAAACATCTAAGGGTGATAGTTCCGTCATGAGGTAGAGCATTTATTACAGACAAAATGTTCGCTGACGCTTACCAGCGACAGTAGACGTCTTTTACGATTCGTTGTGTCCCTGAGAGGAGACAGAGCGTAGGAACTCTACGGTGTGCGTCTACAGTGTACAGTGGACAGGCTCTAACGTGTATAAGTACAGACATAATTATATGTAGTCCCTCAATATGTACACACATCATTGTGTTGGCTGATTTTCCTACGTATCGAACAGTTTTACCACAGACACCTCACAAACTTCACTATGATGTTTTCTGCATGATCGTAACTGCGCCACTAAGTGGACTATGATTGTTAGTATAGACTATCGGTTTTCCGTCCACGCGTCCACACTTCAACACCTGAACTGCTGCCAAGGGGAAAATAGCATTAATGGCTTGCACTTGGCACAAATACTTGGAGGCACTAACAAACCGAAAAACATACGACCTGCAATTATATATACTATTTGTCACATTAAAATTCCTTTTTCTCAACATATACTAATCATACAGGCATGAAAGACGTATCGTTAGAGAGGTTTATTAACCGTCCTCTAACGTTCCATACCGATTTTGCACTAAAACATACAATTTGTGGAAAACATTAATATAAAAGAGACTTTTCATTGTCATAGGCAGAGGGGCATCTGGGGTGCCCACCTTTATACCAATATTTTACGAAGCTAATTTTTTAATCACTCCCTTTTCATACTATTAAGAATTCAATTTTTTTAAAGTAATTAATAACTGGATCATTTGTTTACAATATAGTCGTAGATAATAACCGTGACCACTTCAGTGGTCCATTTTTGCCCGTTATACTAACTGACTTTTCTAAACGAATATACACTCCGGAACGACAACAATGTTTGTCATTGTCATCCTGAATTGTGATTTACCTATCGCTACTATGGCCTGACGTGCCTATGTAAACTACGAAGTGCAATTAAAATCTCAAAATACAGTTAGAGGTTACTGTGTCCTTAGTGAAATACCATGTAAGAAGAGAACAGTGCGTTATAGCCCGTTTATTTTGAATTTATTTCCTTCTTTGTACCATATGTTCATATTTCTAATTAAAATTCCTTTCAACAATAGGTAAGTGTAAATATTACGGTCAAAAGTTAGAAATTACAAGCAACTAAGCAACTGATGACAGTCAAATATGGTCGTGAACAATAAATTACATTTCTTTACTTCTTTTATTTAATGTTTGTATTTGCTCATTAACTATTAACTTTTGTCAACAACAGGGTGGTGTAAATACTACTGCCATAAGCAGTAAATGACAAGTTTACGACTCCAAGGAAAAAAGCATTAGAACTACCAGTGAGAAGCGTCGCTTCAGAAAGGTGGCTGCAGATCAAACACCTGCTCGAAGAGAAAGGCGGCATTCCTCCAACTACCTTAATACCAACAACTACACTTATTCCCAACACTGTCATTATTTAGTACTATAAAAGTGCGAAACTTTATCATGGGTCTCCTGGCAGTTACAATTATTAGTCCGCAAATGAAGTAAGTACTGATGTAATGTTGTTCCGTATACCACAGTCAGTCACCAATAGAAATATCTTCACTTATAACCTTTACAGTCCGTATGTTGCCTATAAACCAGACATATGCTCCGTGTGAAAGAGGGTAGGGCCAAGTTTCTGATTCGTTTCTAATATACCTTTCCACACTTAAGAGACATTCATTCTTAAGTTTTTCTCCTTGAAAATCACCTTACCAATTTACGGGGGAAGGTAATATGCAGATGCAGCACACAAGGTTAATAGACCCTGCTCCTACTAGTTCTGTGAAATCTCGTCGTCTCAGGGCCAGCTAATTCAAGAAAAAGACGCTTACATTCACCGGAAAGCATCAGCGAACGTTTAATCTGTAGCAAAATTGTTCCCCGTGACGTGATCTATCCATCCTAGGCTTTTGAAACAAGCCGTGTAGGTGCTATTTTTTCGATGCCTGTGAATGAAGAAAAAATAGTGAATTTGAAGGCAAAAATTCCTGTTCCAATTTTTTTACGGTTTCGTCAAAGGCTTCTGGTTATATGAACGACCTTGGGAAACGAGTCTGCGGCAGGAAGAGAGAGCTGAGTGCAGGTTTGAGGAGAGGCACGTGTGAAGGTCACGGACAAAGAAAAGCATGCTCTAGGCAAAGGCTTTAGACGTCATTAGGCAAGCAGTACTGCAGCTGTAGCCTAGAGCAAGTACTGTGTTTTCAAATTATTAGCTTCTTGCTCCTGATTTCACGACTGAAATTTTTCGTTCGTTTTGTGACAGGTACGATTTCTTTAGACGAAATAGTTCAATTAATTCTTTATAAGGCGATTATTTAGGTATTAATTAATTAGCTTTTCGTTAGTATAACTTTTCGGACGCCTTCAGCATTATCTGTAATTCTTCTGATTTTCTCCAGATGTTGCAATGTCAATATGTATAAGATAAAGTTATCAGAGGAGAAGGAAGGAAAGAAAGGAAAAAAAAAACTTGAAGCAGAAAGAGATGAAGAACGCTGGAACAGTATCGAGAGTTGACTTGTTCAGTTTGTCATTTTGGACCTGAAGAAGGTGATGTGTGATACGTCGAATTGTAAAACCTGCGAGGAGCTGTATCTGATGATGGACGCAGATTAGAAACTGGTAGTATGCTAATAAAGGAAAAAAACTAGTTGTGCGAGAGCAGGTTTCCACATCCGTTGTGATCTTCAGTAAAGCGTTTCAAGGCATATGACCGCGTCGCCCTTTTTTTTTTAAAAAAAAAAAAAAACAACGTATCGGACCTGTTACGTCCAAAAAATGTTAGTCTTACATATAACAGGGGGTTTAAAAGAGGGTTACACATTCAGTATTGGTAAAAACTAGAAGTAAGTTTCCTCTGATTGTATGTCCGGAAACATGTTGAGTGAGATAAGGGCCGTTTTACTTCCGACGAGTATTTAAGATGAGGCAGGATTTGCAATAGATGGCGCAGCAAATTCCAACAATACGCACGCATGGGCCGATGAAAATACACGAGGAGTCGTGAAGTAGGCCACCAGGATCGTTTCAGTATCGGTGTATGGCCAGGAATTGTCGGTGACAGATTCGTAGGACTATGTACTTTACCGAACAGGTTAGCAGGTGCTGTGTATCACCAGTTTTGCGCAATGAATTACCAGCGCTTTTGGAGAAGCCTCGCAGAAAGACGACGTTTGTGGTTTGTACTCAACGGGGTGCCACCTCTTTGTCTGAGCACCGTGCAACAGAATCTCACTTCAGCGTCATCGACAGTATACAGACACTGCGTGAGCTTCTGACCAATGCGTGTAACGCAATCCGAATGAAGCCAGGTGAATATTGGAGACGCGTTCCCCACTGCCGAAAAACAGATGAACGGTGTGTCAGGATTCGCGGTAACCACATGCAGCCTGGTTAACAGCGTCTACTTCCACATAAGAACAGATGGGGATGAGAGGACTGATTGGTCTTATCTCAACTGGTACTGATTTCTGGACATGTCATTATCGGAACTTTTCTTTTAGTTCTGACCAATACACCTCCTGTAAGAATACGTTACTATTTTTTTAAACACGCTGTATATACACAGGGTGATTCAGCTGCCCCTTCTGATCGGTTTTATGCAACCCGTAACGCCTTCCTAACCCACGCGCGGTTTTTTCATAATCTCTCGCTCACTATGCCCAACCGTCCCGCAGAAAAGAATGAACAGGACGTTTTCGTAGGAAATTTAATGTAGCTAAATTTTGTAGTGGAATACGTTTTCGCTGGAGACCACCGTTTTTGAGTTAGTGAAGAAAAAGGCGTTTGAAGGTCATTTTTGTACGTTTTTCTTCAATAATTCTAAAACTACGGCCTTTTGCGAAAACGTATGCCAGTACAAAATTCAGCCACATTAAATTTTCTACAAAAAAGTCCTGTTCATTTTTTCTGTAGAAGTAATAGTTTGGGAGAAAATACAAGGCGTGTTTTTTAAGGAAGTACCGTTCTGAAATTAAAAAAAAGACGTGCTAAGATATCTCAATAATTTTATTTTTACACGAAAGCCTGTACCTTAATCTACTTTTCTACATCATTTCCGTCAATATTGAGGCACTTGTCATAAAGTTGTACCAGTTTTTGAATACCCTCCTCATAGAAGTCTGCCGCCTAACTTGTTAACCACTGCATCACCACAGTTTTGACTTCGTCATCGTCTTGAAGACGCTGACCGCCCAGGTGTTTCTTCAAGTGCAGGAACAGATGGCGGTCACTGGGCGCAAGATCAGGGCTGTACGGAGGCCAGATTCACCCAGAAAACTGAAGTTTAAGCAAACAATTTCTACCCGGAAAATCATGTGCACAGTTTTTTGGGACAAAAAAGGAGTATTGCTTGTGGAATTTCTGTCTTGTAATGAAACAATCAATGCAGCAGCTTATTGTAAGACATTGCACAATCTGCGCGGTTCAATTCAGAACAAAAGACGTGGCAAGTTGAGAAAGGGCACCGTTTTGCTGCAAGACAATGCCCGTCGGCATGTGGCGAATCAGACCAAAGATCTCATCACATCTTTTCGATGGGAAACTCTAGATCATCCTCCGTACAGCCTCGATCTTGCGCCCAGTGACTACCATCTGCTCCTGCACTTGAAACACGTGGCCGGTCAGCGTCTTCAAGACGGTGACAAAGTCAAAACAGTGGTGATGCAGTGGTTAACAAGTCAGGCGGCAGCCTTCTATGAAGAGGGTATTCAAAAACTGATACAACGTTATGACAAGTGCCTCAATATTGACGAGAATTATGTAGAAAATTAGATTAACGTACAGACTTTCATGTAAAAATAAAATTATTGAGATATATTAGGACGTCTTTTTTTAATTTCAAAACGGTAGTTACTTAAAAAACACGCCTCGTATGTGAATCTTGCTCGTGTTATTTGTAGGCGTTGCTTGTTTCATTAAATCCAGCGATAGTGGCAACCGAATCATCCTGTGTATAAAATATGATGTTGCGGATATGTGCTCGTAATCCTTATATTGATTAGAAATTAGTTACCAATAAGTGATTGGTAGCAAGTAGTACATTACAAATACGAATAGCAAGAAATATCTCATCGGGTGCACAAGCAAATTTAGCGGAGTACCGCCTTACGGAATTGCAGTGTGAGCGGCCGAGGAAGAAACAATTCTGTCCCGAGAAGCGCGCGAGGCCGAACCACGGCTATTCTGACGGCTGAATGCCGCGGAAGCGTGTTACGCAAGGTCGTAGCTCTCCGTGAATAGCCGCAGGCGCTAGGGCCACGCGGTAGCACATGGCGCTACGCTCGGAGGTGTCCTTGGACAAGGCGGCGCCGCGTCTTCCTCTGCAGCGGACCCCGACCCCTAACAGGTATCCGCAGCACCGACACCTTGAAACGTGTCCGTCACATCCATTTCATACAGTCAGTCTCCACTGAGATGTCTATACGCAACGATGGCAAGTCTCAAGACAGGAAAAAGAGACGTCGTTCACAGTTATTACATACATAGTGCGTATACCCACATTTCTTCTCTGTGTCGTAACGCTGTGATTAAATCCGGACTCTGTGATTGCGTTTGATCTGAATGTGTATTTCTCAGGGTGACAGAAATCTGCTGGCCGCTGTGGCCGAGCGGTTCTAGCCGCTTCAGTCTGGAACAGCGCTACTGCTACGGTCGTATGTTCGAATCCTGCCTCGGGCATGGATGTATGTGATGTCGTTAGGTTAGTTAGGTTTAATTAGTTCTAAGTTCTAGGGGACTGATGACCTCAGAGGTTAAGTCCCATAGTGCTCAGAGACATTTGACGGAAATCCGTAGTCTGCAAGAACATTTTTGCCATCTAGAGGATGCAAGCATAAATGCAGATGGGTTTAACTGTCTCGAAAGGACAGATTGTTTGCCAGCGATAGGAAGGTAGGTTGGCGAGGGGCGCGTTGTGTCCGTCAAGTTCTGTAAGTCCTTTCAGATCCTCGAACGCCATGCTTTTCGCCTCGCTTTCCGCATCCACTTACCTTTATTCAAGACCACGCGAAACTGGGGACTGACAAAGCGACGAAACTGATGCACAAACTAGCCAGACTCAACGCAGCACAGTTTAGACTACCGCTACAGATGATACGAACTTACCATATCGCCTTGTTTGAGACGCCGGCCGCTGTGGTAGAGCTGTTCTATGTCTGGAACCGCGCGGCTGCTACGGTCGCAGGTTCGAATCCTGCCTCGGGCATGGATGTGTGTGATGTCCTTAGGTCAGTTAGGTTTAAGTAGTTCTAAGTCTAGGGGACTGATGACCTCAGATGTTAAGTCCCATAGTGCTTGGAGCCATTTTTTTAAAAACCATTCTGAGCTTTGCAACCAGCACATGGGCTCATCGTCTCTGCCTCACATCACTCAGAACCACCGTACGATGCGCACAGAGAAGCATCCTTTTAAGAACGTCAGGAGCGTTTGGGACAACATCTATAGAGTCATTATGAGTCGTCCTCGGTTTGTACCCAGTAGACATCACAGTATGTTTCAGAGCTGCAACATACTGGTTGAAAAAGGGACGACAGGACAGAGTACAGGAAATTACAGGAAAACAAATAACAGACAAGAAACAACTTAATGAACGGCGAAATGATACTTGGCAGACTGAATGGGACGCAACAGGAAAAAGGCGCAGAGCACACACATTCTTCTCAACGCATCCGAGATCGAATGAGTATGAAATATGTAGATCGACACGTGGTATGGTCCACTTTATTACAGGACATGGACCGTAACCACAACATCTCCGTCGTGTTGGACCAAGTGACACAGACGGAGAAACTGGCACGGCGGAACACATCACATTATATTGCGACATTTTTAGACACATACGACCGCAACAGCACGACAATGACATACGACAAAGTATATGATAGCCAGATGACTGGTAAGAACTAAATAACATCACCGACAAAATTTCACAAGCCCTCCACACAGCATACCGACAGGAACGACTATACATGAGACGGAGAATACGGAACCACCCCACAAGACAACACAACACATGGAACGATTCTGACAACAACCCAACCACTCACTCGGATGCGTCAACAAACTCAGAACAAGACAATATGGATTCGTAGAATAATATAAAAAATAAGAAGAATGATGAAAAAAGCATATATTGAATATCACCCGACGATAGAAAATGCATAAAAACATACAGGAGGCGGCGTGGATTGGCCTCCCTATTCGCCAGACATGAACCCCTGTCACTTCTTTCTGTGGGGACACTTGAAAGACCAGGTGTACCGCCAGAATCCAGAAACAATTGAACAGCTGAAGCAGTACATCTCATCTGCATGTGAAGCCATTCCGCCAGACACGTTGTCAAAGGTTTTGGGTAATTTCATTCAGAGACTACGCCATATTATTACTACGCATGGTGGATATGTGGAAAACATCGTACTATAGAGTTTCCCAGACCGCAGCGCCATCTGTTGTTGACAATTGTAACTACTGTAATTTCGAAAGTTTGTCTGCCTGAAAATGTACTGTTGTCCCAAGCATATTGCAACAAACGGTTATTTCTATCGCTGCTCGTTTAGTTTGTATTGCCGTTTCAAATATACCGGTCATTTTTGAAACACCCTGTACAATTTACAGTCAGATAGTAAACTTTACACTAATAAAGATATTGAAAATCTGATTACATCATCAGAATCATCGTGCAAATAATGGTAATGTACATGTTTCTTTTTAAGGTATCGTGATTCCTCTGGCAGATGATACAAAGTAGCAAGTCAAGTACAGATTCAGAAATAGCTGCTAATCAAACTTTCACTGACATTAATAAGTGGTTTAATGCTAATTCTTTGTCATTTGGAGAAGACCCACTATATGCAGTTCAGAACCTGTAGGAGACTTCCTTCTAGCATGAGTATAACTATGAAGACATGCAGATTGAAGAGGTTGACAGTGTTAAATTTCTGGGATTACAACTCGATAATAAATTCAGTTGGGAAGGGCATACCACAGAATTGCTTAAGCGCCTAAAGAAGTTTGTATTTGCAGTGAGAATGATGTCAGATGTAGGAGATGTAAATATAAAAAAACTTGCATACTTTGCTTACTTTCATTTTATTATGTCATATGGGATCATATTCTGGGGCAACTCATCAAACCGACCAAAAGTTTTTAGGGTGCAAAAGCGTGTGATAAGAATCATTTTCGGTGTAAATTCAAGAATATCTTGTAGAAACCTGTTGAAGGAACTCTGTATTCTAACCACTGCTTGTCAGTTTATTTATTCCTTAATGAAATTTGTTTACAAGTAATAAATCTCTATTTCCAATCAATAGCTCAGTACAGTATCAATACTAGGAATAAGAAGAATCTACATAAAGGCCTAAAATCACTTACCTTGGTCCAAAAAGGGGTCCAATATTCAGGAACACAAATTTTTAATAAATTGCCAGCAAATTTTAAAAACTTGGTTTCAGATAAAGCACGGTTTAAACAGAGTTTGAAAGACAGTTTGAAAGGCAACTCCTTCTACTCCATAGATGAATATCTTAATAGAGACTGCTAAGTCAGCTTAAGTAAAAATATCTGTTAGATTTCAGTTTTGACAACACTTCATCACAACAGTCAAGATTAGGTATTTTGCATATGATAAATTTATTAATAGTGGATAGCAGTGTTTTATTCTGACAGTGTGTTAATTGTATAAGTATTAGCTGCTCCAGTTTACTGCACTGTATTAGCTTATTTTTGACTATCTCCTGACAAATGATCAGGGTAGTAAGTATTATATTCAAATGTTTTATGTTTTTATGTCATACTTTTTGACATGTTCCACATCCACGAGAATCATCTAATTTTTTGGGTTTATGGAACGAAAACTGTATCTAATGTAACCTGGCTATTATTAATTTCTACATGAACTGTGAAATGTCTGCCATTATGGTTTCACAGAGTCCGCCATCTTTGGCATTCCTGGCATACAAATCTCTTTCATCGACACAAAGCACAGTCCTCGACACAGCGTCAACATGGACTTCCCAGCCACGCTGTCGGCCTGGACCATGGGCTCGGGCTACCCCTCTTGCTCTGGCTAATGTTCGGCACCACGCTGGTGCTGACGAGTCCCGGCTGTGCGGCCACGCGAACTCCAAACTTAAAATATTTTCAGGGCGCCACAGCTCGCCCTTTACCTCACAAACGTTAATAACTGATGTAACGTCATTCTGTTTTAACACATTTATTAGTATTCCAACAACATATATGGATTAGTTGGAAAGAAAATCCTGTACTTTACGTGCAAACAGTATGGCGCCTTCTGTACTCGAATGATGAATGAAGCAACTTTTCTCAGAAGGAGCGACTACAGACACAGCACTATGGTGTATCATATTCGAAATATTATTTACCTACCACAGTAAAAGAATAATGGCATATGATAACTTTGTGAACTATCTAAATTACTATGGTCTAATTGCAGGTTGCCTACCTAAAGGCTTCAATGGGCCAAAAAAAGTTTGATTTGTAGTATATTACGTAATGACTGATCGAATTTAAAATCTGAAAACGCTGTCACAATCTACTCATTAAAGTTATAATCATATGTTAAAGTTTTAACACTGTAAGATAAGTATTACACTCAGAAACTGAGTATTTCTTTTGAGGCAGCGTAATTCATCTCGCTCAAATACCCAGACTATATTTATTCCAGTATGAGAGCACTTAGCGAATTCCAACAATCTTTACACATAATTCCAAACCTTTTCTAAACTTTTCTTGTTTACACGCTTAAGGTCAAATATTTAACATATTCACACGTTTGTGAAGTTATCAGAAATTTGAAGCTGTTTTATGCATATGGGAGTTTGATTCTTTAAAGAATCAGTGATGTAGTGGTATTATGGGTAAATGATAATCAGCCACAGTCGAACAAAGTAAACTTTTCACTGAAGCAGAGTACTATAAAAATGATAATAAAAGGTCTTAAGAAGAATTTTGCCTATCCTTAATAATCGTAATACGGATGGAAGAAATACGAGCGTTGCACGGAAAAAGAAGTACACCGTATTTTTTTCTGCAACAATTCCTTATTGAACATAATGAGAATTAAACACATGAAAGAATGGTGTTTTACCTACACACCCTGTTTTTCCACGTAATCTCGATCCCGTCGTCATCTCCAGCCCGTTCTACGGCGTTCCTCCAGCGTGAAACAAGGGCGTGTATGCCCTGTCGGTACACACACATATGAATATCCAAGAGTCCAAATAATTGCGTCCACACATTCTTTGATGCAGCGCCAACTTCCGAGTCGTAATGAATCTGTCCTCGCGGATGACAACATCAGCTCGCTGCAACATGTCATGCGACAGCCGTGTATGGTCTCCCTGACCGCTGAAAATCGCGGAGCTCCGCCGACCCGCCTTCTGATGACCTCACCCTTCGTGCCCAGCGACTAACTGTACTTCTGTCGACAGCAGATGCTCCATAGACTTTGCACAAGCGTTTGTCAATATTCCCCATAGTTTCTTTCTCTGCAGTGAGAAATTCAATGACGGCACCTACAGACGCCATTTTCAAACTGTTCCGCAGCCACGCCATTTGTCAGAAGTGACTGAAACTTGGCGCGCTCACTCAGGAGACTTTAAACAATACATATGTAACGTTTCGCTTTCGTAGCATTGTTTTCAGCTGGGAAAAACTGCCGTGCATACTTTCTGGTCAACTGTCGTAGAATAAAAATTTTCTAAACATCAAGCAAGGACACAAACTTTGCAAAGTGTGAATACTCACTGACAGCAAGTATTCTTAAAGTGTATGTCTCTCCGATGCGTCACAACTCATATGTCGATAAATTATATAATGCATTTCCACAAATTCGTAGCTACACAGAACGAGAGTAATATAAAATGATAAGGAAAGCTCACAAGAAGAATTTTCGTAATGGTTAATATTCATATTTCAGAAAGAAACAAATAGGATAAAATTTAACTAATCATCAAACCAGAACAGAAATTTTGCAACTAGAAGTATGAACTGTGCAACTGACAGCAAGAATCCTTGAAGTGTGTGCATCTCTGATGGGAACCATGCCACATGTCGGTAAATTATACGAATGCATTTCCACAAATTTATGCTTGTTTTGAAAAAATCGGAGAAAACATTTTCCCGTATTTGTGAACCCTTTATCTGTGGTATATTTGAACGTTTAGTGCAAATGTAGTAGGATAAAAATATAATACAGAAATAAAGCTGTTATTGCATTCCACGCGAAAGATAGGTTTTAGGGTTAGTTTTATGGTTTACAACAAAACCTAAACTAGTCAAAAATATTTGTGGAAACTCGCAGTTCACGTGATTCCGAGGGACTTGATCAGCACGACGTCCCACATCATAGGCTGAGGCACTCTGAGGGACATAGGGCCACAAATAAGAGCATCATCCGTGGTTAACAAAAGGGTAAGACGTGAGGAGATTGCAAAGGAAATTAATATTTAAAAAATAAGTGGCAGAGATTGATGACACTATCAAAGCAACTGGATGAACCACTATTATAAAAGATAAACCATTTTTCAAGTTATGTGTAGTTTGTGCTTAACTGTTCATTTTCTGTCAGCGAAAAACGACGTTGTCAGATCTTCAGGTGACGGTGACATGTGGTATGCTGTGCAACGAAACCTACGGTTTGCCCTTAATCCGGCTTCTTGAGTCTGCTGCTGTGTTTCTAGAAATAAAAAAAAAGGAAGGCAGTAGAGCACGCCCTGTGCACTGTTATGTCTTCAGAGTCTGATGGTAATCAGACGGTTAGCCTGCACAGTTCATCGTTTAGCATGGCTATCAATGCTTGCGTTTGTTGCCCGCTGCATGCCGCTTACAGTCTCATGGTACTTAATTCACAGCGCAGGGCAAAACAGCACTGGAATGGAAATTATGCACTACCGACCAGTTTTAACATTATGCAAAGACTGATATACGAAACATGGCTCGTGTTCGTTAAGTTTACTTACCTGCATAACATGTAACAGGCGTTATCTGAAAAAAGGAAAAACTGGGAGTTCAAATGTTGCGATATCACTTCGTTCAGAAGGCACTGGCAAAAGAGAACATGTGCAAATTTGTCTGAAAGTTTTAACTCGTGTTAAATACCAGATTTGTAAGGATGAAGGTGTAGGCCCTTTTTGATAATGTTGAAACACGACCATCCTTTAATTACAATCTGCAGCACAGCTAACCAATGTAACAACTGAGCTGGATTTCTGTGTTAGCTATTTTTCAGTTAAGCAATGTATTCTGGCGTTAAGAATTATTTCTGCTTATTTCTTTGCTGTTGAGATTATCATCTCAAGAAATGCGGAAAACGCTTTTCAAGACATTTTGATTTCGTGTACGCTCTGGTGCTTGGAAATGTTCTGACGTGTTCTGCTGTGTTACAGTCAATGAGACCTTTGCAACATCGTACGTACATTTAACTTGATACATACTGTTTGTTAAGTGAACACGCTCAAGCAGTTACTTGCTCATGTGCAGGGTTACGTAACCGTCAATATGTAGTTCCACAGGACCATTAGACGGAGGTAGGGAATATACTGGTTATCAGGATCGGCATCATCGCCACTAGCAGTAATCATTCGATACGCTATTGCTGCGACCTTCAGACCTAAGACTGGTACAATCCAGGTCTCCATGCTAGTACATCTTGTGCGATCCTCTTCATCTCTGCAATGCTGCTGCAGCCTACATCGATTTGAAGCTGGTTACTGCAGAAAAGCCTTTAGTCTCTCTCTGTACAATTTTCGTCCCACACACATCCTTCCATTCTAAACTGACAGTTCCTTGACGCTTCAGGATGTGTGCACTAAACTGTTCCGCTCTTTTGTTCAATTTGTACCCTAAATTCCAATTCCTTCCAATTTCATTCAGTACCATTTCATTCGTTTCCCCACCTAACCATCTAATCTTCAGCATTCTCCTGATGTAACATATTACAATTGTTTATTTTCTCGTCTTATGTGAACTGTTTATCGTTCGCCTTTAACTTTCGCACGAGGCGACACTTCAGGCAAATACCTTACGAAAAAAGTTCCTACAGTTGAAATTTATATTCGATGTTAACAAATTTCTCTTCTTCAGAAACGCATTATTTCTACTGCCAATCTGCATTTTATATCCTCTCTACTTCTGCCGTCGATAGTTACTTTGCTGCCCAAATAGAAAAACTCATCTAGAACTTTTAGTGTCTCATTTTCTAATTAACACTCTCAGCACCGTTTGATTAATTCGATTACGTTCCATTACCGTTGTCTTTCACTACGTAATAGTCATCATATGACCTCTTCTGAAGGTAATATTCTTTCCATTCGGCTGCATTTCCAATCGTTTGCCGCCACTGGTAGAATCACAGTAACATCGGTGAAGGTCCAAATTTGAATTTCTTCTCCCTGAACTTTAAATTCTCTTTCCAAATTTCTCTTTGGTTTCCTTTATTGTTTGTTCACTTTAATGACTGACTACATTGCTTCCCTTTCATGTCACTGGATCATTGTATCCTTAGTTTAGTTTCGGTACAAATGATAGATAACGCTTCGCTCCCATTATTCGACATATGAGTTGCTATGCAAAGTTTCCGAGAATATCCTCGAAAAAAATCAGGTAGGTTACCTTATCTTAAAATCCTAATTTCGACTGTCACCTTCAAAGTTGTGTTCCCGCGCTTAAATGCAAGACTTCCAGCGATTTCTCATTGTTGGAAGCAGCGCTGGAGGTCTGTGGGATGAATCTTGTCCAGAATTAATTGCGATTCTGCTTGAATCTCTATGGAGTAAAAACGTCGCGCTTTTTAACTTAACTTAATTTTCTGGAAGAGAAAGAAATCACAACGGGTAGGATCAGTTGAGTACGGTGGGTATTGGACGATTATTGTCATGTTGTTATTTCCCACGAATTTTCTCACAGTGAACGAGGTGTGCGCAGGTACAGTGTCATCATGAATCACACAGTCTTTTTCGTCTCACCTCTGAGGCCGTTTGCGTCAGACATCGTCCTTCAGGCTTGGCAAAACATGGCAAAATAACTTCTCTGCCACAGTCTTACAGCCTTCCGATAAGGAACAAATTCCATCTGTGCAATTCCACGAACGTCAAAAAAATCATTAGCATTGAATTTATGTTGCTGACAACTTGCCGTGATATTTGCTCTGCGGAGAGGATGTTGTCTGTCTACCACTATGAAGACTGCTGTTTTGTTTCAGATTCTAAGAGTACACCCAAGATTCGTCGGGAGTTATGACCGTGGACAGGAAATTTGGCTCATCTCGAAGCGTTGTTTGAAGTTCACTACACTCCTGAAACAGATGGCGTCGCCGGGTGGCGTGTAGAAGAAGAGGAGCGAACTTCACTATAATTCGTTACTTGTTCAATTCAACAGCTGGAATGGGTAGACATTTTCTGTGTGAAGCTCTAGCGATTTCACAAAGATCATGTCTTGTCTGATTTCTGTCCTTATGAATCAGTTTACAGACTTTCACGATCGCTTCCGGAGTTGTGCGTGATGACCATTATGAAGAAAACAGCAACATTGGTCCCACTGATACAACGACGCCACGTCGTAGATTGGCAGCTGTAAGAAATAAGTAGAGGCGGCTAGCGTCTAGTTGCTGATTGTTTAGCCGCAATATTCAAATTCTCTGAAATTTGGTGTTGAACCTAGTTAATTGCTGAATAAAAACCTATTCCATACTCCTTCGTATACTTCGGTGTTCAGATGTACACAAAAAAGGTGCTCCCGCTTTTCATGTACGCCCTTCCATTATTCTTTCTGGGTATTTTACCATGTCTTGAAATGCAGTAAGGAACTTTCTTGTTCCGTCTGACACTGCCCTCCATTTTTTCCATTAGTGTTATAATTATGTCTTTTACGTCAGCCTTTTGTTTCAGCCGCCCGTCTAGTTTAGTAATATCCAACATACATCTCTCACCGAGTATGCCTAACTTTTTGGGGGTTTTCGCATTAAAAGTTCACAACTCCTCGCCATCAGTCAAAACTTGTCTGACCCGTGTTTCAGATCCGAATTTCCCACTGCCCTGATGGGGTCTAATGGAAAAGGTAAGTTATCTCTGATGTAGATATTCTTCAGTATGCTTAAACGGAGTGAGTCGGTGCCTGGTGTGCCAACGGCTATTAGCAGAGATTTTGTTGAAACTGTATCACAGGTTTTGAAACTTCCTGGCAGATTAAAACTGTGTGCCGGACCGAGACTCGAGTTCAGGTCTAGGTCGGGCACACAGTTTTAATCTGCCAGGAAGTTTCATATGAGCGCACACTCCGCTGCAGAGTGAAAATCTCATTCTGTATTATAGGTTTTCTCAAAATATATGCAGGAATTAATAGCTATTCTTTCGTTCTGTAGCTCCGTTCACGACTTGCAAACGGCGTATTGTGCTATAACCACTTCTAAAGCTAGCTTGTTCGCATAATTTTTTAATGCTTTT
The DNA here is from genome assembly GCF_023864345.2 of Schistocerca serialis cubense. Lineage (NCBI taxonomy): Eukaryota > Metazoa > Arthropoda > Insecta > Orthoptera > Acrididae > Schistocerca > Schistocerca serialis. The sequence goes on along the minus strand of NC_064639.1, from coordinate 793,874,141 downwards.
TCAGTCTCCTTTTTTGTAAAATAGAACACTTACAAAATTGTTCCGTCTTGGAGAATTGTTTTGCTTCGCAGACATTTCGTAAAACATTTAGAAGGACCCTTTTAATATTGCTTTTCCTCCAGCTTTAAACATTTCAACTTATTTTTATTTCTAATCATCATCTTCTTCCTTTTCTTCTATTCCAAGGATTCGCCTAACCGCTTGTTCCATCTTCAAATGCTATCGTTGAGACTGACTCATTTCATCTTCCTCTAGGCCAGCATCACGACAGTAGTGTCGTTCGTCTTTCTTCTGGCATACAGCTCACATGCTACTTTTCACCCTGTCTCTATATATCCGTATTATAGTGTTTATCTCTTCAACACTATGTTCTTCTCTAATTTGTTCATGCCTTTCTTAGAATTCTCATTTCGACTCTCTGTATTTTGCTCTTATCCCTCTTTATGAAAACCCGCGTTTCACTTCCGTACAACAGAGACTCAAAGCTTCTAATTGGCATCTTAATCCAGTATTTCTTCTAGAACGAACTGATACTGACCGGAATACACCACAACAATTTTATGAAATTTATGTAATATATGGTCGGCCAGAGTGGCCGAGCGGTTCTAGGCGCTACAGTCTGGAACCGCGCGACCGCTACGGTCGCAGGTTCGAATCCTGCCTCGGGCATGGATGTGTGTGATGTCCTTAGGTTAGGTAGGTTTAAGTAGTTCTAAGTTCTAGGGGACTGATGACCATAGAAGTTAAGTCCCATAGTGCTCAGAGCCATTTCAACCATTTTGTAATGAATAAATATGGTGATTGTTAGGTATACCACTGACAAGAGGATTTTCAGTAAGAAAACAGTGTTTCGAAGTTGATGTATTTTTATGACCGACTCAAGATATTTCTACATTTATTTTAAGAATTTGCAAAAAAAAAAAAAAAAAAAAAAAAAAAATGGTTCAAATAGCTCTGAGCACTATGGGACTTAACTTCTGTGGTCATCAGTCCCCTAGAACTTAGAACTACTTAAACCTACCTAACCTAAGGACATCACATACATCCATGCCCGAGGCAGGATTCGAACCTGCGACCGTAGCGGTCGCGCGGTTCCAGACTGAAGCGCCTAGAACCGCTCGGCCACACCGGCCGGCAAGAATTTGTACATCTGTGTAGTTTAACAGAGCTTCTGAGTGTTTCAAACAACTGTACCAACATCAGCACACGTGTGTGGACGGGAAGTGGAGTGCTGTAGCTTAAGACACAGTAAGCATCCTGTTTTTAATAAACTCGCATGTACTTTCCACTAGTCTTGGAATAATTATCGCTTGTAAAAGTCCAAGTAACGACGAATGCTGTTTTGGATAAAGCATCTGAGGATAGCTTCACTGCCTTTGGAGAACTGCAAGTACTGTTACACGGCGAGACAGCCACCGCGTCCACAAGGAGAGCTGCTAACGGTTCGTGGACCTAGCAGGAAGGTGCCGGAGCACCGAGTGACCCAAACCTAACGGCGAGCAAAGCAGCGTGCATTCCACTCCAGATATGCGCCCGCTACTGGCACACACAGATCTTGTCATGTATCCTTTGCATGCGGCCTGAACTTCCGTGATTTCAAATTTAAATAAGAAAGTAAGATGTTAACGAAGAAAGGACACATCACATTGCTAGCAAGAAAAGAAAACATGCAGTTACGAAAATTAGAGAGAAGGCGGTAACGTTTCATTGTTGTGGTGGCATAAAATGTCTCTGTAAGAGATTGTTTTTTTACTCGTACCGGTTTTGGTACAGCCCCGGAAGTCGTCTTTGGAAAGCAGGAATCTTGGTGACACAAGACCGTGTTACTGATAACTGTCAATGTAAAGAAAAAGTCTGCGTAGTAATAATATGCACAATCACAATCATACTTCTATAAAAACACAGACTGCAGGTTCGACGTACAAATGCTGAGATGTCGCGCTTACGGCGCGCCATCGTTGCGTCACCAAACTCACTACTTCCATCTCATCACACAGGTAAAAAAAAGCACAAAATATTCCATTTTACAGGAATGGCAGGTTAATGGACTTAACTACCAAAATAAAATCGTAAATTGCTTTAAAATGTTATTATTTCACAACATAATTCATGATAGAAGAATGATACAGCCTTCTAGCAGCAAGGTTCGAAGAAGAAGAAGGAACAATGAATATCAATTATCTTATTTTATAACAAAAGAAGATCGAAAATTCATAGCGAACAATGTCCTACAAGGGTCATTTTTCTCATATGGAAATATGTGTTCTCCAAAGAGTTTTCATGTGAGATATTCGAAACCGAAATCAAAAATTCGTTGCCAGGCACGTTTTTTTTCTTTTAGTTGTACTACGATGTATCTTATCTTTACCGATATTTTTCGTGATACGGCTGGTAGATCCTGCTTTGTAACCGTTGTCAATAAACAATTTTGTATTTCACTTTGAATTTTCAGATGTTTGCATCACTGTTGTGCAAGTCATTGTTACACTAATGTTTAAAACTGGGTCTAAAACTGTCATTATTTAACTGGTGGAAGTGTTTCTTATGTGAGTAAATATTGATATTTTAACTATGTTGCATATATAATTGTAGCACATAAAATGTACAACTGTCCGTATCTCTTATTTAAACGTATATCCCCAACTGTAGAAACAGACTACACAGATTCTAACACATAGAGCTTGTGAAATCTTGAGCTTATACTGGCTTCCTTGTTAGAGGGCCTCAGTGTCCTATGTTAATTTACTCTTAGTGTTATTTCTTTGTTTTCACGTATATATTTCTCGCAGAACCTGTAGCAAAATGCCCGTCAGTTTCTGCTACATCCGTGGAGAGTTTACTTTTGCTAGGCATTGGAAAAACATTTCGCCCATTGTAAGGAAAGCTTACAAACATTATTTTGGAAGAGAACATGCGAATCAAGAGGACTATGCATCACACATTTACAAAACTGTTAAGCCTTTCGTGGCCACTTGTTGACAAACTGCCTATTGGCTTCTGTCTCAGGTTCTTCGGCCGACGTTCATCTTATGATTTTACTGACTTTTCGCCAGCACGAGTGGCTGGCTTTGTCAAAGCTTCACCAACGGCAATGGAGGGTGAAGCTTTGACAATGCGAGACACTCGTGCTGGCGAAACGTCAGTAAAATCATTAGATGAACGTCGGCCGAAGAACCCGAGACAGAAGCCAATAGGCAGTTTGTCATCGCACATTTGTTGCGCGATTTGTTTTGTTAAACTGACGAACTGGTGGAAAGCTAGCGGTTACTTCACATTGTTTGCAGTACCAATGATATGGAGGGAACAGAAGGACCACATTACAAGACTTGCTTTTTCTGACAGATGTTCACGGTTTTACAAACTGTAAATCTAAGAGACACATAGCTATTCCAATGTGCCTTCTGCAATCAGGCCAATTTCACACTCAGAAACACTTCCAAAGCCTACTAGACCAACAAACGAAGGCAGTGAAACAGATAACGAAAATACTGAAAGTATGAGAGGAGAACTAACATCACCTCACGAAAAAAATGACGCATCATACCAGTCCATAACGTCTTTGACCCCACGTTTCAGGGCACAAGCATATTTGAACGACCTAGTTCATAACTGTTAAGTAAATGAAAAGCAGAACTTTTAGGTTCAAGGTTGAAAGAATGTGATCCACTAGCATCAGACACGAAAATAACAGAGTTTAGACATAGGGAACGAATTTTTGTTCCCTATTTTGCAGATGATGATGGTATGATGAAACACTGCGGTGATGTTCGTGGCCTCAAGAATGCTTTGTACTTCAGATATGAGTCACAGAAATGGAGACTTTTCATAGATCATTCCAAATACAGTCTATGGATAGTTCTCCTCCTCAATAGAATTACAATGCCTTCTGTTCCAATCGCGTATGCTACCATGGCTAAAGGATCATCTGATATTTTGAAAAATATGTTGCAATTAATTAAGTATGAAGAACGTAAATGGAAAATATGTTGTAATTTGAGAATAGTTGCCACGATATTGGATATGCAATAAGGCTCTAAGAAATACGTCAATTTTCTGTGTGAGTGGAAAAGTAGTGACATAAATTCTTACAATAAAAGAAAAATTTGGCCTCAACAGAGCTGGAATGTGGGAGAAAAAATACAAAGAACGGAAGACTGGTAACCAGAGAAGATGTTCTTCTGCCATCTTTTCACATCAAGCTAGACCTTTCATAACAGTTTGTATTGGCCATGAGTCAATCTGTCAAATGGTTTATGCACCTTCAAAAAAAGTTTCCTCGGCTTTCTTCAGCAAAAATAAAGGAAAACGTTTTTGTGGGGCCCGAAATAAGAGAAGTTTAAAAGACCTATACGGTGAAGAGTACCTTACATCAAAAGAAATTCTACAGTTTCTGGTATTCTACAGTTTCTGGTATTCTACAGTTTCTGGTAAGAAAAAATACGCTAACAACTACGAAGAACTGGCTCCAAAAATAATAAATAGAGATTGATAATGCAACATGTCTTTAACAATGCATTCTCTACATTCACATCCCCACTATTCTCCTGAGAGATGTAGTGAAGTTTCCGCCGACATTCTAAAAGGTTCCATCGAGACATAATATTCTTATAAAAGCGTTATGTAGGGAAATGTATGCCTGCAATTGTTCGAAAGTGTAAAATTGTTCATATGGAAATAAAATAAGTTTTATTGTAAGAAACATGATTTTCTATACATGTTTTGGATTTCTGATATGTAATAGATATAGTGGGAATTAGTGAAGTTCGGTGGCAGGAGGAACAAGACTTTTGGTCAGGTGATTACAGGGTTATAAATACAAAATCAAATAGGGGTAATGCAGGAGTAGGTTTAATAATGAATAGAAAATAGGAGTGCGGGTTAGCTACTACAAACAGCATAGTGAACGCATTATTGTGGCCAAGATAGACACATAGCCCATGCCTACTACAGTAGTACAAGTTTATATGCCAACTAGCTCTGCAGCTGATGAAGAAATAGCTGAAATGTATGACGAGATACAAGAAATTATTCAGGTAGTGAAGGGAGATGAAAATTTAATAGTCATGGGTGACTGGAATTCGTCAGTAGGAAAAGGGAGAGAAGGAAACATAGTAGGTGAATATGGATTGGGGGGAAGGAATGAAAGAGGAAGCCGCCTTGTAGAACTTTGCACAGAGCATAACTTAATCATAGCTAACACTTGGTTCAAGAATCATAAAAGAGGGATGTATACCTGGAAGAATCCTGGAGATACTAAAAGGTATCAGATAGATTATATAATGGTAAGACAGAGATTTAGGAACCAGGTTTTAAATTGTAAGACATTTCCAGGGGCAGATGTGGATTCTGACCACAATCTATTGGTTATGAACTGCAGATTGAAACTGAAGAAACTGCAAAAAGGTGGGAATTTAAGGAGATGGGACCTGGATAAACTGAAAGAACCAGAGGTTGTAGAGAGTTTGAGGGAGAGCATAAGGGAACAATTGACAGGAATGGGGGAAAGAAATACAGTAGGAGAAGAATGGGTAGCTCTGAGGGATGAAGTAGTGAAGGCAGCAGACGATCAAGTAGGTAAAAAGACGAGGGCTAATAGAAATCCTTGGGTAACAGAAGAAATATTGAATTTAATTGATGAAAAGAGAAAATATAAAAATGCAGTAAATGAAGCAGGCAAAAAGGAATACAAACGTCTAGAAAATGAGATCGACAGGAAGTGCAAAATGGCTAAGCAGGGATAGCTAGAGGACAAATGTAAGGATGTAGAGGCTTGTCTCACTAGGGGTAAGATAGATACTGCGTACAGGAAAATTAAAGAGACCTTTGGAGAGAACAGAACCACTTGTATGAATATCAAGAGCTCAGATGGCAACCCAGTTCTAAGCAAAGAAGGGAAGGCAGAAAGGTGGAAGGAGTATATAGAGGGTTTATACAAGGGCGATGTACTTGAGGACAATATTATGGAAATGGAAGAGGATGTAGATGAAGACGAAATGGGAGATAAGATACTGCGTGAAGAGTTTGACAGAGCACTGAAAGAACTGAGTCGAAACAAGGCCCCGGGAGTAGACAACATTCCATTAGAACTACTGATGGCCTCGGGAGAGCCAGTCATGACAAAACTCTACCATCTGGTGAGCACGATGTATGAGACAGGCGAAATACTCTCAGACTTCAAGAAGAATATAATAATTCCAATCCCAAAGAAAGCAGGTGTTGACAGATGTGAAAATTATCGAACTATCAGTTTAATAAGTCACAGCTGCAAAATACTAACGCGAATTCTTTACAGACGAATGGAAAAACTGGTAGAAGCCGACCTCGGGGAAGATCAGTTTGGATTCCGTAGAAATGTTGGAACACGTGAGGCAATACTGACCTTACGACTTATCTTAGAAGAAAGATTAAGAAAAGGCAAACCTACGTTTCTAGCATTTGTAGACTTAGAGAAAGCTTTTGACAGTGTTAACTGGAATACTCTCTTTCAAATTCGGAAGGTGGCAGGGGTAAAATACAGGGAGCGAAAGGCTATTTACAATTTGTACAGAAACCAGATGGCAGTTAGAAGAGTCGAGGGGCATGAAAGGGAAGCAGTGGTTGGGAAAGGAGTGAGACAGGGTTGTAGCCTCTCCCCAATGTTATTCAATCTGTATATTGAGCAAGCAATAAAAGAAACAAAAGAAAAATTCCGAGTAGGTATTAAAATTCATGGAGAAGAAGTAAAAACTTTGAGGTTCGCCGATGACATTGTAATTCTGTCAGAGAAAGCAAAGGACTTGGAAGAGCAGTTGAACGGAATGGACAGTGTCTTGAAAGGAGGATATAAGATGAACATCAACAAAAGCAAAACGAGGATAATGGAATGTAGTCGAATTAAGTCGCGTGATGCTGAGGGAATTAGATTAGGAAATGAGACACTTAAAGTAGTAAAGGAGTTTTGCTATTTAGGGAGTAAAATAACTGATGATGGTCGAAGTAGAGAGGATATAAAATGTAGACTGGCAATGGCAAGGAAATCGTTTCTGAAGAAGAGAAATTTGTTAACATCGAGTATAGATTTAAGTGTCAGGAAGTCGTTTCTGAAAGTATTTGTATGGAGTGTAGCCATGCATGGAAGTGAAACATGGACGATAAATAGTTTGGACAAGAAGAGAATAGAACCTTTCGAAAGGTGGTGCTACAGATAAATGCTGAAGATAAGGTGGGTAGATCACGTAACTAATGAGGAGGTATTGAATAGGATTGGGGAGAAGAGAAATTTGTGGCACAACTTGACTAGAAGAAGGGATCGGTTGGTAGGACATGTTTTGAGGCATCAAGGGATCACAAATTTAGCATTGGAGGGCCACTCCCCTCCGACGAACGCCAACGCTAAACAGTAAAATGGCAAGCCAGTAGTGTTTCCTGGAGTAGCATCAACACCTCAAAGTGACGGGCGATTGCTTGGTGGAAATATAGTACAGTTACTACAACAATATCCGAAGCTACGACAGAAACAGAGAGTAGGAAACAACGTTTATACTACGTAAAGTAATTGCTCTGAAGAGCCAAAGAAACTGATGTAGGCATGCTTATTCAAATACAGAGATATGTAAACAGGCAGAATACGGCGCTGTGGTCGGCAAAGCCTGTATAAGACAAGTATCTAGCGCGGTTGTTAGATAGGTTACTGCTGATACAATGGCAGGTTATCAAGATTTAAGTGAGTTTGATGGTGGTGTTATAGCTGACGCATGAGCTGTGGGACACATCTCCGAGTTAGCGGTGAAGTGGGGACTTCCCCGTACGACCAATTCGCGTGTGTACCGTGAATGTTAGGAATCCGGTAAAACATCTAATCTCCGACATCGCTGCGGCCGGAAGAAAATCCTGCAAGAACGGGGTAGCCCTATGAAAACTAGAGATCAGTTAAATAGTGAGCGCTCAGGTTAGATTCCCTAGAAGTGTAGCGGGATACATACTAATGGGTGCGGAAACAAAGGTAAAACATACGATTTTTAATCTGAATGAAGAAATAATGCGTAAAATGTAAGAGCAACAGAAGCCACAAGTGGCAAAGAGAGCGGGGAGCCCTAGTACTATAAATGCTATAAAACTGACAGCAAAAACAAGCAGTTATCTTTAGGTGAATTTTACAACAGTTGTGAAACTCACCTGAAGATGGCTCCCTGGTTGTGAGCCTAAATATCGTGGCAAGAAATCGAAGTAATCCGGCAGCAGTCTCGAAATCTCATTGAACAGATATATTTCAGTCATTCATGTTGTTACTTATGACACATACGTGATATGTGAGAACTGGACGTTTCACTAACAATGGGAGGGCGGAGGAGGAGGCAGAAGTGGTGTTACCAAGAGCACATGGCCACTCAATGTCACAGCCCATATAACAATGCCGACCCCGCAGCGAAACGGGAAAAGAACAAGTAATCTAAGCTGTAAACCTCAAATATTTTCGAAACTTTGAAAATATCGAAAAAAGGGTATCGAGAAGCCATAATTCTCATTATGTTCAGAGGTATTAAAGGTGAAATTTAAAGGTAGATATGTGCTTTCTTAACGACATTCCAAACCCCTTGAGAAGTCGGGTGTAAATGTTGTTGCTCTGGTCTTCAGTCCTAAGGCTGGTATGATACAGTTCTCCACGTTGTTTTATCCTGAGAAAGCCTCTTCATCTCCGAATAACTACTGCAACTAATAGCCGGCCGGAGTGGCCGAGCGGTTCTGGGCGTTTCAGTCTGGAACCGCGCGACCGCTACGGTCGCAGGTTCGAATCCTGCCTAGGGCATGGATGTGTGTGATGCCCATAGGTTAGTTAGGTTTCAGTAGTTCTAAGTTCTAGGGGACTGATGACCTCAGATGTTAAGTCCCGTAGTGTTTAGAGCCATTTGAACCATTGTGTACTTTGTGCAATCGAGGAACAGTTCAGATACGATGACTGATTCTGTCAGCCCAGCAATACAGCATGTCATAAATCAGAATCTGGGAGGCAATGGTTTGCGGACATTAAAATTCCTGCAATGAACTGGCCTGCCCAGAGTCTCGACCTGAACCCAGTTAAATATTTTGGGGATGAGTTGGAACGTCGATGGCTACGGTCCCCAGCATGCAACAAAGCTACCTTCTACGGTTTTGGCTCTTGAGGAACAGTGGTCTGCCATTCCTCCACAAACATTCGGACACTTTATTTTAGGTCACAGATGAATGGTTGACGATATATGGAAGTTTGTTTCTGGGCGTGCGGCGTGCGTGGATAGCCAAACGGTATAGATCCCGATAAGCGGGAAATCCTGGTTTGAGTCCCTGTACAGCACAAATTTTCATTGCCGTTATTCCATCCTATAGAAGATGGTTGTTCTTATTCGCAATTGCATGCATGTCCAAAGGAACTATCGTAATCGGAATAACACAGGCACTGCAATGTCGTAATATCGAACTACACTCCTGGAAATTGAAATAAGAACACCGTGAATTCATTGTCCCAGGAAGGGGAAACTTTATTGACACATTCCTGGGGTCAGATACATCACATGATCACACTGACAGAACCACAGGCACATAGACACAGGCAACAGAGCATGCACAATGTCGGCACTAGTACAGTGTATATCCACCTTTCGCAGCAATGCAGGCTGCTATTCTCCCATGGAGACGATCGTAGAGATGCTGGATGTAGTCCTGTGGAACGGCTTGCCGTGCCATTTCCACCTGGCGCCCCAGTTGGACCAGCGTTCGTGCTGGACGTGCAGACCGCGTGAGACGACGCTTCATCCAGTCCCAAACATGCTCAATGGGGGACAGATCCGGAGATCTTGCTGGCCAGGGTAGTTGACTTACACCTTCTAGAGCACGTTGGGTGGCACGGGATACATGCGGACGTGCATTGTCCTGTTGGAACAGTAAGTTCCCTCGCCGGTCTAGGAATGGTAGAACGATGGGTTCGATGACGGTTTGGATGTACCGTGCAGTATTCAGTGTCCCCTCGACGATCACCAGTGGTGTACGGCCAGTGTAGGAGATCGCTCCCCACACCATGATGCCGGGTGTTGGCCCTGTGTGCCTCGGTCGTATGCAGTCCTGATTGTGGCGCTCACCTGCACGGCGCCAAACACGCATACGGCCATCATTGGCACCAAGGCAGAAGCGACTCTCATCGCTGAAGACGACACGTCTCCATTCGTCCCTCCATTCACGCCTGTCGCGACACCACTGGAGGCGGGCTGCACGATGTTGGGGCGTGAGCGGAAGACGGCCTAACGGTGTGCGGGACCGTAGCCCAGCTTCATGGAGACGGTTGCGAATGGTCCTCGCCGATACCCCAGGAGCAACAGTGTCCCTAATTTGCTGGGAAGTGGCGGTGCGGTCCCTTACGGCACTGCGTAGGATCCTACGGTCTTGGCGTGCATCCGTGCGTCGCTGCGGTCCGGTCCCAGGTCGACGGGCACGTGCACCTTCCGCCGACCACTGGCGACAACATCGATGTACTGTGGAGACCTCACGCCCCACGTGTTGAGCAATTCGGCAGTACGTCCACCCGGCCTCCCGCATGCCCACTATACGCCCTCGCTCAAAGTCCGTCAACTGCACATACGGTTCACGTCCACGCTGTCGCGGCATGCTACCAGTGTTAAAGACTGCGATGGAGCTCCGTATGCCACGGCAACCTGGCTGACACTGACGGCGGCGGTGCACAAATGCCGCGCAGCTAGCGCCATTCGACGGCCAACACCGCGGTTCCTGGTGTGTCCGCTGTGCCGTGCGTGTGATCATTGCTTGTACAGCCCTCTCGCAGTGTCCGGAGCAAGTATGGTGGGTCTGACACACCGGTGTCAATGTGTTTTTTTCCATTTCCAGGAGTGTATATTGTAAGTGCCCCACCAGAGTTCAATCTGTAGGAATCAGCATGGGTTTCGAAAACGACGGTCGTGTGAAATCCAGCTCGCGCTATTCGTCCACGAGACTCAGAGGGCCATAGACACGGGTTCCCAGGTAGATGCCGTGTTTCTTGACTTCCGCAAGGCGTTCCCCACAGTCGTTTAATGAACAAAGTAAGAGCATATGGACTATCAGACCAATTGTGTGATTGGATTGAAGAGTTCCTAGATAACAGAACGCAGCATGTCATTCTCAATGGAGAGAAGTCTTTCGAAGTGAGAGTGATTTCAGGTGTGCCGCAGGGGAGTGTCGTAGGGCGGTTGTTATTCACAATATACATAAATGACCTTGTGGATAACATCGGAAGTTCACTGAGGCTTTTTGTGGATGATGCTGTGGTATATGGAGAGATTGCAACAATGGAAAATTATACTGAAATGCAGGATGATCTGCAACGAATTGACGCATGGTGCAGGAATTGGAATTCAATCTCAATGTAGACAAGTGTAATGTGCTGCGAATACGTAGAAAGAAAGATTCTTTATCATGTAGGTACAATACAGCAGGTCAGCAACTGGGAGCTGTTACTTCCATAAATTATCTGGGAGTAGGCATTAGGAGTGATTTAAAATGGAATGATCATATAAAGTTGATCGTCGGTAAAGCAGATGCCAGACTGAGATTCATTGGAAGAGTCCTAAGGAAATGCAATCCGAAAACAAAGGAAGTAGGTTACAGTACACTTGTTCGCCCACTGCTTGAATATTGCTCACCAATGTGGGATCCGTACCAGATAGGGTTGATAGAAGAGATACAGAAGATCCAACGGAGAGCAGCGCGCTTCGTTACAGGATCGTTTAGTAATCGCGAAAGCGTTACTGAGATGATAGATAAACTCCAGTGGAAGACTCTGCAGGATAGATCCTCAGTAGCTCGGTACGGGCTTTTGTTGAACTTTCGTGAACATACCTTCACCGAGGAGTCAAGCAGTATATTGCTCCCTCCTACGTATATCTCTCGAAGACATCATGAGGATAAAATCAGAGATTAGAGCCCACACAGAGGCATATCGACAATCTTTCTCTGCATGAACAATACGACACTGGAATGGAAGGGAGAACCGATAGAGGTACTCAACGTACCCTCTGCCACATACTGTCAGGTGGCTTGCGGAGTATGGATGTAGATGTAGATGTAGATGTCATTAAGATGAAGGGTGCACATACCTCATTTACACTCCACTAATAAGGTGTCCAGAGTGACAGTTCAACCAAGATAACTATTTCATCTCGTGGTTATCGGTAAGAACCCATTTCCCCTATCCGTCGCTCTGCCCAACACGTGGCAAGGTCATTGAACCAAAGGTGCGGTACTGGGACAAAGGGTTATTGGTCTCGTACGCTGAGGTCATTAAGCCAATAGGGATCGATTCTTCCACTCCCCTCACTTTTCTTCGTTATCCCAAATGAATTTTGTCACTTATTACACATCTTTATTCTGTAGTGAAAGGAGCAGTTTGTTTTCGGAGGTATTTAATATAAACAATAGCAACAAATTAATATTAGATTTATTATTAACAATTATTCAATCTGTATATTGAGCAAGCAGTAAAGGAAACAAAAGAAAAATTCGGAGTAGGAATTAAAATCGATGGAGAAGAAATAAAAACTTTGAGGTTTGCCGATCACATTGTAATTCTGTCAGAGACAGCAAAGGACCTGGAAGAGCAGCTGAACGGAATGTACTGTATCTTGAAAGGAGGATATAAGTTGAACATCAACAAAAGCAGAACGAGGCTAATGAAATGTAGCCGAATTAAGTCGGGTGATGCTGAAGGAATTAGATTAGGAAATGAGACACTCAAAGTAGTATATGAGTTTTGCTATTTAGGGAGTAAAATAACTGATGATGGTCGAAGTAGAGAGGATATAAAATGTAGACTGGCAATGGCAACGAAAGCGTATCTGAAGAAGAGAAATTTCTTAACATCGAGTATAGATTTAAGTGTCAGGAAGTAATTACTGAAAGTTTTTGTATGGAGTGTAGCGATGTATGGAAGTGAATCGTGGACGATAAATAGTTTAGACAAGTAGAGAATAGAAGCTTTCGAAATGTGGTGCTACAGAAGAATGCTGAAGATTAGATGGGTAGATCACATAACTAATGAGGAGGTACTGAATAGAACTGGGGAGAAGAGAAATTTGTGGCACAACTTGACTAGAAGAAGGGATCGTTTGGTAGGACATATTCTGAGGCATCAAGGATCACCAATTTAGCATTGGAGGGCAGCGTGGAGGGTAAAAATCGTAGAGGGAGACCAAGAGATGAATACACTAAGCAGATTCAGAAGGATGTAGGTTGCAGTAGGTACTGGGAGATGAAAAAGCTTGCAAAGGATAGAGTAGCATAGAGAGCTGCATCAAACCAGTCTCTGGACTGAAAACCACCACAACAACAACAACAACATGAAGAATAACTTTTCTCAACCCGCTCGCCTCCTCCTCCTCAAATGGTTCAAATGGCCCTAAGCACTATGGGACTCAACAACTGAGGTCATCGTTCCCCTAGACTTGGAACTACTTGAACCTAACTAACCTCAGGACATCACACACATCCATGTCCAAGGCAGGATTCGAACCTGCGACCGTAGCAACCGCGCTGTTACGGACTGAAGCGCCTAGAACCGCTCGACCACCTCCTCCTCAGTTGAGGTCTGTACACCAGACAAATATTACTGAGATCTCAGAAACGAAACCTAGTGCAGGAATCTTACGGTATTTGACAACAGGTCGCAGCATCGGACCCAGCGACAATAACTCTACAGGCCGCCTCTTTCAAAAAATTACATGGAGCAATGAAAAACTCTGGTTATACGAGGGATATTCAGTAATTAAAGAGACAAACTGATACAGAAAAGAAACAGTTTGTAGGAGGAAATCTGTACTTCCATGACTTTAGGATGGAGTCAGTGGGGCGAGCTGAGAACAGCTAACGGATAAAAATGGTTTTGGTTATAACCTCAATGCCATTTAACGACGGCATGTCTGCTTGCAGTTTCCACAGTCGTTGAACAATGGTCAGTGATCCATTTTTTGATTTCTGAAGGTGACAAATCGGTTGAAATCGTATCTGGAATTATTTTACATGATGGGGAAAGTTGTATGAACCGTAGAAATCTCTGTAAGTGGGTAGAACAGTTCAGAAACGATGAAACGCCAGTGACCAACGAACAGTGGCTTGGCTGGCCAGTTGAAGTGTTGAAGTGCCAAGTCCTTCGCTTTGTTTTGTGACTGTTCGGAAGATCAGAGTACAATAAACAGTACCTAGTATAGTACCGTTGCACAGTCGATACCACAGAGGGAGCCGCCATCTTCGAACGAAGTTGGCAGTACAAGTGTATGGGCCGCCCACCAGCGGTCGCTACTGCAACGGGCGCCGTCCAACTCCGAGCCACATCAGACCCAAGACCCTTGCTTGGCAGCACCACCAGGACGTGAGACTCGGCCGCATACAGAGGCGCGGTCTGCAGTAGCAGTAGCAGCCACACTTAGACCACGACGACGCCAGTAGAGCCACTTGGCAATACAGCGTCGTACATCGCTATTCTGTGTTTACCTCGCCTCAGAGACGTCAACCCACGGCTACGATAGTCAACTTCGTGGAATTTTAACTTCAGTCAAGCTCAACAGACCTATTGTACGGAGACTTAAAACTGTCCACGTAAACGCCGTCAGTAAGCAAAGGATTTTGTACTGCACAACCTGCAGATCTTTAGTGTATAAGTTGCGTATTCACGAAAAAAAAAATGTTCAAATGTTAAGTGCTAAGGTCATCAGTCCCTAAGCTTACACACTACTTAACCTAAATTATCCTGACAAAGGCATACACCCATGCACGAGGGAGGACTCGAACCTCCGCCGGGAACAGCCACAGAGGCGTATTCACAATATATGGTTCAAATGGCTCTGAGCACTATGGGACTTAACATCTGAGGTCATCAGTCCCCTAGACTTAGAACTACTTAAACCTAACTAACCTCAGGACATCACACACATGCATGCCCGAGGCAGGATTCGAACCTGCGATCGTAGCGGTCGCGCGGTTCCAGACTGTAGCGCCTAGAACCGCTCGGCCACCCCGGCCGGCTGTTCAAGTTCATCGTTGATACATTAACTCAGTCTTTTTTATTACAGAGGGTAGCTAAGCCTCTGACCGAACTCGCTGAGCCACCGTTGGACGCTGTTGCGTACTTACAGGATTCGGACATAAGTCATGACAGGGCTAAGTGTTGTGGGTTGGCAGGAGAGCCAACACCGGGTACTATAGGAAGCCGAAACGCACGCGTTTTAGCTCACGCAGGCTGGCGTGAGGTCTGGAACAGGACAAGGAAATTAGACTTTAGAAAAACGGACGTAGCTGGTGGAACACTTAACTGTAATCCATAAATGGTGAACGTCGCTCTTGACGGTACATTATTCATAATCTCAATAGTAACTGGTAATGGCGCCTTGCTAGGTCGTAGCAAATGACGTAGCTGAAGGCTATGCTAATTATCGTCTCGGCAAGTGAGAGCGTATTTTGTCAGTGAACCATCGCTAGCAAAGTCGGTTGTACAACTGGGGCGAGTGCTAGGAAGTCTCTCTAGACCTGCCGTGTGGCGGCGCTCGGACTGCAATCACTGATAGTGGCGACACGCGGGTCCGACGTATACTAACGGACCGCGGCCGATTTAAAGGCTACCACCTAGCAAGTGTGGTGTCTGGCGGTGACACCACACTAAGTACTGCAGCCGTGCCGTCCGTAGTGGCCGTGCGGTTCTAGACGCTACAGTCTGGAGCCGAGCAACCGCTACAGTCGCAGGTTCGAATCCTGCTTCGGGCATGGATGTGTCTGATGTCCTTAAGTTAGTTAGGTTTAAGTAGTTCTAAGTTCTAGGGGACTG
This sequence comes from Schistocerca serialis cubense, assembly GCF_023864345.2. Classification (NCBI taxonomy): domain Eukaryota; kingdom Metazoa; phylum Arthropoda; class Insecta; order Orthoptera; family Acrididae; genus Schistocerca; species Schistocerca serialis. Next base: position 793,858,327 of record NC_064639.1, on the reverse strand, counting down.
ATGACCTCAGTAGTTAAGTCCCATAGTGCTCAGAGCTATTTGAACCATTTGAACCTACAACTCGCCCTGAGAATGTTGACTACGACGATTTAGCAGCAGCTTCACAGAAGCATTTTAATGAACTCATTCTCGTAGCAGCTGCGAGGTTCCAATTTTTTAGATTGTCCAGGAAGCCAGAGCAAACTAACAAAAGGTCGAAAATTTGAGAGGCTTAAACAGGCAGTGGAAATTTAAATGAGACTGTGGCAAATATTATAGTGAGGAGATGTTGCGTGATGCCTTTATCAAAAATGTCGGTCGTCTCAGAAATCAAATTCTGAGATACCATGATTCTACTATCAAGCAAGTTCTCGATCTGTTTTGATCACCAAGACTTACTAGATAATGTGGTGTCCCTGCACATTTCCGTTGTTCAAGCAAGTGGCAGCAGTAAGCAGCCCGTGCGCGCAGGTCCAACGCGAACCGGTCCAGCCAGACACGGCCCGTGCGACGCGGCGGCCGCAGTAAATACCCTCCTCGTGTTAAACAAGCAGTAAACGAAGTGAAGTCACTCGCTCAGTGCGTCAAGGCGCGAAAGCTTTTGCTTGTAGGAAGGCATAATGCTTTAAATGACGCAAATGGTGATGTTGTTGTAGTTTTGGTCTTCAGTCCAGAGACTGGTTTGATGCAGCTCTCCATGCTACTCTATCCTGTGCAGGCTTCATCTCCCAGTACCTACTGCAACCTACATCCTTCTGAATCTGCTTAGTGTATTCATCTTTTTGTCTCCCTCTACGATTTTTACCTTCCACGCTGCTCTCCAGTACTAAATTGGTGATCCATTGATGCCTCAGAATATGCCTACCAACCGACCCCTTCTTCTAGTCAAGTTGTGCCACAAATTTCTCTTCTCCCCAATTCTGTTCAATACCTCCTTATTAGTTATGTGATCTACCAATCTAATCTTCAGCATTCTTCTGTAGCACCACATTTCGAAAGCTTCTATTCTCTTCTTGTCAAAACTATTTATCGTCCACGTTTCACTTCCATACGTGACTACACCCCATACAAATGCTTTCAGAAACGACTTCCTGACACTTAAATCTATACTCGATGTTAAAAAATTTCTCTTCTTCAGAAACGCTTTCCTTGCCACTGCCAGTCTATTTTTACATCCTCTCTACTTCGACCATCATCAGTTATTTTGCTCCCCAAATAGCAAAACTCATTTATTACTTTAAGGGTCTCATTTCCTAATCTAATTCTCGCAGCGTCACCCGATTTAATTCGACTACTTTCCATTACCCTCGTTTTGCTTTTGTTGATGTTGATACGTCCAATTATTTTGCATGGAAAGGCAGTTTCACAACAATGCTGGTGCATTGAAAATGCAAGATAGTAGTGTGATGCAACTGCGTCCAAACCAGTTTCATGCAAACGGTGTTAATTCTAAGTCAGTTTCCACGTCAAAGAATTTGTCTTCAATCCAGAGAAAAGCTAACAAGTTATTCGTGTCTTTAAACATCTGTCAGCAAGAGGTGTGTACTGAAATAGACACAAAAGCAACAGTCACTCTGTTTAACAGGTGTACATACGAACGACTAGGTCAGCCAAAAATTTTAAAGTCACGAACTGTGCTATCCACATGCAGTGGAAGTGATGTTCCAATCCTAGGGGTACGTAGTCTCCTTTCCCCCTTTAGTAAAGTAACTACAACAGTGTCATTTGTGTTGCTATGTGCAAAAGACAGTCCACATACATTGAAGAGGCAAAGAAACTGGTACACCTGCCTAATATCGTGTAGGGCCCCTGCAACACGCAGAAGTTCCGCAACACGACGTGGTATGGAGTCGACTAATGGCTGAAGGAGTGCTGGAGGGAACTGACACCATGAATCCTGCAGGGCTGTCCATAAATCCGCAAGAGTACGAGGGGGTGGAGACCTCTTCTGGGGAGTTTCGTGGCCACCGGAAGTGTTTAAACCCAGAAGAGCGTTCCTGGAGCCACTCTGCAGCAATTGCGGACGTGTGAGGTGTCATATTATCCTGCTGGAATTGCCCCAGTCCGTCGGAATGCACAATGGACATGAATGGATGCAGGTGATTGGACAGGATGCTTGCGTATGTGTCACCTCTCAGAGTCGCAACTAAACGTATCAGGGAGCCCATATCATTCCAGCTGCACACGACCCAACCATTACAATGCCTTCACCAGCTTGAACAGTCCCCTGCTGATATGCAGGGTCCGTGGATTCATGAGAATGTCTCCAAATCGGCACACGTCCATCCGCTCGATACTGTGTGGAACGAGAATCGCCCGACCATGCAATGTGTTTCCAGTCATCAACAGTCCAATGTCGTTGTTGAAGGGCCCAAGGGAGACGTAAGTGGTTGTGTCTTGCAGTCATCAAGGTTACACGAGTGGACCTTCGGCTTCGAAAGCCCATAACGATGATGGTTCGCACGCTGATGCGTGTTGATGGCCCAGTATTGAAATCGGCAGCAATTTACGGAATAGTTCCACTTCTGTCACGTTGAACAATTGTCTTGAATCGTCGTCGGTCCCTTTCTTACGGGATCTTTTTCCAGCTGTAGCAATGTCGGTGATTTGATGTTTTACCGGATTCCTGATATCCACGGTACACTCGTAAAATGGCCGTACGGGAAAATCTGCTCTTCATCGCTACCTTGGAGATGCTGTGTCCCGTGGCTCGTGCGCCGACTATAACACCACATTCAAACTCACTTAAATTTTGATAACCTGCCATTGTAGCAGCAGTAATCGATCTAACAACTGCGCCAGACACTTGTTGTCCTATATAGACGTTACCTACCTGCCCGTTTACGTATCTCTGTATTTGAATACGCATGTCTACACCTGTTTCTTTGGCGCTTCAGTGTGTTTTTGGCATGGACGCCTTTGACTTCTTTGGTTTGTGAATTCAGGACAATGTTTTGCCTGTCAACACATTCGTATCTGATTACAATATATTTAAACTGTGCAGCGAACGGTCCGTGCGGCTCCTCCCGTCGGGTGTTCGAGTCCTTAGCAAAAGTTAGTTTAAGTTAGATTAAATACTGTGTAAGCTTAGGGACCGATGACCTCAGCAGTTTGGTCCCATAAGCCCTTACCACAAATTTCCAAATTTTTCTAAACTGTGGAACGAATTTCAGGATCTCTTCCAAGACTCATTAGGCAAGGTCAACGATTTTGAAGCTCGTACTACTCTGAAAGAAAATCCACAACCGAACTTCTGTTGGGCACGGCCAGTCCCACATGCCGTTAAGGACGAAGTAGCAAATGAATTAAGACAGTGGAAAGAACAAACTGTCGTGGAACCAGCCACAACAAGCCAGTGGGCTTCGACTTTAGTCGTACTAACAGAGGCAGATGTTCCAGTTACTTGGACGACATAATCTTTCCCCGTCGCAACCGGAAGAACACTTAGCCAATTTGTGTACTTCATTTAAAGTGTTATCCTCAACAGTCTATGTTACAAGAAGAGAAAATGTTCTTCCTTTCAGACCGAGATGGCCTATTTGGGACATGCGATCAATGTGCGAGGCATTTATCCAACACAGGGACATCTCAGAGCTATCCATGATTTTCCAGAGCCGTGCAATGTTACGTTAGGCAAACTGACGTAAAGTATTCGATTTATTCCGAATGCCGCACCTTCCCTGCTTCGCCTCCGTCGGAAGGACGTTCCGCTTGCGTGGTCAAAATACTATATGTCAGACTTCCAGAAGTTGAAAGATGCATTACTAAGTGACACATGCCTAACACACTTCGACTAGACAAAATCAGTCGCTTTGGCTATCGATGCTTCCTCGAACAGGATCGGGGCAGTTCTGTCTCGCCGTATCGATGTTGCTGATCGACCGACCGCCTATGCATCGAAGCTGTAAACAAGACTCAGTGCGATTGCTGGCAACTCGAGAAAGTAGCTCTCGCCGTCATCTATGGAATTGTCAAGTTTCACCAATATCTGTATGGGCGAAAGTTCTTCATAGTGACGGATCACCAGCCGCTGACATCTTTGTTCCGTCTGTCCTGCCTCGCAGAAACTGCAGCGCTAGTGACTCGTTTTTTTCAAATTATCAGTATGTAATTTTGTACCGTCCAACAACCAAGTACTCAAACGCTGACACATTCATACGACTTGCTGTTTGGACTCATCTAGTATCCGACCTGTCAGAAGAGTGATGTCTCTCTGGGAATGCTCAGGAAGCAGCAACGGATCAATAACTTCCTTTAAAGCATCACTAGGCAAAAGCAGCGGATCGACATCTGCAAGTTTTGCTACATTTCATCCGCATTGGTTGGCCCAGGTCTGTCGAGACATTACCAAATGCTTTGGTTCGTCGTTACTTCGTACTCTGGCGTGCTCTTTCTATGCAGAAAGGTGTGATTCTCCTTCACATGGAGTCAGATCAGTCACGAGTTGGCATTCCCAAGTTATTGCAAAAGAAAGTGATTTGGTTACTGCAACCATGGTCATGTGGGTACAGTCCGAACCAAACATTCGGCAATACGCCATTGTACATATGTGGGAATAACCATCCAAATTGAGAAGGTGACTAAAAGCTGCCAAACCTGTGCAGAACATCAAGCTCCTCCCCCACAGAAGTTTTTCGAGTGGCCTCACGCAACTGCCCCATGGCAGATACCGCATACTGATTTCGTAGATCCATTTTGGAATATCAGATGGATGATAGTGGTGGATGCTTTTAGTAAATTGCTGCTCATTGTTACCTTGCAGTCTAAAACTGCGAGGCAAATGGTTCAAATGGCGCTGAGCACTATGGGACTTAACTTCTGAGGTCATCAGTCCACTAGAACGTAGAACTACTTAAAACTAACTAGCCTAAGGACATCACACACATCCATACCCGAGCAAGGATTCGAACCTGCGACCGTAGCGGTCTCGCGGTTCCAGACCTAGAACCGCTCGGCCACTCAGGCCGACAAACTGCGAGTCAGACAATCAAGGCAATGATATCGATATTTTGAATCGAGGGACTCCCTGAAGTCGTCGTGTCACGTAATGGACCGCAGTCTGCTTCAAGAGAATTTCTGCAATTTTGTGAAGCCAACGGTATTCAACATTTCATCCCTCGTCCAACGGTGAGGCCGAACGATTGGTCCGAACATTGAAGCAGCAGATGTTCAGACTTCATGTCTTCTGTACTTACGAGCAAGCTCTTCAGCCTTTCTGTCATCCTACCACTCACATCCATTCAGTGGAAAATAACCAGCAGAATTACTAAATGGCTGTCATCGTCGAACTCTTCTGCATCTGCTCGCTACGGTCGCAGGTTCGAATCCTGCCTCGGGCATGGATGTGTGTGATGTCCGTAGGTTAGTTAGGTTTAATTAGTTCTAAGTTCTAGGCGACTAATGACCTCAGAAGTTAAGTCGCATAGTGCTCAGAGCCATTTGAACCATTTGCATCTGCTACGGACGTGGAACCGATGCAGACGCTGATGCGGCGCTGATGACTTCCCGGCATCAGTCGTCGGAAACGGATCAGGATCTCCCGCTTGGCATTCATCACAACGCCAGCAACCCATAGTATGCAGAGATGTCGACGGCAAGTCCACATCTAGTCTTAGGTGTGCATCCTATACCTGGCTTTTTGGCCGATGTTTCTGGGCATTCGAGAGGCGGATGCCGGGACGTGGGCAGGGATGCTGCATAGCCCGACAACTTTGTCCCCTCACTACATGACGACGGTCAGGAAGTTGGGGGAGAGCAGGAGGGCTATCGTTAGACAATCAATACCACACAGAGGGCCGTCATCGTCGAAGACCACAAAGTTGGCTGCACTAGTGCAAAAGGCCGTCCAAATTCGAGGCTCTCCAGGCCCACGACACCTGTGCGGCAGCACCACCAGGGCGTGAGACCGACAGTATATGGAAGAGCTGTCTGCACTGGCAGGCCAGTTACTTTTTGGGCTCAGCCAGTTTAATCTACGACTATGACAGCACAGTCGCTTGGCAGTACAGCGACGTACATCGCTATTCTGTGTTTACCTCGCCTCAAAAACGTCAATCCACGACTAGAATAGTCAGCTTCGTGGAACTTTAACTTCAGTCAGGCGCAACAGACCTATTGTGCAGAGACTTAAAATTGTCCATGTTAATGCCATCAATAACCAAAGGACTTTGTACTGCACCACCTGCGGATCTTTAATGTATAAGCTGCATGTACACAATATATGTATTTTACGGTGATGTTTGTTATTCATTCTACGCTTAATTTATGCTTCAGTTCCTGTGCACCTTCCTGAACACAACTGTGTTTTGTACACGTGTCTACCACTCTGACGCATATTGTTTGACGCCGACGCTAAGCGCCTTAACACATACTACTCAGACATACTGAAGAACCAAGTAAAGCTAGTATTATGAGAAAAACAATTGGTGGGACAGAGGCTCAAACAACACAGACTTCTTTGCATCAAGTATAACAAAAGCTAGTTCCTAGTTGGAGCAAGTGTGTCAATACTAGTTCAAAAGGCTCTGAGCACTATGGGACTTAACAGCTGTGGTCATCAGTCCCCTAGAACTTAGAACTACTTAAACCTAACTAACCTAAGGACATCACACACATCCATGCCCGAGGCAGGATTCGAACCTGCGACTGTAGCAGTCGCGCGGTTCCGGACTGCGCGCCTAGAGCCGCGAGACCACCGCGGCCGGCGTGTCAATACTGATGGAGATTATGCTGAGTAGTAAAAGTCTCATTTTGTAAAAATACGGTGCTTTTCCTAGACCTATTTGTCTCATTAATTTTTGAATGACCCTCTTATATGTAAATTGATGCATCTTATATCGGAGGCCAATGAACTTTCATGTCATAAGTAGACCAAGCATATGGTTGTCTGAAAAGAAGTCCACAGCTCGTAGTCTACTGGCTAGCGTTGCTACCTCCAGATCACGGGGTCCCGGGTTCGATTCCCGGCCGGGATGGGGATTTTCTCTTCCCAGGGACTGGTTGTTTGTGTTGTCCTAATCATTTCATCATCATCTTCATCATTCGTGACAGTGGCTAGATTGGACAGTGATAAAAATCGGACTGTGGAAAAATTGGAGCGTCGTACGGGCACTGGTGACCGCGCAGTTGAGCGCCCCACAAGCCAAACATCATCAACGCGTCTGAAAAGAAACAGATTTTGAACAGTAATTCAACAATAGACTTTTGAGGATAAAAGCTATGAGTCTTGGTGAATTAGTCAAGGAAATTTTTGTCTGAAAAAAGGGACCTCGTAGAATAAAGCTTTAACTACTAGGGAATTATTTCAGATCCATAATTTAATGTACAGTAAACGTCTAATTCAATCTGAATCTCTTTTAAAATACTGGTGATATCATCCTGATAGAGCTAATCAAACTGGAACCACCGTTTTCCTTTCAGTTAACACTATATCCTGCTCGTTTCTGGAGTCTGATAAATTAATTTTTGGTTTAGCAGCCACATGCGATAGGTACTGTACATGTGGGCTGCTAACGAATGTGCCAAGTAAGTACTAGTGTACCCATAATTCCTTCTATGGTCAACACAGTACGGAACAGTGTTGACTGAGAATCATGTTCAACTGCAGTAGGCGAGGCTACTGAGAGTATCACCAGGTAGTTTGGAGAATGTGTTCCCTGTCGGCTGTGGTAGCCCAGTAGTTAATGAACAGAAAACTTGATCCTTTATTACGAGACGCGATAACTCGTAACATGAGTACTAACATACGCGAGCGAGATTTTTTATGAAAAGACACCGGGAGTAAATAGCTATTGGACGCTGTTGCGACTTACAGGATTCGGACATAAGTCATGACAGGGCTAAGTACTGCAGCCGTGCCGGCCGTAGTGGCCGTGCGGTTCTAGACGCTACAGTCTGGAGCCGAGCAACCGCTACGGTCGCAGGTTCGAATCCTGCCTCGGGCATGGATGTGTATGATGTCCTTAGGTTAGTTAGGTTTAATTATTTCTAAGTTCTAGGCGACTGATGACCTCAGATGTGAAGTCCCATAGTGCTCAGAGCCATACTGCAGCCGTGCATGCACTTTAAGTCACCCTGGCCAACCACTGGCTGAGGCAACCAAAGAGGACGGCCCCCCTGCAGTAAGGAGACGATAGATTCACCTCGGTGACACTTCTCTGTGACGTTACTATGACATGTACTGTCCCAATTTCGAAAGTCGAGGGCGCCTGTCGACTTTCGTGGCCATTTCGAGTTCGTCATTTCGAGTACTGAGAAGTTACATTTGATAGGTTTTAAACTACAACGTATGATTACATGCTGCTTCAAATATTGAGGATCTCTCGAAAACGTATCGTTGTTAGTAGGGCTTGTTATAATTAAATATAAGGTAAAAACATAACGGTAGTTGAAGTCTTCAAGGTATCAAAATAGGAAACCGAGTGTCACAAGTGTCCACAATGGAATAATGCGCACAATGTCGGCCAATCAAGAACAGTATAACTGGTCCACTGGTTCGCGTCCTGCTAGTCCTAATATTTCTTTTATTTCGCTTTTCTAAAAGATTCTGGGAGGCTGTTAATTTAAGGAAAGTATGTTCCGTAATATTCAACGTTACATGTAGGAGCGGCCTCTTCCAGAATTGAGCTGTCGTCGTCAATAGTTTACAAAGTAAGCATGAAATACATAAAAGCCAGTAACTGTTCGAAATACGTTGATCACCTGGTAAAAAAACTAAGTCCCTCTCAAAACAAGAAGCACAGAAAAAGTCTGATACATCTGAAAAAGAATTAAAAGGTAACTTAGTCCCAGCCGTCTATAAAGTATAAGAAAGTTTTTTGAGGAATCTTGTTTTACAAACACGAACTTGTTATACATATGCAGACGAAATGTATTCAAGTACTGGTACAGGAATGTAGCTGCTACTGGTTTTTTATCGTTGTTTCAGTTACTTCCAAGTTTAAAGGAAGAAGTTCATTTTTCTCGTAGTGAGCTGTAATTTTTTGAGAAAATTAGAACATACATGCCCAGCACACTTTTACCATAGGAGAAGCTTACTGTTAAGTACTTTAGGTAAGACATAATTACGTAAATAACAAGTATGAAATTGGCAGAGTCTCACTTTCTAGATTACATAAGATTAGATTAGATTCAGTTTTCATACCACAGACCCAAAAATGAGATGACTCTCGTGGGTGTGGAACATGTCAGAAAGAATAACATAAAAAAACATAAAACTTTTGAATACATTACTTACTACCCCGATTATTTGTCAGGTGATTGTCAAAATAGGTGAATACATTACAGTAAACTGGAACTGTTAATATTTACAGAATTAATATACTGTCAGATCAAAACACTGTTATGCACTTTTAATAAATTTATCATACACAAAATACCTTATCTTGACTGTTATGACCAAGTGCCAGCAGAACTGAAATATAAGAGACATTTTTACTTATGATAGTCTAACAGTCCCTGTTCAGATACTCATCTATAGAGTAGAAGGAGTTGCCTATCAAAAGTCTTTCAAACTATGTTTAAACAGTGCTTTATCTGAAACCAAGTTTTTAATTATTGCTGGCAATTTACTAAAATGTACGTTCCTGACTACTGCACCGCTTCTTGGACGAAGGTAAGTGATTTTAGGTATTATGTAGATTATTCTTATTCCTAGAACTAACAGTATGTATAGAGCTATTAGTTGGAAATAGAGATATATTACTTGCAACAAATTTCATTAAGGAGTTAATATACTGAGAAGCAGTGGTTAGAATACAAAGTTCCTTGAACAGGTTTCTACGTGATGTTCTTCAATTTACACGACAAATGATTTTTATTACACGCTTTCGCACGCCAAAAACTTTTGTTCTGTTTGATAAGTTACCTGAAAATAATATCTTGTATGACATAATAGAATGAAAGTAAGCAAAATATGCAAGTTTTTTTTTATATTTATGTCTCCTACATCTGACATCATTCTCGCTGCAAACACAGACTTGTTTAGGCGCTTTGGCAATTCTAGGGTATGCCCTTCCCATTTGAATTTATTATCGAGTTGTAATCCAAGAAATCTAGCACTGTCAACCTCTTCGATCTGCATGTCTTCATATGTTATACACATGCTGGAAGAAAATCTCTTACAGGTTCTGAACTGCATATGGTGGATATTTCCAAAGTTTAATTATAGTGAATTAGCTTTAATCCATTTATTAATGTCAGTGAAAATTTGATTAGCAGCTATTTCTAAATCTGTACTTGACTTGCTACTTATTGGATTGTTTACATCGTCTGCAATCAAAACAAAATTAGCATCTAGCAATCTAACAGACGAGAGGTCATTAATGTATACAAGAAAAAGCAATGGCCCCAAGATGGAATCTCGAGGAACACCACATGTAATTAATTCCCAGTCAGATTAATACTGACTGCTTACTCCTCAGGTATTTCGCAACGACACCGTTTGTTTCCTGTTAGACAGATAAGACTCAAACTATTCCACAGCATTGACAGTGACACCATAACAAACTAATTTACTTAAGAGAATGCTGTGGTTCACACAGTCAAAGGCTTTTGACAGCTCACATAAAATGCCAGCAGCCTCTAATTTCTTATCTAAAGAATTAAGTGCATTCTCACTATAGGTGTAAATAGCTACCTCTAAGAAACCCAAACTGTGACTTGGACAATATATTATTTGCAGTCAGATGCTTAAGGAAACGCTTGAACACAACCTTTTCAATTGTTTATGAAAACGCTGGCAAAACTGGTATTGGTTGATAGTTTGATGGTATCTCGTTATCCCTCTCCTTGTAAAGAGACTTAACTTCAGCACATTTTGTTCAGTCTGGAAATGTTACGCTGATAAGAGACTGATTATACAGTGTATGATAGAACTGAACTCACATGAGCACTCTATGATTAACTTCGTTGGTATGTTATCATACCCACTAGACTACTTAGATTTTAAGGATTTTATAATGGATACTACTTCTTGGGAGATGTGAATGTCATTTCCATTTTACTGAAGTTATTTTTAAAGACTAGTCTCAGATACTCCATTGCACTGTTCGCCGAATCTACTAACCCCAAGTTGTCAGTAACAGAAATAAAGTACTTCTTTAAGAGGTTTGGAACGCTACATGCACCTGTTAGCAATATCTCATTTGTTTTTACAGTTATCTGTTCCTCTTCCTTTTTGGCCCGACCTGTCTCTGTCTTCACTATATTCTTCATTATATTCTATAGTCTTCAAAGAAAGAAAAGGCAACAATAGTTTCCAAAATTTAAATTAATGTAAAAATTGAAGATATGAGTTACTGAGCAAGAATGGCTGCACGTTTCAACAGTACTCCGTATTTGCAATCTTTTCACGGCTTCGAAAGTGTGTTATGGTATTATTACTTCTAATACTATAGTGAGCAAAGCACGTAAAATATATTATATGTAACTAGACAAAACTACGTCACATGTATGGTCCTCACATGGATAAACAGATCAATTAATACGAAGTCAATAAACAGGTCAACTCGAATAAGACGACGAAAGATGTGACTTACCCACAGGTATGAAATCAATAAATCTGTTTCAGTTTTATACTACTAATAGGGTACACACAATGACTGGGTATTTGCACATCATTTCTGAAAAGAACATAACCTTATTACCCACACATTACTTTCATGCTCGAAAACGGAAACCAGTCACATTATTTCAGATGGGTGAACTGCTATTACAGAAATGTTCGTGAAACGGTGGCACGAATCAACACGATGATGGTGCCAACTGCCAATTGAAATCGTGTGAAATCGTGAGACTCTACCCTTACCACAGTACCTCTCCGTAAACACAGGATGGATGACCGTTTCACAGGAAGCTCGCCGCACTCAGATTCGACACGACCACGCAGGTCAATAGACGTCCCCGAATGTCGAAACTGGGCATGTGCGCGCCATAGAGACGACAGGGAGAAGTGTCACCGAGGTGAATCTAGCATCTACCCCTGCATTGGGCTGGTGTGGTGCGGCTGGCGACGCAGAAGCGCTGCCGGCTCCTGTCCTCGAGCCGTTCATATTGATTTACGATCGCCCTTCGGACGGCAGTTGATAGCCCGAGTCCTGTGAAATGAAACCGATAGCCCGACGCGAAGAGTGCCGTGCTGCCTACTGTAGGCGCCGTTTCGAGTGGAGAGGGGCAGCGGGCGGCTCACGTCGACTGAGTCCGCGAACCGCTCAGCCGTTGCTGTTCATTTACGTCGCAGGAGGCTCTCAGACTGCACGTTAGATGGCAACTGAACTGAACAAAGTAGCTAAAATGCAAACGCAGTACACTCTGCTCTTAATACCCAGGTGCAAACACTACTTACCTGATGCCATTTTTCGAGGACTTACTACGTTTTTTTCACTCAAATAAGAAAAAAGTGAAACATATCAACACGTGCGTTAAAAAATATACAGGGTGTTCCCAAAAAAACCCGAAAAGGTTTAGGGACAGGTTTCTTACACTGAAACAGGAAAAAGTCTAGTAAGATGGCCTTTAAAATGCATACTTTAAGAGAGCTAACAGAACCTGTTCATCTTCGATACTATGAAATACATCTCTTCAACATCATGCTCTTTGCTGTCCATATTTTTGGAGCAGGTAGAATGAACCACAACAAGAAAAAAAGTCTAGTAAGCATGAGGTCTAGAATGCATACCTTAACAAGTATGAGCACTTGTTCATCCGAAGAGATGTGCTTACACTGGCGAAGATGAACAAATGCTCATAACTCTTAAAGTATGCATTGTAGATCCCATGTTTATCAGAAATTTCTTTCTTGGTTTGGTTCATACTGCCCTCACCTATCACATGAAAAGCAAAGCCTCTGCAGTAGGAGAGATCTGTTTCATAATATCGTAGACGAACAAGCCCTCGTTTCTCTTAATTATACGCATTTTAGAGCCCTTGTTTACCAGACATTTTTCTTGTTTTGGTGTAAGCTTGCCGATGTTTCTTCGAGACATTCTCCATATAGCCAAATAATAAGACTTTTAACAATAATACCCTCTGTACAAAAGAACAGTACATCATACTCTGTGGACGATCTATAGCGTTATGTCTGTTGACCATATGTAAATTATCTTTGTGGCAGGTTTATTTTGTACGTTTGCTGTTTTGTTAGTGTACGCACGCGCACAGAAAATTAAGCCTGATGTTTAATGTGTGAAAGTTTCTGCATTTCTGTGTGAGAGAAAACCGTAAATAGAAGTTTCTTCCAAATTTTACATTAACTCTGTATAAAGATAGATCATTAATTTCAAACTGCGTATGTTTATAGATTATACCAAAGCTGACAGAACAAAGCAGCATTTCACACGCCAAAAATATCGCGGATGAATTCCACAATACACAAAAAGCGCATTTGAAAATGGAAATAATATTCGTAAATGCATCGTACTAAAGAAATAAAAAGAAAATCGGGACTGTTAGAAGAGAAAGTCAAATTTCAAAACGTACAGTACTTGTATTACCACAAATCCAAAAGTGGAAACTTTGTGTAGACGGTGTAACGGGAACAAGTGCACATATTTCTATTAATGTAGAATATTAGTCATAGTTATTACAAGTCGTATGTTCGTAGATTGAATAGTACCTCCAAGTACATGCGGCAAGAGCAAGCAATTAAATCTCATCTTCCCCTACGCAGTAAGTCAGGTTTTGAGGTATGGATGCATCAAGACAAAGCAGTTAGTCTATAAACACAGGCGTAGACCACTTACTGTTGGTGGTGCAGTTACGACCATGCAAAAAAACATTCGGTCGTAAAGTCTGTGGCTTGTCTATGGGAAGACTGTTGAGTGCAGAAAAAGAAAGCCAACACAATGGCGTATGTCTATCTTAAGGTACCACAGATAAAAATATCTGCACTTATACCCGTTACACCTCATGTATCTGAACTTTACTTGCTTGATAGCAAACTAGTAGACAAACTATACTCTCTCAGTTGAGAACTGTAGTTAACAGGTAGTTGTTACAGACTGGTTGCATTAGTACGCCTGGAAATGAATAGACATAGTCTTACAAAGTATTGATTACGTTCAGGTGGTGGCATTGACTGTCTCGTATTGTCACAACAGACAGACGGACCACAGAGTAGCAAGTCAGTTGGTAATTAGATGCTGACCAACATCAACCACCTCGTCAGAAAAGTACAGGAGCCAGCCCCTCACATGCGGTCTGCTGCTTACCACACATCATATGGCAAACAGATTACGCCAGTATACCCCCGATTCTCTAAACAATCGAACACGTGTGTGAAACACCTTAGAAAGTCTGATTACATAAGAAAATCAGTTAATATGAGAAATATCTGAATTTAAGCAAGTAAGCTAGAGAAAGTTTAGGAAAGATTTGAAATTTTGCTTAAAGTTTATTGGAAGTCGCTAAGTACTCTCATTATGAAACGCTGAATGCATGTAATCTGGGTAATTTGCGCTCCATTAAAAGCAAAAGGCAGTATTTCACGCATCTCAATGTTTATGATGTCATATTTCCTGAATGTGTCGTAAAATGATATAATGTTTCAGGTAAATTCAGTTATATGTGTAGATACTGACTACAAACTGTGTTGCGAGTAGGGTTGGTAGTAACAAAGTAATAAATTAAAACGCTGTGTCCAATACTGAAGTTTGACAGTATGAACAGAGAAAATGTAGTAAACGATAAATTTTGTCCTTTCACAATTTTGTGGCGGTCCAAGCTAGAAGAAATTTCGTAAAGGTTAAAAATTATGTGTAAACTTCGCTGGAGTCAGTAGTTCCTCTAACTCTCAAATACTGGATGAATGACGTCCGGGTGTTTGTGCATTGTAAGTTACGCTGCTTGAAGAAGAAGACGCGGTTTGTAACTTTAATACTTGTCTAATTGTGTTGTATTTTTAACATAAGATTATACCTCTTAAAGAGTAGATGAAGAAAGAATTTTGCACTTTCAAATTAGTTCAATAATCACACAAAATATTGAAAATCTAATTTCTGTTACTCCTGGAATCCGTTATATAGGCAATCAGTCAATAGGTATTAGGTTCCGTAATGGCGGTGTAGTATAAATAATGCAGGTGGGCGCAGAAACACAGCAATTGGAGTCTCAATGGACGGAAAACTATCGCCTTGAGTAAGTACTCGATGTATTGAGTCATACCAGACGATGGTATGGTGGGAGCCATTAAGGAGACTGCCGGGGGTTTACGTGCATGCCACTGTTTACATGGGATTAAATGATATGGCATCATTTTGCAACAAAATCATTGTAGCATGTCTTGTAAACAAATGTTGTTAAGTACTGATTTCCGTGTATATGATATTCTCTATGATGGAGGAGGCACAATATCTTCTAACCGCAAAAAGCCACGAGATAGACAGAAAATCACACACACAAACATCACATAGTCATGCAAACAAATATACAAATGCACGTGAAAATTAGAGGGTAAGTAACTGGTGCAGCTTTCATTACCTAAATCACGAACGAAACAGATTCAGGCTTTCCTTAAACATCTGAGATGATGAAAGAAATTAAGTTATAAGTGCCTAGCCAAGCAATGAAAGTAATGTTCAAAAGCATGAAAATGGAAGTTTTCAAAACGATTACACACATAAAGTTCAACAAAGAGTGTTGGTAATTAGGTCTGATTCGTAACTACACTAAAGTTAAACTGGGATACAGAATCACTGTACAAAAACTGTGAAGCGGAAAGTAGCAGCAATATGGTTAAATACAGAAATAAAGCTATTATACAACAAGAAATACATTATAAACAGACAACTTTTGGACATATGTTTACAAACAGCAATCAGCTTGGACCCTAATACATGACATAGTTTGTAAGGAGTACCTTAAGATCTCTAACGCACACAGTAAGAATCTGAACAGTCTGAAATCTAAACAATATTAGAATAGTAAAGAAGGGAACATTGTTAAAACCACACACATTTTACAGCAGAACACTAACAAACACAGGTATAGAATGTAATGAATGAGAGTTAAAACCCCCCGAACAAAGTTTAAAATGTAATGCAAAAGAAAACGTGTCAGACAGCACACTGAAACAGCTCGTAGTGGCAATAAAGAACGTTACAGACGTTGCAAAACTGAACAGAAATGAAAAATATGCTATAGGTCACAAACTAAACAAACTCTTTCAAAAGAAAGTAGTGAAGTACGAAAATAACCATCGACACATCAGATGAAAGCCACACAATTGTCATTATAAAGAAAGTTAATACTTCGAGAAAAGTCTTATACTTTCAGAGAAAACGACACAGTACAACTTAACAAACCTCCAACAAAACAATTCCGTAACAAAAAAAGGACAGTTGAAGAAATCACATTTGTTATTGACAGAATGTGAAAAGTAATAAATCATGTGTATCAACCTTAAAGCTCTCCTGTTAAGATCTCAATCTAAGGTAGCCAAACAAGGTACACATACTGTAGTTAACAGTATGAATATCCCTGCATACAAACTATCTCACATGCTCGGTCAGTTTCTAAAAAGTATTTCACATATGAAAGAACATATAGTGTAAAAAGCAGAACCACACTAGTCACTGAAATAAAATAAACAGATATTCCAGATGGTGCTCATTTTATATCACTAGACAGGCAATCCTATATTCCAATATCCCTGTTAAAGAAACCATTGCGGTAATAAAGAACAACTTACTAAAGGATAAAAAGTGTTCAGAAGGTGAAATTACTGAATTTATAGAGATAGTAGAAGTAATCCTCAACCACATTAACTTTGCCTTCAATGGTAACATTTATCAGTAACCAGATGGGCTAGCTGTGGGCTCATCCATATTTGTCACAATAGCAGACATTTTCATAAACCACCTAGAACAGAAAATATTCAGCACCTGGGAACCCTGCTTAAGAAACATAGTATACTATAAAAGATATGTAGGTGATACTTTAATTTTACTCAGCTTTCGCCACAAGCAGAAAATTACGACAGAAACTAGTGCACACTTTCTACAATAAAGAAGATGAGGTCTCAGTATCAGGAATGTGCAATATAACACGTAAAACTTGCCCAATTACTACATAGGACAAGCTGGAAGGAATTTTCAAATTAGATACATTGAACATATCAACTGTTACACACATAATCAGTTTACAAAATCACCAATAGCAACACATGTAAAAAAAAAAAACACTGGACACCCATTCTCAAACATACAAGATGATCTCAAGATACTCCACCAATTCCAAAATTTAATACAACGGATTTAATGGAGTAGCTTGAGAGAAAAAGTTCTCAATGACAAATCAGATAGTTGATCAGTTAACTTCTTCAAATGTTTCTGCTGCATATGATAACTGTCACAATTTCCGTAAATACGTACATTTATCAATCAGAAAAAAATTTGATAATTTATTAGTCAATAGTAGTAAATAAACATTTTATAATTTAGAACCTCATATACATACATACATACATAATGTAATCCAAAAGCACTATAACACCTCAGACTGCGCAAAAACCCTTTGTAAACCATAGTGTCATAATATCTTTGTAGCATGTTTTGTTTGGGTGTATGTATTATTCTGTGTAATGGGGAGGAGGGGGGGGGGAGGCAGGGGGGCACGATACCTGTAAGTAGACAAACAAAAATGCCATTTCTAACACTAGCATTTGACAACACTCAAAGATTAATTTAGCCTGATTTTTGGACTGCAGTCTAAACGCAAAAAGACGCAATAGAGGCAGCAAATAATATATGCAAACAGCACCAACCATATTCATGTAAACAAATGCACAAATCCAGTTGAAAATGAGAAATTCTCGAAACTCATTGTGTTAAGCTCATAACGTAAGTAACCAATGCATTTTACGTTTTTACATCATGAATGACACAGCCAACAATGATGAACGAAATTAAAACGATCAGATGCGTCTTTTTTCTTTGAAGGAGGAATTACAGAATGCACGTCACCTCTTCTCCCCCCACCTCTTTTTAAATGAAGGGCGACTATGACACTGAATAACGAGTCCTAAGACATGAATTATTAGCGCAAGGAGATATGGAGTACAAAGTATCCGACAGTAAAGGGGGAGGTATATTGTATGAATGTAATATAGTAAGTCAGTATTTTTCACCAAAGGGATATTGGCCTGACTTGTGGTGGGAGAAGTGATGAACGCCGCTGGCTCAGTTCAAAATTGTGGAGTTGCGTGCGATGAGGACTCCAGCCCGCTGAAGCCGCTGGGCAAGACCTCACTCTAGTATCAGACCTGACAGAGGAAGGACGTGGCCTGGCTTCTCCATGAGAATGGCTGAGCACAGTCGAGGATGAGTAAAAATTCCATGGATGTGGGGTAGCAAACGTGATTGAGTATCATAAGTAGGTAGTCTGATACTTTCGTCAGCATGTGGTAATACATTTGTTTAAATTAACCGTCAGTCAACATATACTGTGACTCGCGGTACGTAAGTATCATCACAACTTGTGAGTGAGATCATGCAGAGGATAATACACTGCCCAGTCATATTAATAACCACATGTCAAAAGCCTGATGGTCACCTTTTGCAACATGGACCGCTGCAAGGCGTGCATGAAGGATGTCAATGGCTTTCTGGAGGGTACCGACAAGGAGGTGGAATCTTGCCGACTCCAGTGCCTTGGCCAGCTGCATTAGGTTTCTCGGCTGCGGATCCATGGCGCAAAGAGCCAGATGAAAGTGATCCCACAGATCTGGGGAGTATGGTAGGCAGGGGAGTATGTTTAACTCACTTTGGTGCTCTTTGAACCACAGATGAACGCTGCAAGCTCTGTGGCATGTTGCATTGTTCTGCCGGTGGATGCCATCGTGCCGAGGAAAAACAAAATGCTTGTAGGGGTGGGCAAGGTTCCAAAGAGTAGAAGCATAGTTGCGTTGGTCCATTGTGCCTTCCACAATGACGAGATCACCCAGGGAGTGCCACGAAAACATTCTCTATTCCATAACGCTTCATCCTCTGGCATTAACCCTTTCGACGATCCAATGGCTATCTGACCGATGGAGAACAAAATGTAATTCACCTTGAAAAAGGTCACCCATCTCGACACAGTGAACATCCAGTTGCGGTAGTGGCGGGCAAATTCCAGCCTTCGTCACGACGAACAGCAGTCAGCATGGGTGCATCAACCAGGTGCCTGCTGCCGAAGCCCATACTCAGCAACGTTTGTTGAACGGTCGTTGTGGAGACACTGATGGTAGCCCCTTGGTTCATCTGGGCGGTGAGTCGCTCAGCAGTCGCACGTCTATTCGCCCGTACACATCCACGCAGCCGTCGTTCATCCGTATCATCTAAGGCCTGTGATGCACCAGAGTTGCCTCCGCGCCGGTTTTGGTTAGCGCCATTCTGCCATGCACGTTACACTTCAACCATGGCGGCACGCGAATAGTTTTCAACCGTAGCCGTTCCGGAAATGCTTCCACCCTTGGCTCGAAAGCCAACGATCTTACCCCTTCTGGACGTCAGATAAGTCGCTCCGTTTCTGCATTTCCGAAACAACTGCACTGTTTTCCGTGTCCCCCGACATTCCTCATAGTCGCGCTGTTGCTATTGCCGCCATCTGCCGTCTCTGAGTATTTATTGCTTGTTGATGTCGAAAACAGGCATTGGCCACATTAATACGACTGGTCTGTGTATACTCAGTTAGGAAAGCCGATTAGCTGCTCTGACTTGGACGTCAAGAAGCGGCAGAGCTTACTTCTTGTCTAAGTACTAAAGCCTAGTGGCGACCCTATTATACAATATTTAATTTAATTTCGTCATATTCACAGAATTACAAGATGATTTGCAACCATATAGTAATTAAACTCTGACGTATTAACCTGTGGAACAGGGTAGAAATGAAACTCAGAAGGCAGTACAATGTGTGTAGTCATCTTTTCTACAGAAACCCCCACTTGTACGGCGCTGTGGAACATTTTGTATTATTTAATGTCTCCCAGACTTTTAAGACAATAAACTCACATTTATGCTTTCAGGAATGAAGTTATTACATTTCGTTGAAACGGCCTTGCAATGCCACAATATAAAAGAAAAGTGAATGAAATGTTGAGCAGTCCCCCTCTCGGTACTCCCGAAGTGACTTACTTACCTTATCTGACCTGAAAGTGACTTACTAATCAAAAAAGTTGTTCTTTGTGAGCTCCTGCTACGACCACAAATAGTTTTTCGACTGAAATATCTGACTTTGATGAAGTATGAAGATATTTAGTTTCATGGCTCCCACGTAGACAGTGGGCAACACGTCATGCTTGCTCTCATCTACTATCTGATGAAACTGATGTTTCGGTTAATTACATTTGTGAGACGTGCGAATTTGAAATAAAAATGATATTTTCACTAATTTCATTATTGAATTCCAAAATTTATAATAATCTCATACGGCTCAGCTAATTAATGTACACACCTCTGCTGTTCCCAGCATAGTCATACAAGGATATGCGTTTGAAGATGGTATCATAAATGCAAGATCTATTTTGTGAATGAAATACCGACTTACTATATCCGATCATCAGTTAGATTCAGTTCATAAACAGAGCAGCGTCCGCCATAAATTGGTCGTAGCTATTAGTCAGAGTCCGATACGCAATCGACAAGAAGACCTAAGATGCCACACTCCTAACACGCCATGTTGTAAATAAGAACTACACGTTAGCTTGTGTTGCTGAGAAGACAAATAAAGAGGAACGGTATTTGCTTGTTGTTCTCATGTTCTCAATACGAACGTATTACTGCACTCATGTATATCTTTCTCCCTTTCAGAGGATGTTATTGTAGCGACGCTCATGACCACTTCATACCCGTGTTACTACTTCTGTCCACAGCAGTGCCAAAACGGAATACATCAGACAACCGTGTGACCATGATATACAGCTTCTAGCGACCACTTGTTCACCACCACTGTCTGCCTGCTCGCAGCCACAACAACAAACACAGTCCAGGTCACTGCTACACTCCAACTGCCACTTCCTGGTTTGGAAAACTGGCCTGCCCAAGTAAGGCGACAGTACCCGCGTTGAGGAAAACCCGCTCGGGAGGCCACGGTAAAGACCTAACTGTAGCCGATGTAGTGGAGAAAATGCGAAAATCGATCATGTGCTTCCAATACGAAAGCAAAAGTGCGTGTCAGTAATCGACATATAATAACTGGACACATGAGGGATGGCTGATTATAACAGATACTTTTCAGTCATAGATCATCTCCCCATCGATTTCGTCCGCAGCTCGTGGTCGTGCGGTAGCGTTCTCGCTTCCCACGCCCGGGTTCCCGGGTTCGATTCCCGGCGGGGTCAGGGATTTTCTCTGCCTCGTGATGACTGGGTGTCGTGTGCTGTCCTTAGGTTAGCTAGGTTTAAGTTTAGGTTAGGTTAGGTTAGTGTTTAACGTCCCGTCGACAACGAGGTCATTAGAGACGGAGCGCAAGCTCAGGTTAGGGAAGGATTGGGAAGGAAATCGGCCGTGCCCTTTCAAAGGAACCATCCCGGCATTTGCCTGAAACGATTTAGGGAAATCACGGAAAACCTAAATCAGGATGGCTGGAGACGGGATTGAACCGTCGTCCTCCCGAATGCGAGGTTTAAGTAGTTCTAAGTTCTAGCGGACTGACGACCATAGATGTTAAGTCCCATAGTGCTCAGAGACATTTGAACCATTTGAACCCATCGATTTCACTGTCTTGAGATAGTGCATCGCCACATAATCTGAGCGAAACAAATATGTACGCGTTACTGGGTACACGTCTGTAATTGCGTTACTCGTGAGTGCATTAAATCTCTAAGCGGTGCCATTGTTGCAGAGAAGAAAACGATGTGTAAATGGTGAACGAGGTATTTATACATTTCTTCAAAATTAGTTTAACGTGAAAATAATAGTTGCAGTATGACGAGTGCTATCTGTTGGCGGTTCTTGTAACTCCTTTCCGTGCTTAACACTTAAACTTAAAAATATGTAAAAACTCATGTAAATCCTATGCATTCAAACTGTTTATTATTACAGCAGGTACTAAATTGTGTACCACTTCTTAAAGCTAGAAAAATGTCTTATGTCGTGCTATACAGCGATTTGTATCGGGGAAAGGAATTTCGTTAAGAATATGACGATTAATGTTTAGGAAAGCACAAAACACGACGCAAATTACGTGAGCGTCGAACTGCTGATGAAAGAGAACAAGGGATGCCGACTAGAGATGCCTCATCAAGCATAAAAACACACAGACTTTGTAGTTACATCATAAAGGGTCTTATCTAGAATTGTAGAACCCTGGATACAGCAGACGGTCGGTGTGACCGAGCGGCTCTAGGTGCTTTAGTCTGGAACCGCGCGACCACTACGGTCGCAGGTTCGAATCCTGCCCCGGGCATGGATGTGTGTGATGTCCTTAGGTTTAAGTAGTTCTAGGGGACTGATGACCTTAGATGTTAAGTCCCATAGTGCTCAGAGCCATTTTTTGAACCTGGATACATCTTCGGAATGGAATAAAGCAGCGATTCTCTGTGGCATGGGTTCGCCAAGTCCTACGCGGGTTTCCAAAAGTGTGTGTCACATGATGTCAAAGCGCGAGTCTCGCAGTTCATGTAAATTGGGAGCCGGTGATACGTGGGCGCAGAGCTGGCTACTGATAGCGTCCCAGATGTGTTCCATTGGGTTCAGATCGGGCATACCTGGTGCCCAAGACATCAGCGTCAGTTCATTATTGTGCTCCTCAAGCTACTGCAGCAAGAGTCTGGCAATGTGACAGTTTATTGGACAGTTATCTTGCTGGAGGATGACATCGTTGTTGGGGAAGAGATCAAGCATGAACAGATACAGGTGGTCCACAAACGTATATGTAGTCTACAGCTGTGATGGTGCCTTCAATTACTGCTACAGGTCCCATGGAGGTCCAAGAGAACGTCCTCCTGACTCCACCAGCCTGTGTCCTGTGGCGCGGTGCAGGCAGCCTTTCGCTTGGATTACGGCGTATGTGGAGACGACCGACGAGCTAGTGGAACGAGAAATATTATTCATCCCACCAGGCGACTCGTTTCCATTGACCCACGCTCCTATCTCATTGATCCCGTGTGCGCCGCGGTCGTAAACGACGATGTCGCCGGGCCAACAAGGAAACACGTAGGGTTCGTCCGCTGCGGTGTTCCACACACTGTGAGCTAAACAGTGTGCTGCAAAACATTCTGTCGCCCGATCTGACATACTACGCCGCCTATCCTGTTTCAAAAGAGGGAAAGCCTCGCATCTTCACTTACTGTGGTGGGGCATGGATATGCAGCACGTAGTTGGTCACTCCTGTTTTCACGGTACTTCAATCACTTTCCGTAGATGCTCGCGAAAGCAGCACGCGAACAGCCGGCTAGCTTTGCCGATTCCGAGGATTTCGTGCGTGGGTGGATCAATCTGCCCTTTGTCGAAGTCAATTATCTCAGCGGATTACCCCATTTGAAGCCTCTATCGTCTCTGTTCCGCTTACATACTTTCCTTACCGCATCACGTGACCCCCTCAGATGGTATCCACTCTCACGGTGGGCAGTGGTCATAATGTTTTGACTCGTCAGTGTATCTGCTGATACGGTTGTGTAAGTGGATACGTTTAGCTTTGTCACGGTGACTACTCTAACCTAGCCGGCCGTTGTGGCCGAGCGGTTCTATGCGCTTCAGTCTGGGACCTCGCTGGTGCTACGGTCGCAGGTTCGACTCCTGCCTCGACCATGGATGTGTGTGATGTCCTTAGAACAGATAGATTTAAGTAGTTCTAAGTTTAGGAGACTGATGACCTCAGATGTTAAGTCCCATAGTGCTTAGAGCCACTTGAACCATTTTTTACGCTAACCTACACGAAATCTGACAGCCGTCTTAACATAGAATAGCGTCCACCCAACACGAGACGTAGTGGTCTTAGCCCCAGCCTCTCCGTTAAACAAATTGCACAGGGTGTCCCTCGTGAGTATCATGATGCGCATTTACCCTTGTTTTGCGGCATATTTTCGCAATTTTGCTATTGCAATATGTAGCCGGAGTCATCCCAAATCAATATTGTTCATTACGTCTTTCGTGCGACGCTCAGTGTCATTGGGAAGCGTCGGTTTGTTTCCCGTTGTAAACCAAGCCTTTTTTTTATTCTATTTACAAAATCTAGGACAAAGTGTTTAGGACAATATTCTGATAGTGAAGTTACGTTTGGCATGTTTCTCATTGCTCAAAAAAGAGGATAGTATACATATGGGGTGTGAAGGGGGGAAGGGAGGGAGGAGGGAGGGAGGGATGGGAGGGAGGGAGGGAGGGAGGGAGGGAGGGAGGGAGGGAGGGAGGGAGGGGGAGAGGGAGAGGGAGAGAGAGAGAGAGAGAGAGAGAGAGACTGTGTGTGTAAGAGGTAGACAGGATGGTGTTTAGGTGTGGTATGAGCGAGGTGGGGAATGGGCTTAGGAGTGGATAAGTATAGTATTTTGTTAGTTTTTCAAATTTAAGGACTCTTTAAAATTTTGAAACAATGGGTTATTTGCTAAATCAATTTGTTCATTTAAGATGATGTGGGGTGTTTTATTGTCTTGCATGAAAATTTATAGTTGTTCCAAGAGGTCCATTTTTCATCCTTTGTCTACAATGTGTAGAATGTGGAAGTTGGTTTTTATATCTGTGATTGAATGACTATTTTGGGCAGCAGTTGTTAGGAGGAAGTTGCAGTTCTTTAACAGGTTTCTTTATTTTGTTTTGGTATTCTGGGGTAGGATCAGATTCTAGTTTAGTTATGTTGTTACTTTTAAAAAATTCTAATGTTTTTTTAATGTACTCTGATTAATACATTATTACAGCTGTATTGTTTTTGCCAGCCTTAACCACAAGAGCATTATTATCAGCTACTTTTTTATTAATTTGTTTTAATGTCGTAGCCTCATTATGAGTAATATTGTGGAGTTTTTTGTTTTCATGTTTTTCTTTATTATTTTATTTGCTTCATGTGCAAAAGTATTTTGGTCATTTTGATTTAGTTTTGCTGATAGGCAGGCTACCTTAGTGTCAGTTATTAGGTCTTTGACAGTGTTTTCATCAAGTTTGGTGGAAATATTGTGTTTGAGCCCCTTATTTAGCAAATTTACTTCTGTGTTGTTGAAATTAATGTTTGTTGTGTTTACTACCCCCTCAGAAAAATTACGTTTTCCATCAGGTAAGCTGGAGTTGGAGTTGGATTTGGCAAATTGTTGAACTAACTCTATGAATGTTACAATTTGGGACAGCATAAAGTGATTGCTTAACTCTAATTGCATCCTGTAGATGTCTTTGTTGAGTAAGTCTTTTTGTTTATAATGAGACCTAATTTTTAAAAAAATGCAATCTAAAAACATAATACTAATTTTTATAAAGAAAGTAATTAATATATATTTTATTACGAGTGCCACACAAAACGAAAAATGAGCAAAGAAAATCTCTGCCTCCGCAAGACTCTTTGGAGACACCAACGACCACTCTCTTTGGTTTGTTTATATTTTGTAAAGTATGTGGGAGTTGCATCGGTGGAAAAGTCCCTGTTTCACTTGATATTTAACAACACTGTAAAGCATACATTATGTTTTCCAGAGCAGTGCTAGCAACAAGAATAAAAACAGTGAGTAATACCATCAAATTAATCTTACAATCTTAACATTCTTCCCACATACAGTGCTCACTTTTTCGTCTCTGTATTTGCCACAGATGCACGGCCCCCACAATACTCCAAACTAAATTGCATCATCTGATGATGAATCGCCAGGCGATTCGAAACCGGTCATAAATAAATAAATTTTGAAGAAAAAACGGCGGTTGGTTGCAGTAATTCCTGAAACCTAAAACCATTTTTAAATTGGAATTTTACAAATTTTACGCGCCCATTCGATAGATATGTCCCGAATTAGTCTAGTGCGATATTCGTTTTGTCGGTACGTATTAATAGGGATAGTAATACACGAAGAAAAACCAGTACCAATCTAGTGCGATATTAGTTTTGATGGTACGTATTAACACGGACAGTAAAACACGAAGAACAGTCAGTGCTCCAGCAGCGGCCGAGCAGGGCTGCTGCATGGTGGTAGCAGTCAGGATGGACCAGAGCGGTGCTGTCGATATCGGAGTTCTCGTTTTTCTTAGTTTTTGATGTTCTGTCAATATATATCGATAAATTGAACATCACACAAAACTAATTTGGGACCGCTCTATCGAAAGAGCAAGTAAAATTTGGTTCATAACGGGAAACAAACCGACACCTCCCGTAGACACTGGACGTCTGATGAAAGAAGTGATGAGCAACATTTCTTTGGGCTTTCTTTAAGTACATCAGAGAAAATGCGCCTCACGCCTCTTAGGAGGGACACCCATTATATTAATAGAAGAAATAAGCAGAGAAATTGACATTGCTATGCAACTTAATAATTAGACACACAGTTAGTGACAGTGGGTTTCATAGGTCTAACAATTCAGATCGGGGCTCAGTGGCCATAGTTTGCAGATCGCTTGATTGTAAGCCACATTGTGGCATGTGAGGTAACGAGCGAGTTGTGGCGCCCTGGAAATATTCTAAGTTCAGAGTTGGCGGCCACCGCTCGGCCCGCTCGGCAAGCCGCAGACCGTTAGCAAGCGCGTGATGCCGCACAACGGCCGGAACGTGTGGTCCAGCTGACCACGTGGCTGGGAATTCCATGGGGATGCTGTGTCGATGAAGGAGACATGCTGGGAGTGCTAGAGATGGCAGACTTTGTGAAACCTTATTGGCAGACATTTCACAGTTCGTACAAAGATTAATAGTAGCCAGATGAATCATGATACCTCATAAAGAAACATGTACATTATCATTATTTGCACGATGATTCTGATGGTGTAATCAGATTTTCAATATATTTATTGGTTTAAAATTTAGTATCTGACGATAAATTATACCAGTAACACCCAGCAACGAATTTCCCAAATCTAAATGGTTCATCCGATTTGGTCTATCGATGTGTTAGAAAGCTATTAGTGTAACCCTAAATCGGTATGAATTACAGGCATGTAACTTGAATAGTGTTTAGACAAGAAGAGAATAGAACCTTTCGAAATGTGGTGTTACAGAAGAATGCTGAAGATTAGATGGGTAGATCACATAACTAATGAGGCGGTATTGAATAGAATTGGGGAGGAGTTTGTGGCACAACTTGATTAGAAGAAGGGATCGGTTGGTAGGACATGTTCTGAGGCATCAAGGGATCACCAATTTAGTACTGGAGGGCAGCGTGGAGGGTAGAAATCGTAGAGGGAGACCAAGAGATGAATACACTAAGCAGATTCAGAAGGATGTAGGTTCAAAATGGTTCAAATGGCTCTGAGCACTATGGGACTTAACATCTGTGGTCATCAGTCCCCTAGAACTTAGAACTACTTAAACCTAACTAACCTAAGGACATCACACACATCCATGCCCGAGGCAGGATTCGAACCTGCGGCCTGAGCGGTCACGCGGTTCCAGACTGAAGCGCCTTTAACCGCACGGCCACACCGGCCGGCTGAGGATGTAGGTTGCAGTAAGTACTGGGAGATGAAGAAGCTTGCACAGGATAGAGTAGCATGGAGAGTTGCATCAAACCAGTCTCAGGACTGAAGACCACAACAACAGCAACAACTTGAATAGTACATGGGTTATTGGAGGTCAAAGTTGCCGATTACTATTAATTGCGTCAGACCATAAGTACTCCACAGTCACACGAAAAAACGGTAGCAGCACGCTTATAAAAGTATTTATTCGTCTATGTATTTGTTTATATCCGATATATACTATTCGTGAAGAAATTGGTTAAATATTTACTGTGTTTCAGAAAGCACAGAGACATTAGGCTACTGGCCTACCTTTTATTTCTGTTCCTTTCATATATGTTTATTTGATTTGTTTATGTATTTAATCATGTGTGTTAGAGCGTGTTTATGGTACAGAAGTAGGAATATTTATTTAATTTCAAGTTATTTAAATGTAAATCCAATATTTCGTATGTGTTTTAATATGTTTGTGAGTGTGTGTTGTCGTGAAGACATGGCGGGAGTGCTCTAGCCAATTACAGCGCTCGTTAATGGGAGTTCGGGACGGTACGGGAGAGGACACGAGAGAATCCTAGACAGTACGGCGCGGCGGACGCACGGTCGCGGGAAAGGCTGGACGGAAAGTGCTGGACGAGAGTCGCGGTAAAGACTTGGAGTGTGGAGCAGTTTGCGCGTGGTCGCAGGAGGTAGAAATATTTCGTAGTGCCGACTTGTACACTTGTGAGATTTCCATGGCTTCTGCAGTGAAGACGTAGTATGCGTTTAGAAGTGAATATCTCGCGAGCTATGTTGATGTTCATAACTAATTACGTGAAGTAGGAATCTATTGCTTCCCTGTTATTCAACTTATAGTTTATTTAATTGCTGGACCATCGACACCAATAAGTGTTTTACAGTACTAAAGGGCATTCTTAAAGGTACTTCTTCTATCGTACCCATCATTTAAAGTCGTTAAAATAGTACCTGCAGATTTTATTTAATTACAATCTTTCATTTATAAATGTGAATATGACATTCAAAATTCGTAGTTGCCGAGTGATAGGAACCTTCGACCATTCGATTCATGTGTATATTCATATTGTATACTGTAGACTCAGCAGTATTTGGCTTGTAATGCGGCAATTACGTATCCCAGCCCCTAGACAACGAAACCAGCCAAAAATTTTAATATTTCAACTCTGAGTCAGAGGGTACGTAGTTGAGGGCCACACAATCACATAATTTATTCTAGAAAGCCTGCAGACATAAGCTCTTTTTCGACTTGTCTGCGAGTATTACGGAAGAATAACTTAACAGATAAGCCTGCAATACTGCAGGTTCATAGCAATTCTTTTCGAGGTTTCGATACACTTTATAGACTAGCGACATCGGAAATTTCTGTTCTCTGTCACGTCCGTCTTTACAGTTTTTTCACGCACGTGAACCGTTCAGCGCTGAGTATTCGTGCTATCATAAGGCAGGTCGTATGTGCTGAATATTTTGGTAGAGGTGTTTTGAGAGAGGCGTGTTGTCGCGAACAAAAGCGCGCCCCAGTGTCGTCTGGAACAAAGAGCCACGCCGCGCCGCGCGGCGCGAGAGAAGCTGCGAGCAAACACCGCAACGCACCACCGGCCCGCCGCTTGCCCACCCACTCTGCTAACGCGATTACCGCCTGCAGGCCGGTCAACGGTCCACACAGCCCGCCCCGGCGCTCCGCAGTCGCCAAGTACTCTCTCATTTCTCCAATACGTGAAGGGACTTTGAAAATCATGTTGCGATGCGCATCCTCTTTGATCACACGTCAGAACCGCTTACATCACAAGCGTCAAGTTCTGTGTGTTGTGTAATCTGATGGACACGTGGTGTCAAGCTCAATGTAAGTAAAAGCACGTATGATCGCTGTATTTTGACGCTTTAAACTGTCGGTAATGAGCGTTCGCGAAGTCTGAGCACATGTCTCTGAGAAACTCATTTGGGTGCTACAGTCAAAGCAAGTAAGAAAAGTAAGCTAAAAAGAACGGCGAGGCAAGTCATTTCGATTGAAATGAAGGCTTTCCATCACTGTAATGTAATAATAAATTTAAAAATTGGAATGTTCATTTTTGAAAGACCACTTTACTGTTACGAATCATTGTTAATTTATTTAATATTTAATATTCATTACGAGGTAGATTTATGTGAATTAATATGGCATGTGTAGGTTGTCTTAAGATTTTAGAGTAGCCTCTGACGCTGTCTAGTAGAGAAAAACAAAGTATTACTTCAGAACGTGGCTCTTAGTATTGTGCACGTCCTTAACCAAATGATGAATCCAAATATAAATGTGCAACTGCCGTAGACAGAACGAAACACCTACAATGATCAAGGGCTTCTTTCCTTATTGTGATTGATCACATGAACCATTACACTTTGTCAACACTCAGGTAACAAACATACTGGGTGAGTCACTAACAAATTGCCGCCAATAATAACTACGAAAGTATGATAGGACCTGAAAAGTTTATGGGACAAAAGTTGCACGGGACAATGGCCATAATACGACGATTTTTTTTTGTTGCTAGGTGGGGTCGCGTCAGAGATATGAAGGTCAACTTTGTTTTTTTAAATGGGATGCAATATTTTGGTACTTATTTTCTGATAGCGGCTATAGAGACGAATCCAGTGATGTGTAACAGTAACGTCTTTGAAGGTCAACGAAGGTCACAAAGGTGGCGTGAACGTCCATTTACAGAAGTGATGACCATTGGTACCAATGCAGTGCTGCAATCTTCTTATCATGGACTGAGTGGCATTCCTTATCACACAGGCACTTATCGAAGCACATGCTCTAACAATTCTCTCTCGCATATCTTCAGGTGTGGTGTTGGAACGTCTTTATGAACAATGTCCTTTACGAAACCTCACAAGAAAAAAATCCAGAGTCTGGCGAACGAGCCGGCCATGACACATCTCCTCCGCGTCCAATCGAGCGATTTGGGAATTGTCTTTGCAACTCATTTCTAGCCATCAGCGAAAAATGTTCCGGACACCCATCGTGTTGAGGGCGTAGCCCCGAATCCTCCCGCGGTCAGAAAAATGATACCAAATCCTCTCAAGTCCGCAAGGGCCAGAAAAACGATGGGATCGAATCCTCCGGTTTGAAGCAGGTAGCAGTTCTAAGCGTTATGAATACTCCAGGCAGGCAAAGGAAAGCATATGAAGTTACAGTAAAACATGTAAAAAATTTTCGCCTGTATTGTATGTTTAAAAGTTTTATCTTTTATCTTATTGAGATAAAGTCCAGCAGGCACAGCGCCAGCGAGTAAGTCCCGCTTAAGGTCACGTGCAAAGCGTGCATAAGTGAATTAATATTTTTTGTTTAAAACATGGGAGGGTTAGGGGACGGATACAAAGAACATGGCAGAGATAATTATATTATTGTCTATAATACAACATACAATGTGTCAGTTTGCGAGTATTCTGTCCTGTTACCTGCTTACCTACCTGGTTTCGGGAGGATTCGGGGCTGCGCCCCGTGTTGATACCACATTCTATTCCTTGTTCCTACAATAACAGACCTAATGTTTGCTGCAGGAATGTGGTGCACTTCCCACCATTAAGATTTCCTTCGATGAAATAGGGCCGGCCGAAGTGGCCGTGCGGTTAAAGGCGCTGCAGTCTGGAACCGCGAGACCGTTACGGTCGCAGGTTCGAATCCTGCCTCGGGCATGGATGTTTGTGATGTCCTTAGGTTAGTTAGGTTTAACTAGTTCTAAGTTCTAGGGGACTAATGACCTCAGCAGTTGAGTCCCATAGTGCTCAGAGCCATTTGAACCATTTGATGAAATAGGGGCCTGTAATTCTGTCCTCCAGAATCCCACACCGTACATTCACCGACCATGGTTTTTGGTGTGCAACTTACCGCAGCCAGTATGGATTTTCAGTTGCCCAAGAATGCATGCTATCCAAATTAACATTTCCATGGATCGTGAATGTAGCTTCGTAACTAAATAAAATCAAATTAATAAATGTGTCATCCCTCTGTATCTGAAGTTGAGCCCATCGCCAGTACTCAATGCGACGCATACAATCCGTACCAGTTAATTCTTGGTGGAGACTGATATGGTAAGGATGATATTTATGGCGATGCAGAACACGAACAACACTACTCTGGCTCATCCCAGATTATCTTGCGATTTGACGCGAACTAACACAAGGATCTCGAATTACAGTGGCAAGAGTACCAATTTTCGTTTCCTCATTAGTAACTTTCCTTTGGCGGATATGTTTTCGATGCGTTAATGATCCAGTTGTTCTCAGTTTATCATACAGGTGTCGGGTGAGTACGCTGAGGATATCTTGCACCTTACAAGTCTCTAGCTCTCACTGAATTTCGTTGACATTCTCCGTAAATGAGAAGCATATCGAAGGAATACATCATTCACATTCGCTTGATTCGACGATTAATGTTGTATTGCGAAACCGTCGAATGATGTTTACATGTCAATTGCACGTTAGATGGATAGGCCGTATTCGGCGAATATGTAATATTGGCACGATATACGAGAGAGAATTGCCAGAGCATGTGCTTAGATGAGTGCCGATGTGATAAGGAATATCACTCAATCCATGATAATAAGATTGTAGCACTGCAATGACACCAATGGTCATCACTTCGAACATCTTCTGTAAATAGACGTTCATGCCACCTTTGTGACCTTTGTTGACTTTCAAAGACCTTACTGTTGGCTGTTTTTTGCAAAGATATGAACAGCGGTATGGCTTTTTTTGAATGGAACCCCGTATTATTTATTCGGTAATTCATTCCCTCTCCTAAAGACCTATTAAAATGTATCACAGTGTACCATTGACTGAAACACAACGTTATTAATTACATAACACATCACTGACGTTGACGCTCCCAGCGCTTAGTGCAGGTACTGGTGTGCGACTGGTCCCGGCGGAAGTTCGAGTCCTCCCTCGGGCATGGGTGTGTGTGTGTGTATGCCCTTTGGATAATTTAGGTTAAGTAGCGTGTAAGCTTAGGGATTGATGACCTTAGGAATTAAGTCCCATAAGATTTCACATACATTTGAACATTTTTTTGCAGATATTCGGGATAATGGAACACATCCACGTGCTGACCTTGACAGAGGACAAATGTAAGCATAAGTAGAATGCACACCCGTTATTCTGTCAACCATCGTCAGCTGAAGAGTTATGTGAGTAGAATGTACACGAACGAAGAGAAGGTAGAAATGCTACTTATCTATGGGGAATGTAAGTTAGCAGAACAGTAATTGCAATACTGTTTTCTTATGTACGGGTACGGGTTAAGTCCCTTTAAATACTGTTGTGTGGAGTAGGCATACAGTAAAGGCTGTCCTTCCTACAAACTGCATCGCCGTAACGTTTCTTTTATTGTTGTTGTTGTTGAAGGTAGGCGAAATGTTACGCAGGCATCGGAACTGTACAGAGAGAAGAACCCACCTTCCCGACGAATGTTTTCTCGTCTTGTTGCGACGCTTCAGGTAAAGGGAAGTTTCAACCCACGACAGCGCAATCGTCGTAGCACTCGCACAGACGAAGCTGCCGAAGCTACTGTTCTCGCTTCCGTTGCTATGAATCAACATGCGAGCACACGACAGCTTGAACACGAGACTGGTATTCCTAAAACCATTGTACATCGTATTCTTAGACGTCACTGGTTCCATCCTTTTCCTGTGCACCTACATCAAGAACTGCATGCGAATGATTTCCAAGATCGTGTACAGTTCTGTCAGTGGGCACAACAGCAAATCCTCGCCAACTCGAACTTCTTCTCCAATATTCTATTTACTTATGAATGTTCCTTCTCAAACAAAGGACAGGTAAATACAAGGAACATGCATTATTGGTCCAGCGACAACCCACGATGGTCTACACAGGTGGAACATAAGCGACAATGGAGAGTTAACGTCTGGTGTGGGATACTTGGTACTACAATTATTGGCCCTTATTTCGTCAATGGTAGTCTAAACGGCCCAGCGTATGCCAACTTCCTCAGACGCATTCTTCCTCCTCTTCTGGATGAGGTGCCGCTAAGAACCCGAATGCTTTTGTAGTATCAACACGATGGATGTCCAGTACATAATGTCTTGCGCGCACGTCGTGTCTGAACCGAAGGTATCCTGGCAGATGGATTAGTCGAGGAGGAACAGATACTTGGCCTGCCAGGTCTCCTGATTTAAATCCTCTGGACTCATTTCTTTCGGAATTAATTAAAGACGTTGTCTATCGCGATATTCCAACAACTCGAGAGGACATGCAGGAACGTATCGTGCTTGCTTGTAATTCTCTTCAGCAGGCAGCACTGGAAGCAGTAAATAATTGTTTCATTCAACGAGTGCGCCAGTGTATCGGTGTCCAGGGTCGCTAAGTTGAGCACCTTTGCATGTTCTACTTCTGGGCAATGGTACAGAAGAGTCAAACTCAATTTTGTGCTATGTTTTCACTTGCTTTTCATTTGTTTTCTGACAACTCCAGCAAGTGGACGAGTTTGTGATCCCGGGCTCGAAGTCAATTTTTTGTTATGTAATTAATACCGTTGTGTTTCAGTGAGTGGTACACTGTGATACATTTTTGAATAGGTCTTTAGGAAAAGAAATTAATTACCGAATAAAAAATACAGGGTTCCATTTAAAAAAAGTCATACTGCTGTCCATATCTTTTTAAAAAACAAAGTTACAACGAAGGCAATCATGCTGATTGATGTCCCCCTGACGGTTAAACAATATTTGCTTGAAAAATTTTGTAATTTGCATCTGGACAAACAGTTATTTAGGGTGGTCGAGATAAGTGGGACACCCTGTGTTTGATGGCTTCTGTCACTGCAGATGGTATGCTGTTTTTCTGCCAAAATGTTCCTCTGTACCCGCTGCCTGAGCTCGCAGTACTTGCACCATGAACTAGACCATGTACAGGTGTATCATCAGTAGATAATCTGGGAAAGAATAAGGCCCACACTGCCCTTTTCGTCCCTTGTAGGTCACGTGTATTGTTTCTTATTGCCATTCCATAATATTGCTGGAGTTCATCAATGTTTTTCTCTGTAAGTCTTCCTTTACCATTTAGAGTCTCCACAAAATGCACGTGCAGTACCGCCATTTCTGTTTACACATTGCATCCAAACTCTTAACAAGAACATTAACGTGAATTCAGGGAATAAATAGCTGTAAACCACAGCCTTCTAGACTGAATAATTCCGGAGATAGATATACTTACGGAAGCCAGTACAGAATGGCTGGATTTGTGTACACTTGCACTATTAAGTTTGAAATAATAAAAACTACACTTTCAATTGGAATTAATCGACAAATGATGCATGAAATTATACAGGAGAGATCAAATGTTATTAAGAGATAATAGTCGGGAAAATGTATCTTTTTGACCACTTACAGCGTACGTTGTCCCCTTAATCGCTGTTGGTTTGCAGTTGTGTGCCACCGTGGGTGTTCTCAATTTGTAACTATAATGCAGGTCAGGACACTCCGTTTGTGTTCGCAGGCCAGTGCTGCACAGATGCAGCTGGCGCTGCGTGGTTGGATGGAAGGCGCGCAGGCGTCGCTTAGGGGGTGTTCCGCGTAGACCTCGGTGCAGGCCGCCCTCTTCGTCGCGCGACAGCGTGCCTTGCTGCTCGCCGTCGGCCCTCTGCACGTGAAACGCCCGCGCGGCCCTGGTGACGCGAAACAACGCTACGCTGCTTACGTCTGCTGCAGTGCTCACGCTGTGGACTGCCCGCCGCCTTTGAAACAGTCTCAGCCACCCCTGGGGCACTCTCACCTCCTGTCAGCATTCAGCGGAAACGCTTGCATGTCAACCGTGTTTCCCGGCGTGTGTTTGTTATTTCCCGAAATTGCAGGTCAAAGCTACTTACCCCTCTTCGCTTACCTACAACGCAGCAGATAGTAATGCTGGAGGGTAAGATACTCTACTGACCATTAAAATTGCTACACCAAGAAGAAATGCAGATGATAAACGGGTATTCATTGGACAAATATATTATACTACAACTGACATGTGATTACATTTTCACGCAATTTGGGTTATGCTTTTACTTGCTATATATAGCTGAAAAATATCAATACAGGAATGCTGTTCAAGGATCAGAATAAGGGACTGTAGTTCACTATAATATTTGAGTTTCATTCAAAATGTATTAAATTTTAAAATAATATTGAACGTGCATGAGCTTAACATGTTACGTACATATATTACTTACTATTTTTCGCAGAGAATAACGTGTTCTCGAACAAGTTTTCAAAATACGTGGAACAGATGTGTCCACCTCCCCCATCATCTTACCTCGCCGTCAACATCCGGCGAATAGAGAGCTCTGGTTATTGCACCAGGGTGGAGCGAGTGACAACCAAGCAACCGGTGCGAGCTAAGTTTAAAAGCTACACTTTCAAGTGGTTATAACTGCGTAATGTCAAAATTATGGTCAAATTTTTAGCTCGGGATCAATTACTGGGGCAGACATCTTGCAAATATTCTTTTTCCTCCTTAAAATACATGGTCGAATTGGTGATATTTCCTTGTTAATGCAGACTGGGTTTCATTATTCTGTGTGCAGTATATTTCCGAGTAAGGAACCAGCACTCTGAAGGTATTTAGGTTAGAATTCCTCGGCATACCAAATTGCTAGAAGGCTTCGACACAAGTTAGGATAACCTGTTGTGGGTGCTTTAGTATGGAGAGGAATCTGCCAGCAGACACTACCCAAAAGACAAGTCCAAGTAGCACGTGAGGGGATACAACTTATGAGAATGCCGAGTCACGAATCAAAAGCCAATCAATACACCACTGCACCCATGACTGACAGAAAAGACGGATTGTGGAACAATTTACTGTTGTCCACCTTTGTGCTGCGTGGATTGTGAGTCATACAGAACATAAACTAGAGTTGATCTTTCTGGTAGCTTTTTATACCTTTAAGATGAAAGAAGTGGTCCTTTGGGGCCAGTAGAATTAAATTCCAAGGCTAGACACTTAACGTGCAAATGCAATTATTTTTTCTTTCCTGGACGTCGAGTGTCTCGACAGGGGAAGGTACAAAAATTATCATGAAATCTATCTACATCTACATCTACATACATACTCAGCAATCCACCATACGGTGCGTGGCGGAGGGTACCTCGTACCACAACTAGCATCTTCTCTCCCTGTTCCACCCCCAAACAGAACGAGGGAAAAATGACTGCCTATATGCCTCTGTACGAGTCCTAATCTCTCTTATCTTATCTTTGAGGTCTTTCCGCGAAATATAAGTTGGCGGCAGTAAAATTGTACTGCAGTCAGCCTCAAATACTGGTTCTCTAAATTTCCTAAGTAGCGATTCACGAAAAGAACGCCTCCTTTCCTCCAGAGACTCCCACCCGAGTTCCTGAACCATTTCCGTAACACTCGAGTGATGATCAGACCTACCAGTAACAAATCTAGCAGCCCGCCTCGGAATTGCTTCTATGTCCTCCCTCAATCCGACCTGATAGGGATCCCAAACGCGCGAGCAGTACTCAAGAATAGGTCGTATTAGTGTTTTATATGCGGTCTCCTTTACAGATGAACCACATCTTTCCAAAATTCTACCAATGAACCGAAGACGAATATCCGCCTTCCCCACAACTGCCATTACACGCTTGTCCCACTTCATATCGCTCTGCAATGTTACGCCCAAATTTTTAATCGACGTGACTGTGTCAAGCGCTACACTACTAATGGAGTATTCAAACATTACGGGATTCTTTTTCCTATTCATCTGCATTAATTTACATTTATCTATATTTAGAGTTAGCTGCCATTGTTTACACCAATCACAAATCCTGTCCTACTCAAATGTGTATTCAGAAAACGAGCGTAACAACTCTTCGCAGACTCCTCAGGTTTGTTGACGGATTCTATGATCGACATGACTCAATGTTTCGGCGTGCCACCTCTCCACCATCTCGAGGAGAGACTCTACTGCTGCCGCTGCTGCTGAGTCTCTTTGAAAATTGGTGGAAACAGTCGTCCTATATATAATGCTGATGGTGTCTGGTTTGTGGGGCGCTCAACTGCGCTGTTATCAGCGGCCGTACAAATTCCCAACGTTTGCTCAGTCCAATCTCGCCACTTTCATGAATGATGATGAAATGATGAGGACAACACAAACACCCAGTCATCTCGAGGCAGGTGAAAATCCCTGACCCCTCCGGGAATCGAACCCGGGACCCGGTGCCCGGGAAGCGAGAACTCGACCGCGAGACCACTCGACCGCGAGACCACGAACTGCGGACATCGTCCTATCTAGGTCCACGTACACCACCCGTGCATGCACCGCTCACCACAGGTGTTGTCCATAAGACAACTAGTTGCACCGCCCCAAATAAAACACAGGGGCGAAACATTATCTGTCATACATCACGAGTCGGATATTTATATCGTATTGCTCGTTACAAACATTTAATGTGTATTCCTTTTCTTGCTGCTCCTGCAGCAAGCAGAATAGAAAATAAGTGCTTCTAACGAGTAATGTATTGTAAATATACGACTTGCGAAGTGCAGTAGATAAACAAAATGGTTATTTTGCACAGGGCATTGAAAGCGCAGTCGAAGCTTTTAAACATGTGCTGTATTAATACAAGGTGCTTCAAAAAAATACTTTTACGAACTTTGGGGACGGGTTCCTTTCACCAAACCAAGGAACCTAGATGATGTGTTGTCAGAGAAAGTAGTTTGCATTCGTATGTCTTCAGCCTGTCCATTGCGTACATGTACTACAGGTAGTGAGTTACCTTAAAGTGCTGCGTTCAAATATGGCAGGGTAGGCATTTGGTGAACAGACGACATGATTTTTATGTACACGCGAACGAATGGTAATGGATATGAAGCTGCGCGTTTCCAGACCAAAGACAGCCGACTGCGCCTGACCTGGAAGAGTACGTTCTACAGGCTGTCGAGGAATAACCAGGTATCACTGCAAGACCAGTGACCCTGGCGCGTGCTGCATTTACAAGTCCAGCATGGAGGATACTTTACGAGCAACTCACATATGGGTATCATCTTCAACGTGCGCAGGGACTTATGCCTGCCTGTCATCCACCACTTAAGCTGTTTGTTGCACTAACTGCCAGTCCATTGTCTACTTCTTCAGTTTTGTGTACAGACGTGGCAACGTTTGGAAGAGATGTAATAACAAATTTCCGCAACCAGTACATATGAACTGAGTGCAATCGTCATGCCACAGTGCAGGCTAGACATCAGCATCAGTTCAAGATTAATGTGTGGCCTGGAATTGTAAGTGACTGTCTGGTAAGGCCATACGGTCTCCCAGCACATCTTAAAGGGGCAGTCTACTAGCACTACTACTACGTGATCAGGCCCAGTGGACCGCACGCATCTACAAGTTTCCTCCTCCACTGTATTCTGTCCATTGCTGCTATCCGCCATGCGTGCACATCTATTGACATTTGATTTAAATCTTCATGGAGTCCATCCCTCCAACGCTTCTTGGGTCTCCCTGGCAGTCTCTTTCCGGTAGGTGTGAAATCCAGGAGCTTCCGAGGCCATCTGTGATCCTCCATCCTGGCCACATGGCCGGCCCACTGCATTCGTTTGGCTTTGACAGCTCCTGCTATGTTGGGCTGCTGGTATAGTTCCTCAAGCTCTTGGTTGTATCTGATCCTCCATTCCCCTGTATCTGCATCCAGAAACGGACCGAAGATCTTCCGAAGCACTTTTCTCTCAAAGACAAGGAGCTTATGGAAGTCCTGTTTCCGGGTACTCCATGTCTCACAGCCATATAGAACAACAGGCTGGATCAGGGTTTTGTACAGTCGAATCTTGAACTGTCTGGAGAGAGATTTGGACCGAAGCAGTTGTGCTAGGCTGTGGTAAGATCGGTTTCCTGCTTGTATTCTGGCATTGATCTCTGCTTCACATGACGAGTTCTCAGTGAAAAGTGCCCCTAGGTATTTGAATTCTTGCACTCTCTTGTAGGAATGGTCCCCAACCTGCAGTGATTGTAGATGATCAGCAGTCTGACAATGACCACGCATCATAACGAGGTACTCTGTCTTAGCTTCGTTTATGTTTAGCCCAAATTTGCTGGCAGCCTCCTTTAGTGCTTTGGTCATTTGCTCCAACTCCTCTTCCGACCTAGAGAGTAAACAGATGTCGTCTGCATAGGCTAAGTACGCCAGTCAGTCTAAAGGAATTTATTCAGAATATCCTTCAAGACTTACCAGAAGACCTTCCACTACAAATAAGAAGCATGTGTTTTACGCATTATGAAGCTCCAGCACATTTCGGTCTCAGTGTTCGAGGTGCACTGGCTGTTATCTGCCAAGACAAATTGGTAGATAGGGAAGGATCATATTCATGGCCTGCAGATTCCCTTGGTCTCAGTCGTTTGGATTACCATCTCTGGGGGCACCTTTAACAATCGATCTATGCAGAAAACTGCCTGGAAGCGGAAACTCTTCATCGACATTTCATGGAGACCTGCGAAACCATCCGAAACTGCCAGGGAGTATTTGGAAGGGTGCAGCAGTCCCTGATTCGTCGAGTTTTTATTTATTATGAGTCTATGAGCTGATAATCTCCAATAATCTAAATTATAAACTGTCGTTAATAATTCGAAAAGACGGATTTTCGGACATTTTTTTTTTTAGAATTTTTTTCTTTTTCTCATGTAGGGAACCGGTCCTCAGAGCCTGTAAACGTGTTTCTGGAACACTCTGTATGCGTTATTTCAATTTAAGATGGCCGAAAGCCCGAAACTTACACTGGTATAAATAAAATACATAAAAAATGGGCTCGTTGCTGTATTTCTTAAACCAATACAATCGACACCCACGGAGCTAACAGTCAGTAAAAGGGATAAGACAGCAATCGCGAACTGCTTGTTATGAAAAGTGGCATTGACATGGCGGGTCAGACAAATGGAGACCAAATCACGAATAAAAGTCAGTTAATGTCGTTGAGAAGCGGTACGAGGGAAACCGATGGATTCAGTAAAGCCGCCGTTAGTTGAGTTTACAAAATGTCTCCAGAAATTAAAGAAGTCTTGAAACATCGTTTGCGTATAAAACTAGTAAAGACGGTTAGATATAAGAGAATGTAGGAAAGTACGCATAACATTGCACATTATCATGTCACGAAAACTTAAATACCCATTACATGTGTAACTGAAACAACAACTTAGCAGGTCATGTAATTGTATAGCAGCAACTAAGATTAAATAATGTCCATATAGTGAGCTTGGTAAGTATTATTATTACTGACTTTTAGTAATTACAGATGTAAGGGATAAGTGCTGAGACAATGGAAACCGACGGCATAGTTAGGTAAAACAATGAAATTCGACTGTCGAGGAGCAGAAGTCTTGATATCGTTTACTAGTGAGGGTATCAACGTCCCCCACTGAACGAAGTACGAGAGTGCAATTACGTAGTTACTCGTGCACAGAGCTGCACACGCCGTCACGGAGTGCTCGTTAGATGCCGATGCGACCCGGCGAGTTGGCGAGCTTCCTTGCAATCAGGGGACCGCGACCGTGCACAACCCCACGTGCGAGTGTAGCGCCAATCAAGTTATTTTTAATGAGGCACTTCTGTCGGATAATGACACAGATTAACAGCAATCATGTATGCCGTTGCAGGAAGCAGAAGGTACACCGAGCAAGAGGCAACATGTAATTAGTTGTCTCTGTACAAGGGACGCTGAATAACTCGTAGGTAATGACCCTTGCAGATCGGTGGAAGACAAGAGACGGAGAAGAGGAATTGAGCTTCTAAATGAACTAACTGCTCAGAGAGAAAGAGGAAGAGAGAAAGAGAGAGAGAGAGAGAGAGAGAGAGCGAGAGAGAGGGGTACTAAAATTGGCTTTGGATATCAAATTGTCACCATTTTTCAGCGCATGTTTTCATAAGTTTTGATGTTTACAATATATTTGTTACTACACCACTGGCCATCAAATTGCTACACCAAGAAGAAATGCAGATGATAAACGGGTATTCATTGGACAAATATATTATACTAGAACTGACATGTGATTACATTTTCACGCAATTTGGGTGCATAGAAATCAGTACCCAGAACAACCACCTCTGGCCGTAATAACGGTCTTGATACGCCTGGGCATTGAGTCAAACAAAGGTCCAGCTGCCCATGCAGCTTCAGCACGATACCCCAGTTCATCGAGAGTAGTGACACTCGGCCACCATTGACCAGACGTTTTCAATTGCTGAGAGATCTGGAGAATGAGCTAGCCAGGGCAGCAGTCGAACATTTTCTGTATCCAGAAAGGCCCGTTCGGGACCTGCAACATGCGGTCGTGCATTATCCTGCTGAAATGTAGGGTTTCGCAGGGATCGAATGAAGGGTAGAACCACGGGTCGTAACACATCTGAAATGTAACGTTCACTGTTCAAAGTGCCGTTAATGGGAACAAGAGGTGACCGAGACGTGTAACCAATGGGACCCCATACCATCACGCCGGGTGATACGCCAGTATGACGATGACGAATACACGCTTCCAATGTGCGTTCACCGCGATGTCGCCAAACACGAATGCGACCATCATGCAGTAAACAGAACCTGGATTCAGCCGAAAAAATGACGTTTTGCCATTCGTGCACCCAGTTTCGTCGTTGAGTACACCATCGCTGGCGCTCCTGTCTGTGATGCAGCGTCAAGGGTAACCGCAGCCATGGTCTCTGAGCTGATAGTTCTTGCAAACGTCCCTATCTGTTGACTCAGGGATCGAGACATGGCTGCACGATCCGTTACAGCCATGCGGATAGGATGCCTGTCATTTCGACTGCTAGTGATACGAGGCCGTTGGGATCCAGCACGGCGTTCCGTATTACCCTCCTGAACCCACCGATTCCATATTCTGCTAACAG
Organism: Schistocerca serialis cubense; assembly: GCF_023864345.2. NCBI lineage: Eukaryota > Metazoa > Arthropoda > Insecta > Orthoptera > Acrididae > Schistocerca > Schistocerca serialis. The sequence goes on along the minus strand of NC_064639.1, from coordinate 793,815,918 downwards.
TCATTGGATCTCGACCAACGTGAGCAGCAATGTCGCGATACGATAAACCGCAATCGCGATAGGCTACAATCCGACCTTTATTAAAGTCGGAAACGTGATGGTACGCATTTCTCCTCCTTACACGAGGCATCACAACAACGTTTCACCAGGCAACGCCGGTCAACTGCTGTTTGTGTATGAGAAATCGGTTGGAAACTTTCCTCATGTCAGCACGTTGTAGGTGTCGCCACCGGCGCCAACCTTGTGTGAATGCTCTGAAAAGCTAATCATTTGCATATCACAGCATCTTCTTTCTGTCGGTTAAATTTCGCGACTGTAGCACGTCATCTTCGTGGTGTAGCAAGTTTAATGGCCAGTTGTTTAATTACAGACCTTTTAAATCCTTGACCTATTTCGGTGATATTTAAACCAAGGTACGTAAAATTTCATTCCACTCCCTTATTACCATAAGTAATAGATCTTCTAAGATATTTGCTCAGCGAGATATATTCGCAAATTCAGATTTGAGTACGGGGTGAGAAACATTAATTCAGTGTTCATTTGTTTTTCATTGGACTGATAAACCCCTGACTGTAGCACATAAATGGGGATGGATGCAAAACGTTGCCTTCACGACAGTTGCATTCATTTCTTTTAATTTCCTGTGCACAATACCTTTTACAGCCTCCGACCTCATCATCAAGTCGAAGTGTAGCGTGACGTAGTCTTTTAAGTCTCCTGTATACGGATGAAAGGAACAGGAATTGGATTTTTTTTTGTATTATTGCTGTAATGAAACTGTCAGACAAAATTACATAACCGGAAGATTGAGATGAGCATGTATCACGTATTTTTTCTTTCGTATATTACGGGGCATTAGAATGAGACTAGTGAAGACAGTCTATTTTCAACCAAAACGAAAAGACTGATCTGTCGAGGAAACGGAGAGAAGATGGCGCTATCCTTCTCGTATTTTCGTGAAGGTAACTAAGTTTCACAATGACTTACCCTATTTCAGGTAATTTCCACGGCTCACTTGCGGTTGTAAGACTCCAACTTAGCTGTGTTATACCGTCACGATGAGAATCATCATATTTATCTATACACGTAACCCTTCCAAATTTACTGATTACCAGTTTTCCTAAAACTGATAAGTATTGGCTAATAACAGATCTGCCACACTGTAAACCCATATAAAGCTCTACAATTACCACTCATGAAAGACCACCACTACGCCTAAACACATTCAAACAACATCGAAAATTATTATACTGCCAAACAAGCGTCGTCCGAAAATCTAGTGACAGAAGTAAAAAGGCATCATGTCGTCAAATGGCCACGAAAGCCACAACTATTTTCTACGCTCGAAAATTACGAGATGGGGATATTTGGGAAGTAACACATGAAACGCGCACGAAAAATGTCCATCTTCATGAAACTACCTCCTTACATTTAAGTATATGTGAGTGCAGGTTTTCTCGGCGAACTTCATATATGAAGTCTTCACGGGTTGTCAGGCGAGTAGCGTCGTAGTCCCGTAGCAACGTTTCAATGGGATGCGTCTACATCATCTTCAAGCGAAGACTTCACTTGAAATGACGGAGACGCATTCCATCGAAACGTTGCTACGAGACGACGACGCTACTCGCCTGACAACCCGTGAAGATTTCACATATAAAAAACATCTAGGTAATTTACTGAAGTGACAATTACTCATTGACATCTTATACAGGGTGAACCAGAACTCTAACGACAACATTTCAGAGAGTGTTCAGGGACAACTTCTCAATATTGTGGTGTAAGAGACCCGTGGTCTCAGTTGGGTGGTTACACAGCAATGATGTAAATATGATTTATTCAGTTTAACGCCCCAGTTACTTTTATTTACACGAAAATACCTTCACAACAGTGAAGGAGTGTGTAACACGAAGACACTTAACACTGAGTAATGCACAAACCATCGAACAGACGCAAAAAGTAGTGCAAGTGGGTTGCCGTCGATGCGAGAACATCCTGGCATTCCACCATCGTGCCGCTCTTCCACTGCACACAGTGAGCCCGCACACGAGGTGAATTTCGGTTACGTCTTCATCAGTAAACCTATCCGTGCTGCTGTATATCACTGTTTACCGGTTAACTTAAAGTTACCCAGCCGGAAGGAAAATAGACAGAACCTAGCAGTACTGAAAGCAATCTTGAGATCGAAGAGTACATTAATGTGACGGTAGTATCACGTACACAACGTATAAAAGAGCATTCCATCGGTAGAGCTGTCATTTGTACTCATGTGATTCATGCGAAAAAGTTTGCAACGTCATTATGGCCGCACCCTGGGAATTAACAGGCTTTGAATGAGAATGGTAGTTGGAAGTAGACGCACGGGAAATTCCATTTCGAAAATCGTTAGGGAATTCTGCATCCCGCGATCCACGGTGTCAAAAGTTCGCTCAGAGTACCAAATGTCAGGCGTTGCCCCTCACTACGAACAACGCAGCGTCCGACGCCTTCACAGACACAGGGCAGTGGCGTTTGCTTTGTCCGTACTAACAGACAAGCAACACTGAGTGAAATAACCGCAGAAATCATTGTAGGACGTACGATGAAAGTATAATTTAGGACAGTGCGGCGAAATTTGGCGTTAATGGGCTACGGCAGAAGACGACCGACACGAGTGCCTTTGTTAACAACACGACACTGCCTCAGCGCCTCTCCCGGACTCGTGACCATATCGGTTGGACCCTAGACGACTGAAAAATCGCGGCTTGGTCAGATGGATCCCGTTTTCAGTAGATAATAGCTGATGGTAGGGCTCGAGTGCGATGCAGACTCCTCGAAGCTATGGACCGAAGTTGTCAACAAGGCACTGTGCAAGCTCGTGGTGGCTCCATAATGGTGTGGGCTGTGTTTACATGCAAGTGACTGGATGCTCTTGTCCAACTGAAGCGATCATGGATGGAAATTTTTTATGTTCGGTTATTGGGGGACTATTTGCAAGCATTCATTGCCTTCATGTTCCCAAACAACGATGGAATTTTTATGGATGACAATGCGCCATGTCACAGGGCCAAAGTTGTTCGCGATTGGTTTGAAGAATATTCTGGATAGTTCGAGCGAATGATTTGGGCCCGCATCTCGTGGTCGTGCGGTAGCGTTCTCGCTTCCCACGCCCGGGTTCCCGGGTTCGATTCCCGGCGGGGTCAGGGATTTTCTCTGCCTCGTGATGGCTGGGTGTTGTGTGATGTCCTTGGGTTAGTTAGGTTTAAGTAGTTCTACGTTCTAGGGGACTGATGACCATAGAAGTTAAGTCCCATAGTGCTCAGAGCCATTTGAACCATTTGAATGATTAGGCCACCCAGATCGCCCTACATGAATTCAATCTAACATTTATGGGACATAATCGAGAGGTCATTTCGTGCAAAAAATCCAGCACCGGCAACACTTTCATGATTGTGAACGGCTATAGAGACAGCAAGGCTTAATATTTCAGCAGGGGTCTTACAATCACTTGTTTATTCCATGTTACGTCGAGTTGGTGAACTAGGTCGGGAAAACAAAGGTCCGACACTATATTAGGAGGTACCCCATGACTTTAGTCATAGTGTATATAACTTTTTTCATGTATTACATAGCACCTGAATGAGACTAGTGGATCCTGGCGGCGGTTCGAATCCTCTCCCGGGCATGGGTGTGTGTGTTTGTCCTTAGGATAATTTAGGTTAAGTAGTGTGTATGCTTAGGGACTGATGACCTTAGCAGTGAAGTCGTTTAAGATTTCACACACATATTTTTGAGACTAGTAGACAGAGTGGTCTGTAGTTGAACTGGAGAGAAAACGACGCTATCTTTCACGCACCATCGTAAAGGCAACCCAGTTGTGAAGTCTCCTACTGGAGGAAATTTCCACGTTGCATAAATTGTTATAAGATTCCAACCTGGCTGTGTGATACTGCCAGGATGAGAGACATCATATTTTTTTTACAAAAGCAATTCTATCAAATTTACTGATTTCCAACTGATTACTGCTGGGTGAATAGGTATCTTGCCATACAACAAACGTGTTAACTTCTGACCTCCACTCAATAGCCCTTTCAAAGTTCTGCATTAACAGTCCTGAAAGGCCGGCCGGAGTGGCCGAGCGGTTCTAGGCGCTACAGTCTGGAACCATACGACGCTACGGTCGCAGGTTCGTATCCTGCCTCGAGCAAGGATGTGTGTGATGTCCTTAGGTTAGGTTTAAGTAGTTCTAAGTTCTAGTGGACTGATGACCTCCGAAGTTAAGTCCCATAGTGCTCAGAGCCATTTGAACCATTTTGAACAGTCCTGAAAGCCGGCCGTGGTGGCCGAGCGGTTCTAGGCGCTACAGTCTGGAACCACGCGATTGCTACGCTCGCAGGTTCGAATCCTGCTTCAGGCATGGATGTGTGTGATGTCCTTAGGTTAGTTAGGTTTAAGTAGTTCTAAGTTCTAGGGGACTGGTCACCTCAGAAGTTAAGTCCCATAGTGCTCAGAACCATTTGAACAGTCCTTAAAGGTCACATCTACATCAGCACAAATAAGAACAGCACCGAAAATGACGTACTACATGATGACTTCTCTTTCGGGACGTTCAGCAAATGATGTTTTACTGATTTTATCGTGAACAAACGTCGTCCGAAACTTCAGTGGCGGACGGCTACGGACATTACGTCATTTTCGATGTTGTTGTGATTTTTGATGACGTAGTGCTGATGTTTCAGGACTGCTAATTACAGAGCTTTGAGTATTTTATTGACTATCGTCGAAAATTCTAAGATGATGGCATTTCGGAAGTAGCTAGTTAAACGCACACGAAGAATCTGCTAGAATCTCAAACGTTTTTCACAGCTTTTGTGAATTTGAAAAAATTGCGCCCATCTTAATGAACTTATCTTTTATGTCAGTCTTATAAGAATAGATGAATATTTAGGTAATTCATTAATACGACAATTACTCATTGACAAACATTTTATGCACGGTGAACCAGAACTCCCCCGACAGAATTTCGGAGTAAGACACAGAGGAATTACAGAACTAGCCGCGAATGGGCACTGACTTAACAGTGGCGAAATTTGAAAATCGGTGACGGGACGGGATTCGAACACGGGTCTCCAGTTTACTAGGGAGATTCTCTGATCGCTAAGCCATTCAACACAATGGTCAGCGCAACTGCACGGACTATCCTTGCATCCCTCCCGTCAGACCCAAATTCTCAACTCATCCACACATGGCCGAAAGAACAGACACCACACACACACACACACAAACACACACACACACACACACACACACACACACACACACACATATATATATATATATATATATATATATATATATATATTTATTTATTTATTTATTTATTTAATTAAGGTGAGGACGGCCAACGATCTGGTCAGTGCGGATGCACACAAGGCTCGGACTCTTACGGGAATAGGCCGCGAGCAACGAGGATAATGAACAAGGGCACTACGTTAGAAGTGTGTGGATAGGTTGAGAATTTGGGTCTGGTGGGAGGCGTACTAGGGTAGTCAGTGCAGTTGCGATGACCACTGCGCCCGGATGGCTTAGTGGTCAGTGCATCTGACTAATAAGCAGGAGGTTCGTGGAGCTACATTTTCCAACTGAGACTGAACAAAAATATTGGCGTACAAACTTAGAACGGATTGTTGCTGTTATAACTTTTGCAGCAGAAAGAGGTCTTTCGTTTCGGGGTTGTGATGAAATTGTTGAATCACTTTACAATGGAAATCATATAGATTTATTAGAATTAATAGCCACATTTGACATTTTTCTTGCACAACATACACACATTCATTCAAATAAAGGAAAGGCGCATACATCTAATTTGTCAAAAACAACATGCAGGCATTTTATCAATCTAATTCCATCAAGCCTAAGAGATCATATTATATGTGAAATTAAGAGACGCCAAAATTATTCTGGTTCACTGGATTCCACTCCAGACTAATCACATATAGACCAACTGACTCTAAACAGTGCGCTATATCCTGTCATCTGACCCAGTGGAATGATTCACCTAAGAAGATAAGGTCGTTCGAGGTCTCTCTTACACCAAACCAGAGGACCTTAGTGATTTAACATTACATGTATAGTCCTCGAGCAGCATATAACGATAATAGTGATAGATATAATAATTAAAAATAGTATTTGAGAATTTGGCTTTACCGTAGCGAAGACAGACACGGAACGAACACCAATCACCCTATTACAAGTTTGTACGCCGTCTAGCTCTTCAGATGAGAAAGATATTGAAAGAATGTATTATGAGAGAAAAGAAAAAGGAAACTTAGTAGAAGAATATGGACTGGGAGAAAAGCCGCCGGGTAGAATTTTGCACGAAGTATAAGTTATCATCGCTAACATTTGATGTAAGAATCACGAAAGAAGGTTGTTCGCATGGGAGAGACCTGGGAACAATGGAATATTTCAGACTGAATATGTAATGGTAAGACAGAGATTTCGAAACCAGATTTTAATCTGTAAGATATTTCCAGTGGCAGATTTGGACTATGGCTATAATTTATTGGCTATAAACTGTAGATTAAAACTAAAGAAATAGTAAGAAGGCAGAGATTTAAAATGTTGGGATTTGGACAAGTTGAAAGAACCAGGGGCTGTTGTAGCTGTTTCGAAGGAACCATTAGGCAACTAGTGACTCAGACAAGGGAAAGACGTACATTAGAAGACGAATGGGTAGCTTTGAGAGATAAAATAGTGAATGTAACAGAGGATCAAATAGGTAAAAAAACAAGGCCTAGTGGAAATCCTTGGGCGTCACATTAAACTGAACTCATCAAAGGAGAAACTATATAAATGCAGCAAGTGAAGCAGGCAAAATGATACAAACATCTAAAAATTTGATTGACAGGAAGTGCAAAATGGCTAAGCGAGAAAAGTTAGAGGACAAATACAAGACTGTAGAAAAATGTGTAACCAGGGAAAGACAGATACCGGTTATAGGATAATTACAGAGATTTGGCGAAGAATGAAGCCGCTGTATGAATAGCAAGAGCTCAGACAAAAAACAGGTACTATGCGAGGATTGGAAGGAATACGTAGAGGGGCAATACAAGGCAAATGAACTTAAAGGCAATATTATAGAAAGGGAGGAGCAAGTAGATGAAGATGAGATGGCAGGTATGATACTACGAAAAGAATCCGACGGAGGACTGAAGAACCTAAGTCGATACAAAGCCCGTGAAGCAGACGACATTCCCTCAGAAAAAATGATATCCTCTAGAAGGTAGCCATACAAAACTATTCTACCTGGCACAAGATGTACGAGAGAGGAGGAATACTCGCAGATTCCAGAGAAGGCAGCTTTTGACAGATGTGAATATTACCGAATTATCAGTTTAGTAAGTCATGCTGCAAAATATTGACACGAATTACATACAAAAGAATGGAAAAACTGGTGGAATCTGAGCTTGGGGAAGATCAGTTTGGGTTCCAGAGCAATGTAGCAACACGCCAGGCAATACTGAACCTACGACTCATCCCAGAAGATAGGTTAAGGAGAGGCAAACCTACGTTTATAGGTTTTGTATATTTGGAGAAAGCGTTTGACAAGGTCGACTGGATTACATTCCTTGTAATTATGAAGGTAGCTACGACAAAAAAGGAAGAGAAAGATTATACACAGCTTGTACAGAAACCAGACGACAATTATAAGAGTCTATGGCACGAAAGAGAAGCAGTGGTCGAGAAGGGAGTGAGACAGGGTTGTAGCCTATCCCCTATGCTTTTCAGTCTGTATAATGAGCGAGCAGAGAAGGAAACGAAAGAAAAATTTGGAACAGGAATTAAAGGTCATGAGAAGAAATAAAAAATTTGAGGTTTGTCGATGACACTGTAATTCTGTCAGTGTCCGGAAAAGCAACTGACCGTAATGGACAGCACCTTGAAAGGAGGATGTATAATGAACGTCACAAAAGCAACACAGTAGTAATGGAATACAGCTGAACTAAATCAGATGATGCTGAGAGAATTAGATTAGTAAACGAGTCACTAAAAGTACTGGCTGAGTTTTGCTGTTTGGGCAGTGAATTAACTAATGATGGCCGCAGTAGAGAGGATATAAAATTCAGACTGGCCACGCCAAGTAAAGCTTTCTGAAGAAGAGAAATTTGTTAACATCGAATATAAATTTAAGAATCAGGAAGTCATTTCTGAAGGAAAGTGTCTGGAATGAATGCGAAAAACTCACGATAAGCTGTTCAACCAAGAATAGAACAGAAGCATTTGAAATGGGGTACTGCAGAAGAATGTTGAAGATCTGAAGAGTAGATAGCGTAAATAATGAGAAGATACTGAACAGAACTGAAGAAATTTGTGGCCCAACCTGACTAAGAGGAAGGATCAATTGCAGAGGGAGACCAAGAGATGAATTCAATAAGCAGGTTCAAAAGAATGCAGGCTGCAGTAGTTATTCGGTGATGAAGCTACAGCACAGGATTCAGTAGCTTGGTGAGCCGCACCAAACCAGTCTTCGGATTGAACTCCACAGTATTTGAGAAATGTCCATTTCATTAACATCGCGTCAAGCAGTTCCTTCATTACATTCTTATCGAATGGGATTAAAGATTCCTAACACAAATTTATGGCAGCAGTACAGAAGAAATCAGACTAGAGAAGAGGTTGATTGGCTAGAGGAAGTGCGATAAATAATAAGGTAAGGTTAACAGATGAGACGGGTGGATGAAAACAGGAAAAGATGGTGGTGAGAATGTGACAGAAATACTGGTTCACTGTCGCACAGCGAAGGAAAATATGCGGGATATACTGAGACCGCAGCTACGACGATGATAACAGATAGAGACTCAATTTCCTCTTCGATGCAGAGTTGTTTTGGGTAGGACGCTGGTTACTAGCTTCTTTGTGCGAGGGTCATTTGCTGTAGGGAAGGAGGGACTGGAGAAAGATGTAATGTTGAGCAGATAGACAGAGAAGATGGCGGACGTATCAGCTATTGTAAGGCAGTTATGCAATGATGAAAGGTGCTTCATATGTAAGTCACTCGAATTTCACAAGCTGTTCTTACCCAGAGCGCGAAGAAAATTGATGTGTGCAAACTGATCAAATTAGGAGTCTCCTTGAAAAGAAAGAAATACAAAATGTGAACGCATACAAAGCAAACAACAAACGGGGAACGAAAGGGTTTTAACTGAAGAAGTAATAGCTGCATTTATCACAACAGGGGAGCAGTAAATACCAATGACATGAAAACGAAGTATTTAGCCAGACAGAAGGAATGTGCCTGAAAGCTCAACATTTGCGTTGTACCAAAAGTCGGAAGTAAGGTCTCATGAAGGAAAAACAGGAAAAAATGTTTCGTCTACATCCCAATGGCAGTTGGCATGTTGCAGCAACAAATTTTTTCAGAATTGCCAGCACGAAATGTCAGTGTAAAATTAAAGGAAAAAAAGATTCAAAGTCCAAACTAGTTTAGTGGTAGTACTACTGCTACATCACGCGCTTTAGCAGAAAAGTTCTCGCTAACATTGCAGTTTTTTTACTTTAAAAAGTAGATGCTATACTCGGAATACTAGCCTGTTGAAACGCAGAGGAACTTCGACACGAAAATTAGTCGCCTTTATAAGGGGGCAACGACCAACAAAATTCATTACGCATGACAGCATTAACACACACCAAACTCCAGACTTGTTCATAATGCCTGCTAGAAATTAAGTTACATTTTCTGTTATTGTCTTTGCCATTATTTAAAGTGTATTTGTTTTCAATTAGAGCATTTCGAAAAGTTCCTTAATGATCTAATGATTGGTAGACATATTGATCCTTCTACTCAGAATCTAATGTCTAATGCTCGTGTGTAAAAGCATAAATCCATGTCTTGCAATTATACGTCAAAACTACTACTGTTACACACTGTTTGTAAACTTTCTTTTCATACACGTTGGCATCGCTCTTCTGCTTATTTCTTTTGCTGTCCTTCCGGACATGGTTTCCAAGTACCCTGTATACAGGAACTCAGTATTTGGTTTTATTACTTGGTAGTGAAATTTTCTTTTCGATTTGTCGTTGTATATTATGTCAGTCTTACGTGTGACAGCATTAATAGACATGCCAAACCCCAGACTTGTTCATAACGCCTGCTTATTTTCGTAATTTAAAATTACGAACGTCCGTAGCCGAAGGGCCCGGGTTCGATTCCCGGTACTGCCGAAGATTTCTCCTTGGTGGAAGGACAGGCGCACTCAGCCTCTTCATACCAACCGACAGGCTACTTGAGTGAGAAGTAGCAGCACCACGATCTGGAAAATATGCAATACGGCGGGGAGTGCTGTGTGCTGACCACATGCCCCACCACACCGCATCCGCATGACACCGCAAGGCAAAGGATAACACGGCAACCGGTTGACATCCCATCGAATTTCACAGCCTGGACGAAGAACTCCTTATTTTGGTTCAACTTCACACCTGCTTCAAACTTCCCTGTTAAACTCTTCCGTTAGTTACTGAAGTGTATCAGTACTAGAGACACACAAGAAGGTCGCTATACGTCCCGTTAACACGTATTCTTTCTTCATTTTCACAGTTGAAAGATCTCGAAATTTCCTCTAGAACTGTTGAAAACAATTTTTGTGATGTGGAATCTCTTCGCGTAAAGTCCCTTTGACTTCCGAATTTACCGTAAAACTGATGAAGTGTGCTGGAAATATGCCTTATATACCTCCTATATATTATACAAATGCTACAACAGCTGTTCCATATAGCCACTTATTTCAAAACTAATTCACCAAAGGATGAAGCGCGTAACTGAGCAAGTACGTCTGCTGGAGTTAACAGGAAGTATTCTAAATATTTTCTTTTGCGGTAAGTGATAGGTAATTATGACGAAAGCTGTCGTCCCGACTGCGCCAATAACTTCAGTTGTTAATCAGCAACAGCTATTTGCTCAACGAATGTGGAATATTAAAGTTTTAATAGCTTTGATCGCAATACAACCCAGTAGTAACTAGACAACTGGTTTCGGTTCACCAACAACCAACTTTAGATCACACTTTCTACTAAACTAGTATCTAGAGCAACGGACAGAGTTAATCGCCAAAAAATTGTTACTGTGAGTAGCTCGTCAAAGTATTCTAAATCTGACCGTGTTTGCGAGCTGAAAGACAGCTATGATCAGATTTTGAATATTTTGACAAGTTACTCATAATAACAATTTTGTGGTGGTTAACTCTGTCTGATGCCGTAGGTGCTAATTACAGTGAAAGTAAGATTTGAATGTCGGTGTGCCGGCCGCGGTGGTCTCGCGGTTTTAGGCGCGCAGTCCGGAACCGTGTGACTGCTACGGTCGCAGGTTCGAATCCTGCCTCGGGCATGGATGCGTGTGATGTCCTTAGGTTAGTTAGGTTTAAGTAGTTCTAAGTTCTAGGGGACTGATGACCACAGCTGTTAAGTCCCATAGTGCTCAGAGCCATTTGAACCATTTGAATGTCGTTGTAGCTCAACCGAAAACGGTTATCTAGTTTTTATTGGATTGTACTGCGATTAAGTCTATTACACTTGTGGTAGATAATACAGATCGCAGTGTCGCCTTCACCTGACAATGCAGTCATATTTCCAAAATAATTATATTTAAAGCACAACAAACTGTTCAGAATAAACTATGAATAAAATTACTTCTCCAAATGTTGTTAATTGCCATATGGAAAAACCTCAAATTGCTTTGTCAAAATAATAAGCTTAGCGACCGCAAACGGATGTCAGTAGCCTCTGAGAGGTATTTCTTCCTTTGGTAATAGGAGCTGAGATACATGAAATCCTAATTACTAAACAAGACGTTGTTTTATGTTTATTGTCGTAAACGTCTTCAGCAAAATAGCTGATTGTATACTTCAGTGCGATCTTTACTGTCACTCTCGCTGATAAATTACATGGTGGCAGCTTTACTTCATAAGTTTTTCTGCTGTTGAGTCTTTCGCAGTGAAGTTCAAGTATGTAACTTACCGAAACGTTTGCAACATTGGCCACATTGGTTAAGGCTAACCCTTCGTCGAACAAGCCGTGATCTGCACCAAATACCCCCTCTCGGTATGCAGATCGCCCCACTACGATTCAAATGTATGGAAATGAGGTGTGCGCAAGGAAACGGATCGGATTGGTGCCCGTGACAAATGAACCAAAGCTGTTTGTCTTGTATAACATTAATAATCATGAATGAGGGGACTGTTCTTCTCCTTCTTCCTATTCTCCACTTCTTATATTAGGCAAATTGCCTGTTACGGTCTCGCTTGGTCTTCCTACATTTCTTCATCCACTGCATTTATATTTTAGAGCCTTTATTGGGAACCTTTCTCCAGCCATACCCTCTACATGTTCTTTCCATTTTCTCCTATTTTACTTTACTTTCTTGTTCAGGTTATGTATTCCTGATCTTTTACTATATTTTCATTTCTATTTCGATTGAGCTTTTATTCTACTTTCTTGCTGTCTTGTTGCTGCTCATGCTTCACTTTCATATGTAAGAGATGGTACTACTATTATTTTATAAAACTTTATTTTGGTTTTTTTTCCCTGTCTTTAACATGAAAACTTTTTACGACGTGAGCAAAAGTAATTTAATTTTTGGTCCACGTCATGGTTACATCCGTAATTGAAACTGTTCTCTACTGAAATTAAAACAGAATTCATAATCATTATAACTTATTGATAAAGTTAACAAAATCCAAAAAATAACACAGGGCATGTAGAAGCTAATCAAGTTATCTCTCGCACAGGAGACGAGTGCTACTGCAAAAGATCGTAACAATTTTTGGACGGCCCGGATCGTGCGATCTCCGCCGTTAAACTGGGGTTAAGTAAGAACAGAACTGTTATCCTTGAAGAGGGACAAAAAGAGTTAAGCTTGTACCTGCAGTTATTGACATTGGCTGCGAGTGGACACTGATTTAGACAGAACACGAGTCCATGGGAATGTTAATGCTAGATTTCGTTCGTTCACTTGTGGGTCAGATTTCATACAAAGGGGAAGGTTTCAAGGCATTGAAGCCTAGGGTCATAGTCTCTTCTCTCAGCGTAGCTTAATCATAGGTAGGACGTTAGTGCTGAAAAGTAGTACACTAATCGGCATATTTCATGTACAAACATATAACACACCAGTGTAGTAATATTTGTCAACACAGAATTTTGATGGGAAAATGGTACTTCAAACTGGCTGAATGCTGCAATAGTACAATAGTGCATAAATAAACTAAAGTATGATACACTGAAGAGCCAAAGAGACTGGTACAGCAGCCTTAATTCGTGTAGGGCCCCCGCGAGCACGCAGAAGTGCCGCAACACGACGTGGAATGGACTCGACTAATGTCTGAAGTAGTGCTGGAGGGAACTGAAACCATGAATCCTGCAGGGCTGTCTACACATCCGTACGAGTACAAGGGGGTGGAGAGGCGGAGATCTCTTCTGAACAGCACGTTGCAAGACATCCCAGATATGCTCAATAATATTCATCTCTTGGGAGTCTGGCGGCCAGCGGAAGTGTTTCAGAAGAGTGTTCCTGGAGCCACTCTGTAGCAATTCTGGACGTGTAGGATGTTGCATTGTCCTGCTGGAATTGCCCAATCCGTCGGAATGCACAATGGACATGAATGGATGTTGATGAAAATACAGAAAGCTTACGTACGTGTCACCTGTCACAGTCGTTTCTAAACGTATTAGGGCTCCCCTATCACTCCAGCTACACACGCCCCACACCTTTACAGAGCCTCCACCAGCTTGAACAGTCCCCTGTTGACACGCAGGGTCCATGGATTCGTGAGGTTGTCTCCATAACCGTAGACGCCCATCCGCTAGATACAATCTGAAACGAGACCCGTCCGACCAGGCAACATGTTTCCAGTCATTAACAGTCCAGTGTCAATGCTGACGGGCACAGGCGAGGCGTAAGGCTTTGTGTCGTGCTGTCATCAATGGTACACGAGTCGGCCTTCAGCTCCGAAAGCCAATGTTGATGATGTTTCTTTGAATGGTTTAATCTGCCAGGAAGTTTCTTTGAATGGTTTGCACGCTGACACTTGATGATGACCCAGCACTGAAATCTGCAGCAATTTGCGGAAAGACTGCACTTCTGTTACGTTGAGCGATACTCTTCAGTCGACGTTGGCCCATTTCTTGGAGGATATTTTCCCGACCGCAGTGATGTCGGAGATCTGACGTTTTACCGGATTCCTGATACTCGCGGTACACTCATGAAATGGTTGTACCGAAAAATCCACATTTCATCGCTACCTCGGAGATGCCGTGTCCCATCGCTTGCGCACTTACTATAACACCACGTTCAAGCTCACTTAAACTTTGATGACCCGCCATTGTAGCAGCAGTAACCGATGTAACAACTGCGCCAGATACTTGTTGTCTTGTATAGGCGTTGCCGACCGCAGCGCCGTGTTCCGCCTGTTTACATATCTCTGAATACGCATGCCTATACCTGTTTATATGGCGCTTCAGTGTAGTTTAATGCAGCATGGAGTCATTTACGGAAGATAAATTACAAAAATACATGGTACATTCAGGAATGCATTTCGTTCGACGGAACCTGCCCTCGAGACGCCTCAGTTAACTACAGTAGTAGCTCGTTCCACGCTTTTGATGCTTTGTGTAATAGTTTGACACAAATTACATTTCCTAATGTTGCTCAGTGTGTCCTTGTTGTCACACAGTGACAAAATTCGAACGAAAAGACAATTTCTCATAAAGTTAAGTGTTCTGAGACTGTCAGACTGTAGCTATCTGAGATATAAAAAAAGAGGAGGGCATCTGTCTGGGACTGCGGGCGCCCGCTCCGCCGACGACTCGCAACCGGGGTTTTGCGCTCGCTTTATTGCCAGTCCAGACATAAAGTTGTTATTTCAGAGCGCTGCTTAAGAGCTTGCTTCAAACTTCAGATTATTTCATGTTGCCACGTGCCATGTTCTCTGTCTACTCTGCTTCTTCTGCCTTATGTGGTCATAAAGAGTCTTGAGCATAACACAGTAAATTCAGTCTCGGAAAGTTTTGCTATAAAACATCGTTATCCATCACGCACATTTTCATTGTCCGAACTATTGAAACGATGTGGAATCTCATTTTACTTTACTGAATTGTTGTGTGATCAAACGCTTCTCGCTTTCTGTTCCTCCCACGTTCTTCGATCACATACTTTTAAAAAGAGAGATAGATTCGTTATACAAATAATTAATATGCATAATAAACATAACAAGACAGAGTGATTCGAATTTAATCCTAGCTTCAGGGTGCTAGTTTTTGAGGAAAAGGAACGCATAATAAAGGAAGACAGCTCTATCATGCAGAACAAGAAAAGATAACACCTCAAAATGCAACGCAGAAACAGTAGAAACAAAATAAAGTTATTACAAACGCTAATGCAGTTGCAATCAACCGAGAAAAGGGACACAATGAAAAAAATCCTACAGCTACTGCAGGATTTCAAAATTACAAAACGAACACGCAAATATAAGAGGAATTTAAAGAAACTCTTCAGTGAATTTATATTCTCGAACTTCAGCGATATAAACTGAAAGATAACTGCAGCCAGATACTTTATCTTTTGTTTGCTTTGCTTTACCACAAGAAAGGGGACAAAGAAATCCTGTAAATTACCGACCAATCTCACTTTTGCCAGATTTTTCAAAAATCTTTGAAAAGGTTATGTTCAAGCGTCTACTTACGCACCTTAGTGAAAATAACATATTGTTAAAGTCACAGTTTGGGTTTCTTAAGGGTTCTGATATTGAGAAAGCTATTTACACTTACAGCGAAAATGTCCTTAATTCACTGGACAACAAATTATAGGCAACTGGCATATTCTGTGAACTGTTAAAGGCGTTTGACTGTGTGAATTACAGCATTCTTTTAAGTAAATTAAAATATTATGGCGTCACTGGTAGTATTAATGACCGTCATCTGTTACACTACCAGATTCCAAGTTTGTCTTATTTGCAGATGATACAAATATTGCAGTAAATAGTAAATCAAATATAAATTTAGAAAGGGCGACTAATCATATTTTTACTGACATTAATAAGTGGTTCATAGCCAATTCACTATCATTAAACTTTGAAAAGACCCACTATATGCAGTTCAGAACTTTCAACAAATTTCCTTCTGGTGTGTGTACAAAATAAGATCACATGGAAATAGGAGAAGTTGAGAGTGTAAAATTCTTGGGATTACAACTTGATAATAAATTCAGTTGGGAGCAACATACTAACGAACTGCTGAAACGCCTAAACAAGTCTGTGTTTGCAATGCGAATGATGTCAGACATAGGAGATATGAATATAAAAAAACTGGCATATTCTGCTTATTTTCACTCCACTATGTCATATGGTATCACATTTTGGGGTAACTCCACAAACACAGAAAAAATTCTTAGAGTTCAGAAGCGTATAATAAGAGTAATGAGTAGCGTAAATCCAAGAACATCATGCCGAAACCTATTCAAAGAATTGGGCATATTAACCACAGCTTCTCAGTATATTTATTCCTTAATGAAGTTTGTTGTAAATAATACATCTCTTTTTCCAACTAACTGCTTAGTACACAATATCAGTACTAGGAATAAGAACAATGTAAATAAAGATTTAAAATCACTTACTCTTGCCCAGAAAGGAGTCCAGTATTCAGCAACGCATATTTTCAATAAGTTACCAGCAACCATTAAGAGCTTAGTTTCAGACAAGGCACAATTTAAACATAATTTAATAGAATTTTTGGTGGCCGACTCCTTCTATTTCATCCATGAGTTTCTCAAAAAGTGCAGTAGACCATTTTAATAAAAATTTATTGTGCTTTGATTTTTGACAATACTTGGTTGTAACAGCCAAATAACTGCCTACTGTGTGAATGATGGATGTATGGAAAGCAGATGTAAGTCTTAAGTCTGTAAATAGTGGATGTTTAATTTTAAATCTTGTACATAATTTGACAATACTTGGTTGTAATAGCCAAGAAACTAGCAAATGTCTGAATGATGGATTTAATGAAAGCAGATGTAAGTATTAAACCTATAAATATTAGAAGTATAATGTAGATAATTTTACTGTTTATTGACTGAGGATCATTAAAATTAATGAATCTCAAGATCTGCTAATTACATTTTTGTAATGTGTTTACCTGACATGTTCAACACCCAGGAGGATTCCCTCTTTTATGGGTCTATGGAATGAGTAATTAATCTATGTACTCTTACAATTAAATATGTACATGATTAAATAAGTCGTAGTTTATGTATGTAGATTACAAGAAAAAAATAAGTTAACAAGACAAGGAAACAGAGCAAAGCCTCGTACACTTAGATAACGTTTTTCTGAAATTGAGTCACATCTAGGTTATTGTCACTGGCAAGCCATAAATCTTGTCCGAGCATGAAAATGGACAGAGAGGGCATTGGCACATATGGGTGACTTTCTTCGGTACAGCCGCACTTGCTGCCTTGTGATATGAATCCGTACGACTTAAGCAGTGACTTAGCCCTGCCGGCACCAGTTCTTATGCCGTTTAGGGACCTCTAAAGACCACAGTCCTCGTTGTAACCAGTCGGAAGATGCTCACAACGCTCCATCCAGTCTTAGGCCTTGGATTTCACAATACATCCAAAGGCTTTGTGTCTGGAGCAAACGTTTCCTTGATTTCAGCCCAGGCTAAGACTTTTGATGGCCGTGACCATACAGTGGTTCAGCTTCGACGTTGTCAAGCTTCAGTCGTTCTTGATCAGCAGAGACTTCTCAACGAATACTTGGAGCTGCAATGCCAGCAAGACATTGGTGGGGCGAAGCGCAATCGCAGGAGCAATGAACCACGTGGTGATTCAGGCAGTGACGTCATTATGCGGCGTCAGCCTGTAGCCATCGCCTCGGGGAGCACGTAGATCAGGGCAGGGTACGGCGTGCCAAACTTCACGCCTGCAGGCTGTGCCAAGACTCTGCCTGTCTTGGTTTTGCTCGGTACTCGGAATAGCGCGACGTGCATGGGGTACTGCGGTGTGGCATTTGTCAGTCGACACGTCTCTCTTCTCTTCGGCAGAATCGTGGTGCCAGAGCTTTCACCCTTCACTATTGATTGGTAGTAAGAAGGATGTTCACAAGTCTAGTGGCCGTTTGCACAAAAATAGACGGTCTAGCTACCTGTCGCCACAAGCCTTTAAAATGAATAGGACTGACAGAACAGAAATAGATAATTCTCAATATATACTATACAGTCGCATAAGCGACAGGTACTGCAAATTTGCTGTGAAATGACTTTGGAATACCATGCAGAAAGAATTTAAAGATTTAGCTGACACTGAAAGAGCAAAAGATTACAATGAAAAGGACATACGTGATTCACTGCTCTGTGCACCAAAAAGAACTTTGTGCTTAATTTCCAGGCTTGGAGCACGTGAAAAAAATAGTGATACGAATAGTAAAGCTTCTGAAGTCGCACTCATTATTTCACTATCACTTGTAACAATTTTCGGTGGAGTTGGCCAAAGAGCACAGAGACTTCGTATATTGCTACAAAGTACGTTGGTTACGTCAAGAGGCATGCCCGGAACGATTTTTCAACTTAAAACTCAATATTGTCGAATTTATTAAGGAAAAATTAGTGGAGGAACGAAAATTAGAACATCCGGAGTGGATATCAGATGTCGCATTGTAGGTAGAATTGACTGCACACTGACTACAGAAAGACACCACAAGGTGAGAAACAACTTCTTTCCGATTTAATGGGGTGGTGTTTAAAAAGAAAATCGTGATTTAGAAGGAAATTCTGCCAAACATAGTCCAGTTCCCTAAGATCACTGGCGTTAAAGAAAAAGCAAGGTCTGGAGAGTACATTGTGTCCTTGAAGGAATACAAAAATAGTTCCCTAAATCTTTTAAGGTTTCATTTGTTTTCGAGCTATTTCAAAGACCGTTTGTCACTTCAGCTGAAAGCGGCCCTGTCCATGTGCAGATGTAACTGACTGATTTGCAAGGCAATTCCAATTTTAAAGACAAATCCCTTTAACATTAAATCTCTCCAGGATATCTACATTGCTTTCCTCATATACAGTTTTCACATCTCCATAATGAGGTTGCAAAGGTGTTACAATATTTCGACTAACATATGTGTGAGAAAGACGTTTTTTCCATTATGAAACACCGTAAGGCATGACCTCGTGTCAACCTGAATACAAAAATTTGTCTGTCCTTATGCCGACAGTTTGTTCCAGATAAAACTTGTATTATGTCCTCAGTGCACCAAAAATAATTAAATAACAGTGAAAATTTCTTTTGTGAGAAATGTGAAACATAAGACCAAGACGTATTCAGTGAGAGTGCATTGCCTTGTAAATTCGACCCCCCCTCCACGCTCCCAGACAGCGTGGCGTGATGGTGGGGAAATGTGCAGCCGGGCAGAGAATTGTGGCACGGCTGTCGAGCTGAATTCTTGGCGACCCCTTGCGCAGATCACTTAGCGTTGATTTTCATGTTCGTTTAGATATGGTGAGGGTACTTAGCCACTGTAGTTTCATTATGGGCGGGACAGGACAAAAGCGACGTGTATTGAGTTAACATGCGACAGAGATATTTTCCAAGCATACAAATTCTATTAGGGATAGTTAGAACCAGAGACAGTGGTCCAGTGTAATACATACCCCACCGTTGTCAGTTACCAGGGTACGCAATGGAAGGCGTGTGAGGCTTGGGTCCCAGACAGAGATCACACTTGCGGTGCTGTCCCTCTCTGCACAGAAAGCTTCACGCTGCCGTCTTTTTATATGTACACCACTACAGTTCGATTCACAAACTATGGCGATTTACGCATGTCGAGGCACAGACGGGGGTTGCAGTGTAGCCGGTTCTAAATGACAAATGTGGTTCGCACACGCACATGCTCTGCGCTTAACAAAAGCGTGTATCCTGCAAATTATATCTCACGCTTGCTTATATAGAATTTGTGGGTAACCATCACCATCAGAGATGACAACACGCAACCAACGGAATAAAAAAAACCGCTATATAACGTACAAGGATCTCGTGTATTAATCGCAACCGCCACGGCGTTCACAGCAGAGCGCTCAGAACACGACTGAAGGCTCATTGGCTGTCGGAGAATGCGTTACATAAGTGTGCAGAATACGCCCGCTAAACCCGCTGAGCAGAACAGGTGATTAGGACTGTGGAAGGGCTAAATAAGGCTGGGGTCAGTTTCACCTTAAAATTGTAATTTATTGTAATTTAATAACACATTTACAACTACGAGTTTCAAAATGCAATTCTTTCACGGCTGAAGGCCTCCAAACAAGAAATCTTAAAAATCAACAAGATAAAAATGCAGTTAAAATAGCAAATATATCACAGCTAGGTGGAAAGCCTCAAGGCAAAAGTAGATAGAACAAACATATGCAAGGTGAAATACAAACGGCTGAAGGCCACATTAAATTTCAAAATTTTAAAAAATATAGCAAAAAGCCTTAAGTCTTAAGTAGCTGAAACCACACTAAAAGAAAATACAACACAACGGCAATAAGCTTTCAGCAAATATCCACATGCCGGAATTTAAACTTACTCATACGCGGCTGAAGGCCTTTATAACACACAGTAAAACGACCGACCGACGATCCACCAAGACCGTGGCCCGGCTCAAGTGATGCGTGGCGGCAATGGTCGGGCGAGCCATGTCGACGCAGACCTCACTGCTGCTCCACCCGACTGCACTAGTGCCGCATCGCAACTCCCCGACTGGCAGGTCCGGACTGAGCTCCAGACGCGTTCCAACTGACTGGCAGACCGGAACTCGCGACGCGAACTCTCTTACGACAGACAACGACCGGGAAGTAATAGCAGTCGAGCAAAGATACTACGAGAGAGGAAATATCGATACGCGCTGCTAGCGCCGGTCACGGTCAGGCAAAGCAGCAACTCAGTAACAGTAGTAATCTAAATTAACGTAGTGAGGCGGAAGTACGTTAAAAACAGGATGTAAAATACATGATGGCGGGAACACGACCCACGCGCGGCTCATCTAATCTCCACTGTTATTGTTCGTGAATACAACTGTAGAGGTAGTTTGCGATTAGAAGCATCCAGGTATATGCAGCCTGACGGATCTGTAGAGTTTGTAAGAGTGACCTAGTGATTTTTCGGGTATGCCCGTTTATGGTGGCAACAGGAAAGAGTGCTAGCCGCAACAGAATGCTGTTTTCTTGTTGGGACCGAGTCTGTAATTGAAATCAAGCAGCATCAAGCAGTCTCCTTCGTCAGTCATCTAAAGCAGGCAACGGGTAACGTCCACCTGGTGTAGGCAGTGTCCAGCACAGTGGACCTAGTGCTAGCTGCCATGTTGGAAAATGCTTTATAATGCGACGATTGTCGTTCGCGAGGCATAAATTACCTTTTATGAATCGCGCGATCGCCAAATGAACCTGTGGCATTCGCTCTACAGCTGCACGTCTAGATGTTACTGCTTATTGGCTAGCTAATACTCCGCTATATTTCCCTGTCTCTTCTCACTGTTCACAGTACTCCCTCTCCCTCTGTGGTCTCTGCCTTGCAACACCCTTATAAATATCAGAATATACTTACTTTATAACCTTCCTTTTCTTTTTTTTAAAAAAAAGAAACTATTTTACTAACTAGTGAAACCTGATGAACAACACGAAGGCAGTCTTTTCCTCTGATTTCAGAGCAAAATACGCTCCCTGAAAAGAAAAATTAAACAATCGGAAGGGGAAGAGAAAACAAAATGGACCTTCATAGGTTGAGAGGGTATGTGATGTTACCTCTGTGATTAAAAAGCAGGGCCAATAAGATATACGGGCCGTGCAACGACCTTGTGGCGTCACACTGTAAGAGGTCCATGATTAAGGAATTTGTTGCTAGCGTACTCGAGCAGATGTAATTTCGATAGACTGCTCGCGCTGCCTGCGATATGTAAGCTATAAGAGAATCTCAGACCAAAGAGCAGTGTTGTATGCAGTAGGAACTGTTTGGCAGTAGGAGTAAGTAGTAGCTAGCAGTCTGGTGTATCGTGTTGGCTGGGCCGGTCGTGGGAGCGATGGCGGTGCCTGAGCGTTGTAGTATAGGGTAAAAGTAGCCTCGCGCATATGTAGTATTGTTATATCAAGTCCCATGTAAATGTTTTTTAAAAAAATCTCTTAATAATAATCTTCCTCATAAAAAGCAACTTTTGACAATCATTCATTTCAATTTAAAGAATTTACTAATTTCTCCAATCCTTGGTCATCTCGATTATTGAAAAGAAAAATCAGTTGTTTCTTTTTATACATGACAAATCTATCGGCCAGTATTGCACTCGGCTATGCCACAAAAAATTTCTTATAGGAGCAGATATATATGCGTTATCCGGCGATCTTATTGAGGTAAGAATTTTTCTCTTTTTTATTCAGAATGATCTTTCAGGGCCATGACGCAGCACTGCTGACGTCCAAAATTTACCAGTTTAAATTCACAGTCAATTATTGAAAGGTTATAAGTGAGCCACAGGTTTTTATTGAGATATTAGTTACATTTTATTATTGATAGGTTACGCAATTTATTTTTTGGGAGGTTACACTAAATGTGAATATTATTCATATTATTTATCTCTGGGGAGGTTACAACACGAGTCGCCTTGCCCGCTACATTTCGCGAACGTTCGGCTCCGTACGGGAAATCAGTATTTAATTGGAAGTATGCCCTCTAAAGGCCTCAGTCTTGTCTTGTGCAATCGAGAACTTGGACGCGTTTCAACGTGCAGTCAAGAATTACTATACTCGTCTGAAACAGTTACTCGCTACCCGCCGAAGACGGCTGCTGGCACTTGTAAGACTTGTTGGGTCACGTTCTGTGACGTACGCGACACGGACGGTCTTTCTCGTGAGTCTCGTTACAAAGTTGTTTCAAATTTATAAAGAACTTGGCAGTATCAGCCCACCTATCAGTATGACGTTGCAACCCCGTACCCCGGACGGATGTACTGATTCGAGTGGGAAGGATGCCATAAAACCGTTGTACCCTCTCATAAGGGAAACTGACTGACAACTGTTGTAACGGTCCTTCATACTCTCGGTACTGACACTGGGACAAAGTTGACGTCATTGCTGGCCCCACACATGTTCCCTTAGTGACAGAGCTATGAATTGCTGGTCACAGGAGTGACTCAGCATCATGCAGTTGTCCTGTTGAAAAATGGCACCACGATATTGTCACACGAGACGTAACATATGAAGACGCAGATTATCCTTGACCTAACGTTGTGCCGTCAGAGTTCTCTCACTCACTGCTAACCGTGACCTGAAATCATACCCGATGGCTTCCCCACTGTTATTGGATAGTTACGGAAAACGAGAGATCTCGGGATTTCTCCTTTGTTCGGAGGCCTGATACTGAAACAGACATCTGAAGTTGTTCTCTGTAAGCCCAGAGGCGCTGATCGTAGAAGCTGCTGAATTTCGGTCTCCTATGGGAGGAGTTGAGTGCTTCTAACGGACGAACTTCCTCATTTTATTAACTATGTTCAGTCTCTCCTAAAGTCACCACAGTTTACGACCCTCATTCCGAATGGTATTTGGAATGATCTCCATGAATGCACATGCCATTTACTTTGCGCTGTAAGAGAATTACTTACGGCGGAACTGATCACTGTAAATTCGCTGTCTTCACCTGTAGTCTCTAGACAACGACCATGAACAGGAAACGAAAGCGAGGTGTTGTAATTGCAAATGTGTTTCTACAACCATTACGTAGATAAACCCTTATTCTTAAATCTAGATAAGTATTGCCTGCTTTATGACGTTTCTCTATAAGGTCCCGCGCATTTCCGGCTTCACGCCGTTGTAGAGTACGGACAGTGCAGCAGTTTTATAAATCCCAGTAGTCTTTAATTAACCTAACTAATTAAAAAGGACGTAAATACTTCTAGTTGGTGTCAGAAGTTTTAATTCTATGTTGTTAAGCATACTAGCAGAAATAGTATCCTCGTTTGTAAAGTAACGAAGCACTGTGCTTTGGGTATACGGTTCTCGCGGGGAGTAAACGGGACTTCGAGAGTGCCGTCTAACCGTTGACTTTAGTTACGAGTAACATACCGGTACTTTGCTAACAAATTTGCTGAGAATCTTTCCACTACTTATAGAAACGTCAGCTTATTTCAACGTTTAGAAACCAGTAACTTAAAGAATAACGCACTTTTATCTCTTTTTATCCATGTTTTCTGAATAACTAGAGTCCTGAGAACCACAGACCATGTCACAGTGTTCCAATCATATATGTATTGGCACAACGTCCGTTGGATGTTATTTCCCACGGTCCCCCTGTTGTTTTGGCTCAAAATGGTTCAAATGGCTCTTAGCACTATGGGACTCAACTTCTGAGGTCATTAGTCCCCCAGAACTTAGAACTAGTTAAACCTAACTAACCTAAGGACATCACACACATCCATGCCCGAGGCAGGATTCGAACCTGCGACCATAGCGGTCACGCGGTTCCAGACCGAAGCGCATAGAACCGCACGGCCACACCGGCCGGCTTTGTAAGTAGGTAGAACTTTTTACGAACGTTTTTTTCTGTGTACTTTACATATTAAGATGATTCCTTGAACAGTCGAAACCGGTCACCATTTTATAAAATGTGCCAAAAAGGCAAATAAAAATTACACTGAAAGGTAATTAAGCTGGATTTCAGGTTTTCCTGCGATTAAGTATTCCGCTATTGACGGTGTGAAAGGCGACAAGACACTTTAGTGTAGAGAGTGGGCGGTATGGTTTTTCGTTGGCTTTGCACGAAGCGGAAACAAACGTCGCTGTAGAGAGGCGCCGTCAAGAAATATGCGCTTAAACAACGCCGAGTGTCGCATAAACAAGGCGGGCCGGAACTGGCTCCTGCAGCGGCTGACCGCGTTGCGTGACGGCACTCCCTCGCTACCCGGTATGACTGGTGTTCCTTTACAGCTGGCAGAGGCTTCAGCAGCGGAGGTGCTGTTTCGCGAGAGGTCGCGGACCTGCCACGCCTCGTACAACAGTGTTACTGCCTCAAGCGTCGACGCGACTTTCCAGAGCACCAACGAAGTTGTTGTCTTGTATTGTCACGACCGAAACGGCGCTGCAAATGTCGCAAACGTGTCTTCTAGAGAAGACCATAGAATCATCGTCGGCTGCAGTCAGTGTCCTAATTCTAACCCTAACAGCCTTACTTCCGAGTGTACCCCAACCTTTTCTCGCTGCGCTTTGCAAAAGTTTTGCCTTCTCTAAAATTCGAAACTTTGTAATAGTAGTCAGACTATGATATTAATGAGTCATGTTCAGTGTGTGGGTGTGACGATGGTACTCACGACTTGATTCCGGAAAGTGTCGCACCACAATCGGTAAGCCGCGCTCGAAACAAACGTAGCGTAGCAGCTGTATGGGTTGGCACTACGAACTATAGGAGCCTACCGACGTCCGCCAGGGGCCGCAGCTGCCAACCCATGGGCAGCACGTGTGTGAACAGCAATTGGTCGATGCCTCGTTAAATACCGGAGCACTGAGCTACGGCGGACACCCTGTCAGTCTTCTGCCGTCGCTCTCCAAAGTATTTGAGCGTTTATACGCCAAACGGCTCCTCAGGTACGTGGAAGCCGAATGTCTGCATCCCGATGAACAGTTAGATTTTCGCAAGGGTCACTCCACAGTGCATCAGCTAATGAAACTTGTGGAGGAGGCCACGCGAGCCCTGGAGACACGGGAATACCTTGGGGCGGTGTTCCTGGACGTTTCTAGGGCATTTGACTCTGGGTGGCATGACGGCCTCGTGTATAAACTTGTTATGCACGGGGTCCCGACGTCACACGGGGTGCTACTTAAGTCCTACCTGGAAAACCGAAATTTCTACTTGCGCCTGGGCGACGGATTGTGGACGCAACGACCGATTCAGGCTGGGGTGCCACAGGGGTCCGTACTAGGACCCCTGCTGTACTCCCTTTACGCTGCGGACGCTCCTCGGGTGGTGAGGGTGTCGCTGGCGCTTTATGCTGACGACACTGCGCTACTCGTTCGGGGCATGAACGTATTCGAAATGTGACGTCGTCTCCAATTAGGTTGCGAAGCATTAGGGACGAGGTCCACGAAATGGCGGCTTAAATTTAATGCTGCCAAGAGCCAAGCAGTAATCTTCACAAAAAGACTGCTACCACCAGATTTAGAGCTGGTCATGATCGCGGGAGGCTCCGTCCCGTGGAGTAGAACCACTAAATACCTCGGGGTCACCCTCGACCAGAGGCTAACGTGGAGTCCCCATATTCAGGAGGTAAAGGACAGAGCTTCAGGGCGTCTTCGTGTCCTGTACCCTCTGCTCAACCCGACGTCGACGCTTCCCCCTCGCCATGGCATCACCATGTACCTAGCACTGGTTCGCCCAGTGCTGGAGTATGCTGACGTGGTGTGGAGGAATGCTGCCGACACACACGTTACTGAGCTCCACAGGTTGCAGAACCGAGCACTTCGGCTCTCCCTTCGACTGCCCAGTTACACTAACAGACCGCAATCCCTCTCCTCAGGGAACGTTTTCGTCAATCGGCGCTAAATTTCTATCAAGAGACCTAGCGGTCTCAGAATAGGCTCATTCAAGCACTGGGTCATTCAATCCACCGCAGGCCAACGACACGTTGGCCTGACCTTTTGCGAGCTTAAGAACTCGTAACAGTCAATGGATGCAAAGCATCCGACAGGCCAGTCCAATTCAGTCAGTTCTCTCTCGCTCCCAAAACCACGATTTGCAGGAACAGCGCTTGCCGCTCACCCTGCCCACTCACGAGCTAAGGATTGCTCGTAAGGAAACGTGTAGTGTAGTGTAGTGTAGTGTACGGCGAACAGTTCTCTTCAGTGCGCCGAGTTGTGTACAGTCTCCAGTTACTGCCGAGTCTACAAGCTGCAGTGTTCGCCCGTCCTCTCCGAGACTTGGGCTCCGTAGGCATCGTAGGCCAGCTCCGGACTCTACGTAGACATCACTCAGAGGCACAATGAGAGGACTTTAATGTTTTAGAGGACTTGTAATAATTTCGAATGTCTAATTGTGCTGGACATTCCACTAGAGGAAGCACCGTTTAAGTTAAGTATTTCTTCATATTTAATAAAAGTCATTTTGTTATTAATTGCTGGGAATCTTTCTGACTGACTACGCCGTCCACCTGCACCCCGAACACTGGGGGCAGGCCGGCCGGAGTGGCCGAGCGGTTCTAGAAACTACAGTCTGGAACCGCGCGACCGCTACGGTCGCAGGTTCGAATACTGCTTCGCGCATGGATGTGTGTGATGTCCTTAGGTTAGTTAGGTTTAAGTAGTTCTAAGTTCTAGGGGACTGATGACCACAGCAGTTAAGTCCCATAGTGCTCAGAGCCATTTGAACTGGGGTAGAAACCAGGTTCATAACTATAGGAACACATGTATTCAGTTTCAAAAGGAGTGGCAGAGTTTCCGAAGGAAAGAAAGACAACCATGGCAGAAATAAGAACAGAAAATGTGTGGTTATGTGTCTAAAAACGACTCGTAAGGGCAAGAGTCAGAATGGTGAGTCTGGCTCATCTCCAGTATGAGTTTCCTCCAGCATGTGTGGCACTTTATGGGTAAAGAGGGCCCAATCTCCCCGTACGCAGTTTGAATTTTAATGTGAAGAAGTGCAAAGTTGTGCACTTTACAGAACGTAAAACTGTGGTCTGCCTTTACTGCAGGATCGCAACGACCACAATGGTTGAGTTTTGCGTTAGGCAAAAGGCAAACTACGATGCGTTGTTATGAGACTGGGACACCATAGTTTGTCTACGAGAGCCTGCCTAAAATACTCCTGTACGGCCCATACTTGATTACTCTGTGCGACTAACGTAGGACGTCGAGCGAGTACAGAAGTCATCCACGGTCGGGCACTTGCTTGACGGGCGAAAGAGAGTAGCGACACACTTCTCACAGAACTTGAAGAGTCGCCTTTCAGGGCAGACAGTACGAATACCCTCCAGTCCTCTACATACCTGTCCTGCACAGATGATGCAGAAAAAGGGCTCACAAAGAGCCATACCATTAGTCATTCTCACCACGCTGAATCCGTGAATCAGACGGGAGGAGTAGGAGATTAAAGTTTAACGTCCTGTAATAACACTAACGAGCCGTGAAACACGCTAATGTTACCCTCTGAGAGGATTTCAAATTTCGACCGTGCGTGTTTCTTACGGAAAAGGGTATCGAACTATAATTTCGACTTTTCTGAAGTTAACAGATAAAGCAAATGCGCTTTAACCTTGGGAGTTAACGAAAGCGGTAAAATCATAAATGAATGAAAAAAATGATCTGTCACCAGCCCAATTAGGCACATTAGTCTGGCAATATACGATATTTTAGAAAATTGGATATTAGTTATAGTTCTTTTGTTGAGACTTCCCTTTGAATAGCAAACAGGATACAAACTGACACACTGCAGTCTGTGCTGTGTGTAGAAGCAGTTACCAGTAACACGCACAGTAATAAATTATGGGAGCAAAACTGCACCGAGCTCATACTAATGAGGGCCAGACTCAATAGCACTACTTACTCAAAATACTGAAACATCACTGTATGAAGTGCAGAACTATTTTTGGAGAGGAGGAGCTTCTATCTTGACTGGCAGAAATAACAAATAAAATTGAATAACATCTTAAATACACTGTTTAAGCTCCTCTGCATGTAGCAGCTTTTCTTAGAAACAGGAATAGTTCATTTGTTTCTTAATAGTTGGAGAGTATGATGGGGGCTCATAAACTGGTGTAGTTTCACTGGCCAAGGATCTTTGATTATTGCAATAGTAAAACTAGCTCTAAAAGCTAATTTTTCACTTAATTACTTTCCAGGTTAATAAAATACAACACTGGTCTTAATTAGCTTCAAAAGGAGCCATTCATGATGGGTATCAAAACTACACTATCTTTGAAAATGTGTATAAGTCCACTTCTGATAGTGCTACCTTAAATCTGTTCATTAAAGATTTATATGTACTTGAACTTTAATCACCTGTGAAACAGTTATTCTTGGCAGTAATATTTACACAATCTTGCACTGCAATCCTACAAAACTATATTTCGTAATAAACTAAGGATACTTTAGCAAAAGCCTATCGAACTTCACTTTTGTGGTTTTAGCTTTTAAATAATTAAGGCTTTCACTTTCCTATTAATTGATCTTTGAATTTTTGTACTTATACTTCCTACCTTAACAATTTCACTTGAAGTAGTTCATTAATAAAGTATACAAATGTTACTGTTACATTTTAACTTTTGCTACTCCTTTTACTTTAGGCAAAAACACATGAATGCCAGATTTGTTCATTTAAATCAGGATTTTCGGTTTTAGTAGCACTTAGGTGAGGACCCTGCGTAGGTATGTGATCAGGATTGAAGTTATGGTTTGGAACATGAATTGACGTTTTATGTGATAACTATTGAAACAACACACAAATTAACTGGTCCATGCGAATATACATCACTTAACTGAGTGCATGAAGTATGTGAAGCAGTGGCGAAGATCAGTTGCAGGCGAAATGGCGGCTAACTGTACTCACGGCTCTTAATGTGCGAAAGCTATATGAAATCTCTTCCTTGCGTCGCATTTTCAACACATTAGAGCCATCCCATTATTCCGTCAATACCAAATAATAGCCAGCTCCACATCTGAGGCAAACCGCTTCTGTACCCTGCTAAGGATAGCCACACACTGGGTGTCGTCCACAAAAATGAGGCATTCAGTTCGACCGCCAAATCCATCGTTTACATCTCGCCATGCCACTTTCTTTGCGGAGGGACTTCCGTACAGCAAGTGCCCTTAGCATGAACTAGCTTTTAAGAAACATACTTTTTTCATAAACACATTCATATTATAACAATTTACAATTCCAATATATTCTTTTGCTTTTTTGATATATACATTACAAAACTCTAATTTTCTCGCCGTACGTCAAGGAGTTCAAACAACAAAGTATGCACACGTCATAAATTGCAAATACACAGTTACATAAAATAAACCTATTCCTAACCTATATAAGTCTTACACCGTCAACAACGGAGTCATTAGAACGGGACACAAGCTCGGATTGGGGAAGGATCAGGAAGGAAATCGGCCGTACCCTTTCGATGGAACCACTTCGGTATTTGCCTTAAGCGATTTAGGAAAACCACGGAAAACTTAAATCAGGATGGCCCGAAGCGAGTCTGAACAGTCACCCTCCCGAATGAGAGTCTAGTGTGCTAACCACTGCGCTACCTCAGTGTCTGAATCAAACGGAAGGAAACCTTAGTAGTATTCTTGTCGAGTCTGCTGTCAGCTCGACACTATATTTCGGCCGTCTGTCTGACCGCAATCTTCAGGTGAGAACGCTGTTTTCTCACAGGAACAGAGTCCTACAAGAATCAAGGACAACGAGTCATGAAACTCCCACAGATTTTCCGCAACTCTGCTGCTGTAGCACTTAAAAACTGTTGACCTGTATAAACATACAACGAGACGATTGTGTGTTGTGTATACGGAACGCATAAGCGCTTTCAAAACGCAAATGACATCGTATTTCTCAGTTTATTGTGGTGCTATAAGTATGGCAAGGTGTTTTATAATATGAGATGAAATAAATTTATTTTTGTTTCTTTTCTTCGCACTATGGTATTGATAACAAAGAGAAACATGGAACCCCGCCCCCTCCTCCTTCTTTAAACCAAATTAGAACAGGCCTCTCTGTTATATTTAAATAAGAAGTCAGAAATAGGAAAGGCGTAAGGCATGAGTCAATGTAATCACTAATGTTTATTTTCACACTTAGAAAGGAATAAGAGAGGTAAAGGACTTTTGCTGTTTGCCAAGAGCAGAAAATTAGCACAACACGTTTCCCTGATGATGCAGCACTAGCAGCTGAAGTGAACAGGAATTGGGTTTTATCCTAAACATAATGCGACATATTACTAGCTGTACGTTAAGAAATGCGCATAAAGAAGGAGAAAGCGTGTCAGGTGGACATGTTGGAGGATTAAATGTTACAGCCGGAAAGAAAAGAGAATTTGTCAAGAGATATACATACTTTGATATCAGGGAAGCAGAATAAAAAAATGGTTCAAATGGCTCCGAGCACTATGGGACTTAACATCTGAGGTCATCAGTCCCCTAGAACTTAGAACTACTTAAACCTAACTAACCTAAGGACATCACACACATCCATGCCCGAGGCAGGATTCGAACCTGCGACCGTAGCGGTCGCGCGGTTCCAGACTGAAGCACCTAGAACCGCTCGGCCACCACGGCCGGCGCGGAAGCAGAACAGATAAACATGATAGGAAAGCTTACACTCAAAGCACAGAAGCAAAGACTAGGCCAAAAGAATAAGAATGAAAATAAACAGTGACTGACGTCCAACAATGTAATAATCGTTCCTAGTTTCGAATGTACAGGGTGACAATTATCGAACTATATGAAAAAAAACATAAATTAGTTGCAAACTGCGGCGTGCACGCACTTCATTCAACACGTAAGTCTCACTAAAGATATTCGGATTTACGTTATGACATGTTCGATATGACTGCCATCACTGGTGATGATGTGGCGTCGCCGAAGTGTCGGAACATCGATGCTGTCGATGACCTCCTGAATGGTTATTTTCAGCTCAGCAATGGTTTTGGGGTTATTGCTGTACACCTTCCCTTTACTATAGCCCCACAAAAAGGAGTCGCATGTGTTGAGATCCAGAGAAATGGCGACCAATCGAGGTCATGCCAGTGGCCTCTGGGTACCCCAGAGCCAGAACGCGGTCCCCAGAGTGATCCTCCAGGACATCACTCTCCTGCTTCGATGGTGTTAAGCTCCGTCTTGCATGAAACACATCTTCTCGAAATTAGGGTCACTTTGGATAATAGCGATGAAATCATCTTCCAAAACCCTCACGTACCGTTCTGTAGTCACCGTGCCATCGAGAAATATCGCATGTCCGTGACTGGACATTGGACACCACAGTCACCCATTGAGGGTGAAGAGACTTCTCGATCGCGAAATGCGGGTTCTCAGTCCCCCAAATGCGCCAATATTGCTTATTGGCGAACCCATCCAAATGAAAGTGGGCTTCGTCGCTAAGCCAAACCACACATATGCACGTACTAATTCCCATATCTCCCGCGGCCAACCGTGTAGTTTCAACGTCCTGACGCAAACCGTTCAGAAGTTACGACGATTTTATTTCATGTAGTTCAATAATTGTCCCCCTGTATTAAAACGAGTCTGAAATCCATTAAAAAACTGGGGAAAAAGTTTTCAGTGGGCGCAAAGAATTAGAAAGTACGTGGCAGGTACGCGGATATACTCATAAACCGTTCCTTTTGAACTTAAAACATATCAAGTTGAATTTCGTTTCTCACTTTAAAGGTTTTCGATGATACGATTACGACTCGGCTACTGTCGAACGTGTATATTGCATTGCCCTCAGCGTTTGTTACTACATGTTGACAATCGTAGGGCCGGCCGCTGTGGCCGAGCGGTTCTAGGCGCTACAGTCTGGAACCGCACGACCGCTGCGTTCGAATCCTGCCTCGGGCATGCATGTGTGTGATGTACTTAAGTTAGTTAGGTTTAAGTACTTCTAAGTTGTAGGGGACTGATGACCTCAGGTTTTAACTTCCATAGTGCTCAGAGCCATTTGAACCATTTTTGACTTTCGTAGGAGGCGAGATATTAGTGTAACTTGCTTAGCGCCAGCTGCTTCGTTCGCATAGTCTGCATAGTCTGTATTGACTTTTCTTTTTAATCAAATTTTTATGTTGTTCATAAATACCTTCTAAACTTTTAACGCTAATTAAGGCAATAGAAGCGTAATTTTTTCTGTGTGTACTTCTGACCATGAAGCGATTCTGGAAGCTGAAGTCCAAGGATTTTGTTAATCATACCTTCTGCATTCATAAGGTAATAATTCTATAGAAAATTTCTTGCCCTAGCACATATTTCTTCATGTATAACAGAGAAGTGAAATACCAATTGTCATAGATTTAGCTTTAATAATTTTCGAATGTAACGAAATATTTCCTTAAAAATTTTTACCTCATATTTTACGCCCTTAGGATTTGAATTTCCAAAACAGTGGAACACGTATTTTTTAATTTCCGACAGAAAAGCCAAACACCGACTTTCATAGATTTAACATTGAAAATGTGTGGATAATGAAGTGGCCGGCCGTGGTGGCCGAACGGTTCTAGGCGGTATAGTCTGGAACCGCGCGACCGCTACGGTCGCAGGTTCGAATCCTGCCTCGGGCATGGATGTGTGTGATGTCCTTAGGTTAGTTAGATTTAAGTAGTTCTAAGTTCTAGAGGACTGATGACCTTAGAAGTTAAGTCCCATGGTGCTCAGAGCCATTGATAATGAAGTAATTTCATAAAATTTTTCATTCCCTATTTCACCCCCTTACGGGGTTGAATTTCCAAAAGCACTGAAATATTTTTTTTTTTTTAATTTCCAATAAAGAAGTTAAATACCGGATTTTGTAGGTGTCGGTTTAAAAATGTTTGAATAGTTCTTTAATAACGATTTATTTCCAAAAAGCTTTCACTCACTATTTTACCCGCTTGCGGTTGAATTTCCAAAAATGCTGAGTTACGTATTTTTTTTTTATCTGACTGAGAAATGAAATAACAATTTTCGGAGTTCTATCATCAAAACTGCCTTAAGAGCGACGTATTTTTAAAAAGCATTTCATCCCCAATTTCACGCCCTTGAAATTGGATTTTCGTAAAATCCCTTCTTGTATGAAGCCTACAATATAAGATGAAGACACTATCCAAATTTCAAGTTTCTATTCTTAGCAAATTGGGCTGGGCGATGAAGAGTCAATGACTGATTCAGTTAGTCGTGACATTGCCTTTTATATATAGAGATTACATTTTCCTATTCGTATTTGAAAAATACCCGCTCAGTTAGAGCCTGGGAAATACGGAAGAAACAGCACCAAAAACCGACCACTTGGAGCGCTAGCTTCGCTACAGCTGTCAAAAGGTTGCATTTTGCCACCCTACAGAGTTTTGCGACTTTTTACACGGAGCGGAAAGCCAACAGCCCGTGGACCAGAAGTCATCACTGCTGCCCCCTAAGGCAAAGTGAAGGTACACTGCTCCAGTGGTGAAAGCTGGCATAGACGATGAAACGCTATTGAATATGTGGGGCAGTACACTCTGCTGGCCTAGTCGATGGCTGTTATTTTCTAATATAAGATAAATCAGGACTGCGCATTTTATCTAAAAAAATAGCCGCTCTCACTATTTACAGTGTTATCTGCCAGTCCAATTTCATTTGATTCCTTTAAGATGCAGACCAATATCGAGACGCAAGAGTATCTGTGTGAGTTTCATCATACCTCGTTCTGTGTTCCTTGGTTAGACAGTGCTCCGCCACCGCAGATTTCTGAGGTTGTAAGAATCACAGGTGGTGATGGTGATCGACACGTCTGTCGTGAATGATGCAAACTGACTGGCCATTATATATTTCGCCACAGTGGCAAGGAATTCTATAAACACCGGACTTACACAAAACTACATCATCTTCAAGCGAGCCAAAGGGAGCTTTTGGGTGGGAGACGAAACATACTTCTGACAATATATTATTTGAATTTTCTGTCGGTGCTTGGCAGAACATGATGATAATATTAAAAAGAAAATGTTCTGCAAAATTATATTTATTTGGTCACGAACTGGCTTTCTGCTTCTTAGACTATCTTCAGGTGATAACTGAATGTCGCAAATACAAATAAAAATGATGTGCGACTTACACAAAAATTATTTGTACAGAAGATACAAAAATGACATAGTATCTACATCGAAATAATTACGCTAACCAAAATAAATGGTCCGCAGCTCGTGGTAGTGCGGTAGCGTTCTCGCTTCCCACGCCCGGGTTCCCGGGTTCGATTCCTGGCGGGGTCAGGGATTTTCTCTGCCTCGTGATGACTGGGTGTTGTGTGATGTCCTTAGGTTAGTTAGGTTTAAGTAGTTCTAAGTTCTAGGGGACTGATGACCTCAGATGTTAAGTCCCATAGTGCTCAGAGCCATTCGAACCATCACGTGTCTGTTGATTTCCAGCATTTCCATTATAGTCATCTTTCTGCTTTCCTTAACGAACTGACCTCTCGATTATGTCCCATAAAAGTTCTATGGGATTCATGTCAGGGGAGGGGGGGGGGCGGGGGGGGGGGGGGTCTGGGTGGCCAAATCAGTCGCTCAAACTGTCCAGAATGTTCATCAAACCAATCGCGAACAATTCTGACCTGTGACATTGTGCATCACCACCCATAAAAATTCCATCGTTTTTTGCGAAAATGATATCCGTGGAGGGCTGCAAATAGTGGCTAAGTAGCCCGACAAGCGGAGGAGCCAGTACATCCCACGTAAACACAGCCGACAGTATTATGGAGCCACCAGCAGCTTGCACAGTATCTTGTTGACAACTTGGGACCATGGCTTCGTGGTGTCTGCGCCACACTCGAACCCTACCATCAGCTCTATCCAATTGAAATCGGGACTCATCTGACCCGGCCACGGTTTTCCAGTCGTCTACTGTCAAACCGATATGGTTACGAGCTCACGAGAGGCGCTGGAGGCTATGTAGTGCTGTTGACAAATGCACTCGCGTCGGTTGTCTGCTGCCATAGTCCATTTACGCCAAATTTCACCGCGCTGTCCTAACGGATACGTTCGTCGTAAGTCCCACGTTTATTTCCGCAGCTATTTCACGCATTGTTGCTTGTCTGTTAGCACTGACAGCTCTAAGCAAATGCCGCTCCTCTCGGTGTTTAAGTGAAGGTCGTCGGCCACTGTTTTGTCCATGATGAGTCATAATGCCTGAGATGTGATATTCTCAGCACACTCTTGACACTGTGGATCTCATACACTGAATTCCCTAACAATTTTCAAAGTGGAATGTCCCATGCGTCTATCGCCAACTACCCATTCCGCTTTCAATGTGCATTAATTCCCGTCGTGCGGTCAACGTCAGAAACCTTTTGACATGAATCACCACCTGACTGCAAGTGAGAGAATTGCCAACCCTCAGCCCTTTTATACCTTGCGTTCACGATACTACCACCATCCGTTTATGTGCTTATCGATGTCGCATGACTTTCGTTATCTCAGTGTAAGCTGGCACGTGTCTGCCGGCCGGGAGGCCAAGCGGTTCTAGGCGCTTCAGTCCGGAACCGCGCGACTGCTACGGTCGCAGGTTCGAATCCTGCCTCGAGCATGGATGTGTGTGATGTCCTTAGATTAGTTAGGTTTAAGTGGTTCTCAGTTCTAGGGGACTGATGACCTCAGATGTTAAGTCCCATAGTGCTCAGAGCCATTCGAACTATCACGTGTCTGCTGATTTCCAGCATTTCCAGTAGAGTCATCTTTCTGCTTTCCTTAACATAATATGAAAACTCACTTTCTATATCATATTAATAGTTTTCTGTTAAAGATGATCATCAAAAGATTGGTTCTTTCTTCCTTAATCTTCAGCTTCTTAATGTTCACATTTCATAACTGCCACGGGTCTGTTTGACTGACCAATATACACTTTTTCACACTGCTTGCATGTGATTTTATACACACCAGTCTGTGCTGGCGATTGCAGTTTGTCTTTACTACCGAATAAAAATTTTGATATGCTATTGGCACTATAAAATGCAGATATGTAGTTACGAGACTTCAACTTTTTTGCAAGATTGTCTGAATTGTTGCCATTATGTGGGATTTTGCACTAGGCTTTGGAACTATTGACTGATTGCTGTTGACCAGCGTACACCTCTTCTGTCCACAATAGTTTTTCTGATCTTTAATACTTATTTCGAACAAAGGTCGTTACGTTATCAAAGTGAAGCACTTCCTTGCTGGTTCGGACTTTCAACATCTACTCCGACTGCAGCTTTCAATGAACAAATAAAAAGCACCATTAATGCATGTAAAATATTGTATCTCAAACCAACTGCAGTATGTTATTTAATATAAATCCTGTGACTCCTAGCTTATAGTTACAGCTTACTCAAATTACACAGAGATGACATTCCAGTACACCCAGTAGTCTCAGCCTTTTCTGGTGCTTGTTACCTACAAGCAAAAGAGCTAGTTGATGTCTCTAAAAAGAAAATGAATGTTAAATCTGAAACTTCCTGGCAGATTAAAACTGTGTGCCGGACCGAGACTCGAACTCGATCGGTTCAGATGGTAGAGCACTTGCCCGCGAAAGGCAAAGGTTCCGAGTTCGAGTCTCGGTCCGGCACACAGTTTTAATCTGCCAGGAAGTTTCATATCAGCGCACATTCCGCTACATAGTGAAAATCTCATTCTGGAATGTTAAACCTGTTTGCTATCCAAAATTCTACCTCTCTTGTCGATAAGATTAAAGACATGCAAAGACTGCTATCATTCGACATCCCTATCTAATTTACAAATGTTTCTACTGATGAATGTATAAACATATCGACAGATATTTTGCACAAATTCAAAGTAACTCCTATGGCTCTGCATTACATAATCGATGCTATTCAGATGTGTGTAAAACAGAATTACTTCCAGTTTGGAGAAAGTATTATAGAGAACTTTTCGGCCCAGCTATGGGTTCGCCTCTTAATCCTACACTATCTCAAATTTTCATGGACGGTTTTGAACAAATTTTGTTACAGAAAGAGTCGCTGAATTGCGAAATTAAGTACTGGTTCAGATATGTGGATACTGTGCTGTGTTGTCGATCGGCGCCACTAGAGGAACATATACATTACCGAAACATTTAAACTCGCAGCATAAGTAAATTCAGTTTACCTTGAGCTGGGAGGCTCTCCATAAATTTATTGGACCTTAATATACATATAGCGCAAGAAGACAGTCATTTAGCATTTACAGAAAAGAGATAGCTACAGATACGGTAATCCCTGTAAGCTTCCAGCAACCACACATCTAATAAACATGCAGCTTTCCATTCAATGGTGCATCACCTAATATCTGTTCCATTATCTGAGTCACCCTTTCGAACAAAATACAGACGAACAAGCAAATCGCTTCCACCAATGGCTGTAGTTCTGCTCTGATTGATAACATACTACGAAAAAAGAAAATACGTAAAATTATACCACTTGTGTACGCTGTCCAACAACAATCAGTCAGTAGTTACAAAGCCTGGCGCAAAATCCCATATATTGGCAACATTTCAGACAATATAGCAAAAATGTTAAAGTCTCGCAACTACAGACCTTCAGTATGTAATACCAATAGGATATCAAAATTTTTATTCAATAACAAAAACAAATTGCAACCCTAGGCACAGAAAGGTTTGCATAAAATCACATGCAAGCAGTGTGAAAACCGATGTATTGGTCAGCGAGGCAGAGCTGTGACAGTTAAGGAATCTGAACATGGGAGAAGCAAGTGATTGAGGAACAAAGAGTCAACCTTTTGACCATCATCTTCAAAAAAATGACGCAGACAGTGAAGTTTTTCATTCTGATCAGAGGAGTAGGAAGATACAATACGACTTAGACAAAATTTCCAGTTGGCGTGATGAATGGCAGCTAGCTCTAAATGTGGGGAAATATAAATTAATGCGGATGAGTAGGAAAAACAAAGCTGCAATGTTCAGATACAGTATTAGTAGTGCCCTACTTGACACAGTCACGTCGTTTACGTATCCGGGCGAAACGTTGCAAAACGGTATGAAATGGAACGAGCATGTGAGAACTGTGGTAGGGAAAACGAACGGTCGACTTCGGTTTATTGGGATAATTTTGGGAAAGTGTGGTTAATTTGTAAAAAAGACTGCACATAGGACGCTGGTGCGACCTGTTCCTGGATACTGCTCGAGTGTTAGGGATTGAAGGAGGACATCGAAACAATTCGCAGGCGGGCTGCTAGATTTGTTACCTTCGAACAACATGTACGTGTTACGGACATTCTTCAGGGACACAAATGGGAATCCCTGGAGGGAGGGTGACGTTCTTTTAGAGGAACTCCACTGAGCACATGTAGAGAACCGGCATTTGAAGCTGACTGCGAAATGATTCTACTACCGCCAACATACATTGCGCGTAATGACCACGAAGATAAGATACGATAAATTAGGGCTCATACGGACGCATGTAGTTAGTCGTTTTTCCCTCGCTCTGTTTGCAAGTAGACCAGGAAAGGAAATGACTTGTAGTGGTAGAGGGTACTCTCCGCCATGCGCCGTACGGTAGCTTGCGGAGTATCTATGTAGATGTGCTTTGTGATTTAGACTTAGATTTGCTCAGTTTGTGAAGCTCTTTCTCCTATATAAATCATTCAGTTTTTCTGAAATTATAATAACTTGTTTGTCTATATATGTACGTCAAATTTACCGATTCCCGTCCCATTCGGATAATTCTTTCGTGGTGTGTAGTTTCTGGTTTCTTCTTAGAGAGTTTATATAGTACGATAAAAGTACCAACCACTGCAAACTTAAGTGTTTGGCAGTCCACAGATGTAGATGTAAACTCGATTCGGCGACTGATTGCTACTGTCTCCTACATAGGAGGATAGTCTGTGGCTATGAATGTCTCGCGACAAACTAAAAGCTATTCCAATCTACGACTCGGTCGACGGCCTTGCCGCAGTGGAAACACCGGTTCTCGTCAGATCACCGAAGCTAAGCTCTGTCGGGGGTGGCCGGCACTTGGATGGGTGGCCGTCCGGGCCGCCATGCGCTGTTGCCATTTTTCTGGGTGCACTCAGCCTCGTGATGCCAATTGAGGAGCTACTCGACAGAATAGTAGCGGCTCCGGTCAAAGAAAACCATCATAACGACCGGGAGAGTGGTGTGCTGACCACACGCCCCTCCTATCCACATCCTCAGCTGAGGACGACTCGGCGGTCGGATGGTCCCGATGGGCCACTTATGGCCTGAAGACGGAGTGCTAATCAAGGACTCGAAATTGAATCTCCTGCTTATTAAGAATAGATGTCGTGACCACTAGGCCACATTATCAGAGCGCACCTCTAGGCGCTACTCAAGCACTCTTAGGAACAGATAGGTGGATCTTGGCTTACGTTACCATAGCGACAATATTCACGGAAAATATTGTGTGCTAGTTCTTTAAAGTAACGAAGATCTAATTATGTCTCCTTTTGCTTAAAAGCTTCACTCGTATCGTAATAATTAAGCACATATTTTCCTTACATTTTTTTAGTTTTCTTAAGTGGAACTGCGCCTTTTTCCAATCGTATGTAAACATTTATCTCTTCCATTATAGCTTCACTTACAACCTCCGGCAAAACAGCACTATTGTATTGTTGTGTGTGCAGTGGTATAGACCTCTTATTGGGTAGTTTTATCGAACGCCATTTTCTTGCCATCAAAGGCGTAGCTTGAAGTGGAGATTTCATATTTGATTCACAGTCCTTTCGAATTTGGATAAAATGTCAGCAGTTCGGGATTGTCAATCTCTGTTTCAGTAAATATTTCTGGCTGTATTTTAACATCAGTAGTGAATTTTCAAAAACATGTGATTGTGTTCCGTGCGAGATAGCTGTGAATGGTGGTCAGAGGAAGAGACGATTAGTGTGGAACCTGCGACGCAACTGGCGCGTCCATCGGTCTGGACGAGACGTAATAATCAATTGAGGCGAATCCGACGCTCATGTGGAGCTTCTGTTATCATGCAAGGAATAGGAGGTATTCCTAGAACCACGGCTACGTTGCGTCTGTTTACTAAGTCTGCTGAAACCTATTTGGGAACACGAGAGCTTTCTTGCGCAGGAATCACACCCATCCGGGCGACCACCTTACCGGCGCGCGGCGCAGAGGTGAGCTATTTGCCAACTATCTGGAGGTGGAGATCAATGTTTGACGTCCTGTCCACAACGAAGTCATTAGAGACGGAGCACAAGCTCGGATTAGGGAAGGACGGGGTACGAAATCGGCTGTGACCTTTCAAAGGAACAAACACGGCATTTGCCTGAAGCGATTTAGGGAAATCACGGAAAACCTAACTCAGGATGGCCGGACGTCCTTCCGAATGCGGGTCCAGTTTTCTAACCACTACGCACCTCGATCGGTAGGGTGGTGAGGAACAGCCTGAAAAAGCTTGTGTGAATGTTGCAGGGTCGGTTGTGCTGAAAAATAATTGTTAAAAAATCGATACATCGTACAATTTCTGCGTTAAGTTACATTGAAGTCAATCAATCAGACACTGGCGCTCGAAGATTCAAGCGGCCCGCCAGAGACGGTGTCGACAGACGCGTTCTTCGGGTGGTTTCCTGAAACCAAACAAAAGAGTGATACAAAAATTTGACACGGGACATAGTAAGGACCGAACCTGGGACAAAGACTGATGGGTCTTGTGCGTCATCATCTGCGCTAGGGTTTCTCAAAACCTTTATTGTCGCGCCCCCCTCCTGAAAGATCTATTATATTGCCGCACCCCCCTCAAAAGTTTTCTTTCTTTCCTCAGCATT
The DNA here is from genome assembly GCF_023864345.2 of Schistocerca serialis cubense. Taxonomy (NCBI): domain Eukaryota; kingdom Metazoa; phylum Arthropoda; class Insecta; order Orthoptera; family Acrididae; genus Schistocerca; species Schistocerca serialis. The sequence goes on along the minus strand of NC_064639.1, from coordinate 793,774,468 downwards.
TCTCATATATGGCACATAAACATCTGAAGGTATGTATTTACTTCTGTCTAATTATTGCAACTATCAATTACAACAGTAAAAATGTTAATAATTATTGGAGTACATAAGAGTTTGACTTTTTTTACATTTTCATATACATTAACGTTATTCAAGGATGGAGACAGTTAACAAATACAACTACTTCGGATGCGTGTGCAGTTATTGGAACTGAGCAGATATGTGTATTTATCTACATATTTTTTTACGAACTAGTTCACACATTAGTTACTTTAACCGTTTTCTTCTATATTACTTTCAGTTCATTTTGAGTGCTGTAATATTTGAAAGATTACTACTTACAAATGGCGACAGAACAGTTGTCAGTAGTTAAATGCCAATTTAACAACTGTTGTATCCAAACTGATCATCCAAAACGGAAGTAAACAATGGTAAAAATGCACGTGGTTCGAAATTAGAAAATTTTCTGACATTTGCACTTTTGTCGTGACGTGTGTGCTTGAAATTGTGGACACAACACACCAAACCTTGATCTTTGACACAGCTGCTCACAGATCCCCTTTAAACTGCAGTCGAGACCGACGTTTCGTCTTGATTAACGGCACTGTGGAAAATTTTAACTAACAGGAAGAAGTTGATGCGAAGGGTAACAATACGTCCACTGCCATTCTTCGGGATATTCATTCCGAGTGTGCACCTAGAAATTTGCAAGAGACTTTGATTTAAATTTATTTCGTAGTGGTCTATCACTTGAGATTTCTGTTAGCTCCTTCTGTTCTACAGTTGTCGGGTGGTCTGTTATGATCGTATCAACGGATTGTGGATCTACTCATGCACAGCTGAAGGTTCTGGGAATTTATTCTCGAAGTGCTGACGCCTATTTTACTAATGTTGCTTATGTCCCACTCATTTTCCTTCACAAAGTCATTCAGACACGAATACACTCCTCAGTTACTCTTCTCCATCTTGGTCTTCCAGAGTCCAAGTTTTCTCTTACGCGCGTGTACAGTTTTGTTTAGATGGATGATATTACTCTGTCGGCCTTGAAGTGATACGTTAAGGTCATTCAGTTTCTCAAAAACGTCAGCCCTGTGGAATAGTTTTAGAAGCCATTTTTCATCCAGAATGAGAGCAGCGGGTGTAGGGTTGCTGTTCGGTAGGAAAAGATGAAGTTTATTCTTCAGTTTCACAACGCGACGACAAAGCACTTTACCGTGAGGCAAGCAACGTACTTTCGTGTGCAGTAAAAGTGAGTGATGAGTAGAACCCATCTCCTCTTAAAGAATGGAAAATAGCTTACTCTTTAAAGCTCGTGCCGTCACAAAGTTTACAATATTGACTGCATCGTTCAACACTTCATTGACCTCCGGTTGCACTAATTTACAAACTAATGCCTTCCTGTGTATTACGCAATGTGTGAATTTTACAGGAGGAGAAACAGCACACACACTTGCCATGAGCCCCTTTTTAGTTCCGTATATGCTGCTGCTCCATCGGTACATATACGAACAGTGCATTGTTGTCAACAAAAAAGGAATTCACAAGAAAGAAAATATCTTCGCCTGTAGTTCTCCCTTTCAGAAATTAGAAAATAAGCTGCCCTCGTGCATTTCATTTTCATGACAGTAGCATACAAGAACATTACGCTGAAAAAGATTTCCGGTGTCACTACAGTCATGAAGTTGCAGGACGAATTTTGGGCTGTCATAGAGACATGGTAGCATTGAGTTTTCATCATCTGAGTGTGGGATCGAATTCAAACGCCCGCCAAAGCTTTCTCCATGAATGACTTCGAGCGTTTTGACAGCTGTGGGAAGAATTAATTTCTCACCAATAATGTGTGGTCGTTTGGAGTTTGAAGTTAAGTAGGATACTTCTAGGGATGCTCTCAGAGCTTCGTTAGTAGCTAGTATCTGTTTTTTGAGGGATCTGATATTCCCTTTTAGTTGTCGCACATGACGCTTAGAAAATTTTATGAGTTTACTTACATGGTCTGAATGTTTTGTCCGCAGGTGTCTCTTCAGTTTTATCGGCTCAGGTTGTCGTTGGTTAAAATCTCAAACAAAGAACGTATTGCTATCGTTCCTCATTATTCAAAAGAATGCTGATGAAGCGTAAGGTCAGACAATAAACTTGATATTGACGCACTTTGGTTTTGCATTTAGTGTTAACGTTGCTGTTCGGAACAGAGGAAGATGAGAAAGAAGAATGTATTTCGATTAAATTCGAATCTGTTTCCCTATTACAACCGGGTACTTTCGAAGGAGAAAAGACAATATGTGAATCACCTCCATAGCGTACTTCTTGCCACCGCGAATCGACCACTTATCCATGAGAATGGTGGCACTCTTATCACTTTCTTTTAAATCGGGGTAACTACTTCCAGCGACTACGCAGCAGAATTCAACTTCTAGCTGACTAGCTACCCTTGAACTGACTCCAGAAACCTGGAAGAAATCGAGTGAGTCAAAGTGGCTGTGCGGCCGGAGTGGCCTAGCGGTTCTAGGCGCTACAGTCTGGAACCGCGCGACCACTACGGTCGCAGGTTCGAATCCTGCCTCGGGGATGGATGTGTATGATGTCCGTAGGTTAGTTAAGTTTAAGTAGTTCTAAGTTCTAGGGGACTGATGACCTCAGAAGTTAAGTCCCACAGTGCTCAGAGCCATTTTTGAACCAAAGTGGCCGTGAATAACAATCTGCCCCTGCAGTCAGTCGTGCAAGGAAGGACGGCCCCATTGTCAAGTGTGTATTTTCATTAGCGGTTGGTAAACATTTGGCAAGTTTCTAACCCTGTGGGTGATTGGTGACAGGGGCTGTGTGATGAAATATTACTCGCGACTTTTCTCAGCATTCCTATTGACAGGATCTACTGGTCAGTTGTTGTGAAAGAAGACTGCAAATTAACGATGGACGGACTTCTTTGGTTCATGGACATTAGATTCTTTCAGTATGCTAGCAGTATGTTTCACCAGAAGTCTTTGTCTTACATGATATGAAATATAAATATTTCAATAAAAGTCGGCGCCCCCCTCGATTACGCTTTGCCATTATTTCTCAACACAATGTAAGCTGCAACACCCTTACAAGCTTCTCAGAGTTTTTGTGACCATCTTATGCGTTGCTTTCGTATCTGCAGATTTAGTGCGTTGTATATATTTAGCAGATCTGTAAAACTATATTTTCTTCTCAAAGGTTCAGGAGATAGAATCGTGGGAAACGAGAGATTTTTCAGAGTGCCATGTTGCAAGAAAACGCAGAGTCACTACGGCAAGAGTTTTAAATGCAAAAGCATTCCTGAAATTTCATTATGAATTGTTTTATTTTTGCCAACAGCTGGACACGTTTTCATCTGAATTTATGAAGTAATTTTTGTAGTTTTCTCATAACCTGAACAGAGTTAAATGTTTTTATATGTTTCTTCGTAAAAACCAGTTGTTAGTTCAGATACTTCCCCTTTTTCTACTCTTTTTTTCCGACGAACATACCGCATTTAGGTGTTATTACAGCTGCTGTTGCTGGAACTTACTTCAAGGAATTCATATGCATCATGAAAGGTACTTTCAAAGCTACACGTTTGCTGATGCATATATGGTGAAATTAATTTAATCGTCGTTCCCGAGAAGTGCGACGTTCCCTGATAGTACGAGGCGTGTTATTTCTTTGTCTAATATCTGCAACATAGGACAGTGTAAACAGCACTTTGTGGTAGATTGTTATCCGAGGCTTTATTGTGAGTATAGCCAGTAGGTAAGAATCGAAGACGCTGAAATGAGATTTTTAAGAGGAGCAGTTGGCTGTGGAGTACCAAAAATGGTAAGGAATGCAATAATCAGATAAAAGATAGGACTTAAAAACACAAGTGAACAGGTCAAGGAGGACATATCACAAGAATGAATGAAAAAAGAACGACTAAAATAGTAATGAATTATCGACCTATAGGGAGAAGATGATGAGTAGGGCAAGAAACATTGTAGTGAGATTAAATATTAGCTGAACACAGATAACAGACGCACTAAACAGTAGTAAGTAACAGGCAAATACCTAGGATTTGAAGGAAAAAGAAGAAGAGGAAGAAGAAAGATCAGGTGCTCTATACGTGGTAATGATGCAGGGAAGTTATATTGGAGGACATACACTTGAAGTTATGGTTACTGAAGATATAATGGAGAATACAGTGAATTATGCACTCGATTGCTGCCTGTGTTTCACAATGTTAATTGTAGGTAGGAAGAGGGTAATGTGATGAAACATAGTGCGTCGAATAGACATTTTACACAGGAGCTCATGCTAAGGAGATAATTCGGTCTTGATTGTAAGATGACACCAGTTATCAAAGATGATACATTGGCTCTCAACCATGTTCTTTTTCAATTATATTAACAAAAGTTCCCAAAATTTAAAGTAATGCTAAGCGCGAATTGCAGTTAGTATACGCACTCTGTATTTTCAGTCCTAGGTAAGTTTTCATCCCATATTGCACAAATGAGGGGCTCGGACGTAAAACATGATAACTGACATTTTGGCCAAAAAGGACTCACGCCACTTACGATGTAGCACGCTGAAATAAATATACGAGTTAGTTTCCAAAAATCTCCACAGATAGGAGCAGAATATAGTTTTTTTTCCTGATAAGTAGCGACATCTGCATGTATAACATGGCGTCTATGAGAAAACGACTACCGTGAGGAAGTTGGAGATTGGAGGCTCGATGAATGTGGACGATTCTGCGATGTCAGAGGAGCTATTAAACATTGATTTTGAGTGTGATGACTGTGATAAAGATCTGGATTACCACGAGACAGACTATGAAAGTAATGTCAGCGGTAATAATGAAGAAAATAAGGTAAGTAGTGTCACTAACCCCATATTTGCCTTTGCATGTAAACAATGGTATGTACTGTAGTTAAGATGTTATACGTGTTGTGGTGAAATGCAGATGCTATTTGCTGCAGTTACCACTTGATACATGCTATGGATTAATACAGACAACTATAACTGGTAGTTAAGTACTGTAATATTCTCCTGTGCAAACGTTTGTGTGCATATTATGTAAGCGTGCAGCTTGCTTGGTTAGTCTGAAACAGCAAGGAATGAACTCGCATTCGGGAGGACGACGGTTCAATCCCGTGTCCGGCCATCCTGATTTAGGTTTTCCGTGATTACCCTAAATCACTCCAGGCAAATGCCGGAATGGTTCCTTTCAAAGGGCAGGGCCGACTTCCTTTCCCGTCCTTCCCTAATCCGATGAGACCGATGACCTCGCTGTCTGGTCTCCTTCTCCAAAGACAACAACAAACAACAAGGTAAGGTCAATTTAAGTAACAAAAGAAGTCACAATTGGCTGATAAAAGTTCTGCAGTATTATGTAAGGTATTCAGGGTCACACAGCGTATTCACGAAGATTTGCTCACATGGAAGAGACGGGAGCGACAGCAAAGAAACTGTATGAAGTCTGAGAATTTCTCACTAATTTCCACTGATAAAGGACACAAAAGCATCTCTGCAACTCGTTCTTCAGCTCGAACGAAAAAGTTTCGCTCATAAACAGATGATACACCTGGGAAACAATGGAAAACAGATTTCTCCGGTAGATATGTGAAGGAAAGACCTTGAAAGCAGCGTAACAGCGTTGATTAATAATGGTAGTCGTAAGAAGTATGGTCCTCTCGTGTAAAGAATGCATTCAGATAATACAAAGCACCGGGCAATTTTTGTTTTACGTATATAGTGTTATCTCGGACCAAACTTTGGTATCCAGATTTTTCAGGACTAACCGGGACGACGGGTATCTGATGTTACAGATGAAGCACTAGAAGAAAAGCAAACAATAAACCTGTGGGAAATCGTAAGACATTTCAACAATGCTGACTTTCTGATTAGGACAGCGATGTTGAAATATTTTAAACTCCATCCCAATAGGTTTCGGAAGACCCTAAAGGTACTGACTAACCGCCTTGTCATCATCAACCGAGAGGCGTCAATGGATGTGGATATGGAGGAGCATGTGGTCAGCACACCCCTCGCCTGGCCATTATCAGTTTTCGTGACCGGAGCCGCTACTTCTCAGTCAAGCAGCTCCTCAATTTGCTTCCCACGGACTGAGTGCATCCCGTTTGCCAACAGCGCTCGGCAGACCGGACGGTCACCCATCCAAGTGCTTGCCAAACCCGACAGCGCTGAACTTCGGTGGTCTGACGAGAACCGGTGTTCCGGTGTTACCACTGCGGCAATGCCGTTGGCGTGACGGGAACCGGTATTACCACTGTGGCAAGGCCTTTGGTATATATTTGGAATGAATAAATTGTAAATAATTTATTCATTAATTGAACCATATATTTCTTTTTGATCACGCGCTGAGCACCACAGCAGACACTAATGTTAATGATTAATAAAAGGCATCTCAGATGTATTATCACACATTTATTGTATTACGAGCGGTTTCGTTCGTTGAACATCTTAGGTTGCTGAGTTACGCTAAAGTCATGACGCATATGGTCTTGTTATCGTGTGTAATGTAAAAAGACCAAATCCAATAACACTGATCACAAATATTCTGCCGACCGTGTTGCGGAAATATGGCTAGCAGACACGGCATGCTGCATACAGTTCATCATCGGTGTTTCTGGATTTGGTTTTCGACATTATATACAACAATAAGAGCATTTATATCATGACTTCAGTACAACCCAACAACCTGAAGATGTTCAAAGAACGAAACCTGTCGTAGCTCAATAAATGTGTGATAGCACAGCTGAGGTCGTTCTCATCAATCATTAACATATACACTCCTGGAAATTGAAATAAGAACACCGTGAATTCATTGTCCCAGGAAGGGGAAACTTTATTGACACATTCCTGGGGTCAGATACATCACATGATCACACTGACAGAACCACAGGCACATAGACACAGGCAACAGAGCATGCACAATGTCGGCACTAGTACAGTGTATATCCACCTTTCGCAGCAATGCAGGCTGCTATTCTCCCATGGAGACGATCGTAGAGATGCTGGATGTAGTCCTGTGGAACGGCTTGCCATGCCATTTCCACCTGGCGCCTCAGTTGGACCAGCGTTCGTGCTGGACGTGCAGACCGCGTGAGACGACGCTTCATCCAGTCCCAAACATGCTCAATGGGGGACAGATCCGGAGATCTTGCTGGCCAGGGTAGTTGACTTACACCTTCTAGAGCACGTTGGGTGGCACGGGATACATGCGGACGTGCATTGTCCTGTTGGAACAGCAAGTTCCCTTGCCGGTCTAGGAATGGTAGAACGATGGGTTTGATGACGGTTTGGATGTACCGTGCACTATTCAGTGTCCCCTCGACGATCACCAGTGGTGTACGGCCAGTGTAGGAGATCGCTCCCCACACCATGATGCCGGGTGTTGGCCCTGTGTGCCTCGGTCGTATGCAGTCCTGATTGTGGCGCTCACCTGTACGGCGCCAAACACGCATACGACCATCATTGGCACCAAGGCAGAAGCGACTCTCATCGCTGAAGACGACACGTCTCCATTCGTCCCTCCATTCACGCCTGTCGCGACACCACTGGAGGCGGGCTGCACGATGTTGGGGCGTGAGCGGAAGACGGCGTAACGGTGTGCGGGACCGTAGCCCAGCTTCATGGAGACGGTTGCGAATGGTCCTCGCCGATACCCCAGGAGCAACAGTGTCCCTAATTTGCTGGGAAGTGGCGGTGCGGTCCCCTACGGCACTGCGTAGGATCCTACGGTCTTGGCGTGCATCCGTGCGTCGCTGCGGTCTGGTCCCAGGTCGACGGGCACGTGCACCTTCCGCCGACCACTGGCGACAACATCGATGTACTGTGGAGACCTCACGCCCCACGTGTTGAGCAATTTGGCGGTACGTCCACCCGGCCTCTCGCATGCCCACTATACGCCCTCGCTCAAAGTCCGTCAACTGCACATACGGTTCACGTCCACGCTGTCGCGGCATGCTACCAGTGTTAAAGACTGCGATGGAGCTCCGTATGCCACGGCAAACTGGCTGACACTGACGGCGGCGGTGCACAAATGCTGCGCAGCTAGCGCCATTCGACGGCCAACACCGCGGTTCCTGGTGTGTCCGCTGTGCCGTGCGTGTGATCATTGCTTGTACAGCCCTCTCGCAGTGTCCGGAGCAAGTATGGTGGGTCTGACACACCGGTGTCAATGTGTTCTTTTTTCCATTTCCAGGAGTGTATTTCTTCATAATATTCCCCAAGAGATATCACCTTCCTCAGAGCCACTCGAAAAATGGGTGGGGGGGGGGGCGATGGGGGAGGGGGAATCCATGATTTTCGAGGATTCTTTCCGATCATTATGATGCAAGGTTCTTCAGCCTCTCTATCTCATCAAAAGTCTAGGCCCTCCGGCAATCGGATCAGGTTACTGGTATTCCTTGTTTGCGAAACCCTTTTTAATTTGGCGGGAGGGTTTACCTTTGGGGACCAGTGTTACCTTGTATTTTCCTGAATTTTCTGATCATAGATCGGTATCAGTCAACATACATAGCTTTCTGATGCAGATCAATTACTAAGACCTGAACGCAATTTTTGCTTTCGGGTCGCAGTAGACGCGATTTTTACAGTCTTCTAGACCTCTACAGATGATGTGTTGCTGTTACTTGTGATAATTTTCTTCGATTAGACACTGCTACTGCAGGTCACTCAGAACCTATATAATCTTCAGCTTTCATTCGTGTCTTACTAGTTATCGGATGCACCCCGGAAACGCTCTCCAAAGAAAGCGGAAAGGAATGCTGCAGTACTACACTTTCAAGTCGCCAACTCCTATACCAGAGCAGACGCAAGCCGCGCAAATCACATGGTAATAGCTCCGTTTAGAAACGTAACAGGTACCTTTCAATTATTAGTGTGAGATATGGATGCTCTTTCATATCCCCGCAGTCGAACGCTTGTATAGACTTGCGTTCTGATACTCGAACGAATGTGTGGAATGATCTTAGCCTGTGTTCCGAAAAATAGATACAGAAAAGTAAAACTTGAGACAGCTAAACGGATAGACCAACTAGCAGGAAACGGACAAAGTGTAGGAGTCACTGAGTACTGATATAAAATGGTAACGTACATTCCATTACAAAACGAACGAAACCTCTCGCACAACTACCATTTGACGTAACATATTGGAGCGTTACTATTTTCCGACGTTGAGCTCATCTCTTACGCTTTCAAATATTTCGTCAAAATGATTCAACTCACTGACAGTGGTCCAGCATTTTATAACAGACGCGTTGTTGCCCTCCGTTAGAAGGCCAAAATGACGGAGTTCTGCACATCCTGGTGAAAGAGGCCACGGAAACTGTTTTCAACAGTGGATGGAAATAAATATAGATGTATATAGACTCAACATTGACTCATTGTGAAGGCTACCACCACTAACTGAACACGTCTGCATCCAGAAGACATACAGTGTTCTTTTCTTTTTTTGTGTCAGGCATAGTATACGACATTTTCCGTAAATATGAGCACTGCCCCACTAATTTTACGTTTTCACTTCAGAGGCGAAGTGGAACCAGTAAGAATGAAAATTGGTTCTCGACAATTTAAAATCCCTTAACAGAGTAACCGCACGGTAAGAGATTCTATAAACTATAGAAATTTTATTTGTGAGTACGTGAAGGTTATAAAGCTTTGATTGTAACAGCTTACGAAGAAGACAGAGGAGCAAATTCCGGGATCTGGCTTGGTTTAAAGCCTATCAGTCCGGCTCCGATTTCTAAGTCTGCCAGCTCAGTCATCTGAATGCATTCTAGACAGATCCCACTCACGAGTACCATCAATCTTTAAACTTTAGGTAAAACTTTGGAAAGTATTCAAATGTTTATTCCGTTTGAGAAGAGACACTGTTAGAAATCCCATTTACTTGATTTGAGGCTGCAATCTAAAGTTCATTCGTTCCTCTATAACCGAATACGGTCAGTTGTCCGTCAACAGCGTAACAGTGCATACGTATACAGGGTGTTACAAAAAGGTACAGCCAAACTATCAGGAAACATTCCTCACACACAAATAAAGAAAAGATGTTATGTGGACATGTGTCCGGAAACGCTTAATTTCCATGTTAGAGCTCATTTTAGTTTTCTCAATGGAGCACGTTATCATCATTTCATACGGGATACTCTACCTGTGCTGCTAGAACATGTGCCTATACAAGTGCGACACAGCATGTGGTTCATGCACGATGGAGCTCCTGCACATTTCAGTCGAAGTGTTCTTACGCTCCTCAACAACATATTCGGTGACCGATGGATTGGTAGAGGCGCACCAATTCCATGGCCTCCACGCTCTCCTGACCTCAACCCTCTTGACTTTCATTTATGGGGGCATTTGAAAGCTCTTGCCTACGCAACCCCGGTACCAAATGTAGAGACTCTTCGTGCTCGTATTGTGGACGGCTGTGATACAATACGCCATTCTCCAGGGCTGCATCAGCGCATCAGGGATTCCATGCGACGGAGGGTGGCTGCATGTATCGTCGCTAACGGAGGACATTTTGAATATTTCCTGTAACAAAGTGTTTGAAGTCACGCTGGTACGTTCTGTTGCTGTGTGTTTCCATTCCACGATTAATGTGATTTGAAGAGAAGTAATAAAATGAGCTCCAACATGGAAAGTAAGCGTTTCCGGACACATGTCCACATAACATATTTTCTTTCTTTGTGTGTGAGGAATGTTTCCTGAAAGTTTGGCCGTACCTTTTTGTAACACCCTGTATATATACGTGGGACTTTCGAGTGTTTGCCCTGCTGACGTCGTAAACTCTCCACGATATTCCGGCAAACAGACTTGTTGCCATCTTTAGGTAGTTCCCAATGACTGGTGTTCTGCCTATATCGCATCCTATATACGTTGGCCTTTACCCTCTCCACCTCGCCACTCCTGTCGCTATCTGTAAAGTCGCCGCGGAGGGCGGCGGCGGTGGTGGGGGTGACGGTGTCCGGCTGTGAACTGTGGTCTCCAGTATCTACACTCTCCAGTACCATCATGGGGTGCGGACCTCACTGCACGGCAACGCTTTCCTTTTTCTCGACTCATTACATGGTTCCACTGTAGATCGCTGTCTTTGTTAATTAAATCTTCTTGGGTCCTAATTTCAGTGGCTTCTTTGATAACGCATTGGCAACGGCCTTGCCGCAATGGATACACCGGTTCCCGTCAGATCACCGAATTAAGCGCTGTCGGGCGTGGCCGGCGCTTGGATGGGTGACCATCCAGGCCGCCATGCACTGTTGCCATTTTTCGCGGTGCACTCAGCCTCGTGATGCCAATTGAGGAGCTACTCGACCGAATAGTAACGGCTCCGGTCAAAGACAACCATCATAACGACTGGGAGAGCGGTGTGCTGACCACACGCCCCTCCAATCCGCATCCTCAGCTGAGGATGACACGGCGGTCGGATGGCCCGATGGGCCACTTGTGGCCTTCAGACGGAGTGCTTTTGATAACGAATTCCCAGAAAGGGGAGGATGTCCTAAGCATCTTGGTTCTGTTATAGTCTGTAGTATGGGCACTTTTTATGCTATGGTCAGCCACGGCTGATTTGGTTGTCTAGCGTAATTCAGCGTAGCGTCCATGTTCACGGCACCGCTCTTCTACCGTGCGAACAGTTTTATCAATTCCCCAGCGTATGCCTTGCCGCACTGGCAAGGAATTTGGTAGACCACTGGTTTGCGAGAATCGTAGATCATCCTTTACTGTAAATAGTAGTAAGAAGAAAGGAAGAAAGGTGAAGGTTTAACGTCTCGTAGACATCGAGGTCATTAAAGATGGAGCACATCTCGGAATGATTCGCCCTTTCAAAGGAACCATTTCGGAATTTGCGTGGAGTGATTTAAGGAAACCACGGAAAATCTAAATCAGGGCGGGAAACAGCAGTGTCCGTGTTATTAAGCAATACGATGGAGTGTTCCGTCGGACATGCTTGCATAATAACACAGGCACTGCTGTTTCGCATTTATTTGCCAATATCAGACGCTCGGTTCTTAACAAATATGTCCTTCCTGGACGTGAATATACGTAACGTGCGACTGAAGATTCTGACGCATGGACGACGACATATGAAACTTTGGGTCTGGCCGTGGTTCGCGCTCGGATGGCCGAAGCAGTTAAGGCGACCACTCACGTTAAGTGGGATTCCGTGTTTGAATCCCGGTCCAGCATATATTTTCATTGTCGTCTTTCCAATACACGGCCGAAGGTGATTCATATCCGCAACTCCGAATACATCACTTGTAACCCAGGATGGCCGGACTCGAATTCGAACCGTCGTCCTCCCGAATATGAGCCCATTGTGCCAAAACTGGCCCATCTCGCTCGGTGAACCTAACAGTGTCCATGTCTTAGGAGATGGACGAAGTACACATTTGAGAGCGTATCGCTCCAAGATTCTCGTTTCATCCTGAACTGTGATCCCTCATCCGAAACTTCCTATTATTTCCGTCACTGTTTCGCCAGTGCAGTGTGCAGATTGAACAGTATGTATGCAGAACTACATCCCTGTCTTACGCACTATCTAATCCGAGCACCTCGTTCTTGGTCTTCCATTCTTATTATTGCCTCTTGGTTCCGGTAAATATTGTATAATACCCATCTTTCCCTATAGTTTACACTCATTCTCCTTAGAATTTTGTACAGTTTGCACCATATTACGTTATCGAACGCTTTTTCTGGGTCAATAAATCCTATGAAAGTGGCTCGAGTTTTCTTCGGTGTTGGTTCAATTATCAACAACATAACATTCCCTCTGGCGCCTTTATGATCAAACAAATCGTCATCTAACTCATCGTCAAATTTATTGTCCACTCCTCTGCACATTATTCTCGTCAGCAACTTCACTGCCTGTTAATCTGATTATGAGATAGTTCTCACATTTTTTTTGCCCCTGTTGTTTTTAGAATCGTGACGACGATATTTTCTCGATAGTCTGATGGTATTACGACTGCGCCAGGGGATTTTAATGCTGCTGCTGGTGCGGGAAATGCACGATCTGGACTATTAGCCTGGTTCGCTTTATTGTCCTGGGACTCGGTCGTACACCAGCGCTCTGAAGCCCATGCATTTATTAAAGAATTGATCCTCAGACTTATAATTTAGTAGCTGTAGGTTAGCGAAATAATTTATACATAAAATGAATAGGTAAATCTCGTGGAATTAATGATGTTGTCAAAACAGAATAATTTTCGTTTAAATGCAACACATGTTTCTTGCAAATAATTCATACATTCGTGAATAGCAGGTCTATACAACTGCAGACTCAAGTGAAAGCAAAGAAAAATAATTAATGTAGTACAGCAGAGAAACGTAAATGCAACGCGTGTGTGCAAAGTTCGTTTAACTACGCGTTGACCAGAAAACTCAAAAGTAAAAGTCAACGTCCAACAGCACAGCTTCTCACACCATTAATCTCGACATGAAGATTAAGTTCATTAACGTACATAATTACCACGAAAACAAACAAACAAGTACATCATATGCAATTCTCATTGTTAACTGCAGCAAAGTAGTTTACGTTCTCAATTGTCTCAAGACACACAAATAGATTTAAAGTTCATATGCGCAGTAACATTCAATCGGCAAATCTACCATTAGATGTCGTGAGGCCATTGGAAAGTTAAAATATGTGTCTGCATTCACCCAAAACTGAACAGAAAGATGGAAGTACGAGCCCACGCTCTGAAAAATCATTCTAAGGCCAATGATAGGCATACAGACAAAGTTAAAGTGTCTAACTACCGCGGCTACTTCTCCTCTCAGACTATTTAGATCGCCGCTAAGCAAACCCACAGATAGAAGTTCCAACAATTCGGCCAAAGAAGAAAAACCAAAGATAGCATGTACTACGATGCCAGCGCTTATGTATTCTCCACGACATCACACAGTAATGAATACACATTAAATATTGAAACAAAGACCTGCATTCACAACAACGGCGATTTTCTTACTATTTATGCTATTATCAAAATTTGTAAACATACTTACATCAGGGTTAAAATACGAAAGTGTTACATTAAAACGTGGTATACCCACTTGTTCTTTTTTACGTGCTGTAGCGTGCTGTAGGGTTGACGGAGGGATCATGAGAGCTGTAGAGGGAGATAGCAGAGTGAGGTAGAGTGGAGCGGGGGTTGCGGGGGATGGGGGGTGGGGAGAGGGATTCAGGAAAGGTGGGTGGTGGCCCAATGGTGTATGTGTGTGTGTGTATGTGTGTGTGTGTGTGTGTGACTTATTTTTATGATACATTGTAAATCAGTGCTCAGTGACGAAAAGATCACAATGACCAAAAGAGCAATGACAGAAGAACAATACTCAAACTAATTCACAGTTTACTACTAAGAAAATCACACACACACACACACACACACACACACACACACACACACACACACAGTGCCCCACCACCCACCCTCCCTCCCTCGATCTCCACCCCAACACCTAATTCCGCCATAAGTATATGTTCCGGGGAAATAAATGTTTAAATATGACACATTAGTTGAAAGAAACCTGTACTCTCTGCATTTAGCAGCTACAAGACAATAAATGGATGCAGGAAGAGGAGTAAATATGAATGTAAGTAAGAAACACAACAATATAGTTGTAAACAGAAATAGCGAGACTAAAATCAGCTGCCAAGAATCACAACATATACACTGCTGAAAAAAAAAGTATTAGTGCACTTAGAAAGACGACGTCAATTTGCTCCGAAAACGACATTTGTCACCTGGGGGATAGCAGATGTACTGATAATTGTTTCAGTACTGTCGGCCAACAGATTGGGTAGTAGCATAGCTACCAGAGCGCCATCTGTGTCTACCCTCTGACACATAATGCTCACAGCCAGAGGAGTGAGTGTGGTGCTAAGGTGTGAAGCAAGCAGGGGACCATGCCACGGAGGGTGTTTATAGCCAACGATGAATGTTTGAAAATGGCCAAATAGTGGCCGCCCTTCCGGAGAATTGCACACAACTTGGGCGTGTGCAACGATGGTGGTATCAGCGGGCATGTGAACTTTCTCACACCTGTAGTCGAGGCTCTGGACGTCCATGCAGCACAGGCGACAGCCAGGATCGTTGTAATGTAAGAGTAGCGGTGGCAGATCGTACAGCTACCACAGCACAGATGAGAGGGCTTGTGAGCCAGGACGTGTCAGTACGAACTATTACGAAGCGGTTATTAGCAATGGGACTAGGGCACGCACACCTCTACCCGTCTTGCACGCACACCACAGCATTGACGTGCGCGGCTCGATTGGTGCCGTCGGAGGATCACTTGGGAGATCGAATGGCACGCCATGGTCTTCAGAGATGAAAGCAGATTCAACCCGCAGGCTAGTGATGGTCGTCCGCTCATTTGCACGTAGCATGTAAACCTGCTGAGCGCTGTCTCGTAGAGAGTTGGCACAGTGGATAGGCCTTGCAAAATTGAACACAGATCAATCGAGAAAGCAGGAAGAAGTTGTGTGGAACTATGAAAAAAATAAGCAAAATGTACAAACTGAGTAGTCCATGCGCAAGATAGGCAACATCAAGGAGAGTATGAGCTCAGGAGAGCCGTGGTCCCGTGGTTAGCGTGAGCAGCTGCGGAACGAGAGGTCCTTGGTTCAAGTCTTCCCTCGAGAGAAAAGTGTACTTTCTTTATTTTCGCAAAGTTATGATCTGTCCGTTCGTTCATTGACGTCTCTGTTCATTGCAATAAGTTCAGTGTCTGTGTTTTGCGGCCGCACCGCAAAACCGTGCGATTTGTAGACGAAAGGGCGTGCCTTTCCAATGGGAACCGAAAGTATTTGATCGCAAGGTCATAGGTCAACCGATTCCTCCACAGGAAAACTCGTCTGATATATTCAATACGACACTGGTGACGGCATGTGCGTCACATGACAGGAATATGTTGTCGACCCGCCTAACTTGTACACTTGGCGAATGGGTAAAAAGATTCTTCTACCTTGCTCGATTTAGGTTTTCTTGTGGATGTGATAATCACTCCCAAAAAAGTGATGAAAATATAAGAGTTCATCACATAAACTGCAACAAATGAATGCAACAGTTTCACAGTCGCAGTTTTCCCTGTGCTCTGTCAAAACATATGTTTTTAACGTTTTCAAATTTTTCCGTGTGTAGACCGTCAAATCCTGCATATGTCCAAGCAAATCTGAACATGTCCTGGAATTTTGGAGAGCGAAGTTGATTATTTGTGAGTGCCTGAACTTTGATAATTGACACACGATCACATAAACAATACTGCTCTGTGTACCTGTGCAGCTTCGCAAAATCATAGAATTTTTTCACGAAGTATTTCACTTGCCGAAAACCAAACACATCTTACGGTTGCACAAGAGGTGTACGACCTGGAGTAATGGTAATCACGTCTACTCCCACACTAAAATTGTACAATGCCTGATCCTTCTGTCCTGTATAGCTGTCATGGAGTAAGGCAAAAGCTTTGTCCGCGTAAGGAGCAATCACACGTTCATTAAAGTCTTTCACTAGTCTTTTCTCCATTTTTCCTGACGCACTGCAATTCACAATGACATTCGGCGTTTGCGCAAGTACCCTATTCACCTGTTGCTGAACTTGCGGTCCAAATACACCATTTTTTTCCCTGCAAACATAAATAAAATGTAGGTAAAAGAAATCCTGCTTTGTTCAGAGCATATTGTATGGTATAACTATGTGAAGTGGCATGCAGCTCGTCTACAGTACATTCCACGTCGCCTTCTCCAACTAACGATAACGTGCAGGTCGATTTTATTTCATAGTTAAAACCTAACTGATCTGTGTTGATAATATATGCGTCATCATACTGTTGGAATATGACATTAGTTTCTGTAACAAACGTCTTGGAACACTCTAACAGTTCTCCCAGTTGATTCACGTAGTTCTTGCTTACATATTTCGTAATCATCCTGCTCGCAATTTTGTATTTTCTTTTGACCGTGACAAGCCAATGCGATGAAGCCTTTAAGTCCAGGCCGATTTGTTTAGCGTAATGCAATCCCCAAATCTGTAGGTCTGTATAATGCACTGCACGTAATTCATTTCTTGCTTTAATAAATTGTCGGTATACATGGTTTGCTAGTTCACTGAACTTCTGTCTTCGGGTTCCACCTCGTTCCACGACTTCTTTGCAATATTTAATTGTGCTTCTTTCCTCCATCCCTTTAAATTTCTTAAATTTATTTGTTACTTCACTCCATAATCTGTATTTGCGTCTTTCAATTGGTTTGGACAGTAACCTGTATTGGAGCATTTCCTTCATGTAACCCAAAGAAATACCATCAGATTGAAGTCGCAGTATTTCCTCTTCGTGTTCTTCGTACGGATCGTCAACAATCTCATCATCTGGTACATACAGCCCCGCAGCAATCAGCAAGGTATCGTCATCACCACACGTACTGTTTATCAACAAATGTAGGAAATAATCACACAAATGTTCGACAATCGTTCGATCCCTTAAGGAACTTACCGATTCCTTACAGTTCGGAAAATATTCATTGACCTTGTTATTGAAGTCGCGAGCTATATTTGCACTCTCGTGCAAAGTAGTGAACAGTCAACTGCCAGCCAGGGGGCCTCGTTAGCAGGAATACTCTCTCTTCCGTGCGCTGTAGTCGACTGACGTCATGTGTTTCGATGTTTGTTTAGGTGTAGCGTCCCCATACTACGGCGCAGTTACCTCGCATCGGACGGACGGACGGACGGATAGAGAGATAATAATTGTCTGAAAACAAAAAATTGAACTTTTCACTCGAGGGAAAATTTGAACCAAGGATCTCTCGTTCCGCAGCTGCTCACGTTAACCACGGGACCACGGCGCTCCTGAGCTCGCACTCTCCTTGATGTTGCCTGTCTTGCGCATGGACTACTCAGTTTGTATATTTTGCTTATTTATTTCATAGTTTCACACAACTTCTTCCTGTTTTCTCGATTGATCTGCGTTCAGTTTTTCAAGGCCTACCCACTGTGCCAACTTATAACTAAATCTGACGGGAGTGCGATGGGGAGGTTCCCTTGTGAGCACTATGGGACTTAACATCAAAGGTCATCAGTCCCCTGAACTTAGAACTACTTAAACCTAACTAACCTAAGGACATCACACACATCCATGCCCGAGGCAGGATTCGAACCTGCGACCGTAGCGGTCGCGCGGTTCCAAACTGTAGCGCCTAGAACCGCTCGGCAACCCCGGCCGGCTTCACGGGTTCGATTCCCGGTCGGGTTGCGGATTTTCTCTCCCTGGGGACTGCGTGTTTATGTTGTCCTCATCATTTCATCATCATCATCATCATCATTCGTGACAGCGGTTAGACTGGACTGTGTGCAAAAATTGGGACTTTGTACGATGACCCCGCAGTTGAGCACCCCACAAACCAAACATCATCATCAAGGGCCCGGGTTCAATTCCAGGCCAGGTGGAGATTTTCTCTGCTCGTCGACTGGGTGTTATGTTGTCCTCATCATCATTTCATCACCGAGACGCAAATCACCCAATGTGGCGTCACGCGAAATAAAACCTGCAACTCGGCGGCCGAACTTCTTCGGAGGGTACCTCCCGGTCATCAGTGTGTCGTGAGTTACGATACTTTTCTCAACTGCACCCGTCCCACCCCACGCCTTTGAGAGGGAGGCGATTCTTACTTCAACAGTGGTTCTTTAGTGACAGTGAGTGATAAGTTAACAAGTTTGGTTGAAACCGATCCACTGGTTTAGGAGGAGATGTGCGACATACATATATATAAATACACACCGTCTTTTATAATACGTATGGAGTTAAGAAGTGACTGGAATCGAATCCACGACCCACTGTGTTTTGATTGCTAGTCAAAGATAGTTCCCACAGATATTACAGGAACGTGTAACCAGACGGTTTGAGTCCCTGTTCGAAACCGGTTTATCGTGTCGTAGAGACGACGCAACTAGGCAGGGTGCCGGCTGGCTGAGGAGCGAAGAGTGTGTGAAGACAAGAGAGCGCATGCTGCGAGTCCAAGGTGAGCACCTGTCTGCTGTCTGCAGCCCAGGTAATTGGAGCCCCCTTACACGCTGCGACAAAGGCCGCGCGGGCTTGGCCGTTGCCGAGCCACGTGGGGGCAAAGTGCTGGCACGCGCTCCGCTCCCTCACGCGTGCCTGTAGCTGCGTGTGCCAAGCGCGGTGAACACACGAACACGGAACAGAGAACACACTGTGAGGTGAAACTTCCTGGCAGATTAAAACTGTGTGCCGGACCGAGACTCTAACTCGGGACCTTTGCGTTTCCCGAGTTCGAGTCTCGGGCACACAGTTTTAATCTGCCAGGAAGTTTCATATCACCGCACACTCCTCTGCAGAGAGAAAATCTCATTCTGGAAACATTCCCCAGGCTGTGGCTAAGCCATGTCTCCGCAATATCCTTTCTTTCAGGAGTGCTAGTTCTGCAAGGTTCGCAGGAGAGCTTCTGTTAAGTTTGGAAGGTAGAAGACTGGCAGAAGTAAAGCTGTGAGGACGGGGGCGTGAGTCGTGCTTGGGTAGCTCAGTTGGTTAGAGCGCTTGCCCGCGAAACGCAAAGGTCCCGAGTTCGAGTCTCGGTCCGGCACACAGTTTTAATCTGCCAGGAAGTTTCATATCAGCACACACTCCACTGCAGAGTAAAAATCTCATTTTGGAAACACTGTAAGGTGCCTACTCGCTTATTCGTATCTACGAAGGCCACGTTTCTCTCTAAAACCAGCTGTGTTGTTATAACTACGGCGATGGGAGCAAAGCTTACGCTGCACAGCTTGGAGTGGGCATCTTAATCCCCAGGGACATACACATGAAGACTAAGAATGGGAACCTGTGCTATTGGTACATGCCCTTTCACAATCGCCACACCTGCCATTAATAGCTCAGTTAGTTCTAATAGATGTGAAAAAGATTCGAAAGGAGACGCTGAATACATAGAACTGAAAGGATTATTGTCGCTAGTACACGGTACGGTGCACGTTTCTAACGTTTCTACGCTCACGTGCTGACCTTTCTCTTATTTCGGCTTATCATTACTTTTCTGAGGTAACCAGTGCTTCTACCGATCTTTGCGAACGAGGCGCCTCTAATATTGCTGAGTTCTCAATGCTGTCAACGATCACTGCAACATTTAACAGCTTTATCGCACTTCTGACGGAACTTAGTCATGTATCGTCCAACCACGTCTGACGTCCAACCACGATTCCCCAGTACTTCTTATCTTCCGAGCTACCCATTACGGTTGTGGCCAAACCGAGCTTCTCGATCAATGGGGGTTTCCGTGACGCCAATGCTGCTGCGATAGGCCGCTACGTGTAAGGTACAGATATCGATACTCAAGAAGTAATTACACCTGTAACCTTAGTACAAGTGCTAGGTCCCACGACTGTCTTAACGTGCGAACAGTTCACGAACATGCGACACACTCTTTGTCTAGTTGTTACAAAATATGTCGAACAGTTCTTGACCTATTTACTTCAAGTTTTTACACGATACTCTAAGAAACAATCGGTCAGACGTAGGCTATATATTTTTATTTATAAGCTGAGTTACAGGTTTTCTGTTAAAAGCGATTGTGAGAAAGAAAATGCTGTGCTGTGGTGTGACACTGTGCGGTTTCGATTTCTTTCTTCAAGTCAGCTTTAACTACGATAGGAGGGCATGTAAACCATTAGACAAATGGTTTCTCCGACATATATTCTCTCTCCTTATGCAGATTTTCAAGCACCATAACTATTTTCTTCCTCGAGGACGGTTTAACAGAAAACAGGGGATTCTTATTTATGGCTTATCGACCTTATGGTCACAACAGCACTACGGAATACGAATCGTTCGAAACTTTTTAATCCTACCTATTCATAGAGCTACGCAAAATACTGTCACTGAAGATACTATCCTCATAGTGTAGCAGCAGGAAACCTGTCACTCACACCGCGTATACAAAGGATACCAACGGATTTACCCATTAATTTTAAGCTACTTCAGTCCCCGATCAGATTTTCGTTCGCAGTAATATTACACAAGGCTCAAGCTCAAAGAGGAGGATGTAGGAGGGGTAAGGAGGCAGTAAGAGAGGGGGATGGGAATGAACATAGATGGGGGGGGGGGGGGGGCGGGTAGAGATGACAGAGGAATGCAAGAAGAGGTGATGCACAAAGAGAGGGACAGAGGAGGTATGTACAGAGAGAGTAGAGGAGGAGATGGACGGAGAGAAGAGAGGAAAGGAGTTTAGGATATATACCCAATTTCCATAAATATTTACCAATAGAGACGCATTTCCGGGTTCGCTAGTAGAACATAATATCGTATTTAGTTCTTTCCCATTCATTTATTCGTTCTCGCTTTACGGGTGGTCAAGTAATGGTTCGAAGCTGTAAATGGTGCAGGTCAGAGAACAGTTGATGGGAAAGTCTAGGGCACCCGAACAGACCGCACGCTTACTCTGTCAATAAAGGGCTGGTAGCACATAAAAGTCGGATTGAGCGTCGGAAATCTAAAGGACATGCAATGCTATTCCTACACTCGCGCCGTTCTTTGATGAATTTCCGTTTCCTGCGCCCCGTCCGCCGTAAGGAAAATCACTATACCGCTTTTCCTCTTAAGCCTCTGCTTCTCTGTTTTCAGCACAACTGAGCGCAGTGGACGGTCGACGCGAGAAAGTGCTTGCTCTGTCGTCACGTGGATGTGCGCTCACATCCGTCTAGCGGCAAATTTGGGACCTCGGAGCTCTTACAGGGACCATAACTTCTTCCTCGCGTCATGGCATTACGATCCCCTCTGCCGTTTCCATTTTACAGCTTCCGGCTCGTTTGGTTTTGAATGCACTTTATGTTTTCCGGGTCGGTATATCGAAAAACATTTTTAGAGGTTTCCAGGAAAAAAATTAACTCCACCTGTGTACCAAACCTTCGTCAATCGAGGCAACAGAGCATCGCATTAATAGGAGAAAATGCCTGTCTACGCAGCTGATAGCTCCATCTTACCTAGTGGAGACCATGGCAATCAGTTGCGATGACTGAATAACAAACAACATTGCGAGACGTTCGTGGTCTAGTGGCAGGTGCTGGGGCCTATAACTTTGACGGTCTGTAGTCGTTGAATGACGTATCCAGACGCGGGTCTCTGTTCTCGGTTTGTTCCTCAGTATACCCTCTGCGACCGCTCGAAGTCTGTCGCCCCATGATTATGGGACACCCTGGTTATAAAGCTTGCACAGGGCGATTTCGTGATGATGTTTCATGGATGATGGAGAAGGATAAAAGTATCAGTTTAAGGGACCATAGTCCTGAAACAGCCCAGTCGATATTTATAAGCGAAGATCGTCCCGATACCTCTGACAATGGAATATATGTACCGGTACTGTTACTGCTAAGGTTGTAGGTAGGACAACATTCAGAGATTCTAGTACGGACCAGAAAAAGATCAAAAAATGTAAAGTCAACATGCGCTCTAAGATGCATACGTTAACAGTTATGAGCACTTGTTCATCTTCGACACTGTGAAACGTATCCTTTCTACTGCAAGCTCTTTGCTTTCCATATTATGACAGCTGATAGCATGGACCAAAACAAGAAAAAATAGTCAGTAAGTATGGACTCTTAAAAGCTTACGTTAAGAAAAAAATGGCTTTGAGCACTATGGGACTTAACATCTGAGGTCATCAGTCCCCTAGAACTTAGAACTACTTAAACCTAACTAACCTAAGGACATCACACACATCCATGCCCGAGGCAGGATTCGAACCTGCGACCGTAGCGGCCGCGCGGTTCCAGACTGAAGCCCCTAGAACCGCTCGGCCACAACGACCGGCTTACGTTAAGAGCTATGTAACTTATTGCGTAGAACGGTTTACTAGACATTTTTTTCTTGTTTCAGTCCATGCTATCGAAAACGGCCTACCATACAGTTTCAGCAACAACAGTACCTGTACATGTCACTGTCAGAGGTATTAGAACAACTTTCGTGTATAACTCTTGACTTAACAGTTTCCGGACCAGGACTCTTTATCTCAAACTGAGGCATTTACTTTTCTGCATCATTCCTGGAAGTTTGTAACACCAGCAGAAAGTCACCCTGTGTAATATAACTTTAAAATAGATACTGCAGCTTTGTTTAATTCTGTACTTTATTATTGCAATATTTTATAGCAGTTGCTTTTATGTTAAAAATTATTTTAACCGACAAATTCTGGGAGGCAACACATGACACCAAGACAAACATTTTTGTTATAATGTCATAAATACCTGTAAGCATTTTTTAATCCGGTATAGAGCGCAAACGCTCTTAGCACTTGTGAAGTTGTAATACGGTGAAGAATCAGACGAATGTAAGAAACGTCGTTCATGAGTAATTGCCAATTTATTTGGCCACCGGCGCGTGCACAACCTGGAACCAGACGATAATCGACTCCGAGCACAATTTTCGTAGTGGCACCTAGAACAGTGTCAAATGGACCCTGAACTTCCGTCTTCTGTGCCGTTTACAGATGAAGCAACGTTCGGGCATGATGAGGTCTTCAACATCCACAATTCGCATGTTTTGAGTGAGATTAATCCAAATACCACATTTAGTTGCGCCCATCGAGTGCGTTTCTAGTTGAATGTGTCGGCAGGTGTTAGTGGTGACTTTTTAATTGGGCCATATCTGCTACCCAGGGCATTAGATGACAGGCTTTATTACAATTTCCTTGCCAGAGCATTGTCACAGTTGCTGTATGACGTGCTGTAAGAGAGCGCAAGTGGTTCCAGCATGACGGGGTGCTAGCACATTCAGTCACCCTATGCATCGATTCTTGAACCGACAATTTTCAGAAAAATGGATTGGCCATGGCAATCATGTACTGCGGTCTACTCGACTCTTTCTTTACCTCCGGACCTTTCTTTTTTTTTTTCTTTTTTTAAGATATACGTGCAACACTGTTTACAAAACCCATGTTGAATCAAAAGAGGATATCGTTGCTCAGATAGTAGCAGCAGTAGTAGGGATTAAGGACGCTCGAATAGCCGCTTACCGTATTACAGAGAACGCGACCCGCCGGTGTAACCTCTGTTTATACGTAAATGGAGGCATTTTTGAACCTCTAATGTTATTGAAGTAATTGTGTTGTACTGATGTCGTGTTCTCTTGCTAATAAAGGTATAAAATCTGTTTGTTTTACTTTTTGTCGTCACAAGGAAACACATTAGAGAAAGCGTTTTCATAGTCCCACGCAAACTTCCAGAATTTGTTAGCTTCATTAATTTTCATCTAGACAAAACTCCCTCTACCGGTTTAAAAAATCCTCACAATAAAGCATGACATTAGAGAACAACATATGTTTCGGTGTCGCGTGCAACCTCCCAGAGTTTGTCAGTTTAAATAATTTTCACTCTGTACTCTGTAGACTATCTCACATAATACGACAGGATGTAACGAAAAAAATATGGCTAAACTTTCAGGAAACATTCCTCACATGTAGAGGAAGAAAATATGTTATATGAACACGAGTCCGAAAGCGCTTTATTTCCGCACTAGAGTTCATGTTCTACGTGTCTGCAGACGGGAATTAATAATGGAAACACACAGAAACAGAACGTACCACCATTATATGAAACGTTTTCTGACATGAAATGTTCACAATACCTTCTTGGTTACAATATGAAAGACCGTGCTAAACGAAATGTCCAAAATAATCTCCGGTAGTAAGAATACTTGCATCAAGCTACCGTCACAACGAATTCCTGGAGCGCTGATATAAGCTGGAGAAATGCGTATTTTTTCAAAGCCTTCCGCAATGTGGTGACGAAGTCTCTGTACATCCTGTACCGGGGTTTCGTACATGAAAATTTTAAAATGCCCCCACAAACAGAAGTCTAATGAGTTTAGGTTCAGAGAGCGTGGAGGCTAAGGAATTGTTCGCCTCTGCCTATCCATCTGCCGGGGAATTTGTTATTTAAAAACCTACGACCATTAACACCGAAATGTGGAACGGCTCCATCCTGCATGAAGTACATGTTTCCTCGCACTCATAAAGGCACTTGTCCTAGCTATACAGGTAGAGTATTCTCTATGAAGTCGTGATAAGTTTCTTTGTTTAGTCCGGTTGGTAAATCACGAGGCCCAAGCAAACTGTCATCAACAATGCCGGCGCAAACTTCGATAGCAAATCTTTGTTGATGACGTGATTCTCCAGGTATACATCAGAGCGTAGGAGGTTAAATGCGAGAAGGGTTGATGCATGTATCCTTGCCAACGGAGGGCACTTTGAACATTTTATTTAAGAAAGTGTTTCTTACTGTAACCAAGAGGATATTTTGAACATTCCACGTAAGAAAGTATTTCATGTATTGCCGGTACTTTCTGTTTCTGTGTGTTTCCTATGATTAATGTGTTATGAAGAGCAGTAGAAAATGAGCTCTAACATGGAAATAAAGCGTTTTCTGACCAATGTCCATGTACCACAGTTTCTTCGTCTATACGCTAGGAGTTCGCCGCTCGTGGTCTCGCGGTAGCGTTCTCACTTCCTGGGCACGGGGTCCCGGGTTCGAATCCCATCGGAGTCGGGGATTTACACCTGCCCTGAGATGACTGGGTGTTGTTGTGTCGCCTTCATCATCATTCATTACGGTCGGAGGAAGGCAACGGAAAACCACCCCCACTAGGACCTTGGCTAGTACTACGGTGCGGGTCTCCCGCATCGTTCCCCCACCGCTCTGCCAGGAAGCATGGGGCTTCATTTTCATTCCATATGTGAGGAATGTTTCCTAATAGTTTAGAATAACTTTTTTACACCCTGTAGTATCATGTAAAACTAGCCGATTACCCGACGTTGGCCGGGTACGTTTTTATTCCAGTCTTCTATTACTCGATCTCCTCCTTCCCCCTCTCTGTGTCCATCTCCTCGTTTCTGCATCTACATTTACATAGATACTCCGCAAGCCATCGTAAGATGTCTAGCGGAGGGTGCCCTGGACTGTTCCCATTCTTTTCCCATCTCCTTCATTCCGTCTCTCCGTCGACTTCCTCCTCTCCCTCGCCTCCCCCTTCCGTCCAACTCCCCATGCCCCTGTGTCAATCTCCTCTTGTCCTTCTCTCTGTCCACCTACTGTTCCCACTCCCTCTGTCTATGTCCTCCTTCCTCTCTCTCTATCCACCCCTACCTCCTCTTTCTCTCTGTCCATGTCCTCGTTCCCCTTTTGCTCTCATCTTCTTCTGCTTCTTGTCTCTGTCCATCTTCTCCTCAACCATCTCTCTGTTCATCTCCTCCATTCCCCTGACTCTATCCTTCCCCCCCCCCCCCCCCTTATCTCCCCGCGTCATCACGCTTTCCGGGGGACGACGACTCAAACCCGCGTCCGGCCATTCTGATTAGGGTTTTCCATGACTTCACTCAATCGATTCAGGCAAATGCCGGTATGGTTTCTTCGAATGGTCACAGCCGACTTCCTTCCCCATTCCTCGTTAATCCGATGGGACCGATGACTTCGCTGTTTGGTCTCCTCCCCAAAATCAAGCAACCAACCCACGCTATCACCTCCATCCCAAAAGGAGGCTGGTATTTCTTGCCTCACAGTATTTCCTTCCACATCTTAACTAGTATGTGTACCAAATTGGTCTAAATCGTCTCATGAGTTTAGAGTGAGCTTCTTAAGTGAGGCTTTGAGCGCGTATACACATGTCAAACACATTTCACATTTATTTAACACCAAATTTCACACGTGTTTGGACATATGTTTCACCTGTATCTCTAGCCAATTTCGTCACGCAGTTTCATTTTCACAGTTTCAATATTCATGACGTCTTAACTCCTGACCTATGTGTCGAACCACAGTATAATTTTACAAGTATATTCAGTGGTGTATGTGGCTACTGTCTGCGAAATGTGCTGTGAATAGAGGTAGTAGTAAACAAGTAATTAATTAAAACGCCATGCGTAATGCGACAGTTTTTCATGCCCCTCAGTGTTGATGACGTCATATCTTGTAACTATGTGTCGTACAATGATATATTTTTGCTAGTACTTTCAGTGCGCAACGGCCTTGCCGCAGTGGATACACCGGTTCCCGTGGGTTCACCGAAGTTATGTGCTGTTGGTCGTGGTCGGCACTTGGATGGGTGACCATCCAGGCCGCCATGCGCTGTTGCCATTTTTCGGGAAGCACTCAGCCTCGTGATGCCAATTGAGGAGCTACTCGACCGAATAGTAGCGGCTTCGGTCAAGAATACCATCATAACGACTGGGAGAGCGGTGTGCTGACCCCACGCCTCTCCTATCCGCATCCTCCACTGAGGATGACACGGCGGTCGGATGGTCCCGGTAGGCCACTCGTGGCCTGAAGACGGAGTGCCTTAGTACTTTCGGTGGTATACATGAATACTGTCTGCGAAATGTGTCGCTAAAGTAGTTAGTAGTAAAGAAATAATGAATTAAAACGTACTGCTCCATGTGGCAGTTTCACTACATGGACAGCAAAAACGTAGTAAGCGATGAACATTTTTCTTTTCCTCATTTTGTGGGGGTCGTCAATGAGAAGAGGTTTCGTAAAGGTTTGAAATCATGTGTATAGTTTGTTCAAGTCACTAAGTGCTGTCACTTAAAAATACTGGAAGAATGAAGTATAGGCAGTCTCGCGTTGTGGGCTACACAGCTTTTTCACCCCACCTCCGCTCCTTAGTTAGGTAGGTGGTTCTTATGCCACAGAGATTCTTTCCAGAGAGTAAGCGATATGTGTACCAAGTTTGGTTGAACTCGGTCCCGCGGTATGGGCAGATGTGGAACATACATACCTACACATATCCATTTTTTATTACACATGGATATAGTGGAGCATATTTAATTTAGAAGCAACTGCAGTATATTTGAGACATTCAGTAATTCGAACTGCGACCCGCCTCAGTAAGTCAGATTTAGTGAAGTTTCGCTGTACTTAGCTTCCCCCTGTTGGGTAGCTCTCTGAGCACGCTTGACAGAGATACCCCGGAGCGCCAAGCGTTGCAGCTGTCAGCAGCCTTTCTGTAGAGATTAGCTGAAACGGCGTGGGCGCTCGGCCGGAACTGGCAGTGGACGGAACGGAACGGAATGCCACGGCATGGCCTGGCATGGCATGGGACGCCGGGCGTCGCGACGGCTGCCATCGATCGCGGTGGAGGCGGCGTCTGCGGCGGCGGCGGCTGTGGAGCGTCCCACTGGCATATGCCGTAGGCGGGACATCGCGTCGGCCCCACATACCGCGGCGCACGAATTCGCCTCGTCGCACTTCAAGTCCCGGCGCGATTGGATGGGTACTTTCTCTCATTCTACAGGGTGAAAAGTATTTAAACCGACAAACTCTGGGAGGTTGTAGGGGACATCAAACCAAATATTTTTCCCTAATGTCATTTTTTCCTATGAGGATTATTTAAACCGGTAGAAGCCGTATTACGCTCTTCAGTTGTTAGAGGACGTATTTCGATCTTCAGTTGTTAGAGGGCGTATTACGCTCTTCAGCCGGCCTGAGTGGCCGAGCGGTTCTAGGCGCTACAGTCTGGAACCGCGAGACCGCTACGGTCGCAGGTTCGAATCCTGCCTCGGGCATAGATGTGTGTGATGTCCTTAGGTTAGTTAAGTTTAAGTAGTTCTAAGCTCTAGGGGACTGATGACCTCCGCTGTTAAGTTCCATAGTGCTCAGAGCCATTTGAACCATTACGCTCTTCAGTTGTAGGCAACTGCTGTCAACCAGTGCAATAGTGCATTGTCTCTGTTTGCTAATGGAGCGATACACCTGGAGTGAGTACACTGATATGGTTGGTGCGTACTACGTAGCGCACCACAACGGACGAGCTGCCCAGCGGGTTTATCAACAACAATATCCTAATCGCCGTATCCCGCATCATACGACCTTTGCTACTGTTTACCAACGTCTGCGTGAGACCGGTTCATTTTGCAGATTACCTGGACAGGGATGCCGTCGCACGGTAAGAACGCTGCAATTTCACAATATATATAAATGACCTAGTAGATAGTGTGGAAAATTCCATGTGGCTTTTCGCGGATGATGCTGTAGTATACAGAGAAGTTGCAGCATTAGAAAATTGTAGCGAAATGCAGGAAGATCTGCAGCGGATAGGCACTTGGTGCAGGGAGTGGCAACTGACCCTTAACATAGACAAATGTAGTGTATTGCGAATACACAGAAAGAAGGATCCTTTATTGTATGATTATATGATAGCGGAACAAACACTGGTAGCAGTTACTTCTGTAAAATATCTGGGAGTATGCGTGCGGAACGATTTGAAGTGGAATGATCATATAAAATTAATTGTTGGTAAGGCGGGTACCAGGTTGAGACTCATTGGGAGAGTCCTATAAAACTGTAGTCCATCAACAAAGGAGGTGGCTTACAAAACACTCCTTCGACCTATACTTGAGTATTCCTCATCAGTGTGGGATCCGTACCAGGTCGGGTTGACGGAGGAGATAGAGAAGATCCAAAGAAGAGCGGCGCGTTTCGTCACAGGGTTCTTTGGTAAGCGTGATAGCGTTACGGAGATGTTTAGCAAACTCAAGTGGCAGACTCTGCAAGAGAGGCGCTCTGCATCGCGGTGTAGCTTGCTGTCCAGGTTTCGAGAGGGTGCGTTTCTGGATGAGGTATCGAATATATTGCTTCCCCCTACTTATACCTCCCGAGGAGATCACGAATGTAAAATTAGAGAGATTCGAGCGCGCACGGAGGCTTTCCGGCAGTCGTTCATCCCGCGAACCATACGCGACTGGAACAGAAAAGGGAGGTAATGATAGTGGCACGTAAAGTGCCCTCCGCCACACACCGTTGGGTGGCTTGCGGAATATAAATGTAGATGTAGATGTAGAATTTGAGGAAGCTGTCTTGCAGCATGTGGAGCGGGATCCTTCAATCAGCACTCGTGCAATTGCACGTAACATGGGAACGAATCAGACGAATGTAAGAACAGTCCTTCGAGAGCAATTGTTACGTCCATTTCACGTACAGCGTGTCCACAACCTGGAACCAGTTGATTATCCTCCCAGAGCACAGGTTTCGCAGTGGTATCTGGAACAGTGTGAAATGCATCCTATATTTCCATCCTCTACATCTACATCTATACTCCGCGAGCCACCTTACGGTGTGTGGCGGAGGGTACTTATTGTACCACTATCTGATCCCCCCTTCCCTGTTCCATTCACGAATTGTGCGTGGGAAGAACGACTGCTTGTAAGTCTCCGTATTTGCTCTAATTTCTCGGATCTTTTCGTTGTGATCGTTACGCGAGATATATGTGGGCGGTAGTAATATGTTGCCCATCTCTTCCCGGAATGTGCTCTCTCGTAATTTCGATAATAAACCTCTCCGTATTGCGTAACGCCTTTCTTGAAGTGTCCGCCACTGGAGCTTGTTCAGCATCTCCGTAACGCTCTCGCGCTGACTAAATGTCCCCATGACGAATCGCGCTGCTTTTCGCTGGATCATGTCTATCTCTTCTACTAATCCAACCTGGTAAGGGTCCCATACTGATGAGCAATACTCAAGAATCGGACGAACAAGCGTTTTGTAAGCTACTTCTTTCGTCGATGAGTCACATTTTCTTAGAATTCTTCCTATGAATCTCAACCTGGCGCCTGCTTTTCCCACTATTTGTTTTATGTGATCATTCCACTTCAGATAGCTCCGGATAGTAACTCCTAAGTATTTTACGGTCGTTACCGCTTCCAATGATTTACCACCTATGGCATAATCGTACTGGAATGGATTTCTGCCCCTATGTATGCGCATTATATTACATTTATCTACGTTTAGGGAAAGCTGCCAGCTGTCGCACCATGCATTAATCCTCTGCAGGTCCTCCTGGAGTACGTACGAGTCTTCTGATGTTGCTACTTTCTTGTAGACAACCGTGTCATCTGCAAATAGCCTCACGGAGCTACCGATGTTGTCAACTAAGTCATTTATGTATATTGTAAACAATAAAGGTCCTATCACGCTTCCCTGCGGTACTCCCGAAATTACCTCTACATCTGCAGATTTTGAACCGTTAAGAATGACATGTTGTGTTCTTTCTTCTAGGAAATCCTGAATCCAATCACAAACCTGGTCCGATATTCCGTAAGCTCGTATTTTTTTCACTAAACGTAAGTGCGGAACCGTATCAAATGCCTTCCTGAAGTCCAGGAATACGGCATCAATCTGCTCGCCAGTGTCTACGGCACTGTGAATTTCTTGGGCAAATAGGGCGAGCTGAGTTTCACATGATCTCTGTTTGCGGAATCCATGTTGGTTATGATGAAGGAGATTTGTATTATCTAAGAACGTCATAATACGAGAACACAAAACATGTTCCATTATTCTACAACAGATTGACGTAAGCGAAATAGCCCTATAATTATTCGCATCTGATTTATGACCCTTCTTGAAAATGGGAACGACCTGCGCTTTCTTCCAGTCGCTAGGTACTTTACGTTCTTCCAGCGATCTACGATAAATTGCTGATAGAAAGGGGGCAAGTTCTTTAGCATAATCACTGTAGAATCTTAAGGGTATCTCGTCTGGTCCGGATGCTTTTCCGCTACTAAGTGGTAGCAGTTGTTTTTCAATTCCGATATCGTTTATTTCAATATTTTCCATTTTGGCGTCCGTGCGACGGCTGAAGTCAGGGACCGTGTTACGATTTTCCGCAGTGAAACAGTTTCGGAACACTGAATTCAGTATTTCTGCCTTTCTTCGGTCGTCCTCTGTTTCGGTGCCATCGTGGTCAACGAGTGACTGAATAGGGGATTTAGATCCGCTTACCGATTTTACATATGACCAAAACTTTTTAGGGTTCTTGTTTAGATTGTTTGCCAATGTTTTATGTTCGAATTCGTTGAATGCTTCTCTCATTGCTCTCTTTACGCTCTTTTTCGCTTCGTTCAGCTTTTCCTTATCAGCTATGATTCGACTACTCTTAAACCTATGATGAAGCTTTCTTTGTTTCCGTAGTACCTTTCGTACATGATTGTTATACCACGGTGGATCTTTCCCCTCGCTTTGGACCTTAGTCGGCACGAACTTATCTAAGGCGTACTGGACGATGTTTCTGAATTTTTTCCATTTTTGTTCCACATCCTCTTCCTCAGAAATGAACGTTTGATGGTGGTCACTCAGATATTCTGCGATTTGTGCCCTATCACTCTTGTTAAGCAAATATATTTTCCTTCCTTTCTTGGCATTTCTTATTACACTTGTAGTCATTGATGCAACCACTGACTTATGATCACTGATACCCTCTTCTACATTCACGGAGTCGAAAAGTTCCGGTCTATTTGTTGCTATGAGGTCTAAAACGTTAGCTTCACGAGTTGGTTCTCTAACTATCTGCTCGAAGTAATTCTCGGACAAGGCAGTCAGGATAATGTCACAAGAGTCTCTGTCCCTGGCTCCAGTTCTGATTGTGTGACTATCCCATTCTATACCTGGTAGATTGAAGTCTCCCCCTATTACAATAGTATGATCACGAAACTTCTTCACGACGTTCTGCAGGTTCTCTCTGAGGCGCTCAACTACTACGGTTGCTGATGCAGGTGGTCTATAGAAGCATCCGATTATCATATCTGACCCACCTTTGATACTTAACTTAACCCAGATTATTTCACATTCGCATTCGCTAATAACTTCACTGGATATTATTGAATTCTTTACTGCTATAAATACTCCTCCACCATTGGCGTTTATCCTATCCTTGCGGTATATATTCCATTCTGTGTCTAGGATTTCGTTACTGTTCACTTCCGGTTTTAACCAACTTTCCGTTCCTAATACTATATGCGCACTATTTCCTTCAATAAGAGATACTAATTCAGGAACCTTGCCCTGGATACTCCTGCAGTTTACCAATATTACGTTGACTTTTCCTGTTTTTGGTCTCTGAGGACGGACGTTCTTTATCAACGATGATAATGTCCTCTCTGGTAAGCCGTCAGGTATTTTATCGTTTCGCCCAAGGGGGGGTCCCTCTAACCTAAAAAAACCCCGTGTGCACGCCACACGTACTCTGCTACCCTAGTAGCTGCTTCCGGTGCGTAGTGCACGCCTGACCTGTCTAGGGGGGCCCTACAGTTCTCCACCCAATAACGGAGGTCGATGAATTTGCAACCATTATAGTCGCAGAGTCGTCTGAGCCTCTGGTTTAGACCCTCCACACGGCTCCAAACCAGAGGACCGCGATCGACTCTGGGCACTATGCTGCAGATATTAAGCTCAGCTTGCACTCCGCGTGCGATGCTGGTTGTCTTCACCAAATCAGCCAGCCGCCGGAAGGAACCAAGGATGGCCTCAGAACCCAAGCGGCAGGCGTCA
The DNA here is from genome assembly GCF_023864345.2 of Schistocerca serialis cubense. NCBI lineage: Eukaryota > Metazoa > Arthropoda > Insecta > Orthoptera > Acrididae > Schistocerca > Schistocerca serialis. The sequence goes on along the minus strand of NC_064639.1, from coordinate 793,741,169 downwards.
TTCGTTCCGACATGTGCTACTATCTGCAGCCGGTCACACCCAGTGCGTTCAATAGCTGCCGGAAGGGCTTCCTCCACATTACGGACGAGACCCCCCGGCAAGCGCACCGAGTGCACACTGGCATTCTTCCCCGACCTACCCGCTATTTTCCTAAGGGGCTCCATAACCCGCCTAACGTTGGAGCTCCCTATAACTAATAGGCCCGCCCTCTGTGACTGTCGGGACCTTGCCGGAGAATCGGCCACTGGCCCAACAGGCGAGGCATCCTGTGGTGGCTCGGAAACGATGTCATCACCACTAGGAAGCACCCCGTACCTGTTGGAAAGGGGTAAGGCAGCTGCCACGCGGCCAGATCCCACCTTCGCCTTTCGGCCAGGCACGCGCGAGCCCACCACTGTCCGCCATTCACCCTGGAGTGATGGCTGACCGGTAAGATGCTCACTGCCGGAAGACGCAGCGACATCAGGGGTTCCATGCGATTCCAAGGCCACCGAAGTAGGCATAGGTCTCACCACAGTTGCCCCAACGCCACTACGAGCCGACGCCTGCGCCTCGAGCTCGATGAGCCTAACAGACAAAGCCTCCACCTGCCCCCGAAGAGTGGGCAATTCTCCTTGCGTCCTCTCACAACAACCACAGTCCCTACACATGACTATGTTTACCCTACAAGCGAACGGTGTACTCGCCTTATTAGCAGCAGGAAATCGAAGTGCTCTCTCACTGACGGTCTAACCGACACTGAGCTGTTCTAAACAAACAAACAAAAGCCTGTACGATACGAGGGTCAGTAGCAACGGCGATACTGTACACTACACTGTTATTAAAATAAAAGTTTGTGTCTAGTAGGCACTCAAACACGCAAGAAATTACAAAAATAAAATAGTAACTACCCAGATAACTGAAAATAAGTTGTACCTGTTTGAAGCTCGCAAAAATGTGTAACAAGCGAACGGTGTACTCGCCTTATTAGCAGCAGGAAATCGAAGTGCTCTCTCACTGACGGTCTAACCGACACTGAGCTGTTCTAACCAAACAAACAAAAGCCTGTACGATACGAGGGTCAGTAGCAACGGCGATACTGTACACTACACTGTTATTAAAATAAAAGGTTGTGCCTAGTAGGCACTCCAACACGCAAGAAATTACAAAAATAAAATAGTAACTACCCAGATAACTGAAAATAAGTTGTACCTGTTTGAAGCTCGCAAAAATGTGTAACAAGCGAACGGTGTACTCGCCTTATTAGCAGCAGGAAATCGAAGTGCTCTCTCACTGACGGTCTAACCGACACTGAGCTGTTCTAACCAAACAAACAAAAGCCTGTACGATACGAGGGTCAGTAGCAACGGCGATACTGTACACTACACTGTTATTAAAATAAAAGGTTGTGTCTAGTAGGCACTCCAACACGCAAGAAATTACAAAAATAAAATAGTAACTACCCAGATAACTGAAAATAAGTTGTACCTGTTTGAAGCTCGCAAAAATGTGTAACAAGCGAACGGTGTACTCGCCTTATTAGCAGCAGGAAATCGAAGTGCTCTCTCACTGACGGTCTAACCGACACTGAGCTGTTCTAAACAAACAAACAAAAGCCTGTACGATACGAGGGTCAGTAGCAACGGCGATACTGTACACTACACTGTTATTAAAATAAAAGGTTGTGTCTAGTAGGCACTCAAACACGCAAGAAATTACAAAAATAAAATAGTAACTACCCAGATAACTGAAAATAAGTTGTACCTGTTTGAAGCTCGCAAAAATGTGTAACAAGCGAACGGTGTACTCGCCTTATTAGCAGCAGGAAATCGAAGTGCTCTCTCACTGACGGTCTAACCGACACTCGGTGTTGTTTACCGATGAAGCAACGTTCGGGCGTGATGGAGTCTTCAACATGCACAATTCGCATGTTTCGAGTGAGGATAACCCACATGCTACAGTTACTAGCGCTCATCAAGTGCGGTTCTTCGTTAATGTGTGGGTCGGTGTTGTTGGGGACTGTTTAATTGGGCGGTATCTGTTACCTAGACCATTAAATGGCAGGTACTGTTACAATTTTCTCGCCAGAGCATTGCCAGAATTGCTGGAAGACGTCCCGCTACCTACAAGACAACGCATGTGGTTCCAACACGTCTGGGCGCCGGCACATTTCAGTCGTCGTGTGCGTCGATTTCTGGACCGACGGTTCCCAGAAACGTGGATTGGCAGAGGCGGTCCTGTTCCGTGCCTGTTCGATCCCCAGACATGTCCCCTCTGGCCTTTTTGTGTGGGGAGAGATGCGCAACCTTGTTTACGCAACTTCTGTTGCATCAGAAGAGGATCTGGTTCCCTGGATAGTAGTAGCAGCAGCAGCAGCAGCAGCAGCAGGAACAATTCAGGATACTCCTGGGGCTTTTGCCCGTGTCAGGCAGTACATGATCCGACGGTGTAACCTTTATTTACGTGTCAATGGAGGCATTTTTGAAAATCTACTGTAATTGAAATTGGGTTGTGTTAATGTGTTGTCTCTTGGTCATAAAAAAATGGAAAAGTGTTTGTTGGTTTAATTAATTTGCCGCCAAAGAAATCTTCCGCTACCGGTTTAAATACTCCTCATAGGGAAAAATGACATTAGGGAAAAATATATGTTTTGATGTCCCCTACAACCTCCCAGAGTTTGTCGGTTTAAATACTTTTCACCCTGTATTGTCTCCCGCTCAGCTGTAAACTTCGAAAACCGGCGCTGAACAGCGGTACAGGCACAACAGGGGCAGTGCGTAACGTTTGAAGAACTGTCCAAGAACGAAATGAATACGCAAAGCGAGCCACGTATCTTTGACGCCTTGAATATTTCGTAAACAGTTACATTTATACAAACGGAGTTCAAGTAAATTATAGTAAGCAAAGTGGCAAACAATTTTTGCATTCCATAATGAAATTCCAAGCTGTGCGCCGGTTCGGGACTAGAAGCCGTAACATTTGTCTTCCGTGGGCAAGTGTTCCACCGTCTGAGCTTTCCAATGATGTCCGTGACAAAGCCATTTCTCCACTATATCCTTTTTTCCAGCGGTGACCGTACCACTAAGTATGCCGGAGAACGTGTGTGAATTTGTGAAAGTCGGAGACGAGGTGATGACGGAAGGAATGCTGTGAGAGTGGGTCGCGAATTATTCTAAGAGAGGTCATTCGGTAGAGCACTTGACCGCGATAGGCAAAAATCCCACATTCGATTACAAGTGTGGCACACTGTTTGATATGCCAGGAAGATCCAATTATTGTATTGGAAACACTGATTCTTCTTTAATCTGGCGAAATATTAACGCAAATATAATTTTTAAGTTTGTTTACGAAACGGTATCTTCCTTTAACGACATTCGAAGCGTCTTCTAAACACGAGTTCAACTGTATAGCGTTTGTTTGGGGTTGGAGCGCAAATTTAGCATCATCACCTACGTGTGATTAAATACAAGTGACGAAGCAGGCTGCAAGACGACGTCTATAGTTCGCAACGCATCGAACCCTTTTTAATGATGTATACTCTTTCAGCAGAGGAAAGAATGTCGTGTTGCCTGGTATTTGTACAGGATGATAACATGATGATGTTGCAAACGGCCAGGGATGATGGAAAAGGGTACCTGTATCAATCTGGATAAGGGAAAGCGACCCTAGTCTGGAAACGACCGAACCGTAAGTTATTTGCGAAAATCGTTCTTGTTGTAACCGCGAAAGGAACTGTCGCGGGATTGCAGCTTACAAAAACGCGGCGGGACCGACGGGAGCGGCCCGCAAACAGACAAGGGGAATGGAAGGACAAACACGACGACAGACAACCGAGCAAGACACCAAGATCAACAACAAAGTATTAAGCAACGAGGTCACAAGAGATAACCTCAGGAAATCAAAACAACGCCCACTCGTAAACGGAAGTAAGCAACGTAACGTAAACATGATGTCTGCAAGTGAGATATCAACTGAATTAACGCGAATAACAAACTGCCTCGCTGAGTGTTTTTTTTTTTTTTCCTTTATTGTAATTTCATGTCTCGTACGAGGTGGGCCAGCAGCGGCCTACATACGCCGCTCTTCAGCCAGTAGATACAACAGATAAACATAGATGACAGAGAACATGAAAAGGATGCTAGCACATAATGATGAACATTACATGATAGATGAGAGGCCATTCGACGCAAGGCACTGTGTAGACCTACAAAAAGGTGGTCATAAATAGAACAGACAAAGACATCCAGTTGGAGACATGAATGTAGGACGACACCGATAAAAACACTGTAGCACACCAACGAAGAAACACTGACACACATAAACACTGGTGACTTTCATCGACGAAGCACACTAATGAAGTGGGGGGGGGGGCTGCCTCTGGGTGGAAGGGATAGGTAGGAGGGTGGGAAGGAGGGGGGGATGGAGCCAATGGGAGAAAGAAGGGAGAGTGGGAGCAGGGGAGAGGGGGGGGTTGGAAGCCCAGGGAGGGGGAGTGGGAGACGTGGGAGAAAGGAGGTGGGGGGAGAAAGGAAGAGTGATAGAGGAGCCCTGGGGCAAGAGGGAGGGGGAATGGGAGAAGAGAGTCAGATCTGATAGGAGGGAACAAGGACATCATCAGGGAGGGGGAGTTGGCGGAAGCCACCTTGGGCAAGGGTATGGAGAGTGTGAAGATGGAGAGAAGGCAGGATGCAAGAATACAGGTGTGGCAATGGGCTGAGATGGGCGAGGATGGGAGAGACAAGCTAGTGTGGGGGATTGAGCTTGTGGGAGGTGTCAAGGATCTGTATCTGTTCGAAAAAAAGGAGAAGGTGAAGGAAGGGTATCAATTCATAAAGGATCTGTGTGGGGGATGGGAGGCAAAGTGCATGGCATTCAAAGAGGTGGATGGACTTACAGTAGGTGGGAGGGGTGGAAATCAGGTGGGATGGGCATAGCAAAGTATGGGGCAGATGAGTGATTTATAAGTGTGGAGCATAGTAGAGGGGTCCAAACCCCATGTTTGGCCAGATATGAGTTAAAGGAGACAGAGTTGGTTACATGAGTTGTCTTGGACTGTCTGGAGATGGGGGTCCCAGAAAGGCAGCAGTCGAGGGTGACACCAAGGTACTTGAGGCTGGGGGTGAGATTAATGGGGCAGCCATATATGGTAAGGTAAAAATCCAGGACACGCAAGGAAGGGGTGGTGTTGCCTATGAGGATTGCCTCAGTTTTGGAAGGACTGACCTTGAGCAGCCGCTGCTTACATCAAGCAGTGAACAGGTCAAGGTGGGATTGGAGACAGTGCTGTGAGTGTTGGAGGCTGGGGGTGAGGGGAAGGAAGGCGGTGTCATTGGCAAATTGGAGGAGGTGGACAGGGGGTTGGGATGATGGCATGTCTGCCATATAGAGGAGGTAGAGAAGAGGGGAGAGGATGGAGCCCTGGGGCACCCTGGCGGAGGGGTAGAAGGTATAGGAGTCAGTATTGTGGATGATAACATGGAAGGGCGATGGGAGAGGAAGAAGGCGATCAGATAGACGTAATTGATGGGAAGGGCGAAGGTTGGAGGTTGAAGTGGAGACCGAAGTGCTAGACACAGTCGTATGCACACTTGAGGTCAACGAATATGAAGATGGTGCAGAGACGGGAATTCAGTTGGCCGGAGAGGAGGTGGGTGAGATGGAGGAGGAGGAGGTCGTCAGAAGAGAAAGAGGGTCAGAAGCCACATTGGGTAGGGGGGAGGAGGCAGTGCAGGTGGAGGTGTTGATGTAGATCTGACTCTCTTCTCCCATTCCCCCTCCCTTTTCCCCCAGGGCTCCTCTCTCGCTCCTCACCTTCCTTTCTCACCCCACCTCCGTCCTCCCACATCTCCCACTCCCCCTCCATGGGCTTCCAATCCCCCCTCTCCCCTGCTCCCACTCTGCCTTCTTTCTCCCATTGGCTCCATCCCCTCCACCAGGGTGCCCCAGGGCTCTATCCTCTCCCCTCTTCTCTACCTCCTCTATATGGCAGACATGCCATCATCCCAACCCCCTGTCCACCTCCTCCAATTTGCTAATAACACCGCCTTCCTTCCCCTCACCCCCACCCTCCAACACTCACAGCACTGTCTCCAATCCCACCTTGACCTGTTCACCGCTTGATGTAAGCAGCGGCTGCTCAAGATCAGTCCTTCCAAAACTGAGGCAATCCTCATAGGCAACACCATCCCTTCCAGGATCTGTTTGACTCAATGCCCAGGCGTATCAAGGCCGTTATTACGGCCAGAGGTGGTTGTTCTGGGTACTGATTTCTCAGTATCTATGCACCCAAATTGCTTGAAAATGTAATAACATGTCAGTTCTAGTATAATATATTTGTCCAATGAATACCTGTTTATCATATGCATTTCTTCTTGCACCAAACAACATCCTCTCCTTGCTTCTCATGGTACAAAACTCTACAGTGGCAACGACGACACAAAAGATGTAATTTATTAATTCGTGCTATAGAGATCTCCTCCTTAATATCATTGTTTAAATGACGTTGACAATTTACTAATCTACGTTCACACGTGTCTCCTTTTGTCTACTGGTTCTACACTGGTAGAGATGATACGGACCATGTTACAAAATGATTCATGCCTCTAGTTGGGTTTATAATAAGACGCGAGAGTTGTAAGAGTACTTCCCTCTAGGAACAAAAAGCGGATTTCTCACTTTGACCATGCCAATCAATCGTTAGCTCTCTACCTAGTTGTGACATAATCGCGAACAGCTTCGTATCAGTCAGTACAACGCGTGGCTGGCCGAACTATCACATTTGTCAACGGTGGGCGTTGGACTGTTATTGATTCAAGATCGCCAGTGTACTTGTGGGTTTCTTCAGCTTTCCGTTTGAAGGCATTGGTAGTAAAGATGTCGAAGCCTGAACAGAAAATCTTTTCAATTTCCGAAGTGTTGATTTGTAATCACAGTTCAACGTGTGTTCTATGTTAAATTCCATAGAGATCTCCCGACCAAAAACGACATCTTTAAAGGACATAAGCACTTTGAGAGTATTGGACATCTAAAGGGAAGTACATGAAACGCCCAAGAGCGTCCGAACGGGGTATTATATGTGTGAGATTGCCTTTGGAATGTGCCCCTAAGAGATCTATTCGGAGGGCTAACTCTGAATTAGCACTTCCACTGCCTCTGTGTCAAAGGTTTTTAATTAAACGCGAGCTACTCAGTCTTCAGCCTCTACAGCTGTTACAAGCTTTAAAGCATATACAGTACGTGTTCTGTGCCAAGTAAGCAAACGATACGTTATTGCATGAAGCTCCCTTTCGTGATAATGTCGTTTCCACTGGTGAATCAACGTTTCATATAAACGGGAGAATAAACACAAATAATGTGCGTACATCGTGTTAGAAAATCGCTAATTATTTTTAAATGTAAACACCTCGTCTTCCAAGTAGTGAGTCGTGCGTGTACCAATTTCGGGTAAATATGCTGCTCGCGTTCCAGAGATATGAGTTACTTATGTATCATCACCTTCGAAAACCCTCCTCTATCCCCTTCTTGAAGGTTAAGTTACTCACAGTATTTCATTGCATATATTGATAAAAGTGGATCAGGACTCGTTGAAATTTCTTGATGCGTTCAAATGTTCAAATGTGTGTGAAATCTTATGGGACTTAACTGCCAAGGTCATCAGTCCCTAAGCTTACACACTACTTAACCTAAATTATCCTAAGGACAAACACACACACCCATGCCCGAGGGAGGATTCGAACCTCCGCCGGGATCAGTCGCACAGTCCATGACTGTTCTTGATGCGTTTCAGAGCTATGCGCGCGTAAAACTCACACGCTGACCCACATGCTTTCACTTACTCCCATCGTGATGTAGTATTTGGTTTAAAACTGAGCCAAGGGACCCGTGCGAAACATTCAAACTTATATGGTTTTAAATAATGACAGTATTTTGAAATAGGTGTAGTCGTTAGGGGAAGAGTGGTTGTGGGAATGAACAGAAAATATCTTTAAAAATGAACCGAACGACGTGAAATAATAATTGTGAATTTATATACATCCTTGTCTACACATTTCCATGCTCATTATTTTGTACAAAATTTTTTTGCAGAGCGCTACCGTACATCAATATAAGCGACATTTGACGTAAGAAAGTAATCTTCGTGTATTGTTTCTTTAAGGGATACAAAAAAGTTGGTTGATTTAGTTACCCCTGAAAAGGCTACGTAAAATTGTCCGTGAGTAAAGGCGGGATTTGGTTAATATAATCGTCCTCTTTGAAGAGTTCGTCCCTTCGCTTGTTTATAATGATTGAAAATGCAATTTTATAGGCAACTGGCTTATTGTCAAATTAAAAGGCACGCTTGGAACAGATGGTGTTACGTTTATCCGTGGTATCACAGCAGTTTCCCCGATGTCAATCAGTCTCTTTTATATTAAAATTTTTCGCAATAGTATCTTTTAGCACAAATCGATATGGGTTGTCAGAAACCGGTTAAAGAAAACTTACTAAAAGATACCTCATTCATCCCTGTACGATTAGTATGTGTTGAGAAAAAGGGACGCTGACCTGAGAAGCAGTATGTATGATTCCCACTGTCAAAATTACGTACAATCTGAAGTTGTCGAGAAAAACTGTTAGAAACTAATGATGCAACGCTGAATTAAGAGGAGTCATGTTAGAATGAAGGGAGTATTAGCGTTTACTGTTCCGTCGAAAGCGAGATTATTAGACATCGAGCACACGCTCCGACTGGACAAGGATGGGGAAGGATTTCGACCGAAAGAAACCATCCCGTAATTCGCCTTAAGCGGTTTAGGGAAGTCAGGGAAGAACTAGATCTGGACTTCTGGACGAGGATTTGAACCACCCTGTCCTCCCGAACACGAGTCTAGTGTCTTACTACGGTACCATAACGCTCAAAGAGTGCGCATTTAGAGACCCACAGTACACAGCATAAACTTCACTAGGACTCTCGAGTAAGGTGTGCAGCCAGAGGTGGAAAAGTAGTTTCTGCTCGCCTAGCGTAATGCGTAGCGCGCTATATTCCGAGACAGGGAAGTGAGCCACACCAGGATCGCATCTACGCGACGGATTGACGACTGTGGCAGTAGAACCAGTCAGACTGAGTGTGGTTTTTAGGCGGTTTCCCATGGTTGTTCAGGCAAATGCTGGGCTGGTCCCCAATTTCCGCCTTTGAGAACACGATGCACAATCAGCTAATTACGATCACACACAGGCCTAAGCCTACACGATTCAGAGACAGAAGGCGCACACGACTTAGGTTACCTTGACGAATGTGGGCGTCAGGAAGAGCATCCGGTCACAAAATTAAGTAATAAAATAACTATGTGCCAGATCCAGAAAAAAGCCGACCCCGTACTGGATGGAATAAACGCAAGGGAAAAGAAAAATTCGAAATGTTGCCTCCGGCAAATTGTAGTGTGTAAATAGCACTACTGAGGGACGGAAGCAACTACGTTTTGGATGAAACGTCTATTTAATGGCATTAGATATTTCTCGACAAGATCTGTTCATTAATCTAACCTTTGTTAGGGTTTACAGAGAAATGTTCCCAACAATAACTAGGTACGTTTCTCAGTACAGGGTGATTGCGTGATGATCTTACAGACTTTCAGGCATGATGGGGAAGGGTAAATTTGTCACTTTGAGGTAAGAGACCCTAATTCGGAAACGAGAGAATCGAAAGTTGTAAGCGAAAATCGTTCTGATATATCTAGCAGTTGAATACATATACCATTACTGTTATTGCTAAGGTCGTTGTGTAGACAACATTGAGGGATTGTAGTATGGACCAGAAAAAAAGACGTATAGTCAACATACGCTCCAAAATACATAGCTTAAGAGGCATGAGCACTTACTCATCTTCGATCCTGTGAATCATGTTTCTTCCTCTGAAAAGTTGTCCATAGTTCTAAAGCTATGCATTTTACAGCGCATGTTTTCAGGAAATTTTTTTCTTGTCTCGATCCATACTACCACATCCTAAAGTTGCGTACCCTACAGTCTTACTAAAAACAGTTCCACTGTCAGAGGTATCAGAACTCTGGTACCGGGCACCGCGGGTTTCGAATCCGCGCCAGACGGCATGGAGCTCGATGACCACTAAGAGGTCGCTGCAGAAGTCGCGCCGTAGGCCGTGGCTGCGCGTGCTCCTGTCCCCAAGTCTAACGTGAGGGCGCCACTGTGGAGCACGTGGTCCCAACGGCCAATAGCGACGTACCCTGTCGTGTATTTAGGCGGCTGCATCTCGAGGTAAGGCCAATCATTTCGCTTCCTATCTGTCCGATATCCACACTGATGATCCCGTGTTCGATTATTTCCTCTTCCCAGATGTCCGCAATTGTACTAATACCTCTGCCTCCTGCTTGCTCCTAGCTTCCAGTACTTGGGCCACATCCCACACACAACAATTAGCTCTCCATTATCACCCAAGACATCATAGCCTAACTTCACACTAAGTGCAACACCGCTCCCAGTCACGACCATGTCACCTACCGTCATCTCCGCGAGGCTCCCTTATCCTCCCTCACTGTCCTGGCTGCACCCTATAACCTGATACTAGCGGCTACTACCCTGACGTGTTGAAAACCTCCCAGATCCTGATGTTCCCCAGGCCCACCAACCAACCTCTGATGTCTCCTCCTACCGTCCCATCAGCCTCCCCTCAGTCTTCAGCAAGGTCTTGGAGTCTACATCAACAGGTACAGCTGCCCATGCAGCTTCAACACGATACCGCAGTTCATCAAGAGTAGTTCAAATGGTTCAAATGGCTCTGAGCACTATGGGACTTAACATCTATGGTCATCAGTCCCCTAGAACTTAGAACTACTTAAACCTAACTAACCTAAGGACATCACACAACACCCAGTCATCACTAGGCCGAGAAAATCCCTGACCCCGCCGGGAATCGAACCCGGGAACCCGGGCGTGGGAAGCGAGAACGCTACCGCAGGACCACGAGATGCGGACATCAAGAGTAGTGACTGGCGTATTGTCACGAGCCAGTTGCTCGGCCACCATTGACCAGACGTTTTCAATTGGTGAGAGATGTGGAGAATGTGCTGGCCTGGGCAGCAGTCGAACATTTTCTGTATCCAGAAAGGCCCGTACAGGACCTGCAACATGCGGTCGTGCATTACCCTGCTGAAGTGTAGGATTTTGCAGGGATCGAATGAAGGGTAGAGCCACGAGTCGTAACACATCTGAAATGTAACGTCCACTGTTCAAAGTGCCGTCAATGCGGACAAGAGGTGACCGAGACGTGTAACCAATGGCACCCCATACCATCACGCAGGGTAATACGCCAGTATGGCGATGACGAATACACGCTTCCAATGTGCGTTCACCGCGATGTCGCCAAACACGGATGCGACCATCATGATGCTGTAAGCAGAACCTGGATTCATCAGAAAAAATGACGTTTTGCCATTCGTGCACCCAGGTTCGTCGTTGAGTACACCATCGCAGGTGCTCCTGTCTGTGATGCAGCGTCAAGGGTAACCGCAGCCATGGTCTCCGAGCTGATAGTTCATGCTGCTGCAAACGTCGTCGAGCTGTTCGTTCAGATGGTTGTTCTCTTGCAAACGTTCCCATCTGTTGACTCAGGGATCGAGACGTGGCTGCACGATTCGTTACAGCCATGCGGATAATATGCCTGTCATCTCGACTGCTAGTGATACGAGGCCGTTGAGATCCAGCACGGCGTTCCGTAATACTCTCCTGAACCCACCGACTCCATATTCTGCTAACAATCATTGGATCTCACCAACGCCAGCAACAATGTTGTGATACGATAAACCGCAATCGCGATAGGCTACAATCCGACCTTTATCAAAGTCGGAAACATGATGGTACGTATTTCTCCTCCTTACACGAGGCATCTCAACAACGTTTCACCAGGTAACGCCGGTCAACTGCTGTTTGTGTATGAGAAATCGGTTGGAAACTTTCCTCATGTCAGCACGTTTTAGGTGTCGCCACCAGAGCCAACCTTGTGTGGATGCTCTGTAAAGCTAAGCATTTGCATATCACAGCATCTTCTTCCTGTCGGTTAAATTTCGCGTCTGTAGCACGTCATCTTCGTGGTGTAGCAATTTTAATGGCCAGTAGTGTATTTATCTTCAAGCAAGTTTTTGTGGTACAAACTCATCTGTAATAGTCCACATCAGCCTCGCTGGTTGGAAAAGTACAAGTCCTGCTATAAACGCTACTCTCTAGTAGCCGGTAATGTGCACTGACAGACGCCAACTAGAATAGTGACTGAGACCGCGACTGACTGGCTCTCAGCTAGAGACTGCGACTCTGGCTGAATGACTGTGGACTCACTTGGCCATCCGTTCCGCGGCGGCGATCTAAATACTGGCAGTCGAGAGGGCGTTGGCTGCCCATTGCGTGCGAGTATGTCTTTGGTCTCTCTCCAGAGAGGAGCCCTGATTCAGCGCCTATTATCGTTCTTCTTGCAACGTCTTTGCCGACTGGTGTGCTGCTAACAGCTTACGCCAGCACAACATCACTACTCAAATTTACTGTGTGGAACCATTAAGGTGACAACAAGCAGAGTGAGAAACATGTCTCACTACCGCAGTAAAACACAGTGGAGTTAATGTTGCTTTTGACGAATTCTTCCTGCTAAATTATTAATGTGGTGACCATACATTTTCAATTTCCCCTGAAAATTTCTAATTAGATTCAGTTTATCCATTCTAGAAAGTGCTATAAATTTTTTTCCCTATTACATAACTTTCTAGCATCTAAAATTGTATCACATATCCAAGAACAATAAAACTAAAAAAATGTTTCCTGCTTTGATAAAAGTCAGAAGCTGATCCAGTAATATGTGCTTTCAAATACAGAAGTGAGATAGAAAATTAGGGACCAATCAACTATGATCTTTATACAAGGACCTGCCCTGTCCAGTCATTAATGTGACTCTATCTGTCAAAAGCCTGAATAACCATCTTTTGCAGCACATACCGCTCCGACACATGCAGGAGGAAAGTCAGGTGCTGGAAGGTACCTACAAGGGTGTGAAGCTCTGCTATGCCAGGTTTCTCGGTTGAAGATCCAAAGCACGAACAGCTTGATGAAGGTGGTCCCACAGATCCACGACTGGGTCCAAATCCGGGAGTCTGGTGGCCGGGGGAGTACGGTAAACTTATCCTCATGCTCTTCAAACCACACATGTACATAGCGAGCAGTATGACGCATTGCATTGTCCTGCTGGTCGATTTCACAGTACCAAGGGGAAAACCAACTGCATGTAGGAATGAACATGGTCCACAAGGATATATTCATACATGTGTTAATCCACTGTGTCTTCCAGAATGAAGAGATCTCCCAGAGAATACCACCAAAACATTCCCCGAACCATAAGGCTCCGTTCTCCAGCCGAGGCCCTTCCAACGATTGTTGCAAGAGCGTACACGCCAACGGCCGTCTGTTCGATGGAGCATAAAATGTGATTCTTCTGAAAAAGGCCATCTGTCACCACTCCATGCACGTCCAGCTGCTGAATGGAGTGCAAATGCCAGTCTTCATTGCCAATGAAAAGCAGTCAGCATGGGTGCATGGACAGGGTGCCTGCTGCGGAGGCCCATACGCAGCAACGTTCGCTGATCGTTCGTTGGAGAGATGCTGTTGGTAGCCCAATGGTTCACCTAGTTGGTCAGCTGCTCAACAGTTGCACGTCTATTCGTCCGTACACATCTCCGCAGCCGTCGTTCACCCCTGTCGTCTATGGTCATGCATCACAGTGGCCTCGGTACTGTTTTTGGATATCACGATTTTGCCAGGCACTGTAAAGTTTAACCACGCCTGCGCTTGAACGGTTTACAAACTTCATACTTATGTGGATATGGTGTCTGTTCTTTCGGACATGCCGAAGTATACAGTTCTGGCAATACCGGCCATGACCTTCTTCTTCTGTGCGGATGCACACATATTCCCCGAACTCTTACGGGACTTGGAAAGAATGTCTTCCACGAGTAATGAGTGGGTTGGGGTGGGATACTATGTATGTAGTGCGTGGACATACAAGGTGAGAATGTGGGTCTCGCGGGAGGCGTGCGCGAGATACTCCCTGCAGTCGCGCTATCCTCTGTGCACTCGGTGGCTCAGATGGATAAAGCGTCTGCCGTGTAAGCGGGAGATCCCGGGTTCGAGTCCCGGTCGGGGCACACATTTTCACCTGTCCCCGTTGATATATACCAACGCCCGTCGGCAGCTGATGGTATTAATATGATTCTAATTTCGTTTACAAACTTAGCCGTTTCGGAAGTGCTTGCAGCTTTAGCCCGAAAGGCAAGGATACGCCCTTTTGGATGTCAGATAAATCGCTCCCTTTCCTCATTGCACTATTTCCCGCGTTCCCCCGACACGCTCTGTATACCCTCCACTACTAGTGCTGTCACCTGCCATTTCTGAACGGTTATTGCATGTTGACGAAGAACATAGGTAGTGGTCGCACCAATGTGATTGGATCGTGTAAACGAATACACGCGCGCAAGAGTAACACACCGATCTGGTATTAGGTGAAAGAATGTTTCAGTATGTGCTCGATCATACTATTATCGGGTTCGTTTGTATGAATTAATTCCGATGACTTCGAGAAGGTCGTGGTCAATACGTATTCTGTGTTCCTGCGCAAATTATTTACCTAACAGCTCGTGGAAACCATAGCGAAAGAAAGGTTAATTGAAAAAGACGAAGAGAAGGAGAGAGGGGGAGATAGTTAGTGTGTGTGTGTGTGTGTGTGTGTGTGTGTGTGTGTGTGTGTGTGGGTGGGTGTGTGTGGAGAGAGGGAGAGAGAGAGTACGCTTGTGAGCAGTTGAGTTGGAGACACCTATTAACATTTAGCACCTCTTACTAGACACCTGTTTTAAAAATCTGAGATTTGTCCTAATACCCAGGAATAGTAAGCGAGCCACTTAGCTACTGAATTAATAAATCATCATTAGGATGGCACATTAGGTTGCTCTTGTCGAGTAAAATATTGAGACTTTGTGACATTTATCGTTCTCACAGACTGAAACTGGGATGCAATACACCAGATACATAAATTCACTGACATAACATTTGTTAAGATGAAATAAAGCGTAGTATTGGTAATAACAATAATAATAATAATAATATATTAGTAATTGGAGGTCACATTATGTCACCCCCAATAAGAGAACACACATTTGAGATGTGTTCAGGAAAAATAATATGTGATAATCAGATGGATAGGCTGGAGAAGCAATTATTTGTTTGTTACTAAATAACAGGAAAGCATGTAAAACAGAATGTATTATATACACAAGAACTATGGAATCTGTACTTGTATCCAAACATAGCAGTAACTCATGGTTCATTGCACCAAGGACGTGGCATAAATTCAATTAATTAAATTGGATTCTGCATTCAATCAATAAGCTAAACACTCTCGCGATGTTTTAAATAATGAATGACAGCAGTATGAAAACACTTACTGGTATTACAACGCGAATAGGCTGCCTACGGCCGTGCGGCTCAACACGTGAAGTCAGCGACCTCATTTTACGTAATTAAATCGGAATCTATATGAAATCAATAATCAGTCACTTCCATGATACTTTAAACCGTTAAAGAGCGCTCTGAAATCTATGTAGAGGAGACATACCAGTGCCTTACTTGGACCAAAGTATACCTGTGTAGCCTAGCTGCACCTGCATCCGCCCTCGAGTGCAGTTACAGAAGTGTCGTTTCACCACTGGCTATTCTTCTCTCTCACCTCTGGCGTTTAGCGCCAGGCGCGATTTTAGCGTTAACTTGTTACTGCCAACTTCGACAGAAAATCTTTTACAGCTTCACAAACGTCTCTGGTCAAAGACTTATGCATGAAACCTCAGAATCAAATACATTCTGCACAGTTTCACGTGAAAGTTGACGGCACTGCTGTAAATTTCTAATAGAAGAATCTCAACTACTGTTGCCAGATTGCTATTACAAAAGGAATGGGGAACATGCCTTCATTACCACAAAATGTTAGACTTTTCTTCAACTATACAGATCGCTTTCGTCTTTTAGCGATTGGAGGAGCTTAACGTTGCTCGAGTTATGACACCAGTTGGCATGTTAGTAGCCGACACGTCTCACATTTTCGTCTGGATGATGGCAATGACTTGTTGAGGTATGAGCTCTACGAGACGCTGGTAGTATTGACGAACCATCCTAATCCTAGAGCGCTGAAGCACCGACAAAGTCATACGGAGATAGGGCAGAGCAGAGTAAGGCAGACACAGCTCACTCTTTCGTGTCTCAGGTGCGATTCGTGAAACTGGGGTCAGGTGAACTGGACACAAGCATCCTATTGTCCGCAGAGCGTTCCTCAAACAATTACCGCACAGTTCTGGAGTGATGAGGTCGTGCATGTTCTAGATGAAGTCGCATGTGACCTGTGGAGTGCTGCGTGAGAACAACGGATTCAAACGACCATTCGCAGAGGATAGACGCCGGTAGACTATCGGGGAGATGTATCATCAGAAGTGAACGTCACACACTTAAAAATGTCTCCTTCACGAGCCAGAGCGGTCCCCTGTTAACGGTTGGGCAGCATTACCTCATGTGGGTTTCCGACGCATGAGTGTCCTGCTACTGGCCTGAACCAAATTATAGAGCAAATCAGTCAGTGGCATGCTTTTCCATGCTTCAAGCTCCCAACAGCGCTTCTTCTGTACCCATGCTAATCTCTTCTTCCCGCTGTGAGGTTATGGCTGAGCCTTCGCCACACCTCTGTGGATGCCAGAATGATCCGCATCGGTTAGTCTCTATGATAGATCGTGCCCCAAGGATATGCATTTAAAGAAAAAGGTGTCATGCCATGGATGATTAATGAGAGAGGGGTGACTCTAGCAATCACGATAACTGAGTGCTTTAGCTCGCAAAAGAACGGGGGTTGATCTAACTGCGAAACGAACTATTGACCTACGCTTATCTCCGTTTACTACAATTTCTCTGCTGACATATATGAATAACAAATTATTATTGGATCAGTTCGAACACAAGTAACACAGAGGGTGAGAAAACTGTTAACGTGCGTCACTACGTATCTAACACGTGAATATGTCGTCAAAGATTGGGCATTCGGGTGGTTGGGACACATGCGGAATCCAAAAATGATTTATCGATACCCACTCAGTGATTGCTGGCGTCCACCAAAAGAGAGAAAGAATTATATATACAACTAACATTTTGGATTGATTCGTGATGAGCTAGCAGACACACGAGAAAATGTAGCGTTCTGAAATGTGCCCAGCTGTAACATTGTACAAATATGATGCAATCTCACACCTTCCTCGCCAAAGCTGCTATCTCTCACCACATCCAGCTTTTTCATGCATGAAGCGAAGTGGCCAGTGTGCACTACCGCAGAGAGCGATACATTACCTTAAGTCTCTTAAGTCCATCTGGAAGCAAAGTGAAGTCTTCCCATAACCGAAAACTGCGACGAAGTGTCGCGTGCTCTCTCCAATGACAATGCAGATGTCTGTCCTCTAGCGAAAGCTGATATCAAGTTTTCTCACTATTCTCTATCGATATCTGATATCCGGGCTTGGAGTCCTTAAACAGTTTTGAGCTCCTCTCCTACTTCCCAGCCTGTTCGATGTTTTAACCAATACGGTTTCCTCCTCATATGATTTTCTCAAAAAGAGTCGCCTTTGCTTCCTCCAATCTGCAATTTGTTTAGGTTAGCCAATGAGGTGGCCTCTTACAATTTATTCTGCCAGAGGTCATCTACCTCACGTGAGGTGGCGCCAGAGGCAGCCGAAGAAGAAAAAATTTCTATTTACAAAGCAGCCCAACCATTTCTTACAGCATGGTAAGATATTTATCTACCTCTGACTGCCCTCGCATCGCATTCTTGGAAAGCCTGACACCGGCGAAAAACAAAGTTCCTTTGAAGTTAGTTTGGTCTGAATACCCTTGTTAGTAAAAATCGCGACTTCGTACGAAGTGTAATTGCTCCTCACGTCACGTTAAGTATTCCTATGACTACAGACTTGGACCCATGTTGAAGCGCGCAAAGCATTATGTGAACTGGCAGCAAGGTGACTGGTCATCGGCAGTGTCGGACAATAGCAAGGCCCAGCACCCAGTACCGGCTTCCTCGAGTTCAATGTCGCTTGGACAGTTCACTGAAGAGGCAGCCCACAACCACGTTCTAACACTGGGTCGCTCGCCAGGCCCGTCTGATTTGGCTCATCATGCACTCAACTGGACTGCGGAAACATTCACGCAAGAGAAAGGAACTAATACACAGAAGAGCCAAAAAAACTGGTACACCCGCCTGATATCGTGTGGGGCCCCAGCGAACACGCAGACGTTTCGAAAGACGACGTGGCATGGGCTCGGCTAATGTCTGAAGTAGTGCTGGAGAAAACTGAAACCATGAATCCTGCGGGGCTGTCCACAAATCCGTAAAAGTACGAGGGGATGTAGATCTCTTCTGAACAGCACGTTGCAAGACATCCCAGATATGCACAGTAATGTTCATGTCTGGGGAGTTTGGTAGCCAGCGGAAGTGTGTAAACTCAGAAGAGTGTTTCTGGAACCACTCTGTAGCAATTCTAGACGGGTGGGGTGTCGCATTATCCTGCTGGAATTGCTCAATTCCGTCGAGATGCGCAATGGACATGAATGGATGCAGGTGATCATAGAGGATGCGTACGTATCACCTGTCAGAGTCGTATCTAGACGTATCGTGGGTCCCAAATCACTCCAACGGCACACGCCCCACATCATTACGGAGCTTCCACCAACTTTAACAGTCCTCGGATGACATACAGGGTCCATGGAGTCATGGTGGTTGTCTCCATACCAGTACACGTCCTTCCGCGCAATACAATTTGAAACGAGACTCGTCCGACCAGGTAACATGTTTTAGTCATCAACAGTCCAATGCCGGTGTTGACGGGCCCAGGCGAGGCGTAAAGCTTTGTGTCGTGCAGTCATCGATGGTACACGAATGGCCCTTCGGCTCCGAAATCCCATATCGATGAAGATTCGTTGAATGATTCGCACGATGACACTTGTTGATGGCCTAGCACTGTAATCAGCAGCAATTTGCGGAAGGGTTGCACTTCTATCACGTTGAACGATTCGCTTCAGTCGTCGTTGGCCCCGTTCTCGCGTGATCTTTTTCCGGCCGCTGCGATGTCGGAGATTTGATGTTTTACTGGATTCCTGATACTGTAGGTGCACTCCCGAAATGATCGTACGGGAAAATCCCCACTTCATCTCTACATCGGAGATGTTGTGTCGTGTCGATCGTGTGCCGACTATAACACCACGGTCAAACTCACTTAAATCTTGATAAGCCGTCATTGTAGCAGCAGTAACCAATCTAACAACTGCGCCAAATGATTTTTTGTCTTATATAGGCGTTGCCGACCGCAGCACCATATTCTGCCTGTTAACATATCCCTGTATTTAAATACCCATCCCTACACCAGTTTCTTGGCACTTCACTGTATAAAGTTAGATGTCATTGTTTGCCAATCGCTAATGTTATTCATTACAATAGAATTATATTATATTAAAAGGTGAGAACTGAATTAAGATGCTACTGATTGTTAACCACATTACATTTAGCAGATTAGACGCACCAGTCCAGCAGCAGACTATCATGTATCACCATCAGGAGCTGTGAGCAAAGGTACGAAGTGGAGCAGTGGTTTCTGCAGCCCATACCGAGGAGCTGCTTCTGAATAATATGGCTACTCGCTAGCTGAATGGGTGATTTACATATTGTAGTGTGATTCGTCTACCTGCTCTAACAACCAACTACCGGCGACAGTGATTCCTGTTGTCAAACGTTTGTTGTCTACAGCAGCTGACTGGTGGCAACTGTTTCCGTGATCCAAGGTGCTCTGGATATGTAAGAGTGTGCACAAAATTAATTGAACCGTACCTACACAGGAAGCGCGACGAGGGACGGAACAACGGTACTTGTGGGGGGTACCTTTGTGAATGACCACCATGTGGTGGGGGAGGTGCACTTCGGCAGATGAAGCCTACACTGAAATATGTACTCTACCTGTTAAAAAGTATCTGGACAACTATCAGTGGACATCAATATGGAACCTGTCCACCATTCACCTTTACGACGGATTGAATTCTGGTGTGGACATTTTCAATGGATTGTCTGAATGTTTACAGAAAAATAACAGCTTTTTCCTCCTCAAGAGCTGAAGCTAGAGAAGGTAGTGATGTTGGCTACTGAGGTCTCGAGTGAAGTCGACTTGTTCTAAAGGTGGCTTGGTTCAAATTGCTGTGAGCACTATGGGACTCAACTTTTGAGGCCATCAGTCCCCTAGAACTTAGAACTACTTAAACCTAACTAACCTAAGGACATCACACACATCCATGCCCGAGGTAGGATTCGAACCTGAGACCGTAGCGGTCTCGCGGTTCCAGACTGTTGCACCTAGAACCGCTCGGCCACTACAGCCGGCGCTCTAAAGATGTTCCATTAGTTTGAGATCGGAACTCTGGACAAATCAGCTCATTTCATGGATGTTTTTGTCCACGAATCATTGTGTCACATATGCTTTGTGGCAGGGTGCATTGTCATGCTGATAGAAACAACGAATCAGCGTCTCCGGATTGTTCCTCCGCTGTACGCAGTAACAGTGCTGTAAATTATTTTCATAGCCTTCCAGATTTAAGCATTTTCTTAAGCGCACATGCTAATGACAGAAACAACCCTGTACCATAGAATTGCCTCCTCCGTACATCGCTGTTGACATTGCACACGATAGCAAGTGAAGTTCTCCAGGCATTCGCTAAACCCAAACCCCTCCATTGGTTTGCCATAGGACATAGCGCGATTATCACTCCAAATCACTCGTTTCCAGTCATCCACTCTCCAGTGGCATCGCTCGTTACACCACCACAAGAACTGTGTGGCTTTCGAGGAGCTGCGCGACCATTGTACACCACACTTTGTAACCCCCTACGCAGAGTCAGTGTGATAACTGGACTGCTGGCAGCATTTTGGAGCTCAAGAGTGATTGCTTTTTCTGACTTCTTGCAATGTGTTTTAACGATTCTCCTCAATGCTCGACGGTCCCTTTCCGCCAATACATGGGATCAGTGTGGTCTTGTTTTAGCTATAGTTCTTCCTTCACGTTTCCGATTCAGTAGCGTCCAGTAAAAAGACAGTAAATTGAACGCTGGAAGTAAACAGGTTCGTAGGCGGCAGGCAGCTGAGACGGTTGTCCCTTGAGAACAATGGGATGGAATACCCCAGCGGTTAGAATAAGAATACGGTTCTGTTCATCGTCAATGTACCTAGTGAAAACCCGGTGTCTATGTGACCTCTGAGTGTCCCTTCCATCGGGCACTCATGGTCCGTCGGTATTGACACGGACTGATATCACTTGCTTTGCACATAATGTCATCGACTGCCTCGTCGACGGTCAGTGTGAAGTGTGTAGTCATCTTAGACACGTGATACTCGTGACTTACATTCGCCGTGGCGACAGGAGCATGCTCTGTAATATAGCAGCCATTTCTAATGCTATTCTTTGGGAATGTACACTGTTCTTTCGAAAATGTATCTTGTGGTCAGTCTGAACTCAACAGTTGTTTACACAAAATATTCAAATGGTTCAAATGGCTCTGAGCACTATGGGACTTACATCTGAGGTCATCAGTCCCCTAGAACTTAGAACAACTTAAACCTAACTAACCAAGGACACCACACACATCCATGCCCCAGGGAGGATTCGAACCTGCGACCGTAGCAGTCGCGCGGTTCCGGACTGAAGCGCCTAGAACCGCTCGGCCACCGGGGCCGGTCACAAAATATTATGATGTGTCATTGGTCAAATAAAATAACAGGACGCCAACTGACGAGAATCATCAGAATCATATCGATGAAGTCATCAGAGAAGATCTCGGATAACACAGACACAGCTCTCAGGGAAGCGTGGCATGTAACGAGAGTGTGTACAAGTCACCAATGCAGAACTGCGGTACAGAAAACTTTGTGCACTGTGAGTGCTTCTATTTTCTCTGATGAGTTCCTCAAACTGATTCCGATAAGTCTCGCCGACTGCCGTACGCGATCTTCCACTCCGAAATCTGTCACACATGTTGAGGTTAACACCACCGTTTCCTTCACTGCGAGCAAGAACAACCCAATGTTGCCCATTACCGATGTCGATACAATCATCACCGTGCAAAGCTCTCATTCTCCTATGAATCACAATTGTAGGCACATTTTCTGCGGCTAGAAACTCGTTTACAACACGGTGTCTTTCAAAAAATGGTTCAAATGGCCCTAAGCACTATGGGACTTAACATCTGACGTCATCAGTCCCCTAGACTTAGAACCACTTAAACCTAACTAACCTAAGGACACCACACGCATGCATGCCCGAGGCAGGATTCGAACCTGCGACCGTAGCAGCAGCACGGTTCCGGACTGAGGCACCTAGAACCGCTCGGCCACAGCTGCCGGACGGTGTTTCTTAAGCACTGTCATAATTACACTACTGGCCATTAAAATTGCTACACCACGAAGATGACGTGCTACAGACGCGAAATTTAACCGACAGGAAGAGGATGCTGTGATATGCAAATGATTAGCTTTTCATAGCATTCACACAATGTTGGCGCCGGTGGCGACACCTAAAACGTGCTGACATGAGGAAAGTTTCCAACCGATTTCACATATACAAACAGCAGTTGACCGGCGTTGCCTGGTGAACCGTTGTTGTGATGCCTCGTGTAAGGAGGAGAAATGCGTACCATCACGTTTCCGACTTTGACAAAAGGTCGGATTGTAGCCTATCGCGATTGCGGTTTATCATAAAGCGACATTGCTGCTCGCGTTGTTCGAGATCCAATGACTGTTAGCAGAATATGGAATCGGTGGGTTCAGGAGGGTAATACGGAACGCCGTGCTGGATCCCAACGGCCTCGTATCACTAGCAGTCGAGATGACAGGCATCTTATCCGCATGGCTGTAACGGATCGTGCAGCCACGTCTCGATCCCTGAGTCAACAGCTGGGGACGTTTGCAAGACAACAACCATCTGCACGAACAGTTCGACGACGTTTGCAGCAGCATGGACTATCAGCTCGGAGACCATGGCTGCGGTTACCCTTGACGCTGCATCACAGACAGGAGCGCCTGTGATGGTGTACTCAACGACGAACCTGGGTGCACGAATGGCAAAACGTCATCTTTTCGTATGAATCCAGGTTCTGTTTACAGCATAATGATGGTCGTATCCGTGTTTGGCGACATCGCGGTGAACGCACATTGTAAGCCTGTAGTCGTCATCGCTACACTGGCGTATCACCTGGCGTGATGGTATGGGGTGCCATTGGTTACACGTCTCGATCACCTCTTGTTCGCATTGACGGCACTTTGAACAGTGGACGTTACATTTCAGATGTGTTACGACCCGTGGCTCTATCTTTCATTCGATTCCTGCGAAACCCTACATTTCAGCAGTATAAAGCATGACCGCACGTTGCAGGTCCTGTACGGGCCTTTCTGGATACAGAAAATATTCGACTGCTGCCCTGGCCAGCACATTCTCCATATCTCTCACCAATTGAAAACGTCTGGTTAATGGAGGCCGAGCAATTGGCTCGTCACTATACGCCAGTCACTACTCTTGATGAACTGTTGTATCGTGTTGAAGCTACATGGGCAGCTGTGCCTGTACACGCCA
This sequence comes from Schistocerca serialis cubense, assembly GCF_023864345.2. Lineage (NCBI taxonomy): Eukaryota > Metazoa > Arthropoda > Insecta > Orthoptera > Acrididae > Schistocerca > Schistocerca serialis. Next base: position 793,717,482 of record NC_064639.1, on the reverse strand, counting down.
TCCAAGCTCTGTTTTACTCAATGCCCAGGCGTATCAAGGCCGTTATTAGGGCCAGAGGTGGTTGTTGTGGGTACTGATTTCTCAGGATCTATGCACCCAAATTGCGTGAAGATGTAATCACATGTCAGCTCTAGTATAATATACTTGTCCAATGAATACCCGTTTATCATCTGCATTTCTTCTTGGTGTAGCAATTTTAATGGTCAGCAGTGTACATTACACACCATTATGTTACACGCTACAGATCGGAGTGGCAGACGGTTGCAGCGTGCGTCAGCGAAACGAGAATGTCGACTACATGCCCACTATGTACCCCCTTTGGGTAGCCAACAGAGAGCGTGGGAGTGAAATTGTGTGTTGGCTGACGGCCGCCGCCTGGAGCGTTTGTTTCAGGCTGAACTCTCTCCCTGGCCCCGGCTTCCAGCTAGCAATCACCTCAATGCTTTACTGTTCCCATTTTGTGGACTTTGTTCCGATGCCGAAACTAACATCTCCTGTGGCCGCCTTGACCGCCTGAGGACTTCACCAAGCAAACTGGGCGAGGCCATTTGTGTTCCGAACAAGGAATAAACTTTTTTGTTCGTGAAAATCTATGCCCTATATTTCAGGGTCCGTAAGGACTGCCCGCACCCTGCCTGTCCTGACCAGGTCCGCTCTCCACCCGTACGTATTGGGCTGGTACAAACGCCACTACACTGCCTCGGCTCACATCAGCGGCGGAGCACCACATGTCCGTCTGGTACCTGTTCCACAATGTATGAAGCACTCCAAAAGCCATCAGCGTGCTTTTTTAAGTGGTGACTAAAATATTGTCTAGTTAAAGCCTCAGCTTATACTCCTCTTAATGTTCCACGAGACGGAGGATCTGATCGAAACAAACTGATATCTTCATGAGTATGTTTACTCATTTGAACGCAGAGAGCTTAAACATGCTCATCGGACCGATCCAGCCAACAGAACTTCCGAACAAGCAATCTGCAGCAGTGGCTTCTGCCTGAAACCACCATTTTATTAATTTTTTATGTACATGCACCTTTCACATTAAGCTACCGACGCTGTTGCAGTACTGACACATGTAGTGGTACAATGACGTACATTTACGAATGTAATGAGTTGTAACAGTCACTTAGAGCGTTCAAAGCAACAGTCGGCGCGGAGACTGTGTACGCGACTATAGGAGATTGTGTTTTTCTATAGAGATAAAATTGAAGTGGTCTCTGACAGTCAAATTTAAATAAATCTACTATTATTCTAACGTAAATTTGAGTTTCTACTACTGCTGTCATGGTTGTTTTCGAAATGAAGCCAATGGAGTAGTATGTACTTATGATATAAGTTTATTAAATTTTAGACCCATTTTCACTTATTGTTTAGGACTATAATTCGTTTTACGCGTAACAAGTTCATGGAAGTTTCGAGATGTGGGATTGTGTCGAGGCAAAATGTGAAATTACTTTCGAATATATCTCATGAAATGATGAGTGGTCGAGAACTGTATGTTCCAGTGGTTCCAAAGTGAAACCACAATTTTAAACCAATTGTTTGTTCATTATTTCCCATTTATTCTTGTATTCTTTGCTTGCTGTGATGATTAACGTCAATTATATGAAAAACTTTAAAATTATACTTCACATTGCAACCACCTCCTTAAAATAATGAATGTTTAGTTTTTGCCATCTCTTCTTGTATTAGTAATTTACCATGATGATAAAGGTCAATTTCATGAAAAACATTAATTTTTTTTATGTTGTTGAGAATCAAAGAATGTAGACGCATTACTTAATTACATCACCTCACTTTATAGTGGTGGTTAGGTGTCACTCAGTTAGGGGATACGTAGTTTAATTTTTTTTATGTTGTTGGGATTCATAGGGTTAACAAGTAGATGCATTACTTAATTTCATGAGCTCACTTTATGGTGGTGGTTAGGTGTCAGTCAATTACGGGATACGTGGTTTCAGTCCCGGTAGAGCTGAATTTTGCCCTTTTTGCAGATGGGAAGTCGCTTCTGTACTATATCTGAATGACAGACTTTGCTAGGCTAAGTGTTTTAGATGTAATGGGGCATGAAGTTTGTTTGCTTTCCTAACAAAGTTTCACTATTTTTATTCGCTTAGTCTGTGTATACCATCATAAAACACAATACATACAGCGATTCTATACGCATTTCTGTTCATGCTGGCATTTTCCTCCTTTTATTCTCAGAAGTAGCTTGTGCTAATGTAATTCTGAATCTGAAATACATGCAAAGTTCTGTTCCGCAGAATCAGTTTTTCGTAGTGATGACGTTTATTAGCGCGATAGAAAGTTCACAGTTATCACAACTGACCACCAGGAAAATAAACCAAACGTCACTCAGCATGAGAGTAGAGCGACCAGCAGCGCTGTGTGTTACAACTTACAGAAATTAATTTACATTTAAGCGTTCCAAAGCCAGGAAATGTTCTCATAGAACAGCAAATATCAGTTCCAGTTATCATCCGATATTTAGATTTGTTCGATCACCACAATCGCCGGGCTGTTCCAGGAACGTAAAGCTTGAATATTCATGTAAATATGGTCGACACGAACATTAAAGGGATTTCACTGCTATGAATTCAAACTAGTGAAATTTGAGTCGTTTGCATCAGCAGCACCGTGAAAACTATGCACTGTTGTACTACCTCACTGCCGCTACGATATGATAACATTCACAAGTTTATTGTTTCAGAACATTTTGCGTCACAAATCTCTGTGAATATAATGACAGGATACGTTGATTTATGCTATGTGGAGTGTTTATAAAGTGTTTGACAACCATTAAAGCTGCGTTGCACTTTTTTGAGTCATCAGTCTTCTATCTGGTTTGACTTGGACCGCCACGAATTCCTCTCTTGTGCTAACTTCTTTTCTCAGAATAGCACTTGCAACCTACGCCCTCAACTATTTTCTTGATGTTTTCAAATATTTGTCACCCCCTACAGCTTTTACGCTCTACAGATCGCTATACTACCATGGAAGTTATTTCCTGGTGTCTTAACACATGTTTTATCATCCTGTTCCTTCTTGTTATTATTGTTTTACGTATGCTCCTTTCCTCGCCGATTCTGCAGGGAATCTCCTCATTCCTGTCTTATCAGACCTCCTATTTCTCAGCATCCCTTAGTAGGATAGCATCTCAAACGCTTCTTTTCTCCTTTGTTGTGGTTTTTCCACTGTCCGTGCTTCACTACCACACAGTGCTGTGCTCGAAACGCGGTATTCTCAGGAATTTCTTCCTGAAATGAAGGCCTGTGTTTAATACTAGTAAATTTCTCTTGAGCAGGAATTCTCTCTTTCCCTGTACTAGCCTGCTTTTTATGTCCTCCTTCCTTCGTCCGCGTCGGCCGCTGTGGCCGAGCGGTTCTAGGCGCTTCAGTCCGGAACCGCGCTGCTGCCGCGGTCGCAGGTTCGAAACCTATCTCGGACGTGGATGTGTGTGATGTCCTTAAGTTAGTTAGGTTTAAGTAGTTCTAAGTCTAGGGGACTGATGACCTCAGATGTTAAGTCCCATAGTGCTTCGAGCCTTCGTCCGTCAGGGATTATCTTGCTTCCAAGGTAATGGACTGGCCTGCACAGAGTCCTGGCCTGAATCCTACGTATACAATGGAATGTTTTGGAACGCCGACTTCGTGCCAGGCCTCACCGACCGACATCGATACCTCTCCTCAGTGCAGCATTCCGTGAAGATTGGGCTGCCATTCCACAAGAAACCTTCCAGCGCCTGATCGAACGTGTGCCTTGCATCTTACTCCTACTTTTCTCAAATTACGAACATCTTGCACCATTTTACGTTGTCGAACGGTTTTATCTGCGTCGGCATAGTCATTTTCTTCAGCCTTGCTTCCTGTTTCAAATGCAACGTCAGAACTGCATCTCTGGCGATTTTACCTTTTCTAAAACGAAACTGATCGTCACCTTCAGAGCCTCAATTTTCTTTTCAATTCTTCTGTGTATTATGCTAGCTTGGATGCATGAATTCTTAAACTGATTGTGCGATAGGTTTCGCACTTATCTGCCTTTGCTATCACCACCTGCCACACGGAGCACTTCTCACAACTGACATCTAGTATCAGCCGCACGTAGTTGACATCAACAAGTGTATGGGCCCTAAGATGACGTTGTTACAATGTTGAAACTAGTTGCCAAAATAAAATCGACACCTTAAATACAGCTGGAGGAATTTCTTCATTTTTAATATAAATTTATACCAGCTGACGTCCCACTGTCTTCCATTTCAACTATGGATGTGCGAAGAACTTGAATAGTCATTTGGTTGCCTCTTCACCCCCCACACCCCATTTATTGTACACTACTGGCCACTAAAATTGCTACACCACGAAGATGACGTGCTACAGACGCGAAATTTTACAGACAGGAAGAAGATGGTGTGATATGCAAATGATTAGCTTTTCAGAGCATTCACACAATGTTGGCACCGCTGTCGACACCTGCAACGTGCTGACATGAGGAAAGTTTCCAACCGATTTCTAATACACAAACAGCAGTTGACCCGCGTTGCCTCGTGTAAGGGGGAGAAAAGCGTAACATCAAGTTTCCGACTTTGATAAAGGTCGGATTGTGTCCTATCGCAATTGCGGTTTATCATATCGCGACACTGCTGCTCGCTTTGGAATCAGTTGGTTCAGGAGGGTAATACGGAACGCCATGCTGGATCCCAACGGCCTCGTATCATTAGCAGTCGAGATGACAGGCATCTTATCCGCATGGCTGTAACAGATCGTGCAGCCACGTATCGATACCTGAGTCAAGAGATGGGGACGTTTGCAAGACAACAACCATCTGCACGAACAGTTCGACGACGTTTGCAGCAGTATGGACTATTAGCTCGGAGACCATGGATGCGGTTACCCTTGACGCTGCATCACAGACAGGAGCGCCTGCGATGGTGTACTCAACGACGAACCTGGGTGCAAGAATGACAAAACGTAATTTTTCGGATGAATCCAGGTGCTATTTACAGCATCATGATGGTTGCATCCGTGTATGGCGACATCGTGGTGAACGCACATTGGAAGCCTGTAGTCGTCATCGCCATACTGGCGTATCACCTGGCGTGATGGTATGGGGTGCCATTGGTTACACGTCTCGGTTACCTCTTGTTCGCATTGACGGCACTTTGAACAGTGGACGTTACATTTAAGATGTGTTACGACCCGTGGCTCTACTCTTCATTCGATCCCTGCGAAACCCTACATTTCAGCAGGATAATGCACGACCGCATGTTGCAGGCCCTGTATGGGCCTTTCCGGATACAGAAAATGTTCGACTGCTGCTCTGGCCAGCACATTCTCCAGATCTCTCACCAATTGAACACGTCTGGTCACTGGGGCCGAGCAACTGGCTCGTCATAATACGCCAGTAACTACTCTTGATGAACTGTGGTATCGTGTTGAAGCTACATGGGCAGCTGTACCTGTACACGCCATCCAGGCTCTGTTTGACTCAATGCCCAGACGTATCAAGGCCGTTATTAGGGCCAGAGGTGGTTGTTGTGGGTACTGATTTCTCAGGATCTATGCACCCAGATTGCGTGAAAATGTAATCACATGTCAGTTCTAGTACAATATATTTTTCCAATGAATACCCGTTTATCATCTCCATTTCTTCTTGGTGTAGCAATTTTAATGGCCAGTAGTGTAGATATTGCGATGGAATATTGCCTACCCCTTCTGCTTCATTTAATTTCACATCTTTCAGAGCCCTTTTAAATTCTAACCAATACTGAATAACATATGTCTTCCATATCAACTACTATTTCTATTTGTATTACGCAGTCAGACATGTCCTCCACTTTAGGCCTTCAGTGTAGCCTCTTCACCAGTCCTTTCTCTCCTCTGTGTTTAACAGTAAGATTCCCATTGCACTCTTCATGTTAGCATCTTTTCTTTGAATTTCACAGAAGATTGTTTTTACTTTTCTGTATGCTGAGACGATCGTTTCTTATTCGATTTCTTCACATCTTTCAATCTTACATTTCGTCTTTTATGCCTTGCTCTTCCTATTTATTTTATTCCTAAGGAATTACTACTGTTGTATTCCTGTCTTCCCCTGAACATTTTTGTACTTCCTCCTTACGAGTTTATTTCGTCCCCCTCCCTCTGCCCCCCTTCGGTCATTATTACCGTTCCACGTGTTCCATACCTCCTCATATGTTCTCGTAAGAACTATGTTCTCGAACATACTACTTTCACTTCAGTCGCATTTAAAGCAGCATTTAAAGCTGCCTTAAGCCATCTAGAGGGTTGGATCCCCTCCTTCGAAAGCGTCAGATTGCAAAGCCTGGGCTATCTCAGGGTGGAATCTCCGTGTTCGAAGATTGTGTCTGTCTGTCTGTCTGTCTGCCTGTCAGTCGGTCTGTCTGTCTGTCTGTCTGCCTGCCCGCCGCTTGCTGCTGTAGCTGTTCGTCCGTCCGCCTGCCTGCTCGCTGTCCGCCGCCGCCGCCGCCTGCTGTCCGCCCGTCTGTTCGTCGCCGCCGCCTGCTGCCCGTCCGTCTGTCTGTCGCCGTTTGTCTGCAATGAGTACTCCCACCTCAACTGTCATCTACACCTCCCCTCCCCTTCCCCCACTCACCCATCCCCCTATCTCCTCCCCTGCTGTATACCCACACCTCTACACCCTTCCTCCAGCCTCCACACCCTCAACAGCTCCCACTACTACCTCCGCCCTCACATACGCCCCTGTTGCCACCTCTGCTGCCGCCCCTCAGGTGGTCGGCTTCCCCTCTCTCACCCACCCCATCGCTTCGTCATCTGCGTGTCCTGCACACATCACGTTGCGCCGAGTCACAATCGCCACCACTGAACTGCCTGCTTCTCCAGGCGCCTCCACTACGCCACAGGGATCTGCCACCCGCCACCTCCCTCTCCTCCCCGTCCCTCTCCCCTCCTCCCAGCCACCAGTCTCCAAAAAACCCCAAAAGCGCGTCATTATCGACTCTGCTCCCGCCACTTCCCACAAAAAGTCAACACCACCTCCCCCTCCTCCTGTCGTCTCCACAGACACCACCCCTCCTCCAGCCACCCATACCCCGGCCCCCACCCTCCACACCTTTGTCCTGTCAACTCACAATCCTAAGTTCCTTGACGCTCGTACCCTCACCGTGGAGATACGAAAGTTCTTACCTGGTGCTCCCATCTACGAACTCATTCCCCGCAGGGACTCAGTCCTTATCGAGTCCCTGTCCCCGTCCTTTCACACAGACCTCCTGCAAAAACTCCCACGAGTTATGTTTGGCCCCCACACCTCTCTGACACCCTTCCTTTCCGCTTCCACTCCTCGTCAGCCCCAGCCTCCCCGTCGCCCCCCCACCTACACCGCTGTAATGACCGAGATCCGCAATGCCTCTGGTCCCACCTACCTTGAGCGGGTATTCTCTGAGTCTGCCCCATCCATTGACCATCTCCTCACCCAGGGTGCCCTGATATACCACCGTCGCCACCCTGTCGAATCCTCCAAATCCCTCCCCCAATCCTACCATTGCCAGCGGTGCCTGATGTACAATGACCACCTGACTCCCAACTGCAAAAATCCCCCCCCCCTGTCCCCATTGCAAGGCCTCCCACTTTCTTAAGAACTGCCCCAACCTCGCTACTCCTCCTTCCTGTAATACCTGCAATGGTCCCCATCCCATCTACTCCCACAAGTGTAAAGCTAGACCCCCTCCAGCCACCCCTGAGCTTACAGTCCCAGTTCGTCCCGTCGCTCCCCCTGTCCATCCCAACAATTCCCTCCGTCGACCCCCCATGGCCGAGGACATCATCCGGTCCCTTACCATTGTTCTCCAAAACATTCGCCCTTTTCAGCGTCCCCACACCTTCCAACAAATCTCCCTTGCCGCTTGCTCCATTTTCCACCAGAACACCTTCACCACTTACTCCCACAACCAAGCCCACTTCACCTTCACCCACCTCGACACCCTAGTTTAAGTCTCTTCCCTTCCCTCTCTTCCCCCCCCCCCCTCCTTCCTGCCATGGCGTGGCACGAGTATCGCATCCTCTTCCAGAACATTCGCTCCTTCCGCTCCAACAAATACCTCCTCATGCACACCCTCTCCCACCACCAGGTCGACACCTTCCTCTTGAACGAAACCTTTCTCCAGCCCCACCATTCTATCCGCACCTCTCCCTATATCCTCCACTACACTGATGATCCTGGTCCTCGTGCGCAGGGTGGACTCGTCTGGCCACAACCTCTCCTCAATGACCCCACTGAACACCTTATCCTTAGCGTCTTCTTCCCCTCCCTCACCATTACCTGTGCCACCATCTATGTCCGCTCCACTGCTCCTCTTCCTTATGACTTCATCTCGCACATTGACCGCACCTTCTCCAACTATGTGATTTCCGCCAACCTCAACATCCATAGCCGCACTCCTGCTACCCTTCGGCAGTGGCATCAGTTCCTTTCCACGATCCAAGGTGACATTGTTCCCCTTCCCCAGCACGCCCAATCTGAAAGTGACAACACCCCCGATGTTGTCATTGCCTCCACCAACCTCCTTGGGCTTATCGCTGTCGCCGTCCTTGACCCCACAGGTAGCGATCACCTCCCTGTCCTTCTCACCATAACGTCTGCTCACTGCCCCCCTCCGGCTCCGCACCCTGCACCCCCTCCCAAGGTCGTCCATGACTATCACCGTGCCAACTGGGATGCCTACCGGGACTCCATCTCCACCCAGGTTGAAAGCCACCCTCTTACCTATCGCCATCCTGACGACATCGTCCACGCCTCGTCCTTCCTTCAGAAGGTAATTACTGACGCTGTGGAGGCCCATGTTCTTACTAAAACCATCCACCCACACCATCCCACTCTCCCTCCATGGGCTGTTCTCCTCCTCCATGAATCCCGTCGCCTCTATCGCTCCTTCCTGCGCACTCGTTACAGGGATACACTCCAACACCACCAGCAAATACAGCGACATGTACGGAACCTTATTACAGCAACGAAACGCCGAGACTGGCGCCAGACCTGCACATGACTCAACGCCACCCTCCCTATCAACTCTTCCAAGTACTGGTCCGCCTTCCATCGCCTTACTGGTTCCCTTTCCACTCCCCACTACCCCCTTCTCCATAACGATCGCCCCCTTCCTGACAACCTCAGTAAGGCCAACCACTTCGCTTCCCACCTTTCCGAGGTCTTCTCCATCCCCAATGATCCCCACTTTGATTACTCTCTTTTCCCCACCATCATGGAACATGCCGATACCTCAGTTGCTCCACTTGCTCCTAGTCTCCAGTACTTGGGGCAGTTGCCCCCTCTGACATAAACACTCCCATCACAGCACAAGACATTAAACTTATCCTCTGGTCCAAATTCAACACAGTCCCTGGTCATGACTGTGTCACCTACCGTCACCTTTGAGAAAGCCCCTATTTCTTCCTGACTGTCCTCGCCCATCTCTATAATGTCATCCTCTCTACTGGCTTCTACCCTGACCTGTGGAAGACCTACCGCATCCTCTTATTCCTCAAACCCAACAGACCCCCTTCTGCTGTCATCCCATCTCACTCACCTCCGTCTTCAGTAAGGTCTTTGAATCTATCCTCTCCCACTGTATCCATCAGCACCTTGCTCAACACCACCTCCTCCCCCTTACCCAGTGTGGCTTCCGACCCTCCTTCTCTGCTGAAGACCAACTCCTCAACCTCGTTCACCTTCTGTCTCTCCAGCTCAACTCCCGCCACTCTGCCATTTTTGTTTCCCTTGACCTCCAAAATGCCTATGACCGTGTATGGCATCCCGGTCTCCTCTTTAAACTCCAAACCTATGCCCTGCCTATCAATTTTGTCCGTCTGGTCGCTTCCTTCCTCTCCCACCGTCCTTCCTATGTCACCCTCCACAACACCAACTCCCCTATCTTTTATCCCATGGCTGGCGTCCCCCAGGGTTCTGTTCTCTCCCCTCTCCTTTATCTCATGTATACAGCTGATATGCCCAAGCCAACCCCACCAGTCCACCTTCTCCAGTATGCTGATGACACCGCCTTCCTGGCTCTCTATCCTACCCTTCAACAGTCCCAACGTACCCTCCAAGCCCACCTTAACCAGTTCACCACTTGGTGTAACCAGTGGTTCCTCCATCTCAACCCCTCCAAAACCCAGGCAATCATCATAGGCCGCACCACTCGCTCCTTTCGCCTCCATGAATCTACCACCCCCTTTATGGTCATCCCATCCAGCTCACCCCCACCCTGAAATACCTTGGCCTCACCCTCAACAGACACCTCACCTGGACCCCTCATCTCCAGACCATCCAGCAAAAAGCCCATTCCCGCCTCCGCCTTCTGAAACTCTTGTCTGGCCGGACATGGGGATTGCATCCTTCGACCATCCTCCACACCTACAAATCCCTCATCCGTCTTATCCTCTGTAATGCCAGTGTTGCCTGGATCTCCGCCCCCACCCGCTTTTACAAGGCTCTCCAAATCCTTGAATGCCATGCGCTCTGCCTTGCCTTCCGTATCCGCCTTCCGTCCCCCACACGGCTCCTGTATGAACTGATCCCCTTCCCCCACCTCCTCCTGTTCCTGCAACATCTCCGCATCCTTTACATTGTCCGCAGGCTTGATCCCCCCCAACCTCTGGTTTCCTCCTTCCTTTCCACCCCCCGCCCATTGCCGCGCCTCTATCGCTGTATCCCTCCATCTCTCCACCTCCACACCCTCCATCTCCTTCATCAGGGCAATTTCCAACGCCTCCGCTTCCCGGATGACGAACTTCGCCGTGACATCTACCCTTCCTTCCAACTATAACCTGGCCTTGTTCCACCCCCTCCCCAGGGCCCCCTTTTTCCTCTCCCCTCCTTCTCCCAGAGCGAATTTTCCTCCTCCCCCCCTGAGACCCTGCACCCCATACTTGCCTCTTTCCTTTCCACATCCCTCTCTATCTGGCCCTTTTCAGCGCGCCCTCCGCTCATCTCCCCCCTCTCTTCCCCTCCCTCCCTCCCTCCTTCCCTCCCTCCCTCCCTCCCTCCCTTCTTCCAGTCTCCCTCATCTCCTTGGGCCTGGCAGATCCTCCGTTTTGATCATCATCAGTGGTCCACATCAGTGTTGTGTTTAGTGCTGTTTCTCCTGTGCGTCAAGAGGTGTGATTTTAATTGTATACTGCCTTGAGGTTCGCCGTCAGTGTTTGTTCTGTGCTACGCCATCCGTCGATACCTTTTATGCTCCAGTCATACTGTGCCTTGTGTTCTTTTAATTGTCGCGGTGTGTGGCTTTTTGTGTGTGATACTTTTAAACAGCTTTTTATCTCCATTTTACAGTCACCCCGTTTTTTTACGTATTGCCTTCCATGATGTTCCCCCTTTTTTATATCTATGTTCACCATATTCTCTCCTTTGTTATTTTTAAATGTCTTCTATTGTTTGTTCTATGTCTTTCGGCTGAAGAGCAGCGCATATGCTGCTGCCAGCCGGCCCCGATGGGGAATTGAAATACAATAAAGAAAAAAAAAAGCTGCCTTAAGCAGAGATGTGAGTTTTACTAAACAAAGTTTTCAGCTACGGGTAAGTTTGTGACGGCGTTGGATTGGACTTCGTGATATGAGCCAGGGGGAACGGGGACATAATTAATGCTATCACACCAACACAAGTGTTTTCAGTTTACTAGGAACTGTACGATACAGAGAGCAAAAACATTTGCATAGCACACATTGTATCTGTAAGATGCAGTTCATACATGTGTATAGTGCGTAGCTGCATATGGTCCTTGGTAAGGATTATAGTTTCATTATGAATGAAAAACCACTCGACAGTGGTATAATATTCTACAACATTGTAGAATATTACACCATTATCGCGTGTTTTTCCATTCATAATATATAAGATATTCTACCAAGAACTAATGGAACACTCAATTAATGCAATTATAATTTCAGTTTTGTCCTTATTAACGCTAGTTAACCCCGTCACCCTCTCCCCCTTAATTATTCCGCTGCACTTTGCGAAAGTTCTTGTCATTATGAAACTTAGTTTGCGTTTATTTACATATGGGTCAGATTTATTATAATGGGGTAGTTTCGAGGCCATGAGAAAATGGAGTCATAGTCTCTTATGCATTCACTGGTTAGACAGCAGTGGAAGGCTTTCAATCTTAAAGAGCTACTAGTTGCATCTGGAGATGAATTGGTTGAGATAGAGCTCAAGGGACCGTTGGAATTCCTGGAGGTCGAGTAGATGGCTAGGAAGGCGGAGTCATCAGCGTATTGGAGTAGATGCAGAGCGGTGCTGGATCTGACAAATGAGCAGTGTGAAAGATACACACAAGGGGAGAGTGGACAGAACTTTGGGGCACTCCTACAGTAGAATATAAGATATTCGACTGTATGACGCGGCTCTGACCCAGTTTCGGACCAAGTCGCGTGTTGCCATGGGAGTGGTCGTGCACGAAGCTTTGTCTGTAACAATCTTAAGTTCCCTGTTTCCCGGTGGGCGTCTGAATCGCTTCCGATCCGAGACATAAGAGACAATCCACGCTATGTTCAACCGTTGCACTGAACACAGACAACACATAAAGTACAAAATTTCAGAAACACAGTGATCGCCAAACGTAGTCTTAGGAAAGCCTAAAATGTCAGTTTTCAAGGTGAAAATTATTTGCCACTCGCATCATCGTACTTTTACTGTACAGCAAAGGAAGCGACAGATATTCACATGGGCTTTAGTGAATTCAGCAAAGGCACTGGCTGTTACGTTAATGGGGCCTAGGGATGAACTTTAGAGATGGAACTATTGCAAAGGACCAAATTTAAGAACGTAATTAAAGGGGATAGTTGGTGCTGGAAACAGTCGCAGTACGCTACATGACGAGCATATATCTAGCACGTGCCGAACCCAGTAGTCCATCAGTTCCTGACGGAGCAGGTAATGCTCCTCATAGGATGCTAGAGTTTCTACTCAAAAGTGACGCTACTGAACACTGAATGACGTTTTTTTAAGCGGAAACTAAGAAAGTAAGGCGAAGCGAGAAGAGCTTCTACCTGCGACAAAAACACTTAGGTGTCCCTCAGATCCCTAAACTACAAGACCATTATGACATACACTATGTGATCAAAAGTATCCGGACACCTGGCTGAAAATGACTTACAAGTTCGTGGCGTCCTCCAACGGTAATGCTGGAATTCGATATAGTGTTGGCCCACCCTTAGCCTTGATGACAGCATCCTCTCTCGCAGGCATATGTTCAATCATGGTTTATTGGAGAATGGCAACAAATTCTTCACGGAATGCTGCACTGAGGAGAGGTATCTATGACGGTCGGTGAGGCCTGGCACGAATTCGGCGTTCCAAAACATCCCAAAGTTGTTCTACAGGATTGAGGTCAGGACTCTGTGCAGGCCAGTCCATTACAGGGACGTTATTGTCGTGTAACCACTCCGCCACAGGCCATGCATTATGAACAGGTGCTCAATCGTGTTGAAAGATGCAATCGCCCTCCCCGAATTGCTCTTCAACAGTGGGCAGCAAGAAGGTGCTTAAAACACCAATGTAGGCCCTTGCTGTGATAGTGCCACGCAAAAAAACAAGGCGTGCAATTTCCCTCCACGAAAAACACGACCACACCATAACACAACCGCCTCCGAATTTTACTGTTGGCACTAAACAAGCTGGCAGATGACGTTCACCGGGCATTCGCCATACCCTCACCCTGCCATCGGGCAGTAATAAGGTTCACTTTGCACTCAGCCACTATAAGATCCACGTCTGTTAAACGTCGGATCGCGCTCTGCCTCGGACGACGTCAGAGACGAACAGTGACGAATCGCGTATTTGCGGTAAAAACGGATAGTGAACTAGCGAGGACTGTACACCGTCCTGGATCGCTTAGAATTCGCTAAAGTAACTGTTAGTGTGCCGTTCGGGAGAATTACAGATCCGCGTGGCATGTGGCGACTATTATTTTAACTTTTATGGTGAGCATCAATTTTGAACATTTGTTTCGAACATTATTTGAGTATTGTTAGTCAGGGCGAAAGACAATATGGTAGGAACGTACCGTAGAGGTCGCCTCTGAAATGCTAGTTATGCTATTTATGATAGTAAGATCTTGTCGATTGTACATAGTGAATTTCAAAGTGTAGTGCTTGAAAAACTTTACTCAATATATGTACTAAATAGAACTTTATACTTTCATTTAAAAATCATAGTCCTGATCCCGCTAAGTAGAAGGAGATTGGAAACATTTCTTTCAGTGGGATGGACCAGAATGTGGCCATGTAGACTGGAAACCAAGGTCAGTAAGTTTCCCTTCGCTTTCTGGCTGACCACAAAATTAGTTGCCAGGCTCGCGTGAGAAAGATGACGTACAACCAACCAACGTCAAAATATATCATAACTTAACCCGCCACCCCACAGCACTTTCTGATGGCACATGAGAAAAATTACCACCTAAATCTTCCTGTGCGGTCCCGACTTCGTTTAATTTCTTACGATGATCATTTCTCCCTGTGCAGGTGGCAGCAAACAAGATGTTTTGGCATTAAGACAAGAAAGTGAGTGATTGCAAGTCTGTGACCACATCTCGCACAAAAAATTTGTTTTAATGGTTGGTAGCCTATTCGAGAGACTAGCTCTCAAAAATCGCCAAAGTGAAATCACTTCATAATAGTTAAAACTATGTATACAAGTCTTCAATAAGTAATGCGACACATTTTTCTGTGTGCCAATTTCGGATGAAAAATGGTGGAATTTTCTGTAGAGCATCGTGAAATATTCCCACATCAGTTCTTATAGTTCCCTGGACTTCCTACAGGTGGCGGGGCTTTATGTAGTATTCAAAATTAAGTCCTTAACGGAGGTGCGTTCTATTCAAAGACCTGTCACTGAATTTCCTTAGGCGGAAAACCAGAGCATCACAGATATGCATAGGCACTTGCAGAATGTAATCAGACCTGGCAGTGAACAAAAGCACGGTGAGTCGTTGGGCGGGGTGTCTGCCGTCATTGCAACAAGGTCGCTCAGACCTGTTCGATCTTTCGAGCGCCGCCCGGCTTCACACAGCTGTGACTCCTGCAGTGTCGGAACGCACAAACACTCTCATTTGAGGTAATAGAGGACCATAATCAAACATCTCGCTGGACAACTGGACGTTTCTGTCGTCAGTGCTGACACATTCGTCCACCAGTTGGGGGTACTCAAAGGTGTGTGCCAACTGGGTTTCTCGTCGCCTAACGGAAGACCATGAAGACCAAGAAAGGACCATCTATGCAGGACTGCTGCTCGTTACGAGGCTGATCGGGACAATTTTTTGTCGAACGTCGTCACAGGCGATGAAACGTGGGTTCATCACTTCGAATTGGAAACAAAAAGGCAGTACATGTGTAAGACGTGTATATTTCTATTGTCTATTGTCGAACCACAATTTATGAAAGATGTTTATATTTTATTAACAGGATTAAGTAGGAATAATTAATATTTGTCATGTTGGAAGTAATTGTGGTAGCAGGGAATGTCTGCACCAAAGTATTGTTGGCAAGAGAGACCGCAAATTGATATAATTTTAAAAAGGGCGGGAGAGACCGCGTATGGATACATTCTAAGAAAATAGCGGGAAAGACCGCTCATTGATAGATTTTTTAATGGTAGCAGGGATTGTCTGCACCAGAAAGGATTGCTGGCAGGAGAGACCGCACTTTAGCGTTCGTAGGAAGTCAGTAGTAAGCGAGAAGTGAAGTGAGTGGGTAGCACGTCTGAAGCGAGAGGCTGAGAGGAGCGGTGTGCCTGCCAGCCACCAGCTATGATTTACAAGAGATTATAAACGGATGTACAGACACGTCAGCTAACTGTTATCATAAGAGGAACTAATATTATTGAATTATTTTCATTTCGAAACTCAAGACTACTGAAGGTATGTTTGCGCAATGCTAGCTGCAAGATTATTGTAAAAAGTAAGTCCCATTTGAACGTTTGTAAAATCATTTCATTACCAGCAGTAAATATTTGAAGAAACGTTTTCAGAATATAATTAATTTTTGCCAGCAATGTTGCATTACTGATTATAATCCATCCCAAAAACCATCAACGTAAAACTTTGCAAAAATTTTATTGTTGTCAAGAAAAAGTGTAACTATGAATTACGTCACTTCAGTCAAATTTATTAAACAATAACGTTAGCTTTGCTATTAAAGAATAACGTCAGCTTTGGTAATAAATACAGCCACTTATTATGAAAGCCCACCAACAGCTGATAGAGTATAGTAAAACAGAGTAAGTATATTCATGTCGCAGTTCGATGTAGCAGTCAGATGGCGATCCAGTAACAGTAAAAAAGGTAAGGAACAGCTCTGGATTATTGCAGGTAACGACTGAGGGCCACGACGACGACACATTCTATGTTTCGTCGAAATAATCAGAAAATAACTTTTAATAAGCAGCATTGAAATTTGTATGCGAAGATTGAAAAAGAGAACTAATTTCAAAGGGAAGATTTCATTTGTTATTACTAAGCAAGAGATAGAAATCCTAAGGAAAGGTTTCATAGGTTATTGTAAAAGGGAAGGTTGAGTAACACAAGAGATACACTCCTGGAAATTGAAATAAGAACACCGTGAATTCATTGTCCCAGGAAGGGGAAACTTTATTGACACATTCCTGGGGTCAGATACATCACATGATCACACTGACAGAACCACAGGCACATAGACACAGGCAACAGAGCATGCACAATGTCGGCACTAGTACAGTGTATAACCACCTCTCGCAGCAATGCAGGCTGCTATTCTCCCATGGAAACGATCGTAGAGATGCTGGATGTAGTCCTGTGGAACGGCTTGCCATGCCATTTCCACCTGGCGCCTCAGTTGGACCAGCGTTCGTGCTGGACGTGCAGACCGCGTGAGACGACGCTTCATCCAGTCCCAAACATGCTCAATGGGGGACAGATCCGGAGATCCTGCTGGCCAGGGTAGTTGACTTACACCTTCTAGAGCACGTTGGGTGGCACGGGATACATGCGGACGTGCATTGTCCTGTTGGAACAGCAAGTTCCCTTGCCGGTCTAGGAATGGTAGAACGATGGGTTCGATGACGGTTTGGATGTACCGTGCACTATTCAGTGTCCCCTCGACGATCACCAGTGGTGTACGGCCAGTGTAGGAGATCCCCACCTGCACGGCGCCAAACACGCATACGACCATCATTGGCACCAAGGCAGAAGCGACTCTCATCGCTGAAGACGACACGTCTCCATTCGTCCCTCCATTCACGCCTGTCGCGACACCACTGGAGGCGGGCTGCACGATGTTGGGGCGTGAGCGGAAGACGGCCTAACGGTGTGCGGGACCGTAGCCCAGCTTCATGGAGACGGTTGCGAATGGTCCTCGCCGATACCCCAGGAGCAACAGTGTCCCTAATTTGCTGGGAAGTGGCGGTGCGGTCCCCTACGGCACTGCGTAGGATCCTACGGTCTTGGCGTGCATCCGTGCGTCGCTGCGGTCCGGTCCCAGGTCGACGGGCACGTGCACCTTCCGCCGACCACTGGCGACAACATCGATGTACTGTGGAGACCTCACGCCGCACGTGTTGAGCAATTCGGCGGTACGTCCACCCGGCCTCCCGCATGCCCACTATACGCCCTCGCTCAAAGTCCGTCAACTGCACATACGGTTCACGTCCACGCTGTCGCGGCATGCTACCAGTGTTAAAGACTGCGATGGAGCTCCGTATGGCACGGCAAACTGGCTGACACTGACGGCGGCGGTGCACAAATGCTGCGCAGCTAGCGCCATTCGACGGCCAACACCGCGGTTCCTGGTGTGTCCGCTGTGCCGTGCGTGTGATCATTGCTTTTACAGCCCTCTCGCAGTGTCCGGAGCAAGTATGGTGGGTGTGACACACCGGTGTCAATGTGTTCTTTTTTCCATTTCCAGGAGTGTATATAGAGGAGACGGGAAGGTTTCACATGGAGCGGCGCCACGCCACCTCTTCTCCGAAGAAAAAGTGGAAAGCCGCAACCTAGCCGGTAATTATGGCGACTGTCTACTGGGACTCTGAAGAGGTTTTTCTGTTCGATGTTCTCTCTGACGGTGCATCGATCAGTTCGGAAGCTACTGCTCTTTCCTTAGGAAATTGAAGAAACAACTTCTGCGTGTTCATCGCCACAAAAATGCAAACGATGTCCTCCTCTTCCATGGCCACGCAACAAGGCCTCACACAATCCTGCGTATCACAGAGGAGCTCACAGAGCTTTATTGGACTGTTCTCCTTCATCCGCCCTACAGCCCGGATCTTGCACCTTCCGATTTCTACCTATCTGGCCTTCTGAAAGCTGCACTCTGCTGCAGGCAGTGCGTGGATGATGAGGAGATTACTGAAGCAGACTCTGACCTCAACCAGTAGAGTGGTACCATGCGGGCATACAGGCGCTCTGAGTAGGGTGGCGTAAGGCCGTTGCGTAGAAAGGAGAATATATTAAAAAATAGGGTTTTGTAGCCAGACGAGTGGGGAATAATACGATGTATTGGAATCCTGAGTAAAACCAACCTGCTTTCAGAAAATAATGTGTTTCATTACTTACTGAAAGCCCTCCACAGTATGGCTTTAGGACAGTGTGATTGTAATTAAACTTTCCCTATTTGAGAGGGCTCCCACGAGAAACGACTAATCAGAGGACAATGAAACTTTGTGAAAGGATTTGTAAGGACGTGTGGAAGGGAAATAATGAATAAGACACTGGAAGAGAGACATTTTAACTTCCACATGAGAAGGTAACATTTGTTAACTACACTCCTGGAAATGGAAAAAAGAACACATTGACACCGGTGTCCGCGGTGGTCTAGCGGTTCTGGCGCTGCAGTCCGGAACCGCGGGACTGCTACGGTCGCAGGTTCGAATCCTGCCTCGGGCATGGGTGTGTGTGATGTCCTTAGGTTAGTTAGGTTTAAGTAGTTCTAAGTTCTAGGGGACTTATGACCTAAGATGTTGAGTCCCATAGTGCTCAGAGCCATAGTGCTCAGAGCCATTGACACCGGTGTGTCAGACCCACCATACTTGCTCCGGACACTGCGAGAGGGCTGTACAAGCAATGATCACACGCACGGCACAGCGGACACACCAGGAACCGCGGTGTTGGCCGTCGAATTGCGCTAGCTGCGCAGCATTTGTGCACCGCCGCCGTCAGTGTCAGCCAGTTTGCCGTGGCATACGGAGCTCCATCGCAGTCTTTAACACTGGTAGCATGCCGCGACAGCGTGGACGTGAACCGTATGTGCAGTTGACGGACTTTGAGCGAGGGCGTATAGTGGGCATGCGGGAGGCCGGGTGGACGTACCGCCGAATTGCTCAACACGTGGGGCGTGAGGTCTCCACAGTACATCGATGTTGTCGCCAGTGGTCGGCGGAAGGTGCACGTGCCCGTCGACCTGGGACCGGACCGCAGCGACGCACGGATGCACGCCAAGACCGTAGGATCCTACGCAGTGCCGTAGGGGACCGCACCGCCACTTCCCAGCAAATTAGGGACACTGTTGCTCCTGGGGTATCGGCGAGGACCATTCGCAACCGTCTCCATGAAGCTGGGCTACGGTCCCGCACACCGTTAGGCCGTCTTCCGCTCACGCCCCAACATCGTGCAGCCCGCCTCCAGTGGTGTCGCGACAGGCGTGAATGGAGGGACGAATGGAGACGTGTCGTCTTCAGCGATGAGAGTCGCTTCTGCCTTGGTGCCAATGATGGTCGTATGCGTGTTTGGCGCCGTGTAGGTGAGCGCCACAATCAGGACTGCATACGACCGAGGCACACAGGGCCAACACCCGGCATCATGGTGTGGGGAGCGATCTCCTACACTGGCCGTACACCACTGGTGATCGTCGAGGGGACACTGAATAGTGCACGGTACATCCAAACCGTCATCGAACCCATCGTTCTACCATTCCTAGACCGGCAAGGGAACTTGCTGTTCCAACAGGACAATGCACGTCCGCATGTATCCCGTGCCACCCAACGTGCTCTAGAAGGTGTAAGTCAACTACCCTGGCCAGCAAGATCTCCGGATCTGTCCCCCTTTGAGCATGTTTGGGACTGGATGAAGCGTCGTCTCACGCGGTCTGCACGTCCAGCACGAACGCTGGTCCAACTGAGGCGCCAGGTGGAAATGGCATGGCAAGCCGTTCCACAGGACTACATCCAGCATCTCTACGATCGTCTCCATGGGAGAATAGCAGCCTGCATTGCTGCGAAAGGTGGATATACACTGTACTAGTGCCGACATTGTGCATGCTCTGTTGCCTGTGTCTATGTGCCTGTGGTTCTGTCAGTGTGATCATGTGATGTATCTGACCCCATGAATGTGGCAATAAAGTTTCCCCTTCCTAGGACAATGAATTCACGGTGTTCTTATTTCAATTTCCAGGAGTGTATATAGCATGTTCAAGTTCCAGGTTACAAAGGTTGCTTAATGTGATGACCATCTGTATCCATAACAGTCTGGAACTGCGCTCGAGATCCCATTTCACAATAGTTTGTAGCACTTTCTGAAGAGTGGACCATGTAATGTTCAGCTGTCGCGACGCAGTTCGTGCACTGCTTGAAGGTCACACATGGTGTCCATCATTCTCAACCATGGCAACAGTAACATCTTCAACAATATATGGTGCAGTTGGCCGTCGGCGTCTCTCTGATTCGAACTTCGGGATCATGTTCTTTAACCGCGGTGTCCGGCCCCGGTAGCAGAGTGGTCAGCGCGACGGAATGTCAATCCTAAGGACGCGGGTTCGATTCCCGGCTGAGTCGGAGATTTACTCCGCTCAGGGATTGGGTGCTGTGTTGTTCTAATCATCATCATTTCATCTCCATCGACGCGTAAGTCGCCGAAAGACTTTCACCTGGTGAACCGTCTACCCGACGGGAGGCCCTAGTCACACGACATTTACATTTTAAAGGGGTTCGGAAACAAGATCTCTCCGTATTCCTTTAATGCGTCGATACTCGCGAAGAGAAGCAGCACTGTTGATTTTTTTTATTTTTATAAAATAACATTACGACTAAAGTCCTGGCCTCCTTTGTCCAGACGCATGTTGACTGTCTGCGGCTGTAATGCAGACTGTGTCGCCGTGTCAGTACCGGCACCTAACGTCAAGTCATGACACCAATACTGCTAACAACGCAAATCCTGCAGCGCACAATCTGAACATCGTACTTATAAAGTTTGGTAAAAATACTTGTAGCTGGAAAGCTGCTAGCTCACCCACTCTCACGAGGGGCCAGGGGATGAAAAAACAATACGTTGCAGACACAGCTACAAGCACATGTTTCCTCTGTAGCAATGTATAGGACGACTGCAATGAGTTCAGGGTTAGTTAGAGAAGCTGGCGCTTTGTCTGCCGCCTGACTACCTCTCACGAACCTGAAGCCTGGTTTACACGACGACACTAGGTTGCAAACAACTGCGCTACCGGCCACTGCGCATTTGCGCAACTCGTTGGTGAACCTAAACACTTTCGGCGTGTTTCAACTTTGGCGAAACTATCTGCACGAGTTTTTAGGTTATGTGTGTTCGTAGAGTGTAGACAAACTGAAATATGAAGTTGGGAACGGAGAATAATGTTCGCTTTTTGGACATCTTTGCTTTGCATGGACGTTTGTGGGATTTCAGTGATGCTGATTACAAAAATAAGCAACGTACTGCTGCCGCTGAGACCACCATGTGCGATCATAACATAGATGGTTTGACAATATCTGAGCTGCAGGGCAAAATTTATTGAATTAGGAGCATATATACAACTGAATTAAGAAAAATACAAGCAAGTGTAATTGTAGCTGTTGCAGTGCTCTCGTCTACTAGACTAAAATCCCATCGTTCGACTTGGCCAGCTTTTTGTTAAGGAATATAGTTTTGTCAGGAGGAAAGGCTATACAAATTCAAGAAGCTGCATTCTTTATTCAGTATTCATCTATTTAAAACGTTGCTGCAGTGCTCCCCATTCACATATCTTAGAATTTTGAAATATTGCCACTGTACAGCTCTATGTTCAGGAGAGAAGTTTCCAAACCATTCGCTTCTTAGTGTGGCCTGCTTCGAATAATTACTGCTGTTAATGTTAATAATTATTACTGTTAATGTTAATAATTATTGGTGTTAACGACGAAGCGCCATCAGCAACTAAAACCGTATATTATAGCATGCCGAGTGTTCTCGTTTGTAATGCACGCAATATGATATGTAATTTCATTTCTGGAGACAATGCTTCATGGCTTACAGTGCCTTTATTCCTTATCGCATAATTAACTCTATTTAGAAGAAACGTGAACAGCTCTGGTGACATTCTAAGATAATTAAAAGAACTTCTTGGATCTTCCGTTGTAAATTATTTCAGCAAGGATGCTGAGAAACCGAGCTCACGTCTTTTCTTCATGCAGTCACGAATCGAAACTCGTTTCTTATTTTTTCTTTATACAGCGATTCCACGCAACAAGCTTTAACCCCATCACATTTCGTGCGACGTGCAGCTGCCAAAACTTTCATTTCAGACACGACTCAGGGACCCACAAAACGACGGAAGTGGAGTGCATCATGGTGTCGCCGTGTCTACAGTTATATATGAAACCATTTGCGCGAAACTCATCCCACGCAACGAGTGGCGCAACCCAATGTCGTCGTGTAAACTAGCCTTGACGCACCACACGGCAGAAGTATTGTACCTGCTGGAGCGGTTTCCACGAGCTGTGGTGTTTGTGCTAAGCCCAAATCGGAAATGGTGTTGGTTGGTTGGTTGGTTGGTTTCCGGGGAGGAGACCAGAGTGCGAGGTCATCGGTCTCATCGGATTAGGGAAGGATGGGGAAGGAATTCGGCCGTGCCCTTTCAGAGGAACCATCCCGGCATTTGCCTGGAGTGATTTAGGGAAATCACGGAAAACCTAAATCAGGATGGCCGGACGCGGGATTGAACCGTCGTTCTCCCGAATGGGAAATGGTGTCTATCCCCTACGCTCGCACGCTGATGTGCAGAGATCACTGGCGCACCAGCTAGCACTGGCCAGAATCACTGGGCACTTCGTTACGCAAGTAGAACCCAGCTGCCGGACTGAGTGGCTGAGCGGTTCTAGGCGCTACAGTCTGGAACCGCGCGACCGCTACGGTCGCAGGTTCGAATCCTGCCTCGGGCATGGATGTGTGTGATGTCCTTCGATTAGTTAGGTTTAAGTAGTCCTAGGTCCTAGGGGACTGATGACCTCAGAAGTCGAGTCCCATAGTGCTCTGAGCCATTTGAACCATTTTTTAGAACCCAGCTACGTATCCGACGTCGCTAACGCAAACCTGTATGTTAGCCGCTTCTATTGGTGGTGCTGCAAGTAACTGCCCGCACCCGTATTTGGACAGCAACGGAAGCAAAGGCGATAGCATTAAGTCCCGGGTCGACAGTGTCCTGGACTGAATTTCAAACCTGCTTGCAGTGTCTCATGAAATGAGGGCATTTGTAACTGTTAATGGCGATCAGTCGACCGGATTTGGACGTTATACTCGGTGGCTTCCCTGGTATTATTCGACAGAAGTAGTCCATGTGCCGATACTGGGTTTCGGCCTCTCTCTTTTCTCGTCATCATCATACAACACACAAATTACAATTACGTACACTCAAACGCACACAACTATCGAACACCGAAGGGAAAGGAGGACTTGTGCACGGAACAAGTAAACCTTTCCCAGTTAGGTAGCTGCACCTACCCCTCCAGTGTCCCAGCTAACAACGTCTTTTTTTTTCTTTTTTTGCACCAATAAAAAGAAAGTGGATCGTCTGAGAAACTGATAAATGGAGAGGACAGTCATAGTAGCGGAAAATATTTAGGGTCTATGGCACTTTCTGTAGATAGATTTTAGTAGCGTAGAAGCTTGTTTAAAAACTTTAAATACAGTTAAGACAAGTAATCATCTGAGAAACAACCTATAAGTTGATATAAGTATACAATATGGCAACAATTTACTTATCTTGATCCAGAAATAAAGTGACTTTAGTTGTCTAGGGTGTAAAGCAAGACGGAAGTTAGATAACTGTACAAAAGTTGCCAGCAGATGGAGCACCAAGACAAAATTAAAACAAAGCAAATGACTACAAATCATTTCGCTACTGACCCAAAAAAAGGCACTGAGGACTATGGGACTTAACATCTGAGGTCATCAGTCCCCTAGACTTAGAACTACTTAAACCTAACTACCTAAGGACATCATGCCCAAAGCAGGATTCGAACCTGCGACCGTAGCGGTCGCGTGGTTACAGACTGAAGCGCTTAGAACCGCTCGGCCACACTGGCCGGCTTGACACAACAGATGATCACGATGCGGCGGAATTACAAAGCAGAAGACATACGGTAATAAGTAGAATTCTGAAAAACCACTTCTTGAACGACGCTTGCAACATAAGATCAACACCCTCTGTTACTAAATGGTTCAAATGGCTCTGAGCACTATGGGACTTAACATCTGAGGTCATCAGTCCCCTAGAACTTAGAACTACTTAAACCTAACTAACCTAAGGACATCACACACATCCATGTCCCAGGCAGGATTCGAACCTGCGACCGTAGCAGTCACGCGGTTCCACACTGAAGCGCCTAGAACCGCTCGGCCACTGCGGCTGGCCCTCTGTTGCTATGCAAGGCTCATATGTATTCCTTCGGTCATTCACTTACCGTCTGTAATATCTATATATAAAAGGCAATGTGCCAGGTGATTGACTCACTGACGCATTATCGCCCAGCCCAAATCACTAAAGACAGAAACTTGAAATTTGCACTGGGTGTTGTTGTTGCAAGCGTCGTTTAAGAAGAGGTTTTTTGAAATTCGACTCCTAAGGGCATGGAACAGGGGATGAAAGGTTTCTTGGAAATAGTTCATTATGAAGTATTTTTGAAAATAAATCAGATATAGGGCCAGAATGATTCACTGACTCATCATTGCCCAGCCCAAACCTCTACGGACGGAAACTTGAAACCTGGAGAGGATGTGGACCTTGTACTATAGGCATCGTTTAAGAAGGAATTTTTAGAAACTACACTCTTAAGGGGGTAAAATAGGGGACGAAAGGTTTCTGAAAATATGTCGCTATTGAGGCAATTTTGAAGCTAGAACTACGAAAATTGGTATTTGATTACTCAATCAAAAATTTAAAAAAATCTGTGCTTCAGCATTTTTGGAAATTCAGTCACAAAGAGGATAAAACAGAGGATGAAACTTTTTAAGAAAATATTTCGTTATATTACAGAAAATATTAAATGTGTCTTTGTGAAAATTGGTATTTTACTTCTATGTTAGATATATGTGTGTTAGGGGATGAAGTTTCAATGAAAATACCACCATAAGAACTCAAAAAGCACGATTAACAAAGACCTTGGACTCCAGACGCCAGAATCGCATTTTGGTTAGAAGTTCATTCGGCAAAGAACATGCTTTTATGACCTCATTTTTCGTGAAACGTTTAGAAAGTGTTGCAACTTGTGAACAACATATAAATTCGAGTAAAGTAAAACAAAAAAGACAAAGAAAAAGTTGAGCAGACCATACAGTCTACGTGAGCGAAGCAGCGGGCGCTAAGGTAGTGAGAATATAACGCTAATTGCTGTAAGCTGCCATCATTCATGAAAAGTATTTTATCACAATATAGCAGGGAAGGTACTCTGAGTTTTAGGTCACAGAAGTTGTGTCAGAGAGCTATACTGGGAGCTAGATTATTTGCAAAGAAACTAAAGCGTTTTAATGAGTGAAATGTGCTTGTGCTCTGAAATCAGGCTTCTGAGTAATCTTAATGGCCAATTTTTTTTTTGTCTCACTTAAAAACTCGAGGAAAAGTAATTAAAAAGAACCTTGCTGTTTACCGATTATGTCGGGAATAGTCGACAATGCTCCAAAACTGGACCAGTTTTAATTCGTCAACTGCACAAAAAAATGCTACAAACAAACAAAAATGATACACCACCCATCCAAAATATTGCGAGAAAATTTTGTTCCTGGCGTATAGGCGATGTCAGAGTCCATAACTACGGTCGCAGCTTGAACTAACAACTGTGACCAACAGATGTGCAATCGACCAGTCATTTGTGAGCAGTCAGTGTTATGTAACGGAAATGCGGTCGTAGTGTGTCAGTGTCGTTGCTGACACAAACTACAATGGAGCAACGTTTCTCAATCGAGTGTACAAGACATTCTATAGAGTGCTCTGAAGAAGAGAGAAGTCTGTGCAAAGTTTGCCCTGCACACCTTGACTCCCAAATAAAAACAACGATGCACTGAAGTCTGCTGTGACTTGATTGAATCGAAAAATACGAACAATTCTTTTCTGGGGAAAACGATAACGACCACAAGGCGACAAAATGCAGAACGGGTCTCTGAATGCGGTACGCGAGTTAAATAACATCCCAAAGAAGGACTTTTCCAACAGTTTCACATAGTTGTATAAATGTTCTTTGTGTTTTGCTCTAGTTAGGGGAGACTATGTTGATTACTTGAAACTTTAAAGCCAACATCTTAACGTTTCTCTATTTTATCCAGTTTCAAAACTTTTTGGACTGACAGGATAGCCTTGTCAGATGTGTCTCCTCACTGTAGAACCCATTCGCTAAAATTATCACCAAACGCAGATAAGGGAAACGGGAGGAAAAAAGAAGCACAATAATTTTCAAAGAATCGTTTGAACTTGTGAAAAAAAAACTGTACCAAGAACCTCTCAGAGAATAAGAACAGATTCAAACTACGTTAATATCCAGCAAAATATACAGACCTACATAACTTCTATACTTTCCATTATATTTCATGAGGATAGTGAGAAATTGATAATTGAAAGAGGGTATCAGCAAGGAGAGTCTGTGATAACAATTCTATTCTCCGTAGTTCTACTGCAATTTTTAAGATCTATAAACAAAAGAAGAAGGAAAATGGTTTAACAGAACATAACTACCTATACTTTGCTGGGAATTTACTGTGGCCTGTAGTGCAGATAAACCTCAACAAATTGTGGAAGAACTTAAGACAGCATATTTGGAAGTAGGCCTAGCAGTCAATAATAAGACAAAAATAAAATGTAATCAATAAACCGAATAGAAAGTAGTACAAATAAAATATGAAAACATTGACCAACGTAACTGGTTGCCGTCTCTTGGTAAGACAAGAAGTGGACGGAGAGAGCAGCAACAAACAGAAGAGAAAAATGCACAACGATGACAAAAGTCGTGGGGTACCTCCTAGTGTGGTGTCGGATCTCCCTTTGCCGGACGTAGTGCAGCAATTCGATTTGACATCGACTCCACAAGCCGCTGGAAGTAGCGTGCAGAAATAATGAGCCGTCCATAATTGCGAAAGTGTTGCCGTTGCAGGATTTTGTGCAGGAAATGACCTCTCGATTATTTCCGATATCGGGCAATCTGCGCGGCTAAATTATTCTCTCGGACTGTCCAGAATGTTCTTCAACCCAATCGCGAACAATTGTGGCCTGGTAACATGGGGCATTGTCATCCATAAAAATGCAATCGTTGTTTAGAAGCATGAAGTCCGTGAATAGCTGAAAATGGCTCTCAAGTGGCAGTCAATGATAGGTTCAAGTGGGCCAGAGAACCGAGCCCATTGCATGCAAACACAATACATATAATTATGGAGCCACACAAGCTTCGAAGATGTCTTGTTGACATCTTAGATCCAAGGCTTCATAGGGTCTGCACTACACTCGAAGGCTACAATCAGTTCTTACTAACTGAAATCGGGACTCATTTGACCAGGCCACGTTTTTCCATTAGTCTATGGTCCAACCGATAAGGAAAGGTGCTACAGGCGATGTCGTGCTGTTAGCGAAAGCACTAGCGTCGGTCTCATAACACATTAATGCCAAATTTCGCCGCACTGTCCTAATGGATACATTCGAGGCAAGTCTCACTATGATTTCTGCGGTTATTTCACGAGGTGTTGCTTGTCTGTTAGCACTGACGACACTACGCAGACGCCGCTGTTCTCGGTCATTAAGTGATGGTTCAAATGGCTCTGAGCACTATGGGACTCAACTGCTGAGGTCATTAGTCCCCTAGAACTTAGAACTAGTTAAACCTAACTAACCTAAGGACATCACAAACATCCATGCCCGAGGCAGGATTCGAACCTGCGACCGTAGAGGTCTTGCGGTTCCAGACTGCAGCGCCTTTAACCGCACGGCCACTTCGGCCGGCGTTCATTAAGTGAATGTCGTCTGCTTCTGTGTTTCCCATGGTGAGAGGTGATACCTGAAATTTGGTATTTTCGGAACACTCTTGACAATGCATCGAGCTCCAACTATCATTCCGCGTTCGAAGTCTGTCCGTTCCTGTTGCGCGACCGTAATCACTTCGACCGCCTTTTCATATAAACAGCCGGCCGTGGTGGCCGAGCGGTTCTAGGCGCTACAGTCTAGAACCGCGCGACCGCTACGGTCGCAAGTTCGAATCCTGCCTCGGGCATGGATGTGTGTGATATCCTCAGGTTAGTTAGGTTTAAGTAGTTCTAAGTTCTAGGGGACTGATGGCGTCAGAAGTTAAGTCCCATAGTGCTCAGAGCCATTTGAGCCATCATATAAATACCCTGAATATAAATAACAGCACCGCCAACGCACTGCCCTTTTATACCTAGTGTAGGCGATACTACCGACATCTGTATGTGTGCATATCGCTATCTAGTGACTTTTGTCACCTCAGTACACGACCTGCCTCACTTCTCGTAAAATAAATAGCGTTTTAATACTAATTAAAAAAGATTACAATCAGTGTGTATAAGTACTTTTGACTTACACCAGTAAACATGTAAGTTAATGCGAAACTTTTTAAAGAGTGAGCGTTGCTCAAAGAGCGCTAGAGAGATGCATGTTGGGAATTGATAGGATAGATAGAAAAACAAATGCTTTGAGCAATAAACAGGAACAGAAAACGTAATTATGACTCTATTGGAAATTAAATGAAATTGACTGGGGTGTACACATAGCATGGAAAATGGATTGCAGAGAGAGCGAGGAAGTTGTTTAGAGGACTCGAAGGGATAATAAAATGTCGAGGCGATTATTGTGTGGAAGGTGCGCAGATGGTATATGAAACATATGGGAGCCACAAGAATATGGCTACAGACGATATTACATGGGGAAGTAGAGGGGGCGGAGAAAAATATGGTAACACTAAAAAGACAACACATTACACGTTCAAAACAGCTTGCAGTCGCCTCGGAAGAGATAAATACAAGTCCTGTATGGTTTTCACGGGACTCTTATATCATGCTTTCTGAAAAACTGTGGCGAGTTCAGGTACGATGATGGAGGTGGACTGCGGCCACGCACACTTCACTCCAAAGTAGACCACTAAAGCTCAATATTACTGAGATCTGGTGACTGTGGAGGTGGCCAGACACACAATAATTCATCCTCGTACTCACAAAACCAGAGCTGAAAGATGCAAGTTGTACATCTACATCTACATGGTTACTCTGAAATTCACACTTAAGTGCCTGGCAGAGGGTTCATCGAACCATTTTCATACTACTCCTCTACCATTCCACTCTCGAATGGCGCGTGTGAAAAAGGAACACCTAAATCTTTCCGTTCGAGCTCTGATTTATCTTATTTTGTTATGATGATCATTTCTCCCTATGTAAGTGGGTGTCAAAAAAATATTTTCGCATTCGGAAGAGAAAGTTGGCGGTGGATATAACCTAACCTACCAGCAGAGGACGGACAAGTGTAATGTAGACTGCCTCTTTAGTGGGTTTGTCGCATCTTCTAAGTGTTCTGCCAACAAAGCGCAGTCTTTGTTTCGCCTTCCCCACAATATTAGCTATGTGGTCTTTCCAATTTAAGTTGCTTGTAATTGTAATTCCTAGGTATTTAGGTGAATTGACATCCATTAGATTTGTGGGATTCATCGTATACCCTAAAATTTATCGGATTTCTTTTAGTATCCATGTGGATGACCTCGCACTTTTCTTTGTTTAGTGCCAATTGCCACTTTTCGCACCATACAGAAACTCTATCTAGATCATATTGTAATTGGAATTGATGGTCTGATGATTTTACTAGACGGTAAATTACAGCGTCATCTGCAAACAATCTAAGGAGGCTGCTCAGATTATCACTTAGATCATTTATGTAAATCAGGCACAGCAGAGGGCCTATGACACTACGTTGCGGAAGGCCAGATATCATTTCTCCTCTACTCGATGATTTACCGTCTATCACTACGAACTGTGCAAACAGAGCCTCTGCCGTCTTGGAACACAGCCTCACCATGTGGGATCAAACATCATCCCATGGGATGGACACGATCAGCCAAAATGGTCTCATAGCACTTGGGAGTAACACGACCTTGAATAGTAATCATGGGATCCACGGAGTACCACGATACGGGTGCCCAAATCATTACCGAACCCCCGCCATGTTTCACTCTTTGCAACAAGTAGTCTGCATCGTACACTTGCAACGGCACGAGCCAGACGTAAAGTAGGCCAGAAGATGGAAACAATGTGAAACAAGACTCGTCCGACCAAATTACTTTCTTCCATTGTTTTATACCATCTGTACCAAGTTTCCCTGTTACAGGCAGCTGCATCACTGGTGTGTCGTATTGGAATTCCAGCCCTACCTGCAATTTCCTGCTTATGGAGCTCGCTTTGCGTTGTTTTGGTAGTGAGAGGTGTCGGGACTGTCACATACAGTTCTGCAGTGACTTTTGCAGCTGTCGTCCTCTTTATTTTCTTCACAATGCTCTTCAATACCCGTCTATCACTACCACTCAACACACACTTTCGTCCTCGTTGTGACTTAGCGGATGATTATTTTCCTCTTTCCCTGTACGCGGTTTAAATCTTCGATACGGTGCATCTCGAAGCACGAAACACTTCGGCTAAACCCACCATATGAGAACCAACAATTTGCACACCTTAGAATTTATTTAGCTCTGATAATAACAGAAGCACAGAACACTGTCATGACCACGAGTGACTCTTGCAATGTACTGAGAACATGCCGTTCGTGGTCAAATACAACAGTTCAACCGGCAGGCTTCGCTAACATCAGCGTTTATGTTCAAGCATTCGTTTTTCGCGCTTTTTCGGTACTGTTTCTCAACACTTGTCTAAGCGGTTAATGGTAAAGACTTAAAATATTATAAATGTTACAAATTTCCCGGGAAGAAAACGTCGGATCTCATTTTGAAGTTCCAAAATTGGACTAAAGAAAAGAGGTACAGAACTGCTTACTTACTGCGAACTGATGCTTTGGACTTGTACACATTGTTGTCCACGGGACTTACCTGAAAAATTAAACGAAAATAAATCAGAAATATACTTATTTTTAAAATTTTAGTTACTTTTATTTAAATGTTTGCAGAGACAGATGCTGAGTGTGAATATGTTAAAAGTATCAGTTAAAAAGAACTTCATGGTTTTCTACCAGTTCATCAGTCACATCGTGTCTTAATGCTATCGCAAGAAGAGGATATGTTAAAAACTAGAAATGCGTTGACAAAGGGAGAGCAGCCCCCATTTAAATGTTGACACTTAAAAGAATTCTGTCAGTGATGGTAAAATAACAAAATGCTCTGTATATTGATTGTTGACTTTCTTCTGGGATTCATGGAGACAGCCTGTTAATAGAGGAAATACTTAATACAAGATACTTTACGGCAGAACGAACAAATATGGTAGGAACGCCTATTAAGTAGAAAACATCTCTGAAATAAGGTCTTAAAGAAATTGAATCTAGTAGTGTGTATCTTGGATTTTCGTTCTAAAAGAAAATGCACGAAAAAATTTTAACAAGTTTTTAGTCCATCCTTTTAAATCTAGTAGTTTTAACGCACTGCTGCCAGGCTGATGAAATGTTGACGACAACGTTAGTCATTTAAATACACTACTAGCCATTAAATTGCTACACCAAGAAGAAATGCAGATGATAAACGGGTATTCATTGGACAAATACATAATACTAGAACTGACATGTCATTACATTTTCACGCAATTTGGGTGCATAGATCCTAAGAAATCAGTACCCATAACAACCACCTCTGGCCGTAATAACGGCCTTGATACGCCTGGGCATTGAGTCAAACAGAGCTTGGATGGCGTGTACAGGTACAGCTGCCCATGCCGCTTCAACACGATGCCACAGTTCGTCAAGAGTAGTGACTGGCGTATTGTGACGAGCCAGTTGCTCGGCCACCATTGACCAGACGTTTTCAATTGGTGAGAGATCTGGAGAATGTGCTGGCCAGGGCAGCCGTTGAACATTTTCTGTATCCAGAAAGGCCCGTACAGGACCTGCAACATGCGGTCGTGCATTATCCTGCTGAAATGTAGGGTTTCGCAGGGATCGAATGAAGGGTAGAGCCACGGGTCGTAACACATCTTAAATGTAACGTCCACTGTTCAAAGTGCAGTCAATGCGAACAAGAGCTGACCGAGACGTGTAACCAATGGCACCCCATATCATCACGCCGGGTGATGCGGTAGTATGGCGATGACGAATACTCGCTTCCAATGTGCGTTCACCGCGATGTCGCCAAACACGGATACGACCATCATGATGGTCAGAACCTGGATTCATCTGAAAAAATGACGTTTTGCCATTCGTGCATCCAGGTTCGTCGTTGAGTACACCATCGCAGGCGCTCCTGTCTGTGATGCAGCATCAAGGGTAACCCCAGCCATGGTCTCCGAGCTGATAGTCCATGCTGCTGCAAACGTCGTCGAACTGTTAGTGCAGATGGATGTTGTCTTGCAAACGTCCCCAGCTGTTGACTCAGGGATCGAGACGTGGTTGCACGATCCGTTACAGCCATGCGGATAAGACGCCTGTCATCTCGACTACTAATGATACGAGGCCGTTGGGATCCAGCACGGCGTTCCGTATTACCCTCCTGAACCCACCGATTCCATGTTCTGCTAACAGTCATTGGATCTCGACCAACGAGAGCAGCAACGTCGCGATACGATACACTGCAATCGCGATAGGCTACAATCCGACCTTTATCAAAGTCGGAAACGTGATGTTACGCATTTCCCCTCCTTACACGAGGCATCACAACAACGTTTCACCAGGCAACGCCGGTCAACTGCTGTTTGTGTATGAGTAATCGGTTGGAAACTTTTCTCACGTCAGCACGTTGTAGGTGTCGTCACCGGCGCCAACCTTGGGTGAATGCTCTGAAAAGCTAATCATTTGCATATCATAGCATCTTCTTCCTGCCGGTTAAATTTCGCGGCTGTAGCACGTCATCTTCGTGGTGTAGCAATTTTAATGGGCAGTAGTGTATTTTTGTTTTTTGCAGTCCTCTTTTCCAGCTGAAAATTCTCGCTCTACGTATTCATTCATCCGCATCGGTTAACAATCTTTCTCATTTCGGGGAATTTCTCAATCTTGCCATCAGACAGACAATTTAACCAAAGGGTCACAAGTGTCTAATATAGAGCGTGTATTGCGACGCGTGCAGTTCAACTTCTAAACCTCTAGACGAGTTTGAGCCAAGACATTTCGACGAAGGGAACCGCATGTGATCCCGAACATCTTTGGGATGTTAGCTCGCAAGCAGCAGCGGGCATGGATTGCTATGTCGTTTGCTTGAGTCACCTGGTGCACCATACCTCTTTAAATGACTATAATAAACTTACTTTCGGAACGTGCCTCGTAATAATGTTTTTCGTTACATGAAAGCACAAAATTTGTGATTCATTTTTGAATTACAATATTTCAATGAATGTAGATTTTTTATATTCATTTTATGTTAACATACAAGCAAATAATACGTTAAGGGCTGTATTGATGCAAAAAATTAATAATAATATTGTGCGAGAAATGTCATTATATGGTGAAGTAAATTAAACGTATGTGTCGGGTTCTTTACTAGCAGATGAGAGTATACAAGTGACCAGTAGATTTGCAAGAGCCAAGGAAGGTTCGAGTATGTTATACCGCACGGGGTGTAGCAACAGGGCGCTGAAGGTTACCCAGCAACAGATTTTGGTTTCACAGATGTTCATCGTCGAAGAGATAGCATTCATTTTTATTTTTTGTTTTTATTTGACAGTTTCCTTTTTTTAGTTTCATAACGCTTATTCCTGACTCCAAGCTTCGTTTGTATCCTGCTCATAAGGGTTTGTAGGTACGCTGGTTGTGCAAAATTATTTTCCGACATTTTGCTCATTACGCTATCTGGTGCGCACCCCACTGCGTGTGTAGCAAAACTCCCGGAACACGACCTCGAGCATCCCAGCGATTCTCCTTTCAAGATGTATGGCCATTGTTCTTCTGAAAGAGCGTCTTCGGCGTCGCTGTGGCGGAAAGTTCTCGGCCCTCTTGTTCAGAAAATACTACATCAGTGTGATAGGTGGTAAGCTGTCTCGCCTGGCTTGGGATGCTCTCGAAAGCAGCTCAGTGACGACACCGGCCAGCGCACTGCTGTGCCAATGCAGTTCAGCTCCTGGTCAATCAGTACACACCCCACTAGAAAAAAGATCAGGAATAACGGAAAAAGAATACCCTCTTTTTTTGTGAGAGGTGATCAAAAAGTTTCTTACCGAATGTTCACAATGCGCGATTGGTATGCCAATTTGCCGAAATCGCCTTCAATATTGACGCAATGATCCTATCGACGCACCTGGTTGAAGACTGTTTG
Source organism: Schistocerca serialis cubense (assembly GCF_023864345.2). Lineage (NCBI taxonomy): Eukaryota > Metazoa > Arthropoda > Insecta > Orthoptera > Acrididae > Schistocerca > Schistocerca serialis. The sequence continues at coordinate 793,682,850 of NC_064639.1, read as the reverse complement.
GTAGAATACCGTGTCCCACTTCGTGTGAAGAAGCCCGCAACTGCCTGTTGGACATCCTCGTCCGACAGCAATCGTCGACCCTTCAAGTCCTTATTTAAGAGACCAAAGGCGTGATAATGGCATACACAGTGATCAGGACTATAGGGCGGGTGATCGAGTGTTACCGCATTTACCGCGCGGAAGTCGGAAAGACACGAACCCTACACTAATCCCTCGCTTACGTGTCGATTTCTGTATATCCGCATCGGAGTCACGCTATGCTGCATATACGATGCAGCAACACCCTCAAACATTTAAATAGCTTTTTATACACGTTGACGATCCTTTAATTTACTGCAGTTTTCACATTCGAGTTCCTTCTAGTTCAAAGTAAATGTACGAATGCGTGGTGTCGCGGTGACACGACTTGATAAAATCTTCTCAAGATATTAGGTGGCCACGGTTTTGTGCTGAGTGGTAGTGGCTAAGAGCATGTGTGTAGGTTTTTCTGTACACGCTGTGGCTGAGGTGTCCCTTGCTTTTCCGGCTCTGCTCCCGTCGGAGGTTCGAGTCTTCCCTCGGGCTTGGGTGTGTGTATTGACCATAGCCTAAGGTAGTTTAAGTTAGATTAAGTAGTGTGTAACCTTAGGGATCGATGACCTAAGCAGTTTCGTCCCATAAGACCTTACCACAACTAATCCTTTTCCGGCGGACGGACACGTCAAGGAAGGGTAATGTACCATTAGTCTCTGCTTGCATCGTCAACTTAATGTGGTCTTGAATGCCGCTCAGATGTTCTAAGAATTCTCTCAGTTTCTCACCTCCGTGGGCCCAGACGATAAAAGAGTCGTCTTTGTAACGATAAAAGCGATGTCTTCAAATTTCTCCATAAAAAGGTTAGCTATGGGTGGAGCTAACGGACTTCTCATCACCACACAGTGTAACTGGTCGAAATACTGGGCACCATATAAGAAATACGCTTATGTCAACGAGTGATTAAACAATCCCACAACTATACTATCGAATAACTGAGAGAGGAGATCTATGCAGTCTTCAACTGGAACACATGTAATTAGGGAGACAACAACAAAAATGACCATTATATCATCTTCCCTAAGATGCAGATGTTTGATTTGGCTGAGAATGTCGTTGGGGTTCTTGATGTGATGCACACAGCGGCCTCCAAGCGGCGTAAGGGAGCTGTCCTGATGTTTTGCCAGTCTGTAAGTTGGTGGCCCAATAGCGTTCACAATGGGGTGTAGAGCAGAACCAGTTTGGGGATCATTGGCAGCCCATAAACCGTAGGTGGTCTCGGCGCCTGATGGAGGAATTTCTTAGTAACTCCTTCTTCCAATGACGACTGTTTTAGGAGCTCCAATGTCTTCCTCATTATTCTTGACATCTTCCCTGGCCCGACGTGTTGCGTGCAAACCGTGAAGCTAAATATTTGAAAGTAATTCAACGTTGAAACTTATTTTACATCCTAACTGAACATATTTGGAAACAGGTTCCTTAGAAAAACTTTATCTATTCAGTCCTCTCTACAGCCCCTAGAAGTCTATAACAGGAGTTGTGAAACACCCTGTATACTAGAAAATATACTCTTTGCGTATGTCAAATAAAGGTATAATCCACTAGCCGAGAGTCGACAGTCAGTATTCTTCGTATCTACGTCGTACGTACCGACAATGTACACGTTTCGGTTATTATGCACATATGGCAATCTTGACAACTCTTGTTAAGTATAAGTGAGGGAATGTCAGTTTTTGGCAGGACAAAACTTCGCTTCACTACCTTTCAAATGTGGCTGCTTGGGTGACATCCGGACGCAACAAGAAAGAAAGAAAGAAAAAAGATTTCGGATGCAATATGCTCAATTTTGCTGATCTCAGTTGAAGTTTCACGTTCAAAAACGCAACGCTAGCTGTTTATCCCATTCATATATGACTGTTCGTTTTTAATCGTTTGGCACCTTGTGGACAACTAAGAAAAGTATGTTTTCTCTCACAGATGTATATGAGCTATAAATTCATAGCTTGCAATACAGACCAGATACACCAGAATATCTTTCGTTAAGAACGGTTACATTTTCACTTATTTTAGAATATTTATCTTTCAACTGTCACTATAAATATAATTTACTTCTAATATTACAGAGTATTTGCAAACGGACATATTACTAGTCTGCCTCACTGAAGTAATAATTAGAGACGTTTGGTTTAAAGATCACAACGCCCTTGTCGGCTGTTGCACGAACCTCTTAGCTGCGGGATGTCTCTTTCCTCTTCCACCATACGCAGTCAGTAAGTAAGCTCCAGTGCTTGATTCGTGGGGTGCACGTCCTATGATACACAGAATGCACGTTAGAATTGTAACTATGTCAGACCTGTCAGAAAAAAGTCTCGAGGCTCACGACATCCGTAACAGTTGAAGTAAGTCACGTAAGTTAGCAACGTCGAGTTTGAAGACATTTCCAGTGAATTTGCAACATACACGAGGTTGCCACTTGCCTCTTGCCGGTCTGGTTACAAAATGTGGTTACAAAGGTGAGAATAACTGTGGTTAAGAACTGCTACCTGCTGTCGGAACACACTGGTAGAATACGCAGTTAACTAAATAATGACTGCATTTGTGCAAGGTGATGTGAAGCTTCAACATGTAAGTAGACCGGACCAAAAACTGCCAACCCGATAACAAATCACGCTTATGCCCTTTAACACTGCCTCTATCACTGGTAATAGTTTAGCCTCAATTGGGCGACGGAAATCGTCCACAGGTTTCTTCTGGTATGCTAAATCCCGCTGAATCCAGTCACTGAAAATTATATGTCGTAGAGCTACCAAACTACGGATATATTGATTGCTACGCTCCACCCCCTGTTTCAAATAGTCTCAGACATTTTCTGTGCGGTTAAGATAGAGTAATTTAGCGGACCAGTCGAGGTGCAGTAGTATCCCTGAGTGTTCGCAAAACTATCAACGTATTCGTGCAGCCGCGTGAACACGGCTGCCAGTCATCTTAGAATGTGGAAGTGTCACATCATACTCGTCATGAAGATGTAGCAGAAAGACCAATACTTAGTCACCGAGGGTGTGGGAATGAACATCCTAGATGATGTTCAAGGGGACGTAAATGAGAGGGCCCAAGTCATGGTACGAGAAACACCCCCCAAAACACCACAAAACTACCTCTGACCTGAACTACACCCTCTGCACATTGCGGGTTAACGCTTCATTATGTCGCCGGTGCAGTCGACGCCTTGTAACATCTGAACAGAGGCAAAACTGTCATTAATCGGATTATACTACACGCATACAGTCAGCTATTTTCCAGTTTCTACGTAGTTTAGGCCATTGAAGGCGTGCAGCTTTATCTATCGCTTTGAACAATGATATTTCGTAAGGTAGACGACTCCAAATGTATACTGGAATGAGTTATTGATATACCTAGAAACAATTGTTATATATTTATCAACCGAGAGCATATTAACAATTATTACCACTTATACTCCACCACAGTACAACAGACAGAATTTGGAACGTTTCTGAATCAGAGCTTTGCAGTGCGAGAGGGACCTAAGCCACTACGCCTTTACTCCAGAGGACTGGTACAGAGTTGTACAAAAAGCTCGAGTGAAGAGCTTTTATGATGTGCAGAGGATGACCAAGGAAGATTTTCGAGATTTGCAGGCAGCAACTGCAAATATAGCTAAGAAACATACGTGCAAAATTTCGCAATATTTCTGTCCTGAAGACCGAAGCCAGAAAGTCTGATATTATGCAATTTAAGGAAAACTACTCTTCGTTGTTTTTTTTTTTTGTGAGGAAATTAAGGTCTTGAACAAAAATACTGGGCGACCTCGGAAACATAGATCATCATCAGATTTCAACCGCATCACAGCGTGTTCACGCTTACAAAATGCGGAGTGCTTTTAAAGAAATGGAAGAAAGATTGCTGCTGTAAAAAACAGGGACTTGATGTTCTTGCTCGTTGCATCCTTGAAAAACGTCATACGGTGTACTATGCCATCAACCAGACAGTCGTGGTGGAAATAGCGAGGAGGTGGATCATCCAGACCGTTGAAAGTGAGTATGGTTTTCGATAAATGACGGCTGCTCAGAGTCGATGGGACTTGTGTCCCATACATTATTAGTAACCAATAAATGTAACGAGAAATACATGTTGAAGTAAATCTGAACTCAACCACATTTTACAACAAGTAATAGGCGAAAACCGGACTGTTGTAAAACTAACCCCTTTCTTAAATTTCATTTTTCAGGTTTGCAGCTGAAATTTTTCTGATAAGTAATGGATATTATAGTATGATTTCAATCTTTTTTTATTTTTTGGACTATAATTAGTTGTTTATGGACATAACGGTTACCTGTTTATATGCAATAAAGGCAAACGCAAAACTCAAAAATCTCAGTTCAGCGTCTGTGTGAGTTAGCTCCCTCTTGCATTCGGGTACACAAATGTCCATTTCCTGCAATTCCCTTCGCAATATTCCCTCGAAAACTGATTGAAGTGGACCTGAATTCACTGATACAAGTAATTCCTATTTGATTTGAACCCGATTTTCAAAATAAGGTGTGACACCCGTCTCCAATCGGTGTCTGGTAGGATCTTTCTCCGAGTACATGACTGGAGCCAAGTTAGATGGTTGCGAGTGGTACGTCTTGAAAAGATGTACGACAGTCTGTGTTGATGCAACAACAAATTGGCCAGTTTTATTAAAGATGCAGTATTAGGCACGTCTAAGCATGATATCTCCTTTCCGCCACTTTATCACGTCTCTGTCTCCACACTGGGCGCTGTGTTGATTCCATACGACTGACTGCCGCAGCACTGCTATACTTTACGTCACCCGTGGAGTGTCACACGACTGTCTGGTACCATTTCTGCTCCATCTAGAACTCTCAAAAGCGACCAGTAAGGTCCTTTAAGGGGGTGACTCATATTTTGTCTGGGGAGCTTAGGTCTTCTAAACCACGAAATCGGAAGGCGAAAAACTCGATTTTGCTTATGTTTTCCTGCACACAGGAGGTTTGATAAACTAAAATGAATTACTCGTTACTGAAAGACCAAGCGAGGTGGCACTGTGGTTAAGACTCTACAGCCGGCTGCTGTGACCGAGCGGTTCTAGGCACTTCAGTCCGGAAACGCGCTGCTGCTACGGTCGCAGGTTCGAATCCTGCCTCGGGCATGGATATGTGTGATGTCCTTAAGCTAGTTAGGTTTAAGAAGTTCTACGTCCAGGGGACTGATGACCTCAGATGTTAAATCCCATAGTGCTTAGAACCATTTAATTTTTAAGACTCTACACTTACGCTCGGGAGGACGTCGGTTCTAATACCCTTCACTCGTCCAGACCCGGATGTCCGTGGTTTCCGTAAATAGCTTACTGAGAAAGCCAGGATAGTTCGTCTGATAAAAGCACGACCGATTACTTTCCCCATTATTCCCCAATCCAAGCTTGTGCTCCGTCCGTAATGACGTCGTCGATGGGACGTTGACACTTTGAATCCCATGCCCGTAATATTACGTTGCTCTCAATATTGGAAAGAAAGACATTATGGCCATGGAATTATTTCCAATATTGGATACAGTGTAATATTGCAGGCAAGGCACTCTAAGTGTTAAACCCTAATTTTCCTTCTTACGTTACTGAAATGTACATTCGTATGAACATAGTCTCTTTATTGTGAGATTGACTGACAAATAATCAAAACCTAGTATTTAATCTCTCCCAAACTTTGAGGTTGTTAGAGACGGAGTGCGCATTAGACAAGAACATTAGCCGTTGCTACTTCGAAGGAGCCATCCAAGTAGGCCCATGAAGTGATTTATGGACGTCTAGCTAATGGAGAGCATTTCTCAGTTTTTTAAATTGCGTTTTCGCTACGTCAGAAGTGACTACTAAAACTCTTCCGCCACTAACAACAGTGGAATACGAAACAACCAATCGTCTTCTCGTTGCGTAACGACGGCTAGGAGTATTTTTTTCCAAGTTAGCTTAAATAGGAAACAAATCCGTCCGACAAAGTGGGCTGCTGACTATTTCAGACGAGACACCCATGCGCGCGGCTCCCTTCGTCGGAGGTTCGAGTCCTCTCTCGGGCATGGGTGTGTGTGTGTGTGTGTGTGTGTGTGTGTGTGTGTGTTGTCCTTAGTGTAAGTTAGTTTCAGTTAGGTCAAGTAGTGCGTAAGCTTAGGGACCGATTACCTCAGCAGTTTGGCTCCATAAGACCTTACCACAAATTTCCAAATTTTCCGAGACACCCAGTGACAAAGAAATCGACGAGAAACACGAAAGTTGTGAAAATGACGTAACCGGTCGTACTGAATCTATATGAACGTAAAAATAACTAAAATAATCAAAGAGCTGAACATCGCTCACATCTTACAACGCCCTACACAGCCATCTAGAGTCCTCTGAGTTTTCACTTTTTGTACGAGTTCGATGTACGAGAGCGTGCTGAAAACTAATGCCTCCGAATTTTTCACGTGAAAACTCTTGAACCGTTTCTAAATAACACAACGTTATTAACGTTATACGTATTTATTCTTCATAACTACGTATCTGCAGCCCTCTGTAGTTAGAGGGGTCCGAAATGTAATGTTTGACACGGCGGTGTACAACCTAACTATGTCGGTGCGTGAGAAGCGGCGTACTGTACATGAGTTTGGAGCTCAAAGTGTTCGTTCACAGATGGAGTACCCTTTCCTTCAGTGTGCCAATGACAGACCACACCTGAGCGATGCGTCATTTGCAACAGTCTTGGCTTCACTGTCATCGACAGTCCTCCATACGGTCCCGACTTGGTCCCATCCGATCTTCATCTGTTTCCAAAACTTAAAGAACACCTTCGGGGACTTCACTTTGATAGTGGTGAAGCGTTGCATGCAGCGGTGACGTTTTCGCTCCGTCCAACATTCTACTGCGGCAGTATCAACGAAATGGTCTCTCGTTGAGGGAAATGTGTTCGCCGCCAGGCTGACTGTGTTGAGAAGTAAGCTTGTAAACATCAAAATAAAAATATAGAGTGTTAATGAAGTCTCATTTAAAAAGCTTTAAAAGTTTTCATTGTAACAACTGGAAGATATTACTTTTCAGCACACCCTCGAACATCCAGTGGTACGGATTCGACAGCGCCGATTACTGGCCTAGATTTCTTTTATGTTGTTTTTGTTGTTGTTGTTGTTGTTGTGGTCTTCAGTCCTGAGACTGGTTTGATGCAGCTCTCCATGCTACTCTATCCTGTGCAAGCTTCTTCATCTCCCAGTACCTACTGCAACCTACATTCTTCTGAATCTGCTTAGTGTATTGGCTCTGAGCACTATGGGACTTAACATCTATGGTCATCAGTCCCCTAGAACTTAGAACTATTTAAACCTAACTAACCTAAGGACATCACACAACACCCAGTCATCAGCTTAGTGTATTCATCTCTTGATCTGCCTCTACGATTTTTAACCTCCACGCTGCCTTCCAATACTAAATTGATGATCCTTGATGCCTCAAGCCATGCCCTACCAACCGATCCCTTCTTCTAGTCAAGTTGTGCCACAAACTAGTCTTCTCCCCAATTCTATTCAATACCTCCTCATTAGTTACGTGATCTACCCATCTAATCTTCAGCATTCTTCTGTTGCACCACATTTCGAAAGCACCTGTTCTCTTCTTGTCCAAACTATTTATCGTCCATGTTTCACTTCCATACATGGCTACACTCCATACAAATACTTTCAGAAACGACTTCCTGACACTTAAATCTATTACTCGATGTTAACAAATTTCTCTTCTTCAGAAACGCTTTCATTGCCATTGCCAGTCTACATTTGATATCCTCTCTACTTCGACCATCATCAGTTATTTTACTCCCCAAATAGCAATACTCCTTTACTACTTTAAGTGTCTCATTTCCTAATCTAATTCCCTCAGCATTACCCGACTTAATTCGACTACATTCCATTGTCCTCGTTTTTCTTTTGTTGACGTTCATCTTATATCCTCCTTTCAAGACACTGTATATTCCGTTCAACAGCTCTTCCAAGTCCTTTGCTGTCTCAGCCAGATTTACAATGTCATCGGCGAACCTCAAAGTTTTTATTTCTTCTCCCTGGATTTTAATGCCTACTCCGAATTTTTCATTTGTTTCCTTTACTGCTTGCTCAATATACAGATTGAATAACATCAGGGATAGGCTACAACCCTGTCTCACTCGCTTCCCAACCACTGCTTCCCTTTCATGCCCCTCGACTCTTATAACTGCCACCTGGTTTCCGTACAAATTGTAAATAGCCTTTCGCTCAATGTATTTTACCACTGACACCTTCAGAATTTGAAAGAGAGTATTCCAGTCAACATTGTCAAAAGTTTTCTCTATGTCTACAAATGCTAGGAACGTAGGTTTGCCTTTCCTTAATCTATTTTCTAATACAAGTCGTAGGGTCAGTATTGCCTCACGTGTTCCAACATTTCTACGGAATTCAAACTGATCTTCCCCGAGGTCGGCTTCTACCAGTTTTTCCATTCGTCGGTAAAGAATTCGCGTTAGTATTTTGCAGCCGTGGCTCATTAAACTGATAGTTCGGTAATTTTCACATCTGTCAACACCTGCTTTCTTTGGGATTGCAGTTATGTTATCTGCATAATATTCCAGGCGTGGCCCACGAGCCGGACTCCCAGCTCCTGTTCTGTCAGTAGCGACCTCTCTTGCTCTGAAACCATCAGATAAGCACTCCTGCTTACCTTGCTGCACTAGCACTTCGCGAAGAAAGGATGTTCTGTAGAAATGACTAAGCCATAGCCTAGGGAATTATTTGCAGAACGTGAAGGCTGTTCGTGTGTGGACAGTTCATTCGATAAGATTACTGTCTCCGAAAGCAAGAATCCAGTTTTAATCTATCTCTTAAGTTTCAAAGATAGAGCGTACTCCGGTACTGAATCAAATATTCATTCTGGTATCCAAGTCTCGTCCAACTGATACAGTAACCAAATATTTAATGTTTTCGAATTCAATAAATTCTCGAGCTTCGTAATTAGCACCATTAAAATTACCAATGATCGTCATGTATCGGCCTGCAAATAAAAGTGTATGGGAATTGTAAATCATCTGTTTGCAAGTCCATTTTGCTGTCCATTCTTTTTTCCTTTATTTCATTCAGCTCCATTGCCGGATTCCAAAATGGATGCAAAGACTCAGGCGACGACCTGATAGAAATTGGATAAATGAGATTAGAAAACATGCAGGAGAAAACATAGTAATGAATGGAAAAATTTTCGGGAGGCCTTTGTACATTAGTAGATGTCAAATGGCTGATGCTGATTATAATGACAATGATGTCGATGACAATGATGAAGATGGCGACGACGACGACGATGACGAGTATCAAGCTCTCTGACGACCCGCTTTTGGTGAAACTTCGTGTAGTGCGAATCGATATCGATTTATATGCTACTGCAAGCTAAATAGTAGAATGTTATGTAGACCTTATCTAGTTGGCATTTCAATAGACACAGAACAAATTCAGAAACGCTCTCCTAGGATGTGTAGCCCGCGCCAATTGTAACAGAAACGCTGTGGAAGCTTAAATGAAAACCCTTGGGAAATAAACCAAGTACTCTGTTGGGTAACTTTAGAGAAGCTCTCTTCGAAGAAGACCGTGCTATTTATTTCTCGCTTAAGGATCATGAGAATATGGAAACAAACGTCAGGGTGCTTACGGAGGCATAGAGATAATTGTTTCTCCTTCGAAAAATATGCGTATCAAGCTGCTACTGGTGGGAAGTACTCTTTATTGTGCACTACATACCGCATGGTGGATATGAAATACCATTCTCTATATTTTCGAAATTTAACTGTGCGTATGCGTTGTCCGCAATGACGAATGTGATTTGTTTTTGAGGAAGGAATGACGGAACAGCCCAGCATCCCTTTATAAGTGCCTAAAACTATGTAGTACGGCAGACCAACGATCGTTAGCGAACACCCTGCAAACGACGCGAGATTGACTCATCTCGCCTTTTAGGAGGCCAGCCAACTCGCTACTCGCGGAAACTTCAGCACTATGAGCGCTTGCATTTTCTTCGTTTGCTATTTCCCAAAACACTAATCACCTCTTGCGCTACAGCCCAGCTTCTGTAATCAAGCAAAATTTTGCAGACATCGATTTTCAATTAAGTGAAACCTAAAAGAAAGAAGCAACTAACAAACTGCCTGGCTTAAACACTGCAAGCGCCTTATGATTCTGCTTGCAATGATAAGGATACGAACAGGAAATTAAACACATTAAGAAACCTTCTTCCAGTCAGTTCCCACGGAAGTACAATTCGGAATACTGATAAAACGCGGCAACTAGAATGAGAGGTTATGTAGCGGGGAGATCGCTGCACTGTAATCGATAGTGTAAGCAGGAGAGCGTGGCAGTCGGGTGATGAGTGTCCGGCAGTCAGTCAGCAGCACGTGTGGTGCGCGTGTGCCCGCTGTTTTGCGTAATGGCACCGTACTGCGCTGCCAGGAATGCACAGCCGGCAGAGTTCGCAGGCGCGGGACAGCAACCCGCGCAGCCGCCGGCGGCAGCGGTGGACACACGCGTCAGGGGATGGATGTACGTGGTAATTACTTCCGGCTCGCTTAACTGCTATCAGGTGCTTCGCAGTATGAAGGTCGATTCACACGCGACGTCACGTCCCATCGTTGCCTAGTACTGGAAGGTGAAAGTGACACTGAGGACGGCCGTTTGCCTTTTGAAAAGTCGTGATATTGCCTCAGCAATTTGGCAGTAATCTATCTGGTCAAAAGTATCCGGCACCACTGTGTAACACCGAACTGAATACTACCTGCTACGGGAGGCAGACAAGTCCGAATAAAAGGAGGTGTGGAGTACTATGCTGTCAATAGAGGACTAGTAACACCAGGTCAGGGAGTGCCCAGTGACTTTGAACATGGCTTAGTCATTGTACCGGGTGATCAAAAAGTCAGTATAAATTTGAAAACTGAATAAATCACGGAATAATGTAGTTAGAGAGGTACAAATTGGCATACATTCTTGGAATGGCATGGGGTTTCATTAGAACCAAAAAAATACAAACTGTAAGTAGGCTGTTTAGGTTTTTTTATTGGTAACGTCACCTCTGTATGAAAATCACTGGCTGTGCTGTGTGCAGTCTGTGGCTGCTTTGCATTGTTGTAATACTCGCCATTGTAGTGTTAGGCAGTTGGATGTGAACAGCGCGTAGCGTTGCGCAGTTGGAGGTGAGCCGCCAGCAGTGGTGGATGTGGGGAGAGAGATGGCGGAGTTTTGTAATTTGTCATGAACTGCTATATATATTATGACTTTTGATGATACTAAGGTAAATACATTGTTTGTTCTCTATTAATATCTTTCATTTGCTAACTATCCCTATCAGTAGTTAGTGCCTTCCGTAGTTTGAATCTTTTATTTAGCTGGCAGTAGTGGCTCGCTGTACTGCAGTAGTTCGAGTAATGAAGATTTTTGTGAGGTAAGTGATTTCTGAAAGGTATAGTTTAATGTTACTCAGGGCCATTCTTTTGCAGGGATTTTTGAAAGTCAGATTGCGTTGCGCTAAAAATATTGTATGTCAGTTTAAGCACAGTCTTATATAATTGTTCAAAGGGGACGTTTCAAAACATTCAAAAAATGTCCGACACATGGCGTTTCATCTGATCAGAATAGCAATAATTAGCATAACAAAGTAAGACAAAGCAAAGATGATGTTCTTTACAGGTAATGCTCAATATGTCCACCATCATTCCTCAACAATAGCTGTAGTCGACGAATAATGTTGTGAACAGCACTGTTAAGCATGTCCGGAGTTATGGTGAGGCATTGGCGCCGGATGTTGTCTTTCAGCATCCCTAGAGATGTCGGTCGATCACGATACACTTGCGACTTCAGGTAACCCCAAAGCCAATAATCGCACGGACTGAGGTCTGGAGGCCTGGGAGGCAAAAGCATGACGAAAGTGGCGGCTGGCACACGATCATAACCAAACGAAGCGCGCAAGAGATCTTTCACCCGTCTAGCAATACTTTGTTTTTTTTGGGTTCTAATAAAACCCCATGTCACTCCAAGCACGTGTGTCAATTTTTACCTCTCTGTCTACATTATTCCGTGTTTTATTAAGTTTTCAAAGTTATACTGACTTTTTGATCACCTGGTATATCACCCGAGTCACAAACCTCCAGCGACATTCATTTCTTCTGAAGCTAACCAAATCGAACTTCGTGATCCGATTTTTAAATGAAGACGAGAAGGAAGAACCACAACGAAAGTAAGTTCAGGCACACATCCATACTGGCAGACATGGACCGCCGAGCACTGTTGAAAACCGCATGAAATCAGAGGAAGGAATCACTCATGAGTTCCAAAGTACGCCAGAATTGCAGCTAGCAAAAATGCTGTTCATAGGAAGGTACAAAGAATGCTTTACACTAGGAGAACAGGTCCTTGTAAGTCACAACCTCTGTCGACATTGGACAGTCGATAGCTGGGCACGTTGACATGGGGTGATGACTCACGGTATACACTTGACAATGCTGTCGAAGGGATTGGATTTGGCCAATGCCTTGCCAACATTACCTAGCAACACATATGGTCCCAGGAGTTAAGTACAGAGGAGGCGGTAATGGGGTATGGGAGTGATTTTCTTGGTTAGGTGGTGGTCTCCTTATAGCTCTTGAGTAAACATTAAGTGCGAAAGGATATGAATACATTTTACAGCATTGCGTACCGTTCAGAGACAATGATTGTTTGTATCAGAGTGGCAAGAAGCAAGTCTGAGGCTGTTGGCTCATACGGAGGCATGTAGACAGGCGTTTTCCCTCGCTCTATTTTCAAGTGGAACAGAAAAGGAAATAGCTAGTATTGGTACATGGTACCCTCCGCCATACATCAAACGGTCGCTTGAGGATTATACAGGGTCATTCAGGTGTCCTACCGATTTCGTTTCATGCAGCCCGCAATGTTACATCTGGCTTTCAAGGCCCACTCACGAGGTTTACAGATTCTTTCACTCACTACGCGCGAACTACTAGTATTACAAAAAATGAACGGTACTTATTTGTAGGAAATTTAATGTTGTTAAATTTTGTATCGGAATTCGTTTTCGCTCGAGGTCACGGCTTTCGAATCATTCAAGCAAAACGTACAAAAGTGACCTCCAAAGGCAACTCCACCACCACAGTCATCCCTCACCAGACGGTATATTTAGCATCTTTTTTGTGGCACGCCCTCCTGCCAATGAACAAAAATTTACGACTACACGAACCATTCCTGATATTCGACTTTTCTTGGTCTCTAGTGGGTTCAAATGGCTCTGAGCACTATGGGACCTAACTTCTAAGGTCATCAGTCCCCTAGAACTTAGAACTACTTAAACCTAACTAACCTAAGGACATCACACACATCCATGCCCGAGGCAGGATTCGAACCTGCGACCGTAGCGGTCGCGCGGTTCCAGACTGTAGCGCCTAGAACCGAACATGAACAAAAGCAAAGCGAGGACAATGGAATGTAGTCGAATTAAGTCGGGTGATGCTGAGAGGATTAGATTATGAAATGAAATGGCTCTGAGCACTATGGGACTTAACGTCTGAGGTCATTAGTCCCCTAGAACTTATAACTACTTAAACCAAACCAACCTACGGACATCACACAGGTCCATGCCCGATACAGGATTAGAACCTACGGCCGAAGCGCTCCCGCGTTTCCAGACTGAAGCGCCTAGAACCGCTCGTCCACACCAGCCGGCTTAGATTAGGAAATAAGACACTTAAAGTAGTAGATGTGTTTTGCTATTTGGGGAGCAAAATAACTGATGATGTTCGAAGTAGAGAGGATGTAAAATGTAGACTGGCAATGTCTAGGAAGGCGTTTCTAAAGAAGAGAAATTTGTTAACATCGAGTATAGATTTAAGTGTCAGGAAGTCGTTTCTGAAAGTATTTGTATGGAGCGTAGCCATGTATGGAAGTGAAACATGGACGATAAAGTTTGGACAAGAAGAGAATAGAAGCTTTCGAAATGTGGCGCTACAGAAGAATGCTGAAGATTAGATGGGTAGATCACATGAGGAGGTACTGAATAAAATTGGGGGAGAAGAGAAATTTGTGATCGGTGGGCAGGACATGTTTTGAGGCATCAAGGGATCGCCAATTTAGCATTGGAGGGCAGCATGGAGGGTAAAAATCACATAGGGAGACCAAGACATCAATACACTAAGCAGATTCGGGAGGATGTAGGTTGCAGTGGGTACTCGGAGATGAAGAAGCTTGCGCAGGACTGAGTACCATGGAGAGCTGCATCAAACCAGTCTCTGGACTGAAGACCATAACAACAACAAAAACCAAAACAACAGAACACTTTACTGCTGCACACGATTTGAATCACTTCATTGTCTGCAAGAAGATAACTCAAAACTTTCATAAGTTCATTCAGCGTCATTTCTGAGTCCAAATCGGATTCTAGGACATCATGCTGACTGAATAGAGCGTGGTAAAGAAAGGCTCCAAAGTATCTCTGTAAAAATCTGCCTTCCAGTTTTCCATATATAACACTCAGGAATACGACTCTGAAATAGTTATTAGTAGAATGGACAAATTAGTGTTTCATTTCTTAACCTTAGTTAGGTTTTTTAGGTTAGATGGCCTTGGGCAAGTACAGAAAGGGCAACAGCCTCAACGGGTGCAGGGCAAAGTCAGGACATGCGGGGACCAAGCAGCCATCGGTATTGTAATTGTAAACTGTCGAAGCTGCGTTGGTAAAGTACCAGAACTTCAAGCGCTGATAGAAAGCACCGAAGCCGAAATCGTTATAGGTACAGAAAGCTGGTTGAAGCCAGAGATAAATTCTGCCGAAATTTTTACAAAGGTACAGACGGTGTTTAGAAAGGATAGATTGCATGCAACCGGTGGTGGAGTGTTCGTCGCTGTTAGTAGTAGTTTATCCTGCAGTGAAATAGAAGTGGATAGTTCCTGTGAATTATTCTGGGTGGAGGTTACACTCAACAACCGAGCTAGGTTAATAATTGGCTCCTTTTACCGACCTCCCGACTCAGCAGCATTAGTGGCAGAACAACTGAGAGAAAATTTGGAATACATTTCACATACATTTTCTCAGCATGTTATAGTCTTAGGTAGAGATTTCAATTTACCAGACATAGACTGGGACAGGTGGTAGGGACAGAGCATCGAGTGACATTATACTGAGTGCGCTATCCGAAAATTACCTCGAGCAATTAAACAGAGAACCGACTCGTGGAGATAACATCTTGGACCTACTGATAACAAACAGACCCGAACTTTTCGACTCTGTATGTACAGAACAGGGAATCAGTGATCATAAGGCCGTTGCAGCATCCCTGAATATGGAAGTTAGTAGGAATATAAAAAAAGGGAGGAAGGTTTATCTGTTTAGCAAGAGTAATAGAAGGCAGATTTCAGACAACCTAACAGATCAAAACGAAAATTTCTGTTCCGACACTGACAATGTTAAGTGTTTATGGAAAAAGTTCAAGGCAATCGTAAAATGCGTTTTAGACAGGTACGTGCCGAGTAAAACTGTGAGGGACGGGAAAAACCCACCGTGGTACAACAACAAAGTTAGGAAACTACTGCGAAAGCAAAGAGAGCTCCACTCCAAGTTTAAACGCAGCCAAAACCTCTCAGACAAACAGAAGCTAAACGATGTCAAAGTTAGCGTAAGGAGGGCTATGCGTGAAGCGTTCATTGAATTCGAAAGTGAAATTCTATGTACCGACTTGACAGAAAATCCTAGGAAGTTCTGGTCTTACGTTAAATCAGTAAGTGGCTCGAAACAGCATATCCAGACACTCCGGGATGATGATGGCATTGAAGCAGAGGATGACACGCGTAAAGCTGAAATACTAAATACCTTTTTCCAAAGCTGTTTCACAGAGGAAGACCGCACTGCAGTTCCTTCTCTAAATCCTCGCACAAACGAAAAAATGGCTGACATCGAAATAAGTGCCCAAGGAATAGAAAAGCAACTGGAATCACTCAACAGAGGAAAGTCCACTGGACCTGACGGGATACCAATTCGATTCTACACAGAGTACGCGAAAGAACTTGCCCCCCTTCTAACAGCCGTGTACTGCAAGTCTTTAGAGGAACGGAAGGTTCCAAATGATTGGAAAAGAGCACAAGTAGTCCCAATCTTCAAGAAGGGTCGTCGAGCAGATGCGCAAAACTATAGACCTACATCTCTGACGTCGATCTGTTGTAGAATTTTAGAACATGTTTTTGCTCGAGTATCATGTTGTTTTTGGAAACCCAGAATCTACTATGTAGAAATCAACATGGATTCCGGAAACAGCGATCGTGTGAGACCCAACTCGCTTTATTTGTTCATGAGACCCAGAAAATATTAGATACAGGTTCCCAGGTAGATGCTATTTTTCTTGACTTCCGGAAGGCGTTCGATACAGTTCCGCACTGTCGCCTGATAAACAAAGTAAGAGCCTACGGAATATCAGACCAGCTGTGTAGCTGGATTGAAGAGTTTTTAGCAAACAGAACACAGCATGTTGTTATCAATGGAGAGATGTCTACAGACGTTAAAGTAACCTCTGGCGTGCCACAGGGGAGTGTTATGGGACCATTGCTTTTCACAATATATATATATAAATGATCTAGTAGATAGTGTCGGAAGTCCCATGCGGCTTTTCGCGGATGATGCTGTAGTATACAGAGAAGTTGCAGCATTAGAAATTGTAGCGAAATGCAGGAAGATCTGCAGCGGATAGGCACTTGGTGCAGGGAGTGGCAACTGACCCTTAACATAGACAAATGTAATGTATTGCGAATACATAGAAAGAAGGATCCTTTATAGTATGATTATATGATAGCGGAACAAACACTGGTAGCAGTTACTTCTGTAAAATATCTGGGAGTATGCGTGCGGAACGATTTGAAGTGGAATGATCATATAAAATTAATTGTTGGTAAGGCGAGTACCAGGTTGAGATTCATTGGGAGAGTCCTTAGAAAATGTAGCCCATCAACAAAGGAGGTGGCTTACAAAACACTCGTTCGACCTATACTTGAGTATTGCTCCTCAGTGTGGGATCCGTACCAGATCGGGTTGACGGAGGAGATAGAGAAGATCCAAAGAAGATCGGCGCGTTTCGTCACAGGGTTATTTGGTAACCGTGATAGCGTTACGGAGATGTTTAACAAACTCAAGTGGCAGACTCTGCAAGAGAGGCGCTCTGCATCGCGGTGTAGCTTGCTCGCCAGGTTTCGAGAGGGTGCGTTTCTGGATGAGGTATCGAATATATTGCCTCCCCCTACTTATACCTCCCGAGGAGATCACGAATGTGAAATTAGAGAGATTAGAGCGATTAGAGCGCGCACGGAGGCTTTCAGACAGTCGTTCTTCCCGCGAACCATACGCGACTGGAACAGGAAAGGGAGGTAATGACAGTGGCACGTAAAGTGCCCTCCGCCACACACCGTTGGGTGGCTTGCGGAGTATCAATGTAGATGTAGATGTAGATGCTAAATAATGTTCATGTCTGGGGAGATTGGTGGCCAGCAGAAGTGTTTAAATTCAGAAGAGTATTCCTGGAGCCACTCTGTAGCAATCCTGGACGAGTGGGGGTCGCATTGCCCGTCCGCCGGAATGCACAATGGGAATGTGCATGTGATCAGACACGATGCTTACGTACGTGTCACCTGTCAGAGCCGTGTCTAGACCTATCAGGGGTCCCATGTCACCCCAACTGCACATGCCCAACTCCATTACAGAGCCTCCATCAGCTTGATCAGTTACCTGCTGACATGCACGGCCCATGGATTCATGAGGTTGTTTCCATACTCGTACACGTCTATCCGCTCGATACAATCTGAAACGTGACGACCAGGCAACATGTTTCCAGGCATCAACAGTCCAATGTCGGAGCCGCGCTGAGTGGCCACGCGGTTTGAGGCGTCATGTCACGGACTGCACGGCCCCTCCCGCCGGAGGTTCGAGTCCTCCCTCGCGAATGGGCGTGTGTTGTTCTTAGCATAAGTTACTTTAAGTTAGATTAAGTAGTGTGTAAGTGTAGGGTTCAAATGGTTCAAATGGCTCTGAGCACTATGGGACTTAACATCTATGGTCATCAGTCCACTAGAACTTAGAACTACTTAAACCTAACTAATCTAAGGACATCACACAACACCCAGTCATCACGAGGCAGAGAAAATCCCTGACCCCGCCGACGGGCCCAGGCGAAGTGCAAAACTTTGTGCCGTGCAGTCATCAAGTGTACACGAGTGGGCCTTCGGTTCCGAAAACTCGTATCGATGATGTTTCGTTGAACGGTTCGCACTGTGGCACTTGTTGGTGGCCCTGCACTGAAATCTGCAGCAATTTTCTGATGGGTTGCACTTCTGTCACATTGAACGGTTCTCTTCAGTCGTCGCTGGTCCTCTTCTTGCAGCATCTTTTTCAGGCTGTAGCGATGTCGGTGACTGATAGTTTTACCGGATTTCTGATGTCCACGGTACACTCGTGAAATGGTCGTATGGGAAAATCTCACTTCTACGCTAGATCGGAGATGGTGTGTCCCATCGCTCGTGCGCCGACTATAAAAAAAAAAGTGGTTCAAATGGCTCTGAGCACTATGGGACTCAACTGCTGAGGTCATTAGTCCCCTAGAACTTAGAACTAGTTAAACCTAACTAACCTAAGGACATCACAAACATCCATGCCCGAGGCAGGATTCGAACCTGCGACCGTAGCGGTCTTGCGGTTCCAGACTGCAGCGCCTTTAACCGCACGGCCACTTCGGCCGGCCCCGACTATAACACCACGTCCAAACTCACTTAAATCTTGATAACCTGCCATTGTGTCAGCAGTAACCGATGTAACAACTGCGTCAGGTACATGTTGTCTTATATATGCGTTGCCGACCGCTACGCTGTATTCTGCCTGTTTACATATCTCTGTAGTTGAATACGCATGCCTGTACCAGTTTCTTTGCTGCTTCAGTTTATAAATCAGGGGCAATCAAGAGTACACGATATATATAAAGTCTCCGTCAGTAAAGAGACAGTATTTCGTTTATTTATCGAGACGAACATCATAGTTCTCACTCATGTAATGGGCCGTTTTAGACGTTACCTTAAACTGTATGGCAATGTATGCCCACGAGCTTTTTTATGCTGCAGCATTGGCGGGATCTTTTTAATCTCTTCTTTTACAATATCGCTTGTTTGTTCGTTTTTCTCGTTTTAGTTTTTCTTGTTTACAGACGTGCCGATGACTGTAGCTTACAGTCGGATTGTGATTAGAAATTGTGGTCTTAGTCTGGGTAAACAAAAGAGAAAGATTTATTTTATCAGTCATGAGATTTCCCAAATAACACTATTTGACATTTTACAAAAAAATAATGTATCTCACAGTGTTGCAGTTCCCTGAAGTTTGCAGAGAGATATTTGTAGGGAATACATGGTTTCCAGTCTATTGGTAAGTGATAATTTTCCTGATGACGCGTTAGACGTGTTATTCTTCTTGTATCGGCAATTACGTGTCGTGACGACCGTAATTTCTAGTGTACGAAACCAGGTCACGGAATGTACAAAAATCATTGCTGGAGTAATGGAACAACTCCCCACGGAAACCGCGTATATTTTTGTTACAACAGATATCAGTGGCTGTGGAGAAGAGTCTTTATCATACTTCATGCAGGACATGGGTAGACATGCTTGGAAGGGTTGTCTCAACCGCCGAAGTGGTTCGCCAGTATTCTGAGATACCAGATATTGTGTACCACTTCATCGTGTTGCACAGTGACCAACGTTACGATGCTCTGCTTTAAAGCAGCTTCCAAATAGCATGGAGTAAGACAGTGGATTTCATTTATGGGCTTCCCGTAATTTACTGCTTTGTGAAGTAGTATGTCTCTTCCGAATTGATGTCATAGTCGCTGAGCTCATGCGTCACACAACATCCGGTGCCTGCTATCTCAGGTACACAGCATGGAAGCCACGAGTCCAGGACGTCACGCTGGCTCAATACAATCTGGTAAAGTACTAAACTTAAGTTGATACTTTTTTATTAATAAGGGTAATATCGAAATGTACCGCAGCACTTGCGAGCAATTAAAATAATCGGATTAGCTCCACTACGATTGAAACTTCAAAGCATTCTCTGATATTAAGATGACGCTTCGTCGTGATATTTAAAGCCATTCCAATATTTATGCAATGAAAAGAAGTGTTAAT
Source organism: Schistocerca serialis cubense (assembly GCF_023864345.2). NCBI lineage: Eukaryota > Metazoa > Arthropoda > Insecta > Orthoptera > Acrididae > Schistocerca > Schistocerca serialis. The sequence continues at coordinate 793,662,615 of NC_064639.1, read as the reverse complement.
TCTAAATAAAGCAGCTTATTCTCCCGGATTAATAAAAGTCACGAGAAGTTCGGGAGAGAAATACGGTTGTCTTCAGAGAGAGGGACAGCGCTTCGGAAGTGAAACGCTGAGAGGAACACGCAAGCAGCTGGTGTGACGCAAGAGCCTCTTGCAACATCGTAACGGCACTATCAGTATCCAAAGCCGGGCTACAGATGCTGTCAAGGTCCCATGGTGTAATGGTTAGCACTCTGGACTTTGAATCCAGCGATCCGAGTTCAAATCTCGGTGGGACCTAAAATTTTAAGAGAGAGTTGTAGCAGCAGGGTGCTTTCATAGTGCCATTCATGTATTCTTCAAGGTAAATTAAACGAATAGTATTGAATATCGTTTGCGACTTGAATGAAAAGGTCCGATACAGTATGATGTTTAAAGCAAACTGTGAACAGCTGGTAAGCCACGTGTGGAAAAAGAGGAACATAACATGACGACATATTACAGTATCTGAACTTTTGTACCAACTATGTCGTTGATCGGCTGCCTGAAAACTTTAATAAATTTGAATCAGTAGGATGGGAAGAAACAGGGTGAGGAGCATTTGAGTTGAAATTCTTTAACAGAGTGACCACAAGGATTACACTCACGTTTTGATGGTTCCTAAAGTCTGCAATACACAGCTAGCGAAAGAATGAAGCACATTCTTTACCGCGCCTCGATATTATAACTGGTCTGTACACTAAAATGTGCACTATGTCTACTAGCTGACTTACGCTGCAGGTGTTCTACCCAACATCTCTTCAGTCGATAGTTTAATCCTTCGTTCCTCGCGTAATACCTGCTCAGTTATTCTCCACACCAAACGAGTAACCAGAATATCTGTTCATAAGACAGAAAAGTAATCACTCTTGGGCAAGTGGAGGCATCTTTCATGACGATTTACGGAATTCTACTGAATGTAAGCTTGAATCGAAATTATTTGCTGGAATCCCAGAGATGAGAGAAGATTTAGACGATGATTTAATCGAAGAAGGGTGGACGGCATTAGAAAGGAAGCAGGAGCAACGTGTACTCGAATATCTAAACATCTTAACGCACAGAGAAGAAAGGAGGAGGCCTTTAATCAACGTTATGTCCAATGGATCCTCCTCCTGAAGGTAAAATTTTCCATGTTGTCTTTTTGCAAGGGGTAGCGTAGAGAGGAAGCTCCTTCTCGCACTATGAACATAGTTGGCAGCGGTGCAGAGATCAGGAGTCCGGATCGCTGTTACCGTACAGCAAAACTGTGACACGGCCACAATGTTTATGGAACGTCCATTAATTACGCGATGCGTTTTCTTTAAAATTTGGAGCCCTCTCACCCCTCGGTGAGATTTGGTGCGATCTGGTGGGACGACCCTACCCCCACTCCCCTCACGTGAGATTTACCCCGTAGTGGGGTAAATACACGGATAAATGATTTTGTGAGCAGCTATTAAAACATTGTAATTAAAACCCATCTTTTATTTATGAAGTGTATTAATCAGTGTTTCGACACGTAACTAAAAACACCTTATTTTACGCAGGGCAACGCTGAGTCGTACTCGGAGAGACAGACTGATAGAGACAAAAGGACAAAATGGCTCCATAGAACTTGTATTAATTGTTTTGACGGATCCTTAGAAACTGCCCTTTTATTTCTATGTCGTGTACATTAGGTGATATTGAACCTTTACCTACTATTACCTTAAAGATGAAAGACAACGTTGTTTGTACCTTCCTTTCAACGGTATGATTACGTGGCTTTCAGTCTCTTGATTTAAACGATCGCTAAGAGAATTCTTATCGGTGAACAGCATAGTTTCTTCCACAGACGATTAACTTCATGCTCGCTCTTGTGTCTGCACTGCCAGCATGCCACTTAACATACGCATTATAGAAGTTACGATTGTGATAGAAGTTCATGGTGAACACAGTAACATTGGCTTTATACGCGTTCAGAATATAATGGCTGACACTCAGTGCTCTCGATCGGCGAGGCACTTACTCGTATTTCAAAGCAGCGAATCCCAGGCATGCACACGTGTAAAGCATTAGGCTTTAAAGATTGGCGAGCACTTTAATATTGTCTATACTCTGGATTAATTATACAAAACAAAACGTTTTCCAGTATAGTAATGTATATTTTATTAATCAAAAAGTTAAAGTGAGAAAGTGAGATTTACTTCCCCCCCCCCCGCCCCACGTCAACCTTTATGAGATTTGGTGAGATTTTGCTAGAACCCTCCCTCCACCTCCTCGTTCTGAGCTCACGTAATTAATTGATGTCCCCTTAGAATGACTGAAAAATTGCTTACAAACACTTAAATGATTGCAACAACCAAAATGAGAAATACTTAAATGTTTTTTGTTATGAAACTGCGTTATCACAAAACATATCTTCATAATGATTTACGTTACGACACGATAAATGTTAATTTTTATAAAAAATCTTAAATGAATGAAAGCAGTTGCTGTTAGGCTGAACAGTAATTTGACGCAAAGGCTCATACCTGGTGATAACAAAAATGGCTCTGAGCACTATGCGAGTTAACATCTGAGGTCATCAGTCGCCTAGAACTTAGAACTAATTACACGTAACTAACCTGAGGACACCACACACATCCATGCCCGAGGCAGGATTCGAACCTGCGACCGTAGCAGTCGCGCGGTTCCGGACTGAGGTCATCAGTCGCCTAGAACTTAGAACTAATTACACGTAACTAACCTGAGGACACCACACACATCCATGCCCGAGGCAGGATTCGAACCTGCGACCGTAGCAGTCGCGCGGTTCCGGACTGAGCGCCTAGAACCGCTAGACCACCGCGGCCGGCTTCAGACTTCATCCAAGTAATAGTTAGCTTCAGGAAGAAGTGAGAAACAGTAAAGATATGACAACAATAAATGGATAACAGAGTAATGTCATGAAATATTTCTATAAGAAAATATACAAGGTGACAGTTATCGAACTATATGAAATAAAATAGCCATAACTTCTAAAAGGTTTGTGTTAGGACGTTCAAGCTTTACGGTTGGCCGCGGGGCATCACGGGAATTAGTATGCGCATGCGCACGCGACTTCTTTTTGTCGACCATTTGCACGTGAAAATGTGGCGGAACAGGGTGCATGAAGGTATAGCGCTTGTGAAGGCCTAATATGCGAGCAATAACAGCCCAACTGCTGCTCAAAATAAAGTTTGCGACCGAGTTCAAACTAAAGACAACCGGTCGAAGTGTGCTATAATCAAGAATTTGATTCGCAAGTTTGAGAGAACGGGTAGTGCTCGTGATAACCGTGTTAGCAATGGCGGTCGCCTAAAAAGGGTTCAAATGGCTCTGAGCACTATGGGACTTAACTGCTAAGGTCATCAGTCGCCTAGAACTTACAACTACTTAAACCTAACTAACCTAAGGACATCACACACATCCATGCGCGAGGCAGGATTCGAACCTGCGACCGTTGCAGTCGAACGCCCAAAAAGGCTGAAAACGCCTGGAAACATCGAGAAGAAACGCGTTATGTTTCAAACCAGCTCCAGGAAATCGACCAGACGAGCTGCACAACAGGTGGCAATCAACTGGGGCGACACTGCGACAAACTGTTGTTGCAGACCTGCATCTCTTCCTATACAAAACTCAAACTCATCAGCCAGAGCGAGAGCACCAGCAGCAGCGAGTACTGTTTGTATAAAGCGTTTATTTTGCATTTTGTTTACGACCTTCCACTAAGGAAGGGATTCTATTTGTGTTTATCTGCTCTGCATAGTAACTAACAGTTCTTGATAAAACTTTACGTAGTTTTCGTGTTAGATTTCTTAGTGTTTTCTTGATCGTTTAGAACAGAAAGCGCCCTAAAACCGTCTTTTGTTTGTTTCGCGGCCGTTAGCCACTAGTCACTTGAATCAGCAGTTGTCTTGTGACAGCCAGAGCGAGAGCACCAGCAGCAGCGAGTACTGTTTGTATAAAGCGTTTTTGTACTTATTTGCTGCGCTTAGCTTTTAAATAGTTTTTCTGGGAAAACCTAGCGTAGTTTTCGCGTCTCGTATTTCAGTGAGTGTTTCTTGATTATCAGAGTAGCTCATCAGAAGATTATCTTGGGAATTTGTCACCGTATAGAGTAGGGTAAACATAGTCATGTGTAGGGACTGTGGTTGTTGTGAGCGGACGCAAGGAGAATTGGCCACTCTTCGGGGGCAGGTGGAGGCTTTGTCTGTTAGGCTCATCGAGCTTGAGGCGCAGGCGTCGGCTCGTAGTGGCGTTGGGGCAACTGTGGTGAGACCTATGCCTACTTCGGTGGCCTTGGAATCACATGGAACCCCTGATGTCGCTGCGTCTTCCGGCAGTGAGCATCTTACCGGCCAGCCATCACTCCAGGGTGAATGGCGGACAGTGGTGGGCTCGCGCGTGCCTGGCCGAAAGGCGAAGGTGGGATCTGGCCGCGTGGCAGCTGCCTTACCCCTTTCCAACAGGTACGGGGTGCTTCCTAGTGGTGATGACATCGTTTCCGAGCCACCACAGGATGCCTCGCCTGTTGGGCCAGTGGCCGATTCTCCGGCAAGGTCCCGACAGTCACAGAGGGCGGGCCTATTAGTTATAGGGAGCTCCAACGTTAGGCGGGTTATGGAGCCCCTCAGGAAAATAGCGGGTAGGTCGGGGAAGAATGCCAGTGTGCACTCGGTGTGCTTGCCGGGGGGTCTCGTCCGTAATGTGGAGGAGGCCCTTCCGGCAGCTATTGAACGCACTGGGTGTGACCGGCTGCAGATAGTAGCACATGTCGGAACGAATGACGCCTGCCGCTTGGGTTCTGAGGCCATCCTTGGTTCCTTCCGGCGGCTGGCTGATTTGGTGAAGACAACCAGCATCGCACGCGGAGTGCAAGCTGAGCTTAATATCTGCAGCATAGTGCCCAGAGTCGATCGCGGTCCTCTGGTTTGGAGCCGTGTGGAGGGTCTAAACCAGAGGCTCAGACGACTCTGCGACTATAATGGTTGCAAATTCATCGACCTCCGTTATTGGGTGGAGAACTGTAGGGCCCCCCTAGACAGGTCAGGCGTGCACTACACACCGGAAGCAGCTACTAGGGTAGCAGAGTACGTGTGGCGTGCACACGGGGGTTTTTTAGGTTAGAGGGACCCCCCCTTGGGCGAAACGATAAAATACCTGACGGCTTACCAGAGAGGACATTATCATCGTTGATAAAGAACGTCCGTCCTCAGAGACCAAAAACAGGAAAAGTCAACGTAATATTGGTAAACTGCAGGAGTATCCAGGGCAAGGTTCCTGAATTAGTATCTCTTATTGAAGGAAATAGTGCGCATATAGTATTAGGAACGGAAAGTTGGTTAAAACCGGAAGTGAACAGTAACGAAATCCTAGACACAGAATGGAATATATACCGCAAGGATAGGATAAACGCCAATGGTGGAGGAGTATTTATAGCAGTAAAGAATTCAATAATATCCAGTGAAGTTATTAGCGAATGCGAATGTGAAATAATCTGGGTTAAGTTAAGTATCAAAGGTGGGTCAGATATGATAGTCGGATGCTTCTATAGACCACCTGCATCAGCAACCGTAGTAGTTGAGCGCCTCAGAGAGAACCTGCAGAACGTCGTGAAGAAGTTTCGTGATCATACTATTGTAATAGGGGGAGACTTCAATCTACCAGGTATAGAATGGGATAGTCACACAATCAGAACTGGAGCCAGGGACAGAGACTCTTGTGACATTATCCTGACTGCCTTGTCCGAGAATTACTTCGAGCAGATAGTTAGAGAACCAACTCGTGAAGCTAACGTTTTAGACCTCATAGCAACAAATAGACCAGAACTTTTCGACTCCGTGAATGTAGAAGAGGGTATCAGTGATCATAAGTCAGTGGTTGGATCAATGACTACAAGTGTAATAAGAAATGCCAAGAAAGGAAGGAAAATATATTTGCTTAACAAGAGTGATAGGGCACAAATCGCAGAATATCTGAGTGACCACCATCAAACGTTCATTTCTGAGGAAGAGGATGTGGAACAAAAATTGAAAAAATTCAGAAACATCGTCCAGTACGCCTTAGATAAGTTCGTACCGACTAAGGTCCAAAGCGAGGGGAAAGATCCACCGTGGTATAACAATCATGTACGAAAGGTACTACGGAAACAAAGAAAGCTTCATCATAGGTTTAAGAGTAGTCGAATCATAGCTGATAAGGAAAAGCTGAACGCAGCGAAAAAGAGCGTAAAGAGAGCAATGAGAGAAGCATTCAACGAATTCGAACATAAAACATTGGCAAACAAGCTAAACAAGAACCCTAAAAAGTTTTGGTCATATGTAAAATCGGTAAGCGGATTTAAATCCCCTATTCAGTCACTCGTTGACCACGATGGCACCGAAACAGAGGACGACCGAAGGAAGGCAGAAATACTGAATTCAGTGTTCCGAAACTGTTTCACTGCGGAAAATCGTAACACGGTCCCTGACTTCAGCCGTCGCACGGACACCAAAATGGAAAATATTGAAATAAACGATATCGGAATTGAAAAACAACTGCTATCACTTAGTAGCGGAAAAGCATCCGGACCAGACGAGATACCCTTAAGATTCTACAGTGATTATGCTAAAGAACTTGCCCCCTTTCTATCAGCAATTTATCGTAGATCGCTGGAAGAACGTAAAGTACCTAGCGACTGGAAGAAAGCGCAGGTCGTTCCCATTTTCAAGAAGGGTCATAAATCAGATGCGAATAATTATAGGCCTATTTCGCTTACGTCAATCTGTTGTAGAATAATGGAACATGTTTTGTGTTCTCGTATTATGACGTTCTTAGATAATACAAATCTCCTTCATCATAACCAACATGGATTCCGCAAACAGAGATCATGTGAAACTCAGCTCGCCCTATTTGCCCAAGAAATTCACAGTGCCGTAGACACTGGCGAGCAGATTGATGCCGTATTCCTGGACTTCAGGAAGGCATTTGATACGGTTCCGCACTTACGTTTAGTGAAAAAAATACGAGCTTACGGAATATCGGACCAGGTTTGTGATTGGATTCAGGATTTCCTAGAAGAAAGAACACAACATGTCATTCTTAACGGTTCAAAATCTGCAGATGTAGAGGTAATTTCGGGAGTACCGCAGGGAAGCGTGATAGGACCTTTATTGTTTACAATATACATAAATGACTTAGTTGACAACATCGGTAGCTCCGTGAGGCTATTTGCAGATGACACGGTTGTCTACAAGAAAGTAGCAACATCAGAAGACTCGTACGTACTCCAGGAGGACCTGCAGAGGATTAATGCATGGTGCGACAGCTGGCAGCTTTCCCTAAACGTAGATAAATGTAATATAATGCGCATACATAGGGGCAGAAATCCATCCCAGTACGATTATGCCATAGGTGGTAAATCATTGGAAGCGGTAACGACCGTAAAATACTTAGGAGTTACTATCCGGAGCGATCTGAAGTGGAATGATCACATAAAACAAATAGTGGGAAAAGCAGGCGCCAGGTTGAGATTCATAGGAAGAATTCTAAGAAAATGTGACTCATCGACGAAAGAAGTAGCTTACAAAACGCTTGTTCGTCCGATTCTTGAGTATTGCTCATCAGTATGGGACCCTTACCAGGTTGGATTAATAGAAGAGATAGACATGATCCAGCGAAAAGCAGCGCGATTCGTCATGGGGACATTTAGTCAGCGCGAGAGCGTTACGGAGATGCTGAACATGCTCCAGTGGCGAACACTTCAAGAAAGGCGTTACGCAATACGGAGAGGTTTATTATCGAAATTACGAGAGAGCACATTCCGGGAAGAGATGGGCAACATATTACTACCGCCCACATATATCTCGCGTAATGATCACAACGAAAAGATCCGAGAAATTAGAGCAAATACGGAGACTTACAAGCAGTCGTTCTTCCCACGCACAATTCGTGAATGGAACAGGGAAGGGGGGATCAGATAGTGGTACAATAAGTACCCTCCGCCACACACCGTAAGGTGGCTCGCGGAGTATAGATGTAGATGTAGATGTAGATTAAGCCCCAGGGCCGTGGAATAGCGGCTGTGGTTCGCCAATATAACTGATGGAAAGGACTTTGATGTGAATATGGTTTGGTTTTACGACGAAGCTCACTTTCATTTGGATGGGTTCGTCAGTAAACAAAACTGGCGCATTCGGGCGACTGAGAATCCGCATTTCGCAATCGACGTGTCTCTTCACCCTCAAAGCATGACTGCGTGGTGTGCAGTTTTCAGTCACGGAATGATCGGTACGATATTCCTTGATGGCACGGTGAGTACCGAACGGTACGTGAAGGTTTTGGAAGGTGATTTCATCGTCGTTATCCAAAGTGACCCTGATTTCGATAAGATGTTGTTCATACAAGACGGAGCTCGACCCAATCGAAGCAGGAGAGTCTTTGATGTCCTGGAGCACTTTGGGGACCGCATTCTGGCTCTGGGGTACCCAGAGGCCACTGACATGGGCCTCGATTCGCCGCCATATTCTCCGGATCTGAACACATGCGACTCCTTTTTATGGGTCTATAGTAAAGACAAGGTGTACAGCAATAACCACAAAACCATTGCTGAGCTGAAAACAGCCATTCAGGAGATCATCCACAGCGTCGACGTTCCGACACTTCAGCGGGTCATGCAGAATTTCGCTATTCGTCAGCGCCACATCATCGCTAATGATGGCAGGCATATCGAACATGTCGTAACCTTAATACGGATATCTGCAGTGACGTTTACATGCTGAATAAAGTGTGTGCACGGCGTAGTTTGTAACTAATTTACGTTTTTTTTCATATAATTCAATAATTGTGGAGGCTACAGATGTTACTAATACGCTTGCTTCAGCAACGGTCGATATCCGGTATGTCAGAACCGACTTCGGTATTGATCTGTAAATGTAGCCATCTCATGTATTCCATATCGACTGTCGCAACAATAAATCTTGAGCGAATTGGAAATCTCTAAATGGGTGTTCTAATTTTTTTCCGGTAGGGTCTTTGTTGTAAATAATTATTTAGTGTTTCTCCTGTCCTCATATGATAAACAAATAAAGTTAGTTACATACACACGTCGCGGAAATGCTCAGCCAACCTCACTGGCTGGCGCTATAAAGCGCGTTGTGCAGCACCGTGTTAACATTCCGTTAGCGTACATTCCTAGAAGGCAACCAGACTACGGCTCCCTCCCACGTACATCTTGCGAAAACAGCGTAAAGGGATTTTCTATTGATGACAGACTGCAAAGTACCGAAATACATGCCTAGACTATTGAGTACTAAATATCTGGCATTTTCTCAGCCTTACCCAGTGACGCGGCTGGCTGGACGTGCAGCGCGTGCTGGCAGGGATTTCTGCAAGGGCTGCCCCGCAGACGCCGCAGGATGGGAGGAGGCCAGGAAGAATCTGTTTTATGGCCGAACCGTTTATGGTGGCGGTTTCGCAGCGCCTATATTAGGGGCAGTGTTTCGATTACTCTTTTTAGGTGACATGGCAGCCTGGATTACGTCCATCAATTCTCGAGAGTATAACGGCAATATTTCATATATGCAAGCCTCGGAGGTGGCAGCTGTATGTTGCAGTAATAGAATCCTCCTGAGGCACCGGAAGGTATCCGTAATGTGGACGGTAAATGTCCATTGGTCTTATGATACATTTTACTGTTTTACTGTGATTCCTTTTTTTCTTTTACTGAGGTTGCAGAGAGGTCGCGGACATCATCTTTTTTAGCGTGTATTGAACAATTCCATTACTCTTAAGCTGAGGGCCCAGGATAATGTAGTTAACACCAAATCAGCATATTAACTAAACGGTATACATCATGAGGTTACTTTCTTGGAATTTTAAGTAATGATATCACTTTTGGTACAAGAGAATATGGCAAATAGTTTGCAAACACCCCCAACGCACTAGGCGCGTCGTGATCTGATCTCAGTCCCCACCTTCCACGACCCTTCAGCACGGAGAACGAATACAAGAATTAAAGTTGCTATAGTGGAAGCAGCGACTTGACCCCATTATTGAAAACAGTATTAGAGAAACACTGAGTAGAACTTTCGAAGATGTCTGTTTTTTGGCCGCGATATGGTTATTAGAATCTGAAAGCAGTTTCCAGTAAATGGTAAATACTAGGTGTAATACCAAACTCCCGCAGTGGATAGCTTCCCAGTTAACGAAAAGAAAATCTAATACATCTTTTTCCTACCCCCCGCGCCTAATACACACATAAAAAAAATCCTGGCGGAGATTCGAGTCCTCTCTTGGGCATGGGTGTGTGTGTGTTGTTCTTAGCATAAGTTAGTTTAAATTAGTTTAAGTAGTGTGTAAGTCTAGGGACCGATGACCTAAGCAGTTTCATTCCGTAAGAATGACCGGATTGCCTCCAGACACGTCTCCGACGATTTTCTGGATCAAGGTATCTGCGACACTCATCGGTGAAGAGAACGTGATGCCAATCCTGAGCATTTCATTCGGCCTCCTGTTGTGCCTATCTGCATCGCGCTACATGGTGTCGTAGTTGCAAAGACGAACCTCGCCGTGGACGTCGGGAGTGAAGTTGCGCATCTTGCAGCCTATTGCGCACAGTTTGAGTCGTCACGCGACGTCCTGTGGCTGTACGAAAAGCATTATTCAACATGGTGGCGTTACTGTCAGGGCTCCTCCGAGCCATAATCCGTAGGTAGCGGACATCCACTGCAGTAGTAGCCCTTGGGCGGCCTGAGCGAGGCATGTCATAGACAGTTCCTGTCTCTCTGTATCTCCTCCATGTCCGAACAACATCGCTTTGGTTCACTCCGAGACGTCTGGACACTTCCCATGTTGAGAGCCCTTCCTGACATAAAGTAACAACGCGGACGCGAGTGAACCGTGGTGTTGACCGTCTAGGCGTGGTTGAACTACAGAGCCGTGTACCTCCTTCCTGGTGGAATGACTGCAACTGATCGGATGTGGGACCCCTTCCGTCTAACAGGCGCTGCTCATGTATGGTTGTTTACATCTTTAGGGGGGTTCCTGACATCTCTGAACAGTCAAAGGGACTGTATCTGCGATACAATATCCACAGTCAATGTGTATCTTCAGGAGTTCTGGGAACCGCGGTGATGCAAACGTTTATTGATGTGTCTATATGAAACAGCGATAGTACTGCGCGCCTAGAGGTGGTAAGTATCACATCGATAAGGAGCGAGACAAAATTATAGCGCACGGCAGATGCTATTCAGTCTGCAAGAGAATTAAAGTTCAGGGAGAAGAAACTAAAATTTTCATGCTTGCCGATGGTATTCAAATTCTGACAAGGATGGCAAAGGACATTGAAGATGGAGTGAACGGAGTGCATTGTATCTTGAAAAGGGGTTATAAAATGAACATCAACAACCGTAAAAGAAGGAACTGGAATGTAGTCGAATTAAATCTGGCGTTTCAAAAGGTCTTAGATTACGAAATGAGACACAGTAGTTATAGTACTAGTAGTAGTACTAGTAGTAGTAGCAGCAAGAGTTGGGTGTGCTGCTTGCTTAATTCCCTATTGCAGTTTTGTGGGATTGTTCTGTTTATACATCCTCCATTTATCTCCCTTGAGATCAGATACTGCAGAACTTGTGGATCTTTACATATGGTCTTTATGTCTTAGTTTTCCGGATCTGCCATATTGTTTGAATTGGAAGTGTGTATCTGTAGGCTGGAAAATTTCCTGTTTCAAAGTTGGTATTATTTGCGTCTACTCTAGTGGCTCTATTTGTGATTGTTCATAAACTACAGAATCTTTTGTTTTGTTGGTGACTTTTAATGAGATTCTTGTTTCAGTCGCACATACTTCTTGTATTCATCTTTTGATTCTGCAGCTCCTGTCTTTCTTTTCGTGTTTGCAGTTAAATTATTGGACATAGATTCCGCCTTTTATGCAAAACACTGTCTTTTTTTGTTATCCAAACACGTTTCTGCCCCCCCCCCCCCCTATGCCATCACCAGAGGTTTTTGTTTATTGAAAGCTGTAAAACATTAATATATTTTAGGTTGTTACTAATCTAACAAAGTGAGGCCTAGAGGAACTTGTAAACAGATAAGGGATGAATTCACAACAAACACACAAAACCTTAGTCAATACAGATCAACGCAACAAACAAACAATGAGAGCATGCAAGACACAACAGTGGAACAACACAAACACAAAAGAAAATGGCACATACTGATCTACAATAACAAAATTGTCCACAGAATTGGCAAGATACTGAAGAAAAGGGGACTTCAAATAGGATACAGGACAGACAACACAACACAGAAAAACTCAGAACACAGGAGACACCCACAGATAAATTCAACAGATCAGGAATATATAAACTCGTATGCAACACTGGCCAGTTGGTATACATAGGACAAACATGCAAGAACTTCAAAACAAGATAATCAAAACACTTCACAGACATAAAAAGTAACTGCTCCCATAGCACATTTGCTGATCACCGTATATCCCATAAATGCCACCAAACTACAGGAGCAACAGACTATAAATACTGAAATCCAGCCACAGCCTATACCATAAACTGACAACAGAAGAGAATTTCCATAAACAGAAGGAAATAGTAGAAGGCAAACAAGTTTTAAATGAAAACACTACACTCTGTAAAGGGTTTCTGTAAAGGCGCATTATATTAATGAATTTTACGCGCGCGCACACGCACACGCACACACACACACACACACACACACACACACACACACACACGCACACACACACACACACACATATACACACACACAGAGAGAGAGAGAGAGAGAGAGAGAGAGAGAGAGAGAGAGAGAGAGAGAAAATGAACAAAATTAAAATTCGCCGCCAAACTCTCTCGGGAACAAATGAACGCCGACAGGGTTAGGAAACAGAACAACGTAGTGCTCACCTAATTTTGCGAAGTGGAAAAGGCGTTTGGTAAAACGAAATTACACAAAGTACGTTATTATGTGTGTGTGCAGTGCCCTCAGAACGCAAAAGAAGAAGGATCAGTCACATAAAACGAGAGAAGTAACAGATATATATGTCAAACATTTTGCCACACGAAAACCACGTTTTTAAAAAATCAAGGGATGTGTTAACTTGCTGATGAAATTCGCATATACATCGTTTGGATTGCAAATGACAAACTATCGGTGCACGGCACTATACAGATGATCCTGCAAAACCATATAATGTAAAATCACCTTAATAAGAAAAAAGAACAAAAACCTTCTTTAGGGCACACTTTGTTAGACCAGTTACAACCAAAGATATGTTCACTTTCTGCAGTATTCAATGGACAAAACCCACTGACTATGGCAAAGAGGTGCCGAAATGTGTTTAGGTAAAGAGAAAAAGTGTTTTGCATAAAAGGCGGAACCTATATCAAATAACATACTTGATATGTTTCTGTGATGTGAGCCATCCAGACTGGGGCCACATTATGTAGCACTGACCTGAGAAACGCCTTGTAAGTATGTAGCACAGTTACACTGTTGGTACAATGTGCCCTGTCTCTAAACGTCTTGATTAATTCTTCTTCGCATCCTGATTTTGCTACTGTCACCACGATGTCTTGGTTGCAAGACACTGTTCCGTCTAGTTATCTGATTAGATATATTGAGGTCTTCGTGGGGACGAAATCTTGACGCCATAGATTGAGTGTGACACCTTTCCGATACTCGGTTCTATCCATTGTTTCGTTCCTTTGTTGGAAAATTGTTAGGTGGGTCTTGAGGGTACTTAGCCGTATTTTCTACTTTTCTAGCGATGGTTCTAATTTGAGAATTACTGGCCATTCATTTCTGAGAGTCTTACTGCTGTTTGTGACTGACATTAGTATCCCGCGTCGTCGGCATAAAACGCCAGTCCTTCGTTCCCCTAGGTGGGTTGGGAATGTCTGCCATATAAAGTGAATGGAGCAGTGCTGCCTATCGCACTCTTGCCTCTGGGTAAAAGGTATCAGAGAGTTTTCCATTTATATATGCTCTGGTTAGCCTTTGGCCCAGTGTGTTTTAAGAAGATGTATGAGTATTAAGTCTTGTGCAAGTCCAGTTGGTGACAGCTGTTATGTTACATTTTCTTGAAGGCCCTTTCGGTGTCCAGCATCACCGCATTAATTGAGGCTTTTGCTGATTTTATTACAGAGACGTAGAAAAGGACTGATAGTTGCTTGTTCCATACGGAAGCAGACTTCTATTCTTGGTATGAGATTTTTTTTTTCTTTTGCATATTTCTGGAGACGAGTGACAAGCATAGCTTTAAAAAGCTGCTGGTACGATTGAATCGTACCCGGGATTTTAGCTGCATTATCACCTTTGTGGTTTTCCACTTCTTTGGTATATTTTGTAGTTCGTGAATAATTTTACTGCACCTGAAATAGTAGCTTAGACGCAAAAGCTATTGGCTGCTCTGTACCATGAACATTCTTATGCGACATGACGTCCCCAACCCTGTATTGTGATGTGGTGGTTGTAAGGGTCAGGGGGTTGCCTGGAGTGAACGTCGCTAAGCACAGACCGGCCTCATCTCTTTTTCAGTTGCAAGAATGCTTTGTGACACTCATGAGACGGCACGAACTGAATGCCTTTCTTCCACATATGGTTCAACGGATGCATCGGGTGAGCTGCCTGGCGAGTGAGCTTTGAGCAGTAATTCGCTTTTCCCAGAAAAGACTTCAAGTTTTCTGGAGCTGGCAACTTATTAATAGCGTCAACTTTCTCTGACATAGGTATGTTCCCTTTTCTGCTTAACATGTACCCAGAATATTGCTTGAACAAGGCACAGAATTTGCATTTCTCCATGTTACAACTAAAACCGTTTTCTGTTATCCGCTAAAATAGTGTTTAAATTTTGCTTATATTCTTCCTTGGTAGCTCCATCACCCAAATTTCATTCAAACAGCCTCTGTACTTCTGAATACATTGGGCTACTCGCTCTGCGTATCTTAACAAAAATTTTGGTGTTGAGGCGACCCCAAATGGTACTTTGCAAGCTTGCTACTCACGTTTAGAATCTGGACTTTAATAAAAATGGCACGGTAATGTTACTCAGAACACAGGAGAAGTTGTGATCTAAGTGACAATAGATTTAGTCAAACGTAACATAATAAGACAAAACAATGACTGAAGAAACGTCACACAAACATCTTTATTTGACAAACGCTTTCACTAACATGGGGTCTATGGTGGACAAAGTGATCAGTTGGGGATCGACACACGACACTAGCCAGAACACTAATCGCTCTATCTGACCTCATACACGTGAGTCTGGGATTTGGCACAACAACTACCCCACAATCAAGCATCTATACTCCACGATTCCAAAAAGAAAATATGGTTCGAAAGAACAGGGTGCTGAGATACATATACTGGAGCCCTACGGCGTAGCAGCGAATACTTTACCATCCTCCTGGTCAGGGCGGCACACCACGATGCGTTCGGCGACTGAAGTCATGGACGGCCGCAGTCTGTTATTAATGGCGCGCACCCGAAAAAAGCAAGTACGCTGTTTCACGTTCGGTTAATTCGGAACGTAGGTACTTTCCTATGAGCCTCTGAAACCTCAGTGGATTCCAGTGTGCAGGTGGACCCGTTTGCTGGTCTGTCAAGCTGATTTGACTCTGTGCCATGACTGTGCGTGACGGAATATGTCAAATGTTTAGACGACCGACTCAAGACAAATAAGTACACCCACGCGTCACTCGTTGTGCGTGATGCTAGAAGCAGCACCTCTGACAGTTCAGAAGGTGACTGGCATAGGCTCTAAGTGGCACACCAGCAAAGGACACAAGTATCACGGTTCAGGTAGAGACCTGCAGTTCTTTACTAGTGAAGCGCCAGTACAACAGTGATCTCTTCTCTTCCTGTCCGCTTTCTCGTGAGCTTGGTAGCAAAGCACATTTACATCTTAGATTTCCCCCATTTTAGCACAAACACATCACGAGCTGGAGTGCGGCATTCGTAGCTCGGAGAGTGCCCCCTGCTCTGCATTCACCGATTTGACCAGTCAGAGACTTTAAAATTATTTGGGAGAAACAGAAAAAAGATTCAGCTTCGCGGCCTCTTTCCCATGTCGTTACGCCATGTCTTTTGCTAACAACATGACCAAGATGGAACCACATTCCTCCCTAAAAACCTTGCTATCTCCCCTGTTGCGTCCATTTCGAAGTATCCAAAGAATGACCATAAACTCGCTAAAAGCCTCGTGCCTTCACAAATATGTTTAGTAACAGAGTCTGGATGTCTGGGCGCCAGTGACCTGCCCACGGGAATTTGCAGAACGCTCACAGTTTGCTAGTCGGCTTCCTGCCTAACAAGGGCCCATCCTCTGCTTTATTGCCGGTCTACAATGCGCTGGCCATTACAGCAGCGACTTCTCAGCGCTAGTCAGTCTTCCCATAACCGGCTGGGCACCAACCAACGTGTCTGCACAATGAGGTCTCGGAACTAGGCTGTCCGGAAATATTTCCACCCAGGTTCCACTAAAATAGAAACGCCCTTCTCTCGGCCCACCGTCGCCATGCTTTTACTGCAGTCGTTTAAATCTGCACCCTATTCCTTTGAATGCAGGTCAAGTTTACCGTTATTCCTTCCCTACAGCACGCAAGCAAAACATTAACTACTGCCCACCATTTCATCACGATGTATGAAGTTAAATTGCAATAAAGATCATATTCCCTAAGAACATGAAGCGGCATAACACCGAATCAGAAGTGAGGGTGCCCTGCAATCTCTCAATGTTTTTTGTATTAATACTGAAAAGTGGCATTTAATCCAGCTTTCCTGTAATTTTGTAGTTTTATTAAGTTCTACAAAGTGTCTCATCTCTACCTGTGTTTTATCATGCCTTGAGGAGGCAGGGTGGACGTGTGGGGGGAGATCACGCTGGGAACCGAATTGATTGATTTTTATCTATATTTTAACGTGTTTGTTATTCAGCACCCTGTAACATTATGTGATTGCCTTATCATTTTAAATCATTCACTAATCGAGCAGTAGCTCGGCAACAGCTACAGTTAGGAAATAGCGTTGTGAGAAAGTAAAAGGTGAATGACCTGTGACGTAACGTGTTTATTGTCGATGCGCCGTCAGAGATGCACTGAGCTACTGACTTTGAAAACCGCGGCGCGAAAAACAGGCAGAAGAAGAAAACTTTTACACATTCTTTTGATGTAGAGATATTCTCGAAGAACAGTTACTCAGTTACTCATTTTCTCTTGTCTCTTGTAACTTGTGTCGGACGCGCATGTCTTGCCGCCGTATTATTATTGTTAAAAATAATATTATTTTAGTATAAACTAAAAGTGCAATACTAAAAGTTGCATTACTGCATAGCAGTAGATTTATTGTGCGACGTGTATGTGAAAACGTCAAAGGAATTATTTTCATTACGAGAAGAGAAGTGCCAGTCAAAACGGCATCCATGTTAAATCCTTCATTGCAGTGTAAGTTCATCTATTAATTGCCATAAATTCAGAGTTACATGGAACTGGTGTATGGACTATTTATTTATTACAGAATCTATGTCTCACTCTTTCATGAATTTATTTAATTTTCTTTATGTTTCTGCCAAATAGAGAGTTCACAGTCACGAAATCTTTCGTCGAGATCGGACGGAAGTTGCATGCGGCGAAATATTTTCTCCACGCCATATTCTACTAGTAAATGCATGATAAACTACGGTGCCTTATGAATTTCATGTTGAGCTATCCAAAAATAATTATATTTTGAATACGAATTTACTCTCTTCTGCAATGCAACTTCCGACTGATCAGACGATCCTACAAGAGACAGCCGCACACGGTCGGCGTTCGCAAATATATTTCCACCTCTGATTATAGCTATATGTTACAGCACAAAAGTAAACATATTGTTATAATTAGCGACTACGAACGGGGACATTTATAACTGTATGTTTATGTATACACATTATGTAAACATATCGTTATAACCCCCATGGACGACTGTTAGATTGTATGAGTGTGGGTGTAATTGCAAATGCATGCACATTGGTAAATTCAGGTGGACTTACTTGGTTCAGCTTCGTAACAGCGCCTGGGAACGGCCATAGAATTCAAGTTTCGAATTTAAGTTTTCATAGGCTTCCATTTGCCTCGTATTTCTTAACACAGGGGCTCACGATTGGTTCCCTCGGACCCACACGCAAGATAAGTATGTATTCAAATTTTACATGATGAACAGATGGAAAATTTTGAGCAAAGTAACCAGACGATATTTATCTTATCTTCTAAATGGAGCAGACGCCAGGATCAAGGAAAAATCGTCTTGCCGATTGGTAAGTTTGCCCCCCACAAGGTTCTTTCTTTACCTGTCCACAGAGACGAACGAATCGGATTTTGTGCAGAGTTAGTCACTCGCTGTGATGTGGTCTGGTGAGTATGACGTGCCACTTACATGTGCACTTGGAAAGTGATTCTGAAAGGGAATTAGATCAGATTCTTGTGTTAGAAGGTTTCTATAATTTTTAAAGTCATTTGTTGGGAGCATTATGGGATTCTCACGACTAACAGCTTTTCTATTGTTCAACTTGATTCTAATGGGACTGACTTTGTTCTTTCTGTGTTCACGACTCACCTCATCACTGTGATACCAATTACGTTTACACTTCTTTTTGCTGTGAGTTACAAACCAGTTTTGACGAATCAACATTTACAAGAAAATAGTGAATTCTTATTCTTTGAATGTTTGACTCTTCATGTGCGAATATAGGTGATGAATGTAATGAAAAATAGCTTCCCTTAAGGAAGATTGTGTTAGTATTTGATAAGTCTTAAATATTTACTGAAGTTGAGGGACCGATGACCTTTGCAGTTTGGTCCCTTTAATCTTTAAACCAGCCAACCAACCAACCAAAGTTGAGAAATACATTCCATTTCATGTAATTCACGTAACATCAAGAGTACTGTGGGCCCTTCTTATTGGCCATGATATGGTAACATCAACCTGTGCTCTATTTACCACTAAATGAAGCCACTCGACAAACCAACGGCATCATGAAGTGAAGTAAAAACAAAAAATTTATAACTGGAAGTGTAATAGATCGACCAGCGTATTTGGAATTTTATTACTTGAATAACATTGTTTTCTTGCATATTGTCACATAAATAATTTTCCTAAGTCAATTTACAAGTAGTACCCATCCTATCCCTTTGTATGAACCGAGATAATCTGTAAATGAATTGAAAATGAAGTGAACATTAATTTATTGGATTATCAAAAAGTAATTTTTCCAACTTTTGGACAATTGCGTAATAATGAAATCTTTGGTTGCAGTACGAATGATGTCAGAAAGAGAATGATGCAAAAGCCAGTATTAATTCATTGGTTAAAAATAGAATAACTTTCATAATAAAAAACTGGTAGTAAAAATTTACGTAACTTCGAACAGAATTTCATTCTCAGAGCACAGTTCTAATTTATAGCTTACGGCATAATTTGTAACTTTTATTACAAAGAAATGTCAAAGTAACTGCTAAATTCAAACAATCTTTGAGCTTGCTACAATTACGACAGTCAGTATTACGGTGAGCAACGTAACAAAAAGTTTCTGTGCACAGCCAGTAAACAGTCATACTTTACTTGATCTTTGAAAATTAGTACGATATGTTGTATGTGTTTGCTATCTGATTATTATCTGACTGCTGTGACATATGTGGTGTGAAGTACTTGAAAGTGTGCGTTAAGTACTGTTCCTACGTCATGACGCCAAGTATGATTGCTTACGAGTATAAAGTTCAGTTTCAATTTAATTATTCTTGTTCTGGTAAGGAACTGGCGACCGTTGGTTATTTCATTAATGACATACTTTGAAAACCTTTCTTCCAAATTTTCCACTAACTCTCCTCCCGAACAGGCCATGTAGGCTCAAAGGTACCGACCGGCCCCGTGTCATCCTTAACCTACAGGGGTCATTGCATGCGGATATGGACGGGCATGTGGTCAACACACCGATCTCCCGAACGTATCTCAGTTTACGAGACCAGAGCTGCAGCTCCTCAGTTTGCCTCGCAAGGGCTGAGTGCACCCCGCTTGCCAACAGCGCTCGGCAGACCGGATGGTCACCCATCCAAGTTCTAGTCCAGCCCGACAGTGCTTAACTTCGGTGGTCTGACGGGAACCGGTGTTACCACTGCGCCAAGGCCGTTGGCTTCCACTAACTACTGTTAACTAAAAAACTAGTTTACCTAATTAAAAATATATAAAATTAACCGAACTTTGTTTCTAATAGTTATTGCTAAAATACTGATCATGGCGATTCCGTTACAACTTCATATACTTTTGTCGGTTTTGCATTATTATTCGGAATAGATACCTTTTTCCCACAGATTAGCGATTTTAGGTACACGGTGATATAGAAAAGCATAATTAGCCGGAGAGGTAGCAGGATTATAAACTTACTCCCTAAAGTATTTTCTGGATGCATCCCAATCTCTGCCATTCCCCACAGTTTTTACCGTCTGCAGCTCTCTCTGCTACCAGGGATGTTATTTTCTGAAATCTTACCATATGTTTTATCATCCTCTCCCTTCTTCTGTTCATTGGGTTTTCATATCGACTTCGATTTCTTCTTCTATCACATCACGAGTGAGTTCCTCCTCCTCCTATAGGCATTCAGTGTAGTCTTTCCACCATATATTCTTCCTCAGCGTTTAACTTCCACTAAGAAAGGGAATTAGAATAATTTTTAACGAAATATACGCTAACATTGCCTTAAACTGTCGTAAGAAGACAGAAGATCCAGTTGAATCCAAACTCGAAATACGTATCTCAACAAGAAATGATTCAGAATGCAGAATATCACCAGCCTTGTCTCTGTCCAGTGGAATGGTTGGCGCTAAGCCAGGCTCATTCAGTTAACAGCCAGCAGACGGAGTGGAGACGTGAAAGCAAATGGCAGTACGCCTCATCGACAAAGGAGAGCTGAGGATCAGCATGTAAGTGAGTTTGAAATAGCAGAATTATCGGTCTCCGGGAAGTAGTGGTACTGTCGTACAGAGGGCACATTCCGTGTGTGGCACCAGTGGATTGTCGAGGGTAGTACGCAACCCGGTGTGATTACAGTACGGGATGGCTGCCATATTCTCGGAACTGCTGCAGTGATATCCGCTTCATCGTCCGTGCGGAGGCTCAACGTTTGAGCACTGCAATGCCTGTGAACCTGTTTGTGTTACCGGCTCGACACCGTCTCCTCTGAGCTGTATTAGTAGCACACATACTGACGCATCGATTTCTATTGCCCACATACCACAAAGGCCTCCAACTGCACCGTGGGCGTGGACGCTTTCGATAGTGTGCTGAATGTCAAACTTAAGTGTTTTCCGACGAGTTCCTTCTCGGTTCGTGTCAGAGTAATGATAGCGTACCACTAGTTTTTATCACTATCATTACACTAGGGCATGTACGAAATAACGATGGGCTTTAAAAAAACAAAATTGTACCTTTGGCATGTAACTGAGTGACTGTTCCCAGCGAGAGCTTCTGTAGTGAACCACATGCTATCTGTCAGCTGACTGTGCCATATTTACGTAATGCTTACTCTTTTATCTTTTATAAGCCATCAAATAAACTGAAGATAATGTCGCAGTATCATTCCGGAACATATTAGTGTTTTTATGCTGTTACTTACTTACTTTATCCGAATAACCCGAAAAATACTAAATAACTGAGCACCGATCGGATAATAAATGTGTTTTGCGATGTATCAAAGTGTTTTTTTTTTAATGTATCATTTACAAAGTACGTGGACGCTTAGATACGTGATGCATCCGAAATCATCATAAAAACTTTAGTTGCCCAACGTTATAACAGTGTATTATTATGACCTGTTATCAGCTACAACGAGCTCTGTCTGTACTTACATAAGTGTGCTAGAAGCTTCAGACGTACAATTTAGGTAATGCTGTGCCGAATGTAGGCTATGTACACCAAGCGAAATAAAATAAAATGAAATAAAAAGCTCTTGCGAACTGCAGAGAGAGAGGGGCATAGTGAACAAACACAGGTGTGTGATAGTTTGGAATGGCACTGAATACGATATGCGACTTCGGGTCTTATCTATTAAGGACTATTTGTGCTTTAACACTTGCTGCAGGAGGGTTTACAGGCAGGGACATAGGTCCTCGTTGACCTAACTGAAGATACCTAATGACGACAGGAAATTCGCCTACTTATACGTCGGGAGACATGTGCAAGCTTTCTGTGGTAAAAGAGGGGTACATAGGCCTCCACGTTCGTTCTACACGTTGGGCATCTAACATTGTTCGGACATAGTTGGTCGCAAATTGTTTGTCACAGACTTACAAATTCCACTTGATTCTTTGTGAAGTCATATACAACCCGCATGGAGGTAGATTTCGTAGCAATTCATCCAGGCTCTCTTTGTATCTATATCACGGAATTTAGAGGCTCTGATTGGACTTGACGTAAAACTTAATTGGTTCAAATGGCTCTGAGCACTATGGGACTTAACTTCTGTGGTCATCAGTCCCCTAGAACTTAGAACTACTTAAACCTAACTAACCTAAGGACATCACACAAATCCATGCCCGAGGCAGGATTCGAACCTGCGACCGTAGCAGTCGGGCGGTTCCAGACTGTAGCGCCTTTAACCGCTTGGCCACTACGGCCGGCCAAAACTTAATTCCGATGAGATTTCGTGTACCTAACATGTACCTAACGTGTGGTATGAAGTTCTTTTCCGTATCCTCTTTGATTCTGGAATTTTTTTCGATTGAAAGTTGGGGAAGAGACGTGCAGCGCGAACGATTGTGTAATCGGATCCGTACTTGATATAATGATTAGCAGCTCTCTTTACCCATACCTACAACAAAGAGAAAAAGCCCAACAGAATCCGATTACATGATACCGCTGAATACCTCGAGTATGTCACATCCCATAGCTATTTAGTGATAACACTAAGAAGGAATATGTAATGGTAAAATCAGTCTTAAGGGAAGCACATGGAAGACTTCGTGGATTTTGGTAAAATGCATTGAGCCTGTAAAGGATTTCAAACACAAGTCTCTAGCGAAACCAATCCTAGAGTACTGTTCCAGCGTTTCAAGTCCTTACCAAGGAGGTACGACAAAGAACATCGTAAGGAACTGCGGGGTCGTAGTAGACTGGTATAGCTCAAGAAACTTCCGTGGGAAACCTTTGAAAAAAGGCGATACAGTTGTCGCGAAATCATGTCTAGTAATCGTATATCACTGCCTTAGATGGACGGAGACGCATCGATGGAAGGGACCATGGATATCACGGGTTTTGCGGCGATAGCTACACCAAGTAACCGCCAGCCACGAATATCGGACACCTGGGGAATGCAAAGATGTCAGTGTAACTAACCACCTGTCTTTGGCCAGCCACGGCAGGCACGTCACTACCAGCCATGCAACGTCCCCGTCCTCTTACCGACATTGCAGCTGGGCTCTCAGAGCGATACCGCTGCGCTTAGATGGACTCCTTTTTGTCGTCTAGCCATGCTGTACTTCCAGAGGTCTTTGACTCTCTCAGCAGTACTTGACTGCAAGTGATAGACTCGCATACAGTTCCTCCGCATATCTGTGCTACCGAGCCATATGCCGTATGGCACACTCAGAACGTTCTCACGTCATTATTGAATCAAAAATGGTTCAAATGGCTCTGAGCACTATGGGACTCAACATCTGAGGTCATAAGTCCCCTAGAACTTAGAACTACTTAAACCTGACTAATCTAAGGACATCACACGCATCCATGCCCGAGGCAGGATTCGAACCTGCGACCGTAGCGGTCGCGCGGTTCCAGACTGAAGCGCCTAGAACCGCTCGGCCACTTCGGCCGGCCATTATTGAATGACAGACGATGAAATTCTGAAATTTCCTTCAACTTGTTATATTTTCTTGTGTAGTTTGATTTCTTTCATAGATACAAGGAGGTGTCCATTTAAGAGTGTGATGGACATTAAATACGGTATGGGCGTGTTTCCGTGGTTTTGGTATGGTCTCGTATTACAAGTAAGAAAACGTTAAATATGGAAGGATGTTTAATTTTTACTGTTTGTTACAGAAGGTAAATTTAGCAATCCTGTATTCTAGGAAGACTGTGCGACCATTACGCACTGTCTGATCAAAACTATCCGGACACTCATATGTAACGCGCAACTGACCAGTAGATGCCACGAGAGTCTGACCCGCCAGTATAAAAGCAAGCCGGGGCTATTGTGTCGTCAGTAGAGAAGCAATAACAACAGGACAGGTCCGTCAGGGCAGCTTAATGACTTCGAACGTGCACCATTCACTAGATGTCACCTGAGTAACAAACCCATCAGAGAATTTCAACGCTTATGAACTGCCCAAGCCGTCTGTCGGTGAGGGTCATTATGAAATGGAAATGCGAAGTAACAACCAAAGATAAATCGAGACCAATTAGACCCCATGCACTGACGAGAACTGCGGAGGTTGGTTGTATAAAAATTGCTTGAAATTAGTGGAAGGCATCACTCGTGAGTTACAAAGTGCTACCAGCACTCCAGCTAACTCAGTGACTGCGTGGGGAGTTAAAAATAATGGGTTGCAATTGTCGGTCAACTACTCAAAAGCCACACTAACCGGCACTTGAGGTGGTGTAAAGAGCGGTGCCACGGACAGTGGACCAATGGAAACGAGTCACTGGGAGTGATGGATCACATTACATCTTGTGGCAACCCGATGGAAGGATTTGGATCTAGCGAATTCCTGGACAAGGTTACAGCCGTCATGTGTATTGCCCACAGACGGAAGAGGCAAAGTCACGGTATGGGCGTGTTTCTCGTGGTTATGTTGTGGTCCCTTATTGCGTATAAGAAAACGTTAAATATGGAAGGATGTTATCACATTTTGTAGCATTGTGTACTGTGTACAGAAGAGAAACAGTTGGGAGACGGTGACTGTTGTTCACAGCGTCACAAATCACACTGTCGTAAAGAAGCACCTGTGAGGTAATTATTTATGGACAATAACATTTCTGTTATGGACAGGCCCGTCCAGAGTCCTGTCCCCAATGGAACACCTTGGCGATGAGTTAGAACGTCGACGTCGCCCCAGACACCAGCATCACACCACATTCTGTGGCTTCGGCTCTTGAAGAACAAGGGGCTGCCATTCCTCCTCAGATATTCAAACACCTGAATTTAAGCAGAATTTAAACCGTCATGATTGTGAAGGGTGGACACACACCACATAATGTCCTTTAATAGGTGCCAGCTACTATTAATCAGACGCTGTATATCTCGTGTACGTCTCACGACAAATAAAATGAGGGAGATCTAGGAGGGTACAGAAGCAAACGACAGGTCTCGTGCCCAACACACGAAAGCATGGCAAAGAAAACTAATAATACTGACACGATGTACCCGAATGCACTGTAGAGTGGCTTTTGGTGTGCTTATATGTAGCTATAGACGTAGAACCGTTTTAGCGGTGTGCTGGCCGGGCTTTTTTCCTTCGTAACACTTTGCGATAGCCGGAAGGGCGCAGTGACGTGGCGCTTTCCTCGAAGCTTGCCGTTCTGAAAACCGAGGCGAACGCCTGCGCGGCGCCGTAACAACAAGTAGTGGCTTGGCGCCAGCTGACGGCCTGCCCCGCCGCCGCCGCCAAAAAAACAAGCGAATTGCGTTATCTCGCCGTGGGAGCGACAGGGGCAGCACCAGCGCCGGCGAGTGTGCCGGCCCGCATTACTGCGACGGCGGGCGGGCGGCCGCCCACAGAGCTTCCGGGGGCGAATTACAGCAGCTACCGCCCGCCGCCTTGATGGATACGCCGGTCCCTACTGTCTCGTCCCCACTACGAGGGGCGCACGTGTTGCGCCACATCACGCCCTAGCCGCTTCCCTCATAACGATCTGTTCGTTGCTCTACATACTGCTGTAGCATCCGCTAACATGGTATATTCGTTATAATAATGTCGTGTGACGACGGCCTCCCGTCGGGTAGACCGTTCGCCTGGTGCAAGTCTTTCGATTTGACGCCACTTCGGCGACTTGCGCGTCGATGGGGATGAAAAGATGATGATTAGGACAACACAACACCCAGTCCCTGAGCGGAGAAAATCTCCGACCCAGCCGGGAATCGAACTCGGGCCCTTAGGTTTGACAGCCTGTCGCGCTGACCACTCAGCTACCGGGGGCGGACGTATATTCGTTTACCGCAATAAACTACTGCGTAATTACATTATCGAAAAAAAAATCACAGCGCCAAGAAGAAGCTTTGTGACACAAACGAAAGCTGGTAGGCGTGTATCTACATCTGACAGATCAATCTTAGGGGCCTGGGTTCGATTCCCGGCTGGGTCGGAGATTTTCTCCGCTCGGGGACTGGGTGTTGTCCCAATCATCTTCATTTTAGCCCCATCGACGCGCAAATCGCCGAAGTGGCGTCAGATCGAAAGTCTTGCACCTGTCGAGTGGTCTACCTGGCGGGAGGCCTTAGTCACAAGATCTGACAGATGGTGTCTAATCAAATTTCGCGCCAGTCGCGTAAGGGTGGCGATAGGGGCGTCAGTTATTTTTGAGATCGGACACGGTAAGTTGACGTTAGTCAAGAATGCCTTAAAGGCAACAAAGATGTTATCAACACATCACTGAGTTTGAACGAAATCGCGTACCAGGGCTACAAGAAGGTGGATTTTCCTTCTGCAATACTGTAGAAAGATTTGGCAGGAATGTAGCCACTGTACACGACTGTTGGCAGCGGTGGTTAGGAGAATGTACGGCCGCGAGAAAACCGGACTCTGGACGGTCACGTGGCACTACCGAGGGAGATGACCATCGTGTCCGGCGTATCGCTGTGGCACATCATACTGCATCTGCAGCAGGAATTTGAGGAGCAGTTGGCACCAGAGTGACACAACGAACTGTTACTGTTCAAGAACAGCTATGAAACATACGCCCTGTAGCGTGCATTCCACTGACCCCAAGTCACCGCCATTTGCGACTTTAGTGGTGTCAAGAGAGTGCTCACTGGAGGGCAGGGTGGAGGTCTGTTGTGTTTTCTGATAAAAGCTGCTTCTGCCTCGGTGCGTGTAATGACCGTATGTTGTTTGTTAAGAGTCCCGTTGGGGGCCTGTAACCAACCAGACTGCGTGATAGACACACTGAACCTACACCTGCAGTTGTGATATGGGATGCGATTTCTGACGACAGCACACTGACTCCAAATCTGCACGTCAGTCAGGTGATTCCACGCGCTGTGCTGCTGTTCACGAAAAGCATTCAGGGGTGCGATAACGTTCGCCCACATATCGCTGTTGCAACACAGCATGCTCTACAGAGTGTCAACATGTTGCTTTGGCCTGCTCGACCACCAGATCTTTCTCCAATCGACCACATTTGGGACATCATCGGATATCTCCAACGCATCCATAAACAGCGTTAACAGCCCCTCTACTGACCGACCAAGTGCAACCGGTATGGAACTTCATCACACAAAATGACACAATGCACCTGTTCAACACAATGTGTGCACGTTTGCATGGTTGCATTCAACATTCTGGCGGTTACACCTGTTATTAATGTACCAGTATTTCACATTTTCAATGGCTTACCTGCATTCTTGTGATGTTAATCACTTAAATATTTGGAAGGAAAATCAGCATTGGCCGTATTTTGTTGTTTTATTGTCAGCAAAATCGATTTTCGGTCTCTTAGTGACCATTCACATTTATGTGATCGCTCTAAGCTTGTGGTTATAGCTTCATAACAGTGCCTACCAATTTTAATTGTACATGACAGCACTGAGGATGGTCACTAAGTGACCGAAAATCGATTTTGCTGACAATAAAACAACAAAATACGGCCAATGCTGATTTTCCTTCCAATTTTACCCACTATTTGGTCGTGGTGCACACAACACGCCATGGAGTCGCCAATGAATAACTTAAATATTTTACCTTAACAAATGTATTTTCGACAGTTCATCACTCCATATTAATTATATCTTGGGGTTGCAGCTTGAAATATAATTTAAAAAGTCGGTACAAATAAATGGTCGGAATGACGCAAATTTCTATGTGCCCACCTCCCCCTCATGGCACACATCTGATCACATCTACTCGGTAGTCCAATTCTGTCCTCATTCGATACAGCATATCAATAGTGACGTTAACACCAGCTGTCACTGTGTTGCAAGTCTTCAAGCCTCCGTTGCAGTGCTGTGACACAGACGCTAACCTTGATGTAACCCGACAGGAAAAAATGGCAAGGCGTCAAGTCCGGCGACCTTGGTGACCACTCTGGTAGCGTCAGGTCGGCGGCCGCAACACGACCTATCCGTCGATGAGGCAAAGTCTCATTCAGATAAACTCATACACAACTGTGGAAATGTAGAGACCCGCCATATTATTGGAAGACGAGATCACTGGTATCAGTTTTAAGTTGCTGCATGAGCCACGATTGCAGGATGCCGAGACGGGAGATGCCATTGACATTCTCGCAGTGAGGGAGAAGAGCCCATGTACTGTCAAGCTGGCCAAGGCACAATACATGAAATCGTTGTCACAATTTTAGACGTTTTCGACAGTTGCATGTGGATTTTCTTTCCCCCTCCATACACGTGTTGTCACCTAATCACTCCCAAAAAAATAACGTGGCTTCGTCACTGAAGATTAATTTACTTGTGAAATCGTAATTTTGAAGATGGTTCTACATATTAACGCAGAGCTACAGACGGATCAATTTGTCGTCATGGCTTATGGCTTGCAGGAGCTGCAGTCTATACGGCTCCGCTATTAATGCTTACGAAGGATGTTTCACACTGCTGGCTAACAGATGTTCGTTCCTCTACTAACTCTGTAAGTATACTGTGACAGATTTCGAAACATCACTCGCTCCTGCCTGGTTCGCCACCATTTTCAGCAACTGTCGTCGGTGGCGAACCAGTCGGTGGTTTCCCAAATTAACTTGCTGGCGCCGGCCGGAGTGGCCGAGCGGTTCTAGGCGCTTCAGTCTGGAACCGCACGACCGCTACGTCGCAGGTTCGAATCCTGCCTCGGGCATGGATGTGTGTGATATCCTTAGGTTAGTTAGGTTTAATTAGTTCTAAGTTCTAGGGGACTGATGACCTCAGATGTTAAGTCCCGTAGTGCTCAGAGCCATTTTAACTTGCTGGCACCACGTTCAAAAATTAACGTTGGGAGTTTGCGTTTCACGCTCTGCATTGTATGTTACTTTATGTTTAAAATTACCCAATAAGCAGCAACCAGTCGCAAAAATGATGTTTCATTTATTTACTTTTGCAAATCGATTTCAACTGATTAACAGCTATCATCGGTGCTTTCAACGAATTTGTGCTCTTAGTAGTAACACGATCTTAAGCAGAGGTCAAGCATGCTTAAGACCGTGTTACTACTCAGGGCACAAATTCGTTGAAAGCACCGATGATAGCTGTTAATCAGTTGAAATCGATTTGCAAAAGTAAATAAATAAAACATCATTTGCGACTGGTTGCTGCTTATTTGGTAATTTTATGGTTTACGGTCGCTGCACAACTTGGGAACCACATGCAGCCCACCATTCACTTTATGTTTAGTCATTTACCAATAGCGATTTTTGAGATGTTTTATGGAATATGTGATGTCCTTGTACTTCATGCAGAACATGTAATAATATTTCCAGACTGTTGTCAGTAGGCCGTAAAATGTTTTTCACAGTCTCGTTGCAACCCTTGTTCACTGTACGAGCAGCCCTTAGCGGCTCGCCATCTCACAACTGTTCATGACGTCGCCTTTCCGGCTTAGATCTTTTTTAATATGTGACTTGTAAGTACTGCATCTTCTCCTGTCAGTACAAACTTTAATTTTATTAATGTACTATATACCTAATATGTTTTAGAACTGTTAGTCTAATTCTGAAGACGACGCTCATAGTAGCGTCGAAACCAGGTCAATTTTGACTTAATATTTGTGACCGAGGGCTTATTTGTTCCAATATTTTTCACAGTCTTTCAAAAATAAGTTCCTTCTTTGTTGACTCGAATGCAAAAAACGTGGAGATAAATTCCCTAGAAATGTATCGAGACACTGTTTGAATTCAAGCTGCTGACATTTAAAATCGCATCATCATGAATGGAGCATGCAACGAAAGCCAGGTAGGCACGAAGTGTACTGCATACTTCGACACCCGTACGATTAGCATTTCAGTGCAACCGAACAAGGTATAGAGCAGTTGTTTTTGCTGTTACTATGGTCTTGAGACCTAAGGCTATTTTCATGCAGCTCTCCACACTAGTGTGTACTCCACAGGTATCTTCATAGCTGCATAATTACTGCAACCTACATCAATCTGAACCTGGTTTTTCGTCCATGTTTGACTTCCGTACAACAATACACTCCAGAGAAATACTTTTCAAAAAATTAAATACCTATCAAAAAATTAAATTTGTAATCGACGTTAACCAATTCTCCTTTTTAGAAACACTTCGCACGATACTGACAGTCTGTATTTTACATTCTCTTTACTTCATGTATAAGCATTTATTTTCCCTTTCAAGTAACTACTTTTATCGTCTCATTTCCTAGCCTGATTCAGTTAACATCATCAGATTTCATTAAACAACACTCTATTATTCTTGTTTCACTTTTGTTGATCATCATCTTATAATATCTTTTCAGAACACAATCCATTCCACTGCTTTCAACTAACTTTTCAAGTCCTTTACCATCTCTGTCAGAACTGAATTGTTTTCGGAAAATTTAAAATATTTTTATTAATACCCCTGGAAATTAACTCCTTTAAAAATTTCTCCTAGCTTTTTCTTATTCTTGTTCAAAGCATAGATTAAGTAAAAAGGGAGAATAAGCTACAAAGCTACCATACAGCTTCACTCACTTCACAACTATTTACTCTCTACCAAATACTTACGCTAATATAATTGGAACCGGTTCCTGTAGATGCTGTCGCTATATTTTACCCCTGTTACACAAATCTTCAACTGATGATGGTTGACGGATGACCAGCGTGCATTTTCTTTGTGTTTCCATATGTTTACGGTCTGCTCCAAGAAATGGGATATGTACGTTCATTGGATGTGCTAGTACGACATAGTCAAAGTCAATTTAATGTGACGTTTTTGCATGTATGGTACACTGTGATATGTTTATCAACTGGTTTTGAAGAGAGGAAGTCGGTTCTCCAATAAATAATGCAGGGTGGTTCTTAAAATAAACGCACTGATGTTCGTATCTTCGTAATTAATAAAGAAGGCAATCACCATGATAGTTAATGTCACCCTGGCAGCTAAGCAACATTCGCTTGGCACATTTATTTTGCTTCTGGACAAAAGCCTGGACTGTGTACTAGTACGGCAGAGTCAAAGTCAATTTTGTGTTACGTTTTTATATGTATAATTCGTTTTGAAACAGACTTCGAAGAGAGGAAGTCGGTTCCCTAATAAAAAATGTGGGGTGCTACTTAAGAGAGACGCATTGCCGTTCATTTCCTCATAATGAATGAAGAAGCAAACAATCATGCTGGTTAATGTCCCTCTGGCAGCTAAACAACATTCGCTTTGGTACATTTATTTTGCTTCTGAACAAGGAGCTATTTGGATGGTGAAGAGAAATGGCACATCCTGTATAATTTAAATCTCTTCTGTTGTGACGATGTGCAATATCCGTCGGTTTTTCTACACTGGAGATTAATATCGCCAGAAGCAACACAATTAAAATTAATTTACTTTCCCTGTATACGGGTAAGAGTCACTGTTATCAAGAAATAAGACAATATAGGTTTCCTGTCTGTAGTATTAGTTATTTGTAATTCTGTGATTTACCTAGACTCTTAAATAGTTTTGGTAAAGCACAGTCGCATCTAGAAAAGTTTGGCATCTACGCTAGAAGTAAAACTGAAAAATTATCGACAGTCGAGCATTCTACTAAACGACAGAAGTTGCCGACGTTCGCGGTATTCTTCATTTTTTTTCAATTACGTCCTGTGGCAACGAATTAATTATATCGTCTATAATAAAGACTAACGCCAAAATTTCGCACAGTCGACGAGGAGTTGTTATTGGCGCAGCATAAGTTCAAATGGTGAATGAAGCAGGCTCTCTTATCCTGAAAGTGACCATAGCACCATTATCCTTAACCCATTTAGGGAGACCATAGAAAACTAAAATTAGGAAACCAGATCGGGGATCTGAACCACGTTTCTTCAGAGTGTGAGTCCCATGTGTCTCATTTGGCAAACACGTCGGCGAAGGATGGAAAAACTGGTAGAAGCCGACCTTAGGGAAGAACTGTTTGGGTTCGCAGAAGAATAAGAACGCACGAGGCAATACTGACCCACCGACTTATCTTAGACAATAATTATAAAAAGGCAAACCTAGGTTTATAGCATTTGTAGTTCTGGAGAAAGATTTTCATAGTGTTTAATGGTATACATCCTTTGGAATTCTAAAGGTATCAGGAAAAAAATACACTGAGCAGATTGTCTACAACTTACTCAGAAACCAGACTGCAGATATAAGATTCGAAGCCTACAGAAGAGAAGCAGTGGTTGAGAAGGGTGTCAAGCATGCCTATAGCCAATCTCCGATTGTATTCAATCTGCACACCGTGCAGGCAGTGAAGAAAATCAAAGATAAATGTGAAAACGGAATTAAAGTTCAGAGAGAAAAAATAAAAACTTAATGGTTTTCCTCGATTACATTGCAGCTTTGTCAGAGACAAGGTATTTGGTGGAGCGGTTGAAGGGAATGGATAGCGTCTCGAAAAAATATTGTAAGATGAATACCAACAGAAGTAAAACGAGGATATTGGGATGTAGTCGAATTAAATCAAACGACGCTAACGAAATCAGATTAGGAAATGAGATAAAGTAATAGATGAGTTCTGCTATTTGGACAGTGAAACAACGCATGATGGACGAAGTAGACAGGTTATAAAATGATGACTATAGTATGCAAGGTATTTCTGAAAAAGAGGAATTTTTTAACATCTAATATAAATACAAGCGTTACGAAATTTTTTCTGAATGTATTTATCTCGAGTGTACCCTTGCACGCCAGTGGAACGGGGACGAACAGCAGCTCAGACAAGAAGAAAACAGAATCATTTTGAAATGTGGTGCTACAGACCACTTTTGAAGAGTGTATGAATAGATCGAATAGGTGATGATGAGATACTGAATTTGATTGAGAAGAAAAGGATTCTGTGGTACAACTTGACTAAAAGGAGGACCAGGCAATAGAACACTTCCTGAGGTACCAAGAAATCGCTAATTTGGTAACGGATTGGGGGGAGGGGGGTAAAAATTGTAGAGCGAGACGTAGGCATAAACTCAGTAGGCAGGTGAAATTGGATGTAGGCTATAGTAGTTATTCAGAAGTGAAGAGGCTTGCACAATATAGAATACCGTGGAGAGCTGCTTCGAACGGAAGAGCAAGACAACAACAGACGCTCCATACAATGGTGCAGAGGGTGTCTAACACGTTAAGGGATAAAATTACACAGACAGGAGAAGGTACTAGACTGGGAATTTTGAGATCGTGGACCAATAATCGGAATGAATATTTCAGCCAGTGAATGAGCAGTCCATGTCAGGTGCGTGTTTGTGAAATACTTATGTTTAATAACAACTTCCTGCCACATTAACGTTGGTGCAGTACCTTAGAAAATGACACACAATCGTCGATGATGCGTCTACCGTGGAGGTTATCACTGTTTCTGCAGTTAACGACTAGTTGCCGTAGATGGAAGATTACTCTTTGCTGTAACTGATAGATTTGCATTCACTGTATAATGCAGCAATAATTAGTGCCCGGAAATTGGAGAATAAAAAGAAATTTTTTAAATACAGCTCGCTCTGTCAGGAAGAATTCTATCGCCTTGGACAGAAACTGGGTCGTTCAAACCATGGTTCCAGACAAATACAAATTGGTGATGGTACTGCGATTTGAGACAGGCGATTCATCAACGAGTATTTGATAACTTGTCCGTGAAATGCACACTTCGAAGAGAACTGTGTTTAAAAGTATTTGTGGTCCTAGTTCCGTGTGTCATTGCACAACAGACATCAGCGATGTCCGATAGAGCGCAGACAAAATCTAGTCACCTTCGTAAAGGATACTTTAAGACTCACGGTCGCTACATTGAACATTTACCAAGTGATTCAGTTTTTACTGTAAATTTTAAGTAAAAACCAATTCTTTCCCTGCATTTTCTCATTTAAAATCATTCAATTTAAGATACTTAAACGACCAATTATGTTGACCCAAAAAGAGTTATAACAGTCAGTGGCGCATAAAGGGTTACGTATGAACCATATAAAAATAATTAGTATTACAAAACTTGCTTGAACAGGAGAATCTACAAGCTGTTTGCTTGAAGAGGAGAGGCTACAACTTTGTTCAGTGGCAAATGTGAATGTTAATCGAACGCAGGAGCATGATCACATGTATTAAAAGTTTGTGAATCAAACTCTTTTGACACTGACACTCATCAATATAATAAATATTAACAACATAACTGGAGGATCATTCACCAAATGAGCATTCGAAAACTAACTCACTCAGCGGAACACAATACTCAATCATGAATGGCGTGCAACGATAGTATTGAAACATCGCTAAGACTGGTTAGGTGGTTCATTTAAGCATAACAAAATAAACGCAGAATGTGCAGCACGCGGAGAAGTTGAAGGCAATACATATGGAAGCAGAGAATAAATCTAATGAGTGCGGTTACGACTATGTGTAGAATGTAATTATTTATAACTTAGTTTTCACATACGTTCTTCCTAGAGCAAACGATTTTTCTTCTTTTTACCCATAAATGTTTCGCTGAACTTACAGTATGATCAGTGGCTTTTTTTCTTACATTAAGCCGTAGTTGAAGAAATGTTAAACGAATACAAAGCTCCCTGCAACTAAACTCTGTTCTATGCACTCAGAGAATTGTCAGACGAACCAAACCCATGAACACACGCACACAATCCTCCACACACAATAAAAGAAAGTTAACCGTAACATTCCTAGTAATAAATTTTCGAGGAAAATAACTTTCTACGTTAAGTTCTCTATGGTTGCAGAAGGCAAACGGAAAAGAAAAACAGCGGTAACCCAAAATACAGGAAACCACAAGGTATAAACAAAAAATTTGGTATGTTATTAAACTTGTGAGCACTTTTGTTAAAAAATAAAATTCATTTATTGAGTACAGTAAAGAAGAATATTTCTGTTATTTAATAGAAACAAAACAAAAAAAAAACGCTGATGATGTACCTTCAGCGAAACATGTTTGGGTCAAAGTAAGAAAAAAAATTATGTTTGGTCTAGCGGAAAGTATCCATAAACAAATTTATTTGTATGTAAACACGGACACAAGAGTGACATTCAACCTCAGGATGAATGATTTGGCTTGCTTGGTCTGTGAAGTTACGTGTTAGAGAAATTGCCAATGTCGTTACCATACGTGATGAGTTAAACCAGCAGATCGTGTAAAGGATACCGGCTATGTACAACACGTAGATGATTTGTCAGATGGAGGTCCGTTAGTGAAGAGAATAGTTAGAAATCATGTTACATGTAGCAGGTGCACAGCAAACACAAAATAGAAACAAGGAGCCTGGCGTGCACAAAACTGACTTACTAGCAGACTATAATTACCAAATAAGTGCAAGTAATGTCGTTTGGACTACTCTTAACATAAAAAGGACATTCCACAGAAAGATCCAGGTGAATGACCTCGTGTAAATACGTTATATGAGACGTTACATGATGTGCTTAAAGGGAAGGAAGACTAGGCTGAAGCATCATATCGACAACAAAGTCATTACAGAAAAAGTGCAAGTCTGGATTGAGAATGAAAGTTGGTCGTGACCTTTTCGAGGAAACCACCCAAGTATTTACCTTAAAGGACTTACAGGAACAACGGAAAACCCAGGTATGGACGGAAGGACGAGGTTTCAACAACAACCCTCCCGAATACGAATCCGCTGCACTAAGTCTCTCTGAGGTTTATAATTTTAGGCAGACAGCATCTACACCACTAGATGGCTTGCTACAATTGCTATGAACACTAAAGCACAACTTAGGTATTCAGAGTTACCAAAGAGCAACACTGACACTTACATGTAGTATGAAGTCAGTATAGAGACAACACGTACGTACCTCGTTTTAAGTAGAAATACGGTACGATGAACAAGCGCCGCAGAGAACCCGCGGACTCGGCCTCGGCAAGAGCACACAGAACGGTTCAAACAGCTGTAAACCCGAGAGCCAATCGCACTCTCGCAAATACGGGCGAGAACTGGCAGTAACCACGGAAATGCTGCCCATTGTTGGGCAGCTATCTCTGACGTACTAGAAACGCGTTACGCACGTACAGATGCATTGAATTGTTGATCTGAGGCTGCACATTAGTCGTTCTATAATTTTCTCTTGCAATGGCATGGCTTTTTGTAAAATGGCTGTGACGGCTGACACGACGGAGGCAGCTTTTATGCGTACTGCTAAATAAATAGTGATGGTCAATAAAAGAACATTCTTTGTTGCTTTTCATTACGAACTTGTGTCGCGCATCGTCGGTCAATAAGCAGTGTTCCGCTGAGTTTTCAGGTACAAATACAAACTGTATAATTTGTATAAACATATGTGGTGACAGAAGGTAACTAGTCAGTAACTGGCAGTTAAACTGGTTTTAAGTACTACAGTCACGTCTATGTTTGTTCTCCACAAGTAGGCTTATGGTGAGTGGCGGAGGGCACTTAGCGTGCTACTGACACACACACACACACACACAGAGAGAGAGAGAGAGAGAGAGAGAGAGAGAGAGAGAGAATAGTAATGGTCGCGTAACGCTCCCTTGAGGAACGCCCGAAGTTACGTTTACATCTAGTGATTTCTACCCTTTAAGAATGACATGTTGTGCCCTATTCATTAGGGTCTCCTGAATACACTCAGAAAGCTGGTCTGATAGTCCATGGTCGGCAGGAGTGGCCGAGCGGTTCTAGGCGCTACAGTCTGGAACCGCGCCACCGCTACGATCGCACGTTCGAATCCTGCCTCGGGCATGGATGTGTGTGATGTCCTTAGGTTAGTTGGGCTTAAGTAGTTCTAAGTTCTAGAGGACTGATGACCTCAGATGTTAAGTCCCATAGTGCTCAGAGCCATTTGAACCTGCCCCTTTGGGCAACGACGCTACTCGAGAAATGTGACTGCTGAAAGGGCAGCCTCATCATCTCATCGTCATCCTCACGTCAGTGGGAATCATCTGACGTCAGTCTACCATTTTTTTCTAGGCCTAGCGTGTCTTCAAGCTCGATCTTTTCTATTATTTCTGCATCGAAATTGAAAAGTATATACAACAGCGCACAGAAAGCCCCATATGCTTCTGTTTGCCTTGCATAGAAGTTAGTCGAGCAAATGGCTCTGAGCACTATGGGACTTAACTTCTGAGGTCATCAGTCCCCTAGAACTTAGAACTACTTAAACCTAGCTAACCTAACGAGATCACACACATCCATGCCCGAGGCAGAATTCGAACCTGCGACCGTAGCAGTCGCGTGGTTCTGGACTGAAGCGCCTAGAACCGGTTAGTCGAACAGTCGTATGTAGTGATACGTACCAGTCACGACTTTCAGGAGCTCTCTTTCTTTGACTTTTAGACGTTAGAATTTGACAATCATTCCGTACCACTCTTCCACGTGCCACACTATAGCTTATTGGTTCACGGACGTTATGAAAACAAACGAGTCACTGAGAACCATAACGATCCAAAACACAGAAACAAAGTTTTGAGAAAAACCGATACTTGTGAAAATCAAATTTAAAGATATTATCAGTCTCATAGGACTGGGATTTTTTAGAGTTGTAATGTTTCTAATTACTGTGAAACTAAAATAGAAGATAGACGACAGATAGTTACTACTACGTATGCGATGTAGACACTAAATTATGTCAACTCTAGATAACAACTGAACAGTGCAGGGCAACAGAATTATACTTTTTGCTTTGGACTCATATGGAAATGAATATCCGAGAAATCGGTGTGACAGCATTTCGTAAATGTTCCTATCTACAGTGTAGGGCTACAGATACAGATAGGCTCATTCATCATAGGATCAAAGGATATCATACTAAATTCTTAAAATCGATAACCGCGTGCTTTAAGTCGTCATGGCTCTCAGCGCTTCAAACGTATTCCTCATTTTACTGTACATCACATCGTGCTCCAACATTATGCTGCTGCAGACGGGCGATGCGTGTGATGTTGCACATGCGTTTTTAAAAGCTGTTCGTTCAGAAGGTTAAAATTGTGTACTATCAGAATTATTCCTCAAATTTTCGTCTGGGGTCAGTTGCTGGGAGGCGGACGAATGGAACCTCCGAGCGTATGGAGATGGTGAGTTCGATGATGAAGTCGTAGGACCCGCCATGAGTTTGAAGCGAGTATAAAGAGCTTATTTCTAATCTCTAGTGTGTGTATGTGTAGATAACTTCTTTCACAATTCCGTTTTCACCATAGGAAATCGGTACGTACGGCCACGTCCGTAATGAAGGTGAGAGTAAAACCACATTCTCAGTGCAGTTCAGAAGAGAGCTCTCTTTCTCCAATCGTGAAGACACAACACGCCTTGTGTACACTTCTCAGTCTGTCAACATGCGTCGAAGGGTCATTTCAAACTTAGACTGTGCGAGCATTACGGCTTGACGGTGAGAGGTGTTGGAAACATAGGCAGTTGGCCACGGAACTGTCGTACACGACAGCGTTGTCATTTGAACGTTGAACTGCTGTCAAAACATTAAATACCTGTTCACAGTTGTCATCTACAGCCATGAACACCATCTGAGCACCACAACCAGCAGATTAAAGCCTATAGGTACTGCGAGGAGAATAACTGTGCGCTTTAGGAGGCAGACGGACATGTTAACCCAGGTGGTACACAAACATCTTTGCACTATCTATTACGAAAAACAGCTGCAACCCCACTTGCACTGTGCTGCGCAAGATACGTGGGTGAGGAACATTTAGATAGAGTGATAGCGATGCTGAGATCCTCAACACACTCCACTTGCAGACATTACAAGAGGCGCGATCTGCATCACAATGAGATTTCTTGCTGAATTTCCGCAAGCATACGCTACACGGAGAGTCTGGTCAGATATAATTTCTTGCGACATATGTCCTGCGAAATGACTGCGACGAGAAAATTAGAGATCGTACGTGGATTTATGGAGAGTCGTTCTTCCGAAGCACCATTCGCAAATATAACACAGATGGAGGAAAACAATAGTGGTATGTGAAATACCCACCGCCATGCATCTTATTGTGACAAGCGCATTGTAGATGCAGATCAGTGCTGCTAGGTTATCTTCATGGATGGATGCAAGATCTGTGTGACACCTGATAGTAGTCATGGAAGCATTACGGACTAGGCCAGGTACCACTGCACGTCTGAGGCCTGTAGTACCACAAGTTCACCACTGACATTAGCCAGTCTTGTTTTGGACCGTATCCGAACAAGGCAGGTGCTGACAGGTATGAATATTGCTGAACTTTCAGTTTAATAAGTCATCCTTGCAAAATACTGACACAAATTATTTACAGGACACTCAATAACCTGGTATAAGTCGACCTCGTGGAAGACCAGTTTGGGTTCCGGGGAAATACAAGAACATGCGAGGCATTGCTGACTCAGACACTTACCTCACAAGGCAAACAAATCTACGTTTATTGCATTTGTAGGTTTAGAGACAGTTTCAATAATATTGACTGCAATACAAAGGAAAAAGGGAGAAAAGAAACGCCATCCTCGATACAAACGGACCAATCGGAATCGACTGATCACCGTGTCATCTTCAGCCGTTGGTGCATTTGGATGCAGCATGCAAGGGGCGTGTTGTCAACACATTCCTCTCCCCCGGCGTTGTCCGTTTAGGGTACTTTGGAGCTGCTGCTTCTCACGGAAGTAGCTCCTCAATTGGATCATGAGGCTTAGTGCATCGTGTTACAGTTCTCCCACCAAGGAGAAGTCTCTGGCAATTAGGGGAATTGAATCTGGGTCCTCCACATCGCGATCAATCGCTACGGGGGCGCACAAAAAATACGGCGAGCGAAAGATTATTTACAATTTGTACAGAAACGAGGCAAAAATGGTAAGAGACAAAGGATACAGAAGGAAGCAGTAGTTGGAAAGGGGGTGTGAAAGGGTTCTAGCTAACCCCGAAGTTATTCAACCTTTACACAGAGAAAGCAATAAAGGAAAGCAAGGAGAAATTTGTAAAGGGAATTAATGTTTTGGGAGAATAAATAAAAACTTGAAGATATGCTGGCGACGTTGCAATTCTGTCTGAGACAGAGATTTGGAAGACCAACTGAACGGAATAGTTAGTGTCCTGAAAAAAGGTAACAAGACCAATATCAACAAAAGGAAATCAATGAGAACGGAATATAGTAAAATTAAATTAGGCAATTCTGAGGGGACTGGGTTATACAATGCTACGTGTGGTGTCTGTTTCTTGAGACATGTCCGAAAGAACACATACCACACATATCACTTGTATAGATATGCCTCGATGAGCAAACAGCTCTTTCAGTGTCGATGTATGCCATAGTTCGTCCCCTTGCGGGAGCAGTGGGAGCACATTGAAACTGGTTGCATCAGGGAAAATGAACGGAGTGACAACATGAATGATGCATAGCTCTTGGGAATTTGCGCCGGGAAGCGTGTCCGGGTGGGTGAGACTGTTGAGGCAACCGTTCTAGAGCAGCAGAGCATGCGGGTTCGAGTCCCGGGCAGTCATAAATTTTCAAGTACAGCTGTTGAAATATTTCAACGCCCGAAGCGGGTACGTCATAAAATTTTCTCTTTAGGAATTTAATTAGGAAATCAGACACAAAAGTAGCAGTGCAGTTTTGTTATTTGGGTAGCAAAATAGTTGATGATGGCTGAAGTAGGGAGAATATAAAATTCACCCTGTCCATAAAAGAAAAGCATTTCTCTAAAAGAGAAATTTGTTAACGTCTATTTTTTCCTGGCCTTCATCGATATCTAACCAGGGTCCACATGCTAATTTTCAGATTTGGGTAATGTTAGCCGTACTAGCAGTAGGGGGTGACCGGAAGCCATACCTGTTGCCACCAGCCTCCACCAACCCGACACGGAATTTTGTAAGGTGTCAGACAAATCCAACACCTTCCATGAAAACCCTGACATGATAAGCAAATCCTGTAGTATGTCACATAGCTCCGAATAAATCGTGACATTAAATTAACCAAAGTAATACGAGTAACGAGTGAGCAAATGGAATACCACAGACTAACACAAGAATGCCTAAATGCATGTCATAGCTTCCCACCGTGAGACAGACGCAGTTCCGAGGGGAGAAACGAGAACAGTAGCCGAGAGCAGAACCGTGTTAAGCTAGAAGGCCCTACGATAAGGGACGGACACCCACGTCGCCAGCTAACCGACAGGACCACCCCCCAGCCCATGTTAAAAGCTAGAGCCCTCCAGAAGAACAGTATAGTTCTTACGATAACACTAAAAGGGCCACACCAGCCGCAAGTTTTAGCGTGAGACTTTTTCGTGTCTCTGTTACGTTGCAAACGTTAAAAACATTGCCCCACCACGAAAAGTATATCGTTTCTCATTGGATAGACAGAATTTTTCCAGGCGGAGCTTAAGGTTAACATTGAGACCCTGATTGGTCAGATGAAAACACAGCCAGATAGGTTTTTTAAACCAACTTCAGTAAATTGTAGTAAAGAGAGTTAGTTCCGAGACGGCGAGCTGGATGGAGCTGCGCCGGCCGCCGCCCCCTGACGAACACCGGCATGGTAATGAACGCACGCGATGCTGCATTTTTGAGCGCATAAGGCTTCACTCAGAACTGCAGTTTCTTCTAAATATGCTCTCATGTTATCAACGGTAGTTCTAAAATTGCTTCACGAATGAACCTAGACCTCTTGACATCAAAACTTTCCTCTCCTAATCTAATTTAGATTTTCCCTTCCATTTTCTGTTAAAATACTCTTTCGGATATTTCTGGTTCATGTGATACGAGACACACTGTGTGTTCATTTTCAAATACATTCAATTTTTTACTTGTGAATACCAAAATTACACTACTGTCGACATCTTATGGAACTTTCCCAATAACATAATTTTCCTTCACGGCTTTGTGTAGTTCTTGTTCTGCTCTTTGGTTTGATGCCCACAAGAGATTCGCAGATATATAAGTAGCAACTTTACTGCAGAGAGTAGCCTCAGCAGATGAGAAACTGTGGCAGCAATTCCTCTTGGTAGTGCAGTATGGAGATTTTCTTTGACAGACAAAGCGCTTTTCGCTGCAGTTGGACCAAACTGTTTGGCCGTGGAGCGTGCTTGGATAGCCTAATGGTAAGTCGATCGCTCACGATAAGCCGGAAATGTGGGTTCGAGGGCCACTCCAGCACAAATTTTCATTGTCTTCATTACATTATGCAAATGATGGTTGCACATATTCGCAACCGCGAATACATTTCGGTTATTTCATAAAGGCTGTAGTCGACGCAGTACCTGCTCCTTCGGACACGCATGCATGCCCGAAAGAACATTGCATCATAAATCTGAACAACACCGGCACTGCAGTATCGTATGATCACCAACTCCATCAACGCGTTGCTTCTGGTCTTGTCCAATGGAGTTGACGCCTGTGATGTGAAGGTGATAATTTTTCAGTGGATCGCCGCACCTCGATAATAACTTCAAGTTTTTCCTCCTGGTCTCATACTAGAAACTTTTTCTTCCACTCTGGCCGGTACATTGCTAAATACACGACGATAACAACTCTGCAAATTGCACCTAGATTACTATTGATACTACACACGTGGCGAAGTTATTGTGGAGTCACGCTGATGCTGTCCGACACAATATAATTGAACTCTCATAATCTGCAGGGTCACATAAGAGATCAGACCACATAAGAGACATAGCAAAAAATATCATTTCGTAATATCTAAATTATAAACATTAGAAAAATTGTTTCTCACAAGTAAAGCAGTGCAGATTGATCCTTATTCGATCCTTAAGTAAACCTTAGCGTATGAAATGCTGGAACATAAGGAAACGCGAAAGTTTTTTATACTTACAACACAAGGAAGAAAATATATTTTCCATTCCACTGCCTGGAGTGGCTCTGTAGTCACAAGGAATGTGGCTTCTTGCGAAATTGGCAATACGTTACTAAGCGAACAAGTTACAGACGACTTTTATTCATGGAACTTGGTAGTTTATAATTAATTTCTTTTCCCAGAGGTATTGGAAGAGCTGTATTTCAGTACCCTTTTCCTTATTGTTTCTGTTATTTATTGTATATTTTGATATACACTACTGGTCATTAAAACTGCTACACCACGAAGATGACGTGCTACAGACGCGAAATTTTACCGACAGGAATAAGATGCTGTAATTTGCCAATGATTAGCTTTTCAGAGCATGCACACAAGGTTGGCGCCGGTGGCGACACCCACAACGTGCTGACATGAGGAAAATTCGCAGGAGAGCTTCTGTGAAGTTTGGAAGGTAGGAGACGAAGTACTGGCGGAATTAAAGCTGTGAGGAGGGGGCGTGAGTCATCCTTGGGTACCTCAGTCGGTAGAGCACTTGCCCGCGAATGGCAAACGTCCCGAGTTCGAGTCTCGGTCCGTCACACAGTTTTAATCTGCCAGGAAGTTTCACACCAGCGCACAGGCCGCTGTAGAGCGAAAATTTCATTCTATAAGTTTCCAACCGATATCTCATACACAAACAGCAGTTGACCGGCGTTGCCTCGTGAAACGTTATTGTGATGCCTCGTGTAAGGAGGGGAAATACGTACCATCACGTTTCCGACTTTGATAATGGTCGGATTGTAGCCTATCGCGATTGCAGTTTATCGTGTCGTGACATTGATGCTAGCATTGGTCGAGATCCAATGACTGTTAGCGGAATATGAATCGGTGGGTTCAGGAGGGTAATACGGAACGCCGTGCTGGATCCAAACGGCCTCGTATCACTACCAGTCGAGATGACAGGCATCTCATCCGCATGGCTGTAACGGATCGTGCAGCCACGTCTCGATCCCTGAGTCAACAGATGGGGACGTTTGCAAGACAACAACCATCTGCACGAACAGTTCGACGACATTTGCAGCCGCATGGACTATCAGCTCGGAGACCATGGCTGCGGTTACCCTTGACGCTGCATCACAGACAGGAGCGCCTGCGATGGTGTACGAACCTGGGTGCACGAATGGCAAAACGTCATTTTTTCGGATGAATCCAGGTTCTCTTTACATCATCATGATGGTCGCACTCGTGTTTGACGACATCGCGGTGAACGCACATTGGAAGCGTGTATTCGTCATCGCCA
The DNA here is from genome assembly GCF_023864345.2 of Schistocerca serialis cubense. Classification (NCBI taxonomy): domain Eukaryota; kingdom Metazoa; phylum Arthropoda; class Insecta; order Orthoptera; family Acrididae; genus Schistocerca; species Schistocerca serialis. Next base: position 793,618,254 of record NC_064639.1, on the reverse strand, counting down.
TACTGGCGTATCACCCGGCGTGATGGCATGGGGTGCCATTGGTTACACGTCTCGGTCACCTCTTGTTCGGATTGACGGCAGTGGACGTTACATTACAGATGTGCTACGACCCGTGGCTCCACCCCTCATTCGATCCCTGCGAAACCCTACATTTCAGCAAGATAATGCACGACCGCATGTTGCAGGTCCAGTACGGGCCTTTCTGGAGACAGAAAATGTTCGACTGATGCCCTGGCCAGCACATTCTCCAGATCTATCACCAAATGAAAACGTCAGGTCAATGGTGGCTCGTCACAATACGCCAGTCACTACTCTTGATGAACTCAATGCCCAGGCGTATCAAGGCCGTTATTACTGCCAGAAGTGGTTGTTCTGGGTACTGATGTCTCAGTTGTAGTGTAATATATTTGTCCAATGCATATTCGTTTATCATCTGCATTTCTTCTTGGTGTAGCAATTTTAATGGCCAGTACTGTATTTCATCAACACAACTGAATTTTCTGGCTCCTATGCTTCTTATAGGACCTAAACTTTTCCTCGAGATTGTCTCTATCGTATTAGCAGTTTGCATCAATTAAGTTTTTTTTTTTTCTTTTCACAAAGCAGACATAGACACCACATACATTATCTCATCAAAGGTATTCGGACATTTGTATATAATGCGGAACTGACCAATAGATGACACGAGAGGCGAAGCCGCCTGTCTAATAGGAGGAAGGAGCATTGTATTGTCAGTAGAAAAGCAGAATAGGTCCGTCAGTAGCGCTGAGTGACTTTTAACGTCAACTAGCCATTGGAAGTCATCTCAGTAACAAAGCCACCACGGACATTTCAGCCCTTCTAAAGTAGGGCAATCGAGTATTGGTCATGTGATTCTGAAGTGGAAACGCGAAGGAACAACCACAGAAAAACTAAGACCAGGCTGACATCATGTACTGACAGAGAGGGACTGTCAAGCATTGCGGAGACCAGTTGTAAAAAATCGCAAGAAATCAGCGGAAGGAATCACCCGTGAATTCTCAAGTGATACCAGCTGTCCTGCCAGTGCAACGACTGTGCTTAGGGAATTAAAAAGAATGGGGTGCAATGGTCGAGAAGCTCCTCGTAAGCCACGCATCCTTGTAGTCGTGTAGCAGCTCCTCATAAGCCATATCTTTCTGCAGCCAGTGCCGAACGGCGCTTGGTGTGGGGCGTAGAGTGACACCTGTTGTAACCGCGACCGGTACGGTCGTGGGGTTGCCGAGAACAAAGCGCGACGGGACCAAGCGGGACCGGCCTGCGAACAAACGAACGAACGGAAAAGGACGGACACGAACGACGACGGACGACCGAGCAAGACCTTATGACGACAACACGCCAGAAGCAACGGGATCACAAGTGACAACCAAACGATTCCACAACGTCCACTCGTAAACCAAAACAAAGTACGGTAAACACGCTGTCTGTAGCCGAGATGTCGTCGGTAGACTCACGCGGATATGAGACCGCTTAGCTGAGCTTTTTTTTTCCTTTATTGTGATTTCATTCCCCTGCTCCATATAGGCAGGGGAGGGGTGTCAGCGGTATTATCCGCCGCTCTTCAGCCGAGTGACTTGACAGCTAAGATAGGAATAAAATGTTACATGTAAGGCGATAAAAAAGGGGGACATAAACCAGAGTAAGGGGAGATAATGGAGGTAAAAATACACTGAAATGGAGACGTTCATGGGGGAACAATTAAAAAAGTCAACATAAAGTCAAAAAACACAGCTGGCGATTCGTAGAACACAAAATGACACTGAAGTCACACGCACAGGATAAAAGTTGGTCACAGTATTAAAAGCACTCCATAACAACACACTTTAAACCCACTTGGGGCACAGACGATGAAGAATAAAACTGTCAGGTGGGACCCGCCGAGGGAAAGATCAGGGAGGATGGAAAAGGAGAGGAGAGCAAGGGGCAGCAGGGGAAGCGGCGGGATGAAGAGAGTAGGTGTGTCAGCGGGTGCACCAAGAGGCAGTAGACAGGTGGGGCAGGAAATGAAGAGGGAAGACAAGGCAGAAGGGAGTGCAGAGACACTGAAGGGGAGCACAAGAGAGGGAGGGGGACTAGGACAGGAAAGCCGCTCAGGAGAAGGGAGGGGGAGGAGTGGGAGCCCTGAGGAGGAGGCAAGAGGAAGATGGAGTTCGAGTTGGTAGGAAGGGTAGATGTCAGGGCGAAGCTCATCATCCGGGAGGGGTAGTTGGTGGAAGTTGCGTTGGGAAAGGAGGCTGAGGGTGTGGAGATGGAGAGAGGGTGTGACACAACGGCAAAGGTGTGGCAATGGGCTGGAGAGGAAGGGAGACACCAGAGGCTGAGGGGATCAAGGCGGCGGACAATATATAGTATGTGGATGTGTTCAAGGAAAACGGGAAGATGGGGAAAGGGAATGTCGTAGACGATGAACGTGGGGGACGGAAGGCGGATGCCGAAGGCGAGGCGGAGTGCATGGCATATGAGGATTTGGAGGAATTTATAGAACCTGGGAGGGGCAGAAATTCAAGCAACGCTGGCATAGCAGAGGATGGGGAGGATCAAGGATTTGTAGGTGTGAAGGATGGTGGAAGAATGCAGATCCCAGGTCCGGCCGGACAGGAGTTTCAGGAGGTGGAGTCTGTTGAGAGCTTTGTTTTGGATGGTAAGGAGATGGGGAGTCCAGGTGAGGTGGCGGTCGAGAGTGAGGCCAAGGTATTTGAGGGTAGGAGTGAGGTGGATAGGACAGCCCTAAATGGTGAGGTAGAAATCATGGAGACAAAGGAGCGGGTGGTGCGGCCCATGATGATCGCCTGTATCTTGGAGGGATTTTAGCTGAATGAGAGGCAGGCGCTTATATACAGGATACGGTACGTCACTATTGGCTGCTGGGACCACGTTCTCCACCGCGGTACCCTCAGGTTATACGCGGGCCAGGAATGCGCACACCTCTAGTGGTAATCAGGTCGATGCTGTCTGACGCGGATTCGAAACTCGCGGCGCTCGGTGCCAGAAAACCATTGGACAGTGGGTGACTGGAAATGGGTGATTTGAAGCGATACATCACGCTGTACCCTATGGCAATCCGATGGAAGGGTTTGGGTTTGGTGAGTGCCTGGAGCACGTTACCTGTAATCCTGTGTGTGCCAGCAGTGAAATGTGGACGAGGTACTGTTCTGGCATGGTGTTGGTTTTCGTGATTAGGATGTGGTCTCCTTACTGCGCTTAAGAAAATGCGGACGGACATAAACATATTTTACAGCATTGTGTATTGTGTACAATAGAGGAACACTTTGGATGCGAAGATATTGTTTCAGCATGACACTGGGGCCTGTCATCTAGCACCATCCGTGGGGCAGAGATTTTCAGAGAATAACTGGCGTAGAACGTCGACTTCGTTCCAGACCCAGCGTCCAACATCGCTACCTCCTCTGATTGCAGCTCTTTAAAAAGAATGAGCTGCCATTCCTTCACAGATATCCAGACCCTCAGCGAAAGTGTTCCAATCAGAATGCAAGCCATCTTATCGGCGACGGCTTGACACACGCACCCCATATTAATCTGTACTAATTGTTGTGCTGATACTTTTGATCAAATAGTACATACTCTGCAACTTAATGGTAGCCTAATGGAAATGAGCGTTTGGCGTCATTGGCTGGGAGGCCCCTTACGGGGCAGGTACGGCCGCCTTGGTGCAGGTCTTATTACATTGGACGACCTGCGCGCCGGATGGGGATGACATGATGATGAAGAGAACACCCAGTCCCTGAACGGAGAAAATCCCCGACCTGATATTGAACGATATTAAAGGGCGTATACATTTGACAGGTGGGCGGCTCGCTAGTATCCCGGAGTTAGGCACTAGCTGTCACATTTTCCGGGAAACGCAAAGTGGCACTCAGGCTCTGTGGAGACGGTAGTGTTGCGTGCTGCGATATGCCTACGCAGGGTGGCGAGACATGTGGTTCAGAGAATTCTCAGATTTAACGAAATACGCGTATGAAACGTAAGTTCAGTATCATTCACATGCCATGTCAAAGGAGAGGTCAAGTGCTTAGGGCTCTGCATCCTTTATAAGCTAATGTGATTACATCACAGTAACCACGTAATTTTGTGGTAAGGTTCTATGGGACCAAACTGCTGAGGTTATCGGTCCCTAGGCTTACACACTAATTGATGAAACTTAAACTAACTTACCCTTAGGACAACACACACACACCCTTGCCCGAGGGAGGACTCGAACCTCCGACGGGGCTAGCCCCTCGAACCGTGCCAAGATGCCCTAGAACGCACGGTTACCCCGCACGGCCACGTAATTCAGGTATGTGATAGGCGTTCGCCGGGAAACACCCCAAGAATCTGCATTAGCATACATCGCGCTCTAGTAAGAGCGTACATGGAAGCCATTAAACGGTTGAGCAACACAAAATAATCAAGATATACTAGGTAAGTGCCTGTATCAAGCTATCACAGTCTATATTATGGCATTCTTATCGACCCCCAACTAACGATTTGCTGGTGGAAGTAAGTGAAATGCCATTACAACTTCACAGGAATTACATAACCTCCAAGTCTCTTGAAACGTTGCTACTTCTTAGATGACAATTTATTAACCAAGGTTAGATGTCTAACTACTAAGTGCTATGCAGGCAGGTATTAGCTTAAAAACAAAGCCACTTCACCAAATTATAGCTGCTTCAGCACGCCCGCCTTACGCTAACACCTTAGTGAAGCTGAATATCAAGACGCGCCTCCCGCTCATCCAAGGTACACCGGATGAGAAAATCTTAGCTGACAACGTAGCAACGCGGCCATCCTCAGGACAGATCGACACAGAAGAGTCAAAATCAGTGGTAGCCAACATGGTCTCTACCGCCCAATAGTGGGCGTTCCAGCTTACATGGTGGTCAGTGGTCAGTATGGGTGTTAAAGACATTTACATTACGTTTACATAAAATTTTCTTGTAAAGTATTTTGTAAGTAATTACTATCACATGCTTTCACTAACTGTAGCTCTGCTTTATAATTTTTACAGAAGGATGATTACTTCCCTACTTTATAAATTACCATTAATGTGGAAACGACGGGTGGTCAGAACATTTTTGAACTAACAGGTACGAAAGTAGGCTGTAGGTAAAAGAAAAGGTTGAAAACGCCTGATCTAAACAAAAAGACGGGGCTGGGAGCGCATTTATAGATGAAAAGACTAATCGAGGAGGCAGATTAAAGCTTCATGAAGTTGCGTTCGTACTCACTGCACAACTTATAGCGATTTTAGAGGTACCTAAACATGCGAAAGAAGTGCAAGAAGAATCAATCGTAATTTTATCCGATTCACACTCAGCACCAATGCTGTTAACATGCTGTGATGTCAACAAAACTAAAAATTATCTTGTATATCGCATTATAGACGCAGCTGAGGAACTACCCGCCTAAATAAGACACCCATTATGTTGTGTGTGAAAGCACACATCCCAATAAAGGGAAATGAAAAAGAGTAATACTCTGGCCAAGGAAGCAGTAAAACACACTGGTTCAGCGAAATATCATTAAGTGCCGTCTGATGATCATGCCGCATTGGTGCCTTATATACTACTACGTCCTTGGTACAGAAATTTCAGATACGGAAGAAACTTTATAGTCACAATGGCACGACTTCGATTCAATCACATAAGTTTCCAGCAATACCTCTACCGCCTGAACATGATCACATCTTCTCCATGTGAATGCGGCATTGAGGAAGGGGTTAAACACATTTTCTTCGACTGCCACAGAAGATATCAGGAAGCTACGAAAGTAATACAGCATCTGATGACCTCTGAAAGTACCTCACCAACAACATTATAGCTCTTTTAGCATCAGAGGACATAAAAGTGTATAAGCTCGTATACCATTATACAAAGGGCGTTCAATAAGTAATACAACGGATTCTTTTTCTCGGGGAATTTCGGTAGAAAAATCCCGGAAATTGGAACGGCACATCATGGAATATTTCCGCTTATAATTTCACGAAGTGCCGATAGGTGGCGGTGATGTACATAACCTTCAAAGTGGCCTCTGTAGAAAAGGGTAGTTCCAAGCAGAGTGTTGTCATTGACTTTCTTTTGGTGGAAACCACGGCATCGCAGATATTCATAGGCGCTTGCAGTGAACAAAAGCACGGTGAGTGGTTGGGCGAGGGATCTGTCATCATCGCAACAAAGTCGTGTAAGCTTGTCCGATCTCCCGCATGCCGACCGACCACACACAGCTGTTACTCCTGAAATATTGGAACGTGTGGACACTCTCATTCGAGGTGATTTACGGATCACATTCAAACACCTCGCCGCTCAACTGGATGTCACTGTTGGCAGTGCTGACACACTCGTCCACCAACTAGAGTACTCAGAGGTGTGTTCCTCGCCGCAACAGAAGACAATAAAGAACAACGAAGGACCATCTGTGACGAGTTGCTTGCGCGTTACGACGCTGATAGTGAAAATTTTTTGTCGAAGATCCTCAGAGGCGAGGAAACATCGGTTCATTACTTCTAACCGGAAACAAAACGTCGATGCATGGAGTGGCGCCACATCATATCTCCTCCGAAGAAAAAATTTAAAGTCCCACCGTCAGCCGGTAAACTTATGGCGACCACCTTGTGGGACTCTGAAGGGGTTATTCTGTTTGATGTCCTCCCTCATGGTGCAACGACCAACCCTCAGGAAACTGAAGAACTGACTTCAGCATGTTCGTCGCCACAGAAGTACATATGAACTTCTCCTTATCAAAACTTCATTGGACTCTCCTTCCTCATTTCCACTACAGCCCGGATCTCGCACCTTCTATCTTAGAGTTGTTGGGCAAAATGAAGGATTCAATCAGCGGGTAGCTGTAAGTAAATGATGGGGAGGTTACTGATGCAGCCAGGCGTTGGCTGCGACGTCGACCACTAGGCCCCAGTAAGGTGGCGTAAGGCCGTTGCATTGAACAGAGGTTATGTTGAAAAATACGGTTTTGTAGCCAAAAGAGTGGGGAATAATATGCTGTACTGGAATCAAACCAACTTGATTTCAGAAAAAAGAGTTGTATTACTTATCGAACGCCCGTCGCGTAACAGAGCCTCAAGTAAGAATGTAGCAAAACAGATTCTTTCTTGCGTTCAATGTAGAAATGACTAGAATATTCTTAGATCATTGATTTAAATGGATGAAACATAATTCTTGCTTTTTCTGGTTCTGAGGCTGGCTGTATAGGTGATGTCCAAAATCCACTAATAAATTCCCCGTCAGTCTTTTTTTAAGAATACTGTACTCCAGTTTACAGAATTCAGTTGAATCCACTGTGACACCTAGTTGGCAAGTCACCAAGAGACATCTGAGGATCAAGTTATTCGGGACGACTAGCAAACCAGCGGGCATCTACATCTACATCTACATCCATACTCCGCAAGCCACCTGACGGTGTGTGGCGGAGGATGCCTTAAGACATTCGTACTCCGCAAGCCACCTGGCGGTGTGTGTCGGAGGGTACTTTGAGTACCTCTATCGGTTCTCCCTTCTATTCCAGTCTCGTATTGTTCGTGGAAAGAAAGATTGTCGGTATGCCTCTGTGTGGGCTCTAATTTATCTGATTTTATCCTCATGGTCTCTTCGCGAGATATACATAGGAGCGAGGAATAAACTGCTTGGCTTCTCGGTGAAGGTATGTTCTCGAAACTTCAACAAAAGCCGGTACCGAGCTACTCAGCGTCTCTCTTGCAGAGTAGACATAACATCGACGTTAGGCAGCGCATAGCCAATGAAGTAACTAATCAGCCGACGCAAGCTACAGCGTGATATTGGCATTTGCCGGCCCGTGCGACGGGACAGTGCAGCGAGAAGCGGCTTTTATGGGAGCGTGGAAACCTTTTAGCGAGCGCTTTAGTGCCGCGGCGCACGTGCAGGGCGGCGAACAGCGCCGGTCGATGGCGGCACGTGGGCGCACGGCTCCGCGCCGCTTGTCTCCCTAAGCGTCCGCCGACATCCCGCGCCGCCACGGCTACCACGGCGGTAACTGCTGTCCAAACACTCGACTGTCTCCACACGCTGAAGCCACGAATGTGTTCAACAAACTGCCTTCACTCCTGGCGGACAGTGCGTTACGATGCAAAGGCAAAGGTCCCTGTCTGCTGGTCTCGGCAACCTGGACCACGGCAGTGAAAAAATGGTTCAAATGGCTCTGAGCACTATACGACTTAACTTCTGAGGTCATCAGTTCCCTAGAACTTAGAACTACTTGAGGGGGGTAGGACGTCAAACGGGCCGACTTCGAGAAAGAGAGGCACCACAGGACATTTTAATTTCCACTGTCTATACTTTTACAAATAAATTCATAAAACTTTGTCAGCGTGACCAGGAAAGATTCAGGATTGACACTCATAGCAGTGGAAGTTCAAAAACACGAAAAAATAATATTTTTTAAATGTGAAATTTCATGATTTTTTCCTTGCTGTTGGCTTCATTTGTTGCTATAGGTACACTTTTCTTCATAAGTAAGACAGATTCTTAGATGAATTTTGCACAGCTTACAAACCATACTTACAGGTGTATGAAACTCTAGAATTTATTTAATCTATGGAAAAACGAATGGGCTGTTACGTTTTAAACTTCGTGTTTAGAGAAAACTCGGATTTTATAGTTAATTATCTCAATTTGTACCACAGTTTTTAACAGACTTGGGAAATTCTAGAGTTTCATACACCTGTAAGTATGGTTTGTATGCTGTGCAAAATTCATCGAAGAATCTCTCTTACTTATGAAGAAAAGTGTACCTACAGCATCAAATGCAGCTAATACCAAATGAAAAACTCATGAAATTTCACATGTAAAAAAAAATTGTTTTGTTATGTTTTTGAACTTCTTCTGCAGTGAGTGTGAATCCTGAATCCTTCCTGGTCATGCTAACAAAGCTTTATGAATTTATTTGTAAAAGTATAAATAGTGTAAATTAAAATATCCTGTGGTGCCTCTCCTGCTCCAAGTCGGCCCGTTTCACGTCCTACCTCCCTTAAACCTAACCAACCTGAGGACATCACACACATCGATGCTCGAGGCAGGGTTCGAACCTGCAACTGTAGTGGTCGCGCGGCTCCAGACTGTAGCGCCTAGAACTGCTCGGCCACTTCGGCCGGCCGTACGGCAGTCGTGAGCAAAGAAGTTACAGACATAGCTGTTATTAGGAAGAAACTGGACTCCTCTCGCAAGCCAAATGAAGTATTACTGTGCGTCACGTTGTAACCTTTTCATCTGTTACCCAGTTTGCAACAGTTTCTCAAAGTTAGGTGAAATATACAAACTGAAACGTTATTGAGCTTTCTTGTCTGGAACTTGCGAGTGCACTCACAAGTCGCGAGATTTGCAAGACGAACTCCATTGCTGCAAGGATGGCTGAATGGTTCAAAATAAGTTATTGTAAAAAAAAAGATGAAATCGTCGTATGGCACTGAAGGCCGGTAGGCCCCATCCGGGCAAGTTCGGCCGCCGGGTTACAGGTCTTATTCCAGATGACGCCAAATTCGGCGACTTGCGCGTCGGTGATGATGGAACGACGATGAATGATAGAATGATGATGAGGACATCACCCAGTCCACGAGCGGAGAAAATTTCCAACACGGCAGGGAATCGAACCGGGGCCCGCTGCATGGTTACCACTGAGATAAGCAAATGGACACCTATTGTTGTACTATTTACGGAAATTTCCATCGGTACTTGGAGAAACAGAGACATATTAAAAATTTTAACACGCATTATTTATGTTACGCAATGGCCTTGCCGCAGTGGATACACCGGTTCCCGTGAGATCACCGAAGTTAAGGCTGTCGGGCGTGGTCGGCACTTGGATGGGTGACCATCCAGGCCACCATGCGCTGTTGCCATTTTTCGGGGTGCACTCAGCCTCGTGATGCCAATTGAGGAGCTACTCGACCGAATAGCAGCGGCTTCGGTCAAGAATACTATCATAACGACCGGGAGAGCGGTGTGCTGACCCCACGCCCCTCCTATCCGCATCCTCTACTGAGGATGACACGGCGGTCGGATGGTTCCGGTAGGCCACTCGTGGCCTGGAAACGGAGAGCTTTATTATTGATGTTACACAAGAACATTTATTTAATAGTTCATTATGACCTGTTTTCGACTTCCTAACCTAACTAAATACTAAACGTATAGTCCACACGACATCAGCGGCAGTTCGTAGACGCACAAAGATTGTTCTCCTAAGATATTTTGCCGGCCGGCGTGGCCGAGCGGTCCTAGGCGCTACAGTATGGAACCGCGCGACCGCTACGGTCGCAGGTTCGAATCCTGCCTCGGGCATGGATGTGTGTGATGTCCTTAGGTTAGTTAGGTTTAAGTAGTTCTAAGTTCTGGGGGACTGATGACCTTAGAAGTTAAGTCCCATGGTGTTCAGAGCCATTTGAACCATTTTGAACCTAAGATATTTGACATTTTACGACTATAGATCGATACAATACAAGAGTAATTAAACACACAAAGAAGCTCTGAACTATTTAATCTTATACTAAAAGTGGTCCGCAGCTCGTGGTCTCGCGGTAGCGGGTTCGATTCCCGGCGGGGCCAGGGATTTTCACCTGCCTCGAGATGACTGGGTGTTGCTGAGTCGTCTTCATGATCACCACTCATCCCGATTACGGTCGGAGGAAAGCAATGGCAAACCAGCTACACTAGGAACTTGCCTAGTACGGCGGTGCGGGTCTCCCGCATCGTCCCCCCCACGCTCTGTCGCGGAATATGGGACTTCATCATCATCATTAAGAGGGGCGTTCAATAAGTAACGCAACACATTTTTTTCTCAGCCACTTTCAGCTAAAAAAATGTGGAATTTGTTGTGGGGCATCGTGGAAAATTCCAGCTTCAGCGCCTATTGTTCCATGAAGTTTCGATCGGTGGCGGCGCTTTACGCAGCCTTCAAAAAGGCAACTGTAATGGAGATACGTTCCAAGCAGAAAGCTGTCATTGTGTTTCCCTTGGCGGACAGTCAGAGCATCACAGATATTCATAACCGCTCTCAAAACGCTACGGAGACCGGGCAGTGAACAAAAGCACGGTGAGTTGTTGAGCGAAGCGTCTGTCACCATCGCAAAAACGTCACCCAAACCTGTCCGATCTACCGCGTGCCTGCCGGCCGCGCACTGCTGTGACTCCTGCAGTGTTGGAACGTGCGGACACTCTCATTCGAGGTGATCAACTGCATGGGGGCTTAATTATATAAATATGAAATGTAAATACTTTTAATTTTTAGTAGTTGTCTGTCCGATTACGAAGTCTCGTAAACGGTTGGCCCTGACTAGTTTTAGTACGCAATCTGACTGCATAGAATAGCAACAAGAATGAAATAAAATTTCCGTTAACACAATTAATTAATTAAGTCCACAGCAACTATAAAACGTACGAAACCAAAGCACAAGTGTAACTGTTCTGTGTGTGGAAGTGTGATTCAACGTACACATCTGGCACGGTTCTTCTTCAATAAGACAAGAAATTTTAAATACCATTTATACTGAAGTAATTAAAAAAATATAGAAATACTATAATTGCACAAGAAAACCAGAATTACACTCTAGTACAAGAACAAGAGCCAGATGCTTTGTTGACTGAACCTGTGACGAAGCATTGTTTAAGACATAATGAAAAAAAAAGGATTTTTTTTTACCTTCATATATATTGACGAAAAGCACTCTGATCATTACAATATCTCCATTCGAACAACATCTGCTGTCTAGCCCATCAAAAAACTGCATAAAACATGGCCTCAAATAGTACAGCTATCAATATCCTCTCAGCAAGATCTGCACAACCACTCACTACGACGACATCTCAACAACGACTGACTCCTACTACTTCTCAACAAGCACTGACTACTGCTACATCTCGACAAGCACTGCCAGTGGAGGCGGCGAAATAATACTCTTTGGCGCAATCTCTGGCGCTGTGGCTCAGTGTAGCCACCTTTCATATGCCCCTCCTCCACAGGCCAGAATTTGATTGTATTTTTGCCAGCATTGGTGGCGAAAATACCACCAAATTCGTCAACAAAAATACAGACAAAAATAAAACGTAATATTAATACGTAAATATCACATAATTAGATAAAATTTTGGCTTTGCACTGACCTTTCAATAACTTAATATATAAAATACAGTAATCAATACCAATTTCTTCATACATGTGACTTTACATAATAGTTTACACAATACACAAAAAATCAGTTTATACAAATATTCACATAAATGCTTTCCATAGTTCAAGAAACAAGTAGTTGACAGTTCCAGCAGTAGCACCCAGCAATGGTCAACAGGTGCAAACACAAACGAGTGACATTATTTCAGTAGAAGCAGTTCCATCAGTGGCACCCAGCAATGTTGAACAGGTGCAGACACCAACAAATGACATCATTTCAGTAGAAGCAATTCCATCAGTGGCACTCAGTAATGTTGAGCAGGTGCAGACACCAACAAGTGACATTATATCAGTAGAAGCAGTCCATCAGTGGCACCCATTAATGTTGAGCAGGTGCAGACACCAACAAGTGACATTACCTCAGTAGAAGCAGTCCATTAATGGCACCCAGTAATGTTGAGCAGGTGCAGACAGCAAGAAGTAACATCATTTCAGTAGAAACAGTTCTAACAGTGGCACACAGTAATGTTGAACAGTTGCAGACACCAACAAGTGACATCATTTCAGTAGAAGCAGTCCATCAGTGGCACCCAGCATTGTTGAACAAGTGCAGACACCAACAAGTGACATTATCTCAGTAGAAGCAGTCCATCAGTAGCACCCAGTAATGTTGAGCAGGTGCAGACACCAACAAGTGACTTCATTTCAGTAGAAGCAGTCCCACCTGTGGCACCAAGTAATGTTGAACAGGTGCAGACAGCAACAAGTGACATTATCTCAGTAGAAGCAGTCCATCAGTGGCACCCAGCAATGTTGAACAGGGGCAGACAGCAACAAGTGACATTATCTCAGTAGAAGCAGTCCATCAGTGGCACCCAGCAATGTTGAGCAGGTGCAGACAGCAGTCCGTAATATTCACTATCACTAATCACACTGTTCATCAGAGTTTATCATCAGAAATTAAACATGTCCTAGTGGCACCAACCATGTAGAAAAAGTGCAAGTAACAGTCCATAATATTCACTATCACTAATCACACAGTTCATCAGCAGAAATTAAACATTTCTAAGTGGCACCCATTATGTTGAACGAGTGCAGGTAACAGTCCATAATGTTCACCATCACTAATCAGACAGTTCAGGCATGAACAATAGTTTGAATGCACACACAATTGCTTTTACAAAATTATTATCAATGCTCTTACACTAACCATACAATTTATAATAAACACACAAATGATATCAGATAATTGTCATATTACTATTACAAATACACAAATATCAGTAAACCTATAATATTTATGGGTGTCAGTGCAAGCCACAACAAACAAGTAAAGTAATATTTAGGAGATAGGTTGGTACCAATTATCTGCGATTAGGAAGGGAAAACACACAAAACACACTCACTCATCTTTGGTACACATTAGTGCTACTGTGTAATTGAATAGTGTTAACTGTGTGAATGCAATTCTGTCAAAATTTGGTGTTCATCTTGTGTATCAAGTAGTAGTGGCACAGTGTATAACAGTCAATAATAGTTAGTCAACGTCATAGTCATCATGTCAAGACCAATGTTTGCCAAGCCAAATCAAATGTACGGTTGCTGAACAACTGTCAGTGAGCCAAGATATGCAAATGCTTCCTCTCTCAAAAAAAATATATACTGCTTAGTGATTTAACAAAGTGTGTGTGTAGACAATCTTCCTTCTACTTGAGTGTTCTAGTCTGCCATCTTCATCCTCCTTGTTCCATATAAACCAACAAAAAAATATGCTCCTCACTTACTTTACCTCTTATCCACCAAAACTCCAATAATCATCAGCATCACATAATCTTAATACTTCAATAATACCTCTTACGTCGATACATATAAACCTTATCATCAATAGCATTTACCTTACCTCTTGTCCACCAAAACTGCAATAATCATCAACTTCACATAATCTCAATACCTCAATAATACCTCTTCAATACGTCGACACATATAAACCTTATCGCCAATATAGTTTCACTTCCATAACAACTCTTTCTTCCAGTCAGTCTCCTCGAACAAGTACAGATAAAATCGTAGTGCAAACTTCAATTCATCATCCCATGCAATCCGAAGACACAATGTCCACACACAACATCTGTGTAATCCATCTGACCCAAATCTTCTACTCATTATGAATTATAAATACATTTTGGTTACCTTGTCCATCATAAAATAAAAAAAAAGAAAATGCATACATGACCTCTAACAGCCTTCAGTTCGAAGAACTTTCAGTAAGTAAGTACGATTACGAAGTGTGAATAATCGTGATATTTCAGTGTGTACACCACTTCAAGAATTATGGCAAACAGAAGCAAACATGTGGAGTATTTCTTGTGTCAAGTGTCACTTACTATTTCAGTTGCTCACGAAGAATGCAGTGTAATAACTGTCAATGGTCTAAACCTAGTGTTGGTATTTCATGTCGTTAGCTTCCTTTCTATTAGCATAAATTTATACGGCTTCCATAAAACCTCCAGCTCATGGCAGTTCATTTTCTTATCTTAAAAATATAAGGCACTAAGCGTAAGCAAAACATGCAATAGCGAGTAAATGTACCAGTAGAGAACAGAATGTCAAGCACAATCCCTACAACGAGGCTCTGCCAAGCGAACAATCTATAATTAATACCATAGTGTGACCTAAACTCCATGTTCGTACACCGCATATCAGCATTTCTATATACCAAATTAAAGAGTAGTTATGACAACAAAACAGAAATGTGTAAATATGCAATCCATACGCACAGCAGCAAACATATATCTTACGTAATAAACAGGTCATTAGCATCATATCAGCATAAGCAAATAAATGTTCGTATATAATCTTAATAAGTAAACATGAAGGTGCAAGCAGATAAATCACAAAGTATAACTTACATACATAACCATATCAGCACAATTAATCATGTGACAATTATAATTTAAATAGATAAGCACAGCTGGCACATAATAAAAAAAATATGACATCAGTGAAAAAGCATAGCAGCCAAGCGATGCATAATATACACAAGTAACAACCCTGTTCATTAATCAATCATTGTCAATATCAGTTAACACGAAGTATGAATCACGTAATCGCGAGCAGCAAATTACGTCTAAAGTACGTACCTAAGCGGAAATATGTTTCCTGAAAAATAAACTCAATTAATAGTTACCTTTTTAGTTTATTAGTTTCTTCTTCGAAATAACATTCTTCCTGAAATTTTCTCGATAGCAAGTCCTCTTAACGTCGGACAGACACAGAATTTACCTGAAGTTCTTAAATATTTTATACAACCGTATCCCGAAAAATACTGAACGTTAATAACATAATTTATCAAGTCACTATAGCTTTATACTGAATTTAATCGGAGAAATTAGACTGTGTATTTGTTTACGGCTGTCAGTGCATTCGCACTGAGCGCTCGATCAGCTGTAGGTACGCGTGACGTAGGAAGTAATTGTTTGCGGTCAACGACTGCCTTGTGCGGCGCGCAGACTTGACTGTTGCTTTGAGTATATGCCGCCGCCAAAACACAGCGCGATATCCTTGTATTCTCTGCATGTTTACGTATAACTGTTGGTTTCTCACAAGTATGTCATTCCACAAAAATTTTAATGTTCGATATGTGATGTATTCCCTTAGAGCGCCGAGATTTGAGAGTTTCTACTTCGACAGTGTTATCATGAATAATTTTGCGAATTCTATATGAACCGTTATAAAGCAGAAAAAATTTGCGACACAAGCCCTTTCCTTTGTGAGACAAACGATGAGACTTAATTAACACCTATTGACCAACTGACAAGGTCTTTAAACGACCAGGACGTTTTGCTAATTTCTCTCTTCTAGCAGCCGCAGATGCAATATTTTGTAGGGCCAGGTTGACAACTTCAGAATGCCGCAGTTTCCGTGCAGGCGGAAAAGGAACGATTTCAGAAATGCGATTTGTCGGTGCTTTATTTTTTAATATCAATATAGGCGGTAAAGAAGTTGAATCATTAGGGAGTTCATTCAGAATGTTTTGAAAAATATGAAGATATTGATCCCACGTTCTGTGATTCTGATGACAATAAAGTCGACACAATTTATTGATTTCCTTCATCCATCTCTCTGAAGCGTTAGATTGAGGGTGAAAAAGTGAAATGAAAATTGGTTTAATTTTACGACGCCGTAGAGTACGAAGCCAAATTTTAGAACGAAACTGTGATTCATTATCTGATATACTCTATCTTTATCAACGTGATCCACTTCTTTAAGGAAATGTTTGATGAAAGCGTTAGATACTGAACGAGCTGTTGCTTTGCGTAAAGGTGTAAAACACACATATTTTGATGTCAATTCCACTGCTACTAAAATGTACGCAAAACCATTAGTAGAACGAACCACTGGACCGAACAAATCGACTGCAGCCATGTCCTTTAATTTCGCTGGAATGATAGGAAACAACGGTGCTCTGTGAGACATAGTTGGTGGCTTAGCCTTTTGACATAATTTGCATTTGGCAAGAACAGATCGAATGCGTTTTTCCATATTACTGAAGTAGCAATTTTCTCGTAATTTATGAAAGCATTTTCTGGGACCAAAGTGTGCATAACTGAAATGTGTGTACCAAATCAATTTATTAACCCATTCATCAGGAATACAAACTAACCAAACAGAGTTGTCGACCCATTTTCGTTTAAAAAGAATATCATTGCGAACTAAATAATACCCTCCGATCGCTACGCTTTCCTTTCTCCTCCCCTTCTCCTTAATGTCCTTCCAGATCGGATCCTTGTTTTGCTCCTTAGCGATGTCCTGGAGCGAAGACGAAATAAAATTCCCAAACGCAACCCCTTGAATATACATCAAACAATAATTGTTTTCTTTGCAGTCCTCCTCAGCACTTTGTTTCAAACCCACAGGTGCATGTGATAAAGCATCAGCAACAATATTTGAAGAATCCTGTATGTAAACAATACTAAAATCAAATTCCTGTAGGCACAGCGCCCATCGTGACAATCTTCCATGAGTTAATTTTGTTGACATAAGAAATTCCAGAGCTCGATGATCGGTGTAAACCTTAATATGTCTGCCAAAGAGAAATGTCCGAAATTTTGTGAAAGCCCATACAACAGCCAAGGCTTCAAGCTCCGTAATCGAATAATTCTTTTCTGATTTAGAGAGAACACGACTTCCAAATGCAATAGTCTTCTGTACTACAACGCCGTTTTCTTCTATCTCTTGAAATAAGTTTGCACCTAGGCCTTTGTATGATGAGTCCGTCGCCAAACAAAAATCTTTAGATAAATCCGGATGTGAAAGAAGTGGAGCAGCAACTAAAGCATCACTAAGTTGTTCAAATTCTGACTGAGCTTCCTCATCCCAACACCAATTAGAATTATTTCCAGATAGTTCACATAAACGAGGTGTGGCCAAATTGTCCAATCTAACAAAGCGTCTAAGAAAATTACAGACACCAAGGAAACTACGAACATCACGTTTTGTGGTAGGAACAGCATAATTACGAATAGCGTCTAATTTCTCTGGATCAGGAAGAATACCTTCTGTGGAAATAATGTGACCAAGAAATTTCACCTGTGAACGACCAAATTCAGATCCTTCCAAGTTCACTGTAATGCCAACTCTTGCAAAAATACGTAATAATGAATCCAAAATTTTGTTGTGCTCACTCCAAGAACGTTTAGCAATAAGAATGTCGTCAACATATGAAGTAATATTGTCACGAAGATAAACAGGTAAGATTTCGTTTAAACTGCGAATGAATGCTGCTGAAGATACAGTAAGTCCAAACGGTAATTTCCGAAACTGGTAACAGTTACCAAAGGCTAAAAAGGCAGTATATTTTCTACAATCAGGGTGGAGTTCTATTTGCCAAAAACTTGCGCGCATATCAATCGTGGATAAAATCTTAATTCCATGGAAATGTTGAAGAAGTTCATCTAAATTTTGTGGATGGTCAGTTTCAGGAATGATGATATTATTTGTCTGTCTGGAATCCAGAACCAAACGAATTGACCCATCCTTTTTAAGAACAACGTGTAATGGGCTTGTATAAGGACTGACTGCTGGCTCAATAATGCCTTGATCTATCATGTATTGAAGTTCACTCTTAACCTTGTCTCTGTAAGCCAAAGGAATAGCGTACGTTTTCCCCCGAAATGGTGTATGTTCTTTTACTTTAAATAAATATTGTAAGCCTTGTATAGTTCCTGTGTGATGACTAAATACTGTAGCATGTGAAGTCAAAATGTGATGCAGCTCTTCTCTTGCAACGTCATCTGGCACTTCAGCTTTCTTAACCTTTTCATTAATTAATTCTTCGCTATTAATTATATCATCCATCGCGTCTCTGGATCTATTGTCATTGTCATGAATAAACACACTGTCGTCATAATGCTCAACGAAAACATCAGAAGTAAGAAACCTTAAACATTTTGTATCTGATTCAGATCTTGTTAAACACTCGAAAAATTTCAAACATTTCGGCATTCCGGCAACAGTCAAATTCACACTTCCTTCTTTAAAGTTCAAAATTGCCTTATGTGTGTTAAGAAACTCCATACCTAATATAATTTGTGTACTAAGTAATGGAACAATAATAAAATTAGCAGAAAATTCGTATCCTTGACAAATGAAATTTAAGTTGGTCTGTTGTTTGACTTCCACACTTTTTCCAGAAATCGCTCCTCGAATTGTAGTTTTAGAAACAGGTAACACAGGACAAGCAATAGTTCTTACACATATACGAAAAACTGATTCACTAATGACATTCAATGGGCTCCCAGAATCTAAAACTGCAGTGAACTTATTCTTACCCACACATACTTCAATAACAGGATGTAAAAATGCGTCTACATTATTTTCCTTTTCGTCTAGCAAAACGTCTCTTATGTCTTCCAGGCGTACGTAGTGTAAAGTCGTAGTGTCATTACTTTCTGAACCGTCTATATTGCTGCCAGAAGCCGAAGCTACAAGTCATTGTCAATTGCTTGCGTCACGTCTTTGATTATTCGCGTCATTTCGCGGATCAATTTCTACTATTTGCACTTGTCTCTCTGAAGTTCTGTCACGTGGAGGATGCCAATTAGGTCCCTCCTGTCTGTTAGATGCAAATTTTTGGTTGTGTCTGTTATTAAAATTTCTATTTTCCTGTCTGTCTGCATGACTACTTCTTGTGTAATTTCGAATGTCACTTCTGAAATTATTGTTGTATCTACTACCCTGGTTATTTCTGTAGAAAAAATTTCTATTACTGTATGAATAATTTCTGTCTTGATGATACCACATTACTGTTTCCGTATGATTGATCATTCCGGTAGGAATTACCGTTATTATAATTGTCTGTGTAATTTCTGTTAGAACGTCTGTTATTGTCATAAGGCTGGTATCTATTGTCCTGTCTGTTTCGTCTGTCATTCTCAAAATTACCGCTATAACGTCCGTTCCGATCAGTATCCCTTTTCCCTGAAAATCTATTGTAATTACTGTTACTGAAAAAATTTCAAGAAGTCCCGTCGTCGTTGTCATACTCAAGTTCTTGTAGCAAAGTCTTAAAAGTCTCAATGTCGTCTTTACATCTTCCAGCTAAAGCAATTTGTCTTATTGATTGTGGCAGCTTAGTTAAACAAATGCGAATTAGTTCAGTCGGGCTATAAGGGTTGGAAAGGAACTGATTCTTTCGAATCATGTCTTCAAAGTATTCTGCTGGCGTGTGGAACTCAGACTGTTTAAAATTACGCTGCATAATAAGACTGTGTTTGACTCTGTCTTGCGTGTTTTCGGACCAATATGCCGATAGAAATGCATGATAAAAATCATTTAGATTATTACAATCTCTAATAAGTGCGCGCATGCGCGTCGCCGGTTCGTTTTCTAAATATCCACACATAAATTCCAGTTTGTGACTTAGTGGCCAATTTGGTGGAAGTGCGTACATAAATTGATCTAACCATGAACATGGATGTATGTCATTCTTAGAATTGCGAAAGATCTTAAATTTCCGAACAGTTATGAAGTGTTTATAGTCAAAGTTTTCTCCTCGTGGCGACAAAGACGTACCGCGTCTGTCCCAGTCCCAATGTCGATTATTGTCAAGTTCACGCGCCTGGCGCTCTCTTGTTGCTTCTCGTAAATGAAATAAATTACTTTCTTCAAACCCCTCTGCTATCTGTGATCCTAAATTTCTTCTGCTGTCTTTTTCAAAGATTTCACCTTCAATTTGTTTGACTTGCTTTCGTAATGCCTCAAATTCCCATTTGACGCGTTCATTAAATTTTCCATGATTTTCAACATGCTTATTTATGTTCTGGTACTCTTCGGTTTCTGCAAATGGCAATGGTGCTGTATCATCTGACTCTCTGTCCCCATTTAAACTAAGACTTGTCAATCTATCTGCAATCTCCTCAACTCTTTCCGATAAGTCACCTATTTGTTCTTTCTGTTTATTTACGTCTTCCGTAAGTGTCGCGACTCGGATTTCAGTATTGACACATTTAGTAGTTAACTGTTCATATTGTTGTGTTAGGTTATTGATTCTGTCATTTGGTACGGATTCCTCGATTCTCTCAAATATTTCTTCCTTATCATGTGCACGTTGTAAATGTAACTCTGAAAATTTTTGTACTATCGCGCGATCTCTTTCTTCCTGTTCTCTACCCTGTTCCTTTTGTCTGATTTCTATTGAAATTAATATATTATTGTGAGCATTCAAAATCGGTTGTACTTCCTCTCTAATTCCTTTCTTTAATTCATCTTTCATGTTCTTGAAACATGTCCCTATTCGTGAATCTAACCGTGTTTCCATTGTTTCCATCTCTGTTTCTAAACGTGTTGCCACTGTTTTTAATTCAGATCCTAACTGTGTTTCCATTGTTCCCATATCAGTTTTAATTGTTCCTATTTGTGAGTCTAACCGTGTTTCCATTGTTCCCATATCAGTTTTAATTGTTCCTATTTGTGAGTCTAACCGTGTTGCCAAAGTTCCCATCTCTGTTTTAAATTCAGATCGAAAATTTAATATTGCACTCATCAACTGCTCCATATTAACTTGTTCGAAATTCTTTTCGCCCCTAACATTTCCCGTAAAACTAACTTCCTTCGTCATAGCAGTAAAGCTATCTGTGTTCGATACTATCCCAGAATCTTCTGTCGTTAATCTCGTATTGTGAAAATTTTTTGATTGTGAAAAAATTTGAACTGGTTCCGGACTATTTTCCCGACTTATTAAATTGTTTTCAACTTCATTATTCATCATACTGTTGTCCTGTGTTGGCGAGTTCGCCATGTCAACAATTTCGTCATTCTGCCTATCCATCATTTTTGCCTTTTTCATCGATCGCGTAATCATTTACAAAATATACAAAACTCGTGACTATATGAAAATTACACACAATGACACTTTATCATCAACAATATCATTCACACGAAATGCTTCCCTCAAACACGATTAACGAACAATTGAAATCTTCCTAACTGCACAAAGTTGTCAAACCCGTATACAAGACAACAAAAATTAAATTCTGCAAAAAAATACCATTAGAAGAATGACAATTACCAAATCTACACATGCAATATAGACTACAATTACTAAACTACAAATTACTACAACAATACTACTGTCTGCTATTTTTACAATCAGAAGAATTCCAAGGGACGATCCGAAGCAGCGGTCGCCACGTGCATGGGGGCTTAATTAAATAGTTTTTAATTTTTTAGTAGTTGTCTGTCCGATTACGAAGTCTCGTAAACGGTTGGCCCTGACTAGTTTTAGTACGCAATCTGACTGCATAGAATAGCAACAAGAATGAAAGAAAATTTCCGTTAACACAATTAATTAATTAAGTCCACAGCAACTATAAAACGTACGAAACCAAAGCACAAGTGTAACTGTTCTGTGTGTGGAAGTGTGATTCAACGTACACATCTGGCATGGTTCTTCTTCAGTAAGATAAGAAATTTTAAATACCATTTATACTGAAATAATTAAAAAAAAATAGAAATACTATAATTGCGCAAGAAAACCAGAATTACACTCTAATACAAGAACACGAGCCAGATGCTTTGTTGACTGAACCTGTGACGAAGCATTGTTTAAGACATAATGAAAAAAATGATTTTTTTTTACCTTCATATATATTGACGAAAAGCAATCTGATCATTACAATATCTCCATTCGAACAACATCTGCTGTCTAGCCCATCAAACAACTGCATAAAACATGGCCTCAAATAGTACAGCTATCAACATCCTCTCAGCAAGATCTGCACAACCACTCACTACGACGACATCTCAACAACGACTGACTCCTACTACTTCTCAACAAGCACTGACTACTGCCACATCTCGACAAGCACTGCCAGTGGAGGCGGCGGAATAATACTCTTTGGCGCAATCTCTGGCGCTGTGGCTCAGTGTAGCCACCTTTCACGACTGATAACAATCAAACCTCTCGCTGCAAAACTGCATGTCTCTGTTGGCAGTACAGTCAAACTCGTCCACCAGATGTGGTACGCAAGGATGTCTACCCGCTGAGTTCCTCGAAGGACCATCTGTGCAGAATTGCTTGCGCGTTACGAGGCTGCTCGTGAAAATTTTATTGACGCAGCAAGGTGCTGGCACCGACGTTGGCCAGTAGGGTGGCACCTTGCAGGCATACAGGTCCTCCCAGTAAGGCGGCATAACGCCGTCGCATTGAACAGAAATTATATTGAAAAATAGGGTTTCGTAGCCAAAAGAGTGGGGAGTAATATGGTGATTGGAATCGTGAATAAGACAAACCTGGTTTCAAATAAGGAAATTTGTGGCACGCTCCTCGTACTTTATACTCAAAGATTAAAAGTGTCGGAACATATAAGGCAAAAATATCGTACATGTGAGAAATGGCACAGACGAACTGGTGACTGTGATAAACAGGCTGAAAAAATGGAATGTGGATGTAGAGCAGTTACAAAAACGATAACATCTAATGATGAGAAAAATGTCAACTGGCTGCTGCTGCCTTAGTGAGGGTGAATAATGAATAGTAGCTATAAACAAACGCCAGTCAATGAATTCTAACCTTTTCCTTGGTTAACAAACAGTTTTATTGTTCAGAGCTTCTTTTTGAATTTAATGATCCTTCTGTTCTTGTACCAATATATAGTCATGAAATGTCACAAATGTTTGAAATACAGCTATGAACTCTCGCCGATATTGTGTGAACTTTCTCTTTTAGTATCAAGTTATCTGAGTGTGGCTTAGAAAGCCGAAAGCCGGCTTATAAAGAACTAGAAAGTAAAAACTATAGTGGAACATCTATACTGCGTATTCAAGTTTTTAGTTACTGTGCTTATCTTTCATTGCATTGGTCTCCTCCCAGTTGAAAATGCAACGTGTATTTATAAGGTCCTGTGAAATGACATCTAGGATGTATTTAATATCCTCAGTTGCCTCTCAAATAAAATCACTGGCCGTAAGATTTGTTTTGTGTCTCCATTTATTCACTAGTAGACTAATCTCTACCCAGTGTAATACATTCCAGACTATCCGCTAGTGTAGCGCAATAATTGTATATACACAGAATTTGACAAATATGCTCCTAAATTGAACCATCCAAATTGCAAGCGACTTCCTCCTCAGAAATATCCACGGCCACAGACAATATTCCCAGCACCTGTTTAAATACTACAATGTGACCTCCTTACACAGGCGGTTATCAGAAAACGATATTAGTGTTAAAACAGATCAGATGTTATCGATCCTTTGACAGAAATTACGTCTTGGTCTAGATCGACTAACCAACTGATTACTGAAATGTATTTTTACTCTTTTAGTCGTACATAGTGCAGGCAATTTGACTAGAAAGTAGTTTTTACAACTGTTCGACAAAATTGTATTTTAATGTTGGTTTTCCTAAAAAATTTGACTTTCCGAGCGCTATGCAATTAATTTAACAGAAGTCGTAAATTACGACTTTATTTAAATATTACTTTTTTTTTAAGTTGTGGTAAGTTTCTATGGGACCAAACTGCTGAGGTCATCGGTCCCTAGGCTTACACACTGATTAATGTAACTCTAACACACACACCCTTCCCCTAGGAAGGACTCGAACCTCCAACGGGGCGAGCCGCGCGAACCATGACAACGTGCGTTAGACCGCGCAGCTACGCCGCGCGGCATTGCTTATTTCAATAAATCCTCAGTCCTACAAGCTTGACAAAATGTGGAAGGTTTTTCTTCAAATAAGATTTCTAGTGAGACATAAATTCTTAAAAATGCAAATACTTCTTGTAATACGAAATTTAGTAAATAGCGTGTTTCATGAATTTCAGTGGTGCTTCCGTTAGCTGGTAATTTTGAAAGCTTCTTCCGAGTTGTGGTCAATAACAGACTGAGTAAGAACTACTAGGCTGTAAATTGTTTCTCCATTCGTTATTTTAGTGTTATTGTGTATTTTCAAACATGCAGGTAATTTTAGTTTGCAAACAAACATTCATGACTGGAAGAATCTAACTGAACTGTTGTGGTATCGAGCAATAATAGGTATCGTGGATGGCGTACGGACGGTTGTCATTCTGGTTAAACGAGTTATTCGCTAAACTGGAGCGTAAAAATATCGGCTGAAAGTAGCGACTCCCGGAATATTGTAATTTGGTGCTCAACATCTGACCTGCTTGTAAGGTGAACTGCCGATACCCGGCGCAAAGTGTTACAATATGCAACGTCACTGTGTAAAAAAAGGCTCTCTGTAGTGCTACAGCCACGCACAATCACCCTCTGACTCGCATCCACTTGTTTCCTCAGAAGAGTCAGCTAGCTCAGCGACAATGTAATATATAGAACTCAGCTACCTCACTCTAACTGCACACGCTCTATCTGGTCACACATTGTATACTTTGAATTAAACAATAAGCCAGAGAAGCGGTTGGTAGGCCAGCAAAAAAATACCAAAGTCGTCTGGTAAAAAAAGGACGGTATTGTTGAGAATCAGTGCCCTCCATTTAAGCTGGTACATGTAAATATCATATTTAAAATCGATGCGATATATGAGTCACGCCAGAATACGTGGGGCTAGCATGGGAGCGACTAATCCAGGTTAGTCTTCTTCCCAACGTACCCTCTACGGACTGTTCACACCAGTGAGAGATAAAACAGCCAATCAGCTATTATTCACACATATTTAATAACACCTGTATGAAACATTCTGCACCGCGGAACTCAACTCCAAGATATTAAAATGTTTGGCAATGATCACCAAATGATTCTCGACTCCTGTCACGTTTGCGACCATAAGACCAACTGTAGTGACACAGTGTCGAGGATATGGCGCCGCTGGATAGTTAGAGCAGCCATACTTAAAATTAGTGTTGAGCAAAGTCGCAGTTGAGCTTTCCTGTCTTCAAAATTTTATAGAAATGTAACCACAGGTATATCACTACCACGTCTGAACGTGCTTAGACAATATTGGTGATATTGCTGGTGCCCGACACATAGGACACTCCATCACCGATGTCTTGTCTTGCAGGCATTTGTGATATGCAAGGGGCGTTCAGTAAGTAATGAAACACATTTTTTTTTACTGAAAGCAGGTAGGTTTAATCCAGGATTCCAATGCAGCATATTATTCCCTACCAGTTTGGTTACAAAATCCTATTTTTCAATATTATCTCCGTTCAACGCCACCTTACTGCGTGGCCCTGTACGCCAGCATGGTACCGCTCTACTGGTCGACGTCAGGGACAACGTCTTGCTGCATCAGTAACATTCCCGTCAGGCACATACTGCTTCCCGCAGAGTGCATCTTTCATAGGGCCAAAGAGTTGGAAGTCAGAAGGTGCGAGATCTGGGCCTTTTCGATGGATGACGAAGAGCAGTCCAATGAAGTTTCGTGAGGTCACTTCGGGTGCGCAGACTCGTGTGAGGGCTTGCGCTGTCACGGAGAGGAAGTTAGTTTGCAGAGTTGATCGTTGGGCCATGAGGGACGACGTAAAACAGAATAATTCTTTCACTGTAACAGAAGACCTTCGCCGTGACTTTACCTGCTGAGGATGTGGCTTTGAACTTCTCCTTCGGAGGAGAGGTCGTGTGGCACCCCATGCTTTGACGTTTTGTTTCCGGTTCGAAATGATGAACCCATGTTTCATCGCTTGTGATGATGTTCAACAAAAAAAAACTGTCGCAATCAGCGAGGTGATGCACAAACAATTCCACAGAGATGATTCTTCGTCGTTCTTTATGGTCTTCTGTTAGACGACGAGAAGCCCAGCGAGTACACACCTTTGAGTACCGGTGGACGGGTTTGTCAGCACTGCCCACAGAGACGTCCAGTTGAAGAGCGAGGTGTTTGGTTCTGATCCGTCGATCACTTCGAATGAGAGTGTCTGCACGTTCCAGCATTTCAGAAGTCACAGCAGTATGCGGCCGGCCGGCACGAGGGAGACCGGAGAAAACTGCGCGATCTTGTTCCGATGACGACAGACGCCTCGCCCAACGATTCACCCTGCTTTTGTTCACTGCCAAGTCTCCGTAATTATTCCACAAGCGCCTCTGATTATCTGCGACGCTCTGCTTCTCCGCCAAAAGTAGCTCATTTACGGCTGGCTGCTTGGAATGCATGTCTGTTACTGACGACATTTTGAAGATTATACAGCATCGTCACCTATCGGAACTTCACGAAGCTGTAAGTACTGGAATGGGTGTATTCCGAAATGTCCTACAACAAATTTCCCATTTTTTCAACCGAAAAAGACCGAGAAAAATATGTATTGTATTACTTGTTGAACGCCCATCGTACATTCAGGTACCAACACAGTACCACTACTGATCACTGCGAGACTGAATCCCACCTGGCGACTTTGCGGACACGTGACATGGTAAGGAAAGCATATAAGCGGAGTAGAGTCGAAAGGGGAAACGTTCTAATGAGGACACGGCCAGTAAATGGGGAAATACACTGACATAACCGACTTTCGCAAACGGCGGACTGTTACAGCTCGGCACCTGGGAACGAGCATCTCGGAAACGGTGAATCTGATCGGCTGCTTGCCTACTATTGTCGGTAGCATGTATGGAAAGTGATTGAAGGGCGGTGAAACCACGAGTAGGCAATATGGTGTTGGACGACCACTTCTCGTCACAGACTGAGGTTGTCGTAGGATGTCCCGCTCTGTAAAGCAGGACAGGCGGCGATGTTTAGCAAGTCTGACGATAGAGTAGACTGTTGGTGCAGGCATAAATGTTTCTTAGCGCACCGTTCAGCACCCGCTGTTGAACAAGGGGCTCCATAGCAGACGACCCCTTCGTCTTTCCATATTGACCAAAGAACCTCGTCATTTACCATAGAAGGAGGCACGAGACCATGGATGCATCACGTGTCTCGTTCGGGTTGACCGTCGTCCAGGCTGCTCAAAATACGCATCGCGCCACGGATACAGACCGGTGGGTGACAGCGTTATGTTATGGGGGCAGTTCACCTGGGCTTCCAAGTGACCTATCGTAGTAATCGAAGGCACCATGACAGCTTCGGGCTACGTGAACGTTTTTGCAGACCACCTGCATTCCTTCATACTCAGCGTCTTCCCCGATGACAGTGACATTTTCCGGCGGAATAACTGTCCCTTTCGCAAGCCCATAATCGTGGTTTGATAGAGGATTGACTTTGATGTCTTGGCCACCGAAACACGAGATCTTAACCCGATGAAACACACCTGGGTTTTTAGCGGGGGGCGAGCTATGCGTCCGCGAACCACCGCCCGGGAATTACGTGACATGTGCCTCTCGACAACTGGTGCGCAGACCGCTGGAAACCTACTATTTACTTGACGTTCTATGCCATCCACAATCGCTGCAGTATTCCGTTCTGTAGGTAAATCAGTACGCCATTAGGCACGCAGTCATAATGTTTTGTTTTATTTATGTATATGAAAATCGATTACAGCTGCACATACCATATGTTATTGTGCTTGATAAACAAAAGACAGTCGCTTTGGCGTGGTTATCCTATTACGAATATAGATTGTTGGTCAAAAGTTTGCGATCGCAGCTCTCACAGTACACAAAGCATATGCATGTCTAGCTTTTAATGAAGAATTAACTCATTTGTACACCTTACACGTCTACGAAAGCAACTGTAGCGTAAAGCGGAATTTTCCTTTCTTCCATTGCCGCATCGTGCTTATTCAACGACTTCTTATGTGTGACCTCAAGTGTCTGGCAGTGGCATGCTTCAGATTTTACTCTTCTCTGACAATCTGTAATTTACTTTTTTTAAAATTTTTTTAAACGTCGATATAAACAATTGTACATATTATTTCGGAGTGCAAATGAAATTAATCCACTTCCATTCTGGTTCATGCATTTGTGCAACACTTCAGATGATTATTATCAGTTACCACAAAAATTCGTTTTTGTCCTCCTCTTCTTACAAAATTTGTAGTGTCACTTGGAAACAGTTCGGTGAAATTTTTGTGAATCTATTTTGGCGATACAGAACAGTGAAGTTACTTTTTCTTTCAGTAGTATGCACTTTGACCACAGCCACAACGAAATTATAAGATAAATCATTTAGGAGATACTCATTCTATCGTCGAATTTTACTTTTAAATGTGTTTAAAGCATATTCATTACTCTCTTTTGAAGAAAGACAGTACAAATAGCTCAGACATGAAGGCCACATTCACAAGACCAGAGAACTCAAGTGACTGATTAATATGTAGAAAAAAATCTGCAACTGTATATGGTCTTATATTTTCTATACCGAATCAGAAGGAGTACAGAACAGGTTTACTTTATTGTATCACGTATTTCGGTGCAATAGTTCACGTTTAAGGCTTTTAAATTTAATTTAGTAACAGACATTTACATCTCGATACTACAGTATTAGATAGGAAGTAGCTAATTATTATTTTTGGAAAACATGTAATTTTAAAATAACTGGAGGTGGCAAAATGTTCTAGTTACATGAAAAGTAGACGAATGATAGTTAAAATTAAGAAATATACTTTAAAAAAATGTATTTTAAGGCAGTCATGTGCAAACCTTAACCAAGGACATTTAAATGTTGCGCCAAAGTTACTAGGAGCAAACGAGTTTTTTAAGATTGCAAGAATTGCAGAATGATGGGCGGCCTTTTCTGTTCACAAGGCACTGCTAGTATAAAACGTCATGTTGTGATTCTACATTAATTTTGTTAGGGTTTTAAATTGTAAATTAAATTTAAAAAAAAACTGACCTCTCAATTACTGTGTGTCCCCGAGGTTAGAATAAGATGAAAATTACATATCATTCTCTCTGTGCAGATGTAATTTAGGGCCAGGTTAATGTTAATGTAACGCCTTTCAAACTGTAATTATTTGCGGTCATAGAGATGGCAGTGACCGTTAGACAGGCTCTTAAGTTTTAAGACGGACGCCAGGAGCGCAGGTATGCCATCCTGGAAGGTAGTTGCGGTTAGGAGCAGCCACGTAATGGCAATCTAGCAGATCTGGAGAGTTCCCTCAGAACGCGCTTGGAAGAGTCACACAGCTTTTTGTAGGAAGAACCGTTTGTCATGGCAACAGAAAATAGTGCCTAAACTAACAATCTTCCTTTTTATTGCTGGGAACGAGATTTTAAATAGGGCCCAGCAGTGTCATTCGGTATCATGTTTGCCGGTGTCTTTGAGCAGTCAAGTCATAGCTTTCGCTTTGTGAGCGTCCACCACACAGGACATCGTGGAAGGCCCATGTTGGCGAAGGTCCGACTATAAGGCATCAAGCACTTGCAAGAGTAATGAGAGCCTTTGAAAATCGAATGTGACGTTTACTATAAAAAGGGAGACAAGGATAATGTTGACAATTATAGACCTATTTCTATGCCATTGGTGTTTGCTAAAGTTATCGAGAGGGTTGTATATACAAGGTTACTGCAGCATTTAAATTCACATAATTTGCTGTCAAATGTACAGTTTGGTTTTAGAAATGGCTTAACAACTGAAAATGCTATAGTCTCTTTTCTCTGTGAGGTTTTGTACGGATTAAATAAAAGGTTGCGAACGTTAGGTGTTTTCTTTGATTTAACGAAGGCTTTTGACTGTGTTGACCACAAAATATTACTGCAGAAGTTGGAACATTATGGAGTAAGGGGAGTAGCTTACAATTGGTTCGCCTCCTACTTTAAGAACAGAAAGCAGAAGGTAATCCTCCGCAATATTGAGAGTGGTAATGATGTTCAGTCCCAATGGGGCACTGTTAAATGGGGCGTTCCCCAAGGGTCGGTGCTGGGGCCACTGCTGTTTCTTATTTATGTAAATGATATGCCTTCTAGTATTACAGGTGATTGAAAAATATTTCTGTTTGCTGATGACACCACCTTGGTAGTGAAGGATCTTGTGTGTAATATCGAAACATTATCAAATAATGTAGTTCATGATATAAGTTCGTGGCTTGTGGAAAATAATTTGATGCTAAATCACAGTAAGACTCAGTTTTTACAGTTTCTAACCCACAATTCAACAAGAACTGACATTTTAATCAGACAGAATGGGCATGTTATAAGCGAGACGGAACAGTTCAAGTTCCTAGGCGTACGGATAGATAGTAAGCTGTTGTGGAAAGCCCATGTTCAGGATCTTGTTCAGAAACTAAATGCCGCTTTATTTACCATTAGAATAGTATCTGAAATAAGTGACATTTCAACACGAAAAGTAGTATACGTCGCATATTTTCATACGCTTATGTCATATGGTATTATTTTTTGGGGTAATTCTTCTGATTCAAAAAGGGTATTTTTGGCTCAAAAACGGGCTGTTCGAGCTATATATGGTGTAGGTTCGAAAACCTCTTGTCGACCCCTATTCAATAGTCTGGGAATTTTGACATTGCCCTCACAGTATGTATTTTCTTTAATGTCGTTTGTTGTTAGCAATATTAGCTTATTCCCAAGAGTTACCAGCTTTCACTCAGTTAATACTAGGCAGAAATCAAATCTGCATGTGGAATGCACTTCCTTGACTCTTGTGCAGAAAGGAGTGCAGTATTCTGCTGCATCCATTTTCAATAAGCTACCACAAGAACTCAAAAATCTTAGCAGTAGCCCAAACACTTTTAAGTCTAAACTGAAGAGTTTCCTCATGGCTCACTCCTTCTATTCTGTCGAGGAGCTCCTGGAAGAGCTAAAAAATTAAGCAAATTCCAGTGTTACATTCTTGATTTTCTTTATTTAAACTAACGACTTGTCGCCTGAATATGTTTCTTATATTTCATTTTATCTGTTTCTACAATCGTGTTATAATTTCATGTATTGACTCGTTCCATGACCATGGAGACTTCTCCTAAATGTGGTCCCACGGAACAATAAATAAATAAATAAATTCGCGAGACGTAAATGACCTACATTATTCAAGCGCTCAGAAGACAACCGTCAGGTGCCGTCTACATAACAAGGCGAGGTGCTACGCCTACAATAGCGTCGGCCAAGGCGTGCCGAACCGTGTGTAGTGTGCAGACCGCTTCGGGTTTGCTCGGTCCTGCTCGGAAGTGCCCGGAACGGCGCGACAATTCGTTGAGTATTGCAGTTTTTATCTTTCATTCGCCACAACTCTCTTCATTTCGGCAGAATCGTGGTGTCAGAGCTGTTTACCATTCGTTATTTGCTTGTGGTAGGAAGAACGGTTACAGGACCAGTGACTGTTTGCACAAAAACAGGCAGTCTAGCGATCTGTCGTCGCAAGCCTTTAAAAACGAATGTGACTGATAGAAGAGAGGAATGAGACAGGCACTGCTGATCTGCTATGAAACGACATTACAATACCATGCAAAAAAGACTTAAAAATGTAGTTGACAAGGAAAGAGCAATCAATTACAGTAATCGACAGACGGGATTCGTTCTTCTGTTTATCTATAACCACTTTGTGCTAAATTTTCAGGAGTGGAGCACATAAGTAATTGGTGGTACGCCTATCTAAAGTTGCACACAGCATTCCAGTGTTAGTTGCAAAATTTGTCGATGGAAGTGAACGAAGAGTATGAAAACATCATCTAATACTGCAAAGTACCATGGTTAAGTCAAGGGGCATGCTAGAACCACTTTTCAATTTAAAACCTGTTGAATTTATGAAGGAAAAGGGAGTGCAGGAACGAAAATTATAACATCCTAAATGGATCGCAAACCTCGCATTTTATAAGTGCACTTGACTGCACACTGCCTACAACAAGACACTGCAAGGTGAGAAACAACTTTTTTCCGATTTTATGGGGATGCATTTGAGAAAAAAATATCGCGTTGTAGGTGGAACACATTCTGACAAATGCAGTCCAGTTCCCTAAGCTCAGTAATATCAAATAAAATGCGAGGTCTGAATAATTTATTGCAGCCTTGAAAGAATTGCAAGGATAGTTTCCCAAAAATTTGAGGACACTGCCATTCTTACATTTATTTTCCAGCCGTTTTCTCGATCTTTAACCGTTTGCAGTTGAAAATGCGCAGATGTAACTGACTGATCTGCAAGGTATTCCTGGATTAAAGACGATTCCATTTATGTTCAAACTGCCCAGGACATCTACATTGCTTTCCTCAGGTAAAATTTCCATATCTCCATATTGAGGTTGTAAAAAACCTGCAACATTTAGTTCATTATATAAGTGTGAAGCACATTTCTTCGATTATGAAACTAAATAACTGACGATTATTCGAATATCTGTGAATTTTTCTGCATGTGTCCGTATGGTGACATTTAGTACCGGATAAAAATTTTATTAAGCCTTCATCTCACCAAAAATAATGAAATAGTGCGGAAAATTCCATTTGTTTGTGATCTATGTTGTTGAGAAATGTGAATTAAAAACTAAGTCGTGCGCAAAGTGATTGTATTGCCATTTAAATGCAGCACTTTCGCATTTCCCCCTCCTCCCCCTCCTCGCGCTCAGCCGGCATGGCTTGGCAGTTAGGGAAAATGTGACAGCCAGGCCGAGCGCTGTAGCACTGGCGCCCAAGCATAGCTTGCAAGCCGAATTCTGGGCCATCCCTGGCGTACAAGCGAGGTAACAGGCTATCATGCTCCAGTATCGCTCCTATTTGCCAGCATTTCTCTCTCTCTCTCTCTCTCTCTCTCTCTCTCTCTCTTTCTGTTGCTCTCCTTAACCTTATAGTGAAGGTCAAACTGATGCTTCGTTGTGCTACAAATAATTTATTGGCCAGAAGGCAAAACGATTTTTTTTTATATTTAGAGCATGTTAAGCTCAGAAACCAAATATAACTCCATCAGAGCTTGTAGATGTATTCCAAAAATTTCTCTAGGAAATCTTCTTTCCAGTTTTCAGAGTCTGTTTACAGCCAGATGTAAAAATTATTTCGACTGGGGAGTATGGCTCTGTGGGAAAATGCTCACTTGCCATGTGGGCGCCTAGTGTTCGGTTCCAAACTGGAGCGTAAAATACGTAAAGACGAAAAAAATAATTTGTGATATATTTTTAATTTTAAAAATGGTTATTAATAATCTCTATGTACAATAGGCAAAGTCCCAACTGACTGCTGCACTGACTCATCATCGTTCAGCCCAAACCGCTCAGGATACAAACTTGAAATTTGGAGAGAGTGTAGATCTTGTACTGCAGACTTCGTTTGAGAAAGGGTTGTTCTCAATTCCGCTCCTAAGGGGACGAAAAGGGGACTAGGGGATTTTTGATATGTTCCACTTAGGCAATTTTGAAGCTAGAATTATTAAAGCGGTTATTTAATTTATCTTCCAGAAAAAAAGCTACATGTTTCAGCATTTTTGGAAATACAACCCCTAAAGGAATAAAATAGGGGTGAAAGTTCTTTAAAAAAAGAAATCGTTGTTAAAGAATTACTACAGCATTTTTAAAGGTACATCTACGAAAATTGGTATTTGGCTTCTCGGTTAGAAATTAAAAAAAAATGTAAGATTGAGTGTTTCTGGAAATTCAGCCCTCTAAGGCAGATAAATTAGGGATGAAAAGTTTTATGAAGTTATTTAATTATAAATATATTTTCAGTCCTAAATCTATGAAATTTGTATTTGGATTATCTGTTAGAAATAAAAAAAATTGTTTCATAGTTTTTGGTCTCTCAACCTTCAATGGTGTGAAATAAGGCATAAAAGTTTTTTAAAAAAATTTCGTTGTATTAAATATTTTTATAGCCTTGTAAACTGGATTTCTCTTCTCCGACAGATATAAAGAAATGTGTGTTAAGGGATGAAAGTTTCTATCGAAGTACCATCCCAAGAACGCAAAGGCATGATTAAGAAAAACCTTGGGCTCCAGCTACGATAATCGGTTTTCGTTCAGAAGTACATTTGGAAAAGACGATCCTTCTGCGGCCTTAATTAGCGTGAAAAGTTTAGGTGTTGCAGTTTGTGAACAACATACAGGAAAACAAAACTAAGATATCTGCATACCACGAAGTCAATGCGAGCGAAGCAGCGAGCGCTAACCTAGTCTTTCATAAAAGATCCGTAATTAAGAATTCATGACTACAATGAAAACTGGATCTTTGAGTGCAACATTTAATTAGAAAAAGAAGACGTGAATTTCAATTAGATTTGTGCTAATCATTATATATTTGGTAGCGAGGGTAGGCGTGCGGTTTGAGGCGCCTTGTCACGGGCCCGTGCGGCTCACCCCGTCGGAGGTGCGAGTCCTCGTTCGGGCATGTGTGTGTGTGTGTTGTCCTTAGCGTAAGTTAGTTTAAGTTATGTTAAGTAGTGCTTAAGCTTAGGGACCGATTACCTCAGCAGTTTGGTCCCATAATACCTACCGCAAATTTCAATTTTTTTCATATATCTTATGATTTTTATATGTGAATGTTGTAGGTATTCGAAGGGAACGGAAAAAACGAAAAAAAATGATGACTAAAACAAGACTGGGATCAGCGATCCAGCAATTACCAGTCTCGATCCCTACCGATTGTTTTTCGTCTTTATGTATTTTACACTTAACGTAAATGCTCGCGGAACATGTGCCTTTGTTTAAAAATTTGCATCAGCGTGGAGTCTAACTCAGCCCGAGAGAGTATTCTACCACAGAGCCGTACCACCTGTTGAAGAATAGACTGTACTTTGGCGCGTTAAATTTTCTAGGAAAAAATTTAATGTCGATTTTCGCCAGAATATTTCAGAGCTGCATCGAACTGCTTTGGTTGTTGATGTTTGGCTTCTGATCTTCACGTACCATAAATATAGAAAATTACAAAAGTCCAACTGCCGTGTATTCTGGTAAGTAAAATTGAAACTCCTTCCACAGCTAATGAAACAGGTCGCGGAAACTGGTCAATTCGGGCCGGGTAGGCGAAGCTATATACCTGTTGATGTGACAAACACTGCCCCTTTTTTTTAATTCTCGTATCAGAAACATACATATAATATGCACAGTTATCAGTTTATTACTTTTGCCCAAAACTTGGACACTTCCAGTGTATTTTCTGCTCATTGATTAAGTTCAGGTTCCCGGGTTCGCGCGGTCAGGGATTTTCTCTGCCTCGTGATGACTGGGTGTTGTGTGATGTCCTTAGGTTAGTTAGGTTTAAGTAGTTCTAAGTTCTAGGGGACTGATGACCATAGATGTTAAGTCCCATAGTGCTCAGAGCCATTTGATTAAGTTCATCTTCCGTGCAGGACACGGGACACAGTCGGCTTTGAAGCATGTGACTGATGAACAGTCTGGTTTTCTCCACAGTCACACTGATTGTCATCTTCATCAATGCAGCCTCATCTTGCCAAATTACCCTTTGATGTACCAAATCCAGATATCAGCTTGTACAGGGACTTCCAAATTGTCCATTTCTCATTATAGCCATGAGGTACAGTTTCTGAAACTCTTTTCCAGCCAGGGGAGAGGAAGGTTGTAACCCTCCATAGCTGCAACATAGCTTTTCTAGCAGTGGTTCCAGTTGCCACAGATGTTCTTAGTAAACTCGGTCATTGCTGATACGGTTCGTGCCCATACAAAGGAAGCGGTCTCTCCTGCTCTACTTTCTTTCTATTCTCACTCGTAGCTATATCTCTTCAAACAGGATGTGGTGCTATTTCTACAAGGTGTTAAAGCCATTTGACTGGAGTCGATTTCAGACACTCTGTTATGATTCTGCAAGTGCAATTCAGAGCCATATTCACACCAGAAACATCGACCGTACTGTCTCTGAGGCGTTGACCAACATGCTACGGCAAAGCAGAGACATAATAGCATTGATGCAACAGAAATGTAGAGCCATTGTGCCGTGGATGATCTGATTGTTCCACATCCGATCAATGGTTTTGTTACGATTTACGTGAAATAACCTGACGTTTAGCAAAATAAGGACGGGTCAAACCCGTAATAAATACTCCATTTCGATTCAGAAGGACTGCACTCTGCCAGCCACCAACTCTGAGGGAGGAACCACGATCGCCTAAGAGTCTACGTGGATCAACAAGTCACCACCTCTGGAATCTGGCGCTGCCAGCTGCGGCCCTAGTGCCAGCGCCGAGATCAACGCTGTAGACCTAGCGCCCTTCAACTGGCTTCCACCTGGTGGCCCACAGTTCGATATTAGGACGGCGCAACCAATCAGCTGCCTTCACTTGTGCAGGTAAACTCCTTACTGCCTCCCTGTGATCGTGTGAGCAGACATTTCTGATGTTGCTGGTGTTGCTGCTGAGAGCCATCACCTTCAGTCTGCCTCGGAGTAACCCGTCCTGTGCAGTGGGCAAGAAATCTGCCGACGAGAACTACCGTGCATGTGAGTCAAGAAAGGACAAACAAAAAAAAATATCACTTTCGATGGTCATCGCGTACTGTCGATTAATCGATACAACGTTTATTCACACATCGTCAGTTTACAACGTTATTATAAGTGAAAAAGTGTCGATATTTTGATAGATCGATACTATCTGCCCGTTCCTCGTGTACCCTCCCCCCTATGTAATATACACTACTGGCAATTAAAACTGCTACGCCACGAAGATGGGGTGCTACAGACGCGAAATTTAACCGACAGGAAGAAGATGCTGTGATATGCAAATGATTAGCTTTTCAGAGCATTCACACAAGGTTGGCGCCGGTGGCGACACCTACAACGTGCTGACATGAGGAAAGTTTCCAACCCATTTCTCATACACAAACAGCAGTTGACCGGCGTTTCTTGGTGAAACGTTGTTGTGGTGCCTCGTGTAAGGAGGAGAAATGCGTACCATCACGTTTCCGACTTTGATAAAGGTCGGATTGTAGCCTATCGCGATTGCGGTTTATCGTATCGCGACATTGCCAATCGCGTTGATCGAGATCCAATAACTGTTAGCAGAATATGGAATCGGTGGAGTCAGGAGGGTATTACGGAACGCCGTGCTGGATCCCATCGGCCTAGTATCACTAGCAGTCGAGATGACAGGCATCTCATCCGCATGGCTGTAACGGATAGTGCAGCCACGTCTCGATCCCTGAGTCAACAGATGGGGACGTTTGCAAGACAACAACCATCTGCACGAACAGTTCGACGACGTTTGCAGCAGCATGGGCTATCAGCTCGGACACCATGGCTACGCTTACCCTTGACGCTGCATCACAGGCAGGAACGCCTGCGATGGTGTACTCAACGACGTACCTGGGTGCACGAATGACAAAACGTCATTTTTTCGGATGAATCCAGGTTCTGTTTACAGCATCATGATTGATTGTATCCGTGTTTGGCGACATCGCGGTGAACGCACATTGGAAGCGTGTATTCGTCATCCCCATACTGGCGTATCAACCGGCGTGGTGGTATGGGGTGCCATTGGTTGCACGTCTCGGTCACCTCTTGTTCGCATTGACGGCACTTTGAGCAGTGAACGTTACATTTCAGATGTGTTACGGCCCGTGACTCTACCCTTCATTCGATCCCTGCGAAACCCTGCATTTCAGCAGGATAATGCACGACCGCATGTTGCAGGTCCTGTACGGCCCTTTCTGGATACAGAATATGTTCGACTGCTGCCCTGGCCAGCAAATTCTCCAGATCTCTCACGAATTGAAAACGTCTGGTCAATGGTGGCCGAGCAACTGGCTCGTCACAATACGCCAGTCACTACTCTTGATGAACTGTGGTATCGTGTTGAAGCTGCATGGGCAGCTGTACCTGTACACGCCATGCAAGCTCTGTTTGTCTCAATGCCCAGGAGTATCAAGGCCGTTATTACGGCCAGAGGTTGGTTGTTCTGAGTACTGATTTCTCAGAATCTATGCACCCAAACTGAGTGAAAATGTAATCACATGTCAGTTGTAGTATAATATATTTGTCCAATGAACACCCGTTTATCATCTGCATTCCATCTTGGTGTAG
Organism: Schistocerca serialis cubense; assembly: GCF_023864345.2. NCBI lineage: Eukaryota > Metazoa > Arthropoda > Insecta > Orthoptera > Acrididae > Schistocerca > Schistocerca serialis. The sequence continues at coordinate 793,579,822 of NC_064639.1, read as the reverse complement.
CAATTTTAATGGCCAGTAGTCTTTAAAATTCGTTTATCCCTAGACCGCACCACTCTGCACGTTGCCTACCGCTTACGTCCAGGGGACGCTGGCTTCTCCGAGTAGCTGTAGTTGATATGGAGTTATGTTTGGACGAGCATCCGGCATCCGCTCACCCTCCACTGCTACCGCACCCAGTATGGTGAACTTTGGGCTCCTGACATCTGCCAACCCGTTCCACCACCTACCGTAGAGACGTGCCACCAGAATCTCTACAGCCTGATTCACGCAGGCTATGCCTATGATCGAGTCAGGTACTATCAAGGCCACACGGTACGGCAGTGCCTGCTTTGGGTTCCACTTCGACAGGAAGTGATGGGCAGGCGAGATGAACCACCAACATGTGTCCATACTTTTATTGCTAAGCAGTCGTATGTCAGCAAAACTAGTTTCAAGTGTTTTAGACGAAGATGCTTCGAATCATCTAGGTAGTAAACCTAGAACCAAGTCGAACGTTTTTGTTTGATTCAACGTATCATCTTGTCGCTGAAAGGAATCCAGAGTGAAGCAAAGCACATATTACCGCTTGTGAGTTATATTCGTGGTGAATATTTGGGCTACGAACATACTGTCTGAAAATAGGGGGGAAGACCTTTACGTCACACTAACCTCTTCAGCTGGAAAGCAGCTATGCCTTGTCGTTTCCACTTCATACCTTCAGAAAGATCATATTCATTATGTTCACTAACATGTTCAACAGTAATATTGCAGTGAAGTAACTTAAGTCACATAATAAAGGAATGTCTTCCAATCCAGACTCTATACCGATCAGATTCCATTTGGAGTATGCTAATGATAGGGCTCAATTTTAGTTGTCATATTTAACCGCTCGCTAGACGAAAGATCTGTACCTAAGATCTGGGAATCTGCGCGGACAACACCAGCACCGATAGACAAGAAATTATATACAAGTAATCCGTTAAATTACGGACCTACGGCACTGACGTCTGTTAGCTGTAGGAGTTTGGAACATATGCTGTGTTCCAACAATATGAAATACCTGCGGGAACGCAATTTATTGACATATAAGCGGCAATGATTCAGAAAATATCTTTCTTGTTAAACACAACTGATTATATACCCACGCCGTATCTCAATCTGGTTCCATGTTTCTGGATTTCCAGAAGGGTTTGACGCCGTTCCTCGTAAGCGGCTTCTGATAACTTGCGTGCCAATGGAGAATCGTTTCGGTTGTGCGATTGGATTCTTGAGTTGCTGCCAGATAGATCTCATGTCGAAGTAAAGTCTAATGAAACCGAAGCGGTATCTGCGGTTCCCAAGGAAGTTTTATAGCTCCCTGCTCTTCTTAATCTACATAAATGGTTCGAGACACTATCTCAGCATCTCTTTTAGATTTTTTACAGACGATGCTGCTGTTTACCGCCTACGTAAGCCATCGAAAGATCGAAACCAATTGAAAAATGATTTGGGCAAGACATCTACAAGATGCGGAAAGTGACAATTGACTCTAAAAAATAAAATGCGTGTGGTCCACCACAAGATCGCTTAAGTTTCGGGTTACACGGTAAATCACACAAACTTAAAGGTTGTCATTTCAACTGAATACAAATGGATTACAATTACGAACAACATAAATTTGAACAGTGACATAGAAAATGTTGTGGGGGAAGGCGAACTGTGTTTTATTGGTGGAATACTTAGAAACTGCAACAAATCTACTAAAGAAACAACCAGCATTACGCTCGTCCGTCGTTCTCTGCGCGGTATGGGGTCCATACCAAATCGGATTAACGGAGAGCATCAAAATCGTACGAACAACGGCAGTTTTGTACTATTGCGAAACAGAGGAGATACTGTAACGAATATGAAAAGCGATTTGGGGTGATATTCATTAAAACAAAGGCGTTTTTATTTGCGGTGGGATCTTTACACGTAATTTCGATGTAAAACTTTCTCCTTAGAACGCCGAGCTGTTGACTGCCACCTAAACGTGGAGAAATGATCAACGTAATGAAGAAGAAGACGAATCAGACGTCGCAGGGAAAGATTAAGATATTCATTTTTCCAACGTGCTGTTTGAGAGTAGCTGTTGTTGTTGTGGTCTTCAGTCCCGAGACTGGTTTGATGGAGCTCTCCATGCTACCCTATCCTGTGCAAGGTTCTTGATCTCCCAGTACCTACTGCAGCCTACATCCTTCTGAATCTGCTTAGTCTATTCATCTCTTGGTCTCCCTCTGCGATTTTTGCCCTCCACGCAGTCCTCCAATACTAAATTGGTGATCCCTTGATGCCTCAGAACATGTCCTACCAACCGATCCTATCTTCTATTCACTACCTCCTCATTAGTTATGTGATCTACCCATCTAATCGTAAGCATTCTTCTGTAGCGCCACATTTCGAAAGCTTCTATTCTCTTCTTGTTCAAACTAGTTATCGTCCACGTTTCACTTCCATACATGGCTACACTCCATACAAATACTTTCAGAAACAACTTCCTAACACTTAAATCTATACTCGATGCTAACAAATTTCTCTTCTTCAGAAACGCTTTCCTTGCCATTGTCAGTCTACATTTTATATCCTCTCTACTTCGACCATCATCAGTTGTTTTGCTCCCCAAATAGCAAAACTCATATACTACTTTAAGTGTCTCATTTCCTAATCTAATTCCCTCAGCATCACCCGATTTAATTTGACAACATTCCATTATCCTCGTTTTGATTTTGTTGATGTTCATCTTATATCCTCCTTTCAAGACACTGTCCATTCCGTTCATAGTATGGTCAAGAAATAAGGTGGTTCTATGAACCCTCTGTCAAATGCTCAAGTGTAAACTGTAGAGTAATCATGTAGATGTAGGTGTCACCGTATAATAAAATTTCCCGCAGTTATACAGAAATTAAGAGTGATGCTACTGTTGTAGTAAATGAACAGGTACGTATAACAATAACAAAAAAATATTGTCCCAACTGAGGTGCTTTCCATGAGGTAACAGAGTTAATATTACCTTATCATCGCTCCCGACACATCGTCGAGTTGAACTATGTTTAGATATACAGTGCACGCTTCTGCAAGAGGTGACAGCACCGAGAAACTGAGGTGTAAAGCTGCTTATTTCCGGCTCTTAACGGTTCACGTATTCCTGCTATTTTTGTCGTCCAGCGGTTCGCTGCCTCTAGCAGGCATTCCCGTCTGACAAAGCCAAGAGCGCTCTGCTACTCCAGTCCACGGGCAGCTCACTGGCGGTATCGATTCAACATACTGTACAGTCCGTCTGATAAACCCGCAAGCTGTGTATCGAGCCCTGCTCGCTATTGGACGGCGGTCAATTTGACACGCATATTCAAATTCCCTCTGTTTAATCTATATCCTGCGCGTAATTAATATCTAAATGATGTAAGCACTTTAATGTGCGGTTTGCACGCGATTAATTTAAATACGAAAACACTGTCAGCGTCAGACTCATTGCAAACGCAACTAATGGTAATTATTTTTATGTTACATCTGCTCTAAAAAGCCGGCGTGATATTTCATCACAAGCGTAATTTACACGCGTCACGTGGTGCTGCTACTAATATGGATGACTATTCGAAGCTTTGTACTCTTTGCTGAATGTGTAGTCAATCACAGGGCGCCAGATTAATCTGGTTTCTCCTCTCCCTTGTGGACTTATTCCTCACTACCTCACTAATTGCTTACTCTATGCTTTTATTGAAAGATACTGTGTTATACGCACAAAGAAGACTCTGGATTACGTATACTATTGACGAAGACAATAGTTTTCACTTTCAATTAATTAATTCTGTGTACAGTGCTTAATGATTTTTTATTCTGAGGCTGCGACAGTCATCGGATACAGCAAACAAAAAAGGTAATAATGACAAGTTACGTACCAACAGAAACAAAATGTTGTTTCATCTACCTGAACACAGAACCAAATAAAATCCTGAATAGATCTCGTGAATGAAAGCAGAGTATTTATCGTTAGACGTATTTATGCTATGTACAAAGGCAAACTGACAGTCACAAAGCGAAGCTAGCGACGACGCATGTGAAAAACTGCGCCACTGTGACGTTTAATTTTGAGATTTTTAAAATTAATTTCATGTGTTTGCCTTTAATACGCTCTGAAAAAGGTGCCATTAATTGTGGAAATGAAATGCATGTTTCACACGTGTGCCTGCAACCACCAGGATAGCTGTATTGCTAAGAGTTTACACAAACGTATAAATATGTTTAATAGATGTAACATAATTAAAATATGGAAGTTATATATATATACACTCCTGGAAATGGAAAAAAGAACACATTGACACCGGTGTGTCAGACCCACCATACTTGCTCCGGACACTGCGAGAGGGCTGTACAAGCAATGATCACACGCACGGCACAGCGGACACACCAGGAACCGCGGTGTTGGCCGTCGAATGGCGCTAGCTGCGCAGCATTTGTGCACCGCCGCCGTCAGTGTCAGCCAGTTTGCCGTGGCATACGGAGCTCCATCGCAGTCTTTAACACTGGTAGCATGCCGCGACAGCGTGGACGTGAACCGTATGTGCAGTTGACGGACTTTGAGCGAGGGCGTATAGTGGGCATGCGGGAGGCCGGGTGGACGTACCGCCGAATTGCTCAACACGTGGGGCGTGAGGTCTCCACAGTACATCGATGTTGTCGCCAGTGGTCGGCGGAAGGTGCACGTGCCCGTCGACCTGGGACCGGACCGCAGCGACGCACGGATGCACGCCACGACCGTAGGATCCTACGCAGAGCCGTAGGGGACCGCACCGCCACTTCCCAGCAAATTAGGGACACTGTTGCTCCTGGGGTATCGGCGAGGACCATTCGCAACCGTCTCCATGAAGCTGGGCTACGGTCCCGCACACCGTTAGGCCGTCTTCCGCTCACGCCCCAACATCGTGCAGCCCGCCTCCAGTGGTGTCGCGACAGGCGTGAATGGAGGGACGAATGGAGACGTGTCGTCTTCAGCGATGAGAGTCGCTTCTGCCTTGGTGCCAATGATGGTCGTATGCGTGTTTGGCGCCGTGCAGGTGAGCGCCACAATCAGGACTGCATACGACCGAGGCACACAGGGCCAACACCCGGCATCATGGTGTGGGGAGCGATCTCCTACACTGGCCGTACACCACTGGTGATCGTCGAGAGGACACTGAATAGTGCACGGTACATCCAAACCGTCATCGAACCCATCGTTCTACCATTCCTAGACTGGCAAGGGAACTTGCTGTTCCAACAGGACAATGCACGTCCGCATGTATCCCGTGCCACCCAACGTGCTCTAGAAGGTGTAAGTCAACTACCCTGGCCAGCAAGATCTCCGGATCTGTCCCCCATTGAGCATGTTTGGGACTGGATGAAGCGTCGTCTCACGCGGTCTGCACGTCCAGTACGAACGCTGGTCCAACTGAGGCGCCAGGTGGAAATGGCATGGCAAGCCGTTCCACAGGACTACATCCAGCATCTCTACGATCGTCTCCATGGGAGAATAGCAGCCTGCATTGCTGCGAAAGGTGGATATACACTGTACTAGTGCCGACATTGTGCATGCTCTGTTGCCTGTGTCTATGTGCCTGTGGTTCTGTCAGTGTGATCATGTGATGTATCTGACCCCAGGAATGTGTCAATAAAGTTTCCCCTTCCTGGGACAATGAATTCACAGTGTTCTTATTTCAATTTCCAGGAGTGTATATAGGTTGGTCCATTGATAGTGACCGGGCCAAATATCTCACGAAATAAGCATCAAACGAAAAACTGCAAAGAACGAAACTCGTCTAGCTTGAAGGGGGAAACCAGATGGCGCTATGGTTGCCCCGCTAGATGGCGCTCCCATAGGTCAAACGGATATCAACTGCGTTTTTTAAAATACGAACCCCCATTTTTATTACATATTCGTGTAGTACGTAAAGAAATATGAATGTTTTAGTTGGACCACTTTTTTCGCTTTCTGATAGATGGCGCTGTAATAGTCACAAAAGGTGTTAGTACGTGGTATTACGTAACATTCCGCCAGTGCGGACGGTATTTGATTTGCTTCGTGATACATAACTCTTGTTAAAACGGACCGTTTACCAATTGCGGAAAAGGTCGATATCGTGTTGATGTATGGCAATAGTGATCAAAATGCCCAACGGGCGTGTGCTATGTATGGTGCTCGGTATCCTGGACGACATCATCCAAGTGTCCGGACCGCTCGCCGGATAGTTACGTTATTTAAGGAAACAGGCAGTGTTTAGCCACATGTGAAACGTCAACCACGACCTGCAACAAATGATGGTGCCCAAGTAGGTGTTTTAGCTGCTGTCGCGGCTAATCCGCACATCAGTAGCAGACAAATTGCCTGAGAATCGGGAATCTCAAAAACGTGGGTGTTGAGAATGCTACATCAACATCGATTGCACCCGTACCATATTTCTATGCACCAGGAATTGCATGGCGACGACTTTGAACGTCGTGTACAGTTCTGCCACTGGGCACAAGAGAAATTACGGGACGATGACAGATTTTTTGCACGCGTTCTATTTAGCAACGAAGCGTCATTCACCAACAGCGGTAACGTAAACCGGCATAATATGCACTGTTGGGCAACGGAAAATACACGATGGCTGCGACAAGTGGAACATCAGCGACCTTAGCGGGTTAATGTATGGTGAGGCATTATGAGAGGAAGGATAATTGGCCCCCATTTTATCGATGGAAATTCTGTTGAGAAACTTGAAGGATATTTGCTATCGTGATCCACCGACAACGCCTGACAAGGTGCGTCTGCGCATTTCAATGCATGTGCGAACTTTGCGGAAGGCGAACTACTCGCTGTTGAGAGGAATGTCCTTACACGTATTGCCAAATGCACTGGGGTTGACGGACATCATTTTGACCATTTATTGCATTAATGAGGTATTTACAGATAATCACGCTGTAACAGCATGCGTTCTCAGAAATGGTAAGTTCACAAAGGTAAATGTATCACATTGGAACAACCGAAATAAAATATTCAAAGGTACCTACGTTCTGTATTTTAATTTAAAAAAGAACTACCTGTTACCAACTGTTCGTCTAAAATTGTGAGCCATATGTTTGTGACTATTACAACGCCATCTATCACAAAGCGAAAAAAGTGGTCCTCCTAAAACATTCATATTTCTTTACGTACTACACGAATATGTAATAAAAATGGGGGTACCTATTTAAAAAAAGCGCAGTTGATATTTGTTTGACCTATGGGAGCGCCATCTAGCGGGCCAACCATAGCGCCATCTGGTTTCCCTCTTCAAGCTAGACAAGTTTCGTTCTTTCTAGTTTTTTTCGTTTGACGCTTATTTCGTGAGATATTTGGTCAGGTCACGATCAATGGACCACCCTGTATACATTGTTAATGAAAGGCATGATCCAAACAGAACTGCATGCAAACAAATTTTTACTCATAAGCATTGTACTATTCAAACTATTACCGTACCATTTAAAAAAATGTTCATGATTGAAGACGTATTTTCAATCTTCTCATGTAACTTTACTCTTGTATGGACACACTAAATTAATTTTGCATACACTCCCTAGTTTTTCCACTTGGTGGTTGTCACTTTATTCTCAGTCGCAGAATCTTATGAAGGCAGTGGCCGAAACGTGTCAGATCGGATAAAAATCTGAAAGTATTCCGGGCGGGAATAATTTAATTAAAGTGAGAAAATATCGTAAAATCATACCAGGAAATTTTTCCGTCATCAATAAGTACACTGGCGGCTATCAAAATTACAAACCGCGAAGATAACATGCACATATGTGGTATGGACATGAAATCTACAACTCTCTTGGGTACGCAGATAATTTGCATATCACCGTAAGCACACGAAGTAAGTAGGAGTGTCACTATTTACAGCCTCTCTGTTAGCAGAGATTTACATAGATGGTCTCTCATTTAGAAACCTTATTCGAATTACGGTTGTTTTGTAAGAAGATAGTGTAACCATCGTGTAAGAAGGAGAAGTATTTTCCAGCAACTGCTAGAATTCGCTAGCAGCATGACTGCTCATGCGAATAAGAAATCGATGGGTTTGTGATGGACCTTACTCCACGCCATGCAGGATTTGAGTAGTCCCCTGCGCTTGGCGCCCGAGAGAATAGTCATATTACTTACTGGCCGGATACCCAGGCGTGCTGATGCGACCGCTTCCACAACGGAGAGATGTCGAACCCGCACGGCGGATTAACGACGATGCGTCGTTGTGCCTACTAGCCTTGATGTCGCTTTTAGGTAGTTTCCCACACCCCAATAGCTGAATACCAGGCTGGTTCCCACGTTACACCTAGTCTATACGCTACGCAAGCATTTAGAACACTTTCACACACTTGCACACAGAATTTGCTCTACACGCAGACAGACTGTGTACACTGGTTTTGTTCAGGGGTTTGAATAGGAGAATGCTGCTTTCGTTGTTTGGTCTTCTTAGAGTACCAGAGGTTTCTGCCTGAAACCATTTTTTTAAGTACCAGTGCCTTTGCATGAAACCACCGATGCTTTCGCAAGACAGAGACGTCTAGTGGTAGAGTGAAGTACTACTACGAATGTAGTCACAGTGTTCGAATCAACATTCGGCGCGGAGGTTGTGCTACGTGATTCTAGGGTATAATGATTTGTGATTTTTTTTAGTGATCGTATTAAGGAGGTCATTTACAGTGGAATAAGTACATATAAGGATACTGTAATGTGAATTTGGGGTTGTACTACTGCTTTTATGAGCGTTGTGCAACGTGTGCTTATGATATCAATTAATTAAATTTTAGGCCCATTTTTACTTGTTATTTAGAACTATAATTTGTTTTAGGCATTATGAATTCATGGAAGTTTCGAGATGAGGGATTGCGTTTAGTAAAAATGCGAAATTTCTTCCAAATACATCTCATGACATGACTGGTGGTTGAAAATTGAATGTCCAGAGGTCCTGAAGTGAAACTATCTCCTTAAAAAATTGGTTCTTAACTTTTTGCCACTCTCTTAGCGTATTCGTTGCTTATTATGATAATAAAGATTAATTTGGGGAAAAATTTTAAATTATATTCCAAACTTAAACCACTTCCATAAAATAACTGATTGTTTACTGTTTGCCAATGTCTTCCTGTATTTGTTACTTACTATGATGATAAAAGTCAATTTTGTGAAAAATTTTAATTCTTTAAAAATAATATTGGTTCACAAAGGATTAAACTCTCATACAGAATCAGGACATATATTTGCTTCGTGGTGCAGGATCGTCCACCGACATCACTTACCTTGAGTCAGGAAACGAATTTGTTTGCAGGAAGACAAGTATCCACACGGAGGATGGAACATCATGTAGAGCAAAAATTGGATCTAATGGCTCTAAGCACTATGGGACTTAACATCTGAGGTCATCAGTCCCCTAGACTTAGAACTACTTAAACCTAACTAACCTAAGGACATCACACACATCCATGCCCGAGGCAAGATTCTAACCTACGGTCGTAGCAGTAGCGCGGTTCCGGACTGAAGTGTCTAGAACCGCTCGGCCACAGCGGCCGGCTCATGTAGAGCACTATAGATCCTTTGCACAGCAATGATAATTACTGCTGAGTAAAACGAACATTGGCACATTGCCATTCTGAAAATGGCAGTTACAGAGCTACGTTTCGAAACAGAGTGAACATGGAAAATACTGCAAGCTTTCAACCAGTTTTTCACGTGAGAGAAAGCTTTTTGGCTTACAAATAGCCGGGCGTGTGGCCGAGCGGTTCTAGCCGCTTCAGTCTGGAACCACGCGACCACTACGTTGCAGGTTAGAATCCTGCCTCGGGCACGGATGTGTGTGATGTCCTTGGATTAGTTAAGTTTAAGTAGTTCTATGTTCTAGGGGACTGATGGCGTCAGCTGTTATGTCCCATAGTGCTCAGAGCCATTTGAACCATCTGAGCTTACAAATAATTAATGAGACGCATATCTGACGCCAACTTGAAGATGCCTTGTAGGTAAGGCGAAACGCGTCTTGGGTGCAAAAGTAAAATAAATAAAAAATATGTGCAACGTGCAAAATGCGTCTTTCTTTTAAACTACAGCAATTTATATACAGCTGCTGCAAAAATGGCCACCACAAGAGATATGTTAAAATTTCATCCTGGAGTTACTGTGTTAATAAACAGCAGTTTAATTTTACAGATAGAAGAGAATTGATGAAAGTAGAAGGAACGAAGTAATGCATTAGTCTCCCACCAACAAATGGGTTACGTTATCACTTTTAAGAAAACGAATCGCTTAGTATTTCTGCTTTCCCATCTGTTTCCTAGTAAGCCTTCATAATTTCATTTGAGACATTTTATGCCACAAATGAATTAAAAATAGTTCTTGAGGATATTTTTGTTCTGTCATTTCAACTACAAAAATGTGTGATTATTTTCACCAGATGCATTTCGACTTATTGAGGTGAAGCATCATCAGTGGTCTATAATTATGTTATTTACATTTGATTTGCTTTAAGATCGAAAAACAATTCATTAAGAATTTGTTGATTTGTACTTAAGGTGATTTTCGCTTGATTTCTCGCTTACATCGGGAACTGTGGTCTGCTAGCACGTTGTTGATGGTTTCCTGCATCAGAGACTGCTGATTTTGGTTCAGTTTTTAGTTTTTCTGCAGCACTATGCATTTCTTATGTTTTTCACAGCACACTTTTACATGCACAACTATTTTCTGTTTGTTTTTGTACTTCTAAGTGTGTGTTGAGGTTTGTGCTTTGTCTTATTGCCAACATAACCTTTCCACTACTTTGTCTTTGACCTAGAACCTTGTTTTCCTTTCCTTTTGTATTAGATTATTGTATGGTGTAATTCTATTTAATTATGTTCCAGTGTATTTTTACATTGTGTAAGAGCAGGGAAGGAGTAGTGATGGAGGGTTTTTTGGGTTGGGGGAGGGAGAAACCATGATGAGTGGACGTAAGTGTATAGTAGTGTGATGGAGTGAGTTAGAGGAGAAGGGTGAAAGACAAACTAGTGTGTGAATAACATATAATAAAAGAAGGAAATTTTATATTTTAACATTGTCTTCTTTCGTGGAATGAAACAATTTTGGTGTCACAATATTATTTCAAGAGATAGATCAATAATATTTTACTTTGTAATGGCGATATAGGGTAATATACGGGAGAGCGCGCTAATCGCCGTCTCCTGACTTTATACGTTAAATTATGCTGCTAGGTTGCTTTTTATAAAAAGCTGTTAACATTTCTCATAAAGTAAAATTATTATTTCCTAGTTATAAAAATGTTATCAATAAACGACAGTGGGTGAGGTAGCATCATAGCAAACTAACAGCTAGCCTACTAAGGTGTCCTATTGACCACTAAATATTATATTAGTTTAGTTTGATTGAGTCGTTCAAGGAAACAGTACACACATAGGCTGCCATATCAATGAGCCTATTTGTTCCTAACGGTTTGACTTTCCTGTAAGAAGTAGCTCGTTCCTTTTGACACAATACTGTACGACAATAACAGTTACGTTTAATGACAAGGTAAATCTATAATCATGTACGTACTTGAAATACGGACATGCATAATGTACAGAAACATTTTCTGTACGACACGTACTTCATAATTTTTGGCGTATGGAACGGGTGAAGCAGTTCGAAAACGGTAACCATAGCAACTGAGACGAACAAAATAAAAATTTATCCAATTTTCTCATTGCGGTTAGTGTTAAATACTAGAGAATACCTTATCTGTAAGTTTAACAGGAAATTCACAAATTTAGAATGCAGACCGTGCCGGCTGAACTCTTTATTTGCACCAAACAAAGTTTTTATTCCATTTAAGTGTCCACCCCCGGTAGCTGAGTGGTCAGCGTGGCAGGATGTCAATCCTAAGGGCCCGTATTCGATTCCTAATCATCATCATTTCATCCCCATCGAAGCGCAAATCGCCGAAGTGGCGTCAAATCGAAAGACTTGCACCCGGCGATCGGTCTACCAGACGGGAGGACCTGGTCACACGACATTTCATTTAAGTGCACACTTTTACGAATGTGCTCATCACTTGACATTTTTGACCAAACAGTCACTGAATTCTGAGCTATGGATCTAAAGAGAATCCTCAGAATCAAACGGCCTGAGCTGCCTAACACTGCACTTTCCTACGTAAATCTGCCGAAAATTTCTCTTACGAATTCTAACAACAGGTTGACCCTGGATAAACTACATAGAATACAACATCCTTGATTGTGACAGTTTCATCAACATCGATAAATTAGACAAGTATGACAATCTGAGATTAAGTCACACACACAGAATATGACACTCGCCAAGAAAATTCTCAAATAGGAAGCAAAATTAGTCCCTTTGACGGCGAGGCCATGAAAGACGGAGCAAATCAATGGTGTCCTTTCCAAAACAAGCATCCAGACATTTGAATTAAGAGAAAAAAACCTTAATCCGGTTTTTGGGACGGGCATTTCAGTCTCTGCGCTTTTGAACAGGAGTGTAATGTTTTAACACACCGTCATTTCATTCGAAAAGAAAATGCTGTGTTTCAGAGCAGCTTTTATGAAAAACTACTACAGACCTCAATGAGTAGTAATTGTTGCAGGAATTTATTATCTACTGGCCAGTAATAAAGTCATTGATCATTAAGTGACAGCATGACGTCACAGATTAATTACACTACTGGCCATTAAAATTGCTACACCAAGAAGAAATGCAGATGATAAACGGGTATTCATTGGACAAACATATTATACCAGAACTGACATGTGATTACATTTTCACGCAATTTTGGTGCATAGATCCTGAGAAATCAGTACCCACAACAACCACCTCTGGCCGTAATAACGGTCTTGATACGCCTGGGCATTGAGTCAAACAGAGCTTGGATGGTGTGTACAGGTACAGCTGCTCATGGAGCTTCAACACGATACCACAGTTCATCAAGAGTAGTGACTGGCGTATTGTGACGAGCCAGTTGCTCGGCCACCATTGACCAGACGTTTTCAATTCGTGAGAGATCTGGAGAATGTGCTGGCCATTGCAGCAGTCGAACATTTTCTGTATCCAGAAAGGCCCGTACAGGACCTGCAACGTGCGGTCGTGCATTATCCTACTGAAATGTAGGATTTCACAGGGATCGAATGAAGGGTAGAGCCACGGGTCGTAACACATCTGAAATGTAACGTCTACTGTTCAAACTGCTGTCAATGTGAACAACAGGTGACCGAGACGTATAACCAATGGCACCCCATACCATCACGCTGGGTGATACGCCAGTATGGCGATGACGAATACACGCTTCCAATGTGCGTTCACCGCGATGTCGCCAAACACGGATGTCACCATCATGATGCTGTAAGCAGAACCTTGGTTCATCCGAAAAAATGACGTTTTGCCATTCGTGCACCCAGGTACGTCGTTGAGTACACCATCGCAGCGCTCCTGTCTATGATGCAGCGTCAAGGGTAACCGCAGCCATGGCCTCCGAGCTGATAGTCCATGCTGCTGCTAACGTCGTCGAACTGTTCATGCAGATGGTTGTTGTTTTGCAAACGTCCCCATCTGTTGACTCAGGGATCGAGACGTGGCTGCACGATCCGTTACAGCCATGCGGATAAGATGCCTGTCATCTCGACTGCTAGTGATACGAGGCCGTTGGGATCCAGCACGGCGTTCCGTATTACCCTCCTGAACCCACCGATTCCATATTCTGCTAACAGTCATTGGATCCCGACCAACGCGAGCAGCAATGTCGCGATACGATAAACCGCAATCGCGATAGGCTACAATCCGACCTTTATCAAAGTCGGAAACGTGATGGTACGCATTTCTCCTCCTTACACGAGGCATCACAACAACGTTTAACCAGGCAACGCCGGTCAACTGCTGTTTGTGTAAGAGAAATGGGTTGGAAACTTTCCTCATGTCAGCACGTTGTAGGTGTCGCCACCCTTGTATGAATGCTCTGAAAAGCTAATCATTTGCACATCACAGCATCTTCTTCCTGGCAGTTAAATTTTGCGTCTGTCCCACGTCATCTTCGTGGTGTAGCAATTTTAATGGCCAGTAGTGTATTAGGTCTACAACTTTGCTTCCACCGTTTGGCAGTAGACGGCAGTAGCGGCAAGTGTGGTTCAGGTGGTTGGACATAGGTGTAATACAATAAGCTTAGGACCTGTAAACATAGTACCATAAAAATATTAGTCAATTTGTGATTGCATCACAAGGTTATTCTCAATTAAGTACGTCAACTTACGTACCCATTTCTCGCCATTTGCGGGAAGTTTTAATTCTCCGCTTTAACATGAAGAAATCTGCCGCTGCGTCTCTTAAAATGCTGGGTAAGACCAATGGCGAGGGAACTATTATTGGAAGAACGTGCAGATGATGATTTCAACGCCGGGCCGGCCGGTGTGGCCGTGCGGTTCTAGGCGCTTCAGTTTGGAACCGCATGACCGCTACGGTCGCAGGTTCGAATCCTGCCTCGGGCATGGATGTGTGTGATGTCCTTAGGTTAGTTAGGTTTAAGTAGTTCTAAGTTCCAGGGGACTGGTGACCTCAGATGTTGAGTCCCATAGTGCTCAGAGCCATTTGAACCATTTTTTCAACGCCTTAAGAAAGGTGATTTTGATGTCGAAGACCGACATGTCGGTGGAACATAGAACGTTTTCGTAGCTACTGAAACAGACGTAGACAGTCACAGGTCATGTGTTCGAGCCCAGCACTGAAACACAAACGGCCACAATACAGCGATAGACACGTAAAGGTAATTTTTCAGCAGGTCAGTGCTCGACCGCATGTCTCAAAACCTGTCAAAATACACATGGAATCGTTGAAATGAGAAGTCGTATCCCTACCGACGTATTCTCCATACGTTGCTCTCTCCGATTACCACCTTTTTCGTTCAGTGGCACACAGTCTGGCTGATCAGCACTTCCGATCACATGAACAAGTGCAAAATTGAATCGATTCATGGATCCCCAAAAAAGACGCCCAGTTCTTGCACCATGGAATTCATGTTGTTGTTGTGGTCTTCAGTCCTGAGACTGGTTTGATGCAGCTCTCCATGCTACTCTATCCTGTGCAAGCTTCTTCATCTCCCAGTACCTACTGCAACCTACATCCTTCTGAATCTGCTTAGTGTATTCATCTCTTGGTCTCCCTCTACGATTTTTACCCTCCATGCTGCCCTCCAATGCTAAATTTGTGAGCCCTTGATGCCTCAAAACATGTCCTACCAACCGATCCCTTCTTCTAGTCAAACTGTGCCACAAACTTCTCTTCTCCCCAATCCTATTCAATACCTCCTCATTAGTTGCGTGATCTACCCACCTTATCTTCAGCATTCTTCTGTAGCACCACATTTCGAAAGCTTCTATTCTCTTCTTGTCCAAACTACTTATCGTCCATGTTTCACTTCCATACATGGCTACACTCCATACAAATACTTTCAGAAACGACTTCCTGACACTTAAATCTATATTCGATGTTAACAAATTTATCTTCTTCAGAAACGATTTCCTTGCCATTGCCAGTCCACATTTTATATCCTCTCTACTTCGACCATCATCAGTTATTTTACTCCCTAAATAGCAAAACTCCTTTACTACTTTAAGTGTCTCATTTCCTAATCTAATTCCCTCAGCATCACCCGATTTAATTTGACTACATTCCATTATCCTCGTTTTGCTTTTGTTGATGTTCATCTTATATCCTCCTTTCAAGACACTGTCCATTCCGTTCAACTGCTCTTCCCTTTGCTGTCTCTGACAGAATTACAATGTCATCGGCGAACCTCAAAGTTTTTATTTCTTCTCCATGGATTTTAATACCTACTCCGAATTTTTCTTTTGTTTCCTTTACCGCTTGCTCAATATACAGATTGAATAACATCGGGGAGAGGCTACAACCCTGTCTCACTCCTTTCCCAACCACTGCTTCCCTTTCATGCCCCTCGACTCTTATAACTGCCATCTGATTTCTGTACAAATTGTAAATAGCCTTTCGCTCCCTGTATTTTATACCTGCCACCTTCAGAATTTGAAAGAGAGTATTCCAGTTAACATTGTCAAAAGCTTTCTCTAAGTCTACAAATGCTAGAAACGTAGGTTTGCCTTTTCTTAATCTTTCTTCTAAGATAAGTCGTAAGGTTAGTACTGCCTCACGTGTTCCAACATTTCTACGGAATCCAAACTGATCTTCCCCGAGGTCCGTTTCTACCAGTTTTTCCATTCGTCTGTAAAGAATTCTCGTTAGTATTTTGCAGCTGTGGAATTCATATGCTACCGAAACATGGGAGAATGTAGTGGCCAGCGATGGTAAATACTATGAATCATAATTTTTGTGTAAGTTTTTCACAATAAAGCCCCGAACTTCGAAAAAAAACGTCGGAAGCAAAGTTGTAGACCTAGTATTAATTTACTATGGCGAGATTACTTTTTATTTTCACCAATTCTGACGAAGTGGACGTGCACAACCTCAAACTGCCCATGATACCGAAACTAGGGTAGTAGATCGGTCTTTATTTGATCGACAGCGAAATTAATGACAAAACAATCGTTATTAAGCCCTGCACCCTAGTGAAAGAGTGTAGGCTGTTTTCAATAACTTGCCAGCAACCATAAAAAGCTTAATAACCAATGAAATTCAGTTTAAGAGAAGCCTAAAGGATTTATTGGTGCCCAAGTCCTTCTACTCCATCGATGAATTTCTCAGTAGAACTATATATATATATATATATATATATATATATATATATACGAGGGCGGTTCAGAAAGTAACCTCCGATTGGTCACAGTGCGGGTTGTGGGGGGAGTAGCGACGCCATCTGTGCGTTCACGCACTCAACAGGTCAGTCGGCATCAAGCCGTGGTCGAGTGAACGTCGTACCTGCGCTAGTTTAGTTTTTGTGGCAGTTTGAAATGTGTGCTGCAATAGAAAACCCCGCCAAATGTGAAGTACGTGCTGTCATAAGGTTTTTTACAGCCAAAGGATATTCTGCAGCAGCTATTCATCGTGAGCTTTGTGCCGTGTACAGACCAAGAGTTATGAGTGAAGGAGTTGTCCGTGAATGGGTACGTTTATTTAAAAGTGGACGAGAAAACGTTCATGATGAAGAGAGGAGTGGTAGACCATCATTGGTGACTGACGAACTCGTTCAGACAGTTGATGCAAAAGTTCGTGAAAATCGACGTTTCTCAATGTCGGAGTTGTCTACTGGTTTTCCACAGATTTCTAAGACTCTCTTGTACGAGATAGTGACAGCAAGATTGGGTTACCGTAAGTTCTGTGCACGATGGGTGCCCAAAATTCTTACCGACCACAACAAAACTCAAAGAATGGCCTCGGCATTAGACTTTCTGTCACGTTATGAGGACGAAGGAGAACCATTGTTAAACAGAATCGTGACCGGTGACGAAACCTGGATTAAGTACGTGAACCCTGAGACAAAAGAACAATCAAAGATGTGGGCACATTCAAATTCGCCTACCAAACCAAGAAAAGCCTCGCAAGATTTTTCTGCCAGAAAACTGATGGCAACGGTGTTTTGGGATGCCAAAGGGGTATTGTTGGTTGAATTCATGGAACGTGGTGCGACCATTAATCAAGACGTGTACTGTGAAACAATAAAAAAGTTACGACGGGCTATACAGAACAAATGCCGTGGTATGCTGACTTCCGGTATCGTTTTTTTGCACGATAACGCCCGTCCTCACTCTGCTCGCAGAACAACGGCCCTTCTTGAGTCCTTCAAGTGGGACGTTATCAACCATCCACCTTACAGCCCAGACCTGGCGCCAAGTGATTATCACCTCTTCATGCATTTGAAGAAATGGCTCGGGTCACAGCGGTATGATGACGACGAAGAGCTCAAAGATGCGGTCACAGGCTGGCTCCAGGCACAAGCGGCTGATTTTTATGCAGAAGGAATTTCAAAGCTTGTGAAGAGATACGATAAGTGCCTCTATCGCTATGGAGACTATGTAGAAAAATAGTGCAAAGGTGTAGTTGTAAGATGTATATATTAAAATATTTTTATTTAACTTGGTGTATTTTTTTAAATCAACCGGAGGTTACTTTCTGAACGGCCCTCGTATATATATATATATATATATATATATATATATATATATATACACTTCTTCACCATTTCTGTGCAGTAATGTGTTCATTGTAAATAATTTTTTTTTTTAATTTTAAACTCAGTGCATTAATGTGATCTTAGCAAATGAGTGTTTGTAAAGTGATTCTTTCATATAATGTTTATTAAAACAAATGACGATCATTCCACTTAGGACCTGTGGAATGTACATAAGCTTATTTGTTTCAGTTGTAAATATTTGTCATGTATTATTGTTTTTCTAACATGTTCTACATCCTAGAGGACCTCCTCACTACGGATCAATTGGAATGAAAGTAAATCTAATCTAATCTAATAGCCGCAACCGTTGAGTTCGTCTTCGAACTAACGCATTCGGCTCATCCTTCGTACTGGCCGCTACTGATATTGTCCTCACTTCACGCTTTACGTTGCCTGCTTGGTGGCTTCTGGTTGTGTAGAGTTAAATTGCGCTGTAACTTGCTCATATAAAGGCGTATATTAGAAAGTGGAAAGTACAGTTTTGAAAAGTATTACTCCTAATGAAAGACCCTTCATTATTCTGTGTTCTCTATTGTGGGATTCATTCCCCAAATGGATAGTTGAAGCCACACTGCTGTTGTTCAGGTGAGGGTTATAAAAAATAGACACGTGTTTTGAAGATTTTTAATCGAATAAAACGGAGAACTTAAAACAATAAAAGGTGACTATTCTACACTGAACAGCCAAAGAAACGGGCACACTTGCCTAATATCGTGTAGGGCCCCGGCGAGCACGAAGAAGTGCCGCAACGGGACGTGGCATAGATTCGACGAATGCCTGAAGTAGTGCTGGAGGGAACTGACACCATGAATCCCGCAGGACTGTCCATAAATCCGTAAATCAGAACAGCACATTGCAAGGCTTTACAGATGTGACCAGTAATGTTCATGTCTGGAGAGTTTGGTGGCCAGCAGAAGTGTTTAAACTTAGAAGAGTGTTCGTGGAGCCACTCTATAGCAATTCTTGGTGTCGTATTGTCCTGCTGCAATTGCCCAAGTCCGCCGGAATGCACGATGGACATGAATGGATGCAGGTGATCAGACAGGATGTTTACGTACGTGTGACCTGTCAGAATCGTATCTATACATATCAGGAGTCCCATATCACTCAAACTACACACGCCCCACACCACTACAGACCCTCTAGCAGCTTGAACAGACACCTGCTGACATGCAGGGTCCATGGAGTCATGAGCTTGTCTCCATACCCGTACACGTCCATTGGCTCGATACAATTTGAAACGAGACTCGTCCTACCAGTTCAATCGTCAACAGTCCTATGTCGGTGTTGACGGGCCCATATGAGGCGTAAAGCTTTGTTTCGTGCTGTCATCAAGGGTACACGAGTGGGCCTTCGGCTCCGAAAGCCGATATCGATGATGTTTCGTTGAATGGTTCGCACGCTGACAGCTGTTGATGGTCCAGCATTGAAATCTGCAGCAATTTGCGGAAGGTTTGTATATCTGTCATGCTGAACGATTCTCTTTAGTCGTCGTTGGTCCCGTTCTTGAAAGATATTTTTCAGGCCGCAGCGATGTCGGAGATTTGATGTTTCACCGGATTCTTGATACTCACGGTACACTTGTGAAAGTGTCGGACGAAAAAAAAGACTACTTCACCGCTACCTCGGAGATGCTGTGTCCCATGGCTCGTAAGCCGTCTATAACATCACGTTCAAACTCACGTAAATCTTGATAACCCGCCATTGTGGCAGCAGTAACCGATCTAACAACTGCGCCCAACACTTGTTGCCTTATATACGCGTTGCCAACCGCAGCGCCGTATTCTTATTTATTTATTTATTGATTTATTTAACCTGCCTGTTTACATATCTCTGGACTTGAATACGCATACCTATTCCAGTTTCTTAGGCGTTTCAGTGTACATGGTGCTACTACTAAAAAAACACAGAAGGCGATGAGGCGGCTCGTGCTATGGTGTAAGATGACAATGCTGATTCCGAGATCTCCTTGGATTTGAGCTACAGCAGTTGTCGTAAGGATAGGAAGGGATGATGGAGATGAGTGGCAACACGGAACGACTGATAAGGCTGGGAGCACGGGAGACGATGTTGTGGAGCCGGGAAGTGTCTGATGAGTGTGGAAAGGCACTGGGAAAGGCGAAGGTGGAGGCTATCGCGATTAGCAGGCTGCTGGGGTACTAGAACCTTGATCTCACGAGAAGACTTGGTTAGTAAACATGGAGGCTAGGCTAGTTTGTGGTCAAGGATTTCAGTCTTGGAACAATTCCACGGGTTTCAGTGGGTGAGTCCGCCTGTTAGTGTCAGCTTTAGTCTCGAAACGAGTGTGTTGTTCGTCTGACTGCTCTGCCGCGCGGTCGCCTGTCGACATGGGAAAGCACATAAATTCGAGAAGCAGGGCGGCGGCAGTGCGTGCGACCGGATGCAGCGCCGTACAATGCAAGGATAGCAACTTGATCGCACCGCAGGCTTGCGGTCTGTGCTCTTCTCTCCTCCGGACGGCCGCAGCACCGTGAGACAGCCGGGACGCCTGCTTTCGCACCTCGCCAGCTTCTTCGCCGATCACCGATCTTACCTCTGCGAGCACGTATCGGATACCGTACAACTAGTACCCGTCGGGGCACAGTAGTTTGAAGCTACATCTTCCACGTATTTGGTTGGTGCATAAGTTCGTAGCGGTTTTGTTCTGCATGTTGCTATTCTGGTTGCTACTTGTTTATTTACTAACTGTCATTTTTTATTTCTAGTTCACTGTTGCTGTAAGTGTTCATATATTGTCATTCTGTCATTTGGAGATAGAGAGTGGAGCTTTGGTGGCTCGTAAATGTGTAAGTAGGCTGTTGAGGTTTTTATGTTGGTAACGTCACGTAGCGCTCTGTATGAAAATCACTGGCTGTGCTGTGTGCAGTCTGTGGCTCGTTGGCATTGTTGGAATATTCGCTATTGTAGTGTTGGGCAGTTGGATGTGAACAGCGCGTAGCGTTGTGCAGTTGGAGGTGAGCCGCCAGCAGTGGTGAATGTGGGGCGAGAGATGGCGGAGTTTTGAGAGCGGATGATCTGGACGTGTGTCCATCAGAGAGAGTAAATTTGTGAGACTGGATTTCATGAACTGATATATATATATATATATATATATAATGACTTTTGAACACTATTAAGGTAAATACATTGTTTGTTCTCTATCACAATCTTTCATTTGCTAACTATGCCTATCAGTAGTTAGTGCCTTCAGTAGATTCTTTTATTTAGGTGGCAGAATTGGCGCTGCTGTATTGCAGTAGTTCGAGCAACGAAGATTTTTGTGAAGTAAGTGATTCATGAAAGGTATAGGTCATTGTTAGTCAGGACCATTGTTTTGTAGGGATTATTAAAAATCATATTGCGTTGGACTAAAAATATTGCGTTTCAGTTTAATGATGATCAGAATAAGTAAAGAGAGAAATGTCTGAGTACGTTCAGTTTTGCTCAGCTGTTTGAAAATAAAATAACGTAAGGGGTTTACCAGCACAGTAATTCATAAATTTTTCCAAGGGGACGTTTCTAATGGAGTGAAAAGTGGAGAAATAGGAATATTTTCCACACGTTCTTCTGTTTGAGTTCAATAAGGGGGTAACAGCAGCGGACGCAACCAGAAACATTTGCGCCGTGTATGGGGATAATGCCACTGGACAATGCACGGTAAGAAAATTGTTTTGTTACTCTCCACGCTCAGGAAGACCTTCGACGTTTAATGAAGTCATTAATCGACAATGATCCCCTACAGTGTACTCCAGAACTGGCAAATATGGTGAACTGTGATCGCCGGCCGCGGAGACCGAGAGGTTCTAGGCGCTGCAGTTCGGAACTGCGCGACTGCTACGGTCGCAGGTTCGAATCCTGCCTAGGGCATGGATGTGTGTGATGTCCTTAGGTTAGTTAGGTTTAAGTAGTTCCAAGTTCTATGGGACAGATGACCTCAGATGTTAAGTCCCATAGTACTCAGAGCCTTCTGAACCATTTTTGAACGGTGATCATTACACCATCGTGCGACATCTGCATGCAATGGGGAATGTTAAAAAATCGGGTGTATGGGTACGCATGCTCAAGCCAAAATCACAAAATTCAGTGCGTAGCTGCTTATATGTGCATTTCTGCTTTCTCGTCAACAATTTGCTCGTGAGCAACTCCGACCATTTCTATCCTGTATCGATACTGGTGACGAGGAATGGTGTCTTTATACTGACGTAAGGTGAATAGTGGACTGGTTGAGTAAAGGAATGGCTGAGTACAAAAAAACCAGCAACTCGCCGTGCAAAGACCTGCGCGCATCCAAAACAGATACTGTAATGCATTTGGTGGAACAGCGACGGTGTAGTGTACTAAAATTTCTTCTCCGAGGTGTAACCATCACTGCTGACATTTACTGTAAACAACTGAGACGTCTTGCAGACGCAGTCCCAAAACAACAACCAGGAACACTACATGACGTATGATACTCCGCAATAACGCTCTCCCGCATTCTGCTAGACTGACAAAAAGAGCTGTACAGAACTTAGGTTGGTAATTCATTCTACACCCACGTTATTCACCACATCATGCGCCCTCAGATTTTCTCTACTTCCGCTCTCTGTCGAGAAACCTTCAAAGGAGCCCCCTTTTCTGCTGAAAATGCGCTCAGAAGACGGTTCGCCTTTAAGCTGCCTGATTCCTACAGTTGTGGAATCGAAAAGTTACTCCTGTTGTAAATACTGAAGGACAATATATTATTGATGACTAATGTTTCTGTTATGTGTATGCGCTGTCTTTATTAAACTTAAGCAAAAACACTACCAACTTACGTAGCAACCCAATTTTACATGGTTAATGTCAGTAGCTCAAGTACAAGTACATAAACTCACCATCTGGACTCGACGAAGACATACTTCACACTTGTGCTTTTTTACACATCACCTGTTGAGGGACATGACTCAAATGGAAAATTATAGTACAAAGTGAGAGAACAGGGCTGGCACAAGCGTGTCTGATGTTTACAAAACGTGACTACTGTTACACATGAGCAGCAGTTTTAAGAAGGGAACATTTTAAGAGTTTAATTAGGTAATGCAATTGTGCAATGCAGGGCCGAATACCTTTTTGAGACCCGAGGATGGTCACATTCATTATTAAAATAACGAAGTACAGCTGTGCATTATACATCTACATGAATACTCTTGTAATCACGCTTAAGTACCGGCGGAAGGTTCATTGAACCACGTTCATAACAATACCCAATTATTCCACAGCGCTTGGAAAAAGCGAACACCTACTGCATATCTTTCCGTGTGATCTCTGATCTCTCTTATTTTGTTATGATAATCTTTTCTTCCTACGTATGTCGCTGTCAACAAAATATTTTCGCATTCAGAACAGAATATCGGGAGAACATCTCGCCGCAACAACAAAGGCCTTTGTTTCAATGATGTCCACCCCAAATTGCGTATCATGTCCGTGACACTCTCTCCTCTATTTCTCTGTAATACAAAACGTGCTGCTTTTTTTAACTTTCTCGATGTACTCCGTCAACCCTATCTGGTAAGGATCCGACGCCGCGCAGCAGTACTCCAAAAGAGGACGGACAAGCGTAGTGTAGGCTGTCTGTTTAGTAGATCTCCCAGTCTTTGGTTCGCCTTCTCCACAACATTTTCTACTCATTCTTTTCAAATTTAAGTCGTCTGTAATTGTAATTCTTGCGTATTTAGTTGAATTTACGGCCTTTAGATTTGATAGAAAATCACTAATCCAGTCGCATAATTTGCTCGATATTCCATAAGCAAGCAATCTGATTACAAGCAGCTTGTGAGATATACTGTCAAAAGCCTTCTGGAAATCTAGAAACACGGAATCAATTTGAAATCCCTTGTCGATTCCACTCAACACTTCGTGTGATGAAAGAACGATATTTTCTAAACCCGTGTTGACTGTGTGTCAGTAGACCGTTCTCTTCGAGATAATTCATAATGATCGATCACAATATATGTTCCTAAATCCTGCCGCATATTGATGTTAATGATATGGGTCTGCCTTTTGTGAATATTGGTGTGACCTGTGAAACTTAAATATTGCATCATCATACTCTGAAGGGAACCTAACCGGTATACAGTCAGAACCGGAAGACCTGCTTTTATTAAGCTGCTTCTAGTACGGGGATATACATTTCTAAGTTACTCAGTTTGGCAGCTGTTCTTGACTCGGATTCTGGAATTTTTGCTTCGACTTCTTTGGTGATGGGATTTCGGAAGGATGCGTTTAATTACTCAGCTTTAACAGCACAGTCATTGATAGTATTTTCACTGCTATCGCGCAGAGAAGGCATTGATTGGGTCTTGCCGCTAGCATACTTTACATATGGCCAGAATCTCTTTGGATTTTCTGCCAAGTCTCGAGGAAAAGTTTCGTTGTGGTAACTACTATAGAACATATTGCATTGAATTCTGCGCTAAATTTCCAGCTGCTGTAAAAGATGGCCAGTCTAAGGGAGTTTGCGTTTGTTTCAATTTTACATGCTTTTTCCGTTGTTTCTGCAATGGTGTTCTGACTTGGTTTCTGTACCAAGGGGGATTAGCTCCGTCGTCTATTGATTTATTTGGTATGAAACTGTCGATTGCTACCGATACTACTCCTTCGAATTCAAGTCATATGTGGTCTACACTTGCTTTGTTGATTCGGAGGGAGTGGAGATCGTTCTCAGGATGGCGTCAAACTAAATTTTATCTGCTTTTTTGAATAGGTATATTTTTCGTTTAGTTTTACAGGATTTGGGAGTTACGGTATTCAGTATCACTACAACAACGCTGCGTTTACTAATCCCTGTATCCTGATGCTTGTTATTAGCTCAAGATTATTTGGCGCAAAGGGGTGTTCTCAAAACCGTTTACTGTTCGAGTGGGCTCATTAACTAATTGCTCGAAACAATTTTCAGAGAATGCTTTTAGCACAATGTCGGATGATGTTTTATGCAAACCTCCAGATTTAAACATGTATTTTCGCCAACATATCGAGGGTAAATTAACATCACCACCAACTATGAGTCGGCTACGTGACTGAAATTAGACTCAAGTTTCGTTTTGAACCTTTCAGCAATTGTACATCTGAGTTGGGAGGTAGCTAAAAGGATCCAATTATTATTTTGTTCCGGTTGCCAAGGATGACCTCTACCCTTACTATCTCCAAGGAACTATGTACTTCAATGTCGCTACAAGATAAACTACTTCTAGCAGCAACAAACACGCCTCTGCCAATTGTATTTAGCCTATCCTTTCTGAACACCGTTATGTCCTTCGCAAAAATTTCGGCTAAACTTATCTCCAGCTTTAGCCGCCTATAACGATTTGAGCATCATTGCTTTTTTATTAGCACTTGGAGATAGGGTACTTTCACAACAAAGCTACGACAGCCGGCCGAAGTGGCCGTGCGGTTAAAGGCGCTGCAGTCTGGAACCGCAAGACCGCTACGGTCGCAGGTTCGAATCCTGCCTCGGGCATGGATGTTTGTGATGTCCTTAGGTTAGTTAGGTTTAACTAGTTCTAAGTTCTAGGGGACTAATGACCTCAGCAGTTGAGTCCCATAGTGCTCAGAGCCATTTGAACCAAAGCTACGACAATTTTCAACTGTTACACCGATGATTCCTAGATCTGAGTTCTTCCTGCGTTCGACCTGCACCCTATGAGACTGAAACCCTTTTTGTGTTTCTTCGAGACCCTCTAAACTAAAAAACCGCCCAGTCCACAACACACAGCCTCTGCTACCTGCGTAGCCTCCTCCTGCATGTAATGGACTTCTGACCTATTTAGCATAACCCGAAACCCCACTATCCTATGGCGCAGATCGAGGAATCTGCAGTCTACAAGGTCGCAGAGCCATATGAGCGTCTGATTCAGACCCTCCACTCGGGTCTCTACTACAGATCCTTAGTCGGTCCAGTCGACTATGCAGCAATGCAGCAAATTGTGAGCTCTGCTTTCATCTCACATGCAAGACTGGCTGCATTTACCATTTATGATAGCCGCTCGAAACCTGAGAGTATCTCTTCCGATCCAAAGCGACACTCATCATTGGTACTGACATGAGCCACCACCGGCAGTTGGCTACACCCTCTGTTCTTCATGGCATCCGGAAGGACCAATTCCACGGCTGGAATGGCTCCACACAGTATGACAACGGAGTGAATATTTGGTTTCTTCCCTTCCTTGGCACCCACGTCCCTAAGGGGACCCATAACGCATATAACATTGGAGCTCCCTACTATCAATAATCCCACCTGCTGTGTCTGCCCGGATCTTACAGGCTGAGAGGTTTCCTCTAAAACAGGACAAGTGATTGCATCTGGCACAGGGACACTGTCAGTCACAGGCAGCACCTGGAACCTCCCAGGGAATTCTTTCGCAGCCTGCAATGCCCCGAGTCGTCTTCCCACCTCCACCAAGGATGAAGGGTCAATTACAGTGCGAGCAGTAACTGGGCTGGCCACTGGAGCGGATCGATCGGGGGACTCGTGCATCATGCTTTTTCCGTTGGACACCACGGCCGACCCATATCAGTGCCGCCCATCCACTGCAGCCTGAGGCTGTGAATCTGAAGCCAACACAGCATGAAGCTGGAACTGATGTATAGAGGTGGGTTGAAGGGGAGTAACTTTTCATGCCACATTTCACTCTCGAGAATAATTTAATGTGCTATCAATGTGGCAGCATTCCAAATTACAAGTCACCTGCACTGTTCATTTGCAAAACATGGCTGCGAGTGCGTTTTTGTTATCAAATGCGAACAGGGTCAAAAATCTTTATCAAACTATAGGTGTTGCTCTGAACTAGCGACACCTGGAAATCGGCCTTAGGTCGAAGGTAGGAGGTGAGAGAGGGGAGGAAACTATCCTAATACCATTTCAGGTGAATGCCGGACTGCTTTCTCTTACAGGTCAAATAGACCTGGTTTCACAACATGGATGAACTAGGGTACGTCCCTAACAAGATCTGTGTCGACTAGCCATTAAACTCTATTTTTGATTTCTTCTTGACTTTCCGAACACGGCCCCTCACCTTACAGTCTGGTCATCCAGATACGAGTGCTCCTTGATTTCAGACGAAACTAGTACGGTTTCTCCAACAAGCCATCTATCGAATTCCATATATGTGCCAGTTAGAGGTTCGGGCTCTCTATATAGCTTAGTCGACAGATGAAAAAATCAGAAAAACTTAGGTCTCGAAACAACAGCTATTATCCTTCAAGTCAGAGCCTATCTATCAAGCCCAGAACTGGAAATCACAAGCACCGTGAATAGGACACATTTTGAGTATTCAGGATTCATATCGAATGGAAACTTCTTTAATTCAGCATGCTATCAGGTGGTGCAGCCGGTGCTTTTATTTAAGTTTTTCTCGTTTTCTACTTCAAGGAGCGGAAAAGAACGTCCAAGATCCGGACAATTAATGAGTGGCGGTCCTGTTTAGGGAATAATCACTCTAGCTTATAGTGGAGCACATGGGGGATCCCAATTGGGGATAAATGGGAGAGGCCTACCAGCTCTGGAATTCACTTTGCAGCCAAGAGAAACAGTACAAGAGTCTTGGTCGGAATGCGGAATTTGAACCACATTAATTTATTTCTGGGACATTGTCTTTCGTTGAGAACGTTGTTCCAGCCAAAAATTAAAAGGTTTTGTACGTGAAAACTGTATGTATGTTGTAGGGGAGACCAGGGCAGAATGGACTACCGAGGCAGAAGGGTCCAAGCCGTCTAATTTTGTCTAGAGGGGCTAGGGTGCGCTCAGAGTGACAGGTGTTTAACACACCAGTGTCTGTTACGGTTTAGTAAGCTTGCAACTGTTGCCGCCCGCGAGTTGTGTCGTCTGCCTATAAAAATGAGCGAATTCACTGTTGTATTATAATTTTCTGGATCATTTCCAACTAAGGTAAGTCTTTCATATTTTTTCTTCACAGTTGTGGTGTGCGTACTGTAAGACCTTCGGTACACACACCATCAGATTATTTGACTTGTCGCTCTAACGAAGTAGGCGAGTGTCAGCAATATGTCTCGTGGTCTTATCGTGGCGTGTTTATCTTCTGCCGTTAGGTTCAAAATGGTTCAAATGGCTCTGAGCACTATGGGACTCAACTGCTGAGGTCATTAGTCCCCTAGAACTAGTTACACCTAACTAACCTAAGGACATCACAAACATCCATGCCCGAGGCAGGATTCGAACCTGCGACCATAGCGGTCTTGCGGTTGCAGACCGCAGCGCCTTTAACCGCACGGCCACTTCGGCCGGCTGCCGTTAGTCAGACGATAGAAATGCCACTTGCACGCTTAGAGTAGCAGATTGACGGTGACCAACTTTAAACAGAACTTGATTAATTTTCACAAATATTTATTAAAATAATAAAAAGCATAGAGATTACTGATCTTGGTTCTGGATGCTGTTTACAATTGACAATCTGAAGTTCCTTTGGTCTTGGTATGTTAACCTTATTCTCACATATCTCTGATACTTGACAAAGTGTCTATTCATTTATCTTCATGGCTATGTACAGGAATATGATAATCTTATTAGGCGCTGACTGAAACTTGACTATAGACTGGTACAGACTAATGCAGACTGACTAATCGGAGGTCTGTACACTCGTTATAATACCTCGCGCGTTCAGGTATCACTGCGCGAGTGTGATCCGCGAGGAGAAAAGTTTCTACGTTAGCAGCAATCTCATTGGCTGCGTTACATATTAATACGCGGATCGGCGGAAGCAGAATTTGGTCTGTCTCTAAGACAGCGCCATCTCGTAGTGCGGAGACGGACGAGCGCTGCGCCTGCGCTGTTGTGCTTATCAAGGCGCGCTCTATTGGGAACGTTGTGTACGCGCAGACTACGAGGAACTATGCACACAACAACATTCAACATTTAGGAACTTAAATCAGCTAACTTCGTATACAACGCAGTCGTAAAAAATGTTTGAAGTGGTAACCGAATACACTGATAAATCAAAACGTTACGACCACTGCCCACCGCGACGTTGGATCCCGGCTTGTGGCGTTGGGGGCACATGACGCGCTAGCAAAAGTATGTAACCGGAGCAGATACAGACGGAGGATCACTCTAGCGAAGATATGGGCTGCAAATCGGGAGATGCGTTGAGATAAGCGACTCTGACAAAAGGCTTATTATTATTACGCAAAGCCTGTGAACGAGTATCTCGCAAACGGCGAAGATGGTGGAATGTTTACGTGCTGCTGTCGTGACCATCTGCGGAAAGAGGTAGAAGGACAGTGAAACTACCACTAGGCGCTTAATTGTTGGACGTCTACGACTCTTCACAGGTCTTCAGATTAGGAGGCTTGCCTGCTCTGAAAAGTAGGATAAATGGTGATCTGTCGTATCTCTGCCGAAAGAGCACAATGCTGGTGCACTTGCAAGTATTTCGAACCACACCTTTTGTTGTACATTTTTGAACATGGAGCTCCGCAGTAGACCACCCCAACGTGTTCACGTGTTGATTCAACGACGTCGTCAATTACGATTGCAGTGGGCGCGGAACCATCGGGAGCAGGCCGCTGTGGCCGAGCGATCTAGGCGCTTCAGTCTTGAACCACGTGACCGCTGCGGTCGCAGGTTCGAATGGATGTGTGTGATGTCCTTAGGTTAGTTATGTTTAAGTAGTTCTAAGTTCTAGGGGACTGATGACCTCAGATGTTAAGTCCCATAGTGCTCAAAGCCAGTTGAACCATTTGACCATCGGGATTCGACGGTCTATCAATGGAAACGTGTCGGCTCTTCAGGTGAATCACGTTTTTGATGCACTAAGTCGATGGTTGTCTCCACTAACGGCGTCACCGAGGTGAACAGCGGCTCGAAACGTGGAGCGCGCAACGGACGCAGGCTGGTGGGAGCAGTATTATGCTTTGGGAAACATTCTCCTGCGCTCGCGTGGGACCTGTGGTAATAATCGAAGGCACGCGGGCAGCTGCGAACCACTTTCATCGCCTTCATGCTTGATGTCTTCCCTGACGGCAATGTCATTTTTCAGCGGTATTATTGTCCGTGTCTCGGAATCAGAACCGTGCTACGGTGGTTTGAGCAGCATTATACTTAACTCACGTTGATGTCTCGACGACCAGATTCGCCTGATGTAAATGTTATGGAAACCATCTGGATCACTATACGGCGCCATCGCCGCGTATGTAAATCAGCAGCCCGTTATTTACGCTTATTACGTAACCTGTGCGTAGACATCTAATGTTACATACTTCCAGAAATATACCAACAAACTTTCGGGTCCCTGATATGTAGAATCAGTACTGTATTTCGGACGAAAGACAGACAAACAAGTTATTAAGCAGGAGGTCATGATGTTTTAACTCATCAGTGCATTTTTTTTCAGTAGATCTGCCTTTGGGGCGAAATGGTCTACTGGTATAGCCCGTTCGTCCCTTATTGCCTTTTATTCTTCATTTGGCAAATTCTACCGCTTGGCTTTTCTTTCACGTTTGCAGATAATACGGCATTACGTAAAGAAAACTGAGAGACAGAGCAGGTCCACGAAAAGCATGGAACAAGCTGTTGAATCGCTAATTAATAAAACGGTGATCCACAAAGACACATGGAAACCATTTTTCGTGCATTTTACTGATTCAAAATGATACGTAAAAATGAAAAAGGACAATTCCCTGTCAACGACCGACAAAACCTACGAAATATTTCAGTGTGTTTTCACTTAGGAGCAAGAGTTAGAACGTGTCAAATAAGTAAAGGATCTGCAACGGTGACGTTTTGGCATGACTATGAAAGAATTGCGTAGATTAGAGTATCAACTGGTAGAAGGAAACGGATATCCGCACCCATTCCACAACGAAACGAAAATGGCTAGAGAAATTTTGTGTTGGGATGTTTGGCTCACCATCCTGACTTAACATTCAGAAAGCAGTTCAAGCAGTGGGCTCATAACTCGTGTACTGACATTGGTATGGGGACGAGGAAACGCTCGTTACTTTTAGAAGTGTAATCGAAGGAAATAAAATAAATAAATAAAAAATAGAGTCCATTCCATCGCCTGTAAGGGGTGGAACGGATTTAAAGGCTCTGAGCACTATGGGACTCAACTGCTGAGGTCATTAGTCCCCTAGAACTTAGAACTAGTTAAACCTAACTAACCTAAGGACATCACAAACATCCATGCCCGAGGCAGGATTCGAACCTGCGACCGTAGCGGTCTTGCGGTTCCAGACTGTAGCGCCTTTAACCGCACGGCCACTTCGGCCGGCTACGGATTTAAAGACCCTTATTTAGTTTATTGATGTAACTAACGAAATATATTATTTTATGTTATCTTCATTTGCAAATTTTATTCCAAAAATATTTGAACAAACGTTTCCTAATTTTTCTGAAATTTTTTGCATGTCTGACACCTCCAAAATTTGCTACAAACGTTAGATGGGACGTTCCGTCTCGGTCTCCCCTATGTGTGTGTGTGTGTGTGTGTGTGTGTGTGTGTGTGTGTGTGTGTGTGTATTACCGCACGACTGCACGGAGTGAAATGTTGTGCTTGATAAAATATGTGCTGAATTATATCATCAGAAAAACTATGACGGCGAGAAGACATGAATCCATGAACAAAGTCCCATCTTCGCTTATGAATGGTCGTTAGACCGTTCCTCTGAAAGTTTCTGTAATAGGAACAGAAAGTATGAAATGCTGCTAATTTAAGACACTCTTAAATAAAGTTTTTTCACAAGTTTTCGGCGGTAAAATGTGCCTTTATGCGAAACAGTGAAGACGACGTACTCGTAAAACAAAAATATTAAATAAAAAATGAAGCAGGAAGATGAATCTACGTCGTAACAGAATGTTTTCAAGACGGTTGCCTCCCAGGGGCTTGCACGAGTAACCTGTGGCATAATGCGGAATATTTATGACTTTTGCTCCCTTCAAACAAGAGAGACCATGCAACTGAAAAAACAAACTGTTTCACCGACTCACTAGTTATAGCTGGCATAAACAATAAAACAGACTGAGTTAGGAGAAGGTGATGCAGCGGGCTCTCAAATTCCGTACGACTCCGATGTGTGTAAGCTAACTAATCAAAAAGTCGCTTCGGAATACTTCTAACTATAATGAATGATTACGAAAGCGCTGATAGTCGAAACTGATATCTAATGATAAAGATATTGGATCTGTTTATGGAATTGTAGTAAAATGTAATATAATACGTATATGCCTCAGGTACTGAGGCAGATTTAAAACTTACCACTAGTTTTTCTCCATCCCTTAAAAAAACTTCACAGTGGGTGTCTTGTTAGGGGGGATGACTAGCACCTCCGGTAGAAAATACACATCGAAGAATGTGACTTTACCACAGCCTTAGGTGTGTTATTCGGATGATATATTCTTACTTTTCAGTGTATTACACGCTTCAAGTTTAGTTTCGAAGATGTGGATAGGAACTTGTCGCGAGTTCATGGGCACGACTGGACTGCATACGAAAGACATGGTTCATAGATTCGAGTCCCGCCCGGCGGAAAACCTCAGCTTATGTCAAATGTTTTATCTAACTGCAGGAAGACATGAAGAGAACTGATGATTGGTACAGAGACTGACAGTCAACGTAAAAAAATGTGACATATTACGTATACATAGGGGAAGTTACACCAAAGGTAACAAATTGTCGGAAACAGTTAAGTACCGTATGAAGGAATACCATCGGGAACGACCTTAAGTGGAATGACCACATAAAACAATTACGAGTAGAAGGAAAAGCCTCTTGCTGTTCCTTATCTACACTCCTGGAAATGGAAAAAAGAACACATTGACACCGGTGTGTCAGACCCACCATACTTGCTCCGGACACTGCGAGAGGGCTGTACAAGCAATGATCACATGCACGGCACAGCGGACACACCAGGAACCGCGGTGTTGGCCGTCGAATGGCGCTAGCTGCGCAGCATTTGTGCACCGCCGCCGTCAGTGTCAACCAGTTTGCCGTGGCATACGGAGCTCCATCGCAGTCTTTAACACTGGTAGCATGCCGCGACACCGTGGACGTGAACCGTATGTGCAGTTGACGGACTTTGAGCGAGGGCGTATAGTGGGCATGCGGGAGGCCGGGTGGACGTACCGCCGAATTGCTCAACACGTGGGGCGTGAGGTCTCCACAGTACATCGATGTTGTCGCCAGTGGTCGGCGGAAGGTGCACGTGCCCGTCGACCTGGGACCGGACCGCAGCGACGCACGGATGCACGCCAAGACCGTAGGATCCTACGCAGTGCCGTAGGGGACCGCACCGCCACTTCCCAGCAAATTAGGGACACTGTTGCTCCTGGGGTATCGGCGAGGACCATTCGCAACCATCTCCATGAAGCTGGGCTACGGTCCCGCACACCGTTAGGCTGTCTTCCGCTCACGCCCCAACATCGTGCAGCCCGC
This sequence comes from Schistocerca serialis cubense, assembly GCF_023864345.2. Taxonomy (NCBI): domain Eukaryota; kingdom Metazoa; phylum Arthropoda; class Insecta; order Orthoptera; family Acrididae; genus Schistocerca; species Schistocerca serialis. The sequence continues at coordinate 793,546,275 of NC_064639.1, read as the reverse complement.
CTCCAGTGGTGTCGCGACAGGCGTGAATGGAGGGACGAATGGAGACGTGTCGTCTTCAGCGATGAGAGTCGCTTCTGCCTTGGTGCCAATGATGGTCGTATGCGTGTTTGGCGCCGTGTAGGTGAGCGCCACAATCAGGACTGCATACGACCGAGGCACACAGGGCCAATACCCGGCATCATGGTGTGGGGAGCAATCTCCTACACTGGCCGTACACCACTGGTGATCGTCGAGGGGACACTGAATAGTGCACGGTACATCCAAACCGTCATCGAACCCATGGTTCTACCATTCCTAGACCGGCAAGGGAACTTGCTGTTCCAACAGGACAATGCACGTCCGCATGTATCCCGTGCCACCCAACGTGCTCTAGAAGGTGTAAGTCAACTACCCTGGCCAGCAAGATCTCCGGATCTGTCCCCCATTGAGCATGTTTGGGACTGGATGAAGCGTCGTCTCACGCGGTCTGCACGTCCAGCACGAACGCTGTTCCAACTGAGGCGCCAGGTGGAAATGGCATGGCAAGCCGTTCCACAGGACTACATCCAGCATCTCTACGATCGTCTCCATGGGAGAATAGCAGCCTGCATTGCTGCGAAAGGTGGATATACACTGTACTAGTGCCGACATTGTGCATGCTCTGTTGCCTGTGTCTATGTGCCTGTGGTTCTGTCAGTGTGATCATGTGATGTATCTGACCCCAGGAATGTGTCAATAAAGTTACCCCTTCCTGGGACAATGAATTCACGGTGTTCTTATTTTAATTTCCAGGAGTGTATATAAACGATCACTGCACCCGAGTGTTACGACGCGCGATCCGTGGAATTGTTGGATCACTTCAAAATAAGCAATTTTAATTTATACAATTTTGAGAAATCAATGAATTATTGATCTAGAACCGTTGCAGATATTTTTAAATGGGAAAGGTCTTACACACTGGGGTCGTGGTCAAGAGGTAAAGTTAATGTACTGGACGCCCTCACGTACAGATTTGTATGGATGCACAAAATCGATTGCAGATATGGGTCAAAGAGTGTCTAGCTTTATTAACAGAACTACGTCCAGTATGGCTCACGCAACTGAAGTATTGAGACCAGACCGGTGCATGATGAAGCAGCATAGTCATTCTTCGATATTTTCACACTTCGTATATTTTTTACTGTCAACAACATTGCTAGAATTGGAAATATATTTGTTCCTACAACATGCAACATCCGATAGTGGGACGAAAGTCGGTCTCTAAAGATCACAGAATTTTCAAAACCATTAACTTAAATATATCGTAAGCTCTAAAGCACTGTACAAGAAACCTCGTTAACGGACAATAATCAAAAACGTTTAAAAATGGATTGAATGTAAGTGCGGCAAAGGTGATTTAATGCGATAGTTAACTGAGAAAAGAGTTTTGTGGCAGAAACCAATTCTAAAAAGAGTACTTTCTTAGCTTAGTGTTTTAGTCTTTCTTGAAGAAGCAAGATTTTACTTTTTTTTCCCGAGAAGCAAGATTTAACCAAGTTTTTAAGAAGCAAAACAGATTGAAGAGACGTTCCAAGAATAAACAGAACTTTTTATATATTTGTCAAAATCAAGAAAATTAGTTTCTGGGGAAAGCAATGTCGTACAAAGTCCACCCTCCTGTCATTGTCAACTTCCCTGAAATTGAATTTCAATCGCACTTCTTTCGAGAGGTTTTGATCTCTGGCAAGAGTATGATAGCTGTCGTTGTATATGTGTTTGATCTAGGGAGAAGACTATGTTTTCTCCTGTGTTTTTATCTCATGAAGTGTGTTAGAATATTACTCTCATCCGGAGAATGTGACGATGTAAAAGCAAGAAACATGTATACCCGCACTCTAACAACGAAGTTTCGGGGGTTGTTCAGCTATATCTTCCAAGTATTTTGTTATTTATTGCAGAATAATTGTACTTCGTTTCATTTCTCATCCTTATTTACATTTGTGTCAGTACTGCACTGAAAATATCTGCACATCAGTGCGAATGTTGACGGTATGTGTTGCATGTTTTGTTTGGGAACACACTTAGTTCTTCACGTTTGCATACAGTTTACATTCCAAGAAATGCGATTAACCGCTCCTATCGTTACCCCGTCACATTCACAAAAAGGATTATTACGGATACATGTTCGGTGAAGATGACTGGGGAATGATTCGTCATAAAATCTCATGCGAATTGTGGTGTTTACAAACGTTTTATTTGCCTTAGTTGTGTGGAACCAGGGCTTCGAGGAAATGTTTGACTGTATTTGTCCGTAATGTTTTCTCTTACTGCGTATCGATGACTGATTTTCGTCTTTCCATTGGAGCCTTGTTCTTCTACGAGGGGACTTCAAAAGTAAGTTACATATTACTATGACTAAGTAACTTTTACTAAATGCTGCACTACACTTCAGAGCGACACAGATACATGATGCTATTTTTCAACATAGTCACCAAGTCTCTGCAAACGACGGTTGGGACGTTCTACCAATCTATTAGTTCCACGACGATAGATCTCCAGTCCTTGGCCATGGAGTCGTGCGAGAACTACTGCGTGAACGTCGTCATCGTTCGAAAATCTATTTCCTACCAAATGTTTTTTCTTCTTGTCGAAAAGATGGAAATCGCAGAGTATGAGTTCTGGACTACCCGATCAGCATCGCCCACGTCTATGCGGCCCTCGTCAAGTTGTTGGCATTGTTTCAGTACTGCTGGACACGACATTTCTTTTGGTCAATACACCACGAGAATTTGACAGTGAATCTGTGTAAAACTTTGACGTTTTTTCCCACAGAAATCCTTGCGTCGCACGTAATTCAACTTTTTGGAGGACATTTCCAGTTGCCGCGCCATTTAAATCGCACACTATGCTGCCTGTGCTGTCCGTAACGCTGTAGAACTATGTCTGCAGGAAACCCGTAACATGTACGCTGTCCTGACAATCCGCCGCTCTTGTTGCGCAGTGGTATTAGCGTGGGACCACACGCGTAATCACTCTCTGAAATCCCTACGTATACAAGTTAGACTTGAGGTCTGTGGCGATAGTAAAATGTTTTCAAATGTGCAGCTTTGGGCTGCCATCTTCGCTGACTCATCGACTGTTTCATTATATATTTAACATTTGCGTGACCCTTGATCCACATAAATTTTACTTTATTTCAGAGATTTTCATGTTCCTTTGTGGCTTTCATGACAGTCATTACAAGCAAATTAGTTTTATTGAAAAGCAATTAATAGTAGTATATTGAAAAACAAACATCTTCCTTCCCATAGCGGATCAGAGGGAGTTCTTACAGCATTTAGACTAGCCGAGGAGACAAAAGAACGCTCTAGTTTTTGTAGAATATCATATCTGGGTGCAATATCCGAAAACATTGTTCCGGATATTTTACATTTTCGGGTCTAGGCAGAAAACTCAGGCACAAGGAAAAATCTGTGGTAAATAAATATAATGAAGTGGGTATACACTGCGTTACATGCAATGATTGTCGTAAGCAATATATAGTACAAACCTGTAGATCATTTCGAATAAGATTTCAGGAACACCTTAACTTAAATAACGCACGAGCAGCATTAACAGCGCACTTACACGAAGAGGTGCACAGCATCACAAGACCTTTAGAAAATTTAAAAATACTTCATAAAAAAGCTATATTTTGAATATAGTAGATGAAGTAGAAACTTTCAGATTTAAAAACGAAAACGCACAGTTCACGTTGAATAACCAATTTGAATTAAAGCACCATAGCATTCTTGCTAATTTTGATTTTTTTATATGATCAGGCATTAGTACGTAATAAAATTCTGTATTATTCTTGTTTGTAAAGGTAGCGACCCAGCGCTCCTAATCATGAATGTATGACGCCACACTGCCCAATGAACAGCTTCCGTTCCACCAACCAGCTAGTCTCTCCTTGTCGTTCGTGACTGCCTCTTCTACTTGCCCTGCATCGAGCTGCCCTCGTCATAGCGGTAAGAGACTGCCAGCTGATACTTTCCACACAGTATTTTGCATAATGCCGCGACTAATCATGTTATCAGTGCCTTTTTTTTATCACCAATCCTGCCCCAGTGTACATAAAGTCTGGGAACGCTTTCAATTATTTATTGCACTAGGATCAAACATTGTACAGATATCATGAATGTGTCATTTTGAAGAGAAACCCTGAAAGTTTATTTCATGTATATCGCCACAGCGTAGTTTGGTAATTTGCCGATAGTCGGCGCTAGTCGCAAACATGGCGAGTTCAATTGCGGAGCGAGCTTTCTGTGTGTTGGGTTCGGCAAAAACAAGTTCGCTGCTGCTGTTCAACGGGCGTTTAGAACCAAGTACGGTAGGAAGCCACCAACAAGGAAGGCCATTTAACACTGGCACAACAAAATCGTTACTTCGAGTCTCTTGTGCCCAGCAAACAGAAGCGGACGTCCCAGTGTGAGTCAAGTGAATGTGAAGCGAGACATTCATAAGGAGTCCAAAGAAATCGGGACATCGTGCATCCCATTAACTCGAAATGGCTCCATTGACAGTGTGGAAAGACCTGCGACAGAAGCTGTCTATGAAACCATTCAAATTGGAGCTAGTGCAGAAGCTCAATGACGACGACAAAGACAAGCGTTTTGAGTTTTGTTCGGAGTTGCAACAATTGAAGGAGGATGGGGATGGCATTTTTGATCGCTTAATTTTTAGTGACGAAGCCACTTTTCACATTAATAGGAAAGTGAACAGACATAATTGTCGAATCTGGGGTACAAAGCATCCACACGAATGCAGTGATTTTGAGCGTGATTCTCCAAAGGTAAATGGTTTTTGCGCCTTGTCACGTCGAAAACTGTACGAGCTATACTTCTTCACCGAGAGCACTGTCACTGGATATTCCTGCATGGACATGTTGCAGCAATGGCTGATGCCTCAAATGCAATCGGACTCTCCGTTCGTCTTTCAGCAGGATGGGGCTCCACCCCAATTTCATCGTGAAGTTCGTGGGCACCTGAACACGGACCTGCCGCATCCATGGATCTGCCGTGCTACAGAAGGGGACAGCTGTTTCATGAAACGGCCTCCCCGATCACCAGATCTCACTCCGTGTGACTTTTTTCTGTGGGAACACATTAAAGATCTGGTGTACGTACCGCCTCTACCACGTGATGTAGCAGAGCTCTGGGAGAGAATGCGGGAAGCGACTGCCACAGTCGACGATGCCATGCTGGGACGGGTATGGCAAGAATGCGATTGCCGTATTGACAACTGCCGGGTCACTCATGGTTCGCATATCAAATGTTTGTAAAAAAACTTTCAGAGTTTCTCTTCAACATACAATATGTATGACATCTGTACAATATTTAGTTCTTGTGCAATAAATAATTGAAAGTGTTCCCGGACTTAATGTACACCCTGTATATGTGTTTCTTTTCAGAAGCAGGTAAATTTAAAGAATGGAGCATGTCTTATTTACTCTTCACTAGCCATAGCATTGACGATATTCGCTCAAAAGCAAATTTTGACTAGAAGCCCATGATCTTTTAACGTTGTGAGTATATTTTAGACATTCATCCATTAATTTTAATACCCACAAAATGTGGCAACAATGTACTTTACTTTTTACCATGTAGGTTGCACCTGATGATGCAGATTCATGCTGCAAAACCGGATGTGTTTTAATAAACAACAATTTTACCAGCTATTAGCGGAGTTCTTCCTAAAATCGTAGTTTTATTGAGAATAGCTGGTGTCTACACATATTTGGGCAAGCTTCTACAATCCATTCAAATAATTTTTTCTCTGAGAGGTTTTGCAAGTCGTTTAAAGCTGCAAGTACAGCTGTGGCTTCTGCAGAAAAAAACCAGAAGTTCTATTGTAACAGGTGCCTGGACTCAGGAACGTGCGATCTACACCGCCACTAACCGTGGTTCTGGAGATGGTAGTATATATAACGAAATATTTCAGGAAATTATCGTCAATCCAAGTTTTTACTAATTTCTCTACTCTGGCAAATGTGTTTGAAAGTATTTCATTATACGGCTAGTCGGAACTAGGATATGTTGTCGTTTTTCGGAGATTAAGTAAAATATCCTTTACATCTATGAAGCTAAACGTATCTCTTATTTTTGTGCAGTGTTTTTTCTCTATGTAATCGTTAATCACAGAGGCAATACGTTGCGTTTCTGTTTCAGAGGGTGGCCAACTGTAGAAAGACATTTCAGGAAGAATGTGTCTGTAATTAATTTCTATCGTAAGTCATTCCTGCAGCTTCCCGTACCGCTACATTTGTTGGTGTGTGAGGCATAGCTCTTAGGCAAGTCCTGATGCAGCTATAACGGATTTTTTCTACTTTCGAAACAGATTTCCTGTTGGCTGTGCAGAACAGCATAGTCGATCTTGTGAGACTCCTATATATCAATTGCAGAATACTGTGATCCGCTCCACACCATATTCTTGTGAGCGAGCGGAACAGGTTGAGGCAACGTTGGAACTTCTCTACAGGATATAAAATATTAGAGGTGTCAATCCATTATCACTCCTAGAAATTTAGTCTGCTCCTTCACTGGAAGAACGTGCTCGTTTAATCTCGTGCGTGTTAGTCCATGTGGAATCCTTCGCCTGCCAAAGTTAACGATAGTTGCCCTGAGAAATGAAAGTAGTAAGCTTTTAGATGACAGTCAGGTATTTGACCGGCACGTTGCTCAACTCATTACTCTCCTCATTTCTTGGCGAAGAGTTGGTCGATATATGCCTCGTGTAAATGCTCACAGGATCTAATAGTAGAACGACACAACAACACTATTCCGGCCTGTTGCCGCAGCGAAGACAAGCACTTCGCAATATATGTGTATCTAAGGATTGTTACATTACTCTATATTTTGTGTATACGTTTTAGTTATTGAATATTGCAAGCTTTCTCCATGATGGAAACGTGCGAGGACGTGTAGAAAAGTAATGCCTCCGAATCATGTGTCTGAAAACCTCGGAAGATTTTTAAATAAAACAACGTTATTAACACAATACATCTTTATTCTTCATGCCTACATATTTATTTGTCAACATAGTCACCCTGGCGATGAACACATTTCTCCCAATGAGAGGCCAGTTTGTTCATATCGTCACTAGAGAATGTTTGACTATCTTGACGGGCCCAGACCTCACCTTTGCTTGCATCGCTTCATCACTATCAAAATGAAGTCTTCGAATGTGTTTTCAAGTTTTGGAAACACATGAAAATCGGATGGGGCTATGTTGGGCCTATATGGAGGGTGATCGATGGCGGTGAACGCAAGGCGCCGGTTTGTTGCAGATGTCGTAGTGCTCGTGTGTGGTCTGGCGCCGGCCAGAGTGGCCGAGTGGTTCTAGGCGCTACAGTCTGGAACGGCGCGACCGCTACGGTCGCAGGTTCGGATCCTGCCTCGGGCATGGATATATGTGATGTCCTTAGGTTAGGTAGGTTTAAGTAGTTCTAAGTACTAGGGAACTGATGACCTCAGAAGTTAAGTCCCATAGTGCTCAGAGCCATTTTTTTGGTGGTCTGGCATTATCATGGGAATGGTTTCTCCATGTGCGAACGATCTCTTCAGATTCGTAACTCTGTTACAGCAAGGTGTTTCTGACACAGCGACGTAGTTACTTACACTCCGCCATGTTACACGCTACAATTCGGAGGTCTCTAGCCGCAGAGGACTGCAACCACGTAGACATGTAGAATAAAGATGTGGAATGTTTATAATGTTCGTTTTATACGTAAAACTTTAAGAATTTTCACATAAATATTTTGGAGGAATAATTTTTCAGTATGCCCTTGTATTTTCACAGAAATGACGGCAACTGGGATAAAGCACCGAATAACTCATAATCAGGTCTTTAGCCTGTAGGTAAGCTATCAGAGATCACGAGTCCCTTATACATACAGTCTTAGAAAAAATCACTGAACAATCTGCGAAACTTTATCGATAGTGTTCTGGTTCTTTACTAGCAACAATTTACGTTACACGTCCAGTAGCTTCTTCATCTTTACATTATCTAAAAAATATATTTGATGAGTGAAACTAAACAAAAATATAGATGCATCAGCTCAAAATCTGTCTTCTGTTACTCTGTAGATCTTCTGCTTCTTGACAGTCCCTTTATACACAAGTAGATGCAACCATTTGTAACATCGGTTGCATTTCAGGTACTAATCCATTCACCGAATCACTTAGACCAACTGTGCACATATCCCAGTCTTGGACAGCTTCAGTAATATCGTTCAAACTATGTCGTAGTGGTAGCAAGTTTACAATCTCAATGATATCAGGTGTTATCTGTGTTAAGCTGAGTCGACTAGAACGGAGGACGAGGTCATCCATGGCCTTTTTGGTCTATTTACCTCGCAATTGAGCCGACATACTTCAGACCAACATCGTAAATTTGAAACAGAAAGGCGGAGCTAGAATTTTAACCCCGTAAGTACCAGTTACAAGTGCAGCGCGATAACTCATACTACACCAACGCGATCTAGTGACTGTTGTACCGCAACGATGGTCTCACGAAGTCGCCGCATAGCTTTCTTTTACAGTCAGGGAGATACCCGAGGTGGATGCCTCACACTCAGGTCAACGGTAGGTGGTCTCGTTGCCCCTCCACGATCTTAGGCAGACGTCTTAATACGATGTAGGGCACATGAAGCCTGCTGCAGGAATATCGGAGTCAGAGGGGTAACACACACTAAGTGCGCCGTCAGCATCCCGCTGGCGTGTCTCTTCGCACAGCACGGCACAATCTGCACCCCTTCTCCCCTCCCTAATCCCCCCCCTCCCTCGCCCACTTAACGACTGCCTTGTCATGACCCACTCTGCGGCAGCGGGCTCCGCAAACGACCCATGAACGCCAAAAGCCAGCTCGTTTCCAAGATGTCAGCTGGTCCTTGGGGTTCTGCCTACCTCTCAGTACCACATCACCCTCTCTCTTATCTCGGTATTGCTGCTCGCATAGTTCATGCAGAGACAGTACTGGTCATTCGGGGTCCTCTTCTCAGGGTGAACTTTTTATTTCCATTTCTTTTAATAACACTTCACACTTACTCAATTGGTACAATATTTTTAGCACGTTACTGAGTTCGTTATTTCTATGTTCTGTGGATCATACAAGGGCGTGCTGAAAAATAATGCCTCCGAATTTTTTGTTCTGTTCTCCATATCGGCTGAAGTATCACATACCATGCAAATTTTACCCTGTCGACTTTCCTGCTTCGTTGACGCAAGTTGCAACCTTCTGTCGCTAAAGGGCTCCAAATTGTAGCGTGTAACATGGCGGTGTGTAACGTAACAATGACGGTGCGTAAGAAAGAGCGAGCTGTCATCGAGTTTCTGGCCGTCCACATAAGGAACACCCTCTCCTTCTGCGCGCCAGTGCCGAAGCACACACGAGCACTACGACTTCTCTCTTATCTCGGTATTGCTGCTCGCATAGTTTATGCAAAGACAGTACTGGTCATTCGGGGTCCTCTTCTCAGGGTGAACTTTTTATTTCCATTTCTTTTAATAACACTTCACACTTACTTAATTGGTACAATATTTTTAGCACGTTACTGAGTTCGTTATTTCTATGTTCTGTGGATCATACAAGGGCGTGCTGAAAAATAATGCCTCCGAATTTTTTGTTCTGTTCTCCATATCGGCTGAAGTATCACATACCATGCAAATTTTACCCTGTCGACTTTCCTGCTTCGTTGACGCAAGTTGCAACCTTCTGTCGCTAAAGGGCTCCAAATTGTAGCGTGTAACATGGCGGTGTGTAACGTAACAATGACGGTGCGTAAGAAAGAGCGAGCTGTCATCGAGTTTCTGGCCGTCCACATAAGGAACACCCTCTCCTTCTGCGCGCCAGTGCCGAAGCACACACGAGCACTACGACTTCTCTCTTATCTCGGTATTGCTGCTCGCATAGTTTATGCAAAGACAGTACTGGTCATTCGGGGTCCTCTTCTCAGGGTGAACTTTTTATTTCCATTTCTTTTAATAACACTTCACACTTACTTAATTGGTACAATATTTTTAGCACGTTACTGAGTTCGTTATTTCTATGTTCTGTGGATCATACAAGGGCGTGCTGAAAAATAATGCCTCCGAATTTTTTGTTCTGTTCTCCATATCGGCTGAAGTATCACATAACATGCAAATTTTACCCTGTCGACTTTCCTGCTTCGTTGACGCAAGTTGCAACCTTCTGTCACTAAAGGGCTCCAAATTGTAGCTTGTAACATGGCGGTGTGTAACGTAACAATGACGGTGCGTAAGAAAGAGCGGGCTGTCATCGAGTTTCTGGCCGTCCACATAAGGAACACCCTCTCCTTCTGAGCGCCAGTGCCGAAGCACACACGAGCACTTCTGCAACAGTCCGACTCTTTGGCCTCACTGTCATCGATCATCCTCCATACCGACCAGGCCCCATCCGATTTTCATCTGTTTTCATAACTTAAACGACACCTTCGAGGGTTTCGCTTTTGCGAAATTAGTATTTAATTTAGGGGTGACTAGACACTTCAACAAGAACAACAAACAAGAGGATTAGCGTTGCCACAACTTAACAGATAGCCTCTAGTCCCCTAATGTTACATCAATGCCCATTCCCAACTGGCTGTGGTTGATTGGCTTCTGGAGATGGGTGTCTTCCATAACGGCTTACACTACATTACTGATTTATGTAATTTATTAATATCAACTCACTGAAAAACAAGTCTCAAAGCACTTCATAGAGAGGCTGGCTAAATAACTGTTCCTTTGATTAGTCGGGTAATAAATTCTCACGCCGGCCAATGTGGCCGAGTGGTTCTAGGCACTTCAGTCTGGAACCGCGCGACCGCTACGGTCGCAAGTTCGAATCCTGCCTCGGGCATGGATGTGTGTGATGTCCTTAGGTTAGTTAGGTTCAAGTAGTTCTAAGTTCTAGGGGACTGATGACCTCAGATGTTAAGTCCAATAGTGCTCAGAGCCATTTGAACCAATAAATTCTCAACCAATAACAGTAGCAAACAACATCACTTCCAAATAAAAACTTACAGAATCGTAATGGTGGAAAAGTACCTTACAAACTTCAAAACTCACTTTCATTTAACACGCAGATATAAAAACGTATCCAAAACTCACAGTTAGCATATTTGTCAAATTCCAGTATTTATAACCCGCTGATCTACAGCGCAGAACCGATAATTTCAAATCTGTCCAATGAGTAATCGTGGTAACAGAAAATTATGTTCACAAATAAGAAATATAATAACTTTATGATAACGTCCATCCGACATTGGCCACACTTCTGCACAATCGTAAATTTAGTTGGAAAGTGAAAGTTACTGCTCAATCTCCACATAGTGTTGTAAACTAAAACTGCAGAAGTCACTGAAGGCTAATACACGTACCATATTCCACTGCTTTCTTCTCCAATATCATGACCTCCTTATTGTGGACGAACATGCTATAGCACGGCGTGTTCAGGTTGGGCCCACGTTGTCTTGTTTATCTGCCGTGGCAAAACACCCACAGCCTCGGGCATGGATGTGTGTGATGTTCTTAGGTTAGTTAGGTTTAATTAGTTCTAAGTTCTAGGCGACTGATGACCTCAGAAGTGAAGTCGCATAGTGCTCAGAGCCATTTGAACCATTTTGAACCACAGCAGCGTTGAATTCCCAAGCGTGTCGATTTCACCATCAGTTCATTACCACAGAGTGCCAAAATTATTAATGCACAATTCGGACCATCCGGACCCCAACACTCTGCCGTTCTGTCCTCCTCGCTCGGTACTCTCCAACCCTCCTCTCCTCGTCGCCAGAGGGCCACTCGCCGCCAACTCGGCGCCCCAGTATCTCTGGCGAGGCCAATATCGACCTTAACACTCGCGGCCGGAACACAATCGTGTCGAAAATCGGCACACAGTTTGAAAGTAATGAAGTGGTGCAGGGAGAAGTGAGGTTGTGGCTCCGTCAACAAAGTCAGACATTTTACAGTGACGGTATCGACAAATTGATCTCTCGATGGGAGAAATGTGTTCGTCGCCAGAGTTACTACATTAAGAAATAAATATGTAGACATTGTAATGGGACACCTTCCTCTAACATTAACTGTTTTTTAAATAGAAATAACCGATACCATGTATACTCTCGAATCTGTTACAGGTCAACATTCTCAGTTGTTTAACTGAATTAACTTCATATGATTTTGTATACGATGTGTTGTTTAAAGCTAAAATATGTAAATAGAAATAAATGTGTTACAGTCCTTATGAACTATCAGTTAAAATTACTCTTCTTTTAAAAATATTTGAAATTTCCATTTTTTTTTGGCACGTTTAAAATTCATATTATTAACTGTACAATCTAACGCTAATCATTAAATTTATTTCTTGAATCATTCATAAAATAATGTGTCTTAGTAAAGATTCTTAATTTGTCAAGCATGCTTGTAAACTCTTTGGAATATTGTGAATACCGCAGAATGTAAGTAGTTGTGGGCATACCTCAGATGGAAGTAGACGTTTTTCTAAGTTTGTCAACCACAATGTAATTTGTGGTATGATAGAAGTGAAAATTGTAAAGTCGGTGTGATTTAGAAGAATGGTGTTAAATAAAGAGATATTCATAGCAACAGGCAGTTATTCAATTATCAGGAACCCGTAAAATCAAAATTTTCAACCGCAAGAAAGCACCATTTGGAGCCAACAACAACAAGAGAAAATGAAGATAAGTGAAAAGTTCTTCTTGCGTATATCTTACGTCTCCTGAAGCTTTTGAAACTTTTATAGACAGAGAGTTTCAATAGTGATGTGTGGGTGGGTAAGACTGCAACATGAAGAATAAAGATCTAGCGTCTTAACAACATTTGTTTTATTTAAAAAGCTTCACGAGTTTTCATGTGCATAATTCGAAGGCATTACTTTTCAGCACGCCCTCGTGCTTACGGCAAACACAATGATGTGGATACCGAACACATAAGATTTTTTCCGCCAAAATACGGCTACATGCCCGCCAGTTAAAAAATTGGACTATCACTTACATCTTCAGTTTTAATATAATTTAATAAATAGTATTTCTTTATTTAGTTTGTGGCGAAACTATGGAAAACTGACACATGGGAAACAGAAAAACTTATAGATGTTATAACTTACAGTACCCCGCCGCGGTATCCGTCTGTACGTCCAGGCTATCTCAGGAACTATTGTAGGGATTTTGATACTACTTTCACTAATATATAGAATGATTCACGATGAAGGTTTGTGTATAAAAACTATTATCGCTAACTAATGATGAGTATGTAATAGATGTAGTGTTATCTGCCCCGCTTAGAATGACATCTCGTTGCAATGATGGGAGATACGTGCTGGTCAGCTACAGAGGAGACGGTATCTGGCGGGAGAAGCAGTAAACAGCCGCCCCAACGCCAGAGAGCAGTGAAGCTTGACTAGTATCTATGTCTCAGCTGGTGGTCTAGTAGTTAACTGGCTGGAGTCCCAAATGTCGTGGGATCGAATCCTGGTTGGATCACGGGTCTTTCACGCTGCACTTCAACCTAGCATTCTGTTCACGATGATGTGGAGGTTCTCCAGAAGCGGCACATGGTTCTGATTCCACGTTAAACGGTAGGTCGCCTTTTCACAGTTGGATAATTAGTGGTTAGGGACACACAAGTTGCAGAAAAACGTGCTCCAGCCCACTCGCATACACGAAATTTTTATTACGAGAACCTATACACCATCTTCTTCTCCTGCACGTATTGTAAATTAATGTCCCCCGCCGCATTTTTCTGTCTGAATGCAAAGCATATTGTAGGGATTTTGATACCGTTTGCACTTGTGTATACAACTTATTACCGCTATGTCAGACAAGAGGTCCGGCAGCAGGAACTTATTGCTACCCTTGCGAAGCCGGGGCTGGTTGCCAATGGGTTACAAAGCAAACATTAACAAAATAGCATAAAACTATAGCAAGTGCACTTTTAGAGATGTTATTAATTTCACAGTTCCACCAAATTCTATGTCCAGGGAGCTTAATCAAGCAATAGCTTTAGCAGCGGCCTTCAAGATGTTGTTCCAGTCTCCTTCATCTGCTCTTACTTCTATTCACGAATGATTTTGTGAACTGCTTGGTCCATAACACTACAGTCATATTCAGCGCTGTGTGCGATCCCCCACTTGCAAAGGGACGCTTTGCATTTTGCAGGCCTCCAACTGACGCCGCTGATATGGTTTCAGGTTTCTCTTGATATCTCCGTGCCTCTAGGGGGTACTACTGTGTTAAGCTGGCTCGCCAGATCTTGTCCTGTTAAAACTCCAGCGATCTTCCGCGTGGCAGGGAGCACGCTAGTAGAAACTGCTGCTATCCCAAACAGGTTTTGTTGACGGAAGCGAAGTATGTGGAACGTTAGAGAGAACGTCGTTGATAGAGAGTCGCTAGGAAATGCTCTTCTGTATACCTTATACTATTCTTGGTCCACTGCCTGTTGTCTGTGATCTGGTGGTGCTAAATTGTGGTATAACTGTGCTCAGCAGAAGCTTCTATTAAGTTTAAAGTCACCGAACATGCTAAATAAGGCAAGTGCACACAGATCTTATTTATTTAGAGATTAATCTATGGAGTACAAGGAACTATCAAACAAAATTATTTAAATTTGTTGCTAATATTAATTTCATTGTGTTAGATGGGATTGTGAAAAATCATTATGTTTCCTTATTGCCTAAGAGAAATGTTATGAGTAATATTTGCGAATGCTACTATTATTATCGAATTGTCATATCCTTATGGAATTTGTGGGTCTCCGTTGCTGCGACCACTTGGTTTGTTATTCTCAAAGGTAGTATCAGCAAAAAATCACAATCATCAATTTTTTTTAAATTCTAAAGTATATGATATGTAGATTGTAACAAAGGAAGATTAAAATAGTTTTAAACTGATACTGCGATAAGTTTCATGCTTATACTCAAGACAATACCTTTCTTGGATTATTTACTTTCGAACTTAGTTAACTTGTACATCAAGAATCTAAGAATGTACGACTGAGATGTGGTGTCTAGGCGGCGCTAAAGAGAGATAATGTGTGTTACTTACCTGTAGGCCTTGAACAACCGAGCGGTTGTTTTGAAAATTTCGTCTTTGTGCGTGAAAACGCAGTAAATCAGCGCACTGTGCAAGTCACACCAATACGTTACGTTCGAGTGAAGTTACACGTGTAAAACAGGGTAGTAATGTATTTTCTGTGAGAAAAGAGAAGAAGAGAGAGAGAGAGTGACGGCGTAGCGTGATTGTTCTTATATTGATAAACAGTGTGTTATTTTTTTTTTTTGGGGGGGGGGGGGGGAGTGTTCATTCATTACATTTTCGCCTGAAGTTAGCGTAGCGCCTTTTGTATATAGTAGTGTTCTTTGACATTGGCTATTACTGTGTTTCGGAATGTGTAGATATATTTCTTTTTTTTATGTTCTTTTCCTGGCGGACTTCTAGTAAATATTCCGCGAAGGCAGAGTGTGAGCTGTCACTTTGAAGAGCTTTCATACGTTACGTGTACCTGGTTCTAAAATTCATGCAACTTTGGCCTGCATATCACGACTGGCAAGTGTTGTGGAAGAGTTGGTATATTTCCGCACTGCCGATTATGTGCCTGGGTGATCGTTGTTGTCAAAGGTAGTATCAGCGAAAACCACCATCATGAAAGTTTTTTTAAATTCTAAAAGATATGAAATGTAAGTTGCAACAAAAGAAAATTAAGTTTGTTCTAAAATGGTATTGCGATAAATTTCATGCTTAAACTCAAGACAATACCTTTCTTCTATTGCTCACTTGTTACAGCGTTAATGACACGTTGTCTTTCCCTATATAGCATGTAATTCGTAACACGATCGCTTGTTGTTATTAAAATTTACTTTCGAACTCAGTTAACTTGTATATTAAGAATCTAAGAATTTACGAGTGAAATGTGTTGTCCTGGCGAGGCTAAAGAGAGACAACATATGTCACTGCCTGACAGCTTTGATACCTTTCACTATTACGTAATGGTTAAGATTTTCTTGTGATGTCTGTTTTTTATTCATTATAATTATTAATGTGTTCAGTTATGAATGTGCGTACTTCTGAAGTTTGGTAGATGTTCTGTTCAGATTGCGCAGTACTTGTGTGAAACTAGCATATTTAGATGTTTTACGTGACTGCTGCATGTTTTTTTGTAGGTGGGAATTCTAGTATTGGTTGTTATTTGTTATAACTATGAGGGGTATGAAATACAGTTTCATGTTTCCTTCAGTTTCCATGGTAAAGCACACGAGTGGGTGAAAGTGTGTTGATATTGCGTAGCTTTTCTATCCTGATTTATGTTTAATCCACGAGAGCAATTAAGTCATTTACATATCTGTACCTGTGTGTGATACCGCCTGACAAAAAAGAAAAAAACATGAAGCAGCCACAAGTGGAGAAGATATGTGACGTTTTAGTGATTACTATATCGAGTCAAATTTAGAAACAATCTGGCAGATGAACCTACTTATCGAGACAATTTTGCAACACCTCTGGCGTAGATTCATGTACTGAATCGGTTAGGAAGAGAATCAAAAACCGTCGTGACGTCTTCTATAGACAAGCTAGCCGACAAGTGTTGTAACTGGTTCCTGATACCCTAGTTACTGGCAGTGGGACACAGTTGACGTCCGAGTGGATCCCGCACATTCTATCGTGAGCAGATCTTGGAATCGTACTGGCTACGGGAGTACCTCAACATCACCCAGTGTCACGTGTGAATGAGCACTGTCGTGGAGAAAAATGACACTACGATGTCACATGAAGACGCAGGATATCGGTGACATACCTTTGTGCTGTCAGTGGTCCCTCAGTCATTACCAGCCATGATCAGAAGTCATAGCCGATGGCTCCCCAAACCACTACGCCAGGAAGTAACACCGCTGAGCCGGCCGCGGTGGTCTAGCGGTTCTAGGCGCTCAGTCCGGAACCGCGCGACTGCTACGGTCGCAGGTTCGAATCCTGCCTCTGGCATGGATGTGTGTGATGTCCTTAGGTTAGTTAGGTTTAAGTAGTTCTAAGTTCTAGGGGGCTGATGAC
The DNA here is from genome assembly GCF_023864345.2 of Schistocerca serialis cubense. NCBI lineage: Eukaryota > Metazoa > Arthropoda > Insecta > Orthoptera > Acrididae > Schistocerca > Schistocerca serialis. Next base: position 793,529,222 of record NC_064639.1, on the reverse strand, counting down.
CACAGATGTTAAGTCCCATAGTGCTCAGAGCCATTTGAACCATTTGAACACCGCTGAGCCTCTCCAAAATATATGGAGAATTGGACCTCTCCCACGGCTGCCGTCATACCCGTCGACGACAGTCATCAGAGGCAGTGCAGAACCACGAACCGTCACTGAACACAATACAACGCCATTCATCAGAAGTCAATGCTTCCCTGTCATGGCTTGACTTCCAAACGTGGAGATAACGGCAGCCTATACATTCTTTGTTGCTGGTCTCCAACCAATGGCGGAGCATGACACACAATATTGCGGGAGTCAGTTACTTGTTCTTGAATGGCAGTTTGAAAATGTTGAGTGGCTACGATGTGCTTGGTGCACAATACGGCGATCCTTCTCTGTGGTAGTCAAAGGTGTTCGACCGAAATCTTGATGACGAGTATGCGTGACGTCACGTTCCCATGTAGTTCAATACGCGGGCACTGTCACACCCAGAAGCCCAACTAATCTGGATGTCTCAGGACCGGACCAAGCAATAAAATGAAGACCTGCTTTCAAACTATATCAGGTGCTGACAGCATGATCCCACAGAAGTCTGTGGCATCTCTGTATGCTTCTCGATGCTCAAGCCTCTTATACAGGATGTTCAGTTTAATGGAAGACCTTGAAATATCTCGAAAACTACACATCGGATCAAAAAAAGTTATAGTTCCAATTTGTTTGCCTCGAAGGAAAACATCCAACGATGCCACACTCGACTTCCTACCCCACCCTATGCGTCGGTGGCTGGAGGGAACTTTGAAATCTTCAATGGGAACCTCCGCTTTTCATTACAGATTACGATTCTACAGAAAAAATATACGAAGCGTTTTACTATTTTCCGATGAGTCTACATTGTATGTTAACCGGCATAACGTGCATCGCTTGAGTCTAGACAATCCCCACGGGTTACGGCAAGTTGACCATCATCGTCCTTGGTCGTTTATCGCGGAGTGTGGCATCATGGAGAACAAACCCATTGGTCCGGTTACGCAACTGAAGCATGGGAGGTACTACACCGTGTTTACACTGGTAGGTGGATCGGCATAGGCGGTACTATTAATTGGCCTGCTAGGTCGCCGTATTTGACTTCGCCACATTTCTTTCTGTGTGGGCATTTAAAAGATAAGGTGTTCCAGCAAGGGCCAACAGGCACTGAAGACACCAGAAACGCCTGTGCTGACATTCTCACAGATATGCTTCTGTACAGTGTCCTCTTACTTTAAAAGCGGATCACAAAGTGTACTGAAGTTTGTGGTACTACTTTTGAACATTTATTCTAATTGGAAAAGTAGGGTAGTATTTGCCTCGAGCCACAGCCACAGTGACGAGTCGAGTAGTCCACTATTCGAATAGTCGGAGGAATACTACGCTGAGAATGGAGTTTACAATTTGAAGTTATGAAAAACTGGCCTGTACTACCCTCGCAGCATGGAGGTGGGGTCCCACGTGCCATTCAAGGGTCATTGAGTAGCATATGGTAAATCACGATTGTGTACCTACTTCAGCGCCATCTCCGGCGGAACGAAGAAAATGCTTCAGACTAAACGTATGTAGATTTTGCCGTAGAATCGTAATGTGCAATAAAAAACGAGGGTTCTCACTGACGTTTTCAAAGTTGTCCCCCACCACCCATGCGCGGGTTGGGATGGGCGGTCGAGTGTGGTACCTTGGATGTTACCCTCCGCGATAGACCAACTGGAATTATAACGTTCTTTGATCCAATGTGTAGTCTTCGAGATATATCAATGTCTTCAATTAAAATGAAGACCTTGTATACCCTAACAGGTCCGGTAACAATATTAAACACTAATGGAATCTAGTGGCCATTCCAGCTGTCACAGAGACTTACACCTCTAATCACTTACGTACCAGCTGATGGAGTGCACCTGTATGAAGCTTCTTTGATTTCCGACCTTGTCTTCCGGGTGCTTCTTTATTTTTGTCAGGCATTTTTTGTAACTGCATTCGATAGCTCTTGAGAAGACAGTTACTGTGGTATAGTGTTTGTTAATATTTCCGTTGAAAACTGTCGTAAAAGAATTCGAAAAATATCCTAGAATTTGACGGCACAGTGGCCGGAATCGGCATTAGTGGTACAAACACCATCAAGCAGAGCTCTCGTGCTGCGTCAGAATGTCAACACATTTGCCTGTTTACTTGTCTACACTGCAGACCGCTCGTTTCTGCTTCAACATTCGATGCGTTCAGACATGTACACGAATGAGGAGAAGTTAGACGCACTACTTTGATATGGTGAATTAAAGAAAAAAAGAAATACCATAAAAACACTACAGTGGTACAAGGCTATCCATCTGGATCGCCAATGACCGATGCGCCAGGTGGTTGAACGAATTATTAAGACGCTAGTGCTGACAGGCTGATTGAACGTCAAAAAGAGGAAAAGACAGAAGACTGCAACTGACAGAGAACACGAAGAAGTTCTTCTGGTTACGACGCTAATGAATCTGCACAGTGGTACGAGACACATTGCCAAGGAATGTGGAATCAGCTAGACGAGTGCAATTCGCATCCTGCATCGACAGAATTTCTATTTCTATCATATGTCACTACATCAGGCACTCGACGACTTTGACTTCAAACGTTGTACAGAATTTTGTCGGTTTGCCTCTCAGCAGCTGAGCGATGACCCTACGTTTTTCCAACGGATGTTTTTTACCGATGAAATAATTTTCACTAACCACGCTAAAGTAAATTTGAGTAACATGCACTTCGGGGCAGCCGAAAAGCTGTACTAGCTTTGACAGGTGGAGCGTAAACTTATGGTGTGGCATCATTGAAAGTTGCATCGTGGGACCTTATTTCATCCCAGGCGTTCTAAATGGATATTCGTACACACACTTTGACGAAAATTCTGCCGGTTCTTCTAGAAGTGGTAGGCCAGTACTGGATATTCGAGAGTGTACGTGGTTGTAACACGAGAGTCGTCCCGGTCATTCATCCCATGTTGCAACGCAAATACTGAATGAGAACTTTCCTGGACGTTGGATAGGACAAAATTCTGTTGTCAAATGGCCTCCGAGGTCCCCGGTTTGACTCCTCTCGATTTCTTTCTCTGGGGAGCACTCAAAGATGCAGTCTATGAAGAAGCCGCATCTACGCCAGGCGGTATATGTTGTCGAATCGCCAGTTCATGCTCTACTGTATCATCCACTGCAGTTATATTTGTTCATCGTTCTCTCGAACGGCGATTGCAAATGTGTCTTTCGCTTCAAAGTCAACAGTTTGAACACATGCTTAAATAAAGGACAAAGTAATTGTTTTAAGACACGAAATAGAGTGAATGATACATATATTTGTATATAAGTTATATGTTTCTCGGTTGAGTAGTAGCTCCAAGCACGTATTTAAAGAGCAAGCCATTAATGCTTATTTTCACTTGAGCAGCAGGCTCTCAGGTGTGCGGACGCGTGTAAGCAAAATGGTTATTCTACACCTACGGGTGACGTTCACTAGCAGCCCAGGTACGGCCATGCAGAAATCATCAGTTCATAAAGCTTGTGGCGTATTTGTGTGCGACACAGAGAAAAAACAGCAACACGGTGTTTGTACATATTACGATACCACATATAAAAATATCTTCATTTATACCCATTACACCCTGTATAAAGGTATGGAAGGATACAAATACAGCCGGCCGTTGCGGCCGAACGGTTCTAGGCGCTACAGTCTGGAACCGCGGGACCGCTACGGTCGCAGGTTCGAATCCTCCTCGGGCATGGGTGTGTGTGATGTCCTTAGGTTAGTTAGGTTTAAGTAGTTCTAAGTTCTAGAGGACTTATGACCTCAGAAGTTAAGTCCCATAGTGCTCAGAGTCATTTGCACCATACAAATACAGCTGATATTTTCACGTCCTTGAAATTACTAATTTAAGAGTAACGAAATCATCCTAATGAAAAAAGGCGCCCTTTTCGTGGTTAGTTAACGTGGATTACAGATCATCGAGAAAGCGGGATTAATGCTTTCAAAGTTTAAAGCTTAGGAAAACTGCACTTTATTACTGGTGATCTTCATTATTGTCTAATCAAAGTCGTTCAGGTGCTTTGCTTAAAGTTTGTGCGACACAATTTGGGTACAATGCAATATTCACTACTTCAACGTTCTTTTGATTTATCGCCTCGGAGTACAGAGGAGGCGCTGGGGTGAGGTAATGAAATTTCGTTACGGACCACAGGGAACATTCATCCAGATGACAGAGCGGATCAATGGAGCCGAATTTGGCCGCCTGCGGTCGATTCACTGCACTGCGCGCCGTTTTAATTTCCCTCTGTGTAATGAAATCGTCGTCTACTGCTGCGAGAAACGTGCGTCATTTTATTCTGTTACACAGATGATCTGGTGAGGACAAAGGGCCATTCACGTTAGTCGTTATCGTCACCACAAATTTTCGATTTCGACCCATTCCATCCCCTCGTTTCATTAGACCTACCGCTATGTTAAAAAATACCGTTGACTTTTCTCTCATATTTTCCCCATTATTGATCTCGGTGAACTTCGATGCTGTCATCCAATTTAAGTCTGTTTCAGGAGACCGCATTCGCCCGCAAGTATCTTTACGAAAGTAGATAGTGTTTTCTGAGCTCTTTCGAAATAGAATAAATTTAATTTTACAATTGCACAAGCAGACACACACATCGCAAGCATACGTGATGTAAAGATCTAAAATCATAGTTAACTGGAGTGGTGCATTCAATGTTATAAACATTTTGCCACTTTTTAATCTTTGCAGAAGAATATACCGCGAAATACACATACTACTAAAAAGCTGCTTCGGATGAAACATGTCGTTAAAGAATTTTCATTCTACAATGAAACGCCAAAGAAATCGGTATAGGCATGCATATTCAAATATAGAGACCTCTAAACTGGCAGAATACGGCGCTGCTGTAGGTAACGCCTATATAAGACAACAAGTGTCTGGCGCAGTTTTTAGATCGGTTACTGCTGCAGTGGCTGGTTATCAGATTTAAGTGAGCTTGAACGTAGTGTTATAGTCGGAGCACGAGCGATGCGACACAGCACCTCAGAGGTAGCGAAGAAGTGGGTGTTTTCCCGAACGACCATTTCATGCGTGTACCGCGAATGAGGAATACGGTAAAACATTAAATCTCCGACATTACTGCGGCCGAAAAAAGATTCTGCGAGAAAGGGACCAACGACGACTGAAGAGAATCGTTCAACGTGACAGAAGTGCAACCCTTCCGCAAATTGCTGTAGATTTCAATGCTGGGTTCATCAACAGCGTGCGAACCATTCAACGAAACATCATCGATATGGGCTTTCAGAGCCGAAGTCCCACTCGTGTACCCTTGATGACTGCACTACACAAAGCTTTAGGCCTCGCCTGGGCCCGTCAACACCGACATTCCAATGTTGATGTCTGGAAATATGTTGCCTGGTCGGACGAGTCTCGTTTTAAATTATATCGAGCGGATGGACGCGTATGGGTATGGAGACAACCTCATGAATCCGTGGACCCTGCATGTCAGCGACTGCTCAAGGTGATGGAGGCTCTGTAATGGTGTGGACTGTGAGCAGTTAGCGTAATATGGGACCCCTGATACAGAATTGCGACAGAGATGCTCCAGGAACACTCTTCTGAGCTAAAACACTTCCACTGGCCACCAAACTCCGCAGACATGAACATTGTTGAGCATATCAGGGATGCCTTGCAACGTGCTGTTCAGAAGAGATCTCCACCCCCTCGTACTCTTATGGATTTATGGACAGCCCTGCAGGATTCATGGTATCAGTTCCCTCCATCACTACTTCAGATATTACTCGAGTCCGTGCCACGTCATGTTGCGGCACTTCTGCGTACACAATATTAGGCAGCTATACTAGTTTCTTTGGCTCTTCCGTGTAGAAGGGTGTGCAGTCGGTGAAAATCGGATCAATTTATTTTCAGCAATAATGATAGTCCTCCACTTTTTATTTCGTATCTGGTTCAGTGCTAAAACCTTTCGACTGAAAGTCGTTTCCTCTGCTACACACACTACAATGCCTGGTCAAAGCAAAGAACTGTGATGAAGTTCATACAAGGGTTCTCTTATGTCCCCAGAAAAATCGAAATTTTGAACAATCTTGAAACATTTAATATGAAGACGAAGCTTAACAAACCCAAGAAAAATCCACCTTCATCATGGGCACATGAGGTGCAACGTCTGCTAGCCGAACATTCCCAAAGTGCACGTCGCATAACGGTGATACCAACGGCGAGAGCATTGAAATATTGTAACTCCATAAAAGTCAGTTTCTGTGGATTCCTGTTGTATGTAAAATTAATGCTTGCAATTAAAACTACAATTCTCAGTTAATAATTACTGTATTATTTTATGGCTAGAGAAGATGATAATCAAACGAAAATATCAACGGAGGCAAAGATAAGACACTACAAATAGATAGCAAAGAATGTGTTATTATTTGTGGCTGAGACTTAAGGCGAGAGATACATTATTAAGGTGAACTGGGTGCAAAAGTGAAAGGTGAGATTTTGAATACAATATTGTGGCGTTTATGCCATATCCCTGCCCTCGTTGATTATATTTCTGTTGTTATGTTTTAATGCACACTATAGGAAGATTTTGCTACGGAAGGCTAGCGGTCGGCCGCGGTGGCCGAGCGGTTCTAGGCGGTTCAGTCCGGAACCGCGCGACTGCTACGGTCGCAGGTTCGAATCCTGCCTCGGGCATGGATGTGTGTGATCTCCTTACGTTAGTTAGGTTTAAGTAGTTCTAAGTTCTGGGGGACTGATGGCCTCAGATGTTAAGTCCCACAGTTCTCAGAGCCATTTGAACTATTTTTTTGAAGGCTAGCGAGTGGGTAGGTGTATAAAATCTGATCTCGCGTAGAAAACAGAACAGTTTGTTGAAAAATTGCCTCGGGTGAAGTACTTGTGCAATGTTGTGTTAATCCAAGGCAGTCTACGGTCGGTTTTCGAGGTGGCAAAACGCAATGTAGGGTGTGAATTGCAACTACACGTAATGAGGGAATCAGTTGTTAAAGTTGCCTCAGGAAACGTATTTGTGCGATCTCATGTTAATGCTAAGATTGTGTGAAGAACTGTTGTGATGCGGTGCTTGGGAACTAATGATTAATGAACCGGAACCTTGTTATGAATATTAACGATAGACTGGCTCTAGAAACCGTGTTACTAATTTTGCGATTGGTGAAATAAAATAAAATTAGTTGGCCACCTGAAATTTTACAATTCTTATTATTCTTAGCGTTTAAACCTATCCGCTTGTCACATTATTACGCACAGTTGATGGCACAAGCTTTACAGCTCGCGAACGACGGAGAAGAAATCAATTGGGGCAACATCTACGAGACGCCAGGTAAGCAACTTGGCTTCAATTCAGTTACGAGAAGTAGCGGCTGGACGCACTAGACTTTCATCTGTAAATCACACGTAGCATCGCTGTGCGTTCCCATATTGAACACTCATTCGTCTGTCTGCTGTGACAGTGTTACACTTGGCATTGCTTGTGTGGGAAAAATGCTTTTAAACAGCGGTTAATTTAAATAGGATGCATTTAAACGCCCATTATTGTGTTACACTTGGCATCCCTGTGCGTGGATACGCGATTAAAGTGGTTAACTACATTTCGAACAAGTGTTCCTGTAGGTCTCACATTATAGTGTTACACTGTCTGTAATGATCAGAATAGAGATTGTGTTCAAGGCGAAAGGAAACTCAGGAATCATAGAGGCCAGGAAAACTGGTTGAGGAGGACAACCAACGAATACTCCGGAAATTAATATGCGAGACTATTATGCAGAAAAAGATTAAAGCTTTTTTTGTTGCTACTGGAAGCCGTTGATAAGCAACCTTCAATTGGGACCGTGTCCTACGTTATCTGTTTGATTATGCTGAGTGTATCTCCCATTTTCTATGGTGCTTTGACAAATAGCCTCTTTGTAATCTTATTTTCGCAAAGTGTTGCTGGAGTCAGTCCAAACAAATACTGCTCACCAAGTCTTTCATGCGACACCGAGCGTCGGTTTGTTTTCCGTTGCTTACAAAATGATTTTACAGTGAAATTCTACGTTCCCTTTCGACAAATCGGTCCCAAATTAGTGCAGTGTGGTGTTGGCCTTTAACAGTTACACATAAATGGAGAATCTATAAGAAAATAGTGTAAGAGGTCCATCACTAAGAAATTTATTGCTAGCGCACTCGAGCAGATGTAACTTCGATGGACTGTTCACGCGGTGCCTGCGATATGTAAGCTACAATAGAATCGCAGACCAGAGGAGCAGGTCGGCAGCAGTAGTAGTAGTAGCTCGCAATCAGGCGGTTGGGTCAGGTCGCTCGTAGATGGTTCAAATGGCTCTGAGCACTATGGGACTTAACATCTGTGGTCATCAGTCCCCTAGAACTTAGAACTAACCTAAGGACATCACACACATCCATGCCCGAGGCAGGATTCGAACCTGCGACCGTAGCAGTCGCGCGGTTCCGGACTGAGCGCCTAGAACCGCTAGACCACCGCGGCCGGCTCGCGTTTGGGGAGCAGTTGTCTAGTTGTATAGCTCACAGAGAGCACTTATGTCCTGTATGGAATTACCAAGGCCGGTCGTGGAGAACGATGGCGGTGCCTGAGCGATGTAGTGTAAGGTAAAAGCAAAAATTACTATTATTTACTGCCGCGCGCATATGCAATTTGCAACAACTCATTTTGTACTATTGTTATATCTAAGTCACATGTAAATATTTTTCAATAATTTTTCAATAATAATCTTTCTTATAAAGATAACTTTTGACAGCCATTCATTTGAATTTAAAGTTTTTACTAATTTCTTCTCTCGATCTAGAAGTTTCATATCAGTGCACACTGCACTGCAGAGTGAAAATCTCATTCTGGAAACATCCCCCAGGTTGTGGCTAAGCCATGTCTCCGCAATATCCTTTCTTTCAGGAGTGCTAGTTCCACAAGGTTCGCAGGAGAGCTTCTGCAAAGTTTGGAAGCTAGGAGACGAGGTACTGGCAGAAGTAAAGCTGTGAGGACAGGGCGTGAGTTATGCTTGAGTAGCTCAATTGCCCGCTAAAGGCAAAGGTCCCGAGTTCGAGTCTCGATCCGGCACACAGTTTTAATCTGCCAGGAAGTTTCTCCTATCCATGTCATGCCAATTATCGTAAATAAAACTAGTTGTTTTTCATACATAACAAAACCTAGTGGCCAGCATTGCACTGGGATGTGCCAGAAAAATTTCTTTTAAGAGCAGATATATACGCGTTATCCGGCGACTTCACTGAGGTATGAATCTTCAGTTTATTCAGAACGACTTTTCAGGGCCATGACGCAGTATTGCTTGTTCAAATTGTTCAAATGTGTGTTAAAGCTTATGGGACTTAACTGCTAAGGTCATCAGTCCCTAAGCTTACACACTACTTAACCTAAATTATCCTAAGGACAGACACACACACACCCATGCCCGAGGGAGGACTCGAACCTCCGCCGGGACCAGCCGCGCGGTAGCATTGCTTGAAGTCTAGTTTTCTCAAAATGGTTCAAATGGCTCTGAGTACTATGGGACTTAACTTCTGAGGCCATCAGTCCCCTAGAACGTAGAACTACTTAAACCTAACTAACCTAAGGACATCACACACACATCCATGCCCGAGGCAGGATTCGAACCTGTGACTGTAGCGGTCACATGGTTCCAGACAGTAGCGCCTAGAACCGCTCGGCCATTCTGGCCGGCCTAGATTTGTCAGTTCGGATTCACAGTCAGTTACTTATTGAAAGGTTATATATGAGTCACATTTTTATCGAGAGGCTAGTCACATTTTTATTGCGAGGTTACGGAAATAATCTGTTGGGAGGTTACAATAGCACAGGGTAGACCAGCGTGGGGAGAGCTACGTGAGACCCGTCTCATACTGAAGAGCACCTCAACAGCGTCAACAACGGAGGAATACAACAGAAATTTATCCCTCTCTCCACCCGTAAACGGAATTAAACTGGTTAACGTTGGCTGGGGTTTATGGAGCGTATTAAGTAGAGGTAGACAGCAGATAACCATTCCACGCCGCGTCTACCATGAGAGATACCTAGATCACACTTAAAGAAACGAAATGACGGCAGACAGGCGGCAATTTGGAACATACTCTCCCGAAGAGACGTATAGCGCTTAATCACGATTCCATCTCACTAGGCCGTATGTCGACGAGAGCGGCTCAAAACATGCTGCCAAAAATGATGTTCTAAGAACTGACGGTTACTGTCAGGCGGCTGTTGAGACCGTCCTTCCCTTGCACTCCTACCTAAGATCCCCGCCTCCCTTTGGATAATGGGCTACACACAAGCGCCCGGCCGCCTCCTTCGCATTACCAGCCGGACGTAAAAAGGCGAGCGAGGCACGGGGCACGTGATGTCCCTCGTGCGTTCGTGGCCGCCTCGTTGGCACACAATCACGCGCCCACCCGGCCTGCGCAGCAACGTGACCGGCGGCTGCAGCGGCCGCTGCAGAGCTCGTTCACAAAGAGCCGCTCACCTGAAGACAGAGCGTCGTTGCCGAAACATCCTTCTTCCATAATCAGAGTATTTATAATATCTCTGGACAAGATTCAGAACGCAAGTTATCGCCTTACTTTCACCTATAGTACCTCCTTTTAATTGCTAATATCGGAAGACGTTTACTTTCTCTGCGATTTATACACTACTGGTCATTGAAATTGCTACACCAACAAGAAATGCAGATGATAAACGGGTATTCATTGGGCAAATATATTATACCAGAACTGACATGTGATTACATTTTCGCGCAATTTGGGTGCATAGATCCTGAGAAACCAGTACCCAGAACAACCACCTCTGGCCGTAATAACGGCCTTGATACGCCTGGGCATTGAGTCAAACAGAGCTTGCATGGCGTGTATAGGTACAGCTGCCCATGCAGCTTCAACACGATACCACAGTTCATCAAGAGTAGTGACTGGTGTTTTGTGACGAGCCAGTTGCTCGGCCACCATTGACCAGACGTTTTCAATTGGTGAGAGATCTGAGATCTGGAGAATGTGCTGGCCAGGGAAGCAGTCTAACATTTTCTGTATCCAGGAAGGCCTGTACAGGACCTGCAACATGCGGTCGTGCATTATCCAGCTGAAATGTAGGGTTTCGCAGGGATCGAATGCAGGGTAGAGATACGGGTCGTAACACATCTGAAATGTAACGTCCACTGTTCAAAGTGCCGTCAATGCGAACAAGAGGTGACCGAGACGTGTAACCAATGGCACCCCATACCATCACGCCGGGTGATACGCCAGTATGGCGATGACGAATACACGCTTCCAATGTGCATTCACCGCGATGTCGCCGAACACGGATGCGAACTTAATGATGCTGTGAACAGAACCTGGATTCATCCGAAAAAATGAAGTTTTGCCATTCGTGCACCCAGGTTCGTCGATGAGTACACCATCGCAGGCGCTCCTCTCTGTGATGCAGCGTCAAGGGTAACCGCAGCCATGGTCTCCGAGCTGATGGTCCATGCTGCTGCAAACGTCGTCGAACTGCTCATGCAGGCGGTTGTTGTGTTGTAAACGTCGCCATCTGTTGACTCAGGGATCGAGACGTGGCTGCACGATCCGTTACAGCCATGCGGATAAGATGCCTGCCATGTCGACTGCTAGTGATACGAGGCCGTTGGGATCCAGCACGGCGTTCCGTATTACCCTCCTGAACCCACAGATTCCATATTCTACTAACAGTCATTGGATCTCGAACAACGCGAGCAGCAATGTCGCGATACGATAAACCGCAATCGCGATAGGCTACAATCCGACCTTTATCAAAGTCGGAATCGTGAGGGTACGCATTTCTCCTCTTTACACGAGGCATCACAACAACGTTTCACCAGGCAACGCCGGTCAACTGCTGTTTGTGTATGAGAAATCGGTTGGAAACTTTTCCTCAGGTCAGCACGTTGTAGGTGTCGCCATCGGTGCCAACTTTGTGTGAATGCTCTGGAAAGCTAATCATTTGCATATCACAGCATCTTCTTTCTGTCGGTTAAATTTCGCGTCTGTAGCACATCATCTTCGTGGTGTAGCAATTTCAATGGCCAGTAGTGTATATGCAGAATGAAGCGACGAATGAAGGTTTGTGCCAAGGCCGGAATTCGAACCCGAATCTTCTGCTAACGAGGCAGAAGCGCTGACCACTACGCCACCCTGACCACAGCGGCTTTGCACACCTGCACGACTACCTTAGCACGCCTCGCATCTCAATCCTAATTCGCATTCATAATTTTTGATACAAACTTTCATTCGTCGCTTCAGCCTGTGTACATACATCATAAATAGACGTTTGACACTTGAAAACGTCTCTGGAACCATACAGTCTCATATGATCATTTTTTCTGCCTTCGTTGGTATGACTGATAGAATATTGATTTAAGTATCCGGACACCTGTTAGCGGACGTTAATGTGGGGTGTGCCCACCTTTTGCCTTTGTGACTCCGTTTGTAATGACATCTAAGTCGACCGACATTATATCCGCTAACCCTTCCTTTTTCGTTTTGCCTGTATGATGACTTGAACTCTGAAAGGGTCACTTTCAATGAAGTGTCTCAATCCGGAATGAAACTTTCACCATGCAGTGGAGTGTGTGCTGGTATGTAACACAGTTTTAATCTGCCAGGAAGTTTCATATCAGCGCTGCAGAGTGAAAGTTTCATTCTGGAAACATCCCCCAGGTCGTGGTTAAGCCACGTCTCCGCAATATTCTTTCTTCCAGAAGTGCTAGTTTTGCAGGGTTCGCAGGGGAGCTTCTGTAAAGTTCGTAAGGCAAGAGCCGAGGTACAGCTGTGAGGAGGAGTCGCGAGTCGTGCTTGGGTAGCTCAGTTGGTAGAACACTTGCCAGCGAAAGGCCAAGTTCCCGCGTTCGAGTCTCGGTCCGGCACACAGCTTTTAATCTGCCAGGTAGTTTCAAGCGTCTCAGTATCGGTAGAAAGATAGCACGCCATTCTTCCTCAAGACCCTAAAGTTAGAGACTGGGGTCTGGATAGCAGTCTACTTCCTAACTCACCACAAAAGGGTTCCATTGGGTTCAGGTCGGGACTCTGGGCAGGCCAGTCTATTTCAGCAATATTATTGTTTCCAAACCATTGCCTCATAGATGCGAGTTTATGAGATAGTGCACTGTCACGCTGATACAACAGTCATCGTCTCCGAACTGTTTCTCTGCTGTGTACAGTACACGGTGTGTTCATATCCTTGTGATTTTTTATGGAATCTTAGGGTAAGAAAAGTAGATGGAGAATTCAGAAAAATGGGCTACCACAAGGCAGCGTGCTTGCGCGCTATTATTCAACATCTATATCAACGATGAACCTATCCCTGAAGGAACTCGAAGCTTTATTTATGCTGATGATTGCGATATCACTACTCAGCCTGATTGTTTTGAGACAGTTGAAGATACGCTATCAAAATCTTTGGAAGAATTCACTGTTTACTATCATCGGAATTACTTGAAACCTATCTTGCGAAGACTCAGACCAGCGCTTCCCACCTGAAGAATAAACAGGCAAATAGATCCTTAAATATATCATGGGGAGGCATCGCACTAGAACATAATCCTACTCCCAAATTTCTTGGAGGAACTCTCGATCGCGCGCTAACATATAAAAAGCATTGCCTAAACACCAAACAGAAAGTGGCAGCCAGAAATAACACAGTGCGAAAACTGACAGGTACGTCATGGGGTGCTAATTCATGCACTGTGAGCTCAAACGCGCTTGCTCTATGTTATTCCACTGCTGAATATGCATGCTCGGTATGGTACAAGTCCAGTCTTGTCAGGAACGTATATGTGGCTCTAAACGAGTCTTTCCGAATTATCACGGGTTGCTGAAGACCTACTACTGTGGACAAGCTCCACTGCCTCGCTGGCATAGCTCCTCCTGAAATCAGACGTGAGGTAGCTGCGAGGTATGAGAAAAGTAAGGCCACAACGAAGGAAGCCCATCCACTATATGGACATCAGCCCGCACATCCTAAGCTGAAATCAAGAAAGAGCTTCTCGACAACTACCGAGAATCCACATGCGGCAAGGATCTCACGATGGCGAGAGAAAAGTCGGTATTTGGGAGAATGGATGGCTCCAAAGGAAGAACTTCCCCCTGGACATTGGGAGAAGTGGTCAATATGGAGGTCTCTCGATAGATTATGATCAAACACAACGAGATGCAAGACCAATCTGGGGTTTCTCTGTGGACTCAGTTCTTTGCCAGTGTCACTAACAGCCATTTCCTTCAGTGTTCCTCATCACCAACCACCCGCACCATGCAAGACCTTACGAGAGCTACCTGAAGTGTCCAATTTTTGGTCTTCTTCTGTGTGAAATTATGTCAACACTTTATAAATCCTTGTGATCGAGCGCTTTCTTAAGTGCAATTATGGAACTACATCTTAAACACGGAAAACACCTCCATACTATATCACTATCTCCTCTGCTCTTCAGTTTGGACACTACACAAGATGGCAGGTAACTTTCTCCAGACATTCGCCAAACCAAAATACTTCTGTATGACTGCCACGGGGTACAGCGTGATTCATGATTCAGAGTCAGTCGTTTCCAGCCACCCACTGGCCAGTGGCCTTGTTCCTACACACCCTCAAGTGTCGCTTAACACTGATTACGCAAATGGTTCAAATGGCTCTGAGCACTATGGGACTTAACTTCTGAGATCATTGGTCCCCTAGAACTTAGAACTACTTAAACCTAACTAACCTAAGGACAGGACACACATCCATGCCCGAGGCAGGACTCGAACCTGCGACCGTGCCGGTCGCGCGGTTCCAGACTGAAGCGCCTAGAACCGCTCGGCCACCCTGGCCCGCGATTACGCAGATGTGTAGCTTGTGAGATGTTTGACGACTGTTTCCCATTCTTCTTCACTCGCTACGCAAAGTCGTGGTGCCATCTGGACTGCTGGCAATACTTTGGAACTCACGAGCTATTCTCCCCGCAGCCTTCAGTTTTTTACCGCCCTGCACGATGCTTGGTTTCTTAGGAGACATCCAATGACTAGTCCACGTTCGAAGTCACTGACGCCTCCCAGTCGGCCGAAGTGGCCGTGCGGTTAAAGGCGCTGCAGTCTGGAACCGCAAGACCGCTACGGTCGCAGGTTCGAATCCTGCCTCGGGCATGGCTGTTTGTGATGTCCTTAGGTTAGTTAGGTTTAACTAGTTCTAAGTTCTAGGGGACTAATGACCTCAGAAGTTGAGTCCCATAGTGCTCAGAGCCATTTGAACCATTTGATTTGACGCCTCCCAAACAACCTGTCCTGCTTTTGCAACACAATAGCCCCCGCTTCCTTTTATACTGGTGGCTCGCCTCTCGTAACATCCGCATTACAAGGGATTGTCCGGATACTTTTCATCGGAAAGTACAAATTTTCGATACTGAAAATTTCACCATTGCAAAAAGAAGTTACTACGTCGGCATTGTCGTGGCGAAAGCAGCTTCAGTTCTTTCTCGTTGTGTCCTTAACAAACTATAGTGTGTATCAAAAATAATCATCCGATTTCGCACGTCTACATTTCTGACACTTATAAACATATACAATGACTTTTATTTTTTGATGAACGGGAAACTCAAAAAGTTTTTTTTCATACTTTTTCATAGGCGTTTAATAAGCCCTCCTTGAGATGTACGGCATATGTCAGTATCGTATTCAGATTGTTCCCACATTGCAGCCAGCATGTCTTGATTCCCAGCTTCCACAGCTGCTCTTATGCGATGTCTCACTTCATTCATTGTTGTTGGTAACTGAGGCACATAAACTGGGTCTTTTGTAAACCCCCACAAGAAATAATCACGTACAGTCAAGTACGGTAACCTTGGAGGCTAGTAACGGTAATGCTGAATCATTTGTTCCAGTCCGACCGATCCATCGTTCAGCAATCCTTTGATTTAAAAATTTCCGCACTTCCAGATTCCAATGTGGCGGTGCCCCATCCTGTTGGTAAATGAAACCATTCGAATCTGTGTCCAGCTGTGGAAAAAGTTCTGAGTACATAGAGATATGTGCTTCCTGTAACGGAGTTCTCGACAAAGAAAAATGGACCATACACCTTTTCCCGTGAGACTGCACAAAACACATTAAATTTTGGAGACTCTCTCTCAAATTGTACAACTGCATGTGGTTGTTCCGTATCCCATATTCTCACATAATGACGGCTCACCTTTCCGTTTAAATGGAATGTTGCCTTGCCACCAACCACTAAGCGTGGAAGAAAACTATCATCCTCGATCTTGCCAAGAACGAAATTACAGAACTCCACACATTGTTTATCATCTTCACGAAGAGCTTGCAGTAGCTGAATTTAGTATGGTTTCATGTGTAAACGTCGACGCAACACACGCCAGACGGACAACTGTCTAGCTCCACGGCAAACGAATTTCTACGGCCTCCTTGTGAAACTATGGTGGATGCGTTGGACGTGTGTGTCAGGCACTCGGGGACGTTCCGGCAATATGCCTTTACACAAACAACCTGTTTCTCGGAATTGTTCATGCCATCATCTAACGCTCCGTGCTGTAGGAAGATCCATACCATACCTAGTGCGAAAGTCACGCTGAACAGTTATTACTAACTCCCACTGCGCAAAACGTTTAACACAAAACGCTTTCTGTTGTCGCGACACCGTTTTTACTAGAACTAAAGTGGTCGCACACTGCTCCAAGCTAGTGGGGACCACGTAAGACTCGAGAGTTCGCTCTTTCCAACAATACGTTGTTCACGCACATATCTCAAATAAAATAATAGTTATGCTTTTTAAAAAACAAAGATGATTCTTAACAGCGTGGAAAAACGTTACTGCATGGTAAAATACAAATGTGTAACTGCCACGTTACTGCATGGTAAAATACAAATGTGCAACTGCCAGCTTAAAGCAAGTGACGTCATTGCGCCAGCTGGCGTCACAGTTTTACTGACTTTTAACCTAAGCAGCTCAACATGTGGCCTAGTTTTCTTTATCTTTTTTTTCTTCTTTGTCTTGAGTCATCAGTCTTCTGACTGGTTTGATGCAGCCCGCCAGAACTCTTCTCCTGTGCCAACCTCTTCATCTCAGAGTAGCACTTGCAACCCACGTCCTCAGTTATTTACTGGATGTATTCCAATCTCTCTCTTCCTCCACAATTTTTCCCTTCTACAACTCCCTCTAGTGCCATGGGAGCCATTCCCTGATGTCTTAACATATGTCCTATCATCCTGTCCCTTCTGCTTGTCAGTGTTTCCCAGATATTCATTTCCTTTCCGATTCTGCACAGAACCTCCTCATTCCTCGTCTTATCAATCCACGTAATTTTCAGCATTCATCTTTAGCACCACATCTCAAATGCTTAGATTTTCTTCTATTCCGGTTTTCCCACAGTCGGTGTTTCACTACCATACAATGCTTTGCTCCAAACGTACATCCTCAGAAATTTCTTCCTCGAATTAAGGTATACATTTGACACTAGTAGACTTCTGTTGGCCAGGAGTGCCCTTTTTGCCATTGCTAGTCTGCTTTTGATGTCCTCCTTGCCCCGTCCGTCACTGGTTATTTTGCTGCCTAGGTAGTAGAGTTCCTCAACTTCGTCTACTTCATGACCATCAATCCTGATGTTAAGTTCCTCGCTGTTCTCGTTTCTGCAACTTCTCATTACCTTCATCTTTATTCGATTAACTCTCAATCCATATTCTGCAGTCATTAGACAGTTCATTCCATTCAGCAGATAATGCAGTTCTTCTTCACTTAGGATAGTAACGCCACAAGCGAATCGTATCTTTGATATCTTTTCACAATGAATTTTGATTCCACTCCAGAACCTTTCTTTTATTTCCATCAATGTTTCTTCGATGCATAGAATGAACAGTAGAGGCGAAAGACTGCATACCTGTCTTACATCATTTTTAATCCGACCTGTAAAAAGCATTTGACAATGTAAAATGGTGCAAAATGTTCGAAATTCTGAGAAAAATACAAGTAAGCTATAAGGAGGGACGGGTAATACGCTATGTGATCAAGAGTATCCGGACACCTGGCTGAAAATGACTTACAGGTTCGTGGCGCCATCCATCGGTATTGCTGGCATTCAATGTGGTGTTGGCCCACCCTTACCCTCGATGACAGCTTCCACTCTCGCAAGCATACGTTCAATCAGGTGCTGCAAGGTTTCTTGGGGAACGGCAGCCCATTCTTCGCGGAGTGCTGCACTGAGGAGAGGTATCGATGTTGGTCGGTGAGGCCTGGCACGAAGCCGGCGTTCCAAAATATCCCAAAGTTGTTCTATAGGATTCAGGCCAGGAATCTGTGCAGGTCAGTCCATTACAGGGAAGTTAGTGTCGTGTAACCACTTCGCCACAGGCCGTGCATTATGAACAGATCCTCAATCGTGTTGAAAGATGCAATCGCCATCCCCGAATTGCTCTTCAAGGGTGGGAAGCAAGAAGGTACTTAAAACATCAATGTAGGCCTGTGCTGTGATAGTGCCACGCAGAACAGCAAGGGGTGCAAGCTCCCTCCATGAAAAACACGACCACATCATAACACCACCGCCTCCGATTTTTACTGTTACCACTAACACGCTGGCAAATGACGGTCACCGATCATTCGCCATACTCACACCCTGCCATCGGATCGCCACATTGTATGCCGTGATTCGTCACTCCACACAACGTTTTTCCACTGTCCAATCGTCCGACTTTTACGCTCCTTACACCAAGCGAGGCGTCGTTTGGCATTTACCGGCGTGATGTGTGGCTTATGAGCAGCCACTCGACCATGAAATCAAAGTTTCCTCACCCCCTGCCTAACTGTCATAGTACTTGCAGGGGATCCTGATGCAGTTTGGAATTCCTGTGTGATGGTCTACAGATATCTGCCTATTACACATTACGACCCTCTTCAACTGTCGCCGGTTTCTATCAGTCAACAGACGAGGTCGGCCCGTACGCTTTTGTGCTGTACGTGTCCCTTCAAGTTTCCACTTCACTATCACATCCGAAACAGTGGACCTAGTGATGTCTAGGAGTGTGGAAATCTCGCGTACAGACGTATGAGACAAGTGACACCCAGTCACCTGACCACGTTCGAAGCCCGTGAGTTCCGCGGAGCGCCCCATTCTGCTCTCTGACCATGTCTAATGAGTACTGAGGTCGCTGATATGGAGTACCTGGCAGTAGGTAGCAGTACAATGCACCTAATATGAAAACCGTATGTTTTTGGGGTTGTCCGGCTACTTTTGATCACATAGTGTATTACCCGTCCCTCATTATAGCTTACTTGTATTTTTCTCAGAATTTCGAACATCTTGCACCATTTTACATTGTCAAACGCTTTTTACAGGTCGACAAATCCTATGAACGCCTGTTCATTTTTCTTTAGTCTTGCTTCCATTATCAACAGCAACGTCAGAATTGCCTCTCGGTGTCTTTACCTTTATTAAAGCCAAACTGATGGCCATCTAACACACCCTCAATTTTCTTTTCTAGTCTTCTGTATGTTACTCCTGTAACAAACTTGGATGAATGAGCTGTTACGCTGATTGTGCGATAATTCTCGCACTTGTCGGCTCTTCCAGCCTTCAGAATTGTGTGGATGATATTTTTACGAAAGTGAGATGGCATGTCGCTAAACCCATACATTGTACACGCTAATGTGAATAGTCGTTCTCTCAACACTTCCCCCAATGATTTTAGAAATTCTGATGGAATATTATCTGTCCCTTCTGCCTTATTTGATTTTAAGTTCTCCAAAGCTATCTTAAATTCCGATTCTAATACTGGATTCCCTATCTCTCCTATATCGACTCCTGTTTCTTCTTCCATTACATCAGACAAATCTTCCCCCTCATAGTGGCCTTCAGTGTACTCTTTCCACCTATCCGCTCTCTCCTCTGCATTTAACAACGGAATTCCCGATGCACTCTTAATGTTACCACCTTTGCTTTTAACTTCAGCCCAGGTTGTTTTGACTTTCCTACTGCTCAGTGACTCCTTCCGACAGTCAGTTCCTTTTTGATTTCTTCACATTTTTAATGTATCTATTTCGTCTTAGCTTCCCTGCGCTTGCTGTTTATTTCATTACTGAGCCACTTGTACTCCAGTGTTCCTG
Source organism: Schistocerca serialis cubense (assembly GCF_023864345.2). Lineage (NCBI taxonomy): Eukaryota > Metazoa > Arthropoda > Insecta > Orthoptera > Acrididae > Schistocerca > Schistocerca serialis. The sequence continues at coordinate 793,509,066 of NC_064639.1, read as the reverse complement.
AATTTCCTTGAACATTTGTGTGCTGTCTTCTTCCATCGATCAACTGAAGTATTTCCTCTGTTACCCACGGCTTTTTCGCAGTTACCTTCTGTGCCATACGTTGTTCTTTCCATCTTATGTGTTTGCCCTTTTTAGACACGTCCATTCCTCTTTAACTGTACTGCCTACGGGGCTATTCTTTATTGCTGTATCTACAGCCTTAGAGGACTTCAAGTGTATCTCGCCATTCCTCAGTACTTTCGTATCCCACTTCTATGGGTATTGATTCTTCCCGACTAATCTCTTAAACTTCATCACTACTACATTGTGATATGAGTCTATATCTGCTCCTGGATATACTTACATTAAAATCCAGAATCTGATATCGGAGTCTCTGCCTGACCATGATGTGATCGAACTGAAATCTTCCCGTGTCAGTTAAACATAGTATTCGCTATTACTAGCTGAAATTTATTAAAGAAGTCAATTAGTCTTTCTCCTCTCTCCCAAACCTATATTCTCCTGTAACCTTTTCTTCTACTGCTTCCCCTACAACTTCATTCCAGTCCCCATGAGTATTAGATTTTCGTATCCTTTTAAGTACTGTATTACTCTTTCAGTATCTTCATATATTTCTCTCTCTCTTCGTCTTCAGCCTGCAATGTCGGCACATGTACCTGGACTATCTCTATCTGTGCTGGTTTGTTGAACAACCGTATCACTAAAATTTCTCAGTAACACACTCTCTGCCCTACCTTCCTATTCATAACGAATCCTACTCCCGTTATATCATCTTTAGCTGTTGTTGATATTACTCTATACTCATCTGACCAGAAATCCTTGTCTTCTTTCCATTCAACTTCACTGACCCCACTGTATACATAGACTGTGCCTTCGCTTTTCATTTTCAGATTTTCTAGCTTCCCTACCACGTCCAAGCTTCTGACACTCCACGGCGCGACTCGTACAACGTTATCCTTTCGTTGGTTATTCATGCCTTTTTTCATGGTCACTTCCCCCTTGGCAGTTCCCTCCCGGAGATAATAATGGGGAACTGTTCCGAAATCTTTTACCAATAGAGAGATCATCATGATACTTTTTCAATTACACGCTACATGTCTTGTGCATATGCAATATGTTGTTTTAATGCAGTGGTTTCCATTGCCTTCTTCATCCTCATGCCGGTGATCATTGCTGATTCTTCCGCCACTGGGGACAATTACCCACCGCAAGGAGAAGAGAGTGCCTTGAACCTCTGTGCACTCCTCCGTCCTCTTTGACGAGGCTGTTGGCAGAATGAGGGTGACCTCTTATGCCGGAAGTCTTCGGCCGCCAATGCTGCTTATTAATCAAAATTTAAGCGTGGCGGATTTCGAACCGTGCACGTTTTGATTACTGATCGAAGACGCTACCCCTGCAATGTGGCCTTAGGAGATTTAGTAAACCATGTTCCAAATCCTGCCACAGCTGAACAATGCGAACTGCTCGTCAGGAAACGAACTCGGTACCTTGTATCAGCAGTCAGCAGTCTCGATCTGGAGAAAAATCGAATTCCAGGCTGAGGTTGGAATAGTGGCTTCGATATTATTTTGTTGTTTTCGACAGTCTAAATTCTTTGCAGTTAATCTTAAATTCACATACAGTACTGGCTCCACTTCAAAAGACGCTGGTCGCTGCCAGGAGAAGCTTTCATACTGTCTGCGGCAAAGAAGAACTGTTGCCATCTACGTGAAATCGAGTAATAACAATAAAGTAGAAGAGGACGCTGAAAGATCGTGACATAAGAGGGTAGTGGGGCGGGGGGGGGGGGGGGGGAAGGGGGGGTGGAGATGGAACTGGGAAACAACCAACAAACAAGCATCAAGTACTTAACTAAGGAAAAAGTTCTCAGTTCACCGCAAATAAATTAGACACTGGGCTACGATTTTCACGTTCAGCAACAGAAGTATGTTCTAGATAGTAAAACGGAAGACAGAGGGCTGAAGGTAAAAAGAAAAATAACTGAACCAGACCATAAAAACGTTCATCGAAGCAGCAAAGGAAAAAATTCGGCATCAGACTACAATAAAATATACTAGTACAGATATTAGTGTCGCATGCGTATGGAGTGACCATGAAATCCCTCACCGAACATACCTGTTTTCTTCTCTGTGGTTCTTCTAAATCACTTCACGAAATACCGACAAGACCACGACCTATTACAAACCGCACTCAACCCTAGCCGATTTCGAGTTTCTTCTCCAATGATCTCGATGTTGACGGTATGGTAGACGATAAGAGTGTTGAAACTCAGAACAAATAATAACAGTCTGTGATTATATCGTTTCATCCCTTGTATCTACCACTGATTCGAAGAACTGCCTGTTACCTGTAGTTCATGTTTCCCAGGCCCTCAACAGAAACCTTCAAGTTAACAACTACCTGTAAACGAAGCTAGTTGCAGTCATATGAAAAAAGGGATGCTCAGGTTACGGCACGGAGAAAGTGGGACGGCAGAAAGTCTGCACTCGCAGACGCTTCATAAAGCATTCATTGGCGTCTTGCAGCCCTCTCATATGCTGGCACTCTTCGTTGCCTCGTAACACTCACGAAATTTCACACGGCTGTACTCGATTACATGCTGGTAATGGATAGACGCAATAAAGCAGTCGACAATTTGTCTCGACGGAGCGTAATTGTTCGATCGCCTGGTAATAGCTGATCGCAAATGGTTACCTTTCACCACAAGGGTAGCACACAATTCAAACGACAGATGTTCTAACAAGATACAACTTACGTTACATGGTAAATTACTTCCAACTCGGACTCATCTTTAGTATGTAATTTTCTCAAAGATACAAACAAGACATGCGTGAAACGTATGACCCGCCATGGTGCAATCGTTAACTCACTGGATTCGTCTCGGAAAGAATGAAGCTGAATTCCTGACAGGCCACACTGATTCAGCTTTGGCATTGATTTCTTAAATTATTGTAGCGCGGGGTAGCCGCGCGGACTGAGCCGTCTTGTCACGGTCCGCGCGGCTCTCCATGTCGGTGGTTCGTGTCCTCCCTCCGGCATGGGTAGGTGTGTTGTCTTTAGTGTAAGTTAGTTTAAGTTAGATTATGTAGTGCGTAAGCTTAGGGACCATTGGTCTAAGCAGTTTGGCCCCGTAAGACCTTACCACAAATTTCCAAACTTTTTCTTAAATTACACTACTCCCATTAAAATTGCTACACCACGAAGATGACGTGCTACAGACGCGAAATTTAACCGACAGGAAGAAGATGCTGTGATATGCAAATGATTAGCATTTCAGAACATTCACACAAGGTTGTCGCTGGTGGCTACATTTACAACGTGCTGACATGAGGAAAGCTTCCAATCCATTTCTTATACACAAACAGTAGTTGACCGGCGTTGACTGGTGAAACGTTGTTGTGATGCCTCGTGTAAGGAGGAGAAATGCGTACCATCGCGTTTCCGACTTTGATAAAGGTCGGACTGTAGCCTATCGCGATTGCGGTTTATCGTATCGCGACATTGCTACTCGCGTTGGTCGAGATCCAATGACTGTTAGCAGAATATGGAATCGGTGGGTTCAGGAGGGCATTACGGAACGCCGTGCTGGATCCCAACGGCCTCGTATCACTAGCAATCGAGATGACAGGCATCTTATCCGCATGGCTGTAACGGATCGTGTAGCCACGTCTCGATCCCTGAGTCAACAGATGGGGACGTTTGCAAGACAAAAACGATCTGCACGAACCATGGCTGCGGTTACCCTTGACGCTGCATCACAGACAGCAGCGCCTGCGATTGTGTTCTCAATGACGAACCTGGATGCACGAATGGCAAAACGTCATTTTTCGGATGAATCCAGGTTCTGTTTACAGCATCATGATGGTCGCATCCGTGTTTGGCGACATCCCGGTGAACGCACATTGGAAGCATGTATTCGTCATCGCCATACTGGCGTTATCACCCGGCGTGATGGTATGGGGAGCCATTGGTTACACGTCTCGGTCACCTCTCGTTCGCACTGACGGCACTTTGAACAGTTGACGTTGCATTTCAGATGTTTTACGACCCGTGGCTCCACCCTTCATTCGATCCCTGCGAAACCCTACATTTCAGTAGGATAATGCACGACAGCATGTTTCAGGCCTTTCTGGATACAGAAAATGTTCGACTGCTGCCCTGGCCAGCACATTCTCCAGATCTCTCACCTATTCAAAACCTCTGGTCAGTGGTGGCCGAGCAACTGGCTTGTCACAATACGCCAGTCACTACCCTTGATGAACTGTGGTATCGTGTTGAAGCTGCATGGGCAGCTGTACCTGTACACGCCATCCAAGCTCTGTTTGATTCAATGCCCAGGCGTATCAAGGCCGCTATTACGGCCAGAAGTGGTTGTTCCGGGTACTGATTTCTCTGGATCTATGCATTCAAATAACGTGAAAATGTAATCACATGTCAGTTCTAGTATAATATATTTGTCCAATCAATACCCGTTTATCATCTGCATTTCTTCGTGGTGTAGCAATTTTGATGGCCAGTAGAATATTTAAAGTAAATAATAAAAAGGTTCCTTTTCTGAATATTACGGCAGCTTGCCTTTCACGTTATTGTCTTTCTGTGCCAACGCTAAATCTCTGACATCTTTGCTGTCAATGTGTCGTTAAACTTCAAAGACCTTTATCCGTTTAAAATGACATATATACTCTTAGTGAATGAATAATGAGTACGTACAATGCATATGTGCTGATTGAACTTTGTGACATGTTCGAAAGAACAGTTACCATTTTGATCCTGGAGCCACTATGAATCAAGACACAAGGGAATTAAAGACAATGGCCGCTAGTGGACTTTGATTTATATCAATGAGGAAAGCTGAAAATTTGTGCCAGACTGGGATTCGAATCTGGGTCGCCTGCTTACTGGACAGGTGTACCGACTGCTGCGCTATCCAGACACAATGGTCGCCACAAAACCTGCACGGTTTATCCTAGAATGCCTCCTATCAGAATCAAATTGTCAACTTAAACCACGCAATACTGATATAGTGTCTCTGCCTTATTTCTCGTGGCATCTCGTCGGTTCTCGTAGGTGTTCGAGCTTGGTGTGTATCTGCATTAAAGAGATCATTGGCTGGCATCGCCGTAGTTATATGCGTGGTGTCCGTTCTTTCGAACATGTCCAAAGCAAATTGAAAACTTTTGCTAACAGGGATTCGAACCCAGGTCTCTTGCTCACCAGGCAGATGAGCTGCCCACCACGCTAACTGGACACAGTGGTCACCATAACCTAACGGACTACCTTAGCACGCCTCCCGTCAGGACCAAATACTCCCCTTAAACCACACACTACTAATGTGGAGCCACTGCTCATTACACTCGTGTCCGAGGCTGAGCGTGAGAACAATTAGGAGATACAAACACTGTAATTGCAGACAGAACTTCTTTTATTGTATTAGTTTAGTCAGCATCGTGGAAGGGAACTCAGGGACAATTCGCGAAACTATCGTTCTGTGGGGGCGTGGATAACCCAAATATTGGACATGAGGTGTCTACTGTGCAAGAGCGTTGGCTCAGGAGCGCCAAGGAAGATTTCCATACTAGCCAGCATTGTGCCGTACAGTAGTTATATACAAAATCACATCTGCATTTACGTATCAGATGGACAATCATTACTTATCGCACAGCGAATGCAGCGCAAATCAGGACCAATGTTCCAACCTGGGCCTCACCTAAAACTGTTTGTTGAAGATGGTTTTCGCTCGTTAGATATCCTCTCACGCTTCCCACAGTATAGAGCACCGAGACACACAAACAGGGGTTGGGAGAGGAGGGGAGGCGAATGTCGCTAATTTAGTACATACAACTCAGTGGATATTCTCCCATGCTGTCACGGATGGGTGCGTGCGAGAGCAGTCTCGACCAATGTGCAGCAACGACAGGAGTGTAGAAGGCAGCAATATACGGGGCATTTTTCGAGCATCACGGCGTGGGGAACCTTCCGCTACAATGACTACACACCTGTGGTGTTTATTGAGTGAACAATGGACAGGGCAGTATAAAAGAAATGTTCAAATGTGTGTGAAATCTTATGGGACTTAACTGCTGAGGTCATCAGTCCTAATCTTACACACTACTTAACCTAAAGTATCCTAAGGACAAAGACACACACCCATGCCCGAGGGAGGACTCGAACCTCCGCCGGGACCAGCCGCACAGTCCACGACGACAGGGCAGTATACATCAAGCACCAGGTCATTCTGTAGCTGTTCTTCCAACAGAATAATACCTGTGGAAGTAGGCTACTTCTCCCATTGTCCAACGCGCTGTCCAGAATGTTCAGATCCCACAGCGAGCACGATAAACGCAACTATATCTTATTAAACATATGTGGGGCGTGACAAGATGATGTCCTGTCTAGTCTACATTTACGAGACTCTGCAACCACGTCGTATAAATCGGATACGTTATATTCCTCCATCTCTCCTTTCTTGTTCCATTCTACGTATACATCCATTACTATATCCACACCCACATCTAAACTCTTCAAAACATCTTGCAGTGTGTGACAGAGGGTACTTGCGGTAGCTGCTACCTTATCCTTCTATCCCTGCTTTATTTTCGACTGCCCTACTGAGGTAGTCAACATGACTCTGTGCGAGGTAGAACTTCTCACATATTCACGTCATGGTCATTTCGTAAGATGTATATGGAAGAACATACATGTAGTCTAACTCTTCTCAGAACTTTTAGTCTCCAAATTTTAATACTAAATTGCTCCATGACACACAACGCCTGTGTTGTAGAGTCTGCCAGTGGAGTTTGATGAAACTCCCCTTAACGTGCTTGCACTTACTGAACGAAGTCCAACAAAACGATCCCAGTTCTTTGGAGTTCCTCTAGCTATTCCTTTAATCACGTCTGGCAACGGTCTAAAACAAGCGAGCAATGCTTAAGAATCAGTCAAACAACGATTTTGGAAGCTTCATCTTTCGAAAGTGAACTGCATTTCACTAGGATCCTTCCAATGTATTAAGCCTAAAATATATCTCTTTTACAATCAGTTTTACATGATGGTTCAACTTCAACCCACTCGCGGCTGATCCTTCAACATATTTTGCTGTTATTGCTGTTTCTACTGATTTATACTCAATAGTGCAATCAAACATTAATGGGCACTTCGGCCCATTTATGCCCAGTATCTCACATTTCACTGCATTATCTCTTCAAGAACATCTGTGCTTTTGTTAGAGGTCATTAATATGGGCGTGTCCATCCTTCACCTTTGTTGTTGTTGTTGTGGTCTTCAGTCCTGAGACTGGTTTGATGCAGCTCTCCATGCTACCCTATCCTGTGCAAGCTTCTTCATCTCCCAGTACCTACTGCAACCCACCTCCTTCTGAATCTGCTTAGTGTATTCATCTCTTGGTCTCCCTCTACGATTTTTACCCTCCACGCTGCCCTCCAATGCTAAATTTATGATCCCTTGATGCCTCAGAACATGTCCTACTGACCGGTCCCTTCTTTTTTTCAAGTTGTGCCACATACTCCTCTTCTCCCCAGTTCTATTCAATACTTCATCATTAGTTATGTGATGTACCCATCTAATCTTCAGCATTCTTCTGTAGCACCACATTTCGAAAGCTTCTATTCTCTTCTTGTCCAAACTATTCATTGTCCGTGTTTCACTTCCATACATGGCTACACTCCATACAAATACTTTCAGAAACGACTTCCTGACACTTAAATCTATACTCGATGTTAACAAATTTCTCTTCTTCAGAAACGCTTTCCTTTCCATTGACAGTCTACATTTTATATCTTCTCTACTTCGACCATCATCAGTTATTTTGCTCCCCAAATAGCAAAACTCCTTTACTACCTTAAGTGTCTCATTTGCTAATCTACACTGCTGGCCACCGTAAATGCAACACCCTGAAGGAAGCATCCGAATCAAGTGAAATTTACACCATGGGTTTGCAGCGATGAGATATGCAACTGATTAGAATTTCAGCGCAGACGCACATCACGCGCGCCTGTGGCGCCACCTCATAGCGCCATTTAAGGCTTGGCGACTTCGACGAGTGTATGTTCGGCACGTGTGTTTACCTTGTGGTTGTTTCACAAGACGATCAGTTATGCCTCGTAGACAACAGCGAACATCTTTTGATCAAGTATCCGAGTTCGACAGAGGAAGGATAGTGGCTTACCGAGATTGTGGATTATCATACAGAGAAATCGCTAATCGTGTTGGACGAAACCAAACAACTGTAATGCGGATATGTGACCGTAGGATGCAGGAGGGTACGACGGACCGACGTGGTCGATCGCATTCACCTCGGTGCACCACTGCACGTGCTGATAGGCAAATTGTGCGCATGGCAGTGACGGATCGCTCAGTGACATCCCGAACCAAAGCACAGCACATTGCGTCTGTAAAGCATCATCCAGCGTCTGCGCGTACCATTCGATGCCGTTTACAGCAGAGTGGTCTGTCCGCAAGATGTCCACTGCCTCGTCTACCACTGACGCAGAACCACAGACGTCTCCGTCGCCAATGGTGTGATGACAGACGGATGTGGACGGCAGAATGGAATGACGTTGCCGTTACTGACGAGGCACGCTTCTGTCTGCAGTACCACGATGGTCGGATTCGAGTGTGGAGACACCGTGGAGAGAGGATGCAGGACAGCTGCATTATGCACCGCCACACTGGTCTTGCACCGGGTATTATGGTATGGGGCGGTATTGGATATTACTCTCGCACGCCTCTAGTACACATTGCCGGTACTTTAAATAGCCGGCGCTACATATCCGAGGTGCTGGAGCCAGTTGTCCTTCCTTAACTTCAGGGCTCGGCCACAGCCATATTTCAACAGGATAATGCGCGACCACACGTGGCACGCATTGTCCAAAGGTTCTTCGTCAATAACCAGATTGAATTGCTTCCCTGGCCGGATTGCACTCCGGATCTTTCGCCGATAGAAAACATGTGGTCCATGGTTGCTCAACGAGTGACCCAGATTACATCCCCAGCTGCCACACCAGATGATCTTTGGCAACGTGTGGAAGCTGCTTGGGCTGCAGTACCCCAGGAACACATCCAACGTCTCTTTGACTCAATGCCGAGACGTGTGACAGCGGTGATCTCCAACAATGGCGGCTACTCTGGCTACTGATTCTGGCAGGAACCACATGTCACAGACGTCTGTAAACGTAATCATTTGATACTTGGTCAACATGTTATCTACAAAATAAATTTTGTTGTGCTACCTCTTGTCTTTCTTGGTGTTGCATTTACGGTGGCCAGCAGTGTAATTCCCTCAGCATCACCCGACTTAATTCGACCACATTCCATTATCCTCGTTTTGCTTTTGTTGATGTTCATCTTATATCCTCCTTTCAAGACACTGTCCATTCCGTTCAACTGCTCTTCCAAGTCCTTTGCTGTCTCTGATAGAATTACAATGTCATCGGCGAACCTTAAAGTTTTTATTTCTTCTCCATGGATTTTAATACCTACTCCGAAATTTTCTTTTGTTTCCTTTACTGCTTGCTCAATATACAGATTGAATAACATCGGGGAGAGGCTACAACCCTGTCTCACTCCTTTCCAAACCACTGCTTTCCTTTTATGCCCCTCGACTCTTATAACTGCCATCTGGTTTCTGTACAAATTGTAAATAGCCTTTCGCTCCCTGTATTTTACCCCTGCTGCCTTTAGAATTTGAAAGAGAGTATTCCAGCCAACATTGTCAAAAGCTTTCTCTAAGTCTACAAATGCTAGAAATGTAGGTTTGCCTTTCCTTAATCTTTCTTCTAAGATAAGTCGTAAGGTCAGTATTGTCTCACGTGTTCCAACATTTCTACGGAATCCAAACTCATCTTCCCCGAGGTCGGCTTCTACCAGTTTTTCCATTCGTCTGTAAAGAATTCGCGTTAGTATATTGCAGCTGTGACTTATTAAACTGATAATGACGGCTTGAACTGTGATGGAGACACTTTCGTTGAACAGTATGAATGTCTGTGGAGGAATGACAGACCATTCTTGCTGAAGAGCGGAAACCACTGAAGGTAGTGATGTCGGACGCCAGGGTCTGGTGCGAAGGTGTTCCAATGGATTCGACTCTCGACAGGCCTGTCCATTTCAGAAATTTTACTGTCCAGAAACAACTGACTCACAGCTGCTGCTTTACGATAGGCTACATGATCATGCTGTTACAATCATCGTCACCGAGACGTTCTTGCTCTGTACACAACGTTGTAAAATGCTTTCTTATCCTTCTGCATTTATCTTTTTCTTAAGCGCAATAACGGGACATACGATATCCACGAAAAACACCCCCTTACCGTAACACTACCTATTCGTTGCTTCACTGTTGGTACTAATCTAATGGCAGGTAACGTTCTCTATGCAATCGCCAGACCAAATCCTTCCATCGGATTGTTGCAGGGTGTAAGGTGAGTTATTGTACTAAATCACTTGTTTCCAGTCATCCACTGTCCACAGTATAGCTAGGACCATGAATGAGCGTAGGGAGTTAAAAAGAATGGGGTGCGATGGTCGACGAACTCCTCAAAAGCCACACTTTCCTGCAGGAAATTCTAAGCGACGAATTTACAGCACCTTTCCTGCAGAAAAGCTCATCGACCATCGGAGCTCATTCTTTTTAACTCCCTACTCACACACATGGTCCTAGCGGGACAGGTCGTAGCACTTCGAACTCACGAGTATTTCCTTCCGCTGAAAGCGATTTTTAACGAACAGCCTCCGAAATGCTCAACGATCTCTGTCCCTTGGCTTAGCTGTAGCTGTTACTTCGTGTTTCCACTTTACAATCACATAACCAACAGTCGACTTCCGAGGGTTATGAGGATTGAAATGTCAATAATGCGTTTGTTAATCAGATGACGTCCAATCACTAGTCCAGATTTGAACTCACAGAGCTGTCCTGACTGAACATTCTGCTGCCGGTGCAGCTCTACTGACAACACAGTTATAGCCGGTCCCTGTGACCGAGCGGTTCTAGGCGCTTCAGTCCGGAACCGCGCTGTTGCTACAGTCGAAGGTTCGAATCCTGCCTCGGACGTGGATGTGTGTGATGTCCTAAGGTTAGTTAGGTTTAAGTAGTTCTAAGTCTAGGGGACTGATGACCTCAGATGTTAAGTCCCATAGTGCTTAGAGCCGTTTAAACCATTTGAACAAAGTTATATTGGCGAGTCCAGCCCTCGTGATATCTAGTGGTAAATTCCGTATTACGTAGGGGCGTCTGGATACTTTTGCTCACATAGTGTATCTTGAGTGTTAACTGCCAGTCTTTGCACGAATTATTGATCCCCTTTTGCTCGTCTGACATTTCGCTATTGTCTTCTGGCGTCGTAATCTTCTACACATATTACAATTTTAGTTCCCACTGTTTGTTTGTGCTTATATATAACGGCCCATCTCAGGAACTTCTGATTCGATTTTCACTAACAGATAACCGATTCACTATGTATATTTGTATATATCACTACATATTACAAACAAGTCGTCCGACTATCGATACTTAGCGCTCCCCTTCGAAGTCAGGACGTATCGCTAGTCCTATATACAAAAGTATCGTCTGAAGACGGGTTCACTGAGGGCCATTATCTAACAGATACATGTCGTGCAGAGTAACGGCCTTATAGACATTCTATTGGAGTACTCCAGAAGACGCTTTTATATCTAATGATTCCGTTCAGTAAAGAGAGACGTGTTGCATTCTAACTTCTAGAAATTGGTGAATCCAGTCATAAAGCTGGTCCTATATTCCGTGATACGTTGCCAGCAGTATCTCTTAGCCAGCTGCCTTGATAAGAGAATTAGCACGGAAAACCGACCTCGAAGAAGACACTCGTTGCTTCTATGATCACCTCTGTGTACGGATCTATTGCAGCTAGTCTACACTTCCAAGGCTCATGAAATTTTTATTCAAGTCCATACCCCATAGGTGAATTAACATAAGACAGTGATTACATATTGTGTTTAATCACAGTAATATATGCATAAAACGTTATTAGCATAGAACCATTACTTCATTTCTCTATAGTATTTAAATATGTTCATGGCACATAGGCTATTTTTCTAAAACCGATGCTTCAGTAAGGGCTGTTTTCGGTTATTGGTTAGATATTGTGTCGAGGGTGGAGGAGGCGCCCGACCAATACTGCAGATCACGCGAGAATTGTTCATTGTGGTTACGTTTTAAACTGATAATATGTATGTTCGTGTGGTGGAATCTGGGAAGTAGTCTTCAATTGGAAACTTCCTGGCAGATCAAAGCTGCGTGCCGGGCCGCACACGAACCTGGGACCTTTGCCTTTCGTGGACAAATGTTTCAACGACTCAGGTATTCAAACCTGACTCACGACCCTCCCTCACAGCTTTACTTCCACTGGTATCTCATCTCCTACCGTCCAGTCACTCGATCACCTGCCAGCTAAATACAAATGTCCCAGGTTCGAAACCCGATCCGGCACACAGTCTTAATCCGCCAGGAAGTTTCAAGTTAGAGCGCACTCCACTGCATAGTGCAAATTCATTCTGGAAATCTTCCCTTTGTATCCATGGATGTCGGAAACGACTCTCGGATTGACCAGTGTACCATACCAACTTCCATCGCTCAAAATATAACTGTATACTGAAGTTTTTAATATATCTCACAAATACGTGTTCTGCGCATTATTTTGTACGAGCACGACTTTCGTCTTACATTCATCTGATTTATTAGCCACACTTTTGTCAACCTGGTGTTGGCCATAGTTCGTACTCAATCACATCTATGTTAGTCTTCAAAAATATAATCATATGTCACAAATATGGAGGAACGAAGCAGATGTAGTCGTATATCAACTACGTCTGTGAATAGCTGCGAGACAACAAGATCGAAAGAAAACTGTAGTAGCAGCAACGCGTTATGCCAAAGACACAACATATTAAAAATGAAAAGAAATTTCAGGTAAGCACTCATTTGGAATAGAGAGTGCTGATGAATTCGGAAGGATTTATGGTGAATTTGAATGTTCTTCTGCTACGGACAGCGAAGAACAACCGAAGCCGATAAGCTGTAAGCATATATCACGACTAGACATTAAATATAATTCCCGTCTAGTAGAGCTGCGAGTAAGCGCAACAAAAGAAAGTGTTTAATACAATTAGGGTTTTATTACCAGTCATTATTCAAAGGCGATACATACTTGTTGCAATTAACAGTGACATAATCTCTTTCCATGTGAGAAAGTGTGTTTTACGGTCTACCCGACGGGAGGCCCTAGCCACACGACATTTCCATTTTTATCTACAATCATAAATTATACCCACGGATTTGGATCTTAAGTAACAAATGATTCCAAGAAAAAAATTCAGTTAGTCTGCGTCACGGTTCCGGTATTGATTTCCCGCCAAAGACTCGGAACGAACAAAGGGTCACGAACTTGCTCTAACAGAAGAAACCGTGAACACGCAAAGTGGACCGTTACTCGAAATCCCAGCTGCTTAGAGTTCTCATCAGTTCTTTTTAAATCGGCATCAACATTACTCATTTATGAAAGATACGAATTCGATACGACGTGTATCATGTGTCGCAATATACGTTAATGTTCAACAATTTGTCTTCTAGTGTCTACACTGAATCTGTAGTTTATTCTGTTATTTTCTTTATTGTGACCAACCACAGCTTATTTACTGCAGATAAACAGTGCCATGCTCACAATGATTCCACTGACTGCAAAATGGTTCACATGGCTCTGAGCACTATGCGACTTAACTTCTAAGGTCATCAGTCGCCTATAACTTAGAACTAATTAAACCTAACTAACCTAAGTACATCACACACATCCATGCCCGAGGCAGGATTCGAACCTGCGACCGTAGCGGTCGCTCGGTTCCAGACTGTAGCGCCTAGAGCCGCACGGCCACTCCGGCTGGCCCACTGACTGCAAAAAATACGTGTACAGCAAAAGGGAAACGTAACACCGCCTGAGAGTGTGAGCTAAACTCTCAAGAGTAAACACATCAGTAGCCGTAATTACTTACTAGCAGTTTATTTTAATTCTCACGATACGTCCTGGTGGCTCCCCTTCGTCTTCAGGTGAAAAATACGAGATTCAGTCAATCAGCGTCAGTAGAAAAACTTGAAGTTCTACAGGATAATCACACAGCAGGTAGCGGACAAACCTAGACTTACCAGCGGCGCTGTGTACATCAGGGTTGAGAAGGTGACCTGAAATCCAAGACTGCCACTTAACGGTGGATGATACGAGAGGAATCACAATCCAATGCACTGCAGTCTCAGTGTTCCATATTCACTGGATGGTATCTACTTTGGCAGATGTCACAGGTAACAGCCAAAGGCCAACTCTACGGTGTGCTAATTCCATCCCCCCCCCCTCCCCTCCGAGCGCGAGCACTGAGTTATAACTGTGGGACCAAGTAAAACAATTAGTTTACCCAACAGACATTCTGATTACCGGAAATTTGTACCGACTTGTCATGAAAGCATGCGGGACCATTCGGCAGCGACTGGGGTTGCGTCAGATGGTCCGGTAGTCCATGTATCGACGAATGTATGCGTCTGCAGAACGAAACGGGTTGTTGACATGAGTACTGTGTGGAATGTTTTTCACTTACAACTAAAAACGATGGATTTTAGATCATACGTTTATATGGACTTCTATTTTGATATTTTGGTTATGAGCAATCTCTCTCTCTGTCTGTCTCTCTCACATCGCCACATTAACACACCCCCCCCACCCTCCCGTCCCCCTAGGGCATCCGGGCATCCCTTGTTTCCAAAAATATCTGTGATACGTTCCTTCCTATTTCTTCGCCGTCGTTAATATTACAATCAGAGCAGTAAATTTTTTATACGGCACTGTTTTGGTACATGTGTTATACTACTGTCGTGTATTGAAAGATGTAACATCGTACAAACAGGAAAGTTAAAATCGTGATGAAACGAACACACAAACTTAAAAAGAAAAAACATAGAAAATAAATCCAACTTCGCACTCATCTCATACAAGAGCGTCTCACGGTACACAATATTGAAAATAACCTATGCATCGTTCCTACAATCATGGAAGGGTACCATATGGACATACAGGGTTTTCGGATATTCCCGTTACAAACGTCTAGGACTTGTAGAGGAGAGTGAGTACATAATATTCTGAATAGGAATCCATGTCTCGAAACGTACTGTTTTCGTGATATAGCCGTTTGAAAACACTTTTGCTAGCTAGATTTGTAACAGGGTAGTCATGGTGGGAGATGCTTTTGTCGGTTTAGTTGATGTCATTTGACATCTACCCTGCCACTCTCACTTGGTTGGAGCCTTATTCACGTGTCTTTGAGTGTGAGAGGTGGTTTGGAGTAATGGCGGTAGTTCAAAAATGATTCTGAGTACTATGGGACTTAACTGCTGAGGTCATGAGTCCCCTAGCACTTAGAACTACTTAAACCTAACTAATCTAAGGACATCACATACATCCATGCCCGAGGCAGGATTCGAACCTCCGACCGTATCGGTCGCGCGGTTCCAGACTGTAGCGCCTAGAACCGCTCGGCTAGCCCGGCCGGCAATGGAGGTGGTACGGATGTAGTTGTTGGTCATCCAGACCATACCAAACGGTGCGCAAATGCTTGTGTACTCGTTCACGGATTCTCTTCAACATGCTGCAGTGCGGCCTCTTCCATTTCGGTTGTGCGGCGTCTCCTTGGAGCACCATGGTCGTGCCTGCTGATGATAAAGTTACCCGTTTCTCGAAGCCATTGCGTAACTATGGCGAAAACGGTACGCTGTGGAGCTGGACGTGTGCATAACGATCTTGATAATGACGACGTGAAGCTCGTTTATTGCCGTGAGCTTAGCCATACGGAAGGATTATGTCGGTGTATTCTCCAATTGTGTACTCAGTCATGGTGCTCTAACGTTCACAGACAAGTGAATGAGGCTCGAACAAGGCCAGAGAGGTAGGGTAGACGTCAAATGATGGCAACTGATCCGACGGAAGCGCCTCACACCATGACTACCCTGCTGCAAACCTCCCTATCAAATATGTTTCCAAACGACTGTAGTACGGAAACAGTACGTTTCTGGACAGAGGTTCCTATTCAATATTATGTACTCATTACCCTCTACAAGTCCTAGAAGTTTGTATTGGGAATTTCAGAACACTTTGCGTAAACAGAAACAGAAATTTAGTCCCACCAGAAAAATGCAAATATTAGACGGTCAGTGAGCAATGCACACTTAAACCCACCAGTTTCTTGGATATCTGTCGCCCGATATTGATAACTCCTTTAAAGTTACTCAGAAAATTCGTAACTGTATTCACATGTTCTTAAACAAGCTCTGTAAGCTGTCCACGATGCGTCCAAGCTACACTAATGACACTAACCACTAACGACCTCTGCTGTTCCCTGTGGTTCAACATGCCAAGGGACGTAATTCTAAACTCGACTTGGATGCCGAGAGCTTAGCTTTTTATTTGCAAAAGACAAATTGGGGTCTCGAATATGTCAAAACGCAAATCGTCTTAAACGCAAAGACTACTACTCTTCTATATATTCCATATTTTCTTTTATCAATACTCTATACTAACAAGAAAACGGTAAAACCATCGTGTCTGTCTGTTTCCCTGTTTGAAGACGCTAATCTCCAAGAGTACTGACGAATTTTCACGGGGCTTTCAGAGACAACTTGAGCGTAGCTTGGAGCAACGAGGCTTTGTTCCATCAAAATCGGATCACGGAAAAAAATTGTGATTTAAAGTTTTATCTAAAACCGTCGTGCATCTCTGTCTGTTTGAAACGCTAATCTCCAAAAGTGCTAGACCAACTTTCGTGGTGTTTTCACAGATAACTTGAGCTTAGATCGGGGCAACAAACAGGCTCCATTTAATTAAAATCAGAGATATCGTAAATGGGAACTTTAACGCGACATATTGGAAACACAATTATTCCTTGACGTTTGAAATGTGTCATATTTGTGAAAATGCACTTATTGATTGGTACGTTCTACATAATATGACTGAACATAATGAATACAATGCTTACACAATCCTTAACGTGTTTAATCCATGCTTCCAATGTAATACTGTTAAATGCCGATGTAAATCTGTCTCTTACGTTTCCACGACTAAACTGCTGAACCGATTTCGATGAATTTGATGTGAAGATCGCCTGAACACTGAGTATATTAAAAAATTAATTAAAGAAATAAATCGATCCATAAGAGAGTGAAGTGGGGGTCAGAATAGCTTTTTTGCATCATTTAACATAAACGATTTAAACAGTTATTAAATTTGTTACATAACGCCCACTTTGTATGAGGTATAGTTACTGCCATAGCACGATGCGTAGATGCGCGCTATTGCCTCTGTCGCTCCGCACGCACGCTCCGCTCGGCGTGCTTTGGGGTAGTGGAGTGATGGACTGCGGGGTGAGAAAGGGGGGGGGGGGGGCGGGGCGAGGATGCCAATTCCACAGGCAGACACGTGAAGGCAGCTTATATTATTGCACATAGAACAACTTATTGACTCAACCTCACCCATCATAACGTCCGCCCCCGGTAGCTGAGTGGTCAGCGCGACAGAATGTCACTCTTACGGGCTCGGGTTCGATTCCCTGCTGAGTCGGAGATTTTCCCCGCTCAAGGACTGGGTGTTGTGTTATCCTAATCATCATCATTTCATCCCCATCGACGCGGAAGTCGCCAAAGTGGCGTCAAATCGAAAGACTTGCACCCGGCGAACGGTCTATCCGACGGGAGACCCTAGTCACACGGCAATATATTTATACCCATCATAACAAAACTATTACATCTGCACTTACAAACATAGTCCGCAAGCTACCCCACGTGCGCTGTGGAGGGTAAACTGCACCACTACATTTCCCTTACTGTTCCACTTGCAGAGATAGCGAGAGAAAAACGACCATCTATATGCCTCCGTATGAGCTCTAGTTTCTCGCATATTATCTTCGTAGTCCCTACACGAAATGTATGTTGGCGGCAGTAGGATCGTTCTGCAATCAGCTTCAAATGCAGGTTCTCGGAACTTACTCAGTAGTGCACTTCGAAATGTATGTCTTCTTCCCTTCAGGGATTCCCACTTCAGTTCCCGAAGCATGTCTGTAAGACTTGCAGGCTGATCGAACTTACGAGTAACAAATCTAGCAGCTGCTTCGATGTCTTATTTCGATCCGACCTGGTGAAGATCCCACACACTCGAGCAGTACTCAAAAATAGGTCACATTAGCGTCCTATAGCCAGTATCCTTTACAGAGGAACCATGAAACTTCTTAATTAAATTTTTACTTAAACTGAAATAACTAGGAAGGTGAAATTTCTAAATTTAATTCGGAAACTGCTGAGTGAAATTGAATGCAAGTGAACCCGCTTAAACTGCTCAGCGAAACTGAACGTACTGTCACTTTGCTTATCTTTATCATTTCATATCTGACCTACAGAATTACTCCTGACAAATACAACTCAGACGCAGTCTGACTGCTCAAATAATTAACACAAAAGAATTGCTCTGAATTTGAAGAAATTCTAACAGTAACCCATACATTTCATGAGACACTTACCTCACAAAAAATCTTCACTATACCAACTACAGCGATACAGCAAGCACCAGTACAGCCAAGTAAATAAAAGATTCTGACTACTGTAAGCTCTAACTACTAATAGGTATGTAGTTAGCAAAGGAAAGATTTTGTTGCAAAGCAAACAACATATTTAGGAAATTTTACCTTAATAATGTGACATCCAGTCCAAAAAATTATATAATCGTCCGTGACATCCAGTTCCAATAATCATGAACAAAATTAAATTTCCATGACGGACACACGTCCAGATCGTCCGCTTGCGCCAACACTTGAGACCTCTAACCCCCATCACTGCTAACTGTGAACTTCCAACCTCCAACACTGCTGGCTGTTCACTCCCAAATTCCATCACTGCTGAATATTCACCTCCAAAACCTGCGAGTCCGACCAGCCACAGAGAGTCTCTTACAGAGGGCGTACAGCGTTGTCAGAGTTGTTAATGCAGTCCATCTCGCTGCCAACATATAAACGGGCTACTTACAACCACACCTCCCTAAAATTCTTCAAATAAACAGAAATCAGCCACTCGCCTTCCCTTCCAAAATCCCTACATGCATGTTCCACTTCATATCGCTCGCAACGTTAGACCCAGATATTTAAACGACGTGACTGTGTCAATCAGGACATTACTAATACAGTATCTGAACATTACGGGTTTGTTTTTCCTATTGATCCGCAATAACTCACGTTTTTCTACATTTAGAGTCAGCTGCCATTCATCACACCGACTAGAAATTTTGTGTGCGTCATCTTGTATCATCCTACTGTCACTGATGTTGGACACATTCCTGTACACCACAGAACCATCAGCGAACAATCACAGATTGCTGCCCTCTCTGTCCTACCACACCCCTGATATTACCCTGTCTCCATGAATGCTCGCCGTCGAGGACAAAGTACTGTGTTCTATTACTTAAGAAGTCTTTGAGCCAGTCACATATCTGGAAGCCTATTCCATATGCTCGTACCTTCGTTAACAGTCCGCAGTGGGGTACCGAGTCGAATGCTTTTCGGAAATCTAGAAACATGGACTCTGCCTGTTGTCCTTCATCCATAATTCACAGTACATCATGTGAAATAAATAGCAAGCTGGGTTTCGTACGAGCGATACTTTCTAAAGCATTCGTGGATTAATGTGCGATTATAGCTAGTAGTGTAACAAATCATACAGCTTGAGAATCCCTTATTTCTCACTATATCATTGCGCATGTAATATTTTAAATCCACCTGGCTTCTACTTTTATTTGATCGTTGCTTCTCTGCGGCATAATGTAATATTTATACTCTGCCTGTAATAGGCTGAAACTGGTAGTGGACTAAATAAATTTCTACACAGCAAATGGAACGGTTTTCATTAATTCCTGAACTGTGTATTACCATCCCTCTAGCACTCAAAATCAGATCCACACTTTCTCAAAACAGTTTTAGTCAGATTTTTGGAATATATGTCGTCACATGGTTAAAAAAAAAAAGATCGACAAGTCAGATCATATAAGTGTTTGTAATACATTACAGACATACCCAAAAGTTTCCAGTGGCAGCCTTTTTAGTGATACCAGCTAGCAAACAGGTGGAGAAATAAATTATCATTGCCAGTATTTGACAGAAGAGATGATTTTGCAAAATTTCTAATCAATAGGTTTTGCGTCAGTTGCCATGGCTAAATCGAGATCAGTGACAATATTGATGGCTATCTGTGCACGGTCCCTATAGAGAGGAACAAACTATATTTCGACACTGTGTTTTTCTTTTCTTCTAATTATCATTATCACCATCATGACAACCTCACTACATTCTACACTCATCTACCATTCACTCGCACCTATTAGTTCACATGTAAGAAACTTTACGCACAGTCCTCCGAAATAACTTCTGCTAGAAAGGTGAGAATCACGTCATAAGACTCAAGAAGAAACAACAATAAAAAAGTTGCAAAGATAAATCAAATACTTTGGGTTAGTTAGATGTATTTTAGAGGTAATAAATTGTGAAAACTGTAAAACAGTACTGTTCGCGTTTAAAAAACCTAATTCATTAAAAGCAATTTAAGCGTTCTGATTATTAGTAACTAAAAAAAAAGCTGCTGGAAATACATTTTCCACAATATGCCAAGCTGTGCATTCATGCACATTTATGATCAATAATTACATATGTGAAGGAACCTGCGGCTATGAAAAATCAGAGAGAACAGACAAAAAAGCAATATTAAACCGTGCTGGACATTTTTGGAAACATTACACGTGGTACACCTTAAATTATATCATGCTTAAAGCTCTATCAATTGTCACTTTTGGTTTCATTATTCATTATCAAAAATGTATGTGTGTGTATACCATCATTAGGAAACATATTTTTCGTTAGGTAGCTTGTGAAATCATGTTACTAAGCGAGATGGAGCAGCGGTTAGCACACTGGACTCGCATTCGGGAGGACGACGGTTCAAACCCGCGTCGGGCGATCCAAATTTAGGTTTTCCGTGTTTCCCCCAATTGATCCAGGCAAATGCTTTGAAAGGGGATGATCGATTTCCTTCCTCATCCTTGACACCATCCGAGCTTGTGCTCCCTCTCTGATGGTCTCTATGTTGATGGGACGTTAAACCCAATTTTCCTTCCTTTTCGAAAGCATATTTACGCGTATATAACAGGCAAATCGTATTTTACGCTGTTGTTCTAACAGCGCACTGAAAAAAACGCGAGTATGTTTAAAAACTCCAGTGCTAACAGGAAAGTGGAAAAAGAAAAATGTTTTCTACTTCGTGCGAACAGTGCCGAAAATTTTGAGAGGTGGTGAGAAATACGTGTCCAATTAATGTGGGTTCGGAAAAGCATACTCACTGGGATTCAAACACTTGTTTATAGAAGGGGCTGAGATTTTCGTTGTTGTGGATATGCACACATTCGTTGCACTGATGACCTGTCAACAGAGTGTTCTAATGTCTATCTCTATCACAGTAGTTTATGTGCACGTTTGTCTGAGAATTAGGTGATCTGCAGTCAGTCGTGTGATTCGATTTGAGTTGTACTATTATTTCATTCGTGTTACTGTGTGTTATTACATGGCAAATTACACGCATGTCTGGGTATGTTTCGTTACGTCTTACCTGCTTACACAGATTACTACAATTTTGTGTTTGCTTTTATTGTGTTGCCTGTACGTAAGAATAGTTCAGTGCATACTCTTCTTCTTTTCGCCATTTGTTAGCAAGGGAAGATTACTACTTCACAAGTCATATAGTGGATATCGTCTAATGTCGTTTAACAAATGGAAAAACCTGATAGGGCCTGCCCTCTACGTTTAAAATATGCACAATGCAGAGAACCTCCTGACGTGCTGTCAGGCCGACTTTCCCAGCGTGTTACGGGGACAGATTCTGTAGCACTCCGAAAGGTAAACAATGGAAGGCCTCGCTTTTACTGCACACCTGATACGGGGGAACGAACGCTGCACTCAGTGGATGGAAATCTTGGAATGACGACATTTCACAGCAGCGCAATTCTCGTGTCAAAATGCGCGGCTCCTTATGCCGAACAGCAGAAGAACGTATTGGCATGAATGGTCGTTACGTTGAGTACCCACTACAAACGAGTGTTCAGATCTAAGAAAGTATGGGTTTTCGAATCAATGAATACTGGACCTGTTTTTCTTGTTTAAATGAGTAAGACCACATCCCAAAATTTTCGACGCTTTTTTAATATGCATGCAGAACAAACTGTAATAATTACAGCCGAAGTAATTGTCAGCTTTTGAGCCTGTCCCGTTATAGTAGTGGTTGCCAACGACCGGTAGTGAACCATATTTGCTAACTATTTTTATTTTTATTCCGCGGTCTGATGTCGTTACTGCAGC
The DNA here is from genome assembly GCF_023864345.2 of Schistocerca serialis cubense. Classification (NCBI taxonomy): domain Eukaryota; kingdom Metazoa; phylum Arthropoda; class Insecta; order Orthoptera; family Acrididae; genus Schistocerca; species Schistocerca serialis. The sequence goes on along the minus strand of NC_064639.1, from coordinate 793,486,608 downwards.
GTCAGTCTGTTAATAGTGTAAAGATTGTCTTGCACGAAGGTATATTTTAACTATTTGTGTAACGTGTTTTCGTGTCGAATACGACCAACAAGCTTGATATTTGTCTAGACAAGCGTGCAAACCGCAAAAAATCGTACTTATACAGGCTGGTATATGTCACCAACACTGTCTAGAGCTGGCTACCTATTTCACAATCTAGCGCGCTCCTTGTTACGCAGTAGGGGCAGGTAAATGTGTTTGTGAACATATTTGCATTTGGGATGTAATTCCTTGGCGTGTTAACAGTATGACAGATATTTTTCCTATTTTAAATGACCCTCGACGAATAGAACAGCTTCGATCAACGGAATAAGAAACGTCGACTGTCTCATTTTGGAAGACAGCCTCCGAAAGCGCCGTCACAGATGCAAGCGAAACGAAAAATGATTTTGTTTATGGCAGGAATTTTATATCAGTGTTACAGCGATAAGACTGCATACATACTATCATTTTTCGTCGTAAATCCTATTTTCAAATCGTATAGGCCGATTCTGTACTTTCTGATAAAGTTGAACAGAGTAACAACTAGAGAATAATATTTATTTAGCAACAACAGGTTGAAGTATTTTTATTTTAGTACATAATAACTCTAATGAGAAATGGTCATGTGTATAGTGTTGTGCGTTAGGATTTGACACGTTGAAAAGCGAGTACGCCAGGTGAGTACAAGGTCAGTGAAGGTGAAACTGCAAACAAAATCTTCTCCTTGTACCAGAGGTCAATGAAGTTCATTAGGACACTCAATGTGGTACTGAGCGAAATTCTAAGCAGACGATGACTTGCACTGTTGCAATTGTAAAGGTAGCGAAAAGCACAAGTTTCTGTTCAGAGCCGCTGAGAAGCATATGTATTTGATTCGAATTGACAGGAGGTCACAAATATGTCGTTTCTTTAGTAATTACTCACCACGGAAACCAGAAAGCGGTCTTCTACTGCCAGAATATTACAATAATTTTGCTGATCTGAATGACAGTTTGCAAGTAGATTGGTCAGAGCCAATGCCAGAAGTAAGAGTCTTTTCCTTTATTCAGAAAAGGAAATATTATTAGAAAGTGATGGCAAAATAGCCGATGAGATGTGCATTTTATTTTTGTGTTTACTATTTGTCGCAGGTAGAACTATGACACGGGCGTTTGGTCGTCTTCAACGGGTAAAACAAACGCTCAGTAGAAAATCTTGGTGCCTACTGTAATTGAAAGAGCGAAATAAATATTCATCTATTTTTTCAAAGAGAATAAGATGTGTTTTATGCGCTCTTCGTAGCACAAAATAGGCGAATATCTGGGCGGAGTCAGGGATGGAAACGAAGGGAAATAGCTTTTGGAGTTATCTGGCAGTGTCAAATACATTTAAATAAAAACATCTTGACATATTCGTGCTTTTAATTCACCCCCAGGAAACGAAACTTTTGTAGCCATTACATGTATGCTCTTCAGCCAAATGATATTATATGTTGTTTGCTGTGGCAGACGAATCTTCTGGATTTCAGGCACAGGATCAAAGATTTCAGCCTATACATTCCGAGATGCAGGAGTGCCAATGCCTTGCACCTAAGAGAGCTCACTACGCTGGGGAAGTAGGGTTAGCTCGAAAAATAAGAACGAAAGTGTCAAGGTGCCAGGTAAGTCTAAAGCTATTCCCTTCTTTTAAATATTCGACTTTTTGCGCTATGATAGGAGTATTTTTCACTCTCATTCCCCACTTTTACTCCTCCACAATTTTGACGTTAGAGCACCATAGCTCACAACCGATGGAGAGTTTTGTTGACTAGAGCAAAGACTGATAGGGTCTAGGTTTCTTTAAATTGTTTTTACAATCATGTTGAATATACCATTGCAACAAATAAAGCTTTCATGAAACAATATGATGAGCATTAATTACATATATGTATTTGCCTACCTTTTTACAAAATTTAAACCGATTCACACAAGTTTGAAACATAGAAACGGTGTGCGTGAAAGAAACTCACGAAAAACGTTTTTTTCGCGTAAAATGCGAATGAAGGTAGATTTATGAAGGTGAATTTTCAATATTATCGTAAGAACGTATTTTTTATTTATTTTATTCACTTTAAACTGTTCCCGTGCACACAATTCACATAACAATGAATTGTGCTACGTTTAGCTCAATTTTAAACCATCGTATCTCGACAAGGGATAATGATTATTTGATAAAAGAATTTCGTTTTGACCTTATCCATTTATTTCTTTTCGTGCAAAGTTTGGATCAATTCGTACAAGTTTAATGTTTAGGACTGGCGCGCTTCAAAAACCAGGCAGACAAACGTGTTTCCTGCACTTATTTGCACGTAAAATCCAAACGCTGTGCTTACAAATTTCAGCCCAGTTAAAATCTTTTGCAAAAGGAATTAATCGATTCGCACAATTTGCCTGTATGCCAGCTCCGGTTCGTCGATCAAATCTTGCTAATATACAGTAACATAGTTCCCTAAGATAGATGTTCGAATCGCATACAAATGGCCGCTGGTCCGGGCTAAACCGAAAACCTTTTATCCCATGCTTTTTAGCTCAAATAGGAACCGAGCTCTAATAATCCCCCCCCCCCACCCCCTCCTTTCCAGAACCGTGGTTCTGCGTTTTTCACGCATATTTGTTAGCAGCGTTTCCGTGCAAATGCTGGACTCGAAATCTCCTTTTAAAAGCTCGCAGCTGGGACTCCGTCTGCCACATTAAGAGCTCGCTTGGTGTTTGACTGAAAGGTTCCAGTCTTTTCACTGGGTCATTACTCGATATGCGCGTCCTCCCTTTAGATGTTGGGAGTAAAAAGTAATAAAGAATTGGATCATTATTAGAACAGTCCGCTCTAGCAGGGGCGGGTAGTGAAAAGCATTTAAAATTATGTCCCTTGATCAAATACTGAAATTATACAGTATGTTACGTTCTGGGTAAATGTTCTGTCTTAAGCAGGTATTAAGCAGACATTAATTAAAATTTGTGATCCCAAGCAATCAATATTTTAATTAGTGGAGCTGTATCTGTCACAGCCCGGCCGACTTTAGCAACTCGCTGAAATCAGATTGTCAGCTTCCTAATCAGATTCTCTCAATAGGAAACGATAACTATTTACTCGATTCAACGGCAACGCTTCTAGTTACGATTAAAACGAATAGCGGCGAAATTTAATGTAGTCCAACTTACGTAATTACCTCATTAGACTGAGTGACGTCACACAACTTCGCAGTAATGTTGGATCTGAGCACACCATACACTCAAAAACCGTAACAACTTAAATCACACACAACAGCCTTACAGGTTCGTCAGCTGACCCACAAAACGAAGAATTAAAATTTGCTTTGTGAGGATTGCACCTATCTCCCATAAAGATATCTTGTATGTGCCTTTTTCAAGTCTCAAGAGTTAGTGATATGATGATGATGTTTAATTTGCGCGGTCATCAGCGCCAATACAAACGCCCAATTTTTGACACCAACTTTTTTACACAGTCCAATGTAGCCACTGTCACAAATGATAATGATGATGAAAAAATGATGAGGACAACACAAACACCCAGTCTCCGGGCAGAGAAAATCCAGAACACGGCCGGGAACTGACCCCGGGACCCTGTGATCCAGACACAGCAACGCTAGCCAGTAGACCAGGAGCTGCGAGCTCAAGAGTTAGCCTTGGCTAAGACATTACTAATTAAAAAAAAGATCTTGGTTCATCCGTAGCAGTTTCGTGTCTTCATTGTAGTCTAGCACACAGAGAAACAGACGTACGATACTTCATTCATGCTGACGATTGTTTACATATGATGGTTGCTCCGTCACGAACGCAACAGAACAAAAACAATAAGAACAAGAAACGTTACTGCTCCCCACTTAGCTTCAAAATTTACAAATTTTGCTTGTGTGTTTGTGTGCGTGTGTGTGTGTGTGTGTGTGTGTGTGTGTGTGTGCCGGCCATGGTGGTCTAGCGGTTCTAGGCGCTCAGTCCGGAACCGCGGGACTGCTACGGTCGCAGGTTCGAATCCTGCCTCGGGCATGGATGTGTGTGATGTCCTTAGGTTAGTTAGGTTTAAGTAGTTCTAAGTTCTAGGGGACTGATGACCACAGATATTAAGTCCCATAGTGCTCAGAGCCATTTGAACCATTTTTGTGTGTGTGTGTTTGTGTGTGTGTGTGTGTGTGTGTGTGTGTGTGTCTATGTGTGTGTGAGGGAGAGAGAGGAGTCCCAGCGACAAAAAATTACTGGGACGGACAAAAATATGGACACACCAAAAACACAAGACATTTTTCAGGAGAGCTTCTGTAAAGTTTGGAAGGTAGGAGACGAGGTACTGGCAGATGTAAAGCTGTGAGGACGGGGCGTGAGTCGTGCTTGGGTAGCTCAGTTGGTAGAACACTTGCCCGCGAAAGGCAAAGGTCCCGAGTTCGAGTCTCGGTCCGGCACACAGTTTTAATCTGCCAGGAAGTTTCACAACATATTTTCATGCCTAATTTGGAGTAGGAAAGCTTTCAGTATACAGAAAAGCTGCCAGGTCTTGTATGTTTTCAAGAGGATCTTATACCATACTTTCTGCAAAATAGTGGCAAGTTCAGATAACGATGATAGACGTGGACAGCGATCACTGGCCCTTCTCTGCAAAGCAGACTACAAACGCCCAATGATAAAGAGATCTGGTGGCTGTATTGCCCAGGGTACATGCTGAAATTCATCCTAGTCCTCACGAGAGCGAGATGAACAAGGGTACTGTCGTCTTGGAACACAGCATCGTCACTAGGGAGCAAGCACTATACCACGGGATGGACCTGATCATCCAAAATGGTCATATAATCCTTTGCAGTAATGTGATCTTGCACAACAACCGTGGAGTTCATGAAATGCCATGATATAGCTATCCAAATGATCAACGTTTCATTCTTAGGACGTAAACTCGGCCAGAAGTTGGAAACAGTGTGAAACAAGACTCATCCGATCAAACGAAAATCTTCTATTGTTCCATTGTCCAAGTTTTATGGCTCTGGTCAAACATTTTCCTGTTACGGGCATTTGCATCACTGATGCGTGATTTTTGAATTTCAGCTCACCTTACAGTTCCCAGCTTATGGAGCCCTCTGTGTGCTGTTTTGCTGCTGACTGGTTCCGCGAGTGAGATATTCACTTCCTGGGTGACTTTTGCAGCTATCGTCCTCTTATTTTTCATAACAGTCCTCTTCAATGACCGTTTGTCATGACCACTAAACACACACTTTCGTCAGCATTGTGTATTAGCGGATGATGTACACAGACAGCAAAAAATCGCAACACCATGAAGGAGTTGTACTACATTAACGAAAGTTGGTAGGCGTGTTTCTACAACTGAAAGATGAAGCCTATTCAAATTTCGCGCCAGTTGCATAAAATCGGCGGTAGTAGCGCCACTGCTAGGACGCGCTATAACGGTTGTGATCGTTAGCTACCTTTGAGATTCGACGTGGTGAGTTCAAAAATTCCTTTAAGGCGACAAAAACGCCATTATCAATACCTCACTCAGTTTGAACGACGTCGTGCTCTAGGGCTAGCTGTATACTCCTTCTGCGATACTGCAAAAAGACTGGGCAGGAATGTAGCCATGTACATGATTGCTGACAGCGATGGTCACGAGAACGTACAAATGGCTCTGAGCACTGTGTGACTTAACATCTGAGGTCATCAGTCCCCTAGAACTTAAAAATGGCTCTGAGCACTATGGGACTTAACATCTATGGTCATCAGTCCCCTAGAACTTACAACCACTTAAACCTAACGCCATCACACAACACCCAGCCATCACGAGGCAGAGAAAATCCCTGACCCCGCCGGGAATCGAACCCGGGAACCCGGGCGTGGGAGGCGAGAACGCTACCGCACGACCACGAGATGCGGTCCCCTAGAACTTAGAACTACTTAAACCTAACTAACCTAGGGACATCACACACATCCATGCCCGAGGCAGGATTCGAACCTGTGACCGTAGCAGTCGTGCGGTTGCGGACTGAAGCGCCCAGAACCGCCCGGCTACAGCGGTCGGCCGAGAACGTGCAGTCTCGGGCTCCAGACGGCCACGTGGCACTACGGAGAGACCCGGCCGTTGCGTTTGGCGTATGGCTCTGGCGCATCGTACTGCATCTGCGGCAGCTATCTGAGCAATAATTGGTTCCACGGCGGCACAATGAACTGTTGCAAATCGGTTACTTCAAGGACAGCCCCGAGCCAGATGCCCAGTAGCGTGCATTCCACTTATCGCAAACCATTGCTATTTGTGACTTTACTGGTGTCAAGTGGCAGCTCAATGGACGGCAGGGTGCAAGTCTGTTGTTTTTTCTGATTAACGCTGTTTCTGCTTTGTGCCAGTGATCACCGTATGTTGGCTAGGAGGCCAGTTGAGAGCCTGTAACCAACCTGTCTGCTTGCTAGAACCACTGGACCTACACCTGGAGTAATGGTCTGAGGCGCGATTTGGTACGATCTGATTGCTAGAAACACTGGACTTACGCCTGAAGTTTGTAAGTACGCTGTTTAGGTTATTATATTGGTAACGCCATGTAGCGCTCTATATGAAAATCACTGACTGTGCTGTGTGCAGTCTGTGGCTGGTTTCCATTGTTGGAATAGTCGCTATTGTAGTGATGGGCAGTTGGCTGTTAACAGCGCGTATCGTTGCGCAGTTGGAGGTGAGCCGCCAGCAGTGGTGGATGTGGGGAGAGAGATGGCGGAGTTTTGAGAGCGGATGATCTGGACGTGTGTCCATCAGAGAGAGAAAATTTGTAATACTGGATATCATGAACTGATTTTATATATATATATATATATATATATATATATATATATATATTAGTGGCGCTCGCTGTATTGCAGTAGTTCGAGTAACGAACAGTTTTGTGAGGTAAGTGATTCATGAAAGGTATAGGTTATTGTTAGTCAGGGCCATTATTTTGTAGGGATTTTTCAAAGTCAGATTCCGTTGCGCTAAAAATATTGTGTGTCGGTTTAAGCACAGTCATTTATAATTTTTCCAAGGGAACGTTTCAAGTTATGGTCTCAGAGGCGATTTGGTATGACAGCAGGAGCACTCTAGTGGTTATCCCACTGCAAATTTGTACGTCGATCTGGTGATTCGAGCTGTTGTGCTGCCACACATGAACAGTGTTCCAGGTGATGTTTTCCAGCAGGATAACGCTCGTCCACATACCGCTGTTCCCAACCCAACACGCTCTACACGATGACGACATATTGCCTTGGCGTGCTCGACCACCAGATTTTTCTCCAGTGGAGCAGATGTGCGGCATCATCGGACGACAACTCCAGCGTCATCCAAAAACAGCTTAACCGTCCCAGTATTGACAGACCAAGTGCAACAGGCATGGAACTCCAACCCGCAAACTGAGATGCGGCACCTGTGCCTGCAACACAAAGCATGCACGTTTGCATGCTTGTATTCAGCGTTCTGGCGGTTACACAGTTATTAACGTAAGAGCATTTCACACGTACAATGGCTTATCTCGCGCTTGCATTAAGCTGTAATCTTGCAACGATAATCACTTAAATATATTTCCTAGACAAATGCATTCTCAAAATTTCGTTACTCTACAATAATTACTTTTTGGTGGCGCGATCCTGTGGGTATGCTATGAACCTTCGATACGGTGCTTCTTGAAACACCAAACACTGTGCCTCTCTTGGTTACGGAAGCAGCCACTACACGAGCGCCAACAATTTACCCACTTTTGAATTCACTTAGGGCGGCCGGCGTGACCGAGCGGTTCTAGTAACTACAGTCTGGAACAGCGCGACCCCTACGGTCGCAGGTTCGAATCTTGCCTCGGGCATGGATGTGTGTGATGTCCTTAGGTTCGTTAGGTTTAATTAGTTCTCAGTTCTAGGGGACTGATGACCTCAGATGGTAAGTCCCATAGTGTTCAGGGCCATTTGAACAATTTTTTTTAATTCACTTTGCTCCAACGTAATGCACTCGCAACTATACAGAACACGGAAGACACTTGCAACGTGCCGAGAACACTCTTCAGGCGCCGTTCGTGGTCAAATACAGCAATTCAACATGCCGGTTTGGCTAGCATCTGCTTTTATGCTCAAGCACGCGTTTCTCGCGTTTTTCCATATTTTTATCCAACCCCTGAACATATGTACAAAATGTATCAAAGCTATCAGACGTAACAGATGTAATTGCTGTGAGAAGTGCGTTATGAGTGGCGCCAATTCCTCGATGTGACGTGACGTCGCCGCTGGCGGCGAGCACACCACGCACGCCAGTTGCTACACGCCTCACTCCGTACGGTGCAGGTCGACTCCGTAAGTAGGTGACCCACTGACAGAGTTGCGTAACGGTCCCTCACTTCCCACAAGCGCTGTCTGCGCTGTCATTACGGATATCAGAGCGAGAAAATAAATCTGTAATGATAGCTCAAGAGGCGACCCCACAGCCACAATAACCTTGCGCGAAACAAACGCTCATTGTGAACGTAATTTTCAATTAGTGTAAGGAGCTTTAGGACTTACTCAACCACGCAACTCCGTTCTGTTCCCACCGCAGACGTGGGTAGAGTCTCAGAGTCTCTGATGAAATAGTGGCGCTGATTTTTATCGCGTTTCGAGAGGTATCATGCTCACTTAAAGTGACCTAACACATTAACATTGTGTACTGTTTAAGAGAAACAAATAACACCTAGACGCACAGCCGCACGGGACACACAGATACTCCACAACCACATTACGACTCCACTGGTTTCTATACTGTGTTCTCAACGCTAACGCTGACCAGTACTGTTATTAATCGCTTCTGTAGCCGAGGTTTCCCCCACACACTAAGTACGGTGGCTCTCGTTCCAAAAGCCTCCCGTTCAAATCTCGTTCGTAGAAGAAAACTAAGAGTATGTGGGTGATGCGAACAGCTACTGATCAGAAAACGCCGCTGCTCTATTTTAAATCCCAAACTTCCGGCAGTTTCTGACGATTTCAGATCACGTTAAAGAGTAATCTGTTCGCCGGATTGTTTAATGATATTTGAAGATACTACGCAACACAGTGGGGCTATCTTTCCCGACTTCCATGCATTACTTTCATAATCATCCACAATAACACCAACACAGCATTTCACTGTACAATCATTCAACTTAGTTGCAGAAACGATACAGCCAACCATTTCACATTTCACTTTCCGGGGAATGCTCAGGCCGACCACCATAATTAGGGGTTTACGAGGAAAGCAATTCGGCATTCCCATCCTGCTTACGTATTTCACCTTTAATAATTATACAAAGGACAATATTTTCTCTAAAAGGAAAGACGTCGCAGAAATTTCTATTATATGAGTGGAAAAATATAACATTAGAAAGTGCGACCATGATAACTTCGTAAATAACTGAAGAAACCCACAGTTTCTCTTGTTTGTGTAAACATGTTGGGTGTTAACTTAATATTTGTAAGGAAAAACTGAGCCACTTGCTTAGTTCTAGTATCACGCAATAGAAACACTATTAAGGTCAGCAGTAGTTTATTCAGGTGGAAAATACTCCGATATTGAAACTTTTGCCCTTCTACAAAGGAGACTGTGTAATAAATAAATCACGCGATATATCCGAGGAAACTGAATCAGCAGAAACTGTATCTTATAGAGTAAATGGGAGATACCTGTGCTGAAAATCACTGCAGAATGACAGCTATTTTCTTCTTGCATAAACTGTTCATTAACATAAACTGGATGAGAGCAGAGTGAACACTTGTTTTCTCTTAGAGAGATTGACCCAAGAACTGAAGTGTTTCGCAAGCAAGCAAGATCAGAGCTTGAGGAAGTTCGTAACCTGTCATTTACAGAGAAAAACAATATGTGGTAGTAATAAGACAAAGTAGGTATCACCTGCAGTGCCTTCCGATGACTGTCAAAATAAAGCTGTAGAACTCTGTAGAGTTACCCGAGTCGTCACTCAGATCTGCCTCCCTCTTCAGACTAAAATGAGGTAAAAAAGAGCACAAAAAAGAAAGCATATTCATAACGTGTAGGACTAGTCATGCAAAAACGAGAAATACCTTGTATGATGAACAGAGCTGTAGCAGTACTTTTCTCTGCGAAAGATGAGTCCCACTGGTAACCTGGTGGTGTGATATGCCAGATGGTGGTGATGGTAAGGTCCTATGGAACCAAACTGCTGAGGTCATCGGTCCCTAGGCTTACACACTTCTTAATGTAACCTAAACTAACTTACGCTAAGGACAACACACACAACCATGCCCAAGGAAGGACTCGAACCTTCGACGGGGTGAGCCGCGCAAACCGTGGCAAAGCACCCCGAGACCCCGTGGCTACCCCGCGTGGCTCGTACCGCAGAAAAACAATGTGTAACCACTTATAAGGTACTTTAACTTTACAATAGATTTCTTACGTCAGCTTTCGCGTGTCTTGTTGCGTTCTAATACATAGTTTATACCGATAAATTTCGTAACTAATAATACTGCAGAGTAAAAATGTGTCCCTGAAATGTAAAACGCCTCTAGAACGTCCGGTAAACGAACCGACGCATAAATAGCAATGTCGAGAAGCGCCACGTGGTGTCGAATGAACCATGGTGAAGCAGACTTTTCCGGTGTAGCCAGTCAAACTCAACTCATGTTAAGACTGTTCCATAGTTCAATGAAATCGCACATGAACATAAAACTTTCTTGTACATTTTCATTTCATGAATTTCTCGCCGGCCGCGGTGGTCGTGCGGTTCCAGGCGCTCCAGTCCGGAGCCGCGCTGCTGCTACGGTCGCAGGTTCGAATCCTGCCTCGGGCATGGGTGTGTGTGATGTCCTTAGGTTAGTTCGGTTTAAGTAGTTCTAAGTCCTAGGGGACTGATGACCACAGCAGTTGAGTCCTATAGTGCTCAGAGCCATTTGAATTTCTCCTGGGTGTGTAGTTTGCTCGTAATAAGGTAAAAACTCGATGTCTCGGCTACCACTGCAGGCAGCTATCGTAAGAAGTACATGAAACGTTGGTAGTTTTATCGTATAATGATGCCGCCAGACAACACGAAGAATCTTATAGAAATCGACTTCGACAGTGAAAACCTTGGGTCATAGGTATGTTATTGACTTGTGTCGCACAATCTGATTGACGAGTATGAATACAACATCTGCCAGGTGTATGTGATTAAAAGCTTGCAGGGAGATGGTGTAAACGTACACGCAGCAGGGATCTATCTTGTGTAACAGGAAACGCCAGTGATTCCCCAAGCACTGTCCATGAGGAACGCTCAGACGAAATGGAAACGTGCCAGCAGTCGGCGAAATTTTAACATGTGACCGAGTTAGGAGGAGCTCAGTCTCCATGAAATGCGTCAGCCATACCGGAACATTGCGATTCCTACAATGATGTTCGTGTGGAACCAATCCATGGAGCATCGTGTGCAGCAGTGAACCGGTAGCAGGCCAGCGATGACCACAGTGCGGGATGATCACCAAGTTGTCCACATAGCCATAACGGGTTACCGAACGAGGCGACAGTGGTTAGCACGTTGGACTCGCATTCAGGAGGACGACGGTTCAAAGCCGCTTCCGCCCATCCTGATTTAGTTTTTCCGTGATTTTTCTAAATCGCTTCAGGCAAACGCCGGGGACGTTTCTCTGAAAGGGTACTGCCGATTTTCTTCACCATACTTTTCTAATCCAAGCTTGTTCTCTGTCTATAATGACATCATCGTCGATGTGACATTAAAGACTAATCTCTTCCGTAACGGGCTGTGTACTGATTCGTTCACAAAAGTCGATGGTTGGATGCTGTATGCAGCTGGCTTGATTGGTGGCGTACATGTCATTAAGCAGGCATCCATAGTTCCGAAACCACAACAGGCATGCCATCGATGCCGCCCTGAATGGTAAAATGTTGTGTCCTCTGACGGTTCCTGTTTCAACTTGCCCCGCCGTCCTTGGTATCTACATATCAGACACTAACGTAGTGACCGCAAACTATCAGACTTCGCTGTGTTTCAAACTGCATGTGGGTAGCAAAAGTTTAAGCTTTATGTTTCTTGTGTTAATGATAGCAGCTATTGTCTCCATCACTACAAAATGTAACACTACACTGCAAGGATATACTTACTTATAACTTGTATCTGAACTGTGACATGGCTTCGACAGTTGAGTAACGCCGAAACTGTAATTGTAGAATAAAAACTTCTACAGCCGTATGTGGAAAATCACGTTGTTTAAAAGCTTCACAGAAAAAGGTACACGCACTCACTAAGGAGAATCATTTCCGGAAACACTCTCCTCGTTCAGACCACGAGTGGTCTACCGGGACCATCCGACCGCCGTGTCATCTTCAGGGAGTATGCGGATAGGAGGGGCGAGGGGTCAGCACACTGCTCTCCCGGTCGTTATGATGGTATTCTCGACCGAAGCCGCTACTATTCGGTCGAGTAGCTCCTCAATTGGCATCACGAGGCTGAGTGCACCCCGAAAAATGGCAACAGCGCATGGCGGCCTGGATGGTCACCCATCTAACTGCCGACCACGCCCGACAGCACTTAACGTCGGTGATCTCACGGAAACCGGTGTAACCACTGCGGCAAGGCCATTGCCCATTTCTAAGTCTAGGGGACTGATGACGTCAGCTGTTAAGTTCCATAGTGCTCAGAGCCATTTTGCATATCTTAGGAGCTATGAGCACTTGTTCACCATCGCAATTGCGAAACGGATGTCTTCTACTAAAGAATTCCTTATAGCTTTTAAGTTAAGCATATTAGAACCCACGTTCACTGGATATTTTTCTCTTGTGTTTTTCCATATTACCCGCTCTCAAAAAACGACAAGCAAAGAACTTGGTGCAGGCGAGATGTCTTTCACAGTTTCGAAGATGAACAAGTCTTCGCAGCTCTTATGTATGTTAGAGCAAATGTGTACTAGACTTTTTTTCTTGTTTTGGTCCATTTTTACCACCTCTGAAAGTTAGTATGTGGAGTTCTGGTGCAACCTGTATTTTTCCGACACCACTGAACCCACAAACGTATTTCTATCCCCACATCGTCTTCTTCCATCTGTGACACAACCAACGTCAATCTCGCTTTCTGCTGCCTGTTTACTGGGAAACGTTGGTCGGCGCCCGTAAGTATTAGTGTGTGTGTGTGTGTGTGTGTGTGTGTGTGTGTGTGTGTGAAATCTTATGGGACTTAACTGCTAAGGTCATCAGTCCCTAAGCTTACACACTGCTTAACCTAAATTATCCTAAGGACAAACACACATACACCCATGCCCGAGGGAGGACTCGAGCCTCCGCCGGAACCAGTCGCACAGTCCAAGACTGCAGCGCCCTTGACCGCTCGGCTAATGCCGCGAGGCTAAGTATTTGTGAGGCTAGTGAATAGTTCACTGAGCTTGGCCGCGAATTAACAAAGTGTCACCGATATTCACGTGCGTTTTACACAACTGTAGAGTTGTGGTACATCGATTCTTTCGCAAATCTACATCTACATCCATACTCCGCAAGCCACCTGACGGTGTGTGGCGGAGGGTACCTTGAGTACCTCTATCGGTTCTCCCTTCTATTCCAGTCTCGTATTGTTCGTGGAACGAAAGATTGTCGGTATGCTTCTGTGTGGGCTCTAATCTCTCTGATTTTATCCCCATGGTCTCTTCGCGAGATATACGTAGGAGGGAGCAATATACTGCTTGACTCTTCGGTGAAGGTATGTTCTCGAAACTTCAACAAAAGCCCGTACCGAGCTACTGAGCGTCTCTGCTGCAGAGTCTTCCACTGGAGTTTATCTATCATCTCCGTAACGCTTTCGCGATTACTAAATGATCCTGTAACGAAGCGCGCTGCTCTCCGTTGGATCTTCTCTATCTCTTCTATCAACAATATCTGGTACGGATCCCACACTGCTGAGCAGTATTCAAGCAGTGGGCGAACGAGCGTACTGTAACCTACTTCCTTTGTTTTCGGACTGCATTTCCTTAGGATTGTTCCAATGAATCTCAGTCTGGCATCTGCTTTACCAACGATCAACTTTATATGATCATTCCATTTCAAATCACTCCTAATGCCTACTCCCAGATAATTTATGGAATTAACTGCTTCCAGTTGCTGACCTGCTATATTGTAGCTAAATGATAAGGGATCTATCTTTCTATGTATTCGCAGCACATTACACTTGTCTACATTGAGATTCAGTAGCCATTCCCTGTACCATGCGTCAATTCGCTGCAGATCCTCCTGCATTTCAGTACAATTTTCCATTGTTACAACCTCTCGATATACCACAGCATCATCCGCAAAAAGCCTCAGTGAACTTCCGATGTCATCCACAACGTCATTTATGTATATTGCGAATAGCTACGGTCCTACGACACTCCCCTGCGGTACACCTGAAATCACTCTTACTTCGGAAGACTTCTCTCCATTGAGAATGACATGCTGCGTTCTGTTATCTAGGAACTCTTCAATCCAATCACACAATTGGTCTGATAGTCCATATGCTCTTACTTTGTTCATTAAACGACTGTGGGGTACTGTATCGAACGCCTTGCGAAAGTCAAGAAACACGGCATCCACCTGTGAACCCGTGTCTATGGCCCTCTGAGTCTCGTGGACGAATAGCGCGAGCTGGGTTTCACACGACCGTCTTTTTCGAAACCCATACTGATTCCTACAGAGTAGATTTCTAGTCTCCAGAAAAGTCATTATACTCGAACATAATACGTGTTCCAAAATTCTACAACTGATCGACGTTAGAGATATAGTTCTGCACATCTGTTCGATAGAGCTACCAGTTTACATAACAGACATCTTAATCTCATCCTTAGTATTGTGTAGAAATACTTGCAGCTCTTCAAGCGATACGAATTTCTTCCCTTTCTAAAGTGTATGTAATATCTGTTTATTTGGATCTAGTTTGGTTAGTGGACGTCCAATTCATGAACATGGGTGGCTGCCCCAGACCCATTGAAAGTGTATGGGCTGAAGATACCTCAGTGTTCATTATACGATGAGGGGAGAGAAGTCATGAGATGGCGATATGCACTGATACAGATGGCGGTAGTATCGCGTACACAAGGTATAAAAGGACAGTGCGTTGGCGGAGCTGTCATTTATACTCAAGTAATTCGTGTGAGAATGTTTCCCCCGTGATTATGAACCACGATGGGAATTAACAGACTTTGAACACGAAATTTTAGTTGGAGATAGGCATATATGACCTTCCTTTTTGGAAATAATAAGCGAATTTAATTTTAGCAGATCCACAGCGTCAAGAATATGCCTACAATACCAGATTTCGGGTATTACCTCTCACCAGAGGCAACGCTGTGGCCGATGGCCTTTAATTAATGACCGAGGGCAGCGGCGTTTGCGTATAGTTGCCAGTGCTAACACACAAGCAACACTGCGTGAAATAAGAGCAGAAATAGATGTAAGACGCACGACGAACGTATCGGTTAGAATAGTGCGGCGAAATTTGGCGTTAATGGGCTCTGGCAGCAAACCACCGGCTTCATTGCCTTTGCTAACAACACATCATCGCCTGCATCGCCTCTCCTGGGCTCGTGACCATATCGCTTGGACACTAGATGACTCGGCTCCCCCCCGTCGATGGTTCGAGTCCTCCCTCGGGCATGGGTGTGTGTGTGTGTGTGTGTGTGTGTGTGTGTGTGTGTGTGTGTGTGTGTGTGTGTGTATGTGTGTGTGTTGTCCATAGTGTAACTTAGTTTAAGTTAGATTAAGTAGTGTGTAGGCTTTGGGACCGATGACATCTACAGTTTGGTCCCATAAGACCTTACCACACACACACACACACACACACACACACACACACACACACACACACACTAGCAGACTGGAAACCCGTAGCCTGGGGAGGTGAATTCCAGTTTCATTCGGTAATAGCTGATGGTAGGGTTACAGTGTGGCACAGACCCCAGAAAGCCTTGGACCCAAGTTGTCAACAAGGCACTGCGTAAGTTGGTGCAGTCTCTGTAATGGTATGGGCTGTGTATTTACATGGAATGGACTCGGTCGTCTGGTCTAATTGAATCGGTCAATGACTAGCAATGGTTTTGTTGGGCTACATGTACTTCATCTTCCCAAACGACAATGGATTTGTATGGAAGACAGTGCGCCATGTCATCGGGTCACAATGTTACATCTACATCTACATTTATACTCCGCAAGCCACCCAACGGTGTGTGGCGGAGGGCACTTTACGTGCCACTGTCATTACCTCCCTTTCCTGTTCCAGTCACGTATGGTTGCGGGAAGAACGACTACCGGAAAGCCTCTGTGCGCGCTCGAATCTCTCTAATTTTACATTCGTGATCTCCTCGGGAGGTATAAGTAGGGGGAAGCAATATATTACATACTTCATCCAGAAACGCACCCTCTCGAAACCTGGACAGCAAGCTACACCGCGATGCAGAGCGCCTCTCTTGCAGAGTCTGCCACTTGAGTTTGTTAAACATCTCCGTAACGCTATCACGCTTACCAAATAACCCTGTGACGAAACGCGCCGCTCTTCTTTGGATCTTCTCTATCTCCTCTGTCAGCCCGACCTGGTACGGATCTCATACTGATGAGCAATACTCAAGTATAGGTCGAACGAGTGTTTTGTAAGCCACCTCCTTTGTTGACGGACTATATTTTCTAAGGACTCTCCCAATGCCTGCAGAATGTGTGATAGCAATAGGTTTGAAGAACATTTTGGACAATTCGATGGAATTAATTGGCTTCCTAGATTATCCGACACGAATCACATCGAATATTTATGGGACATAATCGAGAGGTCAATTCGTGCACAAAATCCTGCACCGGCAACACTTCCGTCGTTGTCGACGGCTATAGAGACTGCATGGCTCAATATTTCTGCAGGAGACTTCCAAAGATTTACTGATTCCATGCGACGTCGGGCAAAAAGAGGTCCGGCACGACATTAGGGGGTATCCCGCGACATCACCACAGTGTGTAGTAATTTACTCACCTGCCCAGTGCACTGGTGACCCATGTGTGTCACAACGCGGATCAAAATTTGCCAATAAAATCGTAACAGAACACACGATACGCTAGCCAATTTACGAAGACAATATGAACAAGGAAACAAGCGTGTGGTGCACAAGGAAACAAGTGTGTGGTTTCATCGATGCCTGCAGAATGTGAAGATGACTGAACGGAAAGTAAAACGGAGACTGTTTAGTCCGACGGTTTCACTTTTTTACGTTTTGAAAGTGCTGTTCGTTTCCACAGATTCTTGCTTATTTCAGGTAAATATTCAATTTTGTTCTCGAAACCCGTCGAGTTATTTGTGTTTTCATTACTAATTGTGTATGGCTGGGCAATATTTTAAGATTTCACTAATATTTATGACTACTACCTTGCCTCCAACTAAAATGGAAAATATTAGGGGTGTTCAAAAGAAAAGGTACGGAACAACATCATGAGAATAATCGAAGTTTTTTCACAAGTAATCACCAGAGGCCCGAGGAAAACTATTCCACTGTCTCACGAGCAAGATTCTTCTGCCAGAATTCATGTGGCTGAGACAGGAGCCAGTCCTCCATTGTTTCCTTCAATTCGTCGTCAGTGCTTCCCTTTGAGGTGTTTCTTTACCGACTCAAACGCATGGAAGTCGCAGGACGACATGCCCGGGCTGTAGAGCGGGTGACCAAGTGACTCTGACTTGAATTTAGCCATTAGACTTTTTGTGACTTGGACACGTGTGAACGCGCGTTATCATGGATCAGAATCTCCCCCTCCATTAGCAGCCCAGGGCTTTGCTCTTGATGGACATGAATAGGCTGCGGAGTGTCTCATAGTACACGTAGTGGTTTGTCCGTTACGGGGAATTCGATGAGTGATGGACTTCAGACGTCATAAACGGCGGTAGCATCATCTTGCCTGCTGAGGGTAAAGCTTCGAATTTTGAACGGGCACTACGTTATCACAAAGCGGAATATGCAGATTTCAGTGGTTTGGTTGTTACGACGTTTCGTACCTTTCCATTTGAACACACCTCACAGAAACACCACAGGAGAAGCGATTGACAGAAAACAAATCTTCACAACTTGTTCCTTCTTAGACACAGCATCAGAAAAAGTACTTGCTTGTTTAGGAATATCCCACAACAACGTAAATTTCCCAGCCGTTAACAAACTTCGCCACTACCTGCCTTACACAGAAGATATCAACACTGCCATAACAAAAACGTAGAGGAATATACACTGAAGAGCCAAAGAAAATGGTACACCTGGCTAATATCGTGTAGGGCCCCCGCGAGCACGCAGAAGTGCCGCAACACGACGTGGGATGGACTCGAATAATGTATGAAGTAGTGCTGGAAGCAACTGACACCGTGAATGCTGCAGGGCTGTCCATAAATCTGTAAGAGTACAAGGCGGTGCAGATCTCTTCTGATTAGCACGTAGCAAGGTATCCCAGATACGCTCAATAATGTTTATGTCTGGGGAGTTTGGTGGCCAGCAGACGTGTTTAAACTCAGAGGAGTGTTCCTGGAGCCACTCTGTAGCAATTGTGGACGTGTAGGAGGTCGCATTGTCCTGCTGGGAATGCCCGTCGGAATGCACAGTGGACATGAACAGAAGCAGGTGATCAGACAAAATGCTTACGTATGTGTCACCTGTCAGAGTCGTATCTACCCGTATCAGGAGTCCCATATCACTCCAACTACAGACGCCCCACACCATTACAGAGCGTCCACCAGTTTGAACAGCCCCCTGCTGACATACACGATCCACGGATTCATGAGGTTGTCTCCGTGACCGAACACGTTCATCCACTCGATACAATTTGAAACGAGACTCGTCCGACCAGGCAACATGTTTCCAGCTATCAACAGTCCAATGTCGGTGCTGACGTGCCCAGGCGAGACGTAAAGCTGCAGTCGTCAAGATTCCATGAGTTGGGCTTCGGCTCGGAAAGCCCATATCGATGTTTCGTTGAATGGTTCACACGATGACACTTGCTGATGGCCCAGCGTTTAAATCTGCAGCAATGTGCGGAAGGTCTGCACTTCTGTCACATTGAACGATTCTCTTCAGTCGTCTTTGGCCCCATTCTTGCAGGATCTTTTTCCGGCTGCAGCGATGTCGGAGATTTGATGTTTTACGGATTCCTGATATTCACGGTAGACTCGTGGAATGGTCGTACAGGAAAATCCCCACTTCATCGCTACCTTGGAGATGCTCTGTCCCATCGCTCGTGCGCCGCCTATAACACCACGTTCAAATTCACTTAAATCTGGATAACAAATGGTTCAAATGGCTCTAAGCACTAAAGGACTTAACCTGTGAGGTCATCAGTCCCCTAGAATTAGAAGTCCTTAAACCTAACTAACCTAAGGACACCACACACATCCATGCCGGAGGCAGGCTAAATGGCTCTGAGCACTACGGGAGTTAACTTCTGAGGTCATCAGTGCCCTAGAACTTAGGACTACTTAAACCTAACTAACCTAAGGATATCACACACACCCATGCCCGAGACAGGATACAAAACCTACGACCGTAGCGGTCGCGCGGTTCCAGACTGTAGCGCCTAGAGCCGCTCGGCCACCCCGGCCGGCCCGGAGGCAGGATTCGAACCTGCGACCTCCTTTCTTTACAGGTGAAACAAGAAGAACTTTCTATACACGTGACAAAGAGCACACTGATGCTTTCAGTCTCAACCATTGCAACAAATTCACAGTAGCTAACCATATGTACATGAAAGGGCACAAAGTAAATGACATCCACGACAGTCTAATTGTATTTCGCGCAGAACATAACGGAAGAAAATTTATTTGATTAGAACAACAGAAACACCGTTACAGGATGAAACATTTCGTGGAAATACGTTAATGAACAACCTAATTATAACAGCCACAATTTTATCAGCAGTTTATAAAATTTATTTTTTCATAATGAAAATATAATGAACAGTTATAACCATTCTACGACATACAGTTACAACTGTTATCTGCAAAAAAATTCGTTTTGGAAATAACGCTTCTGTATAGACAAAAACATAACATTTTCGTATCATCTTAGAAACAACAATATACGAATATAAATAAAAATGTAACATCTTTGGACTTATATACTCTTTGACTGGTTTAAATTATATGCGAATCAACTGTGAAACTAGAAGTGTTTTTATGTACATAAATACGCCGATATACGCTGTACCTCAGAATTATAAAACAATAAGTAATTCTCTTTTTTGCCTTAGTTTTGTAGAACTTGTAGTTGAAATACTAGACATTGTATAACCTTCTATTAAGAGGATCAGTAGTAGCATGTTTTAAAAAAAAATTGTGTAAACTGATGAAGCAACTCAAGATGTCGTGTATTGATATTTAAATAACGATAAGTGACTGAAGGCACTTTGGTTTCTTATTTACGAAAGTAATATAGTCACGGCAACAATACAAAAGCAATGGCTAAAATTAAAATGGATAATTCTAAACTATTTCTACTGTCGTAGACTGTGAACAACCATTTCATTTTCTGTGTCAATATATATTCTAGGTTCTTTTCCTTTATTGTTGTTTCATCCCCGTCGCCCTATATGGGTAGGGATACAAATCGCCACTCTTCAGCCACAAAACAATAAAAAATTTAAAACGGGCATGAAACTGGGCCTGGAGGTTGTAAAAAATGAACGTTTAACACACTATAAAGACAGATAGTCAATTGCATAAGTTGAAACAGAAAATGCTCATTTGTTGATTAATTAAAATATAGACGTAGGTGAAGGGGAAATGAATGTTTCACATAGTATAGAAGACAGCTGGACAAATGCATAAGTTAAAACATAAAAAGCCGATATGTTGACTGATTAAAATAGATGAGTGAAGTGGTGAGTTTGTGTAGACTGGCAGGGTTAGGGGTATCATGGGACGTAGCATTCAGGGTACAATGTACAAGGGTGAGTGTGTGTGTGTGTGTGTGTGTGTGTGTGTGTGTGTGTGTGTGTGTGGGCGAATGTTTGGAGGAGAGATCTGGAAGAGTAAAGAAGGGTGTACTTCCGGTACAAGCCTTAGGATGTGGGTAGAGAGGAGTGGAAAGGAAGGGAGCCCGGACAAGGAGAGAAGGGTATCTGTTAATATATACATTTAAAAAAATTGAAGTCATCCACCGCGATTTCTGTCTGTGAGTTAAGATTAACCTCAGGACCTTATGTTTTCACTAAAAGAGAGATAGCTTTGACGAGGAAGGTCTGTTTATGCGATTTACAACCGCTAAGTAATGGCAGCAGTGAAATACATGTATTGTTATGTGTCTCATTTTTAACTGGCGTTTGGAGTGCCATTTCGTTGCAATGATGGGAGCTGCGAGCTGGTCAGCAATAGAGCAAACGTTATCATTCGGGAAACGCAGTAAACAACCGCCAAAACTCCACAGAGCAGCGAAGCATTTTGATCTATGGGAAAGAGCGTGCATGGAAACCAAAAGGTCACGGAATTGAACACTAGGCAGACGACGGATGTTTAAGTCTGCCTTTTAACCTAACATTTACGTCTCCAAGATGTGAAGGTCCGATAGAAGAGACACGTGGTTCGTCCTCTTTTTCCATTTGGATAACTGGAGTAAATTACGAACAAGAAAGTAACATTTAACTTGAAAATTCATCTATCAGAAGTAGTTTCAATATGCTATAACGCTGTAAACAATACTGTTGCAACTAATGAAAAATTAAACCTTATTGGGTTCAGTCATACTGACAGGTGCCTCAAATGTGGGTGAGACACAGGTGTAGATGTTGCAGGCAGTTCATGAACTGAAAATGGGTCACGAAAAGATCAGCGATACTCATAAACAGCTCGGAAACCAGTTACAATACCGACACACTCCTCTGACCTGACTCGAAGGACTAGCCAGAAACGAAAACCTACACTATGATGTGGTTGCTTGGACATTGTGTGAAATTAATCATTAACAGAAATGAGGACTACAACAACTACATATTACATGGAAACAGTGTATTTGCAAAGGAAACTGTTCCCAAACGTAAAAAAAGGACAAATATTACCAATATTATTTGAAAAACATGTAACTGAATGATTTATAAAAGGAACTCCACCATTATTGTTGAAATTCATGTGAAGGCTTTTTAAAGAAAAAATATTTTACTTGTATATTTCAACTTCATTTTTTGTGAAGAAAGTAAATGTGGAAAAATTGTTACAAATTCACAAAGTATTTAGGTTGTTTTATGCAAGAAAGAAGAGAAAAGCACTTTCTTTTACAGCAACTATTGGTTCTGGCGCTGCAGTCTGGAACCGCGAGCCCGCTACGGTCGCAGGTTCGAATCCTGCCTCGGGCATGGTTGTGTGTGATGTCCTTAGGTTAGTTAGGTTTAACTAGTTCTAAGTTATAGGGGACTACTGACCTCAGCAGTTGAGTCCCATAGTGCTCAGAGCCATTTTTTGAACAGCAACTATTAATGTGGATAAAAACAAATTTTCGTTCAGTACAGGCAGAGAAAACTACTGTTTTACAGTTGCAGAGACCTTCAGTGCTAGTTAATCTAGGGAAGAGTAATTTATTTTACGCCAAGAGGTAAGTCTGCTCTTTTGTGTTCGTATGATAATTAACCAAGTTGACTGACCTTGTCATTCCTTTAATGCAGCTTAATAATCTCGCCAGAGAAGGCATTAAGTGAAGAGCACAAGCAAGGGCTGAAAGGGAGGTATGAGGCCCAAAGTGACAATAAAATAAAATAGAAACTGCAAAGCACGTGCCTGAGAACTTAACAGTCGCGGGATTGAATCCCAAGTGAACCACGGATGTTTCACTCTGCCTTTTAGTGTAACATGTATAGCTCAATGAAGTGGAGATCCGCCAGAAACGATACTGTTTCGGATTCCACGTTAATCTGTAGGGCATGGAGACGCAAGTTACCGAAGTGGCGTCAAATTGGAAGAACTCCACCAGAGCACTGAGCCACAGGAAATTTTATTACCAGAATTCACACATCTATTTATATCTTTACTTATTTTTTGCTTGTGCCGTTTTTCCCGCGGATACGCAGGGTCGGCATGGTTAATCGGATGTGGCCGTACCTGTTATCCACACTACCAAGAGAAATTGCGTAATTTATGAAGGGCGATCAAAAAGTTTCGGTTTGAGGGTGTTGCTGTAACGTATGGCCGGCCTGAGTGGCTGAGCGGTTCTAGGCGCTTCAGTATGGAACCGCGCGGCCGCTACGGTCGCAGGTTCGAATCCTGCCTCGGGCAAGGATATGTGTGATGTCCTTAGGTATCGTATCGCGACATTGCTGCTCGCGTTGGTGGAGATCCAATGCCTGTTAGCAGAATATGGAATCGGTGGGTTCAGGAGGGTAATACGGAACGCCGTGCTGGATCCCAACGGCCTCGTATCACTAGCGGTCGAGATAACAGGCATCTTATCCGCATGGCTGTAACGGATCGTGCAGCCACGTCTCGATCCCTGAGTCAACAGATGGGGACGTTTGCAAGACAACAACCATCTGCACGAACAGTTCGACGACGTTTGCAGCAGCATGGACTATCAGCTCGGAGACCATGGCTGCGGTTACCCTTGACGCTGCATCACAGACAGGAGCGCCTGCGATGGTGTACTCAACGACGAACCTGGGTGCACGAATGGCAAAACGTCATTTTTTCGGGTGAATCCAGGTTCTGTTTACAGCATAATGATGGTCGTATCCGTGTTTGGCGACATCGTGGTAAACGCACATTGGAAGCGTGTATTCGTCATCGCCATACTGGCGTATCACCCGACGTGATGGCATGGGGTGCCATTGGTTACACGTCTCGGTCAGCTCTTGTTCGCATTGACGGCTCTTTGAACACTGGACGCTACATTTCAGATGTGTTACGACCCGTGGCCCTACCCTTCATTCGATCCCTGCGAAACCCCACATTTCAGCAGGATAATGTACGACCGCATGTTGCAGGTCCTGTACGGGCCTTTCTGGATACAGAAAATGTTCGACTTCTGCCCTGGCCAGCACATTCTCCAGATCTCTCACCAATTGAAAACGTCTGGTCAATGGTGGCCGAGCAACAATACGACAGTCACTACTCTTGATGAATTGTGGTATCGTGTTGAAGCTGCATGGGCAGCTGTACCTGTACAAGCCATCCAAGCTCTGTTTGACTCAATGACCAGGCGTATCAAGGCCGTTATTACGGCCAGGGGTGGTTGTTCAGGATACTGATTTCTCAGGGTATGTGCACCCAAATTGCGTGAAAATGTAATCACATGTCAGTTCTAGTATAATATATTTGTCCAATGAATACCCGTTTATCATCTGCATTTCTTCTCGGCGTAGCAGTTTTAATTTGCCAGTAGTGCAGTTAGGCCAAGGCGCGTCTCTGGTGTAGTAATCGATGAAATAAAACTACAGACGCCTCAGATCCTCGTGAATAGTACAAGGACGGTGTAATTAGACAGAGACCGTGAGATGAGGGGGAGACGAGGACGGGCTGGCGTGCTGCCTGCAGCTTTTTCGAGACGGCCGAGAGTCAACGTCCGGCGCCGCCAGCTGCCACCGGAAGCGCTGGCAGAGTCACGCGAGCCGCACGTGACGGCGGCGGTCACGCTGCGGCTGCACAGACCTCAGGCCTAGACCACGCTGTGCCCTGGGATCGGCCGCCACGATCGGCCTTCTGGTATTTGACTTTGAGATGCGGCGGAGCCGGCGCACATGCAAATGCACACGGCGAGAGATAGAGAGAGAGAGGGAGAGAGAGAGAGAGAGCGACGACCAGCGCGACGCGACGCGACGCCAAGACTAATCGCCGGGTCAGGACGACGGCCCCGGCGCCCTGCAGCCCATCCATCCCTGTCGCCGAGTGTGCTCACCACCAGGGGCCACGGGGCGTGCGCCACCTTCCACCGCAGCCAGCCACTGTCACAGCGCTGACAAGTGTCAACCTGTTATCCACACTAACCAAGAGAAACTGCGTAATTTATGAAGGGCGATCAAAAAGTTTCGGTTGGACGGCGTTGCTGCAGCGTGTATGCGACGTAGCGCCACTACGGCGCGCTTATATAAGGACCCACATGTAGGCAAGGGATGAGTGCGGCATTCGTATCTTTCCTAAGTCCGTGCGGTAAATGCGGAAACGTGAACTGTGACGCCGTTATTGCGAAATGTGTCCAAACAGGACCAACGTGCTCTTATTCTTTTCCTGCCTGCCGAAGGAAAAACAATCGGAGAATGAAGAGTGTGTATGGGGCAGCAAGTCTGTTGAAGAACGGCGTGGTGGAATGGTGCGCTGTTGATTCATGATAGTGCACCTTTCCATATCGTAAATGTCGCGTTATACCATCTCAAGCGAGAGACACTCGAGCACACGCCCTATACTACTGATCGATACCCATGCGATTATTTCGCCTTTGGTTCATTAAGAAAGGTCTTCAAGGTTCAAAGACCCCTCTCGGAGAAGGATGTCCAGCACCCAATGAGCACTCAAGGAGAGACTTCTTCACGCAGGAGGACACGGTGTTTTACCAAACGGGTATCTTCAACTTGTTTTTTGTCTTTTCTTTTGAAACCTCTCTATATCTACATCATACCCCGCAAGCTACCTAATGGTGTGTGGCGGAGGGTACTTTCGGTACCACTATCTGATCCCTCCAACCCTGTTCCACTAGTGAATAGTGCGGGGAAGAATGATTGTCGGTAAGCCTCTGTTCAAATGGTTCAAATGGCTCTGAGCACTATGGGACTCAACTGCTGTGGTCATAAGTCCCCTAGAACTTAGAACTACTTAAACCTAACTAACCTAAGGACAGCACACAACACCCAGCCATCACGAGGCAGAGAAAATTCCTGACCCCGCCGGGAATCGAACCCGGGAACCCGGGCGTGGGAAGCGAGAACGCTACCGCACGACCACGAGATGCGGGCGGTAAGCCTCTGTATTTACTGTAATTTCTCGAATTTTCTCCTCGTGGTCAGTACGCGAGATGTATGTGGGGGGAAGTAATATGTTGGCTGACTTCTCCCGAAAAGTGCTGTCCCGAAATTTCAATAGTAACTTTCTCTGTGATGCGCAACGCCTCTCTTGTAACGTCTGCCAGTGGAGTTTGTTCAGCATCTCCGTAACGCTCTCTCGCCAGCTAAACTATCCCGTGACGAAATGCGCAGCTCTTCGTTGGATCTTCTCTATCTCCTTTTTCAGTCCTGCCTGGCCGGCCGCGGTGGTCCAGCGGTTCTAGGCGCGCAGTCCGGAACCGCGCGACTGCTACGGTCGCAGGTTCGAATCCTGCCTCGGGCATGGATGTGTGTGATGTCCTTAGGTTAGTTAGGTTTAAGTAGTTCTAAGTTCTAGGGGACTGATGACCATAGATGTTAAGTCCCATAGTGCTCAGAGCCAGCCAGTCCTGCCTGATAGGGATCCCAGATAAATGAACAATATTCAAGAATCGGGCGAACAAGCGCCTTATTAGCCACTTCTTTCGTGGATGAGTTGCATTTCCTTAAGATTCTCCCGATGAATCTGAGTCTGGTGTCTGCTATTCCCACTATCAGTTTTATATGGTCATTCCACTCAAGGTCGCTCTGGATAGTTACGCCCGGATATTTTACGGCAGACGCTGTCTACAGCTGTTTGTCATCAATAGTGTAGCTGTACAGTAGTGGGTTTATTTTCCTATGAATGCACAATATGTTACATTTATTTACGTTCATGGTCAACTGCCAGAGTCTGCACCTTTAATCAGTTCTCTGCAGGTTATTCCGCAAATTCTTACTATCTTCTGGCGTTGTTACTTTGGCGTAGACAACTGCATCATCTGCGAATAGCCTTAAAGAGCATCCCGCACTTTCTTCTAGACCATTTATATATACTGTAAACGGAAGCGGTCCTATCACACTGTCCTGTGGTACTCCGGATATTGACAAACTGCCTATTGGCTTCTGTCTCGGGTTCTTCGGCCGACGTTCATGTAATTATTTTTCTGACGTTTCGCCAGCACGAGTGGGTGGCATTGTCAAAGCTTCACCCTCCATTGCCGGTGGTGAACTGGAGGCGAGCTCGCGGCCGCAGACTATATGTACCTGGCGCGCCAACGTCCGAGGGCTTCTCCGCGGTCATTTACGGTGCGGTTCTCCTCTTGCTACCTGCGACGGTCGTTCGCTGCAGTACGGGCAGCCAGGATCCGTTTACCTTAAGGCTTTCCTCTTTCTTGTTGAAACTGTTCGCGTGTTTTTGGATTTCTACAGCTTCTCTGAACAAGCGCGTGTGATAGTGCTTCTCTACAGCCAGAACTTCCGTGTCGGCGAATTTTATTACGTGGTCGGTCTCATTCAGTGCGTGCTCTGCCACGGCCGATTTCTCCACCTACCCCAACCTGCAATGTCGCTTATGCTCTTTGATCCTGGTGTTAATTGATCGTCCAGTCATTCCGACATAAACTTTTCCGCATGTGCATGGTATACGGTATATTCCCGACATTGCAAGTGGGTCTCTTTTCTCCTTCGCCGATCTAAGACACTCTTTGATCTTCCTTGTCGGTTTGAAAATCGTCTTTACGCCGTGTTTGCGCAATATACGGCCGATTCTGTCCGTCACTCTGGGAATGTATGGCAGAAAGGCAGTACCCGACATTTCTTTTTCTGGTTCCTTACTTCGCCGAGTGTTTGGCTCTGTTACACTTCTAATGTAACAATTTTGTACTCCGGATATTACATTTGCATCTGTCGGTTTAATTCCGTTAAGATCGACATGTTGAGCTCTATCTGCAAAAAAGTCTTGAATCCAGCCGCAAGTCTGCTCCGATACTCCGTAAGCTCATGTTTTTTTCATTAAACGGAAATGCGGGACGGTGTAAAATGTCTTACTGAGATCAAGGAACACAGCACCAAACTGAGTGCCGTTGTCCACTGTGGTGTGGATCTCGCTGAGGAACAGAGCGAGCTGAGTTTCGCAGGATCTCTGTTTGCGGAATCCATGTAGATTTTTATAGAGGAGATGTTCATTTTCCAGAAACGTCATAAAACGTTCAGATGTGTGTGAATTCCTAAGGGACCAAACTGCTGAGGTCATCGGTCCCTAGACTTACACACTACTTAATCTAACTTAAACTAACTTATGCTAAGAACAACACACACACCCATGTCCGATAGAGGACTCGAACCTCTGGCGGGAGGGGCCGCTCAATCCGTAACATGGCGCCTCAAACCGCGCGACCACTCCGCGCGGCCCAGAAACGTCATAATTGTTCAGCATAAAACGTGTCCCATAATTCTACAACAGACTGACGTCAACGATATAGTTCTATAATTGTGTGGCTGTGTCTTACGGCCTTTCTTAAAAACGGGAATGATCTGCGCTTTTTCCAGATGTTAGCTACTTTTCGTTGCTCAAGCGATCTACGATAAACTACTGCTAGAAGGGGAGCAAGTTCTTCCGCATAATCTTTATTGAATCTTAAAGGTATCTCATCTGGTCGTGACGCCTTTCCACTACTAAACGATTGTAGCTGCTTTTCAGATCCACGCTCGGTTATCTCACTATCTGCCATTTCGGCGTTCGTACGACGATTTAAACGAGGGACAGTGTTACGATCTTCCGCGGCGAAAGAACTTCGGGAAACCGAATTCAGTATTTCGGCCCTCTCTATGTTATCTTCCGTTTCGGTGCCGGTGTGGTCGCTGAGAGAATGAATAGATGATTTTGAGCCACTTACTGATTTTACATACGACCAAAATCTCTTGGGGTTTTTACTCAGGTCGTTTGACAACGTCGTACGTTCAAAACCATTGAACGTTTCTCCCATTGCTCTCCTTACGCACATTTTCGTTTCGTTCAGCTTTTGCTTGTCAGCTACGTTTTTACCTCTCTTGAATCTGAGATGAAGTGCTCTTTGCTTACGTAGCGCTTTTCTAACACGGCTATTAAACCATGGTGGATCTTTCTCATCCCTTAAAACATACTTGTCTAGCGCATATTGAACGACGCCTTTGAATTTTTACATTTGTTCTCCACATCTTCGTCCTCATCACCGAATATTTGATGCTGACTGTAGAGATATTCTGAAATTTGTGTCCTGTCACCCTTGCTGAGCAAATACATCTTCCTACCTTTCTTAATATTCCTTGTCTTTTTGTGCCTTTTATGTCTGTTTTCTCTGTCTTTGCCTGTCTGTTGTTCCCACCTCCTCTACATCCTTCTTAACTTCTACAAGAGCTCCTGAGGAATTTTGTGAATGGTCTCAGAAAATAAAGAATGGATCTAAATCTTGGTGTGGAAAAAGACGATCTATATCGTCTTAATCTTAGATTTTGTAAGCCGACTTCCTTTTGGGAGTCTGTGTAAACAACGGACACCGTGCCGCTGCCTGTTACTTGGTGTCAGGATTGTACTTGTAGCACCAGGTCTCATCTCGTGTAATGATGCTGACAACCAACCACGGATCTTGGACCGCCTCCACAAGAAGCGTTTGCTGACAGTTTCCAACAGCTTTACAACCGAAGTCAGAAATACGTTGTACCTAATGGTGACTACTTTGAAAGCCATTAAAGGTACTTTGTTTCTGATTCTTCTTTCCTTTATTATCTGAAGCTATTCACTGAACTTTTCAGACTCACCTTGTATAAATCATGACCTATGACTTCTAATTTTTGTCAAAGAAGTTGATTTCTCTTTGGTCAGTCTCTTGCAGTCCTTCGCTTTCTCACTGTATCTATTATATTCTCGGTTTATTCATACTCTTTCTTGTTGCTTCTCAATTTCCAAATCACATTTTGGTACTTCCGGCCCAAAATTTTTCGAATTATTCTTCTTTATTTCTGCTCCCAGCTATTTAACTGTGTTTATGGGGGGGGGGGGGCATTCTTAGGCCTATGACCCTCGGCTTCAATCACCACGCAGAAATGCCCCAATTTTGTATTGTAAATGTCGTGTGACTAGTGACTCGAGTCGGGTAGACCGTTCGCCGGGTGCAAGTCTTTCAATGTGACGCCACTTCGGCGACTTGCGCGTCGATGGGGATGAAATGATGATGATTAGGACAACGCAACACCCAGTCCCTGAACGGAGAAAAATCTCCGACCCAGCCGGGAATCGAACCCGTGCCCTTACGATGAACATTCTGTCACGCTGACCACTCAGCTGCCGGGGAGGACAACTTTGTATTAATAGATAAAGAGTGTCTTATTTTATGTGGTCTTTATTAAATGGAATGCCATTTACATTTTCCTGGATCTGTTTATCTTACCTGCT
Source organism: Schistocerca serialis cubense (assembly GCF_023864345.2). NCBI lineage: Eukaryota > Metazoa > Arthropoda > Insecta > Orthoptera > Acrididae > Schistocerca > Schistocerca serialis. Next base: position 793,456,391 of record NC_064639.1, on the reverse strand, counting down.
TTGTTCAGAGCATTTGGCTCAATTATATCTCCCAAGTATTTAAATTCTGAAACTTTGTTTATATTCTCATATTTTGATTCCATATATTTTGGTGCATCACTAGCCCCCACGAAGCTAAGCAGTCAGTATCAACGTTCTACCTCCTTCATCCAAGCTGGACTTTATTGATTCCTTGCTCTTCAGTTCTTTTTCTCCATTCTTGTAATGCTTTCTACGAAATGAAGTTTCATAATAATGGGCCATACTTTCCCCCTGTCTCAAGCCTGTTTTAATTTCGATAGCTTTTGATATTTCACCTAAAAATTACACTTTCGAAATTGTATTAGTCAAGTTTGCTTACTGTTTTATCGTCAGATCCAAGTTCTTCTAGGAAGCTGAATAGTATATATCCATCGAAGGAATCATAGACATTTTTAAAATCAGCAAACGACACATAAATATTTTGCGCTAGAAGTTTGTTATTACATTTTTTTCATGGTTTCCTGGGCCCATGGGAGGCAGAACTACTCAAACGTGAGGCGAGTCACTACACAGATCACGAAAACTGTAATTTAAGAAACATTAAATACAAGCATTTTAGTTTAGGATTTGCCGTGAATGTTATTTATTACAATTGAAACTACAAGTGTACTGCTACCAGTGACAGTTTATTTCATTTTCGACAAGCATTTCACAGGTATAAACCTGCACGACCAGGGTGTCAATTAATAAGCTCTGTATGTGTTGTGTGTACGATTTTGAGGTAACCCGTGAAGCTTTCTAGAAGGAGAGGAAAAAAACAAAACACTAATTTAGTATAAGTGTCAAAATGTTGTGGAGGGCTTTAACTACAAAGATGAACAAATATAAAAACAACTATCTCCAGCGGCCATAGACTGTTTCATGTCGTGTTTACATCATACACACATTGTATACAGTGAAGTGAGTAAAGCTGGCGTATTATAAGGTAATAACTGGAGAAAACGGGTAAAACAACAATGTTACCGTGGTGCAGCTTTAAACCTCTGGAGTAACTAGTTTTGTTAAAGTAAATTGTGACTGGTTGTAGTAAATCAATAAATAAAATAAAAACAACACAACATAACATTATATATACATTACGTCTACATCTACATCCATACTCTAAAAACCAATGTAAAGTTCATGGTAGCAGGTCTTTCCCTACTGCACCACATACTCGTAATGGATTTCCTTCCCAAATGAAGGCAACAATTTTCCAAATACGCTATATTTATTTAGATTTATTCTTCGTACCACCATCTATTTCGGCTTTCTAAGGTGCGCAGCGAATTTGTAAATCGTGATACGTCTTCCTTCCTTCCGCGTCCCCCAGCCTCGTCAACACTGCTATCGTGCTAGTGCTTGGCTAGGGGGTGTGGTCGGCGGTATATGTAACGCAGTTAGCGCCACTCTGAGGTTTGACGGGGCCGTACGAGACGGAGAACATAGTCTCAATCAGCGTAGCATTTCGCTCTTTGGCATTGCAAAGTGGAACTCAGCTGACGCACAGACAATACTGGGAACCCTTCTCCAAGCTGCTACACCAAGGAGCTGCCTACGGGAATGCCCAACGGTCAGTGCGGGGCTTGACCGCTTTGTGGAGAGGCTGGTGTCTTTTGCCGGGTATGAGAACTGTGATTGCAGTGGAGCTGTGAAAAGGGAGTTTTGCAGTACCTACGTCCTATAGAAGCCGACGGCTGCAGGTTGGTGATTAATTGACCCCATATAGTGTACAGTGTAAACTACAATTGGTGCTCTGAGTGTACTAGTTAACAAGTACTAATAAGCACCGACAGTCTGTTATTGTAGTATTATGGTTGTTGTGTGACGGCACGTTGGGCATTCGAATGCGTTCTCAAAAGGCGAGAGCCATTTTTATTTCGTGAACTGCATACCGTGAGCATTAGTGATTTCTACGTTTTATTTTAAAGAAGGTTATATTACTTTTATTACGCTGTGAGCGTGACTGATTGGGTTTATTTCATTTGCACAAAGAAAGTTACCTTGTTACTTTCCTCTATGCGTGTGTTTCATTTACATGTTTCACTGTACTGAATATTGAACTGAGATACACGCGTGGGTAATCCTGAGGATATTTGACAGTAGACGGTGGTAGTGAGTGGTTGGTGATGGGAGTAGTTCTAGAACAATGTTTAGCTGCATGGTATGATACTCATCTTAATTAAAGCAGAGGGTTCTCTTAGTGTCCTGTGCTTCCTGCAGAAGCCATGGGCGACGTATTCTGACAATAATGTTTGTTGGAGATCTAACATTTGACGCTCTGGTCCATAGAACGCTAGTTTTGTTTCTCCTGATAAAGACGTTTTACTGAGTAGTTCCCCGCAGTAGATCAGATGGGGGACTATATTATTTCAGGAATATTTTACCCTAAAGGATGCCACTCATCATTTAACCATACAGTATAGCTGCATGACCTCGGCAAAAATTAAAGCTATATTTTCTCTTGCTTTCAACCTTCGCAGTACCAGCTCAGCAAAGCCGTTTTGGTTGATGTTACAAGGCCAGATCAGTCAATCATCCATTGCAGCTACTGAAAAAGCTGCTACCCTCTTCAGGAACCACATGTTTGTCTGGTCTCAACAGATATCCCTCCGTTGTGGTTGCATCTACGTTACGGCTATCTGTATAGCTGAGGCACGCAAGCCATCCCACCAACGGCAAGATCCGTGGTTCATGGGGAAATAGGAATGTGGTTAAGCTACTATGAACAGCCTGGTGAACGCATTATCATAGCCAAAATGGACACCAAGCCCACACCTCAGAAGTACAAGTTTCTATGCCAACTAGCTCCGCAGATTATGAAGAGATATAAAGTACCAATATCCTTATGGTTTGTTGAGAATAATCATTTTTGCGGTAAGATGGCTGAATTTAAGGTGGTAGACTGTAAATCTACTTATGAGATGTTTCTCTCTTACCATGTTTTAGGCCTTATATTCAATTATGATTCTAGACTGCAATTCTAGAGGTGTAAATTTTTACTAAGGCCTAAAAGATTATTCTTTTAATTATAACTTTGAAGGTTATTAGTTTAGTTAACTTAAGTCCTTAGTATAATGAGATTAAGGTTGATGTTGAGATTAATCCTATTGTTGAAATTATTACTGTTATAGGAAGAATAATTCTTGATTTTTGAGACTTTATTTTTATAGATCATGAATTTTCTGTGTATGACATAATTAGGGCTGAGAATCTAATACATATATACTAATAAAGTGTAATTGTAGTTAATACAACCATAATGGTTATAATAGTTGTTATGTTATTTTCTATTAATGACTGTATTACAATTCATTTTGGTAGAAATCCAAGGAATGGTGGTAAACCACCTAGGGATAGGAGAGATAAAAATATTATGAATTTAATTTCAGTTTTTATATTTCTGACTGAATAAATTTGGTTTATAAAAAAAAGATTTATTTGCTTAAATAATAAGACCATAATTAATCTTAATAGTGAGTAAATAATAAAGTATAGTTCTCAGATGTTTTCTCTAACTGTTAGGGATCTAATTATTCACCCTAAATGTCTAATTGATGAATATGCTAGAAGTTGTCGTAGAGATGTTTGATTTAAACCACCTATTGCCCCAATAATAATTCTTAGAATGATAATTGTTCAAATGAAAGTTCTTAGTTGAATGCAATAAGATAATACCATTATTGGGGCAATTTTTTGTCATGTTATTAGTGTTAAACAGTTATTTCATCTTGAAGCTCCTATTACTTCTGGAAATCAGAAATGAAAGGGTGCAGCCCCAATCTTTAATAATAATCTAGATCTAATTATTATTGATGGAATAAATTCTGTTTCTCATCCTATTGGATACTTTATTTGAATCAGCAAAATTGAAAATAATAGTATTGTCGATGCTATTGCTTGGACAATAAAATATTTAATTGATGACTCATTTATTATTATATTTTTATTACTTGTTAGGAGCAGAATAAATGAAAGTAAGTTGATCTCAAGTCCTATTCAAACTCCAAATCAGGAGTTTGATGAAATGGACAGGATCGTTCCTATCATTAATGTTGATAGGAAGAGAAGTTTTGTAGAGTTGTTGGTCATTAAAAAGGAGAGGATTGCTACCTCTATAAATGGGGTATGAACCCATTAGCTTGTTTAGCTTACCTTTTTACATTAAGGTGTATGATGCACATTAGTTTTTGATACTAAAGGAGGTAGTTTAATTCTGTCTTATGTAATTTTTAATGAAGGTAATTTTTATTTACTTGATTTACCCTATCAAGGTAACACTTTAATCAGGCACTTCATTTATATTTAATACATAAATTAAAATTTTGTTTTAAAATTTGTTTATGTATTATTTTGGTTATTTCTAATTAATTTATGTCAGTTCGGATAATTTGAATATATATTATATATAATAAATAATTTATATTAATATATGACATTTAATTAAATTTAAATACCTATAATGTTATTTTATTATTATTAAATGATTATTTTAATACATTTATTTACCTAGGATTATAGCTACTTATGTTTTTAGCTTAAAACAGGTTATTATATTATAAATTATATAATAATATGTAAATTAATATTAAATATTATTATAATTGGATATAATAAATATAATTTATTATATTAAATATAAAAATATTATATTAATATAAATAATTATATTAATTATAATAATATAATTTAATATATTTTCTATAATTACATTATTTAACTAATTAATATTTAAGTTAACTTAATATAAAGTTAATTTTATATTAATAACATATTACATTAATTTACATAATTGTATAAAATATATTTATTATATCATTTAATCTTTCTTTATTATTAGTGAAAAGAAAGATTAAATAAGAAAGAATATAATACATTTATTGGTATACATGTTCCATATTAATCTTTATTTATATATAATAGAGAAGTTGTTGTGGTCATTCGAGGGTGCGTTTCTTTTTTTTGTCATTTTTTGTGTTTTTTTCTTTTTTTTCTTTAAATATTTGAATCTTTTATTTTTTCTTAATTTTATAAATTTTCAAATTTCTTATTTTGTTTCCAAAAGTTTTATTCTTGCTTATTTATTCACTTTTTCTTTGTATTATATGTAAGTTTTGTTAAACTAAATGTTCTTTTTGCAGTAATTTGATTTAATTATCAAGTGATTTTGGATTTAGCAATTGATTTAGTATCGGCATAATTCGTGCCAGCAGCCACGGTTATACGATTGATACAAGTGAATATTATTGGTTAAAACAGTTGTTTATATTTTTAGGGTTAAAATATAGATTTGTAAGGTGAAATGTTAAAATTTATTTATAGCTCTTCTTATGAATCTGTGAAATTTAAATAATAAACTAGGATTAGATACCCTATTATTTTAAATGTTAATTATATTTACCAGTGTACTATTAGTTAAGGTCTTAAAACCCAAAGAATTTGGCGGTATCTCATTCCTAACAGAGGAACCTACCCCGTGATTGATAATACACGATTTACTCTACTTAATTTATTTCTTTGTGTATCTCCGTTGGAGCGATATCACCTCCTCTGTCTCTCCTCATTCAGGTACCAGCCACATCTTACAGAATCATTTAAGAGGTGTACACGCGTTAGCTGTAACTTCAGTCGTCCATATTTAAGGAGTTATAATCTATTGCATCAGACCCTGCAGCTTTGCTGGTTTTCATCTGCTTCACAACCCCATGTATCTCATCTGATGTGATGTCATCTGCTTGATATACAAACTAGTTCCTTTCATCCTCTGAAATTGCTATTTCTTCCTCTTTGTACCTTATTTTCAACTCTTCTGTGTGTTATTCGTATCAGCACGTCGGACGCATGAGACGTTAAGCTGGTTGGCTAAATGTTTGATCAGTACATAAACACAAGGTCCAACCTTTTCCATAATGGAACTGCATTTTTGTTAATTATTATAGCGAACATCACTAACGAATTTCTGACAGGAAAATTGCTAACAAAACGAGTAGAAAAGGAGAACTACCATTTACAAATCCCTACAAACACACAAGCGGTTACGGGGATAGTCTACGGAGGGGAACGCAGGGTTTTCAGGTTATGCGACCAGTACCACGACTAGACCCTCTAAAATGGTGATACTTTCTTTTATAATACTATCTATCCTCTGCATCAGTCTATTTGGGTGCTGCTGTGAAATATATTACTGAAAGTGCTTGTTACCGCCAATTCCACAATAAGCTCATACTTTACGTAGATATCGGAAAAGACTGGTGTGGCCAACAAGTACTGTATGCTAGTGTTACAAAGTTTTCGACAGCACTCACTGTGTGTCTTTGGCAAAACTGCGAGGCCACAGATGCAATACAGTCGAAAATTGCATGACAACCACTGGCCTGGTACTTCAAAACATACGCGCAGCAACAAATACCAGAGCTCCTAACTGAACAAGTTACCAATCAGAGGGTTCATCGCAGTATTTTCATCAGCTCGGGTTTAATAAACCATGCCCGATACGAACGTTTCAGAATATGGTGGGAACGACCAGCAATATTCGTGACATAAAACGCAACAGGACTGCTCAGAGTATTTGCCGTTCTATTGGGAACTGAAAATATACAGGACCCTTGTCAATACTGAGAAAATGTCAGACTGTGTGCAGTGCCGCACTGTGATGCGCTCTATATCCTTTCAGGAATGCGAGTGAGCCGTGATGCGAAATTTGTGGAAAGCTCTTTATTGATCAGCCGTCAGCCAGGAGTAAAATCTGAAGTATTCGGGTTTCAGTCTAGGCGTCCGTATTCTCTGGCAGGTGAACGTTAGCACAGTCCCCGATGTAATGAACTATCGATGTTACCGACTTCATACACTTTATTAATTACTTCAGCCCTGCGGTAAACTGCAGTCGTGCGCTTCGCTATTAAACGTTCTTTGCTGTCGTCGAGCTCACAGAAAGAGTGACATCTGTCAGCTTACAAACTTTTTACCATGTTTCGTAAGGCGCCCTTTGAAGCCTGGTGTAGGAGAAGAATCCTAAGAATTCCATGGACTGATAGAATGACCAGCGAATAAGTATTCAACAACATAGGAGAGAAAAAGTGCCACAGAACGGAGAGACCGACTGTCTGGAAACCTATACAGAATTGACCACTTATTGTGAAAATAATGGAAGGAAAAATGCATTCGAACAATGCACGAACAAGAACATGACACCGGGCAGACAAAGCAAGATGTGGGATTAACAACGTACTCTGAACGGAAGAGACTTGCGGAAGATAAGGTAAATGGAAAAAAACGGATGAGGAAAAAAAAATCAGTCTGAAATCAACAAATAATTCACTTTGTAATCGAAACAAATATCTCTTAACAGCAAAATGACCCAGTTGGCGAAACTATTGTAAATGAGCATTGTTCTTCAGTTACAGAGCTGACGGCAAAGGTCCATTATTTTGTCCACACTCGTTCTGTAAAGGTTACAAAAATCCAAATTCTGTGCCTACTATGACAAATATACTGTAATAGCGTAGTTTCATGTTCAAGTAGGGATGAGAGACGTTTGCCAATTCTGAAAGCAGTTCGTCGCCATTAATCGACAGGCTAATTCCAATCAGCGCAGCCCTTGATTTTTCAGTTTATTAAACATGTAACTTTTACTATTGTATTAACAACAGCTTCCGGAGAGCAGATACTAATTTTGTACTGAACGACAAACTGAACTTGACAGTACCGACAATTGCTGTTTATTGAGCGGATACTATAATTACGATTATTTAATTTGTGAGGATCCTATATCCTTATACATCCAAGTTGTGAATTTTTGATACCACATTTTTATTTTATCTTTTCAGTTGTTTGCATCTCTGGTGAGTTGGCCGACATTTCTCGCAGATCTCTGACTGACACTAACGTTGTGTGGGTCGACAGTGTTGCGTGCGGCTGCTGAGGGAGTTGCGGCAATGTAACAGTTTAGAACAGTACGAGTCTGTAATCGGAGTGTCGAATGAAATAACAATGATTACTCGCATGTCAACTGAATTTTATAAATATGTTCTAATTTGCAACAATCTTTACTGGGAGGGAATGTTCGAGTGCATCACTCACTCAAAAAATGGTCCACTCATGTCAGATCCTAAATAAAAAGGGTCACAATAATTAATGGCATGTTGAGTCACGATCGTTCGCTGTGATAGAGAAAGAATAAAAACGACGCTATTCAGCTTGTAATAGAGACGGATTGTATCATAAACTTCTCCACATTTTTCTTTTGTACTTCACATTGCCGGCCGTTGTGGCCGAGCGGTTCTAGGCGCTACAGTCTGGAGCCGTGCGACCGCTACGGTCGCAGGTTCGAATCCTGCCTCGGGCATGGATGTGTGTGATGTCCTTAGGTTAGTTAGGTTTAGGCAGTTCTAAGTTCTAGGGGACTGATGACCTCAGAAGTTAAGTCCCATAGTGCTCAGAGCCATTTTTTAACTTCACATTATTCTGCAAACACTTCCAAATGAATTGCTTTCCTCTCTAGTATAGTTTCTTAACGAAATTATAAACCAGAGATGCATATACCATATTGCAGGAGAGAAACACAGTCAACTTGTTTTAGTTGTTTTTAGCTGTTTACAGGTAGAAGGTTTCCTTTTCTGCGCGATTCTTCTTTTTTCAGATATTGTCAAATAAAATTTACAGTGCAAATAACAAGCAAGATATGAACGAGACTGCACGACAGATCACACTACGACTTCAATATCTCTGTTTTTAGCTTCAAACAGAAAATATTTACCTAACCTTCAAAGTCAGCAAGACGTTCTGTGTTTATTAATTCTTTTGGGAATTGGAAATCTCCGTGACAGTAAGAAGGAAAAAGTAATGCCCTCCGCGATATTCCTGTCGATTTCTGTCACTGGTATGTTTCTTTGTGAGAAAAAATGGATATTTATTTGGCTACTTGCGGTTACCATTGTGCCGCCTGAAGCGGTGATCCGTTGTTCGCTACATAGTACCATATGAGTTTTTTCTGTGGTCGAAAAGTCTCGAACGCATCCACTCACACCCCTGACGCTAAATGAGAAGCTGCTCGCATAAATACAAACCTGACACGGGAGACGACCAAGTGGCGTTATATCAGAAGACTATACCAGGCTGGGTGCCGCGGTAACGTCTTCATCTCCTTCGAGAAGAAAAAATAAAAAATAAAAAATAAAAATAAAATAAAAAAGATATACAACGTTCGTCCGCAACTTAAAATCCATGGAAAAATATTTAAATTTTATTTTTAATGAATGTAATTATGATTTAATAAAGCAACTTGTGATTTAATTAAACGTCGTAGTTGGATGACATTACTTGGCACCAAGTACTAAACAGTTTATTGACTGCATTTCGTAAGACGATCGTAGTCTACAGGTACTTTGGTATTGTTAACATCCAGATTTCACCGAGTGGTATCTTCAACATCACAAATTGTCCTTTGAAAATCTTCTTTAATAAAAAGTCATTGATGCTAGCACATTATACAATGTAAAATGTGCCACAATCACTAATAATTTTATGTTGCTAACAACTTCACATTGCTGTAACATTACAGCATAAAACTACGATACAGACATTAAGCGCTTTATTTACTCCGTAAGTTTGTTGACTTTTGCGGTTTAGCAAACATTACTTCGAAAGTGTCAAACGGCTCTGCAACCAGAGAGTAAGGAATGTTGAAACCCTTCAGCCCATTATCAAAATATTCTGATACTGACGTCATCATCAGGCTTCGAAAAAAAGTCTATTGTTTCTTTGCAGTAAATAACATGTAGTGGTAATGGTAACAGGCTGGTTTTGTATCGGAGGAGGCTTGTCTTGGACGAGAATAACTGATATTTCGCACTTGGTCTGTGAACTCAAATGAAAATCAGCTTCTTGGAACAGAATTCAAATATCACAAGAGTTCGAGTTGTTTTCTGTCAAACGTTCTACTAGTAAATCTAGATCTACATCGATATGCTGCAACCCACTGTCAGACGCATGGCAGAAGCTACTTTCCAAGGTACCAGTCACTGGGGCTTCTTCACGTTCCATTCACGTATGGAACACGGCAGAATAACTGCTTAAACCCCTCTGTGCGCACTGTAATTTTTCTGATCTTGTCTTAGCGATCGCTACGGAAGAAATACTTAGAGGGTTTTAGCATATTCCTAGATCCGTCAACTGAAGTCCGTCCTTGAAACTTTGTAAGTAGGCTTTCACTACATTGTTTGCTTCTATCTTCAACCATTTGTCATTTATTTTTATTTTTATCTTTATTTTATTTTATTTCATTTTATTTTTCACTGTCTCCGTGACTCTCGGCCACGGTTCAAACAAACGTGTGACCATTCGTGCTGCCATTTCTTGTATACGTTCAGTAGTCCTCGTTAGCCCTCTTTTGTGCGGCTGTCAGAGATTTTCACAATATTATAGGATGAGAAGCACTTTTATAAACTGAACGACTCCAGTCGTGACGCATTGATACTGTAGTCATAGGGTAATACGTTTCCTCGCTTTCTAAAGTGCAAAAATATACATTCCTGAACATTTAAACCAAGTTGAAAATCTATGCACCACTGAAACCTTAGCAAAGCCTGACTAAATATTTCCGCAGCTTTCGCCACAGATTACAGGCAACTGCAACATCTGTGAAAATTCTAAATTTACTATTAATTATGTTTGCAAGGTCGTTCCGTGCTACGTGGCTTAAGTGTACATTTCAGCATGCTTGTCGGTTACGATACAGTGGTATGTGAATTACTGGCGTGCGACGTGAAAAGCTTCCACACGATAACTCAGTATAAGATACAAAGTGTGACTGGCTTAACACTATGGCGTTGTCTTTCGACCAACGCTGGGTGCTTGAACACGTTCTGACGCCTTGTACCACCTAATATAACTCTATAACAATCCGACGGCATCAACATTTGGTCAGTAGATATGGTATCTCAGAAAAAAAGTGTACCCGCCAACACGATGCTCAGAGGTGTGAAATTGTATCCATCCCGATACGTCTCCGCTAGTTTATTCGGCCACTGTTTTCACCTTATGCAAGATTTCAAGAAAAATTGTATAAAGACACAGAGGATGTGGCACCTTCAATCGAGTAGCCCTCTATTGGGCGTTGGGTCCAATGTCTTGCTGCATCAGTAACCTGCCGATCATCCACTTAACTGCTTCCAGCAGAGTGCATCGTACATTGGGCCAAACAGTTGCTCTTTGCAGTCTTCCGTTAGGAGGCGAGGAACCCAGCATGCATACACCTTTGGGTACCCCAACTGGTTGACGAGTATGTCAAGCACTCCGTCTTCAGGCCACAAGTGGCCCATCGGGACCATCCGACCGTCGTGTCATCCTCAGGTGAGGATGCGGATAGGAGGGACGTGTGGTCAGCACACCGCTCTCCCAGTCGTTATGATGGTTTTATTTGACCGGAGCCGCAACTGTTCAGTCAAGTAACTCCTCAATTGGCGTCACGAGGCTGAGTGCACCCCGAAAAATGGCAACAGCGCATGGCGGCCTGGATGGTCACCCATCCAGGTGCCAGCCACACCCGACAGCGCTTAACTTCGGTGATCTCACGGGAACCGGTGTATCCACTGCGGCAAGGCCGTTGCCCGACGAGTATGTCAGCATTACCTAATAAAGACGACCAGGTGAGCAGCTTGTGTTCGATTGTGATCCGTCGGTCTCCTCGAATGAACGTGTCCGAGCTTTCCAACACAGTTGTGTGCACCGGCCAGTACGCGGGTCACTGGACAGGTCTGCGCGACCTTGTTGCATGATTGCAGACGCCTCGCCCAACGACTCACCGTGCTTTTGTTCACTGCAAAGTCATCGTACACATTCATCAAGCACATATGAAAATCTGCGATATTCTGATTTTCCTCTAAAGAAACGTAATGACAGGTCTCTGCTTGCAACGCATTTCCATTACAGACGTTATTTTGGAGATTCCGTATAGCGCCATCATCTATCGGAACTTCATGAAATTATAGGGGCTGAAGCGGGAATATTCCATGATATCTTACAACAAACTCCGCCTTGTTTCAACGGAAGATAGCCGAGAAAAAAAATTGTTGCTTTACTTATTGAAACACACTCTCAATTTTCAGAAATTCTGTTCTTTCTATTGCCTATCTTCATATTATATTTTCTCCATGTCGGTTATTGTGTTATTTCGCTGCCCAAATAGCAGAACTAATTTATTACCTTCAGTGTCTCACTTCTATATCCAATTCCCTCTGCAGCGCCTTATTGAATTAGGTTGTATTTCATTACCCTAGTTTTAATATTGTTGATTTTCATTTAATAATCTCATTCGAAGACACTATCCAATCTGTATCACTGCTCTTCCAAGTCCTTTGCCGTTCCTAACAGAATTAAAATATTTTGTACGATGCCCTTTCCAGAGCTATGCGTGGGTGCGAAAAATGAACAATGAAGGTGACATGAATGAAAAAGTTATAAGCTTTTGAAATGAAGCCCTACGGGATATTGTTGAAGATCGGAAGGGTCGAGAAGGGAATGAAGACATTCTGCAAAGAGTCAACCAGAAAAATGCCTAACAAAGACCATAATGAATCAAAGATATAGAGTGACTGTGTAAATATTGCATCACTTGTTTCTCGCGACAGTAGAAAGATAGAATTGCAGGGGTAAACCTAGGTTGAAGAATATAAGACAGATGTTTGATAATGTAAGATACAGCAGACAGGTGTTAAAAGAAAGCAATCCAAAACTGCAAAAATGCATCAACCCCATTTAACGGACTGTGGCCGGGGATGGAACAACAACAACAACATCAAGAACAACAACAACAGCAAGTGTCTAGGTATGAATTTTACGAAGCGCACTTCATATAGTCTTGTACGAGAATGGGATGGCACTGCAAATAAAAGCGATTACTTTTTACATTTTACAGAGATCGGTAATCAAGAAAGTCCACCTAATTTATAAAGCATTTGCTGAGAGTCTTACATTCGACTTTTAGTGAGTTGTAAAACAATAGCTACGTCTGAAAGAAATCTGTGCACGTAGCAGAGTGATCACTGTATCTGCTGCATAGCATAGCACCTTAGTAAAGGCAGAAATATGTTCCATTACCTATAGCTCCTCTTGTAACGAGTTTAGTTGATTTTACATAGCTACGTGATCCACAGATGACATTCACAATAATCATTACGATATGGCACGTACAACTGAACAAAACTCGAATCTTTAATGGAGATTAAAACGGTGTGGCGGATTGTGACTTGAACCTGATGTGTTCGCGCAACAAATTTAAGTGACTATATTCATGTCATTTACAGGTTTTTAGTTGACGACTCATTTCTATTCAAGAATTCAGTTGCCGAATACAGGAAACAGTCGAAGAGAAACAACGTTAATCTATATTTGAAATTACTATTGTTTCCTGTTAAACGCCTTATGTCGGTAGAGAGCGAAAGAGTGTTACAGAAGGCTGTTTCACTGTTGTGCGTGCCCAAATTATATTTATTAGATTAGTGCAGATTTTTTCTAATATTTGTTAGCGAACATCTCTATTACTCTCAAACTGAAATGCAATTTTGACAACGAATCTGCCGGCCGCGGTGGCCGAGCGGTTCTGAGCGCTTCAGTCCGGAACCACGCTGCTGCCACGGTCGCAGGTTAGAATCCTGCCTCGGGCATGAATGTGTGTGATGTCCTTAGGTTAGTTAAACAGGTTTAAGTAGTTCTAAGTTCTAGGGGACTGATGACCTCAGATGTTAAGTCCCATAGAGCTCACAGCCATTTGAACAACGAATCTCATAAGGGAATAAATGTACACGCAGCAAAGAGCTAATATTTCTCTGCTGCTTACGTAGGCTCTTTCGAGGATACAGTTATAATGAGGAATCAAAATTTTGGCATAAACTGTTCTTATTTATTTTACAATTTCTTATGTTTGCATTTTTTTGTACCGTTACTGTACGGCAGCACGATGTAACTACTACGTGTCACTTTTTTCAATCATTTCCTAAAATAAGAAGTTTCAGAGCACATGTGGTTAATCGAAAGAAATAAAATTATTCTAATAGTTGACTCTAAAATTTCGTCGAAGATTCTTGTGAGGATGTTGTGATTATTCTAGCAACATGTGTAGTGACAGCTCGATTGTTTTCACCATTGGAAGAAGTGCGTAAATCACAATAACGTGGAACAGCCACCGTGAGAACCTTACCTGAAAACGTAAAGAAATATGCATTTTAGTCAGAAAAAAACCCGTACTTTTTAGAAAAATTATTATAGGCTACAAATAAATAAAGCAGTCCATACAGAGAATAAGTATACAAAAGTAAAAGTTTTACAGATACAGTAAAATCATATTATATGTTTTCATCGGTAATTTGTGACCACCTAATTATTCTTATCCCCGAACAAAAATTTTTTAGTATTTACGTGCGCATAGCAAATTACAGCGCATACAAGCCTTAACGTGTGAACACTGAACACAGTGCCTCAAATTATGTGAGCCACCCTCTTTTGGTTCCCACGATTTCTTTCTGAAAGAAAAATAGCACATAGCTAAAGTCAACCAAATGAAACTAGGTCTAGGAGCAAGTATATTTGAGAATTCAAATTAACACGAAGATATTTTTAAATAACACAATTATTGATTTAGTGTACAGAAATAACAAATAAGAATAAATCTGACTGAGCGCAAGTGAAAGAAATAAAATGGTTATATGTAGAAAAGATGAAGCCTTTTTAAAAAATAGGAAACCCAAAAACTAGATTACAAAGTTGGAACCTGGTCTTAGCTGAAGAACACGGAAATATGGAAACGTATAAATAGACGAAATTACACAAAGGTAGTGACTCTGGAGATTTTGTTTCTTGTTTTCGCTCCACTGATGATAAACAGTCACAAGTTTCAGAGGGTCTACTACGTTCTGTGTTGAACAATCGTTTTTTTTTCTTCAAATTTTTTTGTAAAATTTAAGGTTAGTTCCGCCAGAGGAAATAACATGTATCTTTTTTTTAATGAGGAAATGATGCGTGTTTTGCATGCTAAATCCTGCATCTTTTGTGACTGTCTCGATGGAACATGTCACATTTCGGAGCACTACAATGGCCTACTATTTCCAAAGGTACCACGCTTAATAAAGCATTGTGGTGTCAAGCGATCCTTTGGAATGATAAGTAGTTTACTTGTGTATCTTTGAGTTTTTACGTCGTAATGAGTACTGCATGAGGTCTGGAGATTACAACCAGAAGATGATGACACATCGTCACTATATTTCGGCTGATAAGCAAACATCCATTTTCAAGAGAGCTCTACAACTAGAAACTGCTTGTGCACGTCGATAAACTTATGCCAAATATTTGTCGCGGTGGAGCATGCACGTAAGTCATGGGCGTCGAATTTAGTGCTATCTGTCGAATATCGCTCCGACTGAGGCGCCCTGGTGCACGCGTAATGGCTGTATTGCATGGATGCTCTCTGTTGAATTGCGGGACTGCAGAGACAGAATTTTGTGGTGAAACAGGTGAAATTAACTTCACATTAAGCGTGAAATTGTGTCTCTTCGGAGAAGCTGTAAAAAAAGTTGAAAGCTGCCATCATGAATAACAAAATCTTTCGCTTAATGTAAATCCGCAAATTCCTTAATAATGTGTTTTTTCAAACTAGGGAGCAGAGGAACAGCAACACAGCCTTAGACAACATTTTTAATCATTCTTCATTACTAGATAGGCATTCTGTTAGTAAAAGGGTGAGTGGTCTTTCAGACCATGATGCACAAACTATAACACTAAAAGACTTTTGTATTCAAATAAATGTCACATATAATTACCAACTATGTAGGAAATTAATCCAACAGCAATAGAGAGATTTTTAAACCTCGCCAAGGAACAAGAGTGGCAGGATGTTTATAGCGCCAATAACATAGATGACGAATATAATGCTTTCCTTAACACATTTCTCATGCTCTTTGAGAGTTGCTTTCCATTAGAACGTTCTAAACGGGGTACTATCAGTAAAAGGCAGCCTGGGTGGCTGACTAATGGGATAAGGATATCATGTAGAACAAAGTGGGAATTATGTCAAAATCTTAGAAGGAGCCACAATCAAGCTACAATAGCCCATTACAAACAATACTGTAAGGTGCATAAAAATGTTATTAGGAAGGCAAAGAGTATGTAATATGCAAATAGAATAGCTAATTCACAGGATAAAATTAAAACCATATGGTCAGTTGTGAAGGAAATATCTGGTCAGCAGTACAAAGTTGACTATATAAAGTCAGTTCGTAGTAAAAATTTCCTGTTACTCATAAATCAGATATATGTACAGTGTTTAACAATCATTTTCTGACCATTACTGGTGAATTAAAAAAAAAATTTAGATTCTACAGGGAATTACACAACTCTCTTGGCAAATGCCTTTCCGAGATTTATGTCTGAAATACTTCTCTGTGATACAGACAAGGGGGAGATTGAGTCAATAATTAAATCACTGAAGACTAAGGACTCTCGTGTATATGATGGAGTGCCTAGCAGAATATTAAAGTACTGTGCTGCACATGCTAGCCCTGTATTTAGCCATATTTGTGTTTTTTCCTTTAGGAATGGTCAGTTTCCTGAACGTTTAAAGTGCTCAGTAGTAAGGCCGATTTATAAAAAGGGAGGAAGGGATACTGTAGACAATTTCTATGCCATCAGTGTTTGCTAAAGTTATTGAAAAGGCTGTGCATGTAAGGATAGTTGATCATTTTATATCACACAATTTGCTATCAGATGTACAGTTCTGCTTTAGAAGTCGTTTAACAACTGAAAATGCTATATTCTCTTTTCTCTGTGAGGTACTGGATGGGTTAAACAAAACGTTTCGATCGCTAAGCATATTTTTTGATTTAACTAAACCGTTTGATTGAGTTGATTACAAAATATTGCTCCAGAAGTTGGACCATTATGAAATAGTGGGAGTAGCTCACAATTGGTTCACCTCTTACTTTAGCAACAGCCATCAAAAGGTCATTATTCACAGTGTTGAGAATGGCTGTGATGTGGGGTCTGAGTGGGGTTCAGTCAAGTGGGAGGTGTCCAAGGGATCAGTCTTGGGGCCATTCCTGTTCCTTATTTATATAAATGATATGCCTTCTAGTATTACTCGTAACTAGAAAATATTTCTGTTTGCTGATGACACTAGCTTGGTAGTAAAGGATGTTGTGTGTTAGATTGTCTCGATTTCAAATAGTGCAGTTAATGACATAAGTTAATGGCGGGTAGATAATAAACTAACGCTAAATCACAGTCAGACTCAGTTTTTTACAGTTTCTAACACACAATTCAAAAAAACCTGACGTTTTAATTTTACAGAATGGGCATATGATTAGTGAAACTGAACAGTTCAAATTTCTAAGTGTTCCGATTGACAGTAAACTGTCGTGGAAAGCCCACGTTCAGGATCTTGTTCAAAGACTTAATGCTGCCATTTTTATTATTCGAACGGTATTTGAAGTGAGTGATCGTTCGACACGAAAATTAGGTTACTTGGTTTACTTTCATTCTGTTATGTCGTATGGCATTATATTTTGGGGTAACTCTTCTCATTCTAAAAGGATACAAACAAATACTTTCAGGTAAAACTTCCTAATTCTTTGCTTTACGTACGATTTCAGCAAATCTCTGTTTTTCAGAAACGCTTTTCTTGTTTCTGACAGTGTACATTCTACATCCTCTCTGCGCGGGTCATTGTCAGTCTTTGATGCCCAAATAGCAAAACTCGTCTACTACTTTCAGTGCCTCATTTCATATTTCAATTCTCTTTATCTTTTTTGGTTTAGTTGTACCACCCTTCTTTTACTTTTATTGACACTTACCTTAGAACCTCGCTGCTAGACATTGCCTGTTCTGTTCAGTTGATCTGCGAAGTGTCTTACCGTCTCTGACTCAACGTACTATCTAAGAACAGTGAAGTGTGGAGACATGAAACGAGAACAGTCATAGAGGTTTAATTGTGGATAAATGACAACTGTCTCGTACGGAACTGCATAAGAAATTGCATCTTTCTTACGCAAGAGATTTCTTAATGAAAGTTTTCACCTCCCATATTGAAATATCATTGAAGTGCCTGGGGTCCATAATTACATATATGGTCGAAATAACACAGGATATCGAGGGCATAAGTACGAGGCGTGTTTTTTTAAGTAAGTGCCGTTTTGAAATTAAAAAAGACGTGCTAAGATACTCAATAATTTTTATTTTTATATGAAAGCCTGTACCATAATCTACTTTTGCACATACTTTCCGTCAATATTGAGGCACGTGTCATAACGTTGAACCGGTTTCTGAATACCCTCCTCATAGAAGTCTGCCGCCTGACTTGTTAACCACTGCATCACCACTGTTTTGACTTCGTCATCGTCTTGAAGACGCTGGCCGCCCAGGCGTTTCTTCAAGGTAGCAACTGATGGTAGTCACTGGGCGCAAGATCAGGGCTGTACGGAGGATGATCTAGAGTTTCCCATCGAAAAGATGTGATGAGATCTTTGGTCTGATTCGCCACATGCGGACGGGCACTGTCTTGCAGCAAAACGATGCCCTTGCTCAACTTGTCACGTCTTTTGTTCTGAATTGAACGGCGCAGATTGTGCAATGTATTACAGAAAGCTGTTGCATTGATTGTGTCATTACGAGGCAGACATTCCACAAGCAATACTCCTTTTCTGTCCCAAAAAACTGTGCACATGATTTTCCGGGCAGAAATTGTTTGCTTAAACTTCACTTTTCAGGGTGAATCTGAATGTCGCCATTCCAAGGAGTGTTGCTTTTATTATGGAGTGACGTAGGCTACCCTTGTTTCATCGCCCGTAACAATTTGGCTTAAGAAATCATCACCGTCGTTGTGGTACCCCTCAAGGGAAGCCAATGCACTGTCTAAACGTTTGGTTTTGTGCACATCCGTCAACGTGCGCACAATTTTCGGTAATTCAAGTGCTCGGTCACAATGCCGTACAAAACACTACGAGAAACATTAGGAAAGTCATCCCGCAAGGAGTAAATCGTAAAGCGTCTGTTTTCTCTCACGTTATTGTCCACTTCCTGCACCAAACTTTCATTAACGACCGAAGGACGCCAACTCCGTTGTTCATCATGCACATTTGTGCGGCCATCTTTAAATGCTCTCACCCACTTTCTTACCATTCCATCACATAATGTTTTCTCCGTAAACTGCACAGATCTTACGATGAATATCGATCGCTTCTAGGCCTTCAGCACTAAGAAATCTTATAACAGCCCGTACTTCACAGTCGGCGGGACTCACGATTATCGGAGACATCTTAAACACTCAGTACACAACGTAAACAAGGAATAATCAGACTGTAATGGCATCAGTGCGTAGACAAGAGATGTAGGTACCGAGTGCGGATGCGCAGAACGCCGACCGCAGCCGCGGTGTAGCAAAACGGTACTTACTTAAAAAACACGCCTCGTAAAAGAAAATTTGCGTAGTCACCCACTTCTTCGAATCGAGGAAGAGACTAATAAAACATTGAATAATGTTAAATGACAGACGTCCGCAGAAAGATGATTAATATCTCGCGAACAATTCCATTTAAAAAAATCAGGGATACATTCTGAGGTCGGAAATCTATGAGCATTATTCACAGAGCTGCATATCGCCCCCGGAGGGATGGCTAACGTAACATTACAGTAACAAGCGCACTCACAGACATGTAAGCAGTCATTATTCCAATAGGAAGAATTCTCAATACAGAGTAATAAAAAGTATCTTCTCCCTCGCAGATTGCAGAGATTGTCTCGAAGCATATCATTTATATTCTGAGCACAGGAGTAACTATAAGGATTCCGTCCTTGAGTTGAAGTGAATTAACGGAACCACTCCACTAGTCATCCGCATTAGCGCCTGCATAGCGGGCGTAACGTGAGACGGCAGAGGTTCGATCTTTGGTGTGGGGTTGGCAGTTGACCCTCAACACAAACATATGTAAAATATTAATCGAAAATAGGCGGAAATACACGGCTGCCGAACAATCACTGCAAGTAGTGATGTACAGGGTGGTTATAATTAAACTTTCACTACATGAGCCAGTGTGGACAGAAAATTATTTACCGTACGGATACCAAACTTTATTGGAATCATGTTAAGACTGGGACTTGTGTTGTTAGTAGTAGTAGTAGTGTCATGACTTGCCGTTAGACGCCGGTACTGAAACGGCGGCGTAAGTTTGAAACCGAGAATCGGTGTGCGTTAGAGCTGCAGGCAGTCAAGAGGAATCTGGAGGAGGTGGGCGTGGGGCTTTACTCGTAAAGCTGTTTTGCCGAAACAGTAGGAATAGTGCTACTGCTCTTCGCGAGTATAGACATATTAATGGAATACCGAGAGGTCCTCCTACCACACCTGGGTTGAAGAACACGTGTAGGAAGTCCGACTTAAGAGGTGATTTGGGAATTGCTCATGGAAAAGTCCGACGGGCAATTGCGCCGCAAATTGTTGAAAAAGTTACTGTTTCCATGGTTGAGAATGTTGAAGGCAATGTGCGATCTTCAAGCAGCACACAAGCTGTGTAACGAAAGCCGAGCTGTCCATGGTACACCTTTCGAAAAACTGCAAACAATATTTATTGTGGAATGGCATCTTTAGAGCGAGTCCACGGCGTCGCGAATGCCGATGATCGTTACACGAACAACGTTTGTAACATGGAACCTAAACATAGTATACAATTAACAAATGTTAACCTCTCATGTGGAAATTAAAATGTGTTTTTTTCACTGGTTTATTCGTTATTTCTCTTTAGTATGTCCTTACAAACGTTTCCACAAAGTTACACTGTCCTACTATCATTCGTTTTTCGTAAGGGCCCTGTCAATTGCGGAAAGTGTAATTATAGCCACTCCGAACATTACATGGCTGACGATATGCGTACGGATGGACTTGAAATAAAATGACCACATAAAACCCATTGCAGGGAAGGCAGACGCCAGAAAGATTCGCTGGAAGAATCGACAGCAACTGTAGTCCCTCCACGAAGGAGGTAGCTTACAAAACCTAAGATCACCCTCGTCAGTCTGGGACCCGTGCCAGATGAGAGTGAAAGTTGAAAAAGATAATATCCAAAGATGAGCAGTTCGTTTGTTCACATGTTCGTTTAGCAAGAAAGCGTCACGGAGACATGCAGTTCCAGAAAATTGTTCAAATGGCTCTGAGCACTATGGGACATAACTTCTGAGGTCATCAGTCCCCTAGAACTTAGAACTACTTAAACCTAACTAACCTAAGGACATCACACACAGCCATGTCCGAGGTAGGATTCGAACCTGCGACCGTAGCGGTCGCGCGGTTCACGACTGTAGCGCCTAGAACCGCTCAGCCAACCCGGCCGGCCGTGCAGTTCCAGTGGTAATCGTTACAAGAGAGACGTTGTGTATCACAGTCTGGTTTAATGTTAAAATTAGGAGCTCGTACGTTGCTAGAAGAGTGAAACGATATAATGCTTCCTCCTACGTGTATCTCGCGAGAAGACCATGAAAGTAAATTTAAGACGTTCGAGCTCATGCAGTCGCTTATCACCAGTCGTTGTTCTCTCGCATAATTCGCGGCTGAAACATGAAAGAGAGGAAATGACAGAGTGGTGGGCAAAGTACTCTACGCCACACATACGGGGTATAAAGGTAGTTGTAGATGTAGATGTAGAACATAAACTTCATTCACTAATTCGAAATCGAAGGCTTTCCGGACATGAAGAACTCGTCTGTAAACAGTGGCAAGGGACAGTTGATGAGAAACAGAGTTACTGCACGTAAAACATGGGAAATTATGTGCTACCTGGCAGCTGTATTTCAAATTTCTGATTCGCTCTAATGGCAGCTTTGGCAGGATGTGTGCTTGTAAACAGTGGTGAGTGCCAAAAAGCATGATAACCAGCAGTAGTTACGCATGCACTGTTCGTGTCACGAAAGTACTTTTCAGGGACGATTTGTACGAATCTGAGAAATATGTGGATAACTACGAGTCAGATAAAGATCCTGCAATCATATTAAAGTGAAATTTATCCAAGCCAGTAAACGATGTTAATTCGCATCTTGCACCATTGTTCACGTGATTTTACGACACAGGGTGACGATACAAATATTAAGGGCCATCCTTAACATAATTTACGTGATATAGTAGGGTGCTTTGTAAAATTAATTTTATATTCTGCCTAATCACAAATTAATCTTTGAGGTTATTCACTTTATTATCGTAAAAATTGTTAATGCAAATCTTAGTACCAAACACAGAAACAATTCGAACCTTTTAAATTTACATTCTTGGGGTGTTTAGCAGTAAAGCTTTGCTGGGAACTAAACAGTGATAAGTCCATGCTAACTTTTATTAAGTGCACTCAGTTTGCAAATAATTAATGTTAAAGACTCGCTGACGAATTTTTAAGAGAAAAATTTTGGGGAGAATTTATCATTTTAAAAATATGTTGTTACTATAGACGTCAGATTGGCGCGTAAGTTCGTAGCGTTTTTCCATAAGTTTAATAAACTCAACGGATACACATAACAGAGATTTTAGTCATCAGTAATATATTCTCTTTCACTATTTACAACAGTCTGCCAACACTGCGGTAATTTTTCGATTCGCCGATTGTAGAAAGCACGTGGTTTCAAGGTAAAGAACTCTTCGACCATGTTCAGAGCGCATTTTCATTCGGTAAGGAAGTTCCTTGAAGGTCGTTCGATAGAGAGCGGAGAAGGTGAAAATCTGAGGGCGCAGGACCAGGTGAATGAGGTCGGTGCGAAATGACTTCCCAACCAGTACCCTGTATTTTTGTTAGTATCACAAAACGTGGGCGGGTGTTGTCATGGTGTAGCATCATTTCACGCGTTCTTCCTAATCGTTGTTCTTGAATTTGCGTCTGCAAGAAGTATCAGTTGTTGACAGTATATGTTAGCACTGATTGTTACACGTAGGGGGAGCAACTTGTAACATTACCTTTTGCGGTCGCGCGCACGTCTATGTACGTGGAATTGCTGCTTTGTTTGGGCTCGACTATTCTTTTCTCTTCTTTATGTTAGCATAAAGATACCATTCCTCATCCACAGTAACAATACAGGATACGAATTCTCGACGCTGTTCGCTAGCCAATTGATGACAAGGAAGCAGAGATGCACATATGAACACCTACTGATATTTGTGATTTTGGCTCAGAGCATACGGTACACAAACACCCAATTTTTGAACCTTCCCCATTGTATGCAAATGTTGCATGATGATGGAATGATTTCAGTTGATCACATTTGCCAGTTCTCCACTACAATTGCGTGGATCGTTGTGAATTAATACAAACGTCAAAAAAACGTTTAGCATCACCACAGTTGCCAGAAGTCCTGAAGATAGGCGTTGACTGTGGATATTGTATCACATACACAGCCCCTTTGATTGTTGAGAGATGTCACTGAACCCGCCCAAAGGTGCAAACAACCACGCATGAGCAGCGGCTATTAGACGGAGGGAGTCCGACAGCCGATCAGTTCCAGTCATTCCACCAGGAAGTAGGCACACGGCTCTTGTTGTCTGTAGTTCAACCTCACCTAGACGGTCAATAGCGCGTTTCAATCGCGTTCGCATTGTTACTTTGTGGCAGTAAGGGGTCTCAACAAGGGAAGTGTCCAGGCGCCTCAGAGTGAACCAAAGCGACGTTGTTCCGACATGTAGAAGGTACATAGAGACACGAATTGTCGATGAAATGCCTCGCTAAGGCCGCCAAAGAGCTACTGCTGCAGTGGATGATCGCTACCTACGGATTATGGCTCGGAGGAACCCTGACAGCACGTCACCAGGTTGAATAATGCTTTTCGTGCAGCTACAGGATATCGTATTACGACTCAAACTGTGCGCTATACGCTGCATGATGCGCAACTTCACTCCCGACATCCATGGCTGGTCCATCTTTGCAACCACGACACCACGCAGCGCGGTACAGATGGGCCCAACAACATGCCGAATGGAACGCTCAGGATTGGCATAACGTTCTCTTCACCTATGAATGTCGCATATGCCTTTAACCAGACAATCGTCGAAGACGTGTTTGAAGTCAACCCGAACAGTCTCCACGCCTTAGACACACTGTCCAGTGAGTGCAGCAAGGTGGAGGTTCCCTGCTGTTTTGGGGTGGCATTGTGTGGGGCCGACGTACGCCGCTGGTGGTCATGGAAGTCGCCGTAACGGCTGTACGATACGTAAACGCCATCCTCCGACCAATAGTGCAACCATATCGGCAGCATACTGGAGAGGCATTCATCTTCATGGACGACAATTCGCACCTCCATCGTGCACATCTTCTGAATGATTTCCTTCAGGATAACGACGTCGCTCGACTAGAGTGGCCAGCATGTTCTCCACACATGAATCCTATCGAACATGCCTGGGATGGATTGAAAAGAGCTGTTTATGGACGACGTGACCAACCAACCACTCTGAGAGATCTACGCCGAATCGCCGTTGAGGAGTGGGACAGTCTGGACCAACAGTGCCTTGATGAATTTGTGGATAGTATGCCACGACGAATACAGGCATGTATCAATGCAAGAGGACGCTCTACTGGGTATTAGAGGCACCGGTGTGTACAGCAATCTGGACCACTACCTCTGAAGGTCTCGCTGTATAGTGGTACAATATGCAATGTGTGGTTCTCATGACCCAATAAAAAGGGCAGAAATGACATTTATGTTGACCTATACTCCAATTTTCTTTAAAGGTTCCGGAACTCTCGGAACCGGGGTAATGCAAAACTTTTTTTGATGTGTGCATGTTTAAACGATATTCATCAAACCCCAAAAACCCTCGTGAACGTGAGAGTCACTAATGTCAAAACGATCCTCCTTAAAACAAGAAAATCATTTTCTTGCCGTGCTCTATCCAGTGGCATTATCCCCATACATGGCTCAGATGTTTCTTGCTGCCTCCGCTGCTGTAACCTCTCTATTGAACTCAAACAGAAAAATATATCATAAATGTTCCGCTTTCTCCATTTGGCACTTCATTTCTAGCGTCCACACCTCCACTCACTAACTTCAAGTGACAAAATGACAACATGTAAACTCAAACAGTAACATTTAATTACAAATAAATATGACACTTAATTAATAAACCCGTAATTACCGGAAGACCAACATGCAAAACAAAAGCGCTACGAACTTATACACCAAGCTAATATACGTATGAAAACAGTGACTTATCCGAATAAAAAAAATCACTCTGCATGTATCTGAAGTATCTTATTAACGAGATTTTATCGAAACTTCACAATTTCTCGAGACAGCGAACATGTCCCTTACCATTGTTACTGCAAGGTCTTGAAGGAAGATTTCTGGTACTAATGTGAGGTGCTCCACACCTGTGTAAAACTCTGCACTGCAAGCAGTATTTTCTTTTGTCCAACATACAATTGCGCCACAGGGCATCGTAAAACTTAGCCTCAGTTTCTGTAATGACATATTGCGAGTTCTCTTTAGCAGAAAGTCTCACACTGTGCGCGAGTAATAGACGGCAATGTCAATGGGTTTTTCTGTCTCGCATATCGCAGCTTCCTACAGTCTCATTACTTTCACTGCGCCGCCTTGAGGGCAGCTGCCGGGAGAGAAAGACGTCTGCTCCAGTTACAGCGGTTGTAAAAGGAAGCAGCCTTACTTTCTTTGGTGCTAGGCCTAATAATTGGTTGGTATTCACGTTCGAGACCGTAGTCAATATTTTGAGTGCTCTTTAAAAATTTTGCTAGATACTTTCACACTGTCTTTGACTGACGTTAATCGGCGAGTAAATAATATTCCACTGCTGCATAAAGAGCGAATAATATTGTACCGTAGTCTATTTCTCGGGTTCGTTGCGTCTTATTCCGTAGCTTAACGATATTTCTATGGCCTATCTACTACATTGTATGAGCCGACGTAGCGCCTTGCGGGGACTTAACTCAGCTTTTAATCACAGGAGCATGCAGCAGCGCAGTCCTTTGCCACTGCGCATGCGCGGATGACGTTTCAGTTCCTGGCAGCGGAGACTTTGAGCGTCGCCTGTACCCAACGCTGCCGCCTGCCGCGCATGCGTAATTCCTGGTCATTGCCTGAAAAATTTCGACGTCACCGCGAGGTTATCACGAGTCGCACCTTGTAGCAGAGGCGACTAGGGATGTTGACAAAATATTAATATTTTTTTGCACTGGGGATTGGTGGCAACATGAATAGAACAACAAGATCTCCAATGTGATGAAATAGCACACGAGTTGCGTTAAAAAACTATTTTTTACGCAACTAGTGTGTTATTTCTTCACATCGGCGCTCTTTAAAAACAGTTGCTTAAAATGGTGAACAAAAATCTAAATAACAAGCAAGATTGATCTCTGTGGTGGGCGGAGACGTGTGAGGGAAATGCTGACGCAATCGGCGCTCGGCGCTACTAACAGAAACTGCAGTGTTTTAACTTCATCGCTCAGTTTTGATACTACATCTTCTAGGTCGCTGGCGTTTGCAGAAATTAAAAAATAGGGCAGCCGAAGCGAAGAGTTCCGGATAATTCCGATATGGGACGAAACCGAACGACGGACCCATCTGACAACTTTTATTATACCACTTACAAGCAGTTATCATTGTGGTTATCGCCAAGTGTGAACAAGCATCGCTTTCCTTTCAGTTCTTGATCGAAGGGGGCTTCTTGAGGTAGAGAATATCTAATAATAAAATCAATTATAGAACATACAGCTCTAAAGCCGGCGGTGTATTTACAATGTGCAGCCGATATTTTTATAAGCCGGTACTTCGATATCCTTCACGTCGTTACCGATGTACCATTAAACCTAAACATAGTTCAATATATCGAGGGCAGTTATGATCATTTTTAAATATCGATATATCGGATGCGTGATATTTTTAAAAATATCAACATTCATAGCGATGACAGCAACTACCACCACCTGAAGATATCCAACATATGTTTCGACGAAATATTTCGAGATTTGCACAATATTATCCGGCAGTGAACCCCGGAAGTTTGGTTGCAACAGATTCGCCATGAAAGCCTGAAAAGTCACACACATAAAACTATGTTGACGCATCTCTGTATCACAGCAAGTCTGACTGGCTCTGTCCGCTACAACTGGAACAGCCAAACAACCGGTTACCTCATGGAAGTTGGCAACATAAGACTCATAAACAAATCCAACAATACAGGGCGAGTCAGTAACTATTGGCACCAAGAATAACTACGAAAGTATGACAGGAGCTGAAAAGTTTGTGGGACGCAAGTTGCATGGGACAACGGAGGCCATAATATGACGCTGGTTATTTGTTTCTGGGTGGGGTCGCGTCAGAGATATGAAGGTCAACTTCGTTTTTTTAATTGGGATGCTATAGTTTGGTGCTTATTTTCTGATAGCGGCTATCCAGATGAACCGAATGATGTGCGACAGAAAGGTCTTTGAAGGTCAACGAAGGTCACAAAAGTGGCGTGAACGTCCATTTACAGATGGTGTTCGAAGTGATGACCATTGGTATCAGTCCAGTGATGCCATCCTCTTATCATGGATTGAGTGGTATTCCTTATCTCATCGGCACTTATCGAAACACATGCTCTGACAATATCTAAGAAGAGTGGAAGTATTTACAAGGGAATATCTTTAATGAAATGAGAATATAAGAAAAGATTTACGAATATATAACCTAGACGAAGAAGTAAAGGAA
The DNA here is from genome assembly GCF_023864345.2 of Schistocerca serialis cubense. NCBI lineage: Eukaryota > Metazoa > Arthropoda > Insecta > Orthoptera > Acrididae > Schistocerca > Schistocerca serialis. Next base: position 793,428,689 of record NC_064639.1, on the reverse strand, counting down.
AATGGCAGAAAATCGAAGGACCAAGTAGGCCGTATTGACGGAGAAATATTCTCGGTGAAGGCTTTCAGTTACAGACGCACTAAAGGAAGAAATGTCGGAAACCAAACCAGGCTATAGCAGGTAATTTGCCTCACACATGAAAAGAAGAAGAAGAAGAAGAAGAAGAAGAAGAAGAAGACGTTATCCACATATCTATCATATGTTCATGGTTTGGTGAAGGAATAGGCATTCAGTAATAATAACTATTATAATCGACTGTAATATTCAGCTACAATAGTGACATCGAATAACAGTATATGGGTTGGTCAGTCGATGAAATACCGTTGTTTTGTAAGGATTCGCCGGCCGCGGTGGTCTCGCGGTTAAGGCGCTCAGTCCGGAACCGCGCGACTGCTACGGTCGCAGGTTCGAATCCTGCCTCGGGCATGGATGTGTGTGATGTCCTTAGGTTTAAGTAGTTCTACGTTCTAGGGGACTGATGGCCACAGAAGTTAAGTCCCATAGTGCTCAGAGCCATTTGAACCATTTTTTTTGTAAGGATTCAGGCTGAGTCCCCGAGCGAGGTGGTTAGCACACTGGCCTCGCATTCGGGAAGACGACGGTTCAATCCCAAGTACGGCCATCCTGATTTGGGTTATCCGTGATTTCCCTAAATCTCTCCAGGCAAATGCCGGGATGGTTCCTTCGAAAGGGACGGCCGACTTCCTTCCCCGTCCTACCCTAATTCGATGAGACCGATGACCTCGCTGTTTGGTCTCCTTCCTCAAACAACCAAATCCACATCAGGCTGAGTCTATGAGCAGATGATACTGGTACATTAATCTGAAATGGTAAATCATGCAAAGTTTTTCTCATAGTTCTTTTCAACACTGCTTCTCACACGTGCGGTTTAATTCTCGGATTGCCGGTCGATGTGGCTGAGCGGTTCTAGGCGCTTCAGTCTGGAACCGCGCGACAGCTACGGTGGCAGGTTCGAATCCTCCCTCGGGCATGGATGTGTGTAATGTCCTTAGGTTAGTTAGGTTTAAGTAGTTCTAAGTTCTAGGGGACTGATAACCTCAGAAGTTAAGTCCCATAGTGCTCAGAGCTATTTAATTCTCGGTTAAAACCCGTACGCCATCTGTCATGCAGTTCGACCAACGGAACGCTGCCTATCTAGAGAGGGAATGGGTTGTAAATCGAGGTACTGTCTCTTTATTTTTCCTTTTTTTTAAAGGAAAGAAAAAAACTTGGCCTCTGCAACATTTCCATCTTCGACACAGGAGTTGTACGTGTGGCTGGCGCTGTTTGGTGACTATATTATTTATGATGCCAGCAGACTCTAATCCGCAATGCAGGTTTTAGTCACATGATTTGGGTATCAGCGTACAAATAGGCACGCTTCGAGGCTCGGACAAAGGCATAGACTCTTCCTCAAGATAGCTGAAAAACTCGCAGCAAGAGCAAATGTTGGTGTCCCGGATGCACTTAAAAAATGATGCAACATCATAATTACTGATTCGAATCAGCAGCCACTGTCCATTTACCAACTGAAGAGGCTCAAATGGCTCTGAGCACTATGGGACTTAACTTCTGAGGTCATCAGTCCCCTAGAACTTAGAACTACTTAAACCTAACTAACCTAAGGACATCACACACATCCATGCCCGAGGCAGGATTCGAACCTGCAACTGTAGCGGTCGCGCGGTTCCAGACTGAAGCGCTTAGAACCGCTCGGCCACTCCGGCCGGCAACTCAAGAGGTAATTTACACAGATGCACTACCTACGACAAACGTCTGAACACTGTGGTGCAACACAATATGGCAAAGCGAGAGAGCTACGACTATGGTCCAAGTATGCGGGTTGACAGGCGACTCGGAACTGAGCCGGCCGTCGCTTCGGAACAACGAGGTGGACTCGCCCTGCTTTCTCAGCGAGAATGCGTTTCTGTGACGGTGCCGCGTTATTTTGCACAAGCTGCATAGGTGAAGTATCTGGAGTGGTACAGCCGAGTGAGGCAGCGCGGTGGGAAGACAGTGGACTTCTTTGAAAAGGAAAATCTTGACATCTTTTCCCATCATCATCCAATTCGAACTTGGGTTCCATCTCTAATGACTCGTCGTCGATTGGATGTTAAACCCTAATTTTCCTTCCTTCTCTTTTTGGGGATGGGGGTGGGGATGGGTAGGTATGAGTGCTGACCTTCGTAAGTTTGCGTCTTATTAAGTCATGATTCCAAGAGCACGTTTGCTACCTGCAGACCGAGTAACTTCCCCCTTAGCAGGAAATAAGCTGCTATAGTGATTAACCCCAAATGCAAACATGGGCGGTAGAATCTCGATGTGTAGTATTCGTGGGAGAGCAGTCAGACTCTCTGCGGTGCAGATCTCGCGCACCGTTGTCGTGCGTAGCGCGGAGTAGGAAAGGAAAAGCGGAAAGGCGAGAGGCGTCCCGTGTTCCGCAGAGCAGCGCCGGCAGGCAATTTGAGGCCGCGCGGATTTCATTATTCGGAAGCAGCGAGCAGCTAGCTGCCTGCGGTCCCGTGCAGTTCCTGGCCGCTGTTCCACTTTCTCCCCCTGCACCGCACCGCCGCTTTCTCCGCGCCCGCCCAGACACCGCCGGCCGTATTAAAATCAACTTCTTACACAGTGGCGTAATTAAGGCGCATCCATTAGGGCAAAGAGGCAAGTCACTGAGGGGGACGCTCTGTAGCGCCGGCAACTTAGGTGTGGTACGAACGCTGAGACACGCATTTGTGTCATTTAGAAAGTAAGTTTGCACGGGACTGTGACCAGAAGGGAAAGGTAGATTTTCATTCCGGTTAGCGCTCCTGTCGCACCGCATTTATGAAATTACTAGTATTTCCACGGGCGACTATGATCAGTTGGGAGGAAAATAAACTTCAATCTCAACCAACCACGCCTGAAATATTTACTTATTTTCACAAAGAACGTTGTGAGTTTTCTCAGGCTCACCTTCGGATAAGCCATGCAGATTTTGAATACACTAATCCGCAAAAAATCTTGATAAAGTAACGTAATTCACTGAAGCACCAAAGGAACTGGTATACGCATGCGTATTCAAATACAGATAAATGTAAAGAGGCAGAATACGGCGCCGCGGTCGGTAACGCCGGTCTAAGACAACAAGAGTCTGGCGGAGTTGTTGAATCGGTTACTGCTGCTACAATGGCAGATTATCAAGATTTAAGTGAGTTTCAACGTTGTGTTACAGTCGGTGCACCAGCGATGGGACACAGCATCTCCGATGAGTGGGGATTTTCCCGTACGACCATATCACGAGTGTACCGTGAATATTAGGAATCCGGTAAAAAATCAAATCTCCAATATCGTGCGGCCAGAAAAAGAAAATCAAAATGGTTAAAATGGCTCTAAGCACTATGGGACTCAACATCTGAGATCATCAGTCCCCTAGAACTACTTAAACCTAACTAACACACACATCCATGCCCGAGGCAGGATTCGAACCTGCGACCGTAGCGGTCGCGCGGTTCCAGACTGAAGCGGCTAGAACCGCTCGGCCATACCGGCCGGCGCCAGAAAAAGATCCTTCAACAACGGGACAAAAGACGACTGTAGACTATCGTTCAACGTGCTCAGAAATGCAACACTTCCGCAAATTGCTGCAGATTTCAAAGCTGGGCCATCAACAAGTGTCAGACGCTTCGCCTGGGCCCGTCAACACCGACAATGGTCTTTTGATGACTGGAAACATGTTGCCTGTTCGGATGAGTTTCAAACTGCATGGAACGGATGGAAGTTTACGGGTATGGAGACAACGACATGAATACATGGACCCGTGCATGTCAGTAGGCTCTGAGCACTATGGGACTTAACTTCTTTGGTCATCAGTCCCCTAGGACTTAGAACTACTTAAACCTAACTAACCTAAGGACATCACACACATCCATCCCCGAGGCTGGATTCGAACCTGCGACCGTAGCGGTCGTGCGGTTCCAGACTGTAGCGCCTAGAACCGCTGGGCGACTCCGGCCGGCGCATGTCAGTAGGGGACTGATCAAGCTGGTGGTGGATCTGTAATGGTGGGGACCGTGTGCAGTTGGAGTGATACTTCTAGGTACGACTGTGACAGGTGACACGTACGTAAGCATCCTGTCTGATCACCTGCATCGATTCATGTCTATTATGCATTCCGACGAACTTGGGCACTTCCAGGCGTACAATGCGACACCCCATACATTCAGAATTGCTACAGAGTGGCTCCAGGAACACTCTTCTGATTTTAAACACTTCCGCTGGCCACCAAACTCCCCAAACATGAACATTATTGAGCTTAAGTGGGATGCCTTGCAACATGCTGATCACAAGAGATCTCCACCTCCTGGTACTCTTACGGATTTATGGACAGCCCTGCAGGATTCACGGTGTCAGTTATCTCCAGCACTACTACAGACATTAGTCGAGTCCATGCCACATCGTGTTGCGGCACTCCTGCGTGCTCGCGGTCTTGGGTTGGGTTGTTTCGGAGAAGAGAGCAAACAGCGAGGTCATCGGTCTCATTGGATTAGGGAGGGATGGGGAAGGAAGTCGGCCGTGTCCTATCGAAGGAACCATCCCGGCATTTTCCTGGAGTGATTTAGGGAAATCACGGAAAAGCTAAAGCAGGATGGCCGGACGCGGGATTGAACCGTCGTCCTCTCGAATGCGAGTCCAGTGTGATCGCTGGCGCCCTACAGGATATTAGGTAGATGTACCATTTTCTTTGGCTCTTCAGTGTATATTAATTACCTTGTGAAAATAAATGAAAGTGTGGGAGTACGCAGCTAGATGTCCCCCAGTCGTGCACAGAAAGTTGGATAGCGCCAGAATGGGGCTGGTCCAGAACGCGGAACGGCAAACGACGGCGTGTGTCAATCAGCGGGCAGCTACGGTACAACATGGCCCGGTGACAACATTTGGATGACTTCACACGGGTGTGAATCGACGGGAAACTGAAAGAAGGACGAAGTGTGACGAGTGTAACCCAGATGTTTGGTATTGTTGACAGCACTTTTTCACGTGCAAGGGGAGCGCTCAGAAACCACAGGTACTGCTGCTCATAGGAGAGGACGTGGTCGACCACGCTGAACTACAGCAGCAGATGACTGCTACATCCTCCAACAAGCAAGAAGGCACTCACGTCAAACAGCGGGTGTAATTTCAACAACATTTGACAGGACTGCAAGGCATGCAGTTTTGCGCTCCACAGTGGCATGGCGACAGCTTGGCTATCAGCACGTTCTGTTCCGTTGACACCCGCACATCGGCGGCGCGGATAGCAGTGGTGCCAAGGACATAGGGTCTCGACCAACAAGGAGTACGGTCGTGTGCTCCTCTCGAATGAGAGCACGTGCAGTCTAAACAGCGATTATGGACGTATGCCGATATGGTGAGAGATGGGAACATGTAACGCACCAAGGAACATTGTCGAACATGATCGTTTTGGTGGACTGGTCTTATGGCGTAGGGAGGCGTAATGGTGGATGGCCATTCTGACCTCTGAATACACTACAGGCCATTAAATTGCTACACTAAGAAGAAATGCAGATGATAAACGGGTATTCATTGGACAAATGTATTATACTAGAACTGACATGTGATTACATTTTCACGCAATTTAGGTGCATAGATCCGGAGAAATCAGTACCCAGAACAACCACCTCTGGCCGTAATAACGGCCTTGATACGCCTCGGCATTGAGTCAAACAGAGCTTGGATGGCGTGTACAGGTACAGCTGCCCATGCAGCTTCAGCACGATACCACAGTTCATCAACAGTAGTGACTGGTGTATTGTGACGAGCCATTTGCTCGGCCACCATTGACCAGACGTTTTCAGTTGGTGAGAGATCTAGACAATGCGCTGGCCAGGACAGCAGTCGAACATTTTCTGTATCCAGAAAGGCCCGTACAGGACTTGCAACATGCGGTTGTGCATTATCCTGCTGAAATGTAGGGTTTCGAAGGGATCGAATGAAGGGTAGAGCCACGGGTCGTAACACATCTGAAATGTAACGTCCACTGTTCAAAGTGCCGTCAATGCGAACAAGAGGTGACCGAGACCTGTAACCAATGGCACCCCATACCATCACGCCGGGTCATACGCCAGTATGGCTATGACGAATACGCGCTTCCAATGTGCGTCCACCGCGACGTCGCCAAACACTTATGCGACCATCATGATGCTGTAAACAGAACCTGGATTCATCCGTAAAAATGAAGTTTTGCCATTCCTGAACCCAGGTTCGCCGTTTAGTACATCATCGCGCTGCTGTCTGTGATGCAGCGTCAAGGGTAACCGCAGCCACGGTCTCCGAGCTGATAGTCCATGCTGCTGCAAACGTCGTCTAACTGTTCGTGCAGATGGTTGTTGTCTTGCAAACGTCCCCATCTGTTAACTCAGGGATCGAGACGTGGCTGCACGATCTGTTACAGCCATGCGGATAAGATGCCCGTCATATCGACTGCTAGTGATACGAGGCCTTTGGGACCCAGCACGGCGTTCCGTATTTCCCTGAACGCACCGATTCCATATTCTGCTAACAGTCATTGCATCTCGACCAACGTGAGCAGCAATGTCGCGATACGATAAACCGCAATCGCGATAGGCTGCAATCGGACCTTTATCAAAGTCGGAAACGTGATGGTACGCATTGCTCCTCCTTACACGAAGCATCACAACAACGTTTCACCAGGCAACGCCGGTCAACTGCTGTTTGTGTATGAGAAATCTGTTGGATACTTTCCTCACGTCAGCACGTTGTAGTTGTCGCCACCGGCGCCAACCTTGTGTGAATGCTCTGAAAAGCTAATCATTTGCATATCACAGCATCTTCTTACTTTCGGTTAAATTTCGCGTCTGTAGCGCGCCATCTTCGTGGTGTAGCCATTTTTAATGGCCAGTAGTGTATGTGGAAACGGTGTACTCACCAGTCAGCGTATTATGAAACTGTGCTCCTTCGCCACGTGCGTCTTTTCAGGCGAGCATTCGTCCCTGATTTCATTCTCGCGGATGATGATACGGTCACGCATTATCATTCATAAAAATAAAGTCAGGGCAGAATGAACGCCTGGAAAGGCATGAAGGAGTACAGAACAAGTGGAGACACTTTTGTAACGAGAAGATATTCGGCAAATGGTTGAAATGGTTCACATGGCTCTGAGCGCTATGGGACTTAACGTCTGAGGTCATCAGTCCCCTAGTACTTAGTACTTAAACCTAACTAACCTAAGGACAGCACACACACCCATGCCCGAGGCAGGATTCGAACCTGCGGCCGCAGCAGTCGCGCAGTACCGGATTGAAGCGCCTAGAACCGCTCGGCCACCACGGCCTGCCGGCAAATGGACTGGCCTGCCCGTTTCCCTGACTTAAATCCCAACGAGCAAGTGTGGGATGCTTGGGGAGACGTACTGCGGCACGTCCACATGATCCAACATTGTCAGCCCCGCTGGTGGAAGACTGGAACGTCTTGCCACAAGAACGTCTTACCGATCTCGTGGCCAGCGTGGAAGCGCGTTGTACGAGGGGCGTTTGAAAAGTCCGTGCAAAGTCCGAGATGTGCACCACCGCCGCGTATTGAGGTCATGTTTACTTAGTAGCATCTTTGTAAAGGACGCGCACCAAGTTTCAGCCATATTGGTCTATTTCTTTGTGTTTGGCACTCTTGTGAATAAGGGAAGTCGAGTGACTGTCAAAAAATGAACGAACAAGGTTTTCGTGTGGTGATTAAATATTACTTTATCAAAGGCAAAACGTCTCAGAAGACGAAAGAGAAGCTTTATAAACATTACGGTGACTCTGCACCTTCGATTAGAACCGTTTATAAGTGGTTTAAAAATTTTCAGAGTGCCCATATGGGCAACAAGTGAGGCTGAACGTTCTGGTCGCCCTGTGGAGGTTACGACTCCAAAAATCATTGATAAAATCCATGATATGGTGATGGATAACAGAAGAGTTAAGGTGCGTGAAATTGCTAGTGCTGTAGGCATCTCGAATGAACGGGTACATAACATTTTGCATAAACATGAGAAAGCTATCCACAAGATGGGTTCCGCGATTGCTCACGCTTGACCAAAAACGGAATCGTGTGAAGTGTTGCTAGGATGGTTTGCAGCTGTTCAGGAAGAATCTGCAGGACTTTAAGCGTCGTTTCTACACTGTGAATGAAACATGGATACATTACTGTAATCCTGTGACCAAACAACAATCTAAACAATGGGTCACCAAGGGGAGAATCTGCACCAAAAGAAGGCGAAGACCAGTGCTTCGGCCGGAAAGGTTATGGCGACTGTCTTTTGAGATTCGCAAGGGATAATCCACATTGACTATCTGGAAAAGGGTAAAACTATTACGGGCACATGTTATTCATCGTTATTGGACCGTTTGAAAACCGAGCTGCAAGAAAAACGCCGGCGACTGGACCGCAAAAAAGCCCTTTTCCACCACGACAATGCACCAGCACACACCTCAGCAGTTGTGGTAGCAAAATTATTGGAAATAGGATTCCAGCTCGTTTCACATCCGCCTATTCTCCAGATTTGGCTCCCGCGAACTGCTATTTGTTTGGCAATTTGTAGAAATGGCGGGACAAAGATTTTTTTCAAACGAGGAGGTGATCGCAGCAACTAATAGCTATTTTGCAAACTAGGACAATTCCTATTATTCGGAAGGGATATGTAAATTAGAGCAGCGTTGGAAGAAGTGTATAAGTCTAAAAGGAGACCATGTCGAAAAATAAAAATGGTTTACTCCAAACTCGTAAGTAGTTTTTATTTTTGCACGGACTTTTCAAACGCCCCTCGTAGAGCATGCATTGCCACACGTGGTGATCACACGCCCTATTAGAAACCATGTCTCGCCTTTTGTAAAGTCCAGGGGACTATGATAAACAGCGGTTGCTTCAGCGTAATTATAGTCTTTGATTAAAACTGTAATTTCCTGTTCATTCCAACGCGCAGTTCTTTCAGTTACCTTCTGCACTATACTGTAGCAATACTTCCTATGTATGGACCTAGTTTCATCGAGCTATGTTTCTTGGCCGTGACGCATCATGCGAAAGTACTTTGGCTCTGAGCACTATGGGACTTAACTTCTAAGGTCATCAGTCCCCTAGAACTTAGAATTACTTAAACCTAACCTAAGGACATCACACACATCCATGCCCGAGACAGGATTCGAACCTGCGACCGTAGCGGTCGCGCGGTGCCAGACTGTAGCGCCTATAACCGCTCGACCACCCAGGCCGGCGAAAGTACTTTTGTCCTTAAGTTTTGCAGAGCGGTGTAACTTTGCCAGGGACTCTGAACAGAAAGAAAAGGTACATTTCACTCTGGCTGGCGCCACAGATGCAACATATTTACGAAATTACAACTCTTTTGAAGCGACTGTAACAGTATGACAGACCTGGAGGAAAAAAACATTCATCTGCAAAAAGACAGTTTCAAAACAGTTATTTATTTTCAGAAACTAGTTTTCGAGATTTTTCACGCTTAAAAACCAGTTTCATTAAATAAAAAAATACTTCAAAAGTGACTGGTCATGGTTGTCCATATTTTACTTAATATACAGACAAGATTAAAATATATTCTCCATCGATATCAGCATATATGGCGAAAACGTCGATCATGAGAAATTGCTTCTTCCTGCTTCTCACATGATGTGCTGAGTCCCATAGACAAAGGTTTATCTTCATTCCGAGTTTCTGGAGCTTTAGAGAAGATGGTCAGAGACTTTAGTGAAACTAATGCGCAAGGGATTCCAGTGCAGCAGGTTGACATTATTAAACATGCCTATGCAGATGATGTAGCATTAATCAGTAGTTCCAGAACGGAACTAATCATAATGAGAAAAAGTTATCAAAAATCGCTGAGAAAACAAGATTAAGTGTGTGTGAAGAAAAGACAGAATATCTAATAATAAGTGAGAAAATCCAAAGAGATGCACCTGTGGCTGTAGATGGATTCACTTTAAAGAATGTTGACCACTTCATGTACCTAGGGAGTCTTTTTAAAAGCAACAACAGAACGGATATGGAAACAGATGCCCGTCAAGCAATAGCATACAAAACACTTTTTAGTTTTATTAAAATCTTAAAGAAAAGATCCGTTAGTACCATCCTGAAAATCCGTTTATATCATTCGACTATTGTACCCGTAACATACGATTTTGAAGCACTAATATTTAGAAAGAAAGATGAAGAAAAATAGTTAATATTCGAAAGAGAAATGCTAAGAAAATTTTTGGATAGATATGTGATGAAAACAACATGGAATGGGGAATAAGAAAAAATGAGAAGTAAGAGAGCTGTAGAAACACTGTACATCGCCGAAGTGCTAAAGAAGAGAAGGTTGAACTAGGCGGGCCTTACAGCAAAAAGATGGGAAAATAAACAACCTAAAATAGCATTCGGCAGGACAATATATGGAACGAAAGTAAGAGGTAGCGCAGAATTAGGTGGCTAGATAACATCAGGGAGGGCACAACTAAGATGAACATCAACACCGAATGGACAGACACTGCACTCGACAGAAAGATATGGAGGACGCTCTTAGAGCAGGCCTATGTTCGATGAGGCTCTTGCCACATGTAAAGTAAAACTGGTATAACAGAAAAGAAACAAAGATGGAAGGCTAACCAGACTCAATTATGATTTAACTCGGGGGTCAATAAAAGTGGACAGTTCTCGTTTTCAGAGCGTCGCTTTAACTGTACACAGTCGAAGAGTGTCGGGCTGACGCAGAGGGCAATGTACGCACATCATCATCACAACGTCTGAAACTTGCAGCGCTCAGCTATATTTTGCGTCGTACTCACACAGGGATGACACAGCAAGTGCGGGTTGCTCTTCGGTCTTCACTACTGCTAATGACGAAAAGGAAAGCTGCTATATTCCTCCATTAGTTGAAATATGAGTACGCTATCAGACAGCATGTTCAGCAAAAAATGCAAATCAAGAAGACCTTGCTATACGACATACTAAAATCAGTTTTTCATCAAATGCCTTAAGAATAACACTCTTAAAGGACTGTATTTGAAGCATGATTCCTTATACTATACAGTTCACCAAAAGCGAAGTTTTGGTGCAGTAACAATAAAGAAGGAAGATTACGACAGTTAAGCTGCATCTACATACATATTCCACTAGCGATCATATGGTGCATGGCAGAGAGTATCTCATACCCATGCTAGTTATTCCCTTTGCTGTCCCAACAGAAAATGGAGCGACGGTCTCATACTCTCGTGCGATCCCTGATTTCTGTTACCCTGTCTTCGCTGCACTGCGCGACATGCACGCTGGTGGCGTTAGAATTGTGTTGCAGTCTGTCACAAATGACGGTTGGCTAAATTTTCTCAATAGCGATTCGTGAAGAGAACATATTCTTCCCTACAGGAATTTCCATTTAAGTCACGGACATTTCTGGAATATTCTTTTACTGAAACGAACCTACCAATAACAAATGTAGCAACCTGTCTCTGAATTGCTTCGATGTCTTCCTTTAATATACTAGGTGGGCAGTTCTCAAGAATAAGTCGAACAAGTGTTCTGAACGTGGTCGCCTTTATTCATGAGCTACACTTTCCTAGAGCTCTCTTATTAAACAATAGTCGACCATTCACCTTCCCTACTAGCGTCCTAACGTGTTGGTACGACTTCATGTCGCTTTGTGACGTTACACCTAGATAGTTAATCTATGTGATTGCGTCAAGTAGCATGTCCCTAATGTTATTGTCAAAAATCGCAAAATTGTTTGTTTTTTTTCTACTCGTCTGCGTTAACTTCCATTTTTATGCACATAGAGCAAGCTGCCATTCATCACACCAAACTTTTCCTCGTCGTTTATCTACAAAGCAGAATTACTGACAAGAAAAAAAAATTATTAGGAAAATTGTAAACTTTATTTGAAATTTATTCATATACAAAATATTGAAAATTCTCTTTCAAAACTTGTACTTCTTGTAACGAGTCCTTGTTTGTTGTTGTGGTCTTCAGTCCGATGACTGGTTTGATGCAGCTCTCCAAGGTACTATATCCTGTGCAAGCCTCTTCATCTCCGAGTAACTCCTGCAACCTACATCCTTCTGAATCTGCTTACTGTATTCATCTCTTGCTCTCCTTATATGATTTTTACCCCCCATACTTCCTTCCAGTACTAAATTGATGATCCCTTGATGTCTCAGAAAGTGTCCTATCAACAGATCCCTCCTTCTAGTCAGGTTATGCCGCACATTTATTTTCTCTCTTATTGTTCAGAACCTCCTCTTTAGTTACGTCATCTACTTATCTGATCTTCATCATTTTTCTGTAGGACATTATTTCAAAAGCTTCTATTCTCTTCTTGAGTAACGTGTTTATTGTCCATGTTTCACTTCCATACATGACTACACTCCATACAAATACTTTCAGAAATGGCTTCCTGACACTTGACTCTATTTTCGATGTTAACAAACTTCTCTTCTTCAGATAAGCTTTTCTGGCCATTGCTGGTCTACATTTTATATCCTCTTTTTCGGCCATCGTCAGTTATTTTCCTACCCAAATAGTGAAACTCATATACTGTTTTAAGTGTCTCGTTCCCTAATCTAATTCCTCAGTATCACCAGATTTAATTCGACTAAATTCCATTCACTTTGTTTTGCTTTTGTTGCTGTTAATCTTATATCCTCCTTAAAAGGAGGTCCATTCTATTCAACTGCTCTTCCAAGCCCTTTGCTGTCTCTGACAGAATTATAATGTCATCGGCAAACCTCAGAGCTTTTATTTCTTCTCCCTGGACTTTAATTCCTACACCAGATTTTCCTTTGGTTCTCATTTCTGCTTTCTCAGTGTGCATATTGAATAACATCGGTGATGGGCTACGACCCTGTCTCACTCCCTTCTCAACCCCTGCTTCCCTTTCATGGTCTTCTACTCTTGTAACTACCATGTGGTTTCCGTAAAAGTTGTAAATAGGCTTTCGCTCCCTGTATTTTACCACTGATACTTAACAGAATTTCAAACACAGTGTAGTGTTGGCAGAAGAGCCAATACTGTTTTTCTAGAGGAGGCCGAAATGCACGCGTTTAATTACACGCTGACTGGCGTGAGGTCTGGAACAGGACAATATCTTGAGAATTGCAAATAAAGTACGTAGATGAGGTAATACTTAACTTTAATCCACAATTGTAGACCATCTCTCGTTACGGTACATGCTTCATAATATTAATTATCAATTGAATACGGCGCCTTGCTAGGTCGTAGCAAATGTAGCTGAAAGCTATGCTAACTATCGTCTCGGCAAATGAGAGCGTATTTGTCAGTGAACCATTGCTATGAACGTCGGCTGTACAACTGGGGCGAGTGCTAGTACGTCTCTCTAGACCTGCCGTGTGGTGGCGCTCGGTCTGCGATCACTGACAGTGGCGACACGCGGGTCCGACGTATACTAATGGACCCCGGCCGATTTAAAGGCTACCACCTAGCAAGTGTGGTGTCTGGCGGTGACACCACACAAAGTATTCCAATCAACATTTTCGAAAGCTTTGTCAAAGTCTACAAGTGCTATAAACGTAGGTTGGCCTTCCCTTATCCTGTCTTCGAAAAGAAGAAGTAGGGCCAGTACTGCCTCACGTCTTCCTACATTTCTCCGGAATCTAAACTGATCTTACACGAGATCGTCTTCTACCCGTTTTTCCATTCATCTGTAAAAAATTCATGTTAGTGTTTTGCAACCATGACTTATGAAATTGATAGTTCGGTAATATTCACACCTGTCACCAGCTGCTTTCTTTTATTACATTCTTCTTGAAGTCTGAGGATATTTCGCCTGTATCACACATCTTGCACGCCAGGTGAATTAGTTTGTCATGGCTGGCTCTCCCATGGCTGTCGTCTATGACGGAATGACGCAATATCGTCTACTCCTTCGGTCTTGTTTCTACTTAGATCTTTGAATGCTACGTCAAATTCTTCTCGCAGTATCACATGTCCTACGTCATCTTCATCCTCTTCCATTTTCATAATACTACCCTGAAGTACTGTATATGTCCCTTGTATAGACCCTCTGTACACTCCTGCCAGCTATCAAGTTCCCCTTGTTTGCTTAGGACTCGTTTTCCAACTGAGATTTTAATATTCATGAGGCTGCTTCGCTTTTCTCCAAAGGTCTCTTTTATTTTTCTGTAAGTAGTATCTGTGTTTCCCATATTGAAATGTACTTCTAAATCCTTAACATGTCTTCTCTGTCCATTCTTGTTTCACGGCTACTACGCCTTTAATAAGAATGCCTTGACGCTGCACAACTGACTGGCGAACAGTCGCACCACAGATTCAAACATTGATGTTGTCCACTTAGAGAGCCGCTATACAGAAAGAGGGTGGCCAATGCTCTTTAGACCATAGATAATATACAGAGGTGGTCGTCCTTTTTTCCCAGAATTAGCACGGGAAATATTGTCGTCTGTTGACTATCGTAAGGCAAGGATTTGAAACACGTTACCAAAGCAGAAATTTCTGGGTTGTTGTTAGTATCTGGCTACTATACATTTAATTTGGAGTAAGTTAAGTGTGGCGTTATGCAGTGTATTAGCAATTTATTATAACGTTCTGGAAGAAATACGAATCGATGAGGGAAAAAAAAGAGTTTCATTATATTATTTTATAACCTCTGTAACAATTTCAGTTTCCTGCTCGAATATTCATTGTTGAAGGCATTAGCCTCTAAGCTTTACATAGTATTCTGCTTCCCAGTTAATGTTTTAAATGATATCATTGTGGATCTGCAAACTAAGTCTTATACGGGAAAGATCCAGAAGACATTATTCTGTAATGATGTTGGGAAACTGTAAAGAATGAAAGCATGATAAAACAGTTTCACGTTAGCTGATTTTCGAGAACTAAAGTTTAGTTACTACAGACATTCGCAGTTTCATGAGATTGCTAATTTGTCATTTCAACTCGCAAAAGGCAATTCAAATAAAAGTAGAAAAAAAGATGGTGATAGCGAGAGTCGTACTGCCGACAACAAGATTTATGATTATGGTCGGGATTCCATGTAGAACTTATTAAAGGACATCATACTCGCCGTAGCATTTAGTTATTTCGCAATTGCAATTTCGGCCTTTGGGTCATTTTCAAGTGGTACTGCAATAGATTTTACTCCAGAACATAGCAGACTATAAAATGCTCCAACTTGTATACATGTCATCGTCAAAAACAAGCCTTTTCACTGTAGAAGTACAGTAACATTAGATGAGTGCGAAGCTCTGTACGTCATGTTAGAACACTGATTTATAGTGAATTACGAGAATGATGTCAATAGTGCTGACATTTCTCGTAATTTACATAATTTCACGGCACGTAGAGCTTCGCATTCATCTGATATTACTGTGTTTTCACTATGGTAAGACTTATTTTTGACGATGAAATGTGTACATGAAGGAGGATTTTACAGTCTGACATGTGCTGAAGAACAACTTGAAAATGGCCCAAAGGCTGAAACTGTAATTTTGAAATAAATAGTTTCTACAGTCGACGACGAATGTGAAGTCCTTTAAGAAACACGATTTATATTGTTGAATTCTATTTACTGAATTACAAGCGACATTGCGACAGACGGGCAGAATGTTTTGTGTATAATAATGATTAGAAATTTTCGACGACGGTTATTCTTCCCAAGACAAGAACTCTCTGGAGGTGATAAGCTACAGACTGAATTTGTAGTTTTTCAACAGTCTCCAAAACAATCATCCAACTCCAAAAAGCACTGCGAACATAGGAATGGAGAGAGTTGCGGAAAAAAAGGGCGTAGAAATCGATCAGCGGATCACGTGCTATTTCACCTGTGTCCTCTCTCTGTCTGTCTGTCTGTCTCTCTCTCTCTCTCTCTCTGTGTGTATGTGTGTGTGTGTGTGTGTGTGTGTGTGTATACGTATACAGGCGCTCTATCATCCACTACTCGTGCAGCGCGCTCGTGCGTCTTTGTCCCAGTACAGTGAAGGTGAAATATTTACAATGGCAGAAAACGTATGAAGACTTTACAAAATATCTGATTCGTTCTTATAAATAACTTTACTTAATCATGGGGAAAATGTCTGTTCATAAATTTCTGTGCAAACCTGTATGCTGTTTCAACAAAATGGCTCTGAGCACTATGGGACTCAACTGCTGAGGTCATTAGTCCCCTAGAACTTAGAACTAGTTAAACCTAACTAACCTAAGGACATCACAAACATCCATGCCCGAGGCAGGATTCGAACCTGCAACCGTAGCGGTCTTGCGGTTCCAGACTGCAGCGCCTTTAACCGCACGGCCACTTCGGCCGGCGCTGTTTCAATAGTAAGCGTGGAAAAGGTGAAAGCGTACCGTATGAAACAAGCATTCAAGATGTCTGAGTGCGCTTATTCAAAAAGGTTGAAATGGAAATGCCATATTACTGACTCGAGGAACTTTTGCTCCAAGTATGGTATCTGTTGTTGGTGATCAAAGCGTTACGTCACATCGGTTCCAATCATTAATGTCGTAACGGTATTCCAAAGCAGAGATAAAAAAGTCACTTGATATGCCATATATGTACTGGACATGATGATTCCCGTTACTAAACGCTCTCTTTCGGTTTTTGAAATAAAAAGGCTCAACAGTATAAATTGTATACATATAGCATGACACACAATGTCCAAAAAAATCCATACGTACCTCTAATGATCCGCCATTGACATTTTTTACGTATGCTATCATTTTTTACACATATGGCCACAATCTCAAACTCTTGGAGACTGTGGTGTATTTGTTTATTTAAGAACGCTTACTGTAATAACAAGAACTGTGTTGTCCTAGAACTGAAGAAATTATAAATTTAAGATCCGCAGCACACATGCAACTGTATGTCAGCGCTCAGGTCCACATCGTCACATCGTTAAGTGTACGTTTTTCAATAGCGTTTTCCCTTTATTTTATTTCGTGGCCAGCGAACCCTGCAATTCTTGGCAACTTAAATATGTATGGGCGGCTAGTGTAAGTTCTAACCTGGGGTATCTCTGGGAAGTGTGTCAGGACGCAAATTTCGGCTCCTCGTTGCGACATCGCCCACTTTGAAGATATGAAACTCGAAATCATAATAAATTACATAGAATATGAATGAAAAAGACTCCTTTGTTTTCGTTTTTTGTTTTTATTGTTTTTTAGGTTTTATGAAATTATTTGCACGTAATATAATCACAAAACTTGAGAATGTACAACATTTTTCGTTTTTTAGGCTCAGTGTAGTAAGAGTATGAATTAGTTTTCTGAACTACCAGTTCCTCAGAGGGCAACATGCACACTACTTTAAAAAAATTCTCTTATCGTTAATCTGTTCCACAGAATTTGAATAAATGACCATCAGCCTTGTTTATTGACACGTGCATTCATCCCAAATAATCAGTTTTACATCTTGTTGTACATACAGTCGCTGTTTAAAAATTATACAGCCTATGTCCTATTTCCTATGAACACGAATTTCACTATTTTCGAGCAAGGTGCCAGCACTCTGATCCTAAATAATGACCCTTCTGTATTGTTACTGCAAATAAAACCTTGATTCGCTTAAAGTGAATGGGTAAACAGGTTGGGATCCTTCGCATACGGGGTATAAGAGAGATATATCCACCTGCTGGACCTGTGAGGATAGTAGTTTCAATGACATTATTTCGCACAGGTTTGGAACATTACAAAATTTCGGACGCTTCGGATTGTGTTGTACTATACTAATCATAAGCCGATAAGCCATAAATACAAATTTTCTAGTATACTAGTTTTCAGTTAAAACTGATTGCGAAGATGAAAGCACAACAGCATATTGTTATGTATACAATTTTCTTTAATCATATACACTCCTGGAAATTGAAATAAGAACACCGTGAATTCATTGTCCCAGGTAGGGGAAACTTTATTGACACATTCCTGGGGTCAGATACATCACATGATCACACTGACAGAACCACAGGCACATAGACACAGGCAACAGAGCATGCACAATGTCGGCACTAGTACAGTGTATATCCACCTTTCGCAGCAATGCAGGCTGCTATTCTCCCATGGAGACGATCGTAGAGATGCTGGATGTAGTCCTGTGGAACGGCTTGCCATGCCATTTCCACCTGGCGCCTCAGTTGGACCAGCGTTCGTGCTGGACGTGCAGACCGCGTGAGACGACGCTTCATCCAGTCTCAAACATGCTCAATGGGGGACAGATCCGGAGATCTTGCTGGCCAGGGTAGTTGACTTACACCTTCTAGAGCACGTTGGGTGGCACGGGATACATGCGGACGTGCATTGTCCTGTTGGAACAGCAAGTTCCCTTGCCGGTCTAGGAATGGTAGAACGATGGGTTCGATGACGGTTTGAATCTACCGTGCACTATTCAGTGTCCCCTCGACGATCACCAGTGGTGTACGGCCAGTGTAGGAGATCGCTCCCCACACCATGATGCCGGGTGTTGGCCCTGTGTGCCTCGGTCGTATGCAGTCCTGATTGTGGCGCCCACCTGCACGGCGCCAAACACGCATACGACCATCATTGGCACCAAGGCAGAAGCGACTCTCATCGCTGAAGACGACACGTCTCCATTCGTCCCTCCATTCACGCCTGTCGCGACACCACTGGAGGCGGGCTGCACGATGTTGGGGCGTGAGCGGAAGACGGCCTAACGGTGCGCGGGACCGTAGCCCAGCTTCATGGAGACGGTTGCGAATGGTCCTCGCCGATACCCCAGGAGCAACAGTGTCCCTAATTTGCTGGGAAGTGGCGGTGCGGTCCCCTACGGCACTGCGTAGGATCCTACGGTCTTGGCGTGCATCCGTGCGTCGCAGTGGTCCGGTCCCAGGTCGACGGGCACGTGCACCTTCCGCCGACCACTGGCGACAACATCGATGCACTGTGGAGACCTCACGCCCCACGTGTTGAGCAATTCGGCGGTACGTCCACCCGGCCTCCCGCATGCCCACTATACGCCCTCGCTCAAAGTCCGTCAACTGCACATACGGTTCACGTCCACGCTGTCGCGGCATGCTACCAGTGTTAAAGACTGCGATGGAGCTCCGTATGCCACGGCAAACTGGCTGACACTGACGGCGGCGGTGCACAAATGCTGCGCAGCTAGCGCCATTCGACGGCCAACACCGCGGTTCCTGGTGTGTCCGCTGTGCCGCGCGTGTGATCATTGCTTGTACAGCCCTCTCGCAGTGTCCGGAGCAAGTATGGTGGGTCTGACACACCGGTGTCAATGTGTTCTTTTTTCCATTTCCAGGAGTGTATACGAAAAAATAATATATTATATCGGAGAAACAATTTGTACACACTAACACAAAAAAGAAAAAGAATGGGACGGAAATCAGAAGATGTGATTTATATGTGCAGGTAAACAAATTATAACAGTTTTAGAAAAATTGGATTATTTATTCAATACAAAGAGCTTCACGAGTTGGGGAAGTCAGTAACGCGGTGGTCCACCTTTGGTCCTCAAGCAAGCAGTCATTCAACTTCACACTGACAGGGTTGTTGGATGTCCACCAGGGGAACATTGTGTCATATTATGTCCCATTGACACGTCAGATGGTCAAAACCCCGAATTGGTAGAGGGCCCTGTTCTAAGTTGTGGACAGATTCAACGACCTTGCTGGCCAAGGTACGGTTAGACAAGCACGAAGACAAACAGTAGAAACTCTCGCCTTGTGCGGGCATTATCTTGCTGAAATGTAATCCCAGGATGGGTTGCCGTGAAAGGTAACAAAATGGGGCGTAGAATATCATCGACGTACCACTGCGCTGCAAGGGTGCCACAAATGACAACCAAAAGGGTCCTTCTACGAAAAGAAATGGCAACACAGACCATCACCCTTGGTTGTCGGGTCTTTAGGTTGGTATCCCATCACTGTCTGAGGAATCTACAGACACGTCTGGGGCCTGGAATCATATTGACTGGAGTAAAATTATCTTCAGTGATGCGTCCCGCTTCGAACAGCCCCGATGACCAGTGAAGTAATCATTTTCCAGTGTCTACAAAAATCACATCTGCCGATTTCCCTCCCATTTGGATGTTTCTTTCGTGGTTTTTCCTTTTTTTTCATCGTTGTTTGGAAAAATGTCCATGCATTCGTCTATTAGAGTATCGTGTAAAATCTGAAGTTAAGCGGTCAAGAAGTTTTCGAGATGTTTGCTAATAATTTTCCCCTTTAGATAGTAATATAGATGTCCGTTGTAACACCGAAAATGCAGTTAAAATACCTTCTTCACTATCCAAAATTTTTCACCTTTTAATATCCGTTGATAACTTGTACTGTACTTCTAATTCTGAGTCTGTAAGCTTTATTACAGAAATTATATTTAATGCGTAATGGATGTAATAGTGTATTTATTTGTGAATGTACATAACTGATTTAATTATAATGTAAATGTAGTAAATTGCTAGAGTAATAGCCAATGGAACTTCATGTAAATGTATCGATAGCAACGACGAAATGGCCGTAGCTGTGCCGTTGTTTATGTTTGCGTATGGAGAGTCTCCGTCGCGCTGCGAGCAGAGAGGAAGCAGAGCAGCTTGAATCATGAAAGAGTGCAGAAGTGTTTGTTGGGCGCTCCCGCTGACGCGGTGTGCAGCTATAATCGCGCCATTGTAGGCACACCTACTTCGTTAATCCACGAGTATTGAGAGCACGATAGAAGTGAACAGGCGGAGGAAGCTGCAATTCCAACTATTGCCTGTCCCATAACTATCGGTGGCTCTGGAAACGACTCGTGGTCCTCAACCAGCAGCAGTAAAAGCAGCAGTTCAGCATTATCGTCGGCTACATTCTTCGTCGTCCGCGCAGCTACAGCATCGTAAGACTGTTAACTGAGGAGTGTAACTGATATTGCATAGGCATTACCCAGTGGCATTCCTTTCATAGACTCTGACCAACTTTCTTGAATAATACCCTGCAGTAGTTAACACTTTTACGGCCCCTGTGTTGTCATTGTCCTCAGACATTGTTACCAAGCGCACCCCCTTTTCTTTCCATTCAGTCACCAAGTGTCGTAAAAATATGCAAATTGATTAACTATTTAGTGCCAGCTTTGTTTGTTTGCTAATGACGGGTTTCAGTCTAAATTTTGCTGCCTCAGTAACTGTTCATTCTTGTACTGCACAATAGAGGCTTAACGGATTTGCAGTTTTGACTATTAACTTCACTCACTTAAAGTGATGTAAAACCTCACTGGCAAAACTAATAATTGCACGGTTTACGAGGGTGCAATTCCTTTTATTCTGTATTTAACTTAGCTTACGTATTTTGTTGATCTTATGTTAAAAGTAAAATCAGTTGCTCATTTGCTTAAAGCAAATTCAATTCAATCTTCCAATAATTAAACTGCTTGCCTTTTTCCAAATTTATCATTACGTTTCACTGAGGTTACTAAAAAATCATTTTTTTATCTAACAGAGTTTCAGTTACCATTAGTCACTTATTTAACCTGAAACGTCATTTAAATTTGCCTTCAAAATTTCGTATTTCAGATTAAGTAAGTGCAAACTCAGTATTTTCTGATGCATTTATTTCCTCATGGACTGCTGTGTTGTGGGAAAACATGACAGTCTTCTGTTGCCACACCAGTGATTATTTGCTTAATTTTCTTTTCCATTACCTTTATTAAGATTCTGGATATTCATTGCGCTAGTGGGCTGTCAACCGCTTAATTATCCTTTTTTTTTTGCTAATCAGTATTTTTTTGTATTAAATTTTACGTCTTACCCTTTTCCCCCTGTGTGGTTCGCCAGCGACAGGACTAAATTCACCCATTTCAAAATTATTATCAGTATTTAGATTAGGTTTAGAACAGATTCTTCCTTCAGAAGGATCTGTTGTATACTTTCCTCCTACTAACCAGTATTACTTTCCTTTGGTAGCGATAGCCTTACTGATTGCAAAATTTCATTAGGCATGCGCAATCACGGTCATTTACATCGCAGTCCAGTACGCCAATTGGGAAAGGGGAGGTTACACCGTCTGAATGTTTATTATCGAGTCAAATTTTAAATGAAATCGGCCAAGAAGTTTTAGAGATTTTTGCTAGTAACTTTTCCCCTAGTAAATAGTAAATACTGGAAGATAGTATACCGCAGTTGTGTTGTAGAAAGAGCACAAGAAACAATGGCAGTGTGATAGAAAGGAAGGGACACAGTGGCAGTGGAACATAGTTGGCAGTAATAGAATAGTGGTAGGGAAACAGTGAAGGAGACCCTGCCAGGAGATGAGAAATAAAGAGAAAGTGGAAGTGAGTGAGAATCAGTGATAATGAGAGAGTATGTCAGTGACAATGAGGTAGAGAGAAATAGTGATGATGAGAGGAGACAACAGTAACAGGAGGGAACGAAAGAGATATTAGCAGTAAGGGAGAGCAAGAGAGAGCCAATGACAGTGAGTGGAGACTGTAGTAGTAGGACAAAACTAATAGACTCTGGCTGTGACACCGGAGACAATGAGACACAACGAGATAATGACACTGAGCTGGGCTGTATGAGTGAGTGAGAAAGGGCAGTTGGGAGTGGATGGTATAAGCGACTTTCAGCGTGGACTACTGAGTGTGAGTAAGTAGCAGTTAGGGGAGTTTGGTCGGGAAAATTTGTAAGGGTGCTGAGCATGGTAAAATGAGGCAGTTGGTACCCTACTTTTCAGTCAGTCTTTTACGTAAACAAGAAGAGATTCCCATTTTTAGTTGCCTATCGGGGCATTTTTCCGCTGGTATATTAGTATAGATTTAGCGCTGGAGGACATGTGGAGTACACCCCGTTGCTTCAACTTCAACTACATTTAATCGATTGTTATTTCACAGATATCACAATGAAAAAGGTAAAACAGCGATCATTTTCAAAATTTTTGTCAATATTTCTTTACACGAGGCGTGCTTTAGAAAGAATTGGTCAAAATTTTAAAGGCAGTTTTCCACACCAGACTTACATGTACATGTGAAGTCTGGGAATGATTCGATTTTCGTTGCTTTTAGTAGCAAAATTTTAGTAGAACATTTTAAGTTATGCTTGCGTCAAAGCGAGAGGACAGACATGAGCAACTATTGTAATTTCGCAAACGTGAGTAATGGCGTGCCGCTGCAAAACAATAGCTCAGTATCAATCGCGGAATAAGGAGTGGCCTTACATTGGAGTTTTCTGGCACTTTGGACTGGTTTGATTGGAATTCGCCGTGTGCGCTTCCCAAGTGCAGCAACCAAGAGTTTACATCACCCCTTTGCCCGTAAGATATAGGCAACAATTAGGTATCACTGATGACGTTTTGACCGCGAGAGAGAACTGTATGTTATAACTAGCTCGATTTCCACTAACGAGTGGCCCTACATTAGAGTTTTCTGACAATTTGGACTGGTTTGATCGGAATTCGCCGTGTGCGCTTCCCAAGAGCAGCAACCAAGAATTTACATCATCCCTTAACTTACAAGATATAGGCAATAAATAAGTATCACTGGTGACGTTTTGTGACCGCGAGAGAGAACTGTATGTTGTAACTAGCTCGATTTTCAAAGTTGAACACTGAGACCTGTGTAATTAATACTTAACCACATATTATACGATAAGGCTAACAATACTCTCAAGAATATCTCTGTCGGTCCATTGTGGCCAGGGGACATCGGCTGGTACGTACTTTTCAGTAGAATAAACTTTACCAACAGCCGTACACTTTAAGATATTTTATTTTGTTTCGAACGCAACAAATTTCGGCAATTCATTTGGTCATCTTCAGGCCCCATACGCTTTTTTTTAATCAATGAGCTTATTGTATAGCGCCATAAAGCTGAATATCGTGAATCCCTATCGTTGTGCAGCTGATTCATACAAAAGCTCATTGATTAAAAAAAAACGTATGGGGCCTGAAGATGACCAAATGAATTGCCGAAATTGGTTGCGTTCGAAACAAAATAAAATATCTTAAAGTGTACGGCTGTTGGTAAAGTTTATTGTACTGAAAAATACTCTCAAGAGGTTAACATCGCATAAAAATGGATAGAGGCAGTTTGATACGTTTTGTAATCTGGTGTGGAAGTGCAATTAGCAGAGGTTAACGTCGCATAAAAGCTATTAAGGACATTTATAACTCACTTAGTTAAAATACATACAACGTTTGGAAAGTTGGATTGTTTTGAAAATTAGCCTTATGCAAACACAATTTATTTGTATATTTACCCAGATATGTTTCGACACCTATGTGTCATCTTATGTGAGTCAAATTTTTATTTGTTAAGATCGCATCGCTAAATGAACTGCATTATTATACATCGGTTATTTGTACCATTTTTCGTGTGAGTATGGAGTCAGAAGTGTTTGTTCAGATCACGTTTCGTCAAATTTTGCGAAAGCCCATGTGAGGTGACTAGTGAGCGAAAATTTTTGAAAAACTGTGTGGTAACAGAACACTGAGTAGCAGTTGATCGAGGCATCAACCAGAGACACGCAACAGGACAAGAGAAAAAAGTTACATTCTGTCAAAGAAGCGACGGAAAAGGGCACAAAAACGATGTATAATAATGCAGTTCACTTAGCGATGTAATTTTAAGAAATAAAAATTTGACCCAAAGAAGATGACACGTAGGTGTCAAAATATGTCTGGGTCCATATAAAAATAAATTGTGTTTACTTAAGGCTGATTTTCAAAATAACCAATTTTTGAATTGCAAACACGGAAAAACATCAAGACGAGCTTCAAACCTTAGTAAAATGAGTCTCTTTTGGAAAGTTGTAATTTTTTATCAGTAGATTTTAATACTAGTAGTTTCCATGAAAAAAAGAAAAAAAGTAACAAAAATAAGGAAAGCTTAGGCGTTCTAGTGTTACGATTCACAGGGAAAGTACAGCATTCACGTGTCGCACAACAGGCCAAGTGTTCCTTCCTCCACACGTGAGCCTCACCAAATTACGTAACTACAAAGGAACTTGGCATTTAAAACGCACATTTAAAACTTGAAAAAAAAAGAACAAAATGCAAATATTTCATACAGACTCTTCCTACGGGCCCCGGTTCGATTCCCGGCTGGGTCGGGGATTTTCTCCGCTCAGGGACTAGGTGTTGTGTTGTCTTCATCATCATTTTATGCCCATCCGGCGCGCAGGTCACCCAATGTGGCATCGAACGTAATAAGATCTGCACCAACCCCGTAAGAGGCCTCCCGGCCAATGATGCCAAACGCTCATTTCCAAATACAGGGTGTTACAAAAAGGTACCGCCAAACTTTCAGGAAACATTCCTCACATACAAATAAAGAAAAGATATTATGTGGACATGTGTCCGGAAACGCTTAATTTCCATGTTAGAGCTCATTTTAGTTTCGTCAGTATGTACTGTACTTCCTCGATTCACCGCCAGTTGGCCCAATTGAAGGAAAGTAATGTTGACTTCGGTGCTTGTGTCGGCATGCAACTCATTGCTCTACAGTACTAGCATCAAGCACATCAGTACGTAGTATCAACAGGTTAGTGTTCATCACGAACGTGGTTTTGCAGTCAGTGCAATGTTTACGAATGCGGAGTTGGCAGATGCCCATTTGATGTATGGATTAGCACGGGGCAATAACCGTGGTGCGGTACGTTTGTATCGAGACAGATTTCCAGAACGAAGGTGTCCCGACAGGAAGACGTTCGAAGCAATTAATCGGCGTCTTAGGGAGCACGGTACATTCCAGCCTATGACTCGCGACTGGGGAAGACCTAGAACGACGAGGACACCTGCAATGGACGAGGCAATTCTTCGTGCAGTTGACGATAACCCTAATGTCAGCGTCAGAGAAGTTGCTGCTGTAGAAGGTAACGTTCGTTGACCACGTCACTGTATGGAGAGTGCTACGGGAGAACCAATTGTTTCCGTACCATGTACAGCGTGTGCAGGCAGTATCAGCAGCTGATTGGCCTCCACGGGTACACTTTTGCGAATGGTTCATCCAACAACGTGTCAATCCTCATTTCAGTGCAAATGTTCTCTTTACGCATGAGGCTTAATTCCAACGTGATCACATTGTAAATTTTCACAATCAACATGTGTAGGCTGACGAGAATCCGCACGCAATTGTGCAACACAGATTTTCTGTGAACGTTTGGGCAGGCATTGTTGGTGATGTCTTGATTGGGCCCCATGTTCTTCCACCTACGCTCAATAGAGCACGTTATCATGATTTCATACGGGATACTCTACCTGTGCTGCTAGAACATGTGCCTTTACAAGAACGACACAACATGTGGTTCATGCACGATGGAGCTCCTCCACATTTCAATCGAAGTGTTCGTACGCTTCTCAACAACAGATTCGGTGACCGATGGATTGGTAGAGGCGGACCAATTCCATGGCCTCCACGCTCTCCTGGCCTCAACCCTCTTGACATTCATTTATGGGGGCTTTTGAAAGCTCTTGTCTACGCAACCCCGGTACCAAATGTAGAGACTCTTCGTGCTCGTATTGTGGACGGCTGTGATACAATACGCCATTCTCCAGGGCTGCATCAGCGCATCAGGGATTCCATGCGAGGGAGGGTGGATGCATGTATCCTCGCTAACGGAGGACATTGTGAACATTTTCTATAACAAAGTGTTTGAAGTCACGCTGGTACGTTCTGTTGCTGTGTGTTTACATTCCATGATTAATGTGATTTGAAGAGAAGTAATAAAATGAGCTCCAACATGGAAAGTAAGCGTTTCCGGACACATGTCCACATAACAGCTTTCCTTTCTTTGTGTGTGAGGACTGTTTCCTGAAAGTTTGGCCGTACCTTTTTGTAACACCCTGTAGACTTTACAAGGAACAATCTAATGTCTATGTCTAATGGAGGTATAATTAAGGGTACGGAGCTAAGGAACCGGGTCAATACATGCTACATCTCTTATCGTATTCTGTTTATACACCAAACAGTGGTTTATGCTCCTACATATTAATAGTTTCAAAAAAATAAATACATTTTTTCTTGTAAGGCAGACAAGAGTTTACAAAAGCATTAAATGGGTACTCTTTGCCACGCAAGAGTACTCGTCCGTTCTGTCAAGACTTCATGTAAGAAACTCATCAACAGTGGTCACAAAGATTACGTTTCATACCTTTACAACCCGCCGCACAGTCTTCGAGCCACCATTATCTACATTAGTCACACTGTATCAAGTCATTATCAAAATTATATTCGCACACTGGCAAATGCTTTTCTTCTGCTTCTTCTTCTCTGTGACATAGTCTGTTTTCTAAGAAGCGGCTCCTCCGTTGCTTGCGTCTGCTGGCAATTCTTTGTCGTTGGTGTTAGCCAGTCGGGTCATGGGCAGTGAGAATTGTTGAATGTAATAATTTCTTTTGGCGGAAAATATAAACTGATTAATTTTGTTTCTGATATGTCGAGCGCAGGATTAACTATTATTTGCCAATGGTCACCGTCATGTTTTACCCGCATATGTCGCGACCTAATAGCTATCTGTGAATGAAACAAAATAGTAACTAACTGCACTTAATAAGTGTAGGAAATCACAAACGAGCAATCTCATTGGCTGCCCGCATCTGACTCAGCATTCGTCGTGTTCACGTCCAGTCATTCAACACGCGAAGAGCGTTACGTAACTGCAGAGTAGCAGACGCCGGAAGTGCTCTTTTACTGACCCTGTTTTCTTTCTCTCTATTACCTTCGGGTTTCCTTCTCCACCTTGCCCTACTGTTTCTGTACGAGAACATTCTTAACCGGCGATGAGCAGAGTATTTGCAATTTTTTTTCCCTCCGCTTCTTTCTGTCAACTGAAGCAGTTTTTACAGAGCAAATGTCAGAAACAGACGTCTGTGCAACGCTTGCGCAACTTAATTCTAGGGTTTCCATATAAAGTCAAGGCCAGACCATCGTTACCACTCGTGTTACTATCTTCGAGGATCTGAACTGCAATTTCGTGTCCTGCGAGAAGAGTAAAATCCTCTGTTGGATAAAAATTACGACTGTGTGGGCATGTTCCGGTTATGATTTGGATAAGCTGAACAAACCAGAGGTTGCTGAGAATCTGAGAGAGTATTAGGCGTCGACTGACTGAAACATGTATAAGGAGCACAATGGGAGACAAATGGGTAGCGTTGAGAGATGAAACACTGAAGGTTGCAGAGGATCTAATACGCAAAACAACAAATCCAGTAGGTCTTGGATAGCGCAGGAAATATTTATTCTAACTAATAAAGGGAGAAAATATATAAATGCTGCAAATGTAGCAGGCAGTATTATTGCACTTTGTGGGCAAGAGACAGGCGAAATTCCCTGAGAGTTCCATTATAATGTAATAATTCCAATTCCAAATAACGGGGTTGTTGACAAGGGTAAATAACACCCTACCATCATTTTAATAAGTAATTATTGCAAAATACTGTCACGAATTATTTGCAGAAGAGTAGGAAAGCTGGTGAACCGACCTCAGGGGAGATTAGCTTTGGTTCTAGAGAAGTGAAGGAAGAAACGAAGCAATATTGACCCTACTACTTATCCTGGAAGATACGTTACACAGAGGCAAACTCCCGGTTAGAGGATCTGTAGATTTACGGGAAGTCTTTGACAGTGTTGACTGGAAGAAGCGTACTGAAATTCTGAAGATAGTAGGGATAAGAAATCGGGAGCGAAAGGTACAGGTACCATTTGTAGTGAAACTAGATTGCATTTATAAGAGTCAAAGAACTTGAACGAGAAACACTAGTTGAGGAGAGAGTGAAACAAGGTTGTAGCCCATCTCGAATGTTACTCAGTCTGTACAATGAGCAAGCAGAAAAGCAAACCAAGCAGAGGTTTGGAGAGGGAATTAAAGTTCAGGTAGAAGAAATGAAATTTTGAGTATTGCCGATGACACTATAACGTCAGAGACAGCAAGGGAGTTAGAAGAGTAGTTGAACGGAAGTGCCTTGAATGTGTCTTTTAAGACGAACAACAACAAAAGTAAAACAAAGAGAGTGGAATGTAGTCGAGTTAAACCAAAGCGGTGCTGCACGAATTAGATTCTAAAATGAGATACTAAATGTAGTAATTAGTTTTCTTGTGAAAGGGCAGCAAAATAACTGATGGTGGCCAAAACAGAGACGATATAAAACGTGCATTGACTATAGCGCGGAAAATATTTCTGAAAACAAGGAATTTGCGAACATCTAGAATAAAATTACATGTTAGGATGTATTTTCTGTATGTAGTTCTTTGGAGTATAGCCGTTTACGGAAGTGAAACGAGGGCTAATGGCAGTTCAGAGAGGAAGAGAACAAACAAATTTTGAAATGATTTGTTATGGAAAACTGCTGAAGATTAGGTGAGCTGTTCGACTAACTAATTAAAAGGTACAGAATTGAAACGGGGAAGAAATAAATTTATAGCCCAATTTGACTAAAGGGAGCAATAGGTTGACAGGTCACTTCCACAGTAATGAAGTAATCGTCATTTTGGTAATGGAGGGAGAAGTAGAGGGCTGCGGTTACAAATTGGGTAGGGAGACGAAGAGATGAATACATAAGCGGATTCAAACGGATGTATGTTGCAGCAGCTATTCTGAGATGAAATGGCTTACTTACGTTAGAGCAACAAGGAGAGCTGCATGAAACCGGTCTTCAGAAGGAAGACCACAACAGCAACCTTCTGGTCATTTGAAATGTTTTGGTTGCCTACTCTACTCTTGCTGTCCGGCAGTGGACACTTCTGAATAAACCTCCGCTGTGCTGAGTACTAATGCCCGGAAGTTTGTTTACTGATAACTGTATTCATGGGTGTCCGCAGAAATTTATGCAAGACAGGGCAAGACTCTGAAATTACCGTTTCTGATATCAAAAAACTTGAGAAATCCCTGTCGATTACTAACAAAAATAATGAGAAAATATGCCACCCATCAATCCTCCTAAAAAAGGAGAAACAGAAAACAGTCTCTATTAAAAACGCTCATTCAACTTATGCCACCTATAACACTGTCTGCTTACAAAAGAAATCTCATCATGTTAATGGATTTATTGCATTATTTTCGTATCTTTTATTTTTTAATGTTGACTAGCATAATTATAGTTTAATAAAATGGCAACTCCACAATAACTGTGTTCGTACAGTGTTTGTGTACTACACTGTAATGTCACATGCACGCATGTCTGAAAGAACAGACACTGTTTGACGATTCTCAGTTGTTGTAAGTATTACGAAAAGGATTCGCAATTTGCGAATACGTTTTGATGTCAGCTGTACATTTTATTAGTGAGACATGAAGATTTGTGCTGGACCAGCACTCGAATCCGAATTTATCGCTTATAGCGAGCGGGATAAAATAACGACAATGAAAATTTGTCTCTACCTGTGCGAGAATCACAAGTGTGAGCTTAGGGAATATGGACAACATGACATATGGACGTTTGGGTCGGTCCGGGAGGCGAGCTTGCATAGCAAAAATGATTAATTTGATCACTCGCGCTGAGCGGGAAATCCGGTTTCGAATTCCAGTCTGGCACAAATTTTCACATATCACTAAGAAAATGTACAGCTGAAGTCAAAACGTATTCGCAGTTTGAGAATCCATTGACTAGTAATTAATAGAATGTGTTTGGAAGATACATATTTGAGATATAATATAAGGAACGAAAGTGCGGGAGCATGTTGCCAGAAGCCTCCGAATCGTGCACAGCAAGCTGGGCGTCACATGGAGCGAGGTCATCATGACTATAGCGTCAAATGTGCCCCGCTCAGCAACGCGTGGGGCTTGAAGGAACGGGAAAGACAACGTGTGTCTGACAGCGAGCAGTTAACGGTGCACTTGGCTAGTGTTCTTAAGTTCACGTAGTTCACCCCGGCAGCTGAGTGGCGCCGGCATGGTAGCTCAGCGTGTCCGGTCAGAGGGTTAGCTGCCCTGTGTAATAAAAAAACTGAGTTAACCGATCAACGACGAACTTAAACGGGTGTCTTTCGACGTCCGCCCCGAGCAGATGCAACGAAAAGAAAAAAAGTAGTCGTCAGCGCGACGGAATGTCATGCCAAAGGGCCCAGGTTCGATTCTTCGATTCCCATTTGGGTCGGAGATTTTCTGCGCTCAAGTACTGGGTCTTGTGTTGTCCTAATCATCATCTCATCCTCATCGATTCGCAAGTCGCCGAAGTGGTGTCAACTCAAAAGACTTGCGCCAGGCTAACGGTCTACCCACCGGGAGGCCCTCGCCACACGGCATTTCATTTCAGTACAACGTAGCCCGGAGACTACATTCGGATGACTACACACGGGGAAGAGTCATCTGGAAACTGGAAAAAATGTGACGAGTGTAGCCCAGGTGAGTGGTATTGGTCACAACATTGCTTCACGTGTATGAGCAGCTTTGCGAACCACTGGACGTGCTCGACCACTGTCAGCTACATCAGCAGATGACGTTACATTATGGAACAGGCAATGACGGACCCATCTCCAACGGCGGATGCAACAGACAACAAATTTAACGGGACTGCAAGGCACGCAGTGTCACGCTCCACGGTGGACGATAGGTGCATGGAGGGGGGAGGGGGGGGGGATGATCGGCACCGTTTGCGACGATGCTAGGGACTGGATTCTGGAAGTACCCTGATATGGCGAGAGGTAGTAATACGTAAGGCACCCAGGAACGTTGTCGAACACGATCGTTTTTGTGGTTCAGGTGTTATGGTGTGGAGGGGCATAATGTTGCACGGGCGTACTGACCTCCAAATCTTTGAGCGTGGCACATTCTCCAGTCAAAGTTATTGTCATACTGTATTCCTTCCCCATGTGTGTCTCATGAGAGGTGCAGTCGGCCCTGAGTTCATTGTTACGGATAGTTGCCGAATGAATTGGAACATGTGTGAGCTGCGTTTGGGAGACATAATGTACACTCATGCTCATAAATTTAGGATAATACTGATACTTAGTGAAACAACACTTTGTTGGGCGGTTTGCGAGTTTAAATCACCTCGTGGTATGACTATGTGGTGCATTTGACCTACGGTCGTCGCACGGTGGCGCTGGCAGCAGTCCACATACGCAGAGGTGTGTTGGTGCATGTCAGAGTACGATGCACCGAGTAAGTGTGCAGACGTTTTCAGACGTGCTAATGGTGAATGTGCTGAAAATGGCTCAAAGAACACATATTGATGACGTTGTAAGGGGTAGAATACTAGGGCGACTGGAGGCTGGTCAAACACAGCAGGTTGTAGCACAGGCCCTCCGTGTGCCACAAACTGTGATCTCTCGATTATAGCAACGATTCCAGCAGACAGGAAACGTGTCCAGGCGCTACAGTATGGCACGTCCACAGTGTACAACACCGCAATAAGACCGATATGTCACCATTAGTGACCGCAGACAGCAACGGCGTACTGCAGGCAGCCTTGCTCGGGACCTTACCGCAGCCACTGGAACAGCTGTCTGCAGACACACAGTCTACAGATGGCCGAACTGGCGTGAACCAGGAACCAGATACCAACCCCTTAATGTCCTTGAAAGGGACCTGTATGGAGGTCGTGGTTTGATGGTGTGGGGTGGGATTATGATTGGTGCACGTACACCCCTGCATGTGGTTGACAGAGGAACTGCAACAGGTCAGGTGTATCGGGACGTCATTTTGCACAGGTATGTCCGCCTTTTCAGGTCTGCAGTGGGTCGCACCTTCCTCCTGATGGATGATAACGCACGGCCCCACCGAGCTGCCATCGTGGAGGAGTACGTTGAAAGAGAAGATGTCAGGCGAATGGAGTCGCCTGCCTGTTCTCCACACCTAAACCCCATCGAGCACGTCTGGAATGCTCTCGGTCGACGTATCGCTCCACGTCTTCAAAGCCCTACGACACTTCAGGAGCTCCGACAGGGACTGGTGCAAGAATGGGAGGCTGTACCCCAGCAGCTGCTCGAACACCTGATCCAGAGTATGCCAACCCGTTGTGCGGCCTGTGTACGTGTGCATGGTGATCATATCCTATATGGATGTCGGGGTACATGCGCAGGAAACAGCGGCGTTTTGTGGCACATGTGTTTCGGGACAGTTTTCTCAACTTTTCCCCAATACTGTGAACTTACGGACCTATGTCGTGTGTGTTCCCTATGTACCTACGCTACTAGCGCCAGTTTTGTGTAGTGCCACGTTGTGTGGCACCACATTCTGCAATTATCCTTAATTTCCGAGCATGAGTGTAGTACGTCTACATGGACCAATCACCATCCAGCAGCTGTGAACCACGTTAGTGTGAAACGTCCCCTTTGAAAAATTTATGAATCACTGTGCTGTTAAACCTCTATGTTAATTGATTTTCAAACAGCTGAGCAGAACTAAATGTACTCACAAGGGGAGGCCGCCAATTGTGAAATTCAGATTCGATTCATACTGCGCATAATAAAAGCTCAGGGCCAGAGGTGTAATGTGGCAAAGCACCAAGATGCACTTCTCAGCCGTTGTCGAGAAAATCGACAGTTAAAAGAAACCGTTGCGGTGAAATACTCTCTACGATTAACAATATTCTATAGCGTCGTGGCGCAGCGGTAAGCGCTCGGGTTCGTAATCCAAAGGTCGCCGGATCGAATCTCGCGCCATGCAATTTTTGTTTGGTATTTGTTTTTTGTAATTCAAATATATATATATATATATATATATATATATATATATATATATATATATATATATATATATATATATTAATGAATTGCTTATGCATGTTGGTGAAGGCGGATCGCTCTCCAATTGTACCGCCTCCATTTTTGCGCTTTTTTTTAACAGGCTGTACCAAAGCTCTCCAGTCAGCACTGATTTTCGACGATGTTATAAGTTGCGCTAGGGACCGCATCTACCTTCTTTCGAAGTTAGCAGGCAACTACGCTGTTATGCGGCGGCTCGTTTCGGCCCATTCAACATCTGTCCTTCAAGTGTAACGAGCGAGTAACGAAGTTCTGCCACAGCAAATTTGTGTTCGTGGGATCTCTATTCTAATTCGAACGTTTAACTTACGCTATACGTATTCGTTTCGGAATATCGTTTCTACGTCTTCCGTTAACTATACGTGGTTAACATTATGAAGTCAATTAATAACATTTGTGAAATATATATATATATATATATATATATATATATATATACATTTCAATTACAAAAAACAAATACAAAAAAAGGTTGCATGGCGCGAGATTCGATCCGGCGTCCTTCGGATTACGAACCCGAGCGCTTACCGCTGCGCCACGACGCTATAGAAAATTGTTGATCGTAGAGAGTATTTCACCGCAACGGTTTCTTTTAACTGTCGATTTTCTCGACAATGGCTGAGAAGTGCATCTTGGTGCTTTGCCACATTACACCTCTGGCCATGGGCTTTTATTATGCGCAGTATGAGTCGAATCTGAATTTCACAATTGGCGGCCTCCCCTTGTCAGATATTACTCTCTTTACTTATTCTGATCAACACTAAACTGACACACAATATTTGTAGCGTAACCCAATCTGACTTTCAAAAATCCCTACAAAAGAATGGCCCTGACTAACAATAACCTACACCTTTCATGAATCACTTACCTCACAAAAACCTTCGACATCCAGTCTTACAAATTTACTGTCTCTGATGGACACACGTCCAGATTATCCGCTCTCAAAACTCCGCCATCTCTCTCCTCACATCCACCACTGCTGGCGGCTCACCTCCAACTGCGCAACGCTACGCGCTGTTCACATCCAACTGCCCAACACTACAATGGCGAATATTCCAACAATGCCAAACAGCCACAGACTGCCCACAGCACAGCCAGTGATTTTCATACAGAGCGCTACGTGGCGTTACCAATATAGAAACCTAAACAGCCTACTTACAAGTGCAGGAATGGAGCGCCCCACCACAAGAAATCCTTGCCAACCTTGTGGCGAATATGGCAGCACGTAGCAGAGCATGCGTGGCCGTACGTGGGATCATATTCCCTGTAATGTCCAGGGGACCATCATAAACCACTGTGGCGTCATTGTAATTATTGGCTTTCAAGAAAAGTGTCATTTCTGTTCTCTAAATGCGTATTGCTTTCAGTTACCTTCCGTACTATGCACAGCAGTGTATTAAGGCTATATCAGGTTTTCTTCCGTTCCACTGACGGACGGAGAATGGGGAGAATGACTCTTTGTACTGCTTGGTATGATGCGTTGTCTGCCTAATTTTATCTGCGCGATCGGTACGTAAGGGCGAAAGAATATACGTGCATTCTCTGATTAAAAGTGTCCGAGCAGCCCTACGTAATGCGGTACTGGCCACTAGATGTGCGACAGACGGACGAGCCAGTATAAAAGGAGGCGGGGAATACTGAGTTGTCAGCACAATGCTGCAGCGACCACGTCGGACGACTACAACGGCTACAGAACCGGATCCTGCGGCTGGCACTTCACCTGCCTCGGGACTTCCCGTCACCCGACCTCAACCGGGTCTCAAACGTACCTACTGTCCGTGATAGGTTCCGCCAGGCTGCACGGATCTTCTATGAGAAGTTCGCTCAGTCCACATATCCGCTCCTCCGAGCACTGGGTCACCGGGTGTAGCGACTTAACGCAACCAGATGGCCCCATCTGCTTCGCGACCAGTAAGTCGCAAATGCGTCCAGAAGACACCGTCCCAGCCGACTGCTAGGACATCATCATGCAGTCAGGACAACGTACGAACACTCGCCGCCTTGGAGGAATAGCTCTCCCGCTTGGAGTCCATCGAACAAGAGGGTCCCACATGTCCCTGTCATGAAACGTAGAGCGAGAGTGAGTTGTCAGCAGAGACTGCACTGTAGTTCCCTCTCTAGATTGTCGCACAGATGACAAAATGGTAGATATCGAAATAGACGACAGAGGGATAGAGAAACAATTCAAATCGCTCAAAAGAGGAAAGGCCGCTGGATCTGATGGGATACCAGTTCGATTTTACACAGAGTACGCGAAGGAACTTGCCCCCCTTCTTGCAGCTGTGTACCGTAGGTCTCTAGAAGAGCGTAGCGTTACAAAGGATTGGAAAAGGGCACAGGTCATCCCCGTTTTTAAGAAGGGACGTCGAACAGATGTGCAAAACTATAGACCTATATCCCTAACGTCGATCAGTTGTAGAATTTTGGAACACGTATTATGTTCGAGTACAATGACTTTCCGGAGACCAGAAATCTACTCTGTAGGAATCAGCATGGGTTTCGAAAAATACGATCGTGTGAAACCCAGCTCGCGCTATTCGTCCACGAGACTCAGAGGGCCATAGATGGCGTGTTTCTTGACTTCCGCAAGGCGTTCGATACAGTTCCCCACAGTCGTCTAATGAACAAAGTAACAGCATATGGACTATCAGACCAATTGTGTGATTGGATTGAAGAGTTCCTAGATAACAGAACGCAGCATGTCATTCTCAATGGAGAGAAGTCTTCCGAAGTAAGAGTAATTTCAGGTGTGCCGCAGGGGAGTGTCGTAGGACCGTTGCTATTCGCATTATATATAAATTACCTTGTGGATAACATCGGAAGATCACTGAGGCTTTTTGCGGATGATGCTGTGGTATATCGAGAGGTTGTAACAATGGAAAATTGTACTGAAATGCAGGAGGACTGCAACGAATTGGCACATGGTGCAGGGAATGGCAATTGAATCTCAATGTAGACAAGTGTAATGTGCTGCGAATACATAGAACGAAAGATCCTTTATCATTTAGCTACAATATAGCAGGTCAGCAACTGGAAGCAGTTAATTCCATAAATTATCTTGGAGTAGGCATTAGGAGTGATTTAAAATGGAATGATCATATAAAGTTGATCGTCGGTAAAGCAGATGCCAGACTGAGATTCATTGGAAGAGTCCTAAGGAAATGCAATCCGAAAACAAAGGAAGTAGGTTACAGTACACTTGTTCGCCCACTGCTTGAATATTGCTCACCAGTGTGGGATCCGTACCAGATAGGGTTGATAGAGGAGATAGAGAAGATCCAACAGAGAGCAGCGCGCTTCGTTACAGGATTATTTGGTAATCGCGAAAGCGTTACGGAGATGATAGATAAACGCCAGTGGAAGACTTTGCAGGAGAGACGCTCAGTAACTCGGTACGGGCTTTTGTTGAAGTTTCGAGAACATACCTTCACCGAGGAGTCAAGCAGTATATTGCTCCCTCCTACGTATATCTCGCGAAGAGACCATGAGGATAAAATCAGAGATATTAGAGCCCACACAGAAGCATACCGACAATCTTTCGTTCCACGAACAATACGAGACTGGAATAGAAGGGAGAACCGATAGAGGTACTCAAAGTACCCTCCGCCACACACCGCCAGGTGGCTTGCGGAGTATGGATGTAGATGTAGATGTAGAGGCAGTAACAGCAGAATGGGTCAATCAAGAGAGCTCTGTGAGTGTCAACGTGGACTAGTCGTAAGAGATCACCTGACCAACAAATCTCTATCAGGTGCGTTTGAACCTTCCTAAAGCTACCCGTGTCGACTGTTTGTGATATGACTGTGAAGTGGGAACGCGAAAGAGCAAGCACAGCTAAAACAAGACCAGGCACAGCTGATGTGCTGACGTCAGGGACCGTCCAACATTGCGAACGGTGGTTGTAACATATCGTATGAAGTCATCGGAAGGCAACACTCGTTAATTTCAAAGTGCTACCAGCAGCCCGGCTGTGCGTAGGGAGTGACAAAGACTGGGGTACAACGGTCGAGCAGCTCCTCGTAAATCACACATTTCTGTAGTGGGGGTGTGAGGGGGTGGGGGGAGGGTTGTTGGGGTAAGGAACAAAACAGCGAGGTCATCGGTCTCTGGATTAGGGAAGGACGGGGAACGAAGTCGACCGTGCCCTTTCGAAGGAACCATCCCGGCAGTTCCCTGGAGCGATGTAGGAAAATCACGGAAAGCCTAAATCAGGATGACCCGACGCGGGACTGAACCGTCGTCCTCCCGAATGCGAGTTCAATGTGCTAACCACTGCGCCATTTCGCTCTGTCATTTATGTAGTCAAGTGCTAAATGGCCTGGAGAACGTTAACAGCCAGCATGTTTAGTGCCATCAGCGGAGTACGGAGGAGGTAGTGTTACGTATAGGCGCACTTTTCATG
Organism: Schistocerca serialis cubense; assembly: GCF_023864345.2. NCBI lineage: Eukaryota > Metazoa > Arthropoda > Insecta > Orthoptera > Acrididae > Schistocerca > Schistocerca serialis. The sequence goes on along the minus strand of NC_064639.1, from coordinate 793,390,660 downwards.
GTTAGGGAGTGGTCCAGTTTCTGCGATTAAAATAACACTAAATGCAGAAGGATATGAACACATTTTACTGTAGAGAAACAGTTCTGAGGCAATGATTGGATCAGCACGACAATGCAGCCTCTCATAAAGCAACATCTGTGAGGTAATGGTTTGTGGGCAGTAACATTCCTCAAATGGCCCTGCAACTGAGTCAAGTCCTTAACCATATGGGCGACTTTTAGGATGAGTTAGAACGTCGACTTCGCTCCAGACATCAGCGTCCAACATGAATTCTTCTCTGGATCAGGCTCTTTTACATCTACATCTACATGGATACTCTGCAAATCACATTTAAGTGCCTGGCAGAGGGTTCATCGAACCACCTTCACAATTCTCTATTATTCCAATCTCGTATAGCGCGCGAACAGAATGAACACCAATATCTTTCTGTACGAGCTCTGATTTCCCTTATTTTATCGTGGTGATCGTTTCTTCCTATGTAGGTCGGTGTCAACAAAATATTTTCGCATTCGGAGGAGAAAGTTGGTGATTGGAATTTCGTGAGAATATCCCGTCGCAACGAAAAACGCCTTTCTTTTACAGTCGTATCTGGTAAGGATCCCACACCGCGCAGCAGTATTCTAAAAGAGGACGGACAAGCGTAGTGTAGTCAGTCTCTTGAGGAACAGTGGGCTGTCATTCTCCACGGACATTCCGACACCTCACTGAAAGTGTTCCCAGTAGAGTTCAGGTCGTGATAAACACGAAAGGTGGACGCCCCTTTCTAATGTCCCCTAACAGGTATCCGGATATTTTTGATCAGATAGTGTAGATTTCGAAGCGAGAGACGGTTCTCGAACTTTCTTGAGCAGCCTCTCGCGAGATACATGGCATCTTTTTTCGAGTGTCTCTTACGAGTATTCAAAATTTCTGCTACACTCAGTCATAGAAAAAATTCCCCTTCTGCACTTATATCACTTCACCAATCAGAGTTTCTCTTGCCCTCTGTGCTTTCTTCAGCGTTATCCGGGCGACTCGGTTCTCACCGATTCGCCAGTGCGCGGGTACGGTATCTCATTAACGCTCATTAAAATTCTTTTCACAGCGCGCGATCGGTTTGCAGCGCTACTATTGCCAGCGTCGCAATCGCGATCGGCGGTACTTTTCTCGAATCGTTCAGCTGGATTAAGTACAGGCAGCGTCTGGAAAAGATGGAGCAGCTGTAGAAAGCCACGCAACAGGAAGTGTCTGAGAAAGCGGGGAGCTAGAGACTTTAATGTCAAATAACTCTCCCCTCTATTTAACAAATCACAGCTTAGTTCGACGCCTGTACAGCCTGCATAGTATGTGATTTAAATCCGTGCTGCAAAACCAGCGGCCTCCGATGCTGCCAGATACTGTCTGTGGAGAGAAATCGTTCGTTAGTCATTCATAATGGACGGAATATTACGCTCATTTGGACATGATTTGTAAATGGGGATACTGGACAATTACGTCTCGCACATGTCGAGTGCTTTCTTCGGATAATCTCCATCGTTAATAACTCTGTGGTATAAACACCTTATTTCCGAAGCCCGTTGTCTGAGTCGTTTGTAAAGGAGTTATGTCGCCTGTTGAAGTGTAACACTGAAAGTCTACCCCGTACTTTTCATACGAGTACATCAATTATGGAAGTTTATAAGAGACTATCACACCGATTTTTATGCCCTTAAATGTTAACACTTTATATTAAATGCGAAGCATATGGTAATAAACGTAATCTGGTAGAGATTATTTTAAGTTTGGGAGTCGCAAGTACTTTCGTAAACCGTAACGGAATAATAAAAAGAGGGGCTAGCGAGATATAGCCAAGACAAAACTGAAGCTCTTGCAGTTACTACTAAGCGCGTAAAAGGAACAGATGGAAAGCATTTTTTTATTTTCTATATTCATTTTATATTTCTTTTGCAATCTGTTCCGTATATCAACTAATAAGACGAAAGGCCTGAACTTGTGCTGTAGCAGAATATATTGCTATGTTTCCGTCTTCACTGGGTCATGTCTCGAAGTTCACCAGCAGCACGAACATAGCTCTTTAGCCGAAAATTTTATTTAATAAATCTCCACTATCTGGATAAGGACAGTAATTTCCCCGCAGGTTTTCAATGCAGTTGAAATTGAGGCCGTACGTTTCGAGAACGCGGTTCTTAAACGAACTCGTGTAGAGACGTGGAAGGTTAAATCGAACAAGTACCATTTGGGTGATAATAAACTACCAAAACACAAATTATGCTCAAACGTACTATAATGACCAGTATTTGAGCACACGGTATTTCACCTGTAAATACGATTCAGCCCACCATGTGTGTTTATATTACCATCCGATACGATGTTGTTGTTGTTGTGGTCTTCAGTCCTGAGACTGGTTTGATGCAGCTCTCCATGCTACTGTATCCTTTCCAAGCTTCTTCATCTCCCAGTACCTACTGCAACCTACATCCTTCTGAATCTGCTTAGTGTACTCATCTCTTGGTCTCCCTCTACGATTTTTACCCTCCACGCTACCCTCCAATACTAAATTGGTGATCCCTTGATGCCTCAGAACATGTCCTACCAACCGATCCCTTCTTATGGTCAAGTTGTGCCACAAACTTCTCTTCTCCCCAATCCTATTCAATACTTCCTCATTAGTTATTTGCTCTACCCATCTAATCTTCAGCATTCTTCTGTAGCACCACATTTCGGAGGCTTCTATTCTCTTCTTGTCCAAACTATTTATTGTCCATGTTTCACTTCCATACATGGCTACACTCCATACAAATACTTTCAGAAATGACTTCCTGACAAATCTATACTCGATGTTAACAAATTTCTCTTCTTCATAAACGCTTTCCTTGCCATTGCCAGTCTACATTTTATATCCTCTCTACTTCGTCCATCATCAGTTATTTTGCTCCCCAAATAGCAAAACTCCTTTACTACTTTAAGTGTCTCATTTGCTAATCTAATTCCCTCAGCATCACCCGACTTAATTCGACTACATTTCATTATCCTCGTTTTGCTTTTGTTGATGTTCATCTTATATCCTCCTTTCAAGACACTGTCCATTCCATTCAACTGCTCTTCCAAGTCCTTTGCTGCCTCTGACAGAATTACAATGTCATCGGCGAACCTTAAAGTTTTTATTTCTTCTCCATGGATTTTAATACCGACTCCGAACTTTTCTTTTGTTTCCTTCACTGCTTGCTCAATATACAGATTGAATAACATCGGGTAGAGGCTACAACCCTGTCTTACTCCATTCCCAACCACTGCTTCTCTTTCATGTCCCTCGACTCTTATAACTGCCATCTGGTTTCTGTACAAATTGTAAATAGCCATTCGCTCCCTGTATTTTACCCCTGCCACCTTTAGAATTTGAAAGAGAGTATTCCAGTCAACATTGTCAAAAGCTTTCTCTAAGTCTACAAATGCTAGAAACGTAGGTTTGCCTTTCCTTAATCTTTCTTCTATGATAAGTCGTAAGGTCAGTATTGCCTCACGTGTTCCAGTATTTCTACGGAATCCAAACTGATCTTCCCCGTGGTCGTCTGTAAAGAATTCGTGTTAGTGTTTTGCAGCTGTGGCTTATTAAACTGATTGTTCGTCCGATACGATAGGCAACAGCAATACGCCACGTATTAGCGTAAATACCTGAGACGTTATTTTACGAGTCTAAGAGCCATAAGAAAAGCCACTTGAAACTTTGGAAGACTGAATAAAAATGGGATATTCATCCACTCGTGATAAAAAAAAATGGTCTAGATGAAACCGAGCTAATTGTTGGATGTTTTTACCGGCCATCCGACTGTGCTGCGACAGTTCTGGAGTCATTCAAGGAATGTCTACGGTCATTAGCGCGTAAATGCCCAGATCATCCATTACTAGTTGGAGGCGCCCTTAATCTACCGAGTATAGACTGGGATGTCTGTGAATTCATTGTAGGGGGCAGAGACAATTATGTGAAGTACTTCTGAAAGCGTTTTCTGAAAACTGCCTCAAGTAATTACTTCGCTAGGCCCACACGCAATGGGAATATCTTAGACCTTGTAGCTACAAATAGGCCGGACCTTATCGACAGCATCACGGGGATTAGCCATCATTATAGCAACTATGGTTACGAAAGTTAATAAATCAGTTAAGAAGTCTAGCAGAGTTTTTCAGCTAGAAAGAGCAGATAAGCAGTTGTTAGCATCGCTCGTAGACAGTGAAATGATGGCATCGCTTAGTTCCAGTAAGAAGGATGTAGAGGAATTATGGATAAAGTTTAAGCAAATTGTAAATCGTATTCTATAGAGTTATGCGCCAAATAAGTGGGTTAAGGACGGAAGAGACCAAACATTGTTCAATAGCGAGGTTTGGACTGATGAAGCCGAGGCTGTTGCACTCTAGGTCAACGAGAAAGGTTAGTAGAGATTTGTATCTATTTGAAAAGATCTATGAGCGAAGCATACAACTACTACCACCGTCGTACCTTACCAAACGATCTAGCAAAGAAATCGAGAAAATTCTAGCCCTCTGTAAAATCGGTAAGTGCGTCTAGGGCTACCACCTAGTCACTTGTTGATTACTCTGGTGTAGTAGTAGAAGAAAGCAAATCGAAAGCCAATATTTTAAATTTCACGTTGAAGAAACACGCAGGAGAACTGTACAACCATAAAGTCGTTTGACCATCCAGCGGACTCCCGTATGGACGACACAATAACAAACACCCCTGGCGTAGAGAAACAACTGAAGGTGGTGAAAACAAATAAATCACCAGGTCCGGATGGAATCCCAGTTCAATTTTTTGAAGAGTACTTCACGGCAGTAGCCCCTTAATTAGCTTGCATTTAACGTGAATCTCTCGCCCAACGTTGTCCCAAGCGACTGGGAAAAAAGCGCAGGTGACTCATGTGAACAGGAAGAGCAAATGAACGGATCCGCAAAATTACAGACCACTATCCGTAACACCGGTTTGCTGCAGAATCTTTGAACACACACTCACTTCGATTATAATCTATTTTCTTGAAACCAGAAGCTTATGTCTACTAATCAGCATGGTTTTAGAAAGCATCGCTCTTGCGAAACTCAGCTTGCACTTTTCCCACAGATTGTGCTGAGAACTACGTACGATGGGCAACTATCAGGTTCCATATTTCTACATTCGCAGAAAGCTATTGACACGGTGCCCCATTGAAGACCGTTAAAGAAGGTATGGGCATATGGAACAGGTTCACAGATATGTGAGTGACTCGAAGACTTCTTAACTTATAGAATCCAGTACGTTGTCCTCGACGGCGGGTGTTCATCAGAGACCAGAGTATCGCCAAGAGTGCCCCAGGGAAGTGTGGCAGGCCCTCTATTATTCTCTATATACGAGTACATAAATAATTTGGTTAGTAGCACAAGTTTATATGCCAACTAGCTCTGCAGATGATGAAGAAATTGATGAAATGTATGATGAAATAAAATAAATTACTCGGATAGTGAAGGGAGACGAAAATTTAATAGTCATGGGTGACTGGAATTCAACAGTAGGAAAAGGAAGAGAAGGAAACGTTGTAGGTGAATATGGATTAGGGCTAAGAAATGAAAGAGGAAGCCGCCTGGTAGAATTTTGCACAGAGCATAACTTAGTCATAGCTAACACTTGGTTCAAGAATCATGATAGAGGGTTGTATACATGGAAGAACCCTGGAGATACTAGAAGGGTCAGATAGATTATATTATGGTAAGACAGGGATTTAGGAACCAGGTTTTAAATTGTAAGACATTTCCAGGGGCAGATGTGGACTCTGACCACAATCTATCGCTTATGAACTGTAGATTAAAACTGAAGAAACTGCTAAAAGGTGGGAATTTAAGGAGATGGGACCTGGATAAACTGAAAGAACCAGAGGTTGTGCAGAGTTTCAGGGAGAGCATATGGGAACCATTGACAGGAATGGGGGAAAGAAATACAGTAGAAGAAGAATGGGTAGCTTTGAGGGATGAAATAGTGAAGGCAGCAGAAGATCATGTAGGTAAAAAGACGAGGGCTAGTAGAAACCCTTGGGTAACAGAAGAGATACTGAATTTAATTGATGAGGCAATACAAAAATGCAGTAAGTGAAGCAGGCAAAAAGGAATACAAACGTCTCAAAAATGAGATCGACAGGAAGTACTAAATGGCTAAGCAGGGATGGCTAGAGAACAAATGTAAGGATGTAGAGGCTTATCTCACGAGGGTAAGATAGATACTGCCTACAGGAAAATTAGAGAGACCTTTGGAGAAAAGAGCACCACTTGCATGAATATCAAGAGCTCAGATGGAAACCCAGTTCTAAGCAAAGAAGGGAAAGCAGAAAGGTGGAAGGAGTATATAGAGGGTCTATACAAGGGCGATGTACTTGAGGACAATATTATGGAAATGGAAGAGGATGTAGATGAAGATGAAATGGGAGATATGATACTGCGTGAAGAGTTTGACAGAACACTGAAAGATCTAAGTCGAAACAAGGGCCCGGGAGTAGACAACATTCCATTAGAACTACTGACAGCCTTAGGAGAGCCAGTCCTGACAAAACTCTACCATCACGTGAGCAAGATGTATGAGACAGGTAAAATTCCCTCAGACTTCAAGAAGAATATAATAATTCCAATCCCAAAGAAAGCAGGTGTTGACAGATGTGAAAATTACCGAACTATCAGTTTAATAAGTCACAGCTGCAAAATACTAACGCGAATTCTGTACAGACGAATGGAGAAACTGGTAGAAGCCGACCTTGGGGAAGATCAGTTTGCATTCCGTAGAAATGTTGGAACACGTGAGGCAATACTGACCCTAAGACTTATCCTAGAAGAAAGATTAAGGAAAGGCAAACTTACGTTTCTAGCATTTGTGGACTTAGAGAAAGCTTTTGACAATATTGACTGGAATACTCTCTTTCAAATTCTGAAGGTGGCAGGGGTAAAATACAGGGATCAAAAGGCTATTTACAATTTGTACAGAAACCAGATGGCAGTTATAAGAGTCGAGGGACATGAAAGGGAAGCAGTGCTTGGGAAGAGAGTGAGACAGGTTTGTAGCCTCTCCTCGATGCTATTCAATCTGTATTTTGAGCAAGCAGTAAAGGAAACAAAAGAAAAGTTCGGAGTCGGTATTAAAATCCATGGAGAAGAAATAAAAACTTTAAGGTTCGCCGATGACATTGTAATTCTGTCAGAGGCAGCAAAGGACTTGGAAGAGCAATTGAACGGAATGGACAGTGTCTTGAAAGGAGGGTATAAGATGAACATCAACAAAAGCAAAACGAGGATAATGGAATGTAGTCGAATTAAGTCGGGTGATGCTGGGGGAATTAGATTGGAAAATGAGACACTTAAAGTAGTAAAGGAGTTTTGCTATTTGGGGAGCAAAATAACTGATGATGGTCGAAGTAAAGAGGATATAAAATGTAGACTGTCAATGGCAAGGAAATCGTTTCTGAAGAAGAGAAATTTGTTAACATCGAGTATTGATTTAAGTGTCAGGAAGTCGTTTCTGAAAATATTTGTATGGAGTGTAGCTGTGTATGGAAGTGAAACAATGACGATAAACAGTTTAGACAAGACGAGAATAGCTTTCGAAATGTGGTGCTACAAAAGAATGCTGAAGATTAGATGGGTAGATCACGTAACTAATGAGGAGGCATTGAAAAGAATTGGGGAGAAGAGGAGTTTGTGGCACAACTTTACTAGAAGAAGGGATCGGGTGGTAGGACATGTTCTGAGGCATCAAGGGATCACCAATTTAGTACTGGAGGGCAACGTGGAAGGTAAAAATCGTAGAGGGAGACCAAGAGATGAATACACTAAACAGATTCAGAAGGATGTAGGTTGCAGTAGGCACTGGGAGATGAAGAAGCTTGCACAGGATAGAGTAGCACGGAGAGCTGCATCAAACGTGTCTCAGGACTGAAGACCACAACAACAACAACAAATAATTTGACGTACATTGTGGACAGCAATCTGCGGTTGTTTGCTGGTGATGCTGTGGTGTACGGTAAGGTGTCGAAGTTGAGTAACTGTAGAAGGATACAAGATAACTTTAACAAAATTTCTAGTTGATGTGATGAATGGGAGCTAGCTCCAAATGTTGAAAAATATAAGTTAATGCGGACGAGCAGGAAAAGGAAACGGGTAACGTTCGTATATAGCAACAGTATTGTCCTCCTTGGCACAATCACATCGTTTAAATATCTTTAAAGCGATATGAAACAGAACGAGCATGTGAGGATTATGGTAGGAAAGGTGAATGGTCAACTTCGGTTTATTGGGAGAGTTTCAGGAAACTGTGGTTCATTTGTAAAGCAGACCGCGTATAGGACGCTATGGCAACCCATTCTTGAATACTGTTCGAGTGTTTGGTATCCGTACCAGGTCCGATTAAAGGAAGACATCGAAACAATTCAGAGGCGGGCTGCTAGATTTCTTATTGGTATGTTCGAACAACATGCAAGTGTTACAGAGATTCTTTGGGAGTCTCTGGGGGCAAGGCAACATTCTATTCGAGGAACACTACTGAGAAAATTTAGAGCACCGGCATTTCAAGCTGACTGCAGAATGATTCTGATGCGTCCAACATACATTTCGGTTAAGGAACACGAAAATAAGAAGAGAGAAATTAGGGCTAGTACGGAGGCATACATACGGTCGTTTTTCCCTCGTTCTATTTGTAAGCGGAACAGGAAAGGATATGACCAGTAGTGCAACGGAGTATCGATGTAGATGCAGATACAGTTGTGGAAGACGTTGATTCCGACGCCCACCAGAAGAGTGGTATCCTGTGGGCCCACAGGCCCTTCCAGTAAGGTAGATAAGGTATTTGCATTGAACGGAGATTAAATTGAAAAATACCGTGTGGTAGCCACAAGTGGAGGAGGAGGAGATTAGTGTTTAACGTCCCGTCGACAACGAGGTCATTAGAGACGGAGCACAAGCTCTGATTAGGGAAGGATGGGGAAGGAAATCGGCCGTGCCCTTTCGAAGGAACCATCCCGGCATTTGCCTGAAGTGATCTAGGGAAATCACGGAAAACCTAAATCAGGATGGCCGGACGCGGGACTGAACCGTCGTCCAGCCACAAGTCTGGGGAACTATATGATGTACTGAAATCCTGAAAAAAACAACCTGCTTACAAAAAAAATGTGTTGAGTTACTCATTGAATGTCCCTCGTAGAGAAATGATCTGGCAGACAGAGTGAGCAACGGTCTGCAGCTGTTTGCTGATGATGCTGCTCTGTACGTGAAGGTATCGTAGTTGAGTGACTGTAGGAGTATAGAAAATGACGTAGACAAAATTTCTAGTTGATGTGATGATGTACATGAATAGGAAAAACAAACCTGCAATGTTCGAATATTGGTGTAGTATTTGTTGTGTCCTCCTCCACACAATGACGTCGATTAAATACACTACTGGCCATTAAAATTGCTACACCAAGAAGAAACGCAGATGATAAACGGGTATTCATTGGACAAATATATTATACTAGAACTGACGGTTCTTAAACGAACTCGTGTGGAGACGTGGAAGGTTAAATCGAACAAGTACCATTTGGGTGATAATAAACTACCAAAACACAAATTATGCTCAAACGTACTATAATGACCAGTATTTGAGAACACGGTATTTCACCTGTAAATACGATTCAGCCGACCATGTGTGTTTATATTACCATCCGATACGATAGGCAACAGCAATACGCCACGTATTAGCGTAAATACCTGAGACGTTATTTTACGAGTATAAGAGCCATTTAGAAAAGCCACTTGAAACTTTGGAAGACGGAATAAAAATGGGATATTCATCCACTCGTGATAAAAAAATGGTTCAAATGGCTCTGAGCGCTATGGGACTTAACATCTGAGGGCATCAGTCCCCTAGAACGTAGAACTACTTAACCCTAACTAGCCTAAGGAGATCACACACATCCATGCCCGAGGCAGGATTCGAACCTGTGACCGTAGCAGACGCGCGGTTCCGGACTGAAGCGCCTAGAAGCACTCGGCCACCGCGGCGACAGGGTATCTGTTCTACTAAGAAGAGCAGCACATTATCATGAAGGCTAAAGTCGGAAGAGAAGAGCATCTTTTTGTCTGCCGTCCACGAAGCCTCGCGAACCAAATCTGCCGTCAAGACAAAACTTAAAGTATCCACCCAGATGTGTACTACACTAGCAGATAGATAGGTGACTACTGACCTTCGAAACAAAAAAGGGTCAAACGCTGAGGGCACGAAAAGGCGCAATGGCTGGTGCCTTTCAACATCTCCGAAATTATTCCGAGTTTTAAGCGCCCCACAACCGAGCGACGGATCGCAGCGATCTGTCGCATGCGTTATCGCTGAAACTGATCGCTCGACTCGACCGCGACACACACGGGCGATTTGCCAAGCAGTCTCGATTAGTGTCACGAACTCCACTGTGTCGAGAAGTTCTGCTGTCGATAATGAACAGCAATGTTTAGCAGCAGTGGCAGTTGATTTCTCGTATCCCCATGAGTACTTGTAAAACATCATTTAAAAAAAAAAATGGGAATTGCGATTTATTAAACTTGTTTTCAAACACTTTTATCGGGAACTGTGGGTTTCTCTCCAGTATATATTACACTTTTACTGACGTCAAGCAGATAGTGTACGTCTTTCCAGTGTGCTAATACAATTCATTTTTCATTTATTACTTCTCAATTCCTTGTTCATTCATTGGTCTTATTGCTTAACAGCAAGTATTTTCAAAATTTGTTTTGCAATCTCAGTGTTTAAAAATTCTGTCCATAGCAACAGTGCTGATTACCGTAGCTCTTGTTATGAACTATATGAGGGGAATTATATAATATAAAACGACAAGGGGCTAAATATTTAATTTAAGTGAACATTTAGATTAAGATTTCCACGTTACATTACGGTACGCGATCCTGTTTAGAAGTTAAAAACTTCAATAACAAGTGTCATTGTTTCATAAATAATTCAAAATCAGATGGAGCCCAGTTTATTGTGACTATTACTTCCCATCAACTCTAATTTCACAGCATATGCTTCGAATAGATAACCACTACAGAATCGGGGAGTGAATTTTATGCCATGCGTCCCTCGTGTGTTCGGCCCTTTACGCTGAATGGGCACCTCTGATGTCGAAGCACAGAACAGTCGTTTATCTGCTGATTCCTGTCACCTGTGTCGCCCGACATATTGCAGTTAGACAAAATAATTTCCACTTATTTCTGCTTGTAAGCATTAACTATAATAGTATCTGAAGCTGAAGCAGAACACTTTCCGAACAGCACAAGACTGCAATTTTTCATTAGCTGACTCCCACATAAATATTTCCTTTTTGTCACATGAACTAAGAATTTTATAATCTCTCTTGTTGTCTTAATTCTTCAGATGGTAACAGAAAATTATAACAAACCTATTATTTTAAACTTGAGGCGCATTGGCTGTGTATATGCCCGTGGAAATGACAATAATTTTGCCACACTGTTCCCGAAATCAATTATCTATCACCTTGTATGTGAATATCTGTTCTCAAAATATCCCCCACACACTCGGAAGCGATTATCTGCCTGAAAGTATGATGTTTAATATACTGTCGATAGAAATACATTCTGACATACACCGTATGTGCCTCTACGAAACAGAGTGGCAACGTAAATGCTTTTACACAACTCATAATTTCAGGTATCACTTTACACTGAGAATTGGGTGGCCTTTGATATGTTAATATCATTTTCTTCTTTTCATAGTTCATTCGTAATTTTTTACATCAGTATAGGCATGGCTGAGCAAACAATTTCAACTTCGTTCAAGAGGCGGCTACATTGTTTGGGACACTTGAGTTTACAAATTACACAGACTTACCACGGATTTTGCTAATATCTATAGCTATACATATTAGTAAATTGAATCCCCCGACGTGTTTTTCTGTCTGTGAGTGAAATTATTTTGATACGGTTTTCACTAATAGGTAGACTTATTCGTGAGAAAGGTTTGTGTGTGTAAATTATTACCGCTATGCCAGACAAGTCATCCGGCCGTAGATAATTGGTACTATCCGTGCCAAGCCGGCACGCGCCACTAGTAGTATCTAATTTATCGATTTCTTTCGCATATCATGCTAATCTTTTGCCTGACAATGGGATTAAATAGCGTAGTATAACTGAAAATAAAGCAAGCTAAATTTTGTGAACAGCCTATGAATATCCGCATAGTACTCTAGGTTTGAAATCATATTGCGAAACTGTCACAGTTATTGGTGCTAGTTTCAAAAAGTTCATTTTGTCTTTCTTCCAGAAATCTGTAACATCCAATGTAATACATTCATGTGGGTACAGGAAGGAAAAGTATTTGGTTTTAATTTCTTGTGATGTTTCGCTCCTTGCCTGACTCCAGGATAGTGGCCATAAGATACGGGACATTTTGTCCAGCAAGCTCAGACAGCTGCAGATCGGCACTGAGTTCAGGTATAAATCACTAGAGCTTTATCACTATTGTGTCATGTTGTTCTACTGTCGTGTCAGGTATTACGTACCTCCAGAGAGTGCGAACGGACAGTGCTGTACCCTTGACGACGTTCTGGTAGTGAAATGATTAGTAGTGGTACAGGGTATCCTCCGCCATGCACCACACGGTGGCTTGCGGAGTATGTATGTACATGTGGCAGTCGCCACGTGCATGGAGGCTTAATTAAAATGCAATAATTTTAGTAGCTGTATGTCCGGTTACGAAGTCTCGTAACCGGTTGGCCCTGAGTAGTATTAGTACACAATCTGACTGCATAGAATAACAATAAAGAATGAAAGGAAATTTCCGTTAACACAACTGATTAATTAAGTCCCCAGCAACTATAAAAGCTACGAAACAACAAAGCACAAGTGTAACTGTTCTGTGTGTGGAAGTGTGATTCAACGTACACGTATCTGGCACGATTCTTCCTCAATAAGACAAGATATTTTAAACACCATTTACAATGAAGTAATTAAAAACCAGAAATATTATAATTGCACATAGAAACCAGAATTACAGTCTAATACATGAACACAAACCAGACGCTTTGTTGACTGAACCTGTGACCAAGAGGCATTATTATTTAGGAAATTTGAAATAAAAAATTTTTTTTGTTACCTTCATATATATTGACGAAAAATACACTGTGATCATTGCAACATCCCCAATCGAACAGCATCTGCTGTCTCGCCCAACAGAACAACTGCACGCGACATGCCCTCAACTAGTACTGCTATCGACATCCTCTCAGCACTGCCCACGACAACCTCTGAACTACTACTGCCCCAGTGGAGGCGGCGGAATAATACTCTTTGGCGCAATCTCTGGCGCTGTAAGTCAGTGTAGCCACCTTTCAACTCTGGACAGATCAGATCATTTCAGGAATTTTGCTTTCCAAAAACCATTGTCACAGATCCTTTATGACAGAGTACACTGCAGTTACAGTCATTGCCGCAATCTGTTCCTCTACTGTACGAAGTACACAACTGGGCAAAATGTGTTCATATGCTTCATCATTAAGCGTTGTCTAAGAGGAATAAGGGGACCACACTATAACAACGAAGAACATCCCCCCCGCCGTAACACCACTTTCTCCATCCATACTTCACTTGATGGAAAGCAATCTTGTCCAGCATTTGCCGAACCCAAACTCTTCCACCGGATTACCACAGTGTATACCACTTCTTGCTTCCAGTCATCAACTGTCAACTGGATTCGCTCTTAGGCTACACCATTGTAGCAGCACCACCGTTTAGCATACAGAAAGTTAGTTTTGTGTGATATTCTGAGCACAAGTTACAGCCCGGTGTGGGCCGGATTGCAGTGAGTTACACATACAAACAGTTGCGAAGTAGAATAGAGGCCACAGGGCCATCAAATTGCTGAAAAAGTGGCTGGTTTGCATGTCGCAAGTCGCAGGCAGAAGGGGCCCACTGGCCAACCTAACGTGTTATGGATACGTGACGTGAAGTGGCGTGCTTGGCAAAACAGAGGCACACAGCCGAGTATAAATAGGTGCCATTTTCTAATGAGATTCATTCAAATGTGGCAGCTCTGCTGGATGGCGGGGTGTGACACACAACCGGCTACACACAGCAGCAGATGGGGCGCCAGCATTCCAGTCCACGGCAGGTCGTTGGTTCGACCCCATGAGGCCAAAACGGGGTCCGTAGCCAGCCAGCCAGTGGTGGGCCACTCCGAGGCTCACTACTGTGGGCAGTCGGCCTGGCTTCCAACACACACTAGAGGCATCCCGAGGCGAGGGACGCAAATTCAGACTTTGGATCACAGGCGCTTGTCGTCCCACGATCTCAGCCATGCCGGCGAGAAGAAGCAGTGGCTGGTCGCCTGCAGCTCACACCAGGCAGTGCTGAGGTGGCAGGGATGCAGACCACTGAGCCAACTGTAGGTGCATCCTGACGCCATCACAATTCCATGGCTGTCCAAGGCCGGCACGACACAGTATTGTATTGCACAGGCTGCTGGGGTGCTTCCTCAACATTGTGGGGCCCCATGATGCAGACCAAGAGGAGCGAGGGCACTGTAGCTAGAAACAATAAACCACTTCTCAATTCTCACTGAGTTTTAATACAGTGCCTTCTACATCTTCCCACTGCACCACATTAACCATCTCTTAGCGTTCACTACAGAAATGTGTGGCTTATGAGCAGCCGCTCAATCACTGCACCCCATTATTTTTAACTCCCTACGCACAGTTATTGTGATAGCTGTACTGCTGGTAGCACTTTGGAACTAACTCGTGATTCCTTCCGCTGATTTCATGTGATTTTTAACACCACCTCCCCCTTTCCCCGTCACTGCAGTGCTCGATGGTTCCTGACTGTCAGGACGTGAGATGTGCCTGGTCGTGTTTAAGCTGTGGTTATTTCATCTCGTTTCCACTTTACAATCATGTCAACAACAGTCGACTTGACAGCTTTAGAAGGTTGCAATGTCTGTGATGGATTTGTTACTCAGGTGACATCCAATGACTAGTCGACGCTCGAAGTTAGTGAACTCTCCTGACCGACCTGTTCTGCTGATACTCTTCTCTACTGACAACACAGTAATCCCAACCTCCTTTTATACTGGCGGGACCTCCTCTCGTGTTCTAGTTGTCAGTTCCGCATTACGTAAGAGGGTCTGGATACTTTCGATCAGTTATTGTATCTTCCAAGACGATGATTCTTCATCTGATACGGTTGGGCAGCATCCATTTCAAATGAATAAGTATGAAGTGATACGTCTTCCATGGGCTTCGCAAACGCCGGATGCTATCGAGACATTGTGATCTGAAATGGGAGAACAGCTGCGGTTCTGTTACTCTCCTCCAGGAGGCACACAGGGAAATGAAACTCCTTACAAGAACTGGCATAAAATCCTACTCTGCACCATTTCGGATTTATATGCATCGATCACCAGGGTGATTCTAGCAGCCTCTGTGTGCCAAAGTTGTACCTAGTCTGTTTTATGGGACATACAGATTAGTTCGTCCAATCTCTGTACAACCACAGACATTAAAACCTCTTCAAATTGTGGTCCACAGCTTCGATATGTTGTATAAAGGATGATCTTCATACCATACAAAGCTGCTATTAAATGACAATTTATTCTGGATAGGAGGCTTACGAACTCGAAGGGGTACCGTGGCTACGTGGGCTCTACCACCTTAAACTCTAAATTTAGCCCGTCGACGGTGCTATGTCCAAATTAGTCAGCAAAATAAAATATATTTTAGGGGTATAAAAAATGTTTTTCATGTAAAACGTACAGTTACGACACATTTTGGACGACACCCAAGAACTGCAGATGAGGAGAATGATGTTGCGTCAGCGAAGAGCTCATGACCAATGAATCTACAGTACCAGAATAACACACTTTGTGTGTGTTTGGGGGGGGGGGGGGGGGGGAAGGGAGAGACGGGGGGGGGGGGGGGGGAGGATTGACAACATAATCTACTGCGATGAAAATTTACATGCACTTCCAAAACATAATGCCAGAGAACCAGAGAAATATTATGAGAAACAGTCGCTGCAAAGTTCTTGGACAGTCTATTTTAGAACGCATTTTTATTTAAATTTCGAATTTTTAAATGTTTACATCCCGTACCCACATCTTGTTATGTCACTAGTGAATGACAAACTGCCTATTGGCTTCTGTCTCGGGTTCTTCGGCCGAAGGACCCGAGATAGAAGCCAGTAGGCAGTTTGTCAACAAGTGGGCCACGAAAGCCTTAACAATTTTGTATCACTGGAGCATAACCGACAAGCGAACATCAAATATGAATATCTCATCACCAAGTGCTCTCTCTCGCCCTCAGAGATTCCCCACTCAGTGGCTTTCGTTTTGCTCTCAGAGGCCTCTGGTAGCAGGCGAGGCAACTTTCTTAAATCTTCTTGCATTAACTTTCACTGCCGCTGTCCCTGTCGGTAGCGAGTAATTGGATTCGTGACTACGTGCAGGCAGATGCAGGCCAATCGCTATTGACGGCAATTGGTTGTGTCAAATTTACGCAATACTGTCTCCACTATCGAATGGAATTGTTTGCATAATGCAATTCAAATATGGTAGCAGCGACTTTCGCTGAAGTTTTGTAAGCAGGTCAAGCCTATGTCAGGACGGTCTATCTTCTGAAATCAGATAGTCTCGTTAAGCAGAAAGGGCACCTGAGTCAGACGCAGAAGAATACTTATCGTATTCACACAACTACTGCAAAAAATGTAACCGAGCGGGTTATATAAATCGCAAGTATCGAAGCAACACATCAACATACGTGTCAAATGTTATGCATCATTACATAATGAACCTGTCATCACTTGCATATCTTTTCTTTCCTTTTGCTAGGGCCACATAAGGATCAAGCGTCAGTTTCATTTCCTTCTAATATGAGGTTTTCTTTGCCCCCAATGCGCTTTCGTCTCTTCACTGTGGCTTTTTTTCTTACATCTGTTCAGTTCACATCTGCCTGTTAAACCTTATACCTTGGAATCTCTCTAATTTTAATACATTCCTTCCGAAACTGTTTATTTCCGCTGTTTATTTTTTGTGTTTTATATTCCTAAATCTTCTGAAATCTCTTTTTTAAATCTTTTTTATTCAGTTTGGGTCTACATTCCAGTCTCAGAGACAACTGAAAATCTAGTCAGTTGCCGTTCATTCTAGGAGAGGCATTCAATAAATAATGCAACACATTCTTTCAGGACAAATTTCGAATTAAAAAGTCCGCAATTTGTTGTGGTACATCGTGCAATATTCCTGATTCAACCACTGTGGATTCATGGCGTTCCGATAGGTGGCGACGTCATAGGCAGCCTTCAAAATGGCATCTGTTACGGAGGTGCGTCCCAGCAGAGAGCTGTCATTGACTTTCTTTGATCGGAAAACCAGAGCATCGCAGACATTCATAGGGGCTAGCAGAATGGCTACGGAGGCCTGGCAGTCAACAATAGTACGGTGAGTCACTGGCGGAGGCGTCTGTCACATCGCAACAACGTTCCCTTACACCTGTCCGACTGCGGCCGGCCGCAAACAGTTGTGCCTCTTGACTCTTGCAGTGTTGGAACGTGCGGACACTCTCATTCGAGGTAATCAACGGGTCACAATCGAACACCTTACTACTCAACTGGACGTCTCTGTCTGTAGCGGTGACACACTCGTCCACAAGATGGGTTCTTCGCCGCCTAACAAAAGACCACAAGGAACAACGAAGGGACCGTCTGTGCGGAATTGCTTGCGCGTTATGAGGCTGGTCGTGACAATTTTTTGTCGAACATCCTCACATTCGATGAAGGGTTATCACTTCGAACGGAAAACCAAACGGCAATCCATGGAGTGGCGCCCTCTCAACTGTTAAAATCATAGCGATGTTCGTCTGGGGCTCTAAAGGGCTTATGCTATTTTATGTGCTACCCCATGGTGCAAGAATAAACTGTGAAGATAGTAACTGTTCTCGAAAGAATAGATACCATTGATGACTGTGCAGCTTCTCTAGAATAAATGATAATTGATTGAAACCCTCAGCAGCCGACGGTGTTGTTGATATACCTCGATGGGGACATAAAAATGGTTCAAATGGCTCTGAGCACTATGGGACTTAACATCTGAGGTCATCAGTCCCCTGGAACTTAGAACTACTTAAAACTAACTAGCCTAAGGACATCACACACATCCATGCCCGAGGCAGGATTCGAACCTGCGATCGTAGCGGTAGCGCGGTTTCAGACTGAAGCGCCTAGAACCTCTCGGCCACATCGGCTTGCTCGATGGGAACAACTGAAAATGTGTGCCCCGACCGGGACTCGAACCCGGGATCTCCTGCTTACATGGCAGACGGTCTATTCATCTAAGCCACCGAGGACACAGATGAATAGCTGCACAGTCATCAATGGTATCTGTTCTTTAGATAATAGTTACTATCTTCATATATAGTAAATGGCTAACCGGCCATTGACCTTCGTCTGTAAGAATGCGCACAGGTTGCCCGAACTCTTACGGGAATCGTCACTTTAGTTGGCGCGATGTGGATGGGCAAATATCTATCAGGAACATCACGTATGTAATTGTGAACAGTCTGGAATGTGGGTCTCACGGGAAGCGTGCAAGGGATAAGTTCCTGCAGTCGCACTATTCATCTGAATCCTCCGTGGCTCATGCCGGCACGGTAACTCAGTCTGTTCGGTCAGAGGGTTAGCTGCCCTCTGTAATAAAAAAAAAACTGAGTTCATCGATCAACAACGAACTTAAACGGATGTCTTACGACGTCCGCCCCGAGCAAATGCAACGAACGAAACCGAACAAAATGAGATTTAAAAGAAAAAAAAGATGGATAGAGTGTCTGCCATGTAAGCAGGGGATCCCGGGTTCGAGTCCCGGTCGGGGCACATATTTTCAGCTGTCCCCATCGAGGTATATCAGCAACACCTGTCGGCAGCTGAGGGTTTCAATCAATTATCATTTAAACTATGAAGTGTATTGTGCTACCCTCGGGAAACGGAAGAAATGACTTCAGCGTGTTCGTCACCAAAACGTTGCAAACTAACTGCTCCTTCCCCGTGGCAACACAAGAACTCACACAACTCTGCGCACACGAGAAGAGCTCACAAAACTCCACGGACTGTTCTTCCACATCCTCGCTGTTTGGCCCAATGAAGGATGCATTACCCGGAACGCGGTATTTGGATGATGGGGAGGTTATTGTTGAAACAAGACGTTGGCTCCGACGACGACCAGAAGAGTTATATCAAGCGCGTATACAGGCTCTCCTGGCAAGGAGGCGTAAAGCCGTCGGATTGAACGGAGATTATATTGAGAAATAAGGTTTTGTACCCAAAGGAGTTGGGAATAATATCGTGTATCCTGGATAAAAGAAACCTGCATTCAGAAAAAAAGGGGAATAATATCGTGTATCCTGGATAAAAGAAACCTGCATTCAGAAAAAAAGTGTTTCATTACTTACTGAACGCCACTCGTATGTACGCGGGTGAGTCAAATGAAAACTTTAAATATTTTTTAAAATATTTTTATTGCGCAGAAGTGGTACAAAGCTGTACCACTTTTCAACATAATCTCCCTCACACTCAATGCAAGTCCTCCAGCGCTTAGAAAGTGCATAGAAGTGCATACATTTCTTTAGAAAAAAAATCTTTTGCTAGTCTGCACAACCACTCACGAACCGCGTGGCGTACCTCTTCATCAGAACGGAACTTCTCTCCTCCAACTGCGTCTTTGAGTGGTCCAAACATATGGAAATCACTTGGTGATGAAGAATGGCGCCATTCCTTGCTCGCTCTCTTCGTTTCCGGTTGGTGGAAGTGAACCCAGGTTTCGTCCCCAGTAACGATTCTTGCAAGGAAGCCATCAGCTTCTCGTTCAAAGAGCCGAAGAAGTTTTTCACAAGCATCAACACGTCATTCTCTCATTTCAGGAGTCAGCTGCCGTGGCACCCATCTTGCAGACACTTCGTGAAACATGCACAATGTGGTGTACTGACCCATGACTAGTCTGTAAACATACTGCAATGTCATTCAGTGTCACTCGGCGATTTTCCTTTACTATGGCTTCAACTGCTGCAATGCTCTGTGGAGTCACAACTCATTGTGCCTGACCTGGACGAGGAGCATCTTCCACTGAAGTCACACCATTTGCGAACTTCCTACTCCATTTGTAGACTTGCTGCTGTGACAAACACGCATCACCGTACTGAACCTTAATTCGTCGATGAATTTCAATAGGTTTCACACATTCACTACGCAAAAACCGAATAACAGAACGCTGTTCTTCCCTGGTGCAAGTCGCAAGTGGGGCGGCCATCTTTATATTGATACTGCGATGATATGTGTGCATCTGCACTATGCTGCCACCTATAGGCCATTCTGCACGTTGTTTGTAGCACGCTTACCAACTTACAGGATAACGGCGCGAAATTTCGAGTTGTTATTACAAATTTAAGGTTTTCGTTTGACTCACCCTCGTAAATTTTTATTTCCACCATTGCAATTTCGGCCTTAGGCCATTATCAAGTGCAGATGTTTTGGCTTTAAGCCATGTCAACTTTATACTCGCTGACACATTTATATATCGTTGTCATTTGCTGTTATATACATTCGTAACGATGCTAACAGCAAATGATAACGACATATAAATGTGTCAGCGTGTATAAAGTTGACATGGCTTAAAGCCAAAACATCTGCACTTGATAATGGCCTAACGCCGAAATTGCAATAGTGTAAATAAAAATTTTAAGTCACTAGCGTAAACATGATGTCGTTCAAAAAAATTTACATGACTATGAATCCCAATTATGAAAAGTTAATGCCGTCTATCTGTTCAAGACATTGGCAGTACTTCTGAGTTTGTTGGATTTCCAGGCATTTCCAGTCATCCGCGAATGGCAGATAGTTAACATTGTTTTCTTCTTCCTAGCATTATTCGTGATACTTGATATTCCTCTAATTTTCAAGTCCAACTTCGTACTGTTTATTTCAATATATAGTTGAAGAGGATTTGAGATGGCGTGATATTCCGTTGTGATCGTTGTGTTTGGGCAGGATCTTTCTGAATGAAAGTTCCTGTACCTCAGAATGTATTATGGAATCTATAGTGTACAAGGTGCACATATCACCCAAAAATCGCACTGTTATCATTCGATGACGCAATCATAGTTGGATGATGTTTTACGATTTTCGTAAAGACTTAAGAAGAATGGCGTGAATCCTTTCGTTCAATTACTGGTAATCAACCTTCTTCATAAATGACTACTTACGTTTAGTTTTGGAAATTCGGAAATTTGTGGTAAGGACTGTGAGACCAAACTGCTGAGGTCATCGGTCCCTAGGCTTACACACTACTTAACCTAATTTAAACTAACTTACGCTGAGGACAACACACACACCGATGCCCGAGGGAGGACTCGAACCTCCGACGGGGGAAGCCGCGCGAACCGTGGCAAGGCGTCCCAGTCCGCACGGCTAACCCGCGCGGCTTTAGTTTCCCAAGTTTAGTCGCAATCGTATTTACGTCAGAGATGAATTTCGCAAACGCTGACCACATCGATTGTTGTACCAAGAATACTTCGACACAGTTTGCGTCATGACTGAAGAATATCGGTAAGTGATTTACCGTGAAACAGAGGCATTCTAAGGCATGTCGAAGACTGAAGTACATTCGATTTTGGGTGAACATTTAATTGTGAGAAAGATCCGTCGAGATGAACCCCGCACAGTTTGGAGGAAGCTCGGGGATAGGATCGTGTTAACTGGTGGAACGAAATACTCAAAAAAATCGACCAGGGAAATTTAGATTCGTTGTACAGCGTCGTAATAGGAGACGAAACTTGAAATATATTTGTACGAGCCGGAAGCCAGGCAGCACTCTGCTGCTTGTGTGTTCCAAGACGAGCCAAAATCAACAAAAGTAGTTGCCGCCGCGACCTTAATTGGCACCTTCCAGCTGGGGCCTGCTGCAGGCTAACATCAGTCGAACCTGGGCTCCTTCGAGGCGGTCTTGGTTTCGCAGCACGCGCTGGGATGCCTCCTGCATCCAACACACTGCGGTCTGCTTGCTGCTACTCTAGGGGATTCGACTCGCCATTCTCTGCCGTTGTCCGTTTGACTGAAAACTCCAGTCTGTTGTTCGGAGAAGTAGCCTATACTAGCTTAGAAAGGAAGGCAAGCACACAAGTTCGCATTTATAACCGAGGACTCCCGGCATTGCCGACTACATAAGCAACTGTTGGGCATGACGATGTTATATATCAATACTATGACGGAACCGTTACCTGGGAATATTGTTCAGTTTATACATTCTTTTATATTGATGAATATGTGTATATGTATGTATGTATGCATGAATGTATGTTAATGTATGTATGAATGTGTATGTATGTAGATGCGTGAATGTAAACTGACCGAGAAAGTCACAACATCAACAAAGAGTTGTACGACATAAACAGAACTTGGTAGGCGTGTTGCTACGAGGCGTGTTTTTTAAGTAAGGTCCGCTTGAACATAAGTACACAACGAAAGGTTATTTCAAAAAACTATTTTTCGACATAGTTGCCAAGTTTGTTCAAACACGTATCATACCGCTCAACCAATTTTAAAATACCCTCTTCATAAAAACTTTCAGCCTGCTCCGACAACCAAGAGTTCACGGCCGTTTTCACGTCGTCGTCACCACTGTAACAGCTGCCACTGAGGTGTTGTTTTAGGTGGAGGAACAGATGGTAATCGCTCGGCGCAAGATCAGGACTGTAGGTGGGCGGTCTAGAACTTCCCAGCCAAAACTGTCCAATAAATGGCAGGTCTGACCTGCAGTGTGAGGTCTTTCATTGTCATGGAGAAGGACGATTCCCTTTGTCTGCATGCCGCGTCTTTTGTTTTGAATTGCTCTGCGTAGCTTTCTCAGGGTTTGGCAGTATGCTTCTGCATTGACAGTGGTTCCTTGTATCATGTAGTCGACAAACATAACATCATGCCTATCCCAAAACACCGACGCCTTGATTTTGCTCTGGGACAGAGTATGTTTGGCCTTCACCTTTACAGGCGAGTGTGTGTGTCTCCATTCCATGCTCTGTTGCTTCGATTCGTGATATGCGAAACCCATGTTTCGTCTCCAGTTACGATGTGACTCAAGAAGCCACCACCTTCTTTGTGATAACGAGTCAAGAACTTCATCGCACACTCAAATCTTTGGTTTTTGTGGTCCTCTGATAGGAGTTTCGGGACTCAATGGGAGCACAGTTTCTTAAACTGTAGGTGTTCAGAAACAATCTTCTAAAGCACTGATCTCGACACTTCAGGAAATACGGTTGAGACACCTGTTGTTGTGAAGCGCCTGTTCTCACGAATCCTCGCTTCAACTGAAGCCACCAAATCGTCTGTAATCAAAGAAGGGCGACCGGAGCGTTCCTCATCATGGACTTTGTCACGGGCATCTTTGAATTCTCGTACCCACTTACTCACTTTGCTTTCACTCATTGCAGTATCACCGTACACTTTACAAACCTGTCCATGAATTTCTGCAGCGGACAGGCTCCATGCTGAAAAAACCGTAACACTGAGCGAACCTCACACGTGGCGGGAGAGTTGATAGTCTTAAACATTTTGAAAGCACAGAACAGAACCGTACTGGTTAGCTACAGAGCTGAAACTGAGCACAGTTGTTCCCGAGGCATGCTGGTACACGACGCACGCGCTCGTTGCGATATGCGCGCGAACTACTAGTGTCTACAACAAAACGGACCTTACTTACAAAACACGCCTCGTACATCAGAAAGATGATGCCTATAGAAAGTTCGGGCTAGTTGCTTCAAATGAAGGCTTTCAGAGTCATGTCGGTTGCCTTTAAAATTGGACCTGGTGAATTGATGTTAATCAGGAATGCCTTTAAGACAAAAAAGACGCCATTATCAACACATCACTGACCTTGAACGAGGGAGTACGGGAAGCTGGATATTCCTTCTGCAAAATTGCAGAAAGGCTTGGCAGGAATGTAGCCGCTAAACATGATTATTGGCAGTGGTGGTCACAGGAACGTATGCTCGCAAGAGACCGGGCTGCGAATGGGCACTCAGCTTCTGTACTCACTCAAGACCAGTCTCACACCCCTGCACGCACCAGTGAGATGGAACGAGTCGGCGATTCGGAAGCGACCGCAACTCCACAGTTCTCAGACTCGTCATACTCGAGCGATTGTAGTGGGAAGGAAGGAAGGAAGGAAGGAAGCTCGTATAGCACTGGCGTGACAGCGACGCCTTGAGTCCTGAGGTATGCAACCCTCAACATCAGACTCATACTTGCTCCGTTCCTGAATCTCCACTGCACTCACACCTTAGACCGCCTGCGAGACTCCTACCCCAGCAGTCTCATGTAGCCACGCAGACTCTGAGGCTCTGACACCGCTCCTTTGCAGTGGCGTCTCTCAGTTCTGTCGTCCTTGCGCTAATGGTAATTTCATGCTGGGTGCTCGAAGCTTGAAATAACCCTTCCAGACATGCTGACAGACTGAAAAATGCCCACAAACCACTTGGAACCATTCACGACTGGTGAGTGAATTCTTATGTTTGTTTGCTTTTGTCTATATTAAACATGTGGTTCTATGTAACTATTTCTTGTGGCACAAAGGTTTTTGATAAACGTGTCTCTGATCGAAATAAGCGTAAACAATGTTAGGTGGTGCAAAAATGCTTTGAGCAATTTACAGTCAAGTTATCTCTAAAGACACCGTAAAAGAATACAAGACAGTATTGCAAAATTCGAGATTGTATCTCTCATGGTGGAACAGATTTCCACAGGCTGCATGCAGTGTGGCTTCAAAGCCCAAAAATACATTTATTATATTCATCCTATAGTTTATACTACTCAGGCAAATTCTTGTTTACAGAAAATATTACTCATTAACATCTCATGCCAAACGCTCTTCTGTATGTTGAACATGTTCCATCGTTTTCCGAGAATAGATTAGTAACATTATATTTTATTCCGACATTTCCATTGAAATCTTATATCCTCGACAATGTAAAACTGATGGAACATTTTCACCCGCAAAGCTCCAAGAAAATCAGTTAACAAACGTGAGTAAATTCACCAGTCTGCATCAGATTATCTAGTCGTTGCTTAGAATTCCGTATCACAAATAGTAATGTACGGCAATGGTCCCTTACTTAGCTTGTATTTATCGCAAATCTCTCGCTCATTACAACGTCCCAAACGAATTGAAAAAAGCGCTGATGACTCCTGTACATAAGAAGGGTAAAAGAATGGACCTGCAAAATTGCACATCAATATCCTTAATATTGGTTTGATGCAGAATTCTTGAACATATTCTCAGTTCGAATACAATAAATTTCCTTGAGACGGGAAAGCTTCTATCCACGAATCGGCACGGTTTTAGGAAGCGTCGCTTATACGAAATACAGCTAGCCCTTTTCTCACACGTTACACTGTGTCTGACACGCTGCCCCACTGCAGATTGTTACGACGGTACGAGCAAACGGAATACATTCCCAGATATGTGAGTGGCTCGAAGACTTCTTAAGTAACAGAACCCAGTATGTTGTCCTCGACGGCGATCATTCATCAGGGACAAGGATATCATCACGAGTGCCCCAGAGAAGTGTGATAGGACCGCTGTTATTGCAATGCAACACATTTTCTCTCTCCCAGTTTCGGTTGAAAAACGCGGAATTAGTTGTACGACATCGTGGAATATTCCCGCTTCAACCCCTATAGTTTCATGAAATTCTGATAGGTGGCGGCGCTGCAGGTAGCCTCCAAAATGGCGTCTGTAACGAAGGTGCGCTCCAAGAGGAGGGCTGTCACTGAGTTTCTTTTGGCGGAAAACCAGAACATCGCAGATATCCACAGGCACTTGCAGAATGTCTACGGAGACCTGGCAGTGAACAAAAGCACGATGAGTTGTTGGGATAGGCGTCTGTCATCATCAGAACAAGTTCGCACAAAGCTCTCTGATACCCCGCGCGCTAGTCGGCCGCACACAGCTGTGACTCCTCCAATGTTGGAACGTGCGGACACTCTCATTCGAGGTGATCGTTGTACCACAGTCAGACACCTCGCTGCTGAACTGGGCGTCTTTGTGTTTATTGCTGACACACCTGCCCACCGGTTGGGGTACTCAAAGGTGTGTGCCTGCTGTGTTCCTCGCCGGCTAATAGAAGAGCATAAAGAGCAACGAAAGACCATCTGTGCGGAATTACTTGCGCGTTACAAAATTGACCGTGACAATTTCTTTGTCTAACATCGTCACAGGTGATGAAACATGGTTTTATCACTTTGAACCGGAAACAAAACGACAATCCATCCATCCTCCGAAGAAAAAGTTTAAAGCTGCACCGTCAGCCGGTACAGTCTACAGAGGTTATTCTGTTTGATCTCCTCCCTCGAGGTGCAACGATTAACAATGAGGCGTACCTCAGGAAATTGAAGAAACGACTTCAGCGTGTTCGTCGCCAAAAAAATGCAAACGAACTTCTCCTTCTCCATGACAATTCGAGGCCCCACACAAGTACGAGCATTCGAAAGGAGCTCACAATACTTGATTGGACTCTTCTTCCTCATCCACACTGAAGCCCGGATCTCGTATTTTCAGACTTCCCTCTGTTTCGTCAAGTGAAGGACTGATGCACCCCGCTGGAAACAGTCCACGGATGATGGGGAGGTTATTGACGCAGCATGTATATTTACCATATTTCGTGTGTGTTTTTCTGTTTAACAGGTTTAATCTCGCATTTTTGTAAGTGTAAATTCATTCAGTCTGTAGCATAGCAGTTGTTCTTTTTTTGTTTTGAAGACAAACGTCCGTTCGTTTAGTAAGCCAGCCAGTGATGTTCCAGCTCCTCCTGTCTTTTCTTCGTAGTATATTTAACAAACTTCGTGCATGTTTCCGTTTAAGAGAGGTACGCCTGTACTTTGTTTTGTTATACACTCCTGGAAATGGAAAAAAGAACACATTGACACCGGTGTGTCAGACCCACCATACTTGCTCCGGACACTGCGAGAGGGCTGTACAAGCAATGATCACACGCACGGCACAGCGGACACACCAGGAACCGCGGTGTTAGCCGTCGAATGGCGCTAGCTGCGCAGCATTTGTGCACCGCCGCCGTCAGTGTCAGCCAGTTTGCCGTGGCATACGGAGCTCCATCGCAGTCTTTAACACTGGTAGCATGCCGCGACAGCGTGGACGTGAACCGTATGTGCAGTTGACGGACTTTGAGCGAGGGCGTATAGTGGGCATGCGGGAGGCCGGGTGGACGTACCGCCGAATTGCTCAACACGTGGGGCGTGAGGTCTCCACAGTACATCGATGTTGTCGCCAGTGGTCGGCGGAAGGTGCACGTGCCCGTCGACCTGGGACCGGACCGCAGCGACGCACGGATGCACGCCAAGACCGTAGGATCCTACGCAGTGCCGTAGGGGACCGCACCGCCACTTCCCAGCAAATTAGGGACACTGTTGCTCCTGGGGTATCGGCGAGGACCATTCGCAACCGTCTCCATGAAGCTGGGCTACGGTCCCGCACACCGTTAGGCCGTCTTCCGCTCACGCCCCAACATCGTGCAGCCCGCCTCCAGTGGTGTCGCGACAGGCGTGAATGGAGGGACGAATGGAGACGTGTCGTCTTCAGCGATGAGAGTCGCTTCTGCCTTGGTGCCAATGATGGTCGTATGCGTGTTTGGCGCCGTGCAGGTGAGCGCCACAATCAGGACTGCATACGACCGAGGCACACAGGGCCAACACCCGGCATCATGGTGTGGGGAGCGATCTCCTACACTGGCCGTACACCACTGGTGATAGTCGAGGGGACACTGAATAGTGCACGGTACATCCAAACCGTCATCGAACCCATCGTTCTACCATTCCTAGACCGGCAAGGGAACTTGCTGTTCCAACAGGACAATGCACGTCCGCATGTATCCCGTGCCACCCAACGTGCTCTAGAAGGTGTAAGTCAACTACCCTGGCCAGCAAGATCTCCGGATCTGTCCCCCATTGAGCATGTTTGGGACTGGATGAAGCGTCGTCTCACGCGGTCTGCACGTCCAGCACGAACGCTGGTCCAACTGAGGCGCCAGGTGGAAATGGCATGGCAAGCCGTTCCACAGGACTACATCCAGCATCTCTACGGTCGTCTCCATGGGAGAATAGCAGCCTGCATTGCTGCGAAAGGTGGATATACACTGTACTAGTGCCGACATTGTGCATGCTCTGTTGCCTGTGTCTATGTGCCTGTGGTTCTGTCAGTGTGATCATGTGATGTATCTGACCCCAGGAATGTGTCAATAAAGTGTCCCCTTCCTGGGACAATGAATTCACGGTGTTCTTATTTCAATTTCCAGGAGTGTATATGCAGATGCATAGAGATCGGTTTCACCAACGTTAAGCTATAGACATTATTTATTTGGGAGTCCTTTTTGCTCAAGAAAAAACATGAGCTACCTTACTACCAATGTTACAATACCAACGATTAACTCATAAGATGAATGTCCAGATTGGAAAGCCAGAAAAGTTCTACAGTTATTAAAAGTACAAACTAATAATTGATTCCAGTTGACGGCGTGTCTCGAAAGTCGCTGGACATAGAAAAGACGGAATATAAATGGGATGTCGTCGTAGGTCACAGGAGTACAGAAACTGGTTTCCGGTAACGAACAGCAGTAGCGTGACTTGTACAAAGACACCCCTCGCCCTCACAGGGACGACGTACATTATCGATGACATGACGAATGACTCCAGTTTTGCGTGCCAAACGGGAACAGACACGCTATGTTGTGTCTAGTTCTAATTACCTGACTGATCGATGTAATTATGTAGGGAGTCAACCAACTTTCCTGTGCCTCCTACTGTAGACATCTCGACCTCTCCTTGCAATATATGCCTTCGAGTTATCGCTTTACTTACTTCAGCTATTCAGTCTTATGTTTATAGGGCTATTTTTGTGAAGGTTCTCCGCGTTTTGGCGAATGAAGGAAATTAGACTAATTTTGCAAATGCTGTTGCTCCTAATACATTTGATCTTTATTGCATTCAGAATTATAGTCAATACACGAATGCCGCGGTATGGTAAGAGCACTGAAATTCGCGGGAGGAGAACACGACATACTAACTCATTTTTTACACTTTCTTCTACAGCAACATCTATCTCTTCATGTAAAAATGGCTTATTTAAGTGAGTGACCGATTTTTAAATTTTGTTGGATTCGTAGGTGTCTAAGGTAACGGTCACGCACCTGTCGCGCTAGCCTGTTACTGTTCTGTTAACCTCCAACAACTTGACTCAATTACAGGCAGCATTATAGGTGACGAAATGAATAAATGTCCTTAACACAAGCTGGGTACTTTTCACTAATTAAAATGCTTATTCAACACCTAATCGCTACTGTGAGTGCAACGACAGATGGATTCGCGAGCTCGATCAAGAATGCACTAACTCGGGCTCACCACCATTCTGTTAACAGTTAAATTCGAAAAGTCGTTTGTAAATGTCTTTTGAGATTCCACGAACCTTTGTAGACATGTTATAAGTCCAAACACGAAGCTTTTTTTAAGGTTTAAAGTCCACGATCCTATGTAGAAGCTGGAATTCCAAAACCAGTGATCAGTGTTGTAAATGTACATCAGTCGAAATGTGGTGCCGAATACATAAAATATGGGCTGTTGAACAGCGGAAGCACGTTATTTGGTCAGATGAGTCTTGTTTCACACTGCTTCCAACTCCTGGTCGAGTGTACGATCCAAGAGTGATACATGTCATGTCGTGGTATTCAGTGGGCCGCATGGTTACTCTGCAAGATCACATAGCTGCCAAAGATTAAACAATCGTTTTAGCTGACCAGGTCCATGCTGTGATACAACGTATTTTCCCAGATGGTGATGCTGTATTCCTGGGAAACAGGGTCCTATTTACACAGCTCGTGTCGTCCAGGAGTAGAATTTTGAGCACGAGGATGAAGTGTCGCATCTCCCTTGGCACCGCACTCGCGTGATCGCTATCCATCTCAATCATTGTTGCTTGAAATTGCCACTATTTTGCAGGAAGAATGGTATGACACTCAACTGAAAACCATATATGACATACATTTATCCATTCTGAGAAGACTGGAAGCTGTTCTGAGTGCCAATGGTTTCCCTACAGAGTTTTGGGCATGGTAACGTATTAAGTTTTCGGTGTTACCGTATTTATGTTCCCTCTCTACACCTGTGGCATAGGTTTGCTGTTGAGATACTTTATAGTTATTTGAGTTGCCGCATCAGTTGTTCGTGATATTTAGAGCCGACATTTTAATAGGCAGCTGAATGTGCTGAGGGTTATCTCGTTGAGGGCTTAGATTATTGTGTTTGTGAAACATAAATGGGATGTGGACAGCCACTAGAAATCACACCCTGGACAGCCGATGGGCCACACCGTTAGCCAACAAATCCGTTTAGCATATCCGATTCGAGTGGGACTTACGCTCCGTTTCTAAAGCTCATTACACTATCCGAGATAGCAAAATGAGCAGTAACTACGCTGAAACGATTCTGTATAGCGTTCTGTTTACTACGAGTACATCGTCTGTGGCAGAGGTTTTAAAGAATAATTGGCTAAATAGCAAAAAATAGACGAAACTTTAGAGAGTGGCAATGTTTCGAAATGTGAAGGGGGACAACCACACAAGCTAACTTGCAGGTATGCAAGACTGACTTGTTGATAAGATACTGAGATACTGTAATCGGTCCACTAAACACAGGTAAGACTCATCTGGAGTATTACTCCAACGCGTGACTTTCCTATGTCAGATTAACAGAGGAAATAGAGCGTATACCAAGAAGGAAGCCGCGAATGGTAATAGTTTCCTTGAATGAAAATTGAAAAACGTCCGACTCTTTACAAAAGATGCGTCGTGGCAATGTATGCCGCAGATATCTGCTAAGAATATTGCCGGAGCCAGATTTTAGAGCGGAAACGGCGATTGTTATTTAGCTCCAATGAAACGATCCCGAAGAGAAAATTATGTTAACGACAACCCACACTGTGGCGTACAAGTAACCATTGTTCCCTCATTGCAGCCAAGAGGGAGGCACCTTACAAATATAATACAATAAAAGCATTGTATATTCAACAGTAGCAAAGAACATAAAAATACAGTACGGTAATCGACAGTACTGCATGGGAGCAACAACAGCTACTAACTGTTTCAAAAATGAGTCAAAATTTCTTTTATACCTGCATTTTTATTTCTCCTTAGTGTAGAAACAGTTGCTTGTGTTAAACGTTTCTGCAACTGTACCTTTTGTTTACGTCTTTCTTCATTTCCTCCCCTTAATCTCATTTGTGGATGGGTTATATTATTTCTAGGGTTCGGTACCTCAATTGGTAAAAACATGATCCTCACACTGTCTCTTTGTTGTCCGTCTGTCTCTCCGTCTGTTAGTATCTCTGTTTCTCAGAAACAGGTATAGGTATCTAATTGAAATTTATGTCAAATACTAAGGTGTACCCCGTCACGAAAACTGACAACGGCCGGGAGAGTTGAGTGCTGACCACCTGCCCCTCATTATCCGCGTCCAATAACGCCTATCGGGTGAGGACGACATGGCGGGCGGTCGGTATCGTTGGGCCTCCGAGGCCTGTTCGGAAGGAGTTTAGTATTACTACTAAGGTGTACGGTCCCTTGTTGGTGTAAAAACTCTAAGCTTCTGATTCAATGCAATAAAAAAACGGCCGTTGATGTCACATATTTTGCTACTCGCAAACTCACTTACCAAAATATGTAGATGATCTATGTTAGGTGAAGATAAATTAATACGTCATTAAGTTTGTACGGAATTCTCGGAGCCTTATCCTACTCGCACTTGTCCGGTTTTGTTAGTATTATTTCCTTTTTCTTGCAATTTTCTTGTTCACATAGCGTGGACTATTTGCTGGTACAGTCTTAAGAAAGAGACTGTTCAAGTACACTATGTGATCAAAAGTGTCCGCACACCTGGCTGAAAATGACTAACAAGTACGTGGTGCCCTCCATCGGTAATGCTAGAATTAGCCTTGATGACAGCTTCCACTCTCGCAAACATACTTTCAATCAGGTGCTGCAAGGTTTTTTGGGGAATGGTAGCCCATTCTTCACGGAGTGCTGCACTGAGGAGAGGTATCAATGTCGGTTGGTGAAGCCTGGCACGAAGTCGGCCTTTCAAAACATCCCAAATGTGTCGTATTGGATTCAGGTCAGGACTCTGTGCAGGTCAGTCCAGTATAGCAATGTTATTGTCGTGTAACAACTCCGGAACATGCCGTGCATTATGAACAGGTGCTCGATCGTGTTGAAAGCTTCTATCGCCATCCCCGAATTGCTCTTCAACAGTGGGAAGCAAGAAGGTTCTTAAAACATGAATGTAGGCCTATTCTGTGATAGTGTCACGCAAAGCAACAAGGGGTTGGAGCCCCCTCCATGAAAAACACGACCACACCATAACACCACCGCCTCTGAATTTTACTGAAGGCACTACACATGCTAGGAGATGACGTTCACCGGAAATAAGCCATACCCACACCCTGCCATCGGATCGTCACATTCCGTACCGTGATTCGTCACTCCACACAACGTGTTTCGACTGTTCAATAGTCCAATGTTTACGCTCCTTACACCAAGTGAGGTGTCGTTTGGCATTTATCGGCGCGATGTGTGGCTTATGAGCAGCCGATCGACCATGAAATCGAAATTTTCTCACCTCCCGCCTAACTGTTATAGTACTTGCAGTGGATCCTGATGCAGTTTGGAATTCCTGTGTGATGGTCTGGTTAGATGTCTGCCGTCTTCAATTGTCGGCGGTCTCTGTCAGTCAACAGACGAGGTCGGCCTGTACGCTTTTTTGCTGTACGTGTCCCTTCACGTTTCCACTTCACTGTCACATCGGAAACAGTTGACCAAGGGCTGTTTAGGACTGTGGAAATCACGCGTAAATACTTTTGACACAAGTGACACCCAATCACATGACCGCGTTCAAAGTCCGTGAGTCCCGCGGAGCTCCCCATTCTGCTCTCTGACGATATCTAATGACTACTTAGGTCGTTGATATGGAGTACCGGCAGTATGTGGCAGCACACTGCACCTAATATGAGAAACGTATGATTTTGGGGGTATCCGAATACATTTGATCACATAGTGTATGTTCGTCGGTCAATGATGTTTAGTCAATGATTTTGTTTCTCGTGTGCATTTCTGTATAAATTGCGTTCGTGTGGTAAACGAATACACACATACACCACAAATAGTGATATAACAACTCTTTCATTTATCTCATAGATGTACTTAGTTTTATTTCGAGCTCTATGTCTTACTCATCGCCGCGCGGGATTAGCCTAGCGGTCTCAGGCGCTGCAGTCATGGACTGTACGGCTGGTCCCGGCGGAGGTTCAAGTCCTTCCTCGGGCATGGGTGTGTGTGTTTGTCCTTAGGATAATTTAAGTTAAGTAGCGTGTACGCTTAGGGACTGATGACCTTAGCAGTTACGTCCTATAAGATTTAACACACATTTGAACATTTTTTGAATTTTACTCATCTCCGCACTATTCTTGGACAACACGCCGTCGTGCCTCGCCTTTCCATTGACCACCTTTTCTTCTCACAACAATTATCTCCTCTACTTCTTCTTGCTGTGGGAAGTTAACTATACTCGGATGCCATAGCACATAATATGCCAGTCCCTCCTCTCTTCCCCGAATGTGAAATAATATGACTGCAGGGACCTACATTCCAAGAAGACACTTGGTCAGTGGGCAGCTCCGCAGCACAGAGAATAAAATTCTAAGAAGTGAGTATTCGAGTGCTCAGAACGACAGTTCTGTCCGCAACATCTGCTGCAACTGAAGTCACATGATTCTGGGAAGGCGAGTTTAGGCCGTATGGAGCTTAGCGTATTATGAGTGTTATTACTTCGCTGCTATAGACAGATTACCTTCAGAAGTACCGTGAAACTTTGTATATATGTTTTACTGATATTTTAACAGTTTGATATCGGGAACTGAAGTGGGCTTAAATATGTGAAGAGCAATGGTTTTGTGGTTTTTCGGCACAATATCGTAGATCAAATTCCATTTTATTTTCGTTTTTTTCAAGTGGATAAGAAGTCATAGCCAACAATATTTTTTTTTTACGTTTTTGTTGCTCTTATTCATATTGTCGAGTCTCTGTTACAATTAAATATATCACAATGACATTGTAGAAGGCGCCGAAGTGTCACAAAAAACATCACATTTGGAACTATGAAATTGTAACAGTAAATACGCTAAGCGATTTGCACCACCTGCTTGTCCATTATTATTTTCTATTTTTCATTATTTACTCTTCTGCTTTTTATAGACAAGTAAAATATCTATAACATTTTTTCGCCTTCTCATCAGAAAAGTAAAACCATACACTAGGTGCGAAAAACTAAAAATACGATAAATGCTAGAATTATGGAATTTAAGTGAGAGGTTTTCTATTGCACCTGATTCATTTTGTCGAATCTGTTCTGATCAATTACTTTAGAATGTGATTGTGTAGGAAGCTGTCTCATGCAGAAATACTTAGATACCCACAAGGACTTGAGGACCTGCATATGTTGGAGGAAATTAATAATACTGTAATGCATAAACTGTATCTGCATATGAACATAGCACCAGTAGGTATACACTGACGACACTTTACTCAAACTTGCAAATTTATCGCCGGCCGCGGTGGTCTAGCGGTTCTAGGCGCTCAGTCCAGAACCGCGCGTCTGTTACGGTCGCAGGTTCGAATCCTGCCTCGGGCATGGATGTGTGTGATGTCCTTAGGTTAGTTAGGTTTAAGTAGTTCTAAGTTCTAGGGGACTGATGACCACAGATGTTTAGTCCCATAGTGCTCAGAGCCATTTGAACCATTTTTTTGCAAATTTATCTGTTTTGTAAACACACAATCACAAAATCGTAGAAATTATTTCTACAATTCAAGACTTTATAATAACGTATCTCGATATTTTTCATACACATAAAGTGTCTCATATCAATACGACGTTTACAGTTTTCCATTTGTTGTACATACCTGTGAAAAGTAACTGGTCCTTCTTTCACGTACTTCTATTTACAGTCCTAAGAACGACAATACCGCACCGTATCTGTTACTAAAACTCAAACTCCAGAAACGCACACAAAACAAGGCGAATACATTTAATATTAAATTCGCCTGTTTCCGTAAATTGTAGACAAACAACGTCTTTCCAAAATCACTTGACTAGCTCGGTATGATGTTGAGAAGATGTTCACTCCATAGATATGCATATTCTACTGTCCCCAGTCCATCCCGAAGATTGTGCTTCCACCTCGTGGATGCATGGTATCGCTGCCCGATAGTAGGCGGGCGAGTCGTGCCAGCGGAAGCTAACATACGTACGCGGGCGGGCTCGAGAGTGTCTGTCGGCGCGCTCTGCCTTGTGCCTCAGCTGAAGTGGTAACCAGTTTTGAACGCTTTTGTTTTGAGTGGATGAAGTCGTACTAGACCCGATGTGGTGGGAGGTCTGTACTGGGGCACGGTGTCCTGTGTGTCCATTAACATTTTGAACTTTAGATGGCGCCGGCTGGCATAGGCGCGGTGTGGCGTTTCGTTCACGGTTCAAAGTTAAAGGAGTTTGGTGGACTGAATTTGGATAAATGGAGGCGTCTGCTAAATCCTGTCTACACGGTTGTGGGTTACTCACAGTAGTTGAATAATTGGCTCTTGGAACCTATTAGTGGAGGATCTACAGCGATGCATTAAGAAAACGAAATTCATGTCCATACTGTTGCCAACTGTTGTGTAACTCTGATCTTAGGCGGCTAGTGTTGGCGTCCAGGGAGGGCAGGTAGTTGGTTGTTTCCGCAGCCAGAATCATTTGTTGAATGCAGTATCGTAGCGATTTAATTTTATTTCTGTGGTCCTTTCCTGATTAACTCCATGTTTCTATTTGCGTCTTTCCTCTTTACCTTAAGTATTTGGTTGTACTTGTGATTAACTGAAGTTAGTAAGTAATCTCAGTAGAGTAATGTAATCAATATACAACGTAAGGTGATTCTAAAGCTTAAAGTAAATGGACCACAGACCAGGCAGAAGCTGTTACTGTACATCGATAGTCCACATTCACTCTTCACGAGTACTCTGTCGATGTCGTTGGGTGAACATGAGCAAACGTAGGGGTCTGCTGCGGAGCCCCGTGTTCCACTGTGTGCACTGGATGGACTGGCCCGAACCACTTCTGCCTGCACCACCATTTTACTGTGGCGTCGGATCTGCCACAGATATGTCAACATCCTTCTTTACTGAAAGGGCAAGCCTCCTCCACGTTCTGTGATGAAACTTCCACGTCCACCGTCTTGTGGCCTACTTGGGCTTTCACCATCCATCATCCACTTTGTATAGATGCTTGAGATAGTAGCACGCGAACAGCGGATCGTCTTCGGCGAATACGAGGCCCTCCCAAGGGCCGAGCCGGCCGGTGTGGCCGAGCGGTTCTAGGCACTTCAGTCTGGAACCGCGCGACTGCTACGGTCGAAGGTTCGAATCCTGTCTTGGGCATGGCTGTGTGTGATGTCCTTAGGTTAGTTAGGTTTAAGTAGTTCTAAGTTCTAGGGGACTGATGACCTTAGCAGTTAAGTCCCATAGTGCTCAGAGTCATTTAAATCATTTGAACCCAAGCGCCGAGCCATAAGATCTGCCCTTTGCCAAATATTATATCAGTCAAGTTCGACATTTGCGTTCCCTATCGTTGCTGGAACGATTCTCCATTCGTCACTGCTCCGGTTGAGAACTTTCGTAACCGCGTGAAGTGCCTAGTGTCTCCAGGGGTCATTCAGTCTCGCGCTGGGCCGTGTTCATTTTGTTTTGCCTCATCTGTGTATCTGTACAACAGAACAAACGTCGATGGTACGTTCTGTTTGTCTCGTATGGAAACTATTTTATTCCACCCACTCACAGTAATTGCTGTTGACAGCAGTTACATCTTTTACACTCTTCGTTCAAATGGCTCTGAGCACTATGGGACTTAACATCTGAGGTTATCAGTCCCCTAGAACTTAGAACTACTTAAACCTAGCCAACCTAAGGACATCACACACATCCATGCCCGAGGCAGGATTCGAACCTGCGACCGCATAGGTCACGCGGTTCCAGACTCAAGCGCCTAGAACCCCACGGCCACACTGACCGGCTCTTAATTATACCCAGAACAAGAACATATCCTCCCTTCTGAGACGCATCCAGTGTGTGTACCAATTAATAATTGAGTTTTTGCAACGACTTCCAGACAACTATGAAATTTTGAGGAGAATTTCACTTCTTTCAGTGTCCACAGCTCTTCGTGTCGTTAAAGAGTCATTGATTCCTCTCCTTGACTCGTGTAATATCGATCCTGGCACATTAACAAAAACTGATTTTCAACGACGAAATTCAGCTCTTGTCAAATGGCCCATAACAGACGCTGTTAATTTCTGGTGTGAAGTGCTTCAACACAGAGATGCAGTTGACGTAAACCCACTTCACGAATTGGCAACTTTTGTGCTGTCACGACTAAACGGAAGTGGAAAGAGTTCTTAACCAGATGAACATTGTTAAAACTAAAGCGAGGAATGAAATGAAATCCGAAATGATGAATTGGCGAAGGAAGAAACAATGTTGACACATTAATGAACTGCCAATGGAAGTGCTGACGCAGGTAGGGACTCTCAACTTTGTAACATAGGCAGCCACAGCCGTTGAAATTCATGGTGACTTGAAACTGAATGAAACCGCAGACAGCCGTTAACTGATCGTTTACTGGCCCGACCGGTTTCGCTGCGTTAAAGCAGCGTATTCGGCTGTAAAGTGGTGTCACATAAATTAGCACATGGAGATGCCCCCAACGTTCGTAGTCAGAGAATCCGCTAATGCTTTACCCTTACTACTACTGATTACAGTTGCCGCAACCCCTGCACTATTCCGCCCAATGTTTCGCTGATTTTTATTCGTTGAGCACTCCCCCTCTTCATGGGGTTGGATTCTCTGACTACGAACGTTGGGGTGTCTCCATGTGCTAATTTACGGACACCACTTACACCTGAAGATGTTGCTTCAATGCAGCGAAACCCATCGTGCCTTTGCATTGCTTCATTAAATAACTAAGCTGGCCCTTGAGGAGCGTTAAACTTTCATGGTTTAAAGAACCATGCTCATTAACAAAACTACATCAGTGTGTATGAGAAAAAGTAAGTATTCTTATCATTAACTGTTAGTTAAGTGAAGCACATCAAACTATAACTCTTTAAATAACAAATGTGCTTTCATAAGCAGTCTTTTGACTTACTCAATTGGCTGTGCAAATGACAACACAACGCTTAATTCAAGTTCAGCCACTTTCTCATAATAAATTAGGACATTCACATGGTCCATTTACAGAGTGCTAAATATAAACAATTTAGTGAAAGGCTGGTTGCACTGGTGGCGCAATTTGCAGTGGCTATTAACCTGACGGCGATGCATTCATGGCAGTACTGTTGACCTCGCCCTCTTATTGATCTTCTTGGCATCGAAATTTTATTTTTATAGGGCCAAAAACCATGCCATTATAATGGTATCACCAAATTCGGCATTCAAGTCCCGTAAATGCTGCCCTTAAGCTCTTCTGGCCTTAAAACACCATGAATATGAGCCACTATGATCCTCTGCTGCTAGCGAGGCGTTAACCACAGCACTGTTCAGCCCAGATTCCTTACTCGTCACGAAGGACGAGTTGCCACTTGAGCGCCAACCACACCTTTTCCACTCCGCCAGGCTACTTCCGTAGCTGCAGGGCTTCCTTAAATCTTTTACACTCAACCCTACATTCCCTAATTATGGACCAAGTCATTTATAGTACATTTCATAACAATCATTCTAGTAGTTATTTAAATTAAAAAGCATGACTTAAACAACACCATTCAAAAATTCACGTAACTGGAACTTGTACACATAATCAAATAATTTACATGACAGATACAGTATTATGTGAATGGAAGGAAATAGCCCAAGACAGGGACAGATGGCTAAAATACGTTGCTGTGGTAATGGACTCTCGAGTCCGGTACGACCAGTGAGTGAGTAAGTAAGTAAGTAAGATACAATATTATATATAAGCAATATTACAAATTGACACAGAAATATCGATGCAGATACAAAATAGGGCAAAAGTAAGTGATACAAACAGAACGGTGTATATTGTTTGCCTTGCGTACTATTTTCTGGTCCAGATAGTGGAGGCAAGCATTCTGCGACTCTAAAACCTTTAGTCACTCGTACACTTTGCAAATACAAAAAAGCACTAGAAATCTTCAGAAACCAGTCTGCTGCGGATGATCACAAAATGGCAGTTTCAAGAAGCACACACTTCAAAATTTCATAGGAAAATCCTGAAGAAGCTGTAAATAATTTAATCGAAATTGAGAAACTGAAAATGACTGACTCAAACAGAGAGCGGCTGATTCCTGTAGTAAAGACGGTCATATTATGTGGTCGAGAAAACATACCGTTAAGAGGCCACCGAGATGATGGTACACAGAGTGATGAAATCAGCCAAGGAAAATTTCGAGCACTTTTAAAATTTCCCATGGACTCAGGTAATTCGTCTCTACAAAAGCGTTTAGAGACAGCACCAAAAATGCTACATATCTGAGCAAAACAAGTCAGAATCAGCTGATTGATTGTTGACATTCTGTCATTATGAAAAAGGTACTCGACAAAGTCAAAGAAGCAAAATATTATGCTGTCCTTGGCGACGAAACAACGGAGACCAGTGGCAGAGAACAACTCAGTGTATGTATCAGGTATCTGAATTTACAAGAAAGCACAATAGTCGAAGACTTCATATGCTTTCTGTCTGCAACTGACATGACTGGTGCTGCCTTAAGCGATCAGATCGTTCAAGAATTAAATCAAGTCCGCCTACAGGTTAAGAATTTGAGAGGTCAAGGTTATGATGGAGGCGCCAACATGTTTAGAAAGTTCAGTGGCGTACAAACCCGAATAAAGCAGTTCCAACCGCTAGCGACGCATATGCACTGTGCAGCACGTAATCTAAACCTAGCTATCGCGAGGGGCTGCAGCTTGCTTACTATTCGCAGTATTATGGAGTTGTAAGTCGTGTTACCAATTTTGTGCGCGATTCAGCAAAAAGATTGGAACTTATCAAGTGAGCTATCATTGAAAAACAGCCAGAGGCGAAAACAGATAAGTTACAAATTCTTAGTGATGCACGCTGGCTGATGCATTCCTTCAGTTCAAAGAGCTCTTTGACTTTACCGTACAGTTCCTTGAAGAAATGCACAGAACTTCTCCGTCATCGGAAAGTGGAAGTTTCCTGGCTTCTATTGAACGATATGACTTTGTCCTAACTTTGACGATAATCGCCACTGCTTTGAAATTACTATTTGGCTTTCACAGCAACTTCAGGCTGTTGCATTATATCTCAACCTTTGCTGTGAGACGGTCAACAGTATAATAAGAACTCTGGAACGATACAGAGAAACGAAATATGAAGAAATTTTCCAAGAGGCGTGTCATATTGTAGAACCTTTGGACATCCCAGTGCAGGCACCCAGAATCGTCAAACGTTCTGCTAATGGCTCAAATATAGAAGCACCTGATGCTAAAGAATGCTACAGGTAAAATAGACCTTTAATACACACACACACTTTTTGCTTGATGCAGCTTTTCTTTCTTCTCTGTTCTTTCTAGTTCGAGAATAATGTCACGTCGTGTTTTGTTCCAGATTGAATGTATTCCTTCCTTTCATCGATTTTGTATTGGGACAGTTAAGGAGTCGCTTTTCGAGAGCAGAACACTCTTCAATTCTCGATTTGATCACCCTTATAGCAAGTGCCATCCTAAAAACAGAAAATCTGAACTCTTTAGTGCAAGCTGCACGTATTTACAGTAGCGACTAGCCTCATCCTATCTCGTTATCGGGAGAAATAACTCTTTGGCAGGAGCTCTGGAGAGACAGAGAACCCCCCCCCCCCCCCAACACAAACACAAAAAAGCAGCAGAGGCACATCATCAAGAGACAAATGAATTTTTCCCTAATTTTTACAAATTCTCGCCACAGTACCGGTATCTGCTTGTAATGTGCAGCGTAGCTTCTCTTCGCTTAAACTGATAAAGTCATACCTTCATACGACAATGGCAGATGACAGGTTGAATGATTTGGCTGCCATGTATATTCACTGAGATATATCTGGCAGCCTACAACCTGTCGAAGTCATTGAAGAATTTGCAAAGCGTTATCCGAGGAGACTTGCTATGCGTTAAACGAGAAAAATAAAATTATGTGTGCTTTTTAGTATATTAATGTTTACCTTGAGAAAGCCTACGCTCAGTTGGGTCAAGCCCCTCCCAAAACAAAATCCTGGTTCAGCCAATGAGTGTAGCCATGTATGGAAGTGAAACATGGACGATAAACAGGTTAGATAAAAAGAGAATAGTAGATTTAGACATGTGGTGTTACAGAAGAATGCTGAACATTAGATGGGGCGATCACATAACTAATAAAGAAGTACCGAATAGAATTGGGGTGACAGGATATATATGACAGAATTTTACCCAAAGGAAGGGATCAGTTGATATGATACATTCTGAGACATTAAGGGTTCACAAATTTAGTACTGGAGGGAAGTGGGTGGGGGGCGGGGGGGGAGGGGGGGGGGGGGTAAAAATCATAGAGGGAGACCAACAGATGGACGCAGCAAGCGGATTCAGAAATATGTGGGTTGCAGTTGTTCAATTGTTATTCTGAGACGAATAAGCTCGCACAGGATAGAGTAACATGGAGAGCTGCATCAAACCCTTTCGTATTGAAAACAACAACAACATACTCTACAAAGCATGGAAATCATTGTTGAAGAGGACTGTGAGAAATTGAGAACATTGAGCCGTGTTACCCAAATCAAGGATCATGATATCTAGATTGTCGGTTTCAAGTTTTTGCACTGCACGTTGTTTTATCTTTTCACGTTTGACGATTACAAAGCCTGGAATTGTTTCCAAGTGGTTTACGCTTAATCAGGCACATGGAAAGATGGCTAGACTTCCAGTGCTTTGACTACGACGATCAACTTCCATAGATATTACAATTGGCTCCGATCTCTTGAAGGCATAATTTCATACAGAGGAAATCG
Source organism: Schistocerca serialis cubense (assembly GCF_023864345.2). Classification (NCBI taxonomy): domain Eukaryota; kingdom Metazoa; phylum Arthropoda; class Insecta; order Orthoptera; family Acrididae; genus Schistocerca; species Schistocerca serialis. The sequence continues at coordinate 793,348,488 of NC_064639.1, read as the reverse complement.
TTAAGCTATATCATAAATTAATAGAAATAGATCTGGAGTGAGAAGAAAAATATTTACGATTTTTCTGACGTATTTTACACAGACTGTTGTCTCTCTCAGCCAGAAGAGCCGTTGAAGTTGCAACGGTACTGACTAAGGGAAGGATGGGGAAGGAAGTCAGCCGTCTCTTTCAGAGGAAGAATCCCGGCATTTGTCTGAAGCAATTTAGGGAAATCACGGTTAACCTAAATCAGGATGGCCAGACGGTGTTTGAACCGCCGTCCTCCCGAATGCAAGCCCAATGTGCTAACCACTGCGCCACATCGCTCGGTTCTCACCTGACGGGCGTAGGTTTAAGTAGCGTGCCCACTGCAGGGTTAGAGGCTGTGAGAGGGGGAAATTTATCATTATTTGTTTCCAGTACTGACAAGTCACGGTCGTGCGCGACTCGTACCGATCAGCTGCTACTGTATAAATTTTGACACGGGAGCAACGCTGATTCGTGAAAGCGAATTACAGAGTCGGTCATCTTCAGTGCAGTAAATTTTTGTAGCACGGAACGTAACATTAAAGTAAGACACTGAGTAGATGAGAAATGACTAGCCGGCCGGAGTGGCCGTGCGGTTCTAGGCGCTACAGTCTGGAGCCGCGTGACCGCTACGGTCGCAGGTTCGAATCCTGCCTCGGGCATGGCTGTGTGTGATGTCCTTAGGTTAGTTAGGTTTAAGTAGTTCTAAGTTCTAGGGGACTGATGACCACAGCAGTTAAGTCCCATAGTGCTCAGAGCCATTTGAACCATTTGAAGAAATGACTTTCAGGACATTTGGTAAACATTTTTGATGGTTTCTTATATTGCATATATATAATGCATATAATTACTGTTATTAATCAATTAATCATCCGTTCACACTGACAACGCAAGACCGTTTCGTCAGGCAATTACCGTGCCGCAACTTTGCGGTCGCTGAGGATGGCGGCACTCTGAAACACGGAACAGTCGGCAAGAAGGGTTCCGACTGGTGGGTGACCCCTTTTAACGATCTGTGCTTCAGGGACAGCGGCCAACTTCTCGCGCCCTTGCTGTAGCCAGTCTGATCAATAAGATCAGTATGTGTACAGCACGAGGTGCCACCTCGCAATGTCGGTTTTAGCTCTTGAGCAGAAACGTTTGACGATCACTGCCCTAGGGCGACTAACCGATGCTCAGTATAGTCAATTAACGGATCAGAATCAAAAGCAGCCTCACTAAAAGGCACCCAAGTTCTACACATACATGCTGTTCGTCATGCAGGATTCAAATGTCGTGTCTTCAAACATGTTCAAATGTGTGTGATATGTTATGGGACTTAACTGCTAAGGTCGTCAGTCCCTAAGCTTACAGACTACTAAACCTAAATTATCCTAAGGACAAATACACACACCCATGCCTGAGGGAGGACTCGAGCATCCCCCGGGACCAGACGCACAGTCCATGACTGCAGCGCATCAGACCGCTCGGCTAATCAAGCGCGGCTGTCTTCCAACATCTCAGCTGAAGACACGCATGATGCTCAGAGACTAAGAAGCGACGGGATTGTGACTGTTCTAATTAGGACTGTTGATATTTTTAAAAATGTCAAGAAATCGTATATCGATATACAGAAAGTATCATTAACGGGAATCGATAAATCGAGAAAAATATTCGAAGTATAGATACATCGACGGAAAAAATAGCGACGCACAGGCCTATAAAACTACTGGTTGCATATTGTAAATACACTGCCTGTTTTAGAGATAGATATTTAAGAATTGATTTATTACTAGACATTCTGTACATCAACAAACAAGCAGCATGCTTCTTTCCCTTAGAGCAAGAATTGAAAGGAAAATGATGCACGTTCTCGCTTGGCGACAACAACTTTTCAAACAGTGGTAACTGCATGTAAGTGGCACAACGAAAGGTGTGTGATGGGTCCGTCGTTCGGTTTCGTCACGTACAGTATTTTTCCGGAACACTTCATTTCGACTTTCCTGGTTTTTGATTTCTGCAAATGCGAAATGCGCCAATTGCGTCAGAATTTACCGTCCCAGTAAACCCCCCCCCCCCCCCCCCCCCCCCCCCCCCCGCTTCCCAACCGCCCATTCCCCACCCTCCTCCAACCCCAACCCACCACCTTCGTGATGACCAGTCTTGTCATTTAGACTTTTGCTCATCATTTTCACCAACTGTTTTTGAAGGATGCCGATGTGAAGAAATAGCACATTACTTGCGTTGAAAATTGTGTCACCTATACTTGATGCACCCAGTCAGAGAGAATGACTGGACGTGTTGAAAATTCAAAACCTGGTAAGACACCTTAACACAGTGAAATTAAAGTTATTTTCTACCACAATTTCAAAAGAACAATTTCAAATATTTACCGGAAATTGCGGAAGAAGTATAATATAAAACAAAAATATTGGCGCTCGATAGTCGCCTTTCAGTATAGTTTATCGGTATATCGGAGAAAAATTATGTGGCATATGTATATCGATATATTTGGGAAAATGTCAATATATTGATATTTTATCAACAGCCCTACTTCTAATGTACAGTCATGCTCAAAAGTATCCGAACGACCTGAATTGCATTTCGCCTGATTCGCATGCAACCGGCATAACGCAGCTGTCTAGCAGGTCCTCTAATCGCTCCTTGGTACAGTCGTTTGACTATTGAAAATGGTTCCAACAAGTCACCACTAAAAAACACTGCTCTGAATCGCAGTACTCAAGATGTAAAGTAATACCACGATGCTACAAATATCAGGGAACACCTTATCACAGATAAGACTGACCTTAAGGCTTGTAAGTTCACATTTATTACAATAAATGACATACCTGAAATGTTACCACTCTCATTATTACGTCAGTTAGGTAAAGCACGTAGTAAGTTCGTCGTATTAATGATTTCCTCTTGAAAGTAACATACCGTACTTATTATTTAACACAAAATAACATTAAAAATTTAAGTTATTCACGAGCAGCTAGTTGAGAATATGTATGAACTTCAAATGACACGACGAACCGTCTCGTTCTGCATATGGATTCAAACCCAGGTCATGCAGACTAAGCAAAGATTTCGTGACTCACGGAAACTAACAGTCATTCCTGATTAGGCATACAGAGAGTGATATACCTCGATTTTAGACAGTATCAGTTAGCAAATATCAACTTTAAATTACATAACGCAAACGTATTTAACAGACGCGAATTCCTGCCCAGCATCTATTGTCCCTATTAACGAACTACGAGAGATGTTACATATTGCTTCTTCACAAGTAACTTACTTGAAATGCCGTGAGGTAAAGCTTTGTGTTGGACAGGGATTCGAACCCAGAACCTAATAGGATTGATATCGAAGCACAGTCAACTGTGACATATCGGATTTCGCGGCAGTAGCTAGATGTTTTAACTGAAGTGACGAGACGAAACATTATTTTTTTCCTTCACAGGACTCCAACCCGGCACCTACCGCTGTTATATTCTAGAGAAAACGAACGTTGAATATGGGTCTGTTGCACCAGCAGGGACATGTGAGCATGTTTGAACTAGAAATAATATGACGAAGAGTTTAGTGCTCGCTGGGAATAGAGCCCCACACATATCGTTGTTGACTACACACAAAGAGACGTCAGCTACCGAATTTTTCTCCAGCGGCTGCTCGGAATAACATCTTCAACTTACAGTCATCTCGCAAATAGTTCTGTGCCTCACTGGGAATTAAAACCGTCAATTATCGTTAGTGTTGACAACGAATGAAAATACATTAAAAATCAGAATTATTATCCACCAGCAGATAGGTGTTCTCACGCTAGAGCTTGATAATACATAATGAAATCTTTAGTGCCAGGCCAGGATTCGAACCCATTCAAGCGTAATATGTGGAGATGTTGAGGAATCTGCAGTTTTCAACAAACAACAAATTGTAGCCGAGCTGTATTGTCACGAAGGGATCAAATTCCGCGTTAAGGGCGGTCTGAGTTGCATTCCCAGTTCAGAATCAATTTTATCGACATACAGAAGCTCAGATAAAAGATGGAATAAGTGTCCTGTGACCATACATAGCGTGTGTTTCTTCACTAGAAATAAATAACTAGTAAATGAAAGGTTCCTGGTGATAGAGTTTTTACATGTCGCCACTCCATCTAGTTGGTAGAGAAGGAATATCATATTTAATGTGAATTTCAGACCACAATGCCATTATATCATCTTCACTTGGTGTAGCCAGAAGAGGATGGAATCTGTCTCTCCCTATCTAAAATTATTAAGAGAAGTGGGAATCGAACCAAGACCATAGGTATAAGAACCTACTATCAGTCCAACAGACCACCAAATCCTCTTCTCGCTGACTCATTTTTCTATCGTAACGCCGTTGCGCCACATTGGATGAGAATTCTGACACACAGGCTCCCTGCAGCAATTTGCAGTATGTTCAGTAAATTCACTTACTTGGTTGACCGAATCGCCATGAACTAGCTGCCTCGGCTACCCAGTGTATACATTCGACTCTATTTTGTAATCGCCGAAATAAAATCACGTGACTGCCACCTACGCAGAACTGCCAACAGTGTAGGGTGCATAAATTTAAATAGGAAGAGTTCCTTTCCACTTGAGCTATTCTATTGCGCTATCTGTTTGTAGAAAACGTCGTTCAGTGCAAAAGAAAAGCTGTAACTGTTTGTCTCTCAGAAGTCATGACCCGGCCATATGCATTATCTCACAGCGCTGTGGAATGCAGAAGTTCTGGAGGCATTGTTGTTGAGCTCAGGAGCTGTGGTAGCTATGTGCCAGCTAGTACTGTAATGGGAAGTGTCACACAATGTAGCTAAGATGTCGTGAGTTCGAATACATTCACCGCTACATTTTTTAAAACGCAATTCTGCTGTCTGCTGAAGTTACCAATCTAATGCAACTTTGAACACAATTCCCTTCACTTCTCAACCCAAAGTAGTCGCATGAGGAAAAAGAGCTAACTTCTGCGACATTGTGTTCTTTTCAGGTTTAATAGACAGCCAGGCAGAAGATGCATCTCCAAGATGTGTAGGGAGAGCGCATCGTGCCATAATATGTCAGAAAAGTATTTTCTACATTAGCTGTCGTGTGGTAGTGGCATTTTATTCTTCTTCAAATCTTGTTTGACAGCTTTAACTCAGAACATTGTGTTCTTTTCAGGTTTAATAGACAGCCAGGCAGAAGATGCATCTCCAAGATGTGTAGGGAGAGCGCATCGTGCCATAATATGTCAGAAAAGTATTTTCTACATTAGCTGTCGTGTGGTAGTGGCATTTTATTCTTCTTCAAATATTGTTTGACAGCTTTAACTCAGAACAAGTTTTCTACATGCATGTAATCAATAAACTTTATGTGCATTGTCAGACTGTTACAAATAACATCAGAGAATTCGCATATATCAAAAATGGTTCAAATGGCTCTGAGCACTATGGGACTTAACAGCTGTGGTCATCAGTCCCCTAGAACTTAGAACTACTTAAACCTAACAAACCTAAGGACATCACACAACACCCTCGCATATATCGTTGATGGTTAATTTCTCTCTCATGTTTACTATTGTTTTAACAACACTAAAGGAAACTTTACGAAAATCGTGCACTGTATTATAAGAAATGAAATACAACTACCCACGATAACCTTACGACGAAAGTCTGTTTTAATAAAACTGAGTATCTGTACACAAGCGTGCCTCTATCGACACAAATTAGTAAAATACTACTCACTTAGATTTTGATTGGGTCTGTGTTTAATTGGTATGCTGCGTCATACTTAAGAGGTATGCAAATGTGGCGTTTCATAAGTATAGTTATGTATTCCCAGAAACCCAAAATTTGCTTGTCAGCAGCGGAAAGAGGCGTTACCTGTCGTGCAGCATTGTAAGTTTTTCACCATTGCACTATGAGCGGAAAGTATTTTATTGCGATTTCCTTATTGATGTTTGATCTGACTGCTTATAGCTCTTTCACAGAAGTGATTAATATGTTACAATCAGTAAGACTGGAAGCGCGAACCATAACAGATGGTTTAGTCCCCCTTAAACTTCCCAACAACCACCACCATAACAGATGCTTTATCACAGGTCAAGATGTTACCACAGTGCTGGCGAAGATGCAGGTGTCTCAGCTTCCTCATACGAGGCCAGTAGTGGCTATAACTCGTAAACCGCTATTTAAAGGACGAGATTAGTTGCCATTTCCACCTGCAACGACTTTCCTGGGCTGAAAACTATAAATTTACAATCTTTTGTTACACCTCAAGCGATAATAACTCAGATTATTCAATGGAAATGTCAGGTAAAATCAAGTGAACTTTGAGGCTTAATTCCGTGCACACCAGGAAGTAACTCGTCGATCACAGAGTTGCCAAACATACGTTGCCTTGTTGCCAAATCTCAGTTACAGTACCAGCCGGAAGAAGATGAACCGATGTGATCCTACAGGGGGCTGGGAAGTGACCATAGCTGGTGTCTGCAAGGTTCTTATACCTATGGTCTTGGTTCGATTCCCACTTCTCTTAATGGTTTTAGATAGGGAGAGACAGATTCCATCCTCTTCTGGCTACACCAAGTGAAGATGATATAATGGCATTGTGGTCTGAAATTCACATTAAATATGATATTCCTTCTCTACCAACTAGATGGAGTGGCGACATGTAAAAACTCTATCACCAGGAACCTTTCATTTACTAGTTATTTATTTCTAGTGAAGAAACAAACGCTATGTATGGTCACAGGACACTTATTCCATCTTTTATCTGAGCTTCTGTATGCCGATAAAATTGATTCTGAACTGGGAATGCAACTCAGACCGCCCTTAACGCGGAATTTGATCCCTTCGTGACAATACAGCTCGGCTACAATTTGTTGTTTGTTGAAAACTGCAGATTCCTCAACATCTCCACATATTACGCTTGAATGGGTTCGAATCCTGGCCTGGCACTAAAGATTTCATTATGTATTATCAAGCTCTAGCGTGAGAACACCTATCTGCTGGTGGATAATAATTCTGATTTTTAATGTATTTTCGTTCGTCGTCAACACTAACGATAATTGACGGTTTTAATTCCCAGTGAGGCACAGAACTATTTGCGAGATGACTGTAAGTTGAAGATGTTATTCCGAGCAGCCGCTGGAGAAAAATTCGGTAGCTGACGTCTCTTTGTGTGTAGTCAACAACGATATGTGTGGGGCTCTATTCCCAGCGAGCACTAAACTCTTCGTCATATTATTTCTAGTTCAAACATGCTCACATGTCCCTGCTGGTGCAACAGACCCATATTCAACGTTCGTTTTCTCTAGAATATAACAGCGGTAGGTGCCGGGTTGGAGTCCTGTGAAGGAAAAAAATAATGTTTCGTCTCGTCACTTCAGTTAAAACATCTAGCTACTGCCGCGAAATCCGATATGTCACAGTTGACTGTGCTTCGATATCAATCCTATTAGGTTCTGGGTTCGAATCCCTGTCCAACACAAAGCTTTACCTCACGGCATTTCAAGTAAGTTACTTGTGAAGAAGCAATATGTAACATCTCTCGTAGTTCGTTAATAGGGACAATAGATGCTGGGCAGGAATTCGCGTCTGTTAAATACGTTTGCGTTATGTAATTTAAAGTTGATATTTGCTAACTGATACTGTCTAAAATCGAGGTATATCACTCTCTGTATGCCTAATCAGGAATGACTGTTAGTTTCCGTGAGTCACGAAATCTTTGCTTAGTCTGCATGACCTGGGTTTGAATCCATATGCAGAACGAGACGGTTCGTCGTGTCATTTGAAGTTCATACATATTCTCAACTAGCTGCTCGTGAATAACTTAAATTTTTAATGTCATTTTGTGTTAAATAATAAGTACGGTATGTTACTTTCAAGAGGAAATCATTAATACGACGAACTTACTACGTGCTTTACCTAACTGACGTAATAATGAGAGTGGTAACATTTCAGGTATGTCATTTATTGTAATAAATGTGAACTTACAAGCCTTAAGGTCAGTCTTATCTGTGATAAGGTGTTCCCCGATATTTGTAGCATCGTGTTATTACTTTACATCTTGAGTACTGCGATTCAGAGCAGTGTTTTTTAGTGGTGACTTGTTGGAACCATTTTCAATAGTCAAACGACTGTACCAAGGAGCGATTAGAGGACCTGCTAGACAGCTGCGTTATGCCGGTTGCATGCGAATCAGGCGAAATGCAATTCAGGTCGTTCGGATACTTTTGAGTACGACTGTACCTCTGGCTCAAATGGCCACTTCACGTTCTGTATCTAAGTTCCGGTAGATCTGATATTGCAGAGAGGTTTGCTGGGGTCGGGAAACTCGAGCTGTCTTAGAACTAACGCGCTAAATCAGATTTAAGTTTGCGAGGCATACTCTAATATTTTCAAATACGGTTGTCGGACGTACCGAGGAATTTATTACCGTTACTGCACAATATTCTGTTGTAAAAACTTTCCAACTTTCCCAGATGGTATGGTAGTTATTTTTAAAACCGCGGACATGACTGAACATTGGATTCGCAGTGTCACCGACTAATGTAAAAAACAATACTTTGTGATTTCCGCGCAAGAGTCTCGTATGTCTCGCGTATTCTGCACTGGACGCGTTTCGCTTTATATTTTCTAATGTAACCTGTGTTCTTCCTCAGTGTTCAAGCTGTCTTTCTACCAAATTACATAAAAAAGATTCAGCGGTTTGGTAGTGAAAACGTAACAGACAAAGTTACTTTTCCATTTAAAATATTAGTATGTATCTTTTATACGGATTATGAGCAAGCAGTAAAGGAAACAAAAGAAAAATTCGGAGTAGGAATTAAAATCCATGGAGAAGAAATAAAAACTTTCAGGTTCGCCGATGACATTGTAATTCTGTCAGAGACAGAAAAGGACCTGTAAGAGCAGCTGAACGGAATGGATAGTGTCTTGAAAGGAGGGTATAAGATGAACATCAGCAAAAGCATAACGAGGATAACGGAATGTAGTCGAATTAAATCGGGTGATGCTGCGGGAAGTAGATTAGGAAATGAGACGCTTAAAGTAGTAAAGGAGTTTTGTTATTTGGGGAGCAAAATAACTGATGATGGTCGAAGTAGAGAGGATATAAAATGTAGACTGGCAATGGCAAGGAAAGAGTTTCTGAAGAAGAGAAATTTGTTAACATCGAGTATAGATTTAAGTGTCAGGAAGTCATTTCTGAGAGTATTTGTATGGACTGTAGCCAAGTATGGAAGTGAAACGTGGACGATAAATAGTTTAGACAAGAAGAAAATACAAGCTTTCGAATAGTGGTGCTACAGAAGAACGCTGAGGATTAGATGGGTAGGTCACGTAACTAATGAGGAGGTATTGAATAGAATTGGAGAGAAGAGAAATTTGTGGCACAACTTGACTAGAAGAAGGGATCGGTTGGTAGGGCATATTCTGAGGCATCAAGGGATCACCAATTTAGTATTGGAGGGCAGCGTAGAGGGTAAAAATTTTAGAGGGAGACCAAGAGATGAATACACTAAACAGATTCAGAAGGATGTAGGTTGCAGTAGGTACTGGGAGATGAAGAAGCTTGCACAGGATAGAGTGGTACGGAGAGCTCTGGAGTGAAAACCACAACAACATCATGGCTGCGAATTGTATAAGCGTCGTGTTGATGAAGTGGACTCATAGATTGTAGAACACATCAGCCATTAAAAGAATTTTCATAGACATGATGAAGTTCCAAAGTCAAAGAGTAAATAGCTTTATCAAAGAATAAATATTTTTCCTAATACGCAACATATTCTTCAAATCAATAACTATCTTGTGCTACACACTTTCTAAAGAATCCTATATTCTACTTCTCCTCAAGACACATCGTTCATCTCGTTCCTAACGTACCTGGCAATCTTTGAAAAAGAGTACTTGTACACTTGGCACAGAGGACATATAACAACCTTTTATCGAGATCTGAATAGAGTAATAATGCTTACCAAAACCGATAATCGACAGTAAAAGTTGTTTACAAGCGATCTTGGCTAAGAAGGTCACCTTTTCTCAAGTAAATGGAGTTTATTTTGACGAAAAGTGTAGATACCAATAGAGTCCATGTTCGGGAATAAATAATTATCATGCGAAAATAGATAATGAACATAAATCGATAAGCGCTTATCATTACTTTTTTACGGAAAAAATTGTGAATCAGTCTTCGTAGGCTTGTGATAAATTTAGTCACCACTATACGTGAATTATTGCAATGACTGCCAGCTCATGCTGCCGAGGGGATAGAGTAGAGCTTTTAAAGGCGCAAAGGGTAGAGTTTAATGTCTCATGAATATCGAGATCCTAAGAGATTAAAAGTATATCAAATGGGTAAGGATCGAGAAGGGAATAGGGTCTGACCTTATTGAAAGAACTGAAGCGGTTTAAGGTAACCATGAAATTCAGATCTGGCTGCTCGGACGCGCTTAGACTCCCGTTGCTTCCCTAATGAAAGTACAGTTTCCCACCACTGCTCCTTCAGTTTCTGTAATAAGCTACTACGGCATTAGCATTAGTGAAAGTACCTGGTCCGAAAGCAAATTTCAGGGACGTTGCTTTATATTACAGAGACGTAATAGTCAGACGCACGGGTGTGGCTGAAACCATATCCTGCGGTTTACTCAATTCGCGACGCGGCGGCTCGCGTTTTACGTCGCATTCAAAGCAATTTCGCGACGGAGCGACGCGGGCGGCGTGCGCGCTCGGCCACTCAGGAGCGCTTTCGCCCCCTCCCCCTGCTCCGCTTCCCGCCAACGGGTCGGGGCTTCCCCTGCCGCCGGTATCGACTTCGGCGGCGGCGGCGGCGCCGGTCGCGGAAGCCGTATCGCTGTGCGTGCGACGGACTTGGCGCGTACTTTGCGTGACTCCGTCCCATTCCGAGTGTTTGTTATTCCTGCCGTTACACACCACGCCAGGGTTAAGTTGCCAGTGGAATGAAATACTTTGTTACTTATTGTATTACTGTTGCGACTTCGAGTCCAACTTCTTCACAATTACCGTCGTACATTTCCAGAAAGAGGGAGTGGGGGTCTGGTTTATGCTCTATTTCATACTTTCGGGCTTCGCAGCGGTTCGGGTTCTAGTATCGCTTTTCTTTTATTCTCCTCATTATATTTTCCCATCGTCTTTTTCTCTGATGTCTCGAAGGAACTTCGTTATCTGAGTCAGCCAGCTTTTTTATTTCACCCTCTTTCGGCATTATCAAGCATCATCATAAAATGATAGCGTTCACTTGTCATCATTTCACGACTCAAACGGCAGTGTACTATGTATCACTCAAAGCGTCCCGTTTCTCCGTCTGATGGTGTAATATCCCACATTCAGAAATACCGTGTTCTATAAGTAGAGGAAAAAAGTGCAGTGCATTATATGTTCTCGATGTAGAACCTCGTATCTGTGAGTGTATGACATTACACCCTTCGATGGTAATGTGAGACTCTGTTACATGCTGATACCCCGTCATTGCTATAAGTTTCGAGACTGTACTGAAATAATTAGAGAAAAGCTAAGATAGTAGTTTTGTTGCTTCCATTTCTTACATATATGCCTGCCCCCCCCCCCCCCCATTTTAGTACAACGTACAGAATGTTGCTACAACCATGTTAAACTATCAGAAAAGTCCTTTTTTGGGATACTGTTTAACTTGCGCGTCATATTCGCACTTTGTTCCTGGCGAACCGTTAGAGACCAATTACGCAGTCTGCTGTTTCGTGGTAGGTTCATATTGACATCACCAACTCTCGTCAGCTGTGATAATTTTTACCAGAAAAGAGTAGTCCACGTTTTGCATTTCAGTCAGTTCGTGGCAGGCATCCTTGAGGTCTTTTTTTCCCCCCCACTGCTAATAACAGACTGGAGGAATGCAGTTGTTAGCTCAAGCTGCCACCGTAGTTATTGCGCTGACGTCGCTTATACGCAAGGAATAAAATTAGTCTCCGAACTTTTTGGGGGGATGGTGCACATTCCACAGAGCTCAGTGGAACATAATATGCGAACAAACAGGCGCTTATAACATAATTTTTGTAGGCTGTTGCCTGATAGTGGCCAAGCTGATTAAATCAGTTAGTTGTGAATGATATAAAGCGCCTGTTCCAAACGTTGGAAGATACTTTATTTCAAGAAATTTAATACACTTGTGGACCAGAGCAAAAAAGATTATTCTTCAGTACCTGTCCAGTGTTTTCTTCGTCTCAAAAATGAAGCAGAGCGTTAGCAAGTACAGAGGGAAGCTTGTCATGTACTTTATTTAGTATGAATATAGATGATATTATACAGGCAGTCGAAGCTTCCCTCAATTTTAGGTGATAATGAGCTGAATGTGACACCGTGTTTTACGATTTTGTGTTTTATCTTACCTTCTGCCTAAGCACTTTGGTCTAAACTTTCAGTATGTTAGAGGTAGATTAGTTCATCTAGTTTTTCTTTTCGTGATCCGCCAATCTTCTTTTCTGGACTTGTCTCTCAGTGGCTGTCCAGATCTGATATCATTGTTTTTAATGATCCGCCTTGACTGACTTGCTCCATTGTACCATTCGAAGGAGTCGTGTGTGTTCATGTAAGAAAGAGTACAAGGGAGCGAACGTGGTCTTATGTTGTATTTTAGGCTGTCCTCATTTTGTGTGCTGTAGGCCCATTTGTCTCATACAGTCAACACACGGGTGTTGATGACTGCCATGTTGAGCGCCCTAAAGATGCAACAACAACATCAATAACAGCAACGAAGCAAGAAATCAACCCTGGATTAATATTAACCATAGAGAAAAATAGTATGGACATAATGTTTCTTGCATAGGACCTAATTACTGTGCTACAAATGGCGGTAGATGACGCTCAATTCATAGTCATGCGGTTAAATGAAATAGACAAACGTAAATACAGCTCAGCGATTAGGCTGGTTCCGACTGGCCGACTGTCCCTACAAGACAGCAAGAGGAGCGACCTACGATCGTGGTACATGTGATCAGCATGTCCCCTGTCCCTCCAGCCGTTATTGTCAATAGATGATGGCGCCCCTGCTTCTTTAATCAAGCAGCTCCTCAGTTAGCCACACGAGGCTGAATGGACCGCACCCAGACATCCCTTCCTCAGAAAAAACTAGGAGGTAATGGGAATCGGACCCGGATCTTTCCGCACCCAAGGTAGCAACGCTACCAATCCGGCTTTTGAAGCGGGTCTTATATGAAATACGTCGAAACTGCAATTAAAAAAGAAAGAAATTTAATTGTGTTTGTGATCTATGTTGCTGAGCAGTGTGAAGTACAAAACCAAGTAGTACGCAGTGTGACTGCAGTGCCATTTAAATGCGGCGTGGTTGCAGGTTCCACTTCCTCGCGCTCATTCAGTGTGTCATGGTGGTGGGAGAAATGCGTAGCTAGGCTGAGCGCTATGGCGCTCATGCCATGAGATACATACATACATTACTCCTTGCTCCATAGATCATGTATACGACATTTCGTAATGATGTTGAATGTGTCACTTTAACGTAAGTTTTCTTTACACAAAATAATTAAGTAATTAATTAATTTTTTATTACAGTTACTGCTTCGTATCTAAGAATTCATCTATTGAGTAAAAGGAGTTGTCATTCAGAAATTCTTTTAATTTTCTTTTAAATGTTGGTTGGTTATCTGTCAGACTTTTAATACTATTTGGCAAATGACCAAAGATTTTTGTGGCAGCATAATTCACCCCAAGTGACATTTAATCCAGAATAGTGAATCTGATCCTTTCTTCTAGTGTTGTAGCTATGCACTTCGCTGTTATTTTTTAATTGGGATGGGTTATAAATGAAAAATTTCATAAGTGAATATATGTATTGCTAAGGTACTGTGAATATCCCGAGTTCCTTAAATAAATGTCTGCAAGGTGATCTTGGGTGTGCTCCAGTTATTATTCTGATTACACGCTTTTGTGCAATGAATACTTTCTCTCTTAATGACGAATTGCCCCAAAATATGACGCCATATCAAAGCAATGAATGAAAATAGGCATAGTAGGCTAATTTACTGATACGTTTATCACCAAAATTTGCAATAACCCTAATAGCATAAGTAGCTGAACCTAACTGTTTCAGCAGATCATCGATGTGTTTCTTCCAATTCAATTTCTCATCAATGTGCACACCCAGAAATTTTGAGTATTCTACCGTAGCAACAGACTTCAGTTCATAGCCTATATTTATCAATGGCGTTACGCCATTTACTGTATAGAATTGTATAAACTGTGTTTCCTCAAACTTTAGTGAGAGCCCATTTGCAGAGAACCACTAAATAATTTTCTGAAAGACATTATTTGCAATTTCCTCAGCTGATTCTTGCTTCTTGAGTGTGATTACTATACTTTTATCATCAGCAAAAAGAACTAACTTTGCATCTTCATGAATATAGAGTGGCAAGTCGTTAATGTATATTAAGAACAATAAGGGCCCCAAGACTGAACCCTGTGGGACACCATTCTTGATACCTCACCAGTTAGAGGACTCTGCTGGTTTTTGTAGACTATCTGTACTGTTAATTTCAACCTTCTGCATTCTTCCAGTTAAGTATGAATTAAACCATTTGTGCACTGTCCAACTCATACCACAATACTTAACCTTATCTAGAAGAATTTCATGATTCACACAATCAAAAGCCTTTGAGAGATCACAAAATATCCCAATAGGTGATGTTCGGTTATTCATTGCATTTAATATTTGATCAGTGGGAGAATGTATAGCATTTTCTGTTGAAAAGCCTTTCTGAAAACTAAACTAACATTTTGTTAGTACTTCATTTTTACAAACATATGATGTTACTCTTGAATACATTACCTTTTCAAGAATTTTGGATGAAGTTGTCAGATGACCGGTTTCGGTTCATTCAGAACCATCTTCAGATCTGATATTTTAGTTACAGGAGTAACCCATCCAAATCCAGCAACTTTCACATTTGACGTAGCATGTGAAAGTTGCTAGATTTGGACGGGTTACTCCTGTAACTGAAATAGTAGATCTGAAGATGGTTCTGAATGACCCGAATCCGGTCATATAAATAAAAAAAATTGCAATCAAGACGGATTTTAAGTAACATTATAAAATCACTGATTGCTGTTATCCCATAAGACATTATGTCTGTTTTTGCAAAGTTGTCAGAAGTGAGATAGGCTACAGGCCGTTTTCTACACCACCCCTGTACTACATTATGCTTGATATACTCAACTGCAGAGTACTGTGTATCTGTCTGGCTTAATAGTCCGCATGTGGAAAATACGATTTAATGAATTCATCCCATTGTTAGTGGATTAATAGGATCTGCTCTCACATACTGGCTAGCTACGTTGAGTCACATTCCCCTCCTGATATCAGACGCGAGAGTGTGCTACTACTTTGTTACACTCCTTTACGCCCACGATGCTGGTACAGATACGTGGAAGATATGTTGCCCATACGGTCTCATGGTGAAACGGAGCTACTGTACTTAAGCTTCACAAATATTTGAATAAAATGCACAGGAAGATGCAGCTCACATTCGAGGAGGAGAAGAATGGTGCAATTACATTCCCGGACGTGGAAGTCTCAGGACAACGTGTGGCACACTAGGACCCGGACTATACCAGAAGCCTACACGTAATACGAATAGGTATTTGCACAGACAATCCAACCAGCACACAGCGCAGAGGAAGTCAAGTTATCTATTTCTTGCCAATACATGCGCAGTGCCTAACGATGCTCGAACGTAACACAAGAGCTCAAAAGGCTGCGAAAAACGTTTGTGGCCAGTGGCTACAACCACAAATCGATCCAGACAGCAATTGCAACAAATAAAAGGAAGCGTGATAGGCAAGAATGTCCATACGGCACGTTCACTTTACCGCTAACAAATGTGACAAACATATAGCGTCGCCAGTGTGTTCTCGCAGAGCGTTGCTGAAAATATTTTCCTTTCATCACCAACCAGAAGAGCTTTCACTAATTATAGTCTGTATCTTTATAGCCTTGACAGAAACTCCTATGAGGAACTGCAACTTCGGTGCTTGAGCGGCGATTAGAAGTTCATAGTCCCTCACAAACAATTGTAGCATTCTTTCCACCCTCTCATCAGAAATGCAGGATCATCCTGGACTGTTACCGTTGCATAAACTTCCTTTCTCTTCAAATAGATAATACCAATTGAAAATGTTTTCGGCAAAGGCGGGTCAACCTCAAGACGCGGTCAATAGACATGCTATGCCATACAAATACACAATGTATGCCATAACTGCTTTTTTCCACAAAATTTATCCTATTCTAGACAGCAACTAAATTGATTTCAGTTTCCCTTTACAAAACATTTTTAAATCATTTACTAAGACAAAAAAATGAGTAACGTTCCCATTGCATTAATAATTACTTCTGAGCTGCTTTCCTGGATATTATTTCGAGACAAACAGGACAATGACAGGTGGATTTTCATTGTAGTACCTTAATCATTGTCATTAACAAGCGGTGTCTTACGATTATTCGCCAGTGTGCGATGTCCATAATGCGGCCCTTAGGGCAGCTTAAAAGCCTGGCACTCCTTTTGAGACTGAACCCGAGAATAGACGTGTAGGTTATGAACCTGGTTTCCGCCGCGCCATAAACTGAACATGATCAATTAATTACGCAATCTGACTACTAGTATAAAATTCAGGAGATGGTAAAACTTTAGCAAAGCTCAACAAAAGCGGGTATTTCTCAAAAGTAACGCACACAAAATTTACATTTGATCATTGACTGCAAACTTCGTACTACGCTACCTCAAATTGTCATGAATTGTGTCTTATAGGCTCAATTTGAGCAAGACAAGTGTGTTTGTCATTTGTGACCTGTACTGCCTAATAATCTGAAATGCTGTGCGCTTGTCTGATAGAACGAATAGTTTCTGATGACGCCGTGTCAGCCGACTGTCTCGGAGTACTGCATTTACATCGTTTTCCCTGCAATACTGTAAAGTTCTTACGGAAGATAATTTCAAGTGCTGATTATTTATACATCGTAGCGCCTAAACACAAAGTAGCGTAAATGAACAGATCACGTGTTTACTGAAGCCTATCTTAAGTATTCACATATGGAGGTATCGTACACGTGGTGGAATTCGTGAACGAAGGAAAGGATTCAAGATCATAAGTTCTCAAAGACCAAATGCATGATACCTGCAGTATACCTTTGGAAGGAGCAATATACATCAGGTCAATAGTCACGGACAGGCACAAGTATCAGATCAAATCGTTCAGTGCCCTCATCGAAGCATCACACCGCAAGAATATTCAAAAATAATATTACAGACTTTCGAAAGATGAACTTTCGAGGAGAGAAGCTGTCATTTGAATTTATGGTTGGTTACCTAAGAAACGGATACCGATCACCACGTGTTCTGATGAGATCAAAACCGAGAAAAAAAGACGTAACATTTTCCACGGCAAGTTCGGAGCCAAAATGCAAAAAGGACAGAACTCTCCATAATGCCAACGCACACGTGATTTACAATAGCGTAAATACCACCAGAATGTTCACCGCTTGGTGTAATCTCATCTTACAATTAGTGCTGAAAGTTGTCGATGGAATGTACCCATCTCAAAAGCACAAAACAAGTGGCTAAATCACGTATGTTCGACGTGCTGGCAGGAATCACAGTGCTCTTAATTAAACCGCACGAGACGCCACACTGAAAAGTTCGTGTCCAGCGCTCCTACCGGCCAGCGCCGCTCAAAGCTTTTGCGTCTCCACAAGAATACCTGCCGAATCCTATTGCAAAGACGCACCGCTCCAGCAGATACTGTTGGCTAGTGGAAGATCGTCTTTGACGTGTCAAGTGACTTCAGCGTGGCATTCGAGTGCCAAGGTCATATCTTGTGAACCTAGTCTTCTGTACTAAGTACTTTAATTTTATTTGTAATTTCTAACTTTTTTTCAGAGATATTTTGTGAAAGATTTGCATTCAAATCTTCTAATGTTGCTTGAAATTTGTGACATGTTAAAAGGAATTAGTACGTCGAAACCCTAATGATAAGTTGAATTTGCTGTTAAATGCTTCCCGTCGTGTTTCATACGCGGCTAGAAACAGTGCGCAACACATCTGTGCAGAGCTTCCTCGGATTTTCCCTGTGGTTTTAATTTCGCGACCGATTGGAGGTTGGAATAAAACCAGCTTTCGTACGTCCAGTGGCTCTGCTTCGTAGTCACTCACTGTCCTTCAGGTTTTATTTATTTTATGCTTATACTTGAGTGATTTCGCTACAGACGATGAAGTGCCTCACAGCACGATTTATAGTAAAGTTTTCAAAAGTGAGTGATACGATCCACCTCCCTTCTGCCCTGGCATTCTGCAAAATTCGCTGCGGCTGTTGTCGTATGTTTGATTGGTCAGTTGAGATCCGTTGTCCCATCAACTGAATTATTTGTACGAGCAAACATAGTAGTCCTTTGTAACATCTTCTTCTGACATGCTAAAAGAAGTACACCCTCATCAAATATGTTCATTCTACAAGCATTCCATTTCTGAGCAATGCTTAATTGTTGGCTTTCCCGAAATATGTGTCTTCTTGGAGCCGAAATCTTCATATATTCGTCCTCAGGCCCGTGTATTGTGCATTAGCATTCACCCCGCAGGTCAACATGGCGCTGTCCAGAATGCCACTTCGGGCCCTCCTGGAACGTCATAGTCTGACAATCAGCTTCTTACTTTTCTTCGAGATAAACATAAAAGACTATAGACATGCAAATAATGTGTTTATCATGAAGTGTATGGCGTACAAGAAAAATTGAAACACCGCGAGAAAGGCATGCTTGAACGTAAATGCAGATGCTGGGCAAGCCTAGAGGTTGCGATGCTGCATTTAACCACGAATAGCAACTGTGCAGTGTCCTCAGTAAGTTGCAAGTGTCAATCGTGTTGCGAGCAAAGGGAATTCGAACGTGAGCATATTGTTGATGTTCATATGGAGGGAAGCAGAAGTGATAAGTGTTTCAAGACCCACCGTATCGAAAATTTATACGCATTCAGGGGATGCGGAAAAGCATCATCCGCTAAAATCAAAACGCGGATGGAAGAGCGTGTTGACTGATCATGACAGACGGTCATTGAAGAGGGTTGTCAAGAAAAATAAGAGGACGACAGCTGCTAAAGCCACTGAAGGACTGCGCCGCACACGCGAACCTGACAGCACTAAAAGAATACGAAGGTAACTCCATAACCAGGGAATTGCAGGGTGAGCAGAAATACCAAAACCACTCATGAGTGATGAAAATGCCAGTAACAGGTAAACGTGGTGCCAAAGCCATAACACATCGACTGTGGTGCAATGGAAGTATGTCATATGGTCGGATAAGTCTTGCCTCACACCGTTGCCATTTTCCTGCCGAGAGTAACTCCGACCAGTGAAACATGGCGGGGGTTAGATGATGATTTGGGCAGCCATATAGCGGTATTCCATGGGCCTCATGTTTACTCTGCAAGACTGTATTACTTGAAAGAATATGTGACCATTTTGGCATATCGAGTCCATCCCATGATATAATTCTCTGTGTGCCAAGACGTCAGAGCTCCTATTCACACAGCTCGCATCATCGAGCACAGGTTTCGCCAGCAAGAGGGGTGCGCTACACAAAGCAAGCGGCTACTCGGGTAGCTGAGTACTTGGGGGAAGGTTTCTCAGGTTACGCAGTAGTTTCAGGGACTCTGATGAAGCAGCGAGGGAAGTTAAACGGCGTACAGAATAAAGACACTGCGACTGTCATAATTTTAGCAGTAAACTATCGAAATATTCGTAATAAAATTCCCGAATTTATTGCCCTCGAGGAAAGGTCTCGCTCTCAAATTATTCTTGGAACCGAGAGCTGGCTTGAAACCTGAAGTGGAAAGCTCAGATATTTGGCGAGTCGTGGAATGTATAACGGCTTTACAGCTCAGAGACCAAAGGAGAGGGAGTGCTCATAACAGTTGACAAAAATACTGTCTCCAGTAAGGTGTAAGTTGAGTATGACAGTGAAATTATCTGGTAGCGTGTAACAGGTGTAGGTGAGACCAAATTAATTGTTGGATGTTTCTACCGGTCACCCTATTTTACTGTGACAGTTCTAGAGTCATTCAAACAAAGTCTACGGTCAGTAGCGGGTAAATACCCAGAAGATGCAATACTAGTTGGAGGAGACTTTAACCTGCCGAATATAGACTCGGATGTCTATGGAGTCATTGCAGGGGGTACAGACAGACAGTCACGCGAAATACTTTTGAACACGGTTTCTGAAAAATGTCTTGAGCAGCTAGCTCGGCAGCCTACACGCAATGGAAACACCTTAGACCTTGTAGCTACAAATGGGCAGGACCTCATCGACAAAGTCAGAATAGAAACGGAGATTAGCGATCATGATGTCATTGTAGCAACTATGATTATGAAATTTAATAAGTGAGTCAACAAGGCTAGGAGAGTGTTTCTGCTACATAGAGCACATAATCAGTTATTAACATCTCACTTAGACACTGTATTGGCATCATTTAGTTCCAGTTAGATGGATCTAGAGGAATTATGGACAAAGTTTAAGCAGATTCTAGACAGTGATCTGGAGAGTTATGTGCCTAGTAAGTGGATAGAGAATGGAAAAAACGCCGCGTTGGGTAGCCGCGCGGTCTATTGCGTCTTGCGTGACTCTCTACCCGTCGGAGGTTCGAGTCCTCCCTCGGTCATGGGTACGTGTGTTGTCCTTAGCGTAAGGTAGTTTAAGTTAGATTAAATAATGTATAAGCTTAGGGACCGATGATCTCAGCAGTTTGGTGCCATAAGACATTACCACAAATTTCCAATGGAAAAGAGCCACAATGGTTTAATAACGAAATTCACCGCATGCTGAGGAAGCAGAGTCTGTTACACTCTCGGTTCAAAAGGGAACGCATAAATGACGACAGACGAAGGTTAGCAGAGATTCGTGGGTCTGTAAAAAGAGCTATCCGCGAAGCATACAGCAACTACCATCGTCACAACTTAGCAACAGGTCTGGCAGAGAACTCGAGAAAATTCTGGTCGTACGTAGAATCGCTAAGGGGATCTAAGGCTTCCATTCAGTCCCTTGATGACCAATCTGGTGTGACAGCTGAAGATAGCAAAACGAAAGCCGAAGTTTTAAATTTCCCGTTCAAAAAATCATTCAAACAGGAGAATCGTACAAATTTATCGTCCTTTGACCATTGGACAGACTCCCGTATCGACGACATAGTAATAAGCATACCTGGCAAAAAAATGGTTCAAATGGCTCTGAGCACTATGAGACTTAACATCTATGGTCATCAGTCCCCTAGAACTTAGAACTACTTAAACCTAACTAACCTAAGGACAGCACACAACACCCAGCCATCACGAGGCAGAGAAAATCCCTGACCCCGCCGGGAATCGAACCCGGGAACCCGGGCGTGGGAAGCGAGAACGCTACCGCACGACCACGAGATGCGGGCCATACCTGGCATAGAGAAACTAATACGAGATCTGAAAGTAAATAAATCACCATGTCCGGATGGAATCCCAATTCGATTTTGCAGAGTTCTCTACGTCACTGGCCCCTTACCTAGTTCGCATTTATCGTGAATCGCTCGCCCAGCACAGAGTCCCGAGCGACTGGTAGAAAGCGCAGGTGACTCCGATATATCAGAAGGGTAAAAGAACCGACCCGGAAAATTACAGACCAATATCCCTAACTTCTGTATGCTGCAGAATCCTTGAATATTTTCTCAGTTCGAATATAACAAACTTTCTCGAGACTGAGAAGGTTCGCAGGAGAGCTTCTGTAAAGTTTAGAAGGTAAGAGACGAGGTACTGGCAGAAGTAAAGCTGTGAGGACGAGTCGTGAGTCGTGCTTGGGTAGCGCAGACGGTGCAGCACCTGCCCGCGAAAGGCAAAGGCCCCAAGTTCGAGTCTCGGTCTGGCACACATTTTTAATCTCCCAGGAAGTTTCGATGGTACGATACTTAGAAGATTCCCGTTCCAAGATATAATTTTCAAGCATTAACAGTCTCATTTAAGGCATAATATAATAGCAATTCTGCCAATAGAATGTTGTGGTACCACTTCTTCTGGATCTATATAGGTTTCTAAAATGTTTCGACTTTTCCTTGTTATCCTGAACGACTGCTCTCATGCCTTTTAATTCTAGCATGACGCATAAAATCTGTGTAAGAAACGTAGCTAAAATAACAGTACTTCTCTACGGCGTGAGGAAACGTAAATTACATAATAATTAAAGACGAGTGAAAAAAAGCACTAAATAGATTTACCCAGCAATGCGAAACATAGAGAAAAACGAAAATATCTGACGCTAATAACGATTTCATTTCTTTTGAAACTTATTTGACAGTCTAATTGAGTGTTATTTCGTTATTTACAATTAATTCGAAAACCTCTGCCAGACTGAAATGTGTTTACGCAAACCACATCACTATTTCAAACGTGCTGTAATGCCTCACGCAGTTTGTTTAGACACGCACTACTCTCACGAAGAACAAGCTTGGAGCCAGCAAATAGCACAGAATTCAGTTGCATTTTTTGTGGCGTGATATCAACAAACAACAAATATGAATGGTGGGCTCCATGTGGTTCCCAAGTCGTGCAGCGACCGTAAACCATAAAATTACCAAATATTCAGCAACCAGTCGCAAAATCATGTTTTATTTATTCACTTTTGCAAATCGATTTCAACTGATTAACAGCCATCATCGGTGCTTTCAACCAATATGTGTCCTGAGTAGTAATACTGTCTTAAGCAGAGGTCAAACATAAAGTCATGTTAAGCAGAAGTCAAACATAAAGTCATGTTTGACCACTGCTTAAGACAGTATTACTACTCAGGGCACATACTGGTTGAAAGCACCGATGATGGCTGTTAATCAGTTGAAATCGAATTGCAAAATTGAATAAATAAAACATGATTTTGCGACTGGTTGCTGCATATTTGGTAACAACAAAAATGTTTGTTTTCCACGTAAATATCAATATCGACAAAAAGACTATGTGGGCGCTATTTGTAACAAAGAATTTACTGTAAATGGAGTAGATTAGTGTGACAATGAGAATATATTCAGTTTCGAAACCCAAACTACGGTACTTGTTCCAAGGAAACAACAGCTTATTCTGTTACCATGCTCTTTCTACACTGAAGAGCAAAGAAACTGGTACACCTGCCTAATATCGTGTAGGGTCCCCGCGAGCACGCAGGAATGCCGCAGTACGACCTGACATGGACTCGACTAATGTCTCAAGTAGCGCTGGAAGGAATTGACACCATGACCCGGCAGGGCAGTCGATAAATCCGTATGAGTATGAGGGGGTGAAGAACTCTTCTGAACAGCACGTTGCAACGCATCCCAGATATGCTCAATAATGTTCGTGTCTGGGGAGTTTGGTGGCCAGCGGAAGTGTTTAAATTCAGAAGAGCGTTCCTGTAGCAATTCTGTAGCAATTCTGGACATGTAGGGCGTCCTGCTGGAATTGCTCAAGTCAGTCGTAATGGACAATGGACATGAATGGATGCAGGTGATCAAACAGGGTGCTTATGTACGAGTCACCTATCACAGTCGTATCTAGACGTATCATGGGTCCCATATCAATCCAACTGCACAGGCCCCACACTATTAAAGAGCCTCCACCAGCTTCAACGGTCCCCTGCTGACATGCAGGGTCCATGGATTCATGAAGTTGTCTCCATACGCGTACACGTCCATCCGCTCGATACAATTTCAAACAAGACTCGTCTGACCAGGCAACATGTTTCCAGTCATCAACAGTCCAATGTCAGTGTTGACGGGCCCAGGCGAGACGTAAAGCTTTGTGTCGTTGAGTCATGAAGGGTACACGAGTGGGCCTTCGGCCCCGAAAGCCAATATCGATGATGTTTCGTTGAGTGGTTCGGACGCTGACACTTGTTGATGGCCCAGCATTGATATCTGCAGCAATTTGCGGAAGGGTTGCACTTCTGTCTCGCTCAACGATTCTCTTCAGTCGTCGTTGGTCCCGTTCTTGCAGGATCATTTTCCGGCCGCAGAGATGTCGGAGATTTGATGTTTTGCCGGATTCCTGATATTCACGGTACACTCGTGAAATGGTCGTACGGGAAAATCCCCACTTCATCGCTACCTCGGAGATGCTGCGTCCTATTGCTTGTGCGCCGACTGTAACACCACGTTCAAATTCGCTTTAATCTTGATAACCTGCCTTTGTAGCAGCAGTAGTCGATCTAAGAACTGCGCCAGACACTTGTTGTCTTATATAGCCTGAGAATAAGGTAGATTGGAAAAAAGTAAATAACTGCTATGAACCGTGGCACTACTCAATTATTTAGAAAATAAAGAATTACAGTCTCACCACCAACAGCTATTTAAAGGAAATAGAAAGCCCGGGATCACTAGTGATGGACAAACTTGTAATTTGACTCAAAACAGATTTTATTATAAACTTCAATTCGGACATTTGCCCTCTTACTGATGCGATATACAAATCGTCACTTTAACTGAATTACACAATGACGAATAAGAATCATATTTTACGTCCGCAACCAAAATTATATATAGTAGGCACGGTCAAATAATCAATCATAAATAATCGTTCTTGTTTAACCATATCTCAAAAGACTAGTAACACTATACACTTCCAATCCAAAGTTACACAGCCACATAATACCACAACTTCATTAAAAAACCAAGATCTTAAAGCTTAATAAAACTGAACTGCCCACATAAGAGGTCCACCGTGAAACATGCTTATACTAAACATTCAAAGTGTGCCAACCAAGGTCGCAAAACTGGCACACATGAAAAATAACAAGTTGCACATTGAAGATACACAAATGATTAAGATAAGTGTTAAATAAGAATGGCTAGTAATAACTCAACCAGTAAAATGACTTACAGAAACGCTAATATTAACAAAGTGACCTCACTTAATTAACGGACATAATGACTCTGAATGATTCCCAAATTGCACTCAACTTTAGAGAACAGCGTTAAGGCCCACAGCAGTATTTGGAGGCAATGACGGTACGGCCGGCAGGCAACACGAGCGTCCACTCCCCACGGTTTGTGCGCAGGCTCTCTAGCAGGCGGTATATATTTATATATAGTCCGACCGGCCTCACAATGAGAGGACCTGACCAGAATCCATAACCGCACCGACCCAAGGAAACGAGCAGACTTAACAAATAGCCGACAGCACAAATAGTTTGCAATGAAAACAAGGTCAAATCACAGGCACACTGGAATATAATAAGCATGCCCCCAAATCCTTATGGAGCAATACTCTAACATTACCCGTCTCCCAGTAAATTAGCAGGAAACTTCGAGATCACTTCCAGTTGCCTTACGGCACTTTCAACATTAAATAAACATTCCAAATCCTGCTGTGATAAGTGATTAAACCATAACCCTGCGGCTGCCGGGCTCGTACGCAACCGCAACCAGTCCCAAAGCGGTCAATATGTCCTAAAACAAGTCAAAATTTGCATGAAAACCACTTAAAATACACACTCCACAGATTTCCTTAAAATAGCCACTGTGGAACCAAGTTCAGAACCATCTCCGGCAGCTACCAATGCCACAATAAGTTTCAACAATCTTCTTAGTTAAACACAGAATACAAGTCATACGTAACTTGGAGCTTGCAGATTATGAGCTGGGAAGCTATTCAGCGTGAGACGACGAACCCACCACAATTCTGCACGTCAAGGCGCCCAGTGATCGGCATCGTACATGCGGCGCGACAAGAGACAGGGGCGGTGAGCACGGCGAGGCCCACGCACCACGGTTAGGGACGCAGGCTTGTTTTCAACACAAGTTGGTTCGTCACACGTTCACCCGGAAAACCGCCGGGGGGAGCAGTCAGAGATAGCAAGACAGCCGAATATCGATATCAGCGATGCAAGTAGAACACCCTACAGCCAGTTGCCACGGCTCATGCTAATTACTTCGACTCTAATCGCCATAACTGTCAACACACTTATCCCACTGTGAGACAAGACGGTCAGTGCTTTCGGGTAAAATCTTTGCGGTTGCCTACGACGAGGTGCACGCTTGGGTACAGCCAATTTCCACAAGCAACAGCAAACATTTTTCCCTGTAAAAATTTACCACCATGTCTCACAATGGGATAAATGTATTAACAGTTACCGAGATTAATTTTGAAATAATAGACAGTTTGCTTAATTTTTCTCATCTGTCTCGTTTTCATTTAACCGCCCCGTTTATTAGGAAAGCACTGGGTAACGATGGCAGCGAAGAAGAATCTGAGGAGCGAACACTCCAGTCTGGATTTATCTGATACTATTTCTCTTTGAAAAGAGTCAGCTACATACCAAAACCGGAATTACTTCTTTCTCTTCCTTACGTTTGACACTCACCCATAGCAACAGACACGTGAGTACACTGTATTACTCATGCTCTCTTCACAGTCATCGCTTGACACGATCAAGAAACGCATGATACACTTTGTAACAAGTAAGAGAAAGGTACAGTTAAACCATTGCAACCTACATCTTGCTTAGGACAGAAATACTGAGTCATCAATGCTCCCAGTGTTCGGTTCTGAGTATAAGCTTTTGATTCACTCCCTGTAGCGTGGCTTTCTTTCATCTTACCCATCTCACAAATGTATTTACAACTGTACCTAATATACCTCATTTTTAATCTCTTACTTTTGCGTTGCCCTCTGTGCCTGATCGTAAGTTTTCAGTTTTTTTTCAAAATTCTGTCATTTGAAATCTAGTTTTACTCACATCTACACTACGTATGTCGGATGACTATAGTTCCATCATCATAGAAGTTTGTGGGCAAAAAAGTAACAGTTTGGTTTAGCCGAGCGGTCTAACGCAAGGCCTTCCGGAGCGGGTAGAAGCGCCTGGTCCCCGGCTCGAATCAGCCCGGCGGACTTGTGTCGAGGTCCGGTGAGCCGGCCAGTCTGTGGATGATTTTTAGGCGGTTTTCCATCTGCCTCGGCGAATGGGGGCTGATTCCCCTTATTCCGCCTCAGCTACACTATGTCGGCGATTGCTGCGCAAACAAGTTCTCCACGTACGCGTATGGCACCATTACTCTACCACGAAAACATAGGGGCTACACTCGTCTGGTGTGAGATGTTCTCTGGGGGGTCTACCGGGGGCTGAACCGCGCAATAACCCTGGGTTCGGTGTGGGGTGGCGGAGGGGTGAAGTGGACAATGCGGCTGCGGCGGGGTCGGAGCCTCTCCGTCGTTTCTAGGTCCACGGTTCACATTCAACAGTTTGGTTTTGAAGATAAGTTTTATCTACAGGGTGGCGCACGAAATGTGTTACCATTTTGTTTTTGAATATAAACTTTACTGTCAATACAATCTGAAAGGAAGATATACTAAAATGAAGAGTCGTCCATGGAGATTTGTTCTACCTCAGCACATGCTCAATATGTCCACCATTTCGTTTCCTAACTTCCTTCAAACGAACACTGAAGTTAGTAATTACCGTACGGCGCATCTCTTCCGTAATTTCACTGCAAGCTTGAAGAATAAGTCTTCTGAGCTCCATTAAACCACGTGGACGTTTCGGGAAATTTTTTTCCTTTAGGTACCCCCAAAGAAAAAAGTCACATGGACTGAGGTCTGGATTATTGGGGGGCCAATGTTGTCCGTCATTGAAGCGACCAGGAAACCTGAGTGAAATGATCTGCATGTCGAAATGCTCGTCTAAAAACTCCAACACAGTGTTTGCAGTATGTAGCCTTGCTCCATCTTGCATGAACCACTGCGTGTTGAAGGGCAAGGCAGTAGCAAGAAGCTGTGGAATGAAGCTATTGCGAAGCATGCTGAAATAAGGCTCGCTGTTCACAGTTTCTTCAAAGAAAAAGGGTCCAATAGGTCCGTGACTGGAAATTGCTGCCCACGCTGTAATCCTCGGAGAATAATGTTGTCGTTCATGAAACACTTGTGGGTTTTCAGTGGCCCAAAAGCGTACATTTTGTTTGTTAACCACACCGTCTAAATGAAAATGCGCCTCGTCTGAAAACCAAACGTTGTTAAGAGTTTCTTCCCTATCCTCCGCCCACTGAACAAACAGTAGTCTCTGCTGCTTGTGTTCTTCAGTGAGCTTTTGTGCACAGGTCATCTTGTATGGGTACATATGGAGGAAACTTTTAAGAAAGCGTTTAACGGAGCGTCTGGATATTCCCAGTTGCACTGCTGCCTTTCTACACGATTTCCCGGGACTTCTCTGTACAGTAACTCGTACCGCTTCAATATTCTCCGGCGAACAAACAGGCTTACGCCGAGGTCTCTTCGCTTCCAATACTGTTCCTTCCTGTACAAATTTATCGTACAACCTGAGGATGGTCATCTTGCAAGGGACCCATCGTGTGTTAAACTGTTGTCGAAAACGCCTCTGAGTCACAACAAGGCTTTTCGTTTCATGAAAAAGTAACAAAATTGCCGATCGTTGCTCTGTCGTCAGTCTTCCATTGTCTTCCACTGCTGCTTACTAGTCTCCTAGCGGCAGTATCGTGAATTACACGTCATTTCGTAACTCATTTGTTTTTCCGAGCTCTGCTGGTACTGCTGTAGAGATCCCAGCGGGATATCTAATGTGCGTCGTAAATTGTGAAAGAAACAATTGGTAACACACTTCATGCGCCACCCTGTATATACTGACGAAAGCTGCATCAACGATTCACTCGTAAGTCGCGCAATTCCCATAAATTACGGTGGTTTCTAGCCACGGAGCGGGTGACTGGAAACGTCGTGGTTGTGATACATCCGATGCTGATCAGACGTATTTGGTGGCTAAGATATCAACGTGAGTGTTCTGTTGCGTTCTACAATTCACTGTAGCACGATTATGACCTTGTGACAGCACAGGTATCCTGCTGGGAGACGCCATCGGCGTCGGGGAAGATATCAAGCAAGGAGAGATCAAGGCGGTCTGCAATGTAGTGCCGCTTCACAGTCATGGAGTAAAAGTTATAAGTCTTTAGCAAAAGTAATAACAAATAAGGGGGAAGCCACTGTAGAGAATTCTGTTAGTAGCCGCGAGCTGGTAGTCGACAGTGTGGTAATATGGGGACCACAATGACAGACGTGCAGAGGATTGCGAGGCAAGGGCAACCGAGCTTAGCAGTAAACTGCACTGCACAGGAGTAACCATGTAACAGGCGGGAGGACAGCACCACACCAGTGCTAGTCTCTCGTTACGGGTGACATGACTAGATGCCTCGTGTCAGTGAAAAAAATGCGTGCCAGATGCACATCAGTAAATATGCATTTAAGGCAAGGGGTAACTTCTTGTAGCTGAAAACCAGTTGCACCACCGTGACACCAGAGCTACACCTCACAGGACAAGTGGCCACTGCCAGCGATGGGTCCGAGACCGGACTGTGCCAGCCGCCAGCACCAAGTCCTTCACGACTTGACGTCACAGACCTGCCGACTATTGTCCGTGCCTACTGCCGCCGACGCTGTGTTCCTTGTGTTCCTAGTGGGACTTGGCGCCACAGTACCATCTGCCGTCCGACTCTTGCCACAGGGTAGCGTCTTGTAGCCCACATACAGCCATCTTCAGACGCCATCCATATGACGTGGGTGAAGCGAGGGGCCGCGAGGGCTCCACGACACCGAAGAAAGCAGCATGCAGCAGATGTCAACAGCCGTGACCTCTGAAGGCTGCCGACCTACCGTGGGCCTTCCGTCACCATCGCAAGATACCGACTCAGCAGCCAGGCTGGAAACCACCTCCGATATGTCAGCGCCGGCCAAGGACAACAGAGAGAGGCGTGTTTGCCTCACTACATTATCTGCTGCAGGTGAAAAAGCCTTTCTTAACTGTGAACAGTTTTTACACTGGGACCACCGGCACACCACTCACCCTACGACCTCTTCAGCGATAATGCTCATGAAGTCCGCAGCTGTCATATGCCTTCGATTACTACACAGGTCCCAAAGAAGCTCAAGATTAGATTAGATTAATTATTCATTCCATAGATCCACAAAAGAGGGGACCCTCCTGGGTGTGGAACATGTCAGTTAAACACATTACAAAAATGTAATTAGAAAAACTTGAGTTTCATTAATTTCAATGATCCTCAGTCAATAAATAGTAAAATAATATACATGAATTAAAATTAAACTTATAATATTTATAGGTTTAATACTTACATCTGCTTTCATTAAATCCATCATTCACACAGTAGCTAGGTACCTGGCTATTACAACCAAGTACTGTAAAAAATTAAAGTAAGTTATTCATTTCAATGATCCTCAGTTGAGAACAGTCAAATTATGTACAAGGTTTAAAATTAAACTTCCACTATTTTCAGACTTAAGACTTACATCTGCTTCCCATATATCCATCATTCAAACAGTAGGTAGTTACTTGGCTGTTACAACTAAGTATTGTCAAAAATTAAAGTGTAATAAATTTTCATTAAAACGGTCTGGTGCACTTGTTGAGAAATTCATGGATGGAATAGAAGGAGTTCGCCACCAAAAATTCTTTTAAATTATGTTTAAATTGTGCCTTGTCTGAAACTGAACTCTTAATGGTTGCTGGTATGTTATTGAAAATAAGCGTTGCTGAATACTGGACTCTTTTCTGGGCAAGAGTAAGTGATTTTAAATCTTTGTGTATATTTTTCTTATTCCTAGCATTGATACTGTGTACTAAGCAGTTAGTTGGGAAAAAAGATGTATTATTTACAACAAACTTCATTAAGGAATAAATATACTGAGAAGCTGTGGTTAGTATGCCCAATTCTTTGAATAGATTTCGACGTGATGTTCTTGGATTTGCACTACACATTACTCTTATTATACGCTTCTGTACTCTAAACATTTTTCCTCGGCTTGTGGAGTTACCCCAAAATATGATACCATATGACATAATGGAGTGAAAATAAGCAAAATATACCAGTTTTTTATATTTATATCTCCTATGTCTGACGTCATTCGCATTGCAAACACAGACTTGTTTAGGCGCTTTAGCAGTTCGTTAGTATGTCGCTCCCAAGAATTTTACACTCTGAACTTCTCCTATTTCCATGTCATCATTTTTTATACACACGCTAGAAGGAAATCTCTTGGAAGTTCTGAACTGCATATAGTGGGTCATTTCAAAGTTTAATGGCAGTGAATTCGGCTATGAACCACTTAATGTCAGTAAAAATTTGATTACCTGCCCTTTTAAATTTATATTTGATTTACTAATATCCCACACTAGCCAGGTTCCGTGGAGCAGTATTTGTTTCCAGCAGCCGTTTGTTCGGACGTCGCCGTTTCGGACTCGTTCATCTACGTATTCTAACAAGAAACGCGATTCATCTGACTAGGCATCACGTTCCCACTGATTCAAAATCCGATCTCGATGATGCCCCGCACACTGCAATCGTAATTGGCAATGTCGTTATGTCAACATACGAACATGTAAGAGTCGTCTGTTGCATGCCCTTATACTGAACAATATGCGCTTAATGGTGAGCTCTGGAAGACATGTGCCTGCACCAGGACTGCTGTCTGTCGCCAGATCTGCCACAGATCGCTGCCTACCGTAGCACTCGAACAGTTGACCAGCTTCGCATTTTCCGAGATCCTCGTTATCAAGTGCGGGATAACAACAGTCTGCACTTCGTCAAAGTAGCTTGCACCAATGGATATCCCCATTTGCGGACAGTATTGTCGCTAGAACGATTCCCCATACGTGACTACCCTATTTACGTATTTTGATCACAGCATCACGAGCCTGTAACGCTGTCGGACTGCATTGAATCTTGCACCTGCAGTGGTCATAATGTTTGACTCATCATTGTATCACAACTGAACTTCTCTTATACACAGTCCAGTGACATTAATGTGATCACTGCCTATAATAGTCGTCAACGTACAGTAACCACTCACAAACGGCAGGTAGAGGGCATATATAGTGCCCTCATTGTCATAATGCGGAAACTGGATCATTTGTCTGACGTCCAAACGGGCATGACCATCGGCTTTCGGGCTGAAGGTATTACCGAAACGGCAAACTTTTCACATGCCGCCGTGGTTAAAGCATACCGCACATGGCAAAATGACGCCCTCCAATACCGGCTTCAAGACAACTGTGGTGCACCATGGGCCATAGATGACTGCGGTGAACAACGGTTGCGAAGCTGTGTACGGGTGTACAAATATGCTACTGTTGGGCAACTGACCTCTCAGACGAACCAAGGGGCTACCAACAGTATCTCCTCAACGACCATTCAGCGGAAGTTGCTGTGTGTAGGATTCTGCAGACGATGCCTGGTTCATGCACTCATGCTGCTGTTTATTGGTGAAGAATACCGGAATTTGCACGCCAGTATCGTAACTGGACGTGAAATAAGTGCCCTTTTCAGATGACAAATTCCCACTGGCGTACACGGCGTGAAACGTCTGAAAGCAAAAACCCTGCAACAATCGTCAGAAGGGTCCAGGCTGGAGAAGAGAGCATTAGAGTTTGGGGAATGTTTTGGGGCATTCCCTGGATGATCTCGTCATTCTGGAAGGCGCAGTGAATCAACACAAGTATGCATCTATCTTTACGGGCCATGTTCACCCCTACATGCTGTTTGTTTTTCCTCGACACAATGGCATCTACCAGTAGAACAATGCAACGTGTCACACAGCTCGCAGTGTACGTGCGCGATTCGCAGAGCACCAGGTTAGGTTTAGTGCTCAAGCCCCGGCCGCCGAGCTCACCCGGATTTAAAACCAGTTTAGAATCTGTGGGACCACGTTGATCGGCCTGTTTATCAAAGAAACCTAGCGCAACTAGCCATGGACTGGAGTAGGCTCTCCTTCACACCCCTGTCGGTACGTTTCAGAAATCAGTGACACTCTTTCTGCATGTCACGAAGCCGTCCGTGCTGCAGATTGTGGTCGATCAGGCTTGTGACAGGTGGCTGGGTAGTTTATATGTCTAACTGTTAGTAGTACTTAGTGGCGTCGTGTTACTTGGATCTAATATCCATAAGCCTAAAGCTGCATTTGATCTCCGAATTTGGCTGCTTAAACGGATGCATCAGCCAATCACAGCTGCGTGCAGTGGGGTCGTGTTAGTTCCACGTCCTCTGCTGGCGTGTATACGAGGTGCGACAGTAAAGTAATGAGACTGATTTTCTTTGCAAGATGTGGCAACCCTGCAGGCTTGGATAGGCACAATATCTTTGACCTTGGTCTATAAGCTCCTTCTAGTCCAAGCGGCACATCGATGCAACTGCTCAGTCGTGAGTTGTGCTGTAATAAGTTAACAAGTGTTTGTCTCTCTCGTCACAGAAATGGAACCGCGTAATATTACGCAACGGTATGCCATTTCCTTTTGCATTAAATTGGGTGAAAATGCGACGACAACTTACGGTAAGCTTCAAAAGGCTTTTGGAGAGGAGGTTATGTCAAGAGCTCAAGTTTTTTGTTGACATAAAATGATTAGTGAAGGCAGAACGAATGTTGAAGATGAAGACCGCATTGGACGACCATCAACCTCACGGACGGATGTCAACTTTGCCAGGGTGTGTAAACTCGTACGATCTCATCGAAGATTATTCGTGAAAATGATTACAGAAGAACTGAACATCAATCGAGAAACGATTCGTCTAATAATAACTGAAGATCTCGGTATGAGAAAGATTCGTGCAAAAATGGTCCCCAAAAATCTCACACCACAACAACGAGAAACACGGAAAAATGTGGCAGCCGATCTGTTAGAGCAAAAGGAAATCAATTCAGAATTGTTGAGCCGTGTTATCACTGGTGATGAAAGTTGTTTTTTTTTTCAGTACGATCCAGAGACAAAACGCCAAAGTTCGCAATTGTGCTCAAAGGGATCACCCAGACCAAAAAAAGCTCGCATGTCAAAGTCAAAAGTGAAATGCATGCTTGTGTGCTTCTTTGAGTAGAAGGGAATTGTCCATAAAGAGTAGGTGCCTCCTGGACAAACAGTTAACCAAAATTAGCACAAAAAAAGTTTAGAGAGACTTCTTAAGAGAGTTCTTCGTGTCCGTGCCAACATTGCTGATAATTGGATTTTGCATTACGATAATGCGCCATCCCATAGTGCTCTGTCAGTACAGCAATTTTTAAACTCAAAACAAATTTCAGTACTAACACAGCCACCTTATTCACCAGATATCGCTCCGTGAAACTTTTTTCTATTTCCAAGAGTCAAAACGGCGGTCGAGGGACACCATTTTCAAACAACACAAAATGTCCAAAAAGCTGTGACGAGGATCTTGGAGGATATTACAGAAGATGAGTTCCAGAAATGTTACCATCAATGGTAGAGGCGCTGGAATATTGTGTGCAATCAGAAGGGAACTACTTTGAAGGAGACAACACTAAACTTGACTAAAACGATAAGCAACATTTTTTTCACATAAGTTTCATTACTTTATTGTCCCACCTCGTATGTAGCGCTCCTCATGGGAGAAAGAGAGCGATGGAACGGCGGCGTCGCATGGCTGCGCGCTAGCGGGAGACTTAACAGCGGCGTCCGTCGAACAACTGTGAGCTGCTCACGGCACGCCGACATCGGTAGACGGGGATACTGGCGATACCGCAGCATCACCAGCATCAAAGCTGTAGTACTCGTTTACGAAAGATCAACAGGTTCCTGTCTCTCACACGCAATGCTCGTTCAGTTCTTCGTACTGCAGGTAAAATTCATATTACACCATTAATTGCTAATCTCAAGGTACTCGGTATAAGGTCTTGTATCTTTCTCCTTTCTATATCTATACATATTCTAAATTAAAATCCCCCACCGTGGTTTCTGTCTGTATGTTTCGGATATTCTCATTAACCACTGAAAGGATTTTGATATGGCTTTCAATAATACACTCCTGGAAATGGAAAAAAGAACACATTGACACCGGTGTGTCAGACCCACCATACTTGCTCCGGACACTGCGAGAGGGCTGTACAAGCAATGATCACACGCACGGCACAGCGGACACACCAGGAACCGCGGTGTTGGCCGTCGAATGGCGCTAGCTGCGCAGCATTTGTGCACCGCCGCCGTCAGTGTCAGTGGCATACGGAGCTCCATCGCAGTCTTTAACACTGGTAGCATGCCGCGACAGCGTGGACGTGAACCGTATGTGCAGTTGACGGACTTTGAGCGAGGGCGTATAGTGGGCATGCGGGAGGCCGGGTGGACGTAACGCCGAATTGCTCAACACGTGGGGCGTGAGGTCTCCACAGTACATCGATGTTGTCGCCAGTGGTCGGCGGAAGGTGCACGTGCCCGTCGACCTGGGACCGGACCGCAGCGACGCACGGATGCACGCCAAGACCGTAGGATCCTACGCAGTGCCGTAGGGGACCGTACCGCCACTTCCCAGCAAATTAGGGACACTGTTGCTCCTGGGGTATCGGCGAGGACCATTCGCAACCGTCTCCATGAAGCTGGGCTACGGGCCCGCACACCGTTAGGCCGTCTTCCGCTCACGCCCCTACATCGTGCAGCCCGTCTCCAGTGGTGTCGCGACAGGCGTGAATGGAGGGACGAATGGAGACGTGTCGTCTTCAGCGATGAGAGTCGCTTCTGCCTTGGTGCCAATGATGGTCGTATGCGTGTTTGGCGCCGTGCAGGTGAGCGCCACAATCAGGACTGCATACGACCGAGGCACACAGGGCCAACACCCGGCATCATGGTGTGGGGAGCGATCTCCTACACTGGCCGTACACCACTGGTGATCGTCGAGGGGACACTGAATAGTGCACGGTACATCCAAACCGTCATCGAACCCATCGTTCTACCATTCCTAGACCGGCAAGGGAACTTGCTGTTCCAACAGGACAATGCACGTCCGCATGTATCCCGTGCCACCCAACGTGCTCTAGAAGGTGTAAGTCAACTACCCTGGCCAGCAAGATCTCCGGATCTGTCCCCCATTGAGCATGTTTGGGACTGGATGAAGCGTCGTCTCACGCGGTCTGCACGTCCAGCACGAACGCTGGTCCAACTGAGGCGCCAGGTGGAAATGGCATGGCAAGCCGTTCCACAGGACTTCATCCAGCATCTCTACGATCGTCTCCATGGGAGAATAGCAGCCTGCATTGCTGCGGAAGGTGGATATACACTGTACTAGTGCCGACATTGTGCATGCTCTGTTGCCTGTGTCTATGTGCCTGTGGTTCTGTCAGTGTGATCATGTGATGTATCTGACCCCAGGAATGTGTCAATAAAGTTTCCCCTTCCTGGGACAATGAATTCACGGTGTTCTTATTTCAATTTCCAGGAGTGTAGATAGACTGATTCACAAGGATGGTTTGTGTGTATAATTTATAAATATGTTGTGAAAACTGGCTGAACTACGATGAATTGCGACCCCCTGCCATTGTTTTCTGTCTGTATGTGAAGGCTAAACTCAGGAACTACTCAAGCGATGAAATTTCCTAGAAAATTATAACTGTGTACGGGACCGGGACTCGAACTTGGGGCCCCCCAGGGACTCAGCATTCATTTGCTGAGTACGGGCTTGGCGACCCCAGGGTCCTGAGCTGGGGACTGGTCAGCGCCGCCAGTCTCCTGTCACCGTAACCCCCGGACATGCTTCAGCGACCACCGTATGGCGCTGCGGTGGAATGTTGTCTGCTACGGGGAATGGTAATCTTGGCTTGACCGCCTGGATTGCGAGGAAGCCAACCTCTATAAAAAACCCTCAATCTTACGGTGTGCTCCGCGCCTATGAGATGCATGGCTGTTGGGGTGGAACAGTCGCAAGCGGGCAACCTCTGGGGCACCTGCCGCAACCCAGTTGTATAAGGCTTACTCAGGCACGCGGGGCTCTGTCTGAGCGGATCTTTAGTTCCCTAGCTGCTCGTGGGACCGCAATGGACCCTTCGACCTCTACGTTTCCTCCTACCAGTGGATTGGATGGGCCACTGGTAGGAAAACACAACCCATCGAAAAAGCGACTTCGTGCTGCGAGTCCTCCAGCTCCTGGTGTTGCTAGAGATTTATCAGACTGTCGTAACAGAGCACTTGCTGCTACTCAGAATGTGTTTTTGATTATTAAACGGAAGGATGGTAGCTTTGAGAGGGTTTCTCCCTTTTACATGCACAAGGGTCTTGAGGGTATTGCAGGAACACTGAAATCTGTGAAGCGACTGCGCAATGGGACTCTGTTAGTTCTAGTTCCCGTCAAGTCGCTTCTCTTCAGAAAGCAACCTGTCTCGGAGAGTACGTTATCGAGACCGAGCTCCACTCCACTTTGAATTGTACACTGCTGGCCACCGTAAATGCAACACCCTGAAGGAAGCATCCGAATCAAGTGAAATTTACACCATGGGTTTGCAGCGATGAGATATGCAACTGATTAGAATTTCAGCGCAGACGCACATCACGCGCGCCTGTGGCGCCACCTCATAGCGCCATTTAAGGCTTGGCGATTTCGACGAGTGTACGTTCGGCACGTGTGTTTACCTTGTGGTTGTTTCACAAGACGATCAGTTATGCCTCGTAGACAACAGCGAACATCGTTTGATCAAGTATCCGAGTTCGACAGAGGAAGGATAGTAACTTACCGAGATTGTGGATTATCATACAGAGAAATCGCTAGTCGTGTTGGACGAAACCAAACAACTGTAATGCGGATATGTGACCGTTGGATACAGGAGGGTACGACGGACCGACGTGGTCGATCGCATTCAACTCGGTGCACCACTGCACGTGCTGATAGGCAAATTGTGCGCATGGCAGTGACGGATCGCTTAGTGACATCCCGAACCATAGCACAGCACATTGCGTGTGTAACGCATCATCCAGTGTCTGCGCGTACCATTCGACGCCGTTTACAGCAGAGTGGTCTGTCCGCAAGACGTCCATTGCTTCGTCTACCATTGACGCAGAACCACAGACGTCTCCGTCGCCAATGGTGTGATGACAGACGGACGTGGACGGCAGAATGGAATGACGTTGTCTTTACCGACGAGGCACGCTTCTGTCTGCAGCACCACGATGGTCGGATTCGAGTGTGGAGGCATCGTGGAGAGAGGATGCTGGACAGCTGCATTATGCACCGCCACACTGGTCTTGCACCGGGTATTATGGTATGGGGCGGTATTGGATATTACTCTCGCACGCCTCTAGTACGCATTGCCGGTACTTTAAATAGCCGGCGCTACATATTCGTGGTGCTGGAGCCAGTTGTCCTTCCTTACCTCCAGGGTTCGGCCACAGCCATATTTCAACAGGATAATGCGCGACCACACGTGGTACGCATTGTCCAAAGGTTCTTCGTCAATAACCAGATTGAATTGCTTCCCTGGCCGGCTCGCTCTCCGGATCTTTCGCCAATAGAAAACATATGGTCCATGGTTGCTCAACGAGTGACCCAGATTACATCCCCAGCTGCCACACCAGATGATCTTTGGCAACGTGTGGAAGCTGCTTGGGCTGCTGTACCCCAGAAACACATCCAACGTCTCTTTGACTCAATGCCGAGACGTGTGGCAGCGGTGATCTCCAACAACGGCGGCTACTCTGGCTACTGATTCTGGCAGGAACCACATGTCACAGATGTCTGTAAACGTAATCATTTGATACTTGGCCAACATGTTATCTACAAAATAAATTTTGTTGTGCTACCTCTTGTCTTTCTTGGTGTTGCATTTACGGTGGCCAGCAGTGTAGTAAGGGTGTTGTGACATGTAGGGACTTGGTGGGTATCTCCACAGAAGAGTTAAAATCTGAGTGGGCTGACGAAGGTGTTGTTGACGTGCAGTATGTTATGAAACGAGTCGCTGGGGACCTCGTCAAATCCGACTCGTTTATTCTCACGTTCAGTTGCCCGAGACTCCCAGAGCATGTTAAAGCGGGGTTCTTACGTTTGCCAGTACGACCATATTTCCCCAACCCAATGCGCTGTTTTACATGTCAGCGCTTTGGGCATACTACGTTGGGGTGCAATGGGATAGCCACTTGCGGTAAATGTGGTCAGCCTGCCCATGAAGGAGCCGATTGTTCATCGCCTGTGAAGTGCGTGAATTGCTCTGGGGGTCACCCTGTCTGGAGCCGGATCTGCCCCATCTATCTTGAAGAACGGAAGATACAGGAGATCAAAACATCTAAGCGTACCCCTATGGTGAAGCCAAGAAGCTCTTTAAGGCCATGCAACCCCTGTGTTTACGACATCTTTCGCTTCCGCTCTGAAAAAACCGGTACAAATGGTTCAAATGGCTCTGAGCACTATGGGACTTAACATCTATGGTCATCAGTCCCCTAGAACTTAGAACTACTTAAACCTAACTAACCTAAGGACAGCACACAACACCCAGCCATCACGAGGCAGAGAAAATCCCTGACCCCGCCGGGAATCGAACCCGGGAACCCGGGCGTGGGAAGCGAGAACGCTACCGCACGACCACGAGATGCGGGCGGTACAAATGGCCACTGTTGCTACGCAAACGGAGGTTGCTAGTGTTAGCACTAATACCTGCGTTTGCCAGTGCACTTGTGCTGCTGCGGTTGTTTTGAAACCTGCGGCTCTCTCCGCAACGTCGGACAAGGCCGTGGTTGCTGACATTGGGGTACTTCCTGCCTCTTCCCATATGGCGCCATCTGCCCAGGCGAGTAAAGCTCCAACTGCTGACAAGGCTCTACATTCTAAGCCCCCCAAGACAAAGACGCCGAAGGTGAAGGTTTTGCCACCTGAAGAGACTGGTCAGGGTCGGTCCGATGACGAGGCCATCGTACTGTCTGACATCTCCCGTGGGTCGTCATCGGAGCTGATGGACATTGATGTCGACCGGGGGCGATCTTCTCGCCCCAGGAATAAATCTCCGGCCAGTACGGGCTCTCCTCCAAAACACAGAGGCAGGGTGACAGTTCAGCCACCCTGATCACTGGCTCCCATATTACAGTGGAACCTGAATGGGTTCAGGGCGCATGTGGCCGAATTACAACTACTTGTACGAGAGTGCCCTTTGTGCTTATGTCTCCAGGAGACACATTTTCGGGCCACTGATGCTCCTTCTTTACGGGGCTATACCGTATATCGGAAAGATGATCTGACGGGGGAAAGGGCAAAGGGTGGTGTTGCGGTTTTTGTCCGAGACATGCACCCCTCATCTGAGCTCCCTCTCGTTACAGACTTGCAAGCAGTTGCAGTTGACCTTCTTGTGGGTCGGAGGCAAACAGTCCGTTCACTTTACTTACTACCTCAGGATGCGATAGACTCTGAGGCCCTCGCAGACCTTATTAGCCAACTCCCCCGCCCATTTCTTCTTCTGGGGGACTTCAATTCTCATAATGTCTTATGGGGCTCTTCGACTACTTGCCCCAGGGGTCGCATTCTGGAAAGCCTCATGATGTCTGAAGAACTGTGCATCCTCAACTCTGGTGCTCCTACTCATTTATGTACTGCTTCTGGGTCGTCCATCAGCTATTGACCTTTCCTTTTTCTCTCCAGCACTCGCGGATTCTGCTCTGTGGGAGGTTGCTGCTGACCTCCATTCTAGTGACCACTTCCCCCTTTGGATTCGCCTCCTGGATGAGGCTATGGCATTACCAGTGCCGCCCCGGTGGCACCTCTGCCGAGCCTACTGGACACTTTTCAGCCAACTGGCTGTTTTGCAACACCGTGCCAGCGTCCACGAATGGGTAGACCATGTTACAGCCGTGATCTCCCATGCTGCTGAATTGTCAATCCCACGGTCAACCGGTCATCCCAAGAGGCGCCCTGTCCCTTGGTGGACCACTGAGTGCCGCTCAGCCATCCGAGCCCGCCGTGCAGCTCTGCGCCGCTTCAAGTGCCGTCCCTCGGCTGACAATCTTGCGGCCTTTCGGGTGGCAAGGGCCAAAGCGCGGCGAGTGATTAAAGAGAGCAAACGACGGTCATGGCAATCGTTCTTGAACTCCATCTCCCGCTCCACTAGTTCTACGAAAGTATGGGAAGCCATCAGGAGGATTTCCGGGAAACTCGGCCAGCTGCCTGTCACAGCATTGCTGCATCAGGGAAGTCTTCTCACGGCGCCGAGAGACATTGCCCAGACACTGGCCATGCATTTTGCGGCATCTACCGCCACTATTAACTGTGACCCAGATTTCTGCCGCTACCGCACTGCCATCGAGAGGGGTCACTTGGACTTCCGGTCTCCAAATTCTGAACCCTACAACTGCCCCTTCACAATGTGGGAACTGGATTCGGCGCTGTCTGTGGCTCATGATACTGCGCCTGGTCATGATCAAATCCGGTACAGCATGCTGCAGCACTTGTTACTGCCTTCCAAG
This sequence comes from Schistocerca serialis cubense, assembly GCF_023864345.2. NCBI lineage: Eukaryota > Metazoa > Arthropoda > Insecta > Orthoptera > Acrididae > Schistocerca > Schistocerca serialis. Next base: position 793,307,247 of record NC_064639.1, on the reverse strand, counting down.
GAAGTTCTCCTGAATTGTTTTAATATGATATTGTTATCCGGCACGTACCCTGACTCGTGGAGGGAGGCGATTTTGATTCCCCTCCTCAAACCGGGGAAGGACCGAACGCATCCCAGTAGTTATCGGAGTATTGCTTTGACGAGCTGTGTCGGAAAGACGTTGGAACGCATGGTCAACCGTCGCCTGGTTTGGCTGCTCGAGACCAGGCAGCTCCTTAGCCCCTCTCAGTGTGGCTTTCGGAGATGTCGTTCCACTATCGACAACTTGACCCTGCTTGAGGCAGCCATCCAGCAGGCCTTCCTACGTAACCAGCATTGTTTAGGTGTATTCTTTGATATTAATAAGGCGTATGACACTACTTGGCGCCGCCTTATCCTCAATCAACTCCATTAGTGGGGCTTTCGTGGCCGACTCCCCATCTTCATTCGGTCCTTTCTTTCCCACCGCCTCTTTCGATATCGGGTTGGTACTGTGCTTTCTGATTTGTACGTGCAGGAGAATGGTGTTCCTCAGGGAAGCGTTTTACGTGTCACCCTCTTTGCCATCGCCATTAACAGTATCGCGTCCACTATCCGGAGTCCTGCCCAATGCTCCTTGTTTGAGGACGATTTTGCTGTTTTCTGTTCTTCCTCTAGTCTTGTCACTGCTAGTCGGCAGTTGCAGCTTACGATACAGCGATTAGAGGCATGGACTGCGAAGACGGGTTTTACCTTTTCTGCAGACAAATGTGTGTGTGCTCATTTTAATCGTTCTCGGCGTCTTTTTACCTCCCCTGAATTGCGTCTGAGGGACACCATTCTTCCTTTTAACGACACTGTGAGGTTCCTGGGCCTCACTTTTGATTCCAAGTTGTCGTGGTTGCCTCACCTTGAAGGCACTGAATATTTTGAAGTGTCTGAGCCATCGGTCCTAGGGAGCAGATCGGGCGCGTCTGCTGCAATTTTATAGGGCTTTCGTCCGATCGCGTCTTGACTGGTTGCACCGTGTATGGGTCAGCAAGGCCTTCGTATCTGAAGATTCTTGACGCACTACACCATGAGGGTATCAGGCTGGCCACTGGTGCCTTCCGTACCAGTCCCATCCCCAGCCTGTGTGCTGAGGCAGGGTAACCGCCGCTCGCCATCCGGCGGAAACTCCTCATGGTGCGACGGGTATGTCAATTCCTTGCCTGTCCTACCTCCCCTGCGTGCCCTACCGTTGCCCGACCGCCTATGGAACGTCTCTTTTCCAGTCGTCCCAGGGCAACGAGACCATTTGGGATTCGTGCCAAGCATTTGCTTGCGTCCCTTGGTGTGGAGCGTGTGGCCCCCCAACGACTGGGTTTTACCCGTCTCCCTCCCTGGTTGCTCCAGAGGCCCAGCGTCCTTTTAGACTTGTCGGAGTACCGGAGGAGCTGCACTCCTGCGTTTGTTTTTACCTCCTTATTTTCCGATATTTTACACCAGCATCCGGACCATGTACCAGTATTTACGGATGGCTCTAAACAGGGGGACTCTGTTGGTTGTGCTGTTGTTTTCCCTGATCGAGTCGTCAAGTGGCGGCTTCCTGCGGCGTTTACCATCTTTGATGCCGAATTGTTTGCGATCCTGCGGGCATTGGAGCAGATGAGATGTGTTCCCAGTCGTAAGTTCTGTTCTGACTCCCTGAGTGCCCTTCAGACCATTCAACACTTGTACCCAGCGGATACGGTCGTCCAGAACATCCATGATGCCCTACTCCACCTGCAACGGCAGGGGAAGGAGGTTTCTTTCTGCTGGGTGCCGGGCCACGTGGGTATTAGGGGAAACGAACTGGCGGATGTGGCTGCCAAAGATGCATGTTCCTTCCCTCACGTTGTTGAATGTGCCGTCCCCCTCCATGCTGTTACCTCCCTCCTGCGTTTTCGTGTTATGCGTCAATGGGAAGAGGAGTGGCTGGCAGTCGGTGACAATAAGCTGCGTCTGGTCAAGGCCACCACGCGGCCATGGCGTACGTCCTACCAGTCATGCAGGCGGGCTGAGGTTCTCCTCACTCGCCTCCGCATCGGGCACAGTCCCTTCACAGATGGTTTTTTACTCCGACGGGAAGATCCCCCAATCTGCAGTGCTTGTGGCCTCCAGATTACTGTCCGCCACATTTTACTTGACTGTCTTTTATTCTCTGACCAGAGGGCGGTGGTTTCTTTGACACCGGATTTGCCCTCTATTTTGCAAGAAGACGCAACGTCTGCGGTTAAGGTTTTACGGTTTTGTGTCCTGTCCAATTTGTTGCCTCGGATTTTAGGGAGAGGGTTTTAATGTGCTGCTGGATGACTGGCTCACCCTGATTTTAGGTAAGAGGTCCGCCAGTCACGAATACCTCCTTGTTTCCCTTCGGTTTCTGTCCTGCTTCCTAGCGTTTCCTTTCCTTTTTTAGTGCATTCCTTCTCCTCTTGTTTTGCCTCTGTCTGTGAGGATTTGGAACTGCGTCAGGTCTGTGTCTTTTAGCTGTTCCCCTTGTTCACTATCCGTCTTAGTCCCTTCACTGCATGTGTTCCTGTTTTTATGCGTTTGGGCGCTGATGACCCCGCTGTTTAGCGCCCGTAAACCTCAAACACACACACACACACGCACACGAACTCGGGAGCTTTGCCTTTCGCGGGCAAGGGCTCTACCGACTGAGCTACCCAAGTACTACTGACGACCCCTCCTCACAGCTTTACTTCCGCCAGTACCTCATCTCCTACCTTCCAAACTTCACAGAAGCTCTCCTGCGAAACTTCCTTCCAGGTATCCTGCAAGTTACGCAGGAAAGCTTCTGCAGATGAAGCACTGGCGGAAGTTAAGCGGTGAAAATGGGTCATGAGTCGTGATTGGGTAGCTCAGTCAGCAGAGCACTTGCCCGCGAAAGGCAAAGCTCCCGAGTTCGAGTCTCGCTCCGGCACACAGCTGTAATTGGCAAGGAAGTTAAATATCAGCGAACAATCCGCCGCGGAGTGAAATTTTCATTCTGCTCTAAAGTGATTTTGATGCGGTTTTCACCAATAGATGTACTGATTCACAAGGAAGGTTTGCGTGTTTTATTTACTACCGATATGCCAGACAAGTCGCCCCTTGTGAAACCAGGGCGGATTATTAGCAGTCTGTACAATTTTGGGATATCCTGTCGATCGATACCTAACCGACTGCTACGGTTCTTCTGCATTCAGGTTACCATAGCCAAATACCTACTGCATGAATGCATCATTTTTTCCACTCAGGCTGTTTTCCGTTTAAACTTTTCTTTCTTTTCACAACCAGTTCCGACCTTTTACGCCTTTCAGGGCATTGTGTTTCCATTCTGTGGCGGCCCTGTAGTGTGCTTCACACACAAATAATTGCTGGGGCAATGGCTTAAAAAGCCAAAACTGGTTTAGAAGAGAAAAAAACTAAATATGTAACAGCTTGAGTGGAAAGATGCCGCACTTGTTTAGTGTTGAGTTAACAGTAAAATCCATCTTTCCCTTTAGATTTTTATATTTTCCTTAGCTAAGAATCTGGGTGTCGCACCATAGGCTCTTCTGGTTGGATTTCTAACAAATGGAATAGTGCATCAACCAAGTTTCACATATTTTCTCGAAAAGTTGCTGCTGGTTCTCTCAGCGTTTATATTGAAAAAGCAAGTGTTTTTCATACGTCTGACGCAGTCTACCTTTTAGTGGTACACTTGTAAATGGGATCTTAAGAAATGTGGAAAGGTACCAAAAATACCTTTTCCAAAGTGCCGGTGAAGACGTAAACGAAATATTCTGTTAGGGTCTGTGACATGTTGAGGTTACCGGCCTCCGTAGCCGGCGTATCTAAAATCGTCGGCACGCGGGACGAGTTAGCTAACGTTGACGTGGTACTCTGCCAGTTTTGTGACGTCAGTTCCAGCTATTTTTCGTTGGAGAGCCATTTCGTCACGCAACGAGCCATGTAATGTAGAACCACTGGGAATCAAGAACGCTTCCTGCATCACAAGCAGAAAGCAAGACGCCGTACTGTATTTCTAGTGCGCAGTAGAAGCCCATATTCGGTGAGTTTTGTGTTATACGTTACAACCTACGAATATACCCTGTTTCTAAGCAGCAGCACATTGAATGTCACGAGAACGAACCGTTATTGATACGATTTGTTTTAATAAAATGAAGGGAAACGTCACATAGTTGGTTAAAGAACTTAGGTTTCCAGTTATTTTCGCGTTATAATTCGCGTGTTATGAGGGTAAGTCGTTTTGTGGCAACGACCCATTGAAGATTCATGAGAACGTTTCTTTCTTCTTAGGACTTGATATCATTAAATTTCGATAACGCTTCGGCGATTAAAGCCTTTAGAAAATCATAACATTAAAATACGCGTCCGATTATAAAGGGGATTCATTATAGCGTAGTTGGGTGAGGCGACACTAGAGTTTCATGCGAAATTACTAGAAATAATTTCTGAAATATTTAATTTTATGCACATATAAGTGCACTCTATGTCAGAAGTGGCAACGGCCTTGCCGCAGTGGATACACCGGTTCCCGTCAGATCACCGCAGTTAAGCGCTGTCGGGCGTGGCCGACACTAGGAGGGGTGACCATCCGGGCCGCCATTAGCTGTTACCATTTTTCGGGATGCACTCAGCCTCGTGATGCCAATTGAGGAGCTACTCTGCCGAATAGTATCGGCTCCGGTCAAAGAAAACCATCATAACGACCGGGAGAATGGTGTGCTGACCACACGCCACTCCTATCCGTATCCTCATCTGAGGATGACACGGCTGTCGGATGGTCCCGATGGGCCACTTGTGGTGTGAAGGCGGAGTGCTATGTCTGGAATGAGTTTGTTCGATTTGGTAAACTTTTGTAAGCTGATCTCTTTTCTGAGTGGACGTATAACTTTCGTTTTTGTCTTATTACACTTTCACGGGTATTGAAGTTTTTATTTAAGCATGCCACAGTCTGAACAACATGACTAGCACATGGTCACGACAGGAGATATGCCTTTTAATAGAATTAACGTAGCAGCTCCACGCGCATCTGTTTCGTGTATAAATTGTATGGTTTTCGAGTCAAATAAAGCCGGCAACTGCCGACAACCAACTCGTCCTGTGTGTAGTCAGCGCTGTGTCTTGAGTCGTTGGATATCTCGCCTGCATGCACATCGATGTTAGCTGTTTCGTCCCGTCTGGTGACGGCTTAAGGCACGCCTGTGCGGTGGAACTTGACTCGGAGGTACGCTGGTTCGTATCTTGGTGGTGGACGAAATTTTCACTGTCATTATTTGGTCGGCTATTGGAGGACGGATGACGGCGTAAGGTTCCTGATTATCAGTGTCCATCATTAAACTTGAAATCTCTCTGCAGTGTCTCACGAAGAGAGGCCGTGTGCTGCTGTTTTTCAAATGGCTCTGAGCACTATGGGACTTAACATCTGAGGTCATCAGTCCCCTAGAACTTAGAACTACTTAAACCTAACTAACCTAAGGGCATCACACACATCCATGCCCGAGGCAGGATTCGAACCTGCGGCCGCAGCGGTTGCGCGGTTCCAGACTGAAGCGCCTAGAAGCGCTCAGTCACACCGGCCGGCTGTGCTGCTGTTGATGGTGATCCGTTCGTGGGCAGGAATGTTAAGCTCAGCGCTCTCCTTGATGCTATTGAAGAGGAGTAGGCTATGTTTCATCCTCTCCTTTCCCCATCATCAGACAACACAAGCATAAAACTACATTACAGATTCATCCATTACACCCACCTACACTGCACAAATACACCTACGAGGCAACTCACTTGTGTCCGCAACGGAAGGGGCCTATGTGCAAACTTTCCGACAGGCAGCTGTCCCGTGGGCTATCACGCCCACAATACAAAACGACTTTTCCATTTTTACATTTCACGGATGTGGCTTGGTTCAAATGGCTCTGAGCACTATGGGACTTAACATCTGAGGTCATTAGTCCCCTAGGACTTAGAACTACTTAAACCTAACCAACCTAAGGACATCACACACAACCATGCCCGAAGCAGGATGCGAACCTGCGACCGTAGCGGTCGCACGGTTCCAGACTGTAGCGCCTAGAACCGCTCGGCCATTCCAGCCGGCTTTCACGGATGTCTCACCACTCAACTTCGACCCACATAACGAGGCCTCACCCTGTCCTAGAACCGGCAGACCAACCTGTTGATTCGAGGTAGCATATTAGTCACGCAATTACAACACTAGAAGTGTCAAAATTACGACTGTAACACAGAAGTGAATAGTTCAAGTTGGCGGAGGGGTTACTTTAAATTCGTCGTGGACACGCATTTGAGGCGAGGTGGATGCTAATTCTCCCAGGATCGGGCCAAGAAAGACGAAGGAGTGCCGATATTTCAGGGACGAGGAGCTGCGGCCTAGATGGACTCAAGTGGGAGTAAAGAAGCCGTCGCGGTGCGGGCGAGCTGGCGGTGATCTGTGCCAGGTCCGATCCGAAGACAGCGAGCGTGATTAAATCCCTCTCCCCCTCCCCTCACCCACAGCCCACGAAGCGGCTGCCGCTGCCACAGCTCCGCACCGCGCCGAGTGGCGAGGATCGGGCGGCCTCAGATCGATGAGGCACGGTACACACAAAGGACGTCGCAACCGCAGTCAGTTTGCCGGCAGCAGAGATCCAGCCAGCCTCCGGCGGAGGCGGGGGCAGCACGCGGGGGTGGGCAAACGCGAGGGGCGGCTGATTGGCAGCGAGGCGCGCCGCCGCTGCAGGGAGCTCATATTTTCCTCGCTGTCGACGGCAGATATGAGACATGTCGTACCTCTAAATCTCTACAAATCGTATCTGTCAACCAGCTCTCCATATCTAAAGCCTGAAGAACTCTTCAAAGAAACAGCCTTTTTTCAGTCTATTGTTTCCGTCCCAAAGGTTCATGTATATTGTGCTTTATTACATCTACAGCTACAGAGTGACGCAAATGAAAGTGTCACGGACGGGTCGATACGACTGCACGTGAATTGTCGTAGCATTAACGCAGGAGGAAAAGACCTACAGTTGCTTCCAGAAGGATGAGGCAACTGCTCATACAGCCGGCCGAACCTTGGAGCACATTTACATAATCTTCACGCCTGAAAAGAGTTGTTAGCAGAGATCGGTATGGTCGCGACCCTAGTGGGCGACACAGGTCACCTGATCTGTCAGCGTGCGTTTGATTTGTGTGGGGAGCCCTCATGTCTAAGGAGTATCGCAACAACACTCAAGGCCTACAAGAACTGAAGTTGGACATTTCGAACGAGACTGTAGCAATTCCAGCAGTCAAGCCTCGATCCGCCTGCAGCAGCTTGCTGATTAGGGCCCAAAAGTGGCTGGCTCTGAGCACTATGCGACCTAACTTCTGAGGTCATCAGTCGCCTAGAACTTAGAACTAATTAAACCTAAGTAACCTAAGGACATCACACACATACATGCCCGAGGCAGGATTCGAACCTCCGACCGTAGCGGTCGCTCGGCTCCAATCTCTAGCGCCTAGAACCGCACGGCCACTCCGGCCGGCACCCAAAATTGCCAAGAGGTGAACGGTGGTCACGTTTAACATCTGCTATAGTCAAGTTACTACTGTATTACCTTTCCTCTGCCGTACCCTGTACATCTGTACTCTGCAAGCCTACTAAAATATAATACGGGGGGACACTTTATGTGCGATACCAGCAGAACCGCTGCCCGTTTCCTCAGGGCTTTCTGAGACTGGCAGTTAAATGTAGCAACATTTGGATTATGGTGATTACGGCTGAGGTTCTCAGAGATATCCTTATACTATAAAAGCGGATGATGGCATAGCTGTTTGAAATTAACAGAGTTCGACAACTACTCACCATTAAAATTGCTACACCACGAAGATGACGTGCTACAGACGCGAAATTTAACCGACAGGAAGAAGATGCTGTGATATGCAAATGATTAGCTTTTCAGAGCATTCACACAAGGTTGGCGCCGGTGCCGACACCTTCAACGTGATGACACGAGGAAAGTTTCCAACCGATTTCTCATACACAAACAGCAGTTGACCGGGGATGCCTGGTGAAACGTTGTTGTGATGCCTCGTGTAAGGAGGAGCAATGCGTATCATCACGTTTCCGACTTTGATAAAGGTCGGATTGTAGCCTATCGCGATTACGGCTTATCGTATCGCGACATTGCTGCTCGCGTTGGTCGACATCCAGTGACTGTTAGCAGAATATGGAATCGATGGGTTCAGGACGGTAATACGGAACGCCGTGCTGGATCCCAACGGTCTCGTATCACTAGCAGTCGAGATGACAGGCATCTTATCCGCATGGCTGTAACGGATCGTGCAGCGACGTCTCGATCCCTGAGTCAACAGATGGGGACGTTTGCAAGACAACCACCATCTTCACGAACAGTTCGACGACGTTTGCAGCAGCATGGACTATCAGCTCGGAGACCATGGCTGCGGTTACCCTTGCGCTGCATCACAGACAGGAGTGCCTGCCATGATGTACTCGACGACGAACCTGGGTGCACGAATGGCATAACGTAATTTTTTCCGATGAATCCAGGTTCTGTTTACAGCATCATGATGGTCGTATCTGTGTTTGGCGACATTGTGGTGAGCACACATTGGAAGCGTGTATTCGCCATCGCCATAGTGGCGTATCACCCGGCGGATAGTATGGGGTGCCCCTGGTTACACGTCTCGGTTACCTCTTGTTCGCATTGACGGCGCTTTGAACAGTGGACGTTACATTTCGGATGTGTTACGATCCGTGGCTCTACCCTTCATTCGATCTCCACGAAACCCTACATTTCAGCACGATAATGCACGACCGCATGTTGTAGGTCCTATACGGGCCTTTCTGCATACAGAAAACGTTCGACTGCTGCCCTGGCCAGCATATTCTCCAGATCTCTCACCAATTGAAAACGTCTGGTCAATGATGCCGAGCAACTGGCTCATCACAATACGCCAGTCACTACTCTTGATGAACTGTGGTATCGTGTTGAAGATGCATGGGCAGCTGTACGTGTACACGCCATCCAAGCTGTGTTTGACTCAATGCCCAGGCGTATCAAGGCTGTTATTACGGCCAGAGGTGGTTGTTCTGGGTACTGATTTCTCAGGATCTATGCACCCAAATTACGTGAAAATGTAATCACATGTCAGTTCTAGTATAATATATTTGTCCAATGAATACCGGTTTATCATCTGCATTTCTTGGTGTAGCAATTTTAATGGCCAGTATATATATATATATATATATATATATATATATATATATGGAGAAGGTTTTTATGCTATCCCCTTTACTGTAAGTTGCCATTAGAAGGGGCTGCAGCACATCAACTTCTATACCGTTTAACTGTTCGCCATGAATATTGGCACTTTCTTAACAGAAAGACAGAAAGAATGATGCACCACGAAGGAATTACCCGAATGGGACGCAAATCGGTAGGTGTGATCTACATGTACATACAATCAACTGATTTCAGTTTCAGACAGATTGGTTGGTTTATTGAAGAGAAAGAGGTTCACAAAAATGGTTCAAATGGCTCTGAGCACTATCGGACTTAACTGCTGTGGTCATCAGTCCCCTAGAACTTAGAACTACTTAAACCTAACTAACCTAAGGACATCACACACATCCATGCCCGAGGCAGGATTCGAACCGGCGACCGTAGCAGCCGCGCGGTTCCGGACTGCGCGCCTAGAACCGCTAGACCACCGCCGCCGGCAAAGAGGTTCACAAATTGAACAAGTAAGTAACGTACTGCTTCACATGTGGCCTTTACGCCAGCAGTTAGTCGGCTTGGTATTGATTGATAGAGCTGTTGAATGTTCCCCTGAGCCACAAAGTGCCAATTTATGTCCAATTTGCGGGTCAGATCGCCAAAATCCCGAGCTCGTTGGAAGGCCCTGTCCATACTATTCCAAACGTCCTCAATTGGGGAAAGATCCGGCGACCTTGCTGGCCAAGGTAGGGTTTGGCAGGCACGAAGACAAGCAATAGAAACTCTCGCTGTGTGCGGGCGGGTATCGTCTTCCTGAAAAGGAAGCGTATGGTGGCTTGACACGAGGAGCACAAAAATGGGCGTAGAATATCGTATGATTGCCACAGGGGCTTTCCTGCGAAATGAAATGACACCCTAGAATATAACTCCTGATTGTTGGGCCGTATGGCGGGCGACACTGTGGTTGGTATTCCACAGCTGTTTGGGGTGCCTCCAGACACATCTCTTGGTTAGAATCTCATTCACTGGGGTATAACTATCTTCAGTGATGAATTCCGCTTCAAATGGTTCAAACGCCTCTAAGCACTATGGGACACCTGAGGTCATCAGTCCCCTAGACTTAGAACTACTTATACCTAACTAACCTAAGGACATCACACACATCCATGCCCGAGGCAGGATTCGAACCGGCGACATTAGTAGCAGCGCTGTTCTGGACTGGAGCGCCTGGAACCGCTCGGCCACAGCAGCTGGCTAATTCCGCTTCGAAATGAGCCCTGATGACCAGCGAAGTAATGCCTGGAGAAATCAGTTGGTTACCAAACTGACTGTCGCCCGCCATACGTCCCGACAAACAGGAGTAATGGTCTCGGGTGCCATTGTTTTTCGTAGCAGAGCTCCTTCGGTTGTCTGCTGAATCTGTCGCCTTTGTATTCTTTGATCTTAGTTTGTCTTTGTATGGCACTTGCTAGATGCTCCGAAAGAGATACACTTAAGATAAAAAAGGAAGCGATGAGCTGTAGCAGTGGTGCTGTTAGATGACTGAGATGTGACTGCCTTTTTTTTTTTTTTTTTTCTTTTTTTAAAGTCAATGGAAAGAGAGAAGTCTGCAGCGTGTCTTGAGAAAGACAGAATGGGAACGCTTTTATCGCTCTTCCTATTGTAATAGTTTTATTAATAGGATTGGATTTTGGGGTAATATAAAGAGCTGGAAATGAATTACAGTGCTTGTCTATTTATTTCACAGAAAGTTCATCTCACCGCATCAAAATATAAATATCTATCAGTAGGCGACACGGTCAACAATTAGCAATTTCTACGCCGGCTCTATTTAAGACGACCAAGTCAGCAGAAAGAAGAGGAAAAATTTCCCAGTGAGATGAAACAGAACCAAGAAAATTTACTATTAAATTTCATAGAAACTCTCATATATGTTTGATTGCGTCTGTTCGGCAGCCAGCGTAAAGGTATTTCATTAACTTCCATTTATGACTTCACATTTAAAAATCATAAAACATTTCCATTTGTAAAACTCTAATTCATATTCTAGACAGCAAATAGTAAAAGAAGTAGAATATAATATGTCGTCTGATATTAAAATGAAAGTGGCCAGTGCATTGAATCATGAGGCAGAAGCCGGCCGTGGTGGCCGTGCGGTTCTAGGCGCTGCAGTCCGGAACCGCGGGACTGCTACGGTCGCAGGTTCGAATCCTGCCTCGGGCATGGATGTGTGTGATGTCCTTAGGTTAGTTAGGTTTAAGTGGTTCTAAGTTCTAGGGGACTGATGACCTAAGATGTTAAGTCCCATAGTGCTCAGAGCCATTCGAACCATTTGAACCGTGAGACAGAATCATCAGATAGAAATATTAAAAGAGCTCAAGTATGAACCGACGAAATCCTTGAATTATCAATAATGGAATCGACCGGTCTGTTTCTAATAAAGCAAGTCTATTTTTTACCAGTTTTGATTTGAGCGACGAGTTCTTTAAGACAGATCTTCGCAGTGACAAAAATTGAGGAGTTCACCGCAGCTTGCAAAATAACGATACTAAACACCCCAACACATAGCACATGCAGTACTTACGTTTGTTTTCTCGTACGTCTGTTTATTAATTTTTTTGCTAAACCCATCTAAAGTATTTCTCAAGCTATGTAAGTATTGTAGGGCAACGGCCTTGCCGCAGTCGATACACCGGTTCCCGTGAGATCACCGAAGTTAAGCGCTGTCGGGCGTGGTCGGCACTTGGATGGGTGACCATCCGTACCGCCATGTGCTGTTGCCATTTTTCGGGGTGCACTCAGCCTCGTGATGTCAGTGAGGAGCTACTCAACCGAATACTAGCGGCTACGGTCAAGAATACCATCTTACGACCGGGAGAGCGGTGTGCTGACCCCGCGCCCCTCCTATCTGCATCCTCCACCGAGGATAACACGGCGGTCGGATGGTCCCGTTAGGCCACTCGTGGCCTGAAGACGGAGTGCTTTTTTATGTAAGTATTGTAGAGTCATTTCTTGTTATGTCTTTTTTTCACTTACATTTGTTGTAATAGTGTCGCGTAGAATTACGTCAAAGAAGTTGTAAAATACACTCCTGGAAATGGAAAAAATAACACATTGACACCGGTGTGTCAGACCCACCATACTTGCTCCGGACACTGCGAGAGGGCTGTACAAGCAATGATCACACGCACGGCACAGCGGACACACCAGGGACCGCGGTGTTGGCCGTCGAATGGCGCTAGCTGCGCAGCATTTGTGCACCGCCGCCGTCAGTGTCAGCCAGTTTGCCGTGGCATACGGAGCTCCATCGCAGTCTTTAACACTGGTAGCATGCCGCGACAGCGTGGACGTGAACCGTATGTGCAGTTGACGGACTTTGAGCGAGGGCGTATAGTGGGCATGCGGGAGGCCGGGTGGACGTACCGCCGAATTGCTCAACACGTGGGGCGTGAGGTCTCCACAGTACATCGATGTTGTCGCCAGTGGTCGGCGGAAGGTGCATGTGCCCGTCGACCTGGGACCGGACCGCAGCGACGCACGGATGCACGCCAAGACCGTAGGATCCTACGCAGTGCCGCAGGGGACCGCACCGCCACTTCCCAGCAAATTAGGGACACAGTTGCTCCTGGGGTATCGGCGAGGACCATTCGCAACCGTCTCCATGAAGCTGGACTACGGTCCCGCACACCGTTAGGCCGTCTTCCGCTCACGCCCCAACATCGTGCAGCCCGCCTCCAGTGGTGTCGCGACAGGCGTGAATGGAGGGACGAATGGAGACGTGTCGTCTTCAGCGATGAGAGTCGCTTCTGCCTTGGTGCCAATGATGGTCGTATGCGTGTTTGGCGCCGTGCAGGTGAGCGCCACAATCAGGACTGCATACGACCGAGGCACACAGGGCCAACACCCGGCATCATGGTGTGGGGAGCGATCTCCTACACTGGCCGTACACCACTGGTGATCGTCGAGGGGACACTGAATAGTGCACGGTACATCCAAACCGTCATCGAACCCATCGTTCTACCATTCCTAGACCGGCAAGGGAACTTGCTGTTCCAACAGGTCAATGCACGTCCGCATGTATCCCGTGCCACCCAACGTGCTCTACAAGGTGTAAGTCAACTACCCTGGCCAGCAAGATCTCCGGATCTGTCCCCCATTGAGCATGTTTGGGACTGGATGAAGCGTCGTCTCACGCGGCACTGCGGCACTGCGTAGGATCCTACGGTCTTGGCGTGCATCCGTGCGTCGCTGCGGTCCGGTCCCAGGTCGACGGGCACGTGCACCTTCCGCCGACCACTGGCGACAACATCGATGTACTGTGGAGACCTCACGCCCCACGTGTTGAGCAATTCGGCGGTACGTCCACCCGGCCTCCCGCATGCCCACTATACGCCCTCGCTCAAAGTCCGTCAACTGCACATACGGTTCACGTCCACGCTGTCGCGGCATGCTACCAGTGTTAAAGACTGCGATGGAGCTCCGTATGCCACGGCAAACTGGCTGACACTGACGGCGGCGGTGCACAAATGCTGCGCAGCTAGCGCCATTCGACGGCCAACACCGCGGTCCCTGGTGTGTCCGCTGTGCCGTGCGTGTGATCATTGCTTGTACAGCCCTCTCGCAGTGTCCGGAGCAAGTATGGTGGGTCTGACACACCGGTGTCAATGTGTTCTTTTTTCCATTTCCAGGAGTGTATCTCAAATTGTTCAATGGAACTTTATCTCTGTCCACTCTTACGGGAGTTGAAATAAACTACTTCAGTGTAATAGTTTCTACTGAGATAAAAAAATAAATCAGACTTTTGGGACATTAGAATGTGACAGTGACATGATGTTGAACTTAATGGGGACGTGAGGGCACGCATACTCGCCATCAGGGTTCTGGTGGGCCGCGGCTGTCTACCACAACCACATCGTAGTGTCTTCACATCTGCGCCTGCCATTCGAGAACAAGGAGTGATGCTCTACCTACAACGTTCTGTATCATCCCGCATCCCTGATCGAAGACTAGCAGCAGACGTATTAGACAATTACCGTATTGTGCGTTGACTGCCGTTAACACCAGAACACAAACGGCTGTTGACTGCTGATGAATGGCGTTGAATTGTGTTCAGCGATGAATCGTTATCCTAAACTACCCTGGATGACCACCGTTCCTGAATATGGCGGTGATATGGGCGTGGTCACGCTCTGCCAGTGTTTCGGAGAACCACAGCTGTGCTGCTCCTGGTAACACGATGAGGGGAACAGTCGGGTATGACATAAGGTCACGGTTGGTAGCGACTAAATGAACTGTGACAGCACAATGGTACCTCACGGTCATCCTGCTTCGTCTCATGCAACAGAATCGTTGGTCGATTTTTCAACTGGGTAATGTTCCTCCACACATGGTAGGTGTGTCTATTAAGCGTCTACTTGATGTTGAGGTAGTCCCACGACCAGTGAGATCGCCAGACATGTCCACAATAGAGAATGTGTGGGACCATCTCGGCTGTGAACTCCGTCCCACTGCCAGCATCGAGGATATCAAGGACCGGCTAAAAACGTTGTAGGTCAGTTTGATACAATTTGTTTATGACACGGCAAGTAGTCAGTTATGGCCTTACAATAGGAACCATCCCAGCATTTGTCTGAAATGATTTAGCGAAACCATGGAAAACCTAAACCATGATGAATTGATGAAGATTGGAGCCTGCACCCTCCCAAATACAGGGCCACTCTGTTTAAAACAGTGATATCTAATTCTATTTGTCCCTAATGTAGAGCGCTGTTTTATAAGTAAGTTATTTAATAATGAAAGAAGCTAATGCTACACTGTTAATTTCTCATTCCTAGTCACTGCATTTTTGTGGCGTCACTGTCATTGTGCTTGCGAGTGCAAACGTCATCGCTGTCTCAGGCACAGTGTCGGTCGACCCCTTTCAGATGTAACACGTGCAGTGACTACTAGAGCATAATGAGACATTGCAGAATTTTTGTACAGTTACTTGAAAGTAGTCTAAGATTGAAAATGTATAGCAGTACACAAATAAAGAAAAAATGACAGCTGTACGCAGTATCAAATCATTCAAACAATTTGTCGCAGTCCTAAGCACAATGGAGATCAAAAATTGAATATAGGTAAATTATTACTTATATAAAAATACTTTAGGAGTAAGGGACTCCTATTAACTACAGGGGCGGTGGTGAGAAGGGAAAGGGATGACATGTAAAATTATTCTAAAAGTAACGATTGCTGTTTTTGTCTAGCATTTAATTGACTAGGATTGTTGTAAAAATAAGAAGGTCAATCTCTTATTTATATTGTTCATTATATCAACTAGTTTACGAGAACGAGCTCTGCAGCGATCCAGTAATTTCATCAGCGTATTTATGATGGTTCAAATGGCTCTGAGCACTATGGGACCTTACATCTGAGGTCGTCCCCTAGAACTTAGAACTACTTAAAGCTAACTAACCTAAGGACACCACACACACCCATTCCCGAGGCAGGATTCGAACCTGCGACCGTAGCGGTCGCGCGGTTCCAGACTGTAGCGCCTAGAACCGCTCGGACACTCCTGCCGGCCCGTATTTATGAGACAAAGAACATGAGCGCTTTCTTCAGCATATTTCGCAGTCAAAGATCATGCACACTACACAGCTGAATACCATAGATGCATTTAATGTCCTCTCTGGAAACGATAGTCAGTTACAGATAGAAACACATGTTTCATGTATACCAACGTGTTATATATAGGGAGTTCCATTTATTTGATGACCGCCTGCCCAGGGTTTTGCAGGCCTGCCACGGAAGCTGCGTCTGTCGGTCAATGGGTCTCACGGGACAGCACTATGCTTCCCTTTTTTTGAGGGTTTTAGCCTGAAGGCCTTACAGATATACGCGCCTTGTCCGCTAGTGTCATTCGAGCAGTGAAACAGGCATCAGATGTAACAGTGAAGTTTGCGAATGCAATGGCGAGAGCGAACTATTCAAAGCAGAAACGAATGTTTATTTACGATACGTATGTGTGTACAAAGTCCGCCCCAACTGTTCGGAGA
Organism: Schistocerca serialis cubense; assembly: GCF_023864345.2. Classification (NCBI taxonomy): domain Eukaryota; kingdom Metazoa; phylum Arthropoda; class Insecta; order Orthoptera; family Acrididae; genus Schistocerca; species Schistocerca serialis. Next base: position 793,291,032 of record NC_064639.1, on the reverse strand, counting down.
TCGTTTGAAAGAAGTTTCCAGATGTTCGACTTCCGAGACGTGATGCAGTTCACAAATTAGTGAATAAATTTCGTTAAACCGGAAGAGTTCAAGAGAAGAAGCTAAACGACGACGTATAGTGCTCACAGAAGCTCGTCTCGATGACATTGCATACCGCCTGAAAAATTCCCCTAAAAAATCTCTTCGACGTCTTTCGCAGCAAACACAAATATCGTGTACCTCTGTACAAAGAGGTGCTAAGCTGCTTGGACTAAGTTCCTATAAAGTATCAGTGGTACAAGAACTTCGAACTGGTGATCATGTGCATAAGGTTACGTTTTGTTAATGAGTTTAAAAACAAGTGCACGACGGTAAGATGGATCCTTACCTCATTCTGTTTTCAGACGGGGCTTGGTTCCATTTACGCAAGTATGTTAATTCCCAAAACAGTCCACATTCCCATACGCTGTGGCCGAGCGGTTCTAGGCACTTCAGTCCGGAACTGCGCTGCTGCTACGGTCGCAGATTCGAATCCTGCCTCGGGCATGGATGTGTGTGATTCCCTTAGGTTAGTTAGGTTTAAGTCGTTCCAAGTCTAGGGAACCGATGACCTCATATGTTAAGTCCCGTAGTGCTTCGAGCCGTCTGAACAAGTTGAGCTGTCCACATTGGAGCGCAGATACACCTGTTGAGCTTCATGAACAACCTCTTCATGATAAGAAAATAGGGGTGTGGTGCGCAGTTAGTGGTGACAGAATAATACGCCCAATTTTTTTAATGACACATTTACAAATGAAAAATATGTCCAAAACTTTTGCGATCTGGCCCGCCAGAAGTCCTGTTTTCAGTCCGTGCGGTTTTAATTTCTGGGGTGCACTGAAGGATAAAATGTACACAACAAATCCTCATACGACAGAAGAACTCAAGGGTAATATCCTGGAATCAAAATTCAATATCTCAGAGAGAATTACATCGTGTGAATAATAATTTCTTGAGTAGATGGCAGAAACGCGTGAAAAAGAATGGCAGTGAGTTGCAGAATCTTCTTGCGTGACATGGGTGAGCACAAAATTTATTTGCTTATATTTTAAATGCAATCACGTCGTTCCGCGGCAGTACACGGGCGATACAGATCTAATCGCCGGACAACGGAGCGCTCGGTAGCCGGTCTCAACTGCGCCGCCCAGATGGTCGTCAGATAAACACCCGGCGTTTACAGGGTGGTCCATTGATCGTGACCGGGCTAAATATCTCACCAAATAAGGGTCAAACGAAAAAACTACAAAGAACGAAACTTGTCTAGCTTGAAGGGGGAAATTAGATGGCGCTATAGTTGGACCGCTAGATGGCGCTGCCATAGTTCAAACGGATATCAACTGCGATTTTTTAAAATAGGAACCCCCATTCTTTTTACATATTCGTGTAGTACGTAAAGAAATATGAATGTTTTAGTTGGAGCACTTTTTTCGCTTTGTGATAGATGGCGCTGTAATAGTCACAAACGTATAAGTACATGGCATCCCGTAACATTCCGCCAGTGTGGACGGTATTTGCTTCGTGATGCATTACCCGTGTTAAAATGGACCGTTTACCAATTGCGGAGACGGTCGATATCGTGTTGATGCATGGCTATTGTGATCAAAATGCCCAACGGGCGTCTGCTATGTATGTTGCTCGGTATCCTGGACGACATCATCCAAGTGTCCAGACCGTTCGCCGGATAGTTACGTTATTTAAGGAAAAAGGAAGTGTTCAGCCACATGGGAAACGTCAACCACGACCTGCAGCAAATGATGATGCCCAAGTAGGTGTTTTAGCTGCTGTTGCGGCTGATCCGCACATCAGTAGCAGACAAATTGGACGAGAATCGGGAATTTCAAAAACGTCGGTATTGAGATGTTGAGAACGCTACATCAACATCGATTGCACCCGTGCCATATTTCTATGCAGCAGGAATTGAATGGCAACGACTTTGAACGTCGTTTACGGTTCTGCCACTGGGCACAAGAGAAATTACGGGACCATGACAGATTTTTTGCACGCGTTCTATTTAGCGACGAAGCGTCATTCACCAACAGCGGTAACGTAAACCGGCATAATATGCACTACTGGGCAACGGAAAATCCAAGATGGCTGCGACAAGTGGAACATCAACGACCTTGGCGGGTTAATGTATGGTGCGGCATTTTGGGGGGAAGGCTAATTGGCCCCCATTTTATCGATGGCAATCTAAATGGTGCAATGTATGCTGATTTCCTACGTAATGTTCTACCGATGTTACTACAAGATGTTTCACTGCATGACAGAATGGCGATGTATTCCAACATGATGGATACCCGGCACATAGCTCGCGTGCAGTTGAAGCGGTAATGAATAGCATATTTCATGACAGATGGATTAGTCGTCGAAGCACCATACCATGGCCCGTACGTTCACCGGATCTGACGTCCCGGATTTACTTTTCTGGGGAAAGTTGAAGGATATTTGATATCGTGATCCACCGACAACGCCTGACAACATGCGTCAAAGCATTGTCAATGCATGTGCGAACATTACGGAAGGCGAACTACTCGCTGTTGAGAGGAATGTCATTACATGTATTGCCCAATGCATTGAGGTTGACGGACACCATTTTGAGCATTTATTGCGTTAATGTGGTGTTTATAGGTAATCACGCTGTAACAGAATGCGTTGTCAGAAATGATAAGTTCACAAAGGTACATGTATCACACTGGAACAACCGAAATAAAATGTTCAAACGTTCTGTATTTTAATTTAAAAAAGCTACCTCTTACCAACTGTTCGTCTAAAATTGTGAGCCATATGTTTGTGACTATTACGGCGCCATCTATCACAAAGCGAAAAAAGTGGTCCAACTGCAAGATTCATATTTCTTTACGCAGCCTACTACACGAATATGTAATAAAAATGGGCGTTCCTATTAGAAAAACCCAGTTAATATCCGTTTGACCTATGGCAGCACCATCTAGCGGGCCAACCATAACGCCATCTGGTTTCCCCCTTCAAGCTAGACAAGTTTCGTTCTTTGTAGTTTTTTCGTTTGACGCTTGTTTCGTGAGATATTTGGCACGGTCATGGTCAATGGACCACCCCATATATATATATATATAGTGTGTGTGTGTGTGTGTGTGTGTGTGTGTGTGTGTGTGTGTGTGTGTGTGTGTGTGTGTGCGTGTGTGTGTGTGTGAGAGAGATGTGCCATATCTGTTCGTGGAAGAATCTGGGTGAAAATCTGGTACTGGATAGTTAAGTCCCTTATCCGGCCTCTGCTAGAATAAGAAACGGTTTATCGCGTAATGTCACGGACACACACGCGACACATTTTGTAGGAGCTAGAGAGAGGCTGAGCGAGTCCAGAGCAGGGTCCCCTAACGCTGTACCTCCGTCGTGAATTCGCAGTCGTCGCGCATCACCAGGTCGCCGCCGTCTCTCTCTTGCGGGACTGTTTCCGGGGAACGGCGGACGACTGCAGAGCGAATGCGCTGGCGCCAATAAACTACAAAATTCAGGCGCCTGATCGTGAATTCGCCGCCTTAGATCCACAAACTCACCACATCCACTCTCAGCCGGCGAATCGCTTCATAGAAGTAAGCTTATTTTTAGGATTCAGCAGAATCTGATTTGTGAACCTCAAGAACTCGAGATGCCGTACACATAAACATAGTTATAAATTATGTTCTTACGTATAAGAGGCCGTCAAAAAGATGGAAAACAGTAAGTAAACTGCTTATTATTTTAAAAGTAATAGCCATAACTGTTAACACATTTATCCCACTGAGAGACACGACGGTCAATGCCTTTAAGGAACGTTTGGATTTGCCTACGGTACCATGATTGTATCTCAACATGCAGTTCTTCGTCCGAAGCAAATAACGCTTACGAAGGTCTTTCTTCAGGCCTCATAAAATATGGATATCGCATGGGGAGAGATCTGGCCTGTATGGAGGATGTGTAAGGACTCCCGAGTGAAATTTCTGTAGCGTACTCGAAACAAACTTGGCAACATGTGCATTATCATCTGTTAATTTTCCCGGACGTTTGGATTTGATGGCCCGTTTTCAATTTTTGCAAAGAGTCCACGTACGGCTGTTCGTTAACTGTGGCACTTAGTTCTAGAAAGAGAATGAGCATCGGGCTCCTGTAGTAAAAAAAAAAAAAAAATCATCATGATTTTGCCGGAGCAGGTGCGCCTGTCTCGCTGGCGTTCCTCTCTCATTTTCATTGGACTGCCCCTTTTATGTCAGTGACAAAAATAGAACTGGCCTGGAAAAAAATTTTTATGCACCTTAAGATAGGCAACCCAAGTTACATTATACGCTCTGCCCTCTTATATTGCGACACACTGACATGCACATTTCACAGTGTCCTAAATGGTTTCGACTAGCCAGTGGTCATCTTCAGACAGTGAATAAAAAATGATCGGTCCTTTCTTATTGCTTCTCTGCTGACAACACAACTGTCCCCGCGCCCTTTAATACTGGTTGATCCACCTGTCGTGGCATGTTGTGTTCCTGAGGCCAGCATTGCTAGCTCGCTAAGTAAAATCATTGCCCGCAAAGGGTAGGTTCCGGGTTCGAACCTCAGTGGGGCACGCATTGTGGAAATTTCAGAACAGTTCAAATGGTTCAAATGGCTCTGAGCACTATGGGACTCAACTGCTGCGGTCATTAGTCCCCTAGAACTTAGAACTAGTTAAACCTAACCTAACCTAAGGACATCACAAACATCCATGCCCGAGGCAGGATTCGAACCTGCGACCGTAGCGGTCTTGCGGTTCCAGACTGCAGCGCCTTTAACCGCACGGCCACTTCGGCCGGCTCAGAACAGTTCACATTCCGCTGTAGAGTGAAATATTCACTGTGGAAACAACAGGCATATCCCTCGTGACGTTCTTAAAAACATTTCAGGGCAAGTAAAGAATATCGCAGCATATTCTCAATGCAAACGACACTGCAACAGCCGCTACATGTCGCCTAGCGTTTTGGCGATTTTAGCTGGTAACGCCGGCGCAGCGCGGAGAGTACTGCAGGAAGGATTATTTCCCAGCGGGTGAAGTCTGCTGCGCGCCGTTAATACTTGATGCGGCCGCTGCAGACTCCGCCGTCCGTCGCTGCCGGGCCGGTTCAGCGCCCGACAGCCCAAGGCGAACCAAGTCTGCCAGGGCTCGCCACACTGCGGCGCTGCAGCCAGGCCGCCGAAATGTCTGCAGCAAGGCAGAGTCTGGCTGTCCCCGGGGATAAAACAAGGTACTGGACATGCTTGTCTGCAGATATTACCCACTCATGAATAACAAGAAACGTAGAAAAGCTTTCGCCAATAGTTTCCGAGAGATATTTACAGAGACGAAAGCTGTCCAAACGTGATAACTCCTTCGGCTGTACTTATACACATTTCTCATAGGACTACTAACCGGCGGTCTCACCAAATGGTTCAAATGGCTCTGAGCACTATGGGGCTTAACATCTGAGGTCATCAGTCCCCTAGATCTTAGAACTACTTTAACCTAACTAACCTAAGGACATAACACACATCCATGCCCGAGGCAGGATTCTAACATGCGACCGTAGCGGTCGCGCGGTTCCAGACTGAAGCGCCTAGAACCGCTCCACCATCTTCCATACCTACAACGCCTTCACCCGATTTATCCTATCTCGTGCCTACATCATCTGGATATTTGCCCTACAAAAAGTCGAACACATCTTCCAAATACTAGAACTTCATGCGTTCCTCCTGACTTCTCACATCCGACTATCCCCCCTCCCCGGCATTAGACACTCAAATTTAGTTTATTTTCTTCTCTGTACTTAAACACGAAACATGAGATCCTACAATTTTTGAAATATTGACACCAACTATCCAGTAACAGTGCATTTACAATGAACAGTTAAACATCGCGACCACTTCCCTGAGAGAGACTCAATGCCGCGTGGAAGCGGTATTGGCGCGTGACGTCGTAAGCCAAAAATGGTTCAAATGGCTCTGAGCACTATGGGACTTAACATCTGAGGTCATCAGTCCCCTTGACCTTAAAACTACTTTAACCTAACTAACCTAAGGACATCACACACATCCATGCCCGAGGCAGGATTCGAACCTGCGACCGTAGCAGACGTGCGGTTCCCTACTGAAGCGCCTAGAACCGCTCAGCCACCTCGGCCGGCGACGTCGTAAGCCAACTATGTAAGCAGCGTAGAATTTTGAAATTTGTGGTAAGTTCTTATGGGACCAAACTGCTGAGGTCATCGGTCTCTAAGCTTACGCACTTCTTAATCTAACCTAAACTAACTTACTCTAAGAACAACGCACGCACCCATGCCCGAGGGAGGAATCGAACCTCCTACGGGGAGCCGCGCGGAACGTGACAAGACGCCATAGACCGCGCGGCTACCCCGCGCGGCAAGCAGCGTAGACACAAATGGAGGAGAAACAATCTAGCGGCGATTCTGGCCGCAGATGGGGAAGTATGACATAAGCAACTTTGACGAAGGGCAGGTGTTTAAGGTACCGGCGTCTGGGAAAAGGGATCTCGCAAACGGTGAAGGTGGTCGGGTGCCCGCGCTCTGTTCCCATGAGCATCTATTGAAAGTGACTGAAGGCCTGTAAAACTGAACGTAAGCGGAACATCTCATCACAGAACATGGAGGTCTCAGGATTGTCAAGTCCGTAAAGCAGGATAGAGGGCGATCTGTATCAGGTCTGACGGCAGAGTACAATGCTGGTGCAGAAACAAGTGTTTTGGAGCGTACCGTAGACCGAACTTTTTCGACGTGGACATCCGCTGCAGACGGCCCGTATATTTTCGCGCGTTGTCCGAACGACAACGTCAATTACGACTGCAGTGGGGCAGGAAACATTTATATTCGACCCTGGATCAATGGAACTTGTGGCCTCATGGATCGGATGATTCACAGTTCTTGTTACAGCAGGTTGATCGTCGTTCCCGTATGCGGCATGCTCCAGGCGAATGGCTACTCGAAACGTGCTCCGCGTCACGATCACAGGCCAATGGGGGCAATATTATGATGTGAGGTACAGCTAGTTAGGCGTTCGTGAGACCTGTGGGTTCGATTATTGCTGCTACCATTTTTTTTCTTTTTTTTTCATTTTGTTTTATTCCTCGCAGTGTTACATGATTGATTATAAAATTGCAATAGATTTAAACAGTTCATTGTATATATGAAAAATTAATACTCAATTTAGTTATGATTACTTCCCTTGTACATCAAAAGGCTAAGGCCACCACGCTGTAGAAACATGGGTAGAAGTTTGAATGAGTTGCCACTGTATACCACGAACATATAACAGCTATTCTAAGACACAAGACCATGAAAATGTGCGTTCCATTACCAACAACAATAGCTAGTGAACACAACCTCTTGTTCCATGATTTAGTGACACACAACACAGTTAAAGTCGCACTCCGCTAAGTAGTTCGTGCCGGTGCTGGTGATGCGTTCCCGCCATGGCGGAAGGCTTATGCAAGATCAAAGCAGCCGAGTGTAGAGTCACGGCGAGACGTCGAGAGCCCTTGAGTGACAGCCGAAGGGGGTCTGGTGGGTGAGAGCAAAGCGACCACAACCTGGAGCCAGCGGCGTAAACCGAAGGCAGCAGCTGCAGGACAACACTTAAGAGTGCAACATCGGACCATGGAGCTCGCGGTACCTGGTGTGTCTTCGTCCTGGAGTGGCTGATTCCTAGATTTGGTCAACAAGCAGCAGGACCACCTGGTCACGGAGCCTATGCCTTCGGAGACTGGTCACGGTGAGCAAGTTGACACAACAAGGGAGTGGTCCTGTATGAAAGGAACACGGGCTGGACAGTGTTGTTCCGCGGCTTGGCAGTTGGTCAGACTGCAGCGGAGACGTGGAGTTTGGTAGCGTGCGCCCGGGAAGACGAGTGGTAGTTGGCTGCGGGCACCCTGTGACAGCCGCACCGTATGTTTGGAGCTCGGGGCAGTGCTGTCATCTTTGGAAGAGTCAGTCAGTTTGTGGATAGCCACCGAGAAAGATTAAATAAGGAAGCAACAGAAACAGTAGTGTTGACTGTACAGGTAGAGCTACAAGTCTGCATGACTGACAGGGGAACAGCCTGGTGTTGAGGCCAGGCCTGAGCTAACGGGCTAGTTGCAACTTGCTATAAACACGCATATATTGTTTCCTGGTCCGAGTGCGTAGATTGTGCCTGTCGTCTTGGCGCCAGTGAGGATGATGATGGCTGTACATAAGCGAATATTACCCGTAGAGTGTTCGCTTTGAACGGCGGTGCACAAGAAGAATGCGGTGCTGGTGGTGCTCTACAGGAACATCAGTTGTGCAGTCCCCTGTCGTCCGGCTGTGAATTACCTTTAAGATGCTGTAGCAGCTGTAGGGTTCAGTGTTTTCCTGTTTGATACTGTCTTGATGGCAGTGCCACTGCAAAGTCAAGTTGTGTTTGCCTGAAATATGTTGCATTTATGCAAGGTTCTACGTTCAATTAGATTCAATGTACGTGCTCTTGTGTCATTCTCAAGCCATGTTTAACAGGTTAACTTTTCTTATATTTAGTCTGTTGGCTAGTGTTTTTGCATTTAATGAAGCAGTTTATCCTTCCCCATATATCAGCATCATGTACTCCTTTTCCTGTGCCTTTTGAATTTATTCTTTCTTATTATGTTCAGTTTTGATTTGTAGAATTAGCCTCAGCTTTTGGATGCGTTCTATCATCTCTCATTATAGTGTATTTAGAGAATAGTGCCTTGAGCTTATGACCATCAGCCTTGTTTCATTATTGTTCTTTTCCAATTTGTTAATTTACATTGTGCTCTCCTACTATTCTTATAGCAACTTTTATTTAAAATATCAAGATTTTTGCCAAGTTGATGTATAATGTAAGACACGCTTTTCGTATTTCGTTTCTTGGCAAGGAGTGCAAGTAATGTTTCCTCATTTTGCTCAAGATGGTTCAAATGGCTCTGAGTACTATGGGACTTAACATCTGAAGTCATCAGTCCCATAGAACTTAGAACTAATTAAACCTAACTAACCTAAGGACATCACACACATCCATGCCCGAGTCAGGATTCGAATCTGCGACCGTAGCAGTCGCGCGGTTCCGGACTTAAGCGCCTAGAACCGGTGGGCCACATCGGCCCGCTCTCATTTTGTTATTTAAGCTGATACGATCTGAATAGCTGAGCTATGTTAATAATAAATAATACGTAATTTAATGAGCATTTATGCCCCAACAATCCCCAGTCACTTTACCACTCCGAAAATTTCCTGCGGTATACAACATAGGTATCCTGAGGAGCATGCAACAACTACATGATAATCGGCAGGGGCAACGAGAGGGATGTGTCAACACAGATAGTATGCAGCCATCTCCACGTATTCAGTTTGGTTGCTAAGCACCGATTACAAAGAACAGTACAAACCACTAACACACCAAGAAGACTGGTATAGGAATGCTTGCAGTGGAACCTGGATCAACGGTGACGGGTTCTCTTCGCCGACGAATGCAGCATATATGTCTGACGCTGGATGAATGTGGTACCAGAGTGTAAAGGCAGCCTGGTGCCAATGCACATCCCAAGCATGCAGTCCCTCGGGTTCAGCACAGCAGAGGGCTAGCTACATCAACATACCAGTGTCGGACATCTCTCATTGCCATCAAGGGTAGTTTGAGGTATGTGCTGTACTGGGACAGGATTTTTTCAACTGGAATTACCAGTGCCATTTTGTGTAAATTTTCACGTATCTCAGTTTTTGCAAGGGAGTTGGTTGTATCCATATTCTTTCCAGTTATTAACCTTCCTTTATCCTACCTGAAGTTTCGTTGAACATTTTGCACATGATCAGTAGAAATAATTAGATAAGTCCCAAACGGTTAGTCATCAAGGATTCTTATGTTCAATTAAAAAATAATTAGTTGAAATAATAATTATAAATATTAATACAAATTATATTATGAAATAATGTATGAATATCTAAGGCGTCTTGTCAAGTTCCGTGCGGCTCCTCCCGTCGGTCGTTCGAGTCTTCCCTCGGGCAAGGGTATGTGTATGTGTGTGTGTGTGTGTGTGTGTGTGTGTGTGTGTGTGTGTGTGTGTGTTGTCTTTACCGTAAGTTAGTTTAAGTTAGATTAAGTAGTGCTTAAGCTTAGGGACCGATGACCTCAGCAGTTTGGCCCCATTAGACCTTACCGCAAATTTGCAAAAAAATTTCTACTTTTTAATGTACCAAAAATGATTATTACAGTTTTCATTTTAATATCAATGTAATATCTTTCAACGTTATCTTTGATACGTCATTGTCTTTGATAGTAGATTGAAGCCAAATTTGGCAGAGAGAGATGTTCTCAGTTGTGGTTAAATCACTGCCTGTGTTGACAACGGAACGGACTTGTAACAAACAGTTCGTGCTGTTAATGTATCTGTTTCAAGATTCTGCCAAGTTATATGCGAAGATTTGTGAGTTTTATGGGTATGACAGCAAAGTTCGTAATAAAACATGTAGAATTTTGGGAAAAATATTTCAATGATTTCATTGCAATCCCGAAGCTCATTATTAAAATACCTCAATGGAATTTAGTTGCCTATAGATACTGACGCAGCAAGAAAGATAAATAATTTTTCACTTCTTTGCTTCCTGGCACGTCGACTACGGTATTATGTATTTCATTCCAATAAATGTGTTCATCACTTATAAGTGATGTAATTTTTCACTCTTCAGATGACGTCTGTAATTATTATCCAACGGCAGGCGGGTGTTTAGAGTGTCCACCGACGTAAGGAGGCACGAATCAACTCAGTCTAATAGCCTGCCGTATCTGATCTGCTGACATGAACCCAATTGAGTAGTTCTCGGGTCCAGTTGAAACTTGCAGAGTTTCCTCGTATGAGTCCCATTTACACGCTGGATGACCTCACAACGGCAGCTTTCACATACATGCAGACGAATCAAAACTTCTCTTAGCGGTTTATACTGCGTTGTTACCTAGTAATGTAACACAATTGTGTTCCCAGCGGTACTGGAAGGAAAGTATGCTGGCACCAAAGGAGAATTTTATACATTACTAGCTAGCGCCTGCTGCTTCGCTGGCGTAGATTGCACGGTCTGCATAGATACCTTGGTTTTTGTTTTTCTTTAATCGAATTTTTGTGTTGCAGCACCTTCTAAACTTTTTCAGCTAATTAAGTCCATAGAAGCAAAGTCTTTTCCGAATGTACTTCTGACCAAAAAGCGATTCTGGTAATTGGAGATGGAGATTTTCGTTACTCCTTCCTTTCTAGTTCATGTGGTGATATTACCATAGCAACTTTCATCCCCTAACACATACTTCTTTAGTTCTAACCGACAAGTGAAACACAAGTTTTTATATATTTACTTAAAAATGTTTCAGTACAACGAAATATTTTCTTAATAGTTTTCAACCGCTATTTCACCCTCTTAGAAGTTGACTATCTAAAAACACTCAAACACGTATGTTTTTATTTCCAACCGAAAAGTGAAATACCAATTTTCATAGATGTAGTTCTAAAATGCTTTAGTAGTTCTACCTTCAAAATAGAAAAAAAGCACTCCTACTATTTTACTCCCTTCATTGTCACATTTCCAAAAATACTGATAGACACATTTTTTATTTCTGACTGATATACAAAATACCAATTTTCGTAGTTTTAGCTTCAAAATTGCCTTAAAAGACACATATTTTTAAAACGCCGTTCATCTCCTACTTCACCTTATTAGGAGAGGAGTTTCGAACAATCTCCTCTTAAACAATGCCTGCAGTATGAGGTCAGAATCCTCTCGAAATGTCAAGGCCCTATGCTCAGCGGTCAGGGCTGGGCGATGATAAGTCAGTGGATCACCCTCTCAAGTGCTGAATTGCCAGAAACACCGTAACACGTATTTACTTATTTGTGATCGAGAAGCCAAAAATAAATTTTCATAGATTTAGCTGTAAAACTGCTTTCATAATGAAATATTTCCATAAAAACTTTCTCCTCTATTTCATCCCTTAAGGGGTCCAACGTCCAAAAACACTCAAACACGCGTCTTTTTATTTCTAACCGAGAAGTCAAATAAAAAAATTTCAAAGATGTAGCTTTCAAGTGCTTTTGTAGTTGGTTAATAATGATTTATTTTCAAAAAGTCTTACTCCCACTATTTTATCCCTTCAGTGATTTAACTTCCAGAAATGCTGAAACATGTATTTCTTTATTTCCGACCGAGGAACCAAACACCAGTTTTCAGAAATCTATCCTGAAAACATTCTCAATAGCGACATATTTCAAGAAAATTTTCGTCTACTATTTCACCACCTGGTTGCGAAAAATTGCGAAAAATCTCTTCTTAAACAAAGCCTACATTATAAGAACAACACTCTCTCCAAATTTCAATTTTCTGTCCTTAGTTAGTCAGGACATTTCCTTTTATATACGGAGATTAGAACATTGGAAGGTAAAAAAAATCACAGGCACCTGTTTCTGACAACAGTCGTAGATGACGAGGCCGACGTAACCACCGCAATTGCAAGTATAAACCTCACATTCAGAAGTTCAATAAATTTTCTTGGCAAGAGGGAATGGAGATAACTTGATTCCTCATGAGTGCATATGTCCTACTCCTCTTACATGCTTTTCTACACTATATTGCAAGGGGTGACCATTACCTAAGGCAGACAGTACATTTTCTGCGTCCCGAGAAGTGACTCGTCCGTGAGAAGAAACTGCCGACGTGTTGCTCGCCGTGACCCGGCAAAGTCATGGACAACTTGTCTGAACAGCTACAGCAGAATGTCATTGTTAACCGTCGTTATGTGAACCGCGTTAGCTTTATAAGCGATTAAGAGAAACGGCAACGCATGTGCAAACAGCAATCTTTTAGTCCTTGGTTCGTTACATTTTTACTTCTCTCTAAGTGTGAGACATATTTCTTTCGTACCTTACACGTGAACTACAATACGCTAATATTTCCATCGTCACTGTGAGCCCACTCGCTTCTGCCTATCATCCTCTGCATTTCGCTACAAATAACAGACTTCTTACTCTTCTAAGATTCTCTGCAGGCGTTCCCGCGTTTGTGACGACTCACTGAATACGAATCTAGGGTGGTAGTTGTAATTCCGGTCGCGCCGTTTAGATTTAGTTCGGATTTCAAATGGTTGAAATGGCTCTGAGCACTATGCGACTTAACTTTTGAGGTCATCAGTCGCCTAGAACTTAGAACTACTTAAACCTAACTAACCTAAGGACATCACACACATCCATGGCCCGCATCTCGTGGTCGTGCGGTATCGTACTCGCTCGCTTCCCACGCCCGGGTTCCCGGGTTCGATTCCCGGCGGGGTCAGGGATTTTCTCTGCCTCGTGATGGCTGGGTGTTGTGTGCTGTCCTTAGGTTAGTTAGGTTTAAGTAGTTCTAAGTTCTAGGGGACTGATGGCCATAGATGTTAAGTCCCATAGTGCTCAGAGCCATTTGAACCATTTGAACACATCCATGCCCGGGGCAGGATTCGAACCTGCGACCGTAGCGGTCGCGCGGTTCCAGACGTAGCGCCTAGAACCGCTCGGCCACCGCGGCCGGCTCTCCGGATTTCCCCACATCACTCGACGTGAATATCAGGCTGGCACCTTGGAAAAGTACATGGGCGTTCTCCCACCCTCCCATGTGAAATAAGAGGCTGTGTTTTATCTTTAATGACCTCGCCGTTGCAAGAATGAAAAACCTTGATATTGTGTTTTGAACATGTCAGTTCTGGGCTGTACCCATATTCCGAAGGCGTAGGTGTTCCGCACTGGAAGTTACATTCTGTACACAACACAATGTAATGACTTCGTAATGACGGAGGCCCGGTATAGACCTTTGACTAGACACCGTCAGACACTGTTGTGGTTAACGGAATCAGAGATGAAAGATGAATCTTATAAAGGACAAGACAAACGAGAATATTGAGTAATTCTAGAAGAAATGGATCGCCACGAACTGCAGTTCCTGATAGAAATATTGTTACTATTTACAGCCTTTTTCCTTAGCTGCTACTTCAATTATTACCAGGCACGGCAATGTGTAAACAAACGTTTGGATTGATAGAAATAGTTTCGTATATATTTAAAACGATGCAGGCCCCAGGAAGAGGAATGCTAGCTACAGTCTTTCATCCACTTTCTCGCAATATGCTTCCTTTCAAACCATATAGTAGAGCTGACACATCCGTTGCGAACTATTATTGGTTGATACACTCGCCTACACTTTCGACTAAAGTAGCCTGGCACATGAATTCACAGACCCATATGAGACTGATGCGCCTGGGAAAAACACAGTTCGACAGCGGTGAAAAATATATCTTGAGATTGTTTCTTTTTCAGTTACCCAGTTAATTTACTTTTATTTCTCTTAGATATTATATACTCCAATAGAATTCTGTAATTAAATCATGGAAAGAAAGTGAAGATATAATAACTTATTCAAAAACTGACCATTCAGCGTTATACGGGACAGAAATTTGAACTAATGCGTGTGCAGTTATCTTCTCTGCTTTGTATGTGGAGAACTTTATTTATTTATTTGTAATTGCCACACAGAGGTGGATAAACTGCATATCAGATGCTTCAAACTGAGCATTTCTTTCTGTTACTCGCAGCACTGCGTAAGATCTGTCGGCATAAATGGATGATTAATAAACCAATCAATTAATTCCAGCGAGTTGCACCTGACCAACAATATGTACACTACTGGCCATTAAAATTGCTACACCACGAAGATGACGTGCTACAGACGCGAAATTTGACCGACAGGAAGAAGATGCTGTGATATGCAAATGATTAGCTTTTCAGAGCATTCACACAAGGTTGGTGCTGGTGGCGACACCTACAACTTGCTGACATGAGGAAAAGTTTCCAACGGATTTCACATACACAAAAAGCAGTTGACTGGCGTTGCCTGGTGAAACGTAGTTGTGATGCCTCGCGTAAGGAGGAGTAATGTGTACCATCCCGTTTGCGACTTTGATAAAGGTCGGATTGTAGCCTATCGCGATTGCGGTTTATCGTATCGCGACATTGCTGCTCGCGTTGGTCGATATCCAATGACACTTAGCAGAATATGGAATTGGTGGGTTCAGGAGGGTAATACGGAACGCCGTGCTGGATCCCAACGGCCTCGTATCACTAGCAATCGAGATGACAGGCATCTTATCCGCATGGCTGTAACGGATCGTGCAGCCACGTCTCGGTCCCTGAGTCAACAGATTGGGACGTTTGCAAGACAACAACCACCTGCACGAACAGTTCGTCGACGTTTGCAGCAGCATGGACTATCAGCTCGGATACCATGGCTGCGGTTACCCTTGACGCTGTATCACAGACAGGAGCGTCTGCCATGGTGTACTCAACGACGGACCTGGGTGCACGAATGGCAAAACGTCATTTTTTCGGATGAATCCAGGTTCTGTTCACAGCATCATGATGGTCGCATCCGTGTTTGGCAACATCGCGGTGAACGCACATTGGAAGCGTGTATACGTCACCGCCATACTGGCGTATCACCAGGCATGATGGTATGGGGTGCCATTGGTTACACGTCTCGGTCACCTCTTCTTAGCTTTGACGGCACTTTGAACAGTGGACGTTACATTTCAGATGTGTTTACGGCCCGTGACTCTACCCTTCATTCGATCCCTGCGAAACCCTACATTTCAGCAGGATAATGCACGACCGCATATTGCAGGTCTTGTACGGGCCTTTCTGGATACAGAAAATGTTCGACTCCTGTCCTGGCCAGCACATTCTCCAGATCGCTGACCAATTGAAAACGTCTGGTCAATGGTGGCCGAGCAACTGGCTCGTCACAATACGCCAGTCACTACTCTTGATGAACTGTAGTATCGTGTTGAAGCTGCATGGGCAGCTGTACATGTACACACCATCCTGCTCTTTTTCACTCAATGCCCAGGCGTATCAAGGCCGTTAATACGGCCAGAAGTGGTTGTTCTGGGTACTGATTTCTCAGGATCTATGTGTCTAAATTTCGTGAAAATGTAATCACATATCAGTTCTAGTATAATATATTTGTCCAATGAATACCTGTTTATCATCTGCATTTCTTCTTGGTGCAGCAATTTTAATGTCCCGTGGTGTATGTGTAACGAAAGACGCAGCAGACCCTCTTGAATCTCACCAAACAGTAAAAAAGAAATACTGCATCAGTACTGATCAGTGAGTAGAAATGCACCACTAAATAATGGTTTGAAACCTATATAGATCGTAAAATTAGAGAGCCAAGCAGAAATATGTAGAAGACGGAATTGTTCACAGGTGTAAGCAGAGTGCAGCGTGCTCCTGGGGTATATTTCTGGCCCCTAATGACTACAGCCCGCGTCACTGTGTGTGGTCTAAACGGCGCTAACGACGCAGGGATGAGCGGGCCGAGATAAGGGTGCTCCCCCCCCGCAGCCGGGTAAGGTAAGGTAAGGTAAGCGCTTTGGCGCGATACACGCCCGCTCCCTGCCTCTGTCGAAAGTACGCTTCTGGCTGAGGACGTCTGCAGAAGAGGCTTCCACGCGAGTTATTCAAAGACTGGTTACGTTTGTTTTTTGCGGATCAGTTTCGAGGACTGCTTTCAATTTAGTGAAAACTGCCATCAGCTTTAAATCGTTTCCGAGTGACAATCTCTCTCTTTCCCCCCCCCCCCCCCCCCCCCCCCCCCCCCCCCTCTGTAGATCAGCGGTTACCAAACTTTTCTACGCAAGAGCCAATACTGACATCGTTGAGCGGCACTTAGGGCAGCATATGTATCGATGTTGTTGTTATTTGATAATCTACGTAAATTATCATGTTATGAGCCTGTAATAGACTGGCTATAGCAAGGGCGCGATACGCTGGCTGCCGACCGCCAACTACTGATCGTTAAAAGTCAGCACGTTCGGTACATGATTTTGTTCTCAGCTGTAGTTTTGCAGCTGCAGAATATTTCGGTAAAGACAAAAAGTCAGTCGTCAGCAGAACAAGGAAACGTTTATTTAGTTCACTTTAACGGTTTCTACATTTTAAACTGTCATCTTCAGAAATAAAATAGGTTCAAATCGTTACTAAGCTAACGTCAAAATAACAACTGTACGGTTGTGACCTTTGTAGCAGAATCAATAAAACAGTGTAATATCGCTAAAAATACGTCGAGTGCAATGACTGGCAAACTATTACCTATTGCAGTCTGGTGGTTGACTTTTGCCACACATACTATGCACGATGTGGAACTTGACAGTTAACTGTTTGAGATTATTTTGCTTCTGAAGATGACAGTTTAAACTGTAGAAATCGGCAAAATGAACCAAATAAAGGTTTTCTTGTACTGCTGACGACTGACTTTTCACCTTGTAACCTCCCAATAATAAAAATAAGTGTAACCTCCCAACAGAAAAATTCCGTGACCCACCAATAATACAAGTGACTAACCTCGTAATAAAAAAATGTGATCATATATATATAACCTTTCAATAATTGACTGTGAATTTAAACTGGTAAATTTGGACGTCAGCAGTGCTGCGTCATGGCCCTGAAAGATCATACTGAATATAAACTAAAAATTCTTACCTTAATAAGGTCGCCGGATAACGCATATTTAGGCCTATCTGCTCCTATAAGAAATTTTTCTGGCGCAGCCCAGTGCAATGCTGGCCGATAGATTTGTCATTTATAAAAGGAAACAACAGATTTTTCTTTACAATAATCGGGATGACCATGGATTGGAGAAATTAGTAAATTCTTAAACTTGAGATGAATGATTGTCAAAAGTTAATTTTTATAAGAAAGATTATTACTAAGAGATTTTTTTAAAAAAATTTACAGGCGACTTGATATAACAATAGTACATACGCGCGAGGCTGCTTTTACCTCATACTACATCGCTCAGGCACCGCCATCGTTCCCCACGACAGGCCCAGCCAACTCCATACACACGACTGCTAGCTACAACTTACTACTACAGCTACTGATACTGCTTTCTGGTCTGAGTTCTCTCATAGCTTACATATCGCAGGCAGCTCGTGAGCAATCCATCGAAATTACATTTGCTCGAGTGTGCTAGCAATAAATTTCTTAGTCATGGACCTCTTACAACCTTTATTGAAACCATCGAAGCACTTCATGTCCACTGTTGTCGCTGCAAATTGCTGCCAGTATCAGCGACCCCAAAGTTGTGGTTAGAACTAGGACGGCTGATATTTTTAAAAATATCGGGTATCCGATATATCGATATTTAAAAAGGTGCTATTTTAGGCCCTCGACATATCGAACAATTGTTTTGACATACGATATATGGACCTAAATAATAAAGACGTACTTGCCAAAAACATATCGTCTGCGCATTTCAAGATACTGCCAGTATTAGAGCTGTATATTTAAGTATTGATTCTGCACATCAACAATCTAGCAGTTTGCCTATCCCTCTTAGAGCAAGAATTGAAAAGAAAGCGATGGACGTTCACGCTTGACGATAACCACTTTGTTAACAATGATAACTGCATGTACCTATAGGTAGCATAATAAAAGGTATCCGATGGGCCCATCGTTCGGTTTCGTCACATACGAGATTTATTCGGAACACTTCATGTCAACTTCCCTATTTTTTTTTCATTTCTGCCAACGCCAGTGAGCTACAGTTGTAGTGTCAGAACTGCATGGTGAAGCTAAACGTTGCATTTTCTGTTGGCAGCGCCGAGAGCCGATTACGTCAGCATTTCCCCCCACACGTCTCCGCCCACCGCAGAGACCAATCTTGTCATTTAGATTTTTGTTCATTGTTTTCAGCAACTGTTTCTGAAGAATGCCGATGTGAACAAACAGCACGCTAGTTGCGATAAAAATTGTTTTTTAATGCCACTGGTGTGCTATTTCTTCACATCGCAAATCTCGCTATTCCATTCTCACCGCCACCCCCAAGTGCAATCTGACTTCTTTTGTGCGACATATACTTGCTTCACACAGTCAAAGTGGAAGACTGGACGTGATGAAAACTCAGTAAGCAGTAAGACTCGTTCACACAGTGAAAGTAACATTGTGTTCTACTACAGTTGTAGAACAACAACTTCAGATATTTACCGAAAATTGTGAAAAAATATAATGTGAAATAAAAATATCGGCTCTCGATATGGTCATTTTGATATCGATACATCAGGGAAAAATGCCGTAGACGTAAGTCGACACATTTTGGAGAAAGCATCGATACATCGAAATTACGCTATTTTATCTATAGCCCTAGTCAGAACACTGAATTCGCATTCGGGAGGACGGCGTTTCAAATCCCCGCCCAGCAATTCATATTTATGTTTCTCGTGATTGCCCTAAATCACATAAGGCAAACTGCAGGGATGGTTCCTTCAAAAAGGGCAGAGCCGAAACCTTACCCTTCCTTCCTTCGTCCGAGCTTGTGCTCCAGCCTTGGGACGTTAAAATCTAATCTTCCATCCTTTAATATAAGGCACGAACACGTAAATGTTTACTAAATGTTTTGAATGCCATTTTTCTTTTATTTATTTAATTTAATATTCCTTGCTATAAATATGTACCGCATCTGAAAGTGAAGCGCTCTATAATACGCATTCACGAATCCACTTTACTTCGGTATGAAAATTTATACCATAGCAGCTGATAAGTACAAGTCGCGCACGCTGAAAGATAAACAGTAGCACATACCCTTCTCACATCGTCTAACTCCAGAGTGGCAGCGCTACTTAACCCTCCGCCTCTATGGTAAGCAGCTAAGTTTACTTTGCTCATGACCAAATTCACCAAAGTCAATTAAAATTAAGCACACCTTAAAGTATTACGGACTCTGTAAGTGGTTTAGTTTATCACTCACCAGGGAAGCTACGCTCTTAAAAACCTCTTAACGTTAGTTGACCTTTTGGATTCGGTTCTTAATTTTTAGATGTATGTTGTTATAAATATACGGCTGAGAACCGCAGATCCCACAAATACTTGATTCGGGCCCCACGCTGCCCGCGGCCCACAGTTTGACGACCACCACTCTAGGTGAACGGGACTACGGAAAAAGATGCATAAACTACTGAAGAGATTCTATACATACATGCGTGAGCGTGCTGTAGCATCACAGTGACAAAGTGTAATCGTCTCACCTGACATTGGATGTTGACAGATCTCTCATCACGGAACGGTACATCGAAGAAATTATACTGTAAGATGTAATGCACTAAGCCACCGGTACGGATACATTCTTCTATTCCCCCTGGCATGGACTAAAACAACCTCCAATCTTGAGGAATTTCATGCCATGACTCAAACAAGTGCTTGTAACTCAAGAAGATCGCTGGTATGAAATTATACGTCAGGGATCTGTACATTCATCAAGGCACCTGCAATGCAAAATCCGGTGAGGTCTGCGTTAACTTGCTGGAATATTCCATTTGGTACCCTGGTTATCAAGGATATGACAATAGGGTTTACCATTCTTGCTACATTTTGACGAGAATTCTGTCTTCCTTAGACAACTACCAAGTTTTACTGTCTCCACTCGCTCTCAACACCAAGGTACCAGGAGTGGGAGAGATACTCGATCCGAGAATTGCTGCTTCCATTGACTTTTCAGCAGCACGTCCACGGACAGTTTGGCTTCCATCTGACAGTCACTAACACTCAATGTCCCAGCTCACTCTCTCTCTCTACACCATGCAAGTCTCCGTTGGCTATGGTGCAGTCTCGGCGGTAAAAGACGCTTGGCAACTCGAGATCTCTACCTAGCTTCCAGCAATCGGTTCCCAACTGTCCGTGTCGACACTCTAGTTATATCCTTTACCAGGATTTCAGGCTGTTATCCGTCTGTTCGTCAGAGGCAGTTGAACAATCCTACTAACTTCTAGTAGTGTAGTCGGTCTAGGAGGACTCGTCTCTATTCTCCTCTCCACACTGTTTTCCTGAGTCCATCTCGTCACCATTCCTTCTAAAGACTTTGCACTAAGGGTAACTAACTGTCTGTGTGATCTGTCGATGTGATATTCCTTTATGTCAGTGATATGTCGTTTCACATGCACGTCCTGCGGGTACGCTGTGTTGAATAGTTCCATTAATGTTAGGTACACTATGAAGGAATATGATGTGAGTAGCATTTTTGGGGTGTAATGTTGTAACCTGTATGCTGTGTTGAATAGTTCCATTAATGTTAGGTGCACTATGAAGGAACATGATGTGAGTAGCATTTTTGGGGTGTAACGTTGCAACCTAGTTGTGTTAGCTTGTACGGAATTCTGTCACCTTTGGAATCCAGCACGACGAGTTCTGCTTTGCAGTGCCCTAGACAACTATTCCAGACCCAAGGCTCTCACCTCTTTGCCCTGTCGCACAATGTAAACACTCAGCATTTTTCATATAGTTGGAGAAAGAAATCAGCAGGCATTATCAAAACGCCACGGTCGTCACCGGAGGCCAACCAGCAAATAAGTGAACCATGATCAAGAAAACACTATATTTTATTACTATAACCAGACCCCGCTTTCAATCGCGTTCTTGTTGTTGTTGTTGTTGTGGTCTTCAACCCGAAGACTCTTTTGATCCAACTCTCCTCTGCAAACGTTTACATCCCCGAATAACTACTGCAACCTACATCCTTTTGGATCTGCTTACTGTATTTATCTCTCCTTCTCAAAAATGTTCAAATGGCTCTGAGCACTATGGGACTCAACTGCTGAGGTCATTAGTCCCCTAGAACTTAGAACTAGTTAAACCTAACTAACCTAAGGACATCACAAACATCCATGCCCGAGGCAGGATTGGAACCTGCGACCGTAGCGGTCTTGCGGTTCCAGACTGCAGCGCCTTTAACCGCACGGCCACTTCGGCCGGCTATCTCTGCTTCTCCCTCTATTATTTTTACCCTACACAGTTCTCCAGTCAGTTGTAAACTGGTGATCCCTTGTTGTCTTAGAATGTGTCCCATCAAAGGATACCTTCTTCTAGGTAGGCTGTGCAACAATTCTTTTTCTTCCCAATGCTATTCAGTACCTTCTCATTAGTTACGTGATTACCGATGTAATCTACAGCATTGACTGTAGCACCAAATTTCAAAAGCTTCTATTCTCTCCTTGTCTGAACTGTTAACCGTCCATGTTTCACTTTCGTACATGGCTACACTCTGTGCAAATATAGCCAGAAAAAACTTCCCGACACTTAAATTTATGTTTAATGTTAACAAGTTTGTCTTTTTCAGTAACTCTTGCCATTGTCAGTCTGCATTTCATATCCTCTCTACTTCGGCTAAATATCAAATTTCTGTCCGTTCCAGTCAGCTGCTGTTCTAAGTCCTTTGCTGTCTCTGAAAAATTTGCAACGTCATCGGCAAACTTCAGAGTGCTTATTTCTTCTCCCTGGACTTTAATTCCTACTCCAAATTTTCCCTGGGTTTCCTTCACTGCTCGCTCAATGTACAGATTGAATAACATCGGGGATAGGCTTCAAACACTGACTCACTCCATTTTCAACCATTGCTTCCCTTCCTTGCCCCCCAGCTCTTCTTTTTGCCTTCTGGTTCCTGTACAAGCTGTAAATAGTCTTTCGCTTCCTGTATTTTGTCCCTGCTACCTTCAGAATTTCGAAGAGAATATTCCAATTAACACTATCAAGAGCTTTATCAAAGTCCTCAAATATTATAAACATAGGTTTATTTTTCCTTAACCTATCTTCTACGATAAGTCGCCTTCTACCGGTTTTTCCGTTCTTCGGCAAAGAATTCGTGTTAGTATTTTGCAGCCATGATTTAATAAACTGGTAGTTCGATAATATTCACATCTGTCACCACCTGCTTTCTTTGGAATTGGAATTATTACATTCTTCTTGAAGCCTGAGGATATTTCGCCTGTCCCACACTTCTTGCACACCAGGTGGATTAGTGCTGTCATGGTTGGCTCTCCCAAGGCAGTCAGTAACTCTGACGGAATGATGGAATACCGTCTACTCCCTCGGTCTTGTTTCGATTTCGGTCTTTCAACGCTACGTCTTCTCGCGGTATTATATCTCCCATCCCATATTCATCTACGTCCTCTTCCATCTCTATAACATTCCGCTGAAGTTCATCTCCCAGGCATTGGTCCACTGTATACTCCTTCCACCTTCCAGCTTTCTCTTCTTTGCTTGGTTCTGGTTTTCCATCTGAGCTCTTGATATTCATACAGTTGCTTCTCTTTTCTCCGAAGGCCTCTTTAATTTTCCTGTACGCGGTATCTATCTGTCCCCTAGTGAAATATGCTTCTAAACCCTTACATTTGTCCTCTGCCCATTCCTGCTTAGCCATTTTGGACTTGCTGTTAATCTCATTTTTTAGATGTGTATATTGGCTTACGATTGCTTCATTTGCTGCATTTTTATATTTTTTTCATTTCATCAATTAAATTCACTATCTCCTGTGTTATACAAAGATTTCTCCCCGTTTCACTAAGTCGTTCCTTATACTTACTCACAAACTCTCAACAACGTCTGATTCTGGCTTATCCAGGTCCCATCTAATTAATTTCCTACATTTTTGCAATTTCTTTAGTTTTAATCTACAGTTAATACCAATAAATTGTGGTCAGAGTCCATTTCCTGACCTGCAAATGTCTTATGTATAAAATATGGTTCCGAAATCTCTGTCTGTGAAGTATATCACCACCCTAAAACCTTCCGGAATCTCCATCTCTTCTACATATAAAACGTTCTTTGGTGATTCTTAAACCAATTGTTAACGATGATTCAATTATGCAAAATTCTACAAGGCGGGTTCCCCTTTCACTTCTTTCCCCCCAGTCCGTATTCACCTACTATTTTTGCTTGTCTCCCTTTGCCTAATTTCCACTTCCTATCCTCCATCACAGCTCACTTTTCGTCTTCCTTAACTATCTGAATAATGTACCATCCGTAGTAGATTTTTTCATTCTCTTCATCATTTGCCGAAGCAGTTGGCATATAAACTGGTACTACTGTGGTTAGCATGGGTTTCGTGTCTACTTTGGCAACGATAATGCGTTCAGTACCCTGCTCCTAGTAGCTTACCCATATTCCTATTTTCTTATTCATTATTAACCATACTCCTGCATTACACCTATTTGACTTTGTATTTACAACCTTGTATTCATTAGGCCAGAAGTCTTGTTCTTCCCACCACTGTACTTCCTATCTAACTTCAACCTGTTCATTTTCCTTTTTAATTTTTCTGACCTACTTGCGCAATTAAAGTCTCTAATACCCCGCATAACACCAGTTTTGTTTCTTCTGATGACGAATTTCTCCTGAGTAATCCCCGCCCGGAGACCTAAGTGGGTCTATTTTACCACCGGAATGGTTCAAATGGCTCTGAGCACTATGGGACTTAACATGTGAGGTCATCAGTCCCCTAGAACTTAGAACTACTTAATCCTAACTAACCCAAGGACATCAGACACATCCATGCCCGAGGCAGGATTCGAATCTGCGACCGTAGCGGTCGCGCGGTTCCAGACTGAAGCGCCTAGGACCACTCGGCCACACTGGCCGGCACCACCGGAATGTTTTATCAGTTTAACCATATAGCAGAGCTGCATTCCCTCGGGCAAAATTTTGGCTGTAGTTTCCCCTTGCTTTCAGCTGTTCATAGTACCAGCACAACAAGGGCGTTTTGGTTGATTTTACGAGGCCAGCTCAGTGAATCACTCAGACTGTTGCCTCTGCAACTACTGAAAATGCTGCTGCCCTTCTTCAGGAACCACACGCTTGTCTGGCCTCTTAACAGATACCCCGACGTTGTGGTTGCACCTGCGGTACGGCCATGAATATCGATGAGGCACGCAAGCCACCCCACCAAGAACAAGGTCTATGGTACATGGAGGGGAAACAACTAAAATGCTACACTAGCCATTCAAGAGGCATGACCACTATGTTGATAATTTAAAACAGCTAAGTCATTGAATGGATGTCAAGAAGCGCAAGTTCAGTCCTACACTAATCCATTGCTCCAAAATAACTATGTCAGGCCGGATGCTTGAGAGGGAGAGACAACGCCAGACGATCGAAGTAATGCATATGCAACATCTGACCAATGTCGCAAATCACTACCTCGGAACTGTCGCAGATATAGTCTGCTCCCAAGAGCCCAATAGCATGTGTTTCTCGAACTCGCTCCCCTTTATGCAGGTTAACATAGCCCTACTGACTTGACGTGGGACAGACCCCCTTTGCGTAAATATACTGAATGTAATACCCATTTTTATAGAAAAGTGAACACACACAATTCAAATACCAGGCCACTATTTGGCCATTTTGTATTTGGGAAGTTACTAGTTTATTTTCTGGCGTACAAGGAGAGAGCATTGGCCGACGGACGCTATTCTCAAGCAATGCGAGGCGTCTTTGCTAGCAAGAGCGTCAACAAGTCGCCTGCTTTACACCGTCATACAAAGCCCTACTGTCTCCCTCACCACCCAGGTCCAGACTGGCCATTTGAATTTTTGCACAGCGACCGTCATTGAACTATCTATCTCTTTACCCTGCTGGTTCGTTATATTGCAACACCATATAGTCATCAATGTACTCACATCATGTCCGTCCTCTCCCTCTCTCTCTCTCTCTCTCTCTCTCTCTCTCTCCGTTGTGTGGCGGCTCGCCGTAGGGCGCAAGTCCTTTTAGTCGTCACTATTTAGGCGACATCTGTCTCGGGGATGGTGAAACGAAAATGAGAACAACGTAACGCCCAGTTCCCAAGCGGTGAAATCTTCGACCCGGCCGCAAATCGAACCTGTGCCCCTCTGTGGGCATCCAGACACGCTGACACCGAAAGTATCTAGATGGACTCACACCATGCTGCAGCTGTAGAGGCGGCTTTTTTCTGCACTGAAAATTCGCTCACAAAAAGATGGAATTTTAATCAACGTATCCCATCGGTATGGAAATACTGGTGTATCACTTTGCTAGCGTACGGGCAAGGTGTTCATGACACAGCATATTCCATTTTCGTCAGTGTACCTCAGTTAACTTTATTTTCATTTCGTTTGAAACGAATGTACAAGGCTACTGTAAATGACTCATTCATTTTCGAAGTTTTATGTTTTTCAAAGTATTACACGTACAAATATGATGCTGTAGTATACAGAGAAGTTGCAGCATTAGAAAATTGTAGCGAAATGCAGGAAGATCTGCAGCGGATAGGCACTTGGTGCAGGGAGTGGCAACTGTCCCTTAACATAGACAAATGTAATGTATTGCGAATACATAGAAAGAAGGATCCTTTATTGTATGATTATATGATAGCGGAACAAACACTGGTAGCAGTTACTTCTGTAAAATATCTGGGAGTATGCGTGCGGAACGATTTGAAGTGGAATGATCATATAAAATTAATTGTTGGTAAGGCGGGTACCAGGTTGAGATTCATTGGGAGAGTGCTTAGAAAATGTAGTCCATCAACAAAGGAGGTAGCTTACAAAACACTCGTTCGACCTATACTTGAGTATTGCTCATCAGTGTGGGATCCGTACCAGATCGGTTTGACGGAGGAGATAGAGAAGATCCAAAGAAGAGCGGCGCGTTTCGTCACAGGGTTATTTGGTAACCGTGATAGCGTTACGGAGATGTTTAATAAACTCAAGTGGCAGACTCTGCAAGAGAGGCGCTCTGCATCGCGGTGTAGCTTGCTCGCCAGGTTTCGAGAGGGTGCGTTTCTGGATGAGGTATCGAATATATTGCTTCCCCCTACCTATACCTCCCGAGGAGATCACGAATGTAAAATTAGAGAGATTAGAGCGCGCACGGAGGCTTTCAGACAGTCGTTCTTCCCGCGAACCATACGCGACTGGAACAGGAAAGGGAGATAATGACAGTGGCACGTAAAGTGCCCTCCGCCACACACCGTTGGGTGGCTTGCGGAGTATAAATGTAGATGTAGATGTAGAACGCATGACTAGATGCGCCAAGTCACCGACTTTGCATTGTAACCATCAGCTAGCATTACTAGAGCAGGGCCTTGATAAAATGGCGATAAAGCAAGGAAAAACTTTGTAGGGAATCTCTTACACTGATATTTTGTAGTTGTGATCGTTTCCTCAGCTGACTGCTAGTTCCGAGGATTTCGTCTCCCAAAAATCCATTCCCACCCTGACATCACTAGGGAGCATCGAGGTTCTTCGCTAACTAGTGAAGTATAGTGGTGAAGATGATGTGGGCTTGTTCCCTCGACCAGCCTGAGTATCGCCTTGTGATTTTTGCCTTTGAGGATACATTAAGCACCGTGTTTACACATTCCCACTGCAAAGAGCCCAGGAACAGTTGAGAGAACGCACCAAAGCTGCTGGGATGACCACTGACAGGATGTTCCTACATAAAGTGTGGAACGAACTAGGCTACAGCACGGAAGTGCGTTGTGTGACCAGAGGGGCAATCATAGAACTTTTGTAGAGTGAAACTTGCAAACTTGTTAAGTACGATTTCATATACTTGTACACGCAATGCGCTGTGTCGTCCGAACAAGACACAGCCAGGGCAAAAGCACCACAGGCGCAAAGACGCGAGCTGGTGTCAGTGCCGTAGAGATTCGCCACTTGTGCGAGTTCCACCAGCGCCACGATCGACGCTGAGGATGAAGATATCGACTTCGCCTCAGCCAATTGCCGGTCGAGTACAATCCGACAATTACCGGACGACAACGGACAGAAGCCTACTCGGGAGATAGAAGAGGAGCTCTCGCGCACTTGGTTATAGATCATCGTCCAAGGCTGACTTGGATAGGGAACGTCGTTCAGTGAACTCTTAGAAGAGAACAAAAATTTTTCGTAAATTGCATTTTCTATGTACTGTGAAGTTTACCTACGATTCTTTGCCCTTAGCCATTGAGGCCCTCTTTTGTGCTATACGAGTATTACAAGCAGTGTTGCACACTTCATTATTCAACTAGTCACAGATATCAGTAAACCTTTTCAACAGCCGGCAGGGGTGCCCGTGCGGTTCTAGGCGCTACAGTCCGGAACCGCGCTGCTGTTACGGTCGCAGGTTCGAGTCCTGCCTTGGGCATGGATATGTGTGATGCCCTTAGGTTAGTTAGGTGTAAGTAGTTCTAAGTTCTAGGGAACTGATGACTTCAGAAGTTAAGTCCCATAGTGCTCAGAGCCATTTGAACCATTTGAACCTTTTCAACACATTTGTGTGCCTTTGTTACTAATTTGTTGGAGTGTTGTAGAACCTTCGCTCTCCTATCCTGTTACCTGACCCTGCGGCACAGCTGTGTAATAGTGGCAGGCAGAAATTGTCTTAGCGGTGTACTGCACCAGAGGCCATTTCACGAACTTACAAACTCCGCCTACCGTAACAACAGTGGCAACTCGGCCTTCACAGTAGTAGCAATGAGGCCTTTACAAAACTTGCGACAAGGCTTTACAAAACAATACTCTGGAAAATAGAGAGCTTTTAAAACGTTTATAGTAGCCCTTTATTACCAGATAAGTTTTGGAAAAAATCCTGTCAGCTAGACTGACGTCTTCTCATACTCAGACAAATACACATCCCGTCGGAGTCATGACTGGATCCTCTGTTACATCACGAGTTTGCTCCGCAGGGTCATCGCGGTCAACTACCTCATAACCCATCCACCTTCCCGTTCTCTCCTCCTAAACCCTCGGACTCTGTCTCGGCGAGTCTTCCAGTTCTCCTATTTTCAGCACCGGTTCAGCACGCCCATACTGTACTCTGGCAACGAGCTATTCGTTTGATGGCATAACCGTTATGCGGTGCGGCCGCACGCTGTTCTGCCCCCATCGGTTCGTGCCGACATGATCAGTCTTCGTTTTGTTCGTGGAGTGCGCTCGCATCTGGGAGTGCACTTTGCGATATAAAGGGGAGGCAGGAGTGTACGGAGGGTCAGAGGGCCGCGCTGTGAGAGGAGCGCGAGAATTCCCGCAACGGACGGACGGCGCCGGCCGTCGCACACAGATAAAAGCGGCCAGGCTCGACTCGGCTCGCCTCCGTTACTTTGCCGGGTCGCGCGCTCAGCGTTCCGAGACGGCGGCCGTCTGTCCACCGCTGCAGGGCACGGAGCGGCGAGGCGCAAGCCGGCCGGCGCCGGACACAGACTGGTGTCTCTTTGTAGGAACTGTATACAGGCAATGAAGCCCTCCCACAAACAAATTATTCCCATGTGCTTTACAGAAATGCGACTGGTAAGCTCAAGATTCAGGGCAGTGGAATACGAGGGACGTTCAATAACCAATGCAACAAATTTTTTCTCGGCCAGTTTTGGTCGAAAAAATGCGGAATTCGCTGTGGGAAATTGTGGAATACACCCACTGCAGCCCCTAAAATTTCATGAAGTTCCGATAAGTGGCGGCGCTATAGGTATCTCTAACGGAGCTGTGTTCCAAGCAGAGAACTGTCATTGAATTTCTTTTGATGCAAAACCAGAGCATCGCAGATTTTCATAGGCGCTTGCAGAATGTCTAGGGAGATTCGTCAGTGAACAAAAGCACGGCGAATCGTTGGGCGAAGGCCTCGCATTATGGAAACAAGGTCGTGCAAACGTGTCCGATCTCCCACCTGCCGGCAGGCTACATACAGCTGTGACTCCTGCTTGTTGTAACGTGTGAACACTCCCATTTGACGTGATCGACGGATCACAACCGAACACCTCGCTGCACAACTGGACGTCTCTGTTGTTAGCGCTGACACACTCGTCTGAAAAACTTCATTCCTCTTCCACACTACAGACCGGATTTCGCACCTTCCGAATTCCATCTGTTTAGCCCAATGAAGGATACACTCTGCGGTAAGTAGTACATGGATAATGGGGAGGTTATTGATGCAGCAAAACATTGGCTCCGATATCAACCAGTAGTCTGGTATAAACCAGGTATACGAGGTGCGACAATAAAGTGATGAGACTGATTTTCTTTGCAAGATGTGGTAACTCTGCAGGCCTGCTTCTAGTCCAAGCAGCACATCGATGCAACTGCTCAGTCGTGAGTTGTGCTGTAATAAGTTAACACGTGTTTGTGTCTCTCGTCATGGAAATGGAACCGCATAATATTGCGCAACAGTATGTCATTTCGTTTTGCGTTAAATTGGGTGAAAACGCAACGACAACTTACAGTAAACTTCAGAAGGCTTTTGGAGAGGAGTTTATGTCAAGAGCTCAAGTTTTTCGTCGGCATAAAATGTCTAGTGAAGGCAGAACGAATGTTGAGGATGAAGACCGCATTGGACGACCATCAACCTCACGGACTGAAGTCAACTTGGCCAGGACGCGTGAACTCGTACGATCTGAACGATGATTATCCGTGAAAATGACTGCAGACGAACTGAACATCAATCAAGAAACGGTTTGTCTAGTAATAACTGAAGGTCTTGGTATGACAAAGATTTGTGCAAAAATGGTCCCCAAAAACTTCGCACAACAACAGCGACCAACACGGAAAAATATGGCAGCTGATCTGTTAGAGCAAACGGAAATCAATCCAGAATTGTTGATCAGTGTTATCACTGGTGATGAAAGTGGGTTTTTTCAGTACGATCCAGAGACAAAACGCCAAAGTTCGCAATGGTGCTCAAAGGGATCACCCAGACCAAAAAAAGCTCGCATGTCAAAGTCAAAAGTGAAATGCATGCTTGTGTGCTTCTTTGATTCCAAGGGAATTGTTCATAAAGAGTGGGTGCCTCCTGGACAGACAGTTAACCAATATTACAACAAAGAAATTTTAGAAAGACTTCGTAAATTCTTCGTGTCCGTGCCAACATTGCTGATGATTGGATTCTGCATCACGATAATGCGCTAACCCATACTGCTCTGTCAGTAGAGCAATTTTTAACCTCAAAACAAATTTCAGTACTACCACAGCCACCTTATTCGCCAGATATCGCTCTGTGTGACTTTTTTCTGTTTCCAAGAGTCAAAATAGCGGTCAAGGGACACCATTCTCAAACAACACAAGATGACCAAAAAGCTGTGACGAGGGTCTTGGAGGATATTACAGAAGATGAGTTCCAGAAATGTTACCATCAATGGCAGAAGCGCTGGAAAAAGGGAACTAATTTGAATGAGACAACACTAAACATGACTAAAACGGTAAGCAAAAGTTTGTTTTCACATCAGTCTCAATACTTTATTGTCGCACCTCTTACACCCCTCCCAGCAACGTTGCGTAAGGCCGTCGCGTTGAAAGGAGATTATACCGAACAACAGGCTGTGTAACCAAAAGATTGGGGAATAATATGGAGCATGTAATCCTGAATAAAAGTAACCTGCATTCAGAAAAAAATGTGTTTCATTACTTATAGAACGCCCCTCGCATTGCTTTGAAATAAGATAAATAAACCGTTCAAAAGAATTATGGGAGAACGCTATAAATGTCTAGTATGTTAAATCTATTTTGATCCAGGCGGTACCAGTGGTCTTATTACAACCCCACGTGAAGACCGATATCTGGCCGACTTTGCGCTGAGGCGTCGTACGGATATCACCAGAACACTGAGAGATGATCTCAGAAGGGCCACTGGAGCCGCTGTGTCCGACCAGACTGTAATGAACAGGTTACGAGAAATGACCTTACGAACCAGACGTCCTGTCCGAGTACCCCGTTTGGTACTACCACTTCTTGCAGTTCGCCTTCAGTTCTGCCGTTCTCATGTCAAATGGCAACTTCGTCATTGACGAAATGTGTTGTTCACAGACCAGTTCAGATATCCTCTGACACAAGGTTATCGCGATGATCGTGTGTGGAGCCCGTGTTAAGCGGTACCTGCCAAATGTCGTCCAGGAAATCGACAGATTTACAAGACAATATCGCGTTTGGGGAGGCTTCATTGCTGACAGCCATACAGGTCTTGTCCTTGTCTATGTTCTCCTCACCACCAGACAGATAGTATGTCGAACAGATCCTGTTGGACCATGTGGTGTCTGCTGCATACGGTGGTGGCCCTCGGTTCCTTCTAATGCTAGGGCTTACGAGGCAGGCGTCACTACGGATGTCTAGCTAAGTTTGGACGTTAACCGTGCGTTTGGGGGACACGCTTGACAGACGTCCTGTTTCACCACAGACTTTCCAAGACCGCTCATAGTCTCTCAATAAAGACTGGAACAGATATTACAGGGTGAACTCCATAGACTCACACAGAGCATGTCATGTAGGTGTGAGGCCGATAAACGCTCACGGAGGACATAAACGTTATAGAAGCCCTCAAAGTCCAATGAAAAGTACAGGATGAATGATTGATTCCACTTCGTTTTCGACACCTCTTAGATACATCAGTTCTTTTTATGTAAACAGTCCAGGATACAATGATGTTTTCTCGTGTACTTAGTTTATGAAAGATAAACGTATAATTTGGTAACGTACCCAGCTCTCAATTGTGGCCCAATGTAGAAGCGCAGACGCCCGAACTCATGTTACCCCAATTTTTTTGAGCAACATATTCAACAGATAATCCCATTTTCATCGTTCGAAATGTAATTTGTTTCTGACATTGATTAATCCTCTTTGAAATTCTGAAGGTAAGAGACATACACTATTTGATCAAAAGTGTCCGAAACCCAATTAGTGGACATTGATATAGGACAGGTATACCCTTCGCATTTATGATGGCTTGAGCTCTGAACGGGACACTTTCAGTGAGGTGTGTGGATGGCTGTGGACGAATGGCAGCCCATTCTTCCTCATGATACGAAGCCAGAGAAGGTATGCTTACAGATTTCTGGAGCTGTGTTATAGGTGAAGAGTTGTTATGGGGTGAAGAGTTGTATGGATTCCTTTGATAGGTTAGCATAGCACTACACAAAGGAAGCAGCTAATCGGGTAGCAGAATACTTGTGGAGTACACAAATCAAATCGTGTGCGAAGTAAAGACACTTCGACTGTCAGTATTTTGACAGGACGTTGTCGAAGTATTTGTAATAAATTTCCTGAACTTATCGCTCTCCGGGAAAGCTGTCGTGCTCAATTATTCTCGGAATCGAGACCTTGCTGAAACCCGAAGTAGAAAGCACCAAGGTCGAAATTGAGTATGACCGTAAGCTTATCTGGACGCGAGTAGCAGACCACCCGATTCTGCTGCACCAGTTTTAGAGTCATTCAAAGAAAGCCTACGCTCGGTAACGCGGAAATACCCAGAGCATGCAGTATTACTTAGAGGCGATTTGAATCTGCCATGTATATCGTGGTACGTCTATGGATTCGCTGCAGGTAGTACGGACAGACAGTCTTGCGAAGCAGTTTTGAACATATACTGTCACAGTATACAAGTGATGTGTTACGACAGTGAAAGGAACCTGTGACCACTGGAGGCAGTGCCACAAGGTCCTTCAAAAAATCGTGACACAACACACACACACAAATGTCATACTAACTAATCTAAATCCACCCAATTATGGAGGTTTAAACCTTTGAAACGCGCCGTGG
Organism: Schistocerca serialis cubense; assembly: GCF_023864345.2. Classification (NCBI taxonomy): domain Eukaryota; kingdom Metazoa; phylum Arthropoda; class Insecta; order Orthoptera; family Acrididae; genus Schistocerca; species Schistocerca serialis. The sequence goes on along the minus strand of NC_064639.1, from coordinate 793,257,666 downwards.
AAATAAATAAAACAGTGACTGATAATAATAAACTTGTTGTTTCATTTAATGTCAATAATAGTCACGGTAAAGCCTAACCAAAAATTTTCGCATTTAAAGTGATTGATGTACTTTCAAAAAAGAACGTACACATGTCGACAGGCCAAAGTTAGCAGAAATTCTTTCGTCCATAAGAAGCATACAACTTCCATAGTCGTACGTTAGCGAAAATTATTACCGAGAACTTGAGAAAATTCTGGCCATAATTAACATCACTAAGCGGGTCGAAGGCTTCTATCCAGTTACTTGTCGACCAGACTGGGGTCGCAACGGAAGACAGCAAAAGGAGGAGTGATGTTTTAAATTTTACATTTAAGAAATCATCCGCAAAGGAGAATCATACAAATAAACCGTCGTTAGACGTCGCATAGACTCCCGTATGCACGACATTGTAATAGGCATCCCTGGGGTGGAGAAGCAACTGAATGAGTTGGATACAAATAAGCTGCCAGGTCTAGAATTCGGTTTTATAGATAGTGGTCTGCGGCCATGGCCCCTTACTTAGCTTGCATTTACCGCATATCCGTCGTCCAGCGCAAATGCCAAGCGACTGGAAAAAGGGTGCAGGTGACATCTGTACGTAAGAAAGGTAAAAGAACGGACCTACGTAAGGACAGACCAATATTCTGAACATTGGTTTGCTGCAGAATTCTTGAGCACATTCTGCGTTCGAACGTGTAAAATATCCTTGAGGTGGAAAAACTTTTGTCCCCAAATCAACACGGATTAGAAAACATCGCTCGTGCGAAACCTAGCTTCCCCTTTTCTCATATCATATTCTACAAAAAAAAGGATGGAAGGCAGCAGGCAGATTAAATGTTCTTAGATTTCCGGAAAGCGTTTGACACGGTATCCCACTGCAGCATGTTAACGGATGTCCGAATAATCGGATTAGGACCACAGATATTTGAGCGACCCTAGTACGTTGTCCTCGACGGCAAGTGTTCATCAGAGACAAGGATTTTGACAGGAGTGCCCCAGGGAGTTATGGTAGGACCGCTATTACTCTGTTTGTACACAAATGATCTGATGGGCTGAGTGAGGAGCAACTTGCGGCTGTGTGCTGATGACGTTGTGGTGTACGGAAAGGTGTCGCCATTGAGTGATTGTAGCTGTAGGAGGATGCAAGATGACAGACATAACTTCTAGTTGGTGTGATAAATGGCAGCTAGCTCTAAATGTAGAAAAATGTAAATTAATGCGGATGAGTAGGAAAAACATACGCATAATATTCGAATACAGCGTTGGTAGAGTGCTGCTTGACACAGTAACACCGATTGTAGAGATAAGCGTAACGATGCAGCGCGATATGAAATGGGCCGTACCGGTTCGTTATAATTAAACTGATTGTGTTCTGAGTGTATACGTCGCGAGAGGCTGAAACATCATAGGCATGTTCATTAGTGAATAGTTCCACTTCCTGCCACCAGTTTAAAATATGGCGCTGTAATTAGTCAGAATGTGAAATGCTTCCTGTTTAGACGTCATTATACTGTTTGTCGCTTGGTGACCTGTGTTTATTTCTTCTGTGAAGTGGCTGTTGGTGTAAAGCATTAAGAAGATTGAAGTTTTCCGTACGAAATGGAATGGCTGTTGAGAAGAAATACCGTGCATGTTGATAAAGTTGTTTAATGAGAATGGCACGATAGTAGCGCTGCAATACTGGAATATCGCTGACAGAAACAGCTGCGAGGAGTCCCCATGTCAATATAAATGGGCTAAACAATACGATCAAGAAATTTGAAGAAACAGGCGAATTAGTTGGTGCAGCAGGAAGAGGGTGGCGACCAGTCCCATGTCAATTGTTGTAAAAGTTTCTGTAGCTACAGCCGACAGTGCATTAAATTCTGCAGCCAGTGCTCGAGCTGGGTCACGGCATTTGTTTCTCACATGGTCGTTTAAAACAATATGCGGCGCATTTTGCACTTGTATCCTTACAAGATTCAAAATGAGCACCAAATGAAGCCCCAAGATAGACTACAACGCCATGATTTTGCCCTTCGTTTTTTGACACACATGGAAATAGATGACATGTAGCTGGGGAATACCTTTTGGACGGGAAAGGCACATTTTACTCTGCACGATGACGTGAATGATGATGATGGTTTGAGGGGCGCTCCACTGCGCGATCATCAGCTCCCGTACAAAGTCCCAATTTTTAGGCAGTCCAATCTAGCCACCATCACGAATGATGATGATGATGATGATGACGATCAAATGATGAGGACAACACAAACACCCAGTCCCCGGGCAGAGAAAGTCCCCAACCCAGCCAGGAATCGAACCTGGGACCCCGTGATCCAGAGGCAGCAACTCTAGCCACTAGAACACGAGCTGTGATCGATGACGTGAACGCACAGTACTGTATCATATAGGGTCTATTTAGCCAAATGTTGTTCAGGAATATCCACGGTACTTAGTTTAGGTGACTGTGTGCTGTGGTTTCACAAGCGCCTTCATTCTCGGTCCGTTTTTCTTCAAGTATATGAACCCTACTTGCCTATTAAGTGTACACTGACTTCTGCGCATTATAAAGATCTCTTTGTGCAACACTTGATTCCAACTTTACAGGACCGCAACTGTGTCCACACCATCATTTTCATGCAAGATGGGCGACACTACGTGTTGTTACCAGGCGAAAAATTTCCTTTGAGAATCCTTCGGTAACGACAGCATCATCTCTAGGCAGTTTCAAGATGTGTAACCTTCCAGATCCCCCGATGTAAATACATGTGACTTCTGGTTGTGGGGATACCTGAAATATCATCTCAATTAGGGATATGCCGTGACTGTTACTGACGTGAAGGGTAGCATACGACAACATATCACTCTAATTACACCGGATATGCTGGGAGCAACTGTTAACCATATCATGTTACGGGTGAAGCATGTTGCTGAGTCAGGAAACAATACTGAACACACGTAACTTGTGAGCATATCCCAACAAATGTGCCAGAGCCACCGTTATAATGTGTTTGTCTATTCGTCCCCTTTTCTTGCGTCCACACAACATTCTGACTGCTTACAGCGCCATATTTTCACCTTATGGCAGAAAGTGGAACCATTATTTTTTCAGCATACTCCGTGCGCTCTATTATTTCTACCAGCATACTTCGCGATCGCACCTTGTAATGAACACAGCTACGATGTTTCAGCATCCTGCGATTTATACAGCCCGCACGGCAGTACTCGAAACACTGTCAGTTTTATTAAAACCATCCGGTATGTAAGCGTTGCAGATACGAATCGTGAATCATTCTAGCGACGATGTGAGCCGAAAATGAGAAAATACGCTTGCGTCAACGACGTTTACGAAGGGAAAATCGTTATAGCTCGGCGGTTGGGGAAGAGCGTCGGCAAAACTGGTCGGACGTTCGCTTATTACTATCATAAGCATATATGTGAAGTGGCTGTAAGCTGCGAAACCACGAGTGGACGGCAAGGTATTAAACGTCCGCGCCTTATTACACACTGCAGACGTCACAGATTTCACCGTTCAGTAAAACAGGGACAGCCAGTCATGTGTGTCGGGTCTCACGACAGAGTACAACCATGGTGAACACACAAGGGTCTTGGAACACGCTGCACATTCTTGAACATGAAGCGCCACAGTAGATTACTTGTATGTTCCCATGTTGCCCCCATCAATTATGATTGCAGTGGGCATAGGACTGGACTGCCAGTTAATAGAGACGAGTCGCCTGGTCAGATTAATCACGTTTCTTGCTACACCAGATGGTCGATGGTCAGATACGCTGCCATCCAAGCGAAAGGTTCCTCGAAATATGCACCACGCCACGCAGGCAGGCCGGTGGGGACAATATTAGATTATGGAGAAGGTTCACCTCGCTTCACTGAAATCTGTAACACTAATTTAAGGCGCCACGAGAGCTGTGGACATTACTGCGACCACCTGCAGCAGTTCCAGCTTGATATCTTCCCCGCTGGCGATGGCACCTTAAAGCATGGTAACCGTCAGTGTCACAAGGTCAGAATCGTGCTACAGTTGTTTGGGGAACATGATACTGAACTCACGTTGATGTCGTCATCACTAAATTCGCGTCTTAATCCGATGGAACACAGCTGGGACGACATCGCGTACTTGCTCCACATCCACAAACCAACGACTCGTAACTTACGGGGATTGCATGACACGTGCATTGACATCTGGTATCAGATGCGTCCGAAAAACTACCAAGGACTTGTCGAATCAATACCACGCAGAATCGCTGTTGCACTGCGTTGCAAAGGTGGCCACACGCTATGAATCATGTGGTCATAATGTTTTCATTCATCAGTGTGTGTGTGTGTGTGTGTGTGTGTGTGTGTGTGTGTGTGTGTGGTCAAAGGAATGGCTCGTCATCGCGCAACGCTCCATTGATCAGCTCAGCTCGACACCACAGCGTCTTGCAAAACGAAGCCTTCCTCCTCGGTATTGCCTTTGGCCTGACATTAAATCGACGGATTTGTCTGCACCTCATCTCAAAACATTCTGCTTTGGCGCCTTCAGTGTTTCTATCTGGACACTGAACTCTGCTCTGCACTTCTCAGTGAGAATGATGTCAAATGTAGGATATGTAAATATAAAAAAAGTTGCATAATTTGCTTACTTTCATTTTATTATGTAATACGGGATCTGGGGTAACTCATCAAACCGATCAAAAGTTTTTAGGGTGCAAAAGCGTGTGATAAGAATCATTTGTGGTGTAAATTCAACAACATCATGTAGAAACCTGTTCAAGGAACTTGCTGTTCTAACCACTGCTTCTCAGTATATTTATTCCTTAATAAAATTTGTAGCAAGTAATATATCTCTATTTCCAACAAATACCTCAGTACATAGTATCAATACTAGGAATAAGCAATAATCTACAGAAAGACCTAAAGTCACTTATCTTGGTCCAAAAATGGGGCCAATATTTAGGAACACACATATTAAATAAATTTCCAGCAATCAGTAAAAACTTGGTTTCAGATAAAGCACGGGTTAAACAGAGTTTGAAAGACTTTTCATAAGCAATTCCTTCTACTCTATAAATGAATATCTTAACAGAAACTGTCATGCCAGTTTAAGTAAAAATGTCTGTTGGATTTCAGTTTTAACAGCACTTTGTCACAACAGTCAAGATTAGGTTTTTTTTGTATGATAATTTTATTAATAGTGCATATCAACGTTTCATTCTGACAGCGTGTTAATTCTGTAAATATTAGCTGTTCCAGTTTACCGCATTGTATTCACCCATTTCGATAATCTCCTGACAAATGATCAGGATAGTAAGTACTATATTGCATTACACAGTCTATTCCCATTAATGTGGCTAATGCCTGTGTTAGACGTCAGCGTGCAATTATAATTATTATTCTCGTGTCAGAAACATACAAGTACATATACAGACATTTTACACAGTTATGATTAAATTGCTTCTGACAAAAAACTTGGCCACTTCCAGTGCATTTTCTGTTGCTTGTTGAGGATCATCTTCTGTACAAGGGACTGGAAACAATCGACACCGAAGCATGTGCCGAACTGTCTGCTCTTCTCCACAGTCACACCTAATATCATTTGGATCAGTGTATTCCTTTCTTGCCAGGTTAACTTCTGATCAACCAATTCCGGATCTCAGTCTATTCAGGGACTTCCAAGTTGTCCATTCCCCATTATTGCCTGGAAGTAAAGCTTTAACAACTCTTATCCAACCTGGGGGAAGGTAGGTCGTAGCCCTCCACAGTTGTAACCTAGGTTTCTTAGCAGTGCTTCTAAATTCCTTTGATGTCCTAAGGAAACTCTTCGTTGACTTCAGTCGTGCGGATGCAGTTCATGCCCATACAGAGGATGGGTAATTTCCTGTTCCACTGCCATTGTTTCCTTGTTCGCAGCTATCTCTCTTCGAACAGGTGGTGGTGCTATTCCTGTGAGGTGGTAAAGCCATTCGACTGGAGTGGATTTCAAGCAACCTGTTATAATCCTGCAGGCTTCGTTAAGAGCTAAATCCAGCTGTATGAGATGAACTATACCAAACAGGACAGGCATACCCTGCCGCAGAATAGCATAGTGCCGTTGCAGATGTTAGGGTTGTTTCAGGTTGACTACCCCACTGTGAACCGGACAGTTCCCGTAGGAGATTGTTCCTGCTGAAAACTTTCGACTTGCATTTCACGCAGTGCTTCTTGAAAGTGAGAGATCAGTCACTCCTAGGTATTTAGGAGTCTCATAGTTTTCCAGTTTCACCCCCGACCACACTATTTTCAACTTGCGAATAGCTGCCTTATTTCTCAAATGAAAAGCACACACTTGGGTCTCTGAAGGGTTTGGTTTAAGCTGGTTTGTGTTGTAGTTTAACCACTGTGTGCAATAACCACTCACAGACAGCAGGTGGCAGCACTATAATTGGAGGGTACATAAAGCGTGTGGGAGGGGAGAGGGACGTGGAAACAGTGCAGTCGCTGTCGTAATGCGGAAACGGAGTGATTTATCTGACGTCCGAAACGGAAATATCATTGGTTTTCGTGCTAAGGGTGGAAGTTTCAGTAAGCTGTTCGCGTGCCCCGTGGCTAAAGTATACCGTGCATGGCAAAATGGTGCTAACCAAACCCTGCACTGAGGTAACTGTGATGACAGGGGAGAACCACAGTATCGGAGATGGGTACGGGCGAACAGATGTGCAACTATTGAGCAACTGATCGCCAGATGAACCAAGGATACCAACAGTATCTCTTCAACGACAATTCAGCGAACACTACTGCGTTTGGGGCCCTGCAGCAGGCGCATAGTTCACTGACCATGCTTGCTGCTGTTCATCGATGTCCAAGGTCTGAAACTGCACCCGTATACCAAAACTGGACGTCCACTGAGTGAAGACAGGTGGCGTTGCTGATGAATCATGTTTCATGCTCAGTCGGCATGAAATGTCTGAAAGCAAACATCGAACAACAATCGTCGGAAGGGTGCAGCCCGGAGGAGGAAGCGTTATGGTCTGGCGAATGTTTTCGTGATGTCGTCATGCTAGAAGGCACAATGGGTCAACACAAGTATGCATCTAGCCCTCGGGACCATGTCCACCCTTACATGCAGTTTGTTTTTCCTAAGCACGATGGCATCTACCAGGAGGGCAATGCAACGTCTCACACAGCTCGCCGCGTACGTGAGTGGTTCTAAGAACATCAGGATGAGTTTACCGTACTTCCCTGGCCACCAGACACCCCGGATTTAAACACAATTGAGAATCTGTGAGACCATCTCGGTCGGACTGTTCGGGACGTGGATACCCAGTCGAGAAACGTAGCGCAGCACTGCAGTCAGCATGGCTCCACATCCGTGTCGGTACCTTCCATAACTTCACTGACACTCATGCTGCACATTTGGTAGCGGTGCGCGCTGCAAAAGGTGGTTATTCAGGCTTTTGACGGGTGGTCACATTAGTGGAGCTGGACAGTGTAATATTTTCCTTCAAGTATATATCTACTACCAGATGTTGAATGTTTCCATAATGTGCCCAGATTTAAGCCATTGTAACGTTTGCTTCACGTCCATAGTTTCACGTTACCACTGGTTATGTTTATCTTTAGCGTAAAGTCAAAATATTTGTGCAAATTCTGGAACCAGTATCGTAGAGGGCCTATTCTGCAGAATGCAGACAATAACGGAGGTGAAAGTGGTAGGTATCAATGGCAAGTGAAGAATTTTAAGGCTGGCCGGTGTGGCCGTGCGTTTCTAGGCGCTACAGTCTGGAACCGCGCGACCGCTACGGTCGCAGGTTCGAATCCTGCCTCGGGCATGGATGCGTGTGATGTCCTTAGGTTAGTTAGGTTTAAGTAGTTCTAAGTTCTAGGGGACTGATGACCTCAGAGTGCTCAGAGCCATTTGAACCATTTTTCTTTTTTGAAGAATTTTATTTCTGTTAACGGTAAATGGAGATCACATTCTTTAACGAGATCAACAAAACCTGTGCCGTGCACGTAGACAGCGATACGCCAACAGACGCTGCTAGGATGTCCCTAGAGCGTACCAGAGTTCACACCAGTCTGAACAGTCAATTCGGCGAGAATCCAAATGTACCGACAGTGGTTCGTCCAAGCAAGTAATCACATACACAGGAGTAACAAAGAAACCACTTACACAGGAAGCGATAGGAAAGTTTCCAAAGGACTAGTATCAGAAAGCTCAGTCACTGAATACAAGGGAAGTGGACTACTTCATAAATGCACTAGAGAAAGTCATCGACCCCTAAACTAGTAATGAAGAATGGCACTACAACCTATGCTACACAGTAAAGTTTTTTAAACTGTTTGCAATTCTAGGGTCTGCCGATGTGGCCGTGCGGTTCTAGGCGCTTCAGTCTGGAACCTCGTGACCGCTACGGTCGCAGGTTCGAATTCTGCCTCAGGCATGGATGTGTGTGCTGTCCTTAGGTTAGTTAGGTTTAAGTAGTTCTAAGTTCTAGGGGACTGATGACCACAGATGTTAAGTGATCGGAGCCATTTGAACCATTTTTTGCAATTCTAGCCAATAGTAAAATAGACGTTTCCATCTCTTTCTGTGCCGCCAGAGGTTCGAATGGCGTCAGAAATCAGGAGGAACAGAGCACCGCGCCTTAAGCGGAGCAGTTGGAAGAGCATTTTTGAGGGGCAATATAAGTTTAACTAGCTTAGCTGTTAACGTCAGTTACAGATGTCTACACAATACTGTGTCTGTATACTCACACCGAAACAAAGGCAAAATATCCATGTAAATGTAGGTCAAAAATACTTCGTGTTCTATTTGTTACTGAAATTATGAATTTCTAAAATCAGAAACTCAAACATTTGTTCAAAATATCTTCTGTATACTCCTACAAACACACGCATTTCCACACCTATGAAACCCGTTACATAAATTGCACAGCAACAACAGTTTCATGTGTTGGTTGGAATCGGAGGAAGAAATTTATTCAGAACATTCTTCTACAGTTGCTACATGACATACCCTGCAGTTAGGATGACGTATATGGGACCCCAGTACAGCCATGTGACATTGTTCGAGATGTCCTGAACTGCATGCCACCTGAAGCAATAGGTTTACGTTGCGAAGATGCTTCAAGAAAATTAATGGAAGCCTGTGAAACCATTCGACACCGAACAGGGGTGTCTAGAAGTGTGCGGCAATCCATAATTCAACCAGTGCTTCCATGTGCAGAAGCAATCGTAAAGCACTTTGTTTGTTTGTTACTTCTCCAATAACAAATTTGTTTCAGACCTAGGTTACTAAGAAATCTTTTGTGTGTTTTGTTCCGAGAAATCCGCACGTAAATTGTACAAAAGCATGTCAGATACACCTTGTAATTACAGGGCCTTTAATGATATAGAAATATTGTTTTGGGCGCGTGACAGTACAAAAAGCAAGCGACTATTCTGTTGTGTCGTCAAAGCTCGTAATGCTTTTTGGTGCTGAAATATTAGAGCAACTACCATTTCTTTTCGGTAGAACTATCCACAATTTTAACAATACGACGAACTCTCGAGAAGAGCAGTAGAGTAATATGATGCTTGTTATGGTCCACAGTGAAACGTTTCACAAAGAGGTGGACAATGTGTTAAAAATGAAGATCACAACTGACGGCACAAAACCTGCTTTGTAATGTAAACTAAACAGTAGGACTTCATTTTCAAATTAACCGCGTTGTGTGTCTTTTTCTTTTTTTGTAAATTATCAATTCAAACTTTAAATGGTTTCCTGTCACTACACTCCTCTCCCAAGAACACTCGAATGCCATTAAGAAAGTAAGCAGGTGCAACAAATATGAGACCAGTATTATTAACGCATTAATTTATTAAGACATGTAAAATAACAACAGCTACTTGCGGAAATAAGAGCGTTTGAAAGTAACCTCATCAGTCCTGAGCATAGTTTCTATGACTAAAAGTTTATATCAATGGTCACCGCATTGTTCTGAGCCAACTCTATCGTGTGCAAGTCCCTTCATCTCCGAATAATTAATCAGCCTATATCCTTGTGAATCTGCTTACGGTATTCCTCTCTTGGTCTCCCTCTACTATTTTTACCCCTGACACTTCCGTTCAGTACTAAGTTGCTGATCCCTTGATGCCTCAGAAGGTGTCCTATCAATCGATCCTTTCTTCTAGTCAGGTTGTACCACAAATTCCTGTTGTTGTTGTTGTTGTCGTCTTCAGTCCTGGGACTAGTTTGATGCACCTCTCCACGCTGCTCTATCCTGTGCAAGCTTCTTCATCTCCCAATACGTACTGCAGCCTACATCCATCTGAATCTGCTTAGTGTATTCATCTCTTGGTCTCCCTCTACGATTTTTACCCTCCACGCTGCCCTCCAATACCAAATTTGTGATCCTTTGATGCCTCAGAACATGTCCTACCAACCGATCCCTTCTTATAGTCAAGTTGTGCCACAAACTCCTCTTCTCCCTAATCCTGCTCAGTACCTCCTCATTAGTTTTGTGATCTACCTATCTAATCTTCAGCATTCTTCTGTAGCATCACATTTCGAAAGCTTCTATTCTCTTCTTGTCCAAACTAGTTATAGTCCATGTTTCACTTCCATACATGGCTACACTCCATACATGGCTACACTCCATACATATACTTTCAGAAACGACTTCTTGATACTTAAATCTATACTCGATGTTAACAAATTTCTCTTCTTCAGAAACGCTTTTATTGCCAGTGCCAATCTACATTTTATATCCTCTCTACTTCGACCATCATCAGTTATTTTGCACCCCAGATAGCAAAAGTAGTTTACTACTTTAAGTGTCTCATTTCCTAATCTAATCCGCTCAACATCACCCGACTTAGTTCAACAACATTCCATTATCCTTGTTTTGCTTTTGTTGATGTTCATCTTATATCCTCCTTTTAAGACATTGTCCATTCCGTTCAACTGCTCTTCCAAGTCCTTTGCTGTCTCTGACAGAATTGCAATGTCATCGGCGAACCGTAAAGTTTTTATTTCTTCTCCATGGATTTTAATACCTACTCCGAATTTTTCTTTTGTTTCCTTTACTGCTTGCTCAATATACAGATTGAACAACATCTGGGAGAGGCTACAACCCTGTCTCACTCCCTTCCCAACCACTGCTTCCCTTTCATGTCCCTCGACTCTTATAAATGCCATCTGGTTTCTGTACAAATTGTAAATAGCCTTTCGCTCCCTGTATTTTACTCCTGCAACCGTCAGAATTTGAAAGAGAGTATTCCAGTCAACATTGTCAAAAGCTTTCTCTAAGTCTACAAATGCTAGAAACGTAGGTTTGCCTTTTCTTAATCTAACTTCTAAAATAAGTCGTAGGGTCAGTATTGCCCCACGTGTTCCAACATTTCTACGGAATCCAAACTGATCTTCCCCAAGGTCGGCTTCTACCAGTTTTTCCATTCGTCTGTAAAGAATTCGCGTTAGTATTTTGCATCCGTGACTTATTAAACTGATTGTTCGGTAATTTTCACATATGTCAGCACCTGCTTTCTTTGGGATTGGAATTATTATATTCTTCTTGAAGTCTGAGGGTATTTCGCCTGTCTCATACAGTTTGCTCACCAGATGGTAGAGTTTTGTCAGGACTGGCTCTCCCAAGGCTGTCAGTAGTTCTAATGGAATGTTGTCTACTCCCGGGGCCTTGTTTCGACTCAGTTCTTTCAGTGCTCTGTCAAACTCTTCAAGCAGTATCATATCTCCCATTTCATCTTCATCCTCTTCCATTTCCATAATATTATCCTCAAGTACATCGCCCTTGTATAGACCCTCTATATACTCCTTCCACCTTTCTGCTTTCCCTTCTTTGCTTAGAACTGGGTCTCCATCTGAGCTCTTGATATTCATGCAAGTGGCTCTCTTTTCTCCAAAGGTCTCTTTAATTTTCCTGTAGGCAGTATCTATCTTACCCCTAGTAAGATAAGCCTCTACATCCTTACATTTGTCCTCTAGCCATCCCTGCTTAGCCATTTTGCACTTCCTGTCGATCTCATTTTTGAGATTTTTTTTTCCGTTTTGCCTGCTTCATTTACTGCATTTTTCTCCTTTCATCAATTAAATTCAACATTTCTTCTGTTATCCAAGGATTTCTACTAGCCCTCATCTTTTTACCTACTTGGTCCTCTGCTGCCTTCCCTCCTCATCCCTCAAAGCTACCCATTCGTCTTCTACTGCATTTCTTTCCCCCATTCTTGTCAATTGCTCCATTATGCTCTCCCTGAAACTCTGTACAACCTCTGATTTAGTCAGTTTATTCAGGTCCCATCTCCTTAAATTCCCACCTTTTTGCAGTTTCTTCAGTTTTAATCTACAGTTCATAACCAATAGATTGTGGTCAGAGTCCACATCTGCCCCTGGAAATATCTTACAATTTAAAACCTGGTTCCTAAATCTCTGTCTTACCATTATATAATCTATCTGATACCTTTTAGTATCTCCAGGATTCTTCCACGTATACAACCTTCTTTTATGATTCTTGAACCAAGTGTTAGCTATGATTAAGTTATGCTCTGTGCAAAATTCCACCAGGCGGCTTCCTCTTTCATTTCTTACCCCCAATCCATATTCACCTACTGCGTTTCCTTCTCTCCCTTTTTCTACTACCGAATTCCAGTCACCCATGACTATTAAATTTTCGTCTCCCTTCACTATCTGAATAATTTCTTTTATTTCATCATACATTTCTTCAATTTCTTCGTCATCTGCAGAGCTAGCTGGCATATAGACTTGTACTACTGTCGTAGACGTGGGCTTCGTGTCTATCTTGGCCACAACAATGCGTTCCTTTTCTTGCAAATTCTGTTCAGTACCTCCTTATAAGTTACATGATCCTCCCGTATTATATTCAGCATTCTTCTATAGCACCACATTTCAAAAGCTTCTATTTCTTTTAGTCTAATCTATTTATCGTCCATGTTTCAATTCCATACATGTCTACACTCCATATAGATACTTTCAAAACAGACTTCCTAAAACTTGAATCTATAATCGTTTTTAACAAATTTCTCTTCTTCAGAAACGCTTTTCTTGCCATTGCCAGCCTACATTTTATATCTTCTCTACTTCGGCTTTCGTCAATTATTTTGCTTCCCAAATAGCAAAATTCATCTACTACCTTGGTGTTTCGTTTGCTAATCTATTTCCCTCAGCCTCGCCTGCTTTAACTCGACTGCATTCCAGTATCATTGTTTTGTTTCTGTTGATGTTAATTTAATATCCTCCTTTTAAGTCACTGTCCATTACGTTCAACGAATAGTCGTTGTGCATCACGAAGAAGTTTACTATTGAAATTTCGAGTGAGTACTTTCCGGGAAGAGTCGAACAACATATTATTTCCTCCCAAATACATCTCGCCAAATTACTACGACGAGAAATATCGAGAAATTAGAACTCTAGTGGAACAAGGAAGGAGCTATCTGTTAGTAATACAAAAAGTACTCTTTGCCACACACCGTTAGGTGCCTTGCGGAGTGTTGATGTAAATATAGAACGTCTGACTTCAGGGCTCCAAAAATATGGAAACTGAATCGGGAGGTGAGTGGACTATATGGAGGATGCGAAGGGCTTTCCAGAAAAACTATCACTGCGTCGTCGAAACAAGCTTGAGTACTTGCGGCGGGTTAGTAAGGAAGTTTTTGTTTCCATTGTTGTTAATAGGGTAAGGCACTAAGTTTTATTTGCGATAATACAAGTAGAGATATACAGGGTGGTCCACTGATCGTGACTGGGCCAAATATGTCACGAAATAAGCGTCAAAAGAAAAAACTACAAAGAACGAAATTTGTATAGCTTGAAGGGGGAAACCAGATGACGCTATGGTTGGCCCGCTAGATGGCGCTGCCATAGGTCAAACGGATATCAACTGTGTTTTTTTAAATAGGAACGCCCATTTTTTATTACATATCGTGTAGTACGTAAGGAAATATGAATGATTTAGTTGGACCACTTTTTTCGCTTTGTGATAGACGGCACTGTAATAGTCACAAACGTATAAGTACGAAGTATCACGTAAGGGTATTTGCTTCGTGATACATTACCCGTGTTAAAATCGACCGTTTACCAATTGCGGAAAAGGTCAACATCCTGTTGATGTATGGCTGTTGTAATCAAAATGCCCAACGGGCGTGTGCTATGTATGCTGTTCGGTATCCTGGACGACATCATCCAAGTGTTCGGACCGTTCGCACGGATAGTTACGTTATTTAAGGAAACAAGAAGTGTTCAGCCACATGTGAAACGTCAACCACGACTTGCAACAAATGATGATGCCCAAGTAGGTGTTTTAGCTGCTGTCGCGGCTAATCCGCACATCACTAGCAGATAGATTGCGCGAGAATCGGGAATCTCAAAAATGTCGATGTTGAGAATGCTACATCAACATCGATTGCACCCGTAGCATATTTCTATGCACCAGGAATTGCATGGCGACGACTCTGAACGTCGTGTACAGCTCTGCCACTGGGCACAAGAGAAATTATGGGACGATGATAGATTTTTTGCACGCGTTCTATTTAGCAACGAAGCATCATTCACCAACAGTGGTAACGTAAACCGGCATAATATGCACTATTGGGCAACAGAAAATCCACGATGGTTGCGACAAGTGGAACATGATCGACCTTGGCGGGTTAATGTATGGTGCGGCATTGTGGGAGGAAGGATAATTGACTCCCATTTCATCGATGGCAGTCTAAATGGTGCAATGTATGCTGATTTCCTACGTAATGTTCTACCGATGTTACTACAAGATGTTTCACTGCATGACAGAATGGCGATGCACTTCCAACATGATGGATGTCCGGCACATAGCTCGCGTGCGGTTGAAGCGGTATTGAATAGCATATGTCGTGACAGGTGGAGTGGTCGTCGAAGCACCATGGCCCGCGCGTTCACCGGATCTGACGTTCCCGGATTTCTGTCTGTGAGGAAAGCTGAAGGATATTTGCTATCATGATCCACCGACGACGCCTGACAACATACGTCAGCGCATTGTCAATGCATGTGCGGACATTACGGAGGGCGAACTACTCGCTGTTGAGAGGAATGTCGTTACACGTATTGCCAGATACATTGAGGTTGACGGACATAATTTTGAGCATTTATTGCATTAATGTTGTATTTACAGGTAATCACAAAGGTACATGTATGACACTGGAACACACGAAATAAAATGTTCAAACGTAAATACGTTCTGTATTTTAATTTAAAAAACCTACCTGTTACCAACTGTTCGTCTAAAATTGTGAGGCCGGCCGCGGTGGTCTAGCGGTTCTAGGCGCTCAGTCCGGAACCGCGCGACTGCTACGGTCGTAGGTTCGAATCCTGCCTTGGGTATGGATGTGTGTGATGTCCTTAGGTTAGTTAGGTTTAAGTAGTTCTAAGTTCTAGGGGACTGATGACCACAGATGTTAAGTTCCACAGTGCTCAGAGCCATTTGAACCATTTTAAAATTGTGAGCCATATGTTTGTGACTATTACAGCGCCATCCATCTGTCACAAAGTGAAAAAAGTGGTCCAACTAAAACCTTCATATTTCTTTATGTACTACACGAATATGTAATAAAAATGGGGGTTCCTATTTTAAAAACCGCAGTTGATATCCGTTTGACCTATGGCAGCGCCATGTAGCGGGCCAACGATACCGCTATCTGGTTTCCCCCTTCAAACTAGACGAGTTTCGTTCTTTGTGGTTTTTTTCGTTTGATGCTTATTTCGTGACATATTTGGCCCGGTCACGATCAATGGACCACCCTGTACAGCGGTAATTAATATCGCTGTAGTAAAAAAAAAAAGTTTCCCTTTTCTTTCAATTTCTTTTGCAAGAGAATAACAAAATTAAATTTAAGAAAAAACATCTCTCAGTATTGATTTCCTTTTATTACAATACTCCATTTCTGGGATCAGCTGTTGAAAGGTTTACTGTAGAATGTCGTGCCTCGTTGATGGAGGAACGGCAACTTCGTTAATGGATTTTTCTGTTTTGCATCTGGTGTACATCGCTGATATTTCAGATGAAGTACGAAGTGGCGTATATGAGGCAACAGTTACCTGTAAATTACCTGTAAATACCACATTAATGCAATAAATGCTCAAAATGATGTTCGTCAACCTCAATGCATTTGGCAATATGTGTAAGGAGAGGTGTTGAATACGATGACATTTTTCCAATCTTCTATTCCAACTTAGGAAATTTTAATAACTATTTGAGATGAATGAGTGTGAGATATTATGCTCGTAATACATATGGAGATCTTGCACGTCTACATTGACAACAATGTTTTGTCTGTTCATTTCTCCAACTTTTTTTCCTATTTTTGAAACCCAAAAGATCTCCTTCCATTACAAAGTTGTTTTATTGATAAAAACAAAAGCTTTCGTGAGCTCTACTTACTACACGAACTGTGCATCAACTAAATGGAGGAGATCCTGATGAAAGGCGCTTGGGATGGCAGATGGAAGGACTTCTTGGTACAAAGGCCATGCTCCATCTTATCCGTGTATGGATATTTGATAAAATTTTTCCATAATTTGGCACTTGGGACAAGTCTAGGGACGTCAAATAGAGTAGCTAGAACACAATAGAAATGACACCATACTTTATTAAAGAAATGATATTTCCCCTCTTCATGTATGCGGGTGGCAAAAAAACCGTTGTTTGACAGTTTATTTGTTGTTTCACACGAGAGATGCAGAACAAGGGTGCACTGTATTCGTAGTTTGTTCGTCACCATGCACTTTCGCTAACGCCTGCCCAAAGCATAGTTCATATATTGGAAAAAGTACCATCTGACGATACAAATCAGCTGTTCTGTAGCTATAAACAGCTAATGATGAGACGCATTTCCTTAACTCGTTGCCCTGCAGAAAGCAGAAACATGTAAGCATCAAAAGCGCCCGCCCTATGAATTAGGTCAATCTGTTGGTTTGTTTGGAACGCATAGGTCGTCATTATAGAGGCTATCATCAACGTCGTTTTAGCTCTGTGGTTTTTAGAAGCTGGGTTATATTTCCGATCTACGAGTTTGTGGTGAAGAAGGCAGGGCAGCTTTGGTGACGACGTCGGTGTGACAGAACGCAAAGCCGCGGAAGTCGCAGCGCTGCACAGTGATTAAACTGCACTCCTTTGTACCGCCAGCGCTGGGCCCCATTTACGGTTAGGTTCTCGGCGGGCGCTCTCATACCGGACATGAATATTGCAGCGGCGCGAGGCGCGCTATCGATTATGTCCGACAGTCCGATGGTCGCCGACTAGGTCGATCGCTCTGTCGAACGTAGCTAGCCGCTGAAGCGCTACAGTCTCGACCTTGAATTTTTTTTCCTTGAGCTGTCCATTCCGTGTATCGTTTAGCCCTTGTTTACTGTCTAGCGACTCTGCCACAGAACAAGCAGATTCTGTGTTGCATCAGTCACCCCTGCGTTTTCACAGCAGCGCCGGCTTTATCTCAGACCACTTAACTGACATTATCCAGGCTGGAAAGGCATTAGTCAAATGGTTCAAATGGTTCTGAGCACTATGGGACTTAACATCGGAGGTCATCAGTCCCCTAGAACTTAGAACTACTTAAACCTAACTAACCTAAGAACATCACACACATCCATGCCCGAGGCAGGATTCGAACCTGCGACCGTAGCGGTCGCGCGGTTCCGGACTGAAGCGCCTAGTACCGCTCGGCCACCGCGGCCGGCAAAGGCATTAGTCCTACATGTCGTGCCTCCATTAAATCTTCCACCCCGAAAGTTTTTAGCCACTGTTCTCACCTAAACATATAGTGCTGTGACATTCCTTGTCCAAAAATAACTAATTCATAACTCGTTTCTACGTCTCATCGCATCCATGTCATTTTCGTACGTTTTGCTATGTCCTCCGTCCAGCTTCCATTACGTCCTATCTCTTGGAATCCAGCAAAGAACTTTCTTAGTCCCATTCCCCTGGCTACATGTGCTGTCCATTTAATTTTCCTGTTCCCTAAACTGTTTTGCGTTTCCTATCTCTCCCAGTAATATCCCACATGCATCGGTATTAATCTTTGAAAAATCCTGGGTCTTTGAATGGTTTTCGCACTGAAAATCCATGTGTCAGCAACGGTTATACACACTGACTAAATTTTGAGTTACAAAGACATTGGAAGTATCGTTTTAAAAACCCTACTTAGTTTACTACAACAACTACAGGCTATTTTTACTCTTATGTTTATTTATTCTTGTCCATTCAGTCATTGTCTTCAACTGACATAAACGTAAAACAACTCATCCACTGCTTCTTAGACAGCACTGTTAAATCGTACAATTTTCTTTTGTATATTCTGGCAACACATTATTTTCATCTTATCCTAATTGATATTGAACTTGCTCCATTAAGGTATTCCGTTCGTCGTTGCTTATCTGCACTAGAAGTAAAGAGGGCACTGATTTATATCGACTGAAAATTGCTTGATATATGTATTAAAATTAAGGAAAACCTCGCCAAACTCATCAAGAAAAAATTTGAAAGCAGAACAGTATGAAGTTAGACTGTATGCTAGCTCATTCTACTGTAAGTAGCCTGTTTGCATGTTGGCAGCGAATAGACAGTGTTAGTATTGGATAGAGAAGTGTATGGACATGTTTTTCTTAGTGTAGACGGTGTGTTGGTAGAACATGCATTGTAAAGTGACACGCAAGAAAATGTAAAATGAGGATGGATGTTGGTGGTAATGTTTGGGTTGTGGAATTATTGACAACTATATAATTTTTAGAACTAGATATCACATGAATAAGGCAAAATTTTCTAAATACATTGTTTGCTCTTCAACAAAGTCTTTCTTTTGCTATCCATATGCCTCCTAGTAGTTAGAGTCTATAGTAGTTAGAATCTTTTTATTTAGCTGGCTGTAGTTGCTGCTTGCTGTAATTGCTGTAGTTCGTGTTATGAAGATTTTCAGTGAGGTAACTAACTTATTAAAAATGCGGTTCGTGATTGAAATGAGCTTAGGCAGTTAACAGAGTTAAAGACAGTTTAATATTTATTTAATTTAATAGTTTTTGGATTTTTATTATTGTTAGAATTTCTTGCAATTCAGGGCCATTCTTTTGTGTTAATTACTGAAAGTCATGTTGTCACAGTAAAGCAGTCAGATTGCGTTGTGATTGTACGTTGTGGTAATAAATGAATAGGTTAAGGTTAAGTTGTCTTTGTCAGGGAAAATTCTGTGGGTCAGTGTTTAAATGATGAAAATGTAAAGACAGAGTTTCACCTGGCGACCCTTAGCCGAGGATACTTCACCGGATGCTTCTGATTTCCTTGTTGCTTGAATAATTAACGCACGACCAGAAATTAGTTATTGTTTACTGTAGCACGTAATTGTATGTATGGAATTTCCATTGTAGTTGTAATTTCTTATTTTTGTACTGTATTGTCATGAGCAAAGTATTTGGAGCATGCATGTGGATTTGCATTAAATATCTCGCAGTCGCCTTTGCTAATAATTAGCTATTTCTTACTTTCAGTGCTGTATTAGTCCATTTGTAATTGAAATTGTTTATTGTGTGTTATTATGCAAAGTAGTGTCATAACCATGGCGAGTCCAAAACGTTAACACTAGGATGCAAAACAAATTGGTAAATGACAGTGACGACGAGCGTAGCTTATTAGCACCACCTAGTAACGAACTGACGAACGTTAAACATAATAATTTGGTAATAGTACGTAGGGAAATGGATCAGACAGTAAATAACGGGGTACAAATTGACGATTGGTCGCTCACAGTTCGCCACAGGAATGCGAAATAACAGAACAAAATCTTGCAAATACAGTAGATTCAGGTTTTGCATCAGTACACTTATCTCAATTAAGTCAAGACACACTCTCTGCTCTTCAAAATACGAATACTACCGGTTCAAACGCACTGACGAAAAACGCAACTGAACGTGTTTCAGTCACTAACGCATTATTATTGCAATTGATGCAAAAAATTGATCAAACAGACCAAAAGTTAGACACAATGAAACAAAATCAGAAACAAACACAGCAACAACTTCAAAAGTTAGACACACTTGAGCAAACACTTGAAAAAGAACGCGTAAAGACTTAACCACTGAGACACACAAAATCGAATCGAAATATCAAAACATTTCTGAAGACAGAAAAACCCAAATTTGTGAGCATTTTCAGCCTATTTTTTCGCGACATGAAGACACATTACAGAACCATGAAGGAGCAATATAAGAACAGCAGACTGTTGTACACGAAAATCACGACACCTTGCTGGCTAAAATTGGCTCTGTTGCATCTATCGATACGGTTGCGCAACTTGTAAAAAATCAAGAAAACTTAAAGGACACTGTAGATACGATTACGACACAAATGTAGCCTCTAAAACGTGGCTCAGAAAAACTCACGGAGGAAATCAACACATTATCGGAAAAAGTAGCCGAACTTTCGAATAGGTTAACAAATTAATCTACGAAGGTAGATGATAATTTGAATGATACAAGACCGGTAGCCTTTACTGACACAGAGGAGTACGAGAAAATTAGGAAATTTAAACATAGTAAGAAACAAATTAATACGCAACACAAAAGTGAAATACGGAAGTACAAGATCAGTTGGTACAGGTCAAACTATGTCTTTACATTTTTTTCATTTACGCATTGACCTACAGAATTTTCTCTGACAAAGACAACTCAAGCTTAACCTATTCATTTATTACCCACAATATACAAGCCCAACGCAATCTGGCTGCTATACAGCGACAACATGACTTCCAATAATTAACACAAAAGAATGGCCCTGAATTGCAAGAAATCCTAACAATAATAAAAAATCCAAAAAATATGAAACTATTTTCAACTCTGTTAATTGCCTAAACTCGTTTCAATCACGAACTAAATTTTTTTTCTAAGTCGCTTACCTCACAGAAAATCTTCATAACACGAACAACAGCAAGCAGCAAAAACAGCCAGCTAAATAAAAATATTCTAACTACTATAGGCTCGAACTACTAGGAGGCATATGGTTAGCAAAATAAAGATTTTGTTGGAGAGCAAACAATGTGTTTAAAAAAATTTACCTTATTCATGTGACATCCAGTTCTAAAAATTAAATAGTTGTCAATAATTCCATAACCCAAACATTACCAACAAAATTCTATCCACATTTTACATTTGCTTGTGTCTCACTTAATAATGCATGTCCTATGAACACAGAATCTCCATTAAGAAAAACATGTCCACACACTTCTCTATCCACTCGCTAACTGCTAGTCCGTCCAACCATAGAATCTCTTGCCGAGGGGGCAGACAGCTGTCAGCGATATTAACACAGTCTACGAGTATAGCGCTGCCAACATACAAACAGGCTAGTTACACTCCATCCACTACCACTGCTAAAAGGGTTTATGAGTCTCGAAATATAGTCCCCATAAAATATATTATAGTTCTTCGAGCAGCTATTTAAATCTGTGTGCTACCCGTCGTCGAATGTACATGTAATAAATCCGAGTTAAATCACACTTACACCTTATTTATTAGGCACAATGCGTTTTGACGTCATCATCATATTTTCTTAGCTCGCACTTCACGGTTGATCTGCGAAATAATAACCTGGATGGTTCACAATAAAGTGTTACAGGAGGCTAGAGACCAAATCTGAGGCACTTCCACATATAGATCACATTACAAGATCTACTTATAAAACCTCAGCGATTCGGAAATCTGCAATTGCCCGCAACATATACATCAAGAACTGCGGTATGAAAGAGATTGTTGGCCGTTTCACTGTTTCACACATAGAAATTAATGGAAGAAGTTTTGGCTTTCCCTTTGATGATCACCTTACAAAACAGACTTCCACAGTCCCAGATAACTTAAAAATTTGTGTGAAATACTTTTGCCAGTCTGTGGAATAATCAGCTGCAGCAGCCAGCTTCTCTGGAATTTCATAAAATAGGAACTTTTTTTTTTTACCTGTCAGTGAAGAATGAAAATGCTACCGTGTGTGTAGTGTACCTAACAAAAGATGAAACTGTTCCCAAGCTGAAGAATGGTAGAGCGCTACAATGCTATACTAGGCATGATTCTGCTGGTACGCTTTTGAGTTCCTCCGAATTCTGCGCCAGTAATAAGCAGAACTACGGTTCAATGTGGATTTCAAACCATAGCGCAGCTTGCCATTTTTCACTTACGCAAAGCATTGATAGAGATGAAAAGACCGACAAGTGACCTTGGACCGACAGAAAACTGAACTCTGAAGATTTCAATTCGGAGTGTGAAACTTAGTCAGCGAACAACTTTCTAAGTTTGTATGCGATGCTTACAAGTCATGCCTTTTACGTTAGTGGAGTACACATGAAATGTATTTTATGGTACTTGGTAGGTTGAATAAGCCAACGTTTCCACCTTTGGATTTATGTCTTACCCTATGTGCTCTAAACGTTGTGCTATGTTATCAAACATTCCCCTGCACACTTGTTATCCTCTTCCGTGCCCCTCGCCCCCCCCCCCCCCCCCTCCCCACCAAATAAATAATAATAATCACTAGTTTAAATATTCTCACAATCTGTTGAATTTTACCTTCTATATCCATTTCATTTCTATCATTTTTCTGCAGGCCTACAGCGGATTTCAGTTTCATCTAATATACATTATTCCGTGTCTCTCACTGAACATTCCTAGTCTGTATAGCTCTGAATGTAATTAGACGATATTTTGTTCGCATTTTATCTGAATAAGTATTGTAAAATTTTTCATTTATTTTACATTCTGTTTCAACATACTCGTAGTTCATCACAGAGTGTCTACCACAGGCAACAGTAATTCTCTATTACTCTCTAAAACTACTGCCTTTTATTTTCATGCTCATATTTTCACTTTAATCCTTACACATCACTATATTCTGGGCCGCCACAACAGGCTAGTATTTAGTGTTACATAACTAACTTTAAAAGACGTTGTGCAGGATACATTAGTAGAATAATTTAATTTGACTCAGTAACAAAATTAAACTAATTTTAAAAGTTACATAAAATTAGCACATGTTTACACCGAATAAGAAATGTAGAATATCTGCCACCTGCTTTTTCCATTGGCACTCTGTGTTTCTGTACAACTCTTTTTTTATAACGAAACTTGCCATAAGTTCTGTAAACCTATATCATCAAAATATTCCCTGTTCTACTCCGTTACTAGCCATGTCATATACACAAAGCGTCTACAACAGCTTACCATTGCGAAGACAAGACACTCGAATTATATGTTCTTTGAAGACATATTTCGGCACAATATTGACACCCTGATGACGCTATTTCCCCTGTTTTGAATAAATCTGTAGATTGTGGTCTTTGAGCCAATTTAAATAACTCACTCTCCCAGTATATCTCCTGCAGTAGTAAACTTCGGTATCCTCAGCTAATAATCTGTAGCTTATTACAAAATGTAAAAGATAAAATCCAGCAATCATCAATCTGAAAATCATTAGCGGTCTTCTAAAGGCACCTGTGCTATTAGATAAACGTCTTCTGTGCTTTTCTGTCGTCTATGGTGGGTATTAGCACGGTGGAGAACTGAATGAATAATGTGAAAAGATTGTAGACAAGAATCTATCGAGGCTAGTAAGCTATTACGATGCAGCCTTGTGAATTAGGACGTATATTAAAATATTGTCTGCCTATTGCGACTGGTCCACTCACATGTTTTAACGCAGATGTGCTTATGACCGGAATGTGCGTCACGAAGCTTAAACGCTCATCGAGATACATGCTGTCAATGTCTGACTTGTTTCTGCCTTCGCTCTTGCAAGGCCTTGCAGATAGAGTGTAAAAAAGAGATCCGTCAGCACCAGCTGACACAGACTGCCACATACACGACATAATATGGATTTAACTGATAAAACAACTCACTGTACCTTAACGGAATACATTTAAGTGAAAGTAAAAAAGCAGACATATTGTTTTCCTCGAGGGGTATGAGTTGGGCAAAAAGTTGTGGCAACACGGTTGTAATTCACACAAGACTATCTCGGTCAAATCTCCCACAGAGATGGAAGGCGGCGCACATCGTCTGCGGATGCATTGCTGTCGATGTCTCGCAAGAACCGCCTTATTGCACGGATGATTTCGTCTCTTGTGTTGTAGTGTGTGACACGAAGAGGTGCCTCCATTTTGACCTACAGTACGTAATCGCATGGACCCATATCGGGTGAATACGGTGGATGTTCTGTTATCTCCCACCCCCATGTACGAAGTAGCTTCTGTACAGAGTTCTCCATGGGGCAGCGTGCATTGTCATGGAGGATGATGAGATGCAGTGCCATAAGGAAACATTGTTGTGAGCTCTGACATGTACCGCTTCAGTCTTGATCCATGCAGGTTGTTCGTGTTTCGTAAACATACTGTTAGGGCGCCTCAACTGACTTCCCGCACTTTCAGACCGTACATCCAGCAACCGACCCAAACGCAGCCGTCGCCGCTCACTGCACTAGGAGAGGTCCATTAATTATGTGAGCTCAAAATGGGCCGGGGGGGGGGGGGGGAGGACTTCCGGCAAAATCTCACCAAATCACGTTTGAAAGGGGAGGGGGACGTCAATGAGGAGCTCACGTCAACATTTTGATTCAGAGAATATACATTCCTATAAACGATAACATTTTGTTTTATAAAATTAATCCCGAGCATAGACAGTATTAAAGTCCCCACCAGCCTTTATGGCCTCTCTGAATTGAAACGAATGCTTCACAGATGTGCATGCTAGGGGGTCCCCAATTTGAAACAAGTGTCGCACAAGTGTCAGATTTTACTCGAGGAGTTCACTGCCGGGCCGGTCGAAATCGCAGCGTGATATTCTGCAACGCATATAAAGCCGCTGTTATTGTGTTCAGTATCAATTTGTATCAGAACTTTTATAATGTGTATGTTAAGCGGCAGACCGACAAGTCGAAACACACATCCGAGGAAGAAGTTAATCGTTTGTAGATGGAAGCTAAGCTGATATTTACCGACAAGTTGCACAACACGGATCATTTGAGGCCAGTGAAGATATCCTGTGCTCCGATCTAAAGTCACTGAGTGGCTACTTTCGCAAATGGAGACTGCAGCAAAACCCGAACAAGACGGAATCATCATGCATCCACCTTTTCAACCACTCAGCAGGAAGAGACCTCCATGCTATCTTTGAAGGGAAACACCTTAAGCATAACAAAAACTCCAAATAAGTAGGAGCTGCAATGGACACGACCCTCTCTTACAAGGAGCACCTGGCAAGGACTGCAGGCAAAATGAGGACAAGAAACGACATCAACCATAAATCGTGCGCTACTTGGGGCTCCACAGCAGACGCACTCCGCACATCAGCAATTGGCCTTGTCTATTTAGTGGCAGAATACTGGGCTCCAGTATGTATTAATACCCCTTACACAAACAGAATTGATATGGTATTACAGGACACCGTGCGCATCATAAGCGGCACAATGAAATCTACCCTTACCATACAGCTGCCAACCCTGAGCCATATACCACCACCAGAGATACGGCGAAAAAAATGCTCTCCTCGGAGAATGCAGCAAGTTAATTAATAACTCTCAGCTGACCTGGATAGCAGGAGACTTAAATCGAGCAAACCATCGCTACTCTCTGCGAAAGGGATGACGACCTCGAACTTAGACATCTACACTCGCTGGAAACAACACTGGCGAAAATTCTGCCCAACAAAATGCCAATGCTTCGTAATAAATTAGAAGCTGCTCAGCTTCAGTCAGTCACGCAAAGTGTGGTTCAAAAATGGCTCTGAGCACTATGGGACTTAACATCTGTGGTCATCAGTACCCTAGAACTTAGAACTACTTAAACCTAACTAAACCTAAGGACATGACACACATCCATGCTCGAGGCAGGATTCGAACCTGCGACCGTAGCAGTCGCGCGGTTCCGGACTGCGCGCCTAGAACCGCTAGACCACCGCGGCCGGCACGCAAAGCGTGGCCAACTGTAAATTGCATACGCACTGGCCACGGAAGAAGTGCTGACACCCTCTACAAATGGGGAAAGATGCCAACTTGTGACTAGGGTACTGAAAAAGAAACAATCCAGCACGTAGTAGAAGAATGCTACTGTGTTTGTGTGAAATCTTATGGGACTTAACTGCTAAGGTCATCAGTCCCTAAGCTTACACACTACTTAACCTAAAGTATCCTAAGGACAAACACACACATCCACGCGCGAGGGAGGACTCGAATCTCCGCCGGGACCAGTAGAAGAATGCCCCGTTCGAGTTTACAAGGGGTCCTTCATCGGCTTCCTAGCTGCAACAGAGGAGGCTATCGATTACATGCAGTGTCTGGATGTGAGCTTGTAATTAAATTGTATACAAAGCGCATAAGTATAGCGATGTACGCCATGCGATGAATGAATAAATCTTACTATTAGTGGGTTCCTTAACTTCTTTTCTTGTACGTTACTGTTTATTTTTCAAGAAGTCCACTTGAGGCCAATAATGACTCTTTAATGTTCATGGAGTTTTAACTAGACGAAACAGAAAGTACGTTGAATTACAAATAGTTCCCTTTCCATACACAGCCATGTGCTGCTGCCGCTCGTGTCAGCAACTCTCTGCAGCTCCCCCTTCATTTTCAGCCTTGAATTGCTCCTCAAATCCTTTCCCCATTTCCACTCCACTCTCACCCCCTGCGACGATGTCGTTCCGCCTTCTGACAGTCCTGTCGTGCCGAATATTCATAATGTTCATTTACATGATAATAGGAAACGCAAGGACGCAGGAGGTGAAATCCACGCTGATTTTTTAATGGTATAATGGCGCCAAAGAGCAGCGTAAATTCGAGGACACTCGACGAGTTGGACTCTGAAAGGAAAAAGACATCCATGTATTATGATTCAGCAGCAGTAGGAGCAAGTTTCGAAGCGAGAAAAGGCGCTCGGACGATATCAATCAATGCTTCCAGCATATCTAGAGTAAAAACGATAATGTATTTAACAATGAGATGAAAACATAAAAGAAACTGTGAATAAATCTTAAAATTTGATAAATAAGTAATATAAAGACGAAATAATATAGGAAAGAACATCACAGAAGCGCACAACAGTGGATGAAAGGACAACACTGAAAGAATTGTCATTACAGATTTTCCCTTTAAAAACAATTAATTCCGTGGTAGCCCAAACACAAAGTGTCTTTGTTGCAAATTGAGAAACCTGGCAGTGCTATGACATTACACATAAGTAAAGCTAAAGCTCAAATAACTTACGGGAATGCAGCAGTGTGATATCATCGACAATCGGCGATATTTCGACAGGTGCACACTCTGTTATTTTCAATGCAGTTTCTATGGTCAATAACAACACGGAGTTCCTGAAATGCACTTAAAGCTACTGGAATAGTTTTATTAAGGAAACTGTTTAGATTATTAAAAATGGAGACTGAGGTTTTTGCTTAAATTCTGTGTGGGATCCTACTCTCTGTCTGGTCAAACAACAGAGGGACGGAGTTAATGGCCGCGCGGGATTAGTCGAGCGGTCTTGGGCGCTGCAGTCATGGACTGTGCGGCTGGTCACGACGTAGGTTCGAGTCTTCCCTCAGGCATGGGTGTGTGTGTTTGTCCTTAGGATAATTTAGGTTCAGTAGTGTGTAAGCTTAGGGACTGATGACCTTGGCAGTTAAGTCCCATAAGATTTCACTCACTCACTCACACACACACACACACACACGGAGTTAATGGTACCTCATCCGTTGGTTATTAATATTCACTATCGATAACTTGAGACGTTGGTCATCTTTGATTCCATAATGGCGCTAGTATTTACTGAGTGTGTGTGTGTGTGTGTGTGTGTGTGTGTGTGTGTGTGTGTGTGTATGCGCGCGCGCGTTATCTTTCCGCGTGTGCTCTGCATACTGAGGTTTCAAAATTCCTTGCCTAGCTCACTGTTGTTGCACTTGTGCCTTGAAAATGACAGGTTGTGCACCGGTCGAAATATCGAAGATTATAGAAGATGTCACCTGGTTGCTTTCCCGTAAGTTATTCGAACATTTTATACGCCGAGAGAAACTAAAGTTTCATAGATGTAGAGCTGTCATCAGATCCTGTAGGTTGATTTGAAATTTGGAAATTTGTGGTAAGGTCTTATAGGATCAAACTGCTGAGGTCATCGGTACCTAAACTTATACACTACTTGCTCTAACTTAAACTAACTTACACTATGGGCAACACACACACCCATGCCCGAGGAAGGACTCGAACCTCCGACGGGGTGAGCCGCGCGAAGCGTGACGTGACGCCCCAGACTGAGCGGCTAACTCGCGAGGCTAGGTTGATTTGAACACCACGGTTCTTTGACTGGCATGGTCGTATTGGGGTTGGCACACCGTTGCCGTCTCCGACTTTTGAGCTGATGTACCCAGGCAGTTTTAGAGTTTTTGTCGGACCTACAGTTTAATATGGACACCTAACTACGATGAAAACCGATCGAGGTGGAGCAGTCGTTAGCACGCTGGACTCGCTTTGGGGAGGACGACGTTCAAACTCACGTAAGGCCATCCTGATTTAGGTTTTCCGTGATTTCCCTAAATCGCTTCAGGCAAATGCCGGGATTGTTCCTTTGAAAGGGCACAGTCAATTTCCTTCGCCATTCTTCTCTAATCCGATGGGACTGATGACTTCGCTGTTTGGTCCTCTCCCGCAAATCAACCAACCAACCAATCACGATGAAATAAGGCATTTTAACATTAGTAAAAAATTGCTAGAAGTGAAGGAACTGATAGGTGACATTTAAAGAATGTAGCCATGACAGAGGCTCGAACCCGACACTCTTGTATCCGTAAATTTGCATCTTACCAGTGAGTCAAATAAAACTGTACATTGTTTATCCGAAAGAACAGACGCCACAGATGTATGTAGTAATATCTATGAGCACAGACGGCTCATGGTAATTTCAGTGCGCACGGACACGACAAGTGAACTCATGCGGCATTAAGCCAAAAGCTATGAGCGGAAGGGTTAATAGACAGTAGGCGCTAGTAGTGTGTGCCAAGTCGAGAGTTAGTGTTGGAAGGGAAGCGTGTCTGGACAGCAGAGGCAATTAAGACGACCGCTCGTGCAGAGCGGGAAATCAGAGCTCGAGTCCCGACCAAGCACAACTTTCCAACTGTCACCGTTGAATTTATTTCAGTGCCCAATTGCGGCCGATGTCTTCCTTTCTCTAAAAATCATAGGATTTGTCGAAGGCGGTAGGTAGAATACGGTCTGAATTGGAAAAGACATTCCGTGTGTTAGAACTGAATATGTTAAGAGTGTGAGTTCCACTCTCCTGCGCTGGCTGGGCTAAGGAGGGATAGTAATTCGCTAGGAATCTGACAAATAATATAAACAGAGAATGTGGTAACAATGTCCAGTTTCAAGATATTCACTTGTCATGGAGTTTCTTCTACCACTAATGGGGTTGTTAAACATCACTGACAGATATTGTCATTGGGCACCAGAATGAGATTTTCACTCTGCAGCGGAGGGTGCTCTGATATGAAACTTCCTGGTAGATTAAAACTGTGTGCCGGACCGAGTCTCGAACTCGGGACCTTTGCCTTTCGCAAGTGCTCTACCAACTGAGCTACCCAAGCACGACTCACGCCCCATCCTCACAGCTTGCCCGCGAAAGGCAAAGGTCCCGAGTTCGGGTCTCGGTCCGGCACACAGTTTTAATCTGCCAGGAAGTTTCATTGCCATTGGGCAGTTGTAGCACAGTAACTAGTTGTTTACGACTGTAGTAATTATTGCTGCTTTGAACCTTCTGGTGTTCGTACCCTTAGCTGAGTGGTCAGCGCGTCTAAGTGCCATGCAGCGGGCCAGGGTTCGGTTCCCTACCGGGTCGGAGATTTTCCCCGTTCTGAGACTGGGATGTACTGTGCTCATCATCATCATCATCATCGTAGACACGCAAGTCGCCCAGAGTGGCGTCCACCGAGAAGACTTTTAACTCGGCAGCCGAACTTCTCCAGATGGGGACTCTCGGACATCAATACCGTACGTTCGATTCATTTCACACCCTCGGGTTCAACAATTCTAACAGTTCGTCTGAATTTGCGCTGTGAGAGACAATCAGAGAAGGTGGAAATATTATAATCGAAACAGATAAATTTTAGATTCCATATGTTTTTTTTTTATTTGACCATCTTCTGCGTATTTACAATGAAATGAACACCCTTAGCTGCTTACAGGCGTTGACAGATGAAAATGTGTGCCCCGACCGGGACTCGAACCCGGGATCTCCTACTTACATGGCAGACGCTCTATCCATCTGAGCCACCGAGGACACAAAGGATAGCGCGAATACAGGGATTTTTCTCTGGCACGCCTCCTGCGAAACCCACATTCTCAACGTATTGTCCCGCACTACATTCGTAGTGCCCCCGCCCATTACACTCATTACTCGCGGCGCGTTGCCGATTCCCGTAAGAGTTTGGGCACTGTTTGTGCATTCGCACAGAAGAAGAAGATGGTCAAGTGGCCGGTGAGCATTAACTATATATATACTAAGATGGTACCTGTTCTTTCAGACATGGATGTGTGTGGTGCCCTTAGGTTAGGTAGGTTTAACTTGTTCTGAGTTCTACGGGACTGATGACCTCAGAAGTTAAGTCCCATAGCGCTCAGAGCCATTTGAACCATTTTGACCAGTTAAGGCTCACCGGCCACTTAGGCATCTTCTTCTTCTGTGCGAATGCATAAACAGTGCCCAAACTCTTACGGGAATCGGCAACGCGCGGCGAGTAATGAGTGTAATGGGAGGGGGCTCTACGAATGTAGTGCGGGACAATACATTGAGAATGTGGGTTTCGCAGGAGGCGTGTCAGAGATAAATACCTGCAGTCGCGCTACCCTCTGTGTCATCGGTGGCTCAGATGGATAGGGCGTCTGCCATGCAAGCAGGAGATCCCGGGTTCGAGTCCCGGTCGGGGCACACATTTTCATCTCTCCCCGTTGACGTATGTCAACGCCTGTAAGCAGCTAAGGGTGTTCATTTCATTGTAATTTCATTCTAACGAGCTGCATGGTAACCGTATTCTCCAAGTTTTGACAAACTGACTTTTTTCATAACGCGAGATCTCAATACTGCCGCTTCTTCACTGAATGTGCGTCCGTAAATGGGTAATTAGTACACTTGCCGGAAAACGATAGATTCTTGCGCCTTTTCCCAGTGAGAACTTGGATTTTCAAGTAATTTTGTCGGGAGATTCACATCTCTCCTGTTTTGTATAATTTAAGAATGGAAAATTATGTTGCTGCGATTTTGGACCGAAATCTGAGGGGAGAGATCTGTTAAGCGGTAATCGTAATACCACCCATTTAAATAACGCCCAACATTTTGGCTCACGTCGGTAATTGTTACTTTACAGTCGTTTATTCAGAGACGTAGTTGATAGACACTTATGACCCAAAACATTAAGACGATTTGATTAATAGCGTGTTGATACACATACGGAAAGTAATAGCAGCCAATCTGCATGGCATGGATTGCCTAAGTCCTACGTTGGTTTCCGGAGGTATGTGGCAACAGATGTCTACGCACAGGCCAAGCAACTGCCGTAAATTACGAGCCGGTGGCTGGTGAGCGCGCAGCTGGCGTCCTACGTGTGTTCCATTAGTTTCAGATCAGGCGAATTTGTTGACTAGCACATCAAGGTGAGTTCACGATCATGCTCCTCAATACACTGTAGCATGATTCCGGCATTCTGCAAAGTCGTGAGAAGCTACACGTCTCGTAATAACGCTCGCGTAGTCCATAGCTATTACGGTGCGTTAGATTACTACCGCAGATCGCATGACAGTCTAGGCTGATGTCCCCCGTAGCATAATACCGAGTCCACCGACCTGTATCCGAGGCGCGGTGCAAATCTCGAGCATCTCTTCACCTGGATGATGGCGTACCAGGACAAATAACATGATTAATCTGACAAGGTGACATGTTTACATTGATCTGCGGTCCAATCTCGATGACCTCGTGCTCACCGCAGTCATAAATGATGTTACATTGGATCGACACGGAAGGACGTAGGGGGTCGTCTGCTGCGGAAACCCATGTTCAACAATGTGCCTGCTCCAGCATTATACTCTGCCATCAGATCTACCATAGATCGCAGCCTACCCTGCTTTGCAGCGAACAGCCGACCAGATTCGTCTTTTCCGAGATGGTCGTTCGCAGGCGACGGGCCGTAACGAGCTGCCCTTTGTCAGAGTCGCTTTTGTCAGTGGATCTCCCCATCTGCGGGCCGTATAGTCGCTAGAATAATCCCCGATTCCTCTTCGTTCCTTTTATATATTTCTCTCACCGCGTCGCGTGCCTGCAACATGAACCCAGTCTCGCAGTACCAGTGGTCAAAATGGTTTGGCTCATCCGTGTATATAAACATGTTATCATTACCAGAAACAGAAACGCCTAAAAATCAATGGTAAATGCTTAAAAAGCACAATTAAAGGTCGTAAATAGTCGTCCATTGACACCAATTGGTTATAATTAAAGCGCAGTGACTCACGCAGGTTCAGGGAGGACTGTAATTATCGTATGTCAGCGAAACTTGCTAAATATTCTAATGGCTTAATGCGGAACCGATTTACGTAGGAAAAAAATTAGTTCCAGGTTTGGCCACTGGGTGCAATCTGGGCTGTGAATGCAAGAAAGACGCTTAGAGATTTTCCATGTGTAATGGATTAGGAAAGATAGGCAGGCAGGAAAGGTCAAACAAGCGAGAAAGGCATAATGCTGATTTTATAATTAACCGCAGCCTATACAGTTTGTTCAGCACGAGCACCAGAGACGTCGATGACACGCTGCATCCGTAAAACGATAAGATCAACTGTAGCTCGCAGCAGTTCCAGTAAAACCTGAGCAACGTGTTCCTGTATACTGGCCTTCAGATCAGGTAGAGACCGAAAGTGCCTCTGGTAAACGTGTTCTTTTAGATATCTCCAGAGCCAAATGTCCCATGTAGTCAAATGGTTCAAATGGCTCTGATCACTATGGGACTTAACATCTGAGGTCATCAGTCCCCTAGAACTTAGAACTACTTAAACCTAACTAACCGAAGGACATCACACACAGCCATGCCCGAGGCAGGATTCGAACCTGTGACCTTAGCGGTCACGCGGTTCCAGACTGAATCGCCTAGAACCGCTCGGCCATTCCGGCCGCCCACATGGAGTGAGATCAAGTAATCTTGCAGGCCATGCATCTGGGAAACGTCTGGAGGTAACACGTTTGTGTGATGTCGCATTAAGCATATCTTTCACTGGGTGACGCATATTAGGTGTTGCTTCATGTTTCATGAAAACAATGGTTGCCACACGGGTACACTCTTGCGAAGCAGGAATCACATGCTGCACAAGGAGGTATCGATGACGTGCAGAGAAAGTGGTACGCTAGACATGCCCTCTGGCTATATTCTCTTCCAAGAATAACGGACCGAGAATCAAAGTGCTTATGAATCTGCACCACACACTCGCATAAGGCGAGTATAACGGCTTTTCATGAACAACATGCGCTTTAACAATGCCCCAAATTCGTTAGTTCTATGTACTCACTGCACCCTTCAGCGAAAATGTACCTAGTCAAGCCATAGAATATTGCCCAGCCGCATGTCATCAACTTGGATCTGTGTCAGAAACCGAAGAGCAAATTCAGAGCCGGCTGATGTGGTCGAGCTGTTCTAGGGGCTTCAGTCTGGAAATGCGCGCCCGCTACGGTCGCAGGTTCGAATCCTGCCTCGGGCATGGCTGTTTGTGATGTCCTTCGATTAGTCAGGTTTAAGTAGTTCTACGTTCTAGGGGACTCATGACCTCAGATGTTAAGTCCCATAGTGCTCAGAGCCATTTGAACCATTTTCTAACACTACCCAGGGCATGTGTTGCATGGTCAGTCCAGAGCCGTTTCTAGGTGTTTTGCAGTCCTGGACGAGAATTGAAAAACGATGCCCCTTCTTTTTTGCTATCCTCTAAAAACCAAAGCTAAACTCCTCCCGAACAGGCCATGGAGGCCCAACGGTACCGACCGGCCGCCGTGTCATCCTCAGCCCATAGGCGTCACTGGATGCGGATATGGTGTGACATATGGTCAGCACACCGCTCTCCCGGCCGTATGTCAGTTTCCGAGACCGCAGCCGCTACTTCTCAATCAAGTAATTCCTCTGTTTCCCTCACAAGGGCTGAGTGCACCCCGCTTGCCAACAGCGCTCGGCAGACCTGATGGTCACCCATCCAAGTGCTAGCACACCCCGACAGCGCGTAACTTCGGTGATCTGACCGGAACCGGTGTTACCACTGCGGCAAGGCCGTTGGCCTTTTTACTGTCCTGCGTCTCCCGTATATCTCCCCCTCCCTCTCCCTACCACCACCAGCATTCAATGGCACAGCAATGCGAATCTCCTATAATATTTTTAACCATTAAACTACGATGTGGAGGAGGAGGATATTAGTGTTTAACGTCCCGTCGACAACGAGGTCATTAGAGACGGAGCGCAAGCTCGTGTTAGGGAAGGATGGGGAAGGAAATCGGCCGTGCCCTTTCAAAGGAACCATCCCGGCATTTGCCTGAAGCGATTGAGGGAAATCACGGAAAACCTAAATCAGGATGGCCGGAGACGGGATTTAACCGTCGTCCTCCCGAATGCGAACGATGAGCAAATGTCCTTGTTGTCTTAATTTTCGTGTTTGACTTCAATTCCTTTAAAACTGAATGAGGACAACAAATGTCCTCAATTTCTTTTTTTTTCCTCAATTTTGAAATTTTGCAAAATAACTGAAATAGGAAGAATGAGCGGAACACTTTAAACCAGAGCTCAACTGAATTTATTAGTGCAGCCATATTTGGCATCAATTACTTATTTAATTTAATTGAAAGAAAATGGACTAATAAAGGAGTGGGACTGTTTTCCGGTGAGAATGAATTTTTCCTTGAATTTAGAAATTACGCTCTACCGATGGGACACATGCCGACGCATCGAACTAGGTCGTTTCTACAATGTTATAACAGACGGTGAATTTTATTGAAAGGTGACTAATCAATAGACAACTTCCTCAAATTTTTGGATGACACGGCAAACTCATTTACAACTTCATCATGAAACACAACATTAATGTGATTAATAACATCTTTTTCGGTGTTCAAGACTTCGAGTGCTTCTAAGAGTCCTTGTGCTAATAGCGTACGAGGCCTGTCTTTATACGCTGTAAAGCAGAAAATTTCCTTTCGCGCGTTTTTTTTGTAGATGCAACTATCAGAAAACCGCAGTATGTTACATAGAGATCGCAGTATGCACTAATATGTAAATTACACAGACGCAACAGCTTGCAAGCACAAAGAACACATTTTCTACAATTATATCCCACCGATAAACAAGTCATCACAGTCTCTTACTGATTATTACTTGCGTGTACGTCAAATTTGAAGAAAATTACACCTAATTTGTTTGAGAAAGACCAATGTAGTTCTTTTCTCGTGATGAGGGTTTCAGACACTCAGCGAGAGACTTACAGACACCAACTGATTTTATGTTTGAGTGTGATGAACTGAACTTACCTTTTACTCCTTTTAGATACGTCGAAAGAGAAGTTGAGGGTACGTGATGGATTACCCACCGGAATTAAAGTAGAACTGAAAACATCAGCAGACCCACTCAAAGCAACTGACGCTTGTCTGATGATCTGCAGAGACAAAAACAAATAGAGGGACTGAGGGAAGTATGGTATTAAGTCGCAACATGGCCACAAGACAGCGCACTTGAACCGGTCCAGTGCTCGACAGTGATGGATCAATCACATCAAATGAACTCGCAATTGCGAATAGGGAGTACCATCAGCTGTAGAATGAAATGACGACACTGAAAATTTGTGCCTGGCTGCGACTCGAACCCAGAGTCGCCGTATATCGCGAACGGTCGCGTTATCATTTGGCTATCCGTGCACGACTCACGACCACACCCAAACTTCCATATGTCGTCAATCACGCGTCTACGACATGTACTCCTGCATCCATTGTGTATATTTCCGTACAGATCAGACGTTGTACATGGAAGCCCTTTGCCCGATATCGGCAGATAAATACGATATTGCAGTTCCTGTGTTATTTTGATGCATAGTTGACGACATATGAAAGTTTTAGTCTGGACGTGCTCGTTCACGGAAAGTCAAATGGCAAGGCGACCGAATGCAATAAGCGGGAAATCCGCGTTCGAG
This sequence comes from Schistocerca serialis cubense, assembly GCF_023864345.2. NCBI lineage: Eukaryota > Metazoa > Arthropoda > Insecta > Orthoptera > Acrididae > Schistocerca > Schistocerca serialis. The sequence continues at coordinate 793,221,448 of NC_064639.1, read as the reverse complement.
TACCGGTCCGGCAGAAATTTTCACTATCGTCGTCCCATTCCACAGCTGAAGGTAGTCATTCGCAGTTGTGAATTCATTTGATGTGTTTCTTAACGGCTGTGGTCGCCGCAGTGTCTGTTCCTTTGGACTCTCCATCGTAATCAGAATAAGAGAGGCACTGCAATATCGTATTCGTATCGAGATGGTTCAAATGGCTGTGAGCACTATGGGACTTAACATCTATGGTCATCAGTCCCCTAGAACTTAGAACACCTTAAACCTAACTGACCTAAGGACATCACACAACACCCAGTCATCACGAGGCAGAGAAAATCCCTGACCCCGCCGGGAATCGAACCCGGGAACCCGGGCGCGGGAAGCGAGAACGCTACCGCATGACCACGAGCTGCGGACGTATCGAGATGAATCAAGGTCATGTTTGTTTCAGTTCCGTACTCAGTAGCGACTGTTTTAGTTTTGAGGTAGGTAGAGGCAGTGTGTTTACTTTCGTCAAAGTAAGTAAATACATATTAAGTACCTGTTCCGCATCCTTTGGAAAAAATTGCGATGTTTTAATTTATACTCTTTTTCGTCTTTTCTCCTCATTCGCTGATTTTTTTCGCTGTTTGATTTAAAATCAATTTCTTCCGCCCTTTGCCGCCCCTAAAATGTTGCCGCCCTAGGCGGCCGCCTAGTCTTGTCTAATGGTAGAAACGGCATTGGTTGAGTTACAGCAACAATCAGTATCTTCCACCGAGATCGGACATCTTTCTCTTCCAGGTGCGTCACCAAGCTCACCCGTGTTTCCGAATTTCATTATTTTCTTCTTTATACCATTTAATGACATCGGGCGTCTCCTGAGACATTTCAGTCGGCAACACTCTCTCAGTGCAGCATTGTAATTACTGCCGTTCTCATAAAAGAGTTTCACCAACAATGGACGGTCTCTCTTCGCAACAGCCATACTGTTCACTCATGTTATGGCTTGTCAATTGACAGCATGGATCTCATATTGTCATACAAAGAGTGTACAGCGCCAGATTTGCATCTGGTGGCCCCAATTGAAACTAATTTTTCCCAGCGTAAATCGGTTGCGCATTAAGGCATTTCCCATACGATAACTGCAGCCCATACTGGACCTCCTTTAGAAGCTGCACTCTAATTATAGCCACCCCGTTCGACACAGCAAATACATTCATAGATTTAATTTTATCCATATTTTGCAGCTTAAAACGTGACTCTATTCAAAACATTGGAGGTATGAATTAAACAACGCCTTCAGTCAAAACGTTTTTGTGTTTTATCAACTACACGATGCATTTCGGACCGAGGGCCCATCGGCAGGTGTAATTTGTCTTAATACATGTTTTATTTCTTTTCCTGAATGAGGTGAAATGCATATTCCTGTCACGAAACTGTTTAATGTTAGGTTATGAATTTCGTAAGTCGACTGCGGAAAATACGTGCAAAAAAAAAAAAAAAATGTGTGTGAAATCTTATAGGACTTAACTGCTAAGGTCATCAGACCATAAGTTTACACACTGCTTAACCTAAATTATCCTAAGCACAAACACACACACCGATGCCCGAGGGAGGACTCGAACCTCCGCCAGGACGAACCGCACAGTCCCTGACTTCAGCGCCTACGACCGTTCGGCTAATCCCGCGCGGCAAATACGTGTAAAATAGTGGAAAATGAACAGCGTAGACTTACCACATAATCCAAGGAAAGCATTTTTAACGTTTTAGTACCGGCAAACATTCTACTCTCCGTCGTTTTAGTTCATGTGACTTCATTCAAGCTGTACATTGGCACACACATGTTTATAAACACTTCACAGACGTTTTGTACATGGTGTTGTCAAAGATGAGTTTATTCGTAGTGCTAAAGATATAACTATTAAACAATTGACATATGCAAGAAATAACTTTAGAATAGGTCTTTAAAATTACTGAAATAACTATGGCTTTCGAAATCTGTTTGCTCATTTAACATAGATTCTAGTTTTTTGATTTTGTGGAGGTATATCTCCAGTTGTTCTAACACATGTAGGGTCTCACCATTGGCTTCATTGCGTAGTATTACCAAATTGTTTTCTAGGCTGTTGATGACATGTTTCGTTTCCAACATATGTTGTGAATTGACTGATGTTTCGAAATTCTTGAGCCTGAAAGCATTTACAAATGGTTCAAATGGCTCTGAGCACTATCGGACTTAAAATCTGAGGTCATCAGTCCCCTAGAACTTAGAACTACTTAAACCTAACTGACCTACGGACATCACACACATCCATACCCGAGGCAGGATTCGAACCTGCGACCGTAGCGTTCGCGCGGTTCCAGACTGAAGCGCTCGGCCACACCGGCCTGCAAAAGCATTTACATTTTCTTGAAAACGGGTCTTGAAGTTTCTGCCTGTTTTCCGGCCGGCTGGGGTGGCCGAGCGGTTCTAGGTGCTACAGTCTGGAACCGCGCGACCGCTACAGTCGCAGGTTCGAATCCTGCCTCGGGCATGGATATGTGTGATTCCTTAGGATAGTTAGGTTTAAGTAGTTATAAGTTCTAAGGGACTGATGACCTCAGAAGTTACGTCCCATAGTGCTCAGAGCCATTTGAACCATTTTGAACCTGTTTTCGCCGCGCGGGATTAGCCGTGCGGTTTAGGGCGCTGCAGTCACTGACTGTGCGGCTTGTCCCGGCGGAGGTTCGAGTCCTCCCTCGGGCATGGGTGTGTGTTAGGTTAAGTAGTGTGTAAGCTTAGGGACTGATGACCTTAGCAGTTAAGTCCCATAAGACTTCACACACATTTGAACATTTGAACCTGTTTCTCGAACATAGTAGGCAGGACAACTGGGGCATGATACTTTGTACACTCCGCTGTTGTTGTATGTTTGTGTATTAGACTTTACGTTATGGATGAGTAGGTTTCCTAACTTATTATTGGCTGAGAATGCAGCTGTCACATTTGTTTTTCTGAGACTGGAATTTCACCTCATTCAGGAGAAGAAATAAAACATTTATTAAGACAAATTACACCTTACGATGGACCCACAGGGTCCGAAATGCATCGTGTAGTTAATAAAACACGAACAAGTTGTGACTGAAGGCGTTGTTTAATTCATACCTCCAAAGTTTCATAGATGTTTGAGCACGCTTCATTTTGCGTCGAAGTAATGTAGGCGTCCTTTTGAAATCGCAATAGTGACGTTAACTCGACGAGGAATGATACGTCCATGTGGACGACCAGCGGACGGTGTGAGTTCGAAGTGCTGTCCGGCCACACGCGCGGCGCTGCGTGCGCTGCAGGTGGGATGTCTGGCGCGCCCGCATGGTGGCAGCCAGACACGCGCACCTGTCGCTCGCCTTGCCCCATTCCGGTCGCGGTCCTGCAAGCCTCGCAGCCCGCAGCCACGCTGAGGCGGCGCCTGTCTGCAGCATGTGGAGTACACTGCCCGCCACTGAAACTACAGCGACACCAAGGAGGCGCGCAACGTTTGTCACACTGTCAGGAAGTGTACTACGTGGTTGGATATGCAAATGGTTAGCATTTCAGGATAACCCTATAAACTAAGAAAGAGTAACGACGTCCACATTCCATGTGTAAGGTAAGATTTCAAAGGGGGTTTCTCGTTCATGAATCGCATACGAATGATGTTTTGCTTGTGGCGAAGATTCTGTTGTGGTGCATGTAAAAGGTATAAAAGCTTTCCAGCACATATCGGAACTCGACAGCAACAGATTCGCGGCCTATCGAGACTGCGATTTATTGTGTCACGATTTTGCTGCTCGCGATGCTCGGGATACCACAACTCTGATACGAATATAGGATCTGTGACATGAAAGGGAAGCAGTGGTTGGGAAGGGAGTGAGACAGGGTTGCAGCCTCTTCCAGATGCTATTCAATCTGTATATTGAGCAAGCAGTAAAGGAAACAAAAGAAAAATTCGGAGTAGGAATTAAAATCCGTGGAGAAGAAATAAAAACTTTGAGGTTCGCCGATGACATTGTAATTCTGTCAGAGACAGCAAAGGACTTGGAAGAGCAGTTGAACGGAATGGACAGTGTCTTGAAAGGAGGGTATAAGATGAACATCAACAAAAGCAAAACGAGGATAATGGAATGTAGTCTAATTAAGTCGGGTAATGCTGAGGGAATTAGATTGGGTAATGAGACACTTAAAGTAGTAGATGAGTTTTGCTATTTGGGGAGCAAAATAACTGATGATGGTCGAAGAAGAGAGGATATAAAATGTAGACTGGCGATGGCAAGGAAAGCATTCCTGAAGAACAGAAATTTGTTAACATCGAGTATAGATTTAAGTGTCAGGAAGTCGTTTCTGAAAGTATTTGTATGGAGTGTAGCCATTTATGGAAGTGAATCATGGACGATAAATAGTTTAGACAAGAAGAGAATAGAAGCTTTCGAAATGTGGTGCTACAGAAGAATGCTGAAGATTAGATGGGTAGATCACATAACTAATGAGGAGGTATTGAATAGAATTGGGGAGAAGAGGAGTTTGTGGCACAACATGACTTGAAGAAGGGATCGGTTGGTAGGACATGTTCTGAGGCATCAAGGGATCACCAATTTAGTACTGGAGGGCAGCGTGGGGAGTAAAAATCGTAGAGGGAGACCAAGAGATAAACATACTAAGCAGATTCAGAAGGATGTAGGTTGCACTACGTACTGGGAGATGAAGAAGCCTGCACAGGATAGATTAGAATGGAGAGCTGCATCAAACCAGTCTCAGGACTAAAGACCACAACAACAACAATAGGGTAGCAGCCAGTTAAGGAATATTTTACGGAATTTGTTTAAAAAATTTATTTCAAAGGCTTAGTGAAATCTTTACAAGTTTTCTCTCAGAGAAACTTACGCTGTGCCTACGTGACACAAGTTGCCTGTCTTTCAAAAACGAGGCAGTTCTGTCCAGTTAAAGCTGCTGACAAGAGACGCCCTGAGACCTCTGCTGAAACTGCTGGCGAATTCACGCCATTGGTTTTAGCCAATAGCGTGCGTGGGATACAGGTCACGTGTGTGGTCGCTGGAGTGTTCAGCGCTGCGGAACACAGTTGCCTCTCTCGCTTGTAATCCAGACCTCATGCAGAACAGTCGTCTTTTCGGAAGGCAGAGCCTCTGGCTTCACCGGCCACTAACATAAGTTAACGTGAACCGCTTTCCCTTCCGTTGCCCATTTCAATTAATTGTTCGACCTCCCAGACTGGCCTAAACCTGGTAACTTCTGACCCTAGGGTCGCCCCTTGTACACCGTATATTGAAATATATCCTCTTTATTGTACCTAATTTTATGTTTTGTCATTTAACGGCAGCCCTGGATGCCCACTCTAAAATCCTGACATACTGTCGTCACGAGGCATGTATAACAACCTTCTCCCCCCTTCCCTGCCCTTATGCATTACCATTGCTGGCCAGAAGTGGGATCATATACATTAACAGTACTATGTATTCAGGAGGGCTATATATCGCGTGGTTATAGTTAAACTTTCCCTATTTAGCAAATTATAACACAGAAACTAATTACCGTACGAGAACCAAACTTGGTATCATTAATGTCGAGAGTATCGGGTACATGATTTCCATGCGTCACAGCGCAACTGTCCAGTTCCAGCTGTGGCCACCAGGTGCTGTGATCAGACATCGTGATTCATAGTCTCACACACCTGACCAGTTGCACTGCACTTGTTGACGTGTCATCAACACCTTGAAAAAAAAAAAAAAAAAAAAAAAAAAAAGGGGCAGGGCGTTATTGGTGAAGCTCTGTTATCAAAACAACAGTAATTCTGCAGCTGCACTTCGAGAATATCGCCTGCTGAAAGGATTACGGAAGGGTCCTCTTTCTCCACCTGCTGTGCGGAGCATGATGAAGAACTTCAAATCAACAGGACAACAGGGCATCGCTCCGGGGAGAGGCCGACGACCGATTGCACCAGGTGGTTGATGAAATCGCTGTGGCTGTGGCAGACAACGCTGCGCGCAATTCCCGATCGTCAGGCAGTGCGCATGCTGTGTCACGACAGTTGAACATCCCGTGGCCCACTGTAAGGAGCGTGCTTCGAACCATCCTCGAAAGGTATCCGTACGAGATCCGTAGCATACAACAGCTTGCACCACAGCACATACAACGACGTGTTGACTTCGCTCTCCACTTTCTCGCAAGGATTGAAGTTGACGAGGGCTGGCCCGGATCATCCTATGGACAGACGATGCTCATTTTTCTCTGACCGGTGAGGAGAACAAACAGAATTGCCGAGTGTGGAGATGTTCACCACCAGCCACAGTGCATGGAGTTCCTCTGTATGGTGAACGTGTCACCGTATGTTGTGGCTTCAAGGCTATATTCATCACTGGCCCATTCTTTTTTTGAACATGTTGGCTCTCAAGAACCAAAGACGAGCAGTGTAACTGGCCAGCGTTACTGCGGTATGCTCCGCCAGCACGTCATACCCGCGCTGCCGGAGAGAGACGCATTGAACTCAAAAGTCTTCATGCAAGATGGGGGTCCCACCGCACACCGCTCGTGAAGTTCATTTGCTTCTCCGAAACGCATTTGGAAACGATCAAATTACCAGCCGATCGTTTCCAAGTGCTTGGCCGGCACGATCATCTGATCTCACTCCCTCTTATTTTTGGTTGTGGGACTGCCTGAAGGACAGGGTTTAGCAGGATAACATTCACACATGTGCTGATCTCCAGCGCAGAATATAAAGAGAAGTAGCCTGCATACGTACGGACATGCTTCGTTCTGCTGTATAGAACGCAATCCTGCGCTTTGTCTCTTCTGGACACTGATAGGCGCCATATTGAGCCCATTTTGTAACAGTAATGTTACCGGTATGTAATGGTATGATGTACCGTAGCAGCACATTAGAAGTGTTTCAATTGAATTGATTCTCCATAATTTCTCTTCCCCATGTCCTTGACATTAATGCTACCAAGTCTGGTACTCGTATGACAATTAGTTTCCGTGCTGCAACGTGTTAAATAGGGAAAGTTTAATTATAACCACCCGGTACAACGCGATAGAGGATCTCAACGACCCCACGTGACTAGCACCAAGGCGACAGACATATCGGTCACTCTGCTTTTGTCAAGCCTTACACCGTACACGAAGTTGGCAGCAGTCAGTACCGCAAGCACTAGGATGAGTTCAGCTCAGCGCTATATTTACAAAACACAACTCCCGCACTGGAACCTCGGCGCTGGAGACTTCTTTTATTGCTTGTGTCACCAGAACGTATTCGACTGAGTGGCATTCTGGTAGTCACCTCTCTTACGTGGCAATAAGGGAGTACTGCTTCATACATAATCTGTCTTCACAGATACAATATTCTAAAAAGCTACGTCTCTTGTCTCCTGCTCGTGTTGAGAGTGTCTCTGTTCTTTTAAGGAAACCGTTTCTGGCCAATACCAGCAGGAGGATTTCCAGCCATTGATGAAACTTAATGCTCTTTCAAATGGACATAGATCACTTGCGTTGATACTAATTTCGTCCATATGACGATGGTGGTCCCCCGCAAATTGTCACTTCCGTTCGCACGATATCGTCTTTATAATATATTGACTGAACCTGTTTGAAAGACGGTGGAAGGGCTACAAACACACAAAAACAAAAATCGCTAGAAGAAAGTCAAAATAAGAATCAGTCAGACTGTTACCGTGATGCATATAAAACGATTCCGTTTGATCACAGGATTGCGAAAGTGAAACTGTATTTTATCCAAACAAACTCTTACAAGAGTTATCGATGTTTTAAGTAATTAATAGTAATTATGAGATTGTGTTTTAAGGGGAGACTCCACACTAAAACTTCAGTTGCTTTCTTTTTTAAAAAAAAAAAAATTTATGACTATTTCACATCTTTGAAATGTTTACTCTCGCGTTCAGAACTATTTGCCTTTATTCTAATTACAAGTACGTCTAAGAAATATTTGAAATACAGACTGATGGAGGGGCCGTGACATACAGACAGCTGCCAAAGTTGTCAAGACGGTACCTGTCTATCAGATACCTGCACCTGATGCACTGCTTGCAAGATGCACTGATGACAAGATACAAATTGCAAATGAAAGTTCGCACAATCTTATTTCGTTCAAGAATGCCAAAAAAGGATACTTAGGGTCTTGCAAAAGTTGTTTCTCAGATCGGTATGATGTCTGAAGACTGAAGAAAGCAGGAGGCCCAGCAGTCCTTGATCATCCTTCCAGAAGATCTGCTTATCTAGAAAGCAGTGACTGATCAAATAGTCCACAAGTTCCTGAGTGGAGAAAGATAATTTGAAGAGAAACTGCTAGTCTGGTCTTGAAATTACAACAAAAAGTCTTACAGGAGGAAGAAGGAAAAGAATATGGTGCTGGTGAATTTTAGTGGGCGTATGTATTGTACTAGCATTCATTATTTAAAAAAAAATTAAATTGCATTTTCCCGTAAGTTTGTTTTACTAAGTTTAGGTCACAATTTTTTATCCTAAATATTAACCAGCCTCAATGAAACTTGGGTAAGAAGTAGTCATGAGATATTTGCATACTTGTATGCATTAATATTACCGAAAATATAGTTTTTCTATTTCGTTATCTCATTTACGAATTGACAATTAAATAAAATTTAAGTTTGAAACTTGAAACAAATACTAAAAGCAAGTTAATAACATCTCTCATTAAATTATGCAAAGAACTGTTGAACTATGTCTTGTGAACGTACCTAAAGAACATAGAATGAGAAAATTGAGTTAGCAGTAGCAAAAGTTGACTTTCAAAAGAACCATTAAAATCATATTAAAAATGCAAAACTCAAAAACCAATGAGGTTCTGGCTTTCAAAGCTTGGGTGTTACTAATCTTCGCGTGACAGACATAATTTTAAAATTCTTTCAAATCGGAAAAGTAGAAGAGAAGTCAAGTTATTTTGTTTCCCCTTAAGGGAAACGAGATACCAGAATGGAGGTATTTCGATCTTGCTACTCTAAAAGCTTCTCTAAAAAATGTATCAAAAATATTATGATAGTGCCTAAGTTTGTAGCGTTTTTCCATAAGTTTCATAAACACAACATATACATAAAATAGAGAATTAAGTCATCAATAATACATTCTGCTTCCCTATTTACAACGGTCTGACAACGCTAGGGTAACTTTTCGATTCCGCAGCTGTAGAAATCACTCGGTGATGATGTCAAGAACTCATCGAGCCATTTCGGAGCGCATTTTCATCCCCAAAGAGTTTCATGAAGGTCGTTCTGTAGAGATCGGAAAAGGTGCAAATATGAGGGCACAAGATCAGGTTAATAAGGTGGGTGCAGAATGACTTCCCAAGTCAGTTCCTGTATAGTGTTTTTTGTCAGTCTATCATAATACAGGCAGGGTTTATCGTGAAAGCTTCATATAACGCAGTCTCCCTGGTCGTTATTCCTGAGTCGTGTCCTTAAGATGTCTCAGTTGTTGACAATACATGTCAGCAGTGATGGTTACACCTCAAGGAAGCAATTCGTAGTACATCACACCGTCGCTGTTCCACCAGATGCGTAACGTTATCTTTTGTGAAGGTCTTTGTATGGGAAATTGCTGCTTTGTTTGGGCTCAACCATTTCTTTCTTTTCCTCATGTTAGCATAAAGACACCATTTCTCGTAACCAGTAACGATACAGGATAGAAATGGTCGGTGTTGTTCGCGAGCCAATTGATGACGAGCAAGCAGAGATGCCCGTGTGGCCACCTGCTGATTTTTGTGATTTTGGCTGAGAGCGTGCTGTATCCACACAGCCGATTTTTGAACCTTCACCAGCTGCCAGGGGTGTCGCACGATATGGTAATGATCACAGTTCATCACATCTGCCAGTTTTCGGGTACACTGGCGTGGATCACCATGGATTAAGACGCTTCAAAGATCTTCATCAAACTCCGGAAGTCTTCCTGAACTTGGAGTGTCAATAATGTCAAAACGATCCTCTTCAAAAAGAAAAAACCAGTTTCTTTCCGTGGTTGTCCAACGGTATTACCCACATACACGGCGCAAATGTTTCTGGCTGTGTCCGATGCTGTCACCCCTCTGCTAATCTCAAACAGAAGAGTAAGTCGCAAATGTTCCTATTTCTTGACTTGACACTACATTTTGTAGCGCCCATAGCTCCATTCCCTAGCTGTGATAGACAAAATGACAATACGTAAACACAAATAGCGACACTGTGTCGTTCGATGAATAAATCCTTAGCAACCGGAATACCAACATGCAAGACAAAAACGCTACGAACTTATGCACCAACCTAACAACATGAGAAGTGTTCTCAAACGAGGCTTTGCAAGATTAGTTGATGGGAGCCACCCCTCTCAAAACATGTTACGTCACAGCGTATAAGAAGTGGTTTTGACTTCTCGTACATATTAGTGAAGCTGGGGATAATTTCTAACAAAGAAACTTATACGAAAAATTCAACCACACGAAGAAAGTTGACGAACTAAATACATAAAAAAAAGATCGATATGGAAAGGGTCGGATAATTTAAAAGCATTTTATGTAGTGGCCGAAAATGTCCGTTGTATTACATCAGAACCAACTTTTATAACGTTGAACTTTAGGTTAGAGCTTCAAAACACACATCTGAGGCAATCGATTTGGAATATATCGAAAGGTTGCAATCGATCTCGATTTTATGAAAAGAGTGTCGAGATCAATAGAATTAAATAAAGCTCTTTCCAATCAGTGTTGCTGCAGTCTTTACTCCGAAGACAGGTATGATGTATGTCTCCGCACTAAGTGTCTTCATCTCTACGTAACTGTTGTACTCTAACTTACATTCCCGTAAATTTGCTTGCTGAAGTCAATCTTCTGTCCCTTTCTACAATTTTATCACCCTTCACTCCTTCGCGGGCTTCGCTCCATTACGAAATTAACTGTTCCTCAATCCTCAGCAAGTCTTTCACAAATCGATTCGTTCTTTTGGTTAAGTTGTGCTATACATTTCGTTTCTGCCACATACGATGCGGTACCTCTTAAGTAGTTATCTGATATACAGTACTCAATTTAATATTCAGCATTCTCTTGAATCTTCGATTTTCACATGATTCTATTCTCTTGTTGTCTGAAGTCCATATTCTCCACTTTTCACTATCGCGTAAGGACGAAGAGGACCAGAATATGAACTGAAAATAAACCGAAGGAAGGCGAAAGTGATGAGCAGTAGCTGAAATAAAATTAACGATAAACTTAATATCAAAATTTGGAACCACGAAGTAGATGAAGTGAAGGAATTCTGCTACCCTGGAAGGAAAATAACACATCATAGACGAGGCAAGGGAGACATAAAAAGCAGATTACCACAAGCAATTAGCGCATTCTTGTTTAAGAGAACTCTGCCAGTGGTAAACTTTGGACTCACGAATAAATTTCTGAAAATACACACATCAAAAAAAGTTTTGCATCATCTCGGTTCCGAGAGTTCCGGAACCTGTACAGAAAATTGGAATAGAGATCGACATAAACATAATTTCCGCCCTTTTTATTGCTCATGAAAACCACACATTACATGTTGTACCACCATTCAGCGAGACCTTCAGAAGTGGTGATCCAGATTGCTGTACACACCGGTACCCCTAATACCCAGTAGCACGTACTGTTGCATTGATGCATGCCTGTAATCGTTGTGGCATACCATCCACAAGTTCATCAAAGCACTGTTGGTCCACATTGTCCAACTCGTCAACGGCGATTCGGCGTAGGTCTCTCAAAGTTGTTGGTGGGTCATGTCGTCCATAAACATCAAATCTAGGCATGTTCGATAGGGTTCACGTCTGGAGAACGTGCTGGACACTCTTGTCGAGAGATGTCGTTGTCCTGAAGGAAGTCATTCACAAGATGTGCACTATGGGAGCGCGAATTGTCGTTCTTGAACACGAATGCCTCGCCAATATGCTGCCGATATGGTTGCACAATCGGTCGGAGGATGGCATTCACGTACCGTACAGCCGTTACGGCGCCTTCCATGACCACCAGCGGCGTACGTCTGCCCCACGTAATGCCACTCCAAAACATCAGGGAATCTCCACCTTGGTGCACTCGCTGGGCAGTGTGTCTAAGGTGTTCAGCCTGACCGGATTGCCTCCAAACACGTCTCTGACGATTGTCTGGTTGAAGGCATATGCTACACTCATCGGTGAAGAGAACGTGATGCCAATGCTGAACGGCCCAGGCGGCATATTTCTGGGCTCATCTGTACCGCGCTGCATGGTGTCGTGGTTGCAAAGATGGACCTCGCCATGGACGCCGGTGTGAAGTTGCGAATCATGCAGCCTAATGCGCACAGTCTGAGTTGTAGAACGACGTCCTGTTGGTGCACGAAAAACATTATTCAACATGGTGGCGTTGCTGTCAGGGTTCCTCTGAGCCGTAACCCGTAGGTAACGGTCATCCAACGGTCATCCACTGCAGTGGTAGCCTTTGGGCGGCCTGAGCGAGGCTTTTCATCGACAGTTCCTGTCTCTCTGTATCTCCTCCATGTCCGAACAACATCGCTTTGTTTCACTCCGAGACGCCTGGACACTTCCCTTGTTGAGAGCCCTTCCTGGCACAAAGTAACAATGCGGACGTGATCGAACGGCGGTTCTGATCGTCTAGGCATGGTTGAACTACAGACAACACGAGCTGTGTACCTCCTTCTTGGTGGAATGACTGGAACTGATCGGCTGTCGGACCCCCTTCGTCTAGTAGGCGCTGCTCATGCATGGTTGTTTACATCTTTGGGCAGGTTTAGTGACATATCTGAACAGTCAAACGGACTGTGTCTGTGATGCAATATCCACGGTCAACTTCTATCTTCAGGAGTTCTGGGAACCGGCGCGATGAAAAACTTTTTTTTATGTGTGTATAAGTTTGGAGCACCGCACTGTATGATAGTGAATCCTGGACTGTGGGACAACCAGAAAGGAAGACAATCGAAGCGTTTCAGATGTGGTGCTACGGAATAATGTTTAAAATTACGTAGACTAACAAGGTGAGGAAAGAGAAAGTTCTCATCAGAACAGCGGAATGGGCGAAGAAAGGAACATATCTTTTGAAAGCAGTGGCAAGAAGAAGGGATGTATGATAGGATATGTGGTAAGCGATCAGGAATAACTTCCACGGTATTAGGGGGAGCTGAAGAAGGCAAAAACTGTAGGATGCAAGTGCTACTCTGAGATGAACAAGATGGTACAAGAATTTAAATGCAGTGTTAAAATTTTTTTTTTCTGAAATACTTTCCTTGCTGAAACTAACTGGCAGATTAGAACTATGTGCTGGACCGACACTAAGACCTAAAACCTTTGCCTTTCAAGGGCAAATGCTCTACCTACCATCCAAACTTCACAGAAGTTTTCTTGCTATCTTTTGGTACTAGCATTCCTGGCAGAAACGACACTGCGGAGAAATGGCTTAGCCACAGCCTAGAGTATTGTTTCCAGTATGAATTCACTCTGCGACGGAGCGTGCGCTGGTATGAAACTTTCTGATTAATCGCGTAAGGTGCGCAGGAGAATTCCTGTGAAATTTGGAAGGTATTAGATGAGATACTAGTGGGTGGTCAAGCTGTGAGGGGTGGTCGTGAATCGCGCTTGGATAGCTCAGTCGGTAGAGCACTTGCCCGCGAAAGGCAAAGGTCCCACGTTCGACTCCCGGTCCAACACACAATTTCAATCTACCAGGAAGTTTCAAATTTCACACTCCGCGGCAGAGTGGAAATTAATTCTGGAAACTTTTCTTGTTATGGACAGTCTGTTTTTTATCTTCCCTACTTCGGCCATCGTCAGTTACATACGTACCAGATCTTACTGACAGACTTTTACCGTATTACATATCCTCAATAAACAGACTCGCAACTCGATCGCCTTCCCACACAAAGGTGGAAGGATTAGTACACCGTCAGGTCGTTCATCGCTATTGATGTATCGAAATGACCGCCCTATGGCACGAATGATGTCTTCTCTTGTGTTGTAGAGCGACCCACGAAGAGGTTCCTTCATTTTGACGATAATGTCGTACCGAGAGAGGCGGCACAGTAGTTAGTACATTGGACTCGCTTTCGGGAGGACGGCGGTTCAAACCCGCATCCGGCCATACTGATTTAGGTTCTCTGTGATTTCCCCAAATCGCTTCAGGCACATGCTGGGGTCGTTCCTTTGAAAGGTCACGGCCTATTTCCTTCCCAATCTTTCCCTAATGTGAGTTCGTCTTTCGTCTCTAATGACCTCATTGTTGACAGCACTTTAAACACTTATACAATACTGGCCACGGTTCTAGGCGCTACAGTTTGGAATCGCGAGACCGCTAAGGTCGCAGGTTCGAATGCTGCCTCGGGCATGGATGTGTGTGATGTCCTTAGGTTAGTTACGTTTAAGTAGTTATAAGTTCTAGGGGACTGATGACCACAGCAGTTAAGTCCCATAGTGCTCAGAGCCATTTTTGAACTACTGGCCATTAAAAGTGCTACACCACGAATATGACGTGCTACAGACGCGAAATTTAACCGACAGAAAGAAGATACTGTGATATGCAAATGATTAGCTTTTCAGAGCATTCACACAAGGTTGGCGCCGGTGACGACACCTACAACGTGCTGACATCAGGAAAGTTACCAACCGATTTCTCATACACAAACAGCAGTGGACCGGCGTTGCCAGGTGTGGTGCCTCTTGTAAGAAGGAGAAATGCGTACCGTGACGTTTCCGACATTGATAAAGGTCGGATTTTAGCCTGTCGCGATTGCGGTTTATCGTATCGCGACATTGCTGCTCGCGTTGGTCGAGATCCAATGACTGTTAGCAGAATATGGAATCGGTGGATTCAGGATGGTAATACGGAACGCCGTGCTGGATCCCAACGGCCTCGTATCACTAGCTGTCGAGATGACAGGCATCTTATCCGCATGGCTGTAACAGATCGTGCAGCCACGCCTCGATCCCTGAGTCAACATATGGGGACGTTTGCAAGACAACAATCATCTGCACGAACAGTTCGACGACGTTTGCAAGAGCATGGACTATCAGCTCGGAGGCCATGGCAGCGGTTACCCTTGACGCTGCATCACACACAGGAGCGCCTGCGATGGTGTACTCAACGACGAACCTGGGTGCACGAATGGCAAAACGTCATTTTTTAGGATGAATCAAGGTTCTATTTACAGGTTCATGATGGTCGCATCCGTGTTTGGCGACATCGCGTTGAACGCACACTGGAAGCGTGTATTCGTCATCGCCATACTGGCGTATCACGCGGCGTGATGGTATGGGGTGCCACTGGTTACACGTCTCTGTCACCTCTTGTTCGCACTGACGGCACTTTGAACAGTGGACGTTACATTTCAGATGTTTTACGACCCGTGGCTCTACCCTTCATTCGATCCGTGCGAATCCCTACATTTCAGCAGGACAATGCACGACCGCATGTTGCAGGTCCTGTACGGGCCTTTCTGGATACAGAAAATGTTCGACTGCTCCCCTGGGCAGCACATTCTCCAGATCTCTCACCAACTGAAAACGTCTGGTCAATGGTGGCCGAGCAACTGGCTCGTCACAATACGCCAGTCACTACTCTTGATAAACTGTGGTGTCACGTTGAAGCTGCTTGGGTAGCTGTACCTGTACACTCCATCCAAGCTCTGTTTGACTCAATGTCCAGGCATATCAAGACCGTTATTACGGCCAGAGGTGGTTGTTCTGGGTACTGATTTCTCAGGCTCTATGCACCCAAATTGCGTAAAAATGTAATCACATGTCAGTTCTAGTATAATATATTTGTCCAATGAATATCCGTTTATCATCTGCATTTCTTCTTGGTGCAGCAATTTTAATGGCCAGTAATGTATCCTCCTCCTCCTTGTTAGGGTGCTTGAGCTGGCCTCCTGCACTTCCAGACAGTACACATTGCAGCTGACTAAAACACAGCCGTCACCGCTCACTGCACTTCTTCACTTGACCTGCTGCTATCAGCTACAGATTGCGCGCACGTCGTTTGACGCACATCCTTAATGATGCGACATTGTTGCCCCTACTTTTTTATCCAACACAAGTATTTTGCTGTCCAAATAGCAAAATTTATTTTCTACACTTAGTGTCCCATTTCCTAACCTAATTCCCGCAGCAGCACTCTTCTTCTACTATTGATCCATTATAATATTCAAATAGGATTCTCCAGTGCTGAGTGCCTTTGACCCAGAAGGGCACAGAGGTAACAGAATCACAGTAAGCAGACGCAGGTCATCTGTTGCTTGCTGACTTCCCCGTCCCCCTAGGACCCGGGCTGTGATCTGTGTACCTCCCGCGCCTCCTCCCCCACTGCCCAAGGGACGCTTTCCCCAGCACGGCGGAGCGTGCAGGGCCAGGCGCCGCCACCATTAGGGACCAGAGCGACGTGCGGTGCCCAGATTACCTATCTGCTGCCCTACTCCTGCCTCTGCTCCGGCTTTCAGTGCTATCGCGTCGTCAGCCGCGCCTGCAACACGCATGCGCTGGCCCGCCCGGGTAGTCGCTTTTGTTGTAGTTGCTGTCGAAATCGTTAATCACCCCTCCGGATACTCCGTGCAGGAATTACCTTCTGCTCTCAACGTGCTGTTGCAGCGCTCTTCCTTCTTTTGTGCTAAATGGCTAAATGGCTCTGAGCACTATGGGACTTAACAGCTATGGTCATCAGTCCCCTAGAACTTAGAACTACTTAAACCTAACGAACCTAAGGACAGCACACAACACCCAGCCATCACGAGGCAGAGAAAATCCCTGACCCCGCCGGGAATCGAACCCGGGAACCCGGGCGTGGGAAGCGAGAACGCTACCGCACGACCACGAGATGCGGGCCCTTCTTTTGTGATTGAAGTTGTTCAGAAATGTGTGTGAAATGTTATGGGACTTAACTGCTAAGGTCATCAGTCCCTAAGCTTACACACTACTTAACCTAAATTATCCTAAGGACAACACACACACCCATGCCCGAGGGAGGACTCGAACCTCCGCCGGTACCAGCCGCACAGTCCATGACTGCAGGTAACTGAAGTATTCCGAGTAGTTTCTACTTTGCCAACAATTGTGTGCGTTTAGACGATCGGTGATTCCAAAGTATTCTCAGCGAACAATATTCAGCTATAGCTACACGACTACTCTGCAGTTCACACGTAAGTGCGTAGCAGAGGTTTCTTCGAACCACCTTTAGTCCATATCTCTACCGTTTCATTCTCTAACAGCCCGTGGCGAAAATAATCAGTTAAATCTTTCTGTACCAGCTTTGATTTATCTTACTTTATTATGGTGATCATTTCCTCGTATATACGAGGCCTGTTCAGAAAGTAAGCTCCGATTGATTGCCAAATTGAAACCACAGTGAACATAAGAAATGTTTTACTTGTAACAATTAGCTACACCTTTCAGCTACTTCTCTACGTAGTCGCCGTTCTGACTTAGACTTTTGTCATAGCGTTGTACCAACTTTTCAATAGCCTCATCATAGAAGGCAGCCGCCAGTGCTTTCCGCCAATTCTCCACGCTGGCCTACACCTCGTTGTCTGTGTCAAAATGTTGTCTTCAAAGACAGCGGTTCATGTGACCAGAGATGAAACTCAGGGGGAGACAATTGCGGACTGTATTGTGGGTAATCTCACATTTCCATTTGAAAACGATGCAGGAGCATCTTCATTGCCCCTGCAGAATGCGGCTGAGAATTGTCTTGAAGAAGAAACAGCACGACAGTTATGTAATGTTAGCTGCATAGCTTCAGGCGAAATTTCTCACCAGGCCCTCGTACTTGGCGGCAGACACTATTTTCTAGACATCTTTACGCACTCACTGCGAGCTCAGAAATGAGAAGAGCGACGTGATGCTAACTGGGGTTATACTAGAGACACTACCCAACACATCTGTGCAAAGCTTTATCGGATTTTCATAGTCGTTTCCATTTCGCGACCGATCGGAGCTTACTTTCTGAACGCCCCTCGTAGATTGGCGACAGTAAAATATTTTCACGTTCACATGAGAAAGTCTTTTTGTCTTTACTTTTCCTTTTGTTCTTCTTGCTGTAGGCCTTAAAGGCCCGATAAGGCAATAAATGATGATGATGATGATGATGACATGAGAAAGTTGATGACCGAAATTTAGTCAGAAGATGTCGTCGCAACGAAAAACACCTTCCTACATCTACATCTAATTTATACTCCACAAGCCACACAACGATGTGTGTCGGAGGGCACTTTACGTGCCACTGTCATTACCTCCCTTTCCTGTTCCAGTCGCGTATGGTTCCCGGGAAGAACGACTGCCGGAATGCCTCCGTGCGCGCTCGAATCTCTCTAATTTTACTTTCGTGCTCTCCTCGGGTGGTATAAGTAGGGGGAAGCAATATATTCGATACCTCATCCAGAAACGCACCCTCTCGAAACCTAGACAGCAAGCCACACCGCGATACAGAGCGCCTCTCTTGCAGACTCTGCCACTTGAGTTTGCTAAACATCTCCGTAACGCTATCACGCATACCATATGACCTTGTGACAAAACGCGCCGCTCTTCATTGGATCTTCTCTATCTCCTCTGTCAACCCGATCTGGTACGGATCCCACACTGATGAGCAATACTCAAGTATAGGTCGAACGAGTGTTTTGTAAGCCACCTCCTTTGTTGATGGATTACATTTTCTAAGGACTCTCCCAATGAATCTCAACCTGGCACCCGCCTTACCAACAATTAATTTTATATGATCATTCCACTTCAAATCGTTCCGTACGCATACTCCCAGATATTTTACAGAAGTAACTGCTACCAGTGTTTGTTCCGCTATCATATAATCATACAATAAAGGATCCTTCGTTCTATGTATTCGCAATACATTACATTTGTCTATGTTAAGGGTCAGTTACCACTCACTGCACCAAGTGCCTATCCGCTGCAGATTTTGGTGTCAATGATTGCTTATCATATCCGTATCACTCTCTCCCACATTTCGCGATAATATAAAACGAGCTGCCCTTTTATGAACTTTTTCAAAGTCCTTCGGAAATCATGTCTGGTAAGCATCCCATACAGCACAGCAGTACTCTAGCAGAAGACGGAGAAACGTAGTGTAGGCAGTCTCTTTGGCAGACCCACTACATCTTCTAAGTGTTCCAGCCGGCCGGGGTGGCCGAGCGGTTCTAGGCGCTACAGTCTAGCACCGCGAGACCGCTACGGTCGCAGGTTCGAATCCTGCCTCGGGCATGGATGTGGGTGATGTCCTTAGGTTAGTTAGGTTTAAGTAGCTCTAATTGAGAGAGAAATGCCAGTTTTCTCACCTTTCAGGTATCGTGTCTAAGTCATTTTTCAATTGATTTTGATCTTTTGATGACTTAACTAGATGGTAAGTGACAGCATTATCTGCAAGCAATCTAAGAGGGCTGCTCAGATTATCTCCTAAATCATATATGTAGATTAGGAATAGAAAGAGGCTACAGCACTTCCTTGGAACACGTGAGTTATCTCTGCTGTTTTACTCGATGATTTGCAATCAGTTACTACGTACTGTGACGTCTCTGAGAGGAAGTCATTAGGGAGGTAGAGGAGCAGGAGATTAGTGTTTAACGTCCCGTCGACAACGAGGGCATTAGAGACGGAGCAGAAGCTCAGATGAGGGTAGGGGAGGGAAGATCAAAATGGTTCAAATGGCTCTGAGCACTATGGGACTCAACTGCTGTGGTCATCAGTCCCCTAGAACTTGGAACTAATTAAACCTAACTAACCTAAGGACATCACACACATCCATGCCCGAAGCAGGATTCGAACCTGCGACCGTAGCAGCAGCGCGGCTCCGGACTGGAGCGCCTAGAACCGCACGACCACCGCGGCCGGCGGGAGGGAAGAAATCGGCTGTGCCCTTTTCAAAGAAATCGTCCGGGCAGGGAATCACGGATCCATTTGCACAACTGAAGCGATGCTCCAGAGGCACGCAGTTTGATTAGAAGTCTCTTGTGAGGAACGATATCAAAAGCCTTCTGGAAATCTAGAATTGTGGACACCACTTATCACTTCGTACAAATAAAAAGCTAGTCATGTTTCACAAGATTGATATTTTCTGAATCCGTGTTGACTTCGTGTCAATAGGCCGTTACCTTCGAGGTAACTTATGGTGTTTGAACATAGTATACGTTCAAAAACCTTACTGCTGGCCGACGTTATCCATATAGGTCTGTAGTTCAACGGATTACACCTATTTCCTTTCTTGAATATTGGTGTGACCTGCACAACTTCCCTGTCTTTTGGGACGGATCACGCGTCGAGTGTATACCAGCATTTGTCTTACGGGATTTGAACCTCCATCATCACGACTGCATATCTAGCGTTATAACCACTCCCCCAGTTCGCTCGTGAGAAACCCCGTCAGTCCAAAAAGTTTCGAAACGGGATTAAGAGAAAACAGAGAAAAGTTAAGATCCTGTTTTTAATGCTCCATCTGTTCTGCACAGTCTTCCCGTACTTGAGTACAACTCACAGAACATTCGAACGGCCATGTAAAATTGTTATAAAAGTCCTTCTTCGGGACGTTGTTCAACTCGCGATTCAAATTCGCACCGTATTCGGTCTTTCAGTCTTTTGTATTAAGTCGTACTGATAATACCAAGTCTCGTCATCCGTGACGATCTTTTTTTTTTTTTTTTTTTTTTGCAGGAGAGAACCATCCGCGTTTTTCAATCAAGCTGCGGTAGGCGTCAACAAGTAATTGTTATTGTGCGGTTGTCAATGTGCGCGGGACAATCTTTGTACAAACTTTTCTCTTCTTCGAAACATTCAGGAAATGTCTTGAATACCTAATTTAGAGGTGTGTAGTTATTTGCTTCACTGCGATTTGTGACATAATAACTCTGGCACACTACGGTCGCACGTCCTCTACATAACACTGCCTGCTCGCAACTGACTGGCCGAACGCACATTTGTTGTTTACAGTTCTTACTGTCAGCTACTACCATTGCCACTGCGATGACGTCGCTTACATGCCAGGAATAACATCAGTTCCGGAACTTTTTGGACGGACTGTGTAACACGTAGAAAAGGAACCCTTGAGTATGTATTGTACCTGTTCTTTGTTTCTCTTATGTTACATGATGCTAAGAGTGGGCTCTTCAGTTACAATTAATGCGGTAACATTGAAGGTGTAGAAATAAATAGTTTAATATTATGCAAAGAAAAAGGAGAACTGATAGAAGATGACTCTAAGGTTTTTGTCTGATACTTTGGTTGTTACTGGGATGAGGTACCATTTAACGTTGCACTTCGGAGTCGCACTACCTGGAGAAATGTCCATATCATTATAGCGACTCGTACAAACGAAGACGAAAAGTAGGTATTAATGCCAAGATTCATTGGCGACTTTAGTTGCGTCAAACAGATATGAGGTGATTAGGCAAATGCGTTTGTGAAGCGATGGGAGAAAAGCAATCTGCGAATTGTATCACAGATATTACGAAAAAAAAAATTGTGACTGAAGACAAATTCAGATTAGGGCTGCTGTGTAATTTTAAGAAGGAAGATATTTTATTTGAGCTTTATAAGTGACCAGGACAAGACAGCATTTGTGGGTGGCTGCATATCGTTCGCTAAAGGCACACACTTAGCCTACAGAAAGGAAACTTTATGACAAAGCGTAAATGTTCACCAGCTTCACAAAGGTTTCAGAATTACCAGTGGAGTAGCAACATGGTTGGCATACTAGAAAACAGCCGTGTGAACTCCCAATGATCGCGATTTCGTATCGCTAACGGAGCAGTACACAGTCCGAACTAAGCACCCGGCGCCGCGAGAGACTCTCGTATTATTCAGAGGCATCGCTTCTCGGTGGTAACAGTGATTCTTATCAACCACCCCCGCCACCCTCCCAGCCCACCAAAAAATTGCTCATCTCCCCGCCTCATATTTCTTTTAAAAATAGTAAGTTTTACACTTCTTCCACATACTTCTTACTTATGTCTGCTGCCAAGACATTAACTTTATCGGACACAGACAACGTCATGACCAGATGGAAACTGTTGAAGGACGATTACGATGTCAGATGACGCACATAAAGATTCTACAGAATTCAAGACATGGAAAGATGTAAAATGAATGTTAGTTTTTGTTTCTATT
This sequence comes from Schistocerca serialis cubense, assembly GCF_023864345.2. NCBI lineage: Eukaryota > Metazoa > Arthropoda > Insecta > Orthoptera > Acrididae > Schistocerca > Schistocerca serialis. Next base: position 793,199,364 of record NC_064639.1, on the reverse strand, counting down.
CACCCTCTTTTTACTGCTAGTAGTTGTTGTTGTTGTGGTCTTCAGTCCTGAGACTGGTTTGATGCAGCTCTCCATGCTACTCTATCCTGTGCAAGCTTTTTCATCTCCCAGTACCTACTGCAACCTACATCCTTCTGAATCTGCTTAGTGTATTCATCTCTTGGTCTCCCTCTACGATTTTTACCCTCCACGCTGCCCTCCAATACTAAATTGGTGATCCCTTGATGCCTCAGAACATGTCCTACCAACCGATCCCTTCTTCTGGTCACGTTGTGCCACAAACTCCTCTTCTCCCCAATCCTATTCAATACTTCCTCATTAGTTATGTGATCTACCCAACTAATCTTCAACATTCTTCTGTAGCACCACATTTCGAAAGCTTCTATTCTCTTCTTGTCCAAACTATTTATCGTCCATGTTTCACTTCCATACATGGCTACACTCCATACGAATACTTTCAGAATGACTTCCTGACGCTTAAATCAATACTGGATGTTAACAAATTTCTCTTCTTCAGAAACGCTTTCCTTGCCATTGCCAGCCTACATTTTATATCCTCTCTACTTCGACCATCATCAGTTATTTTGCTCCCCAAATAGCAAAACTCCTTTACTACTTTAAGTGCCTCACTTCCTAATCTAATTCCCTCAGCATCACCCGACTTAATTAGACTACATTCCATTATCCTTGTTTTGCTTTTGTTGATGTTCATCTTATATCCTCCTTTCAAGACACTGTCCATTCCATTCAACTGCTCTTCCAAGTCCTTTGCTGTCTCTGACAGAATTACAATGTCATCGGCGAACCTCAAAGTTTTTATTTCTTCTCCATGAATTTTAATACCTACTCCGAATTTTTCCTTTGTTTCCTTTACTGCTTGCTCAATATACAGATTGAACAACATCGTGGAGAGGCTACAACCCTGTCTTACTCCCTTCCCAACCACTGCTTCCCTTTCATGTCCCTCGACTCTTATAACTGCCATCTGGTTTCTGTATAAATTGTAAATAGCCTTTCGCTCCCTGTATTTTACCCCTGCCACCTTTAGAATTTGAAAGAGAGTATTCCAGTCAACATTGTCAAAAGCCTTCTCGAAGTCCACAAATGCCAGAAACGTAGGCTTGCCTTTCCTCAATCTTTCTTCTAAGATAAGTCGTAAGGTCAGTATTGCCTCACGTGTTCCAGTGTTTCTACGGAATCCAAACTGATCTTCCCCGAGGTTGGCTTCTACTAGTTTTTCCATTCGTCTGTAAAGAATTCGTGTTAGTATTTTGCAGCTGTGACTTATTAAACTGATAGTTCGGTAATTTTCACATCTATCAACACCTGCTTTCTTTGGGATTGGAATTATTATATTCTTCTTGAAATCTGAGGGTATTTCGCCTGTTTCATACATCTTGCTCACCAGATGGTAGAGTTTTGTCAGGACTGGCTCTCCCACGGCCGTCAGTAGTTCCAATGGAATATTGTCTACTCCGGGGGCCTTGTTTCGACTCAGGTCTTTCAGTGCTCTGTCAAACTCTTCACGCAGTATCGTATCTCCCATTTCATCTTCATCTACATCCTCTTCCATTTCCATAATATTGTCCTCAAGTACATCGCCCTTGTATAGACCCTCTATATACTCCTTCCACCTTTCTGCTTTCCCTTCTTTGCTTAGAACAGGGTTTCCATCTGAGCTCTTGATATTCATGCAAGTGGCTCTCTTCTCTCCAAAGGTCTCTTTAATTTTCCTGTAGGCAGTATCTATCTTACCCCTAGTAAGATAAGCCTCTACATCCTTACATTTGTCCTCTAGCCATCCCTGCTTAGTCATTTTGCACTTCCTGTCGATCTCATTTTTGAGATGTTTTTATTCCTTTTTGCCTGCTTCATTTACTGCATTTTTCTCCTTTCATCAATTAAATTCAATATTTCTTCTGTTACCCAAGGATTTCTACTGGCCTCGTCTTTTTACCTACTTGATCCTCTGCTGCCTTCACTACTTCATCCCTCAAAGCTACCCATTCTTCTTCTACTGTATTTATTTCCCCAATTCCTGTCAATTGCTCCCTTATGCTCTCCCTGAAACTCTGTACAACCTCTGGTTCTTTTAGTTTATCCAGGTCCCATCTCCTTAAATTCCCACCTTTTTGCAGTTTCTTCAGTTTTAATCTACAGGTCATAACCAATAGATTGTGGTCAGAGTCCACATCTGCCCCTGGAAATGTCTTACAATTTAAAACCTGGTTCCTAAATCTCTGTCTTACCATTATATAATCAATCTGATACCTTTTAGTATCTCCAGGGTTCTTCCATGTATACAACCTTCTTTCATGATTCTTAAACCAAGTGTTAGTAATGATTATGTTGTGCTCTGTGCAAAATTCTACCACGCGGCTTCCTCTTTCATTTCTGTCCCCCAATCCATATTCACCTACTATGTTTCCTTCTCTCCCTTTTCCTACACTCGAATTCCAGTCACCCATGACTATTAAATTTTCGTCTCCCTTCACAATCTGAATAATTTCTTTTATTTCATCATACATTTCTTCAATTTCTTCGTCATCTGCAGAGCTAGTTGGCATATAAACTTGTACTACTGTAGTAGGTGTGGGCTTCGTATCAATCTTGGCCACAATAATGCGTTCACTATGCTGTTTGTAGTAGCTTACCCGCATTCCTATTTTCCTATTCATTATTAAACCTACTCCTGCATTACCCCTATTTGATTTTGTGTTTATAACCCTGTAGTCACCTGACCAAAAGTCTTGTTCCTCCTGCCACCGAACTTCACTAATTCCCACTATATCTAACTTCAACCTATCCATTTCCCTTTTTAAATTTTCTAACCTACCTGCCCGATTAAGGGATCTGACATTCCACGCTCCGATCCTTAGAACGCCAGTTTTCTTTCTCCTGATAACGACATCCTCTTGAGTAGTCCCCGCCCGGAGATCCGAATGGGGGACTATTTCACCTCCGGAATATTTTACCCAAGAGGACGCCATCATCATGTAATCATACAGTAAAGCTGCATGCCCTCGGGAAAAATTACGGCTGTAGTTTCCCCTTGCTTTCAGCCGTTCGCAGTACCAGCACAGCAAGGCCGTTTTGGTTATTGTTACAAGGCCAGATCAGTCAATCATCCAGACTGTTGCCCTTGCAACTACTGAAAAGGCTGCTGCCCCTCTTCAGGAACCACACGTTTGTCTGGCCTCTCAACAGATACCCCTCCATTGTGGTTGCACCTACGGTACGGCTATCTGTATCGCTGAGGCACGCAAGCCTCCCCACCAACGGCAAGGTCCATGGTTCATGGGGGGAGGACTGCTATTAGTATGTTCTTTTAATTCATCAGTCTGTTCGAGTGATTCACAGCCGAATTCTCTAAAGAGCTGTCGTTGTTGTCGTGGTCTTGAGTCCAGAGACTGATTTGATGCAGCTCTCCGTGCTACTCTATCCTGTGTAAGCTTCTTCATCTCCCAGTACCTGCTGCAACCTACATCCTTCTGAATCTGCTTAGTGTATTCATCTCTTGGTCTCCTTCTACGATTTTTACCCTCCACGCTGCCCTCCAATACTAAATTGGCGATCCCTTGATGCCTCAGAACGTGTCCTACGAACCTATCCCTTCTTCTAGTCACGTTGTGCCACAAACTCCTCTTCTCCCCAATTCTATTCAATACCTCCTCATTAGTTATGTGATCTACCCATCTAATCTTCAGCATTCTTCTATAGCACCATATTTCGAAAGAGCTGTCAATCAGTTTATAATTATTCTCACGTCTACATTTATATTCTGCAAGGGCAATGTTGATCCTACGAGCTTCTCCTTCCCTTCCCTGTTTCCTTCGCGAATGGAACCTGGGAAGAATGTCAACAAATCCCCGCATGACATCTAATTTACCTGATTTTCTCATCATAGTCATTCAGGGAGACGTTTTTGGGAGTTGCCCGCCTCTTTTGAAACATAATTAGTGCTCTTAAAATTTGAGATGGAAACTTTTACGTGATTTACAACGCATCTTTATAGCGGCTGCCACTGCACTTCATCCAGCATCTCTGAAACGCTCTCACGCCGACTAAACGATCCCTCGACAAAACGTGCCGCTCTTCGTTGGATCCCCTCAGTCTCTTCTATGAATCCAACTTGGTAAAGGTGCTATACAGATGATCAATACTTTACAATCGGTCTTATAGATGTTTTGTAAGCCACTTCTTTCGTGGATAGATGACATTTCCTTAAGAGTCTTGCTACGAATTTCAGCGAGGCATCTCCCTTTCCTACAATTATCATTCCACGTTAGGTGGCTCCGGGTGGTTACATCTGTGAGTTTTGTGGTAGCCACTGTTTCCAGTGATTATTCGCCGATAACGTAATCTAACAACAGCGGATTTCTTCGCCTTTTTATGCGGTTTACGTTAAGATCAATAGCCAGTCCGTCCGCCAGTTGTCGATCCTCTCTGCTGGCCCCCTTGCCTTTCGTCAGTCTCCTGGCGTTGCTACTTCTATAAATCTGAAGGCTGTAAATTCAGCTAAATGCTTAGGGATTACAATCGCAAAGAAACTAAATTGGAACGGTCACATAGATAACATTGTCGGTAGAACAAACCAAAGACTGCGATTCATTGGCAGAACACTTAGAAAGTGCAACAGGTCTATCAAAGAGACTGCTTACACTACGCTTGTCCGCCTTATTCTGGAGTATTGCTGTGTGGTGTGGGATCCGCGGCAGGTGGGACTGACGGATGACATCGGAAAAGTACAAAGAAGCGCAGCTCGTTTTGTATTAACGCGAAATAGGGGAGATAGTGTCACAGACATGATACGTGAATTTCAGTGGCAATCATTAAAACAAAGGCGTTTTTCGTTGCGACGGGATCTTCCCATGAAATTTCAATCACCAGTTTTCTCCTCCGATTGCGAAAACATTCTGTTGCCACCCTCCTACATAAGGAGAAATGTAATCACCATAAAATAAGAGAAATCAGGGCTCGCACGGAAAGATTTAAGTGATCGTTTTTCCCGCGTGCCGTTCGAGAGTGGAACGGTAGAGAGACAGCTTGAAGGTGGTTCATTGAACCTTCTGCCAGGCACTTTATTGTGAATAGCAGAGTAATCACGTAGATGTAGATGTAGATTACAGCTTCGTCCGCGAATAGCTTCACTAGATCATTTACGTAAATATTAAACGGTGACAGTCCTATAACTCGCTCGTCTCTATAACTCGCTACACCAGAAATTACTTGTACACCTTTCAGTTTTCTTCCGTTAAGTACGACGTACTGCGTTCTGTTTGGAAGGATGTCCGAATCCAAACACAAATCTTGTTAGATGCTTGGTCAACTCGGATGCTGTTCACTAAACCACGGAGCGGAAATGTATCGAAAACTTTCAGGAAGTCGAGGAGCACCGCATCAACATGAACGCCTTTCAACACGGCGCTCTGGATCTGATACAAAAACAGAGCGTGCTTTCACAAGGTCCGAGCTTGCGGAAAAAAAGTTGTTTTATAGAGAAGATTCAGTCTCCAAAATGATCACAATGCCTGACCATAAAACATGTACCAATATTCTGCAACATTTTGATGTTATATCTTTGTTAACTAAGGAAAAAAGAAAGAAAAAGAAAATGATTTAGAATGGTCTTGTTCAGATAACGAGACGGTTTTCCCAATATAGAGTACAAACGTAATTGGGTATTACTTCCTGGAGCTTTATAGTCTTTCCCTCTGTATATTTCATCTTTTGCGTCACACAAAAGCTAAGGCAATTACTGTGACTAACAGGCGACAAGCAAGGAGCCGACACAGCGGTCAAAAAATTGAAACATTAAGGCCGTGAGCTGATTCAGAAGAGCGGGCGCTGTCTGCTGCGCTGCATCGCAAATCCACTGCGCGTCCCCCAAACAACTCGGCGACCCCCGCGAGAGGGGTCCTCACCCTCAGACTGCCGGCCGCCGTCTTTCATGTAAGTGCGAGACTCTGCGAGGGGCGCGGCCGTGTTGGGGGGAGGCTGGCGAATCACCCAGTCCGCAGTCGATACGTCGCTCGACCTGACCAGGAGAAGATCAAGCACGCCAAAACACTGTGTTGGATGTAGAAATGGTGCAGCACACTGCGAAGCAAAGCGGGCGTTGTACGCCACCGCTGCAGTGCGGTGACAACTAACAGACAGCGCGCAGTACAGGGTGATTCAAAAAGAATGCCACAACTTTAAAAATGTGTATTTAATGAAAGAAACATGATATAACCTTCTGTTATACATCATTACAAAGAGTATTTAAAAAGATTTTTTTTTCACTCAAAAACAAGTTCAGAGATGTTCAATATGGCCCCCTCCAGACACTCGAGCAATATCAACCCGATACTCCAACTCGTTCCACACACTCTGTAGCATATCAGGCGTAACAGTTTGGATAGATGCTGTTATTTCTCGTTTCAAATCATCAATGGTGGCTGGGAGAGGTGGCCGAAACACCATATCCTTAACATACCCCCATAAGAAAAAATCGCAGGGGGTAAGCTGAGGGAACAGCCAATTCTCTAACATCTCCAGATACTGTAGTCCACTTACAGTAGCACCTTCGAAGAAAAAGGGACCAAAAACTTTATTGGCTGAAATGGCACACAAAACGTTCACCTTAGGCGAGTCACGTTCATACTGAGTCGTTTCCCGCGGATTCTCAGTGCCCCATATACAGACATTGTGACGGTTGACTTTCCTGTTAGTGTGGAAAGTTGCTTCATCACTAAACACAATCTTTGAAACGAAAGATTCATCTGTTTCCATTTGAGCAAGGATAAAATCACAGAAATCGATTCTTTTAATCTTATCAGCTGCAGACAGTGCTTGAACCAATTACAGACGATAAGGTTTCATAACTAACCTTTTTCGTAGGACTCTCCATACAGTTGATTGTGGAATTTGCAGCTCTCTGCTAGCTCTGCGAGTCGATTTTCCTGGGCTGCGAACAAATGCTTGCTGGATGCGTGCTACATTTTCATCACTCGTTCTCGGCCGTCCAGAACTTTTCCCTTTGCACAAACACCCATCCTCTGTAAACTGTTTATACCAACGTTTAATACACCACCTATCAGGAGGTTTAACACCATACTTCGTTCGAAATGCACGCTGAACAACTGTCGTCGATTCACTTCTGCCGTACTCAATTACACAAAAAGCTTTCTGTTGAGTGGTCGCCATCTTAGCATCAACTGACGCTGATGCCTAATCAACAGCGCCTCAAGCGAACAAATGTACAACTAAATGAAACTTTATAGCTCAATTAATTCGCCGACAGATAGTGCTTAGCTCTGCCTTTTGTCGTTGCAGAGTTTTAAATTCCTACAGTTGTGGTATTCTTTTTGAATCACCCTGTATATTCCGAAAATGACTTCACAAGACAGACAGAAAAATTACGCCTCCAGCCATTACAATTGCAGCAGCGTGAAGCCGGTACGTAACAAACATCAAACTGGCGAAATTCGGATACGCAAACGATTAGGATTTCGGCGCAAACGTACAAAATGGGCACGAGTAGCACTATTTAGATTCTGTATACAAAGAAAGATTACGCAGCGGTTCTCATTCAGAAAAGGCATTTTAATGTTAGTTGTTGCTGAGAACATCGTGTTATGCTTTGTGTAAGAAGGGAAAGAAATAAGTGAGGAAGATTAGAGTTTGACATCCCATCGACATTAGAGAAAGAGAACAAGCTCGGTTTATTTCAAGGACAGGGAAGGAAATCTGCAGCGCCCTTTCATAGAAACCATCCCGGCGTTTGCCTGGAGCTATTTAGGGAAATCACGGAAAACCTAACCAAGATGTTAGGATGCGGATCTGAGCACAAGTCCTCCAGAATGCGACTTGAGTGTGCTAACAACTGCACCACCTCGCTCGGTGTGTAAGGCACAGCTCTCTCTGAGGCACCACGTTGCAATAAAGATAGCGCGACGTGACGTTAATAGTGCGACACTCGTGTTACCAATGATTGAGACAGTGCGTGACAAGAAACGCTTTGCGACTCGCGATACAAGAAACAAGACAGCACGAATCACGTTTCTCGTATACGAGGGTCACTCCAAAAGAAATGCATACTATTTTTTAAAAAATACAGTTTTCATTCTGCATGTGTGAAAGTTTTACAGTGTGTAGATACATCCTTCTCGCTTGTTTTCAAACTTAGTTCAACCTGTTTCCGTGAGTGGCGCCGTCACAGCATGTCTTCTAGATGGCTGCTACACTTGACGTTCGTCAGAAGCAAGATGCTGTCATAGAATTCCTGTGCCGTGAAAACGAGGCAGTGGGAAACATGCGCCAGAGGTTGAAAAAGGTGTATAGAGATGTTGCTGTCGATAACAGTACAGTTAGTCGGTGGGCAAGCAGGTTACGTGATGAAAGCGGGCACGGCAATATTGAGGATTGCCCTCGCAGCGGCAGGCCTCGTACTGCACACACTCCAGACAATGTGCAGACGGTTAACGAATTGGTGACTGCTGACAGACGCATCACACTGAATGAATTGTCACGCTACGTTGGGATAGGGAAAGGAAGTGTTTGCAGAATACTGAAAGTGTTGACGTTAAAAAAGGTTTGTGCCAGGTGGGTTCCCAGGATGTTGACAGTGGCTCACAAAGAAACAAGAAAAACGGTATGCAGCGAACTTTTGGAACAGTACGAGAATGGTGGAGATAAATTTCTTGGAAGAATTGTGACAGTTGATGAAACATGGCTACATCATTTTTCACCAGAGACGAAGAGGCAATCGATGGAGTGGAATCATGCAAATTCATCCAAGGAAAAAAAAAATTCAAAACCACACCTTCTGCTGGAAACGTTACTGGTACAGTGTTTTTCGATTCCGAAAGACTCTTGCTTATGGACATCATGCCAAGTTGAAACACCATAACTTCTGATGCATACGTGACGACACTGAAGAAACTTCAAGCTCGATTGAGTGGTGTTTGACCACATCGGCAAAAGCAGGATGTTTTTTCTGTTGCACGGCCACTTGTCATTCAACAAACCATGAAAGCGATCACAAAACACGGATGGACAACACTGAAACACCCGCCTTACAGTCCTGGCCTGGCTCCATGTGACTACCATCTCTTTCGGAAACTGAAAGACTCTCTTCGTGGAACAATGTTTGAAGATGATGACTTCCTTGTGCACGCTGCCAAACAGTGGCTCCAACAGGTTGGTCCAGAATTTTACTGTGCGGGTATACAGGCGCTGGTTCCAAGATGGCGTAAGGCAGTTGAGAGGGATGGAAATTATGTGGAGAAATGAAAATATTGTTGCCAAAGGATGTATTTACACACTGTAAAACTTTCAAACATGTAGAATAAAAGATGGAATTTTTAAAAAATAGTGTGCATTTATTTTGGAGTGACCCTCGTAGTTTCAGTTGCAATCCTGAGATCTTATGAAGAGTACGTTATTATTTGAACCTTGAAAAAGAGAAAAAAACAGTAAGGAGTACTGGGTGCACGCGTAGAATCGTACGTCTTCGGCTTGAAATCTCACTGACTGGAGCAGAGCTGTCTTCAGTGATTGCTCTCGCTTCGAACTGAACCCCGATGACCAGCGAAGACAAGTCTGGAGACGTCCCGGACAGCAGTGGGATGTTGTTGTTGTTGTCTTCAGTCCTGAGACTGGTTTGATGCAGCTCTCCATGCTACTCTATCCTATGCCAGCTTCTTCATCTCCCAGTACTTACTGCAACCTACATCCTTCTTAATCTGCTAAGTGTATTCATCTCTTGGTCTCCCTCTACGATTTTTACATTCCACGCTACCCTCAAATGCTAAATTTGTGATCCCTTGATGCCTCAGAACATGTCCTACCAACCGGTCCCTTCTTCTTGTCAAGTTGTGCCACGAACTCCTCTCCTCCCCAATTCCATTCAATATCTCCTCATTACTTATATGATAGACCCATCTAATCCTCAGCATTCTTCTGTAGCACCACATTTCGAAAGCTTCTATTCTCTTCTTGTCCAAACTACTTATCGTCCGTGTTTCACTTCCATACATGACTACACTCCATACAAATACTTTCAGAAACGACTTCCTGACACTTAAATCAATACTCGATGTTAACAAATTTCTCTTCTTCAGAAAGGCTTTCCTTGCCATCGCCAGTCTACATTTTATATCCTCTCTACTTCGACCATCATCAGTTATTTTGCTCCCCAAATAGCAAAACTCCTTTACTACTTTAAGTGTCTCATTTCCTAATCTAATTCCCTCAGCATCACCTGACTTAATTCGCCTACATTCCATTATCCTCGTTTTGCTTTTGTTGATGTTAATCTTATATCCTCCTCTAAAGACACTATCCATTCCATTCAACTGCTCTTCCAAGTCCTTTGCTGTCTCTGACAGAATTACAATGTCATCAACGAACCTCAAAGTTTTTATTTCTTCTCCATGGATTTTAATACCTACTCCGAATTTTTCTTTTGTTTCCTTTACTGCTTGCTAAATATACAGATTGAATAACATCGGGGACGGGCTACAACCCTGTCTCACTCCCTTCCCAACCGCCGCTTCTCTTTCATGCCCCTCGACTCTTATAGCTGCCATCTGGTTTCTGTACAAATTGTAAATAGCCTTTCTCTCCCTGTATTTTACCCCTGCCATCTTTAGAATTTGAAAGAGAGTATTCCAGTCAACATTGTCGAAAGCTTTCTCTAAGTCTACAAATGCTAGAAACGTAGGTTTGCCTTTCCTTAATCTATTTTCTAAGATGAGTCGTAGGGTCAGTATTGCCTCACGTGTTCCAACATTTCTACGGAATCCAAATTGATCTTCCCCGAGATCGGCTTCTACCAGTTTTTCCATTCGTCTGTAAAGAATTCGCGTTAGTATTTTGCAGCAGTGGGACACCAACCTGATTATCGCCAGCCATACGGCCAGACATTTCATTTCGTAGCAGCACCCCATTGGTTGTCAACAGCAGCACTCTTACATCACAGCGGTACCTCGACGATACTATACGCCCTATTGCTGCCGTTCATAGGAAGCCATTCTGGTCTTACATTTCAGCAACATAATGCCTGTCCAACATTGCGAGAGTGTTTGGTGCTTTTCTTCATACTTGCCAAATCATACCTTCACCAGCAAGATCACCAACTGAGAGTGTTTGAATCACTATGGGCAGGATCCTCCAGCCAGCTTGAGTTTTCAGTCTGGAACAGCGTGACCGCTACTGTCGCAGGTTCGAATCCTGCCTCGGGCAGGGATGTGTGTGATGTCCTTAGGTTAGTTAGATTTAAGTAGTTCTAAGTTCTAGGGGACTGATGACCTCAAATGTTAAGTCCCCTAGTGCTCAGAGCCATTTGAACCATTTTTTAAACCAACTCGAGTTTTGATGATCTAACTCGCCAGCACAATATCCGTCAGGACGACACTCATCAACTCTAACAATCAACGTCACGCCGAATAACTGCTTGCATAAAGGTCAGAGGTTGACCAACACGTTACTGACTTGCCCAATTTGGGAAGCTGTTTCTCTTGAATGATTTTTCTGAAATTGTAAGCATTTGTTTGTCTGCATATTTGTACCACATGTACCGATTAGTGTCCCATTTGGATAATTTATTAGTGAGTCGTCGCTTTTTTTTCTTTTAGATTGTATTTCGGCTGTGGTTCCTGGTGAGGTATCCAAAACGAACACAAATTCCACGAATTTTACAGAATGAGTCTAGACAGTTGGCACTATTTGGAGCAACTAACATTTGTCACACAAATTTTGGAATTAGTATTTTTCCTGCTGAGAAGTTGGTGAAAGTGAGTGAATGATGTTAAAAATCCAGCATGAAAAGTTTATTCCTTGTAAGACTACATAGCATCGTATTTTATTCAGTGTGGTACATATGGTTACAAATTAATAAAGCTGTGATAGTATTTCCACAACTTTTCAGTTTCAAAAAAGTCGTATGTGAATTATCTTGCGGAGTATTCAGAAAAAATGCTGGATTTGAAGTGAAATCAGTCACCGTAGATGGCGCAGCAGTGGCTGGTGAACTCTACGAATTGGCAGAAAATGTGAAGAAATGAAAGCTCATGGTGTTAAACAAGAAAATGGAAATTTGTGGTAAGGTCTTATAGGACCAAACTGTTGAGGTCATCGGTCCCTAATCTTACACACTATTTAATCTAACTTACGCTAAGGACGACACAAACACCCATGCCCGAGGGAGGACTCGAACCTAGGACGGGGGCAGCAGCGCGGACCATGACAAGACGCCCTAGACCGCGCGGCTGTTAAACAAGACCCTGACATGTCTTTGTCTGTTTCGTCCAGCTACTCTTCCTCTTTCGGAAGTTGCAGTAGTTTAGCTTTCAGATCTCTATTACGCCTATGACACAGTTTCCCGAAATCACGGACCACAGACTGGAAAAAAATCCAATCAGTGTCATTAGTTCATGATTCCTGGTGTGTTTTCAATTCGCTAAGTTTCTCACTTCCATCTTTGGCTTTTATCGGCAGCATACCAAAAAGACACACTTGAAGCAGCTCCATACTGCACATCGCCGGCCATAGAACACGGCAGCAGCCTCGCACGTGGTGCCTAGTTGCTACCTTCGTCGTGGACAACTTTCAATATATCTCACGTATTTTCTCAAGAATGGAAAGAGCTGTCTCTCTCCTTCCACCGTTGAAAACAATTTCGATTCGTTAGCTCTATTTTGTACATAGCAATGTGTGACCCAAAGCCCATCAAATGTAATTGGCCATCACCTACATTCTTCAATCCAAACTTCTCAAAACAGGCCTGGAGGTTTATTTATTTGCGAAGAATCACTTTACCTTTGCTCAATAGCGGAAAGAAAAGCAGTTGATCATCGAACTCCGATGTGTGACTATAAGACGCAATTTTTTTTTTCGCTGAATGTTTTCCTTAGAATCAAATGAGAAAGCCTGCATATTGGAGAACGCATGTGGATCTAAACACCGTGGTTTTTAATCTTTTACGCAAAAAGTACAAATTTCACTGAGAAACTAAATGGAGAGACGGATATAGCTTTGCTAAGTTTTCATATAACAATTATTTTCGAGGTACTTCTGATGACTCAAAATTTGTACCTTACGATACAGTTACGTGCAGCACCCAGTACTCCCTGTTGCACTGGACGATAGAATAGAGCAGAGTTTTCAAATCTGTGTTCTGTGGAACACTAATTTTCCACAGGGAGTGAATGAAAAATTGCTGCTAACATGGCGGCTTTCCCATATATTTTTCTTATATATTTAAACTTTATTATGATACCTGTGTTGTTAGTTTTGACTTAAAACAGATTATCACCGAATAAAACGTGTTTTTCTGATTTTTTGAAATTTTATTAATTTAATTAATCTTCAAAATGAATAAGTTGTTTCATCGAAGTACCAGCATTTTCAAGGTAAAAGTTTGGAAACTCTTGTAGTAGAGATACGTGACGATGTGGTGTTAGGGTCGTCCCAGTGTAAGTTAAATTGCTCCACCAATGTAGGTTGCTTCTGCGTCGTCGCGCAGGGCGCATAGCCTGTGGTCCCGCATATTGTATCACCTCAGTGAGAACTGCGCCTAAGAAGGAGGACTCGTTGGAATTCGACAGCTGCAGGATGGTTGGTGGTTTATCGAGATTGAAGTTTACCGCACCACGATACTGACGCTCGCATTGGTCAGTATTCTGCGAATTCCACGCGAACATGCAATCAGTGGATTCAGAAGGACCACACTCAACGTCATGCAGGTAAGACATAATGACCGCACAGCCGTGCAGGATCACACAGCCACATCACGTACGCTGACTAAGGAAACTTAGGAAATGGGCTTGTTTGCAACAACACAAGTATCCACACGGACAGCGCGATGACGTCTAAACTTCCAAGCATGTCACTCTCTGTTGTGGCTTCCCTAGAGCTGACAGCAGAGAGAGAAAAAAATGGTTCAAATGGCTCTGAGCACTATGGGACTTAACATCTGTGGCCATCAGTCCCCTAGAACTTAGAACTACTTAAACCTAACTAACCTAAGGACATCACACATATCCATGCCCGAGGCAGGATTCGAACCTGCGACCGTAGCGGTCACGCGGTTCCAGACTGATGCGTCTAGAACTGCTCGGCCACAGCGGCCGGCCCTCTTAGTTCTGACTATAAATAATTAACCATACCTTCGTAAACTTGGGCTATGTTATATGATTTCATTGAATTATTTTATTTCATAAATACACTCGTGAAGGTACGGTACTAGTACTACGTGCTCTCGTATTATGTATTTTGTTGTAATATGACGGTAGATGTCCGATTATCCTACGGCCAACGGATTCTCTTAGATAAGGCAGGTGTTTACACAAACGCGGCGGCTCCGTTACACCCCACTAGCAACCATATTTCATCTGAATGTTCAAATGAGCTGAGCTGAATGAAGTACGAGGATGAGTCAGAAAGTAATGCCTCCTATGTTCTGTTTCTTTCTTTTTTTTCTCTGTCGAGAATTTCAAATACGACTACGTAGATTGAAAAGCACAACATTGACGATTATTCACGACTTTTCAGTATAATCTCCCTCCGTTACCACATCTTTGGTCCATCTTTTACAAGGGGCGTGCATTAAAGTTGAAACGTCCCCTTAGAAAAATTACACACGACTGTGTTTAAACTGACACACAATATTTTTAGCGCAACGCAATCTGACTTTCAAAAATCCCTACAAAAGAATGGCCCTGACTAACATTAACCTATACGTTTCACAAATCACTTACCTCACAAAAATCTTCGTTACTTGAACTACTGCAACACAGCGAGCGCTACTACTGCCAGCTAAATAAAAGATTCAAACTACGGAAGGCACTAACTACTGATGGGCATAGTTAGCAAATGAAAGATTTTAATAGAGAACAAACAATTTATTTACCTTAATAGTCATAATATATATAGCAGTTCATGACATCCAGTCTTACAAATTTCAAAATTCCGCCATCTCTCTCCCCACATCCACCACTGAGAAGATTCCAGGTTCGAATCTTGGCAGGGTCGCCATATGAAACGTCCCCTTTGAACAATTATGCATGACTGTGCTTAAACTGAAACACAATATTTTTTTTAGCGCAACGCAATCTGACTTTCAGAAATCCCTACAATAGAATGGCCCTGACTAACATTAACCTATACCTTTCACAAATCACTTACCTCACAAAAATCTTCGTTACTCGAATTACTGCAATACAGCTAGCGCCACTACTGCCACCTAAATAAAAGATTTAAACTATGGAAGGCACTAACTACTGATAGGCATAGTTAGCAAATGGAAGATTTTAATAGAGAACAAACAGTGTATTTACCTTAATAGTGTTGAAAAATCATAATATATATATCAGTTCATGACATCCAGTCTTACAAATGTCCAAACTCCGCCATCTCTCTCCCCACATCCACCACTGCTGGCGGCTCACCTCCAATTGTGCAACGCTACGCGCTGTTAACATCCAGCTGCCCAACACTACAATGGCAACAATGCAAATTAGCCACAGACTGCACACAGCACAGCCAGTGATTTTCATACAGAGCGCTACGTGGCGTTACCAATATAAAAACCTAAACAGCCTACTTACACAGTGACAAACGGTCCTGCATCCAAAGAAATTGACACACGGACGTTTTCGCGGCCTCATTTTCAAACTGAATACCACGATGATCTTCTTTTAGCCGCCCGAACAGATGTAAGTCTGATGTGCCATGTCAGGACTGTACGGGGGATGAGACAAGAGTTCCCATCCAATTTTCACAATCTCTTTAGTGATGTGACGACTGATGTATGGTCTTGCACTGCCATGCAAAAGAGGAAGATACGCCAAAGCTTTTATTGGGCGTACTCTCTGAAGACGTGCTCTAAGCTGTTTGAGGGTTCTGATGTATTGCACAGCATTTATTGTTCATCCCTGCTTCAAAAACATGTCATAGACTTGCTGAATGTTGTGTGAAGTCAGTGCAGTCACCGAACTACCGCTCTGAGTTTCGTCAGCCAACGATATTTGCCCTTCACCTTCGTTACAGCGACGAACCCATTGTCCAACATTGCTGATACCCACTATTGCATAAGCGTACACGTTTTCCTGTCTTTCATGAGTGTGAACGGGCGTTTCATCCCCTGCATTTAAGAATTCTGTTACAGAATGCTGTCTTATACAAACATACATCTCGGCCGTTTTGCAAGCGACTGCAGTACCGGCATGTGTTGACGCAGGAAGTTACTACTGCAGAAGGATTGGAAAAGAAACTTTGTGGAATAGCACCAAAGTCAAAATTTTCAATTATCAAATTTTATTTAAGTATGAAAAATAGTAGGCATTACTTTTTGACTGACCCTCGTAGAATACATTCTCTCAACAGACACGAAGAATTTCTCCTTTGTCGGTGTTCCACATACAAGAATGTGGCAGACATTGTGCATGCATGGCCTCTATTCTCGCCGTTCACGATGGATTTAGCACCTTCGAGGAGGTCGTGAAGATAAATGGTTGGAATTGTTTGGTTGGCTAATTGCAAATCGCCGAGAAATACCATTGATACTATTTAGGTGATGAAGCCACTTCCGGTATCAGTAACACTCGTAACTTACACCCTACACGAAGGTGCTTCTGTTGAGTCACATTTTCAAGAACGCCTTTCTGTAAATGTGTGGTGTGCTATGACAGATAATCAGCTGATGGGCTCGTTATGTTACCACATCGTTTCACAGGGCCAGGTTACGTAAAATTTCTCAAAAACGAGCTCGCAAAATTATTGGAACGCGTTCATTTGGCTACAAGGATTGTTATTTTCTTACAGCATGTTGGAGCCCCTACACTTTCCAGCCGTCAGGTGACATCGTCTAAAATGAACGGTCTGCGAAAGTCCCGTTTCGATGGTTGAAAGGAAAGGCTACAAAGAAAAAGCAGACACAAGACACGAAATGACCGTTCGGATTATGAATAGTGCTATCCTCATAAAAGAACGCCAAGACGATCTCAAAAGAGCTACACTTAGCGTTGTCAGG
Organism: Schistocerca serialis cubense; assembly: GCF_023864345.2. NCBI lineage: Eukaryota > Metazoa > Arthropoda > Insecta > Orthoptera > Acrididae > Schistocerca > Schistocerca serialis. The sequence goes on along the minus strand of NC_064639.1, from coordinate 793,182,347 downwards.
ATATTTCGGAAGTGCTCTGAAGGTGAGTTGGAATATTTGAAAATCTTAATACCCTCTGGGAGTATTTGTTTGGTTTTCCAACAGCTGTATAACCACTAAAAATTTGGACACATGTTATATGTAATGTCTTATTGGAAATTACTCTATACTGTCACCTCCAAAATATTTACTATTTCTCCTGAAACACCCTATATACTAGTATTTATACACGAAAATAAATCTCAAATCGAAACGCAGTCTGAAAATGTACACCACTAGACGAGAGAAGGATGTTCCATAGTTAAAAATCTAAGTATTATGTCCACGAAAGGAAAGGATATTTCGATTTACATGTTTAAATTCATGGTAGCTTGACAAACAACTTAAACCATTGATAATGGTGATTACAACAATGCTAACCTCATTTGTCTAGAAAAGCTGATCCATTCGTTTGGTTGTCATTCTTCAGAGAAACCAGAGACAATCTAAATCCAAACTGAATGATAGGGTTTCCGCTTTCGTATGTCCAAGGTTGTGACTGTCTCTAGTTTGGAAACAGAATTACGTTTCCGCTACAGCGATTAAAATGACTTTGCTATGTTCTCCTTGTACAATTAATTTGTAATTGAAGACACAACTAGCGAACCCTTGACCTTGGGGAACAGGCAACATCTGAGTGATGGATTACCTTTCTGCTCGACTCGTTCATCTATGTTAGAAAGTTATATTAATCTAATAATGATGGTAACCTACCATCAACGTGATAGGCTGCCGCTGACTTTGCAGCAGCTGCTAACAACAGTTTTTTTCAAACAAATACAGATGGTGTTTCGACTCTACTCCATCTTTTCCTGTTTTATGCTAATCTTTTAGTCCGTACGTAACTACTACACCCAGCACCCAATATCATTTATTTTGGTTATTCTAGTCTTTAACCGCTCTCCTATTTTCCCTCCATTACTCCTTCCAGGTCGGCCGATGTGGCCGAGCGGTTCTAGGCGCTTCCGGAACCGCGCTGCTGCCACGGTCGCAGGTTCGAATCCTGCCTCGGGTATGGATGTGTGTGATGTCCTTAGGTTAGTTAGGTTTAAGTAGTTCTAAGTCTAGGGGACTGATGACCTCAGATGTTAAGTCGCATACTGCTTAGAGCCATTTGAACCATTTTTGAACTCCTTCCAGTCAAGTTAACTATACCTGGTTACCATAGTAGATACCCCATTAACAAGTCCCTTCTTCTCGTAACGATTTTCCTCAGACTTATTTCCACACATATTCTCTTTAGTACTTCTTCAATTCTTATTTGACCTGTCCAGTTAATTTACGACATTCTTCGACAGGACCACGTTTCGTGTTTCGAGATTGTTCTTCCTGGCATTTTCAACGTCCAAACGATGTTCGATAGCCGCTTGAGTGGCAACAGTATCGCATTGTCAGTGGGACTGGGAAAAAATTGTACCTTACGAGAATTCTTTAGGGAGTTCCGCAGGGGTTACCCTCAGGTCTGTTATTGTTCTTCCCTGTACGTGGGCAGTATTTCGTCAGTTCTGAAATCCAACAAATACGTTTCTAACGTTGATGATCGGCTGTATCCAACTGAAGGATATAAAGTTCGCTCTTATGCGCACTTTACTCACATCAGTATCCAGTTGGGCAAGTGATTAAAGGTGGAACAACAGCATTTATGTAGTTATCGGGAAGGCTGATGCCACACTTAGATTCCCCGAAATAATTTTAAGCAAGGTACTTACACAACATCTTCTCCTTACTCATCGTATGGTGACTTCTTAGGCTAATTAAACGCTGCTATGTACGCACAGTTTTGACGTAAGAGGCAGTATTACAGTGTTTCAAAGCCAAACTTTAAGACTGTGTTCAATTATATATTTTTACACTTACGGATGTATTCAGACCCGATACCTCCGCCTAGGGAAACTCATTCTCCAGAATTTAGTGTGTAAAAACTAGAATCTAGACTCTGCCAAAGACTCGCTGATGGTTTCCTTTAATAGGAGGGGATTAAGTTTCACTAGGAAGTTGCTTCGTAGAAAAAAATCAAGATTGATGTAGAGTAGGAACGATCATAAAATGTTACGACCATAGAAATATATCTGGGCTACACACTAAAGTGCCCCCTAAGTTCATCTTCCCTCATTTCCGCAAGTTTTACCTCCTATCTTCCGAGCAGGCAGCGCAAACCACAAAAGAATTAATGCCCAATCTCGATGTTATCACTGGTAAGCAAGTCGAGAAACTCCTCTCCCCACACAATTCTGAATGCCATTTATCTTTCCATTGTACTTGGAACAGATACTTCCGCCAACTCTTGTATTGCTAAAGTACGTTAGGCACGGGTACGGAATATTGTTGACAAAAAAAATGGTTCAAATGGCTCTGAGCACTATGGGACTTAACATCTGAGGTCATCAGTCCCCTAGAACTTAGAACTACCTAAACCTAACTAACCTAAGGATATCACACACATCCATGCCCGAGGCAGGATTCGAACATGCAACCGTAGCGGTCGCCCAGTTCCAGACTGTAGCGCCTAGAACCGCTCGGCCACTCAGGCCGGCTATTGTTGACAGAATAACATGAACAGCTCTTTGCAATAAGTCCGTTAAATCCGTCTATCATCCATATTTTACGTTGAACGCTGTTTGAGTAACACACATTGCGTCTTCTTAACCTACTCAACGGCCTGTAATTTCCTCACAACTTATTTTCATACGCCTAACACGTAGATATCAATACAATATCTGTCTGACCTGCCATATGTGCTGCCTGCAAATGTTCATAGGACCAAAATGTTTCGGAACTACTTGACTACTGCTGGAAACAGTAACCACTGTAAATTATTTAGGAGTAACTAGCCGGAGCGACCGTCAGTGGAATGACCACATAAGATAAATAGTAGGAAATATCCCAGACAGGTTCATTGGAGTAATCATAAGGCAATTTAATTCTTCCACTAAAAAAGTTGCTTACAAGGCGCTTGTTCGACAAATTGTTGAGTACCGTTCAGCACCAGAGGACCGCTACCAGGTAGGACTGATCGAAAGAATAGATTAGATCCAACGAAGAGCTGCCATTTCGTCACCGGATCATTTAGTAGGCGCGAGAGCGTCACTGAGGTGCCCGAGAAACTCCACTGGCACTGGTTGAAGCGAATGAACCACCATTAAAGTTTCGACGATTGTTCCTCTGCAGGCAATACCTCCTGCGACTATTTCGACGAATATGAGCCCTTTTACGAAAAAAATCCTGGGATTAACATCCTGCGGACTGACATGAGAGAACATTTTGCTGAAGAAAATACACTCCTGGAAATGGAAAAAAGAACACATTGACACCGGTGTGTCAGACCCACCATACTTGCTCCGGACACTGCGAGAGGGCTGTACAAGCAATGATCACACGCATGGCACAGCGGACACACCAGGAACCGCGGTGTTGGCCGTCGAATGGCGCTAGCTGCGCAGCATTTGTGCACCGCCGCCGTCAGTGTCAGCCAGTTTGCCGTGGCGTACGGAGCTCCATCGCAGTCTTTAACACTGGTAGCATGCCGCGACAGCGTGGACGTGAACCGTATGTGCAGTTGACGGACTTTGAGCGATGGCGTATAGTGGGCATGCGGGAGGCCGGGTGCACGTACCGCCGAATTGCTCAACACGTGGGGCGTGAGGTCTCCACAGTACGTCGATGTTGTCGCCAGTGGTCGGCGGAAGGTGCACGTGCCCGTCGACCTGGGACCGGACCGCAGCGACCCACGGATGCACGCCAAGACCGTAGGATCCTACGCAGTGCCGTAGGGGACCGCACCGCCACTTCCCAGCAAATTAGGGACACTGTTGCTCCTGGGGTATCGGCGAGGACCATTCGCAACCGTCTCCATGAAGCTGGGCTACGGTCCCGCACACCGTTAGGCCGTCTTCCGCTCACGCCCCAACATCGTGCAGCCCGCCTCCAGTGGTGTCGCGACAGGCGTGAATGGAGGGACGAATGGAGACGTGTCGTCTTCAGCGATGAGAGTCGCTTCTGCCTTGGTGCCAATGATGGTCGTATGCGTGTTTGGCGCCGTGCAGGTGAGCGCCACAATCAGGACTGCATACGACCGAGGCACACAGGGCCAACACCCGGCATCATGGTGTGGGGAGCGATCTCCTACACTGGCCGTACACCACTGGTGATCGTCGAGGGGACACTGAATAGTGCACGGTACATCCAAACCTTCATCGAACCCATCGTTCTACCATTCCTAGACCGGCAAGGGAACTTGCTGTTCCAACAGGACAATGCACGTCCGCGTGTATCCCGTGCCAACCAACGTGCTCTAGAAGGTGTAAGTCAACTACCCTGGCCAGCAAGATCTCCGGATCTGTCCCCCATTGAGCATGTTTGGGACTGGATGAAGCGTCGTCTCACGCGGTCTGCACGTCCAGCACGAACGCTGGTCCAACTGAGGCGCCAGGTGGAAATGGCATGGCAAGCCGTTCCACAGGACTACATCCAGCATCTCTACGATCGTCTCCATGGGAGAATAGTAGCCTGCATTGCTGCGAAAGGTGTATATACACTGTACTAGTGCCGACATTGTGCATGCTCTGTTGCCTGTGTCTATGTGCCTGTGGTTCTGTCAGTGTGATCATGTGATGTATCTGACCCCAGGAATGTGTCAATAAAGTTTCCCCTTCCTGGGACAATGAATTCACGGTGTTCTTATTTCAATTTCCAGGAGTGTATTTATCATACTTTTGCCCTCACAACTACTGTACTTATGATCTGGCACAAAAATTGAATCAGTGCTTAACTGAACTACCGTTCTTTGAAGAAGAATCACTCATTGTGATTAAAAAAAAGACTAATGAGAGAGATTCTTCAATACAAGCAAACCAGCATAAACGCCCTTAATGATCGTGATTCTGTTTTGCAAGCGTTGTCTATTTGTCCTAGATCTGACTATCCTGCTTTGCACACGTTGTAAAAAGTATTTGTTTATCTGCATCTGTTGCTACAGTAGAAAGAAGTTTTTCAACATTGCGGCGTACAAAGACATGGCTGAGGTTGACAATGAAAGAGGATCGACTTAATGGTTTAACTTTGTTGAACACTCACACTGACATCGATTTTCCTATTGACGATGCAATTAACCAATTTGCCAGGAAGGATAAGCGCATACAATTCATCATTTAAGGAAGGGAACCACAACTGTAACTTTTTTATACCATAAAATGGCACTGTACTGTATATGTGTAGAATGAGTTTAAATAAAACTTTCTTAAACTTTGCACGTGTCTTGATTATTTTTTATTACGGTAAAAGTGAAAGTAGCTCAAGATGTATTTAGCGTCCCCTTCATGAGGTTTTTCTGTATCTGCCACTGACTCGACTGCAGTAGTGTTTTGTAGTAAAGAATAAATGTATTAAAACTTCATGCATAATGTGGCGTTTTTTTTACCCATCTCTGTATTTATGACGTCATATCACTTGTACAGTGTGTTGTACAGTGACATGCTTTTATCGGTACACTCAGCAGCATATGTAGATATTGTCTGCGAAATATGTTGCGAACAGGGTTATTAGCAAAGATGTGCTAAATTTAAACGTCATGCATGATGCGGCAGATTTTAACGCATTTCATTGTTTATAACGTCACATCTTCTCAACTGTGGTAGGTAGGTGCTGAATTTAAACGTCATGCATGATGTGGCAGATTTTAACGCATTTCATTGTTTATAACGTCATATCTTCTCAACTATGGTAGGTAGGTGGTTCTTGACCCCAGAGCGATTGTCACCTGATAGTAAGAGCTATGTGTACCAAGCCGTGTTGGAATAGGTCAAATATTTTAGGAGGAGATGTGGAACATAGACACATCCATTTTTATAATATGTATTGATGTCATTAGATTCATGTATTAAAAATACAGTACATTTATCTGAACATTAATGTTTCAATAATGGGCCTTACTGACCGGGAGGGGGGGGGAGGGGGGGGAGGGGGAGCGTGTGTGCCCTAATAATTTTTGAGATGCTGTTTTAATTTGCTCATTCTTAGATGACAAAAAATAACACTGTTGGGCAAATACATCCAAACTTAACAAACTGCACATACTAAAAGCTCTTTTGCAGTAAGAATTAATGGTATGTTGGATTTACTAACGTGCCAGCAAATCAAGTCTAGTTATGTTTTCACTAAGTATGTAGCATGCCAAGTTTTAATGAACTGTGTTGGTATGACTACGAATGATAAAGGAGCGGCCTACACAAGTGCGACTCTGATTGATTTTGCCGGACGTTTGTAGGAGGGCTGGCCGGGAAGCAGACGGCTGACAACGCGACAAATCACTTACAGTCCGCTGTTGGTATAATAATATTTTTTTTTAAGGAAAAGGAATGATGCTAAGTAAATGTTTATTACAAAATGTAAAATTTATTCCAGTTTACTCAGTTTTACCACTAAAATGCAGTATAACATAAATTATAGTACTTAACTAATTGTCTTTTAAACTGATCTAAATATAGCAAATAGCCTATTATGTTCTATGCATATTATTTTTCCTTGATTATTCCCTACAAAAATGTTTAGGGTGTAATACATAATAATCATACAAACACTGTCGATTAATTTAAACGTTAAAATCATATAACTTTTTGTACTCAGTAATCCCAAATTCCACTTTAATCAAGGCTTTAATTGGGAGGCGTTAAGAGTTTCAAGTGCCATTGAAATATATGGTCAGAGAGATCCAAATGGTTTTAGATCTTGATTTTTGTAACTTTTTCGAAGGGATCTTCCGTTTAGATACCCTAGTGATCTCTACCCTGTCTATTGAGCTGTCGCTCCCACCCACCTTCCCCCCACCCCACTTCCTCAGTAGTTTAGTTTTACCGTAAGAGAGACTGTTTTCGACTACTGAGGCTGAACATCGAGTGGTAGATCGGTGACGAATAAGAAATGCTGATTGTTGTCGTGACAGCATGGGTGGTGGATTGACGTTCGTGTGTGAGACCACGGTTAAAACATTTAAAGTAATATGTGCACCGCATCGATGTGAACTGCAGACAGACAATGATTACTACTGAATAATCACTGGACTACGCTTTGTGCTTTTATTGGTGGATGACCTAACACAGTTTTCGCGTGAGCAATGGATGCAAACAGGTAAAACAATGCGTGTACACGATATCGGATTTGAAATTACGGGGACGGTGCTTCGACGTGACCAAGCTTTGAACTGTGTCGTGTCTCTCAAAGAACAGATCTGTTTCGTTCGTGCCACGGAGCATGACAACCACGGACAAATATAGCTACTCTGTAAATACACGTGCTACAGTTACATTATCCATGGAGTATGATAACGAACAGACAAATAAACTCTGGAAATACGTCAGTGCCACGTGCCACAAAGAGTGCACTTTGTGGAAATGGAATCCCACATCAAGCTCCAGGCGACACATGCGACAGAACAGGAGACCTATCATTAGCAACAACAGATGTATAACGGATCTTTAAACGTTATTTTCGGAGCAGAATCATCAAATACCAACTTCGAGCCATAAATTTAGTATTTGCCCCGCATGCCTCTGTAATCTGAAATCCTAGTCACACATGCACTCACTCATGTGAAGAGGACACATCTGTGAACCACCCTTCTACGGCCTGCGCGCGACTATATAATAAGTGTGTTATTTATGGATTGTTTCGTCGCTTCTTGGTAGAAAACTTCCATATTTAAGGTTGAATAACGCGTACACTTGTTTTGCTCTACTGATTCTTGTTTATTTCAAACTAGTTTTAGGCTTACTGCACCATCTTCCGGAAACAACTGACAAGCGTTTGAAAGGGACACTAGTTGTTGGGTAACCAAACATTATAAGCAAAGATACAATCGACTTACATAGTATGTTATGGATGAAACTCGTTTCTTAACGTTGAAATTATACTTCACACAATGGACGATATTAAGCACAACAAATAATTAAACTATGCAATATTGTAGGTTAAATGGTTATAATGCTAAAGTTTGTGAGGTCTTGACGCTGGCTGAGGAACTGTTAAACTGAGCATGCTTCTTTCATGTTGTGCAACAAACATGTTTAATATTTTAAATAACATTTTATGCGAGGGGCAACATTAAAAGCTGTACGTGGTTAAAATACACAATATTACAGTATTACGAGTTATATTGTTGAAGTTTGTGCAGTAAGCAAGGCAAGAAATAGGATATTCTATTGTGTTTTAATTTCGTGTAGCAGAAAACTAAATCTGTCAGAAGCACTTAAGGTAAACAAACATTTAGCTCAAACTGCCCAGCTGGTTCTAAGTGATCATTTATGGCTGAGCACATTCCCACTTTTAAGCTTCACATAATGCACTCAACTAGCTGCATATCCACGAACCACCACAATAGCACATATTGCTACACAAAATTAAAGCACAATAAAATTTTCTATTCCTTACTTTGCTTACCACACAAGCTTCAACAACGTAAGTTGAAATAATGTAATATTGCGTGTCTTAATCATGAACTGCGTTTAATATTGCCCATCGTATAAAATGTAATTTGCAATTTAAAACATGTTTGTTGCACAACAAAAGCTACTATTGCTCAAGAGACAGTTCTCAACCAGTGTCACGATCTCAAAAACTGTGGCATCATAGCTCTACTACCTGTAATACTGTACGGCTGTGGTTTTTAATTATTGTGTATAATATTGTCCATTTCCATAATATTGCCCTCAAGTACATCGCCCTTGTACAGACCCTCTACATACTCCTTCCACCTTTCTGCTTTCCCTTCTTTGCTTAGAACTGGGTTTCCATCTGAGTTCTTGATATTCATACAAGTCGTTGTTCAATCTGTATATTGAGCAAGCAGTAAAGGAAACAAAAGAAAAATTCGGAGTAGGTATTAAAATTCATGGAGAAGAAATAAAAACTTTGAGGTTCGCCGATGACATTGTAATTCTGTCAGAGACAGCAAAGGACTTGGAAGAGCAGTTGAATGGAATGGACAGTGTCTTGAAACGAGGATATAAGATGAACATCAACAGAAGCAAAACAAGGATAATGGAATGTAGTCTAGTTAAGTCGGGTTGTAACACCACAGCTCTTATGCTGTATGGATTCATTTTGCTTTATTTAATGTTACATTGTTGATCGCCTGTGAATGTGTTCAAATCAATAGCATAAAATTGTGTATTCTTTTCTTTGTCAAACCTTTGATGTCGTGATTTGATTCTATGCAAAGTTGTGTATCTGCAATTTGTATTCTTTGTCCCATTTGGAGGGAACAGAACTTATTGTATGTAATTGTAATTTTGTGTGAATAATTTTTTGTAGAAGAGTCAATATGTGAAAATGTTCTGTTTTATTTAATGTATTTGTTTGCTGTTATGTAAATTGCGGATCCTCACTTAGGGTTCTTAGTTAGTTTGTATGTAAAGGGTGTAGTGGTTCCCCTCGGGAACGGAACTGTGTAGCGCGCGCAAATTGTGGTTGGCCTAGGTGGAGAAGGTGGAACTGATAGTCAGTCGGAGACGAGCCACCAGTCGGGAAGGAGCTACCAGTCTGTGCACTGTCAATGTAAAGGTGCATATCATGCTGATTCAGAGAGAGGCTTTTACTGCTTCTTTCCAATGCCTCGGATGGGTGGATAAATAACTGGATCTATTCTGGAATTTGTATGAATCATCGCCATGAAGATACGATAAAGTCCGGCAATTCTACCTGTAATTCCACCTACCAACATGCAGTTGCCACCACATTGCGCAATCACTGTAACGTAATACTATATTGATGTACAGTGAAGGATCAGCCTAATGGATGTGTTAGTGTGCTGAAATATAAGGTAATTCATATCGGAATTTATTTACTTACCTTGATTTTACTCCTCATCATAACACCTCTCAGGGTCCTCTCCGTTTGAAGTAAAGTGATTACCGAGTGTCCTTACTGAAAGTACGTTGAAGCCTAGAGTTTGGTTAAATAATGCCTCTTGAACTTATTAGAAAGATAGTTAAAGCTAATGTGGTAACAGAGTGAGTTAAAGCAAAGGTTATTTGTCCAATAATAATTTTCCTATTGAAGCTGTTATTTAAAGTGCTGTTACCAACTTCAAACTTTAGGCTGAGTCTTATAAAGTAAATGATCACGTTGTTGTCTGTAGTAAATTCTAAAAAGGAGAGTCAGTTCCTTGCAGTTTTGTCAACATTGTATTTCATTGTAGTAAAAGTGAGAAAGCTGCAGTTGTGAAACGTTACATTCTCATGTATGCCAAGTGTTTGTCTCTCTTGTGTGCATATTAACAGTATAAAGACCACTCAGTTTGTGTAAACCCTGAAAATGATAGTGTTTTTCTGTACCTGTTATAATTTTGAAAATAGTTCCTGCTGCTCTAACTGTTAGCTTCAATCTTAAAACATATGTGTGTTAGAGTTCATTGCACTCGCGTGTTGCTAAGTCTAGGTTGTGTCTGTTGTGTTGTCCATTATACTTACTTATACCTACTTTCATAAACGAGAATGTTAATCTTTCTCTTGCCTAATTAGGCTGGCGACCGTTTCCCTTATTCTATAAACAGTATAGCTAGGCAAAATTTTGTTTGTCACTATTCCAATATTAACGTAATTCTGACTTTCATTTCCGATAAGCCACTTCCATTAGGAACAATACGGTCAACTTAACAAAATTCCTCTCAGAGGGTAACACTGCTCTGTTGCTTTGTGCCATATTTACTTTTACAAAATTGTTTTATGTTACAACCTGCTTCTGGCATTGAGGTTATGGTACAGTAGTTAGCAGACGGGGAGTGTTATACGTGGCGCCGCGTGACAGGACGTTGCTCAATTTGCACCTACAGACGGAAAAAATTATAAGTAGTTAGCATTTTACAAACATTGAGTGAACATAAAACGTCCAGCGGCACGAACCTGTACATTACTTGACAGAACTAGTAGTGAAAGTTCAGTTTAAATTAAAAATAAAAGGTATCAGTACTTAATAATAGCTAAAATGGACAGGAAACTAGAAATAAATCTAGACCCGCGAGAGCAGAATGCAACCGAGAGCAGTTCAAGCAGCACACCAACAGATGGCATGACGCGCGAGTTAAATTACGTACGTTATCACGCAGACGTCAATAAACAAATTGAAGCTATGTGTGTCGCGCGTACTAAGCAAGACAATATGGGCGATGTTGTCGAAGACAGTGGTTGTTAATGAATCGCGGGATATGTTTGAATCACCAAAAACTGAAAGGAAAGTAGAACTTGAACACGAAAATGTAGCAGAACCTAAAAGTGAAAAGAATTCAGATATGATAGAATTGTTAAAAATATTGTCTGCACAAATTGCAGCACAGGGTAGTGATATTAGTAAACAGATTGAGAAAGTTGATGTAAAAGTAGACATTGTGAGTAATGAAATTAAAAACCTCAAAAGCGAAATTACTGTCATCAATGGCAATATTGCCAACATACAAGGACAAATTGATGACATTAACGAAAGATTTGACTCTGAAGTAATTAAAATTCAAGATCAAATTGAACCCTTAGTATGTACTAAGGTTGACGAAAAGGTATTCGGTATTAAATCAGAAATACAAACCGAATGTAACGCGGAATTTGCACAGATTAAACAATCTGTAACAGAAACAAGCAGAGCTCTAACCAAACAGATTCTTACTTGCGAAAAGAAGTGTGAACATAACACTTCACAAATCCAAGGCAAAATGTATGACTTGGAAAGGAAAATACAAACCGGACCTACACATTTTACTGAAAGAATGCCTCTCAGTAAAATATTAGAGGGCGAGGAAAAATTCGACCCAGCGAAGAGACATAACGGCTGGCACCCCCTAGACTTTGTAAAGAATTGCGAAAGAAATTTTCCTGAATATTTGTCTGACCAGGAAAAAATTAATGTTGTAATTAGTGCACTAACGGGAGAAGCAAAGAGGTGGGGGTTGAATCTGGATACAAACCAGATGTCTTTTGAAAATTTTAAGCAAAAGTTTATTGACGAGTACTGGTCAGAACAAAAACAAGACCAGTTGTGGCGTGAGTTTTTAATGGCCAGGGTGTATGATATCAGAGGTAGGCAAACCATGAAAGAATTTTGCGAATCATGGTACAGAAAACTGATACATTTGAAGGCTAGAAGGACTGAAGCCGAGATCGTTTGGGTTCTTTGGCAGAAACTGCCTGAGGATTCTAAACGGTATGTTGGAAGTACACATAGAAGTTTTTCTGCGTTCTTGGAAAGGGTAGAGGATGAAGATCACTGGCGAAGAAATCGCGAGTCTCGTCCCCACCATAACAACAATAATTCGCGCGAAAGCAATGACCAAAACGAACGACCTGAAAACGATAGATATCGTGTAAACACGATTCAAAGAGGTCGGGCGAGAGGCAGGGGAAATTACACTACGCGCGGTAGAGGATACATGACGCGGAATTTCCAAAATAGAGAAGAAATGGAAAACTGAAAACCGCGTGTGTTACGGGCCGGATTCACGCGGAAACCGGTTTTGGGCCCAAAGAAAAGATGCCAAATATTAGATTCGAGAAGGAAAGACGTGAACTACGGGGCAGGAAGGTTAAGGGCGCGCCTATAGCAGACGGGCGCGGAATGATACATAGTGGCGTTCCCAGTGCGAAGTCACGTGACCGTTCGTGCTCAGGCCAGCCGTTGCCGAAGCAGCGTACATTGCACTTGGCAGCAGACACAAATGGCAGACGTCGGAACAAGATGGCTGCCGTAGAGAGAGACAGAAGAGGCGGGATCGGACACTTCCGATGGCCGGTTTCAGTAGTAGATGAATGTAGAAATGAAAATAAAGTTAATATGTCATACGATAAAGATAACTCAGTATCGGAATCGTGCGAAAAGACTTCATTAAAGAATGAAAGGGAGATAGAAAACGCGAATGAAAAAGAGAATTTTGGTACTGTTAATAATGTATATGAGGTAAAAGACGTAGATGTGGGGGAGGTTATGATGAATAAAAAGGAGAGGAAGGTAGAATACGCCACGCAAAAGATGTGTGCACAATTAATGATAGGTGAAAGTGATGTAGAGGAGGACGTTAATAAACATGACATTATAAGCAGTGCAGGTGAAGTTATTGTTGATGGAAAGGTGCTTAATGATTTTAATGCAGAAGGATCTGATAGGGATTTCGCACGATTACCTGAAAATGACAGCATGGAAGAAAATGAAATGAAAGTTATCGAAGTACATGACGATTATACTAAGTATGAAGTTAAGGCTGAAATCGTTCAAAGTGATAAAACAGAAGTGTCTGACTGTCCGAACGATGTGCATTGTGTAGAAAATGAGTTAAAAAATGAAGTGGCTGAAACATCTAGTGATAATCTGCCTCACTGTTTAAAAGTTGCCTTACTGCTCGAATCTGATAACGAAATAGAACCTAGTGATAGCTCAGACGAAGGAGAGACGACAGATTCAGATACAGATGAGTTTTCGGAGGTAGACAAACATACTTATACCTTTACAGAAAGAGGTTACGAAAAAATTGACGACATCTTTTCGAAACAAAATCCGGAATGCGTAACTGAAACAAAACCGAAAGAGCCGCCGGATGACACTATATTAGGGCAGGCTTTACTTAATGTAATGACAGAAATAGATTTACAGAAACCTAAAGAATATTCAAAGATAAATATAGTAGAACGTGAACTGTTAAAGATCTGTAAAGATGTAGAGGTCCACAAACCCAAAAAGCCACCTGATACAAAGCTGAAATCAGTAGGTAATATTTCTTGGAAAGACATTATGGTTGAGCAGGATTTGTTATGGGAAGAACAGGAGAAAACGGAACAGAGAATTATTAAACAAACTATAATACCTGTAAATGTTTGTAACACTGAGCTGCAAGTACTTTTAGACACAGGGTCCCAAATCAGTGCCATATCAGAATCATTCTTTGATCATATTTCATGTAAGCCAGGGTTAGTAATAATGTCTGTTAGTGGAGTGAAAATTATAGGAGCTACTGGCAGGTCCAGCAAGCCCATTCAAAAACAAGTATTGATGGACTTTGAAATAGGAAGCCAAAAATTTGAACATGATTTTTTAGTGGTCCCTGAACTAAGTGCTGAAATGATTCTAGGTGTTGATTGGCTAGACAAGGAAAAAGCAATTTTAGATTGTGGTAGTGGAACTGTTAAGATTAATAGGGAAACCGAAACAATAGAAATTAAATTTGAAGGTGACAACCAGGTCCAAGCTGTGAATGTAGAACCCATTTTGCTAAAAATAGAATCTGAAAATGATGGTTTGTCCCAACTATATGAAATATACCATGTGAGAGGTTTATTGCAGGATGATCAAAAGACTGACAGTTTTAGGGAAATTGTTGATGTTATCCAAGAAATATCATGTGAACAGAAAGATGATTTATTTGATATCTTGAATAGTAATAAGAAAGTGTTCTCTGATAAACCAGGTGTCGTAAACAACTTTGAATATCGTATGGATATCCTAGAACATGAACCATTCTTTGTCAGACCATATCCAATACCTATAGCTAAGAAAGAAGCAGTACAAGCTGAGATTGATAAAATGTTGGAATGGGGGGTAATAGAAAGAAGCAATAGTGAATACAATAGTCCACTTATTATAGTCAATAAAAAGGATGGAGGTGTAAGAGTAGTCATTGATGCACGGACATTAAATAAAATTGTCAGGAGAGAAGTAGACAGGCCAGAAAATTTAGATGATTTATTGCAAAAGTTCCATAATGTGAAATATCTAACCAGTTTAGACCTTACTGCTGGATATTGGCAGATCCCATTACACAAAGATTCTAGAAAATATACAGCTTTCTTGTTTGCAGGAAAATGTTACCAATACAAAGTTGTACCGTTTGGTTTGAATACTTCTGTTTCTGTTTTCATTAGGGCTTTGGATTCTGTATTAGGAAAAGAACTTTGTGCCAGATTGACTGTATATGTAGATGACCTATTGATTGCTACTGATAACTGGGAGGAGCATTGTGACCTATTAAACAAAACCCTTATTGCTCTTCAAGCAGGGGGCATGACTTTAAAGTTAAAAAAGTGTGAATTTGTGAGACAAGAAATTAAGTTTTTAGGACACATAATAACCACATCTGGGATTGGCAAGGACCCAGAAAAGCTTAATGCTATTGAAAAGTGCCCTCCTCCAAAGAACAGGAAACAGTTGAAAGCGTTTTTAGGTCTTTGTGGGTTTTATCGCAAATTTGTGAAGGGGCAAGCTTTCAACAGCCCACATTTGAATAGCTTGTTAAAGAAAAATAGTGTATATATTTGGACATCTGAATGTCAGAAAGATTTTGAAAATTTGAAAACTGAGTTAATAAGGGAAAACATTTTACATCACCCAGTTTTAAGTAAGCCATTCCACATGATTACAGACAGTAGTGCTTATGGTATTGGTGTTGAAATATTTCAGGAAAACACAGAATTTGGGGAAACAAAACATAATACCATTGCTTTTGCTAGTAGGACTTTAACTAAATATGAGAAAAACTATACTATTTCAGAGAAAGAAGCCTTAGCAATCATTTGGGGATTAAAGAAATTTAGGAATTATTTATGGGGACATAAAACTATAATTCATACAGACCACAAGGCATTAACCTTTTTAAAAAACTGTCGACTGTTTACTGGCAGATTGAGTCGATGGGCCCTGTACTTACAACAGTTTGATTATGAGATATTATACATTAAAGGTAGTGACAATTATGTAGCTGACGCTTTATCACGATTGCCTGAGGGTATGAACAGCTTACCAAGGGAATGTAATGAAGAAGGCAAATTTCATATAAGATATATTAAGGAGGTGCCAGGTAGGAAAAGAATAGAGCAAATTTGTAAAAGTATGAGGTTCCACCAGAATGAGGATGAAATTTGGAAATCAGTGAAAGTTAATTTTAGTAACCCGAATTACCCACAAATCTGTAGATTTTACAAGATATTTAATGGAATTTTATACAGGAGAAAGAATACCAGCACTGAAGAATGGAAGGTGTGTTGGCCTAGGCAATTTGAGACTGAAGTAATTGATTATTTTCATCTTGCCTTAGGGCATTGTGGTCCCAAGAAATGCATTGAAAAGTTAAATGATGTTGTTGCAATTAATGTAGGTGTTACTAAGAAAATTACTGAGAGAATAAGATCTTGTGATGTATGTCAGAGGGCAAAAGTAACAAATAGAATGAATCAAGGTTTCATGCAGAATACAATACCAGAGGACACATTAGAATTACTGTCAGTGGATTTGTATGGTCCTTTACCAAAAACCTCAGGTAATTGGTCTTACATTGTTGTAGTGTTGGAAGTATTCTCCAAATTTATTAAATTATACC
The DNA here is from genome assembly GCF_023864345.2 of Schistocerca serialis cubense. NCBI lineage: Eukaryota > Metazoa > Arthropoda > Insecta > Orthoptera > Acrididae > Schistocerca > Schistocerca serialis. Next base: position 793,165,993 of record NC_064639.1, on the reverse strand, counting down.
CAATTAGGAAAGCCACTGCTAAAGCAGTCTTTAGCAAGATGACTGAGTATTTTAACACCATTGGTAAACCTAAAGCAGTTTTGTCTGATAATGGGCCACAGTTTATCTCAAAAATTTGGAAGGAAGGCATGAAGCAACATGATGTTCAAGTTAAATATATTTCAGCTTACCACCCAGCTAGTAACCCTGTCGAAAGATATATGCGTGAATTAGGAAGGTTAGGTAGAACCTACTGACACCATAACCATAAGGCTTGGGGCAGATTTGTAAATGACTTTGAAAAGACCATGAACACCTTATACCATGAAACCACAGGTTTTACCCCTGAAGAAATTCTGTTGGACCATAAAAGTAAAAGTATTATTGAAGAGATCTTGCAATTCCCCCCTATTGTAGGAATTAACCTGCATGAGAAAAAAGAGTTAGTTAAGAAAAGAATGAAAGAGAAAGCGGCCGCTAGATCTAAGAGGCATGATAATAACCTCAAAACAACTAAATTTAAGCTTGGAGATTATGTTTTAGTAAAGACCCATGAAAAATCTAGCGAAATTAATAATGAAATTTCTAAATTCAAATATATTTACAATGGACCTTTTGAAGTGCAAGGAACTCCACATGCAAATGCCTATTTTCTTGTGTACCCTAGGTCAAGGAAGCCTTTAGGAGTTAGAAATATAGTTGACCTGAAAATGTATGTCCACAGAAACCAATAATGAATGAAATGTACAACCCTCAGGGGGCAATGCACTCTTTGCATTGTCAGGTGCCTGACGAGCACCAGGGACCCGAGTCGTTGCTAGCACTACTTCCATTTCTTTTCGTGCTGCCAACCTTCCTCTTCATCATTCAGAACTTTTACTATCTTCTTTCCTTCTTCTCTATCAGAGTGTATTGAATAGTGTGGCAATGATGTAAGATATTGTGTATTGTTTGTGGACAAGTAAATGGAAAAATAATATGGGTACACTAGAAAATGGCAAAGAATAATGAAAATATAGTGGGTACTGTAAAGGAAAAATGAAATTAAAAAGTAATTGGAAAGAGAAATATGGATGAGAAAAGGTAAGAATATTGAAAAGAAAAGGTAAATGAATGCCATAATATAATTAAATGTAAATGTTTTTGAAAAAGAAAGGGGCAAATATGGTGTTGAAAAACTGTATATGTGTTTAAAACTGAGGAGATGAACCTGGCTAAGGTATGTGTAAAGTAGATGTGAGGTATGTGTCTAGTGCCAGCAAAAGAGTTGGCAGAAATCACTTGCAATAGGATATGAAATTATTGTCCTGATCTTGATGTATGTAATGACCTAACTGTGTGTGGAAAAGCAATGATAAAGGAGTAGTAAGAAATACTTTATCCTAACTTGATCCTGAATATGACATTTAATTCTTTCTCGATTAATGTATATGTTACCTGATTATGTCATTTGAAAAGAAATGGTTTTGTTACCAGTGTCTAATTGCTGTTTCAAAGTTACAGGTTTCATGTTTTATACCACTAATGCAAATTTTACCAAAAGTGTGTCAGAATGATAAAAAACCTGGAAATGATGACAATAAACTGCTCAAAAATATGTTGATGGGCAGTAAAACAAGACAAAGTAATAAAAATGCTGTGGTCCTGATGCTAAGGACTACAAAATATACGATGTGAGCAGTAAACAAAGGACTTGCCATTGTGGGGCAAGGAGCTGATAAGTGGTCATGAACTGCCAAACCTAGAGGATGGGGCAGTGTGTCAATTTAAAAATGTGTTTTTTTTGTGTAATCTTAATCTAAATTGTGTTTTTGTGTCTAAATGTGTATGTAAAAAGACTGCTAAACCAATAATGGGTAGAATGTGTAACATGGACTGCTAGTGCTGAGGCAAGCAGTGAATTAAGTTAGGTTTTTTTTTGAGCAATATGTTATAAACTGACTATTCTTATTGAAGTCAGTGAAAAGTTATTATAAAATGTATAAGGAATCTTATTTAAATGGATGTAGATGTTTTTGATACTAGGTTTTTTGAAATAACGTAAAGTTTTGGACTGCCTTGTTTTGAAACACAGCAATGATGATTAAAGATAGGCTCTGAATATGTTAGTATGTTTATGTGTAACAAATATTTTGGACTGCTATTAATGAAGAGCAGCTTTAAAGTTAATTATTTTGAAACAACCTTGCAAAGTTACTTTGGTATTTAAGGAGTCAATTGGAAAAGGTTTCTCATAGTTGTTTGTATAAATAATTGTGCATATCCGGATGCAAACTGAAATTTTCAATATTTCATTAATTGCTGAACCTTGTAAAATATACTGTGATCATTAATATGCTTGTGTGTCTGTGAAATTTTACATTCCTCTATAATTATTGAGAGACAAAATTCTGTTTTGCTAACTTAGAATGTCCTGTGTTATTGTATATGTGTTTAAATTTTTTTTCATATTATTTAAAAGGCTTTTCATATTCTACTTATATGTAGATGAGTTTGTGTACTGATTGCCTATTAATTGAACTGTGTGTGTATGAAAAGAACATGCTTAAAGATATCTTGTGTAATGTGGTGCAAAATTAGTTTCCTTAAACCAGTGTGAAATTGAAAATCGCTTTAGATATTTTACTTTGAAAATATTTTGGAAGAAATACATGCAATTTCTTAGTGTATATACTGTATATTTGTAATGTGTGTGTGTGTGTGTTTTTTTTTTCTCCCAACTGAAGTTGGATGGAATAAATTTTTTTTTGCAGCCAGCACCACTTAGGTGTTATGGATGTTTCCTTGAAGTATCCCTGATGGGAAACTTCAATGAAACATGGGGCATGTGTAACACCACAGCTCTTATGCTGTATGGATTCATTTTGCTTTATTTAATGTTACATTGTTGATCGCCTGTGAATGTGTTCAAATCAATAGCATAAAATTGTGTATTCTTTTCTTTGTCAAACCTTTGATGTCGTGATTTGATTCTATGCAAAGTTGTGTATCTGCAATTTGTATTCTTTGTCCCATTTGGAGGGAACAGAACTTATTGTATGTAATTGTAATTTTGTGTGAATAATTTTTTGTAGAAGAGTCAATATGTGAAAATGTTCTGTTTTATTTAATGTATTTGTTTGCTGTTATGTAAATTGCGGATCCTCACTTAGGGTTCTTAGTTAGTTTGTATGTAAAGGGTGTAGTGGTTCCCCTCGGGAACGGAACTGTGTAGCGCGCGCAAATTGTGGTTGGCCTAGGTGGAGAAGGTGGAACTGATAGTCAGTCGGAGACGAGCCACCAGTCGGGAAGGAGCTACCAGTCTGTGCACTGTCAATGTAAAGGTGCATATCATGCTGATTCAGAGAGAGGCTTTTACTGCTTCTTTCCAATGCCTCGGATGGGTGGATAAATAACTGGATCTATTCTGGAATTTGTATGAATCATCGCCATGAAGATACGATAAAGTCCGGCAATTCTACCTGTAATTCCACCTACCAACATGCAGTTGCCACCACATTGCGCAATCACTGTAACGTAATACTATATTGATGTACAGTGAAGGATCAGCCTAATGGATGTGTTAGTGTGCTGAAATATAAGGTAATTCATATCGGAATTTATTTACTTACCTTGATTTTACTCCTCATCATAACACCTCTCAGGGTCCTCTCCGTTTGAAGTAAAGTGATTACCGAGTGTCCTTACTGAAAGTACGTTGAAGCCTAGAGTTTGGTTAAATAATGCCTCTTGAACTTATTAGAAAGATAGTTAAAGCTAATGTGGTAACAGAGTGAGTTAAAGCAAAGGTTATTTGTCCAATAATAATTTTCCTATTGAAGCTGTTATTTAAAGTGCTGTTACCAACTTCAAACTTTAGGCTGAGTCTTATAAAGTAAATGATCACGTTGTTGTCTGTAGTAAATTCTAAAAAGGAGAGTCAGTTCCTTGCAGTTTTGTCAACATTGTATTTCATTGTAGTAAAAGTGAGAAAGCTGCAGTTGTGAAACGTTACATTCTCATGTATGCCAAGTGTTTGTCTCTCTTGTGTGCATATTAACAGTATAAAGACCACTCAGTTTGTGTAAACCCTGAAAATGATAGTGTTTTTCTGTACCTGTTATAATTTTGAAAATAGTTCCTGCTGCTCTAACTGTTAGCTTCAATCTTAAAACATATGTGTGTTAGAGTTCATTGCACTCGCGTGTTGCTAAGTCTAGGTTGTGTCTGTTGTGTTGTCCATTATACTTACTTATACCTACTTTCATAAACGAGAATGTTAATCTTTCTCTTGCCTAATTAGGCTGGCGACCATTTCCCTTATTCTATAAACAGTATAGCTAGGCAAAATTTTGTTTGTCACTATTCCAATATTAACGTAATTCTGACTTTCATTTCCGATAAGCCACTTCCATTAGGAACAATACGGTCAACTTAACAAAATTCCTCTCAGAGGCTGAAAGTATTTGTATGGAGTGTAGCCATGTATGGAAGTGAAACATGGACGATAAATAGTTTGGACAAGAAGAGAATAGAAGCTTTCGAAATGTGGTGCTACGGAAGAATGCTGAAGATTAGATGGGTAGATCACATAACTAATGAGGAAGTATTGAATAGGATTGGGGAGAAGAGAAGTTTGTGGCACAACTTGACCAGAAGAAGGGATCGGTTGGTAGGACATGTTCTGAGGCATCAAGGGATCACCAATTTAGTATTGGAGGGCAGCGTGGAGGGTAAAAATCGTAGAGGGAGACCAAGAGATGAATACACTAAGCAGATTCAGAAGGATGTAGGTTGCAGTAGGTACTGGGAGATGAAAAAGCTTGCACAGGATAGAGTAGCATGGAGAGCTGCATCAAACCAGTCTCAGGACTGAAGACCACAACAACAACAACAAATATTGTCCATTGCCTGAAGTCTAATTTACAGTTTCTCAGTCAATGTCAGAACCCCACAAGCTTTAGTATTATAAGGATTTAACCTGTAATATTGTGCAGTTTAATTATTTATTGTGCTTAATATTGTCCACTGTGTAAAATATAGTTTCAACGTTAAGAAACCAGTCTGACGCACAACACTCCACGCAGGTCGCTAGTATCTTTGTTTATAATGTTTGGTTATCTAAGAGCTGGTGTCCCTTTCAGCCGCTAGCCAGTTGTTTCATAGAGATGATCCAATAAGACGAGAACCAGTTTGAAATGAACAAAAATCAGTAGAACAAAAGCAGTGTGCTTGTTATTCAACCATAAAAATAATAAATGTGCTTTGTTCTGAATCGCTGAGAACTGCAGCAGACGCTTCATCCGAATCTGACCTCACGTGTACACGTGTTTTGCCTCTTTGTTAATAATATTGCGTGAATTGCATGTATTGGGAACGTCAGTGTATTTATAGTGACTAGGTGCATTTCTGGATGGGTGCATACCTGTTATTCAACATCACTGCTACTATGTGCTTGTGGCAACTGCATTTAATTTAAGATGATTACTTTTTTTTTTTTTTTTTTTTTTTTTTTTGTCTTGCGCTCCATGCTTGAGTAAAGGCACTGGGTGAATATATGAATACCGTTCTATTGATTTTTTTGACCTATTATTTGTTTGTTTCGCAGTCGATGTGTTTTAAAGAGACAGTCCAAGTGCCATTAATGGTTTTATAAGCACTTACCAATTAGGACACTGTACAGGGTAAGATATCTGAATTCCAGTTACTCACCTGGAGCAGTTGTGTTAACAATGGAGTAGAATCATTATGGAAAGGAACTTATGTCTGGAAATTTAGCGATTGCGTGCTTCGGGAACGAACATCCATTTTCCCTTATCTGTTAGGTGAAGGAGCGGGGACAGATCACTCTGATTCTAGTAAGTACGAATTTGTAACAAGTAATTTAATGTGGCTGGGAAGTCTTTCACGACGGAGGTCTTGCACGAAATGTTTTCGGATTCTCATACGGGGTCCGACATCTGTACTTAGAAAGGAGACAAGGGAACTACTGAAGAACACTGACCTCTCTGACGAACTTCTAAAGAACTTAAGGCCAAGAGCACCTAAGTGACCTGGTTTGTATAGTCTGCCTAAAATACACAAGGATGGCGTTGCACTGAGGCCGACTGTTAGTGCTGTTGGTTCTCCTACACACATACCAGGTGGCAAAGTACTTAACTAAATTAGTGGCACCCATAGTCGGCCAATGTACATATCACACTAAGAACTCACAATGTTTGTTGGTGTCATGAAGCAGATGAGAACAGGTCTGAGTGAAGCCATGCTCAGCATTGACGTGCTCTCCCTGTTTACCAAGGTACCAGTGGAAGGCACTGCCGTGTAAAATTGAAATTATTTCGGCACACTTTGACGATCGTTTACTTTTTGTACAGTCTATATTATTATGAAATGACTGAAGGAACAGCCATGGGTTCATCGCTGTTACTATGCATAGCTAAGTTTTTCATGAAATATTTTGAGCAAAGAGCATTCAACCGTCCATCCTGCTTCTTCTAATATGCTCAGAATACATTTCTAATCTGGCCCCATGGCAGTGAGGTACCGCACCAATTTGTTGACCATTTGAGCTGTATAATCCTAACATAAGATTCACAGTGGAGGTAGAGGAAGTCAGGAAGTTACCTTTCCTAGATGTGATGGTCGATTTGGCCATTCTGTGCACAGAAAACCGCCACATAGTGACTGTACCTCGATGGGCATAGCTTTCACCATCCACCTCAGAGGAGAGTAATGCTGAACACTTTAGTACACAGAGCCAGGATTATTTTGAACAAGGACTAACAATCTGACAGTGGTGTTTAGAAGGAACAGAATTCTGTCCGTGACATCACGTCAACGCTCGTAAGGAAACCAAGTAAAGACGCCGCTCAAAGAGGCCAAGAGGGCCAACAACGAACGTGGCTTCCATTCTGCTATATAACAACTGGTAAGATGGACAGAGACCTAATCAGGCAAGGAATCAGATCATCTTCTGGCCATCCGGGAAAATTACAGAAATGTTACGATCTGTTAAAGAGAATTTCGGCTTGAGAGTACAGGCGATTTACAATGTTCCTTCCGAGTGCGGAAAAAGTTATGTTAGCCAGTCCGTAGAGACTGCTGCTGATCGCTGCGCAGAGCATCACCGACAAGGTGATTACACGCATTTAGAACAAATCAGCAATGGCCGAGCACAGAGTATTAAATAACCAGAAGAATTTGAATAAACGACAATACTTGCTCAAACATCGACCTATTAGGATTCGAAGCAGTTGAAGTTACACTGTGTAAAAACAACTTCAATAGAGACACCGGCTACGCATTTAGCAATGCATGGAAACGTGCACTTGATAAAGAAAGAGTACAAAGAAAGATTCTCGCAGTTTATCGCCTTCTGCGAGGGACGGCGCTGCTAGCAACGCAGGATAGAGAGCGCAAACAAGATATATGGACGCACAGGGCGCAACCTCAGTACGAGCCTTTTCCGTTATGTGATCACGACGTAATCCAGCCAGTCAGGTGCCATCTTCTAGGTACAAAAATAGGACCTTGTCAGTTTCACGACAGTCAGACTTAGCCCCCGACGACAATCTACATCTACATATGCAAAACACACTTAAGTGCCTGGCAGAGGGTTCATGAAACCACCTTAGCAACAATCCTCTATTATTCCAAACTCGAAGAGCGCGCGGGAGAAAACGAACAGCTATATCTTTACGTACGAGCTCTGATTTCCTTTATTTTATATGATGATAGTTTCTGCCTTTGTGCGTCGACGTCAACAAAATATTTTCGCATTCGGAGGAGAAATTTAGCGATTGAAACGTCGTGAGATGATTCCGCCGGGATGAAACACACCTTTGTTTTAATGGTGTCCACCGCAAATCCTGTATCATGTCAGTGACACTCTGTCCCTTATTTCACGATAATACAAAATGTTTCTGCTATTCTCTGAACCCTCTCGATGTACCCCGTTATTCCTGTCTGCTAAAGACCCCACATGGCACAGCAGTACTCCAGAAGTTGACGGACAGGCGTAGTGTAGGCAGTCTCTTTTGTAGAACTGTTACATTTTTTAAGTGTTCTGCCAAAAAAATGCAGACTTTGGTTTGCCTTCTCCACAACATTTTCTGTTCTTTCCAATTTAAATTGTTCGTAATTGTAATTCCTAGGTATTTAGTTGAATTTACGGCCCTTAGATTTGACTGATTTATCGTGTAGCCGAAGATTAACGAATTCATTTTAGCACTCACCTGGATGACCTCACATTTTTCATTATTTAGGGTCAATTGCCAATTTCTGAATTATTCTGCTGTCTTTTCTAAATCGTTTTGAAGTTTGTTTTGATCTTCTGATGAGTGTACTAGACAATAAGCGACAGCACCATTTGCTAACAACCTAAGCGGGCTGCTCAGATGGTCTCCTAAATCGTTTGTATAGATAAGGAACATAAGATGGTTCAAATGGCTCTGAGCACTATGGGACTCAACTGCTGTGGTCATTAGTCCCCTAGAACTTAGAACTACTTAAACCTAACTAACCTAAGGACATCACTCACATCCATGCCCGAGGCAGGATTCGAACTTGCGACCTAGCGGTTGTGCCGTTCCAGACTGTAGCGCCTTTAACCGCTCGGCCACTCTGGCCGGCGAACATAAGAGGATCTGTAAGACTGCCTTGGGGAACGCCAGAAATCACTTCTGTTTTACTCGCTGTCTTCGTCAGTTACAACGAATTGTGACCTCTCTGAAAGAAAATCACGAATGCACTCACATAACTGAGGCGATATTCCATAAGAACGCAATTTCACTACAAGGCGCTTGTGTGGTACAGTGTCAAAAGCGTTTTGGAAATCTAGAAACACGGAATCAATTTGAAATCTCTTTCTCAATGACACTCAACAATTCGTTTGTGTAAAGAGCTAGTAGTGTTTCACAAGAACGATTTTTTCTAAATCTGTGTTGAGTGTGTGTCAATAGACCGTTCTCCTCGAGATAATTCATATCATTCGAGCACAATATATGTTCTAAAATCTGGCTGCATATTGACGTTTAAGTCATGTGCCTGTAATTAAGTGGATTACCTCTACTACCTTTCTTGAAAACTGATGTGACCTATGCAACTTTCCAGTCTTTGGTACGGATCATTCGTGGAGCGAGCGGTTGTATATAATCATTGAGGAAGTCTTCAAAAGCTTGGGATTTTATACGAGTTCGACGCAGCAAGTAAACGAAGAACTTTTTATGCAGTAAAGTAATACGCCAAAAAGACACAGTACTACGGGACAGATCCAATGTGTAACACTCTCTCGTTACATTCTACACTTAGCGTCTCTCCTTTCAATGGTAGTCCGTATGCTGCCATCACATGAATTATACGTTTAAAAATGTAATAGCTGCAAGAGTCACAGCGAATTACCATCGCTCTTCCACCCAACAAGCAGCTTAAAAGTGGACTACGTTATTTTACACACTTGTTCCTAAAATGTGGAATCTGGACGTTTCCGTCAATGAAATCCTATTCAAAATAATGTCTGAGGTCCGCTCTACAGTCTCCGAAAGTGTGTAATGGGTGTTAAGAAATAGCCAGTGCAATTTTTATCTTAGAAAATTTATATAACGCAAAACAAATTGGTCAACTGCATATCGATACCTGACTTTGTTTTTCCAGGAAAATCGTGACGACAAGTACTGAAATGGAACCATCTCCACGCAGACGGTTTTCACACAGTATTGCATTCGTATGCCGCACCTGCAAGGTTTTGCGACATTTATCAAGACGCAGTCCCACGTTTTCAGAGTTTAGTTCCCCATGGTACTTCAGTCGGTTTTCTGGAGTAATTCACGTATTGTTTTTCTCTGTGATCAGTCGTTTTAGACACGACAACGATAAAGGGTGTCCATTCGATCTGTACTGAATTAATCCTGGTAATTCCAGTGATAAAAGAAGGAAAATCACATGAAGATAGATTTGGTATTTAGAGACAATGGACTAGCTTGATTGGGAGAGGATGGAAGCGCACTTCAGACGTGGCTATTCACCTGAAGTGATAATATGGAAATCGTGAAAACTCTACAGGGTGTTACAAAAAGGTACGGCCATACTTTCAGGAAACATTCCTCACACACTAATAAAGAAAAGATGTTATGTGGACATGTGTCCGGAAACGCTTAATTTCCATGTTAGAGCTCATTTTAGTTTCGTCCACCTACGCTCAATGGAGCACGTTATCATGATTTCATGCGGGATACTCTTCCTGTGCTACTAGAACATGTGCCTTTACAAGTACGACACAACATGTGGTTCATGCACGATGGAACTCCTGCACATTTCAGTCGAAGTGTTCGTACGCTTCTCAACAACAGATTCAGTGACCGATGGATTGGTAGAGGCGGACCAATTCCATGGCCTCCACACTCTCCTGACCTCAACCCTCTTGACTTTCATTTATGGGGGCATTTGAAAGCTCTTGTCTACGCAACCCCGGTACCAAATGAAGAGACTCTTCGTGCTCGTGTAGTGGACGGCTGTGATACAATACGCCATTCTCCAGGGCTGCATCAGCGCATCAGGGATTCCATGCGACGGAGGGTGGATGCATGTATTCTCGCTAACGGTGGACATTTTGAACATTTCCTGTAATAAAGTGTTTGAAGTCACGCTGGCACGTTCTGTTGCTGTGTGTTTCCATTCCATGATTAATGTGATTTGAAGAGAAGTAATAAAATGAGCTCTAACATGGAAAGCAAGCGTTTCCGGACACATGTTCACATAACATATTTTCTTTCTTTGTGTGTGAGGAATGTTTCCTGAAAGTTTGGCCGTACCTTTTTGTAACACCCTGTATATTCGGAGGGTCAGAAAGGGTTTGGTATTTTACTGATCCAACGACTTACAATTACCCATTGTTCCATCCGCTTTGACTCAGCGTCATGAAGACCGGATTTTAAACTACCCTTCCATGAAATGATAGCTCAACATTACTTCACGGCACGACTCCTATAAAACCAGGGCAGTTCGTTCTGCGCCAATGGACATCTACAGCTACATCAACACTCCCCAAGCCACTTGGCGATATGCTGGAGGGTATGTCTGGTACCACTAACTGACCTCCTCTTCCCTGTTCCATTCGCGCCTGGCGTCTGGGAAGAATGATTGTCGGGTAGCCTTTGTATTAGCTCTAATTTCTCGAATTTTCTAGTCGTGGTCACTACGCGATATGTATGTGGGAGGAACTAATGTTGTCCGACTCTTCCCGGAAAGTACTCTCTCGAAATCTCAGTGGTAATTCTCTCTGCAGTGCACAACGCCTCTCTCCTAGAGCCTGCCATTGGTGTTTGTTGAGCATCTATGTAGCGCTCTGGCGCCGACCAAACGAACCCGTAACTAAATGCACCGCCCTTCGTAGGATCTTCTATCAATGGTACCCGGTAAGGGTCCAGATGTATGTACGATACTCAAGAATTGGTCGAACAAGTAGCACATAAGTCACTTCTTTGGTGGATGGGTTACATCAAAGCGTAGAGGCACAGGGATACTTTCAATGTATCTCAGTATGGGGTCTGCTTTTCCTACTGCTTGTTTTATAAGGTTATAACGCTTAAGATCCCACTGGATTCTCAATCTTAGGCACTTTAGGTAGATGCCGTTTCCAGAAATTTATCATCCATAGTGTAGTTGATCAGTAGTGTAATTCTTTTTCTACACATGCACAATGTGTTACATTTATTTACGATCAGGCACAACTGCCAGAGCATGCTCCATTCATCAATCCTCTGTGGGTCATTCAGCAAATCGATTCTGTTTTCCGGCGTTATTACTTTCATATAGAGAAACACATCATCTGCAAAAGTTTTAAATAGCTTCCGAAGCTTTCTACTAGCTATTGACAGGGGATTTCAGATCGATTCTGTATTTATGGATTTCCGGAAGGCTTTTGACACTGTACCACACAAGCGGCTCGTAGTGAAATTGCATGCTTATGGAATATCGTCTCAGTTATGTGACTGGATCTGTGACTTCCTGTCAGAGAGGTCACAGTTCGTAGTAAGTGACGGAAAGTCATCGAGTAAAACAGAAGTGATTTCTGGCGTTCCCCAAGGTAGTGTTATAGGCCCTTTGCTGTTCCTTATCCATACAAACGATTTGGGAGACAACCTGAGCAGCCGTCTTCGGTTGTTTGCAGATGACGCTGTCGTTTATCGACTAATAAAGTCATCAGAAGATCAAAACAAACTGCAAAACGATTTAGAAAAGATGTCTGAATCGTGCGAAAAGTGGCAGTTGATCCTAAATAACGAAAATTGTGAGGTCATCCACATGAGTGCCAAAAGGAACTCGTTAAACATCGGTTACAGTATAAATCAGTCTAATCTAAAAGCCTTAAATTCAACTAAGTACCTAGGCATTACAATTACGAACAACTTAAATTGGAAGGAACACATAGAAAATGTTGTGGGGAAGGCTAACCAAAGACTGCGTTTTATTGGCAGGACACTTAGAAAATGTAACAGACATACTAAGGAGTCTGCCTACACTACGCTTGTGCGTCCGCTTTTAGAATACTGCTGCGCGGTGTGGGATCCTTACCAGGTAGTAATGACAGAGTGCATCGAAAAAGTTCAAAGAAAGGCAGCACGTTTTGTATTATGGCGAAATATGGGAGAGAGCGTCACAGAAATGATACAGGATTTGGGCTGGAAATCATTAAAAGAAAGGCGTTTTTCGTTGCGACGGAATCTTCTCACCAAATTCCAATCACCAACTTTCTCCTCCGACCTACATAGGGAGGAACGATCACCACAATAAAATAAGGGAAATGAGAGCTAGTACGAAAGATATAGGGGTTCATTCTTTCCGCATGCTACACGAGATTGGAATAATAGAGAACTGTGATGGTGGTTCGATGAACCCCCTGCCAGGCACTTAAATGTGATTTCCAGAGTATCCATGTAGATGTAGATTGTAAACAGTAGCGGTCCTATCACAGTGCTTCGGCGTACTCCGGAAATTGTCTTTTAAATCTACAGGTTTTGTTTCATTCAAAGCGTTGAGTTCTATCTGCAAGTAAGTCTTGAGTCCAGTCGCAAATCTGATGCAATACTCGGTGAGCTCACATTTTTTTCACTAACAGAGAGTGCGGGACTGTGTCAAATGCATTTCTGAAGTCAAAATGTCCAAATGTGTGTGAAATCTTATGGGACTTAACTGCTAAGGTCATCAGTCCCTAAGCTTACACACTACTTAACCTAAATTATCCTAAGGATAAACACACACACCCATGCCCGAGGGAGGACTCGAACCTCCGCCGGGACCAATTTCTGAAGCCAGAGAACACGGCATCAACCTGAGAACCTTTGTCAACAGCGCTACGGATGTGAAGGAGAGACAGAGCGAGCTGCGTTTCGTAGGATCTCTGTTTGCGGAATCCGCTGTTTTGGAACAGCAAATCAATTGCATCTTCGTATAACAATTCCTCAAATGATATGTCTCTAATCCTACTTCTGCACTCAAGTGTCTCAACAGGTACAAATCTCGGTGTTTGGGTATCTTCCAAAACTAGACACTCTGAGATCAAAAAGCCATTGCCGAGCGTATGCAGAACTTCAGGAGTGGGCCAGACGCTGCGTAGTCTGTGTTGCGTAACAGATGTGGGAATTTGAGATCAGGAGCCCGACAGTCTGGAACATTGTCTCAGACGGGACGCTAGTGAATTGCCGTGCATTTCGTGCGGAGCTGGCACCGTCCGGCAGAAACAGAGCGGCACAGCGCCGTGGAACCGGGCCAGGCCCACATCTGCGGCCGGCGCCCGTTACTCGGCACGGTTAGCTGGCGCGCGGGGGCGGGCAGGGGGGCGGCGCACAGCCTCCAGAAGCGTCCGCGGAATGCGGGGCAGCGCGGAAGCACTGTGCGGAGCAACCCGGGACACACCGGGCCTCAAGTGTTTACACGTGTAACTGAGGATTTTTCATGCACAGTCCGCTGCTTGTGGTCTCGCAGTAGCGTTCTAGCTTCCCGAGCACAGGGTCCCAGGTTCGATTCCCGGCGGGGTTAGGGATTTTCCCCTGTCTCGAGATGAGTGGGTGGTGTTGTGTCGTCTTCGTCATCATCATTCATCCCCATTACGCTCGGAGGAAGGCAACGGCAAACAACCTCCACTAGGACCTTGCCTAGTACGGTGGTGTGGGTGTCCGGCAACGTTCCCCTAAGCTCTGTGAAGGAGTATGGGACTTCATCATCATCATTTCATGTACACGTTTTTTTCTCTGTCAGTCTCTTGACTAGTTTCAAGCTGCCCGCCCCGAATTACAAGATGACTTGGACAGGATTTGTGATTGGTGTAAAGAATGGCAGCTAACTCTAAATATAGATAAATGTAAATTAATGAAGATGAATAGGAAAAATATTCCTGTAATGTTTGAATACTCCAATAGTAGTGCAGCGCTTGACACAGTCACGTCGATTAAATATTTGAGCGTAACATTGCAGAGCGATATGAAGTGGGACAAGCATGTGATGACAGTTGTGGGGAAGGCGGATAGTCGTCTTCGGTTCATTGGTAGAATCTTAGGAAGATGTGGTTCATCTGTAAAGAAGACTGCTTATAAAACGACCTATTCTTGAATACTGCTCGAGCGTTTGGGATCCCTATCAGGTCGGATTGAGGGAGGACATAGAAGCAATTCAGAGGCGGGCTGCTAGATTTGTTACTGGTAGGTTTGATCATCGCGCGAGTGTTACGGAAATGCTTCAGGAACTCGGATGGGAGTCTCTAGAGGAAAGGAGGCGTTCCTTTTGTGAATCGCTATTGAGGAAATTTAGAGAACCAGCATTTGAGGCTGACTACAGTACAATTTTACTTCCGCCGACTTACATTTCGCGGAAAGACCACAAAGATAAGAGAGATTAGGGCTCGTACAGAGGCACATAGGCAGTCATTTTTCCCTCGTTCTGTTTCGAAGTGGAACAGGGAGAGAAGATGCTAGTTGTGGTACAGGTACCCTCAGCCACGCGGAGTATGTATGTATTTGTAGATGTAGATGCAGAATTTCTCTTCTGTCGCAACCTCTTCATTTCATCTGCTGGATGTATTTCAATCTCTGCCTTGCTCTATCGTTTTTACGCTCTACAGTTCCCTCTAGAACCATGGAAGCTATTCCCTCATATCTTAACGTGTGCCCCACGATCCTGTACCTTCTTCCTGTCACTGTTTTCCATATATTCCTTTCCTCACCAATTCCCCGGAGAACCCCCTCATTGCTTCCCTTATCAGTCAACCTAATTTTCAACATTCTGCTGTAACAATACATCTCAAGTGCTTCGATTCTCTTCTTTTATGGTTTTCCCACAATCAATGTTTCACTAACAAACAATACTGCGCTCTAAATGTACATTCTCAGAAATTTATTCCTCCAGTAAGGCCTATGATATTAGTAGACTTCTCTTGGGCAGGAATGCCATTTTTGCAACAGCTATTCTGCTTTTTACGTCCTCCTTGCTCTGTTCGTCATGGGTTATTTTGATGCCTAAGTAGGAGAATTCCTTAACTTTATCTGCTTCGTGATCATTAACTCTGATGTTAAGTGTGTTGCTATTCTCGTTTCTGCAACTTCTCATTGCTGTTGTCTTTCTTCGATTTACTCTCAGTCCATATTTTGTACTCACTAGTCGATTCATCCATTCAGCAGATCCTGTAATTCTTCTTTACTTCCCCTGAGGATAGCAATGTCATCAGTGAATCTTATCATTGCCATGCTTTCACCCTGAATTTTAATTCCACTTTTGAACGTTTCTTTTATTTCGTGATTGCTTCTTCAATGTATAGCTCGAATAGTATGGGCGAAAGACTACATCCCTGACTCACGCCTTTTTTAATCCGAGCACTTCTTCCATGGTCTTCCACTCTTACTGTTGCCTCTTGCCTCTTGTACATATTGCATACCACATGTCTGTCCCTACAACTTATCGCTATTTGTCTCAGTATTGCGTGTTGTATACATTTGTCCAGGAAGTGGAAAAAATATGGGGACACCGAATACATAAGACATTACCATATCTAACACGGTGTAGGAAAACAGTTACAACTCAAAGCAGCTTCCAATCGACTTAATGGATAGATGCAGACCCTCTATGGTTTTCAAGGGAGTCTTACACTATTCTCCCTGCAAAATAGTCGCAATTTCACTTAACGACGATAGAGCTGGATAGCGATCACGCACCCTTCTCTCCAAAGTAGACTGCAAAGTTTCGATAATACTGAGATCTCGTGACTGTGGTGCTCAGGGGAGGCGCGATAGCTCATCCTCGTATTCACAAAACCAGTCCTGGGTGGTGCGGGCAGTGCCAACAAGGCTCCTCTCGCCTTGCAATACACCATCACCATTGGGAAACAAATATTGTACCATGGGAGTTAGTTAGTTCTGATTTGATCCATTATAAATGGTTTCTGAAAGCCTGCGACTCTGAAGAAAATAGGATTGTTTATAAATAAATCTTCTGCTACCAGTCACGATTTTTCTTTATTTTACTTTCGCACGACGCGTTTCAGGAAATGATTCCCATTTTCAAGTGCATTTTGTGTGTGTATTAAGCCATTTCTATTGATGTTGTCAATGTGTGAGAGTCTGCTTCATTTCGTTGACTTTTATTGTAATATATAAGAAGCACGCGATTTTTTAGTTGATTATTGATTCTTTTGGTGAAGTTAGTGGCGAAATATAGAAGAATTTGTACCTACAGTTTTCTAATGGTCCATTTGTACGGAGTCTCACACACACTTAACATCTCACACAACTTCTTGTACACTTTACACATCGAAAATATGGAAACAAAATAGTTACAAAGATCTTCTAAGAGGTAGTCCACAGAGATAACATTATAGGTCTTCCATAGATTATGTTACGCTTTTGTACCGAAGTTATATATCTTAACAATTTGGCCCATAAATTACTTATGTCGATTTTACAGTTGTGCTTATGTCTATGTTTTACCATTTTTATTTAAGTATACTATCGAAAAATCTGAAGAAATTCACAGATTCACTTTTTCGTTAAATATTT
Source organism: Schistocerca serialis cubense (assembly GCF_023864345.2). Classification (NCBI taxonomy): domain Eukaryota; kingdom Metazoa; phylum Arthropoda; class Insecta; order Orthoptera; family Acrididae; genus Schistocerca; species Schistocerca serialis. Next base: position 793,148,996 of record NC_064639.1, on the reverse strand, counting down.
TATCTTCATATTTTGTGTAATGTGAATATAAATCAAGTTCTTGTAGGAAACCCATTTTATGTCGTTTATTTAGTCGGCGGAGTACTTTGACATTTTGCTCTGTTTTTCCAAATGGGTTTCCTGTATTATGTATGAGTGTTGCTTTTGCTGACGATGTGTGATTGTTGTGTGTGTAGACTTTAATGTGCTCTGTGAACCTGGTGTTGAAATTTCGGCCTGTTTGTCCTAGGTAGAACATGGAGAATGTTACCTTGTATGTTCCAGAGTCTGAATATGGATCATGATTACACGTTATGTTATGTATTAGTTTTTGCTGTAGTTTATTAGATGTAGAAAATCCAATTTTTACTCTGTGATTTTTGAAAATATTTGCAATCCTCAGTGCTTATAAACAAATCTATAGTTCCCAGAATGAGATTTTCACTCTGCAGCGGAGTGTGCGCTGATATGAAACTTCCTGGCAGATTAAAACTGTGTGCCCGACCGAGACTCGAACTCGGGACCTTTGCCTTTCGCGGGCAAGTGCTCTACCAACTGAGCTACCGAAGCACGACTCACGGCCGGTACTCACAGCTTTACTTCTGCCAGTACCTCGTCTCCTACCTTCCAAACTTTACAGAAGCTCTCCTGCGAACCTTGCAGAACTAGCACTCCTGAAAGAAAGGAGTGCTAGTTCTGCAAGGTTCGCAGGAGAGCTTCTGTAAAGTTTGGAAGGTAGGAGACGAGGTACTGGCAGAAGTAAAGCTGTGAGTACCGGCCATGAGTCGTGCTTCGGTAGCTCAGTTGGTAGAGCACTTGCCCGCGAAAGGCAAAGGTCCCGAGTTCGAGTCTCGGTCGGGCACACAGTTTTAATCTGCCAGGAAGTTTCAAATCTATAGTTAGTTCGTTAGTTAGTTAGTCCGTTAGTTACGTGTTCCACTGATCACTCTCACGGTAACGGTTACGATGTGTCACGTGTCAAGTGCATAAGAAGTGCAACACGAATCTAGGTTATTCTCTTTCTCCTGATCAGCTAAAATAGTCACATAATCCTTGATAGTAATTCGATCTTGCAGACTAATCAGGTTGCCCATGGAATAACACGATACGGCTGCCCAAATCAGCAGCAACCCTCCGTTACGTTTCACTCTTAGTACGTAAACTCGGCTGTAAGTTGGAAAAATGTGCGACAAGACTCATCCGACCAAGTGACATTCTATCACAGCTCCATAATCCAGGTTTTATGCTTCGGCATCACGTTTTCCTGTTACGGACATTTGCGTTGCTGATGAGTGGTTTTGGAATTCCAAGTCGTCCTGCAATTCCATACCTATGGAACTCTCTTCGTGTTGTTTTGGTGTGAGTGCGAAATTCAGTTCTGCAATCACTTTTGCAGCTGTCGTCCTCTTATTTTTCCCTGCAATTGTCTTCAACGTCGGTCCTCCACTATCACGCAATACACATTTTCGTCCGTGGATTCGCTCCAGGCAAATGCCGGGATGGTTCCTTTGAAAGGGCACGGCCGACTTCCTTCCCCGTCCTTCCCTAATCCGATGAAACCGATGACTTCGCTGTTTGGTCTCTTCCCCCAAACAATCCAATCCAATCCGTCCGTGGATGATGTTTTTTCCACTTTACCCATATGCGGTATAAATCTTCGATACGATAGATCTTGAAACACCGAAGACTTCGACTGCCTTGAGTATGAGAGGGTCCTCCACGCGAGCACCAACAATTTGACAACGTTCGAATTCATTACCTTCGACATAATGTGCTCACAACTACTCAGAACACTGTTATGACACTAGCGACGTACTGAGGACACTGCGCAGGTACCGTTGGGGGGCGAATGCAACAGCGCAACATGGAGACTTGGCTAGCACCTGCATTTATGTTCAAAAATGGTTCAAATGGCTCTGAGCACTATGGGACTTAACATCTATGGTCATCAGTCCCCTAGAACTTAGAACTACTTAAACCTAACTAACCTAAGGACATCACACAACACCCAGTCATCACGAGGCAAAGAAAATACCTGACCCCGCCGGGAATCGAACCCGGGAACCCGGGCGTGGGAAGCGAGAACGCTACCGCACGACCACCAGCTGCGGACTGCAATTATGGTCAATCAAGCACTTCTTGCGTTGATTCCTTATTTTTGCCTAATCCAGATGTACCTGTAGGTATAACGAGTAAAAGATAGAAGAGATTAAGGCGCATATAGAGGTATTTCGACAGAGATTTTTCGTATCTCAGTACACGAAAGGAACATGAAAGAATGCTGCTAATAATGGCATGATGTACACTCCGACGAGCATTGTACAGCGGCCTGCGTAACATGTAGACTGATGAGCCATATCATTGTGACCACCTGTATAATACACTATTGGCCATTAAATTGCTACACAACGAACATGACGTGCTACAGACGCGAAATTTAACCTACAGGAAGAAGATGCAGTGATATGCAAATGATTAGCTTTTCAGAGCATTCACACAATGTTGGCGCCGGTGGCGACACCTACAACGTGCTGACATCAGGAAAGTTTCCAACCGATTCAAATGGTTCAAATGGATTTCATCACTATGGGACTTAACTTCTGAGGTCATCAGTCCCAGAGAACTTAGAACTACTTAAATTTAACTAACCTAAAGACATCACACACATCCATGCCCGAGGCAGGATTCGAACCTGCGACCGTAGCGGTCGCGCAGTTCGGGGCTGTAGCGCCTAGAATTGCTCGCCCACACCGGTCGGCTCCACCCGATTTCTCATACACAAATAGCAGTTGACCGGCGTTCCCTGGTGAATTGTTGTTGTGGTGCCTCGTGTAAGGAGGAGAAATGCGTACCATCACGTTTCCGACTTTGATAAAGGTCGGATTGTAGCCTATCGCGATTGCGGTTTATCGTATCGCGACATTGCTACTCGCGTTGGTCGAGATCCAATGACACTTAGCAGAATATGGAATTGGTGGATTCAGGAGGGTAATACGGAACGCCGTGCTGGATCCCAACGGCCTCGTATCACTAGCAGTCGACATAACATGCATCTTATCCGCATGGCTGTAACGGATCGTGCAGCCACGTCTCCATCCCTGAGTCAACAGATGGGGACGTTTGCAACAAAACAACCATCTGCACGAACAGTTCGACGACGTTTGCAGCAGCATGGACTATCAGCTCGGAGACCATGGTTGCGGTTACCCCTGACGCTGCATCACAGACAGGAGCTCCTGCAATGGTGTACTCAACGACGAACCTGAGTGCGCGAATGGCAAAACGTCATTTTTTCGGATGAATCCAGGTTCTGTTTACAGCATCATGATGGTCGCATCCGTGTTTGGCGACATCGCGGTGAACGCACACTGGAAGCGTGTATTCGTCACCGCCATACTGGCGTATCACCTTGCCTGATGGTATGGAGTGCCATTGGTTACACGACTCGGTCACCTCTTGTTCATATTGACGGCACTTTGAACAGTGGACGTTACATTTCAGATGTTTTACGACCCGTGGCTCTACCCTCCATTCGATCCCTGCGAAACCCTACATTTCAGCAGGATAATGCACGACCGCATGTTGCAGGTCCTGTACGGGCCTTTCTGGATACAGAAAATGTTCGACTGCTGCCCTGACCAGCACATTCTCCAGATCTCTCAACAACTGAAAGCGTCTAGTCAATGGTGGCCGAGCAACTGGCTCGTCACAATACGCCAGTCACTACTCTTGATGAACTGTGGTATCTTGTTGGAGCTGCATGGGCAACTGTACCTGTACACGATATCCAAGCTCTGTCTGACTCAATGCCCAGGCGTATCAAGCCCGTTATTACGGCCAGAGGTGGTTGTTCTGGGTAGTGATTTCTCAGGAAAGTGCGTGAAAATGTAATCGCATGTCAGTTCTAGTAGAACATATTTGTCCAATGAATATCCGTTTATTATCTGCATTTCTTGTTGGTGTAGCAATTTTAATGGCCAGTAGTGTAGCTTGTTTCTCCGTCTTTGGAATCAAGTTTATTGGTAAGTTTGTGGTATGTGGTATTAGATGTATACGCACATGTGACGTAATTGGCGTAGGCCGCCGTTTTGCATAAGTGGTGATGGCACCCAAAGCGATCTCATGGGACTTACATCAGGCGAGTTTGGTCGCCTAGATATGAACCTGAGTTCACAATAATGCCCCTCAAACTACCGTAGCACGATTGTCTACGAGACATGGATAATTATCCTTCTGAAAGGTGACATCACCGCTGGCCGGCGTGGCCGAGCGGTTCTAGGCGCTACAGTCTGGAACCACGCGACCGCTACGGTCGCAAGTTCGAATCCTGCCTCGGGCATGGATGTATGTGATGCCCTTAGGTTAGTTAGGTTTAAGTAGTTGTAAGTTCTAGGGGACTGATGGCCTCAGTAGTTGGTCCCCTTAGTGCTCAGAGCCATTTGAACCATTTTTGATGACATTGCCGTTGAGGAAGACATCTAGCATGAATGGATGCAAGTGGTTCCAGCTGTCAGTGTGTCTTCAATTAATACCACAGGTCTCATGCAAGCACAGGAGAATGTTCCTCATAGCGTAATACTGCTCCCACTAGCCTGTGTCCGTGGCGCGCTCCACCTTTCGGGCCGCCGTTCACCTCGATGACGCCGTTTGTGGAGAGACCATCGACCTAGTGTAGCAAAAACGTGATTCACTTGAAGAGCCGACACGTTTCCACTGATCAACCGTCGAATCCTGATGCTGCCGTGCCCACTGCAGTCGTAATTGGCGATGTCGTTGGGTCAATATGTGAACACATAGGCGTGGTCTGCTGCGGAGATCGATGTTCAACAATGTATGGTGAACGGTTTAAACATCCCCTTTGAAGAATTAATGAATTACTGTGCTGATAAACCTCTTACGTTATTTGATTTTCAAACAGCTGAGCAAAACTAAACGTACTCAGACATTACTCTCTTTACTTACCGTGATCAACACTAAACTGACACACAATATTTTTAGCGCAACGCAATCTGACTTTCAAAAATCCCTACAAAAGAATGGCCCTGACGAACAACAGCCTATACCTCTCATGAATCACTTACCTCACAAAAAAAAAAAAAAAATCACCGAGCGGGGTGGCGCAGTGGTTAGACACTGGACTCGCATTCGGGAGGACGACGGTTCAATCCCGCGTCCGGCCGTCTTGATTTAGGTTTTCCGTGATTTCCCTAAATCACTCCAGGCAAATGCCGGGATGGTTCCTCTGAAAGGGCACGGCCGACTTCCTTCCCAATCCTTCCCTAATCCGATGAGACCGATGACCACGCTGTCTGGTCTCCTTCCCCAAACCAACCAACCAACCAACCACAAAAATCTTCGTTACTCGAACTACTGCAATACAGCGAGCGCCAGTACCGCCAGCTAAATAAAAGATTCTGACTACTGAAGGCACTAACTACTGATAGGCATAGTTAGCAAATGAAAGATTTTGATAGAGACCAAACAATGTATTTACCTTAATAGTGTGGAAAAATCATAATATACATAGCAGTTCATGACATCCAGTCTTACAAATTTACTCTTTCTGGCGTACACACGTCCAGGTCGTCCGCTCTTAAAGTTCTGCCATCTGTCTCCCCACATCCACCACTGCTGGCGGCTCACCTCCAACTGCGCAACGCTACGCGCTGTTCACATCCAACTGCCCAACACTACAATAGTGAATATTCCAACAATGCAAACCAGCCACAGAATGCACACAGCACAGTTAGTGATTCTCATACAGAGCGCTACGTGGCCTTCCCAACATAAAAACCTAAACAGCCTACTTACACGGTGTGCTGCGAAACACTTGTGTGTGCACCAGCATTGTGCTCTGTCGGCAGAGATGCCACAGATCACCTGTCCTACTTTAGAGAGCAGCCAAGGCTTCGAACCCTACGTTCTGTGAAGAGTCGTGGACGTCCAACCATTCAGCGGTTTTTGGTAGTTTTACTGTCCTTCTACCTCTGTCCGTAGTTGCTCACGACAGTAGTACGTGAACCTTCGACCAGCTTCGGGGTTTCCGAGATACTCGTTCACAGGTCTGCGTAATAATAATCTACCCTTTGTCAAAGTCGCTTATCTCAATGGATTTCCCAATTTCCAGCCAATATTTTCGCTAAGGTGATCCCCGTCCGTGTCTGCTATGCTTGAATACTTCTGTTACGTCACGTGCCCGCAACACCACCAGTTGGCGTCTAGCGTCGCAGTGGGTAGTGGCCATAATGCTTTGGCTTATTAGTGTATGTAGATGTAGATTTATCTATGAAAGTACAGTGGACGACTGTAAAGAAAGTTTGCAATAGACCATCAGAAATTTTCTTCTTGGGTTGCATCTTTTCCTTCTCCAACAGCAGCACAAATTCTTTTGTATTCTGATCGTCTGATCAGCAGTTATACAAATTCACTACTCTGTTATCAATGATTTGTCTCAGAATGCACCTGTCATTATGGATGAATATAAAATGTAATTCTTGTCGACCTACCTACACATGGTTCGTCCTCGATGCTGCAATCGCTTTGTTAACCTATGAATCCACAGAAATTTATTACTTCATAAACCATAAAAATACTTACTATGAATCAGTGCAGAGGTTTGTAGACGAATTCTATCAATGCGCGTTGGCAGTGTAGAGTGTCACGTTGGTCATCCATGATGGCTTACCTGAAACAACAAGAAATAAAAGTTAGTTACGTATCAGATAATAAAGAGCCAGAGCTCGTATCTAACATATTTAATTTTTATAGTGACGCCATTACTGAGCCACAGTGATTTGTCGATAGTCGAGAAAATTGTCGTCATCGCGTAACAAAATGTTGTGATGCGCTAGTTAAATTACTCGAAAAAAAATAGCGTCAGTATATAAATTATTACAAAGAAATGTATCTGAAGTTTACATATTTCAGTTAATATTTCTATTGATGCTCATCGGTTTGAAGACAGAACTAAATACAGTTTCTAGAAAACAATAAGTTACTATAACACTGAGTCAACAAAATAATTGTGTATAAAGTGTATGTGTATCGCTGAACATAAATACGAAGTACTTATCAAATAATTGAACCATATATTTATAAAAGAATGTTTTTATATCGTCATCTGTATTAATGCCTTTGCATCAGATTTACTGTTTAAGATTTCAGTACAAGGAGAACAGCCAATTGTTCTAAATCCAACAAGCGTGGAAAAGAGCGTAAAACTTTCATGTGTCTTGAACATACGTCTAACTGTGATATACACTCCTGGAAATGGAAAAAAGAACACATTGACACCGGTGTGTCAGACCCACCATACTTGCTCCAGACACTGCGAGAGGGCTGTACAAGCAATGATCACACGCACGGCACAGCGGACACACCAGGAACCGCGGTGTTGGCCGTCGAATGGCGCTAGCTGCGCAGCATTTGTTCACCGCCGCCGTCAGTGTCAGCCAGTTTGCCGTGGCATACGGAGCTCCATCGCAGTCTTTAACACTGGTAGCATGCCGCGACAGCGTGGACGTGAACCGTATGTGCAGTTGACGGACTTTGAGCGAGGGCGTATAGTGGGCATGCGGGAGGCCGGGTGGACGTACCGCCGAATTGCTCAACACGTGGGGCGTGAGGTCTCCACAGTACATCGATGTTGTCGCCAGTGGTCGGCGGAAGGTGCACGTGCCCGTCGACCTGGGACCGGACCGCAGCGACGCACGGATGCACGCCAAGACCGTAGGATCCTACGCAGTGCCGTAGGGGACCGCACCGCCACTTCCCAGCAAATTAGGGACACTGTTGCTCCTGGGGTATCGGCGAGGACCATTCGCAACCGTCTCCATGAAGCTGGGCTACGGTCCCGCACACCGTTAGGCCGTCTTCCGCTCACGCCCCAACATCGTGCAGCCCGCCTCCAGTGGTGTCGTGACAGGCGTGAATGGAGGGACGAATGGAGACGTGTCGTCTTCAGCGATGAGAGTCGCTTCTGCCTTGGTGCCAATGATGGTCGTATGCGTGTTTGGCGCCGTGCACAATCAGGACTGCATACGACCGAGGCACACAGGGCCAACACCCGGCATCATGGTGTGGGGAGCGATCTCCTACACTGGCCGTACACCACTGGTGATCGTCGAGGGGACACTGAATAGTGCACGGTACATCCAAACCGTCATCGAACCCATCGTTCTACCATTCCTAGACCGGCAAGGGAACTTGCTGTTCCAACAGGTCAATGCACGTCCGCATGTATCCCGTGCCACCCAACGTGCTCTAGAAGGTGTAAGTCAACTACCCTGGCCAGCAAGATCTCCGGATCTGTCCCCCATTGAGCATGTTTGGGACTGGATGAAGCGTCGTCTCACGCGGTCTGCACGTCCAGTACGAACGCTGGTCCAACTGAGGCGCCAGGTGGAAATGGCATGGCAAGCCGTTCCACAGGACTACATCCAGCATCTCTACGATCGTCTCCATGGGAGAATAGTAGCCTGCATTGCTGCGAAAGGTGTATATACACTGTACTAGTGCCGACATTGTGCATGCTCTGTTGCCTGTGTCTATGTGCCTGTGGTTCTGTCAGTGTGATCATGTGATGTATCTGACCCCAGGAATGTGTCAATAAAGTTTCCCCTTCCTGGGACAATGAATTCACGGTGTTCTTATTTCAATTTCCAGGAGTGTATGTGTGATCCATAATCTCTCACATGATGCATCTACCTTTATGGATCAGTGTGATGATTGATGTGTATGGGTGAGTATGCATACAGGATGGTTTAAATCGGAACAGTCTCATACAGGGTGTTCGGAAATTCCGGTCACAAATTTCTAAGTCGTGTCAAGGGGAGTGAGTAGATAATATTTTGAAATGGATCCCGTGAGTAGTGTGGCTATCTCCATATGAGGACAGTCTACATTGTTGCTATATTTAGTCAAGATGGCGGTAGTAGATGTGGCAATATCGCACTGATGACGTCACCAGATGACATCATGGATTTTCCCTGCATCCCCTCCCCCTCGCCTCTCCCTACCCTCCTTCCCTCTACCACATCCACCCCTTCCCCATCTGAGAATTGACAGGAAACGCTCAGTCCATGCTGGGCTGTTGCTGTGGCAGGATCGCTTTATTTCATAACTTTTTTGGGATTTGTAAGTGTTATCCTGTTGGAAGAAATTTCCAATACCACTCGAAATTTGCAGGAGAAGCTCAAGGAGGTGCGAGTACTGCACTGTACAACAACTACATGTCTTAATTATGTAAACTCACAGCTACAGAACATGTCTAAAAATAATAATAGCCACAGATACAGACACAATAATATATTGTAAAAAATGGTAACAAAAACCTCACCTACAAATATCCAAACAAACTGTGAAAAGTGGTAGCAAAAACATCATACTGTGAAAAACAATACGAGAAACATCACCTAAGCTCCACCAACAAAGACCTTGATAACAGTATGCCAACATGGCGAACATGTTCCACAAATGGAAATACTTGCACCATCTGTTAACAGTTTTGATCAGACGTATGGTGCTAGAAAACACTGTTACTGCACTATACTGAGCGCTGGGACCCTGATAGCTCTGCAAACGTGTAAGCTTCAGCACTGAGTGCTTCATGAGCATATCCACCTACATCCATTCACAGCTGTGTGTCATTCTGTGGAAGTAACTCACCCTGCACTCACTACCTGAGACTGCACACTTGCTTTATCTGGCAGTGGCACGAACAACTAATGCATTCAACTACACTTGTTATTAATAAAATTTACTCGGGTTTCCAGCTGCGTCAGGTAGTTAAAATCCCACGAGGAAGGTCGTGGGATTTTAACCACCTGACGCAGCTGGAAACCCGAGAAAATTTTATTAATTCATATTCCATGGTATACCTGTTACAAATTTTACTCTTAGCACAGAATAAACCCTTCGTTTATGTGATACGTCCTTCCGAGAGGCACAGAATACCAGCACGAATTTCTTGCATTTCAACTTAGACGTTTCTCCTTCTCGTGCTGACGTCCTTGAGCGCAAGTGTGTTTAATATTAACGTCTGAGCAGCTTCCTTAAATTGCATTTCGCTTGAAATTTTATCTCGAGGCCGTCCGCCGCAATCTGCGCAGAGTGGGGGCGGCGCGCTGACACCGGATTAAAACGGATTTGAGCCCAGGCGGCGTCCGCCCCCGATCTCCGCGCTGTGTACTCGCGCTGCGGCCGGGGGCGGCAAGACATGGGCAGCGTGGAGGCGTGGCTGCCCCTGCTACAAAAGATGTGGTTGTCAACACCAGTGTTAATATCAGGCGCGTGTCCAGGGTTGGCTTCTGGTTGGTATTTCAGTTTATTACTGCTCCCGGCCACATCCAAAGTAATTTGCTGTAATAGTCACACTAACGTACCACAGAGGTCTAGGATTTTAACAATAATAACAATTTATTTATTTATTTATTCGGATCAAAATCAAACAACAGTATAAATAAAAATTTTATTACCTAGCAGTACTGCAAAACTTAAATTTCCCCAAAATAAGCAAACTGTGTGCCCAACAGCAAAATGGCTGGCGGTAGGTGACTGACCCTCATGGTAGGACCGACTGAATGACGATCAAAAAATATTCTCGGTCACGACTCTACGGTTTTTTTTTTTTTTTTTTTTTTTTAGAAAAAAAGGCTCAATGCTGTTGCCAATGCGATGGAGCAGAATACCGCTTATTTCAAGAACAAATGGGGGAACACTACAGGAATTTCAATCTTGGGATACAAAACGCACCCTAAAAAAAAGAATAGGTTGGTTAATGGTATGGAACAGTGTTCCATTGATTGGTCTTTTTCTTCCCGTCAAGCACGGTGGCGGGGCAACTCGGTTCGGTTGGTTACACCAAATTTTACAGCGAAAGCAGCGGATCTTTCTACTCTTGTCGGGTGGCATCTCAGGGTCTCATCCTTTCATGTCCAAACAAAATAGACAAAAATGTCGTGCTCAGTTATTCTCGGAGGATGGCTGTGGTGGCATGGTGTCTTCCTTTCAGGACAGGTTCTGCCAACAAAAGCACAAAGCAGGCCTCAGCCTTAGTTCCACAAAACTTATTGGCAGTTGGAACCAGCATATACATGTATAGAAAGAGAGAGCAGCAATTTTTCAAATTTTCTCGACAAGAAGGTGATTTAGTGTACTGCTCAGACATTTCCGGTCTGATGAATGAATTTGGTATTGAATACAAAAAGGAAGACTGGAGGTAGTTTATTGATTCATCCAAAACTAGTTTAAAAGCTGTTTTATTACACAATGGTAACATGTGTGCATCTATACTTGTTGGACATTCCGTACATATGAAGGAAAGCTATCAAAACCTAGAAATAGTGTTAAATAAAATACGCTATTCTGCTCATGGATGGATGATATGCGGCGGTCTGAAAGTAACATGCATGCTGCTTGGTCGGCAAGGTGGCTTTACCAAATTTCAATGTTTCTTGTGTGAACGCGACAATAGGGCTAGGGATCAACACTGGTGCAGAAAGAACTGGCCTGTGAGGGATTCTTTGAAACCTGTTGATAAGAACATTCTACTCAAAAACCTTGTAGATTAAAAAAAAACGACTCCTGCCATCTTTACATATGAAGTTAGGCCTAATGAAACAGTTTATAAATGCTTTGCCTAAAGATGGACCATGTTTTAAATATCTCTGCCAAAAGTTCCCACACCTTTCCGAAGTTAAACTAAAAGCAGGTGACTTTGTCAGACCTGACATAAGAAAATTGATGTTAACTTTGAATCTACAATGACCTTAAATGAGAAAGAAGCATGGGTACCATTCAAGCAAGTCGTTACAAAATTCTTAGGACATGAAAAAGACCCAGAATATGTTTCTATTATGTTAAAGAAGTTTAAAACTTTAGGATGTTTAATGAGCCTGAACGTTCACTTTTTGAACAGTCACCTTGATTACTTCCAGGACAATATGGGAGATCTTAGTGAGGAGTAAGGAGAGCGTTTTCAACATGATATTAAAGTGATTGAAAAACGCTACCAAGGCCGCTGGAACACCAACATCATGGGGGACTACTGTTGGCCACTTCACCGACAAGTTCAGCAAGCGACTCATCGTAGAAAAAGCTACACAAGAAGCTTCAAAGAAAAAAAGAGAAAGAAAATACAAATCAATTCCAGCTGACAAGTGAAACCTCTATTAACACGTATCATTGTTTTAAGTAGCTTACTGTAAATACAAACCATGCTTATGTTGTAACAAAGTATTTCATTAATTTACCCGTTTACCGTATAGGATAGAATTTTTATACTATATAGTAAAAAGCATATTGCTCAAAAACTATGGGTGATACAGAAAAACTAATGCTAGATTTGGATTCAGCTCATAAAAATCTATAAACATCAGCTATCAAAGTAAAAAACAATTCAAAAAAAATTTTCGTTGGCCTGTGTAATTTAGTTTGTTGGAAGCTATATGCACCTGCTTGCTGCCGATGTGGTTGTCTGTAAGAACGTAGCTGTAGCGAACTGCCGGAAACCTGTGGAGCATTGATAAATGGAACAGGGACTGCAGTTGACGTTTAACGTCAATAAATGCAATATACTGTGCGTAAATAGGCGAATAAAGCTACTACTGTACAATTACTCCAGTGGTGACAAATCGCTGAACACAACAACTACAATAAATTACTTAGGATTAACCATCTGGTGCGACCTAAAGTGGAATGGCCCCATAAAATAAATTTTAGGTAAGGCATATGTAAGGCTTAGATGCACAGAAAAAAGTTTGAGGAAAAGTAATTTATCGACGAAAGACGTGCCTTATAAAACAATTGTTCGGCCAATTCTTGAATATTGCTGGTCAGTACTGAATCAGTACCAGGTTGAATATATAAGAGACACAGAGGAGATCCAACGAAGAGCAACGCGTTTCGTGACGGGATCGGCTAGTCAGCACGAGAGCATTACGGAGACGCTCAAGAACTCTATTGGCTGACGATAAAAATGAGTAGCTGTGCATCACGGAATTGTTTAGTTTTGAAATTCTGAGAGAGTACAGTTGTCAAAATAAATGTTGCTTGTTACCGAATCTTCAATATTGAGAGTTGTGATCCAAAATTATGTTTGAAATCAACACACTGGTTCGTTTGTCATGTGATTCTAACTGGGACAGTCCGTATTCCTACCATGAGGGGGCAGTATGTGCAGTCCATAGCAGTTTTGTTACCTGTAACCAATGCAGTACTTGTAATTTGTTTCATTACGAGAAATGTCTTACTTCAAGATGGTTCTGACAACAATAATGTACAACTAGAGTCTCCGCATAGTCACTCTATTGGAGCAAGGAATGAGGCAGGTGGAACGTGGGAGCGAATGTCGGTGTGACAGAAAGTTGTTTTTCTATAATCTGGAACAAGCACGTAGCGACAACACCAGTTGAGGCTCGTCACAGAAATACACGGAAGAAAACAGAAGATGTTAAGGACCGATAACTGCGTACAACAGCAAGGAAAAATCCTCAATGCAATGCTACACGTCTACGGTGGCAATTCCAAACAGTCACAGGAGTGCAGGCGACAACACAGACGATGTGAAATAGGCTCCACTAGGCTCCTCCTCTAAATAGGTTCTGACAGGAGGCTCATTTTGTATGGGTACGAAATCACTGTTTTTGGACTAGGCAGCAGAGTGACACAACGCTCTTTTCTGATGAGACCCGCATCAGTCTCCACCCTAACTGAATTTTAGACTTGTACCCTTATCAAGGCGGTTCAGTCATGTTCTCTGCAGAAGTCATGTGTGGCCGAAGGACACTCCTTACAGCAATAGAAGTGAGAGTGACTGATGTGAAGTATCGGGACGACATCGTCGTACGCATTGTGGCTCTGTTTAGTGAAAACGTTGGAGCGGGATTCACGTTGATGGACGACAGTCCACGCCCTCATCATCACAATCTTTTGAACACTTTCCAAGTCGAGCGGAGAGCCCGTCGGACGGAATAGCCTCCATATTCTCCAGATCTCAGCTGAATAGATGACGACTGGGCCATGCTACAACGAGCGATTTGCAATCGTCCTGTCCCACCAGAGATGTTAACGGGCATAGTAGAGGCTGCTGTGGAGCAATGGGACAATATCCCACGGGCTTATCTGGACAACCTGCTAAGGAGTAGGTCTAACCTCCTTCAAAAGTGTCTCCAATTAAGAGGATGTCCAACTGGTTCATAAGCAATGTGTTATGCATGATGACAGTGAGAAGAAACTGTAGAGTTTGTAGTGGAATATTTTTTATGTTTATCTATTGAAATCTGTTTGACTTCATTGTTTTTTTATGACTTTACCTGTCGCAACACAATCACTTTAGGTTTCTATTATATCAATTATTGAAAATAAAACAATATGCGGCATTTATTTTGACCACTGTATTACTTCCTGCTGGAATCTCTCATGAAAACGATAAAATCCGAGATATTAAGAGGTAACACGGAGGTATATCGACACCCATTGTTCACTCGCTCCATTCGCGAATGGAACAGTGAAGGGGGGATCAGTCAGTGATGTAAGCTTTCTATAAAATTTTGTATATAAATGAAAGTAGTGATTTTTAAAAATTTTCCCCTCGTGTCGTGTGTGCTTTAGATACCGTATTCAACTGCTGACTAATACTGACTGTGGTTGGCCCTATGCCACACATGTGAACAGTGTTGTGAGGCCAGACTTTAAACTTAGTGAAATACATAATCAGAAATAATGAAAACTAACTAATTAAACGCCAGAAGTAACTGATTGTGCAGTCAATGAAAACCATTGCCGGCGTTGCAGCCGAGCGATTCTAGGTGTTTCAGTACGAAACCGCGCTGCTGCTACGGTCGCAGGTTCGAATCCTGCATCGGGTATGGATGTGTGTGATGTCCTTAGATTAGTTAGGTTTCAGTAGTTGTTAGGGGACTGATGACCTCAGATGTTAAGTCCCATAGTGCTTAGAGCCATTTGAACCATTTGAAAACTATTTAAATTAAACTTTTCGACTCTGTATGTACAGAACAGGGAATCAGTGATCATAAGGCCGTTGCAGCATCCCTGAATATGGAAGTTAATAGGAATATAAAAAAAGGGAGGAAGGTTTATCTGTTTAGCAAGAGTAATAGAAGGCAGATTTCAGACTACCTAACAGATCAAAACGAAAATTTCTGTTCCGACACTGACAATGTTGAGTGTTTATGGAAAAAGTTCAAGGCAATCGTAAAATGCGTTTTAGACAGGTACGTGCCGAGTAAAACTGTGAGGGACGGGAAAAACCCACCGTGGTACAACAACAAAGTTAGGAAACTACTGCGAAAGCAAAGAGAGCTTCACTCAAAGTTTAAACGCAGCCAAAACCTCTCAGACAAACAGAAGCTAAACGATGTCAAAGTTAGCGTAAGGAGGGCTATGCGTGAAGCGTTCAGTGAATTCGAAAGTAAAATTCTATGTACCGACTTGACAGAAAATCCTAGGAAGTTCTGGTCTTAGGTTAAATCAGTAAGTGGCTCGAAACAGCATATCCAGACACTCCGGGATGATGAAGGCATTGAAACAGAGAATGACACGCGTAAAGCTGAAATACTGAACACCTTTTTCCAACGCTGTTTCACAGAGGAAGACCGCACTGCAGTTCCTTCTCTAAATCCTCGCACAAACGAAAAAATGGCTGACATCGAAATAAGTGTCCAAGGAATAGAAAAGCAACTGGAATCACTCAATAGAGGAAAGTCCACTGGACCTGACGGGATACCAATTCGATTCTACACAGAGTACGCGAAAGAACTTGCCCCCTTCTAACAGCCGTGTACCGCAAGTCTCTAGAGGAACTGAGGGTTCCAAATGATTGGAAAAGAGCACAGATAGTCCCAGTCTTCAAGAAGGGTCGTCGAGCAGATGCGCAAAACTATAGACCTATATCTCTGACGTCGATCTGTTGTAGAATTTTAGAACATGTTTTTTGCTCGAGTATCATGTCGTTTTTGGAAACTCAGAATCTACTATGTAGGAATCAACATGGATTCCGGAAACAGCGATCGTGTGAGACCCAACTCGCTTTATTTGTTCATGAGACCCAGAAAATATTAGATACAGGCTCCCAGGTAGATGCTATTTTTCTTGACTTCCGGAAGGCGTTCGATACAGTTCCGCACTGTCGCCTGATAAACAAAGTAAGAGCCTACGGAATATCAGACCAGCTTTGTGGCTGGATTGAAGAGTTTTTAGCAAACAGAACACAGCATGTTGTTATCAATGGAGAGACGTCTACAGACGTTAAAGTAACCTCTGGCGTGCCACAGGGAAGTGTTATGGGACCATTGCTTTTCACAATATATATAAATGACCTAGTAGATAGTGTCGGAAGTTCCATGCGGCTTTTCGCGGATGATGCTGTAGTATACAGAGAAGTTGCAGCATTAGAAAATTGTAGCGAAATGCAGGAAGATCTGCAGCGGATAGGCACTTGGTGCAGGGAGTGGCAACTGACCCTTAACATAGACAAATGTAATGTATTGCGAATACATAGAAAGAAGGATCCTTTATTGTATGACTATATGATAGCGGAACAAACACTGGTAGCAGTTACTTCTGTAAAATATCTGGGAGTATGCGTGCGGAACGATTTGAAGTGGAATGATCATATAAAATTAATTGTTGGTAAGGCGGGTACCAGGTTGAGATTCATTGGGAGAGTGCTTAGAAAATGTAGTCCATCAACAAAGGAGGTGGCTTACAAAACACTCGTTCGACCTATACTTGAGTATTGCTCATCAGTGTGGGATCCGTACCAGATCGGTCTGACGGAGGAGATGGAGAAGATCCAAAGAAGAGCGGCGCGTTTCGTGACAGGGTTATTTGGTAACCGTGATAGCGTTACGGAGATGTTTAATAAACTCAAGTGGCAGACTCTGCAAGAGAGGCGCTCTGCATCGCGGTGTAGCTTGCTCGCCAGGTTTCGAGAGGGTGCGTTTCTGGATGAAGTATCGAATATATTGCTTCCCCCTACTTATACCTCCCGAGGAAATAACGAATGTAAAATTAGAGAGATTAGAGCGCGCACGGAGGCTTTCAGACAGTCGTTCTTCCCGCGAACCATACGCGACTGGAACAGGAAGGGGAGGTAATGACAGTGGCACGTAAAGTGCCCTCCGCCACACACCGTTGGGTGGCTTGTGGAGTATAAATGTAGATGTAGATGTAGATGTACCGAAGTACTTTATGAAAGTCTTCTGACATGATGCACTATTTCTCACTTGAAATGTGCACAAAAATAAAATACTGCTCTACTGTTTGAAATTACCTACATTTTTCACTGTAAATTAAACTGATTGACTAGCACAACACTTGATAATTCTGACTATGAACTAGAACGTTAAAAATGCTTTCCTTGGATAATGTGGTAAGTTTACACTGTTCATTTTCCACAGTTTTGCACCTATTTTCCGCGTTCGACTTACAAAATTCATAACCTAACATTAAACCTTTTCCTGACCGGAATATGCACTTCACCTCATTCAGGAGAAGAAATAAAACATGTATTAAGACAAATTACACCTGACGAAGGACCCACATCATGTAGCTAATAAAACACGAAAAAATTGTGACTGAAGGCGTTGTTTAATTCATACCTCCAATGACTATGCCCTGTTTCCTCATTAGAGTGCAAAACGATATCTGCCCTGAAATAAAAGTAAATTACCTCATGAGCAGCAAGCCGTTTTGTGTCTGGTGTTCTGACGTTCTCGAAAGCAAATAGAAAAAAAACACTAAGGCCGCTCGCTACAAAATTTTTTGTTTGCGTGTCAGGAACAGTCTTTGGCTACGTGTAGCGTAAGGTGCAATGCATACACGAAATCCAAACTGTATCTGCATTAACAATGATGGAGGAGGGTTTTACTTTAAAGAATGTCGTTCTTGTAAAATTAAACTCTGATTATCGTCAAAAAGGACTGTACAACATAAGAAGATCCTAACAGTTACGAAATTCTCTCAATACAAAAATTGCAGACATTACAATCAATTGGGTTATTTGTGGTATAAAAAAAACAAAGAGATCAAATTAACACTAACCATGAATGTTATTATACTTACCTGAGAGACGAAGATTTCCTTCAATTTACAGTTCTGGCAGACAAACATTTCGTTCTTGCGCATGCATTAGTTAGCTTGAAAAATTTCTCCAAAAATTTTTTTCGTCAATAGAATCAATAACACACATTTCCAAACAATTTTTCATCTTCACAATAAAGTATTCCAGATAATTTCTTTCAGATTCACAAATATCGAAACTCCTCCTCTAAAACCACAATAGCTCGTTACTACGCCTCAAATAAGAACGCCCAGCGTTACACAACTGCCAGCAGAGCAAGCGAACCACAGATTACATTAAACACAGTCAGGGATCTTATTTACTACTCGTGCAGCGCGATCAATCGCCTTTGTCCCAATACAGTAAAGATGAATTATTTGCAATGGCAAAAAACGTATGAAAACCTTACAGTGGTACCAGAAGTTCCCTCTGACACACACTGTAATGTGGCTCTCGGAGTATAGATGTAGATGTAGAACAACCTGTGATATTTTGTTGGTTTAGTTTGAGATCACCCCTTATGTTCACAATCGATTTTACTGTCTTATTAGACAGATACGCATTTAGAAGAACCTCAATTTAAAACACCGCTAAGTTATTCCTTAACGTCGGATTGACAGAAACGACAATCTTGAAAGATTCGTAGCTGAAAAACGCAGTCTGTTGCTTGACGCAGTGCTATAACGAAATCTCCCTAGGAGCATCATAATCTTGAGAAATATGCGCACATTCTTCCGGCGCCAAAGTTTCCCCCGGGCTCTAAGGAGCAGCCCGGCAGCGGCCGCGGAGTACGGATCAAGAGGGCAAGGAAAGAGTTTTAGAGTCCCATCTCCATTTCTGCGGACGGCGTGGGCGGACGTGGCGGTGTGTGCAGATGAGATCGGCCGCTCGACTCCGCAGCCCCCAGACCCGCACCGGCCGGAAGGAATAAGGAAGCGCCCGCAACAATGGCCGCCGCCCAATATGGCGGGCTTAGGGGCGCGCGCCGCGCCGTCCGGCAAGTAATAAAAGTTTTACTCCGGCCGCGCGCCGCTTCCATAACACTCAAAATTCCCGGCAGGCGCTGCGCGGCGCGTGGGGCGTGTAAGATACGGCGTAAAACATTGCGCCGGCCCGAGGTTTACGTCGTCGGTTGGACGACAGCCGAGCCGTCCAGTTGCCTCCATCACCTGGACCACGAGGACGGGCACTGGCCAGCCTCACTTAGCTCGCTCCAATACTTTTCAACTGCCGTTCTAACACTATTGCAATAATCTATATTAATTCATGGCTCCGTCATCCATCCTCAGTTGCTGACTGCCTATATAACAGATTCCAAGGCGACAAAAATTTCATTTTCAGTACTTCATGTAATTATCGACCGAATTTAAAAATATAGAATGGTGTCTCAATCAACTCGTTAAGAGAATGAGATTTCCACTCTGCAGCGGAATGTGCGTTGATATGAAACTTCCTGGCAGATTAAAACTGTGTGCCGGACCGAGACTCGAACTCGTTTGGTCTAGGCGGACGTCATAAGACATTCGTTCAAGTTGATCGTTGATTCCTTTACTAAGTTTTTTTTTTTTTTTTTTTTTATTACAGAGGGCGAGCTACCGTGCCGGCGACCATCTGAGCAACCCAAGCATGACTCATGCCCTGTCCTCACAGCTTTACTTCCGCCAGTACCTCGTCACCTACCTTTCAAACTTCACAGAAGCTCTCTTGCGATCCTTGTAGAACTAGTAAAGCTGTGAGGACGGGGCCTGAGTCGTGCTTGGGTAGCTCAGATGGTAGAGCACTTGCCCGCGGAAGGCAAACGTCCCGAGTCTCGGTCCGGCACACAGTTTTAATCTGCCAGGAAGTTTCAACTCGTTAACAGGTACACACTGAGGTGACGAAAGTCATAGCATACCTTCTAATTTTGTGTCGGACGTCCTTTTTCCCGGTGTAGTGGAGCATGCCGACGTGGAATGGACTCAGCAACTCGCTCGAAATCCCATGCAGAAATATTGAGCCATGCTGCCTCTATAGCTGACCATAACTGCCAAAATGTGGCCGGCACAGGTTTTTGTGCGCGAAATGACCTCTCGATTATGTCCCATAAATGTTCGATGCTATTCATGTGGGCCACGTGGGTAGCCGACTCATTCGCTCGAGGTGTCTAGAATGTTCTTCAAACCAACGGCGAAAAATTGTGGCCCAGTGACTTGACGCATTGTCATCAATAAATATTCCATAGTTGTTTGGGAACATAAAGTCCATGAATAGCTGCGAATGGTCTTGGATGGTTCAAATGGCTCTGGGCACTATGGGACTTAACTGCTGTGGTCATCAGTCCCTTAGAACTTAGAACCGTAGCGGTCGCGCGGTTCCAGACAGTAGCGCCTAGAACCACTCGACCACTCCGGCCGGCGCGAATGGTCTCCAAGTAGCCTAACACACTAACTGTTTCCAGTCAATTATTGGTTCAGTTTGAGGAGAGGACCCAGTCCATTCCAAGTAAACACAGACCACACCATTATGGAGTCACCACCACCCTGTACTGTACTTCGTCGATAACTTGGTTCCATGGTTTCCTAGTTTCTGCGCCATACTCGAACCCTACCATCAGCTCTTACCAACTGAAATCGGGAATCATCTGACCAGAGCACGGTTTTCCAGGTGTCTAGGGTCCAACTGATGTGGTCACGAGCCCTAGAGAAGCACTGCAGGTGAAGTCGTGCTGTTAGCAAAGCTATTCACACTGGTCATCTGTCGCCATAACCCACCGACGTCAAATTTCTCTGCACTGTCCTAACCGATTCGTCTCACGTTGATTTCTGCGGCTATTTCAAGCGTTGTTGCTTGTCTGTTAGCACTGACAACTCTACGCAAACGCCACTGCTCTCGGTCGTTAAATGGAGGCCGGCCATTGTGTAGTCTGTGGCCAGAGGTTATGCCTGAAATTTGGTATTCTCAGCACGTTCTTGTCACTCTGGATCTCGGAATATTGAATTCCTAACGATATTCGAAATGAAATGCTCCATGCTTCTAGCTCCAACTACAATTCCAAAGTCTGGCCGTAATCACCAATCAACCTTATCACATGAGTCTCCTGAGTGCAAATGACAGCTCGGCCACTGCACTACCCTTTTATATCTTGTGTATGCGATACTACCGCCACCTGCATACGTGCATAAAGCTACCACACCACTCTGTCACCTCACTGTAATCGTAAGTTAAACGTTTAATTATAATAAGACAAGTACGAGGGGAGTTCAGTAAGTGATGCAACACTTTTCTTCTGTTTGAAAGTTGGTTTTATTCAGGATTCCAACAAACGATATTATTCCCCAATCTTTTGTCTACAAAATCCTTTTTTTTTTTTTCGACATCATTTTTGTGATGACGAACACGCTGTAGCCGTTTCTTCAATTTCCTGAGGGTAACACAATACACTTTCGAGTTGATCGTTGCACCACAATGACGAACATCAAACAGAATAATCCCTTCAGAGACCCAGATGATAGTCGTCATGACTTTACTGGCTGAAAGTGCGGCTTTGAACTTTTTCTTTGGAGGAGGGGTGGCGTAGCGCCACTCAGTGGATTTCCGTTTTGTTTCTGGTTCGAAGTGATGAGGCCATGTTTCATCACCTGTGACGATGTTCGACAAGAGAAGGTCACTGTCAGCCTCGTAAAGTGCAAGTAGTTCCGCACAGATGGTCTTTTGTTGTTCTTTATGGTCCTTTGGGAGCCGGCGAGAAACGCAGTGGGCATACAACTTTGAGTATTCCATGTGGTGGACAACAGAGGTTTTTGACTGATCCGTTGATCACCTCGAATGAAAGAGCTCGCAGGTTCCAACATTGCAAGAATCACAGCTGTGTGCTTCTGTCCAGCACACGGGAGATTGGACAGGTCTCCGCGACATTGTTGCTGTAATGACAGACGCCTTGCCCAACGACTCATCGTGCTTTTGTTTACTGCCAGAACTTTGTCGACATTCTGGAAGCACCTATGAATATCTGCGACGCTCTGGTTTTACGCGGAAAGAAACTCAATGACAGCTCTGTGGTTGGATTGCATCTCTGCGCAAACCGCGGTGAGTTGCGCAGCAGAGAGAAGTTAGCATAGTACCACGTGTTACGCTTTCTTGCCATTGCACTCACCCAGTCGACGATAATTCTGTCTGGTGTAAAAGGTTGGCGAGATCGAGCGAACAGCACTAATTCGGCCCTGTTCGGTTCGCATACGCTGGTGCTCGCTGGTGTTCCGCTGGTTGTCTGTATTTCGCTTTTGTTGCTGATGCGACTTGCGTGGCGGTGACGTGGTGCGAAGAGAATGTAATGTACGTGATGGACGAATTTGAGACACCATCGGTCCTTGTGGGATTCAAACAATCAACAGTACAACTGCTGTAGTAAAAGAAATATAAACGTAAGCTCCGTCCGTAGCATCTGGCAGGCCGATCACTACAGACCGACCGCCGCGTCATCCTCTGGTAAAGGCGTCATTGTATGCGGTATGGAGGGCGTATGGTCAGCACATCGGTCTCCCCGCCACTGCCAATTTTCGTGACCTGGAGCCGCTACTACATAGTCACGTAGCTCCTCAGTTTGTACCCCGACGCTGTGTGAACGCCAATACAGCCCTCCAGCCAAGGGAAAATCTCCAGCAGTGCCAGGAATCGAACCCGGTGCAGTAAGGAGTCGGTCGCACTAGCCATTCTGTTACGGAGGCAATGTATGACTAGTAGAAAATTCTCAAAGTTCTCAAAGGTGGGGATACGTGAAAAACGATAAATTTATTACGTTTCTCCATCAGGCGGGATCGAAGTGAATAAGAAAAAGCTTTGTATTTATTTTCATTAAAAAGGAACAGAACAATAGATTTACTTGAAAGAAAGCAAGTACGATTTTTTATCTGTTATGCTGATTAATAATAAACATACAGGGTGGTCAGAAGAGTCTGAAACCGTTGTAAGGGTATTGGAGGGGAGGTTGCACTGAGAAAAAAACTGTTAAGAAAAACTATTCGATACGTTCGAGCCAAGTGTTGGCTGATCAGCTCCACACCGTGTTAACGTTTCCTCCGCAGCGATGATGCTGTGCTCCAAGACGACAGGGCTCCCTATTCACACAGCTCACATTACCCAAGACTGCTTCTATGAGCCCTGGCCCCTCACTGATCCTCTGTGCTCTCCTTTGAGAGAAGGGCGCGCGATCGCTATCCACCTCCATCGTCGTTACCCGAAATTACCACTATTAGCACGCAGAATGGCACAGGATTCCCTTGAAAACCATACAGGACCTGTGTTTATCCGTTTCGATCTGACTGGAAGCGGTTTAGAATGCCAACGGGTTTTTCATCGCCGTGTTAGGCATAGTGACGTGTATTTGGTGTTTTCATACTTTTGTCCAACCCTACAGATTGTTACACCCAGTCTGAGGTTCCAATTAATATATTCTACCAGGACACAAAAAAATGTTAGAAATATGGAACAATGTGTTGTAACATGCAAAATTGTAAAATGTACGACCTGCTTTCTAAAATAGGCAACAAGACTTACATTATAAAATAAATGAAATGAAATGTCAACCAGAAAGGGTAGCGGGCTGTTTGAGTAACGATCCACTGCAGATTCAGGGACTTTGCAGCAAATACCGGGAGAGTGGCTATGGGACAAAGGGTGTCCCAATTAGCGATACCGGGGAGGGTATTGGCACTTTCAGGATTTGTCTTACAATCGAGGGAAGCCTCCCGAAAACGTTTGTCAGAGCCATGGGATAGGAACTTTTATTGTTTCTACTGTAATCAGCAGGCAGGAGCAATCTTTCGTGACCCGCGGGCCTGATTCACATACAGTATGCGACGTTTAGATCCGGACAAATTTTGATTTTAATTTCCGCAACATCGTATTTCCGCCGGAGGTCGCGACTGGCGTTCTTGAAAGCCATCGGCATCTTTTAAACAGTCAGAACCTGAAAATGGTCGAGATGTTACGGACAAATGCGAAGTACAACCGAAGAGCCGCGATTATCGAAGATCTTCACGCTGGCCGTTCGTCCACTGAAATAGTTCGATTCCTCGGGCACCCGAGATCAACTGTTTACAATATTTTGGCCCAGTATAATGCTTCGGAGAAGGCTGGGGTTCACTCCCTGGGTGTTGTGTCCAGTGAGGGTATATCATGCCGCCACATTTCTTTGAAAATGGAAAAACTGTCACAAAAGAACATTATATGCAAGTTTTGATGAATGACGTGAAACGGTGGATGGTAACTGTGGCCTGGGGTAGACAATATGTCTTTCAACAGGACCGTGCACCAGCTTATACGAGCCATTTAGTCCAAAACTGGCCCTCGGATAAAGTTGACATGTTCTGGTCACAAGAGTTCCGGCCCCCGAATAACCCTAATTTGAAACCCCTCGACTTTTATGTTTGGACCGTACCCGAAACAGTTCTCAATAAGACGAGGCACCCCACTTTCACATATATACGAACCGATGTGAACAGCGCTGTTTTACAGAGTGCCTGCGATCGCTTCAGGACAATATTGGAGGCGGGACATTGGGGCTGAAGGGGGTTACATCGAGTAATGTTACTCTTGAAAGATATGAAGCTACCTCTAATGCACCATCAGCAGCCTGTGCACGACCCGTTATAAGCCGGTCAGGACGACATGTCCGTTTCAACAGAAAGTACCGTTGGCACTAAGGGTGGTGAAGTGCAGTGTTACGTGCAGTGTAATGCTGTGTGCGAGTGATTGCCATTTGTAATTATCATCTCTGGCGCAGTCTCTGACTTAATATTTTCCCTCATTTGCTTTTATGCTGTTCTGTTGTTTAATTTCCTAGTAAAGGAGTCGTATGAGTTACGGTGTGTTTTTATGTTGCAATTAAGTAAATACAACTAGTCCCGCAACAGATACCAGCGCTTATGTGTCAAAGGACTTTCATTGTCATTTTGTTTTAATAAATTTGCTTTTTTAAAAAAAAAGTTTCATTTGTCCGGATTTAAGCGCCTCACACTTCTCACCTGACGCGACAGCAGCGCTCCTACCGCTTAAAGCTATAACCATGGAATATAGCGTTTCTTACGTTAATGTTAAATATGGCATGACTGGTAGCCCTTTTCCACATACCACACTAATCGAAGTATGCCTCAAAAAACGTGTTTTTAACAGTACATTCGTTTTATGTTCACCTGGAAAGCAGTAGATCTGATACCACTCGAAGAAAGAGAAAAACTGAAATACGCCAACATCGCACGAATCTAAAGTCCAATCCACACAGAAATGTTGTGGCGCGGACGCCTGGCGGCGGCGAGTGAGAGACCCGCGCGGGCGGGACATCAGTAATTTACAGTGAAGTGGCGCAGTCCGAGAGACACGGGAGGGTCGTACTAAAAGTGGATCAGAATTTGTCGTCTCCATCATACTAAGATATTGATGCACTGGATCTTTTGTAACTCGAACATGCCGAGCAACGATGTAGATACGGGGCACAGCCGTTATGGTTGAAAAAAGGGAAAAAAGTGGCATATTCGAAGTAATGAAAGAGCTGATTATGTTTCCCAAATGTTCCCACCATTTTCACAGAATGTCTCAAAAGTGTTTCTGTATTGCCTTACACAAATTGAAGGATAGCATTCAAAGGACAGGAATGAAACTGCAATGTATTGATTATAATTTCTAATATATAAGAAACTATCAGCCCCGATTGCGGTAATGAAACCAATCTTTACCTAGGTTTCAGACCAAGTAACTGAGCCTTCTTCAGAAGATAAACCTGATTCTATAATGTGTCTACGAGGGCATGGTCCAGAAATAAGACTTAACTTAAAACCTATGTACCGCATCTTTAAAATGTGACTACGCCTATTCAGGCTGTTTTAGCTTTATTTCTAGACCATGCCCTCTTAGACATGTTACAGAATCAGGTTTATCTTCTGAAGAAGCCTCAATTACTTGGGCTGAAACCTAGGTAAAGGTTGGTTTCATTATCGCAATCGAGGCTGGTAGTTTTTTATATATTAGATTATCACAATTGCTGACTGGGCTGCAATGCTGAAAGTACTATAATTTCGAAGCTTCATACGATTTTCGTTTGAACGTAAGGCCTAACGTTGCATATTTTATGAGAGACGTCAAAAATATCGGAACACTTTTCCAAAATCTGATCTTTCGTAAGTATTTCACTGCTGTAGACTATAAATTGCTCGTTACAGGGCATAGTTTCCCACCATGTGATAGAGACTTTATGCTTCTAGACTATCCGTTCAGCCAGAAATCTGGATTCCAATTATTGCCAACGCCAAGACAACGGATTCCATCTGTGCAACATGGAACCAGAGTATTTCAAGGATCTTAGAGCGCTAGATCACAGGTTGCACAGAGGATCATTCAAAATATCTGAGTATGTCTGGCTACTCATTTCATCTGACAAGCCTACCGCACTAAGAGGAAGAGAAGGTCGTTGCGGAATCCTGCCCACCCGTGTATTATAGGGTGCCTAGGAAGCTGCTTTCTTGGCTAGCTAGACAACATACAAGCAAATAATATTAATGGAGTTTATTACAGTAATTGAATTGACAATACTTAACTTAGCGGAGTTACAACGGTGTCGCAAGCAATTGGCGACATGCAAACAGTGTCCTTCACTACATACAATTGCCATGGAAGCTAACCAAACAAGTTCATAAGTCACTGCTATGGTTAGTATCACTGCTCATCTTCTAGTCCGGCTCTTCTAGTGCATCTCTTCTAGTGCAGCCGATGCTAGGCGTCGCGTCGCTTTCATTCTCTTCATGTAGATGCCGCTCCTGTCGTGGTGACGTCCTAGTCAGCGTGCTATTGGCTGACGTCTGTCCACAGCCCTCTATACCGTATCGTTCTTGATCTTCGTGCCGGCGTGTGTCGTTACGCCGGAACAGTCATAACATCCAGCAACCGTGGATTTGTCAAAGCATTGCAGAGGATGCGAGAACTGCTAGGAAAAGAAATATGCTGTTAGATAACATTACAGTTTTCTGGGATGAGAAGTTCCGCCTGAGTTCTTAACAAGCACGGAGACAACAAGAAGAACTGCACCACAAGATGATTATTACAGTTTTCCCCATACTGTGTGATACAATTCTGCCAGTTAAAATGATAAGAAGAAAGCTGTACTTGACTTATCACATTATATCCCAACTGAGAAACGGAATTTGTATGAGCAATACCAAGTAAATAGAGGATTGGCACATTTATGTGGCGAAACCCATTGACTGAGGACAGAAAACGTAATGTTGACTGTACAATGTAATTGCAACAGGAATCGTGTTAACTTTTCCCGTATCTCCTGTTGCTGGCTGTCCAGATTTATATTCCAGTAAACAGTGTTTGACCTATGTTGGTGCATTTTCTGGAAATAAGGTTTCTATATCTGTAATAAAGAACCAGAGTGTTTAGTAGCAAAACGTTCGCCACTGAACAGAGTCAACGTTGTTCGTCCAAGAAAATAAAGAAAATGATGCTATTTTTTTCGAAGATAAATAATTGAGCAATAACTGTTGCAAAAATCTGCAAATTGGTGTTTTACTCCACTGCCTGCATCAAGAAAGCCCAAACATGTATGTATGAATTAGGTGAGCGAATAGGTAACAATAAAATATCCAGAACACCAAATGCTTTAGTTACATCGATAGCAAAATTCCATTTCTCATCCGTTGCTTGCTGGAAAACACGCCATTTGTTTGACAATACAAACACGAAAATAGTTACTGAATGTTTCGTGAATGAAACTGTTAGAGTAGACACGAAAAATTTACGTGTGCAGAATATATCGAAATCTGCCGCTGGATTTGCGGTTGTCTACCTCGAGGTTTAAAATTTAAATAGCTCTTAATGCAATATTAACTTAAAATGTGATTGTAACCGACTTCCTAAACCACATACGAAAGGAAAACACGAGTCACAAATCCGCTTAGCGAGCGGCCATCACGTTGAGTGTTACGCGTCGTTGCCCTCGGGGCCTAACGTCAAAATATATCTCTTATTTACTCGGGACTGGAAAGAGGTATCGCTCTCCTTCTACCGTCAAAAACAATTTCGGTATGTTAGCCATATTTCGTACGCAGCAGCCATGAACTTGTCAGCCACTATATTCTTCACTGCAAACTTTCCAAAATATGCGCAGTGGTTTACTTGTTTCCTAAGTAGCACGGTAACTATACGCAATAAAGAGAATAAAACAAGCTGTAATATCAGACTACAAGCTTTAATTTTTTTTTTGCCAAATAGTTTCCTCAAAATCGAATGAGAAAGACTGTATAATGGAGAATACGCGTGACTCCCAAAACAATGGTTTTTAATTATTCACGCGTAAAAGTTTCACTCAGAAACTATCCGTAGAGATGGATGTAGCTTTGCATCTTCTCTAAAAAAAAAAAAAAAAAAAAAGCACCGGTACCATCCGACCGCCGTGTCATCCTCAGTGGAGGATGCGGAGAGGAGGGGCGTGGGGTCAGCACATCGCTCTCCCGGATGATGGTATTCTTGACCAAAGCCGCTACTAATCAGTCAAGTAGCTCCTCGATTGGCATCACGAGGCTGAGTGCACCCCGAAAAATGGCAACAGCGCATGGCGGCCTGAATGGTAACCCATCCAGGTGCCGACCTCGCCCGACAGCGCTTAACTTTGGTGATCTCACGGGAACCGGCGTATCCACTGCGGCAAGGCCGTTGCCCTTGCTTCTTCTACATAAAGAATTTTTCTTTTTTCGCGCATCGGATGACTTCAAATTAATGAAAACAGTAGCGCGCCACTTGGAAGTCTCCGCCACGAGTCCCTTCGGTGCGCCACCCGTCGCGCCAAAAGGACGTGGCGCGGACCACCAAGCGGCTTGTTCCCGCTACGTTATCTCTGTGTGAATTGCTCCATTTGTTGGCGTGGAGGTGTGCCCGCCTTGGTAGCTGCGCGGTCAATGCGCCACATTGCTAACCGAAGGTGCCCGGATTCGACTCTCGGCCACATTCGATTATTTTGTCTGCTCCGGGACTGTGTGTTGCGTTGTCCTTGCGTTCGTACCGTCCTAACTGGCACTCCACCATTGAGATTGCCGTATGGACACGTCCCGAAAGCCAGTTTAAAATGCATGGAAATGGCGCGAAACAGCTCCATGTCTGCTTCAGACGTCCGCGCCGTACTATTTCCGTGTGAATTGGGCCTAACAATGCGGACGTTATGAACTCACCGAAAAGCCAACACGAACGAATATTATCATACACAGGAATTTACGCGTTAATCGACAATAGATAATTAGTTTTTTACACCAAGTTACGGCCCCTGCTGCCGCTGTCGAAGTCGGCACATTCCACGATCAGTCGGTAATCTTCGTGCCATTGTCGCCTACTAGTAACTTTTGAGATCTATCTGTGTGTAGTACAGACGTAGGCAGTAAACAGTAAACAGCACGACTGTGTCGTCGGCACAGATCCAGAGGCGAAAATACTTGTCCCCACAGCATTTCAAGGTAGTGATCTGTTTCCCCCACTGCCTCGCAGCGCGATCTAGGGGGGGGTCTTGTCACGATCCGCGCGGCTCCCCCCCCCCCCCCCCCCTCCCCCGGAAGTTCGAGTCCTCCCTCGAGCACATGTGTGTGTGTGTGTGTGTGTGTGTGTGTGTGTGTGTGTCGTCCTTAGCATAAGTTATTTTGAGATTAAATAGTGTGTATAAGACCTTGCCACAAATTTTCAATTTTTTTTGTTCCCCCACTCTCTGCACGAAAATTAGCACATGGGCCGTAACTTCGTGCTCAGAATAGAAACTTGTTTCTCTTTGTCACGGGACGGAGCCTTGTGTATATGTACGTATGGGGCCAGAGTAGGTGTGGGTGTATACTTTCATATGTGCACCGTGTAAAGTCGATATGCTCGAAATGTGAGATGTAGGTACCTATCACACTTGCGTGGCTTTTCCTTTTTTTTCTTTTTTTTTTCAAGTATGTAGTTACTTCCAAGGTCAGGCACTCTAGTGCTCTGCCAGGACTTTTTTCGGGTGTGGATTATGGATTTTAAGGTTAACATTACTTGTTACTTTCGCTTTCAAGGAGAGCGGTTGATTTGGTGATGTGCTTCAACTTTTGGTCTCGTCTCTTCCAGTTAAACTTAAATTTTTATAATTATAAACAATAAACAGAATAATACGAAACTTACTTTGCGAGAACCAAAAAATTCTTCCTTACCGTTCCTGAACGTGTGAGATTTTTGCACTATAATCAGTTACCTGCAATGGGGTACAATGAGGTTTTGAAGCGGTCTCTCTTGGAACTGGCATCTGTCTGCACAACTATTGCGAGATGGGTAATGAACGTCATATAATGTAACCCTGTTAAATAATTTCGTCGCCTTGCTTTGAAAGACTGTCTTATTTTGCTACAATGTGTTGCGTCATTTGTTGCTCTATTGTTTTCCCATTGTGTGGCGCGCAATACTCTTTTGAGGATTTGTATAGCCTGCAGTACATGAAGTTGTATTGGTCTCTGGCTGTGCAACGTATAACATTGCTGGAAGAACTGTGACCTTATAAAGAATTAATTCCGTGGTCACTTGTAAGTCAGAGGTAAGAATGAACAGCACCAGGCCTTCGGACGTGTATGAGCACTTCTATCGTTTTTCTGTGATATGATGGTTGAAGAAAAGTTCTTTGTCGCGTGTTAAAAAAGGTATTTAACTCACTCCGACCATTCAGTGTTTCTATTAAGCGACCAGAGTTGGTGAAGTAGGGTGCGAGTTTGTTTGAAAATTAAACTGCTTGCGTCTTTTAAGGGTTTATTTTTTCAACGATACTGAACTGTGGCCTGTAGTTGCCACTGCAATCTTGTGATGTTCGTCTTGTGTTGTCTGGAACTTGTGAAGGAGGATATGTCGCCCGCATATTGAGTGATATGAGCATTTATATGAAATATATTCGTAGCTGCGAGTACGGACAGCTATCAGCGGTGTCAGGGAACGACAACGAAAATTTGTGCTGGACCGAGACTCGAACTCGGATTTCTCGCTTTACGCCAGTAGTCGCCTTGAAAGCTTTGTTTATCCGTGCACGACTCACACCCACACACAAATTTATATATGTCGTCGTTCGTACGTCGTAACCTGTACTCGTACACATGTTATGTAATTCCCGTACAGGGGATGATGAAGTCCCATACTCCTTGACAGAACGTAGGGGACGATGCGGGAGACCCGCACCGCTGTACTAGCATAGGTGGTTTGCCATTGCCTTCCTCCGACCGTAATGGGGATTAATGATGATGAAGATGACACAAAAACACCCAGTCATCTCGAGGCAGGTGAAAATCCCTGCCCCCGCCGGGAATCGAACCCGGGACCCCGTGCTCGGGAAGCGAGAACGCTACCGCGGGAACACGAGCTGCGGACCGTACAGGGGAGGACATTCTAATTGCAAGCAGGTGCCAGGTGTCGGCGCATAAATTTGCTATTGCAGTGCCTGTCCTGTTAAGAATAACGATGCCTTTGGACATGCTTGTATCTCGGAAGTCTTTCCATATCCGTACCTGAGAAATACATGTCAGTACTGAAACTGTCTGCTACACTGATATCGAACCGACCAACGAAATCCACGAGGCTATCCAAGCGCCACATTTTTCCCCCTTTTATGACGTTCTGTATCTCTCCAGCATTCGGCCGTGACGTGTGACAAAGCTTCGTGCATTAGTTCCAGTACATCTGGCAATTGAAATCCCCTGTTATTTCTCACGATAAATCCCTTAATTTGACTCCAGGTCATTCTTTTCGGGTTCATGTTGCAGTGATACAGTGGCGTCAGAAAAATGCAGCATTTGTATGGTGCGCTCCATGGTGTGAAAATTATTGTTTTCCATGTTTCCACAACGCTTAAAAGAACCACTCTCGCTCGTATGATTCCATATCTGTGGTGTAAAACAGTGGACATAGTCCAAATAAAAAGTATTGGACACTTCATTTTTGTCCGAAAAATTTGATTCGTTATGTTCTCTCAATTTAGACAACACCTTCGCCGTTTAGGTACTCCCCCTTCGTCAAAGTCACTTTTCTCAATGGGTTTCGCCATTTGCTGCCAACATTTTCGCTAGGGCGATCCCCCGTTCGTGTCTGCTCCGCTTACATAGTTTTGTCGCCGCACCAGGAGCCCGCAACGCCATTAGGCAGCATCTAACGTCGTGGTGGGCAGTGGTCATAATGTGTATGCTCTCTCTCCCTTTCACACACACACACACACACACACACACACACACACACACACACACACACACACACATCTCTTTCACTTACTCATTTCATGACTCAAATCCTGATACACATATTCAAGTGATTTCCTGTTCCACTTGCATCTGCATCTCATTTCCTTGAAAAGAAAGTAAATTATTTTTATATTTTTCTAACGTTATACTGTATTGACTGTTTGTGGAGTATATAATTAAACTATGTTTTGTAAAAACAGGTTAATCTCTTTCGTTACTGGTGATATTCTTCATTTTATTTGTTTTATATTTGGCTTTTGCAGCTAGATCAGTCCCAGTCACATTACCTATTTGCACCTTCTATTTAACATAATTAACGTCTTTACTTTCGAGATGCCGCGATTAAATACTTTGCGTTCTGATGTGGGCTCTGGCGAAAGTAAACCGACGCTCCACACAAAATTCCTTGTCTCATCGCAACTCATGTTACAGACACCTCCAATTATCGGTCTAAGGCAGCGAAAATGCCATAATCTACATCTACATCTTCTAACATCCCTACCACAACAAAAGTCAAAAATTAATCATAATTGTAGCGTTGCTCACACTGCTAAATATTGAATTTTCGGGCAACAACGAAGTTATATTATGTGGCAGGTGTCATTAGAGCACAGTTAATAAAGTCATGTCTTGAAATAATGGATAAACTAGGCACTCATTTTTTCGTGTTTCCCATGCTGGTCTCGTTGTGAACTCATGGCTCAATCGTCGAAAATCTAGGCTGTGATGATTCCAAGCTCGGATGCTAAGAGGCCTAGGTGTTATTCTACGATATTCAAAAGTTTTATAGATGTGTTTCATAAACCATTCTTGAAGATTAAACTTTTGAAAGTTAGGACAATGGTGATGTAAAAAAGTAATCAGCACTCCGAATTTGAGTTACACTTCTTATTTATTACTTTTGTTGCAATAACACGTAACTCGTTCCAAAACATCACTTCACAATATAAAACATACTTGAAAATATCTTCCTCGCTGTTAAAGTTCACATTTCATAAACTGACTACAATTTGCGTCTTTTTAACATGACGACCAAAGCTTGACTCTCTAATAAACGCTTACGCGCCCGAAAATCAGAGTTACAAGTACGTCAAATATCATATGGACAAAAGAAAGAATACACATAAGAATAATATCATTGCAATATACACATATCGATGTATCGAAGTACCTCTACATTAATGAAATCAAATCTGAATGTTGTCACAGAAATATGTTAACTATTTTACAGAAAAACAGTAGAATATTGCTGGTATCGAGAGGTTGAGGTGAGGTGCCGTAATGGTTATGTAATTCAAGTACCATTACAATCTGTAATCAGAAAGCCACTTTACTGTGTGTGGCGGAGGGTCCTTTATATACCACTGTCATTTCCACCCTTACCCGTTCCAGTCGCGAATGGTTAGTGGGTAAAACGATTGTTGGTAAGGCTCCGTGTTAAATCGACTTTCTCTAATTTTACCTTTGTCGTCTTTTCGTGACATATAATTCGGAGAAGGTAATATATTGGTTGACTATTCAAGGAACGACGCTCCCGGAACTTATACACTAACTCACTGACAATTCCTGTATCAAGTGCCGACCCTCTGCAGGTCTTCCGGGATATAAAAAAAATGGCTCTGAGCACTATGGGACTTAACATCTGAGGTCATCAGTCCCCTAGAACTTAGAACTACTTAAACCTAACTAACCTAAGGACATCACACACATCCATGCCCGAGGCAGGATTCGAACCTGCGACCGTAGCAGCAGCGCAGTTCCAGACTGAAGCCCCTAGAACCGTTCGGCCACAGTGGCCGGCTCCGGGATATCGCTACAGTTTTCTAGCGTTGAGACTTTTACGCATACGAAAGCATCACCTACAAAAAGTCTCGTCGAACTTCCGATGTTATCTACTAGGTCATTTATATCGTGAAACATAACGGTCCCGTAACAATCCGTTGTGGTACGCCTGAAATTACTTTTACGTCTGAAGAATTATCTCCGTTGAGAATGACATTCTATGCTAGAAGCTCTTCAATCCAATCACACAGCTGTTCTGGTATACCGTGCGCTCGTATTTTGTTCATTAAGCGGATTTGCAGAACTATATCGAACGCCTTCCGGAAGTCAAGAATACAGCAACAACAGCGGCACTGGCGTCTACTGCTTTCTGTGTCTCGTGGACGAACAGAGTGAGCTGTTTTTCACACGATCGTTGTTTTCCGAACCCATGTTGATTCCTGCAGAGGAGATTTTCGCTCTCCAGACGGTCTATGTCGTAATACGCGAGAGTAAAACCCTGTCCTCATTTCTCGACGTCAGAGTACAAGCTTAAAGATTTGTGCGTCTGCTCGACGACTCGCCTTGAAAATAGGAATGACCTGTGATTTATTCCAATCACTGAGAACATATCGCTCCTCCAGGGATCTACGGTACACTACTGCTAGAAGAGGAGCAAGTTCTTTTTGTGATCTTTACAGAATTATATCGGTATCCCGTAAGAACGACTGGTCTTTCCCCTGTCGAGTGATTTAAGTTGCTTTTCTACCACCACCCCTTCCCCCTGTCATTTATTTCGATATCTAATATTTCGGCGTTCGTGCGGCGAATCACAGTGCGAGCTTCCTCTGTGAAACAGTTTTGAAGAAAGACGGATAGTATTTTGGTCTTATCTGTATTATCCTCCGTTTCGACGTCATTATCGTCGCAGAGTCTTCGGACAGATGCTTCGATCCGTTTACTAATTTAGCGTAAAACGATAGCTTGTGAGAATTTTCTGTCAAGGCGGCAGATAGAATTTTACTTCCGAATTCGCTGAACGCTTCACTCGTGGCTCTCTTTACGCAAATTTCGGCTTCGTTTATTTTTTGTTTATCTGTGAGGAATTTGCTGCATTTTAATTTGCAATGAATTCCTCTTTGCCTTCGTAGCAGCCTTCTAAAGCGACTGTCGAATCACTGGGGGTCCTTCCCATCCCTCACAACTGCGAATGACACATATCTGTCTAAAGCATGTCGTACGATAGTACTGTACTCCGTTCATTGATACTCAACATCGTCAGTGCTGGAGTCTTGTCGCTCCTACTGAGCAGGAATAGCTTCCTACCTTTCTCTACATTTCTATCTATAGCCGTATTCAGTAGTGCTGTAAACATCTTATGGTCAATGATTCCCTGACCTACGCTGAGTTGACAGATTCGGAGCTTTTGGTGACCAGGATTCTCTATTGGCCCTCTGTTTGTCTGCTCAAGGTAATTTTCCGGCAAGATAAGAACAACTCCACATTACTCCCTGCCTATATTACACGCCTTTGTCAGCTACGTCACCTACTCTACAGTTTGTAGGTTGAAATCTTCATATAATACTATAATATGACCAGCAAATTTGTACGAAACATTCTACAAAGTTCCCCTGAAATGTTCAACAAATGCTTCTGAGATAGGAGGTTTAGTAAAGCTTCCGACGGCCGTGTTTGATACACCTAAAGCACTTTCCTTCACCCAACTCATTTCGCATTCGGAGCGTTCAGTCTACCTTAGCGATACACACTTCAATTGGAGTTTAAAATTTCATTGCGATTAATATCTGGTTTCAGGCAACTTTCTGTCCCTAGAACTATGTGAGCATTGTTTGTTTGTTGTTGTGGTCTTCAGTCCTGAGACTGGTATGATGCAGCTCTCCATGCTACTCTATCCTGTGCAAGCTTCTTCATCTACCAGTACTTACTGCAACCTACATCCTTCTGAATCTGCTAAGTGTATTCATCTCTTGGTCTCCCTATACGATTTTTACCTTCCACGCTGCCCTCCAATACTAAATTTCTGATCCCTTGATGCCTCACAACATGTCCTACCAACGAGTCCCTTGTTCTTGTCCAGTTGTGCCACAAACTCCACTTCCCCCAATTCTATTCAATACCTCCTCATTAGTTATGTGATCTACCCATATAATCTTCAGCATTCTTCTGTAGCACCACATTTCGAAAACTTCTACTCTCTGCTCTTCCAAACTATTTATCATCCACGTTTCACTTCCATACATGGCTATACTCCATACAAATACTTTCAGAAACGACTTCCTGACACTTAAATCTATACTCGATGTTAACAAATTTCTCTTCTTCAGACACTCTTTCCTTGCCATTGCCAGTCTACTTCAGTCTACTTCAACCATCATCAGTTATTTTGCTCCCCAAATAGCAAAACTCCTTTACTACTTTAAGTGTCTCTTTCCTAATCTAATTCCCTCAGCATCACCCGTCTTAGTTCGACTACATTCCATTATCCTCGTTTTGCTTTCGTTGATGTTCATTTTATATCCTCCTTTCAAGACACTGTCCATTCCGTTCAATTGCTCTTCCAAGTCCTTTGCTGCCAATGACAATACAATATCATCGACGAACCTCAAAGTTTTTATTTCTTCTCTATGGATTTTAATTCCAACTCCGAATTTTTCTTTTGTTTCCTTTACTGCTTGCTTAATATACAGATTGAATAACATCGGGGAGAAGCTACAACCCCATCTCACTCCCTTCCAAACCACTGCTTCCCTTTCACGCCCCTCGACTCGTGTAACTGCCATCTGGTTTCTGTACAAATTGTAAATAGCCTTTCGCTCCCTGTATTTCACCCCTGCCACCTTTAGAATTTGAAAGAGAGTATTCCAGTCAACATTGTCAAAAGCTTTCTCTAAGTCTACAAATGCTAGAAACGTAGGTTTGCCTTTCCTTAATCTTTCTTCTAAGATAAGTCGTAAGGTCAGTATTGCCTCACGTGTTCCAACATTTCTACGAATCCAAACTGATCTTCCCCGACGTTAGTTTCTACCAGTTTTTCCATCGTCTGTAAATAATTCGTGTTAGTATTTTGCAGCTGTGACTTATTAAACTGATAGTTCGGTAATTTTCACATCTGTCAACACCTGCTTTCTTTGGGATTGGAATTATTATATTCTTCTTGAAGTCTGAGGGTATTTCGCCTGTCTCATACATCTTGCTCACGAGTTGGTAGAGCTTTGTCAGGACTGGCTCTCCCAAGGCCGTCAGTAGTTCTAATTAAATGTTTACTCCCGGGTCCTTGTTTCGACTTATGTCTTTCAGTGCTCTGTCAAACTATTCACGCAGTATCGTATCTCATATTTCATCTTCATCTACATCCTCTTCCATTTCCATAATATTGTTCTCAAGTACATCGCCCTTGTATAGACCCTCTATATACTCCTTCCACCGTTCTGCTTTCCCTTCCTTGCTTAGAACTGTGTTTTCATCTGAGCTCTTGATATTCATACAAGTGGCTCTTTTTTCTCCAAAGGTCTCTTTAATTTTCCTGTAGGCAGCATCTATCTTACCCCTAGTGAGATAAGCCTCTACATCCTTACATTTGTCCTCTAGCCATCCCTGCTTAACCATTTTGCACTTCCTGTCAATCTCATTTTTGAAACGTTTGTATTCCTTTTTGCCTGCTTCATTTACTGCATTTTTATATTTTCTCCTTTCATCAATTAAATTCAATATTTCTTCTGTTACCCAAGGATTTCTACTAGCCCTCGTCTTTTTACCTACTTGATTCTCTGCTGCCTTCACTACTTCATCCCTCAGAGCTACCCATTCTTCTTCTACTGTATTTCTTTCCCCCATTCTTGTCAATTGTTCCCTTATGCTCTCCCTGAAACTGTGTACAAGCTCTGGTTTAGTCAGATTATCCAGGTCCCATCTCCTTAAATTCCCACCTTTTTGCAGTTTCTTCAGTTTTAGTGTACAGTTCATAACCAATAGATTGTGGTCAGAGTCCACATCTGCCCCTGGAAATGTCTTACAATTTAAAACCTGATTCTTAAATCTCTGTCTTACCAGTATATAATATATCTGAAACCTGTCATTATCTCCAGGCTTCTTCCATGTATACAATCTTCTTTTATCATTCTTGAACCAAGTGTTAGCTATGATTAAGTTGTGCTCTGTGCAAAATTCTACCAGGCGGCTTCCTCTTTCATTTCTTAGCCCCAACCCATATTCACTTACTACGTTTCCTTCTCTCCCTTTTCCTACTACCGAATTCCAATCACCCATGACTATTAAATTTTCGTCTCCCTTCACTATCTGAATAATTTCTTTTATTTCATCATACATTTCTTCAATTTCTTCGTCATCTGCAGAGCTAGTTGGCATATAAACTTGTACTACTGTAGTAGGCGTGGGCTTCGTGTCTATCTTGGCCACAATAATGCTTCACTATGCTGTTTGTAGTAGCTTACCCACACTCCTATTTTGTGATTCATTATTAAACCGACAACCGCATTACCCCTATTTGGTTTTGAATTTATAACCCTGTATTCGCCTGACCAAAAGTCTTGTTCCTCCTGCCAGCGAACTTCACTGATTCCTACTATATCTAACTTTAACCTATCCCTTTCCCTTTTTAAATTTTCAAGCCTACCTTCTCGATTAAGGGATCTGAAATTCCACGCTCCGATCCGTAGAACGCCAGTTTTTTCTCCTGATAACGACGTCCTCCTGAATAGTCCCCGCCCGAAGATCCGAATGGGGACTACACTCCTGGAAATTGAAATAAGAACACCGTGAATTCATTGTCCCAGGAAGGGGAAACTTTATTGACACATTCCTGGGGTCAGATACATCACATGATCACACTGACAGAACCACAGGCACATAGACACAGGCAACAGAGCATGCACAATGTCGGCACTAGTACAGTGTATATCCACCTTTCGCAGCAATGCAGGCTGCTATTCTCCCATGGAGACGATCGTAGAGATGCTGGATGTAGTCCTGTGGAACGGCTTGCCATGCCATTTCCACCTGGCGCCTCAGTTGGACCAGCGTTCGTGCTGGACGTGCAGACCGCGTGAGACGACGCTTCATCCAGTCCCAAACATGCTCAATGGGGGACAGATCCGGAGATCTTGCTGGCCAGGGTAGTTGACTTACACCTTCTAGAGCACGTTGGGTGGCACGGGATACATGCGGACGTGCATTGTCCTGTTGGAACAGCAAGTTCCCTTGCCGGTCTAGGAATGGTAGAACGATGGGTTCGATGACGGTTTGGATGTACCGTGCACTATTCAGTGTCCCCTCGACGATCACCAGTGGTGTACGGCCAGTGTAGGAGATCGCTCCCCACACCATGATGCCGGGTGTTGGCCCTGTGTGCCTCGGTCGTATGCAGTCCTGATTGTGGCGCTCACCTGCACGGCGCCAAACACGCATACGACCATCATTGGCACCAAGGCAGAAGCGACTCTCATCGCTGAAGACGACACGTCTCCATTCGTCCCTCCATTCACGCCTGTCGCGACACCACTGGAGGCGGGCTGCACGATGTTGGGGCGTGAGCGGAAGACGGCCTAACGGTGTGCGGGACCGTAGCCCAGCTTCATGGAGACGGTTGCGAATGGTCCTCGCCGATACCCCAGGAGCAACAGTGTCCCTAATTTGCTGGGAAGTGGCGGTGCGGTCCCCTACGGCACTGCGTAGGATCCTACGGTCTTGGCGTGCATCCGTGCGTCGCTGCGGTCCGGTCCCAGGTCGACGGGCACGTGCACCTTCCGCCGACCACTGGCGACAACATCGATGTACTGTGGAGACCTCACGCCCCACGTGTTGAGCAATTCGGCGGTACGTCCACCCGGCCTCCCGCATGCCCACTATACGCCCTCGCTCAAAGTCCGTCAACTGCACATACGGTTCACGTCCACGCTGTCGCGGCATGCTACCAGTGTTAAAGACTGCGATGGAGCTCCGTATGCCACGGCAAACTGACGGCGGCGGTGCACAAATGCTGCGCAGCTAGCGCCATTCGACGGCCAACACCGCGGTTCCTGGTGTGTCCGCTGTGCCGTGCGTGTGATCATTGCTTGTACAGCCCTCTCGCAGTGTCCGGAGCAAGTATGGTGGGTCCGACACACCGGTGTCAATGTGTTCTTTTTTCCATTTCCAGGAGTGTATTTTACCTCCGGAATGTTTTATCCAAGAGGACGCCATCATCATTTAACCATACAGTAAAGCTGCATGCCCTCGGGAAAAATTACGGCTGTAGTTTCCCCTTGCTTTCAGCCGTTCGCAGTACCAGCACAGTAAGGCCGTTTTGGTTAGTGTTACAAGGCCAGATCAGTCAATCATCAAGACTGTTGCCCCGGCAACTACTGAAAAAGCTGCTGCCCCTCTTCAGGAACCACACGTCTGTCTGGGCTTTCAACAGATATCTGTATCGCTGAGGCACGCAAGCCTCCCCATCAATGGCAATGTCCATGATTCATGGGGGGGCGGGGGGGGGGGGGACAAACTTAATTACTACTAATTTATGTGACCTAACTCTTGAGGTCGTCGGTTCCTAGACTTACACACCACTTAATCTAACTTAAACTAACTTACGCGAAGGACAACACAGACACACCCACGCTCGATGGAGGACTCGAACCTCCGACGGGGGAAGCCGCGCCAACCGTACCAAGGCGCCCCAGTCCGCGCAGCTACCTCGTGCGGCATCTGTCTTCAGTATGACATCAAATTCCACCAGGTCAGTCTGTGGCCGAGGGTGCTTCTGGTATCACTATCTAGCATTCCCGCTGGCCGCTGTGGCCGAGCGGTTCTAGGCGCTTCAGTCCGGAACCGCACTGCTGCTACCGTCGCAGGTTCGAATCCTCCCTCGGGCATGGATGTGTGTGATGCCCTTGGGTTAGTTCGGTTTAAGTAGTTAAGTCTAGGGGACTGATGACCTCAAACGTAAAGACCCATAGTGATTAGAGCCATTTGAACCATCTGGCTTTCCCCTCCTTCCCCTTCCCCCCTACCTTTATTCATTCGCGATTGGCACGCGGCAAGATTGGCGGATTCGTGATTTCCTGTCAGAAAGGTGACAGTTCGTAATAATTGACGGAAAGTCATCGAATAAAACAGAAGTAGTATATGGCGTTCCCCAAGGAGTTGTAGGCGCTCTGCTGTTCCTGATCTGTATAAACGATTTAGGAGACCATCTGAGCACCTGTCTTACATTGTTTGCAGATGTCGTCATTTACAGTCTTGTAAAATCATGAGATGATCAAAACGAATTGCAAAATGATTTAGACAGAATATCCTGTGGTGCAGAAAGGGGCAATTGACTCTAATAATGAAAAGCGTGATGTCATCCAGATGAGTACCAAAACGAATCCGCTAAATTTCGGTTACAAGAAGATAAATCACACAAATCTAAAATATGTAAATGCAGCTGCGTACTTACGGTTTACCATTACGAATAACGTAGATTAGAACTACCACACAGATAATGTCGTGGGGAAGGCAAGCGGAAGACTGCGATTTATTAGCAGAACACTTAGAAAATGTAACAGGTCTACCAAAGAGGCTGCTTACACTGCGCTTGTCCGTCCTCTTCTGGAGTACTATTGTGCAGTCTGGGATCCGCATCAGATAGGATTGACGAAGAACATCGAAAAAGTTCAGAGAAGAGCAGCTCGTTTAGTGTTATCACGAAATAAGGGACAGATTACCACGGATATGAAACACGAACTGGGGAGCCAGTCATTAAAACATAGGCATTTTTCGCTGCGGCAGGACCTTCTCATGAAATGTCAATCACAACTTTCTCCTCAGTGTGTGGAAATGTTTTGTTGGCGTCCACCTGCATAGGAAGAAATGGCCATCATGATAAAATAAGAGAGATCAGAGTTCGCGCGGGAAGATTTATGTCTTCGTTTTTCCCCTGAGCAGTTCGACTGAGGAATGTTAAAGAAGTAGCTTCAAGGTGATTCGATGAAATTTCTGCCAGGTACTTAATTGTGAATTGCAGAGTAATCATGTAGCTAGGTGTAGAAACCTACGCAAGCGGTCACTTCACGAAACCATGTGAGAGGAGGTAATCTTGCCCAGTACTTCCTGGAACGTACGCTTTGGGAATTTCAACAGCAAACTGCTCAGTGAAGCACAAGGTCCTCTGACGTAGCGTCTGCCACTACAGTTTGTTGAGCATATTTGCAGCGCTCTCACACAGACAAACCGACGCCATGACGAAACGTGTCGCTTTTCATTGAATCTTCTCTAACTCGATTGTTAATCCAACCATGTAAGGTTCCAGACTGACATTTCAGTCTTCCTATAGCCAACTGCATCGTCAACGAATAGCCTCAAGGAGTTTTCCCTTTGAATATTAATGTATTATATCGTAAAAATCAGCGGTACATTCACATTCCCTAATGGTACTCCCGTCATTACTTTTACTTCTGTCCATTCTGTTCCGATAAGAGTGACAAGTTGACTGCTATCTGCAAGATACCCTCAATCCAGTACAAGTCTGGTACAAGACCCGGTAGGGTCATAGTTTGCTCACTAGACGACACTGTGGAAATGTATCGAATGCCTTAATGAAGGCAAGAAACACAGCATGAATCGCTTTGTCCTCGTAGACAAGAAAACAAAGAGTGGATCAAATTTC
This sequence comes from Schistocerca serialis cubense, assembly GCF_023864345.2. Classification (NCBI taxonomy): domain Eukaryota; kingdom Metazoa; phylum Arthropoda; class Insecta; order Orthoptera; family Acrididae; genus Schistocerca; species Schistocerca serialis. The sequence goes on along the minus strand of NC_064639.1, from coordinate 793,106,263 downwards.
CAAGTAAAGAGGTGGAAAATGTTTGGATGATAACTTGATATAAAGAATATGCAAAGTAATTGATGATTTAGCAGTATTTCGTGTTAAGGCAGAAAGAAAGAAGAAAAATATCACACTGAGACACAATGAGCGGTGAAAATTCAGAAAGAGATATAAAGATACTATAAAAAGTACTCAGGAAAACATCAGATAAGCCTCTTTGGTAGGGATGTAAAGCATTAACAGAGCTCACTGGCGCAGAAGACAAAAAGGTAATGAGCGAAGGAAGGAAATAATTGCACTGAAACTGAAGTAAATATAACAAAAATTTGTTGATCTTTCGTGATCTCTTTAGCAAGAAAGGTTGCACAACATCTTTTGTGCAGTTCCAACCGACGTTTCATTAAGTTTTATTAAGCCTACAGAAAACTTGCGTTTTTAATTAAAAAACCTTTAGCGAAAATAACTTGTTCAAAGAAAACTACATCGAACGTTTACCAAGCAGATTTACCTTGTCTTCAATATAATAACGTAGCAGGGCCTGCTTCGTTTACACTTCTGTCGCAGTGAGAGAGGCAATCTCCTCGTGGCAATTAAAATGAAGAAACGAGAGCGTGTTGACATAAAAGAGCTAAAAATTTCCAAATTCTTACGGATCCATCTTCAAATAATTTGCCTCGAAATTTTGCTTGTTGCACTCGCTAGTACCAGATTAATGAAATAAGTGTGGAGTAATAAGTGTTTTTTACTCAGTACACTTCCGCGAGAAGTTCTAGGACCAGGAGGAAAACACAAAGAAGCTTGGGAAGAGCATACGTTAGAAAAGAAAGTAAAGTGTGAGAATGTGACAGAGAGAAACCACTTAAGGGTTTAAAAAGAAAGAAATGTGCTAGCACACCCAGTGGGTGAAACGCGCATCAAGAATTCCTTCCCCTCCCTGCCCTTTGTATTTTTCCTCACATCAGAATACCTAACTGCCATTTATTTAAATGAAAAATTCTTCGGGGTAGTGGACAGACAGAGCGCAACGATAATAGAGCAGCGCCGGTAGGAACTCGAGAGGTGTTGACAGCAACAGTGTCGTTAGACGTGTACGAGACTCTTACGGTACTGTCGTACAAGAAGGAAAGAAAATTAAGTCCGTCTACAGGTAAGTATGGCGGGTGACCAAGCCATCGAGTGGCTCTTTTACGGGCACAAGCGATGCGAAAAGAAAAAATCGTCGTAAGCCCGTTCTACACGAGCCAATTTCTGGTCAAAATCTACATCTACATACACCACTGGCCATTAAATTGCTACACAACGAAGATGACGTGCTAAAGACGCGAAATTTAACCTACAGGAGAAACATGCTGTGATATACAAATGATTAGCTTTTCAGAGCATTCACACAAGGTTGCCGCCGGTGGCGACACCTACAACGCGCTGGCCTGAGGAAAGTTTCCAACCGATTTCTCATACACAAACAGCAGTTGACAGGCGTTGCCTGGTGAAACGTTGTTGTGATGCCTCGTGTAAGGAGGAGAAATGCGTACCATCACGTTTCCGACTTTGATAAAGGTCGGATTGTAGCCTATCCTGATTGCGGTTTATTGTATCGTGACAATGCTGCTCGCGCAGGTCGAGATTAAATGATTGTTAGCAGAATATGGAATCGGTGGGTTCAGGAGGGTAATACGCAACGCCGTGCTGGATCCCAACGGCCTCGTATCTTACCTGCATGGCTGTAACGGATTCCTGAGTCAACAGATGGGGACGTTTGCAAGACAACAAGCATCTGCACGAACAGTTCGGTGACGTTTCCAGCAGCATGGACTATCAGCTCGGAGACCATGGCTGCGGTAATCCTTGACGCTGCATCACAGACGGGAGCGCCTGCGATGGTGTACTCAATGACGAACCTGGGTGCACGAATGGCAAAACGTCATTTTTTCGGATGAATCCAGGTTCTGTTTACAGCATCATGATGGTAGCATCCTTGTTTGGCGACATCGCGGTGAACGCACATTGGAAGCGTGTATTCGTCATCGCCATACTGGCGTACCACCCGGCGTGTGGTACGGGGTGCCATTGGTTACGCGTCTCGGTCACCTCTTGTTGGCGCTGACGGCACTTTGAACAGTGGCCGTTACATTTCAGATGTGTTACGACCCGTGGCTCTACCTTTCATTCGATCCCTGCGAAACCCTACATTTCAGCAGGATAATGCACGACCGCATGTTGTAGGTCCTGTACGGGCCATTCTGGATACAGAAAATGTTCGACTGCTGCCCTGGCCAGCACATTCTCCAGATGTCTCACCAATTGAAAACGTCTGGTTAATGGTGGCCGAGCAACTGGCTCGTCGCAATACGCCAGTCACTAATCTTCATGAACTGTGGTATCGTGTTGCAGCTGCATGCGCAGCTGTACCTGTACACGCCATCCAAGGTCTGTTTGTCTCAGCGCCCAGGCGTATCAGGGTCGTTATTACGGCCAGAGGTGGTTGTTCTGGGTACTGATTTCTCAGGATCTATGCACCCAAATTGCGTGAAAATGTAATCACATGTCAGTTCTAGTATAATATATTTGTCCAATGAATCCCTGTTTATCATCTGCATTTCTTCTTGGTGTAGCAATGTTAATGGCCAGTAGTAGATACTCGCAAGCCACTGTAAGGTGCGAGGCGGAGGATACACTGTACCATTACTTATCATTTCCCCTCCTGTTCCACTCGCTAATAGAGCGGGGGAAAAACGACTGCCTGGGCTGTCTGTACGCCTCTATACGAGTCCTAATTTCTCGTATCTTCGTGGTCCTTCCGTGCGATGTATTTTGGCGGGAACAGAAGCGTTGGGCAGTCAGCTTCAAATGCCGGTTCTCTGAATTTTCTTAATAGTGGTTCCCGTAAAGGACGCCGCCCTCCCTTCAAGGATTCACATTTCAGTTCCCGAAGTATCTCCGTAACACTTCCGCTTCGTTCGAAGCTACCGGTAACAAATCTAGCAGCCCTCCTCTGAATTTCTTCGATGTCTTCTTCAATCCGGCGTGGTATGGATCACAAACACTCGAGCAGTACTCAAAAATAGGTCGTACCAGCATCCTATATGCGGTGTCTTTTACAGATGAACCACTCTTTCCTAAAATTCTCCCAATAAACCGACGTCGACAATTTGCCTTCCCTACCAGTTTTTACATGCTCTTCCCATTTCATATCGCTTTGCAACGTTACGCACAGATAGTTAAATGACTTGACTGTGTCAAGCAGGACACTAGTAATACTATACCCCAATATTACAGGTTTGTTCTTCCTACTCATCCGCATTAACTTACATTTTTCCATATGTAAGGGTAGCTGCCATTCATCACACCACCGGTAAATTTTGTCTCAGTCGTCTTGTATCTTCCTATAGTCACTCAACTTCGGCACCTTACCGTATACCACGGCATCATTAGCAAACACCCGCAGACTGCTGCCCATCCCGTCCGCCAGGTCATTTATGTATACAGAGAACAGCAGCGGCCGTATTACACTTTCATGGGGCACTCCTGACGACACTCTTGTCTCTGATGAACGCTCGCCGTCGACGATAGCATATTGGGTTCCGTTATTTAAGAAGTCTTACAGCCACTCACATGTCTGAACTTATTCCGCAAGCTCGTACCTTCGTTAACAGCCTGCAATGGGGCACCATGTCAAATGCTTTCCTGAATGCTAGAAACATGGAATCTGCCTGCTGCACTTCATCCATAGTTCGCATTCGTGGACATAAGCTTACCACTCTCAAGGATATTTATTATATTCGAACTGAGAATATGTTCAAGGTTTCTGCAGCAAACAGAAGTTTGGGATATTGCTCTGTAATTTTGCGGGTCCGTTCTTCTACCCGTCTTATACACTGGAGCCACCTGCGCTTTCTTCCAGTCGCTAGGGACTTTGTTCTGGGCGACAGCTTCACAATAAATGCAAGCTAGTTAAGGAACCGATACCGTAGGGTACTCTTTGCAAAATCGAACTGGATTCCATCGGAACCTGCTGATTTACTTGTTTCAAAATCTTTAAGTCGCTTCTCAACGCCTAGTATGCTTATTTCTATGTCGTCCATACGGGAGTCTGTCCGGTGGTCAAATGACGGTATGTTTGTACGATTCTCCTGCGTGAACGATTTCTTGAACGTGAAATCTAAAACTTCGGCTTTCGTTTTGCAATCTTCAACTGTCGCACCAGACTGGTCAACAAGGGACTGAATGGAAACCTTAGACGCGCTTAGCGATTTTACATACGACCAGAATTTTTTCGGGTTCTCTTCTAGATCCTTTGCTAAGGTGTGACGTATGCTTCGCGCATAGCTCTTTTTACAGACGCAGGAATCTCTATTAACCTTCATTTGTCGTCGTTTATGCGTCCTCTTTTGAACCCAAGGTGCAACAGCCTCTGCTTCCTCAGCATCTTTCCAATTTCATTATTAAACCATGGTGTGTCTTTTCCATCCTTTATCCACTTACTAGGCACGTAACTCTCCAGACCACGATTTACAATTCACTTAAACATTTGTCATAATTTCTCTACATCTATCTCACTGGTACTAAGTGGTGCCAAATCACTCTCTAAGTAAGATGTTGATAACTGATTATCTGTTCTATCTAGCAGAAACGCTCTCCTAGCCTTCTTGACTGATTTATCAACTGTAAAATCGACTACTTTGGTGGGTGTGCGTCACATGCTAGCGCGTAAATTAGCTGTCATCCACATCAAGAGTGCATAATGCCGAATCAAAACACCCTTCAGCCGTGTAAATCTCAAAATTGTTATTTTAATGTGCAACCAGTTTCGGCGATAAATTACGCCGTCTTCAGGCCACCTGACCGACATGCAGGAAGATTCTCACCTCTGGTGCAATCAAAATAGGGACCAGCATTCAATGACGGGTATCTGTAGATTTTTGCTTGACATACCGATTCCTTGCAAGTGATGTTCGGAGGGACCGGTGTGTCAGGTAGATATCTACAGATACCAGTCGTTGAACTGGCCCCTATTTTGACTGGACCACATGTGCTAATCTTCCTACACTTCGGTGAGGAGGCTTGAAGATGGCGTATATCGCCGAAACTGGTTGCTCAATAAAATGACAATTCGGAAATTTAGACGGCTGGACGGTGTTTTGATTCGACATTCTCCACGGAACAGCCGATCTGTATAAAGATCGACATACGGAGACATCACGTGTGTGTCGGTGAAGTCAATAAACGAATCGACTGTTCGAGTTCTAACATGTGTTCCTGTTTTTATGCGTTTGGGCGCTGATGACCACGCTGTTTAGCGCCCGTAAACCTCAAACACACACACACACACACACACACACACACACACACACACACACACACACACACACACACACGCTCGAGTTCTAAAATCTCGAGTATGCTAAGAGCTATACATGCCCAGAAACATCGGAAACTAACAAATTTCTCCCACTCTAGGGGACGCCGCTATATCGTAATACTGATAGTTCGGGTGGAGAGATTTGCTTGAAGCTGAGGGCAATGCCAGCTGTAGCGCAGCTACTCACATAGTCTCCCACGCCGGACAGGTGTCAGAGCATGAACCAGAAGAAGCATGTCCCACGAAGACCAGCCTCTTCCCGCATACATTGGTGTAGCCCTTCCCCAACGAAAGGAGTGATGCGATCAGTGTCGAGAAGTGCGTTTGATATGGGAAGACGTGTCGTGAACGGAGCCTCAAGAATATCTGACCACCTCCCTGAGCAATTAGCTTAGCACCACGTGGGGCTCCGCTGTTGTCGACGTGTTGCATCCCCAATTTTCGAGGGAGCAAAATGGAAAACACAGAAAACAATACAAAAACTGAAGGACTAGATGAGATTTCAAAAGACTCAAACTAAGCAAGCACCCCATTCGTGTGACTTCTCGACAAACAGGAGTGATTACTCCGAATCTAATAAAAAATTAGGTTCATGACTCAGTTAGTTTTTTAGTTAATGAGTTCACTCGTTAGTAAGTAGGATGTTTGGTTAGTTAGTTAGCTAGTCAGATGATCTGTTTGTTAATTAAAAGTTGTGTGGCCTCATGACCACGAAACAAACATAACTTATCCGAATCTGCGGTAAAAGTTAATATTTGGGTCAAAATTTGTAAAACTCTAATTCCTCTCTCTCATACCCCACAATATAGGGAGAGAGGGAAAGTTTTAGTTTTAGCGAATCAAAATTTACGAAGTAAATAAGTATCTTCTGTTGATCCACGCAAAAAAGAAAACATGGATTTCCTTGAATTACAGCGCTAACTACCAAGAATCAAAACAAATGTTTAAGACAAAATGTACGTAGTTTTTTATGTAGAATCTGATTCTGCAATAAAAAAATGGGCGTAACCATTATAAATTTTAAAGTTACCTCCCACCGACACACAGGGGGCTGGGGTGGCGGACTAATTTTAGCACCAGCAAATGTCCCCCTCGAAAATAATCAACTTTCGTTTCTACACATTTCTTTATGTGAAGCTTATTTTCCGTGTCATTCTGGTTTGTCAACTTAAAATTTATAACAGTCGCCAAATACATATGTATTTTATCTGACAACTAGTGAGTTGTCGGCATGGGTCCTCAAAAACATTTGTGCAGCTCCATAACGTCGAGACTAAATATTAGATTACTCACCCAATACGTAAATATTTTACCTGCTGTCATTTGAGTAGTCAACACTGGACAGCAAAAAGGTTTATATAACTCCGCAACATCTGTCGACGACAGCCGCATTTTAAATACGGGTCGTAACGTGGATTTACGCTGCGACGTATCTACTGGATAATATGAAACCTCTCTGTGCAGAGCTTAATAGAAAGAGTACGTTGGTCACAATTCGGCGACTCGAAGACTAACTGGTGATCGACACATGCTGTCGAGTCATCACACTATAGCTGTATATTCTCTGTGTAATTATGTAAGTAAGTCCAAGATATAGTAAAATCTGGAGCTTTTTTTTAATTCTTAAAAATTTTTGAGTGTTGACTGCATAATATATCTTTTATTGTTTTTTAATTCGTATGTTTTCTGGTGTAGCTTTAAAACTATATTTCTACGTTTTGAAGGACATTCGGCTTAAGACCCGCAATATGGTTCCTGCCAGATGGTTTTTCAAAAGAAGGTTATGAAATGATTAATAAAGAATAACAGAACAATCACCAGTTACCACTTAAGTTGAGAGCAGAGAAAACTGAGTGTGTTTTGAGCCCTCTGAGGCAGCTTCTGTTAAACTGCATTACTTCGTACGGTGTTGCTTGCTGTTGTGGTCTTCAGTCTGAAGCCTGGTTCGATGCACCTCTCCATGCTACTTTCTCCTAAGCAAGCCTCTGCATCTCTGAATAATTACTGCAGCCCACATCCTTTTGAATATACTTGCTGTATTTATCTGTTGGTCTCCCTCTACATTTTACGCCCCGCATTTTCCTCCAGTATTAAATTGATGATCCCTTGATGTCTCAGAATGTTTTCTATCAACCGATCCCCTCTTGTAGTCAAGTTGTGCCAAAAATTTCTTTTCTCTCCAATTCTACTCACTACCTCCTCATTAGTTACGTGATCTACCCACCTAACTTTCAGCATGCTTCTGTAGCACTACATTTCAAAAGCTTCCATTCTCTTATTGTCTGAACTCTTAATGTACATGTTTCACTTCCATACTTAGCTACACTCTACAAATACTTTTACAAAAAGACTTCCAGACACTTAAAATCTATATTCGATGTTAACCAATTTCTTTTCTTCAGAAACGATTTTCTGGCCATTCCAGTCCACATTTTATATTCTCTGTGCTTTGAATATTATCAGTCAATTTGCTGACCAAATACCACATTCATCTACTACTTCCAGTGTCTTTTTTCCTAATATAATTCCCTGCGTATCACTTGATTTTATTCGACTACATTCCATCATCCTTATTTCGCTTTTGTTGATGTTCATCTTGTATCCTCCTTTCAAGACCCTGTGAGTTCTGTTCAACTGCTCTTCCAAGTTGTTTACTGTGTCTGAGAATTACATGTCATTTGAAAACTTCAAAGTTTTTGTTTCTTGTCCCTGGACTTCAATTCTTACTCCAAATTTTTCTTTGATTTCCTTTACTGCTTGTTCAACGTACAGGTTGAACAACATCGGCGATGGGCTACAATCCCGTCTCACTCCCTTCTCAACCACTGTTTCCCTTTCATGCCCTTCGGCTCTTGTAACTGGTATCTGGTTTCTGTACAAGTTGTAAATAGCCTTTCACTCCCTGTATTTTACTCCTGCTACCTTCAGAATTTGAAAAAGAGTGTTCCATTCAGCATTGTTAAAAGCTTTCTCTAAGTCTACAAATGCTATATACGTAGGTTTGCCGTTCCTTAACCTGTCTTTCAAATGAAGTCGTGGGTCAGTATTGTCTAGGTGTTCTTACATTTCTCCGGAATCCAAACTGAGCTTCCTTGAGATCGGCTGCTATCAGTTTTTCCATTCTTCAAAAAAGAATTCGTGTTAGTATCTTGCAACCATGGCTTATTAAACTGACAGTTCGGTAATATTCATACCTGTCAGCACCTACTCCATTGGAGTTGGAATTACTATAGTCGCCTTCAATTCACCTGTCTCAGACATCTTACACACCACATGGAAGAGATTTGTCTTGGCTGGCTCTCCCAAGGCTATATGTAGTTATGATGGAATGTCGTCTACTTGTGGGGCCGCGTTTCAACTTACAGTTTTTCAGTGGTGTGTCAAATTACATTCGCAGTGTCATATCTCCTATCTCCTCTTCATCTTCGTCCTCTTACATTTCTGTAATACTGCCTGTACGTTCATATACCTTGTATAGACCCTCTATATACTCCATCCTTCAGCTTTCCCTTCTTTGCTTAGGTCTGGTTGTCCACCTGAGCCCTTGGTATTCTTCAACTGCTTCTCTTTTCTCTATAGGTCTCTTTAACTTTTTGTAGGCTTTATCTGTCTTTGCCTTGTGATATATGCTTCTAAATCCTTACATTTGTCCTCTAGCCAGTCCTGATTAGCCATTTTGCACTTCCTGTCAATCTCATGTTTCAGACGTTTGTATTTCATTTCGCCATTTACTGCATTTTTTATATTTTCTCCTTTCATCAGTTAAATTTAATATCTCCTGTGTTTTCCAAGGATTTCTACCAAGCTTTGCCTTTTTACCTATTTGATCCCCCACTGCCTTCAGTATTTCATCTCTTATAGCTGTCCATCTTCTAATGTATTCCTGTCCCTTCTCTAGGCAACCGTGTCTAATGATCCCTCTGGAACTCTTAATAACTTTTGCTTCTTTCAACTTATGCATTCTTTTCCTATCTTTCTGAAATTTCTTCAGTTTTAATTTACTGTTCGTAACCAATAGTTTGTGGTCAGAGTCCACATCTGCCCCTAGAGACGTCTGACAATTTAAAATCTGTTTTCTAAATCTCTGTCTTACCATTATATAATCTATCTGAAACCTTCCAGTGAATCCAGGCCTCTGCCAGTGTGCAAGATTTTCATGATTCCTAAACCAAGTGTTAGCTGTGATTGAATTACGCTCTATGCAAGAATCTACCAGGTGGCTTCCTCTTTCATTCCTTTCTCCAAGTCCATATTCACCTAATATTTTCATACTCTTCCTTTACCTAATGTCAAATTCCAGCCCCCATCACTATTACATTTTCGTCTTCCTTAACTAAGCAAATAATTTCTTTTATCTCCTCATACATTTCTTCAATCTCTCCTTTATTTGCGGAGCTAGTTGGCATATAAAATTGTACTCCTGGGATGGGTGTGGGCTCGTGTCTATCTTGGCTCCAATAATGCGTTCACTACGCCGTTCATAGTAGCATATCATTGACGATATCCTCCTGAATAGTCTGCGCCCAGAGATCCAAATGAAGAACTATTTTACGTCCGGAACATTTTAACAAATAGTGTGTCATTTAACCATAAAGTAGAGCTACATGCCATCGTGAAAAATTACGGCTGTAGTTTCCCCTTGGTTTCAGACACTCGCAGTACTAGTACAGCAAGGCTGCTTTGGCTGATGTTACAACGCCAGATCAGTCAATCACCCAGGCTGTTGTCCCTGCAATTACTAAAAAGACTACTGCCCCTCTCCAGCAACCTGTCAACAGATATCCATTCCTTGTGGTTGCATCTGCAGTACGGCTATCTGTATCGCTGAGGCACGCAAGGCTCCCCACCAACGGCAAAGTCAATGGTTCACGGTCAACGATTCGTACGATATCCAGTATGATCTTAGGTCCTCTGAAACACACTTCGTTTATTTCTCTTTGAAGAATTATCTCCTCCCTCAGATGGAAAATCTCTGATAGGACATTTCTGCAAATGCTTCGCTGCATCATACTAATACTGTTCTTTTTTTATATTTTTAGTTGATGAGTCTGCACTTAGTTGAACAGAGAGTGTCTTATTTTCACGCCTGTCATAAGCTTAAATTATACCCTCAGTTTAATTGTGTTTTAGTTATTTTAGGAGAAATGTGGTTGCTAGTGCAGTGTGAGTGTTGGTAAGTTTCGGGAACCAGTGGTAGATTTTCCTTTCATATCATTGTTCAGGCAAGATCCTGGTGGACTAAAGTTTATCCCAGAATGACATCACATGATAGGGTTTTTAAAAGAGGCTCAGGGTGCAAGGTAAGCCTTGCAGCTGCAACGCGACGTGTTTTGACAACATGCAGTCACCAGAGGTGTCAAAGATACTTTGAAGGTTTAATATTTTTACATCGCCGAAGATTTGTACAAACCGTTACTTCATGAGTAATGTATCACTACTTTAAAAACATCAAGTAATGTAATATTAAGCGAAATTCAAGAAGCAAGAAAGTGAATTTCTTTCATGTCTTTGTAAATGTTTAATACCCCAGAATAGTCAAAGTGTGCGTTTGTACACATCATTTGGTATTATCGTGTTATCGTTTTTGCCCCCTGAGTGGGTTCAATTGACAGTAGGTTCATTGAGTATCTTTTAATTATTATAAAAATGTTAGTGTGACAACCATAAGGTCTAATTTTACTCCAATAAGTGTGTAATACTAAAAACAAAGGGAGATTTGAGGAACAAACTATTTGTGTATAAATTATTGTGTTTCATTTTTTGAAATTGCTGTCCTGTAAAATTTATTCACATGGACTTCAACCCCTTTTCCCCCTGTGGTTTTCATTTCTAAGGTTATCTTCAAATTTGCCTTCGAGGGGTTCTGCGATTCCATCTACAAATTTGACTTATGTGGTACATTACAAGTTAACACGCTTACCGCGAATCACCAGGACGCAAATATGAGAGTGACATTAAATGAGGTGATACTGTAGGAGTTTATAGACCGTCTACATCTGTATCACTAAAGACGGTGGAGTTACTCCGCCGAATCGGTGAATAACGGAGCATGTGGAAAAAACTGATTAGAAGAAGAGACAGGAAGATAGGACAAACGTTAAGACGTCGTGGAATGGATAGCACGACACTAGAGGGGACTTTGGAGGATAAACACTGTGGGAGAAAATGTTTCATGAAATAAAAATAAAATTTAAAAAAGATGGTCAATTTTTAATAAAATTTTTCTGGAATGTGACCGCATTGTTAATATACATATATAAAACTACCGACTACTGTTGTAAGCGACCTTCTTCAGGGTGTTTCTGTTTACTGCTGTAACAAACCCAGAAAATTTTTATTGAATGTGACAATGACCGCAGAAGCCTACGTTTATAAGACGGTCAATTGCTATGTGAAATGGTTAGTATGAAAGTGAGAAATAAAATACACCTTTGAAAGATGTTCGAAATCATATACAGCTGACGTAAGAAGTACATCGAGTTAATTTCCACCAGAAAAATATCCTTAATACACTCTAAAATTCCGTGATTCAGAGTTGAACACTAAATTTCAAACTCTCAATCAGCACCTCGCTTACCGTACATAACTTCGAGCAGCATTCTAAGTTACGAATCTATTTTGTTTTTTGCTTGCAGACAAATCATTTCGTAAGACCTCGACGATTTTCTCCAATTTTTTTTTTGTTTTCAAGTTTTTCCCACTGTAAAATATGATAGATTTAAACATATATTATTATAACGAGTACACAGAACAAGAAAGAGCAGGGAAGTAACTCCATTTACATAATTGTCAGCAGCAGTTCGTGAACTGTTTCAGTTTTCTCTCAAATCACTAATACAGTTTTTCTTAAATAATTTTATTACTTTTAAGCAATAAAATAATGTTTTGCAAAACTAGGCCTCAGGCTAGTTAATTTGATACAACATTTGTCCATTTCCCACTTTTTGCTTGGTTATGAAAATTTGTACAAAAATTCGTTGTATAATTTTCTCTCAAATCAATAAATAAGTTTTTGTTAATCACTCGCATTATTTTCAAGCAAATAAACATTTATTGCAAACTTTGACCACTCACTCTTTGATTGCCTACAAAAATTCTGACACAAGCTCTTTGTATAATTTCTGGGGAGCCTTGTTTTCACTCCATTCAAGCATTTGAGCAGAAACAGAGATTGGGGTGCAAAATATACCAGTTATCCGTATTAATACCTACTTCAGATTGCACGGCTACCAGAAAAAGACGAGAAATTCAAAATACGCATGTTTTTACGAGAAACTGCTGTTTTCTGCATTTATGAAACGTACTACATATCAAATTTTAAAGTCCACTACATTATTTAGTTGTTATTCGTCGGAAACTAACAACGAATTTACAAAATTACGCTTCAGATACAGCGTATTTCGTATGAGTTGATTTCCGTTCACTTTTGGGACATAGTCCTTCAGTTTATTCTGTTTCAGTTTTCCAGTCACTTTTTCCTCACGACGGTTCTATTCTTCCGGAGACTCAAGAATTTCGGCACTGTCAAATGAATCTTGACGCACATATTCTTAATAACGACTCGGTTGTATAATGGGTTCCACGAAATACGTTTTGTTCGCTACATTTTCTTCACTCAACTGCACAACTCCCGATTCATAAGCATCGCTAGTTAAACACCAGCCGAAAGCATGAAGGCAATCATCCCACCGCCGCACGAGGCTGAAGATATCCGTTAGGTTAAACACCGTGTCTCGCTGCGTGAAGAAGCCCGTAATTGCCTGCAGCATATCCCTGTGCACGTGAATCATCGCCCCTTCAAGCCCTTTTTAAGGAACCAGAGGCGTGATAATTGCATGCTGACTATAGGGCGAGTGCTTCGAGTATCTCTCACTTGAGTTGGTGCTTCCCCCCCCCCCCCCCCCGCCCTCTCCCCTACGCCCCCCCCCCCCCCTCCGCAGATCAGCCGGCGTTTTTTGTCGAGTCGCGACCAACACGGAACTTGGACGCTCCATTCCACAACGGTGGCTTTCGACGTGCTGGTCCATACACATTCTTCCTTCTATGATGGATGTGTACCAGTGTACGTCCTTCGGCAGCCAAGAAAAGAATGACAGCATTTTGGTATAGTTTGGACGCATTTGGTAATAACTTCCCCGTATTCATATCGTTGCATTTACAACGCGCACGTCGAAAATACAAGAATGCCACGCCAATCCCTTGCGTACATGCTTATATACCCGCATCGGAGTCGCATAACGTTGGATATACCTTGCACCAACGCCGCACCCTCAGACGGAAACTTTTTGATCGCCCCTTATTCGTTCACAACAGTCATCTTTACCTTCACGGGTTCGAGTCATGCCTCGGGCATGGATGTGTGTGACGTCCTTAGGTTAGTTAGGTTTAAGTAATTCTAAGTTCTAGGCGACTGATGACCTCGGATGTTAAGTCCTATAGTGCTCAGAGCCATTTTTTTACCTTCACAACAAGAAATCTGTTTTCTAAACGAAACTGACGTTGTAATTATAACAAAAGAGTTAATGCTTTTTTTAAATTCTTTTCCAAAACCGCAGAACTGTGCATGAATAAACTGTGCAGCATCCGGATTCGAGGCCTTGCCTTTCGCGGGAATATGCTCTCTCGAGTGAGCTTTCAAAGCACGATTCACGACCCGCCCTCACAACTGTACTCCCGGCAGTCTCTCATCCCCTACCTTCCAAACTTCACAGATGTTCTTCTGGACACATTACGAGATTATCACTCCTGTTAGAAACGTAGAAGGTGCGGTACTGGCGGAAGTAACACTTTAAGGGTGATCGCAAGTCGTCTTTGGATACCTCACTAGGTAGAACACTTACACGAGAAATACGAAGGTCTCAGGTTAAAGTCCAGGCCCGCCCACCTGTTGTAAGTCGCCAGAAAATTTCAAATCATCACACAATCCGCTGCAGAGTGAAAATTAATTGTGTGTGTTCGGATAATCCACAAGCCGCATAACCGCATCTGAATAATACGGTGTTTATCCTAGAAATAATCAACCTTTCCACTCCACCCCCACCACCAATACAGGAGGGAGAAAACGGAATTCTATATCAGCACCACAAGTTTGGTAGGATATTAGCTGGAACAACCACTTGACAGTCCCATAAATTGATCAAGGGAGGACGTTTATAACAATGACCAAAAATATCAATTTTCTGTGGATTACTTTCAAGCAAACGTAAATGGATACATGTAGAGGGCTGTGATATATATTCATTGGTTTTACATATGATCTGTGACTCTGTTCCGTATTTTAGAAGCAGTAACAAATCAGCTGTTTTGTTTATGAGGGCCGGCCGTAGTGGCCGAGCGGTTCTAGGCACAACAGGCCGGAACCGCGCTACCGCTACGGTCGCAGATTCGAATCCTGCCTTGGGCATGGATGTGTGTGATGCCCTTAGGTTAGTTAGGTTTACGTAGTTCTAAGTTCTAGGGGACTGATGACCACAGAAGTTAAGTCCCATAGTACTCAGAGCCATTTGAACCATTTTTTTGTTTATGAGGAGCAAACTTTTGTTGTGCCTTGTGCTACTGATAGAGATTTACGCAAGTGTTCGATTCTTTCATCATTAAATAATTGTACTGTCACAAAGAGTGAATAAAAAACTGAATAAACTGCCTTTGGAGAAGTTAGTGAACGCAAGACGTGAGAAACAGCAACAAACCAGCAATGAGATCCAGTCCGAAGTAACGTCTGCTGAAAATGTGAACTCGACTCCTAGCCGCTCCAGGCGAAAAGTTGTATACTTGACCAGAGGATACTACAGTGGTGAATTTCAGTACACTGGATTTAAATTAATTGACCTTAAGTTATTAACTGCAGCAGCGAACTTTTTTGCGTTTTCAAGATATGTAGTAGTGATATCAGTTTGTTGATGATGGTAAGCGAGCGGGCTTGGTGGCCAATCTGCTTATTGTATGCAAGGACTGTGATGCTGATAGTCCGCAAATGGCATTAAAAGTGCAGCATTGGCTACGTACTTCCAAACATCTACGCCATATTAGCTGTTGTAAAAATCTACAGGCTCAGAGGGCTAACAACCCATAAATTCATAATGAAAGGTTTGCGGATTGTATCCTGGATGTTGTAAACCCCATTCAAGGTTTCTGAACAGTGCTGAACTTCTAAAAATATGTGTTCATGGCACAACACAGAGTCCAAATTTCATCTGCTACAGTTGTCAGAACTGCAGCTCATGACGCAGTCCTTGTATTTAATGTTGAGAACGTAGGAAGGATGAAGGTATCACAGAGAATAAGTTTTAAGATAGTTAATTTCACTCGAGACATGTTTAGTTATACCGATCTACAGCGCCTCTCTGCAGCTGAAAAGTCAGTTGAAGACCAGGTAAAGAAATGAAGGCACAAAACCAGAAGAGCTGCCTAGAAGGGAAAGAGGAGCCTGAGTACAAATATGGGGCCTTCTGAAGACGTGACATCAGAAAAAAGTTAGTTTGGACGTTAAACTGCATTTCCTGAATTTTTTTTAATTTCATGTACCTTTTTCTCAAGATCTATGAAGGCTAGAATCATGAAATTTTGTAAACTTATTTCTATAAACCCAATAAATGTTGTCTGAAGAGTAAATTTGTCTGAGTGTAAAGTGAGATATAGGGCGAAGCGCTTGGAATTATCCATGAATTTTATATTATAGTTACAAAATTAGAATTAAAAATTATTAAAACTCTCCTACTCGATATACTCAGAAACCTCATGAGAGAAGCTTTTTATAGACAAAGAGATTAAACAGGGAAAGCTTTGTAGAAGTCTCCTGAATTAGTTTCTGAGAAAAACTTACATTTATAATTTTTTACAAAGAAATGTTAAATGTAGATAATCCAAGGAACGTAACAGTAAACATGTTAATTTCATGTAAATCGTGGTACAAAATTTCAATGCCGTACCTTTAAAATTGTGGATTTGGTGCATCTTTCAAATAGTGTGTGTTTCTCACGAACGTCCCCCCCCCCCCCCTCCTCCCCCATAATGGAAACAGCAGGAAACCTAAACAAGGATGGCCGGCAAGTATTGGAAACCCACTTTTGCACAGAAACGAGACCGCAGTCTCACCGGTGGCCGTATCTTTCCGTTACGATGAGGAGAGGAGGACAGCACAGTGCCTGTACCACGGAGTGTGATAAACAAAGAAGTTGGACAGGTACGAGGAGATGAGCAGCCATCGGCGCTCACGTTTGTCACCGTCTGGTACGACAGCTGAGCTCTTCATCTGTGGACAGAGTAGTGGAGCAGTGTGGCAAGCTCGGGGGAGGGGGGGCACGGCTCTGTGCGTCGTGTTATTCTTGGGCCTACTCCGAAGGCCGTCACGCCTGAGTGATTGGCCCTACGACCGGCCCGCAGTATAAATGTGTTGTTGGGCGCTCTGCCGCCCACTGGATCAATGCCACGTTGTACGCCGCCTCTCGCCCTCTCCTTCCTCCCACAATCTCCGTCACTCTTTCTCTGTCCCGCTCCCCTTTTTTCTCGCACTCTACTCCCCTCGTCTCTAATCTCTCCCCTCTCCCCCCCCCCCCCCACCATCGCTCTCTCTCTTTAGGCTATCGCCCTTCCATTTCACGCCGCTATTCGTCGAGTAAAACGCGAAAGGCGTGAGCGCTGCGAGCCGTTAATTCTGAAGTGACGAAGAGCGGCCAGCAGTAACGGCGTGCAACAGGAACGAGAGAAAGCGGGTTCGGCGGTTTGATGGTGAGAAGACGGGAAGCGATGCGGAACAAAGAGTGAATCGACAATTACAGTCCACTTTGGTAGGAACTGATTCGTTAGCAAGGAAGCAAAACTCAGTTTGCGAAGCATACGGGAAAAAACTTACTACTTAATTATAATAAATAACTATCGAACGTACAGATAAAATGTCATATAGGAGACATCTGAGACCCGTGATCTAGGCGTAGCGTCTTTGATTCATAATCAAAACGTCTTCGGTCCCGGTTTCGATCCCCGCCACTGCCTAAATTTTGATAAATAATCAGCATTGGCGGCCGAAGACTTCCGGCATAAGAAGTCAGCCTCATTCTGCCAACGGCCTTGTCAAAGAGGGCGGAGGAGCGGATAGAGGTTCGGGGCACTCTCTTGTCTTAGGGGTGGGAAATTGCCCCTAAAGGCGGAAGAATCAGCAATGATCAACGACATGAGGATGCAGAAGGCAATGGAAACCACTGCATTAGAGACACGTAACGTGTATCCACAGGACATGTGGCCTGTAATTCAAGAAGTGACATGATGATCTCTCCATTGGCAAAAGATTGCGGAATAGTCCCCCATTCGGATCTCCGGGAGGGGACTGCCAAGGGGGAGGTTACCATGAGAAAAATATTGAATAATCAACGAAAGGATGACGTTCTTCGAGTCGGGGCGTGGAATGTCAGAAGCTTGAACGTGGTAGGGAAACTAGAAAATCTGAAAAGGGAAATGCAAAGGCTCAATCTAGATATAGTAGGGGTCAGTGAAGTGAAGTGGAAGGAAGACAAGGATTTCTGTTCAGATGAGTATCGGGTAATATCAGCAGCAGCAGAAAATGGTATAACAGGTGTAGGATTCGTTATAAATAGGAAGGTAGGACAGAGGGTGTGTTACTGTGAACAGTTCAGTGACCGGGTTGTTCTAATCAGAATCGACAGCAGACCAACACCGACAACGATAGTTCAGGTATACATGCCGACGTCGCAAGCTGAAGATGAACAGATAGAGAAAGTGTATGAGGATATTGACAGGGTAATGCAGTATGTAAAGAAGGACGAAAATCTAATAGTCATGGGCGACTGGAATGCAGTTGTAGGGGAAGGAGTAGAAGAAAAGGTTACAGGAGAATATGGGCTTGGGACAAGGAATGAAAGAGGAGAAAGACTAATTGAGTTCTGTAACAAGTTTCAGCTAGTAATAGCGAATACCTTCTTCAAGAATCACAAGAGGAGGAGGTATACTTGGAAAAGGCCGGGAGATACGGGAAGATTTCAATTAGATTACATCATGGTCAGACAGAGATTCCGAAATCAGATACTGGATTGTAAGGCGTACCCAGGAGCAGATATAGACTCAGATCACAATATAATAGTGATGAAGAGTAGGCTGAAGTTCAAGACATTAGTCAGGAAGAATCAATACGCAAAGAAGTGGGATACGGAAGCACTAAGGAATGACGAGATACGTTTTAAGTTCTCTAACGCTATAGATACGGCAATAAGGAATAGCGCAGTAGGCAGTACAGTTGAAGAGGAATGGACATCTCTAAAAAGGGCCATCACAGAAGTTGGGAAGGAAAACATAGGTACAAAGAAGGTAGCTGCGAAGAAACCATGGGTAACAGAAGAAATACTTCAGTTGATCGATGAAAGGAGGAAGTACAAACATGTTCCGGGAAAATCAGAAATACAGAAATACAAGTCGCTGAGGAATGAAATAAATAGGAAGTGCAGGGAAGCTAAGACGAAATGGCTGCAGGAAAAATGTGAAGACATCGAAAAAGATATGATTGTCGGAAGGACAGACTCAGCATACAGGAAAGTCAGAACAACCTTTGGTGACATTAAAAGCAACGGTGGTAACATTAAGAGTGCAACGGGAATTCCACTGTTAAATGCAGAGGAGAGAGCAGATAGGTGGAAAGAATACATTGAAAGCCTCTATGAAGGTGAAGATTTGTCTGATGTGATAGAAGAAGAAACAGGAGTCGATTTAGAAGAGATAGGGGATCCAGTTTAGAATCGGAATTTAAAAGAGCTTTGGAGGACTTACGTTCGAATAAGGCAGAAGGAATAGATAACATTCCATCAGAATTTCTAAAATCACTGGAGGAAGTGGCAACAAAACGACTATTCACGTTGGTGTGTAGGATATATGAGTCTGGCGATATACCATCTGACTTTCGGGAAAGCATCATCCACATAATTCCGAAGACGGCAAGAGCTGACAAGTGCGAGAATTATCGCACAATCAGCTTAACAGCTCATGCATCGAAGCTGCTTGCAAGAATAATATACAGAAGAATGGAAAAGAAAATTGAGAATGCGCTAGGTGACGATCAGTTTGGCTTTAAGAAAAGTAAAGGGACGAGAGAGGCAATTCTGACGTTACGGCTAATAATGGAAGCAAGGCTAAAGAAAAATCAAGACACTTTCATAGGATTTGTCGACCTGGAAAAAGCGTTCGACAATATAAAATGGTGCAAGCTGTTCGAGATTCTGAAAAAAGTAGGGGTAAGCTATAGGGAGAGACGGGTCATATACAATATGTACAACAACCAAGAGGGAATAATAAGAGTGGACGATCAAGAACGAAGTGCTCGTATTAAGAAGGGTGTAAGACAAGGCTGTAGCCTTTCGCCCCTACTCTTCAATCTGTACATCGAGGAAGCAATGATGGAAATAAAAGAAAGGTTCAGGAGTGGAATTAAAATACAAGGTGAAAGGATATCAATGATACGATTCGCTGATGACATTGCTATCCTGAGTGAAAGTGAAGAAGAATTAAATGATCTGCTGAACGGAATGAACAGTCTTATGAGTACACAGTATGGTTTGAGAGTAAATCGGAAAAGACGAAGGTAATGAGAAGTAGTAGAAATGAGAACAGCGAGAAACTTAACATCAGGATTTATGGTCACGAAGTCAATGAAGTTAAGCAATTCTGCTACCTAGGCAGTAAAATAACCAATGACGGACGGAGCAAGGAGGACATCAAAAGCAGACTCGCTATGGCAAAAAAGGCATTTCTGGCCAAGAGAAGTCTACTAATATCAAATACCGGCCTTAATTTGAGGAAAAAATTTCTGAGGATGTACGTCTGGAGTACAGCATTGTATGGTAGTGAAACATGGACTGTGGGAAAACCGGAACAGAAGAGAATCGAAGCATTTGAGATGTGGTGCTATAGACGAATGTTGAAAATTAGGTGGACTGATAAGGTAAGGAATGAGGAGGTTCTACGCAGAATCGGAGAGGAAAGGAATATCTGGAAAACACTGATAAGGAGAAGGGACAGGATGATAGGACATCTGCTAAGACATGAGGGAATGACTTCCATGGTACTAGAGGGAGCTGTAGAGGGCAAAAACTGTAGAGGAAGACAGAGATTGGAATACGTCAAGCAAATAATTGAGGACGTAGGTTGCAAGTGCTACTCTGAGAAGGAATTCATGGCGGGCCGCATTAAACCAGTCAGTCTGGAGCCGGCCTGCTGCTACTGTCGCAGGTTCGGATCCTGCCTCGGGCATGGATGTGTGTGATGTCCTTAGGTTAAGTTAGGTTTAAGTACCGGGTGATCAAAAAGTCAGTATAAATTTGAAAACTGAATAAATCATGGAATAATGTAGATAGAGAGGTAGAAATTGACACACATGCTTGGAATGACATGGGGTTTAATTAGAACCAAAAAAATACAAACGTTCAAAAAATGTCCGACAGATGGCGCTTCATCTCATCAGAATAGCAATAATTAGCATAACAAAGTAAGATAAAGCAAAGATGGTGTTCTTTACAGGAAATGCTCAATATGTTCACCATCATTCCTCAACAATAGCTGTAGTCGAGGAATAATGTTGTGAACAGCACTGTGAAGCATGTCCGGAGCTATGGTGAGGCATTGTCTTTCAGCATCCCTAGAGATGTCGGTCGATTACGATACACTTGAGACTTCAGGTAACCACAAAGCCAATAATAGCACGGACTGAGGTCTGGGAACCTAGGAGGCCAAGCATGACGAAAGTGGCGGCTGAGCACACGATCATCACCAAACGAGGCGCGCAAGAGATCTTTCACGCGTCTAGCAATACTGTGTTTTTTTTGTTCTAATAAAAACCCATGTCATTCCAAGCATGTGTGTCAATTTTTACCTCTCTATCTACATTATTCCGTGGTTTATTAAGTTTTCAAATTTATACTGACTTTTTGATCACCCGGTACTTCTAAGTCTAGGGGACTGATGACGTCAGATGTTAAATCCGATAGTGCTTAGAGCCATTTGAAGAAGATGAGGTGTCTTTCCCTCAGGGTCAAACGATTTACACAAAGCATTCCCGATTGTACACAGTCCATTCATATTAACATGACCACCGCCTAAGTTGGACGTCAACGTGCAATAACCACTCGCAGATGGCAATCGGCAGCACTTGCAGTGAAGGCTATTGGGGGGGACAGTGCAGTTGTCATATTGTGGAAATGGGGCGATTGATCTGAAGTCCTAAAGGTAACGATCACTGGCACTCGGGCCAACAGTGGAAGTATTTCAGAAAGGGCTAAGCTTCTAAACTGTTCGCGCGCCGTCGTGGTTGAAGTATACCGTGCATGGCAAAATGGCGCTATACAGAACAGACACCGACGCAACCGTGAACCGTGGTGCATCACGGGCCATCGATGACAGGGGTGAACGACGGCTGTGGAACTGTATAAGGGCCGAAAGGCGTTCAACTGTTTAGAAACTAGCCGCCCAGATGAAACAAGGCCCTCCAACGGTGTCTCCTCAACGACTGTTCAGCCAACGTTGCTGCGTATGGGCCTACGCTGCAGGCGCCTCATTCATGCACCCATGCTGATTGCTGTCCGTCGGCGACGAAGGCTGGAACTCTCACCCTGTTAGCGCAGCTGGACTTCTACTGAGTGGCGACAGGTGGCCTCTTCAGATGAATCACGCTTTATGCTCCATCAGACAGATGGCAGTCGGCATGTACGGCGTGAAATATCTGAAAGCATACACTACGCATGCGTTATGATCTGGGGAATGTTTTCGTGGCACTCCCAGGGTGATCTCGTTATTCTGGAAGACACAACGTATCAACACACGTATACTCTATCCTTGGGGTCCATTTTGGTTTTCCTTGGCACTATGCTATCTACCAGCAGGACAATGCATAGTGTCACATAGCTAGCAGTGTACGCGAGTAGTTCTAAGAGCACCAGGATGAATTCCCCGTTCTTTCTGAGCCGTGGTAAGAAATTGCTCTTTTGAAGAGCGCTCCGCAGCGCGTAGTGTGAAGCAGTCGCCCTCCGTTTCTGCCGGTGGCGCCGCTGTGGCAATCGCAGCTTTGGTGTCTCCCTCTGGTGGGAAGGGGGAAGGGTTGCCTGTTCACGTGCATTTAAGGGGCGCTATGAGCTCGCCAGTCGGTCAGTCTTGGTCAGTCTCTCGTCCCCAGCTTGCTAGACAGTCTCTCGTCCGCATTTGTTAGGCAGTTAGTGTCTGTCTGTCGTTCGGAGTGCTCGTATGTCTGTCGTTCGGATCAATCTTTAAAGCCAGCAAAATGAGAGTCTTTCCACTCCGCCAGTAAGAGAACTCAACGAGTGGTCGCCCAGTCGGGCCTTAGTTCCTGCATCTGAATCTGCGCGTTAGGCCGCCAGCTTGCTCGAGTTTGCTCAACCAATGGTCATTGGCGGTTGGATCGATCGGTTGGTCGGTCGCGCGCTGAGACACAAGATGACTTGTCCGTCTTGAGCGTCGGTGCATGTGAGGTCCCCACGTGAGTCCAGTGGGGCGCGCCGTATAGAAAGGGGTAGTGGCTTCGCGGTCGACACGAGAGCAACAGGAGTCAACCCACGACATCAGTCTGGCCGGTGCGAGCTATGACGCCGTGAGACGGGAGATCAGCGCGCCTTCCTGCGTCCGTTAAAGCGGCTGGCAGCGGATGGTTCGGGAGAGGGATTTGGGGGTGCTGCGCCATGTCTTCTCCATAAATCGCAGTTCATTAGAAGTTAAGTGATTGGTGATATGTTGTTTGATTTACTCTTGTTAAATTCTACTTGCTTTCTTGGCGAGGTCACCAGCCGTTTTGCTTTGGGGTGGTCCCACCATTCTTCTCCATTTGCCCACCCATCGGAAGGTGGTTGTTTATAAATTGGGTGGTTCGTTTTTCCCTTGTGGAGCAGGGGCGGGTTAGAGCAACATGCGGTTCGGGTTGTTCGGTAATCTCCTTATCAATCTACCGCACGTTAGTAGCTGCCTCTGTCATGTTTATCGGATTTGGTGTGTTAACGAATTTATTGCTTGGAGTGTAACGGCCTAATACCTGAAACATGTTTTGATCTTTGGAAATTTTGATATTATTGCCTATGATCTTGAGAGGCGGTATCTGTGTACTGTAGAGCTTCTTAACTATTGTTTGGCCAACCTTGTAGAATTTTATATACGATTGCATTTCATGGGCTTTTATTTAAATGATCATTTTAGTATATAAAGTTGCCACCCTTTTACCGTAAGACTTTTCTTAGAAGTTAAAATCAAGTTGCACCTTCGGTGGCAAGGTTAATATTTTAATTGTTAGTGTTTTGTACCATTTCCATCCCTCCTACGGGGGGTGCACAGTTGTGTATTTGTGTAAATTGTTAAAACTCTAAGTTTAAAGTAATCTGGTGTGTTGCAGATTTGCATCAGTCTAGTCTCTCAGAGGCTGTTGTGAGCGGTCGTAACTACGGCCGTGTCAAAAGGGAGCGGCAAGGTTCTCTGCCCGAAAGCTCATACAGTCAAAACTGGTTTCTTTCCGCCTCTGAATAAATTGTAACTTTGTTATTTAGAGGGTGCTTTCTGATTACAATTTTAAATCTGTTTCTTTTAAAAAATGCTTTTAGGCACTATTAAAGTGAATAAAATTCCCATTTGTTGAAAGGAATTTGGTTATGATTTCATCAGTTTACTCCCTGGCAACTACTTCCATGCTTACATAGTGTGAATAAATGTATTAATGTTCTTGATGAATCGCTAGTAAATAAAATAAATTCTTAAGAATGTCCTTTGAAAATAAATTACGGTTCACTTTCCTGGTTAGAAAACTCTCTGGATTTAAACCCAATCGAGAATCTGTACGACCACCACGATCCGGCTGTTCGCACGGTGGATACTGAACCGAGAAACCTGGAGCAGCTGACCACAGCACTGGAGTCGGCATGGATCTACATTCCTGTCAGTGCCTACCAGAGGCTCACTGACTCTTTTCCAGCACGTCCGCGCTCCAAAAGGTAGGTATTGAGGCTTTCCAAAGGTTGTCACATTGATGTAACTGGCCGTGTGAATCTAAATTAAACTTGCACACTAATATAAACATCATCGACAGCACCACTTAGTACATTAAATACAGCCATTTTTAAACTCATCTCATATAAAATAAATGAAAATAATACACACTGAAGTGCATAATCTCATATTAATGTTCACAGTTGAAATATTTGGATTGTTGCTACACAGAAGAGACTTGATGGCAGTAGGGACGTTTTTGTCCTTCCGTTTGAGTAGAAACATTATTTTTTAGTTCCTTCGCTACCTGCAACCGAGAGGTAGCATGGTTAACATCTCCCAGCAAATTATTACCATAGCCGTTCTTAGAGGAATATAACAAATGAGTTCTGTGAGGATGGTCTGGGTGCCTGCCATGGTTGAATCTCATAACAACAATGGGCATCCCATTCCTTTGGAAATTATAGGGAGAAAATAGTTGCTGTGAAGGGTAATAGAGGCTGAATAGCTGTGTATGCCTTTCCTTGAAGCAAGATACGAGCTTCCATTCTTCCACATACTGAGAGACCGCAACAACAACTACCAAGGGCTACTACTGCAGTGGATGACCGCTACCAACGGAACATGGCTCGGAGGAACCCTGACAGCAACGCCACCATGTTGAGTAATGCTTTCCGTGCAGCCACAGGACGTCGTGTTACGACTCAAACTGTGCGCAATAGGCTGCTTGATGCGCAGCTTTACTCCCGACGTCCACGGCGAGGTCCATCTATGCAACCACGACGCCATGCAGCGCGATGCAGATGGGCTCAACAACATGCCGAATGGATCGCTCAGGACTGGTATCACGTTCTCTCCACCGATGAGTGTCGCATATGCCTTCAACGAGACAATCGTCGGAGACGTGTTTGGAGGCAACCCGGTCAGGCTGAATGCCTTAGACCCGCTGTCCAGCGAGTGCAAAAAGGTGGAGGTTACCTGCTGTTTTGGGGTGGCATTATGTGGGTTCGACGTACGCCGCTGTTGGTCATGGGAGGCGCCGTAACAGTTGCACGATATGTGAATGCGATCCTCCGACCGAAACTGCAACCATATCGGTAGCATAATGGCGAAGCATTCATCTTCATGGACGACTGTTCGCGCCCCCATCGTGCGTATCTTGTGAATGACTTCCTTCAGGATAACCGCATCGCTCGATTAGAGTGGCCAGCATGTTCTACAGACATGAACCCTATCGAACATGCCTGGTATGGACTGAAAAGGACTGTTTATGAGCGACGTGACCCACCAAATACTCTGCGGGAACTACGCCGAATCGCCGTTGAGGAGTGGAACAATCTGGACCAACAGTGCCTTGGTGAACTTGTGGATAGTATGCCACGATGAATACAGGCATGTGTCAGTGGAAGAAGACGTGCTACGAGATATTAGAGGTACCGGTGTGTACGGCAATCTGGACGACCACCTCTGAAAGTCTCGCTGTATGGCAGTACAACACGCAATGTGTGGTTTTCATGAGCAATAAAAAGGGCGGACACGATGTTTATGTTGATCTCTATTCCAATTATCTGTACAGGCTCCGGAACTCTCAGAACTGAGGTGACGCTAAACTTTTTTTAATGTGTGTAGAACGAGACACGGAGTATTGTGTTGTCAGTGGAGAAGCGGAATGGGTGACTTCAAACTTGGACCTGTCACTAGATGTCACCTGAGTAACCAATCCATGTCGGACATTTGAACCTTCTACAGCTGCCCAAGTGGACTGTCGGTGATGTAATTATGAAGTGAAAAAGGCAGGAAGGTGTAGCCACATCTTAAACCAAGGCCAGGCTGTCCTTGTGTATAATTGGACAGGGGCAGTCGAGCACTAAGAAGGGTGACTGTAAAAAATCGAGAGAAATCAGTGGGAAGAATCACTCGTGAATTCCAAAGTCCTATCAGTAGACCAACTAGCACAACGAATCGGCGTAGGGAGTAAATACCAATGGGTTACGATGGTCGAACAGCTAGCTCCTCATAAGCCTGTAGTGAATGCTATGCTTGAGGTGGTACAAAGACCAATGTTACTGGACAGTGTACGACTTGGAGTCAAGAAGCGATTACGCCCTGTGCCAATGATATCTGACCTTGGTGAATGCCTGGAAACGTTACTTTCCAACATGTGTAATGCCAACAGTGAACTGCGCAGGTGGTGATGTTACAGATCAGAGTGATTTTCATGGTTAGGCTGTGGTATCCTTATTACGTTTAGGAAATGGCTAAATTGGAAAGGATATGAACCCATTTTACAGCATTATGTACTGAGCACTATAAAGGATGAGTTCTGAGACTATGATTGCATCAGCATGGCAATTCACCCTGTCATAAGGAAGTGTCTGTGAGATAATGGTCTGTGGACAGTAACATTCCTGAAACGGAGGGGTCTGTCCAGAGCCCCAACCTGAACACAGAACACCTTTGGCATGAGTTAGAAAACCGACATCACTCCAGACCTCGGCGTCCAATAACATTACATTTCCAGGTTTATCCCGTTGAGAGGCAAAAGGTGTTATTCATCTATAGACATTCAGCCACTCCATTGAAAGTGTCCCCAGTATAGTTCAAGTCGCTTTAAAGGCGGAGAGTGGACACACTGCATATTAATGTCCACTAATAGGCGTCTGTATACACTTGATCATATGGGAAATGTACATCATAGCTCGTTTTGAACCGTAATGGGTTGTTTCCAACAGATCAGTAGTAAAGTTGCTTAACAACCGAAACAAGAGGTTTCTGCTTAATGACAATTTTCTTAAAGATGACTCCCCCAGAACATTATTCCATGCGATATAAGTAAATGAAAGTACGGAGAATATCTTAATGTACAGGTTTTTCACTCCCCAAGAAGCGAGTGAATAAGATTGTTTTAGGAGTTCAAAAATATGTTTTTTCTTTTAATTTAAATTTTCATCACTATGGACACATAAAAAGCTTGAAGTTTCTATCCTACTTCTAAATTTATAATCATGTGCTACATTTGTTATTGGTGCAGAATGTTTACATTTGCAGAAGTAAATACATTGTGAGAGAATCTGAAGAAAACCACCCAATAATAGTTTTAAGAAATTTATTAACCATGTCATCTGTTGCTATATGCACGTTTGGATTGATCGAAAGAATAGTGTGACCTGAAAATAGAACTAATTCTGCTTGTTGAACGTTACAGGGAAGGTCCTTTACATGAAAGGTAAGTGTTGCCATTACATCCTTCGCCCAACCCCTAGATGAGTTGTCAATGTACCAAACTGAGCCAATTATGGTGCGGGTGGAGTCGGAGGTACCACCAAAGAATTCTGCTTCGAGGAGAGATCTAAGGAAATCCGTTGAACTTCTTTTTCATAACATCAGAGCAGTTGCTGGCTGTGGTTTTGAAGGCCGGGCTTACGGAGTGTCGAACGCGTGCCGGTTTATACTGCCAGCCAGTGTCACCTTAGGCAGAAGGCGATGGGCGGGGTAAGGCTGGGCGGGCGACGCAGTCAGCGAACCCGGCTGCGGGGCTCTGGCCCGCCCTGTCCTCCGCAGACGTCAGCGTCAGCCGAGGAGACAGCGGGGCCGCGCCGGTCTCCGGCCAATATGGCGCTGCCCGAAACACAGCGTCTCGACTCTCCAAAAATCCAATTTCCTGCTCATAAGCAGTGTCGCCTGGGACTACTGACGAATAAAATTCCTCCTCCTCGACGAGAAATTCCCTGCCTCCGTCTCGGAGAAATCCATGGGCCCTTCCACGGACTCTTTCCCAGTTTAATGAACATCGAAATGATCTCCTAACCCGTCGGAAAAAATTGTGCTATTTAACTGTGCCAAGTTTAAACACGCAAACTACTTTGGAAAATACTTTTTTTAGTCACAATCGAAGATGTCAAACGTTCTAGGTGCCATTTTGTCACAAAACGCGTTTTCGGTGCTATTATCTTCTCGATACTTTGTTGCAGACTTGTTCCAAGTGGCATACTGTGGAGAAAACATTCGCTACTAGATTACGTACTGTAGAAGAAAGGTAAGCAAGGCCTCTGATTTACACAGAAGACTGTCTAGTCAGCTAAAGCTATGAACCCATTCCATGTAATTCCAGTGCTTACAGCTGCAATCTTTGATTTTAAAAATGCTATTGAAATATTGTTGTCGACGGATGCAAGGGTGTAAGATCTCCAAATGTAGTGTGACCAAAGTGTCTCGTACACGTCCTTCTCAAATAACCACAAAAAGTTCTTGCTCTGAAACAGAAGAATGGAAAAATGTCAAAGCCTTCGAAAGAGGACCGTGGCTGATTTATGCCATTCCGTACTTCACCTGAAAGATCGGTTATGTTTGTCGGTTGTAAAACAGCAACATCCGTTCACAATGTTCTCGTCTCTTGCTCAACAACAGACGAATTTCTGTAATAAATTTTCCAACATCTGATCCCAAAACGTCGGTTTTGCAAGAAACAGACGTCAATCCGGAAACACTCATTCCTGAAGCTAAATTAGCAGTTTTATTGAAAAATATTAAAAAGTCACGAGACTTGTCTTTTTTTTTTTTTTTCTTTTTTTTTTTTTTTTTTTTTTTTTTTACTGCGGTTCTACTAGTTAGAACATTATTGTTCTGTCTCTGTACTTCTACGTGGAATGAAATGTAGACCTTCAGCATTAATGAAAGCATTATGAAAGAAAAATTTTGTTATTAGCATTAAGAAGCAATCAGTTCCCTCACACAACACTGAGAACGTACTTGATACACTGATCAGCCAGAACATTATGACCACCGGCCTACTGTCGATAACTTGTCCAGGCGATAGCAGCGTCACTTGGCGAGGAACGACTGCTAGTCAGGCCCACGCACGGTGCATACAGTATCAGTGAGCGTGCTGTCCATATGTAGAATAGGGAAGATGTGCGATCTGTTTGAATTTGATCGAGGGCAGATTGCGATGGCCCGGAGGCTCAGCACCAGCATTCCGGAAATTGCACGACTTGTCGGGTGTTCGAGGAGTGCTGTGGTGCGTGTTCTCCACACGTGGCGAAACAAAGGTGAAACCACGTCCCAACGCCTTGGGGTAGGGCAGGCACCCCTCATTACAGATGCCGCTAGGCTGGGCAGACGGGTAAAACAGGGCAGGCGGCGAACTGTGGCGGAACTAACATCGAACTCTAATGCTGGGTGGAGGAAAAAGGGGGGTCTGAGCACGCAGGGCACCGAACACTTGGCCTCCGCAGTTAACGACCCATGCATGTGCCGAAGTCTACACCACGATATCGACAACTACGACTGTAAGGGGCATGTGACCATCGGCACTGGACTGTGACGCAGAGGCAGAGCCTTGCATGATCTGATAAGTCCCGATACCTTCTTCATCATGCAGATGGGAGGGTGCGAATCCGTCGTCTTCCAGGGCAGCAGCTCCTTAACACCTGTGCTGCCGGTCAGACACATGCTGCGGCGGCTCCATTTTGCTCTGGGGAACATTCACGTGGACATCCAGGTGTCCATGACTGCAAGGCACCACGACGGCCGAGGAGTATCGTAGACTGATTCTAGACTACGTACAGCCGTTCATGACGATCATGCTTCTCGCATTTTTCACCAAGATAATGCGCCATGTCACAAGGTCAGGAGTGTGATAGATTGGTTCGAGGAACACAATGGTGAGTGCGGGTTGATGTGCTGGCTCCCCATTTCGCCAGAACTGAGCCCGATCTAACACATCTAACGTGGCATCAGAGCTCATCTCCCCCCTTTCCGGAATTTACAGGAATTATGCGACTTTTGTGTGTAAATTTGGTGCTAACTCCCTCCAGAGACCTTCCAAGGCCTCACTGCTTCCATAACACGACCCGTCGTCGCAGTTATCCGTGCCGAAGTTGGACATACTGGCTATTAGGTAGGTTGTTGTAATGTGCTGGCTGATCAGTGTAAATTATTTATTTTCTAATTTGTCTTACTGTTTTTGCTGTGGTGGGGTCAGGTCGTTTCGTCCATTATTAGGCCATTATTAGGCTTAGAAAAATGAATTAGTTTAGCAATTATTATTATGTTCAAATGTTTGTGAAATCTTATGGGACTTAACTGCTAAGGTCATCAGTCCCTAAGCTTACACACTACTTAACCTAAATCATCCTAAGGACAAACACACACACCCATGCCCGAGGGAGGACTCGAACCCCCGCCGGGACCAGCCGCACAGTCCATGACTGCAGCGCCTAGACCGCTCGGCTAATCCAGCACGGCAATTATTATTATTAGTAGTAGTATTATAGTTCAGTATTTTATAATTGAATACTTCGTTATTTCAAGTGTCATCAGTTATGCTTTCTACATATACGTTACTTTATAGTCAGACGAAATCAAAACAGTAGTTAACTTCTTCATACTCATGTTCAGCGTGTTTCAGTCCATCGAATTTATCATTGTTCTAATAATGGCCACATGCAACTCTGAGAGTAGCGGTGAAACTGAAACACTTTGTCCATATTGCCGACAGCATGTTACCGAAATTCATGTCTGGATTGTAATGTTCATGAGTGTGAAATTCCTGACGAGCTGCCCAATACAGATTCAATGTGCCACTTAGGCAATAGTTAAGAACTGTAATCACCGGAGCCTTCGTTTAGATATGCAGAAAGCTAGTTTTCCACAAAGTTCCACCGTAACAACAATTCTCACTAAAAAGTAACAACCACAATCGTTTTTATGACATATTCTTCATAATAATAATAATAGTTCAGAATCCTATATCATGACTATAACTGCATACGGATTTGTTTATTGTGATGATTAACATTACATTACACACCAATAATTGCTACGATGCTAAAACTGAAACGCGGTAAGAATTACAATTTTCTGAATCCTCTAGTATCCCATCATCAGCTTCTAAACGTTATCATAAGATGCGTGCATGAAGAGCTCGCACCACTTGCCATAGAAGCGTTCACATATCTACAGGTCACCTGCATGTTAGACAACAGTGTGAGGCATCGCAAGTTCTTTGCAGATATACACTATGTTATCAAAAGTATCCAGACACCGGCTGAAAATGACTTATAAGTTCCATCGGTAGTGCTGGAATTCAACATGGTGTTGGCCCACCCTTAGCCTTGATGACAGCTTCCACTTTCGCAGGCATACGTTAAATCAGGTACTGGAAAATTTCTTTGGGAGTAGCAGGCCATTCCTCACGGAGTGCCGCACTGAGGAGAGGTACCGATGTGGGTCGGTGAGGCCTGGCACGAATTCGACGTTCCAAAACATCCCAGAAGTGTTCTATAGGATTCAGGTTAGGACTCTGTCGAGGTCAGTCCATTACAGGGATGTCATTGTCGTGTAACCACTCCGCCACAGACCGAACATTATGAACAAGTGCTTGACCGTGTTGAAAGATACAATCGCCATCCCATAATTGCTCTTCAACAGTGGGAAGCAATAAGGTGCTTAAAACATCAATGTAGGCTCGTACTGTGAGACAAATGTTCCTTACTACTGATGCATTAATCAAAACGCACTTACTAAATGCACGTTGAGCCTTAGCCATACACCCTGTATTCGAAGCTTAAAGTATAGAAGATGTTATTCATTTCTTTGATGCCTTGTTGAGAATAATTAGTAAGCATTTGTTGTAATAACAGTGGTTTAAATTTAAAATAGTACTTTTGCAAACGTTAGTGTTTCTGCTGCATTGTTGTTGTCGTCTTCTAATTAAATCAGTCCTTTTGAAATCTTTTCATTCCTACCTGCACACTATCTCTACGTTCTGGATCATCGGTGATACGAATTCCAGTCATTATTCGTTCTCTCAAACTCCACATGTACACTGGTTACTCCAGTGCGAAAACACACATACACACGATCCAAAATATTATGACCACTTGCTTAACGCAGTGTTGGTCCACCTTTGAAACTCAGTACAGCAGCGACACTGTATAACATGGATTCGTCAAGTGGGTCGTAAGTTGACGGAGGTATGAGGCACTAGATGTATACACAGGGATCACTAAATTCCTGTATATTACTGGCCGGTGGTTGTGGGTACGAAGATAGCATCCGATAGCCTCCTAGATGTTCTCCATCCGGTTCAGATCAGGTAAATCTGGTGCCCAGGATATCAGCGTGAATGCACTATTAGTCTTCTCGAGTCATGGTACCACAATTCTGGCTTTGTGAGATGGCCTTGGTTTGTTGGAAGAATTTTCGGGAAGTGTAGCTCACCTGTAAAGGAGACCGCATATAGGACGATGGTGCGACCTATTTTTTTGAGTACTGTTCCAATATTTTTTATCAGTACCAGGTCGGATTGAAGGAAGACATCGGAGCAACTCAGAGGCGGGCTGCCAGATTTGTTACCGGTAGGTTTGGACAACACGTAAGTGTTATGGAGATGCTTCGGGACTCATATGGGAATCCCTAGAGGGAAGGCGACGTTCTTTTCGAGGAAAACTATTGAAGTAATTTAGAGACCGGCATTTGACGCTGACTGCCGAAAAAATCTACTGCCGCTAACATACATTACTCTTAAGGACAACGAAGATAAGATACGAGAAATTACGGCTCATACGAAGGCATATAGACAGTCGTTTTAACCCGGTATCTGCGAGTGGAACAGGAAAGGAAATGACAAGCAGTGGTACAGGGTACACTCCGCCACGCGCCGTACGGTGGTTTGCGGAGTGTCTATGTAGATGTAGACAGTTATTCTACAGCAAGGTGCCTCCGCCATCGGCGAAGACATGAAGCTTGAAGGGATGCAGGTGTTCCGCAATAACTATCACATACTCCAAAGCTGTTATAGTGGCTTCAATTGCCGCCACATATCTCATGGAAGCCCATGTGAACCGTCCCTGTAGCATAATACTGTCCACACCGTCCCGCGTCCGTGTTGCAGTGCGTGTTTCGAGCCGCCGACCGCCTGGACGATAAAAATGGCTCTGAGCACTATGGGACATTACTTCTAAGGTCATCAGTCCCCTAGAACTTAGAACTATTTAAACCTAACTAACTGAAGGACATCACACACATCCATGTCCGAGGCAGGATTCGAACCTGAGACCGTAGCGGTCGCGCGGTTCCAGACTGTAGCGCTTAGAACCGCTCGGTCACCCCGGCCGGCCCGCCTGGATGACTGCAAGTCAGGAACACAACAGTCGATCTAGTGTAAGGAGGAACGTGAATCATCCAACCAGCTGACACTTTTACACTGATCCACGATCGAATTTCGATAGTCACCGCTCACTTCAACCGTAACTGACAATGAAGTTTTCTCAATACGGGATCACGTAGGGATTTTCTACATAACACTCTGCATTTTATCAAAGTTGCTTATGTCAGAGGGTTTCCTCCTTTGCGGCCCCTATCACGCCTAGAATGCTTCCCCATTCGTCCCTGCTACTCGTGAGTACTTTACTGACTGCGTCACGTGACCGCAGTGGCACTAGGCGGCCTTCGTCTTGCTGTGGACAATGGTCATAATGTTGTGACTCATCAATGTACCTCACAATATCAATGTTGTGAGTTTCAGTTCCTTCTCATCCGACAGTTGTCCACAGTTCCGATCTGGATAGTTTTATGAATTTTTCAATCTCAGCAATTGTTTGATGTCAGTTAATTGGTATTGTGGAAGATAGCTGCCGTTACTATCTGTGTCAAACTGTAACTAACGTGTTCCTTCTGTGATCTTTCTTCCAGTCAGGTCTCTCGTGTGTTTTCCCGCAGTTTCTGTTTTTCAACAACTCCTTAATTTTAACTCTGAAACTTGTATTTTCATCATTTTGTCTTTTGTTCGGGATAGACTTGTGTCCTATGCTATGAACAGCGTTTCTTCCATAACAGATAAGGTGAAAACTTCAAAATTCTTGGGTGTCCATACCGATTAGAATTCAAACTGGGAAAAGCACATGTGGAAACTCCTAATACAACTTAGTTTAGCCACACATGTGGAAACTCCTAATACAACTTTGTTTAGCCACATTTGCACTTACAGTCATTGTAGACCTTGTGGAGTGACAAATCAGTAAGATGATATATTTTGCATATTTTCATTCAATAATGTCAAATGGAATAATGTCTTGGATTAACTCATCTTTAAGAAAGAACGTTTGCATAGCTGAAAAACGTGCTGTAAGAACAACGCGTCGTGGTCAGCCGTGATCATCTGTTTAAGAAGTTGGGCATTCTGTCTACTGTTTAGGAGTTCATCTATTCCATCATGAAGTTTGTTGTAAATAAGCCACTGTAATTCAAATGGAGCAATACTGTACATAATTACCATACCAGAAGGAAAAATGACATTCATTACTCCGCGTTAAGATTCGTTTTAGTTCAATAAGGGGTGCACAATGCTGCAAATAAAATTTTTTATAACTTACCCTGTGATATGAAATGTTTGACAGACAGCAAAGTAAAATTTGAAAACAAACTGAAAAAGTTTCTCCTTGATAACTCATTCTATTCCGTAAAAGAATTTCTGTTACTGAAAACTGTAAAAGACAGTGGACAGGAATTACTAATTCACATCTTTACAACTTTTTTAAAGAAAAAATGAAAAAAGAGCTTATCAATGTTCAGCATGTAGCCATATTTACAAATTAATTTGGAATGTGAATGTTCTACATCATTGCGATTTATTGTGCA
The DNA here is from genome assembly GCF_023864345.2 of Schistocerca serialis cubense. Taxonomy (NCBI): domain Eukaryota; kingdom Metazoa; phylum Arthropoda; class Insecta; order Orthoptera; family Acrididae; genus Schistocerca; species Schistocerca serialis. Next base: position 793,071,309 of record NC_064639.1, on the reverse strand, counting down.
AGTGATACATGGAGCATGAAACTAACAAAGTGCGATTCTAAGTATTTATTACTTTTATGGAGGAGCGTAAGTGTACTGTTAGCACTTCTACCCCTAGTCCCAAATTTTCCTTTGAATGTGGAGTAAAGTTGTCCAATGGTTAAAGCATCTGATCTTTAATGTAGAGAAATGAGATTCAAATATCCAGCCAGACTGATACTTTTAGTCTTCTCTGAATTGCTTTTAAGCGAATGTCGGGGTCGCGTATCTTATCCAGCTACGCCAGTTCTCTGTCCCTCAATGCTTGGATAGCGTTTTGCTTCCTATGCACTTTCATGGAAGAAACAAGACGAAACAAGAGTAGTACGAACGAACAAACGGTGAGCAAACGTCAGCACTGAAGAGGTTAACACGACGCAAGTGTGATTACAAGCACTAATGTTCAGAAAGTGTAACTTATATTAATTAAACGTGCGCGTTATATTTCATAATTGTGATATACTGTGCCACTTGTATATGAATTCTACACTGATAATATCCACAAAACCGTTAATACAGTTTCAAATACCATCAACACTCACAATCTTGTGTCATAGAATAAAAGGGATAGTGTTCGGAATTGGACAATATACTCTTGTTAGACTCATGAAGCTTACTGCATTTCACAGAAAGACATGGCAGAGGGGTAATTAAGACATCAAATAACGGAAGAAGGAAACTCATTACACAGTCTTAGGGAGTGCCAACAGGGCGCAGATCGTCTACCGACTACTATTTACAGAAAATGCTCCATATGCATGCGCCTCCTTCGGTAACATACGTCACAGTAAGCGTAAACTTTGTAGGACACAGAAGCTTCGATCTGGTCGAACCAAACAGAACAATGTCTTGCTCTCTGGTGAGTGGCAATATCCGACACTCACCGTGCCTAGGACTGAGCTGCGCGTGGAATGCGAACCATTCCAATATCGGTCTAACAGTCTGTGGTGTGGACAGGAATCAATATTTGCTGACGACGACGTGTTGTCACGGCAGCCAGAACGAAACTTTATCGACTCGTCATGAACGATGTCCATCAACGTCTCATTTATCCGTATGCTTAGCAGCGTAGCAGGATACGGGTAAATGAGACGTTGAAGGTCGTCGACTTAGTTTCGTTCTGGCTGCGGCGACATGGCAGATTCTACACCTGTTGTGGACAATGCTTCTCATTACACGCATCACGTCGTACACCATATATACTATGTGATCGAAAATATCCGGACACATAGCTGAAAATGACTTATAAGTTAGTGGAGCACTCCATCGAAAATGCTGCAGTTCAGCACGGTGCTGGCCCACCCTTAACCTTGATGACAGCTTCCACTCTCGCAGGAATACGTTCAATCAGGGGTTGGAAGGTTTCTTGGGGAATGGCACCCCATTCTTCACGGAGAGCTGCACTGAGGAGAGGTATCGATGTCGGTGGGTGAGGCCTGGCACGAAATCGACGTTCCAAAATATCCCAAAAGTCTTCTATAGGATTCAGATCAGGACTGTGTGCAGGCCTGTCCATTACACGGATGTTATTGTCTTGCAATCACTCCGCCAAAGGCCGTGAATTATGAACAGGTGCGCGATCGTGTTGAAACATGCAATAGCCACCCCCGAATTGCTCTTCAACAGTGGGAAGTGATGCTTAAAACATCCATGTAGCCCTGTGCTGTGAGAATGCCATGAAAAACAACAAGGCGTATGGAAATGCCGTGTGGCTAAGACAGGGTAGACAGTTCGCCTGGTCCAAGTCTTTCGAGTTGACGCCACTTCGGTGACGTGCGTGTCGATGGGGATGAAATGATGATGATAAGGACAACACAATATCCAGTCCTTGAGCAGAGAAAATCTCCGACCTAGCCGGGAAATGAACCCGGGCTGTTAGGTATGACATTCCGTCTCGCTGACCTCTCAGCTACCAGGGGCGGACACAACAAGGAGTGCAAGCCCCCTTCATGATAACCACGACCACACCATAACACCACCGCCTCCGAATTTTACTGTTGGCACTACACACGCTGGCAGATGACGTTCACCGGGCATTCGCCATACCCACATCCTGCCAACGGATCGCCACATTGCGTACCGTGATTCGTCACCTCACACAATGTTTTCCATTGTTCAATTGTCCAATGTTTATGCTCCTTACACCAAGCGAGGCGTCGTTTGTCATTTACCGGCGTGATGTGTGGCTTATGAGCAGCCGCTCGATCATGATATCCAAGTTTTCTCACTTCCAGCCTAACTGTCATAGTACTTGCAGTGAATCCTGATGCGGTTTGGAATTCCTGTATGATGGTCTGGATAGATGCCTGCCTATTAAACAGTACGACCCTCTTCAAACTCGGCGGTCTCTGTCAGTCAACAGACGAGATCGGCGTGTACGGTTTTGTGTTGTGCGTATCCCTTCACGTTTCCACTTCACTATCACATCGGAAACAGTGGACCGAGGGATGTTTAGGAGTGTGTAAACCTCGCGTACAGACGTATGATGCAAGTGACACCCAATCACCAGACCACGTTCGAAGTCCGTGAGTTCCGCGGAGTGCCCCATTCTGCTCTCTCACGATCTCTAATGGCTACTAAGGTCGCTGATATAGAGTACCTGGCAGTAGGTGCCAGCACAATGCACCTTATATGAAGAGCGTATGTTTTTGGGGGTGTCCGGATACTTTTGATCACATAGTGTACTTCAATGTGTCTGTATCACTAATATCGTATCCACTGTGTTCCCGTGGTTTGAAACGCATTGAAGATGACTAGCATTCGGTTCCTAGACGTATTGTAGAAAAACTGACAGCTGCCACGATCCTCTCAGAGTTTGTCGATTGTTCTTGACGATTGAAAAACGTCCGTCTTCTGATCGTCACTACTCTCACTGAACTCATAACATATCTACGAAACAGCTTTGGCCATTCACCACAATTACAACCAGCATAACGTGGCAGAAATTATAGCAGTATGAGGCATCTCCTACATTTTTCGCAGTTGCAAACACTGTTCTCTGACGTGTTGCGTCACTCGTGAAAATTACTAGTGAAAATCTACTACTGAGGTACCCAAACTACATTGACCAGATTTCGGAGTTGTTCAAGGATATCTTCTGAGTATTGTGACAAAAGAGTCTTCCGCTCGCCAGTGGCTCGTGGCAAAATAACTGTATTTATTTTGTTTTCTTACCCCATTTATCTTTGTCCTGAGATGGTTGTTCTTACAGTGTTGATTTCATGGTCATAGTGGTACACAAAGTGATTTACCTGCCCCTACTGATATCGGTTTATGCAATACGGAATGTTATACCTGGTCTTCAGGACCAATACGCTAGATTTTCATATTCTCTCCCTTGCTACGTGCAAACTACTAGTCCTATAGAAAAAAGATGAGCAGGACATTTTTTGTAAGAAATTCAATGTAGCTTCATTTTGTTCTGGGATACGTTTTCACTAGAGGCCGTAGTTTTCAAGTTATTCAAGAAAAACGTACAAAAGTGAACTTCAAACGGACCCTCCACACCCACAGTCATCCCCCACCGGCCAGGATTTCTAGTATGTTGTTCATGGCACTCCCACCTACGAGTCTACGAAAAGTTGTGACTACACGAATTATTTTCCACATATGACCTTTCTGGTCTTCATCGACTGGCCTTATTACGCCACCGGCTTAGTCGAGGACTTACGAATCGTAAAACTGCCGTTCGCGTAAATTTTACCTAAGAATTTTGTGAATATCAAGAGCATAAAATGAATAATTACATCACTGTATTTGTCAAGCCTTCTGACTACTAAACTACTGTACTTGTAGGGGCTAAGCTTGCATCGAATAGTCAACATAATTAGTTTTAGCTACCGTAGTTTCCATTCACTACCATTATGGGAACGTTTAAATGAATAATGTTAACGAACAGCCGATTATGCTGGTGGCGTAATAGCCCAATCAATAGAAACCTAAAGATGTCGAATATCGGAAATATTTCATGTAATAAGATGTTTTTGTACAGTAGTAGGAGGGAGTGCCACGACGCTGATTGGTGAGCGATGAGTGTAGGGCTGGAGTAGCGTTTGAAGGTCACTTTTGTACATATTTCTTGAATAACTCGAAAACCGTGGCTTCCAGCGAAAACGTATTTCAGTAAATAATTTAACTACATTAAATTTCTTACAAAAAGGTCCCTTTCATATTTCCTGTAGTACTAACAGTTCGTGGGTAGTGAGCGAGAGAATATGAAAATAACGCGCATAGGTTCTGAAGGACGGATATAACACTGCGGTTTGCAATGACTTCCGTGGGGGTAGCTGAATCACGCTGCAGTTTCGGTGATTACGTTTTACAGGCCTTTTCACTGTTGTGGAAGTATTCTCACTGAAACGATGACATTTACGATATCAAGTCTCATAAATGATAAGTACACTATTACTGTGTAACGAACCACGAGACACTATAGGTTCGTTATTGCAAAGCATTCAGAAAATATCTTTGAGCAACTTCAGAAGTTTTGTCGGCGGAGTTCCGGTTCACTCTGTATTATGTGTGTCTGGAGATACATCCTGTTATTGATGATATAAGAATGAAATGAATTGTGTTTAATTCCGCCTAATTACCTAACTGTTTATGCTAGTTTAAAATACACTCCAAGAGTCACGTACTCTTCTTCTTCTTCTTCTTCTTCTTCTTCCTTTTCACCTTATACGTGTCTGCACGTGGTCGGCATGTTATTTTGGATTTGGCAGCGCTAGTGGGAACGGGTTGTCTGACTCCCTTCGTGGTGTCCCTCAGAATGAGGCGTACATTGCTTCCTAGGTCACATAGTTCTTAGGCAATTCTTGGTAGGTTTTCTGCTAGTAGGAAAATTCTGTCTGTTTAATCACTTTCTGGTTAACAAATCTGGTACTTTGTGGATGCGTTAATCGTATCGCTAGCCTCTGGATGGTCTCGAAGTCCTCTTTGTTTTCTAATCTGTATAGCCGAAAGTCTTCTTCTAACCTGTCACGGACTACAGGGGACAGTTAAAACTGGCTGTTTTCTCCTGTATTTCTGAATTTGTGGTTGTGTCTTGCGCTAGCAGTCTGATGTTTCTGTGTTGGAGACAATACATGTCAGTTTTGAAGTTGGCAGTATTTTAGTACGGGTAGATTCGGTCATTCGTCGTCGTGTCATACGTCGTAGTGAAACAATGTGACACTTCGACATAAACGTTTTCTGGGTTTGGTACCGCTTCATAATGTAAAAACTACTGCTGCTATAGAAAAGCCAACGTTTCGGCCACGATTGCAGCGGCCTTCTTCTGGGTCTGGTTCTATAGCAGCAGTAGTTTTTACATTATGACGCGGTACCAAACCCAGAAAACTTTTATGTCGACTGACTCTGGCCGCGGGAGCCTACGCAATTATAAATGTGACACTTATTCAGCAGGAGTGATGTAATTTCAGCATTTTGTGGAGCCATATTCTGACTCATACTCTATTTTAGATGATACTATTCTTATGTCTTGAGCTATAATCACATTAATTCTTAACAATGCTGTTCACTCTTGGGAACTCGTCACTTCTCTGTGTTTTCATACGCACATTCAATGTTTAGCATCTCCAACCTCTTCCCTCTATTCATTAGGTCAGTTTCGAGCGCGGCCCACTCTAAAAATTGAAGTTTTAGTTTATGGGCTGCTAGATAGTCTACTGCGCTTTGTGCTGACATAACATCCAAAATAATCTGGTGCTTCGAAGTAAGTGTTTTGTATTGCGTGAACGGATGATACAGATGGTATTCTTCTCCTGTTCCTTTCCCATTGTAAGACGTGTTTACTGACGGCACTGCATGGCTCTGCGTCACATTCGTGTCTTGGTTGATGGGGACCAATTACTTTTATTTGTTGTTGGTGGAGTCTTGGTTAGTGGTGTTTACTGTGTGAGCTATCTGATCTGATTGTTTTCTAGTCTTCGTCAGAATACATTATCATTACTTCTATCTGTTTTGCTGAGCGAGGCAGCACGATGATACAAAACCCGTCCATTCATACAGGAATGGATTTTTCTTGCTTGCCTACAGAGATTAAGGCAAACATCGCGACAGATCGCTTGAAAAGCAAATAACCGTTTTCGTTCACCATTTATTTCGATCCGAGCTCTAATGACACCTTCGTCGATGGGGCGTTAATCTCTAATTTTGCTTCCTTTACTTTTAGTTTTGTACGATATAATTTACTGTTTTCGAGGCGGCTGTTTATGTAGTACTTCACAGTACTACGACTCCCCTCGGGGTTACCGTACCTGTAAATACGGGGAGTTTCACAAGTTATATTTCAGGAGCAGTAAATATTGACGAGAAACAGCTAAACAGAGTGTACATCAAAGACTAATATTTTAAAATTTAATCATCTACTCTGGCACGCCATGTTCTTAAATATTTGAAATGTTGTTACTGCTTGTCATGAAATTACTAGCAGTATAAAAATAAATGAAATGTGGGCACAGAATAAACGTTTTTGACACGCGAATAGCTTGTAAGCATTTTTGCGAAGTTAACAGTTGGTCACAAATGTAGTAATTACCAGTATCACTGTAGGTTACATCAGTTCTTTCAGTCAATATACACGCGAAGCTGCATTATCGTACATGTTTGTTCTCTTAGCACAAAAACGATTGTCTGTGGACGTAGGTTCTTATTTCAAATAGTTTCAATGCGAGCCTTGAACATGGTGCGTCTGATGACAAACGTCAGCTGTACACATTTTTGTCGTCTTGTGCATAATGGTAGCGAACTCCTACGAGAAGATACAGCTCCACTGTATACACCGCACGATGCGGCTTCTTTTTATGAAATGACATTCAGAATATGTTATGCAAATGTAAGAATCGTTCTTCAACTGAAAATATTATAGGCAGAAAAATTTTCGATTTGTATCCAATTGCCAATTCATTCAATGCATTCCTTTACGCACACATGCTTCTAGTCAAGCAACATTAAATCACAATCTAAACTATATTGCGTTGGAAAAGCTCTCAACAACTTCGTCACACGTTATCTTAAATTTATAAGCAAACGGAGTACGCAGTATATTGGAAAGGAGTCAGTGTGCAATTGACAGGCGAATCGGACTCATACGCCGTTACTCAGACGCAGAGGTGGTGAAATTCAAATTCAAATGTGTGTGAAATCCTATGGGACTTAACTGCTAAGGTCATCAGTCCCTAAGCTTACACACTACTTAACCTAAATTATCCTAAGGACAAACACACACACACCCATGCCCGAGGGAGGACTCGAACCTCCGCCGGGACCAGCCGCACAGTCCATGACTGCAGCGCCTTAGACCGCTCGGCTAATCCCGCGCGGCAGAGGTGGTGAGCCTAGTACATATCCTGACCGCTATTACAACGCAAAGGAGTAGCATTGGTTAACCTTGACACCCGAGAACAAAGTGGAGAAACTATACTTTATGAAGTTAAGTTTTTTTATTTCCAGTGAAACTGAACTTTCTAAAAATAACTAACACTGGCCACAAGAATTGCGAAAACGTGGTGCAATATACTGCCTGGCAAAACAAGCCTAGCACCCAGAAGACATGGCCGGAAACCATTGTAATTTTGTACACGCACAAAACAAAGACGGGCATGTAAATGATAAGAGCTGACAACTCCTGACACAGATGGAACAGCCACCAGAGTGAGATAGTGTTGCTTGCCGCGGGGCGCGTTAGGATTTATAACGATATGTTTACGTAATGTGTATACATAAACATACAGTTACAAATGTCCCCGTTCGTAGTCGCTAATTATAACAATATGTTTACTTTTGTGCTGTATCATATAGCTATAATCAGCGGTGGAAATATATTTGCGAACGCCGACCGTGTGCGGCTGTTTCTTGTTGGATCGTCTGATCAGTTGGAAGTTGCATTGCAGAGGAGAGTAAATGCCTATTCAAAATATAATTATTTTTGGATAGCTCAACATGAATTTCCTAATGCATTTACCAGTAGAATATGGCGCGGAGAAAATATTTCACCGCATGCAACTTCCGTCCGATTTCGACGAAAGAATTCGTGACTATGAACTCTCTATTTGGCAGAAACATAAAGAAAATTAAATAACTTCATGGAGGAGTGAGACATAGATTCTATACTAAATAAATAGTACATACACCAGTTCCATTTGACTCTGAATTTATGGCAATTAATAGATGAACTTACACTGCACTGAAGGATTTAACATGGATGCCGTTTTGACTGGAACTTCTCTTTTCGTAATGAAAATAATTCCTTTGGCGTTTTAACATACACGTCGCACAATAAATCTACTGCTATGCAGCATTGCACTTTTAGTATTGCACTTTTACTTTACACTAAAATAATATTATTTTTAACAATAACAATACCGCGGCAAGACATGCACGTCCGACACAACTTAGAAGAGACAAGAGAAAAAAATGAGTAACTGAGTAACTGTTCTTCGAGAATATCTCGTACATCAAAAGAATGTGTAAAAGTTTTCTTCTTCTGTCCGATTTTCAAAGGCAGTAACTCACTGCATCTCTGACGGCGCTTAGACAATAAACACGTTACGTCACAGGACGTTCACCTTTTACATTCTCGCAACATTATTTGCTAAATGTAGCTGTTGCCGAGCGACTGCTCGATTAGTGAATGATTTAAAATGATAAGGCAACGTCATAATGTTACAGATTGTGGCGTAGTTGTTTGATCGCTGTCTCTAGTCGTACTGTGCACTACACAAGTTCCACCTACCTTAGTACGGCGTCTGATCACCAGACCGTTTCTCTGCATACGTAGATACTGTTCAGTCGGCGTTAAAAGCAGCGCTGAAGGAAAACACTGTCAATACTTACGTTTGCAAAGTCCGTGTAAACTCTGATAGCAAACTATCCTGTAACATTTTACAACAATTTTCGGGTGGAGGGCGATTGCTTCGTTTTTTTAGAAAAATGTCAAAATTCTGAAACAAGTTCTTTTATTTATTTAGGTTCTAAATAAAACTTACCATCTGCCCGTATTTAATTAACGAATAACATCACTGTCCTCAGCTCACAGTTCAGACATCCCAGAACACACACAAGGCAGTCGGGAATGTACTTAAGTCCAAATCGAATTAATACGCGATTTACACTCATTACTCTGCTACAATATACGAGTTTCACATTCGGTCCTTTTTCAGTGGATATCTAATAAAGAAATTGCTCTCCAAATATTCCGTAGACGAATATGAAACATGCCACGCGGAATTTTAGAAAGGCCTAAAGTTCACACGAAGTTCTCTTTCCAACAAAACAAAACTTCCAAACTTTACAAAATTCTTCGTAAATGCAACTGCTTTTGTCAACAGTGTAATATCCCTCGAAATCCCAGAGATTTATAATCCTGACATTTGGACTGCCACTTACCCACGGAGCCACACAATTGAGCCAACATCAGTATGGAATTCTTAGATGCGCCTTAATGATAAGGTACCAGTGAAGGTGATTTCCATCTCTTTTGAACGACGACTAGACGACGTGTCAGATGCTGTTCTTGTCTATGACTGTGGTCAGTATTTGCGAAATGTAGTAGTGTTTCTGTGTTGTTATGTATTGTTAAGGAAACAGGAAAGTCAAACCCCATCCCACAGCCCCTGTGACAGACTGATCACCGACAACAGTGTTACATGCCTGCGCTCCAAGAGACAACGCAGATGTTTCTGTTGTTTAACCGACGCCACCTAAAACAAATCGCCGATCTTCATAATTTCGGGATGTCATTACTGCCACGTGAAGTTCAAGTCAAGATTTCGAGCCCCGCCATCAACCATAAATGTAGGTTTTAAATACGACGGTACTACGTGTGTACTCCATAGTTCAAAAAGCGAATGCATGTGGAATGAATAAGAATGCGTTAAAGCATGATATGGAAGCACAGAAAGAACACAGAGTTCAAAATGAATGAGCTGAATGTGTGGGCCAGTAATCATCTAACTTTTTCTTTCAAAAAGGGCAGTGTTAATTCCGTGGTACTGAGAAAATAAGAATGCCAAATTCTGTCTCTGTGCCATGTCCAACTGTAACTTGCAACTAAGATTAACTCGTCAGATCTTGTGATACGACTCACGAAATTTCTATCACGCCGTGTATCAAACGGCAATTAAGAGTGGAAAGCCGGTGCTAATAACGAAGAAATGTACACAATAGTTTCACATTACTGGTATTAACCAACGTAAAATCAGCAACGCTCTGATATCTACACGTGTAAGCTATCCTTAACGCGAACCGGACGATAATTAGCCAGATTTATTTTGAAAAAGAGTATTCCTTACCCCTATTATAAATTGGGTTTTAGCACTGCGTCTTTCATAATGCGGCGACAGACAGTGACTGTGTAACAGAAAACGAGCATGCCTCTACAAAATCAGAAAGAGAACTTCGATCATAATGTGCAGCTACAAAATAATTTGCTGCTAATTGCATCGTTTCAAGTTACGTTTTACACTGTACGCTAATTAATGGATATCGCATTCACATTTTATGATGTGACGCCACTAGACAAACAAAGAGGGGAATGGATGCTTATCATTAATTCTACTAGAATGATCTATTACAGAAAAACATATGAAAACCAGGCAACTAAAGCACGAGAGTGCTACATATTAAATGTCTCGAATTCTCGTGTTTACAGCGTATTCACCCAGTATCAGCTCAAACATTATACTTTCCACCTTTCTGTGTTGCGTTTCAAATTGTTTATAACTTGTTCCAAGGATGCCCTCATCATGACATGAGCACGTTATATATTTTATTGTCAGTAATGACAAACTATTTTTTTCACGCACAATGTTTAGACTACTGAGTTGATTATGTTACGTCGAACAATAGTCTTGCGCAAATTTTGATTATTTTTTTCTGGCGGTTCGCTTTCTCTATTTCGAAACATCAGCTACAATCCGGTCAGTAGATAAAGTGCACTGGGAAACGTTACTTTAAATTGAAGAATCACCGTATATTCAGAACTTGTCCTACGAACCGTGTAAGACTCTGCAACCGTACACGAACATTTGCTAGCCTGACGATAAGAAAGCACACATACTTTTTCATTGCGCGGTCACGATCTACATAATGCTACTATATCAAGAGAAGTATTGCAGTTGCTAGTTGAAGTCACGCATGTGGCATGCGACCATCGCGATTAATCCAATAAACATATACAATGCTGATTGGTCGACAGTAACAGATCTAACGCGTTCCACAGAAATTTTGTATTGAATCCAAACTCTTTACCACACGTTTCGGGCGCGGCCCATCATCAGACAATTTGTTAAAAATATATGCATCATGAGCATAAATATACTTTTGTGTATTTTTGTGCTCATGATGTATATATTTTTTTAACAGACTGTCTATGGATGGGCCACGCCCGGAAAGCGTAATGAAGAGTTTACACTCAATACAACATTTCCGTGGGAGACACAAGAGCTGTTATTAGTGACCAATCAGCATTGTATATGTTTACTGGATTGAAGATGTTGTTCAACATTGTTAACTGAAATCTCGAAAACTGCTTAACCAATTTACTTCAAATTTTTACGCGATACTCTAAGAAACGTTCGGGTGGACACAGGCTACAAATTTTTTAGATATATGTGCTATATAAGTGTATCTATTCTACATAAAGGGTCAACGTTATTAGCAATGGTCTCGAAAAGTGTTATACGATAGTCTAATAAAGTTCCGGGTGACCGTAGGCTAATTTTTTAAAATATGTATGGTACAAGAATATATACTTAAAATCTATTTTCTAATATAAAGACAAGTCTCTGTTTGACGTTGCTACCAAAGCCCTCGAAAAGTTCTTGTCGATTTGCTTCCAGTTTTTACGCGGTACTCAAATAAACCTCTGCACCGAGCTAGGTTTTTTTTATATATGTGGTATATAAGTATATAATACCACCTAAAGGTGCAAAATCTCGAAAGTTGTTGACGGATTTACTTCCACTTTTTACACGATACTCTAATAAACATTGATACGGCTATAGGTGACATTTAAAAAATAGCGCCTATTTTTAAACAACAATGTACAGGTTTTCTGTTAAAAGTGACTACGAGGAAGAAAATTTTGTGCTATGCTCTGCGGATAATTATGATAGCACGGCGTTTAAACCGTTAGACAACTTGTTATCTCATATACACACATCAAAAAAAGTTTTGCATCACCTCGGTTCCGAGAGTTCCAGAACCTATATAGAAAATTGGAATAGAGATCAGTATAAACATCATTTCCGCCCTTTTTATTGCTCATGAAAACCACACATTGCATGTTGTACCAACATACAGCGAGTCCTTCAGTGGTGGTGGTCCAGATTGCTGTATACACCGGTACTTCTAATACCCAGTAGAACGTCCTCTTGCATTGATGCATGCCTGTATTGGTCGTGGCATACTATTCACAAGTTCATCAAGGCACTGTTGGTCCAGATTGTCCCACTCCTCAACTGCGATTCGGCGTTGATCCCTCAGAGTAGTTGGTGCGTCACGTTGTCCATAAACAGCCCTTTTCAATCTATCCCAGGCACGTTCGATAGGGTTCATGGCTGGAGAACACGCTGGCCACTCTAGTCGAGCGATGTCGTTATCCTGAAGAAAGTCATTCACAAGTTGTGCACGATGAGGGCGCGAATTGTCTTCCATGAAGACGAATGCCTCGCCAATATGCTGCCGACATGGTTGCACTATCTGTTGGAGGATGGCATTCACGTATCGTACAGCCACCTGCGGCGTGCGTCGGCCCCTCATAATGCTATCCCAAAACAGCAGGGAACCTCCACCTTGCTGGACTCCTGGACAGTGTATCTAAGGCGTTCAGCCTGACCGGGTTGCCTCCAAACACGTCTCCGACAAATGTCTGGTTGAAGGCATATGCGACACTCATCGGTGAAGAGAACGTGACGCCAATCCTGAGCGGTCCATTCGGCATGTTGCTGGACCCATCTGTACCGCTCTGCATTCTGTCGTGATTGCAAAGATGGACCTCGCCATGGACGTCGGGAGTGAAATTGCGCATCATGCAGCCTACTGCGCACAGTTTGAGTCGTAGCACGACGTCCTGTGTCTGCACCGAAAGCATTATTCAACATGGTGGCGTTGGTGTCAGGGTCCCTCCGAGCCATAATCCGTGGGTAGCGGTCATCCACTGCAGTAGTAGCCTTTGGGCGGCCTGAGCGACGCATATCATCGACAGTTCCTGTCTCTCTGTATCTCCTACATGTCCGAACAACATCGCGTTGGTTCACTCCGAGACGTCTGGACACTTCCATTGTTGAGAGCCCTTCCTGGTACAAAGTAACAATGCGGACGCGATCGAACTGCTGTGTTGACCGTTTAGGCATGGCTGAACTACAGACAACACGAGCCATGCACCTCCTTCCTGGTGGAATGACTGGAAATGATTGGCTGTCGGACCCCCTCCGTCTAATAGGCGCTGCTCGTGCATGGTCGTTTACATCTTGGGGCAGGGTTAGTGACATCTCTGAACAGTCAAATGGACTGTGTCTGTGATACAATATCCACAGTTAACATCTATCTTCAGGAGTTCTGGGAACTGAGGTGATGCAAATTTTTTTTTATGTGTGTATATTCCTTCTTCTTATATATAATTTTTTTTCGAAAGTTGTATACACAAATATGTGCTGTTTTGTTTCCTTCCTCGTAATCTGTTTTTATAGGAAACAGGAAAGTTGTCTTTATGGTCTCAGGATTGTTATTGGAATACTGCTACGGATTAAAACTATGCGAAATACTGTCATTGAAGCCATTGTCCTCTCAGATCCTGCTGCTGGAGAGGTCTCTTATATCTTATATACCAATGATCCCAATCGATTTATCCTTATATTTGAAGCGACTTCAGTTCCCAGTCAAGGATTCGTTGGCTATAACATTAAATGAGGCTCAAGGTCAGGGAGTGGGAAGGAGGAAATTGACAGAGAGCGGGGAGGGGGGGGGAGGGTGGATGTTGGTAAACAGACATAGAGAGGGGTAACGAGGAGATGAGCAGAGAGAGGAGGGAAGAAAAGATGTAGCCAGACAGGGGGAGGAGGAAATGGACAGAGCGTATCGGAGGAGTTGATGGACAGGGAGAGGGGAGAAGGATGAGATAAAGAAAGAAAAGGGAGTGGAGGAGATGGACATGGAGAGGGGGCAGAAGGAGATCAGGACGTATATCCAGTTCCAATACATATGTAGAAATTGCGAAGCATTGCCAGGGTCGCTAGTCGTGTTGTGAATACAGTTGTTGCATCAACACTCCATGGAGGACTTCCAACAAAATTCTTTTATTTAATATGGTGATATTAGGTTTCCTTTGTGCTACAGACGCAGCGGGAAGTAGACTATGCTCCACAAACTGTAATTAAAAGCCATTTAGGAAATTTAATACTTTTTCTGCCAAAAATTGTAATATAACATTTTCGTATATTCGAAAGAAGGTAGTAAGATTAGCGTTCCGTGGAAGAGAATATCATTAGCGACTAAAATCTGGCTCGGATTGTACAAGACTTAGGGAGGAAATCAATCGTCTCGTTTTCAAAAGAATCATCACGGCATTCGCACATGTTATTTAGGAAACTCAAGGAGAGCTTTAATGTGGACGACCGGGCCGGGGTTTGAGCACCGTTCCTCCCGACCAAGAATCTAGTACGTTTGCCATTGTAACACCTATTTCGATTTAAATCCAACGTATACAGGGTGATTTTGCTGAATGGGGACAATCTGGAGAAGTCAATCCTTGAGATGATAAGGAGAAAAAAAATATAACTTGGCCAGATGTGCATGGTATCATCTAACAGCAGGGCATTTGACGGACCACCTTCCGGACATCGTGTACATGCATATCCCAAAGATGTCGCCTCCCAGGACTTAGGCCGCCAGCGAGTGTCATATCGCAACCGACAGACGGCATAAAAATGCCACCAGATGTCCTCCTCGTTGGGCAACTACTTCCCTCCTCCAAGTCACGTGGGTGGAAAGAGAGCCGCAACTATACCTTCTCACACCGCCTACTTATAGCGGCGCAGCTCCGCTCATCGGCCGTTCCCCGCCGGCGCCATGTGTCAACACACGTATCGGCTAATCCTAGACCTTCAACCAGAGCCCAGTTGGACCCACCGCCGCGGGACTTAGGACCTCCCAAAAGTCTCCTCCGAGAAGTATTTTCAGTCAGGTGGCACCGATTACTGTCTCCTTCCTTCCAGTGGGAAATTTGTTGCTTTAGTCACTGCGTCCCATCGTATTAATTCACTTTGTTGTTTTACAGGCGAACGCCTAATAGGAAACTGAGAGAACTTGGCATCAACTTTTGTAAGAAGTATTTGTTTGTCAGTGTTCTGTTGTGTTGTAATAAACTTTTATCTTGTTGATATGGAATGTGTTGTTTCTAAGGCATCTCGGAGTGTGAAATACAGTACTTGATGCCTGTGCTATACGGTATTTAGACATTCATCGTGTCTCACAATACAGCGCAGCTCCTGACATGCTGTGGTGAGACCACTGTTAGACGAGGTGGTCGACGGGGCCGGCACAGTTCTCTAAGCACGCCCGAGCACGACACAGCAGCGTCTGACGCATAACTTCCGATGTACCTCCTGCAATCAAATGACGTCACAGGCAGCACGAATGTGTTGCTTCAGTGTCTGAACGTCTGAAACGGGCTGTGCAAACACGACGTCTTTCAGGTACGAACACAATTATAAATCTAAAGGGTGAGGTACAACAACTGCTTCGGCCATGTGAGTCGACCACCTCGTCCGATTCGTAGATGCTACCGAGATGCTTCCGCGTGGAAATTAGACAGAGCGAAATCCACATTGGACTCGCATTCGGGAGGACAACGGTTCAAACCCGCTCCGGCCACCATGATTTACGTTTTCCGTGGTTTCCCTAAATCGCTTCAGGCAAATGCTGGGTTGGTTCCCTTGAAAGGGCACGGCCGACTTCCTTTCCTATTCTTTCCAAGTCCGATGGGACCGATGACCTCGCTGCTTGGTCCCCTTCCCCAAATCAACCAACCAACCAATGAAAATTAGAAAGAGTGTCTGGAGCACCATCATGTAGTAGCCACTTTATTCCTCGCACCACCAATGGCACGCCTTCCAACAAGGCAGGCAGCGCAGTGGGTACAGTTGCGCTCCACCAAAACTACGCCTCGGTAGAGAGAAACTGGGAGCCGTCGATTTTTCTTCGTGCTTTTTTTTCGTTGATTATTTTGCACATAATTATAACATCATGTCATTCAGTGTTAGTCTATTATATATTTTATATACAGAATATTACAGAATACAAACTGTATTTTGTAAGTAATACAAATTAGTTGGTCGCGTAACTTCTGCGCTTTTATGCAACCAAAGCAATTACTTTTGAGGCAAGTGTTGTTTACACGGAGAAACATAAAAAATGTGTACAATTATTGTTATTTTGAATTCAGTAGAATGTTCTTCATAATGATCAAAGACAGGAGTTTCCTGTTATTATTAACAAATGCGAAAGCTGTTTATGAATAACATAAATACGTTTTATATAACTTTCTCGAAATATTCGAACGATATTTGAGATTTTCGTTTTGTATGCTTTTTTTTTGTTTTACCTATTTGTAGAGGAAATTGCGTTTTGTAGCGCTTTATAATAAATCTGTATTGTTTTCTTTATTTTTACTACAGCACCCTTTTACACGTTACAAATCAATTTTTTTTAATGAAACCTGAATTATGTAAACATTGATAAGTTCATTAATGTTATAAATACTATTTATACATTACACAGCCTTTTAAGCAGCCTCATTCAGTTTGTAGACAGTTTACGGTTTCCGGTTTTTAGGGGTATCCTGTAAGATTCTGATGGTTTGCTGCCACCATAGCGCGAGGATTCTCTGCAGCCCACAAGTGGGTGTTGTGTAAGTTGGCAGCGCTGCCGCTCGTAAAGGTAGCCTCATCTGAAAACAGTAGAATGACAGAAGTGCTACCACCACAGTGCCCTGTGCGACGAACCAGAGACAAAAACGCAGCCGCAATAGCAAGTCCGCGAGTAGTATGGTCTGTACTCACTGTACGTGAAATGGATAGTGCTAGTTATCGTGGAGAACGTCCCACACGGTCGTCTGGTGTACCCCATGGTGGCCGACCACCTGCCTGGTGCTGATACCGGGATCATATTCTATAGCGTTTAGCACCTGTTCCTCCAAGGCCTGTGTGGCTGCCTGGTGTGCCCACCTTCCATGGGTACCCCCTCTCACATACGACACTGTCTCACACAAACGGCGAAACACTGTTGCAAACGGTTTACTGATGCATTTACTGCCTGCAAGGACTTTTTCCTGGTACACTCGTGATGCCACCCAAGTACTGCCGTTTTACTGTTGGTATGTAAAGACCATGTAGGCTTCTTCCTGGTTAGAATACCGAGTCAGTGTCTCCCGGCGCGCTGCACTGTACGACACGCGTCCACACCAAAGTTAGTCGTGAGTAGCAGCGATGGGGATGCACCTTAGTAGCGATGTGCGAGCGCGCCGCAGTAACGGGCAACATTACTGCTCTCTTTCGTGTGGAGCTAAAACACTAATGCAGGCAGAACAGTCCCACTTGTCTGGTATGTTCTCATGTGTGCTTTTAACCACTGAAACCTACACTATCCGAGATTTCTTATCTCCACCTTCAAGCGTGTATACGTCCCTTGGAACGCGATCCCGCCCACGCGTCCACATGACCTTTCTTGCTCCTTATACTCTCGGACGGCGACTGGGTCCTGCAATTTGACCGCATTTAGAAACATCACAGCGTACAAGGAACTGCAACAGACAGGAGTTTCAAGTAATAATCTGGCGACTTCTTTATGAGATTCAACAACAACAATAGAAAAGTAATATGTGAAAAACGTACAAATATTGGAATGGAGATGCATGGTGCATTGATTGACGTAGAGAATGCATGTGATAATGTACCCACCAACAAAGTGTAAGAAAATTCTGAAACATACAGAATTAGATCAAAGGTTGCTAAAAGCCGATATGGAATTATATGAAAATAACACAGCGAGAATAAGGATTGGAAATAGTTGGACAGAAGAAAGGAGCAATCCTGAAGACTTGGCATAGAAAATGACAGGTTATGGGGGTGACAGCAGAGGGCAGCAAGATATTTAGCGTGCACTTTGTCAGATGACCAGAATGCACTAGCAGAAGATGAAGATGATCTTCTATATGATAAGGAAGCTTAAATAGGAATACAATAAGGCTAGCCTGAAGATGAGCTTGGGGAAGTGTGAGTACTATGCCGTCAGAACGGAAAAATCAAACAGTTTGGAGGTAGATGGAGAAGTAATTGTAAGTGTGGAGAAGGCAAAACAGGTTGGAACATTAGCAAAAGAAATAAGAATAAACTGCTTGCCACTGAATGCATTACTTAAGACGAAGCTCATGCTGTTGTAGGATGGAAAGCGTAAGAAATGACGTAGACCGACAAAGTATGAAAATGGGTAGGGATATCTGTGACGACGTCCAACAAAAACAGTTGATGTAGTTTGATCATGTGAATTGTATGAATCAAGACAGGATACCAAATAAGATAGTACGATGGATGTCATCCCAGTGTACGAAAAGCAGTTGTCCACTACGCAACAAGCAAACAGATGTGGAGGAGCGAATGGAAGCAAGGTATATGAAAGTAGAGGAAAGTCAGGACAGAAGTAGATGGTGGCTGGGGGCGGAGAAGCGGCGGCAGCCATAGATAATCCGCATGGAGAATAAGAGGGTGGAAACAGGTAGAACTCGAAATAGAATTTCCGTGATTAATTTCATAATGCCGAAAGATACCTCACTAAGGATTCTGAATGACACAGTGATCCATCATGCCCGTTGAGTTTACTGGCATACAACGAATGGCGTAGAACAGGGCATTAACTGTGTACACAAATAGGCTAATGCATTTCGTAATTTTTGTTATTCTATGTTCTGTAACTAATACGTTTATCTTTTATATTTATATTAGATGATCATGAGCATGACAAATAACAGTAGCGAAGTTAGAAATTGTTAAAGGTTTCATGCTTGTGACACTGAATCTAGTGTATTCACAGCCGTAGTTAAAGCTGTTGCACCAGACGAAGGACACTATCGTAACGAAAGGCGACGACTGGTTCAGGACTCGACAGCCATTCCCGCGCTGACGCGTATCGACAACTAGGGAAGAAACTAAAGACACATTTCTTCAGTTCTTACGCGTCGTGTAATCAAAAAAATGGTTCAAATGGCTCTGAGCACTATGGGACTAAACATCTGTGGTCATCAGTCCCCTAGAACTTAGAACTACTTAAACCTAACTAACCTAAGGACATCACACACATCCATGCCCGAGGCAGGATTCGAACCTGCGACCGTAGCAGTCGCGCGGTTCCGGACTGAGCGCCTAGAACCGCTAGACCACCGCGGCCGGCTCGTGTAATCATTCTCTCTCAGTACCAGACCGGTCAGCATGATTCCAACTTCTGTTACGGAGTATAATCTAATCGTTTGTTTTTAGATATCCTTAATCGTTCAATTGGAAAATACAAGGGGCAGTCAAATGAAAACGAGACAGATGGAAAAAATGTAAGTAAACTGTTTATAATTTCAAAAGTGATCACAGTAACTGTTCATACATTTATCACACTCTGAGAGTAGATGGTCAGCGTCTTCATGAAAAAATCATTGCCTTTGCCTACGGAACCATGATTCTATCGAGGCGTGCTCATCCGAAGCAATTTGGCGGCCACGAATTCCTTTCTTCAGGGGTCCAAAAGTATGGAAATAACACGATGAGACGTTGGGACTGTATAGAGGATGTGTAAGGGCTTCCCACCGAAACTCCGCAGCGCAGTCGAAACAACCTTGCAACATGTGGGATTGCACTGTCCTGCACGAAAATGATGCCGCCCGTCAACGTTCCTGGTAGTTTGGACTTCGGTTTTTGCAGCGGGCCCTTGCAGTCAAAAAAAAGATATCATAACTTCCCAGGGGCTTTTGCGCCTCCGAAGGACGCGAAAAGATAATCTCTATCACAATGTAAAAGTCGCATGATCCCTCTACAACAGTGAAGACGACTATAAATACACTATGTGGTCAAAAGTATCCGGACACCTGGCTGAAAATCACTTACAAGTTAATGGCGCCCTCCATCGCTAATGCTGGAATTCAATATGTTGTTGGCCCACCCTTAGGCTTGATGACAGCTTCGACTCTCACAGGCATACGTTCAATCTAGTGCTGGAAGGTTTCTTGGGGAATGGCAGCCCATTCTTCACGGGGTGGTGCTCTGAGGAGAGGTATCGATGTGGGTCGGTGAGGTCAGGCGCGAAGTCAGCGTTCCAAAACATCCCAAAGATGTTCTATAGGATTCAGGTCAGGACTCTGCGCAGGACAGTCCACTACAGGGGTGTTATTGTCGTGTAACCACTCCGCCACAGGTGCTCGGTCATGTTGAAAGATGCAATCGCCATCCATGAATTGCTCTTCAACAGTAGGGAGCAAGAAGATGCTTAAAACATCAGTGTAGCCCTGTGCTGTGATAGTGCCATGCAAAACAACAAGGGATGCAAGCCCCCTTCATGAAAATCACGACCACATCATAACACCACCGTCTCCGATTTTTACTGTTGGCACTACACACGCTGGCAGATGACGTTCACCGGGCATTCGCTATGCACACACCCTACCATCAGATAGCCACATTGTGCACCATGGTTCGTCATTCCACCAACGTTTTTGCACTATCCAATCGTCCAATGTTTACGCTCCTTACACCAAGCGAGGCGTCATTTGGCATTTACCGGCGTGATGTGTGGCGTACGAGCAGCTGCTCGACCACGAAATCCAAATGTTCCCACTTCCCATCTAACTGTCATAGTACTTACAGTGGATCCTGTGTGATGGTCTGGATAGATGTCTGCCTATTACACATTATGATGCTCTTCAAATTCAACAGACGAGGTCGGCCTGTACGCTTTGTGCTGTACGTGTCCCTTCACTTTTCCACTTCTCCATCACTTCGGGAACAGTGGGCCTAGGGATGTTTAGGAGTGTGGAAACCTCGCGTACAGACGTATGACGCAAGTGACACCCAATCATCTGGCCAAGTTTGAAGTCCGAGAGTTCCGCGGAGCGCCCTATTCTGCTCTCTCACGATGTCTAATGACTACTGAGATCACTGATATGGGGTACCTGGCAGTAGGTGGCAGCACAATGCACCTAATATGAAAAACGTATCTTTTGGGGGAGTCCGGATACTTTTGATCACATAGTGTAGCTCCCAGTCCGTCTGACGACATACCACAGTAGCTGCCTCTTACAAAATCCCATACACGCTTGTGTACTTTAGGAACTATGGAAAGTCAGCATGTTACATGTAGAGCAATATTTGAAACTAATTTTACTTTACTTGAACTCTGAACTTTCGCTACACTTGGTAACTGTTAAATATTAAAAACAAATACGTTGGTCATGATAACCAGCTCACGCCAAGACTAATGACCGAATATCACTCATATCAAAAAGCTTCAGCCACGACTTACAGTATACAAACAATCAACGTGATTCGTAAGGAAACAAGATTAAAATATGTACGGAAATAGAAACAAAAAAGTTAGTTTACAGCGCAAGACGATGTTTTATTTGGAAATAACTTTTCCGTATGGTATATTTTCGGAGGTGAATTTATGTTGAGTTTACTATTCCATTTCTGTGTTCTATATTTCGACGAATAACCTAGTGATGTTGGTCTGGCGCTGAGTGATAGTGTGAGCTAACAGCCTTCTCAGTCCTCAGTCCTGTACATTTAAATGTGCCAGGCGTTCGACTATGTCTATTAATACGTACAGAAGACTATTAACTATAAGCAAATGTAAAATTCATGTTCTGCGGCAGAAAAGAATTTACTGACCAGTCATCTTTGGCGTTATTGTGAAACACGTATGTATTCAGTACCAGCGATGGCGAGGCATGACAGAATCTCTGACCAGAGAGTTGTTTATCGTTGCTAGTCTGCGCTTGACTGCGCGAGAGTCCAGTTGCGAGTAGGATGTTGTGTGTAGCGAGTCACGAGAGGTAGTAGTCAGCCGACTGTAGTAGCGAGTGGACGGTAGTACTGGGCGGGCGTCGGCATGGGTCGGCGGCGTGCGCCCTTTACATCTCTGGTCAAGGTTCGGGACGAGGTATGTTGTTAAATAAGGTAATGAAGCAGCATTGCGCACATCTGATAATGTAATGTATATTAATTGTAAGTAATTTGTTCAAGAAATGCCCCAATAATAATTTTGTTTTCAAAGCAATCGTTTTAAAGAAAAGAATCATTTCAATTGAAACAATATTTCCTATGCTTTTCCTCCCAGAATCAATTTATCAGATTAATTATTGCACAGGGCCTAAGGTCAGCGCAGCTGCCCTTATAAAATTTATCAGGTTCACCTTAACGTTAATTTTGTGGCGACTTAACATTTTTGCACATTTTATTATCATTGAGTTTTATTACTATGGGAAGCTAACATTTGGAAGTATTTGCAGTTCTATTCAATTCTTTTCATTTTCATATTTTCACGGGGAGGTTACAATTGAGCTGCTAGTTTGCCTGGTCCAGAAGGGCTCCATTATCGCATCGTAAAATATTGGTTTTGCGCGAATCTTGTTTATGACGTTCTCATAGACACTTTATCAGACTTGTAGGCATTTAGTCAAATGAAACACTGGTGCGCCATTTTCAGCTTCAGCAACATATTTTCCGTAATAAAAAGCATGCACAATATACAGCTTCTGCCACGAATTGAAATACAAAGACCGAGGGTCCAGAGTCCTAACAAACTCATTTAATATTTGTTTCCTTCTCAGAGTGTCGGACATCTGTAATGTCTTGTAACAAAATGACATATGCAGGTAAAAAAAAAAAAACGTGTCGCGTGCGTGGGCGAACGCTGCAGCACAGCCGTCATTAAGCCCGCTATGACACAATGGTGTTACTTTTAATCTGCGCTGGACCATCAAGGGTTATTACCAAATCACACTTACGTACAATGAGGTGCCAAATTAATATAGTCACCATGTAGTTCAGAAAGTTTTGAAGTTCATGAGTCGCATTGCCTTGACAGCATTGCAGAATAGTAAAGAAGCATACTTTGTTTGAGAACAATGTATGCACATTCAGTAATGTACTCAGACAGTTACTTCATTACTGAGAATTAACTGTGTGAAGTGAAGTATACTGTATATATCTAGAAGCTCGCCGAGTTTTCCAGTTATTATGAAAATTTACGTAATTCATTACATTTTTATGCAGTGCATTCCGTGTTTTAACCCTTAATGAGTACCTTAATACTGAAAATGATTTCATTTTGATTGTTATCAATCCTCGGAAAAGGCCTGAATATCAACTCTTTTGCAAAACTGTCAATATACTCAGCGAGGTATTGCTCTTACGGAAGGAATTTCACAGTTCACAGTTCTAATATAAGCAATGAACTAAAAAATAATTGAAGTCCCGAAACACAACGGATAGGTAAATGCCGTCGAAAACGCATTACATCCCCCAGAACAGGTAGAGAAATAAGACTAATGGTGGTGAAAAATCGAAGAAAACCGGTACCGGGTGGATTTCGTGTATCTACCCGTACCCTGGAGAGAAGTTTCAATTAAATGAAGCTGGTATGCCGTCGTCCTGACAAAAAAAGAAAAAACAGAAAATTAACCAGTGATTAACAAAAACGATTACAATGGGGCAAAAAGTACAAAAACTGTATCTTGGATTATTCGAACAAGGTAAATAAACTATATCACCCTTCACCTTAATTTATGATACAGAGTCTTCCAAATGTGATTTCATTTCAAGTTTGTTTCTCTGACGAAACAAGTATCGATATTCTGCAAGGCAAAATGGAATTTGTGAGACGCAAGAGCCACGAAAAACTTCGCGAAGATTGAATACTTCAACGCGTGAAGCATCCTCTATCAGCAGTGGCTTGGTCTGTAATAAGTGAGAAAGGAAATGGAAATGTGAAGGGGATGATGCACCTAGATCAGTACACGTCAGTACTGGATATTCGACCCCTTACCCAGGTGAAATAATAGTTTACAAACAGCAATTACATCTTTATGCACAATTCTGCACCGCGACACAGGGCAAAATGTGTGACTAAATATTTAAAGAAGACTGAATTTCATGTTTTGGACTGGCCAGGGAACTCACCAGACATGAACCCAATCGAAATTGCCTGGCGAGGACCGAATAGGGAAATTGCAAAGGGAGCTATATCGACAAACAAGATCAAGCTACTGGAAAAACTTGTCACAGCAGGGCGCAGGACACTCGAATTATTGAATACATTGAAGAAATGCTTTATGAGTATGCCAAGGCGAATTAAAGATTTGATCGGTTCTTTGGAAGACATACCAAATACAGAACAGCAAATCTTTTTTACTTTAAAATTGTTTAGTAAGTTCACAGAAATGGAATATTACTGGTACGTAAAACTAAAGTTCATAAAAAATGACAGAATAAAGTTGCAAATTGAAACCTCCGTGTCCATTCCGAGAATATAATAATTTGGCACCCCAATACGTAGCGTTCTCCAGGCAAGTACCACGTACACACATACCATATCGTGTGCAAAGATATTTAGCGCGTCATATAACTCCCTAAAAACTTCCTTTAACACTTTCGTGGACAAGTTGTTTGCTCCACACCACATGATAAGGTGCGTTCGCTATGGTCATTGGCTTCTGCAGCATCACGACCGTGAAAACAGAGTTACAACACCCTTTGTGAACCGATTTGTCTCTGACTTTCTCATCTGTAGGTACACGAGCGTGTAAATGTCATAGCCGTGTTTTTTATCAGAGTGAATCAACACAGATAACTGAGTTAGTACAAATGCGGAACAACTGAAAGGCAGGCCCACAATCTGCAAAAACATGATACAGTTTCACAATAGCTAAATACGAAGAAGTCCATGATCAGCGATGCAGTTGCGAATTGGAAGCCTCAGCAAACATTACAACCAATGTTTCTCTGGTGGATATCAGATTTTATCTGACAGAGACCATTGAATTCTAAAATAGAGAGAACCTAAAATTAGTGAGAACTCCTTTCCGGTGGACAGAGGTGTGTCTACTACACATTGTTTTGGGTCAGTAGACCAGCCAACTTCCGTAAAGAAGCGGTAGATTGTTCGAACCACTTATTTGATAGGCTCTCCTTCACGTGTTCAACTATTTTCTAATTACGTGCATTTAAAGAGCGAAGTGCTAACATACAACTTTGTTTCCTTTTACGGAAATCAGCAGCAGAAACTGTCAACGTACAACCCAATCCAATAGTAAATGGCTCAGTTGAAGATTGCTTCTGATTGCTGATTAAACTACGAGTGAAAATATTTATGACTGAAGTGCCGAATAACTGCGATGGAGTATAATAAAAAAAATGGTATTGAAGTAGACATCGTTAATATTTTACTACCGTTCATCTACACTGCACTAGTGATTTAACCCTAGATTACTAAATCCTCTTAAAATTTACGATTGCAGTGGGGTATAAGACAGGCCAAGTGTACCTAATTTGATATGTAACATATCACTGGAGATTTAATAATTGTAATTAACTATTACGTAGCTTATAATTTATGACTTCCTTTGAATAAAATTGGAGTAGTAAACTTTGCGATGTTTTAATAGTAATGTAACACTCAAGGGTTCAGTGCTTGGAGCTACATTGACGTCAATAATGTCAATAAAATTATTAAAAACGCACATATCACTGTTATTATTATTTACAGAATAGATTATTTCATCTACAGGCATTCACCTGAACTTAAAGGTGCATCAGTATTTACCGCTATAGGAGACACACAACATCCTTAGCACAAAAAAAGGACCACAGTTGGATGTCTTGGTGACGACGCGATCATAATAGATATATACAGAGTACACGCTGCAAGGGGGCAGGAAATCGGTCGTGTCTTTTTGGAAAGGAACCATCCTCAAGTGATTTAGGGAGACCACGGAAAATAAAAAAGCGAGAAACCAGGTGGAGTGCATTAAACACTTTTTTCCATCCAAAAATTCCCCAGGAATTTAGAAAATCTTCTTCAGCGCTAAAACCGCCAAACTGGGTTGTGATAATATTTCCTGGAGTAGTTAATCTGAATATCCGATATATGAAGTAGATGCTTCAACAATGATAAAGATTAAACAAAGCTATGTTCGTAATGTTGCATGTGTAAATCAGTTTTCTTTGTTTTAATATAAATGCAGTAATTAAATTAAAAACCACTGGTCACTTCGCTCAGTAATAATTTTGCAGTACAAGACATATTTACGTAGCTCTTGGAACACCCTTCAAGGTCTGATTATATAATAAGCAAAAAGCTATCCCTGAAATCCTCGTACAAAGTTCTCACTTTTTTTCGAAATAGGAAAATGGAGCTTCAGTTATAGTACTAACGTTTTTCTATCAGGGACGGACTAAACTCAATGGTCTATACCCATTGTAACGACGACGAATTCTCTCTAACTTGTACGTTAAATCGCAAATTACCAGATCGAATTGCAGCACGATATACTACATCAAACTGAAACTCTGTTTAAGTGGTGAACAGAAGACATCTAACTTATCGGCGCTCCTTTCGAAGTTGACCGAGCGACACCTGACTCACATACCGGAAGACGACGACCCATATCCGCGTCCGGCCATCCAGATTTACATTTTCAGTGACTTCCCTAAATCGCTCCAGCGAAATCCCGACATGGTTCTTTTGACAGACATGGTTCCGTTGAAGGGGCGCTGTCGATTTATTTCCTCATCCTTGAATCAATTCGAGCTTGTGCTCCGTCTCTGATGACCTCGATGTCGACAGGACGTTAAACCCTAATCTTTCTTCTAAAAGTTGTTTGTCACACGCCGTAGTGCTCGAGGTGAGAATTAACCCTCAAGAGTACTAGTGGTTTCTGCCTGAAACCATTAGCATTATTATTATTATTTTAAGTAACAGTGACTTAAGCATGAAACCACCGATGCTACTGTAAGACAGACACATCTAGTCATTCATTGAGGTATTAAAAATACAGTGCATTGTAGTAGTCACAAGTTTCTTGCAGTCGGCGCGTAGATTGTGCTGCGTGATTGTAGAAGGTTGAGACACTTTTTTTTTTAATAGTGATCGTATTGTGGAGGTCATTGACAGGGCAAGTTAGCATTTCTAAAGGTATTGGTACCGTTTTTTTAGTGGTTTCGAAATGAAACTATTGGGGCAGTATCCACTTTTTATATAAATTTGTTAAATTTTGGGCTCATTTTTGCTTGTTATCTAGGACTATAACTTGTTTTAGGCTTTATGAATTCATGGAAGTTTCGAAATTGGTGATCCCTTGATGCCTCAGCACATGTCCTACCAACCGATCCCTTCTACTAGTCAAGGTGTGCCACAAATTCCTGTTCTCCCCAATTCTATTCAATACCTACTCATTAGTTATGTGATCTACCCATCTAATCTTCAGCCTTCTTCTGTAGCACCACATTTCAAAGGCTTCTATTCTCTTCTTGTCCAAACTATTTATTGTCCACGTTTCACTTCCATACATGGCTACACTCCGTACAAGTACTTTCAGAAAAGACTACGTGACAAATCTATACTCGATGTTAACAAATTTCTCTTCTTCAGAAACGCTTTTCTTACCACTGCCAGTCTACATTTTATACCCTTACTTCGACCATCATCAGTTATATTGCTCCCCAAATAGCAAAACTCCTTTACTACTTTAACCGTCTCTTTCCTAGTCTAATTTCCTCAGCATTACCCGATTTAATTCGACTACATTCCATTATCCTTGTTTTGCTTTTGTTGATGTTCATCTTATATCCTTCTTGAAGACACTGGCCATTCCGTTCAGGTCCTTTGCTGTCTCTGACAGAGTTACAATGTCATCGGCGAACCTCAAAGTTTTTATTTCTTCTCCATGGATTTTAATTCCTACTCGGAATTCCTTTACTGCTTGCTCACTATACAGATTGAATAACATCGGGGATAAACTACAACCCTGTCTCATTCCCTTCCCAATCACTGCTTCCCTTTCATGCCCCTCGATCTCTTATAACTGCCATCTGGTTTCCGTACAAATTGTAAATAGCCTTTCACTCCCTGTATTTTACCCCTGCCACCTTCAGAATTTGAAAGAGAATATTCCAGTTATATTCGTTGCTTATTATGATGATAGAGGTCAATTTTGTTCAAATTTTTAAATTAATTTTTTATGTTATTGGTGTGGGGCAGTAGGTTTATAAGTTGAAATGTTCGGTAGTCTTGCGTGACTTTTGGATACTACAGCCTTTTACAAGGACCTGAAATCTATTAGTGGGAAGAGCCAGAAAGAGATGGATAAAGTGAGATCTTCAATCCCCGGGTGCATTATTCATCTCGCCGAAATTGCAATAAAATACTATATCATTCTAAAATGTATGCAGAGGAGTCCGGATACGAAAATCTTTTTTTTTTCCTGTTGTTCTTAGCACTCCAAATAGCTAAGAAACTATTTCCACTCTTTGTCCTTAATTGTGCAGAGTTAATTACTCGACTTAAAAGTGGATGGTAATCTCGGATACATGCAAAGCAATTTTCTATTATACAACGGGCAGGACATAAAACGGATTACCGAGAAGGAAACACGGACTTCGCAGATAATTTATTGATGCAATTAAGTACACTTTTACAAAGTTTCACAAGACATAAGCAATGTATCATTCGACCGAAACACAATAATGCCAGACCTCTTTAACACCATCCGAGGCTTAAGCGATCGCTGTCACGGACGAAACCATGGCTCATCCTGTAGCAGAGCGGAGCCCGTTTCCGTATGATGACCACGACTGAATAACCTCTCAGGTGCAGACACCTCGTTGTCTGTATATGCTCGGTGCGGACAGTAAAGGAAACATTTGCTCCGAAATCTCTACCAGCTTAGACAGCAGCGCCCAGCCAGCACCTTTTACGAGAACAATTATTTCTATCGTTGTTAGTTGAGGACCTACAACGATCCCAATTTTTCTCTATGAAAATCTGTACTATGTTTATACTATAAAAAATTCTCAGCCCAATAATTGTTTATGTTCGAACTCTAGAATTTTTCAAACGGAACTTAGGGTAGAAAGTGGCCTCTCAACTGTTTCTGTTTTAATATTTGTACCTTTACCTTTGTAAAATACAATGTTGTCTTGAAACTTGGTAGATTTTCATTATCACATGTAATAAATATAGTGCTCTCATGTTATCTTTGTAGCTTAATACAAAAGGTTGCTCAATCTAAATCGTTTTTCTTAATAATTAAAAAAACAAGATAAGGTATCTTCATGAAAACTTCCACCAAGTGCTTTTATAATAAAATTAATCTAATTCCAGACTTAGAACTCTGTAACTTTCATATAACCTGCTCCTAAAATTTCGAAAGAAGTGGAATAATTCAAAAAGTTGCTGGAAACTTCTACAATGTGTTTTTATAACAAACTGCACCTCATTCAAAAAGTAGAACTTTCTAGCTTCAGTATTATGCGCCTCTTAGTATTTTACAAAAATAAGACTTCTGAAAGAACTAATTAGTGAACCGTGTTGAGATTCACAGTATTTAACGTTTTCGCTTACATATTCTGACCAAGTTTTGAAATAATAATTAAAAATTTAATTTTACATAAGTATATGGTGCAATCCGTTTGTTGGTGACTCAAGACATACGCTAGGCTCTGTTACTACGACCTTGGCCGAGCAACGAGAAAAAATGAATACATCATGCACCTCACAGCACTTGCTTGCTCCCCCGCATTGGGACTCAGAGGATTGATAGAAAGTGGAGGTAATGAAAATGCTGTGACGAAGGACTCATGCGTTTTCGTTATTAGTCTCTGCAAGAAGGAAGTGTCGTCTGGTATTGTAGGAAGGCTGTTTTACCCCGGTCACATTGGTCGCTTTCCATGCAGTGGAATGAGAGGGTATGCCCGTACAACATGAGGCACAGCGAAGAGGTTTAGAATTTAATACGGGAAACTGTCAACTGTTTCGACTTCGAACTTTACGACTCCGCCCCTTCTCCACTTATCGACCAAATAGTTGAAAATTTCTTCCACCACTAGTCTACGTCCGAAATGCGACAACCACTATCACTCTTCGGTTGTTGCTCTGGACTGACCCAGATAATCTGTCAAAAGCAGGATAGCTATGTAAGGATATACTGACGTCAGCCTCACCACATCAATAAGATCTGGTGGCGTTACTGTGCAGGGAAAGACACAAACGGATGTAGTTTCTCACTCTCTTTTTTCGATGCATTTACGAAGTAATTATGTGCAGCTGACTTGATAGGTGTTTGTGCAAAGTATTTCCGTGTTGCTATGATTGAGCGTGGACGGAAACAAGGGGAAGATGTAACCAGTATATAGCCCACTTCTTACACTTATAACAACAGCAAGGGGGGTGCCTAGCTTAACACTTCGAGTGCCATGCCCTTAGTAATAAGGGGCGTATATTCTAGGCCAACGAATTTAACAAAGCGGCTGATCTTGGTTGCGGTTCTGTCTACCTGCGGTAACATAAAAACGTTGCGGTTGCTTGGTGTTAGGGCCCCTCTTCTAGTGTGGAACGCTCGTTGGTTCAGTAGAGATTGGTTTTGCCTCTAGAACGAGTGTGTATTTAAGTTTTTCAGAAGAGCCAAAAGTCGCACTTAGTATGTTTCATTGACCGGTTTCACTCCTTAGTTTAGCCGCTCGGAGTGGCCGCGCGGTTAGAGGCGCCATGTCACGGATTGCGCGGCCCCTCCCGATGGAAGTTCGAGTCCTCCCTCGGGCATGGGTGAGTGTGTGTGTTGCTCTTTGTATAAATTAGTTTAAGTTAGTTTAAGTAGTGTGTAAGTAGGGACCGATGACCTCAGCAATTTGATCCCCTAGAAATTCACACACACACACTCTTCAGTTTAACAAGAGCTTCATCAAAAACTCTGGAATTTACAGCTTAAAGTACAGTAGTTTCCTGGTAAATTAAAGAACGAAACCAGTCAAAGGAGCATACTGTGTGCGACATGTGGCAGATCTGAAAAACTCAACCTGAACAGTCGTTTCCCCTGCAGACAATACCTGCTCTTGCTAAGGAAGTGTATTTATTGACTTTGAAAATACTGGAACATAGGAAGAATGAGGAGTGAGAGCACTGAAGGTGACAGTTTTATTGTGAACTGGCATGTTTATGGCTCCTATGAAATGCGGCTAAAGAAACGAACTCGAAAGACTAGACGTCTGGAGGAAATAAATCGGCTATTAGAAAGTGATATGCACGATGTGGATTAATTAATGGTGTCTTTAGACATATTTTCGCCGTGAATGACAAGGAGAACTGTTACTGTAAAGTAAATACTGCACACATGACGGCTGCTGAATCATTTTATTCCCTCGTAATATCGCCCGCTGAAATTATAATTAAAACGCTACTTTATAACAATAAGAAAATGTGAGCAACGTCGAAAAGTTGTCAGAGCCAACTCCGATTCCACTTGGCTGAATCCCGTGGCACCAAAACCTTCTATTGGTGTGGCTGAAAAGCCGAACGCCAATGCATTGGCGACCAACGTTCGGCCGAATCCAGTCTCCTGCACGCGTCTTTATGGGCAGCGTTCTTCATTCAACAGCTAGGTTTCGTGAGTAATATTAGTTGTGCAGCGGATAAGAGACGGTACATAAATGCTCCAAGTATACATTTATGCCTGTTTGGTTCACAGCTATGCAATCCAATAATTGAGACCATCATACTAGTCAGTTGAGTGTGGACGCCTCTTTTAGCGCAATATGTACCCCAGGGAATATGTCTGGAAACTCCACTCATTGACACATACTCGAAGAACCTGGTCGTAGTGGTTGTCACGGATGAAGATCCTATTTAACGATTTGCCTGATTCAGCTAAGGAAACAGTCACCCTGGGTGGCATCCGAAAATTTATTGCAGTCATTTTGTATATGAGTGTCAGCGAGCGGCAGTGCATTGCACATCACTGTAGCACAAAATGCAGATTCGTTGATTTAGTTTGGTGTATGCAAGGCGGGGTTTTGTGAGAAACTTTGTTCCGAACTCTGCCACACAAAAATTAACCATTTTGAACAGTGAATCATTGTCATAATGCATTCTTTCTCTTCACTGTACTCGTATATAGAGAATTAAACATATAGATTTTACTAGTAAATTATGAACGTAATACTTTTTTCCAGAAGAAAGCATCTTTTTCAGCTCTGTTACGCTGAGAGACTTCACGGAAGAAGTATATAAGTCACATTTACTTAATAAGCAATTAATAAGTTTTGTTTGAAGTTGTTCCTTGAGTTTCTACAAGAGAGTCAATTATAGTGAAAATGCCCGGAGCTGGGTGAAGGAAACGGAGACAACAGGCTGACCATGGGATAAGTAGGTCTACCCTAAGCGACTTGCGCTCAGAGTGTTGAAAGTTGGCGGCCGACACTCGAGTCACAATCAACAGAGCACACTCCTTCACTTTACAGTTAATGTTTCAGAGCGATGATATTAAAACAGGGCATTTGCACACAGTCTGGTGATCAAGGACTGTAAGGCACCACCTCTTCTTCCTCTACGCCAGTGCGTAGAAATGACAATCTTCTGTATATTATATCATGTAGTACACTTTGGAATATACCTGCGTCCTTCTGCATAAGCTACTTCTGCCCTTCTCGGCAGCTGTGCTGGCTCAAAGACTAGCTGAAAGGTGTTAGTTCCACTAAAAGTCTATAGCAATGTTGTGGTCGACACTAGAGGTACACTTAAAACACTTTAATTACACTCTTTGTGGAAAGCATATGGATAGTTTCGGGTCTCACACACAGTCCGAATTAAAGGAAATCAGTGTTGCCTATCACACTAATTCATAGAGTGTTAAATTCTCCCAGTTCGGTAATCACAAACACAGCCCAGCGGTTCAAAACGATTCACATGTGGAATAAAATTATCGTATCAGTTCACCATATCACTGTCCTCATACGCAATTAAGGAACTCCAATCACTTAGGACAGTGCACAAAAACCATGGTCTGTCAACACTGCCCTGCTAAACAGTCATTGTTCATAGGAGTCAATAATCACTGAGTTCCTCAAATAGTTCTCACTCCAAATTCATTAGTAATTACTGTCACAGAAGTCGTGAATTAAACCCACGAGTGAAGAAAACAAGCTGTATGCAATTATATGAATATTTCAGCATATTGCTCACGACAAGCGACATAAATAAGTGTAGCTTCCATTTCTCTCAGTCGCTGACTGCCTGATCTCAGATGTGCCAGGTCTCTATATAGTTTTGCCTCATTATTGATGACGGCCATCTTAAATAAAATATGTATTTTATGAGACTCAAAATATTGAACTTTCTAACTCATAAGTTAATTAACGACTGCTGCACGTCAAAGGAACGAAAAAAAATATATCAACAAAATTATAATGCCAAGTACAGAGGCTAACAGTAATTTTGGCATAATTTGCAATTGAAAGTAACAATGGTCTAAGGCCTTACTCTTTTAATAATTTGGAAGACAATTGGTTTCAGACAGTTTTGGGTACCTTACGGAAAAGCTGGAAATACATACTTTAAAATGATGGGCGTTAATATGCCGAAATATGTTTCCTATCGTTCACTAAATATGTAAGATCGTACTGTATTAACCTTTTCAGTTAACAATATTTCATAACTACCCAAGTTTATGAGTTAACTTACTAGAGCACTGCAGCTACACTGAAGAGCCAAAGAAACTGGTACACCTGCCTAATATCGTGTAGGGCTGTCGCGAGCACGCAGAAGTGCCGCAACACGACGCGGCATGGACTCGACTAGTGTCTGCAGCAGTGCTGGAGGGAGCTGACACCATGAATCCTGCAGGGATGTCCATAGATTCGTAAGAATACCAGGGGATCGTGATCTCATCTGAACAGCACGTTGCAAGGCATCCCAGATATGCTCAATAATTTTCATATCTGAGGAGTTTGGTGGCCAGTGTACGTGTTTAAACTCAGAAGAGTCTTCCTGGAGTCATTCTATAGCAATTCTGGACGTGTGGGGTGTCGCATTGTCCTGCTGGAATTGCCCAAGTCCGTCGGAATGCACAATGGACATCAATGGATGTGTCCGCAGCTCGTGGTCGTGCGGTAGCGTTCTCGCTTCCCGCGCTCGGGTTCCCGGGTTCGATTCCCGGCGGGACAGGGATTTTCTCTGCCTCGTGATGACTGGGTGTTGTGTGATGTCCTTAGGTTAGTTAGGTTTAAGTAGTTCTAAGTTCTAGGGGACTGATGACCATAGATGTTAAGTCCCATAGTGCTCAGAGACATTTGAACCAATCAATGGATGAAGGTGATCAGACAGAATGCTTACGTACACGTCACCTGTCAGAGACGTATCTAGAAGTATCAGTGGTTCCATATCATTCCAACTGCACACGCCCCACACCATTACAGAGCCTTCACCAGCTTTAACAGTCCTGACAAGCAGGGTCCACAGATTCATGGGGTTGTCTCCATACCGGTACACTTCCATCCACTCGATACATTTTGAAACGAGACTCGTCCGACCAGGCAACATGTTTCCAGTCATCAACAGTCCGATGTCGATGTTGACAGGCCCAGGCGAGGCAAAAAGCTTTATGTCGTGCAGTCATAAAGGGTACACGAGTGGGCCTTAGACTCCGAAAGCTCATATCGATGATGTTTCATTGAATGGTTCGCACGCTGACACTTGTCGATGGGTCAGCATTGAAATCTGCAGAAATTTGCGAAAGGGCTGCACTTCAGTCACGTTGAAGGATTCTCTTCAGTCGCCGTAGGTCCCGTTGTTGCAGGGTCTTTTTCCAGCCGCGGCGATGTCAGAGATCTGATGTTTTAGCGGATTCCTAATATTCACGGCACACTCGTGAAGTGGTCGTACGGGAAAATCCCCACTTCATCGCTACCTCGGAGTTGTTGTGACCCATCGCTTGAGCGCCGACTATAAACCACGTACAAACTCATTTAAATCTTGATAATCTGCCATTGTAGCAGCAGTAACCGATCTAACAACTGCGCCAGACACTTGACTTATATAGGCGTTGCCGAACGCAGCGCCGTTTGCTGCCTGTTTACATATCCCTGTATATGAATACGCATGGATATACCAGTTTGTTTGGCACTTCAGTGTATATTAGCAAGTAGTATGTAACGAGCAATGTGATTCAATGAGAGTAAGCTTATTTATGAATCTTAAATTACTACACAATCAGTGGGTGCTAGATACACTAGTCATATTGTTGTTATGATAATTTAGGAAGAAGTTAGAAAATATTGGTAGGAAGTCAAACACAGCAGATGAGACTGGATACTCAACTTGCTTCGTCTCAACATCACCAATAAAATTCACGTTTTGCTCGTCAGCTTCGTGATTCTGCAATTTCAATGAAAGCAATTCTGTCGAAAGTGTGGTCTCACCGTAAGGCAGCACACATGCTTGGGTTGCAGGCTTCAAATCGGCCGCGGTCCGTCAGCACACATCGGACCCACGAGTCACCACTGTCGACGCTAGCAGACCGAGCGCCGCCACTCGGTTGGTCTTACGAGACAAGCTAGTGCACTGGCCAGTTCTACAGCCAACTTGAAAGGAATAGTTCACTTGTTATAGCTTCAGATATCTCATTTGCAGAGACGCTAGTTAGCATAGCCTTGAGCTAAGTTAGTAGCTACGACCTAATCAGGCGCCACATACAGTTTATGCTTTGCCAATTGATCTATATGTGTGAAGCAATCAGAATTGTACAAAAGTATTCGCAGTTCAGTCTATAACTGCACTTGTAAATATAATTGTACAAAGTCAAGGTCGACCTTCACCGCCGATGCTGAATTAAAGCTAAGTATTTAATTGTATTCCTGTCTAGGTGGTGGTGGTGGTTACTGTTCAACGTCCCGTCGACAACGAGGTCATTAGAGACGGAGCGCAAGCTCGGGTTAGGGAAGGATTGGGAAGGAAACCGGCCGTGCCCTTTCAAAGGAACCATCCCGGCATTTGCCTGAAACGATTTGGGGAAATCACGGAAAACCTAAATCAGGATGGCCGGAGACGGGATTGAACTGTCGTCCTCCCGAATGCGAGTCCAGTGTGCTTATTCCTGTCTACTAACTTTCTAATCACCTAAGCTGTTCCAGATACACTCCGTCAAGTATAATTCACTGATCCTCATGTCAGCCTACGTGATCAACGCGTGCAATTAATGGCCACACCTCGTGATCAGACTAAGAGTCAAACTGCGTGACTCGGCTGGGGCACCCTTTTTCCATGAGGCCCATAGTTCCGCCTCATACATAACAGAAACAACGTCCGCAACTGAGCATTTTAGCTGAGTTTGAAAATCGAGCTTCAGTTGTTCTTTTTATTTAAAACACGACTTGTATGCCCATCATCAGGTGTTATAACTTTGTGCTTTGAGCCCGAGCGCTGCAATGCTCTGCGCTCGCTGGTGGTACACCGCATCCTGTACTCGTCCACCGCAGCGCT
Organism: Schistocerca serialis cubense; assembly: GCF_023864345.2. Lineage (NCBI taxonomy): Eukaryota > Metazoa > Arthropoda > Insecta > Orthoptera > Acrididae > Schistocerca > Schistocerca serialis. Next base: position 793,034,730 of record NC_064639.1, on the reverse strand, counting down.
CGGGGTGACAGCACAAAGTTATAACACCTGATGATGGGCATATAGGCGACCGAAACTGGTCGTGTTTTGAATAAGGAGAACCTTACAACTGAAGCGGGGTTTTCAACCTCGCAATTTTCATGATCTGTAGTGCACAGGTTTTCACTAACTTCCTAAAAATAAGTACGAGGTACTCCCAATGCTATTTACCAGTCCACGGATGCGCTAGAGTGTGGGCGCGCAGTGAGCTTACTTGGCTCACGACAGCTTCCCCGCGAGACACAGTGGGGAGCCCGGCGCCGGCGGTCGCTGACGCGGCAGCTCCGGCGTGGCACGCGCGTTATTGATGGCCGCGCAGCCTGCAGCCGCCGATGGCCATATCTCAACACCAACATATCACTCCGGCCAGCTTGTTCCTTCACCATACAGGGTGGCTCGGCGGCGTGTCCACTGCTGGCGGGTAAGAGATCAGCAGATACCGCGAGCACAGCTTCTAGAGATCGACTAGATATTCTTAACGAGATGAAACCGATATATTTATAAGTTACTGCGAGAATACCCCAGGGGAGTCTAATAGGGCAGTTACTACTTAAATAAATGACATATTTCACAGCATTGAAAGCTTCGTGAAACTGTTCGTGGAAGATGCTATTGCCTAAAATGAAGGTTGCGACTTCAAAAGGTTGTAGCGAAATGGAGGAGAAAACTTTTTAGTTTGGGCAGCCACAGTCACGATAACTCATGCTGAGAAACAAAAGCGCTTCAGCTGTAAAAAACTTTAATTCTCAGCCACTACTGCAGGCTCATCCAAGAATTGCGCCCCGTGGGCGCAAGGCAGTGTAATTCAGCGCCCCGTACGCGACCGTGTGTCACTAGTGTAGACATAGGAGCGAGAGAGATAGCTGCGGAGAGAGTGCGACTGCACGGCACTGCTCTGCGCTAGACTGCCCCGCGGTCAGACCCAACGTAAGCAAAGTAACAGAGGAAGCTTTCCGGGCGGGAAGGAGCGCCTGGTCCCCGGCACGAATCCGCCTGGCGGATTTGTGTCTCGATCCGGTGAACCGGCCAGTCTGTGGATGGTTTTTAGGTGGTTTTCCATCTGCCTCTGCGAATGCGGGCTGGTTCCCCTTATTCCGCCTCAGTTACACTATGTTGGCGATTGCTGCGCAAACAAGTTCTCCACATACGCATACACCACCATTACTCTACCACGCAAACATAGGGGTTACACTCGTCTGGTGTGAGACGTTCCCTGGGAGGTCCACCGGGGACCGAACCGCACAATAACCCTGGGTTCGGTGTGGAGGGGTGAAGTGGACTGCGGTAGTCGTGGGGTTGTGGACCACTGCGACTGCGGCGGAGACGGAGCCTCTCCGTCGTTTCTAGGTCCCCGGTTAACATACAATACAATACAGTACAACAGAGGAAGCGCAGCTCTTTAAAAGTGGTCGATGAGCGGTAAAAAACCAAACTGTTTACGTAACAGTTTGTGTTCGTGTGGGAGAATTACTATGGAAAGCTTTAGAAAACAATACCCAAAACATGAATCAAACAACGACTTACTAGTTTTCTGACCCACAAGTTGATTCTATTAGTACTGCACGTACACAGTCGTCATGTGTATAGTTGGCATCTTCTGAAAGATATATCAATTTCTTAAATGAACTAGTGTCATAAATACTCTGTTTAAGAAATGATTTTGCGTCAGGGATATAGAGCCTCATTCTTACTGTTAGTAGTTACAAGTAAAAATTTTTTGTTGTACTGCGTGCTCCAGCTTTTTGTATCCCTTTACAGAGGTTAGACATCGGATCCTCAGTTTGCTGTTTTGTACCCAATAATATCGTTCTTGTGCAAGACAGCCAGCTCTTTATTCCAATGAAGTAATGAGTACTGTCGACAAGGGATCTCGGATCGATTCCATATTCCTAGGTTTCCAGTAGGCTTCTGATACCGTTCCTCACAAGCGAATATTAATCAAATTGCGTGCATATCGAGTATCGTCACAGTTGTACGACTGGATTCGTGATTTCCTCTCAGAGAGGTCACACTTCGTAGTGATAGACGGTAAATCATCGAGGAGAACAGAAGTGATATCTGGCGTTCCGCAAGGTAGTGTCATAGGCCCTCTTCTGTTCCTGATTTATATAAATGATCTAGGCGATAATCTGAGCAGCCCCCTTAGATTGTTTCCAGATGACGCTGTAATTTACCGACTAGTAAAATCATCAAATGATCAATCCCAATCACAAAATGATCTAGAGAGAATTTCTGTATGGTGCGAAAAGTGGCAATTAGCACTAAACAAAGAAAAGTCCGCGGTCATCCACTTGGGTACTAAAAGAAATCCGATAAATTTTGGGTATTCGATAAATCACATAGACGTAAGGGCTGTCAATTCGACTAAACACCTAGGAATTACAATTACGAGCAACTTAAATTGGAAAGACCACATGGATAAATTTGTGGGGAAGGCGAAACAAAGACTGCGCTTTGTTGGCAGAACACTTAGAAGATGCGACAAACCCACTAAAGAGACAGCCTACATTGCACTTCTCCGTTCTCTGCTGGAATATTGCTGCGCGGTGTGGGATCTTTACCAGATAGGATTGACGGAGGACATCGAAAAAGTGCAAAGAAGGGCAGCTCGTTGTGTGTTGTCGCGCAATAAGGGTGAGCGTGTCACAGATATGATACACGAGTTGCGGTGGCAGTCACTGAAACAAAGTCGGTTTTCTTTGCGGCGAGATCTATTTACGATATTTCAATAACCAACTTTCTCTTCCGAATGCGTATATATTTTGTTGACCCCCACCTACGTAGGGAGAAATGATCATCATAATAAAATAAGAGAAATCAAGGCTCGAACGAAAAGATTTAGGTGTTCCTTTTATCCCACGCGCCATTCGAGAGTGGAATGGTAGAGAAGTAGTATGAAAATGGTTCGATGAACCCTCTGCCAGGCACTTAAGTGTGAATTGCAGAATAACCATGTAGATGTAGATGTGCATTTTGCGTGAACAAGTTTGAAAACTTTTCTACACTTATTAAAAAATAGAACTAAGGTTATTAAGACAAGTTTGGTGGTTGACTTTTCTCACACGAACTTTGAACGATGTTAGATTTGGCAGTTAATCATTTACCACTCATTGCATGTATCACATATTTTTAGAGATGTCTCTCTCTTTTATTGACTCTTTTTTAAATTTATCTATGTTATATGGGTGTTTTTTGAGGTCTGCGACTGTATTATAAAATTATGTGAAATAATTTATACTGCTGAAGTCACTTTTATTATTAGCACAATGCATTTCGGCAGCATACTGCCATTATCAGATGCATTATACACTTACTTTTACATCAGCTGATAGATTATGTACATTAACTGTGTGTGCCAGTGGGGTTAAGAACCGAAAATTAAACATTTCTGTTAGCGATTTCATTTTCTGGTACACAGAGCACAGTAACAGGTAAATGACAACTTAGCATTTTCACAGACAGATGGGGCACCACCTCCTGAATACATATGTGGCATGTTGAAAGTGGGTGTGACGGCAAGCTATATTTGGTGACGAACGTGGACGAGAGTCAGTAAGAAGCTGTGACCCCTTCGTCCCAGAAGCGAAACCTGGATAGACTTGTATCCACGCCTGGGCCATCATGAATCCACATCTTCCTTCATGCGCAGGAATGTTTCATTTTCTACTGAAAATCTGAAAATAAGCTTGCATAAGGATGAAATTTTAATCAACACATGGTGTAGGCAATAGGAATAGAGATTTTTTAGAGCGTGGCAGCAACGTGTTCGTGGTTCAACACTACCCACTTCCGTGATGTCCCTATAATGAGATATGGAAGAGGAAAGCGGTAACAAACTTTTCTGTACCAACTCCCTGAATACGCTCTGGTCATCAGCAGCAGGCCCACCAATGCAGGAAGCATTCTTTCCACCCGAACGGCCGAACGATGTGACGAAAGGTCGTTTCAAAACGTTTTTGGGGTATTTACAGAAAGAGCGACTTCTGAGTTAGTGGTTAGGCAGGAACATAGAAATTCAACTTTTATACGGAACATTTCCGCTTTATATGACGAAGTTCTGCACAACTATATTTTGACACGGCTGCGTAATTTTGACGTCACTTCTTTAGGGCGTTCGGCCTGGAACAGTCTCTGCCCATCGATGTGAGGCTCGCCTGCCGGAGTGGCCGTGCAGTTCTAGGCACTACAGTCTGGAACCGCGTGACCGCTACGGTCGCAGGTTCGAATCCTGCCTCGGGCATGGATGTGTGTGATGTCCTTAGGTTAGTTAGGTTTAATTAGTTCTAAGTTCTAGGCGACTGATGACCTCAGAAGTTAAGTCGCATAGTGCTCAGAGCCATTTGAACGAATGTGAGGCTCGTTCCGACGTGAGGATTTTCCCTCGGAGCTGCTGTTATCCGATGAGCGGCGCCAGGCGTTAGTCTGAACTGTGCGACTTTCCCGACACTTTCTCCGCCCGCCGGAGCCGGCCCACTTAACGCTGCGACTGCTAGGCCAGCCAGCCAGCTCACCGCCATGAAACGCGAGTGTGAAGGTCGCGGAAAACGATGCTGTCTCTGCTTTCACTCCTCTCCGCGGCCGCCATTGGTGACGAGGCTGGCGACAAACGACCTTGAACAAAGAAGGTGCCAAGGCGTAGTTCTCTAAGACACTTCAAGTCTTTTACATCATCGCCTTCCCTTTACTTTGGTGCTGCGAGATCAACATGCAGGATGTATGGTACTAAATGGCACAAACGCATACATTTGAAAGTACACAATACTAGAAACAAAGAACTGTTAGTGAACATAGGCTCTAAAATGCACACCTTAAGAGCTATGAACAGTTCTTAATTTTCGAAATGTGAAACAAATATCTTCTAGTGGAAGCTCTCTGCTTTCTATATTTCAAGATGTTGTGACTTAGCAAGACAGCCAAGTGACAACGAGAGGAAGCCGAAAGGCACGCGTTAAGCTCACGCAGATTGGCGTGAGGTCTGGAACATTTAAAAGGAAATGAGAACTTAGAAAATGGACGCAGTTGCTGTAATACTTAACTTTAATCCACATTTGTAGAACATCGCTCTTGATGATACATGCTTCACAATATTAAATATCAGTTGAATACGGCGCCTTGCTAGGTCGTAGCAAATGTAACTGAAGGCTATGCTAACTATCGTCTCGGCAAATGAGAGCGTAGTTGTCAGTGAACCTTTGCTATGAACGTCGGCTGTACAACTCGGGCGAGTGCTAGTAAGTCTCTCTAGACCTCCCGTGTGGTGGCGCTCGGTCTGAAATTACTGACAGTGGCGACACGCGGGTCCGTAGTATACTAATGGACCGCGGCCGATTTAAAGGCTACCACCTAGCAAGTGTGGTGTCTGGCGGTGACACCACACAAGAGATGCTAGTATGGACCAAAACTAGAAAAATGCGTCCAGCAAAGATGGCCTCTTAAGTGTATACCTTAAAAGTTGTGAGTACTTGTTGATCTTCCCCACTTAGAAACACGTATCTTCTTCCAAACAAGTGCTCATACCTCCTAAAATATGCATTTTTAGAGCTAATGTTCACAGATATTTTTTTCCACTTCTTGTTTGTACTTATCCCCCAGAAATACGGAAGCAAATAGCTTGCAGTATAAGAGATGTGTCCTACAGTATCGAAGATTAGAAGGTGCTAATAGTTCTTAAAAGGTAACGTTATTTTTTTGGAAGACAAAATTTACGTTATGTGATTTTGTTGGTTACCGAATCATTGCTAGTAAATTGTTCAATTAAGTCCGTAGCGTGTGTTGTACGTAGCTGGTAACACTGTAATTACGTTCATCATGAAACGACGCTTCCTTACGGAGAATATTTATTTTGTGGTGTACAGATGGTCACCAAGGTATTTTTAATAAAATGTTTAGTTCAACGAATTTGTCACATATGATATAAAGTAGAGCAGTGTTGGTGGAGACAGTTCTCCGACAGCTTGAATTTCACCTCTAAGAAGGAGGACGTTAAACTCATTTTTTCTTTCCTTCCTTCTAGGTGAGTAGATTTGTTATCTATCTAATTACATTATATTTGAAAAAATTCAATATTGTCGTTGAGAGAGGGAGAGAGAGAGAGAGAGAGAGAGAGAGAGAGAGAGAGAGAGTAGCCAATGCGACTATCGCGGCCATGTTTCATTCATAATGCGGCGGGAAGTATGAAAGGACGGGAGTAGAATGCGAAGTCTAATGAAATACCTCTCTCACTGAGGAATATAAACACAGGATGGAACTGCATTAAATAAGTTAGCTAACATTTTAGAACTATTGGGTCGTTAATAGATTAATACTATATATGCGTTGTACTGTTTATGCATACGTTAAATAGAGCTCAAACTGTCAATGTAAAAACTAGATATTTCTACCTCCAACTTCTTTGAAGAAACAAATCACTATTCTAACATGAATGTATAGTAGAAACTTAAGTGCAAGAAGTTAAGAATCAAATAAAACCCTAAGTACTTGTCCATTTCTGATGCGCAACAAGTGTGCGTACATAAAACAGAAACTATTCATACGATGTTCCTGCAGACCAATTCATTCACGGATGCAACTTGAATGTAATTCGTGTGTAACTTCACGAATAAGAAACACTTCTCACATTCCTTAAGAACTAAAAAAATGAGCACATATAAGAAGGAAACTGTCTCTACATCGCAATAAATATTGTCTTAATTTACACAATAAATCTACATATGTGTGATTTCAAGAGACTGTAAGAATTGCCAAGGCGGTTTATGCAGCAAAAGATTTTCAGCGGCCGCTTATTTAGAGTGACCAGTGCTTAAACAGCCAACTACAAATATGAGAGAATGTTTAAAATTTATCTGTCCAACATACATGCGCCAATACCATAACAAAATAAAGCCCGGTGTTCTGGGTCGTAATAACGCAGATTACTGTAAAATATTCGGATAATCACGGCAAAGAAGTATCCAAAACTTTCTATTATCCGCAATGACTGAACTGAGAGAAAGATACAGGCTTCACATAACGTTATGGTCGTATGTACTGAATCGTGAAAAGAAAGAAAAAAGAAGAGAGTGAGTAATATTCAGATTTTAAGACGGGCTACAAAACTTTACGGGGTGAATGAGGTTTACAAGAACGAACTGAAACAGTTACCTGGAGCTGTGAAAGTTGCTGCAAGAAAAGTAACGAAGTAGAAAATTATCGTGACGTGCACACCTCAAAGGGATAACCTAGCTGCTCTTTTTGTGTAAAAGAAATCCAGAAAACTGGACGGTATTTATAGAATGATCTATTAGTCCACTCTGAATGCATTTTTTTCACAACCGTTGACACTAAAAGCAATAATCTTACGAAAAATGGATACACCTACGCAAAAACGGCAAATCTCATCTATGTCAAAACTCAACAAATGTCTAACAACTGGGAAAACAAATAGTCAAATAGTAGATACAATTCTGCTCTAGACAAAAAGATCAGCTGTTGAACCTGCATGAATAAACGGCAATTTTGTTCCACCTGATGACCCAGAAACAGTAGCAAAGGGAGCAACAAAATAAACACCTGCTGTAGAAGAGTTTACACATCTTACATATAACTAAAAATTAAAATAGTAGTGGTAGAAACTAGGACAACAGTAGCAGCAACCTCAACAGTAGTAGCGTTACTAGCAAAAGAAGGGGAAGCAGATGCAGTAGAAGAAACGCTTCCACGCACGTGTACGTTCAGAGTCAACTGTAAGCTCTACACAGAACACGTGTAGCAGGATGTCTGGAATTGCGAAGAATAAATAGTTACCATGGTAGAATGAGCAAGTGAAATAAGCAATAAAAGAGAAGAAACAAGCGTGACAAGAATATAACAGAGACAAATAGGAAGCAAGTAAAAGGAAATACCAGGAAAGCAAAAAAGAATGTTAGAAAGTGGTAGTGGAGATTAAAATGATGCTGTTTGGAATTACAATGAGTTAGACTAAGGAAAGCACTTCTCTAAAGGTTGTGAAAAGGGACAGTGGAGAGTTAATAACGCAACCATAGGTGATAAGTAAAAGATGGAAAGAGCAAATTGAAAAACTGCTAACTGTGAAAAAAAGCAATGAAAAGGGAATAGAAGTACGATTGGGGATGTGGACGTTGAAGAAGAGAAAGATATTACAATGTTAGAAGTGGAGGTAGCGATCCGTGTGAAAACAGGAAAGACAGCTGTGATAACAGAAATAAGTGTGAACATAAGAAACTAGCTGGCCCTACTGGTCTACGTTGGCTGTATAAATCGTTAAGATGCTTATGGACTCAGAAACGTCAGCTTGAAGAATGGAAAAAGGGATAACAACTCCGATGTTCGTGAAGGGAGCCGGTCATACAACAGGTGGCAAAAATACTAGAGACGATACTGGAAAGAATATTGAGACAGAAATTGGAAGATCAGTTAGAATAAGAGCAGTATGGTTTTCAACATGGCAGATCAACAGTGGACCAGAACTTTAGTATGAGACAGTTGATGGAAAGGCATTCCGGTATGGGAAAGATCTGCTGATGAAATTTCTTAACTTAGTAAGGCATACAACGGTATTTCCAGAGAAAAGGTATGGTTAACAGAAAGAAAGTAATTAAAAAAACACAACAGAAATTTTTCAAAAGCTTCAGCGGTGTTCAGACCCAGATTGGAAGAGGTGATTGGTTTAGGAATTTTATGGCGTCGAGACAAGGAACAACATTTGTAACGTTGGCGGATGAAATTGTGAAAGAGACAAAATAAGCTCATAGAGGAAGGAAAATTAAGTTACTGCTATTTGACGATGATATTGCGTTGTTGGGAACCAAGGATAAGGATGTACAAGAACAGCTACAGATTTTAAATGAGAAAATCGAGAAATATGGCATGAAATGCACCGTGGAGAAAAGCACGATTATGTTTGTATCAAAAGGGATAGAGAAAGAAACGGATAAATTAGTATTAAAGAAGAGGATATAGAAATATTGGACAACTTTATATATCTAGGAAGTGTGATAATGCAGAATGCAAGGATGCAGGCTGAAATTAACAAATGGTTACAACAGAGTGGAACGTTTAACCATTGTATAGGCGCTTTGTCTGGGGAAGAGAAGTTTCAATGAAGTGCAAGGAAGTGCTGTACGAGACGTACTTTGTACCAATACTGATATGTGCATCGGAGACCTGGATAATGACAATAAGGGAGGAGAGTAGACTCCAAGCCAGTGAAATATTTCTAGGAATTATGTTAGGGAAATAGAGGAGAGACAGGGTGCGAAATGAAGACATTAGTAAGGAAATTGGAGTAGAAAAGTTGATTGCTAGAACTGAGAAGAGTAGGTTAAAATGATTTGGACATTTAAAGAGAATGGAAGATGGAAGAATACCAAAACGAATAATGGAGGCCAAGCTGAGGGCAAAAGGGAGAGCCAGAGCAAGATGTGTTGACTCAATAAAGACCAGTTTAAGAAGAAGAAATCTGGACGGGAACAAAACAGCTGTATGGTGGAAACATTGGAGAAAGTTGAGAAGTATCATACATAACCCATCTCAGCCTGATGCTAGATAAAGAGGAAACGAAGGCGATTAAGCCCACTGGCGTAAAATCTACACAACAACCTGTCTGACTAAACATCAACGTACCAACGCTGGAAAGCACTGCGAACGTAAGAATCGAAAGCGACTCGCGGACGAAACACGGCGTCGCAGTTGATCAGCCAACCGAGGCCCCATTATCTCCCTGTACATACGCTACTTGAATAGTCTGAAATGGTTTAAAATTCGTTCAGACACGTAAATAGGGTTTCCGCATGCCTTAGCGTGAAGTAAATAACGAGGGCGTCTATTTTCGTAATCAAAAAGGAATAAAAGACACGAATGGAAGAGAGAGAGAGAGAGAGAGAGAGAGAGAGAGAGAGAGAGAGAGCGATGGGTGGGCTGGGAGGGTGGGAGGGGAATGGGGACTGCAGACGGGCAAATGTTGCAGAGCGCCGTAGATGATGTCCTTCCGTGACTACTGAACGGTTTATGTGGTAGAAGCGATTCCCACTCACTAATTACCATCGCTCGTTCACTCGCTTCTGCATCCTTTCCTTCAAAGGAAAATTGTTGATACATGAAGTAGTGCTAAAGCCGTAAATATGCAGAAATACTCAGTTTCGTGTTGAAGCAAGACTACATACAGTATGTGCTTATGGAACCTGACGGACATAAATAGCTATTCAGTTAGACTGGTAGTGTTATCGCTTTGTTTTTAAGTGATCGACGAAATTAGGGAACTCAGTTTTGTGCGAGTATTTAAAACTCAGACATGATCGATACAGTACTGAACAGTTCAGTCGCTGCTAGAATGTTTATTTCGTTTGTTACGCATTCTGTAAAAGAATTTCACTAGTTGCCATCCATCAAAAACAGAAAAAAATCAGAATCGACGATAAATCAATGAACGACATGAAATTCAAACAACGAGTAACATAACTGTAGTTTACCTTTTGCCATAGTACCGACAGTTCCTCTTCGCCTCTCCCCCCCCTTTCCAATTCAATCAAAACAGCGTATAGCGATCACATTGACAGCATTCATCAGGTTACACTTTATGACGCTTTCTGTATATGTTTTGAGGAGATCTTCTGTGTGTAGTATGACCCTTGCAAGTTAATCTTTCTTATCAACGGTGGACATAAAATTTGAAGGTTGTAGAAACAATTACATTCGCTATCTGCACACAAAATATGGTAAACAGTTAAGGTGCGACACTAAAATTCTAATGTTTTCTCGATATTAATGGGGACTTTTGTCACCTCTTGGAAGAAGACTAGTGTCGTATCCAGCCATGAAATGGTGTTCATTTTCCTTGCAATCAACCAAAAAACAATCCATGGCAAACAGTAGAAAAACTGTAGCCATTAGAAACCTTTAAAATTAATAAAGTTCAGCTTATTATTTCTCTCCTCCCTAGCATCAAAGAGCCCCTCAACAACTTCTTCGAATATCTCGGACTGCGATTCCACTATGCGTTGTAATTTCATTACCATGTACACTATGTTTATAAATATTCTGTGGTTTTAGTGTGCACATATTTCTTCTACAGGTATTAAAGTAGTCTGACATTTGTGACCTACAGCTATAGATAATTCCTGATGTATAAACTCCAATTAAATTTTAACACAGTTTGCAGTCTAGCGTTTGATTTTGCTCATACATGCTACATCTTAATCACTATCATGTATCTGTGGTTTCTGATATTTTTGCATCGAATCTTTGGAAAGCATCTTTTCATTTTACTAATTATTATCCAAAGTTCTTCAGCAGTATGTTATCCTTAACTTCTCTAGCCAATTGTTATTGGTTGATAATTTCGTAATTCAGAAGTGTATCCGAACGTCAGTGGTACATTAACTGCATCTACATTAATTTCATATATAGAGGTGGTAATAAGTTACAACGTTTACATTTTCATTCTGAATGAAATGCACCATATGCTATTAAACGAACAAGAGCCTCTCTTATAGCTGTTTCTCTGCGTATGTTATTTAGTGGGTGTGTTTTGCTGGCAGATAAAATGAACTTCCTGACAAAAACCGGCAATTCTTTATAGAGCCAATCAAAGAGGGATGCTACCAGTGACAAAAGCTTTGTCGTCCTGCGTAAGAGGAACTCCATATTCATAATTGCACTTCTAAGTTTTTTTAATGGTTATAGCAGCTGCGTCGTAGAAAATTTGTTTTTCTGTCTCAAACATATTTTGTCTTTACATTGATCGGTAGTTTTGTCTTATAAATACTCATCTCCTTCAAATTCCTTCCGTCCTCAACACAGAGTATTTCAGCATCTCACTGATAGAATTTCTGAAACGATAAAAACACAAACTTTTTAAACTGTAGTTTATGAATTATAGGAATGAGACATTTGTGTTGCTCTGAGAATGATAACAACAAATGTTGCAAAATTAAATTTTATCAAATGCAGTTTGAAATAAATTTAAACCAGCATCATGCGATATCTCATGCCATCGCGTCAACGACTCTCCTACTTTGTGGAACAGAATAATATTTTGTATCATCCGGTGGTTTGCGTAGATTCTGGTGTTAACTGGAGTAAAGTACACCACATTATTGACATGATTCTCTTGAAAACGTAAATCAGTACACAGGAGGTAAATCAAGGCCAGTTTAATCTGGCAAACGCAATATGTCCTGCTCGACCTATCCCACGTTTTCCGAAAACAATTACTGCCTTTGCTCACGAACACACAATGGAGTGTCCTGGGGCTCCATTATGTTGAAAACAAAGGTTGTTACGCACAAAAAGTACTGTGTGCGGTAGTTTCTGTGTACCACACAGAAACTGATGGTACGTTAAAATATTACGGTTTCGGCCAGACAATTCCAAATCATGGACAATATTTCGAGTACTGACATTTTTTTCTTAAGATACTTCGAACGGCGGTCTTATGGATCACACTGTCTGGGCTCTAATCAGAATTGTTGCTGTAGTCTTCAGTGTGAAGACTGGTTTGACGCAACCCTCTATGCTGTCTGTCCTGTGCAAGTTTCTTCATCTCTGCATAACTTCTGCAACCTACATCCACTTGAATCTGCCTGCTGTGGTCAAGCTTTGTCCTCTTGCTACAATTTTATACCACGCATTTTTCTACCCCCACATTACCAAATTAACTTCTCCTCGAAGCCTCACAGTGTGTCCTACCAACCGACAGATACTTTTCGTCACACTGCGCCATAAAGATCTTTTCTCTCCAATTCGATGTCGTAGCTTTTGATTAATTGCTCTATCTACCCATCTAATTTTCAGTATTCTTGTGTTACATCACGTTTGAAAAACTTCTATTCTCCTCATGTCTTTTTCGATTATCGTCCATATTTCACTTCCATACAAGGCAACACTCGAGAAAATACTTTCAGAAAAGACTTTCTCTCACTTAAAATTACATTGAAGAGCCAAAGAAACTGGAAAACTTGCCTAATATCGTGTAGGCCCCATGGTGAGCACGCAAAAATGCCGCAACACGACGTGGCATGCACTCGACTAATGTCTGAAGTAGAGCTGGAGGGAAATAACACCATGAATCCTGCAGGACTGTCCATAAATCCGTAAGAGTACGAGGGGGTGGAGATCTCTTCTGAACAGCACATTGCAAGGCATCCCAGATATTCTCAATAATGTTCCTGTCGGGGGAGTTTGGTGTCCAGCGGAAGTGTTCAAACTCAGAACAGTGTTCCCGGAGCTACTCTATAGCAATTCTCAATGTGTGGGGTGTTGCATTGTCCTGCTGGAATTTCCCAAGTCCGTCGGAATGCACAATGGACATGAATTGATGCAGGAGATCAGACAGGATGCTGACGTACTTGTCACTTGTCAGAGTCGTAGCTAGACGTATCACGGCTCTTTTTATTTTTATGTCATTACCGATCAATGAAAACCTGTAACCAACAATGCAATAAACACAGAAATACTTACACTTACATTGCAATGGTTCACTCAACGGAATGCGAGAGGCTCCACCTACTAACTGAAAACCAGACACAAGCGCCGGCCGGATTGGCCGTGCGGTTCTGGGCGCTACAGTCTGGAGCCGAGCGACCGCTACGGTCGCAGGTTCGAGTCCTGCCTCGGGCATGGATGTGTGTGATGTCCTTAGGTTAGTTAGGTTTAATTAGTTCTAAGTTCTAGGCGACTGATGACCTCAGCAGTTAAGTCGCATAATGCTCAGAGCCATTTGAACCATTTGACCCACAAGCACCTCTGTACTAGAGGTATGTAGGTCTTTTGGAACTGTTGGTCAATACAGACCAATTCAAATTTGCTGATGACTCCTTTTCATACATTTCCGCTTCCTTCTCATATCAGAACCCTCCAGTCCACTCCCTTCTTCTGCTGTGCCCTCCCTCTTCCACTGTTTCTTCCCCCCTTCTTATAAGGCACTGGACTTGTATTCGGGGGTACGACACATCAGATTGCCGTCTAGCCCCCAGATTGAGGTTTAGCGCAGTTTCCCTGAATAGCTTAAAGCGAATGCCGGAATTTATCCTCTGAAATAATATGTTCGATTTATCTTCTAATAGTCACCGAATCCGAGCCTGTGCTCCGTCTCCAATTAGCGGGACGTTAAATCCTAACATTACTTCCTTCCCTTCTTCAGTTTTTTGTCTACCACTAAAAATCACATGCATGGAAACGGGGACACGCCCAGGCTGCCATGCCCTAGTTACACCACGGCTAGTGGCATCCGAAGTGATTTATGGAACACACAGAAATCCTAAATTATGATCGTCGAAAGCGCGTCCATTACTGTTTCACTTGTGGATTCAGCTGCTGAATAGCGTGTCTCTGCATATGAAAACAGCAACTAACAGGGAACCGTGCCTACTCGCCATCACCGATTTCAGAGGAAAGAGTACGGAGCAGTAATCTGACGATCGTGGGGTCGTGTATGTAGGCGGAAACTTTTGTTTATTTTCAAATTTTACCGTATTGCACTGAAAATAAACTGAAATAAAGTTCTGAATATTGACTTTATTAATATTTGCACAAAAGGCATGAAAAGGAAAGGCAATGGAAAAATTTGGATTGGAAAGAAATTTACAGCACAGGATTATAAGTGGTACACGAGAATTTCGTATACAAAATTAAATACTTTTATTACTTTACAACTGAGGATTTACATGCGCTTCCGTCATAGTCATGGTATTAAAAGAGGTAGCAATACTGTTCTCGGCACGTTGCACACGTTATAAATGCCAAAATTTTAAAGTTTCTGTAGAAAAACAAACTTGGTTTACTTTTATGAGAGATTGGATCTGATCGCACAGTTTGGCAGCAAACCATGCGTAACGCATCATTTCGCCAAATATTGGCGTGGATAACTCGTCAAATACAGCGGAATGTGTTTTCATGTAGTCTTCTATGGATGTGATTTCTTATTTTCTCTTTCGATGAGATAAGAGCAGTTTAGAAGCTTTTTGGGCGAATTCTTTACATGGTGGTAAAAACAGATATCGTACGGTTGGACCAGCGGAGTGCATTTGATGGAGGGGGGATTACTACAGTACTGGACGATGGCATTCCATCTTCATCTTGAAAAATCTCGACGTAGAACTGTGCATATGTTTGTCTTTTCCACGAGACAATTAACGGAAGAAATTTGTTCTACTGCACGTAGGACTTCATAACATCAGCCAAGAAAATTTTTATATAAGTCCGTTGTAAGTTTCCGAGATTCTGACGAAGTAATGACGACATTCCTATATTTTTCCGCATACTCATCCACCGGTTCTCGGACACTGGTTGCAAAAGGGCCAGTATTCTCTTTTGGACATACGTAGATTGTTGGCAATAGCTTTCCAGAAAGGGGTATAGCCTATTGCTCTGTATACGGGTGGGTTGCTCTGTTAATTTCTCGGTTTATTTTCAGTGTAAGTAACGTAAAAATTTAAAGTAAAAGGATGTTTCCGGATATGGACTCGACCTCACCACTGTCTGGTTACCGTTCTGTAGTCTTTCCGCTTCTCCAACCGATTTCTGGAAACTACGCTGCCATAAATGGCTGATGACTCACCCGACCGCACCAAAAACGCTATTTATTTTAAATGCTTGGCCACCTGGAGCTCTCACTTCTGCCACTCTCATTTCTGGCTAAGCCCCCCATATGTCATCAATATGCACGAAATCGGTGATGACGACTAGGCCCGGTCCCCTTGTAAGGTAGATGTACCTCTGATTGAGGCCGTGAGGACCGTTAGTGATCTGCTCCAGGAGTTGTATGTAGCGAAAAGCTGGAAAGGCGCAAAATCTTAAGAAAAATCTGTCCGCCCGGAATCCGGAAAGTCACTTTGGGCCGATCTTCGGTTCACAGACGTTTTCGATTTCAACGAGAAGCGGTCAGAACGCGGGATTGAACACCCACGCCAGAACGCCCAAATAATTCAAAACCAAAGACGAAGTTTGCAATGTTTCATCGTACACGTCGCATCCGAACAGACAAGGAAAATGTGGCCACATCTTTAACTAGTGAGGCAGACACTTCAAGAAAGGCCTCCTGCCCCACGCTGTGGTTTGCTGTTAAAATCCAGAGAGTGTACGTTCCTTTAAGAGTCAACCAATACATTTCTTCGTCCTGCGTACATCTCGCGAAAACACCATGGAGGAAAATCAGACAGATTCGAGCTCACGCGGAGATGTAGCAATAATCGTTGTTTCCGTGTACCATTCGCAACTACTGGAACGGGAAAGAGAGCAAGCGTCAGCGGTACATGAAGTATCCTCCGTCACATGCCGTAGGTGGTTTGCAGAGTAGAGACTTGGATGCGCATTGTGAAGGTCCTGCATGGTGTGAAGGAACAGAATGTACCGTGGAGAAGAGCCCACCCCATACTTTGAAAGAGGTCTCAAAGGCTTGCATGAAGCGATAACGTGTGCGCTATCTCTTTGTCAGTATCTAACATCGACGTGTCAGTTCACTGGTAATATAAATTCTTAGATATATGGAAACTAGTTTAATTTCTTTAGACTGTTTTCGTTCTTGTACTCTTCTCCAATATTTAGTTTGTTAATTGCACTACAATTTTATGAGCTCCTAATTTGAAAGCTGACAGTGCAACGTCCACATGAAAAATAGTCTGGGTGGGTGGCTGTGGGAGTACTGTGCGCAGTCGTTCGTCGAGCCGGCAGAAATATTGGAAGATACCTTCATTCCATAGGTATATTTTAACAGCTTTGTGACAGAGCAATCTCTATTGTTTGTACTATACGACGGTCTTTATTGTGATTTTGCTGGCTTTTTGCTACCCACGCACGTAAAACAAACTAGTAAACTACTCATCTTCCCTCTTATCATGTCTCCACGAAAATTATATTTCGCTTATGGGATTCTCTGTAAAACTTTTACACTAAGTACATGTAGTAACGTCTTTAAGCAAGTGAGCATTTATTTTTGTGTAAGGTTTTCTTAATGTCTTTGACGACACTGTTGACATTCACTCCATTTCATTTTAAATGT
Organism: Schistocerca serialis cubense; assembly: GCF_023864345.2. Lineage (NCBI taxonomy): Eukaryota > Metazoa > Arthropoda > Insecta > Orthoptera > Acrididae > Schistocerca > Schistocerca serialis. The sequence goes on along the minus strand of NC_064639.1, from coordinate 793,017,719 downwards.
AACACTAACCTGTTCTAATGTGTTGTGCGCTGGCTGTGTTACAAAATCAGCACAAGGATCGCATGTTTCTGTTTTTGCATACAGGCTTCATGTCTGACACAGTAAGTTGTAGAGTCATTTGATGGTAATACCACATGAAATTTATATTTTTTTACTTTTGTAATGTGAATTACGCCAAGTAGTGATGTATATACAGGCTGTGCCCATACTGTCATGCCACTACGAAAACGGTATTAATGACGCCATCACATGTTGCTTCCTCTACGCGTGTGCGTAGAATATAATATGCTATATATTACAATGGCTTACTGTGATAGACGTAAGTGTGTAAATGTTTACACAGGGTGAACCATAATTCCAGCAACAAACTTTCAGAGATGGCAGTAGACGGCAAAACTAGAAAAAAAAAATGTTTCGTATTCATGGACTGTAAAATGCATACCCTTAAGATCTATGACCATTTGTTCAGTAGAAGATATGTGTGTCACAGTAGCAAAGATGAACAAATGCTCATCGCTCTTAAGGTATGCATTTTAGAGCCCATGTTTACCCAACCTTTTTTTTTGTTTTGGTGCATGCTACCGCATCTGAAACTTTGTCGGTGGAGTTCTGGTTCAGCCTGTATACGTATATTCCTAATTTTATTTCTCGTCTGCTCTTAAAGCTGCTGTAACTTTTTATATTATTTTTACTGCCACGTGATTTCTAAATGTCCAAGCGGGAAAATAAGCTATGAGCTAAATCATGAATCAAAGTGATTATTTTGAAATAAAAACAGCCTACGCAAGGAAAAGGACTTCGCTCAAAAACAAGAGCCATCCAGAAAGTACAGAACGTTTCACCATACACAGATATTCTTTAACGGTATACAGAAACTAAATATACACACATAGTTTGTCTCCTTTTCCACATATTAAGGCACTTGTACCTTGTCACCAATTTATATATACTCTCCATATACCATATGGCCGCCTGGCTATTCAACCAGGTCACGACGGCGTCTTTCTTGTGTTCATTATTTGCGAGGCATTTACCGGCAGGGTCATCCTTCAGTTTGGGAAACAGGCCCTCTGCTGTTCCTTATCTATATAAACGGTTTGGGAGACAATCTGAGCAGCCGTCTTAGGTTGTTTGCAGATGACGCTGTCGTTTATCGACTAATAAAGTCGTCAGAAGGTCAAAACAAATTGCAAAACGATTTAGAAAAGATATGTGAATGGTGCGAAAATTGGCAGTTGACACTAAATAACGAAAAGTATGAGTTCATCCACATGAGTACTAAAAGGAATTCGTTAAACTTCGCTTACACGATAAATCAGTCTAATCTAAAAGCCGTAAATTAAACTAAATACCTAGGTATTACAATTACTAACAACTTAAATTGGAAAGAACACACAGAAAATGTTGTGGGGAAGGCTAACCAAAGACTGCGTTTTATTGGCAGGACACTTAGAAAATGTAACAGATCTACTAAGGACACTGCCGGCACTACGCTTGTCCGTTCTCTTTTAGAATACTGTTGTGCGGTGTGGGATCCTTACCAGATAGGACTGACGGAGTACATCGAAAAAGTTCATAGAAGGGCAGCACGTTTTGTATCATCGCGAAATATGGGAGAGAGTGTCACAGAAATGATACAGGATTCTGGCTGGACATCATTAAAAGAAAGGAGTTTTTCGTTGCGACGGAATCTTCTCACTGAATTCCATTCCCCAACTTTCTCCTCTGAATGCGAAAATATTTTGTTGACACCGACCTACATAAGGAGAAACGATCACCACGACATAGTGAGGGAAATCACAGCTCGTACGGAAAGATATAGGTGTTCGTACGTTCCGCGCGCTATACGAGGTTGGAACAATACAGAATTGTGAAGGTGGTTCAATGAACTCTCTGCCAGGCACTTAAATGTGATATGCATATGCAGAGTATCCATGTACATACAGATGTAGATGTAGAGGAGAAAGTCCGAAGATGCCTGGTCCGGACTGTAAAGAGGATGCTCGAAGACGTCGCACGGGAATATCTCACGTAGCAACGCTTGTGTCTCCCGGGCATTGTGCGGACGTGCATTGTCGTGCAAATAACAGTCCCACCCACTTCGGCGGTTCTGGACAGCCCGAAAGAGACGTTCAAGGGTAGCACAGTGTGAATCACTTTAGACTGCTGTGTTGCGTGGTGCAACGAGTAGGACCTCAGACATCAGTTTTTGAGTTGATGCAGCTTTTTGAAGTTGTGTAGCTTGTGTGGCGATTGAGAATGACACTGCATTGACTGTCGCTACATTGTGGGGGTGTTATGTGAAACCACTGTTTCATCTCCTGTATCTGCTCAATGAAAGTGTCGGCATCCCTTTTCTAACGCTAATGGAGCACCCATTCTCGCAACTTTCTGGTTGTCCGCGAGCATTCATGGCACCAAGCGAGCACAGATTTTGTGGTACCCTAAGTGCTGAATGACTGTTTCGTGCGCAACAAAACAAGACACTTCCTGACATCTCTGTAAGTCCATTTATACATACGGTTGCGGGACCTCGGCTGTTCAGTATAAAGCGTCGAAACAGAACACCTTCAGGTGTCTAAATTTCCATTTGTCATTTTATTTGAGCAACCAGTTTCGGCGCTACATTACACCATCTTCAGACCCCCTGATCGACGTCTGGGAAAAGTCCCACGTCTGTTCCAATCAAAATAGGGGCCAGCATTCAGCGACTGGTATACTTATATTTCTGACACGGTGATCCCTTGGATCACTGAATTTTTGCCCCTATTTCAACAAGACCGGAGGTGGGATTCTTCCAACACGTCCGTCAGGGGACCTGAAGATGGCGCAATGTAGCGCCTAACTGGTTGATGAACTAAAATAAAAAATGGAAATTTATAGGGCTTGAAACGCCCCCTTTGGGAATTTATGAATGATTGTGCTGGCAAACTTCTACGTTATTTGATACAAAGACAGCTGAGTAAAATTGAACGTACTCAGACAGTTCTCTCTTTACTTATTCTGATCATCACTAAACTGGCACACAACGGTTTTTTTTTTTTTTTTTTTTTTTTTTTTTTTTTTTGCGCTGCGTAGTCTTGACTTTCAACATTCCCTACAAAAGAATGGCACTGACTAAGAATAACCTGTACCTTTCATGAATCACTCTACTCACAAAAATCTTCGTTACTCGAACTACTGTAATACAGCGAGCGCCAATACTGCCAGCCAAATAAATTCTAACTACGGAGGGCACTAACTACTGATAGGCATACTTAGCAAATGAAAGATTTTGATAGAGAACAAACAATGTATTTACCTTAATAATGTTCAAAAGTCATATATATATATATATATATATATATATATATATATATATATATATATATATATATATATATATATATACAAGTTCATGATATCCAGTCTTACAAATTTCCTCTTTCTGTCGGACACACGTCCATATCGACCGCTCTCAAAACTCTGACATCTCTGTCCCCACATCCACCACCGCTGGCGGCTCACCTCCAACTGCGCAGCGCTACGCGCTTTTCACATCCAACTGCCCAACACTACACAAGCGAATATTCCAACAATGAGTCCAACCAGCCACAGACTGCACACAACACAGTCAGTGATTTTCATACAGAGCGCTACGTGGCGTTACCAACATAAAAACATAAACAGCCAACTTACAGGCTTAAGGTGTTCTGATTCGACATTTTGCTTCCTGACACTGTTCAAGCACGTCGTTAAAAGTGACTCGTCGGTTGTCCACAATGATGCGTTCAATCTTTCGTTTCAGCGCAGCCCTGATGACGGAGGATCGTCCTGATCTCTCTTCATCATTATCAGCTGCTCTCCAGTTCTTAAACATTAGGACACTGTCTGCATTCATTACACCTACGCCATTGATGGTAATAAGTACTTGGTGAATGTCACAGGGTATCATATTTTCCGCCTGCAAAAAACGAATAACATTTCGCATTTAGCTGTCGGCGGGATTCGCAGTCGACGCAGCAATGGTAACAGCTATCTGTGCACTTACTTGACTTCGACTTACAACCGCATGCAGCAACTGTCTGCATCACACTCATCACCACTAACGAATGAGTGGCTACTACAATGAAGATGCGTGGACTGTATCTGCAAACGTTCTTTTAGTTCCTGGATGGTCCTAATATATACGAATGTTCTGCGAAGCGATACAATAGTATCATCCAGACATGCATCACTCCATGCATCACTCCAGACATGGGGCTGGCCACGCGTTCGCCCTGTTGCTGGGCGCTCCGGCTCGCTGGAGCAGCCGCCTGCGCAGCCACCCAACCCGCATGCCGCGGCCGGCTCGGGTCACGCCTTGGTTGGCGCGGCAGCTGCCGCTGCGGCCCGCTGTGCTGTGCTTTTTTCTGGAGGTCGGTCTCCGGCAGGTGTTCGGCATCAGGCGTCCGTGCCTCCGTCCGGCCAATGCAGCGAGCAGAGCGAGGTATGCCATACAGGCCAGGGCAGCCGGGGTACCTGACCAGCCTCCCACATCGCACCTGCTGCACGGTCTCGGAGCCTACGCGGCAGATCCGCTGCCGCCGGTGGTGACTACTGTCGCTTCGCGCCACTGCTTAAATACACTACTGGCCATTAAAATTGCTACACCAAGAAGAAATGCAGATGATTAATGGTTATTCATTGGACAAATATATTATAATAGAAATGACATCTGATTACATTTTCGCGCAATTTGGGTTCATAGATCCTGAGAAATCAGTATCCAGAACAACCACCTCTCGCCGTAATAATGGTCTTGATACGCCTGGGCATTGAGTCAAACAGAGATTGGATGGCGTGTACAGGTACAGCTGCTCATGCGGCTTCAACACGGTACCACAGTTCATCAAGAGTAGTGACTGGCGTATTGTGACGAGCCAGTTGCTCGGCCACCGTTGACCAGACGTTTTCAGTTGGTGAGAGATGTGGAGAATGTGCCGGCCAGGGCAGCAGTCGAACATTTCTGTATCCAGAAAGACCGTACAGGACCTGCAACATGTGATCGTGCATTATCCTGCTGAAATGTAGGGTTTCGCAGGGATCGAATAGAGGGTAGAGCCACGGTTCGTAACACATCTGAAATGTAACGTCCACTGTTCAAAGTGCCGTCAATGCGAACAAGAGGTTGTAACCTCCCCCTCACTTACCGACCTTAATGACAGTGAAAAAAGAAACCGCGTGTACCTAATGGGAGTTTTGGAAAAGCAATCGTCACCGAAGTTAACCTGTCGGTAAAGAGGGAGGAAAGGGTTACATCTAAATGAAAGGAAAAATGCAAATGAAACTGGTGGAAATTAATTTTGAAAAGGGGTAAAGTTAATAAAGGAAGTAAATGTGCGGCCGTTACGTTAACAATTAACTAGCGGTAATTAGATATTTGAGATTTGGGGGAAATCACGGTCGCCAGTCCTAAGGACAATTACTATAGTAACTGAAAAGAAAGGTTATTACACATATAATTAACACTAGAAGCGTGGCAACTGAAGGTTGACACGTGTAGTGTGAAAACTGAAAGTTTATCAGAAGTAATAAATTTCGCTACACTCTGACTTAATTTAGCAAAAGAATTAATAAAACCGGAAAATCGAAAGTTAATTTAGTGACTGAAGTTAATAGTGAGCTTTCTTTCTGAAGCACATCGAAATCCAGTAAAATACGGTTAGTCTTGGACTACCTCAACAATCATTTCAAAAGCAACTTGACTCTACGCAATCTAGAAACAAGAGATTTTACTTTGAACTTGAATTAAATGATTCTGAACTATTAACAATAGTAAAATTTAGTACGTACCAAGCTGAGCTGCAGTCACAGGTAAGCTAAAATATGCTAACAAAACTCGCACTCTAAATTTGTGCTCGTGTAACCTAAATATTGTAGCCAGCTACTGAACTTTGAAATTAAAGCAGTGAAATCTAATTATATTATTTTAATGCTGGCGTTTGAATTTCAACGACACTCGGGTTCATTTCGGAAAAGGAAGGGACCCTGCTTGGCAATGCAATTGGGACAATGAGCAACAAAGGTTCATGCTAAGTTGCTGTAATTTTGCGAGGCAAATGGAACAATTTGAAAAGCTGAGGTCTGCCATACAGTTCTGAAACTTTACGTGCTTTTAGTCTTCCTTGTTGGTTGATTGAAGGTTTGAAGCCGTCGATCGAGGAGGTGGCGACAGTCACTCATTGTCGGCCGTCGCTGTTGCAGAAGCTGGATGTTGGCGCGCCTTCTTCTCGACACGGTCACCAGGCGAAACGGGCTCTTGATGTGCGCCAGCTAATGCTTCCCGTCCGCGACACCATGTCAGAAACTATCATCGCGAGTCGAGAGCAATTACATGCTGCCAAACCCCGAAAGCGCGGCAACTCGCGGGAGCGTCACACAACACCTGCTCCACTCGCTACTCCCGCCAGACTCCCACTGCCCTGCCCGCGCTCCACGCGGCAGAGTTCACACTACCAAAGATCCTACACACTTTGATTCTTCACACGACTCATCGATGTAATCGTTCGATAGCAGTTTTCCCTAGGCAAGACCCAGCGTAAAAATACAAATAATATTTACGAAACAAACCAATTATACATCGACATGAGTGCATAAATATATACATACAAACAGTAAAACAATTACAATATATAAAGAGACAGAAATGTCATATCTTGAGGTAACAAAACAAGGAAAAAAAATAATAGTACAATAGATGGAAATAGGAGGATATGCATTTCCGGCGTTACACGTGCCCCACATTGTCTGAGGATGTTCGTGTAACGTAAACAGACTCAGAAAATGTCCCAAAAAAAAGAAACAGCGGAAATGCATATGCTCAAAACATCAACAAAATTTAGCATTCGTCTAATTAACCATAAACCAATTTGTAGACAATAATAATTGAGTGGAGACACTCCTAATCTTATTCCACTCTGTCATCTTGCACAAAATAAAACAGGTTGACAACATATCAAAATTCATAGAAAACATAGAAAATGGTTTAGCTATTCCAAAATCATTAAAATTCGTAACACTATAAGAAATGGAATACTATTTGCAAAATTGATCAGAGTACATGGTCATAAAAAACAGGTATATCAAAATACGCAAACTAATAATTAATTACATAGAATACACATATTTATGTAACCTTTTCATAATTAATATTCTCGTCATGTCCAATTAACGCTAAACAAGAAAATAATATACAGCAGATAAAATAAAACATAAATATTGACAGCAGAATCCTTTCACATCAGCTGTCCGGGAAGAAAAGCAACTCCACATTCCGTACTCGCGAGTACAAAGGATGCCGACAGCGGCACAAGAGCCAACAGCGGCACAAGAGCCGACAGCGGCTCGCCTCGCCAGTATTGTTGCGCCCGCGTGTGCGGCACGCTTGATCTCACTCGCCCTTATGACGGCGTTTCCAGAACGTCCGTTTCACTGAATTCTTTAGGAAAAACTCACTCCCGAGTAATCTCAAGGAGTCCCTTAATACTATCACAGTGGATAACTCAACACTGTCCATCATCACACGCATGTACTAGCCTGAAACTTAAAACAGCGTCTAAGTACATCAGCAATGACTAGGAAATCACATATTTATGGAATCTTACAGCTAGTTACAAAATCATATTTACATTGCTTAATCTACTGTGACTCAGCTGAAAACTTAAACTAGCAGCTTGGATTTTTAAATTGATTAATATTCAGTAACTCTTAAATCATTTAATCAACATAAATTACTTATTAATTACAACTTCTTTAATGACCTCTAGGTCAGGCAAAAGCATCGTCGCATGGCACATCCTTAAATCTTACACTCTATATCTACATACTGTGCAAATTACCCTATCTGTGGTACTAATCAATCCTTGGTTGGTACAATTTCAAGTCTACAATATTCCGTAAGCATTTGTGTGAGGTATACCAATGACTTTATATGGTCCATTATAAACAAACTTAAATTTAGAGATTTCATGGTCTATCTCGCTCGATTTCTCATGAGCTTTTACAAGTACTAAGTCTCCGATTGCAAACTTAGCAAAACGCGCTTTAGCGTCATGACGACGTATGCGAGCATCAGCTTTTAGCTTCGTTACTTCTCGCAAACGATCTTTTTTCACACCAATACTAATGTCAATCCGTGGAGGGAATTTGATTATCTCTTCCAATTCACTTTCTACACTTTTGTCAATGCCGAAATTCCTCATGTTATGGCAGTTCAAACTCATTCCTACGTCAATGTCATCCGGCCAGTTAACAATGTGTATAGGCTGGTATTGCCTATGCACACCGTCTCCTGCCTCGTCAAAACCAACTACCATTGTTTTATCTAGTGACATACATGTCAAAGTTTTGCTTTCGCAGTTAATCACTGCACGGTACTTTAATAGCCAATCTACCCCGATAATTACTTCCGTAGTTAAGTCTGGCACGACGACAAACTCTTGTTCAAATCGTGCCCCACATATCTCGAAGTTGACAAAAATCTGTTTTGTGACCGGTTTACTGGCCTTCCCAGTAGCACCGATAATTTTCACTCCTGTTACTGGCATAACTACGATGCCAGGTCTGTCTTTCAGTAACTCAAATATTTTCCCAGATACAGCACTCAATTCTGCCCCGGTGTCAATCAACACGTTTAGTTGTAGGTCGTGCATATTAACGGACACTACTATCTGTCTACACTTGTCCTCGACTGTTTCTTTATTTTCCCACAGTAAATCCTCGTCTATATCCAGGTCATTCCAGAAAAAACCATCCGGCTTTGATCCTAAATCCGATTTATCTGGCGGCTTTTTCAGCCTCTGTTCACATACAGTTTTAATTTCAACACGTTTGTCCTGAGGCTTAGTCTGTAGCGTCGCCTCCAATACCGAAACCTTTTCCTGTAACTCGTCAACTAGTGAGTGTTGCTTTGCTATCAATTCACTAATTGTCACCTTCGTTGATTCCTCTTTAATCAGATTGATCTCATCTGCCAATCTACCTGGAGACATGTGCCCAGTAGTATCTGCAATTACTTCCTCTAGATCTGCGCAACCCACACTGTTATCTTCTGACCGTATAATGTCAGCTCTAACCTCATACACGCTGTAATCTACGCGCTTTTCTACCAATCGTGTTCGGCTATCACTAAAATTTTCGTAATCTTTCTCCTTAATACTCTCGCAATGTTTAAATTGGATGTTCGCGTCGGATGGGTCGGCTACTTCTACCATTACAACTTTCGGTAAAGTCTGCCGGTTAGGGCCAGAACTTTCCGTTACTGCTTCAACATTCAACTCCTGCGGGACGAAACACGACGCATCTTGCTCGTGCTCCCCATTAACATCAACTATTTCTAGTAAAGTCTGCCGGTTAGGGCCAGAACTTTCTATCACTTCACAATCACTATCTTCCTGCGGGACGAGACGCGGCAAATCCTGCCCGCGCTCCCCATAAACACTTCTCCCGTACAGGCCCCTATAATCTCTTAGTTCGTCGTATAAGCGACCGAACTGCCTTAACCAGACCTCATCCCTCTCTGCATCTCCTCGCTCGATGACGGACGTTTTATCCGACATCTGATCTTCTTTCAACACTTGCGAATCATTCTTAAACTCAATCTCCAGTTCCGCTGTGGGTATTACAGCTGCCACTTTATAATCGATTTCCGGAACACTACTTAAATTGTTCTCACTGACAGTGAATGTACTTCCTACTGCCGTGTCTACAGCTGATCTACTACTTGTGGGCGCACTCCTTTCTCCTAACACTGGCACACTCTCCCGCCGTTCATTATTCCATACGGAATTTTCATAACGACGACACCTGGGTTTTCCCCTGTTATTGGGCCGCCAAAATTTCTCCACGCCCGGTCGGCCCCTCACCGGCGCGGCTAATGGTTTCCCTGTCTCGTCCCAGCAGATACGCTCCCCGGATACTGCTGAGGCGGCTGGTCACACCCTCTGGCGTTATTACTATTCTGCGCAGCCCGTATCACGCTAGTATGATACTGGTTTCCGTCATTCCGGTTATTATTTGCTTTGTACCGATTGTTATTACGGTCCGAGCCATTATTGTTATTGCTGCCATGGTTGCGGTATGCATTATTCCCATGGTTATCGTTGGTGTGGTTGCTGTGGTACTCGTTGTTGTTACCACGGCCTCTACCACTGTCGCGATTATTGCGCCAATTGTCCTCGTCCTCCACTCTTTCCAGGAAATCATTTATTGCCCTGTAATTGCTTCCTATGTAGCGTTTTGTATCATCTGGAAGCTTCATGAAGAGTTCCCAGACTATTTCGGATTCCGTGCGGCGATCACGCAAATATTCCAACTTGCGGATCCAGCCCTCACAAAACTCCCTCATCGAACCGCGCGAATTCGCATGGAAAGGCCTCGATACGACAAATTCGCGCCAGACACTTTGCTGTTTTTGCTCTGACCAGTATTCAGCCAGAAACAAATTTTTAAACTCGTCAAAAGTCAGGTTCGTAATGTTGAGGTTTAAGCCCCAACGCTTGGCATCACCAGCCAGCACATCAATAACCGCATTAATTTTTCTCTCATTAGTCCATGATCTGGGTAAAACTCTTTCACAATTCTTAATGAAATCCGTCGCGTGTATACCGCCTTTTTTCAAGGGGTCGAACCGCTCCTCTTTCGTCAACAATTCCGAACTATGTGCACAGATTGGCACATAGCTCTGTTTTTCATCAAGTTTCTTTTCTAATTCCGACACTCTCGTAATTACTTGGCAAGTGGTTGTCGCAAGCGTTTCCACTTCCCTCTTTTTCTCTTCGCAGGTATTAGCCTGCTCCCTCACTTTAGTGTCTACTTCGGACACTAAAGCCTTTAAAGTTTCCACCTTCTGTTGATCCTCTTTTTTCACTAATTGAATTTGTTCCGTCACCTTATTCTCGATGATCGGAGCAACTGCTTCTCCTACACTTTTCTCGATTCTGCTAATTTCGGAATCAAAACGAGTATTTATGCTCGCAATTTCCGCCTGAACGCCTATCATTTCCTGTTTAAGATTACCGATTTCGGTATTAATTACAACAATATCTTCTTTGATTTTATCAACTTTTGTATTAACAACTCCAACATTGTTGTTAACAACATTAATAGCTTTGTTCTGATTGTCTAGCTTTCGTTCAATCTTTTCAGACTGAGCTTCTTGCTTGGCAGACAGAGCTATAATTTCTGCCGATTGACTCTTGATTTCATTAATCAAAACATTCAATAAATCAGTTAAATTCCCGGAGACTACCGGTTTTACTTCCGTAGCTGGTTCCTCTATATATGTTCCCCCGTATTCATCATCAAGGGGTACAGATTTGATTTTCGCTTCCGATTCCGAAACATTTTCTAAAGTTTGGAATTCCATTTCTGCTCTTTGTTGCGTTTCGGCGGTCGCGTCTTTCATGCTAGCCGCCTGCCCCTGAACAATGGGAACCGCCGTGCGCGTTTCCCACTGTTCGACCGATTGTTCCGTATCCAAGTCTACCAAATTTTGGTAATTGTTGCCTTCACTCATTTTAATAATTTTCAATATAAATGACAAATCTCAAATGTAATTAGGATTACTCCCACTACTTATTCTCGCTGACGTAACGGCCTGTACGTAACCAGTACTTTGTTACGATATTTGCACAATGCAAACTTCGTGTCCAGAACAACCTCAAAATTGAAGATTGTCCTGTCACCAGGTCGCCACGTGTAACCTCCCCCTCACTTACCGACCTTAATGACAGTGAAAAATGAAACCGCGTGTACCTAATGGGAGTTTTGGAAAAGCAATCGTCACCGAAGTTAACCTGTCGGTAAAGAGGGAGGAAAGGGTTACATCTAAATGAAAGGAAAAATGCAAATGAAACTGGTGGAAATTAATTTTGAAAAGGGGTAAAGTTAATAAAGGAAGTAAATGTGCGGCCGTTACGTTAACAATTAACTAGCGGTAATTAGATATTTGAGATTTGGGGGAAATCACGGTCGCCAGTCCTAAGGACAATTACTATAGTAACTGAAAAGAAAGGTTATTACACATATAATTAACACTAGAAGCGTGGCAACTGAAGGTTGACACGTGTAGTGTGAAAACTGAAAGTTTATCAGAAGTAATAAATTTCGCTACACTCTGACTTAATTTAGCAAAAGAATTAATAAAACCGGAAAATCGAAAGTTAATTTAGTGACTGAAGTTAATAGTGAGCTTTCTTTCTGAAGCACATCGAAATCCAGTAAAATACGGTTAGTCTTGGACTACCTCAACAATCATTTCAAAAGCAACTTGACTCTACGCAATCTAGAAACAAGAGATTTTACTTTGAACTTGAATTAAATGATTCTGAACTATTAACAATAGTAAAATTTAGTACGTACCAAGCTGAGCTGCAGTCACAGGTAAGCTAAAATATGCTAACAAAACTCGCACTCTAAATTTGTGCTCGTGTAACCTAAATATTGTAGCCAGCTACTGAACTTTGAAATTAAAGCAGTGAAATCTAATTATATTATTTTAATGCTGGCGTTTGAATTTCAACGACACTCGGGTTCATTTCGGAAAAGGAAGGGACCCTGCTTGGCAATGCAATTGGGACAATGAGCAACAAAGGTTCATGCTAAGTTGCTGTAATTTTGCGAGGCAAATGGAACAATTTGAAAAGCTGAGGTCTGCCATACAGTTCTGAAACTTTACGTGCTTTTAGTCTTCCTTGTTGGTTGATTGAAGGTTTGAAGCCGTCGATCGAGGAGGTGGCGACAGTCACTCATTGTCGGCCGTCGCTGTTGCAGAAGCTGGATGTTGGCGCGCCTTCTTCTCGACACGGTCACCAGGCGAAACGGGCTCTTGATGTGCGCCAGCTAATGCTTCCCGTCCGCGACACCATGTCAGAAACTATCATCGCGAGTCGAGAGCAATTACATGCTGCCAAACCCCGAAAGCGCGGCAACTCGCGGGAGCGTCACACAACACCTGCTCCACTCGCTACTCCCGCCAGACTCCCACTGCCCTGCCCGCGCTCCACGCGGCAGAGTTCACACTACCAAAGATCCTACACACTTTGATTCTTCACACGACTCATCGATGTAATCGTTCGATAGCAGTTTTCCCTAGGCAAGACCCAGCGTAAAAATACAAATAATATTTACGAAACAAACCAATTATACATCGACATGAGTGCATAAATATATATATACAAACAGTAAAACAATTACAATATATAAAGAGACAGAAATGTCATATCTTGAGGTAGCAAAACAAGGAAAAAAAATAATAGTACAATAGATGGAAATAGGAGGATATGCATTTCCGGCGTTACAAGGTGACCGAGACGTGTAATCAATTGCAGCACATACCATCACGCCGGGTGATACGCAAGTATGGCGATGCCGAATACACGCTTCCAATGTGCGTTCAAAAATGGTTCAAATGGCTCTGAAAAGTATGGGACTTAACATCTGTGGTCATCAGTCCCCTAGAACGTAGAACTACTTAAACCTAACTAACCTAAGAACATCACAAACATCCATGCCCGAGGCAGGATTCGAACCTACGAACGTAGCGGTCACGCAGTTCCAGACTGAAGCGCCTAGAACTGCATGGCCACAGCAGCCGGCAATGTGCGTTCACCGCGATGTCGCCAAACACGGATGCGACCATCATGATGCTGTAAACAGAACCTGGATTCATCCGAAAAAATGACGTTTTGCCATTCGTGCACCCAGGTTCGTCGTTGAGTACACCATCGCAGTCGCTCCTGTCTGTGACGCAGCGTCATGGGTAACCGCAGCCATGTTCTCCTAGCTGATAGTCCATGTTGCTGCAAACGTCGTCGATCTGTTTGCGCAGATAGTTGTTTTGCAAACGTCCGCATCTGTTGACTCAGGGATCGAGACGTGGCTGCACGATCCGTTACAGCCATGCGGATAAGATGCCTGTCATCTCGACTGCTGGTAATACGAGGCTGTTGGGATCCAGCACGGTGTTCCGTATTACCCTCCTGAACCCACCGATTCCATATTCTGCTAACAGTAATTGGATCTTGACCAACACGAGCAGCAATGTCGCGATACGATAAACCGCAATCGCGATAGGCTACAATCCGACCTTTATCAAAGTCGGAAACGTGATGGTAAGCATTTCTCCTCCTTACAAGAGGTATCACAACAACATTTCACCAGCAACGCCGGTCAACTGCTGTTTGTGTATGAGAAATCGGTTGGAAACTTTCTTCATGTCAGCACGTTGTAGGTGTCGTCACCGGCGCCATCCTTGTGTGAATGCTCAGAAAAGCTAATCATTTGCATATCACAGCATCTTCTTCCTGTCGGTTAAATTTCGCGTCTGTAGCACGTCATCTTCGTGGTGTAGCAATTTTAATGGCCAGTGTAGCCATGTATGGAAGTGAAACATGGACGATAACTAGTTTGGACAAGAAGAGAATAGAAGCTTTCGAAATGTGGTGCTACAGAAGAATGCTGAAGATAAGGTGGGTAGATCACGTAACTAATGAGGAGGTATTGAATAGGATTGGGGAGAAGAGAAGTTTGTGGCACAACTTGACTAGAAGAAGGGATCGGTTGGTAGGACATGTTTTGAGGCATCGAGGGATCACACATTTAGCATTGGAGGGCAGCGTGGAGGGTAAAAATCGTAGAGGGAGACCAAGAGATGAATACACTAAGCAGATTCAGAAGGATGTAGGTTGCAGTAAGTACTGGGAGATGAAGAAGCTTCCACAGGATAGAGTAGCATGGAGAGCTGCATCAAACCAGTCTCAGGACTGAAGACCACAACAACAACAACAACAACAGTGTAAAATTTTACTAACCCCCCTTTACACGACTTTGATTGTCCTTTTTTTTTTTAAATCGCAAACCTCTATCTTAATGTAGTGTGAAAATTTCTTAATTTATACAGTATGGTAAAATAATAGATAAGACATTAAAAACAAGAGTGGAAGCACGTTTGTTCGACGTAAAACATGGCTTCAGAAAAGACAGATCACGGTATGATTTTCTTTTCTCATCGGCACAAGTAAGTGGGTATATAATTTAGATTACCAACTTACGTTTTCTATCCATTATGACGGCAGTTATCTGAGGCGAGCGACATGAAAGGGAAGCAGCGATTGGGAAGCGATCTATCCAATTTGTATATTGCGCAAGCAGTAAAGGAAACCAAAGAAAAATTTGGAGTAGGAATTAAAGTTCAGAGAGAAGAAATAAAAACTTTGAAGTTTGCTGATGATATAGTAACACTGTCAGAATCAGCAGTTGAACGGAATGGACAGCGTCATGAAAGGAGGATAGAAGATCAACATCAACAAAAATAAAACATAGACAACGCGACGTAGCCGAATGAAATCATATGATGTTGAGGGAATTAGATTAGGAAAAGAGATGCTTAAAGCAGTAAAAGAGTTTTGCTATTTGGGGAACAACTGATGATGCCAAAGTGGAAAGGATATAAAAGGTAGACTGGCCATGGCAAGAAAAACTTTTCTGAAGAAGAGAAATTTGTCAACATCGAATACAGGAAGTATTTCCTGAAGGTACTTGCCTGGAGTGCAGCCATGTATGGAAGTGAAACACGGACAATGAACAGTTTCGACAAGAGGACAACAGAAGCCTTCTAAATGTGGTGCTGCAGAAGGATGCTGAAGATTAGGTGGGTAGATCACGTAACTAATGACGAACTGAGGAAACAAAAAATTTGTGGCACAACTTGACTAAAAAAGGGGTCGGTTGATAAGACACATTCTGAGACATCAAGGAATCACTAATTTAGTATTGGAGGTAAGTGTGTGTTTGTGTGTGTGTGTGGGGGGGGGGGGTAAAAACCGTAGAGGGAGACCAAGAGATGAATACAGTAAGCAGATTCAGAAAGATGTAGGCTGCAGTAGTTATTCGGAGATGTAGAGGCTTGCACAGGATAGAATAGCGTGGAGAGCTGCATCAAACAAGTCTTAGGACTGAAGGCTACAACAACATTCGTTATGAAAAGGCGTTTGAGAAGATATAACGGAAAATATGGGAATCAGTAAGGGAAATGGGAATTCCAGCACATCTGATTACGGCAACTGAGTCATTACACAAAAATGGTAGATTATGTTAAACGACACATTAATGCGTGATATTTTTAATTTGTTGACGCTGTTATTTGCTGATGATCAACAAATAAAAAAAAAGTGACGGCACTTCAGAGCCAAATGGTTCAAATGGCTCTAAGCACTTTCATTTCTTTTCTTTCATTTTTTTATGTATTGATACATACATAACCCACTTTCTAACACTTTTGAGTGGGCGTATTAACACTAAACTTTGCTATTAGTTTTACAAAAGTGGTTTATTAATATGACCACACTTCCAAGAAAATAAACTAAATAATAGTATGTATCAATGAACGGCCTCTTAGCCTCTCTGGAATCCTCCCAGAGAGTTGCCCGTCCCTAGCCACGGGGAGGCGGGCCGCGACTACCAGAAAAACCACTCCATTTATATCATTCTTTTATTCTCTCCACCACCATATTGAACTAACTACAACTACAACCTACTGTAAGTCAAAGACTTAAACAAACAATATATATTAACATGTTTACATTTGCGCAGTATATCTTGTGCGCGCATACGCTATTTAACGTCTCCCAAGGTAGACTCGCTGAGCCTCCTTTGAGATTTTATCAGTTTTGCGAAATTGTCAAACAATTCGCCAATCCTCAATATTTCCTGAATATTTCTTGTTTTTGGAAGCTGCCTCTCAACTGAGACGGCCTGTTCGTATATTTTACAGTCAAACACTACATGTTCAGACGATCCCTCGTGTGCACCACAGTCACACTCTGGTGTTGGCCTTTTCGCTATTCGATGTAGGTACGTGGGATGGGGGGCTCTAAGCACTGTGGGACCTAACATCTGAGGTCATCAGTCCTCTAGGCTTAGATTTACTTAAATCTAATTAACCTAAGGACATCACACACATCCATGCCCGAGGCAGGATTCGAACCTGCGACCGTAGCAGCGGCGCAGTTCCGGACTGAAGCGCCTAGAACCGCTCGGCCACAGCGGCCGGCACTCATAAGAGTCAAAATTGTTACAAACTCAAAACTCATCTCCTTCCGAAAAGGCCGCGAAAGCCCTAACGGTACCGGCCGACCACCGCGTCATCTTCAGTTGATAGGCGTCTCTGGATGCGGATGTGGAGGAGCGTGTGATTAGCCTACCGCTCTCTTGCCAACAGCACTCGGCAGGTCCGACGGCCACCCTCTTAAGTGCTAGACAAGCCCGATAGCGCTTAACTTCGGTGATCTGACGGTAAAACCGTTGGCCAGAATTGTTATACATGGACAAATACTTGAGCAAGTAAGGAAGTTTAAAAACCTAGGTTGAAGTTTTAAATTTCCCAAGTTAGACGATGTAGAGCTAAAATTGACTAAATTCAAACATTTATGTGGAACCACACAACATACATTAAAGCAGAAACTACGGAAAGGAATATTAATTAAACTTTACAAGATAATAGCCTTGCCTTTGCTGTTATCCCCTAGGAAAGGTTGGATACTAACATGCTTGCGTAAGGGCCAGAAGTAGTGCAATGCATTATTGCCTTGTTCAATTTAGGAAGCCCTTTCTCTTGAATAAGCATCCAATTTTTTCTGAAATTATAATCATTTGCGTGTCTGTACATGTACATCACATCTACCAATTTCCGTCTCGTTCGGATAATTCCTTCATGGTGCAGCGTTTCTTTTTTTTCCACTAGAGTGTATTTCTGTGGTTGATGGTAAGCGACGCTTAAGGTGGTGTAGCGAGCAACAACACTGCAGAGTGGATAACTGGAAACTAATGTCACGGAGTTATTAAAGGGTTTGGGTCTGGCGGATGCCTGGAGAACGTTACCTGCCACCTTGTGTAGTGCTACAGCATTTTTTGCTGTGTACAGTAGAGGAATATTTCTGAAGCGATGGTTTTTTCTTATCACCATGACAATGCATTCTGTCATAAAGCAGCATCTGTATGGCAATGGTTTGTGGACAATAACATTCCTTAAATGGACTGGCCTGCCCAGAGCCTCTACTGAACACAATGACATAGTTTTGGGATGAGTTAGAAAGTCGACTTCCCTCCAGACCCCAGCGTTCAGTATCACTACCTTCTCAAATTTCGGCTTTTGAGGAGAATGTGGAAGAATGAGAAATAAAAACTTTGAGGTTCGCCTATGACATTGTAATTCTGTCAGCGACAGCAAAGGACCTGGAAGAGCAGCTGAACGGAATGGACAGTATCTTGAAAGGAGGATATAAGATGAACATCAAGAAAATCAAAACGAGGATAATGGAATGTAGTCTAAATAAGCTGGTTGATGCTGAGGGAATTAGTTTAGGAAATGAGACACTTAAAGTAGTTGAGTTTGCTATCTGGGGAGCAAAATAACTCATGATGGTCGAAGTAGAGAGGATATAAAATGAAGACTGGCAATGGCAAGGAAAGCGTTTCTGAAGAAGAGAAATTTGTTAACATAGAGCATAGATTTAAGTGTCAGGAAGCCGTTTCTGAAAGTATTTGTATGGAGTGTAGCCATGTATGGAAGTGAAACGTGAACGATAAATAGTTTAGACAAGAATGGAATAGAAGCTTTTGAAATGTGGTGCTACAGAAGAATGCTGAAGATTAGATGGGTAGATCGCATAACTAATGAGGAGGTATTGAATAGAATTGCGGAGAAGAGGAGCTTGTGGCACAACTTGACTAGAAGATGGGATCGGTTGGTAGGACATGTTCTGAGACATCGAGGGATCACCAATTTAGTATTGGAGGGCAGCGTGGAGGGTAAAAATTGTAGAAGGAGACCAAGAGATGAATACACTAAGCAGATTCAGAAGGATGTAGGCTGCAGTAGGTACTGGGAGATGAAGAAGCTCACACGGGATAGAGTAGCATGGAGAACTGCATCAAACCAGTCTCTGGACTGAAGACCACAACAACAACAACAATGAGGAAGAATGGGCTGCCATTCCCCGACAGACATTCAGACACTTCACTGAAAGTTTATGCAGCAGACTTCAGATCGTCATATAGGGATGAGGTTCAAATGGCTCTGAGCACTATGGGACTCAACTTCTGAGGTCATTAGTCCCCTAGAACGTAGAACTAGTTAAACCTAACTAACCTAAGGACATCACACACATTCATGCCCGAGGCAGGATTCGAACCTGCGACCGTAGCGGTCTCGCGGTTCCAGACTGCAGCGCCTAGAACCGTACGGCCATTTCGGCCGACCATATAGGGATGAGTTCAGATTATAAACTTACTTATATTTTCTGACCAAGCACTTTTCGCAATACGAATCCGTGAATCTGTATTAACTTCAACTTACCTGCCTGTCTGCGTGACACATACAGTATATTAGAACACACGCTGACAATGTCATTCCGTTACCTTCCGTTTTCTCAGCGCCTCCTACGATAGCAGTGTAGGTAACAGCAAGCAGAGAACTAATCGAAAACATTGATTTATTGTCCTGTTAACCTACTTAGGTAAACACCAGTAAAAAGGTCTCCCTCTCTGTGCGCTTATGCTCCATTTACTCGGCCCCTCCTACGGTATTACCGGAGGTAACTGGAGGTAGAAAACTGCTCGGAACTACGACTTACTCACTGTTACGGTTTCAGTGCG
This sequence comes from Schistocerca serialis cubense, assembly GCF_023864345.2. Taxonomy (NCBI): domain Eukaryota; kingdom Metazoa; phylum Arthropoda; class Insecta; order Orthoptera; family Acrididae; genus Schistocerca; species Schistocerca serialis. The sequence goes on along the minus strand of NC_064639.1, from coordinate 792,998,045 downwards.
CAGATTCGTTTATTCGTTTCACTGTGCAACATAGAGATGTACAAGCATAGAATTTTATGTCTATGGAAGTGTGTGAAGCAGAGCCTGTGGGGAGGAAATGTGGTTTGGACTGGTTCAAAAAGACTGTTAGGGTTGAGAGGAATCTGATAGTGCTACCACAGATCGACTGTCGCCAAGTACAGCGACCGAACATTTCGAGCAAATACGATAGGTATTAACACACAATCCACAGCTGTTTTTTGAGACTGATATCGAAGGAACTGCGGTACTAAAGATAGTGTCAACCACATTATTCTCAAATATTCGTGTAAGTGGAGGATATGGACCAGGAAAATTCACCAACGAACAGATGATGAAGTTCCCCGAGTATTTTATTGACATGTATGAGCAAGATTCATCTTGCCACGTCCTAAAGCCCATGCATTTACTGAAGAACTGACACTCAGATCATTAATTTAGTAAGCAGATTAGCGAAATAATTTATGAATATATTAACTACTTCGGTAAATCCTGTGGCATTAATAATGTTTTCGAAACAGGATAATATCATTTAAATCAAATAATGTTCATTGAAAACAATTCATGTATTTCCAAATGGTGGCCTTAAACAATTGCGGATTCAAACGAAAACAAAGATTAATAATTACAGCAGTACAACAGAGAAACGAAATAGGAACAGTGATGTAAAGTTTGTTTAAGAGGTCATTAATCGCCAAATTCTACAGCAAACATTCGAAGTCCTACAGCACTGTGTTTAACTCTACTAGAGAGTTAAATCGTGGATGAAGAGAAAATCTTCAATTTGCATGAAATATTATTAGTTTCGGGAATAACTGGCTTGGTTTCTAATTTTCGCGACCGTGTCAGCTTCAAATATTTCTTAAGTGCGTCAGTAGCGCTCGCTCTAGAAAATCGGACTTCACAAATTAAATTGCAAGCAGATCCTGAATAATTACTACAGTGAGCAGCGATCTCACAATCAGTGAAACAGCCGAAATGGCGGCTAAGAAAACTTCGGCCAAGTCTGTTACTACCGTTCATGCAGTAAGACTCACCCGCATTTCATTACAAAAACTGTCAATAACGTATAAAAAGGTTGATAATAGTATGAAATAATAAAGTATTACACAATGTGGAAAATAAATTTAGTGTTTATTATTGTTCATACGCATTTAAATACACTTGTACATTTTAACTGTACAAGGCCAAAAGGAAAAAAGGTAAAGAAAGGAAAGACAAGTGCAGTATGTCAGACAAAAGACGGATAATGTTTTACAAAGGTAACTTGGCTACTAAACTGATTATTCCAGACTTTACGCATTAGGACTATATGTTTCATATACATGAGTCTTTTCTTCATCGCAAAAATACATTTTATAGTCAGAGCGCTATATTCGGTCTAAAAATATAGTTTTACTAAAACGAGAAAAAAAGAGAAAACTACTAATATGTTGCTATACTGTCCCCTTTGATTTACGAGTGGATATAATGATGTTTACACTACAAAATCAAACTCGAAAATCTTTCACTAATTCCAGGCGTTTAGAAATGATAAATATTTATTATCTTAAACAGACCAAAAGATCAGATAAATGTTTATCTGTGATCAGAAATAAAGTCTTTCATTATTTTCTTTATCAGACCCACACATTGCTCAAATACATATAGATAAAAATAATGCTGTTCTTCATTGTTAGTTGGATCAATAGTTCTTAAATTTACACAATTATCACAATTTACACAATTAATTCCTCTGATTATTCAACGTTTAACACAAAAACACAAGTGCCTTGGTTACTGTCTTATTCTTTTTTTAAAAAAAGTATGAGATAAAATCTGATTACTCATCATATTCAAGTGCACTTTAACTGGCAGGTTCAACTGGATAAAGCCAGTGACGTGTGCGTTGGAGCGAAGGAGGAGGTGCATAGGACTGCAGACACGATGCTGAGGTGTCTCAGGACTCACCATCGGAAATACGTTGTTGTATGTTCCTCCTCATTTCCTTTGATAATAAAACAAATAATCACTGTAAGAGCAAGACCAACACATACTAGACTCAGTGTTAAGTTTTGAAGAAAAGGCAAAGTTCTGTGCTGCTTCAAGTCCCACAAAAAAATAAGATCGTATGAGGTCTCAAACTCTGTCGCCGAAACCACCCACAAATTTCCTAACTGCATTGAAAGCAAAAATACGAATCTGTTTTCAGCCAAAGCTACTCTGCAAACGAGCAGTTAAAGTATGAGCCCGCGCTCTGCAAAACTATTCTAACGATCGGCATCCAAACAAAGTTAAAGCGGAAAACTATCTAGCTGCTTCGTCGATTGCCGCTACTGAAACAGCCTCCAGTGGCGAAAAACTATTCATCAGAGACCAAAAAGTAAAACACCAAAAACCGAGTGCATGCTGCTCCAAGCGTTTAAATACTACCCGTGACGTAACACACTACTAAATCCATCTTAAATAATGAAACAAATACCTCTATTCAAAACTAAGACCATTTGCATTTATATACACATTGTTAGAAGAACCCCACGATTATTACGCTCATTTCACAACGCCTCATCACAAAAATCATGGAACATGCTACTAGCAAAATTCATAAGCATAGTTACATCCGGTTTTACAACATGAAAGAGTTATCTTAAAATAGCAAAATATATTTGACGACCGCCCTTTAGATTCATGTCGTTTTATTCCTGTTTTTTATCGTTTAATACATGCATCAGCATGGTTATTTTATTAAAAAAATTTATAAATGAGCTTTTATATGAATAGTCACTTAGAGTATATCTAATTGTTTACTGAGGATAGAAATTACCTTGTGATGATTAGACTAAGAACCAGATGATTCACGCTGCCTTCATTGCCTACTATGTGTGGTTGTCAAAGATTTATGGCTGGGGCACATTTATACCTCTATCTTTTACAATGCTCTGTTGGTATGCTAGTTAGACTGGGGTTAATTCTGTCAGACCGGATCTAGTAAAATGCTACTTTATCCTATAAGGGTAATAGGCTACGTGAAAAACCAACTGTTGCGCACACTAGAAACGTCATTTGACAAAATGGTGAACTCCTCTGGGGCTTAGCCTATTGCCATGGTTGGAGGACTTCAGCATTTCACTTGAATAATTTATTTTAATGGTTACTGTATGACAGAGTTTAATCTGGTAAACGTATGATTTACCGACACACTATGCAATTTACTGAAACATATTAACGTCGAGTTTACAAACAAGTTGAGAGTGAATTTTACATAAAATAAAACAATTATCAGAAAAATGAATGATTATTATGGTCGCCCTAAGCATGATGTTGGGCAATTACGGCTAGTATGGTGCCCAGACACATAAGGTACACGAAATAACTATTCAGCCCTGGTTGTAAAACTTTATGACTGTATAGACAAGAAAAGTATGAATCCGCACACAGCACACAATAGATCAGTAAAAGAAGGAGGAGCAGAAAGAATCATCACCAGATGGGTGAAGTCCAATAAAAATGAACCAGTACACAAACGAAAGATGGCTGGTTACGGAAAAAGATTCCGTTTTACACTAGATTTAAATTGCAGAAAACATGCACAGTAGTGCGTGAAGTATGTAGATCAAATTATGGTAACTGAAAATGGAAAACAGAAATCAACTCCTCTGGCCTCACTAAATCACTACACTACTGGCCATTAAAATTAATACACTACGAAGAGAAATTCAACCGACAGGAAGAAGATGCTGTGGTATGCAAATGATTAGCTTTTCAAAGCATTCACACAAGGTTGGCGCCGGTGGCGACACCTACAACGTGCTGACATGAAGAAAGTTTCCAACCGATTTCTCATTCACAAACAGCAGTTGATCGGCGTTGCCTGATGAAACGTTGTTGTGATGCCTCGTGTAAGGAGGAGAAATGCGTACCATCACCTTTCCGACTTTGATAAAGGTCAGATTGTAGCCTATCGCGATTGCGGTTTATCGTATCGCGACATTGCTCAAATGGTTCAAATGGCTCTGAGCACTATGGGACTTAACTGCTGTGGTCATCAGTCCCCTAGAACTTAGAACAACTTAAACCTAACTAACCTAAGTACATCACGCACATCCATGCCCGAGGCAGCATTCGAACCTGCGAACATAGCAGCCGTGCGGTTCCAGACTGTAGCGCCTAGAACCGCTCGGCCACTCTGGCCGGCGCGACATTGCTGCTCGCGTTGGTCGAGATCCAATGACTGTTAGCAGAATATGGAATCGGTGGGTTTCGGAGCGTAATACGGAACGCCGTGCTGAATCCCAACGGCCTCGTATCACTAGCAGTCGAGATGACAGGCATCTTATCCGCATGGCTGTAACTGATCGTGCAGCCACGTCTCGATCCCTGAGTCAACCATCTGCACGAACAGTTCGACGACGTTTGCAGCAGCATGGACTATCAGCTCGGAGACCATGATTGCGGTTACCCTTGACACTGCATCACAGACAGGAGCGCCTGCGATAGTGTACTCAACGACGAACCCTGGTGCACGAATGGCAAAACGTCATTTTTTCGGTTGAATCCAGGTTCTGTTTACAGCATCTTGATGGTCGCATCCGTGTTTGGCGACATCGCGGTGAACGCACATTGGAAGCGTGTATTCGTCATCGCCTTATTGGCGTATCACCCGGAGTGATGGTATGGGGTGCCACTGGTTACACGTCTCGGTCACCTCTTGTTCGACACTGACGGCACTTTGGACAGTGGACGTTTTATTTCAGATGCGTTACGATCCGTGGCTCTACCCTTCATTCGATCCCTGCGAAACCTTACATTTCAACAGGACAATGCACCACCGCATGTTGCAGGTCCTTTACGGGCCTTTTTGGATACAGAAAATGTTCGAATGCTCCCCTGCCCAGCACAATCTCCAGATTCTCACCAACTAAAACGTCTGGTCGATGGTGGCCGAGCAACTGGCTCGTCACAATACTCCAGTCACTACTCTTGATGAACTGTGGTATCGCGTTGAAGCTGCATCTGCAGTTGTACCTGTACACACCATCCAAGCTCTGTTTGACTCAATCCACAGGCGAATCAAGGCCGTTATTACGGCCAGAGATGGTTGTTCTGGGTACTGATGTCTCAGGATCTATGCACCCAAATTGAGTGAAAATGCAATCGCATGTTAGTTTTAGCATGTAATATTTGTCCAATGAATACCCTTTATTATCTGCATTTCTTCTTGGTGTAGCAATTTTAATGGGCAGTAGTGTATTTCCGAAGCTGGGAATGCGTATTGTAGGTGCGGCATTGCCGTGGCTGCAGTTGAGGACGCTGCGGCAGAGTGGCATCCCCCCTTACTGCGGTGGTGAGGGCCGATGAGATGTGATTGCGAATCTCGCATCTCATTATCTTCCTGATTACCGATGTCAGGCCCGAGTAAGTATAAAGTAAAACTTCGAAGACTCGGCAGAAGGCTGAAGTCGAGAGAAGCACGGTGGAGCGCAGAGTTCGAAACAGAACGAGCATCCTAACGAGACTAGCGAATACACTATCATAGAACCATGATTCGAACGAGAGTGCTACTCTTGATATCTTTCCTTCAGATCTCGGAAACGCAAACGGTAAAATATTTCTAGCCAGCCCCACAAAGGGCCTAAGTGCTCCCGCAATACGCCACGTGGAACGCCTTTAACTAGCTTCCATGATCGAGCAAAAGACGTATCTGCCAATGATGTTCCCGTTTTTATGGAACCGATAACCAAGTGTCGCCCTCGTTCCCATGACCATACTTGTTTGTCGAAAATTCTTGAGATTTTCTAGAGCTCCGCAGAATACTCCCACGGACAGGGCAGAGTTCGGAAAATTCACAGACCCACTTGCGACCATACATTTAGCTTCTGGAAACAGTTCCGGAGACTAAAACATAGCGGGATAGCAGCAAGTGGGCAGCTGAGGACCCCACCGAAAGTCTGCTGGCAAGCGGAATTCTCATCCCTACGCTTACTGATTTCCCGTTCTGCTACTGAGGACGCCAGTCGATCGTTCTACCGCACATTGTTCGACGTACTTGCAGGATAGTCCCTGAAAGGTTTGCTCGGCGGCCCGTGGGGTCTGCTAATGTGAAACCTGCCCTTTGAGTGACAGGCAGCTCCTCAGGTGTGTCCGAAGTTTTCTACCTGTATCTGTCACCAGCGAAGAGCAGTTCCCACGGTCCAGACCAGATACAGTAAAGGAAAAAGCTACTAAAAGAATTAAATGTTAGATTAGGTAGAAACAGATGAGTTATCTACACTGCTACAAGCTACGTCCTGACCACACGTGCAATAAACGCACGTTACAAGTGAAAAGTCTACAAATAAAAATTGAATTGGAAAATGAGAGAAGCAAGAGACTTGCAAGCAAATTCGGCATGCTAATAGGGTAAAATGTAAGGAGAACCGCCTGAAATAGGCTGCCGCCTCACAACTTATTGCAGAATCGTGCTTGAGATTGCGGTTCTTGCTTTTATTGTGCAATGTTTGTATAGTCTCACGTAGTTTCGATGAAAATGAAATATCTATCTCATATTTTGTTTACTGTCGTTTCAGTTGTGTCTCGTGTCGCCAGTTAATGGCACCTCCTCCAGCTCTCTCTCCACGAGCTGACTACTCGTATTGTGACAAATGTCACCCAGCGATTGTTTTATACACACTTCGTACTTATCTGATGGTCAAATTTAACATTATCTCATCTGTCCTACAGGATTATGAAACTATTTTAATTTCTGCAAAGCTATTCTGGTATTGCATAGTAGTAGCAGGCACGTGTGTTACCACCAGTGAATGGTAACGAAGTGTTAAACAGTTGGCACACAAAGACTGAGATCTACTGAAATTGCATTTAGGCACATAACACAACAACAACGCAATAATTCAAGAACGTATGTTCACTATAAGCAGCGATACCGTGATGATGTTACAAACTTTCAGGGCTCACAAAGACACGTAAATGCATCAATCTGAGATAATGGACCCTATCCCAGAAACAACCGAGTCGAAAGGTATAAACGAAATGCGGCTCAGATTCCGCCTTACGCTCGCGCAGCGCTCAAACTATGGATCCATCATCCGAACACTGATCATGATGACGTACAGAATTCCCGCTAAATACTCCCCAGTAACCTCAGATAATTTCCACTGACAATGGATTAGAAACGGCTCAGAATGGCTTCCCTCAGCGTCAGTGCAGGCGTGGCATTTCGCACAGAGTTGTGTCGTATCTGTTCTAACACCCCTGGTGTCTACTGAACAGTCTCGCAGGCGGCGAGAATTCATGTCAGGAGATGATCTTCAGTCTCGACAGGTGCCTCGTATACTGGACATTTCTTATAGCCCCACAAGAAGAAATCAAGTGAGGTGAGGTCAGGTGAACGTGCTGGCCACGAAACAGGACCTCCTCTGCCTATCCACATTTCAGGGTATGTCTGATCCACGTGCTCACGAACCTTCAGTCCAACGTGAGGTCTGGTTCCACCTTGTTAGAACCACATCCGTTGCGAATAACAAGTGATAGTATGATAACCTGGATAGTATGTCTCAGATAAATACTGTCTATACTGACACATTTAAGCGGGGAGGAAGAAGAAGCGTGTCTACTACGTAATCATTGACTATGGCTGCCCACACGTTGAATGATAATGTGTGTTGATGGCTCCTCACAACTATGAACCATTGGCTGAACACGACACGAGGTCCGAAGACAGCAGAAGACAAAGCATACCTTTTCTGTGGACGGCAGTGGAGTAGCCGCATTTCCCGTAGTATTCGCCACTCAATACACTGAGAAACATCATTTCAAGTGCAACTGATCGAATGCTGATTACAGGTGCAGGTGCCTCATCCACTTGAGCAAGTGCTGCATCTGCTAACTCGGGAATCGATGTTGTTCGTCGTCCTATTCGCTCGTTGTATCGTGGTCCAAAGCGCTCTTTTTCAATTTATTGTTAGAACAGTTTTGGAAACATGTGGAGAGCCTGATGTCTTCTACGCGCATATTTGGTGCTGTACAGTCTTTACGATTATCTACTGCTTCAGTTTGCTTGCCCATACACGAAAACCATGCATGCAAGTTCCGTCACTGGGTACAACTGTGTCTGGATAGAGCAGATCGACGTTAGTGCTTCAACTTGTACACTATTGGCCATTAAAATTGCTACACCAAGAAGAAATGCAGATGATAAACGGGTATTCATTGGACAAACATATTATACTAGAACTGACATGTGATTACATTTTCACGCAGATTGGGTGCATAGATCTTGAGAAATAAGTACCCAGAACAACCACCTTTGGCCGTAATAACGGCCTTGATACGCCTGGGCATTGAGTTAAACAGAGCGTGGACGGCGTGTACAGGTACACCTGCCCATGCAGCTTCAACACGATATCACAGTTCATCAAGAGTAGTGACTGGTGTATTGTGACGAGCTAGTTGCTCGGCCACCATTGACCATACGTTTTCAATTGGTGAGAGATCTGGAGAATGTGCTGGCCAGGGCAGCAGTCGAACATTTTCTGTGTCCAGAAAGGGCCGTACAGGACCTGCAACATGCGGTCGTGCATTATCCTGCTGAAATGTGGGGTTTCGCAGGGATCGAATGAAGGGTAGAGCCACGGGTCGTAACGCATCTGAAATGTAACGTCCACTGTTCAAAGTGCCATCAATGCGAACAAGAGGTGACCGAGACGTGTAACTGATGGCACCCCATACCATCCGCCGGGTGATACGCTAGTATGGCGATGACGAATACACGCTTCCACTGTGCGTTCACTGCGATGTCGCCAAACACGGATGCGACCATCATGATGCTGTAAACAGAACCTGGATTCATCCGAAAAAATGACGTTTTGCCATTCGTGCACACACGTTCGTCGTTGAGTACACCATCACAGGCGCTCCTGTCTGTGATGCAGCGTCAAGGGTAACCGCAGCCGTTGTCTCCGAGATGATAGTCCATGCTGCTGCAAACATCGTCGAACTGTTCGTGCAGATGGTTGTTGTCTTGCAAACGTCCCCACCTGTTGACTCAGGGATCGAGACGTGGCTGCACGATCCGTTACAGCCGTGCGGATAAGATGCCTGTCATCTCGACTGCTAGTGATACGAGGCTGTTGGGATCCAGCACGGCGTTCCGTATTACCCTCCTGAACCCACCGACTCCATATTCTGGTAACAGTCATTGGATCTCGACCAACGCGAGCAGCAATGTCGCGATACGATGAACCGCAATCGCGATAGGCTACAATCCGACCTTTATCAAAGTCGGAAACGTGATGGTAGATATTTCTCCTCCTTAGACGTGTCATCACAACAACGTTTCACCAGGCAACGCCGGTCAACTGCTGTTTGTGTATGAGAAATCGGTTGGAACCTTTCCTCATGTCAGCTTGTGTGAATGATCTGGAAAGCTAATCATTTGCATATCACAGCACCTTCTTCCTGTCGGTTAAATTTCGCGTCTGTAGCACGTCATCTTCGTGATGTAGCAATTTTAATGACCAGTAGTGTAAATACGGACTGCAGTCTACTACCACATTACAGACGTTATATACCAAGATTGCGCATGCCACTACACACTACGCTGTCTGCATTGGATTAGCTGAGTTATTACGCAAACCTCTATACCTAAGTACTCATCTGGATTGCCTACCCTACACTCTTAGAAACAACAGTACCGGTACACGTATTCACTATAAGACGTTTCAGAGCGGTTTTCCTCATAAAATTCGATTCTGTCGTTTCCGGACCAGCGTCCCATACCTCAAATCGATACGTTTACCCTGCTCCATCATCTCTAGAAGTTTGTAACCTCATCACGGAGTTGTTCTGTATGTCGATACCGATCCCATTAGAAATGGAGCACCGAAAATAAAGTGAGCATAAAGAGCAGGCATTGTAGGCGCTATGGGCGTGGGCACATACACTCAGAACATGTGTTAGGTAACTCTTCAGTGTTTATAACAGGAGCGATATATGATCAGACACATATTCAACAAGCGTTCTGTATGAATATGGTCATCACCATAACTGAAACAAGTACAGTCTTGATACAGGCAATTTCTGTGAGTCCGTTAACATTAATTATTCTTGGCCTGTGAATGTTAAGAAAGCCCTACAGTATGTAGTATCTGTCGCTGGAGATGGCCAATTGTTAGGGAGGTAAATTGAAATCTCTTTCTGCCTTTCGGTGGTGATAATTATAAAAGGGCTAGATAGGGGGACCATGCTCATCAATAGTGATCAATCACTAAGATCTGATGCAGGGAACTTTGCGGTACGGACAGAAGTGTGTAAGAAGTACAGGTAATACGTAAATGAAAATTTCTATTTCAGTTTTTTCTTTGGATAACATATTTCCTACAATTAACGTCAGTTATTTGTGTATAGCGGCCACCCTCGGACACTGCCACAGGCCGGAAAAAACAGCCGTGTGCAAGGAAAAGTATGTGACACTCGATAGATTCTCACCAAGCAGGGCAGCCGACCAAGACTGGAGGAAATACCGTGTTCCCAAACGTAAGACCCAGTATAGCGTATTTTACGATCGACGTGCTTCATCTAAAGGATAAAGTGATAATTTTGTGTATGAATTATTTAGTTTTATGTTCTTACGAGTTGTTGTTTGTGAGCTGCAGGAAAGTAGAAATATATCCGTAAATATTGGCTATTGTGAAAAATGGTACATAACGTTTAGATTGCTTTCAGCATTAACAGAACGTGATTTGATTTTCCATACTTCAAGAAGACGCCTCGTATAGTGCCATGAAATATACCAACAAAACTGACTGTGAACAAAACTCAGTGTTCAATAATCTCTACTGCTTAACATCGCAGAGGATTATGAAGAGACCTCCACAGCTTAAATGACACAACCGAAGTCGAACTCGCATCTTTCAAACCGAAAATTTGCTACACACGGCAATTTATAAAGTTCTGATCTCATAGGGAATACACCTACAAGCACGATTCATGTTGAAAAGATGAAACATGGGTCAACAATGATTTGAAGAGAGGGATGTAGTCAGCTTAATCATCCCTCATCTGTTTGCAACCATGGCCACTCGAGAAGAAACTCAGTAAAGCAGATAGAGATTCCTTCACCCACGCACCGTCATCTGACTCTCCAAAGCACTCGTGTAGCCCTGAGAAATCTGAGACGCATAGAAAATGTCTAGCCAACTCGATACGTCTTGAAACAGCAACCAGTCACAAATGTTTTGAGATAATTTATTATATCCAGTTAGGCAGTCCAAAAGCCATTATAAGATTGTCTTCAGATGATAATGTACTACAGTAACTTTCTTGCGGAGAACGTGGCCCCAGTCGCAGGAGTTACTAGAAAATGTGTTGTGAGAGTGTCCACTCTTCCCAGAGAAGGGAACAGTATTTAGACGCATGAGCTTTTACTAAAACTGCACAGGCAAGTTAACAGCTCCATGTAATGTAAAAAAAAAGTATATACTTACGTCTACCATCTGATGATAAGACAGAAGTGGTACGAAAGCTAATTGATTGGACAGCAAATAATTTCGAAGGATTGTTTTGTGACGTAGAAGTTTCTACGCAAACCAACCTCTGTAATAGACCAGAGCCATTTGAGTTTTGTTGCTTTACCTACGCAAAGAGTACAGGGTGCACATAAAGTCCGGGAACACTTTCAATTTTTTGTTGCACAAGAACTAAACATTGTACAGATGTCATACATACTGCATTTAGAAGAGAAACTCTTAAAGTTTTTTTACAAACATTTGATATGCGAACCATGAGTGACCCGGCAGTTGTCAATACGGCAATCGCATTCTTGCCATACCCGTCCCAGCATGGCATCGTCGACTGTGGCAGTCGCTTCCCGTATTCTCTCCCGGAGCTCTGCTACATCACGTGGCAGAGGCGGTACGTACACCAGATCTTTAATGTGTCCCCACAGAAAAAAGTCACACGGAGTGAGATCTGGTGATCGGGGAGGCCATTTCATGAAACAGCTGTCCCCTTCTGTAGCACGACCGATCCATGGATGCGGCAGGTCCGTGTTCAGGTACCCACGAACTTCACGATGAAAATGGGTTGGAACTCCATCCTGCTGAAAGATGAATGGAGAGTCCGATTGCATTTGAGACATCAGCCATTGCTGCAACATGTCCAAGCAGGAATATCCAGTGACGGTGCTATCTGCGAAGAAGAATGGCCCGTACCGCTTTCGACGTGACATGGCACAAAAACATTTACCTTTGGGGAATCATGCTGAAATTCAGTGCAATTGTGTTGATGCTTTGTGCCCCTGATTTGTCAATGATACCTTTTCACTTTCCCATTAATGTGAAAAGTGGCTTCGTCGCTAAAAATTAAGTAATCAACAATGCCATCCCCATCCTCGTTCAGTTGTTGCAACTGCGAACAAAACTCCAAACGCTTGTCTTTGTCCTCGTCATTGAGCTTCTGCACTAGCTCCAATTTGAATGGTTTCATAAACAGTTTCTGTCGCAGGACTTCCGACACTGTCATTGGAGCCATTTCGAGTTCAGGGGATGCAGGGGATGCACCGATTTCTTTGGTCTCCTTATGAATGTCTCTCGTACGCGCTCCACATTCACTTCACTCACACTGGGACGTCCGCTTCTCTTTGCCTCGCACAAGCAACCCGTCGTAACGAATTTGTTGTGCCAGTGGTAAATGGCCTTCCTTGTTGGTGGCTTCCTACCGTACTTGGTTCAGTCTAAACATTCATCGACAGCTGTAGCACACTTGTTTTGTCGAACTCCAACACACAGAAAGCTCGCTCCGCACCTGAACTCGCCATGTTTGCGACTAGTGCTGACTATTGGCAAATTGCCAAACTACGCTGTGGAGGTACCCACGAAAAAAAATTTTTCATGGTTTCTCTTTAAAGTGATATATGTATGATATCTGTAAAATGTTGGGTTCTTGTGCAATAAATAATTGAAAGTGTTCCCGGCCCCTGTACATTATTGCAGCCCTCTTATTCTCTGCCAACGGCGTCATATGGATGCAATACAGAGGGACATGGGATCAGCACACTGCTCTCTGAGCCGTTGTCGATTTTGTAGATCTTGAAGCTGGTACTTCTCGTTCAGGTGGCATCACGAGAGTGACTGGTCCTGAACCAAACTTCTCACCGAGGAAAAATCCCTAGCAGTACCGGGAATTAAACCCGGGTTCTCCGCAGAAATGATGGCCACACAGCTATGGAGGGTTAGGCAACAAGAATACCCAACACTCAGTACACAGCATGCACAACAACATTAACATGAACTAATAAAAACGCCAAGGTCGCTACGAGCCCTCCCCCCCCCCCCCCCCCCCACCCAACATCGGATAAGCCAAGCTACGTCGGATAACACTGCTTTTTGTTAAAATTGTCACACTCTCACCGACAATAAATTCGATTAACTTTTTGAAAGCGCTAGTTATATCTTACATTGAACATTTGCACTAAAACAGCTAGGCCACGAATTATTTCCAGATAGGGAAACCAACACCAATGCTGCGAGGCAATTTATAGACAAGATATAAGCAAATGTTGTGCACCACTATGATCAGACCTATCAGCCAGCTTGCGAGTGTCACGGGAGAAGTCTTTCACGTCCGTCACCCACGACTACCCAGGGCAAAGAATTTTTCTCGTTCGGCATTGTCTTCTGAACAGCTAGCACCATCAGTCAATCAGGAGATAGTACCTCCTCCCACGCCGGTTTAAATTTAATGTGATTTTATATTAAACAGTCAATTACAAAAGTAATTAATTTTTCCAGATGACTCTGATTAAATATGAATCAGTTTTTATTCAAATGGGGCATAAATAATTGACATGGAGACCTGTTATTCGTTGCCTCAGTGTTTGGTGGACTCCGAAGTTTTTTAGACGTGCAAGGGTGCGCATCCCCATGCGATCAACGAGTGGGCATGGTAGTGCTTCGTCGGAAACATCCGTCGGGCCGTATTCCATCTGTTCATTCACGAAGAGCTACTGTGTCTCTTGCCTTGGCCAGCCTTTCTGGCCAACTTTGCAGTCCTGCATTCGCCTTCACGTCAGTTTTAAGCATATCACCGTTGCATGTCAAGCTCCAAGCTATAATTCGATGAACTGCAGATATCATCGAATAGTCGAGCAATATACAATACCATATTTTATCATCAGTGATTCTTAAAGCGAGAGATGCAAGAACTACTTCAAAAAGTTCCCGTGATGCTCTCCTAGCGATTCCAGTTAGTCACCAGAAATTACGTGAGTTATAGCGCAGGAAAGTTGTTTTCATAATTTTACAAAAGTTTTGTTGTTAAATTTTCAAAAATATGAAATAATTACTGAACATGTACACTAACGATTGAAACTATGCAATTTAATAAGCAAATGAGTATAAGATCGTTTTGTATTGGTTGATTTTCGGCTATGATTATTGTTGGTTCTGTTGTCATGTTGCGGATTCCAAGACGGCGTGTCGGGCAGTATAGAGTACTTGGTATTCCTTGACTACACAGATGCTGAGAGAGGAGATTACATTAGTGACAGCTGAAAATAGACGAAGAGAAAACGGTTAATTTCTACTATACAAATAAATAATTTTTTAGGACTTTGTTTTGACGTTAATAAACTAACACATTTGTTACCGAATCAAATAACTGTTTTGATAATATACAGCTATTTCAAGAATCTAAGTTAAGAGCAATCTGGGAATGGTATTAAACAAACCGCCCTATTCCATATTTCCGGACTATGCCAAATTAACCTAGAAGTTAGGCTCTTTAAAACTTTTTAAAATTCTATAAACAGATATACGAACACTTGATGATAAAATCTTCTCTGGTTGACAGCCGAGTCAATGTGTTGTTTTCCAGCAACGTTTCAGCAAGTTTCTTACTTGCCATCTTCAGGCGAAGAAACGTTGCTGGAAAACAACACATTGACTCGGCTGTCAACCCGAGAAGATTTTATGAACGAGACTCACCGAGAAAGCCTGCATTCTCATAATAAAAACACATATTGCCATCGAGTTGCAGTTTATGATAAACTGCGTTCGAGAGCTAAGATTGAGTTCATTTTGGAAATACAGCAACAAACGTTAATGGTATTCCATAAGAGGAGAACTTAATCCATTTGTATACGAAATCGAGTATAACTTTAGCACGGAGATTCTGCATACCTATGAGTCCAGGCTGTCAGATCGTGTCCCTGTGAAAATTTTGGCGCACTATTGCCTGACACCAGTTAACAGTATTACCGAACAACTATCTGAAGATTTGATTCTTTCCAAAGCGGAAAAATGGTCAAACTTCACAACAATTCTGAGGTTTACTTCTAGCTAAAAGGCACTCAGAGCCCTGTTCTCACATTTCCCAACGTAAAACCATAAGATTTATTATACATATCAATATTTTTGCCATTGCTTGGGGTAGTGTGATCATTTCGGAATAATTTACTCACCAGGAACAACAGCGCTGATAGCAGCAACAAAAACAGCAAAATCATCGCAAGAATGTGGCTGCGCGCAACACGATACTGAAAGTTTACCGTCTAACCTCCTTGGGGAGGGGAGCTTGAGAGCGCTAGCTAAAGAGCGTGCCCTTTCTGTACGATACTAGGCAAGGGGCTGGAGGGCTCACACGCTGATGTGTGGGTCCCTGCATTCTGTATCTTTTATTTTAAATGAATTCCTTTAACTTGACTTCTTTGTGATTTTTAAGGTATGTTAAAGATTGATGACAATTGATTACGTATTTATTTTAAATATTATCACTCGATTTTACAGCGATTGCAGCAATTGTTCCAGTTTACAGATATTACAATTTTACAACTTATAGCTCGGGTATATTACATAGGAATCTGCACGCACTTTTCTACGGGCAAGACGGAATTGCGTTGGCCAAATGTATACCACCAAAGCCTCCCAATATTTTACATAGGACATCCACTACGTGAGGAGGATAACGGGCAAACTGGGGACCAGATACATTAACACAGGGGGTCAAATTTCCGAAATTAAACGAGAACCTTCATTTCCTTACACAATCCGAAGCTGGAAGTAAAAGAATTAGTACAAATATTCAGATACCTCTCTTCCATGCTTGAACATTGAGACAGACGCACTGAGGGCACGTCTGCTCACTTATCCGTATTCTGTAACACCTCCACGAATATGGCGGGCACCCGGAGGTCTTCCTGGGCCGCGGTGGAGGGGGTGGTCGAACCACTTGGCCGTGACCAACCTCTCCACCCCAAATCTTGTGACACTGGACAGTCTTTGACTTTTACCTGCCTGTGCTGTCTGTCTGATCCCCTACCCAGGAGTAAGGTTGGCACTACTATACTACAGAACTACTTCCCAACAAAGATTTGGCCACGCTTTACGGAAAGGTGTGAGGAGGATTAGGAAAGTTCAGGTGCAGATTCACATTCACGTACAAGAAATGTATAATACACGACACATATAAATACGTATTATGAAGCCTGACACATTTCTTTCCACCCGTCCACATGGGTTCTGTTGCACTCGCGGCCGGCCGCGTCGTGTAATAAAATTGGCTGCGGAGCCGCCTCTGCTTCTATTTCCCGGTGCGAGCGAGCAGCGAAACCTGCTGCTTACAGAGGGGAAACTACTGTACCGTTTCAATACCAGTGCTCTGGGGTAGTAGAGCTCAAACCTAGCCATGGCGGTAGAGTTCTACCTTCGCTCCCCAATACTACTGACGGCGAATACTTGGATGGTTCCTTCTACGAGGCCACAGCCGGCTGCTTTCCACATCCTCATGCAGTTGAATTTCCCCCATGCCTCTAGTTAGCTCAGTTTCGTTAAGACGTACAACAGTAGTAGCATTTACCGCTCAGTACAAATTTCAAATGTTACGATCTGCGAAAACCCCTGCTCTAGAGCCGCTGCATCTGCTAGGGCAGGTTGACGCATCGCTTTACACGGGCGAGCGGCGAAGCTTTGGGCTACAAGCGGCCGTGTCATTACACGGGACGACTATTTTTCATGGGGGCTCGCCGTAAAAAAATTGGCCGTAAAGTGAGCGGGCGGGAAAAGCGAATACGTGGAGGAGCAGCGCTTATCGAGCTGACAGCGAGGCTGCCATAACGAGGACGTGGTAATACTTTAACCTTTAGAGCGGCCGGCGGAGTCGCCGGATCCTGCCCGTAAGCCTCCTTAGTGGCTCTAACCTCAAGTAGATAGCATCTTATTTCTTACGCGCCCATCAACACACTAATTCAGTCATATTTCCAACGTGTTTAGAAAAGCGTCTACAAGATGAACACAGAGCACGGCACGTATTATGCAAACAAGTGGTCAGTGAGGACAATGTCACCATTCTCGATGCTTTTATTTCAAGGCAAGACTGCTACGTACAACTAGAGTCCCACATAATGGTAATATCGCTTCCTTAGTAAACACGGCCACATTTGCATTAATCGTCGTCATTCGTCCAGAACACTATCTTATGAAAAGTACCCACACACCTATTAGTGGACATTAATATGCTGTGTGTCCATCCTTCGTGTTCGTGACGCCTTAAACTCTGCTGGCGGCACTTTAAATGGGGTGTCTGAATGTCTATGGGGGAATGTCAGCCCATTCTTCCTCAAGAGCCGAAATCACAGAAGGCAGTGATGCTGGGCGCTGGGGGTCTGGAGCGAGATCGACGTTTTAAGTTACCTCACAGGTGATCTATTGGGTTATGGTCAGGACTGTGGACAGACCACCCCATTTTAGGAGTGCAGTTGTCCACAGATCATTGCCTCACAGATACTGATTTATGACTGGGTGTACTGGCATGCTGATACCAATAATCATCGTCCCCGAACTGGTTCCCTACTGTACACAGTACACATTGCTATAAATGTGTTCCTATCCTTAAGTCCCAGAAGGGGAGGACACCCTAAACAAAAATGGTTCAAATGGTTCTGAGCACTATGGGACTTAACTTCTGAGGTCATCAGTCCCCTAGAACGTAGAACTACTTAAACCTAACTAACCTAAGGACTTCACACACATCCATGCCCGAGGCAGGATGCAAACTGCGACCGTAGTGGTCGCGCGGTTCCAGACTGTAGCGCCTAGAACGGCTCGGGCACCCCGGCCGACCCCTAAGCAACCACCGTAGATATCTTCACAACAGACGTGTGCAGTGTCCCCCTCCGATACGATGATATCTAAGGAAACTAATTTGATATAGTGGTTCCTTTAGTAACCACAAACGACTGGTTGGCTTATCTACGAGGGTTGGAACTTTAATAGTGGCAACTTTAATAGTGGCAACTATTTATTTACAGCTCGTACGAAGTATATACGTGTTTCAAAGTTTTACTGAAGTTCACAGTAGTTACCGGTATTGTGTATAACCCGTTGCCAGCGATGTGGAAGTCGAAGGATACTCTTAGCAGTGCCAGTTGTGTTGACAGTTCGAGCGGCGCGGTCTATAGCCCAACGAATTTGCAGCAGTTCTGAAGCGAATGTCGTGAAGTGTTTCCTTCAGTTAAAAAATCGAGCAGTACTCAGAAGGGCTTAAGTCAGGGGAGCGCAGTAGGTGGTGTAGCACGTAGCAGCCCCATCAATCAAACAAATCAGTAACAGCTTGCACTGTACGTTCTTGAACATTGTCCTGCAAAATGATGGTCAGGTCCTGCAGAAAATGTCATCACTTCTGTCTCTATGCTGTTCATTTTTGGAACACAATCTACGACCAGCTTAGATACAGAAGTGATGACACTTTCTGCAGGACCTGACCATCATTTTGCATGACAATGCTCAAGCACGTTCAGTGCAAGCTATTACTGATTTGTTTGACTGATGGGGCTGCTAAGTGCTATACCACCTACTACACTCCCGTGACTTAAGCCCTCGTTGAGTTCAACTCCATTTCTAAACTGAGGGAAACACTGCACGGCGTTCCTTTCAGAACTGCTACAAATTCGTCGGGCAATAGACCGCGCCGCTCGATGTGCCAACACAGCTGGCACTGCTAAGAGTATCCTACGACTTCCACGTCGCTGGCAACGGGTTATACACAATGCTGGTGACTACTTTGAAGGTCAGTAAAACTTTGAAACACGTTTCTATTTTGTACGAGCTGTAAATAAATAGTTGCCACTATTAAAGTTCCATCCCCCGTAATTTCGTGTACAGGGGACTGAAGAGAGTGCCAATGATGCAATGAATCTTGCAGCATAATAAAAGTATTCCATAAATTTACGGCTACTCGATATCTGTTTTCTGCAAGTCATCGATCAGCCGCAGTCCCAGACTTCCATTTATGGGACATGGAATTTCACAAACTTAACACAAATGGATTAGACGATATTATGTCACAACTACTAATAGCCTTGGGAGAACCAGCCATGAAAAAACTCTTCCATCTGTCGTGCAAGATGTATGAGACAGGTGAAACACCCTCAGACTTCGAGAATGTGATAATTTCAATTCCAAAGAAAGCAGATGCTGACAGATGTAAAAATTATCGAACTATCAGTTAATAAAGGAGTCACGGTTGCAAAGTGCTAACACGAATTCTTAACAGAAGAATGGAAAAACTAGTAGAAGCCGACTTCGGGAAAGATCAATTTGGATTCCCGAGAAAGGTAAGAACACGCGAGACAATACCGACCTACGACTTCTTTTGAAAAAGAGGTTAAGGAAAGGCAAACTTACATATGAAGGGCTTATTTTAATAGTGGTACAAGTCCATTACCTCCACTTTTCTGCCTATAATGCATCTGAAATGAATGATCCAAATAAACAGAAAGAAAGGTTCACCTCTAGCAAGAAGCCATATGCTTGAATATTTCTGGTATCTCAAGTGCAGATTTTTCAGTGCTCATTTAACTTTAGGACTCTGTATCTCAAAATGAACAAAAATGGACTTGTACCACTACTGAAATAAGCCCTTCATATATAGCATTTGCAGACTTAGAGAAAGCTTTTGACAACGTTGAATGGGAAACTTTCTTTCAAATTCGAAAGGTGGCAGGGGTAAAATACAGGGAGCGAAAGGCTATTTACAATTTTTACAGAAACCAGATGAGAGATAAGAGTCGAGGAACACGGAAGGGAAGCATTGGTTGAGAAGAGAGTGAGACAGGGTTGTAGCCTGTCGACGATGTTATTCGATCTGTGCATTTAACAAGCAGTAAAGAAAACCAAAGAAAAATTTGGAGTTGGAATTATAAAGTTCAGGGAGAAGAAATAAAAACTTTCGGGTTTGCCGATGACATTGTAATTCTGTCGGAGACAGCAAAGGACTTGGAAGAGCAGCTGAACGGAATGGACAGTGTCTTGAAAAAGAAATATAAGACGAACATCAACAAAGGCAAAACGAAAATAATGGAATGTAGCAAAATTAAATCAGGTGAAACAGGGGGAATTAGATTAGGAGACACTAAAAGTAGTAGATGAGTTTTACTATTTGGGCAGCAAAATAACTGATGTTAGCCGAAGTAGAGAGAATATGAAATGTTGGCTATCTACGGAAAAAACACATTTCTGAAAAATATAAATTTGTTAATATTAAGTATAGATTTAAATGTCATGAAGTCTTTCAGAAAATAATTGTATGTGAGTGAAACATCGACGATAAACAGTTTAGACAAAAAGCGAACAGGAGCTTACGAAATGTTATGCTCCAGTAGAATGTTGAAGGTTATATGGGTAGATGAGGAGGTACTAAACAGAATTGGGGAGACAAAAAGTCTGTGGCACAACTTGACTATAAGAAGGGACTGATTAATAGGACACATTCTGAGACATCAAGGGATCACCAGTTTAGTACTGGAGGGAACTGCGAGTGGCAAAAATCGTAGATGGAGACCAAGAGATGAACACAGTAAGCACATTCATAAGCGGAAGGATAGTTATTCGGAGATGAAGAACTTAGCACAGGACACTATAACATGGAGTGCTGCATCAAACCAGCCTTCGGACTGAAGACTACAGCACCACCACCACCACCACCACCACCACCACCACCACCACCAAAAACAACAACAACAGGAAATGGCCAATCGAAATGCTTACATTCTGCTAAGGAGGCTCATGACACTAAAGCTTTTACCTTGAAATAATGACGTGGAGCGGTTTGGAGATTGCGAAATGGAATAGGCAGCCGACCGACCTCTGGGTGGTGCAGGAAGCAAGTTTTCTACCCACTGGAATGACGGTGGTGTGGTGATATCTATTTCTGGAGTTTGTAGTCAGTGACCAATAAAACTGTTCTCTCGGAGTGGAAAGTTTAGAAAGTTTTCGGAAGTGCGTAGCCATGCTCGGTCGCGGTGAGCGTCTTCATAGGTATCGTCCAAATTTAGGGCTTGGCCAGAAATTAAAGTGATATAAGTGGTAAAGCTTTTAGAAAATACAATATTTTTGCGCGGATCGGACAGTTCGTGGGCGTGTTGTGTTAGCGTAGTCTCAGGCAGAGGTTGGTGCAGCAGAAAGAGTACAGTTTAGTAATCTGAGGATCGTGGGATTGAATTACTATGAAGAAACCTTTCTCTTTATTTTTTCCAATTTTTTCGTTACTAACATTGCAAAGAAACTGAAATAATGCTCAACATGCTGTATTTATTAATATTTTCACAAAAATACGTTTTTCATATTAGATGCATTGTGCTGCCACCTACTGCCAGGTACTCCATAGCAGTGACCTCAGTAGACATCGTGAGGCAGCAGAATGGGGCGCTCTGCGGAACCCACGGACTTCGAACATGGTCAGGTGATTGGGTGTCACTTGTGTCATACGTCTGTACGCGAGATTTCCACACTCCTAAACATCCCTAGGTCCACTGTTTCCGATGTGATAGTGAAGTGGAAACGTGAAGGGACACAAGCGTACAGGCCGACCTCGTCTGTTGACTGACAGAGACCACAGACAGTTGAAGAGGGTCGTAATGTGTAATAGGCAGACATCTATCCATACCATCACACAGGAATTCCAAACTGCATCAGGATCCACTGCAAGTAGAATGACAGTTAGGTGGGAGGAGAGAAAACTTGGATTTCATGGTCGAGCGACTGCTCATAAGCCACACAACACGTGGCACTATCACAGCACAGGCCTACATTGATGTTTTAAACACCTCCTTGCTTCGCACTGTTGAAGAGCAATTGGGGATTGTGATTGCATCTTTGAACACGATTGAACACCTGTTGATAATGTACGGCCTTTGGCGGAGTGGTTACTAGACAATAACATCTCTATAATGGACTGGCCTGCACAGAGTCCTGACCTGAATCCTAAAGAACACCTTTGGGCTGTTTTGGAAGGCCGACTTCGTGCCAGACCTCACCGATCTACATCGATACCTCTCCTCAGTGCAGCACTCCGTGAAAAATGGGATACCATTCCCCAAAAAACCTTCCAGCACCTGACTGAACGTATACCTGCGAGAGTGGAAGCTGTCATCATGGCTAAGGGTGGGCCAACACCATACTGAATTCCAGCATTACCGATGGAGGGCGCCACGAATTTGTAAGTGGTTTTCAGCCAGGTATCCGGATACTTTTTATCACATAGTGTACATACGAATGCATGTTTACGTAACTCATTACGGTGAAATAATATATGTTTCGCGTAAGTTCAATGAGCATTGTTGTTCGGTAAGTAGCCATGTGATATTTTGCGTACCTTCGTCGATGTATGCAAGAACGTGCGGAGACAGGGGACAAAGATTCGATTAACCAGAGTGGGAGGCATGGAAACGAAGACACTCCTGCCAATGTTGTTAACAATTCCTTACGCAGAAACAATCGAGAACTGAAAAACCGCCTGCTGAACAGTGTTTCTATCATTCAGTCGCTTTCGATCAGCCATGGAGAACAGGAAAAAGAAAAGTTACACGCTATATCAGAAAGCAAATTCATACGAGAGGTTGATGCTAATACACACAAAACAAAATCTGAACTTGCTTCAGAACTGCCTATACCATACTATGTACATCAAGAGAAACAGTATTTTGAACAGGTTTTTAAAGTTGGGTGCAAAATCAGTGAAACACAGCAGTCAGCAAGAAGGGAGATACGTAGATTTGGAAACGGCACAGTTTACATAGTTACAGCAAAAACGGGATGAAGCTTTACCGATCAGCAGCAAAATACTGAAAAAAAAGGTGACAGATTTAACTAGAAGCAGGAACATCACTGCTGATTTCAATGCTTCATCAGGATGGTCACAAATTTAAAGAATGTCATAGAGTCACAGGGAGAACAATTTCCGGCGAAACGAAAGCTGTGGTCGACGTCACGGTGCAGGACTGGATTGGTGAGATTCTGCCGGATATGTTAAAGGATTACAGTATCAACACCAAAACATCTGCAGCTGTGACGAGAGTAGTCTATTCTACAGCTCCTTCCGAGTAAAACATTAGTTGAAAAGGGCGACGCATACCATGGTGGGAAGAAAAGTAAAATTCGCGTGACAGTTCTTGTCGCCACGAATGAAGATGGATCTGACGATCTTACCCCACTTGTTACAGAAAAATCTGAGAATCGGAGGTGTTTCGAAGGTGTAAAGTTGAAACCAACTGGATACGAATCCAATAAAAGTTCTTGGATGACTATGATTTTAATGGAACAGTACTTAAAACTGGACATTAGAATGAAAAATTTTGGTTTATGGAGTTATCTAAGCAGAGCGTGCCTTTTCTCTGGCGGGGGTATTGTCTCGCTATTTAATGTCTACTGTCCCCAAGCGCACCTAGTCAGGTGAAATGTAGCTAAGTGGGAAGTCGATTTTCGTGTTACATAGGAAGTAGTCACGTGCAACAGCGTCCATCACAAACAGTCCGACGAATTTGCTAAAGAATCGACTGTGAGTTTAAAAGTATTACATCGGTTCGTAGGCTAACAGTAGCTTGTTGTCTTATAAACGCCTTCTCACATATCTGATACCAATGCTCAGAGAAAGGTTGTCATCGCACCGGCAAGAGTAATGGTCGAGGACATCTGGAATCGAAGACAGTCACTACGTTCTAATTCATCCCATGATGCCAAGACTACCATGGTAGGAGGAATTTCGCGAAAATTATAGCATGGCTGAAACTTAATCATCGGAAGTTAAACGGAAACACCTATAGGCTCAACTGAAGCACCACCCCGCTATGTGTTTCGTATCACTTGAACACACTTGCATGTAATCTTCGGGCACTTGTTCATCAGATCCCAAGCAGCCTCCAAAGGTTCTTAGCATCCAACGACATAGCAACGCATGAAATACTCGATTTTGTCAACAGTGCCAACATCCCGCTACACGTTCTTGCGCTACTAATCTAATGCTCTTCCTAACTAGAACGCCAGAGGACGACCAAAGCACAACTAACTGTACTCCGCACGATATTGTACGCTCAGCCTTTGAATGTCTGACACTAGTATCTCATATGTGTATGTGCCTGAATACTGGTGTATCGATACATATGGCTACAGTGCCGAAATCTGGTTATTGTATACTGTTCTCATGTTCTGTCTAGAGATATTTATAGACATGCATAAATATTCAATTCTCTGTTCGCAGCCTTCGAAACAATTCTTATATAACCTACAAAATAACTTCTTATTGCTACTTTAGATACATATTCATTAATATGGATTGACTTGAGAATATACTAAGTGTGTAGCAAGGGTGATTTATCATTTCTTATTGTATTATCATTAGCATTTTTTTACCATACTACGTCTCTGTACTCTGTGTTACACTTTCATCTTGTTTACTCGTTTCAGCATACTGTGGATGTTTTGTTAAGCCTACGAAACTTCGTGTTAGGGTATGCATTACACTAATGTATACTCTGAATTGTCAAAACAAACTGCAGTATAACATTTCCAGTGTTGAAATGGCTGTATGGACGTTCCGAAAGCCAATAAATTAAAAAAATTATGATTCTGTTAATGAGCAGAAAGGTGCGCGAAATAATCTACCATATTTGTGAAAGAAACAGCATCGTGGTTGTTGTCAGTAACTTGTCAGTGGCTCATATTGCTATCACCGGAAAAATGCTCCTATCGGAACAAAAAAAAAAAAGTCAAATATACTCCTGTTTGCAAGACTGACTGAAAAGTGGGATGACAGGTGCTTCATTCTACATTTCTCAGCAACTTTAAAATTGTTTCCAAAATTTTTGGCATGCGAACGTACTCCCGCTCTTTTTAACATGCAACTCACCTCTCTCTTCCACAAGTTGCCCTACCTGTACCTCGCTCACACCCCCTACTCCATCGCTGTAATCGCTCTTGCCCGTCCACTCCCACTTGACCATTCTCACTCACTCAATCACCTTACTCACTCCCATTACCTCCTTGTGTCTCTCTAAATGCCACAGTCTGCTGAGTCACTGCCACAGCTCCCTTCGTTATGTCCTACTGCTGCTGTCTCCTCTTATTGCCACTGTCTCCAAAACTGGTTCAAATGGCTCTGAGCACTATGGGACTTAACATCTGAGGTCATCAGTTCCCTAGAACTTAGAACTACTTAAACCTAACTAACCTAAGGACATCACACACATCCATGCCCGAGACAGGATTCGAACCTGCGATCGTAGCAGTCGCGCGGTTCCGGACTGAGCGCCTAGAACCGCTCGGCCACCACGGCCGACTGCCACTGTCTCCCTCTTGCTCCCACTTACTGCTATTATCTCATTCATTCATTCCTACTGCTATGTCTCTTCTCATTGTCACTATCTCTCGTGCTCGTTGTCATTATCATAGACTCTGCCTCTCATTATCTCTGGCCTTCTCCTATTTACATATTCTCGTTATTCCTCTCCACTAGCACTGTCTCTTTCACTCTTTTTCCTAACACTGTTCTGTCACTGTCAACTATGTGCCAATGCCACTGTGTCCCTCTCTTTCTCTCACTCTGCCATTGTCTCCTTCGCCCTTTCCACATCACAACCACTGTCTACTATCTTGCAACACTTATTATTTTTCTGTCTCTTTCCCACTGCTGCTGTCTCCTCCTCTCTCAGCATAAAAAAGCGTGATATATTCGCTTGACAAAATGTTTGGGAAAATTCTTAAAGATTCTGAGGACATTAGAATGAGGCAGCTAGTACACACAGTTTTTCAGAGTCTTTAAAACAGGAGCACGTTAGCCTTTTTGTGCTCCGATAGTAGCGTTTTTCCGCTGGTTCTCTTTTTTTCCCTACTACAGCAGCATATGTAACTCATACGTAAAGAACATTATGGTTCAGTTAAATTTAGATAGTTTACTTTCGTGAAATTGAAATAATGCAAAACTAATTTTGCATCTCAGACCGTATTTTAAGTGCACAAAGATTTTCTACATGCTTCGGTATTACACCATGGGATTCCCAGAACCCTTCTGATAATAATGGAGACACTTAACAACATATTTCTCCGTATTACGTCATTTTCTAAACTATGCTTTCGCCTCAACCCGGATTTTACGTTACAATTACGGTAAATTCGAACCTCTGTATATCGTAAACGGATAAAGATATAAAAAAAAATTTCAAGTTTGTTCGAGAACAGGATATGAGGAATATATGAAAAAATATCCCTGTGCTGTGAATAGCTGTCTTGGAATCCGCGGCTAGGTTTTGGTACCAAAAAATCATGTTTTTGAGGTGTTTCTCGATAACGGATAAAAAGTTGTGAAAACGGGAAGATGGCACTTCTAGATAAATGCCTAGACAATATACCGTTAAAATTTGATAAAGTGCTGCTGACGTCACAAAAGTAGTGAAAAGTGTTTTTCTCGGGTTTGCTCAGGAACCGCTCATGAACTAAATGGTGCCTCCATAAACCTACTTAAGGCCCACCTCAGACCATATCTAATGCAAGAAGAACGATATCTCATGCCTACCGACTTGAACAGATACGAAACAGCTTCTGTGAACGATGATAACCTGTTAAATTTATGTGCAAATGCAATGCAGTAATGGTTACTCCAGCATGAATTTGATATGACCTTCACCGTTAATATAAGAGTGGATAAACCTAGGCATTGTTTGGGAGTGTGCTACGTGCCCAAAGGACCATAAAACCATATAGCATTGATTAGTACCGTTATTATTTCAAAGTAACACTTTTTCATTTTCTAACTAAGAAACGTTTGGCGCTCTAATAAAGAGAACCGCACCATGAACGAATCATCAGAATGGGACGGAAATAAGAGACGTGATGTACGAGTACAGACACGCGAGTAATCGCCGCCCCACCACGCTCTAAGTGTGCCGCATATGACAACCAGAGGGTTCCTGCTATGAAAAGAAATGGCGCCCAAGACCATCATTCCTGGTTGTCCGGCTGCATCCGTTTAGTTATCATCTGCGGCAGCCTCACAGCGCAGCGGTATTTCAGCGATATTCTACGGCCAGTTTTGTTGCTCTTCACGGCAAGCCATCCTGAGCTTACATTCAGCAAAATAATACCCACCCGCTCACGGCTGGTTGTCTTCGTGCTTGTCAAACCCTGTCTTGGCCAGCAAGGTCGTCGGATCTCTTCCCAATGAGAACGTTTGGAGCATTTTGGGCAAGACCCTCCAACCAGCTCGGGATCTTGACGATAAACTCGCCAATTGGATAGCATCTGGCACGACGTCCCTCAGGAGGACATCCAACAAGTCTGTAAATGAATGCCAAGCCGAAGAACCTCTTGCGTAGGGGCCAGAGGTGGACCATTACGTTACTGACTTGCTCAATTTGTGAAGCACTTTCCCTTAAATATCAATCTTTCTGAAAAGGCAATAATTTGTCTGTACATGTACCTCTCATCTGCTGATTTCCGTCGCTTTTGAACAATTCCTTCGTGGTGCGCCGGTTTTCTTCTTTTTTTCCTTTCTTTTTTAAGTTTAAGAGACACGTGTCCATATTAGGCTACATGGTCAGGTGTTCTCTCCTCAAAATTAATAAGTGAAATAAGATACAGGAGCTTTACCGTAGTTGGATTGCTGCAGGGTACTGATTAGTGGTGTAGAAGACGTGATTACTGTAACCCTGTCTCGCGGGTCGAAGTGAGGAGGGCAACCTTTATTTAGCAGGATTAATTCGGGTCCGCCAACAAACGTTTCGGGGGAACTGTGAGGAGCAACACGTCGAGTGATTTTTCTCGCACACTACACGGCACTAAGAGATCTGGCACTATGGACGCTGCGCGTGTGGTACTTCACAAGACGCTGCGGAAGCACATACACTACGCTTTTATGATGATTCCTTCACACTGAAACGTACAGGGCTATTACAAATTATTGAAGCGATTTCATAAATTCACTGTAGCTCCATTCATTGACATATGGTCACGACACACTACAGATACGTGGAAAAACTCATAAAGTTTTGTTCGGCTGAAGCCGCACTTCAGGTTTCTGCCGTCAGAGCGCTCGAGAGCGCAGTGAGACAAAATGGCGACAGGAGCCGAGAAAGCGTATGCCGTGCTTGAAATGCACTCACATCAGTCAGTCATAACAGTGCAACGACACTTCAGGACGAAGTTCAACAAAGATCCACCAACTGCTAACTCCATTCGGCGATGATATGCGCAGTTTGAAGCTTCTGGATGCCTCTGTAAGGGTAAATCATCGGGTCGGCCTGCAGTGAGCGAAGAAACGGTTGAACGCGTGCGGGCAAGTTTCACGCGTAGCCCGCGGAAAATTGGCTCATGCCACAACTGGAGACCGACAGCGCCGACTTCATCTTTCAACAGGATGGTGCTCCACCGCACTTCCATCATGATGTTCGGCATTTCTTAAACAGGAGATTGGAAAACCGATGGATCGGTCGTGGTGGAGATCATACTCAGCAATTCATGTCATGGCCCCACGCTCTCCCAACTTAACCCCATGCGATTTCTTTCTGTGGCGTTATGTGAAAGATTCAGTGTTTAAACCTCCTTTACCAAGAAACGTGCCAGAACTGCGAGCTCGCATCAACGATGCTTTCGAACTCATTGATATTAGTAAATCTCATGAAGGAGCTCATTTACAAAGGCTGTTGAGTTAAAATTACTAAGGGAGCAAAGAACAAAAGCTCTGAGTTCATCGCCAGGATGATGTCGAGGTAATTAGAGACAGCATAAGCACGAACAGGTGAAGATGGTGAATTAAAACATACGTGGTATTGAGTAACTACCCCTTCCTTCATCTTGCATGGCTTCAAAGTCCGGATACGCTTAACAAGAGCCTGCATGTAGTTCGCAAACTGGCAACTGAAGTCATACTTATCTTCCTTCTCTGGATTGTGAATATGATGATAGAATGATATAGGACTGTTTGGGCGAATAACTTCGAGATCTTCAGAGCCCGCAATAAAATATGCTGAGATGAGTGTGATTAAAATGGCTTAAAGTTTATAAAATAGTTCCTTTAAAGTTCTTTTGTGCAGATAGACAGTAACGTGCGCGCACACCTACTCACACACCCACACACACACACACACACACACATACATCTACATCTACATCTATACTCCGCGAGCCACCTTACGGTGTGTGGCGGAGGGTACTTATTGTACCACTATCTGATCCCCCCTTCCCTGTTCCATTCACGAATTGTGTGTGGGAAGAACGATTGCTTGTAAGTCTCCGTATTTGCTCTAATTTCTCGGATCTTTTCGTTGTGATCATTACGCGAGATATATGTGGGCGGTAGTAATATGTTGCCCATCTCTTCCCGGAATGTGCTCTCTCGTAATTTCGATAATAAACCTCTCCGTATTGCGTAACGCCTTTCTTGAAGCGTCCGCCACTGGAGCTTGTTCAGCATCTCCGTAACGCTCTCGCGCTGACTAAATGTCCCCATGACGAATCGCGCTGCTTTTCGCTGGATCATGTCTATCTCTTCTATTAATCCAACCTGGTAAGGGTCCCATACTGATGAGCAATACTCAAGAATCGGACGAACAAGCGTTTTGTAAGCTACTTCTTTCGTCGATGAGTCACATTTTTTTAGAATTCTTCCTATGAATCTCAACCTGGCGCCTGCTTTTCCCACTATTTGTTTTATGTGATCATTCCACTTCAGATCGCTCCGGATAGTAACTCCTAAGTATTTTACGGTCGTTACCGCTTCCAATGATTTACCACCTATGGCATAATCGTACTGGAATGGATTTCTGCCCCTATGTATGCGCATTATATTACATTTATCTACGTTTAGGGAAAGCTGCCAGCTGTCGCACGCGCGCGCGCACACACACACACACACACACACACACACACACACACAGAGAGAGAGAGAGAGAGAGAGAGAGAGAGAGAGAGAGAGAGTAAAACTTCTGGCTATGTCCGTTCTTAGAAGTTGAGTAGTTGAAAATGGAGACATAACCAACAAAATATTGATTAAAAGATTATGGCAGATATATGTGACTGGTGAGTAGAAAGAAAAAGACTGAGCCAGCCACATTGAACCTCCAACCCAAGAGACTTTAAACTAGAGTCCTCACAATGGATAAAATTCTAAATACCCTGTAACACTCGTCCCATCATTAGCTAAAACACAAAGAGGTCCCCACTCACGTTAGACGCTGACCTCTGATCCGAATATAAAATGCTCTGTAATAAAACATGGCTCTGATGAGTCGTACGCAGAGATATCACATACTGGGGGATCTTCTCGCTGGAGAAGGGAACTAGGAATACCTTTTGTGAACGTATGCAGTTTACCGAAATATTATTCCGTAGGATGCAATAGTGACAATAACTAAAGACAAAGAGCCCCTCAATTTTATGTCCGTGGCAATATGATGGTGGCGAAGACAACAGTATTGTGGCACAGACCAATACCCTGAATGTGATACTATCAAGAAATATTTACATCTACTTCCTATCCTGCCAAGTATTGTAATTCACTAATTTTTTTTATGATTTGCCGTAATAAAATTATTATTCAAGAACTCTCTCTCACAAAATCTATACGCTGCGATCTATTTTAAACGATCAACAATCTTATCTATATTCATGAGTTGATGCAAAATACAACCCTAACGCTAAATCTTTTCGTTGAATTCCAGCCTTGCACACTGGCCCCTGTGTCTCCTGTAAATAGGATCAGTCACAACAGTACATGAGCAGTAACGAAATACATACGCAACACATTTTGCCACACCAAAATCGCGGTTCTTAAACATCAAGGTATGGGTTAACTTGCTGATAAAGTTCACATTTACATTGTTCCGTTTGCAGACGACAAGCTATCAATGCGGGCCACCATACAGATGGTCCCAGAAAACAATACAATATAAAACCAAGGTGAGAACAAAAACGAACAAAAACTGTCTTTAGACCTCATTTACCATCTGCGACATAATCACGAATATGAAAAGTGATCCAATACTATCAAATTTTTCTTTATTCCAGACTTTGATCAAAGACTGGAATAAAAAAACATTAGACCTCATATAGTTAGGTCAGTTTCAACCTAAAATATGTTCACTTTTTACAGTTGTTCAATAAACAAAACCCACTGATGATGGCACAGAGGTGCCGAAACATGTCTGGGTAGCAAGGAAAAACAGGCGGAATCTGTGTCCAATAATTTGTACTGTAATAATACACGGCATACTATGCATCAATTCCATGATATACGGCTTTATACCGTTACGCAGCTCCACTGGGTAATCCAGAGAGGAAGATCTACTTCCAGATCATTCCTCTGAACTTCACTTTACAGCTCCCGCGGAAGCTGGTCGATGGGTACGCACGAATACATCGTGAGGAGTACGACGGAATGAAGACAAACGGGTGGGATTCTCTGAACAAGCAGAACCTGAGTAGCACTCTTCTCGCAGTCGATCGATACGTCGGCAGTGGTTGCAGTCGTAAGTAAGGCAGGGGGCAGGCTTACGTTCATTGGTGGGATAATCGGAAAATGCAGCCCGTCTGCAAAGGAGACTGCAGTCGTGTGACCCGCCCTAAAATATTGCATTTGATGGTGGAACAAGTACCAAATAGGATTAACAGGGGATATTAAATGTCTAGGCTACAAAGAAAGCTGACACACAGATCTAAGGATATGTTTGATTAACGAGAGACTGCCACGGAAATGTTGATAAAGTTAATTAGTTAATTTATGTATTAAAATGAGTTTCCCCTGGCCAACTGAAACCATCGATGGTTCGCCTGAGTAAAGGACCATCGAACAGTGAGGATGCAGCAGTTTTCATATTCACCGACCAATTAACTTAGAAAATTCATGAGATGGTTGAAATCTGTGGCAGTTCAGGGCCGTTACTTTAAAAGACAAGTTGCAGCCGCACCAGAAAGCAAACGGACACCAGTTTCGCACACGTTCGGAAAGCTGGCGCCACCACAGGTTTCCCTACCTGAACGCCAGGAGGCCGACCTGCCCCATTGGCTGAAAGCAGCAGGAACCGTTTTCACTGCCACCGCCAGTCAAGTTGGCTACAGGAACCTTTTTCTGTTGAAGGACGCACGCTGCTATGTTGCATTTGAGTTTACAAAAATACAGAGAGACGCTTGTAAGCTTTCAAGTGCGTTTTTAGTACTCTGTGGAAGTGATGTGAGATCTATTTTCATTCGATATGTCATACTTCATATTTGTACACTAGATATTTTTCAAACTGAAGTCTTAGATAGTTGATATGATACAACACAGAGGAGCTGAGTACAAGCAATGTTATCTTTGGTCGTCAGAAGCGTTGTCATTTTCTGTAGCATTCTGTGAGAAGCGCGGAAGTCGGGTAAACAGTTAGCAGTGCACAGCGATACAAACGCTGGGACTTTTGAGAACTCTGAAGATTTTCAGGCAATGGGGAGCTGCAATGCTTGCTCGCGTACAGTTTAAGAGGAGTTTGTGAAATGCAAATTTTCGGTGATTTCCTCTCAATTACTCTTGTCACATGGGTCTATTGTCCAGACGTGTTCAAATAAAAATATGTGCTCTAATGGTTTGCACTGAAAGTTACAGAGGCACTACTTGTACACAATCCTATTAACTAATTTTTAATTTTTTAAATTTTTAATGAAAAGTAATATTTTTAAAGATGGCTGTAACTATCAAGAAACGAGTATCATTACTTGTAATGCAGTTTTGAATGCTAGTCTTCTTTCCAATCACTTAGTAAGTCGAATTTCAATCACTGTCTCCTAAAGCAAGTTTTATTTTCTAATTGTGTGTCGCCACATTACACTGGGCGGAACCCAGTCATTCTAAGTAAGGCCTAATCTTCGTAGCATAGCTCCAAGTCGTTGCATTGCACTTGCTCAAGGCTTTCTTTTCTTTAGCTGGTTCGCTGCTGTCCTGCATTGTAATGTACATCACTTTCGAGCAGTACCGAGTTTCCGTCACCAAAGGTAAGTCATAGAATTTGTTAGGGTCAGTTTAACCCTAGTCAGGACACAATAAGATCATTTACAATTAAGCTTTGTATTTCAAAATTATTATCATCATCTTCTGTATAGTAAAGCTCATTTCAGGTTTCACTTCTTACGCAGGCATTCTTATTCTTAAAGTGCAGTATTACATTTGCGCGTGCATCATTTAATGTTTGGAATTTTATTTACGAGGGCCATTGGGAAAGTTAAGTCCGATCGATCACGGAATCGAAACGAGAGTTAAAATCTGATGAAACTTTATACAGATATGTTGGGCAGTATCTCTAGTATGCTCCTCGATGGCGTCATGTCGCTCTTTTGAGTTTTGAGCGCACAGTGAGAACGTAAAGATGACTCTAAAACACTGTCTCCCGCGAGGTGCGAGGGTCTGGTTAAAGATTTCGCCTGAAACTATTCAGCCCACGTAACATGACTCCACGCGTTTCCTTATCATGACAATTCTCGCCTGCACTCTGCAGGGGCAATGAAGATGCTCCTGCAGAGTTTTCGATGGGAAGTGTTTTATTATTCACAATACAGCCCGTAACTGGGTACTACTGCGTTTTGTTTCTGTTCGCATGAACCGCTGGCTGTGAAGACAACATTCTGGCACTGACAACGAGCACAGAGATGTCCCGGAAAGCACAGGCGGCTGCATTCTATGACGAGGACACTGGAAAGTTGCTACAACGCCACGAATAATGTCTAAGTTGAAGCGGCGACTACGTAGAGAAGCAGCTAGAAGGTCTAGCTAACTGTTTCAAATAAAACATTTTTGATTTTCACAGCGGTTTCCATTTCGCAACCGACCGGACGCTACTTTCCGAATAGCCCTCGTAGTTAGTTTGTGAACGTAAAATTGTAGATCACTGCTATAGAAGCGTTTTGGACATTTATTCTTTCAAAATTTTACTTGTGAGCTTACGCAGAATTTTTATTCTGTTAGTCTTGCGTGTTGGAACTGCAACTCACGAACTGTGACGCAACGCACTGTAGCGCTGCGAACTGCATAGCACGACGCAGGATTTCACATAACAGCTCCTACTGGATACAGTTTTACGTTTTTTAAAAGTCAGTTTCAATGCAGTTATACTGGTTCAGTTGGATTTGGTGACAATTTTTATCAGATAGCGTTTACATGATCAAACCACTTTCATTTTTCAGGCTCACATTCAACACAGACATATACGAAAGTTTAAGAATACGGAACCAATCAAGTTAACAACAACACATATATAAAATATAAAAATGTTACCCGGTCTCTGGGCTCCATAAGTTCCAGTACTTGATTGGTTTCATAGCGTTATTAGTAGTAGCGCAGAAGTTGCCGTCATTTTGATTGTAACATGTGTTGGCTTTTGTCACCTTGGAAGCAACCATGTTTAGGTTCAGTCAGTTATAGTTACGATGTTCCTCGACACATCGCTCGTGGCAACTTCAGTCGTGTTGTTAATGCAGTTATGCTGTTTGCACCTCAAGCAACAGACATTACGATTTCATCAATTCGAATGCAGCAACCTCCGTCGTGCTGATCCTGTCTATGTGTTCGTATTGCGTGATTTCTCATGACTAAAAAGATTTCTTTCACGAGTTTCAGTTCCCAGAATTTATATCAGATTTCCGATTATCACTTTCTCTGGGGACTGAGAGAGCTATAATTTGTTTCTCATTTGTTTCTCAATGTTTTTCCATGCATTTTTCTTGTCCTACAGCAAGACGGCAGCTAGACAAGTAAACCATAATTGCGGGATGATTGCAATCCAATTTATGTGTCAAGACTACCTCGCAGATACCGTGTTTTTACTGTCAACGCATTTCCTTTGTTTTTAATTCACTGTCTTTACTACGCTCTAGTTTTTCCCCCCGTCCCCTTCATTAACTACATTATTAATCCAGACGATAGAAACACCTGGTGTAGCGGAAGGAGGCTGACATCTCCGTGGTCAGGGTATAGAGGATTGAGAGATGAGAGTACTTTTAACTGATGATGGGTAAACAGTGACTGGCAGCACATCTCGCATCCACCCAGTCAGTAAAGACATCAACAATGCAACTGGTCGCTGTCGAAGTAAGTGAGGCACTAGTAAGCAGGAATGAGATCCTGCGAAAGTATTGCCTAGTGATTTACTGATAGAGCTGATTCTTCTCTTCCATTCCTTTTGTTTTCCACAACTCGTTAAACGTCTGGTTGTGACATAACAACGGATTTTCCCATCTTGGGCCTGCCTCAGACACACAGTAGCGGTCCCTTTAATTCGTTTGATAATTATCAGCAACTGATATCCACAACTGGATAAAAGCTGGTTACACTTTTCCACATACTACAGTCTCCAGCGATAGACATTGATGCTGTTCCTACATGTTTTCTAATATCATCTACCCATTTTCGCCAAGAAGTTTTCTATTCTTGAAATCCAGCAAATTACATAATTGGCTCATCTACCATAAACTCGCCTTATTACATCTTCATCCAACCTCCATTTCACATTCATTAGGTTGCAGTAATTTTAAGAAGACTACGTACATTAGGGCTATAATTAGTTGGGCCCTGTATTTTCCCCGCCGGCTGCGGTGGTCTCGCGGTTCTAGGCGCTCAATCCGGAACCGCGTGACTGCTACGGTTGCAGGTTCGAATCCTGCCTCGGGCATGGATATGTGTGATGTCCTTAGGTTAGTTAGGTTTAAGTAGTTCTAAGTTCTAAGGGACTGATGACCACAGATGTTAAGTACCATAGTGCTCAGAGCCATTTGAACCAATTTTTGTATTTTCCCTGATCAGTTTCTTCCTTTTGTGTTTCTTCCACTAACTCCCATCACGTACATTTCGACTGTTCTCGGGGAAACCCTAAGTGTTATAGGATTTCTGCAATTTGTGCGGCGGCAGATTATATTTAGTGAATTAGGTGCGGCTGACACTACCAGACAGTCAACATGAAAGAAGTTGGATATCACATTTGCTCAGCATGCTCTGAATGAATGTCGTTCTTACGACATTAAATTTGGTGTTCTCCATAGATCAAACACAGGCATAAAGTAACGTTACTTGAAACCCTGACTTAATCCTTAATGATCAAACACAGTATCACTCTGCACCTTGTTAAAGTAGCAGCAGCCAGTTAATGGCCCATTTCCTGACCGTGACGTCATGTGGTTGTCTTAATACATCTACATAATATTCCGCAAGCCTCTTTACGGCGTGTGCCGGAAAGTATTTTGTATACCACTGTCATTTTCCCAATCGTGGATGGTTCACTGGAAAAACGATCGCTAGTAAACCTGGGTTATGCTTAACGACAATTTACCACTTTCTGTAACACTAATAAATCTTAGCCAGTACCTTACATCTTGTTTAATACGATAGATTTACGCTACTCCGTCAGTAGGTTAGGGATTTATACTCGTATCTGTAGAGTTTAAAAATGGCTCTGAGCACTATGTGACTTAGCTTCTGAGGTCATCAGTCGCCTAGAACTTAGAACTAATTAAACCTAACTAACCTAAGGACATCACACACATCCATGCCCGAGGCAGGATTCGAACCTGCGACCGTAGCGGTCGCTCGGTTCCAGACTGTAGCGCCTAGAACCGCACGGCCACTCCGGCGGGCTGTAGAGTTTAAAACATTCAATACATCATTAGGGTACATTTCTTGTTCTGCACTCATAAAGCAGCGAAATTTGCGTTTTTCGTATATACAGTGTAAAATCGTCTCATGTCTTTGGAAATAAGTCTCTGTACGGATATAAGCTGTCTATGATGTTTTGTGGAATGTCTGTTCACTCTTAAGTTGTCTGATGAAGACCTAGAAGGTGGAAAGCCAGTACATAACGAAATTTAAAATAAATATTGCCCGGCCGCGGTGGCCGTGCGGTTCTAGACGCTTCAGTCTGGAATCGCGAGACTGCTACGGTCGCAGGTTCGAATCCTGCCTCGGGCATGGATGTGTGTGATGTCCTTAGGTTAGTTAGGTTTAAGCAGTTCTAAGTTCTAGGGGACTGATGACCTCAGATGTTAAGTCCCATAGTGCTCAGAGCCATTTGAACCATTATAATAAATATTATAGAACATTAGTATTTGTATTTCAGTTTTTAATATGCCCGTGTGCCTTCAGGTGTCGATGAAAATTTCCATTAATCTGTTAGCATTAATTAAAATAAGTGATTATCGTCATAAAATCAGGAGCGTTCCATTTGGATTTCTTTCCGAACTATGGATTTCTCACTTTTTCTGTTACGTTTGGATTATACGGTAGATTATTACCAGGACGAGACGTCTATCCTGCCTATTTCATCGCCATTTCCAAATTCCCTATGAGATGATTCTATGGCTCCGTGGGTCGCTGGCGTCTGTTGCGCGCTTGCCTCCAGTTCCATCGAAATGGAAACCTGAATGTTGTCACATGACCGGCCTCTGAGGACAGACAAAAAAACGTTCTCAGCAATGAAGACACAATATTCGACTATAGTAAAAGAATTCATTTTGTATATTATTTAAAGGATTTCTCAATTTTAGGTCCGTGTTACTGATCCATAGGAATGGGCGAGAAGCAAAAGTAATTAGAAGGCTGAAGTACAATTTCTACTCAGCGAGTAACGAGGCATACACTGCAAGAATTCATAAATGAAGTTCAGCTCATTCATCAGTAAATAATGGCACCTAAATGGCGACAAAGGATGCATAGTAACACTGCAGCATGTTAAAAGTAATGAATAGGCATGGTATCAGTATTTACACAGATGTGCCGAAACATTGTGAGTACTGCACACCACGGGGTAGAAAGTTAGCTGGTGGTGCTGGACCACCTAGCGTGGTAAGGGAATTATGTACGTGGAGTAGAGTCGAACAGGGAATCATTCTAGTGATGATACGGAGCGCTGGTGGGGAAATCCACTGACAGAAGCGACTTTGGGGCAGATCGTTATAGGCCGCGGTCTGGGTACGAGCATCTCGGAAACCACAATGCTGTTTGCGTGCTGTCGTCGTGAGCATCTATGGAAAGTGGTCGAATGACGAAGAATCCGCTAGCAGGCGCAAGGTTCTGGACGTCCACGCTTCATCACACAGCGATAAGTCACAAGCTTGTCCGCTGTGTAAAGCAAGATAGGCCGCAGTCTGTGAGAGATCTGATGGCATTGTACACTGGCGTACAGTGGGCACAGGGTCATCGAGATTGGACCGTGGATCAATAGAAACGTGTCGCGTGGTCGGATAATCGCGTTTCTTGTTACACCAGGTCGATGGTCGTGTGTGTACGTGACGTCAACGAGGCGAACGACTGTTCGAAACATGCACCGCACCGCGAATACAAATAGGTGAATGCATTATTATGTTAAGGGGACATTTCCTGGGCTTCCATGGGATCTGTGGTAGTAACCAAAGGCAGCATGACAATTGTGGACCACGTGGACATTATTGCGGACCACGTGCATCCCTTCACGGTTGATGTCTTCCCCACGGTGGTGGCACATTTCAGCAGCATAAACGTACAAGCCACATTGGCTTAATCGTACAACAGCTGATTTGGGAGCATGATAGTGAGCTCACGTTTAATGTCTTGACCAACAAATTCGCCTAATCTGAACACGATGGAGCTCACCTGGAACGCTGTCTGACAACAGCTCTGCAGCCACAAACCACCGTCCCGTAATTTACGGCAACTCCGTTCTCTTGCATTCCAAATGTGGACCAACATGCTGTTGAGGAGATAGAAATTACATTTTGGCTCGTCAGGATATACTGAACAAAATCATTACATCACTAATCCCTGAGAGTGGAAGCAGATAAGAATACAAAAGGAGCTTCTACATAAAAAAGGAATAGGGATATGCTCTACCCTGGAGTGCGCCCAGAAGCTACGAGTACCGTCAGTAGAACTGTAACTAAATAATTGAGCTAGCAGATCTGGTCTCTTGGCATAGACATCAGTAAATCTCCGGGATCTCAGTTCCCCTATCTCCGAATTAAGGAAACGTTTATCGCGGCGCTCGAATTCTGTCAGTGACAAGTAGCTCAAGGGCAAATTACTTCCTCTTTACCATTACTGAATGATCAAGTCCTCAGAAAAACCTGCAGCCAAGACGGTACCTAGCTATAACTCTATTGTAAGTGGCCTCTGAGAAGATTAACTAGGAATATTCGTTCGTGGGCTACAAATAGAAAAACACCGTGTGTGTGTGTGTGTGTGTGTGTGTGTGTGTGTGCGCGTTCTCTTACTGGGTCTTCTCAACACCATCTGGGAGGATGGGAAGAAGAAAACTTGAGAGAAGTTGTTACACAGCGAACAGCTTACTCGGTTGATATGCCGGAAAGAATTCAGGGAACCATAACGGCCTAAAGCAAATGGTCATCGATTTTGAGATTTTAGCATGTATGAATGCTCCTGGCATTGTTGATCTAATGGTGAGCCAGCTTTCTGTAGGGTCACACTGTTTATGTAAACATTCATGAAAAACTGTCTCACCGATTTCTAGCAGATGCATTTCCGTATGGGCCTAAAATACAAAGCATTATTTTGTTGCTCTGCGCTGCTCAATTGTTATCTAGGGCTGGCAACATAATTTAGTGCCTACATCATGTTCGTGATAGTAGTACTTCGTAATCGGATGTACGAGTATATCGGGAGATTTATCTGAACCACAAACCACAAAATGTGCTTAATAAAAATGATGACGTGGACTATGAAGTAAGTCTTGTACGTTTAGTATCTTTTTTGATGTTCTGATCTTAGTTTCACATTAATTACAAACTTTACAGCAATCAAGATGCTATTTCACTAGCCTATGTACGGAAATTTTGTTAATTAACATTAGTGATAAATACAATCCTAAATATTAATTAATATTTCATAACATTAAGTGGGTACATTATTATTTCATGGAAAATATAGAATGCTGAGACTTGGCTAAACAAAAGTCATACTTGAGAGACTGGTGGTGTGTCTACAAATATGATTTTCAGAAAAATCTATTTTTCTAGAAACTCTGTGCCTGTGCTTTGTGCCCTTACGGTTTTCAGTGTTTCAATTTATCTGAGAAAAAAAGCATGTCGAATCCGTTTTGAGTTCAGAAGAAATGATACTAACCTGTCATTGTGTCACCACCCCCCTTGCTTTTCCACCGAAACACATTCCTGCTGACATATCCATGCGCACAAGTAAGTATTCCATCTTGTAAAAGCATGTTTCTAACTGTCATTCGTCATATTAGAGAAAATTAGTTGTTCGTCGTTGCAAAATAGTATAGCGTGACTGAAATTGGAGAAATTACTTCGTCATTTATATAATGCAATGAGATATTTGTCGTCTGTCACTTACTTCGCGAACACAAGGAAGTACTCGTTTCTCTGAGAAATATGAAGTTCTTTTAACTAATGACTTGTCGTTAAAATTTATGCGTCACAAATCGTCATCGTATGCTGCTCATATTTTAGTCAAAGAGCATTTCCTCTCTGTCTATTCTCCTTCAGGAGTAACACTACAGTTATACTAAACACTTCGTTCCGATGCAGCAGTAGCGTGCAAAATACTTTATAGTTTAAGCCACTGAAGCTATTCTGGCGTGGTGCTAAAGGTAAGGTTAGAAAATTGCAGAACTGCAGTTTCTAGGTATATTCCTTGCAGAAGCTATAATGTTGTCGCAGAAGAGACGTATAAGCTCACAAAGACACATCAGCTCGACGTGCGGTTACATCTGTTGTCTCTGAAAGTTCAACAAATGCCATGCCTCTAAATACCAATTTGTGAGTCTCGGCAAATCAAACAAATTAAGCTGCAATTTAACAAGCGGAATTACTGAATTGCCGTCCAGTCCGGAGAGAAATAGCAGAACCCAATACTTTTATCCAGAGCGTGAGTTACACTTTATTCAAGTTCAGTAGTGTGAGCGAGGTATCTCATCCGCTCCTCAGTGTCAGAACAGAAGCTTTTGAGAACTCTCTTGCACAGTCGGAGCAAGGGCGAATATGACGGCCCGTACATTGATGATATCCCCTCCGCGTGAAATCACACTGAAGTGCCTGGCAGAGGGTTCATCAAACGACCTTCACAATAATTCTCTATTATTCCAATCTCGAACAGCGTGAGGAAAAATAGAACACCAATATCTTTCAGCGCCAGCTCTTATTTCCCTTATTTTATAATGACGATCGTTTCTTCGTATGTAGATCGGCGTCAACAAAATATTTTTGCATTCGGAGGAGAAAGTTGGTGATTGAAACTTCGCCAGAATATTCCACCGCAACAAAAAAACCTCTATTTTAAAGATGCCCACCTCAAGTCGTGTATCATGTCACTGATATTATCTCCCCTATATCGGATGATACAAAATGTGTTGCTCTTTTCTGAACTTCCTCGATGTACTCCGTTAGTAAGAGGACGGACAAGAGTAGTTAGGCAAACTCTTTAACACATTTGTTACATCTTCTAAGTGTTGTGCCATACAACGCAGTCTTTGTTTCGCCTTCGCTACAACATTTTCTATGTGTTCTTTCCAATTTAAGTTTTTCGTAATTGTAATTCCTAGGTATTTAGTTGAATTTACGGCCTTTAGATTTGACTTATTTATCGTGCAAACGAATCCAGTCACATAACTGAGACGAAATTGCAGAAGCACGCAGTTTCACCACAAGCCGCTTGTGAGCTACGGTGTCTACGGCCTTCCGAAAACCTTGAAATACGGGATCAATTTGAAACCCCTTGTCAAAAGCACTAGAGCTAGTAAAGAGCTAGTTGTGTTTCACAAGAACGAAATCAACTGTGTCTCAGGAGACCGTTCTCTTCGAGGTATTTCATAATGTTCGAAAACAATATAGGGTCTTGCTGCAAATTGACGTCAATGGTAAGGGCCTGTAATTTAGTGGATTACTCGTACTGCCTTTCTTGACTCTATTGGTGTGACCTGTGCAACTTTCCAGTCTTTTGGTACGGATCTTTCGTCGAGCGAGTGGTAGTATGTGATTGTTAAGTATGTAGCTATTGCATCAGCATACTCTGAATGGAATCTAATTGGTATACAGTCTGGACCGGAAGACTTGCTTGTATTAAGCGATTTAAGTTGCTTCACTACTCCGAGGATATCTACTTCTAAGTTACTCATGTTGGCAGTTGTTCTTGATTCGAATTCTGGAATATTTACTTCGTCTTCATTTGTGAAGCCATGTCGGAAGGCTGTGTTCAGTAATGATCCCTTAGCAGCACTGTCGTCGATAGTACTTCCATTGCTATCGCGCAGAGAAGGCATGGTGCTTTGCCGCTAGCATACTTTACATACGACCAGAAAATCTTAGGGTTTTCTGCCAGGTTTCGTTGTGGAAATTATTATACGCATCTCGCTCTCAGTTCGCGCAAAATTGCGAGCTTCTGTAGAAGGTCGCCAATCTTGGAGATTTTGCGTTCGTTTAAATTTAGCATGCTTTTCTCGTTGTTTCTGCAACAGTGTTCTGATTCGTTTTGTGTACCAGGGCGGGATCAGATCCGTCGTTTGTTAATATATTTGGTATAAATCTCACAGTCGTTGTCGATACTACTTCTTTGAATTCTAGCCACTTCTAGTCTACTCTTTTGGTACATTCGTAAAATGGAAGAAGTGGAGATTGTCTCACATGACGGCGTCAAGTGAATTTTTAACTGCTTTTTTGAATAAGAATATTTTTAGTTTTTTTTAGGGATTTGGGAGTTGCAATATTCATTCTCGTGAGGACAACATTGTGTTCACCTATCCCAGTATCTGTTTTGATGCTCGTTATATATAAAGCCGAGTTTCAGAGCCAAACAACGTAATTGGAGAGGGAAAGAAGAAACTGTCTCTATTTCAGTTAGTAAATCTTCCATTCTTTCGGCTCTAAAATCAGTTATTTACTCAGACATCTTTTTTTTTCTTTTTCTTTTTTTTTCATTGACAATGTCATGTAACAGCAGACGAACCACAGTGTTGTATACAGAAGAAACTGGATAACTGGGTAAAGTATACGATTCGTAAATGTACTTGAGCCGATTACACCTTTACAATTTTTGCTTACAACTAATAAAAGCGTCTGAGCATTAGTTTGTAAGCGTTTAAAGGCATAAATGATTCAGCTTCACGATAACATTTATCTGTTTCCTCGGGTATTTCCCCTGTTATCATTGGACATTCGAGACTCTCTTAAACCGGGCTAGGGAAAAAAGAGAAAGGTGGTGGTGGTGGTGGTGGTGGTGGTGGTGTGTTGGAGCCCTGCAGGCCACGAGATAGTCGACCG
This sequence comes from Schistocerca serialis cubense, assembly GCF_023864345.2. NCBI lineage: Eukaryota > Metazoa > Arthropoda > Insecta > Orthoptera > Acrididae > Schistocerca > Schistocerca serialis. Next base: position 792,954,516 of record NC_064639.1, on the reverse strand, counting down.
ACCGCAGTGTCATCCTCAGTAATTCGTCATTGGATGTTATACGGAGGAACATGGGGTTAGAACACAGCACTCCCGCTGCCGCTGCCGCTGTCGACGTTCCGACCATGGAACCGCCATCTCTTAATCAGGCAGCTGCTCAATTGGCGCCACGAGGCTGATCCACTCAGGGACAATCCTCCCACCAAGGAAAAATTCTAGGCAGTTATGGGAATCGAGCCCCGGTCGCCCACCTCATGGTCTGTTACGTTGACCACTCGACCCCGGAGAAGGCTACGTGGAACCAGACAATTTCTGTTTTATAAATTGAGTACGTATATTTTACTGAACAATTAATTTATAATTAATGCACAAAATCAAGTCAGGTTATAAGAACTACGATGAACTGTTACACATTCTGAAATTATCAAGGATAAAATACAGGCAGCGAAAGGATCTACAATTTGTACCCAACGCAGATGATAGCGTTTATTAATTAGAGTTGTAAAACATGAAAAAGGGGTAGTAGCCAACTCCCACGTTGTTCGGTAAGTACTCACAGCAGACAGAAAAGGAAATCAGAGAAAAAAAGAACTGGAAAGGTAATTAAAGTTCAGGCAGAAGAAATAAAGACTTCAAGGTTTCCTAGTAATACTGGTTTTCAGCCAGAGACGCAAATCATACAGAAGATGATTTGAAGGAAATACACTCCTGGAAATGGAAAAAAGAACACATTGACACCGGTGTGTCAGACCCACCATACTTGCTCCGGACACTGCGAGAGGGCTGTACAAGCAATGATCACACGCACGGCACAGCGGACACACCAGGAACCGCGGTGTTGGCCGTCGAATGGCGCTAGCTGCGCAGCATTTGTGCACCGCCGCCGTCAGTGTCAGCCAGTTTGCCGTGGCATACGGAGCTCCATCGCAGTCTTTAACACTGGTAGCATGCCGCGACAGCGTGGACGTGAACCGTATGTGCAGTTGACGGACTTTGAGCGAGGGTGTATAGTGGGCATGCGGGAGGCCGGGTGGACGTACCGCCGAATTGCTCAACACGTGGGGCGTGAGGTCTCCACAGTACATCGATGTTGTCGCCAGTGGTCGGCGGAAGGTGCACGTGCCCGTCGACCAGGGACCGGACCGCAGCGACGCACGGATGCACGCCAAGACCGTAGGATCCTACGCAGTGCCGTAGGGGACCGCACCGCCACTTCCCAGCAAATTAGGGACACTGTTGCTCCTGGGGTATCGGCGAGGACCATTCGCAACCGTCTCCATGAAGCTGGGCTACGGTCCCGCACACCGTTAGGCCGTCTTCCGCTCACGCCCCAACATCGTGCAGCCCGCCTCCAGTGGTGTCGCGACAGGCGTGAATGGAGGGACGAATGGAGACGTGTCGTCTTCAGCGATGAGAGTCGCTTCTGCCTTGGTGCCAATGATGGTCGTATGCGTGTTTGGCGCCGTGCAGGTGAGCGCCACAATCAGGACTGCATACGACCGAGGCACACAGGGCCAACACCCGGCATCATGGTGTGGGGAGCGATCTCCTACACTGGCCGTACACCACTGGTGATCGTCGAGGGGACACTGAATAGTGCACGGTACATCCAAACCGTCATCGAACCCATCGTTCTACCATTCCTAGACCGGCAAGGGAACTTGCTGTTCCAACAGGACAATGCACGTCCGCATGTATCCCGTGCCACCCAACGTGCTCTAGAAGGTGTAGGTCAACTACCCTGGCCAGCAAGATCTCCGAATCTGTCCCCCATTGAGCATGTTTGGGACTGGATGAAGCGTCGTCTCACGCGGTCTGCACGTCCAGCACGAACGCTGGTCCAACTGAGGCGCCAGGTGGAAATAGCATGGCAAGCCGTTCCACAGGACTACATCCAGCATCTCTACGATCGTCTCCATGGGAGAATAGCAGCCTGCATTGCTGCGAAAGGTGGATATACACTGTACTAGTGCCGACATTGTGCATGCTCTGTTGCCTGTGTCTATGTGCCTGTGGTTCTGTCAGTGTGATCATGTGATGTATCTGACCCCAGGAATGTGTCAATAAAGTTTCCCCTTCCTGGGACAATGAATTCACGGTGTTCTTATTTCAATTTCCAGGAGCGTAATTTCGTGATAGGAATTATGAGATGAGCCTCAAAAAAAGTATAACAAGAGTAACTGAGTGCAGTCGAATTAAAACAGGTGACGCTAAAGGAATTAAATCAAGAAATGAGACATTGACAGTAACAGACGACTTTCGCTAAGTGGACATGAAGTTGAGTGATGGAAATGGAAATTTGTGGTAAGTTCCTATGGGAGCAAACTGCTGAGGTCATCGGTCCCTAGGCTTACACATTACGTAATCTAACTTAAAATAACTTACGCTAAGGACAACACACACACCTATGCCCGAGGGAGGACTCGAACCTCCGACGGGGCGAAGCGCTCGAACCGTGGCAAGGCGTCTGAGACAGCACGGCTACCCCGCGCGGCAGATAAGTAAGTGATGATGGCCGAAGTAAAGAATATATAAAATATAGATTAGTGATAGCAAGGAAACCTTTTCCAAAAAAGAGACGTCTGTTAACATCGAATATAAATCTAACTGTTAAGATGCCTTTTCTGAAAGTATTTGTATCGACTATAATCTTACATGGACGCGATGCTAAGTCAATAAACGTTACACAGAGAAACAAAATAGAAGGTGTTCAAATGTGGTGCTACAGAGAAATGCTGCAGAAAAACCAGTCGGTGATGTAACCAATGGAGACGAACTGAATTTTGTAAAGGATGTAAGTATAGTGAGTTAAAACTGTAGAGGGAGACAAATGCTTGGTTCAAGTACCCGTCTTAAAAGAGGATACATGGTGCATGATTTCTGCAGAGACGAATAGACTTACGTAGGTAAGATTAGCTTTGAGAGCTACACGAAATCAGTCTTCGGGCTGAAGACCACAAAAAATATGGTTCAAATGACTCTATGCGCTATGGGACTTAACAACTGAGGTCATCAGTCCCCTAAACTTAGAACTACTTAAACCGAACGACATCACACACATCCATGCCCGAGGCAGGATTCGAACCTGCGACAGTAGCAGCAGCGCGGTTCCGGACTGAAGCGCCTAAAACCGCAGCGTCACCGCGGCCGGCTGAAGACAACAATTAGAACAACAAACAATAGATGAAGAGAGAAGATGAAGGACTTTAACAGCTAAAAATCAAAAATTCACCTCAGCCTAGATACATATATCGCAAACCACTATAAAGTGCACGGCGGACTGTTCCTTTTACCACTGCTAGGCATTTCCTACGCAGTTCCAACTGCAAAGGGAGACTGGAAAATAATTGCTCGTATACCTTTGCGCGAACACTAATCTCCACTACCCTTAATACCTACCATTATCAACTGAAGCAGGATTCATCCGTGTGGAGGACATTTCACCACATATTCACGTTCCAGTCTACATGTTGCTGACTCCACAATAAATGAGCCTCACTCTGTACTCTTCTGAGTGCGACTCGGATTAATGGACGGCTCGCATAGACACCAACCTGTAACTTCTGTGGCAGATGGGGTGAACAACACCAACAGATTGGTCGCTGGTGACGCTGTTGTGAACAGCAAATTATCACCGTTGGATGATAACACGGCATTCAAAAAGAGGGATAAAATATGCACTTGGTGTTGTGAACTACACCCCTCTTCAAATGTCGATAAATGCGAAATAATGGTCAGAACAGAGAGAAAAATACAGATAGTATCCAGTTACAAATTTAAGAGCGAATACCTATAGGGCAACCAAAATGGCCTTGCTGTTCTGGTACTGCGAACGGCTGAACGCAAGGGGAAACTACAGCCGTAATTTTTCCCGAGGGCATCCAGCTTTACTGTATGATTAAATGATGATGGCGTCCTCTTGGGTAAAATATTCCGGAGGTAAAATAGTCCCCCATTCGGATCTCCGGGCGGGGACTACTCAAGAGGATGTCGTTATCAGGAGAAAGAAAACTGGCGTTCTACGGATCGGAGCGTGGAATGTCAGATCCCTTAATCGGGCAGGTAGGTTAGAAAATTTAAAAAGAGAAATGGATAGGTTAAAGTTAGATATAGTGGGATTTAGGGGAGTTCGGTGGCAGGAGGAACAAGACTTTTGGTCAGGTGAATACAGGGTTATAAATACAAAATCAAATAGGGGTAATGCAGGAGTAGGTTTAATAATGAATAAAAAAATAGGAGTACGGGTAAGCTACTACAAACAGCATAGTGAACGCATTATTGTGGCCAAGATAGACACGAAGCCCATGCCTACTACAGTAGTACAAGTTTATATGCCAACTAGCTCTGCAGATGAAGAAGAACCTGATGAAATGTATGATGAGATAAAAGAAATTATTCAGGTAGTGAAGGGAGACGAAAATTTAATAGTCATGGGTGATTGGAATTCGAGAGTAGGAAAAGGGAGAGAGGGAAACATAGTAGGTGAATATGGATTGGGGCTAAGAAATGAAAGAGGAAGCCGCCTGGTAGAATTTTGCGCAGAGCTAACACGTGGTTCAAGAACCATGAAAGAAGGTTGTATACATGGAAGAACCCTGGTGATACTAAAAGGTATCAGATAGATCATATAATGGTAAGACAGAGATTTAGGAACCAGGTTTTAAATTGTAAGACATTTCCAGGGGCAGATGTGGACTCTGACCACAATCTATTGGTTATGAACAGTAGAGTAAAACTGAAGAAACTGCGAAAAGGTGGGAATTTCAGGAGATGGGATAAACTGAAACAACCAGAGTTGTACAGGGTTTCAGGGAGAGCATTAGGGAACAATTGACAGGAATGAGGGAAAGAAATACAGTAGAAGAATGGGTAGCTTTGAGGGATGAAATAGTGAAGGCAGTAGAGGATCAAATAGGTAAAAAGACGAGGGCTAGTAAAAACCCTTGCGTAACAGAAGAAATATTGAATTTAATTGATGAAAGGAGAAAATATAAAAATGCAGTAACTGAAGCAGGCAAAAAAGAATACAAACGTCTCAAAAATGAGATCGACAGGAAGTGCAAAATGGCTAAGCAGGGATGGCTAGAGGACAAATGTAAGGATGTATAGGTTTATCTCACTATGTGTAAGATAGTTACTGCCTACAGGAAAATCAAAGAGACCTTTGGAGAAAGGAGAACCACCTGCATGAATATCAAGAGCGTTGATGGAAACCCAGTTCTAAGCAAAGAAGGGAAAGCAGAACGGTGGAAGGAGTATGTAGAGGGTCTATACAAGGGCGATGTACTTAAGGACAATATTATGGAAATGGAAGAGGAAGTAGATGAAGATGAAATGGGAGATATGATATTGCGTGAAGAGTTTGACAGAGCACTGAAAAACCTGAGTCGAAACAAGGCCCCCGGAGTAGACAACATTGCATTAGAACTACTGACGGCCTTGGGAGAGCCAGTCCTGACAAAACTCTACCATCTGGTGAGCAAGATGTATGAGATAGGCGAATTACCCTCAGACTTCAAGAATAATATAATAATTCCAAACCCATAAGAAAGCAAGTGTTGACAGATGTGAAAATTACCGAACTATCAGTTTAATAAGTCACAGCTGCGAAGTACTAACGCGAATTCTTTATAAACGATTGGAAAAACTGATAGAAGCCGACCTTGGGGAAGATCAGTTTGGATTCCGTAGAAATGTGGGAACACGTGAGGCAATACTGACCCTACGACTTATCTTAGAAGAGAGATTAAGCAAAGGCAAACCTACGTTTCTAGCATTTGTAGACTTAGAGAAAGCTTTTGACAATGTTGATTGGAATACTCTCTTTCAAGTTCTGAAGGTGGCAGGGGTAAAATACAGGGAGCGAAAGGCTATTTACAATTTGTACAGAAACCAGATGGCAGTTAGAAGAGTCGAAGGATATGAAAGGGAAGCAGTGGTTGGGAAGGGAGTGAGACAGGGTTGTAGGCTATCCCCGATGTTATTCAATCTGTATACTGAGCAAGCAGCAAAGGAAACAAAAGAAAATTTCGGAGTAGCTATTAAAATCCATAGAGAAGAAATAAAAACTTTGAGGTTCGCCGATGGCATTGTAATTCTGTCAGAGACAGCAAAGGACTTGGAAGAGCAGTTGAACGGAATGGACAGTGTCTTGAAAGAAGGATATAAGATGAACATCAACAAAAGCAAAATGAGGATAATGGAATGTAGTCGAATTAAGTCGGGTGATGCTGAGGGCATTAGATTAGGAAAGAGACACTTAAAGTAGTAAAGGAGTTTTGCTATTTGGGGAGCAAAATAACTGATGATGGTCAAAGTAGAGAGGATATAAAATGTAGACTGGCAATGGCAAGGAAAGCGTTTCTGAAGAAGAAAAATTTGTTAACATCGAGTATAGATTTAAATGTCAGGAAGCCATTTCTGAAAGTATTTGTATGGAGTGTAGCCTTGTATGGAAGTGAAACATGGACGATAAATGGTTTTGACTAGAAGAGAATAGAAGCTCTCGAAATGTGGTGCTACAGAAGAATGCTGAAGATTAGATGGGTAGATCACATAACTAATGAGGAGGTATTGAATAGAATTGGGGAGAAGAGGAGCTTGTGGCACAACTTGACTAGAAGATGGGATCGGTTGGTAGGACATGTTCTGAGACATCGAGGGATCACCAATTTAGTATTGGAGGGCAGCGTGGAGGGTAAAAATTGTAGAGGGCGACCAAGAGATGAATACACTAAGCAGATTCAGAAGGATGTAGGCTGCAGTAGGTACTGGGAGATGAAGAAGCTTGCACAGGATAGAGTAGCATGGAGAGCTGCATCAAACCAGTCTCAGGACTGAAAACCACCACAACTACAACACAGACAAAGTGTCTGTTGTGTTCTGGAGGATAGAGCACTGGACTCCAAACTTGAAGGTTCCGGGTTCAACCCGCGTGGAAGAGGGGAATTTTCCTCGATCAAGTCTCTCCAGAAAGGCCCCGTGTTCGTCTGGCCTGCTATCACATTCAGTACTGGGGTCATACCACGGGGTAAAAGGCAAACGGGGTGATGAGCCCGCCACCCTCCCCCTCCTAGGGGCGAGGCGAACGAAAGGCTGCAGTCTACCTGCAGTCAGCCTAGAAGCCCATTCACGACAGCCACAGACTTTATCTTTGAAATACTGACAAAAGTGTGACAGAGGATGATCATGAGAAATCACGATTAGGAAAGACGAATGGAAAATTTACATTTGTTGTAAGGCTTCTGGGCAACCACAGTGCATCTATAAAGAATATCACAAACAAGATGTTAATTCGACCAGTTCCAGAGACTGCTTCAGCGTTTGAAGTACTTATCAAGTTGACGTATAAGCTAATGGCTCCCGTCTCGAGTTCTTCGGTCGACGTTCGGTTAACGACTTTCCTGACGTTTCGCCAGCACGAGTGGTGGCATCGACAAAGGCTCACCTTCGATTGCTGCTAGCGGGCTGGATTCGAGTTCGCGGCCGCAGATTATGTGTACCTCTTGCACCAAAGTCTGAAGGCTTTTCCCTGGCCAATACCGCTGTGGTTCTCCCCTTACTACCTGCAAAAGGTCGTTGACTGCAAAGTGGGAATCCATATCCATTTGCCTTGAAGTTTTCTTCTTTCTGATGGAAGTTATTGTCCTGTTGGTGCATTTGCATGGCTTCGTTGCACAAGCAACTGTGGTAGCTCTTCTCCATAGTGAGAACATTCATTTCGGCAAACACAACGCATTTTCCGCCACGACCTATTTCTCCACCGTCCGCAACCAGCATTACCGTTTATATCCAGTCATTCGGTCATCCTCATATGGGTGGTCTATCCAGTCACTCCAACATTGACTTTTTGACATGTACAGGGTATACGGTATATTTCCGACATTGCAGGTGGGACCCTTTCGTCCTTTAACGAACTGATACGCTCTTTGATGTTCTCGATCGGTTTGTAAGTTGTCTTCACGCCGCGTGTGCATAGAATACGTCCGATTCTGTCCGTCATCCTGCGGCTGTGTGAAAGGCAGGACGTTTACGACATTCGTTCTTCCGACGTGTCATTTCGTCGAGCGTTAGATTTCGCGACATTTATGCAAGTGGAGGAGTACCAATTGCTCCTCAAGAACCCGTCTAACGCACGTTACGGACATATTAATCATTCCTCTTATCCAGCTGGCCTGATGATCTGACAGCTTGTGCAGGCATCGGTCCCTGCGTGTCAGTTTCCGATTCACGCTGTTTTCCAGGTTCTCGCCGTTACTGGAGACCAGCACATCCAGAAATACTGCCTATTAGTCCTTTTCCACATCCTTAGTAAATTTTATGTTGGCATTCATACTGTTCAGATGTTTTAGGTAATCACAGAGCTGTTCCTCACCAAGGCACCACACGACGAAGGTGTCGTCGACATACCTATAGCAACGTTGGGTTTACGTGCTGCCAAGTTCAGCGCCCCTCTTTCCAAATATTCCGTGACAAAATTGGCAAACACTGGACTAACTCGATTACAAATGGTGACACCTTCAAGCTGTTCATAGAGATCACCATTCAACCAAGTATGGTCCAGAGAGCCATTCAGCGACACTATGGTAAAGATAGAAAGAATATCAAAACTGACCGGCACGTCGTCTAATCGAATTTTTAGTTGTTCAACTTCTCAGTGAAATGTCCCGAGTCCTCTATGATCAAAAATATTCGGACATCTGGCTGAAAATAACTAGTAAGTTCGTGATACCCTCCATTGGTAATTCTGGAATTCAATATGGCGTTGGCCTTGATGACACCTTCCACTCTCGCAGGCATACGTTCTGTGGTGTCACCGCCAGACACCACACTTGCTAGGTGGTAGCCTTTAAATCGGTCGCGGTCCGTTAGTATACGTCGGACCCGCGTGTCGCCACTGTCAGTGATTGCAGACCGAGCGCCGCCACACGGCAGGTCTAGAGAGTCGTCCTAGCACTCGCCACAGTTGTACAGCCGACTTTGCTAGCGATGCTACACTGACAAATACGCTCTCATTTGCCGAGACGATAGTTAGCATAGCCTTCAGCTACGTCATTTGCTACGACCTAGCAAGGCGCCATTACCAGTTTATATTGAGATTGTTATTAATGTACCAACAAGAGCGATGTTCTCCAATTATGGATTAAAGTTAAGTATTACATCAACTACGTACTTTATTTGCTACTATAAATTCCCTTAACTGTTCCAGACCTCACGCCAGTCTGCGTGAGCTTAACGCGTGCCTTTCGGCATCCTCGCATAGTGACTTGGCTGTCTTGCGAAGTCACAACACGTTCAATCAGGTGCTGGAAGGTTTCTTGGGGAATGGCAGGCAATTCTTAACGCAGTGCTGCATTGAGGAGAGGTATCGATGTCGGTCGGTGAGGCCTGGCACGAAGTCGGCTTTTCAAAACATCGCAAGGGTGTACTATAGGATTCGGGTCAGGACTCTGTGTAGGCCAGTCCATTACAGGGATGTTTTGTCATGTAACCACTGCGCCACAGGCCGTGCACTATCAACAGGTGCTCGATCATATTGAAAGATGCAATCGCCATCCCCGAATTGCTCTTCAACAGTGGGAAGCAAAAAGGTGCTTGAAACATCAATGTAAGCCTGCGCCGGCCGGAGAGGCCGTGCGGTTCTAGGCGGTGCAGTCTGGAACCGAGCGACCGCTACGGTCGCAGGTTCGAATCCTGCCTCGCGCATGGATGTGTGTGATGTCTTTAGATTAGTTAGATTTAATTAGTTGTAAGTTCTAGGCGACTGATGACCTCAGAAGTTAAGTCACATAGCGCTCAGAGCCATTTGAACCATTTTTTGTAGGCCTGCGCTGTGATAGTGCCATGCAAAATAACAAGGGGTGCAAGCCCCCTCCATGAAAATCACGACCACACCAGAACACGACCGCCTTCGAATTTTACTGTTGGCACTACACACACTGGCAGATGACGTTCACCTGGTATTCGCCATACCCACATCCTGCCATCGGATCGCCACATTGTGTACCGTGATTCGTCGCTCCACACAACGTTTTATATTGTTCAATCGTCCAATATTTATGCTCCTTACACCAAGCGAGGCGTCGTTTGGCATTTACCGATGTCATGTGTGGCTTATGAGCAGCCGCTCGACTATGAAACCCAAGTTTTCTCACCTGCCACCTAAATTTCATAGTACATGCAGTGGATCCTGATGCAGTTTGGAAGTCCTGGGTGATGGTCTAGATAGATGACTGCCTATTACACATTACGACCCTCTTCAATAGTCGGCGGTTTGTCAGCCAACAGACGAGGTCGGCCTGTATGCTTTTGTGCTGTACGTGTCCCTTCACGTTTCCACTTCACTATCACATCGGAAACAGTGGACCTAGGAATGTTTAGGAGTGTGGAAATCTCGCGTACAGAGGTATGACACAAGTGACACCCAATCACCTGACCACGTTCGAAGTCCGTGAGTTCCGCGGAGCCGCCAATTCTGCTCTCTCACGATGTCTAATGACTACTAAGGTCACTAATATAGAGAACCTGGCAGTAGGTGGCAGCACAATGCACCTAATGTGAAAAACGTATGTTTTTGGGGGATGTCCGGACACTTTTGATCACATAGTGTATGTGTCGCTCTTTCCCATGTGCGGCTGAACAAAACCATGTAAACTTGACAAACTGCACTGTTGGTCAATAAAACTGCAACACCAGGCGAATAACGAGGTTTTACTTATTGTGCGTATAAAGTAAAGTACAAAGAACCAAACATCAATTTTTTTTATTGTTTTGGGTTATAGTGGGTGCGAAATTTAGTACACCTCTTGCAGCAGTAGTGAATAAGCCAGTTGAGCATCTAATCGAACTGAACTTGGGTGACTGATGCGGGCACGTCATTGCATACTGTTTCTGTATTGTAGAGTTCATCAGTCGCAGCGGCTGGCGAGTGGTCACATGTCAGATTCTCGGAAATTATTGACAAAATATATACAGTGGGTGAGAGACATGGAGAACGTGCTGCCTAAGACAACAGCCGAAAAACTTTTGCATCGACGTAGGTCCGAACAGCCTGGATATCACGCAGTCTTGCGTTATCGCGTTGAAAGACAACATCAAGAAGACTTCGAATGTCTTAGTACGTCATAGACGTAACGGCTACTGTCCAAATTTCCGGGAATGAGAGTCAGAGGTGGTCATATTGTTTACCCAACGGCGTCCAACAATATCACCACAGGTGCTGGTTCTATATGGTACCAGATGATTCCTCGGACACTCCACGGACACTCCACACACCGATATGTCCATTGTGATGCTGTAGAAAGACCCAGGAATCGTCTGGAAAGACTCCTGCGTCTAGTGTTGTTGAGAGCACCACTGCCGGCCCTCTTCTCTATACTGTCGTAACAACGGAAGCCGCAGCAGTGATCGCTGTTCAGACAGTCTGTGGTTCTCCAGATATCTTGAAACTGTCCATGTAGACACTTGTTTTTCTCCAAACAAGTCCATTTCCTGACTCAATGAATGTGACGTACGATCCTGAACGGCCAAGCGAACAACGTTTGTGTCCTTTCTGGCGCTAGTCGCGTGGGGCCGTTGAGATCCTGCATGGTGTTGACTATGACCCTTCTGAGCCCCTCGCTTCCATATTCGCATGACAGTCGTGCGGTCCCGACCAACGTGAGCAGCAATCGCGAAATGATAAACCAGTTTTAAAGGACACAATCCTGCCGCTTTCGAATTCCAACACTTGCTGCTACACGATTTTCTCCTGACGCAAGTCATAAAACGTACTCCTCGCAAACAATGAACAATCAAACGCTATTACTGAATGAGACACTAGATGCGTAATATATCATTATATAGAGAACGCAGAAGGCGTCACTCGTGCCTCATTTATGTGGGTGCGATAAGTGCTAATCATGTATACGTCGAATCACTATACGCCAATATGACGTTTGGTGCCTGCTGCTTTTATGATGTAGCAATTGTAGCGACCAGCAGTACACATGCTGGTTGCAACGAAAGCAAGGCTGAGAAATTTTACACTATTGGCCATTAAAATTGCTACACCACGAAGATGACGTGCTACAGACGCGAAATTTAACCGACAGAAAGAAGATGCTGTGATATGCAAATGATTAGCTTTTCAGAGCATTCACACAAGGTTGGCGCCGGTGGCGACACCTACAACGTGCTGACATGAAGAAAGTTTCCAACCGATTTCACATACACAAACAGCAGTTGACCGGCGTTGCCTGGTGAAACGTTGATATGATGCCTCGTGTGAGGAGGAGGAATGCGTACCATCGCATTTCCGACTTTGATAAATGTCGGATTGTAGCCTATCGCGATTGCGGTTTATCGTATCGTGACATTGCTGCTCGCGTTGGTCGAGATCCAATGACTGTTAGCAGAATATGGAATCGGTGGGTTCCGGATGGTAATACGGAACCCCGTGCTGGATCCCAAAGGCCTCGTATCACTAGCAGTTGAGATGACAGGCATCTTATCCACATGGCTGTAACGGATCGTGCAGCCACGTCTCGATCCCTGAGTCAACAGATGGGGACGTTTGCAAGACAACAACCATCTGCACGAACAGTTCGGCGACGTTTGCAGCAGCATGGACTATCAGCTCGGAGACTAAGGCTGCGGTTACCCTCGACGCTGCATCACAGACAGTAGCGCCTGCGATGGTGTACTCAACGACGAACCTGGGTGCACGAATGGCAAAACGTCATTTTTTTCTGGTGAATACAGTTTCTGTTTACAGCATCATGATGATCGCATCCGTGTTTCGCGACATCGCGGTGAACGCACATTGGAAGCGTGTTTTCGTCATCGCCATACTGGCATATCACCCGCCGTGATGGTATGGGGTGCCATTGGTTACACGTCTCGGTCACCTGTTGTTCGCATTGGCGGCACTTTGAACAGTGGACGTTACATTTCAGATGCGTTACGACCCGTGGCTCTACCCTTCATTCGATCCCTGCCAAACCTTACATTTGAGCAGGATAATGCGCGACCGCATATTGTAGGTCCTGTACGGGCCTTTCTGGATACAAAAAATGTTCGATTGCTGCCCTGGCCAGCACGTTCTACAGATCTCTCACCAAATGAAAACGTCTGGTCCATGGCGGCCGAGCAACGGGCTCGTCACAAGACGCCAGTCGCTATTCTTGATGAACTGTAGTATCGTGTTGAAGCTGCATGGGCAGCTGTCCCTGTACACGCCATCGAAGCTCTGTTTGACTCAACGCCCAGGCGCATCAATGCCGTTATTACGGCCAGAGGTGGTTGTTCTGGGTACTGAATTCTCAGGATCTATGTACCCAAATCGTGTGAAAATGTAATCACATGTGGAACCGCGTGACCGCTACGGTCGCAGGTTCGAATCCTTCCTCGGGCATGGATGTGTGTGATGTCCCTAGGTTAGTTAGGTTTAATTAGTTCTACGTTCTAGGCGACTGATGACCTCAGCAGTTATGTCGCATAATGCTCAGAGCCATTTGAACCATTTTTTGCAATCACATGTCAGTTCTAGTGTAATATATTTGTCCAATGAATACCCGTTTATCTTCTGCATTTCTTCTTGGTGTAGCAATTTTAAAGGCCAGTATTGTAGGTGCAAAGTGCTAATGGTTGTTTCCTTGAAATTAGTTTGATATTCGAATCAGGGTAGTCCAGGCCATGCAGATAACTGAGTTCTGCTTTATGGGGAAATCTCGACTATCACTTAATGTGGCTGTTCATATTTTTGCTTCCCACTTCCGTCCGTTCCAGATTATGCTTTTAATGAATGTTCAGGAGTGTGTGCTCCACATCTCGTACGTATTTGAAAATGTAATATTACCGTCTTGAGTTCCTGAAGGAGTACTTAATTTAAACAACACGTTTCGGTCGACTGATCATCATCAGGTTCCTGTATACATATGTATACAAGAAATAAAAGATACATAAGTAATATTACTGGATTAAACCGTCACGAACGTGTTGACGTATGTAAATGTAACGACAAGTCAGACGTAATAAAATGTCACACATGTAAAGAAATGGATACACAACTTTGTGTCAAGTAAAGTATAAAATCATTATGAAACTACGAATTAGACACTGACAATGAATGTATACCATAACCATACCATTACTCAGGCAGTGTACCCATTCATTTTCTAAATGTAATTGGCTTTAACACTGGGATCAGATTCATACCACAGAGACTCCCGCTGAACAGGTCATCACTGTTTACTGGTAGAACCAAGTATGGACATAAAGCCCTTGATCCATCGACAGTATCTTACTATTAATAAGTTATGTGTCGTCTGCTACGATAAATTCATACGACAGTCTTCTGTTTTCCGTAACAGCAAATGTGACTTTAAAATGAGTAAGTTGCTAGTAGATGCAACGTTTACAACATCTGTTAAGATTGTCACACGTACTTATCGTAGCGGACGAAACACGGATGTTAATAGTAAGATACCAGTCACTATCGCTATATGAAGATCTCAATGACCATCTTTGGTTCTACCCATAAACAATGATCAGCTACCAGTCGCCTCTAAGTGATATGAATCTGTTCACATCGTTAACGCAAATTACAGTTCTAACATTAAGGACTACGCCACCTAGCACATTTTATACTGATTGACGACGTAATTTATATTACTATACGATAATAAGTAACTCTGTACAAATGTGGACCATTTATGTTTTTATGATATGTGGTCTCCGTGTTGAGTCACATCACTGCGTTATGGTATAATTTCATTCTCGGTGTGTGATTCATGGTTTTATCATCTGACGAAAGTGATTTCATATTTCGCCTAAGATGAAACTGTGAATATTTTTATGTGAGTGCGTGACATTTTATTGGGTGTGTGTTGTCATCGACATTTACAGCAATTAACAGACTTGTGACTGTTTAAGCCTGCAATGTTACTTAAGAATCATTTTGTTTGATATATAGGAACCTGATAACGATCAGTCGACCGAAACTGGTTCTATAAATAAATAATGGTACCAACTGCTCAAGGCGGTAATATGACATTTATTCAATTATGCTTTTATCTTTATGTCACTGGCATAAATTTTCAAACCCAGATCAGGAAATATGGCCTCACACCATAACACCACCTTCTAATGTTCCTCCCCTGTTCCTTATCGCGGAACTGCGAAAGAAACTTCTGCTACCGCAGTCTGCGTGCTGTAAGCGAAGTGCAGCGTACGCGAGTTCACTACGCGACGTAATTACACCACCGTCGCTGGCGGAAACATTGATCGGCGGACCCGGATCAACTTCCGTACTTGTGGAACTGTTTGATAAGGTTCGCCAGCCTCGTTTAATCTCGCAAGGTAAGGTTAAGCAGTAATAACTCTTACACAACGATTACAGCCCTGTAAGAGCCTGATAGCGTTGAAACAGATTCCAAGATCGGATCACTTAACTGGAAACAATACACTGCGCACCGTCTCCACTTAATCTCCAAAGCGAATTTATTGCAGCGTGCTCAGGGCAGCAGCAAGAGGCACGTCCCATTCATTAGCCAGAACTGAAAGAGGTAGATTACATACGTATAGCCAAATCACAATTCTCAGAGTGTAATCCAGGTACGATCGACGATAATGAGCACGTCCGGCTAGAACGTAAACAACATTCATACCAAGCACATAACCTAGAATTCTACATCATCTACATCGACATGACCACCTTGCAATTCACAATTAAGTGCCTGGCAGAGGGTTCATCTAATCACCTTCAAGATATTTCTCTACCATTCTCACGAACAGCGCGCGGGAAAAACGGTTACTTCAATCTTTCTCTTATTTTATTACGATGATCATTCCTCTCTCTACGCCAGCACCATATTTTCACATTCTGAGGAGAAAATTGATTATTGTAATTTCGTGAAAAGATCTCGCGGAAAGGAAAAAGTCTTTATTTTGATTGTTGGTATCAAGCTCACATAAAATATCCATCACGCTCTCCCCCCTACTTCATGATAAAAAGAAACGAGCAACCGTTATTTCCGAAATTTTTCTGTGCTCTCTGTTAATCCTACCTGGTAAGAATTCCATAATGCACAACAATATTCAAGAACAGGTCGGACAGACATAGTACAGGCGGTCTCTCCTGTAGATTTCTTGAATCTTCGAAGTGTTCTGTCAATAAACCGCAGTCTTTGCTTCGCTCTCCCCGCAGAATTTTCTATGTAATCGTTCCAGGAGATGTTATTTGTCACTGTAATCCCTAAGAATTTAGTTTAATTTACAATCGCTACATTTTTGTGATTTATCGTGTAACCGAAATTTGGCGTATTCTCTTTAGTATTCATGTGGATGACTTCACATTCTTAATTATTTAGACTCAATGAACAGTCTTCGTACCAAGAAGATATATTGTCTGAATCATTCTGCAATTGGTATTGATCATCTGATGACTCTACGAAACTCTAAGTGTCAGTATCATCTGCCAACAATCTAAGAGCGCTGCTGAGGTTGTCTCATAAATCGTTTGTATAGATCGGAAACAGCATAGGGCCTATAAAAATTCCTGGGGAACGCCAAACATCACTTCGGCTTTATTCGATGACTTTCCATCAATTACTACGAATTGTGACCTATTTTATATAGGAAATCACGAATCCAGTCGCACAACTGGTACGATATTCCACAGGCACGCAATTAGATTAGAAGTCGCTTGTGAGGAAAGATGTCAAAAGCCCCAGAAATCTTGAAATGTGGACTCAATTTGAGATCCCCTGTCGTGAGTACATATTACGTCATGTGAATAAGGAGCCAGTTGTCTTTCACAAGCACGATATTTTCTGAATCCGGAGAACTTGCCATTATTAAGGTCTGAGGTTGGCCGCAGTGTCAAATCGACATGTCAACACTTGTCAACAACAGTGCTGTCCTTTGCACTTGTCTTTGTGTTTTTACATGCACTTTTTATTCTTTAAACCAGAAGGTAGAACGTGCTGTTCGATTTCTGACGCACTGGAGAATCAGCTGCTTGCGGAGAAATACAAGACGGGCAGCTAATGGGGCAGAGGGAGATACCATTGAAGATATTTGCGAAAAGATTTCCCGTTCCAGCATTCGCCCTACAACCAAGGCAAAATCTCCTTAAAGCGTTGCTCAAAATCGGGATATGACAAGTACGTTCTATGGAGTTCTGGGAATATCTACCACAGACAAAAAACTTTAATCGTTTTGTATGTGTATGTGTAAATAAGAATAATACTATAAAGTCACAGACTTGCTCGGCATGTGCCGCGTGCCTATGCCACTGTCAGTGACAGGCAGTGCGATGGTTGACTTTTTATTGTAAGACCCACTCTCTCAAACTGTGCAGGAGGTCACGGATTCTGTCCATATGAAGTTATAAGGAAATGGAGTTGTAGGGCACACCTATTGGAATTGGTGCTGGTATCACTCAAATACCCATTTTAATTCCCTTGCGAGATCAAAGCTACTACACATCCCAGAGTAAGAACAGCATATAAAACTTACACTGATGAGCTAAATATTAAAACTTCTGTCCACCGCGAGAATCGCCGTCACCTGGTGGCGTAGCGGAAATGTGACACAACGCGGAAAGTATATAAGTGGATTAGAGACAAAGAGGAAATCATTCTTGGGACGATATGAGCCGAAAATGGGGAAATCCACACACGTAAGATAATTTGACAGCTGAATATTGTCATGATCCGACTCCTGAGAACGACACGACGCCTGAGAACTACACTACTGGCCATTAAAATTGCTACACCAAGAAGAAAAGCAGATCATAAACGGGTATTCACTGGACAAATATATTATACTAGAACAGACATGTGATTACATGTTCACGCAATTTGGGTGCATTGATCCTGAGTAATCACTACCCAGAACAACCACCTCTGGCAGTAATAACGGCCTTGATACGCCTGGGCACTGAGTCAAACAGAGCTTGGATGGCGTGTACGGGTACAGCTGAACATGCAGCTTCAACACGATACCACAGTTCATCAACAGTAGTGACTGGCGTATTGTGACGAGCCCGTTGCTCGGCTATCATTGACGAGACGTTTTCAATTGGTGAGAGATCTGGAGAATGTGCTGGCCAGGGCAGCAGTCGAACATTTCCTGTATCCAGAAAGGCCCGTATAGGACCAGTAACATGCGGTCGTGCATTATCCTGCTGAAATGTAGGGTTTTGCAGGAATCGAATGAAGGGTAGAGCCACGGGTCGTAACACATCTGAAATGTCACGTCCACTGTTCAAAGTGCCGTCAATGCGAGCAAGAGGTGACCGAGACTTGTAACCAATGGCACCCCATACCATCACGGCGGGTGATACGCCAGTACGGCGATGATGAATACACGCTTCCAATGTGCGTTCACCGGGATGTCGCCAAACACGGATGCGACCATCATGATGCTGTAAATAGAACCTGGATTCATCCGAAAAAATGACGTTTTGCAATTCGTGCACTTAGGTTCGTCGTCGAGTACACCATCGCAGGCGCTCCTGTCTGTGATGCAGCGTCAAGGGTAACCGCACCCATGGTCTCCGAGCTGATAGTCCATGTTGCTGCAAACGTCGTTGAACTGTTCGCGCAGATAGTTGTTTTGCAAACGTCCGCATCTGTTGACTCATGTCGATTGCTAGTGATACGAGGCCGTTGGGATCCAGCACGGCGTTCCGTATTATCCTCCTGAACCCACCGATTCCATAATTTGCTTACAGTCATTGGATATCGACCAACGCGAGCAGCAATGTCACGATACGATAAACCGCAATCGTGATAGGCTACAATCCGACCTTTATCAAAGTCGGAAACGTGATTGTACGCATTTCTCGTCCTTACACGAGGCGTCACAACAACGTTTCACCAGGCAACGCCGGTCAACTGCTGTTTGTCTGTGAGAAATCGGTTGGAAATTTTCCTCATGTCAGTACGTTTTAGGTGGTTGTAGGTGTCACCACCGGCGCCGATCTTGTGTGAATGCTCTGAAAAGCTAATCATTTGCATATCACAGCATCTTCTTCCTGTCGGTTAAATTTCGCGTCTGTAGCACGTCATCTTCGTGGTGTAGCAAATGGCCAGTAGTGTAGCAGCTCGGAAATGGCGGGGCTGGTCGACTGTTCACGAGCCACAGTCGTTAGCATGTATGGAAGGGGTTGAAGGACTTAGAAACCACAAAGAGGCGACAAGGTTTTGAAGGTCCACCCCTTATTATAGAAACGGGGAGTTTAGGGGCTTTCCCGCAGTGTAAATCAGGATAAATGGAGATCAGTGAGAGATCTGACGACAGAGCACAGTGCTAGGACAGGTACAGTTTTACGAAGCACACTGCACAGTGCACATTGTTGAACATGGCTTTCCACGGTAGACGACTCCTACGTGTACCCCCTTGACCCAAAGGTATCGTCAATTACGAATACAGTGGGCACAGGATCATCAAGATTGCACCGTGGATCAATCGAAATGTGTCGATAGGACGGAAGAACCCCGTATTTTGATACACCGGGTCGATTTTCGTGCCCGGATACGCAGACATCGTGGAGAACGGCTGTTCGAAAGACGCACAGCACCGCCTATGAAATAAACGGTGATGCGTAGAGCAGAAAATGTATTTACACTGAATAAGTGATGTATTCGATAATTTAAAAGTCTGAAGTATTAGCGAAATGTGTTAAGTATATCAGCGAAACTACAAGTCTGATGTGCAGACCTAACACTTTTGATTGCCAACATGACCAATTCAGAGCCTATACTTCATGCTTCGGCTTTTAATATGAAACTCATCCTGCTTCCTAGTCAGATTGTCGTTCCTGCCTTTCGAAACTTTTCTTCTCTGTCTCTCAAGAAAGGCGGTACAAACCTGCTAATCTGGAGACTTCACTTCCCTACTAAGCTATCCTTTGTAAGACGTGTGCGTTGCCGGCGATGGGCGAGGCATGGCAGAGTCTCTGACCAGAGAGTAGTATGTAGTTAGTTGTTGCTTGTCGCTAGTCGGCAGTAGTCTGCAGTAGTCTTCTGTAGTCTGCAGTTGTGGACAGGAGTCGGCGCGTGCCTGCGCGTGTCGGCAGTCTGCTCTGGTCGGGACTTTGGAGGATGAGTATTATTGTAGAAGGTAAAGAAGCAGCCTTGCGCATATCTAGTAATGTATATTAACTGTCATTAATTTCTTTTAAAAAAAATGCCCCAATAATAATTTTTATAATATAAAGTAATTTTTTTAAGAAAAGCATTCACTTCAATTTAAAGAATATTTCCAATGCATGATCATTCCTTCCAAGAATCAGAAAAAATATAGGCCAGCATTGCACGAAGCTGTGCTGAAAAATTTCTACATAAGAGCAGATATATTCGCAGTTTTTATTGAAGTAAGAATTTTTCCTTTTTTTATTCAGAATACAGGGCCGAGGCGCAGCGCTGCTGTCGTCATAAAATTTACCAGGTTACTGATTTATTTTTTATTATTTCCGGGTTTAGGAATTGAATTTTGTGGTTACATTAAATGTGAATGCCTTTGTGCACGGAGACTATAAATGGGAACCAATTTTGTTCAGAGGTTACAACATTCAAAATTCATTTAATTATTATTTTTGTGGGGAGGTTACACTTGGCGACATCCGGCCAGGATCGTATTTCTTTGTGACTCTTCTGAGAAATAGTCATATATCTGCTCTTATTCATTTAAATGTAGTTTGCATCTGGTGCAACGCATTTACTATTTTGTCACTCTTTCTTTCACAGATCATCGCCAATTTGTTGCTCTTTCTTGTAATTGTGTTTGTTGCATTTTTGCATTGTCCTTGTTTCATTTGTGCTTAATTTTGATTTGTGAAAAATGCCGCGAAAAACTATTAACAGTACATCGCGATGTGCAATGAGCGAAATAGCCGACTCTAATAATTTGACCGATAATACTTGCGACACTCAGTGTAATGATGATAATCCGCTAATTGTAGACAGTCAGTGCGTACCGACCACTAGTAATGATTTTGATCCTAATGATGAGCAAATAAATTCAATTGTGTCATCTGTTAATTTAACGACAATGGATGATGCGGCACGTTCTGTTACAATGAACGCTACCCAGTTTAACACACCCGATTTGCAAAATTTACGTAATGAACAGATAAATTTTTCTAACGAAAATGAACAATGTACTCAAAGTACGTCAAATTTATTTGATTCCGATTTAGTGACTAACAGTGCACATCCGATGGGCAAACCTTTTTGTGAATTACAGAATGACCAAATGGTTACAGAAAACGTGACAAATACAGATACACCAACACATAGCATAGAAAATAGAGTCGCTAATTTTGGCTTGGATCAAATTATGGCAGTATTGCTACAGTTTAATGAAAGACAAGACAACAATCACAAACAACTTAGTGAAAATCTCAAACAACAAATTGATGAAATTAATGAAAAATAAGACAGCAATCACAAACAACTTAGTGAAAGTCTTAAACAGTCGAATGATAAGCAAGACAGCAATCACAAACAACTTAATGAAAAACAAGACAACCTTAATGAAAATTTCAAACAACTTAGTGAACAGAATAAACAGCTTAGTGAACAGATAACAGCCGTTGTTGCGCAATGTCATGATACTAAAGAACAATTACGTGAGGAAATTAAGGCTTGTGCTAGGAAAAGTAGTGAAGAAATTAGATCTGTTGCTCAAGAATTAAGGAATACGCAAACAGCTACAACAGAATCACTTAGAGACGAAATTAGTGCAGTCGCTAAACAATGCTCTGAAAACGCAACACAGTTACGCGACGAGTTTAAATTAATGTCAGCAGAACTTTCGCGCACACGATGCAAAAGTAGACGCGAAATTTGACCAACAGAACAGCCAAATTGACGAACGCTTCAGTCACCACCTACAAAACAGTGAAACGCGTTACCGTAAATTTATACAGGTCAGAATAAAGTAAAACGACAAGTCTTGGAAACAATTACCGCACAGAGACAGGAAGATGAACGTAAATTGTTTACGAAAGCAAAAACATACGTAGACAACAATATTGCTACAGTATCAGACGATATTAATACTATCAAACAATTGAACACCGAATTGCGTGATGAAAATTCCGAGCTTAAATGAAAAACAGATACACACATAGTAGACTTGCAGACAGTGACCGACAGACTTGAACAATTAGAACTAATACAGGATTCCGATTTCATCAAAGCAGACGTTAAAAAATTGAACGAAACCACACGTAAAATACAAAAACAAATTAATGCTTGTGACACTAAAAACGATGATCAGGTAAAAATACTGACTGAAAAATATGATGAATTGGCCAGTCGTATTGACGTTATTGAAAGTAATAAATACAGCAAATCAGACGATACTTCACCGATTTCGTTTAATCAAACACCTGAATTCCAAAATTTACAGCAGACGATCAGTGAGATAGATTCGTAGAAAATTGTCAACTTTACAGCAAGAAGTGACACAGATGAAAAATGTTTCAGTCAATAACACGTCACAGCATACGGCACATTCCGAACATTTGTCACACTCACACAGCCAGTATAATTTAGGTAATTTACGGAGAGTACGTGACTTAGATTCCGAACAATCACAGACAAATAGATTCTCATACAATCCTGAACCTATTCAGACATACAGAGACGATAATTTTGATTACAAGCATTTTCTATCCGTGAGAAAATTTAAAGTACTTAATAATGACGGAACACAGATTCACACTTTGGACAGGATACGACAATTTGCTTTTGTATTTTTATCAGCTTGGGCTGTAATGCAGAAACTAGCATTGAACTGGATACGACAATTTATTTTTGTACTTTCACCGGCTTGGCCTGTAACGCAGAAGCTAAAATTTATTTGCAGCGCGTAATTGACCTCAGGGGATTCATTACACTTTAATGAATATGTGCCGTAGCGTGCACAGGGCCCCGAGCCGTAGTAGTGCTATTTCATCATTAGTTTTCTGCACTGCTGCCTTCTCTTCTACCATCCTTTATATCTATTAAAACAGCTCTTCAACTATCGATCTATCTATAATTAAGAATGTGTAATGAAAACCTGATACGACAACTTTTTACCGAAAGTGACAATTTTTCATTAGACACTCCAGAAATGACAACCACGAGAACTTTAATACCTGACAAAAATTTAATCATCAGTATGTGTAAAATTATCAGCAACAGCGAACGCATTTTGGTAACAATAGACGTTTTTCACCGCAACAACATGAAAGCCAACCGGTTAGCATACCTAACCAACAATGTAATGTACAAGGTCAACCAAGCTTTAATGTTTCGCCGCCTACACGTATGGCGTCAGCTCCAACAAATAGTAACGCACAGCAACAAGGAAACCAGTACGTCCAGAAAACACACCATTTCATTTCATATCGCAATGCACCGTATAGAAATGACTATCATGACAGACGTAAAAGTAATGAGCACAATTTTCAGCGTACATTTAATAACAGTCGGTCTTATCAGCAGCAAAATCATCCGCAACAACATGTTATCATGAATGAACCAGACAGTAGATATCATCACGAACGTAATACGCCAGGAAGAAATAACAGAACAGTACAAATAGTTGAAATGCCACAGCATCCTCCCGAAAATAATAGCACGTCAGATAGAATTTGAATAGATACAGTACAGGTTGCATCTTACAGTAACGCAAGCAATGCTTTTGACACGCAGAATCATGTTCACGAAAATGTTATTACTTTTGAGGACATCCGAGACACTCTTTTGCAGGAAAGACCAGTTATTCAAAAAACCATTTCACACCCTGTCATTGAAGTAAAAATTGGATCATCGAAATTTTCAGCAGTAATCGATTCTGGATCTCCTATGTCAGTCATAAATGAGGAAACTTTTAACGAGTGTAACAAAGAGAATACTTATCTCACGTTACCATTAGGCAAAACCAAAGTAAAAGGAGTACAGGAGTAGGTGTTAAATTACAGACACATTTATCATTTTGTATTGCAGGACATACATTTCACTCAAATTTTTGGATTGTTCCCTTATTGACGACAGACGTTATTTTAGGTACAAATTTTTTGGTACAACACGACGCAATTATTGACTTTCAAAATTCCTATCTAATGTTAAAGGATGCACATGCACAACTGGCTTTAAAATTTCAGCACTCTTTATCTGCAGAAGAACAAACAATTAATCGTACAGAGGTCATTTCCGCATCACGTAACATAGACTGTCATTCCACACTGTTCACAGATACGTACGTACACAACTATAATACTCCAGACGAAGCCGACTATGACGTTATACAGATGATTTCTGATAAAGTTAAACAGAGCAGTGCAAATACAGACGACGAACGCACACAACTACGCAAAATTCTTTTACAGCAAGCTCCAGTTTTTGACAACGTGCCTGGTACTATGTCCGGTTTTATGTATGAATTTCAAGTTAAACAGCACGATACATTTAAAGCCAAACATTATCCCATTCCGTATATTCACAGAGAACAAGTTAAGAAAGAATTGCAAGCTATGCTTGACCAAGGAATTATTGAACCGGCAGTTAGTCCGTACATAAACCCGCTCCATATTGTTAAGAAAAAGGATGGTTCACTTCGCCTCGTACTTGATTCGCGGCACATCAATGATATTATTATTAATGAAACGGATCGCCCTCAAACACTAGAAGAACTTCTACAGAAATTTCATGGTACTGCTATTTATTCCACATTAGATTTGAAATCGGGATTTTGGCAAATTCAACTCCATCAGAACTGCAGAAAGTACACGGCTTTTCTCTGTTTTGGTGACTGTTATCAATTTTGTAAATTACCATTCGGTTTAACTATTTCTTCAGCAGCATTTATTCGCGGTTTGAATACAATACATCCGACAGAACTTAAAGACAGAGTCACAACGTATGTTGACGACATTCTTATTGCAGAAGCTAACTGGTCTGAACACAATCTGATTCTTGAACAACTGTTACGAACTTTTGGTGCACAAGGACTCACAGTTAATCTCAGTAAATCGCACTTTGGTAAAACTTCTATAAAATTTCTTGGACATGTAATTTCAGCAGAGGGCATTACGCCTGACCCGGAAAAACTTCAAGCTTTACGTGACATTACTGTTCCTACGACGAAGAAACAACTACGCAGCTTTTTGGGTTTAATTAACTTTTTTCGTAAATTTATTCATTACTCTGCTTTAGACACCCATAGATTATGTCAATTGACAGGTAAAAACACTATTTGGTCCTGGGATAAGCAAGCACATTCTGAATTTATGAACCTGAAACATGCTTTATTGAATGCACCACTTTTATCACATCCAGATCTTACTAGAAATTTTTCCATTGCCACCGACAGTTCTAACACCGCTTTAGGCGTACATATTTTTCAGGAAATTGAAGAAGATGGCACTACAGTAATTAAACACATAGCCTTTGCGAGTCGCATTCTGTCACCTGCAGAACGCAATTATTCTGTTACAGAACTTGAAACATTATGTGTTGTATGGGCTTTTACAAGATTTCGGCATTTTCTTTATGGAAGACATACCACCGTTTATACAGACCATAGAGCGATACAGTTTTTACTTTCCGCTAAATTTACACATGACAGATTAAGTAGATGGAAACTTTATTTGCAGGAATTTAATTTTACAATTGTTCACATTCCCGGTACTCAAAATATTGTAGCAGACGCACTATCCCGTTCTCTCAGCAACGATCAGCAAGACATCGCAACCAACTTCTGCAAAGCAAATTTCAGCGTCATGTACATTCAACAAGTTGCATTTGAAAATTTCATTTCGTCGTCATTACAAGACATAGCACAAGAGCAGAGTAAAAACAACGTATGGAAAGAGATTAAACACCTTTGGCAAGATAGGAATAATGTTACCATTAGAAACCATTACACTGTACGCAATAACATTCTGTTTCGCCGCTCTCACCCTGACAGCAACAATTGGTTAGTATGCATTCCTGACGAACTTGTTAACAAATTAATCTGGTATACTCATTTAAGTTACGCACATCACGGAGCCAGAAAATGTTTTCTTATACTGAGACAGAACTGTTACTTTACCAACATGGAGAAATGTAGTCGACGAGTTTTAGCGTCATGCAAAATCTGCCAGAAAGCTAAGTCAGATACGACTTCACATATCCCTCCATTACATCCCATTGTACCTGTTAAATTGAGACACATGGGCGCTGTAGACATTTTTGGTCCGATTCCCAGAACTAATAGAGGTTTTTGCTACATCTTTGTCGCTGTTGAACTCACTTCAAAATTTGTTACCTTCACTCCGTTACGCAAAGCTACTGCTAAAACTGTTTCGAAAGCATTTGTAAAACATTTTCTATTTCATGTAGGGCATGTGTTGAAAGTAATTTCCGACAATGGATCACAGTTTCGATCTGCTATATGGACACGTATGTTACGAGCTAGAAACATTTCTCCGATCTATATATCCAGGTACCATGCTTCTTCGAACCCTTGTGAACGATTAATGAAAGAAATTGGTAAACTGTGTAGAATATACTGCCATAAAAGACATATTGATTGGGACACACACATACTCTCATTCCAGGATGTAATTAATTTCATACCAAATGAATCTACTATGCTATCTCCGTCTGTTATACTGAAAAATGTTGAACCACCTAACAAAATTAAAGAATTAGTATCCTTTCCTACATCGCGTCGACTACGCCACCATGAAATAATTGACATTGCACTCAACAACATCAAACGTGCCGCAGAGCGCCTGAGAAGACAGCAAAAACAGGTTTGTACACGCCGTGACTTTCACATTGGACAGAAGATATTAGTACGTAGACACTATTTATCCAACAGAGGAAAGAATAGATGCAGTAAATTTGAGCTTCTATATGCAGGTCCATATCGAATTCGCAGCATTCCTCACCCCAATGTAGTACACGTCGAAACTTTGAGAACCAGAAAAAGCAAGGGCAGTCACCATGTCTCCAACATCAAACCCTTTATTGAATGAACGTACTTTATGATTTATCACACTGTAATGGCATTTCCTAATTTTTTTATGGCCACTTATGCAATTATATTCACATGAACACTTACTGATGATTATCGTATTTTTTCTTGGCAAGTGCCCGGCAAGGTAAGGTTAGCAGGTCGCTCTTCTTGTCGTTACACATCAGACCGTGCACATTTTTCCAGATGAACTTACACATTTTATGACCACTTATCCAATTATATTTATGTGATTACTTACTGATGATTATCGTATTTTTTCTTGGCAAGTGCCCGGCAAGGTAAGGTTAGCAGGTCGCTTTTCTTGGCGTTACACATCAGACTGTGCACATTTTCCATTTTTTATGTATGTATGATTGTTTTCCTGTTTTGTTTGTATGCACTATGAAATATTTAAGATATAACAAACACCAGTTGACTTTAACATTTTTGCCTTATGATATCTCAACATCGTGACTATTTTTCATTTTTTTTTGTTTTTTTTTTTTTTTTTTTTGGTGCTACATTGTGATACTCTGTGTACATTTTACCCTCTGAACACTGTTTATGTTTTTGACATATTACGTTTTCCGTCATGCTATGCTGTATGCTTAATTATATCACTAGAAACCAGTTTTTATTTAATGGGTATATGATTTAAATGCAAGACATTAATCTTTGTTCACCATTTTCAGAAAGAAATGACGTGTAAAAGAAATAAATTAAACAGCAATGGGAATTTCACCTTCGGAATGAACGAAAGAAGATGCAATACCTCGTCACGAAGAATAAGTGGATCAGAATTAACAAGCATTAACGAGAATATACTATACACATCGAATGATAGCAGTCTTAATTAATTTTTTCTTTCAGAATATGAGGCGATTGATGCAGGCTGTCAGACAGAACTACACATCTTAGTTTTAGTGATGAAATATGCTAGAAATAAGGAATAGTTGTATAAAGAATAATGAAGTGACTTTTTTTCAGATGATAATGAATGGTGATGAATAATGATGAAGTATATGTTAATATGGATAATGATGGTTTTCTTTACAGATGGTGATAATATTGGAGTTATGATGATATAGATAATGAAGTTTTTCTTTGCAGGTGATGATAGTAATGATAATGAAGTTTTACTTTGCAGATGAAAATAATGATGAAGTTCATATATTTCCTGTTAGTTAAGAAATGCTATGTAGTTATTTAGGTATCTGTTGCAGTTCGTTTTGACAGTATGTCTTATGTCGCATGGTATGATTACTGAAGGTTCTGGAAAGGACAGCTAGAGAACATATATATTTAATACACATTTCATTACCTGTTAATTCGAAGTTCACTACTTTTCAGCATAATATGTGTTTCTTCTTTCAGCTTAATAATCCATTTTGTATTTTTTCTAGGAGAAGCTATTCACGAAATTAATACGCTATAAGCAGTTAATCATTAAACCTGTTCTACTACTTGCATTTTTTCTTACCCATTTGTGTGTGTCATTCATGAATGTGATCACATATACTCTACTTGTTTCATAACATTGCTACAGCTGACACATGACGAATGACGTTACACATCTTCATTTGCAGCAATAAGTCAAATGCAAATATTGTTATGTCCCAGTAATTAATTATCGATCCCAACGCAATGCATTGCTAGCACAAAAAATGTATTACCAGTCCCAAATAATGCTACCAGTTTAAGAGAGTTCTGAGTAATACTGAGTAATGTTTTCTAACCACAGACCTTGAATAAAAGTTACGGTGTGTTACATTTTAAATATGTCCTATGTCACTTGAATGATGAATTATGAGTAATACTGAATGATGTTTTCTAGTCACAGACGTTGAATAATAGTTACAGTATGTTACACTTTCAATATGTCCTATGTCACTGGAATGATCAGTTCTGAGTAATACTAAATGATGCTTTGTAATAATGCATAAATACTATGCCAATAAATTCTGTACATAATATTTTGTTATACTCTATAAATGCTATGCCAATAATTGACTCTCATTTTGAATGATAACTTCTGAATAATACTGAATAAGGTTTTATAAAAATATGAGAATACTTTGTAACTGGCCAATGAGTGCCAATAATTATTTTAAATATGTTGTATGTCACTTGAATGATGAAAAATGTTTTGTACTATTCAATACTTGCTATATGTTTTGTAACTGGCCAGTGAGTGCCAATGATTACTATAACTAAGTGAATTATGTTAATACTATGCTATTCATTAGCTCCTGTTTTGAATGATGACTTCTGATGTTTTGTAACTGGCCAATGAATGCCAATGATTACTATAACTAAGTGAATTGTGTTAATACTATGCAATTCATTACCTCCTGTTTTCAATGATGACTTCTGATGGTTTGTAACTGGCCAATGAATGCCAATGTTCACTGTAATCAGATGATTTATGAACATTATTCTGTAATACTTCATACATGGTACAGAAATGTTCAGTAACTGGGCGATGAGTGCCACCAATTACTCAAATCAGTTGTTAGACTAGTGTAATTCTCAATGAAGACTTAATGTCTCAATGTGACTTAATGTCTTTCACCTTCTGACCTAATTACCAGAAATTACTGCAATATCCGTTTGTCCTGTCTATCCTTATGATCATGGAGCACTATATTTGGTTTTTGCACTAATTCTACGTTGGTGTACCTTACAAGAACGTGGTGTTCACACGACATGCTGTCCACCACCTTGAGCGATGGAGATGTTATTATGGTCCCACTGTTTGGTGTACCTAATGTGCTACCAAAATGATAACATGGAATATTACTACGACATTTCAGTGTCTTGGCTACACTGATTAATACTTCAAGGAAAAGAACTTCAGATTGTCTCACTTGGTGTTGTGCTTCTGTAGAAAGATATTGACTTTCAGTGTAGCTGTGTGCAACCTAATGTGCTACAACCATGATGCAATCCTTCCCTTTCCTATCCTAGTTCATGCAAAATAGTAAAAAAAAACTACAGTGTGTGTGCACTTTATGTCATTTTTTAATATGATTTGTATTCATTACGTATGTACTACAGTGCGTGTGCACTTTTGTCATTTGTTAATACGATTTGTACTCATTGCTTATACATTTTGTGATTTGCTGATATGTTCAGTACTGCAGTGCGTGTGCACTTTTGCCATTTGTTAATATGTTTTGTACTCATTGTGTACACATTTTGTCATTGCTTGATATGTACTCAGTGCATGTGCACCATTTTTCATTTCATGTTCTGCACTTATATATATGTATATATTCTGTGATTTTAAACTTTATTTCATGTTCTGCACTTATATATATGTATATATTCTACGATTGTAAACTTAGTTAATTAAGAAAAATTTGTTGCTCATGGCAAGTCCAATTGACTCACCATCGCTGCCAAATTTTTGCCCCCCCACCCCCTCCCCCCAGTGGAGGGTTATGTAAGACGTATGCGTTGCCGGCGATGGGCGAGGCATGGCAGAGTCTCTGACCAGAGAGTAGTAAGTAGTTAGTTGTTGCTTGTCGCTAGTCGGCAGTAGTCTGCAGTAGTAATCCGTAGTCTTTTGTAGTCTGCGTGAGTCTGCAGTTGTGGACAGGAGTCGGCGCGTGCCTGCACGTGTCGGCAGTCTGCTCTGGTCGGGACTTTGGAGGATGAGTATTATTGTAGAAGGTAAAGAAGCAGCCTTGCTTATATCTAGTAATGTATATTAACTGTCATTAATTTCTTTAAAAAAAATGCCCCAATAATAATTTTTATAATATAAAGTAATTTTTTTAAGAAAAGCATTCACTTCAATTTAAAGAATATTTCCAATGCATGATCATTCCTTCCAAGAATCAGAAAAAATATAGGCCAGCATTGCACGAAGCTGTGCCGAAAATTTTTTACATAAGAGCAGATATATTCGCAGTTTTTATTGAGGTAAGAATTTTTCCTTTTTTTATTCAGAATACAGGGCCGAGGCGCAGCGCTGCTGTCGTCATAAAATTTACCAGGTTACTGATTTTTTATTATTATTATTTCCGGGTTTAGGAATTGAATTTTGTGGTTACATTAAATGTGAATGCCTTTCTGCACGGAGACTATAAATGGGAACCAATTTTGTTCAGAGGTTACAATATTCAAAATTCATTTAATTATTATTTTTGTGGGGAGGTTACACCTTCTATGGTTACTTCGTTAATTATGACAATTTTCGGTAGCACACTAACTTAGTTGCGTTGAATTCTGTATATAACGCTTTAGAAGTGAACTGCGGTTGCCCTCTATCGTCTTCCAACGATTTAATCTATCACGACATTACTTTTGTTTGCCGCTACGTCCTTAAGGACAGGCCTGTAAGGTCACTGGCATCCTCCGTTCCCCGCGCGCGTGGAGATATAGTCTGGTGCCAGCAAACCTGACGCTCGTTTTGTACGGAAGGGAACGCTCAAGCGGCTGCTGACCTCACCACTGCTCATGACCAATGGTCCTCACTTCCTCTCTGAACATCTCCGAATGCCTTATCCACCTCCAAACAATGAAATCTCCAGTACTGTAAATGTCCTTTGTTTTACCCTTGTATACATCACAACATGTTGTAGAGGGTTTTGTATGCCGAACAGTGAGTAGCTCCTGCTGAAAGTCGTTGTTAGTGAGTCGCGACGTAAACTGGCACATAACGTTCGCTTTCTTCTTCGATATCACAGTCGTGAATTATCGCAAAATCATCTTAACAGCTCATGCATCGAAGCTGCTTACAAGAATAATATACAGAAGAATGGAAAAGAAAATTCAGAATGCACTAGGTGACGATCAGTTTGGCTTTAGGAAACGTAAAGGGACAAGAGAGGCAATTCTGACGTTACGGCTAATAATGGAAGCAAGGCTAAAGAAAAATCAAGACACTTTCATAGGATTTGTCGACCTGGAAAAAGCGTTCAACGATATAAAATGGTGCAAGCTGTTCGAGATTCTGAATAAAGTAGGGGTAAGCTATAGGGAGAGACGGGTCATATACAATATGTACAACAACCAAGACGGAATAATAAGAGTGGACGATCAAGAACGAAGTGCTCGTATTAAGAAGGGTGTAAGACAAGGCTGTAGCCTTTCGCCCCTACTCTTCAATCTGTACATCGAGGAAGCAATGATGGAAATAAAAGAAAGGTTCAGGAGTGGAATTAAAATACAAGGTGAAAGGATATCAATGATTCGATTCGCTGATGACATTGCTATCCTGAGTGAAAGTGAAGAAGAATTAAATGATCTACTGAACGGAATGAACAGTCTTATGAGTACACAGTATGGTTTGAGAGTAAATCGGAGAAAGACGAAGATAATGAGAAGTAGTAGAAATGAGAATAGCGAGAAACTTAACATCAGGATTGATGGTCACGAAGTCAATGAAGTTAAGGAATTCTGCTACCTAGGCAGTAAAATAACCAATGACGGACGGAGCAAGGAGGACATCTAAAGCAGACTCGCTATGGCAAAAAAGGCATTTCTGGCCAAGAGAAGTCTACTAATATCAAATACCGGCCTTAATTTCAGGAAGAAATTTCTGAGGATGTACGTCTGGAGTACAGCATTGTATGGTAGTGAAACATGGACTGTGGGAAAACCGGAACAGAAGAGAATCGAAGCATTTGAGATGTGGTGCTATAGACGAATGTTGAAAATTAGGTGGACTGATAAGGTAAGGAATGAGGAGGTTCTACGCAGAATCGGAGAGGAAAGTAATATGTGGAAAACACTGATAAGGAGAAGGGACAGGATGATAGGACATCTGCTAAGATATGAGGGAATTACTTCCACGGTACTAGAGGGAGCTGTAGAGGGCAAAAACTGTAGAGGAAGACAGAGATTGGAATACGTCAAGCAAATAATTGAGGACGTAGGTTGCAAGTGCTACTCTGAGATGAAGAGGTTAGCACAGGAAAGGAATTCGTGGCGGGCCGCATCAAACCAGTCAGTAGACTCATGACAAAAAAAAAAAAAAAAAAAAAAAAAAAAAAATAAAAATAAAAATAAAAAAATAAAAAAAAAATAATCTGTCGACGCCGGAGACAGCACTCACAATCTCAGGGATGTTAAGCCTCAGGCTCATAGGCCAAAACTACCGGAGTGAAAAAGCCAAGAGGAAACAAACCAGTCAGTTTGCAGAAACAGTATGGTTTATTTCTAATTTAACGAAAATTTATAGGTTCCATGCTTCAGGCACTACCACCTACAGATAGCGTGTAGCTCCACAAAATGTCGCTGAATCATAACACGAAACTGGGCTAAATCACAACACTTCGCGTCTCAAATTAAAACTGTCATAAAATTACGCGGCCGCGTAGAGGAAATTTAATTGCTGGTTCATAGTAAGACGCTGCCCTTCAAGAAACTTCTGAAATTTCGTTCTTCCTGCCAATGAATGCAGTTGATGCTGTTTGATTAGCTTTTGCTTCGATACTGGTAGTCCCTACGCATACTGTGTCTTCTTTCCCAACTTGTAATTTACCTTAGGGATGGTGGATCCTGATGATGAACGGGTGATGCTCAAACAGAAAACGTACACAGTCTGATCAAAGGTATGCGGACACCATTTCAAATGCAAAATTGACCACTGGATGTCACGAGAGGCTAGTATAAAAGGAGGCGGGAAGTACCGTGTTGTCTTATTTACTGGTTCTTCCGTTACTTCTTGATAGAACAGTCCATACTTATGGTTGAATAACAAGTTCACGGGTTTTGTTCCATTGATTTTTGTTTATTTCAAACCAGTTTTCGGCTTATTAGGCCATCACAGTTCTGAAGATGACCTAATAAGCCAAAAACTAGTCTGAAACAAACAAAATCAGTAGTACAAAAACAGTGTACTTATTATTAAACCTTAAATATTCTGTTGTCAGTAGAAAAGCAGTAACATCAGAATGAGTTGGCCAGGAGAGATCAGTGGGTTCGAAACAGAGTATCCATTGCACATCACCCGTGTAACAAATCCATTCAGTGCTTCTGAACCTGCTCATGTCGACTGTTGGACATGTGTTTGTAAGGCAGAAATGCGGAGGAACGACCACAGTTAAGCCAAGACCAGCTAGACCTCAAAGTCTGATGGATAGGGACCGTTCAGCATTGCGGAAGGTGGTTGTAAGAAATCGCATGAAATCAGAGGAGGGTATCACTCGTGAGTTCCAAAGTGCCACCAGCAGTGCAGCTAACACAATGAGAGTGCGTAAGGAGTTAAAAGAATAGGGTACAATAGGAGAGCGGCTCCTCATAATCTACACATTTCTGTAGGTAGTGCTGCTTCAGGTACTCTAAAGAACAACGCTGCTGGACAGTGGATGACTGGAAACAAGTAATTTGGAGTGATGAATCAAACACTGATTGGAAAAAAAATCGCAACAGCCGGCCGCAGTGGCCGAGCGGTTCTAGGCGCTTCAGTCTGGAACCGCGCGACCGCTACGGTCGCGGGTTCGAATACTGCCTCGGGCATGGATGTGTGTGATGTCCTTAGGTTAGTTAGGTTAAAGTAGTTCTAAGTTCTAGGGGACTGATGACCTAATATGTTAAGTCCCATAGTGCTCTGAGCCGTTTGAACCATTTTGAAATTCGCAACATCTACGAGAGAAGTTGTGCGACATAAACGAAAGCTGGTAGGATAGCTTCTACATGTGAAACGTGTTGTCTATCCAAATTTCGCGCCAGTCGTGGATGCAAATCAGGTTTGCTTTAAATACTCGATGTAGCGGTCGTCAGAGTTTGTTGCCTTTGAGATTGGACGTGGTGAGTTGATGTTAGTCAAGAACGCCTTTAAGGCGGCGAAGACGCCGTTATGAACAGCTCGCTGAGTCTGAATGAGGTCGTGTAATAGTGCTACGAGAAACTGGGTGTTCCTTCTGCGATACTGCAGAAAGACTTGCCAGGAATGTACATCTACATTTACGTGATTACTCTTTCACAATTAAGTGCCTGTCAGAGGGTTCAAAGAACCACCTTCAAGCTGCCTCTCTACCGTCCACTCTCGAACGGCGCGCGGGTAAAACGAGCACTTAAATTTTTCTGTGCAAGCCCTGATTTCTCTTATTTTATCGTGATGATCATTTCTCCCTATGTAGATGGGTGTCAACAGAATGTTTTCACAATCGGAGGGGATAACTGGTGATTGAAATTTCATAAGAAGATCCTGTCGCAACGAAAAACACATTTGGCATCAGTTAGAACGTCCCCTTCACTACAGACCCCAACGTTCGGCTGCACTCCCTTCTCTGGTTTGGATCTTGGAAAAGAATGGACTGTCATTTGCGATGCCACTACCCGAATTTACTGTGTTATTATTAGACCATGCGGCATCGGACTTCCGGAAAGCGGCTCTCGCGTGTAATATGTTTGAATAGACACCTTATGGTGATTGAACTACTACACGTAATTTTTGGAATAAATCATGATAATGGCGCGTAACAAACTTATTTTTACGTCTACATTTGATTATTATTAGCACACTGATAATCTCTTTGAATTGACTGAACAGGGAGTACTTAATTCTGTATGTTTGATATTGTCTAGCATTCACTAGACGGCACGTTGTCACATTACACATTCCACCACGAACATTCAGAAACCTCACTGAAAGTGCCACTAACAGGAGTCCGGACAGTTTTGATCAGATTATGTATTTCGCAAACCTACAGCACACCCACTAACGCAATGAATGTGTAAAATTATTCGTTTTGAAATCAGTTCTGAAGCAAAGATACTTCGATGAAAAGTAGCTCTACGATATCCCTCGGGTAATGTGTCAAAATATCTAGCTCTTCATACATCACTACGAGAAGACCAAAAGGATGGTATACGGAGTCAGCAGATGAAGCCAATTTTCTTGCGTTAATAAGGAGTGTTTTACGAAAAAATTAAATTAATTTAATGTCTATTTTGCGGCTGCAGACGCTTCTGTTTCGCTTTCTTCCTCACTCTGCTTTTCTCGAGTTAAGAGAATTCCTGAAACTTCCTCCAGAAGCGGCATAAAATATACTTTACCAAACAAACTTAACGTAAACTGGCAAACAAAGAAGAAACTGACGTTTACAATCTTATTGAGGAAAAGCAGTTTTCTTTTAAGTCAAACATGAAGATCAAAGGAATTTATTGAGGCCTTCTGTAAATGTTTGCGAGGTAGTGATAAAGTTCCGTGAGATTGGTCGACTTTGCGAAGAGGCTTGAACCTTCTCCTTCGGTAGCCTGCAGGTCGTACAATGTATTTCATTCGGCGTAAAACACCTCTCGTTGTTGCAATGACATTGCTTTATGTTTACTGTTTAGATTACTTTCAATTAACTAGCACTATAACGTACAACAGAATCAATGACGGCGAATGATGGTAACAATGGTTCTTTGGAAACACACTGCAGAAAATTGCGTGCTATGCTTTCCTCTTTGCTGAATGACGGCCAATGGTAGACGCTAATAAACGGCTCTGAGCACTATGGGACTCAACTGCTGAGGCCATTAGTCCCCGAGAACTTAGAACTAGTTAAACCTAACTAACCTAAGGACATCACAAACATCCATGCCCGAGGCAGGATTCGAACCTACGACCGTAGCGGTCTTGCGATTCCAGACTGCAGCGCCTTTAACCACACGGCCACTTCGGCCGGCCACGCTAATAAAAATTTGTTGTGCCTCAGGTGAAAAACTATTGCAATATTTTCCAGAGGCTGTAAGGTTCCTGTTAGGTTTTGCAAAGCGTAATACCTACGAAAGTGAATATCTGACTTAAACCCCTGATTTATGAAAAAATGCTTCTAATATAAAAGTCTTTGACCCATGAATCGAATCAATGACGGGATCTGACTGCACAGAATTCGTAGAAAATTAACTATATAGTGTACATTACAATTTTTTTGGCGATACGATTCGCAGTGGGCATGGCAAGAGGAAAATTGAATTCAAGTGAATAGCATCACACATCTCAACAACCATAAAAGTGGTTAAACAACGTGGCTTATAGCTATCCGAGGTACAAATGGGGAAGTGGATCCAGTCTGTTATAGTAACACACAGATATAAAGCACTGAATAAATACAATTTCTCTTGTACAAAGCACAGAGTCTTCGAGACTTGCGTCAGGACCAAAACCTACCCTCTCTGTTAAAAACCATGGAAATAAATGTGAAGTATAATATTCGCATTGATTACTACCGTTGCTGACGTAAATTGCGGGGAAAAATCATCAAGATTGTACAAACTGCTTACGGCAAATGGCACTTTTCTCACCATGCGGACGTTTGTTGACAGCCGAGTATTTCTACATCTACATTTACACCTACATGGGTACTCTGCAAATCACACTTAATTGCCAGGCAGAGAGTTCATCGAACCACCTTCTCAATAATTCTCTATTATTCCAATCAGGAACAGCGCGCGGAAAAAACGAACACTTACATCTTTCTCTGATTTCGCTTATTTTATTATGATGGTCGTTTCTCCCCGTGTAGGTCGGCGACTACAAAATACATTCGCATTCGGAGGAAAAAGTTAGTGATTGAAATTTCGTGAGAAGATTCCGCCGCAGCGAAAAACACCTTTGTTTTAATGGTGTCCACCCGAAATCCCGCATCACGTCAGTGACACTCTCTCCCCTATTTCGCGACAATACAAAACGTGCTGCTCTTCTTTGAACTTTTTCGATGTACTCCATTAATCCTATCTGATAAGGATCCCAGACTGCGCAGCAGTACTCCAAAACAGGACAAACAAGCGCAGTATAGGCAGTCTCTTTAGTAGGTCTGTTACATTTTATAAGTTGTAGGGAAGCAGCCTACTCACGCTGTAGTAAATTCACATCAGTTTCCATTGTGTGCCAGCCAGTCTGCCGTAACTAGCTCTGACGTCATAAATGTTGCGCAATACTGTAAAAATCAAGCAAATGACCTAAAACTTTTCTAGCATGTCAGGAATAATACTAAATTAATGTGTGTTAAATATCAGTTTGATAACTTCAGTCATTTTCGAAATTTGGACGTTTTTCTGAAAAAATCATTGGCGCAACAGAAAAGAGCTAGAGACTTCAAAATTTATATTTAGATTCATCTTTCATAATGATTTAATAAAAACAGTACTTTGGATTTCACAAATTAAGACTTTAGTGGAAATTCATGATTTTCTGGTTTTCGTCTCAAAACTGAAGGAAGCAAGATAGATTAAGTAGGTTAATAAATAAGGCTAGGATATTTAGATTTAAATAGGTTGGAGGTCCGCTATGACTATGAAGATGTGAAAAGTTTCTTTTGAATACCTATAAAATTATAGCGATAGCGGATCTCAAAAGGGACAGTTCAGAGCTCATCTGCTGCGTGCAGTGTAATTTAATTAATTCTCTCGCCCAAAGTATTTAACTTAGCCACGTCAAAATTTTATTATCAATACTTACCTGCGTGCTGAATGCACGTTTAAATTAAGAGCTTCCTCGGCCATCAGCAAAAGAAGCTATAAATTATAATGTAACTTGAAGTGGTGCGTTACTAGCCCAGCGGCTAGTCGGGAGAGCGGATTTGATCAGGCGTTCCCTGAGCCGTCCGCACCGCGGCTTTATATATAAGAACGCTGCGCGAGGAAGGAAGGTCCCAGTTCTCTCCAGACGCTAAATGACACGCCATCTGTGTCGGGAGCCGCGTCGCATCAGTGTCACTGCTACAAACAGTCTCGGGTGCCGTATTAAGTTACTAGAGATACGCGGAACCATGAAAACATTTCATGTGAAGTGTTAATTCTGGAATGATTTTCATTATCTAGCTTCAGTTTGCGTATTGTCGCGTTTTCACGTGCCGTCGCGGGACAGACATTCTACCAAATATTTAGCGTGGCGTTTGATGAAGTATTTTCATCAAATTATGGCGAGCGTTCCTTTTAACATTTAATTCGGACATTCATAGTTGCATCAGCGCAATAGACTCTGAACTGCTCTGTTAGATAGGTTGTAGGGATACTTGTGTTTTTATCAGTGAATTTCAGAATATACTCAACTATTTTGGAAAACCGTTTTTGATTAGAAATCCCGGACAATCTCCTAATTCCTCAGAGCTATAAGCTGCAGCTATAATAACATTCTCAGATAAAGTGGGCACTAGGATCTCTAATTACTGGTTCCATGTTTTATGAAATCACTTTCTGGGTGCCAAAAAGTAAATAGAGAGCCAGTGTTGAGAACGGCGAAAGACAGCATTAACAACATTCTAAAAGCCAGAAACTGATTCAACATGCAAGCATTTATCCAGCAATCAGATTTAATAATAATGTTTTTACAAACTTAACCGCCGCCCCACAAAGTGTTCTGCCAATAAAACGTAGTCTTTGGTTTGCCTTTCCCACAACATTTTCTATGCGTTCTTTCCAATTTAAATTGTCCGTAATTGTAATTCCTTGGTATTTAGCTGAATTTACTAGACGATAAATGACAGCATCATCTAGAAAGAACCTAAGACGGCTGCTCAGATTGTCTTCTAAATCGTTTGTATAGATGAGCAACAGCAGAGGACCTATGACACTACGTTGGGGAACGCCAGAAATCAATTCTGCTTCACTCGTTGACTTTGCGTCAATTGCTACGTATTGCAATCTCTCTCACAGGAAATCAAGAACAACGAGACGATTTTACATTAGCATATAATTTCATTAATAGCCACTCGTGCTGTACAGTGTCAAAAGCATTCTGAAAATCTAGACATACGGAATCAATTTGAAATCCCTTGTAAATAGCACTCAACACTCCATATGAGTAAAGAGCTAGTTGTGTTTCACAGGAGCGATGTTTTCTTAACCCATATTGACTGTGTGTCAATAGACCGTTCTCTCGAGGTAATTCATAATGTTCGAACACAATGTGTGTTCCTAAATCCTGTTGTACATCGACTTAATGATATGGGCCTGTAATTTAGTGGATTACTCGTACTGCCTTTCTTGAATACTGGTGTGATGGCGTCCTCTTGGGTAAAATATTCCGGAGGTAAAATAGTCCCCCATTCAGATCTCCAGGCGGGGACTACTCAAGAGGATGTCGTTATCAGGGAAAGAAAACTGGCGTTCTACGAATCGGAGTGTGGAATGTCAGATCACTTAATCGGGCAGGTAGGTTAGAAAATTTATAAAGGGAAATGGATAGGTTAAAGTTAGATATAGTGGGAATTAGTGAAGTTCGGAGGCATGAGGATCAAGACTTCTGGTCAGGTGACTACAGGGTTATAAACACAAAATCAAATAGGGGTAATGCAGGAGTACGTTTAATAATGAATAGGAAAATAGGAATGCGGGTAAGCAACTACAAACAGCATAGTGAACGCATTATTGTGGCCAAGATAGATACGAAGCCCACACCTACTACAGTAGGACAAGTTTATATGCCAACTAGCTCTGCAGATGGCGAAGAAATTGAAGAAATGTATGATGAAATAAAAGAAATTATTCAGATAGACGAAAATTTAATAGTCATGGGTGACTGGAATTCGGTAGCAGGAAAAGGGAGAGAAGGAAACGTAGTAGGTGGATATAGATTGGGGCTAAGAAATGAAAGAGGAAGCCCCTGGTAGAATTCTGCACAGAGCACAACTTAATCATAGCTAACACTTGGTTTAAGAATCACGAAAGAAGGTTGTATACATGGAAGAACCCTGGAGATACTAAAAGGTATCCGATAGATTATATAATGGTAAGACAGAGATTTAGGAACCAGATTTTAAATTGTAAGACATTTCCAGGGGCAGATGTAGACTCTGACCACAATCTGTTGGTTATGACCTGTAGATTAAAACTGAAGAAACTGCAAAAAGGTGGGAACTTAAGGAGATGGGACCTGGATAAACTGAAAGAGCCAGAGGTTGTACAGAGTTTCAGGGAGACCATAAGAGAACAATTGACAGGAATGGGGGAAAGAAATACAGTAGAGGAAGAATGGGTAGCTTTGAGGGATGAAGTAGTGAAGGCAGCAGAGGATCAAGTAGGTAAAAAGACGAGGGCTAGTAGAACTCCTTGGGTAACAGAAGAAATATTGAATTTAACTGATGAAAGGAGAAAATATAAAAATGCAGTAAATGAAGCAGGCAAAAAGGAATACAAACGTCTCGAAAATGAGATCGACAGGAAGTGCAAAATGGCTAAGCAGGGATGGCTAGAGGACAAATGAAAGGATGTAGAGGCTTATCTCACTAGGGGTAAGATAGATACTGCCTACAGGAAAATTAAAGAGACCTTTGGAGATAAGAGAACCACTTGTATGAACATCAAGAGCTTAGATGGAAACCCAGTTCTAAGCAAAGAAGGGAAAGCAGAAAGGTGGAAGGAGTATATAGATGGTCTATACAAGGGCGATGTACTTGAGGACAGTATTATGGAAATGGAAGAGGATGTAGATGAAGATGAAATGGGAGATACGATATTGCGTGAAGAATTTGACAGAGTACTGAAAGACCTGAGACGAAACAAGGCCCCCGGAGTAGACAATATTCCATTGGAACTACTGACGGCCGTGGGAGAGCCAGTCCTGACAAAACTCTACCATCTGGTGAGCAAGATGTATGAAACAGGCGAAATACCCTCAGACTTCAAGAAGAATATAATAATTCCAATCCCAAAGAAAGCAGGTGTTGACAGATGTGAAAATTACCGAACTATCAGCTTAATAAGTCACAGCTGCAAAATACTAACACGAATTCTTTACAGACGAATGGAAAAACTAGTAGAAGCCGACCTCGGGGAAGATCAGTTTGGATTCCGTAGAAATACTGGAACACGTGAGGCAATACTGACCCTACGACTTATCTTAGAAGAAAGATTAAGGAAAGGCAAACCTACGTTTCTAGCATTTGTAGACTTAGAGAAAGCTTTTGACAATGTTGACTGGAATACTCTCTTTCAAATTCTGAAGGTGGCAGGGGTAAAATGCAGGGAGCGAAAGGCTATTTACAATTCGTACAGAAACCAGATGGCAGTTAGAAGAGTCGAGGGACACGAAAGGGACGCAGTGGTTGGGAAGGGAGTGAGACAGGGTTGTAGCCTCTCCCCGATGCTATTCAATCTGTATAGTGAGCAAGCAATAAAGGAAACAAAAGAAAAATTCGGAGTAGGTATTAAAATCCATGGAGAAGAAATAAAAACTTTGAGGTTCGCCGATGACTTTGTAATTCTGTCAGAGACAGCAAAGGACTTGGAAGAGCAGTTGAATGGAATGGACAGTGTCTTGAAAGGAGGATATAAGATGAACATCAACAAAAGCAAAACGAGGATAATGGAATGTAGTCGAATTAATTCGGGTGATGCTGAGGGAATTAGATTAGGAAATGAGACACTTAAAGTAGTAAAGGAGTTTTGCTATTTGGGGAGCAAAATAACTGATGATAGTCGAAGTAGAGAGGATATAAAATGTAGACTGGCAATGGCAAGGAATGCGTTTCTGAAGAAGAGAAATTTGTTAACATCGAGTAAAAGATTTAAGTGTCAGGAAGTCATTTCTGAAAGTATTTGTACGGAGTTTAGCCATGTATGGAAGTGAAACATGGACGATAAATAGTTTGGACAAGAAGAGGATAGAAGCTTTCGAAATGTGGTGCTACAGAAGAATGCTGAAGATTAGATGGGTAGATCACATAACTAATGAGGAAGCATTGAATATGATTTGGGAGAAGAGAAGTTTGTGGCACAACTTGACCAGAAGAAGGGATCGGTTGGCAGGACATGTTCTGAGGCATCAAGGGATCACCAGTTTAGTATTGGAGGGCAGCGTGGAGGGTAAAAATCGTAGAGGGAGACCAAGGGATGAATACACTAAGCAGATTCAGAAGGATGTAGATTGCAGTAGGTACTGGGAGATGAAGAAGCTGGCACAGGGTAGAGTAGCATGGAGAGCTGCATCAAACCAGTCTCAGGACTGAAGACCACAACAACAACAACAACAACTGTACAATTTTCCAGTCTTTTGGTACGGCTCTTCCGCCGAGAGAAC
Source organism: Schistocerca serialis cubense (assembly GCF_023864345.2). NCBI lineage: Eukaryota > Metazoa > Arthropoda > Insecta > Orthoptera > Acrididae > Schistocerca > Schistocerca serialis. The sequence continues at coordinate 792,911,582 of NC_064639.1, read as the reverse complement.
GGTTTTATATGATTCCTAAGTACGGAGCTATTGTATCAGTCTAGTGTGTCGGAACCTAATTGGTATACAGTCCGGACCAGATGACATGCTTTCATTAAGTGATTTAAGTTGAATCACTACTCCGAGGGAATCTACTTCTAAGCTACCCATGAGGGCAGGTGTTCTTGATTCGAATTTTCGTATGTTTACTTCGTCTTCTTTTGTGAAGTAATTTCGAAAGGCTGTGTTGAGTAACTCTGCTTTATTGTCGTCGATAATATTTCCATTGTTATCGTGCAGGGAAGACATTAACAATGTCTTGCCACTAGGATACTTTACATACAACCAGAATCTCTATTTGGTAGAAATCTCTCAATTGCTGTCACTACTGTTTCTTTGAATTAAAACCACAACTGGTCTACACTTAACATTGTTAATTTGGAAGGAATGGAGATTGTCTCTCAGGAAGACGCCAAGTGATTCTTTATCAGCTTTTTTTGAATAGGTGTAATTTTTTTTTTTTTTTTGGAGGATTTGGGGGTTAGAATATTCAATCTCGCTACGATAACCGTGTGTTCACTAATCCCTGTATCCGTTTTGATGCTCGTTATTAGCTCATGATTGTTTGTTGCTAAGAAATCACGAGTGTTTTCACAACCGTTTACTATTCAAGTGGGCTCATGAACTAATTGCTCGAAATAATTTTCATAGAATGCGCTTAGCACAATTTCGGATGATGTTTTATGCGTAAATACGGATTTAAATATTCGCCAATATATCGAGGCTAAATTAAAGTCACCACCAACTACAATTATATGGGTCAGATACGTGTTCGAAATAAATTCAAGTTTTCTTTCAGCCTTTCAGCAGTTGTGTCACCTGAGCTGGGATGTTGCAGTGGGTGTAACAAGAGGAAAATTGAATTCCAGTGAATAGTACAACACATCTCATCAAGCATAAAAGTGATCAAACTGCTATCTGCAGTGCAAATGGGGAAGTGGACCCAGTCTGTTGTAATAATACACAAATAGTAAGCACTGAATAAACGCAATTTCTCCAGCAAAAAGCACTGTGTTTCCGAGACCTGCGTCAAGACTAAAACCTATCTTCGCTGCTGAAAAACATGAAAATAAATGTGAAGTATAATATTCGTAGCGATTACTACAGTTATTTACGTAGATTGCAACAATAAAGTCATCAATATTCTGCAAACTGCTCCGGGAAATGGCACGTTTCGCCCCATGAGAACGTGTATGTTGACAGTCGAGTACAAGTCGGCCTCATTCGTTCAAGTGGGAAAACTACCGGCAAGGAAAAATGAATGAAAAGAATTTTTGAATTTAAGTTAAAGTAACTGACTTCATAAAAATGATTCAATCACAATGAAATATGTATTACTGGGGTGCACGAAACAAAGTCCCGAACATGAAAAAATCGAAATGCAATCCACACAAGTCGCGAAGTATAATGGGAAGTGTGACTAAAATGACTATATTATTATTCGGATGGTATGATATCAGCTAGCGCCTGTACGGATTTCTCGAACATAGTCGCGTCGCAAAGACCCGATAACCACATGCGAGATGCGTGACCAGAGCGTGAAACTTACAGCAGTTTTACGATGCGAATGAAGAGAGTTGTTAAGAGTGAACCACAAGTTCGGCGTGTACGATAAACAAATTCTTATTGCAAATGTGCACTTCTTGTACGGACTCAACCTACATTTCACTATCTCAGCGTCCAACAACCAGAAACTCGCGACGATCGACCGCAATCACGCCACTTCTCACAATAGCAGCACACAAGGGCGCTTGCTGTAAATTCACGCCTCATGATTCTCAGCGAAGTGGGCAGCGACCTCCAGGTATTCAAAGTCCGCAGTGCAAGCAAAACAAACTTATGAGCGGAAATCCACGAAAGCAGCAATATGCACATAGGAGGTAATGATCAGTTAAATACTTTGCGTTATCGGAATTCAGATCGATATATACATGGGTTGAATGAAAATTAGTGCCGATACAGTTATAATTCATGCCAGACTTCACTGACAGACATTCACCATATTACATGCTCTCAATGTAATCGCCCCACATCTCGATCACTTTCCCTCACAGAAATGGAAGGCGTCATACACCGTCAGCACATTCATCTCTAATGGCAGCCCTGTGACACGGATGATGTCTTCTCTTGTGTTGTAGGTTGTGCCACGAGGAGGTTCCTTTCTTATGGTGGACAGTTGGTAATCGCACGAACTCATATCAGGTGAATACGGTGGATCTTCGCCACGGGGCATCGTGCATTGTCATGAATGATGATCGGATAAAGTGGCAGAACGAAACATTGTTGTACGTTCCGACAACGTGCCACGCTCGCTGTTCATGGTTCCTAAACATGCTGTTAGGGCGCTTGAACGGACCCCAACACTTTTAGACAGTACACACAGCAGCTGGCCCAAACAGCCGTCCTGCTCACTGCACTACTGCAACTGACCTTCTGCTATCAACTACAGACAGTGGAAATGCCATGCGTCACATATCCTTCATGTTGCGGCAGTGTTGCCACGACTTTTTACCCCACCCATGTATGCTGACATGTTAAATAAATACACTAATTGCCACAGATTACTTATCACTTATCAAAATCAGTATGAAATTAGATATAGTCGTAAGTACAGCTCATGACAGAAACAACAGAAGGATGTTCCTGGTTTTTTATATTTGCTGTATGTCATACATTTTAACAAAACTGCAATAGAGCAAAAGACTGAAGAAATAAGCCAAGAATAAAACACTTCAGTTATCTGAAGCTTCGGTTGCACTAACAGTATGTTCCCAAATTCATCACAAGTATCTGAAGTGCCCATGACAACAATGAGATTATGACTGGCTATTTCCTCTACACCGTCGTGGCTCCAATATTCGTCCTTAAGCTGTTGTACCTCTTTGCCGCACTCTTCCCGGTCTTCTACAGTAACAGCATGAATGGAATCATCTACAAGATTCAAGAGATTTTGATGTATAATGTATCCTGTAACGATTCGCTCCCTAAAGGATCTTTTTATTTTTGCCCGCACTGGGTTGAAAATGGCTCTGAGCACTATGGGACTTAACATCTGTGGTCATCAGTCCCCTAGAACTTAGAACTAATTAAACCTAACTAACCTAAGGACATCACACACATCCATGCCCGAGGCAGGATTCGAACCTGCGACCGTAGCGGCCACGCGGTTCCAGACTGAAGCGCCTTTAACCGCACGGCCACACCGGCCGGCTGCCCGCACTGGCTCTACGAAATTTGTCACAACTGTATGGCGGCAAGCGAATTAGGTGGTACTCTTCACTTGTCAATGCCATTATTATTTTATTATTATTATCATTATTATTATTGTTGTTGTTATCATTATTTCATTAACTTACGATACGACTTCGCAGCCGACCTGTTCTCCTGATTCGAAAGGGTACAGAGCCTCCTTCGACATGCTCTCCTCGTATCGGATTTTTTTCTTCTGCAACCGTTCTATCATAGATAGTTCCCTATCACAGTTCGTGGTCAGTTTGTTGGCTTTCCTCTTGTGACAAAGCACTTTGCCCCTATTTATTACACACCTGGGAGGATTACTTGAGTGCACAAGTCTTCGAAACATTTTTCGAAATTAACGGAATTCATCTGTCCTTGGTAATCTCAATGGGTTTATTTGGCCCGGAACTTTTCTTGTTCTTGCCTAAAGAACCACTCTTTAGAACCCAATTTTCCATCTATTAGTCTTCTGAAGACACTTCCCCCCCGCAGTAAAAGCCATAACATCTTTCTTTTGCCAGCATTTGTCATATAAGTTACTGTTCATTCAGGGTTCGTCCTAATAAAATTATTTAGCAAAAAATCGCAGTAAAAATAGCTAAACAAGAGACAGCACAGCGACAAAGCAGAAAATGCAGCAACACCGGCTAGTATGACGCTGTACAACTGGCAACGTACGTCTGTAGTGTCCCTAACGATTTATATCGATCGGAATAAGAGAAAACGAGTTGTAGTCTTGATTTTGAAATGACAGAAATACAGGAAAAGAAATATAATGCGACAGCTGAATAAAATGCACTCGCTCCCTCTTAGATGTAGACGACTGGTCTAACGTGAACACTAAAGACGTTAATTTGGGATGCAATGATGTTAATTATAATTGTGAAGATCAGACTTATACAGCGAATAGCAAAACTTCGTGGCAAGTGTACTGTATTCCGTAACTCAAAGTAATGCTGTCTGAGTGTTTGTATAATACTAGACAAAAGTAATTACTGCTCTTTACTGATTGCTTGTCAAATGATACCGTAAAAATTTCATTCCTGGCAACAACTGTTTTTCAGTACTTATATTATGCAGGCATATGCACATAATATCATTTGCAGAACACAACATAAATTCATAAGATTACTTTGACTTAAGAGAGCCAGCATTCTTTGTCTTGAAATGACTGTTTGCAGTAGTAGTGCACCATTACATGAACAACTATAGTTACCACTGCCTATTATTACGATAATAGCTGCCATTCATCACACGAGCCACAAATTTCGTCTAAGTCATCTTGTATCCTCCTTCCGTCACTGCGCGACGACACCTTCCCATACACCGCAGCATCATCAGCAGACAGCACAGACTGCTGTTTACCTCGTCCGCCGTATCATATAGAGAAAGCGTTCTATCAAAGCTCAGTTCTCGAGCAACTGGAACTCTGCCTTATCTACGCTTCTTTAGTCTTCCATTCGTCATACATAATCAGTAAAATGCATGGAAAAACCTTATCGAGTAGGTACTCAAAGAAAGACGACTTAAGTCAAGTGAAAACCTGTTGGAACACTGCTAGAACCAGTTTTAAATAAACTACGAATTCTCTTCCAGCCCCTATCACGTACAGGCTGGGAAGATAAAATTTGCAACAAAAAAAAAAAAAAAAAAAAATAAGCCCTCAACAATCGTGAACAGAACGACAACAAACACGATAGTAAGATTAAATCTCTGAAGGACAAAAACAACGGGTAAAAATTTCCAGAAAAAACACCTAAGGTCTCTGTTAGTTGGATCTTAAATCATCATAAGCAATTAAATTTCCCTCCACTATTGGGAGCCCATTAAAATACAACAATACAAACCAGTTTAACATACCAAAATCAAATTATTTTTATTAGCATGTTAGTGATGATTCTTGTGCTGCTGTAAACTGTGCAGTATGAACATTAGACTGAGTGTCTGCTTTCGGTGCTGAATCCTTTTATTCATACGAACCAGAGTGATAAGCCAATAAATTTTGATGGTGTATAAAATGGGTTACTTGTCCTTAAGTTAGGGCGCACAGAAATAAAAGTCTCTTGGCTCATAGGCTAAGCTAACACGAGCTATGGTATTCCATCTTACTGATGAACTGCCGAGTATAGTTGCTTTCGTACGTGTGACAAAGTTATTCGAGTGTGAATAGAGTAAACTGTCTTAATGAGGAAGGGAAGAGATAATAATTGTTTGTACGAATACCAATGGCACAATAAATACACCAAACAGGATTTAGCTTCTGACTTTTCTGAACTCTTTTCATAGACAGTTGGCCAGTATTTTCTAGATACTTACTTATCAAGAAATGGACTTGCTTCCTAATTGCGGAGAGTACTTACAGATTTAAGGTACGAATGACAAAATCAGGTTTGCGTCAAATTGTAAAGGACTGTCCTAAGGAAGAAGCTGCACAGTTGTTTGCTGTAAAAAACAAGTAAAAGAATAGCAGTGCATCCAGAATACTGAGCGACCTATATATCGGCACATTCTCCTTTGAAAGACGCTGACTACTCTTACTTACGAGGGAACCATATTTTTATTTTTACAGGTACAAATTCTGTATGGATGTTATTGTCGGCTGGAGAGTTATGAATTAACGGTTCTATTAAGAAATCGGGAACCAGTATAAATACTGTTCAAAGTGGGTGTTAGGTAACTGTCCATAAAGCCTCTGTCTGCATATGTAACCCTGCAACAAAGTAATGTTTCACTGAATCGCGTAAGACACTGCAGCGCAGATATTGCCTCGTAACAAGGTCTGAATGGTTCATTTCTTCAGCTGCGAGTTCCTTTCTCTACTGCCTAGAGCCTTCCTCATTTTTCTGTTGCCTGCCCAGCAGATCGTGTACCGGCAGTTTACGAACGAAGAAAGTGCTGCCCGTCGTTAGGACCCTAGTTTGTAGCTGTCCTTGGCCAAATTTTACTATCGGCGGAGCGTGAAGGGGAGAGGCAGCTCACGCTGCTGTATCTGCAACCCCGTGACCTCACGTCCTGGTTGCAGCACTACGAGAAAGCGCCACAATGGCATGTATTCCCGTTTCCTTCCAGCATCACTTACAAGCTGCCATGTGTCAGGGGCTTTTGTTCCAGTAATTCTGCGGAACCCCTAGTGCATCCTCTCCTATCTGATCAAAAATATCCGGCACTTATGTACTGCGGTGTTGACCACTAGATGTCACAACAGACGGACCCGCCCGTATAAAAGGGAGCCAATAGCCCAAATTAATAGAGCCATAGTTAAAATTGCCACAATCATAAAAGATTGCGGCAAAAAATCCACAACAACGATGACTCACATCACAGGAAGAGACACACTACCCCCACACATCCGCAACCTAATAGCTGAAAAAAGGAACAACAGAAAGAGGTGGCAAAGTTACAGAGACCCAGCCGACCGCCGAAAAACTGAGCAACTGGCCAGGAGAATCAAAAGGGAACAACAAAAACACCGTATTGAGGCCTGGGAGGCAACCTTACCAGAATCTAAAAGAAACAAAGAAAAATTCTGGAAAATCCTCAAAACTAGAAAAATGAACGAAAAATCTATACAGGCGCTCCATGGGGAACGTGGAATAGTCTATGACCCCACAGATCGAGCCGAAACACTGGCGGATTCGCTGGAAAGGCAATTCCAAGCACCAGAAGCTGTGGACGATGAAAGTGATGATCACCAGGAAATGGTACTCAGGAGGGTGAAACGTATCCTAGGCGCCCCAATCAGAACATCCTTCAGTCCAGTAAATCCAGACATCATATGTCTCCATATCAAAAACATACACCCGAAGAAGGCAGCAGGCCCAGACTTAATCCAACCGAAACTTCTACATCACTTACCTCCAGTAACAATCAATTTCTTAACGTCCATATATATTGCCTGCTTAAGACTCCACTACTTTCCCAAATCTTGGAAGCAGGCCCGCATTATCACTCTGCCAAAGCCAAACAAGGACCTACTATTTCCACAAAATTACAGGCCAATTTCACTGTTAAATTTTTTAGGAAAGATCCTAGAAAAACTCATTCAAGCTGAACTGAAAAAATTCCTCAAGGCAATAGTATAATAATTCCAGAACAATTCGGATTCCGACAAGAACACAGCAAAATCCACCAGGTGACCAGACTCGTCGAGCACATATGTCAAGCCAGGTACTGGAGCAGTCCCGCTTGACATTGAAAAAGCATTCGATATGGTGTGGCATTACGGCCTCATCTTCAAGCTGCATCAGTACAACTGCCCAATGATCTCATCCATGCCATAGCTTCATTTCTCCGCAACAGGATGTTCTATGTTCATACCCTAGGAGCGACTTGCAACACCAGATCAATAGAGGCTGGGGTCCCACAAGGGTCAGTGCTGGGACCTATTCTCTATTCGATTTATACAAATGATATCCCAAACAACTAGGAGTTCACTTGTCCCTATTTGTTGATGACACTGCAGTGTACTGCAGTAGTTCAAACCCGCAATACATAGTCAGAAAGATAGAGCAATACCTTCGGACCATCCAGCAATGGGCAACCAGTGGAAAATAATCACTATCTCGGAGAAGACACAGGCCATACATTTTACTTATAAAAGGATACCTCCTAACCTCCACATCCGGTTCAGCGACAAAAAAATCTCCCATGGTGAGACACAGTAAAGTATCTTGGCATCAAGCTAGGTAAGAGGATGACATCTCGAGACCACCTCACAGACATCTGCAACAAGGCTACAGGAAAGATATTCAGTCTCTACCCCATCATTAAAGGCAGTATAATAAACATGCAAGCCAAAAAGAAGATTTTTAAAACCATCATCGAACCAGCCATCACCTACGGTTCTGAAATCTGGTCAATGGCCACAGACACCAATATAGCAAAAGTACAAAGAGTACAAAAGATATACTTCAGAGTTGCTGCTGATGCCAGCCGCTATCAAACAGAGACATCTATACAACTCATAGCATACCTAAAGTTCCTGAAATCATCCAAAAGACGTCCATTAAATTTTTTCACCCAACCTCCGACTCAAACCACCTGCTCATCAGGAACTTGGGACAAAATCCACCCGACCCCAGAACTAAATTCCCCATCACGACCAATACCAGAAACTTTAACACACCATTATAATTACTACACATTAAATACACCCACCAAAATACTCACACTCCAATACTAAATTTACACGCAGAATTACGACATTCTGATCCCATCATTTCGATACCATCATCATCAAACAGAGGTCAGAGATCACATCAGAACCGATCCTTTGAACACAAGGGTTCAATAACCATCAGACCATCTCCCTGTGTTGTCAGGGAAGCAGTGACTGCAGAATCAGTCGGTCTGGAGAGCTCAGTGACTTCGAACGTGAACTAGTCACTGGATTTCGCCTGAGTTAGAAACTCATCAGTAGCATTTCATCATTTCTAAAGCTGTCCGAGTTGACTGTTGGCGACGTGACTGTGAAGTGAAAACGCGAAGGAACAACTAAGACCAGGCAGATCTCATGTAGTGAAGAAGAGGGAGCGTCGAGCATTGTGGAGGATGTTTGTGAGAAATCAGTGGAAGGAAGCACTCATGAATTCCAAAGTACTACCAGCAGTCCAGCTAGATCCATGACTGTGCGAAGGGTGTTGAAAAGAATAGAGCACAACGGTCGAGCAGGTCCTCGTGAGCCACACATTTCTGTAGCCAATGCTAAGCGATGCTTGAGGTGGTGTGAAGAGCAACGCCACTGGACGGCGGGGCGAGTGATTTGCAGCGATGAATCCGGCCATACTCTGTAGCAGTTTTACGGAAAAGTTAGAGTTTGTCAAATGCCTGGAGAACGTCAAGTGTCAGCAGTGAAATATGGAGGAGGTGATGTTACCGTACGGGGGTGTTTTTCGTGATTAGGGTGTGCTCTTCTAATTGTGCTTAAGAAAACGCAAAATGTGGAGGGATATGAACACATGTTATGGCACTGCGTACTGCTTACAGTAGAGGAAAACTTCTGACAATATGTTTGTATCAGCGTGACAGTGCACCCCGTCACAAAGCAGCGTCTGTTACACAATGGTCTCTGGACAACAACGTTCCTGAAATGGACTCGCCTGCCCAGGGTCCACAGCAACAGTCTTGGATGAGTCAGTATGTCTACTGCGTTTCAGACACCAGTGTCCAACATCACTGGTCATATGTTCCGCCATAGCGGAGGCGCAGCGGGAAATAAAGTAGAAAAAGTTTGTTAAAAAGAACATAAACAAAAGCTGTGTCTTGGAGTAAGTTATTTACAAGAATAGTTTGTGGTAGTTCGTGGTGATCACTGATTTCACATAAGTTCGTAAGTGAGCAGATAGCCCCAAAGCCAAATTCCGAATTTACTCTGAAGTGGAACAGTTACAATGCAAGGTAATGACGACGGCCAGTACCGAAGTCCTCTGTAGTCGCTGGTGTAGGGGCCATTTCCTGGCGATGTCTGACGTTGTCACGCCGACTCCACGTTCAGAGGTGAATGGCACCGGTACGGAGTCGACTGTTCCGATGGTCTCTTTAGCGAGAACTGTGGTTGATGGACAACTACAGAGTTCGACTCTCGGCCCAGAGGACTCTAAGGACTGGCTCGATGCCGTTCCGTTGACATCGACACTGTTCCTTATGCCACCTTGATCCGTTTATTAGCAGGCTAGACACTGAAGTGTCATTACTGCGGGCCATCACTGTGTGGTATCATTTGGCCTCTCTTGGTGAACAGGCCTCTGATGAATCTGAAAATAAATGATAAATACATATTTGCTAGGAAAGGTCGCAGATTAGTTATGATGTGATGGGAGGTCTTGGCAGAGTAGTTTTCAGTACCTAACGTCGATCCACCGCTTCTTATTCTTAGATGGCTTTCCAGGAGGCTACTCGTATGTTTCGTCTGGTGACAGCTGTACTTTGTTCGGGTTGACCTCTTCGTCTCGACTGGTCTTCGCAGCACAGCGGAAGAGCTCTGGTGACGAGGCGTTCCCAGTTGAGAGTAAAGATGGTACGAGCGTTGATTAGCTGCATTGACTCCATGGAGAGGATTTCGAGCAGTGTGTGTAGCTAGCCAAGAACGAAGGAATAGGCATGGTGAAAGAGAGTAGGTGTAGGTTGGTCAGCAGGAGTGAAAAGGTAGCGATTGATGTGGTGGGTTAGAAGCCATTCTGGAGCGTCTTAGTGATACTGTGCAGCACCTGGCGCTACGCTCTCCAGGCATGGGTCAGGAAGGCACGTACGTTCCTTCTCTGCACCACGCGTCCTCGAGAACGACGACGAACGAGCCGCTTTGGGAACGGCCGTCCACGAGTCCGCTCGCCTCTGTGCCCGAAAGTTGTCATGGGCGGCCTGCCGCGTGGCCGGCGGCCCTGCTGGGGCGAGGGGGGGGGGGGGGGCCGGGGCAGGCGTCACCATCTCTTCATCACCCTGGTGTGTAGCCTCCACTTCTGTGGCAGGGACTGGAGCAAGCGTCTCTTCTTCTTCTGTGATCACCTCTATGTCGTCCGCCCCGACAGCTGGGTGGTCAGCGTGACGGACTGCCGTCCTAAGGGGCCCGGGTTCGATTCCCAGCCTGGTCGAGGATTTTCTCCGCTCAAGGACTGGGTGTCGTGTTGTCTTCATCATCATTTCATTCCCATCAATGTGGCGTCGAGTGTAATAAGACCTTCACCAAGGCGGCCCCGTAAGGGGCTTCCCAGCCAATGACTCCAAACGCTCATTTCCATTTCAATTACCTCCATGTCTTCCTGCATCTCGACAGTGGTCAGGGAGATTACCCTTTGCGTGGCGGCGTCCACACCACCCTCTGATCCGCAGGGAAAGAGAGGGTGGGGGGGGGGGGGAAGCTGCGACAGGCGTCTCTTCATTTTGGGTCGAAGTTCGCGGGCCAACTGCTGTGTCTGGCCTCGTACAACTCGGCTCTGAGGCTGCCCTTTCTTACGCCACGTCGGCTTTCAGGATCGTAACAACTTCATCAGCGGGAGCGCGCAACTGCATGTCGTCGCCGGTGTCTCCGTGGCGGCGCCGCCCGCTTATCCCTCTTCTGCCACCGGCGATGTGGAGGGGGAGGGGGCAGAGTGGGGAGGAGGGAGGGGAAGAGGGTTGGCAGGCGCCAGTGCTTGCTGCTCGGTACCGCAGGCAGCCACGTCTTCTTGCTTGGCTTCGTTGCCGATTGTCTTCATATCTTCTTATTTTCACGGCTCCAGCTCGGATGTAACTGCAACCGCGATTGTTAGCCGCGTAAGTGCCGCCGCAGAATGACTTTTTAGTGCAAACACGTGTGTCGTGCCGTTGCGTGCTCTCCGTAAACGTCACGTCGTCTCCGCAGTACGTAGCCACACGGCCAAGCTTCTGGTAGCAGTAGCATTGCTCTTCTTCTTCTGTTGTCACGGTGTGCAGTGAAGGTCAGCTCGAGCACCTCAGCTGCCAGCTACTCCGTGACGCCAGTGAGGAGGCGGGCCTTTGACTTCCTTTTGACTCTGCCTCCGCTTCCGCGTCCAGGCACGTTCGAATGTGGAGAAGAGCGACAGCAACGATGCGACCCGCAGCGAGTGAAGCAGTAGAACTGGTTGCCGCCGGTCTAAATACTGTCGCTGTGCACGGATAAAGCGCGCTCTGCAAGCGGGCACGTGACACTGTGTAGGAAACTAGTGCCCACAATCGCAGCACTGTGTCTTGGAAGCGCGCTCTGCTTGCAGCGGACCGGGTGCCTCTCGTGGTGGCTGCTAGAGACTCCACGTACAACAAGTCAGCGTGTTGTCGTTGTCCGGAATGTTTACCAACACACGAGGACAGCTTGGATTAGTGTTTGGCTAGCAGGCACTTGTCCTTGATGCTGCAGACGATGCCTAAGGCGTTGCCACCTGCGGACCGCGACTATGTGATTGGTTGCTGGTTGCTGTCTTGTAGGAGGGACAAAACAACTACCTTCTTTGGTTTCGATTCTCGTGGAAGAATAGGCTGTCATTCCACCACAGACATTCAGATACCTCTGTAAAAAGTCCTTAGCAGAGTTGAATTCGTCATGGTGTCGAAGGGTGGACACTTCTCGTATTAATGCCCACTAAAAGGCGTCCAGATACGAGGGCTATCCACAAAGTACATTACGTTTCGGAATTAAAAATAAATAAAGTATTGGAAATTTTTTTTATTATATACAGATGAAAGCCACCCTTAAATACTACTTTTCTACACAGTTGCCATTTAAATTAAGGTACTTATCGTAGCGATGGACGAGCTTGGAAATTCCTTCGTCGTAAAATTCGGCCGCCTGCGCCTTCAACCAAGTGGTTACCTCTTCTTGAAGCTGTGCGTCGTCATCAAAACGCTGCATAGCCAACCACTTCTTTATTGCTGGGAATAAGTGGAAGACGCTCGGTGCCAGGTCGGGACTGTACAGCGGATGAGGAAACAACTCCCACTTAAAAGATTCGAGAACTTCACGAGTGGTATTTGCCGTGTGGGCCCGGGCGTCGTCGTGAATCAGCAAGATCTTTGAGCTCAACTTTCCCCTGCGTTTGTTATGTATAGCTGTTCTGAGGTTGTGCAGAGTTTGGCAATACCTTTGAGAGTTTATTGTAATGCCTCTTTCCAGGAAATCCAAAAAATCACACCTTTTCTGTCCCAAAAGAGTTAACCACGTGGTTGAAGGCGCTGGCGGCCGAATTTTACTTCGAAGGAATTCCCAAGCTCGTCCATCGCTACCATAAGTGCCTTAATTTAAATGGAAACTATGTAGAAAAGTAGTATTTAAGTGTGGCTTTCATCTGTATATAATAAAAAAAAAATTTCCAATGCTTTATTTATTTTTAATTCGAAAACGTAATGTACTTTGTGGATAGCCCTCGTATTTCTGATCTCACAGTGTAAATAAATTAAAAGGACTGAATGAAAAGTGATGTCTCCACGCCCAGAACTCCTCAGCAGGTATGGGGCAGGCACTGATCTGTTCGGATGAATCTCCTCTATACCTGCAATTGGCGGGAAGTCTTATCAGACAACAGATTTCTCGTTACAGTATAAAGAACTGAACCCTGCACAGACTGTGGGTCAGAGCGAACTAAGCAATACGCCGTTAATAAATTCTTGACTACAGGAAGTGTGGTCAAAAAGGAAATTCATCACAGAACGCAAACAGTTTATCGTGACGGTGTCGATATAAGCAGTGTGCTTCCTTGGTCAAGTAAGCTTAAACATGATGAGGTGGGAAAGTCTTACTTACGTCTCAAAGAAAGAGTTGGATGTCCTGTGACGACAACCACTAAACATGAAAAGATTGACACATGGATTCGGGATGATGGTCGAAAAATCAGAGAGAAACTGCTAGCGTAATCGGTATTTCATAACAGCGTATAGGTCATACTGTTTCTTTTGTTGACTGTCCGATCTGTGAGTAATGGGTACCACGGATGCTGACGTATGAAATGAAATCTCACAGGCTTCAAATCTGTCACGAACTCACCTCAAGTAAGAAGTATGGATGTGACGCCTTTCAGGATTCGACTGTGATAGGAGGCGGAAAGTGGGTACAGCACAACGAAATATAGGCGGAGCGTCAGACACAGTGACTCACTCCAGATAAATAAATTCAAGACACAGTCCTTGTAACATTAAAAACATTACATACAATAATGCATAAAAGTATTTTACAATGTGTAATTTTTTTTCGTAATGATGAATTCTGTAAGTCAATTATGCTGTTCTTGAATACATACGATGACGGCAAAATAAAACTCACTTGGACAATATTTGTAAGAGTGACGCTGAGCTGATCCACATTAATCAACAGACTCCCATCACAAAAAATGCTGGAAACCGTGATTTCGATGAAACAATCGATTGGTGTCTAGTGTCTGCGCATGTTTCTCACCCGCTTGCTTTCGTATCCTCAGTTTTTCGTTTCTTAAGACGTGGCCTGGTACAATGTTTCAAGGTATGCGAGGGCACAGAACATGCGCCGTTATGAATCAAACATTACCCATCAGTACTCTGAACAGGCGCTGCAAAAGCTCAAAATTGGTGTTTGGCCCTAAATGTCTGGTGTCCGCAATGTAACACGAGTCTTTCACCAAACTGCTAATGCCTATTAGTATTTACAGAATCTGTGTCATTCATATGTGGATCGTCTGACAGAATAGAAAAGTTGAATGGGTACTTACAGCACGACGAAGGAACAGGATGCACCGTCCTTACAACCTTCTCATGAAATGTGGCTGAGAAGGAAACAATCAGCAGTGGGAGTGTAATCTCTTGGCGACCCTGATCGCCTGATCTCTCTCCCTGTTATCTATATCCGTGTGGCAAATTAAAGGGTCAGGTGTACTTAAATAATCCTCACACAGGAAAAAGCAGAGCATTGAAAACGCTATTACTGCTATCCCTCAGGCAGAGCTGCCATCCACAGTGCTACATCCACATCAACGGTTTCATTTCCAGCATCTTCTGTGATGGCCATCACAAAGCCTCAGCTCCGCATCAGTTTTATTGTTAATTATTTGTTCATTGAGGTGGAGAGGAGAAGAAAAGAAAGGAAAGGAGAAAGAGGGGTCCACTGTTGTCAGCTACATTGGGACATTACGCAGAATCAGCGGCGACGAGAGAAAACGTCTGCCGGACCGGGGTTCGAACCCGGGATCTCCTGCTTAGTTGGCAGGTGCGTTAACCACTGTGCAACTGTGCGGACTATATCGGCACGCCTCAAGACCGATCCACATTACCGCGGGACTGCTACGGTCGCAGGTTCGAATCCTGCCTCGGGCATGGGTGTGTGTGATGTCCTTAGGTTAGTTAGGTTTAAGTAGTTCTAAGTTCTAGGGGACTTATGACCTAAGATGTTGAGTCCCATAGTGCTCAGAGCCATTTCCATTTCAACCGATCCACATTCCATCGAGCGCAGCCTATCTGCAGTCTCTGTTCATTTTCTCCAGTTTCGCTACTCTGAGATTCCCACAGGAGGTCGGACGTATTTGCGCAATCGCACTGAAGAAGGTGAATCCATTACCCAACTAGGCGTATTAATTATATGAACACGTAGTGTCTGTTCTTCCGGACATATTCGAAAGAATAGACGCCACACATTCATATAATCTTATTCTTAATATTTTCGGGGCTGCTTTATTTCGCCTCGCTGTATGTATGTGTTGTGCAATTATATACTGTCAATTTAGATGTAGCTGTCAACAAGTAAAAGATGAAGGGAAGCTGTGGTATTTAACCACACACTTCAAAAAAAGTTTTGCATCACCTCGGTTCCGAGAGTTCCCGAACCTGTACAGCAAATTGGAACAGAGATCAACATAAACATCATTTCCGCCCTTTTTATTGCTCATGAAAAACACACATTTCATGTTGTACCACCATACACTGAGACCTTCAGAGGCGTGGTCCAGATTGCTGTACACACCGGTACCTCTAATACCCAGTAGCACATCCTCTTGCATTGGTGCATGCCTGTACTCGTCGTGGCTTACGACACACGAGGTCATCAAGGCACTGTTGGTCCACATTGTCCCACTCCTCAATCGCGACTCGGTGTCGATCCCTCAGAGTGGTTGGTGGGTCACGTCGTCCATATACAGACCTTTTCAATCCAACTCATGCATGTTAGATAGGGTTCATGTCTGGAGAACATGCTGGCCACTCTAGTCGAGCGATGTCGTTATCCCGCAGGAAGTCATTCACAAGATGTGCACACTGGGGGCGCGAATTGTCGTCCACGAAGACGAACGCCTCGCCAATACGCTGCCGATATGGTTGCACTATCGGTCGGACGATGGCATTCACGTGTCGTACAGCCGTTACAGCGTCTTCCATGACCACCAGCGGCGTACGTCGGCCTCACATAATGCCACCCCAAAGCAGCAGGGAATCTCCACCCTGTTACACTTGCTGAACAGTGTGTCTAAGGCGTACAGCCTGACCGGGTTGCCTTCAAACACGTCTCCGACGATTGTCTGGTTGAAGGCATATGAGACACTCATCAGTGAAGAGAACGTGATGCCAATCCTGAGCGCCGCATTCGGCATGTTGATGGGCCCGATCTGTACCGTGCTGCATGGCGTCGTGGTTGCAAAGATGGCCCTCGCCATGGACGTCGGGAGTGAATTTGCGCATCATGCAACCTATTGCGCACAATTTGAGTCGTAACGCGACGTCCTGTGGCTGCACAAAAAGCATTATTCAGGATGGCGGCGTTGATGGCAGGGTTCCTCCGAGCCGTAATCCGTAGGTAGCGGTTATCCACTGCAGTAGTAGCCCTTGGGCGGCCTCATCGAGGCATGTCATAGAGAGTTCCTGTCTCTCTATACCTCGTGCATGTCCGAACAACATCGCTTTGGTTCACTCCGAGACGCCTGGACACTTCTCTTGTTGAGAGCCCTTCCTGGCACAAAGTAACAATGCGGACGCGATCGATCCGCGGTATTGACCGTCTAGGCATGGCTGAACTACAGACAACACAAGCCCTGTACCTATTTCCTGGTGGAATGACTGGAACTGAGCGGCTGTCGGACCCCCTCCGTCTAATAGGTGCTGCTCATGCATGGTTGTTTACATCTTTGGACGGGTTTAGTGATATCTCTTGAAACGTCCCCTTTGAACAATTACACATGACTGTGCTTAAACTGACACACAATATTTTTAGCGCAGCGGAATCTGACTTTCAATAATCCCTACAAAAGAATGGCCCTGGCTAACATTAAACTATACCTTTCACAAATCACTTACCTCACAAAAATCTTCGTTACTCGAACTACTGCAATACAGCGAGCGCCACTACTGCCAGCTAAATAAAAGATTCAAACTACTGAAGGCACTAACTACTGATAGGCACAGTTAGCAAATGAATGATTTTGATAGAGAACAAACAATGTATTTACCTTAATAGTGTTCAAAAGTCATAATATATATACCAGTTCATGAGATCCAGTCTTACAAATGTATTGTCTCTGATGGACACACGTCCAGATCATCGGCTCTCAAATTTTCGCCATCTCTCTCCCCACATCCACCACTGCTGGCGGCTCACCTCCAACTGCGCGACGCTACGCGCTGTTAACAGCCAACTGCCAAACGCTATAATGGCGACTATTACAACAATGCCAACCAGCCACAGACTGCACACAGCACAGCCACTAATTTTCATACAGAGCGCTACGTGGCGGCGGCGTTACCAATGTAAGAACCTAAACAGCATACTTACATAGAGCGCTACGTGGCGGCGGTGTTACCAATGTAAGAACCTAAACAGCCTACTTACACTCTGAACAGTCGAAGGAACTATGTCTGTGATACAATATCCATAGTCAACGTCTATCTTCAGGAGTTGTGAGAACTGGGGTGATGCAAAACTTTTTTTGATGTGTGTATTATCATACAGTACAAAACGGTTTACGCTGCTAAGCTCCAGCAAGCAATTAGTATCGGTAGCAATATCCTTCCCGTAAAACGACAGTGGTCATGAAGCGTGAGAAAGGAGACGTCAGCAAGAGTTGGCTCAAATGGCTCTGAGCACTATGGGACTTAACATCTGTGGTCATCAGTCCCCTAGAACTTAGAACTACTTAAACCTAACTAACCTAAGGACATCACACACTTCCATGCCCGAGGCAGGATTCGAACCTGCGACCGTAGCAGTCGCACGGTTCCGGACTGAGCGCCTAGAACCGCGAGACGTCAGCAAGAGTCTTGTCTTACTGGAAAAGAGAGAGATCGCGGTGATTCGGAATGCGAAGCATGAGGCCAGGCTCGTAACATTGTTTATTAATATTAGCTGCGTAAATGTTTATATGCATCTCCAACTACACTCTTGACAATATCCACACTAACAGATTCCTTAACACGGTTTCAGTAACTTCAGAATCAAGTAAACATTTAATTAGAATTTTATTTAAGATTGACAATCATTGGACAACTAAACCGACTAGTCATACACGTGCCTAGTGCAGGCTGGCGCAAAACGCTGAAACTAATTTAGGAAGCCGTTTAGAAGGAACTTTCAAGCGGTCCATACAGAGTTTTCGACTAGTGTTCAGGCTGACAACATGTACTCATTGCGAGGAAGTATTCTACGTTGTTCAGAGTAAGTTAAAATATTTGTCAACCTAGTGTAACATTTGCTAAACAGTCTCGGAATAGTTTTTGGAGAGGCCCCACATATGCACTGTGAACCGAATATGTTTTGGTGTAAAAGGGATTTAGTGACTCCAAAGTTCCTCAAAAAACGTTTATATGCGAATTCGTGAGTGTGACTTCGAACTGTCATTAAATTCGTGTGAGAGTAATTGTATAATCTTGAAATGGTACTCCATATGTGATGATTAAATCCGCGAACTTAGATTTAAGTATTACCGTTATACTGGTTTTAAAGACTGTTTTTTGTTGATTTTTCTATTAAAAAACAAGGTAGCACCTTATTATTTTGAGACTTTCATTATGGTAGCCTTGAGATTTTCCCACTTGCCACTCCATTATTTACAGTCGATTTTATGCTTGTGTAGAGCATCGACTTTTGGATTAGAAGAAGATCAGTTGGGCTGTTGAGGTAACACTACAAACGTTAGATAAGCAAACTTCTTTATGGTGAATTAGGGAACTTGCAGTTTTGCTGGACTTTCTCTTTACGAGTTACCCAACAAGCCCTTCACATGCAACAGTTCGCGATGAACAATGTGCACTGTTAGCATGTCCGACAAAGTAATGTGTCACAGCAAAAACATCCCTTGTCTAAAGATAATTGATTAATTAGTTAGAAATGGAAAGGATGCGTTTAAAGTCCCTCTATGGTATTTAGGCAAAAGAGTACGACAGGAGACGGAGGTGTGCGCGCCAGTTGAGTACATTCGAGACATCTTACAGCAAGCACCGAGCCGTGGTCACCTCTTGACAGATGGAGGCATCATGGTGCTATAAGTTGTGCAAAATGACTTGGATAGCGGGTGGTTCCATGCCTTAGAAGATGGAAAAGACAGCGTAAGCTCCATGACATGTTGCAGATACTGAGAACAGCCATGTGTGAGCTGTCTGGGTTCTGTAATTATGAGCATGGCACGATCGACGGCGTCGTCGAAGCGTCTCTTCACTTCATCGCCTCCACACAAAGTACTGATATAGCACTGTAGTGCATGGTCTAAACAATAGGGGTGTTCATTTTTATTCAGTATACTTTGTTACTTAAATGTTTTGTGGGCAGTGAATTACCTAGCGCATAGTATCTGGGAAAGGTGCCCTTTCCAGTTCCTTTCTTGAATTTTACTGTAATATTTTTGGATATTGTTGTCATTTCCAAAAAGCAGTTGAATCATTAAAACTGTTATTCCGTAATCTTTAGATCCAGACAGTCCGTTTTATTATGAGATGATGATTCATTAAGTTTCTTTTTACTGCTAAAACAAAAACAAAATGTCCGTGTGTGCCAAAGTCTCTTATAAATTTTCTGTTAGTGTTTATTATAAACTGAAAGATAAGAAGTTTATACAGAGTTCACATTTACACAGTAATCTTACATTTCAAAACAGTCACTTTGTAAGTAGGCTGTTTAGGTTTTTATGTTGGTAACGCCACGTAGCGCTTTGCACGAAAATCACTGATTGTGCTGTGTGCAGCCTGTGGCTGGTTTGCATTGTTGGAATATTTGCTATTGTAGTGTTGGGCAGTTGGATGTGAACAGCGCGTAGCGTTGCGCAGTTGGAGGTGAGCCGCCAGCAGTGGTGGATGTGGGGGGAGAGATAGCGGAGTTTTGAGAGCGGATGATCTGGACGTGTGTCCATCAGAAAGAGTAAATTTGTAAAACTGGATGTCATGAACTGATATATATATATATAATGACTTTTGAACACTATTAAGGTAAATACATTGTTTGTTCTCTATCAAAATCTTTCATTTGCTAAGTATGCCTATCAGTAGTTAGTGCCTTCAGTAGTTAGAATCTTTTATTTAGCTGGCAATATTGGCGCTCGCTGAATTGCAGTAATTCGAGTAACGAAGATTTTTATGAGGTAAGTGATTCATGAAAGGTATAGGTTATTGTTCGTCAGGGCCATTCTTTTGTTGGGATTATTGAAAGTCAGATTGCGTTGCGCTAAAAATATTGTGCGTCAGTTTAGTGTTGATTAGAATAAGTAAAGAGAGAAATGTCTGAGTACGTCCAGCTGTTTGAAAAGCAAATAACGTAAGATGTTTATCAGCACAGGAATTCATAAATTTTTCTAAGTGGAGGTTTCAACTTTGACAAGTGACCATAATTTTACCAACCATTTGTACCACTCCTCCTGCTACTCACAAAAGGGTCATTCCATGGTTACGGACGTAACATTTGTACAACTCACATGTAAGTACCATCATGAAAATAAAAATCTGGCAGACATGAATATGGACAACATTCAACGAAGGACTGACGATGCGAACTCTGTTGATTTGTCACTAAACAAAAGAACAGGAAGTGTTCCATATGTAACAAAATCTACACACTGTGTGGAATGACCCAAAAGGATTTAATTTTGCAATCAGTTCCTCATATTACCTTAGCTGTAATACATACAAACAGTTATAGTGGAGTGTTACATCCCCAACTGGAAAAATTATGCCGTCAGTGTTTTGGGCCACATATGGTTTATAAGTGTTGATATTTTTGAAAACGGAACAAGAATACTTTCAGAGCATTACATCATTAAACTGCCGAGGTCGATATAGGGTCACAAACGAGAAGGTAAATGCTTTTCTATAGCACGCAACTGTCACACAACGCGCTTCACTTGCAACCACATTAGAACTTCAGAGACTGATGCTCACCACCGTTGAGCATCTTCCAGACAGCCCAATGGCGCCGATTGGCATTCATCTACTGTCGATAATGAAAGAAGACCTGCGGGGACATCAATCCGCCTCTGCTGATGAAACTGAGAAGATTGTGAGAGGCTGGATGCGAAAAAGTGTCGACTTCATAAGCGACGGTTTTAGAAAACTTGTCCCGGTTGGCAGAACTCCAACCAGTTACCTTGTGTATGTGTACAAAAGAGAATATCGTCAATTAAAGAGCAGATTCTAAGAAGCACTTCTGCGTTTCAATAATTAAAATATTCTCATCGAAACCCATGTTATGGAGACTGAGACATTGCTTTCCATTCATCCCTAGATTATTATCATAAGTAATAGAATACTTTATATTTGTAGGACTGAAGAAAAATGGGAAGCTTTCGTGGAGTTGTTACACTCAGGACCTTATGTAGAAAGAGAGTGCCACTACCTTCACTAGAAGATAAATCTCAGTTGCCTATGATATGGAAAAAGGAAATACCTAAGTAATTTGCTCATTTTCGTTTCGTTATGAATTATGTTGTTATACACTCCTGCAAATGGAAAAAAGAACACATTGACACCGGTGTGTCAGACCCACCATACTTGCTCCGGACACTGCGAGAGGGCTGTACAAGCAATGATCACACGCACGGCACAGCGGACACACCAGGAACCGCGGTGTTGGCCGTCGAATGGCGCTAGCTGCGCAGCATTTGTGCACCGCCGCCGTCAGTGTCAGCCAGTTTGCCGTGGCATACGGAGCTCCATCGCAGTCTTTAACACTGGTAGCATGCCGCGACAGCGTGGACGTGAACCGTATGTGCAGTTGACGGACTTTGAGCGAGGGCGTATAGTGGGCATGCGGGAGGCCGGGTGGACGTACCGCCGAATTGCTCAACACGTGGGGCGTGAGGTCTCCACAGTACATCGATGTTGTCGCCAGTGGTCGGCGGAAGGTGCACGTGCCCGTCGACCTGGGACCGAACCGCAGCGACGCACGGATGCACGCCAAGACCGTAGGATCCTACGCAGTGCCGTAGGGGACCGCACCGCCACTTCCCAGCAAATTAGGGACACTGTTGCTCCTGGGGTATCGGCGAGGACTATTCGCAACCGTCTCCATGAAGCTGGGCTACGGTCCCGCACACCGTTAGGCCGTCTTCCGCTCACGCCCCAACATCGTGCAGCCCGCCTCCAGTGGTGTCGCGACAGGCGCGAATGGAGGGACGAATGGAGACGTGTCGTCTTCAGCGATGAGAGTCGCTTCTGCCTTGGTGCCAATGATGGTCGTATGCGTGTTTGGCGCCATGCAGGTGAGCGCCACAATCAGGACTGCATACGACCGAGGCACACAGGGCCAACACCCGGCATCATGGTGTGGGGAGCGATCTCCTACACTGGCCGTACACCACTGGTGATCGTCGAGGGGACACTGAATAGTGCACGGTACATCCAAACCGTCATCGAACCCATCGTTCTACCATTCCTAGACCGGCAAGGGAACTTGCTGTTCCAACAGGACAATGCACGTCCGCATGTATCCCGTGCCACCCAACGTGCTCTAGAAGGTGTAAGTCAACTACCCTGGCCAGCAAGATCTCCGGATCTGTCCCCCATTGAGCATGTTTGGGACTGGATGAAGCATCGTCTCACGCGGTCTGCACGTCCAGCACGAAAGCTGGTCCAACTGAGGCGCCAGGTGGAAATGGCATGGCAATCCGTTCCACAGGACTACATCCAGCATCTCTACGATCGTCTCCATGGGAGAATAGCAGCCTGCATTGCTGCGAAAGGTGGATATACACTGTACTAGTGCCGACATTGTGCATGCTCTGTTGCCTGTGTCTATGTGCCTGTGGTTCTGTCAGTGTGATCATGTGATGTATCTGACCCCAGGAATGTGTCAATAAAGTTTCCCCTTTCTGGGACAATGAATTCACGGTGTTCTTATTTCAATTTCCAGGAGTGTATATATTGTCGCACCGGAACAAATATCATGTCCAAATCAGTAGGCAGCACTTAGCACTGGAAGCACGTTTATTAGTGACACTAACGTACAGCCCTAACAAAAATGAATATCGAACATTCCAAAGTGCTCCCATTTATACAGACATCGAATATTCCAGAACATACAAACACTGCAAACATAAGATATTTCAAGAATCTGCCAGAAATTATAATACTTAGTAACAGACAACAGAGTTTGAACCGACGGCCCCTCAGTTCGCCAGGCGGAGATGCTAAACAGTACACTACACTAATGCACAGGAACTCACGGCAATGTATACTCTAAGACGGAAATCGGTAGACATGATTTACATGTAGAGACAATCAAATGATTACAATTTCAGAAAAAAATAGCTGATATATTCAAATGTCAGTAACGAGTTGGTCACTCCCTGGCACTGATGCAAGCAGTTATCCGACTTGGCATTGATTGACAGAATTTTTGGATGTCCTCCTGTTGCATACTGTATCGAATTCTGTCCGATTCACACGTTAGATGCCAAAATCCCGAGCTTGTTGGAGGGCTCTGTCCATAATGTTCCAAATTTGCTCAATTGGGGAGAGGTCCAGCACCCTTGCTAGTCTAGGTACGGTTTGGTAAACAGCAAGGCAAGCAGTAGAAACTCAGACTGTGTGCAGCCGAGTATTACCTCACTGAAATATAATACCAGGATGGCTTGTCATGAAGGGCAATAAAACAGGGCGTAGAATATCACAGACGCGATCATATGCTGTAAGTACGTCCCAGATGACCACCAAAGGAGTCCTGCGATGAGAAGATATGGCACCGCAGACCATTGAATACTTCTGGTTGCCGGGCTGTATGGTGGGTATAATGCTCTCCCGCACACGGTGAGAGTTTTTACTTCTTGTCTGCTTCCTTTTCAAACTCTGCCTTGACCGGTAAAGTCGCCAAATCTCTCCCCATTTTACTACGTTTAGAGCATTACGAGCAGGGCCCCCGACCAGCTCGGGATTTGATGGTCTAATTGGACAGAATTTGTCACGACATCCCTCAGGAGAACATCCAACAACCCCGCCAATCAATGCCTAGCCGAAGAACTTGCGTAAGGGCCAGAAGTGGACAAAGCGTTATTAGTTTGCTGAATTTGTGAAGCTGTTTCTCTTGAATAAATTATCCACTTTTATCTGAAACTGCAATAACTTTTTTGTCTGTACATGTACATCATATTTAACGATTTTCATCGCATTCGGATAATTCCTTAGTGGTGCGCTTTTTTTTTAAGGTATGTTGTTACTTTAGAAAAAGGGTGTTGGAAAGAAATCGCAAACTTCGTGTAGGCCCGCAGTTCAAAAGTTTACACATACTCCCTCGTGCGATATTTTAGATTGATGAAACAGACACATTGAAAAGGAATTACATCATTTACTCCATGATAATTAGACGGAAAAACAGTTTGCACGGCCGTAAAGTCTTCTCAGAACAGTTTCCACGACTCCACGTCTGCCATTTTACAATAGGCTCGCAAGAGCAAACATGTGAACGATAAACTACAGATTTGAGATCTAAGTTGACAGATTGTCCAGCGGCAGCCGCCATTTATTTACAGAAATTAGAATGTGTCACTATGACATTGTTTTGCGCAAGATGTATCGACATTACACGAGAAAATAAGAGAAATTTATCGAGTGTGGTAACTACAAGGGGAATCAAGAAATCACTGTATTATGACAACTTACGTGAACTTTTACTGTATGCTGCACTACACTTCAAAGTGACACTGCTACAGGACGCAATTCTTGTGCCTCTGCAAACAACGACCGGAACATTCTATAAATCGCTCACTCCCTCGACGATAAAAATCCGCTCCTGAAAAATCATGCGAGAACCGCTGTGTGAACGTACTGGTCGTCGGAAATCCGCGATTTCTGCGAATCAACCGCTCAGTTACCTAGATGTCGTTGGCCTTTCTTCTTGATGCACGTCGTCTTGGTCAAACTGTTGGCACCGTTTCAATTCAAGAGGACGTGACATTTCATTTGGTCCACATACCACCAAAATTTCACGGTGAATCTGTGTGTAATTTAGACTCTTTGCGCGTAAGAATCTTAATGTCTCGCGTACTTCAACAGTGGAGTACGTTCCCAGATGGCGCGCCATTTCATTTACACTCTAAGGCGCACATGTTATTCGTACCGAAACAATATAGTATCTGCAGGAAACCCACAACATACTTCTTTCTGATAATGCGCCATTATTGCTACTCAATGGTCTTAGCGCGGGAGGACATGTGTAATAACTTACTTTGCAAAGTTCCTCGTAACATGGATTTTTTAAATAATTGTTGGGATTCAATGGCTAAGATGACATTAATTCAAGGACTGGTAGATAGTATGGGGATAAGTTCACATTTATTTCTAGCTGTGTCCTGTGAACTCTAGGTAAAGGATGGTAAACTCCGTGATAAAACAGCTTTCGTCCGGTTGCTCCCAGGGAATACGTGAGAATAAATAAAATAATGAAGTTGTAATTTGCTTAGGACTTCCTTTCATCGCATTAGTCTTCATAAAAAGGAAACAGTCATTATTTTACAACAGTTTTCTCGTTGTGTTTACCCCATAGTTCAGTAAAATACCGCGAAATTCAACAAAAGGGATTCCCATACAGATTTTATAAACAGGATATTATATTCCCATGATATTACAGTTTTGGGACAACTACGATAAACAGTTTGCAATCTAGATACTGCCTCACAGAAACTCTAGACATATTTTTAAGGAGCGTAAAATAAATGTTTCATGCTACTACGCGTAGAATTTAGTAAGCTCATTCACATTATTAACAAATTTTCGAAACTGTTTTTTCGTTTACGAACATTATAGTGGTGCAAAATAATTGCCTTAATTTGAAGTGAACAAGATATTTTACCGCTGTGGAACGGGCAGAGTTGCAAAAGAAACATTGGTGCTGCAGACAGCTCGACCCATTTCAACATGTCTTGGCATTTTTATTTCGGAGTATAAGCTAAGTGGATATACAGCGGTAGGAGGAGATGTAGAGAAGGAGAGAGACAGAGACAGAGAAAGAGACGGGCTTGAGAGAAATAGAAGTCGGGCGGCGCTTATAAAACGAGCGACCCAGTTGGCAGCAGTCATATATACTCCTTCATTACGGAGCGAGACTAGAGCTCTCTAGCGGTCAGAATCATAACGAGCATCGCCCGTCTGCATAGCGGAGCAGATGCATCCAGACGATACCAAGAGACCGCTGGCTTGATATCGACCGTAATTCGCTGCACTGTACAGCTCCCCTTGCTATTTAAGCGACAAAAAATTACTTATTAAAACTTTACTGAAAATAGCCGCATAGAACGGCTAGCGTCTCGTAGTAGAAGATGCAGCTCACAGTGGAGGTTAGAGTAAATTATCAAAGATGAACGGGACGGAAATATTTGTTATCCCCTCCTGTCACTCAACTCCCTCGAGTGGTTGAAACAAGTTATATTATTGTTTCCCTTTAAACTTAGACACATTTACACAACACCATCCTTACAGCGTCACACCGACGTTCTTTTCACATCGTATCCCGGCGAAACTATGAACAACTCTCATAAAAAATCCATGACAACTGTATTGGCTTAACGCGTGCTACCAGAGGAAAAATGGTCATTCCTTTCATTCCAAATACCACGGTAATTCTCCTCTCCATCCCGTTCCTAAGCCTCGACACCAGTACCACACTGAATTACCCTATCCTAACTCCTTCGACTGAACCCGTCACAGAACAATCACACCCTAGACCGAGGCTGCTCGCTTCGCTACAGGTGGTAGTCTACCCTCGAAAACACCACTCCCCGCACTGTTCCTCACTTATCAAGAGAGCGAGGTGGCGCCGTGGTTAGCACACTGGACTCGCATTCGGGAGGACGACGGTTCAATCCCGTCTCCAGCCATCCTGATTTAGGTTTTCCGTGATTTCCCTAAATCGCCTCAGGCAAATGCCGGGATGGATCCTTTGAAAGGGCACGGCCGATTTCCTTCCCAATCCTTCCCTAACCCGAGCATGAGCTCCGTCTCTAATGACCTCGTTGTCGACGGGACGTTAAACACTAACCACCACCACCACTTATCAAGAAAACTTCGTCCTGTAGTACGGTTCAAGTACATGAAGAAACACTTTAACCAGCCCGTACACCTCGAGATGTTTTATTATTTATTTATCTAGCGTCCTTAATTTCACTGCCGTGGGTTAAAAAAGTTATAATAACAGAGGTAGTACAACTCATACAGTTCCATCAGGAACTCATTGCAAATATAAAATTAGGATATATCACGATTATAAAATTTCCTGAAATATAGCATGTTTACATGTATAAGCCTTTACCGTGAGTTGGCCTTCTACGAGTAATATACACTGACGAGTCAAAGAAACTGGTACACCTGCCTAATATCGTGCAGGGCCCCGGCGAGCACGCAGAAGTGCCGCAACACGACGTGGGATGGACTCGACTAATGTCTGAAGTAGTGCTGGAGGGAAGTGACACTATGAACCCTGCAGGGCTGTCCATAAAGTCGTAAGAGTACGAGCGGGTGGAGCTCTCAGTTGAACAGCACATTGCAAGGCATCCCAAATATGGTCAATGATGTTCATATCTGCGGAGTCTGGTGGTCAGTAGAAGTGTTAAAACTCAGAATAGTGTTCCTGGGGCCACTCTGTAGCAATTCTGGACGTGTAGGATGCCGCACTGTCCTGCTGGAATTACCCCTCGGAATGGCAACGGACATGAATGGATGTAGGTGATCAGACAGGACGCTTACGTACATTTCACCTGCCAGAGTCGTATCAGGACGCATCAGGGGTCCCATATCAATCCACCTCCACACTGTCCACATCATTACAGAGCCTTCAAGAGCTTGAAAAGTTCCCTGCGGACATGGAGGGTCCATGGATTAATGAGGCTGCCTCCATACCCTTACACCTCCATCCGTTCTATACAATTAGAAACCAGACTCATCCGACCTGGCAACATGTTTCCAGTCATCAACAGTCCAATATGTCGAAGTATAAAGTTTTGTGTAGTGCAGTCCTCGATAGTACACGAGTGAGCGTTCGGCTCCGAAAGCCCATATCGATTATGTTTTGTTGAATGGTTCGCACTTGTTGATGGTCCAGCATTGAAATCTGCAGCAGTTTGTGGAAGGGTTGCACTTCTGTCACACTGAACAATTCTATTCAGTCGTCGTTGGTCTCGTTCTTGCAGGATATTTTTCCGGCCGCAGCGATGTCGAAGATTTGATGTTTTACCGGATTCCTGACATTCACAGTACACTCGTGAACATCGAAAATCCACACTTCGTCGCTACTTCGGAGATGCTCTACCCCCATCGTTCGTGCGCCGACTACAACACCACGTTCAAACTCAAATATTGATAACCTGCCATTGTAGCAGCAGACACTTGTTATCTTACATAGGCATTGCCGATCGCAGCGTCGTACTGCCTGTTTACATATCTCTGTATTTGAATGCGCATGCCTACACCAGTTTCTATGGCGCTTCAGTGTAGATCCAAGTTTTTGAGGGTATGTGTGAAGTTCTAGTTTAGCTTTTTTTCATGATTCTTAATTCGGGTATCCACCAATCAACTGACGGGCTTTCAGGCTCAGATTGCAGTTTATTTATTTATTCATTCATTTATTTATTTTAATGGTCTTTGTCTATTTCCTTACCACCAACTGCTCACTGTCAGTTCAGTAACCTGGCCAGGGGAGAGATATCATTCTGTGATGGTTTGGAAAGGCACAGTAGGCATCATGGTGTGGGAGTCAACGTATTTGACTTATGGTCAGGGTAGTTAGTGACTGAAGGATTTCTTACGGCACAACGATACGTCACAGGCATCCTACGGCCTCATGTGTCACCTTTCCTACGACAATAACGTATCGCCATTTTTCAACAGGCTAATTCTCATTCACATGGGCCGGTCGGTGTGACCGTGCGGTTCTAGGCGCTTCAGTCTGGAACCGCGTGACTGCTACGGTCGCAGGTTCGAATCCTGCCTCGGGTATGGATGTGTGTGATGTCCTTAGGTTAGTTAGGTTTAAGTAGCTCTAAGTTCTAGGGGACTGATGACCACAGATGTTAAGTCCCATAGTGCTCAGAGCCATTTGAACCATTTTTTTCATTCACATGGGAACGTATGTGTATGAAATGTCTGAGTAATGGGGTACTTATATCTCTTTTTATGTCCTCATACAAACCGGCTGCATGAAATTTTCAAGATCCATTGGAGACCAAGGACCATCGCGTCTTCATTTTAAAGTTGTTGTAGCATTACAGCACCTATTAATTTGTTGGTTACGATCGCTGCTTCACTTTTCTTGGTATATTCTGCACTAAATACATTTTCTTACAATTCTAATTGTTGAAACCGTACGATTCTTGGAAAAATACGTGTTCGTGACAAGTCGCACAACATTGTTCGTAACTGCTCTAGAATGCTGCAGATTCACTCGCATGCATTAATGTGTTGTGGGTACCACGTACAACTACTCGATGAAAATGTATTAGTGGATGGCAAGTTAATCTTTTACGTTTGCATCCTGTTTTCTTTTCTAATGCTAGTGATAATCTTTGTAATGCGTTGCGTGGATTTATATCATTTTGTCATGACAAGGTTTTTCTCAGTTAATTGCCTCAAGGTTTCATAACTCTTCGTATATTTTTTGACAATAGATAATACTTTTCTACATTTTCTGATCCCTCTTGCAAACTATTTGAATTCTGCCGTTGATAAAGGATCTTCGTCAAATTGTTCAGTACAGTGTGACACGTCGCCAATGGATATATACGAAATTACTGAAGCACATTCGGAATTTTTATCATCACAGTGGTCTCGATTTTCTATATTTGTTATCTAGAGAGGAATAGGGTTTGACTCTGTGGAAGAGCAGGCAGTGGCTACCTCGGACAAGTTTGTTTCAAACTGAGAGTGATCACGAAATGCTGCAGGGAAATTGAGACAAATGGCGAATCACTGATAAAAGTTGTCTGACAATACAAGTGTTATATCCATTGTAATGTAATAATTTTGATTTATTTTTTGCGCTGCATCCATCCGATCAATAACTAATATTTAAGGGTTATTAGAAATTTCTGAAATCTTCGTATTATACGCTGATGGTTCCGTGAAGACATCGCTTCAAATACTCAATAGAGAATTTTAAAACTGTCGCAGGAGAGATGTCTACGTCTTGTTCCGCTCTGTTTAACGTTTATGTAGTAGAGAATGCTTCTAGCACCGACTGATTTACAGGTGTTGTCGCTTTAAGTGCTGGGAAGCCACTGGCGATACCTACATCACTGACACTATTTGGGTAATTTTTCTTTATGTGGCCTGTAGCGTCACCGTTATAGAAAACCACGTCGTCCAATGACATATGGACTGTGAAAATATTTCCTTTCAATTGAATCTGCTACTGTCACGGCACTTTACTAAAATCTTCATTGATAAATTGTGCAAAATATCAAAAATACTTCACCTGACCTCACTTGTAAAGAACTCATAAAAAAGTCGTTCTTTAAAATTAAATCATGCACTAATAGTTGTTTTTATTCAAAAACCTTTACCCATTCTAACAACCCTACCACAACAAAGGTCAAAATTTAATAACGATTGTGGTGTTGCTCACGCTGCTAAATACTACATTTTCGGGCAACAACAGTCATATTATGTGGCAGGTGTCATTAGAGCACAGTTAATAAAGTCATTTCATCTAATAATGAATAAACTAGGCACTCATTTTTTCGTGTTTCCCACGCTGGTCTCGTTGTAAACGGCTCAATCGTCGAAAATGTAGGTGGTGATGATTCCAAGCTCGGATGCAAAGAGGCCTAGGTTTTATTCCGCTATATTCAAAAGTTTTGTAGATGCGCTTCACAAACCATTATTGAAGATTAAACCTTTCAAAGTTAGCACAATGGTGATATAAAAAAAATAATCAGCACTCCGAATTCAAGTTGCACTTCTTTTTTATTGCTTTTGTTGTAATGGCACGTAACACACAAAACATCACTTCACAGTACAAAGCATACTTGAAAACATCTTCCTCGCTGCTAAAGTTCACATTTTATAAACTGGCTACAATATGCGTCTTTCCAGCATGACGATCAAGACTTGACTTTCTCAAGGTCCGACTCTCTAACTAACTAATAATAGCTTACGCGCCAAAAAATCGAGTTACAAGTACGTCAAAGATCATAGTGACAAAAGAAAGAACACACATAAGAATAATATCATTGCAATACAAACATATCGATGTATCAAAGTACCTCTACATTAATGAAATCAAATCTGAATGTTGTCTCAGAAACATGTTAACTACTTTACAGAAACACAGTAGAATATTGCTGGTATCGAGAGGTTCAGGTGAGCTGCCGTAATGGTTACGTAATTCAAGTACCATTACACCATGTATGTCAGAAAGCGAATGTACTTCGCTATTCTTCGAATGAATGTCAGCCTGGCATCCTCTTTCAATACAATTTGCGGTCATTTTACTTTCCGTCACCCTGGGTGGTTATTTGTAGGTATTTTTAGACAGTTTCTGTCTCCAGTGATTTGTTGCCAATAGTATAAACATACAATAATGTATTTCTGGAACTACTATGAGTAATACATTCCACGACAAAAAAAGAGACGCATCACATAGAAAATATCCGAATGGGGCGTACATCGCTAGATGTAATGTAAATTTACAGACAAACAAATGATTAAATTTCAGAAAATTTGGACGATTTATTCAAGAGAAACAGTTTCACAAACTGAGAAAGTTAGTAACGGGTTCGTCCTTTTGCAAGCAGTTATTCGTGTTGGCGTCTACTGACAGAATTGTTAGAAGTCTTCTTGAGGGATACTGTGCCAAATTCTGTCCAACTGGAGCGTTAGATCGTCAAAATCTCGAAGTGGCTGGAGGGCCCTGCCCATAATGCTCCAAACGATCTCAACTGAGGAGATGTCCGGAGACCTTTCTCGCGCCCCAGTAGCGTTGGGCAAGCACTAAGTCAAGCAGCTGATACTCTCGCCGTGTGCGGGCGGACATTATTTTGCTGAAGTGTACGCCAGGGATGGCTTGCCATGAACGGTAACAAAACAGGGCGTAGAATATCTTCGATGTACTACTGTGCTGTATGGGCACAGCACATGACAATCAAAGAGGTCCTGCTATGAAAAGAAATGGCACCTCAAAGAGTCACACCTGGTATTCGGGTTGTATGGTGGTGAACAGTCAGGCTGCTATCCCACCACTGTCCAGGCCGTCTCGAAACACGTCTTCGCTGGTCATGGCCACTCAGTTTGGGAAGCGGGACTCATCAGTGAAGACAATTCTACTTCACTCAGTGAGATTCCAGGAACAAGATGTGGCTGGAGACGTCCCGGACAATGGTGGGATGCCAACTTGACTGTCGACCACCATACAGCGCTATAACCAAGAGTGCCATTTCCTTTCGAAGCAGGACAGCGGTTCGTCGACAATATTCTACACTCGTTTTGTTGACATCCTGGGCATCCTTCCCAGCAAGATAATCTTGCTAAACCCCACCTCGGTCTGAAGAAAAGTCGCTGGATCTCCCCCCCCCCACCCCCTCCCTCCCCGCTCCCTGTTGAGAATGTTTGGGCAGTATGAGTAGGTCCCTCCAACCAGCTCGAGATTCTGATGATCTAACGCGCCAATTGGACGCAGTTTGGTACCATATCCCTCAAGAGGACACTCAACAACTCTTTCAATCAGTGCCACGCCGAATAACTGTTTCCATAAGGGCCATAGCTGCACCAACGCATTACTGAATTTCTCAATTTGCGAAGCTGTTGCTCTTAAACAAATCATGCAGTTTCTCTGTTTATCAGTAGGTGTACGTCACATCTACCCATTCTGTACTATTCGGATAATTTCTTCGAGGTGCGTCTTTTTTTTCCTTTAGAGTATACTTTACATATGTTTACGTTTACGGTAAAATCCTAGTCACTGCACCAGTTACCGATCTCCTGCAGGTCTCCCCGCAATTAGCTGCAATGTTCTGTAGTTGCTGCCTTCTTATAGACACCTGCATCATCTGGGCGAATAGCCTCATGGAGTTTCCGACGTTATCCACCAGGTCATGTCTAAATATTTTAAACAGTAAGGGTCCTTCCATATTTCCGAAGTCCAAAAATCAGTGACAAATCTGGTCCGAATACAGAGTACGCTCTTATTGTGTTCTCTAAATGGCGGTGCGGAAATGCATCAAATGCCTTCCTGAAGTCAAGGAAGACGGCATCAACCTGGGTGCCCATGTGTACAGCGCTATGGATCTCATAGAGGAACAGAGCGAGCTGACTTTCACAAGTTCTCTGTTCGTGGAACCGATGTTCGTTTTTATAGGGGAGATTTTCGTCCTCCAAATCTATCATAACACGTGAGCATAAAACATTCTATACGATCCCGCAACAGACTGACGTAAGCGATGTACACCTGGCTTATGACTCTTCTTGAAAACGGGAATGACCTGCGCTTTTTTCCAGTAACTTGGTACCATTTGTTGCTCCAGTGATCTACGATAAACTGCTGCTACAAGGGGATTAAGTTCATTCGCATAAGATTTTTAGAAGCTCTAATATATATCTGACAAATAGAACTGTCTTTACACTATTAAGGGACTGTAGTTGCTTTTCCATTCGCCGATCGCTTACTTCAAGCGACTGTTGGGTGATGGAATCCTATTACGTTCTTTCGCGGTTAAAGCATTTCGGAGGACCGAATTCATTATTTCGCTCTCTTCTTTGTCATCTTCCGTCTGTGACAGTATGATCACTGAGAAACTGAAGAGATGCTTTCAAAGCGCTTATTGCCTTCATGTAAGACTTCTTGTGGTTTTTAATCAGACAGGGTAGCAAAATCTTATTTTCAAACTCACTGGACGTTTCTCGCGTTGTTCTCCTTAAAGCTCAATTTCGTTTCGTTTGAAACATCCCCTTAGAAAGATTTATGAATGACAGTGCTGATAAACCTCTTCGTTATTTGATTTTCAAACAGCTGAGCAAAACTAAACGTATGCAGACATTTCTCTCTTTACTTATTCTGATCAACACTAAACTGACACACAAATTTTTTTTTTTTTTTTTTTTTTTTTTTTTTTTTTTTTTTTTTTTTTTTTTTTTTTTTTTAGCGCAACGCAATCTGACTTTCAATAAACCCTACAAAAGAATGCCCCTGACGAACAATAACCTATACCTTTCATGACTCGCTTACCTCACAAAAATCTTCGTTAATCAAACTACTGCAATAGAGGGAGCGCCAATATTGCCAGCTAAAT
Source organism: Schistocerca serialis cubense (assembly GCF_023864345.2). Classification (NCBI taxonomy): domain Eukaryota; kingdom Metazoa; phylum Arthropoda; class Insecta; order Orthoptera; family Acrididae; genus Schistocerca; species Schistocerca serialis. Next base: position 792,877,188 of record NC_064639.1, on the reverse strand, counting down.
AAAAGATTCTAACAACTGAAGGCACTAACTACTGATAGGCATAGTTAGCAGATGAAAGATTTTGATGGAGAACAAACAATGAATTTACCTCAGTAGTGTTGAAAAGTCATAATACATTATATATATATTCATGACATCCAGTCTTACAAATTTCCTTTTTCTGAGGGACACACTTCCAGATCGTCCGCTCTCAAAACTCTGCCAGATCTCTCCTCACATCCACCACTGCTGGCGGCTCACCTCCAACTGCGCAACACTACGCGCTGTTAACGGCCAACTGCCCAACACTACAATAGCAAATTCCAACAATGCTAACCAGCCACAGACTGCACAGCACAGTCAGTGATTTTCATACAGAGCGCTACATGGTGTTACCAACATAAAAACCTAAACAGCCCACTTACACGTTCAGTTTTTTTTTATTTATTTGTTTATTTTGTAACATCGTTCAAATCTGTGATGAATCTCCCATTGCTTTAGTAGCTGCTTTCCAACACGGGTATTGAACCACGGTGGGTCTTTTGCACCCCTTAAAATATTGTTCAGCACTTATTGGTGTATACACATCTCAGCATAGCCAATATGGGAAAACCATCAAGCATTTCTCCATTCACCACTATTATTAAAATGAAGTAAACCATTCATTAGTCTCTACTCCGTCTTACAGAGATCATATAGATGATTCTGGCTGTAGCTGACCTATTTCACTCAACAATACAACCAATGGTTAATGCACCCAAAACTGGGCAACGCTTACAGATTATAAAATTTTCTGTTTCCACCCCAGAAATTTCACCTCGATATTCAAAGTAAGCATAACAAATGTCTGCACTTAACCTGTATAACAAACGACAATGTAGTGTAGCGCTACATCTGAGCGTACCAAGCTGAGAAAGATGTATCAGACGCTATACACCCAAGCATTCACAACTTGTTCATATCGACATCGAAGAACATATCATGGCTTTGTTGCGCTTAATTCAACTATAGTTAATACAGGCTTCTCCATCGGTTAACACTTACCACCAATCGGCAGTTGAGACGAACAGGCAAGCACATCGCAATCCTTACCTACGGAAAATAAATCTTTGTTACTGACAAGCTGGAAAGAAATATGTTAGACACAAACACATACACACACACACACACACACACACACACACACACACACAAATTATTCGCCCGGGCTGCGACAGTCCGCTTTCCACGCACGATACTGATCTCGTACGATGCTGATCTCCATGGCAACCTGCACGATAACACACACAAATAAATACAACGGTTATTGCAGATATAAATCTCACCATTAGACATGGTGTTGTAAGAACAACAAGGAGAGATAATCAGATGGTTTCCGTGTTTCTAGACACAAAAAACCTTCAATCCAGTTCTGCGCTGAAGCAAACTGATGAAATTACTTTGACAATGCACATTCTATCACGTTTTTGTTTGGACTGAAAACTTCTTCACAGAGAGAATACAATAAATTATCCTCAGTGAAAAGCTGTTCACAGAGGTAGAAGCAATATCTAAAGTGCGCCAAAGAAGCATGACAGGGCAGTTATTGCTCTCATTATTTTCAAAGATGGACAGGTTAATTGTGAGCAAGCATTATATATAATTTGTACTAGAATCTTCTCTTATCTTTACAAAATATCAGCTTGTCAGCTTGTTATTTCTCAGGAACTGGAAGCTAATAATGGTAGTAGCCTTTAACTACACGGTCAGTGAGACAGTTTCGCCCTAAAAATACCTGGGAGAAACTGAACGTACTTACATGATCACAAAAATTCTGTTGTGTTTAAAACAAGTGGAAACCATCAATGGACTGGTAGGATAATGTGAAACTGATGCTTGTTTACGAAGGATGTAGCTTACAACACATTTCGTACGGCCTCGTACTGCAACACTGTTGAAGTTGTCCGCCCCCGGTAGCTGAGTGGTCAGCGCGACAGAATGTCAATCCTAAGGGCCCGGGTTCCATTCCCGCCTGGGTCGCAGATTTTCTCCGCTCGGGGACTGGGTGTTATGTTGTCCTAATCATCATCGTTTCATCCCCATCGACGCGCAAGTTGCCAAAGTGGCGTCAAATCGAAAGACTTGCACCAGGCGAACGGTCTACCCGACGGGAGGCCCTTGACGCACGACATTTACATTTACTGCCGAAGTTTGTGTATTCGGTATTACGTTAAGCAATGAGAGTGTACAAAGAACAGTCGTGCGAATGGATACAGGCTCGTCAGACAGAATAGTGTAATGAATGTGCCGTGAAATCCGGCCTAGCAGACACTAGACGGAAAGTCGGCTGATTGCTTACAATTTAATAATTTAGAAAAGCCACACTAAATTACTAACGCTGTATCAACCAGCAGATGTGCGGAAGTAAAACATACTGCCGTATATGTTTGTTGCTGCAGCACGGAAATTGTTCGTCGATGGACATAATTTTCTATTCAAGACACAGTCGTTCTTCCAGTTGACCACTCAGGAATGCGACAGGAGGTTGAAAGTGGTAGTGGTACACAAGGAGTCCGACGCCAGACACCACGAGGAGAATTTCGGAGTGTAAACTCACAATGATGAGTGAAAACATTATGACAGTTGCCAATCACGTGACGGGATGCCACCTGGTGTCTTGCAAGCAAGTGAAGCGGTAACTTTGAGCGAAGCAGCGAGCAAAGGGAAATCGTTCTAGCCAAGATACGGGCCGTAAATTGTCTACATACTTATTTCTCAACTAGTCAACCTGGCGACGAACCATTTCTCCCACAGAGAGACCAGTTTCTTGATATTGTCGTTGTAGAATGTTTCACTTCGTTGATACAGCCACAATCTCCCTGCCGCTTGTAACGCTTCTTCACCTTCAAAGTGAAGCCCTCGACGGCGTTCTTTAAGTTTTGGAAGCAGATGAAAATCGGATAGGGTCCACTAGTGGCTGTATAGAGGATGGTCAATGACAGTGAACTTACGGCATCGGATTGTTACAGATGTCTCAGCGCTCGTGTGTGGTGTGGCATTGTCATGCTGAAGGAGAGGGTACTCCACGTGTAGACAATCTCTTCTGCAGTTAGAAACTCAAATGTGGCACGCTGTTTCTCATACATAATGTCATGTTACGCGTTACAATTCGAAGCTCTCTAGCAGCAGAGAGTTGCGACATGTGTTAGCGAATTGGGAAAGTCGACAGAATAATACGCATGCCATGTAATACTTCAACAGATATTGAGAACAGAATAAAAATTAGGAGGAACTACTTTTGATTAAGCCCTCGTACAGTTCTGATGCAAGCATAAACCGAAGTAACAAAAGTCGTGGGATACATCCTAATATCGTGTCGGACCTCTTTTTGCCCGGTGTTGGGCAGCATCTCGACGTGGCATGGACTAAACAAGTCTTTGGAAGCTGCCGCGCGGGTTAGCCGCGTGCTCTAGGGTGTCTTGTCACGGTCCGCGAGGCTCCCCCCGTAGGAGGTTCGATCCTTCGGGCATGGGTGTGTGTCTCGCCCTTAGCGTAAGTTAGATTAAGTAGTGTGTAAGCTTAGGGACCGATGACCTCAGCAGTTTGGTCCCGTAAAGCCCTACCACAAATTTCCAATTTTTTTCCTTTGGAAGCCCCCTGCAGAGACATTGAACCACCCTGCCTCTAAGCTGCCCATCACTGCGAAATTGTTGTCGATGGAGGATTTTGTGCACTAACTGTCCTCTCGATTATGTGCCATAAGTGTCTGATTGACTTATGTCGTTCGAATCCTGCCTCGGGCATGGATGTGTGTGATGTCCTTAGGTTAGTTAGGTTTAAGCAGTTCTAAGTTCTAGGGGACTGATGACCACAGATGTTAAGTCCCATAGTGCTCAGAGCCATTTGAACCATTTTTTTGACTTACGTCGGGTGATATGGGCGGCCAAATCATTCGCTTGAACTGTCCAGAATGTTTTTCAAACCTACTGCGACCGGTTGTGGCCCAGTGACATAGTGCATTGTCATCCACAAAAATTACATCGTTGTTTGGCAACATGAAGTCCACGAATGCTTGTAAATGGTCTCCAAGTAGCCGAACACAATCATTTCCAGTCAATGATCGTTTAGCTGGACCAGAGGACCCAGTCCATTTCATGTGACCACAGCCCACGCCATTATGAAACCACCACCACTAGCACAGCGCCTTGTTGACAACCTTGGTCCATGGCTTCGTGGGGTCGAGCCCGAACATCAGTTCTTGCCAACTGAAATCTGTACTCATGTGACCAGGCCACCGTTTTGCAACAGTCTAAGAGTCCAACCGATGTGGTCACGAGCCCAGGAGAGACGTTACAGCGATGTCGTGCTGTTAGCAAAAGCACTCTCGTCGGTCCTTCACTGCCACAGCCCATTAACGTCAAATTTCGCCGCTCTGTCATAGCGGGTACGTTCGTCGTACGACAAACACTGATTTATGCGGTTATTTCAAGCAGCGTTGCTTGTCTATTAGCACTTACAACTCTACTGCGTTGTCAGTGGGGAGAGGTGAAACCTGTAATTTGGTGTTCTCGGCTCACTCTTGACACTGTGGAACCCGGAACATTGAAGTCCCAACGATTGTGAAATGGACTGTCCCATGCGTGTAGCTCCAACTATAGTTCCTCGTTCATAGTCTGTTAATTGCTGTCTTGCGGCCATAATCAGGTCAGGCATCTTTTCACGTGAATCACCTGAGTACCAATGACAACTCCGCCAATGCACTGTCTTGTGTACGCGAACCAGCGCTATCTGTATATGTGCATATTGCTACCCAGTGACTTTTGCCATCTCAGTGTAAATGTTTGCGAGCACACCGTTCAGTGCATAGTGTTGAACATGGGATACGGATCCTGTCTATTCCTATGTCGATCGAACGACTTCATCAATTGCTATTGGACTGGGCACAGAATTATCGGCATTGGACCGTAAATCAATGGAAACGTGTCGCATGATCAGAAGATTCTCTTTTCTTGTTGATGGTCGTTTGCGGATACCCTGTCATTCAGACGAACGGCTGCTCGAAATATGAAGCACGTCCCCGGTATTGGTCGGTAGGGGCAGTGTTACGCTGTGGAAGACAATCACCTGAGCATCCATGTGACATGTGGTAGTAATCGAAGGTATCAGGACAGCTGTGGACAATACGACCGTTATTAGGGACCTCCTGCATCTCTTCATGTTTGATGTCTTCCTCGACGGCAACGGCTACTTCGAGCCGTGTCGTGTCACAATTTCAGAATCGTACTACAATAAACATTGTATTGTACTGCATTGTATTGAACTGGGGACCTAGAAACGATGGAGAGTCTTCGTCCCAGCCGTGGCCTCAGTGGTTCACAACCCAACAACAGGCTACAGCAGTCCACTCACCCCACCGCCACCCCATACCGAACCCAGGGTTATTGTGCGGTTCGGTCCCCAGTAGACCTCCCCCCACGAACGTCTCACACCAGACGAGTGTAACCCCAATGTTTGCGTGGTAGAGTAATTATCGAGTACGTGTAAGTGGAGAAAGTTTTTGCGAAGCAATCGCTGACATAGTGTAACTGAGGCGAAATAAGGGGAACCAGCCCGCATTCGCCGAGTCCGATGGAAAACCGCCTTAGAAATTATCGACGTGCGTTAGACCGCACGGCTAACCGGGCAGTCACAGTAAACATTACTATACGGTCTCGGCCGCCAGCCTGCAAAGCACCAGCCCATATTTCACGGGAATGGCGTGATCTTTGAAATATCTAGTGCCACTTACCCCCAGGCACCTATTAAGTACTTGTCAATGCAATGCTATGCAGAATCGCATATGTATTACACTTCAGACGTGGACCAACACGTTAAAAGGTGGTTATAATGTTTTCGATCATCAGCAAAAATTACATTTCTACTCAAAGTCGTTCATAAGTGCTATTATTTTGTAAGGGGAATTCAGAAACAGTATGTATAAAATACATTAAAAACGTATGTATGTTCTTAACACTAACGAAACGCGCGAAGAGTGGAGATTACATTTCGTCCTGTTGACAACGAGTTTTAGATACGTTGCGCTAATTCAGATGTTCATTTGTTGTTGTTGTTGTGGTCTTCAGTCCTGAGACTGGTTTGATGCAGCTCTCCATGCTACTCTATCCTGTGCAAGCTTCTTCATCTCCCAGTACCTACTGCAACCTACATCCTTCTGAATCTGCTTAGTGTATTCATCTCTTGGTCTCCCCCTATGATTTTTACCCTCCACGCTGCCCTCCAATACTAAATTGGTGATCCCTTGATGCCTCAGAACATGTCCTACCAACCGATCCCTTCTTCTGGTCAAGTTGTGCCACAAACTTCTCTTCTCCCCAATCCTATTCAATACTTCCTCATTAGTTATGTGATCTACCCATCTAATCTTCAGCATTCTTCTGTAGCACCACATTTCAAAAGCTTCTATTCTCTTCTTGTCCAAACTATTTACCGTCCATGTTTCACTTCCATACATGGCTACACTCCATACAAATACTTTCAGAAATAACTTCCTGACACTTAAATCTATACTCGATGTTAACAAATTTCTCTTCTTCAGAAACGCTTTCCTTGCCATTCCCAGTCTACATTTTATATCCTCTCTACTTCGTCCATCATCAGTTATTTTGCTCCCCAAATAGCAAAACTCCTTTACTACTTTAAGTGTCTCCTTTCCTAATCTAATACCCTCAGCATCACCCGACTTAACTCGACTACATTCCATTATCCTCGTTTTGCTTTTGTTGATGTTCATCTTATATCCTCCCTTCAAGACACCATCCATTCCGTTCAACTGCTCTTCCAAGTCCTTTGCTGTCTCTGACAGAATTACAATGTCATCGGCGAACCTCAAAGTTTTTATTTCTTCTCCTTGGATTTTAATACCTACTCCAAATTTTTCTTTTGTTTCCTTTACTGCTTGCTCAATATAGAGATTGAATAACATCGGGGAGAGGCTACAACCCTGTCTTACTCCCTTCCCAACCACTGCTTCCCTTTCATGTCCCTCAACTCTTATAACTGCCATCTGGTTTCTGTACAAGTTGTAAATAGCCTTTCGCTCCCTGTATTTTACCCCTGCCACCTTTAGAATTTGAAAGAGAGTATTCCAGTCAACATTGTCAAAAGCTTTCTCTAAGTCTACAAATGCTAGAAACGTAGTTTTGCCTTTCCTTAATCTTTCTTCTAAGATAAGTTGTAAGGTCAGTATTGCCTCACGTGTTCCAGTATTTCTACGGAATCCAAACTGATCTTCCCCGAGGTCGGCTTTACTAGTTTTTCCATTCGTCTGTAAAGAATTCGTGTTAGTACTTTGCAGCTGTGGCTTATTAAACTGATTGTTCGGTAATTTTCACATCTGTCAACACCTGCTTTCTTTGGGATTGGAATTATTATATTTTTCTTGAAGTCTGAGGGTATTTCGCCTGTTTCATACATCTTGCTCACCAGATGGTAGAGTTTTGTCAGGACTGGCTTTCCCAAGGCCGTCAGTAGTTCCAATGGAATGTTGTCTACTCCGGGGGCCTTGTTTCGACTCAGGTCCTTCAGTGCTCTGTCAAACTCTTCACGCAGTATCGTATCTCCCATTTCATCTTCATCTACATCCTCTTCAATTTCCATAATATTGTCCTCAAGTGCATCGCCCTTGTATAGACTCTCTATATACTCCTTCCACCTTTCTGCTTTCCCTTCTTTGCTTAGAACTGGGTTTCCATCTGAGCTCTTGATGTTCATACATGTGGGTCTCTTATCTCCAAAGGTCTCTTTAATTTTCCTGTAGGCAGTATCTATCATACCCCTAGTGAGATAAGCCTCTACATCCTTACATTTGTCCTCTAGCCATCCCTGCTTAGCCATTTTGCACTTCCTGTCGATCTCATTTTTGAGACGTTTGTATTCCTTTTTGCCTACTTCATTTACTGCATTTTTATATTTTCTCCTTTCATCAGTTAAATTCAATATTTCTTCTGTTACCCAACGATTTCTACTAACCCTCTTCTTTTTACCTACTTGACCGTCTTCTGCCTTCACTACTTCATCCCTCAGAGCTACCCATTCTTCTTCTACTGTATTTCTTTCCTCCATTCCTTTCAATTGTTCCCTTATGCTCTCCCTGAAACTCTGTACAACCTCTGGTTCTATCAGTTTATCCAGGTCCCATCTCCTTAAATTCCCACCTTTTTGCAGTTTCTTCAGTTTTAATCTACAGGTCATAACCAATAGATTGTGGTCAGAGTCCACATCTGCCCCTGGAAATGTCTTACAATTTAAAACCTGGTTCCTAAATCTCTGTCTTACCATTATATAATCTATCTGATACCTTTTAGTATCTCCAGGGTTCTTCCATGTATACAAACTTCTATCATGATTCTTAAACCAAGTGTTAGCTATGATTAAGTTGTGCTCTGTGCAAAATTCTATCAGGCGGCTTCCTCTTTCATTTCTTAGCCCCAATCCATATTCACCTACTACGTTTCCTTCTCTCCCTTTTCCTACACTCGAATTCCAGTCACCCATGACTATTAAATTTTCGTCTCCCTTCACTATCTGAATAATTTCTTTTATTTCATCATACATTTCTTCAATTTCTTCGTCATCTGCAGAGCTAGTTGGCATATAAACTTGTACTACTGTAGTAGGTGTGGGCTTCGTATCTACACTCCTGGAAATTGAAATAAGAACACCGTGAATTCATTGTCCCAGGAAGGGGAAACTTTATTGACACATTCCTGGGGTCAGATACATCACATGATCACACTGACAGAACCACAGGCACATAGACACAGGCAACAGAGCATGCACAATGTCGGCACTAGTACAGTGTATATCCACCTTTCGCAGCAATGCAGGCTGCTATTCTCCCATGGAGACGATCGTAGAGATGCTGGATGTAGTCCTGTGGAACGGCTTGCCATGCCATTTCCACCTGGCGCCTCAGTTGGACCAGCTGGACGTGCAGACGTGCAGACCGCGTGAGACGACGCTTCATCCAGTCCCAAACATGCTCAATGGGGGACAGATCCGGAGATCTTGCTGGCAAGGGTAGTTGACTTACACCTTCTAGAGCACGTTAGGTGGCACGGGATACATGCGGACGTGCATTGTCCTGTTGGAACAGCAAGTTCCCTTGCCGGTCTAGGAATGGTAGAACGATGGGTTCGATGACGGTTTGGATGTACCGTGCACTATTCAGTGTCCCCTCGACGATCACCAGTGGTGTACGGCCAGTGTAGGAGATCGCTCCCCACACCATGATGCCGGGTGTTGGCCCTGTGTGCCTCGGTCGTATGCAGTCCTGATTGTGGCGCTCACCTGCACGGCGCCAAACACGCATACGACCATCATTGGCACCAAGGCAGAAGCGACTCTCATCGCTGAAGACGACACGTCTCCATTCGTCCCTCCATTCACGCCTGTCGCGACACCACTGGAGGCGGGCTGCACGATGTTGGGGCGTGAGCGGAAGACGGCCTAACGGTGTGCGGGACCGTAGCCCAGCTTCATGGAGACGGTTGCGAATGGTCCTCGCCGATACCCCAGGAGCAACAGTGTCCCTAATTTGCTGGGAAGTGGCGGTGCGGTCCCCTACGGCACTGCGTAGGATCCTACGGTCTTGGCGTGCATCCGTGCGTCGCTGCGGTCCGGTCCCAGGTCGACGGGCACGTGCACCTTCCGCCGACCACTGGCGACAACATCGATGTACTGTGGAGACCTCACGCCCCACGTGTTGAGCAATTGGGCGGTACGTCCACCCGGCCTCCCGCATGCCCACTATACGCCCTCGCTCAAAGTCCGTCAACTGCACATACGGTTCACGTCCACGCTGTCGCGGCATGCTACCAGTGTTAAAGACTGCGATGGAGCTCCGTATGCCACGGCAAACTGGCTGACACTGACGGCGGCGGTGCACAAATGCTGCGCAGCTAGCGCCATTCGACGGCCAACACTGCGGTTCCTGGTGTGTCCGCTGTGCCGTGCGTGTGATCATTGCTTGTACAGCCCTCTCGCAGTGTCCGGAGCAAGTATGGTGGGTCTGACACACCGGTGTCAATGTGTTCTTTTTTCCATTTCCAGGAGTGTATCTTGGCCACAATAATGCGTGATGTTCATTTAAGAGGAAATAAATCAGCTACTTCAATTATGAGCCACCTCTCTGGTTATGCAAAGCATGTAGTTTTTCCATAATTTTCCATTTGAAATCTGAAATAGTATGAACGGCTGATAATAAACATTTGTTCGTGTTAGTAAGTACGACTGAAAAGATTCATGGCACGTATGTAAAGAGAATAATTGGAACGATACACAGCACTAATAACTGCAGCAGCACAGAATCATGAGACACCACAGACTACGAAGTTATGTGTTGTAACGACACACATTATCGCATTTAGAGAACATTAGAAGTACCGTACTGTTCGAGATCAACTTCCCGGAGCACATCTGTAGTTGCATCTGGTGCAGTTGAGTTGAAGTAGAACTACTGTGTAAACAGTTGGTTCTGCCTATACACAGGCTGAAGAGAAATCCGCGCACTCAGACTTAGTAGTGCGATTCCTCGCATACTAGCGATACAAAAACGTCTCTCGCAAAACTTCTTCCTGCACATATTTCCGGCAGTAAATGGACGTTAAAGATTGGTAACCTGGGAATACTGTAAACACGTGTACGGTAACTACCTCTCTCAACATATACCAGCAATGCTGTGCAGTTGGTGCAATGGATAGCGTTTTGGGTTAGCATGCAGGAGGAGGTCGAGGGTTCGATTTAGGTTCGAGACGTATTTGGATTTATTTGCTAAATGTAGGCTGCGTGGAAGGTATCTGGCCTCTTAATCATCATACAGAGAATGCAGTGGGTCTTCTACAAAACATTTGCATTTACTTAACAAGAAGACAGAAGTAGAAGTACAATCGTTTTATTGATCAGCTTTGAAGAAGCCTTTTGTACGTCGAGGAGGCGAGTTGTTTCCCACCACTGCATCTACTAGATTTCAAACTTGTTTTTTGTGTACCCCCACCAATGGTCCCATCGATTAGTACCAATTATTATTATTCCCACGTTCAGGTCCATTATATTTCGTTACATTAAGTCAACAATAGGGCTAGCAAAGCGCTTTGCAAATAATTCTAAACTCGGTTACCATTTGTATGTATTATCACTGTGGAACCACTAGCTATGCCTTTCAACACTAAAATTGACTGGTGCATGCTGTTTATTAAGTATTCCCATGCTTTATTATTATTATTTTTATTGGTCTATTAGCGTTAAGGAAACAGTTTAATTCAAAAATGGTTCAAATGGCTCTGAGCACTATGGGATGTAAAATGTGTCATCAGTCCCCTAGAACTGAGAACTACTTAAACCTAAATAACCTAAGGACATCACACACATCCATGCCCGAGGCAGGATTCGAAACTGCGACCGTAGCAGTCGCGTGGTTCCAGACTGTAGCGCCTAGAACCGCTCGGCCACTCCGGCCGGCCAGTGTAATTCGAAAACGAACGTTTCAGAAGTAGCAAAATCGCTATCAATCATGCTGAACAAAAGCTGTAAGAGTGGTGATGTGCGTTAGGTGAAACAGTCCGCTGCGACTAATGGCGTGTTTATACTGTATGCGTTGTTTACCAGCCAGAGACTAGTTGCTAGCTGAGTAACGCGCCCGTGTCAGACCAATGTACATCCGTACACTTATCTATTTTGTACTTGTGTTATTCTAAAACAGTGTGGCAGACGTATGATATACTCAAACGATGAACATGTAAATATGCTTCTGGTCCTTGGTGCGGGCTGGTGTTTCCGTTCGTGAATATGCTGCGACATATCCTGGTCGACGCCATCCAGATAAACATGTGTTTCCTCGTCTGGAGCTTCACCTTCGGGATACAGGTTCTCTCCTTCCCACCATCGCATAACAGAGGTCGTCCACGGACTCACCGTACTCCAGCTGCAGAGGAAGTTATTCTGGAGATCAAACACCAAGAACCTCAGCGAAGTACACGTAGTGTAGAAAGGCAGCTGCGCCTCTCGCAACGCACGGTCGTTGACGTGCTGCACGAACATGCGCTGCAGCCCTATCATTACTCTTTAACGCAACACCTGCATCCTGCAGACCACCGTCTATGCATGAAATTCTGTGAATGATTCTAACAATAACAGGGAGCAAAGACGGCGTCATAAACACTGTAATATGATCGGATGAAACAGCGTTCATTCTTGAGGTTGTCTTCAGTTTGCACAATGCCGACCATTGGTGTGACATTAGCTCGCATGTCACCCGCGACCGTGGATATCAAGCTCGCTTTGGCATCAACGTCTGGGCCAGAATATTGGGAGACAGGTGTTTGGGTCCCTACTTGTTGACTGAGTGGTTGACTGCATGAAGATGTCACACATTCCTCTCAAACTATTTGCCTAACGCACTGAAAGGTCCCACGTCACGTTCGGCACGCTGTGGTTCGAACATGATGATGCACCTCCAAAAGAACATTTCCAGGGAAACTGCTCAGACTGGCAAGTCCAGCTGTACGGCCTAAGTTCCCTGGATTTCTTCCTGTGGGGACACTTGACAGATCATGTGTGTTCCTCTCCGCCGAAACATGTGGGAGAACTGATAGAACGTCTTCATGCTGCTCTTGTATCTGTGAATGCAGCCATGTTGCGAAGAGTCCAGAGCAGTATGTTCAAAAAATGGTTCAAATGGCTCTAAGCACGATGGGATTTAACATCTGACGTCATCAGTCCCCTAGACTTAGAACTACGTAAACCTAATTTAACCTAAGGACATCACACACGTCCATGCCCAAGGCAGTGTTCGAACCTGCGACCGTAGCAGCAGCGCGGCTCCGGACTGAGGCGTCTAGAACCGCTAGGCCACAGCGGCCGGCAGCTATATGTTACAGCGGGTAGCGCTATGATTGGGCATGCGGGGGGTCGCTTTGAGCATTTGCTCTGATGACAGTGTATTCTTTTGTAAACGCTATGCCATCATTAATTGGGAAATTATTACTGTCACTGGTTGCTAATGTAATACATCTGGCCGAATGTACTGCATGTAGTACAAGTGACTAGTAGATTTTGAGGTAGTTAACTGTGCAATCATCTTTAACATCTCGATTTTGTAGTTATTCTGTCTGTCGTTTGATTCAGGTATATGTTTCTGACTTGTCTGACGGCGTTTTTGTTACGTTCAGTGTTACAAACACTGTACTACGTAAATGTCAGTTCCGTGTGATTTAAGAAACGCTGTAGAGGACAGTACTATATGGCAGAATGAAATTGGCAACTAAAAACAAATACGCCTCTACCCAGAAGCGAACCCTCGACCTCCTGCCACGCTAACCCAAAACGCTATGCACTTCACCAACTCTACAGCACCACTGCTAAATGCTGAGAAAAGTAGTTACCCTACGCGTGAGCACAGTGTTGTCAGCTTTCCAATCTTCAACTTCCATTTATTACGGGAAATCTCCGCAGGAAGAAATTATGTGAGAGACATTTTTGTACTGCTGTTATGTGAGGAACCGCGCTAGGACGCACGAGTGTGCGAATTTCTCTTCACCCTGTGTATACCGACTGGCCAAAGCATTACGATCTGCTTAATAGAGCGTTGGTCCTCCTTCGCAATGCAACGCAGCATAGATTCTGCGTGGCATGGGTTTGACAAGCACGTGGTGGGTTCCCGAAGGCATGTGGCGCCTCATGTCTTCGCACTGATCACGCCGTTTCAGTAAATTTTCAAGTGGTTCAAATGGCTCTGAGCACTATGGGACTCAACTGCTGAGGTCATTAGTCCCCTAGAACTTAGAACTAGTTAAACCTAACTAAACTAAGGACATCACAAACATCCATGCCTGAGGCAGGATTCGAATCTGCGACCGTAGCGGTCTTGCGGTTCCAGACTGCAGCGCCTTTAACCGCACGGCCACTTCGGCCGGCCAGTAAATTTTCAGTCCGATAGTTAGTGAGCTGGCACACGGTACCGTCTCAATGTGTTCTAGCGCGTTCAGGCGAATTTGGTGTCCAAGATATCAAGGTCAGTTCACTGTCACGCTCGTCAAACCGCTACACCACATTCGTGGCCTTAAGACACGAACAGTTACCCTGCTGGAAGATTTCAGTGCCGTTGGAGACAACATCAAGCGTGAAGGGATGCACGAGGCTCGCAATAATATTCACTTACTAGTAGTCTATAGCTGTCTTGGTGTCTTCGATTACTATCAGAAGTCCAATGGAAGCTCAGCTGAATGTCTTCAATCGCTTAGTACAGCCTCAAAATGTTTGCATCTGTGGCGTCATGCAGCCGTTCGCTTGGATGACAACGCATCCGCAAAGGCCCACCAAGCTGGTGTAACAAGATATGTTATTCATCCTACCAGGTGAAACATTTCCACTGATCCACAGTCCAATCTTGACGACTCGTGCCCGCAGAAACCGTAACTGACGACGTCGTTAGATCGACACTGGAACATGTAGGGATCGTCTGCTGTAGAAAAACATGTTCAACAACGTATAGTCAACGGTGCTCTTTGAAACACTGCACTGCACGAGCATTGCACTGTGTCGTCAGATCTGCCACAGATCGCCGACTACTCAGCTTTACAGAATGGGCAACCCTCCGACTTCCACGTTCTATGATGACGCGCGGATGTTGAATGCCTTGACGCTGCGTGCTCACGGTTTCATCATCCTCGATCATTTTCCGGTAATGCCCAAGAAAGGAGCACGCGAACAGCTAACCGGCTTTGCTGTTCCCGAGGTGCCCGTTCAGACGCACCGGGCCTTAATGACCTGCCTTTGGGCCAAGTGGTAAAGTGCGAGACTGGAAATTGAGATATCGGTTAGGAAAAAGGAAGTCGCCGATGTGGGGTCCGTTTGAAAGACTTGTACCAGGCCACTGATCCACACGAAATTACACTACTGGCCATTAAAATTGCTACACCAAGAAGAAATGCAGATGATAAACGGGTATTCATTGGACAAATATATTACACTAGAACTGACGTGTGGTTACATTTTCACGCAATTTGGGTGCATAGATCTTGAGAAATCAGTACCCAGAACTACCACCTCTGTCCGTAGTAACGGCCTTGATACGCCTAGGCATTGAGTCAAACAGACCTTGGATGGTGTGTACAGGTACAGCTGCCCATGCAGCTTGAACACGATACCACAGTTCATCAAGAGTAGTTACTGGCGTATTGTGACGAGCCAGTTGTTCGGCCACTATTGATCAGACGTTTTCAGTTGGTGAGAGATCTCGAAAATGTGCTGGCCGGGGCAGCAGTCGAATGTATTCTGTATCCAGAAAGATCCGTACAGGACCTGAAACATGCAGTCGTGCATTATCCTGCTGCATTGTAGGGTTTCGCAGGGATCGAATGAAGGGTAGAGCCACGGGTCGTAACACATCTGAAATGTAACGTCCACTATTCAAAGTGCCGTCAATGCGAACAAGAGGTGACCGAGACGTGTAACCAATGACACTCCATACCATCACGCCGGGTGATACGCCAGTATGGCGACGACGAGTACACGCTTCCAATGTGCGTTCACCGCGATATCGCCAAACACGGATGCGATCATCATGATGCTGTAAACAGAACCTGGATTCATCCGAAAAAATTACGTTTTCCCATTCGTGCACCCAGGTTCGTCGTCGAGTACACCATCGCAGGTGCTCCTGTCTGTGATGCAGCGTCAAGGGTAACCACAGGCATGGTCGCCGAGCTGATAGTCCATGCTGCTGCAAACGTCGTCGAACTGTTCGTGCAGATGGTTGATGTATTGCAAACGTCCCCATCTGTTGACTCATGGATCGAGACGTGGCTGCACGATTCGTCACAGCCATGCGGATAAGATGCGTGTCATCTCGACTGCTAGTGATACGAGGCTGTTGGGATCCAGCACGGCGTTCCGTATTACCCTCGTGAACCCACCGATTCCATATTCTGCTAACTGTTATTGGATCTCGACCAACGCGAGCAGCAATGTCGCGATACGATAAATCGCAATCGCGATAGGCTACAATACGACCTTTATCAAAGTCGGAAACGTAATGATACGCATTTCTCCTCCTTCCACGAGGTATCACAATTACGTTTCACCAGGCAACGCCGGTCAACTGCTGTTTGTGTATGAGAAATCGGTTAGAAACTTTCCTCATGTCAGCACGTTGTAGGTGTCGCCACCGGCGCCAACCTTGTGTGAATGTTCTGAAAAGCTAATCATTTGCATATCACAGCATCTTCTTCCTGTCGGTGAAATTTCGCATCTGTAGCATGTCATCTTCGTGGCGTAGCAATTTTAATAGCCAGTAGTATATTATTACACCCTCTACGTCGCGGATGCCAGTGTATTTTCCATTTTGTAGCCCATATCGTCGATAGAACAATTCCATATTCGTCTCCGCTCCACTTCTACACTTTCCATAGTGCTTTGAATGACCACCATGCCACTGGGCGGATTGCAGTCTCGTTTTGTACAGTGATAAAACGTTTTGTCTCACCAGTATACATGAAGAGAAACGAATCATTGCATTTCTCTCACTTTCGTTCACCTATCATTTGGCCACTTTGCATATCGAGGTCTTATTAGTAAAATATTTGCCAAGATATGAACAGAGCCATTCAGTCACTGTCTCTGTATCTTCCCGTTATGTATCTTATAAATCTCCTGTTCATGTCGACAGCTTTAAAAAGGACACAGTAGCTCAATTAGTCAGTCAAGTAGAAGAAACCATGGAAGAGTTAAATCAGTCGGCCGTTTCGGCCGAGCGGTTCTAGGCACTTCAGTCTGGAACGGCATTGCCGCTACGGTCGCAGGTTCGAATCCTGCCTCGGGCATGGATGTGTGTGCTGTCCTTAGGTTAGTTAGGTTTAAATAGTTCTAAGTCTAGGGGACTGATGACCTCAGATGTTAAGTCCCATAGTGCTCAGAGCCATTTTAGTTAAATCAAATCGTTAAACCCAAGATTTCGACCCAGGTTCAACCGAATACTATTCATTGTATCATCCCCGTCCACTTGATACCGATTACCGGTTTTTTCAATGAATAAACCTCGTTTTAGTTTCAATTACAACTAGCATTGTGCTGAGGAAGACCCATCTGCACATCGTTGAACTAAATGACAGCGGTATCTGCAGACTACTCCTTTACAAACCTACAACTGGTTTAAATCTAAAAGCTGAGCAGTGCTCCTTGCAGGCCCTCCAATGTTTTATGTATGAACAGTCAGGCTCCAGGACACAAGAGGAGTTTAACTGACTGGAGAGGAGGGATTTTACTTTTAAAGCGTGTGGCGGTCCGCCGCTGGAGGACAGATAGCGAGCCGAGTGTCCAGGAGCGTGCTGGCTGGTCAGTGCTCTGGTCGCTAGAATGGGGCCCTCTTTCCATGCTGAGATGTTTTATTGATTGAACAGCGCAAGGCGGGCCAGTGCCCCACGCTGCAGCTAATGTTCTCGCTGCTACCAGACTGCACCAGGCGCCGCACAGCGGCAGCAAGTCAGTCGGGCTAGGACGGCGGCAGCACTTAAGACAAAACCACGTCAGCCCCGTTCTGTCTAAACTACTGTTTACATCAAAACCCATACTCTGTAAACCAATGCGAAGTGCACTGGACGGGGGAACTTCCCATTGCTCTAGTTATAAGGACTAATTCCGGTTCCGACGAGTGGAGTGCGGGCAGATTGAACTATTGAAACACCGCTGAACTTGTCGTAATTAATGTAATTTTCCCATACGATACCTACAGGGGCGATGGGTATGGGGTTGTAATACACTTCTAGATACATCATTCAGAGTTGGTACTTGAAACTTCATAAAGTGCCTTTCTCGGGATAGTTTGCGTCTATTGTCAAGTGTCGCCTAGTTCAGTGTCTTCAGCATCTCTCCCAAGGGTTAAACGAACCTGTGACCAATAGTGCTGCCCTTCTATGTATACGTTCACCATCCCCCTGTTAGTCCTGTGTGCTAAGGGTCCCACAAACTTGAGCACTTTATAGGATGGGCTGGACGAGTTTCTTGCATGCAGTCTCGTTCGTAGACTAACTGCATTTCCGAGTATTATACCAATGAAACGACGTCGACCACCTGCTTTACCCGCGACTGCAAACAGTTACACTCAGGAATTTATTTGTGTTGACCCATGCCGTCTGTGATTCTTTGATACTGTAGTCACACAATACTAAGTTTCCTCGTTTTGAGAAGTGCACAATTTTACGTTTAAGGACATTTACAGCAAGTTCCCAATATTTTAACCACTTTGAAGTCTTGTCAAGAGCCGAATGACTATTTGTGGAGCTTTTCTCAGACAATACTTCTTTACAGATAACCACAACATTCGCGAAATTCTGAAGATACTATTAATATTGTCTGCTAGGTCATTGGCCAGCCGGAGTGGCCGTGCGGTTCTAGGCGCTACAGTCTGGAACCGAGCGACCGCTAGGTCGCAGGTTCGAATCCTGCCTCGAGCATGGATGTGTGTGATGTCCTTAGGTTAGTTAGGTTTAATTAGTTCTAAGTTCTAGGCGACTGATGATCTCAGAAGTTAAGTCGCATAGTGCTCAGAGCCATTTTAACCATTTTTTTGCTAGGTCATTAGTATACAACATGAATGGAAACGGTCCCAAGACACGTACCTGGGGCACACCTGTAGTTACTTCTACATCTGTTGATTAGTCTCCATCCCAGATTACATGCTGTGTTCTCCCAACCAAGGAACCTTCAGTGCCATCACAAATTTTGCTCGATATTTCATACGATCGTACCTTCGATAATAAACGTAGGTCTAGCACTGAGTCCGACGCTTTTCGGAAATTAAGAAATGCTGCAGCTACCTGACCGCCTTGATCCATGACTTCCAGGATGTCATGGGAGAAAAGTGCGAGTTGGGTTCCACATAATCGGTGTTTAGGAAATCTATGCCGACTGTCATGGAGGACGTCATTCTATCATTATGTTTAAGCTCAGAATATGTTCTAATATAACTAATTCCTTCCGAACAGGCCTTGGAAAGCCCAACGATACCGACCGGCCGCCGTGTCATCTTCAACACACACGGGTCACTGTATGCGGATATGGAGGGGCATGTTGTCAGCACGCCGCTCTCCCGGCCTTATACCAGTTTACGAGACCGGAGCCGCCATTTCTCAATGAAGTAGCTCCTCAGTTTGCCTCACAAGGGCTGAGTGTACCCTGCTTGTCAACAGCGCTCGGCAGTCAGGATGGTCACCCATCCAAATGCTAGCCCAGCCCAACAGCGCTTAACTTCGGTAGTGCGACGGGAACTGGTGTTGGCATGCTGTAATGTACGAGGTGCATTCAAGTTCTAAGGCCTCCGATTTTTTTTCTAATTAACTACTCACCCGAAATCGAAGAAACTGGCGTTACTTCTCGACGTAATCGCCCTGCAGACGTACACATTTTTCACAACGCTGACGCCACGATTCCATGGCAGCGGCGAAGGCTTCTTTAGGAGTCTGTTTTGGCCACTGGAAAATCGCTGAGGCAATAGCAGCACAGCTGGTGAATGTGCGGCCACGGAGAGTGTCTTTCATTGTTGGAAAAAGCCGAAAGTCACTAGGAGCCAGGTCAGGTGAGTAGGGAGCATGAGGAATCACTTCAAAGTTGTTATCACGAAGAAACTGTTGCGTAACGTTGGCTCGATGTGCGGGTGCGTTGTCTTGGTGAAACAGCACACGCGCAGCCCTTCCCGGACGTTTTTGTTACAGTGCAGGAAGGAATTTATTCTTCAAAACATTTTCGTAGGATGCACCTGTTACCGTAGTGCCCTTCGGAACGCAATGGGTAAGGATTACGCCCTCGCTGTCCCAGAACATGGACACCATTATTTTTTCAGCACTGGCGGTTACCCGAAATTTTTTTGGTGGCGGTGAATCTGTGTGCTTCCATTGAGCTGACTGGCGCATTGTTTCTGGATTGAAAAATGGCATCCACATCTCATTCATTGTCACAACCGACGAAAAGAAAGTCCCATTCATGCTGTCGTTTTGCGTCAACATTGCTTGGCAACATGCCACACGGGCAGCCATGTGGTCGTCCGTCAGCATTCGTGGCACCCACAGAAATGCCAACTCTGGAGGCGATCTGTTCAACAGTCATTCGGCGATTCCCCAAAACAATTCTCTCCACTTTCTCGATTATGTCGTCAGACCGGCTTGTGCGAGCCCGAGGTTGTTTCGGTTTGTTGTCACACGATGTCCTGCCTTCATTAAACTGTCACACCCACGAACGCACTTTCGACACATCCATAACTCCATCACCACATGTCTCCTTCAACTGTCGATGTATTTCAATTGGTTTCACACCACGCAAATTCAGAAAACGAATGATTGCACGCTGTTCAAGTAAGGAAAACGTCGCCATTTTAAGTATTTAAAACAGTTCTCATTCTCGCCGCTGGCGGTAAAATTCCATCTGCCGTACAGTGCTGCCATCTCTGGGACGTATTGACAATGAACATGGCCTCATTTTAAAACAATGCGCATGTTTCTATCTCTTTCCAGTCCGGAGAAAAAAAATCGGAGGCCTTAGAACTTGAATGCACCTCGTACTACCAAAAATTGATATAATGGATATCGGACAATATCTGAGTTCATTACTTACCACTTACTGGTGCCCTTCCTGTAGACGAGTGTAGCAAGTGCTGTCTCCCAACTGCTTCGGTTTTCTCTTCTACGGGTCTTCAGCAGTTTATGACTAACTCAGCCGCAAATTCATCGCAGAATCCGCTAGGGATTCCATCAGGCCCGGGAACTTTATTCAATTTTATCGGTTTCAGCTGTTTCTCACCATCCCTGACGCTTATTTATACCACTACGAGAATTAAATTGGAGCAATATCCTGGATTTTCCTTTGTAAAGGAACATTTTAAAGTAGAGTTCAGCATTTCTGCTTTTGCTTTGCTACACTCAGTTGCTGTCTCGCCCATGAGTGGCTGGACACTAACATTGCCACCATCAACATACAATGATCAGAATTTCTTCGGGGTTTGTGAGAGATCCTTCGGTAATATCCCGCTGCAGTAACCACTGAAGTTTTCACGCATGGCCTTTTGACAGCCAAATGTGTTTCATTCTGAGTCGCCCTCTCTACAGTCCTATGTTTTACACATATTATGCATTAGGCTCTGTCTATTTAGGAAGTTTATTTACAGTGAGTTTATACCATGAATGGTCCTTTCGTCCGATTATGAACTGTTCTACTAGGCACATATCTCTCAAGTGCATGGTCAACTATTCTTCTGCACCTGAGTCACAGCTCTCCATGCTCCTCTCCAGAGCTAGATGTTCCGAGATCCTTATTCAGACAGTACTGCCTCTTTATCTAATTTGCTGAACATATAAATCCTTCTACTTGTTTCAGTTACTCTTTGTACTTTGGTAATCAGGGTTGCTACAGTTTTTCCACGGTCGCTGATACCAGTTTTAACGCCGGCCGTTGTGACCGAGTGCTTCTAGGAGCTTCAGTCCGGAACCCCGCGACTGCTACGGTCGAAGGTTCGAATCCTGCCTCGGGCATGGATGTGTGTGATGTCCTTAGGTTAGTTAGGTTTAAGTAGTTCTAAGCTCTAGGGGCTGATGACCTCAGATGTTAAATCCCATAATGCTAAGAATCATTTGAACCAGTTTTTACTTTTCCATTGTGAATGGACTTTCGTCCAAACTGTTGTAGGTTGTTCTTAGACAATGCTTTTATTAGAAAATGCTTCGCCTTGGTATTTTCGCAAAAAGGGCTGATATTTTTTAATCCGGGAAACAGCTTCAAACTTATCAAGCCATATCTCGAAAGCTACTGAACTCATTGAAATACTTTTCGTTCATTGGCTTCAAAAATACCTCGTTCAGCAACGAATCTTTTTAGAGTCGCGTATCGCATTGATTCTAGTTGCTGTAATTATGCTGTGTTTAGTTTACTCAGTTACTTAAAGGACCATGCAATACGGGAAACTTGGTTTAATGGTCCGCGTTTTCGCTGTAGCCCTCCTAGACCGCTGGTCAGTCAGCTCAATCCTAGCGGCTGGATCAGAACGCCGCCGCCCATACGACTGGCCGTTAGTTTCACGAGGTCAGCATATTGATATTATGGGACAGCAGTCACGTTTCTATCAATTAAGGAAGTATGACTGGCTCTCACTACTGTACGGGCAACAATAACTTCTAAATGGTTCAAATGGCTGTGAGCACTATGGGACTTAACAGCTGAGGTCATCAGTCCCCTAGAAGTTAGATCTACTTAAACCTAACTAACCTAAGGACATCACACACATCCATGCCCGAGACAGGATACGAACCTGCAACCTTAGCGGTCGCGTGGTTCCAGACTGAAACACCTAGAACCTCTCGGCTTCACCGGCCAGCCAATAAGTTCAGTTCTGTATGTTTATTCTGGTTGCGATAGTAATCTTGTGCCAAGTCTCTGTAACGCCGGAAATGCATATCCTCCTATTTTCATCTATTGTACTATTATTTTTTTTCCTTGTTTTGTTACCTCAAGATATGACGTTTCTGTCTCTTTATGTATTGTAATTGTTTTACTGTTTGTATATATATATTTATGCACTTATGTCGATGTATAATTGGTTTGTTTCGTAAATATTATTTGTATTTTTACGCTGGGTCTTGCCTAGGGAAAACTGCTATCGAACGATTACATCGATGGGTCGTGTGAAGAATCAAAGTGTGTAGGATCTTTGGTAGTGTTAACTCTGCCGCGTGGAGCGCGGGCAGGGCAGTGAGAGTCTGGCGGGAGTAGCGAGTGGAGCAGGTGTTGTGTGACGCTCCCGCGAGTTGCCGCGCTTTCGGGGTTTGGCAGCATGTAATTGCGCTCGACTCGCGATGATAGTTTCTGACATGGTGTCGCGGACGGGAAGCATTAACTGGCGCACATCAAGAGCCCGTTTCGCCTGGTGACCGTGTCGAGAAGAAGGCGCGCCAACATCCAGCTTCTGCAACAGCGACGGCCGACAATGAGTGACTGTCGCCACCTCCTCGATCGACGGCTTCAAACCTCCAATCAACCAACAAGGAAGACTAAAAGCACGTAAAGTTTCAGAACTGTATGGCAGACCTCAGCTTTTCAAATTGTTCCATTTGCCTCGCAAAATTACAGCAACTTAGCATGAACCTTTGTTGCTCATTGTCCCAATTGCATTGCCAAGCAGGGTCCCTTCCTTTTCCGAAATGAACCCGAGTGTCGTTGAAATTCAAACGCCAGCATTAAAATAATATAATTAGATTTCACTGCTTTAATTTCAAAGTTCAGTAGCTGGCTACAATATTTAGGTTACACGAGCACAAATTAAGAGTGCGAGTTTTGTTACCGTATTTTAGTTACCTGTGACTGCAGCTCAGCTTGGTACGTACTAAATTTTACTATTGTTAATTGTTCAGAATCATTTAATTCAAGTTCAAAGTTAATTCTCTTATTTCTAAATTGCGTAGATTCAAGTAGCTTTTGAAATGATTGTTGAGGTAGTCCAAGACTAACCTTATTTTACTGAATGTCGATGTGCTTCAGAAAGAAAGCTCACTATTAACTTCAGTCACTAAATTAACTTTCGATTTTCCGGTTTCATTAATTCTTTTGCTAAATTAAGTGTAGCGAAATTTATTACTTCTGACAAACTTTCAGTTTTCACACTACACGTGTCAACCTTCAGTTGCCACGCTTCTAGTGCTAATTATATGTGTAATAACCTTTCTTTTTCAGTTATTATAGTAATTGTCCATAGGACTGGCGACCGTGATTTACCCCAAATCTCAAACATCTAATTACCGCTAGTTAATTGTTAACGTAAGGGCCGCACATTTACTTTCTTCACTAACTTTACCCCTTTTCAAAATTAATTTCCACCAGTTTCATTTGCATTTTTTCTTTCATTTAGATGTAACCCTTTCCTCCCTCTTTACCGACAGATTAACTTCGGTGACGATTGCTTTTCCCAAATTTCCATTAGGTACACGCGGTTTAATTTTTCACTGTCATTAAGGTCGATAAGTGAGGGGGGAGGTTACACGTGGCGACCTGGTGACAGGACAATCTTCAAATTTGAGGTTGTTCTGGACACGAATTTTGCATTGTGCAAATCTCGTAACAAAGTACTGGTTACGAAATGGTCGATACGTCAGCGAGAATATTCGTGTGAGGAATCCTAATTAGAGTTGAGATTTTGCATTTATATTGAAAATTAATAAAATGAGTGAAGGCAACAATTACCAAAATTTGGTAGACTTAGATACGGAACAATCGGTCGAACAGTGGGAAACGCGCACAGCGGTACCCATTGTTCCGGGGCAGGCGGCGAACATGAAAGACGCGACCGCCGAAACGCAACAAAGAGCAGAAATGGAATTCCAAACTTTAGAAATTGTTTCGGAATCGGAAGTGAAAATCGAATCTGAATCCCTTGATGAAGAATACGGGGGGACAATTAAAGAGGAAGCCGCTGCGGAAGTAAAACCGGTAGTTTCCGGAAATTTAACTGATTCATTGAATGCTTTGATTAACGAAATCAAGAGTCAATCGGCCAAGCAAGAAGATCAGGCTGCCAAACAAGAAGCTCAGGCTGCCAAGCAAGAAGCTCAGTCTGAAAAATTTGAACGGATGCTAGACAATCAGAACAAAGCTATTAACGTTGTTATCAACAATGTTGGAGTTGTTAACACAAAAGTTGATAAAATCAAAGAAGATATTGTTGTAATTAATACCGAAATCGGTAATCTTAAACAGGAAATGATAGGCGTTCAGGCAGAAATTGCGAGCATAAATACTCGTTTTGATTCCGAAATTAGCAGAATCGAGAAAAGTGTAGGAGACGCAGTTGCTCCGATCATCGAGAATAAGGTGACGGAACAAATTCAATTAGTGAGAAAAGAGGATCATCAGAAGGTGGAAACTTTAAAGGCTTTAGTATCCGAAGTAGATACCAAAGTGACGAAGCAGGCTAATACCTGCGAAGAGAAAAAGAGGGAAGTGAAAACGCTTGCGACAACCACTTGCCAAGTGATTACGAGGGTGTCGGAATTAGAAAGGAAACTTGACGAAAAACAGAGCTATGTGCCAATCTGTGCACATAGTTCGGAGTTGTTGACGAAAGAGGAGCGGTTCGACCCCTTGAAAAAAGGCGGTATACACCCGACGGATTTCATTAAAATTGTGAAAGAGTTTTACCCAGATCATGGAGTAATGAGAGAAAAATTAATGCGATTATTGATGTGTTGGCTGGTGATGCCAAGCGTTGGGGCTTAAACCTCAACATTACGAACCTGACTTTTGACGAATTTAAAAATTTGTTTCTGGCTGAATACTGGTCAGAGCAAAAACAGGAAAGTGTCTGGCGCGAATTTGTCGTATCGAGGCCTTTCGATGCGAATTCGCGCGGTTCGATGAAGGAGTTTTGTGAGGGCTGGATCCGCAAGTTGGAATATTTGCGTGACCGCCGCTCGGAATCCGAAATAGTCTGGGAACTCTACAAGAAGCTTCCAGATGATACAAAACGATACGTAGGAAGCAATTACAGGACAATCAATGATTTCCTGGAAAGAGTGGAGGACGAGGACAATTGGCGCAATAATCGCGACAGTGGCAGAGGCCGTGGTAACAACAACGGGTATCACAGCAACCACAACAACGATAACCACGGGAATAATGCATACCGCAACCATGGCAGCAATAACAATAATGGTTCGGACCGTAATAACAATCGGTACAATGCAAATAATAACAGGAATGACGGAAACCAGTATCATACTAACGTGATACGGGCTTCACAGAATAGTAATAACGCCAGAGGGTGTGATCAGCCGCCTCAGCAGCATCCGGGGAGCGTATCTGCTGGGACGAGACAGGGAAACCATTAGCCGCGCCGGTGAGGGGCCGACCAGGCGTGGAGAAATTTTGGCGGCCCAATAACAGGAGAAAACCCAGGTGTCGTCGTTATGAAAATTCCGTGTGGAATAATCAACGGCGGGAGAGTGTGCCAGTGTTAGGAGAAAGGAGTGCGCCCACAAGCAGTAGATCAACTGTATACACGGCAGTAGAAAATACCTTCACTGTCAGTGAGAACAATTTAAGTAGTGTTCCGGAAATCGACTATAAAGTGGCAGCTGTAATACCCACAGCGGAACTGGAGATTGAGTTTAAGAATGATTCGCAAGTGTTGAAAGAAGATCAGATGTCGGATAAAACGTCCGTCATCGAGCGAGGGGATGCAGAGAGGGATGAGGTCTGGTTAAGGCAGTTCGGTCGCTTATACGACGAACTAAGAGATTATAGGGGCCTGTACGGGAGAAGTGTTTATGGGGAGCGCGGGCAGGATTTGCCGCGTCTCGTCCCGCAGGAAGATAGTGATTGTGAAGTGATGGAAAGTTCTGGCCCTAACCGGCAGACTTTACTAGAAATAGTTGATGTTAATGGGGAGCACGAGCAAGATGCGTCGTGTTTCGTCCCGCAGGAGTTGAATGTTGAAGTAGTAACGAAAAGTTCTGGCCCTAACCGACAGACTTTACCGAAAGTTGTAGTGGTAGAAGTAGCCGACCCATCCGACGCGAACATCCAGTTTAAACATTGCGAGAGTATTAAGGAGAAAGATTACGAAAATTTTAGTGATAGCCGGACACGATTGGTAGAAAAGCACGAAGATTACAGCGTGTATGAGGTTAGAGCTGACATTATGCGGTCAGAAGATAACAGTGTGGGTTGCGCAGATCTAGAGGAAGTAATTGCAGATACTACTGGGCACATGTCTCCAGGTAGATTGGCAGATGAGATCAATCTGATTAAAGAGGAATCAACGAATGTGACAATTAGTGAATTGATAGTAAAGCAACACTCACTAGTTGACGAGTTACGGGTATTGGAGGCGACGCTACAGACTAAGCCTCAGGACAAACGTGTTGAAATTAAAACTGTATGTGAACAGAGGCTGAAAAAGCCGCCAGATAAATCGGATTTAGGATCAAAGCCGGATGGTTTTTTCTGGAATGACCTGGATATAGACGAGGATTTACTGTGGGAAAATAAAGAAACAGTCGAGGACAAGTGTAGACAGATAGTAGTGTCTGTTAATATGCACGACCTACAACTAAACGTGTTGATTGACACCGGTGCAGAATTGAGTGCTGTATCTGGGAAAATATTTGAGTTACTGAAAGACAGATCTGGCATCGTAGTTATGCCAGTAACAGGAGTGAAAATTATCGGTGCTACTGGGAAGGCCAGTAAACCGGTCACAAAACAGATTTTTGTCAACTTCGAGATATGTGGGGCACGATTTGAACAAGAGTTTGTCGTCGTGCCAGACTTAACTACGGAAGTAATTATCGGGTTAGATTGGCTATTAAAGTACCGTGCAGTGATTAATTGCGAAAGCAAAACTTTGACATGTACGTCACAAGATAAAACAATAGTAGTTAGTTTTGACGAGACAGGAGACGGTGTGCATAGGCAATACCAGCCTATACACATTGTTAATTGGCCGGATGCTATTGACGTAGGTATGAATTTGAACTACTGTAATGTGAGGAATCTCGGCATTGACAATAGTGTAGAAAGTGAATTGGAAAGTATTGTAGACGGTGCGTCAAACGTAACACACGAACAAAGATGAGGCCTGTATGAAGTAATAATGAAGAATAAGAGTGTGTTTTCAGACAAACCGGGACTTGTGGAAGGATATAAATGCAAGTTGCATGTGATTCCGCACGAACCATTCTTCGTGAGACCGTATGCTATACCGCTGTCCAAAAAGGAAGCAGTGCAACGGGAGATAGATAAGATGATCGAATGGGGAGTGATTGAAAGAAGTACGAGTCCATATAATAACGGTTTGGTCATTGTAGCAAAACGGGATGGTAGTGTGCGTATTGTGATTGACGCACGCACGTTGAATAGGGTCGTTCAACGTGAAACAGACAGACCAGAGAGTATGGAGGACATTTTGCAACGTTTTCATGACGTTAAATTCATGACTAGCCTCGATCTGACGGCTAGTTACTGGCAAATAGAACTCGAAGAAGAATCTAGGCCATACACCGCCTTCTTGTTTGCGGGCAGGTGTTATCAGTATAGAGTACTGCCGTTTGGACTTAATATATCTGTGTCCGTATTCATCAGGGCCCTAGATAAAGTGCTAGGACCGGCTTTGAGTTCAAGATTAACTGTATATGTTGACGACCTATTGTTGGCCAATGCCACTTGGCATGACCATTGTGACCTGTTAGATGAAGTTTTTAGAGCATTGCGCCGTGGCGGAATGACTCTAAAGCTAAAGAAATGCGAATTTGTGAAGCAGGAACTGAAATTTTTAGGGCATGTAATTACCACTGCTGGTATTACAAAGGACCCAGAGAAACTAGAGGCAATAAGGAATTGTCCTCCACCCAAGTCTAGGAAACACTTAAAAAGTTTTCTAGGGCTAACAGGATTTTACCGTAAATTTGTAAAAGGACAAGTGTTTAATGATGAAAATTTGAATAACCTCTTACGCAAAAACGTTCCGTTTGTGTGGACTGACGGGTGTCAGGCCGCTTTCGAGAGATTAAAAGACGAGTTGTTAAGATCTAACATACTATTTCATCCAGATTTATCGCTACCCTTCCATCTGGGAACGGATTCGTCCAATAATGGGATGGGGATAGAACTGTTCCAAGAAGTTGGTAAAGGAGAGGATAAGGAACACCGGACGATAGCGTTCGCGAGTCGAACTTTATCAAAAAGTGAGCGAAACTACACGATTTCTGAGAAAGAGTGTCTCGCTATCGTGTGGGGATTCAAGAAGTTCAAGGGTTACCTATGGGACCGTAAGGTGATTATTCATACGGACCATAAGGCGCTCACTTATCTGAAGGATTGTAAACTACTTCACGAAAGACTGACTAGGTGGTCGTTGTATTTACAGCAATTTAACTATGACATCTGTTACGTAAAAGGGACCGACAATTGCGTAGCGGATGCGCTGTCGCGGTTGCCCGAGTCTAATCAAGGTCTATTGAAAGATGAGGCAGATGGAGTGGTCAAATTGTACTATTTTAAAGAAGTTGAGGGACGTAAATTAATAATGAACATCTGTAAGAATCTACGTCGTCATCAGAACGAGGATGGTTGTTTAAATATGGTGAAAACCCGATATGATGAAAAGAGTCCAGAAGGTGAGAAATTAAGGAAGTATTACAAGATATACGATCATATCTTGTACATACGTAAGGGTGAAGATAGTAATATTTGGCGGGTATGCTGGCCCACCAAATACGTCACGGAAATAATAGACTACTACCATTTGGCGTATGGTCACTGTGGACCGAAGAAATGTACGGAAAAGCTGTGTGAAGTAGTGCATTTTAACAACATGTTAAAACGCGTTACTGACAGAGTGAAAACTTGCGATTTATGTCAGAAGGTGAAGGTTACCAACTGTACGAGTCGTGGTCCTATGCAAAGTATAAGGCCTAACGACACCTTTGAATTACTGTGCGTGGACTTGTACGGACCTTTGCCCAAGTCATCAGGAAACTTTGCCTACATTTTAGTAGTGCTAGAAGCTTTTTCCAAGTTCATCAAGCTATACCCGATTAGGAAAGCTACAGCCAAAGCGGTCTATAGCAAGCTTGTGAACGATTATTTTGTTCATATTGGTAAGCCCAAGGCGATTCTATCAGACAATGGGGCACAATTTACTTCTAAGTAGTGGAATGAAGGCATGGAAAGTAATGGGGTCGAGGTGATCCATATTTCGGCTTATTGTCCGGCTGTGAATCCCGCTGAGAGGTATATGCGCGAGCTAGGCCGACTGTGCCGTACCTATTGCCATCACAACCATAGGGCATGGGGCAAATATGTAGCAGTATTTGAGAGAATTATGAACACCTTGAGACATGAATCGACGGGATTTTCTCCAGAGGAAATCCTGTTGGATGACAGAAGTAAAAGTTTAGTGGAAGAGATAATCAAATTCCCTCCACGGATTGACATTAGTATTGGTGTGAAAAAAGATCGTTTGCGAGAAGTAATGAAGCTTAAAGCCGATGCTCACATACGTCGTCATGACGCTAAAGCGCGTTTTGCTAAGTTTGCGATCGGAGACATAGTACTTGTAAAAGCTCATGAGAAATCGAGCGAGTTAGACCATGAAATCTCTAAATTTAAGTTTGTTTATAATGGACCATATAAAGTCATTGGTATACCTCACACAAATGCTTATTGCTTAGAGTATCCAAGCTCTGGAAAACTATTGGGTATACGGAACATTGTAGACTTGAAATTGTACCAACCTAGGATCGATTAATACCACACAATGGGTAATTTATAAAGTATGTAAAATAGAGTGTAAGATTTAACGATTTGCTAGATTGCCATGCGTTTGACTGACCAAGGACATTAAAGAAGTTGTAATTAATAAGTAATTAATTTTGACTAAATGATTTAAGAGTTACTGAATATTAATCAATTTAAAAATCCAAGCTGCTAGTTTAAGTTTTCAGCTGAGTCACAGTAGATTAAGGAATGTAAATATGATTTTGTAAATAGCTGTAAGATTCCATGAATATGTGTTCTACTAGTCATTGCCGATGTACTTAGACGCTGTTTTAAGTTTCAGGCTAGTACATGGGTGTGATGATGGACAGTGTTGAGTTATCCACTGTGATAGTGTTAATGGACTCCTTGAGATTATTCAGTAGTGTCAGGAGTGAGTTTTTCCGAAAGAATTTAGTGAAGCGGACGTTCTGGAAATGCCGTTAGACAGGCGAGTGAGATCAAGCGTGCCGCACAGGCGGGCGCAACAATACTGACGAGGCGGAGCCGCTGTCGGCTCTTGTGCCGCCGTAGGCTCTCCGTGCCGCTCTCGGCATTCTTTGTACTTGCGGGTACGAAAGGCGGAATTGTTTTTCTTCCTGGACAGCTGAAAGAATTCTACTGTCAATATTTAAGTTTTTTTCGATCTGATTGTTATTTTCTTGTTTAGCGTTTAATGGACTCCCATGACGAGAATATTAATTATGAAAGGGTTATGTAAAAATGTGTATTCTAGGTAATTAATAATTAATTTGCGTATTTTGATCTACCTGTTTTTTTATGACCATGTACTCTGATTAATTTTGTAAATAGTATTCCATTTCATGATAGTGTTACGGATTTTGACGATTTTGGAATAGCTAAACCATTTTCTATATCTTCTATGAATTTTAATATGTTGTCAACCTGTTTTATTTTGTGCAAGATGACAGAGTGGAATAAGATTGGGAGTGTCTCCACTCAATTATTATGGTCTAAAAATTGATTTATGCTTAATTAGACGAATGCTAAATTTTGTTGATGTTTTGAGCATATGCATTTCCGCTGTTTCTTTTTTGGGACATTTTCTGAGTCTGTTTACGTTACACGAACATCCTCAGACAATGTGGGGCACGTGTAACGCCGGAAATGCATATCCTCCTATTTTCATCTATTGTACTATTATTTTTTTTCCTTGTTTTGTTACCTCAAGATATGACGTTTCTGTCTCTTTATGTATTGTAATTGTTTTACTGTTTGTATATATATATTTATGCACTTATGTCGATGTATAATTGGTTTGTTTCGTAAATATTATTTGTATTTTTACGCTGGGTCTTGCCTAGGGAAAACTGCTATCGAACGATTACATCGATGGGTCGTGTGAAGAATCAAAGTGTGTAGGATCTTTGGTAGTGTTAACTCTGCCGCGTGGAGCGCGGGCAGGGCAGTGAGAGTCTGGCGGGAGTAGCGAGTGGAGCAGGTGTTGTGTGACGCTCCCGCGAGTTGCCGCGCTTTCGGGGTTTGGCAGCATGTAATTGCGCTCGACTCGCGATGATAGTTTCTGACATGGTGTCGCGGACGGGAAGCATTAACTGGCGCACATCAAGAGCCCGTTTCGCCTGGTGACCGTGTCGAGAAGAAGGCGCGCCAACATCCAGCTTCTGCAACAGCGACGGCCGACAATGAGTGACTGTCGCCACCTCCTCGATCGACGGCTTCAAACCTCCAATCAACCAACAAGGAAGACTAAAAGCACGTAAAGTTTCAGAACTGTATGGCAGACCTCAGCTTTTCAAATTGTTCCATTTGCCTCGCAAAATTACAGCAACTTAGCATGAACCTTTGTTGCTCATTGTCCCAATTGCATTGCCAAGCAGGGTCCCTTCCTTTTCCGAAATGAACCCGAGTGTCGTTGAAATTCAAACGCCAGCATTAAAATAATATAATTAGATTTCACTGCTTTAATTTCAAAGTTCAGTAGCTGGCTACAATATTTAGGTTACACGAGCACAAATTAAGAGTGCGAGTTTTGTTACCGTATTTTAGTTACCTGTGACTGCAGCTCAGCTTGGTACGTACTAAATTTTACTATTGTTAATTGTTCAGAATCATTTAATTCAAGTTCAAAGTTAATTCTCTTATTTCTAAATTGCGTAGATTCAAGTAGCTTTTGAAATGATTGTTGAGGTAGTCCAAGACTAACCTTATTTTACTGAATGTCGATGTGCTTCAGAAAGAAAGCTCACTATTAACTTCAGTCACTAAATTAACTTTCGATTTTCCGGTTTCATTAATTCTTTTGCTAAATTAAGTGTAGCGAAATTTATTACTTCTGACAAACTTTCAGTTTTCACACTACACGTGTCAACCTTCAGTTGCCACGCTTCTAGTGCTAATTATATGTGTAATAACCTTTCTTTTTCAGTTATTATAGTAATTGTCCATAGGACTGGCGACCGTGATTTACCCCAAATCTCAAACATCTAATTACCGCTAGTTAATTGTTAACGTAAGGGCCGCACATTTACTTTCTTCATTAACTTTACCCCTTTTCAAAATTAATTTCCACAAGTTTCATTTGCATTTTTTCTTTCATTTAGATGTAACCCTTTCCTCCCTCTTTACCGACAGATTAACTTCGGTGACGATTGCTTTTCCCAAATTTCCATTAGGTACACGCGGTTTAATTTTTCACTGTCATTAAGGTCGATAAGTGAGGGGGGAGGTTACATCTCCTACAGCACATTATCCGTTATAGTGACCCTCTTACAACAGAAGTTTTATTATGAAGCCACTCACGTTATCCGATGAAACATTTACAAGTTACAATACTAACGCTCTTGTTTGCACAGGACATCCGTCCACTTGACATTCGACGATATTGGTTTTGAGGTTAATTTAACTAATTTTTGGGTGAATAAGCCGTATGTTTTCACCTCAAAGTAAGTCAATTTCATCACCTTTGTAGGGATTCCTGTCGTACGACACACACACAATGTGGTCACGAAAGTTTTAATTTTCACCGCTGCTGAGGGTACAGCGAATCGACCAGAGCCAAGGAAACTGGTACACCTGCCGAATATCGTGTGGAGCCCCCGCGTGCAAGCAGAAGTGCCGCAACACGACATGGCATGGACTCCACTATTGTCTGAAATAGTGCTGGAGGCCACTGACACCGTGAATTCTGCCCATAAATCCGTAAGAGTACAAGGGCGTGCAGATCTTTTCTGAATAGCACGTTGCAAGGCATCCCAGATATGCTCAATAATGGTCATGTCTGGAGAGTTTGGTGGCCAGCGGAAGTGTTTAAACTGAAAATAATGTTCCTGGAGCCACACTGTAGAAATTCTGGACGTGTGGGGCTGTCGCATTGTCCTGCTGGAATTGCCCACGTTCTCCGGAATGCACAATCGACATGAATCGATGCAGGTGATGAGACAGGATGCTTACGTACGTGTCACCAGTCAGAGTCGTATCTAAACGTATCAGGGGTCCCATATCACTACAACTGCACACACCCACAACATTACAGAGCCTTCATCAGCTTGAACAGTCCCGTGTTGACATGCAGGTTTCATGGATTCATGAAGTTGCCTCCATACCTGTACACGTCCGTCCGCTCAATACAATTTGAAACGAGACTCGACCGACCAGGCAATATGTTTCCAGTCATCAACAGTCCAATGTCGGTGTTGACGGACGCAGGCGAGGCGTACAGCTTTGTGTCGTGCAATCGTCAAGTGTTCATGAGTGAGCCTTCGGCTTTGATGATGTTTCGTTGAATGGCTCGTACGCTGACACTTGTTGATGGCCCAGCACCGAAATCTGCAAAAATTTGCAGAAGGGTTAGACTTCTGTCACACTGAACGATTGCCTCCAGTCGTCGTTCGTCCCGTTGTTGCAGGATCTTTTTCCTGCCGTAGTTATGTCGAGGATTTGATGTTTTACCGGATTTCTGATATTCGCGAAACACTCTTGAAATGACTGTACGGGAAAAAAACCCATTTCATCGCTACCTTGTAAAAGCTGTGTCCCATCGCTCGTGCGCCGACTATAACATCACGTTCAAACTCACTTCAATCTTGATAACCTGCAATTGTAGCAGCAGTAACCGATCTAACAACTGCGCGGTTCATTTGTTGTGTTCTATAGGCGTTGCCGACCGCAGCGCCGTATACCGCCTGTTCACGTATCTCTTAATACGCCTGTCTATACGAGTTTCTTTGCCGCTTCAGTGTACATGTAACAGAAATGTAAGTCCGCAACACACCAATAAATTTTAAAAATCAGTAAGCGAAACTACCTTATAGAAGCTCATAAAGCAACCACTTGGCGTTTAACATTAGACAGATTGGTACTCTAGTTAATCAATGCCGAATTTCATATATTTTTTAAATTAGTCCCTTCAGAAATAATTTATCGTATCTGTGTAATTCCTTATTTCCTGTTATAATAATATTGGTAATTTTTATACACAGGCGCACCGGAAGATGCAACTAAAAATGCGAAACTGGCAGTGCGAGTCTATAAGGGCTTTGATAAATACAGATATAGTGGATTAAAGAGCTTTCATTCAGCGATATCAGTTTTATCCACTTTAACATCTGAATTTTACTTCTTTAAATTTATGTAAACTATGTGCCGGAAAATGTTTTTCTTTTCGCTTTTTCCGTTGTTTGGATCGTATCAAATATTAAAGCCTCTCCTACTCTCCTATAAAACTCCCATAAGAACTCTGAAATTCACTTATTGTATAGATTTCTGTAGTGTCCTCTCTACGATCTTCTGTTGATTAGTTTCATCGTACGCTGCACGGCGCACATAACTAAATGTTTCACGGATATCCTAGCGCAACGACTCACGGAGTTTGTCGGGCACATTTTGCGTAGCAGAATTGGCAGCACAGTGGGAGCCGACAATGCCAGGATGTTTCTGTCAGGTCATTGCTGGTGGGAGCATTCCAGCCATCTACCCGTCAAATGCCAACTTTTTTAAATCAGACATCAGTAACCATGCAAGTCAGCGTTGAATGATACTGCATTCGACATCAGTCTATTGTATCAATTTACAATTATTATGTTCTCACCTTTTTCCTATGCATATGATTCTCGGTGCTTTGCATTTACGTTTATTTGAATATTTTTAGTCCGAGCATAGTCTTGTACAAGATAGCAGCTATCCTGGATTCGTGTGGCCCTGTCGTCCTTCCACACCCATAGCGCAGCATAAAACCTCACCTTGTCGCGATACCAGTTGAACGACACACCCCCTCCCTCCCTTTCCCCCCTCGCCGCTGGCGGAAGAACATCGCCACAAATTT
This sequence comes from Schistocerca serialis cubense, assembly GCF_023864345.2. NCBI lineage: Eukaryota > Metazoa > Arthropoda > Insecta > Orthoptera > Acrididae > Schistocerca > Schistocerca serialis. The sequence goes on along the minus strand of NC_064639.1, from coordinate 792,841,586 downwards.
CACTTCGATGGCGCTCATAGCGACAAACGGCAGCCTGACGCCCCGCCGCCGGGGAAGTCCCGCGCCGAGCAGGTTGCCGCTTGCCGCACAGTGGAGTGGCGAGAGCGGCAGCGTCGGAGGGACAGAGGGGAACCCCCGGTGCGACGCAGTCGATGGCAGCGCGCATGCGCGGTGGCAGCTGCGCGCCGCTCTCCACCTGTGATCAGTGGCCGGCGAACTACGCTCGCTCTCCCCCGCTCACCTGCTCTCGCTTACCCCTCGTAAGCCCCCCAACCCTTCCCTCCGCAACCACTACAGTCGATAAATAAATATTAGCTTCTTTCAGCTGCAGAACGCATTTGCCCTGCCGTGCTTTTTCCCTCTTCCGCCGAGAAAAATGTGCAGATTTCATTACAGCCCTGGCTTTGACAAGCTGTATTTCTCACGAGTGCTTTCCGCACGCACGATATATATAGCCTGTATAATACTCAGTAGAAGGTGAGCATCAAGCTAATTCGTTGCTCTCACAACCTTTTTCGCTCGGAACAGTGACAACAGATATATCGTATTAACGGTCTACTGTATTTCGTTTGTGGATGTGAATGCTGATTAAAAAATAGAGCCTCTGCAGAAACTCAGTATAAAGATGCACGTTATTTTTTTTTCTTCTGTCACAACTGGACGCTAGTCAAACTGCTAGACTCAAAAACCGATGCACTGGTCAAATAATACGCTTTCGACGTTTTCATTTGATTGTGTGTAATTTCCATTTTTCAACTCTCTATGAGCTGCCTGTTAACAGTGTTCCTTTCAATGTATAGATTATTTTCACTCGACAGTTCCCAGCTCTTTTTGTATGTCTACTGACCATCGGTAGATACTTTATTCTGATCTTTCGAAAGACACGCCATCCGTCTTCTGTGTTCTAGGCACATTTTAAAACTTTGGTGACGTTACACGAAATTGTCAACAACCTCTGCTTCTTTCAATTCATACAGTTGTCATCTCCTTAATTTATGACCTTCTGTAATTTCTGCAATTTTGTTCTACAGTAAACAACCAATAAATTATACACTCAGTTCACATATGCCCCTCGAAATGTTTAGCCGTTTACAATCTAAGCCGGCCGGTGTGGCCGTGCGGTTCTAGGCGCTTCAGTCTGGAACCGCGTGACCGCTACGGTCGCAGGTTTGAATCCTGTCTCGGGCATGGATGCATGTGATGTCCATAGGTTAGTTAGGTTTAAGTAGTTCTAAGTTCTAGGGGACTGATGACCACAGATGTTAAGTCAGATAGTGCTCAGAGCCATTTGAACCATTTTTTAAAATCTAGTTTCGAAATCACTGTCTTACAATTGTATAATCTAACTGAATCCTTCCGGTGTCTCCAAGTCTCTCCCACTGCAAGGTGTCGCTGGGATAAGGCTCTAGTCGATCTGTTTTGCCACCAACACGCACTGAATATCCTCCCCCCCCCCTCCCCCCCTTTAAGGTGTCAGTTACCTACTACGCGCCAGGTGCAAGTGTGTGTGAAATCTTATGGGACTTAACTGCTACGGTCATCAGTCCCTAAGCTTACACACTACTTAACCTAAATTATCCTAAGGACAAACACACACACCCATGCCCGAGGGAGGACTCGAACCTCCGCCGGGACCAGCCGCACAGTCCATGACTGCAGCGCCTTAGACCGCTCGGCTAATACCACGCGGCAGCCAGGTGCATGTAAAGGAATTGTACGCACGGAAATGGAAGGAAAGGGTTGGCTCTAACATGTGGAGTGTAGTTGTGTGCAATTATTAAACATTAATAATTACTAAGTAATGATGGGAACTATCAGCTACTGTAATGAAACAAGGTTCACAAATAACATACATTTATTGTTAAGACTTCAATGACTGCTCAGAACAAACTACGGTCAAATACTCATCGTGGGAGAATGAGTGCGTATATTCACTGAATCGCCAAAGAAACTAGTATAGGCACGCATATTCAAATACAGAGATATGTAAACAGGCAGAACACGGCGCTGCGGTCGGCAACGCCTATATAAGATAACAAGTGTCCGGCGCAGTTGTTAGATCGGTTTCTGCTCCTACAGTGTCAGCTTATCAAGATTTAAGTGAGTTCGAGCGTGGTGCCATAGTCGGCGCACAAACGACGGGACTCAGCATCTCCGAGGTAGCAATGAAGTGGGGATTTTCCCGTACAACAATTTCATGAGTGTACCGGAAATATCAGGAGTCCGGTAAAACATCAAATCGAAATCGCTCCGGCCGGAAGAAGATCATACAAGAACGGGACAAACGACTACTGAAGAGAATCGTTCAATGTGACAGAAGCGCAATCCTTCCGCAAATTGCAGCAGATTTCAGTGCTGTGCCATCAAGGAGTGTCAGTGTGCGAACCATTGAACGAAACATCATCGATATGGGCTTTCGGAGCCGAAGGCCCACTCGTGCTACATTGATGAATGCACGACACAAAGCTTTACGCCTCGCCTGGGCCTGCCAACACTGTCATTGGACTATTGATGACCTCGTCGGACAAGTCTCGTTTCTGATTGTATCGAGCAGATGGACTTACACGGGTATGGAGACAACCTCATGAATAAAACTTAAATTTGTAGTAAGGTCTTAGGGGTCAAACAGTAAGGTCATCGGTCCCTAAGCTTACACACTACTTAATGTAACTTAAACTAACTTACGCTAAGGACGACACACACACACACACACACACACACACACACACACACGCACACACTCATGCCCAGGGAGGACTCGAAGCTCCGACGGGGGAAGCCGCGCGAACCGTCACAAGACGCCCTAGACCGCTCGGCTACAACCTCATGAATCTATGGACCCTGCATGTCAGCAGGGGACTGTTCACGCTGGTGAAGGCTCTGTAATGGTGTGGGGCGTGTGCTTTTGGAGTGATATGGACCCCTGATAAATCTTGATACGACTCTGGCAGGTAACTTTCATTCATGTCCATTGTGCATTCCGACGGACTTGGGCAATTCCAGCAGGACAGTGCGACACCCCACACGTCCAGAATTGCCACAGAGTAGTTCCAGGAGCACTCTTCTAAGTTTAAAGACTTCCGCTGGCCACCAAGATCCCCAGAAATGAACATTACTGAACATTTCTGGGATGCCTTGCAACGTACTGTTCAGAAGAGATCTCCACCCCTCGTACTCTTACGGATTTATGGGCAGCCCTCTAGGATTCATGGTGTCAATTCCCTCCAGTACTACTTCAGGCATGAGTCGAGTCCATTCCAAGTCGTGTTGGCGCACTTCTGCGTGCTCGCGGGGGCCCTGCACGATATTAGGCAGCTGAACGAGTTTCTTTGGATCTCCAGTGTACATATGAGCGTGTGGTAATTGCGGATCTTCCGAGGGATGTGTGTGAAATCTTATGGGTCATCAGTCTCTAACCTTACACATTACGTAACCTTAATGACCCTGAGGACAAACACACACACCTATGCCCGAGGGAGGACTCGAACCTCCGCCGGGACCAGCCGTCTTCCGAGGGAAACGACTGGAACATTTCTCATAAAACAGACCGAACAAACAACAAATCGTGTTAACTGACTGCTAATCGTGGCACTGAAGTGTTGGTGATGACTGCATCGGAAGATTAGTGAGTACAGAGAAGTAGAATCACAAAGAGTAACATCTTGGCGGAAAGGTCACTGTACAGTGGCTGATTGATCACTCTGAACCAACGTGCCTGTCAGCCCGTACAAGTTTCGTACTCCATGTCTGCGACAGTTACGTCATTTGCGCGAGTTGAGGCGCGATGAAATGGGAAACAGGATCGGACGCTGGTCTGTCGCGGGCCCGTCTGCTTGTTAATCGCCTTCTCCTCTCGCGGTGAAGAAGACCGTTCTCTGCTCCTCTCAACGACTAAGTCCGCAAAGTTCTTCCCATGGCTCTCAGCGAGGAAGTGCCTGATGCTTTACTCTCCTACTACTTCTCGGTGTCAGGCCGCCAAGCCTGCCATTTTGGCCAGTTTGAGACCACGTACTTTATTTGGCCAATCTGAAACCTCCTAAAAGTTTTGTTCTGGAAGGTTTGGCGTCGATTCTTTTGGAAGATTCCGAACGCCGACCTGTCCGATCTCCTCTTCCTAGCAACTTGCCAGTGACGCTCTGTGACACATCGCCGTTTCCAAGCATTCCGAATTCCGACCTCTCAAACTAAGTACTACCAAAAACTTTCATTAACTTCGTCTCCTCAGTGTTTACGCCCGAGACGTAAGTGGCCCATCGCCACTAGATCGAGGACTCGCCTCTGGAGACACCCCGTGACTATTGCACAATATTGCGATGTTATCGCACGGGACGCGCCTTTTGTGTGGGTGGTAAGTCGCTCTGAAGTACCTCAGTATTCGTATTCGCCAGCTGGCGAGGACAGGGCGTGGTTGTTGAACTCTGCATGTAAAGGTGTTCTTTCCCGAGCTATTTCTGAGAAAGAGCGCCCGCGGCCCTCTGCTACAGTAAATGCGACAGCGGGCGGCCGCTCACGGGAATTACGTGGCCAGTGCCACCCTTCAGTCAGCCGCCTCGTCTGCTGAAGGCGGGCCAAGGCGAGCAGAAGTTGTAATGGCCATGTTTTCACTCTCTGCTAACAACCAGAATGAATTAAACATGCACTTTAGAACTAAGAAAAATTAAAAGAACCCCTTTACAATCCTCACACACTCTCACGAATAATACCCCTCTCTTTCATATATATCGGAATTTATTAATTAATTACACTTATCTTAACGATCGTATAAATGTGCCGAGTGAAAAGGAGAATGAAACATGCCTGACTTGTGTCATCTCATATAGAACCTCCTTTTAAAATTCTAAAATGAAGTGTTTGCTATGATTAAATTATATTCTGTGCAAAATTCTACTACATGGCTTCCCCTTTCATCCCTTTTCCCCAGTTTATGTTCTCCCATCATTTTTCTTTCCCTTTATTTTACCATCGAATTCCAGTCTCCTACCTTAATTACATTTTCGTCTCTCTTAAATACCTGCATAATTTCTTTATCTCATCATACATTCCTTCATCTTTGTTTCTGTCTTGCCTACTCTGATGCATTGACTATGCTGCTCATAGTAGATTATCCGCATTCCTGTTTTCTCATTCCTTATTTGATTCATTCCTGAACAATCCCTGTCTGATTTTGTATCCGTAACACTGTACTCACGTGACCAGAAATTCTGTTCTTCCTGACACTGAGCTTCACTGATTCCCATGATGTCTAACATCAAACTGTTCATTTCCCGCTTTGAATTCTCTACCCTACCTACCCTAAAAAGTGATCCAACGTTCTACGCTCCAACCCGTAGAAGACCAGGATTTTTTTTTTTCTGATGACAAATTCTTCTGATTACTCCTCGCCAGGGCTACCTAATGGGGGATAATTTTGTCTCCGGAATACTTTATCCAAAGGGGTGCCATCATCGTTTAACCATCGCTCGCAATAGAGCTTCATGGCCTCTGGAGAAATAACGACTGTAGTTTCCCTTTACTTTCAGCCGTTCACACTCACAACATAGAAAGGCCGCGTTGCTTAATGTTTCAAGACCAGATCAGTTATTCACCCAGGCTGCTGTCCCTGCAACTACTCAGAAGCCTCCTGCCTGTCTTTCGGGAACCACATCTTTGTCTGGCTTCTCCATAAATATGCCTGCGCTGTGGTTGCACCTAAAATACGGCTACATGTATCGTTGAGGTACGCGAGCCACTCCATCTTGGCAATGTCCGTAGATCATGGGAGAAAACGTAACAATCGATATTAAGAGTATTTCTTAAATTAATATGATCTTACTTGTGCGGGACGAATAAATCGGAAATCGGCTACAATATTTAAAGAGCCAGAGAACAAAATTCATAACTACATTTCACATTCAGCTCCTACAACGCCCTACAAAAATATCGCAAAAAATGAACTCCGTAAATTCCCTTTACCTCACTCGAACTCCGAAAACGAGTAGCATAATAGCTAAAATTTTCTACCTGAAAAAATTATTATGAGGAAAATTACACAGACATGAGTGAGTCACGTAAGTTATTTTATTTTATGTTCGTGTAAATCCCATACACAGATGAAAAGTGAAGAGAATTTGGATTTGTAGGATTCAAAAATTCAGACGATATATGTGACTTGCTTAAAAGTTACGCAATGCAGCCGTCTTGTTTTTATACTGTGATAGGAATGCAAATCGTTGAACAGCATATATATGTGTTAGTTTTTATCTGGAAGAATAAATAAAAGCTGCATCTTAATACACGCCTGTGTGGAATAAATAAAGTAACGCGAAAGTTCACTATTAAGTAATAATATATATATATAGAGGCGTTCACCCGGCTAGCCGTGCGGTCTAACGCACTGCTTCCCGAGCGGGAAGGCGTGCCTGTCCGCGGTACGGATCCGCCCGGCGGATTAGTGTCGAGGTCTGGTGTGCCAGCCAGCCTGTGGATGGTTTTTAAGGCGGTTTTTCATCTGCCTCGGCGAATGCGGGCTGGTTCCCTATATTCCGCCTCAATTACATTATGTCGGCGACTGCTGCGCAAACACTTTCTCCACGTACGCGTACACCATAATTACTCTACCACGCAAACATTGGGGTTACACTCGTCTGGTGTGAGACGTTCCGTGGGGGCTCCACCGGGGGCCGAACCGCACAATAACCCTGGGTTCGGCGTGGGGCGGCGGTGGAGTGAGTGGACTACTGTAGCCTGTTGTGGGGTTGAGTACAACAGGGGGCTACGGCGGGGACGATGCCTCTCCGTCGTTTCTAGGTTCCCCGTTCAATACATACATACATACAATATATATATAGAGACAAACGTAATGTTCTTTCATTAATTTAATAATATACACTACTGCCCATTAAAATTGCTACACCACAAAGATGACGTGCTACAGGCGCGAAATTTGACCGACAGGAAGGCGATGCTGTGATATGCTAATGATTAGCTTTTCAGAGCATTCACACAAGGTTGGCGCCGGTGGCGACACCTACAACGTGCTGACATAAGGAAACTTTCCAACCGATTTCTCACACACAAACAGCATTTGACCGGCGCTGCCTGGTGAAACGTAGTTGTGATGCCTCGTGTAAGGAGGAAAATGCGTACCATCACGTTTCCGACTTTGATAAAAGTCGGATTGTAGCCTATCGCGATTGCGGTTTATCGTATCGCGACATTGCTGCTCGCGTTGGTCGAGATCCAATAACAGTTAGCAGAATATGGAATCGGTGGGTTCAGGAGGGTAATACGGAACGCGGTGCTGGATCCCAACGGCCTCATATCACTAGCAGTCGAGATGACAAGCATCTTATCCGCATGGCTGTAACGGATCGTGCAGCCACGTCTCGAGCCCTGAGTTAACAGATGGGGACGTTTGCAAGACAACAACCATCTGCACGAACAGTTCGGCAACGTTTGCAGCAGCATGGACTATCAGCTCGGAGATCATCGCTGCGGTTACCCTCGACGCTGCATCACAGACAGGAGCGCCTGCGACGGTGTACTCAACGACGAACCTGGGTGCACGAATGGCAAAACGTAATTTTTTCGGATGAATCCAGGTTCTGTTTACAGCATCACGATGGTCGCATCCGTGTTTGGCGACATCGCGGTGAACGCACATTGGAAGCGCGTATTCGTCATCGCCATCGCCATGCTGGCGTATCACCCGGCGTGATGGTATGGGGTGCCATTGGTTACACGTCTCCGTTACCTCTTGTTCGCATTGACGGCACTTTGAACAGTGGATGTTACATTTCAGATGTGTTACGACCCGTGGCTCTACCCGTCATTCGATCCCTGTGAAACCCTACATTTGAGCAGGATAATGCACGACCGCATGTTGAAGGTCCTGTACAGGTCTTTCTGGATACAGAAAATGTTCGACTGCTGCCCTGGCCAGCGCATTCTACAGATCTCTCACCAATTGAAAACGTCTGGTCAATGGTGGCCGAGCAACTGGTTCGTCACAATACGCCAGTCACTACCCTTGATGAACTGTGGTATCGTGTTGAAGCTGCATGGGCAGCTGTACCTGTACACGCCATCCAAGCTCTGTTTGACTCAATGCCCAGGCGTATCAAGGCCGTTATTACGGCCAGAGGTGGTTGTTCTAGGTACTGATTTCTCAGGATCTATGCACCCAAATTGCGTGAAAATGTAATGATATGTCAGTTCTTGTATAATATGTTTGTCCAATGAAAACGCGTTTATCATCTGCATTTCTTCTTGGTGTAGCAATTTTAATGGCCGGTAGTGTATTTGAATGAGGAGGTTCTTCGCAGAATCGGCGATGAAAGGAACACACGGAAATCACTGATTTCAAGAAGGGATGGGACGATAGGACATGTATTAAGACATCAGGGCACAATAGAGGAATTCGTGTCGAGTCGCATCGAACATGATAGAAGACTGATGGCACAGAAACATCCACGTTTAAATTTATTTCTCCTTAATTTTGCCGATATCTCTCATAGTTTTCTGCTTTCTTTCGCGAAGCATAGTCTTCAGAGATATGAATTACCAGAAAAGCAGAAGTAACAGCTTTTTCGAGATACTGCCCTCACTCTAATGTTCAAATTTGCTCCACACTTTCTTCTTCAAGAATAATTTTTATTTCAACCATTTTTCGCTATTCCTTAATACCATTTATTACGTTGAGGTGTCTATAATGTCAGATTACGTTTGGCATAAGAGTTTTTCCCAGTATCCAGTGCGTCAGGATATTTTTAGTTCTTTTAATAGTTTCATAGTGATTTGTTCTCTTGTATTTTTATTTGAATTAACTGCACTCTCAATAGTAATGCAGAGAGAAACTGTTTTAAACCGTTAGTCGAACGAAACATATATTGTACGCATTGTAAATTCATGAACTTCATGAATGCTGAATTGGTAACTACGGGGCCAATCAACCACACGTCGTATTTCACTATTACATTATTAACATCGGCAAAACTCGGTTAACGCTTTCGCTCGCAACAGTCAGCAATATCCGTTCACTATAGAAGCGCTAGTGCTACGTCCCATGCAGCAAATTCAAAGCACAGCATTCGACGGAAAAGCTGTTTACATATTAACGAGTATTGGTATCCCCTTCCTACACAACCCGAGTTTCTATACCTCTCTACCCACCAAAATGCATCTCGAATATACGCGTGAATGATTTGTAATATCACTGTTTGACAAAGAATTAAGGAGTGAACGCAATGAAGTATTAGTCGCCAAAAGTTAAGCGAGTTGATCAACGCTTATCGCTGATCTGTCAGTATGAAAGTATTGATTCCTTTCCAAATCGCTTGTGCGTTAGTTCTAAGGAGCTTCGCCAGTTCTATTTGCAGTTCTGTTAATCCAGATACGGGAAAACTTCCGCGTCTAAGTGTTCGGCATATGGAAGGGAACATCGGGAGTGAGAGAGAACTGGACCAGGGTGGGTGCTATTGCCATTTTTGACGTACCTGTGGCGCGATAAAGCCTGATCTTTGAGTACTTGGGAGTACTTTGGTACGTATCACAGTAATACACTGACGGAAAGTGCTCCACTATGAGCACCAGTCCAGTACGTAGCAATGTGTCAAGCTTTGTCAAGATGTTGTACTGTATTGTATTGTATGTTAACCAGGGACCTAGAAACGAGGGAGAGGCTCTGTCTCCGTCGCAGCCGCAGTGGTCCACAACCCCACGACGACTACCGCAGTCCACTTCAAAAAAATTGGTTCAAATGGCTCTGAGCACTATGGGACTTAACATCTGTGGTCATCAGTCCCCTAGAACTTAGAACTACTTAAACCTAACTAACCTAAGGACATCACACACATCCATGCCCGAGGCAGGATTCGAACCTGCGACCGTAGCGGTCACGCGGTTCCAGACTATAGCGCCTAGAACCGCACGGCCATACCGGCCGGTGCATCCACTTCACCCCTCCGCCGCCCCACACCGAACCCAGGGTTAGTGTGCGGTTCGGCCCCCGGTGGACCCCCCAGGGAACGTCTCACACCAGACGAGTGTAACCCCCATGTTTGCGTGGTAGAGTAATGGTGGTGTACGCGTACGTGGAGAAGTTGTTTGCGCAGCAATCGCCGACATAGAGTAACTGAGACGGAATAAGGGGAACCAACCCGCATTCGCCGAGGCAGATGGAAAACCGCCTGAAAACCATCTACAGACTGGCCGGCTCACCGGACCTCGACAGAAATCCGCCGGGCGGATTCGTGCAGGGGACCAGGCGCTCCTTCCCGTCCAGAAAGCCGTGCTTGAGACCGCACGGCCAAACGGGCGGGCTGTCAAGATGTTAATCACATAACGTTTATTATACGATTAATCTTTCGTTACTGATCATCGACGTTCATTGCGAACACGAATACACTGTCGAATTTGTTGTGGCATGGAAGAAACAGCCCCCGAATGCCGTCTTAAGCAGTTTCCTACCATGCTTGAAACTCATACCATGTCACCTCATGAAGATTTCAGGCTGGTATGGAAGAAGGGTAAGTTAAGGTAATTTCGCAGTGAAGGTATTTATGCTGTATTTTGTTATAAGCTTGCTGTCATGAACCAATCCAAGGTAGTGTTTCCTAGTTTTGACAACAGATGGCATGACAATGTTCTCCCGAGTCGCGCTGCAGCGGCGCTCTCCAGCAGTCTTAGTATGCACTGACAAAGTCACCGTTGTGTGACGTATCTCATAGTGGCAGCAGGCTCGTTTGTTTGTTCGTAGCTCGTAGTAGTTTTGTAGCTGCGGGAAGCAAGTAATATATATTTTATTTATACACAGTACATGAGACCTATAGTGTTACTCAAATAATTTAGTTTATTTATCTTGTGTAATGAGTGTAGACACACGCTTTAAGAATTCAGAACTTGCTTTTTGATAATCGTACTTCATCTTGGATCACTCAGTTGGAAGACTGCTGAATAGTGCTCTTACATCATTTCTAAGTGTTTCTGCAAGATGTCTGTTTCAAAAATTACTGGATGCGAGTATGTCACACACATAACTTCATATAAACAAATATGAATTTCAGACTACTGCCAAATCAACTAACCTATTGTTCAAATAACCTACGGGAAATGCGCCTGGAGAAATTTAGATCCTACCTAACCAGCTGTCGCTAACTTACCTTCCCTTTCAACAGAACAACTATTTATTAAATACACAGTCATTTAAAACATATTTTCAGCTTTTGCTAATATACTGGGTGTTTCGGAAGTGGTGGTCAATATTCAGGGATATGACAGAAATCACCGTTCGAAACACGTAAGTCAGTTAAACAAGAGCTCTAAAACCCATGCCTTAAGAGCTATGAGCAATTCTTGATCTTCGATGCTGTGCTACAAATCTTTTCTACTGCAAGTTCTTTGATTTCCATATTTTGGGAAGTGATGGTTTGGACAAAAACAAGCAAAAACAAACATGTACTCCAAATTCCTATCTGAAAGGTTATGAGCACTTGTTCATTAGAAAGTTGTGTTTCAAAGTACCGAAGATGAACAAGTGCTCTTAGATCTTTAGGTATGAATTTTAGAGCACATTTTTACCGGACACTTTTTTCTTGTTTTGGTCCATACTACCACTTCCCAAAACATGGAAAGCAAAGAGCTTGCAGTAGAACAGATTTGTTCCACACTATCGAAGATATAGATTTGCTCATAGCCCTTAAGGTATGTGTTTTAGAGCGCATGTTTACTTGACTTCTTTGTTTCTTATGATTATTCCTGGCCGGCCGGGGTGGCCGAGCGGTTCTAGGCGCTACAGTCTGGAACCGCGCGACTGCTACGGTCGCAGGTTCGAATCCTGCCTCGGGCATGGATGTGTGTGATGTCCTTAGGTTAGTTAGGTTTAAGTAGTTCTAAGCTCTAGGGGGCTGATGACCTCAGAAGTTAAATCCCATAGTACTCAGAGCCATTTGAACCATTTGATCATTCCTGTCATATCCCTGAATATTTACCATCGCTTCTGAAACAGCCTGTATTTCATTTCTAACTTTACAGGATTTGATTCAACGTGGACCCTAAGAAGGAAGCTACTGACAGTTATGTAAAGCGAGTGAAATTAAAACCTAAAGAAACGAATTATGGAAATGTGAAGAAGTGTACAGAAAATATGTAATTTACTATCTCGTGGCTGCAGCTAGACGAGTGAAACATGAAAATATGAGAATATATATAAAATATCAAAACTACATGACGTCCCCTATTTTGGGATTTGGCTCTGAGCACTATGGGACTTAACATCTATGGTCATCAGTCCCCTAGAACTTAGAACTACTTAAACCTAACTAACCTAAGGACAGCACACAACACCCAGCCATCACGAGGCAGAGAAAATCCCTGACCCCGCCGGGAATCGAACCCGGGAACCCGGGCGTGGGAAGCGAGAACGCTACCGCACGACCACGAGATGCGGGCTGACGTCCCCTATAACATTATCAAAAGGTTTCCTTGTACAATGAAGGCACTGAACATCCACGGATGCATAGACTTGACAAGCCATTTGCATTACCAGCTGAAACAGAGGATCGTGCATCGTTTTGTCTACATGTGTGACAATTATTGTGAAAATTCCACTTCTGAATATGAGGGCTGAGGCAATGGGGTGAATGAAACTTTGTACTGGGAAGTTACCATACCGTTACTGGAGAATTGCCTTACCTATTGTAAAATTACCTTACTGTGTATGCTTCAGTTTTACCTACAACAATTGCAGATAAACAATGCCAATGATAAATTAGACCGTAATACGTTTGTAAATTGTGTCTCACGTGTATAGTTACTTAATAAAATTAATTACAATATTTTTTATTTTTCTCTAATAAAGCAATAAATACTAAATTGTTAAGGCTTTCGTGGCCACTTGTTGAGAAACTGCCAATTGGCTTCTGTCTTGGGTTCTTCGGCCGACGTTCATCTAATGATTTTACTGACGTTTCGCCAGCACGCGTGGCTGGCATTGTCAAAGCTTCACCCTCCATTGCCGGTGGTGAACTGGAGCCGACAAGGAAGATCAAAGAGTGTCTTAGATCGGCAAAGGAGAAAAGGGACCCACTTGCAATGTCGGGAATATACCGTGTACCATGCACATGCAGAAATGTTTATGTCGGAATGACTGGACGATCAATCAACACCAGGATCAAAGAACATAAGCGACATTGCAGGCTGGGGCAGGTGGAGAAATCGGCCGTGGCAGAGCACGCACTGAGTGAGACCGACCACGTAAGAAAATTCGCCGACACTGAGGTTCTCGCTGTAGAGAAGCACTACCACACGCGCTTGTTCAGAGAAGCTATAGAAATACAAAAATACGCGAACAGCTTCAACAAGAAAGAGGAAAGCCTTAAGGTAAACGGATCCTGGCTTCCCGTACTGCAGCGAACGACCGTCGCAGGTAGCAAGAGGAGAACCGCACCGGAAATGACCGCGGAGAAGCCCTCGGACGTTGGCGCGCCAGGTACATACAGTCCCTGGCCGCGAGCTCGGCTCCAGTTCACCACAGGCAATGGAGGGCGAAGCTTTGACAATGCCAGCCACTCGTGCTGGCGAAACGTCAGTAAAATCATTAGATGACCGTCGGCCGAAGAACCTGAGACAGAAGCCAATAGGCAGTTTGAAAACGATGAATGTTGTTGAAAATGTTGTATCTAGACAAGACAGCCTAGACACAATGAGAGGAAGCCGAAAGGCACGCGCTAAGTAAAAGCAGGATGGCGTGAGGTCTGAAACAGGATACGTAATGAATGCTATAAAGAAAAGTACGTAGCTTCTGGAGTACTTAACTTTAATCCATCCTTTTGGTACATCTGGAGATTGTGGCGATACAAGTGAGACTCTTTAGATACATGCAATGTTACTAATGGCGCCTTGCTAGGTCATAGCCATTGACTTAGCTGAAGGCTACTCTAACTATCTGCTCTGCAAATGAGCGAGGCTTCGTCAGTGTAGTCGCTAGCTACGTCGTCCGTACAACTGGGGCGAGTGCTAGTCCGTATCTCGAGACCTGCCTTGTGGTGGCGCTCGGTCTGCGATCCCTGACAGTGGCGACACGCGGGTCCGACATGTACTAGTGGACCGCGGCCGATTTAAAACTACCACCTAGCAAGTGTGGTGTCTGGCGGTGACACCACAGAAAATATTGCCAAATTACTTACCTTCACGTTTACATCCGCCCATTGCATTCCATGTATGCTTAGGCCAGCCAAGGATTCGTACAGGCCGGCCGCGGTGGTCTAGCGGTTCTAGGCGCGCAGTCCGGAACCGCGCGGCTGCTACGGTCGCAGGTTCGAATCCTGCCTCGGGCATGGATGTGTGTGATGTCCTTAGGTTAGTTAGGTTTAAGTAGTTCTAAGTTCTAGGGGACTGATGACCACAGATGTTAAGTCCCATAGTGCTCAGAGCCATTTGATTCGTACAGTCCCCAGTGCGCTTTTAGTGTGAACTGCAGCGTGAAGTCTTGCGTTATCCTTCTGTAATATCATATTTGATATCCTAGTTATTAAGGGTAGGATAACAGGGTCAACCGTTCTTGCCGTATACTGGAGAGCATTCATGCTCCATTAAACAGTTAGCAAATATGTCTCGTTGACATTTACAGTAGCTCGCCGCACCAAGACTCCATCGGTTGGAGAAGTGTGGGGCTCTAGAATCGCTGCTTCCTGAGGCTTTTCGCGGGGTCGTTTACGGAACCGCTCTTACCGACCTATCCACCACAAGCCAAAGTGAGTCTTGAGGCTGAACGCCACAGACTGCCACTCAGTGTCCCATTTGACTCTGGCTCTACAGTATGTAGGTTTCTATTGTCTGCACTATAGTATTAGCACAGCTACAAAAAATAATTACGAAACTTTATGGGGCAAAAAAAGCAACCTTTCGACAACTGAAGCGATGCTAGTGCTCCAAGCGGCTAGCATATGCTAACAGAACAATGGCGTGATGTCCTATTTTTAACGCTCCTACTTCCATTACTTCCCACTCACTAAATGTGGCAATGTTTTTTTGCAGTACAAATAGGAAAATGTTATTGAACTAAATATCTCCCGTAAATGCCAGCGCATAATAATAAAATCTAGTTCAACGCCCTGTCCGCACCCGTGTGTCGCTAGTGTCGCCATAGGAGCGAGAGAGAGAGAGAGAGAGAGAGAGAGAGAGAGAGAGAGAGAGAGCTGCAGAGAGAGTGAGACCGGACAGCACTGCTCTGCGCTGGACATTTCCGCGGTCAGATCTAACGTAAACAAAATGTTCTATTTTAGAATTAATTTTATGTAAGGGATATAGAATCTCATTCTTACTTTTAGTAGTTGCAAGTAAGTATTTTTTGTTATACTTCGGGCTACAATTTTTTGTATCCCTTTTGAGAGTTTAGAAATCGGATCCTTAGTTTGCTGTTTTGTACGTAATAATTTTAACTGACCAAGTTTGAAAATTTATTAAAATAGAATTAAGGTTATAAAGCTCTTTAATTCGTACAGTCAATATTGTTAAAGAAGACAGTTAACATTTTACACGTTTTTGTTTTCCGAGAAAACGATTTTGTCTAGGCTTGGTACAATATTCCGTGAGACTGCTAACCTCAAAGAATTGGTCATATTTTTATCGCCAAGGAATGAACGGTTCTTAGTTTTAGCAAGCTTTAAAAGAGAGAAAAGGCGCTCACAAATATACGTGGAACCAAACATTGAGAGAACTTTGGCCCCGTGCTTGTGCAAAAGAGGATATTTCTCTCATGGGAGACAGCTGTAAAAGTCATCCAAAGTTTTACACATAAGAAAGCGGTCCTTCAGACGGATATGGCACTGTAGGTCAATCAGCTCTAGTTGAAGCACTTGTGAAACGTCCTCTGTCCGAATGGAAAACGGGCGAACCAACATATCTGCCGGCTGGCGTTCGGGCGGTCCGCACGGCCAGCTAACCGGCGCGGCTCGGCCACTGCAGCAACATGCGAATTAGCCCGGGGCGCTGGCCGCGGGCGATCGCGAGTGCTAGCGCCCCAGGGGCACAGTTTGGACGAGCCTGCTTTAAGGCGAGAAATGAATTGTAGCCTGATGTGTAAACGTAGGCCGTGGGCGGTGGTCTTGCGGTTCGAGGCGCTGCAGTCCGGAACCGCGGGACTGCTACGGTCGCAGGTTCGAATCCTGCCTCGGGCATGGATGTGTGTGATGTCCTTAGGTTAGTTAGGTTTAAGTAGTTCTAAGTTCTAGGGGACTGATGACCTAAGATGTTAAGTCCCATAGTGCTCAGAGCCATTTTGTAAACGTAGGCTTCTACGGCCGTTGTCACAGTCAATAAAATTCTTCAGGGTTTGGGACCGCATTGTCAACTATAAAACTCCGTCTTTTGGGCGACTACTGCAAGACGCCTTCCTCAGGGTGTACTGCTAATTGCTGAATGGGCGCCAGTTTGATTACTTATATACTATGGAGGAGTGGTTCAAAAATGGTTGAAATGGCTCTGAGCACTATGGGACTCAACTTCTAAGGTCATCAGTCCCCTAGAACTTAGAACTACTTAAACCTAACTAACCTAAGGACATCACACACATCCATTCCCGAGGCAGGATTCGAACCTGCGACCGTACCAGATTGTAGCGCCTAGAACCGCTCGGCCATCCCGGCCGGCTATGGAGGAGTGCTGTCATTGGATATGAGGGTGAGGAGGAAGGGTATTAGGTGTTCTTTTATTGGTCTTTGCATTGCGTGTTGTCATTGGCGGAAATAGGCGTTTTCCATTTGAGTTTCCTTTATTGCTTCCCATTGGTGGAAATCGGCGAATAGGAAATTGAGCGGCGACTGCAGCGCAGCGTTGTTTACTAACTGCCTAGTGTCGACTAGGGCGCGCCAGCACTCTGTGTACCCTCCGCCGCTGTGGCCCACCGCGAGCCTGCTGCTCTGCGAGAGCTGTCCTTCCACAAAGTTGTCACTGCTGGCAGCCAAGACGCTGGGAGCCGGTACCCGTCTCCCCTGTTCATGTTGTCGGGTCGCCTGATTATTTCTGTAGCCTCTTTGCTCTTCGTCCTCAAGCTAAACGGCTGTTTCGCCAGTACGCGGCCCTCTCGAAATTAGATCTTCATCCTGCACTGTTCCTGGTGTTCTGCCACCGCTGATGTGTTGTACTGTTTGAGACGGATATATCTCTCGTGTTCAAATAACGTTGTGGTTATTGGATGCCCAGTCTCACCTACATACACCAGTCCACATTCGCAACTGATTTTATAAACTCCGGCGGCATTAAACTTGACAATTGCATCTTTCGTCGAACCCAGAACGTCTTTGATTTTGTTGTTGCTACGAAAAATCGACTTGATACCTGCCCGACGGAGAATTTTGCTACGAAAAATCGGCTTAATACGTGCCCGACGAAGAATTTCGGGCCAACAGCGAAATGCAGAACGAAGCACGTAACACCGTCCTGCTACCATACGTACGAGGGGTTACTGAACGTCTGGACACGAACTTTCTGATGCTTTGCGCCGATTGTAGCTTGTTTCACCAGCTTCTTAGCGGGTTTCGGACTCATTTTATTACATTCAAAGTAGGCATTTGCAGGTTAGCTATTACTTGTTACAGTATAAACATCCTTTTGGCCTGGTCCTTGCTTCTGCACCTTGCATATACCTATCTGTTGGTCTATCCTGCAGAGTGATTAAAAAAAAAAAAAACCTTGCGAACTGACATGGCACATTGAGCATACAACAATGATCAGTCTTTACGTAGAACTGTGGCTGTGGAAGCGTTCGGAGTAACTTGGTTAGCTACACGTACCGCGACATGGTTGACATGCATTTCATCTATGGCGCGGCCAATTGCAATGGACGAGAAGCTGTGCAATTTGTTGTGCGAAGTATTCCGATACGAAGGTGCCATGCCGCACATTATTCGCTACACTGCATCGCCGATTGTGCGAAACCGGCTCGTTCCACGTGCATAACCCGGAAGCTGGTCGCCAACGAGTGACACGGACAGTGTACGCTGTCAATAAATACACGAGATGTATCCTGCGCCACTGATATCCACCAACCTTCCGTATTGAGCATTGTGCACTACGAAGGACTGGATCTGTTTCATTTCCGAGTAGTCCAGGCCTTGCAACCGAGGGACTATAGAAAGCGCTGTCCTCTACATCTACATCTACATTTATACTCCGCAAGCCACCCAACGGCGTGTGGCGGAGGGCACTTTACGTGCCACTGTCATTACCTCCCTTTCCTGTTCCAGTCGCGTATGGTTCGCGGGAAGAACGACTGTCTGAAAGCCTCCGTGCGCGCTCTAATCTCTCTAATTTTACATTCGTGATCTCCTCGGGAGGTATAAGTAGGGGGAAGCAATGTATTCGATACCTCATCCAGAAACGCACCCTCTCGAAACCTGGCGAGCAAGCTACACCGCGATGCAGAGCGCCTCTCTTGCAGAGTCTGCCACTTGAGTTTATTAAACATCTCCGTAACGCTATCACGGTTACCAATTAACCCTGTGACGAAACGCGCCGCTCTTCTTTGGATCTTCTCTATCTCCTCCGTCAAACCGATCTGGTACGGATCCCACACTGATGAGCAATACTCCAGTATAGGTCGAACGAGTGTTTTGTAAGCCACCTCCTTTGTTGATGGACTACATTTTCTAAGCACTCTCCCAATGAATCTCAACCTGGTACCCGCCTTACCAACAATTAATTTTTTATGATCATTCCACTTCAAATCGTTCCGCACGCATACTCCCAGATATTTTACAGAAGTAACTGCTACCAGTGTTTGTTCCGCTATCATATAATCATACAATAAAGGATCCTTCTTTCTATGTATTCGCAATACATTACATTTGTCTATGTTAAGGGTCAGTTGCCACTCCCTGCACCAAGTGCCTATCCGCTGCAGATCTTCCTGCATTTCGCTACAATTTTCTAATGCTGCAACTTCTCTGTATACTACAGCATCATCCGCGAAAAGCCGCATGGAACTTCCGACACTATCTACTAGGTCATTTATATATATTGTGAAAAGCAATGGTCCCATAACACTCCCCTGTGGCACGCCGGAGGTTACTTTAACGTCTGTAGACGTCTCTCCATTGATAACAACATGCTGTGTTCTGTTTGCTAAAAACTCTTCAATCCAGCCACACAGCTGGTCTGATATTCCGTAGGCTCTTACTTTGTTTATCAGGCGACAGTGCGGAACTGTATCGAACGCCTTCCGGAAGTCAAGAAAAATAGCATCTACCTGGAAGCCTGTATCTAATATTTTCTGGGTCTCATGAACAAATAAAGCGAGTTGGGTCTCACACGATCGCTGTTTCCGGAATCCATGTTGATTCCTACATAGTAGATTCTGGGTTTCCAAAAACGACATGATACTCGAGCAAAAAACATGTTCTAAAATTCTACAACAGATCGACGTCAGAGCTATAGGTCTATAGTTTTGCGCATCTGCTCGACGGCCCTTCTTGAAGACTGGGACTATCTGTGCTCTTTTCCAATCATTTGGAACCCTCCGTTCCTCTAGAGACTTGCGGTACACGGCTGTTAGAAGGGGGGCAAGTTCTTTCGCGTACTCTGCGTCGAATCGAATTGGTATCCCGTCAGCTCCAGTGGACTTTCCTCTATTGAGTGATTCCAGTTGCTTTTCTCGTCAGTGATGGTGCTGCATTCTCACTCGAGGGTACAATGAACGTTCACAACCTGCATAAGGTGGCGGATGTGAATCCACATGCTACACGTACACAAGCGTCACAACGCAAATATACTGTTAACGTGTGCGCAGGCATCGTCGGAGATTGTGTAATTGGGCCATACATTATACTGGAACGACTTGATGGTCGTGCGCGTCTCGTATTGCTGCAAGAGGTTCTGCCGCACACACTGAATGGTATTTCCATGCCTATTCGCCGCCGCAATCGATTTCAGCGCGACGGAGCCCCTGCGCATTTCAGCGGTGGGCCAGTCGCATAGCCATCACTATCAACAGATCTGCCCCCAATCGATTTTTTTCCCTCTGGGGGTAACTGAAGGGGGCCTTGTGTATGAAATACCTGTTACATTCTCCTTTCCTACCGCACTTCTCACAAGCTCGCTCCATTTCCCCATTTCATATCGCTTTGCAACGTTACGTCCAGACATTTAAACGACTTGACTACGTCAAGCGGGACACTACTAATATTGTGTCCGAAGATTACAGGTTTGTTTTTCCTATTCACCCGCATTAACTTACATTTTTCCACATGTAGAGCTAGCTGCCATTCGTCACACCAACTATAAACTTTATCTAAGTCGTCTTGTACCTTCGTCCAGTCACTCAGATTCGAAATCCTATCGTGTGAAGCACAGTACCGCCAGCAGCAATCCCCCCACCCTGTCCTCCACTGGCCAGCAGTGGCCCTAACACGCTTTCCTGGGGCACTCATCTATATCTACATCTACATGGATACTCTGGAAATCACATTTAAGTGCCTGGCAGAGGGTTAATCGAACCACCTTCACAATTATCTATTATTCCAATCTCGTATAGCGCGCGGAAAGAATGAACATCTGTATCTTTACGTACGAGCTCTGATTTCCCGTATTTTATCGTGGTGATCGTTCCTCCCTATACAGGACGGTGTCAACAAAATATTTTCACATTCGGAGGAGAAAGTTGGTGATTGGAATTTCGTGAGAAGATTCCGTCGCAACGAAAAACGCCTTTCTTTTAATGATGTCCAGTCCAAATCCTGTATCAATTCTATGACACTCTGTCCCATAATTCGATCTGGTAAGGATCCCACACTCTAAAACAGGACGGACAAGCGTAATGTAGGCAGTCTCCTTAGTAGGCCTATTACATTTTCTAAGTGTCCTTCCAATAAAACGCAGTCTTTGGTTAGCCTTCCCCACAACATTATATATGTGTTCCTTCCAATTTAAGTTGTTCCTAATTGCAAATCCTTGGTATTTAGTTGAATTTACGGCTTTTAGATTAGACTGATTTATCTTGTAACTGAAGTTTAACGAGTTCCTTTTAGCACTCACGTGGATGACCTCACACTTTTCGTTATTTACGGTTCTAGGCGCTCAGTCCGGAACCACGCGATTGCTACGGTCGCAGGTTCGAATCCTGCCTCAGGCATGGATGTGTGTGATGTCCTTAGGTTAGTTAGATTTAAGTCTAGGGGACTGATGACCACAGATGTTAAGTCCCATAGTGCTCAGAGCCATTTGAACAATTTTTTTTCGTTATTTAGGATCAACTGCCACTTTTCGCACCATTAAGATATCTTTTCTAAATCGTTTTGCAATTTGTTTTGATCTTCTGATGACTTTATTAGTCGATAAACGATGGCGTCATCTGCAAACAACCGAAGACGGCTGCTCAGATTGTCTCCCAAATCGTTTATGTAGATAAGGAACAGCAAAGGGCCTATAACACTACCCTGGGGAACGCCAGAATTCACTTCTGTTTTACTCGATGACTTTCCGTCAATTACTACGAACTGTGACCTCTCTGAGAGGAAATCACAAATCCAGTCACACAACTGAGACGATATTCCATAAGCACGCAATTTCACTACAAGCCGCTTGTGTGGTACAGTGTCAAAATCCTTCCGGAAATCCAGAAATACGCAATAGATTTGAAATCCCTTGTCAATAGCACGAAACACTTCATGTGAATAAAGAGCTAGTTGTGTTTCACAGGAACGATGTTTCCTAAACCCATGTTGACTGTCTGTCAATAGGCCGATTTCTTCGAGATAATTCATAATGTGCGAACACAATATATGTTCCAGATTCCTGCTGCATATCGACGTTAACGATATGGGCCTGTAATTTAGTGGATTACTCCTACTACCTATCTTGAATATTGGTTGACCTGTGCAACTTTCCAGTCTTTGGGTATCATTACGATATCTTTGATTCTAATGAACACTCGCCGTCGGGGACAACGTACTATGTTCTATTACTTACTAAGCCATCGAGTCATTATATATCTGTGAACGTATTCCATATGCTCGTGCCTTCGTTAACAGCCTACAATGTGATATTGTGTCAAACGCTTTCCGGAAATATAGGAATAGGGAATCTCCCTATTCCCTTCATCCATAGTTCTCAGTACATCGTGTGAGAAAAATCCAAGTTGAGTTGCGCACGAGCGATGCTTTCCAAAACCATGCTGATTCACGGATATAAGCTTCTCAATCTGAAGAAAGTTTATTATATTCGAACTCATAATATGTTTAAGGGTTCTGTAGCAAACCGAAGTTAGGGATATTGGTCTATAATTTTGCTGGTCCGTTCATTTAACCTTCTTATACACTGGAGTCATCTGGGCTTTTTCCCTGTTTGTTGGGATTTTGTGCTGGGCGAGAGATTCTCGATAAATGCAAGCTAGATAAGAGGCCAATAGCGTAGAGTACTATTTGTAGTGGGATTCCATCTGGACCCGCTGATTTATTTGCTTTCAAACCTCTCAGATGTTTCTCTACGTCAGGGATGCTTATTACTATGTCGTCCATACGGGAGTCTTTCTGAAGGTCAAACGACGATATATTTGTACGAGTCTTCTATGTGAATGATTTGGAAAATTGGAAAGTTGTGGTAATTTCTATGGGACCAAACTGCTGAGGTCATCGGTCCCTAGGCTTACACACGACTTAATCTAACGTAAATTAACACTAAGGAGAACATCCACACCCATGCCACAGGGAGGACTCGAACGTTTGACGGAGGCAGCTGCGCGAACCGTGGCAAGGAGCCTTAAGAGTGCACGGCTACCCCACGCGGCATGAATGATTTCTTGAAAGTGAAATTTATAACTTTGGCGTTCGTTTTGCTGTCTTTAACTGCCACACCAGACTGGTCGACAAAGGAGTGAATGGAAGCCTTAAAACCACTTAGCGATTTTACATAGACTCAGAACTTTCTCGGGTTCTCTGTGAGATCTTTTGCTAAGGTGTAACGGTGGTAGTTGTTGTATGCTTCGCGCATAGATCTCTTCACAGGCGGAAGAATCCCTACTAAACTTTTCTTGTCGTCATTTGTGTATTCGCTTTTGAACCGAGAGTGCAAGAGCCTCTGCTTCTTCAGCAACCTCCGAATTTCGTTATTAATCCATGAATGGTGTTTTCCCACTTTTATCTGCTTACCTGGCACATAACTCTTCAGACAACGATTTACATCTGAGTGAACTGACGTCAGTTATTCTGGTAAGCTAGAAGTAGGGGAGTTATGGGCAAAGTTTAAACTTCTGCTTCCAGCTTACCAGAATAAGTGACGTCAGTTCAGTATGCTAGTGAGATGTAAACAACTGCTTACCTGCTCTACCTAGCAAAAACATCCTGCTAGCCTTCTTAACTGACTTATTAACTTTGTAACCGTAGTTGCTATAATGACATTATGTTCGCTAACCCCCGTTTTATACTGACATTGTCAATAAGGTCCGTCCTATTTATAGCTAAAAGGTCTAGGATATTTCCACTGCTTGTGAGCTGCCGAGACAGCTGCTCAAGACAGTTCTCAGAAAACATGTTCAAAAGTATTTCGGATAACTGTCTGTCTGTACACCCCAAAGTGAATCCATAGACAGCCAAGACGGAACTCGGTAGGTTAAAGTCGCCTCCTATTTGTATTCTGTGATATGGGTGTTTACGCGCTACTAACCATCGGAATCCTCGGTACAAAAATAAACTTGTACTGTCTTCGCTTATTTTGTTTCACAACTCGCAGTATTTCTCGGTTCAGTAGTTATAACGGCCCTTAAAAATTACATTCTTTCACCGAAAAAGTCTGCATTTAGCGGAATAACATTGCAGAAAATGAAGTTTGGCATAATAACCATATGGCAAAACACTCTCCTCTTTATGTGCTATCATTTGCCAAAATCTCATTTCGATAGCTCAAACCGTTTATGAAATGTGAAGAATGTTATGGATATCTCATTCTGACCCTATCGCTTTGTCGCTCGATCGCAGATGCATGTACGTCAGATGAATTTCTCGAGATTGGTGACAGATATAGACCTCCACCCAAGTCTACAGAAAAATTCAATATGCCAGTTAAACTTCATAAGCAGCAACATATTATGTAGTATGCACCAAACGCAAAATCATAACGACACCTGCATTTCATTGCAAACTTTTTCTGATTTCGACTAGTGTCTTAATTAAATGCAAATGTGAGAAGAACTATGGCCATTAACGATAAGCTGCACATGTCATCATTAAGCTGACATATAAAGCTATACGTGACGCAAAAATGAAATTTTTACTGAATAGTTTTCGAAAAGTCGATTGGGTAAGACTGCAGAACGTGCACTTCAATTCTGTGTTCGCCGACCGACCGAAAGCACTTAGACCATGTCGGCAACCGTATTCTGCGTGGATTCTAGACCCGGATGGTCTTTGTGACCCCCGGTTCCTATGTGAATACTTAACCTTGTCGTATGCCCGATGTGCCATGTCAGATGCAAACGTTTTCTTTTTAATCATCTTAAATTCTTTTCCCCGGTTCTAACATTTAGCGCATTTGTAACACTTTTTCCTTGTTTACTGCCGTATTTTAAACTACATGTAACACCTGTTCTATGACGTTTAGCACAAAGCGCAATTTCTGTTCACTTTCGGCTGCCACTGCTGCATCATCAGTTAATCGCATTTTGATAATATGATAAAGAATAGCAATGCTCCGCGAATGCCAAAGCCAATTGAATATGCTACAACTTATAGCGCCACAACAAAGTCCGAAGTACGACCTCATTTGTATTTTGAATGTGTTTCTCCACTCCGTTTGCAGAACACACAGTCGTTCCACAGTGTTCTTATACATGCCAGTCGGTTCGCAGCGCTGTAGTAACGGAGTTTCAGAAAAACTGTGGTTGTTTCGTGACTCATTACCCAGGCCCCTGTCATTGGCGATAAACTAAACGTCGCAGCTCGAGACCTCAAGCTAGCTTCCAGTAATCCGTTCCCGACGGTTCGTGGTGACACACCGCCAGTGACCACTGGTTGACTTCAGTTGTTGTCAATCGTCAATTCGATGGAGCCAGTCGAACAGCGCTACGGTCTTCTCGTAGAGTAATCATTCCAGAAAGAGCTGTGCCTGCTCTTCTTGCTGCAATGTTGCCGTGTGTCTATCTTGGTACCTTTCGTTCTGCAGTCGATTCACCTCTGACAACTGTCTGCGCGATCCATCGACATGTTTCTCGTATGCCCCTCATGTCAAATATTCGACCTTCATGAAAATTCGAAAAACAGTGATAAGAACCATGTTCCATGTGCTCGCAGCATGCCGTGTTGCAGTTTCCACCTGAAAAGTTCCAGTAACTTTAGACACATCCTATAGCCAGCACGTGCTCACACGATTCCTAATTTGAAAGAATGGCTTTCTTCTTGCTGAAAATATGCTAAAATAAAGACATGGTTTAGTCACCTTATTCCACAGTTATGGGAACACTGGAGTATCAGTTTGGAAGCATTCAGTCATCGTGAAGCATTTTTTTCTTCCGCCTGTGTAGAAGTCAATAACACATCCAGTAAGTGGAAAGCATGTTTGTTGAAATAACTTCTTCCGGTCGGTAGAACCCACATACTCGCATCTTCCGTGCCTGAAAAGTATAATTACCGTGCACTTTGTGTACACGACGATTATAATGAATCTGTCCTCTGAGTGAGTTGTGCAATGAGCATCAGTTCAAGGGCATGTGACATTCTACAGACTAGGCATAGGAATGAATCACTTTATGTTTGGTTTTGATGAAAGTTCAACCTCATCATGTGTAAGCGAGAGTTTTACATAGGATGAGTCTCATTTTCATTGAATTAGAGCTATTGTTCTTTGCCTAAAATATGTTTGTAAAATGTGAGTCTACTCTCATTCTCGAGAATAGTGATGTGAAGATCCAAAAGTAACTAGAGTGAATCGATAGACTAATAATACTAAGTACAGAAAACCATTTTGGTTTCAGATTTCCATGAATTTTCACCACTCTAGGTCAGCAAGAAATGAAGATACGTGTATAAAAACAGTAAATGGTAAATTATTACAAAGCTCTAGATGAATGAAATAACTGAAGAAAGCATGCATTTAATCGTCAAGTAACTGCTATTATGTGAACGCGATTTTCACTGATAGTAGCGAGGTTTTTTATTTACAAGTATTCATTTTCTCATGTTCATTTGCTAACTCGTACAACCAACAAAACAGTAAACGTTTGTAAGACTATGTTTTACTGAAAAACAAAATGTAGAGCAGGAAAACAAAATAAAGAGACTGCTCGAAGAGAATAGCAAATAACGTACGCATCCTGAACCTAACGAAAATTTTGGATGGTCACTTCTGACGAAAATGTTGTTCAGTCGAGGAGCTGAGGTACAGCTCAGATTTTATCACCCAGAAGTTCTTAAAACACTCCTTTTATAGTCAGTTGGTAAAGGTACATGACAAAAATGTTCAAGAAAGCATGCGTCGAAATTAATACCACTAGTTCTACATCGTAGTCTATTGGACGAGTGGACTTACATTACCCATCGTAATGGTGATTGAACTTCGTGTCTGTGGACTGAGTTGCTTGAAGAAATAAAGGTATTTGCCACTTTTTTACAGCTTCATTTATGTCTAAATGAGCTCCTGGCAATCAGACGACTTCAGCTACTATAGTTCATTCATACCTTGGTCAGAAAAACGTTCTTATCGACTGCTTTTCGAAGGCTTCAACTACCCCTTGCAGTGGCTGGTTGCAGTGTTTTACACTGAAGAGCCAAAGAAACTGGCACACCTGCCTAATATCGTGTAGGGCCCCCGCGAGCATGCAGAAGTGCCTCAACACAACGTAGCATGGACTCGACTAATGTCTGAAGTAGTGCTGGAGGGAACTGACACCGTGAGAATACGAGGAGTGGGAGGGGAGGGGGGCGGGTGGTATCTTCTGAACAGCACGTTGCAAGGCATCCCAGATATGCTCAATAATGTTCATGTCTGGGGAGTTTGGTGGCCAGTGGAAGTGTTTAAACTCAGAAGGGTGTTCCTGGAGCCACTCTGTAGCAGTTCTGAACGTGTGGGGTGTCGCACTGTCCTGCTGGGATTGGGGGGTGGGTGGTATCTTCTGAACAGCACGTTGCAAGGCATCCCAGATATGCTCAATAATGTTCATGTCTGGGGAGTTTGGTGGCCAGTGGAAGTGTTTAAACTCAGAAGGGTGTTCCTGGAGCCACTCTGTAGCAGTTCTGAACGTGTGGGGTGTCGCACTGTCCTGCTGGGATTGGGGGGCGGGTGGTATCTTCTGAACAGCACGTTGCAAGGCATCCCAGATATGCTCAATAATGTTCATGTCTGGGGAGTTTGGTGGCCAGTGGAAGTGTTTAAACTCAGAAGGGTGTTCCTGGAGCCACTCTGTAGCAGTTCTGAACGTGTGGGGTGTCGCACTGTCCTGCTGGGATTGGGGGGCGGGTGGTATCTTCTGAACAGCACGTTGCAAGGCATCCCAGATATGCTCAATAATGTTCATGTCTGGGGAGTTTGGTGGCCAGTGGAAGTGTTTAAACTCAGAAGGGTGTTCCTGGAGCCACTCTGTAGCAGTTCTGAACGTGTGGGGTGTCGCACTGTCCTGCTGGGATTGGGGGGCGGGTGGTATCTTCTGAACAGCACGTTGCAAGGCATCCCAGATATGCTCAATAATGTTCATGTCTGGGGAGTTTGGTGGCCAGTGGAAGTGTTTAAACTCAGAAGGGTGTTCCTGGAGCCACTCTGTAGCAGTTCTGAACGTGTGGGGTGTCGCACTGTCCTGCTGGGATTGGGGGGCGGGTGGTATCTTCTGAACAGCACGTTGCAAGGCATCCCAGATATGCTCAATAATGTTCATGTCTGGGGAGTTTGGTGGCCAGTGGAAGTGTTTAAACTCAGAAGGGTGTTCCTGGAGCCACTCTGTAGCAGTTCTGAACGTGTGGGGTGTCGCACTGTCCTGCTGGGATTGGGGGGCGGGTGGTATCTTCTGAACAGCACGTTGCAAGGCATCCCAGATATGCTCAATAATGTTCATGTCTGGGGAGTTTGGTGGCCAGTGGAAGTGTTTAAACTCAGAAGGGTGTTCCTGAAGCCACTCTGTAGCAGTTCTGAACGTGTGGGGTGTCGCACTGTCCTGCTGGGATTGGGGGGCGGGTGGTATCTTCTGAACAGCACGTTGCAAGGCATCCCAGATATGCTCAATAATGTTCATGTCTGGGGAGTTTGGTGGCCAGTGGAAGTGTTTAAACTCAGAAGGGTGTTCCTGGAGCCACTCTGTAGCAGTTCTGAACGTGTGGGGTGTCGCACTGTCCTGCTGGGATTGGGGGGCGGGTGGTATCTTCTGAACAGCACGTTGCAAGGCATCCCAGATATGCTCAATAATGTTCATGTCTGGGGAGTTTGGTGGCCAGTGGAAGTGTTTAAACTCAGAAGGGTGTTCCTGGAGCCACTCTGTAGCAGTTCTGAACGTGTGGGGTGTCGCACTGTCCTGCTGGGATTGGGGGGCGGGTGGTATCTTCTGAACAGCACGTTGCAAGGCATCCCAGATATGCTCAATAATGTTCATGTCTGGGGAGTTTGGTGGCCAGTGGAAGTGTTTAAACTCAGAAGGGTGTTCCTGGAGCCACTCTGTAGCAGTTCTGAACGTGTGGGGTGTCGCACTGTCCTGCTGGGATTGGGGGGCGGGTGGTATCTTCTGAACAGCACGTTGCAAGGCATCCCAGATATGCTCAATAATGTTCATGTCTGGGGAGTTTGGTGGCCAGTGGAAGTGTTTAAACTCAGAAGGGTGTTCCTGGAGCCACTCTGTAGCAGTTCTGAACGTGTGGGGTGTCGCACTGTCCTGCTGGGATTGGGGGGCGGGTGGTATCTTCTGAACAGCACGTTGCAAGGCATCCCAGATATGCTCAATAATGTTCATGTCTGGGGAGTTTGGTGGCCAGTGGAAGTGTTTAAACTCAGAAGGGTGTTCCTGGAGCCACTCTGTAGCAGTTCTGAACGTGTGGGGTGTCGCACTGTCCTGCTGGGATTGGGGGGCGGGTGGTATCTTCTGAACAGCACGTTGCAAGGCATCCCAGATATGCTCAATAATGTTCATGTCTGGGGAGTTTGGTGGCCAGTGGAAGTGTTTAAACTCAGAAGGGTGTTCCTGGAGCCACTCTGTAGCAGTTCTGAACGTGTGGGGTGTCGCACTGTCCTGCTGGGATTGCCCAAGTCCGTCAGAATGTGCAATAGACATGAAGTGATGCTCACGTACGTGTCACCTGTCAGAGTCGCAGCGATGTTGGAGATTTGATGTTTTACCGGTCTCCCGATATTCGCAGTACACTCGTGAAACGGTCGTAAGGGAAAATCCCCACTTCATCGCTACCTCGGAGATGCTGTGTCCCATCGCTCGTGCGTAGACTGTAACACCACGTTCAAATTCACTTATATCTTTATAACCTGCCATTGTAGCAGCAGTAACCGATCTAACAACTGCGCCGGACATTTGTCTTCTATAGACTGCACTCTGCCTGTTTACATATCTCTGTATTTGAAGACGCATGCCTATAACAGTTTCTTTGCCGCTTCAGTCTAGTAAAGGAATTTAAGATGTTGTCCTGTTACTGATAAAGGGAGACAGTTACAAGAGTTAGTGACAGAGGTCACGAACGCGAAAGTGAAAGCTGCGGTGCGCCTGCCGCGGCGTAAATATTTGTACTGGAGAGGCGAGGCCCCGGTGGAGCTTACGGACGCACAGCTCCGCTTTAACTTTGAGCGGGGCTTCGCTTGCGCGCCGCCGCGAATGCGTAATGACCGGCAGAACGGCGCGTTCAAGGGGGTCAGGGAACGGACGGCGGCGGCAGGGCACATTCAAATCGTTGCGTTGTCGGCCCAATTTCACTACGATGTATTGGCGTAGCGGAAGACGGTTTATTGTTCTGTCACCGAAACGCTGTAGTATGAGTATATCCTGCACACATCCGTTCGCGAGTGGTCTTTTTAACCTTCCTACTACCACTACTGTCAATATAAGCCCGTAAGTACAATGCAAACTTACATCTCCCTTGTTTTCAAAACTATTATTTACGAAATACATTACGTTTGTCCGTCTTAATCAATAGTAGCAAATGAGGTTTTATTCATTTTTATATTTACAAGACATTAAAATTTATTCCTGTCTTTTTCAGTGACATCTAAACCTCCAGATGACAGGTCGGTACCAAGCGTTGTGCACTGACAGAATATCAACTAGAACTGCTATATAGCTTGTGCTATGTGTTGTCGTCCAAGAGGAAGTGCCTGACACTGGTAAGTAATACCTGACATACGGAGTACAGGAAGACAGTGCCTGTGAGCGTCTGTCGTATAGAGCTCTTGTGGGGAAGTTAATAGAAGCTTTACTTTGTCGCCGGCCGAAGTGGCCGTGCGGTTAAAGGCGCTGCAGTCTGGAACCGCAAGACCGCTACGGTCGCAGGTTCGAATCCTGCCTCGGGCATGGATGTTTGTGATGTCCTTAGGTTAGTTAGGTTTAACTAGTTCTAAGTTCTAGGGGACTAATGACCTCAGCAGTTGAGTCCCATAGTGCTCAGAGCCATTTGAACCATTTTTTTTTTACTTTGTCGTACCAAGCGTGCCGGCTTCGAGACCCGGTCAAGTCAGTTTTTATACTGTAGCACGTGCGGAAATGTTAAATAGGATATGTTCCTGACATGTAAATGGACTGTTCGGAGTTTATACCTGTGTTGTACTGGCTTTCTGGCTCATTTTTATTTGTTTCGAAATGAGCGGTTTTCTCCGCAACTTCACTTTCTTTCGACTAGCAGACTTATTGGCTACTCTCAGTTCGACCATCATCGGGTCGCCTCCATTACATGTTTTGTGTAGTAAGCAGAACCGTCTCTGAAAATTGAGATCCCTTCTTCTTAAGGACCTGAGGATGTCTATTACATTAGAACATCAACTAAAATAAGGTTTTCGAAATCTAATTTCTGTAGCCTTTGCGTGTTTTAGACAAATATGACCACATTTATACCAAATTTAGTCACTTTTCTAGGATGTGTATTGCGGGTTCGCTGAATTCGTTCTAAGTTACCTTAGTTCAATCTAAATTTCCCGAATTCATTTTAGCAAACACGAGGTTTGTTTTTGATATTATGTTACCCTGAGCTCCCTTCGCACTACGTTGCACACCGCCGGAATGTGGTTTTTAATATCCACAGAGCCATATTTTTTTCCCTATTTCAGTCAGTATTTGTCTTAAATTTAGAAAGCCTATACACTGCTAAATGGGCTCAGGTTCTTAGTACACGTCTGTCAATCAATAAGTTGGAAATTGGAAATTTGTAGTAAGTTCCTATGGGACTAAATTGCTGAGTTCTCGGTCCCTAAGCTTACACAATACTTAATCTAACTTAAGCTAACTTACGCTAAGGACCACACACACATACCCATGTCCGAGGGAGGAATCGAACCTCCGACGGCGGGAGCTGCGCAAACCGTGGCAAGGCGCCTGAGACCGCTCGGCTACCCCGCGCGACAATCAATAAGTGTCTTTCTTCTTTCAAAATATTTATCGAGTGAGGTAACAGCCGATCATATTCACAAATATGTCGTAACACCCTTTTCCCGTATAGCGTATTAAGGGTCTCCTGGATAGTGTATTGGGGGTTACTAAAACTTTTTACAAAATTTGCGCCGGCCGCTGTGGCCGAGCGGTTCTAGGCGCTTCAGTCCGGAACCGCGCTGCTGCTACGGTCGCAAGTTCGAATCCTGCCTCAGGCATGGATGTGTGTGATGTCCTTAGGTTAGTTACGTTTAAGTAGTTCTAAGGCTAGTGAACTGATGACCTCAGACGTAAAGTCCATAGTGCTTAGAGCCATTTGAACAAAATTTGCACTAGTAGACACCTACTAATTTATTTGAAACTGGCTAATAAATGCATGGAAACTTTGTCCCCGGTGGGCTTCCGTTCTGTTTCGTGAATGATATTCGCTGGTGCCGAAAATTAAAGCAACAAACGGAAATTTTGCAAGGTTGCGTTTATTTTGCCACAAAACAGTATAAACATGTGATAGTAAAGTAGAAACAATGTAAAGGATGCAGAACTTAATCAATTGCGGCTTGCGTAACGGTAGACAAAAATGTTCTTTGTTTCTTTCCAGCTTAACGGATTTGCTCACACATTGTGACAACTGGTTAATGTGCTCGGTATGGGGTGTGACCATCTCTGGGATCAACACAGGCCTGACAACGACGGGGCATGCTGCGACTGGCGTCATCAATCTAATGTTGAAGTAATAACGCCCATTCCTCCTGCAGAGCTGCTCACAAGTCTTGGAGAGTGGTTAATGGATGCTGACGTGATGCAGTCCGTCCCCCTAGTGCATCCCAGACATATTCTATGGCATGCAAATCGGGAGAGTGAGCAGACCATGCTATGCGTACAGTATCTTCCGTTTCCAAACTATTAGAAAAAATTAATCTTGATAATATTCTGCATTCAGTGAGTGTCAGTAATAAGAAGTATATCTACATCAACTGATAAAAACACCTACTCGACCATCTGTGTACTGGTTAACCGAGATTATTGCATTATGACATTTACATACTATAGTTTCGCTGTTTTATGTCCTATGTCCTCTTTAATTAATAACGATGGGTGCGTTATACAGCATTTGTTGTGAAAGGGCAGATATATTCTAATAGTCTAAGTCGGGGTAGTGTGTTCGAACCATGCACAGTTTGTTACATTTTAGTCAAACCTGGTGCAGAGGCTTTATGTTTAAGATTTTCAACATTTCTATACGTTATTTGTTTTAAGATGTAACTACGTTGGTCTTTTATCTTTGGCAGTCATGGTCTCAATTAGACATGCGCAATGTTCCCCGCCATGTTGATTTGCAGTGCGTTATCTAGTCCTACTTAGTTTCACGTGAGCTCCCGAGGCCCACCGCACGGCGGTCATGGAGACGAGACGCACGCCAGAGCTTAAGTCTTGGTGTTGACTTGAAACGTCCCCTTAGAAAAATTTATGAGTTATTGTGCTGATAATCCCCTTACGTTATTTGATTTTCAAACAGCTGAGCAGAACTGAGCGTACTCAGACATTTCGCTCTTTACTTATTCTGATCACCACTAAACTGACACACAATATTTTTAGCGCAACGCAATCTAATTTTCAAAAATCCCTACAAAACAATGGCCCTGACTAACAATAACCTATATCTTTCATGAATCACTTACCTCACAAAAATCTTCGTTACTCGAACTACTGCAATACAGCGAGCGCCACTACGCCACCTAAATAAAAGATTCTAACTACTGAAGGCACTAACTACTGATAGGCATAGTTAGCTAATGAAAGATTTTGATAGAGAACAAACAATGTATTTACCTTAATAGTGTTCAAAAATCATAATATATATATTAGTTCATGACATCCAGTCTTACAAATTTACTGTCTCTGATTGACACACGGCCAGATCATCCGCTCTCAAGACTCCGCCATCTCTCTCCCCACATCCACCACTGCTGGCGGCTCACCTCCAACCGCGCAACGCTACGCGCTGTTAACAGAAAACTGCCCAACACTACAATGGCAAATTCCAACAATGCAAACCAGCCACAGACTGCAGACAGCACAGCCAGTGATTTTCATACAGAGCGCTACGTGACGTTACCAATAAAAAAACCTAAACAGCCTACTTACAGACTTAGTACTTATGTACCGCATTTTTAAAATGTGACTACGCCTATTCAGGGTGTTTTAGTTTTATTTCTATACCATGCCCTCTTAGACAATTTATAAATTCCGGTATATCTTCTGAAGAAGGCTCAATTATTTGGGCTAAAACCTAGGTAAAGGTTGGTTTCATTACCGCAATCGAGGCTGATTGTTTCTTATACATTAGATTATCACGATTGCTGACTGTGCTGCAATGTTGAAAGTACAAAAATATACCTTGTTTGTCACGTTGGATTGATAGCACAACCTGTTGTCTGGTGCAGCAGGCTGAACGGGTCCCGTGAAGCTTGACAGGCTTAGGGAAACCCGAGCTGGTCTGCTTTAACCACTGAGCTTAAGTACACATGCACTCTTGTGTCTCTGGTGCGGCAGGTTGAGCTGGTTTAATGGTTGCGGCAGAGATCTGGGCAGGCAGGCTGGAAGGGGAATTTGTACACCTCTGATGCAGGAGTCCATCCAGTGCAGTGGCTGTCGAGTGGTGGCGTGCCAGTCACTGCGTATCCCATGGTCTGATGTTTTGAGTGGGCGTGACATCTCGAGGACATGCTGGCCAGGGCTATAGTCGAACACCCTCTGCACCGGAGTAGCTCAGGTTACCACGGCCAACATGCGGTGTTGCGTTATCTTGCTGAAAGGTAATGTGACACAGAACTGGAAGACAGAACACCACCACCGGCCTTAATACGTCCTAAATGTAACACCTAGTGTCCAGATTATGGTTATGCAAATCAGAGGTGTTGTACAAACATCGACACGCCGTACCATCACTGGGTCCTCATGACAGTGATGAATGGAATCTGGCAGCAATCTCAGAGGCTCCACATCTGCATGCTTCCATTGTGATGCAGTAAGCAAAACCAAGACTTGGTGTGGCGATAAGAGGACCATCGGCCTCCCTCTACTACTAATATTGCCAAATACAATAATTAAATTGCCGACCCCATGAAGATGCAGGGTAAAGGATAGGAAGAATATAAAGAGTTATGATTTGTACACAAATAGAATACTGAAAAACGGCACGCTTTCTTTGGATCCAAACGGGTTTAGACAGTGAAAAGGATTTTAAACAGCCCACCTGCTCTGCGTCAGGATAGGTTTCTCATCTGGATAGCGATTTTCGCGAGAAGTGCATTTGTTTCAAATGATCAACACAGTATATACCAACTCAAACTGAAAAGCATTTTGTCTCAAATTAAAATAAACCCTAAATATAAACTGGCTATGACATTTCCTTTTCAACGCCAATATCCAAGCTGTGAACTTCATTTGCAATATCCGTTACATGACAATTTACCGCATTCAGGACGGTTCCTGTGAATTAAACCCCTCATCAACTTCACGTTAATCGAATAGAAATTGCTTAGGAGTATTTGGAACAGTGAGTGAATTATAGCAACCAGCACACGCTTAACTTGGTGGCTCTACAGGATGTAATCGTCGAGTGGCTTCAGGTGGCCCTGACCCACCTGAGAAAACTTGCTAGCTGTCTCCCTTGGAAAACTGAGGTCACTGTCAGGGATACAGGCAGTGTTACAGGATGACAGAGTCATGTCTGCTGCGGATGACAAATATTTTGTGAGTGAGCTTACAGTGTGAGACTCTTACGTTTATATATTCATTTTCTGGTAACTCGTTGTGAAAACACAAACTAATACTGTAAACAACAGTTTTTTTCCGAACGAGATCGTGTGAATTGTCTGTGTTGGCCTGGCTAAAACTCCCACCCAGATCTTCAGAATGAGCTACAATGTCGGATGCCTACCAGGTGCATTTTCAGTGCATCGGGAGAATGAAACCAATTTCTGATTTCAGATCATCTGAACGTAACAGAACACTTTTTCTGGAGATCGAGTTCAATAACTTTAGAAAAAAGATGGATCCAAGGGGACTCTTCAATCAATAAACTAGTTTCAGTCTAGGACACAAATTTATTCGAGATGGGAGTACTGACAATCCGTGCTCGTGGTCAATAGTTAGGGTAATGGAGGTGGTTGCGGCCTTCAGTTCTATTACGACGATTAGCACGGGTCGAGAGTAGAGGGTTGGCGTCACCTCTAAACCAACAGTCCATGCTCCAATCCTGTTTACTGACCCGAATGAATGCCAGCGTTAAGTTTTGTAGAAGTACAACGTTTGTGTCTGACCAGGACTCGACCACGCTGTGGGCACGTGACACAAATAGCCTGCCTTTCAGAACCAAGGCAGTTCCGTCCAGTTAAAGTTGCTGACAAGAGACGCCTTGAGCCCTATGCTGAAACTGCTAGCGAAAGCACGCCATCGGTTTTAGCCAAAAGTGTGCGTGGGATAGAGGTCACGAATGTGGACAGTGGAGGATTCTGCAGTGCAGAACAAAGTTTCTTCTCTAACTTGTGATCCAGACCTCGAGCAGAATAGACGTGTTTTTGGAAAGAGGAGCCTCTGGCTCTGCGTTCCATGACCGGCTACTGCCATCAATTAACACGAACCGCCTCCCCTTCCGTCGTCCATTTCAATTAGTTGTTCAACCTCCTAAACTGGCCTGAACCTGGTAACTTCCAACCCTAGGCGCGCCCTTTGTATACCATCCACTGAAATATTTTCTCTTTATTTTACCTAATTTCCTGGTCTGCCATTTAAGGAGGGAAACCATATTCGGAGGTTGTTTGACACTGATTTTTTGGGATTGTTTTGGGTGGGAAGAATTAATTAGAATTTAATCAAATTTTGACCATTTAATTAATATTTCGAAGAGTTTTTGCGAATTTGTTTGAATAATTTCAGCCAAAACTAACAAAGGTACGCTGTGATGTCCGCTGGAGGATGTGAGTATAGTTCTCCAATTGCGTGCACTGTAGCCATTCCGATTTTCATGCGAAATCAAAGAGGTTTTGATTTTATATTAATAACCTATTTCCTAAGAACATGAACCTTAATACAAGTGAAATAACGAAAATTAGAAATGTTGCAGGAGTTGGAACAATTTACTTCGATTTTCACGATTTTTACTCTAATTATGCAAAAAAACCTTAAAATCGTAATATCATGTCACAAGTTGGTTAATATATTTCGTGATTTTATAAAGAATCATACTATCAGTTTTCATAATGATCGGTTTTATACTCCTTGTGTTAGACTACACGCCAATGTGAAACAAAAACCATTACGAGATAAACGCGTTTGTAAAATAAACTCTCGGAAACCAGAAATTCAAGGAAGTTAAAAATAATGTAAAATGCTTACCGATTAAGTTGCGATTCCAGCACCATATAGTAATCCATCTGCCTCATAGGCTTCGTTTTGCGCTTGCAGCAGTGCTTTCCGAGCTTTCCGACCTTCCTTCGATTCTGCCGGCTCACGCGCTGGTTATCCATTTGTTCGCCATAATTGAAGCTTTGCGTGCCTACCACTATTCCTGCCTCGTCCATGACCATCAGAAGGGATGAATTTCCTTCACTGAATAAGCCCGCTGCTAAATACGATGCTAATTCAATGACTTTTAGTCCGGAGTGCAAGTGTTTAGGAACTAATCGCCAAATAGTGGAATTAAAACTTTCATTTGCGTTTTGTGTGTGGCCACCTAAACATCTCTCCAGTAATTCATCCATCGATAAATCTTCGTGCCTGTATCCGATGTGCACTCGTTCTATGCTCATAAAATCCCAACGAATGTGAATTTCGCTTTGAAATTTTGTCATCGTATTCCTGAATAGTTAAGCTAACGATTTATGCAATAAAAAAATCGGGGTTCTTGAAGCTCCTAATATGATTGCCTCCCTGCACCCCCCCCCCCCCTTTATGGGGCGACGTTGATGAAAAATACACACTATTTCAAAAATGCACCAAATCCACAGTTTTGGAGATATGACAATGAAATTTTGTACCACGCTTTACATGAAAGCAACACAATTACATATAAAATCCTTTGATTATATATATTCAACTTTTTTTGAATGAAATTTGAAGTTTTATTTTCAAAAAATAATGTATGTTCCTTTTTCTCAGAAAGTATTTGAGAGATTTCTACAAAAATTTCTCTGTTGCATCTCTTTATATGTCGTAAGCTTCTCTCATGAGGTTTTTGGAATAGGTGAAATAGGAGAATTTTCACAATTTTTTAAGTATAATTCCACAAGTAAAATTTTAATTCATGCAAAATTCCAGGCACTTTGTCCCATATCTCAGCTTGCCATCAGAATTTCAAAATTTGCTCTTGAGACAACGTTTATTAGGTTTACAGAAATATGTGTACAAAATTTCATAACTCTAGAATGTGAGGAAAAGGTACATAAACTTTAAAACACAAACTTTTCAGGAAACGCAATTTAAAGTTCAACCTAACTTTTTTCCTTATTTCACTTTTTCAGAAGGCACCACATTTGCACTATGGATCGTCTTTCCCTTCAAGGCTTCTCCTCTGGTTTCTTATTGTCTGTCTTCTTTCCTTTACCAGGTCTTCAACCGACTTTTCACCTGCAGAGACGCACTGTAAATCTATTTTTCTCAGGATGTCTTGAGTAAAATTTCCTACCTTGAAGCCCATTCTTCCTATCATTAAATTCAATAACTGCGTCACAAGTTGCAATTCTGACAACTGTAGCAGATACAAATGAGTAATACACAGAACCGTTGTTCACTGTGCTGATACTGAAGTGCTGCTTCAAAACGTGGGCGTGACAGGGAGGCCGCGT
This sequence comes from Schistocerca serialis cubense, assembly GCF_023864345.2. Taxonomy (NCBI): domain Eukaryota; kingdom Metazoa; phylum Arthropoda; class Insecta; order Orthoptera; family Acrididae; genus Schistocerca; species Schistocerca serialis. Next base: position 792,803,222 of record NC_064639.1, on the reverse strand, counting down.
CAGAGTTTTAATTAATTTTCAGGCACTTCGGATGCGATTTGAACACTGAAACTTTGGAAACTTATTGTCCATGAGTTGTACTAACAAATAAAAAGTAAATCGAAAAATGACGTTTTTCGTCAATTTGATCAACAGCAGCTCTGGATGCCCACTTACAAGTCCTGACCGCTGGACCTCGTGTACGTCGTCGTCTTAAGCAAAATTCAACAAGCTGCTTCCCTCTCCATCTCCATGTACAGTATTTAACATAAAATAAAAATGAGGTCCAGAAAGTGTGTAATTTTATTTTTAAGGTGAAGCAGTGAGTGTTCCGAGCGTTCCTTGTAGCGGTACGCCTGTTCCGCACAGCCGTTACGGCCCGCGGGGTTAGCTCTCGCAGCCGCTGGCCTCCTCACGCGGAGGATTGTCGCTTCCGCAATTACCGCCGCGGTTGTGGATTTCCGACGAGCCATTAAACGCTACAGGCGACAGAGATGAAGCGATCTGGAAGGCTTCCGGAGCACTTGTAGAGACGCTGCCGGCAATTTGTCAGCCAGGCAGATAAGTGAGGGGGAGGGGGCAGTGGAGGGGGGAGGGGGGGGGGGAGCCGTGGGAGGCGCCGACATATCGAGCGCGACGACCAGAGGCTGCCGTGCGGTCGCAGGCAACAGGCTGCGCTTCCGGCAGGCTCTGGTTTCTGCGTACCAGGGGAGCGTCATCCTAGCGATAGGCAATCAGTCGTTCCAAGAACGGCACGTATGTCGGCGTTTCAAAAGACTGCTGCTCCCAGTAACAATGACCGGACTACAGCCAAACACAAAGTATGTGTGCGAAGGGGTATTCGTAACATTTTAATTATCATCTGGATTGTGTGAACCATGACATTACGCTACAGAAATTACAATTCTGTGGTATAAATAGAACAGCATATGAGTGGTTTAAGTCGTATCTACAGAACAAGAAGCAAAAAGTTTATTTATATGTTTAAGTGATTTAAGGAAGTTTGACACTTCATCTAACTGAGGTAAAATTACATAAGGTGTTCCACAGAGTTTCTGCTCTTGATATACGTGAATGACCTCCCTTCTGTGTGGTTGTGAAACCTGGGCAGCTTCAGCTACAACGGAAGAACAAAAGTTCTCCCTTCCCACCCTGCTGGGAGACGCCCAAAAGGGACGACCGAGGACGCGATGGAAGGACTGAGTACTGGCAATACTCAGAATAGTGGAACTGACAGAGGTAGAAGATAAGGCTGGGGACCGATAGTGACGGACCGCCACCTGCAATAAATGTCTCCTGTACTTGACTCTGACTGACTGGTGTTCTTTTTTTTTTAATGTATACCTTATACCTTCGCAAATTTTAAAATGTGCAGTTTGTTGTATTGTTTTTATATTGTGGTTTGTACCGTTTTTTATTCTGCTGTAGGCCTTAAAGGCCCAGGGATGTACGTGCAGGTACTGTGATCATTGGTAGTTTAGTATGCGTTCCCTTCAGTGTGTAGGAGTTTTTTCTCTACATCTAACGGTCTCTACATCTAACGGTCTTGCCGTAAACACGTCACATAATTTATTATCTGATGTTTTCTGCACAGCCGTAACTGCACCACCAAGTGGTTTACACCCGTCGTTATAGACTTACCTCTTTGAATCCACGCGCCAACACTTCAACACCTCACGGGCTGAACAGGGGAAGATACGCATTGTGGAATGCTTTTGCCAAATGCACGTGGGGGTACTAAATAACCTAAGAACATGCTGCTCCTAATACTTATAATTATTACTCTGCAAATGAAGTAAATACTGTTATAATGTCGTTTAGTGCCCTGTAGTCAGTCAGTGACGATTCTGTCCGTGCAGTTTGTCGGTTTTATTCATTTTCACCCTGGAGGATAACAAGGAAAACTCCGTGAGGCTACTCCCCAATGATTTTGTATAGTCGAAATTCCAGAATCAGGAAACTGAAGGGAAATACAGAAACATATGCAGAAAACAGACGGTGGATTTCAGAACTGGCAACGAACATTTTTAACGTATTCATCTTCACATAAAATCTAAATTTATGTCCAAACAACGGAAGAAATGTGTCAGAGTTACAGTCCTCATTATTTGAACACAAGTTCAGCTTTTATGTAAAAAGTAATCAATTAATGTATTCGCTACAATTACGTTATGTGCATCAGTAAGGATTAGGCAGTGAAATAATGCCCTCAACAAAACCATGAACGCAAGGCAGTAGCATACCTTGCAGAGAGCCGCATTTTTCACGGCTGCAGGCTTGGATAATAGGCCCCCAGCGTAAAGAGGAGAACTCGTGGTCTGCCGCTGGCGAATGCAAAGTGCTTACAAAGTTGCGACCTTCACAGTTCTTGTCAGCAATGGCGTGCACCGTCCAACCGCAAGGTCCCTCGAAGAAAACAACATATCTCTGAAATGCTGTGAGGCGTGAGCACCAGACAACAAGACGAAACATTCAGTTACCACAGACAGCATTCGTTAGTCCCGGAACATTTCGCGTGACCTTACAAAACAATAGCTCCACCCGCCCACGGTGTCTGGTTTTTTGACTTGTGTTTACAAATATATACAGCATGTTTTCTCAGAGCTTCCTGTGCATGGTGTCACAAAGCTCTTCCTGGTGTCACGGGCCACATAACTGGAGGCTGGTAACAGCCGAAACCGGTAGTCTTTAATAAATGACGTTGTGGTAGAAACGCCGGCCGTTATGGCCGAGCGGTTCTAGGCGCTTCAGTCTGGAACCGCGTGACCACTACGGTCGCAGGTTCGAATCCTGCCTCGGGCATGGATGTGTGTGATGTCCTTAGGTTAGTTAGGTTTAAGTAGTTCTAAGTTCTAGGGGACTGATGACCTCAGATGTTAAGTCCCGTAGTGCTCAGAGCCATTTGAACCATTTTTTTGTGATAGAAACGAATTTTATTTACTGCAATTGTTAATAAATGCCACGCACTGGTCAGAATCGATGAGCTTAAATAGAGAATTTTACTTAATCCTTACATAATTAAATCTCATTTTACACATACATAAATAATTAGGCATATTGCACTTTCAGTAACAAGTTTTTTAAGCTGATTTATTTTGAAAATTGGTCTTGTTGGAAACAACTGTCCCACAAACCTAACGGATTTCATGTTTTCTTCTTAAACTAGGAGTGCTAAAATTAATTAGTACCGAAACACATTTATTCTTATGACCATCAGAAACATGCAATATCGCATAAAAATTGTCATTATATAATTAAAATACGGCTTTGACATATCACATAGTTTTTTTACATACTATAAAGTTTAATGGGGCATATACATCGCGCTACAAGTAACTGATGCACAAACCAAGATTACTTTTTAATGTAGAACTGTTTGAAAGCAATGTCTTTAATTAAATGACGCACAGTTACATACATCATGTCATGGCTGTGAAATTGTATGGACGTAAGATGTGTCATGGCTGCTAGGAAAAGAAAGAACCTTCATTATGTACAACAGCGCACATGCATATAAATCAGAATGGAGCGAGCGTAATTGTCAACACACAGAGACCAATGTATTCCAACGAAGGAAGGACGTTCCAAGAATTAGGGAAGATACAGGAGAAAGTGACGCTACCAGAGAAACTTGTCAAAGAGCACTGAAAAATCGGTAAAATCTATATAAGCAGCTGGTGTAGAGAGCCAAGGGAGGCATTACCACGAAGCAGTCGAGGAAGATGGAGTAACGGAAAGTGTTTGACATTGTGCCCTAATGGTTATATTACTGATGATACCGCCGCTAAGGCGGAATTATTAAATTTGGAGGAAAGAAGTTCCGTTCTGATGAAGACGTACGCCACGAGGTGCATGAGTGGTTGCGCGGACTACCAAAAGAATTTTTTTCTAAAGGAAGTTATGCACTTTGTAAGTGCTGGAGGACTTGCATTGAGCGTGGGGGAGATTATGTTGAAAAGTGATACAGCTTTGTACCACTTCTGCACAATAAATAATATTTTAAAAAATATTTAAGGTTTTCGTTTGACTCACCCTCGTATAATATGAAGATCTCGGCTATAAACAATGATGAGGGGCCATTGGTTGTTTTGAGAAATTGCGCAATGAAGTTTCAATAAAATCTCAGAATATAAGACGAAAAAAATGACATCATGAAGGAATTATCCGAATGGGGCGGAAATCGGTATATACAATGTATAGATAGAGGAAAGCAGGTGATTGCAATTTTAGAAAAATTGAATGATTTTTTCAAGAGAACGAACTTCACAAATTCGGCAAGTCAGTAAAGTGTTGGTCCATGTCTGGCCCTTATACAACCTATTCGGCTTGGCATTTTTTGAGAGGGTTGTTGGATGTCCTCTTGATGAATATCGAGCCACACTGGGTCCACTGGCACGTTAGATCGTCAAAATTCTGAGCTGGTTGGAGGACTCTGCCAATAACGCTCCAAAATGAAGGTACGGTTTGACAAGCACAAAGACAAGCAGAAACTCCTGTCGTTAGCCGGCAGACATCATCTTGCTGAAATGTAAGCCCAGGCTGGCTTGCCATGAATGGCAACAAAACGGGACTTAGAATATCGTGCACGTATCTATGTGCCGCAGATGACAACCAAAGGAGTCCTGTTATGAAAAGAAATGGCACTTCTGGTTGTCAGGCAGTAAGAGTGGAGGCAGTCAGGTTGGTATCGCACCGCTGTAGAGGGCGTCTCTGGATACGTCTTCACTGCTCATCGAGTTCAGTTCGAAAAGGGACTCATCACTGAAGACAATTCTACTCCAGTCATTGAAATTCCAGGCCGAAGACTTGTCTGGAGACGCCCTGAACGTGGTGGGATATCAGTGAGACTGTGGCCCACCAGATGGCCCAACAACCAGGAGCGATGATCTTTGGTGCCATTTCTTTTCATAATAGCATCTCTTCATCCTCAGGACCATTACGTAACAGAGGTACGTCGATATAATATAGGTCCCGTTCTGTTGGCCTTGATGGCAAGCTATCAAATGGTTCAAATGGCTCTGAGCACTATGGGACTTAACATCTGAGGTCAGAAGTCCCCTAGACTTAGAACTACTTAAACCTAACTAACCTAAGGACATCACACACATCCATTCCCGAGGCATAATTCGAACCTGCGACCACAGCGGTCGCGCGGTTCCGGACTGAAGCGCCTAGAACCGCTCGGCCACCGTGGCCGGCGGCAAGCTATCCTGGGCTTTTATTTCAGCATATGTAGAGAACGTGTGGAGTATTATGGGTAGGCCGGCCGCGGTGGTCTCGCGGTTCTAGGCGCGCAGTCCGGAACCGCGCGACTGCTACGGTCGCAGGTTCGAATCCTGCCTCGGGCTTGGATGTGTGTGATGTCCTTAGGTTAGTTAGGTTTAAGTAGTTCTAAGTTCTAGGGGACTGATGACCACAGCTGTTAAGTCCCATAGTGCTCAGAGCCATTTGCACCATATTATGGGTAGGGTCCTCCAATCGGTTCGGAATTTTGACGATCTAACACGACAATTTGACAGAATTAAGTCCGATTTTCCTCAAGAGTACATCCAACAACTCGTCCAGTCAGTACTAAGGCGAACAGCTGCTTGCATAAGGGCCAGAGGTGGACGAACCCGTTGTTTACTTGCTAATTTTATAAAGCTCTTTTTCTTAAACAAAGCATACAGTTTTTCTGAATCTGTAATGATTTGTTTGTCTATACATGTATATCACATCTATCGATTTCCGTCCCATTCGGATAATTCCTTCCTTGTGCGTAGTTTTTTTTGTCTTAAAATATATTTCAAGTACAGCCATTGTGATTCCTTTATTTAGGTAAATCGCTGTTCCCAAATATTTCAATACTAACGAGACGTTTTTAAAATCATAAATTCCATCCAATATTTTATTCTTAAAAGTATGTCAGCCCGAATGTAGCATTGTTTATTTACAAAATGAGCATTGATATCCCACTGTTTACTTGCTGGGTGAGTTAACGACAGATTACTTTGAAACTCTTCAAAAATACAATTTGAAAAGGGCCTATTTGTTTCATTTTATGATATTAAAATGTGCATTACTAATTTTTACAATAATTAAGTATAACAACCTTATAAACCGCTCTATGATTCAGTCAGAATATAAAAATAATTACATAGTCGTCTTACTACAGCACGTAACAATGTTACCGATAGCCCTTAACATTTCTACCAACACACTGTCAAGTAAATTCACGTAAACAATGGGCAGGGACACGAACATCGTTTACTTATTTAAATAATTATTCATATTTATCTCATTAGCGACCACTTTTAATGCTGCTTTGCGTTCGGAAACATATTCAGGATCTCTATCTGAACGATACTTATCCACATCATTCTCGGATTGGTAGAAATTGTCCCTGAAATGCATTTTCTGGTACTAACACCGCACATGTTGCTATAACTGGCAGCCGTCTTCTTGGCACTTACCACTGTTAACATCGAAGCCTCATGCCAAAGTCGCCAGTAGTGAGAATATGAAATTAACAAGGGAAGAAAGGACGATTAGAGGTTAACGTTCCATCGAGAGACCGGTCATTAGAGACGGAGCACAAGCTCGGATTATGAAAAGATGCAGATGGAAATCGGTCTTGAATCATCTCGACATTTACCTGTAGCGATTTGGCGAAATCACATTAAACTTAAATCTGAGTTGCCGGACTTGGATTTGAAACGTCGTCCTCCCGCACGCGAACCCAGCTTGCTAACCATTGCCGGTCGGGATGGCCGAGCGGTTATAGGCGCTACAGTCTAGAACCGCGAGACCGCTACGGTCGCAGGTTCGAATCCTGCCTCGGGCATGGATGTGTGTGATGTCCTTAGGTTAGTTAGGTTTAAGTAGTTCTACGTTATAGGGGACTGATGACCTCAGAAGTTAAGTCCCATAGTGCACAGAGCCATTTTGAAGCGGAAGGACATATCAGTCTCATCTAATATCATCTTAATGTGATCACACACATTCTCACTTGCCAGTCATAATGTCTACTGAACGGCTATAACATATACTTCCCGCCGGCCACTGTGTCCAAGCGGTTCTAGGCGCTTCAGTCCGGAACCGAGCTGCTGCTACGGTCGCAGGTTCGAATCCTGCCTCGGGCATGGATGAGTGTGATGTCCTTAGCTTAGTTAGGTTTAATTAGTTCTAAGTCTAGGGGAATAATGACCTAAGATGTTAAGTTCGATGGTGCTTAGATCCATTTGAACCATATACTTCCTCACTGTTCGATGTGCAGGTCTTTTACTTGGTTTGAGTCTCCATTTGTTACTTCAACAGGCACATAGTCTTTGGTGGCGAGACCAAGCTTGTGGGCGTCTTTGAAAGAAAGGCGCCGCTGAGTTAGATGTTTGTATAACATTTCAATGACTGGCAATTTGTTTTCAGCCTCATTCAGTACTACTTGTTGTGGTGGGAGAGCTGTACGCAAAATGAACTGATGTTTTCTCGCCACACGTGAACACGTGATTATGAATCTAGTTCGGCTTTTGATACTGTATGGGCTGTATCGATCAAATATCAAGTATATGTCTGAGTCTTTGAGCTTGCTTTCTACAGAATGAGTAACCCTTTGAACAAGATTGTCACATTTGTAGCGATTGTCCAGCGTACAGGACATCCATCAATGACAACTGTGTTCGGGGATGGCTGGAGTCTCTTGCGTGGTTGAATTGCCAGTAGTTAATTTTGCGGTGAATCTCATCAGACCATCATATCTGAAGAGGGAAGTCTGGAAGGGTGCCTGTTCATGGTTCAACAGCTCTGTAGCATCAGTTGATCTAGAAGACATCAAGTTAGTCAGCTTTGAGTAAATCATGACATATCGAATAAGAACTCTGTACCAACCTTCACTTTTTTATTCATGACAGATTGCGGTAAGAACTTTCTCGGGATGGCGTTGTGGAACACTTCTGGTTATATTCCTTCGAATATCTGCATCTCCTTGCCTCCGATGGAAACTGCTTAGTCCACGTTGATTTTAGAAAATGCATCACTGCCTCTCATAATGTTCATTATTCCAACAGGATGTTGATGACGATCTAGAGGAATCAATGCACCGAGATAATGCCTTACAGTTTTTCCTTCGTCAGCATGGTCAAATTCCTTCCTAGCTGCAGTCTCTCCCCGGTGATTTGTGACCTAACATTTGACAACCCTTTTGTTGCGTGTATCAAGCATAATCTGCTTAAAAGTATTTTTGTGTTGATCACGATCAACTGCCCCGCATAATTTAACTGCTTTCCACCGATCAGGATGCTTGTCGTCTCTTTCCGTTAAGCATTGCATGCCACAAAATACATGCTGAGGAAAATCGAAAACCGGAAGTTCGGAACGGCGACATTTTTCCAGTGTTTCACTCCCATATTCTCCAACAATTTTATGTTTCTTTAATATTTTTTTTTTGGAAACTTTGTGATATACTATTTTGAAGTATACGTTGACACACAACCTTTATGAGAAAGAATTGTCATATCTGAATCAGTCTGCAACTGCTCGTGGATGTCATAGCGCACAGCGTCCCCTCCCTTCTTATTCGCAGTAATAATCGATTGGTTTCTCTTGGCGCTTGCAGTAACCAAAAATTCTGATTCTGACTGGCGTGGGAAATCTGGAGCATTTTTAAATAGCTCTCAGACATCTTTCCAATTCTTCACAATATCCTGTCTGTAAAAGAAAAAGGTATCATTTAAGAAACATGAGCAAATAACGAGAGTTCTACTGTAAACGAAGGGAAACTCTTAAAGAAATACGTTAGCTGTATTGTACTGTCTACCTAAAATTTCCCAGCTGTGGCAAAGTTGCACCACCCCAGATTTTGTTTACTTGCACACTTCCTGAATGGATCCGGTGATAAAACTTTGTGTGTAACTCATTACCACGTCCTAGGCTTCTGCCAAAGGACTATAGGGCGGAATAGCTGTTGTGTACGTTCAGTCCGTCTGTTGTTGTATCTAGCCTCAACTGGCTAAAACCAGTCAAAGTCCGTACTGGCGAGTTCAAGATGAAAAGACGTTATGGCCTCTTGTGAAACAAAGACGACAGACTCATTTGAAAGAGAATTACTTCCCCTTCGCGCCTCACCTTCATATGAAAATGTTTAAAAGTATGCCCAAGGACAAAAGTTCTTGTTTTTAGTAACGATTTGAGGAAGTACTACGTGCTCTGTGACCGATAACTGATCATGAAATCTGACCTAAGCAATACAGCGGAACATTGACAATATTTTTTTATGAAAGAAATGAAGAGCATTGAAAATTTACTTTTATCCTTGCAGGCCCGATTTAGTACTGTCAGCGTGGTGCACCTGCGTCTGAGACAAAAACCTGGGCACATCCCAGGGACGAAAAATCATGAAATGCTGCTCAGTGGACGTAAATATTACCAAGAATTAGATTTAGATCACGAACTACTTTAACAACGTTAGGTGAATATGATGTGGTGCGGAAGATGTTGCTAAAAGAAATGTATGTTTGAAGAAAGAGAGAGACAAAATGTATAAAAGCAAACAAGACGTTTTTATGCAGATTCTTTTTGCATACGGGAAGGAGAGGAAATCACGTAGCATAAACAATACGGATACATCGTTCTCAAACGTGTAAATGAACAAAATTTGATGGACTTTCCCTGATTGAATGTCACGTGTAAACACTGTTTATGGATGAGTAAATGTCAAGCAGCAGGTAAAAACCTAGATGAAATACAATATGTAGTTACTTTTGTGGAATTGGTCAGAACAAACAATACAACGGCAAGGAGTTTAAAGATGTGGATTAGGTACACGCTTCTGGAAATCTCTTTCTTATGAAAACCGTAATTCGTTATAGAGTGTATACAGAGACATGCAAGGAAAGTAAAGACTGGAGAAGGTTCCTGGAATACTGGATGGCTAATACTCCGATTTGTGGAAGGAAAGAGGATAAGGGGAGAATACTTCAAAAGCTTCAACGAGAAACCGTGATTCAGAGTTATTGGTTGGGACTATTTCGTGAAGTACCCTTGTGTCAGCCGTATTCTTTTCCTTTTGTTACGTAATATGTGGATATAATTTCAATTTTTGGGCGACTGCCGTTGGCATCTGCTACAGTAACTAGCATCTGAATAGAAAATCTCAAGCTTTCAATGACTGTTACACGTGTAGAATTATATATGGCTATTGTGATGTAACTCTGTTGAATTCTACGCTCTTACTGTGAAAAAGATAAGTGGAGAGTTCTTCGAAAGCTGAAGCGAGAAACCATGATACAGCGTCTTTTGTTGGGACTTTTTCACTAAGTTTCTTTCTGTCAACCGCATTCTTTTTCTTATGTCGCGGAAAATGTGGATATGATTTCGGTTTTTGGGTTACTACCTTTGCATCTCCGACAGTAACTAGCAAATGAATAGAAAATTTCAAGCTTTCAATGACTGTGATATGTATAGAATTCTGGATGGCTTTTTTGATGCAATTCTATTGAATTGTACGCTCTTACTATAAATCAGAGATGGAATGCTATCGCTCATTCGATATCAAACCGACTGCCTCAGAGGTTCATCACAATGTAAATTTTCACGTCGCAAGAGTTGGTTTTGATGTAACGTAACACACACTTCCAGCTACACTCTAATATCGCTCGAAAGTATCCTTCCCTTTTCACTTCAATCTTTTAACTTACATTCTCTGTATCAATTTTCTTCGTGTAACTCGAATTTTCCTACATCGAATCCCTTACAGAAATTATCCCCCATATCACTATCATTCACTGGAGATCAAAACAGCCTGTTATTCACAGTGACTTAATGGATTTTATGAGTGATAGCTACCATGAACTAATCCTGCAAATACCAAAATGAGGCCACTGCTCAACTTAATTTTCGACACTTTCTTTAAAAAGAATTCCCAGGCAACTGAGGTATCACAGACGATGTACGAGGCGTAAATACCGCGATACACTTAGTTTGTTTAACCTAAAATCTGATGTTTTAATTAAAACGTAGATATAAGTTCAATGGTAACTTTGTAAAAACTTTGCCTGGGGCAAAATCTAGTTTGCGACACGTAAACTATGAATGAAATGCATGAAATGCAAGCTTTCTAGGTTTTTTCTGTATATGACATTGTTGAGTGTCTCATTTTTGTATGATTCTATCCCTCCAATCCCAATGTGAACGAAGTGAAAACTGATAATTCACAAGTTGCCAGTACTTTTAAAAATCAATTTCTAAACGTAGCAACAAACACAGGATTAAATGGTTTAGTTGAAGAAGCAACAGAATATATTACAAATGTCATTACACAGAACTTTGAACAATAAGAAATACCACTAACATCTTTACTGAAATTAATCAGTTATACAAATTCTAAAAAACACAAGAGCATGTGAGAGTGATGGAATTTCAGACAGAATTCTGAAGAGTTGTAATGTCCTGATGTACGCAGGGTATCATTGGCACAGGGAATTTTACCCTGACAAGCTAAAATGTGCAATTACAAACCACTTCATAAGGAAGGTGACAAGACGGACTTTAACATTTATCGTCCACTTTCTGTACTGACATCTTCTTTCAAAATATTCGAAAAAGTATTGTACTCAATTGCAGACTCACACTCAAGTGGAAACAATTCAATTAGCATATCGCGGATTGGATTAAAGAAGAGTTGTTCGACTCAAAATGATATTTATACATTCACTCATCAAGCAGCACAGGTCTTAAATAATAGTATATCGCCAGTTGGTAATTTGTATGACCTCTCCAAGGCCTCAGATTATGTAGATCATGATACTCTCTTAGAAAAACTCAAGTTTTATGGAATCGTTAGTTTTACAAACAGCTGGTGTGAACCACACTTATCAAACAGAATGCAAAAAAATTGTGCTGAATATTGAGACTATGTCACAAAGGTATAAAACTTTAGTGACCGGGGAAAAATCACAAAGGAAGAAGCATAGAGTTCAATTTTGGGTCATCTCCTATTACTTACATATGTGAATGACCTTCCACTTAACATTCAACATGCGAAATTGGTACTTTTTGCAAACGAGTATTATAAGAAATTCCATTAGAGACAAAGAAACATAAGAGCTGGTAAATGATATTTTCCAAAGAATTATTAATTGGTTCTCTAAAAATGGTCTCGCCTAAATTTTGAGGAAACAGATTACATTTGATTTTGTACAACAAACAGAATCGTGTCAACAATTCATGTAGCACATGAAGAAGAGTCAGTAAGTGGGGTAGAATGCTCTAAATTTTTGGATGTACATAATGATGAACTGGAAGACGCATATTACTGAGCTTCTCAAACATTTAAAGTTCAGCTGCTATTGCTCTTCGTACAAATGCAAATCTCCGAAACAACGTATCAACCTACTGATACATTTTGCATATTTCCACTCAATACTGTCGTACGGAATAATTTTCTGGGGTAACTCATCGCTGAGAAAGAAAATACCGATAGCACAAAAGCGAAAAGTAAGAATGTGGTATTCACCCACGGACTTCATCTTGGTAACTCTCCAAGGGGCTAGGTATTTTAACTTCTCTAACACAATACACATACTCGCTAATGAAATTCGTCATAAATAGTCCCCCACAATTTAAGACGAACAGTGATCTTCACACCTAAAACACACCTTCATTACCCATTGCTAAACCGTCAGTGGCTCAGAAAGAAGTTCAATACGCAGCAACAAAAAGTTTCGATCGTATGCCCAGCAACACAAAATGTCTGACAGGTAATGAAGAAAATTTTAAACGTAATTTAAAATCATTTCTCCTGGACAACTTCTTCTATTCCTTTGATACATTCCAATTTAAAACTGATATCCAGTAAAAAAAAAAAGTGTAGTTAGAGGAGTAGGACCAGAAATAATGTGTTCATTGATGTTATCACTAATCAAGTATACATATCCTGCAAACTGACTCGTTCCACATCATTTCGATAAAAGAACCGTTTAAATGATCTACGGAAAATATAAGTAACAAACTAAGTCAATATATTACAAACACGATTTACATGAGAACAGAACCGGTAATCTGTGAGAGTCCCCAAATTTTATTCCAATGCACTGAATCGTGCTGTAAATTGGCGCTCACTTTTATCTTAAAATGTACGAATGAAAACTCGAGTCATTAGACACTTTCTAACGCTGACTTTGCGTTTGGCTGACGCTTCACAAAAGACGTCATAAGCCACATAATAAAAGGAAATGCCTTAGGCTGAAGCGTGGCCGGGGGGGGGGGGGGGGGGGTTTCAGTACTGTACAGTTATTCAGTGAGATAAGGGAAGTGCAGTATGACGATGGCAACAAATAGATGGTGTTATCGATTGAGAGCTTCAGGTAGTACTTTGTATCTTAAATTCTGATAAGCAGTACTGTGGCAATATCGACGACGGCCATATTGAAGTAGAGCGATGTTTTTTATTTAGTGCTGAATAACAGTAAAAAAATATTTCACAAGGTTTCTGACATAAGAAACTCTATCTGCATGCCCAGAAAGAAGGACTACATAAGATATAAGTACGAAGGTCGCCAGGAAAGTAGTGTATCACTTTTTATTCTCAGCTGACAATAAATTTGCGAATGCGAAACGTTACGTATGAATTCTTTGAAGTTTCCTGAGTGCGCGAGTAAAATTTCCGTTTCCTAAGACAGATAATTAGGCTGACTAATGTTTCAATATGACATCTGCAAGCGTTGTACGTTACAAGCACTGTATCGTCGTTGAATTTCCCGATGCGGAGAAAGAAACTGTGGGGAATGTTTACAAACGTTCTTCTGAAGTCCACGGAGGGTCTGCAGTAGACTCGTGTTAAGCTCGTCGTTAGGCACAGAGGGCGCAACCATCAGAAGGCGCTTCAGCGGAGCTCCATTTGCAGCGAACGGAGAGACCGTCCACGGCTGTCACACCTGATGCGTTGCAGCGCTCATTCTGCAGGATCGCATCACAACGACTCAGCAATTTAGTAAAGAAAGCGTGGCTAAAATTATGTTTCTGCCGAAAAGTGTGAGCAAGATGTCTTAGGATGGAACGCAAATCCTACAGAAGAAACATTTGTTCTGAGTTGTTCCAACGTTTTGAAGATGACGACAGGGCTTTCTTGTCCCGGATTGAGGCAGGTGATGAAACCTGAGTTCACCATTTTTAGTCCGAAGCAGAAAAGACAGTCGATGGAAATGCGTCAGCCTCACTCTTCACAAAAGAAAGTATTCGAAGCAAATGCTTGCGCCAGTAAGTTCACGACGAATGTGTGTTGGGACTGTGAGGGTGTGATTCTGATCGATGTGATGCCAAGAAGCAGTGATATTAATTCGGAGCCATACGTGAACACATTAACCACACTCGAGAAGCGCTTCCAGTTGCATCGGTGTCATAACAACCCACAGAGTGCTTTGTTTCAGTGCGATATGGCTCGGCCTCACCAAAGTTGATGACTTCTCCACGCATCACGATAGGTGGTCGGAGCTGGTACCCCATCCGCCCTAAAGCTCCGTTCTTTATCTTGTTTGGGCCATTAAAAGACAACGCACGTGGGAGATATTTTTGAGAACGACGTGGAGATAATTCGCGTAGGGGAGAAATAAGTTCGTGGCTAGAACAAGGACGGGTACCGACACGGCATTCATGTCCTCGTGTCTCACTGTAGGTAGCTGGAAGGAGATTGCATGAATAAACAGCATCATCCCAAAATGGTTCAAATGGCTCTGAGCGCTATGGGACTTAATATCCGAGGTCATCAGTCCCCTAGAGCTTAGAACTACTTAAACCTAACTAACCTAAGGACATCACACAAATCAATGCCCGAGCCAGGAGTCGAACCTGCGACCGTAACGGTCGCGCGGTTGTGGACTGAATCGCCTAGAACTGCTCGGCCATAACGGCCGGCCATCATCCAAGTGTATGTAAGTTTCATTGTGTAGTGCAAATAACTGTTGAAGATAAAAATGCGGGACATTAATTTATGAGCGAACCTTTAAGTTAGATTTACTTTTTATTCCAATAGATGCACTCTGAGGAGATGCTTCAGGATGTAGCACATGTCAGAAAAACTAGAATACACAGTAAAAATTCACAAAGATACACTAATGTACCGTCCCACAAACCGCACGTGAAATGGTCCTCATGGATGTGGAGTAAGTGAAAATAAAATTTTAAACATATTTCACTTAAAAGGTATCGGTAACTTTTCACAAAACATGTAAATGTTTAATACACTGATCATTCTTAAGCTATTGCAGAAATGCGTCATCAAACAGAAAAATCATTTTACAACTTTTAGTTGCAATGATCGCATTACTGCTCTGAATCTGAACAGAAGTCAGCTTCTAGTACTACCCACATTATTTGACATTATTAGTATCATATGGACATCAGTTGCTTCTACTAAGAAGTTTATCAACAGACTGAGGTGACTACCAATACATGCTATGGGCTGTTCTTAAAGTGAATTTTGTTGGTAGTTCAACCTTTTGTTGTTCCTAGCAAGTTATTGAAAATGTGCTTCTGAATAATAGACACCTGTCTGTCCCAAAGTAACTGATTTGAAATCTTTGTGAAGATTATTCTAATTTCTGCTACTGATTCCATGAAATGAGTCGTTGGTGTGAATAAGAGGCATGTTTTTCATAACAAATTTCACCAAACAATAAATGTGTTGAGGAACAGTAGTCAGTACCGCTAGTTTCTTAAACAGGCTTCATCAAGATGTTCTTGAGTTCACATCACGAATAATTCTTCTTGCACCTTTTTGGACCAGGAAAACTTTAGCTTGTCTCAATGAGTTACCCCAAAAGTAACCACTTATGATATTATGGAATGAAAGTACGCATAGTACGCCCATTTTTTTTAAATGTTTGTATCACCTATGTCTGCAACATTCGCAGTGTAAATAGAGATTTATTGAGGCGCTTCTGCAATTCTGAGGTATGCTCCTCCCAGTTGAATTTATTATCAAGCTGCAATGGCAAGAGGTAAATACTGTCAGCTTGTTCCACCTGTATGTCGTTATTTTAGGCGTATGCTGGAGGAAGACGTCTTATGAGCTCTAAGCTGCAGTAATGTATTTTTTCGTAGATTAGTGACAATGAATTGGCTAGCGACTATTTATTGATGTCTATGAAAATTTGGTTAACTTACATTTCTAAGACTATAACTGATTATCTATTTATTGCCATGTTTGTATCATCTGCAGGTAGAACAAACTTGGAATCTGATAATGTTACAGATGAATGGTAACTGATTACACAAGAAAAAGTGGGGGCCTTAAAATTCAAGCTTGTAGGACGTTCTCAGTTGAATGAAGTCTGATAGTTTAATAAAATCTCTTTCCTAATGATACTCTTTGTTTCCTATCGGAGATATTGGATTTTGCACCGTTTCCTGTTACACCGTAATATTCTGATTTACTTAAAAGGATACTGTGATCGTATATCCACAGGAGTTGTGAATTTTAGAGGCTACTTACAGAGGCTCCACTTTACACGAACAATTAAACACTGTAGATATCATGACTATGAGCTTTTTGTTCGCGGAAACAAAGTAATAGACTGACAATACGTCTTCCTGAAAAAAAAGTGAGGCTGAAATCTTAATGAAGGAAAAAAGATTGGAGTTTGACGTCCTGTCGAAGTCGTTACTGACGTAGCACAGGCTCAGCAAGGGGGAAAGCTGGGGAAGCAAGTCGGTCGCGTCCTTTTGAAAGGAACCATCCGGAAATTTGCCTCAAGCGATTTATGGAAATCACGGAAAACCTAAATCTGAATGGCTGGACGAGTATTCGAACCTGCACCCTCCCTAATTCCAGTTTCCTGTGTGCTAATAGCTGCGATAAAATCTCACTGTTTCATGGCAACCTGCATCCTCATCATGAGAACTGAAAGTTGGGCATGTCATTTTGATTTTTGTAAGTTATAGATGTGCACGTCAGAGAGAGAGTTACAATCATTGGTCTTGTTGTGGCACAGTCTTTGCCTCTGCGCAGTCTGATACGTTCTTAGTTGAAATGTTGTAGGTGATGGACATATTCAGTAGCGGTGTGTTGACTTCTGATTGTATCTGTTGAGTGAAGCAAGATTTATTGTAAAGGAGAACGAGGACGAATATGATGTATACATAGGAAGGCGAAAAGAACATAAATCTTGAATAATATTAATTTTTTTCACGAGAAGAAGTCTGGGGTAAGTCTGCAGCAATGCGCAACTAATTTGTCAGCATGATTATTGCCAGTTAGGTAACCAGCACAGAGACGAGGGAAAGGCCACCCTACTTCCCTGAGTCATATCTTAAGATATCATCTGATTAAGCTGTATCGTTTTCATAGAAATTCTCTGTTAACACTATACCTTTTTTAATCACTGTTCACTTTGTTACGCATGGTACTGTTCAGACCAATGTTATGTGTGAAAGTCACGCGAACTTTGAGTCTGTCTTTTTGAATAGGTCCTACATTCTTCATCCTAAAATCGTTGTCTTGGAATACCATTCATAGGAACAGACACTCTCCCCATCCCACAGTTCAAAAAGTGTTTATTAATCATCACCAAATTGCACCATATGGTATGAAACAGTTTGAATATTGTTTGCTGTTTTTCTTTCGAGAAATCTGCAACAATGTTATCAAGACATGAGGTAAGTCGGGATTTCGATTAGTACCAGATATCTGTTTTTACTTCAGTTGCGCATTTAATATTTTCGCAGAAGAAACTGTGTAGTACCATCACTGTGGTGTAGCGGTTAGGATACTAGACTATTGCATGGAGGGTCGGGAGTTCGAAACTCACCTGACGTTTAAATTTTAATTTCTATATTCGGTTCGAGGACATTCTAGAAGTATCCATAGATATCAAGAATCATTGTACTGTAATGTTATGTAACTGTATACAGGGTGTTATAAAAAGGTACGGCCAAACTTTCAGGAAACATTCTTCACACACAAAGAAAGAAAATATGTTATGTGGACATGTGTCCGGAAACGCTTACTTTCCATGTTAGAGCTCATTTTATTACTTCTCTTCAAATCACATTAATCATGGAATGGAAACACACAGCAACAGAACGTACCAGCGTGACTTCAAACACTTTGTTACACGAAATGTTCAAAATGTCCTCCGTTAGCGAGGATACATGCATCCACCCTCCGTCGCATGGAACCCCTGATGCGCTGATGCAGCCCTGGAGAATGGCGTATTGTATCACAGCCGTCCACAATACGAGCACGAAGAGTCTTTACATTTGGTATCGGGGTTGCGTAGACAAGAGCTTTCAAATGCCCCCATAAATGGAAGTCAAGAGGGTTGAGGTCAGGAGAGCGTGGAGGCCATGGAATTGGTCCGCCTCTACCAATCGGTCACCGAATCTGTTGTTGAGAAGCGCACGAACACTTCGACTGAAATGTTCAGGAGTTCCATCGCGCATGAACCACATGTTGTGTCGTAAAGGCACATGTTCTAGCAGCACAGGTAGAGTATCCCGTATGAAATCATGATAATGTGCTCCATTAAGCGTAGGTGGAAGAACATACTGACGAAACTAAAATGAGCTCTAACATGGAAATTAAGCTTTTGAATGCATTACGGGAACAGCAGTGATCAATGTCTTATAAATAATTACTATTAAAAACAGTCTTGATCACGATTTATTTAACAAGGTGACCGGTTTCGACCACTACTGTGGTCATCTTCAGACCGTTGAATAGGAACCTCTTTCTGTTGGATTATGGAAATTAAACGTTTCCGGACACATGTCCACATAACATCTTTTCTTTATTGGTGTGTGAGGAATGTTTCCTGAAAGTTTGGCCGTACCTTTTTATAACACCCTGTATATACCGTATGTGTTCTGACCGGAGGCAGTTCGCTCCGCGCTCTTGTATGTGCAAGTGCTGAATAAACCTTCGTTAAGTGAAGTTAGTGTTCGTCATTCATGTAATGAAACCTTCTTCTACGTGACAATATAACGACAAGTTGTATTCAGACCCGTTACCGTTCCATTCAAATTAGATTCTGTTTAGTCAAAGGTTAGCATACGAATTTACGTTAATAACAATTTTTGGGCACATAGTTTTGCTTATACGTAAACTTTTTATAGAGTGAGAGGTAAATCTGAGCTAAATTTCACACAGAAACACATAGTGGGGAGCTTGCAGAATGAAGAAAGAATAAAAAGTTTTATTTCTTTCGAATACTATCCACTTTTCTAAGTCATTCGGTGACTGGTCGTCTGGCTTGGGGCTTAGAAGATGGTAGAAGAAATATTTGTCGCTTTTCACATGCGTCATCAGTGAGTGACCATGGCCTCGTTTACAAACAAACGATGCTGGTGCTTCATACGTACCATTAACAAAGAAGCATAATCGTTACGTTTGTGATGGTTTCCTCGTTTTCTGCAGCAGCATAGTAGCTCTGGTGCTGTTGACTGTGGCAACGTAATTACCATTGTTAGGCAATTCGAAATGCTGTGTAGCGTGTATTACTTGCTTTGCAATTTTAAACCTGTTAAATAACTGTGTGGCAGCAATGTTGGTTTACAGTGCGTGGCAGCGATGAAACGCAAAATGCTCCCTGTAGGGGATTTAATCTCCATGAATGATACTACAAACAACGTGTCCCTGCCTTCGGATACAGGATATACGTCAAACACAGATACATCAATATTAAACAGCAGATTCACAATAAATTATCGTGTCTCGAAAATGCTATGAATAATAAATTACCTCTGAAAGCAAAATTTAGGAGAAAAAATATCTTAAAGGTGATCGGATTTTATTTCTACATCAAAGGAAAACGAGGTGAAAACAGCAGCACCTTGTTTTATGTGTAATTTATTTTCATTTTAAATCAAGGTACACGATCATTAAACATGCCTGCGGAACCAGCGACGTGTTTCTATCACTGTAACGTATGAAAGCCATATGGTATTTTATCACGGGTGGCGCCTGGATTCCAGGAATGCTGCAGATAGAGACGGATGGGCAGCAGTATTGATGTGGCAACCATCATTGTAAATCATATCGTCACACGCCTGCTACTTTCTGCGTATCAATACTGTGGGTTCGACGTACTCATAACACAAATGGCCGGTGACAACAAGTATGTCGAGCTGTGTTACTGCGTACCGCTGATGTTAAAACTATTTACTTTCACAGTAACTCTGTATTAATAGCTTAAATGAAGTGCTAATAGACGTAATTACGGTTATAACAAACATAAAGGAAAGAGCAACATCGCAATAACATGTGAAATGCTGAATAATTTAAAAAATTATTAAACATTGGCGGCTAGGGGAGACATAAGTACAAGCAACTTTAGCACTAACGTTTCTTCCGTCAAAATACACTATCAGCTCTTACATTTAAAAAGCGTGAATGAAGAACTACGTGATTTTCTTTCCTTAAGTAAACCTAGCGCATATGGCAACACATTACCAAACTGGCCAGAGTTTTTAAGAGAAAAGAAATACTAATACTTATTATTACGACGATCGGAACGATACGATTTTCGGGCATCAGAGCCGGTAAATGATAAAAATTCCGTCAGTAAAACTGATCAGCTACTGTGCTCTCGGCAATATTACTTCAATGTTTAGCTGAACCTATGGAATTCTTATATACGATTTTCGGGCATCAGAGCCGGTAAATGATAAAAATTCCGGCAGTAAAACTGATCAGCTACTGTGCTCTCGGCAATATTACTTCAATGTTTAGCTGAACCTATGGAATTCTTATATATAAAATTCTCTTGTCACAATGTTAGTTGCTCGATCTATTCTGATGTAATTTTACATGTATATTCGGTCGGTCTGAGAATCGGCTGTAATCTGTTTTTCATACCCCTAAGTGATAAGGGCGGTCCACCCCAAAAAAAATTTCTTATGTTTTGGACCTTTTTATGTTTTTATGATGTGGCATTAAAAAATACACGCAACCCTAAATTTTCACCCTTCTACCACCAACCCCTATTTTTAATATCGATGTTAGTAATTTAATAATTTTCAACCCCAGTCGATAACTGATCAATTATCACTTGATCAGTTATCCCCGCCAGGTGTCTATCGCTGATAGTCTTTCACTATTCGATAGATGGGTGATTGAAGAAAACGTACCAAAAAGCAACGACTCGAATATCCCTCTTTGAATCGACGTAACTAGACCGAGAAGTTTAACTACTCGTAGCTAGTATGCGACATACGCCAAAGCGACATTTAGGCCAAGCGCATACTCATCGATTTTTATCGTACGGAAATATACGTACGATAAAATTCTTTTAATGGAGCAAATAAGTTCCTATGCTCTCCTTTGTTCCTCTAAAAGAATTTAATCGTACAATATATAAAAATCGATGCGTGTGCGCTTGGAGTTATCCGTAATGCTGGCGAACATGTTTCGACACGAAATTGCCGCTAAGTTTGTAAGTTCATGGACGAGCCGTGTATCCGCTGCAATTGTTAAATCCGCGCAGTCTACCATAGAAACGCCAGAACTAATAGTGACCGATACTGCCGGATTTCCCCCTAAGCCTTTTCTCACTCCCTACACAGTTTTCGGCCATTATTATTGTTTGTGAAACTTCCTGGCAGATTAAAACTGTGTGCCCGACCGAGACTCGAACTCTGGACCTTTGCCTTTCGCGGGCAAGTGCTCTACCATCTGAGCTACCGAAGCACGACTCACGCCTGGTACTCACAGCTTTACTTCTGCCAGTATCTCGTCTCCTACCTTCCAAACTTTACAGGAACTCTCCTGCGAACCTTGCAGAACTAGCACTCCTGAAAGAAAGGATATGGCGGAGACCTGGCTTAGCCATATCAGCGCACACTCCGCTGCAGAGTGAAAATCTCATTCTGGAAACATCCCCCAGGCTGTGGCTAAGCCATGTCTCCGCAATATCCTTTCTTTCAGGAGTGCTAGTTCTGCAAGGTTCGCAGGAGAGCTTCTGTAAAGTTTGGAAGGTAGGAGACGAGATACTGGCAGAAGTAAAGCTGTGAGTACGGGGCGTAAGTCGTGCTTCGGTAGCTCAGATGGTAGAGCACTTGCCCGCGAAAGGCAAAGGTCCCGAGTTCGAGTCTCGGTCGGGCACACAGTTTTAATCTCCCAGGAAGTTTCATATCAGCGCACACTCCGCTGCAGAGTGAAAATCTCATTGTATTATTGTTTGTGTCACGAGCTCCTGCCAACAACGGCTTATTGAGACACGTATACATTGTGTTACACGTATACATTATTCTTATAGACCAGAGATAATTTATACGGCAAAACAACGTTTGCCGGGTCAGCTATAACATATAAAGATTTTCAGAGGCGCAACGAAGTTCGCCGAGCATAGCTAGTAGTAGTATGAAAAGGACGAACGACATTCATGATGCAGCAGAAAAGGTTAGGGACGAGAATAATAAGTTAAAGAAGTGATTCGCATCTTTCTTAGAATACTCTACTGTGCTTGGATCGTTTGTAGCTGCAAACTGCAAAAATAAGGAGAGTAGAACTGTATTTGATAAGTCATTGTCCTTTTACGTGAAAATTAAACCTAAAACAGTAGAAGCGAATTCCAGGAAAATGCACTGTCCAGTCACGCTAATGCGACAACCTGTCAAAAGCCTGAATAACCGCTTTTGGAGCTCGCAACGCTGCAAAATGTGCAGGAAGAGTGTCATTGAGGTTCTGGGAGGCACCATCAGGGTCGAGTCCAGTACCGTCGCCAGATGCGCTAGGTTTCACGGTTGAGGATCCATGGTGCGATCAGCACGATCGAGATGGTCGCACAGATTCTTGGTTGGGCGGTCTGGGCTCAGTCCGGTGCTCGTCGAACCACTCAGGTACACTGCGAGCTGTGTGACACGTTGCATTGTCCTGCTGGTAGATGCCACCGTGAACACAGTCCCCAAGAATAGTGGCATACCAGTATTGAGCCACTGTGCCTTCCAAAATGACAAGGTCGCCCAGGAGATGTCGCAGGAATATTGCCCAGACAGAAACCCTCCCTCCTCCGGCTTGGACCCATCCGATGATTGTTGCAGGGTGTTTGCTTTCGGATGTCTCGCGTCTGTTGAGTGTAAAATATGATTCATCTGAAAAGGGCCACCTGTCGCCGTTCAGTGGATGTCCAGTTGCGGTATTAGCGTGCAAATTCCAGCCTTCGTCACCGATGAGCAGCAGTCAGTATTGGTGCATGAACCAGGCGACTGCTGCGGAAGCCCATACGCAGTGACGTTCGCCCATGTCATCTATGGCTTGTGGTGCGCCACAGTTGCCTTGGGGCCTGTTGTGGATAGCGCCATTTCGACATGCACAGTACATTTTAACTACGGCGGCACGTGAACCCTTTACTAACTTATCCGTTTTGCAAATGCTCCCACCTTTGACCCGAAAGCCAATGATCATGCCCTTTTGTACATCAAATAAATCGCTCCGTTTCCTCATTACGATAACGGCTACACTCTTTTCCGCGCCTATATCTACATCCACATCAACATGGTTACTCTGCAATTCACACTTAAGCGCCTGGCAGAGGGTTCATCGGACTTCTCTACCATTCCACTCTCGAATGGCGCGTGGGGAAAAGGAACTCCTAAATCTTTCCGTTCGAGCTCTGATTTCTCTTATTTTATTATGATTATCATTTCTCTCTGCGTAGGCGTGTGTCAGCAAAATATTTACGCATTCGGAAGAGAAAGTTGGTGATTGAAGTTTCGTAAATAGATGTCACCGCAAAGAAAACCGCCTTTGTTTCAGTGACTGCCATCGCAACTCGCGTATCATATCAGTGACACTCTCACCCCTATTGCGCGATAACACGAAACGAGCTGCCCTTCTTTGCACTTTTTCGATGTCCTGCGTCAATCCTACCTGGTAAGCATCCCACACCGCGCAGCAATATTCCAGCAGAGGACGGACAAGTGCAATGTAGGCTGTCTCTTTAGTGGGTTTGTCGCATCTTGTAAGTGTTCTGCCAACAAAGCGCAGTCTTTGTTTCGCCTTCCCCACAATATTATCTATGTGGTCTTTCCAATTTCAGTTGCTCGTAATTGTAATTCTTAGGTATTTAGTCGTATTGACAGCGCTTAGATTTGTGTGATTTATCGTATACCCAAAATTTATCAGATTTCCTTTAGTACCCAAGTGGATGACCTCGCACTTTTGTTTGTTTAGTGCTAATTGCCACTTTTCGCACCATACAGAAATACTCTCTAGGTCATTTTGTAATTGGAATTGATCGTCTGATGATTGTACTAGACGGTAAATTACAGCGTCATCTGCAAACAATCTAAGGAGGCTGCTCAGATTATCACTTAGATCATTTATGTAAATCAGGCACAGCAGAGGGCCTATGACAGTACCTTGCGGAACGCCAGATATCACTTCTGTTCTACTCGATGATTTGCCGCCTATCACTACGAACTGTGACCTCTATGAGAGGAAATCACGAATCCAGTCACACAACTGAGACGATACTCCATATGCACGCAATTTGATAAATAGTCGCTTGTGAGGAACGGTATCAAAAGCCTTCTGGAAATCTACTGCGTGTTGTGTTATGTCCTTAGGTTAATTAGGTTTAAGTAGTTCTAAGTTCTAGGGGACTGATGACCATAGATGTTAAGTCCCATAGTGCTCAGACCCATTTGAACCATTTTCTGGAAAGCTAGGAATGTGGAAACGATCTGAGATCCCTTGTCGACAGCACTGATTATTTCATGGGAATAAAGAGCTAACTGTGTTGCACATGCTACATGCTACATTAAATATACTCTCCACTGCTAGTGCAGTGCTGTTGCACTTTGATGCCGAACATAGGTGGTGGGCACATTAATATAACTGGACCGCGTAGTAGCACTGTTCCTCCAATCTTGCTAATTCGAACCTCGATATATCGAATTTCTCAGTAGATCGAAACAGTTTTCCGTTTTATTCAAAAACCTTTCATAAATCGAAGGAATCAGATGTATTTCTCTATACTCAATAAATCGAAGCCACTGTCCTGACAGATCGCAAACATTCTGTAATTCGAAGTTAGCGGCTGTATAAAACTCGGTAATTAGAATTGTTTCATAAGTGATTTATGCATTAGTTTCTACATCCACACATACATCTACATCTATCCTCCGTAAATAATTTTGGTTCGTGGCAGAGGATACTTCACGCTGTACCAGTTATTATGGATTTCTTCCGTTCCAGGTTGGCTGGCTCCTTTGGAGGAGGGGACCAAACAGCAAGGTCTTCGGTCCCATCGGATTAGGGAAGGATGGGGAGGAAGTCGGCCGTGCCCTTCCAAAGGAACCATCCCAACATTCGCCTGAAGCGATTTAGGGAAATCACGGGAAACCTAAATCAGGAGAGCCAGACGCGGCTTTCAACCGTCGTCCTCCCGAACGCGAGTCCAGCGTGCTAACCACTGCGCGACCTCCCTCGGTCTCCCGTTTCATCCACGTGTGGAACTAGAGAAGAGTGACTATATAAATGCCTCTATGCGCGCTGCACTTAATCTAATCTTGTCTTCGTGAGCATTGCAGCTGTAATAGCAGGGGTTTGCAATATGTTCATAGATCCTTAACTTAAAGATGGTTCTTGACACTTTGTAAGTAGAATTTTTCAATGAAATTTTCTCCATTTTACTGTACATAATTATTCATTTAATTCACACAATCGCGATTTAGACATTATGGCCATTATCAAGTGCAAAGTTAAATATAACAAAGAGGCCGACATGGTTAAACGACATGGCACTGTTGAGATAAGATATACGATGTCGAGCCAAAATATTATGACCATTTGATTAATAGTCTGTTTGTCCATCTTTGGAACGAAATACATCGCTGATGCTACACATCGTGGATCCGACAGTTTGTTGATACGTTTGTGGAGATATGTGGCATTAGATGTCCAAGCACAGGTCATGTAATTCGCGTAGGTAACGGACCGCTGACTTGCATACGCTGTGATTCCGCCCGATAGCTACCCAGATGGGTTTCATACGATTAACTCAGGCGAATTTAATCGCTGAGACATTAACGTGAGTTACCTATAATACTCCTTGAACCACTGTAGCACGGTTCTGACTCCGAGACACGGACTGTTACACAGCTGAAAGATGACATCGCCTGCATATATGACGGCTGAAATAGTGTTGTGACATGGATGCGTCATGTCCATGAAATGAAATGAAATGTCGTGTGGCTAGGGCCTCCCGTCGGGTAGACCGTTCGCCTGGTGCAGGTCTTTCAAGTTGACGCCACTTACGCGACCTGCGCGTCGATGGAGATGAAATGATGTTGATTAGGACAACACAACACCCAGTCCCTGAGCGGAGCAAATCTCCGACCCAGCCGGGAATCGAACCCGGGACCTTAGGATCGACATCCCGTCACGCTGACCACTCAGCTACCGGGGCCGGACGTCATGTCCATACAGGGAAAAAGAATTGTAAGCAGGCTTTTCGGGATAATTTGCGTCGATTTTCAAGCGTGTACTACTTCAGTTTCTTCAGCATTTCCAATGCGTCAAACAAACCTGTGACCATTAATGCTACCCTTCTCTGTATACCTTCAATACTGATTGCTACTCCAATTTGTTATGAGTCCCATACACGAGAACAATATTCTAGAATAGATCACACGAGAGTTTTATAAACAATCTCCTTTGTAGATTTATTGCATTTCCCTAGAATTCATCAATAAACCAAAGTCTACCTCATGCTTTATTTACAACTGAAACTACATGATCGTCCTAATTGGTGTCCCTGAAAATTGTTACAACCGGGTATTTGTATGAGTTAACCGATTCCAGTTGTAACTCGTTGATATTGTAGGCATAGAATTACAATTAAGTTTTCTCATTTAGTGAAGTGCACAATTTCACATTTCTGAACGTCTAAATCGAGTTGCCACTCTCTGCACCACTTTGAAATCTTATCCACTTGTGCAGTTTTTTTTTCAGACCATACTTCACAGCTACAGCATCTGTGAAAACAGTGAGCTTACTATTAATAGTGCTTGCAAGGTCGTGAATATACAACATGTGCAGCAAAAGTCCCAACACACTTCCCTAGGAAACATCTGAAGCTATGCTGCACATATCAATGATTGTGTACCAAAGATAATATATTGTGTCCTCTGTAACAATAAATCCTCAGTCTGGTCACAAATTTCGCTTGATACCCCACATGATCGTACTTTCGATGATAATCGTAAGTGTGGTACTGACTCAAATGTTTTTGCATGTCAAAAAATACTGCAACTACCTGTCCGCCTTGATGTCATGCGAGGTCACGTGAGAAAAATGCGAGATGATTTTCACGTGATCAGTGTTCGTTAGTGAGGGGGCCTCATTCACTATAAAAAAAAGTAATATTGTGTTTAAGAAAATTTGTGGAGAAAATGCGAGAGTTGATGGCACAGTTTGTTCGATGTGGAAAAATGAACTAGGAACTCTGCTCGCAAATTACCATGACGCGACGTGTTCATTGCTGATTAAACGGAACATCTGCTTTCAAGGGTGTTCACGGCCGTATGTTGACTTTTCAAGATGAGAAATGCAGTAGTGGAGAAAAAATCAAAGAATGAGTTGTTCCTAGCAGTGACGAGGACAGATCTCCAAATATAAAACCTCTTTTAGTACTTTAATCTACTATTTCCATACGTTTCCAGACTATCAGATAGTTTTATGCATTTTACCACTTCAAGATCATGCGGTTCTAGGCGCTGCAGTCCGGAACCGCGGGACTGCTACGGTCGCAGGTTCGAATCCTGCCTCGGGCATGGATGTGTGTGATGTCCTTAGGTTAGTTAGGTTTAAGTAGTTCTAAGTTCTAGGGGGCTGATGACCTAAGATGTTAAGTCCCATAGTGCTCTGAACCATTTGAACCTCTTCAAGAAATAGGCTTGGATGACGATAGAACTGAATGAGTGGCTGTTGAGCGTGGACAGAGACATGGAAAAACAGAAGTAAAAGAAATCCTGTAAATTCTAGAAAACTGCGTTCACAATAGCCCACCAGTTCTGGATAGTGTAAAACTTCATTTTTTACCGACCAATATTACTTCCAAATCAGCGAATAATTTTGAACTCTTAAACCTTGTATCGCGAAGAAGTCTTGACCATGGCGTTGGACTGCATTGAACATTATCGGAGACCAAATATAACAGTTCTGCCAGCGATAAACAGGGATTAATAAAGCATAAGAGAATATTAACCCGGTGAGGACTTCTAACTGTTTCAGGAATTTTCGATTCAACAAAGAGCCTCAGAACCAGTTGCAACAGAAAAGCGAAGAAATGGACTAGGGTTTCCGCGGTATGGGATACCTTCCTCCCGACTTCTACATCTAGATCTATACTCCGCGAGCCACCTTACGGTGTGTGGCGGAGGGTACTTATTGTACCACTATCCGATCCCCCCTTCCCTGTTCCATTCACGAATTGTGCGTGGGAAGAACGACTGCTTGTAAGTCTCCGTATTTGCTCTAATTTCTCGGATCTCTTCGTTGTGATCATTACGCGAGATATATGTGGGCCGTAGTAATATGTTGCCCATCTCTTCCTGGAATGTGCTCTCTCGTAATTTCGATAATAAACCTCTCCGTATTGCGTAACGCCTTTCTTGAAGTGTCCGCCACTGGAGCTTGTTCAGCATCTCTGTAACGCTCTCGCGCTGACTAAATGTCCCCATGACGAATCGCGCTGCTTTTCGCTGGATCATGTCTATCTCTTCTATTAATCCAACCTGGTAAGGGTCCCATACTGATGAGCAATACTCAAGAATCGGACGAACAAGCGTTTTGTAAGCTACTTCTTTCGTCGATGAGTCACATTTTCTTAGAATTCTTCCTATGAATCTCAACCTGGCGCCTGCTTTTCCCACTATTTGTTTTATGTGATCATTCCACTTCAGATCGCTCCGGATAGTAACTCCTAAGTATTTTACGGTCGTTACCGCTTCCAATGATTTACCACCTATGGCATAATCGTACTGGAATGCATTTCTGCCCCTATGTATGCGCATTATATTACATTTATCTACGTTTAGGGATAGCTGCCAGCTGTCGCACCATGCATTAATCCTCTGCAGGTCCTCCTGGAGTACGTACGAGTCTTCTGATGTTGCTACTTTCTTGTAGACAACCGTGTCATCTGCAAATAGCCTCACGGAGCTACCGATGTTGTCAACTAAGTCATTTATGTATATTGTAAACAATAAAGGTCCTATCACGCTTCCCTGCGGTACTCCCGAAATTAACTCTACATCTGCAGATTTTGAACCGTTAAGAATGACATGTTGTGTTCTTTCTTCTAGGAAATCCTGAATCCAATCACAAACCTGGTCCGATATTCCGTAAGCTCGTATTTTTTTCACTAAACGTAAGTGCGGAACCGTATCAAATGCCTTCCTGAAGTCCAGGAATACGGCATCAATCTGCTCGCCAGTGTCTACGGCACTGTGAATTTCTTGGGCAAATAGGGCGAGCTGAGTTTCACATGATCTCTGTTTGCGGAATCCATGTTGGTTATGATGAAGGAGATTTGTATTATCTAAGAACGTCATAATACGAGAACACAAAACATGTTCCATTATTCTACAACAGATTGACGTAAGCGAAATAGGCCTATAATTATTCGCATCTGATTTATGACCCTTCTTGAAAATGGGAACGACCTGCGCTTTCTTCCAGTCGCTAGGTACTTTACGTTCTTCCAGCGATCTACGATAAATTGCTGATAGAAAGGGGGCAAGTTCTTTAGCATAATCACTGTAGAATCTTAAGGGTATCTCGTCTGGTCCGGATGCTTTTCCGCTACTAAGTGATAGCAGTTGTTTTTCAATTCCGATATCGTTTATTTCAATATTTTCCATTTTGGCGTCCGTGCGACGGGTGAAGTCAGGGACCGTGTTACGATTTTCCGCAATGAAACAGTTTCGGAACACTGAATTCAGTATTTCTGCCTTTCTTCGGTCGTCCTCTGTTTCGGTGCCATCGTGGTCAACGAGTGACTGAATAGGGGATTTAGATCCGCTTACCGATTTTACATATGACCAAAACTTTTTAGGGTTCTTGTTTAGATTGTTTGTCAATGTTTTATGTTCGAATTCGTTGAATGCTTCTCTCATTGCTCTCTTTACGCTCTTTTTCGCTTCGTTCAGCTTTTCCTTATCAGCTATGATTCGACTACTCTTAAACCTATGATGAAGCTTTCTTTGTTTCCGTAGTACCTTTCGTACATGATTGTTATACCACGGTGGATCTTTCCCCTCGCTTTGGACCTTAGTCGGTACGAACTTATCTAAGGCGTACTGGACGATGTTTCTGAATTTTTTCCATTTTTGTTCCACATCCTCTTCCTCAGAAATGAACGTTTGATGGTGGTCACTCAGATATTCTGCGATTTGTGCCCTATCACTCTTGTTAAGCAAATATATTTTCCTTCCTTTCTTGGCATTTCTTATTACACTTGTAGTCATTGATGCAACCACTGACTTATGATCACTGATACCCTCTTCTACATTCACAGAGTCGAAAAGTTCCGGTCTATTTGTTGCTATGAGGTCTAAAACGTTAGCTTCACGAGTTGGTTCTCTAACTATCTGCTCGAAGTAATTCTCGGACAAGGCAGTCAGGATAATGTCACAAGAGTCTCTGTCCCTGGCTCCAGTTCTGATTGTGTGACTATCCCATTCTATACCTGGTAGATTGAAGTCTCCCCCTATTACAATAGTATGATCACGAAACTTCTTCACGACGTTCTGCAGGTTCTCTCTGAGGCGCTCAACTACTACGGTTGCTGATGCAGGTGGTCTATAGAAGCATCCGACTATCATATCTGACCCACCTTTGATACTTAACTTAACCCAGATTATTTCACATTCGCATTCGCTAATAACTTCACTGGATATTATTGAATTCTTTACTGCTATAAATACTCCTCCACCATTGGCGTTTATCCTATCCTTGCGGTATATATTCCATTCTGTGTCTAGGATTTCGTTACTGTTCACTTCCGGTTTTAACCAACTTTCCGTTCCTAATACTATATGCGCACTATTTCCTTCAATAAGAGATACTAATTCAGGAACCTTGCCCTGGATACTCCTGCAGTTTACCAATATTACGTTAACTTTTCCTGTTTTTGGTCTCTGAGGACGGACGTTCTTTATCAACGATGATAATGTCCTCTCTGGTAAGCCGTCAGGTATTTTATCGTTTCGCCCAAGGGGGGGGGGGGTCCCTCTAACCTAAAAAACCCCCGTGTGCACGCCACACGTACTCTGCTACCCTAGTAGCTGCTTCCGGTGTGTAGTGCACGCCTGACCTGTCTAGGGGGGCCCTACAGTTCTCCACCCAATAGCGGAGGTCGATGAATTTGCAACCATTATAGTCGCAGAGTCGTCTGAGCCTCTGGTTTAGACACTCCACACGGCTCCAAACCAGAGGACCGCGATCGACTCTGGGCACTATGCTGCAGATATTAAGCTCAGCTTGCACTCCGCGTGCGATGCTGGTTGTCTTACGAGAATATTTGACATGCATTTTGAAGAGCTTGTGGAAGTTCATGATTGACGTTGGCTATTCCGGATGATATGAAAGAAAAAAAAAAAAAAAAAAAAAAAAACTATGAGGAAGCAGAAGAAGGAAAAGACGGAGTATCAGAGTCGATTCCATTTGTGATTCCATAGAAGACAAACTCGTCGTTGCAAACAGTGAATATATACATCATTAGAACCTACTTGGATGGTGCACCCTCGGCAACAGAAAATAGCATGCTGAGGTCAATGCCGAGATCACATACTCAGAGGTACAGTGTGAAAAAAGAATGTTGTCTGGAAATGGTGGTTTCTCGTCTGGGCAATACCATGTATATCCTATTGGCGGCAAATGGATTAGCTCCAACTGCCAGCAACGCATCTGCCCCTGAAGAGAAAGGGCAAGCTTCGGTACCACAGCAGCCTACCAACGCTGACGCCCTACCACCACCTGAGCCGATGGCCACAATAGCAGCTAAAGAGGAAGAGGCTTCGCCGCCCTCCGTATGGAGGAGGCATGTTTTATCCCATGTCGCTAATCCTTCTGGGTAGTCCAACCTTCTGACATATTGCCGTATCGGCACGCCAACATCGAGTCAAGGCTAAAACTGCTGAGGACTTCAGCAGCTGCCCCACATTACAGATTATTTTGCCACACTTTACCACGTACGCCAGTCGGCACAACACTCCACTTGCTAA
This sequence comes from Schistocerca serialis cubense, assembly GCF_023864345.2. NCBI lineage: Eukaryota > Metazoa > Arthropoda > Insecta > Orthoptera > Acrididae > Schistocerca > Schistocerca serialis. The sequence continues at coordinate 792,771,044 of NC_064639.1, read as the reverse complement.
ATCCGTCAGTGCGACACACCAGTTTCAGCGATTCAGTGTAGTAATCCTACGGCTTTATAATTCGTAGTCCAGCAAATTAGCAAAAGTTCGTTGGCAGTGTTCCTCGGGAGTTCAGCAGTGTTCGTTATCGATGAAGCCAAGTGTTCAGAATTCTTCAACAACTAGCAGTTTATCATCGGCAACTATAAGGCTGTCACCAGTTCTCACTCACGGGTGGACTTAACTTTAGCAACAGTCGGAAGAAAATGCCAACTGCCTGGAATCTGCCGCCCACATGTAAATCACCCTCAAGGATCACCACAGCCTGGGTAACGATTTGGTGACTGACTTTATCACTGGTGATTTGTTTGCTCCTGTAAGTGACTGCTCGGTTCTGGAAATCAGTTCTCTGCCTGGATAGATTCATGGAGTGTTTCATCTGAAGTGCATGTGAATACGAATTTTGCAATAACCAAATGAACCTCATATGGCAATGTGTCCACATTTTCTACTTTTACAGTAGAGACAAAAACTGATTAACATCAGTTAGTGCTATTTATCTCCTGACATGTATTTCTGATTCCTCGATGTAGATATATTTGCTCATTATATACATGTAAATGTCAATTATGACGCAAGCGGAACGAGAAGATGGCTTTGTTGGTGCTGGACATGTTCCCTTTCTGCAGAACATCTGATTTGTTAGGGTTAAATTACTTGTTTTAAAATAGAACTGTATATATAAAAGTCTTTTGTTCTAATGAAGATTGTTTGTTACACGTTTCTGAATATTATTTGACATTCTGCATGGTTGCATTACTGAGTTACCTTCATCTACATCACGTACGCCCTTGTTGTTGGCCTTGATGTGACTGAATTCCAAAAGTGTTTGTTCTCTTGAGGAATACACACGAAATGTTTTTTGATGCCATCCATGTTGTTGTTATTTATAAGCAGTACAGATATGTAGGATTTCTTTAAAGGGAGTTAAAAAGATTGCACAACTTTTTTTAGCCTAAAATTGTATATCGTCAAGCAAACAATATTCATGTTGCACGGAACACTGTGTGGATTTTCGGCTGAAAATGTCATCTTATGATATTTTGAAGTAGGAAGACTCCTTTTCAAATGTCTAGGAACGACTTTACCATACAGATCGTGGTTCAGACAGGAACTTTTATAGAATGTAGGTCACCAGGAATTGCAGACGATAAAAAAAGACTCCACCTTCATTTGAACAATGAAAAAATGATCATCGTTTTCCAGGAATGTTACATGAGTTCAACAACGTCATCATCGGTACAGAATCTTGCCTCCTTCCACCAACACGTTCCGGACTAGTTCCCCAGCTACAGTGAACGGAAAATTGACATTATTGCCAAACCCTTGTTATGGTACAAACAATTTCTCTTTTCGCGGTAAACAATTCATTGATCCACTCAGGACCATAAACGTCAAAACATGGAAAATTATAAATCTTTGAACAAGTTACCTTTTAGCAGTAAGGTATTGAAATGTTCATGCAGCCACTCTAATTACTTACGGATATCGGTGTTATAGATCGTATACAACATTTAGTCCAAAAAGAAGACGCATAACTGTATGGGTGAATCACCTAAAGCGTGTACCCTTCCTACTTTGTGAACTGTTCAAGTTATCGGAATGACGTTTTCGGTAATTGTGTTCTTAATCATAGTCTTTAAGCATTATGCTGTCAGTTGAGAATGGTTTAATACGCCGAAGTAGCGTTGCGAATAAACACACTTAGTAACAGCCCAGTTAGTTCTAAAGTCATAGAAGTTTTAAATCCCGAGAACATGACATTCCTTCAGGCAACCTCGTCTGTCTTGTTTCAACAGGACAACGCATGATCACATGTGGCGAGGCATGTGCAAGCATTTTTCGATTAACGGCATTAATGACCTTGCAATGGCGTCATGTATATCAGGTACCATTGCTGATATATGCATAAATCACTTGAAACAGAAGTTATTTAGCAGCAAAGAACACTGCCTAAAGGAAATCGAATTTTATAGGAGATACGTAGATGACAAACTACCGTTAGTCGTAGGGAACCCCAAAGACATAACAGACATTCTAAAGTGCTTCAGTAATCTACTTGAGAAAATTACATTTATGGTGGAATACGAACAAGACAAAAGCGTCAATTACCTGTACCTAAATATTACAAGAAATAACAACACCTGTACATTCAAAATTTATTGGAAAAATGCAATGACAGACACCACAATCCCTGCAACATCATGTCACCCAGACATCCACAAGCAGGTAGTATGCACGTCAGTGCTACATAGTGCAACTAAAATATCTTTGAATCATGAAAGCATCTAACAAGAAATAAATATAGTGATTGCAGTTGACAATGATTATATTGCTTCCATGGTTGACAGAGTGAAGGAAGCCTCAAAGGCAAAGTGCACCACAGAAGAAATATATATAGCATCACATACATTGGCAACGTATCACAGAAGATTGTAAATATTTTCAAAAATTACAAAATAAACTACGACAAAAACTAGTACATAATTTAAAGTGTAATTATGACCCACACCCACACGCTGGACTGTGCAAAATAACATGCCAGGAATGCTCCAAGTTCTATCTAGGACAAACAGGCCGAAATTTCAACACCATGTATACATAGATCATTAAAGCCTACACAACAGAAACACAGCATCACCAATAACCACATTCGTAAATAATAAAGAACACCCATTTGGAAAAGCAGAGCAAAATGTCAAAGTACTCCATTGACTAAATAAAGGGTATAAAATGGATTTGCTAAAAGATCTGGAGATATATTCACGTTACAGAAAATATGAAGACAAAGTGTTTAACGAATATCTTGAAAGTGAATCAGTAGGTACCTTCAGATGTTTTGACATTATATTTAAATAGAAATAGTAACCTATAGAAATAAGCAGCATTGTAAAACAGATGTAAGCAAATTATGATCCATATTGTTGAGCTAAGTGCCCTGTGTATAAAACCATATCGCACTCTGTGATGACGTATAACATTATCTATGGCAGCTGTATCAAAAAATATCTTTGTAACTGTTTGTTTATGTAAGTTATTCTCTATAAATACTGTGCGTTGAAAGTTGTGTGTGATGTATGACATGTGTGAAACTCTGCACAAATGGACCAGAAGGAAAATGTAAATTCATGTTCTTACAAATTTCGCCACTAACTACATAAAAAATTCTATAACTAAATAAAATTGCACGTTTTTTATGTATTGTAGTCAAGTCACCAAAACAAAGCAGGACGCTACACATGGAAAACATTACGTAAAAATGGCATAGTACAATGAGAAAACACATTTGAAAATGGGAATCATTTCCCGAAACGCGTGGTGTACAATATGAATAAAAGAAAATCGTGACTAGTAGCAGAAAAGTTGTTTATAAACAAATCCATTAAATATCTCGTTCTTAATCTTCAACCTGTTCTTTTTAGTTCGGACTGTGCCGTCTATCAACCTTCCTCAAATTCCTTACTAATCAGGGAGCTCCTGCAAGTAGGTTCGAGTACGAAGCTATCCATGACCGGGACTGAATAGGAAGTTAATTTTAAATCCCAAGGACTTGGTAATCTTATCTCATCTGGAGACTGGGACAAACCCTTTTCTAACGTTTGCCTGGGGTGTGGCTGCTCCAAGCAACATCTTTCGGAAATTCAAAGCGAAAGGTTTATGACGTAAATAAATACACTAGCCCAATATCGTAAATTATGGTTACGCAACAAATCTTACAATGAATCATAATTTATTTGAGTTTGTATCACCGATGTGGTTTTTATTGTTATCTAAGATACGTTGAGTTATACACCGGAACTATCCCACATAATGTGTGTAACGCCGCCGGAAACCGCTAGCGCAGATCCGGCTCTAGCAACCCGCTAATTATCTCCCCCAGGCAGGCACGCCTGTACCGCAAGCCGTTGCGCTGGTGTGGAACAACCGTTCCACCGTCGCAGCTACAAATTTCGAAATATCCATACACAGACTGGCAGGTGGTCTCAGGAAGCACATAAATTACAACAAATTGTATGTCTGTTGTGCTCTTCACATGAAATATATTGGCTCTGACATCAGTGGATTAATGGACATTCGACACTTCGAGTGGTTTCGCGTGCTAACTGCGGAGTTTGAAGCAGATATCAGTAATGACTTAGTGATGCGTGGTTATTTCTGCAGCCCTTTGTCAACAAGTTACAGCAGTAGACTGGCACCAGCAGCACGTAAAAGTTATGCAATGCACAGTATTCGGTTTTATAGAAATTAGAGATATTATTGTATTTGTCTTCTTTCAGATGCTGATACAAGGCGATCTTAGTTCTACCATATTTCAATAACCAAGAAATAGTTATTGTTGCTTACTACGTCATTGATCAATTTTACACATTAATGTGACCACCAACTACGTTCGACATCAATGTGCAAAGTCACCCACAGACAGCAGGTGGCAGTACTAGCAAAAGAAGGTATGTAAAGCGTGTTGGGCGGACATGGGAAACAATGCAGTCGTTGTCATAATGCGAAAACTGAGCCATTTATCTTACACAAAAGGACCATACACATTGGCTTTCGGGCCAAGGGTGGAAGCATTTCCGAAACAACTAAGTCTGTAAACAGTTCGCATGCTGACGTGGTTAGAGTATAGCGTGCATGGCAGAATGGGGCTACCCACATTGCCGCCGAACAAGCTGTGGTGCATCACAGGCCATAGATGGCAGGGGTGAACAACGGCTGTGGAGATGTGTACGGGTGAATAGACGTGCAACTGTTGAGCAACTGATCACCCAGATGAACTTAGGGCTACCCACAGTGGCTCCTCAACGAACGTTATCGTGTATGAGTTTTCGCAGCAGGCGCCTGGCTTATAAACCCTGCTGACCGCTGTTCGCTGGCGACTATAATCCGTTCACCATAAGGATAAACCTAATGTGAACAAACACAAACGCGATGGTTGGTCAGAAGCCGTAGCACACGTACACTGGTGTTGTTACGCCCTTGGAACTAGGTACTACTTATGTATTAGATATCTCATTACTAAGTTATTTTAAATGGAAGTTTTAAGTTATTCCAATGTATTAACAGCCATCAAAGTTTTTCTTATTCACGCTTTATCTACGTAGTTTTTATTTTAAAATCGTGAAGAGTCACATTCTCTGCAGCGTTGTACTCTGATTATTGTGCTGTTAATGCGCAAAAAGGCCGAGAAATAGGCTGTTGTTAATGTTTTTCATAAATTTACGGAGATAATCGGCTTTGAAGTTTTTCCAGCTTCGCATACACTGCAGTTGATTTAAAAGGCTCAGTCACTAAAGCATAGATTCAACGAGTAGCGCAATCGGTAGCGTATAGGCGAGTGAATGAACTATGATTATATGGGCGATGGTTCCAATCTTTTCCCCGTTAAGTCTGAAATACCTACGTCTCGTAACTATAAAACTCATCATCATTTTTTATAAATAATGCACGTCTTTTGATTCTAATTACATATTAGACGCGAAATTTCTGTTTCCATTTCAAATTCTTAATTATCGATGTTTTATGAAAGACTGTACATAAAAGTTGTTTAAATCAAGAAAACATAATAACTAAATTTTTAAGGCAAAATTGAAAAACCAAATACTGTTTACTTGACCATGTCCATCGTTTTATACAACAGAGGTAGATAAGTATCGTAGAAACATGAAAAACAATCATTTTCACAGCATCTAGCACATAATACAAACGCTGAATTTTAACATGTGCTGCTGTACCATTACTATATGAACCCAACAGAACTGGTCTGGAGCCAAGCTGCGTGATTTGGTCCGAGAAGTAACAAGACTGTTAAGCTGCCAGACATGCTGTAACTAACGCACGCTGCTTTTTCACTCGTCGCTGGCGATATAGAACGGCTTGTCATAAGAGGAGAAGAGAAAATGCTGCGCCTGATTGGCTTTGTGGATTCTGTTGTTGATAGGCTCACTATCAACGTAGCACATGACACTTCCAGAACTGAAATGTATTTCTCGGATTCGGATAAGGAAGGAGCTAAGAGATTACCAGACGACTGACTGTAATTAATACCTTCAGTTGCTTCAATATTTAACTATACGGTGAAATCCTTCAGCACTCTCATACGTTACAGACAGCTTATGCAGAAAAATTACCCTGTGGTTGAGTCAGGAATGTTCATCATTCTTGTTTTTAATTACAATAGTACGTTAGCTAAAAACGATAACGTATTGTGGTTTTCGTCTAGTCGTCTAAAGAGCGTATTATGGGAGATTTGCGGTGTATTATTTCATTTTACTTAAAAATTAAATGACATTCGAAGCTGTATTGCACCTCTGCTCGCCTCTTTTTATGTATGAACTAGATCTGGCCACGTCACTGCAGGCTAGCTGTACCAGCTGACCGGCCAGTGTTGTCCAAGTTAAAAGCGCCGGAAAAGCTGTCGTCCCGTATTATCGCTAAGTCGATGTGCGCATAACGCTCAGCACAAGAAGTACCCTTATTATCGTCCTTGACATTCCTCGAGACAGCTTGGCTGCAGTACCACGTGAAACGGAAATCCAATCAGGTTACAGTAAAGGCGGAAGAATACGTAGTGCTCTGTTTACATCAAGTTAATTCTTTTGATGAAGGGATAATAGGGCTGGGATTTGCACGCCAGTACCCTAACTGAACAGTCACTCAGTGGCGACAGGTGGCCTTTTCAGATGAATCGCGCTTTATACTCCCTCAGACAGACAGCAAAACCCTGGAACGATCGCCGGCCGGGATGGCCGAGCGGTTCTAGGCGCTACAGTCTGGAACCGCGCGACCGCTACGGTCGCAGGTTCGAATCCTGTCTGGGGCATGGATGTGTGTGATGTCCTTAGGTTAGTTAGGTTTAAGTAGCTCCAAGTTCTAGGGGACTGATGGCCTCAGAAGCAAAACGAAAGGTAAAATAAAAGAAAAAGAAAGAACGATAGAATAAATAACACAATTGAACAACGCAATATAGCAAAGAAAAACATGGAGATTGTAGAAAGAGATCAGAACCAAGGGCTGGTGCCGTAAGATGAGCACAAGGTGTCAACACTGAAGCAGAAACACTTACAGAAGAAACTCCAAGCAAAGAGTGTAGTCACAGAAGAAAAAGAGAAGAGTTGGGAAATATTCACTTAGAAATTAGAGGAAGACTGCTATCGGAGCCAAAAACTGTTACGTGGGTTGCTCAAAAGTAAAAGATCCGACAGAGAAGATATAAAAGTGATTGCAACAGAAGAGGGGGATATTGGTTCAAATGGCTCTGAGCACTATGGGACTCAACATCTTAGGTCATAAGTCCCCTAGAACGTAGAACTACTTAAACCTAACTAACCTAAGGACATCACACACACCCATGCCCGAGGCAGGATTCGAACCTGCGACCGTAGCAGTCCCGCGGCTCCGGACTGCAGCGCCAGAACCGCTAGACCACCGCGGTCGGCGAGGGGGATATTATCAGGGACATGAATGGCATTAGGGAAGTGATGAAGAATTATTTTGAAATCTTCCCGAATGGAGAACGAGAAAGTGGTATCGAATTCATTGAAGCACAGGAAGAATAGCATCCAATCTCTTGGACTGAAACAGACGAAAGATGGGAAAGCGGCAACTGTAGATGGTCTAAACGATTAACGCAGCTGTAATCCAAGAAATACAATGGTTACATCGAATGCTGCGGATGATATGGAAATAGAACAAAGTGTCGGATGATTGAGAAAGGGAATTATAATGCTATTGTCTAAGAAATGAAGTAAAATGAAGTGCCGCCAACTACCGAGGAAGCACACAGCTATCATATTCCCTTTCGATAGTGGAATTGCCCATAGAAAAGAGACTGAGGAAAATACTAGAACACCAATTTGAGGAACAACAGCCATGGTTCAAAAGAAGCAGGGGAACGATAGATCTCATTTTTTCCCTCCGTCAATTAATTGAGAAGTATTGGCCAAAAGGAAAGGACCTGATAGTAGTGTTCCCGGATTGGGAAAAAAGCATATGTACCAGCTATGGTAGAAAGTCTGTGCAGCAGTGTGCAAGTAGAAGGTGGAGGATCAAAATGGTTTACGACAAAGCCGGCCGAAGTGGCCGTGCGGTTAAAGGCGCTGCAGTCTGGAACCGCAAGACCGCTACGGTCGCAAGTTCGAATCCTGCCTCGGGCATGGATGTTTGTGATGTCCTTAGGTTAGTTAGGTTTACGTAGTTCTAAGTTCTAGGGGACTAATGACCTCAGCAGTTGAGTCCCATAGTGCTCAGAGCCATTTGAACCATATTGTTTACGACAAAGAGAGGTGTTGAGCAAGGCATTTCACTTTCCCGTTAGTATTCATTATACTTCTGCTCATAATCGTGAAAGAAATTAAGGAAGTAGGATGCTATGACCACAGTGACTATGCTTTTTCTGACGACATCACCATTTGGGGAGAGACAGAAAAGGAGGTACAGAGGATACTCGATTACTGGAATAAAGAACTTGAAGAAGTCAAGTTACTGTGCGTATGAGCAAGATAGTGGCAATGAATACGTGTAGGATATCGACATCTTGAAACATTATACTGTAAAGACAGAAGGTTGTATCAGTAGAGTGTTTCAGTGGTCTTGGTAGTGTCATATCAAGTGATGGAAGTGACAAAGTAGAAATTTTAAACAGACTAGCTAAAGGATGCGCGTTATTTCACAAAGTTCGAAACCTACTGTGGGACAATATGGAGCCGGCCGGTGTGGCCGAGCGGTTCTAGGCGATTCAGTCTGGAACCGCGCGACCGCTACGGTCGCAGGTTCGCATCCTGCCTCGAGCATGGATGTGTGTGATGTCCTTAGGTTAGTTAGGTTTAAGCAATTCTAAGTTCTAGGGGACTGATGACCTCAGATGTTAAGTCCCATAGTCCTCAGAGCCATTTAAACCATTTTTGACAATATGGAGCTAAACAGACCATATACAAAACCTATCTCCTGCAAATCGTAACGTATTGTCTGGAGACCTGCATCATAAATATGAGAAGAAAGACTCAAATACAAGCACCTGAAATGAAGTTCCTCAGGTCAGTTCTACAGAAAACATGGGAGGCAGAGTCAGGAACGAATATGTAAGGAGAGACCTGCAGATGTGACCTTGATCATGAAGCACATAATGAGTGCCGCGAGACTGAAGTGATTAGGTCAAGTGAAGTGAATGCAGCCGACTCGAACTCCACGTCAGTGTTTGGAGATGAAGATACCAGGAAAAAAATTGACTGGGCGGGCAGACAAGATTTATGAAGATCTCAAGAGGAGAGGAGCAGGTGCAGTGGAGAGAGAGGAAAGCTATAACCGGACAGAAATCAATGGAGGAGTGTTTTTCACAAAGTTGCTACCCGGCTCACTGGAAAGAAATCCTGATGATGGTGATGACTGAATGGTAAACGAAAATGTCACAAAGTAATGCTATACATCGAAGTGAACGCGCGGATCTGGCTCAGAGTTTAAAAACTAAGTCGACACTAGGCTGAAAGGTCTCCAGAATGCAAAGCCAGAACACTTTGTGCAAAACCTCACACAAATCAGTTGCGTGATGTCTGATTGATCCAACTGACGAAAAACATAGCGCTCGGTCCTCACTGTTCTCTAATTAACTGCTTTCACTGAGGCCTCCCTCCTCGCCCACTGATCACCTGAAGGCGGCCGCTGTGACCGAGCAGTTCTAGGCGCTTCAGTCCAGAACCGCGCTGCTGCTATGGTCGCAGGTTGGAATGCTGCCTCGCATGGATGTGTGTGGTGTCCTTAGGTTAGTTAGGTTTAAGTAGTTCTAAGTCTAGGGGACTGATGACCTCAGATGTTAAGCCCCATAGTGCTCAGAGCCATTTGAACCACTTGATCATCTCACTCAATCCTCGAGCCTTCCTTTAACAGTCTAAATCCTCATTCATTATCCTTACTCAGTGACTGGCCCTGCTTTGCAGTTTTGTCTATTTTCCTCCATTTTCCTTCGATATGCTGAAATTCCCGTCGTATCGTCTTTTTCACTGGTGGGATCGATTTTCAGTCTCATCCAATTAATGATCTAAACTGGGTGATCACATCTAGCACTCTTTGTGTACCCAATGGTTCCAAAATTTTCGATCTTGCGACTCGAAAAGTCGCTGGGTGGCGGCTGGCGTTAAGTATGGGATCTTTCTTTTACACAGGTTCCCTGTTATGGCACACACCAATCTGTCTGCATATTTCCTACAATATAGCATGCCAGATTTTCTTATGAAAACTGACAAGAATTCCTGCAAGTGTTTACTGGATTCCTGAGTTCTCAAGAAGGCTACGATATGAAACAATACTGCTTGTTTGTAATGAGAGTGCCTAGAATCCTTAATTATACGACACCCAGGCGCTCGAAGCTAAGAAGCATCACTCTGCTGTCACTCAGTTTTTAAACAGGACAACCCTTTCAGAGCGAAGCAGACACTTCTGGTTTTCGGTCATGTCCAGCTGCAGCTTTTGTCTTGAGCATGTGGCGGCGAAGTTATACAACCAGGAACGCTAAACAATGGGAACAGTGCCCGAATTGTTTTCACTCTACTCCTGAATCTATTTGACGGTTTTAAATGAATGGGGCCCAGTAGGTGACGGGTATAGATGAAGGTTCAAGCTGAATCCACGGAAGTAGAAAACACACGTATGAGCCTTGACCCAGTACACACTGTTAATGTTTCTGTAAAGTTTATGAAGTAAAGTATTTGATCATAGAAAATCGTGAGAAAATAGAATCAAGAAGGGCAAAAGGTATTGGTGACAGTCAGATCAACAAAGACATAACACTTGTTGGGAAATATTAGATGGAGGATGAGAGGGAGGTTATCAGCCGTTGTCTTGATTAAGTGACCAATCCGGTAAACAGAAGAAATTTTGCAGAACCTGTGAACAATGTAAATCGATGCCTATGCAGCAGTTTGAATCAAACTAATATCGCTTAAGAGCTCACCGTCTTACAACGGCAATATACCAGTACCACTCTGTGTGACCAGACGAGCAACAGAGGTCAGCGTCACATGTTGCTCGAAAGCTTTGGCTTCACCCTCCATCTTTCGGTTTGTTATCGGGCAATAAGGCAATATGCAGTTGGCGAAGCTTCTTTGCTGTTATAGTGAATAGGTCGGATGTTCGTATTTTAATTTTTTGAAACTTGTACCCCATGTGTCATTTATTCACTTCCATTCTCTCGTAAAGCCGTCCTCATCCCGCCATTGTATTGGAAACAAACCCAGTCGGCTGAAGCAGGTTTCAGGTCCCTACCCGGTGATCCACAATTTTTTTCCCTGGGTTTCCCCAAATGGTTTAGAGTGAATGTCGAGAAAGTTTGTTAGAGAAAGAAACGGCCGATTCTCTTTCCTTGTTATTGTCGTCTTCAGCGGGAAGACTAGTCTGATGCAGCTCTCCACACTAGTACGTCGTGTTAAAAACTCTTCATCTCTGAATAACTACTGCCACTAACATCCAGTTAAATCTGTTTACGTATTCATACCTTGATCTCTGTCTACCAGTTTTGCCCACCACACTTCCCTGCAATATCATATTGATGATTCTTGATGCTGCAAGGTGTTTCCCATCTCCAGATCGCTTCTTTTAGTCAACTTGTGCCATGAATTTCTTTTTTCCCCAAGTCAGTTCTGTATCTCTTCATTAATAATCCGATCTACCCATATAACCTTCGGAATACTTCTGTAGCACCGCATTTCAACAGCTTTTATTCTCTTTTTATATATTGATTGTTCACTCTTCACTTACTTAAACCGTTATTCCAAATATCTTCAGGAAAGTTTTTCTGTCACGAATATTATACTTGACATAAACAAATTCTCTTTTTCAGAAATTCTTTTTTTGCTATTGACAGTCTGTATTTTGTATCATCTGTATCGTCACATTTGCGGTGCTCAAGCAACAAAATCCCCTTACTACTTTCATTGTCTCACTTCCTCATATGATCACCTAAGCACCGCCTGATTTTATTTGATTACACTCCATCTCGTTTGTTTTACTTTTGTTGATGTTCACCTTACATCTCTTTTCGAGACATTATCCATTCCGTTCAACTGCACTTCTAAGTCTTTTGCCGTCTCGGACGCAGTTAAAACCTCGTCGCTAAATCTCAACGTTTTTATTTCTCCTCTTTGAACAGTAAGTCCCTTTCAAAATTTCTGCTTGGTTCCCTTAACTGTTGACTCAATGTACAGACTGAATAACATCGGAGAAAGGCTACAAACCTGTCTCATTCCTGAATAAACTAGTACTACCCTGTCATGTGGAATGGCTCTTATAATTGTAGTATGGTTGCCGTACATTTTGTAAATAACCGTTCGCTGGCTTCGTTTTATTCCAGGTCTCTTCAGAATTTCGAAAAGTGTATTCCAGTCAACATTGTCAAATCATTTCTCTCAATCTACAAACGCTGTAAACATGGGATTGCCTTTCTTTAACTTATCTTGCATGATATGTTCCAGAACCGGTACTGCCTCAAATGTTCCTTCGTTTCCCTGTTACCTAAACTGTTCTTCCGCTAGTTCGGCTTCACCAGTTTCTCCAGTATTCTGTAAATAATCCATGTCAGTATTTTGCAACTAAGATTTATTAAACTGGTGGTTCGGTAGCATTCACACCTGTTTCCTTTGAAATAGGAATTAATAAATTCTGCTTGTCTATGTTCGTCCAATCCGAGCTTGGGCTCTTGCTCTAATGACACCGTGGTTGAAGGGCCGTTAAAACCTAATCTTATTTCTTCCTGAACGAAAACTCTGGAATGTAAAAACATGTTCCACGGCTGAGTATCGTCGCTGCTGATATCCAAAGGCATAAAAGAAAAAATTGCAGTGTCATCAGCGGTACTGTAAATGTTCTACGTAATAATTACGTTCTCTCGTACAGACACGTCATCCAGACGATAGACAAATTCGCTAAAGAAGCATCCTAGCGTTTCCCATCCAGAAAACGTTATCACTGTAGCGTCAGTGAGCTCATGTTACTTTTAACGTAATGGAGCAACTGAAACACGTTGTTATACGTCTTACTGGAAATATGTCCTAGGACTAGGTTTGGAAACTGAAAGGTTATGAGAGTAATACCTAGTCTGGGGATCCTCTATGAACCATCCAATACTGAAACAATAAGTCACTTACGAAGATGCTAACACTTGAAGTCCTATGAATTTTCGTTCCGTTGCAAAGGAAGTTATTCTTGCAGATCACTTTTTCGATCGTCAGCATGAAATTATGTGTAAGCGACTTTAACTACAGAGATGTACACTGGAGAAATTAATCCTCTGTGTGTGTTACATGAAAGAACTGATTTCCAAAAAACGGCATAATAGTACATTAGTGTCGCATTTGCGCAACTGTCGCGTGTAGTTTTTGTCAACTTATTGCTGTTGGAAGTGAACGTGCGGTAGCGTTCTTGCTTCCCGCGCCCGGGTTCCCGGGTTCGATTCCCGGCGGGGTCAGGGATTTTCCCCGCCTCGTGATGACTGGGTGTTGTGTGATGTCCTTCGGTTAGTTAGGTTTAAGTAGTTCTAAGTTCTAGGGGACTGATGACCATAGATGTTAAGTCCCATAGTGCTCAGAGCCATTTGAACCATTTTTTTGGAAGTGAACAATTTCCTTTCACCACAATAATTTCTAGCATAAAGTGACCAATTTCCTTTCAATACAAATAAATACGCGTCCATATAAACGAAAGCAGTACTTGACAAGTATTCTGCGATGCTGAGACAAAATTTCGTAAGGCTTTTATGTAAAAACGAAATTTCTGAGTGCCCAACAACGAGCAGTCAATCACTTCCGACCACAAGGTGGCTTTCCGACTAATGAGTTACGAAATTTCAGTCGTTCATTTCATTTCTTGAGAATGTGTAAAGTTTCAAAGATATGGAAAAAATACAACTTAATTGTTATCTATTACAACGACAAAGTGTCTTCGGGACAAATGCAAATACACTTTTGAAGTCTTATTCAAATAATATCCTCAAGAGTTTTAAGTTATTTTAAACATAAAAAACGGGACGATGTTATATGATAGAAAAAGTGGCGTTAAGAACTAGTTAATTGCATTTTTGCATTATTTGAAGATAAAGCATAGGCTCGAAACGCATAGTTTGAACTAAAACGGGGTTTTCTATTAATCGTAACAAAAGTACTTCCCATTTCACGACGATTTATCATTACAACCTGTTACAACTAGTGACGAATTATCAGGCTTCCATGAGGTATTGTTCGAGTTATAAATGTCTCTGAAATAGTGTCCTTTTGTAGTAGATATTTTTGAGGTGTACAAGGTAGGACATGTTCTGAGGCATCAAGGGATCACTAGTTTAGTATTGGAGGGCAGCGTGGAGGGTAAAAATCGTAGAGGGCGACCAAGAGATGAATACACTAAGCAGATTCAGAAGGATGTAGGTTGCAGTAGGTAATGGGAGATGAAGAAGCTTGCACAGGATAGAGTAGCATGGAGAGTTGCATCAAACCAGTCTCAGGACTGAAGACCACAACAACAACAATGACATACGGACGTGCTTGTACTTGATGTAGAACCAACAACGTGCTCGAATCCATGCTTCAGGGATTCCCTAGTGTCTACCGCTGATGCAGTAAAAAAAATGTTCAAATGTGTGTGAAATCTTATGGGCCTTAACTGCTAAGATCATCAGTCCCTAAGCTTACACACTACTTAACCTAAATTATCCTAAGGACAAACACACACACCCATGCCCGGGGGAGGACTCGAACCTCCGCTGGGACCAGCCGCACAATCCATGGCTGCAGCTGATGCAGTATCACCTACTAGCTAGTCTGTACGTCATTACGGAAGGTGTCGCCGGATGAATAGTAAACTTCTGAGGGAATGGTGGTATACACTAATTCCGACAAAATATTCCATACTACATGGATCCAGTTTCTATTGGTTACAGAGATACAGCTGTTAGAATGTAACCGAAACAAATACTCACAGAAGCTGTTATGCAAAGGGAAGTGGTTAAATTCGGAGTTGATTTTCATAAACTTCATCCACAACTTCAATGTACTTGGGAATTATTACTTGAAGTTTCAGGAATCCAGCAGGATGACATCGACTTCTTACCAAGATATTTCGGCTGACAACCATTCAGCCATCTTCAGGTGCGTGTTTTGCACTGGGTTGCTAGTTCACATCGCTCATTTCAAACAAAAATTGGCGAGGAGAAGCACGTGCAATGGCACCTGCTACATGAGGGACTTCTGTCGAGTTTCACGCTCTCTTCGAATATTGCTCCACCTATGGACGGCGCATATGTAATGGTGATACTGTATGCGCTCTCTCTTGGTGGAATGCGGACTCGCAGAGTTAAAATTCAGATGTCAGATTAGTAAAATTAACTGCCGTTTGTCTTGTCCTTAGTCATAAAATATTTTCTTTATCAAGATACTAAACAAAGTAACCAGGTCCCACGCCTTATCCAGTCGAAAGCAGCCATTACGGGTAATTACATCTTCCGCAAACGTTTTTCCACTGATTTCTCAATAATTAAATTCTAGAAGGTTCTGGTTAAGGCTAGGATTTCCGTGACAGAATAATTCAGGGGATGTCCAGTGGAGATACAACGCTCGGCTATGGCTGACTTAGTGGCCCGCGAAATCGAGTGTGATTGTCGTATAGCATGACCATTACACATACGCCCGCACGTCGTAGGTGGACAAATATTGTATGTTGCTCTTCAAAGGTGATGTAGAATTTCTTTTGTGAGGGCTGCACCATTCATAATCCGAACGAACAGTGCGTATCTTGTAGTTTCTTGTACTTTGTACACTTCACCTTTAAATCGTTTCAACAGGCAATAATCCAAATGTGTTAAACCACTGGGACCATTGTGGCGAAGATCATTTTTGCTGATCCTTCTTCCGATGAATATTAGATTTTGATGCTGTGTCGTCTGAGGACTAGAATGTGTAGGTGCCCCGTCATCTGCATCTACATGGCTACTCTGCAAATCACAGAGGCAGAGGGTTCATCGAACCACTTTCACACTAATTCTCTATTATTCCACTCTTGAATAAAGCGCGAGAAAAAGAACACCTATACCTTTCCGTGCGAGCTCTGATTTCACTTATTTTATTGTGATGATCGTTTCTCCCTATGTAAGTCGGCGTCAAAAAATATTTTCGCATTTAGAGGAGAAAGTTGGTGCTTGAAATTTTGTGAAAAGATCCTGCTGCAACGCAAAATACCTTTGTTTTAATTATTTCCACCTAAATCCTGTATCATGTCTGTGACACTCTCTGCCCTATTTCGCGATAGCACAAAACGTGCTGCCATTCATTCAACTTTCTCGATGTACTCCGTTGATCCTATTCGCTAAGGATCCCACACCGCGCAACAGTACTCCAAGAGAGGAAAGACTGGCAAAGTGTAGGTAGTCTCTTTAGTAGATCTCTGGCATCTTCCAAGTATTCTACAAATAAAACGCAGTCCTTCATTCGTCTTCTTGATACCATTTTCTACGTGCTCTTTCCAATTTGAATTGCTTGTAATTGTAATTTCTAGGTATTTGGATGAAATTACGGCCTTTAGATTTGATTGATTACTGTGTAACCGAAGTTCAACTGATTCCTTTTAGCATTCGTGTTGGCCACCTCACTCTTTGCATTATTTGCTGTCAATTGCCAAGTTTGGCACCATACAGATATCTAAATCGTTTTACAGTCGCTTTTGATCTTCTGATGTCTTTTCTGGACGATAAATGGCAGCACTGTCTGCAGACAACCTAAGACGGCTGCTCAGATTGTATCCTAAACCGTGAATAAAGATAAGGAACAGCAGAGGGCATATAACACTACCTTGGGGAACACCAGACATCTCTTCTGTTTTACTCGATGACTTCGGTTCACTTACTACGAGCTGTGATCTCTTCGGCAAGAAATCACGAATTCAGTCACACGATACTCCATAGACACGAACGCAGTCTGGAGTGTGTAAGTACTCACCATTTTGTGTAATAAAATATTCTCGTCTCAATACCACAGCCTACACCACGAGCCTGGAACACCCTGAGTGACATCCCAGAATGCAGTACGGGGTCCACTGTTCGACAATGGGACGGGGCAGCCTGCTCTGAGTTACGGGAGCAGCAGTCGTCAGACCAGAGAGCTGCCCGCTTGCTGGACAGAGGTCACGGCCGCCTCCATGGTAACTTCAACTGCGCTTTCACGCTGTGATCACAGTCGTATCTGGACACATTGCTGAACTGGCATTCGAGTGAGGCCACGCTCGACCCGTTCCCTGCACTATCAACAATGTTTCGCATGAGAGGTAACTGGATGGCTCCATCAAGCTGCCGGCCGAAGTGGCCGTGCAGTTAAAGGCGCTGCAGTCTGGAACCGCAAGACCGCTACGGCCGCAGGTTCGAATCCTGCCTCGGGCATGGATGTTTGTGATGTCCTTAGGTTAGTTAGGTTTAACTAGTTCTAAGTTCTAGGGGACTAATGACCTCAGCAGTTGAGTCCCATAATGCTCAGAGCCATTTGAACCATTTTTTTCCATCAAGCTGTTCCAAATATAGTATGGCAGAGAGCCGGAATAAAAAAAGTTAATTTAAAAAATCCACTGTCGTCCTGAATCTCATTTCACTCTCCACAGGTGACAATCGATAGGTCATCTAACACAATGATCGCATAGGCAAACGGAGGGATAGAACTGAGGTAACATCCGATAGGTATGCAACACACATGATGTACAGTTAATGAGGTTATCATCTTACATATGACAGTCTATGGTAGTCAACGATAGTTCTACATTTCCAGTCGAGAGTCAAAGTTACTTCATCAGTAAACAGTATTAATGGGATTATTAGGCAATTTGCAATTAGCCAACAAAAAAATTACGTCCATATACTTTCATTTTCTTCTCGAACGTGCTGAATTCGCTGTAAATGATACGGATTGAGGCCATGCATACATAATGTCAGCATATTTTTGTCTGTGGAACACAGATCATGTAGAAGTTCTTCATAGGCTTTTTGGATGACTGCGTCCTACCAAGTTAATAAAGTCATCTACTACACCCACACTCTGTTCATTCGCACGTTTACATGACGAGCAGACTGAGGCATCTTTTCACGGTTCTCATAACCCCCCCCCCCCCCCCCCCCCCCCACCGTCGGAGGTTCGAGCCCTCCCTCGGACATGGGTGTGTGTGTTGTCCTTAGCGAGCGTAAGTTAGTTTAAATTAGATTGAGTAGTATGTAAGCTTAGAGACCGATGACCTCAGCAGTTTGGTCCCATAAGATCTTACCACAAATTTCCAAATTTAGATAAGATATGACTGTTGGGCACTGCTCTAGTCTCACGCAGCCTAGTGAAAGTACGAGTAAACACTCTTGTATCTGGTAATCCGTGAGCAGGAAATCGTCACCATATTATCAAAATTAGCAAGGTGTCCGCTACAAAAACTTACTCAATATTGTAAATGCGTGCAGCTTACTTATACTACAGAGTAGAATCAGCTAACAAAACACTATCACAAGCAGTGCCGAAAATTTCAGTTGTGTAAACTCAAGTACAACTTCACAGCTGCAACTTCAAAACAAAAATGACAGTCGATACATAAACCTGTAGCAAATTCAAGTATACCAGATCTCAGAAAGATATTATTGAAAACAATTAGTTAATGAAGGCATTTTATAGCAGAGAGCTTGTTTTTGCATTTGGAAGTAATTTGAAGAGGAGTGCGTTCGGTTATTGATTACAGGTACTTAACTTTGACAGCGTTGTCTCGAAGATGATTTCTTCTGTTGACCTGGTGTTATTAATGGTCCGGGTTTATATCAGTTGCTTGAATAAAACACAAGTTCCCTTTCTTGGCTGTTCATTCAACCCAAGGGAAACTCTTCGCGTATTTTAACATAAACGATACATTGTGTTTGCATCATAATAATAGTGAAATCAAACTGAGAGAAATATAACTCTTCTGTGTAATCTAAATAGCACACAACAGTCTACAGCCGATAATCAAATAGTTCCGAGTTACAAGTACACTAAAGCAGTTCCCTCTTCACGTATCGTTACATACACCGACTCGCCCATGCTTCCAAAACCAAAGATACACATATGTTTAAGACAGGCTTCTAAGAAGATACGATGGCACGAAAATATAAACTGTGACATTAGCTTTTGCACATCAGTGGGTATGAATTTATGCGCTATTCAAAGTACGAGTTTCGTTAACACATGTCCAGCCAAATTAATGTGATCGTCGTCTATGTTAGACGTCAACGTGCAATAACCTTTGACAGATGGCAGGTGGCACCACTAGCAGTGAAGGGTATACAGGGTGTTACAAAAAGGTACGGCCAAACTTTCAGGAAACATTCCCCACACACAAAGAAAGAAAATATGTTATGTGGACATGTGTCCGGAAACGCTTACTTTCCATGTTAGAGCTCATTTTATTACTTCTCTTCAAATCACATTAATCATGGAATGGAAACACACAGCAACAGAACGTACCAGCGTGACTTCAAACACTTTGTTACAGGAAATGTTCAAAATGTCCTCCGTTAGCGAGGATACATGCATCCACCCTCCGTCGCATGGAATCCCTGATGCGCTGATGCAGCCCTGGAGAATGGCGTATTGTATCACAGCCGTCCACAATACGAGCACGAAGAGTCTCTACATTTGGTACCGGGGTTGCGTAGACAAGAGCTTTCAAATGCCCCCATAAATGGAAGTCAAGAAGGTTGAGGTCAGGAGAGCGTGGAGGCCATGGAATTGGTCCGCCTCTAGCAATACATCGGTCACCGAATCTGTTGCTGAGAAGCGTACGAACACTTCGACTGAAATGTGCAGGAGCTCCATCGCGCATGAACCACATGTTGTGTCGTACTTGTAAAGGCACATGTTCTAGCAGCACAGGTAGAGTATCTCGCATGAAATCATGATAACGTGCTCCATTGAGCGTAGGTGGACGAAACTAAAATGAGCTCTAACATGGGAATTAAGCGCTTCCGGACACATGTCCACATAACATCTTTTCTTTATTTGTGTGTGAGGAATATTTCCTGAAAGTTTGGCCGTACCTTTTTGTAACACCCTGTATAAAGCGTGTCGGAGGACGCGGATAACAGTATAGTCGTTGTCATAATGTGAAAACAGAGCGATTTATATTTCGGGCCAAGGGTGGAAGCATTTCCGACACGACAAACTTTGTAAACTGTTCGCGTGCGGCCGTGGTGAAGCTATACCGTGCCTGGCAGAATGGCGCCATCCAAAGTTGACGCGGAGGCAAATACGGTGCACCACAGCCGTAGATGACAGGGGTGAACGACGGCTGCGGAGATGTGAATGGGCGAACAGACGTGCAACTGTTGAGCAACTGACCGCCCAGATGAAATAAGGGGCTACCAGCAGTGTGTACCCTAAGATCGTTCAGCGAAAGTTGCTGCGTATGGGCCTCCACAGCAGGCTCCTGGTTCATGCACCCATGCTGACTGCTGTTCATCGGCGACGAAGGCTGGAATTTGCACTCCAATATCGCGACTGGAAGTCTACTGAGCGGCGACAGGTGATCTTTTCATATGAATCACATTTTATGCTTCATCGAACAGATGGCCGTTGGTCGTGTACGGCGTGAAACGTCTGAAAGCATCCTGGCAACCAGCAGAGAGCGTTATCGTCTGGGGAATGTTTCCATGTCATTTCCCCGGCGATCTCGTTATTCTGGAAGGCACAGTGAACCAACGAATGTATGTTTCTATAATTCGGGATCACGTTCATGCAGTTCGGTTTTCCATGGCAAGATGGCCTCTCCGTGTAGGACAATGACATGTGTCATACGGCTCACAGTGTACGTGAGTGGTCCGCAGAGCACCAGGAGTAATTTGCCGTACTCTCCTGGTCACCAATATCATCGGTCTGAAATCCAGTCTGTAATCTTTGGGACCACCTTGATCAGGCTGTTCTCACCTTGAATCCTCAATCGAAAAAAGTAGCGCAGCTGGCCAAGCCACTGGAGTCAACATGGCTCTACATCCCTGTCGATACCTTCCGGAGACTGAATGACAGTCTTCCTCCACGTATCGCAAGCGGTCCGCGCTGCAGAACGCGTTTATTCAGGTTTTTGACAGGTGGTCACATTAATGGGACTGGACAGTGTATATTGTTATTGTTTCCATTCAGTTTCATTTTAAATCAAATGTAAACTACCTGGATGACTATTCCTCTCGTAGCTACTATGTTTACAGCTTTAAATAAGATGGTTCAAATGGCTCTGAGCACTAACTTCTGAGGTCATCAGTCGCCTAGAACTTAGAACTAATTAAACCAACCTAACCTAAGGACATCACACACATCCATGCCCGAGGCAGGATTCGAACCTGCGACTGTAGCGGTCGCTCGGCTCCAGACTGTAGCGCCTAGAACCGCACGGCTACTCCGGCCGGCTTTAAATAAGAAACGAGCCTGCAAGTAAGCGAAGGTCAAGCGGAAATAATGGATTTCCCTACCAGAACCGACAGAGTGGGAAACTTTGCTTCATAAACCAGACATCGATAGGTTCAGTACTAATCACAGAGCATCAGCCTAGAATCGCCATAAACTGGAGTACCAACATGTGAAATGAAATGTCTCTCTGTAACAAATGAAACATGGGCATATGTTATATGGAATGTTTTATTCGAATTAGTCTATACTACCACATCGTAAAACATTTGCTACTCCTCCTGAAACTCGCCCTGTACCTTAGAAACAACAATTCTAGAAGGATACCATCTCTGCAGACCCTAATTAAAGGCGCATGGAAAAATGATGATAGTTAATATCGAGTCGGAACTGATCGTGGTAATAAATAATCAGGAAACTGGAGCAGTTGATTAATTGCTGCAAATCCAAGATGTTCTGAACATCCTTCTGCCTTGTGGTAGTCGTAAATAAGAGAACTTTTTCATTATTTTTGCTTTTTTCGATAAAAGAGACGACAAACCGAAAAATATTTGTATTTAATTTAAGAATATGTATTGTCCAGTTACATTAAGGTGACCAACTGTCAAAAACCTGAATAACCACCTTCTGCAGCGCGAACGGCTTGCGAGACGCGCAGGAAGAGAGTCAGTAAGGTTTTGGAAGGTACTGACAAAGATATGGAGCAGTGTCACCTCCGGTGCACGGCCAGCTGCAATAGGTTTCTCGGTTGAGGATCCCTGGTGCGAACAGCCTGATCGAGGTGGTCCCACAGATTCTGAACTGGGTTTTAATTCAGGGAGTCTGGTGGCCATGAGAGTACGATAAACGTTCCTGGCGGTCTTCGAACCACGCACTTACACTGCGAGATGTATGACACGTTGCAATGTCCTGCTGGTAGATACCATCCTGCCGAGGAAAAAGAAACTGAATTTAGGGGTGCACATGCTCCCCAAGAATATATGCATGCTTACGTTGATGCGTTGTGGCTTCCGGAATGGTGAGATCATCCAGGGAATGCCAGGAATATATTCCCCAGACCATAACGCTCCTCAGGATGTTTTCTTTCAGACTTTCAAAGCCATACGCGCCAATGGCCATCAGTCCGATTGAGCAAAGGACGTGATTCATCTGAAAAGACCATCTATCACCAATCAGCGAAGTCCAGCCTTTCTCGTCGTTGAACAGCAGTCAGCATGAGTGTATGAACCTGGCACCTGCTGCGGACGTCCATACGCAACAACCTCCGCGTTCCGGTCGTTGAGGAGATACTGTTGGTAGCACCTTGGTTCATCTGGGCGGTTAGTTTCTCAACAGCATCATTTTTCCATGCACGGTATACTTTAACCACGGCGGCACGTGAACATTTACAAATGGTTCAAATGGCTCTGAGCACCATGATACTTAACATCTGAGGTCATCAGTCCCCTAGAACTTAGAACTACTTAAACCTAACTAACCTAAGGACACCACACACGTCCATGTCCGAGGCAGGACGCGCGGTTCCAAACTGAAGCGCCTAGAACCGCTAGCCACAACGGCCGGCGACCATTTACAACCTTAGCCGTTTCGGAAATGCTGCCACCTTTGGCCCGAAAGCCAATGACCATGCCCTTTTGAACGTCAGGTGAACCGCGCCATTTTCGCATTACGAGAGCGACTGCACTGTTTTCCGCGTCCCTCCAACACACTTTATATATCCTCCACTGTCAGGGCTGCCACCTGCCGTCTGTGAGTGACTATTGATTGTTGACGTTGGACATAGGCAGTGGTCACATTAGTGTAACTGGACTGTGTATGTATGTCGTCGTAATAAGAGTATTAGTTGGCCGACTGTTGGCCAGACGCAAACCCAATTTCCTAAAGAAAGCAAGATAGTCGAAATAGCAGTCCGTGTGCCGTCCGATAGTCGCGCAGTTTTGCCGTCAGCGCCGCGATGACGCCGGGCTGCTGCAGACGGCGGCCTCTTGCCACGAGGTGCTGGCACAGGGCCAGCCCTGGCCGGGGCGGCCAGGACACTGCCGCCGCGGTCCCGACGCACTGCCGCGCTGTGCCCTTGCCGAACCAGGACGTGCCTCTCCGAGCTGACCCATACCGCTTCAAACCAGAGAGTTGCGTCAATGCACCATCGAAAACACGCGTCCTAGCACAGAAGCACTTAGCAGCTCCACGTGATGAGGGCAAACGTGAGGTTTCCGATTCAGTGGGATTCCAATAAGCAGCCAAGTTAGGCACCAGGCAGAATAGTGTAGTGAATTAGACCCATATTGACATTCGAATTTTTTTTAAATAGCAGTACGGTTATTTCGACGCCAGTTTAGACAATTCAGATCCGTAACTGAACAGAAGCTCCACCACTAATGACAGCTTGCGCGGAAGGGCGTCCGTTCTCCTCGTTTTTCCCTTTCTCTGCTTCTTCAAGATAAACTGCGCAATAAAATTAAAGGATTACTTTTTCTAGACCGCGCAGTTTTCTCCCATTGCGATGCATAAGTTTCAAATTTGGCTCCTTCCTCTAAAGTGGTGCCAAAGCGGGGCTGTCTGCTTTTTCAGTCTCGGGTTCGGCTATGCTTCAAACAACAATGCGTCCACTCATCTACAGCTACATCTACATATACACTCCGTTAGCCACCAAGCGGTGTGTGGCGGAGGGCACAATTCGCGCCAAAGTCATATTCCCCGGATCGCTAGAGGGTAAAACGACTGCCTGAACGCCTCAGCATGAACTCTAATTTCCTTTATCTTTGAATGGTGATCGCTGCGCGATTTGAAAGTTGGTGGTAATAAAATACGCTCTACATCCTCAGTGAAGATCGGATTTCGGAATTTAGTGAACAGCCCCTCCCGTTTAACGCGCCGTCTATCTGCAAATGTGTCCCACTTCAAACTTTGTATGAGATTTGTGACGCTCTCGCGATGGCTCTTCATTGGACCTTCTCGATCTCTGGAATCAGACACAACTGGTAAGAGTCCCATACAGACGAACAGTACTCTAAAACTGGACGAACTAACGTATTGCAAGCTATTTTCTTTGTTGAAGGACTGCATCGCTTCAGGACTGCACCAATAAACCGCAATCTAGAATTCGCCTTACCAATTACTTGTGTAATCTGATCATTCCATTTGAGATCATTTCGAATAGTCACACCCAGATACTTGACGGATGATACCACTCCCAAAGACGGGGCATTTATTTTGTACTCGTACATTAATGGGGATTTTCGCCTTGTTATACACACTAGCGTACACTTACTAATATTGAGAGATAGCTGTCAGCCATTACATCACGCATTTATTTTCTGCACATCCTCATTGATTTGTTCACAATTTTCGTGTGACACTATTTTCCTTTAGACTACAGCATCATCTCCAAACAGTCTAATGCCGCTGTCAATACTAACAACCAGATCGTTTACGTAAATCGTAAAAAGCAGCGGACCTATAACGCTGCCCTGGAGCACACCTGAGGTTACGCTTATTTCTGTTGAAGTCACCCCGTTCAGGACGACATACTGCTCCCTGTCTGTTAGAAAACTTCCTATCCATCCGCATATGTCATCGGATAGGCCGTAAGCGCGCACTTTTTGGAGCAAGCGACAGTGCGGAACTGACTCTAACGCCTTTCGAAAGACGAGAAATATCTCATCAACCTGGAAGCCGGTATCTAGAGCCTGTTGTATATCGTGCACAAAGAGGGCCAGCTGTGTCTCCCATAACCGCTGTTTCCTAAAACCGTGCTGGTTTCTGCAGATGAGCATCTCAGAGTCTAGAAACGTCATTATGTCTGAACACAAAATATGTTCCATGATGCTACAACAAATCGATGTCAGTGAAATTGGGCGGTAATTATGTGTATCCGATTTCCTACCCTTTTTATAGACTGCTATGACCTGGGCCTTCTTCAAGTCCCGTGGAACGTTCCGCTCTTCCAACGATCTGCGAAAATAGCCGACAGTTCAGAAGTTCACATGAGGTGTAAGCTGAGTCAGTGATGTCACATTGGCAATAAATTTCACCACAGTTCTGCCCAACACAACCGTAGACATGTCATACAATGAGAAGGTCGACAGAGCTCCTCTTACCCATGTTTCATCCCTCAAGAACTTCGACACCAATTCAGACTCGCGATTACTCTGGCGCCTAAAGGTAGGCAAACCCAGTTAAGGGGTCTCAAAATGGTTGCCTAATCCTCAGGCGCTGGAGCAGGCTCAAGGCTGAATTGGTAGTGAAGTTCCAGATAGGCATATTTTTAAAGTGCTCAGCAAAGATGTGGGGGTAGCACCGAGGGTGTTTCCGAACTGTAAGGACTGCCCGACGTTTTATTCACGCACCCGTTAATGTTGCGTCCCGCATGATCGCTCCACAGAAGCGTTCGAAACAGGAGAGCTGCAAAATATATAAACACCTTTTGCTGCTTCGGATCACGTTCAGCTTTCTTCGAATGGTTTTAGACGGTGCCTACTCGTTCCATCCTGTATACCAGAGCAAAAATTGTGGTCGCACTGCACTCCAAAGGCTTCAGATCGCGTTCGGTGGGGTTGCAGCCTGACGATGTACTTAGAGCAGGATTGAAACGCCCAGGGGTGGCAGGGCAGCGTCGAATGTTATTAAGAACGTCTTCGTCCTGCTCATCGCACTGCGAACTCTCGAAATGTGTGGGAATGAACGCTGCAAGTGAAGGGGTGGTTTCACAGACGTCCTTTATGCCACCACCTGACGTCTTTTCGTGGCTATTCTGTGCGGCGGTGTGTCTGCGATGTCTTTTAGGACACTCACAAGAAAGCTGCGTGATTCGCTAGATGTCGTGATTCACGCCTTCATCGCAGAGGCGTCAAGAGAAGGGGGCGAAATATGGGTAAGAGGGGGCAGGGCCCTCTACGCATCATGTGACTGGAAATGCGGCGTTGGGCAGAATTGTGATGAAATTTGGTGGCAATGTAACATCATTAACCCACCTTACAACTCACCTCAACTTGTGAGCTGTGGCTTCTTTCTCGCACGTGCCGACAACTTACTCTTTCAAGCGTCGGTGAACCTGAGGGTGAGATCGCGGGACGCCACTCTTTTGGATCGTTACAGAGGAAGTTTGGAGGCACCGTCGAATCAAATTTCAAATTTGCGCTTCGCAGTAGGAGATAATTACGTGGTTTCGAAAGAGTGATCCTTTAATTTTGTGTTGCGCAGTGTAGGTATCTTCTTTCTGTTCTGTTATTCTATAATAGAACAACTGTTTAACGTGCAATTTAAGCCTTGGAATTTGTGTAACTGTTTCATGAAAGTGGATGATATTTATCGACAGTAAAGATGTTACTTCATTTCAACTTCAAGCTCAATACGAATAAGCCGCGTAACTCCTTTGATTTATAGAAAATCTATATTATTAGAATAATGTGAAAGAAACACTATAAACTTTAAACGTTTTTCTTAGGAGTCAGTTATGTTATAGCCGTTACCTTATCTAACACACTGCCTTGCAAGATAAGGGAACCACGCAGAAGACATGGTCAGAAGTCAATCTAACTTCATACACGTACACACCATCGGAGGGTAAGTATATTATTAGAGTTGCAATTCTTTGTGACCGATAGAATAGCCACCAAATCGCATTAGTGTTGTTCTGTGTTTAGTGTTGTCACAGGACTGGTAGAATACATAAGTGACATGAACAACAGCAGACAGTGAGTGGACGAAATAGATCACGTATGCCCATAGGACACTTATTTATTTATTTAATCGTATGGCTAGGGCCCCCCGTCGGGCAGACCGTTCGCCGGGTGCCGGTCTTTCAATTTGACGCCACTTCGGCGACCTGCAGTCGATGAGGATGATAGGATGATGATGAGGACAGCACAACACCCAGTCCCTGGGAGGAGAAAATTCCCCGACGCAACCGGGAATCGAACCAGGAGAAAGTTAAGGAACCACACGTACTGAGTTGTCACTCTGAAGGACGCAGAGAATCTGCTTACTCCTGTGAGACAGCGTTATCAGCACCTGACTGAGTTTCAAAGAGGCCTCGTCGTGGGTCTCCAAGAAGGCCGGCTGGTCAAATCGCGCTATAATCAGATTTTCTGGGCACTCGGGTGTGAATGTCACCCGATGTCGGATTGCATGGGAACGTAAGGGCAGACATAATCGTCCTCAAGGTTCCAATAGACCATATCTGACTGCCACAAGGAAGGATCACCACGTTGTGCACCAAGCACATCTTAGTTCCTTCACCTCTGCGCCTACCTTCCGAAAACAAATAATGGACTTCCTGCAACATTCTGTGTCACCATAGGTCGGAGACTAGCGACAGCCAAGTTGCCGTGACCGGGAAGCGTGGACTGCTGACGAATGGCATCGCATTGTGTTAAGTGATGAATCGCGGCCTGCACTAACCTGTATGCCTATCGCCGACGAGTATGGAGGCGATCTGGGGAGAGGTCCCAACCTTTCAGAGTTTTGGAGCTGCAATGCTGCGTTACTGCTGGCATCATGCTGTGGTTAGTGATCAGGTATGGTTTCAGCTCTCAATTGATAGAATTCAAGGGTCTCCGAGGGCACAGCGGTACGTCATGTATTACCTCTCATACGACAGTACCGCGGCGCCACTTTTCAACAGGGAAATGTTCGTTCACATACGGCACGTGTCTGTGTGAACCGTCTGCGTGATGTTAAGATACTCCCGTGGCCAGCAAGATCCCCAAACTGTCACCAGTGGAACATACAGTGGTGATCCAAAACATTATCTGCTTAACAGCTTGTTTGTACGTCTTTGGAACGGAATACATCTCTGATCCTGCTCATCAGGAATCTGACAGTTTGTTGGTAGGCTTGTAGAAGTATGCGGAATCAGATGTCTTCGCACAGGTCATGTAAATCGCGCAAATAACGGGCTGCTGATCTGAAAAAGCGGTGAGGAGTCCGATAGTGACCCAGATGGGTTCCATAAGATTTACATCAGACGAATCTGGTCTCCGAGACATCAACGCGAGTTCACTACAATGCTCCTCAAACTACTGTAGCACGGTTCTGGCTGCGAGACACGGACAGTTATACTGCTGAAAGGTGACATCGCTGTCGGGGAAGACATCAAGCATGAAGGGATAAAGGTGTTTTACAGATGTCAGTGGGTCTTCAGTTACTACCACAGGTCCCATGCCAGCGCAGGAGAATGTCTCCCATAGCACAACACTGCTCCCACCAGCCTAAGTCCATGGTGCGCTGCACGTTTGGAGCCGCGGCTCACATCGAAGACGGCGTTTGTGGAGACCGCCAGAGACCTATTGTAGTAGAAATGTGATTCACCCGAAGACCCGACGCGTTTTCATTCATCGATGGTCGAATATCGATACTCCTCTGCCCATTGCAGTCGTAACTAACGATGTCGTTGAGTCAGCATGTGAATAAGTAGGGTTGGTTATCCATGTTCAACAGACGATAGACGGTGTGCTCCGAAGCACTTGTAGGTGCATCAGCATTAGAGATGCCTAAATGCTACAAATCACCATCTATCCTAGTTTACAGAACGGACAAGTCTCAGAATCCTATGTTCTGTGAAGAGTCGTGGAGTTCAACCATTTAGAGCCTAGTGGTAGTTTCGCTGTCCTTCTACCTCTTTTCGTAGATGCTCAAGGCAGAAACACGGATCCATTCGACCATCTTCGCTGTTTTCGCGATACTCGTTCACAGGCTCTGCGTAATAATAATCTGATCTTTGTCGAAATCTCTTATCTCAATGAACTTCCCCATTTCCAGCCCATATCTTCGCTAGGGTGATTCCCCGTCCGTTTCTGATCCGCTCACATACTTTTGTTACCGCGTCACGTGCCTGCAACGCCACCGGACGGCATCCAACTTCGCAGTGGGCAGTGGTCATAATGTTTTGGCTTATTGGTGTATGTGTCACTCCGTTCGAGGATCAGTATCCTAGTTATCAGTTACAACATCTGTCAGCCAGCCTGACTCAGGAAAAGATAGGACATCTTGACACCGTTCCCAGCCGAATCAGTGCTTACACCCTTTCAGCCTGTAAAAATTCATTTCGTTCCCTCTTGTTCTTCTACGTGCTTTACTTTTTTCCGAGAGTGTGATTTACCAGTTTCAAAAGTAACGTTATTAATTAATATTTTACGTATATCAAGCTAGTAGGGATATTTTCAATAATGATATAATACGCTGAGGAAATATGAGCCGTGCTGCAGCTCGCATTGGTGCTGTTTGTAGGTTTCTGTCCTCTGTTGGAGGCCAGACCGTATCGTTTAGTTGACATAGTTGCAGTCGTTTGTCTTCTTCTCGTGTTGACTGGCGCCTCTTAGTTTCGCAAGCGTTGCCTATCCGCTAGTGGCAGCAGCGGCAGTTATCGATATGTAGTAACTGTGGCCCTATCTTTGAGGCAACGTCGTGGTTCTTCCGGGTCGTGTCAGTGTGCAGTTCGGTTGGGGTCTCAGGAGGAGCCAGGTCCACACAGGGCAAGAACACACCAGGACCGCTGGCGGCGCGCATGGACTGCCGGATCGAAGGCCTGTGGTCACGAGGGTGCACGACCTCGTCCTAAACCGGATCCTGCAAGTTTTAAGTTGAGTGCATTTGGATTCAAGTAGAGTAACCTTCACCACTGTGAGATCTTGCGATTCTCCAGTGACTTGGGTTCGTGTTGCTGCTCGTAGTGTTGCCGAGGTGTAGAACAGTGAGTGGAGTGCTTGTGGAAGGCGGATCTGATTAGCTTACCTGGTCTTCTAATTACTATTTGTTGCGTTCAGTTTGTTACTATTTGTTAAGTTCAATCAGCGGTATTTTTCCTGCCACGTGGCCGCTAACGCCACAGTTACCTGCCCTGGGGGTTAGTGTATGTAACGCCAATGTACGTTCCCTCGCCTTGCCGCTGCTGTCCGATGAGGCGCGTAGTTTGACAGCTTTCTTGGTTGCAGGTTGGTTGGCGATTCTTATACTCTGGTGGTAGCGATTCCTTTCTCGCTCAGGGCGCTCTAAGCACATTATTCTGTGGTCGGAGTCCAGACCGTCAGTTCCGGCTTTGTCGTATTTTTACATCTTTGCATTTGGTTTATTGGACTTCAGGTAGCCTCAGCGAAATTATCGCTTTTGATCTTCTGATGCCTTTTCTAGACGGTAAATGGCAGCATTATCTGCAGACAACCTAAGACGGTTACTCAGATTGTATCCTAAACCGTGAATAAAGATAAGGAACAGCAGAGGGCATATAACACTACCTTGGGAAACACCATACATCGCTTCTGTTTTACTCGATGACTTTGTGTCACTACAAACTGTCATCTCTTCGACAGGAAATCACGAATCCAGTCACACGATACTCCATAGACACGAACGCAGTCTGGAGTGTGTAAGTACTCACCATTTTGTGTAATAAAATATTCTCGTCTCAATACCACAGCCTACACCACGAGCCTGGGACAACCTGAGTGACATCCCAGAATGCAGTACAGGGTCCATTGCTCGACCATGGGACGGGGCAGCCTGCTCTGAGTTACGGGAGCAGCAGTTGTCAGACCAGAGAGCTGCCCGCTTGCTGGACAGAGGTCACGGCCGCCTCCATGGTAACTTCAGCTGCGCTCTCGCGCTGTTATTACGGTCGCAGCTGAAGACATTGCTGAACTGGCATTCGAGTGAGGCCACGTTCGGTCCCGTTCCCTGCACTATCAACAGTGTTTCGTATGAGAGGTAACTGGATGCCTCCATAAAGCTGTTCCAAATATAGTATGGCAGAAAGCCGGAATAAAGAAGTTAAACAAATCCAATGTCGTCCTGAATCTCATTTCACTCTCCACAGGTGACAATCGATAGGCCATCTAACACAGTGATCGCATAGGCAAACGGAGGAATAGAATTAAGGTAACATCCGCTAGGTATGCAACACACCTAACGTACAGGTAATGTGCTTATCATCTTACATATGATAGTCTGTGGTAGTCAATGATAGTTTTACATTTCCAGTCATGAGTCAAAGTTACTTCATCCGTAAACAGTTTGGGATTATTAGGCAATTTACAACTAGCCAACGACAAAATTGCCTCCATCTACCTTCATTTCCTTTTCGAAGGTGCTGAATTCGCTGTAAATGATACGGATTGAGGCCGTGCATACATAATATGAGCATATTTTTTTCTGTGGAACACAGATCATGTAGAAGTTCTTCATAGGCTTTTTGGAGGACTGCGTCCTACCAAGTTAATAACGCCATCTACTTCACCCACACTCTGTTCATTTGCACGTACAGTTGAGATATGCGTGCAGACTGAGACATCTAGACACGGTTCGCGCAAGTCCCCCCGTCGAAGGTTCGAGTCCCCCTTCGGGCATGGGTGTGTGTGTGTTGTCCTTAGCGCAAGTTAGTTTAAGTTAGATTAAGTAGTGTGTAAGCTTAGGGACCGATGAGTTGAGCAAGTTGGACCCATAGGATCTTACCACAAATTTCCAAATTTAGATGAGATATGACTGTTGGGCACTGCTCTACTCTCACGCAGATTAGTGAAAATACGAGTAAACACTCTTGGATCTGGAAATCGTCACCATATTCCCAAAGGCAGCAGTGTGTCCGCTACAAAAACTTACTCAATATTTGTGAATGCGTGCAGCTTACTTATACTACACAGTAGAATCAGCTAACGAAACACTATCACAAGCGGTGCCGATAATTTCGGTTATGTAAACTCAAGCACAACTTCACAGCTGCAACTTCATGACAAAAATGACAATCGATACATAAACCTGTAACAAATTAAAGTGTACCAGATCTCAGAAAGATATTTTTGAACACAGTTAGTTAATGAAGGCATTTTATAGCAGACAGCTTGTTTTTGCATTTGGATGTAATTTGAAGAGGAGTGCATTCAGTTAATGATTACAGGTACTTAACTTCGACAGCAGCGTTGTCTCGAAGATGATTTCTTCTGTTGACTCAGCGAGATTATCATTAGTCCTTCGTTAGACTGCCACTAGTCTGAGTTACCATCTTGTGAAGTGAATACAACTCTTGGCTGCCTATCTCATCGCTCCCGAAAGTGTTTCTTTTGCCAGACCTACTCAGAGGTCGATTCCTTGTGCACCATCTGTAACTGACCCTTGTGTTTTATTAATGTATTTGCTGTTTCATTGTATGTTCGTAAATTTTTTTATATAATTGTCATTCTTGGCGTTACAGCAGTTTAAATGATTGTGATACCATGTTTAGCATCATTTTGTCTCACGCGTTTGGTGATCAGTTGCCTGTCTTTTTAAATTAACCTTGCTATTGCGTTGTTGTTTTACAGTATGTCTGTTAAATTTTTTATAATTGTCGTTATTGGCGTTAAAGGCCTTCAGCCGTGACTGTGGTTACTTGCCGTAAAATTCTAATTGGGATCACATTGGCTTGTTTTTAAAACATTATTTGCTGTGTATGTATTTTATGCTCATTTGGTAAGCACTATTAATTACGCAGTTGTTTATTCCTTCATTAATAACGTGTGATATCTTTATTTATCGCTGAGTCTGGAAATACCGTTTTAAAATAAATGTAATTGCAATAGGGAACCAACAGTAACTGATTACGGCCCCGTACACAATCGTAACCCAGGTGGAGAGGGAGAGAGCTGAGCTAGCTGAATATGTGCGGAAAACGTACAATGTATTCACGTATTTACATATTGTACTCTCAGAGCAGAGTTCCTTAATTAACGTAGATCGCCCAATTCTGCGAGTGCACGCGTGGTTGGTAATGCGTAAAAACTCAGTTTTCTTCATTATGGGCAACGATTGAAAAACGCTGTATGATATCACGGCATACATTTATTTATTGTCTATTTAGCGTGACCAGATTAGAGCCTTCAGACCCTCTTTTACATTTGACCAGGAACAACTCACCCAAAAATATTACAAAAGCATGCAAAGAATGATAATATTAATAATATTAAAAATAGTAAACGGCATTAAGAATGATATAAATTAATTAACACATCTGAAGCCATATTTAGTGTCATCAGAAGCTTAAGAGATAAAGAAAGAGGAGAAGTTCGAAACGACAGTGGCAGTGGCTGTCAGGAAAGAACAGAATTTAAATAAAGATCTCTGCCGAAAATGGCTCTCAGCACTATGAGACTTAACATCTGAGGTCATCAGCACCCTAGAACTTAGAACTACTTAAACCTAACTAACCTAAGGACATCACACACATCCATGCCCGAGGCAGGATTCGAACCTGCGACCGTAGCAGTCGCGCGGTTCCGGACTGCGCGCCTAGAACCGCGAGACCACCGCGGCCGGCGATCTCTGCCGACATTGGAGGATTGGAGGGGGGGGGGGTGGATGGAGGGAATAGTTATAGGGTGGGGGAGATTGACGGGAGTGGGCTCCAGACTAGTATGTGGGAGATATGGCTATTGTGGATTGGTAGAAAGCGAGCCATTTGCTATCTTTTGAAGTTTGGAAGAAATTAAGTAACAGATAAATTAAATTTGTTCCAAAGTCGAGTTCTGCATGCAAAAAATGATTTAGAGAGCATGGCAGCTTTATGCGATGGCTCACAGAGGATTTTACTCTGCTGCGAACAAGTATTACCGCTGTCATGTTCAGAAAGTAGTGGAAATGTTGAAGATAAACAAAATGGAGTGCAATGTCTGACAAGACGATAGAGTACGATGGGCTCTACGCTTAATGGCTTGTAGTCATGAAAATTATTCGCACGGAGAAGTGATACGGTGGTAATACGATATGTCACAAATGCATCGCACTCAAGTTATCATCGCCATTTCTGGCCTGTGTGAGCTCTCGAACGAAAGTCCATTCAAATATGGAGAGTATTAGTGACTTTACGAGCTTCTTTTCACGCTCTGAAGGAAATAATTTTTTGCATCTGTATAGTGAATACTTAATTCTACGAGGTAGTGGCGTAAACTATACACAAGTCATGAAGGGAAGATTTATTGGTAATCTGTGTGAAGAGATCAGAAAAATCTCGATCGGTTACCAGCACTGTGCGAGACTCCAGTCTTCCTATCAAGCCAGGTGGAAGCGCGCATACGACGGAATCCAGCTGCGAGGTATGACACAACCAGTTTGCCAGTGCCTCAAAAGACATCCACTCTGTCACTCGCGACTATTCTGCAAATATTGCTCGCCAAAATTAATAATTGTGAACCGCGTTCTTTCCGTGACGCGCTGACTGCAATGAACTGATTGTTGCCCAGTTCAATAACTTTTTATTCCGATTTTTAAAGAAGGCGCTGAAAATAGTAATTTCAGAAACACGTCAGATTATTTCCTAAGAGTGTAAACACAAATCCGATATTACCTGTCTGATTATTACACTGCAGTCCGTATTGTTACTACTCAAATAACGTTGAGTTGTACTCGTACGATATATTACACTGAAGAGCCAAAGAAAGTGGTACACCTGCCTAACATCGTGTACGGCCCCCGCGAACACGCCTACGTGGCGCAACACGACGTGACATGGACTCGACTAATGTCTGAAGCAGCGCTGGAGAGAATTGACACCATGAATCCTGCAGGGCTGTCCATAAATCCATAAGAGTATGAGGGGGTGGAGATTTATCTGAACAGCACGTTGCAAGGCATCCTAGATAGGCTAAATAATGTTCATGTGTGGGGAGTTTGATGGCCAGCGGAAGCGTTTAATCTTAGAAGAGTGTTCTTGGAGCCACTCTTTTGCAGTTCTGGACGTGTGGGGTGTCCCACTGTCCTGCTGTAATTGCCGTAAAGTCCGTCGAAATGCACAAAGTACATGAATGAATGCAGGTGATCGGACCGGATGTTTGCGTACGTGTCACCTGTCAGAGTCGCATCTAGATGTATCAGGGGTCCCATATTACTCCAACTGCACATCATTACAGAGCCTCCAGCAGCCTGAACAGTCCCTTGCTGACGTGCAGGGTCCATGGATTAATGAGGTTGTCTCCATAGCCGTACACGTCCTTCCGCTCGATACAAATTGAAACGAGACTCGTCCGACCAGGCCATGTTTCCAATCATCAAAAGTCCAATGTCGGTGTTTACGGACCCAGGCGAGGCATAAAGCTTAGTGTCGTGCAGTCATCAAGGGTACATGAGTGGGCCTTCGGCTCCGAAAGCCCATATCGATGATATTTCGTTGAATGGTTCGCACGCTGACACTTGTTGATGGCCAAGCATTGAAATCTACAGCAATTTGCGGAAGGGTTGCACTTCTGTCGCCTTGAACGATTTTCTTCAGTCGTCGTTGGTTCCGTTTCGGCCGCTGCGATGCTGCAATTTGATATTTTACCGGATTCCTGATATTCCCGGTACACTCATGAAATGCTTGTACGGGAAAATCCCCACTTCATCGCTACCTCGGAGATAATGTGTCTATAAAACCACGTCCAAACACATAAATCTTGATAACGTGTCATTGTAGCAGCAGTAATCGATCTAACAACTGCGCCAGACACTTGTCTTATGTAGGCGTTGCCGACCGCAGCGGCTTATTTTGGCAGTTTACATATATCTGTATTTGAATTCGCATGCCTGTACCAGTTTCTTTACGCTTCGATGAATTCTCCGCTCCTGCAAACTCTTCCTTTAGTTTTCGCAGTATGCTCTTAATAACAAACATTTCCGCGCAATTTCAATAATTCATACATTGGAACTTACGTACATAAATGTAGAGATCGACTTTGACAGTGTTGAGATTAACTATTTGTCGCCGAATAAACTAGTCAGTGTTGATGTCTGACATGTTCTGCCAACTCGTTTACTAGTACTCACTGTGTTCTCTGTGCTTTGCTGTTGAGATTTATGTCAACTGGATGTATCCGTGCGTCACGGTGTGTAGCGCAAGAGGAATTCTCCGTAGGAATTCTTGGCTAATTTATTTTGTCTCAGTCTTTCTTATTTTGTTAACCGTGTAAGCCAACATCTATTGCCAGTTTGACTGATAATATTGAGTAATTGATGAACAGAATCAGACAACATTTACGTACTCTACTGGGACATTGTTGTGAAATCACGGTCGTTAGAAAAACGATAAAATAAGAGAAATCAGGGCTCTCCCAGAAAAATTTAAGTTGTTGTCGTAATGCCACATTTTAGTACTGAATGATCCCATTTGTAGTCTAACGGATATACTCTGTGTGCTGTATAGTGTGTTAAACTTTTTTCAACTGAAGCTTCTCCAACTGCATGTGGATTGTTTACTGATCTCATTCTTTTCTCAAATGTTTTCTTTGTGGAAATTTGTTGTCTCAGTCTCACGGGCACAGAACTGAGTATCCTTAGCATTGGTTTTGTGCAGCAACATTGTCCAATTTTGTGGTCTTCTTTATCTGAATCTGTTCAAGTGCATCCCACAAACAACAATCATGATTATTTTTTTCCAGTTGGTTGGGGGTCAGTTTTCAGTCTTTCCAGTGGTAATTCATTCTTTCACTCTGTTGCTCCCCGTGTTCCTCAGCGTCTGTTCTGTGTCTGGTTCTTGCTCTTTTCTTGCAAAACCTCTAAAGTTACATTACAGATGTTTCTTATTTTGATTGTCTTCATCTCCTCACAGCCTATTTGATTTCTGTTTCTTTTATTTCCTTTCATGGTTCACATACTGTAAAATTTAGTTCACTTGTAGAAAACATGTACACATTTTTTCTCTAATGGCGCTGAGAGGTTTGGATGTTTGTGTAACATATCGAACACGACTTTTTTTATATTTAAGTTT
The DNA here is from genome assembly GCF_023864345.2 of Schistocerca serialis cubense. Lineage (NCBI taxonomy): Eukaryota > Metazoa > Arthropoda > Insecta > Orthoptera > Acrididae > Schistocerca > Schistocerca serialis. Next base: position 792,733,886 of record NC_064639.1, on the reverse strand, counting down.
TATGTGTTTTACATACATTACAGAGTAACGTGTAACATTTTAATATGGATGCCTCCACGCAGTTTGCCATCTACAGAAGAGGTAACAGTTGCAACCTTCTAAGCTTTTTATGTATTGCAGATTTTCACTCTGCAGGAGTGCATGCGCTGGTTTCAGACTCCCTGATAGAACGTTCAAATATTTGTGAATTTGTGGCCGAGCGGTTCTAGGCGCTTTAGTCCTGAACCGCGCTGGTGCTACGGTCGCAGGTCCGAATCGTGCCTCGGGCATGGATGTGTGACATCCTTATGTTAGTTAGGTTTACGCAGTTCTAAGTCTACGGGACTGATGACCTCAGATGTTAAGTCCCATAGTGCTTAGAGCCATTTGAACCGTTTTTGTATGTGAATATCTAAGGGACTAAATTGCTTAGGTCATCGGTCCCTAGTCTTACACACTACTTTAACTAACTTAAACTAACTTATACTAAGAACAACACACACACCCATGCCCGAGGGAGGACTCGAACCTCCGGCGAGGGGGGCTGCGCAGTCCGTGACATGGCGCCTCTAACAGTGCCGCCACTTCATGCGGCTCCCTGATAGAGCAACGCTGTGTGACAGACCGAGACTCGAACGGGAGAGCCGGCCAGTGTGGCCGTGCGGTTCTAGGCGCTTCAGTCTGGAACCGCGTGACCGCTATGGTCGCAGGTTCGAATCCTGCCTCGGGCATGGATGTGTGTGATGTCCTTAGGTTCGTTAGGTTTAAGTAGTTCTAAGTTCTAGGGGACTGATGACCACAGATGTTAAGTCCCATAGTGCTCAGAGCCTTCGAACGGGAGGCCATTCCCTTGCCTTTCGCGGGCAAGTTCTCTGCCGAGTGAACTCTCAAATCATGATCGACAGCTTCACTTCGGCCACTACCTCTTCTCTTACCTTCCTAGCTTCAAGGAAGTTCTTCTGTCATTTTCCGTGTCGTCGTTTGGTATAACTGCCACATAATTTCTTCTTCTTCTTTCTTCTTGGCTTTTTTTACGATTCTGTACAAATTTGCCACTGTTATATGGATTTCGGCAATGTTAGTGGCAGTGGGGGTCCCTTCCTGACGCCACCACTCCCAATCCGTGACGGAATCTGTCTAACCCATCTGTCTGCATGTAGTGGAAATCTCATGTTCAACAAGGAAGAACATTTTCTGTGTCAGGACGTGGGTACTAGCTAGGGATGCCACCCGTACTTTATTATGAAGGTTTTACGTTACCAGCGGAAAAATGCTGCTAGAGAAGTACAAAAGGTGGATATGATAGTATTCAAAAGCTCCCCTAACTGCAACTCACTCATGCCCATTAGTCAAATGGCTCTGAGCACTATGGGACTTAACATCTATGTCATCAGTCCCCTAGAACTTAGAACTACTTAAACCTAACTAACCAAAAGACAGCACACAACACCCAGTCATCACGAGGCAGAGAAAATCCCTGACCCCGACGCGAATCGAACCCGGGAACCCAGGCGCGGGAAGCGAGGACGCTACCGCACGACCACGAGCTGCGGACGCCCATTACTCTACCGTTGTAAGTCGCTCATACTCATTCACTCGCACTTGCCCCTCCTCAGTCACTCATTTAACTCAACTCATTGTCATTATTTATTTGTGTCTCTCTAACTGTAACTGTCCCATGTCTCACACCCGTAGTCTCCTTTGTTCTGGGCTATTACTACTGCCTCCTCTCTCTGCCACTCTCTCCTCTTGCTGTCTCTTGCGTTCACTATCTCGTTCGTCCCTTCCCACAGCTGCCATTTCTTCTTACTGACACCATCTCTCTCTCTCTCTCTCTCTCTCTCTCTCTCTCTCTCTCTCTCTCTCTCTCCCCCCTCACTGTCGTCCTCATAGCCTCCGCCTGTCGTTATCATTCGCTCTCACTCACTTTCATTTTCTCCTTCTCTTTATTCCTCTCACACTGGCCCTGTCTCCTTCAGTCTTTTCCTAGCACTGTTCTGTCACAGTCAACTACACTCCTGGAAATGGAAAAAAGAACACATTGACACCGGTGTGTCAGACCCACCATACTTGCTCCGGACACTGTGAGAGGGCTGTACAAGCAATGATCACACGCACGGCACAGCGGACACACCAGGAACCGCGGTGTTGGCCGTCGAATGGCGCTAGCTGCGCAGCATTTGTGCACCGCCGCCGTCAGTCAGCCAGTTTGCCGTGGCATACGGAGCTCCATCGCAGTCTTTAACACTGGTAGCATGCCGCGACAGCGTGGACGTGAACCGTATGTGCAGTTGACGGACTTTGAGCGAGGGCGTATAGTGGGCATGCGGGAGGCCGGGTGAACGTACCGCCGAATTGCTCAACACGTGGGGCGTGAGGTCTCCACAGTACATCGATGTTGTCGCCAGTGGTCGGCGGAAGGTGCACGTGCCCGTCGACCTGGGACCGGACCGCAGCGACGCACGGATGCACGCCAAGACCGTAGGATCCTACGCAGTGCCGTAGGGGACCGCACCGCCACTTCCCAGCGAATTAGGGACACTGTTGCTCCTGGGGTATCGGCGAGCACCATTCGCAACCGTCTCCATGAAGCTGGGCTACGGTCCCGCACACCGTTAGGCCGTCTTCCGCTCACGCCCCAACATCGTGCAGCTCGCCTCCAGTGGTGTCGCGACAGACGTGAATGGAGGGACGAATGGAGACGTGTCGTCTTCAGCGATGAGAGTCGCTTCTGCCTTGGTGCCAATGATGGTCGTATGCGTGTTTGGCGCCGTGCAGGTGAGCGCCACAATCAGGACTGCATACGACCGAGGCACACAGGGCCAACACCCGGCATCATGGTGTGGGGAGCGATCTCCTACACTGGCCGTACACCACTGGTGATCGTCGAGGGGACACTGAATAGTGCACGGTACATCCAAACCGTCATCGAACCCATCGTTCTACCATTCCTAGACCGACAAGGGAACTTGCTGTTCCAACAGGACAATGCACGTCCGCATGTATCCCGTGCCACCCAACGTGCTCTAGAAGGTGTAAGTCAACTACCCTGGCCAGCAAGATCTCCGGATCTGTCCCCCATTGAGCATGTTTGGGACTGGATGAAGCGTCGTCTCACGCGGTCTGCACGTCCAGCACGAACGCTGGTCCAACTGAGGCGCCAGGTGGAAATGGCATGGCAAGCCGTTCCACAGGACTACATCCAGAATCTCTACGACCGTCTCCATGGGAGAATAGCAGCCTGCATTGCTGCGAAAGGTGGATATACACTGTACTAGTGCCGACATTGTGCTTGCTCTGTTGCCTGTGTCTATGTGCCTGTGGTTCTGTCAGTGTGATCATGTGATGTATCTGACCCCAGGAATGTGTCAATAAAGTTTCCCCTTCCTGGGACAATGAATTCACGGTGTTCTTATTTCAATTTCCAGGAGTGTATATTCCACTGCCACTGTGTCTCTTTTCTCTGACACTGCCATTGTCTTCTTCACCCTTTCTACGCTACAACCACTGTCTATTATTGTCCAGTAATTATTGCTTTTCTGTCCGATTTCGGGCAGTTGTTCTCTATACTTTACGAGAACAATGAAGTACATGAAATCAGTTTATTTCGCATAATTTGACTTTTCTAAGGTTCGTTTTACGTAGTTCATTAGAAGACCACAGACGCTCATGGTAATTTTGCGTACTGCGGACCGGCTGAGTAACTGAACCATGAACTGAGCTCTCGTTTTTTTAGCGCGACGTAACCGCAGATTTCAGTATTATCATTGTGAAGGTATCAGTTGAGACAGAGTGAGAACCCGTTAATTTCATATTCTTTGCATCTAGTAATTACTGCATATAAGTCTGCTAAGCCGTGTGAAGTTAACGAAGAGCTTTCTGTGGATTATTTGCTTCACGGTAAATTAGCCGACGGCCTCCGAAGTAGTGCTAGTTACATAACGGCACTAGCGGCGCCATTCCGTGTCCTTACGAGACAACTGTTGCTAACCTCAGCGACCTAGTAGTTGTGACACTTTTGTAGTGTGGCATAGCCTTGTGTTGTTGTTTTACTTTGTTTTGTGCGACGAGGGTTGCGTGCAGTGAAGTTGGATTATTCGGTTACACACACTAAAGAGCCAAAGGAACTGGTACACCTGCCTAATATCGTGTAGGGCTCCCACGAGCACGCCTAAGTGCCGCAACACGACGTGGCATGGAGTCGACTAACATCTGAAGTAGTGCTGGAGGGAACTGACACCATGAATCCTGTAGAGCTGTCCATCAATCCGTAAGAGTACGAGAGGATGCGGATATATCTGAACAGCAGGTTGCATGGCAGCCCCGATATGCACAATAATTTTCATGTCTGGTGAGTTCGGTGGCCACGGAAATGTTTAATCTCAGAAGAGTGTTCATGGAGCCACTCTGTAGCAATTCTGGACGTGTGGGGCGTCGCAATGTTCTCCTGGAATTGGCCAAGTCTGTCGGAATGCACAATGGACATGAATGGGTGCAGGCGATCAGACACGATGCTTAAGTACGTGTCACCTGTCAGAGTCGTATCTAGACGTACCAGGGGTCCAGTATTACTCCAACTGCACACGCCCCACATTACAGAGCATCCACCAGCTTGAACAGTTCCATGCTGACATGCAGGGTCCATGGATTCATGAAGTTCTCTCTATACTCGAACACTTCCATCCGCTCGATGCAATTTGAAACAAGACTCGTCCGACCAGGCAATATGTTTCCAATCATCAACAGTCTAGTGTCGATGATGGCGGGCTCAGTTGAGGCGTAAAGCTTCTCGTCGTGTAGTCATCAACGGTACACGAGCGGGCCTTTGGCTCAGAAAGCCCATATCTATGATGTTTCGTTGAGTCGTTCGCTCGCTGACGCTTGTTGGTGCCCAGCATTGAAATCTGCAGAAATTTGCGAAAGGATTGCATTTCTCACGTTGAATGATTCTCTTCAGTCGTCGTTGGTACCGTTCTTGCAGGATCTTTTTCCGGCCGCAGTAATGTCGGAATTTGATGTTTTATCGGATTACTGATATTCACGGTACACTCGTGAAATGGTCGTATGGGTGCATCCCCACTTCATCGCTACCTTGCAGATGCTGTGTCCCATCGCTCGTGCGCCGACTATAACATCACGCTTCAGTCCGGCACCGCGCTGCTGCTACGGTCGCAGGTTCGAATCCTGCCTTGGGCATGGATGTGTGTCCTTAGGTTAGTTAGGTTTAAGTAGTTCTAAGTCTAGGAGACTGATGACCTCCGATGTTTAGTCTCATAGTGGTTTGGGCCGTTTGAACCGTTTTATAACATCACGTTTAAACTCAGTTAAATCTTGATAACCTGTCATTCTAGCAGCAGTACCTGAACTAACAATGCAACTTGTCTTATATAGGCGTTGCCGACCGCAGCGCCGATTCTGCCTATTTACATATCTCTGTATTTGAATACACATATCTATACCAGTTTCTTTGGCGCTTCAGTGTACCTTTATGTAATAAATGAAGACAAATTTAGTAAACCGAGTATTCTCTGTCCAACTGCAAGACGTAGTATTAACCGTGAAAAGACAAAACAGGCAGTGAACATCGAAAGAGTGAGCCTGAGGACGGTACAGCAGAAAAAACTAAAAAATAATCACCAAACACGTTAAGACGTTGATCCTACTGAGAAACGAGAGGATTAATTCCTGTTTCGCAGAAAGCGGTCGGTCGCTGTGGGTTCCACAACCGCACCCACTCTTTCACTTCGTCGTCTTGCTGAAACCGATGTCCGCGCATGTCTTTGTTCAGATCGCCAAAGATGTGACAACAACACTGCGAAAGATCCGGGCTGTACGGAAGATGTTACTGAGTTTCCCATCTAAATCTATGCGGCGTATCCTTCGTCCAGTTGGCAGTGTGGGGACGAACGTTATCGTACAACTTACCGGAACTTGTGTGAACAGCTTTGGATTTCTTTGACGGATATTGGATGTTTCCATTGTTGGATTTACCGTTTGCCCTCGGTCGCTAAATAATGGTACCACATAAGGTCATGGCGGCAGGGGTGCTCTCCTCTTCGAGTTCCTCGATTATAGAACCACAATCAGCTCAGCGCTGTGAAGACGCTTTGCAGCGACTACAATGCGCCATAAAGTCAAAACGCCCCGGAACGCTGTCAAGCGCAATCATTCCGTAGCACGATAACACCCGCCCCCACACTGCCAATGGGACGAGGCCTACACTTCAGCGCTTTGTCTGGGATACACTACATCTTGTACAGCCCGGATCTTACACCGTGTGATTTTCCCATTTTAGGCGACTTAAAGAAAGATATCCGTGGACGTCGGTTTCAGACGGACGAGGAAGTGCAAGAATGGCTGCGGTTGATGAGTCGTCTGCAACCGACCAGTTTCTACGAATGAGGAATGATCATCTCGTTTCCCTTTCGGACAAATGTCTTAACGCGTGTGGTGATTGCTTTTGAATGAAACCATTCCATGGTTCTGTTGTGTCAGGTGTTCGGTTTTCTTTTGACTGCCCCTCATATTTGTTAAATATTGCTAAAAACAACAAAATGTATTAAACGAAATAATTAAGCAAAATAAACAATATTTTGATACAACGTACTTTTCTTCTCACCTTTACAATATAGATCTGTTGTAGAATTTTAGAACACGTTTTTTGCTCGCGTATCATGTCATTTCTGGAAACCCAGAATCTACTCTGTACGAATCAACATCGATTCCGGAAACAGCGATCGTGTGAGACCCAGAGACCCACGTCGCTTTATTTGTTCATGAGACCCAGAAAATATTAGATACAGGCTTCCAGGTAGATGCCATTTTCCTTGACTTCCGGAAGGCATTCGAAACAGTTCCGCACTGTCGCCTGATAAACAAAGTAAGAGCCTACGGAATATCAGACCAGATGTGTGGCTGGATTGAAGAGTTTTTAGCAAACAGAACACAGCATGTTGTTCTCAATGGAGAGTGGTCTACAGACGTTAAAGTAACCTCTGGCGTGCCACAGGGGAGTGTTATAGGACCATTGCTTTTCACGATATATGTAAATGACATTGTAGATAGTGTCGGAAGTTCCATGCGGCTTTTCGCGGATGATGCTGTAGTATACAGAGAAGTTGCAGCTTTAGAAAATTGCAGCGAAATGCAGGAAGATCTGCAGCGGATAGGCACTTGGTGCAGGGAGTGGCAACTGACCCGTAACATAGACAAATGTAATGTATTGCGAATACATAGAAAAAAGGATCCTTTATTGTATGATTATATGATAGCGGAACAAACACTGGTAGCAGTTACTTCTGTAAAATACCTGGGAGTATGCGTACGGAACGACTTGAAGTGGAATGATCACATAATATTAATTGTTGGTAAGGCGGGTGCCAGATTGAGATTCGTTAAGAGAGTCCTTAGAAAATGTAGTCCATCCACAAAGGAGGTGGCTTACAAAGCACTCGTTCGACCTATACTTGAGTATTGCTCATCAGTGTGGGATCCGTACCAGTTCGGGTTGACAGAGGAGATAGGGAAGATCCAAAGAAGAGCGGCGCGTTTCGTCACAGGGTTAATTGGTAAGCGTGATAGCGTTACGGAGATGTTTAGGAAACTCAAGTGGCAGACTCTGCAAGAGAGGCGCTCTGCATCGCGGTGTAGCTTGCTGTCCAGTGTTCGAGAGGGTGCGTTTCTGGATGAGGTATCGAATATATTGCTTCCCCCTACTTATACCTCCCGAGGAGATCACGAATGTAAAATTAGAGAGATTCAAGCGCGCACGGAGGTTTTCCGGCAGTCGTTTTTCCTGCAAACCATACGTGACTGGAACAGGAAATGGAGGTAATGACAGTGGCACGTAAAAAAATGGTTCAAATGGCTCAGAGCACTATGGGACTTAACATCGGAGGTCATCAATCCCCTAGAACTTAGAACTACTTAAACCTAACTAGCCTAAGGACATCACACACATCTATGTCCGAGGCAGGATTCGAACCTGTGACCGTAGCAGCCACGCGGTTCCCGACTAAAGCGCCTAGAACCGCACGGCCACCGCGGTCGGCGGCACGTAAAGTACTAGTATCGTTCCTACGTACACTTTGGTGCTAATCACACTATGCGCCTCATCCGGTAAAACAGACCATGCAAATGTAAGGAAATAAGGCACAAAACTAACAGCTGGACACTAGTTGGGTGTGACAGCAGATTAACGGACGGGAGGTCGTTGTAACGTAGTGTGTGGCCTCCAGTGATGGCAGGAAGTGATCGCCAAGTAGCTTTGCGACGGGGTGTGGACGGAAGTCGTCTGGGGCCCGTCTGGGTGCCGCGTGCATTCTCGCCACACGCACTTGGGCAGCTTCCCTGCGCAGCCGCACAGCACCTGTCATGGTGCACCCGCGCTCCTTCGGAGAGGCACAAAAAAAAATGTGTAGCTCACAGCCTGGTACAAGCCTCCCTAGCTGATGCCACTTCGGCGACTGGCGTGGGGCAAAAACCCCTGCAGCTGCCCGCAACAGATTCCACAGTGCGCTACGCACATGTCCTGCTCACTCACGCAGGTAAGAGGGACACGGGTCGGGTGTCGCACTCAAAACCGTGCACGACATCCGTACACTGGGGTGGCTGCCGGAAAATGCTCATGTAATAACATATTGGGGCAGTGAAGCGTTACGTTGTCACAGGGCGATGGCACTGCCGTAACTCTAACCTCTGGAGCAAAATGGTTTAGCTTAGCTAAATATATTAAATATATATTGAAAAGTAGACCCATCTTTGAAGATGATGAAGCTGCTGTATGGGATAAGACGACTGCCTTATAGCACCACATAGAGTCGAAAGATTAGACTATGATCACTGAAAGACGAATACTACATTTTTTCCTCGAAGAAAAGCGAGAAATCGACGGTCATCTAGGTCGAAGACGCACGTACCCCAAATTTCAAGCCGGCTGCTGTGGCCGAGCGGTTCTAGGCGTTTCAGTCTGGAACCGCGCGACCCCTAAGGCGCAGGTTTGAATCCTGCCTCGGGCATGCATTTGTGTGTAATGTCCTTTGGTTAGTTAGGTTTAATCAGTTCTAAGTTCTAGGTGACTGATGACCTCAGATGTTAAGTCCCATAGTACTTAGAGACATTTGAACCCAAATTTCAAGTATTTTGTGCTAGCCGGTGTGGCCGAGTGGTTCTAGGCGCTTCAGTCTGGAACCGCGCGACCGCTATGGTCGCAGATTCGAATCCTACCTCGGGCGTGGATGTGTGTGATGTCCTTAGGTTAGTTAGGTTTAAGTAGTTCTAGGAGACTGATGACCTCAGTTGTTAAGTCCCATAGTGCTCAGAGCCATTTAAACCAAGTATTTAGTTCTGTCTACTGCAGATACACTGATGAGCAAAACAGGCGTTGGATGACTGTCTTCCGCTTGCTTAGCAAGATGCTGATTCTGACGATTTTGTGTCTATCCTAGGTTCTCTAAATTGTGTTACTGATTGCACTGCTGAAGAAATAATATTTAGTAAAGAAGAGTAAAGATTTTGTGCAAGTTACACGGAAAAATAGTCGGTGAGAGCATTATCTGCGAAGGGCAGTGTTCCGGGTTCGAGTCCCGGTTCGGCATACACTTTTAATCTGCCAGAGAATGGTATATTCATTCTGCAAACAATCCACTAGGCAGTGGCTAAGTCCATTCTCTGCATATCCTTCCTCTCAGGAGTATTAGTCCCGTAACGTATGGAATTAACTTGTGAAATTTGGAAACTACGAGGATGGTACTTGCAAGAGATTGCTAGTTGGCGGTGTTTGCGCGCCTTAATTAGTTAGTTAATTACTTGTTCCAATTATCATTTGTACGGTTTCTGTCGATATGATGTGGAAAGTTTACAGGCTATGTATACATGATTTGTTTGCGCGTATGGCTGCATGCTGCCTATTTACAGATTAACAAAAAAATAAGATAATATTTCGCTTTAATAAGATATATTAATTATCATTACTAGTCATGGTACACGTGAAACGCACATTTAACCACACGAACATATTTGTCTGTTATATCGCATATTAACTAAAACTAAGTGATCGTCCACAGGACAATAGAAATTGCCCAGATGATATGATCTCAGATACTAAGCAAGTTACCTAACGCGTTCCCTGTTCGTTTCGCGAATGGTACGAGGGAAAATGGACCTGTGTCTAAGCCTCCATATGAACTAAACTTTCTCTCATCCCCTCGTCGTGGTCATTTCGCCAGACGTAGCAACAAAGGACTTGCAAAAGCAGTTGAACAGAATGGGTAGTTCTCGAAAATAGGTTGTAAGGTGAATATCAACTCAAATAATACAAGTGTAATTAAATGCAGTCGACTTAAATCAGGCGATAATGAAGGAATTAGATTATGAAATGAGACATTAAAATAGGTAGTCAAGTTTTGCTATTTGAGCTGCAAAATAACCAATAATGGCCGAAGCGGAGAGAATATAAAACGCGCAATGGTTGTAGCTCAAATACGGTTTCTGCAAAAGAGGAATCTGTTAACATATAATATTAATTTAAGTCTTAGGAACTCTGTTTTCAAGGTATTTAAATGGTTCAAATGGTTCTGAGCACTATGCGACGTAACTTCTGAGGTCATCAGTCGCCTAGAACTTAGAACTAAATAAACCTAACTAACCTAAGGACATCACACACATCCATGCCCGAGTCAGGATTCGAACCTGCAACCGTAGCGGTCGCTCGGCTCCAGACTGTAGTGCCTAGAACCGCACGGCCACTCAGGCCGGCCAAGGTATTTATCTTGAATGTAGTCTTGTACGGAAATGAAACGTAGACGTTGAGCAGTTCAGGCAAGAAGAGAATAGTAGCTTTTGAAACGTGGTGCGACTGAAGAATACTGAAGACTGGAAGACTGGATGGGTAGATAAACTAACTAATGGGGAGGTACTGAAAAGAACCGAAGCAAAAGAAATTTATGGTACAATTTGACTATAAGAAGAGACCAATTGATAGGATACTTGTTTAGGGATGAAGGAATCGTCAATTTAGTAATGGGAGGAAGTGTGGGGAATAAAAATTGTAGATTGAGACAAAGGGATGAATACAGTAAGCATGTTCAAATAGATGTAGGGTGCAGTAGTTATTCGGACATGAAAAGGCTTGTGCAGAATAGAGGAGCGAGGAATGATGCACCAAACCAGTCTTCAGGCTGAAGGGCAGAAAACAACAACAACAAAAACAACAACACGGGGGCGGAAGTAATATGTTTCCCGAGTCTTCTTCCAAAGCACGCTCTCGGAATATGAACAGTAAACTTCTCCGTGTTGCACAGCACCTGTCTCGTCTGTCAATGGAGTTCGCTAAGTATCTCCGTGGTGCTCTCGCGTCAAGCAAACGATCTCGTGGCGAAACCAGTCGCTCTTCATTGGATCTACTCTTCGGTTCTATTAAAACAACTTGACAAGGGTTCTAACCTGATGAGCAAGATTTGGTCGAACGTTTGTTTTGTGAGCCCATTTCTTGCATAGATGACTTCACAGTTCCTTGAATATCTTCCAATGAATCCCAATCTACCTTTCCCTTTCTCTAAATTTAGTTTTGTGTGTTTATTCCACTTCAGGTCGCTCCATATGGTTACTCCTATGTATTTAAGGTTGTTATTGTTTACAGTGATTTGTCGCTAGTAATATAATCGTACAGTAAAGGACCTCTTTGCCTGTTTACGCGCAATGCGTTACACTTTTCCTGTTCATAGTCCAACTGCTGGTCACAATACCAGCTTCACAGCTAGCACGTAGACACACAGACTGAACCTGGTCACCAACAAAGCATCGGTCAGACGAGGACAGAGAAGTCTCCTACTTAGACTATCTGGAGCCTTCGGCACCACCTCAATGGATGCACTGTGTATGGTGCTCGGGACATACCCCATAGATATCCCGATCAAATACAGAGCAGGAGGATACTGGTTACAGATGGGGAGTCTAGATAAGGTACACACAATAACTGTGTACCAGTACAGAGGACACGTGACCTTAAAAGTTGGCCTTTGGATATGTGGCAAGGGGAATGGGATGTAAGTGATAAGGAACGTAGACTCTACGACTTCCTACGTGACATAAGGGAGCGGTTGAGAATGAAACATATCAATCCCAGCGGCAGTATGGTACATCTCTTAACCGGACACGGACCTTATCCCACGCACTTAAACCATGAGCCTAAGACAGACATCTCCTTCACATGAGAGGAAGAAGGTTCCCCAGAATACACTGTCTTTTTCTGCGGGCAATATGTGAACAATAGATATAAATAAAAAATGTGTGTGTGAATTTCTATGGGACCAAACAGTTGAGGTCATCGGTCCATAGACTTACACACTATTTAAACTAACTTATGCCAAGAACAACACACACACCCATGCCCGAGGGAGGAGTCGAACCTCCGGAGGCAGAGGCCGTGCAACTCATGACATGGCGCCTCAAACCGCGTGGCCATTACACGCGGCGAACAATAGATATAATCTACACTTAGACTACACAGATACAGACGTAGATGTATATACACAGGAATAAGAGAGGAAGAACAATGGGCACAACAAAACGCATTGACGTACAGTATTTCAAAAATAACACATGAAGAGCACCTGCGGACACGACGTAACAGACTTCCTATATGCGATGTAACAACAATGTCCAGAGTTTTGACAGCGACACTCACAGTGACTGCCAAAACAGTGACACTGAAGAGGAACAGGGGGAGGAAGACGAGATGTAACAGTAAATAAGCATAAGGTGCTGGCGATCTATCCACGAAAGCACCAAATGCTGTGCACGGATGATCGCCTGAATTTAATACATAGGATTACCAGTACATAGGATTAGCAAATAAGTAGGATTATCAATACTATTTCTCCACTACTAACCAAACTTTTTTGTTGTGACTGACGGTCAACAACTCGAAGAAACTATTCCGAGGTGTTCACCGCCAGTCACAATCGGTGAAGGCACTAAAAAGTCTCTCCTCTGTCCTATCATCTTTTTATATCCTTCTCAAAAAACACATCAAAATTTTATTTAGATTTCAACCTGTAATTATTATTACTTTAAAAAGTATTATTCTTTGTAAAATGGCCGTGCTGCATTAGCCGACCGGTCTCAGGCGCTGCAGTCATGGACTGTGCCGCTGATCCCGGCGGAGGTTCGAGTCCTCCCTCGGGCATGAGTGTGTGTGTTTGTCCTTAGGATAATTTAGGCTAAGTAGTGTGTAAGCTTAGGGACTGATGGCCTTATCAGTTAAGTCCCATAACATTCCACACACATTCGAACATTTTTGTAAAATGTTATAGATAAAAAAAAAAAAGAAAACCACAAGAAACATGAAAAACGAAAACTGTAAGATGTACGACCTGTTTAAAAAATCATCTAACAGGTCTATAATTTGGCAATAGATAAACGAAGAAATAAATAAACCACCTTACCAACAGTAGATCCACTGCCGGTCTTCCTGCACTTCGCTCCAGCCTTTTCTCGTTGCATCTTAATTATACACAACACCATCGTCGACGAACAGCCTCACGGATATTACGGCGTCGTCTACTAGATCATTTCTGTATCCAGTAACAAGCATAAAACAGAGTCCATAACACTTCCTTTGGATACTCTCGTAATTACTTATAATTCTGTTGATTGCATTCCGTTAAGAGTGAGTTTACTTCCATAATGGACAGTGAAATGAAAACGAGACAGATGGAAAAAAGTGAATAAACTGTTTATTAATCCAAAAGTAACCGGCATAACTTTTTATACATTTATCCCACTGTGACACAACACGGCCAATCCCTTCATGGAAAAATATTTGCGGTTGCCGACAAAAAATGGTTCAAATGTCTGTGACCACTATGGGACTTCACATCTGAGTGCCCTAGAACTTAGAACTACTTAAACCTAACTAACCTATGGACATCACACACAACCATGCCCGAAGCTGGATTCGAACCTGCGACCGTAGCAGCAGCGCGGTTCCGGACTGAAGCGCCTAGAACCGCTCGGCCACAGCGGCGGGCACGGTTGCCTACGAAACCATGCTTGTACCGTGGTGTGCACTTCTTCGTCCGAACTGACTGCAAGGGCCCGCTGCCTATTGACTGTCTGGAGCGCAGCGCCACAATTAACGCACAGTGGTACGTGGACACTTCGCCAAAAATTGAAGCGCGCCATCAGGTCCAGACGCCAGGAAATATGGCCGGTCTGGATCGTTTTGTTGCAGGAAAACGCCCGCCCATGTGTTGCCAACGTTGTTTTGTGTACGCTGCAGAAGTTTCTATGGTAAGCCCTAGCACATCTTTAATATAATCCTGATCTCTCTCCGTGCAGTTTCCAGTTGAAGCCCTGAAGATTTGCTTCGGACGAAGAGATGCGTGCTTGGGTACATTCATGTGTCCGTACGCAACCGAAAACATGATAAAAGTATTACTGCAAAGCACTCGAACAGATAATTTTCAAAGTAGGGGAAATTTAATGAAGCTAATTTGCCACACCTATGTTACTCGTTCCGTATAAAGCTCTGTCTTTCTTGGTGTTTATCCCGCGTACGGGTTACGGCCTTTGCATGATCTGACGAATATTATTGTATTGTGACCGGATGCTCTCCCTGTGGTTGCAGTCGTCAGGTAGACGACTGTTGGGAATTCTTGTGTGCTATCTGTCTGTGACTTCTGTAAACTTTGTTATAAATGTCATCCTGTCTTCACTGTTGTGTATCGTATTTTCAGAGGCAGAGACCGCGGACCAGCCGAGCGTTTGCTTGAAAGAGTGTGGAAACAGCATAAGAACTGCACTCTGGATAACCGATGTACCACACCAACAGTCGATGACCCGCTGCGTAGATTCGATTCTAGTCTTGATCACCTCCCTCTCTTGCAAGTTAGCGCAGTGCGTATTCAGCTGTAAGAACAGGTCTCGTTGCATACAAAGATACGAAGGACATTAACTCTCTTCAGTGAATCTATATTCATTTAAAAACGATCACAAAAATAGCATTAACAACGTACAGGAAAGAGCTTGTACGCGTTCCACATCGAGGTTGTTAAAGACGAATCGCTGAATCGGAACGAATTGGATAGGAGTCTAGTGCCTTATCCACCACAGTGAGAACTATTCACTGTGCAAAACGTTGTGGAACGAAAAAGGAAAGTTAGAATTTGATGTCACACTAACGTCGAAGTTGTCAGCGACGTACACTGTGTGTTGAAAAATATCCGGACACCCCCAAAAATATACTTCATTCATATTAGGTGCAATATGCTGCCACCTACTGCCGGGTGCTCCATATCAGCGACCTCAGTAGCCATTACACATCGTGAGAGTGCAGAATGGGGCGCTCCGCGGAACTCACGGACTTCAAACGTGGTCAGGTGATAGGGTGTCTCTTGTGTCATAAGTCTGTAAGCGAGATTTCCACACTCCTAAACATC
Source organism: Schistocerca serialis cubense (assembly GCF_023864345.2). Classification (NCBI taxonomy): domain Eukaryota; kingdom Metazoa; phylum Arthropoda; class Insecta; order Orthoptera; family Acrididae; genus Schistocerca; species Schistocerca serialis. Next base: position 792,718,467 of record NC_064639.1, on the reverse strand, counting down.
CCCAGGTTCACTGTTTCCGATATGATAGTGAACTGGAAACGTGAAGGGACACGTACAGCACAAAAGCGTACCGGCCGACCTCGTCTGTTGGCAGACAGAGACCGCCGGCAGTTGAAGAGGGCCGTGATTTGTAATAGGCAGACATCTATCCAGGTCATCACACAGGAATTCCAAACTGCATCAGGATGCACTGTAAGTATTGTGACAGTTAGGAGGGAGGTAAGAAAACTTGGATTTCATGGTCGAGCGGCTGCTCATAAGCCACACATCACGCCGGTAAATGTCAGACGACGCCTTGCTTGGAGTAAGGGGCATAACCACAGGACGATTGAACCGTGGAAAAACGTTGTGTGGAGTGACGAATCACGGTGCACAATGTGGCGATCCGATGGCAGGGTGTCAGTATGGTGAACGCCCGTTGAACGTCATCTGGCAGCGTGTGTAGTGCCAACAGTAAAATTCGGAGGCGGTGGTGTTATGGTGTGATCGTGGATGTCATGGAGGAGGATTGCACCCCTTGTGGTTTTGCGTGGCACTATTACAGCACAGGCCTACATTGATGTTTTAAGCACCTTCTTGCTTCCCACTGTTGAAGAGCAATTCGGGGACGGCGACTGCATCTTTCAACACGATCGAGCACCTATTCATAATGCACGGTCTGTGGCGGGGTGGTTACATGCAATAACATCCCTGCAACAGACAGGCCTGCACAAAGTCGTGACCTGAATCCTATAGAACACCTCTGGGATGCTTTGGAACGACGGCTTCGTGCCAGGCCTCACCGACCGACATCGATACTTCTCCTCAGTGCAGCACTCCGTGAAGAATAGTCTGCCTTTCCCCAAGAAACCAGCCAGCACCTAATTGAACGTATGCCTGCGAGAGTGGAAGGTGTCATCAAAGCTAAGGGTGGGCCAACACCATATTGAATTCCAGCATTACTGATGGAGGGCGCCACGAACTTATAAGTCATTTTTAGCCAAGTGTCCGGATACTTTTGATCACATAGTATACCAGTGACTCACGATATCTGATTTACTATGACATTTTCACGAATGATCTAGAAAGTCACGGAAAAGCTGATTATGGCTGAACAGGGGGCATTACGTTGCAATGTGTTGGTAACACCAGTCACGTTCCTAACCATAGTGCCACTGGCTACGTCCATATAAACGCTGAGATTTTCATATACTCCATTTTGTGGGTCGGCGGGTTACAAGTTTTCTTATTGCTTCATGAAATGTTGTTTCTTTTTGGTGCATTTCGTATGCGTTTGTGCGATTTTAAGTACCACTGCCTTTTACTGGGGCCAAAAAATTATTTGAGTGGGCAGCCATAAAGTAATCGAGAAATCTGCTGTCGGTAATCTCTAGCCGCAAGTTCACAATCCAGCCCACCGAACTCGAAGAAAATGTTCTGACTCACTATTTGTAATCAAAAGAAGTCGAGAACTGCGGCAACAAATGAAACTTCACAGCTTTAACAAATCATTCTGTTTGAGGAAAGTTAACACGCACAAATTAATATTTTTTAATTCATTAAAGTTTCCTGTCTCAATCAGCACTCGATACAGTTCAGAGACGACCTATACTCGAAGTTCCAAGTATTGTCAATTATCGCTCTGTCTGTTAATTAAGTACAGTTAATCGCTCGCAGAGCGGTGAATAATTATGCCATTTTCCATCCGTTTTTCTACAACACTACGGGTGGTACACAAAATAAAAACATCGAAGCTAAAACAGAAGGTTTTCCAGTAAGTTATTAGTCCACGGAAGTTCACCTCTACACACTTGCAAAACGCGTCATAATCGATTCAGTCAATAAACACCGAAGCCAGTCGTCTTCAACGCCATATGAGGCTTAGTGTACGCGATCGCAGACAGGACAGCACATCCTGGAGCGTTAGCGAAATGCATCACAGACGACTGACAACTATCGTATGAATCTTTATATACCGCTACGGTAGTCCTTTTATACTGTCGGTGCAGATCGGCACCGCATGGGAAACAACACCTGTACTTAGAATACATTACGTGCCGGCAGCAATGCTCAAATAGTACCCTTTCTGACTACAATATCTTACATATCGTTGTTAGATGAAGACTAACAAAATGGTTCAAATGGCTCTGAGCGCTATGGGACTTAACCTCTGAGGTCATCAGTCCCCTAGAACTTAGAACTACTTAAACCTAACTAACCTAAGGACATCACACACATCCATGCCCGAGGCAGGATCCGAACCTGCGACCGTAGCGGTCGCGCGGTTCCAGACTGTAGCGCCTAGAACCGCTCGGCCACTACGGCCGGCGAAGACTAACAACTTTCTTAATTTTTCTATGAGTGAGACTGTACTCTATGTTCCATAACAATACCAATTAGACAACTCTTGAAATTCCTATTTCTAGAATTTTGCGAAACGAACCGAAGGGAGATGGCGATCATTGAACTGTCTCTATTCTACCGTCTGTATCTCTGTAAATTTACGTGATTATCTTGCAGTTTGGTACAGCTCCATCGTTACTTCTAATGAATCATTGTAACTTACTTCTAATGGCTAGTTAGTCGCTTACCATTTTACAAATTTTAGTACAAAGTCAGTTTTTACTTAACAGCTTAAAAACTAAAAGAGCTAACTTGAAATAAACCTCTACTGTATGTTTTTACATAAAACGGAAACTAAATACAAAATTATAGTTTCCTTTTAGTATTATCTCGCACTTCTGAATTTTCATAAAACATGGGTTTTTGTGGCAAAATATCAGTGGATCATGGTGCAACTCGAAGTATGTAACAGTGGTATGGTTTTACATCATTTGGCAAAGTATTCTGACATCATTTAAATATTTTATTTTGCTTTACATCGTTGTGCATTGATTTGCCTGAATGGTCGAGCACATGTTAAGCGTGGTCGTCATGGCCTTGGCTCCCTGACGTTTACCGATCTCACCCGCTCGCCACCATTGCCAAGTAGCCACAGCTCTTGCTTCCTCACAATATGCTTTACTATCTGATCAATGCACATAGTCCCTCATATTTCCCTTTACCTTAATACTCTTCATTGAACAGCACTGCAAAAATATTCGTCCTCAACAGCACTAATTGATTTCTGTCCCGCTCCATTACACAATCACGATCTCTAAATCATTCTCCGTAGCAAAAACCTGCTGTACGAATGATTTCTCTCACAATACGAATGAACATATTTATAGTTCAGCTTCAAAAACAGCTAATGACATACTTTATCATCAGACTCTTCTCGTTTTCCTAAGTACCTAGCTGTGGCAGTCTATCTGAATTTCTCTCTCTGAAGTTGGTAACTTATAATGTGTATTTTCTACCGCTACTATAATAATATCCAATCCCAATGAAAGCAGGTGTTCAAAGATGTGAAAATTACCGAACTATCAGTTTAATAAGTCACAGCTGCAAAATACTAACGCGAATTCTTTACAGACGAATGGAAAAACTGATAGAAGCCGACCTCGGGGAGTATCAGTTTGGATTACGTAGAAATGCTGGAACACGTAAGGCAATACTGACCCTACGATTTATCTTAGAAGAAAGATTAAGAAAAGGCAAACCTACGTTTCTAGCATTTGTAGACTTAGAGAAAGCTTTTGACAATGTTGATTGGAACACTCTCTTTCAAATTCTGAAGGTGACAGGGGTAAAATACAGGGAGCGAAAGGCTATTTACAATTTGTACGGAAACCAGATGGCAGTTACAAGAGTCGAGGGACATGAAAGGAAAGCAGTGGTCAGGAAGGGAGTGAGACATGGTTGTAGCCTATACCCGATGTTATTCAATCTGTATACTGAGCAAGCAGTAAAGGAAACAAAAGAAAAGTTCGGAGTAGGTATTAAAATCCATTGAGAAGAAATAAAAACTTTGAGGTTCGCCGATGACATTGTAATTCTGTCAGAGACAGCAAAGGACTTGGAAGAGCAGTTGAACGGAATGGACAGTGTCTTGAAAGGAGGGTATAAGATGACCATCAACAAAAGCAAAACGAGGATAATGGAATGTAGTCGAACTAAGTCGGGTGATGCTGAGGGAATTAGATTAGGAAATGAGACACTTAAAGTAGTAAAGGAGTTTTGCTATTTGGGGAGCAAAATTACTGATGATGCTCGAAGAAGGGAGGATATAAAATGTAGACTGGCAATGGCAAAGAAAGCGTTTCTGAAGAAGAAAAATTTGTTAACATCGAGTATAGATTTAAATGTTAAGAAGTCGCGTCTGTAAGTATTTGTATGGAATGTAGCCATGTATGGAAGTGAAACGTGGACGATAAATAGTTTGGACAAGAAGAGAATAGAAGCTTTCGAAATGTGGTGCTACAGAAGAATGCTGAAGATTCGATGGGTAGATCACATAACTAATGAGGAGGTATTGAATAGAATGGGTAGAAGAGGAGCTTGTGACACAACTTGACTAGAAGAAGGGATCTGTTGGTAGGACATGTTCTGAGACATCGAGGGATAACCAATTTAGTATTGGAGGGCAGCGTGGAGGGTAAAAATCGAAGAGGGAGACCAAGAGATGAATACACTAAGCAGATTCAGAAGGATGTAGATTGCAGTAGGTACTGGGAGATGAAGAACCTTGCACAGGATAGAGTAGCATGGAGAGTTGCATCAAACCTGTCTCAGGACTGAAGACCACAACAACAACAACAACACTTTTAGCAGCAGTGGTGGTGGTGGCGGTAGTAGTAGTAGTAGTAGTAGTAGTAGGAATAGAACTATTGTTCTTATTACTAGGTCCTAGGTAACACTGTTATCCAAATCACCTTTGATACACACAAGTCTTGTTCAAATCATCTTTTCACTCCAGTTACCACAATTGTTATTATTATCCATAATATTACAGTTATTACCATTATTTTAGTAAACTATGGTGTAGAAAATGTTTTATTTGTGAAATCCTGGACCTAGAGAGGGTATAAACATCCTAATCTGATAGCTTAAATAAACGAACATCACATAGTGCACGCTTTAGAAATGAGTTAAATTTCTGTTTTATCGCCACGAAGCCACACAGATATTAGTACATCAGCTGCGCTGCATATTCCACGCGAACGTGTAAATTTGTTTCTAGTGTAAAAGGATTATCGGAAGTTCAATTTCGATATAAACCAGATTTACACTGCGTTAAAATGCAGAAGATAACATTTTGACTGTCTGCCCAAGCTTTATCATTTCTCTATCCTGTTGAGTATTACAACAAGTGCATTCGACGTTTTGAATCCTTTAAAGCTCACTCGGTTGATATTTCCGCATTGTAACTTTTTCGGAATTAAACACGTAAACGAATGCAGTGCTGCCTAATAGGGTTACCAGCAGTGAAATGTCAGCGTTTGAGCCGTTAATTTTTAATTGGATAATTAATTAACCAAAAACATGCGTCACGAACCGCTTCATCATAATAGAATAAACGTATCAACAGTATATAACAAGCAGCTGTCTTGAAGTCGTTTGAATTAACAGGGCATGTTTATAATGTGTTTCACGTTGCCATCCACCATTTCTATAAACATTCACATGACTGAAATTGTCCTGGAAGTGTTAATTATCTGTAGACACTTAGGTTCAAGATGGTTCAAATGGCTCTGAGCGCTATGGAACTTAACATCTAAGGTCATCAGTCCCCTAGAACGTAGAACTACTTAAACCTAACTAATCTAAGGACATCAGACACATCCATGCCCGAGGCAGGATTCGAACCGGCGACCGAGACACTTAGGATAATGCAAACACCTTGAGATCCTTTATCTTTGAAATGAGACAGATAAGTCTAGACGTAGCCATATCCTGTCATCTGCTGATAATGTATACGTTATACTTAAAATCCATTGAAAGACAAGGCACTTGAACTATTTAAAACAAAAATGTTATAATTTATCGCTGTTTTGTTCATGCTGAAATTCCCAAAGTACTTACGTAGTAAGAGTATTTGTGCCCACCAGCTGGACTATCGAACATTCTAATACAAACGATAAAATGAATTGTAAAATGGGAGATGAACCGACATCAACCACAAAATATGATGCTGTTCGTTTTGCTGTGCTGTGGGGATATGATGACGAGGATGATGTTTGATTTGTGGGGTGCTCAACTGGTGCGGTTATCAGCGCCCGTACAAACTCTCAACCCTTGTTCAATCCAATCTCGCCACTTTCAAGAATGATGGTGAAATGATGAGGACAACACAAACACCCATTAATCTCGAGGCAGGTGAAAATCCCTGACCCCGCCGGAAATCGAACCCGGGTCTTGTTATCTCATTTTGTTCTATACTGTTCGTTGAATTTGTTCGTGGCGGGCGTCCGATGACACCCGTTCGGGTTGTTCTTTGATCCGTTCACTCAGGTTTTTTTTTTACTTTATTTTATTTTATTACAGAGTGTAGCTAAACTCTCTGACCAAACACGCTGAACTACCGTGCCGGCGAATAAATGGCACAAGAGAGCTCGCTCACCTGGCATGTCGACACGATGACTTCCACGACACCGTTGTGCTCGGGACGCGAGAACGAGACCGCGACACCACGAACTGCGGGCTGTGGTGATATTCCTTCAGCTAGCTAGTGGCGTGAGTTTCCGGTGCTTGCAGGGAAGGCGAGGAGGAAGCTAGCCTGCGAGATCAGCTGATGGAGTGAACAAGGCCGAGTTGGGGCGCGATCTTCATTACGCTGGGAGGGTCTCGACGTGTTTGTTGTATGGATAATTTGGCAACTTCAGTGAAAATGTGACTAGTGTGAGATTTCATGTATTCTAAAAGCTAGATAGTTAGTTAGCTACATGTTCCACAGGTCGTTCGACCGATTCCTTTTATGGAAACGATGTGGGATAAACCAGTTCACAGCACATATATGGATGAATAGTATTAACAAAGAAGAGCGGCGCGTTTCGTCAGAGGGTTATTTGGTAACCGTGATAGCGTTACGGAGATGTTTAATAAACTCAAGTGGCAGACTCTGCAAGAGAGGCGCTCTGCATCGCGGTGTAGCTTGCTCGCCAGGTTTCGAGAGGGTGCGTTTCTGGATGAGGTATCGAATATATTGCTTCCCCCTACTTATACCTCCGTAGGAGATCACGAATGTAAAATTAGAGAGATTAGAGCGCGCACGGAGGCTTTCAGACAGTCGTTCTTCCCGCGAACCATACGCGACTGGAACAGGAAAGGGAGGTAATGACAGTGGCACGTAAAGTGCCCTCCGCCACACACCGTTGGGTGGCTTGCAGAGTATCAATGTAGATGTAGATGTAGATGTAGAACATTAATGATCGAGTTATTATTTTTGGTCAACATTAATGATCGAGTTATTATTTTTGGTCCTTATATTTTTAACTTGAGTTTTAATGGATTTACGTTCCAAGTAGAGACATTGTCATGAAAGTTATGATATAATAAACCCAGGATGACTGGTGTGTTGCTGCAGCGGGCCGGCACGTGCTGACTGCCGTATGTATTAAAAAGAAAAAAAAAACCTGAGTGAAATATTTAACGGTGACCTTGAAGAGGTGTCATATGACATCTGCCCAGACCAAACGGCGAAAAAAATATCGAATCCCAGTCAGACCTTGGATTTTTCGGTCTGCGTTTTAACCCGGCCTTCTCTCGATGACTGGAGGAGTCACCAGAAAAAAACATGTGCTTGGGATTTCATGTTAAACTGTAGGTATTCGTTGCCCGGTTGGATAAATGAGGTTGGTTAGCCACAGGCATGTCGCTGAAGTGGCGTCCAATTGAAAGACTTGCACTACGCCAGTGAACCCTATGAAATTGTTATCATTATTCTTATTGATCCAGGACCAATCAAACTGTTTAATTTCAAGATGCTTTTTTCAACATTGTATGCTTATTGAGTTTCTTATAGTGAAGATTGACGGTAGTAGTTTGTGAGGACACGTCCCACCTAAGCACATGCTTACAGAAGTTATTGTTGTGAAACGCGTACATCGGTATTACCAGTGTAACAGCAAATTGTCTGCTAATGATGACTACAAATAGTGATAGGCCGAACCATAAGACAAAAAACAACACTTTAGGCAAATTAACGTTTCATAAATTCGTCAGTAAGACAGGACTACTTGCAATGTACAAATGACAGCATCTGATAGATGTCTGGCAAGTTTAGCCACTTTTATGGTACTGATTTTTAATCAGCACATTTCCTCATTGTGTCCACTTGCAATTAACCGGCACCTGTTCTTAACGTCGGCACGTTTTGTTAACTTTGTGTTGATCAAAGTGTGTCATTACCACGGTAACGAGATCATGGTAGACATTTGTGTACAAAGTCGGTCGATATGTAACGCAGAGTCTAATGTAGACGCATAGAAGCATACGTCTTTTCGCTTTCGGAAGAGTCACGCAGTACAGAATCCATATTACTCACTACATTGCAACCATATATGTTAAGACAAATGTACATTCTTAAAAGTCTTGAGGTTCGTCATTCCACTGTCATTTCAAACACATAATGATCTCGTTTTTAACAGGACACTAGTTACGATTATTCATTCGCTAGGATACATAGGAATCCCATGGCGTGTCTCTGTGGGAGTTGAAAACCTTCTACCTATTCGAGGTGATCAACTTCAGAACTGGAAAGTATGCTGTAAATGGTCTTACATAAGTATATAGTAACTCGCGTCCCTCTCTGTTGTTCCTCTAAACAGGAACATTACATCCTGTATTGAATGTTCCACTTTCCAGGAAGTCTATGCAAATCGCCGCCCTTCCAACCCAAAAGAATGACGCCAATAAGCCGTTGCGGGACCTGCATCGTCGCGGATGGCTTCTTTCGTTGTGGAGGTCCTGAATGTCTCGATTTCATCAACAGTCTTTTTATCTCAGAGTAGAAACAGGTTTCATGACAAATAATAGAGCCATGATAGGGTAGCAAAGAGTCTCTAAAAGATGTTGCGAAAATTCGTTACACACGTTTTTCGTGACCAGCATTACCTCCCTAATCAAAAGCAACGACATCTTACATCTTCACTGTTCGGCTGATGTTAACCCACATTCATCTGACATAGCTTTGTGCTCCATAATCTGTATCGTGTCATGCAGCCATTATTTGGCTGAGTTGAACAACGACTGGTGTGTTGCGGTCAGTCGTAAAGTTTGCCGGTATACCTGAAAGAGGCTCGTTCTGGATGCAGCAGTCACCATATTGAAAACCCTGGCACCATCGAATCACGCTACGTCAGTTAGTTTTGTTGCGGCATAGACCGGTAACGCCTTTCGGTGAAGCGGTGCTGCTGAGATATCTTCGGACTTCTGGAGGAAGCTGGTCACTGCAACTTGCCGTAGACGGGTAGCAGATTGATCATCAATGTTCGCTTACCTGAAACAACAAAAAACAAAACAAAAATCAGGCTGAGGTAATAAAGGACCAGTACTCTACAAAATTTATTTTCCCTGGTGCTGATCATAACCTAATAACGGTGAATTACGTGTTCCTTTTTGTTCGACCTCTGATGTTTCCAGAAAGGGAATAGAAAGTAAGACGAACGCCAACTAAAAATGAGTTCTTCACATAAGCATGAAAATAATGATGAATTTATGCTTAAATGGATCTAGTCAAGTTGCATGAAGTAGGGATGGACTGAAGCGCCAAAGAAGCTCGAACTGGCATGCGTATTCAAATACTGCAATACGTAAAGAGCCATAATACGGCGCTGCGGTTGGCAACGCCTACATGAGACAAGTGTCTGGCGCAGTTGTTAGATCGGTTACTGCTGCTACAACGGCAGGTTATCAAGATTTAAGGGAGTTTGAACACGTCGTTGTAGTCGTCGCACGAGCGATGGGACACACCACCTCCGAGGAAGCGATGAAGTGGGGATTCTCCCGTACGATCATTTCACGAGTGTACCGTCAATATCAGGAATCCGGTAAAACATCAAATCTCCGACTTCGCTGCCACCGGAAAAAGATCCTGCAATAACGGGACCAACGACGACTGAAATGAATCATTCAACGTGAGAAGTACAACCCCTCCGCAAATTGGTGCAGATTTCAATGCTGGGCCACGAAACATCATCGATATGGGCTTTCGGAACTGTACGACACAAAGCTTTACGCCTCGCCTGCGCCCATCAACACCATCATTGGACTGTTGATGACTGGAAACGTGTTGCCTAGTCGGACGAGTCTCGTTCCAAATTGTATCGAGTGGATGGACGTGTACAGGTGTGGAGGCAACCTCATGAATCCATGGAACATGCATGTCAGCAGGGCACTGTTCAAGCTAGTGGAGGCTCTGTAAGGGTGTGGGGCGTGTGCAGATGGAGTGATATGGGGCGTCTGATACGTCTAGATACGACCCGGACAGTTGACACGTACGTAAGCATCCTGTCTGATCACCTGCATCCATTCATGTCCATTGTGCATTCCGACGGACTTGGGCAATTCCAGCAGGACAATGCAAGTTGCAGTGAGTTGAAAGTGAGTAATCAGTAGCAAACCGATATAATTTTAGCATCAAAATCCAACTGACACATATTCCTAACAAAGAAACCATTCTACTTGCTACGAAGCATTGACCAACAGTTTCTTCCTCATGTCAGATCGCTTGGTAAATATCTCTGAAAAATCACTGAGCTATCGGGTACCCATTGTTCGTGAGCATCTGTCTTTTGAAAAGGGTAGAAACGTTAATTAAAGAATGCGTAGGAGATAAATGTGTCGAATGTTGTTATTGAAATAAGTACAAGGCCATTCAAAAAGAAGGGACAGATTTTAAACACTTATTGCTTCCAAACTACAAAAAATAGAAACACAGTTCCAACGTTCATGGAAAGAGAAAAGTTCAAATTTTTATGCATGCAATGTGAGCACCATGTGTTACATGACAAATATCAAAAAGGTGGCTCATTTCCAGTGACACACACGCCGGCCGTTATGGCCGAGCAGTTCTAGGCGCTTCAGTCTGGAACCGCACGACCGCTACGGTCAGGTTCGAATCCTGCCTCGGGCATTGATGTGTGTGGTGTCCTTAGGTTGGTTAGGTTTAGGTAGTTCTAAGTTCTAGGGGACTCATGACCTCAGATGTGAAGTCCCACAGCGCTCAGAAGCATTTGAACCATTTGAACCAGCGACACACGAAGCAGCTGCTCTCTCGCTATCGAATTCACAGCTTCTACAATACGACGTCGCGGACTTTCAAGAGTGTCAGGCATAGAGAGCATAAAACAGCGTCCTTTTACGTAAGCCCGCTGATGAAAGTCACAAGATGTGAGGTCTGGAGACCTGGGAGGCCTCCTCTTCCAACCCATGTCCTGGGATGGTGTCATTCAGGTAACGTCGGACGTGCTTAGAGAAATTCTCTTAGATCACATTGAATGCATAAAAACTTGAGTTTTTCTCTTTCCAGGATGGTGGAATTATATTTCTATCTTTTGTAGTTTGGAAGCAATTAATGTTTGAAACCTGTTCCTTCTTTTTGAATAGCCCCGTATTTTCAGTAAAATAGAATGGGATACGTATATCTGAAAGAGTGAGGTTTGGAATTTGATTTGAACCAATATACGGGCCGAGCAAAGTTGTAATAAGCTCGCACTCAGGATATCTGTGTTCATTCGGTTTCATTTTTTTCCATGGCTACCCTAAATCGATCACGGCAAATACTGGAATTGGTCGTTTGAGAAGGATACGATCAAGTTCCTTCGACATCCTTACTGAATCCGAGCTCGTCCTTAGTCTACAATAATCTCGCCGTCTTCGCGACGCTGAACGGTAGTCTTCTTTCCTTTCTGGAGTTTCCTCTGAGTGACACATCACATTTCCTGACCATAGTTTCGGCATTCTAACTACAAATCTCGTCCTTTCCTTAGAGAATTTCTTCAGTTGTTCTCACTAAGTTCGATGGACACTGTTCCAGTCCTTCGCCTTATTACAATGCCCTCGCAGTACTACGTACATCTCCTACTCGGATTAGCCGGCCGCTGTGGCGGAGCGGTTTCAGGCGCTTCAGTCTGGAACCGCGCGACCGCTACGGCAGCAGGTTCGAATCCTGCCTCGGGCATGGGTGTGTGTGATGTCCTTAGGTTAGTTAGGTTTAAGTAGTTCTAAGTTCTAGGGGACTGATGATCTCAGATGTTAAGTTTCATAGTGCCCAGAGCCATTTGAACCATTTTTCCAACTCCGATTAACGACGAGAAAGCCAGTCACCGATCGCAAGACCAACAATAGTAGATTGAGAAATAGCAATTCACTCAAACAGAACAGACCTACCGGAAGAAATAACACGCGGGACTCCTATAGAACATCCAAGACGAATATACGTTAATACGGCGTGTTCAAAAGGCTGTCTGCAGTGCCGTATGATTGTTAGCCGCGCGTGCCATATTATTGTTCGCCTGCATGGGTTACTTCCCTTCAAGTGGACTCTCGCAACATTTTTCGTTAATCTCAGCCAGCGTCAGTAGTATCGTTGGTGTGTGTCGTTACGTGTTGACGCGAACGTTTAAGTTTAGTTCCTTTGTTTGTTTTTGTCACTGTTAAAATGCTAACCGTTGAAGAACGCGTGTTTTTAGTCGAACAAGTGTTCAAAGCAGGCGGTAATTACACAGCTTCAGTTCGTCAAACATTTGATTCAGTTTTCTCGGAGATGACACTCCCACTCGCGATATTGTGCGAGATTTGATTAACAAATTTCGAAGTACGGGTTCAGTGACAGATGCATCGAGAAGTGGTCGTCCTAGCGTTTTGCCTGAGGGTAAACTACTCGATATTTCCGATAAAATATCTATGAGTCCGAACAAGTCAGTAAGAAAACTCGCCCAGGAAATCGATGTTAGTGTCGGAACGGCCCACACAGCTGTAAGGAAAAAATTTCCCATACGAAGTGACAGTCACGCAAGAACTGAAAAATACTGATCATGGCAAGAGACTGCATTATGGTCACTGGTTCAAAAATTTCGTTCAACAAAATGGATTCGATATTCTTAATGAACCTTTTTTCTCTGATGAGGTGTGGTTTCATTTATCGGGGTACATGAACTCACAAAATTCTCGTATGTGGAGTACTGCAAATCCATTGTGTATTCATGAGGAACCACTACATTCTGTGAAAACAGGAGTTTGGATTGCAATTTTTGGACGTCAGATTGTGGGTCCCCTAGTGTTCAACGAAACAATAAATGCACAAAGATACTGCAGTGATATTCTGTATCCATTCATAGGAGAACTTGTATTAAGTGGAATACTGAACGGTTATTTTCAAGAAGATGGTGCAACCGCGCATACAGCTCGCGTTTCAATGTCACTGCTTGCTGATGTTTTTGGTGATCGCACAATTTCACAGGGACTTTGACCTAACACCATCTGACTTTTTCTTCTGGAGTGCACCGAAAGCGACTGTCTATAAAAACCGTCCAAAATCCATCGATGAATTGAAAACTGTAGTATCCACTTTCACTGCTTCTGTTACAGAAGAAATGTTACAGCTTGTGTTTGAAAACATGAATAGACGAATTGAATTGTGTATTCAACAACAGGGGGGACGCTTTCAACATTTAATGTGAATATTTGTAAGTAAAAATGAATATTCAATAAATTAATAACTTATATTTCACTGAGTTTCATTTCGGTATATTCACTGCGGCATACGGCACGCGCGACTAACCATCATACGGCACTGCGGTGAGACTTTTTAAACACCCCGTAGATAACTGAAATGACACCTTTAAAAAATGCAGAATTGTTAAGGGTATACTCGTGTATAGGCATCCGCTGATTATGTTTTACAACTGTGTTAAGATGAATTCCACCAGTATCTTTTGAGAAAAAAAAGGACCGAAACAGGAAGATAAAACTGCTTCCTTGTTATTTAGACGTACCTTCATTAGGGAGTCAGATAATAGTCCCGGCAGGTAATGAACGGGATACAAATGCGATGAAAGACTAATGTATCGTACATAGACTATCTGGTTTCACAGCCGACGTTGTGATCTCATTAAAATGATTATGAGAGAACAGCTTTGTCGCAGATCTCTTTCGAAAAGACACTGTATGTAGGAACAATGGAAAAATCTTCCAAACGTATGTTTATGCAAGATGAAAAAATTCAGATGCAGGCAAATTAAAGTTTATTAGCAATCTGTTGAGGAAAGAATGATGGATTTCGGATACTAAAAGACACTGATTGATACTGAACTCCTATACCTACGCGAAAACTTTGAGAAAGATGTAGGAACCTCGAAGAACAGAAGCTGGATACTATAAAATCAAAGAGTGGCTTGAGGTGTGAACTGAAATGCAAAAGATGTCTCACGGTCTAAATGACTGGTGAGACAGACTTTTCAATTAAATACTGAAATTCTTTGATGATAACGAAGTCAAGAGAAGCCGGATATAAAAAGTACAAAGAAACTGACGGGAGCACAGGGAAAAGAAATATCCAACACAGAAATAATTCAGTGTGTATTTTAGACTTTCATCTGCTTGCTTGACAACATCAGAGACCTAAACGCTATGGAAAGGGAACAAGAAGAGTACATAAAGCACAATAATGGAACAGTGATGGGCAAGACTCAAGGATGCAAAACGCCGGTAGAACTAACGAAGCCCAAGGGAAGAACCTGGTAAGCCTGTAGGGTCTCCGATGACGTCGACAGCGAGCACTACACAGTGAAGATTTACACGACAGATGACAGTGTGCGAACTTGTGGAGCGCTTGTCAAGAATCGTGGTACTGCGCCGTCTCGGGTAAGTCAACGACCGAGCAATCTATGCAGACGAATCCAGCGCCTCCAGCCACGGAGGCGCATTTGGCTGACAGGACCTGACAAAGGAAAAGAGCGGGTGGAGAGGGACATTGTGACGGGCGGCTACGGGACGCATGAAGTGAAAATCAAGCGCGATTGGCGTTGCCTGTGTTTCGAGCGGTGGAGGGAAGTGTGCGGGTTGCAGACATCGTGAACACGCGTGCGCGCGCGCGCGCGCGCGCGCGCGCGCGTGTGTGTGTGTGTGTGTGTGTGTGTGTGTGTGTGCGGGCGCGTGTGTGTGGAGAGAGAGAGGGACAGAGAGAGAGAGAGAGAGAGAGAGAGAGAGAGAGAGAGAGAGAGAGAGAGAGAGGATAATGTGTGGGCATGCCGCGGCCAGTCAATTATGCGGGGTGTGTACGCACTGTCTGGCATGAACGGCGAAACTGTAACACCTCTCCAGCAAAGCACCCTCCCACCCACCCACCTACCCACACACGCACACACACACACACACAACGTGCGTATGCGTACATTTACCGCAACGGCTCTGCGTGCTTTCACAGCTGCACCGCACAACGCAAAAGAATACAGGAACGGATACCCCTTTACGTAGTGGCATTTCCTGATGCAACGCAGCTAAACGGAATGCGTCTGTTGTTTGTCCGAAAAGCTTTCATGCATGAATGTCGCATCTAGCAACAGCACGCCGTCGACGTCGGATATCTTGTGTAACTGTAAGAATTTAGCTGTGTGCAAATTGCGGAAACGTTCGCTCGAGAATGAAAACACACCACCGCTCTTCTGTAACTTCAGAAAGCTGCATATATCGATTAAAAACACACGAATTTTCACATAAGTCCAAATTTTATAACTTTACTCATTAAACCATATACAGCGAGAAACATGTGTTAATCAAACCCTGCATTTCATTGCTACAATTAGTTATAAGTTACGCTTATTTGATAAAACGCCTCTGGTGGCTTCTATCAGATCGGCAGCTGATGTCAAAATGCTTTCTGCCGCAACGTTCCGTAAGAGTTCCATGAATGATCATCCTGAATGAGCTTCTGTACGCTGATATAGTTTTTCTAATGATTATTTCTTCATAATCTTTCTGGTGGAATGTTGTCGTTCTGTAACTCCTACCTTGTATAGCTCCTTCCCTCTCTGCACAATTACTGCAACCAACGTTCTAAATAAGCTGATTTGTGTCTTCTATTCATTGTGTGTCACTAACATTCGTTCCCTCTACTCTGCCTACCAGTATCACATTTCCTACTCATAAACACTTTCGGGTGTAAGACTTTTTCCAAGATTTCTTTTTCCTCCTTACTCCAATTCTTGACTCCCTATTTCGTTTTTTACCTCTGCATGAGATTTTTAATATCGTTCTGCAGCATTTAACTTCAAATATTTCCTGTATCGTCTTCTATTTTCCGGGCTGCATATGGTGTGTTAACTGTACACTGACCGATTGCCTGATGGGATTGCGGGGGTCGGAAGAAGAGGTCCCGGTCCCCACAATGATAGACATGGGGTGAGGATCCGTGCAGAGCAACGACCACCGCCTGCCTCCTGCTTTCCCAGCACCTTAAGCTGTGCTTCACACTTCTATCAAAGCATAAGCCACGGAGGGTGGTAAACAACGCTGAAGTGTCGTTCCTAATCGGAGCTGAAATCGGTAATAAAGGTACTAACTGCAACAGTTACTATAGTACAAAGTATATGGGGCGATCAAAAAGTTTCCTTTCGAAGGCCGTACATCTAGAATCGATATGCCGGTCAGTAAAATCGCAGTGAGCGTAGAGGCGATCATCTCAACGATGCACCAAGTTGAGGATACCCGTCTGGTAAAACACGATGTCCTGCCGCGTGAAGAAGTCCGTAACCGCTTGCTGCACGTCCTCATCCGACACAAATCGGCGACCCTTCAAGACCTTTTTTAAGGGACTGAAGGCGTGGTAATCGCATGCGGAGAGATCAGGACTGTAGGACGGGTGCTCGAGAGTCTCACACTGGAGTTGGCGAAACTTCTGCGTTACGCCATCTGCGAAACGGGGACGTGCGTTACCGTGAAACACCCTTCCACAACGGTGGTTTCCGACAAATGCGCTGCCCCATACAGCTTCTGCATTTTCCGATGGATGTCTACCGATGTTTGTCCTTCGGCATCCAAGAAGAGAATAACAGCACGTTGGTCCTGTTTGGGTGCATTTCGTGATAACATCGCCACAGCTCGTTTCCGAATTTCCCGAACGCATCTCGGAAAGACACGAATGCTATACTAATCACTTGCCTATATGTCGGTGCTCGTATGTCCGTATTGGAGTTCCGCCACGTTGCGTATATGCTGCAGCAGCGCCCTCGTACAGAAACTTTTTAACCACCCTTTATCTTATACAGAGCAGCAAAGTACAAAACACTAACACAGAAGACCTCACACAGTATGGTCACCTACACTACGTGATCAAAAGTATCTGGACACCTGGCTGAAAATGACTTACAAGTTCGTGGCGCCCTCCATCGGTAATGCTAGAATTCAATATGGTGTTGGCCCACCCTTAGCCTTGATGACACCTTCCACTCTCGCGGGCATACGTTCAATTAGGTGCTATAAGATTTCTTGGGGAACGGCAGCCCATTCTTCACGGAGTACTGCACTGAGGAGAGGTAATGATGTCGGTCGGTGAGGCCTGGCACGGTGTCGGCGTTCGAAAACATCCCAAAGGTGTTCTATAGGATTCAGGTCAGGACCCTGTGCAGGCCAGTCCATTATAAGAATGTTTTCGTCGTGTGACCACTCCGCCACAGGCCATGCATTGTGAACAGATGCTCGATCGTGTTGAAAGATGCAGTCGCCATCTCCGAATAGTTCTTCAACAGTGGGAAGCAATAAGGTGCTTAAAACATCAATGTAGGACTGTGCTTTGACAGTGCCACGCGAAACAACAAGGGGTGCAAGCCCCCTCCATGAAAAACTCCACCACATTATAACAGCACCGCCTCTGAATTTTACTGTTGGCACTACACTCGCCGGCAGATGACGTTCACCGTGCATTCACCATACCCACAACCCGCCATTGGATCATCACATTGTGTGATTCATCACTCCATACAACGGTTTTCCACTGTTCAGTCTTCCAGTGTTTACACCCCTTACACCAAGCGAGGCGTCGTTTGGCATTCACGGGCGTGATGTGTGGCGTATGAGCAGCTGGTTGATAATGAAATCCAAGTTTTCTCACCTTCTACCTAACTGTCATAGTACTTGCAGTAGATCCTGATGCAGTTTGGAATTCCTGTGTAATCATCTGGATAGACGTCTGCCTATTACACATTACGAACCTTTTCAACTGTCGGCGGTCTCTGTCTGTCAACAGACGAGGTCGGCCTGTACGTTTTTGTGCTGTACGTGTCCCTTCAAGTTTCCACTTCACTATCGCATTGGAAGCAGTGGACCTAGGGATGTTTAGGAATGTGAACATCTCGCGTACAGACGTGTGTTACAAGAGACACCCAATCACCTGACCACGTTCGAAGTCCGTGAGGTCCGCGGAGCCCTCCATTCTGCTCTCTCATAATGTCTAATGACTACTGAGGTCGCTGACATGGAGTACCCGGCAGTAGGTGGCAGCACAATGCACCTAATGTGAAAGACGTATGTTTTTGGGGGTATTCGGATACTATTGATCACATAGTATAGGCAAAATTTGCTGCGCCCAAAAAGAAATGACCACCGGCCGATGCTTTCTGATTTCCGTCAACTTTTACCGATTAGTCTAAGGAACGGATCAATCAGCTAAATCAACACACTGTATACAACTCCGTATATTCCTTACTTATCTTAAAGATAGGTTAAAAACAGGCTAATCTACGCTTACAGCAATTTTATATTTAGATATACAAAGTTTTCGACAATTTCGACTGCAATACACTCTTTAATGAAGATAACAGAGGTAAAATACAGGGGTCAAATGTTAATTCAAGTTACACAAAAACGACGGAAACCACATAGCAATTATAAAGGCCAAAGGGCAAGAAAGGGAAGTAAATAGTTGAAGTAAATAGTTGAGAAGGAAATGAGACAAGATTGTAGACTACACCCGATATAATTCAATGTGTACACTGAGCAAGCAGTACAGGACGCCAACGTAAAATTTGGAGACGGAATCAAATTTCTGGAAGTTGAAATAAAATATTTGAAATTGGTCGATGGCACTGTAATTCTGTCAAATGCAGAAAAGGGCATGTAAGGATAGCTGAACGGAGTGGACAGTATCTGGAAAGAAGGATGTAAGATGAACATCGACGAGAGCAAAACAAGGGTAATGAAATGCAGTCGAATTAAATCAGGCGATCATGAGTGAATAAGGTTAAGAACGGAAACACTGAAAGCACTAGATGAGCTTTTCTATTTGGCCAGCATTATAACTGACGATGGTCGAAGTAGAGGAAATGTAAAACGCAGACTGATTGTAGCCCGAAAATCCTTTCTGAAAAATAAGAATTTGTTAACATTTAATACAAATTTAAGTGCCAAGAAGCCATTTGTGAAGGTGTTTGTCTGGAGCGTAGCCTTGTACGGAAGTGAAACGTGAACGATAAAAAGTTCAGAAAAGGAGAGAAAACAAGCTTTTGAAATGTGTTGCTATAGAAGAATGCAGAAGATCTGAGGAGTAGATCGCCTAACTAATAAGGAGGTACTGAAAAGAATTTGGGAGAAAAGAAATCTGTGGCACAACATGACTAAAACAAGGGATCGGTTGATATGACACATTCTGAGACATCAAGGAATCATCAGTTTAGTACTGGAGTGACGTGTGGAAGATAAAATTTATAGAGGGAGACCACAAGATGAATACAGTAAGTAGTTTCAAAAAGATGTAGATTGCAGTGTATATTTGGAGATGACGAGGCTGATACAGGATAGACTAGCATGGAGATCTGCACTGAACCAGTCTTTGAACTGAAGTCCACAACAAAAAAACAACCACGCAATTACCAAAATTTCACCAGTTTCAAAGCACGCCCGCAAGGAGTCGCTAGAGCAGTAGCGTAGCGGTACTCAGATAAACGGTGTGAAGGGGTTGTCCGCATGGAGGAGCCTAGCAATCGGTCAAGGGTTGCCTCTGTACAGGTACGTTTTCAAAGTGGTCAACAATGGCGCGTGGGTAGCGCCGAAGGTGTTGCAAACTGTGTGCACCAAGCGAGATGGCGCACTGGTTAGCACACTCAACTCGTATTCGAAAGGACGATGGTTCAAACCCGCGTCCTGCCATCTATGTTTAGGTTTTCTACGCTTTCCCTAAATCGCTCGAGGGAAAAAAGGATGGTTCCTTTCAAAGGGGACGGTCGCTTTTCTTCTCAATCCTTGACACAATCCGAGCTTTCGCTCCGTCTTTAGTGATCTCGATGTCGACGGGACGTCAAATCCAGTCTTCCTTCGAACTGCTTCACGCCGCAGGATGGCGCGTAAGAGTAGAGCTGAAAAACCGCAAACATTCTTTTCTGCTTTGAATCACGCTCAGATTTTGTCCAACGGTTTTTATCAGTTCCTAACAGTTCCGCCCCGTACACCAGCGAAAAAATTGCTGTCGCTCAGCGCCCCAGAGGGGCCAGATCACGTTCAGAGGGGTTGCAACCCCATGAAGTTCTGAGAGAAAGGGTGAACAGTCCGTGTCAACAGTGTCAAAGGACGTCCTCCTGCACATCGCACTGCAACCTGTCGTTGTCGACAGCGAAATGTGTATAAATGAAAGAGCCAATGCCATGGTTTCTTTGACGCCCTGTATGCCGTTTGCTGGGATATTTTCTTATCACTCTTGACCGCCGATGTGTTTTAAATGTTTTTCTCGGCCATCCATAACAGACGGCGTGACTTCAATATCTGGCGTCGCGTTCGTAACCTCTGACGCAGAGGCTTCAAGAGAGGGATTAGGATGCGATTAGGGGCAAGGGATGTGACGATCTTCCATCGTGTGAGACCTCCACGGTGGTGATGGGCAGACTGTGATGAAAGTAGATGGCGATGTGACCTCATTAACCCACTTTACACGTGTCATGAACATCTGAGCTCTGGCTTTACTTTCGCTCGTGTCGACACTTTGCCGATCCCAACGGTGACGTCGCAGAACGTCACGTTTTTTCACCATTACAAAGGAATTTTGTAGGCAGATGTCAAACTTCTGCATCGCAATGGAGGAAAATGACGGAGTTTCAAAGAAGCGACCCTTTAATTCTTTTGCACAGTGTAGTGTCATGCCCCACCAGCACATCTGAGTCCGAAAGTTTTACCAGAAGTAAGTCTACAGTATTTGGTCAATGGTCTTGTTAAAGGAGCCATTCGAAGTGATTCACAGAAAATCCTCTAAATCTTACGTTGCTTATCCATTCCGCCACCTTGTTCGGATTTGCTCAACAAGTTCCCGTGTTCTCTGTATACACCTTCGTGTCTACGTTTTCTTGCAGGTAGCAAAGGTATTTAATAATCGTTTCTTAAACGTTGTAGAAATCATAGGGACCAACAGTTCAAGAGAAATATCAGAGTAATATGTTGAAGAAGTAACTCTCACAAAATTACGTCATATGAATGTACCACCAACTTCTAGTTCTGAAATTAAGAGGATCATATATTCTCTCAAGAATAAAAGCTCTTCTGGTTTCGATGTTGTTTCCAATAGAGTACTAAAGATTTGTTCCCATATAGTAAGTCCGGTATAGTCCGAAAGGTGTAATGCATCACTAACGCAAGGCATTTTTCCACGCCATTGTTAAACCCCTCTGTAAGAAAGATGGTACGGGAGATGTCAGTAACTACCGAACTATTTCACTGCTGACATCATTTTCCAAAACGTTTTAGATGGTGATGTATTCTAGAATAGTATCTCACCTTGGCAACAATAATATCCTCAGCAAATTATAGTTTGGGTTTCAGAAGGGTTGCTCGACTGAGAATGCCATTTACATGTTCACACACAAGATATTACAAGAATCAAATAACAAATTACCACCGGTAGGTATTTTTTGTGACTTATCCTAGGCATTTGATTATGTGTATCATAGTATACACCTAGATAAATTGAAGTTTTATGGGATTCATGGTATAGCCAACCGATGGATCATGTCAAAACTAACCAAAAGAATGCAGAAAGTTGTACTTAGTAGTAATTAAACCAACAGAATCCAGCAACATAATTCTGAATGGGGAGAAATAACATATGGATTTCCCCAAGGCTCAATCTTGTGTCCACTACTGTTTCTCATATAGGTAAATAATCTACTGTCTAATGTACAACAAGCAGAATTAGTTCTTTTTGCAGATGACACCAGTATTGCAATCACTCCCAGTATACGTACAGAAATTGAATAAATGCTGAACAAAGTTCTCAAAAGTATCATTGACTGGTTTTCTGCGAATGCTCTCACCCTGAATTTCAAAGACACATCATATTCAGTTCTGCATCTCTAGGGTTACTGCACTAGTGATAAGTGTAACACATGGTGATGAAATAATACAATACGTAGGGTAAACTTTTACATTCGTAGGTGTCCATAGTGATGAGAATTTAAATTGGAGAAAAGATAACTTATTTCAGTCATACTTTCACTTAGAATGACAGCAAATTTTGGGGAGAGAGAAATCAGTAAATTAACATATTATGCTTATTTCCTTTCAGTAATGTCATATGGAATAATGTTCTGGGGTAACTATCTTCAAGAAAGAAGGTCTTCATTGCCCAAAAACGTGCTAAAAGAATAATATGTGGTGCCCATCCGCAATCGTCTTATAGACATCTGTTTAAGAAGTTGGGCGTTCTGACTACTGAACCATAGTATATTTACTCCTTCATGAAGTTTGTTGTAAATAATCCACTATAGTCCAAAAGGAACAGTGAGGTATATAATTACAATACTAGAAGAAAAAATGACATTCATTATACGGTTGTCTTTAGCACAGGAAGGGGTGCACAACGCTGCAACAAAAATTTTTGACCACCTACCCAGCGATATAAAACGTGTAACAGCAAGGTAACATTTGAAAAACAAATTGAAAAAGTTTCTCCTTGACAGCTCTTTCTATTCCGTAAAAGAATTGCTTTGTTTGTAATGTGTAAAAGGTGGTGGGCAGAAATTGCTAATTCGATCTGTAAATCTTATTTTCATTTCGGGAGGAAAAAATAATTATATGGTGATGTTTAGAGTACAACTAGATGTACAAATTAATTTTCAATATAAATGTAAAATGACTCGTTCCACATCATGACGATATATCATGTAAAATGATCCATGGAACATGAAAGTAAACAACTAACAATGTGGCGTACTACACCAATCCATCGGAATGCAGTTTAGTCCGAAACATATTTAGATATTACAAGACGAGTTCTTTAACCGTTAAAAATTCATTCTCGCATCTGTTGACCTATAAAGTTATGCGAGTCCACTAAACGTCCATCAAAGTCAGCTGTTCTTAGTTCACGAAGAGTGGAGTTCGATAAGCGAGGTGAATTCCCAGAGAGACCTGCAGCCGTGCAACGGAAGTAAAATCAGAATCCGAGGCAGTGGGGAACGACTTCTCTCCTGTATGTGTTAACTCTCTGCTGAAAGCTGTGAAGCTTATCGCAACACGCTGCCTCCATGGCTTTTTATGGTTGTGGAACGTCGGAGCTGGGCCTACTGAGCCCGTGAGGGAGACTGAGGACTTATATGAGTAAAGAAGCAACGCCATCGCCGTTCTTCTACCAGCTATAACATCTGAAAGAGTTAACGTATTTATCTCTTTTCATACCTGAACTGTCAAACACTACAGGAAGAGAATACTAGCAGCGACTAGTGGGCAGAGAAAGGTAAACTGTTTAATAAGTTACGAAGATGTGCACAGAAAACAGTACTTTAAGGGTTACCTGTTTGTTTTTACCTTAACGATCTTTCTGTAGCCTATTAGCAAGTATACACTGTGGGCTGTCTTATTTCCGCTATCCCGTCATGTATGAATGTGTCTATTCATCACACTTAAAAAGACATAAAAAAGTAACTGCTTAATTACAACTAAAAAGAGAGAATGTGGCAACAACTGCTGCCAACACTATTAATTAATAACCATTTACAACAAAAGCAACTACAACAACAACACTTACTGTAATTACTACAACTAATACTTCAGTGTCGGTCAGACCGTCAGTGAAAGAGCACCTCGAGTTCCTGCTGCAAATAAGGCGAGGACATTGTTCGTTTGTTACATATTTTTACGAGTTTCACACAGGAGCGACTTATTTTCAAATGTTCAAATGGCTCTGAGCACCATGGGACTTAACATCTATGGTCATCAGTCCCCTAGAACTGAGAACTACTTAAACCTAACTAACCTAAGGACATCACACAACACCCAGCCATCACGAGGCAGAGAAAAATCCCTGACCCCGCCGGGAATCGAACCCGGGAACCCGGGTGTGGGAAGCGAGAACGCTATCGCACGACCACGAGATGCGGGCACTTATTTTCAGTTATCTGTGTAGTTAC
Source organism: Schistocerca serialis cubense (assembly GCF_023864345.2). Classification (NCBI taxonomy): domain Eukaryota; kingdom Metazoa; phylum Arthropoda; class Insecta; order Orthoptera; family Acrididae; genus Schistocerca; species Schistocerca serialis. The sequence continues at coordinate 792,694,225 of NC_064639.1, read as the reverse complement.
TAGTTTATTTTTGTAATTCCTTGCGTGTTTGAGTGCTTACTAGGCACAAACTTTTATATTAATAAAAGTTACAGTACTACCGTTGTTATCGAGCTTGTATCGACGCCCGTAACGTACAGGCTTTTGTTTGTTTTGGTTAGCATAGCTCAGTGTCGGTTAGACCATCAGTGAGAGAGCACCTCGAGTTCCTGCTGCTAATAAGCTGAGTACACTGTTCGTTTGTTACACATTTTTACGAGCTTCAAACAGGAGTGGCTTCAGTAATGGATGGGAACTGTGATTGCTGTGTACAGATGCGAGATGAGTTGGTGACCCTTCACTCTCAGCTCCAGGCAGTGTTGGCTTCCGTCACACAGCTTGAGGCTGCTGCCAAGGGGCATAGCTGTCAGGGGACTTCGAGCACATCCCACGTGTCCCCCAATCGTTCCACTGCCTGCACTGAGTTGGACCCCTTACCTGTGATCGAGTGGGAGATCTTTCCAGAGTATGGCAGGCAGCGACAGACTTTCCGAGGGGTCGATCATAGGGCCTTCCTGGTTCGTGTGACAGGCAGGTTTCGGGCGTTATTTGTGGCTGATGAAGTCTCTAAGCCAGATGCAGTCATCCACCCTGTTCCACAGGAAGCTTCTGCGCCCGCAAGGTATGGGCATTCACAGAGGTTGGGTTTCCTGGTAGTTGGGAGCTCCAACGTTAGGTGCGTAATGGGGCCCCTTAGGAACATGGCAGCCAAGGAGGGGAAGGAAGCCAGTGTGCACTCCGTATGCATACCGGAGAGGGGTGTAATATCAGATGTGGAAAGGGTGCTTCTCGATGCCATGAAAAGTATGGGGTGCAGCCAACTGAAGGTGGTGGTCCATGTCGGTACCAATGACGTGTATCGCTTTTGATTGGAGGAGATTCTCTCTGGTTTTGGGCGGCTAGCGGAAATGGTGATGACTCCCGGTCTTGCTTGAGAGATTAAGGCGGTGCTCACCATCTGCAGCATCATCGACAGAACCAGCTGTGGTATTTTGGTGCAGAGCCGAGAGGAGGGTCTGAATCAGAGGCTCAGGTGGTTCTGTTACCGTGTAGGCTGCTAATTCCTTGACTTGCGCCGTCGGGTGGTGAGTTTCCAGGATCCCTTCAATAGGTCAGAAGTCCACTAGACACAGGTAACGGCTACACGGGTAGCGGGGGCAGTGTGGAAACGACTGGGCGGTTTTTTAGGTTAGAGAGCCTCAGGACACCACAGAAAGGACATCTGACTAAAAGGGGGCAGGTAAAACACAGTAAGCTAGTTGTAGCAACAATCGGTATTGTAGTTTAAAATTGTCGTAGCTGTGTTGGGAAAGAACCAGAGCTCCAAGCCCTAATAGAAAGCACTGAAGCTCAAATAGTTATAGGTACGGAAAATTGGCTAAAGTCGGAAATAACTTCAGCTGAAAATTTTTCAAACGACCAAACAGTGTTCAGAAAGGACAGATTAAATACAGTTGGTCGTGGAGTATTTATTGCTGTCAGTCGTAGTTTACCTTGTGGTGAAACTGAAGTAGATAGTTCCTGTGAAACAGTACGGTTAGAGGTTATACTTGACAATCGGACTAAACTATTAATTGGATCAATTTACCTACCCCCGACTCAAAACGTATAGTTGCTGAACAGTTCAAACAAAACTTGAATCTCATTTCAAATAGGTAACCCACTCATACAATTATAGTCGGTGGTGACTTCAATCTACCCTCGATATGCTGGAAAAATTATACGTTTAAAGCCAGCGGCCGACATAAACGTCATTTGAAACTGTACTGAATGCTTTCTCAGAAAATTGTTTCGAACAATTAGTTCATGAGTCCACTCGAAGCGTAAATAGTTTCGAAAGCATACTTGACCTCTTAGCAACAAATAATCCTGGACACAGGGAATATCACGACGGATACAAGGATTAGTGACCACAAAGCAGTTGCCACTAGGCTGAATACCATAACACCCACAACCATAAACAAGAAACGCAAAGCTCATCTATTTAGAAACACTGATAAAATTGTTCTTATCGCCTTTTTAAGAGACTGTCTCCACTCCTTCCTATCTGATCATGTAAGCGTAGAAAAGATGTGGGATGATTTCAAAGAGATAGTATCGACGGCAATAGAGATATATATTGGACATAAATTAATAAGTGATGGTACTGATCCCCCATGGTACACAAAACGGTTCACATCACTGTTGGAGAAGCAACGAGAAAAGCATGCCAAATTTAAAAGAACGCAGAATCCCCAAAACTGGCAAAATTTGGCAGAAGTTCGAAATACAGCGCTTGCTACAATGCGAGATGTTTTTAATAACTTACACAACGAAACTCTGTCTCGGAATCTGGCAGAAAACCCAAAGAGAGATTCAGGTCATTCATAGAGCACACCAGTCGCAAGATGCAATCAGTACCTTCACTGCGCGATAACAACGGTGAAGTCACTAATGACAGTGCCACCAAAGCAGAGCTATTAAACACGGTTTTCCGAAACTCCTTCACCAAAGAAGACGAAGTAAATATTCCTGAATTCCAATCAAGAACAACTGCCAAGATGAGAAACACAGAAGTAGATATCCTCGATGTAGCAAAGCAGCTTAAGTCACTTAATAAAGGCAAGGCCTCCGGTCCAGATTGTATACCAGTCAGGTTCCTTTCAAAGTATGCTGAACAATAGCTCCATGTTTAGCAATTATATACAACCGCTCGCTCATAGAAAGATCTGTACCTAAATACTGGGAAATTGGTCAATTCACATCGATACCCAATATCACTAATGTCGATTTGCAGTAGGGTTTTGGAAGATATGCTGTGATCGAATATTATAAAGTACCTCGAAGAAAACGATTTAGCCAGCACGGATACAGAAAATATCGTTATTGTGAAGTACAACTAGCTCATTGTACTTATGAAATAATGAGTTCTATCGACAGGTGATGTAAATTGATTCAATATTTTTAGATTTTCAGAAGGCATTCGATACCGTTCGTCACAAGCATCTAATAACCAAACTGCGTGGTGCCTATGGAATATCGCCTCAACTGTGTGACTGGATTTGTGATTTCCTGTCAGAAAGGCCACAGTTCATAGTAATAGACGGAAAGTCATCGAGTAAAACAGAAGTAATATCCGGCGTTCCCCAAGGAAGTGTTACAGGCCCTCTACTGTTCCTTATCTACACTCCTGGAAATGGAAAAAGAACACATTGACACCGGTGTGTCAGACCCACCATACTTGCTCCGGACACTGCGAGAGGGCTGTACAAGCAATGATCACACGCACGGCACAGCGGACAAACCAGGAACCGCGGTGTTGGCCGTCGAATGGCGCTAGCTGCGCAGCATTTGTGCACCGCCGCCGTCAGTGTCAGCCAGTTTGCCGTGGCATACGGAGCTCCATCGCAGTCTTTAACACTGGTAGCATGCCGCGACAGCGTGGACGTGAACCGTATGTGCAGTTGACGGACTTTGAGCGAGGGTGTATAGTGGGCATGCGGGAGGCCGGGTGGACGTACCGCCGAATTGCTCAACACGTGGGGCGTGAGGTCTCCACAGTACATCGATGTTGTCGCCAGTGGTCGGCGGAAGGTGCACGTGCCCGTCGACCTGGGACCGGACCGCAGCGACGCACGGATGCACGCCAAGACCGTAGGTTCCTACGCAGTGCCGTAGGGGACCGCACTGCCACTTCCCAGCAAATTAGGGACACTGTTGCTCCTGGGGTATCGGCGAGGACCATTCCCAACCGTCTCCATGAAGCTGGGCTACGGTCCCGCACACCGTTAAGCCGTCTTCCGCTCACGTCCCAACATCGTGCAGCCCGCCTCCAGTGGTGTCGCGACAGGCGTGAATGGAGGGACGAATGGAGACGTGTCGTCTTCAGCGATGAGAGTCGCTTCTGCCTTGGTGCAAATGATGGTCGTATGCGTGTTTGGCGCCGTGCAGGTGAGCGCCACAATCACGACTGCATACGACCGAGGCACACAGGGCCAACACCCGGCATCATGGTGTGGGGAGCGATCTCCTACACTGGCCGTACACCACTGGTGATCGTCGAGGGGATACTGAATAGTGCACGGTACATCCAAACCGTCATCGAACCCATCGTTCTACCATTCCTAGACCGGCAAGGGAACTTGCTGTTCCAACAGGACAATGCACGTCCGCATGTATCCCGTGCCACCCAACGTGCTCTAGAAGGTGTAAGTCAACTACCCTGGCCAGCAAGATCTCCGGATCTGTCCCCCATTGAGCATGTTTGGGACTGGATGAAGCGTCGTCTCACGCGGTCTGCACGTCCAGCACGAACACTGGTCCAACTGAGGCGCCAGGTGGAAATGGCATGGCAAGCCGTTCCACAGGACTACATCCAGCATCTCTACGATCGTCTCCATGGGAGAATAGCAGCCTGCATTGCTGCGAAAGGTGGATATACACTGTACTAGTGCCGACATTGTGCATGCTCTGTTGCCTGTGTCTATGTGCCTGTGGTTCTGTCAGTGTGATCATGTGATGTATCTGACCCCAGGAATGTGTCAATAAAGTTTCCCCTTCCTGGGACAATGAATTCACGGTGTTCTTATTTCAATTTCCAGGAGTGTATATTAACGACACAGGAGACAATCTGAGTAGCCGTCTTAGATTGTTTGCAGATGATGCTGTCAATACCATCTTGTAAAGTCATCAGATGATCAAAACGAATTTCAAAATGATTTAGATAAGATATCTGTATGGTGTGAAAAGTAGCAATTGACCCTGAATAAAGAAAAGTGTGAAGTTATTGACTTGAGTACTAAAAGAAATCCGCTAAATTTCGATTTCGCGAGATGTCACACAAATTTGACGGCTGTAAATTCAACTAAATACTTAGAGATTACGATTATAAACAACCTAAATTGGAAAGATCACATAGATAATGATGTGGGTAGAGTAAACCAAAGACTGCGATTCATTGGCAGAACACTTAGAAGATTCAACAGGTCTACAACGAGACTGCTTACACCATGCTTGCCCGCCCTATTCTGGAGTGTTGTTGTGCGGTATGGGATCCGTATCAGGTGAGACTGACGGATGACATCGAAAAACTTCACTGAAGGGCAGCTCGTTCTGTGTTATCGCGAAATAGGGGCGATAGTGACACAGACATGAAGGTGAATTAGAGTGGCAATCATTATAACAAAGGCGTTTTTCGTTAGGACGGGAGCTTCTGATGAAATTTCAATCACCATTTTTCTCCTCCGAATGCGAAAACATTCTGTTGGCACCCACCTACATACGGAGAAATGATCATCACGATACAAGAAGTGGAATCAGGGCTCGCAGAGGAAAAATTAAGTGCTCGTTTTCCTGCGCGCCGTTCGAGAGTGTAACGGTAGAGAGACAGCTTGAAGGTGGTTCCTTGAAACCTCTGCCAGGCACTTTATCGTGAATAGCAGAGTATTCACGTAAATGTAGGTGTACTACTACTACTACTACTACTACTATCACTACTATATACAAATTTCTGTCTATTAATCTAAAATGCTCAAAACAGTTCTGAACCACCTGCATATTTATAAACGAGTGCGAACTTAAATTCAAGGAGAGCAGGAAACGAAAGAATAAACTTTATGAAACGAAAAATGAAACATGAACAGAACAATAACCAAAATTAAATCATGCTGTTTGCAAGTGTCCACCTTTGCACAGCTGTGAAATCCAATTGTGCTATTTCCTAACATTCCGTGTCGCGTTTTTCTCGCTCTGTGCACTGAAACGCGCTCGCATCCTCAGTGTCATGTAGTACCACAGGCTAGCCAAGAGGATCTTGCTCAAACCTGTCGCACTCTCGCTCACACTTTACAGGCCTGAAAAAAAAATATGCTCATTACCAGTAAGTGCAATGAGAATTGAAAACCAACACTGTCTCATCACAGCTGTTACCCGTACAACAGTCTCAGAAACAATTTCTTGTACATTTTAAATGCAATTTTGAGGATTCTCACTGATGTGCTGACGTTACTTCATCACTGCAATCTCTAACACTCTGCGTAGCACTCGGTAAGTTCTTATAAAAACTGTGACGAACAGGGAGAATGAAGCACTGATTGTAAGTTTTCCGTCTTTACGCTTGTAAGTGGTTTTTCTCTGTGCTACTAGGGGTTCAGGGCGATGCTGTGAAACTCAGCTCGCCGATCGCTTATTCGTTTAGTGAAAGTCACTTCTTTGTATTTCACATCATCATTGTGTCTGCACTTAAACTGCATTACATTCGGCTTATTTTCGCTTTTGATGGATCCCGTGTTCATCCAGTCTGCAGTTTGTCCTTTAACCAATTACTCGGCGTGTTTTGATTATTTTCTGAATTTCATCTGGATGGTTAATGTGTTGATAGCACTTTAGCTTGAGCTCCGTGTGACTGAAATCAGTTTAATTGGGCAGATAACTGTGGCCTACAATCAAAAATCATTGAGAGTTCTCCATATGAATGGTTAAAATTTTGATATTACTACTTGTTTGACGTCTACGCAAGGTTTTTTCTATAATTGGTATTTAAGTGCATCAGAAGACACAGTCTTAATTGCAGGAAGGATGTTGATGTTTGTGGGACACAGTAGCAGTGGGAACTTCACGGAGTGGAATTGTTTTTGCCGGCTGCTGTGGCCGAGCGGTTCTAGGCGCTTCAGTCCGGAACCACGCTGTTGCTACTGTCGCATGTTCGAATCCTGCCTCGGGCGTGGATGTGTTTGATGTCATTAGGTTAGTTACGTTTAAGTAGTTCTACGTCTAGGGAACTGATGACCTAAGATGTTAAGTCCCATAGTGCTTAGAGCCATTTGAACCATTTTGAATTTGGAATTGTTTTTCGCAGATCAAACGTCATTACAGTGCATTCTTCTTTTATTGCTTTCTATTTATCTTTTCCCATCGTAGCCCTTGAAAATCAACCTATTGCCTTACATTATCAGGAGTCTTGTTAAATGCACATAGATACTTAGTTTTTATCTCAAATATGTCACAGTTTTTGCTTTTGTCTTGACAGCAGATATTCTTTAAAAATGATGATCTTTCCCAATACTCGTATACAAAACGAACCAAGTACGTTCCTGATGCCCACAATGTTTTCAGTTCTCAGTGCCTGTATCAGTCATTTAGGAATGTATTTCCATGGATGGTTCTGAGTATTCCACTAAGTAGTTCTCAGTTCACTCGTTAGATGGTACCATAGCACGCCTTCATATAGTGGGGTCACTTCGGCATATGATCTTAAATTTATACAAGTGTACACAACCAAAGTACTTTTTACACATTTTTAATCGAGTTTGCGCAGTTTTTGTGGTATCATAGATCGACACCACCCTCACCGGTCCCCCACAATTGACAACGGAAACGCACGTTTCCAACATACTCTGGTAGTGGTCGCGCAGGGACCCGGCGGAACCAATAATGCGCGCCCACTGTGGCTCCGAGTACTACGAGCGCAGCCGCGATATAGGATGGTCGGCAGCAGCTAAACGGCCCAGTCTCAGATGCAGTTTTAGACAGTCTTAGGTCTTAGTCAGCCCTCGACAGTTCGCTCAAGCATTAGTAGCGGGAGCCTCATACTGCACGATGCTCTTTAATTTGGTTCCTGTAATAGCTGGACTTTATTACTCTTTGTTCTTTTGCAAAGTTTCTTCCCAACGCTTGGAGAAAGCTATAAGTTAAGTAAAACTTCGGTTTAATGTCTTTACGTGTCACTAATCATTTCTACTCTAGCCCACCTCTCATTACTGTTGTGTACGAAGTAGTACTCAACGGTAGTGAGAGGTACCAAGTGCACCCTTAACCAAATAATTGACCATAGGATGGCTCAAATTCATCGCTAGAACAGTACTCTATATCGACGTCATTATCATTTGAGACATGCAGCCTTTTGATTACAATATGTTCTGTCATCTTGATATGGGATTTGGTTCACCTTCGCACCAGAAGTAGCTGTAGATCTGACATATGTCAGAAGTGCAAATATTAACAGTATCCCTCGCTGTCCAGTATTGTTTCTGTTTGTCACATGAATATTTATGATATTCAATGTTAGTTGCAATGAAAAATTCAAAATGTAAAATTTTTTTAGTTGATTCAGTTTGACATAAGACCCTCCAATTATAATACTGGACGAGAAATAAACTTCTGACCATTAACAGAAGAACCATAATTACAAAAGCGTTCAGGTGTTGTTGTACTTGTCAGTACAATGGTTAATATTTACTTTACTCCGGGGGAGATCAAGCGGATACTACAACTCATAAAACATTGTTTCACTTTATTAAAACATAGCTAAGAAGATGTGCTTAACTTTGTACATCCCATTACCACAGAAGCAGTATAAGTATTTCCAAATGTCTCTGAACATTAACGTATCACATGACATAGATAAAATACATTTCCATTACACAGAGTACATTCTACATCTACATCTACATTTACGTGACTACTCTGCAATTCACATTTAGGTGCTTGGCAGAGGGTTCATCGAACCACAATCATACAATCTCTCTACCATTCCACTCCCGAACAGCGAGCGGGAAAAACGAACACCAAAAACCTTTCTGTTCGAGCTCTGATTTCTCTAATTTTATTTTGATGATCATTCCTACCTATGTAGGTTGGGCTCAACAAAATATTTTCGCATTCGGAAGAGAAAGTTGGTGACTGAAATTTCGTAAATAGATCTCGCCGCGACGAAAAACGTCTTTGCTTTAATGACTTCCATCCCAACTCGCGTATCATATCTGCCACACTCTCTCCCCTATTACGTGATAATATAAACCGAGCTGCCCTTTTTTGCACCCTTTCGATGTCCTCCGTCAATCCCACCTGGTAAGGATCCCACACCGCGCAGCAATATTCTAACAGAGGACGAACGAGTGTAGTGTAAGCTGTCTCTTTAGTGGACTTGTTGCATCTTCTAAGTGTTCTGCCAATGAAACGCAACCTTTGGCTCGCCTTCCACACAATATTATCTATGTGGTCTTTCCAACTGAAGTTGTTCGTAATTTTAACACCCAGGTACTTAGTTGAATTGACAGCCTTGAGAATTGCGCTATTTATCGAGTAATCGAATTCCAACGGATTTCTTTTGGAACTCATGTGGATCACCTCACACTTTTCGTTATTTGGCGTCAACTGCCACCTGCCACACCATACAGTGGTCTTTTCTAAATCCCTTTGCAACTGATACTGGTCTTCGGATGACCTTACTAGACGGTAAATTACAGCATCATCTGCGAACAACCTAAGAGAACTGCTCAGATTGCCACCCAGGTCATTTATATAGGTCAGGAACAGCAGAGGTCCCAGGAAGCTTCCCTGGGGAACACCTGATATCACTTCAGTTTTACTCGATGAGTTGCCGTCTATTACTACAAACTGCGACCTTCCTGACAGGAAATCACGAATCCAGTCGCACAGTGAGACGATACCCCATAGGCTCGCAGCTTGATTAGAAGGCGCTTGTTGAGGAACGGTGTCAAAAGCTTTCCGGAAATCCAGAAATACGGAATCAACCTGAGATCCCCTGTCGATAGCGGCCATTACTTCGTGCGAATAAAGAGCTAGCTGCGTTGCACAAGAACGATGTTTTCTGAAACCATGCTGATTACGTATCAATAGATCGTTCTCTTAGAGGTGATTCATAATGTTTGACTACAGTATATGCTCCAAAACCCTACTGCAAACCGACGTCAATGATATAGGTCTGTAGTTCGATGGATTACTCCTACTACCCTTCTTAAATACTGGTGCAACCTGCGCAATTTTCCAATCTGTAGGTACAGATCTATCGGTGAGCGAGCGGTTGTATATGATTGCTAAGTAGGTAGCTATTGTATCAGCGTATTCTGAAAGAAACCTAATCGGTATACAATCTGGACCTGAAGACTTGCCCGTATCAAGCGATTTGAGTTGCTTCGCAACCCCTAAGGTATCTACTTCCAAGAAACTCATGCTAGCAGCTGTTCGTGTTTCAAATTCTGGAATATTCCATTCGTCTTCCCTGGTGAAGGAATTTCGGAAAGCTGCGTTCAATAACTCCGCTTTAGCGGCACAGTCGTCGGTAACAGTACCATCGGCACTGCACAGCGAAGGTATTGACTGCGTCTTGCCACTTGTGTACTTTACATACGACCAGATCTTCTTCGGATTTTCTACCAAATTTCGATACAATGTTTCGTTGTGGAACCTATTAAAGGCATCTCGCACTGAAGTCCGTGCCAAATTTCGCGCGCCTGTAAATTTTAGCCAATCTTCGGGATTTGGCGTTCTTCTGAACTTTGCATGCTTTTTCCGTTGCCTCTGCAACAGCATTCGGACCTGTTTTGTGTACCATGGGGGATCATTTCCATCTCTTACCAATTTATGAGGTATGAATCTCTCAATTGCTGTTGCTACTATATCTCTGAATTTGAGCCACATCTCGTCTACATTTGCATATTCAGTTCGGAAGGAATGGAGATTGTCTCTTAGGAAGGCTTCTAGCGACACTTTACCGCTTTTTTAAATAAAATTCAACAGTAACTTTCACATAGAGTTCTGATCAGACAGCTGTTCTACTAGAAGACTATGTTGTCGTCTTAGTCGATGATTGCAGACTGGGCTGAGCGGTACTGTGCTCGGCCGTAAGTAGAATACCCGTGGCGGCGGCGTAGAAAAACTCCTATGGCTGTGGCTACGCCGGCGTCGCTCACCCGTCTCTCTTGTGGTGGTGTTGCGAGGTACCAGTCTTCCTTTGGGACATCGCTCTTCGGACGACACCGCAGGTACGTCACTCATGCAATACGTCGTTTATTCTTTGTGGCGAAATAAAATATCTACGTATGGATTCTTGGAGATATTTTATATTTTGTACTCTCGAAAATAATTGTTACGATTGCAGAATATGTCCAGTTTATTCCACAGAAACATCATACTTTACACGCTACAAAACTTGTAGAAATCGCTTCCAGAATTTCTTACATAACACACTGCCTTAGTGACTAGTTTGTCGGTCATAATTCCCGAGTTTAATTCTTCATAGAGATGAGAAACGGATTGATTACATCCCCATGGAAGGACAGTTGCCTTGAGGACGCCATGCCCAAATGAGGAAATTGTAGGTGGAATCACCAGTGACGATGAAGGTTTGAGTTTGGCCGTGACGTGTTCTCAGACTGTCTGATGGTTGCAGCTCGCGATTTCTTATCCAGTGCTGCTACAGAACACAACTTAAAAATAAAAATAGTGTAAAATGCAGTCACTGTGTAGGGCTGAGTTCCCTTTTCCTACTCTACACACCCCATCCGCTCAGTGCTCCTGTGCTGTGGTTAGCACAATGGACTCGCATTCAGGACGAGTGTTGTACAAATCCCCATCCGATAAATCAGATTTAGGTTTCCGTAAATCATTTTAGGAAAGTGCTAGGATGGTTCCTTTGCAAAGCATTCGAATGGTGAAGACGCGTCAGACCGTGGACTACGTTGATACCTGTCTTTCTGTCCTACCTTAATGTTGCAGAGTTTGACTGAAGATGGTGGCAGCAAAAGAAAAAAACTTACGGCGTCTATCGACTGACAACTAAGAAGTGTTCTGGAAAACGAATACAGTTTTTGGAATCGTCGTTGTTTGAAAAACTGATAAAAAATAAGAGTTTTTTGTTATCTTTAAGAAATACAAAAATCAGTATACTTGTTAGCAAGTATCAGCCTTTCACATTGAAACTAGAAGTAACAGAAATACTTAATTAAATCAACATTTCTGAAACTAAGAAACGACATGCATTTTTCCATAAAGCGTTAAATTAAATAAGATGGTAAAATAATCGCGAGCTTTCGCGATGTGGCATCTGTAATAATCCTCTCTCTTCTGAAGACAGCAACGAAACGAGATGTTAATTAAGAAACACTTTGCCGCGAGGGATAGCCGCGTGGTCTAGGGAGTCTTTTCACTGCCCGCGCGGCTGCTCTATCAGATGTTCGAGTCCTCCCTCGGGCATGGGTGTGTGTGTTGTTCTTAGCGTAAGTTAGTTTAAGTTGGATTAAGTAGTTTGTAAGCTTAGGGACCGATGTGCACAGCAGTTTGGTCCCATAAGAACTTACCACAAATATCCAACACCCAAGAAGCACTTCCAGCTACTCATTTTGTTTGCACGTATTACATTCTCACATACATACAGACTACGAAGTAGCTATGGATGCCAGCATAAGATATTGTGTAATATTTGGTTGTTTTGCCATATCAGTCATTCTTGTGATCAGTTAGCCTGGATGCACCCGGATAAGCGGCGTCATGTTCACACGTTCTGTTGTCTTCATCAGTTTGTTAGTCATTGGTATTCTCAGTGCCACTCCTTATATGTCAGATATGTGCATCATAATTGCGTAGCTGTAGTACCAGAGTTGACTCCACCTTTACATAACACTAAATATTTCTCCATTTCAGCTATACAAGTAAGGAATTAATTAATGTGTTACCTTCGTCCTATCCAAAACTACTCTCCATTCAATCATCGGCTTAGCTCCACCCTCTAAATGACCCAGATTTTTTTCTTCCTGACTAATAGGGAGCCAGAAACTGTGTCAAATTGTAAACTCTATCATTTTCTCATCACTTTCTGTTTCTGCTTTCTTCCTTACATTTAATTTAGATCTACATCTATACTCCACACGCCACCTTGTGGTGTGTGGTGGAGGGTACTGTGTGTACCACTGTCACTTCCCCTTTCCTGTTCCAGCAGCGAATGATTGCCGGGAAGAACGATTGCGGGTAAGCCTCCATGAGGGCTTCTCGCTCTTGCTCTGATCAGTCAACATCTTGTCATGTTAATTATTCTTTTTTATTGTTATTTTATTATTATTATTATTGCGGTTTTCAGTCCGAAGACTGCCGGCCTATGTAACTAACTGCTCAGCGGGACTGACTGCCATACGGAGGAGTCGGGTTCGATTCCCGGTACTGCCACGGATTATTCCACGGTAGGAGGGGGACTAGTATTGGGGGTGCATCCAGCCTCGCGAGGACAACTGAGTACCAGTCGATCGATTAGTGGCGCTTCGAACGCCGAAACACCTGATAGAGACCAGGAGAGCTATGTGCTGACAACATGTGGCTCCATACCGCATGACGCCATTAGCAGAGGATGACACGACGGTCGGACGGGCGCGATTCGCCCATCTAGGACGAGAGCGCGGAACAGTGCGAAGACTGATCTGATAAGCTCTTCACGTTACTGTACTTTTGCAAGCCTCTTCATGTGCGAATATTTACTGCAACCTACATCTATTTGAACGTGGTTACTGCATTCACCTCTTGGTCTCCCTATATAATTTTACCTCTCACACTTGTCTCCAGTATTCAACTGATGATTCCTAGATGCCTCAGAATGTGTCGTAAAAAACTGATCCCTTCTGTTAATCAAATGCCGGCCTTTGTGGCCGAGCGGTTCTAGGCGCTTCAGTCTGGAACCGCGAGACCGCTACGTCGCAGGTTCGAATCCTGCCTCGGGCATGGATGTATGTGATGTCCTTATGTTAGTTAGGTTTAAGAAGTTCTAAGTTATAGGGGACTGATGACCACAGATGTTATGTCCCATAGTGCTCAGAGCCATTTGAACCATTTGTTAATCAAATGGTGCCACTTACCTCCCTAATTACATTTAGTACATTCCCATTAATTACACAGTACATCTATATAGTTTTCAGCAGTCATACGTCGCACCACATTTCAAAAGCTTCTATTCTCTTCTTGTCTGATCTGCATATCGTCCACGTCTCGCTACAGTCCAGAAAAATACCTCCAAAAAAGAGTTCTTGACACTTAATTTTGTATTAGACGTTAACAAATTCCTCTTTTCCAGAAATACTTCCCCTGCTATAACCAGTCTGCATTTTATATCCCCTCTACTTCGGCCATCATCAGTTATTTTACCGCCCAAATAGCAAACTCATCTAGTACTTTCAGTGTCTCATTTTCTTATCCAGTTTCCTCACCATCGTCCGATTGGATTGGAATGCATTCCAATACTCTTGTTGATATTCAGCTTATATCCTCGTGTTAAGACTCTGTCCACTTTGTTCAACTGCTCTTCCAAGTTCTTTGCTGTCTCCGACGGAATTGGGATGTAACCGGTGAATCTCGAAGTTTCAATTTCTTTATCTGACCTTTAACTCCGTTTCCAAATTTTTCTTTTGTTTGTTTCACCAACGTTTCCATGTAAAATATTATTATTATTCTCCCATGATTTATATAATTTTCTATGTTTGTTCACAAAAGACGTCTGATTCGATGTGAGATCAAAAGCTGTGCAGAATGAAAAAGGACGCTCTTGTATGTTACGCTGCTACGAAGGAGAGGAGCAAAGCAAAGCTCGCGGGTGAGACCACTGACCGACATTGTGCAGCTCGCACGACTACACGGCGGCCGTGTAAACAGCGTCCTGAATATGGGCCCCTGATCTCCATGCATTAGGCAAATGACGGACCAGATAGTCAACGGGCGCCCAAGGTGAATTAATACGGGGACCCGTCTGGCAACAAGTACACGCGGAGCAGAGTTGCCGAAACGATAGCTTCAAAGGCGGCACAGGAAGGAGGCGCGCTGCATCGGCCACAGTCTCCTCTCTGTTGACGTCACCCCTTACCCTCCCTCCCACTGTTCTGTCTCTAATGACCTAAATGTCGACGTGAAGTTAAACCCTAACCTTTCCTCTTTGCTTAAATTTCCTTCTCTTTATCCTTTTACGACGGCGTGCTGAAAAGTGCAGTCTCCGAAATTTTTACGTGAAAACTCTTAAAACTTGTTAAATAAAGCAAACGTTATTAACATTCTATATCTTTATTCTTCATGTCTACACATTTATTTCTCTGTAGTCAACTTCGCGACGAGGACATTTCCCCAGCGAGAGACTAGTTTGTTGATAGCACCATCATAGAATGTTTAGCTTCGTTGGCGGAACCACCGCCTCACCTCTGTTTGCACCGCTTCATCTCTTTGAAAGTGAAATTCTTAGAGATATTCTTTAAGTTTTGGAATCAGATGAAAATCGGATGGGGTGAAGTCGGCACTGTATGGAGGATGTCGATGACCAAGAACCCTAGGCGCCGGATTGCTGCAAATGTCGCATTGCTCGTGTGTGATCTGGCATTGTCATAGTCAAAGAGAGGGTGATCACGTGAGGACGACCTCGAATTCACAATTCGATTACAGCACGCTGTTTCTGACACGACGACATAGTTACATTATAGACGGCCAAGTTACACGCTACAATTCGGAGCGCCGTGTTACAAGGTACAATTCGGAGGCCTCTACCGGCAGAGGGCTGCAAATATGTAGACATGAAGAATAAAAATGTAGAATGTTACTAACGTTTGTTATGAAACTTCCTGGAAGATTAAAACTGTGTGCCGGACCGAGACTCGACCAGGGACCTTTACATTTTGCGGGCAAGTGCTCTACCATCTGAACTATCCAAGCACGACCCACGCCCCGTCCTCACTGCTTTACTTCCGCCAGTACTTCGTCGCCTACCTTCAAAACTTCACAGAAGATCTCCTCCAAACACTTGCCCGTGAAAGGCAAAGGTTCCGAGTTCGAGTCTCGATCCGGCACACAGTTTTAATCTGCCAGGAAGTTTCATATCAGCGCACACTCCGCTGCAGAGTGAAAATCTCATTATGCAAACAACCCCCAGGCTGTGGCTGAGCAATGTCTCCGCAATATCCTTTCTTCCAGGAGTGCTAGTTCAGCTAGGCTCGCGGGAGAGCTTCTGTGAAGTTTGAAAGGTAGGAGACGCAGTACTGGCGGAAGTAAAGCATTGAAGACGGGGCGTGAGTCGTGCTTGGGTAGCTCAGTTGGTAGAGCACTTGCCCGCGAAAGGCAAAGGTGCCGAGTTCGAGGGTCGGTCCGGCACACAATTTTAATTTGCCAGGAAGTTTCATATCAACGCACACTCCGCTTCAGAATGAAAATCTCATTCTGCGAACGTTTGTTATATTTTAAAAGTTTAAGAGTTTTCAAATAAAAAATTTGGAGGCATTACTTTTCAGCACGCCCACACATTCTACTGCGCTAACACTAATATTCTACGTTGCTAACAGAGGTGATAGCAGTTCCAGGGTTTTGTTACAGGGAGGCTGCAGACTAGTCCAGCCCTTACTGTTCACGGTTGATACTAAGACTGATTCAACAATTTTCATATATTATCCCTGTATTCTGTCGCGCTACTCCGAATACCCCACGTTGTAAACAGAAATTATAGTAGTTCCCAAGTTTTTTTAAAGAGAGGTTTCGGGCTATTTCAGCATCTGCTGCGCACGGGTGAGGCCAAAATGAACAGAAAATCTTTCCACCTGTGATGTCAGTATTGGAGTTCGCACGCTAATCCAGCAACAGGTGTTCAATGTGAGTGGCAAAATCGACTGATCTTTTTCTTGCTATGTTCTTTCAGTGTCGTTCTGCAACAGTTGCGTGTGCTTTCTAGCACTCAGCAACTTCTTGTTGCCCTAACTTAGTGGAATAATCGCAAGAGAATAATTTTCTTCAGATCTATTTTTTCCCTCTTTGGACATCATCCATGCAAACAGCCTCTGATACATGAAGTTTGAGATAAGTGTGTTATACTAATTACCAGTAACCTCCCGCCACCCCCAACACTTTAAAGAAACTAACTACCATACGTGAAACAGCTTCAAACGTCTGATCCATTTTACAACTGCGGCTGAAGCAAG
Source organism: Schistocerca serialis cubense (assembly GCF_023864345.2). NCBI lineage: Eukaryota > Metazoa > Arthropoda > Insecta > Orthoptera > Acrididae > Schistocerca > Schistocerca serialis. Next base: position 792,677,504 of record NC_064639.1, on the reverse strand, counting down.
AAAAAGTTTCGTAAAGGTTTAAAATTATACTTAAAATTTGTTGGAAGTCGCTAAGTGCTCCCATTGTCAAACCCTGGATGATTATATTCCGCAAAATTTTCGCTCTATTTTAAATAAAGCGAGTTTTCCACTCATTTCAATGTTTATGACGTCGTATTTCGTGAACTATTTGTCGCATAGGCGTGATAATATAATTTTGCAGATATATTCAATGGTGTATCTGGATACTGTCTGAAAATGCAAATAGATTTAATAGTCAAAATGTAATTAATTAAAGCGTCATACGCGATGCTTAAGTTTTATTGCACGAACAGCGAAAGTGTAACGGCCAATACACTTGTTTCCTTTCATTACACCAAACGCTCATTCCCATTTCCATTATTTTGTATGCATATCAGTGAAAAAAGTTGTCAAAGATTTTAAATTAGGCGCAAAGATTATCGGAAGTGGCTTAGTGGTCTCATTCTCAAATACTGCATGAATAAAGTCCGGATAATTTATGCGCCGTGAGTTAATGCTGCTCAAGCCATGATCGCAGTTTCTAACTTAAATACTTGATTTATTGTGTTAAGCCTTTAACGTAAGATTACACCCCATAATGAGTAGATTGTAACATCATTTGAAATTAGTAAATTTTTAAATAATACTGCAAATCGATTTTTTTTTTTTTTTGTGGGCCTGGAGGACGAAAACCTGAGAGAAGAACTCAAAAGACGAAGGGCACCTCTTTCACAAGACCGGCAGAAGACGCTGAGTGAAGTCCTCAACAGATACTGGCAGGACATCAAAGCTGACATGCGAACAAGATCTAAAATGACGTTGACTGTTAACTTGTAGTCCATAGACTCAGTTCGAGGAACATTAAAATAAGGTAAAAATAAAAGTTGCTAGGTAACCGCAACCGTGACCTGGTGATGGGGCAACTATTTTAGCCGTTCAGTAATATATATCTACTAATATATGTATCATATCTGCTCGCACATAACAGGGTTTTATTAGCCGCGATGATTAGCGAAAATGCCTGCATAGCTGACACATCATCTGGACACGGTATCTCACAGTTTAGAGGCATTTTTGATCGAATTTCAGTGTAAGTGTCTCCACTGATGTTATTACGCTTTTCTGAGTTCCCTAACACTTCATAGGGGCTGGCTCTATTATTAGGATAGTAATTTTACACAAAAAGAAATTTTCTGATATTATCGAGTAAAGTTTGTTGCATGCAATTAGCAAACCTTTGAGTTATGTACACCGAGAAGACAGTAGAACAGGCTCATATGCACAGGGAAACAGGCAAAGCAATTTTTTACTTTGATTTTAGGAAATGATATCTAGTACTGTTTAAAACCAATACATGAAAGAGGTTACTACACAGGAAGTGTTATCTGTAACGCTTTCGAGGAATTGGCAGCGAAGTGGAACAAGTAATTAGCTTCCTTCAGGCGCAATAGGAGAAGCAATACAAGACACAATTCCCCTAGAGTCTTGTTTTTAGGGAAGATTCAATCATCATTCTGTTTATTGACGTCTCAAAAGAGACAGACAGCTTAATGTTCAGTATGTAGTTCGTTGTCGCTAATGAATAAATGACACTTAACTTATTTCCCAGTGACGAAGCAGGCCACCGTGGCCGAAAGGTTCTAGGCACTTCAGTCCGGAACCACGCTGCTGCTACGGTCGCAAGTTCGAATCCTGCCTCGGGCATGGATGTGTGTGATGTCCTTAGGTTAGTTAAGCTTCAGTAGTTCTAAGTCTAGGGGACTGATGACCTTAGATGTTAAGTCCCATAGTGCTTAGAGCCATTTGAACCCCGTGAGGATATTATTACAACATCCAATTTCTTTGATATGCTCGACATAACAGTTCCAAGAATTCTAGGGAGATGTTGTTTTGCAATTGGATTAAATGGTTTCACACTTGGGCTGAATATTGGTAGTTTGTTACTAAAGATTCTCCTGGTTATGTGGTTGATGTGCGCATATTAAAAAACAGTACATCAGTTAAACAATTGATCACAATATCTGTGTATCATCTGAACGATAAAAAGGTTTGGCTGCTGTACTGCAACGGAGCACCGCCACAATAAGAAATGAAGCTAAACAAGCTATATCTATTTTTAGAGGGTCACCTAACTACGGTCAGTTGTAGGGCGAAAGTTTGGTTCTGAGATTCAAATCAAGTCTGACTTTAATAAATCATTTATTTACTCTAAGATCTCGAACATACCTCGACAAAATGACAGACAATAAGTTTCCAAAGGAATCAACATAAACTCTCGTAAAATTGGCTGGGAAACCGCTCCCACACAAGGAGTTCACCTAAAATACTGAATCCCAAAACTCCCTAGAAGCACAGGTTGATCAAGAATGTCCCGCTAACACTGTGGGGAGGCACCTCATTTACGCGAGAGTGCTACAAGCTTCCCTAAGCTGAGCAGCTCAGACATGCACAGTAAAAGAGTCCACGACCCACGAAACAATACAGTAAATCAGCTAACGCAAGTTGCGTAGCAAATTCCGCAAATTGAGAGCTGCTCAGAAAGCGGTTATCGCTAACGCAAAATGCAACATTTACTCCAAGCTCAGAAAACGATAAAAGTCGCCCAATCAGCATCAGCAAACGTGCGCCCCACTCTGCGCCAGGACCAGAACCCTCCACCATTCTGCAGCAGGATTGCAAGTATCCAAAATCATCATCCTCTATAACTAACTCCCAGCTTTGTGGAAAATTCCACGTGGAAAGGATAATTCAATGCTGCAGCCAATATGACTACCGAAATGTTGCTTTACTTACGGGAATACAGGGTAACCTGCAGAAATTTCCCATTCTTGACTTACAGAACGCATCTTAATATGCAAAATGCTGATATCGGCTGCTAGCTATGTCCCACTCATTGGTCGACCCCTTCGCGCTGAGGCAGTGTAGCAGACAAAACGCATTTCGTTGGATACCGAAATCTGGAGTATAGGGCTAAGAATTTTCTCACGGCGGACGCGCAGAGTTGTGGCGGCCTTTTGTTAGATCTGCGCCCAGGGAAGTGAATTCATCACATTCAGTGCTATACCAGGGAGATGCAGTGGATGTGTGGCAGACTGCTTTCAAGGGTGAAAGCCACGTTTGCCGACAAAGCGAGGAGCAGGAGTTCACCGCAACCGCAACCGACTTCTGCCAGCTGCAGTGCCCTCAAGACCCAAGTATCTTCTCTAAAGCCTCTGTGACTTCCTGTGGTCAAACCAGACCACGGGACGAACAACAGAGCCCTCTCGTTCCTAATCAGCCTTCTTCCCGAGTTAGCAAGCTCCCTACTTAAAAATAGCCAAGGAATAAGAAGATACATAATTAAATACCGCAGAGTGACTATCATGTCACATTTTTTTCAGAAATGCTGAATTTTGAGTTTAATGATTATGATGGCTTGAGCGACTAAGGTAGCTGCTCATGGTATAATGGTTCCTGGTTTGAAGACTAGTCTCGCACAATGTTTTACATGTCACTAGTCCTTTTTTTTTTTACATGAACGTTGTCAAAACCACCGGCAACCACCGTATGACTGAGAGAGAACACTGGCAGAACGTATTTAGAATCTTACTAACAGTTAAATTGCCAACTATTATGCCTTGCACTTCTTTTTCAGATTTATGAAAAACTGACTTATGCCTTTGCTGTTGTTATATTAAGTAAATGGAAAAATTGGCGAATTATGTTGGAATAGTGTGTGGTAATTAGTAGATGGTACACTCTTGATGGACGACGAAGTTGAAAACACAGTAATATGCGACTTGACGAACACAAGCGAAGAGTCGTCAGTATTGTCAGGTACTGAATTAGGAGATGCAGTGGGTTTTGCTTTGATGTCTGAGAGGTCTTTGTACAGAAGGTGACCCCTTTATCTTCAGTACCCCAAGTAATATTTTGCTCAAAAGTAACCTAATAATGTATCAATTAAATGTGGTTTAGTTACCAGAATATGTTAAATAGCATGATGACGTCTTATTTAAACAGCAATATTTATTTTTATCCGCTAATTCTCTTCCTATGCACTAGACCCGTATCAAGACGTAAAAAAGTGGCGTTTTTAAATACGTGGCATAAAACTGACCTTGAATCTCCTCATCTACTTTATAGAATTGACAGTAAAGAGACAGAAATGAGATGTACTCTGATTTCAGGAATGCCAGTCTCCTATTCAAGCTGTCATATGCTCATATGGGTATTCATTGCAATAGAAACGAGAACAGTAAGTTGGACTGTTTCATCTCTGTTAGTTCTACGACGACTGCTTTGCTTTGGGTTGGAACTTCTCGTTTCCTGAAAAGTCACGACAAGGCGCGCAAACATCCGCCAGGAAAGCGGACTCTAGTCAGAATATCACACTCACCAGTGTCCCTCTACCTGGGTAGCACTACGCCTGTCTTCAGCCGCAATAAAGGTTAAGTAATGACGATGCCGTTTTTAATAAGTGCCTACCTTTAGCATTGACAACATACCGTTTAAAAGTACTGCATATACCGGTATTGTAAATAAGAAAATATTATTACAGTTACTGTTGTATGTTATATTCTCAATAGATGATTGACATCTCTATCTTTTCTTCCCTGGTGTCCACTGCACTCATACAAATCATCATCGCCGGCCGCTGTGGCCGAGCGGTTCTAGGCGCTTCAGTCCGGAACCGCGCAGCTCCTACGGTCGCAAGTTCGAATCCTGCCTCGAGCATGGATGTGTGTGTGATGTCCTTAGGTTAGTTAGGTTTAAGTAGTTCTAAGTTGAGGGCCCTGATGACTTCAGATGTTAAGTCCCATAGTGCTTAGAGCCATTTTTGAAATCTTCATGTGAGGACCGTTGATTGAATAAGAATTGTGCATTTTCCTTGTGTTCCCATATAACGTCATTCTTAAATGAATGGCACACAGTAAGGCTTCGGGAGAGGAAACAGATTAGCAAATAAATAACATAAAGTGCCATTTAAAAAAGATGTACAGCTCTTCATATTTTCGTAATGAGCGAAATTACAAGAAAGGCTGTAGTTCAAAAATGGTTCAAATGGTTCTGAGCACTATGGGACTTAACATCTGAGGTCATCAGTCCTCTAGAACTTAGAACTACTTAAACCTAACTAACCTACTTCACGATAACGCCCGTCCCCATGTCGCAACGCAGAAATTCCGTCACATCACGTGGGATACAGTCGAACACCTGCCTTATATTTCTGATCTCACTCCATGTGCTCATCATGCCATCGGTTCCTAAAAAAAGACCTTGAAGGAGCGACGCTTCCTGTCTGACGAGGCTGTATGTGTTTGCAGGCAGTTACGGAATTCTTCACGTAGCAGGACGCGGTGTTTTACGAAATGAGTATCTTCGTAAAACGGGTATCTTCAACCTGGTGCGCCGGTGGGATGATTGCCTCAACTCTTGCGGAGATTTTGCCTGATGGGCATACCTATTCAGGACTGTACGACCCTCTAACGGAAAATGTTTGCTAGCCCTACTAAATGGTACACCCTGTATAAGAAGTTGTACACTACTGGCCATTAAAATTGCTACACCACGAAGATGACGTGCTACAGACGCCAAATTTAACCGTCAGGAAGAAGATGCTGTGATATGCAAATGATTAGCTTTTCAGAGCATTCACACAAAGCTGGTGCCCGTGGCGACACCTACAACGTGCTGACATGAGGAAAGTTTCCAACCGGTTTCTCATACACAAACAGCAGTGGACCGGCGTTGCCTGGTGAAACGTTATTGTGATGCCTCGCGTAAGGAGAAGAAATGCGTACCATCACGTTTACGACTTTGATAAAGGTCGGATTGTAGCCTATCGCGATTGCGGTTTATCGTATCGCGACATTGCTGCTCGCGTTGTTCGAGATCCAATGACTGTTAGCAGGATATGGAATCGGTGGCTTCAGAAGGGTAGTACGGAACGCCGTGCTGGATCCCAAAAAAATGGTTCAAATGGCTCTGAGCACTATGGGACTTAACATCGATGGACATCAGTCCCCTAGAACTTAGAACTACTTAAACCTAACTAACCTAAGGACATCACACAACACCCAGTCATCACGAGGCAGAGATAATCCCTGACCCCGCCGGGAATCGAACCCAGAACCCGGGCGCGGGAAGCGAGAACGCTACCGCACGACCACGAGCTGCGGACACTGGATCCCAACGGCTTCGTATCACTAGCAGTCGAGATGACAGGCATCTTATCCGCATGACTGTAACGGATCGTGCAGCCACGTCTCGATCCCTGAGTCAACAGACGGGGACGTTTGCAAGACAACAACCATCTGGACGAACAGTTCGACGACGTTTGCAGCAGCATGGACTATCAGCTCGGAGACCATGGCTGCGGTTACCCCTGACGCTGCATCACAGACAGGAGCGCCTGCGATGGTGTACTCAACGACGAACGTGGGTGAACCAATGGCAACACGTCATTTTTCGGATGAATCAGGTTCTGTTTACAGCATCATGATGGTCGCATCCGTGTTTGGCGACATCGCGGTGAACGCACATTGGAAGCGTGTTTTCGTCATCGCTATACTGGCATATCACCCGGCGTGATGGTATGAGGTGCCATTGGTTACTCGTTAGGGTCACCTCTTGTTCGCATTGACGGCACTTTGAACAGTGGACGTTACATTTCAGATGTGTTACGACCCGTGGCTCTACCCTTCATTCGATTCCTGCGAAACCCTACATATCCGTAGGATAATGCACGACCGCATGTTGCAGGTGCTGTACGCGCTTTTCTGGATACAGAAAATGTTCGACTGCTGCCCTGGCCAGTACGTTCTCCAGGTCTCTCACCAATTGACAGCGTCTGGTCAATAGTGGCCGAGCAACTGGCTCGTCACAATACGCCAGTCACTACTCTTGATGAACTGTGGTATCGTGTTCAAACTGCATAGGCAGCTGTACCTGTACACGCCATCCAAGCTGTGTTTGACTTAATGCCCAGGCGTATCAAGGCCGTTATTATGGCCAGAGGTGGTTGTTCTGGGTACTGATTTCTCAGGATCTATGCACCCCAACTGCGTGAGAATGTAATCACATGTTAGTTCTAGTATAATATATTTGCCCAATGAATACCCGTTTATCATCTGCATTTCATCTTGGTGTAGCAATTTTAATGGCCAGTAGTGTAATAGTCTCACCACACGTCTTTCTGGGAGACTCGACGCTGGTTTCACTTTTCACATTGTTTCCCCATCGAGAATGAGAGGAAGTCTTAAGTGTCCAGTGGGTCGCTTCAGCGCCTGGCGCACTTGGCAACAACACGAACAGGGCCAGGTGCCGTCTAGCCGCATTCCAATGCTGGCCGCGTCTTCCGCAGCGCTGCTCAGACCAGCCACTGGCGCCGCACAGTTGCGTCACAGAAGCGCCGGTGGTATACGTAAGTGTGTCACTGGATTTGGGTCACCGTGCGGGTGTGGGGCAAGGTAGCTGGCACAAGGACGCAGCCGCCGATGCAGCAGGCAATGCGCTGCGCGGCGGAACCTTCCGGAAGTGCCCCTCTTCACGCGGCGTCACCAACCCGGTTTAAGTCTGATAGGAGGGACAGACGTTAGGCGGGTTTCGCTGTCAGTGTGTGTGAGTTTGTCAAAATTGTCTTGGGAGAGCATACGATGAGTGTGTTAGTGTAGATTGGGTGGGTTGTGTTGATATATGGCAGCAGCACACAAGGATTTATGATTAGGAGGGAAACAATGGGATCGTTGGAATCGGGTTTGTAGACAATACAGGATAAATGGACGTGCTCAATTTGGCAGGGGAGACTGGGAAAATGATGAGCTGGTTTGGATTCTTACGAGGGAAGGTAAGCGGATTTGGAAAGCAAGGCGAATAGCGGCATTGAAGGATTTGGATGAATTTCTCGAATTTTGAGTGAGCAGATATCCAGGAGACATTTGCGTGGAGAGGATACGTCGGACCAAGGCTTTGTACGTGTGGAGGGTGGTGGAATCATGCAGCAATCATTATGTTCAGGCGGTTGGTAGTCTTAGTAGTTTAAGTATATTGTGGGTGTTTTGTTGGATGAGTAGCAGGTGGGATGAAATATCCTCTCTATCGGCAGTTTTAGGGGGATAGGTGGTTTGCCCTAAACCCGAGTATAGTGTAGTAGTGTAACCTGAATATTCGGCTGGAGCCTGGGCCCAGAGCTTGAAATACCAAAGCTTCACACTTTATTTTTTTTTTTTTTTATTATTTGCGGTGTATGCATCTGATATGTACACTGCATATCCGATAACTGAGAAGTCTGTTGTGCCATCTATTGGCTGCTCTTGTAACGATGTATTTTTTGGAGACAGTTGTCGATCGGACATTGTCGTTCTTCAAAATTACTACTGCGGTGTGAGGCAGGACGCATCCGCTACGACGGAAGAGGTTTTGCACCAGCCTTGAATGTCAGTGCACTTGTTACTGACTGATGAGCATTAATTAATTAGTAATATAAGCTTGTCCATGACGACTAAGTGAGTGAGATTTCACATTCTGACGAAACTAGAGGCGCTCGTAGCTTTTCCTACGATACAACAGGTACTGTGATATGTCGGCGGAATCTTGAAGCTCATTTAGGACCAGCTCAGTTCCTAAATTGACTGCTCAGGAAGTTCACAGACGCTTAATCTCAGAAAACAGAGATAGCAGTTAACATCAATTTTGTGTATCGGTGTGAATTATTTTGTCCGTACCTGAAATCTTTTCCTCTGTGCTGGATGGTAGTAAAAACATGAGCTAATATTGTTCTCATATGTGATTATCTAATTAATCACATGCTACAAGCTTGCTTGCACGGTTAATGGCCCAAAAACATTAGTTGTAATCATCGTTAATTGCACCCAACGACTTGTGTTTGATATTAAGATTTTATTTTAGAGCACTACATTGCACTTTTAGTTGGCGTTGTTCCTTCGGATTGCCATTTTCTGTGTTCATCCTGTATGATTGCGATCATCAGCGTCGAGAGTATCTCTGCTGATGTGAATACATGAATGAATGTTTCTATCTTTCGTTTTGATTGTTGGTTTTTCTTCCCCTCACATACTGCTGCGTTGTTAACCAACCGGCGTTGTGAACCAGTGTCGTAAATACATCTCTGTACTGAACATTGTTTATAAGAATGTGCTTCAGTAAGTTTTTGGCACACGAACGGTGGCAACAGCTCCTGATGTTTTCCGTCTAAGGAAGATAATGTGCCATTAACCTAGCCACTCTAAAGATACTTACGGAGCTGTTTCGCTCCATGCTAACCAATATTCAGTGGGGGGTCCCATGCCGTCTCAAGAACTATGCTGGTCATTAGCTGGCAATATCAAGTTAGAGATTGTTCCGCTAGCGGCTAGACGATCGCTCTATGTAGAAGGTAATTGTTAGTTTTATAGATGTGACTAGACCAATGAGAGTAGAAGTGAAGATAAACCTCTCCAGTCATTTTCCAGCCCCATGCTATTTATGATATTGTAGTACTTGTGCTGTTAAGAAGAACGATGCACATTCTTTAGGGTTTGCATGCATACCCGAAGGAACAGGCACTGAGTCGACTAAGGCTGTTGTGAAATACAAACAACCATCAGCTGTATAAGGGAACGATGACAATGAAAATTTGTTGGATCTGGATCCGAACTCGCATTTCCCACTTTATGCGAGCTCTCGCCTGAACCGTTTGGGTATCAGTTCACGACTCACGGTCGGACGCAAACTTCCCTTTGTCGTCGATCCTGCGTCACAACCTGTACTCGTACGCACTTCACGTCGTTCACGTACAGGGGAGGGCATTTGAATTGGAAGTCGGTTGCCCAAGATCGGCGGATAAATACGGTATTGCATTCATTGTCTTTATTCCCTTATACAGCTGATGGTTTTCCTTTTTTGCAACTGCTAATACGTTTCATGTATTTCATAACGGCTGTAGTCTCCGCAGTGCAAGTCTGAAGGAATATTACATCGTTCTTCTTAGCAATACAAGCACTGCAGTATCGTATTCATCCGCCAATACCATGCAGCAACTTTCAATTAGGATGTCCTCCCCTGTACGGGAATTACGTAATGTGTGTACGAGCACAGGTTGTGACGCAGAAACGACGACACATGGAAGTTTGAGTACGCCCGTGCGTCGTGCCGAATAGCCAAAGCAGTGAAAGCAAGGCCGGCCGCTGTGGCCGAGCGGTTCTAGGCGCTTCAGTCCGGAGCCGCGCTGCTGCTACGGTCGCAGGTTCGAATCCTGCCTCGGACATGGATGTATGTGATGTCCTTAGGTTAGTTAGGTTTAAGTATTTCTAATTCTAGGGGACTAATGACCTCAGATGTTAAGTCCCATAGTGCTTAGAGACATTTGAACCATTTTTGAAGTTAAAGCGACCACTCGCGTAGAGTGAGAAATCCGGGTACGAGTTCCGACTCGGCGTAAATTTCCATTGTCGCAATACCTTTAAACAACTGATTTCATAACGGTTGTATCTCCACGGTGACTGTTCCTTTGGACATGCATGCATACATTAGCAGGACTGGTAACATCATTAAACACGAACAACACTGCACTTTGTTGATCATTCTACCTTTCATGAGAATTGCAACTCAAATCATTTACATACCTACTGATGGCGCGGTACGAAGTTTCGTTGACATCCGACCGTGACTTCCAAGTGCTTCACTTTTTTTTTTCAAGCAATGTATATACGACAACTGCATGCTCACCAGCATACAGCACAGAAGGTGTGTAGCATATCGGTCTGGTTTCGACATAGGTACTTCACCCAATATGTGTACCCAGAACGGTTTCGAGATATTATTCAAATATGATCAAATAATGCAAAATAACAAGGCGGGGTCTTACTGCTGGAAGGTGTTATTTCATGATGTGTCCAAGTGATTCAAACTGGGAACAAAGGGAGTCTCGTCATTAAGTCTCCAGTATTACGCCACAATTTCCATATAATTTTCACTTCGTTTCTCAACTAAACAAGAGAAATGATTTTTTCATCGTAGCGAATCACGCCACTAAATGATCACGAAATGTAACAAATAAAAATCTGTATCATCCATTCAAAAATGAAGTTTTAAATACGAATCTGGTTGTCGTAACATTATTCAACAAAATCCTCATGTCTTACTCGTAGCTGACTGGTGTTCCTAAGTGTAATCGTTACAACTGTACTACACACATATTTATCAACGTCTGTTATTGACAAGTTAGCGACACGAATACTATTTCGGATTTGGGAAGCTCAGATCATCGTCCACATATGCTGATCCTGATTTAACCTTGTGATTTCCTCAAATGCATTCAGGCAAACGATATGATGTCTCTTTCGGCAAGACCACGGCGCACTCTTAGTTTCATCCTCCCGGCAGGAATGGTGGAACATATTCCATTTTTATTCTCGTATCAGAAACAAAAGCATTATTCACAGTTATGACCACATTACATCTGCCCAAACTTGCCCACTTCAAATGCATTGTCTGTTCCTTCATTAAGCCCATCTTTAGTATGGGAAGCTGAACGCAATCAGCATGGAAGCATATGATGAACAATCTGGTCTTCACCACAAAAAAAATTGCTCTGAGCACTATGGGACTTAACATCTATGGTCATCAGTCCCCTAGAACTTAGAACTACTTAAACCTATCTAAACTAAGGACATCACACAACACCCAGTCATCACGAGGCGGTCTTCACCACAGTCACTCTGAATATCATCTTGGTCAGCGTAGTCTCATCTTACCACGTTGACCACTGATCTGCCAACTCCAGATCTCAATTTAGCGACTTCCAAGACGTCCATTTCTCATCCTAGCCAGGAGGTACAGCATCGGAACTCTGTTGCAGCCAGAGGCAAGGTAGGTCTTAAACCGCCACAGTTGCAACCTAGCTTACTGAGCAGTAATTCTAAGTACAGTCGATGTTCTAAGGAAACTCCTCCTAGACTTCAGTCGTTGCGAATATGTTCGCGCACAAACAGAGAATACATTCTCTCCTGCTCCACTTCCTTTCTTTCTTTATCTGCGGATGTTTCTCTTCGAATAGTAGGTGATGCTATTCTTGCGGGATGGTAAAGCCATTCGATAGAAGTGGATTACAAGCAGCCTGACTCTGCAGATGTCATTGATAATTATGTCCACCTGTTTGGAATGTACTGCATTGTACCAAACAGGACATGCATACTCTGCTGTAGAAAAGCGTAGTGCCATTGCAGAGGTTCGTAGAGTTTCAGGTTGAATATACCACTGTGATCCGCCCAGTTTCCGTAGAAGGTTGGCCGGCCGATGTGGCCGTGCGGTTCTAGGCGCTTCAGTCTGGAACCGCGTGATCGCTACGGTCGCAGGTTCGAATCCTGCCTCGGGCATGGATGTGTGTAATGTCCTTAGGTTAGTTAGGTTTAAGTAGTTCTAAGTTCTAGGGGACTGATGACCACAGATGTTAAGTCCCATAGTGCTCAGAGCCATTTGAACCATTTGAACGTAGAAGGTTGTTCCTCTTGGAAACTTCTGATCTGCAGTTCATACAGTGGATCTTGAAAGTAACAAATCTATCAAGTGTCACTCCTAGATGTTTTGGGGCCTTTCTGTGTTCCAGTTTGACACCTGATCGTGACGTTGATGTTAATACTGCCTCGGACCCGAAAACCACACAATTTGATATCTGTTACACCCTCTCTCAGTTCCAGTGTCATCTTGTAACAATCTGCTTCCCCTCTTTGCCGCATCGTAAGGTCGCGCAGAGACGCCCGTGTCTCTGTCTTTGTGCTACCACTCTTCACGATATGTGCGAATCCTACAAGTGACTAACTGTGCGATTGTCCACGAAAGGACTGTTAATTGGTCGACGTCGACAACCTCTCATTAGTGTAATAGTCCTGATAAGGATCGCCAAGCTCTGTTTGTCCTGAGAATCAAGGTTAAAAAGTCACAATTCTTATTTTTTGACTTATGACAATCTGATTGTTGTCAGAGAAATTCCAAGATCCAGCCACTGGACTGACAACACATGCCTCTCATATTTAACGTCCAATTAGCTTCAAATAACGTCTCCAGCAATCTCAGAAAAATAAAAAGTATCGAAGCGAGAAATTAGTGACATTAAGATTAGAAAGATTCCAAAATAACATCTCCTTCTTCTAAGGAAAACATTGAATTTTATACCTACCCTGATAAAACTATCCCATTCCATTTCTTTGACGATTACCTGTCCAGCTAACTCTTAGTTCTCTGCTGCAACACTAGGTATCACTGAATAATGACAACCGTTTTGGCTAAATAATAGTACACTGCCTCTCACCACCAGTATTGCTACGTCAAAGATGTATCTGTAAAATCATGCCTTTCGTTGGTCTACGATATCACTCGGCGTTTTGATTCCATCAGAGCTGCCTACCCAATCCACGAGAGCCAAGCACCCAGTCTTAGATTTCTCGTGTTTGCATCTACCCTCAAAACGTATTGAACACTCCAAGTGCTTTAACCAAATAGCACTGTGTCTGGAAAATAAATGGGTGATTCTTGTTCACATTGAGCCTCACTGGTGTAGCCACCTCTACAAAACTAACAAACACATTCCACTCGCACGGGAACCTCCCCATCGCAACCCCCCTCAGATTTAGTTATAAGTTGGCACAGTGGATGGGCCTTGAAAAACTGAACACAGATATATCGAGAAAATAGAAAGAAGTTGTGTGGAACTATGAAAAAAATAAGCAAAATATACAAACTGAGTAGTCCGTGCGCAACATCAAGGATAGTGTGAGCTCAAGAACGCCGTGGTCCCGTAGTTAGGGTGAGCAGCTGCGGAACGAGAGGTCCTTGGTTCAAGTCGTGCCACGAGTGAAAAGTTTACTTTATTTACGCAAAGTTATGATCTGTCCGTTCGTTCATTGACGTCTCTGTTCACGAAAAAATTTGAAAACGTTAAAAACATGTTTTGACTGAGCACAGGGAAAACTGTGCGACTGTGAAACTGTTGCATTCATTTTTTGCAGTTTATGTGACAAACACTTATATTTTCATCACTTTTTTGGGAGCGATTATCACATCCACAAGAAAACCTAAATCGGGAATGGTAGAAGAATCTTTTTACCCATTCGCCAAGTTTACAAGTTAGGTGGGTCGACAACATATTCCTGTCATGTGACGCACATGCCGTCACCAGTGTCGTATAGAATATATCAGACGTGTTTTCCTGTGGAGGAATCGGTTGACCTATGACCTTGCGACCAAATGTTTTCGGTTCCCATTGGAGAGGCACGTCCTTTCGTCTACTAATCGCACGGTTTTGCGGTGCAGTCGCAAAACACAGACACTAAACTTATTACAGTGAACAGGGACGTCAGTGAACGAACGGACAGATCACAACTTTGCGAAGATAAAGAATGTAAACTTGAACCGAGGACCTCTCGTTCCGCAGCTGCTCACGCTATCCACGGGACCACGGCGCTCCTGAGCTCACATTGTCCTTGATGTTGCCTATCTTGCGCATGGACTACTCAGTTTGTATATTTTGCTTATTTTTTCATAGTTCCACGCAACTTCTTCCTGTTTTCTCGATTGATCTGTGTTCAGTTTTTCAAGGCCTATCCACTGTGTCAACTTATAACTAAATCTGAGGGGAATGCGATGGGGAGGTTCCCTTGTCAGTGCTATCACCTAATGGAACAATCTCTAACCTAATTTTGCCATCTAATGACCAGCACTGTTTTTGCGACGACAGGGAGAACCCTCTGAATATTGATTAGCATGTAGCTAAACAGATCCGTATTATCTTTAAGAACTGCCCAATATCATTGCGACGCTTTTACTAAAACTGACGTTTACTAGAAGTTCGCGTCACGGAAGAATAACTAGGTTGATGGCACATTAAGCTTCCTTAGACGGAAAATATCAGGAGCTGTTGCCACCATTTGTGCGTCGAAAATTTACTGAAGCAATTTCTTATAAATAATATTCAATAAGCAGACGTATTTTGAAAAAAATGGTTCAAATGGCTCTGAGCACTATGGGACTTAAATTTTGAGGTCATCAGTCCCCTAGAACGTAGAACTGCTTTAACCCAACTAACCTAAGGACATCACACACATCCATGCCCGAGGCAGGATTCGAACCTGCGACCGTAGCGGTCACGCGGTTCCAGACTGTAGCGCCTAGAACCGCTCGGCCACCCTGGCCGGCATGTAGTTTCAACACTGGGTCACAACGCCGATTCGAAAAAACATCGCAGCAGTATCTCAGGAAAAGGAACTAACAATCAAAACAAAAGACAGAAACACATTTATTCATGCATTCGCCTCGGCAAAAATACTCTTCATTTACATGCTCGCTATCATACAGTGCTGACCTAATACACTGAAGTGACAAAAGTCATGGGATACCTACTAATACCGTGTCGAACCAGCTTTTGCGCGGCTTAGTGTAGCAGCTCGACGTGGCAGGCATTCAACAAGTCGTTGGAAGTCCCCTCTAGAAATACTGAGCCATGCCACCTCTATAGCCGTCCATAATAGCAGAAGTGTTGCCAGTGCAGGATGTTGTGCACGAAATGACCTCTCGATTATGTCCCATAAATGTTCGACAGTATCCATGTCGGGCCATCTGCGTGGCCATATCATTCGTTCGAATTATGCAGAACGTTCTTCAAACTAGTTCCGAACAACTGTGGCCCGGTGATAGGAAATCGTTTTTTGAGAACATAAAGTCCATGAATGGCTGGAAATAGTCTCCAAGTAGCTGGACAAAACCATTTTCAGTCAGTTATTGGTTCAATTGGACCAGAGGACTCAGTCCATTCCATGTAAACACAGACCACATCATTATGGGGCCACCAAAAACTTCCACAGTTCCTTGTTGACAATTTTGGTCCATGGCTTCGTGGGGTGTGCACCACACTCAGACCCTACCATCAGCTCTTACCAACTGAAATCGGGACTCTTCTGACTATGCCATGGTTTTCCAGTCTTCTAGGGTCGAACCGATATGGTCACGAGGCCACAGGAGAGGGGCTGCAGGCGATATCGTGCTGTTAGCAAAGGCGCGCTGTTCAAATGTGTGTGAAATCTTATGGGATTTGACTGCTAAGGTCATCAGTCCCTAAGCTTACACACTACTTAACCTAAATTATCCTAAGGACAAACACACATACCCATGCCCGAGGGAGGACTCGAACCTCCGCCGGGACCAGCCGCACAGTCCATGACTGCAGCACCCTAGACCGCTCGGCTAATCCCGCGCGGCAAAGGCGCTGTCGTTGGTCGTCTGCTTCCGTAGCCCGTTAACGCCAATTGTCACTGCGCTGTCGTACTTTGGTCGTACGTCCCATATTGATATCTGAGGCTATTTCACGCAGTGCTGGTTGTCTGTTAGGACTGACAACTCTACGCAACCTCCGTTGCCTTGGTCGTAAAGTAGAGGCCGTCGGCCACTATGTTGACCATGGTGAAACTTCTTAACAAAATTTTTACTTAAACTGCTGAGTGAAATTGAATGCAAGTAAACCTGCTTAAACTGCTCAGCGAAACTGAACGTACTGTCTCTTTGCTTGTCTTTATCGTTTCATTTCTGACCTACAGAAGTTGCCCTGACAAACACAACTCAAACTTTTCCTATTCATTAATTACTCACAATATTCATGGATAACGCGATCTGACTGCTTTAAAATTGATCACCTGACTTCAAATAATTAATACAAAGGAATGACCCTGGCTTAGAAGAAATCTTGACAATAACCTATACATCTCATAAGTCACTTACCTCACAAAAATCTTCATTACACTAACTACAGCAAAACAGCAAGCGCCAATACAGCCAGCTAAATAAAAGATTGTAACTACCGAAGGATCTAACTACTATTAAGCATGTAGTTAGCAAAGGAAAGATTTTGTTGCAGAGCAAACGATGAATTTTTCGAAATTTTGCCTTAATCAAGTGATAATCAGTTCAAAAATTATATAACCATCAGTAATAAATCTCAGTGATGGATATGCATTCAGACCGTCCGCTCGCGCTAATGCTGCAAACCTCCAACACTGCTAATTATGGACCTCTAACCTCCATCACTGCTGACTACTCACTCCCAACTTCCATCACTGCTGGCAGCTCACCTCCCAACTTCCATCACCGCTGACTGTTAACTTCCGACTGCTCGTCCGACCAGCCCCTGAGTCTCTTACAGAGAGCGCACAGCGCTGTCAAGAGTTATTAATGCAGTCTATCGCGCTGCCCACATACAGACACATAAACAGGCTACTTACAATGGCGAGAGCTAATATCTTGGTATTCTTGGCACAGTCTTGACGTTGTGGATCTCGGAATTTCGAATTCCCTAATGATTTCCGAAATGGTATGTCCTATGCGTCTAGCTCTTAGTACCATTCCGCGTTCAGTCTGTTAATCCCCGTCATGCGTCCATAATCACTTCGGGAACCTTTTCACATAAATCACCTGAGTGCAAATGACAGCTCCGCCAATCACTGTCCTTTTATACCTTGTGTACGCGATACTACCGCCATCTGCACGTGTGCATATCGCTATCCCATGACTCCTGTCACCTTAGAATACACACGGACCATTTTAATCCGCAATGGGAATAACTCGGGATAAGGATGTGATACAGCAAAATGTTGTAGATAAAAGTTGTAGTCAGCAAAGAGGACCACGCATTGCTACTAATAGTCGTTGTCTTGAACGTGATTTTCAAGGTGATTTGAAGATTAAAGTGATTTTTTTAAAACGGTAACCCCAGTATTTAAGATTTGAAAAGAGCGCCAAATTTTACATATCAACTGAGACATCAGTTAAGGTTCTGGCAAGGTCTGAATGGAAAATAAGCAAATATGTCTTAAGTTTTAGTACGGATTACTCGGAATAGAGGAGGAATACAGGAAAATACAATGTTAGATACAAACTGGAAGAAGTATCCCGAAGCATGAAAGGCGAGTGAACTCACTTAGCGATAATCAATGATCTACGTTTTACTTATGTTTCTTTTGCCTTGCAAACGCGAAAATAATGGCTCCAATGGCTCTGAGCACCGTGGGACTCGATATCTGAGGTCGTCAGTCCCCTAGAACTTAGAACTACTTAAGCCTAACTAACCTAAGGACATCACACACATCCATGCCCGAGGCAGGGTTCCAACCTGCGACCGTAGCGGTCGCGCGGTTCCAGACTGAAGCGCCTAGAACCGCTCGGCCACCAAGGCCGGCTCGCTGCCAGTTCCTCGAAAGCAGTTTCAGATAACACTTTCTGTGTAGTAACGTCTTTCATGTATTGGTTTTAAACAGTACCAGATTTCCTAAAAGCAAAGTAAAAAAAGAAACAATAACAAGTTTTAGGCCGCACGGGATTATCCGAGCGGTCTGCGGCGCTGCAGTCATGGACTGTGCAGCTGGTCCCGGCGGAGGTTCGCGTCCTCCCTCGGGCATGGGTGTGTGTGTTTAGGTTAAGTAGTGTGTAAGCTTCGGGACTAACGACCTTAGTAGTTAAGTCCCATAGGATTTCACACACATTTGAACAAGTTATAGCTCGGCTTGAAATCTGACGGTTTCGTGAAACACGTGTATAAATTGTAATGAATGCTATCAGCGTACAAACTCCTACTGTATCTGAATTAAATTACAATAAGAATTCTAATGCAAAAACATCATATATATATATATATATATATATATATATATATATATATATATAACGGTAATTTACGTAATATTACTGGACTCTGGTACACCCGATGCAATGTTTTATTTGGTTACTAGAGACTAAAATAATTTGCCTACTGAGATATAAATGAACATCTCGATTCCTGTTCACACATCAGAAATTATGTGCAAAAAGATAATAAAATTTTAATCAGCTTTAAAAATGATGGTAACGTTCAGACGAAACAAGGGAGAACATTATTGGCTATTGAATGCCTAATAAGCGAAATAAATCGTATAAACAGACTGTGGTTGCGGTCACGAGAATAAATTAGTGGCAAGACCCGTTATGGAGGTACTATCACTACATCGAAGGACGAGCTAAGGCTCGAGAATCAGACTGAATCGTACCTGTGATCGTTAATTTATTTATTAGTGACTCTGTTTATATATGGCTGCGTGCGCTCGGGGTTTCACGTTTATTTTTATGATTAAAATCCATAATAATAAAGTTATGATACGTCATGGAAACAGTACGGAAGTCGCTAGGTTGTGCGACAGTCGAAAGTTCGTGCAACCCCGAGATTTCCCGATATATGACGTAACTGCTACGACAGTTCCAGACATGTGCAAACACACCACTACGTAGATTTAACTCAAATCAATGCTTAAATCCTGTTCTCTTTGCCAAGACCGTTTGGTTTGTTCCACTTTATTCTCTGTGTACACCGATGAACCAAAACATTATTAGCAACTGCTTAATCGCTTGTTTGTACGTCTTTGGAACTAAAGACATCACTGATTCTGCATATGAGTGATCCGACAATTTGTGGGTAGTTTTTTGGAGATATGTGGCGTTAGATGTCTATGCATAGGCCATGTAATTCGCGTAAATAACAGGCCGCTGATAATGCCTACGCGGTGATTGCTCCCTATAGCGACAAAGATGG
Organism: Schistocerca serialis cubense; assembly: GCF_023864345.2. Lineage (NCBI taxonomy): Eukaryota > Metazoa > Arthropoda > Insecta > Orthoptera > Acrididae > Schistocerca > Schistocerca serialis. Next base: position 792,657,922 of record NC_064639.1, on the reverse strand, counting down.
GTTCCAAAGGATTTGTATCTTGCGAATTTGGTCGCCGAGACATCAACGTGAATGCAATCTAATGCTCCTCAAACTACTGTAGCGGTTGTGGCTCTAAGACACGGACAATTATTCTGCTGAAAGATGACATCTCCGTCAGGGAAGACATCAAGCATGATGGGATACAGCCGGCCGCGGTGGCCGAGTGGTTCTAGGCAGTTCAGTCCGGAACCGCGCGACTGCTATGGTCGCAGGTTCGAATCCTACCTCGGGCATGGATGTGTGTGATATCCTTAGGTTAGTTAGGTTCAAGTAGTTCTAAGCTCTAGAGGACTGATAACCCAGATGTTTAGTCCAATAGTGCTCAGAGCCATTTGATGGGATACAGGTGGTTCGCAGCTGTCAGCGCATCTTCGATTACTACCACAGGTCAGACAGAAAAGCAGAATGTCTCCCATAGCGTAATACTGCTCCCACCAGTGTGCGTTCGTGGCGCACTGCACGTTTCGAGCCGCCGTTCACCTCGATGACGGCGTTTGTGGAGACGACCGTCGACCTAGTGTACCGCAAATGTGATTCACCCGAATAGCCGACACATTTACATTGATCGACCGTCGAACCCCGATGGTCCAGTGCCCACTGCAGCCGTAATTGACGATGTCGTTGGGTCAACATGTGAACACATAGGACTGGTCTACAGCGGAGCTGTACGTTCAGTAATGTATGATAGACGGTGTGCTCTGAAACACTTGTGTGTACACCACCATTACGCTCTTTCGGCAGAGATCACGGATCACCATTTATTCTTCTTCACAGAGCAGACAAGCAAGATCGTGGACGTCCAACCGCTTAGCGCCTAATGGTAGCTTCAGCGTCCTTCTACCTGTTTCCGCAGATGCTCACGACACACGTGAACATTCGAGCTTCGCCGTTTTCGAATTCAAATGGTTCAAATGGCTTTAAGCACCATGGGACTTAACATCTGAGGTCATCAGTCCCCTAAGACTTAGAACTACTTAAACCTAACTAACCTAAGGACATCACACACATCCATGCCCAAGGCAGGATTCGAACCTGCGAGCGTAGCAGCCGCATGGTTCCGAACTGAAGCGCCTAGAACCACTCGACCACAGCGGCCGGCCGCCGTTTTCGAGATACTTGTTCACAGGCTGTGCATAATAATAATCTGCCGTTTGTCAAAGTCGCTTATCGCAGAGTATTTCCCCATTTGCGGCCCATATCTTCGCTACGGTGATCCCCCGATTGTGTATGCTCCGCTTAGATACTTTTATTATCGCGTCACGAGCCCGCAACCGCCATCAGTCGGTATCCTAAGTGGCGGTGTACAGTAGTCATAATGTTTTGGCTTATCAGTGTATAATCCCTGTGGCAAGGACGAAATCTTTAATTAACGTTATTTACGGAGTTTCATCGTCCAGATGTCCGTAGCAGCAGTTAACTTTATTTAGCGTGTGCCGAAAATTCCTTACTTTACTTAAACTGTTGGTCGACAGTATACATGAAATAAGTTAAAAATTGGCTCTGAGCACTATGCGACTTAACTGCTGAGGTCATCAGTTCCCTAAGACTTAGAACTGCTTAAACCTAACTAACCTAAGGACATCACGCACATCCATGCCCGAGGCAGGATTCGGACCTGCGACCGTAGCGGTCGCTCGGTTCCAGACTGTAGCGCCTAGAACCGCTCGGCCACACCGGCCGGCTGAAATAAGTTAGACGACAGTCAGTTTGAGATGAATAACGGTTGTGTTTCACGTCGCGAAACTTATAAAGATAAATTGCATTCACAAAATTCTACAGCTATGGCTACATTGACGATGAAAAGTTGCTGCCTTTTATAAAAGGATATGTAATATATATATTTTTTTCAAACACTAATACTGATACAACAATCCTTATCCATGTTATATTTCCCATGTTTCCGGGGAGATTGACATCCGCGTGGTAAATGTAATGTTTACTGTAGTACTGACAAGCTGCAAACATACGGTCTACTGTGCCACCACACTATTTAATCCATCAACTGAAAAATCAACACAGAATATATATTGTAACGTATCTTTTCAAAACCTATAGGGATGGATTGTTGGAAGAGTAATCATTCGATTCGGAATACCACTCAGAGAATAATTTTAAAGACGGGGTGCTTATAATTAAGTGCAGCTACTGCCGAAGATCCGGCGTGGGCTGTAATTATCGTGCAGCAGCGAAAGTTAGTAGATATGCTAATGCGTTAATGCAGAACGGGTTTACTATGGAAAAAATAGTTCCAATTTTGGCCATCAGGTGAAAAAGGGTGCTGTACACCGTTTGAATGTATTCAGGGCTGTATTTATATGACGGTATGACTTCCACGCTCTCATTTGAAAAGTCAAGACGTGAGTGAACAGAATGTCTGTCGAAAAGAGAGACCGTGCGCTGTTCCTGAAACTGTTTCATGTGAACGGCAGTAACCACAGTGCTGCATTGAGTGAACGTCGCCGACTGTCAGGTCTGAGGAGAAGCCTGATGTCATTAAATGGTTTAGAGAACATGTAATGAAATTGGAAAACACGTGTGAGCTTGGCTTGGGACGTACATGAGGAGGGCGTCCTATCCTGGTGGAAATTATTGACGAGGTTGCTGTTGGTGTAACTGACAGTGCAGCATACGGCGCGGCTAGTGCTAGTGGTCGTGCCCTATGACGAGAATTGTCCATCCCGTGGTCAACGGTACGGAAAGTTTTGCGGTCTATTTTACATTGGTACCCGTACAAGATCCAGACGATGCTGCAACGGAAACCTCATGATCCGAATCAACGTTCTGAATTTGCTCTTTGGTTTTAGTCACGGATCGCAGTTGGTTACATGTGGCCGGGCAGTATTCTGTGGAGAGACGAGGCACATCTTACACCACAGGGTGCAGTGAATACACAGAACTGCCGAATTTGGGATACTTCTAAAGTGAGTGTTGTGCACGAAGAGCCACTTCGCTCCCCGTATACGATTGCGTGATGTGGATTCACAAGCATCTTTATTCTCGGTCAATTCTTCTTTGACGAAGATACTCCCAGCTTTGGCGTATACTTTAATGTCCAGTGCTTCTGTAATCGTAGTAGCACTACAATATTTTCATTCAGTTTATGAACATCTTATTGCATGCAACTAAGAAACATCTTATTGGATGAAACGAATCTGAACTTCACTATTGGATCCAGAAATCTATGAGTTGCTGGCCGATCAATGTGTCGCCCTCTGCCACTTGTGTCACTGGACATTACTGGTTAGCACACCGCTCTCCACGCTGATAACATTTGCTTTTTCAAACTGGAGTCACTATCTTCCTAAATTAACTCCGTTCCAACACGTCTCGGAATGACCAATGGCACCGACCGACCGCCTCATCCTCAACCGTTAGGCGTCACTGGACGCGGATGTGGAGGGATATGTGGTCAGCACACCGCTTTCCCGGCCGTTGTCAGTTTTCGTGACCGGAGCCGCTACTTCACAGTCGAGTAGCTCCTCAATTGACCTCACAAGGACTGAGTGCATCCCGCTTGCCGACAGCGTTCGGCAGACCCGCACAGTATCCCCATCCAAGTGCCGGCCAAGCCCGACAGCGCTTAACTTCGGTGATCTAATGGGAACCGGTGTTACCACTGTGGCACGTTGGTAGCGTAACTACCATCAAGAAACATTAAAATTCGACGTTATACAATGCTGATCAAACAACAAGTTCTGAACACATCAGAGAGGCATACGCAACACCTGAAAAAGAGCAAATAAAAGAACGCAAAATTATGTGAAAAGTATTAGGGTCAAGAAAATAACATGAAATATGTCGCCCAAAATCCCACTGTGGAAGTCTATAGGCAAATCCCTAAAATCACAGCTATAGCCCGTATGCAAGAACCCAACTCGTGGGGCACACGGAAATAATGCACCTAAACACATTAACCCATTGGATTCACATATTCTTGAAAAGTAAAATTGCTAGACACAACTGATACAAAGAAACAGAAAAAGACCTTATGAATTAGTATCAACAAATGTACAGGACGAGATGCAGTCAGGAAAGTTACGCAAACACAACGATCCGAAGTAAAAGAGAGGTCAAAACAACAATCAGTGACGGAGCAGATGAAACATATTCCTTATGCATGTGAAGCTGTATGACACCATTTCACACCAAGCCAAACAAGTGTTAATTCCACGTGGTACTAAGCGGCCCATCCGTAAAGGAAGAAGAATGTAAAGTAATGAGATGTGAAAAAAAAGCCAAAGGGAGCATGGAATTTTAATAGCTAGAGTGCTCCAAGCACTGAAAGGCATGCGTTAAAAGAACGATCATCCAAAGGAGAGACTTGGCTAATGTTTTGGTACCACATCTCTTCTAGGAACATGAAATCCTCTCAAGCGCGATTAAAGCGTCAAACGAATGTTTCTTCGATTGAATTTTTATGTAGTGGTATAAATCTCTCTTGCAAAGCTCCGCAAGAGTTCTGGACGAAGTTGCGTTCACCTTCTTCTTTCTCCACCTCTTTTCCACCAGCGATAGCCTTCTCTCCTATCTGTTTTAATCAAGGAGAGAAATTGTTAGGGAGGCGGTATCTGTTAGAATTTCACTTCATTAACGGCCCCAGCCCACCAAATTTGTAAGCGGACTCCCCCGTGTCAGGCTGTCGCCAGAACGCGCTCGCCGCGCCATCTGCTAGGAACGAGTAGAACTGGCAGCGCCGCCCACGCCGCGTGGGCGACCTAGCAACCTCTTGCTTAATGTAAGCCCAGATTCTCATAAGCCGATAATGGAACTTCTCGCTGTTTGTTTATTGTGTTGCTCTCGGGTAAATTATGCCCCTGGGTGCGAAAGCGGCTAAAGTGGGAAGCGTTTTGTGTAGAAGATACAGTGACTTTGTAATCCGCTCACCTCTCAACGTCGATAGCGTCAAGACTTGTGATGTCAAAAGGGATAAAAATAACTCTAGCTTCACTGCCATTAAATGCAATTTCCATTTACCCGGATTTCATAAAATAATTGTAAAAATGAAACGTCAGCACCATCAAATTTCCTACAAAAAATTGTCTTTGCAATGTAAGTGAGACTGATAGATAGGAACAAAAAAATGTCGTTTGTAAATTCTGGTCTGATGTTTAGAAAATTACCGCACTGTGGGGGGAGAGGGGGGGAGTTCAATTCTACTTTAGAACGAATAAAGTGTCCCGTTTTAGTTTAATTTGCAGTTTGCGTTTTTACAACTGCAGGTGGTTCAGAATGATGGAATTAGTTTATTCTGCGTTGTTTCTATATAATTGAATCACAGAATCATTATTGAGGATATTTCTACTTACAGATACAACCTTTCAGAATACAAAAGCGTGATATAAGCATTATATTTTTATAATATTCCTGCAGGAAGTCTCACAAATAACCTTGCGTTTAGAGAACTATTCAGAAATATACGTGATGATTCAAAAACAAGGACCCAGTTTCATACCTTTGTATTTCATTAACTATACATGGTATAAGAATGATGAAACTTTCATTCGATAACAATTACATGTTGGGCCACAGAAGATGAAGAATTTCTCGCGTCCTTGAGCTCAACACAATTGTGTTATAGATTTTTTATTGCCCAATGTTATCAGCGAACGTGGTGATCAAACAACTGCGTATCTATTTTTTTCTGTCTGCCGTATACTAATTTTTTTTTAAATTCCATCTAGGATGGACGTAGAACAATGAGACTGGAATGAACATAGTTTTTCTGGAATGACTGCAATCAGTCACTTGATTACAGTCGCTATTGAAAAACTAAATTCTTTGGCCGTTACTAATAAGAACGCAGTAGTTTTCTCAATAGCAATACATTTGTAGTCAAGGTTTAACACTATCGCATGTTCAACAACAAAAATTTATGTGTCGCAACTGTTCGTCAAAAGAAAATAAAAAAAATTATATTGAAAAGTTATGTAGATTAAAATACTACGAAATTCGAAGAGATTGGCAAGCTAGAGAATTCCTACGCTAGGGCGAAATGCTGGCTGCTAAGCATTGTGAAGAAATAATTGCCCGAGTCTGTGTATCTCCTCAAGGGATACAGAACGATGAAAGGAGGGCGTCATTTCAAGTACAGACAATGAAGAATTTGCAATTTCTAGGCTGGAGACATTAACTGGTGCTGCGCCAACGCCATGAATCCAGTAGCGATGGATCACGCTCTGCCAGCCAAATTAGATTTTAATTTTCTGTCGGAAATTAGAACTACTAACTTAAAACTTCTTGAAAGATTAATACAATTAATTTAAAATGTAGAACTGTATTACCATTGTGATTTTGGCTCCGACAGGTGTTCCCTTATCTCTTTTATGTTGATAGTTGCTAATTGAAAGCACTGTGAGAGACTATCAGTTAATTAACTGAACAGCACTAATCTTTATTATTTATGAGAAGGTGAATTACACAATGAAACATACTTTATATAACATAGGGGAGCGTGTTGTACTTGGAACACTATTCAGATTTTTACATAATGGCACACACCTTTTGCTTGCTGCAGTCTTTTTCTGAAATTGCAAAAACTGCTACAGAGAAGTAAGGTTTTTCCCAAATGTATAAAAATGTTGTAAGGTAGAACATGGTCTTATAACTAGAAACAAATATTAAATTGAAATTTAAAAGCGTCGCAATAGAAAAAATCTTGTCGTACCCGTATTTAATTGTGTGTCTGGTACATCATTAATTTACTAAACACCAACAACCGGTAAGTGACTACAAATTAAGTAGAAGTATTATCAAAAGCCAATTACAAGTCAAATACTTTCTACATAGAAGTTATTTGAAACTAATACAAATTTTAATTTCCAAGAGAGATAAACTTGTTAAGAAATTGTTAAGAAATTAAAGAAATTCAGTTCATTTGCAAATATCACACGTTCCACTTAAAACGTCAGACGCAGGGAACAGCGCTTTCTAGCGCTATTTCATAAATCTGTATTTTTTTTTATTTTCACTACAACATCCCTCTCTGTTTCATGTTACAGATCAACAGTTTTCGAACAAAACCTGAATTAAACATTTGCAATTTCAATTTTGCTATAAATATTGTTTATTTTAAGTAACAGACATGAGGATAACTATGTAGAACAAAAATTTTGCGTAAGTTACTTGGCATTTTATACATCCCTACGCAGTTTCTACACAGTTCGCCGCTTCCGGTATTTGGGGGAATCTAGTAAGACGTTGATTGCACATGTAAAGAAAGTAGTCGTTATAACGCCCGATAGATATGCAACAAACCTAATTTACAGGTAACACGGGTACGACCGTAACTAACCCGGGCTACTAGGAAAACCACCGTAATCTACGCTTACTTAGGATAGTCTATGGTAGGATACAGTAGTTATACAACTACAACAGTGGCATATATTTGACTCACAGTCTTCACGTATTCTCTCTACCGCCCAGCCCCATTGTCCGCAGCTCGTGGTCGTGCGGTAGCGTTCTCGCTTCCCGCGCCCGGGTTCCCGGGTTCGATTCCCGGCGAGGTCAGGGATTTTCTCGGCCCTGTGATGACTGAATATTGTGTGATGTCCTTAGGTTAGTTAGGTTTAAGCAGTTCTAAGTTCTAGGGGACTGATGACCATAGATGTTAAGTCCCATAGCGCTCAGAGCCATTTGAACCCAGCCTCATTATAACAGCAGCAGGGACGGGGCCCTATTGCTATGGCAAACATACGTGCACTAAGTGTCCGTATAGAGAGACGCACTGCGAGCAGTGTAGTAAACAATGACAAGTGGCACAGTGTCGCACAGATAATGCCACAGCAGTGTGAACACGTTGCAGTCACAGGTGATTCCTATTACAGAGCGACAGAGAAAGTTGATACCGATTCGCCAAATGTCAAATTATGATACAAACGGGGAAACCTATGCTCAGACTGGTCCTTCGTCCCTTAAGTCGGCATCACAAAGGTTACAATCATAAAGCAAGCGCTGCACACTTTTGCGTGGTAAATGTATAGGTCCTAGTAACGGCACTATTCAAAAAAGTCAGCCATCCAGTTAATTTCTTAGTTATTCCATCAAATCAGACACAAATTTTTTTTTTTTTGGGATGGACGCTTTTTCATCTTTTGGTTTTAACCAGTAGATGCCATCATCACTGTATCAGAATTTGTTCCATTTGATGATCTTGATTCACTACGAACCGAATTTCAGACCTATTTTCACGTGGATTAGGGTGCGAAAATAATTAGGCAGCTCACACTCAGGTAAAGCCTTCTGCAGGCCTCGCTACATTATCGCCAGACCAGTGGCAGTCAGTCCGAATTAGCCCATCTGGTGCAAGAAGACATCATCCCACGACACACATCCAGTCAATGGGCGGCACATCTGGTAGTGTTAAGAAATCTCAAGCTTTGTTACAAATGTCACTAGACGAACAGTTCCCCCAATTCACGGCCATTAATATTCCATTTGGATTAGACAGGTACGACAGGCTGCGTTTCGGTATTGATAGTGCGCCAGCAACTTTCCAACGTTTCTTGGAGCAGGTGATTCAAAACATTCGGAACACAGTCAGTTATCTGGGCGATATTTTAGTAAGTGGTGCCGTAACAGAATTTCTTGCGAACTTACGTCTATTGTTCAGGAGACTACAACAAAACGGACTAAAGTGCAGCCTACAAAAGAGTGGATTCTTGCATAAATACGTGAAGTACTTAGGCCACATATTGAACCATAAATGACGGCAGCCGACTCATCACCATGTGGTAGCTATAGAAAAAAATTTAAGTGCCTACAAACTTAAAAGAGCTTCAGCGGTTTCTTGTCAAAGTGAATTATTTTGCAAAATTTACACCAAATGTTTCCCATATCGCCAGTTCCCTTAATAATCACCGCAATATAGTTGCAAAATCTGAATGGTCACAGTGGTGTCAGGAGACTTATCAAAAGTTAAAAAATGATCTGTAATTCGCTCCCTGTTTGGTGACCTATGAAACATGAAAACATCTTATTCTGGCAACCATCGCGTCTCGACATCGTGCTCATTCTTTCTCAGAATAGAGATGATTGGCGTGAACTTCCTACTGCATACGCGTCTAAAACGCTCAGTTCAGCCCAGATCAATTACTCGCAAATCGAAAATAAAGCACTGGCTGTAATATTTGTTACCTACGAATTCCATGCATTTCTTTTTCCCTCATAATGGAACAGTAACCATAAAGGTCCTTGTCTTGTTCTAAGAACTGCCTTGCAGATAAAATGGCGCACCACCTACAACGCAGGGCCCTCTTCATCAGCTATTACAATTATCAAACTCAGCGTCGGCCGATAGCACAACATGCCAACGTTGATGCCCATCCTGAATACCTAAGTAACTAGACCCCGCATTTGAGTGTCAGAAAACACTATGCTTCCTAACAGACGACCATACAGAACCACCTATGAGGGTTTACTATCATTGCATCCGTAACTCCGTCCGACCCCGGTAGCTGAGTGATAGCCGGCACGGTAGCTCAGCGTGTTCGGTCAGAGGGTTAGCTGCCCTCTGTAATAACGGTCTGGAACCGCGCGACCGCTACGGTCGCAGGTTCGAATCCTTCCCCGGGCATGGATGTGTGTGATGTTCTTGGGTTAGTTAGGTTTAAGTAGTTCTAAGTTCCAGGGGACTGATGACCATAGATGTTAAGTCCCATAGCGCTCAGAGCCATTTGAACCAGCCTCCGAATAAAAAAAAAAAAAAAAAAAAAAACTGAGTGAATCGATCAATGACGAACTTCAACGAGAGTCAAGGGACGTCCGCCACGAACAATTACAAGGAACAAAATGAGATTACAAAACAAAAAAAGTGGTCAGCGCGACAGACTGTCAATCCTTAAGGCCCGGGTTCGATTCCCGACTGGGTTGGAGATTTTCTCCGCTCAGAGACTGGGTGTTATGTTGTCCTACTCTTCATCATTTCATCCCCATCGAAACGCAAGTCGCCGAAGTGGCGTCAAATCGAAAGACTTGCACCCGGCGAATGGTTTACCCAACCGGAGGTCCTACACACTCTGACCACTGTAGGACAAAACCGATAAAGGCAACCGCAAAGTAGCACGCCTGCTGGCCTGTCATCGCGCAGGACATCGCGTGGATACCTCACTCCTGCGACACCTCCATTTCAATCCAGTCAGCACAGCCTCAACGGTTCCACGCCTGGTCAACGCAGCAGCACTCGTGAGAGCACGTGCAAGTGGACTTCGTTGGCTACTTCCTCAAGGAGATATGGCTCATCGTCACCCTTTTTCTAAGTTTCCTTATGTCGTTCGAATGTCTCATACCACAAAAAGGGAGTCAATAAGCGCCTTGCCGAAAATATTCGTCTTTGGAAGGGATCTAGAAACAATCGAGGACGACATAACTCACCTGACAGCGAGCCGTTCCATCCAGCCTCCAAGCGTGAAGCTGACCGATTCGTTCGCAGATGTGGAAAATGCTATCAGCCACATGCTAGGCCGATGTCCTGACCCACATCCTGGTCTCCTAAAGGGCCACACTGATAGAGGGGCGCACTTTGGCGGAATTGCTGCAAGAGCGCCGACAGCGGACCCTGTGCGACATCCTGGGGCCTACAACACGCCCACACCAGCCCGACTGTTACTTGCTGTGCACAGAGATTTGTACTCGCGCCTTCAGAAAGGTCCAAGGATGAATACCATACGTCTTCAGAGCAGCCAGCGGGCGACAAATGTTCACAGTGATGGATCCTGAAGCCGCCATGCCGGAATTATACATCAACCAACTGCACCCACACTTGGTGGTTTCCTTCTCGAGATAACCACCACTTTCTCTAGAGCCACATTAGTACTACGAGGGCTATCCACAAAGTACATTACGTTTTCGTTTGTGTCCGTTAGGGGCGAGGCTAGCGCGGCCATCTTGGTGTCATGGCATTCCGCCGCTCAGTCGGTATCCTGCCGTGCTAGTGAGAGGTTCGTGCTGTACTCCGTTGAGTTACTGTGACAGTCTGAAATGTCAGCGTTAATTGAAAATGCCGCGAAGTGTGAAGTACGTGCTGTAATAAGGTTTCTGACTGCAAAAAACTGTACACCGATAGAAATCTATGGGCAGCTTTGTGAAGTGTATGGGGACAACATAATCACTGAAGGTGGAGTGCGTCAATGGGTCATAAAATTTAAAAATGGCCGAACTAACGTTCACGACTAAGAGCGAAGTGGAAGACCCAGCATAGTGACTGCCGAACTTGTCGAAAAAGTCGATGCCGCGGTCCGTGAAAACCGTAATTTCACAATAACGGAACTCTCTATGAGTTTTCCACAAATTTCAGGAAGTTTGTTGCACGAAATCATTACCGAAAAGCTTGGTTACCACAAGTTTTGTGCAAGATGGATACCAAAAATCTTGACAGAGATTCACAAAAATCAGCGAATGACTGCAGCGTTACCGTTTTTGGACGCTTACGAGAAAGATGACGACTCATTACTCGATCGCATCGTTACTGGTGACGAAACATGGGTTAAGCATGTGAACTGCGAGACAAAATTGCAGTCAATGCAGTGGGGGCACGCAAATTCCCCCCAAAAACCCAAGAAATGCATGCAGACAATGTCGGCAAGGAAGGTGATGGCAACTGTCTTTTGGGACAGAAAACGTGTGATTTTTGTGGATTTCCTGGAAAGAGGCACTACAATAAACTCTCAAAGGTATTGCCAAACTCTGCACAACCTCAGAAGAGCAATACAAAACAAGCACAGGGGAAAGTTGGGCTCAAAGGTCTTGCTGATTCACGACAACGCCCGGGCCCACACGGCAAATGCCACTCGTGAAGTTCTCGAATCTTTTAAGTGGGAGTTGTTTCCTCATCCGCCGTACAGTCCCGACCTGGCACCGAGCGACTTCCACTTATTCCCAGCAATGAAGAAGTGGTTGGCTATGCAGCGTTTTGATGACGACGCACAGCTTCAAGAAGAGGTAACCACGTGGTTGAAGACGCAGGCGGCCGAATTTTACCACGAAGGAATTTCCAAGCTCGCCCATCGCTACGATAAGTGCCTTAATTTAAATGGCAACTATGTAGAAAAGTAGCATTTAAGTGTGGCTTTCATCTGTATATAATAAAAAAATTCCAGTACTTTATTTATTTTTAATTCCAAAACGTAATGTACTTTGTGGATAGCCCTCGTACTTGGGATGTCTAGCTGACCCACATCCTCAGGCCATCGCACTTGGAGCTGGACCCGTGCAATGCGACCCTTTTCTACCTCCACGGTCCCAGAGACTGGAACTCCACTTCCAGCCGTCGCCAGCGGTACTATACCAACCCGCAAAGGACATGAAACTTTAGCTGGCTTTACCACCCTTACCTCCCCTCTACCTGAACTGAATCACGATATCGAAAGGGACATTTCCGCTTCTATTTGTCAGTTAAAGGGGAGGGGTATGCTATATCTCTGTCATCCATCAACGAAGAACCCTGTGATGTCCGCTGTCAACGACTCTTCTGGCGCCTGGTAAAGGCGCAAGGGGACCCCAGCCCAGAGATAAGACACAGCCCCGGGGCCGTTGCAAGATATTTCTAATCGTGCTGTGCGAATGTCTCTAAGTCGACTACACGGTAATTTCATGGTTTGACTGAAAACTGGATTTCAACTGTAGTACGTATTGGATTGCTATTATACGGGTTATTGATCGATTCTCATGACGCTGGACTACGTGGATTATTCTTTTGGTGTGTTCTACAATTTACTACGACGTGGCATGCACTAGAATTGTGAACTATAGACTAATTACAGTGATTCAAAATTTTCTGTGTAAGTGTGTTGCACCGAAGCAGGTGTAATAATATTTTGAAGATGCTACCCATGCCTTTACACAGCCAACTAAATCCAAGTCCTTTGCAGTCTCTCACAGAATGAAAATATCATCAGTAAACATCAGAGACGTTATTTCTTCTCCCGGTACTTTACTTTCCTTTCCAAATTTCTCGTTAGTTTCATTTATACTGACTGAACAGAACAGTGGATATGATAACACATTGTCTCGCTCCCTTATCAACCAGTGTTCCCCTTCACGCCCTCCCATTCTTATAATAGTAATTTTGTTTATATTTTTTCCCTGCTACCGTCAAAATTACAGATAGCCCTGTCAACATTGTAAAAACCTTTCTCATAATCTATCAGTGCTATTAAACGATTCTTTGTCTTTCTTTAGCCTATTTTCCAAGAGAAGTCGCGGGGCAGTATTGCGTCGCATGTTCCTACATTTCTCCTGTCAACATAGCTATGTTTACATCTGTATTTACACACATGCTCCGCAAGCCAATCTTTGGAGCATCGCGGAGGGAACCTTGTACCACTACCAGTCCTTTTCTCTCATGTTGACTCGCTATTAGAGCTAGGGAAAACCGACTATCTATATACCTCCATACGATACCTAATTTACCTTATCTTCGTATTCCTTAAGCGAAGTGTACGTTGCTGCCAGTAGAATCGACCTGTGGTCAGCTGCAAATGCCGATTCCCTAAGTTTTCTCAATAACGTTTCGCGAAAAGAACGTCGGCATCCCTCCAGTTCACGAAGCATCTCCGTTATACTCGCGTGTTGATCGAACCTCCCTGCAACAAATGCACCAGCATACCTCTGAAATTGCTTCGATGTCATCCTTTAATCCGACCTAGCGAGGACCCAAAACACTGGAGCAGTACTCAAGAATGGGTAGCACTAGTGTTCTATACGCGAGCCGTTCGCCTTCCCTTCTACCGGTCTTATCGTGCTCGTTCCATTTCATATCGCTTTGCAACGTTATGCCTAAATATTTAATAGATGTGACTGCGTCAAGCAGCACACTACTAATGCTGTATTCGAACATTACGCGACTATTTTTCCTACTCATCAGCATTAATTTACATTTTTCTACATGTAGAACAGGCTGCAGTTGATCATACCAAGTGGTAATTTTGTCTAAGTCATCTGGTATCCTCCCACAATCACTCAGCGACGAACCTTCCCGTACACCGCAGCGTCATCAGGAAACAACCGCAGATTGCTGCTCCACGATCGTAACACCACATTTCAAATGGTTCAAATGGCTCTAAGTACTATGGGACTTAACTTCTGAGGTCATCAGTCCCCTAGAACTTAGAACTACTTAAACCTAACTTAACATAAGGACATCACACACATCCATGCCCGAGGCAGGATTCGAACCTGCGACCGAAGCGGTCGCGCGGTTCCAGACTATAGCGCCTAGAACCGCTCGGCCACACCGGCCGGCGCACCACCACATTTCTCTGGGGCACTCCTGACGATACCTTTGGCTCTGATGAACACTCGCCGTCGGGGACAACTTACTGTGTTCTGTCAGTTACGAAGTCTTCGAGCCACTCACATGTTTGAGTAAGTGTTTTCCCTGATTTTATATGAGGATCTGATCACGAAAGTTTTTGCAGATATTTTTGATGCAAATCATTCAATTTTCTTACATTTCTTTCTACAGTACAGCGCACTACTTAGACCATTACCTATTTATTGGCACTTACCTCGGTCAACCGCTGTTTTGCAAGCAGCCGAAGCGTTTCAATATCGTTGAGAAATACATTCCGTTACATATTGCCGACACAATTTCTACTGACAAACGACCGCAACAGATAATTAGCTGTTCCTGATTTCTCTTAGATCGTGCCGTAGCGTCCGAATGGGGGATCACACTCCCAAACACGTGACAACGCCGGTTGGCACACTCACGTAGTTGATTGTGTATTCTGTACACGGCGCATGCAACGCGCCCGTATGAATAGGGACACACAAGACAAAACACTGCTGTCTTCTTGTTGGCTGAGGTCGGGAATTTTTCCGGCATCAGTGAAGCCATGTAAGGACAGTGTCTTTGCCTATTTCTGGAAATTTCTTTCTGAGCTGAACTCTGAGGCTCGGCTCGCAGGTAGTTACTGAACAGAAAATTTCTTTATCGTGATGATAATTTAATTTAAATTCTGATAGTACAGTTGCGAATGTATTTAGTCAGTTAATCATATACGTCAAGTTTTACATAATCAAATATTAACTATTGAAATTAAATGCAAATGATGATTTAATCTGCTACACTGATGAGACGTAATTAATACTTGCGATATATGTGAGTCTGAATTCGTAACATAACCAATGTGTTTTCGCTCTTCCATGCGAATTTCATTAAAAATAATCATTAGCATAATCATGTAATTGCAAAAGGTACTGAAAGTATTACATCTGTATATAATATAGCGCTAAATACATTTTCGGTACATGAACTGAAAAATTATACGAGAGGTGTTCCATAAGTAAAGCAACATTTTTTTCTGAAAGCAGTTTGTTTTTATTCAGGATTCCAAGATACCATATTATTCCCCACTCGTCTGGATACAAACTCTTATTTTTCAACTTAATCTCCGTTCAGTGCCAACTCATTGGTAGAGTTTGTATGCCAGCATGATACCACTCTATTGGTCGTCGTCGAGCCAACGCTTGGTGCATCAACAGTCTCCCTATCCCGTCATCCTCGTACTCCTTCCCGCGGGGGCATGCTTCATTAGGCCAAACATATGGGAGTCGGAAGGTGCGAGATCCTGGCTGTGGGGTGGATAAGGAGTAAAAGTCAAATGAAGTTTTGTGAGCTCTTTGTAGGTGCCCAGACTTCTGTGAGGCCTTCTGTTGTTATGGAGAAGGGAAACTTCGTTTGCACTGTTTGATTGTGACCTGTCAGTCACCTCGAATGAGAGTGTCCGCACGTTCCAACACTACAGGAGTCACAGCTGTATGCGGCCGGCCGGCGAGCAGAAGATAAGACAGGTTTGGGCAACCTTGTTGCGATTATGACAGATGCCAAGCCCAACGACTCACCGTGCTTTTGTTCACTGCTGGGTCTCCGCAGACGTTCTGCAAGCGCATATGAATATCTCCGATGATCTGATTTTCCACCAAAAGCAATTCAATGACAGCTCTCTGCTTTGGATGCACCTCCGTTACAGACGCCATTTTGAACAGCACGTATAACGCTGCCAACTATCGGAACTTCAGGAAACTATAGGGGCTGAAGCGAGACTTTTTCAGAGGAAATTGACCGAGGAAAAAATGTGTTGCATTTCTTACTGAAGCCTTTATAGCAAACATCCTTCGTATCAATAAAAAATGGATTTATTTTGAAGTGATATAGGCTACAAAACACTAAATTAAGCGAGGACGAAAAAAATACACTTTGTGGGCAAAAGTCTGCGAATATTACCCGTTGTTGGTTCTAAGAATGCTATCGATACGACTGATAGTAAAAAGCCTCTCTTGGAAATTTATTACCACTCTTCTTGAGGGACAGGCAACTATTAAGGCTTCGTTTTTCTGACGTAACAGGCAACCAGCACTGTATTTCATCCCAAAGATATTTAATGGAGACAGATTCGTGGGTTTTCGACAAACTATTTATTTTCTTCTAACCACAACGCAACGGTCGTTATTCTGTGGTCTGGACGCATTATAAAACTGAAATAGGAAAGCCCAATTCCAAGTTATGGCTCAAATACAGTTTACGTGATATTTTTGCTGAACGCTTTCAGTAATACGAAGACGTGCTGAGAAGTAACGCCACTGAACTTCTTATATGGAAGCCATTAAAGCCTCTGAAAAAAAACACGTTATTGTTTTACATCTTTATTCATCATGTCTACATATTTATTTCTGAACACAGTCTCCCTGGCGACCAATACATTTCTGCCGTAGAGTGACTAGTTTGTTGATACTGTCGCTATAGAATGCTTGACTTTGTTGATAGAGCTACAGCCTTACCTCTGCTTGCACCGCCTCATGACTATCAAAGAGAAGCCCTTGAAAGTGTTCTTTAAGTTTTGGAAACAGATGATAATCTGATGGGGCCAAGTCGGAACTGTGTGGAGGACGATCGATGACAGTGGAGGCAACGCGTTTGATTGTTGCAGTTGTCGCAGCACTCGTGTATTGTTTGGCATCGTCATATTAGAGGAGAGGGTGCTCCACGTATGGACGAACTCTTCGAATCCGCAACTCGATAACAGCATGCAGTTTCTCACGCAATGGCCAGAGTTACGTTACATACAGCCTTCTTATGCACCACAATTCGGAGGCCTCTAGCGACAAAGGATTACCAATATGTAGACATGAAGAATAAAGATGTATAATGTTAATAACATTTGTTTAATTTAAAAAGATTTAAGAGTTTTCACATAAAATATTCGGAAGCATTTCAGTAGCCCCCGTTGGCACATTTCTTATGCCATCGGTTATAGCTAATGTATTAATCTTATATCAGGGGGAACTGCTCTACATACACTACTGGCAATTAAAATTGCTACATCACGAAGATGACGTGCTACAGACGCGAAATTTAACCGACAGGAAGAAGATGCTCTCATATGCAAATGATTAGCTTTTCAGAGCATTCACAGAGGGTTGGCGCCGGTGGCGACACCTACAACGTGCTGACATGAGGAAAGTTTCTCATACACAAACAGCAATTTACCGGCGTTGCCCGGTGAAACGTTGTGTGAGATGCCTCGTGTAAGGAGGAGAAATGCGTACCGTCACGTTTCCGACTTTGATAATGGTCGATAGTTTATCGTATCCCGACATTGCTGCTCGCGTTGGTCGAGTCCAACGACTGTTAGCAGAATATGGAATCGGTGGGTTCAGAAGGGTAATACGGAACGCCGTGCTGGATCCCAACGGCCTCGTATCACTAGCAGTCGAGATGACAGGCATCTTATCCGCATGGCTGTAATGGATAGTGCAGCCACGTCTCGATCCCTGAGTCTACAGATGAGGACGTTTGCAAGACAACAACTCTCTGCGCCTGCGATGGTATACTCAACGACGAACCTGGGTGCACGAATGGCAAAACGTCATTTTTTCGGACGAATCCAGGTTCTGTTTACAGCATCATGATGGTCGCATCCGCGTTTGGCGACATCGCGGTGAACCCACATTGGAAGCGTGTATTCGTCATCGCCATACTGGCGTATCACCCGGCGTGATGGTATGGGGTGCCATTGGTTACACGTCTCGGTTCCCTCTTGTTCGCACTAACGGTACTTTGAACAGTGGGCGTTACATTTCAGATGTGTTACGACCCGTGGCTCTACCCTTCATTCGATCCCTGCGAAACCCTACATTTCAGCAGGATAATGCACGACCGCATGTTATAGGTCCTGTACGGGCCTTTCTGGATACAGTAAATGTTCGACTGCTGCCCTGGCCAGCACATTCACCAGATCTCTCACCAATTGAAAACGTCTGGTCGATGGTGGTCGAGCAACTGGCTCGTCACAATACGCCAGTCACTACCCTTGATGAACTGTGGTATCGTGTTGAAGCTGCATGGGCAGCTGTACCTGTACACGCCATCCAAGCTCTGTTTGACTCAATGCCCAGGCGTATCAAGGCCGTTATTACGGCCAGAGGTGGTTGTTCTGGGTACTGATTTCTCAGGATCTATGCAGCCAAATTGCGTGAAAATGTAATCACATGTCAGTTCTAGTATAATATATTTGTCCAATGAATACCCGTTTATCACCTGCACTTCTTCTTGGTGTAGCTATTTTAATGGCCAGTAGTGTATATTGCGCTTGAAGTTTTTGCGAACATCATAGCTGGCGTTGTACTTTCAGTTAAAGTTGCGCGTTCTGGCCCTAGACGGGCCAGTCGGGCTCCACCAACCGTCTTGTCATCTTGTGACAACGGCGTCAGTGGATGCAGTAAGGAGCGGCGTGTGGTCAGTACAACGCTCTCGCGATCATTGTCGCCTTTCTTGAGCTTGGAACCGCTACTATTAGTTATGTAGCTCCTCAGTTGGCGCCACGAGGCTGAGTGTAGGTTGTTCCAGCCCTCCCACCAAGGAAAAGTTCCTGGCAGTACCGGGAATCAAACCCGTGTCCCCCGCATGGTAGCTACGGATGTAGACAGTTGGTGCTGTGGAGATGTTGGAACATCAAGCGTCACGAAACTTCTCAAGACGGCCGCGTGCCGATACGAGGCGCATGAGCCCGTAAGAGGGAGAAGTCGAGTAGGAATTCATAAACAATCAATCAGATGACAATTCAGAATCCTCTGGCAATGAACATCCCACCGGTGTACCCATCATTTCACTACAGTTTATATGTCTAGCCACTTGAAAATTCAGTCGCGATTTAAGCCATTAGCGAAATTTTTGAGAGAAAATAAACTTCATTACAATGAGTCCAATCAACCTGAGGAACCGAAACCTGTAAAAAGATTCGGCTATTGCCATTTGGAGACGAATTAATGAATCACCCAAAATGGCGGCAACAAAATGTTCAAATGTGTGTGAAATCTTATCAGACTTAACTGCTAAGGTCATCAGTCCCCAAGCTTACACACTACTTAACCCAAATTATCCTAAGGACAAACACACACTCCAATGCCCGAAGGAGGACTCGAACGTACGCCGGGACCAGCCGCACAGTCCATGACTGCAGCACCTGAGACCGCCCGGCTAATCCCGTGCGGCTGGCGGAACAGAAACTGCTCAAGTTTTAAAGAGACTTCTTTCTCCTCAAGTCAGACATAGTGATGCAGAGAGACCTGCCGTTTCGGACGTGTGGGACTGTACCAGTACAGGAAACACCTGCCTGAAAAATGATGGGGTCAGTTACTAAATCTCAGCAGGCAGGCTCGGACCCTCGCCCTTCTCCGTAGATGGCAGCGGCTCTATTTTTTGAGGTCCGAAGACTACCGTATTGTGTCGCTAGTCAGTCCATGAAAGGTCTGGCCACGTCCGACGCCATTCAGTTTTGGCTTGGAAGCGGACCAGCAGCTGTAGCCATCATCACCGTTTGCGACCGCGTCTGGTTGTAGGCATTTACCGCCATTCAGCAGTAGCAGTTTAGCTGCTCATTACTCTGGACAGAACACAGCAATATCGTTCGAGCTCTCTCGCCGTTTCGTTCGCTCGCCGGTGCGAGTATCTCCAGCGCTACGACCGCAGCTTACTGGTGCAAACCATATGGTAAAATTCCGCCATATCTCCCTCTTTGTCACTTTGATGTGCTTCTTATGGTTCAGCATTCTCTCTCCGACCTGATCGTAGTCCTATGTGTCTGGCTATGATTCAATACATGCTCTCTGTGTCATTTGTTCACTGTGTATCGTGAGCGAAGACTGCCTTCAGCTTAATATTACGTTTGCTCGATTGCGATTTCAGAATACAGTATATCTCTATTTTTATTACTCCTTAATTTCTTTTTTACCAGTGTTGTGATATCCTCCCACCACCCCAGTATTCCAAATAAGAACATTGTCGGCACCTTGGGCACTAGGTTACTGGATAGGAAATTAATTTTAAATCCTGTTACTACTTACGATGACGGCAAACTTGGGCAAGCTCTTTTTATTCTGAGACTGCAAGGTCTGCATAAGACACCCGGGTGAGGTAGCACAATGTATCATTACCAGTGAAACTTCCTGGCAGATTACAACTTTGTGCGTTTCGGGGGCAAGTGTTCTGCCGACTGTGCTATCCAAGCACTACTCACGACAATTGAAAGAGGCGATGAGAATTATCTCAGGCACACTCAGGGCTACCCCATGTGACTGGCTCCCAGTCCTTGCCAACATAGAACCCCCTGATATAAGGCGCTCCATGGCGACCTCAAGAATATATAGGAAGATCGTACACAATCCAGAACTCCCTATACACCAAGACTTATCACCCATCAACAGGCTAAAATCTAGGTCCCCCTTTTGGAAGATTGGCAGGGAATTACAGGACTTCGACCCAAAGCTAGCCTGGGGGGGGGGGGGGGGGGGGGAATCATGGCGCAAAGGGACACACAAGAACCAAAAGCTTATCGATGACCTCAGCAAGAAGATAAATGGTTTTGATCTCCCTCGGAAGCTCTGGGTTGCCTTAAATCGCCTTAGAACAATCGTGGGAAGATGCAAACATCTAATGAATAAGTGGGGACTTGAGGAGAGTCCCGTGTGTGAATGTGGAGAAATCCAGACAATGGACCACCTGCTGGTGTGTGAAGTGGTAGGATATAGTGGTGAACTGAAGGACATACATTACTTGCCTGACCTAGCCATAGATTGGCTCAAAACTATAAGTAGCATTGTGTAGTGTTGTAATTTCCTGGTGGATTGTAATGACACTGTAATATTTGCCTTGTATATGCCGAACGAATAAATAAAAAACTACTCACGAGCCGTCTTCGCAACTTTACTTCCACCTGTACTTCATCTTCTACCTTACAAACTTCACAAAAGCTCTCTTACGTCACTTGCAGGACTTGCATTCCTGAAGAAAAGGCACTGCAAAGAGATGTCTGGAGCACATGTAAGGTACCCTTAATTGCAGATAAGAGCGCATTTTACTTTATTTCCAGTTTTGGTGTTTCACATACGTGAAGTGAATGTATCAACGCGGCAGTACGTACGCAGTAAGAAGCAAGCGGTAGGTTTCCATACTGGTTACCACAGGCCATTTGGCGCTTTCGGAGCCAGTGGGATCAGGTGCCGACGCAGAAATTGTTCATGACGTCAGCAAAGGGACACGTAGGGAAAGCACATTTATTCCGACGCGAATCAAGAAACTGTTATAAAAAAATATTTGCTAAAGTAAGTTGCCTTTTGCCACTCAGATATTAGGTGTGTGTCTATAGATCATAAATACTGTCTTTCAGTAATTTTACAGTGCCAGAAAGCGTAGATGTAAATAAATAAATGACTACTTCGGCGTAATCGAAGATGTACGGTCTTATACGAAATATACTATTTGCACCCTCAACTTACAGACTGTGCGCCATAGTTGGTAGTCGTCGATAGGATACCTCTCGTTCTAGCACTGCGGTAGATCATGCTCTCATACCGTAAACACTTAGCTTATAATCAGTTCATTTGACGGTTCATCTGATGGTGTTTCTCAAGTAAATACACCATAATGGCATCCCATGTAAAAATTATTTGCACAAAAAACTTCCCGCTTCATTACGTACAACAAAGACAGTAGTGTTGCACTTTAAGACAACGCTGCTACTACTCTGCAAGGTGACATGAAACTACGAGAGCATCTCCACATAACACGTAGGAAGAATTCCTACGCGGCGGCTCAAAATGGTTCAAATGGCTCTAAGCACTTGGGACTTATCATCTGAGGTCATTAGTCCCCTAGACTTAGAACTACTTAAACTTAACTAACCTAAGGACATCACACGCATCCATGCCCGAGGCAGGATTCTAACCTGCGACCGTAGCAGCAGCACGGTTCCAGACTGAACCCCCTAGAAGCGCTCGGTCACAGCGGCCGGCGCGGCAGCTCATTAACGAGGGAAGGCCACTACGTTGGTATCACGGATTTACTTGAAACTTCGTTCAACTTTAGTAGGCTATTAAAACAACATATTATGGACGTAGTAACGTGCACTATTACGTCAGTTCCGAGAAAATCGCAAGAGAAGTTTTACTCGTCTATTATGTAACTGATGTATCTGTGAGAAGATGCCGCCGTAAGAAGTAATTGTCGTCAAATATTCAATAGAAAATAAAAGAAGTACATGGAGGTCGCGGGAGGCCTTCTCCGCCTGACAGTGATCCCCTTCCAGAAGGTTCCCTCACTGAAAGCACTAGTGGTGCATTTCTCCAGTACAGTTCGCCGAACTGCAACAGCCAAATATCGCCGGTATTACAACGGATACGTGCGCTGCTCCGTGACAGCAGATTCCGCAAAATGGATATGATTCTACGGATGTGTTACGTCAACACTTACCTAGTGTCCAAATCTATTTTGTACACATTCTTCCCCTAACGGTCACCATGGACCACAGTTTCCAGGCGGCGTACGGACATTTTGTGATCATAGGGCCCATAACACGTATAGAAGTATGAAACCGGAATTTGGTTGTAATAATTTTTTTTGGTGAAATCTTATGGGACATAACTGCTAAGGTCATCAGTCCCTAAGCTTACACACTACTTAACCTAAATTATCCTAAGGACAAACACACACAGCCATGCCCGAGGGAGGACTCGAGCCTCCGCCGGGACCAGCCGCACAGTCCATGAATGCAATAATTACACGTCTTTCGTTTGTAACTGATAAATAATATTTTATTCAAAATGGAGAATAAGCCGCATGCCCCAGTATTTTCCAGCAGAACGGCTCCATATAGGAAGTAATCATGGAGCAATATGACTATGTTGCCTCTTTACACATTCCGGTCGTTTTTCACGTAATGTTCTATTTAAATCGATCATTTGCTGTTGGTAGCGATCAGTGTTAACGGTTTCCCCAGGTTTTCGCATGTCATAACAGATGACACCCTTCTGATCCCACAAAAACCAGTGCATTGTCTTATTTGCAAAGAGATTTGGTCTTCCAGTGTATGTAAATGGTTTTCCTGGATTCACTGATGATTTACGACGCTTCGGATCAATTTTTCATCACTTGTCACTGTTCTATGGAGAAACGAGTTTCTTTTGTATCTGGCGAGCAGCGTTTCACAAGTGGTCTTTCAATTTGCTTGCTGT
This sequence comes from Schistocerca serialis cubense, assembly GCF_023864345.2. Taxonomy (NCBI): domain Eukaryota; kingdom Metazoa; phylum Arthropoda; class Insecta; order Orthoptera; family Acrididae; genus Schistocerca; species Schistocerca serialis. Next base: position 792,634,396 of record NC_064639.1, on the reverse strand, counting down.
CCTTCATTTAGTTCATGCGGAACCCATTTTCCCATTTCTACAGCTTTCTCACAGCTTCCAACCGTCACATTCAATTGTTCCGCGAGTTCCTGTTGAGCCTGAGTATCATCTTCATCCAATAAGGCCTGCAATTCGTTGTCCTCGAACTTTTTCAGTGCTTTCCCCCGCTCGTCGTTTCTCACTTCAAAATCACAACTTTTGAATTTTTTGAACCACTCGAAACACTGTGTTTTCCCGAGAGTACGTTCGCCGAAAGCTTCGACAAGCATTCGATGCGATTCTGCAGCAGTTTTCTTCAAATTGTAACAGAAAACCAATGCTGTCCACAAATCTTAGTTCGTAGGCACGAAACTCGACATGTTTACGGGTTGGAAACACATACCGAATTATGGAACTTTGGTTACTTTGTGTTGAAATTCGTCGTCAGCCATTGCAGGAAGGAGATGGCGCTGCAGACGCGGTCACAGGGGTCCTACACTGACGGCTAGCACCATCTATAGGGAAATTCCTGTTTCATACTTCTACACCTGGTATTCAGAGTCCGCTACACTACTTTAACGAGGCCTGGGGTTGACTCATGTCCACAACAGTGCGCGGGCGTTATACCTACGGACGGCGCGATTTGCATGGACGTCGACCAGCATCAGCTTGACGGAGACGGTGCTTCAGATCGTCGTGCCTTGACATCTTCGACCGCCGTTCGCCGTGAGACACCTAGGTCCTTCTGTCGCCCACATCCGAGATTTCTCCTGCGAACTGAGTAACATGAACGAGGATCTACCGGCGACGAGGGCGCCGAGTACGAGAGAGTATTACCACATCTACTAAGCACGACTACCCCGAAACAACGTCGAACAGCAACATCCGACAATCCGCTAGACCAGGGTATGGCGCGCCGGCCATGCCCCATTCCTGCCCACGTACGCTCGTTTCTTGTGGTGCGTGGTGGTGAGCGGCAAATTAGCCACACGCCAGCGCCTCCATTCCATCCATCTTAGAGACGACCCTTTGTGCTCGCACTGCGCAGTTGTCGATCCGGACGCGCACCGCTTGACGTGTGCTTCGACGGACAGCTGCTGCAATATTATACAATGTAAGCTGGTGCTCCTGTTGTGACGACAGCCAAAGTCTGTCACTCAGGACGAACTCCTAAGCCCAGATACTGTTTGCTTTCCAACCGCCAGAATAAACGCCGTCAACTGACTGAAGGGCATGGTGCTGTACTATGTTTTGCAAGCCGCGCCCGGAAGCACTCTCGACTTTTGGTTCCATCTGACGACGAAATATGAGGCGTTCCGGCGCCATGCATTGTACCGGACACGACTCTCGAATTAAATAGGCGCATTACTGACGATCCTCCCGCTCATTGGGGCGTATCGTGTACCAGAAAGCACACTTGAAGACGATTCACGGCACATGATTGGTTCTCTGACGAAATCGTTTAGAGGGATTCCCGCCTTCATTAATTTGGGCGAAGACAACTCGCAAGCTTCTGGTGCGGTGGTAACATCCTGTTTAAAATAAATAAATAAATAAATACTTATAAATAAATAAATTTTTCAAATAAATATCTCTTAATCCTGTACGACCCATTTCCTTCCTTGGCTCTGGGAGGGCGGGAATGAGACACTGTGGCCAGGCCTCGGAAGTCTGCAGCTTGTGCGTGGTCTAATGCTGCTTCTGGACCACGGGGTCCTGGGATCGATTCCCGGCCGGGTAACGTCCGGTTCCTACACATATGTATATAAGATACATAATACACGCGTAAAATTTGTCTTGCGATTTTCTCGGAATTACCAGAGTAGTACACCTTACTACTTGCACATGTTTTAATGGCCTACAAAAGGTATGCTAAGTGAGAAGTAAATCTAAGATCCCCACGTCGTGCCTCCCCTTGTAAGTCACTTCATGGATGGACTGGCCTAATTATCACATAACTGGGGTGGGAAAGCATGACCAGTTATACCGTAAGCCTCTTACACCACCATTTACGGACTCACCGGCTGCGCTGAGACATTTCTGGAGGTTTGGTACGAGTGGGAGGCTCTTGTGCACAGTATGGGACACGTTTCCAGATTGGAGTTTGGAGGGCAGGAAGTGAGACATACATCAGTGAGGACGGGTCGTGCTTCAGTAGTTTAGTTGGTGGAGCACTTGCGCGCGAAAGGCAAATGTCCCCAGTTCCAATCCCCGTGCAGTATATAGTTTTAATGGGCCAGGAAGTTTCAAATCTGATCACACTCCATTGAAGAGTGAAAAACTCATTCTAAAATTATTTGTGTTTTAATATTTGAACCGCGAGGGATTAGCCAAGTGGTCTAGGCGCAGCAGTCGTGGACTCTGCGGCGGCTGGTCCCAGCGGAGGTTCGAGTCCCCCCTCGGGCATGGGTGTGTGTGTGTGTATGTCCTCAGGATAATTTACGTTAAGTAATGTGTAAGATTAGGGACTGATGACCTTAGCAATTAAGTCCCATAAGATTTCACACACATTTGAACATTTTTAATATCTGACATCAGTTAACATTACAATTCGGGCAGCTAACAAATTTGGTAAGTAATTTCTTTACAGTGAACACTTAAAGGAACTATGTTATAAAACAACTGACATTTCGCATGAAAGTTTCGATGAAGCTCAAAGGCAGGCTCGTCTCAGCTAGTGTCAGCAAGTCCCCAAAACTTTCGGCAGACAGTCGTGCAAAATCCATACACAACGTCGTAATAGCAGACGAAATCCGAATGTATTTTTATACACCGGAAACTAAGCAGCACTCAAATGTTTCGGTATTCCAAGACGAAAGAAAACCAACAAAAGTGTATCATTAGTGAAGAACTTCCAAAAAAGAAATTTTCGCTTGTTCCATTAGCTACAATGGACATTGCTTTACAGGATCGAAGAACAACTAATTCTGAATGATGTCCAACAATTTTTTGCCACAAGTCACCGACGAAGTCCTTAAAAATAACGGAAATCGACTTCTTTTTGTTCCTTTATATAAAAAATAAATGCCATACTTGATGGTTTCTTTGCTTGTTGGTACAATATTTTATGTATTGTGAATGAGAAACATAAAACACTGGTGTAATATTCTACAACATTTATTATTTGACGTAGTGGACCAAAAGTCACTAACCATCGTTTCTGAGAGGCGGTTGAACCAGCCTGGTGTTACCGTTTGGGGTGGTATCTCAAGTCGTTGAGTAATTGAGTCTTGGTCGTTTGATGAAACAATAACTGGAGAGAACTGCCTGGAAATGTTGAAAACCTATGCCATTCCAGCACTAAAAATAACCTACTACGACTTGAACTTGCTTTACTTGCGACATGATGGAGCCTCACCGCATTACGCAACAGCTATGCGAAACTACGTGGATGAGTTATTTCATGGGAAAGTTATTGGAGAGGCAACAGAAGTGTCACCCAGAAGTCCCGAATTTACAGCAGTAGATTTCTTCTTTTGTGGTTACGTGAAAGTGTATGCTACAAAATCGCAAACTATTGAGAATTTAAAGGAATCTATTTACAACGCTTTTGAAGACATCGATTCTAATAAACGACTGCATAGTAAGTATGCTTGAGTGCCCTAGGTCATCTGAAGAAATGTGTCAACAAAGATGTAAAACAATTCGAGAACATATGTTATAAATAATCGTGTAGTTTCAATAAAGTGTTCAGACATTTCAGAATGCTTTGACTAGGTTGCGATTGGCCCACCCTGCATGTGTGCGAATGAAATTTTTGTAAATCAAGAGTATTTCAGTTTTTTCCAAAGATGACAATTATTATTGTTTGGTTTAGGCCTAAAACCAGAGGAATTATTTCAGTAAAAATGCAATGTAAAAGTTATTTAGCGTAGAAAAAATATATTACACATATAGTATTATTCTCTAAGCTTAATAGTTTCACGTACAATTCTTACTGACACAATTCCTTTTGTTTTAGTTCTAAATCAAATATGTTTGGAAACGAACACAAATACTCTATAGATGCACTTCTTTATAACCTTTCGATCCCTCAAAAATTTCATTGACGGAATACAGGATGGACCAAAATCGATACCCATCGTAGAACTTTACGAATTTGGAGAGTATGTCATACATTACCAAAACACACTGACCGCCTCCAGTAGTTTTCGGAAGGGAGCCGAATAAATTTGCACAAACTAATTCAAAAACATCCTGAGCTAGGATATTACACATGGAACCTTGTGGTATTTTATTCTGAACCTTAACTTTCTGATGTCGATCACACGTTTGATCCTTTGTTTAGTTCTTCTGCTCGAAGCAAACCATCTGTCTAAGCATTTTTGGGGCACAAAGTGACCATGGATAAGGTGTACATAGTCTGTCAAATTTTCCACTAACTTATCAGGCCAATGGATTCTCCAATCCAAACTCTCCTCCCTCCTCCTTTGAAATAAAACTTGACCATAAATAAGATAATCCTTAGACAATTTTTCTCCATCATGTCGAACTTGATTCCGAATCATCCTTAGATGAGAGTCTTCCTCTTGCAGCCAGGTAATCTCTCACAAATTCTTCTGATTGCGGCTTCTTGTGGAGTTCCTTTGATGAATATGATTTTAAACTTCCCATGTTCTTTTGCCGTGTTGCCTTCTTGTTCATTAGAAAAGGGCAACCTAGAGAGAGAATCTGGTAACACGTTATGCTCCACTTTGACATATTTTATTTGGAAATCAGACTATTGTAGGAATGAGGACCAAACATCAACCTCCCATGTAGTAATATGTATGCCTTTAGGCACGCTAAAGCTTTGTGATCCTTCACTACTATATCGTTATGCCCCCAAATATAACATATTTCTTCAGGCCTTGCATAATGGCTAAAACTTCCTTTTCACTGATACTGTGATTCTTGTCACAACTAGTTAGGAGACGGCTGCCAAATGCTACAGTTTTCTGCTGCTTCACTCCCTTCTCTCTGGTTTCTTGAAAAAGGTGACACCCGATTCCATAAACACTGGCATCCGTTGTGAGGCAAAACGGTAATTGTCTTATCAAATGCTAGTTGTCATTCTGGGATCCAAAACCAAATACTATTCTCCTTACTCAGCCTCGCTAAGTGTGGATCACTCAAAGCTTCCTCTGGAAGAAATTTTCGATAGAATTCCCATAAGCCATACAGTGATTTTGATTGCCTCTAATTCTTCAGAGGTCGCTTCTCTATTATTGCTCTTATTTTCTCTGGCTCTGGCTCTATTCCTGTCCCTGAAATGTAAGGCCCTAAAAATTTAATTCCTTGTTTTAGAAATTCAGACTTAGCGATTTCAACTTCATTCCGCCCTATTTAAGTGCCTTGAATAACTCTTCTAGGATTTGGTTACACGCCTCCCATTGTTCTGTAGCTATCAGAAGGTCATCAACATAGACGATTAATCTGTAACTCAACTCAGCCCCCAAAACAGCATCTAGAACTCTGATAAACACTTATAGAGATACGTCAGTACCAAAGAGCCCACTTTGTACTGGTAGGATCCTCCAAAGACAAAAAGGCTGTGTATTTTCTACTATCTTCTGCCAACGATACATTTCAGTGCCCACACAATAGGTCTCAGCTTGACAAGTACCTCTCTCCTCTGAACTTTTGCAAAATTTCTGAGATGTTTTCTCGCCTATCTGTTTCCGCCCCAGACATCATATTAATGTGTCTGGCATCCAGAACCACACGTAGAGAGCAATTGTGTTTGCTTACTATGAACAATAGATTGCTGTAAGGTGAATTTGCTCGTTCAATCACTCCCCCTGCTTCATCTTTCTAAGCTCTTCTTTCACGGCAGTTCTCTTAATTAGTGGTACAGAGTAAGGTTTTGTGGCAAAAGGATGAAAAGCTTTGATTCTTAACTGATATTCATAATTATGCATCGCCCTTGGTTATACTTTAGTAGCAACTCCCTAACAGCATTGTGCTGGTCCAGAGTGATGTTTACCTAGTGATTTACTTTTTCCAATATTTTCACTTCTTCTGTCTTGATGCCAGCAGTATCCTGATTGTTGTGCCTCTCTTCTTACCTCTCTACGTCAAGTCGTTTACACTCCTTAAGGTGTAACCAACATACTAGTGCTTCTTCTCTTGACATTATACCTTGTAGTGGCGTATTTTCTGTCTGATTATCCTTTGTGACCTCCACACATTGCCATTCGCAATCCATCTTAGCCTTGTATTTACACAGCACGTCCACTCCTAAGACAAAATCAACATTCAGCTTTGATACCACTAAAAAGGCTTGGCCCATCTCAGAGTTCCCTAAATTGATAGTTGTGTATACTGATTTGGTAACAGGCTTGGTTAACATGCATGTGGCACTCTCGATTCTGACCTTGGTCTCTGGGATTGTTACAATCTGATGACTCCTCAGCAGATGTTGAAAAACTCTATCGCAAATAGCCGTGACAGTATTGCCGTTGTCAACCGGTGCTCCTCTGTGTGTATTACTGTCCTCATTTCTATCAAGGACTGAAATTTGTATTCAGCTTTCCTATTGTTCACTTCATTTTCTAATAAACAGTTTTCTGCTTCTTCACCCAAGTACATCATCGAAATTCTTTCCAACCAATGACACTCTCCTTGTCTGGCACTTTTTTGATAGACTGTTTGGATATATATGCTGGCGCTTTGTCTAGTATGTATCTGTCCCCATAATCAGTTGCTTCATTGACTTCAAAAGTGTTTTCTATCCGCCCTGTCCGTACAGCGAACAACGTCAAGTCTTCATTTCCCATCAGTTTGGTTTGTGGCGTTTTAAAAATTCCTCCTTCCTTCCAATTAGTATAAATAGCCATTAATTCTACGGCAGCTTCAAATTCGTTTTCATTTATACCTGTCAAATCACCATGCCTCCCTACTTTCTGCTGTTGTCCCTGTCGATCTGGAACTTGTTAGTCGTTATTTCCCCCATTTTTCTCCCTTCATCGTCTCTCTCTAGCTCCTCTTCGTCTGCTATACCAAGAACTCCTTCTCCCTTACCCATGACATTTTGTTCTCCTCCATTCCAATGATGTTCTTCAAAACCTGTAAAGTCCACCTTGTCTCTTAGAACGTCCTTCTCGTATTTCCAAAATTCATCCTCATATCTCTCTAGTCGATTGTTACCCTCACTTTTTTCTCTTTCTTACTTAACAATACTCTCCTACCCCACACTCTCCTCATATCTAATCTAGGAATTAATTAGCATCATCCATGCTCCTTCCATGGCTATGATTTCATCTATCTCTTCCTCATCCCCTTTTTCATCTTCGCTTTCCTGTTCCTGTACTACGCCTCCTCTCCCTTTTCCATTGCTGGCTGCACCAACTAGTTCCCCTGGCCGCTGTCTCGACTATGTGCGTACCTCCACATACGCGTTCCTTAGTTTTCCTGCCGTCTCTGGTTCTGATTTCTCCCTGTTTTTTCTCCTCCGCCTGTTCTGCCCTCGTTTCTTCCGTTTCTGAATCTTCCTCGATCATTTCTACCTATTATTAATGTCTCGCATCGATCCACGCACGTAGTTCAAATGCTGCTCAGGTTGATTGTGATTATTGAATTGCGATTCTGCCCGCTGCACCATCCTCAGAAAACTTTCTGCATCCGTCCAAGAACCTCTTCCCATTACTTCGTGTACCGCCTTCGGCAACTTGTTCCACAATACCGTATATTCGAGTATATCATCCCCAAACTGATTTGTATAGTGTAGTTTTCCGATTATCTTTTCCCAGTATGAGTACACATTTCCTCCGCTATATTTTGGTCCACATAGAAGATCCACCACTACATTGTTCTGAATCGCTGATGATCAAATTTTTTCTCTAAACTTCTGAAGAAATTCTTCCAAGCTTTGATACTGAATGCTGGTGCTATCCCTCATTGAACTACTATTTTGTTATCATCTACTATTTTGTTATCATCGTTCCTGTGATTTGTTATATTTTCCCTCAATCCATCTACAAATTCTTTTGGATGTATTATTCCTCCTCTTTTAAATTCTAAGTTGCTGAATTTCGCCTTCTCTACCTCTCGTTCGAAGCACTCTTCTGGTACACAATACACGAAAAAATTTCTCAGCTCTCCTCGCCATTGGTGATTTATCTCGGTTACTTTATGTTTCACGACATTAGCCTGTACCTGTACCGTTTCCACTCAATCTTTGGTTTCTCCATATTTTACAGAAACCTCATGCACGATGGCCTCTATACGCTTCACTTGTTTAGCAGCCTTAGCTTGCATTCTATTCGGTGACCTCAGTCCCTACCTGTTCAGCCATACTGAGAAAGCTCTCCTCGATTATCTCACCCATATGTCCCCTTATGCTCTTGATCCTTTCATCGACTTCTGATCGTATTGTTTTGAGTTCTATTGTTAATCTCGATTCTGTACCGGCAATAGCTCCTTCCAGCTTGATGTACCTTGCTCTTATTTCTTTTTATCCTGTGTGAACATCTATTCCATTTTTTAACGTGCCTAGTCTCTGTCTGATGAATTTATCCATTATGGTTATCTGCCAGTGGGTTTGCTTCTCACGAAGAGCCTGCTTCTGCTGTAGTGTTGTCAGCTGGTGGTCGAACCTCCAGTTCTGTTGTTCCTACTGCCTTCTCCTCTTCCTGTATAGCACTAGTTCAATAGCTTCTTCAGCAGATACCATCTTAATACACTTTAATACACCTTGGGCACGATTAAGCATAAACAATCATCTAAACTCTGCTGGAATCAGTATTTCTCGTCCGAAGACTGTTGAACTGGTCAGTCAGCTGCTGTTAAGTATGACACTCCCAGCAGTCTGCCCTACGGTCACCCGATAAAACGGTCCTAACTTTCTTAGTACTGCTGTTCGGATAAGAATGTTTTCGAAATGCTACTGGCACTGTCACTTGGCTATGTCTTCTTTTAATGATACCCCACAGTAACCTACAGATAAATACTCAACCGATATCTCCCCCCACCTTGTAGTTTAGCGTGTAGAATTTGAAAGTGCGCGTAAAGGTCCCGTAGCAAGACATTAAGGGAAATAGATTGTGAACTTTGAGAAGGATAGAAGTTGAAGCGAAACATTCAAATTTGTGCAACGATCAGAACTTGAACCCTGGTCTCCCGCTTATTGGGCAGACATACTAATCAGTACACCACCGTAGCCTTGTGGACTACCCAAGTCCAACGCTCTCCCTAATATAAACTGCAGTTCAACATTCAGCCCGTTTCCCCCTTTTGAAATCGTCAACACCGCCGAGGCTTTCAGGCATTGGAATAGCAACCCAGCTTTGTGTGTAATGGGGAAACGCGGTATTACGAAAGCAGCCCCTTTATATCATAGACTTTTCTTCTTTGTTATTCGAAACAAAAAGAAAGTTACACTATCGAGGCGAAAAATTAGATGAAATATGCACTTAAGAGCAAAAAATTTCTGAAAATGCCGTCCTGGGGCTGTGTTATTCACCAAAGCATTTGCTGTTTAAAGCAGTTGTGTGCACACGACAGAAATTAAGAACAAAAATCAATCGTAAACAATAGTTTGCTAATTTTTCAGGTCTCTAACATGGCGGCGCCAGCTTCAGAGCAATGTAAAAGGTGTGTGTGTGTGTGTGTATCGCAAACCTTCACAATAATACGATTTTCACAAAAAAATATTTTCTCTGACTGTTTTTGTAAAACTATAAAGGTGGCCCTCATATACCATGAAACAAGCCACACCGAAAGTCTCTGTAGACACTGATAACTAAATACCATTCATTAGCCGTTTGCCGCGCGGGATTAGCCGAGCGGTCTAGGACGCTGCAGTCATGGACTGTGCGGCTGGTCCCGGCGGAGGTTCGAGTCCTCCCTCGGGCATCGGTGTGTGTGTGTTTGTCCTTAGGATAATTTAGGTTAAGTAGTGTGTAAGCTTAGGGACTGATGACCTTAGCAGTTAAGTCCCATAAGATTTCACACACATTTGAACATTAGCCGTCTAACAGGCCCATGAAATCTCAGCTGCACTTCATTTCATGTACCGCGATTCGCGAAACTATGAGCTACACTACTCCAGAGGACAGTGTCGACCTTGTTTGTATCACGAGAAACGTCATGCCATGGCCTTGTCATCAGTGGCCCCTGCGCAGCGGGACCACCGTGGGAATCGTTATGTCGCCTCCTGCTAGTTCAATATGCAACTGAACTTTGTGTAGGAGCTGCAACGGAAGTCGTTTACAATACGTTATAGGTATTTCTAACACTTATTGGATTGTATGCACCGTACAGCAATAATTTATTACGCCCACGAGAGAGTTCACTAGGTCTAATTTTTAGTTTATACTTCACAGTCCCAATTTTACCAGTTTATCTCATGTGGAATCTCTCTTTCCGTGTACCCGAAATTGTAGAGCACAACATTTATGTTCCACTCAGATCAGTTAAAGTATCTTCTTTGATCCACTCCGGTGAGTAACACTTCCATGTAGCTAACTAAACCTTTGCATCTGTTCTTACATAAATATCCTCGGTTTCAGATGAACTCAGGTAGAACGAGTACAGTAGGGTTTTCGCAGAGTCTAACTACATAGTCAAAAGCTCTATTAAAATAGAGCAACAACACCTATGAAAGTGCACGATAAAGCGCAGAATTTATGGGTTGTTACTGATTAGAATATTGTTGACAAGAGTAGAATTGATAATATCTGTCAATTCAGATTTAATAAACGGGAACGTACATCTGTTACCATCTTTAACTAAGAAAGTAATTTCAACAATTTCTCGGATACTGCTACCAAGAGCATGAGAAGCGTCAAAACATTATCCTGTATGATACCTCTCTACCGGTTCGAAGCATTTATATCGTCTCAACCACAAGAAAACAAAAACCGAAATAATGATGAATAAGGTTACATGGTGTTACGAAAATCTCCTTTCTAATACAAATGGGAAATATTTCTGGAACCCTGCGGCCTTTAATATAGGTAGAATACATATTTGTCTTAAGAAATGGATTGTAACTCTGATAACAACTAGCTTATCTAACTGCTCTGCCTACCGTTTGTATAACGCAGTAGGAATGCAATTTGCTCTGCCTGGTTTAGAGCACGCGCTAGCGCAACAGCTGCCATCTATGGGCGGATGGTGTAATCATGTAAAGAAAGCGGGCTGGCATCGCCAGCGCCGAGCCAGAACGCGATGATTTCCTGCACGAACATTCTCGCGGGAAATACAGACGTTATTGTTTAGGCGTTGACTTGTTGAAGACGAGAATACTCACCTTCCCATTAATTGTCACTTCGTGCTATGTTTTCAAATTTTCTTCAACGCTGAGCTAATATTATTCCGAAGTTAGCAGAAACACACAAACTGATGACGAACAGCTGAAGCAAACGACATAGTTTAATGACTTGATGTGATTGCTAGCGGGAGCAGAGGTTGAAACAAACACGTTAATATGGTAGAGGGAGACGTAAGCGCCAGTTAACTGTTCAGGCGAAGGAACATGGGGAATTTCAGCTTCTTTACGGAAACAAAATACCTAAAGATAATTATTGTGCCCATCTCATGTCTATCGTTCCCTTGTGTACAGTACGTGTCAGAGTGCTATGGCTGGCGAAATTAATTGTTTATAGATAATTGGGGTGCTGATTGGTCTGTTGGGTTGAAAGTACTCAAGGAAGTCGTAAGTCATCGCCTTACAAGAATCTCTCTTGACAACGGAGCTCTCTTCAACCCACCTTGCACATAGACACACACACACACACACACACACACACAAGACGACACCCGTATGCGTAGTTCCCTATATTCTTTCTACCCTTTACGGTATTGAAGGAATCAAGGTTTCGTTACTCTCTGGATCTCCCATTGGCTTTACTTCCCTTGTGATATCTATTAATGTATTAGCTCCTCAGCGGGTATCATACGTACAATATTTTGGCTTTGGATACGGTTTAGCCACTGGAAAACATTGTTTTTAGTACTCTAAATATCGACTGGTACTTTAATCTGTACGGTAACGGATTTTCCGATACTGGAAAAGACACACAGCAATTATTCCAAGAATCTCCGCCTTTAATCATGCAACTCAGAGTTAAAATATGCATCAAAGTAAGAAATCCCAAAGCTTTTAAGCATACATCTATTTTTTTCTCCTTCTTCGTAACCTCATTTACCATCAATAACACAAGTAAGTAACTACCTCTTGGAAACGTCTCGTTTGGAATCTGCGTGTACTCCAATTACTTTTTCTCTGAACGTGAAGATCTCTTGTTTTATGCCTGCAGTGTAGATACGGTTTTACGCGGGAAATGCACTCACGGAGCACGTAGATTTTTTTATTGTTACATTTAAGCAATTAAACAATTATTGTTTTGCTTCCATAGCAGAGATCATTAAATCGCAACATATTTTCGTTACTCGAAACAAGACTTACTTCGCCCTATTGAAGCGTTTTCTTTTATTTTTTGTTTGAAATGACCCAGTGCGAGAAAAAGACAAAGTATTCCTAAATACTTTTGATAAAACATGTACTTGTCAATAAACCAGCGAACACTTTTGTAAACCCAACGATCATTTATGATCAAAGAAACCTCTAGATCTGAGAAAGAAATGACAGGTACTACTTCATTTGCCTTCTGCCTACCATTTTGTCTTTCTCTAAGGGGAGCTAATACTGATAACATGTGAGTCGATTCGGTTTAATCTGATGGCTTAATAATTATCTATTTACTACAATTAATCGAGTTCGTTGTTTAAGAAGAATTATCATCTTGCCTTCTTATCATATACATAATCTGTATTGTATTTCGAATGTGTTTCAGCAGCAAAATAGGAGAGCATGGAGGCCAATTGTTCGGAGGTGAACGACCGTACATTGTTCGTGTTCTTTCCTTAACTGCTTTCCAATCGAACGCTGGAACCCCCCGAGATATTTTCTCCAATCACTTCTCTTGTAGTACGTAACATTTTATACTCGGAGTTATATGGGTTTGATAGGTTACCGTTGTCGAACAATGACGGCTATCAGCCTACTCATTGGCTTGATGCGGTTCCGCTTATAAGAAAAGTAATTATATGATGGATCAGAAAAAGTAAACGTTTTTGTCAGAATTACAGAAATTCCTGTGACCTTCACCGGACGGTGCTCCTAGGGAAATTATTGTTCATCATCAACGTGGCTTGCCTCCATGCCGCGACAGTTGATTTGTGTAATGTCATTTGTCTTATTAACGGCTGTTTAATGTCGCCATTTTGAGAAACGTTATATTCAACGTCTCATTCCGAGACGGAAGGTAACGCCACACTATGCAAGCTGATCCAGATGAATTTAGGGTCACTGTCCGCACTCCGATTTATTTTCAAAACATTTCGAGTGTTCACCTAAAAAACTACAGTACAGTTTATCAGTTGCATGAATGGGAGGAAAAACGAGTAATAAACCCCTGTTTTGAGAAGTTCACGCGTTTTACAATTAATTATCAGTCCCGTGTTTTCTCAAAACACTGGCGTGGGCTTTATTATGCAGGAAGGCGTAACGTATACGCGCTGTTTGTCGAGCCGTTGATTTACATTTACGTACATTATCTGTTTAAAAGCATATATCAACAAAACAGATTGCTGTAACACGCCACCCGGCTTATAATAGTTACTGCTTCTTACCAGTGTAGGCAGCTTGTTGCTTTTGACGAATATCATTCAGTCTTTGTGTATCGTTTTGGTATATGCAACGCTTGTTACTTATTTGCTTTGTCGATGAATGATTTGCCTGTATGTCTCATTGGGTTATTTTGTAGAAATTCACGGTGTCTCACTGTTAATGATACTTAAATGTAGTGAGTATTTTTGTCGGATAACGTGCCATTTCAATTAGTGAGGTAACGGTATGTGATCCTACATTAACTAATTATACCGAGTAAACATGCATAGTATGTGATCAAAAAGAAGCTGCAAAATTTACAGCATACTGCATGTATTGAAATAAAAGAAGGCTACAAATAGAACGATCAGCGTAACGCTGCGACAAGGCATGATCTCCTGAACGATTTATTTGGCACTCTGCCTTACGAATGAACATGATGCGCAGAAGGCATTGTGTATTTTATGTTATCTTAGAGAACTTGAAACCAGGTTCTCTTCATATGAACACTATTAATTTAAGTAATTCATTAGATACAAAGATGGGTGATTGTGGTGTTTTCTTCTTTTATTATTATTATTATTTCTTTCTTTTCTCAGACGTTATGTCTGATCAAAAATGGAAAGTGACGCGGACCTTGATAAAGCGTTACTTCCTTTTAACTGTACGGTATATGTTAAATTGCATTTAGGAACTTTCGGGTAATTGAACATGTATCAATAATTACAGATTTCTGTAGTTGTATATATACGTTTGTATGTAGCTGTATTGCTTTGATGTATTGGTGGATATTGTGTGGTATGACTCCTGTAGTTGATAGTATAATTGGTATAATGTCAACTTTATCCTGATGCCACATGTCCTTGACTTCCTCAGCCAGTTGGATGTATTTTTCAATTTTTTCTCCTGTTTTCTTTTGTATATTTGTTGTATTGGGTATGGATATTTCGATTAGTTGCGTTAATTTCTTCTTTTTATTGGTGAGTATGATGTCAGGTTTGTTATGTGGTGTTGTTTTATCTGTTATAATGGTTCTGTTCCAGTATAATTTGTATGCATCATTCTCCAGTACATTTTGTGGTGCATACTTGTATGTGGGAACGTGTTGTTTTATAAATTTATGTTGTAAGGCAAGCTGTTGATGTATTATTTTTGCTACATTGTCATGTCTTCTGGGGTATTCTGTATTTGCTAGTATTGTACATCCGCTTGTGATGTGATCTACTGTTTCTATTTGTTGTTTGCAAAGTCTGCATTTATCTGTTGTGGTATTGGGATCTTTAATAATATGCTTGCTGTAATATATGGTGTTTATTGTTTGATCCTGTATTGCAATCATGAATCCTTCCGTATATATTGCCTTTTCTTAGCCGTGTGTTGGATGCGTCTTGATCGATGTGTGGCTGTGTTAGATGATACGGGTGCTTGCCATGTAGTGTTTTCTTTTTCCAATTTCCTTTCGTCGTATCTGTTGATGTTATGTGATCTAAAGGGTTGTAGAAGTGGTTATGAAATTGCAGTGGTGTAGCCGATGTATTTATATGAGTGATTGCTTTGTGTATTTTGCTAGTTTCTGCTCGTTCTAGAAAGAATGTAGGTTTTTTATATCGATAAATCCCCTTCCTCCTTCCTTTCTGCTTAATGTGAATCTTTCTGTTGCTGAATGTATGTGATGTATTCTATATTTGTGGCATTGTGATCGTGTAAGTGTATTGAGTGCTTCTAGGTCTGTGTTACTCCATTTCACTACTCCAAATGAGTAGGTCAATATTGGTAAGCATAAGTATTTATGGCTTTTGTCTTGTTTCTCGCTGTCAATTCTGTTTTCAGTATTTTTGTTAGTCTTTGTCAATATTTTTCTTTTAGTTCTTCTTTAATATTTGTATTATCTATTCCTATTTTTTGTCTGTATCTTAGATATTTATTATTATTATTTTGAACAGTTGTGTTTTCCACACATTGTTTATAAAAGGTCAGAACATGTGGAACTGTTCGAGATGGAGCACACTTTCAAGCGGAGAAGGATGACGGAAAGGAACCTTTAGTACGCATCGCAGAGTATCTTGCGGTATATGCAAGTAATTGTAGGGAAATCAGTCGCTGTGTTTCTTAGGAACTTTTATAACGCTCGCATGATGTGATTCATGGCGACATCACAATATGCAGACAGGAATTAAGCTTCTCATCTCCCAGACAGTAGTAAATTCTGCATGGTCGATCGGTGATTCCAGTTTGCTACCCACTCACCCAACGTGAAAGCGAAGGTGATCCGGTGATGAAACATTGGATACATATTCATAAGGTATTTTCAGGGTTAAATTTTTCTTTCGATTTCATATAACACCCCAAGTGAGTTATGGAATGTTTCGTTACCTAACACTGCGACTGAATCGTTTCACAAGTATACGTTTCAAATATATAGGGTCTAAAAACTTTACATAATCGGGTAAAGATGAGGAGTAGGGATAATGTAAGAATTCTAAAGGCTGAAGCTCCACCAGATTGTTTCTTAAGAGAGTGACTTTTGGGTCTTATGGAGTCATCACCGAACCAGCCCCGGCAGCATACACCACAGTAAATCTGACATTAATTGAATTTGCCATAGTTTTAATTTTTATGATGGTAGCATAATTAGAAACTAGCGAGACTATTCCCCAAATCAGTATATCAGTTTGCGAGAGTGAACGGTAGAATGTCAGAAGCGAACAACAGCACTCACGCATCCACACAATAGGAAGCAATATGGTACCGGAGAGAGGCATTTCTGAGTAGGCAGTGATCGAAGAGGTGAGGAAATTTATCTCTGGCAGTTACCCATCTGGGTGTCACGAGAAGTTACCCTCTGGCAGCTGGCTGACACACCCCTAGGCTCGTCCTATCCAGCAATTTTTTTTTTATTCCCATATCGGTATCCTTCCGACACGAAGACGAGCTGCTGTTTCATCCAGGTGACACTCGTCCAAATAAGAGAGCACCTGTGTCGAAACGTTTCTTTGTGGTCTATAGCTATTCTTCACAGCAAGATCTCAGAACTCTCACCTACTGAGCACCAACGGAACAAAGTAGAACAAAAATTGCCTCGTTCCTTACCGGCAGCCACACCCTCTGCCGAACGTTTACAACAGGTACAAGATATTTGAAATAATTGGTCACAGCCTGCTTGTGAGATCATCTGCATGCAAGAGGTATGATCGTTTGGATGCTATAAGCTAGCCTACGTTGCTACCTTTGGGGAATAAACAGTTTATTAACGTTCCCATTGTGACATGCTCTGCTATGAAAACATCCGCTTTGCCATCACGTGATACTACTGTCGGAGATCACCTATCACTCCGCTGTACATGAGGTTGAAACAGTTCTTGAGGTTTCTGCACCTTTTTTTGAATAGGGATGATAAGCATTTAACGTCCTGGCGACAATCAGGCTAGTGAAAACGTGGCACAAGATGGAACTGGAGTAAAATGAGGGAGGCAGTAGGCCGTGCTCTTTTCAAACGAACTTCCCAGCGGATGCGTTCCTCAATTTAGGGACATCCTGAAAGCACTAAAAGTGTTATGCCTCTAGAGGATTTTAAGCGCGCTCCTTTCGAATGTGAAGGAAGGAAGAAAATGTAGGGTTAAAAGTTCCGTGGATGTAGAGATCATTAGGAACAGAAGGGCACGCGGTTATGGGGGAGTAAAGGAGATCAGCCATAGTCTTTTCAAGGGACCCGTCCCAGAATTTGAGTTAAGGGGAAACATTTTGAAACCAAACTCTGGATGATCGATCAGGGGTTTGAATCCTCGTCCCCCCGAATGTGAGACCAGGGCCTAAGCTTTTGGACCACATCACTAGATGCTTTTCTTCTCCGGTAGCTTATGATGCTTACCCGGGAAACACATTAACATTTTACGACTGTTTCGAGACATCATAGAAAGAAAACGATATCATATAAAGGATAGCTATTTCTGTGTGTAGGAACTATTCTTAACCCTTGTATCAACCAAAATACTGTAGCAAGAATGATATTTTTAGTTGTACCTTTTTTACGGCATTGGAATAATCGTGATGTATGGAGTGGTAAAATGAATTTTAATGCTTTCAAAGAAAAATTTCGCAAAAATAATTGGAAATGTAGTAATAAAGGGGATAAACGCTGTCAATAAAACGCAGTTTCCCTTCATAGCCATACAAACGAAAGTGGGAACTGAAGCCTTACATTCAGATTAGATACCTTTTTATCGATATTTTAGCGTAGAGTTCCATTTAAATAATTACCAAGCACTAAGCGTCGCATCTTTCTTTACATTTGTTGAATGTCGTTAAAAAAGGACATCGCTCCATTAAGTGTTTCAATAGAGTGTTGAGGAATGTTGCGAATGTTAATCACACACAAAATAAGCCGCCGTTTTCAATGCTGTCACTTTCTGTAAGCTTGTTCCGACGTCTTTAAACGAGAACATTTCCCGGCACTCCCGAGTCACACAGTCGGGCACATCACACTACCGTTTCGAACGTCCACTTGATACTGGTTTAACGTCGAAATTGGCCAACCATGGAAATAAAGTTATTCGGTCGTATTTAGCTTACATATAATCTTTCAAACTGTTCATAAGTCTCCGTCACTACATGTAAGTAAGTTAATGTTGCCTTGATCCGTTTAGCGCATTTCAAGGGTGTATGTCAGATACACCATTAAACTAATCCATTAGATTTCGGGCGTCCAATCGCAGAAATCCTACTTTTGGTTGTACAGTATTCTTTTCGACCACCTTCGAGTGAAATGACAACTCTCACTCCGTTTTTTGAAACTCACGTCCAATAAGCAAGAATCAGGGATGCTGTGGTATCGATGTATCCATAGGGGCTGCACTGTAGCGATGTCTTTGAGAATTTATTAAAGAAAGCGCCGGATTCCGGACCTCTGTTAATTAAATTCTTCATCAAAAGGATTTCTACTGCTTCCTTCATCACTGAGTCCCAAAACGATGAAGACTACGCTCAGAATAACCGGTGTCGATGCAGTGCTCCGCCACAGATGATTCATTGGGCGGTAAAAATGTACCGTTGGTGTTTCCTGAATCTTTCATGGACAGGCTGCCATCTCCTATACAGGTCGAAAACTCATTCTAACGCTACACTTCGTGAGGATCCCATCTGTTTCTGATGACAGGCTTCCTACGTATGGCAAGAACGCCATGAATTTGAATCTCTGTGTATCATCCTCGTTATGGCCACTCTGGCCGACCGGAAAGAATCAACTGATGGCGTTAGACACAGATCAAGGCCGAATCACAGGTGAGAAAGAAATACCCGAGTATATTAAAAGTTTTTATAGCAACGTGTACAGTAAAGTCAATGATGATACCTAAATCCTAGATAAACTGGGTGCTTCTGTTTCCCAAATCCCAGAAATACTCCCGTCATGAGAGAAGCATCCTACAGGCAATTTGAAAAGAGGAATTGCTCCAGGTATTGATGATCTCTCAGTCGATATTCTAAAGCTGACGGATGAGAAATATATAAAGCATTTAGCTATAATATTTTCCAGTTGTCTGCACAGTGGGAATTTACCAAGAGATTAGAATAAAGCCAGAATAATCCAAATACATAAGAAAAGCTGTACTAAAGACACATAGAGCTGTCATCCTATCAGGATTCTGCCCATTACGTACAAAGTTTTTGCATAAAACATTCTTGGGCTTCTTGCCGCGTCAATTCAGGGAAAACCTCGAGCTTTCGAAGATTACCGTCATCGTCTTCGTCAGGAGCAACTGACTCAAAAAATTGCTACTGTGGTGGCCCAGTGACGACTTCTGATTGGTTGGGAATTACGTCAAGCTGCCGCAGATGGTGTCAACGCCTGCAATGATCGTGCCAACGCTCCCGCCGTAACGTAAACATTGCGTGGATTACGACGAATATCTCTGATTCTCCTCTGCATCGAGAGCTCGCTTCACTGTCCCGGCAAGATTATATCCGCTGTCACGGTTGAGGATTTTCTCACACACACTTATTTCTACAGCCTCCTTAATTACAGAATTACAGTATTTAGGAATTTGGCATAAAACTTTGGTCTCATCAAACAGTATTTTATGTTTGTTTGTGAGGCTGTGCTCAGCAACTGAAAATTTCTCCAGTTCTCGATTTTTAATATGTCGTTGATATTCTGCACAGCGGTCGGAAACGGTGCGGCTGAACTGACCGACGTTAATTGCTATCGGACTCGGCCTCAGGATCCCTGGGATTTTCAGCATCCCTTGTGAGTGCAATAACCTTTCATTGGTCAGTGCATTCGCACCGTTTCCGACCAGTGTGCAGAATATCAACGACATACTGAAAATCGAGAACTGGAGAAATTTGCAGTTGCTGAGCACAGCCTCACAAACAAACATAAAATACTCTTTGATGAAGCAAAAGCTTTCTATCAGGTTCCTACATACTGTGATTCTATAATTAATGTGGCTGCAGAAACAAGAGTGTGTGACAAATTCTTCAACCGTGGCAGCGGATATAACCTTAGCGGGGCTTGGAAGCAAGCTCTCGATACAGGAGAAGAGTCAAGAGATATTCGTCGCCATGTTTACGCTACGGCGGGAGCGGTGGCGCTATCATTGCAGAAGTTGACACCATCTGCGACAGCATGACGTAATTCCCGACTAATCAAAGCCGTCTTTGGGCTACGTAAGGCTACGACTGTGAGTTGTTCCAGACAAAGATGATGAAGGTAATCGTCGAAAGCTCACGGTGTTATCCCGAATCGACGCGGCAAGAAGTTCGAGAATGTTCTGTACAACAGTGCCGTCGCGAAAAACTTCGTTCCCGTACCAAGTTTTTACTAGAATTTTGAGTACTAGATTAAGCACTACACTTGACCTGGCTCAACCCACTGAGCAGCGTGGGTTCCGCTCTGGATTTAATACAACTGGTTATATTCTCACTCTAGGAGAAACAGTTTGCAAAATAAATGTTTAACATCTCCCTTCTTACCTTGCCTTTATACACTTTGGAACGACATTCGATTCGGTCAGTCATCCAGCTGTGCTTGAGGCTCTAACAGAACAAAATATAGACAGGGCTATACTAAAGTCTTATATAACACATACGAAATCTCCACAGCATTTGTGATTGTTGTTGAAGAAAGCTATGAAATTGGAAAACAAAGAGAATCCAAATTCTGTGTAACAGATTAAATAAACTGAGGTATGCTGATGATACAGTTGTATTTGCACATAGTATAGAAGAGCTTCAAATGCTGGTTAACGAATTTGCCTTAGTCTGCTCTAAAGCTGGTCTAAAATGAACTATGATAAAACCAAGATAATCATAAATGAATGGACACCGGATGGAAACAGCTGTTGGAAGTACGCATCTGAAAAGGGTCATTCAGAAATGGGAGAAACTGCAGGGTTCCTATGTTGCACGCTGGCTCAAAAAACCGCATCATCAAATGATCGAAGTGGCTGATGAGAATCATGATGATGATGCTGATATCATCTTCCTTATTTCTCGAGTCCACCTTCCGTGTAGGCCGCAGCTTCTTAAGTATCTGTTATGGAGGATAGCCATTTGCTCCAAAAACTGGAAGTGTTCTCGATTAGCTTCGGATGAAAAAATGTGGAATTTGTTTTGGGACGTCGTGAAATATTCCCGCTTGAGCGCCTATAGTTCCATAAGTTCGCTAGCTGGCGGCGCTATACGTACCCTTCAAAATGGCATCTATAACTGAAGTACGTTACGAGCATGGAGCTGTCACTGAATTTCTTTTGGCGGAGGACCTGAGCAACGCAGATATTAATAGGCGCTTTCAGAATGCCTACAGCCGGCCGAAGTGGCCATGCGGTTAAAGGCGCTGCAGTCTGGAACCGCAAGACGGCTACGGTCGCAGGTTCGAATCCTGCCTCGGGCATGGTTGTTTGTGATCTCCTTAGGTTAGTTAGGTTTAACTAGTTCTAAGTTCTAGGGGACTAATGACCTCAGCAGTTGAGTCCGATAGTGCTCAGAGCCATTTGAACCATTTTTGTTTTCATCGCAACAAGGTCGCGCAAACCCGTACAACCTCCCGCGAACCGGCTGCATACAGCTGTGATTCCTGTAATTTTGGAACGTGCGGATGCTCTTGTTCGAGGTGATCGACGGATCACAATCAAACGCTTCGCTGCACAACTGGACGTCTCTGTTGGCAGTGCTAACTCACTCGTCCACCAGTTGCGCTACTCAAAGATGTGTGCCCGCTATGTTCCTCGCTGCCATATAAGACCACAAAAAGCAACAAAGGACCATCTGTGTGGAGTCGCTTGCTCGTTACGAGGCTGATCGTAACAGTTCTTTGCGCAACATCGTAACAGGCGATGAAACATGGCTTCATCACTTCGAACCGAAAACAAAACGGCAATCCACAGAGTGGCACCACACCACCTCTTCTCCCACGAAAAAGTTCAAAGCCGCACCCTCACGGCAAATGTCTTCTGTGATTCTGAAGGGGTTATTCTGTTTGATGTCCTCCCTCACGGTGCAACGATCAACCCGGAAGTGTACAGGTGCTACCCTCAGGAAATTGAAGAAACGACTGCAGCATGTTCGTCGCCACAAAAATGCAAACGAACTTCTCCTTCTCCATGACAACGCAAGGTCTCACACAGGTCTGTGCACCCGAGAGAAGCTCAGAAAACTTCATTGGGCTGTTCCTCGTCCATTCCGGATTTCACGCTTTCCGGCTTCCATCTGTTTGGCCCAACGAAGGATGCACTAAGCGGGAAGCAGTACATGAATGATGGGGAGGTTAGCTGCTGGAGCAAAAAGCTGGCTCCGACGTCGACGAGTAGAATAGTACTACGCGGGTATACAGGCCCGCCCAGTAAGGTGGCGTAATGCCGTCGCAATGAACGGATATTATGCTGAAAAATAGTATTTTTTAGCCAAAAGAGCGAGGAAGAGCACGGTGTGTTGGAAACCTGAATAAAACCAACCTGCTATAAGAAAAAAAAAAAAAAAAAAGTTGCCTTACGTATTGAACGCTCCTCTACATCCATCATCTACACATATTCTCCGCAAGTCACCATAAGCTGCTGGTGGAGTGTACGTTGTTTCACTATTAGTCATCCATTTCCTGCTCTATTCGCAGATGGTGCCCCGTAAGAGCTGTAATTCGTGTTTTGTTGTCTTCGCGATCCTTACGCTAAATGTACGTCGGCTGCAGCAAGCAGAGCCCCTCTGCAGTCAGTCGCAAATGCCAGTTCTCTCTTTTTCTCAAGAGTGTTTCGCGAAAAGTACGGCGTTCTCCCTCCAGGGATTTCCATTTGCGTTCACAAAGGATCTACGTAATGTTCGCGTGTTGATCACACCTGTCGTTAAGCTGCACGCCACTGAATTGCTTCATTGCCCTAATCCGAATTGGTAGAGGTCCCAATAATCAAGCAGTGGTCTAGAATGGGTCGCACTAGTCTTCTACACGCGATCTCCCCTGCTGTTCTCGTTCCCTACTGTCGACCTCATGAGCTCTTCCATTTCATATCTCTTTGCAACATTACGCCTATATATTTAATCGTAATGAGTGTGTCGAGCAACACCAGTACTATATTAGAGGACTGCAAGATTTTTCTCGAATTGATCTGCATTAACTTAAATTTTTCTATATTTAGAGCAAGCTGCCGTTCATCACATCAATGGAAATTGTGTCTGCGTCCTCGTGCCGTCACAGTTACACTCCAGCGTCATCCTATTCCTTACGTATTTGAATGATCTTCCACTTGAAATTCAACAAGCAGAAATGGTGCATTATTTTATAATGAATCTCATTATACAGAACGCAACTAAAGAGACTGTTAATGATGTTCTTCCAGAGATATGTAGGAATATGAAATTTTGAGAACACACATTATGTTCAGTTCTGTGTAACAAATATAATCATGCCACATCTGATGTAGCACACGAACAAGAGTGAGTAAATAGGGTAGAATGGTCCACATCTTTGGGTAGCATTTTTATGAAAACTATAACTGGAATAAGCATACGAGGCCTGTTCAAAAACTTCCGGGATTTTCGTAATTTCCCGCTAATGGTATGTTGGAGCGATATGCAGTTGGCACCCCTGCACACGTCTCTGTTTGATGTGTAACTGCCGGAAGTTTCATTGTTGTATTTCTGTTAGTTATTGTTCAGTGCTGTATTGAGTAGAACGTCGTGTCGCATAGTTTACGAATTTCAATATGGCAGAGTTAGAGGAGCAACGCGTGCACGTTAAATTTTGCATGAAACTCAAATGGTTCAAATGGCTCTGAGCACTATGGGACTTAACATCTGAGGTCATCAGTCCCCTAGACTTAGAACTACTTAAACCTAACTAACCTAAGGACATCACACACATCCATTCCCGAGGCAGGATTCGAACCTGCAACCGCAGCAGTCGCGCGGTTCCGGACCGAAGCGCCTAGAACCGCTTGGCCACCCTGGCCGGCATGAAACTCAAGTAAACGTTTACAGAGACACAGAAAATGATGCAGGAGGCCTGGAGTGATGAATGATGAAGCGGTACTCGGTGTTACGAATGGTTCACACGGTTTAAAGAGGGCAGGACGGAAGTTAAAGATGGCACTCGTTCAGGACGCCCTGCGACGTCTACCTTCGCCTCGCAATTTGTGAAGAGCCTTTGGATCGCGCAAATGAGAGGCCTGGCCCCTGCGGATTTTTTTATTTCTAGAGTTGAAAACCCCGTTGAAATGACGAAGAATTGCAACGATATACGTGATAAAAGAATAGTCGCAATCCAGCAAGAGCCATGCCAAGATTGCTTCCGGAAGTGGAAACGGCGTTGGGAGCGGTGTATCAGTTGTGCAGGGGAGTATTTCGAAAGATACCATGCACAATAACTGAAAGGTAAGGGTAGAAAAATTTTGTGGACGAAGTTCCGGAAGTTTCTGAACAGACCTCATATTACCGAGCTTCTCAAACAATTAAGTTCAGCTACTTTTGCTCTCCACATAGTTTCTAGTCTTGTAAACAAAGGAATCAATGTACGACATACTCTGCATAATTTCACTCAATAATCTCTTAGGGAATAAGCTTCTGGAATAACTCATCACCGGCCGAAGTGGCCGTGAGGTTCTAGGCGCTGCAGTCTGGAACCGCGAGACCGCTACGGTCGCAGGTTCCAATCCTGCCTTGGGCATGGTTGTGTGTGATGTCCTTAGGTTAGTTAGGTTTAAGTAGTTCTAAGTTCTAGGGGACTAATGACCTCAGAAGTTGAGTCCCATAGTGCTCAGAGCCATTTGAACCATTTGAATAACTCATCACTTACAAAAGTACTGACATCCCAAAAGCGAGAAATACGAATAGTATGTGGTGTTCATCCGCGTCCTCTTCGAGGACAAATAGAGCATCACAATTCGAGGAAAACAGTTATGCCCATAATTACAACACTAAATGAGAAAAACGATGTTTATTATCCGTTATTAAAGCTGCCAGATGTCCAGAAAGGAGTTAAATATGCAGCAACAAAAATTCTTGATCATTTGACAAATAACGCAAAATGTCTGACAGGCAGCATAGCAAGTTTTCGGTCTGACCTAAAATCATTTCTCCTGTGCAACTCCTACGACTGATTGGACGAATTTCTATTCAAAAACTGGTGGCCTGTACAAAAATGTGAAATAAAGCTAGTTTTTAAGTGTAGTTGCATCAGTGAGGTCATAGGGGGCTATAGATAATTTCATGGGCATATCTCCAGCGTTTGGATGTCACGAACGCGTAAGCTCCTTTGTACTGTCCCTGCTTTGCAAGACGCGCGAGATGATGCGCACTGTCAATCGTGAGATGAGGAGAGACAGTAGTTAGCAGTGGTGCGCCATGAGTAATAGTACGAGATGGTCCGAATGATAAGGTTGTTGTTATATGCTGAGGAAGTGAAACATGTTGATTTACTGATTAATTATTTGA
Source organism: Schistocerca serialis cubense (assembly GCF_023864345.2). Classification (NCBI taxonomy): domain Eukaryota; kingdom Metazoa; phylum Arthropoda; class Insecta; order Orthoptera; family Acrididae; genus Schistocerca; species Schistocerca serialis. The sequence goes on along the minus strand of NC_064639.1, from coordinate 792,608,910 downwards.
GATGAGGAAAGAGATTTTATCATAACTATTTTGATGAGTAATTTAATATAAGGTAACTGATTTCAAATTTTTTTATTATATTGCGGCAGCTCATTACGGATTCTTGGTATAGACATCCATAGACTTGACTATAGGGAAAGATGAACAGCCATGGATAATCCAAAACTGAATTTGAGGGTAAGAATAACTGTTGAACATTTAATGTCTTTTTTACGACTTACATTTCTGAGATAACAGTTTACGTTCGTCCATTCAAGAACTGCCGTTTTTTGTATGTTAATGTTTTTGGATCGAAGAAAGAGCTAATTTTTCAGTACAGAACTTTTCTAATTAGAAAAATAATTAAATTGGATGTTATAATTTATGATAAGTCGTTGTCTGTGTCCAAAGCTTATGCCAAAATATGAGTTATCACTTTTTATTCAGATTTTTTTATGGAGCAAGTATACTTTGTCTATTTTTTTAAAAAACAGAGAGCGCATTGCAGCAGGTGCATCTCAGTAGTTAATTGTAGCTCAGCAAATGTGACGCGCTTTCAAGACAAGAGCAATGTCACTGTGTTTGAATTGTGCAACAGATCAGCCAAAAAAGGGATAATATATTTTTTCCAGAGCCAGTTTAAAAGTTTAATGATACGCATTGTTGAAGTCAGACAGTACTCCTCCTATTACGAATGTTTAAACAGATAGGGAACCGGATAGGCACTCTCAAGTTAGTTTTCACAGTCAGATTTTGCAACACATTCTCGCAGACGAATTCTTATGTGGAAAGTTTAGTTTACATAAATTTACCCAAAATTTAACGAATGACATTATTTTCATTATCATAACTTCCAGGGGCTACAAGTTAATATGTTCCTAAAATGAAATTTTCGCTCTACAGCGGAGTGTGCGCTGATATGAAACTTCCTGGCAGATTAAAACTGCGTGCCGGACCGAGACTCGAACTCGGGACCTTTGCCTTTCGCGGGCAAGTGCTCTACCAACTGACGTACACAAGCACGACTCACAACCCGTCCTCACAGCTTTAATTCCGCCAGTACCTCGTCTCCTACCTTCCAAACCTCACAAAAACTCTCCTCCAAACCTTGGAGAACTAGCATTCCTGGAAGAAATGATATGTTCATTTGTGTTAAATTAATCACGTCGTGCAAACTGACTCGTTCCGCATCGTTTCGATGAAGGAATCGTTCAAATGATGTACGAAACGTGTAACTAAGAAATTATAAGTTGCAGACTGCTGCCCTCCCCATCTGCCAGATTGCTTACGTGGACAGAGAACAAAAGCTGTCCCATCCTTCTTACTTGGAGCAATCCTGACAATAACGTTGTCCCTGATGGGCACCCGCCGTTAGGAAGTTTTCGAGACACTCATACATCTGAAAACCTGTTCCGTATGTTAGGACCTTCGTTATTAGTCTGCGGTGGGGAACTGTGTCAAACACTTTCCGGAAGCGTAGGAATATGGATTTCACCTGTTCCCCTTCACATACTTCCGAAGTTTACGACATCACACAAAACGGACCCTTCCAGCGATGACAGTTTTCTGTGGTGTTATAGACACACGGTTGTTAACGTGTTGCGCGGGTTTAGCCGAGCGGTCTAAGGGGCTGCAGTCATGGACTGTGCGGCTGGTCCCGGCGGAGGTTCGAGTCCTCCGTCGCGCATGGATGTGTGTGATATCCTTAGGTTAAATAGGTTTAAGTTGCTCTCAGTTCTAGGGGACTTATGACGTCGGAAGTTAAGTTCTATAGTGCTCAGAGCCATTTGAACCATTGGAATATCAGGTGAAGAAAGAGAGTTTCAGCGGTTGCACGCTCGAAAGCCTATGGATGATACATTGCGTCGTGAAAATCTGAAGATGTGATAACGCTTCTGATATTACTGAAGCTATGACCATTTCCGTACTGAATGGCGTTCATAAACGATGCAAGAGGGTTTAATTAAATAGAAAGGACCAATATTAATGAATAAATGCAATAATTTTACTAGCTGTGTGACCGGTTACGAAGTCTCGTAACCGGTTGGCCCAGACTAGTATTAAGACGCAATCTGACTACATAAAATAAAAATAAAGAATGACAAGGTATTTCCATTAACACAATTGCTTAATTAAGTCCCCTGCAACCATAAAAGCTACGAAACAACAAAGCACAAGTGTAACTGTTCTGTGTGTGGTAGTGTGGCTCAACGTACAGGTATCTGGCTCGGTTCTTTCTCAATACGACAAAATATTTTAAACACCATTTACAATGAACTAATTGAAAAACCAGAATTACAAGTCTGATAAATGAACACGATCCAGATGCTTTGTTGACTGTACCTGTGAACAAGAGGGATTGTTATTAAAGAAAACTGTAATACCTTTTTACCTCATTATATATTGACGAAAATATTCCATTACACCAGCATCATAAATCAAAAGCCCATCTCCTTTCTCAAATATGTTCTGACAATGGCATCTTCTTCCATCTATACATTACCGAACAGTACAACATTTCAGTCAACACATCGTCTACTCTCTCGCCCAACAGAACAACGACTGCTCTCGACATCCTCTGAACTACTACTGCGCCCAGTGGAGGCGGCGGAATAATAATCTTTGGCTCAATCTCTGGCGCTGTGACTCAGTGCAGCCAGCTTTCAACGACTTACGATAATTTGATGCAGACATTCACGGCTTGTAATGAGGTTACCTCGGCCGCCAGCTCTGTCTCCCAACCTGACACTCCTTTTCCAAAGGCACCATTACCCAAGTTAAGAGCAGCCGAGCAGCTACAGGCAGCAGTCGGTAACTGACTTCCGAGAGGATGCGGTCGTGCGGGCGCAAGCGGCCGCGCTCGCTATCTGTAGCGCTACACTCACTCCGTCTATAAAGGCCAATCTAATTTCCGCCGGTCCTCGCCGGCCTCGGTGTTCCAGCAGGTGCGTCCCTTGGGGATCGAGGAGAGGGGAGGCGAAGTGAGCGACGATGCCGCTAGCCTTCCCGGTAGGTCTCTCCCTTTAAGGGCACCCTGTCCAAATCGAGGCCAGAGTCGCTTTTCTCAGAAGCCTGGCGAAACCTCGCAAAGAAGGGCTGAGGGACGTTATCGACGAATCGATTACTCGCCCACCGCTGACAGCGTGGTGAAGAGGCTAATAACACGGTGTCTTCTCGGTAGAGGCGACAGGATCACAATGCCACCGGTGGCATATCGGAGATTAGTTGAGTAAGCTGTTTGAATTTTAGAGTACGTATTAATCACGGTGATAGAGATATGTTCGTTTATAAAAACAAAACTTTCGAAGTCAGCCAGATCTACAAATAAACTGTTAAAAATGAATTTGTACCACACACATGACTTTTTTTTATTTTACGGAAACCAATTTCTCAATGCTCTTTTGACCGCAAGAATTAGCATGCACAACCACCTGTATAACTGAGGTAAAAGTAAACCACTGTTGGTGTATCTTTCTACAGCGTGCTGTATCTCCAGTTGTGATGTTTCCGTCAGAAACCACTCGTTCTTTCGCGGGTATATTTGTTAAAAGTTATTGCACCGAGTGAAGTAGCTTTTAGCGCGGCCGGCTACGGTAGCCGAGCGGTTCTAGGTGCTTCAGTCCGGAGTCGCGCGACTGCTACGGTATGAGGTTCGAATCCTGCCTCGGGCATTGATGTGTGTGATGTTCTTAGGTTAGTTAGGTTTAAGTAGTTCTAAGTTCTAGGGAACTGATGACCTCAGATGTTAAGTCCCATAGTGCTCAAAAACATTTGAACCATTTGAACCTTTAGCACGAGACAGCGAGTCGTTTAAAAGTAGGATACAAAACTATCTACCGATGCCTGGGCAGCAGTATGTAAGAGTTTAAAATTTTCAGCAACAATTTTGTGTTCGAATTGGTCGCCTCAACTGCACTGGTGGTCAACTGTAAGTGAATTAAAGCCTAATATGTGTGTTTCATGAAGATGTGTGTGTTTCCTATATGTGTTCGTTTTAATGTCGTAGCAGTCGATGCAAAGTAATACAGTCGTACAGCGGCGAGAAGGCGATTTACGGCAAAGCAGAAACCAGGGCAGCACGGAGAAAACAAAAAATGGCTCTGAGCACTATGGGACTTAACATCTATGGTCATCAGTCCCCTAGAACTTAGAACTACTTAAACCTAACTAACCTAAGGACATCACACACATCCCTGCCTGAGGCAGGATTCGAACCTGCGACAGCAGCGGTCACGCGGTTCCAGACTGAAGCGCCTAGAACCGCACGGCCACACCGGCCGGCCCGGAGAAAACAACCGTGCAACTGTCCACATCAGCATCGACAGTCGGCTGCAAATAATAATAACTGGTAAGCATTCTAGGTTATGTGAAATAGTGAATACTCTTTTTCAAAAACTTTCTCCTCGTGTTACGTGTCCTTAAGATATCGCATTCAGTTGCTGAGAAGTGCTGATTGTTGGTTGCCCCTGCATTGTACTTGTGACTTCTGTTCTGAAAGTAAACTTAAATCTTAGTGAAATGCTGAGTTTTAGTAATGAAAATGAATGTAATTAAATGCCAAAAGAAACTGTGTACTCAGTGATAACTGTTTCACTGAAACTCAATAATGAAGTACGTTATGAATGTTACGAACATGAATTGCAATGTCTGACTTGAAATATCCACAAAACAAAATACTGCTCAACACAGAAGAAAATAACTGTTTAAGGTTACCTACTCTGTTCACTGCAAATTAAGCTGCTTACTTAGCACAACACCGAACATTCTGACTACGTACTGTTTGCTCATAAGAATGCAAAGTGAAATCTGCCCTAAAAGAAAAGTAATTTACCTCATGCTCAGGATGCTGTTTTGTGTCTGCTGTACTGAAATTCTCGAAAGCAAATTGAAATCAGCAAATTCAGCAGCTAAAGAAAAATAAGGTACTAGCTACTAAATTTTTCTTTGCTTGCCCGAAACAAACTGTGGCAGCGTGTGGCGTAATGCGCAATGCACAGACGACAAAAATATTTAAAACTTTACTAAGAATGAGGGAGGAGGTGGGTTTTACTTAAAAAAAAGCGTTCTTGAAACACTGAATTCTAATTATTGTCAAAAAAGACTGTTCAATATAAGATTACTCTAACAATTACAAAATTCTCTCATTATAAAAAATTACAAATATTTAAACCAATTGCTTTATTTGGGACACAAAGTAAACAAAGAAATCAAATTAATACTAAACATGAATAATATAAGTTATCTAAGGGAGAAAGATTTCCGTCAGTTAATAGTTCTGACAAACAAAATTTCGTTCCCTGCATTGGTTACCTTAAAATATTCTTCCAAAAATCTTCTCCGTCATAAATTCAAGAAAATATCCTTACAGATAAGTTTTCGCCTCCATAATAAAGCATTCCAGATAACTCCTCCCAGATACACAAATATCAGATCTCCTTCTCTAAAACTCAATTTATCGCTACTAAGGCTCTAATAAGAATGCCCTAACGCTGCACAACTGGCTGGCGAACCAAGAGATTCAAGGATCTCATTCACTAGTCGTGCAGCGCACTCATGAATTTTTGTCACAGTACAGTACGAAATATTTACAATGGCAGAAAACATATGAAAACGTTACGAACTTGATTGTTAAAAACTGAAGGGAACGCTGTCCATTTGCTTGGAAAATGGTTCCGAATGAAATTAACACAGGTCTTATGGTCAGTACCTGCTTGGGAGATGGGCAGCTCCGTTTTGGCTTGAGAGTCAACCGTTCAAAAGTGGTAGTGGGCAGTCGGGAGCTGGCTGCAATGGTATGATGAATTCATTATTATTCATCCGGTAACTCAGGTGCGACGCGTGACTTAATGATTAGCAAAGAGTCTATCAGTATGTGGCCAATGTTAAGGATTTGCTATGAGAGAGATTATTTACGCGAATAAGTATCGGAGATTTGAGTGTCGAGATCTGAATATATTACAAGTTAATTTGAGGGTAATTTATTGCGATTTAGTTCACCAGTACTGGAAGAATTGCAAGTGCTGTTGGCCTTGGCCTTTTGAGTGTTGGAGGAGGTTTGAATGCATTTCTTTGATGTCACTGGTTTAGATCGGAAATACAGTGTTCGGAAGTAATAAAAGTAATGTCTCTGTCTAGCTCGCTCGAAGTTAGTTAATTTTGCGACTCATTTTGAAGGTTTAATTTCGTCTTCTCTGGAACTGAACAGATAGCCACGGAACCATTTGACTGAGAAAACCTGATCCGTCCACTGTGTGAACGGAAAGCTACGAGTGGCTAGACGTAACGTCTTTAGTTTTCGCGGATTATTGGTCCAACGCCTTAAGTAATTCTGTAGCCTAACCTGATAAACGTCAGCGTTTAAGCGGCAGTGGTCCTTATTGGTTTACTTTTGATATTTAGTCCGCTTGTCAGGCTGATACCAGCCCTCGTAACATATCATCGTACGACAGTACTGAGAAAGAGAAATAAAATATTGTTGTTCGAAGTTAAAGAAAAGTATATCTTGACTTATCAATACGTTGAAACCCACGTACTATCATTTGATGCTAAGGAAGAAAAAAAGATGAAATAAAGTAATTATTTTAATAAAGAATAACGACGAAATCAGAGACGTTTGACAAAAGAGATACAAGCTTTAAAGCTTGTGGAAAAATCAAAGGTATTAAAACGTGGTTATTAGTTGTGAAAACAATAAAGTTGCCTAAACTAGTATAAAAAGAAGCATAATATCACTCGGATGGAAGGAACAGAAATAATTTGCACATTATGAAAACAAAATAAGATATTGAATAGTTAATATTACCAACTATTTTGTAATTGTAACAAAGAAAGAGATTATCGATAGTCAGTCTGGCAAAGATTATATTGTTTGCGTGTAATTACGTTCATCGCTGACTTTAGAGCAAAGATTTTTCCTCTTTAAACGATAATTTTTAGCATTGATGTGCTGTAGGAAAATTGGAATAAAAATAATTTTGAAGAGCATTACTTTAATGGTACATGATTATGTGAGTACTCATTCCACGAGTCGGAAAGTTACATGAAATGAGACACAAGGAAACTAAAGACAAGTGCTACTAGTGGTCATTGTTTTATATCAATGGGAAAAGCTGAACATTTGCGCCGAAGCGGAATTCCAATGCCGGAACTGGAATCCCGGTTCACCACAAATTTTCAACTTGCCCCATTGATATAAATCAGTACCCACTGGCAGCTAATGGCTTTAATTCCTTTGTGCCTTGATTCATAGCAGCTGTAGGATCAAAGTGGTGTCTGTTCTTTAGGACATGTCGGAAACATAGTATTCCTTATTAAGTTGTTTAGTCCCAAGAAGGATTTTGTGTAGGAAACTAATATTTAGACGAATGAATGTTATCGTACCGATAAGTTTTATTAACAAATTAACGTTGTCGTCAAGTTCGTATTTTGTTTTTATTTGTTTGGAAGATATGATTCTATGAGAGGTATTCCGCACGGCATTCTGGTTACAAGTAACAAGAATATTAGCGAGCCGATTACGTTATCATGTGAATGCTAATATCATTAAAAACTATTACGAAATTATTATTAGATAAACTATGTATGTGTTGAAACAATACATGCGTAACTTACCTGGGAGTTAAACATAGAAGAGGCTAAAGTCAAAGTAACCACGTTTTTCGAAATAGTTGAACTGTAGGAGCGATCGCATGGCAACGTTCTGCGATCTTCTATCATAAAAGAAGTCAATATAGGGTTAGCGTTTCGCTCTTAGAGAAATAATATGAGCATTCGATAAATCTGAAGTTGGTGCGATTAATAGCGATATGCAACATTGTAAGATTGCAGCTGCCTCAGTTAACACAAGCCGCGCGGTATTACCCGAGCGGTCTTAGGCGCTGCAGTCATGGCCTGTGCGGATGATCCCGGCGAAGGTTCGAGTCCTCCCTCGGGCATGCGTTTCTGTGTTTGTCCTTAGGATAAGTTAGGTTAAGTAGTGTGTAAGCTTAGGGACTGATGACCTTAGCAGTTAAGTCCCATATGATTTCACACACATTTGAACATTTTTGAGTCAACACAATCTTGAAGTCGAATGATTTTATTTTAACACGACGTCTTGTAAAGCTCTATTTACTGTGATTAACACTGGTTTACTCGCGTGAGTGAAACGGCGTGACGTGAGTAATCCAAGACAACAGTGATGATGTGTGCCGAAGTGTCACATCCGACGTAGGCGATTTGCTGATTAGACTGTGCATCGTAAATGTGGAAGTCCTTTCTTAAAATAGTGTCGGTTCTAGGCGCTCAGTCCGGAACCGCGTGGCTGCTACGGTCGTAGGTTCGAATCCTGCCTCGGCTATGGATGTGTGTGATGTCCTTAGGTTAGTTAGGTTTAAGTAGTTCTAAGTTCTAGGGGACTGATGACCACAGATGTTAAGTCCCATAGTGCGCAGAGCCATTTTTTTAAAAACAGTGTTTGTGATGCAGTTAGTGAATACAGTTTCGTGTTTCACTCGGACGAAGTGTTACCTGAGAAAAACGGATGCCCACCATAATACGATACACATGACTGTTCATGGTTGCGTATTAAAGTACTGATCCTATAACAAATAAAACAAAGAATAGCAGGTGTTTAGTATGACTCATCAACAAGGCCAGTGACCAAAAGACGTACAGTAATATTTACCAGACGTCCGAGTACAGTGTTGTTCACACGGCTAGCGATACACTCGCTTATCCAAAAGTGGCTCAGTGGAATAGGCAGCAGGGGTTGCCGTAACAGGTGATCCACGTGGGAACCCAAGTTGAGAGAAAAAAGCTCTGGTCATAACGTATGTAGTAGCCTCAGGCTCCGAACAGCTAACGACATGAATATAACCATGTTAAAAATATTAACAATTCAATAACCCAAAACGTCTTAGTAATCATTGAAGGACTTCACAGTGGTATGTAAATCAATAATAAATACAATTTACTAATAAATGGGGTATATTTGCGAATATGACCACCTATGAGAATTTACGACGACGCGCGTAGTTTAGTCGCCTGCACGGTAGCTCAGTGTGTTCGGTCAGAGGGCTGCTCGCTCTCTGTAATAAAAAAACTCAGTAAAGAAATCAACGATCAACTTGAACGGATGTCTTGTGACGTCCGCCCAGACCAAATGCAACGAACAATACCGAACAAAATGAAACAAAAAAAAGTTCAGAGTTACAGCGATATCCACCTTAGATTCAGAGAAGAGGTGGTCTCCAAAGGTATCTGACGTACGACGCAATGCTGTCGTTCTTGGGCCTTCACAGTCGGTAGAATTATTAATTAAATTGTTCAGCTTTAGACAGTTAGATCTTTAAATACGTAGGAATAAAGGGTGATATTTTAATTATATTACGACGCCGGTTCCGTATATTTCGTGATTATTCTATAAGACTGAACTACCTTCAGCTAGAAACACGGCTAAATAAAAGCGTGTTATATTCAAAAGTGGCTGGGAAAAATTAGCAAAGAAATTGAAGATGATTTTAAATAGTATTACTGTAAGATTAAACTGGTGTAACACAAGCAGAGAATTAAGATTAATACAGTGAGGGATAGAAATAAGAAACTGCTATTTGACATACGTAAGTGACAGATGCAAATAATGTATTAAAATTTTGTACAATGGCCCTGAATTTGAAAGTTTTGATGACTATGTTAAAGAGGAAAAACTCATTGAGGAAAACAATGAGAGACCACTGATAAAAAAAACGGAAGAGTTGCTCCTTGCAGTAAATAGGTTAAAGTGAAATAAAGCATCGGTTGCAGATGATATCCCTGCAGAGCTCCTACGAGACCGTGATGTCGACATGAGAGAGTAATTTGTTTATTGCGGTATCTAATTGCTATCGTTAGTCTATCATACATCGTGACTTCTAAAAAACTAGAACTATTGCATTGGCCAAGAGAATTTCACAATTTATGTAACACTAGTCCATCTCTTAATGCATATGCAGCACACATGTAAGTGTTAGTAGTTAAAGAGAGGAAAAAAAAATTACACTCGAACTTAGCCAATGATCAGTTTGGCTTCTGATCAGGGAAAGGAACGAGAGAAGCAATATTTGGAAAGAAGATTAGAAGTAAACAGAATAAACATAGTTAGCGTTTACTGGCTTCGAAAAAGCATTTGATATTGTAGATTATTATTTAAAGCAATGCACAAAATAGGACTTGGCGATTAACTTCGACCACATACAAATGTCAAAGTACTGAAATGGATAGCAATAGTAGTAAGAAAGAAGCATAAATCAGAATAGGAGTAGCCGGCCGGAGTGGCCGAGCGGTTCTAGGCGCTACAGTCTGGACCTGTCCCCGCTACGGTCGCAGGTTCGAATCCTGCCTCGGGCATGGATGTGTGTGACGTCCTTAGGTTAGTTAGGTTTAAGTAGTTCTAAGTTCTAGGGGACTGATGACCTCACGAGTTACGTCCCATAGTTCTCAGAGCCATTTGAACCATTTAGAATGCGAGTAAACCAAAGGTGCCTCTATTATGTTACTTATTCAATGTGTTCGTCGAGGAGCCAATAAGAACAACGAAAGGAAATACTAATGGCAGCAAAATTAATGATATTCATGTTCACTACATCAGATTTGCCGATGACATTACAGTTGTGGCATACCCACAGAGAGAACTAATTAACGTGCTTAAGGTCTTAAATCAAGACACAACAAAATTAAAAACGTATACCAAGAAAACAAAAGTCATGGTGATACAGAAGGAAGGAGGTGGAGATAAGGACACACACAAAAATAGGCGGTGAGCAACTCGAGGAAGCAACCAAATTTCGCTATCCCGGTATCACTGTGAAGGGAAACCATAGATTTCTCAAAAAAATCAAGGGAAGAATGATATCAGCTAATGGTGGCTTCCAAAATAAGAAGAGCCTTCTACTGAACAAGCACATCAACTTCATTACTAAGAAAATATTTGTAAAGACCTTTGTATGGAGAATCGCAACATATGGATGTGGAGCCTGGGTATTAGCAAAGCTGGAGAAAGTTAGCCTAGAAGCTACGGAAATGTGATTTTGGAGAAGAATTACAACAACTGGATGGACTGACAGAGAAAAATAGGCCAGGTGCGCAGGTGCGAGTGGGACTCGCACTATGAACTTTCCGTAGAAACTTAGATATGTAGTCTGGTCATACATTGCGACAATCGAGAATCTTGTCGATTTTTGCTTGTTTCCGACATTGATATTGGCAAGATATCGATCCCGGGAATTCCAAGACTTCCGAGAAGGTTTTAAGTCTGAAGTCAGTTAACAAATGGCAAAAGGAATGTTTTTTCGTGTGATATAATTACAAATTAACGATTTTCGGATTTTCTCCTTTAGATATGCTGTGAAACTTTGCTTCTTGCCAAATTTCATGATTTTAGGTCAACGGGATGATGAGTAATTTTCCAAGTACTAAAATTTGTGACGTAAATGGCCATATATTGTGACTGCATTGACTTAGAAGCGTGCATTTATTACTCCACATAGGGACTGTGGACCTTAGTATGTGACACAAATTTCAAGTTGATACCTCAGCCCGTTCCTGAGAAAAATGGTTTTTAACATTGGGACAGACAGAAAGAAGGACAACGAAGTGATCCTACAAGCGTTCCGTTTTTACCGATTGAGGTACGGAACCCTAAAAACGAATGAGATAGTTCTATAAGAAACAGGAGAGAAGAAAGACTTACTGAAAAATTGTAGGCCAACACAAAGCAAAACTCACCCGAAAATTCGCTGGGCATCATATTCTTTTAAAAACATTTTAGAAGGCAAGAACAACGATCAAAACGAAGGGACGACCGGAGCATCCTATTTAAAATATATGATCAGTGAGATTGGATGTTCGTCATATATGAACATGGAGAACACGGCTCAATGGAGGAGGTTGTGGCCGCAAGGAGGAGACCTTTTGAAAGGTAAAAAGAATTATATAAAAGTTTTCTTTTAACTGTGGTAGAATACCCGCTTATGCAAATGGAATCACTCTCCTAAAAAGTATGAGAGTCGTAACAGGTCACGAAGCCACGAGACAGAGGCCGCGCGATAGGTCACGAGCAACAGAGCACCGCTACAGACTCAGCCAAATGTGGGGACGGGTACATGAAATAATATAGACTACCGGTCGGCGGAGAGTAAGTAACAGTATCACCGATGGAGGGTGTACTAGGGAATGATAAAAACAGAGTGTAAAGTCGCTAGGTACAAAGTGCTTTATGTAAATGTGGCATCCACCAAACAGGGACAGAACTGTAGCTGTAATGTTGCAGAATCCTGAACGGGATAATGCGTCTTGTGTACACTGCTTCGCCAGTGAAAATGTTTCGAAAGATCGGTTCAATATTAGATCATCCTCGCACTGGCACTTCATAGAAAGACGGGTTGTCAGCACTCAAAGCTGGCCGCCGAATTGGCGTACACAACAGAGACGTCATTCGAACTCCCATCCGTTACCGTGAGACGTCAAACATTGAAGAGATGGATCTTACTGGGCGCCCGCGTTCGACACTACCAACTTACGAGATGTGGCTCGTAGGTACCCCGTGTGCACCCAGCAAAACTTTTCGGTGAGAACTTGAAGAGCTGTGTCGACGCAGACAGCACATAATCTTCTCCATGCGATATCTTGGACGTCCAGGCATCCATTACGAACAACAGTACAACACCACGCCCAGACCTCACCGGCATCATAGTGCGCGAGAAAATGTACAGGGGATCGCTTCGAATGAAACATAGATCAGTGGCATCGGTTCTCTTCCTCGTGGGATGCCGGATATGTCTGACTCCCGCTGATTGGCCGTCGGAAGAGTGGAGGCGGCCAGGTACCATATCATATCTCAGGCTTGCAGTCCCAAGGATTCACCATGCAGGGCAGTCATGATTTGATCCTGTATAACGCATGAATATCGAACGCCTCTCTTCGCTGCTCGAGGGTAATGTGTGGGCTGTGTGGTATCGGGACAAAAGCATCCAGTCCTGCAGTCATTTTTTCGGCGATACGTTCGCTCTAATCGTGAACACCTTCCTCCAGAAAGCAGAAATTAACTGATTGTTATTGCCTGTGGTATCTGCTGTCATAAACCTGATTGACCATAATCGGTGTCAGCCGAATCATGCAGAGAGTAGTCGCAGAAAAACTACTCACGAACCTTGTACTCCACAGGCGTTTTATAATTCACGGATTGGAGCAAACTGAATTTAATGTTACCCCACAAAAAACGTTGATTTCATAGATAAGCACTTGCAATCAGACTACCTTCTTTTTAGTTACTGCTTTGATGCTGTGACATGCAAATGATTAGTTTTTCAGAGCATTCACACAAAGCTGGCGCTGGTGGCGACACATACAACGTGCTGACATGAGGAAAGTTTCCAACCGATTTCTCATACACAAACAACAGTTGACCGGCGTTGCTTGGTGAAACGCTGTTGTGATGCCTCGTGTAAGGAGGAGAAATGCGTACCATCACGTTTCCGACTTTGATAAAGGTCGGATTGTAGCCTATCGCGATTGCGGTTTATCGTATCGCGACATTGCTGTTCGCGTTGGTCGAGATCCAATGACTGTTAGCAGAATATGGGTTCAGGAGGGTAATACGGAAAGCCATGCTGGATGCCAACGACCTCGTATCACTAGCAGTCGAGATGACAGGCATCTTATCCGCATGGCTGTAACGGATCGTGCAGCCACGTCTCGATCCCTGAGTCAACAGATGGGGACGTTTGCAAGACAACAACCATCTGCACGAACAGTTCGACGACGTTTGCAGCAGCATGGACTATCAGCTCGGAGACCATGGCTGCGGTTATCCTTGACGCTGCATCACAGACAGGAGCGCATCCGATGGTCTACTCAACGACGAACCTGTGTGCACGAATGACAAAACGTCATTTTTTCGGATGAATCCAGGTTCTGTTTACAGCATCATGATGGTTGCATCCGTGTTTGGTGACATCGCTGTGAACGCACATTGGAAGCGTGTATTCGTCCTGTACGGGTCTTTCTGGATACAGAAAATGTTCGACTGCTGCCCTGGCCAGCACATTCTCCAGATCTCTCACCAATTGAAAACGTCTGGTCAATAGTGGCCGAGCAACTGGCTCGTCACAATACGCCAGTCACTACTCACTACTCTTGATGAACTGTGTTATCGTGCTGAAGCTGCATGGACAGCTGTACCTGTACACGCAATCCAAGTTCTGTTTGACTCAATGCCCAGACGTATCAAGACCGTTATTACGGCCAGAGGCGGTTGTCCTGGGTATTGATTTCTCAGGATCTATGCACCCAAATAGCGCGAAAATGTAATCACTTGTCAGTTCTAGTACAATATATTTGTCCAATGAATACCCGGTTATCATCTGCATTTCTTCTTGGTGTAGCAATTTTAATGGCGAGTAGTGTAGTACGGTACGTTTATTCCTTCATTCCATGCTCCCCTTTAGTCTAAGCGATACTCAAAGTGTGCCTCGTGGAGCTCTGGGGTTCCGCAGTGCCTCTGGAAGGGCTCCGCTGACTACAGTACAAAGAACAAAACACGTCAAGTCTTGTCACACACTGAGAAAATCTTGGTCTTATAAAAGTCTAAGTGCGTACTAACCAAAAATGAGGCGAGAAGGAGCATAATAAATCTACAATAATGTTACGTTCAAAAACTACAAAAACCACTGTGCCGGTATGTGGCAACTTAATACACGTCAATACACGAGCACGCAGCAGCCGTGCTAATACTGCCCCCCCCCCCCCCCCTCCTCTCTCACACACACATGGTGAACACTGCACTACGCTTTCTCCATCTCTCTCTCTCTCACCCACAAATACCTGAAACCACCGCAAAGGATTTCATAGCTTCGCTATCTAAGCTTCACCGCTTCGCTATCTGTGCTTCACCGCCTGTATAAACTCACACCGCAGTGCACAGAGTACAATTCCTACTAGAGTTTGCGTGCGATGCGCAGTCCAGTGTGGCGTGCCGAATCCGTACACCGCTCTCGGACTGCATATTCAATTCGTGTCTTCTAATTGACTGCAGTTGTAAATTTCAATATCTTGTGGTCATATTATTGTATGTATGTCATATTACAAAATTTAACTGTTGATTTTCAAAGATAGAATGGACCGTTGTCTGTAAGGTGTTCCAAAACGCCTTGCATCAAAAGTTAAACGTGATGTACTGGAAGATGCAGCATTGAGGTTTTTTGTTCAAGACTATGAGATCCAAGAAGGTGACGTAAAGACATCAAGAGCCATGGTTTGCAGTAGGGAATTTAACGACTCACTAAAGGTGAAAAAAAGGCACATTGATGAATCTTACACCAATCTCGAATTTCTTTTATTCTAATGGCTCACTCCTCTCCATGTTATACAGCAGACTTGTTCTGATTAGTTACTTGGTACCTGCTAACATCTTCTGACATTACGAAGATACGAATGGTGAATTTTTATACGTAAGAAATGTACCGGTAAATGTACAAAATATCAAAACGTGCGACGAAAAGTCAGACACAAAACAAAGTAAAATGAAAATAGTAAAAAACTCTGAAATTGCGCGTGCAATTAGCTCTCATAATGGTAATTTACAATAAAATGAAATAATAATGGTACAAACAGACTCTATAGGATAATTGTATAGAATCCCTATGCTAATGGATTATTCTTCTACTCGCTGACGAAAGAAACTAACAAGATCGGCGTTATTACTCAATCTCTGTTCTAGTCTCGAAGCTAACACCCGCTACGGCGGGCATTACGCATTGTAATTTGTAAATTTTAAATAATATATGATAATTTATGCTGACTGTGTATTTTTTCCTTCGTATGCCGAGTGACCTTCATGCAGAAATAAAAATATTATTTGTGAGGTTTTCAGCACGCTGGATAAACGACAAGAACGAACGGTCGAACAATCGACCATTCTTGGCAGACATCTTGCGTAGGAAAAAATTCATTATAAATTTCATTGCGTTCCGTCATCAACGGACCCTTTAAAAGACTTGCACCATAATTATTGCGGAAAAGAAAGTGAATATACCATTTTATGTTGTACAAAAGTGAAAACTAAGAAGATTCCATTAAGTTCAGATATTGGCCGCTTCTTGGCAAGACGAAGATTATCACGTTAAGAAAAAAGGGAAATACTTTCTTTCAGTACAAGGTTTGTTTTAATTAAATTTCACAACAGTAAAGATATACTGCAGCAATATTTTAATGTGATAACACGAAATACAATCCCTGAGACAAGGCTTATGTTTTTTTGTCAGTATGAAAGCTCCACGTAGACCTGCGTTTTAACAAATGCTAAAAGCGCATCACGCAAGGCGGTGAGTCGCGCGCTGTTGAATAATCAAGAGTTCAGAGAACTATTTTACAAAAGTATAGATTCAGGTCCCACATATTTTCGAGATTCTTTCTTGTGTCCGCTCCGCCAAATAAGTGCTCTGTTCACGCTCTTGCCGGGCGTGAATATCAGTAAAGTTAGGCGGTAGGATCTTAAACTCTTTTCGTCACCTTCATTGAGTACACGGTAAGTATACTTGAGACGGTGTTCAGACTGAGTGGTAGCGGCACAGGAAGATTATTGAGAAATCACACAAGCTATGAAGTATGCAACCCCAAATGTAAATGAAAATCCGCGGAGGCATTGTATTTGGTCAGGCAACGCACTGTACCAGCGGGCGAAACACACACTATCGCTGAGAATTTAATAAAACCTTGTGTCGTAGACATAGCACAATGAATGCTCGATAAAAAGCCTGCAATGCATCTTTGTACAGTGCCGCTTTCGAACGACACTGTTTCGCATCGAATTAACAATTTTGCAGGCTATGTTAGACAGGAACTAGTTGGTCGCCCTCAACGCAACTAATTCTTCGTGCGGATGGATGCGTGTACCAATGTTTCTAGACCGGCAATCTTGCTGATAACTGTAGACTATGCATAGAAACATGCACTGCTTATGTGTGCATTTTTACAAACTACTATACCAGTAAAGAAATTTTTAACACGATAAACAATTTTTTTTAAATAAACCATCTTGACTGAAATATTTAGAGCGATATTTGCGCAAATGGAACCAACGTAATTAATGGTAAAACAGGAGGAGCGGTAGCACTAGTAAAAAGTAAAGAGCCAAAATGCAATTTCAGCTATTATATCAGGCATAGACAAGCATTCGCGATGAAGAAGATATCGCCAAGTGTTAAAACGGTCTCGGGGAAGCAGTAAAAATAATCAATTACGTTAAATCACGTGCTTTTGAATACTGATTGTTTTCAATATCGTGTGAATATTACTGGCGCAGACATAAAACACTACTGCTCCACACCGAGGTTATACGGTTATGTTAGCGTAAAACCTTGACATGATTATGCGAACTATTAGCTGAATTACGAAATTTAAGACTGACTGCTTTTTTAAATTAAAAGACTGTTGGAGCGACGTGACTTGGTTCTCCACACTACCTCTTTGCCAAATATATTTGGAAAAATGAATGAAATAAATCTATCTTTATAAGGAAAATGAGAGGACAGCTTTAAGTACTAGCAGCAACTTAATTGCCTTAAAAAGTTAGATTTTTGGATTGTGTTCGCAGGAGAGAACTAAAAAGCTTTTTCAAAAAACAAAAAAAAAAAAAAATAAAAAAAATGGTTCAAATGGCTCTGAGCACTATGGGACTTAACTTCTGAGGTGATCAGTCCCCTAGAACTTAGAAATACTTAAAACTAACTAACATAAGGACATCACACACATCCATGCCCGAGGCAGGATTCGAACCTGTGACCCTAGTGGTCGCGCGGTTCCAGACTGAAGCGCCTAGAACCGCTCGGCCACACCGGTCGGCTAAAAAGCTTTTTAACATTGAATGTTTTCGTTGGTGAGACATTAGAATTACCAAATGAATATTTGAAGAACTGGACCATTGTCTTCTCATACGCACACGTCTTTTGGGGCGATTTCCCGAACACAATACAGAACTGAAATTGAATTCATGGGTTCCAAATCCTTTTGTAGCGAATTTGCAGAAGACAAAAAATATGTCAAACGAAATCTATGAATTGTTTTTAGAAATGACATCCGAGTTAAGCATGGAATAATTGTTCGGAAGAATGTCACTTGATCATTTTTGGTACAGGATTCGTGACGAATATCCAGAGCTTGCCACACAGGCTCTGAGGTTCTCCCGTTCGCAGTAACGTATTTGTATGAAACGGGATTCTCAGCATGTGCAACTACAAAGACATAATTAAGCAACAGATTGAAAGCTGAACCTGACAGCTCTCTCCTCCCAAGCCATCAAACACTTGGACAAAAATTTGAAAACATAACTTCATTATCTCCCATTAAACGGAATCAATTTTATCAATTTACAGTGAAATCAGTACAGTGTCATTTTTTGTATTGTATTATTGTGTGTTGTTTTGTATATGACTGTAGAAGTCTATAGTATACAATGTACTTAATTCTGTATGATTTTCATTAAATGATGATAACTAAAGAATGAACATAAAACCAGAAGTAGCTACTTATTTAGAGGCTCCGTAAAATATTTTGTATTTCAAAGATTGAGAACACCTGCTCTATACTGTTAGGACATTGGATGTATGTTTCTTTAATCAGCAATTGTATACACGCACGTTACGTATGAAGAGGCCGCGCGCAGAATTGGGGGAGGGGTTGGTGTTTGGTTTCTATTTGAACTAGGAACATGAGGTAAAAAGTTTTTAGTTTAGCCCGAACCAGCGGCCATCTGTGTAGCCATTCGAATATGCGTCTTGCTACAGCTATGCTACCATATATTAAGCAATGTTCGAACGATGAACCGGAGCTGGCGCTCAGGCAAATTGGCGAATCGATTATTTCCTTATGCAAAAGATTTAATTAGGCTGAAATTAATGTTCAGCTGATGACATCATTTGTATGTGCACCTTTCGAGGTTTACGTGCAAAAACAGAATATTGATTCATTTGGATTTTACATGCAAAAAACACGTTTTCCTGGGGGGCTTTTGAACAGCGCCATTTCTGTACCTTCAACTTGTGCGGAACGGTTCAGACTTTGCACGAAATCAGGTAAATCCAATGATCTTCATCCGTTGTCGAGATACGATCATTTAAAGGTGAACTGAACAAAACACATACAATTCGTCTTATCTGAGTTGATGCGAGGGAACTGTTTAAAGTGAATCAGATAAATAAAAAATGCTTTGAAAGCCCACTTTTAAAAACCTAGCTACATCCGGATTTTTAGGAAAAACACGATTTTTGTAAGCTTTTTACGCGCACCATTTCTATGTTTCAAACTGGTGCGAATCGGTTCAATTTATGTAAGAAGGTAGACAAATACACGTAATTAGTGGTCGTCCTGTTGTTAGTAATAGAGGCTCAGACGATTCTGCGGAGATCTAGGGTGCAAATTTCTCGACCTCCGCTATCGGGTGGAGAAACGTAGGGTCCCCCTGAATAGGTCAGGCGTGCACTACACGCAGGAAGCGGCTACAAGGGTAGCGCAGTACGTGTGGAGTGCACATGTGGGTTTTTTAGGTTAGAGAATTCTCTCCCTAGGCCCGACAAGATGCCTCCTGAGACGCAGCAAGGCAGGAGTAGGCAAAATGCAACAGGAAATAACAATATTAGTGTGCTAATAGTAAACTGCAGGAGCGTCTATAGAAAGGTCCCAGAACTGCTCTCATTAATAAACGGTCAGACTTTGCACGAAATCAGGTTGAAACCAGACGTAAACAGTAATGAAATCCTAAACTCAGATTGGAATGTATACCGCAGAGACAGGCTGGACAGTGAAGGGGGAGGCGTGTTTATAGCGATAAGAAGTGCAATAGTATCGAAGGAAATTGACGGAGATCCGAAATGTGAAATAATTTCGGTGAAGGTTGCATGGGGGCTTAATTAAATAAAATGCAATTATTTTTAATTTTAGTTTTAGTAGCTGTCTGTCCAGTTACGCAGTCTCGTAACCGGTTGGCCCTGACTAGTATTACTCCGCAATCTGACTGCATAGAATAACATCAAAGAATGAAAGGAAATTTCCGTTAACACAATTAATTAATTAAGTCCCCAGCAACTATAAAAGCTACGAAACAAAAACTCCGAAACAACAAGCACAAGTGTAACTGTTCTGTGTGTGGTAGTGTGATTCAACGAATACATCTGGCACAGTTCTTCCTCAATAAGACAAGGTATTTTACGCACCATTCACACTGAAGTAATTAAAAAAAACAGAAATACTATAATTGCACATAGAAACCAGAATTACACTCTAATACATGAACACAAGCCAGATGCTTTGTTGACTGAACCTGTGACCAAGAGACAATGTTAGTTAGGAAATTTGAAATAAAAAAAAAAAATGTTTTTTTACCTTCATATATATTGAAGAAAAATACACTCTGATCATTACAACATCCCCATTCGAACAGCATCGGCTGTCTAGCCCATCAGAACAACTGCACACGACATGCTCACAACTAGTACTGCTATCGACATCCTCTCAACAAGCACTGACTACGGCAACCTCGGAACTACTACTGCCCACAGCAACTTCTGAACAAGCACTGACAGTGGAGGCGGCGGAATAAAACTCTTTGGCGCAATCTCTAGCGCTGTGACCTTTCAAGGTCACGGTTAAAGCAGGCTCAGACATGGTAATTGGATGTCTCTATAGGCCCCCTGGCTCAGCAGCTGTTGTGGCTGAGCACCTGAAGGATAATTTGGGAAATATTTCGAGTAGATTTCCCCACCTTGTTATAGTTCTGGGTGGAGATTTTAATTTGCCGAATATAGACTGGGAGACTCAAACGTTCATAACGGGTGGCAGGGACAAAGAATCCAGTGAAATTTTTTAAAGTGCTTTATGTGAAAACTACCTTGAGCAGTTAAACAGAGAACCGACTCGTGGCGATAACATATTAGACCTTCTGGTGACAAACAGACCCGAACTATTTGAAACAGTTAACGCAGAACAGGGAATCAGCGATTATAAAGCGGTTACTGCATCGATGATTTCAGCCGTAAATAGAAATATTAAAAAAGGTAGGAAGATTATTTCTGTTTAGCAAAAGTGACAAAAAGCAGATTACAGAGTACCTGACGGCTCAACACAAAAGTTTTGTCTCAAGTACAGATAGTGTTGAGGATCAGTGGACAATGTTCAAAACCATCGTACAATATGTGTCAGATGAGTATGTGCCAAGCAAGATCGTAAGAGATGGAAAAGAGCCACCGTGGTACAACAACCGAGTTAGAAAACTGCTCCGGAAGCAAAGGGAAATTCACAGCAAACATAAACTTAGCCAAAGCCTTGCAGACAAACAAAAATTACGCGAAGCCAAATGTAGTGTGAGGAGGGCTATGCGAGAGGCGTTCGATGAATTCGAAAGTAAAGTTCTATGTACTGCAGAAAATCGTAAGAAATTTTGGTCTTATGTCAATGCAGTAGGTGGATCAAAACAAAATGTCCAGACACTCTGTGACCAAAATGGTACTGAAACAGAGGATGACATACTAAAGGCCGAAATACTAAATGTCTTTTTCCAAAGCTGTTTCACAGAGGAAGACTGCACTGTAGTTCCTTCTCTAGTCTCTAGATTGTCGCACAGATGACAAAATGGTAGATATCGAAATAGACGACAGAGGGATAGAGAAACAGTTAAAATCGCTCAAAAGAGGAAAGGCCGCTGGACCTGATGGATACCAGTTCGATTTTACACAGAGTACGCGAAGGAACTTTCCCCCCTTCTTGCAGCGGTGTACCGTAGGTCTCTAGAAGAGCGTAGCGTTACAAAGGATTGGAAAAGGGCACAGGTCATCCCCGTTTTTAAGAAGGGACGTCGAACAGATGTGCAAAACTATAGACCTATATCCCTAACGTCGATCAGTTGTAGAATTTTGGAACACGTATTATGTTCGAGTACAATGACTTTCCGGAGACCAGAAATCTACTCTGTAGGAATCAGCATGGTTTTCGAAAAAGACGGTCGTATGAAACCCAGCTCGCGCTATTCGTCCACGAGACTCAGAGGGCCATAGACACGGGTTTACAGGTAGATGCCGTGTTTCTTGACTTCCGCAAGGCGTTCGATACAGTTCCCCACAGTCGTTTAATGAACAAAGGAAGAGCATATGGACTATCAGACCAATTGTGTGATTGGATTGAAGAGTTCCTAGATAACAGAACGCAGCATGTCATTCTCAATGGAGAGAAGTCTTCCGAAGTAAGAGTGATTTCAGGTGTGCCGCAGGGGAGTATCGTAGGACCGTTGCTATTCACAATATACATAAATGACCTTGTGGATGACATCGGAAGTTCACTGAGGCTTTTTGCGGATGATGCTGTGGTATATCGAGAGGTTGTAACATTGGAAAATTGTACTGAAATGCAGGAGGATCTGCAGCGAATTGACGCATGGAGCAGGGAATGGCAATTGAATCTCAATATAGACAAGTGTAATGTGCTGCCAATACATAGAAAGAAAGATCCCTTATCATTTAGCTACTATATAGCAGGTCAGCAACTGGAAACAGTTAATTCCATAAATTATCTGGGAGTACGCATTAGGAGTGATTTAAAATGGAATGATCATATAAAGTTGATCGTTGGTAAAGCAGATGCCAGACTGAGATTCATTGGAAGAATCCTAAGGAAATGCAATCCGAAAACAAAGGAAGTAGGTTACAGTACGCTTGTTCACCCACTGCTTGAATACTGCTCAGCAGTGTGGGATCCGTACCAGACAGGGTTGATAGAAGAGATAGAGAAGATCCAACGGAGAGCAGCGCACTTCGTTACAGGATCATTTAGTAATCGCGAAAGCGTTACGGAGATGATAGATAAACTCCAGTGGAAGACTCTGCGGGAGAGACGCTCAGTAGCTCGGTACGGGCTTTTGTTGAAGTTTCGAGAACATACCTTCACCGAAGAGTCAAGCAGTATATTGCTCCCTCCTACGTATATCTTGCGAAGAGACCATGAGGATAAAATCAGAGAGATTAGAGCCCACACAGAAGCATACCGACAATTCTTCTTTCCACGAACAATACGAGACTGGAATAGAGGGGAGAACCGATAGAGGTACTCAAGGTACCCTCCGCCACACACCGTGAGGTGGCTTGCGGAGTATGGATGTAGATGTAGACGTAGATCCGTTGCCACGATACGACGATGTGAAGTTACACATAAATGCTCGTAAAATCCGACTTTACGCGAATCGCACGTACTAAGACGTTTTAAAGTGATACTGACAATAATAGAAAATGTATTCTTACTGTAACTATAAGAAAAGTTCGCAAAACTTTTTCTAGCAGCGCTTTCATAATTTGCATTTTTTGCTATTATATGCTTTGAACAAACGATGACAAGAATTTTAAGGTAAGAGATAATAACAAGATGTATGCTTTTCAGTAACTTGTTATCTGTTTCGAGAACCGTTCAGCTTGAGATATACTAAACCCTGAAGTAAGTTTATCTATGTAATATGGCTGTATCGTATGTTTATCTACGTAATATAAACTATTTACATATATTATTATCAAAAACATCGCACAGTATTTACTATCACATTCGGTGTAGCATTTATGTTTGCTGTTATTTTGTGCACTTTATTAAATATTTGCGGTTATTCTGCATATGTCTGCGTATACTGTGTCATGCGTTCATGAATAAAACGTGTTTAACTACAAAATGAAAGATTTAAAAAAGTGATGAGACAATTAAACAAAATTAAAAGACGTAAAGCGAAGCAATAAAAAATAAAATTTATGAAAAAATAAAAAAACAGGAATCCTCCTACGCACCTGCGGCGCTGATGCGGTGATGAGGCTTGCGTGTTCTGACAGTGAGGACACAGAGGCTGTACTGGACAGATTCAACCAAACCAGGCAAGTAACAGTAGAGGAGCCATACTAACGATGCGTAACCCAACCAACGGGGTTCGAAAGACAATTTAAATACCTACAGCGGATCAGTCGGCACCCAAATAAAAAAAATCTCTATACTTTACCAGATTATGGACGTCTAATGTGAAAATTATGGTACAGTAAAAGCTAGGAACCAGAATGAAAAATGCTCCTGTCATAGCACAAAAATGGCGAATGTGTCCTGCCCAGAGTTAGGGGTGTAAAAAAAGGGAACTAGCTTTTCGACTCATCTGGCCCCTTCAAAGACATTTAAGTCAAACACCTTGTCATATTCGCGGTTTTTTACGAGTTAATTCTATTTCCCCGATGTAGTGAACTTTCTTAGAAGCAAAGTGTTGGCTCACCTGCGTCTTGCAATTTATAACCTAAAGTCCCTAATACTGTGCCCAAAATCCAGAAGACTTTCCAGCAATAGTAAACAACATACAACATCATACGGCTGAAGAGCACATATGCAATAGCTAAAAAATATTTTCTGCGGGAATAAAATTTCTAAGGGTGAGTCTGTTCATGGTGGGAACGCCAAAACAATGTTTTGATTTCTGGTTGGAGGTAGTGGATGTTGATTTTTTCTTAGAGGGGACCATTTCGCCCCCAAATCAAGTCCATTTTACATTTATAGTGAGGTGTGTGAGAACAAACAGTCACAAATTTATGTGCTTCTAGAGAGTGGGATGCATCTGAAACAGGAAGTATCCGAAAATGGGGGTGAATAGGGAGTACCGCACAGCGGAGATACATGCATCCTGACGTATAAGGACACTAATAGTACTAAGTAGAAAACACGAATATGTCAAGATGTTATTATTTAAATGTCTTATTATTTTATTATTATTTAAATGTCCTATTACTTAAATGTCTTAAAATTAAAATTCAGCTTCAGCTGCCAGATAAGTCGAAAAACTAGTTTCCTACTTTTACATCCTTAACTGTGCCCAAGACATATTCGTCTTTATTGTGCCGTTACAAGAGCATATACTCGCAGTCGCTTTTAACTATGGTAGCAGGACCTTTAAAAAAGTTACACATATTTTTCCCCATGGTCAACTGGTTTTTCAAGTAAATTAGTTTATACTATTCCAAGCAGTGTCCAAAAAACCAAAAATGTTGGATGTTCTGAAGTTTCGTAATTGCACTGTGTACAAAAAATTGAAAAACTTCTTACAACAGAAAAAACAAAAACGAAAACAAAGGAGTATTTTTCACTCATACTTTATATGATTTATTATAATTTCGTTTTCCATGCTGTCAAAGTGAGCAAAGTCGCAACGAGGACCCGTCTTCATAGTTTCCAGGGATACCGTAGGACGTATAACCAATTCATATTTAGGAGCTGCTAAGCATCTCCGGATTCACTAGTATTTCTAGAAAGCAAGCTCTTAGCCAATGAGACTGGGCATTCTGTGAACAGTTTCGCAACAATATTCCACATGCCCAAATCGATTGCCGGCGATTTTTTTTATGACCTTCCGATAAACCGACAAAATTATCGTATAAAAGCTAAATTCCACCAATGGTCCCACAAGATCACGTGATGTGGACCGGCCGCCATGTCAGCCTATGTCATGTGACATCATGTGGATGCGGTAAGGAGGGGCACGCAGCCAGCACACCGCTAAATTATCTTATAGGAGGCACCGAATTCGAAAGGGTAGTATACGACATTTGTAGAATATCGGATCGTACTGATATCTAGGACTCAGTATCAAAGGACTGCATCTACAAATTGCCGATTTTGTGTTGAGGTCGTATTCGACGTCACAATGAGTGAGTATTTACATGTGTCAAGGTGTTCTATGATTTCGAAATAGAAAAATGTTTATTACATTGTTTCCTAGTTCCGTCGTTTGTAAAACAGTATACGGTTCTTTGTTTTACCAGCATAGCAATACTATATAAACAGACGTCATAGTACACTTCTAAAGAAGCAGTTTCGGTCCCAGTAATAAGATCAGAATATCGTATTTTTTTGGAATATTAGCCAATAGTTACAGCTGATTGTGAGCTTTCTTTCCTCCGTCATAAAGTCAGTTGTAGTTAGTGTTCTTACCTGATAATCTGAGAAATCAAGGCTATAGTAGAAGAAGTATAACAGAAAAAATTCACCAATCTAAAAAAGCGGAAGCAAAAGTAGACTGCAGAACCGATCTACACGACCCTGATAACTGTAGAAGAATCATTTCCCGCGAAGACCTGGCCCCCTAAGACAACGGAGAACGTGAGTAAGCGAGAATTGTTATCAGTATTTTGAAAATGCTTTCCGATAGGATAGATGCTAACATCGCAGATGTTATTTTAAGGTGAATGGGTTGGTTTTAATGTATGTATGTACGTGTCACGGGAGTGCTTCTGCATTACAAGTTACTGAGCTTATAAATTAAGTTGTATACATATTTTTGTAGAAATCATGTTTCGCCAGCAAGTAAGAATATTCTGGGTAGACGAGTAATACCAATAACACAGAAGATCTGTCTTATCACGAGAACGCACCTTCGTCAGCCGAGTGTTCTGTTACCTCTGATATCGAGAGTATTGTAACGTTTTACAAATGACAAGCTGAGCTCCAAAATGTGTGAAACAGTAACCGCAGAATACAAATATTTTGACAGTAACTATGATTCCAGAATGAGATTTTCACTCTGCAGCGGAGTGTGCGCTGATATGAAACTTCCTGGCAGATTAAAACTGTGTGCCCGACCGAGACTCGAACTCGGGACCTTTGCCTTTCGCGGGCAAGTGCTCTACCAACTGAGCTACCGAAGCACGACTCACGCCCGGTACTCACAGCTTTACTTCTGCCAGTACCTCGTCTCCTACCTTCCAAACTTTACAGAAGCTCTCCTGCGAAACTGCAGAACTAGCACTCCTGAAAGAAAGGATATTGCGGAGACATGGCTTAGCCACAGCCTTGGGGGATGTTTCCAGAATGAGATTTTCACTCTGCAGCGGAGTGTGCGCTGATATGAAACTTCCTGGCAGATTAAAACTGTGTGCCCGACCGAGACTCGAACTCGGGACCTTTGCCTTTCGCGGGCAAGTGCTCTACCAACTGAGCTACCGAAGCACGACTCACGCCCGGTACTCACAGCTTTACTTCTGCCAGTACCTCGTCTCCTACCTTCCAAATTTTACAGAAGCTCTCCTGCGAAACTGCAGAACTAGCACTCCTGAAAGAAAGGATATTGCGGAGACATGGCTTAGCCACAGCCTTGGGGGATGTTTCCAGAATGAGATTTTCACTCTGCAGCGGAGTGTGCGCTGATATGAAACTTCCTGGCAGATTAAAACTGTGTGCCCGACCGAGACTCGAACTCGGGACCTTTGCCTTTCGCGGGCAAGTGCTCTACCAACTGAGCTACCGAAGCACGACTCACGCCCGGTACTCACAGCTTTACTTCTGCCAGTACCTCGTCTCCTACCTTCCAAACTTTACAGAAGCTCTCCTGCGAAACTGCAGAACTAGCACTCCTGAAAGAAAGGATATTGCGGAGACATGGCTTAGCCACAGCCTTGGGGGATGTTTCCAGAATGAGATTTTCACTCTGCAGCGGAGTGTGCGCTGATATGAAACTTCCTGGCAGGTTAAAACTGTGTGCCCGACCGAGACTCGAACTCGGGACCTTTGCCTTTCGCGGGCAAGTGCTCTACCAACTGAGCTACCGAAGCACGACTCACGCCCGGTACTCACAGCTTTACTTCTGCCAGTACCTCGTCTCCTACCTTCCAAACTTTACAGAAGCTCTCCTGCGAAACTGCAGAACTAGCACTCCTGAAAGAAAGGATATTGCGGAGACATGGCTTAGCCACAGCCTTGGGGGATGTTTCCAGAATGAGATTTTCACTCTGCAGCGGAGTGTGCGCTGATATGAAACTTCCTGGCAGATTAAAACTGTGTGCCCGACCGAGACTCGAACTCGGGACCTTTGCCTTTCGCGGGCAAGTGCTCTACCAACTGAGCTACCGAAGCACGACTCACGCCCGGTACTCACAGCTTTACTTCTGCCAGTACCTCGTCTCCTACCTTCCAAACTTTACAGAAGCTCTCCTGCGAAACTGCAGAACTAGCACTCCTGAAAGAAAGGATATTGCGGAGACATGGCTTAGCCACAGCCTTGGGGGATGTTTCCAGAATGAGATTTTCACTCTGCAGCGGAGTGTGCGCTGATATGAAACTTCCTGGCAGATTAAAACTGTGTGCCCGACCGAGACTCGAACTCGGGACCTTTGCCTTTCGCGGGCAAGTGCTCTACCAACTGAGCTACCGAAGCACGACTCACGCCCGGTACTCACAGCTTTACTTCTGGCAGTACCTCGTCTCCTACCTTCCAAACTTTACAGAAGCTCTCCTGCGAAACTGCAGAACTAGCACTCCTGAAAGAAAGGATATTGCGGAGACATGGCTTAGCCACAGCCTTGGGGGATGTTTCCAGAATGAGATTTTCACTCTGCAGCGGAGTGTGCGCTGATATGAAACTTCCTGGCAGGTTAAAACTGTGTGCCCGACCGAGACTCGAACTCGGGACCTTTGCCTTTCGCGGGCAAGTGCTCTACCAACTGAGCTACCGAAGCACGACTCACGCCCGGTACTCACAGCTTTACTTCTGCCAGTACCTCGTCTCCTACCTTCCAAACTTTACAGAAGCTCTCCTGCGAAACTGCAGAACTAGCACTCCTGAAAGAAAGGATATTGCGGAGACATGGCTTAGCCACAGCCTTGGGGGATGTTTCCAGAATGAGATTTTCACTCTGCAGCGGAGTGTGCGCTGATATGAAACTTCCTGGCAGATTAAAACTGTGTGCCCGACCGAGACTCGAACTCGGGACCTTTGCCTTTCGCGGGCAAGTGCTCTACCAACTGAGCTACCGAAGCACGACTCACGCCCGGTACTCACAGCTTTACTTCTGCCAGTACCTCGTCTCCTACCTTCCAAACTTTACAGAAGCTCTCCTGCGAAACTGCAGAACTAGCACTCCTGAAAGAAAGGATATTGCGGAGACATGGCTTAGCCACAGCCTTGGGGGATGTTTCCAGAATGAGATTTTCACTCTGCAGCGGAGTGTGCGCTGATATGAAACTTCCTGGCAGATTAAAACTGTGTGCCCGACCGAGACTCGAACTCGGGACCTTTGCCTTTCGCGGGCAAGTGCTCTACCAACTGAGCTACCGAAGCACGACTCACGCCCGGTACTCACAGCTTTACTTCTGCCAGTACCTCGTCTCCTACCTTCCAAACTTTACAGAAGCTCTCCTGCGAAACTGCAGAACTAGCACTCCTGAAAGAAAGGATATTGCGGAGACATGGCTTAGCCACAGCCTTGGGGGATGTTTCCAGAATGAGATTTTCACTCTGCAGCGGAGTGTGCGCTGATATGAAACTTCCTGGCAGATTAAAACTGTGTGCCCGACCGAGACTCGAACTCGGGACCTTTGCCTTTCGCGCACACTCCGCTGCAGAGTGAAAATCTCATTCTGGAAACATCCCCCAAGGCTGTGGCTAAGCCATGTCTCCGCAATATCCTTTCTTTCAGGAGTGCTAGTTCTGCAGTTTCGCAGGAGAGCTTCTGTAAAGTTTGGAAGGTAGGAGACGAGGTACTGGCAGAAGTAAAGCTGTGAGTACCGGGCGTGAGTCGTGCTTCGGTAGCTCAGTTGGTAGAGCACTTGCCCGCGAAAGGCAAAGGTCCCGAGTTCGAGTCTCGGTCGGGCACACAGTTTTAATCTGCCAGGAAGTTTCATATCAGCGCACACTCCGCTGCAGAGTGAAAATCTCATTCTGGAAACATCCCCCAAGGCTGTGGCTAAGCCATGTCTCCGCAATATCCTTTCTTTCAGGAGTGCTAGTTCTGCAGTTTCGCAGGAGAGCTTCTGTAAAGTTTGGAAGGTAGGAGACGAGGTACTGGCAGAAGTAAAGCTGTGAGTACCGGGCGTGAGTCGTGCTTCGGTAGCTCAGTTGGTAGAGCACTTGCCCGCGAAAGGCAAAGGTCCCGAGTTCGAGTCTCGGTCGGGCACACAGTTTTAATCTGCCAGGAAGTTTCATATCAGCGCACACTCCGCTGCAGAGTGAAAATCTCATTCTGGAAACATCCCCCAAGGCTGTGGCTAAGCCATGTCTCCGCAATATCCTTTCTTTCAGGAGTGCTAGTTCTGCAGTTTCGCAGGAGAGCTTCTGTAAAGTTTGGAAGGTAGGAGACGAGGTACTGGCAGAAGTAAAGCTGTGAGTACCGGGCGTGAGTCGTGCTTCGGTAGCTCAGTTGGTAGAGCACTTGCCCGCGAAAGGCAAAGGTCCCGAGTTCGAGTCTCGGTCGGGCACACAGTTTTAATCTGCCAGGAAGTTTCATATCAGCGCACACTCCGCTGCAGAGTGAAAATCTCATTCTGGAAACATCCCCCAAGGCTGTGGCTAAGCCATGTCTCCGCAATATCCTTTCTTTCAGGAGTGCTAGTTCTGCAGTTTCGCAGGAGAGCTTCTGTAAAGTTTGGAAGGTAGGAGACGAGGTACTGGCAGAAGTAAAGCTGTGAGTACCGGGCGTGAGTCGTGCTTCGGTAGCTCAGTTGGTAGAGCACTTGCCCGCGAAAGGCAAAGGTCCCGAGTTCGAGTCTCGGTCGGGCACACAGTTTTAATCTGCCAGGAAGTTTCATATCAGCGCACACTCCGCTGCAGAGTGAAAATCTCATTCTGGAAACATCCCCCAAGGCTGTGGCTAAGCCATGTCTCCGCAATATCCTTTCTTTCAGGAGTGCTAGTTCTGCAGTTTCGCAGGAGAGCTTCTGTAAAGTTTGGAAGGTAGGAGACGAGGTACTGGCAGAAGTAAAGCTGTGAGTACCGGGCGTGAGTCGTGCTTCGGTAGCTCAGTTGGTAGAGCACTTGCCCGCGAAAGGCAAAGGTCCCGAGTTCGAGTCTCGGTCGGGCACACAGTTTTAATCTGCCAGGAAGTTTCATATCAGCGCACACTCCGCTGCAGAGTGAAAATCTCATTCTGGAAACATCCCCCAAGGCTGTGGCTAAGCCATGTCTCCGCAATATCCTTTCTTTCAGGAGTGCTAGTTCTGCAGTTTCGCAGGAGAGCTTCTGTAAAGTTTGGAAGGTAGGAGACGAGGTACTGGCAGAAGTAAAGCTGTGAGTACCGGGCGTGAGTCGTGCTTCGGTAGCTCAGTTGGTAGAGCACTTGCCCGCGAAAGGCAAAGGTCCCGAGTTCGAGTCTCGGTCGGGCACACAGTTTTAATCTGCCAGGAAGTTTCATATCAGCGCACACTCCGCTGCAGAGTGAAAATCTCATTCTGGAAACATCCCCCAAGGCTGTGGCTAAGCCATGTCTCCGCAATATCCTTTCTTTCAGGAGTGCTAGTTCTGCAGTTTCGCAGGAGAGCTTCTGTAAAGTTTGGAAGGTAGGAGACGAGGTACTGGCAGAAGTAAAGCTGTGAGTACCGGGCGTGAGTCGTGCTTCGGTAGCTCAGTTGGTAGAGCACTTGCCCGCGAAAGGCAAAGGTCCCGAGTTCGAGTCTCGGTCGGGCACACAGTTTTAATCTGCCAGGAAGTTTCATATCAGCGCACACTCCGCTGCAGAGTGAAAATCTCATTCTGGAAACATCCCCCAAGGCTGTGGCTAAGCCATGTCTCCGCAATATCCTTTCTTTCAGGAGTGCTAGTTCTGCAGTTTCGCAGGAGAGCTTCTGTAAAGTTTGGAAGGTAGGAGACGAGGTACTGGCAGAAGTAAAGCTGTGAGTACCGGGCGTGAGTCGTGCTTCGGTAGCTCAGTTGGTAGAGCACTTGCCCGCGAAAGGCAAAGGTCCCGAGTTCGAGTCTCGGTCGGGCACACAGTTTTAATCTGCCAGGAAGTTTCAGTAACTATGATTGTTTTGAGAGGCTGCATAGCAATATTTTCAGTTGAATTGCTTTTCGGAGAAGCACACAGACTCTGCTAGGTGATGTTTCATCTACATCTACATCTACATCTATACTCCGCGAGCCACCTTACGGTGTGTGGCGGAGGGTACTTATTGTACCACTATCTGATCCCCCCTTCCCTGTTCCATTCACGAATTGTGCGTGGGAAGAACGACTGCTTGTAAGTCTCCGTATTTGCTCTAATTTCTCGGATCTTTTCGTTGTGATCATTACGCGAGATATATGTGGGCGGTAGTAATATGTTGCCCATCTCTTCCCGGAATGTGCTCTCTCGTAATTTCGATAATAAACCTCTCCGTATTGCGTGACGCCTTTCTTGAAGTGTCCGCCACTGGAGCTTGTTCAGCATCTCCGTAACGCTCTCGCGCTGACTAAATGTCCCCATGACGAATCGCGCTGCTTTTCGCTGGATCATGTCTATCTCTTCTATTAATCCAACCTGGTAAGGGTCCCATACATTTCACTACATTTCATGTGTACTGAAGTAACCTTACCTACTTTTTCATGTTCCCTCTGAAGGGAAGAGGAAAAGAGGAAACTCTAACTGCAAAATTAAATGCAAGATGGCTCGTCATGCCCTTGTACCTCTTCAACAGACAAGTGAAGCCAGTTGAGAATTAAATGCAAAATTTTCAGAATATGAGCGTATTCATGGTTGTACGATTACACATTTTGTTCCGTAGCCGTTGATCAATATGAGTGCGGCGTAATAACCAAACATACTGAAAAGAACAGCCAAACATGTAGCTGAAAGTTTGAAGAAGATACCACGAGAAAGGAACAGTGTCATCATGTCCAGAGGAGCGCGCGATTCCGACCAACCGCCGTGTCACCCTCTGCCAGTGATATCACTTGCATGTGGTATGGAGGCCATGGGATCGGCAGAACGCTCTCCCAGCCATTGTCGGCTTTCCAGACCTTGGATCCGCTGCTTCCCTTTCACGTAACTTTTTAGTTGGCCTCGCAAGTGATCGAAACAAGTCAGCTTTTAATAAACTTGCCTTTGCGATCAAGACTGTTTTATAATTAATTTCAATTATTGCATTGTGATCTCTGAGTTACATTCTATTCTCCAGCAACGTTTTTAAAAATAATTAATTCGTAGGTAAAGTTCAAGACAGGAATCCATACACTTATTTTTAATTACTTACTTAACTTGCAAATGGCGTCAGTGTCCAGTGGTGGCGATATCTGCGTAGTTTTAATACAGCCCATCAGGACCAGGGTTGTGAAAATGACAAAGCAGATTATTATGTTTAATTTCCATTTAACGTTAATCAGTCCACAGTCACAAACACTGTCCAAAACACAACGCAAATGTAAACTCGGAATGCACATAAGAATTATGAACAGATCCTTTGTCTACCGAACTAAAACCAGTCAAAGAACTTTACATCGTGTTCACTATCTCTGATGTGGAACGAATCTGATTCAACTGGCGCCAAGCAAGAATATTATATAGCTCGCAGATTCGTCCGGAGGCTCCCATGAAGTTCTATAGATCGAATTACTGCCCCGGTTTAAATTACTGTAACATCTTCACTTTACAGTTTATGTTTCCCAAATGTAAATTCCTTTAGCGATTTGTGATTTATGGAATTAGAGTAAATATTTCTAAAGTTATACGCTTTATCTCAAAATTGATACCTTCGTGGGATATCGATTGTAAATCAGTAAAAATATAAATACGTACATCTGTTTCGGATGACTTAAAATCACTTTCCAAAGTAAGAATAAGTGATAATATAGAATAGCTCGGCCACAGCGGCCGACTGGTTTGAATTGCTCAGTAGATTGTAAAGGTCCGCCGAGGAAGTGAAACTTTGAAGCTTTTACTTCGTGAATGGAAACTTCGTCTGACAAAACCTCTCACTAATAATGTAAAAGCAAGTACTTTCTAAGATTCCGATTACAATGTTTGTTATAGAATCGGTGTAGCTAACCTGATTTTGAATACGAACATATTTGTGCAAATTACTTTTTAGGTATGCGATTTTAATTAATCGAAAAGCATCTGAATGTCTGTAAATGAAACAGAAAATAAAGGATGGCTATCAGTAAGACTCATAACGGCTCTGTCGTGAGACTGTCACACATAGCGTCCAACCACTGCGTAACGAAAATGTGCCCTGCTATAAAACGCATGTGTTGAATTTACATGAAATTTTGGTAATGAAAACTGTTCTTAATTCTCCCTGAAGAAGTTTATTTAGGCCCTACAATAGATTCTTACCTTGCAACGGAAAACTCTGCTCTGCTCTGTTTGCACTAAAAAAAGGAAGAGCTGAACGATGAGCCATAATAAATCACTGCGCGGCAGTTCGCCTTCTTTCCTTATCAATCTATTTAAACTTCCGTTTCTTTATGAGTGTAAGTTTTATGACATATTTATGGATGAATAGGAAAGTATTTTGAAATTATACTGAATGCCTTCAATGACACAGAAATGATTTATATTAACATGAACAATAACCTTTCTTATCATTGTCATGTACGTAAAATTACCCTTTGTACACAATCTTTAAATTAAATAATGTTCACTCTTTGAGTTTCTTAATGAAATAAGTACCAGAGAAGTGAGGAATCTCATTAGAATACTAAACATATGACTGATAATTGTCCTTGGGTACCAACATGTAGACATCATTAGTCACAGTGTAATCTTAACTTTTCAGTACTTACGGTATTGTAGTGCCTTTGTTATAAAGAAGTGGACCGCTCGCGTAAAGCGGGAAATTCTGATTTGAGCGCCAATATGGCACAAATTTTAACTGTCGTAATTCCATTGTACAGCTGACGGTTTCCGTATTCTCAACTGCGAACACATTTAATGTACTACAGTACTTAGTAATTATCGATTGCACCAAAATAAATTCAGTGAAAAATCACCTTTTTTTTCTACGAAAGAGCCGTCTGTCGACAAAATCTTTTCTAAATTCATCCTTTATCCTCAACCGTCACTTATAAATCAGGGAGCATCTCAATTCTCTGTGTAGTACTTCCGTTATCCAAGCTCGTTACTCTGCCACGCAAACACATTCTCTCCCTCTCTGGCTAACAAATGCTTCTGTCTCCTGCGCTCGCCCGAGACCTACTCAGTAATAATAAAACCACTGGTAGCCACAGAATACGTGTCACTCATGTGTTGGGAACGCAAAAAAACTCAAACTGGTGAACATTCCAAATCAACTGTCAAATATACCGAACACACTGGCATTTCTCATGAGATTTAGTCTTTTGTAAGCATTTATTCTGTAAGTAGGCTGTTTAGGTTTTTTTATTGGTAACGCCACCTCTGTATGAAAATCACTGGCTGTGCTGTGTGCAGTCTGTGGCTGCTTTGCATTGTTGTAATACTCGCCATTGTAGTGTTAGGCAGCTGGCTGTGAACAGCGCGTAGCATTGCGCAGTTGGAGGTGAGCCGCCAGCAGTGGTGGATGTGGGGAGAGAGATGGCGGAGTTTTGAAATTTGTCATGAACTGCTATATTTATATATGATGATATCAAGGTAAATACATTGTTTGTTCTCTATTAATATCTTTCATTTGCTAACTATCCCTATCAGTAGTTAGTGCCTTCCATAGTTAGAATCTTTTATTTAGCTGGCAGTAGTGGCACTCGCTGTATTGCAGTAGCTTGAGCAGCGAAGATTTTTGTGAGGTAAGTGATTTGTGAAAGGTATAGTTTAATGTTAGTCAGGGCCATTCTTTTGTAGGGAATTTTGAAAGTCAGATTGCGTTGCGCTAAAAAAAAAAAAAATATTGTGTGTCAGTTTAAGCACAGTCATGTATAATTGTTCAAAGGGGACGTTTCATATGGATCCTGGCAGGGTCGCCATATGAAACGTCCCCTTTGAACAATTATACATGACTGTGCTTAAACTGACACACAATATTTTTCTTTTTTTTTTAGCGCAACGCAATCTGACTTTCAAAATTCCCTACAAAAGAATGGCCCTGACTAACATTAAACTATACCTTTCACAAATCACTTACCTCACAAAAATCTTCGCTGCTCAAGCTACTGCAATACAGCGAGTGCCACTACTGCCAGCTAAATAAAAGATTCTAACTATGGAAGGCACTAACTACTGATAGGGATAGTTAGCAAATGAAAGATATTAATAGAGAACAAACAATGTATTTACCTTGATATCATCATATATAAATATAGCAGTTCATGACAAATTTCAAAACTCCGCCATCTCTCTCTCCACATCCACCACTGCTGGCGGCTCACCTCCAACTGCGCAAAGCTACACGCTGTTCACAGCCAGCTGCCTAACACTACAATGGCGAGTATTACAACAATGCAAAGCAGCCACAGACTGCACACAGCACAGCCAGTGATTTTCATACAGAGGTGGCGTTACCAATAAAAAAACCTAAACAGCCTACTTACAATTCTAATACGTACTACTTTAAAACTTATCATGTCCTGAACTGAACATTCGCATCGACGCATCAACCATCTAATTTCTCAATACCCGTATTCGTAAATCTTGCATACTTCATTGTGAATTTTATCAGTTATGGCTGCTTAGTATATGTATCATCCAACACAAAGGCATATAGAGAAATGTGTTCTTTAAACGCGTTAATATATCTCTACATCTGGATCTGCCGGTAGACTACGCACCTGTGCTATTTCTCTGACGTTATTACATTCATCGAATATATTTTGTATCATCCCTAATGGCGATGCTACGTAGAAATGAAAGGTTTTAAGTATCGTTTTCCTCAAAAATTATATAGATTTTGGGGTATCGTGAGCTGCTAAAGGAGGAAAGCAAAATTTTTGTTCAACACCATTGTACACCGACAAGCAAAGGCATTACTATCACCTGATGAACAGCACGTTGGTCCAACGCTGGAATGCAATACAGTGGCGTTTCTGCGCCATATGGATCCGGATCCGACATGTTGTTGAAGGTTCTTCGGAGGTACAGGTATGTGGCACAAAATGTCTCACAAATCCCGTAAATTACTCGCCTGTGGTCTGTGGGATGGCGCCATTAGCATCCCAGATGTGTTGTATCGGTTTCAGAAGCGGCTACTGTGGTTGCCGAGACATGAACATGTCTTCACTATCGTTCTCTTCAAACCACCGTAGAATGTTTCTGGTTTCCTGGTGCGAACAGTTGTCCTCCTGGAAGATGCCATCACCATAGGGAAAGACTCCAAGCATGAAGGGATGCAGGTGGTCCGCAATAAAGTTCACGAGGTTCACAGCTGTCTTTATACCTCCGATTAGTATCACAGGCCCTACGGGAGGCTAGGTGAACGGCCCCCATGTCATAATGCTGTTATAAACGGCCTTCGTACTTGGTGCTGTGTGTGTCACAAGCATGCGTTCACATTGGTGTGAGGGCGTT
Source organism: Schistocerca serialis cubense (assembly GCF_023864345.2). Lineage (NCBI taxonomy): Eukaryota > Metazoa > Arthropoda > Insecta > Orthoptera > Acrididae > Schistocerca > Schistocerca serialis. Next base: position 792,571,708 of record NC_064639.1, on the reverse strand, counting down.
TCCGGACACAGCCATCAACCTGACGTAACGAGAAACGTGATTCATACTACCAAGCGACATCTTCTCACTGAGCCACGATCCGGTCTTGGTGTTACCGTGCCCACTGAAGTCATAAGTGATTATGTCGTTGCATCAACAAGGGAGTGGGTAGGGGTCGTCTGGTGGGGGTTCCCATGTTCAACAGTCTAGAGTGAACGGTGTGACTGGCCGCTGTGGCCGAGCTGCTCTAGGCGCTTCAGTCCGGAACCGCGCTGCTGCTACGGTCGCAGGTTGAATCCTGCCTCGTGCATGGATGTGTGTGATGTCCTTAGGTTAGTTAGGTTTAAGTAGTTTCTAAGTCTAGGAGACTGATGACCTGAGATGTTAAGTCCCATAGTGCTTAGAACCATTTGAACGGTGTGCTCTGAATCACTTCTGTCTGTGTTATATTGCTAGAGAAGGCCGAAATGCACGCTATAAGCTCACGCAGGATGGCGTGAGGTCTGAAACAGGATACGTAATGAATGCTATAAAGAAAAGTACGTAGCTTCTGGAATACTTAACTTTAATCCATCATTTGTATACATCGTTCTTGATGAGACATGCTTCATACGATAACTATCAATTGCTATGGCGCCTTGCTAGGTCGTAGCCATTGACTTAGCTGAAGGCTATTCTAACTATCTTCTCTGCAAATAAACGAGGCTTCGTCAGTGTTGCATCGCTAGCTAAGTCGTCCGTACAACTGGGGCGAGTGCTAGTAAGTCTCTCGAGACCTGCCGTGTGGTGGCGCTCGGTCTGCGATCACTGACAGTGGCGACACGCGGGTCCGACATGTACTAATGGACCGCGGCCGATTTAAAGCTACCACCTAGCAAGTGTGGTGTCTGGCGGTGACACCACAGTCTGCGCCTGCACTGTACTCTGATATCGGGTCTGGCACAGATCGCCCACCTATCCTGCTTCACAGACTGGGCAAGCCTCGACCTCCACGTTCTCTGTTGAGGCGTAGACGTCAAACACCTTGTCCCCTACTCGTGATTTTATCATCTTTCAACCACTTTCCATAGATATCACTAAAACAGCACCCAGATAATCGACCAGGGCCGCCGTTTTCGAGATGTTCGTTCCCAGGCGCCATGTCATAACTATCTGACCTTTATCAAAATCGTTTATGTAAATGGATTTCCCCATTTGCGATCTATATTGTCGCTAGAATCATTCCACATTCATCTCTGCTTCGCTTATTTGCTTTCCTTACCGTGTCAAGCAATCACAACGCTACCAAGAGGCATTTATTATAATTGCGAACGGCGGTCAGGTTATGGCACGTCTGTGAAGACGGCGTAGAAGCTCAAACTAGACACGAAAGCAGGAGGAAATATTTGATATCTTTTCCTGCAGAACCGTATCAGAATTTCCTTTAAGCGATTAAGGAAAAACCGTGAAAAACCTAAATGTCGGCGACTAGTCGAGTATTTTAATATTCGCTCCTCTTGAATGCGAACATAATGCTTTAACTACCTCCCCCCCCCCCCCCCCCCCCTCCGGACTTCGTTCGAATATGTGCTGTTAAATACATGTCAATAAGTAGGTACAACTGTGTCGAGGAGCGTTACACTTCTGTTTTCAGACGAAAATCAAAACTGATGTCAGTATTTACTAATCGAGTATTTCCCCACATCTCCAATCTTTAAAGAACCAAACTCCTACGTATAAAACGTCGCATCTCCTGTAGAATGTGTCCTACAATAACTTTATTTCCCAGGTACTTTCAGTGGTGTGTGTAGCGAGAAGTGTTAGTAGTAAAGAAGGAATAAATTTAACATCATGTCTGATGCGGCAGTTATGTTGCATGAACAGCGAAAACATAGCAATCGATAAACTTCTTTCCTTTCATCTCGTGGAGAGTGTCAGCGACATAAAGTTTCGAAAATGTTTAAAATTATGTGTAAGGTTTGTTGGAAGTTACTAAGTGCTCCCATTCTCAAATACTGGATGATTATAGTCTGGGTAATTTGTGTGCTATGTTTCACGGTAGCGAAGCTGAACAAAAGCTCATAGCTGAGTTATAGAGCGCACGTTTACTAGACTTTTTTGCTTGGAATGATCGTTCCTATTACATTCATCAATATGAACCATTCCTCTTGGGGCAATCCGAACAGTTTTAGCTTTCATTCCTTGACTTACTGTGTGAAACCTTTAACGTAAGATTATACGTCTTAATAAGTACGACAGCATTTTAAATTCTTCAGTTCAGTCTATAATTGAATCGCAAATTGTTGAAACTAAATAAGTCAGAATTTTCCATTTTCGTTTTTTTACTGAATAGTACATTTAAGAGTATAGCCTATCGTTTGGTGTTGAAATGAAACACGTCATGCTCCTACAAATGGTAGAAAAGATGGTGCTCTTTACGCTGTTTGTTGTTGAAACCAAATGAGTCACTGACTTATTTCGTTTCAACAGATGCTGCTCTTTCCCGCGCAGCATCTTTCTTCTAACACTATATGTTGTTCGGCTGTTGATAAAATTATCCATTTCCTTTTTTGTGGCACTGACAGTCTCTGTTAATGTTGGTTGAGCGGTAGTTTGTTGTATTACTATGGCTCCGAAAAGGAAGAATAGTAGTGCATATTGTGATAGAAATAAGGTAAACACAGCTCGTACCAAAGGACTGCCTTGTCGAAATTACAGAGGAGATTACGTTCCAGGAAAAGCAGTTAGAGAATCTTGGAACAACCGTAGGAAACTGTATAGATGTAAATAATATCAACATTACCAGCAATACCAATCTTGTCATAACACGTAAGCTTTCACGGTCGGCGTCTTCATTAATTAAAACTTCGGGGCTGAATTGCCGTGGTCCATACATAAAACTTCTTCTCCTTCCTGACGTTTCGTTGCCTACTGCGGGCAACGAAACGTCAGGAAGGGGAAGAAGTTTTATGTATGGACCACAGCAATTCAGCCCGGAAGTTTTAATTAATGATACCAATCTTATATTATTAATTTCCTTTGAGCTGCAGAATGAAGTGTTCTGACTCCATTGACGTAATTCAACGTGATAATATTTTGGTAAAATTTCTTGATCTTTCTACCAAAGATGCCCAGGACACACATCTGCAGCGCCTTACTGAAGCAATGGGAGTAAAGCAGAGGTGTCCTCGGAAGTCTGATCCAGAATGCTGTGAAAACTGTAGGGATGCAACGTTTCTTTACCATATAATGCTTGGAAGCGAAAGGAAACTGGTTTGCAACGAAACTTTCCTCATTATACATGCAGTGACGAATTCTCGCGTGTTTTGAATCTGTAAATTGTTACTTAAGAGGATCACACCTGTTAACAAACGCGGGAAAAACCCGAACACCAAGAAGACATCAGACAATACCCTTGCACTGATTCACGAGCGTATAAAGCCTTTCCCCACAAAAACCTCACATCATTCACAACACCTCTGAACTAAATGTGTGGATAATGCACAGTATGTCCAATGACAAATATGCAGATTGTAAAGTAAAATATTATGTTTATCGTAATTATTATCGGGACAACGTTAATTATTCCTTTGGCAGATCCCAAGTGGATGTCTGCTGTAAATGTGAAGAGCTTGAACTCAAACTGAAAAGCCCACATTTAAACGAAAGAGCCAAGCTTGTCGCCAGAGCTGAATTAAATGTTCATAAGCGTCGTAGTTCTAAATTTTACATCTCACTTCGGGATGCCAGGAGAAGAGCCCAATCTACTGATACTGTGGGAGCCATAGTTTCTGATTAAATGTGAAACTTGCCTCTTCTACATATCCCGATCCAACAGATATTCTGTCTGCGCCAGCTGTAGGTGTACTGTTTCAGCATGCATGATTTGAAAACTGAACACTCCACTGTATACTTGTAGCATGAAGGCTTAGGAAAGAAAGGTGCAAACGAAGTAGCATCTTTCATTTCTGATTACATAAAAAAACGATCTCAGTAATAATGTGACTGAGCCGGCCGGTGTGGCCGTGCGGTTCTAGGCGATTCAGTCTGGAACCGCGTGACCGCTACGGTCGCAGGTTCGAATCCTGCCTCGGGCATGGATGTGTGTGATGTCCTTAGGTTAGTTAGGATTAAGTAGTTCTAAGTTCTAGGGGACTGATGACCACAGATGTTAAGTCCCATAGTGCTCAGAGCCATTTGAACCATTTTTGAACAATGTGACTGATCTTCTTTTGTTTTCTGACGGCTGTGTCGGTTAGAACAAAAATCACACCTTTAAGCGCATGTGTAAGGGCGTGGTTCAAGCAGGAATACTCAGGAGCATAATACGCAAATTTCCAGAGAGTGGTCACTCATTCCTCCCCTGTGATAGCGGCTGTGGACTATATAACAGGAAAATAAAAACTGATGACCGCATTTCCACCCACGGAAATGATGGTCAGCAATAAAAGGAATGTGACAGTAACATTAGTTAATGGAGAGGAAGTACTAGATTTCGACAACTGGTGGCCAAAATATTTTAGAAAAAAGTGTTTTGTGTGAGACAGTGACAGAACAACGCAATGAAAAAAATCTTCTTCGTCCCGAGGAGCTTCAAAGAAATACAATACCTTCAGACAGGAGAGGTGGTTGGCCTTGCATATTTCGATGGATTAGCAATACGTTTCACTTAAGAAAAAGACGTGAGCCCATCATCCCAGGATTAATGGACAGGATTCCAATGGCCTACCCAATATACCAAGTACCTGTTTCTAGAATGAAGATGGAATATGTGAAGAAAGACATCGAATATGTGCCTGCTGCAAAGAGATCATTCTATAAAGAAGTGCTTTCTTGGCCAGTGACTGACTAAAATTATAGCTAATGTACAGTTAATCTTTATTGCTGTTAAAATAAGAGTTTGTTCTATTTTTTCAGACCATGGTAATGTATTATGAACTGCTCATACTACTAAATCCTCAAAAGCAAAAAATATGTTTGTAAATTGTTGAAACCAAATGACTCAAAAAACTCTGAAATCATTAAATATCGAAATTATGTACTATAAGTTTGTTATTTCGCTCTCAATAAAAGCAGAATGAAGTCACTTTCAGTTCTGAAAAATTCGACAAATGTAGCAATAATGCACATGGCAGTATTCAGTTTTTTGTTTCTGCTGAAAAGTGTAAAATATAGACTTATTTGGTTTTAACAATTGCCGATTCAGTTATCTGAAATCCTGAAACAAAACTTTGTTACGCCTGGAAGCCGTTAGATAGGCAACCTGCAACTGACACATGCACCGTTTTAAGCGGTTAGTAATATACAGTAATGGAACTCATGCAGAATTGAGATTTATCTTAGTGGAAGCAGATCAAGAACGGCTTCAACAGTTCGAAAGCAACTGATGACTTCCCGTTATCTGACACGTCCCATAAGGAACGCACGTTCTTGTCATTTCGAAAACCGACTCACGTTTAGAAGGAGAAGGTAACTAAACGTTTTTCGGGCATTTATGTATTTCCGCGCGCCTCAGATAACATTTCATATCCATTCATCGTGTTAGCTCACTGTCTTACTGTCTCCACTTAAAAAAAGATTGTTTGACAGGCTCTTCATACTGGAGGGAAGTTCAAGAGTAAACCAAGAAAATTTAACGAGAATGTCCATGTATTTCTCTACAAAAGGGGTCCTTATTCGACTGTAGCAGAAAAGTGTACCTTTTTGGCTTAAGATGATGATAAACTCTATGAGTAAAGAGAAATTTGGGGTTTAGGATTTGATAAAGTGGCTGAAAATCTATGGTTCAATGGTAGCATTCAGGTACAGCTTATTTAAAGCCGGCCGTGGTGGCCGATCGGTTCTAAGCTCTACAGTCTCGAACCGCGCGACTGCTACGGTCGCAGGTTCGAATCCTGCCTCGATCATGGATGTGTGTGATGTCCTTAGGTTAGTTAGGTTTAAGTAGTTCTATGTTCTAGGGGACTGATAACCTCAGATGTTAAGTCCAATAGTGCTCAGAGCCATTTGAACTTATTTAAAGTACTGAGTGAATTCCACCTCAATATAACTCCGTTTCTTGCTGTTTTATTGTTTACTATTTCGGTTCAGACCTATTTCATTGTCGCAGCACCAATTAGTTTCTTTAGAGCCCATGCTAAGCGTATTTTTTTTATCCATACTAGCACCTATGATTCGATGCTTATATGGAACGAACATATTTTCTGAACAGCGTGTCGACTTATTTCCAGACATGCGCTTGAGACTTGTTTCTCACGAGTGCTTTTGACTCCTTGATGTTTCTGGTAGTCGGTCACAGTAAACGCAGCGTTATGAGTTTTTCGGGTTGTGAAGAGCTCAATGTGACATCCTCAAAGTTTTTTGTTATTAAAACCAGACTAAGAAGTGAGCTTTAAAAGATTCCTAAATAAAGCACAACTTATTTGCTTACATTTCCGCATTTTAATGAGGTAACAGCTTCATGAGTCTAAGTTAGGTTTTAAGCGTTTACAAGTAGCTGCAGCATCAACGGAATTTATGTGTCAAAACACATGGGAGTGAATTCCTCAGTTTTGCCTTGGAGGGAATGACATAAAAATTCGAAGAAAGCCCACAAATCGAGTTATCAGAAGTTAACCACAGAAGTATGGAGTTAAGCGCAGCAATGAAGGCACCCCCTGTCAGGTCATGCAGATTGTAAACTGACACAACTGGACTCTTACGTCCGTTAGTAAGACAAAATACAAAAAGGCCTGAAAAAGAAACTTTCGTGTTATCCACTCTCTTCCCCCTCGAAAAACGATCTGAATGAAAGTCTGATATATGTACCAAGGATTCTCGCGCAAAAAGCCATTAGCCTTAATTTGTCATGCTTCTCAACAGGGTTGCCACCATTAATTACACCACGCAACAGCGTGACCTAGAAACAAGAGTTCTGGGCGGCGAGACGTCTGATATTCGAGGGAACTGCTCAGAAGAAGGGGCGTTCGTCCGACCAGTTAATGTTACTCGTACCGCAGAAAATATGAGTCACTGTTCCAACTGAGACTGACGTCTTTCGAGATTCCTAAATGGAAAACAGAAACAGAAACTTTGCTCGCGATGAGGAGGAAATCCTTGTTCGTGTCCATTTCCAGGCGCAGATTTCCCAGTTGTTACTCTATATAGGTATTTTATAGATGTAATTGCTACAGGTTAATTGATCGTCCGTAAGTTTTACATAGCTCCTACAATTCAGTCAGTTCAATAGTTTTTGATGGTGTTTCTATCAATGTCTCGTGAATGCGTGTTCCTCCTGTTTTGCGTATGCCAGTAAAAAGGTTCCCATTCGAGACGATAGTTACAATTATCAAGGAAATTAGAGTAATCACTTTGAATTCTATAGTGCACATATTAAACGCAAGAATCAGTCACGACTGTCTTGCTTTAATTATACGTGACTGCTCCCGGAGAGTAATAAGCAAGTCGGCCGCCGCGGTGGTCTCGCGGTTCTAGGCGCTCAGTCCGGAGCCGCGCGACTGCTACGGTCGCAGGTTCGGATCCTGCCTCGGGCATGGGTGTGTGTGATGTCCTTAAGTTAGTTAGGTTTAAGTAGTTCTAAGTTCTAGGAGACTGATGACCACAGATGTTAAGTCCCATAGTGCTCAGAGCCATTTTGAGTAATAAGCAGTGTCGAGTGGAATACCGCGATTACTCCATTTGCGTTGCATCAGGTTCACAGAAATCTTACCATTTCGTTTTTCACTCACTGTGAAACACCTGGACTGTAGCAAATAACACACTTTGTTGAGCAGTCATCATAAGAGTTATGATGCTGATGGAACCACAAAGTAAGTGATACCAGTGCACCTCAGAAACATAGCGGTCATTTTTCGAAGAGTATCGTACTTAAGAAAAGAAACACAACATTTGTGGAATGAGAACCATAAGGACTCTAAGCACAGAAACAAAGCTTTGAGAAATACAGATGTTTGTGAAAATTAAATTTGTAGGCAAACAATCAGTCGCCTATGTTTGATTTGTTTTGCAGCCAAGTCTGAACACCCTCTATTTCCTATAAGAAAAATCATGCACCCGTTTTATATTATGAAAATTTGGTTTAAATTTAGGATTATTGTTATCAATGTTAATCCGAAAAATTTTCATATACTGGTTAGTGGCAGTAGGGTGTTTTTGGCAGTTGTGTAGCTTGTAATTAACATGAAATTAGAATCAGAACGTAAAGAATAGGTATTAAATGCACCACTCACACAACTGCGATCAATCCCAACACTTCATGGTCCTCGTTATCATCATTTTCACGAAGCGCATACTCTGGCTTGAAGTTCAGATAAAACTGTCTGTTTAGTTTGGATATGAAATCTAATAGTTCTGTTAAGTCTACGTATTTCATGTTTGATCTAAACGTTTGGTCAAGTCTTTGTGTTTCAAGTTTGATATTTGCCTTCCACCTAAGTATTTTGGCACTAGATTTTCCAAGGCATCTTCAAACTCCGGGAAAATGACAAATTGTCGTCTGCCTCGACGTGTGTTGAAGAAAATGGTGGCCTCTCACGACTCCAGAGAAGTATGTTACTTTAAACAATAGTGCATGGTAACCTGTTCAAAACTTCATCTTTGTACAATTTTTAAAATGTATATTCTTACCACCAACATCAGCTTCTGGTTTAGTAATAACTTCGGCATCAGTCTTAAAGGTTCTGAAACCCTCGGCATACGTTTTACAGACACTAATGCTGAAACCATGGAATGTGAGACTATGATGGGGCATTCCTTCAAGAGCTTCCAGCTATTATGAAGAAATGGGCGTCAGCGTAACCAGTTAGCGTACCTACAGCAAAGAAAATTTGCGCTTTGGGCCCTTATGATAGCGAATACCAGAAAAATTGTTGATACAGCTTTTCGCAAATTTTCGTGTATGGAGTGTAGGGGTACAGTACCATAAGATCAACAGATGTCAAGAGCATGCGTACATGCTACAATTTAAAAATCGATGACAGTATGAATTAGGTCCTTATACTTCTCAACACCTTATTCATTAGTTACGGTGTTTATAGTTGTACTGAAAACGTTATATGTATCTCAAGTTACTGGCTTAGCCTATCCTTAGCGGAGGTGTGGCTCATCTGCGTTTGAAAAAAACGGTAAACTAATTGAAAATAGATAAATTTACTTATGTTTTACGTGATATTGTTTGCGAGTTACAGGTTGAAAAACAGCGGATAAGGATGGGGAAGTAAACTGGCTGTATTCTTTTCGAAGAAATGGGTGTCAGTGTAACCATTGAGCGTTCCTGCTTTGGGCCCTTATGGTAGCGAATACCAGAAGAGCAGAATACCTGAAGAGCTTGAGTGTAACCATGGAATTCTCAATGTGAATACCGACGGTCAAAATCGGTAGTGCAGTGGGGTACCACAGGCAGGAAGTCGCAAACAAAATCGCATGCACCTTACTTGAATTACTCCCACAGAAAAGAAGCAGGGTCAGTGTCACATTAGGACTATCTTCCAAGTTAAACACGGCATAAACCTGTAGCCCAAGCACCCGAAGACTATTTAGTTTACTTGAACATGAGTGTCATAGTCTGTAATCATAGTATCAGATGTTCATGTTCGGTAAAATACTATAACTCTGTAAAAACTGTGATATTTTTAACTTCTACCAGCTTGGCTAGCAGTATTTGATAGGCATTTAGGCAAATCAATCTCGGATATCAGCGAGCAACTAATGTTGCACATCACTATGGCAAATAACACCAGAAATTGAGAATACCAACATTAAGGTCTCTGAAAAAAAAATCATTGGTATGATTCTGATTCTGTTCCTAGTAGCATGGTAATCTGACTGAACTTTGTATCTTACTTCAGTAACGGTATCGCCTGAAAGCAACTGAGGTACACGTGTCAGTAATCGAACGAATAAAATACGAGTGAGATCCCCCACCCCCCTTGAGTGTTTTCGTCTCTCCAACACTTTAGATAGGCTCATGACACATTACGGTAGGTGTCATCGGCGAAATGCGCACTGTTTTCAGTAGCACCATACTCCGCCGAAATCTGTGTCACCCATAACCTAGTATCCGGAGATTGTTCGCCTGCTTCAGCTCTCAGGCGACACTGGTCATGTGTATTGGTCTGTGGCGTCGAGAGGCGGTACACAGAGAGAGGCGGTAACGCTGATTGCCGGGCCGTCCCCAGCCTCCGCCCAGTAGAAGCTCTCTTCACGAAAGATATCACCGACACACACAGCCGGCTATGCGTGCCCCGCACTAACAGCAGCCGTCGAGCCCCTTTGTGCACAAAGCCACTATTCGCTTTCAGGCTCCTTTTAGCAGTGCTCCAGCAGGGATTATAAGATTGATACCTCCGACGTTTCTAGTCCCCGCAAAGCAGGCTTGCCCTTAAGCCGTCGGCACACGGACCGTGCATCCGAGCGTTGAGCGTTGAGCCTGCCGAGTTTCTGACGTCATAGAGTGGAATAGTACGTTCGGGAGTCTTTCCGAACGTGCAGAGCAATATCTGGCATGTCAGATATTCTGAGCGTGCGTCTGAGCGTTGACCAATGAGATGGCACAACGCCACCTACGTCACACGCACACCGTCTCCCTTCAGTACACAGTTGTGAGGCGCCATATTGACATTCATTTCAAGTGTATATATGCCGTTTCTGACCACCAGCAAATTGAGAATCACTGTTAGTTGTGTGATTCGATCCAATAAATTAATGAGAAACATCATATTCGAAGCCAAAGAATTATTGTAACTTGCGTATTATGAGAGTAGGCTATTTGAAGACAGCGACACACTGTAGATCCACCCAAAATGCATTGTTCTTGGTACAATTTGTTATAATTAAATTTCAATTAATAACATAATTACCTGCGATTAACGTTTTTACCAATGGGTAAGATAATATGATTCAGCGATGGGTATTGTTGGTTTAGCGTAGTGAGTAGCGTCTCTGTCCATTGAAGAGATTTTAATGGGGCGGTGGTTCGCGTCATAACCCTTCCAAATTTTTTTTCCTAGCATTCGCGTTTTTGTTAGGTTCTGATACTTTATTATTAGTTTAATATAATTATATACTATAATATTTGATGTTATGTAAATATAAGTTCACCTTTTTTTGAGGGGTGACTTTGTCCGATTGGCTTAATCTACAGGACAGCTTGCGCTACTTGTATGAAGATATTTTGCTCCTTTTACGCTTCATAATTCACATATTGCAAAGATTCTGCTACTGAGTAGGAACAGTGATCAAGTAAGACTGACCTTGGGGTTTTACTAAAATGTGGGAATGATGAAATAATGTTTATATTATGCGGAGAAGTATTTCGAATTAGTACCACACTGTTTGTAATGGAACTTTTATAAGCCTGTGTACTTATTGATTGGACATGGTACTTTCCTTTTCGTGGACGATGAAGGAAATGTGCGTTTTAATAGAGCTAACGTGGGAATTTTACGCGCGCCCGTTGACTAAACAGTGTGATTTATGAACTAGAAACATCCCTCAACTGCCGCTGGAGTGCGTTGCGATCGCGTATACCACGTTGGGCCCCACGAACCGTATGCACAAGCCGCATCGTTCCTGAGCGTTCAGCATCGCGTTGAACTCGGCACGCTCAACGTTAACGTTCGACAGCACGGTCCGTGTGCCGACGGCTTTAGCCACCAATCTGCTTCCAATTCCATGTATTCTCGCACCGACTGCATACCAAACCAATGCCGCTTGTACACTTATTCAAGAACGACAGCTCTTTCTTAGACTACACCAATACGTTTCAGAAATCGAAATGGTTCATCAAGTTCTGTCTCTGCCTATTAACTCATAGACCAATCAGTACCACTTGCTCAGCAAAAAATTCAATACAGCTCCGCGTCTCACACTGAATATAGTCAGTGATAACATTGCAACAGCATAGCAAGCTGAATACTTTATTGAGTTTATAAGACGATGTAATACAAAGACTTTGTATCAACGCCTGCCAAAACTGCGGTAACTCCGACGAAAGCAAGTCAGCGTGACCCACAGTGAACTCCAACAGGCTCGCAAACTCACTCATCAGAACCTACAGACGAACTGTCTATGTAATTAAGTTTGTACGGAAGCCTCAGAGGGCGAGTCCTGCTCGCATTTGTCCATTTCTTTAAGTCTTAATGTGTCTACTCCGATGCAAGAGAGCGCATGACACAGGCGTAAACGTCCTAATTTGACTGTTAAGCACACACAAAAGCACGGTAGTCTGGGGCGTCCATGAACGTTCACGACGCATCTAAATCGCGACGCAGCGTCGGTGTCTGCCTTAGGCTACTTGTGCCACGTCACAATTTGGGGGACATGTTTGGCCAGCATCAAGTAGGACGGATATTTGCGTTTACTTCCTTATTCTCAAAAGTGCACAATTGTTTCCTAATAAATATTCAGCCTCACCATAGTATTTTGTTTAAAGCATTTGTTGGATTCATGACTGTAAGTGTTCAACAACAATATTAATAAGGAAAGACAGTACAATGTTCTATAGGAGTTCATAAATATAACTTGCTTCGATAACGTAATAAATGATAATCATTATTATTTCTGTCATAGTTTAAGCAGAAATATTTTTAGGAAATTTTGCTGTATACAATTATGGTACGAGAAATAGTAATAATATTAGCAGTTGTTCCTCAAACACCGTTGGAGAAGTACGTTGAAATGGTAGTATATAATAATTAGCAACGTAGTAGAACTAGACGTAACATTAGATAATAGTGGTATATGATCATGGAAGAGATGACAGCGAACGGAAACCAACGCCATGAGTAGTATTGCAATAGTTGTGGCTACAGTAACTTTAGAATGAATGCTCTTGAAATAGAAAAATAATTTCAAACTAACAACTGGCGAGCAGCTGTAAACTCTAAATGCAGACTTCAATGGTCCTTTCTGGAGATCAAGCTCTAATGGTAATATGGAAATATAAAAGTAATAACAATACAAAGTGTCTGTAGTGTCAGAGCATGAAACATTGCTGATGAAAACCCGTTTGCCCGATAGGTATTATACGTCAAAGCAGTCGACGGCCTTGCAAATTTTTAAAATTGTTAGTGAGTGTAACGTAGAGAGAGAGAGAGAGAGGGTGGGGGGGGGGGGGGGTAGCTATTCCCGCTGGCTGATTTCACACTTCCGCTTTTCCCGTGCCCATCAACAACACAAAACCCTTAATGGTCACGAGGGGGTGCTGAAAAGTAATGCCTCCGAATTTTCACTGTGAAAACTCTTATAACTTTTTAAATAAAACAAACATTATTAACATTCTTCTTCTCTGCTGGTAAACCTTTCGGGGTGTGAAGTCGTGGTCCAAGACACTCTTCTGTTCCTGACGTTTCGCCCAGGACTGCGATGGACATCCTCAGAGGCGCTCCTCCGCTGAGTCTTGCCGACTGACCGGTCGGACGTCCGAGAGCGACATAACTACTGTAGGAAAGGAGGCGTGGTCAAAGTAACACGTGATGAGCAGAGATAAAACTTAACTATCGATTGTCCTCTTGTCAGAGAGAAAACTGTCTAGCGATTCTGCAGAGCTATTGTCCATATGTCGCTAAGTTTCATTGCCTCCTCTTTCCTATTAAAATTATCCTGATGCTTATAAATTTCAATGGCTTCTCTACATAGTCGAGGATAGCAATTTGGCGTTGTAGATAAAGTTTCTGTTTCAGAAAACGTCACTTCTTGGTTTCCTGACTGAAGAGCATGCTCTGCTACAGCTGGTAATAGTCGGCAGAGGCTTTCGTGCTCTTTTAGCTGTGTATTTACGTTCCTCTTGGTAGTTCCAATATAAACTTCACCACACGTACACGGAATTTTGTATACACCACATGTCGACAGATGAGGGCGTTTATCCTTCACAGATCGAAGTACTTGACTTACTTTCTTTGTTGGTCTAAAGACCGGTCAGATGTCATGTTTCTGAAAAATCTTACCCATCTGATACGTTACTTTTTTAATAAAAGGAGAGAAACTGTATTTTTCCGTCGTTGTGGTTGATACTTGTCCTTCGGTCTTCTGTTCTTTGGTCGCAAAATTTTCTTTACCTCTTTCCTTGAGTAGCCATTGTTCTCGAAGGACCCTACAGCCAGCCTACTGAGGAAAACAAATAATCTGATTAAGTCATCTACATCTATTCAAAAAGAAGATTCAAATGGTTCAAATGGCTCTGAGCACTTTGGGCCTTAACATCTGTGGTCATCAGTCCCCTAGAACTTAGAACTACTTAAACCTAACTAACCTAAGGACATCACACACATCCATGCCCGAGGCAGGATTCGAACCTGCGACCGTAGCAGTCGCGCGGTTCCGGACTGCGCGCCTTGAACCGCTAGACCACCGCGGCCGGCTCAAAAAGAAGATAAAAGAGTTTTTTTTAAAGAGAGAAGCTATGTGTTGTAGATTGTATGGTGCACCCAAAATTCATAAAATAGATTTTCCTTTGAGACCCGTAATTAGTGCCATCAATTCTCCCACGTATGCAATAGCAAGCAATCTGGCAACTCGTTTACAACAACATATTGGGAAAACTGACTCATATATAAAAGACTCGTGTTTTTTATTAAGGAACTTGAAGGGCTAGTTCTGGCTCCTGAAGATATTCTTGTAAGTTTTGACATAGTGTCTTTATTCACTATGATTCCAGTTAACGAAGTTATGATTTTTATAGCGGATGTTTTTCCAGGACATTTGTCTGATGTTTTTAGACATTACGTTACTACGAGTCAGTTCCAGCGGGACGATGAATTTTATGAGCAACTTGATTGTGTAGCAGTGGGTAACCCATTAGGTCCTGCGATCGCTAATTTCTATATGGAGACATTCGAACAATCGGCTCTGGACAAAGCAAATAAGAAACAATCTCTATGGTACCAGTTTGTAGATGACACATTTGTACTCCGACCTGTGGAGGACAAACGCCCTCCTCTGTCGACATGTGGTGTATAGAAAATTCCGTGTACGAGTGGTAAAGTTGATGTTGGAACTGCCAAGAAGAGCGTAAGTACACGGCTAAAAGAGCACAAAAGTCTTTGCCGACTAAGAAAAATAGAGAAATCAGCTGCAGGAGAGCATGCTCTTCAGTCAGGAAACCACGAAGTAAACAGAAATTTTATCTACAACAACAAATTATTATTCAAGACTATGTATAGATGCCATTGAAATTTACAGGGTGTTTCAAAAATGACCGGTATATTTGAAACGGCAATAAAACTAAACGAGCAGCGATAGAAATACACCGTTTGTTGCAATATGCTTGGGACAACAGTACATTTTCAGGCAGACAAACTTTCGAAATTACAGTAGTTACAATTTTCAACAACGGATGGCGCTGCGGTCTGGGAAACTCTATAGTACGATATTTTCCACATATCCACCATGCGTAGCAATAATATGGCGTAGTCTCTGAATGAAATTACCCGAAACCTTTGACAATGGTTTCACATGCAGATGAGATGTACTGCTTCAGCTGTTCAATTGTTTCTGGATTCTGGCGGTACACCTGGTCTTTCAAGTGTCGGCACAGAAAGAAGTCACAGGGGTTCGTGTCTGGCGAATAGGGAGGCCAATCCACGCCGCCTCCTGTATGTTTCGGATAGCCCAAAGCAATCACACGATCATCGAAATATTCATTCAGGAAATTAAAGACGTCGGCCGTGCGATGTGGCCGGGCACCACTTGCATAAACCACGAGGTGTTCGCAGTGTCGTCTAAGGCAGTTTGAACTGCCACAAATTCACGAAGAATGTCCAGATAGCGTGATGCAGTAATCGTTTCGGATCTGAAAAATGGGCCAATGATTCCTTTGGAAGAAATGGCGGCCCAGACCAGTACTTTTTGAGGATGCAGGGACAATGGGACTGCAACATGGGGCTTTTCGGTTCCCCATATGCGCCAGTTCTGTTTATTGACGAAGCCGTCCAGGTAAAAATAAGCTTCGTCAGTAAACCAAATGCTGCCCACATGCATATCGCCGTCATCAATCCTGTGCACTATATCGTTAGCGAATGTCTCTCGTGCAGCAATGGTAGCGGCGCTGAGGGGTTGCCGCGTTTGAATTTTGTATGGATAGAGGTGTAAACTCTGGCGCATGAGACGATACGTGGACGTTGGCGTCATTTGGACTGCAGCTGCAACACGGCGAACGGAAACCCGAGGCCGCTGTTGGATCACCTGCTGCACTAGCTGCGCGTTGCCCTCTGTGGTTGCCGTACGCGGTCGCCCTACCTTTCCAGCACGTTCATCCGTCACGTTCCCAGTCCGTTGAAATTTTTCAAACAGATCCTTTATTGTATCGCTTTTCGGTCCTTTGGTTACATTAAACCTCCGTTGAAAACTTCGTCTTGTTGCAACAACACTGTGTTCTAGGCGGTGGAATTCCAACACCAGAAAAATCCTCTGTTCTAAGGAATAAACCACGTTGTCTGCAGCACACTTGCATGTTGTGAACAGCACACGCTTACAGCAGAAAGACGACGTACAGAATGGCGCACCCACAGACTGCGTTGTCTTCTATATCTTTCACATCACTTGCAGAGCCATCTGTTGTTGAAAATTGTAACTACTGTAATTTCGAAAGTTTGTCCGCCTGAAAATGTACTGTTGTCCCAAGCATATTGCAACAAACGGTGTATTTCTATCGCTGCTCGTTTAGTTTTTATTGCCGTTTCAAATATACCGGTCATTTTTGAAACACCCTGTATAAGCATCAGGATAATTTTAATAGGATAGAGGAGGCAATGAAACTTAGGGACATGTGGACAAAGCTCTGCAAAATCGCTAGACAGTTTTATCTCTGAAAAGACGACAATCGATAGTTAGGTTTTGTCTCTGACAAAGATTATGTGGGCTCATCACGTGTTACTTTGACCACGCCCCCTTGCCTACAATATTTATGTTGCTCTCGGACGTCCAACCGGTCAGTCTGAAAGACTCAGCAGAGGAGCGCCTCTGAGTATGTCCAGCGCAGTCCTGGACGAATCGTCATGAAATTAAGAGTTTCTTAGACCACGACGTCACATCCCGAAAGGTTTACCAGCAGCTTTATCATCCAGCCGTGAAAGCCTTCATTATATGAGTCTTCATCTCTGTTCTTCATGTCTACATATTTATTTCTCAACGCAGTCGCCCTGGCGACGAACACGTTTCTCCCAACAGGCATCACAGTAGAATGTTTGTTGACGCAGCCAAAACCTCACTTCTACTTGCATCGTGTCATCACTATCAAAGTGAAATCATCGAAGATGTTTAAGTTTCAGAAACAGATGGAAATCGTATGGCCCAGGGTGATCGCTGACAGTGAACCCAAGACATCGCACTATTGCAGATGCCGCAGCGTTCGTGCTTGGTTTGGCATTGCCATGTTCAGGAGGGGGTGCTGCATGTGTGGACGAACTTTTCGAATTAGACATTCGATTACAGCATATTTTTCCTCTAATCAACATAGTTACCTTGCACACAGCTATGTCGTACGATACAATCGAAGCCCTCTAGCGACAGAAGGCTCCAAGTGTGTAGATGCAAAGAATAAAGATGTACAATGTTATCTTTCGTTTAATTTAAAAAGCTGTAAGAGTTTACACATAAAAAACGTAGGCATTACTTTCCAGCAAGACCTCATGTATCTCACAAACTAAGAATTACAACTAGTGGGTGAATAGTCTCAGAGTTACTACAATCTGTGTTGGAATATGAATCTTCCTTTTATCTTAAACCATCATTGGGAAATGACTAAAGTAGATCATATTTGTGCGTCTGTGATGAACAAGACCTATAGATGCTTAATCTACTGTTAAAGGCTTACCTGGGACGACAGTCATATACTTCTAATTCTGTATCCTTCATGCGGCATACACTTACCTGCAAAAGAAACAGAAAAAAAGAACATTAGAGCTTTTGGTAATTAAGAGTTGCCGTAAATACACTATTTAGACGTCTTTTCTTTGGAAATATTTATGCGTGAAAATAAGGCTGTGGTACATGGTATATAAACAAAAGATTAAGACGTAGTATAATTCTTTCGGCCTTGAAATAGCTATAGCAAAAGAACAGGTTTAATACTGTTGTTTACATGGCCATCTTTCGCAGCAACTCTTACAATCAGTTATTACTGGTTTTTCGTCTTGAGCTTACTGCAATTAAACATCAGCATGAGTAATCAAGAACCTAAAATACTGAAATGCTTTGTCAATTAGTGAATAAATGAAATCAGCAGCAGAACCGGATTCGTATCTATGTAACAAGAACATAACTGCCAGAAATTTCCTCTAACACAATCAAAGGAAATACGCTGTTACCATAAATTTAGCAAAACGTAGATGAAGAAACATAAATCCAAAGATTAGCTCATAAACCTTGAGTCTTTCCTTATGAAGGAAAGCCATTTATATAGTAAATATCTTAAGACACTGTAGTGAGAGTTTGTTTCCTGATGAGATCGCCATTAGCGAACACAACTTTGCTTTCTATTTCTCGGTAATGTTTCGCTGAAGTTACAGCATCATCTGTGTTTTTTTATTTTGTTTCTATTAGACAACAAGAATAATACCCTTTATGGTACTGTCTGTACATAGGTATAAATTTGTTTTTAAGACGGTATTCACAAATTTGAAAACAGACGAGATTTTTTTTTCTATATACGCCTTGAAACCATATTCTGTTGCTTTTTTGTGTTCTATGCTTTGCTCTACAGTTGTTTCCTTGCCCGTTTGTCATCTGTAGCCATAGAGCACGTAAAGTAGAAAATTATTTGCCTGGATATTTACGACTGGGAATGCAATGGTACATATTACTTTAGTGTGTGTGTGTGTGTGTGTGTGTGTGTGTGTGTGTGTGTGTGTGTGTGTGTGTTTTATGGAGAACTGTGAATTAATCTATTATTTCTGTTCCTTCAACTATGCCTTTCTACATTTGGCTGATTTCCCCAGTTATTAGTTTTTGTGAGGGGACATTGCTGAAATTGTTAAGTCAGCGTTGATGTCTGTTGCTCTGTGTTTCATACCCATAAGGCGTTCGACAGTGTCAGATGGTGCAAGATGTTCGAAATTCTGAGAAAATTAGGGGTAAACTATAGGAAGAGCTGGTAATATACAACGTGTACAAGAGCCAAGAGGGAATAATAACAGTGGAAGACCACGAGTAAAGCGCTCGGATTAAAAGCAGTGTAAGAGAGTGATGTAGTCTTTCACCCCTAGTGTTCTGTCTGTACGTGGAAGAAGCAACGAGGGAATTAAAAGAAAGGTTCGGGAGTGGAACTAAAATTAAACGTGAAACGATATCAATGATACGATTCGCTTATGACATTGCTATCCTCAGTGAAAGTGAAGAAGAATTACATGATATGCTGAATGGAATGAACAGTCTAATGAGCTAATGTGTAGAGAATAAGGACTGAGTGTAAATCGAAGAATGGCGAAGGTAATGAGACATAACGGAAACGAGAGTAGCGAGAAACTTAACATTAGAATTGATGGTCACGAAGTAAATGAAGATAAGGAATTTTGCTACCTAGGCAGCAAAATAACCAATGACAGACGTAGCAAGGAATTCATCGAAAGCAGACTAGGACTGGCAAAAAGGACGTTCCTCACCAAGAGAAGTCTACCAGTATCCAACATAGGCCTTAATTTGAGGAAGAAATTTCTGAGAATGTACGTTTGCAGCGCAGCGGTGTATGGCAGTGAAACATGGACAGTGGGAAACTCGATACAGAAGAGAATTAAGGCTTTTCGGATTTCATTCTACAGTGGAATGTTGAAAATTAGGTGGACTGCTAAGGTAAGGAATGAGGAGGCTCTGTGAAAAATCGGCGAGGAAAGGAATATGTGGAAAACACTGACAAGAAGAAGGGACAAGATAGTAGTGTAGGGAAGCAGCCTACTCACGCTGTAGTAAATTCACATCAGTTTCCATTGTGTGCCAGCCAGTCTGCTGTAACTAGCTCTGACGTCATAAATGTTGCGCAATACCTTAAAAATCAAGCAAATGACCTAAAACTTTTCTAGCACGTCAGGAATAATACTAAATTAATGTGTGTTGAATATCAGTTCGATAACTTAAGTCATTTTCGAAATTTGGACGTTTTTCTGAAAAAATCATTGGCGCAACAGAAAAGAGCTAGAGACTTCAAAATTTATATTTAGATTCATCTTTCATAATGATTTAATAAAAATAGTACTTTGGATTTCACAAATTAAGATTTTAGTGGAAATTCATGATTTTGTGGTTTTCGTCTCAAAACTGAAGGAAGCAAGATAGATTAAGTAGGCTAATAAATAAGGCTAGGATGTTTAGATTTAAATAGGTTGGAGGTCCGCTATGACTATGAAGATGTGTAAAGTTTCTTTTGAATACCTATAAAATTATAGCGATAACGGATCTCAAAAGGGCCAGTTCAGAGCTCATCTACTGCGTACAGTGTAATTTAATTAATTCTCTCGCCCAGAATATTTAACTTAGCCACGTCAAAATTTTATTATCAATACTTACCTGCGTGCTGAATGCACGTTTAAATTAAGAGCTTCTTCGGCCATCAGCAAAAGAAGCTATAAATTATTATGTAACTTGAAGTGGTGCGTTACTAGCCCAGCGGCTAGTCGGGAGAGCGGATTTGATCAGGCGTTCCCTCAGCCGTCCGCACCGCGGCTTTATATATAAGAACGCTGCGCGAGGAAGAAAGGCCCCAGTTCTCTCCAGACGCTGAATGACACGCCATCTGTGTCGGTAGTCGCGTCGCATCAGTGTATCTGCTACAAACAGCCTCGGGTGCCGTATTAAGTTACTAGAGATACGCGGAACCATGAAAACATTTTATGTGAAGTGTTAATTCTGGAATGATTTTCATTATCTAGCTTCAGTTTGCGTATTGTCGTATTTTCACGTGCCGTCGCGAGACAGACATTCTACCAAATATTTAGCGTGGCGTTTGATGAAATATTTTCATCAAATTATGGCGAGCATTCTTTTTAACATTTAATTCGGACATTTATAGTTGCATCAGCGCATTAGACTCTGAACTGTTCTGTTAGTTAGGTTGTAGGGATACTTGTGTTTTTATCAGTGAATTTCAGAATATACTCAACTATTTTGGAAAACCGTTTTTGATTAGAAATCCCGGACAATATCCTAATTCCTCAGAGCTATAAGCTGCAGCTATAATGGTATCTCAATTGAAGTGGGCACTAGGATCTCTAGATACTGGCTCCATGTTTTATTAAATCACTTTCTGGGTGCCAAGAAGTAAATAGAGAGCCAGTGTTGAGAACGGCGAAAGACAGCATTAACAACATTCAAAAAGCTAGAAACTGATTCTACATGCAACTGTTTATCCAGCAATTAATTTTTACAACTAATCCGCCGCCCCACATATGGTGCATCGGCCGGGAAATCAACTAAGTGAAAGTGATTTTTAACTATTCGGATTCGCGAGTGAAATGCGACACACAACTGAGTATAAAACAGTGAAAGTGTTACGTGTGTATGTGGACGACGCAATTGGATTAACAACGCATCTGGATTGACGGAGCTGGCACTGAGTCTAGCGGTGCTGCCGGCATCGCGAGAAGCCAGTTTCGCCTCACCGCAGTCGTCCGCTGGAGCAGCCGGCGCAGCGCCTGCAATTGCGGGCCACGCAAACACACAACAGCCGTCGGAGAGCCGTCTGCAGTTCAACGTGCCACGTCGCATCAGGAATCCTGGTACGCCGAGCCGGCAACGCCATACGTCGTGCAGAAGGAACTAAGTTAAGTGGAAAGCTGTTAAAAATTTTACTAACCTGCACTAAAAGACTGTCGGCGATGGAACCGCCAAAAGAAACTGAAGTTAAACTTATATCAGAACCCATGTCTGTTGAAGGAACTGTAAATCCAGACAACGGTTCAAGTGTAAATATGCATGAAAGTAGTAATGTTAAAATGAAAAATGAAGTATTGTCTCCTGACAGTAGTGTGGGAAGGGGCAATGATTCAATAATAGAGACCCCTGTAGTAAAGCGGAAAGTAGAAATTGTAAATTTATGGGATGATAGTTTCTCTGATGAATTAAAAATGAAACAGTCATCAGAGATGGTAGAGTTTAAGAAGGAGCAGTTGGATATGACTAATCAATCAGAAGTTTCATGTAGTTTTGATGATTCTGGTATTGGAGCTAGTTTTTCGTCACCTGGGTGTGATAAAAAGCCAGCTCGTGAGCAACCCAAAGATGCTGGGGCTGTTGATTTAAATGTTATATTACAAGCAATAGCTGCCAGCAATGCTGAATTAAAGTCTGAAATAACTGAGGTCAAAAGCAGTAATGCTGAACTAAAGTATGAGATTATGGCCAGCCAAACTAATTTTAATAAACAATTGGAGGTAATGGACGATACTTTCAAGGCTGGTTGCAATAAGTTGAAAGAGGATCTAGACAGTTTGAATTGTAAAATTGATTACAATCATGAGGATATTAAGAAAAAGGTTGCTCAACAGTTTTCTGAAATGTATAAAACAGTTAAATCCGAAGTTGCTGAGGTTCGCAAAGACTTCCAAATGGAAGATGCGAAGCTGGAGCACAAGTTAACAGAAAAGATCGAGGCGGAGTCTGAACTGTGCTCAGATAGATTTAAAGATGTTAATATAAAAGTAAACATATGTCAAGCAGAAGTAGAAGCAATCAAAACTGACACTACTCATATTGTGCAAAGAGTAGATAATGTTGAAATGAAAGTAGAAAATATAAGTACTAACATTGCTAACATTGAGAGTAAAATAGCTTCAGTAACTTCTGGTAATGGTAATATACAACAAGTTGTAGCTGCAAACGCCGCTTTTATCGGGTGTCGGCAGTTCTTGCGGTTCGATCCAGATAAAAATATCCACCCGCTAGATTTCTGGAACGATTTTGAAGATGTGATTCCACAAACTTGGTCTGAACGAGAGAAAATCTCGTTTATTAGAAGCCATTTAGCAGGTGACGCCATGCGTTGGTCAGCTGATGTTATGTTAAAGTGTAAAACATTAGCGGAATTTAAAACAGCTTTCATTAATGAGTATTGGTCTAGCAATAAGCAAAATGAAGTGTTGAGAGAATTTTGGAGTGGAAAACGCTTCAATGCAGGCAAGGAATCAATTAAAGAGTTTGCTAGGTCATGGATTTCACGTTTGTCACATTTGGCGGAAAAGCTAAAACCAGAAATGATTATACTAGGTCTTGAAGCCAAACTGCCATGGTATTGGCAAACTAGAATTATATCAGCCCCTAGAGACAATCTGGATCGTTTCATTGAGTATTTGGAACGTGTAGAACGTGTTGCTGCCAATGAGGAGCAAGCACGTAATAACCGAAATGCCAATAACAATAATAGTAATTTTAGGAACGAGCAAAATGGCAATGTAAACATCAGAACAGTAGGTGTTCGTCATCCTAAGAGAGGTAGGAATTGGGGAAATAATTATCAGAACCGACAATGGCGTCCGAGGGATAATAATTTTGTTCCAAACAGAAATATGCATGTAAACAACAGTACGGAAAGCAATGCTGTGCCAGTCAACTATAATGAAACTAAAGGAAACATTAGTATGCCGAGGCAGGAAAACTAGTTCCCGTCTATGAGGACACTGGCGCTCACCAGGCGGTTACTTTTCCTATGCCAGTAGTTAAGGGAATTGGTAAGACAGATCAGAATACTCAAACTGAACATGTGGATGAAGAGTCGGTAGCACCTAAGGATACAACAGAAATATTAGATCACTCACAGTATTTGATAGATACCGTATTAGAGACGCTTTCTAAGTGGGAAGAGAAAGAGAAGGCGCAGCAGGGTAACAGTAGGGAAGAGTTACAAAATATTGAATTGTCAGGTGAAGAAGCAGAAGAAATTCATGCTTATATTTACGATGAGGATGATGTGCTCTTATCTAAAGTGCCTGTGCAGGATGTTGATAATGTACTAATAGATTTAGGACAGGAGATAAGTGGGAATGTAGAGGGTAGGCTGTTAAGGGTCGATGTACCCAGTAGCTGTGACCAGTTGTCACTTGAGAAGGAAACCGACGATAATGGTAAAAGTGGTTTAGCTGTAACTAATGTTATGCCCGGTCTGGAGGCGCAGAATCGCTCAGACTATAGTAATTTGGGTCATGTTCAGCAAACTAAATGTAATGAAGTCGTGCGGTGTTTTGATTTAAAATTAATAGACCGACTGGATAAGGCAGCTGAAAATGTAATTCAGGAAACCCCTACACACTGTGACCTAAATGTAATGAAGACAGATGTCGATCACTTTAGTTGGAGACAAATCCAAAAGGAACTACTAGATGAATTTGAGGAACCACCTGTACAACCTAGAATAAGCCACCCTATAATAATAGTGAATATGTTGGGTATCAATGTACGTTGTCTCTTAGACAGTGGAAGTGAGGTGAGTGCAATATCTCAGTCCTTATTTGATGCATTACCTGGTAAAGACAAGCTTACAGTAATGAGGGTAGCAGGACTAAGAATAATTGGTGCTACTGGCAAGGTTTCAAAAACGGTAAAGCAAGAAGCTTTACTACCATTTAACATTAATGGCAATTTAATTGATCATCCATGTTTAATTGTAAACAATCTCAGTATTGAGGTTTTAATTGGCATAGATTTCTTGTCAAAATATCAGAGTGTTGTTGACTTTGAAAGAAGCCAGTTAAAAATGGTCTTGCCAATAACCGGAGTAATTATAGTACCTTTTAGTGATAAACATGTAGTAACTGATCATGAAACTTGGGAGCTGCCTATACGAGTTCTGAAAAATAGGAGATATTGGGACGAAGGTGTTAATCTTAGTAACAGTAAGCTGAACACAGAAGAAGAAGAAGAAGAAGAAGAAGAAGCAATTATTTTAGACAAAATAGAAGCTAAATTGCAGGAAATCGATAAGATTTCAGCCAATCAGAAGGAAGAACTGAGACAGGTTCTAAAAAGGCATCATAAGGTATTTTCGGATCGACCTGGCATAGTCAAAGGATATGAATGTCAGTTACAAGTGAAACCCGGCCAAGTGTTTTTCAGGAAGCCATACCAAATACATGTAGCTAGGAAGGAGGCAGTTCGAAAGGAAATACAGAGAATGCTAGAATGGGGTGTGATTGAAAAAGCGGTCAGTGAGTACAATAATCCTCTTGTTGTTGTACCAAAAAGAGACGGGAGTGTCAGATTGGTCTTGGACGTTCGTTGGTTGAATGAAATAGTGGTTAGGGAAAGTGATAGACCGCAGAACATGGACGAGTTACTGCAAAAATTCCGGGGAGTAAAATTCTTAACGTCTATGGACATCACGTGTGGGTATTGGAATTTGCCACTGGCGGAAAGTTCAAGGAAGTACACAGCTTTCTTGTACGAAGGAGTTTGTTACCAATACCGTGTGGTACCTTTCGGACTTAATATCTCTGTTTGTGCCTTCGTACGTGTGATGTGCCATGTTTTAGGACCAGCTTTAAGTAATAAAATAACAGTCTACGTCGATGATCTGTTAATAGCAACTCCTACCTGGGAAGAACACATAGCTTTATTAGAGGAAGTGTTAGAGGCTATTGAGAGAGGTGGCATGAAACTAAAGATTGAAAAGACAGAGTGCGTTAAAGAGGAAATAGGTTTCTTGGGATATAGGATAAGTGGAAAAGGTATTCTGCCTGACCCAGGCAAGCTAGCAGTCATTGAAAAATTTGAGGCTCCCAGAAACAAGAAGCAGTTGAGATCAATGTTCGGTCTTTTCGGCTTCTATAGGCGTCTTGTTAGTGATCAGGCTTTTAATGCTCCCTGTCTTCACCTCCTGCTGAAAAAGAATACCCCTTGGGTTTGGACAGCAGAATGTTAACAGGCGTTTGAGGTGCTTAAACAATCTTTGATTAATAGTCCAATTTTGCATCATCCTGATTTTGAAAAACCATTCTGCATGTCTGTTGATGCTAGTGGCTATGGTATAGCTGTGGAGGTATTCCAAGTAGAAATAGAGAACGAACAAGAAGTGCACAAGACTATAGCTTTCGCCAGTCGATCTTTACAGGCAGCAGAGAGAAATTACGGCATCTCAGAACTGGAAGCATTAGCAATTGTATTTGGGGTACAGAAGTTTGAGCAGTATTTATTAGGTCACAAAATAATAGTTTACAGTGACCATAAGGCATTGACCTTTTTAAAGACCTGTAAATTGCGGAATGCTCGTTTGGTAATATGGTCATTGTATCTCCAGCAGTTTGACCTTGAGGTTAAATATATTCAAGGGAAAGACAATCTGGTAGCTGATGGGTTATCTAGAAGTGCAGAGCTCTGTGATGACGCGGGAATTACAGCCACCAACCTAAATGAAGTTCGAATGTTTGCATTGCACGAAGTAAAGGAAGAAAGTGCATTAAAGAGGGTGATTAAGAACTTGAGACGTGAGCAGAATGCAGATGACCAACTGAAATTAGTGAAGAGCTATTTAGGAAATGCGAACTATCCTAAGGTTTCGCAATACTATTGTTTGCATAAAGGTATTCTGTTTAGAAGGAAAAAGATAGGTGTTTCTGAGTGGAAGTTGTGCTTTCCCTCACAACATGTAGACTTACTAATCGACTATGTACACCTGAGGTATGGGCACTACGGTGCAAAGAAGTGCATTGCAAAATTACAAGAGAAGGTTGTGTTTGACAACATGTACCGCCGTGTGGCCAAGCGTCTAGCATCGTGTGTAGTGTGCCAGAAAGTCCGTGCTGCCAACACCAGAATACAAGGGGATATGCATTCAGTAGAGCCAACTGAAACCCTAGAATTACTAGCTTGTGATTTGTTTGGCCCTCTTCCTGTTTCGAGAGGTGGTTGCACCCATGTTTTTGTTATTGTGGATGGATTCAGTAAATATGTCAAGCTATACCCAATTAAAAGAGCAAATGCAAAAACATTGGTTGAAAAATTGGAAAAAGATTTCTTCGTGAACGTTGGCGTTCCGAAGAATTTGCTGTCAGACAATGGACCTCAATTTACGTCTGATAGATTTAAGGAATGTCTAGATAAGGCCGGCGTGAAACATCTGAAAATATCTGCGTATTTCCCCCAAGGAAATATGAGTGAACGTATTATGAGGGAATTGAATAGGCTTTGCAGAACTTATTGTGCTCGGAAACACTCAAGTTGGGCAGAGCACATTAAGTATTTTGAGAATGTAATTAACAACTTAAGACATGATGCAACTGGTTTTGCACCTTGCGAATTGATGTTTGGCCAAGAACCGCACAATGTGATTGCAGATATGGTAGAATTCCCTGTTCTAACGCAAATATCCACAGACGAGAAGAAACTAAAGGCTAGGGCTAATATGAGAAAAAGAGTGTTGGAAAGGAAGAAGCGTCATGACGCAAAAGCTGTACCTACTAGCTTTGAAATAGGTCAATTAGTCCTTGTCAAAACCAAAGAAAAATCAAAGAAAGTAAATGCAGAAACAAAGAAATTCATGTTCGTATACCAAGGACCTTTCAGGATAATAGGAAAACCACATGCCAATGCATATAGGCTAGAGTACCCTAAAAGTAAGAAGCTATTAGGTCTCAGGAACGTGATTGACCTAAAGAGATTCATAGGTAACCACTGAATGCTGTAGGGAGGAGGTTGTTCTGTAACCTCTACACAGTGTGGCAGCCGTGCAGTCCCAGCTGTGTGAGATCTTCTTTCCATTTCAGGTCTCACTCATTCTTCCTCTTTCCTGTCCACAAAAATTTTCGACCTCTTCTTTCCAGACATGAAAATTTTCCGTTATGACTATCAAGCCTTGAGTTATGTAACCATTCTATCTACCGATTAGTGAAGAAAAATACCTAATGTGACAAACCTAATAGTGACAAACAATAGAGAAGTATGACGTAATGAAGATGCAAAGGTATTTGAGTAACAATTATGTATAGTACCCTGGTAATATAGTAACTACAAAGTGTTGTTTTATTGGAAATGGTCCACCAACAGTAATTTAAAAAGATATATGAATTCATGTACAAGCAGGATCTGAAATGGTAGTGAAACCTGGTGTATGCATTAGAGCTAAATAAGAAATAGTAAAAGAGATTGCTTAGTGTTATGAAAAATATGCGGATAAGTTGTAAAGATAAACTCACCTGGTGTAGCAAGGAAAGGTAGTGTAATAGAATTGAGCAGTGTTTGTGGTTGAGACGTGAAGAACACGTCCCTGAAGTATTTATAAGGTTGGAGCTGGCCATTATTTTAGTGTAGTGTGTGACAGGATACACCTACACGTATTGAGGTTATGAGTTGGAGGCGTGAATGCGACCATAGGTACCCTTATGTTAGATGAGACAGAGCAGCTCATGGTGTCCTATAGGTTTAAGGAATTTAGCATTACGCTCGTCCATAATTACTTGATGCACTTTAGTGGTAGGTCTGAGAGAGACTACCTGAGGTTTCAGCGTCCGATCGCGTGGAAATGGATTGCCACGTGAGCAAACTAATCAGCTGCAATACACTATGAATATGAAATAAATGTGCTATCCTATACTTTAAATATTAATAGAGTGAGTGTTAAATAAGTACATACACTAGCAAAGTAAATAAATAACATAATGACAGACGTGAAACCTTATTTTAGCTCAGCATAAATACACTTCAAAGTAAGTAAGTACCTAAATGCAGATGTGGAACTGACAACAGCAGAGGACCAATAAGTGGATTTTGTAGTCAACTAAACGTAGTGTGTTTTGAACACTCACAACTGTACTATTACCAAAAGTTACTCACATATACAAAGAAGCTGAGAAAACAACCACTAATCATACTCATACTATCCCTAAGAATAAGGTAATCAAAGATGAGTCAGCTAAGTGAGTAAAATACAGATTTGTCAGGAATGTACCGAGCATTGGTTCAGTGTTCCGGCCCAGAAATAGTAAATTCAGATTAAATATGATTCATGATTGTATTCCTTGAGCATAGATTTTCTCTGGTACGTGAGTAACGGCGTTTTGAGCCATTTGTTTACCGATTTTATGACAGTTAAGTAACCGTAAGAGTAAAATTGAGAAAGGTTCTGTTAACTTTGTTCCAGCAACATACTGAAGGATAAAATGTATATATCCCCATTTCATTGTGACCCACCCTTAGATATTAAGCGAACAGAGTCTGAGGCACTCTTTTTGTTTGTTCTACAGGACCAACCAGATAATGGCAGCCTGGTAGCTGCGTGAAAGCGTGGAGTGACTTGGACACAACTCACAGTGACCCCTCCCCTTTCCCCCATGTAATGTAGAGAGAACGTGAAGGACGCACACCATAGCAACTTCCTCTCCTCTACCCTTGTGAATGGAAGTGTAGGACGCCAGCCAAAGCGGCTACAACCACGTGTGTAAAAAAAAAATTATTTGTGAACTTTTCTTTCAGGTTTAGAAAAGACTGCTAAGAGATAATCATCTGTTTATGTATCATGTTATTTTCTTTGAATTTGTGTATGTAAAAATGTATTTAATCTGTTTAATGGATCTAATATTTTCATAATTTTTCAATTTGTATGTGTTTGTTTGTCTAAGGCAATATGTATGCCAAAATATTTCATTGACTTTGCTTAAAATTTTGAGTAATGACATTGTTTAAAAGGCAGTGAACATGCCCACAATTTAAATAATTAATGTAGGTAATCAGTTTTCTTTAATGTTTCTACATGTTTATATTTCAATTTTGATTTTTTTATAGGGAGTTAAACTGTACTCTTGCTTCCCTTTTTGTAATTAAATTTTTTTTTCATTCATTAACATTCATAAAAAAAAATTTAAGTAGAGGGTGATGTAGGGAAGCAGCCTACTCACGCTGTAGTAAATTCACATCTAAAGTTAAAAGCCGTGTTAGGCAAGTTTTATAGCATCGATCTGTTAGACGAACCTTCTAACGTCAATTATGAGTTTATAACCGTATTTATAACTATTTAGGCATGGAAGCAGCATTGGAGTACATACTTCAGAAACGACAATCATGTTTTAGGCACTAAGTTTACGAAAGTGTGTTTACGTGGAATACAACATTGCAATATTTGAAGTAAACTGCAATATACGAGCGATAGTCATTGAAAGTTTTATTTAACACCTGGGAAAAAATACCACCTGTGGCTTGTGGGGCGCTCAACTTCGCGGTCTTCAGCGCCCATACAAAGTCCCAATTTTTAAACAGTCCAAACTGTACACAATACAACCTAGTCACAGTCACGAATGATGATGACGATGATGAAATGATGAGAACAACACAAATATCCAATCCCCGCCAGAGCAAATCCGCAACGCGGCCGGGAATCGAACCCGGGACCATGTGATCAGAGGCAGCAGCGCTAGCCACTAGAGCACGAGCTGTGGACGCGACAGAGCGAGGGGGTGCGTTTATTAGAGCTGTGAGTCTGGAGAAGACTGGAAGGTATGAAACGTACAGACAAAATAATGACTGAGGTTGTGTTACACAGGGTGAATGACAAAAGAGAGAACAATTAATGCAAAGAATTACTATGAGCAATAAAAGAAAATGGCTAGGTCATTGGGTGAGAAGAGGCTGTGTAACAGGGGTTGCACTATAAGGAATGGTGACTAAGAAGAGAACCAGGGAACAAAAAGATACCAGGTAATGGACGATATCAGGACAGATACAGCATACGCAGCTACGGAAAGCACAGTGAAAAACAGTGGGACATCATTTTCTTATAGGTTCTATTCAGCAAATACCGTATTAACCGTTTAGTTGGATATGTTTCGTGGTCATCTATCTGCCTCAAGGGGTAGTCCGCCTAGAACTGGCTGCCGCGGTCGCATCACGTGCCTTGCTCACTCATAAAACATTTCTTTGTTGATTTTAGTTAATGGATTTAAATTAAAGTACATTATTATCGAATGTAACATTCTAAAGCAGAGAGTTAATTTTTTTTCATAGAAGTACAGGTCATTTTCTGTATGAAATATTTTAAAACTAGATGACGGACACAGATGAGCTTCACTTTCTGCACACAGATAAAGTGCCTCTTTACGAAGGCCGCTTCTCGCGTATACCCCACGCCAGGTTGTTAGTCTTATCTTGACATTGCTTGCCAGAATTCTGAAAAGTCTCTGATTTTAAGACGAGTCGCTGTTGATGTCCGACGTGGACGTCCAACTGATAATCCTTGTTCTAGAGGAGATACAGCCAACTGTTCCCTGGGACTAGCCATGAAATCCGATTTATCTTTTTCGGCGCCATACCTTCTGCACAGAACAAATTAATGTTCCAATAAACGGCAACAAATCTTGTGACAGCGGTTTTCAGTCTGCTCCTGGCCATTTGGTGACCTTGAACTGGAAATCATTCCGACCCACCCTCTCATATTCTTGTTGTCATATTGTTCGTTGAAATTTCCTCTTGAAAAATGACGTCACTGAATGTGCTGAATATCATGACGTCCGTCTCCCCCTTCCATCAGCATCTGCTTACTCCTGTACGCTGTTACGCAGTCGCCGTTGTTCAGTGTTTCATTTTTCGTAGTCGGGGAACTCAGTTCTGTTTTGCTGCATAGTTCAGACTGCATCGGCGTTCTTACTCGTTAGTTTGTCAACCATATTTGGACTAGTGTTCCAGTTGACGAGCTAAATATAATAACAAATGGCTCTGAGCTCTATGCGACTTAACTTCTATGGTCATCAGTCGCCTAGAACTTAGAACTAATTAAACCTAACTAAGCGAAGGACATCACACACATCCATGCCCGAGGCAGGATTCGAACCTGCGACCGAAGCGGTCGTTCGGTTCCAGACTCCAGCTCCTAGAACCGCACGGCCACTGCGGCTAAATACAATAACAACCTGTAACCTCCCCCTCACTTATCGACCTTAATGACAGTGAAAAATTAAACCGCGTGTACCTAATGGGAATTTGGGAAAAGCAATCGTCACCGAAGTTAATCTGTCGGTAAAGAGGGAGGAAAGGGTTACATCTAAATGAAAGGAAAAATGCAAATGAAATTGGTAGAAATTAAATTTAAGAAAAGGGTAAAATTAATATAGAAAGTAAATGTGGGGTCATCACGTTAACAATTAATTGGCGTTAATTAGATATTTGAGTTTTGGGGAAAATTACAGTCGCCAGTCCTATGGACAACTACTATAATAACTGAAAAAGAAAGGTTATTGCACATATAATTAGCACTAAAATCGTGGCAACTGAAGGTTGACACGTGTTGTGTAAAAACTGAATGTTTGTAGGAAGTAATAAATTTCGCTACACTCTGACTTAACTTAGCAAAATAATGAATAAAACCGGAAAATTGAAAGTTAATTAAGTGACTGAAATTAATAGTGAGATTTGTTTCTGAAGCAGTAAAATAAGGTTAGTCTTGGGCTACCTCAACAATCATTTCAAAAGCTACTTGAATCTAGGCAATTTTGAAATAAGAGATTTGACTTTGAACCTGAATTAAATGATTCTGGACAATTAGCAATAGTAAAATTTAGTACGTACCAAGCTGAGCTGCAGTCACAGGTAAGCTAAAATATGGCAACAAAACTCGCACTCTTAATTTGTGCTTGTGTAATCTAAATATTGCAGCCAGCTATGAATACTTTAACTGAAATTTGAAATTAAAGCAGTGAAATGGAATGATATTACTTTAATGCTGGCGTTTGAATTTCAACGACACTCGGCTTCATTCCGGAAAAGGAAGGGACCCTGCTTGGTAATGCAATTGGGACAATGAGCAACAAAAGTTCATGCTACGTTGCTGTAATTTAGTGAGGAAAATTTAACAGTTTGGAAAGCTGAGGTCTGCCATACAGTTCTAAGACTACGTGCTTTTAGTCTTCCTTGTTGGTTGATTGAAGGTCTGCAGTCGTCGATCGAGGAGGTGGCGACTGTCACTCATTGTCGGCCGTCGCTGTTGCAGAAGCTGTATGTTGGCGCGCCCTCTTCTCGAACGGTAACCAGGCGAAACGGGCTCTTGATGTGCGCCAGCTAATGCTTCCCGTCCGCGACATCGTGTCAGAAACTAACATAGCAATTCGAGCGCAATTACATGCTGCCAAACCCCGAAAGCGCGGCTACTCGCGGGAACGTCACACAACACACCTGCTCCACTGCCCTGCCCCAGCCAGACTCCGCTCTGTCCGCTCTGCCCGCGCTCCACGCGGCAGATTTAACCGTACCAAAGATCCTAAACATTTTGGTTCTCCACACGACCTATCGATGTATTCGTTCGATAGCATAGTTTTCCCTAGGCAAGACCCAGCGTAAAAATAGAAATAATATTTACAAAACAAACCAATTATACATCGACATAAATGCATATATATATATATATATATATATATATATATATATATATATATATATACACAAATAGTAAACCAATTACAATATATAAAGACACAGAAATGTCATATCTACAGGTAACAAAATAAGGAAAAAATTTGTAGTACAATAGATGAAAATAGGAGGATATGCATTTCCGGCGTTACAAACCCATTCCGATGAAATCATGATGAAGAGTCGGAAAAACTTGAAA
The DNA here is from genome assembly GCF_023864345.2 of Schistocerca serialis cubense. NCBI lineage: Eukaryota > Metazoa > Arthropoda > Insecta > Orthoptera > Acrididae > Schistocerca > Schistocerca serialis. The sequence goes on along the minus strand of NC_064639.1, from coordinate 792,538,251 downwards.
AGTTATTTTTTCTTTGCTGGCCGGAGTGGCCGTGCGGTTCTAGTCGCATAGTGCTCAGAGCCATTTGAACCATTTTTTATTTCTTCTTCAAGACAATAACTATCATAAATTGAGCCCTTACCATTACAAACAGTGAGAAATGCTACAACCAAAGAAGGAAACTTTATCTTGACTGACGGGAGGTGCCATCTAGTGGAGAAAGCATTAACTAATAACATTATAAGAAATGCCAGTATGAAACCATCATTACCATTAGCTACAATCTACATAATGCTGTGAACATACACTCCTGGAAATTGAAATAAGAACACCGTGAATTCATTGTCCCAGGAAGGGGAAACTTTATTGACACATTCCTGGGGTCAGATACATCACATGATCACACTGACAGAACCACAGGCACATAGACACAGGCAACAGAGCATGCACAATGTCGGCACTAGTACAGCGTATATCCACCTTTCGCAGCAATGCAGGCTGCTATTCTCCCATGGAGACGATCGTAGAGATGCTGGATGCAGTCCTGTGGAACGGCTTGCCATGCCATTTCCACCTGGCGCCTCAGTTGGACCAGCGTTCGTGCTGGACGTGCAGACCGCGTGAGACGACGCTTCATCCAGTCCCAAACATGCTCAATGGGGGACAGATCCGGAGATCTTGCTGGCCAGGGTAGTTGACTTACACCTTCTAGAGCACGTTGGGTGGCACGGGATACATGCGGACGTGCATTGTCCTGTTGGAACAGCAAGTTCCCTTGCCGGTCTAGGAATGGTAGAACGATGGGTTCGATGACGGTTTGGATGTACCGTGCACTATTCAGTGTCCCCTCGACGATCATCAGTGGTGTACGGCCAGTGTAGGAGATCGCTCCCCACACCATGATGCCGGGTGTTGGCCCTGTGTGCCTCGGTCGTATGCAGTCCTGATTGTGGCGGTCACCTGCACGGCGCCAAATACGCATACGACCATCACCATCATTGGCACCAAGGCAGAAGCGACTCTCATCGCTGGAGACGACACGTCTCCATTCGTCCCTCCATTCACGCCTGTCGCGACACCACTGGAGGCGGGCTGCACGATGTTGGGGCGTGAGCGGAAGACGGCCTAACGGTGTGCCGGACCGTAGTCCAGCTTCATGGAGACGGTTGCGAATGGTCCTCGCCGATACCCCAGGAGCAACAGTGTCCCTAATTTGCTGGGAAGTGGCGGTGCGGTCCCCTACGGCACTGCGTAGAATCCTACGGTCTTGGCGTGCATCCGTGCGTCGCTGCGGTCCGGTCCCAGGTCGACGGGCACGTGCACCTTCCGCCGACCACTGGCGACAACATCGATGTACTGTGGAGACCTCACGCCCCACGTGTTGAGCAATTCGGCGGTACGTCCACCCGGCCTCCCGCATGCCCACTATACGCCCTCGCTCAAAGTCCGTCAACTGCACATACGGTTCACGTCCACGCTGTCGCGGCATGCTACCAGTGTTAAAGACTGCGATGGAGCTCCGTATGCCACGGCAAACTGGCTGACACTGACGGTGGCGGTGCACAAATGCTGCGCAGCTAGCGCCATTCGACGGCCAACACCGCGGTTCCTGGTGTGTCCGCTGTGCCGTGCGTGTGATCATTGCTTGTACAGCCCTCTCGCAGTGTCCGGAGCAAGTATGGTGGGTCTGACACACCGGTGTCAATGTGTTCTTTTTTCCATTTCCAGGAGTGTATATTTCCGTCGAACCCACTGACAAGGAGCAGGCCATGGACTTCTCTATCCGTCATATCCACATTACGGATTAATATTTTCAGACATTATTGATATGGACAAACTGTGACTACATTTTCGTATTTTTCTCATTTTACCTCAAGAGACAGCATATTATGAGGCGAAAAAAGACTCCACGTAAATGGAAAGTACCTGTACCTTAACCCAGCTATCGGCTAATTCCATTGTTTGGGCGCCCTGCTATACTGTCTGATCAAAGTATCCCAAGACCTTTATATAATGCGGAATTGACCGCTAGATGGCAAGAGGGCGGACCCGCTAGTATAAAAGGAGGCGGACAGAATTGTGTAGTCAGTACCTCCCGAAAACTCGATCCTCCTCACCTGCTTGTCTCGCCCATCCTCTCCCACTCCCGCCCACTGCCACGCCTGTACTTCCATGTCCCACGTGCTCTCCATCTCTCCACACCCTCTCCCAAGGTGGCTTCCGCCAGCTCCCCTTCCCTGATGATGCCCTCCTCCCCCCCATCTACCCCTCCTACCAACTTTGATCCTCCCCTCCCACATCCTGTGTCTTTTGCTTTTGGACACCCTCCCTCCCTTCTCTCTCCTTTTCCCCCATCCCCCTTTCTCCACCCCTCTTCCCCTGGGCTTTCCCTCCCACTTCCTCCCTCCCCCCCCTATCTCCCCTGCCCGTGGCATCTCTGCTCTCCCCGCTCCCTCTCCCCCCACCCCCCCTGCTCCTCTCTTGGCAGGTCCCCGGACTCGTACACGCTTAGTGAACATTCGCGCGCTGGAGATCAATGCCTCGTGTTTCTGTATGTGCCGTCGTTTGTGCTTAAGTGGTTCAGTGTTCTCCGTTTTGTGCACCTATGTTCGCGTGTGACAATTTTCGTCTATGTATGTGTCCAAGTGTCTGAACAAATTTTATCTTGGACTCTACGCCCGTGAACGGCTCCATGTATTTTAAAAAGTGTTTGTCTTCGTTTATATGTCCACCATCTTTTTCTCTAATTGTCTTCATGTGTCTCTTTTGTGTTTCTCTATTGCCAAAGAGCGGCGTAGTATGCTGCTGCCGGCCTGCCTGTAAACAGGTTTAAAAATAACAATAAAGCAAAAAAAAAAAATTGTGTAGTCAGTCAAGCGACGCACTCAGCTGCTCGACTCGCTGCGGCTCACTTCGTTAACGTCGCTCGCGCACGCCAACGCCCCTAGCCCAACGCCATGGTTGGACGCAAGGGAAAGCACCTCGCAGCCGCACTGGAGCTTCTCATCGCCGCGATGGGGAACAACAACGGCCGCCGACGACAGCCAAAGCGCTCTAAGCGGAAACGTAAGGACGTGCAATGCTACAGGTGCCAGCAAGTGCGATTGTATGCAAGAACGCCGTCGCGCGCTTGAAGTGCGCGGCAGCACGCGATACTCGCAGTTGCACCAAACCCTGAAGGGTGGCCAGCAGATGTGCGAACTGCGGCGGTTCCCACGCGGCCAACTTGCGTAGCTGCGGCTATCTTAAAGAGTTTCACCGCCTGCCCGCCGCGACACGCTCCGTGGCGGTGTCTGGTGCCAGGACGGCCGTCCCGTCCCCCCTCGCTGGCGAGGGGTGCGAGCCGCGCCGACTGGAAGCCGCCACTGACGACGCCATGGCCGCCTTCCAAGCCGCCTTTGCGTCCAAACGGGCCGCACTTAAAGAAGATCTCGTAAGTGATCATCGTCAGCTCCAGCAGCTGCGTGAGGAGTTTGGTAGTTCTCAAGAGCTGTGGCGGCGGTCCCACGAACCGGGAAACAGGCGCCGCCAGTTACCTCCCACGTCGAGGAAGGGACTTCCGAGGAGGAGGAGCTGCCCCTGTACTTGCCGCTTCCAGATAAGCGCAGCGTGCAGCCCTTCCTTAAGAAGATCGCGGCGTCAGTCAAGGATGGGTCATACCCTCACGTGGACAACCCATATCCATTTACGCCGCCTGACGCACCCAAGCCTCCCCTTAACCACCGCCCGTGCGACCTCCGCCACACACGTGGTCTGTTGCACGAGGTGGTGTCTCGGAAGGAGCTACGAGCAATCAACGCCCGCCCCATCTTCACCCCCGACGACTGGGAGGACGTCTACCAGGTCGCCGAGAAGTGGCTGAAGGAGGAGTGGCGCTCCGGCAGAAGACAACCTGCCCCAGAGGAAGAAGCCGCCATCGTCTACTTCGAAAATCTTCGAAAGTAGCCTGAGAACCATCCGCACTAGAGGCCATCGTTACCACCATTGCTTCCATGGAGGAAAAGCAGCTTCGCTGCTTAGACTCCCGCCCCATCGGACTCTAGGTTCAGTCTGTGCTTTAAGCGAGTGAGTGAGTGTGTAGTGAGTAGAGAAATGGTAACAGTACAAAGTGTCGGCCGCGAGAGCTCAGCGGCTTCGTAGGTGGACTAGTCATTGGATGCCACTTGAGTAAGAAATCCATCAGGGACATTTCAGCTCTTCTGATGGTGAAAGAAGTCGGCTGTTGGTGATGTGACTTAGGTGAAAAAGTGAAGCTAAACTAAGACTGGGCTGATCTCATGTACTAACGGGCAGGGATCGTCGGGGATTGCCGAAGGTGGGTGTAAAAATAGCATGGAATCAGCTGAAGGAATCACTCTTCAATTACAAAGTGTTACCACCAGTCCAGCTAATACAACGACTGTGCATAGGGAGTTAAAAAGAATGGGGAGCAATGGTCGAACAGCTCCTGGTAGGTCACACATTTATGTCGTCAGTGCTAAGCGACAATTGAGGTGGCGCAAAGAGTGACACCATTGGACACTGGATAATACGAAACTACTGATTCTGAGTGATGAATTACGCTTTCTCCTGTGCCGATCCAATGGAAGCGTTTGGCTTTGGCAAATGCCTGGAGAACGTTACCTGCCGTCATGTGTAAGACCAACAGTGAATTATGGAGGGAGTGGTCTTACGGTAAGGGAGAATTTTTCGTTGTTAGGGTGTAGTGTCCCTATTGTGCTTAATAAAACGCTAAATGCGGAAGGATACGAACTTATTTTACAGCATTGTGCGCCGCTTACGGCAGAGGAGCAGTTCGGAGATGATGACTGATTGTACTAGCATGACAGTCCCCCTGTCAAAGCAGCATGTGTGAGGCAATGGATTGTAAACAATAACATTCCTGAAATGGATTGTCCTGCCCAGCCTGAAATGGACTGTCCTGCATAGAGTCCCGACCTGAACCCAACGGAACATCTTTGGGATGAGTTAGAACATTTAGTCTACTTCACACTCCAGAGTCGAAATTACTGGCTGCTTTGTTTTCGGTTCTTAATGAAGAATGGGCTGCTGTGCCTCTACAGACATGTAAATGAAATGAGCGAATGGCATCGTTGGCCGGGAGGCCGCATCTGGGGACGTTCGGCCGCCAAATGCAAGTCTTATTTCAGTTGACGCCAGAATGGGCAACTCGCGCGCCGGGGATGAGGATGAAATGATGATCAGGACAACGCAACACCTAGTCCTCGAGCGGAGAAAATCTCCAACCCGGCCGGGAATCGAGCTCATGCCCGCATGCATGGGAGGCGAGCACGTTACCACCCAGCTAAGCGGGCGGACTTCTACAGACATTCAGGCATCTGACTGAAAGGGTACTCAGCCAAGCTGTTATAAAGGCGCAGGATGGACTTACAAGTGGCGCCTGAATAAAAGAAAAAAAATGTTGCAAGGTCGTTTTGTCTCCAGTGTGTCCCAGTATCTCTGCGCCGCCGCATGTGGTTGTAGTAAGGATGTTTTCTGTTACTTTATTGTCAGAAGAGAAGAACAAGCTCTAGAAGTAAGCGAACTGTGATGGATTATTGCCATAGGTTATTCCCAATAACGTGAAATCGTAAACTCTTATTGCTACTTGTATAGAAACACAGGTTGTGCAGTGCGTATATCAACAAACATTGCTGGCTTTTTTCCACAACGGACTGAATTGCTACGTATTTCAAAATGTCTGCACATGGGGCTATTCCCGGTTGGTCCAGTTGTTAGTCTAACTGGTGTTTTCTGTAAGTTCTAGTGAACATGTTTTCTTGCTTTCTTTTCAGATGGTTCCTACGTACAAAAGGAAATAAAAGAAGTGCTTCATGGTCCCAGGAAGATATAAAACAAGCAGTAACAAGTGCTATAGGCAGCTCCCCTGGATAAAGTGCGAGCATTGTGCTGCATGGTTTCACGAAAAGTGTGTGGGCACAAAAGGACGAAAAATATTTACTTGTGGTAAATGTTTCTGGTTTTGACACTCAAATACATTGTTCGGAACAGCCTCTTGACTGGGTGGAATAGCTCCATCATTTTTATATATTGTGGTTTCTGCCTTCTTTAGATGTTTGTTTATACTTTGTTCATGCACAGGAATTTCGACTTTTTACGCAGGCTTGACGTTAATAAAATCGACAAACTGCAGAAATGAACTCCTGATTGGAAATGGAGGAAAAAAGGTCCTACGAACTTGTGTCCGTAAATGCGTCGCTGCCACGTTGGATGGTGCTGAAGAATGACGATTCCTCTGACCACGTGACGGGTGTGCCTTGTGTGTTGCAGGCTGTGTGATTGGCACAGGGTACTGAAGTAGCAGTACAATCCGATAGTCAAGTCGGGAACAAGCCATTAGGCTGCTTGTGTACGACTAAGCAGATGAAAACAGTCGAGAGGCAGCACGGCTATACCAAACAATTACACCCTCATAGGCACCAACTACATCACACAAAATTTCAAACCCTTCTTGGGCGTCTGTGAGGTCATGGTTCCCTTGAGGCAGACAAAATCGCAGGGAGGCGAAGGACTGTGCGTGCCCCAAAATTGGACTACCATGTTCTACAGGATACTGAGATGAACCCATGATCACACAAACGCCCAGAAAAGGCTTGAGATGTTGTGTGATGTGGTTTGTGTCTGAGAGGGAACTTGTTTTAGTATAGCGGGGCTGCCTCTCGGCCGTTTCCATTTACGCAAACACCATTTCGGCTTCTTCCCAATATGAATTCGGCTTCTTACAGTAAACTGCGTCAACCACACAGTCTGCAACACACAAGGAACACATGGCACCTGGCCAGAGGAATTCGTCAGCGCCGTCTACTGTGACAACGATGCATTTCCAGACACATGCTTATAGAACCGTTTAACCTCCATTTTCAGTCAGGAATTCGTTCTTGCAGTTAGTCGGTTTATTAATGTCCGCCCTTTATAGCCCCTACTGGAATGTACACTACTGGCCATTAAAATTGCTACACCAAGAAGAAATGCAGATGATAAACGGGTATTCATTGAACAAATATATTATACTAGAACTGACATGTGAATACATTATCAAGCAATTTGAGTGCATGGATCCTGAGAAATCAGTACCCAGAACACCCACCTCTGGCCGTAATAGCGGCCTTGATACGCCTGCGTCAAACAGAGCTTGGATGGCGTGTACAGGTACAGCTGGCCATGCAGCTTCAACACGATATCACAGTTCATCAAGAGTAGTGACTGGCGTATTGTGACGAGCCAGTTGCTCGTCCACCATTGACCAGACGTTTTCAACTGGTGAGAGATCTGGAGAATGTGCTGGCCAAGGCAGCAGTCGATCGAACATTTTCTGTATCCAGAAAGGCCCGTACAGGACCTGCAACATGCGGTCGTGCGTTATCCTGCTGAAGTTTAGAGTTTTGCAGGGATCGAATGAGGGGTAGAGCCACGGGTCATAACACATCTGAAATGTAACGTCCACTGTTCAAAGTGTGGTCAATGCAAACAAGAGGTGACCGAGATGTGTAACCAATGGCACCCCATACCATCACGCCGAGTGATACGCCAGTATGGCGATGACGAATACACGCTTCCAATGTGTGTTTACCGCGATGTCGCCAAACACGTATGCCACCATCATGATGCTGTAAACAGAACCTGAATTCATCTGAAAAAATTACGTTTTGCCATTCGTGCACCCAGGTTCGTCGTCGAGTACACCATCGCAGGCGCTCCTGTCTGTAATGCAGCGTAAAGGGTAACCACAGCCATGGTCTCCGAGCTGATAGTCCTTGCTGTTGCAAACGTCGTCGAACTGTTCGTGCAGATGATTCTTGTCTTGCAAAAGTCCTCGTCTGTTGACTCAGGGATCGAGACGTGGCTGCAAGATCTGTTACAGCCATGCAGATAAGATGCCTGGGATCTCGACTGCTAGTGATACGAGGCCATTGGGATCCAGCACGGCGTTCCGTATTACCCTCCTGAACCCAACCAGTTCCATATTCTGCTAACAGTCATTAGGTCTTGTGGTGTGCGTACTGTAAGACCTTCGGTACACACACCATCAGATTATTTGACTTGTTGCTCTAACGAAATAGGTGAGTGTCAGCAATATGTCTGGTGGTCTTATCGTGGTGTGTTTATCTTCTGCCGTTAGGTCAGACAATAGAAATGCCACTTGCACGCTTACAGTAGCAGATTGACGGTGACCAACTTTAAACAGAACTTGATTAATTTTTTACACACATTTATTAAAATAATAAAAAGCATAGACATTATGTAACTTGATTCTGGATGCTGTTTACAATTGACAATCTGAAGTTCCTTTGGTCTTGGTACGTTAACGTTATTCTCACATATCTCTGATACTTGACAAAGTGTCTATTCATTTATCTTCATGGCTATGTACAGGAATATGGTAATCTTATTAGGCGCAGACTGAAACTTGACTATAGACTGGTAAGACTAATGCAGACTGTTACAGACTGGTGCAGACAAATGCAGACTGGTGCAGACAAATGCAGATTGACTAATCGGAGGTCTGTACACTCATTATAATACCTCGCGTGTTCATGTATCATTGAGCGAGTGTGATCCACGAGGAGAAAAGGTTCTACGTTAGCAGCAAACTCATTGGCTGCGTTACATATTAATACGCGGATCGGCGGATGCAGAATTTGGTCCGTCTCTTAGGCAGCGCCATCTCATAGTGCGGAGACAGACGAGCGCTGCGCCTGCGCTGTTGTGCTTAGCGGGGCGCACTCTAGTGGGAAAGTTGTGTACGCGCTGGCTACGCAGAATTATGTACACAACAGATCTCGACCAACGTAAGCAGCAATGTCGCGATACGATAAACCGCAATTGCGATTGGCTACAATCCGACCTTAATCAGTCGGAAACGTGCTGTTGGTGTATGAGCAGCACGTTGTAGGTGTCGCCACTGGCGCCAACCTTGTGTGAATGCTCTGAAAAGCTAATCATTTGCATATCACAGCATCTCCTGTCGGTTAAATTTCGCGTCTGTAGCACGTCATCTTCGAGGTGTAGCAATTTTAATGACCAGTAGCGTATTCACAATTCCATAATTGTATGACAGATTTTTTTCCAGAGTTTAAGGTCATATTATGTAGGCTTACAGTTGGAATGAGCGGAATAGCCCCGCTGTACGCTGTGTGAGTGTTAACGTGTATCGGATTCTGCCTATAACAGTGCGCGACGGTGCACATTAAGTTTTGTCCTCAGTCGGTGACTGTGCCAGGACTGCAGCTGCTGTGCGTATGAAGAGACATCGGCATGCACAGTGCGGAGCGCTGCGCCGCGCTGCAGTATCGATTCGTGACGCCTCGATACGGCGCCGGCCGAACTGGCGTGCGCCGGCCACGCCTTCGCGCCCCGGAACGCGGCCGCCACTCCGCGTGTCCTGCGCGTGCGCACGCACCAGCGTAACCTCGACCCTGACCTGGGCGCGCGTCGCCCGCTTCGCCGGGTCGGAGGCTCGCCGTACGCCCATCGAGCGGCGCCGAATGCCCGCCTCCGTAGCGGTCGCCGCCGCGTCAGGCTGGAGAGTGGCAGCCGCGCCACCTGCCGCTGCGACGTTCGCCGCTGCGACTATGGCGCAGCGGGTGACAAGCGCCGACAAAAGCACCCGCATTCTGCGCGGTGCAAATAATAGTCATAATGGAACAGTTACACTGCTCAGGGACGTACTTAATTACTTTATCCACTTTTATTTTTTTACGTCTTCAGTCTTTTGTCTGGTTATATACGGCCCGTCACGAATTCCTCTACTCAACTCTACTCTTACCCTTCATCCTAAAGTAGCATTTCCTCAGTTATTTGTTGGATATATTTCAGTATCTGTCTCCAGGCGATCATCATAGGCCGCACCATCCGCTACTTCCGCCTCCATGATTTATACCTCACCATTTATGGCTGTCCTATCCACCTCACTCCTTCCCTCAAATACCTTGGCCTCATCCTCGACCGCCACCTCACCTGGACTCCCCATCTCCTTACCATCCAAAACAAAGCTCACAACCGCCTCCGCCTCCTGAAACTCCTGTCCGGCCGGACGTGAGGTCTGCATTCTTCCATCATACTTCACACCTACAAATTCTTGATCCGCCCCATCCTCTGTTATGCCAGCGTAGCTTGGATTTCCTCCCCTCCCCGGTTCTATAAAGCTCTCCAAATCCTCGAACGCCATGCACTCCGCGTCGCCTTCCGCATCCGCCTTCCGTCCCCCACGCACATCCTCTACGACCTCATCCCCTTCCCCCACCTTCTCCTTTTCCTTGAACACATCTGCACACTATATATTGTCCGCCGCCTTGATCCCCCTCACCCCCTAGTGTCTCCCTTCCTCTCCACCCCCTACCAGCTGCCGCGCCTTTACCATTGTGTCCCACCCTCTCTCCATCTCCACACCCTCCATCTCCTTTCCCAACACAACTTCCACCATCTACCCCTCCCGAATGATGAGCTTCGCCCTGACATCTACCCTTCCCACCAACTCTTACCCCATCTTCCTGCCTCCTCATCAGGGCTCCCTCTCCTCCCCCTCTCTCCTCCTGAGCGGCTTCCCCCTCCTCCTCCCCCTCCCTCTCTTGTGCCCCCTTTCAGTGTCTCTGCACTCCCTCCTGCCTTGTCTTTCCTCTTCATCTCCCACCCCATGTGTCTCCTGCTTCTCCGTGTACCCACTGACGCCCCTACTCTCTACATCCCGCCGCTTCCCCTGTTGCCCCTTGCTCTCCTCTCCTTTTCCATCCTCTTTGACGTTTCCCTCGGCAGGTCCCACCTGGCAGTTTTATTCTTCGTCGTGTGTGCTACAAGTGGGTTTCAAGTAAGTTGTTCTGGAGTGTTTTTAATATTGTGGCCGACTTTTAACCAGTGCATGTCCATTCAGTGTGTTCTCTGTGTTTTAAGAATCGCCAACTGTTTTTTTTAACTTTCTGGTGACTTTTTTAACTGTCCCCCATGAACGTCTCCATGTCAGTCTATTTTTACCTCCATTTTCTCCCTTTACTCTGTTTTATGTTCCCCTTTTTTATCGCCTTCTGTATGTAGCATTTTATTCTTATTTTAGTTGCCATGTCACCCGGCTGAAGAGCGGCAGATTGTGCCGCTGACAGCCCTCCCCTGCCTATATGGGGCAGGGGAATGAAATCACAATAAAGAAAAAAAAAAGAGTGTCTGTCTCCCCTACAGTTTCTACCCTCTACACCTCCATCAAGTACCATTCAAGTTATTTATTTGTGTCTTACACAAATCCTATCATCCTGTCCTTTCTTCCCATTAATTTTCCTTTTCCTCGCGTTTTCTGCAGAGAAACTCATTTCTTATCTTGTCAGTCCATCTACCAGGTGTATTGGTATGAAATGAGTATTTTTTTGTGAAAACGAAACACTAATTTTGAATTGAAAAATAAAAACATTTTATTCAAAGTACTGACCATTGCTTTCAATACATTTTGACCACCTTTCTGGCAATTTGTGGACACCACGCCAATAGAAATGTTCGTCTTTTGAAGCAAACCAATCAGACACCCAATTATCGACTTCTTCGTAGGAATCGAAGTGTTCCTCATCCAATGCGTGTCCCATTGATGAAAACAAATGGTAGTCGGAAGGGGCCAAGTCTGGCGAATACGGCGGTTCGGGTAGCAGCTCCCAGCCAAGTGTTTTGATTGTATCCTGAACCAGTTTTGCTTTGTGTGCAGGTGCACTATCGTGTAGAAAAATTACTTTGCCATGTCTTCTGGCCCATTCTGGTCTTTTTTAGATCAATGCATGGTACAAATTGATCATTTGTTGTCTGTAGCGATTAGTATTCACAGTTTCACCTGGTTTTAGAAGCTCTTCATACACCACAGCTTTCTGATCCCACCAAACACAGAACATTGTCTTCTTGCCGAATCCATTTGGTTTTGCAGTCGATGTTGATGGTTGTCCCGGATTAACCCATGATTTTTCCCGTTTAGGATTCTTAAAATAAAACCATTTTTCATCGCCAGCAACAATTCGATGCAAAATTGATTTTCTTTCATGTCTTTCAAGCAAAATTTGACAAATGGTTTTTCGGTTTTCCATCTGTCTTTCATTCAATTCACGTGGCACCCATTTTCCACACTTTTGTATCTTTGCCATAGCTTTCAAACGATCAGAAATTGTTTGTTGTGCAACATTTAGCCTTTCTCCATTTCTAACTCAAAGTATCATCTTCATCCCCATTGCTTGCAATTCGGCGTCTTCGAACTTTTTTGGTGGTCTTCCACGTTCTTCATTTCTTACATCAAAATCATTATTTCTGAACCGTTGAAACCATCTTTTGCATGTTGCTTCTGATAGAGCGTGATCACCATATACCTCGACATGCATTCGATGAGACTCTGCAGCACTTTTTTTTTCAAATGGAAACAAAAAATTAATGATTTCCGCAAATCATCACTTTCTGGTACAAAATTCGACATTGTTAACACGATGAAAACATATGACGTTGTTTGTTCCATGACTTGATGTATATTAAATGTCTTTGACAGATGTCATACCAACCAAACAAAAAAATATAACATTAAGGCTCGTTCACAAAAAATGTTCCCTATCGACACATTTGTATCTTAACGCTCATTTCATACCGGTACACCCGGTAATTTTCAACATCCTCTGAGGTAACAGGCGAGTTGTGCCGCCCTGAAAATATTCTAAGTTCGGAGTTGGCGTGGCTGCACGGGCCGCTCGGCGGGTGCGGGCCACGTCCTAGCAGCAACCACTTGGTGCCGATGCCGAACGTTAGCTCAGCATAAGGGGTAGCCCCAGCCCGCGGTCCAGCCACGTGGCTGGGAATTCCATGGTGATGCTGTGTCGATGAAGGAGACACGCCGAGAGTGCCAAAGATGGCGGACTTCGTAAAACCATCACGGCAGACATTTCACAGATCACATAGAAATTAATAGTAGCCAGAGGAATCATGATAGCTCAAAAAGAAACATGTACCGGGTGATCAAAAAGTCAGTATAAATTTGAAAACTTAATAAATCACGGAATAATGTAGATAGAGAGGTACAAATTGACACACATGCTTGGAATGACATGGGGTTTTTTTAGAACCAAAAATATACAAACGTTCAAAAAATGTCCGACAGATGGCGCTTCATCTTATCAGAATAGAATTAATTAGCATAACAAAGTAAGACAAAGCAAAGATGATGTTCTTTACAGGAAATGCTCAATATGTCCACCATCATTCCTCAACAATAGCTGTAGTCGAGAAATTATGTTGTGAACAGCACTGCAAAGCATGTCTTGAGTTACGATGAGGCATTGGCGTCGGATTTTGTCTTTCAGCATCCCTACAGATGTCGGTCGATCACGATACACTTGTGACTTCAGGTAACCCCAAAGCCAATAATCGCACGGACTGAGGTCTGGGGACCAGGGATGCCAAGCATGACGAAAGTGGCGGCTGAGCACACGATCATCACCAAACGACGCTCGCAAGACATCTTTCACGCGTCTAGCACTATGTGGAGTTTTTTTTTTTTTTGTTCTAATAAAACCCCATGTCATTCCAAGCATATGTGTAAATTTTTACCTCTCTATCTACATTATTCCGTGGTTTATAAAGTTTTCAAATTTATACTGACTTTTGGATCACCCGGTACATTACCATTATTTGCACGACGATTCTGACGGTGTAATCAGATTTTCAGTATCTTTATTAGTTTAAAGTTTAGTATCTGACGGAAATTATACAAGTAACACCTAGCAACGAATTTCCAAAATCTAAAAGCTTCATCCAATTTCGTCGCTCGATGTATATTTAGAAAGCTATTAGCGTAAACCTAAATTGGTATAAATTACAGGCATGTGACATGAATAGTGCATGAGTTATTGGAGGTCAAAGTGGCCTATTACTATCTATTGCGTCAGGCCATAAGTACTATTCATGAAGAGACTTTAGACTACCGGCCTACTTTTTGTTCTGTTCCTTTGATGTATGTTTATTTAATTTGTTTATGTATCTAATAATGTGTGATACAGCGTGCTTATGGTCCAGCTGTAGGAATATTTATTTAATTTCATGTTATTTAAATGTAACTTCAGTACTTAGAATGTGTTTCACTATGTTTGTGTGGGTGCATTGGCTTGAAGACATGGCGCAAGCGCTCTAGCCAATCACAGTGCTCGTGAATGGGGAGACTGGATGGAAGAGGAAGAAGAGTTCTGGGCAGGACGGCACAGGGCACGGGACACTACGGGACAGGACACAGAAAGTGCTGGACGTGAAGGCGCGACGTACAGTCGCGGGAAAGACTTCGAGTGGAGCAGTTTGCGCGTGATCGCGAGAGATAGAAATGCTTCGGAGTGCCGGCTTGTGTACTTGTGTGATTTCCGTGGCTTCTGCAGTGAAGACGTAGTACGTGTTTGGAAGCGAATATCTCGCGAGCTATGTTGTCGTTCATAATTAATTACGTGAAGTAGGAATCGATTGTCTCCCTCTTATTCAACTTATATTTTATTTAATTGCTGGACCATCGACACCAGTAAGTGTTTTGCAGATTATACCGCATTCTCTAAAGTACTTCGACTATCGTACTCATCTTTTAAAGTCGTTAAGATAGTACCTGCAGATTTTATTTAATTGCAATCTTTCATTTATAAATTTCTACGTTACATTCGCAATTGCCAAGTGATAGGAACCTTTGACCTTTCGATTCATGTGTATATTCATATTGTATACTGTAGACTCAGCAGTATTTGGCTTGTAATGCAGCAACTACGTATCCCAGCCCCTAGACAACGAAACCAGCCAAAACTTTTAATATTTCAACTTTGAGTCACAGGGTACGCAGTTGTGGGCCACAAGTCACACTTAATTTAATTTGAAAGCCCGCAATCCTTCTACAATAGGCTTTTTCCCACATTCTGTGATTCACTTCCATACACTCTCCTCAGTCTAAGTTAGATGTCTAATATCAGTAGACTTATTTTAACGGTTGTAGAACTACCATAGTCTACTGTAGACTACCATATATAAATGTAGACTACGGTAATTCTCCTAGTAGCTCTGGTCACTTACAGTCGTAACCGCATTACGAGTACCTTTAAGTTAGGTGCGTTGCATATCTGTCGGGCTTACGTAATAACGATCACTTTCTTTAGGTATGCAATGTGTCTTACTAAATTCCTCTAAAAACTCGAAGCAGTGAACCGTCTACAAACTGTGTAAAGACAAATAAAAGTGGCGAGCACATTTTTGTTCTGCATAGCTATCCTCCCGTCTGTTACTTAAAAGTAGTCAGTGTTTACAGCAAAATTGAATCTGTCAATGTTTAATTCAGTCTTTATTCGAAAATTGTTGATTTGTAATATAAAACCGAGGGATGTTGTAGTAAAAATAAAGAACACAATAGAAGTTTATCATGTAGCGCTAGGAAACACAATTTCCTCAACAATAAGATAAAATAAAAAAGCCGCAAAACAAAAATGGTTCAAATGGCTCTGAGCACTATGGGACTCAACATCTTAGCTCATAAGTCCCCTAGAACTTAGAACTACTTAAACCTAACTAACCTAAGGACACCACACACACCCATGCCCGAGGCAGGATCGAACCTGCGACCGCAGCCGTCCCGCGGTTCCGGACTGCAGCGCCAGAACCGCTAGACCACCGCGGCCGGCGCCGCAAAACAAAAAATACATCGAATATCGCTGCAAAAGTTCGTCGAACTTACATAAAAAATGTTTCTGTCATTCATAACCAACTTTCGCATTTATCAATAATAACAGGAACGTTTGCCATTGACAATGATGAAGAACGTACAAAATAACAACAGTTTTATACATACATAATGTTTGTGCATGTAAGCTGTAGTTACTACGAAAGTAATTGTTTTGATTGAGTAAAAGTTCAGAAGTTACGTGGTCAACCAAGTTTTGCTATTTATAAAATGCAATTTGTATTCCCCCCCCCCCCCCCCCCCCCCATTAACCATGACCTTGCCGTTGGTGGGGAGGCTTGCGTGCCTCAGCGATACAGATAGCTGTGCCGTAGGTGCAACCACAACGGAGGGGTATCTGTTGAGAGGCCAGACAAACGTGTGGTTCCTGAAGAGAGGCAGCAGCCTTTTCAGTAGTTGCAGGGGCAACAGTCTGGATGATTGACTGATATGGCCTTGTAACACTAACCAAAACGGCCCTGCTGTGCTGGGCACTGCGAACGGCTGAAAACAAGGGGAAACTACAGACGTAATTTTTCCTGAGGGCATGCAGCTTTACTGTATGATTAAATGATGATGGTGTTCTCTTGGGTAAAATATTCCGGAGATAAAATAGTCCCTCATTCGGATCTCCGGGCGGGGACTACTCAAGAGG
This sequence comes from Schistocerca serialis cubense, assembly GCF_023864345.2. NCBI lineage: Eukaryota > Metazoa > Arthropoda > Insecta > Orthoptera > Acrididae > Schistocerca > Schistocerca serialis. Next base: position 792,521,917 of record NC_064639.1, on the reverse strand, counting down.
ACGTCGTTATCAGGAGAAAGAAAACTAGCGCTCTACGGATCGGAGTGTGGAATGTCAGATCCCTTAATCGGACAGGTAGGTTAGAAAACTTAAAAAGAGAAATGGAAAGGTTAAAGTTACATATAGTGGGAATTAGTGAAGTTCGGTGGCAGGAGGAACAATACTTTTGGTCAGACAAATACAGGGTTATAAATATAGAATCAAACAGGGGTAATGCAGGAGTAGGTTTAATAATGAATAAAAAAATAGGAGTGCGAGTAAGATAGTACAAACAGCATAGTGAACGCATTATTGAGATCAAGATAGACACGAAGCCCACGCCAACTATAGTAGTACAAGTTTATATGCCAACTAATTATACAGATGACGAAGAAATTTATGAAATGTATGATGAGATAAAAGAAATTATTCAGACAATGAAGGTAGACGGAAATTTAGTAGTCATGGTTGACTAGAATTCGATAGTAGGAAAAGGGAGAGAAGGAAACATAGTAAGTGAATATGGATTGGGGGTAGAATTTCGCACAGAGCATAACTTAATCATAGCTAACACTTGGTTCAAGAATCACAAAAGAAGGTTGTATACATGGAAGAATCCTGGAGATACTACAAGGTGTCAGATAGATTATATAATGGTAAGACAGAGATTTAGGAACCAGGTTTTAAATTGTAAGACGTTTCCAGGGGCAGAAGTGGACTCTGACCACAATCACTTGGTTATGAACTGTAGATTAAAACTGAAGAAACTTCAAAAATGTAGGAATTTAAGGAGATTGGACCTGGATAAACTGACTAAACCAGAGGTTGCACAGAGTTTCAGGGAGAGCATAAGGAAACAATTGACAAGAATGGGAGAAAGAAATACAGTAGAAGAAGAATGGGTAGCTTTGAGAGATGAAGTAGTGAAGGCAGTGAAGGCAGCAGAGGATGAAGTAGGTAAAAAGACGAGGGCCAGTAGAAATCCTTAGGTAACAGAAGAAATACTGAATTTAATTGATGAAAGGAGAAAATATAAAAATGCAGTAAATGAAACAGGCAAAAAGGAATACAAACGTCTCAAAAATGAGATCGACTGGAAGCGCAAAATGGCTAAGCAGGGATGGCTAGAGGCCAAATGTAAGGATGTAGAGGCTTATCTCACTAGGGGTAAGATAGATATTGCCTACAGGAAAATTAAAGAGATCTTTGGAGAAAAGAGAACCAGTTGTATGAATATCAAGAGCTCAGATGGAATCCCAGTTCTAAGCAAAGAAGGGAAAGCAGAAAGGTGGAAGGAGGATGTAGAGGGTCTATACAAGGGCAATATACTTGAGGATAATTTTATGGGAGGGGAAAACAATGTGGATGAAGATGAAATGGGAGATATGATACTGCGTGAAGAGTTTGACAGAGCACTGAAAGACCTGAGTCGAAACAAGGCTCTGGGAGTAGAGAACATTCCATTAGAACTACTGATGGCCTTGGGAGAGCTAGTCCTTACAAAACTCTACCATCTGGTGAGCAAGATGTATATGACAGGTGAAATACCATCAGACTTCAAGAGGAATATAACAATTCCAATCCCAAAGAAAGTAGGTGTTGATAGATGTGAAAATTACTTAACGATCAGTTTAATAAGTCACAGCTGCAAAATACTAACGCGAATTCTTTACAGACGAATGGAAAAATTGGTAGAAGTCGATCAGTTTGGATTCCGTAGAAAGGTTGGAACACGTGAGGCAATACTGACCCTACGACTTATCTTAGAAAATAGATTAAGGAAAGGCAAACCTACGTTTCTAGCATTTGTAGACTTAGAGAAAGCTTTTGACAATGTTGCCTGGAATACTCTCTTTCAAATTCTGAAGGTGTCAGGAGTAAAATACAGGGAGCGAAAGGCTATTTACAATTTGTACAGAAACCAGATGGCAGTTATGAGTGTCAATGGACATGAAAGGGAAGCAGCGGTTAGGAAGGGAGTGAGACAGGGTTGTAGCCTCTCCCCGATGTTATTCAATCTGTATATTGAGCAAGCAGTAAAGGAAACAAAAGACAAATTCGGAGTAGGTATTAAAATCCATGGAGAAGAAATAAAAACTTTGAGGTTCGCCGATGACAATGTAATTCTGACAGAGACAGCAAAGGACTTGGAAGAGCAGTTGAACGGAATGGACAGTGTCTTGAAAGGAGGATATAAGATGAACATCAACAATAGCAAAACGAGGATAATGGAATGTTGTCAAAATAAGTCGGGTGATGCTGAGGGAATTAGATTAGGAAATGAGACACTTATAGTAGTAAAGGAGGTTTGCTATTTGGGGAGGAAAATAACTGATGATGGTCGAAGTAGAGAGGATATAAAATGTAGAATGGCAATGGCAAGTAAAGCGTTCCTGAAGAAGAGAAATTTGTTAACATCGAGTATAGATTTAAATGTCAGGAAGTCGTTTCTGAAAGTATTTGTATGGAGTGTAGCCATGTATGCAAATGAAATATGGACCATAAACAGTTTAGACAAGAAGAGACTAGAAGCTTCCGAAATGTGGTTCTACAGAAGAATGCTGAAGTTTAGATGGGTAGATCACATAACTAATGAGGAGGTATTGAATTGGGGAGAAGAGGAGTTTGTGGCACAACTTGACTAGAAGAAGGGATCGGTTGGTAGGACATGTTCTGAGGCATCAAGGGATCACCAATTTAGTATTGAAGGGCAGCGTAGAGAGAGACCAAGAGATGAATACACTAAGCAGATTCAGAAGGATGTAGTTGTCAGTAGGTACTGGGAGATGACGAAGCTTGTACAGGATATAGTAGCATGGAGGGCTGCATCAAAACCAGTCTCAAGACTGAAGGCCACAACGACAACAACAAGGATATAAAATTCACAATGGACTAAAATGAATGATGTGCGGTTCTGATTATGTGCAAAACAAACAACCAAACTAGCAACAAACCAAAAAGAAGTCCTCGGGTCCTAGTTTCTCTCTTACTCATTCATTTATCTTTCGCTACAAATGGTACCAATACTATCATTAATAATACCATTCACTACATCATTTTACCAAAACTACCGAACTGTAGTTTTGGGTATAGCACAACCTTACTTCTTTTGACCAGGAATGCCCCCCTTTGCGCTTGGTAGTCTGATTTTTATGTCCTCTTTGTTTCGCCTGCCATGTATGATTTTGCTTCCATCGTAGCAGCATTCCTTACTTACGTCGTGGTCGGCAATTTTGATGTTAAATCTGTCGCTGATCTCATTTGTGCTACTCCTCATTACTTTTGTCTTTTTCAGTTTATTCTTACTCCATAGTGTGCCATCATTTAATTGTTCATTGCGTTCAACAAGCTTTGCAATTCTTCCTCACTTTCACTGATCATTGTAATGTCATCATCCATTCTTATCCCTGAACATCCTTTCTCCGTTAATTATGTCACTTCTCAAACTAGCTTTTATTTCCTTTAGTGCTTCTTCATTATACAAAACGAACTGTAGGAGGCAAAGACGGCACGTTTTTCTTATACCCTTTTAATCCTACAAAGTCGTTCATGGCCTTCTAGTTTCATCGTATCTTACTTCTCCATCTTTGTTATTGTACATATTGTGTATTACCGCTTTCTCCCTATAGCTTGCTGCTAATTTTCTTGAAATTTCGAGCATTTGTCACCATTTTTCACTGGCGAACACTATTTCTTGGTCGACGAATCCTATGAAACTTGTTTTCATTATCAAGTGCAATGTCGGTTTTTTTTACCTGGTGCCTTTAGCTTACCTAAAGCGAAACTGATCGTCATGTAACAGATCCTGATTTTTCTTTTGGCCATATGGGCACTAGAAAATGTTGCACTCCATTACAAATTGTGCAAGCGTTCGTGTATGAAACAAAGAATAATATTGGGAAGGACATGATTAACAAATTATCTTTTGTGTTGACAGGAAGCTGTAAATTTAAAACACCATTTACTTCTCCTTTTTTTCTGCAGAGAGTATGCCTTAACCACATTGACCCTCCTGATTGCTCATAACGGGCTTTTTTAACAGCAGGCAGTCGCTGTAGCATAAACTGCGCAGTGTCCTGGATCTAGCAGACTCAAATATATACACATCTGTGCAGGCCGATTAACAGTTGACAGCCCAGAAGACTGCCTGCGACACTTGAGAGGGGAGCGGGTAAAACCTCTTTGCCCTTACTCGTTTACAACCCGTGGCAGCCTAAGCTCTGTGTTACTGCTTGTCCGAAAAATATTGGCTTGTCAATTGGATTCATTCCCAGCTTTATTGTGTTGTGATGTCTTTCGTCATCCGCGGCTATAGTCTTAATTTTTATCTGACTTATTTACACCACCGATGTCATGAGTTAAAGTCCGAGTGAAACAGACGTTACATCTCCACTGCAAGCAATGACTTGATGAGACAACCTTAACATTTGCTGTGTTTAAATTAATAAAACGAAACATGTATCGTCGCGATAAAACGCATTTCGCAATTTATAGACTGTTCAAGTATTAATAAACTATTTCTACAGCCGCTTCTGATACCATGTACAGGGAGGTCGAGCGCAGACACCTGCGTGAGGTCAGGATGGCTGCTGGAAACCTGTGAGGCGTCTTCGACGTTGTTGTTGTTGTTGTTGTGGTCTTCAGTCCTGAGACTGGTTTGATGCAGTTCTTCATGCTACTCTATCCTGTGCAAGCTTCTTCATCTCCCAGTACCTACTGCAAGCTACATCCTTCTGAATCTGCTTAGTGTATTCATCTCTTGGTCTCCCTCTACGATTGTTACCCTCCACGCTGCCCTCCAATAGTAAATTTGTGATCCCTTGATGGCTCAGAACATGTCCTACCAACCGATCCCTTCTTCTAGTCAAGTTGTGCCACAAACTCCTCTTCTCCCCAATTGTATTCAGTACCTCCTCATTAGTTATGTGATCTACGCATCTAATCTTCAGCATTCTTCTGTAGCACCACATTCCGAAAGCTTCTATTTCTTCTTGTCCAAACAATTTATTGTCCACGTTTCACTTCCATACATGGCTACACACCATACAAATACTTTCAGAAACGACTTCCTGACACTTAAATCTATACTCGATGTTAACAAATTTCTCTTCTTCAGGAACGCTTTCCTTGCCATTGCCAGTCTACATTTTATATCCTCTCTACTCCGACCATCATCAGTTATTTTGCTCCCCAAATAGCAAAACTCCTTTACTACTTTAAGTGTCTCATTTCCTAATCTAATTCCCTCAGCATCCCCCGACTTCATTCGACTACATTCCATTATCCTCGTTTTTCTTTTGTTGATGCCTTCGACGTTAGTAAAACATTATTACAGTTCAGTAATTTATTTATTGTTTTTACAATCCGTTGTTATTCCGTACAAGCATCGGCTGATAGGAGGCTTGTACTTCGTACGTCGTTCAGCTGCGTGTTGGATTCTAGTTGACGTCTGTTTAGCCATTTCAGCGTCTGCACGCCCAGGCGATAGAATTAGCGACCCTCAAGTCGTGGCGGGTTGCCGCTTGGCAGGCGGCGGGCGTGCCCAGCACGGTAAGTTCGTTCTCAGACACTTGATGACCCATTAGCGATGTACCTGTTGCCGGTAGTCGTGTAGTCTCCTCCCTATGGCCTGGTAAGTTTCAGCACCCGAAGGCAACTGGAAGTTGAACCGGGACGTTGATTTGAAGAGGTCCTATTGCTCGCTTCTGTGTTGAAGTTCAGTGCTGGCAGCACCTTTCGATGCCGTGTTATCGGAAGATAGTCAATTCTTTCATCAGTAGGTTGTAGGCGACGAGCAGCGCGAAGATCATCAGGTGAAGACCATCATCTCGAGTACATCTTCGGCCAGTTCATAGACTGTGCTGAAGCATCTAGGACATAGATCTACTAGATTATCGTAATCATAGAGTCGAGTACTATCATTGTGAATGCCATCGATACAAATGATCAGCTGATGAGAACAGAAAAACTGGAGTATTTGAAGGGAGCTATGACGTGTTGGTCAGTTAGTAATGACCACCCGCGTCCTCCATATTCTGCCCTGTTCACATAAAAGGTGGTTAACTGCTGTGTAAGGTCCTCGCTACGTGTCCTTGAATAAGAGATACAGATTTTTGCACCATGTATTACGAGATAATGAAAATGCTCGTCTCTCTTCCCCTGTTTTGTTGTTGCCCTCTTCCTTCTGCTGGATGCCTTTTTCCTTACTCGGCGGACGGTATCGTAATATGTCGAGGGCCTAACGCATTTACGATACGTACGCTCCCAGATTCAAGCCTCTGTCTCTCGCGTAACTTGATATTTCCTGTGCCAATGAGAATGAGTTTTGATGAAAAAAATTCTAATTTACCGCTCGTTGCTATTCTGTGCCGTAACACACGGATGCAGAAATGAAGAAATTTGCTTTGGAAGTATCGACATCCTGCGCGAACCCAAGGCAAGGGTCATGGGGGTCAAAGAATAGTTTAAAAAATTATATATTTACATGAGTCAGTTTTCTAACTTTGTAGTGAACTTATAGAGAATAATATATCATGAAATCTAAGCACTTCGTCTTCAGGACACAAGTGGCCCGTCGGGACCGTCCGACCGCCGTGGCATCCTCAGATAAGGATGTGGATAGGAGGGGCGTGTGGTCAGCACACCGCTCTCACGGTCGTTATGACGGTTTTCTTCGACCGGAGCCGCTACTATCCGGTTGAGTAGCTCCTCATATGGCATCACGAGGCTGAGTACACCCCGAAAAATGGCAACAGCGCATGGCGGCAAGAATGGCCACCCATCAAAGTGCCGGCCATACCCGACAGCGCTTAGCGTCGGTGGTCTGACCGGGACCGATGTATCCACTGCGGCAAGGCCATTGCCACCCATGAAATCTGAGAGTCTGCAAAATGGCAAGGAAACCTAGTTTTTAGTTACTGGCCTGCCGCTAGCCCCCGTAGATGGTTTTAAGCCTGAGCGGTTGTGGAAAACGCTCTAGTCAGCTAGTGATCTCCATTCACAGGTTGGCTATATCTGCTGCTCACGCCAAATCCTACATGGTCCTGAGTCGAACAAAGTTGTGGAACGCAAGACAGAAAGAACGAACTTTCACTCAGAGAAAATATCATAACGATCCAACAACGTAGGCAGAAGCCAACGAAACAAACAGCACTCTCCCAGTTTTACAGGCTTGCATCGCCATCGTCTGCACACTTGGTGTCACCTTCATAATTGTAAGTCACATGCGGAGTGCATGTTGAGTGCACATTTGGGTTTTATACCGCGTAATTTATGAAGTCGTCATTGTTCTGGAAGTGTGTTACTATTAGGGTTTGTAAATCATCGCATTACACAATTATTTCTCCATTTTTCAAACGAAAATATTTCTCAGAAATACAAAATCTTTGAAGGTATGCTATGCGATCACTGATGTAAATTATTGTTATATTATTGTTAAATTATTGTTACTATTGTTATTACCCTACTCATGTGTTTGTTATTATTTGTGACAGGAGGCGGAGAGGTGGAGGGGGGGCGGGTGTACAGTCACAGTGAACATGGATGATTTACAGGGATAGTAGCTTACATATAGAGGAACAACAACAAACTCCGAGCTGTGTGTAGGCTCTTTCTTATTTCGCGCGGTTCCAGACTGAAGCGCCTAGAACCGCTCAGTCACACCGCCCGGACTTACGTAGTTCTAAGTTCTAGGGAACTGATGACCTCAGGTGTTAAGTCCCATAGTGCTCAGAGCCATTTGAACCATTTGAACAGCGCATGGGAAAAACGAACACTTAAATCTCCCTCTGCGAGTTCTGATTTCTTTGATTTTATTGTGATGATGATCATTCCTCTCTATGCAGGTCGGCGCCAACAAAATATTTTCACACTCTGAGGAGAAAGTTTGTGATTGAAATTTCATGAGAAGATTCTGCCGCATCGAAAAACGCCTTTGTTTTCATGACTGCCATCCCAATTCACATATCATATCCGTGACGCTCTCGCCCCTACTTCGCTATAGTACAAAATGAGTTGCCCTTCTTTAATCGTTTTCGATGCCCTCCGCTCATCCCACACCGCAAAGCAAAACTACAGAAGAGTAGTTACAAGCCTAGTGTAGACATGCGGTTTAGTAGACATGTCATTTTTCCATTGTTCTTCCAATAAATTGTTGTATTTGGTTTGGTTTACTCACAACATTATCTAGGTGATGGTTTCAACTTAAATTTTCCGTAACTGTAAACCCTGAGTATTTACTAGAATTTACAGCCTTTCGATTAGTGTGATTTATCGTGTACCCAAAATTCAGCGGATTCCTTTTGGTACTAACATGAATAACTTCACACTTTTCATCATTTAGAGTCAATTTTCACTTTTCACACCACACAGATGTTTTGTATAATCGTTTTGCAATTTGTTTGGATCATTTGATGACTTTATAAGACGGTAAATGACAGCATCATCTACAAACAGTGTAAGAGTGCTACTTAGATTGTCTCCTAAATCGTTCATGTAGATTAGAAACAGCAGAACGCCTACAACACTGCCTTGGGGAACGCCGGGTATTACTTCTACTTTACTCGATGACTTTCAATCAGTTACTATGAACTGTAAAATCACGAATCCAGTTCAACAATTGAGATAATAGTTTATAGGCATGCAATTTGATTAGAAGTCACTTGTGACGTACGGTGTCAAAAGCTTTCTGGAAATCTAAAAATATGGACACAATCTGACGTCCCCTGTAGATAGCACAAGTTACTTTGTGAGAATAAAGAGCTAATTGTGTTTGAAAAGGAAGATGGTTTCTGAATCCGTGTTGGTTGTTTGTCAATAAATCTTTTTCTTCGAGATAACTCATAATGTTGGAACACAGTACATGGTATAGAATCCTACAGCAAATCGACGTAAGCTACTTTCCAGTCTTCAGGTACAGACTATGACTGCTAAATATGGAGCTGTCGTATCAGTATAATATCAAGGGAACCTGGCTGGCATACAATCAGGATAGGAGGCCTTGCCTTTATTATCTGATTTAATGTGGGTTGCTACGCCGAGGATATCGGCTTCTAAGTTACTCATGTTAGCGGGTGTTCTTGCTTAGAAATGTGGAAATATACTTCGTCTTCTCTAGTGAAGGAATTGCGGAAAGCCGTAATTAGTACTACTGCTTTAGTGGCATTGTCATCAGTAACAACACGAGTGTTATCGCACAGTGAAGGTACTGGTTGTGTCTTTCCGCTGGTGTACTTTACATACGACCAGATCATCTTTGGATTTTTGCTAGACTTCGAGAGAGAGTTTCGTTGTGCAAAGTTTTAAAAGCACCTCACGTTGTAGTTCGCTCTAGATTTCGAGCTTCTGTAAAACTTCGCCAAGCTTGAAGGTTTTGCGTTCTTTTAAATTTGGCACGATTTTTTCCTTGCTTTTGCAATACTGTTCTGACCCGTTTAGTGTATGATGGCAGATCAGTACCATCTGTTACTAATTTATGTGATACATGTCTCTCAGTATTCGTCGATACTATTGCTTTGAATTTAAACCATCGATGTCAAGTGGAGAAACTGAAGTAAACAGCACTGAATGAATTGCGCTTAACGTGTCTTTCGCTGCTCTGCGTTAGAATATAATTTGGTGGTCTGTTATTCAGATAATGTATGTTATTTGGATAATTTTAGTTCCGTTGATATATCATTAAGGCTTGGCGTGCTCCTCACATGATCTTCCAGATATACAGGCTTAATGATTCCCTTCTCCTGAAACCTTCGTGATATGTGACTGTAACATACTGCAATGAAAAGTTACATATCGTCACAGATGGTACAGTAACTAACAACTGGGACTAAATTGTCGAACCACTAGAAAATTTCTGAAAAGTCGTATAGTTCAAAATTAAATCACAGACACAGATAGTGAATAATTAAAGTAGTGACACTTTTATAGATATGGAAGATAAGGTGTACATGGCTGTTGGACAAATAAAGAGAGGGTAATTACCTGTCAATGATGAGAAATTATTAATACTGGTGTAAAAGTACTGCAAAAGGAAACTTCAAATTTGTTTACAGATTATTTGGTACTGAGGACAAAGCCTCAAAAGCGAAAGAGTGTTGTAAATATTCTTCTTCACAAGAAAGGAGACAGGCAAGACATAAAAGAAAATCCAGACAGGTGCGAGTTTGATCGCCGACGGTTCCGTACAAATTTAATTATGTATATAGATGGTTCATCCATAACGAGAATCGATAATTTAGACGGTTTTTGCCTGTTATCGATATCAATACAGGCTAAACATCAAAATATGTGACGTTAATTGCTGTAGCCTTTGATTGCATTGACTTAAGATGCTAAATGTTTTTTTTCATCAGAAAGGGACGTTAGAGTTTAGAATGTGACATAAATTTCAACTTCATACGTCTACCCATACCTGAGAACAAGTGTTTTTAACAGTCGGATTGACAGAGGGCCAGAAGGACAGGCAGACAGACAGACATCCTATAGGGGTTCAGACTTTATCGATTGAGGTACGGAACTGTGGACTTAGCAGTCTTCTTTCAATAATGTATAAAATGTATATGGACACCAACAAAATGAAAAACGCTGGGTTTTAATCAGACGAGGCAACAAGCTAGCTCTGCAGATTGATGTAACATAGGGTGGGCAAAATGAAACTGACTGTGGATAACATTTCACACTCCTTGTAGACAGGTAACCCAACTTACATCATCCCAAACTGGGCCAGATGATGTAAGCTGGACTGCCTACCTTAAGGAGCATGGAATATTTTCTGGGGCCAGTTTCATGTTCCCCACCCTGTGGAATGTACCGCTTTCAAGTTTGAAACTGAAGAATATATACATGAATGCTACAGGTTCCATTTGACTTGATCAGGAATGTAGGAAATTCAGAAGTGCAAAAAAGGAAGAGAGTGGCGAAAGGAATAGAGGAGGGGGGGGGGGGGGGAGGGGGAGTAAAGTGGTCAGTGCGTTTTTTACCCGGAACAGTGCTGCTGCCTGCTCCTAACATACGCCATCTTTGTCATTAGTCTGACAGAGGTATTTTAGTAAAAGCTTTTCTAATTTTCGATTGGCCGATGTAAGATAACTCATTAATATTCGCTTTGTTACCTCAATTAGAAGCAAATACCTTTTACACATCAATGGCTAGATGATCTTCCTTCCGGTTTCATAGTTTCATCAGTGAACCACTAACGACGACATGGTGTCCGATCGGGAAAAGTGGCCACACAACTCGTAGAGAGAAATAGCGAAGGTGTTCACCCGTATAAGAGTTAGTTACTTTCATATATTACGCATAATGGTACAGATCAGACTAACTTCGAAACATTTTTATATAGAAAGTTGTCATCTACCATTCTATTCCTTTGTGACTATTTTCAATTAATTCGTTTATATAATTTAAAACGATCTCTGTTCTGTTTATTTGTTCTATCACAGAAGTACGACTGAAAACCGTCTACTTTAGTCGCTTGGTATTGTTTCAGGTACTAGGACATCAAGATGCTTAGAATATGTGGCCAGAAATGAGAACAAAAAACAGCGGATGGCGTTGCGATGACACGTGTCACACTACATCTCTAGGAAGGAAAAGTGGCCACTATGTAATCCTTCAGAAAATGTATTTAGTTCCAATATATAATTATTTTTCCTCTAAAATATTTATATACCTTATAATGCGAATATTCAAAATGTTTAACCGGCAAGCTTCTACTTATACGCAGGGTTTGGTAAAAATGAAATTTCTCTTATAGTGGGCACTTTACCCCACCCTACTCTACGTATGAATCGAACATATCTGAACTTTATAACTCGGATGACACAGTGCTGCTTGCCTAAGTTTCTGATGTAGACTTTAAAGACAAATGTCAGTATTTAATAGAATAGGTTTGAAAGCAGGTCTGACATCAATTACTATTTGACTAAAATAATATGTAATCGTCAAACTTAACAAAAACTAATAAAAATTAGCAATGGAGTATTGCAAATAGTGAATGCCTTTTCACATTTTGGCACAGCTGAAGATACTGAAGGATAGACAGCAGAAAAATTAAAAATAAGTGTAAAAATTGCTCTCAACTCTTTAGGAATACTGAATAGGGAGTTACAAATTAAGCTTCCTGCTTGTTTGAAAAGTAATCTTACATTGTGCGTGTGGTACTAATTTTCATTTACGTAAGTGAGGGATGGTCTTCTAATGAGAAAATTATTCAAAATATCAGGGTTACTGAGGCACAAATGGAGATATAAGTGTTGGAAATTACTGGCAGAGAAAGGAAGGTACACTAGCAGATTAGGGAACAGACTTGTGTGACAGAAGTAATTACGATCGATAAACATGAATTGGAAGTGGACAGGACATCAAGCCAGGACAATGGAAGGTCTCTGATGTACTCCAAGAGAATGGGAAAGGTAGAGACAATGACGTTACGGTAGAACGGTAGAGGCCATTACAAAACATGCAGAAGTTGCATGGATCCGCATCACTAAATATCGGGAAGGATGGGTCATATTACGATGAACTGTGTGTATATTTGAGGAGCACTCGTGAGTCCTGGTAGTTTTTTGAACTAAGAAAACAATATTCTCGACGTAATTAATGAACTGATAATGCCTGTGAAGTCCAGACTAAAAGCAGCTGTAGGAATAAAGTCGCAGGCGGCCTCAGACAAGAGAAAATACAACATCCAGTGAAGAAGAAAACTAATAGCTGCAGCGTTATAGGATGAAGTGAGCTACTCTAAGGCTACAAGAAGATAGCGTCGAAGACCAACTACCCGCTCTTGCATAGGGCAAAGCCTTTATTACGTGACCCTTCTGTGAACGCGCTCAGTTGTTAAGAGTCAGGCAAACAATGCAGTTGGAAATGATCAGCAGCTAAGAAGCCTTTAGAGCTTACAAAGCCTGTTAATCGTAATAATAACGAGAAAGATTCAAATAAAATGAACGTGTTATTGCTAAACACCGCAACACAGTACGAAAATGTGATTCTTGAATTCGCTTAACATATCTATTCAACTGTCAATTTTCTAATGGTGTATTGTGTATTACTGAATTGGGGACAAAGAAACGACGGAGAGGCTTCGCCCCGTCGTAGCCCTCAGTGGTTCACAACCCCACAACAGGCCACAGCAGTCCACCCACCCCACCATCGCCCCACACCGAACCCGGGATTATTGTTCAGTTCGGCCTCCAGTGGACCCTCCCCCCCTTCCTTCCCCCGGAAAACGTCTCATACCATCATACCAGACGATTGTAACCCCAAATGTTTGCGTAGTAAAGTAATTACGGTGCACACGTACGTGGAGACAGTGTTTGCGCAGCAATCGCTGACATAGTGTAACTGAAGCGGAATAAGGGGAACCAGCCCGCATTCGCCGAAGAAGATGGAAAACCGCCTTAAATACCGTCCACAGGCTGGCCAGCACACCGGACGTCGACACTAATCCACCGGGTGGATTCGTGCTGGGGACCGGCACGCTTTCCCGTTCGGTAAGCAGCGCGCTAGACCGCGCAGCCAGCTGGCTGGGCACGCTTCTAATGGTACATGCGGTATGCTGTACTGCTAATTGTGTAGCCAGAAGCCTCTATTGTGTGATCAACACTTATTAGAATAATTTGGTATAGGGTTATTTGTAACTACCTCCAGGGTTTTAAAAAACTGTGCTAAAACTACAAGACATAGAGACAAGTGATAAATTTTAGTGGACAGAGTACCTATAGGATTTCCATTTGTAATATGTGCACCATTAGGACCCGCCAGGTTAGTTGAGGGCGCCAATGCGCTGCTTCCTGTACTCGGGTAGCGCGTCGGCCCCGAATCCGCCAGGCGGGGCGGATTCATGACGTGTGCCGGTGTGCTGGCCAACCTGGATGTGGCTTTTAGGCGGTTTTCCACATACCACTAGGTGAATACCGGGCTGGTCCCCACATCGCGCCCAGTTACATGACTCGCAGACATATGAAGCACTCTTTCATGGTTTACACTAGACGCCGACAGCTGGGGTACACTGATTCCATCCTGGGGGGTATTGGGTGGCGGCAGGAATGGGATCCGGCCACCCCTTTAACTTAACCATGTCAAATCTGATTGCAACGATGCCGCCCTGAGGGAACTGCGGGACAAGGCACAAGTAAAAGAAGAAGAAGAATATGCGCACCATTATGGGACAAGCATGTCAGAACATGTGGAGACTTTGTATTGGCGCTTTTAATTTATTCACGCCTGGAGATAGACAATCCGATAAACAGATATCCAAAGCGGGTTTCTGTTGTACTGTTTTGATGGGTAGCAGCGGCAGCAACAGCGGCATCAATGAGTAGCACGCACATACTGACGTTTGTCGCACTACAATCGGTGTCACATGTTGAGCACCTATAATGTGAGTTAAAACTTGGAGAGAGGCCTCTGTCTGTTTTCTATATGTCTCGTAGTTTTTGTGCAAACGCCTTCTGAAACCCCAGAGGCACTTATGAATAACCTTATATTTGAAAGCAATTTGGGATCTGTTAAATGATCTACTCAGGCTAAAAACATACAATGCATACGAGTTCCTGATTATTGCAGTATGCATTGCATTATAGTTATTATATTTCTTATCTAATTAATCATTATCACATTTGCAAACCTGCACTGCCTAAGCAGATTACATGAATAATAAGCAATATATTGGAAGCGTTTCCTGAACATTATGGTATCTTCTGTAATGGTAAAATAATATTTTAATTAACAAACTCTTCTCCAAATGGGTAGGTTGCGTTCGAGGGTTTCCGTGGTATTGTTTTAGAGAAGTAGGGTTTATGTCAGCACCGTTTTTCACCATTTCCATTCCTTTTGATACCACTGATCTAAAACAACACATAATTAGATGACATTAGTACTCTTCATAATATTTCAGTAATTTCTGACGACACATTTCACATTTGTTTTACGAATTTAAACGCCTGCATCTTGCTGCAATGTATTTTGTTTCCTGTAGACGCGTGTCGTCTAGTTTACATTAAGGCTTCTTCAGTGAAATTTATAGTTATTCGTTTTTATGGCCGAAATCTGCGTTTCTTTTCATCTGGTCGTAGGGTGGAATTGGCACTGTCACTTCACTTGTGAAACAACGACGCGTTTTCTCTTTACGATCTTTGTGCTTCGTAGTTTTTATAATTTGAAAATAACTGCTGTGGAACACAACCAATAGTCTAGCACTGACTGCATGTTTTCTTACAAGAACTGTCACTTTAGTCTAGAATTTTCTGAACACTCCTTAATGTAAAAGCCCAAACGCATATAAAGCATATGACTTTGTATAGCACACATTTTTGTGAAATTCCTCGTTAATGCATACAGGGATTGACACACCGACAAGGAACCCCTTGAGTGCGAGATCGTACGTTCAGTTTTTAGAAAGGGTCATTTGAAAGTGTTGAGTTAACAATGATGAGAGGAAAACTATTGGCTGCTAACGACTCACCATGCGCATCAGGAGCGCGACGGAAAATGGGCGTCGGGAGGTGCAGATATCAACGTTCCATAGGATGTGTTAGTACACTTCACAAAATGGACATTATTGACATTCAAGAAAAGTTACAAAAAAACAAAGGAAAACACTAACATGCACCATGAACACCAAGTGTAAGATGGTTCGCCTCAGTAATCCCAAAGGTCCGCACCATGGAAGTCGAAGGCGAACTGCTGGTGAGTTACAAGCCGTGCAGGACGTTCAGTTAGCTACCCACCGTTAAAGAATGCATACAGAATCATATTGATGTAATGAGATGGTGAGAAGTGATGAAATGTGATCGTATGTAACCGAAAGCGGAACAGTCTGTCGTGGAAGTTATCCTGAAACTGGCTATCCTTTAAGGCGTAGTTGCAGACAGTGCGATACTGTGTGATTTTTATACGCAGGTCAGGAATCGAGCAAAGACAAGTTATTTTGATCAGCTACTGCCAAAAGCAGTGCTCATACCGGAGCTGTAGTTGTCTTACGCCCATTTTTCTACTCTGGCTTGCTGTGACATAATCATTTCATACTCTCGTTGCAAGATCACACACACGAGAAAGAATCGTAGGTGATAGGGAGAAAGAAAACTGGCGTTCTACGGATCGGAACGTGGAATGTCAGATCCCTTAATCGGGCAGGTAGGTTAGAAAATTTGAAAAGGGAAATGGATATGTTGAAGTTAGATATAGTGGGAATTAGTGAAGTTCGGTGGCAGGAGGAACAAGACTTTTGGTCAGGTGAATACAGGGTTATAAATACAAAATCAAATAGGGGTAATGCAGAGTAGGTTTAATAATGAATAAAAAAATAGGAGTGCGAGTAAGCTACTACCAACAGCATAGTGAACGCATTATCGTGGCCAAGATAGACACGAAGCCTATGCCTACTACAGTAGTACAAGTTTATATGCCAACTAGCTCTGCAGGTGATGAAGAAATTGATGAAATATATGATGAGATAAAACAAATTATTCAGGTAGTGAAGGGACACGAAAATTTAATAGTCATGGGTGACTGGAATTCGAGAGTAGGAAAAGGGAGAGAAGGAAACATAGTGGGGGAATATGGATTGGGGGAGAGAAATGAAAGAGGAAGCCGTCTGGTAGAATTTTGCATAGAGCATAACTTAATCATAGCTAACACTTGGTTCAAGAATCATAAAAGAAGGCTGTATACATGGATGAATCCTGGAGATACTAGAAGGTATCAGATAGATTATATAATGGTAAGACAGAGATTTAGGTACCAGGTTTTAAATTATAGGATATTTCCAGGGGCAGATGTGGACTCTGACCACAATCTATTGGTTATGAACTGTAGATTAAAACTGAAGAAACTGCAAAAAGGTGGGAATTTAAGGAGATGGGACCTGGATAAACTGACTAGACCAGAGATTGTACAGAGTTTCAGGGAGAGCATAAGGGAACAATTGACAGGAATGGGGGAAAGAAATACAGTAGAAGAAGAATGGGCAGCTCTGAGGGATGAAGTAGTGAAGGCAGCAGAGGATCAAGTAGGTAAAAAGACGAGGGCTAGTAGAAATCCTTGGGTAACAGAAGAAATATTGAATTTAATTGATGAAAGGAGAAAATATAAAAACGCAGTAAATGACGCAGGCAAAAAGGAATACAAACGTCTCAAAAATGAGATCTACAGGAAGCGCAAAATGGCTAAGCAGGGATGGCTAGAGGCCAAATGTAAGGATGTAGAGGCTTATCTCACTAGGGGTAAGATAGATACTGCCTACAGGAAAATTAAAGAGACCTTTGCAGAAAAGAGAACCACTTGTATGAATATCAAGAGCTCAGATGGAAACGCAGTTCTAAGCAAAGAAGGGAAAGCAGAAAGGTGGAAGGAGTATATAGAGGGTCTATACAAGGGCGATGTACTTGAGGACAATATTATGGAAATGGAAGAGGGCGTAGATGTAGATGAAATGGGAGATACGATACTGCGTGAAGAGTTTGACAGAGCATTGAAAGACCTGAGTCGATACAAGGCCCCTGGAGTAGACAATATTCCATTAGAAATACTGACGGCCTTGGGAGAGCCAGTCCTGACAAAACTCTACCATCTGGTGAGCAAGATGTATGAGACAGGAGAAATACCCTCAGACTTCCAGAAGAATATAATAATTCCAATCCCAAAGAAATCAGGTGTTGACACATGTGAAAATTACGGAACTATCAGTTTAATAAGTCACAGCTGCAAAATACTAACGCGAATTCCTTACAGACGAATGGAAAAACTGGTAGAATCCGACCTCGGCGAAGATCAGTTTCGATTCCGCAGAAATGTTGGAACACATGAGGCAATACTGACCCAACGACTTATCTTACAAAAAAAGATTAAGGAAAGGCAAACCTACATTTCTAGCATTTGTAGACTTAGAGAAAGCTTTTGACAATGTTGACTGGAATAGTCTCTTTCAAATTCTAAAGGTGGCAGGGGTAAAATACAGGGAGCGAAAGGCTATTTACAATTTGTACAGAAACCAGATGGCAGTTATAAGAGTCGAGGGGCATGAAAGGGAAGCAGCGGTTGGGAAGGGAGTGAGACAGGGTTGTAGCCTGTCCCCGATGTTATACAATCTGTATATTGAGCAAGCAGTAAAGGAAACAAAAGACAAATTAGAAGTTGGTACTAAAGTCCATGGAGAAGAAATAAAAACGTTGAGGTTCGCCGATGACATTGTAATTCTGACAGAGACAGCAAAGGACTTGGAGGAGCTGTTGAACGGAATGGACAGTGTTTTGAAAGGAGGATATAAGATGAACATCAACAAAAGCAAAACGAGGATAATGGAATGTAGTCGAATTAAGTCGGGTGATGCTCAGGGAATTAGATTAGGAAATGAGACACTTAAAGTAGTGAATGAGTTTTGCTATTTGGGGAGCAAAATAACTGATGATGGTCGAAGTAGAGAGGATATAAAATGTAGACTGGCAATGGCAAGGAAAGCGTTTCTGAAGAAGAGGAATTTGTTAACATCGAGTATGGATTTAAGTGTCAGGAAGTCGTTTCTGAAAGTATTTGTATGGAGTGTAACCATGTATGGAAGTGAAACATGGACGATAAATAGTTTGGACAAGAAGAGAATAGAAGCTTTCGAAATGTGGTGCTACAGAAAAATGCTGAAGAGTAGATACGTGGTAGATCACATAACTAATGAGGAGGTATTGTATTGAGGAGAAGAGGAGTTTGTGGTACAACTTGACAAGAAGAAGGGACCGGTTGGTAGGACATGTTCTGAGGCATCAAGGGGTCACAAATTTAGCATTGGAGGGCAGCATGGAGGGTAAAAATCGTAGAGGGAGACCAAGAGATGAAACATCGAGCAGATTCAGAAGGATGTAGGCTACAGCACGTGCTGGGAGATGAAGAAGCTTGCACAGGAAACAGTAGCTTGGAGTGCTGCATCAAACCAGTCTCAGGACTGAAGACAACAACAACAACAACAGGGACCTCCAACTTCTCACAGCCCAATAAATAACTTTCCAGCAAATGTACCACCATCCAGATTAAAAGTCGGTATAATTGTATACAATTGCGTCATCGCATTGATGATAGTTGACCTTGATACAAGTCTCTTGGTTCATCTAATTTACAGGGTTGCTTTCATATGCGTCTCCTGATTGGTTCACAATAAATTCTTTTTAGGGCGGTGGGATAAGTTTGTTTATCTCGTATATAAATTTTCAGACGGATACCGCAGTTTACTGTGCATCGTGAAGTCGACGCTTTGTCTGAAATTTCGTTATTTATGTCTTCCAATTCTGTACACTATTTGCAATTATGCAAGCATCCACTACTTCTCTTAAAATCACTGTAGCGCGCAATTTGATGTGCATGACGTAGTAGGGCGCCATCGTGTACATACTGTAAATTGTATCGAGCATCCTTGAAACGCGCAATCACCGTTTTTAGTAACAATTACGCCCTGTCCTCCCATGAATATCCTTATTTTGCTTATGCACAATACCGTCATATTGCTGCAGACTTATTCGAAATGTGTTCCTAATTGTGCATTTTCAACTTTTTGCAGCATAATGAATAGACCATTCAATTTCGGGCTGGCAACCGAGCAAGTAAAATTTCTTCCACTGTTATTTCGGCCGCGTATCATCCGGTCATCCTCAGAATGAGTCGCATATCAGTGGAAGAAATTTCATTTGCGCAGTTGCATGTGTTCATAATTTTTTTTTCTATGCCACGGATTATCTTGCGCGTACGTAATTATATTTAGTACCCGCTCCTTCGACAATAACTGTCCTTTACTACGTTTCGCTGGAGACGGGATTTATGGCGACCTATCAGACAAGTTTGAAGAACTACTCGTACATGGTTCGACATCTGTTTCAGTATTACTTTCACTTGTTAAGCACGTATCTTCATCATTGTACTCCTCATGCACATCATCCGCACAGTTGAGTGTATAGGACATCACACATTCCACTGACTCATCTTGATGAAACGCTAATATTTCATCTGCCTCTTCTCACTCTGTGAAATTCCTTGGGTTACTTTCTGACGAAATGTCGACTACGGTAACTGTTGCTGTACATATGAAAGGGTACAGTACCGACCGACATTGAAAATAGGTACAACATTCTTCGTTAGTCTTGTCAGAACAACATATTTTTTGTAATAATAACTCAATTTCACTGAAGCCGGGTACCAGTGTAGGAAAGAAGGGCAATTTATTTATTTATGTGATCACATGTGCACTCCCAAAAAATAAATCCTTATATCCAATTTGGTGAGATCTGCGAAATGAATGAATGTATGGTCATCTGCTAACCGTAGATAGTGAATGTGCATTATATGATCATCTTTGAGACGGTCCTTTGGTCACCTTTGGTGGAACCAAAGAGATGAAATTTACCTGAGCTTTGAGCGCCTAAAATGTGGCTGGCCAAGACGGTAACACAGTGCTCCCCCACATAGGCGGAGGTGCGAGATGACGTGAAGAACGGCCATGTTTCAGCACTGGCTCTGAGCACTATGGCTCTGAGCACTATGGGACTTAACATCTACGGTCATCAGTCCCCTAGAACTTAGAACTACTTAAACCTAACTAACCTAAGGACATCACACACATACATGCCCGAGGCAGGATTCGAACCTGCGACCGTACCAGTCGCGTGGCTCCGGACTGAGCGCCTAGAACCGCTAGACCACCGCGGCCGGCGTTTCAGCACTCTGGCGCTGGATCTTGTGTTGGTAAGACCTGTCTTAGGTGTGCTCCGTAAAGACAAAAGAGTGGAGACAATAGTACGCATGTGAAACACTTAAGAGTAGTTTGAAATAATTATTTCTCTATTTCAGGAACTTTTGGGGGGAGAATTAAATGTCAGGCAGGTAATATTAAGGGGATCGTAGTAATCTTCGGAAGTGACCAACGGTCACAATGAAACCACGTGTAGTTATAAGTTGAAATACTTGCTAGTGCTAGTACTAAGTTGTAATACTTGCGAGTGCTAGTACTAAGTTGAAATACTTCTGAGTGCTAAAGTTAAGCTGAATTACTGACGTTTGTACTATAAGTTGGAAATATTTAAGAAATGGCGTGTGCAGGACTTGAAATTAGAGATGAGTACTACCACGTGGTGAGTACTGTGTGAGTCTCAATCTGTGTATGAGACAAAGGATAAAGAGAAGTACTCGTCCATGGTATCAGTTGAGGACTCGCGTGTGTGATGAATATCATCTTAATATTACTTTGCGTGTTATGTTTCCGTGTGACGCTAGATTCAAACTCTAATACTCCGAGAGAGAAGCAGGGTGAGTCAGCCGTCTATCCAGCAACGCCATTTGGCTCGCATTGCACAGGAAGACGTGCATGTATCCTCCAGAGTTCGTAGTAGGAAAGAAAAGGTACGAAGGGGGGCAGTGTCGTGTGAAACTGGGATGAGTACTAATTGAAGTAGGAAAGCTGAAAGTAATGTGACTCTAACGTTGTGACTATTCTTTGTGTTGTATTCTATGTTGCCAGTGTGATGTATTTCATCTAATTTAAGTATGTGTGGTTTGCATGGGAGAGTAGCAAGATAGGTTCAGAGGTAGTGGGTTATGCATGCTCTTTTTTGTACCGCTCGATCTGGAGTAAATTTTCGTGATGATGGGTGTGAGAGTCGAAGTGTGAGATACAGCAAAAGATCCACCATCCTATCAAGAAAGTGCACTGTAGCGTTAGATAATTACGAGACCATAAGATACAGAATCACCAATGTAAAGCCATGCCCACTGGCCGGAGTTTCTCATGAGTAATTGAATAAAATGTAATGGTGTGTTTAAGTTATCTTTGAATCATAATAGAATTTATCGGAATAAAAAAGATAGTGAAAAGAAAAAGATTGGTGGCCTTGTTTTTCGAATAATGTGTAGTCATGATATCCAGAATTTATAATGTGTGCGCCATTCACATGCAGTGCGATGGGCACGTGTTGATCAAAGCCGTTGAATAAGAAAGAAAATGTGGTGTTGCCAGAGCGTAGTGAACAATCAGAATGGTGTAAATTACTAACAGTCAGATGTGCGTTATCCGTTTCCGTTGCGTAATATTCAAACAGGAGAATAATTTGTAGCTTAACTGTGGGTACTAGAGCTCACAATGAGTCATTGATGATTTGCGATAAATAAGAATAAATCCACTCGCTTGGCAGACCACTCATCATGCAGGCCTCACTGCTTGATGCCACAGTATGAGCAATGCATGCGGGTGCCTCTCAGATATAATGCAGTGTTTGCTTTGTTTATCATTGCCATTGCTCTGCTTTGTATCAATACCACTACCACTGTAACAATTTTGTGAGATACTCGTCGACGACGCAGTTCAACCATGCACCGTAGTCTCACGCTGTGAGCACCATTGGATACCTCTAGGCCCGACCTCTGTTGCCATTAGCAGCCAATATTGTGGTTGCGTTGTAGACAATATGTGGAGCGTCGAATGCCGTAAATATCATCGAACTTTCACGACTTCACACTCAAGGGGTTCCTTGTCACTTAGATCGCAGTAGGCCCTAGCGTCAGGGCTCAGGTGATCGTGATATCACTCATGGTCAACAGCCGAAGACAACTAACAAGTTCGTACACACCATGGCGTTACACACAAAAACGCCCACGTCTACAATAGACAACTGTTCCTTTTGGGTACCAAAAACTTTCACATAGGATACGGATGATAAAAAGGATAGCTCGTTAGGGCAACTGCAAAACTTCCAGTAAAAGTTGAGGAAATAACATCCACTAGAAGCACGTGGAGGTTTGCAAGCAACAGAACTGTGTACACGACTGCGCTAACTCGCCCATTCAAATTCGAATCAGTGCGACGGGAAGGTCCGTGACAAATGGCCGTCTAAAGGTTACGCCGTCTGCCGCAGCTGGCAAAGGTACCGCGGGACATCACACCGCGCCACTACAAAGCGACCGTGATTAATAGTGGCAGGGAGGTAACTTTCGCAATGGTGGCAGGTCGCACCAAGCAGCTGAGACGGTGATGGATGTGCTGCCGCTTCGTTGCCTGCTTAACCAAGTCACGACAAGTGGAACCTCCTCTCGCGCTTTCTGCTCGCACAACTCGCTGTAGCCTTCTGCCGTTGAATTACCGCCGGGTAACAGGGAATCGTGGTAATTTGCCTCTCGCCCACAGCACTTCCTGAGACGGACTCAAGAGCACATACTCGTTTTTATGCTACCATTATGATGATTGTGACTTTTTTAAGTATCAGTCATTAGACTGGTTGTCTTCTGCTAATCTTTCCATTCATCGCATCTTCCACGTCCGAAATTCTCAATAATCTAGTTCATCTAGTTCACGTGTTTTAAACTCTGGCTGCCCTTAGTAGTTTTTTCTTCTACTGCAACCTTCAGTGTGAGGTTCCTCGAAGCCTCTTCTTATGTTAAGTGATTTGCATATACTTCTTTCCTGTTTAGAATGTTCCCATTTCCATTTGCCTATTCGCTTAATTTCGATGACCTCGACTATACAGAAATTACGGGAAAACACAAAGAAATTACGGGGACAAGTGAAAAAATAATCTGCATAACTCAACTTCTTCTTTTTCCTAGGGTTATCCCATATCTTCGCGGAGGCGGTATGTTGTTATAGATTTGGCAGTGTTAGTGATATAGAGTGGCCGCGAGCCCTTCCTGCCACTACTACCTCCCCCCGGGTTGGAATCTGCGTAACCCCTTACTGTCTGCATCTACGTGAAAGTACGAGAAGTTTTCCTTCATGTTTGGGAATCGTGTAACTGAGGCAGGACGTGGTATCAGCCTGCTATTTACCTAGTCGGACGTGGGAAACCGACTAAAAACCACACCCTGGATGTCTGGCACACCGGCCATCGTCGTTAACCCGCTGGGTGGATTCGATCCGCAGCCAGAGCGCCTCCCCGTATCCCGGAAGCAGTGTGCTGCCATGCGGCTATACGGACGGGTCAAAAAAATATCTGCTCAACATTTTTTTTTTCTCATTTATTACTGCAGCAGTGCAATATATACAATGACATCACTTTCCAATAGTCACCCTGTTTTTCTATGCACTTGGTCCACCGTATCACAAGCATTCCAGTACCCTCAGGAAAAAGTGTTCCGATAGCACAGCAAACCACGTATCCACAGCTTCCTTCATCTCTTCATAAAAGCTGAATCTATGAGCCTTAAACCGTATTTAAGAGGACCAAACAAACAGAAATGCAACAAAGGCGAGATCAGGACTGTAGGCAGCACGCTTGAGCAACTCGAAATGCATTTTATGAAGAAAATGTGCAGTTTGGGCAACGATATGTGGACGCGCATGTCATGTAAGAAAAGAATGTCATTTGTCAATAGACCACGATGGCTGTATTCAATTGCAGGCCCCAATTCCTTGCGAAATATATCAATGTAACATTAACTGTTTGCAGTTGATCCGTTTCCAGGCAGTGTTCCAGAACTAGCCTTTGCGCGTCCCACAAAGCTGTGAGCATCATTTTTCCTGTAGAAATTTCACTTTGTAACACCACAACTCTGTCGATGATCATACATTTCCTACGCGTTTTGCGATGTTTGCTTTATTAGTTGTGCCGGATATTATTCTTGTATATATTTTGTGAAGTTACAAATGCTATTTCTTACTTAAGAAAGAGAATGTGCATGGGCTGTTAACATTTTGTAAGTAGACACGTTGGCCTATTCAGGAAAAAGCTACTGTCAAAGAGTGTAATAAATTGTAAATGCGTTATCGCTGGGCGTGTGAGCGCGCTAAAAAAGTAGAAGTTGAAAGTCGCGAGGGGACAATTGGTATCGTTAACTGTGTGTATTCGCCGTGTGGTAATGCAAAAGTGCGGAGACAAAAAAATGTGTTTCCGAAGTGCGGAGCAGTGAAAAATGAAATGGTTGTTTTGGCGGATGTTTAATATGGGCAAGCTATGGCATTTATTGGGCTCTGTACAAATGCACCAAGAGTGGTAATTCATATAACATCAAGAGTACTGTTGGGCCTTGTTATTGGCTATGGTATGGAAGATCTACTTGCGCCCTATTTACCTCTAAATGAAGCCACTCGACAAACCAACGGCATCATGAAGTGAAGTAAGATCTAGACTTTTATAGCTAGAAGTGTAATAGACTGACCAGCGTAGTTGGAATTTAATTGCTTGAATAACGATGTTTTAGTGCATATTGTCACGTAAATAATTTTCCTAAGTCATTATTCAAGTACTATCCAGCCCATTCCTTTCTATGAACCGAGATTATCAGAAAATGAAATGAAAATGAAGTGAACATTAATTTTTTAGATCATCAAAACATAAATTTTCCAACTTTTAGACATTACGTACTAATGAACTCTTTGGATGTAGTATGAATAACGTCAGAAATAGAATGATTCAAAAGCCAGTGTTAATTAATTTGCTAAAAATAGAGTAAGTATCATAATAAAAAAAATGGTAGTAAAAGTTTACGTAACTTGGACACTGAATTTCATTGTCGAAGCACAGTTCTAATTTATACCTTTTGGCATAATTTCTATCTTTTATTATAAAGAAATATGAAAGTAACTGCTAAATTCAAACAGTCTTTCTGCTTGCTACAATTACGACAGTCAGTATTACGGTGAGTAACGTAACAAAAAGTTTCTGTCCACAGCCAGTAAACAATCTTACTTTAATTGATCTTTGAAAGATAATATTATATGTTGTATGTGTTTGCTATTTGATTATTGTCTGACTACTGTGACATGTCTGGTGTGAATTACTTGAAAGTGTGCGTTAGGTACTGTTCCTACGTCATGACGTCAATAACTATTCTTACGTAAGATTGCTAACAAGTATTAAAGTTCAGTTTCAATTTAATTATTCTCGTTCCGGCGAGGAACTGGCGACCGTTAGTTACTTAATGACATACTTTAAAAATCTTTTTTCCAAATTTTTCACTAACTGCTGTTATTAAAATTTAGTTTACGTAATAAAAATATCTAAATGTAACCGAACTTTGTTTCTAATTGTCATTGATATGATACTGCGCAGTGTCGATTCGGTTATAACTTCATCTACTTATCTCGGTATTATATTATTCTTCGGAGTAGATGCATTTTCCCCACAGATTAGAGACTTTAGATACACTGTCATATAGAAAAACCTAATTAACCGGAGAGGTAGGAGGTTTACAACTTCTGCATTTCATTTTGGCTGGAGATTGGGGTATTTGTTGTTTGGTTCAAAGTGATGAATCAGTGTTTCATCTTCTGTGACGATTCGTTTCAAAATCATTCTATCGTCATTAGCATGGGCGCCCATTATGTATTAACACACTCTTACATGGTTCAGATGGCGCTCGTCATTGAGTTATTTTGGGACCCATCTTGCACAGACTTTAACGGAGCCGGAGCCTGTTACTGATGACTCGGTATGCAGAACCAGGACTAACGCACATTTGATTTGCAATTTCATCAACAGTCATTCGTCTGTTTTTCAAAATCAGACCACAGATTTGCTCAGTGTGACATCAGTAATGGATATGACCGGACGTCCTGTTCTTTCATTGTCCTTCACGCTTGTTTCGCCGGTTTTGCATGGTTCAATCCAATTCACCATGGTAAAACAACTCCCCTAAATTGTGATGCAAACCTTCAGTAGCTTTCAACTCATGGTACACCTTCAGACCTCAAAAATGGATTACAGGGCGCTATTCTTTACTGATGGAAACGGAGTGTAATGTGACTTCGCAAGAGAGCAAAGTGAAATGATGTGATAGCACCGAAAGCTGCCACAAGCTAAAATGACGGCTTCATCTAGCAACGAGCAAGCTCAGTAAGTCTTACTGCCGATACAACAAAAGTGTGGATACCGACTGAGGTATTGACACACCCTTGTACGTCATTTTTAAACTTGCTCGGCGTGTCTGATAACACGGTTTCATGCGCCTTGCCCGATTTACAAAACTGTATTACATAACATATTTCAGCAAGTGACATAGTTGTCATCAATGCTGCATGAGGTGGTCTTAGCTCTACCTATTGCCTGGCCGCTAACCACTTTTTGTGGTATTGTCAGGGCTGCACTGACATTTATAACCGAGTCAGATGCCCGGCACCTGCAAACAAATGCACACCGTAGTCGTAGAGGGTTCTTTTCCAAATTCTCAATTACTGTTGGCCCGCCCTTGTTATCGCACAGAACGAAAAGAACTTTAAAACATGGAATTATGTCATATAAAATACTGCGGAAACCGAAGTCACGGCGTAAATATTTTGGGTGAAGCTCTAGCATGTTCTCCAAAATTGAGCAGATTAGATTAAGTTAATACTTGTTCCATATATCATAAATGCGACACTTCTTAATTATGCCGAACGTGTCAGTTTAATAAATGTTTCTTTACATGTTATAATCCAACTTTTATTCAACTTTTTATGCTATAAATCTGTGATCACTAATTTATATCTAAGAATTGATCTACTGAGTAGATGGAGCTGTGGTTCAGAAATTCTTTTAATTTGTTCTTCAATGCTCGTTCGCTATCTGTCAGACTTTTGGTGCTATATGGTAAGTGAACAAAGACTTTTGTGGTAGCATAATTTATTCTTTTATGTTCGAAAGTTAGATTTAATCCAGAAAACTAATGATCAGCCTTTCTCCTAGTGTTGTACCTAAGTTGAATATGAATTAAAGCATTTCTACAACGCCCCGTTCATGACAGAGTACTTACGTTTAACTAGAAGAATTCTGTGGTTTACACCTTCAAAAGCTTTCGAGAAATCACAAAAAAATCCTAATTGGCGATGTTCGATTATTCCGAGTATTTAATATTTGATCGGTGAAGGCATGCAAAGCAATATCTGTTGAAAAGAAACCAAACTGACACTTTGTTAATACTTTATTTTTAGAAATACGTAAACATACTCTTGAATACTTCACTGCTTCAAGAAGTTTCGATACAGCTGACAGAAGTGAGATTAGGCTTTACTTGTTGGCATCAGACCTATCCCCCTCTTTATACAATGGTTTAATAATAGCATATTTCAGTCTATTTTATTTTTGAGTGAGTTTAATATTTTCCTACTGCACGAAAAGTATTATTCAACATGGTGGTGTTATTGTCAGGATTCCTTCGAGCCATAATCCGTAGGTAGTGGTCATCCACTGCAGTAGCAGCCCTTGGGCAGCCGGAGTGAGGCATGTCATCGACAGTTCCTGTCTCTCTGTATCTCCTCCATGGCTTTGGTTCACTCCGAGACGCCTGGACACTTCCTTTGTTGAGAACCCTTCCTTGCACAAAGTAACTATGCTGACGAGATCGAACCGCGGTAGTGACCGTCTAGGCATGGTTGAACCACAGACAGCATGAGCCGTGTAGCTCTTTCCTGGTGGAATGACTGGAACTGGTCGGCTGACGGAGCCCCTCCGTCTAATAGACGCTGCTCATGCATGGTTGTTTACATCTTTGGGCGAGTTTGGTGACATCTCTGAACAGTCAAAGGAATTGTGTCTGTGATACAATATCCACAGTCAACGTCTATAATCAAGAGTTCTCGGAACCGGGGTGATGCAAAACTTTTTTTGATTATGTCTGTACTCCGCACGCTATCTAATGGTGTGTGGTGGGGGTATACTTAGATACATTATTACGAGTTTCACTTCGCCCTTTGCCTGTTACAGTCACGTATGGTTCACGGGATGAACGAGTGCTGGTAAGCTTCCGTGTGAGCTCGAATCTCTCTAACTTTATCTTTATGGTCTTTTCGCGAGGATAGGAATAAGCAACGCACTGGTTTTCTCTTCTAGGAATGTACATTCTCGGAACTTCGGCACGTGACCATAATATGATGCAGAGCGCCTGTACCGAGCGAGATGGGGCAGTGGTTAGCACACTGGGCTCGCATAAGCGAGGACTACGGCTCAATCCCGCGTCCGGCCATCTTGATTTAGATTTTCCGTGATTTCGCTAAATCGCTTCAGGAAAATTCCGGGATGGTTCCTTTGCCAGGGAACGGACTACTTCCTTCCCCATCCTTCCCTAATCCAATGAGAGCAGTGACCTCACTGTTTGCCGGGCGCGGTGGCCGAGCGGTTGTAGGCGCTTCAGTCCGGAACCGCGCGACTGCTACAGTGGCAGGTTCGAATCCTGCATCGGGCATGGATGTGTGTGACGTCGTTAGGTTAGTTAGGTTTAAGTAGTTCTAAGTTCTAGGGGACTGGTGACCTAAGATGTTAAGTCCCATAGTGCTCAGAGCCATTTAAACCTCGCTGTTTGGTATCTTCCGCAAATCAACCCAACCAGAGCGCCTCTCTTGCAGCATCTGCCGTTGGATTTGGTTGAGAATCTCCATGACGCTTTCGTGCTTACTAAATTAGATTGTAACGAAAGTTGCTCCTCGTCTTTGGATCTTCTCTACTTCCTCTATCAATCCCATCTGGAATGGATCGCAGGTTGACGAGCCGAGTGTTTTGTCAGTTAGTTCCTTTGTTGACGGACTACGTCTCCTGGGGATTATTTCAATGGATCTCAGTCAGGCATCTGCCATACTCACGATGAATTTTATGTCGGCGTTCCTCTTCAAATCGCTCTGTAGGCACACTCGTAGTTACTGTATGGAAGTAACTGCTTCCAGTGACTGTTCTGTGATTCTGTAATCGTTCACTTAAGGGTTTTTATGTCTATTTATTTGCAATACATTACATTTGTTTGTGTTGAGGATCAATTTCCAGATCTTACAACGTGGCTCGATACTCCGCAGGTCTTCCAGCGTTTCGCTGCAATTTTCTAGCGTCGCTATTTCTCTGTATACAAGAGAATCATCCGTGAAAATCCTCGTGGAACTTCAGACGTTATCTACTAGGTCATTTTTATACATTGTGAAAAGTAATGGTCCTATAACACTCGCCCTGATTATGCCCGAAAC
The DNA here is from genome assembly GCF_023864345.2 of Schistocerca serialis cubense. Lineage (NCBI taxonomy): Eukaryota > Metazoa > Arthropoda > Insecta > Orthoptera > Acrididae > Schistocerca > Schistocerca serialis. The sequence goes on along the minus strand of NC_064639.1, from coordinate 792,492,057 downwards.
CAATTTTACTTTTGAAGACTTCTCTCCGTTCACTGTTCCACGACCCACCTTGGAAACGGGAATTACCTGCTTTTGTTTTTTCTTTGTTTTTCAGTCATTAGCAGCGCTGCTCTCCTGCTTGGGGTACACAGCTTCAAGATGAGGGGCAAGTTCTTTCGCATAGTCTGTGTAGAAGGGAATTTGTGCCCCGTCAGGTCCAGCAGCCTTTTCTCCTTTGAGCGATTTCATAACTAGTGTCATGAACATGTACTAAGACAACAAGGAAAGATACATGTCCTGACAGTAGGAACAACAGTTTAAAAAGTTCACAAAATCGAACAATCTCACACGCGACAGAGAGCGCACTTATATTTACTTAACATCAGCTATTACACAAATTATTTATATTAATTTAACAAGAAAGACCAGCCTTTTAGAAGACACAAAGGTGAAGAAAAGATGTGAATATAGCGGGACGCGAACCTGCGGCCCACTGTTTCGTATTGTGACACCACTAACAACTTCACTACGCTGAAGTTGTGCAATGAGCGACATTGCATCTTACGGCACAACCTTCTGAAGGCTTTAATCGCCGATGTGTTAGTAACTGACATTTAATTACAACAAATACTACCAAGAACGACTTGTTTTTGATGGACGTTCATTGTGTTTTTGCCTTAAAACTACGTACTTCCATAACACGTGAGTTATAATATGTAAGTAACATCTAAATACTAAATTTTTTTGAATATAAACACGACCTGTCTCATCATTTTATTGCTACAAATCGTAGCAATAACGCCGGACGCGGTGGCCGAGCGGTTCTAGGCGCTTCATCCCCGAGCCGCGCGACTGCTACGGTCGCAGGTTCGAATCCTGCCTCGGGCATGGATATGTGTGATGTCCTTAGGTTAGTTAGGTTTAAGTAGTTCTAAGTTCTAGGGAACTGATGATCTCAGATGTTAAGTCCCATACTGCTGAGAGCCATTCGTAGCAATAAGGACTCGTTCTCGAGAGATCTTCAATGTGTTGTTGCTTAGAAACAGCATATGTTAATAGGGTGTAAGTTTGAACATAAAAACCCACAAAATATGGGCTTTTGATGAACTGGGTAACTACAATACTGCGTTTCTCAAGTTCTGCTTCTGACATAGGAGCGTTGTCGCTTCTTATTGATTCTGTTGTACGTGGCACGTTGCCGAAATATCTAATAACTTATTTTGTCTTTTAAATGGCGACATAGCTCTTCAAAATGAAACAGTAGAAAATGACGTCACCCAACTCGTAGAGCGCCACGTCAAATTTAGCTAACTCATCCCGTGTGACGACGGCTTTATGCAGCAGCTGCAGCGATGGCGCCCGGCAGTCCTATTATCAACACACTAGGACGCTAGCAGCCAGAAAGTCCACTAATTTTAAAGAAACAGGAAGAAAAACGTTCTTCTATATACGAACTGTCTTCGCCTGCTAGACCTAATCGCATCTTCTGCAGAGAATTATCGCGTGCATCCAGCCATCCTGCAATCGCGTTATACTAATTTCGAGACGATCAACCTCGTCTCAAACGTTCTTAGTCATAAATTCAGCGCTGAAATGGCTGCATGTTGTCAGAAATTGCACTGTGAAACGTACAATTATGAAATTTATGTTATGATGTAACGCTAAATATGTACGAGAAACAGTGCAAACATGACGAGAATAGACGCAGTACAGCGGAAAGCCAGCCAAAGTTGCAAATTTCAGGTTTTTTTAGTTGATAACTATTTTCGGGCTGGGAACCATTTAAAAATCATCGTAACAGATAATCAAAATAATATTTCCGAAAATACAAAAGCCATGTCAGTAATATATACGTATTATGAAGTGCAAATGTACAGTTGCAGCTCATATAGATTTCTGCATGCGCTGTAACTGCTCATTTGCTCTTCATAATGCATATTTATTATTGACATGGTTTTTGTATTTTTGTAAATACCATTTTCACTATCTATTACGATGATTTGAAAATCGGTTGCGGCCCGAAACTAGTCACCGAATAAATAAAAATACTGAAATTTGCAACTTTGGCTGGTTTTTCGTTTTACTGATTAATAGAAGTTGCTGACCTGCAATTATTCCAGCATGCACGAAGTTCGAAAGTAGATGCTTTTGAAATATGGTGCTACAGGATAGTGCTGTAGGTAGGTAATTAGACCAGAAAATGAGGTAGGCGAAATACCCTCAGGCTTCAAGAAGAATGTAATAATTCCAATTCTAAAGAAACCAGGTGTTGACAGGAATGAAAATTACCGAACTATCAGTTCGATAAGTCACGGTTGCAAAACACTAACACCAATTCTTTACAGAAGAATGGAAAAACTAGTAGAAGCCGACCTCGGGGAAGATAAGTTTGGATTCCGTAGAAATGTAGGAACACGTGAGGCAATACTGGCACTACTACATGTCTTAGAAGATAAGTTAAGGGAAGGCAACCCTACTTTTACAGCATTTGTAGACCTACAGAAAGTCTTTGTCAATGTCGATTGTAATGCTCTCTTTCCAATTCTGAAGGTGGAAGAGGTAAAATACAGGGAGCGAAAGGGTATTTTCAACTTTTAGAGAAACCAGATGGCAGTTAGAAGAGTCGAGGGGCATGAAAGACAAGCAATGGTTGGGAAGGGAGTGAGACAGGATAGTAGCTCATCCCCAGTGTTATTCAATCTGTGTATTGATCAAGCTGTAAAGGAAATAAAAGAAAAATTTAGATTACAAATTAATATACAGGGAGAAGGACAACAAAGAACTTGGAAGAGCAGTGGAACGGAATGCACGGTGTCTTCACAGGAGGTTATAGGATGAACATGAAAAAAAGCAAAATGAGGATAATGGAATGTAGTCGAATTAAATCAGTTGATGCTGAGGGAATTAGGTTAGGAAATGAGACACTGAAAGTGTTTGATGAGTTTTGCTATTTGGGCAGTAAAATAACTGATTATGGGCGAAGTAGAGAGGATATAAAATGTAGTCTGGCGACGGCAAGGAAAACGTTTCTGAAGAAGAGAAATTTGTTAACATCGATTACAGATTTAAGTGTCAGGTAGTCTTCCCTGAAAGTATTTGGATGGAGCATAGCCGTGTATGGAAGTGAAACATGGACAATAAACAATTTAGACAAGAAGAGAATAGAGGCTTTTGAAGTGTGGTGCTACAGAAGAATACTGAAGATTAGATGGGTAGATCACATAACTAATGAGGAGGCAATGAATAGAACTGAGGAGAAGAGGAATTTGTGGCACAACTTGACTAGAAGAAGGGATCAGTTGGTAGGACACGTTCTGAGGTATCAAGTGATCACCAATTTAGTATTGGAAGGAAGCGTGGGTGGTAAAAATCGTAGAGGGAGACCAAGAGATTAATACAGTAAGCACATTCAGATAGATGTAGGCTGCAGTAGTTACTCGGAGATGAAGAGGCTTGCACAGGACAGAGTAGTATGGGGAGCTGCATCAGACCAGTCTTTGGACTGAAGACCACAACAACAACAACAACTACTACTACTACTACTACTACTACTACTGAAGAGACACTCCATCAAATTGATGAAAAAATGATTTTAAGGGACAATTTGATTAAAAGAAGAGATAGGCTGATAAGCTACAGGCAGCGAGTTTGCGGAATAATTTGTTAATTGAGGAAATTGTGGGGGAGGGGAGAGGGACAGGTGCTAAAATATGTGGAGGGAGAGTAAGACTTTACTGCAATAAACATGTTAAAGTGGGTGCAGATTGCAGCAGTTAGACAGATCTGAAGAGTGTTCCTTGGGGTAGACTAGGTTGGAAAGTTGCACCAGTCCAGTCTTGAGACTGAAGAGCACAGGAACAAAAACAATAGAAGGTAGCCTCAGCAGATGACGAAGAATTATTTCTAATCCGCATATACTTTACATGTGCAGGGAAGAAGATGATGATTAAAAACTGGTTTACCACTGTTTTCGACCTTGGGTATAACACCTTTACCGACTGTGAATAATATTATTATTATAACTAAAATCCCGGAAATATGAAGTAATGAGTATATTATTGCATAGAAAATTCAAAAACAAAAGTTTAATACTGATAGTCTTGGATGTGAAACACTGTATGAAAATATCTCTGCCGTAGAATCTAGACTGGGCAGTTAACGTGTCTGATGGTCACACAGGATCGGAGTCTAAAATTTTTCTCAGAACGGTTAAAGAGACGGCGTCTGTTGAGTCTAGTGATGGCAAATTAAGAGTTGTGCGAACGACAAATAGCTGCTTCAATGTCGAAAACTAACATTACCCGCGCATTAAATGGCGTAATTAGGTTTAACAGAGTTTCCCCGTTACAACTTAGGCAAAATGCGAATGAAGCCAGTATCCTATAGGATGATTGCGCCAAAGAGTCTGAATTCCAGTTCTTGTCTCTTTGTGTCACACGATGGATTGCTGATACAGAAGGCTTTCTGATTTTCGAGAGTACTGTCATCTTTTGCTTGATCTTGGTGCGGAGTATTACTGGTTTCAAAAAAAAAATGGCTCTGAGCACTATGGGACTTAACATCTTAGGTCATCAGTCCCCTAGAACTTAGAACTACTTAAACCTAATTAACCTAAGGACATCGCACACATCCATGCCCGAGGCAGGATTCGAACCTGCGACCGTAGGAGCCCCGCGGTTCCGGACTGCAGCGCTAGAACCGCACGGCCACCGCGGCCGGCATTACTGGTTTCATTTAATTTTCTATACAAATATCTGTTTGGTAGTGTAAGTAGGCTGTTTAGGTTTTCATGTTGGTAACGTCATGTAGCGCTCTGTATGAGAATCACTGGCTGTGCTGTGTGCAGTCTGTGGCTCGTTGGCATTGTTGGAATATTCGTTATTGTAGTGTTGGGCAGTTGGATGTGAACAGCGCGTAGCGTTGCGCAGTTGTTGGTGAGCCGCCAGCAGTGATGGATGTGGGGAGAGAGATGGCAGAATTTTGAGAGCGGACGGTCTGGACGTGTGTCCATCAGAAAGAGTAAATTTGTAATATTGGATATCATGAACTGAGATATATATATATGATGACTTTTGAACATTATTAAGGTAAATACGTTGTTTGTTCTCTATCAAAATCTGTCATTTGCTAATTATGCCTTTCAATAGTTATTGCCTTAAGTACTTAGAATCTTTTATTCAGCTGGCAGTATTGGTGCACGCTGTATTGCAGTAGTTTGAGTAACGAAGATTTTTGTGAGGTAAGTGATTCATGAAAGGTATAGGTTATTGTTAGTCAGGGCCATTCTTTTGTAGGGATTATTGAAAGATTGCGTTGCGCTAAAAAGATATTGTGTCAATTTAGTGATGATCAGAATAAGTAAAGAGAGAAATGTCCGAGTACGTTCAGTTTTTCTCAGCCGTTTGAAAATCAAATAACGTAGCTTTTGACATTTGCAGTCGTCTTTTTATGATAACTCCAACAGTCTACGTTGTGTGACTCTGTGTTGTTAGTCACTGATATGCTGTTGTGCCCTTGTTGTCGTGACGTGAAATGGGCGGTGAAACGGAGGTTAGCACGCATCACAGCGTAGTGGGCGTGGCCCAGAGTCGCGCAGCAAGGTGTGTGTGTGTGTGTGTGTGTGTGTGTGTGTGTAGGACAGACTGTGTGTTGTCGTCGTCGTCGCTATTGCTGTGCGTGCAGATACAGATATTCCTGACAAGGTCGACATCGCCGTACAGCGCTGCGAGGCGTGGCCATGTGACGTGCTGTGCAAAACACGAGTCGTGCGGTACACCGGAATGTCCTCTATTTACGTGTCCAGTTATTTGAAAGCGCTTTTACTAAACGGATAGCATCCTTATCGTAATGTAGCAAATAAACAGTAGCTTATGTGATGTATTAGGTTGATGCTTAAGTTCGTAGCGTTTTTCCACACACACAAAAGAGATTTTAGTCATCAATAGCATGCTCTCCTTCAACATTTACCAAAGTTTGCCAACGCTGGGGTAGTTTTTCGATTCCGTGGTTGTAGAAATCACATGGATTTGAGGCTAAGAACTCCTCGAGCCACGTTCGTAGCGCATATTCATTTGGAAAGAAATTTCTTTGAAGGCTGTGCGATTGAGAGCGGAGCGCTTCAGATCAAGTGGATAACGTGGCTGCGGAATGACTTCACAACCTAGTTCATGTATAGTGTGTTTTGGCAGTCTATCTTGGAGTGGTATTACTTCACGCAGCCCCCCTGGTCGTTGTTCTTGGATTGCGGCTTCAAGGCCCCTCAGTTGTTGACAATAAATGTCAGCAGTGATGGTTACTCACCAGGTAAGCAGTTCGTTGTACACCACACAGTAGCTGTTCCACCAGATCTTTTGTGGATGCGCGCAGGCGTTTGTACGGGGAATGGCCGCTTTGTTGGGGTTCAACCATTACTTTCTTTTCCTTATTATAACATAAAATAGCATTTCTCGTTACCAGTAACGATACAGGACAGGAACTGCCGGTGTTGTTAACGAGCCAACTGATGACGAGCAAGCTGGGGTGCACGTATCATCTCCCGCTGTTTTTTTGTGATTTTTGTCTTAGAGCAAACAGTAGCCATACACCCAATTTTTGAACCTTTCCCAAATGCAAATGTCGCACGATTGTGGAATGATCACAATTCATCAAATTTCCCTGTTCTCGAGAACAGTGACGTAGAGTATTGTGGACTAATGCTTTTAAACGATCTTCATCAAATACCGTAGGTCTTCCTGAAAGTGGAGAATCACTAACGTCAAAACGAGAAAACTATTTTCTTGTCATGTTCTGTCCAGTGGTATTATTCTCATTCACGGCACGAATGTCCCTGGCTGCCGGCCGGTGTGTCCAAGCGGTACTAGGCGCTTCAGTTTGGAACCGCGCGACCGCTACGGTCGCAGGTTCGAATCCTGCCTCGGGCATGGATGTGTGTGATGCCCTTCGGTTAGTTAGGTTTAAGTAATTCTAAGTTCTAGGGGACTGATGACCTCAGATGTTAAGTCCCATAGTGCTCAGAGCCATTTGAACCATTTGTTCCTGGCTGTTTCCGCTGCTGTCAGCCCTCTACTGAACTCAAACAGAAGAATATGCCGGAAATGTTCCGATTTCGCCACTTGGCGTTCCATTTTCTAGCGTCCATAGCTCAATTGACTATCTCAAAATAGCAACAGTGAGCTGCAAATAAAAATTGACAATCGACAAATAGACCAATAGCAAACGGAATACCAACATGCACAACAAAAACGCTACGACCTTATGCACCTGCTTTGTATTTTCTTCAACAGTTTTCGACTGGTCACTAACCTTCATCAGATTTTAATAAAATGACGTATCTTCAATAGAAAAGCAACAGATTCGAAGCCGATAACCAGATGCAGTTTCTTGCATCAGTTATTATCAAGTTTGTTCGTCATAACTCAGAGGTCGTAACACACAATAATTATATGCTTACCATTCGCGGGCACATTCGAAGGTTCTTTCCATATACATAGTTTTCCAAAACTACCAAACATCATCTTTATTTTTACGTTTATTTGATTAGTTATGCATCCAGTCACAATAATTAGTTCTTGTCGTCAGCAATTAATCCTATGTAGATCTGTTCTCCGGATTTGCAAAATCAACAGCTTTAGTTCTATTTTCAGTGAATGAAGCAATAATTTCAGGTAATGAAATTTAAGTCAAAGAGAAATCTCTCGGAATCCTCAAGGAAATCACAATATAAACGACTTTAACAGCACATAAATGGAAAAGGTTTGGTAAAAGATTGCTAACGAGTACCCATAATTACGGGAAAAGCTTGAAGAATATTGATTCAGTTAGCTTAAGGTGTGAGATTTGATTATCGACTTTTGTAGAAATGACAACAAGAGCGAGGAACTGGATTAACTTCGAACATGACTTACGAAGTGTATTGGTTGACACTAAAGGAAACACAAAAAAGTTATAAATAAGCACTACAAAATGTCTCACTGAATCATTCTTTCATGGTTTTATTAAACACTCGGGAAAACCATGATTGTTATTACTTCGAGTATTAACGATGTACTATTTACCTTTCGTTACATTAAAAATGAGATTTTTCATTTTTTAATCTTTTCTTTAGTTATGTTCTAATGTTTGTGGTGTTCAGTGGCTTATTTCCGATATTGTTCAAGGGTATGGATGTCAGAAATATTGGAAACCACTGATACTGGCTAACAGGCTGTGGGTACGGTTGTTATCTACGAAATGAGGTGCTAAAATTGAATGACTTTTATCTAAGAACCTCGCTAATAAGGCGGTGTTAATGTTTAGGCCTAATGGTAAAAGTAGTTTTCCAGAGCCCTTCAGATCAGTGTTTTGGCCATGTCGCATGTTGTGGAAATTGAAGTGGCAATAAAAATGTAACCCACGTCCTCGGATGTCTGTGCAGGCGGGTGAGTACACGTGTGAGTCCAGCTCACAACACGTGCAACGGACCGGTGCCAGCTGACTCGCCGCCGTCGCCATGCCAACACAAATATGCCAACGAGACTGCTAGACGAGAATATAGCAAAACGTGACAGCGACCTTCCCGTAAAAACATGTCATGTCTCGTTCTATGTTATTGATGCAGATGCAGAACAGTTTCCCGGACTAACTCGACTGGAAATCTGCCACATTTGTGTTACTGTTCGATGTGGTTTCTCGTACGGTAGATAACACTTTTCACTCTGAACTTCTTTTTAAGAAAATGCCGAATTAAGCTTAATCCCCTGAATAATTTGACGTATGAGATGATGAAAAAATTTCACCAGAAGTTTAATGGGAAAAGTACTAGCATGAATGTGGGGGTCATGTTTTATTTCAGCTTAGTTGTCCTCTTACTGCAACATACACTGTCAGACCATGTTCGTATATAGTGTCGTTCCCATGCATGGTGGGGTATCGAAGTGCCGTAAACAGCGTCAGATGTTGAGCGTCGACTGTGGAGGACACGGAAATGTCGCCTGCTCATGTGAGACAGCGCTATCAGCCTTGGCATACTTTGAAAGGGGCCTCATTGAACATTTCCGTTTGGAGGCTGGGCGATACGTGCAACATCCAAGTTTGTGGGACAATCAAGTGGTACAGTGGCCTGATGCTGGACTGCAAGGGTGCGTGAGAGCAGGTTTCCGGTCGACAATGTCTGACCACCACAACGGAGTGTCGTCGTATTGTGCACCGAAGCCCATCGTAAACACTTAACATTTGCACTTGCCATCCAAGAAGAAGTAATGACCTCCCTGAAAAATTCTCAGTCATCCCCCACCATTGGTCGGAAAGTTGCAGCAGCCAGACTAGACCATTATCGTTCCATACATAGCCTGCCGTTAATTCCACAATTCATACGGCTGCGTTTGAGTGGTGCTGTGACCTGGAAGCATTTACTGCTGATGAATAAAATCGTATTGTGCCCAGCGGAGATTCTCTGTTCTGCACACCACGAGTGACCGCTGTCAGCTGGTATGCTGGCGTCCTGATGAGAGCTCTCACACTTCCAAGTGTGACGGAACTGCGGCTAGTAGTCCTCGTGTGTTACCTGCAGTATGACAGTATCTGGTGCCAATCTTCAACAAGACAATGCTCTTCTACACATGGCACGTGTCTCTATGAACTGTCTGCATCATGCTCAGATGTTCCTGCAGTCAGCAAGAACCCCAGAGCTGTCCCTGGTAGAACGCGTGTGGGACCAGCTCGTATGTCAACTCAGCCCCAGCACCAGTATCCAGGATATCAGGGACCAGTTGCAAGAGAAATGGGCCAGAAAGATTACAATGGCCGAATGAGACCTTCTTCAAACCGAATCAGTGCATGCATGCATCTAGGCCAAAGGGGGTGCAACGTCGTACTTTCAAGTCACCGAGCGAGGTGGCGCATTGGTTAGCACACTGAACTTGCATTCGGGAGAACGACGGTTCACACCCGCGTTCTGCCATCCTGATTTCCGTGATTTCCCTAAATTGTTTCAGGCAATTGCCGGGATCGTTCCTCTGAAAGGGTGTGGCCGTTTTCCTTCCCTAGCCCGATGGGACCGATGACCTCGCTATTTGGTCCCCTCCCCCCAAATAAACTAACGATCCAAACAACCAATTTCCAATTTCGTTAACATTTGACTCGATTATGTAATCGCGTCTCAAAAATGAGATCGACAGGAAGGGCAAAATGGCTAAGCAGGGATGGCTAGAGGACAAATGCAAGGATGTAGAGACGCATATCACTAGGGGTAAGACAGATACTGTCTACAGAAAAATTAAAGAGACCTTTGGAGGAAACAGAATCACTTGCACGAATATCAAGAGCTCAGATGAAAACCCACTTCTAAGCAAAGAAGGGAAAGCAGGGAGGTGGAAGGAGTATATAGAGGGTCTATACAAGGGCGATGTTCTTGAGGACAATATTATGAAAATGGAAGAGGATGAAATAGATGATATGATACTGTGTGAAGAGTTTCACAGAGCACTGAAAGAACGAAGTCGAAACAAGGCCCCGGGAGTAGACAACATTCCATTAGAACTACTGACGGCCTTGGGAGAGCCAGACCTAACAAAACTCTACCATCTAGTGAGCAAGCTGTATGAGACAGGCGAAATACCCTCAGACTTCTAGAAGAATATAATAATTCCAATCCCAAAGGAAGCAGGTGTTGGCAGATGTGAAAATTACCGAACTATAAGTTTAATAAGCCACGGCTACAAAATACTAACATGAATTCTTTACAGACGAATGGAAAAACTGGTAGAAGGCGATCTCGGGGAAGATCAGTTTGGATTCCGTAGAAATGTTGGAACACGTGAGGCCATACTGACCCTACGACTTATCTTAGAAAATAGATTAAGGAAAGGCAAACCTACGTTTCTAACATCTGTAGGCTTACAGAAATCTTTTGACAATGTTGACTGGAGTACTCCGTTTCAAGTTCTGAAGGTGGCACGGTTAAAATACAGGGAGCGAAAGGCTATTTACAATTTGTACAGAAACCAGATGGCAGTTATAAGAGTCGAGGGGCATGAAAGGGAAGCAGTGGTTGGGAAGGGAGTGAGACAGGGTTGTAGCCTATCCCCGATGTTATTCAATCTGTATATTGAGCAAACAGTGAAGGAAACAAAAGAAAAATTCGGAGTAGGACTTAAAATCCATGGAGAAGAAATAAAAACTTTGAGGTTCGCCGATGACATTGTAATTCTGTCAGAGACAGCAAAGGACCTGGAAGAGCAGTTGAACGGAATGGACGTCTTGAAAAAAGGATATAAGATGAACATCAACAATAGGAAAAGGAGGATAATGGAATGTAGTCGAATTAAATCGGGTGATGCTGCGGGAATTAGATTAGGAAATGAGACGCTTAAAGAAGTAAATGAGTTTTGCTATTTGGGGGAGCAAAATAAGTGATGATGGTCGAAGTAGAGAGGATATAAAATGTAGACTGACAATGGCAAGGAAAGCGTTTCTGAAAAAGAGAAATTTGTTAACTTCGAGTATAGATTTAAGTGTCAGGAAGAAGTTTATGAAAGTATTTGTATGGAAGTGAAACGTGAACGATAAATACACTCCTGGAAATGGAAAAAAGAACACATTGACACTAGTGTGTCAGACCCACCACACTTGCTCCGGACACTGCGAGAGGGCTGTACAAGCAATGATCACACGCATGGCACAGCGGACACACCAGGAACCGCGGTGTTGGCCGTCGAATGGCGCTAGCTGCGCAGCAGTTGTGCAACGCCGCCGTCAGTGTCAGCCAGTTTGCCGTGGCATACGGAGCTCCATCGCAGTCTTTAACACTGGTAGCATGCCGCGACAGCGTGGACGTGAACCGTATGTGCAGTTGACGGACTTTGAGCGAGGGCGTATAGTGGGCATGCGGAAGGCCGGGTGGACGTACCGCCGAATTGCTCAACACGTGGGGCGTGAGGCCTCCACAGTACATCGATGCTGTCGCCAGTGGTCGGCGGAAGGTGCACGTGCCCGTCGACCTGGGACCGGACCGCAGCGACGCACGGAAGCACGCCAAGACCGTAGGATCCTACGCAGTGCCGTAGGCTACCGCACGGCCACTTCCCAGCAAATTAGGGACACTGTTGCTCCTGGGGTATCGGCGAGGACCATTCGCAACCGTCTCCATGAAGCTGGGCTACGGTCCCGCACACCGTTAGGCCGTCTTCCGCTCACGCCCCAACATCGTGCAGCCCGCCTCCAGTGGTGTCGCGACAGGCGTGAATGGAGGGACGAATGGAGACGTGTCGTCTTCAGCGATGAGAGTCGCTTCTGCCTTGGTGCCAATGATGGTCGTATGCGTGTTTGGCGCCGTGCAGGTGAGCGCCACAATCAGGACTGCATACGACCGAGGCACACAGGGCCAACACCCGGCATCATGTGTGGGGAGCGATCTCCTACACTGGCCGTACACCACTGGTGATCGTCGAGGGGACACTGAATAGTGCACGGTACATCCAAACCGTCATCGAACCCATCGTTCTACCATTCCTAGACCGGCAAGGGAACTTGCTGTTCCAACAGGACAATGCACGTCCGCATGTATCCCGTGCCACCCAACGTGCTCTAGAAGGTGTACGTCAACTACCCTGGCCAGCAAGATCTCCGGATCTGTCCCCCATTGAGCATGTTTGGGACTGGATGAAGCGTCGTCTCACGCGGTCTGCACGTCCAGCACGAACGCTGGTCCAACTGAGGCCCCAGGTGGAAATGGCATGGCAAGCCGTTCCACAGGACTACATCCAGCATCTCTACGATCGTCTCCATGGGAGAATAGCAGCCTGCATTGCTGCGAAAGGTGGATATACACTGTACTAGTGCCGACATTGTGCATGCTCTGTTGCCTGTGCCTATGTGCCTGTGGTTCTGTCAGTGTGATCATGTGATGCATCTGACCCCAGGAATGTGTCAATAAAGTTTCCACTTCCTGGGACAATGAATTCACGGTGTTCTTATTTCAATTTCCAGGAGTGTAGTTTAGACAAGAAGAGAATAGAAGCTTTCGAAATGTGGTGCTACAGAAGAATGCTGAAGATTAGATAGGTAGATCACATAAAAAATGAGGAGGTAATTAAATATAACCTAAACTGGAACGACCACATAGAGGCTCTGCTGTGGGCAGAGCAAACCAAAGACTGCGATTCATTGGCAGAACACTCAGAAGGTGCAACAGGTCTGCTAAAGAGACCGCTTATACCACGCTTGTCCGCCCTATTCTGGAGTATTGCTATGCGGTGTGGGATCCGCATCCGGTGGGACTGACGGATGACACCGAAAAAGTTCAAAGAAGTGTAACTCGTTCTGTATTATTGCGAAATAGGGGAGATATTGCCACAGACATGATACGTGAATTGGAGTGGGAAGCGTTAAAACAAAGGCGTTATTCGTTACGACGGGAGCTTCTCATGAAATTTCCAATCACCAGTTTTTCCCTCAGATTGCGAAAACATTCTGTTGGCACCCACCTACATAGGGAGAAATGATCATCACGATAAAATAAGAGAAATCAGGGATCGCATAGAAAAATTTAAGTGCTCGTTTTTCCCTCGCGCCGTTCGAGAGTGGAACGATAGAGGAACCGCTTGAAGGTGGTTCTTTGAACCCTCTGCCAGGCACTATTTTGTGAATAGCGGAGTAAGCACGTAGATGCAAATGTAGAACATCACATACACTCTCTACCCCTGAAGTTTCATTTCGTTTCCTCTTCTCGTTGAGGGTGCTTCACTCTTTTTGGAATGCTGTGTATTCGTTACTATGAGGGAGAGCAATGAATAAAATCTTGTTCTTATCTACTGTAATTTCATAGAAATATTATAAATCCGTTGCACAGTTTTCAACTCATATTTTACTGGATCAAATGTAACAATCGCAGCAAGTTTATAGCTTTGTAATACAAGGTAGGTAAATTGGCCCAGAAAACATCTACTCAACTGACCTGGATCAAACCCTTGTTAATGAACAGGGTCATCACCGAAAATGCTGGAAACCGTGATTTCGATGCACCAGTCTGTTGCTGTCACAAATCAGCGCATGTGCGTCGCTCACATACCTTGTCTCGATTCCTTCGCTACGTCATTACGTTTGAGTGAGTGAATGGAGAAGACGTGTTTAGTGACCAACTGAATGCAACACAACATGGTGTTAGGGACAGAATTGTGCGTTTTCATTGTCAAGAGTTATGCAAATCATAATTCGTGGAAAACGTGGGTTGAGCTGTTTGAGACTGGGAATGTTTAGGCGAATCCTCCACACACTTTAACAAATTGACGGCATCGAATTCAGCGATGACCATTTCCAGCATCTTCTGCGATGTTCGTTAGCAAGGTTCACTCCCACTTTAGTCTTATTGTAAATATTTTCCGGTATAGTTTTACTTTATCCTCCCTGTACAAAGACATGGTATAGGCTGCTTCACTTTCTGTGGAAGAGTTTGTGACCATCTTTCCCATTTGCTACACAGAGGTGCCGTTTGCATTTTATGCACTTCGTTTCAGTTATGCCTTTGCTGTGCTCATATTGGCATGTTCATAGTGGCAAAATGTTAGCCACTGTGATCAGCTAGCGATCATACACAACGTGTCGCACGTTCGGACCTGGTTTTGGATGAAGTTAGCATATTTTTGGATTTTTTGAGGTGCCTAAGTCATCTTCTTACAGTATATCATACACTTAAGTCCTCCTCTTTCAACCTGGACAAGCCGAAAGAGCCTATGGCATATACGTTTTAAATTTAAGAAGTTCCTTAATGTTCTTTTCAGTCTCGTTTTTACGGTAGTACTCTCTGTATAGAAACCAGCAGTTGACAAGTGTAAGATCTGCCAAGTTCAGTAAAAGCCACTTAAATCAGAATCTTGTAACAGATAACGAATCTCATTTTCTATTGGACCTGTACATAACAAAGCTAATGTGTACCAAAGGTTTCTCAAAAAATGTAAAAAAGAAAGCAGTGATTTAGCGACACATACAACTGTGTCCATACCAGAGTAAGGTTACGCGGTAAACGCCAAACTCACACAGTCGTGCTAGTACAATTTTAACACAGAACACAGAAGACGTTACTAATACTTAGATACTATTACTAGTACATTGTATTACGAATATCTTAAATTCTCCTTTCCAAGCAACCATGACCAATAGATCGCAGAATGAACTCAGTTTAACGTTATTACAAGCTTCTGGTCTGTCGATGATTTAGATATCTGTATGGTGGGAAAAGTGGAAATTGACCACAAATAAAGAAAAGTGCCAAGTTATTCACCTGAGTACTAAAAGAAATTTCGATTACGCGATAACTCACACAAATCTGAGAGCTGTAAATTCAACTAAATACTTACGGATTACAAATACAAAAACCTAAATTGGAACGATCACATAGATAATATTGTGGGTAGAGCAAACCAAAGACTGCGATTCATTGGGAGAACACTTAGAAGGTGCAACAGGTCTACCAAAGAGACTGCTTACACTACGGTTGTCCGCCCTATTCTGGAGTACTGCTGTGCGGTGTGGGACCCGCTTCAGGTGGGGCTGACGGATGACATCGAAAAAGTACAAAGAAGGGCAGCTCGTTTTGTATTATCACGAAATAGGGGAGATAGTGTCAGACGCATGGTACGTGAACTGGAGTGGCAATCACTAAAACAAAGGCGTTTTTCGTTACGACGGGATCTTCTCATGAAATTTCAATCACCAGTTTTCTCCTCCGATTGCGGAAACATTCTGTTGGCACCCACCTACATAGGGAGAAGTGGTCATCACGATAAAATAAGAGAAATCAGGTTTCGCACGGAAAAATTTAAGTGCTCGTTTTTCCCGCGTGCCGTTCGAGAGTGGAGCGGTGGAGAGACAGCATGAAGGTGCTTCATTGAACCCTCTGCCAGGCACTTTATTGTGAATAGCAGAGTAATCACGTAGATGTAGATGTAGATGAGATGGCATGGAGGTTTCGTCTTAACAAAATTCGGTTACACGTGCCACGATCTACTGGCGCCGAGTGGCAGTATAATCGAGAAAAATACGTAGTGGACAAGCATACGTGCACACTCGTTGCAGGTCAGTTGGAAGCAAAGTACAACTATAATTTCATAAAGACTGGATGATTTATTCAGTAGCGGCAGCTTCACAAATTGAGCAAGTCAGTAACGCTTTGGTCCATCTCTGACCCTTATGCTAGCTGTTATTCGGCTTGATATTGATTGATAGAGTTGTTCGATGTTCTCCTGAGGGATGTTGTGCCAGATTCTGTCCAATTGGCGCGGTAGATCGTCAAAATCCCGAGCTGGCTGGAGGACCCTGCCCATAATGCTCAAGAGGTTCTCAATTAGGGAAAGATTCGGAGACCTTGCTGGCTAAGGTAGTTTCGGCAAGCACGAAGACACGTAACAGAAATTTTCGCCGTATGTAGCCGGGCATTATCTTGCTGAAATGTAGGTCCAAACTGGCTTGGCATGAAGGGCACCAAAACGTGGCGCAGAATATCGTCGACGTACCGCTATGCTGTAAGGGTGCAGCGGATGACAACCAAAATGGTCCTGTCACGAATGAAATCATTTCTGGTATCAGGTCGTATGCTGGGTAGCAGTTTGTCCGGGGTGTGGACAGATACGTCTTCACTGGTCATCTGGGCTCAATTCGAAGCGGGACTCATCGCTGAAAACAATTATTCTACTCCAGTCGACCAGATTCCAGGTCGCAGACGTATCTGGAGACAAAATTTCCGCCG
The DNA here is from genome assembly GCF_023864345.2 of Schistocerca serialis cubense. Classification (NCBI taxonomy): domain Eukaryota; kingdom Metazoa; phylum Arthropoda; class Insecta; order Orthoptera; family Acrididae; genus Schistocerca; species Schistocerca serialis. The sequence goes on along the minus strand of NC_064639.1, from coordinate 792,475,361 downwards.
ACCGGTGTAACCGAGCGGTGCCAGGCGCTTCGGTCTCGAACCGCGCGACCGCTACGGTCGCAGGTTCGAATCCTGCCTCGGGCATGGGTGTGTGTGATGTCCTTCGATTAGTTAAGTTTAAGTACTTCTAAGTTATAGGAGACTTATGGCGTCAGATGTTAAGTCCCACAGTGCTCAGAGCCATTTGAACCATTTTGAACACAATTTCCACTGCCGAGATAAAATTAATATAGAGTGTGCTCTCTCACAGGAACGTACTTGTTATATGGTACGAAGAAATTTAGAACTATGAAGTTTTGTAAATGATATTCTGTTTCGTCACACAAATGCACCCAAAGTGCGTAGTGGATGACAGTTATCCATTGGATATCGATCCTCCAGATATTACGAATTTTTTAGACGTCTTATCCGCTGTACACCTTCTAAAACTGTTTCTGCTATCGTTTAGGAACTTGCGGCGAAAGAGATGCTCTAAATGACATAACGAGAAGAACGGCTCCGTAGAACATGTAAACACTCTTACCATTGCAAATGTTTTACATGCACACTTCAAAAAATGTACTGTATTGATGCAATAACTAACGTGAATGCTGATGCAAAATTCAAAGATTTTGATGTAGACTGGTTTAAGTGGAAACCAATGTCAGTGCTGAAGCAAAATTTAAAGATTTGATATAGACCCCCGACAAATAAGGTAAAAATGAAAAGATTTCTTATTTATCTGTGAACATATTAATTGGAAGAGTAATGAATCTGAAGTTAGTTTTTCTGTTGTATTTTCGACATATCGGAGAGCTCCTAAACAAAAATCCGTATTCAGTTACAAAAAGAGAAAAAAGAGAAATCTACTGGAAATGTCGATATGTTTTTCGATATATAGTAATAATATCGACAGTAGTATAGCTATAAGCTTCCTACTGCGTAGTTACAACTTCTACTGCTAGGTGGCACCACAGTCGCTTTTGGCGGGAAAATTAAAAATCCAAGATAGAGGAGTGTGGGAAATTCAAAATAGACCCTTTGCCATATGTATAAAATTGCGGGAAATTTTAAAAAGTTTGCGGGAAATTGAAAATAACGCAGGATGGCAGATGATGGGAAACTCAAAAAATAGCAGGAAATTAGAAAAAGTCGAAGTTGGCGTTTGTGAGAAATTTAAAAATTGGTCGAAAAAATAGAACTTTCTCAGTTGTGATTTGTAACCCTCCCCGTGCCTCCGCCTCCCCCTCCCCCCAATTTCTCCTTTCTTCCTTCCCTCCCTCTGCCTCCAGGCAGTCACACCGAAGTATTACAAATGAAACAACCAATCAAAATTTCAACATTGTGGAACAAACCGTTTCTGTTTGTGGGATATTACAAACCTCTGTACCTCTCCTCTCTCTACCCAATCAAATAATGCAAGATCGGGACCAACCAATCACCTCAGCTGTACGTTAGGCTCAGCTCCTATTTCTTCTCTCTCCAACCAATCACAGCGAAGTATTAAAAATGAAAGAGCCAATTACTCTTTATGCCACACTCCGTTCTCCTCTTTACAACCAAACACAGTTAAGTATTGATATACACTCCTGGAAATTGAAATAAGAAAACCGTGAATTCATTGTCCCAGGAAGGGGAAACTTTATTGACACATTCCTGGGGTCAGATACATCACATGATCACACTGACAGAACCACAGGCACATAGACACAGGCAACAGAGCATGCACAATGTCGGCACTAGTACAGTGTATATCCACCTTTCGCGGCAATGCAGGCTGCTATTCTCCCATGGAGACGATCGTAGAGATGCTGGATGTAGTCCTGTGGAACGGCTTGCCATGCCATTTCCACCTGGCGCCTCAGTTGGACCAGCGTTCGTGCTGGACGTGCAGACCGCGTGAGACGACGCTTCATCCAGTCCCAAACATGCTCAATGGGGGACAGATCCGGAGATCTTGCTGGCCAGGGTAGTTGACTTACACCTTCTAGAGCACGTTGGGTGGCACGGGATACATGCGGACGTGCATTGTCCTGTTGGAACAGCAAGTTCCCTTGCCGGTCTAGGAATGGTAGAACGATGGGTTCGATGACGGTTTGGATGTACCGTGCACTATTCAGTGTCCCCTCGACGATCACCAGTGGTGTACGGCCAGTGTAGGAGATCGCTCCCCACACATGATGCCGGGTGTTGGCCCTGTGTGCCTCGGTCGTATGCAGTCCTGATTGTGGCGCTCACCTGCACGGCGCCAAACACGCATACGACCATCATTGGCACCAAGGCAGAAGCGACTCTCATCGCTGAAGACGACACGTCTCCATTCGTCCCTCCATTCACGCCTGTCGCGACGCCACTAGAGGCGGGCTGCACGATGTTGGGGCGTGAGCGGAAGACGGCCTAACGGTGTGCGGGACCGTAGCCCAGCTTCATGGAGACAGTTGCGAATGGTCCTCGCTGATACCCCAGGAGCAACAGTGTCCCTAATTTGCTGGGAAGTGGCCGTGCGGTCCCCTACGGCACTGCGTAGGATCCTACGGTGTTGGCGTGCATCCGTGCGTCGCTGCGGTCCGGTCCCAGGTCGACGGGCACGTGCACCTTCCGCCGACCACTGGCGACAACATCGATGTACTGTGGAGACCTCACGCCCCACGTGTTGAGCAATTCGGCGGTACGTCCACCCGGCCTCCCGCATGCCCACTATACGCCCTCGCTCAAAGTCCGTCAACTGCACATACGGTTCACGTCCACGCTGTCGCGGCATGCTACCAGTGTTAAAGACTGCGATGGAGTTCCGTATGCCACGGCAAACTGGCTGACACTGACGGCGGCGGTGCACAAATGCTGCGCAGCTAGCGCCATTCGACGGCCAACACCGCGGTTCCTGGTGTGTCCGCTGTGCCGTGCGTGTGATCATTGCTTGTACAGCCCTCTCGCAGTGTCCGGAGCAAGTATGGTGGGTCTGACACACCGGTGTCAATGTGTTCTTTTTTCCATTTCCAGGAGTGTAGTACATCCAATCAGAATGTAGTTTCAATAAAAAATTTTAGAAAAGAGATCTAACTAGCTCCTGGGATGATGAATTCAGGTTCATCAACTGATCGATAGTATCTGGACACTTGTTGGTGGAGGTTAATATTGAGGGTGTCCACCTTTCGCCTTTACGACGGCTTAAACTCTGCTGGGGACAGTTTCAATGTGGGGTCTGTATGTCTATGGACGAAAGGCAGCCCATTCTTCCACAAGGGCCAAAACCAGAGAATGTAGTGATGGAGCGCAGTCGACGTTCTGACTCATCCCAAAGGTATTCTTGTGGGTACAGGTCTGGACTTTCGGTAGGGCAGTCCTTTTCAGGAATGCCACTGCCCACTAACCACTGCACCGGTGATGCTGGTTTATGACAGGGTGCGTTGTCATGCTGACACGAACACCGTCTCCGAACCATTCCTCTGTTGTACGTTATACACAGTGCCGAAAATGTGTACATATCTTCCGCATTTAGTGTTTTCTTAAGAGCAATAAGAGGAACATACCCTAACCACAAAAAACACTCCCAACCATAAAACCACCTGCTCATTACATCATGATGGCGGATAACATTCTCCAGGCACTGGTCAAGTCCAAATCATTGCATCGGATTGCCATAGGGTATAACGTGATTCATGGAGCGGATAGGAGCTTTTTCACAGTCCCGGTGAAGGATAGTGCTGTTTCAGGGTTTTTGCGACCTTGACTACGAGAACTCTTGGCTTGGTCTACCGCCTTACCAAGCAGGAATCATGAACTTACCACATCTACTCAGTATTTTGTATAATTGTCTTTATTCACTGTCTAATGTGGAAGGCAGTGGCGAACCAGCCCAGTGTTATGTTTTCAAGAAAACTCATCATGGATTTGCCTGCTGTTAAACAGTCTATTGATATGAACAGTCCCCCAAATTGTGGGAACGAAATACCAGCTAATTAAAATAGGAATACGAGGGCTAAAAGAGACTCTTTGGCAAGGCAGCGGTCATTTCAGAAGAGCTAATGGCAATTTAGTATATTATTCTGGTAGATAAGCTAATTCCGTCAGTGGTTTGTTAGTACACCAAGAATGCAATTCCACAGTGATTAAATAAAAGCCCGCCAGTGAGTGAATAGTGCTAGTGAAATTCAGTACTAGATCTTGCGAGTTAAATGTTACATAGCTATATGCACTGTGACATAGGAACAGTGAAGACATATGGGTTGATTTTCTAGTCACACTCCCTGACGAAAAACCATTTTTGTGACGTTCCAAAATAAGCGATTCGTGGTCGGTTGATATTTGAGATATGCACGGCTCTGTTCAGAACATGTAGGTGGATCTTGTCATGAGGTCGAGACGTGCACGCCCGCTTAAATGTCAATTACCTAAGACACCTGAAGTAAGTTACAGATTATAATCCTGTGGTCAAATAACTAAAGCACTGGCAAGTTAAGCGAAATTATAAATAATCATAAACTGCAATAATGCAAATAATAATAAATGGCAATTAAAGGTAACTGACTGCCGATGACAAACTGATGTAGACAACACTGGAATTGTATGTTGAGTAAAGTGACAATTTATTCAACCAATTACATAAAAAGTATCTATAATGGTGGTGCTACAATAATTCAGTTTAAAAGATACAGATTGGTTTTATTCAACTACAGTTAAGATTGCGTAAATCTGTGTAATCAGAATGGTAGTAGACTTTCGAGAAATCAATAAATCATCACTAGCTCGCCAGAAAAATTAAAGTCCCATGCCGTGTATTAGGCACAGATAATGCCAGAAGACCAAGAACTCACGTCAAAATTATCTGAAGCACACCTTATGATGATGATTCACACTTAAAAGTTCATACTAACTCCCTGAGTCAAAGTCTTACGTGCCTCGGAATGTCACTGAGTACGATCAAATTTTAAAGTATTCGCGACCTCTAGTACATCGAAATTTGTGGTAAGTTCTATGGGATCAAATTGCTGAGGTCATCGGTCCTTAGGGTTACACACTACTTAATCTTACTTAAACTAACTTACGCTAAGGAAAACACACACACACACACACACACACACACACACACACACACACATACACACATACACACCCATTTTCAAGGGAGGATTCGAACCTCCGACGGGGGGAGCCGCGCGAACCATGGCAAGGCGCCAAAGACCACACGGCTACCCCGTGCGGCCGTGAGCGCTAGCCTCTCAGATTCTGTTACTTCACCCCACTGACTGCTTTTCAACATCAAGTCTCTCCTTTATCACGTCTCGACAAGAAGTTCACTGTATCACCTTTCCACGCCAAGTATTCCCTATCACATCTCTACCGCAGTGTTTCAACACTCTACCTCTTCCAACAATTCTCACCTTGCTCCCTGGAGTCATTCCACGAATCCAAACGTTCGAGAGCCCACCATCCGTGCCAATGAGAAACACTCGCTCCCTCAACAAAGAGCTTGATTTGCTAAAATCTATTAAATGGACCACCATTTGCGTAGTAATAAAGTTACAGGTTAGATACATGGTTTAAATTAAAGAAAATTTTGTTCCGCTTCTCTAGGTACCAAAGGCAATAATTTACATCGATATAATTAATCAAACATGATCTAGCGGATACGCGCTTATAACAGATAACAAAGAGTACAAGTTAAAACGTATGAAATATGAGTTTGACATGCTCCGCTGATGCACCTTTCCACGCTCAGTTTATTTATGGTACTAAATCTTATGGATCATTTACCGTTTTTAAGTTACAAAGATGTTAATACTTTTAGTTATCATACAGAAACAGTTAATATTAGAGATGGCTAGACTTGAGAAGTAATATACTGCTTTCATCTGTTGTGTAAATGTAGAAGGTACTACGACCTGACGCATTTACAAAATAGAAAGATATAAAACTTAATAATTCAATAAACAAAACGTGTATCAATCTGTGACTTTCAGAGATGGTAAAAGGAGTTCTGTGCTATCAACAAATACTTACTTTATAAAGATCGCACGAAGTTTACAGCAGTTATTAATTTGCAGTTACTGTTGTAAGTATATTTGTTAACTGTGTTCAGGTAACTTGTACAGTTATAATATTTACAATATGCAAGTCTCAATAAATGCGCATGAGTGCCGCAAGCATGCTGATATGTTTGCATTTGTCGTACTGTGAAAAATCGAATTATTATAGAGTTATGAAATATTTCAATATGGCCTTCTTTCATTCTTTCATACTGTAAAAGAAGGCGCCATTGTACTGGACACATTTTGCAGAGCAGGTAGGAGGTCCACTGCTTGTTACCTAGTAACTGGGGAAAACACTGTTATTGTCCGCTGCTAACCAGTCCTTTATCAACGTACGTGGCCGGTCCAGAAAGTTTATGCAGCAAGACCCCACTCTCATGACACATTTAAACACTTTTCTCTGGCTGATTTCTCGAGCATATGCGTTACGTTTCAGAACCAACTTCAGTAGCTGTTGGTGAAGAGTTAGGAGAATTTCGTGAGATTTTTGCCAACTGGCTTGAATCAGTAACCAAAACGGAAGTCACCACAGTTCATGGAGATTTCGATGATGAAGTAGGGGACCCATCAGATGAAGTATTTGGCTTTCATGGTTTAGGTAAAAGAAATAATCGACGAAATGAACTGATACAGTTCTGTCAGGAAAATAATTTCGTTGTTACCATCACCTGCTTTCAACACAATTCATGAAGGCTGTACTACTGGACCTGATCAGGTCGAACTTTTCGTAATTAGATATATTATTCTTTGATTGCCGGTGACAGGGATTTTCCGTTGCAGACATTAGTACTCTTCCAGGCGCCGACTGTAGTTCCGACCATCAACTTCTATGTCCTGAACTGAGAATGAAACTGTCGAAATGTAAAGGGACAGCCCCAAAAAACAAGAAGACTAGAGCAAGTGGCTGAATGTTTGGGAATCGAATCCAAGAAAAGTTTCGACCGATCCGCCACATAATAGCCCTATAGCATTTGTAGAGAAGTGGAACTTCCTGAGGGATACTTAATCTTAGAGGGCTTGCTAAAAAGTAATGGCTTCAAATTTTTTATGTGAAAACTGTTAGAGCTTCTTAAATAAAGCAAACGTTATTGACATTCTACTCTATATTTTCCCTCTCAACATATTTACAACCCTCTGCCGCTAGAGAGCTCCGAATTGTGGCGTGTAATATGGTTGTGTGTAACATAAATATAATAAATGATAATTAATTGAAACCCTCAGTTTCCGACAGGTGTTGTTGATATAACTCAAGGGGACAGCTGAAAATGTGTGCCCCGACCGGGACTCGAACCCGGGATCTCCTGCTTACAGGGCAGACGCTCTATCCATCTGAGCCACCGAGGACACAGATGAGTAGCGCGACTGCAGGGACTTATCGCTTGCACGCTTCCCGTGAGACCCACATTCCCAACTGTCCACAATTCTACATATTGTAATGTACCTAATAGATATTTGCCCATCCACTGTAGAGAGCTGTACGGTCATCAATAGTATCTGTTCTTTCGAGAACAGTTACTGTCTTCATATATAACTATGTCAACGCGTGCTAAATAGCGTGTTGTAATCGCGTTCCAAATTCGAAGAGTTCGTCCATACACGGAGTATCCTGCCCTTCGGCATGACGGTGTCAGACAACACACGAGCGCTGCGACATCTGTAACGATCCGATGTTCTGGGTTCACTGTCATAGATCATTCTGCACACTATCCCAACTTGATTCCACCCGGTTTTCTATTTCCAGAACTTAAAGAACGCCTTCGAAGATTTAACATTGAGAGTGATGAAGCAGTGAAGGCAGAGCTGAGGTTGTGGCTTGGTTAACAAAGTCAAACATTCTACAGTGACGATATCGACAAACTGGTCTCTCGTCAGGAGAAATGTATTTGTCACCTGGGTGACTATGTTGAGAAATAAATATATAGACGTGAAGAATAAGGATGCAGGATCTTAATAATGTTTGTATTACTTAAAAAAGTTTTAAAAGATTTCATATAAAAAAATTCGGAGGCATTACGTTCCAGCACGCCCTCGTAACTCCCTCGACATCGTCTCATTTATTTCGACTACATTCCACTAGCCTTTTTCTACTTTTGTTAAAGTTCATCCGTTAACCTCTTTTCAAGACACTATCCATTTCATTCAACTGCCCTTCCAAGTCCTCTGCCATATCTGACGGCATTACAACATCGTCGGTAAACCTCAAAGTTTTTACTTCTTGTCCAGCAACTTAAGTTCCCTTTCCAAATTTTTCCCTTATTTCCTTGACTGAACTAGAGAAGTATCTAATCGATTTATAATTGTATGTCCTTCAGTAGCGTGCCTTCTATTTATTATCGCGAACAAGACAAGCCGGCCGTGGTGTCCGATCGGTTCTAGGCGCTTCAGTCCGGAACCGCGCGACTGCTACGATCGCAGGTTCGAATCCTGCCTCGGGGATGGATATGTGTGATGTCCTTCGGTTAGTTAGGTTTAAGTAGTTCTACGTTCTAGGGGACTGATGACCTCAGATTTTAAGTCCCATAGCACTCAGAGCCATTTGAACCATTTTTGAACAAAACAACGCATCCTGTGGATAACTATCCATGTATGAACTTGTCTCTAAGGGTCAGTTCCAGCGTTGACCGTATGCGCATATTTATTTTACGGTAAGAAATGTTGACTCATAATTTGCCGTTTGGTACAGAGGTTTTGAGTCATTTCATCACCTGTGGCAACGACTATGGAACATCTCACCCCTGTCGCTGGTGTCACTAGAAGTAATAACAACGGTGCTCACATTACATGTTTCAGATAATTACCTGGAAAAAAGATAGAACTCCAGCTGCTGAAACAACATGCTGAGAAAATAAACAACCACTCATACGCATCCCTTTATATCCAAAACACGTGTTAATAATTGACAGATCTGATCATTATGGCAAGTAAAGCGTTTCCAAAACACGAAGACCAAATTGGTGGCAATATCAGTCATTGTACCAAGACAGAGCGACGAGGGTTCAATTTGGAAATTTCACTGTCGAGGCGCTGTTACAGATGTATAAATTAGCCAACAGCAGTTGTTACTCCGGCGATGCAACTTAACAGACTTTATTCTATGTTGTAAATAAAATGTTCTGAAGACCCTCAGTAGCCTGAAAAATACGCAGTAATTTAAATGATACCCTTATTTTTGGTACAATCATAACACACATTACGCTGAAGCGCAAAAAAACTAGTATAGGGATGCGTATTCAAATACAGAGATACTGTATGTACAACCGCGCGGGGCAGCCACGCGGTCTTAGGCCCCTTACCACTGTTCGCGCGGCTCCACCCGTCGGAGGTTCGAGTGGGCTTGAATGTTTGTGTTGTCCTTAGTGTAAGTTAGTTTGACTCACATTAACTAGTGACCGATGACCTCAGCAGTTTGGTCCCACAGGACCTTACCACAAGTTTTCAAGATATGTAAACAGGCAGAGTAAGGGGCAGCGGTCGGCAGCGCTCATATAAGACAAGAGCCACTTGTTAGATCGGTCACTGCTGCTATAACAGCAGGTAATCAAGATTTATGAGAGTATTAACGTGGTATTATAAGCGGCACACGAGCGATGGGACACAGCAAATTTTTTTGGTTAGTTGTATGGGACTAAACTGCTGAGGTCATCGGACCCTAGGTTTACACACTACTTAATCTAACTTAAACTAACTTACGCTTAGGACAACACACACACCCATGCCCAAGGGAGGACTCGAACCTCCGTCGGGGGGGAGGGGGGGAGGGGGGGGGGGAGGGAGCCGCCCGAACCGTGGCAAGGCGCCTGAGCCCGCAAGCTACACCGCGCGGCTGGGACACAGCATCTCCGAGGTAGCGATTAAGTGGGGATTTTCCCGTATGACCATTTCACGAATGTACCGTGAATATCAGAAATCCGATAAAACATCAAATCCCCAACATCGCTGCTGCCGGAAAAAGATTCTGCTAGAACGGGATCAACGACGACTGAAGAGAATCGTTCAACGTGACGGAAGTGCAACCCTTCCCGCAAATTGCTGCAGATTTCAATGCTGGGCCATCAACAAGTGTCAGAGTGCGAATCATTGAACGACACATCATCGATATGGACTTTCGGAGCCGGAGGCCTACTCATGTACCCTTTATGACTGCATGACACGAAGCTTTACGTCTTGTCCGGACCAGGCAACACCGACATTGGTGTGTTGATAACTGGAAACACGTCGCTTGTTTAGACGAGTCTCTTACAAATTGTATCGAGCGGATGGACGTGTGTGGTTACAGAGACAGCCTCATGAATCCATGGATCCCACATGTCAGCAGGGGACTGTTCAAGCTGGTTGATGCTCTGTAATGATGTGAGGCGTGTGCAGTTGGTGTGATATGGGACCCTTGACACGTCTAGATAGACTCTCACAGGTGACACGTACGTAAGCATCCTGTCTCATCACCTGCGTCCATTCATGTCCATTGTGCATTCAGAAGGACTTGAGCAATCCCAGCAGGACAATGCGACACGCCATACGTCCAGAATAGCTACAAAGTGGTTCCAGGAACACTCATCTGAGTTTAAACACTTCCACTGGCAACCAAACTCCCCAGACAAGATCATTAGTGAGCATATCTGGATTGCTTTGCAACCTGCAGTTCAGAAGATATCTCCACTCCTTCGTACTTTTACGGATTTATAGACAGCCCTAAAGGATTCATAGAGTCAAATCCCTCCATTTCTACTTCAGATATTAGTCGAATCGATGCCACGCCGTGTTGCGGCACTTCTGCGTGCTCGGGGGGGCCTCCTACGCTGTATTAGGCAGATGCACCAGTTTCTTTGGCTCTTCAGAGTATATACAAGAAAGAAGAGAAGCACATCCTAAAATAAAAATGCAAATTATATCAGTATTTTTTCTTGGTTATCCAGGACATCCTAAGTCATCAACCAGTTCAATCCGAAATATCCCGACTGATATGAAATACATATAACCTTTTCGCCTTACAGTTGTTGTTCTAGCCGGACGCGCTGCGAACTGTTCACGTGTTCTGCTATTGGTTGTTTCGAATAACTGACGAGCGGTGTAACTAATCAGTGAAAGTGTAACACGGTTTCCGAACTGTACTTGGTATAGAAGCAGCAGATGACAGAAATATACATTCTGCTCACAAATTCTAGTACAGAAAATCAATCGAGATGAAAAAGAGGAAAGTAAAACTGTTGTTTTAGTGTCGAACAATTCAGGTGTTCGTGTAGAAAGCAACGGTACATTCGATTTTAGTATACTCTTCTGCAGGACAGGGTAAGAAATGAAACAAAAAATGGAGCCTCTGTGTTACGAGCTAATAACGGAGGTAAACATGTGACACATTTGCTATTAATAAATTCTTCAACAGAGAAGCGTAAGAAATTTAAAAAAAACTGTTGTTTTACTATCAAATAACTTGAGTTGGGCGTGTAGAAGATACAAATACATTCTTTATCGATACATTATTCTACAGGAAAGCGTAAGAAATGAAAATAAAATAGAAATTTTGGTGAGCGAGATAGTGACTAAGAAAGGTGAACAAATATAAAACTGCATTTGCCTTTTAACATATCATTTTACGGTCACGTGCGGGAAAATAAAATTTCATTTATAGTCTAAGAATTAATATGTAAAGAGTTATGTGGCGAGATGTTGCGTAATAAGCGTGCCGCCTGTAATCCATACGCAAGGGCTGAACACCTCCTACACATAATTCTGCCACACCTGCCGAAGCGGTAGAGCTGTTGCTGATATCCAAAGTAGTTGTCTCTGTCGAGTATGAATCTGCCTCTTTACATACATCCTCAGGACACACAGTGAAATTTCACTTTCACTGTCTCATTCAATAGCTTCGTCCATCAGTGCGTCTCTACGCCAGTATTCGTCCAGAATAGTTCTCACTTTATCACACGCCTTCTTCCAATCGTCTTTACAACGCTCTGTACTGCAGCCGTACTCATTTGCTTAAGCTGGGAAAGGATAACTCTGCTGAGATTGTTCGATGAAATTTTCTGTTTCATTAAATTCCAGATTAGTTCGATGGCGTTCAGATCACAATTGTCAGGTGGAAGGTGTTACGCAGTAAATACTTTCCCGGATTCTTTCGGTGTCCAATATAGTACATTCTGGCTCGGATTTCTAACGTTTCACAAATTTCCTATTAAATCCGCGCCGAACGAAACTATGCTTAGCCAGCCATAACTGTCTGATTTACGAGAAGATGCGTTGGGCGCTTTATTTTCACGTACACCATGGTAGGGCGCATTGTCCAGTACCACAACGCTTCCAGCTGGAATATTCGCTGTTGGGCGCTCTTACAACCATTTTACATATAATTTTTACTGTTAATCTCTTTATGGTAATGTTCCGATGCAGATCTCGAATCGAAGATGATTTCTGCACCCTCAACTAGCCCCACTTCTCCTCCCGCACGAACCATTATTGCTCTTTGTCAAGAATTTTCATTTTTCCGCACACCTTGTACGTCACTATGCTGCCTACATCTACCATCAGTACAGTGGGTAGTAAATGTTGGCAGCATAGTGACGTACAAGGTGTGCGGAAAAATGAAAATTCTTGACAAAGAGCAATAGTGGTTCGTGCGGGAGGAGAAGTGGGGCTAGTTGAGGGTGCAGAAATCATCTTCGATTCGAGATCTGCATTAGAGATCAGCATAGTGGGCGACAGAAGCCTCCACGAAGGGTCTGCACCGTATATTAATCTCTACACATCCGGACGTCCCCTGGCCGTTTACTTGGTACCTAGACGGCTAATCCTCTCACACCAGAAGTAAACATGCGAGCAAATAAACGGTCCTTATCAGAGCAACTTTAACTGTGATTTCCATAAATATTGAATGTGCATCATCAGCCAAAGTACATCTGTAATGCAGCGTATGTCGTGATAAAAAATACGACGTCCTGTGCATACAAGAGACCCATAGATAAGAGCGATTGTGAGCGACAGAGACGGCCAAAAATACCGGGCATGAAATTAGCTGCAGAAATACCGCGCTCTCAGTACGGAAGCGCCATATTTGTAAGACCAGGGCTTCAGATGAACAGTGCCCATTGCAGAGTAGAAAATAAAAACTAAAACTCCTCCCGAACAGGCCATGAAGGCCCAACGGCACTGGCCTGCCGCCGTGTCATCCTCAGCTCATAAGCGTCACTGGATGCGGATATGGAGGGGCATGTGGGCAGCACACCGCTCTCCCGGCCGTATGTCACTGTACGAGATCGGAGCCGCTACTTCTCAGTCAAGTAGATCCTCAGTTTGTCTCACAAGGGCTTAGTGCACCCCGCTTGCCATTAGCGCTCGGCAGACTGGATGGTCACCCATTCAAGTGCTGGCCCAGCCCGACAACGCTTAACTTCGGTGATTGGACGTGAACCGGTGTTATCGCTGCGGCAAGGGCGTTGGCGTAGAAAATAACATAGAATTTATTTCAGTGGAGCTGAGTAACTGTGTGGTTACCTCTGTATATAAGCCCCTTTCTGCTGCATTTTCATATACCCAACAATAAGGCCACAGAAGGTGAGTTTGAAACAGACATACAACTTCAAGAAAACTGATTGGACGAAATTTTTGACAGGCTGGACGAGGAGATTACGTCTGTGCCACCCAAACCTGAAGAGTATGAGAGCTGTGTTCGAACTGTAAAGTACTGCTCCCGGGCTTCAGTTCCGAGTGGGTGTAGGCCAATGTATCTGCAGGGCATGATACCTGCAACAGATACTCTGCTGGACGAATATTACCGGCTATAGCGAGGAAACTTATCTGGCCGCACAGAATACTCTCTCCTCAGTCTCTGAGGAGAAGAGAGAACATTGAATTAGACTGATGACAGAATGTGAGGTGAGTAGATGGAGCCAAAAGGTCTGGAGATTGTTGCGACGTCTCTTGACGATTTTAAAGGCACATACAAATGTGAAGGTAGACCAGATTGCATACCAGATCTTGAAAAATGGTAAACCTGACCGTGCCAGTAAAATCGGGAGATGAACCCTGGAAACGGAACCCGAGCAAGAGGGCAATTTTCTGTCTCGGAACGATATCGACTCCGTTCTAAACAAGTGAAAAGTCGGAAAATCAGCGGGGGTAGATGATGTAAGAACTGAACAGATCAAGAACGTTGGTCCAGGCGCAAAGTTGTGGCTACTGGAACTAATGAATAGTTGAATCAAGAGCTGCAAGATACCTAATTCCTGGAGGAAAGCAAAAATCATAGCTATACATAAGCCAGGAAAAGGGCGGGATGATCCCAAAAGCTATAGGTCTATCTCCCTTTTATGCCACCCACTGTATAGTTAAATTAATCAATCTTTGTTCTTTCACTGGTTTAATTTGTAAACCATAATGAATGTAGTAAAGTCATGCAGTAATGTTTGCAGTAATATTGTAGTTTGCTTCTGACACGAAATAATAATAGAAGTATAGTGGGGATGCACCCATATTTCATCAGTATACACGACGTGTTTCTTCGCACCTTTCTCCTTTTGTCTCACTGCCTCTTACGCGTGCACGCTATGCCACAATGCCCTACCTTTCAACCGGAAACGGTCTGTTTTTACCTTTTTTAAAACGAAACCCCATTTCACTGAAAATTTTCCACAAAGTAATTCGTTTTCCTGTGAAAACAATGTTTGTCTCTCCTTTACCCAATCATAAATCTTTGATAGGATGGGTATTTCTCTTTCAACGTCGTAATATTCTAAGACTTCACTCAATACCTATCAAAGTCGTCGAGACCTTTCGTTTTCTTCCTCAACGTCTTCTTCCTTGGTGTCACAGTTTCCTGATCACTTTGTCTGGCTTTTTCTCATCGTTCACATCACACACTCTCCCTACGGCCTTTTCCACTGCGTCTGCTGCTATCTCCACAGCACTTTCTACCACTATTAGCAAATATTTCCAGTTTCCTTCTCGACAGAACTGAACTAGGTTACTTATAAACATTTTTCCATCTGAGCGAACTCTTCGATAACGTGTATTAGCCCGATGACTATTCATTTCAGCATCCGCTAAGAATACGTAACAGTAGTAACGTACTACGACCATAAGTGACCATACAGAAACGAGCCACATGGGACGATGGTGTACTGTCGACTGTTGTCGGCACCTTCGGCCCCGTCTCTACGTAAACAGCATTACTTCCCTGTTCTGCCGTCCGCAGCAGTTCAAAGATCAGGTTACAGACGCCACCCATCCAAAACCATTAGTCTTCCTGATATTGAGATTATAAATGGATGGGGTTTATCAACTCAGCTGCGAGAGAGCTTACATCACTTTTCTTACGTAATTCCCTTTTTACTCGTCGATGTCTGATACATGGCGTTTGACACGATCTACAAATCAAGAACTCGCATTTCATCAGCTGTTCAATAACTCACATCTTTTGTACTTATTCTTTTCTAGAGGCAAGTACAGTGGTCAACAATAACATAATGACCACGTGTTGTCCAACCTTTGAAACGTTAGTCCATCAGTGATTGTGCGTATTATAGATTCGAGAAGTCCTTGGCAGGTTTCTGGAAATGTGAGGCATGAAATGGCTATGCAGGGATCACGCAGGTTCCATAAATTTGGGGCCGATGGATTTTGAGCACGGAGCTGGCGTTCGGTAACTTTCCAGATGTGTTCTCTCAGGTTCGGATCAGGTGAATTTGACTGCAAAGACATCACAGTGATCTCACTGCTACACTCCCACCTCAAATCACTGCAGTACGATTCTGGCCAGACCCCAAATTCAACAGTGTACGCTGAACAGTGTGCTCCGAAACACATGTGTGTGCACCACCGTGGTACTCTGTCGTAAGACCTGTCACAGACTGCCGTCCGTGCTGCTTCACAGTGCGAGTCACCCCCCGAGCTCCAAGTTCTACGATGAGGCGTGGACGTCCTTCTCGTGGTTTCACCTTCCTGCCACGCTGGCAAACTGCAGGGACGACTGTCGGCAGGTATACATTTTCACTTATATGTGCACTGGGGTGCCAAAAGTCATAGGGGTCATAGAATACCGCCTAATACTCAACAAGTCGTTAGTAGTCCCCTGCAGAAATATTGAGCCGTTCATAATTACGAAAGTGTGGCCGGTGCAGGATTTGGTGCACAAACTGACTTCTCGACTACGTCCCATAAATGATCGACGGGATTCACGTCTGCGATCTGACTGGCCGAATCAGTCGCTCGAATTGTTCAGAACATTCTTCAAAGCAATCGCGAACAATTGTGGCACGGTGACATGACGCATTGTCATCCATAAAAAATTCATCTTTGAAAGGCTGAGAATGGCCTCCAAGTAGCCGAACATAACCATTTACAGTTAGTGATCGGTTCAGGTGGACCAGAGGACCCAGCCCATACCATATAAACATTCCCCCCACCCCCACCCCACCCCCCCACCCCATCATTATGGAGCCACCACCAGCTTTTACAGTGCCGTGTTGACAACTTGTGTCCACGGCTTCGTCAGATCTGCGCCAAGCTAGGACACTTTCATCAGTTCTTACCAACTTACCAATTGAAATCGGGACTCCAGTCGGCCGCTGTGACCGAGCGGTTCTAGGCGCTTCAGTCCGGAACCGCGCGCCTGCTACGGTTGCAGGTTCGAATCCTGCCTCGGGCATGGATGTGTGATGTCCTTAGGTTAGTTAGGTTTAAGTAGTTTCTAAGTCTAGGGGACTGATGACCTCACATGTTAAGTCCCATAGTGCTTAGAGCCATTTGAACCGTTTTTGAACTTGCACGGGACAGTAAAGCATGGAGAGCTGCAATCAAACTAGTCTTCGGACTGAAGGCCACAATAGCAACAGTTCTGTACAGCTTCAATGTATTAAAAACAACAGCGTCGTGGAAACAGCGGAGGTGTTGTGATGAATATTAACTGACAGACAACTCGTGTCGGTTAAGCGACCACCTTCAAGTCACGGATTAATACTACATGAAGTATAACGAAGATTCCTTAGCCTCAAACATAGTTACAACGTTTGTTAAATACACGCGTATAGATGGGAAGACCGGAGTTGTATGTACTCGGCTCTGTGTAAACAGTGGAAGAGCTACTTGAAGAAGAACTAGTGGTCTCATTTGGCACATAATTAAAGATTTGTGAAAGTCTGTGACTGTGAAAACAATGGGTTGTTTATAAATAACTTTCCTGCTACCAGTCATGGTTTTCTTGGACTTATATTTTACACGACGCGTTTCGCGAAATGATTCCCATTTTCAAGTGCATTTTTCCCTGTGTACTTTGCCATTTTTACATAATATGTTTAATGTGCGAGGTTCCGCTCTGTTTGTTGACTTCATTGCAATGTTTAAAAAACGCACAACTAAAAATTGCACGTTTTTCCCCTCTGTCAGGAACACTACACAGAACTAGCGGGTCAGGGATTTTCTCTGCCTCGTGATGACTGGGTGTTGTGTGATGTCCTTAGGTTAGTTAGGTTTAAGTAGTTCTAAGTTCTGGGGGACTGATGACCATAGATGTTAAGTCCCATAGTCCTCAGAGCCATTTGAACCATTTTGAACAGAACTAGCGCCTGGGAAACAGCCATTACTAATACCGCCATGCTTCGCGGGTTGCCATTACTCCGATCCAATAACGAAACTATCTCTGAAGATCGAACGAAAACAGTACTACATAACACTTAACACTCCAGGCTGGTTTTAACCGAGCCTGCAGCAGCTGCCACGGTGCCAGGGGGAGGGGGGGGGTGGGGGGCAGTCTCGTTAGTAGAGGGTTAGACATCGCCGCCAACAGCGCTGCCATCGAGGCACTACCTCGTTTCCGTGAGTGATGTTCCCCTGTAGCGACGAGCCATTATTCTTCTCTTACACTGGTATAGGCATGCGTATTATAATACAGAGACGCCTATATCAGACAAAAAGTGTCTGGCGCAGTTGTTAGATCGGCTACTGCTGCTACAACGGCAGCTTATCAAGGTTTAAGTGAGTTTGAACGTGGTGTTATAGTCGGCGTAGGAGCGATGGGACACAGCATCTCCGAGGTAACGAAGTGGGGATTATCCCGTACGACTATTTCACGAGTGTACAGTGAATATCAGGAAACCGATAAAACATCAAATCTCCGACATCGCTGTTGCCGGAAAATAATCCTGCAAGAAAGGGATTAACGACGACTGAAGAGATTCGTTCTACGTGACAGAAGTGCAACCCTTCCGCAAATTGCTGCGGATTTCAATGCTGGGCCATCAGCAAGTGTTAGCGTGCGAACCATTCAACGAAACATAATAGATGTGAGCTTTCGGAGCCGAAGGCTCACTCTTGTACCCGTGATGACTGCACGACACAAAGTTTTACGCCTCGCCTGGGCCTGTCAACTGGAAACATGTTGCCTGGTCGGACGAGTCACGTTTCAGATTGTATCGAGCGGGTGGACGTGTAGGGGTATGGAGGCAATCTCATGAATCCATGGACCCTGCATGTCAGCATGGCACTGTTCAAGCTGGTGGAGACTCTGTAATTGCGTGGGACGTGTGCAGTTGGAGTGGCATGAGACCTCTGATACGTCTAGATACGATTCTGAAGTGTGAAGATACCTAAACATCCTGTCTGATCACCTGCATCCATTCATGTTCATTGCGCATTCCTACGGACTTGGGAAATTCCAACATGACTGTGCGACATCCCAAATGTCCAGAATTGCTACAGAATGGCTCCAGGAACACTATTGTGAGATTAAACACTTCCGCTGGCCACCAAACTCCCCAGACATGAACATCATTGAGCAATTCTGGGATACCTTGCAATGTGCTGGTCAGAAGAGATCCCCACCCCTTCGTACTCTAGCGGATTTATGGACAGCACTGTAGTATCCATGATGTCAGTTCCCTCCAGCACTACTCCAGGCATTAGCCGAGTCCATGTCACGTCGTATTGCGGCACTTCTGCTTGCTCACGGAGGCCCTACATGATATTAGGCGGGTGTACCAGTTTCTTTGGCTCTTCAGTGTAGAAGACTATATAGATCGCAGCCTGACAACTGTGCAACCAGCTCACACTCCGGACTTAGAGAAGCTTCGCCTAGCAGCTCATCAATGAGGTTGACACTGCCGAGCCAAAGGGGAGTTTCTCATAGCAGCATTCAACTGATTTCCTTCATCCTCGAGCACCCTCTCACTCACCGTCAACCTTGGCCTCAGACTTTGGACTTCGTCTATCATAGAGCACCCTGTCATTCACTGATGACCATTGCCTCATAGACTTCATCCATCCTCGAGCATCCTGTCACTCATCGACGACCCCAGCCTCATAGACTTCATCAGTGTAAGAACATGGCAATGCAATCGTGGGTGACTGAATCTTGCAGCCTGCGCCAAGTTGTGCGACTCGCGTCCCAGGTAACTGCGTTTTTGTATTCTCTTCATTAGACGAATTTAACATACAACTGTTTTTTGCTACCTGGGCACCTGAACCATAGCGTTGTTCCCCCTCTGTCACGAACGCTACGCAGAGCCGTAGCTATACGATCAGTTATTTTACAAAAAAATGGTTCAAATGGCTCTGAGCACTATGGGACTTAACTGCTGTGGGCATCAGTCCCCTAGAACTTAGAACTGCTTAAACCTAACTAACCTAAGGACATCACACACATCCATGCCCGAGGCAGGATTCGAACCTGCGACCGTAGCGGTCGCGCGGTTCCAGACTGTAGCGCCTAGAACCGCTCGGCCACTCCGGCCGGCAGTTATTTTACAGGAATATTATTACATGTGATAAGGCTTCTACTAGTGGACCACTCGGGCTGACGTAATTAAGGACTGAATACTGATATGCGGTTTATTAATTACAGTAGTATCCACCGAAACCACATTAGACTGACGAGATTTTCAAACGAAGTCTTGTGGCGATGCATTAATGTAGCCATGATTTTTCAGATTACCTAAGTACGAACTGTGCGCAAAGCAGAAGTCTAAAATCAGATGCAGGCAATCAGCAGAGAAGAGTGAGGGTGGCATGTCTGGGGTGACAGTAACAACCCACATCATATAAAATACTTTGCGCTATGCAGTTCTCAGCTGTACGATGGCCAGTGGGTGGCTCGTCTGCGCTGACTTCCACGCCTCTAGTGCCGGCCAATTAGCAACGTTTTTCACACGATTCACTAGAGAAAGGAAAACTTCACGCGTGCGACTAAATATGCCAGGTGTTTTGGTAAGCGCTACCCCGCCGTTGTTGCCGTTCTCAGATCCTGTGCCAAGCACGAGCTGTGTTTTTCAGCAGGCAGACAGGTGCCTCGTTAACTGAAAACGCCTCTGGGTTTTACGGCTCGATGAGTCTCAACAGGTGTGGTCCGCCGACTTGCTTTTGTGCTGCAATCGTGGGGTAACAGCTCAACAATCCGAAGGCGCTACTGTCACGCAACAGATAGACAGCAAAATAATAAAAGAGACTAAAACTTCTTCGAAACTGATAAACTGTTGTGTAACTACTAGGTAACATTTTGTGCAGTGTCTCGACTAAATCGACAGACTCTTTCTAAACATGGATAAGAATGCAGAAAGCCTTCTTTTCCTTTTTTCCTTTTTTTTTTTGCATCTTTCTCGGAAGAGATAAGCCGGACATATGGTGAAACGTGTTCTTTTATGCCTTGACATAACGTATGTTATTCAGGTTTGACTCAATTTATTGACAGATTTGCGAGGGCACAAAGATATAGCTCTTGTATGGCAGAGATGAATGGAACGAGAGAAGTAATACTATGTTAGCTTACGTAAGCATCATTATCCCTCTCGTTAGCGGGTTACGCGTCAGATGCAGCACAGTCATTTAATAACATGTCTTGAATGTTGTTATTCTAACGCAACCGTCGGCATATCGCGTGTAGATTCGTCCAGAGCTCCCTCTATAGTATTAGTGATCGTTAATGGAACATTAAGTGAACTGGCCGGCAATAAATCGATCATTCTGGACGAGGTGGTGGAATGACAGACTGTGAGCTCTTCTTTAGGGATTATGCCTAAATTACTGTGTTCGTAATGTCTGACGATCACGCCTTTTAAGGGCGACGTCTTAGTACAGACCACGTCCGACATAGAAAATAAACAGCGTATCTAATTATTCGTGACGTCTTTATAATAGCTGCCACACAAATTTAATAACAAATGGTGACAAGGATAGTTTACAATAACAGACGATGTTCATTTACCATCAAAAGAGAAAGCACGCCATATTATACTTTATCTTTTTCGTTCACACTGATAATTCACAACTTAATCCATTTACTTCCGAGCAAACACAGTCCGTTTGTATTGTTATACACACATCAAAAAAAAGTTTTACATCACCCCGGTTCCGA
The DNA here is from genome assembly GCF_023864345.2 of Schistocerca serialis cubense. Lineage (NCBI taxonomy): Eukaryota > Metazoa > Arthropoda > Insecta > Orthoptera > Acrididae > Schistocerca > Schistocerca serialis. Next base: position 792,454,019 of record NC_064639.1, on the reverse strand, counting down.
GAGTTCCAGAACCTGCCTAGAAAATTGCAACAGAGATCAACCCAAACATCATTTCCGCCCTTTTTATTGCTCATTCAAACCACATATTGCATGTTGTACCACCATACAGCCGGCCAGTGCGGCCGAGCGATTATAGGCGCTACAGTCTGGAACCGCGCGACCGCTACGGTCGCAGGTTCGAATCCTGCCTCGGGCATAGATGAGTGTGATGTCCATAGGTTAGTTAGGTTTAAGTAGTTCTAAGTTCTAGGGCACCGATGACCTCAGCAGTTAAGTCCCATAGTGTTCAGAGCCATTTGAACCACCATACAGCGAGACCTTCAGAGCTGGTGGTCCAGACTGCTGTACACACCAGTACCCCTAATACCCAGTATCACGTCCTCTTGCATTGATGCATATGCCACAAACAAGTAGAAATTAGATGAGAATATAAAATTTAAGAACGAATATTTCCAAAATTTTGAAAAATTCGAAGATAAGAAATATGATGCCTACATCTTAATTCTGACACTCGCAAATAATGCGATTATTGTAAGTACGAGCCATTTTTATCTTTAAAATTTAAAATTTTTTTAAACTATTCGTTCTTAACTTTTAATTTCTTATCTAACTTCTACTTATTTGTGTTCTATTTTTCTGTACAACCTTCTGAAGAAGAATACTAGGTGCCTTAACCCGGTGCAAGAAAGAAAATTTCTTTTGTACAACTTATTGATGATTATGTCAACAATTTATCTGTCTGTAGTGAACAGGGCTGTAAAAGTAACTACTAAGCTTTGCACTGTATGTGTTCGGTATCGTCGAGACATGTACCCGCTACAAAAGTTTCGTTCCTTTAGTTACTGAACATCATTACTGATGTAGCATTTATACATAAATAGGTTTTCGCTGAGAGTATGGTGTGAGTTTTCTTTCAACAGTGAATCCACGTTTCTTTCAAGAATCCAACTCCCATGTATAAAACAGCTTCGAACGTCTGATTACTTTGCAAGTTAGTTAATGTGTTAAATACTGGACATTAAGCATGTAAGCGAGAAAAAGTTCAGAAAAGGTTTGAAATTATGTCCAAAGCTTGTTGTAAGGTGCCAAGTGCTTCTGTTCTCAACTACTGGAAAATGAATTAAGTTCGGGAGTTTGAACGCCGTCAGTTACGGAACCTCAAGACGAAAACATGGTTTCGAACTGTAATACTTGGTTACTGTACTAAACGTTTTACATGAGATTATACCTCCTAATGAGAGGAACAGAGCAGCATTTTAAATTTTTAAGGTCAGTCAATAACTAAGCGGAAATGCTGAAAATAATTTTTTATGGCCCTGGTAACGGTTAGACAGGCAGCCTACCACTGGTACCGGATTCCAGGATTGTCGTTTAATAATAGAGATATGAAAAGAAGGAATTTGGAGGTTGCGAATACCGCTGCCACCGTCCGAATCGGACACGAATTCCATGTGGAAGAAAACATGCAGACTGACAATATAAATTCTACAGTCTGTGTCAATAACGACTTGCCTCGCTGAGAATAAGAAATCAGAGAAGAATTTGAAAACGACAGAGGCGGCATGAACGGGTGGGAGGGTAAATACAATCGTTACGAAATTGTCTGTAATTGCCAGCGCACTGACGCTAAAGAAAAATGATTCAAATGGCTCTGAGCACTATGGGACTTAACATCTATGGTCATCAGTCCCCTAGAACTTAGAACTATTTAAACCTAACTAACCTACGGACATCACACACATCCATGCCCGAGGCAGGATTCGAACCTGCGACCGTAGCGGTCGCGCGGTTCCAGACTGAAGCGCCTGAACCGCTCGGCCACTCCGGCCAGCGACGCTAAAGAATTGGAGGCCTAGGAAAACTACAGAGTCGGGTACCAACTGCTTACGAAGATCAAAATATACAAATAATGAAACTATTCAAGTACTGAAGTGTCATGGAATACTCGTTACTCGGTAACGAAAACAGACGATATGTTGCAGTCCTAGTAATAAACTCGCTGTCGAGGAGACGTTAAGCTTTCGTCTTAGTATAAGTCGGCTGCAATTTTCACTGACAACTGATGCATCACCATATCTCTCCTACATTTCTAATAGAAAGAGTTTTCCTCAACCTTATTTTTTCGGTTTCCAAGTTGTGTCTCTTTCTGTAATAAGTCCACTGACTTAGTTCAGAACTTCGTTCAGTACGAATTAGTTTCAAAAAAATGGTTCAAATGGCTCTGAGCACCATGTGACTTAACGTCTGAGGTCATCAGTCCCCTAGAACTTAGAACTCTGGCTCTGATCACTATGGGACTTAACATCTATGGTCATCAGTCCCCTAGTACTTAGAACTGCTTAAACCTAACTAACCTAAGGACATCACACACATGCATGCCCGAGGCAGGATTCGAACCTGCGACCGTAGCGGTCGCGCGGTTCCAGACTTAAGCGCCTAGAGCCGCTCGGCCACAACGGCCGACCCACTTACTTTGTAACAGCCATTTTGGAAGTACAACGCAATCGATAGTTGAGTTCTCTCACGATAAAAATGTACAGGGTGATTCAAAAAACGTTTGTAAACTGACGTGGCACATCGCTTATACAACAAGGATAAGTAATCTAATAGGAGTCCGCAGCTCGTGGTCGTGCGGTAGCGTTCTCGCTTCCCACGCCCGGGTTCCCGGGTTCGATTCCCGGCGGGGTCAGGGATTTTCTCTGCCTCGTGATGACTGGGTGTTGTGTGATGTCCTTAGGTTAGTTAGGTTTACGTAGTTCTAAGTTCTAGGGGACTGATGACCATAGATGTTAGGTCCCATAGCGCTCAGAGCCATTTGAACCATTTTAATCTAATAGGAACCAGGGGTGGCAAACGCTACGAGAAGGCGCTACGGTTACAAGAGAGCGTTGCTATACAAACACCGAGTGAAGTGGCGCAGTGGTTAGACACTGGACTCGCATTCGGGAGGACGACGGTTCAATCCCGCGTCCGGCCATCCTGATTTAGGTTTTCCGTGATTTCCCTAGATCACTTCAGGCAAATGCCAGGATGGTTCCTTTCAAAGGGCACGGCCGCTTCCTTCCCCGTCCTTCCCTAATGCGATGAGACCGATGACCTCGCTGTCTGGTCTCTTTCCCCAAAACAACCCAATTGCTATATAAACACGGGTGGAGCCCACAGAGACCGTCACTATTCATGTCGTGGAAAAGCTAGGAGTAACATGTGGCTAGCAACATATAACGAGAAATGGCTGAGACGCATTTGATTTACGGCTCGCAAACTGCAATGGACGAGAAGCCGTGCGATTGTATCGTGCGAAATATCCCGATAGAACGGTGCCGAGCCGCACATTATTCGCCACCCTGCATCGCCGAACGTGCGAAACCGGTTGGTTCCATGTGCACAAATTGAACGCTTGTCGGCAAAGAATAACACGACAGGTGCGGCCGAAAAAGCGTTCTCGAAAGGATGCGGCGTACATTGTCAACAAGTACACGAGGTGTATCCCGCACCACTATTCCCCAACCCTCTGTCTGACGCATTTTACACGACGAAGTACTGCATCCGTTTCATTTCCAACGGGTCCAGGTATTGCAACTGGGGGACAACAAGAAGCCCAGGGGATTTGCGCGGTGGTTTTTGCAGGAATCCGCTGCAGGCCGAAACTTCATAGCGGGTGTCCACTTCTCCGATGAGGCTGCTTTCTCACTCGAGGGTGTGAGAAATGCTCACAGCCTGCATACGTGGGTGGATGTGAACCCACATGCTACACGTACGCATGCCTCACAACACAAATACACAGTTGATGTGTTGGCTGGCATCGTTGGAAACTGCTTAATTGGGCCGTACATTCTCCCGGACCGATTTGATGGTCGTAAGAGTCTCGTATCCTGCGAGAGGCTCTGCAGGACATGCCAAATGGTGTTCCCATGCCTTTTCGTCGCCGTATTAGACGTCAGCATGACGGAGTCCCCGCGCATTTCTCTGACAAATGAGGGCACATTTGCAGGCAACTTTTCTCGACCGCTGGATTTTTACGGTTGGCGAGTCGCGTGGTCATCACTATCATTCGATATGTTCCCAACCGATTTTTTCCTGTGGGGATATCTGAAGTGCCTTGTGTATGAAACACCTGTTACATCGCCGGAGGCCCTAGTGAGGATGATTGTTGCGGCAACAGGGTGTATATGAGATACACCAGGTATCTTTGAGAGGTGCGCCGTTCAACACAGCGTAGATGTCAGGGGTGTCTCGATCCATCTGAACAAAACTTTGAGCGACTCCTGTAGGGTGTGTCCATATGTAGCATTTGACTAAATAACTGCAACGCCATTTAATAGCCCTGGATGACCTTTGCAACACCGGTTCCTATGTCATTACTGATCTTCGTTGTATGCCCGATGTGGCTTGTCAGTTTGTAAACTTTCTTTTTTTTAATTGCCCTATAGTAAGAAATTGAAACTACTCTCATAAACCTTTCATCTGGGTTAGCATTCGCTGATAACTATGACACGCTCTGCAAATTGTCGCAATTTCTTCAACCGACTAACACTGGCAGATTACATTACGTTCAGGCCTTCTCTAGCTAAAGAGTGTCAAGCATCACTCTGCAGTGGAATAAACATTGTTCCCCTCCACGACGCTGATCACATCATTTCCATCACATTACTTTCATTTCCTAGAGACAGCATTCTGTATTATAATTCAAAGGCCGATGTATTTCTTTGGTCTTAATAGCTAAATTTTTTGGCCGTATTGATGCGCGTAATGTGAAGTAAAGTGACAAAAGTGTCACATTCAAGCCTGGTCCGTGTAACTCTTAGTGCTGTCTATTCTTGCTTCAGAAAATGGCTTTAGACTTTTTCATCCAGTTTGTCAACAGAAATACTGTTCTCTGTATATTCTCTCATATTACATAATAAAATGTGCGTCTAGCTCCAAGCATCCTTTCGTCCGACATTTTGAGCAAGATTAGCTGCACAAGAACTATGCCACTTGTTCTCAAAATATCACTATGTTTGGTCATTAATAATATGTCATTCGAATCTGTAGCCAAGGCAGCAGCGTGAGCCTATGCGCTGGCGCCCCACTGAGAAGTAAGCCGGTTTGACTTCTGGTGGTGGATAAAATTTTCACTGTCAGTATTTTGATGGGAAGGAGAGCAGAGGTGGCGGCGTAAAGCTGCTGATCACAAGTCTTTGCGCCAATGTCGTGGATTAAATTCCAGACCTCTCCGCAGTGTCCCATGAAGCGAAGGTATGTGACGCTCTTGACGGTGATCTTTCTGTCAAATGGGGGTGTTAAGCTTGACGGGTTCTGTGGTGTTAATCGACAGGAGTAGCCTATATGCCGACACCGCGTTTCACTTTCTCCCCTCTCTGACCATCATCATCATCATCATCATCATCATCATCATCATCATCATCACCATAATCATTATTATTATCATCACACAACATAAACATAGCACTACAGTATACATGCTTCCATTACACTCACCATTACTGTACAAATACACACATCACCAAACTCTCAAATATCTGTACGGAAAAGGGGCCAATAGGCGCTGAGGAAAAACACTCTTTACGATAGGTGGCTGAACCTATCCTGTGGGATGTTCCAGCCTATATTGCCATACGATATTTACATATAAAATATTATATTTGTGCCCCTGGGAACTGTGATAGGACCGCTGCTGTTCTATTTATACATAGATGGTTTGACGGACAGAGTGAGCAGCAACCTGCGGTTGTTTGCTGATGATGCTGTGGTGTACGGTAAGCTGTCGAAGCTGAGTTACACTAGGAAGATACAAGACGACTTAGACAAAATTTCCAGTTGGTGCGATGAATGGCAGCTAGTCCGAAACGTGGAAAAATGTAAGTTAATGCGGATGAGTAGGAGGACCAAACATGTAATGGTCGGATGCAGTGTCCTGCTTGACACAGTCAAGTCGTTTAAATACTTGGGCGTAGCGTTGCAAAGCGGTATGACTTGGAACGAGCATGTGGGAACTGTGAGAAGGAAGGCAAATGGTCGATTTCGGTTTTCTGGGAGAATTTGAGGACAGTGTTTCATCTGTAAAGGTGGCCGCATATAGGATATTAGTCCACCCTATTCTTGAGTAATGTTCGAATGTTTGGGATCCGTACCAGCTCGGATTAAAGGAAGACATCGAAGCAATTCAGAGGCGGGCTGCCAGATTTCTTACCAGTAGGTTCGAACACAAATGGGAATCCCTGGAGGGAAGGCGACGTTCTTTTCGAGAAACACTATTGAGAAAATTTAGAGAATTGGCATTTGAAACAGACTGCCATCGATTCTGCTGCCACCAGCATACACTGTGCGTAAGGACCACGAAGATATGAGAAATTAGGGCTCATACGGAGTCACAGAGACAGTCGTTCTTCCCTCGCTCTATTTGCGAGTGGAACAGGAAAGGAAATGACAAGTAGTGGTACGAGGTACCCTCCGCCACGCACCGTACAGTGACTTGTAGAGTATGTAGGTAGCTGTAGATGTGCGTCAGTAATAAAATATTGTTCGATCAGGGAAAGCAATCAAACAAATGATTTGTATTTAACTTTTTTCATTTTATTAAGTTTTAACTTTTGCTTATGTGTTCAGTACTTTCGTTCAGGGACGTAAAGTGCCAACACTGAAAGGTTTCGGACACTCGCTAAATTTGTCGTAAATTTACTGGAAGTTTTCAGATATAAACAGGGCGCAAGAAAAATTCCAGTTTCGTTAGTTATTTTCTTCCTGAAGGACAATAAAAATTAAATAACTTCTTTGCTCTTTGTTAATAGTAATACGGGCATGTTTCGTAGTTTTGCAGTTACCGTGGAAAAAGTACTAAAAGAGGTAAAATTGTGAGTGAAAGGATCTGTAGTGATGTTTCTTGAAACCGTTGTTGGCATACGTGCCTTTCACTTCTATTTTGAGGTACCAGCGTTTGATAGTTAATGAGTGCTTTGCATCGATGAACAGCTACTGTTGTTATTTATTGCTACTTCGATTTGTGTAAAGTGTCGCTTTTTATTGTTGGTGATGTCTGAAAAAAAGTAACTGATAAGAATCAACATTAAAGACTGACAAGTTAGTTTGAAATAAACTATCTCATCCGATTAGCAGAGCGTCCAGTATCTTCCTCTGAGGCGTAATATATCTCCTCTTGTAGTTCCAGTTTTGCAGTTGCCAGGCAACGTCAACCGCAAACAATGCTGAGAGCCGATTTTTCTTCTCGTCTTTTTACTGGTTGCCTGAGGTTTCAAGCTCTTAAAAAGTCTTAATTAAACTTCAGATGCAATTTTTAATTTGTTCCCATCAAGGAGTAATTCACATAGCTATCTTCGCCGCATATTTTATCAATTTAATCAGTTCAAGAGCCTTAGGATTGTCAGAAATATCGAGGCTATTCGTTATTTAGCAAGAGCCCTTTTTAAAATTTGTAACGTGTCACATATTCCCGGTCTAACGGCTCCGCTTCTACACTTCCGATTTAAAAACTGAGAAAGATGATGGGGTACTGGTGTAATCAAATATTGTTCGAACATCGTGACACATGTATTTCATGGTTGCCCTAGAGTCTAGGGCTTAACAACTGGCCGGTTTTGAGCGCGAGTAGTCGCGTCTGCTCAGGCACGTGCTCGCGAGCAGGTGCAAGGTCGCGGAGTAGGGAGGGAGGGGAAATGCGCGCGCACGTATGAATAGGACCGCAGCGTGCCTATTGAATTCGCGCCGACTGTGTAACGTTAAAAGTACTACGATCAGCTCTAACAGTCACTTCGCTGGTTAAGAATCATGTCAAGTCACCGTCGTGTAACCCCAACCATGCTTTCGCAGTTCAACCCCCATTGGGAGGAACTGTATCTGTTCACAGAAAAAGATGGTGTTGCAAAATGTTTAGTATGTCACAAAACGCTGAATTCTTTTAGGAAATTTAATTTGCAGCGACATTATATGTCGTACCACGCGAAAGACTACGGAAGTGGAAAATGTGATGGACCAGATCGTGCACAGGAAGTTATTAAACTTAAAAGGAAGCTATCCGAAGATGATTTGGATGACGAAGAAAAATCAACTGAGGCAGCTCTCAGAGTGAGCTACAAAATTGCTTTGTTTTTAGCAAAATCCCTGCGCCCCTTCACTGATGGCGATTTAATAAAAGATGTTTGGTAGTTGCAGCGGAACATTTGTGTCCATCTCAAGTTGAACAGTTTCGGATTGTGCCATTATCCGACATGACCATTATGTGTCGCATACAGGACATGGCAGACGACGTCCAGAGCCAGCTTGCAAATATCTATAAAGATTTTATGGCGTATTCTCTAGCTCTGGACGAAAGTGTTGATATCACTGGAACAGCGCAGCTTTCCATATTTATTAGAGGTGTTAATAGAGATCTTCAGGTGAGGAAGGAGCTCCTCGATGTAGTAGCCAAGAAGAACACTACAACCGGAGGTGATATTTTAAGTAGTGTTGAAGAAAGTGTTGAAAATATAGGATTGTCGTGGAATTCTTTAGTTTCAGTGTCTACAGACGGTGCACCAGCGATGACAGGGAAAAAATTAGGTTTCGTTGCGCTGTTGAAGGAGAAAATGCAAAAACTGACCGTGCCGAATGAAATAAGGGGCGTTCACTGTGTGATCCACCAGGAAAACTTATGTGCAAAGAGTATCGCTCTAAAAAATGTGGTGAGTGTTGTTGTTCGTACAACCAATTATATAAGGAAGCATGGGCTACAACACAGACAATTTAAAAGCTATCTTGAGGTTGTAGAAAGCCAGTATGGTAGCCTGCCTTATTACAGCGAGGTCCGCTGGCTTAGTCGTGGCGAATTATTAAATCGAATTTTTGCCTATTAGATGAGATAAATATGTTCATGGAAATAAATAACATGTGTGTTCCTGAATTGAAAGAGCCTTAATGGAAATGTGATCTCGCGTTCTTAGCAGATTTAACTAGCCATCTGAATGCTTTGAACATTTCACTAGATCTGCTATTTACTCATTTCATAGATCGAATACGAGCTTTTAAAATGAAATTGACACTTTGGGTGAGTCAGCTGGAAACAGGAAATCCAGCTCATTTTCCTAAATTATCATCCATGCAAGATGTTCACAAAGACTGTGAATGTTATTCATATAGTTTAGTTGCCCTTAAGGAAGAATTTGATCAACGCTTTCAAGATCTGACAGCACTAGACAGTGATTCTCATCTGTTCTCCTCTCCATATTCAGCAAATATTGAAGAGATTCGTCCTGAGCTGCAACTAGAAATTATTGACCTGCAGTGTGACAGAGAATACAGAGACAAATTTCAGAACAAGAAAAACATTTTGGAATTTTACAGACACTTCCCTCAGGATAGATTTCCTCATTTGCACAAACTGGCGGCTACAATAATATCAATGTTCGGTTCCATGTATGTTTGTGAATAACTGTTCTTTGCAATGAAATGTAACAAGACGTGCCTGAGAAATGCATTGTCTGATCGAAATTTAAACTGCACGCTGCGCCTACGATGCACAAGAACAATTACTCCGAACACAGACGCAATTGTAAAGGGCAAAAAGTACAAGATAACAGAGAATCTCACACTTCAGTGACACCTTATATTGTGTAACAGTTCACAAATTAATACGAATGTAGAGGCATACACTAAGCTAATAAAATTATGTGGCACGTGTACATTCTCCTTTATTTGTTTCATTTGTCACAGTAATAATTCGTGAGTGATATCCCTGCAGGTGGCCGCGGATTTACATTGACTGGCGGCAGCTGTTGTGTGCCCCACGTGACTCTTCCCACTGTCCGCTCTGGTCCGGTAGTGGGGGTAGCGTTTTTTTTGTTTTTTTTTTTTATTTTTGTTTTTTTTGTTTTGGTTTTAGGGCGCAAAACTGCTATGGTCATTAGCGCCGGATGGGGGGTAGCGTGCTCGCGCTGCTCCGTGCTCGCGCCTTGCTGCTCACAGCTTGCTCCGCGAGCATGTATGTTGCGAAGCCCTGCCCTAGACGGAAGTGTGTGAATCAGCCTTTGAACCAGGGAGCGATCATTTTCTTTTATTTTCTTTGTATAAGTGATCAATCACTTCGTCACCGTTCATACTGTTAGTTACTGGCTGTCAACGTCCCAGGCAAGATCACCTGATAAAAAAAAATTGTTTACATACGTGTCTGAGATAGGGAACGCAACGGGAAATTCTATTGCGTGATAACGATTGCTGATTGTAACACGAACTTCACTGGTGTTACGTGCTCCACTCCTTTTCATAACAGAAAAATAGTTGTCTGACATTGTCTCGTACCTTTCCAGACTAAGTTACCTGCGCAACGCAATTTATTTTTCTTTTGGTTTGTTTGTGACTTAACAGACCATATAATTACACGGTATTTTTACAATTCTTATTTTATCAGATTCCACATACTGCGATTCATATTTACAACGCCAAGTGGCCAAGCGGTTCTAGGCGCTACAGTCTGGAACCGCGCGACCGCTACGGTCGCAGGTTCGAATCCTGCCTCGGACATGGATATGTGTGATGTCCTTAGGTTAGTTATGTTTAAGTAGTTCTAAGTCTAGGGGACTGATGACCTCAGATGTTAAGTCCCGTAGTGCTCAGAGCCATTTGAACCATTTGAACCGAAATCGAGTTGCTGGGTTATGCTTGTTGCTGCCCTTTGTTCAGTTGCGAACTGCGGCCATCAGCGGCGGCGGCTTAGAAGCGGGAGATCAAAGCGGCTCGCCGCGGGCAGCGTGCCACGCACACCGGCCCAATCTACGCACTACAGCTGAACGCTGCGCACATTTGTCTAGTTTAACAAGCCACCGAGAAACGGGTTTGCTCCGTGGTTGCTATCTCACCTGCTCCAAATGATCCAGGTGACAAATTAAATGGCTCATGACAGTCTTCACCTCTAAGATCAAACATCACCTGCAAGATAAAATATGGTATGCCAGAAATGATTGGTAGCGGACCAAATTTACAAGTAGATACAAGACCACTGCATTTCACGCCGCCTATTATAATGCGTCACGTACTTTGTTTGTATGAGGACTATTCGGAAAGTAAGGTCCGATCGGAAACGCATTGGAAACCACAGTGAATATCCGAAGAATCTCTGCACAGTTGTGTTGAGCAGTGTCTCTAGCACGGCCGTCGATCGCGTCAAATCGCTCTTTTCAGTTCTGAGCGCACAGTGAGCACATCAAGATGCCTAGAAAATAGTGTCTTCCGTAAGTAGGAAGTCCTGGTGAGAGATTTCGCCTGAGTCGTGCAGTCCACATAGCTAAAGTGTTACGGGTGTCCTTCGTTTTGACAATTCTCGGACGCACTGTCCACGATCAATGAAGATGATCCTGTAGCGTTTTCAATGGGAAGTGTTTGATCACCCACAGTACAGTCCGTAATTGGGCCCCAAAGGGTTTCATCTTTGTTCACATAAACCGCTGGCTATGAAGCCAACATTTTGGCACAGACAAAGAGATGTAGACCAGCGCAGAGAATTACCACAAAGGACGGGTGGCTACCTTCTATGACGGGGTACTGGAAAGCTGATACAACGCTACGGCAAATGTCTAAGCCGGAGCGGCGACTACATAAAGGTGTAGCAGCAAGGTGTAGCTAATTGTTAAAAACAAAATATTTTTTATCTTCACAGTGGCTTCCATTTCGCAAAAGGTCGGACCCTACTTTCCGAACAGCCCTTGTACGTACTTGCGGCACGTCCGGCTCTGTAGCTGAGGGCTGCCGGCACGGTAGCTCGGCGTGTTCGGTCTGGGGAATGGCCACCCATATTAATAACAAAACTGAGTGAAGTTCTCATCGATGGAATCTGTGAGGTGTCTCGCGACGTCCGCACAGAGCTGATGAAGATAAACGACGAAGACACAGACACAAGGAAAGAAACAAGAAGAAAAAAAGAGAAAATGCTCCGCGTGGCTGACTGCCATGCTTTTGTCCTGGGTTCAATTCCTGGTGGGAGGGCTCACTGCCAGTGATGTCAACTGAAGAGTTACTTGAATGAGAAGTAGCGGCTCCAAGATCTGCAATGGCGACAACATGCGACGCAGAAGGGCTTAAATTATTAAACAAAAGATGGCTCTCGTGTTCTCTGGGGACGATTATACTTCTACGCGCCTATTTAGTGCGCTTTTAACTTAAAATAAATTGGGCCCTGATGTAATTAATCAGTCTGACAACAGGTTACTGGCTGTACAATGGTGCAATTTACGTAAAATAACGAGTCGCAACTATTCTACTGTGTTGAAAAACTGAAACACAAAGACCGCCATATGAGATCACAATGAAATTTATTCCACCGATTACGGACACGACCTACACAAACAATTAGCATCACAGATCTCTACATGTAATGTGACTGTGGAAATCCAGTACGGCGTAGCGCCACCACGTGCTGCAAACAGAACCCCTAGACATCTTGGAATGGAATCAAAGAGCACCTGAATATGCTGCTGGGGAATATTCTGCCATGCAATTTGTAAGCGCGTTCACAAAGCGTCAACTGTGGCTGCAGAAGGACCTGAATGAACAAGTTACCGACCGACCATACCACAGACATGTTCGATGGGGGCACGTCAGGCGAACATGCAGACCAGGGTAGCTTCAGTGCCCGTAGTTCTTCGCAGAAGGATTGCACATTCTTCGCCGCATGTGGCCGGGCGTTGTCTTGCTGAAATAAGGCGTCTGGAACGACTTGCAGGAGAGGCAGTGCCTCTGGCTGTAAAACCTCCCTGATGTAGCAGTAGCTGTTTATTTTGCCGTCAAGATCTAGGAGGCGATATCACGTGTTACAGGCAATGGCGCCCCAAACCCTCAGACTTGGTGTTTGTGCGGAATGCTGTTTCAAACGCAGTTTGCCCGACTGAGTTCTCACGACATGGTCGAACGCGTATGCAGCCATCACTGTAGGAGAAAATGAAGCGGGACCGTCGGGAGAACTCAATAGTTTTCCTCTCGGCACGGCAGTATCAGAGTTCAAGTGCCCATTGCGGTCTGCGGCATTGGTGGGTTTTGGTCAATAGAAGCCGAGTCAATGGCATGTGTGCCATCAGTCCAGCCGCAGAAGACGGCATCGAACCGATGATGTGGAATGTCCACATCCATTGCAGTGCTCCAAAGTGGCACCAACACTGTCAACGCAGCTGTTCTGTCCGTTACGGGCAAGCGGGCAACAAGGCACTCATCTCACGCAGTGTCGTTACCACCCTGTCGGCGCTGTGTACGACCCTCCTCTCTCCATTGTTTCTGTATGCGCCTCACTGTCGAAGCAGAAGCAGCGTGCCCTGTGCGGGCCGCAGTGTCACGGAACAACAGATCTGTCTCCCGGAGACCAATCCTTGTGCCCTGTTCGAAAGCACTCGCATGCCGATATTCAACCTGTGATGTCGAATAATGGTTCAAATGGCTCTGAGCACTATGGTACTTAACATATGAGGTCATCAGTTCCCTAGAACTTAAAACTACTTAAACCTAACTAACCTAAGGACATCACACACATCCATGCCCGAGGCAGGATTCGAATTTGCGATCGTAGCAGTCGCGCGGTTCCGGACTAGAGCGCCTAGAACCGCTCGGCCACGACGACCGGCACCTGTGATGTCGGTGAGGCATAGTGGCACTTGGTTACACGTTCCCACTTCGAATGAGGACTCCACACTGACTGAGCGTTGCGTAACACAGACCTGTCCGCCCAGACAAAAGGGGGCGCTGTTGTGCCTACGAGCTAGCCACTTCTGCGATGTAATTCACTTATTATACACTGCTAACCGACAGGAAGAAGATGCTGTGATATGCAAGTGATTAGCTTTTCGGAGCACTCACACAAGGTTGGCGCCGGTGGCGACACCTACAACGTGCTGACATGAGGAAAGTTTCCAACCGATTTCTCATACACAAACAGCAGTTGACCGGCGTTGCCTGGTGAAACGTTGTTGTGATGCCTTGTGTAAGGAGGAGAAAGGTCGGATTGTAGCTTATCGCGATTGCGGTTTATCGTATCGCGACACTGCTGCTCGCGTTGGTCGAGATCCAATGACTGTTAGCAGAATATGGAATCGGTGGGTTCGGGAGGTAAATACGGAACATCGTGCTGGATCCCAACGGCCTCGCATCACTAGCAGTCGCGATGACAGGCATCTTATCCGCATGGCTGTAACGGATCGTACAGCCACGTCTTGATCCCTGAGTCAAAAGATGGGGACGTTTGCAAGACAATAACCATCTGCACGAACAGTTCGACGACTTTTGCAGCAGCATGGACTATCAGCTCGGAGAACATGGCTGCGGTTACCCTTGACGCTGCATCACAGACAAGAGCGCCTGCGATGGTGTACTCAACGACGAACCTGGGTGCACGAACGGCAAAACGTCATTTTTTCGGATGAATCCAGGTTCTGTTTACAGCATCATGATGGTCGCGTGCGTGTTTGGCGACATTGCGGTGTACGCACATTGGTAGCGTGTATTCGTCATCGCCTTACTGGCGTATCACCCGGCGTGAGGGTATGGGGTGTCATTGGTTACACGTCTCGGTCACCTCTTTGTCGCATTGACGGCACTTTGAACAGTGGACGTTACATTTCAGATGTGTTACGACCCGTGGCTCTACCCTCCATTCGATCCCTGCGAAACCCTACATTTCAGCAGCATAATGCACGACCGTATGTTCAGGTCCTGTACGGGCCTTTCTGGATACAGAAAATGTTCGACTGCTGCCCTGGCCAGCACATTCTCCAGATCTCTCACCAACTGAAAATTTCTGGTCAATGGTGGCCGAGCAACTGGCTCGTCACAATACGCCAGTCACTACTCTTGATGAACTATGGTATCGTGTTGAAGCTGCATGGGCAGCTGTACCTGTACACGCCATCCAAGCTCTGTCTGACTCAATGCCCAGGCGTATCAAGGCCTTATTATGGCCAGAGGTGGTTGTTCTGGGTACTGATTTCTCAGGATCTGTGCACCCAAATTGCGTTAAAATGTAATGATATGTCAGTTCTAGTATAATATATCCGTCCAATGAATACCCGTTTATCATCTTGGTGTAGCAATTTTAATGGCCAGTAGTGTACTTCCGCTACTCTACACGTTTTCTTACCGTGGCGCGTTGCAGGCCGCTGCTTCTGAGTGTTTCGCTTTTTACAAACGGTGGGGTACCATTTTTAAATTGTAACTATTAAAATATGTTGTCCTTAGAAGTTCACACGTTAATTCGTAGGCTGGTGTAAGCAGCTACACGATTTATAATCAACTTGACCACCATGTGTTACGCGACAGATATCAGAAGGGTGGCTTATTTCCTGCCACAAATGAGGCAGCTTGTCTTAGAAATTCTCTAAGTACGTCCGACGTTACTTAAATGACACCATTCCAGGACGTTGGATTGTAAGAGGTGGAGCAGAAGATGAACTTCATCGCCGGTGGCCTCCCGGGTTTCCGGACCTCACACCCTGTGACTTATCTGTGGGGTTCCATAAAAGGTCGCGTTTTTATCTCCCTTATACGTGTCACTCTTGCAGGTCTGTGACATCGCATTGTTGAAGCTGTGAATCCGATTACGAGAGACTAGCTGCTTCATGTATGGCACGAAACAAGCCATCATTTTGATATTTATCGCTTAACATATGGTGGTCACGTTGAATGCATAAAAATTTGAACTTTTCTATTTTCAGGAACGTTGGAATTATGTTTCTATCTTTGTAGCTTGGAAGCAATAAATGTTTGAAATCTGTTTCTTCTTTCTGAACAGCCCTGTGGGTCACGTCTACATGTTTGCAGCCGTCTGCCGCTATAGGGTTCCGAATTGTAGCATGTGACTTGGCGGTGTGTAACGCAACTATTACGTTACATGAGAAACAGCGTGCTTTAATCAAGTTTCGAATTCGAAGAGTTCATCCACACATGGTGCACACTCTCCCTCAGCATGACAATTCCAGACCATACACGAGTTATGAGATATGAGCAGCAACCCGACGGTTTGGGTTCACTGTCGTTGATCATCCTCCATACAGTCCCAACCGATTTTCATCTATTTCCAAAACTTAAAGAACACCTTCGAGGGCTTCACTTTGGAAGTGATGAAGCGGTGCAAGCAGAGATGAGTTTACGACTCCATCAAGAATGTCAAACATTCTACAGTGACGGTATCAACAAACTGGTCTCTCGGTGGAAGAAATGCGTTCGTTGCCAGGGGGAGTATGTTGAGAAATAAATATGTAGACATGAAGAATAAAGACGTAGAATGTTAATGTTGTTGTTGTGGTCTACAGTCCTGAGACTGGTTTGATGCAGCTCTCCATGCTACTCTATCCTGTGCAAGCTTCTTCATCTCCCAGCACGTGCTGTAGCCTACATCCTTCTGAATCTGCTCGATGTTTCATCTCTTGGTCTCCCTCTACGAATTTTACCCTCCACGCTGCCCTCCAATACTAAATAAGTGATCCCTTGATGTCTCAGAACATGTCCTACCAACCGATCTCTACTTATAATCAAGTTGTGCCACAAACTTCTCTTCTCCGCAGTCCTATTCAGTACCTCCTCATTAGTTATGTGATGTACCCACCTAATCTTCAGCATTCTTCTGTAGCACCACATTTCGAAAGCTTCTATTCTCTTCTTGTCTAAACTATTTATCGTCCACGTTTCACTTCCATACCTACACTCCGTACAAATACTTTCAGAAACGACTTCCTGACATTTAAATCTATACTCAATGTTAACGAATTTCTCTTCTTCAGAAACGCTTTCCTTGCCATTGCCAGTCTACATTTTATATCCGCTCTACTTCGACCATCATCAATTATTTTGCTCCCCAAATAGCAAAACTCCTTTACTACTTTAAGTGCCTCATTTCCTAATCTAATTCCCTCAGCATCACCCGACTTAATTCGACTACATTCCATTATCCTTGTTTTGCTTTTGTTGATGTTCATCTTATATCCTCCTTTCAAGACACTGCCCATTCCGTTCAACTGTTCTTCCAAGTCCTTTGCCGTGTCTGACAGAATTACAATGTCATCGGCGAACCTCAAAGTTTTTATTTCTTCTCCATGGATTTTAATACCTACTCCAAATTTTTCCTTTGGTTCCTTTACTGCTTGCTCAATATAGAGATTGAATAGCTTCGGGGAGAGGCTACAACCCTGTCTCACTCCTTTCCCAATCACTGCTTCCCTTTCATATCCCTCAACTCTTATAACTGCCATCTGGTTTCTGTACAAATTGTAAATAGCCTTTCGCTCCCTGTATTTAACCCCTGCCACCTTCAGAATTTGAAAGAGAGTATTCCAGTCAACATTATCAAGTCTACAAATGCTAGAAACGTAGGTTTGCCTTTTCTTAATCTAGCTTCTGAAATAAGTCGTAGGGTCAGTATTGCCTCACGTGTTCCCATATTTCTACGGAATCCAAACTGATCTTCCCCGAGGTCGGCTTCTACCAGTTTTTCATTCGTCTGTAAAGAATTCGCGTTAGTATTTTGCAGCTGTGATTTATTAAACTGATAGTTCGGTAATTTTCACATCTGTCAA
The DNA here is from genome assembly GCF_023864345.2 of Schistocerca serialis cubense. Lineage (NCBI taxonomy): Eukaryota > Metazoa > Arthropoda > Insecta > Orthoptera > Acrididae > Schistocerca > Schistocerca serialis. The sequence continues at coordinate 792,436,485 of NC_064639.1, read as the reverse complement.
CGCCTGCTTTCTTTGGTATTGGAATTATTATATTCTTCTTGAAGTCTGAGGGTATTTCGCCTGTCTCATACATCTTGCTCACCAGATGGTAGAGGTTTGTCAGGACTGGCTCTCCCAAGGCTGTCAGTAGTTCTAATGGAATGTTGTCTACTCCCTGGGCCTTGTTTCGACTTAGGTGTTTCAGCGCTCTATCAAACTCTTCACGCAGTATCATATCTCCCATTTCATCTTCATCTACATCCTCTTTCACTTCTATAATATTGCCCTGAAGTACATCGCCCTCGTATAGACCCTCTATATACTCCTTCCACCTTTCTGCTTTTCCTTCTTTGCTTAGAACTGGGTTTCCATCTGAGCTCTTGATATTCGTACAAGTGGTTCTCTTTTCTCCAAAGGTCTCTTTAATTTTCCTGTAGGCAGTATCTATCTTACCCCTAGTGAGATAAGCCTCTACATCCTCACATTTGTCCTCTAGCCATCCCTGCTTAGCCATTTTGCACTTCCTGTCGATCTCATTTTTGAGACGTTTGAATTCCTTTTTGCCTGCTTCATTTACCGCATTTTTTTATTTTCTCCTTTCGTCAATTAAATTCAATATTTCTTCTGTAACCCAAGGATTTCTACTAGCCCTCGTGTTTTTACCTACTTGATCCTCTGCTGCCTTCACTACTTCATCCCTCAAAGCTACCCATTCTTCTTCTACTGTATTTCTTTCCCCCATTCCTGTCAATTATTCCCTTATGCTCTCCCTGAAACTTTGTACAACCTCTGGTTCTTTCAGTTTATCCATGTCCCATCTCCTTAAATTCCCACCTTTTTGCAGTTTCTTCAGTTTTAATCTACAGTTCATAACCAATAGATTGTGGTCAGAGTCCACATCTGCCCCTGGAAATGTCTTACAATTTAAAGCCTGGTTCCTAAATCTCTGTCTTACCATTATATAATCTATCTGAAACCTGTCAGTTTCTCCAGGCTTCTTCCATGTATACAATAATAACGTTTGTTTTATTTAAAAAGCTTTAAGAATTTTCACATAAAAAAGTTGGAGGCATTGCGTTTCAGCAGACTCTCGTACATTTTTCTGTACATAATGCTGTAGAAATTAGCTGTAGCTGTTTCATGTTACATACTCATTGTCATACTGCAAGAAATATAAAACGTGTATAACGCAACGATCACAAGACGGTGGAGTCAGTGGCAACAACGATAAATAAATTCCACACCGCTCGAAGTGTAGTCAAGGCCACTGTATTCAGCATCGGTATTCTCAAGTGCGATTGCAGACACAGTACGCAGTCTCTTACTGCATGTTTCTTTGTCATCCCAATATACTGTAGTTGTAAGCCAATGTTGGTTTCGAGTATACTGCATAATTGTTAACCTAAACGGGGACTAACTGATTGCGAGCACATAGGTTGCGTGCGGCACTGCAGTGAATTGTGTGTTGCCTTCTCACAGGCGACGCACCACCTGCCCCGTAACAGCATCCGTAACAAGACTTCAAAAAGTAAGTTATACATCATTAAAGCACACCAACTAATTTTTACTGAATGCTGCACTACATTTCCAAATGGCACAGATACATGACACTATTTTTCAACATAGTAACCAAGTCTGTACAAACATCGGTGGGAATGTCCTACGTTTCGTTTAATTTCTCGAAGATATAAATCTGCTCATTGGTCACGGAGCCCTTACAGAACCACTGTTTGAACGTCCTCATCGTTGGAAAATCTCTTTCCGACAGATGTTCTTCTTAGATTACCTGAATATTATGGTCTGCAAATAAACTTAACAAAAAATAAAACTGAGTGGAAAATTAGTACGAAAACAACCTGCAAAACTAAATAATTTACTGGTGAATTGCCCATTGTCCATCACTACAGAACCAACAAGATTAACTTACATTTTACATTTATATTTGAAAATTATTGTATCATTGACAATAGTGCATGCAGAAAACAGAATATGTGTGGCAGAACCGAGATGTTTACGACTCTCGCTGTAGAGGATTTAACTCTACTGTGAGCATGTAATAATTACTAGGTACATTTATAAACAAAGACACTAACAAGTGCACTGAAATTTGCCACTGCGTATTTCTACCCTAATAATGTCATCACTCGGAGACAAACATATTTCATTAAATTTTATTCTTTTTTTACATGTCATACATGATCTGCAGTAAAATGTAGAAATGTGCGTCATCTCCCATCATGGCTTAAAAAGTGGCTCTGAGCACTATGGGACTTAACTGCTGAGGTCATCAGTCCCCTAGACTTAGAACTACTTAAACATAACTAACCTAAGGACATTACACACATCCATGCCCGAGGCAGGATTCGAACCTGCGACCGTAGCGGTCGCGCGGTTCCAGACTGAAGCGCTTAGAACCGCTCGGCCACTCAGGCCGGCATCATGGCTTACTTCACTATGTTTAGCAGATATTGATCTCAAGAACTTTCGCACATTTGAAATTCAGGGCTTAAGTTCATTATTTGAAAGCAGTAACACACCGTAACAGATGAAACTTCCATGCATATTACAACCGTATGCTAGACCGAGACTTAAAACTATACGCTTTCCTTTCACGGGAAGTGTTCTTACCTACTGACGTATGTAGACATGACTCATGGCTCCCCCCTGCCTCCAACAGCTTACAATTTTGACCTGCCTCTTTACTACTTACCAAACTTTTCACAGAAGCTCTCCCGCTTTCTTTGTTGAACTAATACTCTTCTGTGAAAGGTTATTACCTAGAAAATTGTTTGAAGGCCAAATATTTTCCTCGGCAGCGGAGTGTGTGCTGTTTCGAAGCTTTCCGGAAGACAAAACTGTCTGCTGGATCGGGACTCGAACCAGAGACTCGGGACCCCACTTCACAGCTAAAATAGTATTCGAGTAAGAGAACTACATTATAATTCACTCAGACATGTCGATGTTATTCTGCCACAGAGATTTTGCCTTTTATATATAGCTTAAAGCTAAATTTTTAGTAATACCAGGGTGTCCACAAGAACTCCCATATCGACGTCACTCCAATAAACAATGTATGAAACCTTGACCAACTAACTGCACTTACATATGATTGACAAGGGATTTCAGATCGATTTCGTATTTCTGGATTTCCAGAAGGCTTTTGACACTGTACCAAACAAGCGGCTTGTAGTGAACTTGCGTGCTTATGGAATATCGTCTCAGTTATGTGACTGGATTTGTGACTTCCTTTCAGAGAGGTCACAGTTCGTAGTAATTGACGGAAAGTCATCGAGTAAAACACAAGTGATTTCTGGGGTTCCCCAAGGTAGTGTTATAGGCCCTTTGCTGTTCCTTATCTATATAAACGATTTGAGAGGCAATATGAACAGCGGTCTTAGGTTGTTTGCAGATGACGCTGTTGTTTATCGACTAATAAAGTCATCAGAAGATCAAAACAAAACGATTTAGAAAAGATATCTGAATGGTGCGAAAATTGGCAGTTGACCCTAAATAACGAAAAGTGTGAGGTCATCCACATGAGTGCTAAAAGGAATTCGTTAAACTTCGGTTATACGATAAATCAGTCTAATCTAAAGACCGTAAATTCAACTAAATACCTAGGTATTACAATTAAGAACACCTTAATCTGGAAGGAACGCATAGAAAATGTTGTGGGGAAGGCTAACCAAAGACTGCGTTTTATTGGCAGTAACAGCTTTACTAAGGAGACTGCTTACTCCTCTTTTAGAATACTGCTGCGCGGTATGAGATCCTTACCAGATAGGACTGACAGAGTACACCGAAAAAGTTCAAAGAAGGGCAGCACGTTTTGTATTACCCCGAAATACGGGAGAGAGCGTCACTGAAATTATAGAGGATTTAGGCTGGACCTCATTAAAAGAAAGGCGTTTTTCGTTGCGACATTATCTTCGCACGAAATTGCAATCACCAATTTCTCCTCCGTTTGCGAAAATATTGTGTTGACACCGACTTAAATAGGGAGAAACGATCACCATGATAAAATAAGAGAAATCAGAGCCCGTACGGAAAGTTATAGGTGTTCATTCTTTCCACGCGCTATAAGAGATTGGAATAATAGAGAATTGTGAAGGTGGTTCGACGAACCATCTGCCAGGCACTTAAATCTGATTTGCAGAGTATCAAAAATGGTTCAAATGGCTCTGAGCACTATGGGACTTAACTTCTGAGGTCATCAGTCCCCTAGAACCTAGAACTAATTAAACCTAACTAACCTAAGGACATCCCACACATCCATGCCCGAGGCAGGATTCGAACCTGCGACCGAAGCGGTCGCGCAGTTTCAGACTGTAGCGCCTAGAACCGCTCGGCCACTCCGGCCGGCTGCAGAGTATCCATGTAGATGTAGGTGCAATTGTGTGAATTCTTGGCGGACGTCGAAATGCACTGCTGTGCGATTAATACTTCCAACACAACGTGGCACAGATGTCAAACTAGCACGAAGTGGATGTGCAAATGATCAACCTTTCAATGTAACAACATATGAGGCTCAAAACGGTTCAGAGTAATGCCATCTAAGTTATATATATTTATATACGTTATTCGCTATCCCTCCTATTGTTACAATTTCAATGGCCTACAATGTATTTCGTTCGCCGGTTTCCCATTAAATACCTCCAGGGAATATGAGCAGATTGATCTTTCATCAATCAGTCTCTTAAATTTCCTCTGGTAATAGGGCGTCGTCTTCCAGAGGCCGCAGAAGCCGATTGATTGCCGTTAGGATTTCGCTAAGTATGGGGACATCGGCTGCTTCAACTGAGTTTGAATTGTTTCACAGTCGCATCTAATTTCATTCATTTACTCCGTTCACGAATGAAAACAATAATTTTTAAGATTTAACAAATCCAAGTCATCTTCCCGATCTAATGTTCATTAAGAATTCTTTCCATCAGCTCCCACGCTGTCTTTTAACGACATCGATATGTAAGTAAGAAATATTATTAAAAAATCTACATGTACTTCACTTAAAGGCAGCAAAAATTAAGTTATAACTGAAGTGAAGTAGTACCGTTTTTCCAGAATGATAAAAGATTCATGTTAGCAGTAACTTTAAAGAAGGGAATGCTAATGAAGATAAGACATTACATTTAGTCATAACACGTTTACTCCACTTACAATATCTTCTATCTTTTGTTATTAGAAGGTGTATGAAGTCGGTATGACTATTTCAGTCCTTATTCTAGACACTTCAAAGTGTTTGTAGTTCGCATTGCCCATTCACCTCATTGTAAATCTCTTTTGCAATTTTTTGTGTTGGAAGTGTTATGTTGTACTGAAACAATGTATATAAAAATGCTGAAAAATGACAACCCATCTGGGACGTAGTGATTGGTGTTCTACACTTCGTTGCACCCTACTAGATTTTTTTAAATTTGTTGTATTAAGATAGAAAATACCAAAAGTGGTATTGTAATACTGCATTTGCTATACGACAAAAATAAAAAAAAACTAATTTTACGACACGCCGTACGGTAGGCATTAAGGGAACAGATCATATAATGCTTGTTTGATAGGTGCTGCATAAAGGGCAGCGCCTGTGCACACTGCGGAGACTGGTTCATCCTGCGTCAGTTTGTCACCAAGCGGGGACGCTCTAGTGTTTGTCACTGTGTGGAGTGGACAGGAAACGAAGCGCTGTTCTTGGGAGGTAAGGGCAGATATGCTCTATACGTACGGGGCGGCAGATGGAAATGCTCACGCAGCAGAACGTTTGTATGTTCGGCGGTGTCCGAATCGTCAAGCGCCAGATCAACGTACATTTACTACCATCCACAAGTCCCTACGAGAGATAGGTTCACTTGAGGTACGTTTTCCAAGCGCACTTTCTCGTCATATCACATGTGCATTTAAGGACTACTTTGAAACCCGGTGTATTCATTGTGAGTTACGGGTGCGAAGACCTGACAGACGCATTCGTCAAAGCACAATGCGTACACCAGAGCTTGAAGAGGAGGTGTTTGCACTGCTGGAAAAACAACCTGTACAAGCTCGCAACCTGTTGCACGGGAAATTGGTGTATGCCATTCCACAATTTGGCGTGTGTGACATGAAGATGATTTACAACCCTACCGCCTTCAAAAAGTTAACGCGTTTAACCCAGACGATTTTCTATGTCATATTGAAACTTCCAGCGGTTTCTGCAAAGGTATGTCATTTAACCGGACTTTCCGAACCGTGTACTTTTTATGGATGAGACATCCTTTGCAGAAAAGGGTATGTTCAACAGCCACAATCAACACGTATGGGAATGGGAAAATCAGCACGGCGCCTTTGCTGGTGGTCACCAAGGTAGCTTCGCCGTCAACATCCCAAATCTAATAGACAAACATAACATGAAGATTTACTAAATGAACTACAATATATGACTGAGCAATTGACAATACACAAAGCAAGAGCGAAGTAAACTATAACGGGCAGTCAAATGAAAACGAGACAGATGGATAACAAAATTACTAAACTGTTCAGTATTTCATAAGCAGTCGCCATAACCGTTGATACATTTATCCCATTGTAAGACAAGACAGTCAATAGCGTCATAGAAATAAGTTTGTGATTGCCATTGGAACCATTATTGTACCCAGTAGTGGACCTCTTCGTAGGAAGCAAACCGACGGCCGCAAATGATATTCTGCAGGGATCCAAAATTTGGGAAACCGCATGGAGAGAGTTCGGCACCATATGGAGGGTGTATAAGGGCTTCCCAGGAAAACTTCTGCAGCGTACCCGAAACATTCCTGGGAATATGTAGACTGGCCCAAATTGCAGAAGTTTCGCTGGGAAGCCCTGATACATCCTTCATATAGCCTCGATCTCTCTCCAAGTAATGCCCATACTTTTGGAGTCCTGAAGAAAGACATTCGTAATATGCTTCGGACGAAGAGGTGCACGCCTGGGTACAACCGTGGTTCCGTGAAAGCACTGACCATTTGCTTCACATTGGTATAAATGTATTACTTTTGAAATAATAAGTTGACCTAGTGAGGTGGCGCAGTGGTTACCACACTGGACTCGGATTTGGGAGCACGAAGGCTCAAACCCGCGTCCAGCCATCCTGATTTATGTTTCCCTAAACCGCTTCAGACAAATGCCGGAATGGTTCTCTTGAAAGGGTAAAAGGGCACGGCCGACATCCTTCCCCATCCTTCCCTGATCCGACCTCACTGCTTGGTCCCTTCCCTCAAATCAATAAGCCAACCAATAACGAGTTTACTTACTTTTTATTCACTTGTCTGCCTCTTACACGACTAAAATCTTATTCGATACGAACCCGGCACTGTAAATCAAAGAGCCTTTGGAATAAAAACAAGTAAGTCACAAAAGGAGACTGCTGCATTTTTTCAGTTCACCTTGTCGATGCGCTCAAAAGTTTCGGTAGCGTACGTCTCAAAAAAAAAAAAAAATGTGTGAAATCTTATGGGACTTAACTGCTAAGGTCATCAGTCCCTAAGCTTACACTCTACTTAACCTAAATTATGCTAAGGACAAAAACACACACCCTTGCCCGAGGGAGGACTCGAACCTCCGCCGGGACCAGCCGCACAGTCCATGACTGCAGCTCCTAAGACCGCTCGGCTAATCCCGCGCGGCAGCGTACGTCACACAACAGTTGATTGAGCATGTTATGAAAGAGACGATAATTCAACATCGAAAGCACAGTACGAGGATAATTAGTTCTATCTACGTATCAGTTTATTTAGGCCCTTCCTAGAGTGCTGGAACACAAATAATATTTCAGATCAAAAAGGTACTTTACCCAGTAGCTACGTTGGTATGTAACAATAATTTTTCAGTGTATAAGTAACCTCTTACGCAGAAAGCAAAGTCACATTTGGGAAGAGCTTTTGCGCGAGAACATTTAATCTTTGTCTTGTTGCTCGCTATTTTTTGCACTCAGAATGCTTTTTCGAGGGAATCACTGGACGATGCATTGTGAAGATATGTTACATAACAAACCGATACCGTTCTACGGACAGAACTTATTTATAACTTATTCGCACCTAACATTTAGGAAAGATTTACTAATTGTATGGTCACTTACAATAAACAGTCTTTCGTAGGACGTAATTTTAAACCGAATGTTGCTTAAAAAATTTGGAGCATAGTCGGTTTTCCAAAATACTGCTTGTAGATTTTGGATAGTTATTATCCATAATTCTGCGGGTATGGCAAAAGTAGTTACAGGCAGTTTTGTCTCACATATCCTGACACAGTCACCATATCGTTAAATTAATTCATTTCATGCAAATTGTAGGTTAAAATGTTTGATAATGGTTTAGCAATTATTTCAGATGGTTATGACGATAATTGTCATAACTTTGGGTGAATATTTGTTTGTTTCCCTGATCGCAGATATTTTTATTTGTGCATATAAATTTTCTCGAACTGCTTCTAATATAGACAGGACGAACCAGAACTGCAACGGTAAGCTTTCACAGGTCGAATGTTTTGGTGTAAGTGACTCAGCGTTTCCGACAGTTTGTTACAGAGTCATACTATAATTATGATTAATTCGGTTTCTTACCCCACTCACATTTGTTTTTGTGAAATTACCTTCACAAACTGTGAAGAAGGCTTTAATATGCAATAATCAAGACGCACAACACAGAGTTATCCAGCAACTCTCAGAAGAAATACGTAGAGCTTTATCACAATATGTTCAGTTACTTCTGTCAGTGTACAGTACAGCACGCAACAAATGCAGAGTTGTTCACTTACTGTATGTTGTTGTTGTGGTCTTCAGTCCACAGACTGGTTTGATGCAGCTCTCCATGCTACTCTATCCTGTGCAAGCTTTGGTGTATTCATCTCTTGGTCTCCCTCTACGATTTTTGCCCTCCACGCTGCCCTCAAATACTAAATTGGTGATCCCTTGATGCCTCAGAACGTGTCCTACCAACTGATCCCTTCTTCTAGTCAAGTTGTGCCACAAATATCTCTTCTCCCCAGTTCTATTCAATACCTCCTCATTAGTTATGTGATCTACCCATCTAGTCTTCAGCATTCTACTGTAGCACCACATTTCGAAAGCTTCTATTCTCTTCTTGTCTAAACCATTTATCGTCCACGTTTTACTTCCATACGTGGGTACACTCCATACAAATACTATCAGGAACGACTTTCTGACGAATCTATACGCGATGTTAACAAATTTCTCGTCTTCAGGAACGCTTTCCTTGCCACTGTCAGTCTACATTTTATATCCTCTCTACTTCGACCATCATTAGTTATTTTGCTCCCCAAATGGCAAAACTCATATACTAGTTTATGTGTCTCATTTCCTAATCTAATTCCCTCAGCATCACCCGACTTAATTCGACTACATTCCATTATCCTCGTTTTGGCTTTGGTTGGTGTTCATCTTATACCGTCCTTTCAAGACACTGTCCATTCCGTTCAGCTACTCTTCCAGGTCCTTTGCTGTCTCTGACAGAATTACAATGTCATCGGCGAACCTCAAAGTTTTATTTCCTATCCATGGATTTTAATACCTACTCTGAATTCTTCTTTTGTTTCCTTTAGTGCTTGCTCAGGTATAGTTCAGAATTTCGACCAACACGATCGCGGCAGAGCTTAGAGTGACGCACCGTGAACTGGTTTACCTTACACAAGAATCCCAAGAGTTTGGAGTACAACTTTCGCGGCTGTGATAATCGTAGCAACCAGGTCCATGTGAGAATCCACCGGAATCTCGTAAAGTGAGCCCTTCACATGAACACAGAAGAAGTATACCGTTGACTTTTGCACTGCTGTGCACTATTTTTAGTGCAACACAGATTCAAATATAACGGGGGCAAGAAGCCACCGGAGACGGTGGATCCCGTGTATAAAAATCACCCTGAAAACTATCTCTCTCTCTCTCTCTCTCTCTCTCCCTCTCCCCTTGTCCACACACACAGTGTGATTTACCAGTTACCAGTCAAGAAATGATATTTCCCCATGAAACCCGTTGCAACCAAGGATAGCTGATACTTCAGTAAACTTAATAATTAAGAAGAAATGAGTGCTTGGTTAACGGTACGCGGTGGAATATTCTGAATGAAAACGGATTAGTGGTCCGTTAAAGTCAGCGTCTCAACTTCTTCGGTCCAGCGAAGCATATTTAAGCCCGATCCCTGACTAAAATAAATTGATCTCTGTGCGCCGTCGACCGCAGGAAGCTGCTGCGCGCGCTCGTATATCGCTTGACAAGAGCCAATCCCGCCCTTAATGGTAATTGGAGTGCCCTGTGGCGGGTTTACTGCCCGCTTTCGAAGCTCCCTCCCTCCGCCGGCAGTAAAACGATTCCTGTGCTGCTCTGGCAACTCGTTAGCGACGTCTATCTGCATGTTTCGCCTCCTCTTTCTGTCACTCGACGGACAAGAAGTATCACTTCCCTCCTATGCCGTTGTGCCCCTAAGAAATTTTTTTCTGCCTCTCAGCGCGAATGGCCTTCAGATACCACGTAGGCGTACAGGAAAGAAGAGCTTGTGTTTCGAGTTTAATGTCACGTCAAAAGCTACATCTTGAGAGACTTCTGCTTTATATTCTGCCCCGTTTCGGCTTCAAGTGCCGATACACTCACTACGTCACCTCCCTCTTGTCCACTAGGCGCTACAAATCACCTGTTTGGTTTATAAGGCGTTATCCATACATTCAGATTCGTTTTTCCGTTTCTGTCTATGCTGTTGCATTGCTTCGCGCAACGGGTTAGCCTGGAGCATTGTACTGCCTGGAGCCAGCGCAGCAAAACTACATTATTGGGACATAAGTGCCGTCAATATGGCGATCACGCACTATGAAGTAAGAAGTCGTATTCAGAGTGCAAGAGTACTTATTCAGTACACCAACGCTACAAAATACGCCTGCCACCGCTTCTGGAGTCGCAGGTTCGAATCCTGCCTCGGGCATCGATGTGTTTGATGTCCTTAGGTTAGTTAGGTTTAAGTAGTTCTAAGTTCTAGGGTGCTGATGACCTCAGATGTTAAGTCTCATAGTGCTCAGAGCCATTTGAACCAACATCTGCAAGTGTGTCCCACTTCCAACTTTCTATGAGATTTGTAACGCTCTCGCGATCTAAATGTACCAGTTACGAATCTTGCCGCTCTTCTTTGGACCTTCTCAATCTCTTGAATGAGACCCAACTGGTAAGGGTCCCATACAGACGAACAATACTCTAAGACTGGACGAACTAACGTACTGTAAGCTATTTCCTTTGTTGAAGGACTGCATCGCTTCAGGATTCTACCAATAAACCGCAGTCTAGATTTCGCCTTACCCGTTACTTGTGTAATCTGATCATTCTATTTGAGATCATTTCGAATTGTAACATCCAGATACTGGATGGATGTTACCGCTCCCAAAGACTGGGCATTTATTTTGTACTGGTACATTAATGAGGATTTTCGCCTTGTTATACGCAGTAGGTTACACTTACTAATATTGAGAGATAACTACTCCCAGTCATTAAACCACGCATTTATTTTCTGCAAATCCTCACTGATTTGTTTACAAAACAATGGTTCAATTGGCTCTGAGCACTATGGGACTTAACTGCTGAGATCATCAGTCGCCTAGAACTTAGAACTAGTTAAACCTAACTAACCTAAGGACATCACACACATCCACGCCCGAGGCAGGATTCGAACCTCCTACCGTAGCGATCGTGCGGTTCCAGACTGTAGCGTCTAGAACCGCTCCGCCACCTCGGCCGGCTATTTGTTCACATCTTTCGTTTGACACTACTTTCCTGTAGACTACAGCATCATCGACAAACAGTCTAATGCCGCTGCCAACCGAAGTAAAGCCACCTTTCAGGTACGACAGAACAGCGAGAAGACTTGACTAGGCAAGAAAAGTGAAGTCACTGTTGCTTCGCGGTATCGAGCGAGTGCGCAAAAGTTTCCGGCGACAGGGAAATACTTGCCAGTCTGGTTTGCATCAATAGTACTATGATTCAGACCCACTGTCTCAATGTGCTCAAATGGTCTGAGACAGTGTCCAGGCGTGAATGTGATGCCAAATTTCGTCGCCAGGATCAGCGTGTAACTTTGAGACGAAGACCAGTTGATGATGCAGCCATTCACATACGCTTGAGCAGAAGAGTGTATGCAGATTTCACACCGTCGAGTCATCTACTGGGTAACTAACGCCTAACCCTAGGGAGACGTGCGTTCGAATCCAGTCTGGTAGCTGCCTGGCTACCCTGTCGCTGCACTCAGGTCCTTACGGAACATCTAGTCTGCGATCATCGCCCACGGAGGCCACACGCCTTCAACGTCAATCATGCCGCGACCTACGGTTTGAGTGAAGTCCTTCCCTGTCCCCTATGCCGGTAGGGGTGGCCGAGCGGTTCTAGGCGCTACAGTCTGGAACCGCGCGACCGCTACGGTCGTAGGTTCGAATCCTACGCCTCGGACATGGATGTGTGTGATGTCCTTAGGTTAGTTAGGTTTAAGTAGTTCCAAGTTCTAGGAGACTGATGACCTCAGATGTTAAGTCCCATAGTGCTCAGAGCCATTTGAACCATTTGACCCCTATGCTGTATTCTGTGACGCGAAGAGGCAGCAGCCTGATATGGGTTGCTTTGCATCAGCCAAATGTGTTACGAAGTAACCGAGTGACCTCAAGAGCAATGTGGTGATGTTCGCGAGGAGCAGCAGCACTACAGCTGTTGTTGTGATAAAACAGCTTTACGAGTAAAGCCATGCTTTGCTTTTCCAGACCCATGTTGGCTGTTTGCAACTGCAATGCACGCTGATAGTTGTGTTTCAACGTCGCCGTACCACTACCAGTGCCTGACGATAAGTCATGACACTAATACCACTACCAAGACAAATCCTACAGTGCACTGTCTGAACATCATTATCACACGGTAAACTGTTTTCCATCTACAGTGACGCAAGTACAGTGACTCAACTAGCGAAAGCTTAATTATAACCACCTTGTATAACGTTGTAGTCGATGGTAACCTCTTACAGGATAGCTCATATTCCTTATGTCATTCTTCAGCGATCGGTGCGTTATGCAACTATAGAGTACCCTTCATAATTTATAGTGAAAACTGACGCGGGAGGAAGTACGGGATAATAGAAACAATACCGGCCCAGTAAATGTGTTTCCGCAAACGAGCCGTTCCCGATAACATTGCGAATGTGAAATTACGAGCTTCCATTGATTTCAGTGCGAAATCGTGCTCTGATTAGTTCCATTAGAGCCTTACCTAATGAGCACAAGTTTCACCCCTGACCTACCTTAACAAGAAATTCAATAATACGTGAGGGCATTACAACTCACTGTATATTTGTACCTGTTTAAGGAGATGTTTCCGTGTCATTCTGTCATTAATATGTAATACTGCACCCATCCCTGCTGTGAGTTACATGTTCGTTCAAACATCCCAGAACTACCTTGCAAATCTGGACAAGTACAGTTCGCAGCTACAATTGTTAAACTTCATTAAAGAAAGTGCTCTACACTTCACTTTTCATATGATTGCAGGCAGAAAACGCCAGAGAGTTGATACCAGGTGATCTTGCAGGTGTACGGGCAGTATACAGGTGGCACACCATGCATGTGCCACATTCGCTAATCATGGGCCAAGGGTCAGTTTCAACCTGTTCGGATAGTAATTTTTTCAGAAAGTTCACATTCACATATATTTGTACAAACTGGGTCTATATTTCATACTAAAGTCAGTAGCGACTCATAACTACACATTGGTAGTTGTCTCATAAACGGCAGACCCATATTTAGTTCATTTTGTTTCTTCTTTATGGAAAACCTTCTCCTGTATTGATTTACAGTGTTAATAATGCTGCACGTTTCCATATAAATTTCTGAAATTTGCTTCTATAACGTCGTCTTATGTATGATTCTTCTAGGGTGTTAAAAAGTGAAATTTCTTCTTGCCACTGCAATCATCGAAATGACACTCGCTATGTCATTTGATATTTCCTTGCAGTACTTAGACACTAGATTTGGTGGGTGTGTTGTCATTTGGAAGTCTCCTTTTTTTTTGTTAAATGGTAATTCGATCATCACTAAGTAACACATTGCTTGTAAGGCCAAATATCACCTAAGGCGAAACGAAAAGTACAGCACCTCGGCTAAGCAAGAGTGTACACGGTACACTTACGTATGCATACACTCAGGAGCGTTTGGATTAGAGACAGCTGCTGTGTTGGAGGGAATGACCGTCTGCCGACGTAGCGAAAGTACACTACTGGCCACTAAAATTGCTACACCACCAAGATGACGTGCTACAGACGCGAAATTTAACCGACAGGTAGAAGATGCTGTGATATGCAAATGATTAGCTTTTCAAAGCATTCACACAAGGTTGGCGCCGGTGGCGACACCTACAACGTGCTGACATGAGGAAAGTTTCCAACCGATATCTCATACACAAACAGCACTTGACCGGCGTTGCCTGGTGACACGTTGTTGTGATGCCTCGTGTAAGGAGGAGAAATGCGTACCATCCCGTTTCCGACTTTGATAAAGGTCGGACTGTAGCCTATCGCGATTGCGGTTTATCGTATCGCGACATTGCTGCTCACGTTGAGCGAGATCCAGTGACTGTTAGCAGAATATGGAATCGGTGGGTTCAGGAGGGTAATACGGAACGCCGTGCTGGATCCCAACGGCCTCGTATCACTAGCAGTTGAGATGACAGGCATCTTATCCGCATGGCTGTAACGGATCGTGCAGCCACGACTAGATTCCTGGGTCAACAGATGGGGACGTTTGCAAGTCAACAACCATCTGCAGGAACAGTTCGACGACGTTTGCAGCAGCATGGACTATCAGCTCGGAGACCATGGCTGCGGTTACCCTTGACGCTGCATCACAGACAGGAGCGCCTGTGATGATGTACTCAACGACGAACCTGGGTGCACGAACGGGAAAACGTTACTTTGTCGGATGAATCCAGATTCTGTTTACAGCATCATGATGGTCACATCCGTGTTTGGAGACATCGCGGTGAACGCACATTGGAAGCGTGTATTCGTCATCGCCATACTGGCGTATCACCAAGCGTGATGGTATGGGGTGCCATTGGTTGCACGTCTCGGTCACCTCTTGCTTGCACTGACGCCACTTTGAACAGTGGACGTTGAGTTTCAGATGTGTTACGACCCGTGGCTCTACCCTTCATTCGATCCCTGCGAAACCCTACATTTCAGCAGGATAATGCACGACCGCATGTTGCAGGTCGCGTACGGGCCTTTGTGGATACAGAAAATGTTCGGCTGCTGCCCTGGCCAGCACATTCTCCAGACCTCTCACCAATTGAAAACGTCTGGTCAATGGTGTCCGAGCAACTGCGACGTCACAATACGCCAGTCACTTCTCTTTATGAACTGTGGTACCGTGTTGAAACTGCATGGGCAGCTGTACCTGTACACTCCATCCAAGCTCTGTTTGACTTAGTGCCCTGGCGTATCGAGGCGGTTATTACGGCCAGAGGTAGTTGTTCAGGGTACCGATTTCTGAGGATCTATGCACCCAAATTGTGCGAAAATGTAATCACATGTCAGTTCTAGTATAATATATTTGTCGAATGAATACCCGTTTATCATCTGCATTTCTTCTTGGTGTAGCAATTTTAATGGCCAGTAGTGTAGTAGTACTGCGTGTCACGTGACTCAGTTTTTCACCATCTCGCCGTCGGCATGGCGGCCAACCGAAGAATGGGTGACGCCATCGGATTCGATAGCGGCCAGGAAAGGGCACACGTTGCATGGCTCTCTACGATTCCGAGATCTCACGAGGCTTTTCACCAGAGTTGAGAGCCATGGACCACAAAGCGTGGGCGATAGGAGTGACCTTAGACCAGAAACGGCCACGAATTTGGTTCAAATGCAGTGCCCGCGCACGCATTTCAAACTCTCGCCCGAGTGCACACATCCCCCTCCACCGTGCCACGCTGACTGAACGGGAAGAGGGGGGGAAAACTGCGATAGCGCCGCATGCAGCCTGCGGCTTTGTTTCATATTTCATATTTGTCAACGACATAGGCAACAAACAAAACAATTTTTCATATTATTTAATTATTCTTGGCGTGCTGAAGAAAACATAATAAAATTTATATCTACCTAGTAAAGACAACCTGTTGGCAAATGGACGAACGCAGACAGTTTAACAAATTTCGTCACTCTGGTTGCCAATTACTCGCAACTTTTTTGTTTCATTATCGAAAAAGTCTATCACATACATATTGATCGAAACGTTGGAATTACGTTCGCACCCTCGTTATGGATACATGGAAACTTTCCGAGGAAAACGACGTATAATTACTCAACGTTTTAACAGAAACGAATTTGTCTTTTAAGCGGGAATCACAGTCCAGATCGACCAATTCCATCTGCAGATGCACAGGGGTGCTTTCAACTGAAATGGCAAACTGTCCCGAAAACGAAATTTTTTCAACGCCACAATGCATTGTTCCAAATTCGCGTTTTCTTAAACGCCAGTGAAATTATGGAAATACGTCACGTTCATTGTCAAAAGTTGTTTCTTCACAATGCGATTGTTTCAAATGCCTCCACCTTCTCGACGAAATCAGAGATTAGTTGCTTCTCGTCTTTCAGCGTCTTACTGAAGGCAGACTGAACTCAGTTCTATTTAGAGTGCAACGTCTGTAATTCATTCCGGATCTTCCAATTTTCGTTCATGCTTTCCTTTTCCCTTCAGAAATTCAGCAACGGTGGGCCTTAAAACTAAAACCTGTTGTTGACTTAATCAACGTACTTTGCAGTAACAGTACATAAAGTGAAACTTCCTGGCAGATTAAAACTGTGTGCCCGACCGAGACTCGAACTCGGGACCTTTGCCTTTCGCGGGCAAGTGCTCTACCATCTGAGCTACCGAAGCACGACTCACGTCCGGTACTCACAGCTTTACTTCTGCCAGTATCCTTTCTTTCAGGAGTGCTAGTTCTGCATGGTTCGCAGAAGAGCTTCTGTAAAGTTTGGAAGGTAGGAGACAGGATACTGGCAGAAGTAAAGCTGTGAGTACCGGACGTGAGTCGTGCTTCGGTAGCTCAGATGGTAGAGCACTTGCCCGCGAAAGGCAAAGGTCCCGAGTTCGAGTCTCGGTCGGGCACACAGTTTTAATCTGCCAGGAAGTTTCATATCAGCGCACACTCCGCTGCAGAGTGGAAATTCTCATTCTGGAAACATCCCCCAGGCTGTGGCTAAGCCATGTCTCCGAAATATCCTTTCTTTCAGGAGTGCTAGTTCTGCATGGTTCGCAGAAGAGCTTCTGTAAAGTTTGGAAGGTAGGAGACAGGATACTGGCAGAAGTAAAGCTGTGAGTACCGGACGTGAGTCGTGCTTCGGTAGCTCAGATGGTAGAGCACTTGCCCGCGAAAGGCAAAGGTCCCGAGTTCGAGTCTCGGTCGGGCACACAGTTTTAATCTGCCAGGAAGTTTCATATAATCGCACACTCCGCTGCAGAGTGGAAATTCTCATTCTGGAAACATCCCCCAGGCTGTGGCTAAGCCATGTCTCCCCATATCCTTTCTTTCAGGAGTGCTAGTTCTGCATGGTTCGCAGAAGAGCTTCTGTAAAGTTTGGAAGGTAGGAGACAGGATACTGGCAGAAGTAAAGCTGTGAGTACCGGACGTGAGTCGTGCTTCGGTAGCTCAGATGGTAGAGCACTTGCCCGCGAAAGGCAAAGGTCCAGAGTTCGAGTCTCGGTCGAGCACACAGTTTTAATCTGCCAGGAAGTTTCATATCAGCGCACACTCCGCTGCAGAGTGGAAATTCTCATTCTAGTACATAAAGTCTCCATACTCTTCATTCAGTTCGAAGAAAAACGGTTACAAATGATGACTTAATAATATGTGCGACTTCAGAAAATTTACTATTCGCCCTACCTAATCCATCAAGTGTTCCACGCCTGCATATTCAGCACAAAGTCTCTCTTGATGTACAGAACAAAGAATTTCTTAAAAAACTTCTGTTGATCGTTACAGTTTTTATCTATTTCATCGTTGACTGAATCCTTAAATTCTATCTGCATGGTCTTGTAATGCCGTTTCATAGCAAATTTACGGAACTTCTCGATTACGCCGTTACATAATAGGTATTGAGAGTTCTCATCCTACTCCTCTGTTATTCCCATTCATTGTTAAACCTTTCAGACACTGTGGTTACAGTTGTGTGTATTAACTTTTACTGTGTGTTAGCTAAAACACAAGCATTTTTCCTCATTGGAAACCTGAGGTACAGATTTCTGAATATTCAACCTTTTCATCATTCGTTAGTGCTGCCAGCTGTTAGGCGTCACTATGAAAATATCAGCTAGTCGGTCGAGCACTACGCAGAAGCTCGTGACCACCAGAATACACGGACGTGTTTGGTTCGCTGTATTCCACTCTATAATTGAATATTGTTGTTGTTATTTTGCATGGTAATTATTGATTGATCATTTTAACGTTTATTGTGTTGTTGTTGTGGTCTTCAGTCCAGAGACTGGTTTGATGCAGCTCTCCATGCTACTCTATCCTGTGCAAGCTTCTTCATCTCCGAGTAACTACTGCAACCTACATCCTTCTGAATCTGCATTATGTATTCATCTCTTGGTCTTCCTCTACGATTTTTACCCTCCACGCTGCCTTCCAGTACTAAGGTGGTGATCCCTTGATGTCTCAAAACATGTCTTACCCACCGCTCCCTTCTTCTAGTCAACTTGTGCCGCAAATTCCTCTCCTCGCCAATTCTATTCACTACCTCCTCATTAGTTACGTGATCTACCCACAGAATCTTCAGCATTCTTCTGTAGCACCACAATTCGAAAGCATCTATTCTCTTCTTGTCTAAACTGTTTATCGTCCATGTATCACTGTTATATATGGCTACACTCCATACAAATACTTTCAGAAACAACTTCCTGACACTTAAATCTATACTCAATGTTAACAAACTTCTCAACAAACTCTTCTTCAGAAACGGTTTCTTTGCCATTGCCAGTCTACATTTTATATTCTTTCTACTTCGACCATCATCAGTTATTTTGCTCCCCAAATAGCAAAACTCATCTACTAATTTAAGTGTCTCATTTCCTAATCTAATTCCCTCAGTATCACCTGATCTGATTCGACTACATTCCATTATCCTCGTTTTGCTTTTGTTGATGTTCATCTTATATCCTCCTTTCAAGACACCGTCCATTCCATTCAACTGCTCTTCCAGGTCCTTTGCTGTCTCTGACGAATTACAATATCATCGGAATACCTCAGAGTTTTTATTTTTTCTACACGGATTTTAATTCCTACTACAAATTTTGTTTTGTTTTCTTTACTGCTGGTTCAATATGCAGATTGAATAACATCAGGGTAGGCTACAACCCTGTCTCACTCCCTTCCCAACCAATGCTTCCTTTTCATTCCCCTCGACTCTTTATAACTGCCATTGATTTCTCTACAAATTGTAAATAACCTTTCGCTCCCTGTATTTGACCCCTGCCACCTTCAGAATCTGAAAGAGAGTAATGCTAAAATAGATAATATTTCGTAATTAGTTTTTTTAATAAGTAAAATGAAGCCAAGTGTGCAAAGTATGTTTTGAAATTGGGTACATATTTTTGTATAAATCTTGCCTCTAGAATCATTAAAAAATGAAATAAGAGCATTCCCACATAAACAAATAGTTTCTTTCCTCCAGAAAAAATGCAGGTCCTTCAACACTCACCGGACCTGTGAACTTCTTTATACAGCGGACAAATAGCGAAGGAGAGACAGTGATCATACCAAGATTCTGCCGAAATGAAGAAAGTCGCTCTGACCAAAATAAACCACATCAAATGCTGGAATAAAGTGTAGCGTCGCACTGCGAAATGAAATGTCACGCTTTATCGAG
This sequence comes from Schistocerca serialis cubense, assembly GCF_023864345.2. Classification (NCBI taxonomy): domain Eukaryota; kingdom Metazoa; phylum Arthropoda; class Insecta; order Orthoptera; family Acrididae; genus Schistocerca; species Schistocerca serialis. The sequence goes on along the minus strand of NC_064639.1, from coordinate 792,416,620 downwards.
AAGGGCCGAGCAAAGCTGAGAAGTACCGAGTAGTGCCGGGGTAGGCTGACCCTCAGACCACACACAGGCAGCTCATTGTACGCACGTGAGGTTTTGCGCGTCGTGGTCCACCCTGCCGCGGACTGTCAAAGATGTTAACGAAGGAAACATGGGGTAAAGTGAAACGAATCATTCAGCAATTTGGTGTTGCTTAACCACAACTAGTTAGTGGACATGGCACCCAAAACCACCTCTTCGGCATTGGATGTACCGGATCTCCGACGATGATGATGCAGATACAGATGATGAGCATGTGTTCTAGCAATTAGATAGCTCCATCACTGCAGGTTCAGCATTACATAGTCCTCCTGGTTTTACACCATCCTCTTGGCAGCTGCGTAAGATGCATTTATCTTTATGTCAGTTAACTGGTAACTTCGTCTACCTCTGTTTCTGTTTCAATTTATCATTGCCCCACGTGCATTGTCTGTTATGCAGTCTCTTCTCATTCAGTAACCCAGCAAGTTTGTTTTCCTCCTCGTAACTGTATACAGAATTTGCCTTTTCTCGTTCATCCTACGTGACACAAACTCATTCCTTACCATACCTGTCCACTTCACGCCATCCATTCTTCTCCACAACCTTTTATGAAAAGCCTCTAAATATTTCTCCTTTCTCTGATACTGTGTCCCTGTTTCGGCAACATACAGGGCAACACTCCACGGAAAACACATTCAATGGACCACTGACACTGCTCGTTCTGTAAAACATTTCTTTTGCGCAAACTATTCATGATTTTATTTCTTGATTGCATGTCACGATACTGCTAATTTTGCATATTACGTACTTGCAGGTAACAAATTGTTCCACTAACTGGTGGCAGACTTTCGCTTTTAGCTTCTTTTATTTGACCCGTAAAACCCAGTGCCCTAGTATTCTTCATATTTATCCTCATTCCATATTTCTTCTACCTGGTAATCGTTCTTTTAAACATGTTGTTGAATGTCTCACCATTTTCACTCAGCAATATCATGTCATCAGCAAGTCTTAAACATTTCATTTTTATACCTCCTATTATGACACCACCCTTTTGTTGGAATCATGTAAATAGATATTGAACAATGTAGGTGAAACACAACAGCATTACCATAGTCCTCTCCCAGTTTTAATTTATTTTGTCACCTTGTCTCCTGTTGTTGCATTTACTCTTTGTGTTCCGTATAGATCGGTTATTATCCTCCTTTTCCTCCAGTTAATTGCACACTCAGCTAATGGCAAAGTTTGAGTTGATTGATGAGTGGTGGTGCATTTGAGAAAAAATTTATCGATAGATACAAGTAGTTGGGAAACTGCTGTGGTCGATGCGCTCTGCTTGCCAATAGGACACTACTGAGGTAGGCGGTGAAGGTATCCTCGTGACTGTATATCAAATAAAAACACGAGGACTAAAACTATATGGCTGGTTACCGCCACAGTGTACCGAACTCTGCACATTCACAGCTATCTGATCTAGTTTCCTACTTTCGCTTGCCAGTTTTCTACTTTCACGCAGACCCATGATAGGGTCAACATCCTGCCTTGCTCCAAGACATTTCTTACCTATCTGTTTCCCCTACCTTTAGTAGTAATTTATCTGTGATTTGGTCATGTCCTCGTTCTTATACTTTGGTCCGTCTCTCTTGGAATACAAGGCAAAAAGATAGTGCCCGAATTTTTCCCCGTACGACGTGTCACTTCGCTGGGCAATGTTTCTACAAACAGGTTTAGGGAACTACTTCTCAAGAACTCATCGGCCTTGATAACTCATTCAGCGCGTTGTACATCGCCCTGGACACGCAGCTGCACTCTTGTTCATATGTTCGTCAGTGCTGCAGTACGAGTGTCTTTTAGTACATTGTGTGCCTCATGGGTAGCCCATCTCTGATGCATTCTAATACGTATAGATTTCGTGCCCTACACTATTGGCCATTAAAATTGCTACACCACGAAGATGACGTGCTACAGACGCGAAATTTAACCGACAGGAAGAAGATCCTGTGATATGCAAATGATTAGCTTTTCAGAGCATTCACACAAGGTTGGCGCCGGTGGCGACACCTACAAAGTGCTGACATGAGGAAAGTTTCCAACCAATTTCTCATACACAAACAGCAGCTGACCGACGTTGCCTGGTGAAACGTTGTCGTGATGCCTTGTGTAAGGAGGAAAAATGCGTACCATCACGTTTCAGACTTTGATAAAGGTCGGATTGTAGCCTATGGCGACTGCGGTTTATCGTATCGCGACATTGCTGCTCGCGTTAGTCGAGATCCAATGACTGTTAGCAGAATATGGAATCGGTGGGTTCAGGAGGGTACTACGGACCACCGTGCTGGATCCCAATGGCCTGGTATCACTAGCAGTCGAGATGACAGGCATCTTATCCGCATGGCTGTAACAGATCGTGCAGCCACACCTCGATCACTGAGTCAACAGATGGGGACGTTTGCAAGATAACAACCATCTGCACGAACAGTTCGACGACGTTTGTAGCAGCACGGACTATCAGCTCGGAGACCATGGCTGCGGTTACCCTTGACGCTGCATTACAGACAGGAGCGCCTGCGATGGTGTACTCGACGACGAACCTGGGTGCACTAATGCAAAACGTCATTTTTTCGGATGAATCCAGGTTCTGTTTACAGCATTATGATGGTCGCATCCGTATTTGGCGACATCACGGTGAACGCACATTGGAAGCGTGTATTCGTCATCGCCATACTGGTGTATCACTCGGCGTGATGTTATGGGGTGCCATTGGTTACACGTCTCGGTCACCTCTTGTTCGCATTGATGGCACTTTGAACAATGGACGTTACATTTCAGATGTGTTACGACCCGTGGGTCTACCCTTCATTCGATCCGTGCGAAACCCTACATTTAAGCAGGATAATGCACGACCGCATGTTGCAGATCTTGTACAGGCCTTTGTGGATACAGAAATGTTCGACTGCTGCCCTGGCCAACACATTCTCCAGATATCTCACCAGCTGAAAACGTCTGGCCAATGGTGGCCGAGCAACTGGCTCGTCACAACACGCCAATCACTACGCTTGATGAACTGTGGTATCGTGTTGAAGGTGCATGGGCAGCTGTACCTGTACGCGTCATCCAAGCTCTGTTTGACTCAATGCCCAGGTGTATCAAGGCCGTTATTACGGCCAGAGGTGGTTGATCTGGGTACTGATTTCTCAGGATCTATGCACCCAAATTGCGTGAAAATGTAATCACATGTCAGTTCTAGTATAATATATTTGTTCAATGAATACCCGTTTTTTCATCTGCATTTCTTCTTGGTGTAGCAATTTTAATGACCGGTAGTGTACATCGTTACAGAGCAGGCAGAATTTTGCATTATTTCTCAGCATGATGAAAAGAGGTCACTTAAATACATCACGTATGTGCAATTCAGAAACAGTTTTTGCAAGATTCTGAGAAAGCCAACATATTATCGTCAAGATGTGTTCTGTTGGGCTGCAGTCTTCAGTCTTAAGCTGGATTGAGGCTGTTCCCTACGCTAGTCTATCATGGAGAATCTATTTCAACTCTGCATAGCTACGGCAACCAACACCTAACTGAGCCTGTTCACTGTAATCAAGCCATGGTCTCCCTCTAAAATTTTTAGCCTCCTCAGTTTGCTCTGTTATCAAACTGACGATTTTTTGACGTCTGAGATCGTGTGCTGCTAACCCTACCCTCTCTTCCAATCCAACTGTGTCATAAACTTCGCATCTCCCCTATTCAGTTCTGTACCTCGTCATTAGTTATCCGACTTATCCATTCAATCCACAGAATTCTTCTGCAGTACCACATTTCAAAAGCTTCTATTTTCTTCTTGTCTGAACTGTGTATCAGCCACGTTTCACTTCTGCACATTAAGATGACCACCAGCTATGTTCCTTGTCAACGTTCAATAACCACTCGCAGACGGTATGTGCCAGCACTAGCAGTGGAGGGTATGTAAAACTTGTCGGGGGGATGCGGGACAATGCAGTCGTTATGTGGAAACGGAGTGATTTATCTGACGTCCAAAAGAAGCATGACCATTGGCTTCAGAGTCAAGAAAGCAAGCATTTGCAAAACGACTCAGTTTGTAAACTGTTAGCTTGCCGCTATGGTTAAAGTATCGCGTGCATGGCAAAATGGCGCTATCCAAAACTGGTACCGAAGCAACCACGGACCATAGATTACAGGGCTGCGGCCGGCCGGAGTGGCCGAGCGGTTCTAGGCGCTTCAGTCTGGAACCGCGCGACAACTACGGTCGCTGGTTCGAATCCTGCCTCGGGCACGGATGTGTGTGATGTCCTTAGGTTAGCTGGGTTTAAGTAGTTCTGAGTTCTAGAGGACTGATGACCTCAGAAGTTAAGTCCCATAGTGCTCAGAGCCATCTGAACCATTTGAACAGGGTTGCGGCGAAGTGTACGGGCGAATAGACGGGCAACTGTTGATCAACTGACAGGCTAGATGAACCGGGGGGGGGGGGGGGGGTACCAACAGCGTCTCCTTACCGACAGATCGGTGAACGTTGCTGCAGATGAGTCTCCGCAGGAGGCGTCTGGCTCAGGCACCCATGATGACTGCTGTTCATCGGCGACGAAGGCTGGAATTTGCAGGCCAGTACCTCAACTGGACTATCACTGAGTGACGACAGGTGGCTTTTTCAGATGAATCATCTTTTGCGCTCCATCGAGCAGATGACCGTTGGTGTACACAAGCCTCCAACAATCGTCGGAGGCGTGCAGGTCGAAAGAGGGAGCCTTATGATCTGGGGAATGTGTTTGTGGCATTCCCTGGTCGCTCTGAAAGCCGCAATGGATCAACGCAAGTATGCTTCTATCCTTGGGGATCATGTCCACCCCTACAAGCAATTTGTTTTTCCTCGACACAATGGCATCTACCAGCAGGATAATGCAATGAATCACACAGCTCGCTGTGTAGTCGTGCGTGGTTCGAAGAGCGCCAGGATGAGTTAACTGTATTCCCCTGGACAACAGACTCCCCAGATTAAAACTCAATCGAGAATCTGTGGGTCCACCTCGATCGACCTGTTTGCGCCATGAATCCTCAGCCGAGAACCCTAGGACAGCTGGCCACGGCGTGACTCCACATCCCCGTCGGAACCTTCCAGAACCCTTACTGCACGTCGCGCAGCGGTCCTAGCTGCTTCATAATACTTAAATTTATACTCCATGATGAGAAATTTATCTTTCTCAGATGCGATTGTCGTGCTACTGCCATTCTGCATATTATTTCCTCAGTGCTTCGCTCGTGGTCACTTACATTGTCGCCCAAGTATCAAAGCTCACCTACTGCTTCCAGAGCAGTGGTTCTCTACCTTTCTTAGACCATTAACAATGAGTGCAGTCAGATAACAGCTAGAAACCCAGCCCCCGTCATCGCTACTGTTTCCACCACCATCACCAATTTTAGAACCTCACGAAATTTGAGAATGAAAAATAATTTTCCTTTAACATCTTTATTTTTCACGCTATTAAAGATAAATGATATTTGGTTTTAGTGGATGTTTTATTATCCCACGAACTATTGAGTTATTGAGACAAATGCTACTGCTTATGTCTAACAACCTTTATTACATTTAAGTTTTTCTCAATCAGTGCATTTCATAAACCATGCTCCAAATCCAGTCAATTCCTTCTTCATTGCTATCGTAGTCAATAGCCTGATTTCACATTTATAAATCTGAAACGCCACATTCCTTTCCTCTGTGTTGTGTTCAGGCAGTGTGTGCGTGTGTGGGTGTTTCTTAGAGTGAATGAATGAATGAATGAAGAAAGACAGTGAGGACAATACATGTGACAAAACATGCTGTCCATGCAGTACTCCTCTCCTTAATGGCAGTGGCAGAATTTGTAGACTTCAAGCTCTTAATACTTTGTGTCTGACCACTCAAATGATAATACAAATAATTCTGCGTTCAGCACTATAGTAGTCTCTCTGTAGTCACTGTTGCGACATGGTGTCAATTAGTTCATTTATCTATTTCGAAGTAAGTAATGAAACAATATCTGGTCTATTGCAGGAACTATCTACAACTTATAGAATATATTTTAAAGAGATATCTAGCGTTTCTTACGTATATGTCTCACTTTTAACCTCATGGATATATGGTACAAAGCAAAAGTACACTTGGGTGACAAAGTCATGGTGTACCTCCTTATACCGTGTCGGATCTCCTTTTGCCTTGCGTAGTGCAGCATCTCGATGTGCCATGGACTCACCAAGTCATTGGAAGTTCCCTGCAGAAATAACGAACTATGCTGCCTCTATAAATATCCATAACTACAAAAGAATTGTCGGTGCAGGATTTTGTGCACGAACTGACTTCTCGGTCACGTCCTTTAAATGTTCGATGGGATACACGCCGGTGATCTGGGTGGCCAAATTATTCGATCGAATTTTCCAGATTTTTATTCAGACCAATCGCTAACAATTTTGGCCCGGTAACACAGCGCATCGTCATCCATAAAAATTCGATCGCTGTTTGGGAACAGAAAGTCCACGAATGGCGGAAAATGGTTTACAAGTAGCCGAACTTAACCATTCCCGGTCAGTGACTGGTTTGTTGGGCCAGAGGACCCAGTCCATTCCATGTGCATGCTGCCTACCACCTTAAGGAGCCACCCTCAGCTTGCAGAGTGCCTTGTTAACAACTGGGGTCTATGGCATTGTGAGGCCTGTGTCACACTCGAAACCTACCATCGTCTCTTACCAAATGAAGTCAGGACTCATCTGACCAGGCCACGGTTTCCCAGTCGTCTAGGATCCAACCGATGCGGTCACGAGCCCAGGAGAAGCGTTGCGGGCGATGTAGTGCTAGCAAAGGCAATCGCGTCGGTCGTCTGCTGTCATAGTCCATTAACCCCAGATTTCCCCGCGCTGTCCTAACGGGTACGTTCGTAGTACGTCCCACATTGATTTCTGCGGTTATTGCATGCATTGCTGCTTGGCTGTCAGCACTGTCAACTCTAGCAAATGCCGCTGCTCGCGGTCGTTAAGTGAAAGCAGTGGGCCACTGCGTTGTCCGTTATGAGACGTAAAGCCTGAAAATTGGTAACTCTCGATACACTCTCGACTCTGTGATCCCGGAATTCGGAATACTGAATTCAGTAACAATTTCCGAAATGGAATGTCCCAGGCGTCTAGCTACAACTACCATTTCACATTCGAAGTCTATTAGTTCCCGTCGCGCGGCCAATCACGTCGGAAACCTATTCACGTGAATCACCTGAGTACAAACAACAGCTCCGCCAATTCACTGCCATTGTTTACGGTACCTTGTGTACGCGATACTACCACCGTCTATACAGACTGATTCACGAAGATACGCAAATATTTTAATATGTTATTCTACAAGTAAAACTAAAGGAAAAAGTTCGTATAAACGTAGGTTCGCAAACGTTTAGTTACGTACTTACGGTTAATAAAAGGTTTTGCCTGAAATTTAATAACTTCGCTAATATGAAGCCATCGCAAAACTGTACAAGGTTAAAGTAAGGCACGATTTCCATTTGTTTTGTTGTTATTGCCCTGTTGAATCTAATAGAAAATGTCCTAGACATGTATTTGCAGTAGTTTTCCAGAACACCAAGAGAAGCAAAGACGTAATTTCGTAAAATTTTTAATGTATTAACTACTTGGCCCAATTTGTTTTTTAAATTCCAGACAATTGCACAGTTTTCACCAGAAGTTGCAGACAATTTAACTTTGGAAAAATGAAGGTAATAACGTTAATTGAAACTGTATGAATTTGTCAGATAATAAGCCTTTATTAATACCACAGCACACGTGAATTAGTGTTAAACCAGAAAAAACAAAGCTCAATGTTAAGGAAGTTGTACAGTGTACATACAATTACATTCACAATAAACGTTCAAAAATGTCTCCACCAAGTTCAATGCATTTAGCTGCACGTGTATGGACAGATTTTGTTGCCCGCTTCAGTTTCACAGGGATGATCTTAATTTCGTCTATTGTATTCATAATGCGAGCAAGTAATGCCTCACGTGTATTGACTTTGTCCTCACAAACTATGTCTTTCATCCATCCCCATATACAAAAATCCATTGGTGTTAAATCGGGCGATCTGGGCGGCCACAGACGTGTAGCACATTGACCAATCAATTTCTCGGGGAAATGTTCATTTAAATGTGTAGTGACGGAGTTGGTGAAATATGGAGGCGCGCCGTCATGTTGAAACTACATTTGTCACCGCGTAGCAATTGGAACATCTTCGAGCAAGCGGGTTACTTCTTCTTGAACGAATTTTAAGTACGTCTCGCCAGTTATATATCGTGGGAAAATGAATGGTCCAATAAAGTGTGTGTTGATTATACCACACCACACATTCATTCTGAATTGCTGCTGGAAATTGCGCTGCACTGTTGCATGTAGGTTTGCTTCAGCCCAGAAGTACCCTTTATGTAAACTGTTTGTACCATCTCGAGTAACCTGTGCCTCATCAGTAAATAAAATTCGTTAACTGCAGCCGTAGCATTACCATCACATTTGGCATAAATAAATACCATGTCGGCGTAAATTTGAAAGGCATCCCTGTTTCTTAAGTAGTCCACAAACTACAACAGTTACTATGTGGTTTCACTTAAATACAGTTGTTACTATGTTCTTTCACTGAACAATGCAGAAAAATAACTCGTTTCGAGGTTAGAGCGGCGGTTGCCGACAATGACATAAACGTTTCTACAGTCTTAATGGAAAATAAACAAATTTACTTGTATAGTAATCTTTGTTCCTCTCGATATTATGGGAAACTACTGCAGACACAAGTCTCGGATATGTTTTATTAGATGCACCAGACCAATAACAACAAAATAAATGGAAATCGTGCTTTACTTTAACCTCGAACAGTTTTGCGATGGCTTTATATTAGGGAAGTTGCTAAATTTCGCCGGCCGATGTGGCCGAGAGGTTCTAGGCGCTTCAGTCTGGAACCACGCCACCGCTACGGTCGCAGGTTCGAATCCTCCCTCGGGCATGGATGTGTGTGATGTCCTTAGGTTAGTTAGGTTTAAGTAGTTCTAAGTCTAGGGGACTGATGACCTCAGATGTTAAGTCCAATAGTGCTCAGGGCCATTTGAACCATTTTTTATAAACTTCAGGCAAAATCTTTTATTAGTCGTAACTCCGTAACTAAACATTAGCAGACCTATCTTTATGTGAACTTTTTTCTTTAGTTTTACGTGTAGAACAACATATTAAAATATTTGCATATCTTCGTGAGTCACCCTCTATATGTGCACATCCTTATCCCATGACTTCCGTCGCCTCAGTGTGTGTGTGTGTGTGTGTGTGTGTGTGCGTGTGTGTGTGTGTGTGTGTGTGTGTATTGAGTGGCCTATGTGAGGAACCTGCAACCTCCACCACATGGTATCACGCATTACTGCTAGCAACTGGGAAAAAAGTAATACTTGATAACTTACATAATCAATATTAGATTGTTACAAAACTGTGATAATAATGATAAACTTCTAAAAATAATTTAGTTTCATGACTGAAACACAATCAAAGCCTTTTGGTTTTTTCCCCTCAGAAATCTTCATTTTACCCCTCCACGGGATGGGAACAACTGGTTTTGGAATCTCTTTTCCTAATGTAATTCCTTTAGTAGATTCGCCTGATTTAATTAGACTACAATCCATTACACTCGTTCTCCTTTTGTTGATGTTCACTTTGTAACCTACTGTCAAGACACTGTCCATTCCATGCATCTCTTCTTCCATATACTTTGTCCCCTCTGAGAGAATTAGGTCATCAGTAAACATAAAAGTTATTATTTTCTTTCTCTGAACAACACCGTTTCCAAATTTTTCCTCGTTTTCCTTCGCAGTCCGCTCAGCGTACACGCTAAGTAGGATTCGGATGGGCTACAACTCTGTTTCACTCAGTTCTCAACTACTGCTTCCCTTCCCTGTACTTGGACTCTTATATTTGCTATAGAGTGCCTAATGCGTAACAGAACTGACGAATTGGAGTAATCGCAACAGGTGGAAGCTGCACTTGGTTGAAAAACGATGAGACGGCTACATTCTTATACATTATATCGACAACCGTGCAACGTAATGAAGACGTCAAGAAGTAAAGCCGCTGTCCTTATTTTTTCATACAGCGTGATATATGCATTTCGTATTATTAAAAAATTACAGACTTTTCTGGAGATAGTGCACTGGTCAGGGTATTCAACGAGCACATCACACTTGACGAAAGGAGCTCCTGGTGTAACGACAAGTGGACAGATCACCTCAGTGTGCCCTCTTGTAAAAGGAAACGGAGAGGGTGCGTGGCAGCGACGCAACGACGCTGTTCGCCGCCGAGCCGCTGATCAATACGCAGCAGCCGCTCTGCGTCCGCCGGCCACAACAGGTCTCGCGGCGTCTCCGGTCGCCATGGCAACGGCGGTGACCGCGCGCCATTCGCGTTATGCCGGCTCATTAGGCGTAGTTGCCGTGCACCCGACGGAAACACCGCTTTAGGCGTCTAGGCGATGTCCTCCAGTCCACGGAGGTCGTAAAACCTTTCTCTTATCTAGTTTTCAGTAATTCCAACAATGGCGCCACATTTGTGAATTCCTTTGCTCAACGATAGTATGGTAACCTATGAAAATACTTCAGAATTTTGCAAGTGGATTTGCTTTCCAGAACTGTCCGGAATTTGCCTCTCGATATGAAGCCTCCGGTAAAAAAAAAAGGCGGAAAATTTGTCATTATTTATATGAGTCACAGAGCATTCAGCCCACTAAAATAGGCGATTTGGTCTAATCTCCTTTTTTGAATATTAGAGGGAAGATGTTATTGCATGTAATAATAAAAGTATTTCAGAGGAAAAGATTGGGTACACATATATGAATTAGTTTAGTTACACTTATCTGTTTATTTGCATATGTATTCTACTAATACAGTCTGAACAGTGCTATAAAGATCTGTTCTGTCATGGTCGCCACTTTATTTTCCCCCTCTCGGACACAGGAAAACTAAATACTGATAAATAAAAGTTACTATTTCAAAAAAATGCTCACCACTATGTTAATTAAATTCTCTAATGAATTTTTGTCAGTATGGTTTCCTCCTGTACAGAGCTCTTTAATATACATCTGAACTGTATTAAGTGAGTGAGTTATGAATGCAAGAGGCAGCTGAACGGTAGCACCATCACCAGTTTTTTAGCCGAGACAGTGCCACCTTAAACGTTTCATCACAGATCTAAGCGTTAGAATAGACTAATCTATGAAAGCCCGTAGCTAAACGAAATAATTTCTGTTCTTAACGGAGCGGGCATGCTGGATGTCACAACGGTTAGTGCATTAAATCACAAAGAGGAAGACAACAGTGCTTCTACAGGAATTCTAAAGATACTTACCTTTTATGGATAATGCGAACAATTCTGAACTATTTTAACTTCCTGAGTTCTGGGCTTAGATTTTATGAATGGAAAGTTAATATTGGTGGACAATGCAGTGTTCTGGGACCAAATAAGATTAATACACTAAATTTAAAAAGTGGTGTGATTTACTACAATTTTAGAACTTGTTAAAAAGTGAATACTACTTATATTACATAATAGCTGAAATATGTGCTATAGTCAAAAAACTGAATATTAAACATTTAAAAATTATGAAAACAATGCAACGGGGATGTAAAAGTACAGGTCGTTGGCGAACACAGTCCAGTACTACATCGAAAAGAAAATCCTTGTATAGCTTTGATGAAGTGAACAATAACTTATTCGATAGTGTAGGGTATATTAGGATTTTACAGGATACTCTAAACACATTCTGTTCCAAAATTACTCGAGGACATTTCTCAAAGACGTCCTTTCTTTAAGCAGATGCTGCCCATACTGGGAACATGCAGAAACGATAGACAGTGTTGCTCTGAAAGCACATGGTGAATTTTATTTATTTTATGACCTAGAAAACAACAAAAAAATAAAGTTTGTATACAGCATACATGCCACATAAGGATTGACGCGATCAATATGTGGAAGACATGAGCTCTTAGTACAACAACTGTCGAATTTTATTGTGTGTTGCGCAGTTTGTGCTGAGCAGTTAGTGGTAAAAGTGTTACTAGTGTCACTCGTTAGTGTCGAACTACTACTTCTCCTGATTTGCTGTAAATGCGAGTCCGCAGCTCGTGGTCGTGCGGTAGCGTTCTCGCTTCCCACGCCCGGGTTCCCGGGTTCGATTCCCGGCGGGGTCAGGGATTTTCTCTGCCTCGTGATGACTGGGTGTTGTGTGATGTCCTTAGGTTAGTTAGGTTTAAGTAGTTCTAAGTTCTAGGAGACTGATGACCATAGATGTTAAGTCCCATAGTGCTCAGAGCCCTTTGAACAATTTTTTTTTTTTTTATTTGTAAATGCGAGATACCATTATCTTATCTGGTTTTCACACATGGCTACCTATCTGAAACTGGGCAGAAATTATGTAAAATACGGATTGCTCTAAATTTCTGTCAAAATCGTTGAAGACTGGTAGTGCGGGCGAATAGGCTACTATTTTTAACAAGAGTTGACATTCGAAAACGCGTCGTTTCCTTCCTGCTGAAACACATATGTAAAATACTGTATTACACTTTTACGAGTCAGTCATACAAAAAAAGACACAGAAATTTAGATTCTTATAATTATTAATCTTAAACCAACTTATTAAATGTCGTGAATGTTGTAGGTGTGCAAAACGCCAAACAAGTTGTTTCACTAATGATACATATTTTCTTTATTGTTATTTCTCCCCCTCATCAGCTATGGGTGAAAGTTGGCTATCAGCGATACAGAATTCTGCGCATCGCGTAAAAGATTTAACAATAAAAATAGTAAAGAAACACATATGACAAAAGGTTAAAAATTTAAAGATGTCTATAAATGCTTTAAAAAGATTAATTTTGTTTATGTTTGCATATCGTTAAATTGTTGATATTCTTTGTGTTTTAAATTAAAAAAAACTAAAAACTAAAAGATAAAAATAAAAACAAAAATATAAATTTCAAACACACTGCGGAAACGGCGTCCTTCTTTGGAAGGAGTAACGCACTTTCCGCAGAAAGCTGAAGGACCAGGGCGGGTAGGTCTTCTGTACTGTTGAAGGATGAGTGTATAAATACAGATACACGTTGAGTAGTATGTATGAAGATGAAGGCAGTTGTTGGTATGGATACTGGGAAAACAGAAGGTGAGGAAGAGCTTGGCGTGTGAGCAAGGCATTAGTGCTTAGAGGAGTGGGGTTGCGGAAAGGAGGAGACGGAAGAGGCAATGGGGAGCCTGAACGTGGATCGGGATGGCTGGGGGAAGTGTTTTAGGAGGATCGTTCAATAAATAATACCCCACAATTGTATCCTAAGAACTTTTGATATTCTTAACAGTTGCAATCTGATGATAATATCAAGCAGTATTTCTTTTATATGTACTGATTTGCTATTTAGCCTCCGTTACATTCGGTGCCCTTATGCCATTGTTGTGTAAGAAAATGTGTTCCCTGTTGGTTTAAGCTCTTGTCCTGTAGTCGCAGCAATGTTTTCACTGCATGAATTTCGCTCTCATCATCCTCAAAGTGTGTCTCACGTGGAGAACCCTTAAGTGGCACAAACTGGTGCGAGTCCGAGGCCAGCAGTGGCTACTCTGACAGGGCGTCCTGAACATCATGGAGCTCATTGTCTGCACTTGCTCGCGCTGTAACTCTCTTACCCATCGCCCAACAGTACTTCTATCAACAGCATTACAGGACATTGCGCACAAACGTTTATTGGTGTTAAACACGTTTCTTTTTCCGTAACCAAGAATTCAAGTATAACTTGTTGCTTGTAACATTTGCTTTGTGTGGAGCCCATTTGATGGTTCACTGCGATTCTGCCTTCTATCGAAGTTGTTCGAAACTTCGCACACGTGCAGAAGTAACAACAAACATCAAATTTGAGACACCTAAAATGACGTTTCACTATTTATATTATCGCCTGTAGAAATGGTGGTATTATTTGTGGAAAAGCCTAGGTTGTTGATGGGTTGAACAAATATAGGGGCGGATTTGAGTGTCTAGGAGAATAAGTCGACTGAAGTTGCGTTGGAATAGGATATGGAGTTTTTCAAGGTGTAGGGGTGGTGGGATATGCAGGAAGTCCACAACGTCCCGCTATTACTGAAAAGACTCATAGCTTGTAAATTATTGCAGGTGGAGTATCGTGGTGTTTCTATATCGTTTAGCAGTTCTCAATGCTTCTTTTTCTGAAACTTCCCAATCGTCGAATTCTGTCCATGCACAGGTCAGCAGACTAGCATCAGCAGTTCTGACTGCTTCATTGATTCGTGCAAGAAAAATAGCAGTGTCACTGACAGGTGTGGCGCACACACGATCCTTGACGTAACCCGGCAAAAATAAGTCTAATAGCGTGACATCGGGAGAGCGCGGGGCCCATGCATGGAACCATCACGATCCACCCACTTCTCAGGAAACATGTGATTCAGCACACCCCGCACTTTCAAATTCAAATGCGGGGGAAGGGGGGTGGGGGTACCATCATGCTTTAAGATGATGGACCGGTGCAGCTCTTCCATCTGTGATAACAACAATTGTTGGAGCATGACCCGATATAAATTTCCCAGTACGGTTTTCTCTGCGAATAGAAATGGGCCTGTCACCATATCGTGGATCAGACTGCATCAAACATTACGTTTCGGGCTATAACGGATGTGTTCACATGATTTGAGTAGTTTTTCGGAGCCACAAATCCTAATGATGTGGTGATTCGCATGTCCAGAAATGTGGAACGTTGTCTCATCTGGAAACAAGCACCCCTCCAAGTAGTCTTTGTCGGCATCTGTGGACTTGTATGCAAAAAGCTGTAATCGCTTATGTAACACTTCGACAACAGTTGATCTTGCTTCCTGCAATTCGCGTGATGGATAACGAATTGACGTCTGCGGGCTGCGTTGAAATGTAACTCTTGCATTCTGTCCGCACGTACATGAGATACATTGGGACGTCCACTTCGAGGATGGTCTTTGACGTTTCTTGAATCTTTAAAAAAATTGAAGCATCTCATTATGCTTGCTTTTGCCGGTGTTGCCCTCCGATACTAGTGTCGGTAATGGCGTAGTAACATGGTCACAGATTTGCTCTGTGCATAACGGATGGCACATTGCACATTCTTCTGATCTGTCTCCATTTTGTTTCACTCCAAGTCAAATCTGCAACAAAGGTCAAAGCAAAAATTTTAAGAGCCGCTAAACATTTTACAACAAACCACGATTCTCTGTTTCTAGCAGTTTTCCAAGTAAAATTTTCTGAAATCACTGCTGGACTTCATGGATACCATGTTTTGGTGTAGGGGCAATAGCATATCAAGATCGCTGATCGGAGGGGAACCTACAATGGGCGTTCAATAAGTAATGCAACATTTTTCTCTGAAATCAGGTTTGATTTTGATCATTTTACAATACACCATATTATTCCCCATTCTTCTGGCTACAAAACAGTATTTTTCAACATAATTTCCACTCAACGCGGCGGCCTTAACATCACCTCATCGGAAGGGCCTACATGCCCGCATAGTATCATTCTACTAGACGACATCGAAGCTATCGTCTTGCTGCACCAACAATCTCCCCATCTTCCACATGCTGCATCCCGCGGAGTGCATTCTTCATTGGGCCAAGCAGATGGAAGTAGGAAGATGCGAGATCCGGAATGTAGGGTGTATGAGGAAGAAAAGTCCAATAAAGCATCGTGAACTCCTCTCTGGAGCGCAGACTTGTGTGAGGCATTGCGTTGTCTTCGACAAGGAAAAGTTCTTTTCCTCTTTTGTGGCGGCAAACGCACTGAAGTCGTTTCTTGAATTTCCTGAGGGTAGCGCAGTACACTTCAGAGTATATCGTTGTACCGTGAGGGAGGACATAAAACAGAATAACAGCTTCAGACCCCCAGGAAACCGTCACCACGATGACTGGACGGCTTTAAGCCTTTTCTCGGAAGAGAGATGGCGCGGTGCAACTCCATTGGTTGCCGTTTTGTTTCTGGTTTGAAGTGATGAACACATGTTTCATTGCCTGTGGCGGTGTTCGACAAAAAATTGTGATCATCAGCGTCGTAACGCGCAAGCATTTCCGCAGACATGGTCCTTCGTTTCTCCTTATGGTATTCTCTTGGGCGGGGAGAAACCCACTGGGCACACATCTCTCAGTACCCCAACTGGTGGACAGGTGTGCCAGCACTACCAACAGAGACGTCCAGTTGGGCAGTGAGGTGTTTAGTCGTGATCCGTCAACCACCTCTAATGAGACTGTCCGCACGTACCAGTATTGCAGGAGTCACAGCTGTGGGCGGCTGGCCGGCACGTGAGAGATCGGACAAGTTTGCACGATCTTGTTGCCATAATGACAGACGTCTCGCTCAACGACTCGTCGTGGTTTTGTTCACGCCAGACCTCCGTAGACATTCTACAACAGTCTTGGAATGTTTGCTACGTTCTGGTTTTCCGCCAAAAGAAACTTAATGACAGCTATCTGCTTGGAACACATCTCCATTACAGAAGCCATTTTGAAAGTCACGTACATCGCTGCCACTTACGAAACGTACTGAAGCGGGAATATTCTAGAATGACAAACAGTAAATTCCCGTGTTTTCCAACAGAAACTGTCAGAGAAAAAAAGTGTTGCATTACTTACTGAATGTCCCTCTTACGCGACCTTCCATCTGTGGTACTTCGTACTGTGTTTATCTTCATAAATGGAGTAGTTCTTTTACATAAGATCCTGTTACAGGAAATCCACCGTATTCAGGCAGCCAACCAACATTTGGGATGCAGGCTGTGAAGAGGACGGTAACCGTCAAGTGAACCGGCTTGCCGTGAGATCAGCGCCGCCTCGCGTGCTACCGGCGAACCAGGTCGCGCAGTGAGGTGCTAGTCGGCTCGCCGCCAGCGCTCAGCCTCTCCATTCATCACTCTAACGCGGTTAGCTCACGCCGCCTCCTGACGCGTCCGGGGCAAAAAATCCTCTTCCCTGCGCGGCTTCTTACGCTCTACAGGCGAGAATAACGCCGATATATTCTACAATTTCCTTTTCTTTACGCTTCACTGTGTAATCGATCTAAAATAACTTGAAATAACCTATCGAGTGAGTTGATAGAAGTAACTGTCTGAAAACATCTGCAAGAGCCATTGTCGACTAACTGAAGGAGAACGTATGTCTAGCCAGGCTCACATCCGTGACTTTTCATTTTGAAGCTGTGAGCCATCTTCAAGCACGATGCCTCATAGCAGCGAGATGAGGCTTTGTAGCAATGAGGTGGAACTTCCATAAGTGCGGCTGTAGCATTATTTATTTCGGCAAAAGTTTTTGATCCCGGACTAAGCCATCCATTTGCGATACAACTGTTTATTTTAGAAATTCGTTGAAATATTCAATGCTACTGCAGTAAGTGGTAACACCACAGTGGTAACACCGGTTCCCGTCAGATGACCAAAGTTAAGTGCTGTCAGGATTAGTTAGTACTTGGATGGGTCACTGTCAGGGTCTGCCGAGCGCTGTTGGCAAGCGAGGTGCACTCAGCCCTTGTGAGGCCAATTGAGCAGCTGCTTCATTGGGAAGTAACTGCAAGAAAACTGACAACGGTAGGAGAGCAGTGTGCTGACCCCACATGCACCTCTGAGGATGACACGGCAGCCGGTAGGCACTGTTGAGCCTTCAAGACCTGCTGGACGTGTTTGTTTTGTTTATGAGTACATAAAGACAAGACGTTGTTAAACATTGTTGCTGAAAGTCTCGAAAAGTTCTTGACCAGTTTACTTCAGATTTTTACAAGAGGCTCTAATAAACAGTGGGACGGTCGTAGGCTATATTTTTAGTACAGATAATATATAATTATACATAATATGTAAAGGGGAAATGTTGTTAGCAAAAATCTCAAAATATCATTGACCGATTTACTTCAGTTTTTTACATGATACTCCAAACGTTCAGACGGCAATGGGGAATACATTTTTTAATATTTGTAATATACATAATACGGAAAAACCTTGTTAGCAAAAGTTTGAAAAGTTCTACACCGATTTACTTCGTACTTTTACACGATACTCCCCTTTCCTTTCTAGCAATAGGTTTCAAGTAACACAACAGAGCGTTTAAACCATCAGACAAATTGTTTATCGGACATAAATTGTTCCTCAGTATACATGAATATTTCTAAAAATTGTATACAAAAAATATGTTGTTTTGCTTTCCTCCTCGCAGTCGCTTGTAAGAGAAACCTGTTTATTGGGGTAGTTGTATTTACATACAGCAATCATCCCATCCTATTCATTTTCAGCGACTTCAATTCGGTAACACGGTTTCCTTTGCAATGACAATAAATAAGGCACAAGGTCATAGAGAGCAGAGAAGAGGAGATGGACAGATTGAGTGGGGGGAGTGTGGGAGGAAATGCACGCACAAGAGCACGTGAAGTATGTTAGCGGCAAGAAACAATCAGTGCCTTCTCTGCGCGATAGCAATGGAGATACTATCGAAGACAGTTCTGCCAAAGCAGAGTTACTAAGCATAGCCTTTCAAAATGCCATCACAAAAGAAGATGAAGTAAATATTTCAGAATTCGAACCAAGAACAGCTGCCAACATGAGTAACGTAGAAGTAAATATCCTCGGAGTAGTGAAACAACTTAAATCACTTAATAAAAGCAAGTCTTCTGGTCCAGACTGTATACCAATTAGGTTCCTTTAGAGTATGCTGTAGCACTAGCTTCATATTTAAGAATCATATACAACCGTTCGCTAGACGGAAGATCCGTGTCCAAAGACTGGAAAGTTGCACAGGTCACACCAATATTCAAGAAAAGTAGGAGGAGTAATCCACTTAATTACAGGTCCATGTCATTAAAGTCCATATGCAGCAGAATTCTGAAACATATATTGTGTTCGAACATTATGAATTACCTCGAAGAAAACGGTCTATTGACACACAGTCAACATGGGTTTAGAAAACATCATTCTTGTGAAACATAACTAGCTCTTTATTCGTATGAAGTGTTGAGTGCTATTGACAAGGGATTTCAGATCTATTCCGTATTTTTGGATTTCCGGAAGGCTTTTGGCACTGTACGACACAAGCGGCTTATAGTGAAATTGCGTGCTTATGGAATATCGTCTCAGTTATGTGACAGGATTTGTGACTTACTGTCAGAGAGGTCACAGTTCTTAGTAATTGACAGAAAGTCATCGAGCAAAACAGAAGTGATTTCTGGGGCTTCCGAAGGTAATGTTATAGGTCCTTTGCTTTTCCTTATCTATATAAACTATTTGGGAGACAATCTGAGCAGCCGTTTTCGGTTGTTTGCATATGACGCTGTCGTTTATCGACTAATAAAGTCATCAGAAGATCAAAACAAATTTCAAAACGATTTAAAAAAGATATCTGAATGGTGCGACAACTGGCAGTTCGCCCTAAATAACGAAAAGTGTGAGATCATCCACATGAGTACCAAAAGGAATTCGTTAAACTTCGGTTGCACGATAATCAGTCAAATCTAAAGGCTGTAAATTCAACTAAATACCGAGGAATTACAATTACGAACAATTTAAATTGGAAGTAACACACATGAAATGTTGTGGGAAAGGCCAACCAAACACTGCATTTTATTGGCAGGACACTTGGAAAATGTAACAGACCTACTAAGGGGACTGCTTGTCCGTCCTCTTTTAGAATACTGCTGCGAGGTGTGGGATCCTTACCAGATAGGACTGACGGAGCACATCGAAAAAGTTTACTTTTATTGCATTTTTGTAAAAATTCCGTTTTTATGCTCTGAATACATGTAACGACATGTAGTTTATAATACATAATATTTGCGAAGTTTCTACAAGTATGTTATGACAGAGTTGCACGAACTGTATCCGTAGACGCTACGTTTATAAGAATTGCAGAAGGAGTTAGGCAGATATTAATTTTTAAAGTTAATTTCAATCATGTAACTGCCTTGTACCGGTTTTTATTGAATTTATGTCTGTTTAGTGGTCACCGTGATCACTCATTTTCGTCATGGAGGTCTATCCCTTCCATGCTCCTCTCCAAGGGCTAGGCCCACGGGATTTTCCCAGCCGCCAAGCCAGAGCACCTGGGTTTACCTGCTGTCCTCCCGTAACTGTGGCATTTTCAATATTGTCAGTGTCCGCCAACCACTGAGTCTGAACACTGTAGTCGCCTGCTGATCTCTGCCGCCGTCTCCTGTGTTCCAGCGTATCGACAAGCGCCGAGACGAAGACGAAGATCGCAAGAGCAAAGTAAGTAGTGAGACGACGTCGCCAATAGCTCACTGACAAGGGCCACACCATGACAGGAGCGTCCTCTACCCGAGGAGAATGTAAGTGCCGCTTCTGCCAGCCTCGGCTGGACATTATGCGCACAGGACAGCATCAGCACAGTACTAGCAGAGAGCTCTACGATAGCAGTGACGTGTGATCCATACCAACTGCTTACACGGACATTGTATGCAGCAGAGGACTTTGATTGCTTGCATGTCGCCCATCACTTGCGACACCGTTGTAAATTCAAAGTTAAGTACTGTCAATCTACTTATTTGTAATAAAAACTATTAATGTTATTTTACTTGAATTGTTTTATAGCATTCCGAGAACGAAGCATCCTTTAGGCACTCTATACAAGACAAGTGGGCAACACCCCACATCCAGGGGAATGCTACAGCTTCTGACTACGAAACAACACGAACTTGACATCATACTGTGAGCATAAAAAAGCACACTAGCAAGACGTCAACCTCAGCAATCGATCCCTTGCGAAAACTTGAGCCATAATTCTGATGGACGCAGTTACGACCTTATAAAAGTGCTGCATTAAAACTGTCACCCGCACCGTTAGTTTATCACTCGCTCCGCCCCACAGCAGCCGCTTAATGCCCGAGCGTGAATTGCTGTACAGTGAAGTGAGTAAGAGGTTTTTGAAATACCATTTGGATATAGGTAACATGCTTTGTTCAAGTTCATTGTGTCTGCGCTGTTTCTAACCTGTAGCTGGTACCAGAAACTTTTTCCTTTGAACGATTTCATGTTGCGATTCACAAATCAAGTGTAAATGAATGAAACGAATGACTGTGTCATCAAAGAAGTAGCGTATCGCTGTTTAATTATTAACATCACTATTATGCGTAATTTTCTCTGGATTTTAAAGGTACCGTAGCACTGTTAAAGTGAAGTACATTTGCAGGAGACGTGGTGTTCTTCAATGTGACTTATATGATTAAATGGTAAATTGAAACTCGTTAACTTCATTTCATAATAACAATTGTTCAGTTGCTTAGGATTATTTATTTTGATTTTGAGGCACATATATACCTCAGAATGGCAGTATGTTAATATTTTTAAAATTATATGAATGAGGCTGACATATTACGTACTCATAATACTTACTAGTTTTACCCTAAAATATCAGAGGGGCAGGCCGGGTGACAGACAACCGTTGGGGATAGCTTAAAAGCTGCACGTTCAGAAGATCATAATTGCCTGCTACTAGAATTATGGGTCAAATTTTCTCTCGGGGATCGATTTTTTTGGGGCTGGTATCTTGCAAATCAGAATTATGGCTCAAGTTTTCGCGAGGGATCGATTGTCCGAAAAATCGCTGGTGGTTTCCTTGTGAGTCCAACCTAGTGTGGCTGGAACGCCGCCTCAGCCGGCAAAGACACCCGCGCGCCCAGCCGCGTCTGCTCTTTACAAGTTTTGGCGTTCATCTACATCTACATCTACGTGATTACTCTGCTATTCATAGTAAAGTGCCTGGCAGAGGGTTCAATGAACCACCTTCAAGCTGTCTCTCTTCCGTTCCACTCTCGAACGGCATGCGGGAAAACGAGCACTTAAATTTTTCTGTGCGATCCCTGATTTCTCTTATTTTATCGTGATGATCGTTTCTCCCTATGTAGGTGGGTGCCAGCAGAATGTTTTCGCTATCGGTGGCGAAAATTGGTGATTGAAATTTCATGAGAAGATCCTGTCGCAACGAGAAACGCCTTTGTTTTAATGATTGCCACTCCAATTCACGTATCATGTCTGTGACACCATCTCCCCTATTTCGCGATAATACAAAATGAGCTGCCCTTCTTTGTACTTTTTCGATGTCATCCGTCAGTCTCACCTGATGCGGATCCCACACCGCGCAGCAATACTCCAGAATAAGGCGGACAAGCGTGGTGTAAGGAGTCTCTTTAGCAGACCTGTTGCACCTTCTAAGTGTTCTGCCAATGAACCGCAGTCTTTGGTTTGCTCTACCCACAATATTATTTATGTGATCGTTCCAATTTAGGTTATTTATAATTGTAATCCTAAGTATTTAGTTGAATTTACAGCCTTCAGATTTGTGTGACTTATCGCGTAATCGAAATTTAGCTGATTTTTTTTTTAGTACTCATGTGAATAACTTCGCACTTTTCTTTATTCAGGGTCAACTGCCACTTTTCGCACCATACAGATATCTTACCTACATCATTTTGCAAGTCGTTTTGATCATCTGATGACTTTACAAGACGGTAAATGACTGCATCATCTGCAAACAATCTAAGACGGCTACTCAACAATAGAGGGCCTATAACACTTCCTTGGGGAACGCCGGATATTACTTCTGTTTTACTCGACGACTTTCCGTCTATTACTACGAACTGTGACCTTTCTGACTGGAAATCACGAATCCAGTCGCACAACTGAGGCGATATTCCGTAGGCACGCAGTTTGGTTAGAAGACGCTTGTGAGGAACAGTGTCCAAAGCCTTCACTCGTATCGGGCCACACCGCCACAAAAGACAGATAGTATTTTGTACCAGTGTGGTGGGTCAGTCTTATACTTGCACAGCTTCACTTTATTTTCCCATTATTTGTAAAACTATCTTACACTTGAAACTTCCGCCTGATCGTGTCCGAAACTTGGAACCTTCCCTTGCGCTACTGAACTAACCAGGCACAACTCACGACCTGTCCCCACAGCTGTAATTGCGTCAATATCCCTGTATTATTTTCTAAATTTCTGGGTTCGATTCCTGATCTGGCACAGTGTTTTAATACGAGTCAAATTTCCAGCAGCACACTCACAGCTGCAGAGTAAGAAATTCACATTTTACCCTACACTACGCATTTTTCTAGAGTACAGTACAGAAAACAATTGCTTTGCTGAACAAGAGAAGATCAGCGTAATGTTTGTGGTAAGGTTTACTGAACAAGATGCGGTAAAATACGTGAACTATTGTCAGAGCTTGTAACGATCTCAGGTTATACGAAGACACTTCAAAAAGAAGCTTACACATTGTTATGGCAGAGCAAATAACTTTTACTGGATGTCACACTACATTTTAGAGAGACACAGATATTTGGCACTATTTTGTAACGTGGTCAAGTCTCAACAACGGTCCTATTTGGTTCAATTTCTCGACGACACGGAGCCATTCGAGAACAGCTGTGTAAACGTCCAAATCATTGGAGACTCTCTTTCTCCCCTAAACGTTCTCAGCTGCCGTGTCACTTGGATGCGGTGTAGAGGGGCTTGGGATACACCGTTCTCCCGGCAGCTGTCGGCTTTGCAGACCCTGGAGCCGTTACCTCCCATTCAAGTAGCTTCTTAATTACCATCATGAGGTTGACCTGACCCAGGTCCGCTCCTGCCACTAAGGCAAAACCATTGACAGTACAGGGAATTGACCCAGATCTTCCACATAGCGATCATCTACACTGATCACTTAGCAACAGGGGCAGACATCACATTACCTAAACAAAGGTTAATTGTTTCCAAATTGAAAATACAGTTATAAAATAATCACTGTTTCTGCAGGACCCGATGAGGTCACAAAAGTAGGCTGACAAGATATACTACATATTTAACAACTTTAACCATCCGGAAAATGCTCAGTCAAAATTTCATCACGAGTCGTAAATGTAGCTTAGGATCTAGGTTTTCATTAAATGATGTCGCTGAAGCCTAACGAATTTGAATAAAGTACAAGTCCGTTATTTTCAGACGACATTGCTTAATGCTGGTGGAGATCCAAGCGTTGAATGTATTGTCGTGGCAAAGTTAACAGAATACTTCCGACAAGCAGCGGTCCTTAACACAAAGGTACTAGCAAAGAGCGCACTCTATTGGAAGGCACTGGTGGCAGGCAGATGATATTGAATATTCAAGAAGAAGTAATTGGCGCAAAGAGACTGATTATCTTTTTGAACGGTGATAGTGTTTCGTCTGTGACTGATAGCTTTCTTAAGGTTTCCCACAGGCAATCTCTCTCTCATGCATGTAAGTTCCCTGCTGGGATTTGGTAAGGAGAACCTGAATTTCAGACGTATTTAAGGTTCTATACGACTGGAGAAAACCAGAAACAGGAAAAACTTGGAAATTTGTGGTAAGTTCCTATGGGACCAAACTGCTTAGATCATCGGTCCCTAGATTTACACACTACTTAATCTAACTTGAACTAACTTACGCTGAGGACAATACACACACACCCGTGCCCGAGGGAGGACTCGAACCTCCGACGGGGGGAGCCGCGCCAGCCGTGGCAAGGCGCCTCAGATCGCAGAAACAGGTCAGATAGAAGCGACAGATAGGCTGTTTCCTAGTGGCTAACGCAAACACTCAACACCCAAATTCCTCGGACAAGACCAAGATGTATTCTACAGTTTAATACTAATACTGAGTCGCCCATTTTCTTTCATTTACCGGAAGGTGTCGTCGTTGAGTGACCATAGGAGGATACAATATGACTTGGACAGGATTTGTGATTGGTGTAAAGAATGGCAGCTAACTCTAAACATAGATAAATGTAAATTAATGCAGATGAATAGGAAAAAGAATCCCGTAGTGTTTGAATACTCCATTAGTAGTCTAGAGCTTGACACAGTCACGTCGATTAAATATTTGGGCGTAACATTGCAGAGCGATATGAAGTGGGACAAGCATGTAATGGCAGTTGTGGGGAAGGCGGATAGTCGTCTTCGGTTCATTGGTAGAATTTTGGGAAGATGTGGTTCATCTGTAAAGGAGACCGCTTATAAAACACTAATGCGACCTATTCTTGAGTACTGCTCGAGCGTTTGGGATCCCTATCAGGTCGGAATGAGGGAGGACAGAGAAGCAATTCAAAGGCGGGCTGCTGGATTTGTTACTGGCAGGTTTTATCATCACGCGAGTGTTACGGAAATGCTTCAGGAACTCGGGTGGGAGTCTCTGGAGGAGAGGAGGCGGTCTTTCCGTGAATCGCTACTGAGGAAATTTAGAGAACCAGCATCTGAGGCTGACTGCAGTACAATTTTACTGCCGCCAACTTATATTTCGCGGAAAGACCACAAAGATAAGAGAGATTAGGGCTCGTACAGAGGCATATAGGCAGTCATTTTTCCCTCGTTCTGTTTGGGAGTGGAGCAGGGAGAGAAGATGCTAGTTGTGGTACGAGGTACGCTCCGCCACGCACCGTATGGTGGATTGCGGAGTGTGTATGTAGATGTAGATGTAGATTTCGCCTGATCTGAAATTGCTCAAAGTGGACGAAGAGGTGTCCGAAATGATCTCCACGACTGAGTATTACCTTCACGCAGTTAGCTCGTGCACATATAACCAAACTTGTAGGCATACAGTCCAGGCACATTTCACTACACCAATACAAAAGACGAGCCCCATTCATAAAAAACAAAAAAAAGATTGCAAAACAGTCTACACTAGAGCTCTAGAACTGTTGCACTGTGGATGTGGTAATAAGTCACTGTGACAGCGCGTTGGGCGGTTGTGTGAGCAATTCATTAGCATTATAATTACTTTTTATCTGGTGCTTGCGTGTCAGAAACAAATTAATTTAACTAATGTGTATGTAGCGGAGTAGAATGGGTCAGTCACGGAACGTAGGATTCATTCGGGAACAGCTGGGTTCAAATGTCCGATCCACCATACCGATGTACGTTTTCCGTGCTTTCCCTAAACAGCTTAGGATAGAAATGGCTTACCGTTCGCCGTAACTTACTAGCTGCTGGCTGCCACAACAGTTGAACGCACACAATATTTAAGCTGATGAACCAAAATGACTAGCTAGTTAATTCCATGCTCGTCCTCCTTTAGAAAGCAGTGTAACAACAATTCTGCGTAGTACGGAATCGACAAGTCCTCCAAAGGTTTTCGTAGGAATGTGGCACCAGATGTTCACGCACGTGGCACACAGTTCCAATAAAGTTCAAAATTCAAATGGCTCTCAGCACTATGGGACTTAACATCTGAGATCATCAGTCACCTAGAACTTAGAACTACTTAAACCTAACTAACATAAGGACAGCACACACATCCATGCCCGAGGCAGGATTCGAACCTGCGACCGTAGCAGTCGCGCAGTTCCTGACTGAAGTGCCTAGAACCGCTCGGCCAACGCGGTCGGCTCCAATAAAGTACTGGCCGGTTTGTTGTGGGAGCTGTGCTGGATTACGATATGGTTGCAGGCATATTTAGTCGGATGCAGAACACGCTATTTTGGTGACTAAGACATCAACGTGAGTTCACTGTCATGCTTCTCAAACCATTGCAGCAAGTTTCTGGCCTTGTGACATGGACTGTTATCCTGCCGGGAAAGACCATCTCGTTTGGGGATTACATGGAGCATGAAGTGACGTATGGGGACCTCAATAACATTCACCTCGTCGTGGTGCCTTCGGTTATTACTACAGGTCACGTTAAGGTTCGGTTATGTCCCCTATAGCAAGTACTGTCCCCACTGGACTGCGTCCCTGGGGTAGTGCATGTTTCGGGTAGCCGTTCGCCTGGATGATGGCGTATCCGGACAACAACATCGACCTGGTGTAACAATAATGGTGCTTCATTCGACCAGGCGACACGTTCTCACTGATTCACGATCCAGTCTCGATGACCCTGTGACAACTGCAATCGTAAATGACGACACCCATGGGCCAGCATGGGTACACGTAGCAGTCGTCTACAACGAAGATCCGTGTGCAACAATGTGTGCTGAAAGGTGCAGTCCCAAACACTTGTGTGTCTTCACCATAATTTTCAGAGCCGCCCCAGATCGCCGCGTATCCTGCTATACAGAGCAGGAAAGCCTCCGACCTCTGCGTTCTGTGGGGAAGCGTGGACGTCCAACATCTTGTTACCTGTTCACCATTTCACAGTCCTTCAGCCACCTTCCACAGATGCTTACAACAGTAGTGAGCAACATGTCAGCTCCTATGTTTCCGAGATGCTCATTTCGAGACGTCGGACCATAACAATTTGCCTTTTCTCAGAGACGATTATTTTAAGGGATTTCCCCATTTGCGTCCCGAACTTGCGCACTGACTCTACTGGATCACGCACTGCTTTTAGATTCGTTTTTCTGATCTCGCATATAGCGATCACTCGCTCTCTGAAAGCTGTTATTCTTTCTCAAGTCCATTTTGTTAACGATTTTTTGGACCCTCATTCTCTGCTGTACTAACTAACATTTTAGCTCTTAATTGAACAGATTCGTGATTGCTATTTCGGCTATTTCTATCTGGGCTTTCCGGGGGTCCTTTTAAACTTGTTCAAGGTATATTCCTTAATTTTCTTATTATGTCATAATCTTGTGTGTAATCCTAACTATTGGTGGTCTTCCAATATGTTACTAAGACTTCGATCATTGTATTCTAATACCTTCTGCCAGGTGTTATAATTTCGCTGTTGCTTTACGAGATTTCAGTTTGTATCGGAAATGGTATGCGAAATTTATTATGATAGTGGGTGTAGGTGTGTGTGGTCTTGGCTTTTAGTTATAACAAGAGTGGTAACTCATACACCAGTACCACAATCTTGAGGAAGGACTTTCATGAACATGCTGTTTAGTGCCCTACAATTTTAAATCCATCCATCCACCCAGCCACATATTTTTGGCAGAAGAACTTTCCGTACTATCCTCCATTCTTCTTTTAATTAGTTTGCCATGTCTCGTTTTCTGTAGAGAATTAATGGTATCTCACTTCACGTTGGATCAAAAATGTTCAAATGTGTGGGAATTCCCAAGGGACCAAAATGCTGAGGTCATCGGTCCCTAGTCTTTACACACTACTGAAACTAACTTACGCTAAGAACAACACACACACACCCATGCCCGAGGGAGGACTCGAACCTCCGGTGGGAGGGGCCGCCCAGTCAGTGACATTGCGCCTCTAACCGCGCGGCCACTCCTCGCGGCATGTTGGATCTGCGAGTTGTAATATCTAGTCTTTGTATGTGTGGACACAAAATTTTTGTTGTACATCTCAAGCGTTAACATAAAACTCAGTTCATTTGTACTAAATTTAACACTAATAAATTAGACGCATACAGGGTTATTACAAATGATTGAAGCGATTTCACAGCTCTACAATAACTTTATTACTTGAGATATTTTCACAATGCTTTGCACACACATACAAAAACTCAAAAAGTTTTTTTAGGCATTCACAAATGTTCGATATGTGCCCCTTTAGTGATTCGGCAGACATCAAGCCGATAATCAAGTTCCTCCCACACTCGGCGCAGCATGTCCCCATCAATGAGTTCGAAAGCATCGTTGATGCGAGCTCGCAGTTCTGGCACGTTTCTTGGTAGAGGAGGTTTGAACACTGAATCTTTCACATAACCCCACAGAAAGAAATCACATGGGGTTAAGTCGGGAGAGCGTGGAGGCCATGACAGGAATTGCTGATCATGATCTCCACCACGACCGATCCATCGGTTTTCCAATCTCCTGTTTAAGAAATGCCGAACCTCATGATGGAAGTGCGGTGGAGCACCATCCTGTTGAAAGATGAAGTCGGCGCTGTCGGTCTCCAGTTCTGGCATGAGCCAATTTTTCGCGGGCTACGCGTGAAACTTGCCCGCACGCGTTCAACCGTTTCTTCGCTCACTGCAGGCCGACCCTTTGATTTCCCCTTACAGAGGCAACCAGAAGCTTTAAACTGCGCATACCATCGCCGAATGGAGTTAGCAGTTGGTGGATCTTCATTGAACTTCGTCCTGAAGTGTCGTTGCACTGTTATGACTGACTGATGTGAGTGCATTTCAAGCACGACATACGCTTTCTCGGCTCCTGTCGCCATTTTGTCTCACTGCGCTCTCTAGCGCTCTGACAGCAGAAACCTGAAGTGCGGCTTCAGCCGAATAAAACTTTATGAGTTTTTCTACGTATCTGTAGTGTGTCGTGACCATATGTCAATGAATGGAGCTACAGTGAATTTATGAAATCGCTTCAATCATTTGTAATAGCCCTGTATAAGTATATACTCTGCCACACGAACCACAGATGCAGGTGAGATGGGGTGGCTTGCGCGTCTCAACAATACAGATAGACAAACTGTAAGTGCAACCACAGAGAAAGGGTGTATGTGCAGATGCCAGACAAATGTGTGGTTCCTGAAGAGGGGCAGCAGCCTTATCAGTAGTTTCAAGGGCAGCAGTTTGGATGATTTGCTGATCTGGCCTTGTAACATCATCCAACTTGGCCTTGCTGTGCTGGTGTCGTGAACGACTGGAAGCAAGGGAATCTTTTCCCAAGGGCATCTAGCTTTACTGTATCGTAAAGGATGACGGCATGCTAATCAGTAAAATAGTCCCTCATTCGAATCTCCGAGAGGGAACCGCTCAGGAGGATACTGGCATTGTACGGGTCGAAGAGTGGAATATTAGATCCATGAATCCGGCAGGTAGATTATAAAAATGAAAAAGGGAACTCGATAGGTTGAAGTTAGATACAGTTGCGATTAACTATGTTCGGTGGCAAGATGAACACTTCTGGTCGGATTGTTGCGGGATTATAAAGAAAAAATCAATCTAATAAAGCCAATTCAGGGGTAGGTCCAATGGTCAGTAAGAAAATAGGAATGTCGATTAAGCTACTAAGAGCAGCACAGCCAAGGCAGGCACGAATCAAACACCCACAACAGCAATACGAGGTCATATTCCAACTACCACCGCAGATGGTGAAGAGACTGAAATAATGTATGATGAGACAAATGAAATTATTCAGATAGTTAAGGCAGAGGAAAAATTAATTGTGATGAGTGACTGGAATTCCGTAGTAGGAGGATGAAGAGAGGGAAAAATATCCTCCGGATCAAAATTAAAGGGCCACTTTTTAGAAATTCCTTAATTGTCTCCCACTGTAACGCAGAAGTTTGAAATTTGGTTAAAAGGCGCCAACAACCTGCCTCTGTAGTGGTGCAGCAGCGTGGCGTCCTGTGACGTCACCCTCGGGCTCGGCGACGCTTTAAACGGCAATGTGGTGACATGTGTGAAAATAAGGCCACAGGTAAAAATTTCATGTGTGCTGTAAAGTGGGTTAATAATGTCAAATTGGCACCAAATTTCACCAGAATTCTTCCCAACGACACCATGGATACGTCACATCATGAGATGGTCGTCATAGCCCGGCTGACACATATTCCACCTTTTCTTGTGACGCCTCTTTGGTGAAGGTCACTACCGCGACACCCAGCATCGCAATCACATGGTTTTCTTATGGGTAGCCAAGGAAAACATTTAAGACACCGCCGATCAGAATCGACACAAAAAGGGCTCAGGGGGTGCCATAAAGGGCGTTAGCGATTTCACCTCTTCCATCGGGCCGTTGATTGCCACACATTTCGAGGTCGAAAACGACAGTTTGCAGTGCGATAAGCAATCGAAATATGGTCTTGACTAGTTTTGGCACTGCTGATACCCTCGGACGTTTCAACTTGTCTCTGAGGACGTTCTGCATCCCCATTGAACGTGATCGCACCCTTATTGCGGAGCAGCGCGGCCTGAGTTTTTGCTCTAGTGTACAGGTTAGGACCACTACGGACCCTTCAAAACCATTCGACGAAATTTCAGCGTTATGTGAAGCATCTAAGCGTACTTATGCTTTTTCTATTTTCCTGTTTTCCTCCCTACGGCGGCCGGATTACAACATGAAAATGTGTGTGAATAAATGGCGAAGTGTCGTCCTAAGACCTCAGAGATTGGTAACACCGTCGGTACCACCGGCGCAACCTTTTTCTTTTTTTTTTGTTGGCTTTCGGGAATTACCCGTTCTGCAATTTCAATATTGGAACGTCGGTTATGGCGATACGGATCTCCGACCCGACCGGGAATCGTACCCAGGTCCCTCCGATTAACAGTACACCGAGCTGACCGCGCAGGAACCGAGGCGGATAGGAAACTTTATTGAGCACACTACAAACGTACACCAATTCAACTTGTTGACTTATGAAAGCATACCACAACAAAGAGGAGTTGAAGGGATTGCATATCTCTCAGGCGTTAGAACAGCTGCCAGACTGAATTGGTGTCGTGGTTCCTGACAAGTGCATTTGTAACGTGCTCAACAAAGTTTCGTGAGTGCTGGCACCCAGAGTGTTGCCAAAGCAGAGGGGGGCGGGTGTCTTTGGGAGACCCCATGCCGTTTTATTCACGCACATGTTAATGTTGCACTCCAGCTGGATAACGCTTCAGGAGGGCGCAAAACAGAAGGGCTGAAAATGCATTATTGCACTTTGATGCTTTGGATCACGTTGAAGTTACATCTAATGGCTTTGAATGGTACCTGGATAAGTTGAAAGAACCAGAGATTGTTGAAAGTTTCAAAGGGAGCATAGGGCAACGATTGACAAGAACAGGGAAAAGAAATGCAGTGGATATGAGAAATGGATAGTGAAGACAGCAGAGGACAAAACACATAAAGAGAAAAGACCTAGTAGAAATCACTGGATATCACAGTGAATAATGAATTTGACTGATGAAAGGAGAAAATATAAAAATGCATCAAATGAAGTAGATGAAAGGAAATACAAATGTCTATAAAATGAGAGTAACAGGAGGCGCGCCGGCCGCGGTGGTCTAGCGGTTCTAGGCGCTCCATGCCCGAGGCAGGATTCGAACCTGCGACCGTAGCGGTCACGCGGTTCCAGACTGAAGCGCCTTTAACCGCACGGCCACTATGTTATTCAATCTGTACATTGAACAAGCAGTGAAGAAAAGAAAGAAGAAATATGGAAAGGGAATTAAAGTTCAGGGAGAAGAAATAAAAAACTGCAGATGAGATTACAATTCTGCCAGAGACAACAAAGGACTTGGAAGTACAGGTGAAGGGAATGGACAATGTCTTGAAAGGAAGATATAAGATGAACATTAAGAAAAGCAAAAAGTTGAGTTCAATAATACGATGCTGGGGGAATTAGATTGGGAAATGAGACACTACGGGCAGTAGACGTGGTTTGTTAACTGAGAAGTAAAATAGCGTAGGATGACCGAAGTAGAGAGAATATCAAATGTAGAATGGCGATGACAAAAAATGAGTTTCTGAAGAAGAGGTATTTGTTAAAATCGAATATAAATTTAAGTATCAGGTAGTCCTTCCCGAAGTCATTTATCTGGAGTGTAGCCTTCGACGAAAGTGAAGTGTTGACGATAAGCAGTTCAGACAAGAAGAGAACAGAAGCTTTTAAGATGTGGTCCAACAGAAGAATGCTGAAGATTACAGGTTACGTTAGGTTAGGTTACGAGTCGAACGCATAACTAATGACGAGTTACTGAACAGATTTGAGGGGATGAGAAATTTTCGGCGAAGCTTAACTAAAAGAATGGATCGGTTGATAAGATACATTTTAAGCCATCAAGGATACTTCAGTTTGGTACCGGAGAGAAGTGTCAGGGGTGAAAATTGCAGAGCGAGACCAAGAGATGAGTACAGTAGGCAGGTTGCAGTAGTTATTTATACATGAAGAGACTTTAACAGTATAGAGTGAAACGTCCCCTTTGAACAATTTTATATATGACTGTGCTTAAACTGACACACAATATTTTGTTAGCGCAACGCAATCTGACTTTCAAAATTCCCTGCAAAAGAATGGCCCTGACTAACATTAAACTATACCTTTCACAAATCACTTACCTCACAAAAATCTTCGCTGCTCAAGCTACTGCAATACAGCGAGCGCCACTACTGCCAGCTAAATAAAAGATTCAAACTATGGAAGGCACTAACTACTGATAGGGATAGTTAGCAAATGAAAGATATTAATAGAGAACAAACAATGTATTTACCTTAATATCATCATATATAAATATAGCAGTTCATGACAAATTTCAAATCTCCGCCATCTCTCTCCCCACATCCACCACTGCTGGCGGCTCACCTCCAACTGCGCAACGCTGCGCGCTGTTCACATCCAGCTGCCGCTGCCCAGCACTACAATGGCGAGTATTACAACAATGCAAAGCAGCCGCAGACTGCACACAGCACAGCCAGTGATTTTCATACAGAGGTGGCGTTACCAATAAAAAAACCTAAACAGCCTACTTACATAGCCCCCATGCTCCCCACAAAAAATTTTACAAATTTTTTTTTGGGCACTGCCCAATACATATTTGTTAAAATTTTTTTTTTCACAATTACAATAACAAAGATATAAAATGCACACACTTATTGATACAATGTTGGTCAAAAGCTAAAATTTTCTCACAGTCCATAAAGATAGTCCTGATCATTGATCACACTAAAATTGTCGTGTTTTTCTCAAAGTCTGAGCAGTAAAAGACAATGCACACAGACGTAGTGGATTTCCATGCAGTCTTGAAGAAGTAGTGTTGTCCTTCCAACGGAAAGACAGTGCTGACTCGACATGCAGACAGGTAATGGGCCACAACAGAGTAAACCCACAGCAGAGTCAGTCGACGTTTTGAAGAATATTGGTAGGTAGGTCATCACAGAGCAGACCCACTGCAGTCCTGGTAGAGAGTATTGGTATTGGTGGGCCACCAGAGGTGCAGACCCACTGTAGTCCTTGTAGAGATAATGGTATTGGTGGGTCATCAAAGATGCAGACCCACTGTAGTCCTTGTAGAAATAATGGCGTTGGTGGGTCATCATAGATGCAGACCCACTGTAGTCCTTGTAGAGATAGCCAGCAGCCATCTGTTGTGACTGTGCAGGTGCACAATCACCATTGAAGAGTCTTGCGGATAATGTAGCAAGTCCATAACCACCACTTGTGCACTCACAAAGTTTTTGAAATTATCCTTAGAACCAGCAATGCTGTTATCCAGTCCCTTGCTGAGTTATTAACACACGTGCAAACACTAACAGTCCCTACTTCTCACATATTGTCCATATACTATGACCAACGGAAATGTGTGCAGTGAAATGAATGCTTACATGTTACTTAGTTTGATAAACTGGTGTCAATTACAATTTTATAACATGAGAATACAATAACAAAGGTACAGAATACATCATTAAAGAACATAACAATACAGATAACATTTGTAGCAAAACAGGCTTTACAAAAGAATAGAAATAGACATATACATCTGTGTTACAGGAATTATGACATAAGTAGATACATAAAATATCAGAATAACTTTTGAAACATCAACTTTATACATGAGCACTTAAACAGAATGAATAATGTCTAACATCTTTACAAAGTAAATAACATATTATTAATGCCAATTATATTTGAGGATAACAGTATTCCTCACCATAGTGAATGTAGCTTAATATTAAAAGAGAAAAAAATTCTATGAAACTACACAGAGACAGGAAGAAAACAAATACACAAGGGTACACAAACACATACTGGGATAACACAAAAGGAAAGGACAGGGTTCGTTTTCAGTGTAACATTTGGTACTGCAGTCCATCCCAAAACTTCATTCCATAGATCTTTCGTCTTATTTCAACCTTTGCTTCCACCAAAAAAATCTTATCCAAGCATGCTTTCTGTATTCTGTTCATATTTCTTTCAAAATAATTATTTCTGATTGTACAATACTCATTTGGGCCCAAATCCTTTTTATATAACTTCGCAATGCATTCTTTACCTATTCTCCATAGTCAGTTTCTCATATAGTCTACCCCCTCTTAAGCTAACTTAAATCTACTGAGCTCAGATGCTAAACTAAGGGACGAGGCAATGCAGCAGCACGTAAAACAATTATTATAAACAGCAATGAAAAAAATGGAAAATTGCAAAGCAAGCTACAGTATAAATTAGCAAAAGTCAAATTCAATAACACTATGCCTGGCAAACAGCAGCAACTTATACCTAAACATGACATAGCGCAAGCAGAAAAAATATTACACTAAAATGGCCATGTCTAATACCTATGTCACATCTTAACATTAGAGTGATGCATCACAATTTATTCTCCAAAAGAAATTACCAAGTACTTGAAAAGAAAATTATGAATGCAGTTCCTGTGAAGGTAAATGTCGCTTTGTTCTCCCTCATTTTTTTGAAAAAAATTATTATATACTCGATCTGTAGACAGAAAATAT
This sequence comes from Schistocerca serialis cubense, assembly GCF_023864345.2. Taxonomy (NCBI): domain Eukaryota; kingdom Metazoa; phylum Arthropoda; class Insecta; order Orthoptera; family Acrididae; genus Schistocerca; species Schistocerca serialis. The sequence continues at coordinate 792,381,282 of NC_064639.1, read as the reverse complement.
TTATATTAGTACATCTATAAAATTTTATTTTAACCAATGCTGCAGTGCAGCTAGAAACTTGATATTAAACAAAATGTGTAAATAAATACATAAAGCAAGCCATGTGGCATTTTTCTTAACTAGCAAGGCAATAGCTGTGAAATGTTTCTCATCGTTTCATTAGGCATTTCAGTAAATATCATAAATTACGAGCTCCACAGTATGCTTTCAACAAGGAGATGTCAGTAGCGCGGACAATGGCCTTCCCTTTCTTTTTTTTTCTACCTGTGCTTCTGACGAGGCACTCACACTAATGGCTTGTTCTCCAGGCGTCTGACACACCTGGGTGCCCACGACACATTATGTGCAGGTGGTCACTTAACTTTCGTACGGAAATATTTACGACAGCAGTTTCCGCTACAGTGACAGTCATATATACAAAATTTCACAGGTCGAGAATTTACTTTGTAAATGTGTAGAAACAAAATCCTATGAATATAACAGTGTCCAAAAAAATTTTCAGTGGCATTGTGATACATTCACACATGATTCACACATGTACACACATTTCATAATTCTAAAGTACGATTCTTGGTTTCCAACATCCTTTTCCATAAGTCAGAGTCCCTAATCACTATTCATTACTCCTTACCTTATTACACATATTTATATTCGTCGACACGTCAACCTTGCGACGACACTTCAATATTTCATCATAATAAATACATAGCATAACCAAATTCCTCATATAGCACCAGCTTATTAATCATAAACATACCTCAGCAGCATAATACACATCGTCGTCGTAAAAAATATCATAACACCTCAGTCAAATCTCAAAAACGTCGTAGCTTTCTGCAATAATTTCAAAACCTAAAAAAATTCTCTGCTCATGTCAAAAGTGTCATCTGCCTCAAATGTACTTTAAAAATCATGAATCCATACCAAATACATCATTCAAAGCTCTCATAGTATCACAATGGTTCCGAAAAAAATATGAAGAGTTCACACAGTACAGACAAAATACAATTTCGTAAGTGTGAAGTTATCCAACGGTGTAATTACGTAAACATGTGTCACTGACGTGGTAAAAAACATGTTTATCTCTCAGTTAAATGATCAGATAGCTGTGTAATTTGTGTGTTAGAGAAATATGGTACCGATGTGTAAAGTTGTATAAGCAAATACCATATTAGCTAGGGTTCCTTGTGGTTGCCACACACATGGTACACAAAGTAAGCATGTACCCCCCTGCGGATTAATGTAATTATACCCTCAGGTGTTACAGATTACAGCAATGGAATGAAATGTATCACGGAAAACTTTCTTTGTAATTCAAAAATCTTCAAAAATAAATGTTTTAAGTACAAAATTAATCACTGAAATGCGTGTACTGTAGCGCTAAATGTGCGTCTTGTTGCAACATAATCTGTGTGGAAGTGTCGTAGTTATCGTCCTCCGAAAGCTAAGTTCTGCAGAAGTCAATGTACTTACCTCATAATACACAAAAGTGAAATGCTTTGCGTATAAATGTCTTAGTTATTACGCTTATTGCCGTGATGAGGAAAGTACTGTGCTGTAACGTATTGTTGTGCTACAGAAAAGGCAGTCTCATTGTAGCTATACCACAAAAGTTACTACTAAAACATGTTTTTCTTCCCAGAAGAATTCAGAAAACTGTGCAGATATAAAACAGAAACACCGCAAAAGCAACATTTTAAATTGTCGCTCATTAGTAGCGTCGTGATAAAATCGTGTAGCTGTCACATAAACTAACCACTGTGTCGTCTGGTATCTCACAGAAAGTACTTTAAACCCAGAATGTATTATCAAGTAAACCAAAAGTTGCATTAAAATCTCATTAGCACTACTGGTAAATGTTCTAAGTATGTGAGCCTTATAGTCGTTATGTAATCGTGCAACTAACAAGCAAGAATGTACACACACAATAACACTGTGACGTCTGTTCACTATAACAATGCATTCGTCATTTCTGTTTAAATAAGTTCTCTTGGTTCTTGACTGGATATTTCACTTCAAACATTGTTACATGTTAACAGATTCTAAATCTGACAAAGCATATTAGTAATGTGAAGCGAAAAATTTTATGACAAAGACTAAGTTAAAAAGCAGATTATCTTTCAATAAACGGTTTTACATGTGAAATGCGGTGTAAACCTTTACTCTTCCTAGTACGCAGAGTTTCAACTTCAACGCAATTATCGTGTGGTATACGTCGTTAAACAATACTGGAATTTTTCTTAAGGTTAGCGTCTATGTCATTTTTCTCTGAGCCAGCCCGCGCAGGTGGCTGCCTGCGGTGCGGGTCATTGTCTGTTCCTTTGTTGGCGCGCGTCGTTACTGGGATTAGGAGGCCTAACTTCCACAAATTCGCCTTGCCGAGAGGGCCCATCTCTGTTTAAAGCTCGCCAGTTCTGATGGAATTCAGGTCTGTCGTTTTGTCGGTAGTTTACACAGTTTCTTTCGTGTCGGTCACGTGGTGGAGAATTTCTCCCTGAATCGTAACTGCGCGCTGAACTGTTGCGTCTGAAATTATTCTGTCTCCCTTGATAATAATAGTTCTGATTACCATATTGTCTGTTTCTCTGATTGTCTCTGTGATAGTCATTACTACGGAAATGCGATCTTTCTCTGTAACTATTATTACTCTGCCAGCGGTTGTCATATGGGTGGTGTCTGTTTTGGTCACGATTTGCGTTGTAAGAATAGCCTTGTCGCGTCCAGTTATTATTTCTTTCATCGCGGAATTGCGACTGATGTAATCTGTAATTATTGTGCTCCTGCGTTCCGCGATTGTCAGTGTCACTTTCCAGTTCTTGTAACAGTCCCTGAAAAGCTTCAATGTCGTCTTTGCAACGTCCTGCCAAAATAATATGTCGTAAATGTTCAGGTAATTTAATTAAGCAAATGCGGATGAGTTCTGAGGGGCTGTATGGGTTTGACAGGTACTGATTCTTGTGCAACATGTCTTCAAAATATTTCACAAGACTGGAGAATTCAGATTGTTCGAAATGTTTCATCATTATGATACCATGTTTTACGCGGTCTTGTGTGGCTTGAGACCAATACGCTGAGAGGAAGGCATGGTAAAATTCTCCTTCACTGTGGCAATCGTGAATGACCGATCGCATTCTTACAGCTGGTTCATTCTCTAAGTAGCCACACATAAATTCTAATCTGTGTTCCAACGACCAGTTGGGAGGAAAACAATGAGAGAATTGATGGAGCCATGCTTGTGGATGAATGTCGTTGCCAGAATTCTTAAATGTTTTGAATTTACGTGTAGTAATGAACAGCTTATAGTCAAAATCGTCATGTCGGCGTGTCGCATATCGGTCATTGTTAGGTCGTGTCGGCCGTTCCAGCTCAAAATTCGGTGCACATTGCCAATTTCTTTCATAACTTCCGAAATGCGCTGTGTTATTATTTTGTGGCTGTTCCGTATTTCTATGTCCCTCTTCCCGTATTGGAGCGCGAGTGTCCTCTGAAATACGTAATTCTTGTATTAACTGTGTCAGCTGATCTTGTACTTCCCGGATTTCTCTTTGGTGTTGCGTATTAATCTGATTCTGATTTTGTTTGAATTTCCTAATTTGTTCGCACTCTTCAGTGTCAGTGAAGGCTACAGGTCTCGTGTCATTCAGATCATCATCTACCTTTGTAGATAAGTTAGTGACCTGATCCGAAAGTTCGGCTACTTTCTCCGATAGTGAACACATTTCCTCAGTGTGTTTTTCTGAACCAAGTTTCAGAATATCTACTGTGTCCTTAAAGTTTTCCTGAGTTTTTGCAAGTTGCGTAACCGAATCGGTAGATGCAACTGAGTCAATTTTAGCCCACAAGGTCTCATGATTTTCATGAACAATGGTTTGCAGTTCTTTTATGGCTGCTTCGTGATTCTGTAATGCATTTTCATGCCGCGAAAAAATAGGTTGAAAATGCTCACAAATATGTGTTTTTACGTCATTACAGACTTTTTGACATTTCGATTCAATGTTATGTAACTCAGTAGTTAAATCTTCACGTGTTTGTTCAAGCGTGGTGTGAAGATTTTGTTCCATTGCGTCTAACTGTTGCTGTGTTTGTCTCTGGTGTTGTTCCATTGTGTCTAACTTTTTAAGATTTTGTCCCATTTGTCTCTGATTTTGTTCCATTTGTTGCATTAATTGCAATAATAATGTATTAGTGTCTGGAATCTGTTTCTCTACGCTTTTCGGCAGTGCATTTGCAACGGCAACATTCACATTTTGACAAGCAGAAAATGTGTCTTGACTTATTTGAAAAAACGGTGATGACCCAAAACCTGAATCTACAGTATTTGCGATATTGTGTTCTGTCATTCCCGATTTCTGAGGCGAGCTGTTGCCGACCAATCGATCGATAACGCTTCCCTGTTCACTACCTGTTTCACTGTCTACACCATTGTTTGCCGCCCGCTCCATATCCCTATGCGCAATTACCAAATTACTACTTTGAACATTAGTTAATTCATTACTCTGCGGCGCTAACACACTGCCTTCGTCTTCACTGTCATTTCTCAGTTTACTTTGGAGCCTAGTATTACGTTTTTCACACGCCATAATTGCCACAATATTTCACACAATAACACAGAAAAGCACAATTTGAAGAGCAAAATAAAATAACACAGCAATGGAAATAATGTCTACTTAATTGCCAGCGCAGCTGCGAAATACTTGGTGCAAATCTACATGCATGCCACAACTGTTTTACTGTACAACAATGAAAGGCTACAACTACAAAGGAGATTCTCTCTACAATTACGCGCTAGCAATAAACAAAAGCTACACTAAATACACAAACTACAAGAAAAAATCAGAAGATTCCAGTGAGGTATCCTGGCAGGGTCGCCATATGAAACGTCCCCTTTGAACAATTTTATATATGACTGTGCTTAAACTGACACACAATATTTTGTTAGCGCAACGCAATCTGACTTTCAAAATTCCCTGCAAAAGAATGGCCCTGACTAACATTAAACTATACCTTTCACAAATCACTTACCTCACAAAAATCTTCGCTGCTCAAGCTACTGCAATACAGCGAGCGCCACTACTGCTAGCTAAATAAAAGATTCAAACTATGGAAGGCACTAACTACTGATAGGGATAGTTAGCAAATGAAAGATATTAATAGAGAACAAACAATGTATTTACCTTAATATCATCATATATAAATATAGCAGTTCATGACAAATTTCAAATCTCCGCCATCTCTCTCCCCACATCCACCACTGCTGGCGGCTCACCTCCAACTGCGCAACGCTACGCGCTGTTCACATCCAGCTGCCGCTGCCCAACACTACAATGGCGAGTATTACAACAATGCAAAGCAGCCGCAGACTGCACACAGCACAGCCAGTGATTTTCATACAGAGGTGGCGTTACCAATAAAAAAACCTAAACAGCCTACTTACAAGAGTAGCGTGGAGGGTAGTCGGTGGTCGGCAGATGGAGGCTATGCGATGCTTTTTTCTCCGTGCAGTCCTAGTATAAATGAATTCCTAGCGCCCAACAATCAAGTCGGCGATGATCAGTTCGTCAGAACCTTGTGGTTGTTCTGCGGAGATTGTCAGGAAACATTGTCTCTGCGATACTAAATATGTGCCCTAGTACTATTGCCCTCATGCATGTAGTATTTCTGATTATGGCAGTTAGTCTATCTACAAATACACATGTTCTGCAGTTCCTATCACATTTCAAGAGGTCGTAGAGACAACTTAACAAAGAGATATTTGGACAAAAAATACAAAATTTTTATTTTTATTATAAGACCAGAAATGGTCCGTTCCTATACCGCAAGGAAAAGTGAATCGTCTCACATTTTTAAATCCCACGCAAATATTGATGTTTCTCATACGTGTTTTTCCTCTGTGGTAGGCTGCACCTACTGTATGCTTTCACTATACGATCATGAGATGTCACATGATGTCCTCTATAAGGACAGATATCATGAAGGTGATATTACTTGGCCATTCACCATACCTCAGTCACTGAGGGGTAAGTGTGAAAAATATTTTTAGAAACTGTGTGCCGGACCGATACTCGAACTCGGAACCTTCTGTGTCACAAAAAGAGCGAAGCACCCGGAAGCGGGAGAGGCAACAAAATGATACTTCAAAGCTGAGGAGATATGTGATATTATTTCAATTGTTACTATATCGAGTTAAACTGACGAAGAGCTTGACCCCAATAGTCAGTATGACGTTGCAGCCTCATCTATCCTGGATGCATGCACTGTTTCGTGTGGGAATGGTGTCATAAAGCAGTTTGATCCTCTCCTGAGACAAGCTGCCCCGCAACTGCTATAGCTGGCCCTTGATATTCTGGGGACAGACTTGACGTCGGAGCTAGTCACACGTTTTTTTTCTGTGGTGGACAGATCTGAAGATTTTTCTGGCCGCGGAAGTACCTCAACAACACGCACACAGTTCACAGAGACAAGTGCCAGGAATGGATGGGCAGTTTCCTGTTGAAAAATGGCACCACGATGTTGTCATATGGAAGGTAACACATCAGGACGCAGGATGTCCGTGACGTATCGTTGTGCCGCCAGACTTCCTTCAGTCACTACCAGCTGTGACCTGAAGTCGTACCCAATGGCTCCCCACAAGGTGGCACAGGGAGTACCACTACTGTACTCATCCAAAACGTTTAAAGAGTAGGATCTCTGCCAAGATCGTCTTCATTCTCACCAACGATGATCGTCTGGGGTAGTGCAGAACCACGGATCATAGCTGAAGACAGTGCTGGGTCATTCATCAGCAATACATGCTTCCCAATTACGTCACCACTTCAAATGCAATTGTTTGAGTTCTGGTGTCAACGGCAGATTACGCAGGGGCGGTAGCTCCCCCGTGCGGCTTTTGCTAATCTCTGACGAATGGTGCGCGATGGAAGATTGTTGTAGAGCGTCCATTTGACCCTCTCGGATGGCAGGCGCAGATTAGAAGGGGCTATGATGTGCGTGGTGTACAATCCGGTGATCCGCCCTCGAGGTGGTCGGGTGTGGTCAGCTGATACGTTGTTGATGAGTATGCCTACTCTAATGTTCCTATGTGTGCCATTTCCACATCCAGATGCTCCAAAAATTTGGATATTGCACGGTATGGACAGCTGGTCAAATGGAGGTCCACAATGAGTCCTCTATCAAACTATGTAAGATGCTGATAACGCTGTCTCACAAGAGAACGAGACATCTCCGTTTCCTTCACACTGATCACTCAGCACCTGGCGCTGTTCTCGCCCCTTATATACCTTTCCACGCATATTAACAACACTAAACCTGACTAGCACTAATGCATTCCGGTGGCCGTTATATCTATCAGAGAGAACTGCAACTCTAATCATGTACACTGACGGAAAAAAAATCACAACACCAAAAAAGAGTTGTGCGATAAACGTAAGTCGGTAAGCGTATTTCTACTCCTGATAGGTGATGACTACTCATATTTCACGCTAGTCTCCTAATGTTAATGTGAAGATGCAAATCAGCTTTGCATTAAATAAACGCTGTGACGCTGGTGGGCGTTAGTTACCTTTGAGATTGGACGTGGAGGGTTGATGTTAGTCAAGAATGCCTTTAAGGCGACAAGATGCCGTTATCAACACCTCACAGAGTTTGAACGGAGTTGTGTGATAGAGTTACGAAAATCTGGAATTTCCTTCTGCGATATTGCAGAAAGACTTGGCAGGAATGTAGCCACTATACATGATTGCTGACAGCGGTGGTCACGAAAATGTACGGTCGCAAGAAGATAGACACGTGGCAGTACCGAAAAGGAAGACCATCGTGTTCGGCGTATGGTTCTGGCCCATCGCAAAAGATCTGCACCAGCAATTTGAGCAGTAGTTGGCACCACAGTGAAACAAAGAACTGTTGTAAATCGGTTACTTCAAGGACAACTCCGAACCAGACGCCCTGTAGCGTGCGTTCCACTGACCCCAAACCACTACCATTTACGACTTCAGTGGTGTCAAGCGAGAACTCATTGGAGAGCAGGGTGGAGGTCTGTTGTGTTTTCTGGTGACAGCTGGTTCCGTCTCGGTGGCAGTGATGGCCGTGTCTTGGTTAGGAGAAGGCCAGTTGAGAACCTGCAACCAACCTGTGTGTGTCCTAGACACACTGGACCCACAGCTGGAGTTATCGTCTGGTGCGCGATTTCGTATGACAGCAGGAGCACTCTAGTGCTTATCACACGTACCCTGACTGACGTACGAATTTGCGAATTTGCGGTCTTGTGATTCAATCAGTTGTGCTGCCAGTCATGCACAGCATCCCACGGTGTGTTTTCCCACAGGATAACGCTCGTCCACATACCGCTAATGTAACCCAACATACTCTACAGAGTGTCGATATGTTGCCTTGCCCTCCTTCATCACCAGATTTGTCTGCAGGCGCACCACATATGGGACATCATCGGCCCTGTACTGCCCGACCAAGTGCAACAGGCATGGAACTCCATCCCACAAACTGACGTCCGGCACCCGTCCAATACAATTCATTCCCGTTTCCTTGCTCACACTCAACATCCTGACGGTTGCACCGGCTATTAACATAACAGCATTTCACATTTTCAGTGGCCTATTTCGCGCTTACACTAACGTTTAGTCTTGCAGTGTTAATCACTTAAATACCTAGGCAAATGTATTCTCAGAATTTTGTTACTATACATTTTTTTTAGTGTTGCTATTTTTTTCGGTCAGTGGATATACTCGCCGCCAACGGCCTTGCCGCAGTGGTAACACCGATTCCCGTCATATCACCGAATTTAAGCGCTGTCGGGCTGGGCTACCACTTGGATGGGCGACCATCCGGTCTGTCGAGCGCTGTTGGCAAGAGGAATGCACTCAGCCCATGTGAGGCAAACTGAGGAGCTACTCCATTGAAAATTAGCGGCTCCGGTATCGTAGACTGACATACGGCCGGCAGAGCGGTGTGCTGACCACATGCCCCTCCATATCGGCATCCAGTGATGCTTATGGGCTGAGGATGACACGGCGGCCGGTCAGTACCGCTGGGCCTTCATGGCCTGTTCGGGGGGAGTTTATATACTCGCCGATGGCGTGTACGTGTACAAAATTACATGGCATCCGACCATGTCTTCTGGGTGCCTCACTCTTTTTGTCAGGCAGTGTATAATCATTCGCTCAAAACACATTGTCAGAAAATGTTAAAAAAAGAAATTTAAACATTCATTGGCTAGATCACATTTAATTACTATGCGTTTCTAATACTGAATACCATAAAATTTTTGTTTCGTCTCGCAGTGAGAGTACGCTTCCATTACTCAATCGTATGAAACGTTTCGTTGTGAGGGCACAGTTTCACTGATCCGTCATATGAAGGGCCTTGTGGTGGGAGGACACTTTCGATAGTCCATCATATGGCAGGAATGGTGCTTAAAGGGAAAACTTTTCGTAAGTTGCATTACAATTTCACATCCACTACATTTGTTTCATCATTTAGAAGCTTGCGGGGAATAACCAAATTTATTTAGCGCATAACGTTGCCGAGAAAATTTCATATTGTGTGAAGAACGCTTCTGTATGCAAGTGACGCCTCTGTAATATTACACTACGGTAAAGGATGGTTCAAGTACAATGCAAGTACTGTGCTCAGTGTTCTACGGGAACCATAATCGGCGAGGACTGTGATAGGTGGCGTGACGAGACACTAAGGGCAGTAGACGTGGTTTGTTAACTGAGAAGTAAAATAGCGTAGGATGACCGAAGTAGAGCGAATATCAAATGTAGAATGGCGACGACAAAAAATGCGTTTCTGAAGAAGAGGTAATTTTTAAAATCGAATATAAATTTAAGTATCAGGCAGTCCTTCCCGAAGTCATTTATCTGAAGTGTAGCCTTGTACGAAAGTGAAGTGTGGACGATAAGCAGTTCAGACAAGAAGAGAACAGAAGCTCTTCAAATGTGGTGCAACAGAAGAATGCTGAAGATTACAGGTTACGTTAGGTTAGGTTACGAGTCGAATGCATAACTAATGACGAGTTACTGAACAGATTTGAGGGGGTGAGAAATTTTCGGCGAAGCTTAACTAAAAGAATGGATCGGTTGATAAGATACATTTTAAGCCATCAAGGAATCTTCAGTTTGGTTCAAAATGGTTCAAATGGCTCTGAGCACTATGGGACTTAACATCTTAGGTCATCAGTCCCCTAGAACTTAGAACTACTTAAACCTAACTAACCTAAGGACATCACACACATCCATGCCCGAGGCAGGATTCGAACCTGCGAGCGTAGCAGTCCCGGGGTTCCGGACTGCAGCGCCTAGAACCGCACGACCACCGCGGCCGGCTTCAGTTTGGTACCGGAGAGAAGTGTCAGGGGTGAAAATTGCAGAGCGAGACCAAGAATGAGTACAGTAGGCAGGTTGCAGTAGTTATTTATACATGAAGAGACTTTAACAGTATACAGTAGCGTGGAGGGTAGTCGGTGGTCGGCAGATGGAGGCTATGCGATGCTTTTTTTCTCCGTGCAGTCCTAGTATAAATGAATTCCTAGCACCCAACAATCAAGTCGGCGATGATCAGTTCGTCAGAACCTTGTGGTTGTTCTGCGGAGGTTGTTAGGAAACATTGTCTCTGCGATACTAAATATGTGCCCTAGTACTATTGCCCTCATGCATGTAGTATTGCTGATTATGGCAGTTAGCCTATCTACAAATACACATGGTCTGCAGTTCCTGTCACATTTCAAGAGGTCGTAGAGACAACTTAACATAGAGATATTTGGACAAAAAATACAAAATTTTTATTTTTATTATAAGACCAGAAATGGTCCGTTCCTATACCGCAAGGAAAAGTGAGTCGTCTCACATTTTTAAATCCCACGCAAATATTGATGTTTTTCTTACGTGTTTTTCCTCTGTAGTAGGCTGCACCTACTGTATGCTTTCACTATACGATCATGAGATGTCACATGATGTCCTCTATACGGACAGATATCATGAAGGTGATATTACTTGGCCATTCACCATACCTCAGTCACTGAGGGGTAAGTGTGAAAAATATTTTTAGAAACTTCCTGGCAGATTAAAACTGTGTGCCGGACCGATACTCGAACTCGGAACCTTCTGTGTCACAAAAAGAGAGAAGCACCCGGAAGCGGGAGAGGCAACAAAATGATACTTCAAAGCTGAGGAGATACGTGATATTATTTCAATTGTTACTATATCGAGTTAAACTGACCAAGAACTTGACCCCAATAGTCAATATGACGTTGCAGCCTCATCTATCCTGGATGCATGCACTGTTTCGTGTGGGAATGGTGTCATAAAGCAGTTTGATCCTCTCCTGAGACAAGCTGCCCTGCAACTGCTATAGCTGGCCCTTGATATTCTGGCGACAGACTTGACGTCGGAGCTAGTCACACGTTTTTTTCTGTGGTGGACAGATCTGAAGATTTTTCTGGCCGCGGAAGTACCTCAACAACACGCACACAGTTCACAGAGACAAGTGCCAGGAATGGGTGGGCAGTTTCCTGTTGAAAAATGGCACCACGATGTTGTCATATGGGAGGTAACACATCAGGACGCAGGATGTCTGTGACATATCGTTGTGCCGCCAGACTCCCTTCAGTCACTACCAGCTGTGACCTGAAGTCGTACCCAATGGCTCCCCACAAGGTGGCACAGGGAGTACCACTACTGTACTCATCCAAAACGTTTAAAGAGTAGGATCTCTGCCAAGATCGTCTTCATTCTCACCAACGATGATCGTCTGGGGTAGTGCAGAACCACAGATCATCGCTGAAGACAGTGCTGGGTCATTCATCAGCAATACATGCTTCCCAATTACGTCACCACTTCAAATGCAATTATTTGAGTTCTGGTGTCAACGGCAGATTACACAGGGGCGGTAGCTCCCCCGTGCGGCTTTTGCTAATCTCTGACCAATGGTGCGCGATGGAAGATTGTTGTAGAGCGTCCATTTGACCCTCTCGGATGGCAGGCGCAGATTAGAAGGGGCTATGATGTGCGTGGTGTACAATCCGGTGATCCTCCCTCGAGGTGGCCGGGTGTGGTCAGCTGATACGTTGTCGATGAGTATGCCTACTCTCATGTTCCTATGTGTGCCATTTCCACATCTAGATGCTCCAAAAATTTGGATATTGCACGGTATGAACAGCTGGTCAAATGGAGGTCCCCAGTGAGTCCTCTATCAAACTATGTAAGGTGCTGATAACGCTGTCTCACACGAGAACGAGACATCTCCGTTTCCTTCACACTGATCACTCAGCACCTGGCGCTGTTCTCGCCCCTTATATACCTTTCCACGCATATTAACAACACTAAACCTGACTAGCACTAATGCATTCCGGTGGCCGTTATATCTATCAGAGAGAACTGCAACTCTAATCATGTACACTGACGGAAAAAAAATCACAACACCAAAAAAGAGTTGTGCGATAAACGTAAGTCGGTAAGCGTATTTCTACTCCTGATAGGTGATGACTACTCATATTTCACGCTAGTCTCCTAATGCTAATGGGAAGATGCAAATCAGCTTTGCATTAAATAAACGCTGTGACGCTGGTGGGCGTTAGTTACCTTTGAGATTGGACGTGGAGGGTTGATGTTAGTCAAGAATGTCTTTAAAGCGACAAGATGCCGTTATCAACACCTCACAGAGTTTGAACGGGGTTGTGTCATAGAGTTACGAAAATCTGGAATTTCCTTCTGCGATATTGCAGAAAGACTCGGCAGGAATGTAGCCACTATACATGATTGCTGACAGCGGTGGTCACGAAAATGTACGGTCGCAAGAAGATAGCCACGTGGCAGTACCGAAAAGGAAGACCATCGTGTTCGGCGTATGGTTCTGGCCCATCGCAAAAGATCTGCACCAGCAATTTGAGCAGTAGTTGGCACCACAGTGAAACAAAGAACTATTGTAAATCGGTTACTTCAAGGACAACTCCGAACCAGATGCCCTGTAGCGTGCGTTCCACTGACCCCAAACCACTACCATTTACGACTTCAGTGGTGTCAAGCGAGAACTCATTGGAGAGCAGGGTGGAGGTCTGTTGTGTTTTCTGGTGACAGCTGGTTCCGTCTCGGTGGCAGTGATGGCCGTGTCTTGGTTAGGAGAAGGCCAGTTGAGAACCTGCAACCAACCTGTGTGTGTCCTAGACACACTGGACCCACAGCTGTAGTTATCGTCTGGTGCGCGATTTCGTATGACAGCAGGAGCACTCTAGTGCTTATCACACGTACCCTGACTGACGTACGAATTTGCGGTCTGGTGATTCAATCAGTTGTGCTGCCAATCATGCACAGCCTCCCACGGTGTGTTTTCCCACAGGATAACGCTAATGTAACCCAACATACTCTACAGAGTGTCGACATGTTGCCTTGCCCTCCTTCATAACCAGATTTGTCTGCAAGCGCACCACATATGGGACATCATCGGCCCTGTACTGCCCGACCAAGTGCAACAGGCATGGAACTCCATCCCACAAACTGACGTCCGGCACCCGTCCAATACAATTCATTCCCGTTTCCTTGCTCACACTCAACATCCTGACGGTTGCACCGGCTATTAACGTAACAGCATTTCACATTTTCAGTGGCCTATTTCGCGATTACACTAACGTTTAGTCTTGCAGTGTTAATCACTTAAATATATTACCTAGGCAAATGTATTCTCAGAATTTTATTACTATACATTTTTTTTAGTGTTGCTATTTTTTTCGGTCAGTGAATATACTCGCCGCCAACGGCCTTGCCGCAGTGGTAACACCGATTCCCGTCATAATACTGAATTTAAGCGCTGTCGGGCTGGGCTACCACTTGGATGGGCGACCATCCGGTCTGTCGAGCGCTGTTGGCAAGCGGAATGCACTCAGCCCATGTGAGGCAAACTGAGGAGCTACTTCATTGAAAATTAGCGGCTCCGGTATCGTAGACTGACATACGGCCGGGAGAGCGGTGTGCTGACCACATGCCCCTCCATATCCGCATCCAGTGATGCTTATGGGCTGAGGATGACACGGCGGCCGGTCGGTACCGTTGGGCCTTCATGGCCTGTTCGGGAGGAGTTTATATACTCGCCGATGGCGTGTACGTGTACGAAATTACATGGCATCCGACCATGTCTTCTGGGTGCCTCACTCTTTTTGTCAGGCAGTGTACAATCATTCGCTCAAAACACATTGTCAGAAAATGTTAAAAAAAGAAATTTAAACATTCATTGGCTAGATCACATTTAATTACTATGCGTTTATAATACTGAATACCATAAAATTTTTGTTTCGTCTCGCAGTGAGAGTACACTTCCATTACTCCATCGTATGAAACGTTTCGTTGTGAGGGCACAGTTTCACTGATCCGTCATATGAAGGGCCTTGTGGTGGGAGGACACTTTCGATAGTCCATCATATGGCAGGAATGGTGCTTAAAGGGAAAACTTTTCGTAAGTTGCGTTACAATTTCACATCCACTACATTTGTTTCATCATTTAGAAGCTTGCGGGGAATAACCAAATTTATTTAGCGCATAACGTTGCCGAGAAAATTTCATATTGTGTGAAGAACGCTTCTGTATGCAAGTGACGTCTCTGTAATATTACACTACGGTAAAGGATGGTTCAGGTACAATGCAAGTACTGTGCTCAGTGTTCTACGGGAACCATAATCGGCGAGGACTGTGATAGGTGGCGTGACGGTTTTAGCCTGACTAGGCGAGTTACCAGCAGCCTCGCAAAAAAGTCGGAGAAAATTGTTGCTCCATTAGACACAGCAAACTGCGAGTATAGAGGTGTCAGTAACAACAGTAGTGCATCGACTGATCAATTCAGGCTCTGTCGCTTAATGTTCGGACTATAACTGGATGTTCGCAATCTCAGCATGAACATTTATACGTATATGTGGACTAGCAGAACAACTGACGTTGGAGTTCTGAAAACGCCATAATTTTTACCAAGAGCCTCTGCATGATGTGTGTACAGGTTGTTCAGCGTCTTTGCATCAAACATCTAACATCTAGGGGAGGTAGATCACATCATGAAAACTTTTGTTACAGAGAAAAAGTTTGCTGACGCTTCCTGGTGACACTAGGAGTCGTTTATAACTTTAAATTTTGAAACTGGTTATGACCCTGAGATGTAGCATGGAAAAGGCACTCGGCAGCATGAATATGCAATACGTGCTGCCTATAATACAGTCAACTGCTTCGGGTGAAAGCGGGTAGGTTGAGTTCCTGATTTGCTTGTAAAACATTTACTCCACTTGGAAATGCCCGTTCTTAAAGTTTTCTTGTTAAAACCAACTCTATTAATTTATTGAGGTAGGCAGTATGCAGATGGAGTAAACCTGGTTAATAGACCCCGCTAATTGACTGAGATCTCGTTGTCCCACGGCCAGCGAATTCAATATAAAGGAGCCTCACAAGCTGCGACATCGCCGCGAAAAAGCACAGTGACCCGTATATGTAATAAGTTTCCTTTAATTTACGTCTATGGT
This sequence comes from Schistocerca serialis cubense, assembly GCF_023864345.2. Taxonomy (NCBI): domain Eukaryota; kingdom Metazoa; phylum Arthropoda; class Insecta; order Orthoptera; family Acrididae; genus Schistocerca; species Schistocerca serialis. The sequence continues at coordinate 792,365,783 of NC_064639.1, read as the reverse complement.
CACAATATTTTCTGTTTAACAGATTACCTGTTTTCGGTCTTTAATGACTATCATCAGATATGCAGCAAAAATGGGAAAAATATAAATACACTCGCAAACTGTATTCAGCTTAAGAACAATACATAGAGCATATTGAAAAGTAGTACTGACAAAATTTACATTTGTGAGCTTTAAATATGAAGAGTCATACCTGTTTCATAAAAGCAAAGTCCTAATGTATTGCAGCCATAGTGGCATCGTCAAATGTTAAATGCGGAATCAGCACCAGCATCGTCAAATACATATAAATCACATCACATGCTCGAGTCATGCTGTCAGTAAAACTACTGTTTAAAATAAGCTGCCGTACAGTAGCCACAAGATGTTTGTGTTGTAAGTTGACCAGATTTAGCTAATGCCGACATACACTAGTTTTCAATAATTAATTGAAACAGCGAAAATAAAAGGGGGATACAATAGTTAAAAGTCTGTAATAAGCTTATAAAGTATAAAAGGTGTTACAGTAGTAAAAAGCAATAAAAAGAAGAACACGACAAAACTAATATTGTTAAAAAGACGAAGAGTTAAAAAACAGTGGTTGACATATGCTCTAGTGCCAATATTCTAAACAATGACATGAATGTTAAACACCGTTGATATTGCACCGGTTAATATTAAACAACATAAAACAAATCGCTAAAGGAGCCACAAATGAAAGGAAATATAGCTCTGCACATAATCAGCGCCCTCTGTTAGCGCTAACGCCAGAATTCCGCACAGGCGGGAGGAAGTGGTTGGAGGAACGTGACCGGCAGATCTGATGATGGTCATTAAAGACCGAAACAGGTAATCTGTTAAACAGAAAATATTGTGACCATAGACGTAAATTAAAGGAAAAATGAGCCTAACATCGCCATGAAGCATCAGCATTTTGTCTCTAACAGAAACTGTTCCGCACTGTATGATCTCTCACACCTAGACATCTGATACAAAGACTTTGGAGTTTGTGTTAAATTGAGACAACTAAATATCTCGGAAACGAGAAACGATGCATCGTGCAAAAAAGATTCTAAGTGTAAAGTTAATATTAGTCGAGGGGACATCTGTATGTGCAACTGGCCACCTCCTAACCACCGCTCCTGCTTGGGCGGAAACAACATTTTATTCTCAAATGGGAACTCCCCAATTTTACTGCGTATTCGGATTCTGCGACAAAAAATACGTACGATTTACTCAGAACATTTTTCCCATTCGTGGCATACGGCGCTGCAGTCGTAAAATATCAAGTGTGTCGAAGCATTTGATTCTACATTTCACTTACTATGTAAATGTAAACCTTTGTGTATTAACGGTTGATGTGTACACTATGTGACCAAAAGTACCCGGACACCCCCAAAAACATACGTTTTTCATATTAGGTGCATTGTGCTCCCATCTACTGCCACGTACTCCATATCAGCGACCGCAGTAGTCATTAGACAGGGTGAGAGAGCAGAATGGGGCGCTCTGCGGAACTCACGGACATCGAACGTAGTCAGGTAAATGAGTGTCACTTGTGTCATACGTCTGTACGCAAGATTTCCACCCTCCCAAACATCCCTACGTCCACTGTTTCCGATGTGACAGTGAAATGGAAACGTGAATGGACATGTACACCAAAAAAAGCGTACATGCCGATCTCGTCTGTTGACTGACAGTTCAAGACGGTCGTAATGTGTAATAGGAAGACATCTATCCAGACCATCACACAGGAATTGCATACGGCTTCAGGATCCACTGCAAGTACTATGGCAGTTAGGCGGGAAGTGAGAAAACTTGGATTTCATGGCCGAGCGGCTGCTCATAAGCCACACATCACGCCAGTAAATGGTAAATGCCAAATGACGCCTCGCTTGGTGGAAGGAGCGTAAACATTGAACGACTGAAAAACGTTGTGTGGAGTGACGAACCACGGTACACAATGTTGCGATCCGACGGCAAGGTGTGGGTATGGCGAATGCCCGGTGAACGTCATCTGCCAGCGTGTGTGTAGTGCCAACAGTAAAATTCTGAGGCGGCGGTGTTATGGTGTGGTCGCTTTTTTCGTGAAGGGGGTTTGCACCCCTTGTTGTTTTGCGTGGCACTATCATAGCACAGGCCTACATTGATGTTCTAAGCACGTTCTTGCTTGCCACTGTTGAAGAGCAATTCGGGTATGGCGATTGCATCTTTCAACACGATCGAGCACCTGTTCATAATGCACGTCCTGTGGCGGAGTGGTTACACGACAGTAACATCCCTGTAATAGACTGGCCTCCACAGAGTCCTGACCTGAATCCTACCGAATATCTTTGGAATGTTTTGGAAAGCCGACTTCGTACCAGGCCTCACCAACCTCATCGATATCTCTCCTCAGTACAGCACTACGTGAACAATGCGCTGCCATTCCCGAGAAACCTTCCAGCAACTGATTGAACGTATGCCTGCGAGAGTGGAAGCTGTCAACAAGGCTAGAGGTGGGACAACATCATATTGAATTCCAGCATTACCGATGGAGGGCGCCACGAACTTGTAAGTCATTTTCAGCCAGGTGTCCAGATACTTTTGATCACATAGTGTATGTGCGAAACTTACTATAGTGTTTCATTATACAGTACAGTACGGTTAGCCGTTTCAATGTCCAGTTAGAACCTACGTTTTGGGTGATGTTGGAACAACGATGTGAATGTAATAGTTTTCTGTTCCCATTGGGATGCTTGATGGCTGTGAGTCCCCTTTACTCTCACCATTGTCGTGCTTAATTTCAGTGAGGATCCAGGGCAGCTGCTCCTGTCGCTATCACTTCAAGAACATTTTACCTTATTACAATGGTTATGGTTTTTGGGGACTCACCACAATCAACTGCGTAGAGGAAAGAAAACTACTTTAACGTACAAGTAGCTTGTTTGGCCGAAATGTCAGTGTTTAGCCATATCATTAGTACTGTACAATCAATCACATTTGCTATAGTTAAGTAAAGTCTGAGTATCAACATCAACCGTTAGAACACAAAAGTTTACATCTATGTCGTAAATGAAATGTATAATCAAATGCGTCGGTTCTTACTTGCAAAAACAGGTACACTGAATAATTGTCAATTAAAGCGCGATCTGCTACGAATGGGAAACAATGGTTTGAGGAAACTGTACCTAATTTTTGTCTTAGAAATCAGATGTGCAATAAAAATAGAGGTGTTCCCATTTGAAAATACAAAGTTGATCCCGCCCACGCAAGAGGGGTGGTTAGGACGCTGCCAGTTGCAGCACAGACAAATGTCCCTTTTACAACTATTAACTTTTCACGTAGAACTTTTTTTTTCTACGATGCGTTGTTTTCGAGATATTTAATTTATATAGGGTGAACGAGAATTCACCAACAAAATATTAAATATTGTTTGGCGATGTTTTCTGAGTATTTGAGTACCTGCGGTCTCCAGTGGCTCGTTAGAGTGAAATTGTATTTCGTCTGGTTTCTTGTCCTTACTTACCTTTGTATCTGTACTGCATAGAAAAATCTGCATAACACTGCAGATATCAATGGTTTGCACTGTGTGTCTCAGGTGGAAACACTTGTTCCGTTCACTCATGGTACTTGTTGTTCACAATAGTAAGGGTCACTTCAGTCTCCGACCTCAAGATTGCATTCAGTACTGCTTGCTTCTGTGTGTGTGTCTGTCTGTCTCTCTCTCTCTCTCTTTCTTTCTCTCTTTCTTTTTCCGACGGAGTTAGTTCTTAGTTGACACGTTGACAGTGATACACAGTAGCACGGATAGATTTATTAATGAAGAGTCGGCCGAAATGCACCTCGTATGTGAGTTCACTGTGTGCAGTAGAAAAGCGACACAACGACGCAGTGCTACAGTGTTCTCCCATCGTTAGCAACCCCATCACACTACTTTCGCATCCTCTTTGGCTTATTACATTACGTTGTGTTTTGTGTTGTATTACAGACTTTTCCGCTGTTGTGGAGGTATTTTCCCATAACAGAAGTTAACTGTAGAGACGAACTGAAAAATTTACAATTGCACCATTACTCTGTAACTATCCACCGGAGACCATGGGTTCCTTATACCACAATACTCAGAAAATATTTCTTAATCGTCTCTGACGTTTTGTCGGAGGAGTTCAGGTTCACCATGCTTGTACACTGCTGTACTTCGCAAATCTGATGGTGCAAACGACAAAAATCATTTTGTACTAATCAGTTTGTCAACTTACGGTGAGCGAACGCGAAAAGACAAGTTCAGTTAATCAAGATTCTCGTGTCCTCGTCGGTCTCACTTTGTGAAATTTCACGGTAGAGCGATGGAGTTTCCCAGGAACCCGCAGAGCTCGACCAAGAATTGTTAGGGGCGTGAATGAAGACTGGCAGCGAAAGAGCGCTTCCACTGTGCGGGCTTTCGGAGGCGGGGGAAAGAGGAACTAGAGGAATAGAACAGCAGCGAAAGGAAGGAATAAGAGGAGCAAAGAGAGCGGAGAGCTGCGGAACTGGCTGTCGTGTCGGCACCTGGCGCTACTGCGAATGACCTCTGCGCCGTCCCGGGTAGTCAACACCGCTGGCGATTCTGTATGTTTGGGCGAGGCTACGAAAATCTCCACCTTCCAGCTTGTTTTTAATCATGCAATGCCCCTATCACAGCACATGTTTCCTGGACAGTATTAGAGTTGTAGAAGAAGGGAACTAACTGTATAACTTACCTAGCAGAGCTTCATAGACATGTAACTCAAAGCATCTTGACATATTGCAGTTTTCTATGGTCATCAGTCTCCCGATTGGTTTTATGCAGCCTGCCACGAATTCTTCTCCTATGCCAACCTCTTCATATCAGAACAGACTTGCAGCCTACGTCCTTAATCATTTGCTGGATGTAGTCCAATGTCTGTTTTCCTCTCTACTTTTTACCCTTTACAGTTTCCTCTAGTACCATGGAAGTTATTCAGTGATGTTTTAACACTTGTCCTATCATCGTGTCTCTTCTTCTTGTCAGTGTTTCCATATATTCCTTTTCTCGCGACGCTATGGAGAACATTCTCATTCCTTACCTTATCAATCCACCTAATTTTCGACATTCTTATGTAACAGCACATCTCAAACGCTTCGATTCTCTTCTGTTCCGATTTCCCCACAGTCTGTGTTTCATTACGATATTCTGCTGTGCTCCAATCGTACCGTCTAAGAAATTTATTCCTCAAGTTAAAGCCTATTATCTGATACTAGCAGACTTCTCTTGGCCAGGAATACCCTTTTCGCTAGTGCTAGTCTCCTTTTGACGTTCTTCTTGCTCCGTACGTCATGGGTTATTTTTATTCACAGGTGTCAGAATTCCTTAACTTCATCTATTTCGTGACCGTCGATCCTGACGTTAAGTTTGTCTCTGTTCTCATTTCTGCTACTTCTCATTACTTTCGTCTTTCTTCGTTTTTCTCCCTATCCTTATTCTGCACTCATTAGAGTTTTCATTCCATTCAACAGATCCTGTAACTCTTCTTCACTTTCACTGAGGATAGCAATGCCTTCAACGAATCTTGTCACTGATATCTTTCATCTTGAATTTTTATTCCACTCTTGAATCTTTCTTTTATTTTCATCATTGTTACTTCGATGTATAGATTGAACAGTAGAGGCGAAAGACTACATATTGTCTTACATCCTTTTTAATACAAACTCTTCGTTTTTGGTCTTCGACTCTTATTATTTCATCTTGGCTCTTGTGCATATTGCATATTACTCATCTCTTCCTGTAGCTTATCCCTATTTTCCTCAGAATTTCGAACATCTTGCTCCATTTGACATTGCCAGCGAATCCTATGAACATGTATTATTTTTTCTTTAGCTTCCATTATCAACCGCAACGTCAGAACTGCCTCTCTGGTGCCTTTACTTTTTCTCGAGCCAAATAGATCCTCATCTAACACATCATCAATTTTTTTTTTACTTGTTAGTATTACTACCCGTGTTATCCCTCCAGGAACAAACCCAAACCTACTTTAAAGCGTCACCCCGCACTCTATTCGCGCAAGAATAACTTTACGTGCTAGATTTACTTCGATTTTAAGCCATAGTACCTCGACAACTGATGGGGTAATGGATAAAAATAATTTAGTTTTGACTTTATCCATTTATCTACCGCAGTGCATAGTTTAAGCCGATAAATACAAGTTTAAAGTATAGAAGCGGCGCGCTTCAGGAACACAGAAGCGGAGTGCTGAAAAACTCGCAAAAATATGTTTTCTGTGAGTAAAATACGAATGAAACTAGAATTTTCAGAGTGATTGGCACAATTTGCTGGGCGTCAGGTCCGGTTCGTCGTTCAAACCTTACTTAATATACTGCAACATAGCTACAGTAAGACAGATGTTCGGATGGCAATGAAAATGGCCGCTAGTCCAGGCTAAACCAAAACTTTTTACCTACTACTCCTAGCTCAGATAGGAACCGAGCACGAAGACATCTCCTCGTCAACCGGCGTTTCTGCTCTCGGCCTACTAAGAGACTCACATTTGAGGGAGCGCTGGTTCAGATTCCCATCTGGATATGGGAATCTAAGTTTTCCGTGGTTTTCCTAAATCATTTAAGGCGCCCTTGAAATGGACACAGTCTGTGTAGTTCTCCGTCGTTTCTCAATCCGAGTAAGCACTCCGTCATCAATGACCACGATCCAATGGGCTGTTAAACCCAGAGCTTTCTTGTCAGGTAATTTGTTGCACAACTTTTTTTCATTTTTATTTATATATTATCGTCGTATAGTGTCGTGAGAGTGCATTTAAAGCGGTAAACAAGGAAGATTAATGGTGTCTTAGAAAAAGTGAACAAGAGCTCATAAGAAATTTTCCATCAGTTAGAAGGTATAGCCCCTTCGTGTTTTACTATTTTTGTGAATAGTAGTTTAATTTAACTCTGAAAAATGTTGTATGCTTTTCGTATCATATTTTAATTCCTTGTTTACAGTTTTCCAATATTTACCAGTGGTTGTGAAGTATCTATGACTGATGTAACGCTTTCTGTATTGCTCTTTCTTTAGGAGCTCACCGTATTCGTACAGGTGCCTTCGTCTAACCGAAAACGTCTTGCGTACACGCAAAGTATTGTGCTGAATATGTTTTAATAAAGATCAAATACCTAAGCTGTGAATATTCTATCGAATTTATTTTTGCTTACAAGGCCATCATTTAAAACAAATATTGGCACCAAAACGGAACATAAAAGAGAGAAGGTGGAAATGCCGAATTTGGTCTTCCGAAACTGTTTCGCCACGGAAGATCATAAAACAGTCCCTCCTTTCAAACATTATTGCGATATTGCGATAACTGATTGCAATTTTTCACAGATCGCTGGAGCAACGAAGAGTACTTAGCGACTGGAAAAAAGCGCAGGTCATTCTGGCTTCCCAGCTGGGCTGCAGGACAGATACACACTTGTTATAGACCTATATCGTTGCGTCAGTTTGTTACATAATTGTAGTATGTAATAGTACAGCTGCAAGGTGTGTTGGAATACATTTATATTTGCCTTTACGTGTACATCGACATCTACACTCTGCAAACTTACTGTAAACTGCATGACAGAGGGAGCTCCTCATTGCAGTACGTGTTCGGTTCCTTCATTTTCCATTCACGTCAGGAATGCAGAAATAATGATTGTTTAAAAGCCTCTGTGCACGCAACAATTAGTGTAATTTGTCTTCGTGGTTCTTCGGCGTCGATACGTAAAGGCGTTGTAGCAAATTTCTACATTCCTCACTTAGTAATGGTTCTTCAAATTTTGCAAGGAGGCTTTCGTAGGAAAGGATCTTTTTCAGTGGTTCCATGACGTTGTTCCGTTGGTCAGGCAGACCTGTCACCGTTTGTGCTGCCCTTCATGTGTACTCTCAAGCGGATCTAAATCCCCTATTCAGTCACTCGTTGACCACGATGGCACCGAAACAGAGGACGACCGAAGAAAGGCAGAAATACTGAATTCAGTGTTCCGAAACTGTTTCACTGCGGAAAATCGTAACACGGTCCCTGACTTCAGCCGTCGCACGGACGCCAAAATGGAAAATATTGAAATAAACGATATCGGAATTGAAAAACAACTGCTATCACTTAGTAGCGGAAAAGCATCCGGACCAGACGAGATACCCTTAAGATTCTACAGTGATTATGCTAAAGAACTTGCCCCCTTTCTATCAGCAATTTATCGTAGATCGCTGGAAGAACGTAAAGTACCTAGCGACTGGAAGAAAGCGCAGGTCGTTCCCATTTTCAAGAAGGGTCATAAATCAGATGCGAATAATTATAGGCCTATTTCGCTTACGTCAATCTGTTGTAGAATAATGGAACATGTTTTGTGTTCTCGTATTATGGCGTTCTTAGATAATACAAATCTCCTTCATCATAACCAACATGGATTCCGCAAACAGAGATCATGTGAAACTCAGCTCGCCCTATTTGCCCAAGAAATTCACAGTGCCGTAGACACTGGCGAGCAGATTGATGCCGTATTCCTGGACTTCAGGAAGGCATTTGATACGGTTCCGCACTTACGTTTAGTGAAAAAAATACGAGCTTACGGAATATCGGACCAGGTTTGTGATTGGATTCAGGATTTCCTAGAAGAAAGAACACAACATGTCATTCTTAACGGTTCAAAATCTGCAGATGTAGAGGTAATTTCGGGAGTACCGCAGGGAAGCGTGATAGGACCTTTATTGTTTACAATATACATAAATGACTTAGTTGACAACATCGGTAGCTCCGTGAGGCTATTTGCAGATGACACGGTTGTCTACAAGAAAGTAGCAACATCAGAAGACTCGTACGTACTCCAGGAGGACCTGCAGAGGATTAATGCATGGTGCGACAGCTGGCAGCTTTCCCTAAACGTAGATAAATGTAATATAATGCGCATACATAGGGGCAGAAATCCATTCCAGTACGATTATGCCATAGGTGGTAAATCATTGGAAGCGGTAACGACCGTAAAATACTTAGGAGTTACTATCCGGAGCGATCTGAAGTGGAATGATCACATAAAACAAATAGTGGGAAAAGCAGGCGCCAGGTTGAGATTCATAGGAAGAATTCTAAGAAAATGTGACTCATCGACGAAAGAAGTAGCTTACAAAACGCTTGTTCGTCCGATTCTTGAGTATTGCTCATCAGTATGGGACCCTTACCAGGTTGGATTAATAGAAGAGATAGGCATGATCCAGCGAAAAGCAGCGCGATTCGTCATGGGGACATTTAGTCAGCGCGAGAGCGTTACGGAGATGCTGAACAAGCTCCAGTGGCGGACACTTCAAGAAAGGCGTTACGCAATACGGAGAGGTTTATTATCGAAATTACGAGAGAGCACATTCCGGGAAGAGATGGGCAACATATTACTACCGCCCACGTATATCTCGCGTAATGATCACAACGAAAAGATCCGAGAAATTAGAGCAAATACGGAGACCTACAAGCAGTCGTTCTTCCCACGCACAATTCGTGAATGCAACAGGGAAGGGGGGATCAGATAGTGGTACAATAAGTACCCTCCGCCACACACCGTAAGGTGGCTCGCGGAGTATAGATGTAGATGTAGATGTAGATGTATCCCTTGTTAGTTCTATTTCGTATGGATCCCACACATTTGATCGATATTCCAGGATTGGTCGCATCAGAGCTTTGTAAGTAATCTCATTTGTAAATGGACTGCGTTTTCCCAGTATCCTACCAATGAATCGTAGTCTGACACCTGGTTTACCTACTGCAGAGGAGGAGGAGGAGGAGGAGGAGGAGATTGGTGTTTAACGTCCCGTCGACAACGAGGTCATTAGAGACGGAGCGCAAGCTCGGGTGAGGGAAGGATGGGGAAGGAAATCGGCCGTGCCCTTTCAAAGGAACCATCCCGGCATTTGCCCGAAACGATTTAGGGAAATCACGGAAGACCTAAATCAGGATGGCCGGAGACGGGATTGAACCGTCGTCCTCCCGAACCTACGACAGAGCCTATGTGAACACTCCATTTCATATTACTACGAATTGTTACACTCTTGTTTTTCTGTGAGTTGAACGATCCCAGCGGAGATTCACTAATATTCTAGTCTTCGGATGCAACGTTTTAGCGTTTCGTGAAGTACCAATTACACATTTACGAGGATAAAAACAATTTGTAAATATTGGCCCCTCTTTGAAAATTTACCTTCTTTAATACTGGGCTTAGCAGCGATCACAATGAAAAGTAATAAAATGTTATGCAGAACAACCTCGATCCCAAAAAAAAAAGGCTCTAAGGACTATGGACTTAACATCTGAGGTCATCAGTCCCCTATACTTACAAGGGGAGGCCATGACGTTTGGAATGCGGATTTACTGCAAACTTCGTACGCTCGTAGTACTCTATGAAGACAACAAAATGTGTAAGCAGTAGCGCGTACTTCTCCAGCGTTATTGAGCAAATCACAAGATAATTTCGGTCGTCAAATACACTCCTGGAAATTGAAATAAGAACACTGTGAATTCATTGTCCCAGGAAGGGGAAACTTTATTGACACATTCCTGGGGTCAGATACATCACATGATCACACTGACAGAACCACAGGCACATAGACACAGGCAACAGAGCATGCACAATGTCGGCACTAGTACAGTGTATATTCACCTTTCGCAGCAATGCAGGCTGCTATTCTCCCATGGAGACGATCGTAGAGATGCTGGATGTAGTCCTGTGGAACGGCTTGCCATGCCATTTCCACCTGGCGCCTCAGTTGGACCAGCGTTCGTGCTGGACGTGCAGACCGCGTGAGACGACGCTTCATCCAGTCCCAAACATGCTCAATGGGGGACAGATCCGGAGATCTTGCTGGCCAGGGTAGTTGACTTACACCTTCTAGAGCACGTTGGGTGGCACGGGATACATGCGGACGTGCATTGTCCTGTTGGAACAGCAAGTTCCCTTGCCGGTCTAGGAATGGTAGAACGATGGGTTCGATGACGGTTTGGATGTACCGTGCACTATTCAGTGTCCTCTCGACGATCACCAGTGGTGTACGGCCAGTGTAGGAGATCGCTCCCCACACCATGATGCCGGGTGTTGGCCCTGTGTGCCTCGGTCGTATGCAGTCCTGATTGTGGCGCTCACCTGCACGGCGCCAAACACGCATACGACCATCATTGGCACCAAGGCAGAAGCGACTCTCATCGCTGAAGACGACACGTCTCCATTCGTCCCTCCATTCCCGCCTGTCGCGACACCACTGGAGGCGGGCTGCACGATGTTGGGGCGTGAGCGGAAGACGGCCTAACGGTGTGCGGGACCGTAGCCCAGCTTCATGGAGACGGTTGCGAATGGTCCTCGCCGATACCCCAGGAGCAACAGTGTCCCTAATTTGCTGGGAAGTGGCGGTGCGGTCCCCTACGGCACTGCGTAGGATCCTACGGTCTTGGCGTGCATCCGTGCGTCGCTGCGGTCCGGTCCCAGGTCGACGGGCACGTGCACCTTCCGCCGACCACTGGCGACAACATCGATGTACTGTGGAGACCTCACGCCCCACGTGTTGAGCAATTCGGCGGTACGTCCACCCGGCCTCCCGCATGCCCACTATACGCCCTCGCTCAAAGTCCGTCAACTGCACATACGGTTCACGTCCACGCTGTCGCGGCATGCTACCAGTGTTAAAGACTGCGATGGAGCTCCGTATGCCACGGCAAACTGGCTGACACTGACGGCGGCGGTGCACAAATGCTGCGCAGATAGCGCCATTCGACGGCCAACACCGCGGTTCCTGGTGTGTCCGCTGTGCCGTGCGTGTGATCATTGCTTGTACAGCCCTCTCGCAGTGTCCGGAGCAAGTATGGTGGGTCTGACACACCGGTGTCAATGTGTTCTTTTTTCCATTTCCAGGAGTGTATATACCTGTGCGTGGCCATTTTTATCATGAAGCGGTGGCAGTCGAGTGGTTAGCGTTCAAGCCCCGTGATCAATGGATCGCTGGATCGAGTCCCGTTCGTCAGTCTTTTTTTTTATTTTCAACACAGTCATTTTCTTTACTATTTATATTACAATTGATATAATGGAAAAAATACGTGTAATAGGATGGACTTTTATTAAATTTACACTGTTATTTGGCAGTCTACAAATTTATATTATCACAAATAATATAATATTCGTAATTATCGACTAGTAAACGACCAAACGCATAAAGTGATACTGAAAATGTATGACTGCCTTGATTCTTGGTTTGCAGGATGCTGCTGCTGTTGTTGATGCAGCTCTCCATGCTACACTATCCTGTGCAAGCTTCTTCATCTCCCAGTACTTACTGCAACCTACATCCTTCTGAATCTGTTTAGTGTATTCGTCTCTTGGTCTCCCTCTACGATTTTTACCCTCCTCGCTGACCTCCAATGCTAAATTTGTGATACCCTGGTGCCTCAGAACATGTCCTACCAACCAGTCCCTTCTTCTAGTCAAGTTGTGCCACAAACTCCTCGTCTCCCCAATTCCATTCAATAACTCCTCATCAGTTACGTAATCTACCCATCTAATCTTCAGCATTCTTCTGTAGCACCACATTTCGAAAGCTTCTATTCTCTTCTTGTCTAAACTATTTATCGTCCATGTTTCACTTCCATTCATGGCTACACTCCGTACAAACACTTTCAGAAACGACTTCCTGACAAATCTATACTCGATGTTAACCAATTTCTCTTCTTCAGAAACGCTTTCTTTGCCATTGCCAGTCTACATTTTATATCCTCTCTACTTCGACCATCATCAGTTATTTTGTTCCCCAAATAGCAAAACTCATTTACTACTTTAAGTGTTTCATATCCTAATCTAATTCCCTCAGCATCACCCGATTTAATTCGACTAAATTCCACTATATTCCTTTTGCTTTTGTTGATGTTCATTTTATATCCCCCTTGCAAGACACTGCCCATTCCGTTCAACTGCTCTTCCAAGTCCTTTGCTGTCTCTGACAGAATTACAATGTCATCGGTGAACCTCAAAGTTTTTATTTCTTCTCCATGGATTTTAATACCTACTCCGAATTTTTCTTATGTTCCTTTACTGCTTGCTCAATATACAGATTGAATAACATCGGGGAGAGGCTACAACCCTGTCTCACTCCCTTCCCAACCACTGCTTCCCTTTCATGCCCCTCGAGTATTATAACTGCCATCTGGTTTCTGTACAAATTGTAAATAGCCTTTCGCTCCCTGTATTTTGCCCCTGCCACCTTCAGAATTTGAAAGAGAGTATTCCAGTCAACATTGTCAAAAGCTTTCTCTAAGTCTACAAATGCTAGAAACGTAGGTTTGCCTTTCCTTAATCTTTCTTCTAAGATAAGTCGTAAGGTCAGTATTGCCTCACATGTTCCAACATTTCTACGGAATCCAAACTGATCTTCCCCGAGGTCGGCTTCTACCAGTTTTTCCATTCGTCTGTAAAGAATTCTCGTTAGTATTTTGCAGCTGTGGCGTATTAAACTGATAGTTCGGTAATTTTCACATCTGTCAACACCTGCATTCTTTGGAATTGGAATTATTATATTCTTCTTGAAGTCTGAGGGTATTTCGCCTGTCTCATACATCTTGCTCACCAGATGGTAGAGTTTTGTCAGGACTGGCTCTCCCAAGGCCGTCAGTAGTTTGCAGGATGTGATGAGCGAAAAGAGCAAGTTGGGTTTTGCAGGGTCAGCTTTTTCGGAATCAATGCTTTCTCGCACGGAGGAAGGCATCCTCTTCAAGATAGCTCATTATGTTTGAACTCGCAACATATTCTAACATGGGTGTTAATGATAACGGACGACCATTTCGTGGCTGAATTATGCTATCATTCTTGTAGAAGGATGTAACCTGCGCAACATTCGAGGATTACGTTTACTTTGCCAGTTTCCACAGAACCCATCTATAGCATACTCTGCGAACTATCCAATAGTGGGTGGCGAAGGGTATTTCCGAGACCACTAACTGATTCCCCTTACCCTGTTCCATACGCGATTGTTGTATGTTAAAAATGATAGGCGGTAGGGCTCTGTATAGGCTCTATTTTCTCGAATTCTGTCTTCGTCGTCATTACGTGAGATGTATGTGAAAGGATGTAATATGTTGTCCAACTCTTACTGGGTTGTGCTCCCTCGAAATTTCAATATTAAAACTGTTCGTGATGCAGAACGCCTCTCTTGCAACGACAGCCAAAGCAGTTTGTTGAGCATATACGTAACGCTGTTTGGCCGACTAAACGATACCGTGACAAAACGCGCCGTTCTTCGTTGGATATTCTCTGTCTCTTCCATGAGTCCTACCTGGAAATGATCCCATATTAATAAACAATTTTCAAGAATCTGTAGAAAAAGCGCCTTAAAAGCCATTCCCTTCGTGGATGAGTTACACTTCCTTGTTTTATGCGTTCATTCCACTTAAGGTCACAATGGTCAGTTACTCCTAGATAATTTACGGTTTCCAACAGCTTCTCATCAATACTGTAGTTGTACAGTAGTGGCTTTCTTTTCCTATGAATGCGCAATATTTAACATTTATTTATGTTCAGGGTCAACTGCCAGAGCCTGCACCATTCATCAGTCTTCTGCAGGTGATTCTGGAAATCGATACTGTCTTCTGGCGTTACTTCTTTGTTATAGACAACCGCATCACCCGCGAACGGTCTCAAAGAGCATCCGACGCTTTCTACTAGATCATTTATATACGTTGGAAACAATATTAGTTCTATATCAGCGCACACTCCGCTGCTCAGTGAACATTTTATTCTGGAAATAATCGTCCTATTACACTTCCTTTGGGTACTCCGGAAATTACCTTCACATCTGTCGATTTTGATGCATTAAGAGTGATGTTTTGAGTTCTATTTGCAAAAAATTTTTGAATCAAGTTTTTTGCTAAACGGCTATGCTGTATGAAGTCAAATGCCTTTCAGAAGTCAAGGACCATGGCATCAATTTGAACGCCGTAGTGTACAGCGCAGTGCATCTCATGGTGAAAGACAGCGAGCTGATGGTGCAAATGGTTCAAACGGCTGAGCACTATGGGACTTTATACATCTGTGGTCATCAGCTCCCTAGAACTCAGAACTACTTAAACCTAACTAACCTAAGGACATCACAAACACCCATGCCCGAGGTAGGATTCGAACCTACGACCATAGCTGTCGCGCGGTTCCAGACTGAAGCGCCTAGTACCGCTCGGCCAAACCAGCCGGTCGCAGCGAGCTGACTTTCGCAAGATCTCTGTTTGCGGAACCCATGTTGATCTTTTGATCTTTATAGAGGATATTTTTGCTCTCCAAAAACGTCATAATTCTAGAACATAAAACTTGTTCCATGATTCTACAACAAATCGACGCAACGATATAGGTATATAAAAAGTGTGCATCTGTCCTGCGGCCCTCCTTGGAAACGGGAATGACCTGGGCTTCTTTCCAGTCTCTAGGTGCATTTCGTTGTTCCATAGATCTACAAAAGACTGCTTCTAGAAGGAGAGGAACTTCTTTCGCATAATCTTTGTAAAATTTTATAGTTATCACATCTTGTCCCGATGTCTTTCCGTTCCTAAGTGACTGTAGTTGCTTTTCTATTCCACGATCGGTTATGTCAATATCTGCCATCTCCTCGCTCGTACAGTGATTGAAAGAAGTGATTGTTTTACGACCTTTCAGGGTGAAACAACTCCTGAAGACCGAATTCGGTATTTCCGCCTTCGCTCTGTTATCTTCCGTTTCGGTGCAGGAATAGCCTCTGAATGAATTCGATTGTGGGATCTAAATGTTTGTTTATGTGCATCTGTTTTGTACTATCGTTTCTTCGTTCCACACGAGCATGTCGATAATGTCTGTGCATAACACCCACAAAATCATGGGGCTCTTCTGACATATCAACACCGGTGTACCTCCTGTTGACTTTCGCAGCGGTACCTTCTTCGACAAACGTGTACAGTGATTGAAGCGTCTGACTCCCTCAACATGTCACTGTCCAGTAGTGTTTGGAAACCTCCTACTCCCCTGATAACTGAAACAAAGGCACATTGTGTTACCTCACTGCAACTTAATAAATTCCGTGAATTATGTTTGTCCAATACACGGGTGCAATGTATTCTGATAGAGTAAGACGCTCAAATGACGAAGCACTCTTTCAGCAGCTCAGATACAGTTATTACATGTTCATTAGGTTCATGCTCACTAACACAATGCGGTGCTTTGAAGAGTTGCCTTTACTTCCTTCTGTCATTGCATCATGCAAATACGCTGCTTCTACGTCACGCATTTGGTAAGAATGGTAGGCCTATCGCAGTAAATATGATTTTATGGCTGTACATCGTACAAAGAATTAAAATTTTGAGGTTGAACAGCTCAGTGTCATACATATTTTTATCCGTCGATATCCACGTGGTTTCGCTTAAAATCCGGGTTTCAAGTGAAATAGACTTGGAAATTGGTCAAAATTACCTGCTTGCTTTGTTGAGGAAGATCTAACTGAAGGTGTTATAACTACTTCCACGCAGGTTTAAAACTGCGAAGCACTAAACGAAACAACAGAATATGTGTCTAACGTCATGCAAAGTTCTTCATCAAAATACATGATACAGAAGAAAGTTTGTAACAATAGTGAATCACGCTTCTGACAACAACGCCTCAACAACTTCATAGTTTGTCCTGTGAGAACGCTTCTTATTGCGTTGATCTGGAGCCAGGATTCCTGCTACATTTTTTTTCTTTTTTTTGGGGGGGGGGGGCAGCAAATACCTTACAGCCAACAGTGATTAGACAAGTGTCATGTTAACATAGCTGCAATTTTCACAGTAGAGCAATAAAAAAGAGTTCGACATACAAACGTAAGTTCTTAACGTAAAATAAAAGCCGGTCATTGTGGCCGAGTGGTTCTAGGTGCTTCAGTCTGGAACCGCGCGACCGCTACGGTCGCAGGTTCGAATCCTGCCTCGGGCATGGAAGTCTGTGATGTCCTTAGGTTAGTTAGGTTTAAGTAGTTCTAGGGGACTGATGACTTCAGATGTTAAGTCCCATAGTGCTCAGAGCCATTTGAAACATTTTGTAAAATAAAAACACTAAAAGACGAATAGCATACATCCAGGAATAGTCACAACAATGCCAAGTTAAAATTAGTGCAATGTACGTAACAGAATAACTATAAGATTGTGAAGCACACAGATAATTTCGTAACGTAAATTGAAAACAAAATTGCGACCCAGGTTGCGAACCCGGCCGGTTCCATGGGAGCATGAAATCCACAGCCACTTATAATTGAAAGCTGGACACCGGTGTCGATTACAAAGATAATACCTACATGTATCGAGCTAGCGAGGTAAGACAGTTACACTTGTAGGGAGAGGGTAGCTGCTCGCAACCAATTCTTGTACAGGACCGCTTGTGCAGCTGAGCACTTGGTACACGCCATTGTGACGTGGTTCAGATTAGTCACTGCCGTGTCCAGAAACGATAATTTTCAACTGGTGTAGGTGGACGGAGCACCACCGTATGCCAGCCGCATGCGGACGACAGAGATCACATGGCGTCTACTAAGGTTCACCGAGGTGAATCATGGCCGAGTAGAGACGATCAATTGTATGGCCAACAGGTGGCCACCCTTATTGTGCTGGTGTGCGTGCTATTCAAGTCGCAATAAGCAGCTTTCTTGACTGTCCAGTTGAAATCCGTATAAGGGATCTGTGTTGGGCGGAACTGTCCTACCACAATGTTCCTATTAGCGAGGTTTCAACAGTCTCTTTATGGAGAATGCCATGAAGCCCTTTTATCCAAAGTATGCAGACGTCAACGCCCAATGTCTGCGCGTCTATTATGGCCTCCAAGACATCTAAGGCGTATTTGTCAGTCCGTTTATCAAACGCCGGGTATTGTAGTTTCTGCTACACAGCAATGATCAAGACGAGCTGTAAAGTCTGCGTGCCAAAATAACCTCCGTGATGGCCAGTATCTCCGCCGTCTATACAGACGACTCAAGCGGCAGTTCAAACGTTTGGTATGTGTTGCTGGAAGGGCTGAAGGAGGCGTATTCCATACCCGCCTCAGTTTTAGGGCCATCCGTAAGGATACAAACATACTGTGGCCATTGGCGGGTAAGGAAGAGCTCCAGGTCGTGATTAATGTTTGCCGCCGTTCTGACATCAAATGACAAGTATGAAACCAGGGCTGGAGTGAATAAAGACCAAATGGAGAGTGAAAGCAGGGGAACTTCGAGTCTTGTACGACTAGCGGTAAAAGTTGTCGTCATTTCTCATAGCTGCGAATTAGCAAGGTGTTTTGGTTCGTCTTTCGTCTGTGAAGTGCCTGCTTGACCCACCAGAATTCAATCCCCGCCTTGCAAGAGACGCAACCAAATAAGAAATAACGATTAAAAAGAAAATTATCGGACAACATCTGCCGACGTATCGTGAGCGGCACTGTACACGCTTCCACTAAAGCTCGTTTTACACGAGCGACTTTCTGGTCAAAATCGACTACTCGAAGTGCGTGCGCCTTTGGTGCCTGTGTGTAAATCAGCAACCAAATGCGACGCGAGTGTGTCTATGACGTCAATGATCTATAGATTGTGCCGAGTGCGGAGTTCTAAATTTCCCAGTACGCTGCACGTTGCGCATTCGGAGAGACAAAAGACTATGGCGGCACCTGCTAACATCCGAAGTTATAACATATTCTGGTAGAGCTCACTCCTGTTATAGAAACGTTTTATGTGCTTCCGTGTCTACTAAATATTTGTTGTTTTTTTGTTTGTTTTGTTTCTGAGGTACACTAAAAAGTTACACAAGATCCTGATAGCATTTCCTGCCTGCTAGTGTTCTCCTACAAGAGAGACAAAATACCTGGAAGCAAAAACCATTTTATTTTCAACATCTTGACATCATTTACCATCTTATTAAAGCAATGGCAGTTGTAAAACAGTCCAGTAACGACGTCATATGGACATCACATCAATCTAGATGTGAGTACAATACAGCTACTTTAATATAAATGACATTGGCATCCATACCTGTTCTCACAAAAATTACAAATGCAGGTACTTCAAAATGGCGATAAAACCGAAACAGACCGTCACAAATAAAGATTACTTATTATAAGCAGCTATTTGGTGCATGCACTCTAGTAAACAGGTCATTAAAAAGCATTTACTTTTACAGAGAAAAAGTTCAACTATGCATGAATAAGAATGTAAATAGATAAGTATTTTAACGAAAATTATTTCAACTGTCAAAAAGTCAGAGTTATTGGACGAGAAAAATAATTTTAGTTGTTATTTTCCACTTCGTAAGAAAACAAGATACAAAGGATAAAGCAAAAGGGCGCTATTTAGTGCGTTCTACACATTGTGTGATGTGTTTGCAAGTATTTATTTTCTCATGTATATGTTCTAAAATGTTTGGATGACACTTTTTCTATTCACAAAGTTCTCAGGAGTGTAGAGAATTTACCACACGACTTTTGCCAAGAACTTCTATTATGAATTCTGCTTTGGTCATTAATAAACTCTATTGCTTTATAAATTATAGAGTGCAGCGATCAGTCGTTCTTTTTAGATTTTATTACGCAAATCTAGATTTAGGCACTACTTTCTATTCTCAGTGCATGTAAGTCCATGTTGTTCTTTGAATACTAGTAGTATTCCAAGAACTGTGACTGACACCCAAACAACGGGGACTTATATGGACTGAGAATAGAAAACAGTGTACTGAGAATGGCTAGCTACTAGCCTAAATCTGGATTTGCGTAATAAAATCTAAAAGAAAGGACGACTGATTGCTGCACTCTATAATTTATAAGTCACATAACAGTCGCTGAATGCAACCACTTTCCGAATGGAAGGTAACCTGATGAAACTCTATCGTCATTGTTTGTTCCTACCACTTGTCACTATAATTCGACTTTTGTAAAAGGACTAGCCCCTCATAACCCCACTTTCATCATTCAAATGCCAAACAGCAAAGCAGACAGCTATCACGACACCGGCAATTTTGGTAGTAACGTGTAAACGAAAATGATCCCAGACCACAGAGAGTACGGAAATACAACGCCAGGGACGCTGCAGTAGACAAGCTTGTCTCGAGTAGCCAACTGAGACAAGAAAGTCGATCCTGTAAAAGAGGCTTAACAGTGCGTTGGTGGGCGTAGATTTCGTGACAACACTGTAATGGAGGACATCGTGTACACGCGAAGTCCATTTCGTTGTCTTGCCATAGTCGACGCTGTCATAATCGAAGAAAGAGCGTGGCAAGATCTTACAAAAATTTAAGAGGGCTGTCGGTTCCGCTCCCGACCAAACTCAAGAAAGCATCCGCAATATATTCGCAGTGTGTTCTACCTTGTCTACGAAATATGTAACATGACGTGTCCACGTTAGTCTCAGTCAAAGTAGACGCCAAGTAGCTTAGCATGAGAGTAACAGGAAGGCTGTAAGGTGCAAGCTGAAGTAAGAAAACAGTTGGCATTCAAAACAGCTTTCAGTCCTCTCAGAATGAAAAATACAGATCCCGTATGGTTTTGAAGGGGATCTTATACCAGTCTTACTCGAAAATAGTTGCAGGTTCAGGTAATGGAGGTGGACAGCGATCACACAACCTTCTCTCCCAAGTGGACCACAAAAGCTTAATAATATTGAGATTTGGCGTCTGTGGTGGTCAGGAGTGCGACAATTCAACCTCGTGCTGCCAAAACCAGTACTGGACGATGCGAACTGTATGAACGGGGGCCCTGTCGTCCTCGAGCATGGCATCATCATTGGGGGACAAACAATGTACCGTGGGATAGACCTAATAAGCCAAAATGGTCAAATAATCCTTGGTAGTAATGGGGCCTCGCAGAGTAACCACGAGACCCATGGATATGGCTGCCCAAATTAGCACCAAAACCCCGCCGTGTTACACTCTTGCGGTATAAACTCGACAAGAAACTGGAAGCAGTGTGAAGCAAGACTCGTCCGACTAAATGCCTTTCTTCCACCGTTCTATAGCCCAGGTTTTAAGGGCTCGGCACCACGTTTCCCTGCTACGGACGTTTACATCACCGATGGGAAGTTTTGGAATTCCACCTCGCCCTGCATTTCCCAGATTATGTAGCTCCCTTCGTGTCGTTTTGATGCTGACATTGAGTTCAGCTGCCGTATTCTTATTTTTCGTCACAGTCCTATTTCACGACCAGCTGTCATGATCTCTCAATACACACTTTCCGCCGCGTTGTGATTTAGCAGCGATTTTCCTTGTATGCGGCACAGATCTTCGATATGGTGCCTCTTGAAACACCGAACATTTCACCTCCCTTGGTTACGGAAGCATCTACATTACAAACACGAACAGCTTGCCCACTTTAGAATTCAGTTAGCTTCGGCACAATTCTCTCACAACTACACAGAACTTTGTTCTGGCCACGACTGACACTTGCGACGTATTGAGGACATTACTAAGGTTCCCTTCGTTGTAAAACACAGCACCGCAACCTGCAGGCTTAGCTAGCATCTTCATTTATGTACAAGCATGGATTTCTCACGGTGTTTCGATACTTTTGCCCAACCCCTGTAGTCCTAGCCTGCGCGCGTTCACCAGAGCAAAAAATCTGAAACAGCAACTATTACTTCAGAGCCACCGAAGTGTTACTGACGCGTGAGTGAGACCAACATTAGCGTCTGACGTACGAGCGATCTCCCAAGCACTGCAGCGCACACTGCAGCGTGCAACCGGTTTCACGGAAAGGATCAGTTGCCGGAACCTGTCCCTGAGCAATTCCCAATAGCACAGGTTGCCCAACAAGTCGACAGCATTATGTCTGCAAACCGGCAGCAGCGCTAATACGCTCGCTGGCTCCCTAAGGTCAAATGAATCGACACTGGAAACTCGCGCATGTACCAAAATCTGCTATTAGCCGCTGAAAGTGTTACTTTTTCTAAAATCAAAACTACAGTTTTCACAGAAAATAGTGTTTTCACGAAAACAAATTCTTCCTTTCTTCTTTCCCGTCGTCTTTTCCCACTCATGTGGGCCCCATTTCCTGGCATGTCTTCACCATTTACCTCGGTGCTACATACCCCTTTCCCTTAGACATTTTTCTTTCAAGTCATCGAGTATACAGGCCATCCATCTCCTTTTTGGTGTTCCTCTTCCTCCGTCGCCTTCCACTACCATTTCTACCATTATCTTGCCAACATAGTTGTCGTCTCTTCCCCTATTCCAGCATAGAATACGATATATACAGTCCTCAGATTGTTAAAAAACTATCGAACCTGTTTCTGGACTGTACGTGAAAAGGCTAACATATGGTGTGGAGAAAGGGAATTTGACAATTCTCAAATGTATGTGGGACTGAAATGTTAAATACTTTGGCGAAGTTGAAGTCTAATGTGGAACCCAACTAACAGTATGTTTGATAACGGTTCAGCACTTATCTACAAACTCCTATAGTAGATCATTGAGCCTTGCTGATCTACAAGTAGACTTTGTGTACGTACAGTCGTGGACAAAACGAGCGAGACCCCTCGGCTTTTCGTTATGCTGATCCGCACAGCTTTAAAGTCTGCTATAGACCATAGCAGGCAAGGCGACGAAGTGCCACCAACATACTATATATGCACAGGCGTGAAATTGAAAAATTATCCGAAATTTGTCAGAATGTTTTCAATCATGTGTAAGACTATATTAATGCTGATTAGTGTGTTAACCACAACACCTAAATATAAGATATAAATGAAAGAAGAAACGCTAATTAGTATGAAGTACACTAATAAAAATGAATTTCAGCTTCTTGAGATAACATAACTGTTTTAGTAAGACAAAGTACCCCAGATCGTTACGAATTAGCAAAATATTAGGCGCATTCGGCCGCGAAATGGTCTTTGTCGACGTTCAGACCAGTCATACTGGATTACCGTTGCTGACCTACCATGAAAGTGTGGAAATTTAGCAATTCGTGAAGATTCATAGGGAAATTCAGTTAAAAATCATTCAGTGCCACACTTAAGTCAATTCAATTATTGACAGAAGCGGAAAAAGTAGACAGTAACAAGTATGAAATTCTACAAGAGTTCCATATCGACATCCTCAGGGAGCCGGTACAGAATAAAGGTAACAAAGAAACATATTGGGGGCGCGAGAATTTCTTAAAATTCCTTTACTGATAGTCTATCTGCCTCTATCGAGATTAGAAACGCAAACAAAACAGACCTCCCTTGCAGTAGCAAA
Source organism: Schistocerca serialis cubense (assembly GCF_023864345.2). Lineage (NCBI taxonomy): Eukaryota > Metazoa > Arthropoda > Insecta > Orthoptera > Acrididae > Schistocerca > Schistocerca serialis. The sequence goes on along the minus strand of NC_064639.1, from coordinate 792,342,612 downwards.
CACCTTTCACTACGCTAGCAGACAACCCAGGCAAACAGCCCTCTATTATTACCCCAGACACGAATAAGCAAGCAATTTCGCAATGAAAATGGCAAAATGATCTGCAGTTTCTGTTGCATAGAGCTTTCTGCACACAAAAACATGAATTGTCTATCTTTATGTCACCGCTTATGTGACAATCATTCGGGATGTTTATCGAAATAACAAAAAACTGTTATTAGCGAGTAAATTTAGTAGGATAATTCTGCACCACCCCAGGAAATAAGCGGCGACGTAGCTGCCAAACGTATTCTACAATCTTTCGACTTCTCCATTAGACGTGGCACAGCCAGAAAACGTTCATTAGCCCAAATGTTCCTTAAGGTAGCTAGCAATGGGAATGGTCGCACATTTAAAACGCGGTGGCATTAATAGTGGGATCTGAATTACCATGTGTATAGGCAAATGGATTTTATTTGCATTCCTGTAAACGTGATTTGGATCGAAAGCGTAGCTACGATTAATATGCTGATGTATCGATTGCAACTGGAACATTTCGAATAAAGAGTAGGGGAAATTATTATGCGGCCCTCATCTTCAGTAACTATTTTCGTTGTTAGGATTTCGTCACGTAAATCGGTAAAAATGGAATCCTACTAGTCTCACTTTCTTTACCGTCTATCTGTCTACCCAACCCTTAAAACCCGTGTACCTCGAGTACGGGTGGACATCATAAGTGGAAATGTATCGCACTTCCTGCGGTATACGGTGCCTTGGTGGTGTAAAAAGGTGAGCTATGTCAACGCAATCTAAAGATACGGCCGTTTATGTAAAAAAAATTTACGCGAAAGGTCATAAAATGGCTCTAACAAGGGAACCTCCCCATCGCACCCCCCTCAGATTTAGTTATAAGCTGGCACAGTGGATAGGCCTTGAAAAACTGAAAACAGATCAATTGAGAAAACAGGAAGAAATTGTGTGGAACTGTGAAAAAATAAGCAAAATATACAAACTGAGTAGTTCATGGGAAGATAGGCAACGTCAAGGACACTGGGAACGCAGGAGCGCCGTGGTCTCGTGGTAGCGTGAGCAGCTGCGGAACGAAAGGTCCTTGGTTCAAATCTTCAATCGAGTGAAAAGTTTATTTATTTATTTTCAGTTTATGTGACAAACTCTTATGTTTTCATCACTTTTTGGGAGTGATTATCACATCCACAAGAAAACCTAAATCGGGCAAGGTAGTAGTATCTTTTTACCCCTTCGCCAAGTGTACAAGTTAGGTGGGTCGACAACATATTCCTGTCACGTGACGCACATGCCGTCACCAGTGTCGTATAGAATATATCAGATGTGTTTTCCTGTGGAGGAATCGGTTGATCTATGACCTTGCGATGAAATGTTTTTGGTTCAAATGGCTCTGAGCACTATGGGACTTAACATCTATGGTCATCAGTCCCCTAGAACTTAGAACTACTTAAACCTAACTAACCTAAGGACATCACACAACACCCAGCCATCACGAGGCAGAGAAAATCCCTGACCCCGCCGGGAATCGAACCCGGGAACCCGGGCGTGGGAAGCGAGAACGCTACCGCACGACCACGAGATGCGGGCGAAATGTTTTTGGTTCCCATTGGAAAGGCACGTCCTTTCGTCTACTAATCGCACGGTTTTGCGATGCGGTCGCAAAACACAGACACTAAACTTATTACAGTGAACAAAGACGTCAATGAACGAACGGACAGATAATAACTATGCAAAAATAAAGAAAATAAAATTTTCACTATAGGGAAGACTTGAACCAAGGACCTCTCGTTCAGCAGCTGCTCACGCTACCACGGGACCACGACGCTCCTGAGTTCATTTTGTCCATGATGTTGCATATGCGACCCGTGGACTACTCAGTTTGTATATTTTGCTTATTTTTTCACAGTTCCACACAACTTCTTCCTGTTTTCTCAATTGATCTGTGTTCAGTTTATCAAGGCCTATCCACTGTGCCAACTTATAACTAAATCTGAGGGGGGTGCGATGGGGAGGTTCCCTTGTAAGAACTACGCGACCAAACTGCTTAGGTCATCAGCCCTTAGACCCAGAACAACTTAAACCTACGTAACCTAACACACATCCATGCCCGGGGAAAGATTCGAACTGACGGCGCAAGGAGCCCCACGGTCCGCGATATGACGCCGTTGAACGCACGGCTTACCCGCGCCGGCAAGCTGTTAATATCATCTGGTGTTACTAAAAAGTTATTCACTTCTGGTGAATGATTTTCTGCGAAGTTCACTTAAGAAAAAATAACTAAAATATATTTGATGTTACGGAAGAGGAAGGGCGTCTAATTCATTTCCTCTTGTCTTTATTCATGATGTTAGACTCGCAATCTGAGCATACGTACTATGCATAACCACACTTTAGATCCAAGTCATAGTCACAGATATGCGAATACAACACATTGGCTCAAACTTGAGGTATTTCGTTTCCCACGAAGTGGTGGCAGACGATGCTGTGGCGTCTTCGAAGCGCGAGTTTCGCCAGTGCATCAGCTGAGCGAACTTGCATAGTATGCTGGTATCACTTCGTCGCCTTTCCTGTTATGCTGTGTAGCAGACTTTAAAGCTGTGCGGATCAGCATAACGAAAAGGCGAGGGGTCTCGCTCGTTTTGTCCACGACTGTACATACTTCAAAAAATAAGTTGAACATGTTGTTTCACGCTACGACCATACCGCAGCAAGAGTGTCGCATTGTCAAAAGAGAGTACATTTTCCAGGTTTTTTTGCAGACACTGTTTTGGTGCTGAACGGGTAACATGTAACTCACAGTGGAAGTGAAATGATGCAGGAAATGGAAACATATTCAGAGTTTAGGTATGGGGGCAGTGCGATTCTTCGGATTACTCTTGATGTTATAATTTGTTCAAATGGCTCTGAGCACTATGCGACTTAACTGCTGAGGTCATCAGTCCCCAAGAACTTAGAAGTAATTAAACCTAACTAACCTAAGGACATCACACACATCCATGCCCGAGGCAGGATTCGAACCTGCGACCGTAGCGGTCGCTCGGTTCCAGACTGCAGCGCCTAGAACCGCACGGCCACTCCGGCCGGCCTATAATTAGTTATGCAACCATTATCCATTAGTGTAAACTGGAAGCGCAGACTTCGACTAAATAACATTCCTGCGCATTTTCGATCTTGGGTACTTCCTTGAAAAGTTTCTGCATGGTTCACTCACATTGATGCGACCGCCTTCTATGCTCGATAGCTATTTGCAAATAATCAGTTGGCAGGTGGTAGCACTAGCAGTGGAGGGAGCGCAAAGTGTATCAGGGGGACACGGAAAACGACGCAGTCATTGTCGTAGTGCAGAAACGGAGCGATTTATCTGATGTCCAGAATGGCATGATCAGAGGCTTTCGGGACAAGGGTGGAAGCATTTCCGAAACGGCGAAGTCTGTAAACTGTTCGCGGGCTGCGGCGGTTAAGATACACCGTGCATGCCAAAATGGCGTTTTCCAAAACCATAGGCAACTGTGGTGCACCACGGACCGTAGATCCCAGGGGTGAACGACGGTTGGGGGGGTGGAGGGGGGGGGGGGAGGGCTGTGTACGAGCGAATAGACGTACAATTGTTGAGCAAATGAGAACCAAGATTAACCAAGAGGTTAGCAACAGCGTCTCCTCCATGATCGTTCAGCGAACGTTGCTGCGTATGGGCCTCCCCAGCAGTCGCCTGGTTCATTCACCCACGCTGAATGCTGCTCATCGGCGACGAAGGCTGGAATTTGCACGTCAGTACCGCAGCTGACTATGCACTGAGTGGCAAGAGGTGACCTTTTCAGATGACAGATGGCTGCTGGCGTGTACGGCATGAAGCGTCTGAAAGCAAACATCCTGCAACAATCGTCGAAAGGATCCAAGCCGGAGGAGGTGTGACCGCTCAATGTCATTCGATACGATCACGACGGCACCCCTAGATCGACGTTAGCACTCGTGGTGTCACTCGCCTTCACACATGGCAGTGGACGTTTGAAAATTCGTGACGCTAGCTCAATGGTCGTCACTTGATTTAAATGTTATTCCCGGCTGACTCTTAATTCAATTACTGCCACGGCGGTGAGGAGAAAGAACACATCCTGGTGATACCAGCATTTTGCGTATTTAGATGTTCGATTAATCTGAATGGTTTGCAATGTTCCAGCGATTCTATTCGAACTCTATGCTGATGTACCGACAAGGACCATTTTCGTAGATAAACATGCAAGTACGTAATGGATATTCAGTTTGTCAATATAGTTCGTCGCACTCACTCATTAAACATCCGCTGTAAGAACAATTTCATGCAATTACATTTTTGGTGTCCCGCAATATTGGTTGGCTAAATATTATGACGATACGTTGTATACAACTCCCACAGATATTGTTTATCATGTAGTCAAGACTACGTAATGAAGCCGAAATCGTGGATAAAATTGAAATGTAGTTTGTTTATTAACACTTTCCTTTTCACTAACTAAATATGAAATATGACTCGGGATTGCAGGTGATGATCCTATCTTTTTTTCAGTATTAAAATCGTTGATATCGTGTTCTGAATAACGCGTGTCATATAATGATGTCCAAATATCGACACGACCCAGGCTATCAATTCGACACTTAAATGTCTATTCTTCGCTCTCAAAATATTCGATGTGATTGTTTTTCACACGCAGGGTTCAATTTAACGGTGTATGCACTGTTTTTAGTGTTTTAGGTCCACGTTAATTAATATCTGGTAGTTAATAAGCGAAATATTTTTATGCTGGTGCGTTGTTTGTATCAGTTACCCCCCGCAACCGTCCAAGGATAAGGTTCTCTTAATGTTCCGCGCAAACGCGTTTCACAATTTCATGAAATGCAGAATTACGTAAACTATAGCTTTCCGTTGCGTACAGCTTTCGTGGGTACCACAACCATAATAGTTTCCCAAGAGTATTTTTCCCAGCTAACACAAAGTTCGAATTATGTTGTCGGTATAATTTTCACTTCAGCCGACAATAAACGTCTCTGATCACTTCGTCACACGTAATGTATTTTAAACGTGCTTGAAGAGTCTTTAAATAATCTCCTTAACGAATTTCGCAGTCTCGTACCACCTTTTCATCGACTAGCCCGATCGCGATAACTGAAGGTAGAGATCTCAATAATGTGTTACATGTTCTTTCATATGTATTAAAAAATAAACGCGCCCCTATATCTTTCTGTCCCGCTTGGTCTTTGCTACTTTTCTTTTTATTACTTTTCATTATATTGCTTCTTAGTAATACTATGTAGTTATTAAAGTTTCGTATTACTTTCCCCTTTTTAATTCTTCCCCGATTTTAATTAATATGACGCTAATTGACACGCCTGCCTGCAAAGTACCGTTATAGAGGGAGCGTTATGACTTGGGGAATGTTTCCGTGGCAGACAGTTAGTCAACACAAACATGCATATATCCTTGGGGACCAAATCCACCCCTACATGCAGTTTGCTTTTCCTCAGCATGACTGCACCTGCCACCAACATAATGGAACGTCTCACATAGCTCGCAGTGTACCTGCATGGTTCGAAGAACATCACAGTGAGTTTACTATAGCCGCCTGATTCTCAAACTCCACCTAATGCAAACCCAACCGAGAAACGGCGGTAACATTTCCAGACTGCTAGCACCGTGGATCCTCAACCTAGGATACTAGCACAGCTGACCACAGCACTGGAGTCGGCGTGGCTCCACATTCTTCTCGGTACTTTTCAGAACTTCATTGATTCCCTTCCTGCGCGTCTCCCAGCGGTCCGTGCCACAAAAGATGGTTATTCAGGGTTTTCACAGATACTCATATTAATGTGACTGGTCAATGTAGATTGCCTTTCCGCTCACCACGTTATGCTTTCCACAGACACAGTCAGTGCATGCGCTTTATACTGACGGCTAATGGGTTGCATGATAAAAGATCCCTTGTGTGTGGTTCTTTTCTTATTGACCGATCGTTGTATGTTATTCTCTTAACGACTGGTTATCTACAATAACACCACTTTTACCAGGCATGTTTCACTTTTATTTAATTAATTAAATGTGTCAGGCTTTTTGGAAATGTGCTCGGCCTCTGCAGACACTATATCTGTTTAACTGAGTGTATGAAACTTCCTGGCAGATTAAAACTGTGTGCCGGACCGAGACTCGAACTCGGGACCTTTGCCTTTCGCGGGCAAGTGCTCTACCATGTGAGTTACTCAAGCACGACTCACGCCCCGTCCTCACAGCTTTACTTCTGCCAGTACCTCGTCTCCTACCTTCCAAACTTTACAGAAGCTCTCCTGCGAACCTTGCAGAACTAGCACTCCTGAAAGAAAGGATATTGTGGAGACATGACTTAGCCACAGTTTTAATCTACCAGGAAATTTCATATCAGCGCACACTTCGATGCTGAGTGAAAATCTCATTCTGGTAAAAGAGTCTATAGTTGATTTTTATTTCAGTTGAGTTAGCCATACCCTCCTGCTCTTAACTTTAATCAAAATTGACCATAACCACTATTATCAAATATGACGCAAATACGAAGTAAGTTTGCGCTAAGAGAAGAGTTTGAAGCTTTCTTCTACCTGGTCCATTGATAAATGAATGCGAAATTGCCATGCTTCACAAATTTTATTCACATTAATTAACATCCGAACTGCACACTCGTCATGTAAACAAAACACGGATCGGCTTCACTGATCTCTTTGACTTCGAAAAGTAACTTGAGAACTGATTTCTCGCAGCATCGCTGCATCGCTTTATATAGAATTTTAACAATAACTTCAAAATAAAGCCTTATTAATTTTGTATAATTTTGATGTTACAATTAAAATTTAGATAACGTAAAGAAACTGATGTTACAGCCGAATAAGGCATAAAATGCAATATTCAATGAGAATCTTTTATAGTAATATCTTTAGTTTTCCATAAGAAAATCATTAATTACAATAATGGCTCTCGTATTATTTTAGTTACGTAATTAATTACAGTTTGGATTTGTTTTCTAATATTCAGCGGGAGTACAGAACTCGTGCTTTATCCGATTATATAAATAACGAGCACAAATAAGGCCTCAAATTCTGGAAACTGGAAAACTGTGAGATGTAAACAACTGGAGAGTTAATTAGAAATGTAATTACAAAGAATATTAATTACAGAGGAAGAGATGAGAATAAATAACAAATGAAAATACATCGCTTGGTAATAACTTTTAAGCTGTTTCTCATGGTAGTGAGGTCTTCTGTTGCTGGATTTTTGGTTACCATTTTGTTAATTAGAAGCACTGATTTTTCATGGTAACATCTCTACAGTCTCTAGTTATTTATTGCTAAGGTCGTATTACTTCACTTTTTTGATTAGTTACTTAATATGTACAAAATTTTATCAACGACAACAATCCACCGATAATTATGACAACGCACGTTCTTCAAGAACATTCCACACGCCTTCGCAATGAATATCAAGTTTTTATCAAATAGGACAGAATGATATATATAAAGACACACATACAAGGCCTTAGGAAGCACTGATTTGTCCGATAACTATCCAGATGCATATAAAAAAGGTGGTATCAGACACTTCATATGAATTTTAGGAAGGCTGTATCTTTATAGTACCCACAGCATAGATGTGGAGATCTTTCTGTGCGCTCATGGGAAACTTACATTTCCTGGTTTGGAGAGAGGACGACTGATATCTACTGCTGCATACGTAGAAGATGAGACTCTGGGTTCTGTACACATGACTCGTCCTTTTAGCATTGCAAGTGAATGTTGCTCAAATGACTGTCTGGAGGCTGTTGTGAGAACAACTGCTGCACTTTCGTCATCCGCTATGTATACAGATCCTGTCATCAGCAGAATCCCCTCCAAAAATTATGTTCTGTCGGTGGTTCCTGCCTTGTTATTGTTCACAGATAAATTGCAATTCACTTGAGATGAAATTACAAACTTCCACAATCAATACATTGTAACGTTATGCGTATCCAGACGAGTGATTCTGCCACCCAGAATTGCCGCGAGGTGAGGTGGATTTGATGTACAGCTGAATGCTAGTGGGCCGCTGCGACCGCTCCGGGCCAGTCAGGGACGAAAACGAGCAGTGTAGCCAAATGTGGGAAAATCACACAAGAGGGGCACTGGACAATGGTCGCTCACTTAGCAAAATGAGGCCTTTGAGACAAGGTAGAAGATGGCTTCTTACAGCTCTCTGAGAGTCGATAATAATTTACAGTCAAATATTAATACAAATCTGAATATATCGGCGATCTCAGTTAAATACGGCACATCCAGTGCCACAACAATGTCTCAATATCTTTCAAACTACAGAAGTTAATATTTCACAATGAATTAACATTTACACAGTGAACCTCTGAATTAACAACTTTTAAACACCAAATGCGATTTCAACACTGATATCTCAGATGATAGCACTGCACTATAGCTTTCATACCTGAAAGCCACCTATCTGTATCTGTTTGATTTACTGTTTTATAGCTTTTTTGTTTTTGTTTTTTCATTATGCAAATGTTTGTCAGAACATTGTATCCTCCACAATTACACAGCAAATGAATAGTTCTTGAGTAAGTCATATTTTGTGTTACTTTTGTATTTATTTAATGAATCATTTACTATTTTGCCTGTAACTTTATTCAGACATTGATTGCAAGTGCTATTAAAAAGCTGTGCTAAGTAAAAGTGGTCAGTCGCATGTGTTGGCGGACATCAGAACAGAAAAGAGAACCAAAAGACGTTTCTGTCAAGAAGGCATAAATAACTGTTTAAACAATATTTAAGGACAATCTGGCGTCATTTATCGTGAGCATATTTGCGCAAGAATGCTGGCTTATTTACCTATGGAATAAACTTTATTTATATCCATTGTGCATGGTCCGAGTGTGACGAAATGTTTATAACATTGTTTTATTTCAATATTTTGTGATATATTACTTCAGAGTGGGAAAGCGATCACAATAGTCAAATGTAGTATGTAAGAACGATGTATTTTTGAAGGGGATGGCCTTCAGCCAATGGAAAATCAAATAGTAGCGGAACACTATGGAAGTCAACTGGAGACTGGAACTTTTCGAATGAAGAGCTCAAGGGAGCGATTCTGGACACTTTGCGTCGAGTGCTGGAAGAAGGCAAACCTGCCTATGGGAATGTGCACGATTCAGTCATATAGGTGATTGATTCTGGGTGGTGAACAGCCACAACGAGGCTCTAAATTTTGTAGGGACTTGCTCACGGCAGATCTGTATGTGCTCCAGAGAAGGACTCTTAGTATTTTTGCTTGTGTTAGGGAACTGAGAGCAGATAGAGTATGAGTTATTCTTTGCATCGCGTATGTTAATTTGTCAATCATGATGCTGAACCTCGAATTATTTTGAGCTGGTGAATGTTCGTGTATTGTGATTACGAAATGGACTTAGTTCTCGCGTGTCTTTGATGACTGCTTACTTTGGGGATTTTGCACCATTCTCGTGACGCTCTCAACGCATCTTTCTAGCTTTTGAAAAGGGTCATTTCTGTCCCTATTTAAAGTGAATATCGTCGGACCACTTTCCATTTATTTGAGATGTCCTTTCGCAAATAAACTTTATTCAACGTATACTCTGCCGCATACATCAATTACACACGTGAGAACAGAACACTCGTTATTATTCATTTAACTTTTATTTTGTATTTTTGTGTATTCTATTAATTTGCAATTCTAGCCAATGCAGAGACTATTTGACTGACGGACCACAGCTGCAGATTATTATTCGCAGAAAATTAGTTGTGAGGCATGAAAGCACACGCGCACGGCTCGACCCCATGACTACATCAAGCTTTTCTTTTAAACAGGGCCGTGCACAGTCCAAGTACCTAACGTACGAGTAAGCGCAGGCAAAGCCGCAACTGGTTTTCTCGTATCGGATACTGTTAGGAAAAGCAACTACACCGGCAGTAACCATTAGGTACCGTCGCAATGCACAGGCATATGAAAACACCGATAGGACTGTTCCATCTCATAACCAACTGCGGTTCTCCTTCACCATGTGGGCCGGTATCATTGGTGATCTGTTAACACGACCCCATGTACTTGTCCACGGAGCAGGCGTACACAAACGTCCTGGAAAACATTATATCTCGTCTTTATGAAGACACTCGGCTGATCGTTCGTCAACACGCTTGCACGACGGCGGTCGTGCACGTTTCAGTAGTATGGCTCGTCGCTACTTGGATCGAACGTTTCCTGATCGATGGATGGATAGAGATGGCCCAAATGCTTGGTCTCCACGCTCACCTGACTTGAATCCAACCGATTTCTGCTTGAATTCAGTAGTGTATTCCTGTCCCGTTCCTCACATGGAATCCTTTCGGAGTCGAACTGTGGCAAGTTGTCAGGAAATACGCAGCACTCCTGGAATTTGGGGTTACGTTCACAGGGCCACGAGAGGTCGATATGAGGACTGTATTCAAGCAGCAAGGGGGAAAAAGGATTCAGTGAACATCTCTGTTTTGAAGGCCGTCACTCGGAAAACAAGCGTTTCCGAACACCTGATGTAATCAACTTTTTATATTGCCTGTGCATCGGGAATATAGTCCGAAACGATGCCCTCTAGTTTTGGAACACCCTATATTGTTCATTACCCAATTCTTTGAGTGTTTTTGTTTTATTTTGAATTTCTGCTTGCTGCTGATCACGATTCGTTACTATTTCAGTCCGCATTTCCATATAAACTGTGCCCCGCCTACCCTATTACAGCGTACACTCCCTAAAGCTAGTGTGTGTGAGATATAGCAAGACTGTTTTCCTGCGTCGGAGAACGTTTGCGAACGAACGCTGAGACATTTAGCCGAGGCACCAACAGCGCTGGCCATAAATCACGCTAGCCGTGCCGTGAAGTCGTAAAACTCTGTTTATGCTCTACGCGGCTCCGCCTGCGGTCGCTTTTGGGGTCTCATTTCTGGGCCTTAAGATGTGAAATCTGTCTTCGGTACCGCACAATAAATAGCCCTGCGCTACTGTAATGGCGGAGTAATGGTCGCGAAAATTAACAGCGAGAGGACGCATGCCTGGATACAATGGGAAAATTCACACGTGCAGGATTTATGTGAGCCAATAAAACCTACACAAATTGACTATGTCGCTCCGTAGACTCATTTTAAACTTTGGAAGCCATCTGAGCTTCTCTGGCGCCCGATACCGTCTTCAGCCTAACCAGTGTTATTTGTTTGGAGAGTCCGACAGGTGGATAGGTGTTTCCGCACTACTTTGATTAAGAATCAGGAAGGCTGCAAAGTTTGTGTTGTATTGTAATTTCTTCTGCATGTTTTGGCTATTAGATGAAAATTTGTAATGCTAGGATTACAAGGACAAACATTCCTTTGAATACTCCAAGTCTAGCCTTCCCGTGGTAACTACTGTACAGCGTTCTCTTTAACCACGTCATGGCCTCTTATTTGGGGAGTGAAACTAATTTTTGTTTTAATCACCGCCGAATAACTGAACATTCGAGAATGTTCTTCGATTTTTGATCGTAAACATATTGTTGTTTTAGCGATTTCTTTAATGCAACCTGTTACTCGTTCAACGTTTGAGATCCTTCCACTTTGCATACTTAGATAGGTCTGCGTATCATCTGATGACATTTAGATTGGTTGGCGGCGAATTGTCCTGTTAGCGTTGACTCATGCAATTATATTCTCACTTTCCGAGGTCCTCATTTTATCAGAATTCCTCCGACAGCCGTTGGGTTTTGCGTCAAGAATAGACCTGACAGACTTAAGATGAAATCACTTCAGTTTCTTGACATGGCTTACTAATGAACACCATGTTACGAAGAGTAAAATTAATAAAACATTAGTACAGTAAAACCTCGTTATCACTACTGGATGGGTCCGGGTCATCGAAAATCTGGATAATCCGAAAATCCAGAAAAAAATAGAATAACATGATTTAAATATCATAAACACACAAATTATTCATTATTTTCATATAAATTTTCACCAGATATTAAAAGAAGCAGTTAATTTTACACCCCTCTACATCTACATACAGCAAGCAACTTCACAGTTCCCCCTTTTCCTGTTCCATTCGCGATTGTTTAGGTGGAAGGACGATTGCTGGTAAGCTTCCGTGTGGGCTCGAATATCTCTGATTTTATCTTGACGGTCGTTCCGCGAGATATACATAGAAGGAAGCAAGATATTGATTGACTTTTGCCGGCACATACGCTCCTTGACAACGCCGTGATGCACAACGCCTCTCAGCCGGCCGAAGTGGCCGTGCGGTTAAAGGCGCTGCAGTCTGGAACCGCAAGACCGCTACGGTCGCAGGTTCGAATCCTGCCTCGGGCATGGATGTTTGTGATGTCCTTAGGTTAGTTAGGTTTAACTAGTTCTAAGTTCTAGGGGACTAATGACCTCAGAAGTTGAGTCCCATAGTGCTCAGAGCCATTTGAACCATTTTTTTGAACCACAACGCCTCTCATGCGGCGTCTGCCACTGGAGTTGACTCAGCATGTCCATTACGCTCTCACGCGTACTAAATGAACCTGTAACGAAATGTGCTGCTCTTCTTTGGATCTTCTCTATATCCCCTAGCAGTCCTATCAAGTACGGATCCCAGAGTGACGAACAGTATTCAAGTGCTGGTCGAACGAGTGTTCTTTAACCTACTCCTTTGTTGAAAAACTACATTTCCTGAGGATGCTTCCAGCGAATCTCAGTCCGGCGTCTGCCTTATCCGTAATTAATTTTATGTGGCGTTCCACTTAAAATGGCTCCGTAAGCATACTCTTAGTTATTTTATAGAGGTAACTGAGTCCAGTGACTGTTCTGAGGTCACGTAATCACAAAATAATGGGTCTTTGTACGTTACATATGTTTAGGTTGAAGGTCAATTACGACTCCTTCCACCAAGCGCCGATCCCCTGCAGGTTTTCCTGTATTTCCCAACAGTTGTCTAGCGTTGCGTCTTCTCTTTATACAGCGGCGTCATTAGCGAAAAACCTCATGTAACTTCAGACGATATCTACGGGGTGTTCAAAAAGTCTCTCCGCAGTGCCGTATGATTGTTAGCCGCGCGTGCCGCATGCCGCAGTGAATATACCGAAATGAAACTCAGTGAAATAAAAGCTATTAATTTATTGAATATTCATTTTTACTCACAAATTTTCACCTTAAATGTTGAAAGTGTCTCCCCTGCTGTTGAATACACAATTCAATTCGCCTAATCATGTTTCCAAACACAAGCTGTAACATTTCTTCTGCAACAGAAGCAGTGAAAGTGGATATTGCAGTTTTCTGTTCATCGATGGATTTTGGACGGTTTTTATAGATAGTTGCTTTCACTGCACCCCATAAGAAAAATTCATTTGCTGTTAGGTCAGGCGATCGTGGAGGCCAAAGTCCCTGTGAAATTATGCGATCACCAAAATCATCAGCAAGCAGGGACATTGAAACGCGAACTGTATGCGCGGTTGCACCGTCTTGCTGAAAATAGCCGTTCATTATTTCACTTAACACAAGTTCTCCTATGAATTGGTACAGAATATCACTGCAGTATCGTTGTGCGTCTATTGTTTCGTTGAAAAATATTGGACCCACAATTCGACGTCTAGAAATTGCAATCCAAACTCCTATTTTCACAGAATGAAGTAGTTCCTTGTGAATACACAATGGATTTGCAGTACTCCCCATAGGGGAATTTTGCGAGTTCATGTACCCGGATAAATGAAACCACGCCTCATCAGTGAGAAACGTTTCATTGAGAATATCCCATTTTGTTGAACGAAATTTTTGAACCATTGACAATAACGCAGTCTCTTGCCGTGATCAGTATTTTTCAGTTCTTGCACGGCTGTCACTTTGTATGGGAAAAGTTCTAATTTTTTCCGTACAACTGTGTGGGCCGTTGCGACATTAACATCGATTTCCTGGGCGAGTTTTCTTATTGACTTGTTCGGACTCATGGACATTTTATCGGAAATATCGAATAGTTTATCCTCAAACGAAACGCTAGGACGACCATTTTCTCGGTTCATCTGTCACTGAACTCGTATTTCGAAATTTAAAATTATCAAATAAGCAGCAATGAGTCGCAAAATCATGTTTTCTTTATTTACTTTTGCAAATCGATTTCAACTGATTAACAGCCATCATCAATGCTTTCAACGTATATGTTCTCTGAGTAGTAACAGAGACTGTCTTAAGTACGAACAGTGTTGCTACTCAGGGAACATATACGTTGAAAGCACCGATGATGGCTGTTAATCAGATGAAATCGATTTGCAAAAGTAAATAAAGAAAACATGATTTTGCGACTGGTTGCTGCTCATTTGGTAATTTTATGGTTTACGGTCGCTGCACAACTTGGGAACCATATGGAGCCCACCATTCAGTAATTTCGAAATTTGTTAATCAAATCTTGCAGAGTATCGCGATGTGGGAGTGTTGTCTCCGGGAACACTGAATTAAATGTTTGACGAATTGAAACTGTGTATTTACCGCCAGCTTTGAACATTTGTTCGACTAACAACATACGTTCTTCAATGGTTAGCATTTTAACAGTGACAAAAACGAAAGAAACGAACAAAGGAACTAAACTGTAACGTTCACGTCAACGCGTAACGACACACACCAACGATACTACTGGCTCTGGCTGAGATAAAGGAAACAGTGGAATGTTGGGAGAGACCACTTGAAGGGAAGTAACCCAGGCAGGCGAACAATCATACGGCACGCGCAGCTAACAATCATACGGCACTGCAGAGAGACTTTCTGAATACCCCGTACTAGGTCATTTATATACTGTATATTGTAAAAAGTAATGGTCCTTTAACACTCCTTTGTGGTATTCCCGAAGTTACTTTTGCGTCTGAAGATTTCTCTACATTCGTAATGGCATGCTGTGTCCCGTATGCTAGGAACTCTTAATCTAGTCACACAATTTACTTTTGCGTCTGAAGATTTCTCTACATTCGCAATGGCATGCTGTGTCCCGTATGCTAGAAACTCTTAATCTAGTCACACAATTGGTCTGACGTTGCATACGGTCGTAATTTGCCCACTAGACAGCAGTGTGGAACTGTGTCGAACACCTTCTGAAAGTCAACGAACACGACATCTACCTGGACGCCGGTATCTGCTGCTTTCTGGGTCTCGTGGACGAACTGAGCGAGCTGGGTTTCACACGATTGTTGTTTCCGGAAGCCATGATGGCTGCTACAGGGGAGATTTTCGGTCTCCAGGAACGTCGTAATATGCGAGTATAAAACATGTTCCAGAATTCTACAACAGACCGACGTCAGACATACAGGCCTATGGTTCTGTGCGTCTGTTCAACGAGCCTTCTTGAAAACGGGAATGACCTGTGCTTTTTTTCCAGTCAATAGGAACGCTTAGCTCCTCTAGAGACCGCGTTGCCAGCTGCTAGAAGAAGGCAAGTTCTTCCGCACACTCTATGTAGTATTTAACTGGTATCCCGTCAGATCCAGTGTTCTTTCCTCTACTGAGCGATTCCATTTGCTTTCCTATCCTGCGAACACTTGATTCGATATCAGGCATTTCATAGTTCGTGCGACGATTTGAAGCAGGAACTATAGTGTGAACTTTCTCTGTGAGACAGTTTTGGAGAATGACGTTTAGTACTTCGGCCTTTTCTGTGTCATCATCATCTTCAATGCCTTTATCGTCACAGAGTGTCTGGGCAGATGGCTTCAATCCGTTTACTGATTTAGCATAAGACCAAAACTTTCTAGAATTTCCTATCAAGTTTGTAGATTGAATTTTGCTTTCGAATCTTTGAACGCTTCATGCATCCTGGAACAATAAATAAGTTTCTTTTGAATCATACTCGTATGTCGTTTATGTACAGCAAGATCACACCGGAGTCTCGATGGCATTAGTTTATGCCAAGTGGTTTCCATCTGTCCTGGGTTGTTACCTCTGCACGTGTCATAATGGCTCCATATTAAGCGCCAGTATCGTCAGTAATTGACAACTGACGGAATCCATGTCGGGTTCCACCTTTGTAACTAACCTTCTCCGCCTGCGAAACAGCCATCACTCTTGAAATCTTCTTGTTAAACCGTATCCTTTTTCCCTGAAGTACCGAGTCTGAAATCAGAACGCCACTCCACCGCTTTGCATTAAAACACATGAACAGTGCGTCATCTAGAAAGTCATTGCTTGCTTCTTTGGTTGTCTCGTGACTCACAGCGCTGACATTTGTCATCGTTTTGAAACAGAAGTCTATAGGTTCTTTCCGGTTATTCTTCTAATCTGACACCTTAGATGTTCCAACACCAAATCAACAGCAGTATTTCTCAACAATTCTCCTTTATACGCCCCATGCAGTGCAATTGGATTTTTGTCTGTGGACACAACCACTTTCTTTCTCGTTGTTGCCTTTGTCTTTTTATACTCGCATCACACACGATCAGTACCTTATTGTACAACTCAACGTTAACTTTGTAACGTAGCAAGTTATTACGAAGTAACATTCGATGCAGTAAGGCACGGAGCCGTTATAGCACGGTGGCTTCAGGATGGCTACGTTTTTTCTTCATTCTGACTCATACCGCAGTTGACGTTACCAGCCGTGAGAACGGTCTCAAGTAACATTCAGTAGGTACGCCAATTCATACCCCTACGAATCTAAATAAACCATAGTAATTATCATCCGATTTTGTTCAAACTTGGTACGCAATCATTTGCTATTAAGGAAGGGATCCAGTCAAAATTCCATATTTTTATCTTTTATAGTTACGTAGATTGAGAAAATCACTTAAATGTCCTAAAACCAACATGTTTCAATTAGAAACAATAAGCAAATGTCTTTTATTATCATCTGAGGTCATAACAAAGCTCACAGTAAATAAAATAACTTAATTGGAATTTTCTTTTCAAAACTCTAATTACTCTACGTTATGTAGTGCAAAAATCATTCAAAATTATTATTTGCTTATTATTTTTTTTTGTGTGTGAATACGTGGGGATGAATGAAAGAGTGTATGAGGGACATGCGTTAAAACTTAATGTCATTTTATGTAAAACCTTATAAAATTGAACCGTGGGGAAATTGTGCTGCAACCACGATGCTGACGACGTATGTCGATGTGTGCTTGCTTTTGTAAGAGAGCAGCCAGAATGAAAGTCGGATGCGGAATAAGTTTCTATATTAATTTAAAGAATATTTTGCATTTCATTCTATTTTATTAAACAATGTATTAGAAATTGAAATTGTAATAACGTAAATGACTGTCTGATTAGTGGTTGGCTAAGGCAAATTTTGCAGCGAGAATGATTTGGAAGGATCATGCTGATTCGTCATTCAGCTCAATAGACATTCAGAATTAAATGATTCCCGCGCCCAGATAGTTAGATAGGCAGAGAGGAGAGGAGCATCGAGACAGTCGCTCGCTAACCTGTTACCGAGTGACACCATGCTAGATGTCTCCGCGAAAATAGTATGTAAATTGAAGAGCTAGTGAGATCATTTCAGATATAACGTGTCGTGACTAAAACGGTTTAAGTTCTAACATAGAAGACCACTGAAACGACAGAATGTTCAACTCGCTAATAGTGGTGGGTTAGTGACTGTCAGATCGCAAAATTAATCGTGTCGGACTTGCACGAAATTTGGCTGCTTTTACGTATGCCGGCCAGTGTGGCCGAGCGGTTCTAGGCGCTTCAGTCTGGAACCGCGCGACCGCTACGGTCGCAGGTTCGAATCCTGCCTCGGGCATGAATGTGTGTGATATCCTTAGGTTAGTTAGGTTTAAGTAGTTCTAAGTTCTAGGGGACTGAAGATGTCAGATGTTAAGTCCCATAGTGCTCAAAGTCATTTTTTACGTGTGAAATATGTTGGATAAACAGTGAACTTGGAATGATAGAGCATTTGCACTATTAAATACGGACTTGATAGCCATTTCATGTGCTTCTTTATGAATAAAAAAGACGTTAATAGAATTTTCAAAACCTTACTGCAATTAAACAGCATTCTCCTACCGCCCGAAATTTGTGAAAATGATCTTACAGGAATTGATTTGCAATTTGAGTTACGCGGCCTCCGTGGGGTAGGTATTAGGTAATGGTTTCATCGCCGCTGCTTTACACTGCCTAGCGTATACCTACTACTGCAGAGTGAAGGGATGTCGGAAGGAAGAAATATAGAGGTAGGTGAACTGTTCCATGAAAATTACTGAGAGAGAGTAGGGAGAAGAGAGAACGACAGAACGACCCCGACCCGCCGCAACTTGACACCGTGTCAGCAGGCCGGTGCGGCGGTTGGTTGAATTTAAAATTAATGATTGCTGTCGTCGATTGTTACTGACACCTTCGGAGTACCAAATACTGTAAAGTTACTATACTATAAAAAAACACCGATCCGTATGAATCGAAGACCATGATAAATTAGGACCGGATAAACAAGGTTCCACACTACCTATAGAGTTGTAAGTAGGCTGTTTATGTTTTCTCTATGTAAGTAGGCTGTTTATGTTTTCTTATTGGCAACGTTACGTAGCGCTCAATATGAAAATCACTGGCTGTGCTGTGTGCAGTCTGTGGCTATTTTGCATTGTTGTCTGCCATTGTAGTGTTGGGCAGCGGCAGCTGGATGTGAACAGCGCGTAGCGTTGCGCAGTTGGAGGTGAGCCGCCAGCAGTGGTGGATGTGGGGAGAGAGATGGCGGAGTTTTGTAATTTGTCATGAACTGCTATATTTATATATGATGATATCAAGGTAAATACATTGTTTGTTCTCTATCAATATCTTTCATTTGCTAACTATCCCTATCAGTAGTTAGTGCCTTCCATAGTTTGAATCTTTTATTTAGCTGGCAGTAGTGGCGCTCGCTGTATTGCAGTAGCTTGAGCAGCGAAGATTTTTGTGAGGTAAGTGATTTGTGAAAGGTATAGTTTAATGTTAGTCAGGGCCATTCTTTTGTAGGGAATTTTGAAAGTCAGATTGCGTTGCGCTAACAAAATATTGTGTGTCAGGTTAAGCACAGTCTTGTATAAATTTTTCTAAGGGGATGTTTCAATTTAAATCATGTTATACGGGTCGCCATATAGAACGTCCCCTGTGAACAATTATACACGACTGTGCTTAAACTGACACACAATATTTTTAGCGCAACGCAATCTGACTTTCAAAATTCCCTACTAAAGAATGGCCCTGACAAACATTAAACTATACCTTTCACAAATCACTTACCTCACAAAAATCTTCGCTGCTCAAGCTACTGCAATACAGCATGCGCCACTACTGCCAGCTAAATAAAAGATTCAAACTATGGAAGGCACTAACTACTGATAGGGATAGTTAGCAAATGAAAGATATTAATAGAGAACAAACAATGTATTTACCTTGATATCATCATATATAAATATAGCAGTTCATGACAAATTACAAAACTCCGCCATCTCTCTCCCCACATCCACCACTGCTGGCGGCTCACCTCCAACTGCGCGACGCTACGCGCTGTTCACATCCAGCTGCCGCTGCCCAACACTGCAATGGCAGACAACAATGCAAACTAGCCACAGACTGCACACAGCACAGCCAGTGATTTTCATATTGAGCGCTACGTAACGTTGCCAATAAGAAAACATAAACAGCCTACTTACATAGAGAAAACATAAACAGCCTACTTACAGAGTCTACAGAGGAAAGGTTACTGATCACCAATTTTTTCGTTGTCAGCAGAAGTTATGCTCATTCATACAGAGTTGCATCTTTCAAATGTGTAAGAACGCTATCATGCTCTAATTACACTGCGTTTACAAGTCCAAATTAATAAAGGTACAGACATGTAACTCATATCCGTCTCTCACAAGTTTACCTAAGGAAGGTTTTTTAACATCATTAACAGCGCTTAAACGTGGGACCATCTGATTTCACGAACCTTATCAAATCTGCATCCAGTATTCATCCACGTTAGTTCCAATATCATTGAAGTGATGGGAGTAAGGCTCTTGAGATCTTGAACATCAGCGCCTTAGAGGAAAAACGCAATCCTTGATGCAACAAAAGAAGAAAATTCTAGAGAAGAGACGTCTGACAGTTTGGTGGTCTACCTCTTCTCACAACCCATGCTGGATTACGTTAACCCTAGAGAAGCTTTGATAAAGGGTAGACCGCACTTTCAGTGCCCACTGAAATTTAGCACTTTAGAGCTGAAACCAGTACAGGCGTGCAAGATGTGGAAAGATGTATTCGTTCAGCGGGTCTTGATACCACGATGGTTTCCACTGTGAACAGAAATGGCCCGATAATCACGTAACATTTTAGTACACTTCAGACATGTCCTGTATTCTTCAGTTTCACGTAGATGTCGTGAACTTCATATTCGAACAAAATGGCTCTGAGCACTATGGGACTCAACATCTGAGATCATCAGTCCCCTAGAACTTAGAACTACTTAAACCTAACTAACCTTAGGACATCGCAGACATCCATGCCCAAGGCAGGATTCGAACCAGCGACCGTAGCGGTCGCGCGGTTCCAGACTGAAGCGCCTAGAACCGCTCAGCCACATTGGTCGGCGATATTCGAACATTATGAATATTAACAGTTTGGGAAATCTGACATCAGGCATCCTCAGATGACTCTGTCCTTGTCTGGGAAATTACTGCGTTTGTCACTTTGATTCAACATGTGGTATGCCAAGTTGTAACACTGTAACTTACCAGCTGACAGCACAAACTGAATGCTTAAATCTGAAAATAAACTTTAGACCATTGTGGGTTGCACGTGTGAGCTCCGGGTTACGTGTTGGTATATTTATTACTTTTACACCTAGAACACAATTAAAACGTGAAATTACAAACCGGTTGCCTGTATATTTACGACGACACTTCAGAAGTGTAAGCTATATCTCCCAGCGTAATAAGAAAATGCTTGTGTGACAAGTGAATCTCTGTTTCCAGTTGTGTCTAGGGTTTCATTGTTTCCTCAATTTCTAGACACTCTTCTCACAACGTATTTAGCAACGTAACAGCTTTACACACGCTTTCACCGCCAAGGTAAGAGCATAAGATGGATATAAACTTGTCTGCTAATAGCTTGCTGCTAACCATAGTATAAGAGCGTAAGAGCTCTATGACTGTATTTTACGATCACGACTGGCCTGAAACGCTTGCGTGGGCTCCATACGTGTTCCAGCCGCATTATTAGTCACCAGAACCGCTTTAAAAACACGTTCATTCATGAAATGTGTTCCTGTCTCCGGGATGTTATCGGATATTATGTTTTTCTCGCAAAAATTGTAACAAGAACTTCTGCAAGCTATTATTTTTATTCAAATTAAGTTGGGTAATGAAACTGGTGTACCTTTTGCTATACTGCCTTGGCTAAGCGCGATAACTAATAACGTCAAACTTAATCTGCACGAAAGAACTGAAAGAATTATTTGTATTAAATTTCATTCACATTCGACATTGAGGAACTAGTAAGCGTTTTATAACATCTCTTAATTTTAATTCATAAAAGTAGCAAAGTAATTAATCAGATTCATTGTGTTTTTTAACTTAATTATTAACAGTTATGCTGGTTTCTATGGCTGCCAGCTTGAAGTTGCTAAGAGGGAAAATTTGTGAGCCAATGCATTCTTTTATAATATGAACCGAGCCAGACTATTGGTTGTACTACAAATTTCCATCCCACTAGGTGTCTTCTATCTTTATGTATATTTTCTTATTCATCCCACCGAAAATTTGAGGGCCTGTGAGAAATTCTAGTTTTGTGTAGTGAGCTGTTCCCTCAGTCGCTGAGTAGCATCTTCACAATCACCAGATCTATCTTCATTCCTGTATTCATATCTTCTGAAGAGTATTCCTCACGTAATGAAAAGCAAAGTATGCTACTTGTTCCGAAAAAAAGGTTACAAATTACTGACAGCGTCATAAATATTCAGTCCCCCATTGAGTCATATCAAGTTTTGCTAGTACTAAAAACGTCACGTCAGTAAGTAACTTTTTTCTTTCACTAAGCCGGAGAGAAGAGGTCTATTTAGGAAATTGAAATGCCAAGTTGTCATCGTTGTTGTTAAGGCCTCAAGTAGGCAGCCTAGTTTGATGTAGTTCCTCACGTTCGTCTGTCCTGTGCAAACCTCTTCATCTTTGCATGAATAGTGCATCAACACTGATGTGACAAAGTTTTGGGGTAGCGATATGCACATACACAAATCGCGGCAGTATCACGTGCACAAGGTATAAAAGGTTAGTGCATGGCAGAAGTTATCGTTTGTACACTGGTGATTCATATGAAATGTTTAAATGTTTCCAACGTGATTATGACCACAGACGGGAATTAACAGACTTTGAAGGCGGAATAATAGTTCGAGCTAGGCGCATGGTTCAAATGGTTCAAATGGCTCTGAGCACTATGGGATTAACTGCTGAGGTCATTAGTCCCCTAGAACTTAGAACTAGTTAAACCTAACTAACCTAAGGACATCACAAACATCCATGCCCGAGGCAGGATTCGAACCTGCGACCGGAGCGGTCTTTCGGTTCCAGACTGCAGCGCCTTTAACCGCACGGCCACTTCGGCCGGCTAGGCGCATGGAACCCTCCATTTCGCAGATCGTTAGGGAATTCGATATCCCGAGATACAGAGTGTCAAGGTGTGCCGATAATACCAAATTTCAGGCGTTACCTCTCAGCACGGACAACGCAGTGGCCGACGGCCTTTACAGCGACGAGAGCGGCGGCGTTTGCGTAGAGTTTTTGTAAGTAGGCTGTTCAGGTTTTTATATTGGTAACGCCACGTACCGCTCTGTATGAAAATCACTGGCTGTGCTGTGTGCAGTCTGTGGCTGATTGGCATTGTTGTAATATTCGTTGTTGTAGTGTTGGGCAGTTGGATGTGAACAGCGCGTAGCGTTGCGCAGTTGAAGGTGAGCCGCCAGCAGTGGTGGATGTGGGGAGAGAGAGAATTCTGAGAGCGGACGATCTGGACGCGTGTCCATCAGAAAGAGTAAATTTGCAATACCGTATATCATGAACTGATATATATATATATATATATATATATATATATATATATATATATATATATATATATATATATATGATGACTTTTGAACATTATTAAGGTAAATACATTATTTGTTCTCTATCAAAATCTTTCATTTGCTAACTATGCCTATCAGTAGTTAGTGACTTCGGTAGTTAGAATCTTTTATTTAGCTGGCAGTATTGGCGCTCGCTGTATTGCAGTAGTTCGAGAAACGAAGATTTGTGTGAGGTAAGTGATTCATGAAGGGTATAGGTTATTGTTAGTCAAGGCCATTCTTTTGGAGGGATTATTGAAACTCAGATAACGTTGTGCTAAAAATATTGTGTGTCAGTTTATTGATGATCTGAATAAGTAAAGAGAGAAATGTCTGTGCTCGTTCAGTTTTGCTCAGCTGTTTGAAAATCAAATAACGTAAGGGGTTTATCAGCACAATCATTCATAATTTTTTTAAGGGGACGTTTCATTGTCAGTGCTAACAGACAAGCAACACTGCATGAAATAACCGTAGAAATCAATGCGGGACATACGACGAATGAATCCGTTAGGACAGTACGGCAGAATTTAGCATTAATCGGCTATGGCAGCAACTGCCCGACGCGAGTGGCTTTGCTGACACCACTACCTCATCTGCAGCTGCTCTGCTGGGGTCGTGAATGTATAGACTGGACCCTAGATGACTCGAAAACTGTGGCCTCGTCAGGTAAGTACCGTTTTAAGGTGGTAAGAGCTGATAGTAGGGTTCGAACATGGACCAGATCCCACGAAGCTATTGATCCAGATGGGCAACAAGGAACCGTGCAAGCTACTGGTGGTTCCATAATGATGTGGTCTGTGTTCACATGAAATGGACTGGGTCCTCTGGTCCAACTGAATCGATCATTGAGTGGAAATGATTATGTTCGGCTACTTGGAGACCATTTTCAGCCATTCCTGGAGTTCATGTTCCAAAACAACTGTGGAATTTTTATGAACGACAATGCGCTATGTCACCGCGCCACAGTTGTTCGTGATAGGTTTGAAAAATATTCTGGACGGTTCAAGCCACTGATTTGGCCACCCAGTTCACCCGACGTCAATCCCATAGAAAATTTATGGGAGATAATCGAGAGGTCGGTTCTTGCACAAAATCCTACACTGACACACTTTCGCAATTATGGACGGCTTTAGAGACAGCGTGGCTCAGTATTTCTGCAGTACACTTCTATCGACTTGTTGAGTCCATGCCACCTGGGACGACAGCCAAAGGAGATCCGACACGAAATTAGGAAGTACTGCATGGCTTTTCTCACCTCAGTGTATATACAGTATTCGATTCTTTGTCGCCGGCCACAGTGGCCGAGCGGTTGTAGGTGTTTCAGTCTGGAACCGCGCGACAGCTACGGTCGCAGGTTCGAATCCTGCCTCGGGCATGGATGTGTGTGATGTCCTTAGGTTAGTTAGGGATAAATGGTTCTCAGTTCTATTGGACTGATGACCTCATATATTAAGTCCCATAGTGCTGAGAGCCATTTGAACCATTTTTGATTCTTTGTCTCCCGCTACAATTTCCGTACCCGTCCCTCCCCTCATTCCCTGTACTCCCTTCTTCACCGAACTGATGATTCCTGGATGGCTGAGGATGTGTACTATCAATCGATCCCTCATTTTAGGCAAGTTGTGCCGTAATCTCTTTTATCTCCAATTTAATTCCACACCTGCTAATCGGCTATTCGATCTACCTGTATAATTTTCAGCATTTTCCTGTAGCACCACATTCTAAAACTGTTCTCTTCTTGTCTGTATTGTTTATCGTCAATGTTTCACATCCGTTCCAGGCTACAACCCAAATACTTTCAGAACGGACATCCTAACAATTAAAATTATGTGATTCTTGAGTTTCTCCCGGCGTATTTGATAATCAAAATAGCCACGGGTGTGCTGCCGGTCTATAGTGTCCAACGGGCACAATATTTCGGCGATCATACATGTCGCCATCATCAGGTGAACTGACGGTCTGAGCTCCTGTGAACGTGCCGGCACGGAGATCCGTACGCTATGGCTGCTCAGAGGGAACTGGGTTCGGTCGCGGCGGCGGGCGATTTAAATACCCTCCGCCCGCGGCGCGCTCCCTCCGCCGTCCACGCCCCACGCCCTGCGCCACGGTCGCGCGGTGGAACAGATTGCGACGGCGTCTGAGATGACGTCGGTGTGATGGCTCTGTCCGCCGTGGTCGTCACAACTATACGTTTGCTCGATTTACTCTTGATTAACCCAATCGCTGGTTCCCAAGCCTTGCTAAGATTATAGCCACAGTCACGGTTTATGAGGTCGTCATTCTGAAGAAACACCGGGTCGGAACTGTGTTTTGTCCTCCAAATAAAACTCGTGCACTGGTGGGGAGCGCCAAAGATGACCTCGGTTTGAGGAAGGCCGGCGTGTACCAGATTCCGTGTCAATGCGGCAAGTCGTATATTGGTCAGACGATGCGTACCGTCGAGGATCGATGCCGTGAACAACAGAGGCACACTCGACTGATGTATCGGAGCAAGTCGGCGGTCGCTGAACATTGTTTGTCGGAAAATCACGCCATGGAGTATGACCGCACGAGGATTCTGGTACAGACGTCGAGATACTAGGACAGCGTTGTTAGAGAGGCCATCGAAATTAGCACCAATGACGACCTCATAAACCGTGACTGTGGCTATAATCTTAGCAAGGCTTGGGAACCAGCGATTGGGTTAATCAAGAGTAAATCGAGCAAACGTATAGTTGTGACGACCACGGCGGACAGAGCCATCACACCGACGTCATCTCAGACGCCGTCGCAATCTGTTCCACCGCGCGACCGTGGCGCGGGGCGCGGACGGCGGAGGGAGCGCGCCGCGGGCGGAGGGTATTTAAATCGGCCGCCGCCGCGACCGAACCCAGTTCCCTCTGAGCAGCCATAGCGTACGGATCTCCGTGCCGGCACTGTCACAGGAGCTCAGTCCGTCAGTTCACCTGATGATGGCGACATGTATGATCGCCGAAATATTGTGTCCGTTGGACACTATAGACCGGCAGCACACCCGTGGATATTTTAATTAAAATTATATTCAGTGTTCGAAAATTCCTCTTTTTCTTATTGAATTTTTTAACCTCTCTGCTCCTCTCTGCTTTGGCTCTGATCAGTTAGTTTGATGTACAAATAGCACCACTTTTAGTGTCTCATTTCCTAATTTAATTCCCTAAGAACCGCTTGATTCAATTCGATTACATTTTTGTGTTGATTTTCATACACATGTTAGACACATACGAGTTCGTTCGGCGCTATGGCTTCAGTTATTTTGATATGCAAACAGCACAACTCATCTACCACTTTTACTGTCTCATTGTCCGCCCCGGTAGCTGAGTGGTCAGCGTGACAGACTGTCAATCCTAAGGGCCCGGATTCGATTCCCGGCTGGGTCGGAAATTTTCTCCGCTCAGGGACTGGGTGTTGTGTTGTCCTAATCATCATCATTTCATCCCCATCGACGCGCAGGTCGCCGAAGTGGCGTCAAATCGAAAGACCTGCACCAGGCGAACGGCCTACCCGACGGGAGGCCCTAGCCACACGACATTTCCATTTTACTGTCTCATTCCCTAGTTTAATTCCCTAAGAATCGCTTGATTTAATTCGATTACATTTTTGTGCTGATTTTCATACACATGTTAGTCATACACGAGTTCGTTCGGCGCTATGGCTTCACTTTAGCGGCTACTTTCTCGTGTTGTTTGAAACTTCGCGCATTGGATGGTGCACGTGGCGCTTGTCGGGCAGTTAGGAGAATGATATGCAGGGCGGAGCCGACCCTAATTGTCTCGCTCGACCCGCTAACTGAGGCAGACGCGTCCGCTGTTGCAGACGCTGAGACGCCCACTCGTGCGGATGTTCGCCGACAGATGTCAGCTGGTGAGAGTCTCGCCAACACATCCACCCGGCAGAAGCCAGTGGAAGCTATCACTGCGGAAGGTTAACTCCGATGCCGTAACACAGGCGCGTGTGCCACACGCTACTCGTAGTCACCGTGTAAAACGTGTGATAGTACAGAACAAGGATTCGAAGGAGAATTCATCTAGTCAATAAGTAAAGCAACCGTAACCTCAGGACCCTAATTTTTAGCACCTAAAATTTATGGAAAGTTACAGTTTTAATCATGGCTGTTTCTCACCAACCGTTTCAACATAGGGTTATACAGCCAACCGGCTGCAGGTAACTGTTTGGTATATTGACTTAGGTTTGGACACCTCTATGAGTGTCTTCATCAGAATGAAATTTAGATAGACCCTATATCGCACAGGAAATTAAGTATGACAACAAGCATTAACAAAGATGACAACTTTCATGACGTACAAAGGTTACTTACGTAAAATTAGGCTGCGAGAAAGCAATGGTCAGAATTAAGAGCAGATATGCTCAAGTCAAAAGCTAAAACACGGTCCAGCCTTTGGCACGTGTGCCTAGCTAGGAACAACATCAGACTGATCGGCCCGGTGGCTTACATTGCTGAAACGAAAACAATACAAATATCTGAAACATTGTAACAGAAATAATTGAAAAAGCGACAGTTATAACTAAATCCAAAGGATATGTATTCAGAAGACATAATCCAGGCAGCTCTATCAGATGAAATAGCTGGCATTAAAGTGAATGGGCTAAACATTAACAATGTTAGGTTTGCTGATGACACTGCACTACTAGCTGGAAACCTCAAAGATCTACAATTACTTCTTGACAAAGTCGCAGAAAAAAGTGAATAATTTGGCTTGACTCTTAACGTAAGCAAGACTAAGTTCATGGTGATATCTAAAACACACCAACAAGAAAATCTTACAATCAATAGGGAAAGAGTCGATCAAGTACGTAAATTTAAATATGTCGGAACAATCGTAAATGAGGAGATTGAAAGCTCAGAAGAAATTAAATCGAGAATAGGACAGGCCAGAAGTATCTTTAATAAGATGAAAAATGCATTCTGTTCGAGAGACATTTGTTTAAACACAAAAATGAGGTTGCTAAGATTCTATGTATTCTCAAAATTATTATACGGAATGGAAGCGTGGACATTGAAAAAGAAGGACATGAACAGTTTAGAAGCTTTTGAAATGTGGGCATATAGAAGAATACTTAGAATTAGTTGGGTGTCGAGGATTACTAATCAAGATGTCCTAAGAAGAATGGGAAAGGAAAAAGAATTAATTAAAATTATTAAAGTAAGGAAGCTACAATCTTTTTAGGCCATGTTATTAGGGGAGTAAATTACAAAATATTGCAAATAATACTAGAAGGGAAAATTTGTGGGAAGAGAACGAGGGGTAGAAGACGGACATCCTGGATTGACAATTTAAAAAATTGGTACAACTGTTCAACGTCAGAACTCCTTAGATCAGCCAAATCAAGATCAGAAATTGCCATGATGACAGCCAACCTTCTTAGAGGAGACGGCACATGAAGAAGAAGAAAGGAAGAGAGCTTAATGTACACTCCTGGAAATGGAAAAAAGAACACATTGACACCGGTGTGTCAGACCCACCATACTTGCTCCGGACACTGCGAGAGGGCTGTACAAGCAATGATCACACGCACGGCACAGCGGACACACCAGGAACCGCGGTGTTGGCCGTCGAATGGCGCTAGCTGCGCAGCATTTGTGCACCGCCGCCGTCAGTGTCAGCCAGTTTGCCGTGGCATACGGAGCTCCACCGCAGTCTTTAACACTGGTAGCATGCCGCGACAGCGTGGACGTGAACCGTATGTGCAGTTGACGGACTTTGAGCGAGGGCGTATAGTGGGCATGCGGGAGGCCGGGTGGACGTACCGCCGAATTGCTCAACACGTGGGGCGTGAGGTCTCCCCAAGTACATCGATGTTGTCGCCAGTGGTCGGCGGAAGGTGCACGTGCCCGCCGACCTGGGACCGGACCGCAGCGACGCACGGATGCACGCCAAGACCGTAGGATCCTACGCAGTGCCGTAGAGGACCGCACCGCCACTTCCCAGCAAATTAGGGACACTGTTCCTCCTGGGGTATCGGCGAGGACCATTCGCAACCGTCTCCATGAAGCTGGGCTACGGTCCCGCACACCGTTAGGCCGTCTTCCGCTCACGCCCCAACATCGTGCAGCCCGCCTCCAGTGGTGTCGCGACAGGCGTGAATGGAGGGACGAATGGAGACGTGTCGTCTTCAGCGATGAGAGTCGCTTCTGCCTTGGTGCCAATGATGGTCGTATGCGTGTTTGGCGCCGTGCAGGTGAGCGCCACAATCAGGACTGCATACGACCGAGGCACACAGGGCCAACACCCGGCATCATGGTGTGGGGAGCGATCTCCTACACTGGCCGTACACCACTGGTGATCGTCGAGGGGACACTGAATAGTGCACGGTACATCCAAACCGTCATCGAACCCATCGTTCTACCATTCCTAGACCGGCAAGGGAACTTGCTGTTCCAACAGGACAATGCACGTCCGCATGTATCCCATGCCACCCAACGTGCTCTAGAAGGTGTAAGTCAACTACCCTGGCCAGCAAGATCTCCGGATCTGTCCCCCATTGAGCATGTTTGGGACTGGATGAAGCGTCGTCTCACGCGGTCTGCACGTCCAGCACGAACGCTGGTCCAACTGAGGCGCGAGGTGGAAATGGCATGGCAAGCCGTTCCACAGGACTACATCCACCATCTCTACGATCGTCTCCATGGGAGAATAGCAGCCTGCATTGCTGCGAAAGGTGGATATACACTCTACTAGTGCCGACGTTGTGCACCCTCTGTTGCCTGTGTCTATGTGCCTGTGGTTCTGTCAGTGTGATCATGTGATGTATCTGACCCCAGGAATGTGTCAATAAAGTTTCCCCTTCCTGGGACAATGAATTCACGGTGTTCTTATTTCAATTTCCAGGAGTGTATTTTTGAAAATACGTAGTAGTCCAGCAGATTAAGCATAACTGAGAGCCAGGTCTTAGGCTTTACAGAAATTACTATTGAGTAAAGGATAGAATAATATAGAAAAATTATACAAACAGCTGTATCACTGATATGAAACGTTCGTAAAATGAGCTATAAAGTGAATTAGAGTACTGTAAAGATTTGTAGGAGGTTGGAACTGAATTTACAAAAATGATAATTAACGTAAAGTTTCTGTGTTTTTCTTTGAGAAATCTCATTCTTTAAAGGTGTAGGAACGTTAGAACTATTACTGTGTATGAAAGTTAGCAAGCAGAGTTTCTCAAAAGTGAGGGAACGTCTGTTGCCGGCAACACATGTTTGTTTCAACATTTACTGAAAAAACTGGAGTCTGTGTTACAATATTTTCCATAAGTTTCAAAAACGATTCTAAAATATCGACACACGAAATTTCAAAACTGGACATTACGTTTGTAATCCAGTCAAACAGTCGGCCTGCATCTTGCAAAAGGTGGGGAGAAGGTGTTTTTTTTAGCTCGTTCATATGATTGAAAAGAGTGGAAAACTAAGTTTTGTCAACAAAATTTAGCATCAGTTATTTTCCCCCCGTCGGAGGTTCAAGTCCTCCCTCGGGCATGGGTGTGTGTGTGTGTTGTCCATAGTGTAAGTTAGTTTAAGTTAGGCTAAGGAGTGTGTAGCTCGCCGTTGTGGCGGGGCGGTTCTAGACGCTTCCGTCTGGGAGCGTGCTGCTGCTGCGCTGGCAGGTTCGAATCCTGCCTCGGGCATGGATGTGTGTGATGTCCTTAGGTTAGTTAGGTTTAAGTAGTTCTAAGTCTAGGGGACTGATGACCTCAGATGTTAAGTCCCATAGTGCTCAGAGCCATTTTTTTTTAGCTAAGTAGTGTTTAGGCTGTGACGGTGCAAACAACCGTTACTAAATAAATAGGTCTAGTATGCAAGGATTGCTTTGTGGAGAGTGAGCGCGCGACATGGGCGCCACTCACGGAAGTGCGTGGCGAGCCCGCGCGAGATTTGCAACGTGTCGGTGGGATGCCTCCGCCGCCAGACGGCCACGTTATTTTGCTCCCGAAATAGCAGTACTAATCAACTACTTTAAGTGTTTCATTTTCTAATCTAATTCCCTCAGCATCACCTGATTTAATTCGACTACATTCCATTCCCCTCGTTTTACTTTTGTTGATGTTCATCTTGTAACCTGCTTTCAACACAGTGTCCATTCCGTTCAACTGCTCTTCCAGGTCCTTCGCTGTCTCTGACAGAATTACAATGTCTTTGGCAAACCTCAGAGTTTTTATTTGTTCTCCATGGATTTTAATTCCTACACGAAATTTTTCTTTTGTTTCCTTTACTGCTTGCTCAATACATAGAGTGAATTACATCGGGGATAGGGTACATACATGTCTCTCTCCCTTCCCAACCACTGCTTCCCTTTCATGCCCCTCGACTCGTAACTGCCATCTGGTATCTGAACAGGTTGTAAACAGACTCTCGATCCCTGATTTGACTCCTGCCACCTTCAGAATTTGAATGAGAGTATTCCAGTCAACGTTGTCAAAAGCTTTCTCTAAGTCTACAAATGCTAGAAACACACGTTTGCCTTTCCTTAATCTATCTTCTAAGTCGTACGGTCAGTATTGCCTTGTGTGTCCCAACATTTCTACGGAATCTAAACTGATCTTCCCCGAGGTTGGCTTCTATCAGATTTTCCATTTGTCTGTAAAGAATTCGTGCCAGTATTTTGCAACCATAGCTTATTAAACTGATAGTTCGATAATTTTCTTACCCGTCAACACCTGCTTTCTTTGGGATTATAATTATTATATTCTTCCTGAAGTCTGAGAGAATTTCGCCTGTTTCATACATCTTACTCACCAGATGGTAGAGTTTTGTCACGGCTGCCTCTCCCAAGGCTATCAGTAGTTCTAATGGAATGTTGTCTACTCCCAGTGCCTTGTTTTGACTTAGATCTTTCAGTGCTCTAGCAAACTCTTCACGCCGAATCATATCTCCCGTTCCATTTTCATCTATGTTCTCTTTCTTTTCCATAATATTGCCCTCAAGTACCTCGCCGTTGTATAGACCCTCTATATACTCCTTCCACCTTTCTGCCTTCCCTCCTTTCTTAGAACCGTTTTCCCATCTGAGCTCTTGATATTCATACAAGTGGTTCTTTTTTCCACAAAGGTCTTTCTAATTTTACTGTAGGTAGTCTCTATCTTACCCCTAGTGATACATGCCTCTACATTCTTACATTTGTCCTCTAGCCATTCATGCTTACCCATTTTGCACTTCCTTTCGATCTCATTTTTGGGACGTTTGTATTCCTTTTTGCCTGCTTCATTTACTGCATTTTTATATTTTCTCCTTTCATCAATTAAATTCAATATTTCTTCCGTTACGCAAGGATTTCCACTAGCCCTCGTCTTTTTACCTACTTGATCCTCTGCTGCCTTCACTATTTCATCTCTCAAAGCTACCCATTCTTCTTTTACTGTATTTCTCTTCCCCATTCTTGTCAATCGTTCCCCAATACTCTCTTTGAAACTCTCTACAATCTGGTTCTTTAGGTTTATCCAGGTCCAATCTCCTTAAATTCCCACCTTTTTGCAGTTTCTTCAGTTTTAAACTACAGTTCATAACCAATAGATTGTGGTCAGAGTCCACATCTGCTCCTGGAAACGTCTTATAGTTTAAAACCTGATTCCTAAACCTCTGTCTTACTATTATATAATCTATCGGAAACCTTCCAGCGTCTCTAGGCCTCTTCCACTTCAATAGCATCTGAGTAATAGTGGGAAACATCTCTGCCAAAGAGGTTGCACTGCGATAAACTATTAATCGAACCGCTGCTTGTGAGTGCAGTCTTGGAGAGAGAGAGAGAGAGAGAGAGAGAGAGAGAGAGAGAGAGAGAGAGGAGTCGAGGGGTATCATGTGATGGAGTAAGATGTGTTTAGGTCATGCTGTGTGCCAGCAATAATTTTATTACATCATTTTTCATTTATGGAGAGATATTTTGTATAGTCATTCTGAAGACTTCAAAAGGTACTCTAATAGCGCATTTACTGATACACGAAGCGTAGTATTAATTGGTCAGGGATTTAGAACTGGAGATTTTTATGATAAGATAACAATGTGTGATTTACTGATTTTTCTTGAAAGATGGATAGCATACGTGTTTGTAAGAAACTAAAGAGAATTTGTTCAGGTTATTCCACTATTAATTTAAAGTGAATTTTTAACATTTCATGTGTTAAAATATTTTGTATTAATGATGTAAAGTTTTGTTAAAACAGTTACTTTATTGCTTTTTTTCCATCAGTCAGCTTGGGACTCTTTATTTCAAGTTTCACAGAACTTTAATTGACACTGATCACTGCAGTAATAAGATTTATTAGTACAGAAGTTTTGTGGATGTCCCTATAGTTTAAAGCACGCATTGCACATTGCGTTGCCAGTGGTTTGAATTTTTGTATGTTAACTAGCATAGTAGCAACAACCACAAGGGTTTGGAGATAGCAGCACCAGCATTTATTCATTTCGAAAACAGATAGGCCATTTATAATTTATGTGTGATAAAATTAACATTTCAACAGTGACATACTTTTCAGACAGGGCATTTTTGGTAGTTATTTATATTACATATTTTCTCGTAGTCAGATTGCTTGTATTATTGCTAACAGGACAGTTTTCTTATATCTAACAGAGCAGACTGTACTCTCGCCACGAGCATTACAGTACACAGTTTAATGTTGCGTTTCCAATTAACTTTTGCATTGCTGATCACTTCTCAAGAGTCACGAGATTACTTACTAACTTAAATTCGAGTTTAACTACTTCTCTAATTACGAGTCTAGCTTCACACTACCACACAGACAAAATACCAGTAAATATAACTATACATTAGCATGCAACAATAAACTAATTAGCCACTTTCACTATCTCAAATGATGTTTCAGTTTAGTTATAATATCAAGAACTAACGTCGCCAGTCAGCCAGTTGATTCGAGACATCCATAACCTTTTATACTGATCTTTCCACCTCTGCGCGTCTACTATACACAACGTGAGGGTAACCTGATTTACATATCAAATGATTTTCCTCACAACACAACTTCGCCTCTACGCCTCCGTCCTGTGCTATCCAGCGACAAATCAAATATTTCTGGGTGAGGACCGAACAAGAGCGCGCGGTGGTTAATGCACTCAACTCAAATTTGAAGGCAGAAGAATTTAAATCACCATTCGGCGACCCATATTTTTTTTTTTTTTACTTTTTTTCTCAGTCATCCAACGTGAGTTCCGGGATGGTTCCTACTTCTCAAATCCGAGCAGCTCCCCTTTTCCTCTTTCTTCTGAGTGCCTCAGTATATGTTCCACTAATCTGTCCTGTCTTCTGGTAAACATTCCTCATTTATTGTTTATGCTATTTCTTCAATTCTCACTTGATCTAATTACGTGATTTTACGTTCTTATGTGTTTCTAATACTTCAAGTTCCTCCTAACACAGTATACATTTCACTTCCCCGCAGCGTTTTACGCTAGACGAATAGTTTCAAATATCTGATTAATTTTTATGCAAGAAAGTTCTCGTCGACAGTGCATATCCAGCTCTGATATCTACTTTTCTTCGGCAGTCATGAATACCCTTGCTTCCTAGAAAACAGAACGGCTTCCCTTCTCCTACTGCTACTTTTTCGGTTTAGG
Source organism: Schistocerca serialis cubense (assembly GCF_023864345.2). Taxonomy (NCBI): domain Eukaryota; kingdom Metazoa; phylum Arthropoda; class Insecta; order Orthoptera; family Acrididae; genus Schistocerca; species Schistocerca serialis. The sequence continues at coordinate 792,307,948 of NC_064639.1, read as the reverse complement.
GTTTACGGTGTAGCTATTCTCTGTTTTTATACTCTTCTTATGTTACCTCTTGGTAATGTTTATCCTTAATCAAAATTCTGTGTTCTGTAATCTGTCCACCTGACTTTAAAATTCCGTGGTAATCTTAGTTTTGGGCACGAGAGGTATAAGGTCTGTTGATTGTAGCGTTGGTATCGATTCGTACTGTAATTCATGTTCTGATATTTTCTCCTTTATTATGTTTTCGAGTTACAAGGTTAAGAGCAGCGGTGAAAAGCCGCACCTCTGCGACACAGCCTTCTTTACAAGCAATCTACGTTTCTTTATTTTCAATTGCACTACTTCCTGTCGCTTCTCGGAGATACTCTACATTGCCCTCGCGTCTCACAAGAGTGTAAGAAAATAAACAGCTACTGACAGCACGCTGTTCTCTTACGTAAATTACGAATAGTAATCGTCTTGAGGACTCGTGAATACGGCAAAACATACCACGGAAAATGGGAGCTCGAGAAATAAGTGTTTATGCACCGCGGAGGAATCAGTAGGAGGAAAATCAGCTTTGCATAAGACATGAAGAGTTGGCACGTGTATCACATCAGCTGTCTTGCCGACCCACCCGTCGACTTGAGAGCGTGCTGCGTAAATTCCGGACTTTGTGGTCTTCGGCTGTAAACAAACAAAGGAGGGCTCGTGCGTGACCGACGCAGGTTACGTTCGCGAATGACCGGCCTTCTCTGACGCGTTTACTGGCGGAGCAGAAATAGGCGCGCAGGCCGTCTGCCCGCCTCATTCCCTCCAACAGGGGCATCTCATCTGGGCATCAACTTGTGCCTCCGGAATTTTACACGGATTCCACAGCAAATACATCATCAACAGCATTTAACAGAAAACCATGTCTGGTTCATTCCGTCCTTAAATACACTACTGGCCATTAAAACTGCAACACTATTGTGCACACCAAATAAAGAAATATTACTTATTGTGCACACATAGTATAGTAGCAATAACACACGATTAATTTTCTGACTGAAGTAAGGCACAAAGGAATTACGGACACTGACTGCGACTGGAAACTGAAGTTGGAAATTTATGCCGGTCTGGGATCTGAACTCGACTCTCCTGCTTAATAGGCAGTCGCTCTGACCACTCAGTCATTTGGATACAGTGGTCGGAGCAGCTGCACGGCCTACCCTAGCACACCTCCCATCTGACTCAAATTCTCAACTCATCCACACACTACTAATGTCGTGCTCCTTCCCATTATCCCCATTACTCGCGGCAAAAAAAAAAAAATGGTTCAAATGGCTCTGAGCACTATGGGACTCAACTGCTGTGGTCATCAGTCCCCTAGAACTTAGAACTACTTCAACCTAACTAACCTAAGGACATCACACACACCCATGCCCGAGGCAGGATTTGAACCTGCGACCGTAGCAGCAGTGCGGCTCCGGACTGGAGCGCCTAGAACCGCACGGCCACCGCGGCCGGCTATTCGCGGCATTTCGCCAATTCCCGTAAGAGTTCGAGCCTGGTATACATCTGCACTGAAGAGATCATTGGACCTCTCGCCTTAGCATATATCTAAGTGACCTGGGAGTATACAAAAAAACTCTGGCCGAACAGACCTGGGAAGGCCCAACAGTACCGACCGACCGCCGTATCATCCTCAGTCAACAGGTGTCACTGGATGCGCACATTGATGAGGCATGTGCTCTGCACCACCACACTCCCTCTTCCGTAAGAAGAAATCCTCACTAAACTTCGGGCAAACATGGGAACACGTTGCAGAGTATCTATTGCTCTCCACTGTAATCACACACCCTATTAAGAACAACGTACTGCCTTTTGTAATGTCAATTACTCTCTGTACTATACTGTAACTGTTCGTTCTATCCATAGTCCAAGTTTCATTGAGCAATGTTGTTTGGCAGCGATATACACTACTGGCCATTAAAATTGCTACACCAAGAAGAAATGCAGATGATAAACGGGTATTCATTGGACAAATATATTATACTAGAACTGAAATGTCATTATATTTTCACGCAATTTGGGTGCATAGATCCTGAGAAATCAGTACCCAGAACAACCTTCTCTGGCCGTAATAACGGCCTTGATATGCCTGGTCATTGAGTCAAACAGAGCTTGGATGGCGTGTACTGTTACAGCTGCCCATGCAGCTTCAGCACGATACCACAGTTCATCAAGAGTAGTGACTGGCGTATTGTGACGAGCCAGTTGCTCGGTCACCATATACCACACTTTTTCATTTGGGAAGAGACCTGGAGAATGTGCTGCCCAGGGCAGCAGTCGAACATTTTCTGTATCCAGAAAGGCCCGTACAGGACCTGCAACATGCGGCCGTGCATTATCCTTCTGAAATGTAGGGTTTCGCAGGGATCGAATGAAGGGTAGAGCCACGGGTCGTAACACATCTGAAATGTAACGTCCACTGTTCAAAGTGCCGTCAATGCGAACAAGAGGTGATCGAGACGTGTAACCAATGGCACCCCATAACATCACGCCGGATGATACGCTAGTATGGCGATGACGAATACACGCTTCCAATATGCGTTCACCGCGATGTCGCCAAACACGGATGCGACCATCATGATGCTGTAAACAGAACCTGGATTCATCCGAAGAAATGACGTTTTGCCATTCGTGCACCCAGGTTCGTCGTTGAGTACACCATCGCAGGCGCTCCTGTCTGTGATGCAGCGTCAAGGATAACCACAGCCATGGTCTCCGAGCTGATAGTGCATGCTGCTGCAAACGTCGTCGAACTGTTCGTGCAGATGGTTGTTGTCTTGCAAACGCCCCCATCTGTTGACTCAGGGATCGAGACGTGGCTGCACGATCCGTTACAACCATGCGGATAAGATGCCTGTCATCTCGACTGCTAGTGAAACGATGCCGTTGGGACCGAGCTCGGCGTTCCGTATTACCCTCCTGAACCCATCGATTCCATATTCGGCTAACAGCCGTTGGATCTCGACCAACGCGAGCAGCAATGTCTCGATACGATAAACCGCAATCGCGATAGGCTACAATCCGACCTTTATCAAAGTTGTAAACAAGATGGTACGCATTTCTTCTCCTTACACTAGGCATCAAAACAACGTTTCACCAGGCAACGCCGGTCAACTGCTCTTTGTGCATAAGAAATCGGTTGGAAACTTTCCTCATGTCAGCATGTTGTAGGTGTCGCCACCGGCGCCAACCTTGTGTGAATGCTCTGAAAAGCTAATCATTTGCATATCACAGCATCTTCTACTTGTCGGTTAAATTTCGCGTCAGTAGCACGTCATCTTCGTGGTGTAGCAATTTTAATGGCCAGTAGTGTATTATGCGAAAATTATTGCCGTTCTTAAGTTTTTCACACCAGTGTAGTTTAAGTTCTATATCTGTTCTGCTTCCTCTGAAATGCCACTTGATTGTGCCAAGCAGATATTCGAATTGCTATAGCTTTCTACTCATATCATTATCTGATATGGATGTGATATCGTACTCAAGATAAAGGAATTTAACCTGTCCTGTTACTTTGTTATTGATGGCTAGTTTGGTGGTAACTGGTTCACATGCTTCAAATTTTGTTTTTGAAGTAGAGATATTTAAATTATATTCATTTACTGCTTTCACAAGCATATACAGCTCACGTAGCTTATCGTCTGTTTTCACTCGCATAGAGGTCATAATCAAGAATGATGCCTATTTTATTGGACTGTTTGTTGTACAACTTTGTAAAAGGGGAACCAGTGGAGGAAAAGGAGCTCCTCATCCAGGCCCTGAATGCTCAAGGGATATCGACGGGCTGCCATGCAGTACAGATGGCATGTGGTCAGCACACCGCTCTCCCGGTCATGTAGTGGACTTACTACACCTCGGAGCCGCTACGTTTCATTGAGGTAGCTCCTTTATTGGCATCACGATGCCTGAGCGCAGCCCGTAGCAGAGCTCTCACCAAAGGAAAAAATCTTTGGCAGTACTAGGGATCAAACCCAGGTACTCCGCATGGTGCCCGTGGAGCCTGACTACTCACTTACGGAGGCTGACAAGTGTAAATGATTTAATACTTCACTATAAATTACCATAATGAGATTTTCACTCTGCACCGGAGTGTGCGCTGATATGAAACTTCCTGGCAGATTAAAACTGTGTGCCGGACCGAGACTCGAACTCGGTACCTTTGCCTTTCGCGGGCAAGTACTCTACTAACTGAGCTACCCAAGCACGACTCACGCCCCGTCCTCACAGATTTACTTCTGCCAGTACCTCGTCTCCTACCTTCCAAACTTTACAGAAGCTCCCCTGCGAACCTTGCAGAACTAGCACTCCTGAAAGAAAGAATATTGCGGAGACATGGTTTAGCCACAGCCTGGGGGATGTTTCCAGAATGAGAAGTACTGGCAGAAGAAAAGTTGTGAGGACGGGGCGTGAGTCGTGCTTGGGTAGCTCAGTTGGTAGAGCACTTGCCCGCGAAAGACTAAGGTCCCGCGTTTGAGTCTCAGTCCGGCAAACAGTTTTAATCTGCTAGGAAGTTTCAACACAAATAATGTTTCCCTTCATTTTTTGGTGTTGTTCCTCCGTCACGTTGTCAATGAACAAACTAGATGATAAAATTTTGCGTACCGGTGATATGTTCGTTTATTTCTCACTTCTATATTAATATCTACGTACATACTCCGGCCGGCCGGTATGGCCGTGCGGTTCTAGGCGCTTCAGTCTGGAACCGCGTGACCGCTACGTTCGCAGGTTCGAATCCCGCCTCGGGCATGGATGTGTGTGATGTCCTTAGGTTACTTAGGTTTAAGTCGTTCTAAGTTCAAGGGGACTGATGACCACAGATGTTAAGTTCCATAGTGCTCAGAGCCATTTTTTCACATACTCCGCAAACCAACATACGATGCCTGGCGAATGCACCATGGCTAGTAATTTCTTTTCGTTTTCCAATCGTAAATTGAGCGAGGTAAAACCGAGGTAAAAACGACTTTTCATATGCTTTCGTAAGAGCCCCGATTTCTCTTACCTCGTCTTCGGCGTCCTTACGTGAGATGTACGTTGTTGGCAGTAGAACCGTTCCGCAGTCTGTAGCAAATGCCTGCTCTCTAAACTTTCTCAATAAAATTTCGGGACGAGAACGTCTTCTCCCCTCCGGGTATTTGTGTTTGAGATCAGGTACAACTTAGGTAATACTCTCGTGTTGATCGAATCTACCGGTAACAGCCGTTCAAATTGCCAACATCAAACATGTAAAATTAAATCTGACTGACGTCAAGTGTCGCCATCACAAAATTTGCTACACGAACGCACGTACAGCTACACTTTTAACACTTCCGGCACAAAACCGTGATCTCACTGTTTGAGCGAGAGACAAGCTACACATCATAATGACATGACTTCCAGTTCAACTGATGTTTCCCGTCTCATTAATTTTTGCTTAGGGCGAATTTACTGTATAATTTAGTGCAACATAAGAACACGTGGAATCCCTTACACACTACTAATTCTGCATGTGTACGGAACTTGTTAATAACTTATTAATGGAACCGAATAATATGGCAACAGAACTTCTGAAAACATTACCTGTAGAATTATTTTTTCTCTCACGTATTCTAGATCGCAAACATACGGCAAAGATGTTCTGTACAAAGATTTCGGTTGTTGAGGGTATCACAGTCTTTGATTAGCCGAGGAGGGCAAGAAGGTTAGAATATGAGGAAACGTCGTTATGCCAAAATCGTGAAGCCAGCCTCCGCCATATTGGCGAGTCTTAATGAAGTGTTCGTATTGCAGTTCAGCTCTTCGATCTTACTTAAAACAGTAATAAAACTTTCGGCTGTTTTGCCGCCACGTAAACCACGCTCGATGGCATAGAATTTGAGTTAAAAAGCTAGGTTTTCAACTATCGGATGATGAGTATTCATTAAAGAAAGTATATTGTTTCAAACATACTCAGAACTGATTGGCAGTTCAAAGGATTAATACTGCCATGGTAGGTTTAACACTGGGCTGTAACGGAGGAACAGACTTCTAACGCTCACTAAGATGGCCGACAGACCTACGTTCAAGTTCGGCACTGATAACACCATCTCCCCTTCATTCTAAACTCCTTGGAGGCGGTATATCTGAAGTGAGACACAGGGGCGTTGTAGCGTTAACCAACGAGAAGTGAGCACGGAGGCGTGTTCTTCCCGTGTGCAGGCCGTGTGAAGCACACAAGACTTCTTGTCTTCATTTCCCGTGTGCTGCGGCTCTGCTACGCTCGAATAATGTATTAACTTGCTTTGCAACAGCTATCTGTGGTCATTCACAGTCCACGAGTTGCAAATGTATGGCAAGATTCTGGTTAGCATCGTGCAGCTTGGTGTAATATAGTTTGCGGAATTTTCAGATCTTTAATAGGCATTTGTTTATGTTGAAACTTGACGTTCAATGTCCACTGACATAGATAGTTTCGTGGAACATAGTTCAGAATCGATTTTTTATTAATCCACTTGAAAAATAGGTTGCTGAACTCAACCCACTCTCATTTAGTTAAACGTATCCAGCATTTCTCATTCTGAACAGAATTTTTACGTGTCCAGTTCTTTCTTTTGTGGTGATCCAGTACACCACATGCTTCATGCATTGACGATTGTATGTCTTCTTATGTCAATAATTATCCTTTAGATGAAATATTACCAGTTCAGTTGAAGTTTCTGAGATTCATTGATATTCCCGTGCCACTGGTTCTACTACTTCCATGTTACTGTGTACACACTGTAATCTACAGCTTCTCTGGCTTCAGCAGAAATACTTATCAGTCAGGCACTACCGCAAGCAGTATACACATTTTAAGAACTGTTACCAAACGGACTCGCATTTTGGGAATCAGAATTGACGCCAGAATTAAAGCAAGAAAATTTGTGCAGGACCGGGACTAGGACCCGGATTTCCAGCTTATCGTATGCTATCGCCTTACCAACTTCGACTATCCGAGCACGCCTCCACCACCTATCCAAACTTCCATGTGTAATGGAGTCCCCAGTCGTTACGCTCTCACACTTCGTGATTCCCGCACAGGGAGAGACAAATATTTTACCGTCATTTTAACCCGTCGAAGCATAGATACAGCAATTACGGTGACAATGTCTGGGGTTTATGCAGTGTCTGTGTCTACACACTACAATGTACTTCAGTCACTGTAGCTATCAATAATGTATACATCCGTCGACGGGCTGGAATAACGATAAATTGTTTCTCATTCCTTATGCAAGAATCGCGAAATGTGCGAGCGAAAGAGTTTGGAATCTGTGACATACGGGACTTTGGATCGGACCTGGAAGCGTACACGGATAGCCTAAGTGGTTAAGGCGATTCCTCGCGGCAAGTGGGAAATCCATGTTTCAGGTATCACAAAAGCTGACCTCATTCCGGATTCGCTAAAAGCGAATACATTTCGTAATATTTACCACAGCAATAATCGTCGTAACAGGGTCTTTTTCCTTCAGACGTGCGGGCATCCAAATATCAGACCGCTTTCGCCATTCTCTGCATTCCTTACGAGTCACAAGGTAAGTGACAGCTTGGAGACTCTGAGAGAGCTGATGGAATACTACATCATGGTCGACAAGACTGCTACGCGTCTTAACGTTTCAGGTTTCTAAGTGGAAAGTGTCAGGTTTACAAACTGAGCCATTTATGCTCATCGTACACAGCTTGACTATAAACTGGGTTATCTGCAGGTTCTTGAAGTCAGATTATGAGGTTGCTGGAAGTGAGGGTGATCATAAAATTTCCTTAAATATCCACGTAGGCCTGCTATTCTTTCCATTGCGCAAAGTAAGCAGTAAATACCTTTAATTACGTTCCTTTCTTTCTTTTCAAATACAATCATACTGTTATAAGACGTTTCTCGGGTAGAAATTTTGTGTAGAAAAGTGCATTTATTCACGCCATGTTTCTAAAAACATATTTACATGAGTATTCAGACACGAAGGAAAAATGATAGCATACAACCATTATTTTTCCAAAATGAAAATTGAGTAATATGTCATCAACACATCAAACTATAGGTCTGATGTGTTTTTATGAATATGGAATTATATTTTTGTCTAGGAAAAGTATTCGAAAGGTAACCGATGTTTCGATATTGATGTTTTAATTTGATTGTTCATATTAATTAAAATATTATCTGGCCTAAGAAAGATACCGTTTTATTCGAGATATTTTGAACTCCGTTCCGATTTAGGAGCTTAGATTACTCCAACAGACTATGTCTAAGAACTGTGTAAAACCAAATGCTGCAGTACTTTCGTATGAGATTTGAAGGTAAGTAACCCATGGCAGAAACCCTTCCCAGAACCGTATTATCTCACTGTGAATAAAAGGTGTCTCGGACTGTCAGCAAACGTTAATAACGCTATTTTATTACTTTATTATTTTGTTATTTATGTTATTTTAAGAAAGTAACCAAATGTGATAACTTGAATCACATGAGCAGAATTGATAGAATTGGTAAATGTAAGGACATTATTGGTACGAAAAGGAACGGGAAATTTCAATCAGTCTCATGTTGCACGGAAAGTGTATCTTACGTTCTATCAGATCCAACTTCTAACACGTGAAAATTTAAGTTAAAGAAAGAAAGACCCTTTATTAATGAGATACCGCTCAGACATCATATGAGTACTTCTTTCTGAGCTTTGATTGTTGAGAATCATGTATTCATGATGACTATATTACAAGGTTTGGGATATTCATACTTCCGCGCCCTACATTTATATACTGTCCAGTCGTATCAATGTGACCATCTGCAAAAAAACCTGAATAGTAACCTACTGCAGCGTGGACCGCTGCGAGACGTGCAGGACGTCATTGCGATTCTGGAAGGTACCGACAGCGGTGTGGAGCCATGCTTACCACAGTGCAGTGACCAGCTGCGCTAGGTTTCTCGGCTGAGCATCAATGGCTCTAACAACCCGATCGAGGTTGTCCCACTGATCCTCGAGTACATTTAAATCCGGTGAATTTGGTGGCCCGGACACACCTCTGCAGCCGTCATTCACCCATCTCATCTACGGTTCATGGTGCCCCACAGCGTCGTAGGTGCCGGCTTCGGGTAGCGTATTTTTGCATGCACGGTATACTTTAAACACGGCGGCACGTGAAAAATTTACAAACTTAGCTCTTTCGGAGATGCTTTCATCTTTGATCCGGAAGCCAATGAACACCCTATTTTGGGCGTCAGACAAAACGCTAGTATCTGTGTTATGACAAAGACTGTATTGGTGTACGCGTCACCCTGCCACGCTTTATACAGGCCGAGTCAATAACTATTGCCACCAAGAATAACTCCGAAAGTATTATAGGAGGTGAAAAGTTTGTGGGACGAAAGTCGCATGGGACAACGGGGGCCATAATAAGACGTTGGTTTTTTGTTTCAAGGTGGGGTCGCTTCAGGGATATGAAGGTCAACTTTTTTTTAATGGGATGCTATAGTTTGGTACTTATTTTCTAATAGCGGCTAGCGAGACGAATCCAATAATGTGTAACAGTGACGTCTTTAAAGCTCAACGAAGGTCACAAAGGTGGCATGAGCATACATTTACAGAAAGTTTTCGAAGTGAAGACAATTGGTATCAGTGCAGTGCTGCAGTCTTCTTATCATGGACTGAGTGATATTCCTTATCACATCGACACTAATCTGAGAATTCTGTCTCGCATATCTTCAGGTACAGTTGGAACGTCTTTATAAACGAATTCCCGCAAGAAAAAAATCCAGAGGCGTCAAGTCTGGCGAACGAGTCGGCCACGAGATCTCCCCCGTGTCCAATCCAACGATTTGGGAACTGTCTCTGTAAATCATTTCCAGCCATCAGCGAAAAATGTGCGGGAACCCATCGTGTTGATGCGACATTCTGTTCCTTGTTCCTAAAGGTATTTCTTCGAACAACAGACTTAAACAGACTTGATGTTTCTTGCAGATATGTGGTGAACTTCCTACCATTAAGATTTCCTTCGATGGAATAGGGGCCTATAATTCTATCCTCCAGAATCCCACACTATACATTCAATGACCACGGTTTTTGAGTGCAACTTGCCGCAGTCAACGCGGATTTTCAGTTGCCTAATAATGCATGTTATGCAGAGTAACATTTCCATGCTCGCGATTGCAGCCTCTGAATCTGAAGTTGAGACCATCAGCACAATTCAGTGCGACGCATACAATCTGTACCAGTTAATTCTTGGTGAAGACTGATATGGTAAGGATGATATTTATGGCGATGCAGAACACGAACAGCACTACTCTGGCTCACGCCAGATTCCCTTGCGGTTTGATGCGAATTAACACAAGGATCTCGAACCACAGCGGCAAGAGTACCAATTTCCGTTTCCTCGTTAGTAACTTTCCTTTGCCGGATATGTTTCCGATGTGTTAAAGATCTAGTTGTTCTCAATTTATCATACAGATATTTAAATGTACGACGTGTAGGGTGAGTACGTTGAGGATATCTTTCAGTGTATAAGTCTCTAGCTCTCACTGAATTCCTTTGGCATTCTCCATAAATGAGGAGCATATCGACTTCTTCTTCGACGGAATACGTCATTCACATTCGCTTGATTCGATGGTACTAGTCTTACCATTCCTATCAGTATTGTATTGCCAAACCGTCGAATTGTGTTTACATGTCAATGGCACGTTAGATGGATACGCCGTATTCGGCGAATATTTACTATTTGCGCGAATACGAGAGAGAATTGTCAGAGCATGTATTTCGATAAGTGCCGAAGTGATAAGGTATACCACTAAGTCCATGATAAGAAGATTGTGGCACTGCCTTGATACCAATGGTCACCACTTCGAACACTTTCTGTAAATGGAAGTTCATGCCACCTTGTTGACCTTGAAACACCCTACTGTTACGTATCATTGGATTCGTCTCGATAGCCGCTATCAGAAAATAAGTACCAAACTATAGCATCCCATTTAAAAGAACAAAACTGACCTTCATATCTCTGACTCGATCCCACCTAGCAAAAAAAAACCAACGTCATATTATGACCCCCGTTGTCTCATGCAACATTTGTCCCACAAACTTTTCAGCTACTATCATACTTTCCAAGTTATTGTTCGTGGCAATAGTTCGTGACCCACCCTGTATAGAGCTAGTGCTGCTACCAGCCTTCTGTGAGTGCTTATAGCACGTTGACGTCAAACATGGGCGCTGCTCACATTAATGTGATTGGACCGTGTATACATTCTGTGGAGTGTCGCTTTGAACGACAAGGATTTGCCCAGATTATCGAAGCAGTTAATTAATAAATAACGCAAATTCACGACAATATTTGCCACCACTGTCTTGTTGCTGATTATAGAGTCAAACAATAACAAAATGGTTCAAATGGCTCTGAGCACTATGGGACTTAATATCTGAGGTCATCAGTCCCCTAGAACTTAGAACTACTTAAACCTAACTCACCTAAGGACATCACACTCATCCATGCCCGAAGGAGGATTCGAACCTGTGACCGTAGCGGTCGCGCGGTTCCAGACTGAAGCGCCTAGAACCGCTCGGCCACAGTGGCCGGCCAAACGATAACAAAACTGGAACTTAACTTTCCGTAATTTTCGATGCCGCGAGAAACAGACTCCTCGTGATCTTAACGGAAGCAGCATAGTATTCGCATAAAAAGGTTTGGGTAAACCACAGAGAAACCCACTCACGGCGGCAACATGAGTCAGCACCTCCTCAAATACCAGTCCATGGATTTAGCGACCCGGCCTCCCACGGGGTAAAGCCACTTGCAGCTTCCGAAGTAAAGCTATATGGTTCACATTTTCTACTCTTATCTATCGCGGTATTGGAGCAATTGTGATACATTAAATGTAAATATGGACTTTAGAAGAAATTACATTCGGATAATCTTGAAATGGAGTACGATGGGACACCTCTTTTTAATGTTAACAGCGAAATTTTTCTCTAACAGAGATTTGAACAGTTGTGAAGTGAAAGACCAATGTTGATAGTCCTTCACGGTTACCTCCCAGGTATTCCATCTGTATGTGGGACAGGAGGTGAAACTGAGCTGTCATAACAATTTCAGTCACCAGATTTACACGAGGCGACTAACCTCATGGAATAGCAATATGCACACATACAGATGACGTTAGTATCCCATACACAAGGCGCATATGAGCAGTCCATTGGCGGAGCTGTCACTTGTGGTAGGGTCATTTGCGTGAAAATGTTTCAGACGTGATTATGGACGCACGAAGAGAATTAACAGACTTTGAACGCAGAATGGTACTTGGAGATAGATGCATGGGACATTCCATTTCGGAAATCGTCAGAGAATTCAATATTCCGAGATCCACAGTGCCAAGAGTGTGCCGATAAATCAACGGTTCGAGCGGCTCCCCCCGTGGGAGGTTGAGGTTCGAGTCTTCTCTCGGGCATAGGTGTGTGTGTTGTCCTTAGCGTAAGTTGGTATAAGTTAATTTAAGCAGTGTGTAAGTCTAGGGACCAATGAGCTCAGCAGTTTGGTCCCTTACGAATTCACACACGTTTGGACATTTGAACATCTGATAATATCAAATTTCAGGCATTACCTTTCACAATGGACAACGCAGTGGCCAAAGGCCTTCATTTTGGATCCTGGAAGACTGGAATACCGTGGTCTGGTCACACGAGCTCCAAATTTTGTTGGTAAGAGCTGGCGGTATGGATCGACTCTGGCGCAGACCCCACGAAGAGCCGTGGGCCCATGTCGTCATCAAGGCACAGCGCAAGCTGTTGCTGATGCCGTAATGGTGTGGGCGGTGTTTACTTGGAATGGACTGGGTCCTCTAGTCCAACTGAATCGATCATTGATTGGAAACGGTCATGTTCGGCTACTAGGGGACAATTTGCAGCTGTTCATGGTCTTGATGTTCTGTAACAATGGACCATATCACCGTGCCACAACTGTTCGCGATTGGTTTGAAGAACGTTCTGGGCACTTCGAGCGAATTATTTGGCGATGCAGATCACACGGCACGAATCTCTTCGAACATTTATGGGACTTAATCGAGGCAACAGTTCTGGCACAAAATCCTGCACCGGCATCATTTTCGCAGTTATGGCCGGCTATAGAGGCGGCATGGCTCAATATTTCCGCAGGGTACTTCCATCGACTTGTTGAGTCCATGCAACGTCGAGTTGCTGTACTATACCTGGGCAAAAGGCGGTCCGATACGGTATTAGGAGATAGCTCATGTTTTTTGTCATATCAGTGTTGTGCAACAGCAGTTTCAGTGCCAAGTTACACAGTAGTAGTAGTTAAATGGGAAAAAATATTCGCTCTTACCCTATTACTTCCAGCCGAGGACCGTATTTCAACATGTTTGACGCTTGTGTATTTTTGTTCCCTCCTTGTTACGTGAGTATCCTGCATTTATAATCATACTCTTAATGCTTCTATTAAGGCCATTTCTCAAATGCACGGACCGTACGTAGGAACATACTTAATAGTTTCAAGAATATGTTTTACTACAAGAAACGTGCCAGTATGAATTGGCTTCGTCCGGAGCCTGATTTTATCAGGTCTCTGTATCCATGATATTTTCTGAGACACGAGTTTTGTGGCAGACAATAGAGGCCTACGTCAATGATTCCTCCCTCCCCCCCTCCCTCTCAGTTGCAGCTGCTTGCAGAGAACGCGTTCCCCCGTCTCCCCGAAAACACAGTTTTGTGTAAGTGCGTGGAAACAGTAATAAGGAAAAAGTGCGGGAGATACCGCACTTAGACGCCTATTCTTGACAAACTCTGTCTGCAGTGCTGAGTCCTTTTGATCATAAAGTGCAGCCAAGGTAAGTGCAACACTGGCTCTGCCTTTTACAAAGTAGATGAGTTCATTATCTAGTTAATTGAAGTTCAATTGCGTATCCTGTTAGACTATCACATATAGCGATTTAGAGATTTCGGATAAATAGTTATACCCTGTTCTTCGCACGACAATTTTATAAAATTTAATTTCTGTTTCTTCATCCTTTCAGATCACCAAAACCCTCATTACTACAATTTCCACCGCTAAAATGACGTAGATTGATATTACTGAGCAAGGAAGCCATTAGCATATGCCACCGACATCATAAAAATAAATTTAAAACTGGTAAATAAAGTAATTGGCGTATTAACTGCCCTTTCATTTTGAAGTGGATGACAGACGAAGTGGCGTCCTTTTGCAAACATTAATGTGGGTGTTGCGGAATTCTGACAAAAACTGTAGGAATTCACAGACCCAAGGACGAAAATACTATTTTCGTCTTAGCGTCCGCAACTCACTGAAATTTGAATTTGCAAGTATGGTAAGTACAACAAGCTTTTGATGTAGTACTGTCTTAATAGTTCCCACCCATACATAGGTATTTACGCTAAATCCATGTGTCCTGCAGGGAACCACCTATGGAAATAGCTGCCGTTTAACAGTGAAGCAGTTACAAGTAACCTCAGATTAAAATAAACTGGTGGTAATGACCTCGTAATGGTAGCCTCCCTTTATCTCCCACTCACTAACCGTTTATCAAAATTACCTTCTCATAATTGTGATTTGAAGCTCCGTGCCTCCATTTTCTTTTCTGCTTTTCCCAAATCATGCCGTCATGAAATTCTTTCCTGCAGACAGCTTACCATCACTCTAAATTTATCCAAAACTGGTGAAGATTAATACAGATACTGCACCTTCAGTATTAAAACATAAGAAACATTCAAAGTCGCTTAATCTGAGCGTGATCCACGTGAAGGATTTACAAAAAATGGAATGGAATATTATAAACCCGGGACAGTGCATCATGCTGTACTGAACGAATAACAGTTAAGGGCGTAAAAGCTACAGAAGTATGTGAAAAAGAGAACAGCATACATTTTAACTGAGAATGGTTTGTGGAAAGTGAATGCTAGCCACAAGAAAATTCTAAGGTGAAAACCTGAGCGATACAGATGCAATTTCTGCAGTTGGTTGCTCTATAGGAAACGTGGATCCACCGCTTCACAACAGGACCATACAGCGATCAAAGTATGGGTGGAAGCCAGTGATTTTGTACAAAAACAAGGCGAAGTTGACTGCATCTGCCGGAAAGATTATGACCAACACGATAAATGTGTTTTAAAATCTGATACTGTATGTTTTGGAAAACAGGGATGAAGTCTTGAAGAGCATAATAAAGTATTTGGATGCAGGAGAGTTGTAATTTTGTGAGGTGAAAGTGGATTTTATTCACCATAGGCTATGAAACGATAATATTGGTTTAGAAAGACTTCTTATTGTCACTGAATTTCAAGTAAGAGATATACAAGCTGTTTTCAAAAATGTATGCTGGCTGACAGGCAGCAATTCAGTTAGTAATAACTGCAAAATATAATTTTACAGCGTCTCTGAACTAAACTGCTTAAAAAAAGTTTCATACAACCAGCATATCCACGAACGTGTGTAAGCTTGGATTCAAGGAGAGCACAGAATGAAAGAAAAAGTTTCACTAAACTAAAAAGTTGTGCAGATGCGAGTACGACTCGCGCACTGCGAGTTCCGTACGAACTTAGTTATGTGTATAGACAGTTATCCATTCCGGAAATCGAGAAACTCTACCATTTTTGTACTTTATCGAGATTGAAACTGTCAAGATATTGGTCCCAGGGCGTTCACGATTTCGAGAATGTTTTAATTTCAATAATATAAACGTGACGAAGTCAGGCAGGAGGCAGGCGACTATTGTTATGATGATCAGTAGTTCTCCATTCAGGCTGACTGGGTCACAATGGTAAAAGCCACACATCAGGCAAAGTATGACTTTATTGCTCATATGACGCGTTTCGGAATTTATCCATCATCAGATATCCAGGAGACCTTACTACGACTGGCAGTGCCATATCTACGAGCAGTAATCGCTCCTGGATGTCAAATGATAGGTAAATTCAGAAAAGCACCATATCAGCAATAAAGTCATTCCTTGCCTCATGTTTGACTTTGTCATTGCGACCCAGTAAGCCTGAATGCATAACTGCTAATTGTTGAAGTTTAACATTGGATAATAAATGAAAAAAGTAATAGTTTTTCTGTGACATAACTACAAATTTACAGTTTTCGTTTTTTTTCCTTTGTTTGTGCTGTGAAACGTTGCTTCTCGACAAATTTCATGATTCTAGTCCAATGGGAAGTGCCTTACTGGTTTTGGTGAGAGAATTTGTGTATATTAAAACATGTGACATAAATAGCTGTACCCTTTGACGGCACTAACTTAGAAGTGACCATAGTCTCCAGTGTGTGACATAAATTTCAACTTGATAGGTCAGCTCAATCTTCAGAAACATGGATTTTAACAGTTGAATACACAGACGGACAGATGGAGGGACAGACAGACAACAAAGTGATCCTATAAGTGTTCTGTTTTTACCGATTGAGGTACAGAACACAAAAAAGAGGAATAGACAGACAGACACACATACAGACGGATGGACGGACAACAAAGTAACCCTATAAGGGCTCCGTTTTTACCGATTGAGGTACTGAACGCTAGAACGAGGAATAGACCGACACACAGACAGACAGATGGACGGAGGGATGGACAACAAAGTGATCCTATAAGGAGTCCGTTTTTACCGATTGAGGTACAGAACACTAAAAAGAGAAATGGACAGACAGATAGACAGACGGATGGACGGACGGACAACAAACAGATCCTATAGGGGTTGCGTTTTTACTGACTCAAATATGGAACACTGAAAGGAGGAATAGATAGACAGACAAACAGAACGACGAACAGACAGTTGTATGGACAACAAAGCAATACTATAAGGGTTCTATTTTGACTGACTGAGGTACGGAACACTAAAAAGAAGAATAGACAGACAGACAGACGGATGGGCAGACAACAACGTGGTTTTATATGGAGTCCGTTTTTACCGATTGAGGTAAGGAACACTAAAAAGAGAAAATACAGACTAACAGAACGACGGATGGGCACCAAACGGATCCTATAAGGGTTGCAGTTTTACCGTCTGAGATACGGAACGCTAAAGGGAGGAATAGGGAATCGACAGACAGACAGATGGACGGATAACAAAGTAATCCCTTAAGGGTTCCAATACTACCAAGTGAGGTATGCAACAATAAAAAGAGGAATAGACAGACAGACAGACAACAAAGTGATCCTATAAGGGTTCCATTTTTACCGATTAAGCTACGGAACATTAAAAAGAGGAACAGACATACAGACAGACAGAGGGACAGGCAGACAACAAAGCGAATCTATAAGGAGTCCGTTTTTACCAATTGAGGTACAGAACACTAAAAAGAGGAATAGGCAAGAACGCAGGCAGACAGATGGACAGACGGATGGAAAACAAAGTGATCCTATAAGGTTCCGTTTCTAATGATTGAGATACTAACCACTGAAAAGAGGAATAGACAGACAGATGGACAGATGCAGACAGACAGACAGACAAATGCAGACAGACAGTTTGATGGATGGACAACAAAGCAATCCTATACAGGCTCCGTTTTTGCGGACTGAGATGTGGAGCACTTAAAAGAGGAATAGATGGACAGACAAGACAAGACAGACAGATGGATGGACAAACAGATGGACAGACAACAAAGTGATCCTATAAGGATTCCATTTCTATGGACTGAGGTATGGAACACTAAAAACGAGAAACAGACAAACGGACAGACAGACAGACAGACGGATGGGGATACAACAAAGTGATTCTATAAGGAGTTTGTTTTTACTGATTGGGGTTGGAACACTGGAACACTAAAAAGGGGAAACAGACAGACAGGCAGACAGATAGACGGACGGACAACAAAGTGATCCTATAAGGCTTCCCTTTTTGCCGACTGAGATATGGAACACTAAAGAGAGCAATAGACAGACAGACAGACTGGCAGACAGCACAGTGATTCTATAAGGGTTCCATTTTTACCAACTGAGCTACAGAACACTAAAAAGACAAATAGACAGACAGACAGTTGGAAAACAAAATGATCCTATAAGGGTTCCGTTTATAGTGATTGAGGTACGGAACATCAAAAAGATGAACAGACAGACTGAAGGACAGACAGACTGACAGACAGACGGACAGCCGCAGGTACAACAAAGTGATTCTATAAGGGTTCTGTTACTACTGATCGAGGTACGCAACACTAATCAGTGATAATTTCAGTGTGAATTAAAAACAAAACAATAACCAAAAGAAGACATCCTGCTCGAAAGTACACGTTCTTGCGTATCTGTAAAATAAACATCTTCTTCTGAATAACATTCAATACCATTCAGCTCTACCCCGTGTACTATAACGTGCTTGTAACGTCACTGAATATCTGCCTAGAACGTGGTTCAAACGTTGCTACTCAAACTTGCCCCACGTTATAGACATTTGCAGGTCATTCCATTCGGTTGGCCTGCCTCTGATGGAATATTTTCAGGAAGTGTGCGTCGTGTGTTCGTGCTTCGCTGAAATGTTGACTGTGGGGAAGGACAAATGGTTGGAGGATTCTGTTCCGACACTACCCAGCAGTAAAAGTAGTCTGCACAATGTTCAGAGACGTCCGACATCCGTACATGATACTGGCTCAAAACATCACTGTCCCACCTCCCTAGTGAATCCGCACGACTGTATACCTGGTATGTGCTGTGATACCCGGCTGTGCCCGCACTCTGTTACGGGGGTCATCATGTGTTACACGAATCTTGCACTCGTAGGTATAGAGAAGTTGGCCCCATTGGTATAGGAACCGCTGTGTGCACTGCCCTGCTTACTTCCATCGCGCTCCACTGTGTTGTTCATGAAGGACACCTAGATACCAAAATGATCGTGAGGACACGACTACACACTGTGTGCATCGATGCAGCCCTCCCAGTTTCACCCAGAATCGCAGCGCGTGCTTTTACTAGAATCGAGTTTTGTTACCTATTAGCCACGACTCCAGATACAGAACGCCCTGCTTTACTACACTGCCCATGCAGGAATTAGAGAAAACGATTGAGAGCAAAAGAAAAACGCGAGCTATGCAAGTCATTAGAATGGTAAGAAACCTTGTTAATCGCTTACCTGGGACAAAAGTACGCTGTACTGTAATTTGACACCAAAAAGCCTGAATAATTATTATTCATTCAAGAAATGAATGAGTTTTCTAGTTATGCGAGAATGGACCGGGTGATTATTATTAACAAAAAAAAAGACAAATGTCTCAGAGTATGGGGAAAGAACTATACAAGGTGTGGCAAAATGTTACGGCTAAACCTTCAGGAAACATTCCCCACACACAGAGGAATAAAATATGTTATTCGGATAAGGGTCCGGAAGCGCTTTATTTCCAATGTTAGAGGTCAGTTTCAACAACTCTTCAACACCTTAATGATGGGAGACACGCAGGAAAAGAACGTATCAGCACTGTATGAAACGCTGTCCTAAATGAATTGTAGAAAAGGCCTCCGTTAGCAAGGATACACGCATCAATCCACAGTCCCAGTGAATCCTGATGCGCTGAGTGGGTTTAGGTCCGGAGAGCATGGAGACCAATGAGCTGGTCCACCTTTACCTATTCATCTACCACGGACCATTTTACCTGGAAAACTTACGAACATTCACACTGAAATACGAGAATTTCCATTGTGCACGAAATACATGCTATGTCGAATTAGTTAAGACACATGTTTTCGTGAAACAGGTAGATTATTCCCTAAGAGAGCATGACAGCTTCGCCGTTGTGCCGGGTTGGAAGAACATGAGGCCCTAACAGATAACCACCAACAATGCCGGCCCAAACGCTGGAAGAACATCTTTGTTCTTCACGTGATGGCGTAATTTCGTGAGGATTCTCGACAGTCCATATATGCTTTCCAGATATTAATTATTGCAACCAACTCTCTTTTAGTGTTGTCGTCTACGGCACGATGAAATTCCTCCTTCATATGAGGCATCCTTGCTCTTCTAGAACACCCGCAGGTGCGAGTAGTACGCTAAAACATCCCATACTCCCTAAGACGGTATTTTGAACAATTGATGTAAGGAAGCGCTTCATGTACGTTCTATTTCTGTGTATTCACCATGACTAATGTGATCACGGAGATATGTATAAAATGAGTCTAACATGGAAATAAAGCGTTTCTGGGCCCATGTCCATATAACATATCTTTTTCTCTATGTTTGAGGAACGTTTCCCAAAAATTTGGCTGTTCCGTTTTATTATACCCTGTATTGTTCCCACGCCGTTAATACATTTCTGCTTTGAGTGATGAATGAAGTCCAATATTTAACAAAATTTTCGTATGTGGCGTTGTAACACACCTACAAGTATTTTTCCCATTCTTTTGGCAGCTGGTATGTACGTGCGTCAGTTGTTGATGGAGAACGCAACAGCATGTTTGTGACTTGTTGCATTCTCCATAAACACTTCTTAATTGCATAACAGCCACAGAGTCCTACCAGGTCAAACATGGATGAAATCATATTGATTGTTAAGTACTTTAAGTACCGTACAGGGCCGACGATAATACGGTTCAGTGGGGTTTAAGACCCGATAGCTTTACCATTATCTGATTCCAGGACTACATTTCAAAGTTATAACATTCTAATTGTAGTTTATACAGCGAGTACGCCTACACTGGTACTCGCAACATCTGAAGAATGCAGCTAATTTAGTTATACAAAATATGTTACGAAAATTTGACGCATAACATGCTGGATGCTCGTCACTGCCTCCCCCTCCATCATGCTGGAAAAACAGTGTATATCTTCAACATAACCATTATTAATTAAACCTGTCCTGGATGGCAACCAGTTCAGGCCTGACTTCCAAAATGAACACTCATGGAGATCTAATTTTTCGAATTAATCTCCAGTCCCTAATCCATCTTCATTTAATGAGTTTTAACACATGAGTTATCACTCTTCTACCAAGTCATCAGCGAATCCAACGAGAATACGTCTGAAATAACTAGTAAATTAAAAAGTACTTTCCGCAGTGGACACCACAGTGATTGAAAACAGTGTTAATGTGGGTTCACCCACGATAATAATTTTGAACATCCATACAAAAAAATATATCTTCCGAGATTTTCACCTTCACGATGGACGTACATCACTCAAGTACTGCCACGTCAGCTTCTGCAGAACGACTTCCACCATCGACATCCTCACTGACGTGCGTTGCTTACCTGCAACAAATCAGAAAAAACGT
Organism: Schistocerca serialis cubense; assembly: GCF_023864345.2. NCBI lineage: Eukaryota > Metazoa > Arthropoda > Insecta > Orthoptera > Acrididae > Schistocerca > Schistocerca serialis. The sequence continues at coordinate 792,286,765 of NC_064639.1, read as the reverse complement.
ACGATAAAAATATTCAGGATGTCATTTAGAAATAGCAAATACATATTTTTATAAAAGTGATGGAAATTCCTGGGTGGAGCAATACGTAACATTAATGAAAGGCAACCCCTGACCTATAGCGGATCGATGTGTGAAGCACAAAAACACATAACAGAGTATTCACACGATCTTTCGAGCAGTGGCTCTTTCTCTAGGAATAGTATACACATTCACAACCACACAGGCACCCAAATGCACATTCGAAACACCCTTTCCATGGCCACGGGGAGTACGCGTTTGGGAGTTTGCGTGATTATGTGTGTGACTGTGTCTACTGTTGCTAGAAAGAGAGCTAGTGCTTGAAAGCAAATGTAATGCTGTTTTCTGTTACATATTTCCGTGTCCCGCACATCGATCCGCCATACGTGTGCGGTTGCTTTTCCTTAATTAAACACATGTTTTTCAAACGTTCAAATGTGTGTGAATCCGTAAGGGACCAAACTGTAGCACCATGTTACCAAAATACTCATCAACTGGCTGTTTGTAAATACTGAAAAGAATATACCTTGTAATCTACGAATCAATATGATGGTGAAGAAATGAATAGTTGACACTTCTAAAGAGAGATGCCATGACAGCATGAGGGTCTCTTAGAGAGCAATGTTGTTGTTGTGGTCTTCAGTCCAGAGACTGATTTGATGCAGCTTCCATGCTGCTCTATCCTGTGCAAGCTCCTTCATCTCCCAGTACCTACTGCAACCTACATCCTTCTGAATTTTGCTTAGTGTATTCATCTCTTGGTCTCCCTCTTCGATTTTTACCCTCCACGCTGCCCTCCAATACTAAATTGGTGATCCCTTGATGCCTCAGAACATGTCCTACCTACTGATCCCTTCTTCTGGTCAAGTTGTGCCACAAACTTCTCTTCTCCCCAATCCTATTCAATACCTCCTCATTAGTTACGTGATCTACCCACCTAATCTTGAACATTCTTCTGCAGCACCACATTTCGAAACCTTCTATTCTCTTCTTGTCTAAACTATTTATCGTCCATGTTTCACTTCCATACATGGCTACACTCCATACAAATACTTTCAGGAACGACTTCCTGACACTTAAATCTATACTCGATGTTAACAAATTTCTCTTCTTCAGAAACGCTTTCCTTGCCGTTGCCAGTCTACATTTTATATCCTCTCTACTTCGACCATCATCAGTTATTTTGCTCCCCAAATAGCAAAACTCCTTTACTGCTTTAAGTGTCTCATTTCCTAATCTAATTCCCTGAGCATCACCCGACTTAATTCGACTACATTCCATTATCCTCGTTTTGCTTTTGTCGATGTTCATATTATATTCTTCTTTCAACACTGTCCATTCCGTTCAACTGCTCTTCCAAGTCCTTTGCTGTCTCTGACAGAATTACAATGTCATCGGCGAACCTCAAAGTTTTTATTTCTTCCCCATGTATTTTAATACCAGCTCCGAATTTCTCTTTTGTTTCCTTTACTGCTTGTTCAATATACAGATTGAATAACATCGGGGAGAGGCTACAACCCTGTCTACTCCCTTCCCAATCACTGCTTCCCTTTCATGCCCCTCTACTCTTATAACTGCCATCTGGTTTCTGTACAAATTGTAATATAGCAATATAGCGAATGATTCAAGCGCTGTACTATGTAAATCAGGAAAACTCCGAGCACATAACCGCTTCATGTTAGTGTGTAGCGTAGAGTATTTCCTGGCGACTGTTCAATTTACGCCAGTCCTTTTCATTAATAAATGGATCATTTATGTCAGCGAAATATGACATACAATAATGCTTCAGGCTGCGCAACAAAGCAGTTGCTTCTATCAGTAAATTTGGAAAAGTACAACCTTCAATAAAAAATATTCATAATTATTGACTGTGTCATGGGTTTGTACGGGAATTGACCTATCTGGACTGAGATATGTGACGCTTTCGTTCATAGCTGGAAGACAGCAGGTTAGAAATATCAGAAAAAACTCAGTTCCTACAATGTGATGTAGTTTACGAAGGACAGAGAGCAGTATGGGATTATTAGCAAAAAGGCTGATATGTGGAATAATAACATCCGTCATATTACATGTCAGAAAGAACGTGTGAATTGTGCGGTGGACGCTGTCTGTCTTGTTCCATGGGTTTGAAGGTTGGAATGGCAGCAGGTGCTGCACTGGAAAGGCAGTTCGCCATATTAGATGCTCTAAGATTGCTCGTCGCGTTATCCGTAGCTGTTCACCTCACTCCGCCATTTGATATAGATGCATTTGTTACAATTTCACAGTAATGCTGTGTCCATGGTGGCACTGAGGGCTACAAGCAGAGTGCAGTGTTCGAGTCCAGTTGACGCAGTAACCAGAGTCCTCACCGCCACTCAAGACTTTATGAAAATTCTGATTTATTCACTACTGAATCACAGTACAATATGAAAAACAGCCTGTGTCGAGTCAAAGTCCACTAGAGCCAAATTGGAACAAGATAGTTTGACCGTTCTACAAAATTCAAGAAGCCTTCAAAGTAGTAGACTGGCTACTACTACTGCTACCACTACCACCACCACTACTACAGCTACTTTTGTCTTTTTCACATTGCACCGTTACCTAAGCCTCTGCTGACATCGATTGTACTTTACGCCACAATTGCCTTTCCTTGACCAATCACACAAATAGTATCAACAGTAATAGTAGTGCAATCACTACTAACACTTGTTATTCGCTAGTGGACCAATCTTGTAGCTGTCCCAGATTAGGAATCATAGTTTTCCACATTCCATGCTCCTTCACAGTAGTACACGTCAGTATTATTTTAATTGTTATTATCACGTTGTAACCAGTACTAGAGCCCACGCAGGGTACATAACTGATGCGCTGTGACCAGTTTTCGTCCTAAGTGCTGGGCGAGTTCATTTGTTAGTTGGAAAGGGAAGGCTGACATAGTTCGCCCACTTTAGGTTGGTAGCGACGCGTCGATGATGATGATGATGATGATGATTGGTTTGTGGGGTGCTCAACTGCGCGGTTATCAGCGCCCGTACAAAGTCCCAATATTTACACAGTCCAATCACGCCACGTTCACGAATGATGATGAAATGATGAGGACAACACAAACACCCAGCCCCCGGCCAGGGAAAATCCCCATCCCGTCCGGGAATCGATCCTGGGACCCCGTGATCCAGAAGCAGCAACGCTAGCCAGTAGACCACGAACTGTGGACACGACGCGTCTAGATAACGGAATCGAGACTCAAGCCCTGCAGTTTACCTAAAACGATTTTAAAGAAACTGTTTGCTAAAAGAATTTCATTTTTGCTTACTTATAGCTTTATATGTCAGCTTCTTGGTAGCTTGGCCATCATTTCGTTAATGGTCACAGCTATTGTGATATTTCCATTTAAGTAAGACACTGCGCAAAATTCCAGAAAGTTTGCAATGAAGAACAGGGGTCGCCATTAATTTGTGCTTTGTGCATATTACATAAAATGTTGCTGTGTATGAAACTTCGCGGGCGCCAGAATTAAATATCCACACAGTTCCTCATATTTCATAAACTGTTTGAGACATCGAAATGAGATTTTGGCAAATGACAGCATACATTGTGCCACATTGTTGTTATGCAAAACTTCATTACGTACTGTATTATTCCACTAACTACAGACGTTTTAGATGAAAGAACATAATTTTTAAACGCCATCGATAGCTGGTGAAATGAGAAATACTGTGGTTTTTGGAACAGCATAAGTAAAGACATTACACGTTTACTTTTGTACCAAAGATATGCTTTTTCATAAGCTACAGACCTTACTTTTCCTCACTTCCTCGCTTAATGAACTTTATAAACCACAATGTCTGAATTCTTTTGCAATTGCGTCTACACAACATGTTAATTAGGTGCCATTCTGTAAACCCTGCTCTGTTTTGGAGAAAGAAGATAATTTTGAAAAAATGGTTCAAATGGCTCTAAGCATTATGGGACTGAGGTCATCAGTCCCCTAGACTTAGAACAACTTAAACCTAACTAACCTAAGGACATCACACACATCCAAGCCCGAGGCAGGATTCGAACATGCGATTGTAGCAGCAACGCGGTTCCGGACTGAAGCGCCTAGAACCGCTCGGCCACACAAGCGAACTTTAAAAAGACAACAAGAGATGTGTAGGTTGTTCTCAAAATTCGCCACTCATGATGCTTCTCTGAAAGTTACGAATGGTTAAAAAGCAAGGCGAAAATAAATCACTGCTTTTGTTGCATTTTCTTCGGAATTCTTTCTATACTAACCGAAGCGGAGGTGTCAGTAGATCTCTTTGAATAGCCATCATGCAAGTGTGGCTGTGGAGGGGCTCCAATTAATATTTACCAAAAATGTGAGCTTAGGCTTCAGTTTAGAACGGTACTTCCCCTCCAGCTTTCGGCATTCCCCCTACGTCGCCTACCCGCAACCCTCATCATTACCACTCTACCCCCGGGTGCCCTGCCGAATGAGCATCTACCCGCCACGTTATTCTGTGCGGACTGTACTCTGCTGTGATTCACTTCATCACTATCGGATCACACGCGCATTTTTGTTGGCGGCAGCTGAGACATTTTTCCAGCGAAGATAAGTGTTTGGAGACTGAAAAGGGATCTCTCAGTGTAAGCCAGCGCAAACCTCCACTGTAGGACGAGTTACTGCAGCGTGGCGTAGGTCAGACAAAGGCACTGTACTGCAGGGGTGGAGGCGACCCCGGCTAATGGAACGCGCGGTGTGGTGGTGCGGGAGGAGTGGGTGGCGTATACCGAGACGCGACGCCGCCTCATCCATCACTGGCGCGCGCTGCTCACGGGCGAGATAAACTCCAGACGGTAAAACAAAGGCGCAAAAATGAAGGGAAGAAAGAGCGCCCACTTCGCTTCGCTCTCGAGGCGTCTGCAACATTTATCTCCTTCCGTCGGCGGGAGTGCAGGCATTACATCTGCAGTAGCGGAGTTTGTAATCACGAGATGATGGGCGCGTCAAACAAGCCGCGGCGGCTTCATCCGAGCGCCTGGGCTCTCCTATGCTCTTTGAGCCAAAGCCAGCTTCAGGCGACATAGCATTTACGCAGTGTCTCTTTTCCTAAGAAATATACACCAAACACACTTATTATCATTCTTCTGACGAAACAGTAAAACCCACGTCCAACTTAACATAATGTAAGCTTGCATGTCAAAAAATTTCTGGTTCCAACTCAGATTAATTGTGCAGTCCATTTCGTCTGTGGTCAATCTTGACGGAAAAAATAAACTGTAAATGGTGTGACCTTTCAGGCTTGCTCGGGATTTCCGAATGTCTTGCCTTGCAACCGATTTTCCGTTGTTATTTTTAACACGATATTCCGATGCTTCGCTGCTTATCTCGGTTAGATGGCGAGGGCAGATTTCATTGTTAGCTGCATGTACTCCAGTTTAGCTGGAGTCCGAACAGCGGACAACGAAAGTATCAAATAAATGCAACGTTAACTCGACTGCAACCCCAGACACACATAAATCATGGTAAATAATATTTTCACACAGATAATTCAATGAGTCTCGAAAAATTATTTATATTCAACTTGCGAGAAGTCCAGCGCACACACTTACGCACTGTTCTCGTTGGATGGCCTTTATGAGTGGCGAATAAGCTGAGAAACTGTAAGAAGGCTGTTTAGGTTTTTATTTTGGTAACGCCACGTAGCGCTCTGTATGAAAATCACTGACTGTGCCTGTGAGCAGTCTGTGGCTAGTTTGACTTATTGTTGGAATATTCGCTTCTGTAGTGTTGGGCTGTTGGATGGGAACAGTGCGTAGCGTTGCGCAGTTCGAGGTGAGCCGCCAGCAGTGGTGGTGGATGTGGAGAGAGGGATGCCAGAATTTTGAGAGGTTGCTATAAGCGGACGATCTGGACGTGTGTTCGCCAGAAAAAGGAAATTTATAGAGATGGATGTCATGAATTGTTAGATATGTATATGATGACTTTTGAACATTATTAAGGTAAATACATTGTTTGTTCTCTATCAAAATCTTTCATTTGCTAACTATGCCTATCAGTAATTAGTGCGTTCAGTAGTTAGAATCTTTTATTTAGCTGGCAGTATTGGCGCTCGCTGTATTGCAGAAGTTCGAGTAACGAAGGTTTTTGTGAGGTAAGGCAAAGTTTATTGTTAATCAGGACCATTCTTTTGTAGGCATTATTGAAAGTCAGACGGCGTTGCGCTCAAAAAAATATTGTGTGTCAGTTTAGCGATGATTAGAATAGGTAAAGAGAGAAATGTCTGAGTACGTTCAGTTTTCTCAGCTGTTTGGAAATCAAACAACGTAGAAGTTTACCAGAACAGTCATTCATAATTTTCTAAGGGGACGTTACAAAAATTTTCCAAAATTTCCAGCTTTTAGCATTGACAACAATGTCGTTTGGGATCCGTACCAGGTAAGATTAAAGTAAGACATCAAAGCAGTTCAAAAGTGGTCTGGTAGATTTGTTATCGGTAGGTTTGAACAACATGCAAGTGTAGCTGTGATGCTTGCGGAACTCAAATGGGAATCTCTGTAGGGAAGGTGACGTTTGTTCGAGGAACGCTGTTGAAATAATTTAGTGAACCAGCAATTGAATGTGACTGCCGAACAATTCTGCTACCGCCGACTTGCATTTCACGTAAGGACCACGAAGATAAGACGAGAAAAATTAGGGCTCATACGAAGGCATATAGACAGTCGATTTTCCGTCTCTCTATTTGCCTGTGGGTTGGGGGTTGGGTTGTTTTGGGAAGGAGACCAGACAGCGAGGTCATCGGTCTCATCGGATTAGGGAAGGACTGGGAAGGAAGTCGGCCGTGCCCTTTCAAAGGAACCATCCCGGCATTTGCCTGGAGCGATTTAGGGAAATCACGGAAAACCTAAATCAGGATGGCCGGACGCGGGATTGAACCGTCGTCCTCCCGAATGCGAGTCCAGTGTTTAACCAATTTGCCTGTGGTACGAGAAAGGAAAAGACCGGCAATGGTGCAGGGTAGTCTCTGCCACGCACCGTACGGTGACTTGAAGAGTATTTATGTGTATGTAGATGTAGAATCAGAGATCGCACATAGTAAAAAAGCGTTTAAATACACAATTTCAGAAGATCATAGCGTTGCATAGCTCTTAGTCTCAGACATAGAATGGAGGAAATTAACGGGATGTACTAGAAGATGCTGAAAAGATGAGCTCACGCTAGGTATAGAAGTAAATAAAGAAAATTAAAAAAACACCTTCACGCCATGAATCTGAAAGATGTCAGATAAAATAGCACGTATGTTGCGTAAGACTAACGTTCATGCAAGTTCCCATACCGACAACACTCCGAATAACATCCTTCGTCCTAAAACGCAAAAATAGCTGCATATCAATCGAACCGGCATTTACAAAACTAATTGCGGAGATTACGAGAAGTTTTACTTTGGCGAAACGGATGACAAATTTTAGCACCTGGTTTAAAGAACACGTCACTGAGCGCAAAAGTAATCCATTCACGTTTAGTAAGCATCCGTGAGAAAATAATAGCCACTAAGCGTTAGACATAAACTAAACAACAAAAATTTTAGATAGAGCAAATAAAGCAAAAACCATGAACATCTTGGGAGAGACAGAGATATACGAACATCTGATAAAGCCGCCAATAAAGATGTTAAATGATCAGGCAGACTTGCGAAATAAAAGGTTTTCAGATAATTTCAGTCGTATTTTAGGTTCTATGTGAATAGATTAACATGAGAGATTGTTTTTATCGTTATTAAATGACGTGATGTTTGCTGAGCAGCATTGTGTTTATGTGTAGGAGTGATTTTTGTGTTTTTATTAACTGCGTAAGTGGTTAATTTTAATACACTACTTTAGAGAAAACCAGCATATGAGACCATTTTAGAAGAGTGCTGCCAGAATTACCTAATTTTTACGCAGCAGTAATAAATGTAAATGATTTTATTATTTGACAGTATTGTAATAATTTTAACACTACACAATTTGTGTAGCGTAGAGCTTTTAGTCAAATGTAAGAGCTGTTTCTCATGCAGTGGCGAGTGCCACCGTATGGTCTGTGTCGTGGCAACTAGTATAGAAACCACTTTTAGGAATGGCATATAAAAATTAATTTAAGGAAGATTTCTTAATTAAATGAAACAACAAGTTTACTGTTACCAGTCACCGTTTTATTTTTTCCACGACGCGTTTCGAAGGTTTAAACCTCCATCATCGGGTGGATTTACATTAGTTAGTGTTACATATGTGTGTATGTTGTGTTACGACATTTGGAGGAACTTGTGGCACTGCCTAGTGGAGAAACAAGACACTATTTCAGAATATGGTTTTGGATAACTTTTGACAAAAAATTAAACTGATATTTAATGGTAAACTTTAATACGTAAACTAGAGTACCTCCAGTGGTCACAGGTTCCTTTTTCTGTCGTAACACTTCACATGTATTAACACCTCGAAGCATCTAAGTGGCACTAACGAGTTATTAATTTAAGGAAGATTTATTAATTAAATGAAACAACAAGTTTACTGTTACCAGCCACCGTTTTATTTTTTCCACGACGCGTTTCGAAGGTTTAAACCTCCATCATCGGGTGGATTTACATTAGTTAGTGTTACATATGTGTGTATGTTGTGTTACGACATTTGGAGGAACTTGTGGCACTGCCTAGTGGAGAAACAAGACACTATTTCAGAATATGGTTTTGGATAACTTTTGACAAAAAATTAAACTAATATTTAATGGTAAACTTTAATAAGTAAACTAGAGAACCTCCAGTGGTCACAGGTTCCTTTTTCTGTCGTAACACTTCACATGTATTAACACCTCGAAGCATCTAAGTGGCACAATTATGAGTAACAGATTATGCTGTTAATGAATGCAATTAGTTTCAAAGTCCATCATGTAATATTCTTATTATTAATAATAAAACAGACAGCCTACAGTGGTTTAAAATGGTTTCATCATTTAGAAGAAGAAGTTACAGGTATGGAAACTATATCTCATTAAAAGAATTCCCAAATTCGTGACAGTTGTATTGTGAAGTTGGTAACAGTATACCACCTTAAATCAGTGGCTCCTAGTTATAGATACGAAAAAGGTTTTCTATTTTTCCCTGGTGATATGAATCACACCAGGAAATATGAGGACAACAACATTCCCCAAACAACAATGGCTAGACGCTACTGAAGACATCTCTATCGTCGTGATGTACTACCCGAGCATGAGATACCGTTACATCGGAAACAGCAAAAGCTGATTCCGATGTATTAAAAAGTTTTTGCAAATAGAAAGAAATCGCTACTCGACTGACAGACGACTTAAAGCTTGCTGCCTTTCTTTGAGAAATACTCCAGCAAAGGTGTTCCAGGAATCAATCATTGACAAGAAAAGATGGCTTCTAGCAAAGGAGCTGCCGCAGCAATCGGCCACAGCTCTGCGTAACGCACGTGAAACGCTACTGGCAGCCGGTAAGTCACGTGTCGTCGTCACGTGCTGGGCTTAGCGGGTTAACTCCCCTGCCACTTCTGCGGGAACACGTGCGCCAAGTACAGCGATCCGACGGAATAATACGAGAAGCCTGGCATGAACACCTCCTCTGTCTGCTCACGTACCTACAAACGCTTGTCTGTAACGTCAGTGGGTGAAAGCGTAACAAAAGCTGCAGATTTGAAGGATGTACCTGCTGCACTCGTATGAATGTTCAGGACAGTGTGTAGAGCACATCGGAGATATTTGGACAGGACAGTAAATATATAAGAAAACTATTTTTATAAACAAGTGAATCGTGACCTCTGTCAACATGAGTACTGAACTGCAGAACTGAATGCTGGGGTCAAAATGCGTCTGTAGGACAGAGTGGATTACAACACATGTGATTGGGTTCAGTGCTTCTACTTTGTGTATACACCACACCACAGTGGCATGGCAAAAACTAGAAGAAGATGCAATTGAGACTATCATCTTCAAAGTATGAGGCATGGTGTACGCTGCTCAATAGTTTTGATAGTGATATGGCAGTTCCGAATGGCTCTCAGGGTAACACTGGATAGTGAGGTAGCCGGCCAGAGTGGCCGAGCGATTCTAGGCGCTACAGTCTGGGACCGTGCGACCGATACGGTCGCAGGTTCGAATCCTGCCTCGGGCATCGATGTGTGTGATGTCCTTAGGTTAGTTAGGTTTAAATAGTTCTAAGTTCTAGGGGACTGATGACCATAGCAGTTAAGTCCCATAGTGCTGCTCAGTGCCATTTGATAGTGAGGTAAGTTTGCTTTATGACACAAACATTGTTCTCAGCGCGGGAGCGACAATGATTTATTCACAATGCTCTGCCTCCCCAGGATCGATTTGATCAACGATTGAATACAATAACATTGCTTGGCTCTGAGCACTATGGATCTGAGGTCATCAGTCAATAACATTGTTTCTTGATCACTATAAAAGTCATACAGATGACTTTTGGTCCATGTTCTCATCCAACATCTATCAAATAATTGGTCACAATTCATTTACGAAGAAGTGTAAGGAACCCCTTTGAAAACCATTCTGAATTCATAAGTGTCTATCACTAGGATGATTCTGGCTGTTTCCGGTGTAGAAAAGTAGGTGTTAATTGTAGTTGATGTTTCGTTTATCCTCAGCCCCCGATGAATACCTTCTACCTCGACGGGTCGTAATCTCTGCATCCGTCAGCGGACATCAACCTGATTATCAGTGGCCAGTATTCTCGAGTTAGATACACCGAACATAGTTGTCGTTTGTGGATGTTATACTCAGCCAAGCACATCCATTGCAACATATTACTATAGCCAAGTTGCAAGGTCTATCTGTTTGTTCCAAGAGGGATGGACTGTCCATTGTGTTGCTGCAAATGCCAATGTTTCTCCACACGTCATCCATACACTATGAACACGCTACAAGTAGACAGCTCAGTGCACAAGGTGAGTTGTACAAGATCTCTGACGCATTACAGTCCCCGTTGAAAACCAAATCTGGCTATCTCTGCGTTGCGGTGTCGCACGGCTGCTGGCAAAACACTGCAAGGTACTCTCAGAAGGACCACTAGAACCGCTGTGTTCGATCAGATCGCAAACAATAGGTTAGCTTTAACACCCAGACGTCCTGTTCGAGCACCCCGCTTGACACGACAACATGTTGCAGCTCGTCTTAAGTCCTGGCGTTCCCATGTCAACTGGCAAGTTCGTCACTGGCGAAACGTATTATCGACAGATGAGTCCAGAGTTCCTCTGATGTAAGGTAATCGTCGTGTTCGTGTGTGGATATGCCGTGGTGAGTGGTACCTGCCAAATGTGGTGCAGGAATTCGACCGCTTCAGCAAGGTTCTGTAGTAGTAAGGGGAGGCATCAGTGTTGACATCCGTACGAACCTAGAATTGTTCTTGGTCACCTTCCTGCCAAGCAAACGTCAAACAAATCATGTTGGACCATGTGATGGCCACTGCATACGGTGGCGGCCCCGAATTCGTTGCCGACCGAGTTGGTCGAGCGGTTCTAGGCGCTTCAGTCTGGAACCGCGCGACCGCTACGGTCGCAGGTTCGAATCCTGCCTCGGGCATGGATGTGTGTGATGTCCTTAGGTTAGTTAGGTTTAAGTAGTTCTAAGTTCCAGGGGACTGATGACCTCAGAAGTCCCATAGTGCTCAGAGCCATTTGAACCATTTGAACCGAAATCCTTTCAGTTCGTGATAATACCAGGGACCATGTGGCGGGCGACACCAGGGATGGTTTGCGAAGTCTTGGCATTGAAATAATGGAATGGCCAGCTGTGAGTACGGAGCTAAACCCCATCGAACATATTTGGGACATGCTTGAAACACATGTTTGTGGTCATCCTGTCCCATCATAGACTATCAGAGAACGCTCAAATTCTCTCATTGAAAAGTAGAAACGGATGTGACAGGGTGACTGCCGTAGTTATAGGCAGCATGCAAGCTATATAAGACAATAATAAACGCTCAAGTAGTGCATACACAGTACTGATGTACTCGAAGTCCAATTAAAAATACCCCGGATCACGGAATGAATGATTGTTTCCACTCCATTTTCGACACCTGCAGGATATTTCACTTCTTGTTATATAAATAAACGTGGCTGTAATAATGTTTTCTTGCGTACTTAATACGTGAAAGATGAATATATAATTTGCTAACGTACCCAGTCCTCAATTACTGCTCAGTGGAGTATGGCAGACGCCGAAAGTGATGTTCTCCAAATAATTTTGAGCCATTATTTACAATATGTAGGAGAGACCACATACTATCAAAAAATGAAGATGGGATATTGACCTTAAGTGGTACGTCGGTCGAACTTTCTTGTGTGAAACAATATCGACACTTTTGAATCTCTAACAACACCGGGACTAATAAAGCGTCAACTATAGTTAAGCTCACATCGGATAGATCATGTCGGTACATGTCTGTCGCGCAATATTTGTTTTATTTGTGACTTAATCGTAACAGTGTAGCCGCATACGTGTAATTGTTACGAATTAGCTTTTTGTACAGTTATAAATTGATTTAGCGTGGCGAATTTTTTATTACCTAACTTTGGGTCCTAGTAGTAGCTCTTCACAATGACACCCGAATCAAATATCGTAGCTAAACTCCTTTCTAGCTGTGACCTGTCTCTTCTGCAACCATTGTACTACTTTCTGTAGCTACTGCATTAAAGGGATTGATAATTAAACAACATATCGATATGAAAACGATATGATTTTTATCCTAACGTTTTCACCAAAAATCTACGGCGGGGACCCGAAATGCATACACAGAAACATTTTCGACTTCATGAAACAGACCGTAAAACATTACTCTCATAAACTCGTGCTGCATGGAGAGATAACGGAAACTATATAGCCGGTGTATCTATGCATCGCTTATATGAGAAACTTTCACGATCGAACGAACACACCTGCACTGCTTCCCGTACCTGTTTCCGAAGAGGCATGGATCACATCGACCATAATATCCAACAGAGATGCAGGGAATGTGGAAGATCAACGAGAGCAGTTATGAAAATAATAGTTAAAAAATCAACGGGTATGCTACACATACCAGTTCATCATTTGTCATCGGATGGTGGCTTAAGAAGTCGAATGTCGCTCACAATTTAACGAAGACTGCAGGGCGTTCTTGAACCAAATGACACGCTGCAGCAGTGGAACCATTCTTGCAGCTCCCCAAAAGACTATCTTTACAGTTATCAGCACGGGCCGGAATCCGATAATGACAGGGTGGTAGGGTAACGAAACTGCAGTTTATCGTCAGTGAACATCGTACGACTGTCGTGCGCATATGGAATCGATGAGATCAAGAGAGTCATATTCAGCGCCACGTAGGTTCACAACAACCCCACGCGACAAGGGCCCGAGAGTACAGATACAGTTCGTCCGACCGTGTGCCTTGAGTCAGGAACTGGACTTGTCTGTAGAAAGCCAAGTACCCAAATGGACAGTGCCACGTCTGGAGCGTCATCCACAGTTAGCACAGCGAACATCTTACAGCTTCCCTTGACGTGGCAGCAGAGACAAGTGCTCCCTCAAAAGGACTTTATTTTTTTAATTATGATTCTTGAAGGGACGGAGTGGGCTCATGAGAGAGCTTATGCTCGTTTCTGCCAAAGGTCTGGTATTTGTGTCTTTGTTTCATTTATTTATAGATAAGGAGAAAGGACAATATCGTGTTTTTGTGATTTGAGTTTTGATTTTGGTTATGAGATGGTGAAGTTTAATCCCAGTATTTGCTTACAGATGAAGGAAACACCTCTAAAACCTTGTCTAGGATAACGCGCCGAACGCTGGACACTGGAGTGGCGTCACGATGGAGGCTCCTAGGATAGCGACCGTTGCCAGACGACGATGTCATCATTAGACACGGAGCAGATGCACGTTCTGGGTAAGGATTAGGCAGGCCTTTAGCTGTGTTCTTCTGAAGCGAACTTGGCGTGACGGTACGGAATGTTATTGGGCTATCAATACGATCACTTCTGGGTCGTGTAACCGGTAGTTTGGACAGCGGCCGGTACATGCCCGACGCAATGCAACCAGTGGCTGGGCCCTATCTTCGAGGTCTCTGCAACGCTATTTATCAACTTTTATTTTTGTATTATAGCGAAACAGAGGAGAGAATGTCTAGGATGTGACAAACGAGTTGGGGCGGCAATCATTAAAACAAAGAATTTTTTCGTTGTTGTGATATCTTTTCACGAAATTTCGATCTCCTGAATACGAAAATATTTTACCGTCGCCAGCTTACATAGGGAGAAATGGTAATCGTAATGAAACATGAGAAATCACAGCTCGTACAAAAAGATTTAAGTGTTAGTTTCTCCCTTGCGCTGTTAGAGAGTGGACCGGTAGAGAAATAGTCTGAAGGTGGTTCGAACAACCTTCTGCCACGAACTTAAGTGTGAACTGTAGAGCAGGCATGTAGATGTAGATGTAGATGACGCAAGACCGCATGTTGATGTGCTGTCTTGACTCCCAGGGTACAAGGTGAGTTCCGCTGTTGACCTTGTCAGCACGTTTACAAGATCTCTCGCCCACTCCAAACATCTGATTATGCGTTGTCGAGAGAACAGCTCGTCACTACGATTGATCAACTCTAGCAAAGAGTTGTAGCATCAGGGAATGGGTAGTTCAATCAAATGGCTCTGAGCACTATGGGACTTAACATCTGAGGTCATCAGTCCCCTAGACTTACAACTACTTTCACCTAACTAACCTAAGGACATCACACACATCCATGCGAGAGGCAGGAATCGAACCTGCGACCGTAGCAGCAACGCGGTTCCGGATTGAAGCGCCTAGAACCGCTCGGCCACAGCAGCCGGCTGGCATGGGTAGTCCAGGCTCTTTTGGACTCAGTGTCCCGGCGTATTAGCGGCACGGTTCCCGCCAGAGGTGTCAGATCTGTGCACTAAGTTTCGCATCCTTTCTATCCTGGATCACCTATAAATGTAACCCGACATACGCACAATAAGTGAAATATTGTTATTTTCTATACTTCTGCGTCTTTCAGTTTTAATGGGCAGTAGCATAGATATTAAAATGTAGTGTTGAAAAGTATCTAAGCAATAAGCCTCGTCCTTTTCATTCTACCAAACGTTATTATGCAAAATAGCCACATTTCATTTGCAAATTAGTTTCAGTCTGGTCTGCAAATCAATTCTGCAGAAACGCACGTTCATTTTCAGTTGCAATAAAACAACAGTTACTGCGTAGGTGATTTCTTCCTTTTCTTCCATTTCTTCCACCTCGACACATGGAGACATTCCATTGAATGTACTGGACGCTATGCTGTCTGCAGAACAACAAGTGAAGTTAAACATAAGAACTGTTCCAGCCCCCGTTGGTCTAGCATGCAAAGAATGTGTCTGGTCCCTGGTGTCGCTCTCAAGTAGGGGAAGGACGGATGCTGGAGATAGCCGTTTATTGTGCTCTGTCTGCTCCTTGGAGAGACTTTGTCAGCCAGGCGTACTCTGAAACCTTTTTTTTCTAAAGACAATCTGTGCAATTTTTCACTTGTAAAAAGAGGATATGATAAGTAGCAGGTACAGTTCCAGCAATTTTCACACTACAGCGGAGTGTGCGCTGGCATGAAACTTTCTGGCAGATTAAAACTGTTTACCAGATCGAGACGCGAACTCTGGACCTTTGCCTTTCGCGGGAAATTGCTCTATCGATTGGGCTATCCAAGCACGCCTCGCAATCCGTCCTCACAGCTATACTTCCACTAGTGCCTCGTCTCCTGCCTTCCAAACTTCACGGAAGCAAAAATAGTTCAAATGGCTCTGAGCACTATAGGACTTAACATCTGCGGTCATCAGTCCCCTAGAACTTAGAACTACTTAAACCTAACTAACCTAAGGACATCACGCAAATCCATGCCCGAGGCAGGATTCGAACTTGCGACCGTAGCGGTCATGCAGTTCCGGACTGAAGCGTCTAGAACCGCACGGCCACACCGGCCGGCTTCACGGAAGCTCTCCTGCGAATCTTGCAGAACTACGCTCCCGGAAGAACGGATATTGCGAAACGTGGCTTTGCCACTGCCTCGGGAATATTTCCTGAATGAGATTTTCACTCTGAATTGGACTGTGCGCTGATGTGAAACTTCCTGTCGGATTAAAACTGTGTGCTGGACCGAGACTCGAAGTTGCAACTATTGCCTTTCGCGGGCAAGTGCTCTACCGACTAACCTAGCCATTCACGACTCACGACCCGTCCTCACAGCTTTACTTCAGCCAGTACCTCGTCCCCTACCTTCCAAATCTCACAGACGCTCTCCTACGAAACTTGCGAGACTAGCACTCGTGGTAAAAGCACCTGAACTGGCCTGCCGGAGTATCGTGACGTAAAATTCTTAGACGCAAGTTTCTCGAAGAGGGATTTCACTACACTTGATCTTTTGTTTGTTTTGTTCTAGGGCGCAGAAACAGCTAGGGTTATACGCGCCCAGCACTTGATCGGGAGGGTCACGTTTCTACATTACATCTGCGTCTGCTTAATATTTTCATTGGTGGAACAAAAATGTAACTTTTATAATTGGGATTTGCTGACAGAGACGTGGGAAACATCCGCAGAATTGATGCGCCCTGCGGTTTTAACTTCACTTCGGATATTGCTCTGAGTAGGGTGACTTCAGGCTCTGCTTGCAGGCAGGACACTTCGGCCTCTGTTGGCAGCAGAGTCACTTCATGTTTCAAACTCGGTAGAGATACTTTGGGTTCCGCACGTAGCTACGACAGTCATCGGCCGGTACGCTCCTGGCAGCGTTCGCCCGGACGTCAGTGTATACAGGGCTATTACAAATGATTGAAGCGATTTCATAAATTCACTGTAGCTCCATTCATTGACATATGGTCACGACACACTACAGATACGCAGAAAAACTCAAAGTTTTGTCCGGCTGAAGCCGCACTTCAGGTTTCTGCCGCCAGAGCGCTCGAGAGCGCAGTGAGACAAAATGGCGACAGGAGCCGAGAAAGCGTATGTCGTGCTTGAAATGCACTCACATCAGTCAGTCATAACAGTGCATCGACACTTCAGGACGAAGTTCAACAAAGATCCACCAACTGCTAACTCCATTCGGCGATGGTATGCGCAGTTTAAAGCTTCTGGATGCCTCTGTAAGGGGAAATCAACGGGTCGGCCTGCAGTGAGCGAAGAAACGGTTGAACGCGTGCGGGCAAGTTTCACGCGTAGCCTGGGGAAGTCGACGAATAAAGCAAGCAGGGAGCTAAACGTACCACAGCCGACGGTTTGGAAAGTCTTCCGGAAAAGGCTAAAGCAGAAGCCTTACCGTTTACAATTGCTACAAGCCCTGACACCCGATGACAAAGTCAAACGCTTTGAATTTTCGGCGCGGTTGCAACAGCTCATGGATGAGGATGCGTTCAGTGCGAAACTTGTTTTCAGTGTGAAGCAACATTTTTTCTTAATGGTGAAGTGAACAGACACAATGTGCGAATCTGGGCTGTAGAGAATCCTCACGCATTCGTGCAGCAAATTCGCAATTCACCAAAAGTTAACGTGTTTTGTGCAATCTCACGGTTTAAAGTTTACGGCCCCTTTTTCTTCTGCGAAAAAAACGTTACAAGACACTTGTCTCTGGACATGCTGGAAAATTGGCTCATGCCACAACTGGAGACCGACAGCGCCGACTTCATCTTTCAACAGAGTGGTGCTCCACCGCACTTCCATCATGATGTTCGGCATTTCTTAAACAGGAGATTGGAAAACCGATGGATCGGTCGTGGTGGGGATCATGATCAGCAATTCATGTCATGGCCTCCACGCTCTCCCGACTTAACCCCATGCGATTTCTTTCTGTGGGGTTATGTGAAAGATTCAGTGTTTAAACCTCCTCTACCAAGAAACGTGCCAGAACTGCGAGCTCGCATCAACGATGCTTTCGAACTCATTGATGGGGACATGCTGCGCCGAGTGTGGGAGGAACTTGATTATCGGCTTGATGTCTGCCGAATCACTAAAGGGGCACATATCGAACATTTGTGAATGCCTAAAAAAAACTTTTTGAGTTTTTGTATGTGTGTGCAAAGCATTGTGAAAATATCTCAAGTAATAAAGTTATTGTAGAGCTGTGAAATCGCTTCAATCATTTGTAATAACCCTGTATTGTGGGTGTGGCATACCATCGACATCCTTGGGGTAGAGATAGTGCGAGACAGATTTACAAGATAATGCAGAATCACAAGCAGACTTGCTACACATACTACTTACTGTACTTCAGTTAAAATAACTTCATGGTTGATAGATGTCTAAGGTTGGGAGGGTAGTTGCCGGCACGTACACAACTGCCTTGTGCTTATGCGGTGAGCAGTTGCGCACGCACCAAAAAAAGCAAGTACACTGTGCGGCCTGCATCGCCTGCCCCACCGAGCGGGGTAGTGCAGCGGTTGGCCCACTGGACTCGCATTCGGTTGGCCGACGGTTCACACCCGTATCAAGCTATCCTGATTTATATTTCTCGTGATTTCCCTAAATAGCTTCTGGCAAATGCCGGGATGGTTCCTTCGAAAGGGCACGGCCGTTTTCTTCACCCTTCCCTAATCCGAGCTTGTGCTGCGTCTCTAATGACCTCGTTGTCGACGGCACGTTAAACGCTAACCTCCTTCTCCTCCTCCTTCTCCCATCGCCCTTTTCGCCCCTTCGAACCTCCGTCGCCTGGCAAGACTGTGCTTGAGCCTGCAGGGCAGGCAACACGGCTAGCACATGCAGCGTGACAAACAGCTGTGATTGGCTGACTCCCAGCCTCTACAACATGACCAGCTGAAAACGTCACTCACGGGATTTATCGAAGTATAAGTGGAAACAAAATTACTACGTGAAGTAAATGAAATGTAAGGTAAGACGAACGTTTGATATTATTACACCATGTGTTATCCGTCGTCTCTCTAGTTGCTAGACTGACTGATAACATATCCGAATCCACATACCCACGCCCGGGTTCCCGGGTTCGATTCCCGGCGGGGTCAGGGATTTTCTCTGCCTCGTGATGGCTGGGTGTTGTGTTCTGTCCTTAGGTTAGTTAGGTTTAAGTAGTTCTGAGTTCTAGGGGACTGGTGACCGTAGCAGTTAAGTCCCATAGTGCTCAGAGCCATTTGAACCATTTGAATCCACATACAATCAAACAGAACGACAGGACTGTGTAGAACTTCAGAAATTTTGTTCAGTGATGAGTAGAAACTATCTAGAACGTTGAAAAAGGAAGCAAACGTGCAAGCAATCTTTCTACCAAGCCGCCATCTTTTGAGAAATCGTTCGCACTTGTATATACGTGCTTGCGATCACTGGAATTTGTAACTGGATGTTGGAAGGAACGGAAGATAGAGGGAATGCGTGGAGAGAGGGGGTGAGGGGGAACAAATGTGTTACCCGGGAACACTGAGTAATCAGGTACTGTTTCATAAGATAGATGTACATTTCAGTACGCACAAATATGGATTCGTTTCATGACAGAGACAATAAAATCGCTGTTTGACGTTAAAGTACTAAAGCTGATTATAGGTAGTATACTGAAATAGATTAATTGCACCACCATATTTCGGTATCATCAACAGTAAACCGATGAAGGTCATGATATTCGTCACATAGCGTTGCCTACCCGCATTTCATGTACTTGAAGCAGCAACCCACGAACAATTATGAATGTAATAGTATAATCTTGTTGCAAAGGTTAGTTTATACAAATGTCTTGATTCACTCATATTAAACGTACTTACCATAATAACATGAGGAAAAGCATCGAATGTGAATGGAAAACTAGACTAAACAATCCACGTCTGTATGATGGATTTGTCTACAGTACTTAGCTTAAATAGACATGAAAATGTAAGGTGAATAAAATGTAAATAAGAAGCATAAATAATGCAGATTCATATAGACTCAACCGAATATTGTTTTACACATCTTCAGCAACTGTATTTCTGCTTGTTGAAATAATTAGCATCTATTTGTACGAAACAATTTTTTTCGTTACCGGTTACACGCACCTAGCGCTCATTTTCGGAAGGTTGTAATTACCGCATTATTTGCGAGTGTCAAAATTAAGATGTATGCAGCATATTGCTGTGATTATGTGGTTCATAGTCCTTTACAAAGATGGTAGGTTTGCTTTTCTTGTACCATTTTTGTACAGGCACTACGAACACGTAATCACAGCAATATGCTGCACATATCTTAATTCTGACACTCGCAAATGATGCGATAATTACAACCTTCTGAAGAAGAGCGCTAGCTGCCTGAAGCAGGTAAAGAATATAAAATTTCTTTTGTAAAACTGGTTGCTGATTATTATTATTATTATTATTATTATTACTTTTTTAAAGACTTCCACTGAATGTTATTCAGGGAAAATACTGCAAATATTATATAACTGGCAGAGGGAGAGCAAATAAACAGCTATGTACCAAATAACTGCAAAATTCGAAAATATTCTTTGACTTCGGGCGTTTGAAGTAACATATCTCTTGCGAACGGCTTCGAGAAATATTCTGATTATTATCTGACGTGATCAACGCCACTTCAAAATTTATGGTATAATACAAGAAAATTATCATTTCGTCCCCATTCCCTACCGATTGCTGAAAGCAGTCTGATTGCTGAAAGCAGTCTAATATATTTCATTCGAATACCTGAAAGAATGATAGTGGGATAATAGCTTACTTCGTACGTACGAGCACGAAATTTAAAAATATCATCACAAACAGTAAAAGAATAAGATAATTATAGGATAACAGTTAAGATTTTCATGCAGTGTAACTTCAGAACGCCCTCAAAATAGGCAGGGCTACAAAACTAAGATGCTTATAGAACTTTACATGCAGGTGTCAGCGAGAGCAGACGAAAACTTTTGCGTTGGCTGAGGTAAGGTGGAGTCGGCAGTGAGGATACAGGTGTACGTCATCACACGGGTCGTTAACGACCCACGTGGGGCTCGCCGCCTGCCCCGCAGACACGCCTTCTGATTGTTCACGTGAACTGCCGTGACCTGAGCGAGAGGCGCTAACTACCGATTTCCACTGGACGAGGTCGTTTCTGTTGTGGTCTTCAGTCCAGAGGCTGGTCTGAAGCAGCTTTACACGATAATGTAATCTGTGCAAACTTCCACAATTCTGCGCCGCAACTGTAACATACATCCATTCGAACCTGTTTACTGTATTCCAGCCTTTGTCTCTCTCTGTTCCCCGTTACCAAACGGACAGTACTTGATGCCCCAGTGTACTCCTATCAATCAATCCCTTCATAAATTGCTTTTCTCCTTAATTTGATTCAGAAGCTTCCCTTTACTTATTCGAACTACCATCTAATCTTCCGCATTTTTCTGTAGCACTGCATTTCAAAAGTTTCTATCTTCTTCATGTCTAAACATTTTGCGATCACGTTTTACTTCCGTAAAAGGCTACATGAAGACAAACACATTTACATCTACATTTACATGGA
The DNA here is from genome assembly GCF_023864345.2 of Schistocerca serialis cubense. Classification (NCBI taxonomy): domain Eukaryota; kingdom Metazoa; phylum Arthropoda; class Insecta; order Orthoptera; family Acrididae; genus Schistocerca; species Schistocerca serialis. Next base: position 792,265,281 of record NC_064639.1, on the reverse strand, counting down.
TACTCTGCAAATCACATTTAATTGCTTGGCACAGGGTTCATCGAACCATCTTCACAATTCTCTATTATTACAATCTCGTATAGCGCGCGGAAAGAACGAACACCTATATCTTTCCGTACGATCTCTGATTTACCTTATTTTATCGTGGTGATCGTTTCTCCCTATGTAGGTCGGTGTCAACAAAATATTCGGAGGAGAAAGTTGGTGATTGGAATTTCGTGAGAAGATTCCGCCGCAACGAAAATCGCCTTTCTTTTAATGATGTCCAGCCCAAATACTGTATCATTTCTATGATACTCTCTCCCATATTTTGCGATAATACAAAACGTGCTGCCCTTCTTTGAACTTTTTCGATGTACTCCGTCAGTCCTATCTTGTAAGGATTCCACACCGCGCAGCAGTATTCTAAAAGCGGACGCACAAGCGTAGTGTAGGCAGTCTCCTTAGTAGATCTGTTACATTTTCTGAGTGTCCTGCCAATAAAACGCAGTCTTTGGTTGGCCTTCCACGCAACATTTTCCATGTGTTCCTTCCAATTTAAGTTGTTCGTAATTGTAATACCTAGGTATTTAGTTGAATTTACGGTCTTTAGATTAGACTGATTTATCGTGTAACCGAAGTTTAACGAATTTCTTTTAGCACTCATGTGGATGACTCACACTTTTCGTTATTTAGGGTCAACTGTCAATTTTCGCACCATTTCTAAATCTTTTTGCAATTTGTTTTGATAACTTTATTAGTCGGTAAACGACAGCGTCATCTGCAAACAACCTAAGACGGCTGCTCAGATTGTCTCCCAAATCGTTTATATAGATAAGGAATAGGAAAGGGCTCTGACACTATCTTGGGGAATGCCAGAAATCGCTTCTGTTTTACTCGACGACTTTCCATCAATTACTACGAACTGTGACCTCTCTGACAGGAAATGACAAATCCAGTCACATAACTGAGACGATATTCCATAAGCACGCAATTTCACTACGAGCCGCTTGTGTGGTACAGTGTCAAAAGCCATCCGGAAATCCAGAAATACGGAATCGATCTGAAATCCCTTGTCAATAGCGCTCAACACTTCATGTTAATAAAGAGCTAGTTGTGTTTTACAGGAACGATGTTTCCTAAACCCATGTCGACTGTGTGTCAATAGACACCATCAGAAAAGACTTTCTAACAATTAAATTTATATCTGGTAATAACAAATTTCTCTTTTTCAGAACTCCTCTTCTTGCTATTGGCAGCAAACATTTTATATCATCTCTATTACGGCAACCATCAGTCGTTTTACTAGCCAAGTAGCGAAACTGTCTACCACTTTTAGTATTTTAGTTCAGAATTTAATTCCCTCAGCGTCGCCTGGTGTAGTTCGACTACGTTGCTCCTCCTAGTTTTATTTTTGTTGATGTTCATCTTATAATGTCTTTTAAAGACACCAACCATTCTGCTTAACAGTTCTACTTAGTCCTTTGACTTCTTTCACAGAATTACGATGTCGTCAGCAAACATTAAAATTTTCATTTCTTCCCCATGAACTGTAATCCACATTCCAAATTTCTCCTTGGTTTCCTCAACACCTTACTCAATGTACAGATTAAATAACACAGAAGTGGGACAAAATGGCGGGCGCCGTGGTCCTCACTGCTTGTTGATTTCTCTGGGCTGAGTCCAGTTTACTCTACACTCTGCTTTCATTTCCGATAGCTGCTGGACTGAACCACAGGCTCTGAGTAAAGTGGAACACTGCCTAACGGCGTATGTGCGTCCTTTGGGGGCAAGGAGTTTGTATCGTACACACTGAAGTTTCTTGAATAGAGTACTTGAAGAAAAGAAAATTAGTGTCCAATCTTGACACCTGAGCATCTCCGTCCTCAAGTGGAAGACCTTTACTTTTAAGTAGCACTGTAGCGCATCTGCAGTCGCAAGACGATTTTTATAAGATTTTATTTTCAATTTCATTGTTTTTGAGAGAACTGATCTAGTAATATATGCTGAAGTTAATAGAACAGATTTGAAACTTTTTTCTATTTTAAAATATTTATGATGAAACAAATGTGTACAGATGTGACGGTTATCAGAGAAGGTACGTTGGTAACAACAACCTATTGAAAAGAAGGAAGAAAGATTAGGATTTAACGAAGTTGATGAAGTCATTAAATCAGAGCACAAGCAAAAATAAGATAAGGATGAGGAAAGAAACCAGCCATTTTCTTTTCAAAGTAATTATCCGGGTGTTTACCTTAATTGCTACTGGAAGACCTTGGAAAACCTAAATCAGAATGAGAAAAGTTGTATTTGAAACCGGCCGGAATTTGCAATAGCAGTACCTTGCACTATGTCGCACTGTAACGAGTTCACCCTTCACATCTGTTTTTCGGCATGCATTGATGGTATTCTGAGAATATGATAAGAAACGAACAGCATATGTGCCGGTGTCGTTTAGCATAGTGCATAGCTCGCGCAAAATAACTTGAACTCTGTGCAGAAACGCATCTTCGTCCTACATGCTGGACGAGTCAACCTCGTTGTTCCTTAGGGGAAATCGCCTTAGCTGACTGTCGCCTACCGACCTACGTACTTCGAGCATTCTCACTGCTATCTCTTTATAACATACCATGGCACAGAAGTCTCGGTGCACTGCAGGTCCACTGAAAGTTCTTCATAATTCGCACCATGTAATTACCAGAATGAAACATGCTCCTATCATACCACAAGAAAGGCGAATATGTCCTGGGCCCCGTTTGGGATACAAAAGAAGGGAACTTGCTTTTCGACTTATCTTGCTCCTTCAAACACATTGAAATCAAAACATCTTGACACATTGGCGCGTTTTTGCTTGTTAGTTTTAGTATCCGTGTCATGTAAAGTAAGTAAAGCAAGATTACACATAATGTCACTCCCCCAGGGAACAAATCCGCCCCCAGAAACTTTACTAGAAAACCTTTTTTCAGCTATTATACGTATGCTCTGCAGCCATATTGTAGTATACATGGTTTACTATGGCTGACGAATCTTCTGGATTTTGGGCACAGGATCAGGGACTTTAGCCTACAAATTGCAGAAGGCAGGTCTGCCAACACCTTGTAGCAAAGAAAACTCACTGGACTGTGGCAGTATGGTTTACTAGTAAAAAAGCACGGAAACATCAAGACGTTTTTGATTTAAATGCCTTTGAAGCTGTCAGATACGTCGAAAAGCTAGTTCCCTGCTTTTACAGTCTGGCTAGGACATATTCGCCTTTTTGTGCTATGATGGGATCGTTTTTCATTCTGGTTCACAGCTTTCACTCTACCATGATTCTGACGTTAGACCGCCATAGTTTGGCAGCCGATGTAGATTTTCGTTGCCTTGTGCGCGTATTGATCCGGTATAGATTTCTTTTATTCTCTTTCGAATCATGACAACGGCATCGTGGCAACAGATAGAGCTTCCACAAAACAATATGACGACCGTCAATTACATCTATTTATCTATCTCCTCACAAAACCGATTCGGATAATTCTGAAACAAGTAAGTGGCGCGCGTAAAATATTGCAAAAAAAGAGTTTTTTTGCTCTAGAATCCCAATAAACCTAGACTTTTGAAAGTGAGATTCCAGTTTTATCATACGAATGCATTTTTTATTTTTTTGAATTACTTTAAACCGTTTCCACGTATTGACTTCACGTAATAATGAATTGTACTTGCTGTGTTTAGCTCGACTTTAAACCATCGAATTTCGACAACGAATTAACATTATTGGATTTTTTTTTTTTTTTTACTTTATCCATTTATCTACCTTCATGCGAAGTTTGAAGCGATTCGTACAAGTCAAGGGATAGAAGTGGCGCGCTTCAATAGCCTCTCAGAAAAACGTATTTTTTTGCACGTAAAATATGAACGGTGGACATACAAATGGTGCCATTAGCTGGAAGTTGATTACAGCCCAGTTAACATCTTTAGCAAAAAGAAGTTAATCGGTTCGCACAGTTTACCTGGACGGCAGCTCCGGTTCGTAGTTTAAACCTTGCTTAGTGTGCTATTACATAGCTACAGCAAGAATGGCTATACAAATGACCGCTGGTCCGGCCTACGCCAAAACCGTTTCACTTCATGTCCCTAGCTCAAACAGGAACCGAGCACTAAGACCTCAACCCAAACCTCGATTATGAGCACGACCTTGTTAAACATATTTGTTACAAACGTGTTTGTTGCAATGCTATTAAATATATGCGTCGGAAGGGGAAATGAGGGACAAACATATCAAGAAAAGTGTGTTTGAGCGATAGCTTTCTCAAGCGCACAATCAAGAGAATAGGACTGGCGAAAAACATAGCTACAACTACTTCCAGAGGCTTCACTGCTTCGGGACAGACGTAGAACAACAAGAAAATTTCGTGTTTAGCTGATATTGACGAATGTGTTGTTAGGGAACTAACACATGTTTTCCACATGACAAATGTTCTTTACTTTATTTGTAAGTATGGCAGTAAGTGACATTGTCTGTTACGCCACATTTTTACCTTTCCGCACCTCATTCGGCAAACTGGGAATCAATACAGGATCACTTTGTTGTCCATCTGCCTGTTTGTTCCACTGTTAAAAACCATATTTCTCAGAGAGGGTAGACGTATTGAGTTGAAATTCGTGTCTTATAATAAGGTCTATGGTCTCTTGGCAGTGAAATAAATGTTAGCAAGCTTCTTAATCAATGCAATCAAACGATACGGCCATTTATGTCGCATATTTTGATACACGCAAACTCACTCATAAAAACCTATAGGATACTTTCTGCTGATTCAGGATTATGAAATTTGGCAGGGAGCAAGCTACCAGAGTAAAAGTAAAGGGAAAAAAATCCGAAAATTGTTAATTTGCTATAATGTAACACGAAAAAATATTTTTTTGTGATTTGTTATCTGACTCTCTGTCTGCCCGTCCGTCTGTTAAAGCGCCTTTTTCTGAGGAACGAGTAGACGTTTCACGTGGAAACTTTTGTCGCTTACTGAGGTGTGTGACGCCTTAGTGATGTAGGTCAATGCAATCAAAGGATACGGCCACTTATATCACACATTTTCATAGTCACAAACTCGCACATCACAACCTATAGGGTCCGCAGCTCGTCGTCTCGCGGTCGCACTCTCGCTTCCCGAGCACGGGGACCCGGGTTCGATTCCAGGCGGGGACAGGGATTTTCACCTGCCTCGAGATGACTGGGTGTTGTGCGTCTTTCATCATTCCTGACAGTGGCCAGTTTAAACTGAGCAAAGATTGGGAATTTGTACGGGCGCTGATAACCGCGCAGTTGAGCGCCCCACAAACCAAACATCATCATCATCATCATCATCATCATCAAAACCTACAGGGTACTTCCTGTTGACTTAGAATCATGAAGTTCGGTAAGAAGCAATGTTTTTACAGTACCAGTAAAAGGAAAAATCCGAAAATTGATAAACTGTAATTATATCACAAAAAAATATTTATTTTGTCATTTGTTATCCGAATTCAAAATTAAAATTCAGACTTCTCGAAAGCCTTGGAATTTCTGAGACTGATATCTCGCCAGCACCAATGTTGATAAGAGACTAAAATTGTCTTGATTCTCGATTCCCGGAATCGTTGAACTATCTGAATACATAATTAAGTTCGTACGCAAAAGTCACAGCGCGAATCCTACCCGCATCTCTTTTATGATAATGTCTTCTGGCAGCTGTAGTGCAATTGTATACATATATGTTTATATGTTTTATTGTGTGTGTGTGTGTGTGTGTGTGTGTGTGTGTGTGTGTGTGTAAATATGAATGAATGATCTGTGTGCAGTTAAATTGTAACGTGTTGTATAAAACTGTCTTTTCAGTAGATAACGGTTAATTATTTTTATCACAGATCTTCATGGAATCTTTTACACTGTAAAAATGTTAGCAAAGACTTACGACACCAAAAACTTGGCTGTGCTAATTAACTGATTATAATTATTTCCTTTTATTGAATTTACGTAACCGTGTAGATATGTTATTGCACACCAAAACAAAAGCAACGTATGACCATGATCTCTTTAGGTCTCAGGTCAGGGGTTTGTATGTACACTCCTGGAAATGGAAAAAAGAACACATTGACACAGGTGTGTCAGACCCACCATACTTGCTCCGGACACTGCGAGAGGGCTGTACAAGCAATGATCACATGCACGGCACAGCGGACACACTAGGAACCGCGGAGTTGGCCGTCAAATGGCGCTAGCTGCGCAGCATTTGTGCACCGCCGCCGTCAGTGTCAGCCAGTTTGCCGTGGCATACGGAGCTCCATCGCAGTCTTTAGCACTGGTAGCATGCCGCGACAGCATGGGCGTGAACCGTATGTGCAGTTGACGGACTTTGAGCGAGGGCATATAGTGGGCATGCGGGAGGCTGGGTGGACGTACCGCCGAATTGCTCAACACGTGGGGCGTGAGGTCTCCACAGTACATCGATGTTGTCGCCAGTGGTCGGCGGAAGGTGCACGTGCCCGTCGACCTGGGACCGGACCGCAGCGACGCACGGATGCACGCCAAGACCGTAGGATCCTACGCAGTGCCATAGGGGACCACACCGCCACTTCCCAGCAAATTAGGGACACTGTTGCTCCTGGGGTATCGGCGAGGACCATTCGCAACCGTCTCCATGAAGCTGGGCTACGGTCCCGCACACCGTTAGGCCGTCTTCCGCTCACGCCCCAACATCGTGCAGCCCGCCTCCAGTGGTGTCGCGACAGGCTTGAATGGAGGGACGAATGGAGACGTGTCGTCTTCAGCGATGAGAGTCGCTTCTGCCTTGGTGCCAGTGATGGTCGTATGCGTGTTTGGCGCCGTGCAGGTGAGCGCCACAATCAGGACTGCATACGACCGAGGCACACAGGGCCAACACCCGGCATCATGGTGTGGGGAGCGATCTCCTACACTGGCCGTACACCACTGGTGATCGTCGAGGGGACACTGAATAGTGCACGGTACATCCAAACCGTCATCGAACCCATCGTTCTACCATTCCTAGACCGGCAAGGGAACTTGCTGTTCCAACAGGACAATGCACGTCCGCATGTATCCCGTGCCACCCAACGTGCTCTAGAAGGTGTAAGTCAACTACCCTGGCCAGCAAGATCTCCGGATCTGTCCCCCATTGAGCATGTTTGGGACTGGATAAAGCGTCGTCTCACGCGGTCTGCACGTCCAGCACGAACGCTGGTCCAACTGAGGCGCCAGGTGGAAATGGCATGGCAAGCCGTTCCACAGGACTACATCCAGCATCTCTACGATCGTTTCCATGGGAGAATAGCAGCCTGCATTGCTGCGAAAGGTGGATATACACTGTACTAGTGCCGACATTGTGCATGCTCTGTTGCCTGTGTCTATGTGCCTGTGGTTCTGTCAGTGTGATCATGTGATGTATCTGACCCCAGGAATGTGTCAATAAAGTTTCCCCTTCCTGGGACAATGAATTCACGGTGTTCTTATTTCAATTTCCAGGAGTGTATATTCAGTTTTGTTTGGTTTGTTAATTTTAATTGCATGAAGCATATTTAGTTACAGCTTTCTCTTTAAGGGCACCTACGTGAAAATTAACGTACTCAATGTTTGTGGCCCAGTACGGCAACATTTAGCTCAGAAAATGAAAATAATGAGGGACTTGCTTCAGTACTTTCATAAATGTATAAGCTGAATTAGTTATCTTAATAATATTTGGGCTGGAAGGGCCGCGATTACCAAAAATAGTCGTACCGACCGTTACGGCGGAAAACAATAGGGTAAGATCGTAACTAACAAAACTTTTAATAAGTGCAGGAAATAACACAATTCTTCTACACATAAAAGATGGTTTCAACAGTAACAAATATCATTTTGTATTCTGGAAACGATTTAGATAAATTAACAGTTATTATACTTATTACAGACCTCTCAATATGGAACATAGGGAGAGTGCGTCCTGATCGCTCAGCGGTACTACTCGAAAAGGTAAAATGTCTTCTCTTTTATCAGACAAGTGAAAATTAACAGAGTATACACTGTCTTCTTTAGTCATTGTCTACACAGATAATACATCATGTTTATTGTCTTTGTCTTTTTCACTCGATGCATGTCACATGAGAAACTTTGAATTTATTCATATATTACAGAAAACTATTAAGTCTTTTTGTTTTTTTTTTTTCAAAGAAAAATATGCCAGGAGACGCCACACAGTGGATAACCAGACTTGGTTGATGACACCATGTCTTTCTTAGTGAGAAACTACAGACTGTCGAACATCTATATTTGTCGAATTATTGGTCAAATTGACATAATCTTTTACTGCGACCTTTTGCAGACTAGCTAGCTGTAGCCTTTATATTTGTGTACAGGCTTCAGTATCGAACCTCACTTTCCCTATCACACAGTGGCTGTTCACTACGGAGCCCCTACCACTACCGTAGTCCACTACCATAGTAGATCTTGTTTACCAGTTGTTGTATGGAACTATCCAGAAGGACGTGATGTTGACTGGTCGTACGCGATACGGCTCTCAACAAATCTCTATAATCATGTCACGAAGCTTAAGTATGGAACGTTTCAGTATATTTCTGAAACACACTGAATTATACATAGCTGTGCAGGGAAATATTACAAGGGGCGTTCAATAAATAATGCAACAATTTTTTTCTGGAAGCAGGTTGGTTTTATTCAAGTTTCCAGTACACCATATTATTTCCTACTCTTTTGGCTACAGAATCCTATTTTTCAACATAACCGTCGTTCAATGCGACGGTATTACGCCACCTTACTGAGTGGACCTGCATGCCCGCATTCTTCTACTCCACTGGTCGACGACGAACCAACGTCTTGCTGCATCAATAGTCTTTTCACCATCCACGTACTGCTTGCCATGGACTGCATCCTTTATTGGCCAAACAGATGGAAATCGGAAGGTGCGAGATCCAGGCTGTAGGGTGAATGAGGAAGAAGCGTGCAGTGAGGTTTTGTGAGCTCTTCTCGGGTGCCCAGACTTGCGTGAGAAGGAGAAGTTCCCATGCATTTTTATGGAGACGAACACGCTGAAACCGTTTCTTCAGTTTTCTGAGGGTAGCACGACACACTCCACATTTGATCGTTGAACCATTAGGGAGGACATGAAACAGAATACCCCTTCAGAGTTCCAGAAGATCATCGCCATGACTTTATCGGCTCAGGGTGCGGCATTTAACTCTTTCTTCGGAGGAAAGGTGGTGTGGCGCCACTCCATCGGTTGCCGTTTTGTTTCTGGTTCAGTGTGATAAACCAATGTTTCATCGTTTGTGACAATGTCCAACAAAAAATTGTCACGATCTGTCTCGTAAGGTGCAAGTTGCTCCGCACCGATAGTCCTCCGTTCCTGTTTACGGTCCTTTGTTGGGCGGCGAGGAAACCACAGAAGTTTGAGTACCCCAGCTGTTGGACGAGTGAGTTCAGTACTACCAATAGAGACGTCCATTTGAGCAGCGAGATGTTTGTTTGTGATCCGTCGACCGCGTCGAGTGAGAGTGTCCGCACGTTTCAACACTGCAGGAGTCACAGATGTGCGTGACCGGCTGCCACGCGGGAGGCAGGCAGGACAGGTTAGCGCGCACTTGTTGCCATGATGACAGACATCTTGCCTAACGAGTCACCGTGTTTTTGTTCACTGTTGGCCCCTGTAGACATTCTGCAAAAGTTTGTGAATATCTGTCATGCTCTGGTTATCCGCAAAAAAAAAAAAAAAAATAAATAAATAAATAAATAAATAAATAAAAATACTCAGTGACAGCTGTCTGCTGTCGTCTGCTTGGAACGCGTCTCCGTTAAAGGTGCCATTTCAAAGGCGTCGCCACGTATCGGAACTTCATGATACTACAGGGACTGAAGAGGGATTATTTCCACTATGTCCCACAAAAAATTCCGCGTTTTTCCAACCGAAATTGGCCGAGAAAAAAGTGTTGCTTTACATATTGTACACCCTTCCTGATTCCGTAGTAATTAGTTATTCTGGTGCACCGCATCAAGCATTTAGATTGTACATACCAATCACAGCATATAATGTTCCCCTATCCTCCATTCACTTACCTCACACTTCATCTATATGGTTGCCACTGTTGATGACTCGTTAGAAATTTCAGTTCTCGGCAGATACCACAAGGAGTTTTAGAGCCACATCGAAAAAAATAAAGATTAAAAAAAATTAAAAACACACGAGCGGCTATTTGTCATGAAAACCTACATCATCTCCGTCATTTGACCTGATGATATACATAACTTTATGTTGCATCCGTTGGCGGTTTCCCAGAATACATAATTATATAAGAACTAGCAACGAGTGTTCAAGGCTGCACGCTTCGTGGCATTTTCTTCTGAGGTCATCAGTCCCCTAGAACTTAGAACTACTACTACTAACTAACCTAAGGACATCACACACATCCATGCCCAAGGCAGGATTCGAATCTGCGACCGTAGCGGTCGCGCGGTTCCAGACTGTAGCGCCTAGAACCGGTCGGCCACACCGGCCGGCCTACCACCTTTGTGTCAAGCAATGTAATTGTACTTCTATTAAGAGAACCGAAGTGCATTGAAGGCTAGAAGTGAAAATATGTGACTCAGAAGAAGTCCGCTACGGACAAGCAAGTTTATCTCGGCAACCGCTTCGGTACAGCAATACCAAGTTCACCTCCGCTTCTCCTCTCTTCCTTCTGTACTATACAAACAGCCAAACAAGACATCTCGCTACGTCGCGCGTCTTCGTGCTTTGCTCTACCGGAGATGATAGTGCAGAGAACTAAAAGCAAATTACATAATACATCAAACGACGCAGAGAGCTTGAAGGTGTATGCCTGCTTGACTATTCATAGACCGCCAACCTGCTGTTGATAACAAACCACTCTCTGCCACTGTGAAGTCTTGCTTGCTCAACACTACGCAGAACGTCTACGCTAAATGCCACAGGCGTCTTGAATAGTACGCACTGAAGTGTAGTAAAAGGCGTGGAACAAAAGCGGGGGAAATGCTCTTTCGAGTAACATTGGTGCAGTGTCCTGACTTGTGTGAAGTTTGAGAAAAGAAGATAATATGCTCAGAATATTAGTTCTGTAAAGGTTGCTCGCTATTCCCAACACCGCTGCTATTGCATATCTTACCAGTTCCGTTCTGGTGAATTATCTGCCGCGTACTGTAAACTATCTGACAAAAGTCATGGGGCATCTCCTAATATCGAATCTGACCTTTTGCCCGGCGAAGTGCAACGGCTCGACGTGGCAAGGTCTCACAAATACTGAGCCACGCTGCCTCTATAGCCGTCAATAATTGCGAAACTGTTGCCGGTGAAGGACATCTGACCTCTCGATTATGTCCCATTAATGTTCCACGGGATTCATGTCGTGCGGTCTGGGTGGTCAAATCATTCGCTCGAACTGTCCAGAATGCTCTTCAAACTAATTACGAACAACTGTGGCCCAGAGACATGGCGTATTCTCATCTATAAAAATTCCATCGTTTTATGGGAACATGAAGTCCATGAATGGCTGCAAATGGTCTCCAAGTAGCCAAACTTTCCCATTTCCAGTCAATGATCTGTTAAGCTGGACCATTCCTTGTAAACACAGACCACACCATTATGGGCCGGCCGGTGTGGTTCAAATGGCTCTGAGCACTATGGGACTTAACATCTATGGTCATCAGTCCCCTAGAACTGAGAACTACTTAAACCTAACTAACCTAAGGACATCACACAACACCCAGTCATCACGAGGCAGAGAAAATCCCTGACCCCGCCGTGAATCGAACCCGGGCGCGGGAAGCGAGAACGCTGCCGCACGACCACGAGCTGCGGACTCCGGCCGGTGTGGCCGAGCGGTTCTAGGCGCTACAGTCTGGAACCGCGCGGCCGCTTCGGTCGCAGGTTCCAATCCTGCCTCGGGCATGGATGTGTGTGATGCCTTTAGGTTAGCTAGGTTTAAGTAGTTCTAAGTTCTAGGGGACTGATGACCTCAGAAGTTAAGTCCCATAGTGCTCAGAGCCGTTTGAACGCCATTATGGAACAACCATTAGCTCGCATAGTGCCGTGTTGATATCTTGGGTCCATGGTTTCGTGGGGTCTGCGCCACACTTGAACCCTACCATCAGCTCTTATCAGCTGAAATCGGGACGCGTCTGACCAAACCAAGGTTTCCTGTCGTCTTTAGTGCAACCGATATGGTCACGAGCCCGGGAGAAGCGCAGCAGGCGGCGTCGTGCTGTTAGCAAAGGCACTCCCATCGGTGGTCTTATGCCGTAGTCCATTAACGCCGAATTTCACAGCACTTTCCTAAAGGATATATTCGTCGCACATCCCACATTGATTTCTGCGGTCATTTCACGCAGTGCTGTTTGTCTGTTAGCATTGACAACCATTCGCAAACGCTGCTGCTCTTGGTCGTTACGTGAAGGTCGTCGGCCACAGCGTTGTTCGTCGTGAGGGATGATGTCTGAAATTTGGTATTCTCGGCACACTCTTGACACTGGGGATCACGGAATATTGAATCACCTAACTATTTCCGAAATGGAATGTCCCACGCCTGTAGCTCCAACTACCATTTCGCGTTCAAAATCTATTAATTCCCGTCGTGCGGCCATCATCACGTCGGAAACCTTTTCAAATGAAGCACGTGAGTACAAGTGACGCCTCCGCCAATGCACTACCCTACCGATACAACCGCCACCTGTATACATGCACATCGCTATCCCTTGAGTTTTGTCACCTCAGTGGAAGTCTTAATGCATGAAAACAATGTGTCTTCACCGAAATGTGTTATTAATAGCTAGCAACCTAAGCGTCGGCGTCACCGCTGGCTACAAAAAATTTGAATAGCAAACTGCAGCGGAATTTAATCTCACTACTGTTATTTGTTGTTGTCGTCGTTGTCTTGAGTCCGTAGGACCCCAAAGCTAGTGCACCCTGTGCAAGCATTTTCATCTCCCGCAAAACTACAGCAACCAGCATCCTTTATAGCCCAATTGCTGTGGTTGGGCGTTCGTCTCCCTCAAATCTTATGCTCCACTCTTCCCTCCATTACCAAAGTGAGGATACCTTGAAGCCTCAAGATGTGTCCCATAAATCGACCACTTCTTTTATTCAAGATAAGCCATCAATTTAGTTTCTTCCGAATTCGATAATGTGTCTCCTCATTAGTTATTCGATCTTCTCGTCTGATCTTCTGCATTCTTCTGCAGCAAGCTTCTATTCTCCCCTTTTCTTAAATGTTTCATTTCCTTGCAAGGTTACACACAAAGTATACATATTTAGAAAAGACTTTCTAAAATTAAATTTACCGTACATTAGATTTAATTTTTTTTTTTTTTTTCAGAAACGGTCTTGTTGGTATCGCCAATCTGCATTTTATATCTTATACAGTAGATCTGTGTGTCCTCGAGAGAAATGACGGCTGTAGTTTTGCCTTTACCTTCAACCGTTAGCAGTAGCAACTTAGCAAGACCATGGTGGGTAATGTTACAAGGTCATATCAGTCAGTCATCTAGAATGTTGCCACTGCAACTACTGAGAATTTTGCTGCCCCTCTTCAAGAAACATATGTTGGTCTTGCTTCTCCACTGACACCATTGTGATACGCTTGCGCTTACGATACAGATATTTGTGACGCTGAGGCATGCAAGTCACACCACCCCAACCAAGTTCACGATTCGTAGAGGGCTAATCTCAGGGGTATAAATTGTTGTTGGACAGCAGTAATAAGCTAGTCTTTGTCTTACATTACTTTCATTACGTAAACAATTTGCAACAGATACCTGTTCAGTGCCCAAAAAATTTTAATGAAGATAGCTATCCTAATTTTTATTTATTTATTTACTCTTCCCAATTACAGCCTACTGTCTGAGAAGCTAAAATACGGCATACACCTCACATTTTCATGAAAAATACGTAAATATATGTATTAATTATATAGTCCTCGTACTTAATTAAAAAGAAATATTAATACTACAAAAATATAAATACTGTAACTACTTCCTAGCAATACAAAATTACAATATAAACCTTTACTAGTTACCACATACTGATACTACTGTTAGTACTGCGTAATCTATTCTGTTTTTGTTCTTTTATTAGGTTTCATTGAAGCTGTAGATGGTTCTTTCCTCTACTGGATCCACCCCCATAGTGCCTCAGCGTGAGACATGAAAAGTGGTGCTGGTGGTGGAGCTGTGTAAGAACAGAGAATGTGGACATTACAGAGACGCTACTGGCGAACGCGATTCAGTCTCGCCATCGAGATGGGCGTCCGCAAATGGCGGAGCCGCATCTGGTTATGACGGATGCGCTGTTACGGTACACCTACTGTCGGCTACAACGACATCCTTAAATATAAAACTGTCTACGGCACACGAAATGTCAATCCCCTTTTTATTCCCTGCCTACGGGGATATATTCGTGTGTTCGAATCTTTATTTCATATACACTCCTGGAAATGGAAAAAAGAACACATTGACACCGGTGTGTCAGACCCACCATACTTGCTCCGGACACTGCGAGAGGGCTGTACAAGCAATGATCACACGCACGGCACAGCGGACACACCAGGAACCGCGGTGTTGGCCGTCGAATGGCGCTAGCTGCGCAGCATTTGTGCACTGCCGCCGTCAGTGTCAGCCAGTTTGCCGTGGCATACGGAGCTCCATCGCAGTCTTTAACACTGGTAGCATGCCGCGACAGCGTGGACGTGAACCGTATGTGCAGTTGACGGACTTTGAGAGAGGGCGTATAGTGGGCATGCGGGAGGCCGGGTGGACGTACCGCCGAATTGCTCAACACGTGGGGCGTGAGGTCTCCACAGTACATCGATGTTGTCGCCAGTGGTCGGCGGAAGGTGCACGTGCCCGTCGACCTGGGACCGGACCGCAGCGTCGCACGGATGCACGCCAAGACCGTAGGATCCTACGCAGTGCCGTAGGGGACCGCACCGCCAATTCCCAGCAAATTAGGGACACTGTTGCTCCTGGGGTATCGGCGAGGACCATTCGCAACCGTCTCCATGAAGCTGGGCTACGGGCCCGCACACCGTTAGGCCGTCTTCCGCTCACGCCCCAACATCGTGCAGCCCGCCTCCAGTGGTGTCGCGACAGGCGTGAATGGAGGGACGAATGGAGACGTGTCGTCTTCAGCGATGAGAGTCGCTTCTGCCTTGGTGCCAATGATGGTCGTATGCGTGTTTGGCGCCGTGCAGGTGAGCGCCACAATCAGGACTGCATACGACCGAGGCACACAGGGCCAACACCCGGCATCATGGTGTGGGGAGCGATCTCCTACACTGGCCATACACCACTGGTGATCGTCGAGGGGACACTGAATAGTGCACGGTACATCCAAACCGTCATCGAACCCATCGTTCTACCATTCCTAGACCGGCAAGGGAACTTGCTGTTCCAACAGGACAATGCACGTCCGCATGTATCCCGTGCCACCCAACGTGCTCTAGAAGGTGTAAGTCAACTACCCTGGCCAGCAAGATCTCCGGATCTGTCCCCCATTGAGCATGTTTGGGACTGGATGAAGCGTCGTCTCACGCGGTCTGCACGTCCAGCACGAACGCTGGTCCAGCTGAGGCGCCAGGTGGAAATGGCATGGCAAGCCGTTCCACAGGACTACATCCAGCATCTCTACGATCGTCTCCATGGGAGAATAGCAGCCTGCATTGCTGCGAAAGGTGGATATACACTGTACTAGTGCCGACATTGTGCATGCTCTGTTGCCTGTGTCTATGTGCCTGTGGTTCTGTCAGTGTGATCATGTGATGTATCTGACCCCAGGAATGTGTCAATAAAGTTTCCCCTTCCTGGGACAATGAATTCACGGTGTTCTTATTTCAATTTCCAGGAGTGTATGACACGACTCAAAGTCCTAGAAATCTATATGCTCTGGAGTCATGAGTAACTGAATTAGAGACATATGAAACAGAAGGAAAGAATATCAGGTTTTAACATTCCTTTCGAGAGAAGATCATCACACACAGATGACAATTTCCGAAAGTGAAGTAAGTTGGAAGTGTCCATTTCAAACTAACCATCCCAGCATTTGCCTTCAGCGATTTAGCAACACTCTCTTTCAAATTCTAAAGGTGGCAGGGATAGTATACAGGGAGCGAAAGGCTGGTTCAAATGGCTCTGAGCACTATGGGACTTAACTTCTGAGGACATCAGTTCCATAGAACTTAGAACTACTTAAACCTAACTAACCTAAGGACATCACACACATCTATGCCCGAGGCAGGATTCGAACTGCGACCATAGCGGTCGCGCGGTGCCAGACTGTAGAGCCCAGAACCGCTCGGCCACTCCGGCCGGCGAGCGAAAGGCTATTTGCAATTTGTACAGAAACCAGATAGCAGTTAAAAGAGTCGAGGGGCATGAAAGGGAAGCAGTGGTTGGGAAGGGATTGAGACAGGGCTGTAGCCTCTCCCCGATGTTATTCAATCTGTATATTGAGCAAGAAGTAAAGGAAACAAAAGAAAAATTCGGAGTAGGTATTAAAATACATGGAGAAGAAATAAAAACTTTGAGGTTCGCCGATGACATTGTAATTGTCAGAGACCGCAAAGGACTTGGAAGAGCAGTTGAACGGAATGGACAGTGTCTTGAAAGGAGGATATACGATGAACAACAACAAAAGCAAAACAAGGATAATGGAATGTAGTCGAATTAAGACGGGTGATGGTGAAGGAATTAGATTAGGAAATGAGACACTTAAAGTAGTAAAGCAGTTTTGCTATTTGGGGAGCAAAATAACTGATGATGGTTGAAGTAGAGAGGATATAATAGGTAGACTGGCAATGTCAAAGAAAGCGTTTCTGAAGAAGAGAAATTTGTTAACATCGAGTATAGATTTAAGTGTCAGGAAGTCGTTTCTGAAAGTATTTGTATGGAGTGTAGCCATGTATGGAAGTGAAACATGGACGATAAATAATTTGGACAAGAAGAGAATAGAAGCTTTCGAAATGTGGTGCTACAGAAGAATGCTTAAGATTAGATGGGTACATCACATAACTAATGAGGAGGTATTGAATAGAATTGGGGAGAAGAGGAGTTTGTGGCACAACTTGACTAGAAGAAGGGACCGGTTCGTAGGACCTGTTATGAGGTATCAAGGGATCACAAATTTAGCATTTGAGGGCAGCGTGGAGGGTAAAAATCGTAGAGGGAGACCAAGAGATGAATACACTTGGCAGATTCAGAAGGATGTAGGATGCAGTAGGTACTGGGAGATGAAGAAGCTTGCACAGGATAGAGTAGCATGAAAAGCTGTATCAAACCAGTCTCAGGACTGAAGAACACAACAAAAACAACATGGGAAACCCAGAACCGTATCTTCGAGAGGTGATATGAACCGTCGTCCACCCGAATGGAAGTCCAAAATCCCACCGCTGCGCCACCTCACACGGTAGGAAATATAGGTACCTCTAGCAGCACGTGGAGTCCCATTTTACCATGCTGGCGGAGGCGTGGACACCACGAGACACTGGTAGCCATGTGGAGACATCCTGAGCCGTGTCTGGTCACCCGCCACATATATCTCGGTCAGAGCTTTGACAAGGCGCGCACGTCCCCTTAGATAGCGTTCAAAAGACTTCTTCAGTCAGATAGTCAGATAAATGGAGATGGTGCAGAAGCACTCTCTAGTCTAGCAGACTATTCCTTCAAGGGAAGGAGCAATAATGGTCGCCGTGTTGGCAGTCCCTGCTGCTACAGCCGTCGTCGCACTGTCTTTGCGGGTACTTGTCTTGCTGTAAGCAACTCCGTCTCTTGAGTCAAGGTATGTTTCATGGCTGTACAATCTCGTACAGAGGAGCAAATAACATGTCCGTCGTCCTGAGCACTAGCCGCGCGGGGTGCTGACGTCCTGCATGGTGTTTAGTGCAGGCCTCCCGAACCCAATAACATAACAGTCATCGTATCCTGACCAAAGTTAGCAGCAGTACTGCAGAACGATATGCTGCAGACTCGATGTGCCACGAACCTTGTACTGCACAATTCCAACACCTACTGGTACGTGATTCTCCTTCTTACACGAGACATAACATGACCTCGTAACGTTAGACGTATGTAGACGACTTACTACTCGGCCACCTACAATTCGTCCAGCTGAACTCTTGCTGGCTGGTCCAGTAGCAGGCCCAGACGATGCAAAGGCGTGCAGCGCTTGCCCGGAAATTTATATGAAAGTGGTGACATTCGGTTGAATACCGTTGTTCTCTCATTTTGAATCATTACTGTACCCAATGCCCCGTAAACAAAACTAAACTAGTCAAAATATCCACGGGTATGCTGCCGGTCTATAGTGTCCAAAGGGCACAATATTTCGGCGATCAAACATGTCGCCATCATCAGGTGAACTGACGGACTGAGCTCCTGTGAACGTGCCGGCACGGAGATCCGTACGCTATGGCTGCTCAGAGGGAACTGGGTTCGGTCGCGGCGGCGGCCGATTTAAATACCCTCCGCCCGCGGCGCGCTCCCTCCGCCGTCCGCGCCCAGCGCCACGGTCGCGCGGTGGAACAGATTGCGACGGCGTCTGAGATGACGTCGGTGTGATGGCTCTGTCCGCCGTGGTCGTCACAACTACACGTCTGCTCGATTTACTCTTGATTAACCCGATCGCTGGTTCCCAAGCCTTGCTAAGATTATAGCCACAGTCACGGTTTATGAGATCGTCATTGGTGCGAATTTCGATGGCCTCTCTAACAACGCTGTCCCAGTATCTCGACGTCTGTACCAGAATCCTCGTGCGGTCATACTCCATGGCGTGATTTTCCGACAAACAATGTTCAGCGACCGCCAACTTGCTCGGATACATCAGTCGAGTGTGCCTCTGGTGTTCGCGGCATCGATCCTCGACGGTACGCATCGTCTGACCAATATACAACTTGCCACATTGACACGGAATCTGGTACACGCCGGCCTTCCTCAAACCGAGGTCATCTTTGGCGCTCCCCACCAGTGCACGAGTTTTATTTGGAGGACAAAACACAGTTCCGACCCGGTGTTTCTTCAGAATGCGGGCGATTTTTCCCGAGAGTGCGCCTGTGTATGGAATAAATGCAGTGCCTACCTCCTCCCTCGTGACTTCATCCATCTCAACAGGTTGTGCTGCAGTGGTTGGGCGGAGAGCACGTTGAATCTGCCACTCTGAGTACCCATTTTTTCGAAATACAGTTCTCAGATGTTCCAATTCCTGGGGTAGACTCTCTGCGTCAGAGATAGTGCGCGCCCTATGTACTAGAGTTTTAAGTACCCCATTCCTCTGTGAAGGGTGGTGGCAGCTGTCTGCATGCAAATACAGATCAGTGTGCGTAGCCTTCCGATACACCCCATGACCTAGGGTGCCGTCAGCCCTTCTCTTGACCAAGACGTCAAGGAAAGGTAATTTACCCTCCTTTTCAGTTTCCATAGTGAATTTGATGTTGGGGTGTATGGAGTTTAGATGTGTAAGGAAGTCAAGGAGTTTATCCATACCATGTGGCCAGATGACGAACGTGTCGTCAACGTAACGGAAAAAGCAAGTAGGTTTCCATACGGATGACGACAGGGCTTCCTCCTCGAAGTTCTCCATGTACAAATTCGCTACCACCGGTGAGAGTGGGCTACCCATGGCGACTCCCTCCGTTTGTTCGTAGTATTCTCCATTAAAAAGAAAATACGTGGAAGTCAAGACATGCCTAAAAAGTTCAGTGGTCTTCTCGTCAAACTTCTGACTAATCAATTCTAGTGACTCTCGCAAGGGTACCCTCGTAAACAAGGAAACGACGTCAAAACTCACAATGATATCTGACTCATCCAACCTGAAGCTATCAAGGCGTTTAACAAAATCCACGGAATTACGGATGTGATGAGGGCATTTACCCACATAAGGACTTAATATTCCCGTCAGGTATTTGGCCAACAAATATGTAGGTGCCCTGATGTTGATGACAATGGGGCGTAATGGTACCCCCTCTTTGTGAACCTTCGGGAGTCCATATAGTCTAGGCGGTACCGGACCTTGGGGTAACAATTTCTTAGCGTCACCCTCCGGTAAATCTGCGTCCTTGAGAAGCGCCCTCGTCTTGTTCTCCACCTTCTTTGTAGGGTCAACGCTGATCTTCCGGTAGGAATCGTCATTTAGCAGGCTCTGTATCTTATCAGTGTAGTCCTTATGGGAGACAACAACTGTGGCATTGCCTTTGTCAGCCGGTAAGACAACAATTTCAGAGCGCTCCCTCAGATCACGAATGGCCGCCCTCTCTTTACTGCTGATATTTGACTTCATCGGCTTGGATTTCGTCAACGCACGACAAGTTTCACGACGTATTTCCTCGGCTGATTCTGGCGGAAGTCGAGCTGCAACCTGTTCAACAGCACTAACAATTTCTGCAACCGGAGTGAACTTGGGGGTGGGAGCGAAGTTGAGACCTTTCTGCAAAACCGAGACCGCATCATCACTCAACACCATGCCACTCAAATTGATGACAGTCTTGCACGGAACCTGCAGGGATGGTTTGTCAAGGAGACGTGAGAACTTAGCTGTTTGACGTCCCGTAGCCTTCTTATGGGCGGAATCAGCTGACACCCAGGTGACACCATCAATCCAATCCCAGGAACAAGAAGTGAACTTACTAGCCAGTTGCAAATGTAGTTTGAGTAATTCCTGTGAGATAAACTCAAGGCTCCGGCGGGTGAACTGCACTCTCTCACGTACCAATGCGAGGCTGGCTCGTTTCTTGATTCTCTTAGCTGCTGCAGAATCGATGTGATGCATAACCTTAGCAAAATTTGGAACAACGTTCTCGGAACGACATCTCTTTGGAAAGGCAAGAGTACTTAGCAAACGACATCTACGGTGGCGCAACTTTTCAAATTTCTTCATGCTGCGATACATCTCCTCCCCGTAAAGGTGTATGATGTGATTCTTGAGTTTCTCCCGGCGTATTTGATAGTCAAAATATCCACGGGTATGCTGCCGGTCTATAGTGTCCAAGGGGCACAATATTTCGACGATCAAACATGTCGCCATCACCAGGTGAACTGACGGACTGAGCTCCTGTGAACGTGCCGGCACGGAGATCCGTACGCTATGGCTGCTCAGAGGGAACTGGGTTCGGTCGCGGCGGCGGCCGATTTAAATACCCTCCGCCCGCGGCGCGCTCCCTCCGCCGTCCGCGCCCAGCGCCACGGTCGCGCGGTGGAACAGATTGCGACGGCGTCTGAGATGACGTCGGTGTGATGGCTCTGTCCGCCATGGTCGTCACAACTATACGTCTGCTCGATTTACTCTTGATTAACCCGATCGCTGGTTCCCAAGCCTTGCTAAGATTATAGCCACAGTCACGGTTTATGAGATCGTCATTGGTGCGAATTTCGATGGCCTCTCTAACAACGCTGTCCCAGTATCTCGACGTCTGTACCAGAATCCTCGTGCGGTCATACTCCATGGCGTGATTTTCCGACAAACAATGTTCAGCGACCGCCGACTTGCTCGGATACATCAGTCGAGTGTGCCTCTGGTGTTCGCGGCATCGATCCTCGACGGTACGCATCGTCTGACCAATATACAACTTGCCACATTGACACGGAATCTGGTACACGCCGGCCTTCCTCAAACCGAGGTCATCTTTGGCGCTCCCCACCAGTGCACGAGTTTTATTTGGAGGACATAACACAGTTCCGACCCGGTGTTTCTTCAGAATGCGGGCGATTTTTCCCGAGAGTGCGCCTGTGTGGAATAAATGCAGTGCCTACCTCCTCCCTCGTGACTTCATCCATCTCAACAGGTTGTGCTGCAGTGGTTGGGCGGAGAGCACGTTGAATCTGCCACTCTGAGTACCCATTTTTTCGAAATACAGTTCTCAGATGTTCCAATTCCTGGGGTAGACTCTCTGCGTCAGAGATAGTGCGCGCCCTATGTACTAGAGTTTTAAGTACCCCATTCCTCTGTGAAGGGTGGTGGCAGCTGTCTGCATGCAAATACAGATCAGTGTGCGTAGCCTTCCGATACACCCCATGACCTAGGGTGCCGTCAGCCCTTCTCTTGACCAAGACGTCAAGGAAAGGTAATTTACCCTCCGTTTCAGTTTCCATAGTGAATTTGATGTTGGGGTGTATGGAGTTTAGATGTGTAAGGAAGTCAAGGAGTTTATCCATACCATGTGGCCAGATGACGAACGTGTCGTCAACGTAACGGAAAAAGCAAGTAGGTTTCCATACGGATGACGACAGGGCTTCCTCCTCGAAGTTCTCCATGTACAAATTCGCTACCACCGGTGAGAGTGGGCTACCCATGGCGACTCCCTCCGTTTGTTCGTAGTATTCTCCATTAAAAAGAAAATACGTGGAAGTCAAGACATGCCTAAAAAGTTCAGTGGTCTTCTCGTCAAACTTCTGACTAATCAATTCTAGTGACTCTCGCAGGGGTACCCTCGTAAACAAGGAAACGACGTCAAAACTCACAATGATATCTGACTCATCCAACCTGAAGCTATCAAGGCGTTTAACAAAATCCACGGAATTACGGATGTGATGAGGGCATTTACCCACATAAGGACTTAATATTCCCGTCAGGTATTTGGCCAACAAATATGTAGGTGCCCTGATGGCTACGGGACGTCAAACAGCTAAGTTCTCACGTCTCCTTGACAAACCATCCCTGCAGGTTCCGTGCAAGACTGTCATCAATTTGAGTGGCATGGTGTTGAGTGATGATGCGGTCTCAGTTTTGCAGAAAGGTCTCAACTTCGCTCCCACCCCCAAGTTCACTCCGGTTGCAGAAATTGTTAGTGCTGTTGAACAGGTTGCAGCTCGACTTCCGCCAGAATCAGCCGAGGAAATACGTCGTGAAACTTGTCGTGCGTTGACGAAATCCAAGCCGATGAAGTCAAATATCAGCAGTAAAGAGAGGGCGGCCATTCGTGATCTGAGGGAGCGCTCTGAAATTGTTGTCTTACCGGCTGACAAAGGCAATTCCACAGTTGTTGTCTCCCATAAGGACTACACTGATAAGATACAGAGCCTGCTAAATGACGATTCCTACCGGAAGATCAGCGTTGACCCTACAAAGAAGGTGGAGAACAAGACGAGGGCGCTTCTCAAGGACGCAGATTTACCGGAGGGTGACGCTAAGAAATTGTTACCCCAAGGTCCGGTACCGCCTAGACTATATGGACTCCCGAAGGTTCACAAAGAGGGGGTACCATTACGCCCCATTGTCAGCAACATCAGGGCACCTACATATTTGTTGGCCAAATACCTGACGGGAATATTAAGTCCTTATGTGGGTAAATGCCCTCATCACATCCGTAATTCCGTGGATTTTGTTAAACGCCTTGATAGCTTCAGGTTGGATGAGTCAGATATCATGGTGAGTTTTGACGTCGTTTCCTTGTTTACAAGGGTACCCCTGCGAGAGTCACTAGAATTGATTAGTCAGAAGTTTGACGAGAAGACCACTGAACTTTTTAGGCATGTCTTGACTTCCACGTATTTTCTTTTTAATGGAGAATACTACGAACAAACGGAGGAAGTCGCCATGGGTAGCCCACTCTCACCGGTGGTAGCGAATTTGTACATGGAGAACTTCGAGGAGGAAGCCCTGTCGTCATCCGTATGGAAACCTACTTGCTTTTTCCGTTACGTTGACGACACGTTCGTCATCTGGCCACATGGTATGGATAAACTCCTTGACTTCCTTACACATCTAAACTCCATACACCCCAACATCAAATTCACTATGGAAACTGAAACGGAGGGTAAATTACCTTTCCTTGACGTCTTGGTCAAGAGAAAGGCTGACGGCACCCTAGGTCATGGGGTGTATCGGAAGGCTACGCACACTGATCTGTATTTGCATGCAGACAGCTGCCACCACCCTTCACAGAGGAATGGGGTACTTAAAACTCTAGTACATAGGGCGCGCACTATCTCTGACGCAGAGAGTCTACCCCAGGAATTGGAACATCTGAGAACTGTATTTCGAAAAAATGGGTACTCAGAGTGGCAGATTCAACGTGCTCTCCGCCCAACCACTGCAGCACAACCTGTTGAGATGGATGAAGTCACGAGGGAGGAGGTAGGCACTGCATTTATTCCACACAGGCGCACTCTCGGGAAAAATCGCCCGCATTCTGAAG
Organism: Schistocerca serialis cubense; assembly: GCF_023864345.2. Classification (NCBI taxonomy): domain Eukaryota; kingdom Metazoa; phylum Arthropoda; class Insecta; order Orthoptera; family Acrididae; genus Schistocerca; species Schistocerca serialis. The sequence goes on along the minus strand of NC_064639.1, from coordinate 792,241,155 downwards.
AAATACCGGGTCGGAACTGTGTTTTGTCCTCCAAATAAAACTCGTGCACTGGTGGGGAGCGCCAAAGATGACCTCGGTTTGAGGAAGGCCGGCGTGTACCAGATTCCGTGTCAATGTGGCAAGTTGTATATTGGTCAGACGATGCGTACCGTCGAGGATCGATGCCGCGAACACCAGAGGCACACTCGACTGATGTATCCGAGCAAGTCGGCGGTCGCTGAACATTGTTTGTCGGAAAATCACGCCATGGAGTATGACCGCACGAGGATTCTGGTACAGACGTCGAGATACTGGGACAGCGTTGTTAGAGAGGCCATCGAAATTCGCACCAATGACGACCTCATAAACCGTGACTGTGGCTATAATCTTAGCAAGGCTTGGGAACCAGCGATCGGGTTAATCAAGAGTAAATCGAGCAGACGTATAGTTGTGACGACCACGGCGGACAGAGCCATCACACCGACGTCATCTCAGACGCCGTCGCAATCTGTTCCACCGCGCGACCGTGGCGCTGGGCGCGGACGGCGGAGGGAGCGCGCCGCGGGCGGAGGGTATTTAAATCGGCCGCCGCCGCGACCGAACCCAGTTCCCTCTGAGCAGCCATAGCGTACGGATCTCCGTGCCGGCACGTTCACAGGAGCTCAGTCCGTCAGTTCACCTGATGATGGCGACATGTTTGATCGCCGAAATATTGTGCCCCTTGGACACTATAGACCGGCAGCATACCCGTGGATATTTTGACTATCAAATACGCCGGGAGAAACTCAAGAATCACAAAACTAAACTACTTCTACGCCAGACAAGTCATCAGGCTGTAGATACATTGATCATTATAAAAATAGCTGCGCCCGGAAGAACAAGTAAGATTGCGATCACTGTTGGTAACTAAATAGGCAGATGGCACCATACATACGAAGTGATTACACTTTCAATTTTGAAGAACCATCTCTTATTGCACAACACGGGCACAAAAATGTACGTTTTACTGTGGTATTGGGCACCCACGGCTGCGAATACAACCATCCAGACATTGTGGCATCGAGCGTTACAAGTCTCGGATGTGATACTCCAATCCATACCTCTTGCATCTGAGTGCGCAGTTGCAGCAGATTGGTGAGTGGAGGTGGAATCCTGAATCCTGATGACACCCTCCATGACTCCTCCACACATTCTCAATTGGGGCGAGACCGGTTGATGTGGCTGCTCGTAGTAGAGTACCTGCCGCTGCAAGGCACGCTCAGGAGGTAGCACCGGTAACAGGACGAGCATTGTTTTGTTGAAACTGGGAATCGGTGTGGCGTTCACGAACGGCAGAACCACCGTTTACAGGACCTCCACCACATACTGTGGAGCTGTCATAGAGCCCGTTAGTAACACTGACGATGATGCGCACAACAGGATATCGCTTCCATCACACCATGTTTCCGGGATGTGTGATGAGAGACCACAAATGCTCTTTGTGGCGCTCTCCACTGCGCCTCGAGATACAGACATGGTGGTTGTCGCCTCCAAGGCAGAAGCAGGACCCGTCACTAAAGATGACCCGCCGCCAGTCAGCAGGCAGCAACGTCCTTCTTTGCCGACACCAGGCTAGTTGGGCGCGATGCTGTGGAGTGAGGGGAAGGGGGGGGGGGGAGCGACTGGCAGGCGTCTTAACAGTCGGTATGCAACGTGTCCTGCGTCATGCAAACACCTGTCAATGGTCCTAGCACTTACAGGATGTTGCAGAGAAGGCTGGACAGTCCACTCAATGGCCCCTGTCGATGCTGTTGCATCTGTTCACGCGTGGCGGACAATTCATCGGTCCTCCCTCCCTGTGGTGAGTGTCGAACGTGCAGATCCCAAATGTCGTGCACGAGTGGCTTCCTGTACTTTCTGCCGCCTAGAACAGAGAATGGTGGTGTCCGTAGGACCATTGTGGTGTGCAGTAAGATTACAGGACCACCCAGCCTCAGGCAGCGCCTCTCGAACCCGTTAGCTGAGCAATCTGCTGTCTAACGTGTCGCCTGGGCATATTGCACGTTCAGGTGACGCTCTAGTGACGCTACTGGCTGTGGTACTGGCAGGCACGGCCTCACAGCCTTTTTTCGTTATTGTGTCTTGTTGGTGTCTGCAGGACCGTCGCTCATGCCACTTGTTGTGAACAGTTGGCTATTTTGGATTTTAATTCTTTATTGTTCAACGAAGATTGATTTGTACGGACAGGCTTCCTTGGGCCTCAAGCCCCTTTAGCCGACCTACCATGATGATATAACTGTAAATTGAAGTACAGATTAGCGGACTGCTTCTTCTGCTCTAAGAGACACAGGGGAACTTCGTATTGGTCACCAGGCCTAGGACGAGCCACTCCAAAGTCCCTCAGTTGTAGTAAGGTGTCCTGGAATTGGTTGATTTTGGCATCAACTTTTGTGGCCTTTTTCCTAGAGGCATTTTTCAGGGTGTTCATTTGGATAGCAGTGTGGGAATCGTGAATACGTTCCCAAGTGCTAGCACGGAGAATCCATCATAGGACCTTGTTTCGAACCACGTGAAGGAGATCCAGTTGAATATTTGACTCAGTTCTCCATGCTGCACTGCCGTATAGGAGGGCCGGTAGTACAGTGGCCTTATATAAGCAAAGAATCGTATCCTACCTGAGTTCGTCGCTAACGAGAAAAAGGTCAGTGCTTCGGCCATCTGAAGATATTTTCTTTTCTTTCCTGTTTGCGCGCGCGCGCGCTCGTGTGTGTGCGTGTGTGTGTGTGTGTGTGTGTGTGTGTGTGTGTGTGTGTGTGTAAGAACAGCCCTTTAGGTGTCCACGCCAGCCTACATTCTAGTACTTGCACGGAACCCATTCTCGGTCTCTTCACGCAAAAACAGATCGTCTTTGTCTTGTAGGCGTTCAGGGCAACTCTTTTAAAACGACACCAGAGGACGACCCTGTCCATCTATCGTTGCAGGAGGTTGACAAATGCTGATGGACACTTGTGAAGAGCGCCGTGTCGTAGACTGCGCCAAGTGGATGTTGCCTGCTCCAGGGAGATCGTTTGTAAATGCAATGAAAAGTGTCTGTGAGAGAAACGACCCTGGCGGCGGCAAGTGTCTTCAGACTGGATTGCTGTCCTTCGACTGTGACCATAATTCAACAATCCAGTAACAGTATTCAATGAGATGAATGTAACATTCGAAGATGAATATTTATGTTGCCAGTATGTGGACCGATCTCACATTCCATACTCTGTCACGTGCATTGTCCCAGTCCAAGAAGGCTGCGGCGGTGGCACATGGGACGTTAAAGTGTCTGGTGACGTGATCTACCACCATGAGGACCTGCTATCCTGCCATCAGTTTCCGCTGGAATTCAAACTGCTCAAAGCGAACAGTACCTTCCTCCGCTGGCACGGCCGTTTGGATCCCTCATGTATCGTTAGATGGGGGTAACGTCGCGACCCTATCCACAACCACCGAGTGCACGGTTTACTGTGCAAAAGTAATGATGGGCATAGGCTAATGGTGCACTGTCTGAGTGCAAATACTTTTATGACACTTCTTAATGCTACCCGTGCGAAACTGGGGGGGGGGGGGGGGGGGGGGTCGCTGGTTCTCTTTTATTTCCGTTTCTTCGTTGACATCTGCTGAACACTGCGGCTGTGGGGTAGCGCCGCTTAGCCATTTGTTATCAAAAGAGGGCTCCACTGTAACTATAGGCGCCCCGGTGGTCCCAGTCTCCTACGGTGGACTGGAAAGCCGAGCGGTGACCTCTCTAGTTGTCAGGATGCTAGGAAATGACTGTGGAAGCGTCAGAAACGCCAAAGAAACATTATAAATTCATGACACCTTTATTCCTGCCGAGTACAATGCGGCCCGCTTAACACAGGCTGGCTGAGCTTGGAGATATCAACGACCTTCCCCGAGTCCTCGTTGACTCGTAGCGATGACACCAGCTCCGGGCCGCACCAGTCTTACTAGCGCATCGCCGCGTGCTGTGACGTAGCGTGGAATGCCCTTACTTCGGCCGCGCGTGGCTGGTGGCGCCCGGTTGGTCAGCCGGATTGCCGGCGGACAGCGGCTGCTGCGTGTAGGAGGCTCCGGGTTGGAGTCCCGGCGCTGTCGGCACGACCCGTCTTCTTCCCTGCTCCTCCTGGTGGCTCGTCCGCGGTGGACGGGCGGAACGGGCTGCAGTCCCCCAGCGTCGTCGGCTCACCGGTTGTGACGGAGGATGCACAGGGCCTAGGCCCCGCACCATCTCGACGACAGCTCACTGATGAGGTCAGCATTGGCGGCGATCGAGTCTGCCGCGATGTCTGCTAATCCTGGGTTGATGTTTGACAGCGGCAGCAGAGAGGACCAGAGCTGTTACCGTCCCCTCACGTCTGCTGCTGGATGGGCCGCCCTTACTGAAACATCTCCTTAATAAAGATTAACATCTCGATCACCGAGCTGAGCGCTACGCAGCGACCCAGTACACATCTAACTGCAAGTCTAACTGCGAGTGCGTTGTTGCTATCAAAGCAGGCGTATTTAAAGGAAGCATGAGCGACGTCCTGACATCATGCTCGTTTGTAATGAACGCATTCGATCCACTTATACTGCTGACTTATCTGTCGTACTCGCCCCTTAGGTGTTCTTGTGGCAGAGTTACGACAGACTCACAAGAAGTTGTGAAATGCTGTACAGCTGACGCTATACCAATGTCTTGCACTCTACGAAAGTCTCCGTCTAACACAAACCCGTGTGCTAAGCAATTCTCTCTCGCCTGTTGTGTGTAACCAGGCCATTGCCTTTGCATGACGACACATTCCGATATATGTGCAATCCTCTTACCTCTTGGCTAACCTACTGCCTCTGGCTCTCGGCATAGGCAACGAAACTTTGACAATATTCCACGTTTCCAACTCTGTACTACTCCGCGACATTACAGAACTCTGCCAAGGATGGAGCGCCGCAGACATTGGCGGTATAAGGCATTTCTGCTTCGAGCGACCACGCTGCCGAACGGTGCGAGACGCGCCTCGCAGACGGGTCTGCTACCTGCCTCTAGCTGCCCGCCCGCCCACGGCACGTCGGCGAGTGGCCCGGCGGGTCAAGCCGACCAGGGCGGGGGGCGCACACGGCCGCCTGTTGCACAACGCGGGCCACCCGTGTCCCGCCGAATAAGGCCGGCTGCGCGCGGCGGGAGAAGCCGCCCGGTACCAGACCAGGCGCCGCCGGGAGACCGGCCGACACCCGTACTCTGTGAGTACAGGCGAGCGGCCACGGTGCTCCGACAGGTTCTCAACACTAAACATTGCCGGGAAATGAAGAAGTTGGACCGGGAAAAGACGAGCATTGCCTTTCAAGATTTCTCCGCAAACTACGCCTGTACTACCTGTCTAGGGAAGGACTAGTACGTGTTTCGAAGAGGTGTATGCTTCACTGATAACGAACAGCAGTAAGATACGGAATTCCTCTTAGTATGTTTATTTTTTTAAAACTTATCTTACATTGGTGTTATTTACGCTACCCTGCACATGCACACCGATAAGCCAAAGCTTTATGAACACTGCCTAATGTGGGATTCAATACCGCCTGATGACGTTACGTGCAAGTGGCTCCACACTATGAGCCAGAGTCCTGAAAATTTTCCAGATGCTCCAGTATGGCCCAAAATGGGTATAACGGAGCTTCTAACTCTTCTGATAACCATTTTTACATCAGAATGGAGAAATTCAAAATGGCGGATCCTATATGGCAAAAAGAATCCGGAAAAAATTAATAAAGGGGACAAAAAATATTGTAGGTGAACATTTATAATTTTAATGGTAAACCAGGCGAACGGTCTACCCGACGGGAGGCCCTAGCCACACGACATTTCCATTTCCAATGGTAAACTTTATTACAAAACTGTCTCTATTACTGTCTTTATTACAGAAAATACACATATACCGGGTGATCAAAAAGTCAGTATAAATTTGAAAACTTAATGAACCACGGAATAATGTAGATAGAGAGGTACAAATTGACACAGGTACTTGGAATGACATGGGGTTTTATTAGAACCAAAAAAAAAATACAAGAGTTCAAAAACGTCCGACAGATGGAGCTTCATCTGATCAGAATAGCAATAATTAGCATAACAAAGTAAGACAAAGCTTTACAGGAAGTGCTCAATATGTCCGCCATCATTCCTCAACAATAGGAGTAATGTTGTGAACAACTCTGTAAAGCATGTCCGGAGTTATGGTGAGGCATTGGCGTCGGATGTTGTCTTTCAGCATCCCTAGAGATGTCGGTCGATCACGATACACTAGCGACTTCAGGTAACTCCAAAGCCAATAATCGCACGAACTGAGGTCTGGGGACCTGGGAGGACAAGTATGACGAATGTGGCGGCTGAGCACGCGATCATCACCAAACGACGCGTGCAAGAGATCTTTCACGTCTTTAGCAATATGGGGTGGAGCGCCATCCTAATAAAAACCCATGTCATTCCAAGCATGTGTGTCAATTTTTACCTCTCTATCTACATTATTCCGTGGTTCATTAAGTTTTCAAATTTATACTGACTTTTTGATCACCCGGTATATTAGTAACAAAAATCGAAAGTTTTGTAAGTATTTTCACTCTTTTTCCTCTTGTGCTTCCAATTCTTCATCTTCATTTCCTTCTTCAACTTATTCCTGACTGGCATTTGTATCCTCTTCATCATACTCAGCATATGATTCCTCGTAATCTTCTGCTACAGGTACCAAGAGGGCAACAGCTTCCGACAGCAAAGTTTTCACTTTCCTTGGAAATGGTTTCCGCAAAGAAGATATAGAAGGATCCGTTGTTGGCAGAAGCCTTCGGAATACATCCTCCATGTTTATCAGGCGAGAAGACTTTCGGGCAAAGCTTCGGCGATATTGCCTTATGAACTTGTTTGTTGATTCTTGTGCATCTTCCAACGGCTGAACGACTAGTAAAATTGTAGCAAATATGATTTTATTTTGTAATAACTTATTAGCGATGTTACAAAAATAACAACTGTATGATTATGTACACATACATGTTTTATTCGTATTTTGGTACAATTTTCAGTTTGATTTTCTCCGGGTCAGTAATGGCATTTTGCAACAGTCGCTTAAAATGTGGCTCAGGCCCGGAGTTGTGGCTAGTAGCTGGCTTTTAAGGCTGATTCGCGAAGATAGTAGTACATACTTAAGGACAGGACGAAATAGATGGTGGAACGTCGTGAAATCTAAAACTCATCTCTTTTTTCCGGTTATGAAACGTCCCCTTTAAACAATTTATATATGAGACTGTGCTTATACTGACACACAATATTTTTAGCGCAACGCAATCTGACTATCAAAGATCCCTGCAAAAGAATGGGCCTGACTAACATTAAACTATACCTTTCACAAATCACTTACCTCACAAAAATCTTCGCTGCTCAAGCTACTGCAATACAGCGAGCGCCACTACTGCCAGCTAAATAAAAGATTCAAACTATGGAAGGCACTAACTACTGATAGGGATAGTTAGCAAATGAAAGATATTAATAGAGAACAAACAATGTATTTACCTTAATATCATCACAAGTCATAATATATATATCAGTTCATGACAAATTACAAATCTCCGCCATCTCTCTCCCCACATCCACCACTGCTGGCGGCTCACCTCCAACTGCGCAACGCTACGCGTTGTTCACAGCCAGCTGCCTAACACTACAATGGCGAGTATTACAACAATGCAAAGCAGACACAGACTGCCCACAGCACAGCCAGTGATTAAAATATTGAGCGCTACGTAATGTTGCCAATAAGAAAACATAAACAGCCTACTTACATAGAGAAAACATAAACAGCCTACTTACATAGAGAAAACATAAACAGCCTACTTACATAGCCCCCATGCTCCCCACAAAAAATTTTACAAATTTTTTTTTTGGGCAGTGGCCAATAATGATTTGATAAAATTTTTCATAATTACAATAACAAAGAAATCAAATGCACACACTTATTGATACAATGTTGGTCAAAAGCTAAAATTGTCTCACAGTCCATAAAGACAGTCCTAATCGTACATAACAGGAGAATAGCAGTGTTTTTCTCAAAGTCTGAGCAGTAAAAGAAAATGCACACGGAAGTAGTGGATTTCCATGGAGTCTTGAAGAAGCAGTGTTGTCCTCCCAACGGAAAGACAGTGCTGACTCTTGACATGCATACAGGTAATGGGCCACAACAGAGCAAACCCACAGCAGAGTCAGTCGTAGTTTGGAAGAATATTGGTAGGTAGGTCATCACAGAACAGACCCACTGTAGTCCTGGTAGAGATTACGGTATTGGTGGGCCACCAGAGGTGCAGACCCACTGCAGTCCTTGTAGAAATAATGGTATTGGTAGGTCATCATAGATGCAGACCCACTGTAGTCCTTGTAGAGATAATGGTATTGGTGGGCCACCAGAGGTGCAGACCCACTGTAGTCCTGGTATAGACGGCCAGCAGCCATCCGTTGCGACTGTGCAGGTGCACAATCACCATCGAAGATTCTTGCAGAGAATATAGCAAGTCCATAAACCACCACTTGTGCACTCAGAAAGTTTTTCTTTTAATTGTCCTTAGAACCAGCAATGCTGTTATCCAGTCCCTTGCTGAATTACCAACACACGTGCAAACACTATCAGTCCCTACTTCTCACATATTGTCCATATACTATGACCAACAGAAACGTGTGCAGTGAAATGTAACTAACAAGTTAATAATATCATGAACTGGTGACAATTACAATTTTATAACATAAGAATACAATAACAAAGGTACAAAATACATCATTAAAAACATAACAATATAGATAACATTTGTAGTACAGGCTTTACAAAAGAATAGAAATAGACATATACATCAGTGTTACAGGAATTATGACATGAGTACATACATAGAAGATCAGAATAACTTGCGAAACATCAACTTCACACATGAGCATTTAAACAGAATGAATAATGTCTAATATCTTTACAAAGTAAATAACATATTATTAATGCCAATTATATTTGAGGATACCAGTATTCCTCATCATAGTGAATGTAGCTTAATATTAAAAGAAAAAAAAATTCTATGAAACTACACAGAGACAGGAAGAAAACAAATACACAAGGGTACACAAACACGTACTGGGATAACACCAATAGGAAAGGACAGGGTTCGTTTTCAGTGTAACATTTGGTACTGCAGTCCAACCCAAAACTTCATATATCTTTCCTTTTATTTCATCCGTTGTTTCCACCAAAAAAATTCTATCTAAGCATGCTTTCTGTATTTAAATGTTCACACATTTCGTACCTCAACATTTATTTCCAAGAAAATCCTACCTAAACCTGTTTTCTCAATGCATTTCTTCCAATTCATCGCAACTCATTCTCTTAGAGGCTACCCCCTCTTAAGCTAACTTAAATCTACTGAGCTCAGATGCTAAACTAAGGGACGAGGCAATGCAGCATCACATAACAAATCAACACAAACAGCAATGCAAAAAAATGCAAATTGGCAAAGCTAGCAGCATAAATGAGCAAAAGTCAAATTCAATAACACTATGCCTGGCAAACAGCAGCAACTTATACCTAAACACGACATAGCGCAAGCAGAAAAAATATTACACTAAAATGGCCATGTCTAATACCTATGTCACATCTTAACATTAGAGTGATGCATCACAAAAACTTACGCTAGTAGATAAGTTACCAAATCGTAAAAAAATTATTTATGCAATTCCTGTGAAGGGAAATTTCTTTTTGTGCTCCCTCATTTGTTTTGGATGGATCATAAAATTATTTACTGGATCTGTAGGCATAAAATATTTATATTAGTACATATATTAAATTTTATTTTAACCATTGCTGCAGTGCAGCTGGAAACTTGATATTAAACAAAATATGTAAATAAATACATAAAGCAAGCCATATGGCATTTTTCTTAACTAGCAAGACAATAGCTGTGAAATGTTTCTCATCGTTTCATTAGGCATTTCAGTAAATATCATAAATTACGAGCTCCACAGTATGCTTTCAACAAGGAGATGTCAGTAGCGCGTACAATGGCCTTCCCTTTCTTTTTTTTCTACCTGTGCCGCTGAAAAGGGCTCGCAATAATGGCTTTTTCTCCAGGCGTCTGACACAGCTGGGTGAGCGCGACGCATTACGTGCAGGTGGTCACTTAACTTTCTTACGGAAATATTTACCGCTAAAGTGACAGTCTGATATAAAAATATTTCACAGGTCAAGAATTTGCGTTACAAATCTGTAGAAACAAAATGCTATTGATATAACAGTGTCCAAAAAAATTTTCGTCTGCATTGTAATACATTCACGCATATACACACACATTTCATAACTCTTAAAGTACGTTTCTTGGTTTCCAACATCCTTTTCATAAATCAGAGTCCCTAACCACTATTCATTATTCCTTACCTTATTATACATATACATATTCGTCGACACTTCTTCAATATTTCATCCTGAGAAACATGTAGCATAATCAAATTCCTCATATACGGTATCATCATCTTATTGATCATAAACATACCTCAACAGCATAATACACATCGTCGTCGTAATAATAACATCATAACACCTCAGTCAAATCTCAAAAACGTCGTAGCTTTCTGCAATAATATCAAAACCTAAAAAAATTCTCTGCTCATGTCAAAAGTGTCAGCTGCCTCAAACGTACTTTAAAAATCATGATCTCATACCAAATACATCATTCAAAGCTCTCATAGTATCACAATGGTTCCGAAAAATATGAACAGTTTACAAAGTACAGACAAAATACAATTTCATAAGTGTGAAGTTATCCAACTGTGTAATTGCGTAAACATGTGTCACAGATGTAGCAAAAATAAATGTTTGTCTCTCTCAGTTAAATAATCAGATAGCTGTGTAATTTGTGTGTTAGAGAAATATGGTACCGATGTGTAAAGTTGTATAAGCAAATACCATATCAGCTAGGGTTCCTTGTGGTTGCCACACACATGGTACACAAAGTAAGCGTGTACCCCCCTGAGGATTAATGTAATTATACCCTCAGGTGTTACAGATTACAGGAATAGAATGAAATATATCACGGAAAACTTTCTTTGTAATTCAAAAATCTTGAAAAATAAATGGCTTAAGTACAAAATCTCTCAAATGCGTGTCCTGTAGCGCTAAATGTGCGTCTTGCTGTAAGATAATTCTGTGGACGTGTCGTACTTATCGTCCTCCGAAAGCCAAGTTCTGCAGAAGTCAATGTACTTACCTCATGATAAACAAAAGTGAAATGCTTTATGTATAGATATCTTAGTTATTACGCTTATTGCCGTGATGAAGAAAGTACTGTGCTGTAACGTATTGTTGTGCTACGGAAAAGACAATCTCATTGTTGCTGTACCACAAAAGTTACTGCTAAAACATGTTTTACTTTCCAGAAGAATTCAGAAAAACTGTGCAGATATAAAACAGATACACTGCAAAAGCAACATTGTAAATTGTCACTCATTAGTAGCGTCGTGATAAAACCGTGTAGCTGTCACATAAACTAACCTCTGTGTCATCTGGTATCTCTCAGAAAGCACATTAATTCAGAATGTATTTTCAAATAAACCAAAATGTTGCATTAAAATCTCATTAGCAGTACTGGTAAATGTTCTAAGTATGTGAGCCTTATAGTCGTTACGTAATTGTGCAACAAACAAGCAAGAATGTACACACACAATAACACTGTGACGTCTGTTCACTATAACAATGCATTCGTCATTTCTGTTTAAATAAGTTCTCTTGGTTCTTGATTGGATATTGTACTTCAAACATTGTTGTATGTTAACAGTTTCTTAAGCATACTAGTAACGTGAAGTGAAACGTTTTATGGCAAAGACAAAGTTAAAAGGCAGATTAGCTGTCAATAAATGGTTTTACATGAGAAATGTGGTGTAAACCTTTACTCTTCCTAGTACGCAGAGTTTCAACTTCAACGCAATTATCATGTGGTATGCGTCGGATTCTGTAAGGTCCATTGTAAACTAGAAAGAATTTGTGACTCAAGTGTTTCTTCTTATGTGACAATGAATGAGCTTTAATGAGAACTTTCTGACCAATATACAATTTCTTTGCATTTGCTTTACCGTGTAGTTTTCTCCTTTTGTCTGCTGCAGATTTTATATTTTTAAGAGCCAAATCAATTATGTCTTTGTGTCGAAGTTTACGTGTATTCGGGAAAGGTACAAGCTCTCTGATTCTGTTCGGTGGTTCTTCATTCTTCAGTACAAGAGTAGGTGGTAAAGCAGTGGAGTCGTGAGGCATTTCATTCAGCACGTTTTGAAATAAGTGTAAATATCTGTCCCAATGCTGATGCTTTCTGTGACAATAAAGTCTGCAAAGCTTATTGATTTCTTTCATAATCCGTTCAGACGGGTTGCAATGTGGTGAGTACAATGAAATAAAAACAGGTTTGATTTTATGGTTGCGAAGCATGCGTGACCAAACAGCAGATCTGAATTGCGGTCCGTTATCTGAAATGACTTTACTAACGTGTCCAACTTCACGTAAGAAATTTTTAACAAAGGCGTTGGATACAGACCGTCCAGTGGCTTTACGTAACGGAGTGAAAGAAACAAATTTTGAAGTAAGTTCAACAGCGACTAGAACGTACGAAAATCCATTGGATGTTCTGACAAGCGGTCCCAAGAGATCAACAGCAACAAATTCTTTTAATTTAGCAGGAATAATAGGAAACAACGGAGCACGATGTGAGACAGTAGATGGTTTCGCCTTTTGACAAAGTTTACAAATAGACAAGACTCTTCGAATTCGCTTTTCCATATTGTTAAAATAACAAGTCGTTCGAAGAATATGATAACATTTTCGTGGGCCAAAATGTGCGTAGCTGAAATGAATGTACCAAATGAGCTTATTAACAAAATCGTCTGGAATGCAAAGTACCCATAGCTTGTCATCAACAGTGCAGCGTTTGAAGAGTATGTTGTTTCTAACCAGGTAATGATGCCGAATCTGTGTGTGTGTCTTTTCATGCCATTTGCTCTTGATGTCTTTCCAAATCGGATCTTTATCTTGTTCATGAGCAATGTCCTTTAAAGCTGTGGTGATGAAGTTTTCAAAGGCGACTTTCTGAATGTAAAGAATACTGAAATTTTTCTCGAGGTTGCCTTCTGTGGTACTTTTCTCAAGCCCAGCCGGTGCGCGTGACAGTGCGTCCGCAACAATGTTCTCCTTGCCGGGAATGTAGACTATTGTGAAGCGGAATTCTTGCAGAAACAATGCCCAACGTTTTAACCTGTCATGATTTAATTTTGAAGACATAAGAAATTGTAATGCACGATGATCACTGTATACTTTTACGTGCTTACCAGAAAGAAAGAAACGGAATTTGTTAAATGCCCAAACGATAGCTAAAGCTTCTAATTCAGTAACGGAATAATTTTTTTCAGATTTTGTTAGCACTCGGCTAGCAAAAGTAATGGTTTTCTGAACGGTAGTGTCATTTTCTATGGCTTCTTGAAATAAATGGGCACCAAGACCGACTTTAGAAGAATCCGTGCTAAGGCAGAAATCTTGTGACAGATCTGGATGTGCTAGTATTGGTGCGTTAAGTAGCGATTCTTTCAAAGAATTGAATTCCAACTGTGCTTGTTCGTCCCAGTTCCAAATAGTATTTTTTCCAGTGAGAGAACAAAGTTTTGGTGTAACTAGAATTTGCATATTCAGAAAACGACGGTAAAAATTTACGAGACCTAGAAAACTGCGGACTTGTCTTTTTGTGGATGGAACTGGAATGGCTCTGATTGCTTCTAACTTTTCAGGATCCGGCTGAATGCCTTCAGAAGAAATAATATGTCCCAAAAACCTCACCTTTGACCTACCGAATTCAGACTTTTCCAAGTTAACTGTAATTCCAGATTCTGCAAAAATACGTAACAGACTGTTGAGGATGCGATTATGTTGTTCCCATGAAGCTTCCGCTATTAGAATATCGTCCACATATAAGGTGATGTGACGTTTTAAGAACTCAGGTAATATGGAATTTAGCCCGCGAATAAATGCTGCTGAAGAAATGTTCAAACCAAAGGGAAGTTTCCGAAACTGATAACAAACGCCGAAACAAAGGAAAGCTGTGTATTTTCTGCATTCTGGATGAAGTTCGATCTGATAAAAGCTGGATCTGAGATCAATGGAAGACAACACTTTTACACCATTAAAATTTTGAAGAAGTTCTTCCATCGTCTGCGGCCTGTCTGTTTCAGGAATAATGATAGTATTGATTTGTCTCGAATCTAAGACAAGTCTGATCGATCCATTTTTCTTTTCAACAACATGTAATGGATTGTTGTATGAGCTTACTGCAGGCTCAATAATGCCCTCGTCAAGCATAGATTGTATTTCTGTTCTAACACGGTCCCTATAATGTTCTGGAATTACATATGGTCTAACACAAAATTTAGTGTGCTCACGAACACGAAATTGGTATTGAAATCCCTTGATTGTTCCTGTTTTATGAGTAAAAACTGTGGAATGTGCTTGTAAAATCTCAAAAAGGTCCTGCCTATCAGTGTCATTACAATTCTCAATTGTTTGAATTTTATTCTGAATTAACTTATTAATGTCAAATGCGCCGTCGATATCATCCCTGTCAGTACTTGCAGAGTGATTGTTAGTGTCTAGTTCCGTAGAAAAGTCCGAACTGTTGTCTAACAGAAGGTAAAGCCGATTAATTTCCTCGTCATGGTTTGAGAGCCAGTCTTCAAATTTCAAAGCTATTGACTTACCTTCTTTCTCTAAACCTATTTCAGCATCGTGAAAGTTTAAGATTGCTTTGTATTCATTCAAAAAGTCTACTCCCAATATAATTTCCGTCGACAATAATGGAACAATGAGAAAGTTCATAGAGAAGCTGTGGCTTTGACAAAAGAATTCTAAATTGGTTTGTTGGCGTACATCTACACTTTTTCCAAAGATTGCACCTTGTACTTTAATCTTACGTAACGGAAGTGTGGGGCAATCGTTCGATTTGTTGCATTTGCTAAAGGCTGTTTCACTGATTACTGAAATGGGACTGCCAGAGTCAAGTACTGCCGTAAATTTTACGTCATTTACTGTAATGTGAATCACAGGATATGCAATGTTGTTATGTTTTACGTCGTGTTCTTGGAGTAAGATGTCCCTAATGTCTTCCATTTTTACGTAATTACTAGCTACGGCAGCTGCGTCGTTAGTTTCATACGTGCGTTTTGTGGCTGCCTGCGGTATGAGTCATTGCCTATTGTCTCTTTGTTGGCGCGCGTCGTTATTGGGATTTGGAGACCTAACTTCTACAAATTCACCGTGACGAGAGGGCCCTGCCCTGTTTAAATCCCGCCAGTTCTGATGCAATTCAGGTCTGTCGTTACGATCATATCGTCTGTCGTCATGTCGGTAGATGCCATAGTTTCTTTCTTGTCGGTCACGTGGTGGAGAATTTCTCCCTGAATCGAAACTGCGCGCTGGACCGTTGCGTCTAAAGTTATTCTGTCTCCCCTGATAATATTTATTTTGGTTCCCATATTGTCTGTTTCTCTGATTGTCTCTGTGATAGTCATTACCACGGAGAGGTGATCTTTCCCTGTAGTTATTACTACTCTGCCAACGGTTGTCATACGGGTGGTGTCTATTTTGGTCACGATTTGTGTTGTGAGAATAGCCTTGTCGTGTCCAGTTATTACTTCTTTCATCGCGGATTTGCGACGGATGTGACCTGTAATTGTTGTGTTCCTGGTTTCGCGTTCCGCGATTGTCAGTGTCAATTTCTAATTCTTGTAACAGTCCCTGAAAAGCTTCAATGTCGTCTTTGCAACGTCCTGCTAAAATAATATGTCGTAAATGTTTAGGCATTTTGATTAAGCAAATGCGGATGAGTTCTGAGGGGCTGTATGGGTTTGACAGGTATTGATTCTTGTGCAACATGTCTTCAAAATATTTCACAAGACTGGAAAATTCAGATTGTTCGAAGTGTTTCATCATTATGATGTTATGTTTTACACGGTCTTGTGTAGCTTGAGACCAATATGCTGAGAGGAAGGCATGGTAAAATTCTCCTTCACTGTGGCAATCGTGAATGACCGATCGCATTCTTACAGCTGGTTCATTCTCTAAATAGCCACACATGAATTCTAATCTGTGTTCTAACGACCAGTTGGGAGGAAAACAATGAGAGAATTGATGGAGCCATGCTTGTGGATGAATGTCGTTGCCAGAATTCTTAAATGTTTTGAATTTACGTGTAGTAATGAACAGCTTATAGTCAAAATCATCATGTCGGCAAGTCGCATGTCGGTCATTGTTACGTCGTTTCGGCGGTTCCATCTCAAAATTCGGCGTACCTTGCCAACTTCTTTCACAATTTCCGAAGTGCCCTGTGTTGTTATTTTGTGTCTGTTCCGTATTTGTATGTCCCTCTTCCCGTATTGGGGCGCGAGTGTCCTCTGAAATACGTAATTCTTGTACTACTTGTGCCAACTGATCTTGCACTTCGCGGATTTCTCTTTTGTACTGTGTATTGATTTGATTTTGATTTTGTTTGAATTTTCTAATTTGTTCATACTCTTCAGTGTCCATGAAGGCTACAGGTGTTGTGTCATTCAGATCATCATCTACCTTTGTAGATAAGTTAGTGAATTGATCCGAAAGTTCGGCTACTTTATCCGATAGTGAAATCATTTCCTCTCTATGTTTTTCTGAACCAAGTTTCAGAGTGTCCATTTGTGTTGCAATCGTGTCTACTGTGACCTTTAAGTTTTCCTGAGTTTTTGCAAGTTGCATAACCGTATCGGTAGATGCAACTGAGTCAAATTTTGCTTGCAAGGTCTCATGATTTTCATGAACAATAGTTTGCAGTTCTTTTATGGCTGCTTCGTGATTCTGTAGTGCATTTTCCTGACGCGAAAAAATAGGTTGGAAATGCTCACAAATTTGTGTTTTTACGTCATTACAGACTTTTTGACATTTCGATTCAATGTGATGTAACTCAGCAGTTAAATCCTCACGTGTTCGTTCAAGAGTTTGCTCCAATGAGTCTAACTTTTTAAGATTTTGTTCCATTGTGTCTAACTTTTCAAGCTTTTGTCCCATTTGTTGCATTAATTGTAATAACAATGCACTGGTGTCTGAAACATGTTCCTCAGTGCTTTTCGGCAGTGAATTTACACCGGAAACATTCACATTTTGACAAGCAGAAAATGTGTCTTGACTTATTTGAGAAAACGGTGAGGATCCAAAACCTGAATCTACAGTATTTGCGAGATCGTGTCGTGTCATTTCGGCTTCCTGAGGCGAGCTATTGCCGACCGATCGATCGATAATGCTTCCCTCTTCACTAATTGTTTCACTGTCCACGCCATTGTTTGACGCCCGCTCCATTTCCCTGTGCACAGTTACCAAATTACTACTTTGAACATTAGTAAATTCATTACTCGGTGGCGCTAACACACTACTTTCATTTTCACTGTCATTTCTCAGTTTACTTTGGAGCCTAGTATTACGTTTTTCACACGCCATTATTGTCACAGTATTTCACACGACAACACAGAAAAACACAATTTGAAGAGCAAAAATAAGAGAACACATTAACATAACACTGAAAATAATATCTAGTTAATTACAGCTGCGAAATACTTGGTGCAAATCTATATGCATGCCACAACTGTTTTACTGTACAACAATGAAAGACTGCAACTACAAAGGAGATTTTCTCTACAATTACGCGCTAGCAATAAACAAAATCTACACTAATTACACAAACTACAAGAAAAAATCAGAAGATTCCAGTGAGGTATCCTAGGCTAAGGGTCGACATATGAAACGTCCCCTTTAAACAATTTATATATGAGACTGTGCTTATACTGACACACAATATTTTTAGCGCAACGCAATCTGACTATCAAAGATCCCTGCAAAAGAATGGGCCTGACTAACATTAAACTATACCTTTCACAAATCACTTACCTCACAAAAATCTTCGCTGCTCAAGCTACTGCAATACAGCGAGCGCCACTACTGCCAGCTAAATAAAAGATTCAAACTATGGAAGGCACTAACTACTGATAGGGATAGTTAGCAAATGAAAGATATTAATAGAGAACAAACAATGTATTTACCTTAATATCATCACAAGTCATAATATATATATCAGTTCATGACAAATTACAAATCTCCGCCATCTCTCTCCCCACATCCACCACTGCTGGCGGCTCACCTCCAACTGCGCAACGCTACGCGTTGTTCACAGCCAGCTGCCTAACACTACAATGGCGAGTAATACAACAATGCAAAGCAGACACAGACTGCCCACAGCACAGCCAGTGATTAAAATATTGAGCGCTACGTAATGTTGCCAATAAGAAAACATAAACAGCCTACTTACATAGAGAAAACATAAACAGCCTACTTACATAGAGAAAACATAAACAGCCTACTTACACGGTAAGATGTTAATTAACAAAAATAAACTGTTAATTAAGGATCAAATAATGAAATAAGCGGTCGCAATTAAGTACATACCGTCTGGAACAACCTCCACCTAAAAAAATTCGGTCTGATTTCGCCGAACGGCACAGTACCTTTCCAGCCCAGCTAGTGATTGCTGCATTAGTCCTGAAATTCAACCTTCGGAAGAAATAGCTGGCCGCTTCTAAGACCTGGATTCATTAGTCCGAAGATTAATCTTGCAAACCAATTAAACGAAACTTTTTACCTCCGAAATCTTCATTTTTCATTTATAATCACTTTTCCAGAATTCTGGCCTACTGTGCGCCGTAAGGAAAGAACACTGCCTGGAAAACAAAATGCAACACCCTCAAGAACAAGATCGTTTTATTGCCGAGTGAGGTGACACGTAGTTCGTAATTGTAGCGTTATATGATAACAATTCAGACCAAGCGAAACACTCATGTCATAGTAAAGGGTGCCGAAACAGTCGCAGCAAGACATGTCTGCGAACACTTCAGGCCTGTATTGTCACACGCAAACGATCATAAAGATGCTGAATGGCATCCTGCAGTAGACTGTTCCAACCATTTTGTGCCCATTGTTCCAATTCGGCAATAGTTCAAATTGCTCAGAGCACTATGTGACTTAACATCTGAGGTCATCAGTCCCCTAGAAATTAGAACTGCTTAAAACTAACCAACCTAAGGACATCACACACATCCATGCTCGAGGCAGGATTCGGACCTGCAACCTCAGCGGTCACGCGGTTTCAGACTGAAGCGCCTAGAACCGCTCGGCCACTGCAGCCGGCTCGGCATTAGTTGCTGAAGTTCATGGGGAACGATTAAGTTTCCGCTTCATTATGTCTCATGGGTTCAACTGACGAGAAATCTGGTTATATCGGTACCTACGGCAGTTTTTGTGCGGCACGAAAAGCATGTTGCTTCCCTGTAGCTGTTCATGGACGTATATTGTCCCACCGAAAAAGCACATCACCTTCCTGTCGAAGAAATGGCTGTAGCACGGGAAAGCAGTCTGTTTAATATAGCGGGCACTTGTTACTTTACACTGCAAACGTTGCAGCGAGTTGCATCTAAAGGTCCCCAACACATGTGGGACCTGTGTATCGTGGACGAATGCACTCCAGAACAGACCACTCAGCAGGTTTACACCGTACACGTGTAAGTCTATCACTCGCGTACATACTAAAACTACTCTCACCACAGAAGACAACTGTGGTGTCACCGCCAGACACTTGCTAGGTGGTAGCTTTAAATCGGCCGCGGTCCATTAGTACATGTCGGACCCGCGTGTCGCCACTTTCAGTGATAGCAGACCGAGCGCCAGCACACGGCAGGTCTAGGGAGACGTACTAGCACTCGCCCCAGTTGTACGGACGACGTAGCTAGCGATGCACACTGACGAAGCCTCGCTCAAGTGCAGAGCAGATAGTTAGAATAGCCTTCAGCTAAGTCAATGGCTACGACCTAGCAAGGCGCCATTAGTAACATTGCATGTATCTATGGAATCTCACTTATATCGTCAATAGCGATGTACCAAGGATGGATTAAAGTTAAGTATTCCAGAAGCTACGTACTTTTCTTTATAGCATTCATTACGTATCCTGTTACAGACCTATCTCTTGCCTACGTGAGCTAAACGCGTGCCTTCCGGCTACTTCCGTGGCGTGGCTGTCTTGCTACGCCACAACAACAACAGAGCGCCTGGCCACTCCCCAATCAACTCCCTCGTGACACCACAGCAGCCTTGCTTGGCGGTGTCGCGGTGTTAGAGTGGCCAGAGGATAACATGATCCTCATCCTGCTGCGAGGAGACGGTTCCCAGTGGTCCTTGGTGGCACAGCCAGCCGCAGTGACCGAGAGGTTCTAGGCGCTTCAGTCCGGAACCGCGCTGCTGCTACGGTAGCAGGTTCGAATCCTGCCTCGGGCATCGATATGGGTGACTTCCTTAGGTTAGTTAGGTTTAAGTAGTTCTAAGTCTAGGGGACTGATGACCTCAGATGTTAAGTTCAAAATGCGTATGAAATCTTATGGGATTTAACTGCTAAGGTCATCAGTCCCTAAGCTTACACATTACTTAACCTAAATTATCCATAGGACAAACACACACCCATTCCCGAGTGAGGACTCGAACCTCTGCCGGGACAGATGTTACGTCCCATAGTGCTTGGAGCCATTTTAACCACTTTGAACCAAGTGCCATATGTACCGGTATTTCTACGAGAGTGAGTCAAACGAAAATCTTAAATTTGTAATAACAAATCGAAATTTTGCGCCGTTATCCTGTGAGTTGGTAAGCGTGCTACAAACAGCGTGCAGACTGGCCTGTAGGTGGTAGCATAGTGCAGATGCACACATACCGTCGCAGTATCAGTATAAAGATGGTCGCCCCACTTGCGACTTGCACCAGGGAAGAACAGCGTTCTGTTATTCGATTTTTGCGTAGTGAAGGTGTGAAACCTACTGAAATTCACCGACAAATGAACGTTCAGTACGGTGATGCATGTTCGTCAAGCAGCAAGTCTACGAATGGAGTAGGAAGTTCGCACATGGAGTGACTTCAGTGGAAGATACTCCTCGTCCAGGTCAGGCACAACGAGTTGTGACTCCACATAACATTGCAGCAGTTGAAGCCATAGTGAAGGAAAACCGTCGAGTGACACTGAATGACACTGCAGCATGTTTACTGATTAGTCATGGGTCAGCACACCACATTGTGTATGATGTGCTCCAGTTTCAAAAAGTGTCTGCAAGATGGGTGCCACGGCAACTGACTCCTGAAATGAGAGAACGACGTGTTGATGCTTGTGAAGAACTTCTTCGGCGCTTTGAACGAGAAGGTGATGACTTTCTTGCAAGAATCGTTACTGGGGCGAAACCTGGGTCCACTTCCACCGACCGGAAACGAAGAGAGCGAGCAAGGAATGGCGCCATTCCTCATCACAAAAACCAAAGAAGTTTCGAACAGAACCATCAGCAGGGAAGGTTATGCTGAATCTCTTTTGGGACGAAGGAGGCGTCATTTTGGAGCATTACATGCCTAGAGGGACCACTGTCGCCAGTGCATCATACACATATCTCCTAAAAAATCATCTGGGGCCTGCAGCCAAATCAAAGCGACGTGGATTGCTGTCAGCAGGTGTCCTTTTGCAATATGACAATGCAAGGCCCCACACTATCCGTAAAACAGTTGCAACAATCACAGACCTGCATTTTGAGTATCTTCCTCATCCACTATACTCACCAGACATTGCCCCAAGTGATTTCCATACGTTTGGATCACTCAAAGACGCAATGGGAGGAAAGAAGTTCCGTTCTGACGAAGAGGTACGCCACGCGGTGCATAAGTGGTTGCGCGGACTACCGAAAGACTTTTTTTCTACAGGAATTTATGCACTTTGTAAGCGCTTGAGGACTTGCATTGAGCGTGGGAGAGATTATGTTGAAAAGTGATACAGCTTTGTACCACTTCTGCACAATAAATAATATTTAAAAAATATTTAAGGTTTTCGTTTGACTCACCCTCGTATCTTGGATGATGTTCAGTCAGTGCTCGCACAGTGCGTCGATCTTGAAATGCGTCTGTAATACGCGGACGTCCAGAACTTGGTCTATGGGTGAGGGAATGTTTCAGAGACCACTGCTGAAACTAGCGGCACACCAGTAACACACTGTACCCAACATGGACAGCAATCCGTCGATACAACCGTCTACCTTCTCACAGGCTCACAATGCTATCTAATTCAGGTAGCTGAAACTGTTCGACAGTTCGTTTTACCATAGACTCAATGTTGCAAATACTGTTCACATATAAACTTAGCAAAGTTACTACCCGTAAAGTCAATACAGAGGGTACAGATGCAGGCCTCCTGAGCGCCATCTGATCCCCGATGACCGTGACAAATGAATCACTAACACAACAACTTCACAGTATGGTCGTACCACACCGTGTCGCCACTGAACACACTCCTTGAGGGTGCTGCATCTTTTTTCCAGCATTGTATATTAAACAGAGCAGGGACGAACAGGCAACGAAGAAGATTACAAGCTCAACTTACTTTAACGTCTCAGTGATCTCATAGCAAAAGAATCAAAATTAACTCCAGACAACTGCTATACAAGTCTGCAAGAAAAGCCCTAACTGAAACCAGATATTACATCTCTCTGGGCAGTACATCTCATAGAGCCCAAAGGTCGTGTATTAGAGAGTGACTATGGGTAGACAACTCTCATTTCATAATCACATCCAACACCCATGGCTCAAGCAGCGAGGTTCCTACTCATACTACAGTGGGATTATACGAGGCTACTGATCAATCAAAAATATTGTATGTTAGCGCTTCCTGGGGTCTGTGCAGGGGCACACATAGGAGAAAAATTCAGGTCGTGCAGAGAAAGTATCTTAGGTGGATCATGAGAGAATGCAAATGCTCCAGAATAATATATTTACAAGTGAAGTCCACCACCTACCAGACCACCTTAGAAACATATCTAGGCAAGTCTAGGACGTCAGAGTCATCAGTCTTGCTTTCTGGCTCAGGTGTGAATTCCCTCGCTTGCTGGTGCAACAAACTAAATCCACAAGTAGAAAATATATATAAATATAGGGACACGCTTACGGACCTCCTTGACCCTGAAAAGCCCACCTCAAGAGGCTAATAACAGAAAATTAAAACCCTTACTATGCCACCAACGAAGTAGGCATCACTTTAGTGATAGGACTTCCATCAACGTAATAGAATTGGCTCGACGAGGGAGCCCACAGATGGGGAAATCCTCTTGACAGACGCGACTTTGGCAAACGGTAGACTGTTACGGACCGGCGCGCGGAAAAGTGTATCACGACTCTTCGCGTGCTACAGTCAGGAGCGCCTGCAGAAAGTGCTTAAGGACGGTTAAACCACGGGCAGGCGACAATCTGCTGTACGCCTACGCCTCATTACAGAACGTGGAGGCTTGTCTGCTCTCTAAAACAGGGCAGGCGATCCATGGGAGATATGGTGACAACAGAGAACAACGACGCTAAAGGCACACGTGTTTCGGAGTACGCCGCTCTTCGCAAAATGTTGGGACATCGGACACTGCAGCTCACGAATCCTAAGTGTTCCCATGTTGGCCCAACAGCATCGTAAATTACAACTGCAGTGTGCAGTGGACACTGGGACATGGATGGAGTCTGGACCGTGGATCAATGGTCGCTTGAATCACTTAAAAAAAAAAAAAAAAAAAAAAAAAAAAAAAAGCGGAACCGTTGTAGGATCGCTTAGTTGTCCGCCCGTCTATCTGTTTCTCTGTCCGACTGTTAAAAAGTATTTTTCTCAGGAAAGGATGGGCATAACAAGTTGAAATTTATGTCTCATGCTAAAGTGTACGGTCCCTTGGCGGCGTAAATAATTGAAGATTCGAAGTCAGTCTAACTAAAACATACGGCCATTTATGTCACATATTTTATTCGCAAACTCATACATGAAAATTTATAGCGTACTGCCCTTTGACCCAGCTCGTGAAATTTGGGAAGAAGCATAGTTTCACAGTACAATTACAGGAAAAAATCCGCAAATTGTTAATTTGTAATCATATCACACAAAAAGTTGTCATTTGTTTTCCGGCTGTCTGTCAGTTCTTCTGTTAAGATACATTGTTCTCAGGAGCGGGGCAGTAATATCAAGTTGAATTTTTTACATCGTGTATAAAGATCTACCAGGTGTAGAAGTATGAAACCGGAATTTCCCTATACATGGTGCTAGCAGTCATTGTAGGGCCCGTGAGACCAGTGCCATCTGCTTCCTGTAACGGCTGACGACGAATGTCAACACACAGTAACCCACGTTCCATACATCGGTATCTGTTTCAAATCCGTAAACATGACGAGTTTTGTGCCTAAGCACTACGATTTGCGGACAGCATTGGTTTTCTGTTATCATTTGAAGAAAACTACTGCAGAATTACATCGAATGCTTGTAGAAGCTTTCAGCAAACAAGCTCTTGGGAAAACATTGTTTCGAATGGTTCAAAAAATTCAAAAGTGGTGATTTTGACGTGGGAAACGACGAACGCTGGAAACCACCGAAAAATTTCGAAGACAAGAATTGCAGGCCTTATTGGATGAAGGTGATACTAAAACTCAACTGCCGGCCGGAGTGGCCGTGCGGTTCTAGGCGCTACAGTCTGGAGCCGAGCGACCGCTACGTTCGCAGGTTCGAATCCTGCCTCGGACATGGATGTGTGTGATGTCCTTAGGTTAGTTATGTTTAATTAGTTCTAAGTTCTAGGCGACTGATGACCCCAGAAGTTAAGTCGCATAGTGCTCAGAGCCATTTGAACCATTTTTGAAAACTCAACTGGATGTCGCGGAACAATTGAATGTGACGCAGAAAGCCGTTTCTCTTCGGTTGGAAGCTATAGCAAAGGTACAGAAAGTGGGAAAATGGATTCCGCATGAACTGTATGAAAGACAACAAGCAAATAGAATGACCACCTGTGAAATGCTGCTCGCCAGATACAAAAGAAAATAGTTTCTCCATCAAACAGTGACAGGAGGTGAAAAATGGATTCTAAGCCTCGTAAATCATGGGTGAATCCAGGCAAACCATCGACGTCCAATTCGCTTTGGAAAGAAGACAATGGTTTGTGTCTGGTGGGATCAGAAGGGTGTCATCTATTATGAACTGCTAAAACATGGTGTAACCGTTAACACTGATCGCCACCAACAGCAAATGATTGATTTGAATCGAGTATTACGTGTAAAACGACCGGAATATGGAAAAAAGCGACACGAATTCATATTGCTCCATGATAACGCTCCATGACACACAACAAAACGGGTCAGGGAAACGATCAAGGCGTTCAGTTGGGAAATATTATGGTATTCGGCTTATTCTCCAGACTTGACTCCATCCAATTATCTTTTATTTGTATCACTGGGTCATGCTCTCGCCGAACAGCGCTTCAATTCGTATGAAAATGTAAGAAAATGGCTCGCTGACTGGTTCATTTCAAAAGAAGAACTGTTCTTTTGGCGTGGCATTCACAGCCTGCCGGAGAGGTGGAAGAAATGTGTAAATAGCAATGGAGATTTTTTATCAGACTACAGACTTGTAATTATTGCAACCAAATTCCGGTTTCACATTTCTACACCTGGTTTAGTCCCTTGGCGGTGTAGTGAATTTAATCTTCTAAGACAATGCAATCAAAAATTGGGGTCATTTATGCAAAATATTTTCTTACTCGCAAACTTAGACATCAAAACTTATAGGGTGGTTCTCGTTGAACTTGAATCGTGAAATTTGACAAGAATCAAGGTTTCATAGTACAGCTAAAGGAAAAATCCCGAAAACCGTTGACTTGTATTTACATCGCACGAAAAGAATATTTTTTCCTGTCTTTCTTAAAATTCTTGGAAAGTCTCGAAAGTCTTACCAGTATAGATATCGATAACAGGTAAATATCGTGGAGACGCTCGATTTCCGGAGGGATGAACTATCTATATACATAATTAATTGGTTCGGAACCCTCGGTACGCGAGTGCTACTCATATTTATCCGGATCTTTTTGTTACAAGTTGATGACTGTCACTAGGTAGGGCGTCACCTAGAAGAATAGCTGTTCGAAACACGCACCGCGCCACCGACGTAAGGCAGTGCTGTGGTTAACATTCACCTGGGCTTCAATGGCACCTGTGGTAGTAATCGATGGCACCATGACAGCCGAGGACTACGCGAACATTATTGCGGAAAATCAGCATCCCTCGTGTTTGATGTCTTCACCGGCGGCAGTGGCATTTCCAACAGGATAACCGTCCGCATCAGAATCATGCTACATTTGCAGGGCATGAGAGTGAACTCACACTGGTGTCTCGGCCACCAAATTCGCCTGATCTGAACCAAACGGAACACACTGGGGAGGTGGAGGTAATGGGGCGCCAGCTTTGCGACCTCAAACTACTGATCTATAATTGATGGCAATTACTGTGTAGTCATCTGGTGCCTCTATCTCAGGAAACCTAACGACGACTTGTAAGGTGCAGTAGTTACTCGGAGATGAAGAGGCTTACACAGGACAGAGCAGCAAGGAGAGCTGCGTCAAACAAGTCTCTGGACTGAAGACCAACAACAACATAAATTTCAACTCGATACGTCCACTCGTTTCTGAGAAAAATGCTTTTGAACAGTCTGACAGAGACATAGACAACAAAGTGATCCCATAACAATTTCGCTATTACCGACTGAGGTTCGGAATCCTAAAAGTGTTAGAGTGGGGTTAGGAAAGTGTTCTGAGAGGTGGTGAGTGTGATTTTTTGCGAAAGCCTGTTTCTAAACGCGTAAGGTCAAAGCATAAGTGCTTTGAGCAGGGGTCACCTGATACATAATGTAGTAATGCTATTCATGTTAGACTTCCAGAGACAATTCGGACAAACAAACTATACCCGGAGAGGCTGTAATGGCGCTCATCAATCTTATAGGATGTTCGAGAATTTTATAGTCAAGGGCATCAAAATTCAGCTATCCCTCTGAACGACATGTAAAAAACAGTTAGGACAAACAAGGATCTCGTAATAAAATTTTAGAGGAAAGATGTTGAGTTGAATGACAGCAAGGGACTTGTGAATTGTTTATCAAGCACATTCGAGAAATTTACGTGGTAGTTTTCCAATAGAAACATTCGTGCAAATGCGAGAATAAGAAACGGTGACATTGGTAAGCGCACAGCACATAGAGCGTCATTGTGTGGCTTTCCACTAACCGCTCGCACCTTAGTAAAATTAAATAAAACGGTCGTCCGCTCAAACGCAACTGAAAACGTGTGTTTAACTGTAAATTTTACACAAATTCCATCTGAAAATTTCCTCCCGAGCTTCAATAAATTATTTGTCTAGTCAAAACCTGAGAACTTCCCAGTATACCAGTACACGAAAGTAGCAACCGTAACTTTGACGACCGATGTGAGCAATTTCAAAACGAGGAGACTCCATAATGGAACAACGATGCGGAAGTAGAGACAATGGGACCAGACATTGCAGCATCCCTCGGCACTAATTCACGTCATGAGGCTGGAGCAGACATCAAAGGCACATCTTTGTTTGCAGCGGAACGAGTACCGACAAGCAGCGAGGAGACACAAACAAAAGATAGTTTGTATCTTTCTAGGGTAAATCCATTAGTTCAATTAACCTTTTGAATAAACTCCAAATTAGAAAGGCTGCGTTGCTTAATACGACAAGTTAGTTGTACGAACTCTCCCGCAGGCAAAATTTAACATAACAATTTATATAATATGAGAAAATTTAGGGCGCAAATTGGTGGTATTAACTGCGTGCTAGTCAGCTGCTTAAAAACGTGCTCCATAATTGATAAATATAACTTCCATCCGTGGTATGCAGCGCAGAACACCAAAAGCGAAAGTCTCATGTTATCGTAAGGAAACAGTGACCGACTATAGCGCTCTGTGTGGCCTGGCACAGCTGCTTACCAACGCGCCCCATAACTGATAAATATTACCCCCATCCCTGGTATGCAGCACAGAACACCAAAAGCGAAAGGCCCATGTTATCGTACGGAAACAGTGACCGACTGTAGCGCTCCGTGTGGTCTGGCACTCAACTTCAAGTACGGGAAAATATGGCACGATAATTTGTATTCTTGCTTTGCGAAATACGAGTACTAGGTGATAATATTTCTCATGTATACTTAATGGGTGGGACTGGTTGTTAAGTGCATTTATTTGTAAAACAAAACACTGCAATTTCCACTGTGTGGCTTAGAGATGGGCAAACTGAAACACGTAACTGTTTCGAAACAAATGAAACAGTACAATGTAATGTTTCGATATGCTGTTTCGAAACAGTTTGTGTTTTGTAATCTAATAAACCTACACATTTTATCATCGTGAATGTCTACTCTATAAGTATGTCCATATAAACACAAATGAGGTGCGAGAGCGCTAATCATATCGCAGAAAGCATGAAACTATCACTTAGGCGTCTTGGCAGTTTCGTATTTCCTGCAGCAAATGCGCTGCTTTCGTGTCGTGTGACTTCCATACTTTTCAATTGGCTGAGGACAGCCATAGCTGAAGACAAGAACTACCACAAACGGAACTGGAAGTGGGAGCAAACTGCAGAAACAACGGATATGCTACTGGGATTCCCATATTCTTTTAGTATGGGTAATATACCCATCCTGCTAATTTCCATTCACACAAAGGGAATCATTGTGGATAATAGGCACAGTGACTATAGACTCACAAATAATTCGAATAAATAACGAAGTATAACAGAAAAAATTTTTGTCTTTCAAGGGTTTTCGAGCCGTTACTATAAATTCACCATGCTTCCCAGCCTTTCCTGTTCACCATTACATTATCAGTGATACGTCAAACAGATTGCTTGCAATTATACCTACGTCAAATTTATGTATATATCTAATAACTGTCACTCTACGCCTTTTTTTATTCAAAATGTTGTAGGCTTATTTGCGTTTCTTAATGTGATTACTGTACATGAACAGAGAAGCGTATGTTATAAAAAAGTGTAATTTAACTGAATGATTTTCACATATTTATTATTTTGAATGTGAATAGTATGCGTTGTTTTATTGTTTGGTTAGTGTTTATAAAGCAGATGTTACGCCATTTCGTAATAGGACAGTCAGCTAGAAACGAAGCTTTATTTTCGGATATCTTCAGCTTCACGCTATTGCTTGTCAAAAAGATTTCGACACTCTTGAAAGTGTTTCATGAACTGTTATGTTGTGTTTCAGTACCTGTGCCAAGCCCGAATCTCGTCCGACACAGAGCGGCTCGAAACATCACTGTTTCGACGCAAGCACAGGTGGACTGAAACAGCCTTATTTTGAAACAACGATACAGTTTCTGTGTCTGGCTCGAGATCGAATCTGGTCCGGTTATCCGAGACAGGGACGGAATGAAACACCACTGTTTCGAAACAGTGAACCACAGCCGTTCCGAAACACTGAAACAGTTCCACGTATCGATACACTGTATCGAAACATAGAAACAGTGGCCAAGTCTAGTGTGGCTGTTATCAAGCGGAAATTATGTTTCTGATTACGACCTTCTTGTGTATATTATACTCTTTGTAAAAGTGTTGCTCGTATTCGGCTTAATTTTTGTTCTCGTTGCTGTTGTGGTCTTCAGTCCTGAGACTGGTTTGATGCAGCTTTCCATGCTAATCTATCCTGTGCAAGCTCCTTCATCTCCCAGTACCTACTGCAACCTACATCCTTCTGAATCTGCTTAGTGTATTCATCTCGTGGTCTCCGTCTACGATTTTTACCCTCCACGCTGCCCTCCAATGCTAAATTTGTGATCCCTTGATGCCTCAGGACATGTCCTACCAGCCGATCCCTTCTTCTAGTCAAGTTGTGCCACAAACTTCTCGTGTCCCCAATCCTATTCAATACCTCCTCATTAGTTACGTGATCTACCCACCTAATCTTGAACATTCTTCTGCAGCACCACATTTCGAAACCTTCTATTCTCTTCTTGTCCAAACTATTTATTGTCCATGTTTCACTTCCATACATGGCTACACTCCATACAAATACTTTCAGAAACGACTTCCTGACACTTAAATCTATACTCGATATTAACAAATTTCTCTTCATCAGAAACGCTTTCCTTGCCATTGCCAGTCTACATTTTATATCCTCTCTACTTCGACCATCATCAGTTATTTTGCTCCCCAAATAGCAAAACTCCTTTACTACTTTAAGTGTCTCATTTCCTAATCTAAGTCCCTCAGCATCACCCGACTTAATTTGACTACATTCCATTATCCTTGTTTTGCTTTTGTTGATGTTCATCTTTTATCCTCCTTTCAAGACACTGTCCATTCCGTTCAACTGCTCTTCCAAGTCCTTTGCTGTCTCTGACAGAATTACAATGTCATCGGCGAACCTCAAAGTTTTTATTTCTTCTCCATCGATTTTAATACCTACTCCGAATTTTTCTTTTGTTTCTTTTACTGCTTGCTCAATATACAGATTGAATAACATCGGGGAGAGGCTACAACCCTGTCTCACTCCCTTCCCAACCACTGCTTCCCTTACATGTCTCTCGACTCGTATGACTGCCATCTGGTTTCTGTACAATTTGTAAATAGCCTTTGGCTCCCTGTATTTTACCCCTGCCACCTTTAGAATTTGAAAGAGAGTATTCAAGTCAACATTGTCAAAAGCTTTCTCTAAGTCTACAAATGCTAGAAACGTAGGTTTGCCTTTCCTTAATCTTTCTTCGAAGATAAGTCGTAAGGTCAGTATTGCCTCACGTGTTCCAACATTTCTACGGAATCCAAACTGATCTTCCCCCGAGGTCGGCTTCTACCAGTTTTTCCATTCGTCTGTAAAGAATTCGTGTTAGTATTTTGCAGCTGTGACTTATTAAACTGATAGTTCGGTAATTTTCACATCTGTCAACACCTGCTTTCTTTGGGATTGGAATTATTACATTCTTCTTGAAGTCTGAGGGTATTTCGCCTGTCTCGTACATCTTGCTCACCAGATGGAAGAGTTTCGTCAGGACTGGCTCTCCCAAGGCCGTCAGTAGTTCTAATGGAATGTTGTCTACTCCCGGGGCCTTGTTTCGACTCAGGTCTTTCAGTACTCTGTCAAACTCTTCACGCAGTAGTATCTCCCATTTCATCTTCATCTACATCCTCTTCCATTTCCAAAATATTGTCCTCAAGAACATCGCCCTTGTATAGACCCTCTATATACTCCTTCCACCTCTGTGCTTTCCCCTCTTTGCTTAGAACTGGGTTTCCATCTGAGCTCTTGATATTCATACAAGTGGCTCTCTTTTCTCCAAAGGTCTCTTTAATTTTCCTGTAGGCTGTATCTATCTTACCCCTAGTGAGATAAGCCTCCACATCCTTACATTTGTGCCGGCCGTTGTGGCCGTGCGGTTCTGGGCGCTTCAGTCCGGAACCGCGTGACCGCTACGGTTGCAGGTTCGAATCCTGCCTCGGGCATGGATGTGTGTGCTGTCCTTAGGTTAGTTAGGTTCAAGTAGTTCTAAGTTCTAGGGGACTCATGACCACAGATGTTAAGTCCCATAGTGCTCTGAGCCATTTGAACCATCCTTACATTTGTCCTCTAGCCATCCCTGCTTAGCCATTTTGCATTTCGTGTCGATCTCATTTTTTAGACGTTTGTATTCCTTTTTGCCTGCTTCATTTACTGCATTTTTATATTTTCTCCTTTCATCAATTAAATTCAATATTTCTTCTGTTACCCAAGGATTTCTACTAGCCCTCGTCTTTTTACCTACTTGATCCTCTGCTGCCTTCACTACTTCATCCCTCAGAGCTACCCATTCGTCTTCTACTGTATTTCTTTCCCCCATTCCTGTCAATTGTTCCCTTATGCTCTCCCTGAAACTCTGTACAACCTCTGGTTTAGTCGGTTTATCCAGGTCACATCTCCATAAATTTCCACCTTTTTGCAATTTCTTCAGTTTTTATCTACTTTGTTCTTATCCGTAATATTAGGTGGGGTAGATGATTCCATATTTGTTTTTGGTTCATACGAAATAGAACTGGTTTCTTTGTATGGTATACCGAAATTTCCATGAACCTCTGCTGTTTGTCGTATCTTTTTAATAACGTATGAATACGTCTGCGTAGCTAATGTTGCATTTTGAGCGTTAGCAAGGAATAATGAATGTAGTCACCAAGCGCACAAAGCATACTCATCCACATCCACATTCTGCAAGCCACTGTGAAATGCGTGGCACTCGCTGGCAGGAATCAACACCGTCCAAGAGCAGAATTACGTAGCGGAGAGCGGGACAGTGCCGTTCAATGGGGTAATAGCGTACACCGCTTTTTCCAGTTTTCTAGAGGGAGAAAAGAACGCCGTGTAGTGCTGCCGCGTAGTGGAAGGCACTACAATCATATCCAGAAAGGTCGTGAGCTTGTAACGGCACAGTCGTTTTCGACAATTGGTTTCTTTTGATTTCACCTGTTTCGTTATAAAACCAGCATCTCACGAATGTAGAATTAAGTGATGTATGTTAATAGTAACAATATTTAAAAGAGTTCGAGTTAACTGAGCATTTCTTGAACTTGTTTCAAAACATCAAATGTTAGCAAATCGCGATTGTTACGTTAGAACAAAAAAATGCTGGATACTGCTGTCACGGAGCAGTACCACGGTATTGCCCCCTTGGTGAACGCTATTGCCCCAGTTGGTTATTTGTTTTACCGTTTTTGTGAATTATATTTTTCGAAGTTTATCCTATCTTACAAACTTTCTTTTTTAAAAAAGAAAAAGAATACATGCGGTGAGAAAGAGAGTCAGAAAGACTGAAAGGGAGAAAAGGGTGGACGGGACGTGAAATAAATTCAGCACTTCACGATTTTATACAACATGGAAAGCCACAGAGAGGAGCTGCAAGATTATATGGAATACCTTTCTCTACTTCAAGAGATAGCTTAAAAACTGGAGACTCTTCCAAAGAAAGCTTAGGAAGACCATACATTTTGTAAAGAAAATACGAGGGTTGCTCGGAAAGTAAGGTCCGATCGGTCACGAAATGGAAACCTCAGTGAAAATCAAAAATATTTTATTTGCAACAGTTCGGTACACCTTCCAGCTACTTCTCTAAATAGTCACCGCGCCAACTTAGTTATTAGTCGTAGCGTTGTACCAACTTCGCGACATCCTTGTCATAGAAGGCAGCCGCCTGTGCTTTCCGCCAATGTGCCAAAATGTTGTCTTCATAGACGGTGATTCATGTGGGCAGAGATGAAGACCAGAAGGAAACAACTCCGGGCTCTATGTGGGTGATAAGCAGTTCCCATCGAAACCGTTGCAGGGTCGCTACATGAAATCACGCGAAACCTCCCAGCGGGCACTCATAGTTCGCGGTAGACACTATTGTTCTAGGCAACTTTACATGTTAGTGGTGTGCTCAGAACTGAAAAGAGCGACGTGATGCTATCGACAGACATACTAGAGACGCTGTCCTACATATCTGTGCAAAGCTGCATCGGATTTTCGCTGTCGTTGCCATTTCACCACCCATCGGACCTTACTTTCCGAATAGCCCTCGTATATGATCCAAAATAGCTGGAAAGGATTGTCTCACTGGTTTTCTCATAAAACATCCGTCAGTCAGCATTCGGAAACCTGTGGCTACCAATCTTAATCGGATCTCAACTTTTAATGCAAGTGACGTTAAATTCTTCTTCTCCAACCTCACCGCTGTAATGGACGTCCATAAATTCGATGCCTCTAGAAATTACAATTCTGATGAAACAGGGATGTCAACAGTTCAAAATTTTAGTATCGAAAGGAGCTAAATAAGTTAGCTCAGCAACAAGCTTAAAGTGTGGAAAGAACATTGCGGTGTGTTGTTCAGTGAGTGCCAGAGGGTCATATATGCCTCTCCTGTTTAATTTTCCTCGGCTTAAGATGAGGGGCTACCAAATTCAGTATTAGAATGTAGCAAGAATGGTTGAGTGACCGAGGATCTCTTCCCAAAGTGCCTGAAGCAGTTTGCTAACTTTACCGAGGTATCTAAGAACCGTACCATTCTTTTGATTTCGGACAATCACACCAGCCATGTGTCCCTAGATGCGAACAACTTTTGCAAGGGCAGTGGAACAGTAGTGGTAACCCTACCACCTCATTGCTCTCACAGGCTACATACAACCTTCAGACCTGGCCTTTTTCAGCAGCTTGAAGGCTTCATTTAATCAAGAGTGTGACAATTTTATGAAGTTTAACCGCCACCAGACAGCAACTCCCCATGACATCTGTCCTATCTTTAGCAAAAGCGTTCACGAGGTTTGCTAATATTGAAAAGGGTTAAGAGGTCCATGATTAAAGAAATCGTTGCTAGCGCACTCGAGCAGATGTAATTTCGATGGATTGCTCACGCGCTGCCGGCGATATGTAAGCTATAAGAGAATATCAGACCAAAGAGCAGTGTTGACTGCAGTAGGAACTGTGTAGCATTAGGAGTAAGTAGTTGCTAGCTATCAGTCTGGTGTATCGTGTTGGCGGGGCCGGTCGTGGTGGAGCGATGGCGGAGCCTGAGCGTTGTAGTATAAGGTAAAAGCAGCCTCGCGCATATGTAGTATTGTTATATCAAGTCCCATGTAAAGGTTTTTAAAAAAAATCTCTTAATAATAATCTTTCTCATAAAAAGTAACTTTTGACAATCATTCAATTTAATTTAAAGAACTTACTAATTTCTCCAAACCTTGGTCATCCCGATTATTGAAAAGAAAAATCAGTTGTTTCTTTTTATACATGACAAATCTATCTGCCAGCATTGCACTGAGCTGCGCCAGAAAAATTTCTTATAGGAGCAGATATATATGCGTTATCCGGCGACTTCATTGAGGTAAGATTTTTCAATTTATTCAGAATGATCTTTCAGGGCCATGACGCAGCACTGCTGACGTCCAAAATTTACCAGTTTAAATTCACACAGTCAATTATTGAAAGGTTATAAGTGAGGCACAGTTTTACTGAGAGATTAGTCACATTATATTATTGGTAGGTTACGAAATTTTACTGTTGGGAGGTCTTGGAGTGTATCTGTTGGAAGGTTACGCTGAATGTGAATTATAAATAATTATATTTTTACTGTTGAGAGGTTACGCAATTTTTCTGTTGGGAGGTTACAGGGTATCTCATGCTTTAGCAAAACAGTAATTTTCCCTCCAGATCCTACCAAATTTAGTGACAAAGACTTCATGCTTTTACACTCAGAAAAAGAGACAGCTTTAGGAGCACTAATTGTTGAGGATAGCAGCGCTAAAAATTGTGAAAGTGATGAGACAGTTGTGCTTTGTCCTCTGAAGAAAGCAACTGGTGTCCTCAATGATGTGGACAAAGAATTACAAGTTCAGCCTGCACTTGGGTTACAACTCAAAGATTTTTCTTCATCACCAAGCCCTCTTAAATAGAAGAAAAGTGCTACACAACACCATTCCCCGATTTTCAGTTTGGGTCCTAAGAAAGTTAGTTTAGAAAAAGCTGCAGTGAATAAATTAGCAAAATTAAGAAATAAATAAATAAAAGAAGGTGAATTATCTATAGAAAAATCAAAGTTAAAGCCTAAGAGAAAAAGAAAGTTCAGAAAGTTTGCGTCAAAGATAAGACCTCAGCAATCTGGCATAATGAAATGTCTACAGAATATTTCTTTTAAGTCTTCATCAGATGATGATTTAGACCCACCGTTTTACAAATACTGTAATTGCAATGAGATGGATGGCATTGACACTTTAGGAGAAACTGCTGTTATAAGGAACACTGGAACTTTCACTGACAACGATTCCGTTTGCCCACTCTGTGGAGTGTTTGGGGAAACAGGGAGCTGTGGTTCAGTGTGTGGTTTGTAGCGGATGGGTTCATTCAGAGGGTAGTGGATGTGACACTACTGAAAAGTATGTTTGTGACTACTGCCGTCGAAATACGCGTTAAATGTGAACAGAGACAAGTTCACTGCATTATGTTACAATGTAATAGTTCCAGTAAAAGGATATTTGATTTTTTATTCTATGTCGGAACTTTAATAGGTAGTGATATTTAAATTTTTGAATTGTCAATAAATTCTACAGTTCTGATTTTTCAGGTGTTTTATTTTTTCGGAGCTTTTGCCTTTTTAATGTGCTATATTGTATTATGCCTTACACTGCGCGGTATTATCCTACCCCTTGGAGTAATACCGTGCAAAGTCACAGCTTTGTAAAACACCTGTAGAAATGGAAATAGATTTAATATACCAAATATGGTACCATAAACGTGTAGGGATTGATTGCTTGACAAAACAAAATTTTACCATTTCAGGTAGGTTCTAAAAATAAGAAATATTTAAAAAATGGCTCAAGCGCACGGAATATCCCCGCTCTCCCCTACTTATTCCATGACAAGTTGAAATGAAGTTGAATACCAACACTGTCAAGAGGGAGTTCTCCATTAAATGCGAGAAAGTAAGGAAAACAGATGCAAAAAAAAGAATGAAAGCAATATACTCATCGTACATTTAAATCAAGCTGTTCACACACAGATCCCTAAACAGTATCAAATACACAAAAATCAACAAAGCACTGTAAGGCGAAACCAGCTTCGATTTTGTATAAAACAAAACCAAATGTGCAATCATTTACTCCACCAAATATTACGGTGATGAGCAGAACTCAATCAGAATACGAGCAACATAAAAATGGTTCTGAGCACTATGGGACTTAACTTCTAAGGTCATCAGTCCCCTAGAACTTAGAACTACTTAAACCTAACTAACCTAAGGACATCACACACATCCATGCCCGAGGCAGGATTCGAACCTGCGACCGTAGCCGTCGCGCGGTTCCAGACTGTAGCGCCTAGAACCGCTCGGCCACACCGGCCGGCACGAGCAACATATTCACAAGGCAATTCCAAGGGTGCAATACTCATGAGAAGCAGTAAGCAGAAGCACAATGTCCTGAATACATCTGTTAACTACGAAACGCATACAAACATTGAAGACTAAAAATCAGCCAGTAAGAAATTGACATGTTCGATTGATAAACCTGCAATGTTCCACGTGGCCTGGCAGCGAAATTAGGTAGTGTTACCGGAAGTCTCTATCAGAATTTCACTCCCGTTGTCTACAGTTGATATTAACATTTTTAATGACTCAATAATGTCTGCGACTGTCAGTATTTAGTTTATTTACATGCTGTAGTAGAATTTCGACATTGGGAAATTTTCAAGTACCCAGATAAACTTGTCGCCTCTTTGATCACGAAATAATCGGGATGGCAAATTTATCTAGCGGAAGGTGTTCTTAATAATATGGACTGCCAGCAGATAGCGTTTTGTTTTATCTGGGGAATGGACTCTGGAAGGACATAGTCGGATGTTGTAAATCGGCCAGAAGAGGAGATCAATTTCATCTGATGACAGAATGCCTGCCTATATGTAATAGCATTAATAGAACAGTTTTCACGGGGTTTTCCTTTTTAACGAATCGTAGTATTTTGGTTAACACTACTAAAGTCTACTAGGCAAGATTTCGACCCTGTTTTGCTGAGCAGCAGATTCCTTGTCCATCTTAAAGCACGTTAAACACGACAGTAGCCTCAGCAGTGTGCCAAAGGTGTAATTTAAAGGCTACGGTTACGATTCCGAGAATTATGAGACTCGAACTCGATCCGGCACACAGTTTTAATGTGCCAGGAAGTTTCATACCAGTGCACGCTCCGCTGCAGAGTGAAAATCTCATTCTGGAAACATCCCCCAGGCTGTGGCTAAGCCATGTCGCTGCAATATCTTTTCATCCAGGGGTGCTAGTTCTGCAAGGTTCGCAGGAGAGCTTCTCTGAAGTTTGGAAGCTAGGAGGCGAGATAGTAGCAGAAGTAAAGCTGTGAGGACGGGTCGTGAGTCGTGCTTGGGTAACTCAGATGGTAGAGCACTTGCCCGCGAAAGGCAAAGGTCCCGATTTCGAGTCTCAGTCCGACACACAGTTTTAATCTGTCAGGAAGTTTCATCATGTCAAATTTCATCACAGCAGTAGTGATAAGTCCTCTGGGCTGTATCAGTGTTCTTGGTAATGGGAACGCGTGTACATGGTCCTTACTGAACCCTCAAAGGCAAAATTCACAGACCTTTAGGTTAGGTGACATGGCGAGCCAAAGGAACCGAGACATATCACTTTAACTGGAATTTCCCAAAATTTCCCTTTCCTGATATTCTTTTACACACTGGTTGAAATGTACTAAAATGGAGAGATAAAATTTTATGTACTGAAGTATACGTAACTAAAAAGTTGACCCTTCTTATGACTAAAACTCGAAAACTGAGGATTTTGAAAAGAAAAACTAAGGGTTAATTACCGAAATTTTTGATGAGCATAATTATAAAAATTCTTGGATCATAATTTATGACAGCCAACATCTTTTTAACGTCTTCATTAAAGAAAGAAGTACTAGGAACTACAAAAAATCAAGTTCTACTTTGTTTTTATTTCGAGATATGTTTACCTATGCTGTGCTTACATAATTATCATGTCTCATTTCAGTTTCAACACAAAGTACGATCCAGAAAAAAGTGTGTCACCAAAAGCTATAGTTCATACACAAAAATCTTTCCAAAAGATCTGTTAAAAGACGGTAAGCATCACATGGACTTTCCACTCATTTTTCCAGGTTTCCTCTTCTAGTCATGTACCAGTTCCTTTAAATTCAGATTCAAAAATGCTCAAATATTTATAAGTACCTGAAAAGAGCAACGGCAGGCCTAGCGAAGATGAGAACTCACATGGAGACAAAACTCCTGTAATAGATTCCTTAAAGCGCAGGAACCTAGTGAGGTCGCGGCGAAGTGTATTTGCAATTCGGTAACACGGTTTCCAGACAATGAGGTCGCGGCGAAGTGTACTTGCAATTCGGTATCTCGGTTTCCAAACGATCAGGAGGTTGGCCATGTCAGCACGCTACCGACGCGCCATCGTCTCCTTTTGCCGCTGAACAGTGGAGGGATCTTTTTTACAGCTTGTGGTTGGCATCCATTATGAATGTAGGAGGAAAGCCTCAATGAAGTAGCAACGCAAGCGAGCAACGGCTGCTTCTAATTAATCACCATACTGGGGATTTTAATTAAATAATTAATTAACGACCAGTGATATCAAACCGTAACTTTGGGTACAGCGGCTCCGATTCCTAGTGACGTCACTGACAATTATCCTTGCTCAGTCCAAGACATTAAGTATGTATAATTCGGCCATAAAGTTAATCGAATATAAACTGTTGTTGTTGTTGTGGTCTTCAGTCCTGAGACTGGTTTGATGCAGCTCTCCATGCTATCCTGTGCAAGCTTCTTCATCTCCCAGTACCTAATGCAACCTACATCCTTCTGTATCTGTTTAGTGTATTCATCTCTTGGTCTCCCTCTACGATTTTTACCCTCCACGCTGCCCTCCAATACTAAATTGGTGATCCCTTGATGCCTCAGAACATGTCCTACAAACCGATCCCATCTTCTGGTCAAGTTGTGCCACAACCTTCTCTTCTCCCCAATACTATTCAATACTTCCTCATTAGTTATGTGATCTACCCATCTAATCTTCAGCATTCTTCTATAGCACCACATTTCGAAAGCTTCTATTCTCTTCTTGTCCAAACTATTTATCGTCCATGTTTCACTTCCATACATGGCTACACTCCATACAAATATTCCCAGAAACGACTTCCTGACACTTAAATCTATACTCGATGTTAACAAATTTCTCTTCTTCAGAAACACTTTCCCTGCCATTGCCAGTCTACTTTGTATATCCTCTCTACTTCGACCATCATCAGTTATTTTGCTCCCCAAGTAGCAAAACTCCTTTACTACTTTAAGCGTCTCATTTCCTAATCTAATACCCTCAGCATCACCCGACTTAATTCGACTACATTCCATTATCCTTGTTTTGCTTTTGTTGATGTTCATCTTATATCCTCCTTTCAAGACACTATCCATTCCATTCAACTGCTCTTCCAAGTCCTTTGCTGTCTCTGAGAGAATTACAATGTCATCGGCGAACCTCAAAGTTTTTATTTCTTCTCCATGGATTTTAATACCTATTCCGAATTTTTCTTTTGTTTCCTTTACTGCTTGCTCAACATACAGATTGAACAACATCGGGGAGAGGCTACAACCCTGTCTCACTCCCTTCCCAACCACTACTTCCCTTTGATGTCCCTCGACTCATATAACTGCCATCTGGTTTCTGTACAAATTGTAAATAGCTTTTCGCTCCCTGTATTTTACCCCTGCCACCTTCAGAATTTGAAAGAGAGTATTCCAGTCAACATTGTCAAAAGCTTTCTCAAAGTCTACATTTGGTAGAAACGTTGGTTTGCCGTTCCTTAATCTTTCTTCTAAGATAAGTCGTAGAGTCAGTATTGGCTCACGTGTTCCAATATTTCTACGGAATCCAAACTGATCTTCCCCAAGGTCGGCTTCTACCAGTTTTTTCCATTCGTCTGTAAAGAATTCGTGTTAGTATTTTGCAGCTGTGACTTATTAAACTGATAGTTCGGTAATTTTCACATCTGTCAACACCTGCTTTCTTTGGCATTGGAATTATTATATTCTTCTTGAAGTCTGAGGGTATTTCGCCTGTCTCATACATCTTGCTCACCAGATGGTAGAGTTTTGTCAGGACTGGCTCTCCCACGGCTGTCAGTAGTTCTAATGGAATGTTGTCTACTCCCGGAGCTTTTTTGCGACTCAGGTCTTTCAGTGCTGTGTCAAACTCTTCACGCAGTATCATATCTCCCATTTCATCTTCATCTACATCCTCTTCCATTTCCAAAATATTGTCCTCAAGAACATCGCCCTTGTATAGACCCTCTATATACTCCTTCCACCTTTCTGCTTTCCCCTCTTTGCTTAGAACTGGGTTTCCATCTGAGCTCTTGATATTCATACAAGTGGCTCTCTTTTCTCGAAAGGTCTCTCTAATTTTCCTGTAGGCAGTATCTATCTTACCCCTAATGAGATAAGCCTCTACATCCTTACATTTGTCCTCTAGCCATCCCTGCTTAGCTATTTTGCACTTCCTGTCGATCTTATTTTTGAGACGTTTGTATTCCTTTTTGCCTGCTTCACTTCAAACTAACTAACATTATTTAAGCTAGGTGACGACATTCCTTTAGTTTTTATTTACGAGTATTAAAGGATACTGTCATCGGCAGGACTAACGGCAAGAATTTTAAAGTAAAGCCCTCTGTATTTGTGATGCGACTGGTTGCCTGCAAAGTGACGTGGAAATTGGGATACTTCGTCTCATGGGGATCTTGATGTACTCGACCCCGGCAGTGACTTTTGATCATAAATAGCGAGAATGTGGCTCTGTATGATACGATTCCCCATAGCTTTTTGTCGTCCAACACTGAAATCGCAAATGATTTGCTGGACCGTACTCCTGCGCGCTATTAACAATGCGCGGGAGTCGACTGCGATTCCTATCGCCAAAACTTTGTTGCCCACGGCAACTGTCTTCGGCAACGGCGGTTTTACGCCAGTATCGCTCATCTCTCACAACCTTCGCTTGATGTTCATTCCAGCGGTCAGGAATGGGCCTCATGACATCACAATGACGTCACAAGACAATCAGTTCCATTCCCTATGACAACAGAAGCGTTCTCTCTCTCTCTCTCTCTCTCTCTCTCCCCCTCTCTCCCACGAGAGAGTACCTTCATTAAATTCAGTTGATGAAGAGTATGTTCAGACTGCTGGGACAGTCCCTATAGTTCATAAGCAGATCAAGTTCTCCAACAAGTCGTACTATACAATGCTTCGAGAATTTACAATTTTTGGCAACATTTTCGAGTAGCAGCGATCTTGTAATATATCTAAAATCAGAGAAAAAACAGTCTATATCGCGATGGTACAACACCAAAATGACCGGTTTCGGCCTTTGCGTAGACCATCTTCAGACAACATCAGCTGAAGTTGACGATGCGTACAACAGCCAGTTGATCCCAGTCGCAGAAACTGTAGTTTCAGCGACTGAGATCAATTGGCTGTTGTACACATCGTCAACGTCAGCTGATTTTGCTGTCTGAAGATGGTCTAAGTAACCGGTCATTTTAATGAAGTACCATCGCGATCTAGACTGTTTTTTTCAATGATTTTATTCGAGAATTTCCTTTACTGCTGTTATTTCCGCCTCAGTAAGTCAGGTGTGGCTGCAAGTTTTCATCAGTATAATTATAGTAAAACCTATTTTTACATTCCCAGTCTCAAAGATTTCCCGCAGTTTACCTTTTTTGCCTTGGTCTTATAGTAAGCCTTAGCTTCTAAATTAATTGTTTTCCTGTCATTAAAATTTCGTATTTATAACATTTCCCATATTTTGCGCTAATGAACCACTACCTCAAGCTTCAACTTTGATTTTTAGGTTGATTTATGGGTATACATTGTGTTCCCTCTCACGCACAACCTATAGAATGCTTCAGAATCGAGATAAATTTGGGTTCTCTGAAATATATAGATGACATGTTTAGGGCCAATTTAAAATGTTTTCGCATTGTTCCCTCAACTAACTATATTCTAAACTGCAATAAATTACCAAGGCAGTAATCGAATTTATTTTTCTCTTAAATGCAAGTCATGTAATGCACAAAACAATACGCAAAAAGCAATTGATTTAAATTCAGCACAAATAGTTTGTACTGGTTTCGTAAGATTCTCATTGAAGATTTCAATGAGGGAAGTACACGGTCAAACTGCTGTTATGTGTAACTAACAGCCACCCACATTATACGTAGCTGCGACACCATAACAGATGGGCAGTGTACCACATGTGAATGCCAAAGATGGAATTTCAACCCCATTATCTTACATGAATGTGTCAATGAAGATTGTATAGTTATTGTCCAGTTGCGACACAGTATTTATTCATGTCATGTAAATCTGGAACACTCTACAGGTACAAAAATATCCATCTGACCCGAAATTAGAAGGGCGATCACAAACTTTCTATCTGTGGGCGTTGCTGCAGCGTATATGCAAAAATGGTTCAAATGGCTCTATGAGCTATGGGTCTTAACGTCTGAGGTAATCAGTCCCCTAGACTTAGAACTACTTAAACCTACCTAACCTAAGGACATCACACACATCCATGCCCGAGGCAGGATTCTAACCTGCGACCGTAGCAGCAGCGCGGTTCCGGCCTGAAGCGCCTAGAACTGCTCGACCACAGCGGCCGGCTGCGTATATGCAACGTACTCCGATTCTAACGCGGGCACATAAGCACCGACATGTGGGCAATGGATTACTTTAGCATGCGTGTCTTTCTGGCGTGTGTGCACTAAATGCGGAAACGTGAACTTGGACGGCGTTATTACCAAATGCGTCCAAACA
The DNA here is from genome assembly GCF_023864345.2 of Schistocerca serialis cubense. Lineage (NCBI taxonomy): Eukaryota > Metazoa > Arthropoda > Insecta > Orthoptera > Acrididae > Schistocerca > Schistocerca serialis. The sequence continues at coordinate 792,197,811 of NC_064639.1, read as the reverse complement.
AGACCATCGTCCTCTTACTCTTTTCTGGGCTGCCGAAGAACAAACATCGGTAGATATCCATCGGAGAATGAAGAATGTGTACGGGGCACCATGTCTCTCGAAAATCACCGCTGTGGAATGTGCGCCACGGGGTGCTCCTGCTCCATCATAACGCACGTTCCCATATCGCAAATGTCGTAACGTAGAAGTTACATCAACACCAGTGGGAGATACTCGAGCACCCGCCCTTCCGTCCTGGTCTGTACCCAAGCGATTATCACTCCTTCGGTCCGTTAAGAAAGGCCTTGAAGGGTTGACAATTCCTATCGAACGAGGATGTGCGGCAGGCAGTTACGTTCTTCTTTGCGCTGCAGGACACGTTATTTTACTTAATGGGTATCTTCAGTCTACTTCGTCTTTGGGATAATTGCCTCAGTGCTCACGGCGATTTTGTCTGATTGACTTTCGAACGGAAACTTTATGATAACCCCTTATATTTTATATGAATTTGGTTTCATCTGCACTCGTGTCAGCGTGATGAGTTTTATTATAAATAATATGCATACGTTCACCAACGCGATTGCACTTCTGTGTACATGATAATGCAGACTACTTGTTTGCACACAGACTTTCCAATCCGATTTACTTACAACCCAGGTTTATGCCCCACACATGTAATATGAACCATCCCTTTCGTTACTCAGCAAATTTGTCCAGATTAGAAACGCAGTACTATTATGACGCTACTCAGTGCTTAACTTCCGATGTGAACTGAAGTTACGGTAAAATATTCTTAAAAAGTATAGTAATGTGGCAGAACTATACAATGACTTGTTACATTTCACCAGCTACTGACACTATTTTCGATTATAAGTGAGGAAGTTTGGTTTAAGATGGCCCCTAGTAATTTACAGAAGTTGTAAGACCAGGTAGGATAGCAAATAACGAAATTTTACTCACTGCGCATAAAGTTCTTAGTAGGAAAAATATGCGATGAAACGGATAGTTGATTTGCGAGAATGTAGGGTGCGGAATATGTAGGGTACGGCATATGGGAACTTCCTTATTTAAAAAAAAAATCATAAAACAGAAAGTCTTCGAGATATCAGTTTAATTCTCTTTTCTTTACGTAGAGGAACATTTGAAGTTTTATTTCAGTAGGTTGTGAAAATGATATTTTGAAGGTGGGCTCCGTTCAGCTCAATGCATTTGGAGCGTCGAAATCGGAAGTTTCAGTCAACTTAATCCAGCGTGTCTGTCTCTATGTTGTCAACAGCAGCACGAATATTGCTCCACTGTTCACCCAACGTCTGTGGATGACTGATGTACACTGAGAATTTAAGATACCACCATCAGAAAACGTTGCAAGGGGCTAAATCCATCGAGCGTGCTGTCCACTGAAGACTGCCCCTCAAGCAGATGAGACGATCGGGGAAGTGTTCCGGCAACAGGGTCACTGGTGTTCGTACCGCCTGAGCGTGAGCCCTCTTGTTGGAACCAGGCATTCCCCACATTAATTTCTTCATGTCTTGGAAGAAAAAACTCGTCAATCATACGGCCATAACGCTCAGAAGTGACCGTAACTCCCTAACTCCCTCTCCGAAAAACCAAGTGCCAATTATGCCAATTTTGGATAATGCATACCAAATAGTCACGAGTTCTGTATGCAGATGCTGCTCAAGAATGTGTCGGGAGGTTCCTGCCCCTCCAGTGTCGCATGTTTTGTTTATTTATGCATGTAGACAAATGAAAATCTGTCTTGTCGATGAAGAACACAACAGCCTCATCAGGCAGTTTTCTGATCAAGGCTTCACATGCATTATTTCGTGAAACAAAACTGCATGGATTAAGTGTGTGTACCACGGCCAGTTTGTACGAATGAAATTTCAAGTCTTCGTGAAGAATTCGTCACACTGTGCGATCAGAAACTGCAAGAACAGCTGCTACAGGTTTGCGTGCAGAGCGCTTGGGGAAAGACAAAATCACCAGCCTTACTTTCTCGACGTTTTCGGCTATTCTACTCATACTTGAAGGTTCTGATTTCTTTTTCTGCACGCATGAACGTGTACTCCCACATAACAATCGATTTTAGATCAGGAACACGACCTGCAGGCGCAATATTAAACTGTTTCCTGAATGGACGCTGCGCTGCAGTGACCGAACGGCCATTGGACAAGTAAATACCGCGCACTCCTCTCTCGTTCTCTGCATAATCGCTGCTAAAGTAATCTTAAAAAATTATGCCCTGCCCTTTCGAATGAGCGCGAACTTCCACAACAGTGAGTAACGACCTCTGTGTGGCGCTTGCTTCAAATAAGAAAGATACCACCTTTGGCAGCAGCAGCGGCGCTATCACGGATGGGCAACGATTGGAAGTGAGCTTGGACGGCAGATGCGGTTGCGTCATTCTATGCAGCTTCCTCTCCGTGACAAAAAATGAACAGTTCGTGGTGTTGCAAACGTCTCCGCACTGTCCGTGTTGATACTTGTCTTGCAATGAATAAGCCCATATCCTGACTTAGGGTACGTAACGTGGATATACCTCCTTGCACGGCCGAGTGAACAATATGTGTGTCCTCATTTATTGCCTATTTAGCCTGAGCAGATAAGACCATAAGGCCTTTCTTACATCTGACCTGGACCAACGCATACCAAAGATATTACAATACCTTCCCAACAATAATAAAAATAACTGACACTAACAACAGTAATACTACTACGAACACTCGTAATCATTATAGTAGTAATAGTACTGCTAGTAGTAGTAAAGAGTATTTATGATGATATAGATTATCACATTCGCAGCCATATTTAATATTATTAGAAACAGAATGGATGAAGAAAGAGGTGAAGATTGAAATGACAGTGACCGACGGGCTATCCAGGGTATGTGGACTGAATTAACGTTAAATAAAAAATGACTAATACAAACATATACGTAATGATATAATTAATCATTGTATAGTTTGTCGGAGTGTCCTTCTCATTTCCCTTTTCTGTATTTGTGGTAGCTGCAGTGTCCCGCTCGAATGAGAATGCTTGTGGACTTACCAGGTAATGTTACAAAGTATACGAAAACGATAGTAAAACTGAGACGCACTTTTGCGGTGTGCAAAATCCTATTCAATCACGCTGTTCCCTTCAAAGCCTATTATCTTAGTCACTGCATATGGATAGCAGATGCCTCAGATAATGCATATTATACGGGGAATTGTGTAGAAGTAAAGATATTAACAAGTTTAATGTGGTAATATATTCGTAGTATCTCAGACAAGGTTCTTTGGTCGGTTTGATATCATTTTTCAGAGGTCTGGAGGGGACTGTTTCTATTTAACGTCTTTCCACAAAATTTTTCAGCTAATTTTCATATAATTGTATGAATACACATCGACAGTTGGTCTAACACGTTGGTTCTGTACTGAAAGAATCGATAGACCAAGATGCCGTCGAACGGTGCATTTGAATTAGTAGTTAAAATACTATACTTATATTTGTGAGAAACGGGGTACCAATTCGCTTCTAGCCGTCCCAGTTTAGAATCACCTTGGCTTCCTCAATACACCACAAACGAATCAGTGGATTCATGTTTCAGCTAACGTTGACGAATCTGCTTTAAAATTCAGTCTAATGACCGTGGCGTCCATGGATGATTAAACCACTAACCTTCTTTCCTTTGATCTTATTTTACAAGGGGCAGCCAAATGAAAACGAGACAGATGGAAAAAAGTAAGTAATCTGTTTATTATTTCAAAGGTAATTGTTTGCACATTTATCCCACTGAGAGACAAGACGGTCAATGCTTTCACGGAAAAATGTTTGCGACTACCTGTGGAACATTATTGTACCCAGATGCACACCTCTTCGTCCGAAGCAAATCGACGGCCACCAATATCTTTCTTCATGGTACCAAAAATATGAAAATGGCTCAGGGAGAGATTGGAACTGTATGGAAGGTGTATAAGGACTTCTTAGCGAAACTTCTACGAAAACCTTGGCAATATGTGGGCGGACATTATCCTGCAACAGCATGAAGCCGTCCCTCAACATTCCCGGGCGTTTAGACTTGACGGCACTCTGCAGTTTTTGCGAAGTGTCCACGTGCCACAGTACTTTAACTGTTGTGCCATGATCGAGACGGTCAATGAGCAGCGGGCCCTTGCAGTCAAACAAAAGGTCATCATGACTTACCTGGAGTCGGCGTGTCTGTTGTTTCGACTACGCTGCGAAAGTTTCACTGGAAACCCTTATACGTCACTCATACAGTCCATATCTCTCCCACGCGATTTACGTATTTTTGGTGCCTTGAAGAGTCATTAGTAGCCGTCGAAGAGATGAGCGCCCGAGTACAATGATGGTTCCGTAGGCAGCTGCAAATATTTTTAAGTGAAAGCATTGACCATCTTATCTCATTGTCGAATAAATGTATTAACTGTTTCCGGCAGGAGCGGCCGAGTGGTTCTAGGCGCTACAGTCTGGAACCGCGCGACCGCTACGGTCGCAGGTTCGAATCCTGCCTCGGGCATGGACGTGTGTGGTGTCCTTTAAGTAGTTCTAAGTTCTAGGGGACTGATGACATCAGACGTTAAGTCCCATAGTGATCAGAACCATTTGAACCATTTTTATTAACAGTTAGAGCGGTTAATTTTGAAATAATAAATAGTTTACTTAACTTTTTTTCTATCTGTTTCGTTTTCGTTTGACTGCTGCTAATAGCTCAAATGTTCGGCTATCATCGTAAAACGTCTCACTCTAAACTGTTACAGACATTTTTTAAGAGCACTGATCTCTTGAGGAGCTACTAGACGTTTTCGAAAACATACACCACTGTATTTAAAACTACATTGATGCTTCACAATTTCGACCAAGATAAAAGTTCAGAGTGCAGTTTTACAGCAATACACTGGTCTCCTTATGTAATATCATTTGGCGATTACACTGTTTCAATAAATCGAACCCTTCATGGAAGTTTTGGGGTTGTCAACGATACGTGGGTCACACAGAACATTTATTCACAGGGATCGATGTTCGTCCTAAATGCAGGTTACACGTAACTTCGGCGCGCAGCACCAAAGACTGTCGCGAATCTCAACGCGTTGTAAGTGGGCTGCTTCTGTGTTGGCAGCGCTGTGTAGCGCTTTGCATTGTATCTGTGACTGCGCTTTCTTTGTAAGACATTCTGTGGCTGGTTGTTCGACTCGTTGTTGGAAGTTAATCGCCAATAGAGTTGGGCAGTTGGAAGGTAGTCGCCAGCAGTGATGAAAGTACAGTTGGGCAGTTGAAGGTGAGCAGCCAGCAGTGATGGATGTTGGATGCGAGAAGTTAGCATTGATGGAGGGTAGAGGTCTGAAGTGCTAGCGTAGGCTAACGATCTGGAAGTATCCGACTTGGAGATTGAAAATTATTCATGATTATATATCTTTGTACTGGATGCCAATGACGATTTATATTCGTGTTTTAACTGGATGTCACATTATTAAGGTAAAAAATACATTGTTTGGTTTGCAACAAAATCATTCCTTTGCTAACCACATGCCTATTAGTTGTTAGTGGCTTTAGTAGTTAGAATCTTTTATTTAACTGGCAGTATTGACGCTCGCTGTAGTGCAGTAGTTCGCATAATGAAAATTTTTGTGAGGTAAGTGCTTAACGAAATGTATAGGTTATTGTTAAGATTTCTTTTTAGTTGGGTCCATTCTTTTGCATTAATTATTTGAAGTCAGGTTGTAATTTTTTGAGCTGTCAGATTGCTTTGCGCTAGAATATTGTGGGTCAGTATTGACATGATAAGAAAAAGTAAAGAGAAAGTAGGCTCAGTACGTCCAGTTTTACTCAGCTGTTTCAGAGTCAAATAACGCAGAAGTTTCATCTTCTCAGTCATTCAGCAATTTAAGTACAGATTCACACATTTGAATAAAGAAGTTTCAGTGTTTGGTTACAGAGGGCGGAAGCAAGTTGGCCCTAAGGCACGCCTACATAGTGTTTGCCTCGGACACACAGACGCTCTCGGAATGAGGCTTCCTCTTGCTCCTCCGCCAACACGCCACCGTAATGACTGCGTTCTGATGTGTGCGAGGCGCGGACAAACAAGTTAGCGCCGGACGCGTCCCTGACTCAGCAATCACTGCTTCCAGACGGCAGCAGGCAACCACGATGTCATCCTCTCTGTCGTGCCACAGAGTGCCGTAAGTGAACGAAACTATGAAAACGTTTTAGTAAGAAACTTGTCCGCAGAGGCATTCGGAAATATATGACAGTAATGATAACAAAATAAATATTACACAAAATGAAATACCCACTCTGCAGCCGAGTTCGCGCTGAAATGAACCTTCCTGGCGTATTAAAATTGCGTGCCGGACAGACCCTCGAACGTGGGACCTTTGCCTTTCGTGGGCAAGTACTCTACTATCTGAGCTACCCAAGCACGACTCAGGACCCGTCCTGACAGCTTGCACGCGAAAGGTAAAGGTCCCGAGCTCGAGTTTCGGTTCAGCACACAGTTTTAATCTGCCAGGAAGTTTCAAACAATATACAGTTTAAATAGGTGGCTTTATGTACGGTGTAAAACCATTTTAATATCCCAGGGTACATCACACTAGTTGATAAGTATTTCTTTTTTTATATTTTCCGTCGTTCCTTAGTTTCTTCCGTATTTCTGAAAATGTTTTCCGCTTACACAACCAAATGGAAAGCTGCTTGTTATCTGCCATACGCGTTCCGCTTTTGTTTATTTGAAAAGCATCTCCAGCAGCCTGTAATACATTTTTGTTGTGTGTATACAGTAACTGCGTGGTGTAATAATTACAGGTATGTTATTGTATTACACTTTTGTTGTTTTTATATGACAAACAACCTTTTGCAGCCGATGTTTCGTCAGGCAGAACAAAACAGCAACTTAATCTCACGAAACTTGTGTTACAAAACGTTCTTTCTCACTTAACAACAACAATAACAGAAAACTGCCTTAGGTTGAACTGACTTCAAGAACATCCATATTTCAGGATAATGATAGTTACAAAGTCATGACATACCGCTCATGCTAGAGACAACGTGTCTACATACGTTGTACCCAATAACTCTAACATTTTCTTCCGCTAAAAATAAAGGAAACAAACCGAATTCAAGCTATAAATTACTTTAAAACAGACGTGAAAAATATAAAACACAAAAAAATAGACCATACTTATTAAGAAGTGTATCTAAACACAAATATTACACATCCTCGTTGAGAAATGTTACTTGTCAAAATCGAGAAAATGAAATATAAAAGTATGAAAGTTAATTAAGCTTGTTTGTCATTATTTGAAGCCATTAGAACGCTATCTCCTGTCTGTGCTTGTCGGCAACGTTTGTAGCCTTTGAGAAAGCTTTCGACAATGTTTATTCGAATACTCTCTTTGAAATTCTGAAGGTAGCAGGGAAAACTCAGGGAAAAAGACTAGTTGCAACTTGTTCATAAACCAGACGGCAGTTATAAAGAGTCGAAGGGCATGAAAGGGAAGCAGTGACTGAAAAGGGAGTGAGACAGGATTGTGGCCTATCCCCGATGTTATTCAGTCGGTTTATTGAACAAGCAGTGAAGGAAAAAAAAAGAAAAATTTGGAGTAGAAATCCAGGGACAAGAAATAAAAACTTTGAGGCTTGTGATGGCATTGTAATTCTGTTACAGAAAAGAAAGGACCTGGAAGAGCAGTGAAACGAAATGGACAAGGTATTGAAAGGACGATATAAGACGTACATCAACAAAATTAAAACAAAGATAATGGAATGTAGTCGAATTAAATCAGGTGATGCTGAGTGAATTAGATTAGGAAATGAGACACTTAAAAAAAATGGTTCAAATGGCTCTGAGCACTATGGGACTCAACTGCTGTGGTCATAAGTCCCCTAGAACTTAGAACTACTTAAACCTAACTAACCTAAGGACAGCACACAACACCCAGCCATCACGAGGCAGAGAAAATCCCTGACCCCGCCGGGAATCGAAACCGGGAACCCGGGCGTGGGATGAGACACTTAAACTAGAAGATGAGTTTTGCTATTTGGGCAGTAGAATAACTGATGATGGCCGAAGTAGACAAGATGTAAAATGGGAACTGGCAACAGCAAGAAAAGCTTTTCTGAAAAACAGATAACAGAGTATAGATTTAAGTGTCAGGAAGTCTTTTCTGAAAGTATTTGTCTGGAGTGTAGCCATGTACGTAAATGAAACATTGACGATAAACAGTTTAGGCAAGAAGTGAATAGAAGCTCTTGAAATGTAGTGCTACAGAACAGTGCTGAAGTTTAGGTGAGTATGCCACATAACTAACGAGGAGATACTGTAAAGAATTGGGGAGCAAAGAAATTTGTGGCACAACCAAACTAGAAGCAGGGATCGGCTGGTAGCATATACTCCGAGACAGAGTTGCAAAGGGAGGGGGGGGGGGGGGGAGGGTAAGAGATTTACACAGTATACAGCAGCTTCATTTTAAGCGAAAATGTACAAGATTTCTCTTGAAATCAACTGAGAGAAAAGAAAATGCCGTGCTGTCGAAACGTGCGGTTTCGTTTTCTCTGTCCCAATCAGTTTCAGCTACGATTGCAGAGCATGTAAGTCATTAGAAAAAGTTTATCTCCTATATACATTCTTTCTCCTTACAAGTAATTTCGAACAAAGATTGTATACACAACGGTGTATTGTTTTATTTTATTCCTCGCCGTGAGTTTTACAGAATAAATAAAATTTGTATTTGTGGCTTCTCGGCTTATGAAACTACTGCAGAATCTGGATAGTCTGAAACTTTATAATCCCATCTATTCCTAGATTGAAACTATATGAAATACTATCATTGAAGCTACTGTCCTCGCTGTTCCAGCAGCTGAGGAGGTCTCTCTCATATCCCATATATCAATGATCCCAAAGATTTACCCATTCATTTTCAGCGACTTCAATTACTAATCAAGGTTTCGTTTGGAATAACAATGCCCAAGGCTCAAAGACAGAGATAAGGATAACAGGTCAGAGAGTGGCGGTGGATGGGGGGCGGGGGTGGGGGAGGGAGGAAGGAAATGGACATAAAAAGAGCGAGAGGAGGAGAAGGACAGAGAGTGGGGACGAAGCGATGCGCAGAGATGAGAAGAGATGCACGAAGGACAAATAAATTGAGGCACTTGGTGGATTAAAGTTTTATCTGAGGCAATTTATATCTGATGACTTTATTGTCTCAAAACTAAAAAAAAATACCATGCCACTTTGCGGATTACAATTCTATGCGCTTCTGCTAAAATGAGGACTTTTAACTGCCGCAGGAAGATGGGAGTGGACAGTTCTTGAGTACCGCCGTGTCTGCAGCAACTGCCACGTTGGTGTTTACTTGTTAGTGTTAGCTCATACTCTATGAACTTTTCCAGGAGCATAAGGCAAGTTTTTCAGGTTTTTCGGGTCTGTGGTACACTTACGAAGCTCTGGCTCCACCTCACACAATCCTTTTCTTATGAAAAACTGCCGAAAGCTGAGATTCTAGCCACCATTGCTGTTTTACAATACCAGAAACAGGGCTACAATATGTTTACCACAGGAATGGCTCATTCCAAAAGTTTTGAGTAAAATCTTTCATCTTTGGCAGTTATCATGACGCAATTATATCATCATCACATACTTACGTATATAAACATATAGTAACAAAATTACATGAATCACAGGGTATTTTACTTAGCTTTACGATGTTTCTACGGTGTTACACATTTTCAGATAATTTTAGTTATCAGGTAGAATCGATGCAAAACTCGGTGGTGTATTCCGTAGGTGCATTGAATGAACACAGGCCTCCATCTGTTGCCCGGTAGCCCACAGGATCAGCAAGGTTGGGGTAGCAGCAGCAGAGAGAGATTTTCAGAGCCATACAAAAATATATTCCAGCTGTTGGAGAAGTTGTGCCTGGAGAACATCACGGAGTTGTTTGGGAAATCTGTGGTCGTCAACTTACTTCCTCGATTGGAGCTGAATTATCGTTCAAAATTCATCGGATGTATTTCTATAACCGTGTGAAATATTATGAACAATGAAGAAATTTAAGTATTAGATTCCAAGGAGATCATTTTACTGGATAATTATAATAGCTTCTCTCATATTTCACTCTGTGACCAATCTGTTAATCTTTCTGCCTTACTTGCTAGTATAGCAGTGAGAGAAATTCCCTGCATTGCACCTCACTAGCTCCTCGTATGGCGCTTGTTTGCTGATGCGAATTCAACTGTTTCCAGTACCCTGGAAAACTGGTATATGTAAAAGTTAAGGCTCAGAATGAAATTCAGTAAAGCAACCTTAAGAAAATTTCTGACCTTGTACTGCAGTTTTTCTATAGACTGAACCACAACTTTTGATAACCATCAGCTCACTGAGGGAATCCGCCAAACTTATTTCGTTTTTACTATAGTATTATTACTGTTATTGCTATTTATTTGTTCTTAGTAACTTACATGTCAACTATTTTCACTATTTTTGGTGGTGAGTTGGAAAAATGAAAGCATTGGTTGCTCGCCACATGCAATATTCGCCTTTACGTAAGCTGTTCACTTCATTTCTGGAGTAGAAAAATAATGCGCAGTCAGAATAGGTGATAACAGGGAGCCGGTAATCTAAGTATATATCTACAATCATTTCTGGTGATTTATCGCTGTGACGACAAAGCAATTCACGTCGGAGAATGTTAGCCAATTATTGTTTCATCTGTTGGTCGCACTGAATTAACCGAAAATGGGACAAAAAGTTTCATGACACTGAGATTCTGATGAGTTCGTAACGTAGCGTGAAAAGACTGAAATACTGAAAACATATTGCTTTGGGGTGAAAATTCCAGAGTTACCGGCTAATAGTTACGCGTGCTGCACATGATACTGAAAACTGTTTCTAAGTCCCCTTACAACCATGATTCCGATTATCGTGTATCTGTTGTTAATTGCTTTGAGAATCTCAAGTTACTTTGTAAGATTTGATCTACATTTCTACTGGAATGAATTCTACTTGAACAATTTATTTTTCGAGGTTACAAGGTAATTTCTCTTAACCACGGAACGAGCTGCGAGGGCTTCAGGGAATTAAACGAGCTAGATGCTGAGGGTACGCAGGCTGGGTGCATCCAACCTTATACAGCCATTTATGATAAGATTTGTTTATGTCATCTGCGTTCTAGTATGATGACAAATACAAATTACGAAATAAGAACGAGAACGAAAAATTCAGTTCACAATAAAAATGTCAGTTTCGTAGCGGCTATGTCAGGTTTACATACGGGCTCATAAAAGTCATCAGAAGGCAACTATTTAAACGAAGGTAAAATCAAGAAATGTAATAGGTATTTCTTAAAACAAATGAGTACAGACAATCTAAACTTAAACGCCAAAGAAAATGGTATAGGAAGTGGGGATTTTCCCGTACGAGCATTTCACGAGTGTACCGTGAAAATCAGGAATCCAGTAAAACATCAAATCTCCGACATCGGTGCGGCCGGAAAAATATCCTGCAAGAACTGGACCAACGACGACTGAAGAGAATCGTTCAACGTGACAGAAGTGCTACCCTACCGCAAATTTCTGCAGATTTCAGTGATGGGCCATCAACAAGTGTCAGCGTGCGAACTATTCAAAGAAACATCATCGATATGGGCTTTCAGAGGCGAAGCCCCATTCGTGTACCCGTGATGACTAGACGACACAAAGCTTTATTGCCTTGTCGGACGAGTTTCGTTTCATATTGTACCGAGCGGATGTAAGTGTACAGGTATGGAGAAAACTTCATGAACCTATGGACCCTGCATGTCAGCAGGGGACTGTTCAAGCTATTAGAGGCTTTGTAATGGTGTGGGGCGTGTGCAGTTGGAGTGATACGGGATCTCTGATCCGTCTCTCACAAGTGACACGCACTTAAGCAGCCTATCTGATCACCTGCATCCATTCATGTGCATTGTACATTACGATGGACTTAGGCAATTCCAGGAGGACAATGCGACACCCGAAACGTCCATAATTGCTACAGAGTGGCTACAGGAATACTCTCCTGAATTTAAACACTTCCGCTGGCCACCAAACTCCCAAGACAGGAACGCTATTGAGCGTGTTTGGGATACCTTGCAACGTGCTGTTCAGAAGAGCTCTCCGTCCCCTCGTACTGTTACGGATTTATGAATATCCCTGCAAGATTCATGATGGAAGTTCGCTCAGCACTACTACAGATATTATTCGGGTCCATGCCATGTTGTGTTGCGGCACTTCTGCGTGCTCGCGGGGGCCCTACACGATATTAGGCAGTTTCTTTGGCTTTTCAGTGTAATGTGATAATAAGTACAAATAATGAAATAAGGACGAGAACGAAAAATGAAGTTCACAGTAAGAATGTCAATTTCGTAGTGACTATGTCAGGTCTACATATGAGCTCATAGTAGTTATCAGAAGCCAACTATTTAAACGAAGGTAAAATCAAGGAGTCTAATAGGTATTTCTTAAAACAAATGAGTACACACTGAAATTTTACAATCTATTAATTAAAATAACAATTAGAGGTATGTGGCACTTGGCTAGCTGGTGGAATCGTGCTACATCCAGATTTGAAGAACAATAGTATGTGACAGTTCGCCGTGTTGGGCTGCATGAGAACATGACGTTCAGGCACACCCATCGCTAAGTTACCAGTAGAGCACGTCTGACAAGCACAATGGAGGACTGCCGTATTGTGCACCAAGCACATCGTGAGCTCATCTCATCTGCGCCTGCCAACCGGGAACAACTAACGGGCTATATACGCTACTGGCCATTAAAATTCCTACACCAAGAAGAAAAGCATATGATAAATGGGTATTCATTGGACAAATATGTTATACTAGAACTGACATGTGATTACATTTTCACGCAATTTGGGTGCATAGATCCTGAGTAATCAGTACCCAGAACAACCACCTCTGGCCGTAATAACGGCCTTGATACGCCTGGGCATTGAGTCAAACAGAGCTTGGATGGCGTGTACAGGTACAGCTGCCCATGCAGCTTCAACACGATACCACAGTTCATCAAGAGTAGTGACTGGCGTATTGTGACGAGCCAGTTGCTCGACCACCATTGACCAGACGATTTCAATTGGTGAGACATCTGGAGAATGTGCTGGCTAAGACAGCAATCGAACATTTTCTGTATTCAGAAAGGCCCGTACAGGACCAGCAACATGCGGTCGTGCATTATCCTGCTGAAATGTAGGGTTTCGCAGGGATCGAATGAAGGGTAGAGCCACGGGTCGTAACACATCTGAAATGTAACGTCCACTGTTCAAAGTGCCGTCAATGCGAACAAGAGGTGACCGAGACGTGTAACCAATGGCACCCCATACCATCACGCCGGGTGATACGCCAGTATGGCCTTGACGAATACACGCTTCCAATATGCGTTCACCGCGATTTCGCCAAACACGGATGCGACCATCATGATGCTTTAAACAGAACCTGGATTCATCCGAAAAAATGACGTTTTGCCATTCGTGCACCCAGGTTCGTCGTCGAGTACACCATCGAAGGTGCTCCTGTCCGTGATGCAGCGTCAAGGGTAACCGCAGCCATGGTCTCCGAGCTGATAGTCCATGCAGCTGCAAACGTCGTCGAACTGTTCGTGCAGATGGTTGTTGTCTTGCAAACGTCCCCATGTGTTGACTCAGGGATCGAGACGTGGCTGCACGATCCGTTACAGCCATGCGGGTAAGATGCCTGTCATCTCGACTGCTAGTGATACGAGACCGTTGGGATCCAGCACGGCGTTCCGTATTACCCTCCTGAACCCACCGATTCCATATTCTGCTAACAGTCATTGGATCTCGACCATGCGGATGAGATGCCTGTGAATGCTCTGATAAGCTAATCATTTGCATATCACAGAATCTACTTCCTGTCGGTTAAATTTCGCGTCTGTAGCAGGTCATGTTCGTGGTGTAGTAATTTTAATTGCCAGTAGTGTACAACATTCTGTGCCCTCCTGCACCATTGATCAGAGACCAGCAGCAACCAGAATGGGGAAGTACCGTCCCATGCGTAGGCTGCCGATAACGTCACAATGCAAACAGCTGAGCTTGGAGTGAAGCCATCATTGGGAAGCATGGACTGCTGATGAACGGCATCGCATTGTGTTCACCGATGAATCGCGGTTTTGCACTACACCACATGACCATCGACGGCAAATATGGCCGTGATCTCGGGAGAGGTACCATTCTTCCAGTGTTTTACAGAGGCGCAGTGGTGTTACTCCTGGCAGCATGGTGTGGGAAGCAATCGGGTATAGCTATTACAAACTTTAGTACCGTCATGGGTAAAGTAAAAGTCCCGCTTTGTACTGTCGTAGCTTAAGCCTGCTCTGCTGATGAATAACAGAAAACAAACTAGAATGCGAGTGATAGTGAGCTAGTCTGTCAGAGACTGAGTGAGTGAGCTAGTGACCGAGCTAGAGACTGGGACCCTCTGGTGAGTGGCGGCGGCATAAATACTTGCGGTCGAGAGGGCGTTGGCAGTGTGTTGCCTGCAAGTTGGTCTCTGGCCTCTCTGGTGATAGGCGCCCTAGATCCAGGGCCTACTATCGACCACCGCGCTATATCTTTGACGACTGGTGTTCTGGCGATAGGTTGCGCCAGCACAGGGCATGACTTCAGGTCACGGCTGGTTGGTATTGAGGGAACTCTGATGGCACAACGATGTGTCACGGATATACTACGACCTCATGTGTTAGATCTCAAGGAACAATATCATGTTGCCATGTTTGAACAGGACAGTCATAGTCCACACACGCAAGTTTCCCAACGAACTGATTGCGTGATGTTGAGGTACTCCCAAGGGCAGCAAGATCGCCAGATCTGTCCTCAATAGAACGTGTGTGGGAGCATCTAGGATATTAACTCCGTCCCAGCGTCAGTGTCCAGGTCATCAAGGACCAGTTACCACAGTTGTGTACCACCCTGCCGCAGAAGAGGATACAAGGACTTTGCAACACCCTTCCGGAACGAATCCGTGTATGCATCCAGGCCAGAGGTGTTTATCTTGCTGAGGGTTGACCTTAAGTAATCGGTATACTGCGAGATGCCAAGTCTTTACTCTTTCTCGTATCGTTATCTTCTTTTCCGAATTTCCAGGTTGCGGTCATGTTTTCTCCTGGTGTTGTGGTCCTGCTATGCAGTGCCACTTACGTAACCGCTGACTTCGTTTCCGATTGCAGAGGGGCGAGGGCTCTAAGAGATTTCTAAATTTAGATAACTCACTACGATATCACCCAACACTGTTTCCATAATTCTTCTGCGTTCAAGTAAGTTATCAGCTCACAAAAACACACCATAAAGCTTTTCAGACAACATGATCACCGAAACCATAAGTTCGCACTTAACTCCAGATAGCATGGCATTGACTTTATATAATAGCATGCATTTTTCTTCAGTGCTTGACCACTGTCATTATGTCCCTTTCTTCTTTGGCGTCCACAGCACCCCTAAAGCACGACTGCAAAGTGGAAGCGACCTCTCACTGACCAGTCCAAATTACACATCCGTCGTCGCTTTCTGCACTGTGCCCGCATTTTTCTTTCTTATATCTGCACATAAATTCCAACAAACTGGGGCACAGTAGATGTTCTTTACTCTTCTGCTAATGAATGTCACTTTTTCCATACGCACTTCTTTCATCGGTCCAATAAAAGAAAAGTGAGACGTTGCGATATGCTTTACAGCAACATGTACCACTACAGATCGCATGAAGCGCAGAATATCGTATTAAACTCTTTTACATTCCGTTTCCATTCTAAACCATCCGGTAAACCATCACACCCATTTTTATCCTAAATCCAAATAGAATAAGAGATGGTCTTGTAGGTCTCCCTGAAGGAGCTTAGACTTAGAACTACTTAAACCTAACTAACCTAAGGACATCACACACATCCATGCCCGAGGCAGGATTCGAACCTGCAGCCGTAGCAGCAGCGCGGTTCCGGACTGAAGCACCTAGAACCGCTCGGCCACAGGGGCTGGCTGTCAGATTAACTCGATGGGATTGATGACATCAGATGTTAAGTCCCATAGTGCTTAGAGCTATTTGAACCATTTTTGTTAATCTGACACTACTACTAAACCGATTCCTGACAGTCTCGCCAAAATAGCGCTATTGACATGAAAAAGAACTCCTATGTCTGGAGCGTTAGCCGTTCTTACGAGTGTCGTCTGTGCGGTGGAGGTGATGCACTGTGACCTGTAATTATTCTCCGTGAGCGCCTAGTCAGCTCAACCGTGATTGCGCAACACCAGTCGGAAGTACACGTGAGCAGTAGACCAGGACCACGTATTATGTCTACTGTTCTCGCTGTCAATGACTATGCTAGGGTCACCAGCTCGCCCGTATCCACGAAACGAACCTAACCGATATTGCGCAAGTACCGCTACCATTCTTAGCAAATCAGAGAACGTAGCGTTCCGCTAACTTTTGACGCTTCGTAAGTTTCGCTTCGTCTCCCGGACTGTCTGAAAAGTCACAACAAACAAACAAAATAAAATGATCCGCAATCGGGCACTGAAATAAATCCAATGCCGACAAGTGAAAATCTCTGCCGGACCTGGACTGGAGCCCATATCTCCCGCTTTTTGCGAGTGGTCACCTTAGTAACTTTAGCTCTCCGAACACGCTTCCTGTCTAACCTCAATTGCCACATGTCGCACGCTGCGGGTGTAGTGCCACTAGTCCGTTATCCTCATTGCTCGCATCCTCACCCGATTTCCGCAAGAAGTCAAACGAAGAGTGTATCATCGTCTGCTTTGAAGATGCATACTTTCGTAAGTGTGGTGTCAACATACACAGAAACAAAATAAAGTTTTTGAATCTCTGACACTTGAGAACAGCTCTGCTAACGTTTAGGCATATGGAATTATTTTACAGTCTCTTTGTTCCTTTACCAAGTCTGTTAACTGATTGTCATTCGTACTAAGAAGGGTTCAAAATCAGACAGCCTAGTCTCCCGTTGGACAGCTGGCACCGATTCACAAGCTTGTACTTTCACTCCTCCATCATACTCACTATACTTTGAAACAAAATAACACTTCTTTGCCCCACCCATGATTATTAACTCATCTCAACAGTCGTGTCTTTCATTCGAAGGGGTCGTAATATGATAACTTCATTCAGAAAGTTACAGACAGACGAGAGACTGGTATATCGAATTTCTCACTTACAGATGAGACAAAGAATTATGGCCACCTGCTTAGTAGGCTGTTGAAACCACCTTTCGGAAGACATACAAAAGCGATTCTGCGGAGCATGGGGTCAACATGTCCTTGATAGGTATCCGAAGGTATGTGGCAGCAGATACCATAGGTCAGGCAATTCCCGAAAATTACAGACTGATGGTTTCTAGGCGCTGAACTGTTACCCAATAGCGTCCCAAATATGTTCCACCAGGATCATATCAGGCTAATTTGGTGGACAAGACATCAATGTGAAGTAACTATCATGCTACTCAAACCACTGTACAAAGATTCTTTCCATGTGTGACGGACAGTTATCCTGCTGGAAGAGCCATAGCCGTAGGGGAAGACGTCGGGCATGATGGATTGCAGGTGTTCCACGGTAGTGTTCTCGTAGTCTACAGCCATCATGGAGCTTTCGACTAGTATCACAGATCCCATGAAAACCCGATGTGAATGTCCGTCATAACATAACACTGCTGTCTGCTTTCCCCCTCACCCACCCCCTACCACCCAGTCTTGCGTGTATGTAACGGCTGAATGTCGGCTTATCCGGGCAACATGTTCCCATCACTCCACGGTTCAAACTCGACGATCGTATGCCAACTACAGTCGTAAGTGTAACATGGAACACGTTGGGGCGTCTGCAGCGGAACCCCAAGTTCAACAATGTGCACTGAACGATATTCTCCGAAATACTTGAACTTTCACTAGCTGTCGCCAGGTCTTCCAGTGATCACAGTGTTGCTTTAAAGAGTTGCAAGCCTCCGACCTCCATGCGATACACCTTGTCGACTACTCGTGCTTTGACAGATCTTCATCCACTTTTCATAAACGCTCACGATAGTACCTCGTGAAGAGCCGATCAGCTTCGCTATTTTGCAGAATGTCGTTCCTAGGCAGGCAGAATTCAGTGGGCAGTAGCCATGATGTTTCATCAGTTCACGCATGTTGCAGGTGGCACCCTCTTTGGCTTGCGAATATATTGAAACATCGATTTATTAATGTTTCTAAAAATATAATAGTTAAATTGTAGAGTCGTACGTAAAACAAATAAAAAAAGAATCAGTTCTACTAGCTCCTTGACAAAAAATATACTAAACAGCGTATAGTTTCTTGTTCATATTATTATATACCTGATCAAATATTTGATGTGATAATCACTTAGCTTTGAGAACGTCCTCTAGAGAATTCCAATTATTTCTGGGATGTTACATTACTATCACCCTACTGAGATAATAGCTGATAGCTATCAGAAGAGATAGTTTACAGAAATGGAACCCAAAAAAATGAAACATACTTGTATTTGCAACACACAACACATGAAAATAGGAACGTCATCTGCAACCTCAGTAGCCTCTGTAGTTAAATTACACAGCAATTAAAAGTGACCAATCAAATTGAAAACGAGTACAGGGACATGTATAATAATTTACAATTATTGACTGTCTTCATTTAAATTAATAAAAAATCATTAACTGAGAATTTTGTAGCGCAGAATTGAAAGGAGCACAGAGTACTATATGTTTTTCATATATTTTCCCACCATAGTGCATATTTATAACTTTCAAAATAATATAATATTGGTCTATATTGAGATATATGCTAGTTTAATTACAACATTGTAAAACAAAATTCAATTACAAGTTATTTTTAAAGTCATTCCTCTATTCTTTCATAAACAGTATAAATAAAAACACGACCACAGCAACGAATGGGGACAGTTGTCAATAGAAACTTCACAGAGGCCCAGTTTTCTCGGATAGATGCCTGGATGATTCTTTCGTTGACAATGAAGAAGATAATTATGTCACTATCTTCAGAGCTGTCATGTGTCAAGAGCAAACAAGCAGAATAAAATGAATGTCGTGATCTTGAATTTTTGACAGTTAATTTACATCGACGTCTCTAGGCGCTGCAAGAATATACACTATGTGATCAAAAGTATCCGGACACCTGGCTGAAAATTACTTACAAGTTCGTGGCCCTCTCCTCGATAATGCTAGAATTCTATATGGTGTTGGCTCAACCTTAGCCTTGATGACGGCTTCCACTCTCGCAGGAATACGTTCAACCAGATGCTGGAAGGTTTCTAGGGGAATGGCAGCCCTTTCTTCAAGGAGTGCTGCACTGAGGAGAGATATTGATGTCGGTCGGTGAGACCTGGCACAAAGTCGGCGTTCCAAAACATTCCAAAAGTGTACTATAGGATTCAGGTCAGCACTCTCTGCAGGCCACTCCGTTATAGGGATGTTATTGTCGTGTAACCACTCAGCCAAAGGCCGTGCATTATGAACAGGTGCTCGATCGTGATGAAAGATGCAATCGCCATCCCCGAATTGCTTTTCAACAGTGGGAAGCGAGAAGGTGCTTAAAACATGAATGTTGGCCTGTGTTGTGGTAATGTCACTCAAAACAGGTGGTGAGAGCCCCCGGCATGAAAAACACGACCACACCATAACACCACGGCCTCCGAATTTTACTGTTGGCACTACACACGCTGGAAGATGACGTTCACTGGGCATTCGCCATACCCACACCCTGCCATCGGATAGCCACATGAAGTACCGTGATTCGTCATTCAGCACAACGTTTTTGCACCGTTCAATCATCCAATGTTTACGCGCCTTACACCAAGCGAGGCGTCGTTTGGCATTTACTGGCGTGATGTGTGGCTTATGAGCAGCCGCTCGACCATGAAATCCACGTATTCTCACTTCCCGCCTAAATGTCATAGTACTTGTAGTGGATCCTGATGCAATTTGGAATTTCTGTGTGATGGTTTGGATAGATGTCTGCATTACGACCCTCTTCAACTGTCGGCGATCTCTATCAGTCAACAGACGAGGTCGGCCTGTACGCTTGTGTGCTGTACGTGTCCCTTCACGTTTCCACTTCGCTATCACATCGGAAACAGTGGACCTAGGAATGTTTACGAGTATGGAAATCTTGCGTACAGACGTATGACACAAGTCACACGCAGTCACTTGACCACGTTCGATGTCCGTGAGTTCCGCGGAGCGCACCATTCTGCTCTCTCACGATGTCTATTGAATACCGAGGTCGCTGATATGGAGTGCCTGGCAGTACGTGGCAGCACAATGCACCTAATATGAAACACTTATGTTTTTGACCACATAGTGTAGATCTGGTAGTAAAAGATAAATATAGGGAACTTTATTTTATTGCAGAGTGAGCTCTGTGCTAATTTGCCATGCTGCTAATGATTGGTGTGTGAATAAGACAGACAGTGCAGAAACTTTCCCGCACTTAGTAACTGTCTCATCGCTGAAAAATAAATCTCTCAAGCCCAGTCGGGAATTGTATAGACACTGATTTTTCACTAATCCCACACTACAACGTCGCCAACATTCAAAAAGGCCTCATGCACTCTTATCTACGCAAGTTCATCTGAGCCCGACGGCTAACGCTTCTTACGGCAATGAGAAATAACATCCGTCTTGAGGTCAAACAGCTACCAAATTTGAAATCGAATCACAGAGTAAGTACCGCATTAATTTATACACTATGAAGTAACGGTGATTATAATTGCGTCTGGCTCCAGTAGAGCCAGTAACCTTCTCTGAAATATTTAAGGCGAAAGGAAGTGAAAACCAGTTGGACGCGGTGTAACATAAGATCCACTGATTAGATCAGACGCCCAGATCAGTACCGAACTTGATCACAAATTTAACAGTACAGCATTGGGGGGAATGCCAGCCCGCAAGTTTCTTTGCCTTATGTACGGAAGTACCTACGTATAACCGTCTTTCGTAACGTCTGTGAAACTATTTAATTATCACTGAAGAGCTCTGTCCATGGTATCTTGTATTTAAGTTCCAGCTTAACAAGTATAAACACAATCATGGATAGCATGTTAGTTCGTTAGAACTTTAGTTCATACCTGAAACACGGGACACCACTCTCGTTGAAACCATTCCCAGCTGCAACTGCAACACCACACTTGAGCAAATAAGTCAGTAAACGGAATCTATTTTTAGCGAAACAACCTTCACTGTCATAACAACAAAAAGTAAATATGTTTAAAAAAATTAAAATAATTTCTTTTGTGTGTCAGTTATTGGCAAAGTATGACTAGTATATGAGAAGAAAGGAATTGGAGGTGGCACTCTAGCACGCTTCAACTCTTCTCCGTTCAGCGGTTTCCACCAAAGCTCTCAGAATATTTTCGTATCGCTCTCCAACTGATCAGAACGACCGGACTTAAACCTAGCAGCACCCCTCTGAATTTCTTCGACATCTTACTTTAATCTGTAGTGAAAGGAGTCACTAAACCAACTGCAAACAACCTTATGTGCTCGTTCCATTCCAAGTCACTTCCAAAGTTAAGCCTAGAAATTTAGTCGATGCGAGTGCGTCAAGCAATGTACAGTTCACGCACTATTTAAACATCGAAGCAATGTTTTTCATGCTCGCATATATCAAGTTACAACATTTGAAAAAAGAAATTAGTCATTGCATCAAATTCTGGCTATGTATGGACATCGTAAGTGCACGTCGCTGCACTATTTCGGCCATCATAAACACAATACCGCGTGATGAAGTGTTTCTGTTATTTACAGTGCCAGCCGCACCATGTATTTTCAGTTCGTATTCACATTCCGTAATATGACGGCTGTTGTGTGTGACCAGATGAATGTTGTAATATTTCGACGATGACGTGTCACTTAGACATGTCACGACACTTTGTGGCCTTTCACCTTTGCACTTGAAAATGCGTAAGAAGTTGAAATAAATGAATATTAAAACATAGAGTCAAATAGAAGAAATTTAATTCAAAAAGTTCTCCATGACGGTGTTCTCCAACTAGCGTATCTACGTAGTTTGGCTCACAGTGCGTGCTTTAAGTTGTCACACTTGCCCCGCCCCCCCCCCCTCACCCCGTCTCCCGTACCCATCATCCCCGCGAAACATCTAGTAATTCTTTTTGGGGACCCAATTTTTTAATACAAGTAAGCAAACCATACAGTCCACGCTTTTTAAAATTGTTTTTACGAATGGAAACAAATAAGTAAAACGCATTTTAATATATAACACGGTTTAATTCATTAGTAATGAAGATTTACAAACAACAAAAGATCATCTTAGTGATAGATGAATTAACATGTAGCTTAGAATCTTCTCCTACGAATTTTTTCTGCCGTAAATTTTGAAACTGGGTCTTCAAAATGGATGCTTTTGGCTATTCTATTTTCGACTAACAAATCCTCCAAACTATAAGGTCGTGCTTGACTCATGGTGGACCTAACATAATTCTTAATTAGACTGAGTTCTGGAAAACTCACCCCACATGACGCTACTGAAACGTACTAAGTTAACGACAATCACACACCAAACTGAGAATAAGAACAGATCGTCAAAATTCATTTCCATCCACGAAATGCAACATATGCAGTTTGCAGTTATCTTCTTAGGCTAGAAATTTCTGCAAAGCTACCATCTTCAGAAATCTCATCATAGCTCTCAACTAAAATTTTTCCAGTCATAGGAAGTTGCGTTTCTGAGATTTTAATCAGATTTTTGATCTCTGAAAGCAGTAAAACGATCTACTATACGGCCCTTGGGTTTGCAACGTGCATATATTTCATGTATAAACCTGTCAATGCACTCTTACGATTGACCTTCTCAGTAGGGCACGCTCGTATACGTGCGAAAGTGTCAGGCCCAGTCCATAAGCTCTCTAGATGCTCCCCCGCTCCCGTAACTCTCAGGAATGACTAAAAAAACTTTGTGTTCTGCCTTACGGCAGGTCTGGTTATGGGTTCAAAATGGTTCAAATGGCTCTGAGCATTATGCGACTTAACTTCTGAGGTCATCAGTCGCCCAGAACTTAGAACTAATTAAACCTAACTAACCTAAGGACATCACACACATCCATGCCCGAGGCAGGATTCGAACCTGCGACCGTAGCGGTCGCTCGGCTCCAGACTGTAGCGCCTAGAACCGCACGGCCACTCCGGCCGGCCAGGTTATGGGGGAAGCCTCGTCAGAGAAGTCCACCGCATGAGCGTCTAAGGAAGTGATTCCATTGGTGGTTTCCCGTTGCCTTCCGCTGATGATGAAATGATAAGGAGGACAACACAACACCCAGTCCCTGAGCGGAGAAAATCTCCAACTCAGCCGGGAATCGAACCCGGGCCCCTTGGCGAGACAGATCGCCACGCTAACCACTCAGCTATCGGGTGGACTCAGGAATGAAACGACGAAAAAAATATTTTTATAACTCGTGCCACAGAGCCCAGCAAGTTTATTCACCACCACGCAGCTGGCACCCGGAGCGGGCCGCACCCCTCGGCATCCCCTAGCTACGCTTCTACCACGAAGAAGGGAAAAATAAAATCATAAATTGTTACGAAGTCTTTTCCGCATTTATTTGTCTCGAGTATAGCCCTGTAAGGTAGTGAAATGTGGGCGAAAGGCAGTTCAACGACGAAAGGAGTAGAAGCTTTTGAATTCTGGTGCTACAAGAGACTTCTGAAGATTAGATGGATACAGCGCATTAATTAAAGAGGAGGTGCTGAACCAGTTTCTGGAGAAAAGAAATTTCTGACATAACCTGATTAAAAAGAAGGGATCGGTTAGTAGGACACATTCTAGCGCATCAAGGAATCGTGTTTGGTATTGGAGGAAAGAGTGTGAGTGTGTGTGTGTGGGGGGGGGGGGGGTAAAAATTGTAGATGGGGACCAAGAGATGAATACAATAAGCAGGTTCAAATGGATATTGATTGCGGCAGCTATGCAGAGACGAAGAGGTTCGTACAAGATAAGATTAACATGGGAAACTGCAGCAAAACAGCCTGTAGATTGAAGGCCACAACAATTTGGAAAAAGAGAAAGAAGGTCAAATTTTATTTTTGAATGCACAGGTACCTATAAAACCCAACGAAACTTTGGGGTAAGAAGTTCACAGAACGGTCTCTCACACGTATAGGTGTATCTTCGGAGAAATTCCAATCACCATACGAAGCAGGACTGAAGATGGATTAAAACACTGGCGGATCGGGCTAAGAGAATCTGTGAAACACAGTATTTGAAGCAAGCGCTCGATGATTTACGAATTGCTTTGAGAAAGCAAAGAGATAAATTGGGCACCATACCTTAAAAAACCTGGAGCTTCTAGTGAAAAGCCGCGCGGGATTAGCCGAGCGGTCTCAGGCGCTGCAGTCATGGACTGTACGGCTGATCCCGGCGGAGGTTCGAATCCTCCCTCGGGCATGGGTGTGTTTGTTCTTAGGATAGTTTATGTTAAGTAATGTGTATGCTTAGGGACTGATGACCTTAGCAGTTAAGTCCCATAAGATTTCACAAACATTTGAACATTTCTAGCGAAAAAAAAAAACAACTAAAGGGAAAGTTTTCCTCGCATTCGTGAAAACAGTCACAGATCGCATCAGCATAGTACTGTACTAAGAAGACACGGTATCGGCACAGAGTTCATACCAACAAGAGACGTGCGGGAATATTTGGAGACTGCAAAAGACTTACGCCCGCTGCTACCATAACAGAGGTATACAGGTTGAGACAACTAAATGTCTCGAAAATAAGGCAACGTACGAAAAAACTGTTTTGGGTGAAAAGTTGATATTAATAAAGGGGACATCTGTCCGTACTGCAACTGGCCTCCTACTAACTACACCTCCTGTGTGGGCGGAGTCAACCCTGTATTTTCAAATGGGAGTCCCTTCTTTTTATTGCATGTTGGGATTCTACGCCAAAAATACGTACGATTTACTTAATCCATTGTTTCCCATTCGTGGTAGAGGGTGCTGTAATCGACAAATGTCAAGTGTGCCTGTTTTTGCAGATAATAACCGACGCATTTTATTCTACATTTCATTTATGATGTAAATGTAAACCTTTGTGTTCTAACGGTTGATGCTGATGTTCAAATGTTACTTGAGTGTTAAAAATGTGTGTGCAATAGGAGTATTGATCAGGCAGCAAACCCGAAGAGACTTTCAAGACTTATTACGCTGGGAAAGCCTACGAAGTCACAGTAGAGCTATTGTTGTATATGACTTTGTAAACAGTGGTAAGGAGAGGTGAGCTACAGACTGGTGTGGCAACTGTAGTCGTAGGAACGCTGGACAGGAGCAGTAATGATTAGCGGACAAGTTAACACAACAGGCAGAAGAGTGACTTAACTTGTATTTCTCCATGCATATGAAGACTCATTACAGATAACGTGGCAAGAAACAGAATCCAGCTATTATAACAGCAGCGACGATGGTGACGGAGCCATGACTAGGTGGTGTCTGCGTAGCTTCATGTAGCGATGTGGCTGCGAGCATGAGTGGAGTGAGCGGCTGCCGCTGCCCACCCTACATTGCGGCGGCAGAGGGCGCTCGAAGTACGGAACTGCTGGAGATATGGCTTAGCGGACGCGTGCCATTGGGTCCGTCTGAACCCACGCGAAATCTATCGGCGTCGAACAAAAACTTGTAGTACCGTTACCAATGTAAGATAGTTTAACTTCCGCATGGCGTTTGATACAGTTCCCCACAGTCGTTTAATGAACAAAGTAAGAGCATATGGACTATCAGACCAATTGTGTTATTGGATTGAAGAGTTCCTAGATAACAGAACGCAGCATGTCATTGTCAATGGAGAGAAGTCTTCTGAAGTAAGAGTGATTTCGGGTGTGCCGCAGGGGTGTGTCGTAGGACCGTTGCTATTCACAATATACATAAATGACCTTGTGGACAACATCGGAAGTTCACTGAGGCTTTTTGCGGATGATGCTGTAGTATATCGAGAGGTTGTAACAATGGAAAATTGTACTGAAATGCAGAAGGATCTGCAACGAATTGACGTATGGTGCAGGGAATGGCAATTGAATCTCAGTGTAGACAAGTGTAATGTGCTGCGAATACATAGAAAGAAAGATCCTTTATCATTTAGCTACAATATAGCAGATCAGCAACTGGAATGACCATATAAAATTAATCGTCGATAAAGCAGACGCCAGACTGCGATTCATTGGAAGAATTCTAAGGAACTGCAGTCCGAAAACAAAATAAGTAGGTTACAGTACACTTGCTCGCCCACTGCTTGAATACTGCCCACAGGTGTGGTATCCGTACCAGATATGGTTGATAGAGGAGATAGAGAAGATCCAACGGAGAGTAGCGCGCTTCGTTACAAGATCAATTAGTAATCGCGAAAGCGTTACCGAGATGATAGATGAACTCCGGTGGAAGACTCTGCAAGAAAGACGCTCAGCAGCTGGGCACGGGCTTCTGTTGAAGTTTCGAGAACATACCTTCACCGAGGAGTCAAGCAGTATATTGCTCCCTCCTACGTATATCTCGCGAAGATATCATGAGGATAAAATCAGGGAGATTAGAGCCCACACAGAGGCATACCGACAATCTTTCCTTCCACGAACAATACGAGACTGGAATAGAATGGAGAACCGATAGAGGTACTCACACTCCGCCAGGTGGCTTGCGGAGTATGGATGTAGATGTAGATGGGGTGGTATCTATTTGTGATACCTCAGATAGACATTGACATTTCTGGCAAGTAAGCTACTTGTAATGTAATACAGCTTTCTACTCTGTAGGGGGTTGATTGTGGTGAGTGTTGAAACCATCGAAGCCCCACCATCTGGGTGACTGATTTCAGTGTGTGTTTCCATCCAACCAACGTAGCTCTCCCGCTGGTCACTATGTGGCTACTGGGAGAATACAAACCACAATCATTGCAATAAGGTAAAATGTTCATTAAATGATAATGACAGACGCACCTGCCATGGATACATACGAAAATCAAACACGCCATTGGTGACAGACAAGGGGTCTCACCAATATCACGTATTTCATTGGGTACAGAAATCTATTACATCCACATCGTTGTTTCTGGATCACGCTAAATGTAATTTATAACCATACTGAAACGGCTAACCATATTGTACTGTACAATCAGATTTGCGACTCTAAAAGAAATTTTGCACATAGATATCAACCGTTAGAACACACAAGTTTACATTTACATCGTAAATGAAATGCAGACGCAAATGCGACTGTTTTACTAGCAAAAATAGGCATACATGATATTTATCGGTTACAGCTCCATCTACCAAAAATGAAAACAATAAATGTAACTCCATTCTATGTCCGGAGTGCGGGATTTCGGTTGGTCGATTTCCAATAAACTGTCAGCAACTGACAACTGTCCAAGGACCGCACATGCCCGTGGGAAAAAGAAATCTTCACGATACCAGCTGACAGTGCTGCATTGGTTTCTAACACGAGGGCCGGCCGAAGTGGCCGTGCGGTTAAAGGCGCTGCAGTCTGGAACCGCAAGACCACTACGGTCGCAGGTTCGAATCCTGCCTCGGGCATGGATGTTTGTGATGTCCTTAGGTTAGTTTGGTTTAACTAGTTCTAAGTTCTAGGGGACTAATGACCTCAGCAGTTGAGTCCCATAGTGCTCAGAGCCATTTGAACCATTTTTTTCTAACACGAGGGTTACTCGATATATGCAGGCCTGAAGGTAGCACAAGGTAATGCCGAAACTGATTGCCTAACAAATAAAACCAAAATAACGCGTGCTGGTATTTTATTATTTGGAATGAAAACAGTGGTTTGAGTAAACCGTACGTATTTTTTGGCTTATAATCCAAATATGCAATAAAAAGGGAGGGCTCTCATCTGAAAATATAGAGTGGACCCCGTCAACACAGGAGGGGTGGCTAGGAGGTGCCAGCCGTGGTACAGACGGATGTTCGCTGTATTAATATTAACTTTTCATCTAGAAAAGTTTTTTCGTAAGACACGGCGTTTTCGAGACTTTTAGATGTCTCAAGTTAAAGCAAACACCCGTATAATAGGCCCTACATATGTGGCAAAGTGTGCTTAACTATAAAAATAAGGATTAACACGCAACTTAACGTCTACAAGGGCAATTGTTGTCTAGAAAAGACAGATAAACCAACAACGACAGATCATGCACTGGGACCAGATAACCACCGAAAGCTTTTCTCCAATACTATTGTTTTTATCAAGATTCAGGTATTGCTATGCCACAATGCTCAGAGAACACAAAACCGCAATAACAACTTTAAAATAAAAGACTGCAGACTGAAATCAGGCACGTTCTGGACCTACGTGCCACATAAAGCGAGCAGCGCCAGTTCTTCCCCACTACAAGCTCCATTTCACACTTCGGCGCGACTCTGCCATCTTAGGCAGCCGTCTGATAACGTCATGAACCCCCCAACTATGCCTTTAACCACGTGCTAACGCCCATAAAAACAAAAATCAAGGACGCAAATACCAGTTGTGAAAGACGGCATTGTGTGATAACATAAGGGAGGTAACGAGTTCTATAGAAGCATACGGGCAATCATTTTCCTTTGCTGCATTTATGAGGTAACCTGGTGTACACTTGGTATGATGCTGTGAAAAGTCGTCTGTGCGCGTCAGTAGTCCTGACTCTGTAATGGTATAGTCTTTTTCCTGAAGATGATGTTGGGAACTACTGAAACGCGTGTCTGAATAATAAATAACTCACGCAGGAAACTGTAGTATGTGCTTAGTTACCAGTCGCAGTTCTAATGATGCCGTTCTTAATGGACGTATTAATAAACTCACATTTCACAATCTGGACCTACTGTATTACCAGGTCGATGCAGTATAATTAAATTCAGTTCTATCACTACTATTTTAACCCTTTAACAACCAGTCAGGAGATCTAGCTATTGTGCATACGGTGAGAGGTTTATGGAACATTTCATTCTACAATAGTCGAGAACTTCATGTTTTTCAACAGTATATGCCGTCAGATTGCTTGCGTGATTAACCACATTATGAATGATTACGATTGCGATTTGTTAAAGATTTCGTAATGGAGCCGGCTCATCCCTTGCCGTTCCACTTGCACAACGCTTCATCAATCTCCGAATCAAAGTATAAGGACAAGTACACATGAGAATCTCAGCGTATGACAGGCCTAATAAACAGCTGTCGGACTAATTACCGGGAGATGAAACAGTAGCACTACTGAAAGCTGCACTCGTCTCAACAGTATTAAAGAAAATGTTCCCCCAGTAGTTCGGAGAAAGCTTCACTACAACTACATGTAGTGACACGTTTGTTAATATTAAGTATTCGTAACGAAACATAACGTAGACAGCGACAGATATTAAGTTATTGCCGAGAACGACTGCGCAGAAATACAGGTATCGCGCCCCCACACACGCACGCCCGCACGCGCCAGCACACACACACACACACACACACACACACACACACACACACACATACACATACACACGCGCGCGCGCGCGCGCACACACACACACACACATAATCAATCTTACAGCACGAACATACATTCATTGCTATAATTCATTTACGTAGTATAAATGCATCGATCTTAGAAATGCACTTGATAAATACTAAGTTATGTACAATTTCCAGCAGTTCATTGACTCTTCTGCCGGCCGAAGTGGCCGTGCGGTTAAAGGCGCTGCAGTCTGGAACCGCAAGACCGCTACGGTCGCAGGTTCGAATCCTGCCTCGGGCATGGATGTGTGTGATGTCCTTAGGTTAGTTAGGTTTAACTAGTTCTAAGTTCTAGGGGACTAATGACCTCAGAAGTTGAGTCCCATAGTGCTCAGAGCCATTTGAACCATTTGAACCATTGACTCTTCTATAGGTGAAAACACGTACTTGACTTCAGATACAGCGATTATACAGAGCATTAAAAGACATCGCTATTAACCCTCCCAATGGGGAGGGAGGGATGTACTTTGTGCCGACCTTTTGAAAATATTGTAATCAAGTCAATGACTTTCTGTTTCAAAATTCTGAAATAAATATTTGTTGTTTTTAATGAATTATTCTAGCAGATTCCATAAATATGTTAAATTTTCAGTTAATGTCAACCCAAAAATGTAAGTCTTAGTAGTAGATGTACTTTCCCTAGTAGATGTCATATTCAATATTTTCACTTTCAGGACGTTACACACACATTAATGTCTCTGCAAATCGTATGTTCTGAGTAAAACTCAGCAACAATTGACAAATTTTGAATTTTTTTATTTTTTTAGATGGGCATAAAATAACTCCTGTCAGTTGTACACGTTATCGAAAGTGCATTGATAATGCTAAGACTATGTAAATGAATATTTTTAGGTTCCGCACGCAACTTACACATCAGTCTCTATGAAAAGTATGTTTTTAATACAACCAAAACAAATTTTCTTTACTTTTACAAATTTATTTATGGTGCGCATAAAGTACTACCCCCCCCCCCTCTCCCCCTTAGTGACAAACGCTACGAAAATTACTTTGGTATTGCCAGGGTTGTAATAAGTATTGAATCACAAGAAAGAAATATTACAGATGAGAAGCAATATCTTTACCAGTATAAGCTACCACTGAGAAATTACAGAATGAGCTAAGGGCTACCAACTCAGGCTGAGCAGAGGGGGGAGGATGAGAGGGGAGGGGGGTGTTTCACGCGTCAGGTACTCCTGAGTGCAGAGAGAATTATTTTTCTTGAACGGTGTCCAACAGCAGTTTCTCGCTCCCGATATCCCACGCAACTGTTTGTTTACTTAACGCGCTGTTTCAATAGTTCTTTTATTCACTTTTTTTAAAAATCTTTGACAGGCACTCATTTAGCATCTGCTACAACAAGAATTCATACTTATATAAACGTCTGCACGCACACACACACACACACACACACACACACACACACACACACAGTCAAAATATATACGGCACGATCGTGGTCAGACACAAACATTTATTAATTTACTTTCTGCATTAATTACGCGTAATTATTTCTTTCATTTTCATCATCGTCCAAAAGTGACACTTTTGTTAATATTTAGTACCTGCTACAAAAGAAAAACGTAAACAGAAACTGATACATAGTTAGCATCAAGCACGACTGCACAGAAATGAGTCAGGATACACACATGCAACCCCCCCCCCCATCCCCCCCCCCCCCCCCCCACACACACACAATCAATACCGCCGCACAGATATACATGCAATCTTACAACTCATTTA
The DNA here is from genome assembly GCF_023864345.2 of Schistocerca serialis cubense. Lineage (NCBI taxonomy): Eukaryota > Metazoa > Arthropoda > Insecta > Orthoptera > Acrididae > Schistocerca > Schistocerca serialis. The sequence continues at coordinate 792,166,560 of NC_064639.1, read as the reverse complement.
CGTAATACAAATGCATTGATCTTAGAAATGGGGTGTATGAGGGTGTGTAACGCCTTCAGCAGAGGAAATTCTATTCAGTACATTCTACCGCCAGTAACGTGGCCAGATGACCAACTAAGTATGCCTCAACAGTGAATTTTCACTCTGCAACGGTGTTTGCGCTGATTTGAAACTTCATGGCAGATTTAAACTATGTTGCAGCCCGAGATTCGAATAGCGCAGCAGGTACGTTTCCTTAGCACTGAGACTCTGATGTGCCAGAGCCTAATTCTCGTCGTAATTTACGCTCTGTTTCTGGCAACATTGATATTTCCTTGCTGCAACTGTGGTCCTGAATAATAGGTACCCATGTGTGAATTCCTTTGGCACAATATACAGGGCGTCTTTCCTAAGAGTCTTCATGTGCATTTTCTCTGGTGCTTCGGTAGATATTTGCAGTTTCATTTCAGCAACGTGCAGCTCGACGTAGCCCGAACAAATACCGCTCATCATATCTTTCACGCGACGACTGAAAGCGACAAACAAAATTATTTTTTAAGTGGAATTAGATGTGCCGAACCGACAGAGCGGTGCCAGATTAGTTTCGTGTGTAAACGTTTTATCGATGTATATTTACAAAGAGAGTAAAACACAACGAACAACCATCATTTCAGCATCGACAGCACCACACTGGCTCTCGCTGATTGCTACGATCATTAACAGAAGTGCTGCTCAGTTGCTGCTGGAGTACTGATTATTCAAAAAATGGTTCAAATGGCTCTGAGCACTATGGGACTTAACATCTCAGGTCATCAGTCGCCTAGAACTTAGTACTACTTAAACCTAACTAACCTAAGGACAGCACACACATCCATGCCCGAGGGAGGATTCGAACCTGCGACCGTAGCGGTGTGTGTGAAATCTTATGGCACGTAACTGCTAAGGTCATCAGTCCCTAAGCTTACACATTACTTAACATAAATTATCCTAAGGACAAACACACACACCCATGCCCGAGGGAGGACTCGAACCTCCGCCGGGACCAGCCGCACAGTCCATGACTGCAGCGCCTGAGACCGCTCGGCTAATCCCGCGGGGCCTCACTAATGTAATTACACATAATGTGCGCGAACTGGAGTAGGGCGCAGTTCTGTCGGAACACCACCGAATCCGAAATGTTGTCGGCAAAAAACTGGGGCTGCAGTAATTGCTCAAGCTTATCCATGTACGATGTTAACGTGATTGTTCCCTCTGCAATAAAGAACGGACTGTAGACGCGCTGTTAGGTGAGGCCCAGCCATACTTTAGCAGTAATACTTTCCAATTCCATGGTGATGAGTAGTTGTCAATCAGCCCATAGCCTGCTGTTGCGACTACTGACGAGGCCAAAGATATGAAAGGTAGCCTAATCACTGACCAGGACGTTTGCCAACAAATGTTCACTTTTACTGCCACAGTTAAGTCTTGGGATATGGTCATGTGTGCCGCACAGTCCTCAGGTTCAAGATGATGGAGAGTACGGATTTGACAATCCCTCTTCTTCAGTACGAAGTGCAAGGTTCGCCAGGCAGTGGGCTTTGGGATGTCGTGTTCCCGGGTGAAAAAGACTTATAGGCACTTTTGGAGTCTGCTCGACCACCTGTCATATGGTTTCCAGTTTCCTGAGACGTCGACGGTCGCCCAGAACGTTTCTCGTCAGAAATATTCCAGGTTCGCTGGAAGTTGTTGAGCAAAACCTCTAATGGTTGTTCGACTTGGGATTCTCCTATGGTAAATCAACGAGACTGTTCTTGGACCTCAGCAAAGAGCAGTCCACTGTGTCTCCAACAGACGTCTGTGATTCGTTGTTATGTGATTAACATTTTCGAGAACGTTTCTCATCTGAAACATTCCAGGTTCGCTGGAAGTTGTTGACCAAAACCTCTAATAGTCGTTCGAATTGGGGCTCCCATACGGTAACACCGGCACCACCCGGCTGAATACCCGAGAAATTTTCAACACTTTCCAGATTACCTGAAATGTTGTTGTTGTTGTGGTCCTCAGTCCTGAGACTGGTTTGATGCAGCTCTCCATGCTACTCCATCCTGTGCAAGCTTCTTCATCTCCCAGTACCTACTGCAACCTACATCCTTCTGAATCTGCATAGTGTATTTATCTCTTGGTCTCCCTCTACGATTTTTACCCTCCACGCTGTCCTCCAATACTAAATTGGTGATCCCTTGATGCCTCAGAACATGTCCTACCAACCGATCCCTTCTTCTTGTCGAGTTGTGCCACAAACTTCTATTCTCCCCAATCCTATTCAATACCTCCTCATTAGTTATGTGATCTACCCATCTAATCTTCAGCATTCTTCTGTAGCACCACATTTCCAAAGCTCCTATTCTCTTCTTGTCCAACCTATTTATCGTCCATGTTTCACTTCCATACATGGCTACACTCCATACAAATACTTTGAGAAATGACTTCCTGACACTTAAATCTATACTTGATGTTAACAAATTTCTCTTCTTCAGAAACGCTTTCCTTGCCATTGCCAGTCTACATTTTATATACTCTCTACTTCGACCATCATCAGTTATTTTGCTCCCCAAATAGCAAAACTTCTTTACTACTTTAAGTGTCTCAGTTCCTAATCTAATTCCCCAACATCACCCGACTTAATTCGACTACATTCCATTATCCTTGTTTTGCTTTTGTTGATGTTCATCTTATATCCTCCTTTCAAGACACTGACCATTCCGTTCAACTGGTCTTCCAAGTCCTTTGCTGTCTCTGACAGAACTACAATGTCATCGGCGAACCTCAAAGTTTTTATTTCTTCTCCCTGGATTTTAATACCGATTCCGAATTTTTCTTTTGTTTCCTTTACTGGTTGCTCAATATACAGATTGAATAACATCGGGGAGAGGCTACAGCCCTGTCTCACTCCCTTCCGAACCACTGCTTCCCTTTCATGGCCCTCGACTCGTATGACTGCCATCTGGTTTCTGTACAAATTGTAAATAGCCTTTCGCTCCCTGTATTTTACCCCTGCCACCTTTAGAATTCGAAAGAGAGTATTCCATTCAACATTATCAAAAACTTTCTCTAACTCTACAAATGCTAGAAACGTAGGTTTGCCTTTCCTTAATCTTCCTTCTGAGATAAGTCGTAAAGTCAGTATTGCCTCACGTGTACCAGTGTTTCTACGGAATCCAAACTGATCTTCCCCGGGGTCGGCTTCTACTAGTTTTTCCATTCGTCTGTAAATAATTCGTGTTAGTATTTTGCAGCTGTGGCTTATTAAACTGATTGTTCGGTAATTTTCACATCTGTCAACACCTGCTTTCTTTGGGATTGGAATTATTATATTCTTCTTGAAGTCTGAGGGTATTTCGCCTGTTTCATACATCTTGCTCAGAAATAAAGAGACAAAATTGCACTGTTCCAGAAATGACTAGGAACTTCTCTGACACTGTAAGATGGTGTACAACTGATAGCAGGCGGTCATGTGACCCTGCACGTCTGACGTGATGTGTAAGCGCTAGTAAGGTGTAAGTAGTCAACGCAGCGAGATGAGTCGACGTGGAGACGTGACGAGGAGCTGTCGTTTCTGGACGTGCACCCTCCCAGTTTCACACCGAACTTTATTATTCGCATACGCTGAAGATGAAGTTATATTTAATGAATTTAGAATAATAGGTAATCTTCATGAAACTCATTGTCGTGCCCTTTTTTTCCTGTGAAATCTAAGGAAAACTACTAAATTATAACATCTCCTTTCACAAATACTGGATTTTATTAATTAATAACACCCTTTCGTAAACCAACACTCAACAGGAATCAAATACTTTGTGTCATTACGCCTATATTCTGCGACTAATATCCAGCTTCGTTACCGAGCAACCGTCTCTAGCCCCTCGCACACCCGACTTCCACTACCGCATTGTTAACACTTTGCCGTCCGGACGTCTCGTACAAATTGATTCGCTTGGCTCTGGCAGCGCTAATTCGGATTAATTGGCATGTCGCCGGCCGTTCTTGACATTATCGGGAGATTATAAATTGTTAAGTGTTACTAATCTCATCGTTAGTTCTCTTAAGTTCTCAACCCTGTTCTCCTATTTTCATGAAATTTCTAAGATATACATACATAAATAAATATAAAATTTGTCTGTTTCAAATATTTGTTTATTTAAACTATTTGGAAAAATAATCAGTTACGAATTGCACTTTGGAAAGCCGGTCGGCATTATCCGGTTTATTGTTGTTGTCAGAAAAATGTAAAAATGATAACATTTGTCTGAATCGGTTGTGGGACATCGTTTTGCGAAATATCATTGTCCATCAACGGATTCGTTGACAATTTTTTAATCTCGTTTTCTTCTATTGCAGTTTTGACTGTAGTACTTGTTGGTTTCGTTGCTAATATATCGGCTCTGAGCACTATGGGACTTAACATCTGCCGTCATCAGTCCCCTAGAACTCAGAACTACTTAAACCTAACCAACCTAAGAACATCACACACATCCAAGCCCGAGGCAGGATTCGAACCTGCGACCGTAGCAGTCGCGTGGTTCCGGACTGAAGCGCCTAGAACCGCTCGGTCACCGCAGCCGGCTCAAATTTATTATTGGTCCTCCGTAAATCAAAGTCTGACCAGTATCTACAGTCTTCTTCGTCTGATTCATCCGAATCAGCTGGCAACCGTAGCGTTCGCCGAATTATTCTTGGACGTATTTCACTATCTTCCGACGATTCTTCTTCACTTTCATTTTTCCGATATCCATTGTCTCCTTCCTAATCGGCCTAGTCGTCCGGAACGTCAGACAAGACGTCCGCGCATTCATCGTAAATAATCCTGTAGTCTCTTTCGTCCACCACGTTGAAAGGGCACAAGTACTTATAAAAACAAAAAAACTTGTTGACGTGTGTAACTTATTGTTACCTAAACGAAACACCAACAGAATACAAAAGATTCTTAAGTGCTGTCGCCGGCCACTGCGCGATACTACGCTCACGATACCACTGTGGTGTCGCCGGCCGTTGACCGCTATTTCGCGCACGTCATCACTGTGGTGTCGCCGGACGGCATAGTGTTAACTACTCTGCAGTCTTTGCTTTGTTTTATGATCGCTGCATAATCGATACTATGTAAGGGTACTGTACCCTTACACAACGTGAATGGTGTACGTCTCGCAGCCACATAATACGTTGTAAGAACAATGGTCGTAAAAAGACATAATCAACAGAAACAAGCGACGAGTGTCACGTCATGTCAACGACAGTCGGTTTCAAAGCCGACAGGAACTGCTTCTGTCAGTGGACGCACACCCATTTCATTCAGTTTTCGCGCGGACACTGCGGAGCGAACAGCACGCATTTGTATTTGGAGTTCGAGTACCTCAGAGTGGAAAACATAGCTACATCTATACAGTGGGCCAAACAACAAGAAACTGGACACTAGCTGATTGTAGGCATACAGGTGTAAGGGGAATAAGTGCAGACATTGTGGTCATTGATCCCTTAATATGTAGCTACTTCAGGGAATTAGTTTTTTCTCCTGCGTCTACTAGTCTTAACGCAGACACGACATATAATTTACTAATTATGTCTGCTGCACAATCATAACTGCACCACTAAGTGGACTACGCCTGTCAGTATAGACGAACCATTCTGCATCCACGCGTCCGCATTTGAACACATGACCTGCTCCCCAAGTTCTTGTTCTTGCCACACTTACTTGGAGATACTAACCAACCTACAAACATACCACTCTCAAAAGCTATAATTCTTAGTCATCAAATGAAAATACTGATGTAACATTGTCCAATATCCTACTCTCAGTCGCCAATAAAAATATCTGCATTATATCTCTAACGCCCTATACAGTACGGTCCGACGGATCGCGATTTACGTTCTTTTCAAATGATGCACTGAGGTCCCGACGAGGCGTTGAACCCTTGGAACATGGGGAGTGTAGTTCATGCTGGAAGTAGTTGTATGATGTTTTAAAAGAGTTTTCCGAACCATGACTGCGCCCAGTCATTCAGTTTACTGTCAATATGAAGCTGGATGTTTACTTCAACATTCTCGGTGACGAAGAGTTTCCATCTCTATTACATCTTCATCATGAGCATGCTGTGGACACTCCAGTCTTCCAAGATGGTTACAGTTATGTCCACGAGGCTGCCTGCAGACGTTACTGCGTCGATAAACACTCAGATGTACTGTTGCAATCACTGTTTGGCCGCTAAGTCTCCCGATCTTAATTCCACAGAAAATGTTTGGGGCTATTTGGAACAACAGGTGATACGTGGCAATCAATACCCCCGCAATCTGGTAGATCTACGGGATCTAGACCCCAGTGATTAGCTTCAGCTGCAAGTGCCATACCTGAAGAAACGGGTGGGGTGTGCTTGCCCGGACTGGGACAGCCATTATCAAGGACAGTGGCAGACGGTGTTGGGGTAATATCTGCTCAGCGTTAAAAATTTTTTTTTAAGATCACAAATTCCGTTTATTCTTTTTCTGCAATGCTAATGAATTTGCTATAAAATTATAAAGCCCAGTTGCAGAGGCTAACTTAAACATAGACTCTGTTTTTACTGAGTTTGCTGTTGACATCCTCTAAGATGTTAACGTCCTCAGCTTCTAATAACTTGTATCTCGTTAGCCCATTTCTCTGTGTTCAGTTATTAGCTGAAACAATCGTATAGTTAAAAGTGAAAGAAACACAAATAAGTTCAGTGGAGCCTTCTGCAAAGGTGTAGACCCCCTTCTCCATATCTCTGTTGTATGATTAAAGAGTGTGTACATGAAGACATCAAAAGATGATATGAAATACGGTGTGGAGATAATTCTGCAAAACAGTGTTTGATTCCATGCATATAACGGAGTGATGGCCGGGGTGGCCAAGCGGTTCTAGGCGCTACAGTCTGGAACCGCGCGACCGCTACGGTCGCAGGTTCGAATCCTGCCTCGGGCATGGATGTGTGTGATATCCTTAGGTTAGTTAGGTTTAAGTAGTTCTAAGTTCTAGGGGCCTGATGACCTTAGAAGTTAAGTCCCATAGTGCTCAGAGCCATTTGAACCATTCAACCGATTATAGCCTACCACGGGATCAGATTTAACTGTAACAACTGTCCGTTTACCTTAACTATATTAAATATGACTGTTGATAAATTCGTAATCTATCGCAAAAGCAGCCCGCTTCGGTCGCTGTGGTGTCAAGGGGGCTGGATGGCAACGAAGGTGCCCAGGTTCGATTCTCAGCCAGGTCGGGGATTGTCTCCGCTTGGGAACTGGGTGTCCTGTTGCCCTCATCGTCATTTCATCCTCACCGACAGGCAAGTCACTGAATGGTGTCAACTAAAAGAACACTTGCACCCGGTGCCGAAGCCACCACACTACAGAGAGCGAGACTGCAAAAGGAGGCACTGTGACCTCAGAAGATGACGACAGTACCTCGACAATCTTGGGCAGATTCTATAAAATACCGGAAAATTTTGTTAATGTGCAGCCATAATAATAAACACAAGTCTTCTAAAGCTTTCGCTGAAAGTTCCAAACGTGTTCAACATGCAGCTGGCTACTACGAGAAGGGTTTAGAAAGAGAAGAAGACAGAAGGAGAAGGAAACCGAGTTTCGTGTTGTTATTAATCGTATTCATTTGCAAGATTCGTTAGGTATGCACGCGGGACGGTAAAAGTTAATCTACCTTCCTTTCTTATCCGACATTACTAAAACACGCACAGCGTGTAAAGAAGACGCCAACTCTTACTCAAATGCAGGACGCAATTCATAATCCGGAAAATTTTCACCTCTCTAGGCTACCTACATTGTGTACATGAAGACGTTGTTCGCTTGAGCCTGCACACAGTTACAAAGCGACTGTAGGAGGGCAGAAATAAGCACAGGGCCTACTGACATTTAATATTTCCTTGTTCCAGTGTCAGCTGCAGGAGTTCGAGTGCACAGCAAGAGGAAACTGTCGTCGAGAAGCAGCTGAAAACAGTGGACGATCGGGCAGAGCGCCAGCATTGTGTACTTGAACTGACGACATAAATGCACTGGTGTGCTAGTACTACATCGCCTGGTTGCAAGATTCTTTCTCTCAAATTTCATCTTCTCCTCTTTTTCTTCTTCTTCGCGGTGTTAATCGTTCCTCCATTCTCTCGGTCACGTCAACAGCCTTCATTCCCTTGGCTACTAGGTACGCTTGGGAATACAAGAACTTAGAATGAAGTGCCAAAGAAACTGGCATAGGCATGCGTATCCAAATACAGAGATATATACACAGGCAGAATGTGATGCTGCGGTCGGTAACGACTATATAAGACAACAAGTGTCTTGCGCTGTAGTTAGATCGGTTACTGCTGCTACAATGGGAGGTTGTCAAGACTTAAGTGAGTTTAAAAGTAGTATTATATCGGCGCACAAGCGACGGGACACAGCATTTCCGATGTAGTGATGAAGTCGGCATTTTTCCGTGCGACCTTTTCACCAATGTACCGCAAATACCAGGAACCCGCTAAAATATCAAATCTCCGACATCGCTATGATCGGGAAAAGATGCTGCAAAAACGGCACCAACGACGACTGAAGTGAACCGTTCAACGTGAAAGAAGAGCAACCCTTCCGTAAATTTCTGCAGATTTCGATACTGGGCCATCAACAAGTGTCAGCGTGCTAACCATTCAACGAAACATCATCGATATCGGCTTTGAGAGACATGTTGCCTGGTCGGGCGAGTCTCGTTTCAGATTGTATCGAGCGGATGGACGTGAAAGGGTATGGAGACAACCTCATGAATCCATGGATCCTGCATGGCCGCAGGGGACTGTTAAAGCTCGCGGAGGCTCCGTAATGGTGTGGGGCATGCGCAGTTGGAGTGATATGGGCCCCCTGATACGTCTAGATACGACTCTGGCAGGTGACACGTACATAAGCATCCTGTCTATTTACCTGCATCATTCATGTCCATTGTGCATTACTACACTGTGCAGGACAATGTGATACCCCCACACGTCCAGAATTGCTACAGAGTGGCTCGAAGGACAACGCTCTTCTGAGTTTAAGCACTTCCGCTGGCCAGCAAACTCCCCAGATATGAACATTATTGAGCATATCTGGGGTGCCTTGCAACGTGCTGTTCAGAAGAGATCTCCACCCCCTCGTACCCTTACGGATTTATGGACAGCCCTGCAGGATACACGGTGTGAGTTCCCTCCAGCACTACTTCAATCGCTAGTAGAGTCCATGTCACGTCGTGTTGCAGCACTCCCGCGTGCTCGCGGGGGCCCTACACGATATTAGACAGGTGTACCAATTTCTTTGGCTCTTCAGTGTATTGTGTGTGTTTGTAATTCTATCCTTATTTCAAAGTTTATTTTCCTGTTTGGTCTTCTGTAGCCTGCTGTTATTACCAAAACACATATCTCTTTCGTCCGCACCAACACTTCCGTGCAGTTGAGTAGTAATAGACATACATACCACTCTACTACAGCCTCTCCTCTTACTACATTTTTTAATTTTTGTAATTTGCCGTTAATGCAGCTGGATTTCCTATTTTGTATCAAATATCCTCCTCTTCTTGGAAAAATAATCTACATTCTATCTACTTGAATAAATTCGGGATTAAAGTTTCTTTTTCAAATCACAATTTTGCTTCTAATTTTTTAGTACTCTATAAAGGAAGCATTATTTTTTATAAGGGCCATTCAAATGGAAACGAGACACATGTAAAAAGGTAAGTAGACTCTTTATTACTTCAAAAGAAATCGTCTAGGCTGTTAATACATTTATCCCATTGTGAGATGAGACTGTCAATGTCTAGATGGCAAAACGTATGCGGTTGCATACGAAACCATGATTATACCCTGGCTTGCACCTCTTCGTCTGAAGGAAATCGACGGCCGCCAATGTCTTACTTCAGGGCTCCGAAAATACGGAAATCGCATGGGGAGAGATCAGGACTGTGTGGAAGACATGCAAGGGCTGCCAACGAAACTTAGGCAGCGTAGTCGAAACAACAGGCACACCAGTACTGGGAGAATCATGACGACGTTTTTCTTTGACTTCATGAGCGCACTCCACATGGCGCCACAACTAACACCCAGCGGTACGTGGACACTTTGCAAAAACTTAAGAGTGCTTTTTTTTTTTGTCATTGGTCTACTGACTGGTTTGATGCGGCCCGCCACGAATTCCTTTCCTGTGCTAACCTCTTCATTTCAGAGTAGCACTTGCAACCTACGTCCTCAATTATTTGCTTGACGTACTCCAATCTCTGTCTTCCTCTACAGTTTTTGCCCTCTACAGCTCCCTCTAGTACCATGGAAGTCATTCCCTCATGTCTTAGCAGATGTCCTATCATCCTGTCCCTTCTCCTTATCAGTGTTTTCCACATATTCCTTTCCTCTCCGATTCTGCGTAGAACCTCCTCATTCCTTACCTTATCAGTCCACCTAATTTTCAACATTCGTCTATAGCACCACATCTCAAATGCTTCGATTCTCTTTTGTTCCGGTTTTCCCACTGTCCATGTTTCACTACCATACAATGCTGTACTCCAGACGTACATCCTCAGAAATTTCTTTCTCAAATTAAGGCCGGTATTTGATATTAGTAGACTTCTCTTGGCCAGAAATGCCTTTTTTGCCATAGCGAGTCTGCTTTTGATGTCCTCCTTGCTCCGTCCGTCATTGGTTATTTTACTGCCTAGGTAGCAGAATTCCTTAACTTCATTGACTTCGTGACCATCAATCCCGATGTTAAGTTTCTCGATGTTCTCATTTCTACTACTTCTCATTACCCTCGTCTTTCTCTGGTTTACTCTCAAACCATACTGTGTACTCATTAGACTGTTCATTCCGTTCAGCAGATCATTTAATTCTTCTTCACTTTCACTCAGGATAGCAATGTCATCAGCGAATCGTATCATTGATATCCTTTCACCTTGTATTTTAATTCCACTCCTGAACCTTTCTTTTATTTCCATCATTGCTTCCTCGACGTATAGATTGAAGAGTAGGGGCGAAAGCCTACAGCCTTGTCTTACACCCTTCTTAATACGAGCACTTCGTTCTTGATCGTCCATTCTTATTAATCCCTCTTGGTTGTTGTACATATTGTATATGACCCGTCTCTCCCTATAGCTTACCCCTACTTTTTTCAGAATCTCGAACAGCTTGCACCATTTTATATTGTCGAACGCTTTTTCCAGGTCGACAAATTCTATGAAAGTGTCCTGATTTTTCTTTAGTCTTGCTTCCATTATTAGCCGTAACGTCAGAATTGCCCCTCTCGTCCATTTACTTTTCCTAAAGCCAAACTGATCGTCCCCTAGCGCATTCTCAATTTTCTTTTCCATTCTTCTGTATATTTTTCTTGTAAGCAGCTTCGATGCATGAGCTGTTAAGCTGATTGTGCGATAATTCTCGCACTTGTCAGCTCTTGCCGTCTTCGGAATTGTGTGGATGATGCTTTTCCGAAAGTCAGATGGTATATCGCCAGACTCATATATTCTACACACCAACGTGAATAGTCGTTTTGTTGCCACTTCTCCCAATGATTTTAGAAATTCTGATGGAATGTTATCTATCCCTTCTGCCTTATTTGACCGTAAGTCCTCCAAAGCTCTTTTAAATTCCGATTCTAATACTGGATCCCCTATCTCTTCTAAATCGACTCCTGTTTCTTCTTCTATCACATCAGACAAATCTTCACCCTCATAGAGGATTTCAATGTATTCTTTCCACCTATCTGCTCTCTCCTCTGCGTTTAACAGTGGAATTCCCGTTGCACTCTTAATGTTACCACCGTTGCTTTTAATGTCACCAAAGGTTGTTTTGACTTTCCTGTATGCTGAGTCTGTCCTTCCGACAATCATATATTTTTCGATGTCTTCACATTTTTCCTGCAGCCATTTCGTCTTAGCTTCTCTGCACTTCCTATTTATTTCATTCCTCAGCGACTTGTATTTCCGTATTCCTGATTTTCCCGGAACATGCTTGTACTTCCTCCTTTCATCAATCAACTGAAATATTTCTTCTGTTATCCATGGTTTCTTCGCAGCTACTTTTCTTGTACCTATGTTTTCCTTCCTAACTTCTGTGATGACCCTTTTTAGAGATGTCCATTCCTCTTCAACTGTACTGCCTACTGCGCTATTCCTTATTGCTGTATCTATAGCGTTAGAGAACTTCAAACGTATCTCGTCATTCCTTAGTACTTCCGTATCCCACTTCTTTGCGTATTGATTCTTCCTGACTAATGTCTTGAACTTCAGCCTACTCTTCATCACTACTATATTGTGATCTGAGTCTATATCTGCTCCTGGGTACGCCTTACAGTCCATATCTGATTTCGGAATCTCTGTCTGGCCATGATGTAATGTAATTGAAATCTTCCCGTGTCTCCCGGCCTTTTCCAAGTATACCTCCTCCTCTTGTGATTCTTGAACAGGGTATTCGCTATTACTAGCTGAAACTTGTTACAGAACTCAATTAGTCTTTCTCCTCTTTCATTCCTTGTCCCAAGCCCATATTTTCCTGTAACCTTTTCTTCTACTCCTTCCCCTACATCTGCATTCCAGTCGCCCATGACTATTAGATTTTCGTCCCCCTTTACATACTGCATTACCCTTTCAATATCCTCATACACTTTCTCTATCTGTTCATCTTCAGCTTGCGACGTCGGCATGTATACCTGAAATATCGTTGTCGATGTTGGTCTGCTGTCGATTCTGATTAGAACAACCCGGTCACTGAACTGTTCACAGCAACATACCCTCTGCCCTACCTTCCTATTCATAACGAATCCTACACCTGTTATACCATTTTCTGCTGCTGTTGATATTACCCGATACTCATCTGACCAGAAATCCTTGTCTTCCTTCCACTTCACTTCACTGACCCCTACTATGTCTATATTGAGCCTTTGCATTTCCCTTTTCAGGTTATCTAGTTTCCCTACCACGTTCAAGCTTCTGACATTCCACGCTCCGACTCGTAGAACGTTATCCTTTCGTAGATTATTCAATATTTTTCTCATGGTAACCTCCCCCTTGGCAGTCCCCTCCCGGAGATCCGAATGGGGGACTATTCCGGAATCTTTTGCCAATGGAGATATCATCATGACACTTCTTCAATTACAGGCCACATGTCCTGTGGATACACGTTACGTGTCTTTAATGCAGTGGTTTCCATTGCCTTCTGCATCCTCATGTCGTTGGTCATTGCTGATTCTTCCGCCTTTAGGGGCAATTTCCCACCCCTAGGACAAGAGAGTGCCCTGAACCTCTATCCGCTCCTCCGCCCTCTTTGACAAGGCCGTTGGCAGAATGAGGCTGACTTCTTATGCCGGAAGTCTTCGGCCGCCAATGCTGATTATTTATCAAAATTTAGGCAGCTATCAAGTCTAAACGCACGCTTGTGTATAATCATGGTTCTGTTGTCAAACGCAAACGTTTTTTCGTGAAGGCACTAATCATTTTGTTTCACTGTGAGATAATTGTACCAACCGTTGTTGTGATTACTTTTCAATAATAATAGATTTATTTAATTTTTCTAATCTGTCTAGTTTTCATTTGACTGCCTCTTGTAGAAACAGTAACATTATCCTCTGTAGCTATCAAACGAAGTCCATGAACGGCTCTTTATAGACTCCCCACGGTCTGTAATTGTTGACTTACCCCTCGTCAGCAAGTAAAAATGTTGTTACAATTAGTTACACAGGGCAACGAAAAATTTTTTTGGAAAACTTTTTTTACTTTGATAGCTGATATTTATAGATTTTTATGAGCTGAATTCAAATCTAGCCTTAGCTTTTTTGTATCACCCATAGTTTTCGAGCAATATGCTTTTTATTACATTGTATAAAAAGCCTATGCTAAACGGTAAACGGGGAAATTAATGAGACGCTCTGTTACAACATTAGCATGCTTTGCATCCACAGTAAGCTAATTAAAACAATGATATGTGTTAACAGAGGCTTCACATGTCAGCTGGAATTGGGTTGTATTTTCTTTCTCTTTTTTCTCTGAAGCTTTTTGTGTAGCTTTGTGTACGATGAGTTGCTCGCTGAACTTGTCGTTGAAGTGACAAACAGTAGTCCCCCCCTCCCCCCCCCCCCCCCTTGCAGGTGTTCCAATGGCCTTGGTAGCGTTTTTACACCACTTCAATGTCCTTGTGAAAACGCTCTCCTTCCTCCTCACTAACATTTCCCATACTGTCCGGGAAGTAATCAAGGTGACTGTTGAAAAAGTGAACTTTCAGGCTCATTAAACATCCTAAAGTTTTAAACTTCTTTAACATTGTAGCTATAATAGAAACACATTCTGGGTCTTTTTCATGTCCTAAGATCTTTTCTACGACTTTCTTGAATGATACCCATGCTTATTTCTCATTTAATGTCATTGTGGATTCAAAGTTAACATCAAACATCAATTTCCTAATGTCAGGTCCGACAACGACGCCTTCTTTTAGTTTATCTTCTGAAAGGTGTGGAAACTTTTGGCAGAGATACTTAAAACATGGCCCCTCTTTAGGCACAGCCTTTACAAAGTGTTTCATTATGCCTAGCTTTATATGTAGAGGTGGTAGGAGTACGTTTTTTGGGTCTACAAGGTTTTTGCGTAGGATGTTCTTCTCACCAGGTTTTAAAGGATCCCTCACAGGCCAGTTCTTTCTGCACCAGTGTTGATCCCTAGCCCTACTGTCCCATTCACACAAGAAACATGGAAATTTGGTAAACCCACCTCGCTGCCCAAGGAGCATGCATGTTACTTTTAGATCGCCACATATCATCCAACCATAAGCAGAATAGCCTATTTTATTTAGCACTATTTCTAGGATTTCACAGCTTTCTTTCGTAAGTACAGAATGTCCAACAGGTATAGATGCATACAAGTTATCATTGTGTAATAAAACTAACTTTAAACTAGTTTTGGATGAATCAATAAACAGCCCCCAGTCTTTCTTTTTGTATTGAATACCAAACTCATTCATCAGACCGGGAATTTCTGAGCAGTACACTAAATCACCTTCTTGGTGTTACTGTTTAAAAAAGGGACTTTATAATAAAGTGTGAAACCACAGAATCATTCATCTTCGTTACGAAGAGAAAAAAATGTAAAGTAGCTTTGGTTATTTAAATATGAGAGAAATATTAAAGTCCAGTATTGTAACGTACAATTAATTTGTGTTTCAACTTATTCACGGTTTCTATAGAGGTCTTTATCGTCACTGTAGTATTAAGTAAACTGAAATCTAACTTTTCGTTTCCATTTAGAGTCATTCTTGCTCAGTGCACGAGTATTATAGTAAATGTTTGATAAGTACTTGTGGACTGCTAACGAACAAAAAGTTTCTGTTCAAAGGTCGTGCAGTCCAGAAAAGATATGCCAAGCATTGAGGCATCATCCCGCCGACGCACCAGATTGAAGATAACCGTTAAGTAAAAACACCGTGTCCTGAAGCGCGAAGAAGTCCGTAACTGCCTGCTGCACATTCCTCGTCGGCCAGGAATCGTCGACTCTCGAAAGCCTTTTTTAAGGAACCGAAGGCGCGATAATCGCATGGGGAGGGATCGGGACTGAAATGCGGGTGCTCGAGTGTTCCACACTTGAACTGGCGTCAATTTTTGGCCTCCCAAATCGACCGGCGTCTTGTGTCGAACCGACCAGCACGAAGCTTGGTGCAATGTTCCACAACGGTGGTTGTGCCACGTATACATTCTTCATTCTCCGATCGATGACTACCTGTGTTGGTTCTATGGTGGCCAAGAAAGGAATAACAGCACGTTGGTCCCGTTTGGCGACATTCGGTAATAGCATCACCGTAGTTCACGTTTCCGCATTTAACGCACGCACGTCGAAGGAACAAGACTGCATTCATGTCGGTGCTGATATACCTACTCCGAAGGCTCGCTGCGGTGCTAATGCGCTGCATAAACGCCCTCAGATGGAAACTTTTTAATCTACCCATTGAAGAAATTATTCAGGTAGCGAAGGTAGACGAAAATTTAATAGTCATGGGTGACTGAAATTCGACAGTAGGAAAAGGAAGAGAAGGAAACGTAGTAGGTGAATATGGATTGGGGCTAAGAGACGAAAGAGGAAGCCGCCTGGTAGAATTTTGCACAGAGCATAACTTAATCATAGCTAACACTTGGTTTAAGAATCATGAAAGAAAGTTGTATACATGGAAGAATCCTGGAGATACTAAAAGGTATCAGATAGATTATATAATGGTAAGATACAGATTGAGGAACTAGGTTTTAAACTGTAAGACATTTCCAGGGGCAGATGTGGACTCTGACCACAATCTATTGGTTATGAACTGTAGATTAAAAGTGAAAAAACTGCAAAAAGGTGGGAATTTAAGGAGATGGGACCTGGATAAACTGAAAGAACCAGAGGTTGTACAGAGTTTCGGGGAGAGCATAAGGGAACGATTGACAGGAATGTAGGAAAGAAATACAGTAGAAGAAGAATGGATAGCTTTGAGGAATGAAATAGTGAGGGCAGCAGAGGATCAAGTAGGTAAAAAGACAACGGCTAGTAGAAATCCTTGGGTAACAGAAGAGATAACGAATTTAATTGATGAAAGGAGAAAATACAAAAATGCAGCAAGTGAAGCAGGCAAAAAGGAATACAAACGTCTCAAAAATGAGATCGACAGGAAGTGCAAAATGGCTAAGCAGGGTTGCCCACAGGACAAATGTAAGGATGTAGAAGCATGTATCACTAGGGGTAAGATAGATACTGCCTACAGGAAAATTAAAGAGACCTTTGGAGAAAAGAGAGCCACTTGCATGAATATCAAGAGCTCAGATGGAAACCCAGTTCTAAGCAAAGAAGGGAAAGCAGAAAGGTGGAAGGAGTATATAGAGGGTCTATACAGGGGCGATGTTCTTGAGGACAATATTATGGAAATGGAAGAGAATGTAGATGAAGATGAAATGGGCGATACGATACTGCGTGAAGAATTTGACAGAGCACTGTAAGACCTAAGTCGAAACAAGGCCCCGGGAGTAGACAACATTCCATTAGAACTACTGACGGCCTTGGGAGAGCCAGTCCTGACAAAACTCTACCATCTGGTGAGCAAGATGCATGAGACAGGCGAAATTCCCTCAGACTTCAAGAAGAATATAATAATTCCAATTCCAAAGAAAGCAGGTGTTGACAGATGTGAAAATTACCGAACTATCAGTTTAATAAGTCACAGCTGCAAAATACTAACGCGAATTCTCTGCAGACGAATGGAAAAACTGGTAGAAGCCGACCTCGGGGAAGATCAGTTTCGATTCCGTAGAAACACTGGAACACGTGAGGCAATACTGACCCTACGACTTATCTTAGAAGAAAGATTTCTAGCATTTGTAGACTTAGAGAAAGCTTTTGACAATGTTAACTGGAATACTCTCTTTCAAATTTTGAAGGTGGCAGGGGTAAAATACAGGGAGCGAAAGGGTATTTACAATTTGTACAGGAAGCAGATGGCAGTTATAAGAATCGAGGGACATGAAAGGGAAGCAGTGGTTGGGAAGGGAGTGAGACAGGGTTGTAGCCTCTCCCCGATGTTATTCAATCTGTATATTGAGCAATCAGTAAAGGAAACGAAAGAAAAGTTCGGAGTAGGTATTAAAATCCAGGGAGAAGAAATAAAATCTTTGAGGTCTGCCGATGACATTGTAATTCTATCAGAGACAGCATAGGACTTGGAAGACCAGTTGAACGGAATGGACAGTGTCTTGAAAGGAGGGTATAAGATGAACATCAACAAAATCGAAACGAGTATAATGGAATGTAGTCGAATTAAGTCGGGTGATGCTGCGGGAATTAGATTAGGAAATGAGACACTTAAAGTAGTAAAGGAGTTTTGCTATTTGGGGATCAAAATAACTGATGATGGTCGAAGTAGAGAGGATATAAAATCTAGACTGGCAATGGCAAGGAAAGCGTTTCTGAAGAAGAGAAATTTGTTAAAATCGAGTATTGATTTAAGTGTCAGGAAGTCGTTTCTGAAAGTATTTGTATGGAGTGCAGCCATGTATGGAAGTGAAACATGGACGATAAATAGGTTAGACAAGAAGAGAATAGAAGCTTTGGAAATGTGGTGCTACAGAAGAATGCTGAAGATTAGATGGGTAGATCACATAACTAATTAGGAGGTATTGAATAGAATTGCGGAGAAGATGAGTTTGTGGCACAACTTGACTAGAAGAAGGGATCGGTGGTAGAACATGTTCTGAGGCATCAAGGGATCACCAATTTAGTATTGGAGGGCAGCATGGAGGGTAAAAATCATAGAGGGAGACCAAGAGATGAATACACTTAGCAGATTCAAAAGGATGTAGGCTGCAGTAGGTACTGGGAGATCAAGAGGCTTGCACAGGATGAGTAGCATGGAGAACTGCATCATAGGACTGAAAACAGCAACAACATTGAAGCGTATTGTGTCGCATAACTCCATGAACATTTTTATTTTTTTTGTGATATGTTACAATACAGCATTGCGGTCTAACTGTGTTGGTGAGGCAATAAATTTATCCACAGGACAGTGACTGCGTCACTGCAATTCACTTTGGAGACGTGGCGGTGGGACTTGTAGTCCCGTACCACCCTCTGACGTTGACAATACTACATGAGTCAGGCAGAAACATTTAGCCTACCGTGGGCAGGTATGGTGCGACGGACTATTAATATGACGATAAATATAAAATATCTGCGCGAGAGATACATACTCTGTGGAATTTAAGCATCTACGTGCGAACTCGATAGCAAAGATATACAGACTGTATTAAGCTACGGCAATTCCATGTTGGACATTGGAAGAGAGATGTTCTATGTCGGATTGGGAGGACATCGTTGGAAGCCGCCGTTCAGGCAGTAATCTATGTTTTATGATATTGAAGAAAATAAATACATATAAAAGCACAAAAAGGAGTATCAAGTGTGTAGAGTTCATAACCCTTAATCATTTCAAAAGAAATATTCAGTGATTATAAAGACCCAAGTCGTTCGGAAGTGTTGTGTGGTTTGATGGTGCGAACCTGCAGTTTTACACGGTTTTGGGATTCGTCGAGAATATTTCTCTGAAGACCTAAATAATGTCACGAACTTCAGTTGGTCGCCACATTCCATACACATGACAAAGCATAACACTTGGCTGTACCGATCGATTTCCGTAGAGCGATGAATTATCTTTAGCGATTTCATGTGGAGAAGTTCCAGCAAGAATAATCAACGAGATCTGCTGCTGCGAAACGCATATGGTATTACCGTATTCTTTAACTTACAGAGAACAATGAGCAATATAGACTTAATAACCACCGCAAACATAAATAAGAGGACTCAATTAAAAGGAGCAAACAGTAAAAAGGAATCGCTAAACCAAACTAAAAAAAAATCAATTAATAATAATACGTAGTCACATTAATAAAACGCTCAATAAATAATAGAGAGAATTAAACTAAGAACTCTAAATCTTATACGTGGTGCTAGTATGGCCACAATTCGTTCCATAGCCAACACAAAAAGGGGCAATGTTAAATGAGAATAATGTTTAACTGCGGGCGACAGACTACTAGAAAGTGTCACGAGGTGGTTTGGATATGCTGGACCCACCAGCAAATGAACAAAATTTTAATTATCTGTCACGAGATGTGACAGCATGCTGGCTTGCAGAGTAGACATGTAAATGTGGATTATCACACTACACACGAGCAGCAGTCGTTTACATTGTCTTCCCAAGATGTCACTGGCAGCATCAAAATTTCACTCTCTCTCCGTCCCAACACAACCAAGTTAAGAGGTGTAATGAACTCTCCATGTCATATTAACGAAAGTCATTCGGACAGAGCATCGGTGATTATAATATAAACGCATGAATGAGGAAAAGTCGGAGAACCGTCAGATCGTTTGTTATCTGGCATCGGTACTGTGATTCATGAGTGACAGGCGCAAGCTGTCATTCCGCTCTGTGACGGGAAAATCGCAGGAGCTGTCAACGAACCACGCTGCACGGCCGTTACTGCTCCCTGGCGGTCGGCTACACCAGCATCGCAGTCAGGCAGCTGTTCGTTAAAGCGATCTACTGGTTGTGTCTCACCGTTGAGACTGCCGTGTTAAACAAGAAACAGAAATTTTATTTGAATACGGGCAGACAAAGAGTGTTTCAAGACATTTGCTATTAATCAGTTACATAAATAAATGCAATAAATTGTTCAAAAATTGTTCAAATGTGTGTGAATTCCTAAGGGGCCAAACTGCTTAGGTCATCGATCACTAGACTTTCATACTACTTAAACTTACTTACACTAACTTACGCTAAGAACAACACACACACCCATGCCCGAGGGAGGACCCGAATCTCCAGCGGGAGTGGCCGCGCAGTCCGTGACATGACGCCCCAAAAATTTGTTAAAGAATGTCCAAAATAATAAATGAAGTGGTTTCGTTATTTGATTCGTAGAACGGCGAGACAGACAGACAAACAAGCAGAGTGTGTCCTGCTGTCAAACGTAAAAGAATGACTGTATCGACGCCGTTAAATACTGATAATTCAGTGATCTGAAAAGAATGTAATGCCCTCGTACATGACAATTTATAATCTGAACACGATGAATGCTCTCAAACTATACTGGTTTTTCTCATAAAACTAAAAAAAATGGACCACGCCTATTTTCGTGGAAGTAAGACTATTCTTTTTTTATTGTCATAGCGATTGTGTGTGTTTTTTTAAGTAGATGTTCGCTTATAAGAGGTGCAGTCACGTTAAATGCAACAGTTACACTGAAATGTTTCTTGCAGAACGGTGGGCGCCAGAGGATGTAATACTTCGCGGCAGGGGGAAAGCGGCGCAGTTGCACTTTCAGACAAACAACACACGGTCAGGATAGCTGTCATTTATCTCGCTTTGTTCTGTGGCTCGCTGACTGCCCAGACCGGCTGCTCAGCTAGAGGCGCGCAGCCTCTGGCTACGGCTGGCCAAGGACTTTGCTTGCTGGTGTGGTTTGGGCGGCGGCCTGCGGAAGCGGTGGCAGCTGCCTGTTTCCCAAATAGCGGACGTTAGAAAAAGTGTTCTGGAGAGTTCTCCAGAATTTCGTGTACACAGTGGGGACACTCTTTCAAGAAAATATGTTTAACAGCTTGCAGGAAGCGTCCTGTTCTTGAGTCCTTTGTCCATCTGTGACTGATTTCCGCAGACCAGAAACAGTATATCACTTCCACCAGCCGGCCGCTGTGACCGAGGGATTCTAGGCGCTTCAGTCCGGAACCGCGCTGCTGCTGCGGTCGCAGATTCGAATCCTGCCTCGGGCATGGATGTGTGTGATGTCCTTAGGTCAGTTAGGCTCTGAGCACGATGGGACTTAACATCTGTGGTCATCAGTCCCCTAGAACTAAACCTAACTAACATAAGGACATCACACACATCCATGCCCGAGGCAGGATTCGAACCTGCGCCTGCAGCCGTCGCGCGGTTCCAGACTGAAGCGCCTAGACCCGCTCGGCCACTAGTGGAATAGGAAGAAGCGGTGGAGAAATAAAGAGAGCACAGTTTATCTGAATTTCGAGCACCATGGCTGCTGGGTATTTGTCGACAAGTGCAGCAGGATCGTTGGACTGAGAATGTTAACAGCATCTGACTGTCGCGATTGTCAGTTTTTTTTCTTTTTTGCAAAAATTAGCTTATTAAAAATCTTCAAAGCGCAGCAATTTCAAGCGCATTATTTATCCGCTAATTCTGTCCTACTCTTTGGCATCTATGTACACCAATACGTCTCTCTGGAATGCGTCTTAACTGATGAAAACACTACTTCGAACTTCGAAAACAGGTACCTATCACGGTCTGTTAAAGCCATAGTACGTAGAAGAATTCAGACGTACATTTCCGGTATAATTTCATTCTTTGCATCTGTCTAAGCGATTTGCTCAGCATTTTATGGGATTTTCACACCGTCATCAAACACAAGAAGTCTACACTCGGGTGTGCCATCTCAGAGTTACACAAGCCCAAGCAGTGAATTGGTGTCATTACAGTATTATTATCACCAACAACGATACGAACGTCTAGCCTGCAGTGTGGCGAAATAAATAAAAAAAAATTAATTTTATTGGTTTTTTGAAAAGGGGAAAAATTACGGACATGGAACTGTAACTTTAGAATTTTTGAAAGGCTTTTTTTACGGATTGTATTGACCGGCTTGAATGCGGACAAACACAGTGCTGCGTGAAATATGCCCGTAATATAATTTAACATTCCGATTAACTACATTTTTGAACTCTACGTCATGGTTGATTTATTCTGAGTTCTCACCTTAGATGTAGAATTCGTCCTTTTGCCACAACATTAATTCATTAGTCGCCATCGATGTTCTTCTCTTTGTTGACCGTGTGTATCTTCATAAGTCGGCATCGGTTCACTTCACGAAGACGGTGGAAACCAAGGAATACAATGCTACGTTGCTTTAAGTAATTTTCGTAACACTTCGATACTTCTCACTATTTTTTATTCACAAGACAATAAGACTTGCTCTGCTCGTCGCACAAACCATAATTACTAACAATATGGCTACCTTTCCGCACACACCAAAAATTACGTCCATCCTCCACAAGGCAACAATCGAAGGTGTCCCTTAGCTCCTTGGAGTATGAAACAAAAGAGAATCCAATGTGAACATTACAAAGATTATAATCTACATGCCTCTCAATTTAATCTTTGGCGCAGCTTTTAAGGTATTGTATGTCTCTGCGTCGGGAATGTGTCATTACAATCAGTGTACAAGTTGCTTCGTGGGGGCAGTGGAATAGGTTCAAAGAGGTCATCAGCTCCCTAGAACTTAGAACTACTTAAACCTAACCAACCTAAGGACATCACACACATCCATGCCCGAGGCAGGATTCGAACCTGCGCCTGCAGCCGTCGCGCGGTTCCAGACTGAAGCGCCTAGACCCGCTCGGCCACTAGTGGAATAGGAAGAAGCGGTGGAGAAATAAAGAGAGCACAGTTTATCTGAATTTCGAGCACCATGGCTGCTGGGTATTTGTCGACCAGTGCAGCAGGATCGTTGGACTGAGAATGTTAACAGTATCTGACTGTTGCGATTGTCAGTTTTTTTTTCTTTTTTGCTAAAATTAGCTTATTAAAAATCTTCAAAGCGCAGCAATTTCAAGCGCATTATTTATCCGCTAATTCTGTCCTACTCTTTGGCATCTATGTACACCAATACGTCTCTCTGGAATGCGTCTTAACTGATGTGGGAAACACTACTTCGAACTTCGAAAACAGGTACCTATCACGGCCTGCTAAAGCCATAGTTCGTAGAAGAATTCAGACGTACATTTCCGGTATAATTTCATTCTTTGCATCTGTCTAAGCGATTTGCTCAGCATTTTATGGGATTTTTACACTGTCCTCAAACACAAGAAGTCTACTCTCGGGTGTGCCATCTCAGAGTTACACAAGCCCAAGCAGTGAATTGGTGTCATTACAGTATTATTATCACCAACAACGATACGAACGTCTAGCCTGCAGCTATAACTTCTTGGTCGCAGAGTTATTCCCACGGTGACTTATAACAGTAACTGCAGTGACATTGTGGGGGAGGTAGGGGGGAGGGGTCGCAGGGATAAGACGTAACTACGAAATTACGTTTTCTCTTCACGACATGGAGGAACTATGATAGTGTACTCACGAAGGCTGCAGAAGCAGCAAATGTAAGCAAATTGCAACTAAAATTAAAAAACATATGGAATTACATAGTAATTACTTTGTTAATAATGAGGAAATGGATCTTTAGTTATCTTAACCACTCCCTCTTTGCCGAAGGCTATGGTTCTTCTTTTCAAAATATAACCGTAAGAAACATCATTACCATTTTCTCAACTCATATTTGTAGGACAGAGGAAAATACTGCGACAGAGAGGGATGCCCTCGTAATCAGACGGAGATGCAAAATTCGTATTTTAGTTTGTTCCCTTTGGTCTTGTTTGAATCACCATCGGAGAACATCATGACTGCTGCTCCAACAAGACAATGACCATTACTTCCCTTCCTTACCGTCTAGTGCTGTGGCTGACGATGAATTTCGAACAAACAGAAAGGGACGAGAGTGAGTTTAGGTCCCGGGTAGGTTCACATTTCGAAACTGTTATAACGGATTTACCGCCAGAACAATTATCGTTGCCGAATCTCCATCCATCACAGATCTGCGAGGAGCTGAATGCTATTTCCTGTGTTATTGCATTAAATTCGCTGTGGATCATGTACGATATTTTATAAATAGACCGGAAGTACAAGCAGAATCCATTTGTTTACTAATTTCGTTCCAAGATTGCCTGCTTGCTGAGACGGGTCACTATTTCCAGCCTCCTTTCGTTATCAAGAACTCCCTGACAACGTCAACGTCATAACACTGGCACATAAGCGAAAATAAGTTTCTGCGTATCCTATAAAACGACGAAACATCAAATACAAAAAGTTTTTTCATGTAACGTCGACTTTACGTCGCTACTATCTTAGTTGTGGTAACCCTCTAGCCTATGGAAGTGATTAATTTCCGCCTTACGCTTCTTTCTCTATTATACATTGGCTTCATAAACATAACGATAAGAAGAAAGTTACGTGTCCGAGTGTGGCGTAACTTAAGTCGAAGAACAGAACATAACAACATAAATAAAACATGAGGACAGAAAAGAGAACATGCAACATGCAAATGCATGCGAACCAATTGTCAAACGAAGCGATGAAGTTAAGGTACCTAAAGTACCTAACAAAGTAGTTGTGAGAAACAGAGGTTGAAAAAACAAACATTATGGTTCATCGAGCAAGAGGTGATTGCAAACGGAGCGCAAGCTCGGATTGAAAAAAATTGGCATAGGATAAAGAACAGTGGATACTCAAAAGAAGTGTCCTGATATTTACCTGAACTAAATAATACCTCGACGGTAATGCAATGTTATTCGATGAATGTTGGTGACTGCGTAATAGGCCAGTAACATTGATTTTCTGATTCAGTCACTACATTTTGCAGTCCATTAGGCGCTACATCATTAACAGGTAAAGTGCTTTCTGTTCACGTCATGGCGGCATGACAATTGAAAAGTGCAGCAGATATTAAAGAATGACTGAAACACGAAAGTGATGTTAGTTGTATATTCATATTACTTTATTTAGGTGAACTATGGAAATTCTAAATCTAGTTGGCTCAGTGAGGATCTGAACGCTGGTATTCCAAGACTACATTATAGTAATCACTGCGACAGACGAACACAAAAGCAGTTCAGTGTGTCTCTCGAACTTCTTGGTACGGCACAATGACAAATACCTGAAGAAAACAGATATTGTGCTATCATATGCCTGCATAATCAAAGCAACAAGATTTCTCACATCAAGATATGAAACGGCCGCACTGATTCATAGTTTGATGAAATACATCGCCGTCTTAAAATCTCACAGTTCCTTCCCTGTGTGTGTGTGTGTGTGTAAGTGGGGGACGGTGTCATATCACTCACACTAATAAAAAATTAGATGTGGAAAGCCCCGCAAACTGCACAATTAGAGGTTGCACAACTCTATTGTCTATGTCAGTCAAAGGGGAAGATAAATCATTAGTGTCATCCATAACATACTACGTATATCAGTGTGCCCCCACCGCAGCCCCCGAGTCTATAAAAAATCAAACTCCCGCACGGAAAACGTCATATCTGCTGAACTATGTCTCGTATAGTTAAATAATTTTGTACGTGTCTGCAGTAGTATATGTGGACAACGCTTGCAAAATGAGTTGCGAACAGAGTTAGCAGCAAAGAAGTGGTAAGTTGAAACGCCGTACCTGACTCTGAAGCAGCGTGAACGGCGCTAGTAAGCGATAGAACGATTTTCCTTTTCATTAATTTATGAAGAGTGTCAGCGAGAAACGTTTTGAAAAGGTTCGAAATGGTGTGTAAAGTGTCCTGGAAATCGATAAGTGTTCTCATTCTCAAATACTGGATGAATATATACGGGGTAAAATGCGCCATGTTGAAAGGTGGCTACACTGAGTCACAGTGCAAGACTTTGCGTCAAAGATTATTATTCCGCCGCCTCCACTGGTGCAGTAGCAGTTCAGAGGATGTCGAGTGCAGTTGTTGTTCTGTTGGGTGAGAGAGTAGGTGCTGTTCGGTTGGTGTAATGCATAGATGGAAGATGTTGCAATTATCACAGTGTATTTGAGAAAGGAGATGGGCTTTGATTTATGATGCTGGTGTAATGGAAAATTTTTGTCAATATATAATGAGGTAAAAAGGTATTACAGATTTCTTTAATAACAATACCTCTTGGTCACAGGTACAGTCAACAAAGCATCTGGCTCGCGTTCATGTATTAGACTTGTAATTCTGGTTTCTATGTGCAATTATAGTATTTCCGGTTTTTCAATTAGTTCATTGTAAATGGTGTTTAAAATATTTTGTCGCTTTGAGAAAGAAACGAGCCAGATACATGTACGTTGAGTCACATTACCACACACAGAACAGTTACACTTGTGCTTTGCTGTTTCGTAGCTTTTATAGTTGCAGGGGACTTAATTAATCAATTGTGTTAATGGAAATTCCTTGTCATTCTTTATTTTTATTTTATGCAGTCAGATTGCGTGCTAATACTAGTCAGGTCCAACCGGTTACGAGACTTCGTAACCGGTCACACAGCTACTAAAATTATTGCATTTTATTCTTATTAATTAAGCCCCCATGCAATGTGAACTACGCTGTCTCGAGCCACATACACAGCTTGTAACTTTAATACCTGACTTTGCGTTAAAATGTTAACATAAGATTATACCTCTTGATCAGTAGATTATGATAGCATTCGAAATAAAAATTAACACTTAAATCTACCTGTGCAAGCACTGATAGTCATTTCTTCCTATGTAGGTGGGAGTCAAAATATTTTCGCTTTCGGAACAGAAAGTTGGTGACTGAAATTTTGTGAAAAGATCTCGGCACAACGGAAACCGCTAATGTTCTAATGATAACAGAAAACGAGCTGCCTTTCGTTGAAATTTATCTATGTCTTCCGTCATCCTATCTGGTACAGACCCCATGCCACGCAGCAGTGCTCTAACAGAGTAAGCATCACCAAGACGCAAGTCCTTCAACAACCACTTAGGGGTTCCAACACAGACGACTGTAGTATTAAGCTGGAAAACAAACATTTCGGAAACGTGTCACACTTTAAAAATATAGGTAGCCAAGTTAGAAGCGACAACAGCCTGACAACAGAAATTGCAGTTCGTATAGCCAATGCAGCCTCAGTTTTCGGCAAACTGAATCACCGACTATGGAAATCACATGATCTCAAGACTACAGACTAAAATTGTGGCCTACAAAGCAATAATATTACCAACTATACTTTACGCCTCTGAAACCTGGTGCTGTTATAAAGCTGACATTAGGAGCCTAGACACCTTTCATCTTCGCTGTGAAATTGCATGGCAATGAAGCTCTCTTAAACACCACCTGAGATGGAGTGGCCATATCATACGCATGGACGACACTAGACTTCCCAAAGCGGTGTTCTGCTCAGAGCTCTCGTGTGGAAAGCGGCGGCAAGGTGGCCAACACCTGCGATATAAAGACACCATCAAACGCCACATCACAGCCTGTGGCATTCCGAGCAAACGTTGGGAGGAGCTTGCATTGCACCTATCAGAGTGGCGCTGAACTGTACACAAGAGTGTGGAACAATTCGAGCATATCCGCCTAAAGAACCTGGACGATAAACGAAAGCTCCGCAAATATAAGCCCAAGCCTAATTACATCTATTGGTATAACTCCATAGGGCAACTGTATTGCACTTCGTGCGACCGAATCTTCAAAGCAAAGCTCGGTTTTGCAAGCCACATCACGAGCCCGCGACAATACGGACTAAACGACTGACGAAGTCGTTGTCGCCGGACACGTTCGAGGAGCACATCATCATCATCATCATCATCATCATCATCATCATCATCACCACCACCCTAGCAGAATACGGACAAGCGTAGTGTAGACACCCTCATTAGTAGACCTGTTGCATATTCTTAATGTTTTTCCAATAAAACGTTGTCATTGTTTTCCCTTCTCCACGACTTTATCTAGGTGATGGTTCTAGTTTATGTTGTTCGTAACTGATAACCCCTAGCTATCTAGATGATTCGACAACAGTTAATTTGTATTATTTATCGTGTAGCCAAAATTCGGTCAATAATTATATCAAACGTTGAAATCAAGTTTTATTTGCCCCTGGAAGTCGTTAGATAGGTAACATGCAACTAGCATCGCACACCGATTGACTCGTTTTCTAATATACATCTTCATACAATAATGATCTACAATCGCAGGTGGCTTCGTTACGTTTGGAGGCGACGTACGCACGGATGAGAACTGAAGATGCACACAGCATTACACCGTCAAATTATGCATTATATACATCACGCATCCTAAAAATATAGGGTCTAAATTATGCAGACAGAAGGTGGTGATGGTTTTTGGGGAGGGAGACCAGACAGCGAGGTCATCGGTCTCATCGGATTAGGGAAGGACGGGGAAGGAAGTCGGCCGTGCCCTTGGAAAGGAATCATCCCGGCATTTGCCTGGAGCGATTTAGGGAAATCACGGAAAACCTAAATCAGGATGGCCGGACGCGGGATTGAACCGTCGTCCTCCCGAATGCGAGTCCAGTGTCTAACCACTGCAGACAGAAGAGAGTAATTTGCTATAAAGAACTAATGTTCCGAAATGAACATCTAATATTTCTAGTGACACAATCATATGCCCTTCGTAAACACTGATATGTTTACAAAGTGAATGTGCTTTTGTAAGCTATACATCTACATCTACATCTACATGGTTATTCTGCAATTCACACCTAAGTGCCTGGCAGAGGGTTCATCGAACCATTTTCATACTACTACTCTACCATTCCACTCTCGAATGGCGCGTGGGAAAAAGGAACACCTATATCTTTCCGTTCAAGCTCTGATTTCTCTTATTTTATTATGATGATCATTTCTCCCTACGTAGGTGGGTGTCAACAAAATATTTTCGCATTAGGAAGAGAAAGTTGGTGATTGAAATTTCGTAAATAGATCCCGCGGCAAAGGAAATCGCCTTTGTTTCAGTTACTGGCACCCCAACTCGCGTATCATATCAGTGACACTCTCACACCTATTGCGCGATAACACGAAACGAGCTGCCCTTCTCTGCTCGTTTTAGATGTCCTCCGTCAATCCTACCTGGTAAGGATCCCATACCGCGCAGCAATATTCCAGCAGAGGACGGACAAGTGTAATGCAGGCTGTCTCTTTAGTGGGTTTGTCGCATCTTCTAAGTGTTCTGGCAACAAAGTGCAGTCATTGTTTCGCCTTCCCCACAATATTATCTATGTGGTCTTTCCAATTTAAAGTGCTCGTAATTGTAATTCCTAGGTTATTGTTGTTGTTGTGGTCTTCAGTCCGGAGACTGGTTTGATGCAGCTCTCCATGCTACTCTATCCTGTGCAAGCTTCTTCATCTCCCAGTACTTACTGCAGCCTACATCCTTCTGAGTCTGCATAGTGGATTCATCTCTTGGTCTCCCTCTACGATTTTTACCCTTCACGCTGCCCTCCAGTACCAAATTGGTGATCCCTTGATGCCTCAGAACATGTCCAACCAACCGATCCCTTCTTCTAGTCAAGTTGTGCCACAAACTCCTCTTCTCCCCAATTCTATTCAATACCTCCTCATTAGTTATGTGATCTACCCATCTAATCTTCAGTATTCTTCTGTAGCACCACATTTCGTAAGCTTCTATTCTCTTCTTGTCTAAACTATTTATCGTCCCTGTTTCACTTCCATACATGGGTACACTCCATACAAATATCTTCAGAAACGACTTCAGTCGAATTGACAGCCCTTAGATTTGTGCGATTTATCGTGTACCCAAAATTTATCGGATTTCTTTTAGTACCCATGTGAATGACCTCGCACTTTCCTTTGTTTAGTGCTAATTGCCACTTTTCGCACCATACAGAAATTCTCTCTAGACCATTTTGTAATTGCAGTTGATCGTCTGACGATTTTACTTTACGGTAAATTGCAGCGTCATCTGCAAACAATCTAAGTGGCCTGCTCAGATTATCACATACATATCATTTACAAGACAACAGAACAAAATGAGCCTCAGGAGTGGAATCAGGGCTACAGTTTACCCCACAGCATAGTAGGCAGCGGAAAGGAGGGGGGGAGGGGGGGAGTAGGGGGGGGGGGGAGAGGGAGCACTTGTCGTCGTCGTTCTCCTGCCCCTTTCCTCTCCCGCTCCTGGAATGTGGAGCACAGAGTTTTTATTCGTATATTGAATGGATAGCAATCAGTTTAAGGGGATACACTAAGTATTATTAATTCTCATAAACTGACCTGATGATGCAGGTTTAAACCCCTGAAACGCTTGTCTAGACAAAATAAACTGCGACTGCTAACAGTAAGCTTGTAGTTTCAATCGATAATTTGTGAAAGTTGCTCTAATTGCATTTTCGACTTTCTCTTGAGTGAGAGCTCGTGCCATTTTTCGAGAGACTTCATGGCTGGCGAATGTGGCGTTGCAACCTGTCGTGAAGTCTCTGCTAAAGGCCACGCTAGATCATATCCGTCACCACGATGGGTCGGCCGAGCGCACGGCGAGTGGCTGCACTTTGTAAACGAGGCCAGGGGCAACGGCTGCTCACAGGCGCTACACCTCCACAAAGTGACCGCGCCGCCTGTGAGCGGAGCATAGACCAGGCAGCCGCTAATCTGTCTATACACGACATGCTACCGACGGGGCATCAGCGAGGGGAGCTGTGAGCTGCACTACCTGGACAGGCGTTATATCCGTAGTCGCTAAAAGGCAGTCTCTGATATCATTATGATTTTTTACAATGTAGGTGCAGCTTCGCAAGCGGAAACCAAATTTACGCTCGTTACAGCCCGTATTAGCACTGCATACTACCAAATATAATGGGATGGTTCTTGCGCAAATGCGGAATTGTTTCGCTTTCCAATTTTCTTCAGACGTAGAGACAATAATTGGCATTATATTATAGCGCCATGTATGAGAACGTTTCTTAAGTAACAGTAACCACACATCTCGTGAACCTCGTTTGCTGGGGTCCTTGGAGTCCTATTTTCCATGAAGGCAGTCGGACTTCGGTGGAAATTAAAGTCTTATCTCCTGTCTCATTGTCTACGCATCTTCTTGGCACAAAACATCCTGTCAGACTCTGCTTTCTGCCGGTGTTAAGACTTTATTGCCAGAAAATTTCATTTTGGACGCGATACCTAGTATCTACAATTAAAACGTAAAATATTTAGGTAATCACCTTCTTTTTCACCGTTCCTTAGGGCCGGTCGAAGTGGCCGACCGGTTCTAGGCCCTACAGTCTGGAACCGCGCCACCGCTACGGTCACAGGTTCGAATCTTGCCTCGGGCGTGGGTGTGTGTGATGTCCTTAGGTTGGTTAGGTTGACGTAGTTCTAAGTTCTAGGGGACTGATGACCTCAGAAGTTACGCCCCATAGTGCTCAGAGCCATTTGAACCATTTGTACCGTTCCTTATCTCACTCCATAAAAACGGAACTCTTACAGTATCACTTTATCACTTTTTTGTCCGTCTGTCTGTCTGTACGACTGTTAAAACCCTTTTTCTCGCGAACAGTAAACGTATCAACTTGTCATTAATCTTCTGACTGGTTTGATGCGGCCCGCCATGAAATCCTCTCCTGTGTCAACCTCTTCATCTCAGAGTAG
This sequence comes from Schistocerca serialis cubense, assembly GCF_023864345.2. Taxonomy (NCBI): domain Eukaryota; kingdom Metazoa; phylum Arthropoda; class Insecta; order Orthoptera; family Acrididae; genus Schistocerca; species Schistocerca serialis. The sequence continues at coordinate 792,134,805 of NC_064639.1, read as the reverse complement.
CACTTGCAACCTACCTCTTCAATTAATTTGCTGGATGAATTCGAATCTCTCTCTTCCTCTACAGTTTTTACTGCCTACATTTTCATCTAGCACCATGGAAGTTGTTCTGTGATGTCTTAACAGACGTCCTACCACCACGTCGCTTATTCTTGTCAGTTACAGCGACAAGAAGAAGAATGAATATATTCTTTTCCTTGCCAATTCTCCGGAGAATCTCCTTACTCCTTACATTATCAGTCCACAACATTCTTCTGTACACCAAATCTCAAATGCTTCAATTCTCTTCTTTCCCGGTTTTTCCACGGTCCTCGTTTCACTACCATACAATGTACATTCTCAGAAATTTTTTTCTCAAATTAAGGACTTTGTTTGATACTACTAGATTTCTCTTGACCAGAAATGCCCTTTTTGCCAGTGCTAGTCTGTTTTTTGTGACATCCTTACTCCATCCGTCATGGATTCTTTTGCTGCCTAGGTAGCAGAATTCCTTAACTTGGCGATGACCAATCCTAACGTTAAGTTCCTCGTTGTTCTCATTTCTGCTACTTCTCATTGCTTTCTTCTTTCTTCGATTTACTCTCAATACACATTCTGTACTCATTCGACTGCTCATTCCATTCAGCAGATCCTTTGATTATTCTTCAATTTCACACAGCACTCATCTGCGAATATTATCATTGATATTCTTTCATCTTGAGTTTTAATTCCACTCTTGAACTCTTCTCTTATTTTCGTCGTTGCTTCTTCGATGTATAGATTGAACGGTAGGGGCGAAAAACTACATCCCAGTCTTACACACTATTTAATCCTAGCATTTCGTTCTTGGTATTCCTCTCCCATTGTTCCCTCTTCGATCTTGTACATATTGTACACTGCAGAGCCAAAGAAACTGGTACACTTGCCTAATATCGTGTAGGACCCCGCGAGCCCGCAGAAGTGCCCCAACACGACGTGACATGGACTCTAATAATGTCTGAAGTAGTGCTGGAGGGAACTGACACCATGAATCCTGAGTGCTGTCCATAAATCCGTAAGAATACCAGGGGTGGCGATCTTTTCTGAGCAGCGCATTGCAAGGAATCCCAGGTAGGGTCGACAATGTTCCTGGGGAGTTTGGTGGCCGGCGGAATTGTTTAAACTCAGAACAGTGTTCCTTAAACCACTCTGTAGCAATTCTGGACGTGTGAGGTGTCGCACTGTCCTGCTGCAATTGCCGAAGTCCATCGGAACGCGCAATGGACATGAATGAATGCTGGTGATCAGACAGGGTGCTTACGTACGTGTCACCTGTCAGAGTCGTATCTAGATGTATCAGGGGTCCCAAAACATTCCAACTGCACACGCCCCACACCATTACACAGCCTCCACCAGCTTGAACAGTCCCCTGCTGACATGATGCAGAGTCCATGGATTCATGAGGTTGTCTCCATACCCGTACACGCCCATCCGCTCTGTACAATTTGAAATGAGACTCGTCTGACAAGGCAACATGTTTCCGGTTATCAGCAGTCCAATGTCGGTGTTGACGAGCCCAGACGTGGCGTAAAGCTTTGCGTCGTGCAGTCACCAAGGGTACACGAGTGGGCCTTGGGTTCCGAAAGCCCACATCGATGATGTTTCGTTGAATGGTTCGAACACTGACACTTGTTGATGGCCCAGCATTGAAATCTGAAGCAATTTGCGGAAGGGTTACACTTCTATCAAGTTGAACGATTCTCTACAGTCATCGTTGGTACCGTTCTTTTTCTGGCCGCGGCGATGTCGAAGATTTGTTTTACGTGATTCCTGACATTCACGGTACACTTATGAAATGCTCGTAGGGAAAAATCCCCACTTCATCGCTACCTCGGAGATACTGTGTCCCATCACTCGTGCGCCGTCTATAACATCACGTTGTAACTAACTTAAATCTTCATAACCTGCCGTTATAGCAGCAGTAACCGATCTAACAACTGCGCCAGACACATGATGTCTTATATAGGCCTTGCCGATGGCAGCGCCGTATTCTGCCTGTTTACGTACCTCTGTATTTGGATACGCGTGCATAAATCAGTTTCTTTGATGCTTCAGTGTATATTGACCGTCTTTCCCTATAGAGTACACCTATTTTGGTCAGAATTTCCAACATCTTGCACCATTTGACATTGCCGAATGCTTTTTTCACTATGACAACCCTATGAACATGTCTTGATTTTTCTTTAGTCTTGCTTCCGTTATCAACCGCATCGTCAGAACTGCCTCCTTGGTGCCTTAACCTTTTCTAAAGCCAAGTTGGCCGTCATCTAACATATCCTCAATTTTCTTTTCCATTCTTCTGTATATTATTCTCGTCAGCAACTTGGATGCACGAGCTGTTAAGTTGATTGTGCGATAATTCTCGCACTTGTCGGCTCTTGCAATCTTCCGAATTCTGTGGATGTTCGTTTTTCCGAGAGTCATATGATATATCGCCAGACACATACATTCTCCACACCAACGTGAACAATCCTTTTGTCGCTACTTTCTCCAATGATTTTAGAAATTCTGATGGAATGTTGTCTTCTGCCTTATTCGACCCTTAAATCTTCCAATGTTGTTGTGGTCTTCAGTCCTGAGACTGGTTTGATGCAGATGAAATGGGAGATATGATACTGCGTGAAGAGTTTGACAGAGCACTGAAAGACCTGAGTCGAAACAAGGCCCCCGGAGTAGACAACATTCCATTGGAACTTCCAAAGCCATTTTAAATTCTGATTCTAATACTGCATCCCCTATATTGTCTATACCGATTCCTGTTTCTTCTTCTATCAAGTCCTCAGACAAGTTTTCCCCCTCATAGCGGCCTTCAATGAGTTCTTTCCACCTATCCACTTTCTCCTCTGAATTTAACAGTGGAATTCCCATTGCTCTCTTGATGTTACAACCCTTGCTATTAATTTCATAGTTTATTTTGACTATTTTATTTGCTGAGTCAGTCCTTCCGACAATAATTTCTTTTTCGATTTCTTCACATCTTTTATGCAGCCGTTTCGTCTTCGCTTCCGTGCAATTCCTATTTATTTCATCATTAAGTGACTTGTATTTCTGTATTCCTGAATTTCCCTGAACATTTTTTTACTTTCTTCTTTCGTCGATCAGCTGAAGTATTTCGTCTATTACCCTTGATTTCTTTGCAGTTATTTTCTTCGTACTTACGTTTTTTTCCTCAGCATCTGTGACTGAGAGAGATGTTCATTCCTCTTCAGCTGAACTTGATCGCAGTATCTGTAGTCTTAGAGTGTCAAGCATATCTTTTCATTCCCCAATACTTCCGAATTCCACTTTTCTGTGCATTCATTCTTCCTGACTAATCTGTTAAACTGCAGCCTACTCTTCATCACTACTAAATTATGATCTTGCCCCTGGGTACGCCTTACAATTCAACATCTGATTTCGGAATGTCACATACTAAAATCAATTGTCCCTTGGCGGTTTTTAAAATTTGTGCTACTCGCAAACTCACTCATCAAAACCTATAGATTATTTCTCGTTGACCGATACCTTGCCAGTACCTATATCGATAACGAGCAACAATTACCGAGATTATCGATTTTCGGAATGGATAAACTATCTACATACATCAGCAAGTTGGTACGGCACCCTCGGTGCGCGAGCCCTACTCGCAGTTATCTGGATTTCTTAGAGGACAATAATGCTTTTTCACATCATCAGTATGTCACCTAACGCTAAGGCGTTACATCTTTTAACGACCCTACATAATACATTGATTTTATGAGGATTGCGTAATTGGTGACAACTGCAAGTTTCTATTATTTATAGATTTATTTCACGTGGAAAGATGAATTCCTGTGGGCCATCTCTTTACGTCCAACCAGACATCGTTAGAAAATTAAAATTGCAATAAACATAATACATTAAAATGATGATATCTATAGTAAATATTATTATATACATATGACACAAACAATACATAACAACAATAACAAAAAACTGTGCATGGTGCCTGAACAATATGTAACAACAACATTAATAATAGTCACAATAACATTAACAATTGCTATATTCCCCTCACGATTCATGTCATCGTTTGGTTTGGGAGTCCAGCTTTCGCTGGTTACTTCCAGAGTTTTATTTACAGCCGCACCATGTCGCTGAACAGATGCTGACCTTTCGCGCTCGATCCGAGCAGAAGCTGAAAGGATTTCTCTGACAGGTTTTCCGCTCTCTCCGCTATTGGGAATTGAATCGAGAATGCTGAGGTCACGGCAGTTGACAAATTCAAGTACCTTTCGTCGATGATACAGACAAATGGGATGGAGAAAAAGCGCAAGAAATCAAAAAAATAACTAGAGCGTTCTGGAAGACTGGAAACATGTACAATAAATTATGTTGTAGTGTAATGCAAAAGTGAGACATTGTTACACTGCCATAAAACCAGAAACGTTATATGCAACAACAAAGTTGGCCATGGATCGGAAGGAACATCAGAAAGTATCAAGAAACTAGAGAGAAGAATCATCAGAAAAATGCCTGAACCACAATAAGACAGAAGAAAGCTACAGACTGGGGATTAAACAAGAGACCGAACAGTTATCTAACACAGTACATGACATGAGCAAACGTTGACTCTTATTTTACGGGAATATCAATCAAATACCCGACATCCGATGAACTAAACAGATCTGCGAGTACACAGAAGGCATTATGAACATGAAGTACATTACCGAAGTCTGAGAAGAACTGAAGGCATAACAGACTCAGATATACAAATCAGACAAACACTGAATCACAGAGACCTCAAGTTGAAAGTGAGCCAAGTGGTCAAGAATATCAAGACAGGAACAACTTGATCGCATGAAAGGATTATAAACATTGTGAGAAGATGAAAGAAGTGTGGCGCCTGAGAAAATCTCACATCAAGTTGATCCTTCGCGCTGTCCTCGAGCGTCCTATAATAATAATAATAGTAATAGAAATACTGATGAATATATGGTAGTCAATATCGTCAATCTGCCTCCTAGAAGGCAGCAAACTTGAAATTCAGATTCAGTACCTCAAGAAACATGTAGAACCTCTGAGAGGAAAACTTCCGCCATTTTGCTACGGGAAAACCATCATTTGACTGGACTGAGAACATTATTCCATAATCCATAATAGAAACTACGCAAAATATGTCAACTTACTAATTTGTCTCTCTCCAAGATTTGGAATGGTTCTACGTGCAAACTTGGCTGAACTAAGTTGTTTTATGAGTTCCAAAACATGCTTTTTCCAATTTAAGTTCTCATTAGTATGGTCACGTAGGAAATGTAAAGTTTCCACCCTATATATTATTTCCTCGCCATGTGTTACACTTATTACTGGTGTAGCACCTGAAAATGTGAAGAACTATGAGTGAGAACATTCGTAGAAATCCAGTCAATGATACTTTCAAGAACATGGTTTACCATTTCTTCTGTTTCTGTATGTATGTATGGATGTATTACAATACTAGTTTCGTCTTCAAAAAGAACTAACTCAGCTTATTGTATATTAGCAGAAAATCCTTTACAGATATGAGCAACAATATTGGACCTAAGACTAAGTCCTGGGGCGCCCCATACGTGAGTTCTCTCCAGTCAGAATCATATATCAGGACTACAGTGGCCGAGTTACTAAGTACAACTTTCTGCATTCTTTTGGTCAGATATGACATTATCCATTGGTTGTCTATACCACCAATCCCATAAAACTTCAATTTACCTGGGAGAATACTGTGATTCAAAAAGTCAAATGCCTTAGAGACGAAATACCAGCTGACGATGTTTTATTGTTCAATGCTTGCAAAATCTGGTGAGTGAACATGTAAATGACATTCTTAGTAGGCCAACTTTTCTGAAACACAGCCTGTCATTTGCTGAGAATATTATTGTTCTTCAGGTGAGATACTGTTCTAGAGCACATCGTGATGCCAGCAGTGAAACTGGTCAGTAGTTATTGACATCTCTCCTATCACCCTTCTTAAAGAGCGTTTGACAATGGCACATTTCAGTTTCTCTGGAAAAATGCCTTGAGCTAGTCACGCATTTCTTATTTCACATATGACAGGGCTTATTAATTGGCAACAAATCCTTAGCACTCTATTGGGAGCAGCATCAAAATCAGATGAGCTTTTATTTTTGAGAGAATGTATAATTTTCTTAATTTCAGAAGGCGTAGTTGGCGATAGATTTATGTGTGAATTTTATGAGAGTAGCTTTTTAGCATACTTCTGTGATTTTACTCTTTGACTGTTTGTCCCTATACTTTCTACTACATTTAAGAAATGATTATTAAATATACAGTGTGAGGCAAATAAAAGCGGGCCGGAAAACGGGGTTCCAGGTTACAAGGAAACACAGCAGAGGAAAGGAGATACAGTACTAACCTGACTACAGCAGATGGTGAAAGTGACCACCATTCATCTCATGGCAATTATGGGTCCTGGTCAGCAAGTTTCTGAAGGCGGATCGAAGCTGGAGTGCTCGAATTGCTGCAGACTCTTCCGAAATGTTCTGCTGCAGTTCTTGAAGACTGTTGCGATACACTTTATGCTTGAGGGCTCCGCACACAAAGTAATTGCACATTGATAGATCAAGTGATCTGGGTGGACAGCTAGGGCCTAGACGAGACTGACCTCCGCTAACAACTTTGTCAAGCGTGAAGATTGTGTAAACGTGAACTAATGTTCAGCCGGCTGGATGGGCAGTTGCTCCATCCTGTTGGAAATAACTGTAGATCTTTTCCTCCTCAGTTAAATGGTTCAAATGGCTCTGAGCACTATGGGACTTAACTTCTAAGGTCATCAGTCCCCTAGAACTTAGAACTACTTAAACCTAACTAACCTAAGGACATCACACACATCCATGCCCGAGGCAGGATTCGAACCTGCGACCGTAGCGGTCACGCGGTTCCAGACTGTAGCGCCTTTAACCGCTTGGCCACACCGGCCGGCCCTCCTCAGTTAACGCTGCCCCTCAACCGGGCTACTTTTATTTCCCCTGCCCATGACTCATCATACATAGCCCTTCCATTCAGTTCAGTAGTGATGTTATCCTGCTCTGTGTTTGGTTGTCCTACCTCTCGTTCCACTACATTCCAAGTAGCCTTAAGTCTGTTGTCGGAATTACTGATTCCTGACGTTATGTGCATGTTTCTTGATTTTTTAAAATAACTTTTATTAGCAATTTTGAGCAATTTTTGTAGTGTGCTGCAAAGGGGGGACTGTCCTGGCATAAGCGACTGTGGCAAAGGTCAGGCTGTTAACGGCCTGGCGCCTTGGAAGGAGCATCTCTGAAACGACGAAGCTGGTCGGCTGTTCTCGAGCTATTGTCGTGAACATCCGTTCAAAGTGGCTGAAGGTCAGTGAAACCACAAACTGCAGACAAGGTGATGGACGTTCACGCCTCATCACAGAAAGTGGAGGTTGGAGGATGGCCTGCGCTGTAAAGCAGGAGAGGTGGTCTCTGACAGGTCTGTCGACAGAAAACAATGTTGGTGCAGGCACAAGTCTTTAGGAGCATATCGTTCCGTGCATATTGTTGAACATAGGGGTCGACAGCAGACATCACCTACGTGTTCCTACTATGAACCAATGCCCAACAACATCGTCAACTGCAGTGGCAGTGGACACAGGATCATCCAGATTAGACATTGGAACAATTGAGACATGTCGTACGATCGGATGGATCACATTTCTTGTTACCCCACGTCATTGTTCGTGTCCGGATAAGCCGTCATCCAAATGAACAATTGCTTGGTACATTAACTGCGCCATAGACGCAGGCCAGTGCGGGAGTATTATTCTACAGGGGACACTCACCTGGTATTGCAAGGGACCTATGGCAGTAATCAAAGGCATCATGACAGTTGTGGACTAGGTGAACATTTACGATATATACATGCAGATTGAAGAGATGAATGAAAATTTATACCAAGGTTGCGATTCGAAACCGGGTCTCCTGCTTACCGGGAAGATGCGCAATCACTACACCAACCCGACACGGTGGCTTTGCACAACTGCACTAACTACTCTAGCATGCTGCCTCCTCAATTCAAATTCCCTTTAATGCCCAGCCCACTTGATATTCCCCATAAACTCGAACAGCATTGCAGAGCCTCTCCAACTATATCGGAATAGTGCCATAGTGTAGAACGAAATGGGGGATCCTGCCTGACCCGGGTTAGAATGCCAGGTCTTGGTACAAATTTTCATTTGTTGTCTGCATGTACACATCACATATGTTTGAGACTTAGAAGATGAATATTAATGCGGACCATGTGCATCCGACCACGCTTTCTCTTTCCTGACATCAATGGCATCCTTCAGTAGGATAATTTCCTTATCAGAAGCTTAGAATCGCGCTAAAGTGTTTTGAGAAGCATGATACTGAACTGACGTTGAGGTCTTTGTCAACAAATTTGCCGGATCAGACCCTGGTGTAACACACAATTTATAGCAAAAAGACATTCCATGAAAGAATTCTCATAATGTGTCGGAACTAGTTACCCGGCTTGATACTGATTGAGTTGTTAGATGTCCTTCTGAGAAATTTCGGGCCAAATGCGGTGCGTTAAATCGTAAAAATCCCGAGCTGGCTGGCGGGGCCTGCCAATAATGTTCAAAACGTCCTCAACAGGGCAGAGATCACGTGATCTTGCTGATGGGGGTAGGATATGGAAAGTATGAAGGCAAACAGAAGAAACTCTCGCCATGTGCGGCCGTCCATTATCTTTATGAAATTTAAGCCCAGGATAGCTCGCCCTTAAGAGCAACAAACGGGGCGTAGGATGTCGTCAAAGTACTGCTCTTCTATAAGGGTGCTGCGGATGACAACAAATAGGGCCCTGGTATGAAATAAAATGGCATCCCAGACCATCGCTCCTGGTATTCGGGCCATATGACGAGTAACAACAGGTTGGTATTCCATAGCTGTCCCAGGCGTCCTCGCTGGTCATCGGGGCTCAGTTGGAAGTGGGTCGCATCAGTGAAGACAAATTCCACTGCGGTCAATGAGATTCTAGGCCAAATGTCCCAGACACCAATACAAATGGGACTGCTAGTCTACAGCAAAAGCAAAACAAGGATAATGGAATGTAGTCTAATTAAGTCGGGTGATGCTGAGGGAATTAGATTAGGAAATGAGGCACTTAAAGTAGTAAAGGAGTTTTGCTATTTGGGGAGCAAAATAAATGATGATGGTCGAAGTAGAGAGGATATAAAATGTAGGCTGGCAATGGCAAGGAAAGCGTTTCTGACGAAGAGAAATTTGTTAACATCCAGTATTGATTTAAGTGTCAGAAAGTCATTTCTGAAAGTATTCGTATGGAGTGTAGCCATGTATGGAAGTGAAATATGGACGATAAATAGTTTGGACAAGAAGAGAATAGAAGCTTTCGAAATGTGGTGCTACAGAAGAATGCTGAAGATTAGATGGGTAGATCACATAACTAATGAGGACGTATTGAATAGGATTGGCGAGAAGAGAAGTTTGTGGCACAACTTGACCAGAAGAAGGGATCGGTTGGTAGGACATGTTCTGAGGCATCAAGGGATCACCAATTTAGTATTGGAGGGCAGCGTGGAGGGTAAAAATCGTAGAGGGAGACCAAGAGATGAATACACTAAGCAGATTCAGAAGGATGTAGGTTGCAGTAGTTACTGGGAGATGACAAAGCTTGCACAGGATAGAGTAGCATGGAGAGCTGCATCAAACCAGTCTAAGGACTGAGGACCACAACAACAACAAGTCTACAGAGGTCAATGCTAGTTGGCGTAAGGGCAGGCGTGAGCTCAGTCTCCTTTATGTGAGCCGCCTGTTAATCAAGCTTGTGATCACTGAAGCACCAGTTGCACGTCGGATCGATGATAATGATGAATCTGGCGCTCTGAGTGCCTCTCTGACGATTGTTCACTCCTCACGTTCTGTCGTCTGTTTACGTCAATTGTTTCCTTCTTAACGCTGTGTTTGGCCATGGTTAACCCATTCTACCAACACTATCCAACAGCGGCATCACTCCTATTCAAATGCAGAGCGATTTGCCGATTAGTCTAACCGGCTTCTTTGAGACCAGCGACAGATCTTCTGTCAAATTGAGAGGTGACATGCCTTTACGATGCACACAGTGACTTGCCCCCTCTCATATTTATATCTTACTCTGAGTAATTCGATTTGGGGAAATATAGCCGAGTATGGTCATTACAAGGGTAGTATTGAGAACCCAGAAGTTCTGAATATTTTCCTCTCTAATTCCATATGGTGAAGAGTTGCTATTTCTTCCCACACTGCGTCTCTCGGTACCTGTGTGGTCCGGAAAGACAGGAGTGTTCTGCTGGGGATGAAAAGATTATGCCGATGAGGGTGAGGGAGTCGAGTGGATGCTGTCCAGACGCCGACATTGTCGTAAGAGCGGGGGCGACACGCCCACATGTCTGGCTGGGGTTACAGATTCCGTTACTTCGCAGAAACTTAGTGAAAACACTATCTGACGGGCTACGAGCAAGGCGTGGGAATGACTTGTGTTCCCAGGCAGTCTTGGCGGGTAAATGCCCACGCTTTCTGCAAAATCATAACTGTGATTGGCTTGCTCAGGGGATCCCATCATGACGTAGCAAAATCGGCGCAGATACTGGCGCCAAGTATCTCCATTGGTGGAATAGTAGTGCTTTGGCAATAGAGTGGAATTTCCTCCAGTTTTCGAGTTGCTGATTCACGCATTTAAGCATGGCCACTGTCGTGGGGGCGGTAATGTTTTGTGTTTGGCTTGTACTGGTGCTCTTGAGAGAGTCGGCTCTCGCCTTTCGGACGGAGTAGGTTACAAGACCGAGATCTCGCTGCTCTGGACAACCTGCCTTCCGTTGGCTGTCTAATATACTTTCATTTAACTGTAACTGTTTGACGAAGTTGCTGAAGTTTCGACTTCAATGTGACTTGGCAAGTACTGTTGGCAATTGAGCGTTCTGCGTACAAGAGGCCTATGCTGTCCATCTTGAGCAGTTTTGGCTAAAGTTGACTGTATTGGAGTTACTGTGTGACTTCGCTTGTTAAAATCAACCACTGTACCGCCAGTGATTGTGTGGCGGGCATTCTTCGTCACACTCAGACGCGTATTTGTATTGCTAGGAAGTCTTTAGTCTGGAACAACCAGACCATGATAATTTGTTTCGGTCTGTAATCGCGACATTATCATCACCACGACGGGACGTCGAAGCAATCAGCCGTCGCCTTCGGTACACCAGATCGTGTCCTTGCAGTTAAGAAGACAGCTTGGTAATGTATGTCCGCAGCACCAGCAGATTAGGAAATTTTGCTATGTGATAATCAGAGCTCAGCAGAGCGCGCCTTTTCCCGTCTTTTCTAACGTGGTTGGGTGTTCATTGTCTGAGTTCTCACTACTGTAACAGCAATTAATGTTGGGTTGGCTGGGTGTTTCTCTTAAGATTTGAGTTGCAAGGAATTGGCTCCACATGCCACTTCGTCATAAATGTCACAATCTAGTTTAGGGACAACTTCACCTTCACAGCATTTATTTGAGTATCCAATTTGATATACTGTAAATGTTTCATGTATTTTGTTTATTATTTTGAGTTTAGTCATAATAAATGAAATTGTAATTTTGGACAGAACTTTCATTCTGTTAATCGGTAGAGCAAACCTTTCATTTCTCACTATGTTAGTGTAACTTTCCTTTATTTAATTAATTTCTATCAAATTACATTATTGCAGGTGCCAAACTCCACTTGCAGGGTCGATTACAGTCAGTTCGCGTTTCTTCTTAATCCATGTGCAACAGCATAAGTCGGAGTTAGAATAAGGGGGGGGGGGGGGCTTAGAGCATCATTTACATAAGAAAATTCTAGAAGAATTTAGTGTTAAATACACTGTTTGCCCCGGTCCCTCACAAAATGCTGTCAACAGCGTTTATTGTGCACACACCTGTCCTGCTCAGTTGAGTATATGGAATCAGATTCGCAGAGACTTTATGCTGTAGTAAAGATATGTTCCCTGCTTACTATCCTTGGCAGTTGGACGGTGAAATAGCGTTGTTGTGTCACAGATTCATCCATTGGACGCCGATGTTTACGGTTTTGTATTTTGCGTCGATGCTTGTATGAATATCAGTTTGCGACCAATTTGCGTAACTCCTTAGTGTGCGTCTTTTTTTTATGTGTCTTAGAACGTATTTGGGGACGCTATCGGATACTAGCTCCACGCCCGTAAACCATCGGTCCGTAATTTACGGGAACTGCACAAGATGTGGCGTAGACATCTGGTGCGACATATCTCCTTCCGGAAACCTACCAACACGGACTTGTCGAATCCATACCTCGCAGAATCGCCGCTGCACTGCGTACCAAAGACGGGCCTACACGCTCATCAGAGTAGTCGGTATAAATGATCCAGTGAGGGCGCATTGTGTGAAGGGATGCACCAGGTACTGCTCGTGTGGTTTATCATCTCTGTTAACAGAAAGGCTCGTGTCACGAAGGCATAGAGAGTTCCGCCACGGCCGACAGGCATTAGAAGAGAGAGATATACGGACACGCCGCTGTCATCGTGTTCACGCGTACAGCGCAGCTGCTTGCTCAGTCCGCAGATAAATGCGTTATCTGCCGCCCAGGGCCGTATCGGTACCGACCCATGTGTGAACGCTAATATTGCCCTATACACCAGGTGTCGGCCACAGCGCAATGCGGCAAAAACTCAAACGATCTTTCTACACTTTTACGATTGAGATTTGAAGTGCTACTGAAGAACAAAGACTGCACTTATACTACAGAAACGTTTCCGTCTCTACAAGACCAAGATTTAAACACCTGAGCGTAAAAGCTACCATTAAATTCGTTTTCTCTCCCATTGTTTAACATTATCGGCAGATATTGATGGGGAACCTTATAAAAATGCATTGTGCAGGGAGAAAAGCCTTATTCCTAGCATCGCTTACAATAATGGTCGATGATTATACTACTTCTTGAAAGATACATCTCGCGTAATGACCACGATGACAAAATCAGGGAAACTCAAGTTCATTCTCAGAGGTTCTGGTCGCGAATGGAATATGTCTGTGAAAGTGCTCCTGTTGTACTACGTACTCTCCACCCGAAACTATGCACCGGGCTATTTTGTCAGACGTCATGTATATTGGGTACCTGCAGTTGTTTGTTATCACCTTCAGTAGGTGCCATCTCCAACCTCATAAAAAAAAATGTTTCTCACAAATGGTATCAACCACTAATATTGGTCGAACGAATGTTTTGCAAGCCGCATATTTCGCGGATGAATTAATCTCTTATATATTCGCCAGTGAATATGATCCTGACATGTGCTTTTCTAATAATTAGTTGTTTGTAGCCGTACCACTCGAAGTCGCACAGTACGACAACTCTTTGACAGCTTACGGTTCTTACTCTTTCTAGTAACTGATTGCCAATCGTATGATCAAACAATAAGAGGTCTTTGCACTTATTTATGCAAAATCTGTTAGATGTGTTGTTTTGAGTGTCACCTCCCAGTCCCTGCACCAAGACTCAATCCTCTCGATCTCTTCTTGCATTACGATACAACTTTACGGTGTTGCGACTGTCTTGAGTGCAACAGCAACAACGCTTACATTAATGCACAAATGGTATCTGCGTACAAATGCCTGTCCAACAGGTTCTTAAGTATAAACAATCAAGTGTTTTACGAACAATAGCTGCAGCCCGAGCCAAACTGGTTACCAGCTCTTCTGGAGAGTCTGTTGGTGTTTTGCACAACAAACGGTTCATCTCTCTGCACAAACAGAAGTCCATAGGACAGAAGTCGGAGGAACGTGGTGACAACGGTACTGGCCCGCCCTTTCCACTCAAACATTTCGGAAAAGCACTGTCAAAATGTTGTCTAATATCAACGGCAAAATAAGGTGGAGCCCCATCAAGCTAGAACAATGATGGTTGCCTGACTGCTGGTGGGACCTTCTCCAACATTTACAATATTACTTCAACGAGAAAGATACTGCAATTTCGTCCACCAAACGCAATTAATTATCTAGGTACGTGGACACTGCTAGCAATAATGAAAACTTACCCTTCCTCGCAGTGAGATGTAATTGTGTTGCAAATCAGATTCTTGTGTCAACATGTTGCTTACGCAGCAGTCAAACAAACTGTGAACGTTGGCATAAGGGAAATCCAGCCTCAGACTTTCCAAATAGCCTAAGCGAGCAAATTGTGCTCCTATAATATTTGTGCTACATAACAGTAGTGCTTTTCTTATCTCCTCTAATAATTCTACAAAATTGTATACATAGTCTTTTACACCCTGTATACACCTTGTGAACAGTAACAGCCTTATACACTGTGCAGTCACGTTAATGTGACCACCTGTCGAAAGCCTGAAGAACTACTTGCACCGCGGACAACAGCCTTATATAATGTGCAGTCACATTAATGTGAGCTCCTGTCGAAAGCCTGAAGAACTCCCTATTTGCAGCGTGGACTGATGCGAGACGTACAGGAAGAGAGTCAGTGAGGTTCTGGAACGTACCGACAGGGGTGTGGAGCCATGCCGACTCCACTGCCGTGGGCATCTGCGCTAGGTTTCTCGATTGAGGATCCACAACGTGAACAGGCCGATCGAGGTTGTCCCACAGATTCTCGATTGGGTAAAACTCTGAGGAGTTTGGTGGTCAGCAGAATACGGTACACTCATTCTGGTGCTCTTCGAACCACGCACGTACACTGCGAGCTGTGTGACACGTTGCATTGTCCTGCTGGTAGATACCATCGTGCCGAGGAAAAACAGACTGCACGTAGGGTGAACACAGTCCCCAAGGACAGATGCATATTTGTGTTGATCCACTGTGCCTTCCACAATGGCGGGATCACCGAGGGGATGCCACGAAAACGTTCCCCAGACTGTAATGCTCCCACCTCCGGCCTGATCCCTTTGCTTTCGGACATTTTACGCCGTGCACGCCAACGATCATCAGTCCGATGGAACATAAAACGTGATTTATCTGAAAAGTCCACCTTTCGCCATTCAGTTGACGTCCAGTTGTAGTACTGGCGTGCAAATCCCAGCTTTGGTCGCTACTGAACAGCAGTAAGCATGAGTGCTTGAACGAGGCGTCTGCTGCGGAGGCCCATACGCAGCAACGCTCGCTTAACTATAATTGAGGAGATAGTGTTGGCAGCGCCTTGGTTCATCTCGGCGGTCCTTTGCTCAACAATTGCACGTCTACTCTCCTGCACACATCTCTGCAGAAGTTTTTCACGCCTGTAATCTATGGCCTGTGGTACACCTCTGTTCCCTCAGCGTCGATTTTGAATAGCGCGATTTTCTCATTCGCGGTATATTTTAAATACGGTGGCACGCGAACGGTTTACTAACTTAGCAGTTTCAGAAATGCTTCTGTTGGCAGACTTTAGGTGATTTTCTAAATCCTGATGTCAATATCTGTCACAAGCGTTTAATCCGTTGGCAACAGACATTCCTCTCGTTTCCGTAACACCGAATTTTAGGTTTTTTGTCATTATTCGCTACCGATGGTAAAGCTACGCAATGGAAATGTTGGAGTGCCAGTGGGCGTAGCACAAATTTTCTTCTTCATTTAAATTAAGGACCGTTCTTTGAACAGGGCTTACAAAAGCGAGTGAAAATACAGTTTACACATAGTTCGCTACATCCAAATCGAGAAATACGGAAAGGTATAAAATGTCCTCAATCAGTAAAACCGGAACCCTTCCAGCATTACTGCGTTTTCCGTCTGTCTGCCTGTCCGACTCTTAAGATCTCTTTTCCTCGGGAATCGGTAGACGTAGCAAGTTGAAATTCACGTCGCTTACCAAGGTACCTTGATGCTGCGAAAAATTTAAGCTTTTATGTCAATGCAGGGAAAAGACACGATCATTTGGCCATTTATGTCACATATTTCGATACTCGCAACCTTACAGATCAAAAGCTATAGTGTGCTTCCCGTTGACCCAGAGTCCTGAAACTTGACAAGAAGCAAGATTTCACAGTATGAGTAAAGGATAAAATCTGATAAGTATTAATTCCCAACTATATGAAATAAAAAATATTTTTTCTTGCTGCCATCTGTTAATGCCTGTCTGTCTATGCGCCTGTTAAGATCTCTTTTCCTCAGGAACGAGTATAGGTATGAAGTTCAATTATGTTACTTACTGAGGTCTGCAGTCCTTTACCGATTTAAATAATTTAAGCTTCTAAGTCAATGCAATTAAAAGTCACGGCCATATATGTTGCATATTTTGATATTCGCAGAACCACTGATCACAATTTGTCGATCTGGCCTCGTGGTCCAGCGGGAAAGCGCGAGCTTGCAAACCGATTTGTTGCGGAATCTAATCTTGGCCGTCTTTGTCTTCACCTAGCCTTCACCTCTCAAAGTTGTTTGGCGTCGCCAGAAACATGTGCGTCGGATTTTACGTTTAACTCCTTTTCCCGGTTGGGTAACTTGTGTATTAGGGACATGCAAGTCGCCGAAGGGGCATTGGATACAAAGACTTGCACCAGGCCATTGAGCCACACAAATTTACTCTCTACATACGCAAAAATGAAATGATCGTATGGCATTGTTGGCCGGGAGACCGCAACCGGGAAAGTTTGGCCTCTGAGTGCAAGTCTTATTTCAGTCAAGGTCACATTGGGCGACTTGCCTGCCGGTGATGAGGATGAAATGATAATGAGGACAACACAACACCCAGTCCACAAGCGGAGAAAATCTCCAACCCGGTCTACAATCGAACCCGGGCCCGCTTGCAAGGGAGGCGAGCACGTCACCACCCAGCCAAGCAGGTGGACTTTACATACATGATTAAGACTGTACCGAACCCTCAGAGTGCGAGTCCTACTCGCAATTGTCTGGTCTTCCGCAGCTTTTGTTTTGAACGTAACCATAATTAGCACTCGTTCTACCGAACCTCCATTATCGCAGTGGTTATCGCACTGGACTCGCATTCGGGAGGACGACAGTTCAAACCCACGTGCGAAGATTTAGTTCTTCCGTCACTTCCCTGAATCGCTTACGCAAATGCCGGGATGGTTCCTTTGAAAGGTTACGGTCGACTTCCTTGTTCATCGTTCCCTAATCCGACGGGACCGATAGCCTCGCTGTTTGGTCCCCTCCCCAGGATCAGTCAATCCACTATCGTGATGTAGTTCAACCTGGCACAAGTAGTGAAAGCATAAGACGAGTAGAACCAGTCACGAACGCTACATCTGCAACATCCGTCGATGACAATGACGGCGTTTCATACGCCCAGTTAGGGTGGTTGCGGCCAGACAAATAACGCTCCTCAATGCGCAAGCACCACATTACCCCGCATCAGATTAAGCACCATTCATGGCCATTATCCTAGCTGTGCGCACCCACAAAACAAAAACATTCGCAAACTCCTTCGCTGTCGCTGCCATCACCTCTGGAACAAGCTGCCATGCTCTCTGCACACACTTCAAGTTGAAGCACTTCCTTCTGTGATCCTCGTAACATTTTCCCCAAAATTAACGTGTAAGCCCAAATCCCCCTCGGCCACTCTGCCAAACAGCAAAGCCAATACCCCTTTCTTTTCCCAGTTACGCTTCTTTCTCTGTTCCTTCGTCTGTGTACCACGCCACCTTCTTTTCCTTTTCATTTTTTAAGTGTATTTTATCACGTTCCTCTTTCCCTCCCTCCATCACCTCTTTCTCTAATGCCCTCTGCTCCTGACACTCATAATTGAAAACACACCCTGCGGGAATTTCTAGGTACTGCTGCGCTTATCATGTCCGAATGTAAACTCTGGGCGTGTATTTATTTTATCTGTACTATTGCAATTTTTAATATATGAATGTAGCATAACATGCTTACTGAAATATACAGGGTGTTAAGGGTATAAAGAGAGACATTGTGATCATTGGTATCGTTAATTTGTTCCTACTTCAGTGTGTTTGTTTTTTAATTGTGTCTAAGAGTTTTCCCGCAAACAAGGCACATACTTTACTATCTGATGTTTTTTGTATGGTCGTAACTACACGAATAAGTGGACTACACCTGTCAGTATCAACTAACCGTTTTGCTTTAACGCGTCCACACCTCGACACGTAACCTGCCGCCCAGGGGAAAAAAAGCGTTAATGGCTTGCTCTTGCCAAATATGCACCGAGGTGACAAAAGTCATGGGATACCTCCTAATATCGTCTCGGTGCAGTAACTCGACATGGGATGGATTCAATAAGTTATTGAAGCCTGATGCAGAAATATGGGGCTATGCTGACTGTACACTGTCCATAATGCGAAAGCGTTGCTAGTGGAGGATTTTGTGCACGAACTGTCTCGGTCATGTCGCATACACATTCGGTGGGTAAATCTTTCGCTCGAATTATCCGGAATGTTCTTCGAACCAATCGCTGACAACTGCGCCGCGGTGACATGTCGCATTGTCATCTATAAAAATTCCATCACTGAATGGCTTCAAATGGTCTCCAAATAGCCTAACATAACCCTTTCCAGTCAATGATTGGCTTAGTTGGACGAGAGGACCCAGTCCATTCCACGTAAACACATCCACATCATTATGGAGCCAACATCAGCATGCACAGTGCCTTGTTGACAACTGGGGTCCATGGCTTCGTGGGGTCTGCGCCACACTCGAACCCTACCACCAGCTCTTAACAAATGAAATCAGGACTCATCTTACCACGCAACGGTTTTACAGTCGTCTAGGGTCCAACCGATACGGTCACGAGCCCAGGAGAGGCGCTGCAGGCGACGCCGCAGTGTTAGCGAAGGCACTCGGGTTGGTCGTCTGCTGCCATCGCCAATTAACGCCAAATTTCCCCGGACAATGTGAGAAATTTGGCGTCCTGAGGAATACGTCCATCGTACGTCACACATTGTTTTCTGCCGTTATTTCACGCAGTGTAGCTTGTCTGTGAGCTCTGATAACTCTACGCCAACACCGTTGCTCTTGGTCATTAAGCGAAGGTTGTCGGCCACTGCGTTATGCATGGTGAGAGGTAATTCCTCATATTTGACGTTCTCAGCACACTATTGACACTGTGGATGTCGGAACATTGAAACCCCTAACGATTTCCGAAATGGGATGTCCCATGTGTCTAGCTGCAACTACCATCCCGCGTTCGAAGTCTGCTAATTGCCGTGGTGCGGCCATAATCACGGTGAAGCCATTTCACCTGAATCACCTGAGTACAAATGACAGCTCCACCAATGCACTGCCCTTTCACACCCTGTGTGAGCGATACTACCGCCAACATTAAATGTGACTTTTGACACCACATTGTACAGGGTTATTACAAAAATATTGAAGCGATTTCACAGCTCTACAATAACTTTATTATTTGAGATATTTTCACAATGCTTTGCACACACATACAAAAACTCAAAAAGTTTTTTTAGGCATTCACAAATGTTCGATATGTGCCCCTTTAGTGATTCGCCAGACATCAAGCCGATAATCAAGTTCCTCCCACACTCGGCGCAGCATGTCCCCATCAATGAGTTCGAAAGCATCGTTGATGCGAGCTCGCAGCTCTGGCACGGTTCTTGGTAGAGGAGGTTTAAACACTGAATCTTTCACATAACCCCACAGAAAGAAATCGCATGGGGTTAAGTCGGGAGAGCGTGGAGGCCATGACATGAATTGCTGATCATGATCTCCACCACGACCGATCCATCGGTTTTCCAATCTCCTGTTTAAGAAATGCCGAACATCATGATGGAAGTGCGGTGGAGCACCATCCTGTTGAAAGATGAAGTCGGCGCTGTCGGTCTCCAGTTGTGGCATGAGCCAATTTTCCAGCATGTCCAGATACACGTGTCCTGTAACGTTTTTTTCGCAGAAGAAAAAGGGGCCGTAAACTTTAAACCATGAGATTGCACAAAACACGTTAACTTTTGGTGAATTGCGAATTTGCTGCACGAATGCGTGAGGATTCTCTACCGCCCAGATTCGCACATTGTGTCTGTTCACTTCATCATTAAGAAAAAATGTTGCTTCATCACTGAAACCGAGTTTCTCACTGAACGCATCCTCTTCCATGAGCTGTTGCAACCGCGCCGAAAATTCAAAGCGTTTGACTTTGTCATCGGGTGTCAGGGCTTGTAGCAATTGTAAACGGTAAGGCGTCTGCTTTAGCCTTTTCCGTAAGATTTTCCAAACCGTCGGCTGTGGTACGTTTAGCTCCCTGCTTGCTTTATTCGTCGACTTCCGCGGGCTACGCGTGAAACTTGCCCGCAGGCGTTCGGCTGTTTCTTCGCTCGCTGCAGGCCGACCCGTTGATTTCCCCTTACAGAGGCATCCAGAAGCTTTAAACTGCGCATACCATCGCCGAATTGAGTTAGCAATTGGTGGATCTTTGTTGAACTTCGTCCTGAAGTGTCGTTGCACTGTTATGACTGACTGATGTGAGTGCATTTCAAGCACGACATACGCTTTCTCGGCTCCTGTCGCCATTTTGTCTCACTGCGCTCTCGAGCGCTCTGGCGGCAGAAACCTGAAGTGCGGCTTCAGCCGAACAAAACTTTATGAGTTTTTCTACGTATCTGTAGTGTGTCGTGACCATATGTCAATGAATGGAGCTACAGTGAATTTATGAAATCGCTTCAATCATTTGTAATAGCCCTGTATTTGGAGGTACTAATCAACCTTAAAACTTGCTACTCCTACAATTATCAGTCTGCAAATGAAGTAAACACTGATATAATTTTGTTTAGTGCACTGTCCTCAGTCACCAATAAAAATATATGTGAAATACATCCCTAATATCCTGCATGTAACGTAAAATATGTACTGTGTCTGGTTGGATATGAAAGAGGGCTTGATAGCACTAATCTTGTTATGCTAAATAAATATTAACATATCTACTTTAATTTAGTGATTATAATAATAATTCCGTGTGGCTTAAGGGCCTGGAGCAAGTCTTTAATTGGACGCCACGTCTGCTACTTGGATGCCCTAACCCAGTCCAGTGACCCTATAGAGGAAAGGAGGCCTACAGTTTAATGTGGACTGCGAAGCACTTGTTATTCCTCCCAGAACTTCACATTACTGAGCGAGGCTAGGTTGAAGGTAGACTCAAAATTCCGTGGTCTCACGAGTATTCAACCTCGCGACCTCTTGGTTTTCAGGCATCCACTTTACCACTAGACCACCAGACCTGATATCTACTGACTGATGCAGTGCGGTAACTAAAACACAAGATTTGCGAAGCTGGTGCTGCGAAGGTGCTCTGAAAAAGACACAGCTGATATCCCTCCGTATCCTACCCCAGTCCAAAGTTAATGTCTTGTCGTCGACAGATCTTAAAACCCAAATCACTTTATTGTGTCTCCGTATGACATGTACTGTCTGCGTAATGGAGATATGTCACATGTTACATAAACTATCAGGAGACATCTGCTACATACTTCAGAATAAAGAGAGTAAACGCTGAAAAATTAAATGTTTATAATTTTATCTTCTTTCCGGTCACTCTTGTTCCATGTACTCGTTCATGAAATAGGCAGCAGACATGCAGGTAATGTAACATCCGTGTACTTGAACACCACTTTGAAGGTTGGCCCTTGCAGTGTTGTTAGTGTTTTGCACAGTACCTAATTTGTTTCAGGCGACTTCAGACCTTGGCGAAAGAACTCAGCTTCTAACACTCTGCTTGTGTTTAATATGGAAATCTTTTCTGGCAGTATTAAAGTAAAATAGACAGAGCAAATTCATTCGTGTACTAACAGTGAATAATAAGTAAATTATAGCTACAGCACCGCCTTTCATCACATGGTAAACCATTTCTTTCAAGGCCCCAGTAAAACCCAAACGAATCTCAAATTATTCAATAATTTTGATTTTCTATTTAGTAACTGTTGTGTTTCCTTTCAAAAGTTTTTATGTTGAAATAAGTAAAGGTTTTGAAATGTTACGATGAAAGTAATGTTGTACTTTTGTCTTTTGGTTTCCTGAACTATTGTTTTCCCTTTCAAAAATTTCGGTGAAGAGATAATTGAAGATTCTGAGATGTTACAATTAAAGTAATAGCACAGTGGCACATTTTTATGATGCTATTGTAAAATCTACCATCTGTTAAAATATTCTCACTACCTTTTTGTTTAGTTTAGTTAGTACATGCGTGAAAATTTACGCTGCCTCTATTGACAAGATTTTCTCGGTCTGGAACATGATCAAAACGCACTGCTTGTGGCAGCATTCCGAACACTAAATTATTTGATTTATGTGCGTCGACTTCCAAGAGACAGTCATTTGAAACTCACAAAAACGTTTCATGTAACCGTTCCTAGCTGTGTTTGCCAATTTCTTTTCACAACTCTTGTTCAAAAAACGGCACGGCCAACTTCTGTTTTAACAACCACAGTTTGGAAGTTGACGAGTAGAGAGATAATATTTATGTCATACTTTCAAGTCACAATAATATTTCCCAGAAAATGCTGCAATAAGTATAATTCCGCAACTCGTATGTCGCAGATGTTGCAGCTATAAAACTGTCGCGACTAGCTACTTATAAAAAAAAAAAAGTTTGAGAAAGAGCTCAAAGAATAACTTCTTATAAGTCTTTGTCAAAACAGATCAAGCAAGAAATACTCACTAAAAGCAAATATATGTACTGGCAAAATGACACTATGGAAGACAAACGTATGCAAGTTTGGATTTGTCATTAATTTTGATAAGGTTTACTAAATAGAAACAGTAGAAATCAACGAAATATATCGTTTGAGTGTGATAAGCAAGTACAGCTCTACGGAAATGTATAATTATAGCAGTGACTCATGTCATTCTTCCTTACACGGCTCCTCTGTCATAGCAGCAAGTAACGAATGTTATCTAATTTTGCAGCACTCGATTAGCCAAATAACGTTCTGAAAATAAACAAGTTATTTATTCAATTCTCAATGAGTATTTCCTGCTCACATTGACAATGCCAAACATACGCGTCACAAATGTATAAAAGTAGCGAATATAAACGTCCTATCAACTGCATTGTATCCAGCATTTAGTTTCATTGTTGGACTGTACGCCAACCATAAGCCACTAAACATCAATGAGACGGTTTGCAATCACAGCGAAGAATCAAACTGATGATTTTCACGTCTGAACACTAGATAAAAACTAACATCCTCCTAGCTTCGCAGTAAACTCCAGGCCGCTTCTAAATTTCACGAATTAAAGAAGTTTGTACACTACATTTTACTTTTAGGAAACGCTGTACACAGGCACTGAAACTTTATTTAGTATTTTGTTGGTCCTTACCAAGAAGACACTTTCGCATGCTCACCAGCTTTCTGTAGAAGTTTCTTGAGCATTCGACGCTAGCGCAAATTTACAGTCTTTGATGCGTATTCAAAAGAAATCGCCATAAATGTTGTAAGACGTGTATATTTCTATT
The DNA here is from genome assembly GCF_023864345.2 of Schistocerca serialis cubense. Taxonomy (NCBI): domain Eukaryota; kingdom Metazoa; phylum Arthropoda; class Insecta; order Orthoptera; family Acrididae; genus Schistocerca; species Schistocerca serialis. The sequence goes on along the minus strand of NC_064639.1, from coordinate 792,111,416 downwards.
GTATATTGTCAAACCACAATTTATGAAAGATGTGTATGTTTTATTAATAGGATTAAGTAGGAATAATTAATATTTGTCATGTTGGAAATAATTGTGGTAGCAGGCAATGTCTGCACCAAAGTATTGTTGGCAAGAGAGACCGCAAATTGATGTAATTTTAAAAATGGCGGGAGAGACCGCGTATGGATACATAAGAGCGGGAAAGACCTCGCATTGATATATGTTTAATGGTAGCAGGGATTGTCTGCACCAGAAAGCATTGTTGGCAGGAGAGACCGCACTTTAGCGTTCGTAGTAAGTGAGATGTGAAGCGAGTTGGTAGCAGGTCTGAAGCGAGAGGTTGAGAGGAGCAGTGTGCCTGCCAGCCACCAGCTATGATTTACAAGAGATTATAAACGGATGTACAGAGACATCAACTAACTATTATCATAAGAGGAACTAATATTATTGAATTATTTTCTTTGCTAAACTCAAGACTACTGAAGGTATGTTTGCGCAATGCTAGCTGTAAGATTATTGTAAAAAGTAAGCCCCATTTGAAGGTTTGTAAAATCATTTCATTACCAACAGAAAATATTTGAAGCGTTTTCAGAATATAATTAATTATTGCCAGCAATGTTGCATTACTGATTATAATCCATCCCAAAAACCATCAACGTAAAACTTTGCAAAAATTTTATTTTTGTCAAGAAAAAGTGTAACTATGAATTACGTAGATTCAGTCAAATTAATTAAAGAATAACGTCAGCTTCGGTAATAAATACATCCACTTATTATGACAATAAATACAGCCACTTATTATGACAGCCCACCAGCAGCTAATAGAGCATAGTAAACCAGAGTAAGTATATTCATGTCGCAGTTCGATGTAGCACTCAGGTGGCGATCCAGTAACAGTAAAAAAAGGTAAGGAACAGTTTTGGGTTATTGCAGGTAACGACTGAGGGCCACGACGACGACACATTCTATGTTTCGTTGAAATAAACAGAAAATCACTTTTAATAAGCAGCAATGAAATTTGTATGTGATGATTGAGAAAGAGAACTAATTTCAAAGGGAAGATTTCATTTTGTTATTATTAAGCAAGAGGTAGAAATCCAAAGGGAAGGTTTCGTAGCTTATTGTAGAAGAAAAGGTTATCATTAACAAAAGAGATGTAGAGGTACAGAGGAGACCGGAAGGTTTCAATGTTAATACATTTATTCCGTTTTGGGAGAAAACTGTGAATGCCTTCATGGAAAGAAGGTTTGCGGCTACCTACTGAACCATCATTGTGTCCAGGCTCGTTCCAAGCAAATCGACGGTCACAAATGACTTTCTCCAGAGCTCCAAAATTATGGACGCCGCGTGGAGAGGGATCGGGACGATATGGAGGATATGTAAGGGCTTTCCAGCGAAACTTCTGGAGCCTAGTCGAAACAATCTTGGCAACTCGTGAGCGGGTCCATATGTTCGACTACGCTGCAGACGTTTTGCTGGAAAGCCCTTTTACCCCATTCTCCATACCGTCCCGATCTCTCCCCACGCGATTTCCGTATTTTTGGAGTCCTGAAGGAAGATGAAGAGGTGCACGCCCGGATACAATCATGGTTCCATTGGCGACAGCAAACACTTTTCCATGAAGGCACTGACCGTCTTGTCGCCCAATGTATTAACAGATATGGCAATTGAGTTTGAAATAATGAATATTTTACTTAATTTTCCTCCATCTATATCATTTTCATTTGACGTCCCCTTACAGTATGCACTGTAATTTGTATAGGTCCATTACAGGTGAAAATCGATAAGTACTTGTGATTAACAGTTTTCTGGCTCTGTGAATTATTCTGTGAATTATTGTGAAACTCTGAAAAATAATTCAACCGTTGGTGCCCTCTATAGCAGTTGATACAGCAAATCTTGTAATGTGAGTCGCCAGCCTGTATGAACTATTTACAGCTCGTCACTTTCCGCCTATAGGTGTAGATACAATTTATTCTGCTACTGCAATTTCAGCGTTGCGTCACTGTCGAGGATGTTTGTCCGCCACTTCAGAACAAAATTTAAGTTACCTGCTTTGAATATAATCGCTCATTGAGTGGTTCATGCACTGAGTGGCAAAGGGCACAAAAACAACGATGGCAGAATTTAACTACAACTTATACACTCCTGGAAATTGAAATAAGAACACCGTGAATTCATTGTCCCAGGAAGGGGAAACTTTATTGACACATTCCTGGGGTCAGATACATCACATGATCACACTGACAGAACCACAGGCACATAGACACAGGCAACAGAGCATGCACAATGTCGGCACTAGTACAGTGTATATCCACCTTTCGCAGCAATGCAGGCTGCTATTCTCCCATGGAGACGATCGTAGAGATGCTGGATGTAGTCCTGTGGAACGGCTTGCCATGCCATTTCCACCTGGCGCCTCAGTTGGACCAGCGTTCGTGCTGGACGTGCAGACCGCGTGAGACGACGCTTCATCCAGTCCCAAACATGCTCAATGGGGGACAGATCCGGAGATCCTGCTGGCCAGGGTAGTTGACTTACACCTTTTAGAGCACGTTGGGTGGCACGGGATACATGCGGACGTGCATTGTCCTGTTGGAACAGCAACTTCCCTTGCCGGTCTAGGAATGGTAGAACGATGGGTTCGATGACGGTTTGGATGTACCGTGCACTATTCAGTGTCCCCTCGACGATCACCAGTGGTGTACGGCCAGTGTAGGAGATCGCTCCCCACACCATGATGCCGGGTGTTGGCCCTGTGTGCCTCGGTCGTATGCAGTCCTGATTGTGGCGCTCACCTGCACGGCGCCAAACACGCATACGACCATCATTGGCACCAAGGCAGAAGCGACTCTCATCGCTGAAGACGACACGTCTCCATTCGTCCCTCCATTCACGCCTGTCGCGACACCACTGGAGGCGGGCTGCACGATGTTGGGGCGTGAGCGGAAGACGGCCTAACGGTGTGCGGGACCGTAGCCCAACTTCATGGAGACGGTTGCGAATGGTCCTCGCCGATACCCCAGGAGCAACAGTGTCCCTAATTTGCTGGGAAGTGGCGGTGCGGTCCCCTACGGCACTGCGTAGGATCCTACGGTCTTGGCGTGCATCCGTGCGTCGCTGCGGTCCGGTCCCAGGTCGACGGGCACGTGCACCTTCCGCCGACCACTGGCGACAACATCGATGTACTGTGGAGACCTCACGCCCCACGTGTTGAGCAGTTCGGCGGTACGTCCACCCGGCCTCCCGCATGCCCACTATACGCCCTCGCTCAAAGTCCGTCAACTGCACATACGGTTCACATCCACGCTGTCGCGGCATGCTACCAGTGTTAAAGACTGCGATGGAGCTCCGTATGCCACGGCAAACTGGCTGACACTGACGGCGGCGATGCACAAATGCTGCGCAGCTAGCGCCATTCGACGGCCAACACCGCGGTTCCCGGTGTGTCCGCTGTGCCGTGCGTGTGATCATTGCTTGTACAGCCCTCTCGCAGTGTCCGGAGCAAGTATGGTGGGTCTGACACACCGGTGTCAATGTGTTCTTTTTTCCATTTCCAGGAGTGTAGTTTCCAGACAGAGCTTCTGGGAATGAAGAATTTGCTGGCACGCCACAATTTCCCATGGGATGCTCGAGAGTGCAGACTTAAAAACCCTTGTTGAAATCCACTTCCGTGGACCCCATCACAGTACTGTTAGGAAGCAACAGCTTTTACTTTCGCATCATTTGCCTGTGGCTCTTATTGTTTTTCACCTTACTAGGAGCAACAAGACGTTATTGTTACATTTACGAGGTGTGTCAGAAAAGTGAGACTGACAACACTGGGAGTGATCTGGCAATGCTGTATTGTTCTACTTATGTTGACGGGTGTGTTCATTCCTTCCAGATGCTCAGTCCGAGTTTCAGGTAAGTACACCCATCTCGTGATTTTTGACAGCGCCATCAGTGAACTTGCATTTTTGTAGTGTCTTACGAAAATGGAACAACGGAATTTAGAGCAAAGTTATGCCATCAAGTTTTGTGTTACACTTCGGAAATCCGCGAGTGTGACCTTTGAAAACTTGAAACAGGTCTACAGGGAACATTTCACATCAAGAGCACAAGTTTTTCGCTGGTATAAATCATTTTTGTAAGGCCGAGAAAACATTGAAGATGAATCTCGCTCAGGGAGATTTTCCACTTATAAAACGAACGAAAACGTCGAACGTGTGCGTGCTCTTGTGAGATCAGACCGACATTTAACAATAAGCATGGTGGATAACCTATTAAACGTACACACTCCCACCGTGCATCAGATTTTGACCGAAGGTTTGAGCAAGCGAATGGCTTGAGCCAAAATGGTGCCGAAAAACCACACAAACAACCAAAAGGACTATCGAAGAAACCTGTGCGTTGATCTTCGTAACAGGATTGATAATGACCACGAATGATTCAGTCGTGTGATCACAAGAGACGAATCCTGTATTTTTGAGAATGATCCTGAGACAAAGTGGCAATGTGAGGAGTTTCAGACAGACATCTCCACGATCGGAAAGAGCTAGAATGAACAAATCAAAGATCAAAACAGCGCTGATTTGCTTTTTTGAGAGTGGTAGTGTCGTGCACAAAGAATTTGTTTCTCCAGTGCAAACTATCAACCAAGATTTTACAAAGATGTCCTTGAAAGCCTCGTTAGAAGATTGAATCATGTGAGACCGGACGTGGCAAACAAGTGGAGGCTGCGTCATGACAACGCCCCACGTCACACGGCCATTTCCATCATGGAATTTTGACCTCAAGAGGCATTCCTCCTTGTGACTTCTTTCTTTTCACTAAATTGAAGCCGCGCGGGATTAGCCGAGCGGTCTAGGCGCTGCAGTCATGGACTGTGCGGCTGGTCCCGGCGGAGGTTCGAGTCCTCCCTCGGGCATGGGTGTGTGTGTGTGTTTGTCCTTACGATAATTTAAGTTAAGTAGTGTGTAAGCTTAGGGACTGGTGACCTTAGCAGTTAAGACCCATAAGATTTCACAGACATTTGAACTAAATTGAAAAATATCTTAGAAGAACACTTTCGAACTTTGGAGACCATTCAAAAGAATGTGAGCGACATGTTGAAGGCCCTACCTGTGGAAGCCTGCGCTGATTTCAAGACTGGAAAAAACGACTCCGCCGTTGTATAGCTGCCGAAGGGAATTACTTTGAAGGCGAAAATATTTGAAAAAAATAGAAACTTCGGTTGATAAAAAATCAATCTCATTACTATTCTGACACACCTCGTATCTACATCAGTAGATGCAGAATTTTTATTCGATTACGTAACGGTTATGTATTCGTTAGGCGCTGATGTCCTTTCAAAGCTGGTTATTGAATTTTTTGTGAAGTGAATGGACAGAGACGCTTGATAGTGGCGTAATGCCGAAACTGCAACAGTAGAATGGAATATCATTCAGCCCGAAGAGGAAACTGACGTCCTATAAAGCTAACACGTCGTTTGTCAAAGTAGGTGCCTGCAATTAGTCACTACTAAATTCGCAGTGATTCCGCTAACTCTTTGTCACTGAATATTTGTAACTCTTAAAGTGAAAGATGCACATACTAGATCAGTAAATGAGCAGTTTTGTTCCAGGAAAGATTTCGTTGGATGAACCTGCCAGTTTCTTTGTGTATTTGCTTCTGCCAGTTGTTATTGTCCTTAACCAGTGTTCGGCTATCTCGCACCGTTGTGTCCTAGCGATGAAAGCGCCATTTCCGACGGGTGAAATCTGAAATTCCCCGATGTCGTGCTTGATACCTGCTGCAGACGGTTATCCGCCTGTCAGTCGGCGCCGCGCCAAACGTGACGACCACCACTGCCACAGGCACGCCGCACCACTCGCGTCAGTCAACTGGCCAGTACACGTGAAGGGACGTTCCAACTGCAGATGCGATACGATTGACGGTAACGATACCAATACTTGAAACCACATCGATACCCGATAATATCGGAAGGATAGTTTCGATACATGCGGTCTCGAAATGTGTTGCTTGATTTTTTATATATTTATGCTTTTCTTTAACCCACAGGACGTATTCGGAATACAAGGCCAAATATGGAAATTGTGTTATATTTGAACAAACCAAATTGAGTATAAAATAACATGTGAAAGTAACAAATGAAGAAAAAATATTCCAAACAAAAACGAAAATATACACTATCTATCTACGCTATCCGGACATTAACGTGTGGTGATCACCTTTTGCCTTAATGACGGCTTGAACTCTGCTGGAGAGTTGGTTCGTTACTTAAATGTTCCACAGATCATTTGAGCGCTGGCCGCCGTGATTCAAATGGTTCAAATGGCTCTGAGCACTATGGGACTCAACTTCTGAGGTCATCAGTCCCCTAGAACTTAGAACTACTTAAACCTAACTAACCTAAGGACATGACACACATCCATGCCCGAGGCAGGACCCGCGGCTCCAGACTGTAGCGCCTAGAACCGCACGGTCACTCCGGCCGGCAAGAAGGCCGATGTGGCCGAGCAGTTCTAGGCGTTTCAGTCTGGAACCGCGCGACCCATACGGTAGCAGGTTCGAATCCTACCTCGGGCATGGATGTGTGTCATGTCCTTAGGTTGGTTAGGTTTCATTAGTTCTAAGTTCTAAGGGACTGATGGCCTCAGATGGTAAGTCCCATAGTGCTCAGAGCCATTTGAACCATTTTTCAGATCATTTGAACGATTCTTTTGTCGAAATGACGTGTATTAGTCAGTTTACGGGGAATATATACATGATCAATGTTAACATTAATTCGCATATTATCTTTCAGTCCTACTCATGCAACTACATTTCACACACAGCGTTTCCTTTTAAAGACTACCAGTTTTAAAATAAAAATTCATCCATGGAATAGAAGGAGTTGACCAGAAGAAACTGTTTTAGGTTAGGTTTAAAACTTGCATTGATTCCTGTCAGACATATTTTGGTTTGGGTAAATGATCAAACATGCTGCATGCTGAACTCATCTCAGAGCCACTGACGGCTTTAATAATGGTTAATAAAGTTAATTTTTCCCCTAGTGTTGTAGATGTGAACATCATTATTCTTCTCGAATTATGACGAATTTCATTAGCGAATACCTGTAATGTGGTGGTGCAGTTAAAAGATCTAGCCTCTTGAAAACAACACGACCATAGGTGAACGCCAGATATTATTCTTACTGCTCGCGTTTGTGCAATCACTACTTTCATGCTAAGCGATAAGTTATCATAATTCAATGATATTTTATTGAGTGGAAAATTGCTAAATATTTCAGAAGAGTAATTCGTTTATTTCCAAGACTAGCATTTATACGAAAAGTAAAAATAGCTAAACTAACTGTTTGAGCAGCTCATTGATATGCTTCTTCTATCTCAAGTTTCCACGAATATGTACACCCTAAAGTTTGGAGCATTCTACCCTGATAAGGACTCATGTCCATGTGCTACATCACTTGTTGGTATGTTTCATTTGGTGCAAAGAAATAAAAATAATGCGTTCTCTCAAACTTTGGGGTTACAGTTCCAAAGAGGTGCCTGAATATCTGTGACGGAATGGCAACCCATTCTTCCTCATGTGCCGTACGGGACTTCGTCTGTTAATCTGCCACGAGTAATGAGTGTTATGGGCAAACATCTATTAGTCGCACAATGAATGTAGTGGTGTCGACATGTTGGTAATGCGGGTCTCACGGGATGCGTGCAAGGTATGAGTCCCTGCAGGCACACTATCCTCTGTGCCCTCGGTGGCTCAAATGGATAGAGCGTCTGCCATGTAAGCAGGAGATCCCAGATTCGAGTCACGATCGCGGCACACATTTTCAACATGTCCCCAATGATATATATCAACTCCTGTTTGCAGCCAAGGTGTCGATTTAATTATCATTTCAGAGGAGATGTTGACGTTGGACACTGGTGTCTGGAGCGAAGTCGACGATCTAGCTCATCCCAAAGGTGTTCCAGCTGGTTTAGGTCTAGAGTCTTGGCAGAACAGTCCATTTTAGGATTGTTATTGTCCAGAAACCATTGTTTCAAAGATGGCGTTTTATGGCAGGGTGCATTGTAATGGCCGGCCGTGGTGGCCGAGTTGTTCTAGGCGCTTCAGTCCGGAACTGCACTGCTGCTACGGTTGCAGGTTCGAATCCTGCCTTGGGCATGGATGTGTGTGATGTCTTTAGGTTAATTAGGTTTAAGTAGTTCTAAGTTCTAGGGGACTGATGACCTCAGGGCCATTTGCACCATTTTTGGATTGTAATGCTGATACAATGTTCGTCGCAGAATCTTTTCCCCGCTGCACGCAGTATGCAATACTGAAAATGCGTTCATATCCTTCCGCATTATCCTTTTTTTAACCACAGAAACATCCCCCTATCGTAACACAATTTCTTCCATACTTCCCTGTTTCCACTAAACAAGATGGTAGGTATTTCTACAGGCATTCGCCGAAGTTCAATAATTACATTGAATTGCGGTAGGGTATATCGTGATCCTCCACTCCAAATGACTAGTTTCCAGTCACGCACTATCCAGTGGCGACGCACTTTACACCACTTGAACTGCCGCTTAGCGGTGACTACGGAAATGGGTGGCTTATGAGGAGCTGCTCGACCACTACACCCCTTTCTTTTTTACTCCTCATGCACAGTCATCGTGCTGATTGGACTGCTGATAGCACTTTGGACCTCACGAGAGATTTCTTCCGATCATTACATGAGATTTTTTACAAGAACCTTCCGCAGTTCTCGATGGTCCCTGTCCGTCAGTAAATGCCTGATCCTCTTTAGTTGTGGACGTTTGTTCGCATTTTCACTCCAGAATCACATAACCAACTATCGACTTAGGAACTCCTAGAAGGTTTGAAATGTCCCTAATGGATTCGTCACTTCAGGTGATACCCAACGACTAGTCCACATACGAAGCCGCTGAGTCCCCATTATCGGCCCATTCTGCTGGTACTGCTTCTCTGCTGGCAAGATAATATTCCCCGTCTTCTTTTATACTGGCGGGCACCTCTTGTAGCTTCTAGAGGTCAATTCCGCAATAAATATGGCTTTTCGGATGTGTTTGATCACCTAGTTTAGGCACTGACGTAAGTCACAGGCTACATGCGTATGTCATTAGTCCGAGTAAAACTAACAAAAATCATATGTTTACTTGGTGACTGTCTGACACTCCAGTTTTCTAGAAAAGAGGTTAACAAGGCACTAAGCTGGCACGTTGAGTAAATAAAGCCGCGTGGGATTAGCCGAGCGGTCTAGGCGCTGCAGTCATGGACTGTGCGGCTGGTCCCGGTGGAGTTTCGAGTCCTCCCTCGGGCATGGGTGTGTGTGTTTGTCCTTAGGATAATATAGGTTAAGTAGTGCGTAAGTTTAGGGACTGATGACCTTATCAGTTACGTCCCATAAGATTTCACACAATTTGAACATTTGCACAGTAAATGAAATATTAACATTTCTAAAAAACAACAACATAAGACGTTTCTGTTATTCCATCTTGTCTGAATGAAATGGGACGGTGGCTGGTCAAAGATTTGAAGAAAATAAATACCTATAGCTACAATTTTACAATTTACGGATGTCGGTATTTACTTTCTTCAAGGCAACATAAAGAAGCTAATCAGTTCAAAAAATGGCTCTGAGCGCTATGGGACTTAACAGCTGTGGTCATCAGTCCCCTAGAACTTAGAACTACTTAAACCTAACTAACCTAAGGACATCACACACATCCATGCCCGAGGCAGGATTCGAAACTGCGATCTTAGCGGTTGCGCAGTTCCAGACTGAAGCGCCTAGAACCGCTCGGCCACAACGGCCGGCTACATACCACCTTACCAGAGGTATACACATATATTTATAGAAACACTATGCATACACAAACAGAAGAAGAACACAACACCAAACAGCTCATACAAAAAGTCAAAGACATCAAGACACCTACATCATTCATACTCAGAATATTCGACATCACATCCATGTACACGAATAGTCCTACTGCTGAAACCATCAACATCACCCAACAACAACTAGAAAAACAGCAAGACATTCCCAAACCCAACATAAAACAAATCACACGGTAAAACTGTTTCTCATCGAACAACCGTTTCTACTCACAACAAGATGGGCTTCCCATGGGTTCACCAGTCATTGGACTCCTAGTCAATATCTCCTTCAATCAGAACGAAAACAAAATATTTGAAACAATGTTAAGACTCAAAAAACATAATGTATTATGTTAGTATCGGTAAGTAGATAACATCATGTGCCTTGTAGATGAAATATCCAGTCGCATTCAGCGACTCCACAATTACATAAGCACAGTGAACACAAAAATAAAATTCACCATAGGATCAGGAAAATGACACAGTATTAATTTCCTTGAACTCACAATAGACAGACACAACAACCAACACCAGTTCTTCATATTCAGGAGAGTCACCACCACAAGCACAGCCAAACAGAAATACACTAATCATCTGATTGCGCACAAACTAGCCAGTTTCCAATAGATGCTGCACGGTCAGAAGAAAACTCCACTCAGTAAAAGAAGCTATGAAAATGAATTACAGATAATCCAATAAACAAGTCTAGAGAATGGATTTCATAAAAACATCACAGAGAAACTGAATCACAAAACTGAAGCAAAAATAAAGTGGACATCTAACACACAAAAACAACAAAAACAAACAGCTCGCCACCAATTTACAAACTCAGCCAGACAGAACACAAACAACAAAATACACATGTAAGCACACATGAACAAGAAGCACCCACAACAACAATCAAATGGCACGCTCTCACAACAACAAAGAAGCCCACAGAATAGCCAACAGACTCAAAAGACGAGATCCAAAAATAGCCTACAGAACAGAAAACTCAATACAAATTAAAGTAAGTGCAGTCAATACAAATACATACAAACCCAAAACGTCTGGTATTTACCAACTGACATGCTTCGACTGCAAATAATTTATGTAGGACAACAAATATAAACTTTAATGTGAGGCGCACAAATCACAGAAAAGCATTAAAAACTAATAATGTTCATTACACGTTTGCTGAACAGCTTATGACCATGAAACACAGCCCAGTAGATATCAACACCAACTTGGAAATTCTGGAAAGCACCAGCAGCGCCTCAATAAAACTAATAATCACACGCACACACACACACACACACACACACACACACACACAAAAAAATGGTTCAAATGGCTCTGAGCACTATGGGACTCAACTGCTGTGGTCATAAGTCCCCTAGAACTTAGAACTACTTAAACCTAACTAACCTAAGGACAGCACACAACACCCAGCCATCACGAGGCAGAGAAAATCCCTGACCCCGCCGGGAATCGAACCCGGGAACCCGGGCGTGGGAAGCGAGAACGCTACCGCACGACCACGAGATGCGGGCACACACACACAAAATGGCAGATAAGCCTCAAAAAGGTTCAAATGTTCCATACAGAACACATTCAACTGTTCAAATATCCGCCATCTTGTTTTTCCAATTTGTGAACAGTGACAGTGAGAGTTAGACGATGAAGTTTTTCTCAGTGAAGATAGTGGGGAAACCAGAAAAAGTAAGTGAAATATATTGTAAAAACACACACACAATCTTCCACAGAATTAGTTATTGTTAGGCCTAATCATAGCATTCCCAGTCAAAGTAAATATGTTTTCTAGATTACGTTCTATGTGGTTGCAGATGTTAAACTGTGAAAGAAAACAAGTGCAAAAAAAGGACAAAAAACCGGTATGTCTGCTCTTCAGATTTGTAAATAATTTTTCAAAAACTCAGATTTACTCGTGTGTGTGTTCAAGTAGTTCTGTTTAACAGAACGACAACAAAAGGCCACTGATGAAGTTGAAACTTCAGCAAAACATGTCTGGGACACAGAAGAAAAGATAAAATTGTGGTTAGCTCAAGGGAGAACACTTCTAAAAACAAATCTATTTGTAAGCAAATATGGACAGAAGAGCTTCAACCGCAAGATAAAATCTTTTCTATTTGTGGTATCTAAGATAGTGGGTACATACTTAAAATTACTGGTATACCAAGCGTAGAAGTACGAAACCGGAATTTGGTTGTAATAATTACACGTCTGTTGTTTGAAACTGACTAACATAATCTCCATAGCTATTTATACATTCCTCCCACCTCTCCGGCAGGGTATGAATGTCACGCCAAAAAAACATCTCTTCTTTTGAAGCGAACGAGTCAACATGCCATCTTCGTACACTTTCATAAGAATTGATGCGCTGTTAAGCGAGAGCGTGTCCCAGTGATGCAAACAGGTGATGATCGGACGGAGCCAAGTCTGGATATTAAGCCGCATGCCTTAGTATTTCCCAACTGGACGCTCGATCATTTACCTGACCTAAATCGATAATTTGTTGTTGGTAGGTAGCGATCTGAGTTAACGGTTTCACCAGGTTTAGCAACTCATAATAGATGACACCCTTCTTATTCCACCAAACACAGAGCATTGTCTTCTTTCCAAAACGAATTGGTCTTGGAGGGGATGTCGATGGTTTGCCTGGTTTCACAGACGACTTACAAAGCATAGGATTCTCAAAATATATCAATTTTTCAACACCTGTCACTATTCGATGGAGAACCAACTTCCTTTTGCCTCTGGCGAGCAGCATTTCACAAGTGGTCTTTCGAGTTGCTTGCTGTCTTTCTCACTCTGCACCTTTCCCATAGCTTTCAACCGAAGAGAGACGGCTTTCTCCATCACATTTAATTGTTCCGCGACTTCCTGTTTGAGTATCATCTTCATCCAATAAGGCCTGCTGTTCGTTGTCTTGGAACTTTTCGGTGGTTTCCCGTGCTCGGCCTTTCTCACGTCAAAATCACCACTTTTGAATTTTTTGAACCACTCGAAACGCTGTGTTTTCGCAAACGCATTTTCGCCGAAAGCTTCGACTAACATTCGATGCAATTCTGCAGCAGTTTTCTTCAAATGATAAAAGAAAACCAATACTGTCTGCAAATCATAGTTCGCAGCCACAAAACCTGACGTGTTTACGGGTTTGAAACAGATTTCGATGTATGGAACTTGAATTATTGTGTGTTGACATTGGTCGCCAGCCGTTACAGGAAGCAGATGGCGCTGCAGACGTGGTCTCACGGGCCATACACTGACGGCTAGCACCATCTGTAGGGATATTCCGGTTTCATACTTCTACACCTGATAAGTCTAAAATGTGATATGTTCATTGTGCAGAAACTGCGCACGATGTGTAACTTTTGCTACTAGTACCCTACTACACTACATACCGACTACATTTTAACTGACATTAAATTAGCAGTGGAAGGTGTAAGTAGGCTGTTTAGGTTTTTATGTTGGTAACGCCACGTAGCGCTCTGTATGAAAATCACTGGCTGTGCTGCGTGAAGTCGTGGCTGGTTTGCATTGTTGGAATATACGCTATTGTAGTGTTGGGCAGTTGGATGTGAACAGCACGTAGCGTTGCGCAGTTGGAGGTGAGCCGCCAGCAGTGGTGGATGTGGGGAGAGAGATGGCAGAGTTTTGAGAGCGAATGATCTGGACGTGTGTCCATCAGAGACAGTAAATTTGTAAGACTGAATGTCATGAACTGATATGATGACTTTTGAACATTATTAAGGTAAATACATTGTTTGTTCTCTATCAAAATCTTTCATTTGCTAACTATGCCTATCAGTAGTTAGTGCCTTCAGTAATTAGAATCTTTTATTTAGCTGGCAGTATTGGCGCTCGCTGTATTTCAGTAGTTCGAGTAACGAAGATTTTTGTGAGGTAAGTGATTCATGAAAGTTATAAGTTATTGTTAGTCAGGACATTTCTTTTGTAGGGATTATTGAAAGTCAGATTGCGTTGCGCTAAAAATATTGTGTGTCAGTTTAGTGTTGATCAGAATAGGTAAACAGAGAAAAGTCTGAGTACGTTCAGTTTTGCTCAGCTGTTTGAAAATCAAATACGTAAGGGGTTTATCAGCACAGGAATTCATAAATTTTTCTAAGGGGACGTTTCAAACGTTATTTTTTTCTCAGCTAATCTGTCATATACTCCCGATATCGATACTCTGACTTACATGACAATACAATGAAACGCTCCAAATACTTGGTGCCGATACTAGTAACATCGGCGATGAAACAAAAACATCGGTACTTACTCTTGTCAGTAATACCGGAACATTGCTACCCACATGCAGACAACTTTCAGTTACACAGATTTTTTTCTAATAATATCTACCTTTAACACGATTAAGAGTAGGGCACATTCGTCTAAATACGGCTACCTCCACCGGGGAAACAATTGCCAGTCACTGATGCTTTAAACGTTTCATCAGATAATCATGTCTTCTCCGTTACCGTCAAAAAAGGTGAATAGTCAAAGTGAAATGTTACTAGATATACATTTATTCTCCGCAGGCGCAGGATAGTTCTGTTACCACTACTTTTTCCGACCTTTCTTGTCTACAGAGCTCCATATGAGTTCAAATCTCCTTGATCTTCTCGTCGTGGTCATTTCGCGAGACCTAAGTAGAGAAAGTAATACGTTGCCCGACTCTTCCTGGAATGTACGCTCTCGGCAATCGGCAATAATTCCCTCCGTGATGCACAACGCCGCTCTAGCAGCGCCTGCCCCTTACGGTCTCGCCCCGACTAAATGATACAGGGGCGGGACACGCCACTCTTCATACGATATTCTTTATCTCTTCTATTTATTCAAGTAGATGCATGCAATGCTCAGCAATGTGTCTCAAGAGCCTTCTGCGTTGTTGGAGTCAGCGCCGACACAAACAAGGAAGTAGAGACGTTGGGATGGCCGGTGGCAGGAATGTAAGCGGATCTGTACATAACAGTTGAAGGTTAATAAACACTTTATTTCTCAAAAGGAAAGAAACGTGAGGTGGCTTGACGGGATTGAAGCGCTTCCTGTGCCTCCTACAAGCAATGACATTTACTGTCTATTACTACTCGCACTCGTAAAACGCAGGCTAAGTATCGTCTTCCTATCACTCAGTACCAATGCTCAGCACGTCTCACGACCGAGGTGGGCCGACCAACGACGGGTGGCTGGTTAAGTCAGCGTTGACAGGGGGCGCTGAATTCTGTCTTCTTGGAGGTTTGGCTCAAATGCCTCTAAGCACTATGGAACTTAACATCTGAGGTCATCAGTCCCCTAGAACTTATAACTGCTTAAACGTAACTAACACACATCCATGCCCGAGGCAGGATTCGAACCTGCGACCACAGTAGCCGCGTACTTGGAGGTTTGGCGCTGCCCGCTGTTTCCACTGAAATGCGGGTCAGCGCCTTCTTGATGCCGTTTCGAGGCGCTGCGGTGGTAGGCGCGCAGTCGACGCTTTAAAAATGGCTCTGAGCACTATGGGACTCAACATCTATGGTCATCAGTCCCCTAGAACTTAGAACTACTTAAACCTAACTAACCTAAGGACAGCACACAACACCCAGCCATCACGAGGCAGAGAAAATCCCTGACCCCGCCGTGAATCGAACCCGGGCGTGGGAAGCGAGAACGCTACCGCACGACCACGAGATGCGGGCTCGACGCTTTAGGACTGCACATTCTATAAGCTACTTCTACCGTGTATCAATCCAAATGCAACTCGTAATAGGACCATCAGACCTGTTGACCACAGATTTTGATGAGTCTCAGGTATGTTGTAGACAGACATGTACGGAGTACCTGCCTAGCGACTTTTCATGGCATGGCCCCAATAGACAATCGATGCTGAAGTTAACTCCAATAGCTGTACCTAAGTCATCTTTTAATAAAGCTTGCGTAGCGCAGCGGTTAAGACTGACCGCCCACGGTCACCGATGCTGGCAAGACCGGTTCAAATCCTGCCTGTATATTTCTTTTTTTCAATTTCGTCTTACAGAACTTGATTAATTAGTGTATGTAACGCGAAATTATTCACAAATACTCATTTTAAATATAACAATTTCATTTCTACATCTACATGACTACTCTGCAATTCACATTTAAGTGCTTGGCAGAGGGTTCATCGAACCACAATCATTCTATCTCTCTACCATTCTACTCCCGAACAGCGCGCGGGAAAAACGAACACCTAAACCTTTCTGTTCGAGCTCTGATTTCTCTTATTATATTTTGATGATCATTCCTACGTATGTAGGTTGGGCTCAACAAAATATTTTCGCATTCGGAAGAGAAAGTTGGTGACTGAAATTTCGTAAATAGATCTCGTCGCGACGAAAAACGTCTTTGCTTTAATGACTTCCATCCCAACTCGCGTATCATATCTGCCACACTCTCTCACCTATTGCGTGATAGTACAAAACGAACTGCCCTTTTTTGCACCCTTTCGATGTCCTCCGTCAATCCCACCTGGTAAGGATCCCACACCGCGCAGCAATATTCTAACAGAGGACGAACGAGTGTAGTGTAAGCTGTCTCTTTAGCGGACTTGTTGCATCTTCTAAGTGTCCTGCCAATGAAACGCGACCTTTGGCTCGCTTTTCCCACAATATTATCTATGTTGTCTTTCCAATTGAATTTGTTCGTGATTTTAACACCCAGGTACTTAGTTGAATTGACAGCCTTGAGAATTGTAGTGTAATTGAATTCCAATGGATTTCTTTTGGAACTCATGTGGATCACCTCACACTTTTCGTTATTTAGCATCAACTGCCACCTGCCACACCATACAGCAATCTTTTCTAAATCACTTTGCAACTGATACTGGTCTTCGGATGACCTTACTAGACGGTAAATTACAGCATCATCTGCGAACAACCTAAGAGAACTGCTCACATTGTCACCCAGGTCATTTATATAGATCAGGAACAGCAGAGGTCCCAGGACGCTTCCCTGGGGAACACCTGATATCACTTCAGTTTTCCTCGATGATTTGCCGTCTATTACTAGGAACTGCGACCTTACTGACAGGAACTCACGAATCCAGTCGCACAACTGAGACGATACCCCATAGGCCCGCAGCTTGATTAGAAGTCGCTTGTGAGGAACGGTGTCAAAAGCTTTCCGGAAATCCAGAAATACGGAATCAACCTGAGATCCCCTGTCGATAGCGGCCATTACTTCGTGCGTTGCACATGAACGATGTTTTCTGAAACCATGCTGATTACGTATCAATAGATCGTTCCCTTCGAGGTGATTCATAATATTTGAATACAGTATATGCTTCAAAACCCTACTGCAAACCGACGTCAATGATATAGGTCTGTAGTTCGATGGATTACTCCTACTACCCTTCTTAAACACTGGTGCGACCTGCGCAATTTTCCAATCTGTAGGTACAGATCTATCAGTGAGCGAGCGGTTGTATATGATTGCTAAGTAGGGAGCTATTGTATCAGCGTAATCTGAAACGAACCTAATCGGTATACAATCTGGACCTGAAGACTTGTCCGTATCAAGCGATTTGAGTTGCTTCGCAACCCCTAGGGTATCTACTTCTAAGAAACTCATGCTAGCAGCTGTTCGTGTTTCAAATTCTGGAATATTCCATTCGTCTTCCCTGGTGAAGGAATTTCGGAAAACTGCGTTCAATAACTCACCATAGGCACCGTGCAGCGAAGGTATTGACTGCGTCTTGCCACTTGTGTACTTTACATACACCAGAATTTCTTCGGATTTTATACCAAATTTCGAGACAATGTTTCGTTTTGGAACCTATTAGAGGCATCTCGCATTAAAGTCCGTGCCAAATTTCGCGCGTCTGTAAATTTTAGCCAATCTTCGGGATTTCGCGTTCTTCTGAACTTCGCATGCTTTTTCCGTTGCCTCTGCAACAGCGTTCGGACCTGTTTTGTGTACCATGGGGGATCAGTTCCATCTCTTACCAGTTTATGAGGTATGAATCTCTCAATTGCTGTTGCTACTATATCTTTGAATTTGAGCCACATCTCGCCTACATTTGCATAGTCAGTTCGGAAGGAATGGAGATTGTCTCTTAGGAAGGTTTCTAGTGACAATTTATCCGCTTTTTTAAATAAAATTATTTTGCGTTTGTTTCTGGTGGATTTGGAAGAAACGGTATTGAGCCTAGCTACAACGACCTTGTGATCACTAATCCCTGTATCAGTCATGATGCTCTCTATTAGCTCTGGATTGTTTGTGGCTAAGAGGTTAAGTGTGTTTTCGCAACCATTTACAATTCGCGTGGGTTCGTGGACTAACTGCTCGAAATAATTTTCAGAGAAAGCATTTAGGACAATCTCGGAAGATGTTTTCTGCCTACCACCAGTTTTGAACAAGTATTTTTCCCAACATATCGAGGGAAGGTTGAAGTCCCCACCAACTATAACCGTATGAGTGGGGTATTTATTTGTTACGAGACTCAAATTTTCTCTGAACTGTTCAGCAACTATATCATCGGAGTCTGGGGGTCGGTAGAAGGACCCAATTATTAACTTAGTTCGGCTGTTAAGTATAAATCAATCGTTACAGCAAACTTTCTTCGAATATATATTCCGTTTGTTGCAGAATAAAAAATGGTTCAAATGGCTCTGAGCACTATGGCACTTAACATCGGAGGTCATCAGTCCCCTAGAACTTAGAACTACTTAAACCTAACTAACCTAAGGACATCACACACATCCATGCCCGAGGCAAGATTCGAACCTGCGACCGTAGCGGTCGCGCGGTTCCAGACTGAAGCGCCTAGAAACGCTCGGCCACACCGGCCGGCTGTTGCAGAATACATTATAGAACCGTCTTACTCGCTATAGCTTACATAGCTTTCTGTGTTACAACAGAATTCTGAAAGACAATTGTCGTAGGTAGGTGGAACCGAAACACAAATTCTTTACTACCCTCATTTAACGCTAGCTACTGTCTTGCTGGCACACGGATTTTTCTGAAGCGACACTCGGAAAACGGATTTAGATCAAAATCAAAGGGAATGTTCTTCCTTCGATCAACTTCGATGCGAACCACACGTATTTGATCACTCCTGTGAAAGCAGCTGCACTACATTGGCACAGAATTAGGAACGTGTTTTTATAAAAAGTTCACCTGTAGCTATTTCTCTATCAATCTTCAGCAGGTCGGGAACATTTTGAGTTATTTCCTTAAAACTTTAACCTGAGTGTAAAAATAAACATCTCTCCTGGAGCAGTGACAGTATACTGTACTGTGAAGGAATGACTAATCTTGATTGCACGTTGACTGGTACTGCAACCGATTTGATTGATATTATTTACGTAATGGAGGTCGAAATTAGGCATAAGCACTTTCGACTGTATCTGTAATTCTTCCGCAGCCATTAATACTTCGTCCATCGTTGTGAACTCTTTGGAGCTTTTAAAATATTTTGAACGTTAACTTAGAACCAAAAACGGAGTACACATTTCAAGAAAGTGTACTTTACTGACTGATTTATTAATGCTGTTACTACCGCTAAAATGATTGTTTTTTTTAAGAATTTGGCATGACGTATACTGTTTGATGATATTCTGTACGATGAAATTGAAAAAGAAAAAAAAAGTGCACACACTTGAGTTGAACACCTACCGGGAGCTTAAGCCGCTATCGAATCAGCGGTACCTTTACCAGTATAGGAGGTATTCATAAAACTTCAACATCAATTCTCTCAGAAAACAGGGGTCTGTCACACGAAAAGCCGCTAGCCTGGTAGCCAGGACAGGTGCCTATACAACATACATGAGACTCATCAAAATCACTGAATAACAGGTCTGATGGTCCCCTTGTTAGCCTAGTATCTCTTTTTCTTCGAATCTATACTGACAAAAAAAAATTAATACAGAGAAATGAAATTTCACGAACACATTTTATCATATGTGGGGCAAACCATTCACACCATCGAGGAAAGGTGTACTGAACAAAAACGGCACACCGATCTCCAACAGCCTACAAAATCAGCAATCGCAGAACATTGCCTCGAGACAAATCATCGTATGGAATACGAGAACACAGAAGTCCTGCGCAACACATCCCGCTTTTGGGACTGTGTATACAAGGAAGCAATTGAAATCCGGCTGCACGAGAACCTTATTAACAAGGACAACGGATTTCAACTCAGCCAAGCGTGGAATCCAGCAATAAAAGTTCTGCAGGAGCAGCGGAAACAGAGCACCACACCCGAGGAAGGCGGCATGCGTACTGACGCCCATTAGTCATCTCGTCAGCGCAAGCTACCCCCACCACCGCGGCCTGCACATCCCTCGGTCCATACGCGTAGTCAGTAGAGGGGAGAGGCGACAGATATACGAGTATATACCACACCACCCGCCGGCCTAGGACGTCAGTCAACAGGAGTAACCTGATGATGATGGCACGTTACGCCGTCGAAAATTCGTTCAAGAACGACCAGTCAACCCGGCTGCATGCCTGAGAGACCTTCAAACATTTATCTAGATAACATATTTAAGTGATTAACATTACAAGATCACAGGTTAATGTAAGCACTAGATAAGCCATAGCAAACGTGAAATGCTGGTGCTTTAGTAACCTGTGTACCCGCTAGAATGTTGAATGCAAGCAGGAGAACGTGCGTGCATTGTGTTTTACAGGTGGCGTGTCTCAGTTCGTGGGATGGAGTTCCACGCCCGGTTCACTTCGTCGGTCAGTACAGGGAGGGTTAATGTTGGTTGTGGATGATGCTGGAGTTGTCGTCCGGTGGCGTCCTTTACATGCTCGCTTAGAGACGGATCTGGTGATCGAGCAGGCCAATGCAACATGTCGACATTCTGTAAAGCATGTTAGGTTACAACAACGGGATGTGGGTGAGCGTTATCATGTTGGAAAACAGCTCCCGACCCTCCGCCAAGCTGTTCATGAATGGAAGCGCAGCAGGTCGAATCACCAGAACGACGTACAAGGTTGTAGTCAGGGTGCGTGCTCCTGTTGCCGCACGAAATTGCACCATAGACCGTGTAAGTAGACTGTTTAGGTTTTTATGTTGGTAACGCCATGTAGCGCTCTATGAAAATCACTGACTGTGCTGTGTGCAGTCTTTGGCTGCTTTGCATTGTTGGAAATTTTACTACCGCATCTCCTCCACCAGTAAATGCATCTCCCATGAAACGTTGCGATGACGTACTGTCGCACGGCCCGGAGAAAATGGGATGGCGTCCCGTGCAAAACCACAATTCTTCTCTTCCTGCAAGGTTAAAATTCTCCAGTAGCGCTGGTAATTCCTCGTGAAGAAATTTTGGTATAATTTATGGCCCTATCAGACAATTCCCGCCCAAACATTGATACAGAAGCGATCCTGATGCCTCACCTTCATGATTGCTCGAGTATTTGCATCTGCCTATGCGTGCGGCTGTGGTAATTTCTTATGCCATCTCTTGCGAAGCCTGCCTCACCTGTGAATACCACACATTAACGTCACAAGTAATACGCCCTATATCTGAATTAAAATTCAGGGTGAAAGGATATCAACTATACAAAACGCTGATGACTTGATATCCTGGTTCAAATGGTTCAAATGGCTCTGAGCACTATGGGACTCAACTGCTGACGTCATTAGTCCCCTAGAACTTAGAACTAGTTAAACCTAACTAACCTAAGGACATCACAAACATCCATGCCCGAGGCAGGATTCGAACCTGCGACCGTAGCGGTCTTGCGGTTCCAGACTGCAGCGCCTTTAACCGCACGGCCACTTCGGCCGGCCGCTTGATATCCTGAGTAAAAGTGAAGAAGAATTACATGATCTTCTGAATGGAAGGAATAGTGTAACGAGTACAGAATATGGACTGAGAGTAATTCGAAAAAAGACGAAAGAAATGAGAAGTAGCAGAAAAGAGAACAGCGAGAAACAACATCAGGATTGATGGTCGCGAAGTAGATGAAGTTAAGGACTTCTGCTACCTAGGCAGCAAAATAACCAATGACGGACGGAGCACGGAGAACATCAAAAGCAGACTATCATTGGCAAAAAGGACATTCCTGGCAAAGAGAAATCTACTGGTATCTTACATAGACCTTAATATGAGGAGGAAATTTCTGAAAATGTACGTTTGTAGCACAGCATTGTATGGTAGTGAAACATGGACTGTGGGAAAACCGGAACAGAAGAGAATCGAAGTATTTGAGATGTGGTGCTAGAGACGAATTCTGAAAATTAGGTAAGGAATGAGGAGGTTCTGCGCAGGATTGGAGAGGAAAAGAATATGTGGAAAACATTGACAAAGAGAAGGAACAGAATGATAGAACATCTACACTCCTGGAAATGGAAAAAAGAACACATTGACACCGGTGTGTCAGACCCACCATACTTGCTCTGGACACTGCGAGAGGACTGTACAAGCAATGATCACACGCACGGCACAGCGGACAAACCAGGAACCGCGGTGTTGGCCGTCGAATGGCGCTAGCTGCGCAGCATTTGTGCACCGCCGCCGTCAGTGTCAGCCAGTTTGCCGTGGCATATGGCAGCATGCCGCGACAGCGTGGACGTGAACCGTATGTGCAGTTGACGGACTTTGAGCGAGGGCGTATAGTGGGCATGCGGGAGGCCGGGTGGACGTACCGCCGAATTGCTCAACACGTGGGGCGTGAGGTCTCCACAGTACATCGATGTTGTCGCCAGTGGTCGGCGGAAGGTGCACGTGCCCGTCGACCTGGGACCGGACCGCAGCGACGCACGGATGCACGCCAAGACCGTAGGATCCTACGCAGTGCCGTAGGGGACCGCACCGCCACTTCCCAGCAAATTAGGGACACTGTTGCTCCTGGGGTATCGGCGAGGACCATTCGCAACCGTCTCCATGAAGCTGGGCTACGGTCCCGCACACCGTTAGGCCGTCTTCTGCTCACGCCCCAACATCGTGCAGCCCGCCTCCAGTGGTGTCGCGACAGGCGTGAATGGAGGGACGAATGGAGACGTGTCGTCTTCAGCGATGAGAGTCGCTTCTGCCTTGGTGCCAATGATGGTCGTATGCGTGTTTGGCGCCGTGCAGGTGAGCGCCACAATCAGGACTGCATACGACCGAGGCACACAGGGCCAACACCCGGCATCATGGTGTGGGGAGCGATCTCCTACACTGGCCGTACACCACTGGTGATCGTCGAGGGGACACTGAATATTGCACGGTACATCCAAACCGTCATCGAACCCATCGTTCTACCATTCCTAGACCGGCAAGGGAACTTGCTGTTCCAACAGGACAATGCACGTCCGCATGTATCCCGTGCCACCCAACGTGCTCTAGAAGGTGTAAGTCAACTACCCTGGCCAGCAAGATCTCCGGATCTGTCCCCCATTGAGCATGTTTGGGACTGGATGAAGCGTCGTCTCACGCGGTCTGCACGTCCAGCACGAACGCTGGTCCAACTGAGGCGCCAGGTGGAAATGGCATGGCAAGCCGTTCCACAGGACTACATCCAGCATCTCTACGATCGTCTCCATGGGAGAATAGCAGCCTGCATTGCTGCGAAAGGTGGATATACACTGTACTAGTGCCGACATTGTGCATGCTCTGTTGCCTGTGTCTATGTGCCTGTGGTTCTGTCAGTGTGATCATGTGATGTATCTGACCCCAGGAATGTGTCAATAAAGTTTCCCCTTCCTGGGACAATGAATTCACGGTGTTCTTATTTCAGTTTCCAGGAGTGTATTAAGACATCAGGAAACTTCCATGGTACTAGGGGGAGCTGTAAAGGGCAAAAATTGTAGAGGAAGACAGAGACTGGAATACATTCAGCAAATAATTGAGGAAGTAGGTTGCAACTGTTACTCTGAGATGAAGAAACACTCTGTATTTTACGGGCAGCACTGAGCATCTATGGCCGGACTACTGTCTGGCATAGCGGTAATAAATCGTACACACAATCCTTCCTCGAGAATCAGTCTGTTTATTATAGAAACCGTATCGAAATGCCTCAGTAGCTCTACAGATTAATCGTCGGCAGGAAAACGCAGGGGTTACAGACAGAAAAACGCAGGGGAGATTAATTTTTAATGTGAAGTTGTGACGTCAAAGGTATTGTGCATCTATCACTGCCTCTTCTTTATGTTTTAAATGTGTGTGTGTGTGTGTGTGTGTTGCATCATTTAATGCGTAAATGGAGCTAATTAATATTTTTGTTCCGTTACTGTTCAAATATAAGTACTATTTTTTTATCTAGACCGTTGAAGTACTTAAATGCACAGCCACAACCATGCGACTTTTATTCGATGGTGCATACCTTTTCCATTATCTGAATCAGCCTTTCAAACAGAACTACAGACCGTCAAACACATCGCTTCCAGGAATGACCATAGCTCTGCGCTTGTTGATAATATTCTACAAAAAATTTTACGCTGGTCAACAATAGTCGCTCGGTAGTTACAAAGCCTGCTGCAAAATTCCATATATTGGTGACATTTCAGACAACGTTGCAAAAAAGTTAAAATCTCGTAACTACAGACCTACATTTCATGATACCAATAGCATATCAAAATTTTTATTCAATAGTGAAGACAAACTGAAACCCTTGACACAGAGTGGTGTGTATAAAATAAATTGTAAGCAGTGTAAAAAATAGTATATTGGTCATTCAGGCAGAGCTGTGGCAATTAGGCTACGTGAACACAAGAGAAGGTGAAGATTAGGAACGAAGGATTAAACATTTCATGCTCATATTTTAAAAGAAGACCATTCATATGAAGTAGAATGTGAAGCTCTACATTCTGTTAAGAAAAGCAGAAAGATGACCGTGCAGGTAATACTGGAATACAACGAACACATGACACAGAATACCAGCCTAGCATTAAACGATCAGACTCCGTTTCCATTTTTCCATTTGTTAAACAAAGTTTTCGTCACGAATACTAGATTCAGATTTCAATGTCACCTTATTCATCATCAGTTGTTAAATGTATTTCCACATAAAAACTTTGTTTATCTCTTTTTTACATATGTCATTATTTCTAAGTGACAAAAAATGCAATGTTTCTGCACGTTAACACTCCGACATCTTTGTAACTTCTGTACAAATAATATCAGTGTGTCTCTCACATGATTTTTATCTGTGTCGGTAACATTCAGTTGTTATTTGATGGCCTAAGAAGCCAGAAACCGGTTCGTGACCAAATAAATATAGCTTTGCGGAACATTAGGAAGTGATTTCTTTTCTAATACTATTAATTATGTGTTTGGCGACTCCTTCGATGTATGTGCATATGCATATTTTAATAAATATTTTTCCTCAGTTAAGGTAATGACAGGGAGTACTTTCTGATGCAAGTGATTTATGTAGATGTCGGCTATGGTACCACATAAGGACGATCGTACAGGTATACCTGCCTGGCTGCTTGTAAATGTTGCTATTAAATAGACGGTACTCGCAATTTAGGAGTAGCTGGAGTTGTTCTACAAACCTAGAACTTTCAGCCTATCGTAGACTTACATGTTCCATCAAATTTTCCTGTAGAACAGTCTATGAAAGTCAGTAACAACAAATGTTAGAGGGTGTACATAACAGTAAGGATTTCGTAACTTTGCAGGTGTTGAGACGCAACAGGCATCACATTTAAATCTTCATAATGTAATAAAAAACACTACTGGCCGTGAAAAACTCCCAGTCCTCATAAATAGGTAAATAAACGAAAATCACATCTGACAACAGTAAATACTCTATGATAAAAACAAAGCTATTGTTTCATAGTAGCAGTGTTTCGAAACGTTTTATAGTGTATTTTTATTTTAATTCATAGCCAGAGTGAGATTCATGATAACTTTCAGAAACATTAATATACACACATCAAAAACTATTGCATCACCTCGGTTGGGAGAGTTCCGGAACTTGTACAGAAAATTGGAATAGAGATCAATATAAACATCATTTCCGCCCTTTCTATTGCTCATGAAAACCACACATTGCATGATGCACCACTATACAGCGAGACCTTCAGAGTTGGTGGTCCAGATTGCTGTACATACCGGTACCTTTAATACCCAGTAACGCGTCCTGTATTCGTTGTGGCATTCTATTCACAAGTTCATCAAGGCACTGTTGGTCCAGATTTTCCATTCCTCAACGGCGATTCGGTGTAGATCCATCAGTGGTTGGTGGGTCACGTCGTCCATAAACAGCCCACTTCAATCTATCCCAGACATGTTCGATACGGTTCATGTCTGGACAACATGCTGGCCACTCAAGTTGAACGATGTCGTTATCTCGAAGAAAGTCATTCACAAGATGTGCACGATGGGGGTGCGAATTGTCGTCCATAAAGACGAATGCCTCCCCAATATGCTGCCGATATGGTTGCACAGTCGGTCGGAGGATGGCATTCACGTATCGTACAGCCGTTACGGCGCCTTCCATGACTACCAGATGCGTACGTCGGCCCCACATCAGGCGTTCAGCCTGACTGGGTTGCCTCCAAACACGCCTCGGCCCTCGCTGTGGACGTCGAGAGTGAAGTTGCGCATCATGTAGCCCACTGCGCACAGTTTGAGTCGTAATACGACGTCCTGTGGCTGCTCTAAAAGCATTATTCAACATGGTGGCGTTGTTGTCAGGGTTCCTCCGAGCCATAATCCGTCGGTAGTGGTCATCCACTGCTGTAGTAGCCCTCGGCCGGCCTCAGCGAGGCAGATCATCGGCAATTCCTGTCTCTCTGTACTCCTCCATGTCGGAACAACATCGCTTTGGTTCACTCCGAGACGCCTGGACACCTCCCTTGTTCAGAGTTCTTCCTGGCACAAAGTAACAATGCGGACCCAATCGAACAGCGGTATGGACCGTCTAAGCATGGTTGAAGTACAAACAAGTGCTGTGTACCTCTTTCGTAGCGGAATGACTGGAACTGATCGGCTGTCGCACCCCTTCCGTGTAATAGGCGCTGCTCATGCATTATTGTTTATATGTTTGGGAGGGTTTCGTGACATCTCTGAACAGTTAAAGGGATTGTGTCTGTGATACAATATCCACAGTCAAGTTCTGGAAATCGGGGTAATGCGAAACGTTTTTTGATGTGTGTATGTTCACTTACAGTCTTAGCGGAATATGTTTTACCGAATGGTTTTAAACGCATGGGAAACCTCATCTAAGTGTGTGAAGCTACCGATAATATTCTACACTGAAAAAAATTACTCTTATAACGGTTGATTCTGTGCAGCTTTGTTGACTACCCTCCTGTGAAAACCAAGAGAAGGTGCATAATTCATAGGGGTCTGTTTTGGAACATTATATTATTATTCATACAGATGGTACGACAACCAGGTAATTTATGATAAGATTTACGCTAGCTGAAATAACAAACTTGTAAAAACAAAAAATACACGAGAAGTCACTATTTTTCTTTTACTAGTGAGAGTATTTACGTGAACACAAAACCGTTATTGTGGCATACTTTGAGTATTATATGCATATCACTGCTTCTAAATGCGCTGTAATCAACACACAGTTGTTGTCATGATTATACCTTGCATACCCTGTATTGTAAGGTGTTCCATAAACCATGTATCATGATCTGACTATATTAACCAGAAGGATAGGCCTAGTTTACGCACGAAAAATGTGTGGAAAGAGGAGATGACGGTCCGACGTAGTCGCTTATTCCTTTGTCTAAAATATACTCCGCTGATAGAAACTATTCAACAAAATTCGTAGCAGTTTTCATGGGATACTCTCGCTTCACAATAGCGACCTGTCAACAACTGTTCGGGAGACGTAGGTAGGGCGCCCTAATGAGCACTAAATGACCCTCAGTGGCCGTGAAGGTAACTGAAGGCAGCTAACACAGCGCATATAATAGGACGACGCTTATACAACGCGGCCAGTGTGGACTTGCCATGCGGAGATCGCTTTTGAAGTGAGGGCCGTTGTTGCCCTGACAAGAACGTGTGCGTGTCTTACAAGCCTACCTCCAATTCTGCCAACATAAGTTCGCTAGAGTGAGGAGTATCAGGACGTTCCATGTTTCATGTTCGTTTCTAATTTTTCAGACGAGCAGGAAGCAGGTAACTACCCTGGCACGAATACGTATCAACCATGGTTCAACTTCTTCTCACTTAAATCGTAGAGGTATCAAGGATAATCGTTCGGGCGACTGTCAGAAGAAAGAAGAAGGTTATGTCAACCACTCTGTGTTTTCCTGCGGTTTCTTCGAAGCCCGGAAAACGGCTTCCAGCACAACCTTGGGAAATTCCAAGTGCTCCTGTTTTATTGTGTCATGACGATCCTCAAATATACAGAGTCCTCTTTTTGTTTTCTCTGAGATTGTAACATGTGTGTATGAAATTTGGTGTTATACCTGTTGTTGCATAAACACTTTACTCTCCTGGAAATTGTAGATTAATTGCTCAAACTTTTCATATTGTAATTGTAGGTGGAGCAGAATTCTACCTACAAACTCCCAGAGGTTATTCAGGTATACCTTCTGAGTACTTTGGTGTAAGGGATCCATGGTATCCAGCCGCTCGTTACAGAGTAATTACGTAATTATGATTTATTCGGATTATCACAGCAAACGCCTTTGTTTCTGTGAAGGTACCTTCATAACAGCGAAGAAGTCTGTAACTCGTGAACTAGGCTCTTCAAATGCCCCCAGAAGACGACGTCCATTGGTGTCATGTCTGGTGACTGAGCTGGCCACAGAACGCGGGCTCCGCGACCAGTGCATTCTTGTCCATACTGTCTTCAATGTGGTTCCTAACAACAAGTACGTGGGTGAACAGAACAAGTTTCTTCCGACACGATACACAGTAAACATTACATACTGTAGACATCTACATTGTTGTGCACTATCTCAGTGCAATAAAGATATTCCTACCAAGCTAATTGGGACAAGATGCCAAACTAAATGCAATAACGATGGGTCCCTTATACCAGAATACTCAGAAAGTATCTCTGAACAACCTCTGAAAGTTTATCGGTGGAGTTTTGGTTCCCTCTGTATACGAATTTATATTTTTACCTAACTGCAGGCAGTATGGCTCATTAAACCTAAGCCAAATAATAAAAGCTGTTCAGTACAAGATAAACTGCGCTGAAAGGTTCTAAAGTGGGGCGTGTGTGTGTGTGTGTGTGTGTGTGTGTGTGTGTGTGTGTGTGTGTGTGTGTGTGTGTGTGTCTGTGTTATAATAAACCACGAACGTCACTTAAAACTTTCATTGCCCTTACGAGAGTAGCCACATTCTTTCACCATATTTTGAGAACTTTGAGGATTACGGAACTTCTTGTTACACACTAACGAATAGCAAGTGAAGACGATTTGGCGTTAACAGTCCATCGACAACTACGCCAACACCGACACAGCACATTCTTGGATACAAAAAGTTGCGAAAGGAAAACCGATACCATAACGGCATTCGCCTTCAGTGATTTACAATAACTACTGAAAACGTAAATATTGTCTGCCATACGTGGATCTGAACCGACGTTCTCCAAAATGCGAGTTCTAGACCTTAAAAATACCCACGTTTTTACGAAGAGAAATACCTGTCATAAACTAACTGTTTGTATTGCATTAAAAATAATTCTATAGAATCAAAGTTGTTATTTGAATCAAAGCCACTGCATCCTCATCAACCCGGGATGGCGAAAACCATTGGAGTCAAAATTTTAAACGCTGCAAAGGGTCTTAAGTTGATTATTTCGACGCAGCTATCTGCGACGTTGAGACGTAGCAAGGTGGAATATCTCCACTTTTTACAATTTTACTTCTTAAATGCATAATTTTTTCCACTACACACTTAACGCATATATCACAGTTACATAAAAATAGTTAAATTCTTATCCGTACGATATTTCACTAAACATTGTTGAACACAGTTGGCAACATTTAATTTAAAGGAATATTCATAATTTTTGGTATATGAAAACAAATACACTTTGAAGTTCAATACTGCTAAAAATCATTCGCCTCGCACATGTAAATAAGGAACTTGCAGGTGATTCAAAAGCCCTCGTTTCCCAACGTTCAGCAATCGCTTTCCTTTTTCTAAAAACGTATTATTTCACAAGTTATTTCCATTCAAGATTTTTGTGTTGCAGAATGTTCCAATCTATAATTATTTCCAAAATTCAATGTCACAGTCTTGTAGCCATGACTTTTTTTCTGAAAATGTATAGTTTCACTAAAAATAGCGTACTAGTTTGTTAATTATTCAAATTAAATATTTTTAGTTTGTAGACAATACTTGGTGGGCTTTGGGAATCCTAGCACACATTAAAATGTATCTTTCATAAAGCTGTATTTATTACACTACTGGCCATTAACTGATGTCTGATTACATTTTCACGCAATTTGGGTGCATAGATCATGACAAATCAGTACCCAGAACAACCACCTCTGGCCGTAATAACGGCCTTGATACGCCTGGGCATTGAGTCAAACAGAGCTTGGGTGGCGTGTACAGGTACAGCTCCCCATGCAGCTTCAACACGATACCATAGTTCATCAAGAGTATTAACTGGCGTGTTGTGACGAGCCAGTTGCTCGGCCACCATTGACCAGACGTTTTCAATTGGTGAGAGATCTGGAGAATGTGCTGGCCAGGGCAGCTGTCGAACATTTTCTGTATCCAATAAGGCCCGTACAGGACCTGCAACATACAGTCGTGCATTATCCTGCTGAAATGTAGGGTTTCGCAGGGATCAAATGAAGGGTAGAGCCACGGGTCGTAACACATCTAAAATGTAACGTCCACTGTTCAAAGTGCCGTCAATGCGAACAAGAGGCGACCGAGACGTGTAACCAATGGCACCCCATACCATCACGCCCGGTGATACACCACTATGGCGATGACGAATACACTCTTCCAATGTGCGTTCACCGCGATGTCGCCAAACACGGAGGCGACCATCATGATGCTTTAAACAGAACCTGGATTCATCCGAAAAAATGACGTTTTGCCATTCGTGCACCCAGGTTCGTACACCATCGCAGGCTCTCCTTTCTGTGATGCAGCGTCAAGGGTAACCGCAGCCATGGTCTCCGAACTGATAGTCCATGCTGCTGCAAACGTCGTCGAACTGTTCGTGCAGATGGTTGTTGTCTTGCAAACGCCCCCATCTGTTGACTCAGGGATCGAGACGTGGCTGCACGATCCGTTACAGGCATGCGGATAAGATGCCTGTCATCTCGATTGCTAGTGATACGAGGCCGTTGGGATCCAGCACGGCGTTCCGTATTACCCTCCTGAACCCACCGATTCTATATTCTGCTAACAGTCATTGGATCTCGACCAACGCGATCAGCAATGTCGCGATACGATAAACCACAATCGCGAAAGGCTACGCCGGTCGACTGTTGTTTGTGTATGAGAAATCGGTTGGGAACTTTCCTCATGTCAGCACGTTGTAGGTGTCACCACCGGTGCCAACCTTGTGTGAATGCTCTGAGAAGCTAATCATTTGCATATCACAGCATCTTCTTCCTGTAGGTTAAATTTCGCGTCTCTAACATGTCATCTTCGTGGTAGCAATTTTAATGGCCAGTAGTGTATTTTACAGTTAAGTTTTTTGTTGAACAGATATACGTATCTACCTATAGTATCTTTGTATTTCTTGTTGTTTATGTTAGTGTGTTGGTATTAGTGACACGCTCCAGCTTCGCGCAGGTGGCACTGCGTGTCTACAGCCAGATGACTTGCGTGGCATAGCCGTAATTTTGGTGATGGGCCACTGCATAGACTTATGATAAAAATTCAGAGAATGATGTCAGGTAAATGAGTCTCACCACTTTCATATAACAAATGATTTAAGTAGCGCACGCCATGCGTCATGCGTGATCGGCAAAATGCACCCTTGCCATGAAACACTTGTATGAAACAGCTTCTATTACACAACGTTTGTACAAAACTTTCTCGGCCACGTAACGTAGGTACGAAACACCCTCTGCCATGTAGCATTGGTACATAGCAGCCTTTACCATTCAGTAATGATGTCACTGTATACCATTCAATATCAGTACGAAAGACCCTCCACCAAGCAGCACCAGTTCGAAGCACCCTCCACCGCGGAACATCGATACGAAACTACCTGTGCCACGCAACAATGGAAAGAAACACCATTTGCCACACACAACTGATAAGAAGAACCGTCTGCTGCATAACATTGGTACGGAGCATCGCACGAGCTATCGCGATTCCAAGGAGCTCTGCCATTCACTGCTAGGTGGCAGTGATACCGTTTTCACAACGACAGGAAATTTTAATTCTTCATAGTTCAGTCTATTTGAATCAAATAGTTATACACACATACCTTCTTCGTAAATCAGTCTATCTGTCAGTGAAAACCATTTCAAAATCTCTGCAACACCGTAGTTTCTAAGCTTAATCCAAACATGCGAACTGAACCGTAGCTTGGTACTTCAGTTTATATATGTATAGAAGGTAGATGCATAGAACATGGAAGAAGAATAAGATGATATATTTAAAAAGGTAGTAAGCCTGTATTTGACCATTTTGTGTTCTTTGTATAATATATGTCAATAAATAATAGCGTCCGTCAGTTGTGGACAAGATTTCAGTCAGCATAGTCATTATCACAGTTAGCGTGGCGTAAAAAACTATGTTAGCCTTTGCTACAAGTGAAAAATTTGTTAATGGGTTTATTTTACAGAACTGTGTTAAAATTCTGAGGCTCCTGCATTGTACAAAGCTGATCATCGATATGGTACTTAGCGCCAAACAATATGAAGAGATCGAAAAATAATTTAAGATGTGTTGTGTACGTTATGAACAATTGTTCACCAAATCCAATAATCACAGGGCGACAATCAAAGAATAAATGCCATGACACTTACGAGTTAAAAACAAGGTTGGTAGCGCTACACTGTTTCCTGGCGGAGTTCAGTATTGCTACAGCTTACGCCTGTCTGTTGAAGACGGAGGCTTGCCTGTTACAGGAACTCACGTACATGCGTTTAATATATGTTGTAGGAGTATGTGCTTCCTGAAAGCCGAAAGAATGTAGATATACTAAAATTTCTCAACAGATGTGGCCCCATCTGGAAGAAATTTGCCGTCGTGTACATATATGTAAAAGAAACTGGGCCGTTCCAACCATAGAACTCTGCAAGTTTCTCAACAATGATTTATGAGAAGGCAACTGTGCATCATGTGGCAGAAGACACATCGATAAGCACATTTTAACTTTAATGTCATCACTTTGAGAACCTGTTATAGGCTGTACTTGTTTCTGTACATAAAGACAGACTAAATATTTACTTCTGCACGTTAGTTCCTGACCCCAGAATATTCAGTTTAGAATCCTGTATTACGTATATAATTTTGACCCTTAATGTTTACAGCACACTTCTATTGGTTGCTTAATATATACATGGTTAATAATAATCAAAAGGAAAATTTCTGTCTATTGTACTAGGTCTACAACTTTGCTTCCTCCGTTTTTTCTCGAAGTTGGAGCTTTATTGTGAAAAACTTACAAAAAATTATGATTCATAGTCTTACCCTTAGCTGGCCACTACATTCTCCCATTTTTCGGATAGCATACGAATCCCGTGGCGGAAGAACTGGGCGTCTTTTGTGGGGATCCATGTATCGATTCAATTTTGCACTTGTTCATATGATCGGAAGTGCTGATCAGCCAGACAGTATGCCACTGATCGAAAAAGGTGGTAGTCAGAGAGAGAATACGGCGGGTGGGATACGATTTCTCATTTCAACGTTTCCGTGTATATTTTGACGGGTTTTGCGACATGGGGTCGAGCACTGACCTGCAAGATTACCTTTACGTGTCTATCGCTGTATTGTGGCCGTATGTGTTTCAGTGCTGGGCTCGAAGGCATCAATTGCTTTCGATAATGATGTCCTGTGACTGTCTTCGTCTGTTTCAGTAGCTACGAAAAAGTTCTGTATTTCACCGCCACGCCGGTCTTCGACATCAAAATTAACGTTCTTAAGGCGTTGAAAACATCCTCTGCACGATCTTCCACTAATATTTCCCTCACCATTGGTCTTACCCAGCATTTTAAGAGCCACAGCCGCAGATTTCTTCATGTTAAAGCAGAAAATTAAAACTTACCGGAAATGGCAAGAAATCGGTAGGTAAGTTGACGTACTTAATCGAGAATAACCTAATGACGCAATCACAAATCGACTAATATTTTTATGGCATTATGTTTACAGATGTCTACGCGTATTGTATTACACCTATGACCAACCACCTGAACCCTACTTGCCGCTACTGCCGTCTACTGCAAAACAGCGGAAGCAAAGTTGTAGATCTAATATGAATAAAGACCTTATAAGCAAGAACATTGTATTAGTTATACAATAGTTATTGGACACAATCATATGAGCATTTAAGTGAATCACTTTATCTCCAAGACCATATATCGTTTTTCCAAAGAGTGTACCGAGACATGTGTACAGAGGTATTAGATGTTTATTCAACTTAAACTAAAGGAGTTAACAAAGAGAGTTAAAATTAATTTTAATAACACCTGTTTAAAGTCAGAAATCATCATTACTTACTGCACAATAAAAACGAAGTACTTTTCTGGAACAGCTACCAAGATAAAAAAAAAGAGTGTGAAATGCGATGGGTTAAAGCACAATTGTAAGAAGTAAATAAAAGACCACAATTAACTGACGAAAAGTGATGTAAGGGCATCTTAAAATTAGTAACAACTTAACATCACTGTAATTTCAAACTCGCATTAGATAAAAATATTTACACAGAAGGCTAGAGGTTCTAAAGAAAGACTACCACGTCAAGTGCCTCACGTTCACAAAATTTTTAAATGCATGGAAGATTTATATAACGTTACTTTAAATAATGACGAAGAGAACATTTTGCGTAATAGACACTAACGCAGTGTCAAGAAAACCTGCACAGTAATACTGTCACATATTATATACCAGAAATTAAAATGATTAGTGAAATAGCCAAACTGAATAAAACGTGAACACATTATGACGCTGTGCAAAGCTGATATAACCACGTCGAAAAAATATGAAAACAATAAATAAAAGAAAAATGTTTGTGGCAAAATTCAGAGTAATTCTGAGAACGTGACAGTGTACATACAAATTAATTTTGTGGGTGTGTAAACTGCAGTTCGCCTGAAACCAATTTCTGTCAGACATAAATATCAAGGAACAAATGTAGTGCAAAATGAGCGTTGGCATCCAAGACTTGGCATTACACAAGATAGTTACTTAGTTATTTACATGTTCCGTAGATCATTTCAACGATTCTTTTATCGAAATGATGTGGAACGAGTCATTTTGCAGGATATGTAACACGCATGGTAATTTTTCAGTTCTACTCATGTAGCACCACTTAAAAACTAAGGCTTTCTTTTACTTGTTACCAGTTTTTAAATAAAAAACTCGTCCATGGAATAGAAGCCGTTGTGCAGAAGAAATGATTTCGTTTAGATTTAAAAGTTGCTTGGGTACCTGTTACACATTTTGCATTATTGGACCAATGGTAAAAAATTGTTGCTGCTGTGTATTGAACTCCTTTCTGAACTACTGACAGCTTTCATAATGGGCAATAACGGCTATTTTTTCTTCTACTATTGCAGGTATGGATGTTGCTATATAGTGGTACAACAGATGAAATATCTAACTCATTAAAAAAGTAACTACAATATTGACTGCGGGTAAACACAACATATTACTTTTACTGCTCACTTTTGTGCAATCAGTACTTTCTTTCTCAGTGATGAGTTAATTAAAAAATTGCTCCTTAAGACATTATTGAGCGGAAATATGCAAATTATGTTAAGAGACTGATTCATTTATTCCCATGACTAGCACTTACACGAAGAGCAAAAGTAGCTGAACTTAAATGTTGAGCAGCTCTATTATACAGGTGCGCTTCTTCCAACTAAAGTATTTTGCAAAGTGTACACCCAAAACTTCGGAACATTCTGCCCTGTTTAATGACTTCTGTCCATGCAGTGAACCAGTTGCTGATATGACCATTTTTTATACAGAACTGAATATAATTTTTTCTCATAACTTAGGCGGAGATCCTATCACAGAAACACTTAACAGTTCTTTGAAATACGTACATCATAAACAATCTCCTGTGGTGCTTTTTCTCTAGTTTTACCTATTACAGCACTAGTAGATATACAAAAAGTACAAATTCTTCTTGATGACTGTTAAGTGGAGGATCATTCACCCATACAAGGAATGAGATGGGGCCCAAAAGTGAACCCTCTTGGAGTTCTTTCGTAGTTTCATCCCAATTACTGAAACATTCTCTCCTTCCCATATTTTAACATATGCAGCACAACGTTTTGCATTCTGTTTGGTAAGTGTGAATCAAATGAGTTGTGAGTATGGCCGTCAGTTCCATAAAATTTAAGTTTGTTCGTAAGAGTAACATGATCTACGCAATCAAAACCTCTAAAGGATCACAAAAAACCAACTGGCGATATTTCATTATTTAATGCTTGTAATATGTAGCGAATGGATGTATAAATTGCATGCTCAGTCGA
The DNA here is from genome assembly GCF_023864345.2 of Schistocerca serialis cubense. NCBI lineage: Eukaryota > Metazoa > Arthropoda > Insecta > Orthoptera > Acrididae > Schistocerca > Schistocerca serialis. Next base: position 792,075,034 of record NC_064639.1, on the reverse strand, counting down.
AAAATCCTTCTGAAGCCCGAAATGGAACATGCTAAGTAAATTGCGTACATTTTTTCTCGAATGTTTTTCAATGAAGAAACAGGAAGAAAGATGGATGATAATTACTTACATCATTATTGCCACATTTCTAATAAAGAGGTTTAACAATGGCATATTTTAATACGTCTCGAAAAATTTACTATGTCAGAGACGCATTACTTACATCACTAAGGGCATTACTTAGTAAGTCAGAACAATTGTTCAGAATTATACTTGAAATTCCATCAATACCATATGAGTTCTGTACTTTGGCACTCTTCCTCGTAACTTACGAATTTACAGGCACAACAATATCATTTTGTTTTATTGTGATGGAACCTTGTGCACTGACTAAGTGTGCTGCCTCCCATTTCACATCATCCCACACAGTTTTATTCTTACGATTTGCATTATTAATTTGTTACAGGACATGCATATTTCCGGACATTTTAATAAATTTCCGCACAATATCGTTGTATATTTTGCAGAATGCTATTAACCTCGGGTCTTGACTTATTCTAGTCTTTATATAATTTTCCCATTTGTCTTACATGAGATTTTAATCCTTTTAATCACACATGGGTTATTTATTTTCTAATGGACGTTCTGGGTAACATTTTAATAAAGATGCTTACAAATGTTGATACAAAGGTACTGTGGAATATGTAGAATTTCACAAAATGTTCAAATGTGTGTGAAATCTTATGGGATGTAACTGCTAAGGTCATCAGTCCCTAAGCTTACACACTACTTAACCTAAATTATCCTAAGGACAAACACATACACCCATGCCCGAGGGAGGACTCGAACCTCCGCCGTGACCAGCCGCACAGACCATGACTGCAGCGCCCTAGACCGCTCGGCTAATCCTGCGTGGCTAGAATTTCACATTAGCATCTCTATGTATACAGGGCGTTTCAGAAGTGATGGTCAATAATTCACACATGGGAAGTACAGGTGAAAAGTAGCTAAGAAGCTCCAATAAACATGGGTCCACAAATGAACCGTTGTCGGGACACAACACATTTTCTGTTGCGGTTTATCAGTGTCTAGGAACACATGGCATCTCTAGACGTTAAAGTAGGTGTTAGAAATGTTGTCCACGCGTCTGAATGCCAAACTGAACTCGTCTCTGAAATGAGTTATGAACCATCACACGCACTCCTGGGGAATTCTATAAATGCTGGAAGGCTGCTTCAATCCGGAAGCGTGACCTTAACAGCGTAGACCAGGCTTTTGGCAGGGACCCACACACAGAAATCATGTGGTTTAAATCCAGAGATCTTGGAGTTCACTGCACATGCCCTCCACTACCTGTCCAATGTTGATCGTGCGTCCCAGTTAGAGAGGCCGCCGTACTCGTAAATGAAAATGTGCTGGAGCACCATCATGCATGAACCACATGTTCAACCGTTGGTTCAGTGGGACATCGTCAAGTACATCTGGAAGTGCAGTTCAGAGAAACCGCATGTACTGCTGTCCTGTTAGTCTTTATAGTAGGAAGGGTGGTCCAGTTATGCAGTCTCCAAGCAGTCCTGCCCAGACTTTCAACGAATAACGTTGCTGATGTCGTGATACTTGTGTTGTATTGGGATTGACATAGACCAAAATGTGACAGTTATAGTGGTTAAAAATACTATCACGTGTAAATACAGCCTAATATGTGAACAGAACATTGCTTACAAACAGGGTATTCAGGGTACACTGTTGTTGCACCCACTGGGAGAAATTCTCTTTATAGAGAGAAGTTTGCATTACTGAGGGCTTGCACTCGCTGGAGATGATATGGATAGAGTACCTGCCGATGTAAGATCCGCTACACACTGCTGTGACTCAGGGCACGCTCTTGGGTAGCAATCCTTCTTGTTGAAGTACTTGGCATTCGTGTAGAACACGTAACACCCTTTCCTCAACATCGGGTGTTATGGATCTGGGTCGGCCTCCTAGTACACGGTGTGTGAAACTCCCGGTTTCTCGAAGGCGCTGACGTAAACGGCTAAATGAACGCCTGTCGGGCTGCCTGCGGACAGGAAAAACTTTCTCACACAGTCGTCGAGCCACAAGGACACTGCCATTCGCTTTGCCATACATGAAATGCATGTCAGCATGCTCTTCATTGGTGTAACCTCTGTCCTTGGTTCCTTCACGTTCGTAACATATTGTGAGGCCGGTACAGCACAGTGTACGGAGGGGGAAAGGAAAGTAGTTGCGCATGCGTAAACAAACAGATAGTCGACCCCAAAACCCTCAGATACCAACTTAAATACTGCGGTACTCAGGAGCGTTTACAGTCGGTTCCAAACTCGAATTAATGCAATACCTCAGCAAAGGCTGGTCTGCGGACCCATGTTTATTGGAGCTTCTTCGCTACTTTCGGCCTGTGCTTTCCATGCGTGAATTATTGACCATACTTCTGAAACACCCTGTATATGCCTCATCCAAGAGCGTAATCTCCTTTATTCTCCAAAAATTATATCCTGATCTCATTAATAAGTCCACAGTGCTGTAAGAACATGCTGCGGAGCAGTGAGGTACTAAATTATTTATTTCGACTAACTGTGCATCAAGATCAGATAGTTCCATTAACAACTGGGTTCACATTAATTGTTACAACCTGAGTAGTCTTTATAAAAATATTATCATTTAGGGCCCTTCTATCTTGCTGCTCACGAGTTGCTGCATACACGTGAAAACCGATTGAAACAACCAATAATGATTCCAGTTCTTTTTTCCTGCCCGACTCTTTTACGAAATCAATACCGAAATCTCCACAAACTACTTGCTGACTGTTTTTTCTTGTCTGACAGCTTGACAATGAATATGGATATATCAAAAACAACTGAAAGCTTCTAGATGATATCTGCAGACTGTTACTATTACCAGAGAAATACTCTTGATTACTAACTCAAAAGTTTATGCTTCTAGGTTCTGATCTACGCAAAAACTACTTATTTCAATATCCTTGACTATGTGTGAAACTTTTACGTATGCTGCAACTTCTCCAGTTTCTTTGTTAACTCTACAGGAAAATGATGGTAGTTTCTAATCCCAGACATTTAACTTCTTTGCCCTGTGGTTACATGGCGTTCAGAGAGGCAGAGGACACCTAAGACTTCAGAAATTTCCAGACGTCCTAGATCGTTTTTCATCCCGCTACTGGTCCGACGAAACAAACTAATTTTAATTTTACTTTTCACGAAACTGTTAAGTATACCATCGCCATGTTCTCTTCTAATTTCTTGAAAGGGAGAGAGAGAGAGAGAGAGAGAGAGAGAGAGAGAGAGAGAGAGAGAGAGAGAGAGAGATACATAGATAGATAGAGAGAGAGAGAGAGAGAGAGGCTCGTAAAGACTGCCTTCTGGGCTTACGACTGTCTCCGAAGGAAAATACAGTATAACGTTACCAATTCCTATACACGTGCTTCTTCGCATATACTCGTACACTGACAAATAAGTGCCACGTGGCTCCCAGCTGACTGCCGACCAACTTGCACAAGTTTCGCTTCTTATCCGTTCGATCATCTTCAGATTTGGGCTCACAAGGTAGGCTGATGCTCTCCTTCCCAGAAATATCCTATGTGATCCCTGGTAATGGAATTCAAGACATCAATGACTATAGGCTTTACTCATAGAATGGAAAGAACATTAGTTTTTGACGTCCCGTCGGCGACGAGGGCGTTTCCTAGTCGATTAGCAAATACACAGATTCTTTTACCAAGCTTTTATGCTCCATGATCTGTCACGTAATCACCAATATTTCATTAAAGGTGAATTTAAAATGCTATACGGCTTCACTGGTTGTGACGGTTGACGGTCTACCTAAACGTGACTGGTCCTGAATCAACCACTCACTGTCCAGAAACTTATGAAGCTATGTAAAGACACTACCACGATTCACTGTGTTTCCCCCACAGACTAGTAACACCTTTCTGTAGATTTACGTTGCTGAGTTATCCCCCGATTCATAGAGGTCCAAATGGCTCTAAGCACTATGGGTCTTAACAGCTGAGGTCATCCGTCCCCTGAACTTGCAAGGGAACCTCCCCATCGCACCCCCCTCAGATTTAGTTATAAGTTGGCACAGTGGATAGGCCTTGAAAAACTGAACACAGATCAATCAAGAAAACAGGAAGAAGTTGTGCGGAACTATGAAAAAAATAAGCAAAATATACAAACTGAGTAGTCTATGTGCAAGATAGGCAGCATCAAGGGCAGTCTGAGAACAGAAGCGCCGTGGTCCCGTGGCTAGCGTGAGCACCTGGGAAACGAGAGGTCCTTGGTTCAAGTCCTCCCTCGAGTGAAAAGCTTAATTTCTTTATTTTCGCAGTTATAATCTGTCCGTTCATTGACGTCTCTGTTCACTGTAATAAGTTTAGTGTCTGTGTTTTGCGACCGCACCGCAAAACCGTGCGATTAGTAGACGAAAGGACGTGCCTCTCCAATGGGAACCGAAAACATTTGATCGCAAGGTCATAGGTCAACCGATTCCTCCACAGGAAAACACGTCTGATATATTCTATACGACACTGGTGGCGGCATGTGCGTCACATGACAGGAATATGTTGTCGACCCACCTAACTTGTACACTTCACGAATGGGTAAAAAGATTCTTCTACCTTGCCCGATTTAGGTTTTCTTGTGGATGTGATAATCACTCCCAAAAAAGTGATGAAAACATAAGAGTTTGTCACATAAACTGCAACAAATGAATGCAATAGTTTCACAGTCGCACAGTTTTCCCTGAGCTCTGTCAAAACAGATGTTTTTAACGTTTTCAAATTTTTCCGCGTGTAGACCGTCAAATACTGCATATGTCCAAGCAAATCTGAACGTGTCCTGGAATTGTGGAGAGCGAAGTTGATTGTGTGTGTGTGCCTGAACTTTCATAATTGTCTTAAAATAAAAAATTAAAATTTTCACGCGAGGGAAGACTTGAACCAAGGACTTCTCATTTAATTGCTGCTCACGCTAACCACAAGACCACGGCGGTAATGACCTTGTACACTCCTTAATGTTGCGTATCTTGAGCATGGACTACTCAGTTTGTATATTTTGTTTATTTTTTTCATAGTTCCACACTTCTTCTTCCTGTTTTCTCGATTGATCTGTGTTCAGTTTTTCAAGGCCTATCCACTGTGCCAACTTATAACTAAATCTGAGGGGTGGTGCGATGAGGAGGTTCCCTTGTTAGAACTACTTAAACCTAACTTACCTAAGGATATCACACACATCGATGCCCGAGGCAGGATTCGAACCTGCGACCGTAGCAGCAGCGCGGTTCCGGACTGAACCGCCTAGAACCGCTCGGTGACAGCGGCCGGCGATTCATAGAGGAGTCCGACCATTTATCAGTGGTGTAGTGTAGCGACACGTTGATCATCCATGGTAGCTTACCTGGAACAACAGAAAATTAAAATTAGGTACAGTTTTGGTGGTGAAGAACCATTTTTTCTAACTACATAAATGCCTTTCCCTATTGTTAGTCTTACCAGCGTACAAGGGGCTACGTGTCGCGTTTTAATACGTATTTTTATTTAGCAACTGTTTTACAGAAAACTATAATTATTGTGGCCCGGTAAAAAGCCACAATTGTTAGGTATGACCAGCGCATGAACTACAATGATGACGTCATAACCGCTTACCGCGAGCAGCTCTAGGACAATTACATCAAATGCTATATCTACGACCAATTGTATAAAATAAATTAGCCTCGTCAACGGTCGTGCTGAAGCTGAACACACGTCTGGTGCTTCTGTACAAACGAGAGAGAGAGAAGTCTGATTCAGTTGCTACAGCATTTTGAAAGGCATGCCGAAAATTAAGCGGACACTGCTCGTGGGAAGTACTCCGTATAAGCAGACCCTGGGGCTGGTGTCTCATGAAGGCGCCCAATTAAAAGTTTCATTGCAACTTTTACAGTACCCCCCACTCAAATAATTTCGAGTACAGACCCGTTACGCTTGAGTTTTTCCCCGGAAAGGACTCTGTCAGCCGTATTTCTGAATTCGTCGTGAGTTCTTATGCTGCTTAAACGTAAGTAAATGATGAAACTAACTAGTACGTCCTAGATAATTCATGAAAAGCTCAACAGGAGACTATAAAAATATTATCCTCGGCAGGCACTTCTCGAAAATAATTCTGGAACTGACTACTACGTTTAGCTGCATTCACCAGAAGTTATCTATAATTGTCTTCCCAGAAAACTGACAGCTTCATACAGGCATGCAGAGCTTGGAAAAAGAAAAGTGAATGGTTTAGGTGTCATCTTATACAGGGTGTTACAAAAAGGTAAGGGCAAACTTTCAGGAAACATTCCTCACACACAAATAAAGAGAAGATATTATGTGGACATGTGTCCGGAAACGCTTAATTTCCATGTTAGAGCTCATTTTAGTTTCGTCAGTATGTACTGTACGTCCTCGATTCACCGCCAGTTGGCCCGATTGAAGGAAGGTAATGTTAACTTCGGTGTTTGTGTTGCCATGCGACTCATTGCTCTACAGCACTAGCATCAAGCACATCAGTACGTAGCCTCAACAGGTTAGTGTTCATCACGAACGTGGTTTTGCAGTCAGTGCAATGTTTACAAATGCGGAGTTCGCAGATGCCCATTTGATGTATGGATTAGCACGGGGCAATAGCCGTGGCGCGGTACGTTTGTATCGAGACAGTTTCCAGAACGAAGGTGTCCCGACAGGAAGACGTTCGAAGCAATTGATCGGCGTCTTAGGGAGCACGGAACATTCCAGCCAATGACTCGCGACTGGGGAAGACCTAGAACGATGAGGACACCTGCAATGGACGAGGCAATTCTTCGTGCAGTTGACGATAACCCTAATGTCAGCGTCAGAGAAGTTGCTGCTGTACAAGGTAACGTTGACCACGTCACTGTATGGAGAGTGCTACGGGAGAACCAGTTGTTTCCGTACCATGTACAGCGTGTGCAGGCACTATCAGCAGCTGATTGGCCTCCACGGGTACACTTCTGCGAATGGTTCATCCAACAATGTGTCAATCCTCATTTCAGTGCAAACGTTCTCTTTACGGATGAGGCTTCATTCCAACGTGATCAAATTGTAAATTTTCACAATCAACATGTGTGGGCTGACGAGAATCCGCACGCAATTGTGCAATCACGTCATCGACACAGATTTTCTCTGAACGTTTGAGCAGGCATTGTTGGTGATGTCTTGATTGGGCCCCATCTTCTTCCACCTACGCTCAATGAAGCACGTTATCATGATTTCATATGGGATACTCTACCTGTGCTGCTAGAACATGTGCCTTTACATGTACGACACAACATGTGGTTCATGCACGATGGAGCTCCTGCACATTTCAGTCGAAGTGTTCGTACGCTTCTCAACAACAGATTCGGTGACCGATGGATTGGTAGAGGCGGACCAATTCCATGGCCTCCACGCTCTCCTGACCTCAACCCTCTTGACTTTTATTTATGGCGGCATTTGAAAGCTCTTGTCTACGCAACCCCGGTACCAAATGTAGAGACTCTTCGTGCTCGTATTGTGGACGGCTGTTGATACAATACACCATTCTCCAGGGCTGCATCAGCGCATCAATGATTCCATGCGACGGAGGGTGGATGCATGTATCCTCGCTAACGGAGGACATTTTGAACATTTCCTGTAACAAAGTGTTTGAAGTCACGCTGGTACGTTCTGTTGCTGTGTGTTTCCATTCCATGATTAATGTGATTTGAAGAGAAGTAATAAAATGAGCTCTAACATGGAAAGTAAGCGTATCTGGACACATGTCCACATAACATATTTTCTTTCTTTGTGTGTGAGGAATGTTTCCTGAAAGTTTGGCCGTACCTTTCTGTAACACCCTGTATTTCGGATTCTACCCGGAACTAATAGTGTGATACAGCCTCTCGATAACGAAAGTTTTTTGACAGTGTAAAGTATTTTTCCGGATATTGTCGACAGTATACTTTCCGATACCTCTTTGTCATTTCAGGTTTATCAGCGGAACAGTGTTGTTAAACTTCAGATACCTGTGCACTGTCTGTTTGCACAATCGCATTTTATGAGTTTGGTTAAGTATGCCTGCTACTAGACACAGTTTGCTAAATAAGGGCCTCGGCCATTTCTTCCTTCATCCCTATTCTGCCTAAATAAAACAGGTGATTTTTGCGAAGTCCCTGAATGCCTGAACTTTTCTTTTGTCAAGTGTGCCTGGTGTAAGGAAAATGTTTGCTTTCGGCAGCCAGCAGACACTTCGGATTTTTCTGACGAGTACAGGGAACAAACAAGGAACTGTGTCATTGTTACTAAAATATGCATTATTGTAAAATTATCATAAGAACTGCGCTACAGGAATTATTATAAAATATTTCATATCGACAATTTACAAAGTCTCGATTGATGGAAGTCGGCTGTAATGTATCGTCATACACTGCTTTCTTTCCTCTACTAGTCTTTTGTGTAACAATTACATCTGCAACAGTTAAGCTGTCGCTATGAACTGCAAGCTGTTAAAAAAATTAATGATCTGAGGCGTTCTCGATGTGGATTAAGCGCTTAAAATTCGCGCGTGAGGACTTTCGACTTCCCGGTACACGGCGCTACCGCCTCTTGTCACTGCTTCGTCTGTCCGCAGCTCGTGGTCGTGCGGTAGCGTTCTCGCTTCCCGCGCCCGGGAACAGGCAACCTCAAGGAGGGGGCGCTGAAGATATCTTGAGCTACCTTTACTTTCACCATAACAAAAAATTATAAAGTAACATTCAAAGTATAATTCTCGAATAATCACTTTATTCGCACTCAAAAATGCAACACTAGTACAAAAAAATGGTTCAAATTGGTCTGAGCAAAGCAGATGTACCGTACCACGTTTAGGCAGTAGAGTGTGAAATAACGGCCAGACCGATCACAAAGAAATGTTGCTTCAATAACCACCCACTTCAAGAGACGTTGTTCACCACCAGACAAAGAGAATTTACAAACACTGCTAGACAGTACATGCGCCGAACAGCAACTACGCGACTGCACAAAGAATATTACCGGTCGATTATCCAGCGACATTTGCGCCGCATACAGGCGAGAGAAGTACAACGCCAGCTGCAACGCACTGCCGAATGCCTGCATGACCGAGTTAAATACTTAGCAGAATTGTTCTACTGCTGGCTGCCGCTTCTCCTCCCTACAGAATTAAAACATCTCATCTGCCTGAACATTGTTATTGTCAGCACATGATCTCGCAGCTTTCAGTCTTCTTGCGACAATGTGAAATTTCTTATTCTGCTAGGAGTGTTACTTCATTTCGCCGAGTCAGTTCATATGTTGTTTGTTGTGGATAACTAAATTCGACCTACCTTCCCGTACATTGTTGCAATATTAATCACTGGGAGCTGTACTTGGAAGACGTATGCTTCTAATGAATACAATTTCTGTGTTTCTTAAGAAGCTGTGCGTCTGTGTTCACCATTTTTTATTTGCTCCACGTTACTACGCTAAACGTCAGGCGTAATCACGATCGAAAGAATTAAAGGAATTTGACGCCTGTACAGCAAGACACTGTTTTGATGCAGTTGATGCTATCGGGTCCAGAAATGCCATTTTCAGTACAGTAATCGTTACAAGAATCTGTCAAATTTCTATTGACAGCTGACAGTCTGCGAGTGACTGAGGCTCAAAACCGAATATCTCGCTCGTCGGAAGCAGTCACCTTCATCATTCGACTAGCTGAGCACTCCTCCAGACCTGACTCAACCTTTCATATGAAGCGTCCCCTTTGAAAAATTATGAATGACAGTGCTGGAAAAACTCTTACGTTATTTGATACAGAAGCAGCTGTGTAATACACAACGTACTCAGACAGTTCTCTCTTTACTTATTCTGATTATCACTAAACTGACAGACATTATTTTTAGCGCAACGCAATCTGTCTTTCAATAACCCCTACAAAAGAATGACCCTGACTAACAACATCCTATGGCTTTCATGAATCACTTACCTCACCAAAACCTTCGTTACTCGAACTAGTGCAATACAGCGAGCGCCAATACTGCCAGCTAAATAAAAGATTCTAACTACTGAACGCACTAACTACTGATAGGCATAGCAAATGAAAGATTTTGATAGAGAACAAACAATGTGTTTACCTTAATAGTGTTCAAAAGTCATTTATATATATATATATATATATATATATATATGAAATTTGTAAGACTGGATGTGTGTCCGTCATAAAAATGAAATTTGCTAATTGGATCTCACAAAATTATATATATATATATCCAGTCTTACAAATTTCAAAACTCCGTCATCTCTCTCCCCACATCCACCACTGCAGGCAGCTCACCTCCAACTGCGCAACGCTAACGCGCTGTTCACATCCAACTACCCAACACTACAGTGGCAGACAACAATGCAAACCAGCCACAGACTGCACACAGCACAGCCAGTGATTTTCATACAGAGCGCTACTTGGCGTTACCAATGTACGAACCTAAACAGCCTACTTACACATTGCCACTGATGTTTCCACCTGATATTTCCGAACACTGCTTCCAGAGGTTCTCCCAGAGGGAAAAGCTTTATGCGACTGCCAGAGATAATCAGGAAATTCAGATTCGACTCCTGGTCCGGCACGTAACTTCAATTGTAACTACAGATTCACTAGGTCATAGGCTTAGCGCGTGTCGGCGTTTTACGATGATATTATTTACTGTCACTCCTTGTGCACAGATTTCATCGTCATCGGTCTGCTCATTTCATTACAGCACATTTAACTCATTTCGCACGTAATCTAAAAAGAACGGCATCACGAAATTACCAAAATCTGCTGTAATGTGTATTTATAAATATAGTCTACCAGTTTCTATCAAGCGAACATCTTGAAGCTATCTACGTATTAACAACAATGTATAAGAAATAGAACATGTGAAAATAATAAAGTGAATCATTGTGTACAGCAGTCACCAGGGAGGCCATTACATCAGGTTAAAGGAACGTTCAGTGACGCCAAGTACATAACTGTTTCCAGATGCAGCAGTTAAATTACAATATGCATAATTTCACCTTATGAATGAAATGTCATGTGGCTAGGGCCTCCCGTCTGGGAGACCTGTCGCGTGGTGTAAGTCTTCGTAATTGACGCCACTTCGGCAACTTGCGTGTCGATGGGAATGATATGATGATTACACAACACCCAGCACCTGAGCGAAGAAAATCCCCAACCGGAATCGAACCCAGGACCCCTTGCAGGGCATTCTGCCGCGCTGACCACTCAGATATCGAGTTAGATTTGTTGCCTTATTAATCACTAAGTGCACAAATTGACTGACCATTGCACTGTTCAGTAGACTGTCTCACCAAAGTTGTATCATAAACCAGAGGCCGAATTGAGTGAGGTTTGTTTTCATGCGAGTGGAGCGATATCGCTTACAAATTTGGATCATCGATCGCAACTTCATCAAAGATTCACAGCTTACAGTATCAAAGTCCTTGGTTGTCGACAATAGATAAAACTAGTAAAACAGAGTAATCTATATGAACCGCCAAGTCCTAAACGTACATTCTAAAGCGCAAACTAGTGTCACTCACGTATCACGTATCTGAGAGTATTCACCTGGGGCCTAATAGAACATCGAGGTGCATAAGCGATATATTGGCACCTACTAAACAGTCCAGATTATACGAAATTGCAAGATACAACTTCGTTAATTTTGTATACAAGGTAAAAAATTTTATCAGCTTTTGTGGTTCAGGGGCGTCGCGTCGGATAATTTTGTGAACGCTACTCGTCATCTTCAGGTGCTTACTGACATGCTGCTGTAGTTGCTCTTCAGTGTATTCGCTGGCTCACCAGAAAAGCGCAGGCGCCATGGGATGCGGCTATAACGTCATCGCAGACGAATCGTAGAGAACTTCGACATCCATAGCCCCCTGTCGGCGGAACGGATGACGGTCTAAGCATGCGGTACGAAGGAAAAGCGGGATCACAAATCGCGGCCCAGGGCGTACGTGGGCGGTGTGCTGGTGCCCAGTTTTAAGTGTCCTGACTTCGATTCTCCATCTGTGTTAATTCTCTGGATTCGTTCGCCTGCAGTCGACAATGCCTCGCTAAGTTGCAACGTTGAAATCCCGTGAGTCTGTTGATCAGGTCGTAAGACATATGTATTTGGTCTGTTTCTTTAATGATGGCGTTCCAGTACGTGGAGGCAGGCGAAAGTATCATTAGGGCCAGAGTTGGACTAAAGCGTTATTGACTTGCTGAATTAGTGAAGCTCTTTCTCTTGAATAAATGCCGGCCGGTGTGGCCGAGCGGTTGTAGGCGCTTCAGTTTGGGACCGCGCGGCCACTACGGTCGCAGGTTCGAATCCTGCCTCGGGCATGGATGTGTGTGATGCCCTTAGGTTAGTTAGGTTTAAGTAGTTCTAAGTTCTAGAGGACTGAAGACCTCAGATGTTAAGTCTCATAGTGCTCAGAGCCATTTGATCCATTTCTTGAATAAATCATCCAATTTTTCCGAAATTGTTATGATTTGTTTGTCAGTACACGTACGTCATACCTACTGATTTCCGGTCAATTAGGATAATTCTTTCGTGGTACGCAATTTTCTTGTCTCAGAGTGCATTAACTACTAGCGTCAGTTTATATCTTTACATTTAGTTACCTGTTCAAGCAGTAGATTATTATTTGATTAGGATTCGGATGAACGAGTTAGTGCAGAAGCCATCCATATCGCAAGAAAATGGGCACGGTGTGTCGAGAAGAGCGTTCAGTAATTCCCAACGTGATAACTGCTTATGTTTAAAGCGAGCGCAATGATCTAGATGTACGACATTGGACTCGTTTTCGATGGGTGGTGGTTCAAAACCCAGTTGGCGATAAAGATTTAGGTTTTCCGTGGTTTCCCTAAGTTGCCCCACTGCAGACCGCTAACGAGGATCCGTGCAACGGAATAGGTTCTTAGATATGCGATTAGTTCGAAGACTTGCTAACTAACAGAATCTACTACGGTGTCCTCGACGGCGAAAATTCAACAGGAACAAGGGTATCGCCAGGAGTGCCCCAGGAAAGTATCATAGATCGCTCTTGTTCTCTATATACGTAAACGTCATGTTGGTTAGGAGGAGCAGCAGTCCTACACTATTTGCTGATGATCCTGTAATGAAAGGGTAAGTTTTAGCGTTAAAGGACTGTATGAGGTACTTGATGACTCAGACTGAATTTGTTTGTTGAGATGAAAGGCCCCTTGCTCTAAATGTGATAGAAGTTATTGCAGATGACAATAAAAAACAATAATGTAATGTTAGAATACAACATTAGTCGTGTGCTGCTTGACACAGTCACTTCAACGAAATGTCTCGTCGTAACGTTGCAAATCGACAAAAATGGAACGAATAAGTTAGGTCGGTTGTAACGAAGGGGAATGAACGACTTCGGTTTATTAGGAGAGTTCTAGGAAAGTAAAGCCCATCTTAAAAGGAGACTTCGTTCAGAATATTTGTGCTACTTATTCTTGAGCACTACCCGAGCGTTTGGGACGTCCATCAAGTCGCACTGTCGAAGACAACGAAGCGATTCAGAGGTGTGCTGCTGTATTTGATACTGATAGGTTCTATCAACAAGCGACTGTTACGACAATGCACTGTGTATACAAAAGTGATTCCCTGGAGGAAAGAAGACATGTTTTCTTGTGAAACACAATGAAGAAATGTGATTCTTCCTTTTCTTCTGGCATATTAGTTGATGGGACACTCCTTGGGTGTATTGCCGGCTTTTATTGTGAAACGATGATAGGCGTCCAAAAAGGGGGGAGGAGGGGGGGGGGGGAAATTGGCGATTAGCCCCCTCCTCTAATCTGGGTACGGTGTTTTATTTGTTACGGAATTTTCATGAATTTCTAGCAACAATTATTTGCTACTTTGCTGTAGTGCAGATTACAGAACCGTTCTCTTATCTCCATGAACCCAGAACTTCTCGAACTCCGTTGCGTGCAGACCAGAAGCCATTTTGAGAGTGATTTTGGGAGATTTCTCATGGTCATCAAAAAATATGGCTTTAAAAACACATTTCGTTTAACTCCAGTTATACCAACATTCCAAAAAAGAAATCGTGGAAGTAATGGAATAAATCCATTAACGTCATCAAATAGCAAGTTTTGTAAGCATGCAAAATGTTATGGATGTCATCAAAGTTTATCCCTGTTTTTCCACTCCGAGGAGTATTGGTTGGTTGGTTTTTTGGGGAAGGAGACCAGACAGCGTGGTCATCAGTCTCATCGGATTAGGGAAGGAAGTCGGCCGTGCCCTTTCAGAGGAACCATCCCGGCATTTGCCAGGAATGATTTAGGGAAATCACGAAAAACCTAAATCAGGATGGCCGGACGCGGGATTGAACCATCGTACTCCCGAATGCGAGTCCAGGGTCTAACCACTGGGCCACCTCACTCGGTTCCGAGGAGTATTAACTCGTCATTTGTTTGCAGAATGAAATTTTCACTCTGCAGCGGAATGTGCGCTCATGTGAAACTTTCAAGTTTCGTCATTTTTTGTTGTTTGTTTTTCTTCATATGCAGTGGGAAGAGCTCAACCGTTCTGATTCTTTTTCTACAGCAAACTTTTAATTTTGAGTGACAATTTTATTAAAGCGTTCGTGAATATTTTGTAACTTCATTTCAGAACTCGTTGAATACGGTGGAGGTTGTCGTATGAGAATGTAATTTGTTCTTGGATCAAAAAGGTCTGTATTCGCATTAGTAAGATAAAAGGATGAATTTTGTATATGCTACTGAAATACGCTTACGGTATATGTATCAAAGTAATCTACCTTAAAATACTAAGTGAATAACTGTCGGTCGACTGAAATAGTAAAACTATTGTGTAGTTGATAAATTTAGTTATTGGAGCACGGCACCTATTTAAACACACCGATTCAGTTATATCAATTGTGACCGTTTTAGAATTTTACCCCCAATTGGAAAAAATTCGGCAGACGCATGTGGAAAAGGGTACAATATTTCGGCGATCAGACATGTTGCCATTGTTTAGAGAACCGGATTTACGACGGACTACAGAGCGTTGCTACAGCGACCGACATAAATCTCCGCTAGGGATAACGAAGACAAAGTAAGAGATATCACGGCTCGCACAGAAGCATGTACACAACCGGTTTTTCTTCGCTCCATTTGCGAGAGGAACAGGAAAGGGAACGACCAGCAGTACTACACGGAACATTCCGGCAAGCTCTGTATGGCGGCTTGTCGAGAATGTCTGTAGATGTAGATGTAGATGTAGAAGATACTGTTGCTCGATGTCAGTACCGAACTAGATGTTGCAGTCTTAGCGTGACGGAGAGATTTATGATGGAACACTCTTCTGACGTGCATACGGTTTATTCCCTCCGTGGTAGAGTTTTCTTGTGTGACAGAATATCGTCAGACCTGAATCACTAATAACTACGAGGATAATAATGCGTAAACAATGGTTGAGCCAACAACGGATATATCATATCTGTTGGTGTTTTTCGCGCAGGATTTGTTTTACCTGTGACGTCACCGCTCAGTGTAGACACAAGCGCATGATCGTTACGAATTTGCTTTGTGTAAAAGTATAAACTGGCGGAGCGTGGAAACTCATTTTATTGGGGTATTGATTCGAGTGTCATTACGAAGAGTTTGCGGAGCACTACCAGAACCCAAAGTGAGAAAATAAAAACATCTGTTGTAATATAACTGAAAATGGCTATTAGATTGAAAATTACAAGATCATAAAAGATCCCGTTTCATATGACTCATAAATATGTCCCGAATCATCGAAAACGTAAGTCAGAGGACTACTCGCGTCGACTTGAATCCAAAAAACGCAAAAGGTCCATTGCCGAGCGATAGCGAGGGCTACGGCGGCGTCGAAAAGGAAATGAGTAAACGGCGCAAAGCTGTTACGTATCTGGCCCATCGCGCATAGAGCGGTCAGTAACAGTTCAAACATCCACGAATCATTTGCAGGGATCGTTGGAAGGCAAAAAATGGCTCTGAGCACTATGGGACTTAACATCTGAGGTCATCAGCCCCCTAGAACTTAGAACTACTTAAACCTAACTAACCTAAGGACACCACACACATCCATGCCCGATGCAGGATTCGAGCCTGCGACCAAAGCGGGCGCGGTTCCAGACTGAAGCGCCTAGAACCGCTCGGCCACCACGGCCAGCCGTTGGAAGGCAACACTCTGTGTAACGATTGTGTTAAAGAAATCAATAATTAAATTACATATTAATACGAAACACTTGGTACGATTTTATGCCGTCATTTTCACGGACCCAAACTGCATATGCAGAAATTCTTCCTTTTTTCCCAATGAATCTTTACTGCATATGTGTCGGACAGTTTTAGCCCGACCAGGCGAGTTACGAACGGCCTTGGGAAAAATTCTGATAAAATTGTTGCTCAGCGTAATACTTCAGACTGAGCAGAGCGTAAATTGAAACTGAACGATGTCTTTTTCATTGTAGGAACTAATTTGTTACAGTGAGGTATTGGCACTGTGTTCCTTCCTTTTTTTCTCTATGAAAATATCTTAAGTTTTTCGTTAACTGATCTTTGACACGCCCATTAAAAGCTATATTTGGGTGGAAAGAGATCGGCTCAGTAATTGAAATTGCACTATTTGCACACCATACTCCTATTTTCGTAACAAACAGACTCCCTTGACCAACTTTGTTTCCATAATGAGCCATTGTGTTCAGCGACTGCAGACTATAAGTAAGGAGAGCCCCACAGCTATCAGTAGCAGTCCCATTAGTTTTTATTGTGCTTGAAAAGTCCGACGAACGTTCCGCACCATACTCGATGATCGGACCCTCTCTTTCCTTTATTGGTTGCCGCGCAAAGCCGGATACAGCTCTTCTGTCGTATGTGAAACTCCCGGTACGAACTTCGATGCGTAACTGTAACACAAGGGACACTTTATGTCAGTCTCTGTCCCTTCGATGCGAGAAAACTGTAATTACTATCAGTACTGCAACATGGGGTAACTGAAGATAGTAACTACATAGCGAATAGGGGGCATTCCGAATAATTGTACCATAAATTTAGGAATACACTCGAGTTTATAGTGACAAAGCAACCAGTAGCACTAAATAGTAAAAATGATTCTAATTCAATTAAAGAGTTAATTACCCGTTTGCACACAGCACGTAATACTGATTATTCTTTATTCAATACGCAATGTTTTGTGATTTTGTTAAAAAATTTGATATATGCAGAGTGTAATGGTACCTTAATATGTACACACATCCGTCTATTAGTTGTTATTTCTCTGCGTCTAACAGTCTTTCCACAAACACGTCACTTAATTTACTACCAGATGTTTTCTGCACGGTTGTAGCTGCACCTACCTGATTGGTAGGTTTGGGAGAGGGGACCAAACAGCGAGGTCATTGGTCCCATCGTATTAGGGAAGGGTGGTGAAAGATGTCTGCCGTGCCCTTTCAAACGAACCATCCCGGCATTTACGTGAAGCAATTTAGGGAAATCACGGAAAACCTAAATCAGCATGGCCGGACTCGGGTTTGAACAGTCTTCCTCCCGAATGTGAGTCCAGTGTGCTAACCACTGCGCCACCTCGTTCGGTGTCGGTATAGACTAACCATTTTGCGTCCACGTGTACACATTTCATCATCTGACGCGCTGCCCACGGAAAATACGTATTAGTGTCTTTCTCTTGTTACATGTACATAGAGGTACTAACCAACTTAAAACTTTGTATAGAATAAAAATCAGCTAGAGTTGCTAGAAATTTTCTAATTTTATTTCTCGGCTGGTTTCGCAGCTTAAAGCTTCAGGTCCATCAAATAATTATGAAAACACAAATTTGAAATGGTCAGGTCAGTTAGTCATCGGGGACCACACCTATGTCAAACAAACGCATTCGAGCGTAGAACCAGCAGCCACAGCGCCCGTCTGGATGGCTCTACACAGAAGTGACTAGTGTTACTTTTTGTTTTCATAATGAAGATGAAGCTTTAAGCTTCGAAATCGGTCTTGGAACAAATTCAGAAGATTTCCAGCAACTG
Organism: Schistocerca serialis cubense; assembly: GCF_023864345.2. Lineage (NCBI taxonomy): Eukaryota > Metazoa > Arthropoda > Insecta > Orthoptera > Acrididae > Schistocerca > Schistocerca serialis. Next base: position 792,056,973 of record NC_064639.1, on the reverse strand, counting down.
AAACGGGTTTTTATTCCATAAATTTGTTTCTCAGTTTCGGATGTTTACCTGTTCAAACATTTTGCAGCCTCAAAACGTGTTACTCCTAATAGCTACCAAATTATTGGCCTTCAAATAACGTAACTACTGATGTAATGTTGTTGCGTACACTGTATGCAGTCACCAGTAGAAATATCTGCACTTATACGCGTTACATCCTGTACGCAATGACGAGCCAAAATGTAATGATCACTGTCCACCGCGACAATGAACGCAGCTTCGTTGCCTTGTAGACACATTACGTGTTAAGGAAGAGAGACGGATGGGAAATCATTGTAGAAACAACACGGTCCACAAATGGGGAAAATCACTGACATAAGCGACTTTGATAACGGGCAGATTGTTAGGACATGGGACTGTGAACGAGCGTCTCGGAGGCAGCGAAGCTGTTCGGTTGTTGGCTTGGAACTGTCGCGTCCATCTGAGGAGAACGTCTGAAGGACGGTAAAATCAGGAGTAGACGAGAGAAGGTTGGACGTTATTCGGCTTGGCATTGATTGATACAGTTCTTAGCTGTCCTCCTTAGACTGTCGTGCAAATGACTCCGCCCATAATGCTTCAAACGTTCTCAATTGGGGAGCGGTCCGGCGAACTTCCTGATCAAGGCAGGGTTTCGCAAGCACGAAGACGAGCAGTAGACTCTCTAGTCATGTGAGGGCGGGCATTATCTTCCTGAAATGTAAGCTCAGTCGTGAAGGGAAACAAAACGAGGCGTAGAATTTCGTCGACGTATCGCTATGTTGCAAGGCTGCCGTGGATGACAACAAAAGACGTCTTGCTCTAAAATGAAAGTGCACCCCAGAGTGGTTGTCGGGCTGTACGGCGGACGATAATCACGTTGGTGTCCGACCGTTGTCTGGGGCGTCTCCAGACACGTTTTCGCTGATAATCGGGTCTCAGTTCGAAGCAGGACTCATCACTGAAGGCAATTCCAGAATCTATTATGTACGAATCAACATGGATTCCGGAAACAGCGATCGCGTGAGACCCAACTCGCCTTATTTGTTCATGAGACCCAGAAAATATTAGATACAGGCTCCCAGGTAGATGCTATTTTTCTTGACTTCCGGAAGGCGTTCGATACAGTTCCGCACTGTCGCCTGATAAACAAAGTAAGAGCCTACGGAATATCAGACCAGCAGTGTGGCTGGATTGAAGAGTTTTTAGCAAACAGAACACAGCATGTTGTTATCAATGGAGAGACGTCTACAGACGTTAAAGTAACCTCTGGCGTGCCACAGAGGAGTGTTATGGGACCATTGCTTTTCACAATATATATAAATGACCTAGTAGATAGTGTCGGAAGTTCCATGCGGCTTTTCGCGGATGATGCTGTAGTATACAGAGAAGTTGCAGCATTAGAAAATTGTAGCGAAATGCAGGAAGATCTGCAGCAGATAGGCACTTGGTGCAGGGAGTGGCAACTGACCCTTAACATAGACAAATGTAATGTATTGCGAATACATAGAAAGAAGGATCCTTTATTGTATGATTATATGATAGCGGAACAAACACTGGTAGCAGTTACTTCTGTAAAATATCTGGGAGTATGCGTGCGGAACGATTTGAAGTGGAATGATCATATAAAATTAATTGTTGGTAAGGCGGGTACCAGGTAGAGATTCATTGGGAGAGTGCTTAGAAAATGTAGTCCATCAACAAAGGAGGTGGCTTACAAAACACTCGTTCGACCTATACTTGAGTATTGCTCATCAGTGTGGGATCCGTACCAGATCGGTCTGACGGAGGAGATAGAGAAGATCCAAAGAAGAGCGGCGCGTTTCGTCACAGGGTTATTTGGTAACCGTGATAGTGTTACGGAGATGTTTAATAAACTCAAGTGGCAGACTCTGCAAGAGAGGCGCTCTGCATCGCGGTGTAGCTTGCTCGCCAGGTTTCGAGACCGTTGGGTGGCTTGCGGAGTATAAATGTAGATGTAGATGTACTCAGTGAGATTCCAGGCTAAATTGCCCGACACGACTGTAAGCAGACTCGCTGCTGAGCAGAGGTGAACGGTAGAAGGCGCATGGGGCACCGTGAGCTCAGCCCTCTTTCCGTGAGCCCCCTGTTAACGATAGCTGTGCTCGCTGAAGCACTGTTTGGACGTCGGATTGATGATAATGCTCAATCCGGTGCTCTGAGTGCCTCTCTGACGCTTGCTGGGTCCTCACGTTCCTTCGTCTGTCTACGTCGACCGCTTCGTGTTTGTTCGAGGGAGGTTGACCCTTTCCTGTCAACATCGTCCAATAGTGGCATCGCTCAGCCCTTTCAAATGCGTCGTGCTATTTTTTTATATGTAGAGCGTATAAACAGACATAAGAAAAGCAACCGAAACGAAAGCACGTGTATCACCACACGCTACACTACCACTGCTTGCATTTTTCCATATTTAGAGCAAGCTGGTATTCTTCTCAATTGCTCAGTCGATCTGGTGCCTTTACTTCACAAGGCTGTATTTTGAGTTTGCGCATAGTTGTGTGAGCAGATCCTGTCGACAAAGGAGACGGAAGTGCTAAATGGTGCAACAGGTCTGGACTTCGTTCCAAGGCCGCTCCTAGCTCGTCTACGTGTGCCATTGTCAGATTTAGAGGAACTGACCGCGGCGTTTGCAGCGATCGGAACGTGTCCTCTATGGCATTGGTTCCCGCCCACCGCCGGACAGGTATTTGTGCCGTGTGTGAAATACCCTTTTAACCGTACCACACTATTTGCAATTCGTAATGCGCCATATTAGGGTACAGGAAATACGGTAGAACACTCTAACTGAACAGAAGCATCAGCAGTGGCCGCCAGCTGCAGCTGTGTGGCAAGACAGCCGCTCGCTTACTGCTGTCCACTGCAGCTCGCGGGCGTCCCCGGTGAAGGACAGACGAGGCCAGCCGCTGATAATGGCCAGTTGCATGACTACGCCGCTGGCGCGCCTATCTGCTCATCTGCCACTGCGGCGACCTTGCATAAGCGCAGCAACACACAGCGTAAAAAAAAAAGCTGTTTGTAAACTAAACAACTTGCAGCACGCTTGGTGGGGGAAGCAGTCTGTCCCGCAAGACCACTACGACTGCGTACAAGCACGCTAAGAAATTGTTTCCCATCTAGCAGAGGCAATGTAGCGGGCGGTGACACACCTGGTTTAATTTACGATGTTCTGTTGGTTTCATTAGTTGTAAGCACCTACTTATTTCTATACACGCTGTCTGATCAGAAATATCCGGACGCCCTACGCAGTGCGGAATCGACCACTAGATGTCACGATAGGTGGACCCACCACTATAAAAGGAGGCGACGAGTATTGTGTTGTCAGTAGATAATGAGTAACTGCAAAAAATGGGTTGGTTAGGAAAGCTCAGTGACTTACAGCGTGGACAGGTTACTGGATGTCAGCTGAGTGACAGCTCGACCAGAGACGTTTCAACCCAAATCGACTTTGTTGATGTGATTGTGAAGTGTAAACGTGAAGGAACAACCGCAGCTAAATCAATATCAGGCAGACCTCATCTACTGACGGACAGGGACCGTCGAGATTTATGGAGGTTGATTATAAAAAAAAAACAAAAAAACACCCGCATGAAATTAGCAGAAGGAACCAGTCTTGAGTTCCAGAGTGCTACCGGAAGTTCAGCTATCACAATGACTGTGCGTAGGGAGCTAAAAAGAATGGGGTAGAACGCTCGAACAGCTCTTCGAAGTCAGACACCCCAGTAGTATTAGCTAGGCGACGTTTGAAGTAAAGAGCGATAGCACTACATACTGGAGATCTAGAAACGAGTAGTTTCGAGCGATGAATCATGGCATGCCCTGTGGCAATTTGATGTAAGGGTTTGACTTTAAGGAATGCCTGGAGGACTTTACCTGCCATCATGTGCAATGTCAATAGCGAACTACGGAGAAAGTAGACCTACGGTATGGGGGTGTTTTTCGTGCTTAGGGCGTGCTCAAGAAACTGCTGAATGTGGAAGGATGTGGATACATTTTACAGAGTTGTGTACGGCATATAGTAGAGGAACACGTCGGAGCCGAGTATCAGAATGATAAACCACTCTGTCATAAAAGCACCATCTGTCAGGCAATACTTTCTGTACAATAAAATTCCTGAAACGGACCGGCATCCTCAGAATCTCAACCTGAACCCAGTGGAACGTCTTGGGAATGAGCTACAACGTCGACATCCCTCCAAACCCCAGTGTCCAACATCACTCCGTCCTCCGGCTCTGACTGTTGAGAAAGACTGGTCTACCATTCCTCCACAGGCAATTAGCCACGTCACTAAAAGTGTCCCAGGCAGAGTCCAAGCAGTCACAAAGACGATCACTAACACGTACCATATTAATGTTCCCTAATAGGTGTCCAGGTACTTTCGACCGCATAATGTATTTACTGGTTTGTGCACTCAGTAAACTGCTTATTATTTATTTGGTGGAGAAGCCATACGCATCGCAAGAAAATGGGCACAGAGCGAAGTGCTGGATCCTGCCTACTAGTCGAATATGGGGTGTCTATGAAACCTAGTTTCTCGGGTCGCTAGACAATATTCAAACAAATCGGATTAATGAGTTTTATTACAAAAGGAAATGACTACAATGCTTATCTTTGTATTTACACAGATGTGTCGCAAGCAAAGGGCGACAGGCAAAATAAGCAAGTTTCTACAGCATAGACAATGCTACATAGTAGAAGCGAGATGACTACTCTTGATGCTCTTCTTGAACTGGGCCGCGACCAGTCGGGGGCGGAGCTTATGTTCTCTTCGCATAGAGGCCGCTGCTGTCGCGTTGTCGTCCTGCAGAGGGGTCGGTCAGCGTGCAATTGGCTGCTGTCTCCTTCACAGCCTTCTCGGTTCTCTCGTTCCCGACTGGCGTGTGGGCGCTTGATTTTACGCCTTAACACGAAGAGAAGAGCGTTTAGTCAGCAATGGAGCAATGGTGTGGCACCGGATTCTTATTCAAAGGATAGTGGTTCAAACCCCCTTCTGGAGATGCAGATTTAGGTTTTCCGCGAGTTCTATAAATCGCCCCGCAGCAAACTGTTAAAGATGGTCCTAGTTTACGGAATAGGTTCTCAGATATGTGAGAGGCTCAATGACTCCGTAAATAGCAGAAGTGAGTACCTCTTCTGAGCGGTGAGTGTAAACCGTATTCTTTCCAACGAGAGTGCAAGTGAACAGTAGAACAACAATAGACATTTTTGTTCATTCCTCATTACTAGAAAGGCATTCTGTTAGCAAAAAGGTGAATGGCCTTTCAGATCATGATGCACAAATTTTAACTCTAAAAGATTTTTGTGCTGCAACACGTGTTAAATATAGTCATCAGCTGTTCAGGAAAGATAATCCAGTTGCTGTAGAGACCTTTGTAAACCTTATCAAGGAACAAGAGTGGCAAGATGTTTATAGCGCTGATACAGTAGACGATAAATATAATGCTTTTCTCAAGACTTTTCTCGTGCTCTTCGAAAATTGCTTTCCGTTATAACGTTCAAAACAGGATACTAGCACAAACAGGCAGCCTGGGTGGCTGACTAGAGGGATAAGAATATCTTGTAGAACAAAGTGGCAATTATATCAAAACGTTAGAAACAGTCAAAATCTAAATGCAGCAGCCCATTACAAACAGTATTGTAAGGTGCTTAAAAATGTTATTGGGAAGACAAAAAGTATGTGGTATGCAGACAGAATAGCTAAGTCTCAGGATAAAATTAAAACCATATGGTCAGTCGTAAAGGAAGTGGCTGGTCTGCAGAGAAAGGTCGAGGATATAGAATCAGTGCGTAGTGGGAATGTCCGTGTTACTGATAAGTCGCAAAATGTACAGTATTTAATAATCACTTTCTGAATATAGCAGGTGAACTAAATAGAAACCTAGTCGCAACAGGGAATCATATAGCGCTCCTAGAAAAAAGTGTTCCGAGACAGTTACGTGAAATGCTCCTCCATGATACTGACAAGAGGGAGATTGAGTTAATAATTAAATCACTAAAGACCAAGAACTCTCATGGTTATGACAGGGTAACTAACAGAATACTGAAGTATTTTTCTACGTATGTTAGTCCAGTACTTAGCCATATCTGTAACTTTTCCTTTAGGAGTGGTCGGTTTCCTGACCGATTAAAGTACTCGGTAGTGAAACCACTTTATAAAAAGGGAGACACTGATAATGTTGACAATTTTAGACCTATTTCTATGCCATCGGTGTTTGCTAAAGTTATCAAGAAGGTTGTATATACAAGGTTACTGGAGCATTTAAATTCACATAATTTGCTGTCAGATGTTCAGTTTGGTTTTAGAAATGGTTTAACAACTGAAAATGCTATATTCTCTTTTCTCTGTGAGATTTTGGACGGATTAAATGAAAGGTTGCGAACGCTAGGTGTTTTCTTTGATTTAACGAAGGCTTTTGACTGTGTTGACCACAAAATATTACTGCAGACGTTGGACCATTATGGACTAAGGGGAGTACCTTACAATTGGTTCGCCTCTTACTTTGGCCGGCCGAAGTGGCCGTGCGGTTAAAGGCGCTGCAGTCTGGAGCCGCAAGACCGCTACGGTCGCAGGTTCGAATCCTGCCTCGGGCATGGATGTTTGTGATGTCCTTAGGTTAGTTAGGTTTAACTAGTTCTAAGTTCTAGGGGACTAATGACCTCAGCAGTTGAGTCCCATAGTGCTCAGAACCATTTGAACCATTTGAATCGCCTCTTACTTTAAGAACAGAAAGCAGAAGGTAATTCTCCGCAATATTGAGAGTGGTAGTGATGTTCAGTCCCAATGGGGCACTGTTAAGTGGGGCATTCCCCAAGGGTCGGTGCTGGGGCCACTGCTGTTTCTTATTTATATAAATGACATGCCTTCTAGTATTACAGGTGATTCAAAAATATTTCTGTTTGCTGATGACACAGCTTGGTAGTGAAGGATCTTGTGTGTAATATTGAAACAGTATCAAATAATGTAGTTCAAGACTCAGTTTTTACAGTTTCTAACTCACAATTAAACAAGAACCGATATTTTGATCAGACAGAATGGGCATATTATAAGCGATACGGAACAGTTCAAGTTCCTAGGCATTCGGATAGATAGTAAGCTGTTGTGGAAAGCCCATGTTCAGGATCTTGTTCAGAAACTAAATGCTGCTTTATTTACCATTAGAACAGTATCTGAAATAAGTGACACTTCAACACGAAAAGAAGTCTACTTCGCATATTTTCATACGCTTATGTCGTATGGTATTATTTTTTGGGGTAATTCTTCTGATTCAAAAAGGGTACTTTTGGCTCAAAAACGGGCTGTTCGAGCTATATGTGGTGTAAGTTCGAGAACCTCTTGTCGACCCCTATTCAATAGTCTGGGAATTCTGACATTGCCCTCACAGTATATATTTTCTTTAATGTCGTTTGTTGTTAGCAATAATAGCCTATTCCCAAGAGTTAGCAGCTTTCACTCAGTTACTACTAGGCAGAAATCCAATCTGCATGTGGAATGCACTTCCTTGACTCTTGTGCAGAAAGGAGTGCAGTATTCTGCTGCCTCCATTTTCAATAAGCTACCACAAGAACTCAAAAATCTTAGCAGTAGCCCAAACTCTTTTAAGTCTAAACTGAAGAGTTTCCTCATGGCTCACTCCTTCTATTCTGTCGAGGAGCTCCTGGAAGAGCTAAAAAATTAAGCAAATTCCAGTTTGATTTTCTTTATTTAAACTTACGACTTGTCACGTGAATACGTTTTTTTATATTTCATTTTATCTGTTTCTAATATCGTGTTATAATTTGATGTATTGACTCGTTCCATGACCATGGAGACTTCTCTTTAATTTGGTCCCACCGAACAATAAATAAATAAATAAATAATAAATAAAAAGTACAGACAAATGAATCGTGAGGAGTGCCCCAGCCAATTGTGATAGCACTGCTTTTTTTCTCTCTATAAATAAATGATCTATCGCGTAGGCCGTGGGGGAAGCACCTATCTGACATTATTTGCTGATGACGCTGTAGTGTACGGAAAGTGTCGTCGTTGAGTAACTGTGTGGGGATACAAGATGTCTACGACAAAAATTATGTTTGTTGTGAATAGTGGCAGCTTGTTGTAACTGTACAAAAGTGTAAGTAAACAATTATGTGATGTTAGAATACAGTATTAGTGCTGTAGTGTTCGACGTAGTCACGTAGATCGAATATCTTCGCGTAACGTTGCAAAACGATATGAAATCGAACATAAAGTCGGCATTAGGAAAGGCGATTGATCGACTTCGTATACTTGGGACAGTTGTAGGAAAGTGTAGCCGTCTATACAGGAGACCACGCATAGAAGACTTGTGTGACCCATTCTTGAGTACTACGTGAGTGTCTGGAATCTCTACCATGTCGAATTAAAGGAAGACATCGAAGTAATTTAGAAGTTTGGAGCTAAATTTATTACCGGTAGGTTCGATCAACAAGCGAGTGTTACGGACATTCGTGAAGCCAAATGGGAATCCCTTGATATAAGACGACACTCTTTTCGCGAAACATTATTGATAAAATTTGGAGAGCATGCATTTGAGGCTGACTGGAGAATAATTCTCCTGCCGCCAACTTACGTTTTACCTAGAAATCACAAAGACAAAGAAGATAATAGAAATTAATACTTGTAAGGAGATGTATACACTGTTGTTTTCCCGTCGCTCCATTAGCGAGTGCAGCAGGACAGGGAATGACTAGTAGCGGTTCAATGTACCTTATAGCGGCTTGCGGTGTATGCCTGAATGTATGTAGATGGAAGCGGTACTGTATCGAAAATCGTTTAAAAATTCTAAGTAACCTGCTCTAATAATTAAGTTAATTGAACGTTTAATGAACATCTTTAAGTTGAAAGGAGGTCTGTCGTTGGCAATAATTTCTATACACTCCCAACTGTGATTCGATTTACTTCGGAACTGTTGCCTTGTTTCCGAACCTATCAGGTGAAAAGAAAAGACGGGCAGCGGGAGTTGTTGCTACGCGCAAACGTAATATGGCTCCAGTAGCAAAAATTGTGTAGCTCTGTACCGAATAATACAGTACATACGTACACAGTTAACATGCAGTACTGAGTTCACCTTGCACGATACTACTAGTCTTATCACTTTACTAACAAGGGAACCTCCCCATCGCCCCCCACTCAGATTTAGTTATAAGTTGGCACAGTGAATAGGCCTTGAAAAACTGAACACAGATCAATCGAGAAAACAGGAAGAAGTTGTGTGGAACTATGAAAGCCGGCCGGTGTGGCCGTGCGGTTCTAGGCACTTCAATCTGGAACCGCGTGACCGCTACGGTCGCAGGTTCGAATGCTGCCTCGGGCATGGATGTGTGTGATGTCCTTAGGTTAGTTAGGTTTAAGTAGTTCTAAGTTCTAGGGGATTGATGACCACAGATGTTAAGTCCCATAGTGCTCAGAGCCATTTGAACCATTTTAGCCATGCCCGAGGCAGGGTTCGAACCTGCGACCGTAGCAGCAGCGCGGTTCCGGACTGATGCACTTACCGAACGCTGATACATCGCTCCTGTGTGACCCATGCGGCTACGGCAGACGGACTGAGCAGTAACGCTGCGGGCCGCATTCGTAGTAAACACCGTAAAGGGAGCGCATAACGCGGCGTGAGATGATCTAAGCTGGAAGCACGTACGAACGCCGCAAAAATACAGAAGGAATATAAGTAACAACGAAAAGTAATGGTGGTCCATTACGAGAGATGTTCGCCTTAACAAACAAATAAGAAAAAGCAACAAGACTAATAACATAATAAGTGCAACAAAGCAACACACACATGCCGTGAACAGCTAACATAGCAACACACACATGACATGAACAGCTAACATAAACAGCAGGATAAGACAAAGGCCGAAATACATACAGCTGCCAAAATCTGCATCTAAGAGCAGTAAATTGCAAGCACAACAAATAACGGGTTGTAACCAATGAAATTAAGAGGTAAAACATTTGAAACATAAAATTGCCTATATCTGCATCCAATGGCAGAAAAGCCAAATATAACAAATGACAGGTTTTGAACCAGTGAAATTAAAAAGTCAAACGTTTAAAACATAAAAATGGCTGGTCCAAATGGCTCTGACTTAACTTCTGAGCTCATCAGTCGCCTAGAACTTAGAACTAATTAAACATAACTAATCTAACGACATCACACACATCCATGCCGGAGGAAACATAAAAAAAAGTTTCAAATGGCTCTGAGCACTATGGGACTTAACAGCTGTGGTCATCAGTCCCCTACAACTAACTAACCTAAGTACAACACACACATCCATGCCTGAGGCAGGATTCGAACCTGCGAGCGTAGCGGTCGCGCGGTTCCTGACTGAAGCGTTTAGAACCACTCGGCCACCCCGGCCGGCTAAAACGTAAAACTGCCAAGTCTGTGTCCAATAGTTAAAGAGTCTTGACGTAATAAATGACGGACTGTAAACCACTGCAATTAAAAAATGATACATTTTAAAGATTAAATATTTTTAAAAAAATGTCAAATATAAGTAATCGACCATCTGATGTTATTTGAATAAAAGTGATACAGGTCGCAGATTAAGGGGGCGTGGCAGGGCTACGAAATAGGAGCAGAGAAGACAGTAAACTACCTCCGAAACTGGCTAATATGTTCAAATGTGTGTGAAATCTCATGGGACTTAACTGCTAAGGTGATCAATCCCTAAGCTTACACACTACTTAACCTAAATTATCCTAAGGACAAACACACACACCGAAGCCCGAGGGAGGACTCGAACCTCCGCCGGAACCAACCGCACAGTCCATGACTGCAGCGCCTGAGAGCACTCGGCTAATCCCGCGCGGCTAAGCTGGCTAATAAAGCATTATACACTGAAGCGCCAAGGAAACTGGTATAGGCATGCGAATTCAGATACATAGATATTCAAACAGGCAGAATACGGCGCTGCGGTCGGCAACGCCTATATAAGACAACAAGTATCTAGCGCAGTTGCTAGATCGGTTACTGCTGCTACAATGGCAAGATGTGAGTTTGACCGTGCTGATATGCTCGGCGGACGACTGAAGAGTGTCATTCAACGTGACTGGAGTGCAACTCTTCCGCAAATGGCTGCAGACATCAATGCTGGGCCATCAACAAGTGTCAGTGTGCGAACCATTCAGCAAGACATATAGATATGGGCTTTCGCAGCCGAAGGCCCACCCGTGTACCGTTGACGACTGCACGACACAAAGCTTTACGCCTTGCCTGGGCCCGTGAACACCGACATTGGACTGTTGATGACTGGAAACATGTTCCTGGTCGAACAAAACGCGTTTAAAATTGTATCGAGCGGATGGACGTGTGCGGGTATGGTAACAACGTCATGAATCCATGGACCCTGAACGTCAGCACGTGCGCATCCTGTCTGATCCAGTCCATTCATGTCCATTGTACATTCCGACGGACTTCGGAAATTCCAGCAGGACAATGGGAAAGAACTGCTACAGAGTGACTCCAGGAACACTCTTCTGAGTTTAAACACTTCCGCTGATCGCCAAGCTCCCCAAACAATAACATTATTGAGCATATCTGGGATGCTTTGCAACGTGCTTACAACTTAGAACTACTTACACCTAACTAACCTAAGGACATCACAAAACACCCAGCCATCACGAGGCGAGAAAATCCCTAACCCCGCCGGGAGTCGAACCCGGGAACCCGGGCGTGGGAAGCGAGAACGCTACCGCACGACCACAAGCTGCGGACTGCCTCGGGCATGGATGTGTGTGATGTCCTTAGGTTAGTTAGGTTTAACTAGTTCTAAGTCTAGGAGACTGATAACCTCAGATGTTAAGTCCCATACTGCTAGGAGCCATTTTGGTAAGTGCTGGCCTCGAATGTACGCGTTTTCATGTGGTTCGTCAAATCAGGTTGTAAGCTGACGTGCGCTTTCTGCAGTGCGGGGCGTTATTTAGTTTAAAATTGGTTTAGCGCGTACTTCCACTTGATGCCCTATGGTGGCTTTGTTGTTATAAACCGCAAGCATTCCTAGTCGCAATTTTGGGACAAGAGGAGTTTTCTCAGGCCGCGACTGAAAGCTGAACTTCTTCGGAACCACAGTTTAGGACGTAATTTGATAGTCCACCTACGGTAGATGTTTGCCTATTACTTGTTGGGACATAGACCTGACGTCCGACTACTGCTAGATAGGCTACTGTTCCATCATTTTATCGGTTTATCGGTTTCTAAATGTCAATTTTTGTTTGTTTTTTAATTTCTTAATTGCTTAATTGAGTAGTCTCAAAATGGTTCAAATGGCTCTGAGCACTATGGGACTTAACATCTGAGGTCATCAGTCCCCTAGAACTTACAACTACTTAAACGTAACTTACCTGAGGACATCACACACATCCATGCCCCAGGCAGGATTCGAACCTGCGACCGTAGCGGTCACGCGGTTCCAGACTGAAGCGCCTAGAACCGCACGGCCACACCAGCCGGCAATTGAGTAGGTTACAACTGTTGTTTTACTTCAGATTTCAGATAACCTGATGATGGGGCTAAGAGCCCGAAACCGTGGTAGGGCTCGTTCGAAACTAGCCATCAGTATACAAAGGCCATTACTAAAGTTTGTTTCAGAATGCTGTACAAAGAGAACCACTGCTCAGAATGACGTCAAATTTGGACGCAGGGGGGGGGGGGGGGGGGGGGTACATCATGGGGAAAAAATTAACGAAAATTTTACCAATAGATGGTGCTGTAAGCGTCAGAGTATACACATCAACAGATGTGCGGCACACGGCTGTTCCTCGGGTTGCGTCCGAGACGCTCAACATGGCTGTCTCAATGAACGATCAAACGCTGCTGGTAATGCTCTTTTACAAGAAGAGTGTCTGTGTGTCAGTAGTTCTGCAGAAGTTTAGGACACACAAGGGCAAGAAAAAAGGCATTGGTCCGATGTCTACTAAGGGTAGAAAATGATTAGAGATTTGGAAAAGACAGGTCCTTCTGAAATGAAGTGGGGCAGATGGAGGAAAGCAGTTGATCCGACGTCTGTCGAAGATGTCGCCACAGCATTGCAGGAGGGGTCGAGCTGCTGTGTGCGAACATGCAGAACACAGAACTGCCCGAATGTTGGACGTGACTGCGAGCACGGTGTGTAAAACCCTACGAAAACTCTTGCATTGTTACCCACATAAATTCACCCACGTTCAGGAGTTGCTTACTGCTGAGCTCCCAGCTGAACAAACGTTCGCTCTGGGATTTCTTTTTCGCATGGAAGTGGGCAATGAATGGCAATGAAACATTCTGTGGACAGACGAAGCTCATTTAGATCTCCAAGGACATGTCAGTTAGCAGAACGGCATTATATGGGCAATGAAAAATCTGCATGCTCATCAACCGGTACCACTTCATTGTGAAATGGTGGCTGTGTGAACGTAGGTGAAGGCATGCGTTGAGCAACACATTCTGAACGAGAGCCCCGAGACACTCCGATCTGTTGCGGAACACGCTATTTCTCGATTACAGCTTTTGGCAGAAATCCGTGGTCAGCATACTGAACAATCTTGCGCCAGACTCACGACAATTATAAACCGATATCACTTCGCTTTTTATACGATTTTTGGCCCCAGGAAATTAAAAACCGATGCGATTTTGCTTTTTATGTGGGTTTTGGTCTCTGGACAATTAAAAATCGTTTTTTCCATTCGATATGGTACGATTTTGCCGTGGTCGATTGGCTTACCTAACAGCGCCACAACTGTCGACTGCCGAACTTGCGCGGTCATGCACATTGCACAGTACGGTTTATGTATTGTGTAACTCAAACCATAGCCGTCGTATTGCTATTCAGCTGTCATTTGTTGCCGATGTCATTCACGTTAAAACGCTTACAGCACCTTGGGTTGGTAAAATTTTCGTTAAACTGTTTTTCGTTTCACTTCGTTTTTCCCCTTTCGTCAATAACATTCTTTTCAAATTTGGCTGCATTCTGAGCAGTAATTCCCTTTCTACAGCGTTTTGAAACTCGGACCTTAATTACGGACGCTCGGTAAATTACACGCAACTGTGACGGAAATGTAAATGAAGAATTATCATCCAAGTTGCTGGTCCTTTCCCAATAAAATGTTGGAACTACATATACAATAAAAGTTACAAAAACGTCGCAGTTTAGTGGTTGGTAACTGTTACATAAAGTGTTTTACTGTACAATCACGGATTCCACAAAATGTCATACACTGACAAAATAGCTCCCTAACTAAAAGGTTTATAAGCGAAAATTTATATCGGGAAACACTGCGGAGTCGTGGATCCACTCTCACCGGCCGCACAACTGTCACCATAGCAGACAAAGCGGTGTTTTAACGTGCACCGATTGCTACAGGCGGGGGTCGGAGCTGTCATTACGGCACAAAGAGCTAAAAGCCACTGGCGTAACAGCCGGCGTTAATGCCAAACAAACGAGGCAGCCAGCGGCAGGTGTTGTTACTGCTGACCGGGGGGCTGGTGACTGGCTATTGAGCTCCATTCACACAACGCTCGTCGCTGCAAAAACTACAAGTGGCTACTCGATGGAAAAAGAGAAAAAAGCTACAGCAGTTGGTTACAAAGATTTCCAGCACATCGTTTTAGTTTATCGTGAAAATTACTTTGCTTTGTTTATTTATTTCTCGATAATGAATCCAAAAAAAAGCTTTTGCTTCAAAAAGGTAAATGATAATAAAAATTCAGGAGATTCTGCGTCAGCCTCTGTGTGAAAAACACTTGGCAGAGGAAACACAAGGAAAGCGTTCAGGAACTAAAATTTTACATCGTGTGCACAAACGATCAGCTAACAGCAACTCACACTAGGCAGTTTCCATACCCTAATGTTGTCTACAACGGATGGTTTAAACTTGTGACCATATCTTTATTCAAACAGTCTGAAATGTCTGTAAGGGTGCCGCGAGGAAGGTTGCGCTGAGACGTAATTGTTAACAAAAAACCAGGTTAAGTTACGTTGTTTACGAGTTGTTCAGCACTGAAGTTAGCTGATCAGGTAGTTGAGCGCGCGGATTAAAGTATTTGCACGCGCTAAAATGCGATAATGCGCAGACATCGGTGGATCCCTCAGTTACCACTTGTTCAAATGCTCATTACCACTTCAAACAAGCCTTTTTGGGAAGTGATAAATTTCAGATAGTTGAGAAAAAGCTACGTTTATTCGGTTTGAGAAAAGCAAACGAAGAAAAAGTTTAAAGACACTTTCTCTCTGGCAGGCTGCCTGAATTTGTGGCGCCCGACTATCTGACTGGCTAACTTCAGTGCTAAATAACTCGTAAACGGCGGAAAGTGTAGAATATTTTGTTGTTTTGAACAGTTATTTCTCAGCACAGTCTCCCCTGCAACAGCTTTTCAGACTGTTTCTGACCATCCTGCATATGCAAATTGTGCCCTCACAGCAGTTGCTCATCTAACAGAACAGTGAGTCAAGTTATAAAAATAAAGCATAGATGTGTAGTGCAAGCAGAAGACTCAAAAACAGTATCAAGTGCTGAATAAGCATTTGGAGCCAAGCAACAAGACCACGAAACTGCAGCCACATCTTAAAGTTCGACAGCATAAAATATCGCTAAAATGTACTGCGAAATATGAAGTTCAGTAACACTGCTATTGCAACTAAAGCACTTCAAGTTTATTCTTCTAATGAGATCACGCGATGTGCAAAATCACTACAGTTCACTGCTTCATAAAAGTTATAAACAGAAATAAAGCTCACACGCCGCACGGTTGTATAATGTTCAGTTACTGGAACACGGCTTGAGATTCTAAGCCCAACTGAATCCGAAGGCGCTTCAGTCCGGAACCACGCGGCTGCTACGGTCGCAGGTTCGAATCCTGCCTCGGGCATGGATGTGTGCGATGTCCTTAGGTTCAAGTACACTACTGCCCACTAAAATTGCTACACCACGAAGATGACGTGTTATAGACGCGAAATTTAACCGACCGGAAGAAGATGCTGTGATATGCAAATTATTAGCTTTCCAGAGCATTCACACAAGATTGGCGCCGGTGGCGACACCTAAAACGTGCTGACATGAGGAAAGTTTCCAACCGATTTCTCATACACAAACATCAGTTGACCCGCGTTGCCTGGTGAAACGTTGTTGTGATGCCTCGTGTAAGGAGGAGAAATGCTTATCATCACGTTTCCGACTTTGATAGAGGTCGGATTGCAGCCTATCGCGAATGCAGTTTATCGTATCGCGACATTGCTGCTCGCGTTGGTCGAGAGCCAATGACTGTTAGCAGAATATGGAATCGGTGGGTTCAGGAGGGTAATACGGAACGCCGTGCTGGATCCCAACGGCCTCATGTCACTAGCAGTCGAGATGACAGGCATCTTATCCGCATGGCTGTAACGAATCGTGCAGCCACGTCTCGATCCCTGAGTCAGCAGATGGGGACGTTTGCAAGACAATAACCATCTCCACGAACAGTTCGACGACGTTTGCAGCAGCATAGACTATCAGCTCGGAGACCATGGCTGCGGTTACCCTTGACGCTGCATCACAGACAGAAGCGCCTGCGATGGTGTACTCAACGATGAACCTGGGTGCACGAATGGCAAAACGCTGTTTTTCGGGTGAATCCAGGTTCTATTTAAGCATCATGATGGTCGCATCCGTGTTCGGCGACATCGCGGCGAACGCACATTGTAAGCGTGTATTCGTCATCGCCATACTGACGTATCCCCTGGCGTGATGGTATTGGGTACCATTGGTTACACGTCTCGGTCACCTCTCGTTCGTATTGACGGCACTTTGAACAGTGGACGTTTCATTTCAGATGTGTAACACCCCATGGCTCCACCCCAGCATTCGATCCCTGCGAAACCCTACATTTCAGCAGGATAATGCACGACTGCATGTTCCAGGTCCTGTACGGGCCTTTCTGGATACAGAAAATGCTTTCTGGATACAGAAAATGTTCGACTGCTGCCCTGGCCAGCACATTCTCCAGATCTCTCACCAACTGAAAACATCTGGTCAATGGTGGCCGAGCAACTGGCTCGTCACAATACGCCAGTCACTACTCTTGATGAACTGTGGTATCGTGTTGAAGCTGCATGCTCAGCTGTATATGTACACGCCATCCAAGCTCTGTTTGACTCAATGCCCTGGCGTATCAAGGCCGTTATTACGGCCAGAGGTGGTCGTTCTGGGTACTGATTTCTCAGGATCTATGCACCCAAATTGCGTGAAAATGTAATCACATGTCAGTTCTAGTATAATATATTTGTCCAATGAATACCCTTTATCATCTGCGTTTCTTCTTGGTGTAGCAATTTTAATGGCCAGTAGTGTAGTTCTAAGTCTAGGAGACTGACGACCTCACATGTTAAGTCCCACAGTGCTTAGAGCCATTCGAACCTTTTTTTTTTTTAATGAAAGGCCTAAAATTATTCTAACTCTTCAACATGTGTACACCAAATTATTCTAAGCCTGGAACAGCAGTTACAATTCCCCCCCAGTAATTCTTTCCAAAACGACTGGTTGCCGACAAAAGTCCCCATACTTCGTCGTGCTTGCTTATTTAAAATCTTGATAATACGATCACAAAACTACTCAATACACTGACTTATTTCGTTGCGGCAGTCCTACGGTAGTCAAAATGACCACTTTACATTAAAACATCGAAACACCGCTTAATTAACGCAGGAATCAATGGGATTGTCGTCAGTCCTCAGACTGGTGGTTTGATGCGACCAGTCACTAATTTTCCTCCTGTGTCAACTTCATCACAGAATCGCACTTGCACCTCACTTCCTCATTATTTGCTGGATGTATTCCAATATCTGTTTTCCTCTACAGTTTTTACGCTCTGCAGCTCCCTCTAGTACCAGGGAAGTTACTCGCTAATGTCTTAACAGATGTCCTCTCGTCGCGCCTCTTCTTCTTGTCAGTGTTTTCTGTATACTACTTTCCTGTGTGATTCTACGGAGAACCTTCTCATTCCTTATGTTATCAGTACACTTAATGTTGAACACTCTTCTGTAGCATCCCACCTTAAATGTCTCGATTCTCTTCTGTTCCGTTTTTCCCATAATCCGCATTTCACTACCATATAATTCTGTGCTCCAAAAGTACATTCTCATAAAATTCTTCCTCTATGTTTGATACTAGCAATATCCTATTGGTCAGGAATGTCTTTTTGCTGCTACGCTTTTTATATCCTCTTTGCTCCGTCCATCATGAGTTATTTTCCTGTATAGGAAGCACAATTCCTTAACTTCATCTACTTCGTCATCACTAATTATGATGTCAAGTTTCTCGTTTTTCTCATTTCTGCTGCTTCTCATTACTTTCGTCTTTCTTCGATTTCTCTCAATCCATATTCTGTATTCAGTAGACTGTTCATTCCGTTCAGTAGATCATGTAATTCTTCTTCAGTTTCACTCGGGAAAGCAATGCCATCAGCGAATCTTATCACTGATATTGAAAGGGTACAGTACCGCCCGACATTGAAAATAGGTACAACATACTTCATTATTTTTGTCAGAACAACACATTTTTTTTTTGTAAAATAACTCAGTTTAAATTAATACATCGAAGCCGGATACCAGTGTGGGAAAGAATGACAATTTATTTATTTAATTGATCACATGTGCACTCCCACAAAATAAATCCCTACATCCAGTTTGGTGAGATCTGTGAAATTAATGAATGTATGGTCGTCTGCTAACCGCAGATAGTAAATGTGAATATATGATTATCTTTGAGACGATCCTTTGGCCACCTTTGGTGGAACCAAAGAGATGAAACTTACCGGAGCTTTGAGCGCCTGAAATGTGGCTGGCCAATACGGTAGCATTCCCCCACCTCGACAGAGGTGCGAGATGACCTGAAGAACGGCCATGTTTCAGCACTCTGCCGCTGGATCTTGTGCGGTTATACCTGTCTTAGTTGTGCTCCGTAAAGACAAAAGAGTGGAGACATGGTATGCATGTGGAATATTTAAGAGTAGTTTGAAATAATAATTTCTCTATTTCAGGAACTTTTGTGGGGAGAATTAAATGTCAGGCAGGTAATATTAATGGGATTGTAGTAATCTTCGGAAGTGACCAACGGTCACAATGAAACCACGTGTAGCAATAAGTTGAAATACTTCCGTGTGCTTAAGTTAAGCTGAATTACTAGCGTGTATACAATAAGTTGAAATATTTAAGAAATAGCGTGTGTACCATAAGTTGAAATATTTAAGAAATCGCGTGTGCAGGACTTGAAATTAGAGACGAGTACTTCCACGTGGTGAGTACTGTGTGAGTCTCAATCTGTGTATGAGACAAATGATAAAGAGAAGTACTCGTCCATGGTATCAGTTGAGGACTCGCGTGTGTGATGAATATGTTCTTAACATTACTTTGCGTGATATGATTCCGTGTGACGCTTGATTCAAACTCTGAGAGAGAAGCAAGGTGAGTCGGCCGTCTATCCAGCAACGCCACTTGGCTTGCATTGCACAGGAAGACGTGCAAATATCTCCAGAGTTCATAGTAGGAAAGTAGAATTACAAAGTGGGGCAGTGTCGTGCGAAACTGGGATAAATACTAATTGAAGTGGGAAAGCTGAAAGCGATAGTGTTGTGACTATTTAGTGTATTGTATTCCATGTTGTAGTGTGATGTATGTCATGTAATTTGGGTATGTGTGGTTTGCATGGGAGAGTAGCAAGGTAGTTTCAAAAGATTAGTGGGTTATGCATGTTCCTTCTGTACCGCTCGATCTGGAGGAAAGTTTCGTGATGATGATTGTGAGAGTCGAAGTGTGAGATATAATAAAAGATCCACCATCCTAACCAGAAAGTGCACTGTAGCGTTAAATAATTACGAGACCATAATATAGAGATTCACCAATGTAAAGCCATGCCCACTGGGCGGAATTTCTCATGTGTTATTGTTGTAGGTTATAGAATTTGTGCGTTTAGGTTATAGAATTTATCGGAATAAATAGGATAGTGAAGAGAAAAAGATTGGTGGACTTTTCCTTCGAATTGTATGTTGTCATGATGTCCCGAATTTATAATGTGTGCGCCATTCATATTCAGTGCGGTGGCCACGTGTTGATAAAAGCCGTTAAATAAAAGACAAAAAGAAAGTGTGGTATTGCCAGTGCGTAGTGAACAGTCAGAGTTCTGTAAATCATTGATAGTCAGATGTGCGTTTCCGTTGCGTATTATTCATACAGGAGGATAATTTGTAACTTAATTGTGAGTACGAGAGTTCATGTTACTCGATAAATAAGAATGAATCCATTCGCTTGACAGACCACTCATCTTGCAGGCCTGACTGCTTGATGCCACAGTATGAGCAAGGCATGTGGGTGCCTCTCAATATCATTTCACCTAGAATTTTAATACCACTCTTGAAATTTTTTTATTTCCATCATTGCTTCTTTGATATATAGGCTGAATAGTAGGGGAAAAAGACTACATCTCTGTCTTACACCTGTTTAAATCCGAGCACTTCGTTCTTGGCCTTCCGGTGTTATTATTCGCTCTTCGTTCATGTAAATATTGTGTATCACTCATGTTTTCCTATAGCTTACTTATGTTTTTCATAGAATCTCGCACCATTTGACACTGTCGAGCAATTTTTCTACGTCGACAAATCCTATGGACGTGTCTTGATTTTGCTTTAGTCTTAATTCTATTATCAACCGCAGTGTCAGAACCGCATCTCTGGTGTGCCTTTACCTCTCCTAAAACCAAAGAGGTTGTCGTCTAACACGTGCTTGCACGTGTTGTTAGGTTGAATGTGCGATAGTTTTCGTACTTATCTGTCCTCTCCATCTTCGGAATTGTGTGGACGATATTTTTTCAAAAATGGTTCAAATGGCTCTGAGCACTATGGGACTCAACTGCTGTGGTCATAAGTCCCCTAGAACTTAGAACTACTTAAACCTAACTAACCTAAGGACATCACACACATCCATGCCCGAGGCAGGATTCGAACCTGCGACCGTAGCGGTCGTGCGGTTCCAGACTGTAGCGCCTTTAACCGCTCGGCCACTGCGGCCGGCCGATATTTTTTTTTTTTTTCGAAAGTTTGATGGTACATCGCCAGTCTCATAGTTTCTACCCACCAACTTGGATAGTCATTTGTTTAGGAATATTTCCTCATGCTATTCAATACAGTCTGTATGACTATTTACTTATTTGTTTAATAATAAAAGCGATCTGTTGTTTTCATAACTCGTATCAAGATCTTTAAAATGATATATCCTATGTATACATTGAGCATCTGCTTAATTAGTTACAGTTTTCATAAACAATAATAATGTCAAATATTAATAACTTCGTCAACAATAAGTTTGGAAGCGTTGTTTAATTTTCAGTGGTCTCAATTCACAACCATGAATCAAAAGCTGCCTTTAAATTTCCTTAGCATGTCTGTAAGCGATTTCGGTATCTTCAGTGAATATTTCAGGATTTATTTTATACAATTCGTCATCTGGTCATCTTAGTCCGCCTCATCAAGGACGTGGCTGCGCCGTCTCTCCTCTACCACTTGGAATTTTCCACACTGAAAGTGTCCTGCAACCTACCGGCCAGCCCTTGACCGCTCACGGTTTGCCGCAACTGCCCGACTGCTCTTCTCAGGAAGGGCCACGTTTAATTCACTTAGAAGAGTTACATCACGGCAGCTCAACGGCCACAAATCGCTTAACTAATTACTCAGTGGTAATACAACTCTTAGCCGGTTAGCCGCTAGTAATGTCACAACCACCTAACTTCAAAACCCAATAAGACGCAGGTCCACCTTCTCCCTCTCAACAATGGAGAAGCTTGGCGAGAACTCAGCGTGATGTGGCGACTCTAAAGACCCAAGCGCTGTTAACAGCTGAAATATCTAGGCTTGACACTCGATCGGGCTCTGACGTTTCAACTGCATCGCAGCAACACACAAAAGTCCACGCCTGTGCCAGGAACAACATTACCAGCCCACTGACGAGCAGGGCATATGGTGGCGATCCACGACTGGTGCCGACGTCATTTACGTCACTGCCGAGTACGCTGCTCCTCTGTGGAGGTCATCTGCAGTGCGAACAAGATGGACTCTGTGGTGGACGAGTCAGTTCGGATTGTAATGGGATGCCTGATGCCAAACCCAGCGCAGATCTTTAAAATTAATTCGTACAGAAGTTTGTAATGTTAAGCATACGTAGGCGAGTTAATCGGCCGCCTGGAATTGGTATGAGGTGAACTGTTTTGTATGGCTGAACCCTTGCTGGTCCACGACTCAGGGCGCGGCATGGCAGACTCAGACAAAGCGCCGTTGCTGGCGAGCCCAGATGTGACTACAAAGGCTTGAGGGGAAGTTGGTAAATCACGGTACGAGGAATCTGGACAGCGGTCGCACACTTAGGACGAGAGAGGATGCACCAGCAATGGCGGAATGTCAGACAAACCGAAAGATGGCTTTCAACACTAAATCACACTTACAGAATAAAGCAAATCTGAATACATCTGCAATCTCAGAGCCGGACGGTGTGGTCGAGCGGTTCTAGGTGCTTCAGTCTGGAACCGCGCGACCGCTACGGTCGCAGGTTCGAATCCTGCCTCGGGAATGGATGTGTGTGATGTCCTTAGGTTAGTTAGGTTTAAGTAGTTCTAAGTTCTAGGGGACTGATGACCTCAGATGTTAAGTCACATAGTGCTCAGAGCCATTTAAACCATTTTTTGCAATCTCAGAAGAATGAGTCGCATCCGATGGCAACAAAATTTTCAATATCTTTAAAACTGCGAAAATTAATATTTTACAGTGACTACATATTTTCACACTGAACCCCTCAACTAACAACTTTTAAATGCTTCATGTTATTTCAAAAACGATATCTCAGATGATAGCATTGCACTGTATCTATCATCCCTGAAAGCTGATTACCTGTATCTATTTTTTTCTTCATTTATTATGCTTTTAACATCTTTTCACTATGCAAATATTTGTCAGAGCATCGTGTTCTCCACAATTACACAGGATAATGAATGCAGCGTGAGTACGCCATATCCATTTCGCCCAGCTAGCCGCGCGGTCTAACGCGCTGTTTCCCGAGCGCGAAGGGGTGCCAGTCCCCGGCACGAATCTGCCCGACGAATTAGTGTCGAGTTCCGGTGTGCCGGCCAGCCTGTGGATGGTTTTAAGGCGGTTTTCCATCTGCCTCGGCGAATTCGGGCTAGTTCTCCTTATTTCGCCTCAGTTACACTATGCCGGCGATTGCTGCGCAAACACTGTCTCCACATATGCATACACCTTAATTACTCTACCACGCCAGACATTTCAGACATTTGGGTTTACACTCGTCTGGTATGAGACGTTCCAGGGGGGAGGGGGGGGGGGTGTCGCCCACTGGTGGCCGAACCGCACAATAACCCTGGGTTCGGTGTGGGGCGGCGGTGGAGTGGGTGGACTACTGTGGCCTGTTGTGGGGTTGTGAACCACTGAGGGCTACGGCGGGACGAAGCCTCTCCTTCGTTTCTAGGTCCCCAGTTCAATACACAATACACGCCTCATACCTTGCAAGGCTTGTGCACTTATTTAATGAATAAGTTACTATTTTTGCCAGCTATTTATTTAATTATTGATTACAATTACTAATACAAAATGAAAATACTCCTAATACAAATCAAAATAGAGTTAATACAAATTTAAGAAGTGATCAATTCCACGTGTTAGCTGACACAACTTTGAAAGAAGGACAAAAAACACTTCTGTCAAACAGGCTTAAATAATTGTTTTAAACAGTGCTTAATGACAGTCTGCTGTTTTTCAATGTGAGCACACTTCTGCAAGAATACTGGCTCGTGCATTTATGAAGAAACCTTTACTTATGTTCACTAAACATCGTCTGAGTGTGACCGAATATTAATAACATCTCTAAATTTAAATATTTCTGCAATGTATTAGTTTGGTCCAGGAAGTGGTCACGTTGAGTCAAATCATATCTGTAGAACTTAAGTACAATGTGTTTCTGGTGGGGAAGGCTTTCAACCAGTGGAAAAACAGGCATTGGTGGGACACCACTGGAGTCAAGTGGAGACAGAAACTTCTGGAATGGTCCGCTCAAGGGGGCGATTTTAGGCACTTTTACGTCTGTTCTTGAAGAAGGCAGACCTGTCGGTGATGTTGTACGTTTTTCAGTCAAGTGAGTGATAGATTCTGGGCGGTGAACGTCCGCTATAACACGTCTGTTTGCGTCACGGTATAGAGAACAGACAGGGTATGAGTTTCTAGTCGTCATCTCACGTGTGTTAATTTGTAAAATGTCATGTTGAACTCTGAACTATTTTGAGCTGGTATATATTTTATGGTGCCACACGTTTGTCTGGCCTCGCAAATAGATACACCTTCGCTGTGGTTGTACCTATGGTACGGCTATCTGTATCGCTGAGGTACGCAAGCCTCCCCACCAGCGGCAAGGTCCTTGGTTCATGGGGGGTTCATATTTCATGTATTGTGATCAGAAAATGCACTTACTTTTCGTGCATCTTGTACGATTGTTTAGTTTGGGGAGTCTGCTACGATTTTCGTAACACTCTCAATCCAATTTAACTGCATTTAATAAGATTTTTTCTGTCTGTATTATATTTAATTATCGTAGGGCCACTATCCTATTTATTTGAGTTTTACTTTCTTGAATAAACATTATTCAGTATAATTCTCTGCCGTCTAAATAGATTGCAGATGCTAACGTAGAACCCTTTTTATTAATTATTCATTTATCTTTATTTAATATGTATATTTTTTTAATTAATTCGCAATTCTAGCCAATACAAAGACTATATGACTACAGGATCACAGCTACATATGATTACTTGCAGCAAGTTAGCAACTGGGCGGCTCGACCCTGTGACTGCATCGAGCTATTCCTTTTAGATAGAGCCGTGCATGGCCCATTTACCTAAAGTGGGAACATCAATTTACAATTGGTTTGGTCATATGGACTGCTGGTTAGAGAGCAACTATTCAGCAGAATATCGTTAGGTAACATCGCATGTTTAATGAGCATTATAAACCATAAAGTGAAAAAGGTTACATGTCTTCCGGATTATTTGATAACGACCTTTATAGAACGCGGGTTTCCACTAGAACTTTGGGCCTCTAATACTTTAAGTTCCGCAGGAACAACTAATGCTTGTGAGGTATGTTGCAGCGATTTCGGCCTTAATTTTCAAAGTGAACATCCACGTATGTATTATTTTGTTGTCGTTGTCGTTCAGACAACTACCTACATTAAAACGAACGATGCAGACAGACCTCATCGATCTTACAATAAACATGAGGAGCATGTTCATAATATACAGGAACTGATTTTAAAGTGATACGTTCGAATTTTTTATAAAGCGTTTCTTGTTATGATCATGAAGAATGAAAATAGTTTCTGTATCTTTCTAAATACCTTGGATAGCACGCGAACGAGTATTTTATCAAGCATTTTTAACCATCCCTATGACTGGTCATAGAGAATCCAAAGTTTAAAACATGGGAAGGAAAATGCTGCAGTGTAACTTAACTTCTGTTTTCTCCGCGTCCAGTTGACTTAAAAAGTGACCACCACGTGCAGTTGACCTATTTCGAAAAGTGAGCAAGTGCCCAGCTGACCACTTCAAGAGCAGGTTAAATTTTGGGTCTGCACGCAGTCGGGATCACGCTAGAAACTCTCCCCGCTCATTGTCATCGCACGCCTCCGGTGGGCCGGGACATGCTATCGGATTTGGTGAGGACGAACATGGAAACCAGTTCACGGTACACAGCGTATGCGCCGCAGCCCATTGCAAGACGCCTGCGGTCCAGGAGAAGCTTCATGCAAAGAACGCAGGACCTCGCGGGTGACCATCAGAAGCACTGTGTGGAAAGATGGAGAACAGGACCGGAGGACCTGGGAGAAAAGCCAGTTTTCGACAGTAAGCCCTCGATCTTCTCTATCCGTCCTCTATCCTCCTAACAGAACGAGGGAGAGAGTGCTGAGCAGCAAGGTAAGGACAACATACAACATGCGGAGAGGGGTCTCCCACGGATGAAGCTGATGTTTTACGCGAATGACGCGAGGAACAAGACCTGGATCAGTTGCTGCAGTGTCGCCTACTGGATGCCAAGTATCGGCGGCTAAACACTATACTGCAGTGCCTGTGTTGTAAAGAAGAGTGATGCAATGTACCTTCGGACATGCATGCATGCCCGGGCAAGAGAATTTCAATTAAAATGTCTCCCTGTACCGGAATCACATAATGTACGAATGTACGAATACAGGTTGGGACGCGGAAACGACGACATATATAAGTTTGGGTCTGGTCGTGTGTCGTGCACGGATAGCCAAGCGATTAAGGCAACCGCTCGCGTAAAGGGGGAAATCCGGTTCGAATCCCAGTCCGGCACAAATTTTCACTCTCGTTATTCCCTTATAGGGCTGATGGCTGTTCATACTTGTAACCGCGAATACATTTCATGTACACTCATGTTCAGAAAAAACAGAACACCTTGAACGACTACAGACAGGACGTTCATATTCACAGGACATGTACACTAGTATGTTCTACAGAGCCCGCCCGGTTGGCCGTGCGGTCTAACTCACGGCTTTCCGGGCGGGAAAGGAGCGCCTGGTCCCCGGCACGAATCCGCCCGGCGGATTTGTGTCGAGGTCCGGTGAGCCGACCAGTCTGTGAATGGTTTTTAGGCGGTTTTCCATCTGCCTCGGCGAATGCGGGCTGGTTCCCCTCATTCCGCCTCAGTTACACTATGTCGGCGATTGCTGCGCAAACAAGTTCTCCACGTACGCGTACACCACCATTACTCTACCACGCAAACATAGGGATTACACTCGTCTGGTCTGAGACGTTCCCTGGGGGGTCCACCGGGGGCCGAACCACACAACAACCCTGGGTTCGGTGTGGGGCGCAGGAAGGGTGAAGTGGACTGCAGTAGTCGTCGTGGGGTTGCGGACCACTGCGACTGCGGCGGGGACGGAGCCTCTCCGTCGTTTCTAGGTCCCCGGTTAACATAACATAACATGTTCTACAGAAATGGTTAGCATTTCAATCATGTCAGCCAGTGGGTTCAAGGTCAACATCGATATCGCGGCGCAACACCATCCACCGGTAAGATGTGATTTCGGCTCTCTTTGTCGGTACAAACTGAGGGTAACGGATCAGTGTGACTTGAGCGCATATGCAGAATGCCTCGCAGACGTATGCGCGAACCGTACCGTCAAATCAGTGAGTTTGAAAGAGGGCGCATTATTGGCATGCGAGCAAGTGATGCATCCATCTGGAATATTGCTGCGCGTGTGGGACGAAGTGCGTCGGCAGTGGAACGAGTGTGTGCACAATGGTTCACGGAAGGCCGTAGAAAACGACGAGATGGGTCAAGCTGCACCGCCCAGGCCACACTCAGAGAAGATTGACACCTCCTCCGAACAGGATTGCAGAAGAGATCTGCGTCCTCCTCGGCTCTAGTGGAACAGTGTAGCCCATCGTACACTATCAGGGGTGACTGTCCGTCGCCGTTTATTACGGCATGCGTTGCGTGTGCGTGGTTCACTTCTTCGCCTGCCTTTGACGAATGTGCAGAAACATACTAGATGGCAATGCAGTACGCAGCGATGTCACCGGGGATCGGTTTGGCATCAGATAGCGTTTTTGGACGAAACCAGGTTCTGTTTGTTTGAAAATGATGGCCACATTTTGGTTCGCCAGAGACAGGGGAAGCGGCGTCACAGTGACTGCATTCGCACAACACGTACAATGCCAGCTCGAGGCCTAATTGTGTGGGATGCTATTGGGTACAGCCACAAATCTCAGTTGGTGCGTGTCCAGGGTACTGTGACCAGTGTGGCATACGTGAGTGGCATCCTGCAACCCGTAGCCATATCCTTTCTGTACAAACCCCAGATTCGATTTTCAAGACAAGGCACAAACACTTGCCTTCTTTGTGTCACATAATGTCAAACTTTTGCCCTGGTCTGCCAGGTCAGCAGACTTGTCGCCAATCGAAAATATGTCGGATTGGATGTAACAATGGGTCCAGTGTTGTGACCCAATGCCGATCACAGCAGATGAACTTTTGAACCTGGTGAATGCAACATGGATAGTTGTACTACAGGACGCCATCCATGCCTTATACGTGTCGATTCAGTCAAAAAATGCTCAAATGTGTGTGAAATCTTATGGGACTTAACTGCTAAGGTCATCAGTCCCTGCCGGCCGGAGTGGCCGAGAGGTTAAAGGCGCTACAGTCTGGAACCGCACGACCGCTACGGTCGCAGGTTCGAATCCTGCCTCGGGCATGGATGTGTGTGATGTCCTTAGGTTAGTTGGGTTTAAGTAGTTCTAAGTTCTAGAGGACTTATGACCACAGCAGTTGAGTCCCATAGTGCTCAGAGCCATTTGAACCATTTTTTTTTCATCAGTCCCTAAGCTTATACACTACTTAACCTAAATTATCCTAAGGACAAACACACACACCCATGCCCAAGGGAGGACTCGAACCTCCGCCGGCATCAGCCGCACAGTCCACGCACGACTGCAGCGCCTAAGACCGTTTGGCTAATCCCGCGCGGCGATTCAGTCACGTCTGAAACAAATTATCAGTGCACATGGCGGACACTGTGCCTGCTGGGCAACGGGACACGTGCCGAACCGAGGTGACTGAAGTGCTAATAATTTCTGGAGAATATACTGATGTAAGTGTCCTAGCCAGCCGTTGTGGACAAGCGGTTCTAGGCACTTCAGTCTGGAACCGCGCGACCGCTATGGTCGCAGGTTCGAATCCTGCCTCGGGCATGGATGTGTGTGATGTCCTTAGGTTAGACAGGCTTAAGTAGTTCTAAGTGCTAGGGGACTGATGACCTCAGCAGTTAAGTCCCATAGTGCTCAGAGCCATTTGAACCATTTATTTTGTAATTGTCTTGTGAATATGAATGTCCTATCTGTAGTCGTTCAAGGTGTTCTGTTGTTTTCTTTCTGTACATGCATGTATTTCATAACGGCTGTAGTCGCCACTATGCATATATGCATGTCAGAAGGAACACTGCATCATTCTTCTTAAAAACACACTGTGCAATATCGTACAAAAGAACTTTCAGCATTGCAGCGCGTCAGCAATCGTTAACTATCGAAATAATTATGAAAAATCCGCTTCGATTGCACAAACTACCTGGTGTTTACCTAGGCTTCAGCGTGGGTAACCACGCCTTTTTCAGAACTAATATGAAACAGCTTGCCTAAATAGGCATAGTGAAAGGCTAAAATCAACACCTCCACCTTTATGGGGTCTTGCCGCCGTAGGTGTTGATTTTAACCTTTGACTATGCCTATTTAGGCAAGCTGTTTTATATTTATTCTGAAGATGGCGTGGTTACCCACGCTGAAACCTAGGTAAACACCGGGAAGTTTGTGCAATCGAGGCGGATTTTTCATAATTATATCGTATAAAGCCTAACTGTTTCTTCCTCTTTTTCTAGCGCATCTACCACTACAACCACCACCATCACCACCGCCACAACCACCACTACCGCTACTTCTGCTTCTCTTCATGCGGAAACATCAAAATACGTATTCCTTATATTTCACATTTTAAATGAAAACCACAACAATATAACTGCATTCACGGATGGGTCTAAACAGGAGGACTCTGTTGGCTCTCGCTAATCGTCAGCGCAAAATCCGATTATCCTGTGAATTCATTGCGTTCGGTGCAGAATGTTCTTGGTCTTGAGGGCGCCAGAGGAGATGAGATGTGTCCGTTGTCAGGAATCTTGGCCACGTGACTGAAACCTGAACAACCCAGATTCACCTAAGTTTCCATCAACAGTGATAAGCTTCGTTCATTTAGGGCGACGGTTGTTCCGAAACTTTTCTTTGTTTTCCCTCTCAGCTTTCCCGGCACTACATCCTGATGCAACAAACATAAAATTCCTTTAACGTTTGATGTTCGATCTGAAACAACAGTCATAAAATGTAACGTCTGGTCAACTCCTCAATGGAAACTTTACAAAATGTTTTTGTGCTTCCTGATGTATTGAAAACGTGTGCCGGGCCGGGACTCTAAACTTGGAACTTTGCCTTTCGCGGGCTGTTTCTCTACCGGCTGAGCTATCCAAGGACAGCCCCTGTTTCATTCTGGAAACAATCCCCCAGGCTGTGGCTAACCGATATCTCTGCAATACTGCAGTATCCTTTCTTCCGGGAGCGCTAGTCCTGCAAGGTATACAGGTGAAATTCTGTGAAGTTTGGAAGTAGGAGGAAGTAAGACTGTGGGTTTGGTTCGTGGCTCGTGCTTGGATAGCGCAGTCGGTGTTGAGAAAGTATGCTTATTTACGTTTTCAAGAAATATTGTTTATTGTGTGAAAAACGTCGTCTTTTATTTTCAAATAATAGAGATTTTTATTTGTTTTCTCACTACCTGCAACATTTTGCTCATATAATATTTACTTTATTTTGTTTTGTTCTCGATAAGGAAAACATTCTTTATTTCAATAAAAAAAGGAAACAAAAAATTAAGTGGTAACGTGCTTGCATTTATTTTTTTTAAAGGTCGGGAGACCACTTGCCCGCGATAGGAAAAGTTCCAAATTTCGAGTCCATGTTCGGCACACAGTTTTAATCTGCCAAGAAGTTTCAAGTCAATGCATTTCATTCTGCTTATCTATTGTATTTATGAATTGGAGATATGAAATTAATCTGGCATTCACGTAAACTGGTGTGGAAAACCGCGTAAAAACCATGTTCAGACTGACTGACGCAAACACTGTAACTGTGATTCACCAACTATGGCTTTAGTAAGGATACAGTTATTAAACGCAGATTATCAGAGTGGTAATGTATAACTATGTAGTAGACATACGTCCCGTCCTCGTACAAGGGAGCTTTCATGTAAAACAGAAGCATAAACTTAATATGTTAGGACAACACAGATAGGTTTTTGCAGAATGAAAATGCCTCACAGTACTATCTCTCCAGGATTAATAAATGCCAGCTTTGCAGCTCACAGCGCGTGTGCATTTATGTATCGTAAACTGAAGGGACGTCGTGACAGAAGCGGAGATGACTGTCCTTGAAAATCTGAATAGAAACTTACTGAGTTACGTGCACGCTGTGCTACAAGCAATATAAGAGTCACAATTCTTTGCCAGTGGAAATATGTTCCCATCGGTGCACAAAAAATGCGAATATGTACCTGTTTATTTAAAAGACTCTGACTAAAAGAGGGTTACCAGCTGTCTCATACTACCTTCCTCAGCACCTGTAAAAATGTTCCCAAAAAATTCACATAGGGATACTAAAACTACCTTCTGTTGGGTATACAAACTGTCCGTTGCCCAATGGCAATAAAAAACACTTGATCTCACCTTTTTAGTGCCAACAGAACCCGCGGAATGGACACAGGAAAATCCCGTTTTTATGAGCAGCGTTTTGGAAGAAATTAGTTAGGAATGTTGTCGAATGCACACCCATTAACGAGTAAAATTTTCTTACATCACCTCAATATCGAAGGTTTCATTGATGCACGGAATGATACATACATTCCTTGGTATCTGCTCGATATACTGCGTGCATGTGTAAAGCCGTAATGAAGCAGATTAGTCTTTATAAGCATTTAAAATCAGAAATAAACATCGTTAAGGGTCGTATCACGCGGTTATATTAGAAAGTAAGACAAATAAGTTCAGGATTTGCAGAGTAACAACTAAAATTAACCTCAAGCGTCTGTATGTGGCGTGTATCGACGGGGAGCGGGATGTAGTTTTTGGGGAGTGCATCTTTGTGTTCAGAATTAACACGGACTTGATGCAGCGCAGTTATTGTCTCGTTCGCCCCGAGTAACATGAGACCCAGTTCTGGTGTGAAGGAATGACGAAAAGGCAGTGGACTCTCGTCGGCTCCACCATAAATCACCTATTGAAGTAAGCCTATAAGACATGTTCATCTTGTTTACGTGCCATAATGCGATGCGACGATTATTCTTATGCCACTTCGTCTTCTGTTTGTAGTAGAGGCACTTTTATTAAAATTTTGAAACCGACGTAGATTAATTCTTTCTAGAAGTGTCGTGGCAGGGTTAGGGGATGTACGAAACAAAAGCCGGTCGTAGTGGCCGAGTGGTTCTAGGCGCTTCAGTCCGGAACCGCGCTGCTGCTACGGTCGCAGGTTCGAATCCTGCCTCGGGCATGGATGTGTGTGATGTCCTTAGGTTAGTTAGGTTTAAGTAGTTCTAAGTTCTAGGGGACTGATGACCTCAGATGTTAAGTCCCATAGTGCTTAGAGCCATTTGATTTTTTTGAACAAAACAAAATAACAACCTATTGCGTGTACTCACCGACTAGACTGTTCATTCTAATGTTACGGAATACTTGTGCAGTAGTAAAACGTTAGCATTAATAAATTAGTTTCAGAACGAATCTGACATTTTTAAGGAATCAAGTCTGCATAATTAATGCTTCTCAAAAGGCTGGCTGCCGATATGAACTTCTTGTCTCTGAAGGAATATCTGTTAGCTGACTTTATCGCCATATGAAAGCTTAAGGGAAGTACTTCTGTCTCTCCACTGTCTGAGAGACACGGCTGTTAAGATAACAGGGCTACGGGAAATCCGTGATATAACGGCTCCACCAGAGTGTACTTTACACCGAAAACACCCGGCGCAACATCTGCTTATCAACTACAGCACTGTGTACTGTTCCTTAGAGACAGCATCGTGCCTATCTTCTATTAACAAAGAGTCATCTCAATTTAACTTCAGCGAACGTAAATTGGTTCTGTACACTACGACGAATAGATCCAACTGTCAAGTGTTTCATAGAGCATATGAGTATAGAGAAGAGCGCCATCTGTTTCCGTTATGACATCGTATGACATGCAGCTTTGTCTCATAATCGAAACCGGTATTATCTTGCAGCCATACTCCGCAAATACTCGGCTGTTGTGATGACCAAGACAATGGGGCCGATTTCACTTTAAAACACACACGATACTGTCACGCCGAAAACACTGTCCTCTAGAGTCAAATATAGGCCGTGGCAGTTTAACTTAGCGTTATGACAGAACGAACTCGACTGAAACCATCACTCAACATCTGTTGTCGAACTACTATCCGTGGAAAAGAGAGTGGTAAATCCTATTGAACACTCGAGAATGAAACTTTTATTAATACACCAGCCGCACAGTCCATGACTGCAGAGCCCTAGACCGCTCGGCTAATCCCGCGCGGCTCAGTCTTTGAATTCGTGGATCATGAGCAGGTCGATGAAGATATATGTTACTGTCTGACCTTCAAAATTCTGCGAAGAACCTTCGGGTACATTCGCCTGGTTGTCTTATCTGTCAGATCTCTTTCCGTGTCGTGTAAAAATAAAGTAATATACTTGTTTTCGCGTACGAGACATCGGCTCTGCCAACACCGTGTTTACTTGCTCGTCTCACTTAGTTTCACTGCGATTACACGTAGTTGTAACATTCACTCTCGTGTGGATTTAAGAATCATACGAAATGGTTAAAATTTATAGTTTCAATTAGTACGAGAAGAAGTTAAAAATGCCGATGAACACAAGAGACACTCTAAATTAAGTAACCTCTTGAGCAATAAAGTTTTACTTCCATGTTAATAACGATGACAACAATTATATCTGGTTTTTAGAGCACTCATTTCCGGATAAATTAGTTCGCTGTGTTGTTCCTCCTGAAACGTTCTAAATTTCGTAAAATTAAAACAGCCCAAATGAATTGATTCATTGCCTGCCTGTTTGCAAACAGCTACCCTTCGCGGTATCAACCACAGCTGTGGTCTCCTTCACCCATTAGAAAAAACAATTCTGATGTCTTACATAAACTGATTCCTGTTCAAAGGACACGACACCGTGCTTATTTTGCCCTCACGATCGAATACGAACTCTAGGAGGCTTTTTATCTTTTCTTCCTTTTTATGCATAGCCTGTATAAAATCACCACATTTCAAACGTGTTACGGCTGATTGGGTATGTTTCCATGCCTGATTTCAAGACAATGGTTGATAAGAAATCTAAATAAAGTGTTGGCCTTTCACCAGCGCAGCTGTACTTAATTTTTTCCCGTTCTTTTAAAGAAAACTTAACTGCGACCAGGCAGGCCATAAAGGCCCGACGGTACCGAACGGCCGCCGTGTCATCCTTAGCCCACAGGCGTCACTGGTTTCCCGTAAAAACTCAAAGCATCGATTCGAAGAAATTTGTTGCTAGTCTATATACCAAAGGAGCAAAAGGCAAGGGATAGAATAGATCTGCACAAACTCTTCGCGTAAAAATGAGATAGTTAATGTACGAAATATAGTTCCTCTAACTTGGAACACCCATTACGGAAGAAAGATATGGTTCGTCCATGGATAAAGTTGCAGCGTCTCTTATGAAGAAAGGGGCCAGAGTCACACAGGCTGCATCGTGATACAGCAGTACTACAGGCTGAACGCCTGGCGGTTCATTACACTGACTTACTGGTATGAAGAGCTGTGCTACAACTCTCATACAGTCCAGATTTAGTGCTACCGATTTCATTCTGTATGGACTATTCATGGCTCATCTGCGTAGAATACAGTTTCAAGACGACAAGGAATTCATTAAATGTATGAAAAAGTTGTGTAGTGAGAAACATTGTGAGTTTTTTACGAATGTGCATTCGTTTAGCGGAAAAAAAGGGAGGTAATGAATCAGAGGGATTATAAGTGACTTACACTTCCAAACAACCGATTCTTCTCTCTGCAAACTTTCATTTCCGTAACGTTCGTCACCACCGGGCTACAGCGAACTCCAATTGATTCATCACAAAATTTCAAGCAGATGTTCCTGTATTAGCGTATCTTGTGGTGTCATGCGCCACTTTGACCGAGGCGGAATATGGTGTCAATCACGTATACGATATTGCAGTACCTGTGTTATTCCTAATTACGATGTAAAGTTCCTCCGGACATGAAGGGATACAGGTGGTTCGCAGCTGACAGTGTGTCTTTGATTAGTACAACGGGTCCCATGCAAGCGCAGGAGAATATCTCCCACAGCATAATACTGCTCCCACCAGCCTGCGTCCGTGGCGCGTTGCACGTTTCGAACTGCCGTTCACCTCTATGAAGACGTTTGTGGAGACGACCATCGATCTAGTGTAGCAAAAATGTGATTCACCCACAGATCTGACACGTTTCCACTGATCGACAGTCGAATCACGACGGTCCCGTGCCCACTGCAATCGTAACTGACGATGTCGTTGTGAAAACATAGGAGTAGTCTGCTGCGGAGCTCCATGTTCAACAATGTACGATGAACAGTGTGCTTCGAAACACTTGTGCGCGCACCAGCATTGTGCTCTTTCGGCAGAAATGCCACAGGTCACCAGCTTGTCCTACTTTACGGAACAGAAAAGCCTCTGAACCCCAAGTTCTGTGAAGAGTCGTGGACGTCCAACCATTTAGCGCCTTGTGGTAGTTTCACTGTCCTTCTGCCTCTCTTCGTAGATGCTCACGACAGTAGCACGTGAACATTCGATTGGCTTAACGCTTTCGAGATACTCGTCCACAGGTTCTGCGTAATATTAATGTACCCTTTGTCGGAGTTGCTTATCTCAACGAATTTTCCTATTTCCAGCCTATATCCTCGCTAGGGTGATCCTCTGTCCGTGTCTGTTCCGCTTACATACTTTTGTTACCGCGTCACGTGCCCGCAACGCCACCAGGCGGCATTGCAGCATCGCAGTGGCCAGTGGTTATGAAGTCTTGGCTTATCAGTGTACATAATAGATGTGTTGTTGTTGTTGTTGTGGTCTTCAGCCCTGAGACTGGTTTGATGCAGCTCTCAAGGCTACTCTATCCTTTGCAAGCTTCTTCATCTCCCAGTACCTACTGCAACCTACATCCTTCTGAATCTGTTTAGTGTATTCATCTCTTGGTCTCCCTGTACGATTTTTACCCTCCAAGCTGCCCTCCAATACTAAATTGGTGATCCCTCCATGTCTCAGAACATGTCCTACCAACCGATCCCTTCTTCTAGTCAAGTTGTGCCACAAGCTCGTCTTCTCCCCAGTTCTATTCAGTACCTCCTCATTAGTTATATGATCTACCCATCTAATCTTCAGCATTCTTCTATAGCACCACATATCGAAAGATTCTATTCTCTTCTTGTCTAAACTATTTATCGTCCATGTTTCACTTCCATACAGAGCTACACTCAATACAAATACTCTCAGAAACGACTTCCTGACACTTAAATCTATACTCGATGTTAAAAAATTTCTCTTCTTCAGAAACGCTTTCCTTGCAATTGCCAGTCTACATTTTATATCCTCTCTACTTCGACCATCGTCAGTTATTTTGCTCCTCAAATAGCAAAACTCCTTTACTACTTTAAGTGTCTCATTTCCTAATCTAATTCCCTCAGCATCACCCGACTTAATTCGACTACATTCCATTATCCTTGTTTTGCTTTTGTTGATGTTCATATTATATCATCCTTTCAAGACACTGTCCATTCCATTCAACTGCTCTTCTAAGTCCTTTGCTGTCTCTGACAGAATTACAATATCATCGGCGAACCTCAAAGTTTTTATTTCCTCTCCATGGATTTTAATACCTGCTCCGAATTTTTCTTTTGTTTCCTTTACTGCTTGCTCAGTATACAGATTGAATAACATCGGGGAGAGGCTACAACCCTGTCTCACTCCCTTCCCAAACACTGCTTCCCTTTCATGCCCCTCGACTCTTATAACTGCCATCTAGTTTCTGTACAAATTGTAAATAGCCTTTTGCTCCCTGTATTTTATCCCTGCCACTTTTAGAATTTGATAGAGATGTAGGAGTACAGATTGCCACAGCCACCTTGTGAGTACGCAATTTGCTAGGCTCAACAACAGATGCAAGTGTGAAAATGGCGGGAAATATGTAACAGCCAGAATTTGCATGGTCATTATCAGTACTATATGGGCAACGATAAAACGAAGCAAACTGTCAGAAATAAAATTGAAAGCGAAATTTCTGATGTAAAGGGCTAACTGATACCATGTTAAATAAATATTTTATTAGAAATTAACATTTGACAGACAAAAATAGATATAATGACGAACAAGGTGTCAACGTATGGCTTTTATCACGCGCTGTGGAAACAGAGACATTTGCGATACATTGAGTTAATTTTTCGTCAACGCGGTAGACTTTAGTCATTAAGCCATAAAAAGTTTAAAAAAGACACAAAAACGCAAGCAAAAGCATGTGGGAGGAAATAATAAAGCTTCTCATTTGAAGACTATCACGAGTTTGACGTGTCGCTCGGTGCCTCAAGCGGAGTATGATGGTCTACAAAAAGACTGGGTTCGATACCCGGTCGGTTTCACCATTTTTTTCTATAGTTTATAGCGTATTTCACATCTGGCAATGATTTGTTATTTCGAAAAGTGACAGATTACACCGTGGTTCCTAGCCAACGTTAAATTGTAGTTACTCGTAGAACTGGCTGGATCAGTCAGTCCAAACTACGAAGGGAGGCTCGGGCACGCCTTCTCCAGCAGCATCGCTCCTAGAAAGCACTGGTTTTCAAACTAACCTTAAGGCTAATGGCCGCTTTACTTGTATACCTACTCCTAATATAAATGACACTATAAATGCTACGATGCTAATAACAGATAGACGGTGTGAAGTAGCTAGGTTCTGAGCGCTTCATAAGAATATTACTGAGAAATACTTTTAGAGTAACTTTCAATCAACAACTTTCTCTTCCGAATGCGAAAGTATTTTGCTGTCGCCGACCTAAATAGGGAGAAATGATCGTCATAATAAAATAAAGGAAATTAGAGCTCGCACAGAAATATACAGATGTTCGTTTCTTCCGCGCGCTGTTCGAGATTGGAATAACAGAGAATCAGTGTGAAGGTGGTTCGATGAACCCTCTGTCAGGTACTTAAGTGTGATTTGCAGAGTATCCGTGTAGATGTAGATGAACAACATATCGTATGTGCGTATGTGAATATTGAGTTTCCCGGTGAATTTCACAGACTGTTAGTCGAGTAATCAGGCCAACATGCAGCGAGCGACGTTTAGGCTAGTTCCGTAGCAGTCATCTCCGCCAGATGATCACAAGAACGAATCTTACCGAACGTCGCTCGCTACAAATCGGTCAGCCACTCCACTAAACACTCGACAAGAGTTCATCAACCACTTGTATAGTTTTAAATAGGAGGGATGCCACCTTCGGCCGTATTTATAGAATTTATCTATTTTCAATCGATTCTGGTGATATATTACCACATTTTCAGGCCCCTCTGTGATGCTACCTGTTCATATCGATACTGGGTAATGTAGCATACCTCTTCAATAACGTCTATACAATGACGCATCCACTAAAGGGACTTTCTTCATTTTTCTGAAATAAGTGTAATTGAAAAGCATGTCCAATTTACTAACATATGACTTTTTACTTAGCTGATTGTCTTGAAGTAAGGCTCGGTATCTTTTTTCTGGGGCATAATAGTCTCGGATACTTTCTATGCGAAGAAATATAATGGTCTGTTGTTGTGGTCTTCAGTCCTGAGACTGGTTTGATGCAGCTCTCCATGCTACTCTATCCTGTGCAAGCCTCTTCATCTCCCAGTACTTACTGCAATCTACATCCTTCTGAATCTGCTTAGCGTGTTCATCTCTTGGTCTCCCTCAACGATTTTTGCCCTCCACACTGCTGTCCAATACTAAATTGGTGATCCCTTGATGCCTCAGAACATGTCCTACCAACCGATCTCTTCTTCTAGTCAAGTTGTGCCACTAGTTCCTCTTCTCCCCAATTCTATTCAATACCTCCACATTAGTTACGTGATCTACCCATCTAATCTTCAGCATTCTTCTGTAGCACCACATTTCGAAAGCTTCTATTCTCATCTTGTCTAAATTATTTATCGTCCGTGTTTCACTTCCATACATGGCTACACTTCATACAAATACTTTCAGAAACGGCTTCCTGACACTTAAATCTATATTCGATGTTAACAAATTTCTCTTCTTCAGAAACGCTTTCCTTGCCATTGCCAGTCTACATTTTATATCCTCTCTACTTCGACCATCATCAGTTATTTTGCTCCTCAAATAGCAAAACTCCTTTACTACTTTAAGTTTCTCATTTCCTAATCTAATTCCCTCAGCATCACCCGATTTAATTTGACTACATTCCATTATCCTCGTTTTGCTTTTGTTGATGTTCATCTTATATCCTCCTTTCAAGACACTGTCCATTCCGTTCAACTGCTCTTCCAAGTCCTTTGCTGTCTCTGACAGAATTACAATGTCATCGGCGAACCTCAATGTTTTTATTTCTTCTCCATGAATTTTAATACCTACTCCGAATTTTTCTTTTGTTTCCTTTACTGCTTGCTCAATATACAGATTGAATAACATCGGGTAGAGTCTACAACCCTGTCTTATTCCCTTCCCAACCACTGCTTCCCTTTCATGCCCCTCGACTCTTATGACCGCCATCTGGTTTCTGTACAAATTGTAAATAGCCTATCGCTCCCTGTATTTTACCCCTGCCACCTTTAGAATTTGAAAGAGAGTATTCCAGTCAACATTGTCAAAAGCTTTCTCTAAGTCTACAATTGGTAGAAACGTTGGTTTGCCGTTCCTTAATCTTTCTTCTAAGATAAGTCGTAGGGTCAGTATTGCCTCACGTGTTCCAATATTTCTACGGAATCCAAACTGATCTTCCCAGAGGTCGGCTTCTACCAGTTTTTCCATTCGTCTGCAAAGAATTCGTGTTAGTATTTTGCAGCTGTGACTTATTATACTTATAGTTCGGTAATTTTTACATTTGTCAACACCTGCTTTCTTTGGGATTGGAATTATCATATTCTTCTTGAAGTCTGAGGGAATTTCGCCTGTCTCATACATCTTGCTCACCACATGGTAGAGTTTTGTCAGGACTGGCTCTCCCAAGGCCGTCAGTAGTTCTAATGGAATGTTGTCTACTCCCGGGGCCTTGTTTCGATTCAGGTCTTTCAGTGCTCTGTCAAACTTTTCACGCAGTATCGTATCTCCCATTTCATCTTCATATACATCCAGTTCCATTTCCATAATATTGTCCTCAAGAACATCGCCCTTGTATAGACTCTCTATATACTCCTTCCACCTTTCTGCTTTCCGCTCTTTGCATAAAACTGGGTTTCCATCTGAGCTCTTGATATTCATACAAGTGGTTCTCTTTTCTCCAAAGGTCTCTTTAATTTTCCTGTAGGCAGTATCTATCTTACCCCTAGTGAGATAAGCCTCTACATCCTTACATTTCTCCTCTAGCCATCCCCGCTTAGCCATTTTGCACTTCCTGTCGATCTCATTTTTGAGACGTTTGTATTCCTTTTTGACTGCTTCATTTACTACATTTTTATATTTTCTCCTTTCATCAATTAAATTCAATATCTCTTCTGTTACCCAATGATTTCTACTAGCCCTCGTCTTTTTACCTACTTGATCCTCTGCTGCCTTCCCTATTCTTCTTATACTGCATTTCTTTCCTCCATTCCTGTCAATTGTTCTCTTATGCTCTCAGTACAACCTCTGGTTTAGTCAGTTTATCCAGGCCCCATCTCCTTAAATTTCCACCTTTTTGCAGTTTCTTCAGTTTTAATCTACAGTTCATAACCAATATATTGTGGTCAGAGTCCACATCTGCCCCTGGAAATGTCTTACAATTTAAATCCTGGTTCCTAAATCTCTGTCTTACCGTTATATAATGTATGTGATACCTTCTAGTACCTCCAGGATTCTTCCATGTATACAACCTTCTTTTATGATTCTTGAACCAAGTGTTAGCTATGATTAAGATATGCTCTGTGCAAAATTCTAAAAGACGGCTTCCTCTTTCATTTCTTACCCCCAATTCATATTCACCTACTGTGTTCCTTCTCTCCCTTTTCCTACTCTCGAATTCCAGTCACCCACGACTATTAAATTTTCGTCTCCCTTCACTACCAGAATAATTTCTTTTATCTCATCATATATTTCATCAATTTCTTCATCAACTGCAGAACTAGTTGGCATATAAACTTGTACTACTGTAGTAGGCGTGGGCTTCGTGTCTATCTTGGCCACAATAATGCGTCCACGATGCTGTTTGTAGTAGCTTATCCGCACTCCAATTTTCATTCATTATTAAACATACTCCTGCATTACCCCTATTTGACTTTGTATTTATAACCCTGTATTCACCTGACCAAAAGTCTTGTTCCTCCTGCCACCGAACTTCACTAATTCCCACTATATCTAGCTTCAACCTATCCATTTCCCTTTTTAAATTTTCTAGCCTACCTGCCCGATTAAGGGATCTGACATTCCACGCTCCGATCCGTAGAACGCCAGTTTTCTTTCTCATGATAACGACGTCCTCCTGAGTAGTCCCCGCACGGAGATCCGAATGGGGGACTATTTTACCTCCGGAATATTTTACCCAAGAGGACGCCATCATCATTTAACCACACAGTAAAGCTGCATGCCCTCGGGAAAAATTACGGCTGTAGTTTCCCCTTGCTTTCAGCCGTTCGCAGTACCAGCACAGCAAGGCCGTTTCGGTTAGTGTTACAAGGCCAGATGAGCCAATCATCCAGACTGTTGCCCCTGCAACTACTGAAAAGGCTGCTGCCCCTCTTCAGGAACCACACGTTTGTCTGGCCTCGCAACAGATACCCCTCCATTGTGGTTGCACCTACGGTACGGCCATCTGTATCGCTGAGGCACGCAAGCCTCCCCACGACCGGCAAGGTCCATGGTTCATGGAGGAATTTAATGGTTTACTAACAACAAATTAACTAGTTTCCTCACTGAATCTTCTCTATTCATAAATCCATAGATTATTAGCTCGCAAAATGTGCCTCGCAAAAGGTTCCACAACTAAACGAATCTCTCTTCGCAATTGTCTTTCCATCGCTCGGTCAAACAACAACACTTCCCGCCAAGGCCGAGCAAAACGAAGGACACAGACTTTACTAGAGATACACGCTGTCGGTCCAGATTGTCCCATTCCTCAACGGCGATTCGGCGTAGATCCGTCAGAGTGGTTAGTGGGTCACGTCGTCCATCAACAGTCCTTTTCAATCTATCCCAGGCATATTCTATAGGGTTCATGTCTGGAGAACATGTCGGGCGATGTCGTTATCCTGAAGGAAGTCATTCACAAGATGTGTACGATGGGGGAGTGAATTGTCGTCCATGAAGACGAATGCCTCGCCAGTATGCTGCCGATATGGTTGCACAATCGATCGGAGGATGGCATTCACGTATCGTACAGCCGTTACGGCGCCTTCCATTACCACCAGCGGCATACGTCGGCCCCACATAATGTCATTCGAAAACAGCACTTTGCTGCTCTCGGATTGGATTGGATTGTTTTGGGGGAAGAGACCAAACAGCGAGGTCATCGGTATCATCGGATTAGGGAAGGAAGTCAGCCGTGCCCTTTCAAAGGAACCATCCCAGCATTTGCCTGGAGCGATTTAGGGAAATCACGGAAAACCTAAATCAGGATGGCCGGACGCGGGATTGAACCATCGTTCTCTCGAATGCGATGCTGCACTCGCTGGACAGTGTGTCTAAGGCGTTCAGCCTGACCGGGTTGCCTCCAAACACGTCTTAGACGATTGTCTGGTTGAAGGCATATGCCACACTCCTCGGTGAAGAGAACGCGATGTCAGTCCTGAGCGGTCCATTCGGCATGTTGTTGGGCCCATCTGTACCCCGCTGCATGGTGTCGTGGTTGCAAAGATGCACCTCTCCGTGGACGTCTGGACTGAAGTTGCGCATCATGCAGCCTATTGTGCACAATTTGAGTGGTAACACGACGTCCTGTGGCTGCACGAAAAGCATTATTCAGCATGGTGGCGTTGCTGTCGGGGTTCCTCCGAGCCCTAATCCGTAGGTAGCGGTCATCCACTACAGTAGTAGCTCTTGGGCGGCCTGAGCGAGGCATGTCATCGACAGTTTCTGTCTGTCTGTACCTCCTCCAGTTCCGAACAACATCGCTTTGGTTCACTCCGAGACGCCAAGACATTTCCTATGCTGAGAGCCTTACCTAGCGGAAAGTAACAATGCGGACGCGATTGAACTGCGGTATTGACCGTCTAGGCATGGCTGAACTACAGACAACACGAGACGTGTACCTCTTCCCTGGCAGAATGACTTTAACTGAACGGTTGTTTACATCTTTTTGGGGGGGGGGGGAGGGGGTTAGTGACATCTCTGAACAGTCAAATGAACTGTGGCTGCAATACAATATCCACAGTCAACCTCGATCTTCAGGAGTTCTGGGAACCAGGATGATGCAATTTTTTTTTTTTTTTTTTATGTGTGTATAACCCAAAGAATTTACTGACTGTCACAGATATTCAATAGAAGTCTTTAAAAGTGTACTTATGTAAAATGACATTTAAATTTTTTTTCTTCTTCAAAAATAATGCTACTAGGTAACATTTAAACATTTACTACAATGACTGATGCGATGCGAATTATGTTGCTGGTACAGTTTTGATGGGCACATCAGCAGGTCCTTTTGGTTTACTTCGATTTGATGTAGCTTGTAAATTTTAAAATTTGAAACAGTTCCACTTACAGTTGTAATGGGAGTGTTAAGTGCTCCGGTATATGGTATGGCTGAGGGTTATATAATGAATGGGGTAGATGCCGACACAACAGCTACAGGGACAGCTGAAATACATTACGTCATAGACAGGTTCATGCGATTGGCCAGTGACTGCTCTGAGAAATCTAGAACGTCACAAAAACTAAATATCCGAAACCTGGACGCCTCGATACAACGTTGTAACGCTACCAACAGACCACACGTGCTGCGAGTGTAAGCTTCTTCCTACCAGCACACTAATATCAGTTTTCTTTATTTCTGTTTCAGATCGACACTAGAGAAGCGCTGTACTCAGTCAT
The DNA here is from genome assembly GCF_023864345.2 of Schistocerca serialis cubense. Lineage (NCBI taxonomy): Eukaryota > Metazoa > Arthropoda > Insecta > Orthoptera > Acrididae > Schistocerca > Schistocerca serialis. The sequence continues at coordinate 792,013,036 of NC_064639.1, read as the reverse complement.
CAGATATGCCACAGACCGCCGCCTATCCCGCTGTAGAGAGCGGGCAAGGCTCCAATTTCTATGTTCTGTGATGAGGTACGGACGCCCAACTTCTTGTCGGCTACTCGCGGTTTCTGCATTCTTCAACCACTTTCCATAGGAGCTCACGACAGTAGCACGAGAACAGCCGGCGAGCTTCGCCGTTTCCCAAATGCTCGCTCCCAGGCACTGCTCCACAACAATCTGGCTTTTGTCAAAGTCACTTATGGTTCAAGTGGCTCTGAGCACTATGGGACTTAACTTCTAAGGTCATCAGTCCCCTAGAACTTAGAAATACTTAAATCTAACTAACCTAAGGACATCACACACATCCATGCCCGATGCAGGATTCGAGTCTGCGACCGTAGCGGTCGCGCGGTTCCAGACTGTAGCGCCTAGAACAGCTCTGCCACCCCGGCCGGCCAAAGTCACTTATCGTCGCTAGAATGATTCCCCATTCTTCTCTACTCCGGTCAGTGGTCATAATGTTTTGGTTAATCGGTGTATTACTTTTAATGTACTGCATAAAGTATTTTATTACACCTCTTTCTGTTTATTAGATAGTCTTTGATCGCTGATTATCTGACATACAAACATCAACTAAGTCTGGCACGCCAGAGAAATAGGTAGGCATGCGACAACATGCGCTACCTAATGGATTCCAAAACGCCGCGAAAAGGAAAAAGATTTTTCCGGGCTCATTCCTCAGGTTCTATACGAGTAGCTGATAGAAAGAGAGGGTCAAGTGTTTCAGATACCCCTTGGGCTAGGGACTATTCGAATACCCAACAGAAGGATCGTCTTAGTGTCAAATCCTACAGTGCAGGGTCAAAGGTAAATGTTACCGGGCAAACCAGATTTTAGGATGAACTAGTTTCACCTAGGTCACACTCGTTCATCCTGTTTCCTATAGGATAAAACAGTTTAGCCTAGGTAGAATCGGTTTACCCTAGTTTGAATTTACATGCTTTAGGATAAACTGGTACGTCCTAGTCTGAACTAATTTTGCCTAGTCGGAACGCATGTCGCTGCCTGTACGAACGGGGAATCCCCAAATCATCTCTGGCTCGCCCCTCGCGCATCTCAACTGCTCTTCGCCCCCACTGTTCTTTGTTTGGAACGGTATTTTGCATCGACAAGTGCGCGTGTTAAGTTACTGGTTACGTTTAAAAGATTTTATTATAATCCTAGTATAATTATTGTGAGGCGTTTCATCATGGATGACCCTCCATATAGTAGACAAGCCAATCAAAAGCCGTGGAGAGAAAAGTTTCTGGAGGAAATTTTCCAGAATGAAAACAAAAAGCCTTCTCATTATAATGTGTTGTCAGTAGACGAATATGCGGATTTGGTTAAACAAGCAGAAGACGCGGAAAAGTTGGAAAAAAGGTCATCATTACAAAAAAGAAAATTTTGAAAATTGGTGATGTGCAAAAAATTCATTGCATGGTGTGAAGGGAATAAAAAATACTTTGTTCCAGCTGATGAACTTTATGATGTCATTGACGCAGCTCATGTAGCTGTGGGTCATGGTGGTCGCGATGGATCTTAGCCAAGGTTTGTCAACAAAGGAAGACAAAAAAGGAAAAAGGGCTAGTTTCAAAGCCAATTCTCCTTTCGGAAATGGATAGCAGATGCCTAGTCGATTTGATTGATTTCCAAACACAACCAGGCGGGAATGTAAAATTCATTCTAGTATACCAAGACCATCTCACAAAATTTGTTCTCCTTCGTGCGTTAACATCAAAGAGGGCCGAACAAGTGGCTTATGAATTGAATGACATTCCTAGCTGTAGGGGCGCCGTGCATTCTTCAGTCGTATGATGGCAGAGAATTTGTCAATGTTGTTATTAAGTGAACTCCCAAAGCTTTGTACAGAACTGAAAATTGTGCATGGAAAACCAAGGCACAGCCAAAATCAGGGTTCTGTTGAACATGCCAATCAAGACATTGAAAATATAAGTTCTTGGTTAAAGGACAACAGTTTGAGGAGGTGGTCGGAAGGATTAAGGTATGTCCAATTCATGAAAGATCGAGCTTACCACTCTGGTATAAAACAATCACCTTACAAAGCATTATTCGGAATCGAACCTAGAGTAGGACTTCCCACTTCCTCGTTACCTCAAGAAATCATAAATGATATTCAGGATGAAGATGACCTGAAGAAGGCAATCGATAATGATAGCAGTACTGTACAGTACGAACACAGTGATGATGATAACATTGTGAAAATTGACAAAACGACATTCAAAATGGTAGAAAAAATCCGACAGATAATTAAAAAAAAAACAAGCTAAAAGAATGAAAGCTTCCTCTGACAAATCCCATCCATCAGATAACATGGGAGACAAGGTAACCATACCTATTCCAGATGTAAGAGGGCAGTTCAATAAGTAATGCAACACATTTTCTTTCTCGGCCAATTTTCGTTGAAAAAACCGGAAATTTCTTGTGGAATATTTTCAAACATTCCCGCTTTGTCTCGTATAGTTTCATTGACTTCCGACAGGTGGCAGCGCTGTACGGAGCTGTTAAAATGGCGTCTGTAACGGATGTGCGTTGCAAACAACGAGCAGTGATCGAGTTTCTTTTGGCGGAAAACCAGGGCATCTCAGATATTCATAGGCGCTTGCAGAATGTCTACGGTGATCTGGCAGTGGACAAAAGCACGGTGAGTCGTTGGGCAAAGCGTGTGTCATCATCGCCGCAAGGTCAAGCAAGACTGTCTGATCTCCCGCGTGCGGGCCGGCCGTGCACAGCTGTGACTCCTGCAATGGCGGAGCGTGCGAACACACTCGTTCGAGATGATCGACGGATCACCATCAAACAACTCAGTGCTCAACTTGACATCTCTGTTGGTAGTGCTGTCACAATTGTTCACCAGTTGGCATATTCAAAGGTTTGTTCCCGCTGGGTCCCTCGTTGTCTAACCGAACACCATAAAGAGCAAAGGAGAACCATCTGTGCGGAATTGCTTGCTCGTCATGTGGCTGAGGGTGACAATTTCTTGTCAAAGATTGTTACAGGCGATGAAATATGGGTTCATCACTTCGAACCTGAAACAAAACGGCAATCAATGGAGTGGCACCACACCCACTCCCCTACCAAGAAAAAGTTTAAAGCCATACCCTCAGCCGGTAAAGTCATGGTTACAGTCTTCTGGGACGCTGAAGGGGTTATTCTGTTCGATGTCCTTCCCCATGGTCAAACGATCAACTCTGAAGTGTATTGTGCTACTCTTCAGAAATTGAAGAAACGACTTCAGCGCGTTCGTAGGCACAAAAATCTGAACGAACTTCTCCTTCTTCATGACAACGCAAGACCTCACACAAGTCTTCGCACCCGAGAGGAGCTCACAAAACTTCAGTGGACTGTTCTTCCTCATGCACCCTATAGCCCCGATTTCGCACCGTCAGATTTCCATATGTTTGGCCCAATGAAGGACGCAATCCGTGGGAGGCACTACGCGGATGATGAAGAAGTTATTGATGCAGTACGACGTTGGCTCCGACATCGACCAGTGGAATGGTACGTGCAGGCATACGGGCCCTCATTTCAAGGTGGCGTAAGGCCGTAGCATTGAATGGAGATTACGTTGAAAAATAGTGTTGTGTAGCTAAGAGATTGGGGAATAACCTGGTGTATTTCAATGCTGAATAAAACAACCCCTGTTTCAGAAAAAAAATGTGTTGCATTACTTATTGAACTGCCCTCTTAGATAAAGGCAGAGGTGACCTTCGAAACATAATTGGAGTAATACTTCAAAATTGTTGAGGCTTTCGTGGCCACTTGTTGACAAACTGCCTACTGGCTTCTGTCTCGGGTTCTTCGGCCGACGGATCCTGGCTTCCCGTACTGCAGCGAACGACCGTCGCAGGTAGCAAGAGGAGAACCGCACCGGAAATGACCGCGGAGAAGTCCTCGGACGTTGGCGCGCCAGGTACATATATCTGTGGCCGCGAGCTCGGCTCCGGTTCACCACCGGCAGTGGAGGGTGAAGCTTTGACAATGCCAGCCACTCGTGCTGGCGAAACGTCAGAAAAATCATTAGATGAACGTCGGCCGAAGAACCCGAGACAGAAGCCAGTAGGCAGTTTGTCAATACTTCAAAAGACTGATGACGGCCTCTACAGAGTCGGCACATACATGGGGTACTTTAAAAACATTATTGCTGATATAATTTTATTAAAATGTTCCATAATTTTTTTGTAATAAATTAATAAAAAATATTAGTTTTAACTTCTTTTTTATTTTCTTACAACTGATTTCGGCGTCTGCATTCAGAAGTTTTCAGATGTGGGAGATATTAACCAGAATATTGAAATACCTTTAAGGCCTGCAGCCACAAAACATTCTGTTTGATAAGGGCAAGGCTTCGTGAAATGCAGTTGCGTGAAAAACTGTACAACAAAAAATGCAATTGTAAGAAAAACAAAGTACTCTGCAATACTAAGTGCCACCAATGTAAACCTTGCAAAAATAAATAAATAAGCAAATAGCGGGTAAGGTGATTTCTGTGGATGGATATATGTAAGTTGATCTAGTGATAGACGTGATATTACTGATTAGTTAATAAATAACTTTAATGAATCACATTTACTATTTTATTTCCATACATTTATTCAGTTTACTTTGAAAAGCTTATAGGTGATTTAAACTAGCTGAAATTATTCAGACAAGGACATAACAGTTTATCCTAAATCATGTAAATTCTACCTACGGTACAACGATTCGAACCAGACTAAGCCGCTGTATGCTATCGGTAACAGGATGAACGAGTTTGTCCTAGGGGAAACTAGTTCATCCTAAAACGGGTTTGGCCGGTAACATATACAAACTTCCTTCAGCTTAGGCAAATGGAGCAAATCAGTTCGTTGCATTTGATTTTCTCTACGGTGCGTCTTTATGGGCTTGTAGAGGAACCGTCGGTTTATGGAGGTTCCTTTGAACACAAACCATTTTTGTACGATTTTTTCTTACCAAATCCAGCAGCTGATTCCAAGCTTCAAAGTTAGTGGAAAATTTGACAAGTTTCAACAATAATATGAACTTGTAAAATAATAAGTCTAGTGTCTGAGCAATCAAGCCAGGAATTATTAGCCGCTCTGCCCACAGATAAGCAGTCGCCAGTAGTAGTTTTAGTTTCAATCTAGTGTCCGAGCAATCAAGCCAGGAATTATTAGCTGCTCTGCCCAGAGAATAAGCACTCGCCACTAGTAGTTTTTAGTTTTTTGTGCCCACCATATAACTTGTCATAGTGAAGGTTAATTCGTGTCGTGTCACCTCAACCTTAAGTGAATCCAGCCACGGTCTTATATTTCAACGATTTTAAATTACACCTTAGATAGTTGCAGATAACAGCTTTCAGGATCACATTACGGTGGCGAACGGTCAAGTATTGGAAGTCATTGATCCACAGCTAATCGCAGTGACCTCATACCGTTCCGCCGATATCTTAGCAAAGCGCCAGAGAATGACAGATAACAAAGTGTAATATTTTACCCCAGAGCAGCATGTCGCAATCGGCGTCTTCAATCACCGTTAAAATGTATTGCATACAGTGCCATCCTTCAGTGATCGAGTACGGGTTCTGATGCAAATGAAACTTCAGAGACATCCATATCAAACGTTAAAACATGAGAATTGTTGCTAACCGATTCTTGATTTTTCAGATAGTTTCTCCAGCGAAGACGGATAGCGAGACACAACGGAGTAGGCTCGCTTCGACTCGAAAGCCAACATACTAGTGTGCGTTAGAGTCTTTAGATAAGGCGGGCATCGGAAACACAAAGTGGTTCAAATGGCTCTGAGCTCTATGGGACTTAACATCTGAGGTCATCAGTCCCCTAGAACTTAGAACTACTTAAACCTAACTAACCTAAGAACAACACACACATCCATGCCCGAGGCAGAATTCGAACCTGCGACCGTAGCAGTCGCACGGTTCCGGACTGAAGCGCCTAGAACCGCTCGGTCACCAAGGCCGGCTCGTAAATACACTGAAGAACCAAAGAAACTCGTACACCTGACGAATATCGTGTAGGGACCCCACGATAACGCAGAAGCGCCGCAACACGACGTGGCATGGTCTCGACTAATGCCTGAAGTAGTTCTGGGGGGAACTGACTGCATCAGTCCTGCAGAGCTGTCCATAAATCCGTAACAGTACGACGGCGTGGAGATCTCTTCTGAACAGCACTTTGCAAGGCATCCCAGATATGTTCAGATCTGGGGAGTTTGATGGCCAGCGTAAGTGTTTAAACTCAGAAGAGTATTCCTGGGGCAACTCTGTAGCAATTCTGGACGTGTGGGGTGTTTCATTCTCCTTCAGGAATTGCCCAAGCCCGTCGGAATGCACAATGAACATGAATGGATGCGGTGCTTACGTACGTGTCACCTGTATGAGATCATATACAGACGTATCAGGGGTCCCACATCACTCCGACTACACACGCCCCACACCGTTACAGAGCCTCCACCAGTTTCAACAATCCTCGGCTGATATGCAGGGTCCATGGATTCATGAGGCTGTCGCCATATCCGTACAAGTCCATCCACTCGACACAATTAGAAACGAGACCCGTCCGACCAGGCAACATGTTTCGAATCATCAACAGTCCAATGTCGGTGTTGACGGGGCCAACGCGAGGCGTAAAGCTCTGTGTCGTGCAGTCTTTAAGGGTACACGAGTGGGCCTTCGGTTCGGAAAGCCCATATCGATGATGTATCGTTGAATGGTTCGCATGCTGACACTTGTTGGTGGCCCAGCACTGAAATCTTCAGCAATTTGCGTAAGCGTTGCACTTTTGTCAGTCGTCGTTGGCCACGTTCTTGCAGGCTCATTTTCCGGCCGCAGTGATGTCGAAGATTTGATGTTTTACTGGATTCCTGATATTCACGGTACACTCGTGAAATGGTCGTACGGGAAAATCCCCACTTCATAGCTACCTCGGAGAGGCTGTATCCCATCTCCCGTGCGCCGACTATAACACCATGTTCAAACTTACTTAAATCTTGATAATCTGCGATTGTAGCAGCAGTAACCGATCTAACAACTGCGCCAGACACTTGTTGTCTTATAGAGCCGTTGCCGACCGCAGCGCGGAATTCTACCTGTTTACATATTTCTGTATCTGCATACGCATGCCTTTACCAGGTTCTTTGGCGCTTCAATGTATGATACTTATTACGTACTGTGTAACGTGCTTGGAAGACTAAAGCAAAACATCATTCCTTCTTAAATCTGTACAACTGGCGCTGTTTTCTACCAATAATGTACAGAAAACGAGCTGAGGATACTGAAAAATGATAACAATGTCTCTGAACTTGTTACTTCACATAATAATTACTGATAAGCGTGGTGTAATGAATAATTCACACGATTTGATATCGAAGGAGCGTGCATACGGATTTAAGTTTCCAGTAGTATCTATAAACCACTTTAGTCGGATGTCGGAAACGTTCCTTTGTGAAGGGCACGGCCGGGTTCTTGCGCTGCACTTGTTCAGTCTGAGATTGTGTTCCATCTGAAATGCCCTCGTCGTAGACATGTAGCTAAAGCCCAATTTTTTCCTTCCCGTTTCACATCAATTCTATGAAATTCAGAGTTGTGGGGGATTCTTCTTGCTACTAGAAAATAAAAGGATATCACTGGATTACACCGAGCAGCATTGTATTAATAAGATTTATTTTATCTTCTACTACCATTAGAAGATGGCAGTGATGCACGATCGACAAGAGGCTAAGGAAGTACTGGATTCTACAAGAAATCATATTAAAATTAAACTTTGTCTCTGACAAGGAAACAAATTCTCTGGACCTCTAGTCCTCCTAATCCAGTGAATGGTAAACATAAGTAAACCTATAAAACTTGACAGTATGCCTCTATGAAAGCAGACAGTATGCCCCAGTTTACCTGGAGAGCGACGAACGGGATCGTGATAAGCGTTATTGATGTAGAAGAAAGAAAGAAATAGTTGGAGGGAGGGAGATTGAAGTTGAATACTTCATAGATGTCAAGATTATTATAAACGATGCACTACCTTAATTAAATAACGATGACGGAAGGAAGTAGCTGTTCCCTGTGGAAATGTTATTGCGGCATTTGCTTTCAACGATTGAAGGAAAACATAAAAAACCTACATGAATGTGGCCAGTAATAAATTTAAACCACGCTGTCTCTGATCACGGCTCTTCTTCACTAACTCGACTAGATGAGATACCTGTATGATAATACTCGCACACAGATTAAGCCAAAAAAACTTTCTTCCCCTCTGTAAGTAGTTAGTTAGTTAGTTTCTTGTTCCATGGATCATTTGCACGACAAATCGCAACGATATGGAAAAGGCCAGTTTACATACACATCTGAAATTAATGTTTAAACATGGCTACATGCTGATCATTTATAAATTTTTTTTTCAATATCTACACATGTGTTTTAGTAATTCCTAAACAGTACCTGTTAGACATATAGTAATAGAAATTCTGCTACAGAATATAAAGAGTTGTCAAGTAGAAACGTTTTAGACTGTTTCCAAATTTTACTTAGCTATCTGTCAGATATTTTCATCAATGGATAAGTGATCAAAATTTTAGTTGCATCATTTTGCACTCCTTTTCATGCGAAAGACAACCTTAATTTGTCGTAATGAACGTCATTTTTCCTTCTGTTAAAGTAATTATGTACATCATTGTTCGTCTTGAACTACAGTGCATTATTCACAACGAACATCATGAGGGAATAAATATACTGTGAATCAGTAGTCAGAATGCCCAACTCCTCAAACAGATGTCTACAAGATGATAGTGGGTCTTCACCACATATTACTTTTACAGTACGTTTTTGAGCAATGAAGACTTTCTGTCTTATAGGTGAGTTAACCTAGAACATAATTCCATATGACATTATTGAATGAAAATATGCAAAACGTGTCAACTTACTGATTTGTCTCTCCAAAAAATTTGCAAGAATTCTAACTGCAAAGGTAGCTGACCTAAGTAGTTTCAGGAGTGTTGCTTGTTCCACTTTAAATTCTCGTAAAGACGAACACGTAAGAATTTTGAAATTTCAATCCTATTTATTATTTCCACACCATGTGTTACACTTATAATTAGTTTAGTAACCACAGATGTGCAGAACTGAATACTTTTTGTCTTTTTAAATCTGAGGGCGAGACCATTCGCACAAAACCGATGATACTTTAAAGAGCATTGTTTACTATTTCTTCTGTTTCTGTACGTGTGCTTGGCTTGATTGCAATACTAGTGCCACCTGCAGAAAGAACTAATTCTGCTCGTTGTACATTAAACGAAAGACCGTATGAAGAACGATAGTGGAACTAAGGCTGAGCCTTAGGGAACCTTGCACGCGATTTTTATCCAGTCAAAGTAATGTATCCGATGAGGAACAATAGCGGACCTAAGACTGAGCCTTAGGGGACCCTGTCCGCGATTTTTCCTTAGTCAACATAATGTACCCGAATTTATTGGTTAAATTACTAAGTACAACCTTCTTCATTGTTTCCATAGGTCGCTGGAGCCACGAAAGATACCAACATAGGCACTGGAAAAAAAGCAGAGATTACTCTCTTTTTCAAGAAGGGCCATCAGAGAGATGCACAAAGTTATAGGTATAGAATAATGGTCTAAAGAAATTAGGACCACTGCCTGCCGCGAGATTTGAATGCTGCTTGGTGGTACCGTGGGCGCTTAAGCGGAAACGGAGTAAAGACGAATGGGGAATCAAATGGTTCAAATGGCTCTGAGCACTATGGGACTTAACAGCTACGGTCATCAGTCCCCTAGAACTTAGAACTACTTAAACCTAACTAACCTACGGACATCACACAACACCCAGTCATCACGAGGCAGAGGCCGGCCGCGGTGGTCTCGCGGTTCTAGGCGCGCAGTCCGGAACCGTGCGACTGCTACGGTCGCAGGTTCGAATCCTGCCTCGGGCATGGATGTGTGTGATGTCCTTAGGTTAGTTAGGTTTAAGTAGTTCTAAGTTCTAGGGGACTGATGACCACAGCTGTTAAGTCCCATAGTGCTCAGAGCCATTTGAACGAGGCAGAGAAAATCCCTGACCCCGCCGGGGATGGAACCCAGGAACCCGGGCGTGGGAAGGAGAACGCTACCGCACGACCACGAGCTGCGGACAATGGGGAATCACTCTAGCGACGATACGGGCAATATATGAGGAAGTCCACTGACAAAATACTTAGACAAAGGGCAGAGTGTTACGGCGCGGCGCCTGGGAACGAATACCCGGTAAACGGCACGGCTGATCGGATGCTGTCGTGAGCATCATCACTAAAAAGTGGTTGAAAGACGGTGAAACTACGAGTAGATAACAAGTTGTTGGACGAACACGCCTGATCACAAATCTATGAGTTGGTAAACATGCCCTCTCTGTAAAGAAGAATAGACGGCGATCCGATGGCAGATATGACGACAGAATACCATGATGATCCAAGACCAAGTGTTTCTGGGCATATCGTGCAACACACACTGTTGAAGATGCAGCTCCACAGCAGATGACCCGTACGTGTTCCTATGTCGACCCAACCACATCGTCTATTATGACTGCATAGTGCAAGGGAACATAGAGATTGGACAGTGGATCAGTGGAAACGTTTCGCTTGCTCGGATGAATCACACTTCTTGTTACACCAGTCGTGTCCCAACAGGCGGTCGTCTAGGCGAACAGCTCCTCGAAACATGCACTGCGCAAAGAAGGCTAGCGTTGGGGTCACTTTTATACTGTGAGGAAGAGTTATGTTGGCTTCCGTGTGGCATATGATAGTAATTGAAGGCAGCCTGACAGCTGTGGACTACGTGGACATTACTGCGCACCACCTGTAACTCTTCATGCTTAACGTCTTTCCTCACAGCGATCGCACCATCCCGCAGGATGACTGTGCGTGTCATAAGGCCAGAATAATGCTGCAGTGCTTGGAGGAGCGCAATAGACAACTCGCGGTGAGTTCTTGGTCGTCGAATTTGCCTGAGCTGAACCCGATAGAAAATACATAGGAGGCTACCGGATGCCACCTCCGCGCACTCAAACCACCGTCCCTCAATTTACGGGAGATGCATGACCTGTGCGAAGGCAACTGGTGACGTAAACCTCCGATACCCAGAACGGTCTCGTCATATAGGTGACACGCAGAATCGCCGCTCTATTGTGTTGCAGAGGTGGACCAACACAGTATTAAGTATGTGGTCATAACGTTTATGCTCATCAGTGTATATCAGTCGGGTCTGGTGTCCTAGCGACGGCTCAGCGATGGAAGTGTGGAGGCATCGTGGCCAGGCATCGGGATTCGACCCCTGCCCATCTTTTCTCCTCCAGCGTGTAGTTGATCCCGACATTACAAAACAAAAGAATTTAAAAAATTAAAAAAATTCGAGAAACGGATGTTTTACTTATTTCAGAGTATTGAGGAAAAAGGAGTTAGTGTCACTTGACGAAACCTCTCAAAAATTGGATAGAATAAAAAAGCGGTAAACCGCATAGCTAGAAACCAAGTGGTCACGTGATCGAATCCCTGCCGGATCTTGGATTTTTCAGTCTTCGTTTTACCTAGCCTTCTCCTCTCAACGATAAGTCGAGTCGCTAGAAACGTCACGTGGTTCGGATTGCACGTTAAACTGTAGGCTCCCTTTTCCTTGTTGGATAAGTGGGGTGCGGTAGGGACACGCAAGACGCCGAAGTGGTGTCTAATTGAAAGACTTGCACCAGGCTTGCGAGCTTCACGAAATAATTATTATGATTATAATTATAGTATGTATCAGTGACGGCGAATTATTTGAGCATTATCTGTATTCATACACTACGCCATGTCCGATGAAAATTCCTCCGTAAAAGCCAACTTTGAGAGTTCACCAAAGGAGAGTTCTGGGCTATCACTGTTTACAATACGTATAAATGTTGTTGTTGTGGTCTTCAGTCCTGAGACTGGTTTGATGCAGCTCTCCATGCTACTCTATCCTGAGCAAGCTTTTTCATCTCCCAGTACCTACTGCAACCTACATCCTTCTGAATCTGCTTAGTGTATTCATCTCTTGGTCTCCCTCTACGATTTTTACCCTCCACGCTGCCCTCCAATACTAAATTGGTGATCCCTTGATGCCTCAGAACATGTCCTACCAACCGATCCCTTCTTCTGGTCAAGTTGTGCCACAAACTTCTCTTCTCCCCAATCCTATTCAATACTTCCTCATTAGTTATGTGATCTACCCATCTAATCTTCAGCATTCTTCTGTAGCACCACATTTCGAAAGCTTCTATTCTCTTCTTGTCCAAACTATTTATCGTCCATGTTTCACTTCCATACATGGCTACACTCCATACGAATACTTTCAGAAATGACTTCCTGACACTTAAATCAATACTGGATGTTAACAAATTTCTCTTCTTCAGAAACGCTTTCCTTGCCATTGCCAGCCTACATTTTATATCCTCTCTACTTCGACCATCATCAGTTATTTGGCTCCCCAAATAGCAAAACTCCTTTACTACTTTAAGTGCCTCATTTCCTAATCTAATTCCCTCAGCATCACCCGACTTATTTAGACTACATTCCATTATCCTTGTTTTGCTTTTGTTGATGTTCATCTTATATCCTCCTTTCAAGACACTGTCCATTCCGTTCAACTGGTCTTCCAAGTCCTTTGCTGTCTCTGACAGAACTACAATGTCATCGGCGAACCTCAAAGTTTTTATTTCTTCTCCATGAATTTTAATACCTACTCCGAATTTTTCTTTTGTTTCCTTTACTGCTTGCTCAATATACAGATTGAACAACATCGGGGAGAGGCTACAACCCTGTCTTACTCCCTTCCCAACCACTGTTTCCCTTTCATGTCCCTCGACTCTTATAACTGCCATCTGGTTTCTGTACAAATTGTAAATAGCCTTTCGCTCCCTGTATTTTACCCCTGCCACCTTTAGAATTTGAAAGAGAGTATTCCAGTCAACATTGTCAAAAGCTTTCTCTAAGTCTACAAATGCTAGAAACGTAGGTTTGCCTTTCCTTAATCTAGCTTCTAAGATAAGTCGTAAGGTCAGTATTGCCTCACGTGTTCCAGTGTTTCTACGGAATCCAAACTGATCTTCCCCGAGGTTGGCTTCTACTAGTTTTTCCATTCGTCTGTAAAGAATTCGTGTTAGTATTTTGCAGCTGTGACTTATTAAGCTGATAGTTCGGTAATTGTCACATCTGTCAACACCTGCTTTCTTTGGGATTGGAATTATTATATTCTCCTTGAAGTCTGAGGGTATTTCGCCTGTTTCATACATCTTGTTCACCAGATGGTAGAGTTTTGTCAGGACTGGCTCTCCCACGGCCGTCAGTAGTTCCAATGGAATATTGTCTACTCCGGGGGCCTTGTTTCGACTCAGGTCTTTCAGTGCTCTGTCAAACTCTTCACGCAGTATCATATCTCCCATTTCATCTTCATCTACATCCTCTTCCATTTCCATAATATTGTCCTCAAGTACATCGCCCTTGTATAGACCCTCTATATACTCCTTCCACCTTTCTGCTTTCTCTCCTTTGCTTAGAACTGGGTTTCCATCTGAGCTCTGTATAAATGTTGATGTGCATAATGTCGAAATCTCCGTTGGGGTGGTCGTCCACGATGCCGTTACTTGTTAGGAAGGTTGAAACGCCACGAAACGATAGTGAAATGCAGAAAGACCAAAGATTAGTGCAGGTGCTGTCAGTTGACTCTGAACGTGCATAAATTTAAGGTATTGTCGAAAAAGCAGACGGCAGGCTGAGATTCATTGGAAGAATTTTAAGAAAATGTTATTCACCCACAAAAGAAATGAGCTTACAAAACATTCGATCGACTAATTCACGAGTGCTTCTGATCAATCTGGGATCTTTCCCATCTTGCTTTGAGAATATCTGATGAAGGGAGACACGTTTCGTCACAGAATCGTTTAGCCAGCACGAAAGCATTGGATATGCTCATTAAACTCCAGCGGCAGACGCTACAACAGAGGCACTGTGCATTACGGAGAACTTCATTGCTAACATTTCAAGTACTGTATGTACGTTCCAAAAAGAGACGTACAGCATATTACTTCCTCCCACATGCTTGTCACTAATGACCACAGCCGGAAAATTTGGAAAGCAGGAGCTAATACGGAGATTTACTGACACTCAATTCTTCCCACGCACCATTCGCGAGCGGAAGAGGGAGAGAGAGGAGGAAAAATGGTGACGCCGGAAGTACTATTCGTCCCACACCGTAAAATGGCTTGTGCAGTTTAGATGTCGACGTAGGTAGCGCAATTAGTAAAGGATCCTAAGATCGAGGTAACTAGAAATGGAATTTTAAATTAGTTTGGGAACGACTGGGGAAGGACTAGAGCGCTGTTAATGAACTCTGACGTGATCGAGGTAATCCGTGGAAAAATATAAAAGCAACATGACTAGCGGGAGTCTTAAGCGGATTTAGGGTATCGTTACATGCAAGGTCATTAGGGGCGAAGCAGCAGCTCAGTTTGAAAGAATGACGGAAGGAAGGTGTCGTAGCCATTTCAGACAATAACAACGACATTCGTTCAAATGGTTCAAATGGCTCTGAGCACTATGGGACTCAACTGCTGAGGTCATTAGTCCCCTAGAACTTAGAACTAGTTAAACCTAACTAACCTAAGGACATTACACACATCCATGCCCGAGGCAGGATTCGAACCTGCGACCGGAGCGGTCTCGCGGTTCCAGACTGCAGCGCCAGAACCGCGCGGCCACTTCGGCCGGCAACGACATTCGTCTGAAATTATTTATGAATGACACGAAAAGAGTACACAAAACCAAATCTTCACAATTGTGCGTTCACTGTTAAACATTGCGCGATCTCATTCAATCCTCCTGGTATGAATCCACTGTGTTAATCAGTAGTTCCTTTCCATTTGAACAAATGTTTGGAAATGGAGTTGGTTGAGGAATACCGTTTGAAGAAAATTAAAAACTAAAAAATTCCGTCCGATCAAGCCATGAAGGCCCAACGGTACCAACCGGCCGCCGTGTCATCCTCAGCTCACAGGCGTCACTGGATGCGGATATGGAGGGGCATGTGATCAGCACACCGTTCTTCTATCCGTATGTCGGTTTACGAGACCGGAGCCGCAACTTCTCAGTCATGTAGCTCCTCAGTTTTATCTCACAAGGGCTGAGTGCACCCCGCTTCCCAACAGCGCTCGGTCGACCGGATGGTCACCCATCCAAATGCTAGCCCAGCCAGACAGCGCTTAGCTTTGGCGATCTGACGGGAACCGGTGTTGCCACTGCGGCAAGGGGAGTACGGACTTCTTCATTTGTCCACTTAATACCCATTACATACTTTGTGACGAAAGGTACTATTATTCTCTCTCCTCCAGCTGAATGTCATACACATAAAAATGATTGCTTCAACGCTTCATATTAGCAAGATTTTTCTTTTTTTTAAATCTGAGTTTAGTGTTGTGTCGTGGTACTTAAGCAGATGTACTTGGTCGTGCGATGAATAGACGACGGTACTATTACGAATATTACCAACGCGAGCAAAAGAGAGAGAGAGAGAGAGAGAGAGAGAGAACACAGTTAGGATCGTGGAAATGGGATATCAACAGTTAACAATAAGTATTGTATAGTACAATGGCAACAATCTCAACAGCCACTGAACTCGAGAAAGCGAACTGTAAACTCGGCTGCTTCGGAAACTAGGTACAGCCACATTCCAGTTCATATTACGGGGCATCGTTACCTCGTCGTTGAAAGCACGGAAAGTGATAACGAAAAATGCGCTACACGCTATGAATTTCTTTTAAGGTGAAGGAATTCAGTGGTAACGAAAAGGAAAAAGAAATAACATTGTACTCGGAGAATGTGAAGGAATATGCAAGCAAAATGGGAAGGGCTCTGTGCTGACATCAGTGGGACTGAAGCATCTACGGCAGAGAAGAATAAGAAGAAAACTCACGCAATAAATACCCTATTCATGATATGGAAGAATGTGTTTCTGCGATACTATAAAAAAATAAAGGGAAGTACTGATTACGCAAAAGCTGCACATCTTCCGTAGCACATTGTTGGGCGTCAAAGCTATCTTGTTTTAAAAAGCACCAGAGTAAATTAGTAATTATGTGCGAACAAGACTTCAGTTTTTTTCTTTTTTAAAAAAAGCCGTTAGCTTCTTACGGGAAGGTGAAGCATAAAACTTGACGTGTGTAGTGGTTTATTTAGACAAAACGAGGATTCATATACATAACACTGTGAATAAATTTTGGCAAAGGGATGGTGTCCAACAAGTATTATCAAACAAACTGTATTCTCAGACAAACAGTTTTTGTGTAATACAGGGCACTGGCGTGCAGATGTGTAGCGTGTGACAGGTCCCAGTAGCAAGAATACCGGAGTGTACACTGTTACTACCTCCCAAACCTGTTCATAGGCGAAAACACGTCGGTGCTCCGCCCCAGCTGTTTCGCTTTTCAGGGTAACAACTCATTACTACTGTACTACTATTACTACTACTACTGAAAAGGAAACGATCTTTTGACACATAGTCATAGTGAACTCACAAAATAACGTTCTTGTGAAGCGCAACTGGCCCCTTATTTTTTCATTGCCAGGAGGCTTTTAACACAGTTCCTCAGAAGTGGCTCTTAACCAAACTGCACGCCTATGGCATATCGTCTCAGTTGTGCGACTGGATTCGTGGTTTCCTGCCAGAAAGGACATAGTTCATAGTAAACCCAAGAAAGTGTTATAAGCCCTTTGCTGTTTCTAATCTATAAAAACGATTTGGACGACAATGTGAACAGCCCGGTTAGATGGCTCGCTGATAATGCTGCATTTACTGTCTAGTTAAGCCATCAGAAAATAAAAACCTGTTGCAAAATGATTCAGACAAGATATCTACATGAGGCCATACAAATAAGTAATAAAAGATATTCGTTTAATCTCGGTTATACGATAAACCACGCAAATCTGATTGCTGTCGGTTCAGCCAAGTACCTATAGATTACAATTACCATCAACTTAAATTGGAACGATCACACAGAAAATGTTGTCGAAAAGGTGAAGTACTACGTTTTACTGACAGAATAGTTTGAGGTACAACAGATCTATAAAGGGGTTGCTGACACTACGCTTGTCCGTGCTCGCCGGCCGTTTCGACCGAGCGGTTCTAGGCGCTTCAGTCCGGAACCGCGCTGCTGCTGCGGTCGCAGGTTCGAATCCTGCCTCGGGCACGGATGTGTGTACTGCCGTTAGGTTAGTTAGGTTTAAGTAGTTTTAAGTCTAGGAGACTGATGATCTCAGATGTTAAGTCCCATAGTGCTCAGAGCCATTTGAATCATTTGTCGGTGTTCTTCTGGCGAATAGCTATGCAGCATGATATCCTGGAGAACTGGAAAGATAATTTGTGGCACAACTTGACCAAAAGAATGAATCGGTTGATAGAACACATTCTGAGACATCAAGGGGCTGGCCGGAGTGGCCGTGCGGTTCTAGGCGCTACAGTCTGGAGCCGCGCGACCGCTACGGTCGCAGGTTCGAATCCTGCCTCGGGCATGGCTGTATGATGTCCTTAGGTTAGTTAGGTTTAAGTAGTTCTAAGTTCTAGGCGACTGATGACCGCAGAAGTCGCATAGTGCTCAGAGCTATTTGAACCATTTGAGACATCAAGGGATCACCTATTTAGTTGGTTCAAAAAATGGCCACGTGTGATTCACCTATTTACTATTGGAGGGAAGTGTTGTGGGGGGTTTGGAGGCGGGGGGGGGGGGGGAGGGGGGTAAAAATCGTAAAGGGAGGCGAACAGATGAATACAGTAAGCAGATTCAGAAGGATGTAGTTTGCAGTAGTTACTCGAAGATGAAGACGCTCGCACGGGATAGTGTAACATGGAGAGTTCCGTGAAACCAGTCTTCGAACTGAAGACCACAACAGTATCATGAGATCATCTCCAGAGAGGAATGATGGAGGTCATTGAAAAAGTTTGAAGATGAGCAGCCCGTTTTGTGTAATTGCGGAATAGAGACGAGAGTGCCACGGATATGATACGCGATCTGGGGTGGCAATAATCAAAACATAGGCATTTTTCGTTGGGGTGAGATCTTTCCACAAAATTTCAAACACGAACTGTCTACTCCGAATGCGAAAACATTTTGTAGACTCTCCCTACATAAGGAGAAATGGCCGGCCGCGGTGCACGAACGGTTGAGGGTTAGCTGCTCTCTGTAATAAAAAACCGAGTGAATGGATCAACAATAAACATGAACGGGTGTCATCGGACGTCCGCCCCGAACAAATTCACCGAAGAATGTAGAACAAAATGATTATATATATATATATATATATATAAAGCGGTTGTAGGCGCTTCAGTCCGAAACCGCGCGACTGCTACGGTCGCAGGTTCGAATGCTGCCTCGGGCATGGATGTGTGTGATGTCCTTAGGGCAGTTAGGTTTAAATAGTTCAAGTTCAAGGGGACTGATGACCTCAGATGCTAAGTCCCATAGTGCTCAGAGGCATTTGAACCATTTTTTTTTAAGGAGAAATGGACATCGTGACAAAAGAAAATAAATCAGGGCTCGCAAGAAAAGATTTGGGTGTTCGTTTTCCACACGTACTGTTCGACACTGGAACGGTAGAGCAAAAGTGTCAAAGTGGTTCTGTGAACCCCGAAACACTTCCGAGAGGTTTCGATATTATTAATCACCGATTAGCAGCCTAATAAATGAGTTATGCTGGTCGTATCCTGAGGAGAAGAGGCTGATCGGCTAATACTGCTGTGGGAGTTGTTTAGTATCAGTGTTTCGGTTACTGAATAATCAGTTAACGGCGCACGGAATGGGCGCACGGTTAGAGGCATCATGTCACGGATTGTGGGGCCACTCCCGCAGGAGGTTCGCGTCCTCCCTAGGGCATGGGTATGTGTGTTGTTCTTAGCATAAGTTAGTTTAAATAGTGTGTGAGTCTAGTTTGGTCACTTAGGAATTCACACATTTTTAATGAATTAACACCGGCCGGTGTGGCCGAGCGGTTCCAGGCGCTACAGCCTGGAGCCGCGCGACCGCTACGGTCGCAGGTTCGAATCCTGCCTCGGGCATGCAAGTGTGTGATGTCCTTAGGTTAGTTAGGTTTAAGTAGTTCTAAGTTCTAGGGAACTGATGAGGCTCTGAGCACTATGGGACTCAACTGCTGAGGTCATTAGTCCCCTAGAACTAGAACTAGTTAAACCTAACTAACCTAAGGACATCACACACTTGCATGCCCGAGGCAGGATTCGAACCTGCGACCGTAGCGGTCTTGCGGTTCCAGACTGCAGCGCCTTTAACCGCACGGCCAATTCGGCCGGCGGGGAACTGATGACCACAGAAGTTAAGTCCCATAGGGCTCAGAGCCATTTGAAACAGCCATAATGAGTTAAAACAGCCAATAAGATTCTATTGTAAAAATAATTTGCTTTTGAAACTGGAGTAATTAGAAAATACAAGATATACTGGTTGAAATATCGTTGTTTTATGGTTTTAGTTATTTGGTAATACAAGGTCATTGCTATTAATTTGAGTGTCATTAGCAACCGGAACCCATTCTCACATAAGAAATCAGAAATCTATTGACAATTATTATATAAAACAGTGTAACATGGTTATTTACGCATGTTACACTACTGATCTCTCTCTCTCTCTCTCTCTAGTAATCGGGAAAATAAATTCCTATACGCTGAGTCTGCAGCCGACTACGTGGATTGCAATATTCAGTTGCGGTGTTTTATTGTTTCGGAGTGAAAAAAAAGGCTTACGTTTTCGGGTTAATACAGTTACGGTGCCCGGACGGCCAGAGATGTGGGTGGCACGCAGACAATCGAATAACCCGCTGCTTTTGTTGAACCGTATCGGGTCGTTTTGTTCGGCAGCTGCGCGGGACCGCTGCGGAGCCTGGCCGTGTCAGAGATATTACGGAGCGCTGTCGGCTGTCGGTGGCGGCCGTTAAGCTTGCGCGCGTGGCTCCGAGGCTAATACGATAACAGCGCCAGGGCAGGCAGCGCGCTATGTGTCCGTGCCACGATTATCTGCCCTGACAATGGTGTAGCCACGGAGTTTAAATCCTAAAAATCTGAGGAAAATATGACCAGGACATGCGAGTAATAATGTAAGAGAGCAGCACTACAGTCCGATTTGCTTTTGATACCTCACCGTGTCAAGTCAATTCTACCTTCGACTTACTTTTTAATTGTATATTTGTACAGTGAAACTTAACATCAGGATTGGTGATGATGAAGTAGATGAAATTAAGGATTACTGCTACCTAGGCAAGAAAATAACCCATGTCAGACGGGGCAAGGAGGACATAAAAAGCAGGCTAGCTCTGGCGAAAAGGGCATTCCTGGGCAAGTGATGTATACTCGTATCAAATATAGGCCTCAAATTGAGGAAGAAATTTCTGAGAACGTACGTTTGGAGCACAAAATTGTTGTTGTTGTTGTTGTTGTTGTTTGTTGTGGTCTTCAGTCCTGAGACTGGTTTGATGCAGCTCTCCATGCTACTCTATTCTATGCAAGCTTCTTCATCTCCCCGTACTTACTGCAATCTACATCCTTCTGAATCTGCTTAGCGTGTTCATCTCTTGGTCTCCCTCAACGATTTTTACCCTCCACACTGCTGTCCAATACTAAATTGGTGATCCCTTGATGCCTCAGAACATGTCCTACCAACCGATCCCTTCTTCTAGTCAAGTTGTGCCACTAGTTCCTCTTCTCCCCAATTCTATTCAATACCTCCACATTAGTTACGTGATCTACCCATCTAATCTTCAGCATTCTTCTGTAGCACCACATTTCGAAAGCTTCTATTCTCTTCTTGTCTAAATTATTTATCGTCCGTGTTTCACTTCCATACATGGCTACACTTCATACAAATACTTTCAGAAACGGCTTCCTGACACTTAAATCTATATTCGATGTTAACAAATTTCTCTTCTTCAGAAACGCTTTCCTTGCCATTGCCAGTCTACATTTTATATCCTCTCTACTTCGACCATCATCAGTTATTTTGCTCCCCAAATAGCAAAACTCCTTTACTACTTTAAGTGTCTTATTTCCTAATCTAATTCCCCCAGCATCACCCGATTTAATTCGACTACATTCCATTATCCTCGTTTTCCTTTTGTTGATGTTCATCTTATACCCTCCTTGCAAGACACTGTCCATTCCGTTCAACTGCTCTTCCAAGTCCTTTGCTGTCTCTGACGAAATTACAATGTCATCGGCGAACCTTGAAGTTTTTATTTCTTCTCCATGGATTTTAATACCTACTCCGAATTTTTCTTTTGTTTCCTTCACTGCTTGCTCAATATACAGATTGAACAACATCGGGGAGAGGCCACTCCCTTCCCAACCACTGCTCCCCTTTCATGTCCCTCGACTCTTATAACTGCCATCTGGTTTCTGTACAAATTGTAAATAGCCTTTCGCTCCCTGTATTCTACCCCTGCCACCTTCAGAATTTGAAAGAGAGTATTCCAGTCAACATTGTCAAATGCTTTCTCTAAGTCTAAAATGTTAGGAACGTAGGTTTGCCTCTCCTTAGTCTATTTTCTAAGATAAGTCGTAGGGTCAGTATTGCCTCACGTGTTCCAACATTTCTACGGAATCCAAACTCATCTTCCCCGAGGTCGGCTTCTACCAGTTTTTCCATTCGTCTGTAGAGAACTTGCGTTAGTATTTTGCAGCTGTGAGTTTGACATTGACTGTGACATTGTATGGTAGTGAAATATGGACCGCGGGAAAACCGGAAGAGAAGAGAATCGAAGCATTTGCTGCAGAAGAATGTTGAGAATTGAGTGGACTGATAAGGTAAGGGATGAGGAGGTTCTCTGTAGACTAGGCGAGGAAAGCAATATATCTAAAACACTGACAAGAAGAAGAAGGGGGAGTGTCGTAGGACACCTGTTAAGACATCACGCGATAACTTCCGTAGTACTAGAGGGAGCTGTAGAGGGTAAAAAGTGCAGAGGAAGACAGAGGTTGGAATCCATCCGGCAAATAACTCAGGACGTAGTTTGCAAATGCTATTATAAGATGAAGTGGTTGGCACAGGAGAGGAATTCGTGACGCGTTAAGCCAGCCAGCAGCCCGGTGGCTCAAATCTTTCACAAGTTAGTATCTCGACGAATAGAAAAATGGAGAATGGTGAAATTTTATCATATTAGCTGTCCAATCTCAACTTTCTTGAAGATAAAACTAAAGCGTATTAGCTCTTATCATGGGTACTGATCAGTGAACAGATTTCGGAGAGTTTCCACAAACTGCTATGCCAACAGAAATGTTAGAGTATAACTCCGCGTTTTAGCTACGACATCATCCGTATTACGGCTTGGATTGTTCTAATACGCGTGCAGTTCCGTGTCGCCAGGTACAACTGCTTTCAGAGAAGAGCTAGCCATCACTGATAATACAACGTTGACTCCAGATATAACAGCTTAAATCACGATAGTAAATGACCTTTGCTTCAGCAGTATATGCAAACAAAGAGGAGATAATGTGACGTTTAGTTACAGGTCATCGGACTACACGCCAGTACCCTGCGTTTCATTCAAAGCACCTTACATCTATTTTCACAATTATCCTTAACCACAAAGGCATAAAATTACACAGCATGAGCACATATTACTGACATTCGTACGAAAGAGATATGCTTTTGACCCCTTACGCTCTGGCGAGAGTCACACTAAGGAGAATTGAAAAGAAAATTGAGGAAACGGTAGACCAATTCGGATTCATAAAGGGTAAAGGAACTAGATGTTATTGGTTGACTGAGGAGAGTCGCAGAAAGAATGACAGAAATGAAAACGGAGGTTTAAATTTGTTTTATCGACTAGAAGAAAGCATTCGACAGACTCAACTAGAGCATACTGGTGTGAATTTTAAAAGATGTTGGTATAAACTGGAAAGCCAGAAGGATAATAAAGGAGATGTAAAGAAAGAAAAAGTAAAAAAGTCAGGAATGCGAAGATGGAAAAATTGAGCACTTGTAACCTCCCCCTCACTTACCGACCTTAATGACAGTGAAAAATTAAACCGTGTGTACCTATTGGAAATTTGGGAAAATCAATCGTCACCGAAGTTAATCTGTCGGTAAAGAGGGAGGAAAGGGGTTACATCTAAATGAAAGGAAAAATGCAAATGAAACTGGTGGAAATTAATTTTGAAAAGGAGTAAAGTTAATAAAGAAAGTAAATGTGCGGCCGTTACGTTAACAATTATCTGGCGTTAATTAGATATTTGAGATTTGGGGAAAATTACGGTCGCCAGTCCTATGGACGACTACAATAATAACTGAAAAAGAAAGGTTATTGCACATATAATTAGCACTAAAAGCGTGGCAACTGAAGGTTGACATGTGTTGTGTGAAAACTGAATGTTTGTCAGAAGTAATAAATTTCGCTACACTCTGACTTAATTTAGCAAAAAAATTGATAAAACCGGAAAATTGAAAGTTAATTCAGTGACTGAAATTAATAGTGAACTTTGTTTCTGAAGCACTACGAAATTCAATAAAATAAGGTTAGTCTTGGGCTACCTCAACAATCATTTCAAAAGCTACTTGAATCTACGCAATTTAGAAATAAGAGATTTAACTTTGAACTTGAATTAAATGATTCTGAACAATTAACAATAGTAAAATTTAGTACATAACAAGCTGAGCTGCAGTCACAGGTAAGCTAAAATATGGTAACAAAACTCGCACTCTTAATTTGTGCTTGTTTAATCTAAATATTGTAGCCAGCTATGAATACTTTAACTGAACTTTGAAATTAAAGCAGTGAAATGGAATGATATTACTTTAATGCTGGCGTATGAATTTCAACGACACTCGGGTTCATTCCAGAAAAGGAAGGGACCCTGCTTGGTAATGCAATTAGTACAATGAGCAACAAAGGTTCATGCTAAGTTGCTGTAACTTTATGAGGCAAATGGAACACTTTTAAAAGCTGAGGTCTGCCATACAGTTCTAAAACTTTACGTGCTCCAAGTCTTCCTTGTTGGTTGATTAAAGTTTTGAAGTCGTCGGTCGAGGAGGTGGCGACAGTCACTCATTGTCGGCCGTCGCTGTTGCAGAAGCTGGATGTTGGCGCGCCTTCTTCTCCACTCTGTCACCAGGCGAAACGGGCTCTTGATGTGCGCCAGCTAATGCTTCCCGTCCGCGACACCGTGTCAGAAACTATCATAGCAAGTTGAGCGCAATTACATGCTGCCAAACCC
Organism: Schistocerca serialis cubense; assembly: GCF_023864345.2. Taxonomy (NCBI): domain Eukaryota; kingdom Metazoa; phylum Arthropoda; class Insecta; order Orthoptera; family Acrididae; genus Schistocerca; species Schistocerca serialis. The sequence continues at coordinate 791,988,748 of NC_064639.1, read as the reverse complement.
CGAAAGTGTGGCAACTCGCGGAAGTGTCACACAACACAGCTGCTCCACTGCCCTACTTCAGCCAGACCCACTCTGCCCGCCCTCCATGCGGCAGAGTTAACACTACCAAAGATCCTAAACACTTTGGTTCTCCGCACGACCTATCGATGTAATCGTTCGATAGCATAATTTTCCCTAGGCCAGACCCAGCGTAAAAATACAAATAATATTTACAAAACAAACCAATTATACATCGACATAAATGCATATATATATATATATATATATATATATATATATAGTAAAACAATTACAATACATAAAGACACAGAAATGTCATATCTTCAGGTAACAAAATAAGGAAAAAATTTATAGTACAATAGATGGAAATAGGAGGATATGCATTTCCGGCGTTACACAATGGATGTTCATTGTGATTGAAGCTTCCAGCATATGTGGAGAAGGACTGAGAATTAAAGCCATAGAGGATCAAAGAGGCACTGTAATTAGGGAAGAAATGATGGAGACTACAAAATACACGGATGATCAAGTCAAGCTCGTGGAATCCGAAGAGGAGATACTGTAACATATGCTGAAGAGTAATGTAAGATGGGGGCACGAGTATGGAGTGGAGGTAAATATAGGAAAGACAAGAGTCCCGAGAATCAGCAAAGTGAAGCTCTAATTAACATATGCTTAGCTAAAAAAAAAGACAGAATGAGTAAAATCCTTCATGTCTCTGGAAAGTTTAATAACATGGAACGGAAATTGTACAGAAATAATGAGGAGAAGGATATCTTTGGGAAAGAGAGAGTTTGTAAAGGCGAAGCAGCTACTAACATATAGAAGAATTCCAATGGAGCTGAGGGAAAGAAACTGCTAAATATTATGTGTGGAGTTTAGTGTTTTACAGCAGTGAATAATGGAGAGTTAAAAACAAAGAGGGAAGATCTATACAAGTTTTGAAATTGGGCTATGGGATAAAATGGTTAAAATGAAAGTGTACTGACAGTCTTAATTACGAAGAAACCATGAGGAAAATGGTTGAAGAAAAAAGGTTACTGGAAGTGATCAAAAAAAGGAAACAGCCTAAACTGGGATGTAAACTGTGTAGGAATTGTCTATAAAAAAATAATTATGTTAGGAAAGGTGGGAGTAAGCGGCAGGAAGAGAATTGGAATGATGGACGACATTGGAAGAGAACGACAGCATAAACAGATGACGGAAGATGCTCGGAACAGGACACGATGGAGAGCTTTCTGTTGGAATACAGATACCCTAAAGAATAATAATACCTCAATTTTTTGCATGTTCTATAAATTACACTTGCGATATCACATTATGATGTGTAACGAGTCAGAGAGAGAGAGAGAAAGAGAGAAAGAGCGTGAGGGCGGAGAGAAGGGTGGGGACCAACTAATAACTGAAACAGATACTCATATTTATTGTTACTGAGAAAAAACAAAACAGGTCAATGGAAGGAATTTCTTACCCCTGTGTATCTTTTCTATATAGGATCATAACGGAATTAATATTTCGTGATGAATTATAATAACTCTCTCACGGAAATCGGTACACGATGCAAATAAAACAACTGCGATGTTCTAAACGAAGAGAAGAAAAATGTATAATGGAAAACCGAATATTTTAATTTAGAGAAAGTGGATAATTAATATAAGTTGATTAATTAATTCTCGGTTCATTCTTTTATTTTCAAAAGTAATAGAGCTTTTTATTTCTGTTGTAAAAGACGACATTTGAAGTAGTGAAAGGGTATACGATGAACGTCAAAAAATCTAACATACCGTAACAATAATCAGTTAAGCTCCGTGCTTCAGTACAGTGGAGCCTTAATGCTGGAAACTCAGGCTGAAAATAGGAGCTTAACGACCAGTCTTACTATGGACGACGACAAACGGCAGAGGTATTTTGAAAAGAAAAGCATTTCATACGTTTAATTTAACGTGTTAATGATCCTGCGAATATTTAGACATGAGAGGCACGGGGTTGATCGTAGCATCATCTCATCGCATTTCATTTTGCAAGTAGACCTTATGACTTTTCGTCCAGTAGAAATAAACTGAAAAGAATTCTGCTGTAATGGGGGTATCTCATTGTATAATTCTTAACACCATGACACTATGTATAGGAGATACTCTTCAAGCTAGCATTCCGCATCTACTGTGCGAGAAACGGTATTTGAGAAAAACACAAAGATAAGCACACATGTCTTACTGGTATTAAAATTTAGATATTGCAGATCCGAAAGTCCATATTCTATCGTTCCTTTTATTGAAGGGATATGAGGATGAAGATTAGTATGCGACTATAGGTAGGGGCCTGGCTAGTAATTACTTTCATTGTGGCAGTCATCGGTCGAATACATCACGCTGTTAATGACTGCAGGTATGGTGTTAAAAAGTATTTTAGCATAGAAAGGAACATACGTCCAATATGGCGACAGTTGCACTTGTCATATTGCTAAATCTGCTCATGATGTCAACAAATATTGTGCTCAAACCAATATGTATAAGACTAACATATACAATGTATTTACTGTAACTCTTCGGCCTTTCCCGGCGATCTAATGACATCTTGGGTTGTTGGGTGTTCTGCCGGATATCAGTGTCGTACATGCACGATATTTCGGTCACGTAGCTCGTAACCTTCATCAGGTGCAAGCTGTGACTGCTCCTCGAGTGGACCTGGTACAGTATTTATGCCTATGGCCTTTCCCCTCCACCAACGGCTGCAGGCGCTTCCTCTGTGGTCCGCGCCCATTCCCTGCGACCTGCTGGAGCGTTCCTGCTCCGTTTTCCGTCCGCTGCGGTTCTAGGTGTTCCCTCTGCGATCCGCGCCCACCAAACCCGCTCCTGGGGGTTTCGTCTACGGTCTGGGGTACCAAGCGTTCCCCCTGCGGTCCGCGCCCGCTCACCACGACCTGTTGGGGCGTTGCCGCCCCGTTTTTCGTCTGCTGCGGCTCTGGATGTTCCCTCCACGGTCCGCGCCCACCAGTCCCACTTCTGGGTGTTCCATCTTCGGTCTGGTGCGCCTGGCAGTCCGTCAGGGGCTCGTTTTCCATCTCCATGTCTCTGGTTCTTCTGTTTGTGTAGTGTTGCAGCTGGCCCCGTTGTTCCTTTAACAATTCCAGAGCCGGATCCCAGGCTCTGCTTAGCTGGTACCCTGTGTCACGGTTCATAAGATCGTCAGCCATTTTAATTTCTATCGATTCTCTTATAACACTGTCCCAAAATCTGGGTGTTTGTGCTGGAATCTTGGTATCCTCATACTTCATGGCATGGTCTAGTTCTAGACAGTGTTCAGCAATGGCTGACTTGGTCACCTGTCTTAATCTAGTGTGCCTCTGATGTTCTTTGCACCTGATCTCCACAGTTCTCGTCGTCTGGCCAATGTAGGACATGCCACATTGACAAGGTATATTGTAAATCCCTGGTTTTCGTAACACCAGGTCGTCTTTGACACTCCCCAGCAGTCCCCCGATCTTGTTGGATGGACAGAAAACACACTTGATATTGTGTTTACCGGGGATCCTACTGATTCTGGCAGAAATAGAGCCAGCATAGGGCAGATATGCCACCTTATTTGTTTCATCTTGGTCTTCTTCAGGAACCTGTGGTATAGTGGCTGGTTGGAGTGCCCTCTCAATTTGTCTGTCCGTGTATCCATTCTTGGAGAAAACTGTTTTGAGACGTTCTGTCTCTATAAGTAGATTCTCTTGGTCTGACAGGGCCCGTGCTCTGTGGACCAAAGTCTTCAGAACCCCATTCTTCTGTGCAGGGTGGTGACTGCTGCTGACCTGCAGATATAAATCAGTGTGTGTTGGTTTGTGGTACACACTGTGGCCAATTGTTCCATCTGCAGCCACTATACCACAGTAATGTTACTTTAAATCCGTCTTGATTGCAATTTTTTTGTTATTATTGCGTTCGCGCTGTCCCGGTAAAAAAAAAAAATAAAAAAAAAATTTGCAATCAAGACGGATTTAAAGTAACATTATAAAATCGCTGATTGCTGTTATCCCATAAGACATTATGTCTGTTTTTGCAAACTATTCCACAGGTTCCTGAAGAAGACCAAGATGAAACAAATAAGGTGGCATATCTGCCCTATGCTGGCTCTATTTCTGCCAGAATCAGTAGGATCCCCGGTAAACACAATATCAAGTGTGTTTTCTGTCCATCCAACAAGATCGGGGGACTGCTGGGGAGTGTCAAAGACGACCTGGTGTTACGAAAACCAGGGATTTACAATATACCTTGTCAATGTGGCATGTCCTACATTGGCCAGACGACGAGAACTGTGGAGATCAGGTGCAAAGAACATCAGAGGCACACTAGATTAAGACAGGTGACCAAGTCAGCCATTGCTGAACACTGTCTAGAACTAGACTATGCCATGAAGTATGAGGATACCAAGATTCCAGCACAAACACCCAGATTTTGGGACAGTGTTATAAGAGAATCGATAGAAATTAAAATGGCTGGCGATCTTATGAACCGTGACACAGGGTACCAGCTAAGCAGAGCCTGGGATCCGGCTCTGGAATTGTTAAAGGAGCAACGGGGCCAGCTGCAACACTACACAAACAGAAGAACCAGAGACATGGAGATGTAAAACGAGCCCCTGACGGACTGCCAGGCGCACCAGACCGAAGATGGAACACCCAGAAGTGGGACTGGCGAGCGCGGACCGCAGAGGGAACATCCAGAGCAGCAGCAGACGAAAAACGGAGCGGCACTCTCACTCCCTTTTACTTGCGAGCAGTCCCCTTTGCTCGTGAAGGGGCGGGGTGAGCATCGGGTGCTATTCCTGCTAATATTGACTTACAAGATGTGGGAGAAAACTGGCTTACTTCGGGCTGGCCTATCGGATGCGTTGCATCCATTGGTTGTTGCAAGATTTTTATGCTTGCAACAGGTCAGGCCAACGTGTGGTCAGCCTGTGGTGTATTTGGTGGCCCAGTGCCTGGATGAGCCTATTGTGAGACCTGTGGGCCTCTTGATAGAACTGTCGCGCTGATTGTCGGAAGCGATCTCTCAGCAGAGGTATACCAGTTTGTTGGTGTAGTTGGGCAGTTGGGTAATGCCAGGGTAGACGGAGGGCGAGCCGAAGTGCTCGGTTCTGCACCCTCTGGAGCTCGACAATGTGGATTTCGGCCGCATTTCCCCACACCACGGCAGCGTACTCCAGCACCAGGCGAACCAGTGCCAGGTATAGGGTGATGCCGTGGCGAGGGGGAAGCGTCGAAGTCGGGTTGAGTAGAGGGTACAGGACACGAAGACGCCCTGCAGCCCTACCCTTTACCTCCTGTATGTGGGGGCGCCATGTTAACCGCTGGTCTAGGGTTACCCCGAGGTATTTCGCGGTTTTACACCACGGGATGGGGCCTCCCGTGATCGTCACCGGCTCTAAGTCAGGAGGCAGCATTCTCTTAGTGAATATTACTGCCTGACTTTTGGCAGCATTAAATTTCAGCCGCCATTTCGTCGACCAGCTTCCTAAAGCCTCACACCCTAGATGGAGACGCCGTCTCATTTCTTGCAGGTTCATGCTCCGGACGAGCAGCGCAGTGTCGTCGGCATTTAATGCAAGCGACACCCGCCCCACTCGTGGAGCATCTGCGGTGTAGAGGGAGCACAGCAGGGGCCGAGTACGGACCCCTGCGGCACTCCAGCCTGGATCAGTCGTTGAGTAGACACACCCTCCTCAAGGTGCATATGAAAGGTTCGGTTTTCGAGGTAGGACTTCAGTAGCACCCCGTGCGACGTCGGGACCCCGTGCACGAATAGTTTGTACACGAGCCCGTCGTGCCACACGGAGTCAAATGCCCTAGAGACGTCCAGGAACACCGCCCCAAGGTATTCCCGGGTCTCCAGGGCTCTCATGGCTTCCTCCACGACACGCATGAGTTGGTGTACTGTGGAGTGGCCCCTGCGAAAACCGAACTGTTCATCTGGAAGCAGATGTTCGGCCTCCACGTGTCTGAGGAGGCGTTTGGCGTAGAGGCGCTCGAATACTTTCGAGAGTGTGGGCAGGAGGCTGATCGGGCGGTGGGAGGCTGCCAGACGGGGGTCCTTGTCTGTCTTAGGGATTGCTACCACTTCCGCGTGTTTCCACTCGGAAGGGTAGATTCCCGTGCGTAGGATGGTGTTGAAAATGTTTGCGAGCGTCTGGTATGCCTCTGCTGGGAGTTCGCGCAGGAGGATGCCGACGATGCCATCATCCCCTCCCGCCTTTTTTGGGCTGATTGTCCGTAGCTGCAGGGCCACTTCTTCCACTGTTATCAGTTCAATGTTGTCTCCGTCTTCTCTGGCCGCCAGGAAAGTGGGGAGCTGTGTTTCTACCAGGCGAACGTGATCGGCGTCCACGACGTCCGCCATGGGCGTAAAAGACGCCGCGAAGTGGTCGGCCAACACGTTCGCCTTTTCATCAGGGTGACTGAAAACCTCCTGGCCTACCTGAATTGGTGGGACGCGCCTACGGCGTCTCAAAAATGATTTTGCGACGCGCCAGGCGTTGCCGTCAGCAGGGTCAAGGGTTTCCACTAGGGCCGCCCATTCCCTGTTTCGGTGGGCCTCGACTGCAGCCTTGATCTCCCGGCGCATGTGGTTCAGCCGGGCCTTCGTGTGATGTTGGCGTGTAATTTGCCACTCTCGGAAGAGCCGGTTTTTCTCCCGGATCGTCTCCCTGATTTCGGGCGGGAGGCGACGGGAGTTTACCGGTGGATGTTGTGGGGCAGGCGGTGAGGCTGCCTCGGCGGCCTGGAGTAGTTTTTCGGTCAGATACTGCAGGGCAGTGTCCGTGCCAACCTCAGAAGGGTCTGGGGCGTCTGTCAGGAGAGGGAGGACCTCCTCCTGATAGCGCTCTCGATTTAGGTGCCTGAAGTTCGGGCGACGTGGCGGAAGGGCCGCACCGACGATGTCCACGTCATAGATCACTGGGACGTGATCTGATGACAGTGCACAGCGCGTCGATGCAGAGATGTGGTGCCTTTGAGAAGTGCTATGTCCAGCACATCGGACAACAGACCCTGGCGAGCTGGGAAGATAGTATGTTCGAATGGCCCCAGCGCTATGGCGCCATTTCTCTGAGCAGCTCTGAGGAGACGGCGGCCACTGGCATTTGTGAGGCGGGAGTTCCACTCCGCGTGCTTCGAGTTGAAGTCACCCGCAATGAAAACCCGCCCCCCAGCCGCCAGTAGCGCGTCGATATCCTGGTCGGCAAGAGTAGCGCGTGGGGGCTTATAGGCAGCAACAAAGGTTATCTATCCTATTGCGGTGGACACGCTGACTGCTGTGGCTTCCACCGATACTAGATCAGGGAGGTGGGTGGCATGGTGCATCAGTGCACGTCGAACATACACGGCTGTCCCACCACCGGCAGTCGGCCTATCATAGCGGTAGCAGGCGTAATTGGCTGCCCTGACTTGGACTCCAGGCTTAAGGTGGGTTTCGCAAACGAGACATATATCAACTGCTTCGTCCTGCAGAAAGTTGCGAAACTCACCTTGTTGCCTTACCAGGCCGTTTGCGTTGAATCCGCAGACGGTTAGCCCATGTATGTGTGGGTTATCCATCGTGTGGGGCTGGGACGGTGCTGGCCTGGAGGGCCGCCGTGACTGCCTGCACTAGTACCGGGAGTTGCTGGAGCATTGAGGTCAGCGAGTGCAGGAGGGCATTTAGCTGTGTTGTCTCCAAACAGGGTTTATTGTGCGGCTCAGGAATGGCTGTTGCAGTATTCTGAACCGGTGGGATGTGTGCAGCAGGTGCCGTGCGACTGGCCACCTGTGAGTTTGCCTGACATGTTTGGGGTGGGGAGCTGGGGGTGGGACGCAGTGGGCCCTGACTGCAGTCTTTGGTGCTTGTCGCGGGTGGTGTGGGGCCTGGCTGGGCTGCTGGTGACTGGTTTGTGGCAGCCGGCTTGCTCGTGGCGTCTGGGGGTGCTTGCTGTCGCCCCTGGTGGGCTGGGGCCGCGCCTTTTGCGGCTGTGGCATAGCTGGTGCCTTGCTGGACTGGACGTGACGTTCCACGTCCGCCTCCGCGGCGCCTAGTCTTTTTAAACAGGTTGCAGCCCCTGTAGCTGGCCAAGTGTTGTTCACTGCAGTTGCAGCATTTCGGCGGTTCATCTTTGGTCTTTTTGCAATCTCCGCTTTGATGGGAGCCCGCGCATTTGACGCAACGGGCTGGCATTGTGCAGAAGTGAGCCACATGATCCAGGCCTTGGCACGAGAAGCACTGTGCTCTTCGCCCCTTGGCCCGGAGCGGCTCAACTTCTACGTCAACTGTGGCTACTGTTTTAAGCTGAAATATCTTTCTTGCCTCGATGCTGTACACCAGGACAACGAGGAACAGCGGCATGTCCCTCCGTGTCCTGGGTGACTTCATGAGGCCTGCGGATCTAACACTGTACCCCAGGGCGAGGAGTTCCTCCTTGAGGTGGTCAGGTTCCATGCTCATGGGCAAACGGCGCAAGACTACCTTCAGGAGAGGGAGCCGCTCTGCATCATGAGTGTAGGAGAACAGCCCCTCCTCCCGAATCTTTCTCATGGTTGCGCGGTAGTCGTCCATGTTTGCAGGTGTGATGCGCAACAACTCACGCCCGAGGGACTTTATTTTGGGTGGTGCGGACAAACCATCTGAGAATTTTTCAAGGAAGGCTCGAAAGGTGTCCTTCCATAGGACACTGATTGGTGGTGGGGCCACACTTTTGGGCGGCATTGGCGCTTCCTCCATAGCCTCGGTGTCGATTGGGGCGGCCTCGAACGAGTTTGCCGTCGGGAGCGGCTGCAACTGCTCGAGCTTCCTTGCCCGAGCCGTGTGCCTCCGCTTGGGGACGACAAACTCATCTTCTTCCTCCTCTGCAGCTTCATTGTCTTCTGTGGCGCCTTCAGGCACGCTTTGCTTCTTCTTCTGCTGCGGCATTCTGTGGGCAGAAGAAGAGATGTTTTCGGACGACTCATCGTCATCCGCCGGCCTTTTTCGCGATGGGAGTGAGACTTCCATAGCATCGCCATCGCGGATTAATTTTTCCAGGTTGGCCTCTGGAATATCGTCCTGGTGAGATGCTGCTGGCAGGTCAGCAGGCTCTCGACTGGCCTGTACCGTAGAGGGGGCCAGCAGGGCAGTGGGTGCTTGAGACGCCACGCCTGGTGGCTCTGCTCCCTTCGGGGCCGCCTCCGGCAGTGCAGTGTCCTCTTGCGTGGACACGCCTGGCGGGGCTCCCGGCGGTACCTTGGCCTCTTCATTGGCTGTGCCTGGCAGTGCGGCGGCGAGATCATACTGTATGAACCTTATGTAGGTCTTTTCCGCGGCCTCGCGTTCTGAGGCGGTGGCGGCTTTGGCCAAGCGGTTCATTACCACGAAAAGCTCGACTGATGTGAGTGGGCGATACCCTGGAGGAGCGGCCACGGGGGTCGGGGCATTGGAGGCCGCCGCCAGAGCGAGCGGCAACGCTCCAACAGGTCGTGGTGAGCGGGCGCGGACCGCAGGGGGAACGCTTGGTACCCCAGACCGTAGACGAAACCCCCAGGAGCGGGTTTGGTGGGCGCGGACCGCAGAGGGAACACCTAGAACCGCAGCGGACGGAAAACGGAGCAGCAACGCTCCAGCAGGTCGCAGGGAATGGGCAATGGGCGCGGACCACAGAGGAAGCGCCTGCAGCCGTTGGTGGAGGGAGAAGGCCATAGGCATAAATACTGGACCAGGTCCACTCGAGGAGCAGTCACAGCTCGCACCTGATGAAGGTTACGAGCTACGTGACCGAAATATCGTGCAAGTACGACGCTGATATCCGGCAGAACACCCAACAACCCAAGATGTCAATGTATTTACTGTTCATTCTTCTCCTTTTTCATCTTAAGCTAAATCGATAACTTCCATACCGTACGTTTCGCGAAGTGAGAAGATAGGGCGTACAGGAGGAGGGAACATAAAATTGAGACAATAACTATTAGCGTAAATAGATCTCTAATGCCCAAATCAATCCTCTGTATTTTTTACACATCGTTTTAGAGAAAATGGATCATCTTAATGGACATGTTGATGAGTCATTTTTGGCACAGGATATCGTCTGATGTTAATATATGCATGTTAAATATTAATACAACTTCACTCCTTACATGAAAAGTTTTGTGAAGAAGATTGGATTATTAACGGAAACTTTGCACTTGTTTCATAATCCATTAACACAGTCAGTGCTAACATAAAGGAAACCCTTGCCATAAAACCTTAAAGGTTCACGGAAAACCCTCAAAAGAGCACTCTGGTCACTATGGAGATAGTGTTAAGTTGCTACCAGGCGGTCGTGAGACCCTCGGCGTCTGTAGAAAGTCACGGCAGTGAAATGGTTTATGTGTGGCAGTCGGTTGCACGGAATCAGTGTCACACCTTGTCAGAGACAGTCAGTTTCATAAACGATAGGAATTGCTGCTGTCAGTGATTTGGTACATCACAATAATTTTCTAGCGAACTTTGCGAAGAGAACTGCATGCAGTCGACATTCTGAGTCAGGTACCTTGCGAAATATCATTGCTCACAGGGGCGCATAAAGCGGCACTTGTTCAGTGGACCAAACAACACGAAAACTGGACGGTAGCTGAATGTAGGCGTGTGGTTTGGTCCTACGAGTCACGATTTTGTCTTTTTCAAGCGATGATAAGAGTTCTCCCGCAGTGCGTGTGGTGGTGCGACTGGAAAAAGGCGCAGGTGACTCCTGTATGTAAGTAGGGTAAAAGGCTGTGCCTAAGAAGGATAAAAGAACTGACGCGCAAAATTACTGACAATATCTTTGATATTTTGTTGCTGCAGAATTCTTGAAGTTATTCTTAGTATAAATTTTCTTGAGACGGAAAAGCCCCTGCCCATGAATCAGCACGATTTTAGAAAGCACTGCTAGTGTGAAACTCAGCTTGTGCTTTTCTCACATGATATACTGCGAACTATGGGTGAAGGGCAACAGGTAGATTGCATACTTCTAGAATTCCGAAAAGCATTTGACACAGTGTCCCACTACAGACTGTTAACGAAGGTTCGAGCATATGTAATATGTTCTGAGATACATGAGTGGCTCGAAGACTTCTTAAGTAACAATGTTCTCATCGAGGGCGAGTGTTGATCAGAGACGAAGGTGCCGTCAGGAATGGCCTAGGGAAATGTGATAGGATCGCATTATTTTCTGTATACATTAATGATCGGTGGACGAGTGCGTAGCAATCTGCGGTTGTTTTCTGATGATGCTGTACTGTACGGAAAGGTGTCGAAGTTGAGTGATTGTAAAAGGATAGAAGATAAAGTTTTTAGTTCGTGTGGCCAATTGCAGCTAGCTCTAAATGTACAAAAATGTAATTAATGGGGATGAGTAGGAAAACCAACATGTAAAGTTTGGATACAGCACTGGCAGTGTCCTGCTTCACACAGTCACGTCGTTTAAATACCTGAACTTAGCGTTGCAAAACGATATGAAATGCAACGAGCATGTGAGGATTATAGTACGGAATGCGGATGCTCGACTTCGGTTAGTTGGGATAATTTGAGCAAAATGTGGTTCATCGGTAAAGGAGAGCGTAAATAGTACGCTAGTGTGACGTGTTCTTAAGTACTGCTGCAGTGTTCGGAATCTGCACCAGGACGGATCAAAGGAAGACTTCGAAGCAATTCAGAGGCGGGCTGGTAAATTTGTTACTGGTAGGTTCGAACATATGACGAACGTAAGTCGGAACAAGGCCCCAGGAGTAGATAACATTACATTAGAACTACTGACAGCCATGGGAGAGCCAGTCCTGACAAAACTCTACCATCTGATGAGCAAGATGTGTGAGACAGGCGAAATACCTTCACACTTCAAGAAGAATATAATAATTCCAATCCCAAAGAAAGCCGGCGTTGACAGATGTGAAAATTACCGAACTATCAGTTTAATAAGTCACAGATGCAAAATACTAACGCGAATTCTTTACAGGCTAATGGAAAAATTGGTAGAAGTCGACCTCGGGGAATATCAGTTTGGATTCCGTAGAAAGGTTGGAACACGTGAGGCAATACTGACCCTACGACTTATCTTAGAAGCTACATTAAGGAAAGGCAAACCTACGTTTCTAGCATTTGTAGACTTAGAGAAAGCTTTTGACGATGGTAAATGGAATACTCTCTTTCAAATTCTGAAGGTGTCAGGAGTAAAATACAGGGAGCGAAAAGCTATTTACAATTTGTACAGAAACCAGATGGCAGTTATAAGAGTCGAGGGGCATGAAAGGGAAGCAGTGGTTGGGAAGGGAGTGAGACAGGGTTGTAGCCTCTCCCCGATGTTATTCAATCTGTATATTGAGCAAGCAGTAAAGGAAACAAAAGAAAAATTCGGAGTAGGTATTAAAATCCATGGAGAATAAATAAAAACTTTGAGGTTCGCCGATGACATTGTAATTCTGTCAGAGACAGCAGAGGACCTGGAGGAGCACCTGAACGGAATGGATAGTGTCTTGAAAGGGGGATATAAGTTGAACATCAACAAAAGCAAAACGAGGATAATGGAATGTAGTCGAATTAAGTCGGGTGACGCTGAGGGAATTAGATTAGGAAATGAGACACTTAAAGTAGTAAAGGAGTTTTGCTATTTGAGGAGCAAAATAACTGATGATGGTCGAAGTAGAGAGGATATAAAATGTAGACTGGCAATGGCAAGGAAAGCGTTTCTGAAGAAGAGAAATTTGTTAACATCGAATATAGATTTAAGTGTCAGGAAGTCGTTTCTGAAAGTATTTGTATGGAGTGTGGCCATGTATGGAAGTGAAACATGGACGATAAATAGTCTAGACAAGAAGAGAATAGAAGCTTTCGAAATGTGGTGCTACAGAAGAATGCTGAAGATTAGATGGGTAGATCACATAACGAATGAGGAGGTATTGAATAGAATTGGGGAGAAGAGGAGTTTGTGGCACAACTTTACTAGAAGAAGGGATCGGTTGGTAGGACATGTTCTGAGGCATCAAGGGATCACCAATTTAGTATTGGAGGGCAGCGTGGAGGGTAAAAATCGTAGAGGGAGACCAAGTGATGAATACACTAAGCAGATTCCGAGGGATGTAGGTTGCAGTAGGTACTGGGAGATGAAGAAGCTTGCACAGGATAGAGTAGCATGGAGAGCTGCATCACACCAGTCTCAGGACTGAAGACCACAACAACAACAACATGTTCGAACAACACGCAGATATTACCGAGATGCTTTGGGAAGTCAAATGGGAATCCCTGGAGGGAAGGCGACGTTCTTTTCGAGGAAGGCTGCTGACAAAATATAGAGAACCGGTACTTGAATTAGACTGCACATCGATTCAACTGCCGTGAACGTAAATTTCGCATAAGGATTACGAAGATAAAAGAAATTATGGTTCATACGGAAGTATATAGATAGTCGTTTTTCATTAGCTCAGTTTCCGAGTGGACTAGGAAAGGAGATGATTAGTAGAGTACAGGGAACCAGAGTTTTTTTCAACATTCTCGGTGATAAACTGTCACAATTTCTTCCAAGTCTTAATGATGAATATGCTGTAGACACTCCCGATTTCCAAGATGACAGTAACCGTGTTCACAGAGCTGCAAGCCTACCTTTATGATTTGACGAATACCCACTCTCCCAATATCTTATAGCTCCTGGACTGGCCCGCTCTATTACCTGACCCTGATTCCATAGGCTCCCCCCCTCCCCCCCCCCCCCCCAATTCTGTACCTCTACTACATCATTCAACTATCAATGAGAGGCTTAAGCAGAATGTGACATATAATAAAGAACTTATGGACTCTCTTGCTCGCCGAAATTTTATGTTATTTTCAATCTGATACACGTTCTTTAACGCGCAAAAGCATCGAAGCGACGAGTTTTCCGTTTGTCTCTGTAATTAGGGACCTTACACATCAAAATAACGAAATAATGGAATACATAACTGCTGTTTAGGTCAGGACATTGTGTGACGGAACACTGACTCTACAGTCCAGCTGAATACCAAGTAACAATCTACGGAAACAGTATGTCTGAATACACTGAAGGTAAAAGTAAACGTGGGAACTGCTCAGTGTTTCACTAACTAAATTTTAGGCCAAACTGCAGTTATATTGAACATTAATAATGCGCTTCTCGTTCCCTGCATTTCTATGGAAAATTTAGAGACGATTTCGTGTCGAAAGACAGAAATAATTTAGATAAATATTAAAAATGAGCATGTCGCATGGTGGCTCTTTACCTTAATATTCTTTTTAATAAAATCAGGTGCTAACTATACTTTCTTTTTCTATGATATTTAATCCTGCACCTCTCTCCACAGACGCTATACATGTTATAGTCAAATGATGGGTGCATGACGTCAAACGCGTACTTGGGAGTCGGCGGTAAAGGGACGACTTCACAGCTATCTTTGAATTATCTCGTAACTTTATCCTTCATATTTTACCTACATTCCCCCCAGTGTGGGCAAACTGACGGTGGGTAGGCTTAACAGGCACATAGAATCATATTTATGACATAGAAATTAGGTAACATACCTGACATGAAACCGTGCTGACAGCTGTTCAGCGGCGACGAAGACTGGAATTTAGTCGCCAGTAGCGCAACTGGACATCAACTGAGTGACGACTTGGTAATTCCAGATGAATGACGATGTGATGGCTGTTGGCTTGTACAGCACTGCAACAATCGTCGGATGTGTCCAGGCTGGAGGGGAGAGCGTTATGATCTGGGGAATGTTTCGCGGTGTTTTCTGGGTGGTGTCATCATTTTGGAAGACACAATGGAACAAGACAGCTGTGCGCCTATTGTTACGGGCCCCGTTCTCCCCCGCATGCCGTTTGTTTTTCCTAAGCAGTATGGCATTTACCAGCAGGGCAATAGAACGTGACAGACAGCTTGTAGCGTACTTGTGTGGCTCGAAGAGCAATAGGACGAGTTTACCGTACTCTCGTGACCACCAACCTCCGCGGATGTAAACCTCGATCGGGCTGTTTCAGCCACGGATTCTCAACCGTGAAACCTCCCGCAGCTGGTCTTAGCACTCGAGTTGGCGCGACCCTGAATCACTGTCCGTTCCTTCCAGAACGTCTTTAACTCTCTTCCTGCTCGTCCAGGTTGCGAGAGGTAGTTATTCAGACTTTCGGCAGGTCGCCACATTAATGTGACTGGACCGTGTGCAATAGAATACTTCGTGTTTCGATTTCTTCTTCAATCATCGAACTATCCACGGATAATGCATAAATCGGATAATCCGCACCTGTATAAATGAGACGCTTTCTGTATTGTAAATAGCAAAATCTGTTGATTCCGTCCTGTTAAGAAAAATGTGTTGAGTTCTGTGTGTTAGTAAGTCCTGAACAGAATCTACATCTACGTCTACACCTACATCTATACTCCGCAAGCCACCTGACGGTGTATGGCGGAGGGTACCTTGAGTACCTCTATCGGTTCTCTCTTCTATTCCAGACGGTTAGACCGTCAGTGAGAGAGCACTTCGATTTCCTGCTGCTAATAAGGCGAGTACACCGTTCGCTTGTTACACATTTTTACGAGCTTCAAACAGCTACAACTTATTTTCAGTTATCTGGGTAGTTACTATTTTATTTTTGTAATTTCTTGCGTGTTTGAGTGCCTACTAGACACAACCTTTTATTTTAATAACAGTGTAGTGTACAGTATCGCCGTTGCTATCGACCCTCGTATCGTACAGGCTTTTGTTTGTTTGGTTAGAACAGCTCAGTGTCGGTTAGACCGTCAGTGAGAGAGCACTTCGAATTCCTGCTGCTAATAAGGCGAGTACACCGTTCGCTTGTGGGGTAAACATAGTCATGTGTAGGGACTGTGGTTGTTGTGAGCGGACGCAAGGAGAATTGGCCACTCTTCGGGGGCAGGTGGAGGCTTTGTCTGTTAGGCTCATCGAGCTCGAGGCGCAGGCGTCGGCTCGTAGTGGCGTTGGGGCAACTGTGGTGAGACCTATGCCTACTTCGGTGGCCTTGGAATCGCATGGAACCCCTGATGTCGCTGCGTCTTCCGGCAGTGAGCATCTTACCGATCAGCCATCACTCCAGGGTGAATGGCGGACAGTGGTGGGCTCGCGCGTGCCTGGCCGAAAGGCGAAGGTGGGATCTGGCCGCGTGGCAGCTGCCTTACCCCTTTCCAACAGGTACGGGGTGCTTCCTAGTGGTGATGACATCGTTTCTGAGCCACCACAGGATGCCTCGCCTGTTGGGCCAGTGGCCGATTCTCCGGCAAGGTCCCGACAGTCACAGAGGGCGGGCCTATTAGTTATAGGGAGCTCCAACGTTAGGCGGGTTATGGAGCCCCTTAGGAAAATAGCGGGTAGGTCGGGGAAGAATGCCAGTGTGCACTCGGTGTGCTTGCCGGGGGGTCTCGTCCGTAATGTGGAGGAGGCCCTTCCGGCGGCTATTGAACGCACTGGGTGTGACCGGCTGCAGATAGTAGCACATGTCGGAACGAATGACGCCTGCCGCTTGGGTTCTGAGGCCATCCTTGGTTCCTTCCGGCGGCTGGCTGATTTGGTGAAGACAACCAGCATCGCACGCGGAGTGCAAGCTGAGCTTAATATCTGCAGCATAGTGCCCAGAGTCGATCGCGGTCCTCTGGTTTGGAGCCGTGTGGAGGGTCTAAACCAGAGGCTCAGACGACTCTGCGACTATAATGGTTGCAAATTCATCGACCTCCGTTATTGGGTGGAGAACTGTAGGGCCCCCCTAGACAGGTCAGGCGTGCACTACACACCGGAAGCAGCTACTAGGGTAGCAGAGTACGTGTGGCGTGCACACGGGGGTTTTTTAGGTTAGAGGGACCCCCCCTTGGGCGAAACGATAAAATACCTGACGGCTTACCAGAGAGGACATTATCATCGTTGATAAAGAACGTCCGTCCTCAGAGACCAAAAACAGGAAAAGTCAACGTAATATTGGTAAACTGCAGGAGTATCCAGGGCAAGGTTCCTGAATTAGTATCTCTTATTGGAGGAAATAGTGCGCATATAGTATTAGGAACGGAAAGTTGGTTAAAACCGGAAGTGAACAGTAACGAAATCCTAGACACAGAATGGAATATATACCGCAAGGATAGGATAAACGCCAATGGTGGAGGAGTATTTATAGCAGTAAAGAATTCAATAATATCCAGTGAAGTTATTAGCGAATGCGAATGTGAAATAATCTGGGTTAAGTTAAGTATCAAAGGTGGGTCAGATATGATAGTCGGATGCTTCTATAGACCACCTGCATCAGCAACCGTAGTAGTTGAGCGCCTCAGAGAGAACCTGCAGAACGTCGTGAAGAAGTTTCGTGATCATACTATTGTAATAGGGGGAGACTTCAATCTACCAGGTATAGAATGGGATAGTCACACAATCAGAACTGGAGCCAGGGACAGAGACTCTTGTGACATTATCCTGACTGCCTTGTCCGAGAATTACTTCGAGCAGATAGTTAGAGAACCAACTCGTGAAGCTAACGTTTTAGACCTCATAGCAACAAATAGACCGGAACTTTTCGACTCCGTGAATGTAGAAGAGGGTATCAGTGATCATAAGTCAGTGGTTGCATCAATGACTACAAGTGTAATAAGAAATGCCAAGAAAGGAAGGAAAATATATTTGCTTAACAAGAGTGATAGGGCACAAATCGCAGAATATCTGAGTGACCACCATCAAACGTTCATTTCTGAGGAAGAGGATGTGGAACAAAAATGGAAAAAATTCAGAAACATCGTCCAGTACGCCTTAGATAAGTTCGTACCGACTAAGGTCCAAATCGAGGGGAAAGATCCACCGTGGTATAACAATCATGTACGAAAGGTACTACGGAAACAAAGAAAGCTTCATCATAGGTTTAAGAGTAGTCGAATCATAGCTGATAAGGAAAAGCTGAACGAAGCGAAAAAGAGCGTAAAGAGAGCAATGAGAGAAGCATTCAACGAATTCGAACATAAAACATTGGCAAACAATCTAAACAAGAACCCTAAAAAGTTTTGGTCATATGTAAAATCGGTAAGCGGATCTAAATCCCCTATTCAGTCACTCGTTGACCACGATGGCACCGAAACAGAGGACGACCGAAGAAAGGCAGAAATACTGAATTCAGTGTTCCGAAACTGTTTCACTGCGGAAAATCGTAACACGGTCCCTGACTTCAGCCGTCGCACGGACGCCAAAATGGAAAATATTGAAATAAACGATATCGGAATTGAAAAACAACTGCTATCACTTAGTAGCGGAAAAGCATCCGGACCAGACGAGATACCCTTAAGATTCTACAGTGATTATGCTAAAGAACTTGCCCCCTTTCTATCAGCAATTTATCGTAGATCGCTGGAAGAACGTAAAGTACCTAGCGACTGGAAAAAAGCGCAGGTCGTTCCCATTTTCAAGAAGGGTCATAAATCAGATGCGAATAATTATAGGCCTATTTCGCTTACGTCAATCTGTTGTAGAATAATGGAACATGTTTTGTGTTCTCGTATTATGACGTTCTTAGATAATACAAATCTCCTTCATCATAACCAACATGGATTCCGCAAACAGAGATCATGTGAAACTCAGCTCGCCCTATTTGCCCAAGAAATTCACAGTGCCGTAGACACTGGCGAGCAGATTGATGCCGTATTCCTGGACTTCAGGAAGGCATTTGATACGGTTCCGCACTTACGTTTAGTGAAAAAAATACGAGCTTACGGAATATCGGACCAGGTTTGTGATTGGATTCAGGATTTCCTAGAAGAAAGAACACAACATGTCATTCTTAACGGTTCAAAATCTGCAGATGTAGAGGTAATTTCGGGAGTACCGCAGGGAAGCGTGATAGGACCTTTATTGTTTACAATATACATAAATGACTTAGTTGACAACATCGGTAGCTCCGTGAGGCTATTTGCAGATGACACGGTTGTCTACAAGAAAGTAGCAACATCAGAAGACTCGTACGTACTCCAGGAGGACCTGCAGAGGATTAATGCATGGTGCGACAGCTGGCAGCTTTCCCTAAACGTAGATAAATGTAATATAATGCGCATACATAGGGGCAGAAATCCATTCCAGTACGATTATGCCATAGGTGGTAAATCATTGGAAGCGGTAACGACCGTAAAATACTTAGGAGTTACTATCCGGAGCGATCTGAAGTGGAATGATCACATAAAACAAATAGTGGGAAAAGCAGGCGCCAGGTTGAGATTCATAGGAAGAATTCTAAGAAAATGTGACTCATCGACGAAAGAAGTAGCTTACAAAACGCTTGTTCGTCCGATTCTTGAGTATTGCTCATCAGTATGGGACCCTTACCAGGTTGGATTAATAGAAGAGATAGACATGATCCAGCGAAAAGCAGCGCGATTCGTCATGGGGACATTTAGTCAGCGCGAGAGCGTTACGGAGATGCTGAACAAGCTCCAGTGGCGGACACTTCAAGAAAGGCGTTACGCAATACGGAGAGGTTTATTATCGAAATTACGAGAGAGCACATTCCGGGAAGAGATGGGCAACATATTACTACCGCCCACATATATCTCGCGTAATGATCACAACGAAAAGATCCGAGAAATTAGAGCAAATACGGAGACTTACAAGCAGTCGTTCTTCCCACGCACAATTCGTGAATGGAACAGGGAAGGGGTGATCAGATAGTGGTACAATAAGTACCCTCCGCCACACACCGTAAGGTGGCTCGCGGAGTATAGATGTAGATGTAGATGTATTGTTCGTGGAAAGAAGGATTGTCGGTATGCCTCTGTGTGGGCTCTAACCTCTTTGATTTTATCCTCATGGTCTCTTCGCGAGATATACGTAGGAGGGAGCAATATACTGCTTGACTCCTCGGTGAAGATATGTTCTCGAAATTTCAACAAAAGCCCGTACCGAGCTACTGAGCGTTTCTCCTGCAGAGTCTTTCACTGGAGTTTATCTATCATCTCCGTAACGCTTTCGCAATTACTAAATGATCCTGTAACGAAGCGCGCTGCTCTCCGTTGGATCTTCTCTATCTCCTTCAAACCTATCTGGTACGGATCCCACACTGGTGAGCAGTATTCAAGCAGTGGGCGAACAAGTGTACTGTAACCTACTTCCTTTGTTTTCGGATTGCATTTCCTTAGGATTCTTGCAATGAATCTCAGTCTGGCATCTGCTTTACCGACGTTCAACTTTATATGATCATTCCATTTTAAATCACTCCTAATGCATACTCCCGGATAATTTATGGAATTAACTGCTTCCAGTTGCTGACCTGCTATATTGTAGCTAAATAATAAGGGATCTATGTTTCTATGTATTCGCAGCACATTACACTTGTCTACATTGAGATTCAATTGCCATTCCCTGCACCATGCGTCAATTCGCTGCAGATCCTCCTGCATTTCAGTACAATTTTCCATTGTTACAACCTCTCGATACACCACAGCATCATCTGCAAAAAGCCTCAGTGAACTTCCGATGTCGTCCACAAGATCATTTACGTATATTGTGAATAGCAACGGTCCTACGACACTCCCCTGCGGCACACCCGAAATCACTGTTACTTCGGAAGACTTCTCTCCATTGCGAATGACATGCTGCGTTCTATTATCTAGGAACTCTTCAATACAATCACGCAATTGGTCTGATACTCCATATGCTCTTACTTTGTTCATTAAACGACTGTGGGGAACTGTATCGAACGCCTTGCGGAAGTCAAGAAACACGGCATCTACCTGGGAACCCGTGTCTATGGCCCTCTGAGTCTCGTGGACGAATAGCGCGAGCTGGGTTTCACACGATCGTCTTTTTCGAAACCCATGCTGATTCCTACAGAGTAGATTTCTAGTCTCCAGAAAAGTCATTATACTCGAACATAATACGTGTTCCAAAATTCTACAAGTGATCGACGTTAGAGATATAGGTCTATAGTTCTGCACATCTGTTCGACGTCCCTTCTTGAAAACGGGGATGACCTGTGCCCTTTTCCAATGCTTTGGGACGCTACGCTCTTCTAGAGACCTACGGTACACCGCTGCAAGAAGGGGGGCAAGTTCCTTCGCGTACTCTGTGTAAAATCGAACTGGTAGCCCATCAGGTCCAGCGGCCTTTCCTCTATTGAGCGACTTTAGTTGTTTCTCTATCCCTCTGTCGTCTGTTTGGATATCTACCATTTTGTCATCTGTGCGACAATGTAGAGAAGGAACTACAGTGCAGTCTTCCTCTGTGTAACAGCTTTGGAAAGAGACATTTAGTATTTCGGCCTTTAGCCCAAAAAAATGGCACTGAGCACTATGGGTCTTAACATCTATGGTCATCAGTCCCCTAGAACTTAGAACTACTTAAACCTAACTAACCTAAGGACATCACACAACACCCAGTCATCACGAGGCAGAGAAAATCCCTGACCCCGCCGGGAATCGAACCCGGGAACCCGGGCGCGGGAAGCGAGAACGCTACCGCACGACCACGAGCTGCGGACGGCCTCTATTTCAGTACCACTCTGGTCACAGAGTGTCTGGACATTTTGTTTCCACACATCTGCTCCGGTACCGGTAATCTCCTTACGAAATAAAGTAATAACTGTGACCATAGAAACAGACACAATTTCTTAAAAGACCCGTAGCAGGAGCGCAGTGTGGGTACTGCGCGGACTGAGGCGATCAGTGGGAATCACTGCCAAGTGGTCAAGAGGCGGCGGCAGGTCGGGAACAGCTGCCTGCGGGCGCGCGAGCGGAAGGTAAGCAAACAGACAGACGGGCAGAAGGGCAGGGCAGGGCAGCGCGCCGGCGCCACGGACGCGCCGTCCGGCGATCGCTGCAGAAATAGTAGGCGGCTGTATCCACCAGCCACTGTGCAGCCGGCGCAGGGGTCCCTTCCAGCCACACAGAGGAACCTAAACATTCACTGGGCCGACTTTATAAAGCACGTAATCTCAGACTAGTGCAAAACATTAAGTCGGGTGAAGCTGGAATATGAAAATTGTTTCGTATAAATGTTAGTCTGTCGCACTCTGGCATCGATTCCAAATGGTTAAAATGGTTCTGAACACTATGGGACGTAACATCTGAGGTTTTTATTCTCGAGTCAAAAACATAAAAATTTACAGTAGCCATACACATCAATATATATATATATATATATATATATATATATATATATACATATATATATATATATATATATATGGTGTCCCAGCTATCTTGTCCACCCAAAATATCTCTCGAACAATAACAGCTATTGGAAAACGACGTTCACCGGTATCAATGTAGGGCTGGGGCCCATGAATGTACATATTTGGAAACATTCTAAAACGAAAGCATATGTGTTTTTTAACACAAACTTGTGTTTTTTTTAAATGGACCTCCTATATTTTTTCTTCAGCAATCCATAGCATGACAAAGCACATACACAATGGCGTTGATTGCATCGCAATATTCCCATTACATCGCGAGATATTGAGACGCGAAGTTGACGCTTGAAACACCCGACATGCGCTGTTAGCGCACGTCCTGAGGCTCAGGCGTGAACCCCATTCTGCCCGTAATCGCAGCAGGATGGCAGCAGACCGTATTATTCGTTTCGGACCTCTTGATAAGTATGGAAGTGTGATTACGCATGTCAATCACATCGCGAATACGGGCAGCATGGGGTTGCAATCGGGCGTACACTGGGCGTTAGGTTTCTCTGGTGCTGATCCTTTCACACCAGAAACATCATCTTGGTCCTTTTCAGGACCACAGTTGACCATCATATCGATGAACATCTGAGGTCATGAGTCCCCTAGAACTACTTAAACCTAACTAACCTAAGGACATCACACACATCCATTCCCGAGGGAGGATTCGAACCTGCGACCGTAGCAGTCGCGGGGTCCCGGACTGAAGCGCCTAGAACCGTTCGGCCACAGCGGCCAGAGGTATCGATTTGTAGTACGATTTGGGAACATATGGTGTGGTCCAACGTTATGAAATACTTCGCAGAAAACGATTTGTTCACGCATAGCCAGCATGGATTCAGAAAATATTCTTCTCCTGAAACACAACTGCCTCTTTATTCGCACAAAGTAACGAGTGCTGTCGACAGGGATCTCAACTTTATCCTATATTTCTAGATTTACATGTGGCTTTTAACACAGTTGCTAATCAAACTGAGTGCCTATGGATCATCGTCGCAACTGCGCAACTGGATTCGTGATTTCCCATTGAAAAGATCTTAGTTGGTAGTAGCTGATGGGAAGTCACCCAGTAAAAACTGTTATAGCTGGGGTTCCACATAGAAGCCTTATAGGCCCTCTGCTGTTCTCAGTGTATACAATAAACTTTGGAGACAATCTAAGCATTCGTCTCTGACTGTTTGCAGATGATGCTGTCGTTCACTGTCGAGTGTAGTCATCAGAATATCAGTTCGCCCAATTTGCTGAACGGTCAGCGCGTTGGACTGCCACGCACGGGGCCCCGGGTTCGATTCCCGGTTGGGGAAGGGGATTTTCTCCCCACAGGGATAGGGTGTTGTGCTGTCCTCCTCACCATTTCATCCCCATTGTCGACGCGCAGGTCGCCCAAAGTGGCATCGCACTCAGTAAGTCTTGCACTTGGCGGCCGAACTTCCCGACTGGGAACTCCCGGCCACTGACGCCATACGCTCATTTTCATCATAAGATCAAAACGAATCACAAAATTATTTAGGCAAGGTATCTGTATGGTAAAAATAAAAGTTACTTGGCCCGGAGCAATAAAAAGTGTGGGGTTCTCCATGTCTGTACTATTGAAGATTTCATTAAATTTCGGTTACGCTGTACAGTATATCTTACGAATTTAGAAGTTGTTGCTTTTTTTTTTTTTAGCAGAACACTTAGAAGGCGCTACTAACCATCTGAAGGGATTGCCTACACTACCCCTGTCCGTCCTCTACTGGACTATTTCTGCGCGGAAGAAACTGAAAAAGTTCAAAGAAAGAAAGAAGGGTACCTCGTTTTGTATTATCATGCAACAGCACAGGTGTATCACCGATAAGCAATGGGGTGGCCGTTATTAAAACCGAGGGCCGGCCGAAGTGGCCGTGCGGTTAAAGGCGCTGCAGTCTGGAACCGCAAGACCGCTACGGTCGCAGGTTCGAATCCTGCCTCGGGCATGGATGTTTGTGATGTCCTTAGGTTAGTTAGGTTTAACTAGTTCTAAGATCTAGGGGACTAATGACCTCAGCAGTTGAGTCCCATAGTGCTCAGAGCCATTTTTTTTTATTAAAACCGAGGCGTTTTTCGTTAGTGGCGAAGTCTTTTCATACAGTTTCAAGCATAATTTTTCTCCTCCAAATGCTAAAATAGTTTGCTAATTCCAACAGCTTACGGAGGAATGACGATCGTGATAAAATAAGAGAAATCAAAGTTTAGACCGAGAGACTCAGGAGTTCATTTTCCCCATATGCTATTGGAGAGTGTAATGGTAAGAAAATAGTCTGAAAATGATTCTATGGACCCTCCGCCAATCAGATAAGTTTTACTTGCACAATAGTCATTTGGATGTAGACTACGACGTGAAATGTGATCGACTCTGAGTAACAAAATATCTCGCATCCAATTAACTTCGATCGCAGTAATCGATTCACAACCTAGCGACGCTGAAAAAGAACGGATTTCGTTTTGCGAAAACAGCGGATAAGAAGAAGTAAATATTAAAGAAGTTGTTGCAGGCATACAGAGTGTAAGTAAAGATCAAAATAGGCTACTCTCACATGGCACAAGTTTGAAATTTTGTTTTAGATTCATAATGGTAAGTAAAAAAAATTACGAGTGCAGTAAATAATTTTCCCACTAGAATACTTGGATCGATAGAAGTTAATACGAAAAAGTTTAAAAGCATTTCATAGATTCTTAACGACAGAACAAGAAAGGGAAATTCGAAATATTTGTCGTGCACAATAAGTACATGCACTAAAAATAATCCGTCCGAACACGCCTCGGAAGATCTAACGGTACCGAGAGGCTGCCGTTGTAAGACGTATGCTTTGCCAGCGATGGGCGAGGCATGACAGAATCTCTGACCGGAGAGTAGTTTGTCGTTAGTTGTTGCTTGGCTAGTCTGCGCGTGTCTGCGCGAGTCGACAGCAGTAGTCTGGTGTAGTTTGCGTGAGTCGGCGGGAGTCGGCATGTGTCGGCTGTGTGCTCTGCTCGCGTCTCTGGTCAGGACTCTGGAGGATGAGTATTGTTGTAGAAGGTATAGAAGCAGCATTGCGCATATTTAATAATGTATGTTAATTGTGATTTAATTTGTTCCAAAAAAATGCCCCAATAATAATTTATATAATATAAAGTAACTCTTTTAAAGAAAAGCATTCATTTCAATTTAAAGAATATTTCCAATGCATGATCATTCCTTCCAAGAATAAAAAAAAAAAAATATATGCCAGCATTGCACGAAGCTGCGTCGAAAAATATCTAATTAAGAGCAGATATATTTGCAGGTTTTATTGAGGTAAGAATTTTTTGCTTTTTTATTCAGAATACAGGGCCGAAGGGCAGCGCTGCTGTCCTCATAAAATTTATCAGTTTACTAAACTTTTTTTATTATTTTGGTGTTTAGGAATTTTTTCTGTTTCGAACTTCACATTAAATGAGAAAAGAATTTTGTGGGAACATTATATGTGAATGCATTTCAGCATAGAGATCATAAATGGGAGCCAATTTTGTTCAGAGGTTACATTAAAATTAATTTTGTTCAGAGGTTACAATAATTAAAAAAATTATTTCATTATTATTTTGTGGGAGGCTATTTGGTTCTTGGTTTCTTATAATTTAAATAATTTTGTGGGGAGGTTACACCGTATCGTCCTCAGCCGAGAGGTGTCACTACATGCGGATACGGAGGGGCATGTAGATTACACACCGCTCTCCTGGCTGTTGTCAGTTTTTGCTACCGGAGCCGCTACTTCAAAAATTGGTTCAAATGTCTCTGAGCACTAAGGGACTCAACTTCTGAGGTAATCAGTCCCATAGAACTTAGAACTACTTAAACCTAACTAGCCTAAGAACATCACACACATCCATGCCCGAGGCAGGATTCGAACCTGCCACCGTAGCAGTCGCACGGTTCCAGACTGTAGCGCCTAGAACCGCTCGGCCACCCCGGCCGGCGCCGCTACTTCTCAGTCAAGTAGCTCCTCAACTGGTCTCACAAGGATTGAGTGCACCACGTTCATCAACAGCCATCGACTGACCCGGACGGTCACCTATTCAAGCGTTAGCCAAGTCCGACAGCGCTTAACGTCGATCTGTTCGGAACCAGTGTAACCACAGCGGCAAGACCGTTGGCTAATAAGTACATGGAGTCGATAATAATCGAACATCTCTTACAAAAATTCTCTCTACATGCATTTTATTAGATTCTACGCAAGCTAGTGTTGACAAGAGGACGAGAATTTATCTACTGAGCGCCAGCATTGTGAATAAACTTCTACGAGTTCCGTGAGCGCGTTGATGAACCGAAATGGTAGCCACGTATATGCCGAACATTAATGATATTTTAACAGCCAATAAGCACGAAATTTTGTCCAGACAGAAACGAGTTAAATTCGTGACCAACGATGTGCAGCATGTTCATTCGCACCTTACTGAGCAAACGGATGAAAGCCTGACGTGACGCTACTGTCGGCAACTGTATTCGAAGTCAAGTCGTCCGCGACACTTAACAACCAATGCCACTTGCCCGTGATATATCAGATACCGAACGCGGTATTCTTTCTATTGTAGAGAGCACATTGAAAATATATCCTGTCTCGAAAAATTACCCGTTGGTGCTTGTCTTTCCTCCATCTTTACTAAACGAAATTGTCACTAAGAAATTCTGCCTATATACGAGGTACCTTAATATCTGCGACAATAGCGTCGATAACTGATTTTGCAGAGTGCCGGACGTGCCAATCAGCGTTGGCTGCTGTTCATTTCACCCAAGTTTAGCATTAAGTAATATGGGAAACTGCTGAACTGCGTTCATTTTCTAAACTGAGGTCAAAATTTATCTGCATTCATTTCTCGGATTGAGAATGTCATCCACGGCCGACAAACGGTGGCCTATAAGCTATCCGCACTGGCATCTACACTACTGGCCATTAAAATTGCTACACCACGAAGATTGACGTGCTACAGACGCGAAATTTAACCGACAGGAAGAAGATGCGGTGATATGCAAATGATTAGCTTTTCAGAGCATTCACACAAGGTTGGCGCCGGTGGCGACACCTACAACATGCTGACATGAGGAAGGTTTCCCACCGATTTCTCATACACAAACAGCAGTTGACCGGCGTTGCCTGGTGAAACGTTGTTGTGATGCCTCGTGTAAGGAGGAGAAATGCGTACCATCACGTTTCCGACTTTCATAAAGGTGGGATTGTAGCCTATCGCGATTGCGGTTTCTCGTATCGCGATATTGCTGCTCGCGTTGGTCGAGATCCAATGACTGTTACCAGAATATGGAATCGGTGGGTTCAGGAGGGTAATACGGAACGCCGTGCTCGATCCCAACGGCCTCGTATCACTAGCAGTCGAGATGACAGGCATCTTATCCCCATGGCTGTAACGGATCGTGCAGCCACGTCTCGATCCCTGAGTCAACAGATGGGGACGTTTGCAAGACAACAACCATCTGCACGAACAGTTCGACGACGTTTGCAGCAGCATGGACTATCAGATCGGAGACCATGGCTGCGGTTACCCTTCACGCTGCATCACAGACAGGAGCGCCTGCGATGGTGTACTCAACGACGAACCTGGGTGCACGAAAGGCAAAACGAAATTTTTTGGGATGAATCCAGGTTCTGTTTATAACATCATGATGGTCGCATCCGTGTTTGGCGACATCGCGGTGAATGCACATTGGAAGCGTCTAGTTGTCATCGCCATACTGGTGTATCACCTGGCGTGATGGTATGGGGTGCCATTGGTTACACGTCTCGGTCACCTGTTGTTCGCACTGACGGCACTTTGAACAGTGGACGTTACATTTCAGACGTGTTACGACCCGAGGCTCTCCCATCATTCGATCCCTGCGAAACCCTACATTTCAGCAGAAAATGCGCGACCGCATGTTGTAGGTCCTGTACGGGCCTTTCTGGATACAGAAAATGTTCGACTGCTGCCCTGGCCACCACATTCTCCAGATCTCTCACCAACTGAAAACATCTGGTCAATGGTGGCCGAGCAACTGGCTCGTCACAGACGCCAGTCACTACTCTTGATGAACTGTGGTACCGTGTTGAAGCTGCATGGGCAGCTGTACCTGTACACGCCATTCAAGCTCTGTTTAACTCAATGCCCTGGCGTATCAAGGCCGATATTACGGCCAGAGGTGGTTGTTCTGGGTACTGATTTCTTAGCATCAAAGACCCAAATTGCGTGAAAATGTAATCACATGTTAGTTCTAGTATAATATATTTTTCCAATGAATACTCGTTTATCATCTGCATTTCTTCTTGGTGTAGCAATTTCAATGGCCAGTAGTGTGTGTTCTCAGTGTATGGCCATTGTACGTCAAGCGGAGGTCACGGGTTCCGCTCTCCCCTCGGGGATGGTTATGTGTGTTTTAAATGCGTCCCTAGCGTAGGCTTACCCTAAATAGATGCTGAAGCATTTTTGGGTGTAGTCGTACGTATGACAATGCAGGCCTTCTCGGTGAGATGTACAGACGAAAACTTCTCTGCCTATCAACGGAGGAACAGCGCTGTCTTGAAACAAAAACGACAAGATTGCCTGTTTCTAATTTTGCCTTCATTGCCTTTTTGCGAGGTGTATGTAGGAGAGCGCAATACTGTATACTGGATTACTCTAGGAATACGTTTTCGGAACTTAAATAATAAACCACATTGTGGTGCACAGTGCCTCTCTTGTAGAGTCTGCCGCTGGAGTTGACTGAGTGTATCGGTGACGCTTTCGCACTCGCTAGACGAAACTATGACGAAAGGCGCTGCTGTGTGTGGATCTTCTGCATTTCATCTATTAATCTTGTTTCTTAAGAGTCGCAGACAGACGAGCAATACTGAAGGATCGGCAGAAGGAGGGTTCGTGAGTGGATTACACTTCCCGAAGGCTGTTTCAATGACCCGAGTTCTGGCCTCTATAAATAAAACAGCTTTCTGCCCCAATCACTTATTTATTTTGCAATTACCCGTTTCTATGGTTCACAGATCATATTCAGGTGAAGAATAGTTTAGTTACATAGGAGGTGTCAGTGAAGAGCACAGCTAGATTTTCACAGCAACAGATCAAGGGCAATGTAAGGTATGCTGCATCTTTTAGTCATGATAGAAACTTTTTTTCTGAGGAAAGAAACTTTTAAAGTAAAAAGAGACGTGAATTTATGAGAGTAAATTGAACTTAGAGGGGAAGTAGATTCTTAAAAAGTCTACATCAGTATTTATTGTATGTGCTCTTCACTGTGCATTATGTTTACACAGTCACTTCAGAGATGTTATACATGTTGGAGATATGCATGCTTACACTGGATACAAAGATAATTTAAAGGTGTTATAGCTGCAGATTGGCTATTCGTTATTCTACATCGCAATTCCATTATTATATTAAATGGTTATACAGATGAATACGTTTTTCTTTTATTTCAAAAAATGTGAATGGGCCACAACAGAATATGGACATGCTCACGATTCATTTAGTATGTTAAATGGTTATATGCAAATAAATATGTTTTTATTGCATTTAAAAAAATGGGAATGGGCTGCAAGAAAATATGCACATGTGCACAATCAGTTATTATATTAAGTGCTTATATATATGAGAAAAGGTTACAACAGATCATACTTATACGAGGGTCACTCCAAAAAAAAAATGCGCACTATTTTTGTAAAAATACCGTTTTCATTCTGCAAGTGTGAAAGTTTTACAGTGTATAGATACATCCTTCCCGCTTGTTTTCAAACTTTGATCAACCTGTTCCCGTGAATGGCGCCGTCACAGCATGTCTTCAAGATGGCTGCTATACTTGACGTTCGTCAGAAGCAACGTGTTGTCATAGACTTCCTGTGCTGTGAAAACGAGGCAGTGGGAAACATCCACAAGAGGTTGAAAAAGGTGTGTGGAGATGCTGCTGTCGATCGCAGTACAGTTAGTCGGTGGGCAAGCATGTTACGTGATGAAAGCGGGCACGGCAATATTGAGGATTGTCCTCGCAGCGGCAGGCGTCGTACTGCACACACTCGAGATAATGTGCAGAGAGTTAACGAATTGGTGACTGCTGACAGACGCATCACAGTGAACTAATTGTCACGCTACGTTGGGATAGGGGAAGGAAGTGTTTGCAGAATACTGAAACTGTTGGCGTTAAAAAAGGTTTGTGTCAGGTGGGTTCCCAGGATGTTGTCAGTGGCTCACAAAGAAACAAGAAAAACGCTATGCAGCTAAACTTTTGGAACAGTACGAGAATGGTGGAGATGAATTTCTTGGAAGAATTGTGACAGGTGATGAAACATGGCTCCATTATTTTTCTCCAGAGACGAAGAGGCAATCAATGGAGTGGCATCATGCAAATTCGCCCAAGAAAAAAAATTCAAAACCACACCTTCTGCTCGAAAAGTTATGGCTACGGTGTTTTTCGATTCCGAAGGACTCTTGCTTGTGGACATCATGCCAAGTGGAAGCACCGTAAATTCTGATGCATATGTGACGACACTGAAGAAACTTCAAGCTCGACTGAGTCGTGTTCGACGACATCGGCAAAAGCAGGATGTTTTGCTGTTGCACGACAAAGCACGGCCACATGTCAGCTAAAAAAACCATGGAAACGATCACAAAACTCGGATGGACAACACTGAAACACCCGCCTTACAGTCCTGACCTGGCTCCATGAGACTATCATATCTTTGGGAAACTGAAAGACTCTCTCTGTGGAACAAGATTTGAAAATGATGATTCCCTTGTGCACGCTCCCAAACAATGGCTCCAACAGACTGGTCCAGAATTTTACCATGCGGGTACACAGGCGCTGGTTCCAAGATGGCGTAAGGCAGTTGAGAGGGATGGAAATTATGTGGAGAAATGAAAATATTGTTTCTAAAGGATGTATCTACACACTGTAAAACATCCAAACATGTAGAATAAAAGGTGTATTTAAAAAAAACAGTGTGCATTTCTTTTGGAGTGATGCTCGTATATTGTGCATTGATCTTATTGGGAAATGAATAGAAATTGCTGTTTATTGGAATTGTAAATCATGTGAGTGCTTTAAGTAAATCGCCATAGCTTCTGGAAAAGCTGCTTGAGCCTGTTTTAGTATTTCTGTCGTGCAGAATGTCTCTAATTTTCTTTTTGTGGATATAGATTCTAGTTCTCCAACGGACATATTGTGTCCTTTTTTTAGTGTGTGTAGTATCTCAAGGTTGCTTTTTGTACGCTGTAAAATTCATGACTTGTACCTTTATATGGGAGACTATTGCAGATTTGTGTGGTGATTTGTATCGGAAGGCATTGATGTGTTTTTAAATCTGGTATGGAAGTTACGGCTATTTGGCCTACGTCCTAAGCTGAGCATTTCTACACACGATTTTTTTATATTCCAGAGGATGGAAATTTATGTTGACTGCTTTCGAAGTTATGAGGTAGTTTGCAGAAAATTTTATTGCACGTTTCAAGTACCTTAAAATGTGAACAAGCATATCTCAGACACATATCACGTATTTGAAGTGACAGTTAAACACAATGTGGAGTGTACAAGATGTACAAGAAATAGCAGTATGCAGACATTTTACGTCTCTATTCCTCCTGTAAGACAGTTTCTCTCACAAATTAATATATTTTAACTTCAGAAGTGCCTTTCCTAAAAAAAAAAACAGTTTTTATCGTCAGGAATAGATGCAACATAACCTACATTGCCCTTGGTGTGCTGCTGTGTAAAGGTGTCTGTGCTCTTCACTAAAACTAGTTATGTAACTAAACAGTTGTCCACCTGAAGATGCGCCCGCATCTCGTGGTCGTGCGGTAGCGTTCTCGCTTCCCACGCCCGGGTTCCCGGGTTCGATTCCCGGCGGGGTCAGGGATTTTCTCTGCCTCGTGATGGCTGGGTGTTGTGTGCTGTCCTTAGGTTAGTTAGGTTTAAGTAGTTCTAAGTTCTAGGGGACTTATGACCACAGCAGTTGAGTCCCATAGTGCTCAGAGCCATTTGAACCATTTGAACCTGAAGATGCAGGTTTGAACCATCGAAACGCGTAGTGGTAAAATAAGTAAGTGACTGAGGCAGAAAACTATTTTATTTATCTTCGTATATCCATAATTAAAACGGACGACTTGAGATGTCAGCTGGTATAATATATGTTAAAAATGTCGTATTCCTCCAGCTGTATTAAGGTGTTGATTTTATTGGCAACTAGTTTCGATGTTGTTACATCATCATCTTCAGGCCCATACATGTTGACAGTAACCGTATGTGTCTAACACTAGTAGTCAGTGGTAAAATAGGCGTGTTCCATGCGGAAGCCAGGTAGTACTACCTGCCATATTTCAAAGGTATATCACGGAAATAATGAATGTTACAATCGTCAGAAATGGGGAACTCGATTCAGATCATTATGTCTAAGATCAAAATAAAATTTCTCCCATCTAAAACAAAAAAGGCGACCAAGAAAGTAATCAGACACAACACCACTACAGCTAATATTGCAAAAGAAAGTATAGAAAAATTTAGAGAAGAAATTGAGACAAGTAAAGAAGGTGATTGGCGTGAACTCCAGATGATAATAACTCAAGCAGCAGAGAAAACTTTAGGATTGGCCAAGAATAAAAAGAAGACATAGTGGAATCAGGAGTGTGAAGAAGAAGTAATACAACGTGTGCTGCACTGCTGTTGAAATAGCTCGTTAATATTTTATAAATTTTAGACTGCATTTACTTATTGCCGGCCGCGGTGGTCTAGCGGTTCTAGGCGCTCAGTCCGGAACCGCGCGACTGCTACAGTCGCAGGTTCGAATCCTGCCTCGGGCATGGATGTGTGTGGTGTCCTTAGGTTAGTTAGGTTTAAGTAGTTCTAAGTTCTAGGGGACTGATGACCACAGATGTTAAGTCCCATAGTGCTCAGAGCCATTTGAACCATTTACTTATTTTAAAGTTTATTTGTTTTAATATTTGCCGTAAAAGTAACTTATTAGTGGATTTTCATTAATCTCAGTCTTTCTTCCTGTGTTATTGACTCGAGTGGTCTATTATTTGTGAGTCTGCTTTCGTCGTTCTTCTAAGCCTCGCGCCTCAGTAGTGTGTTTACATTTTGCGGCGTGCACTGCAGCTGTAGCGGTTATAAGCTAAGTACTGATAAACTTATTTGTGCTCTGTAATACAGTTATTAAATTTAACAGGTTTCAGCGGTGTTGCGTGCCGTTTGTGGCGAAATAACGACTTAATAAACTTTTGTAATCGTTCGCTCGCTGTGTTTTATAGAGTTTTCAGTGTGTTGAAGTCGTTTAGTAAATTTCGTGCTTTAGTTTTCAACTGACGTTTATTATTCTTTCTAGTGAAATATTTCAGTAAATTTTTCATTTAGTGTTTTAACTTCGCTTAGTGTTACAGTGGTCGTTTTAATTTTTTGGTTTTAGCTAATAATTTTGTGAAGTTTTGCTGATATTGGTATCGGCTGTGTTGTTGTAGTAGTAATACAAGTAGCTGCTTTCTTAGTAGGCAGAGAATTTCGAGACCATTATTGTTAGTTCTTAAATAATTCTACTGGTGTACCTGAACTTTGGTAACATAGACGTATAGTTTTTTTCAGTAACTGTAAAATTTTACCATGAGTTAAAAGTGTGGGCTCTGTCGTAGGTTTGTGAGTAGTGGATTAAGGTGTGGGATTTGTTCAAAGTATTTTAATTGGGGGGAATGCAGTGGGGAAGCCAGTGGTCATTTTAGGGAGATCTTCTCCTGGTTATGTAGAATCTGTAGTAGAAACAAGTTAATAGAGGAGCAGGAGCGTAACATCTGTGCCCTTCAGGTGGAGTTACAATGCGCAAAGGAGGAACTAGATAGGTTGAGGAGGGTGAAGGGTGGTGGGGAATGAGAACTGGCAGTTGGCAAGAAGGTAGCTAGGAAGAGGAGGTATTCAGACAGTTTTACTTTGCATACATGCAATAGATACGACCAACTGTCAGAGTTGAGTGGAGAGGAGCCTCGTGTATCCGTAGATGTAGGCAACTTGCAGCAGTCCTCAGCAATTAGGAGGCCTAGGTTAGTTGCAAAGTCTAGCAGAAAGAAGGTTCTGCTGCTAGGTAGTTCCCACCGTAAAGGTGTGGGCCAACAGTTCCAGGAAGTGTTGGGGAGTGAGTACCAGGTCACCAGCATTGTGAAGCCTAGTGCAGAGTTGGCTCAGGTGACTGAAAGCATAGGGGAGTTGTGTAAGAATTTTACGAAAGAGGATCAGGTAGTGATAGTGGGTGGAGCAGGGAACAGTCTCGATAGGGACGGGGAATATGATGTCAGTGGTGACTTTGTTAAGATAGCTACTCAAACTGGTGGCACTAATGTGCATTTCGTGCGACTGTTTCAGCGGCATGATCGGCCTCACCTTAATGCGGCTGTTAGGTGCCTTAATGTGGGGCTGGGGAGGGCACTGATGGCGGAGGGTTTGGATCACGTCTCAGTGGTGCCAGTTGGGTCTATCAGTAGATGGGGTTTCACTAGGCATGGCCTGCACCTCAATAGGTACGGGAAGGGGAGACTGGCTAAGCTTATAGGTGACAGTGTAGTGGGTGGTGGTGGTGGTAGTGGTATCACTCATGGAAAAATTCCTGTAGTAGTTGGTGTTAGAGCTGCACCTTTTTTAGACTGAAGTCAGCTGATAGGTATACCTGCTTAAAGGAAGTGCCTCTAACTAAGGGCTCACCTCCATGGGATGTAATGTTTCCAAGTAGAGAAGGAATTAGCATATTTCATCAAAATATAAAAGGTATTAGACATAAAGTTAGTGAACTGCTAATAGATGTTAACTCTGAAATTATTGGTATATCAGAGCACCACTTAAATAATTGGATAATTTAGAGGCTTCCTTTACCAGGCTACAGGTTATCTGGCTGTTTCTCAAGGAGTTCCTTGCGGGGTGGGCGAGTGGCTCTGTACGTAAAAAACAGTATTTCATTTGAGTCCATAGACGTATCACGACACAGCACTGAACAGATATTTGAAAGTTGTGCAGCATTAGTTGAATGTAGTGAAACTAAACTCCTAATTGCTGTTGTTTATAGGTCCCCTAAGTCCGACTTCAGAGCATTTTTGCTTAAGCTAGAGAGGGTTCTTGATTCACTTTGTAGGAAGCACCAGAAAGTAGTTGTATGTGGTGACTTCAATATTAATTTTGTACATGATTGTGTAAGAAAAAGGATGTTGGTAGATCTCCTAAATTCATATTATCTGATGCAAACTGTGTTTTTTTTCCAACTAGGGTGCAGGGGAACAGTACCACAGTCATAGACGATATTTATATTCATTCTTCATTACTAGATTGGCATTCTGTTAGTAAACGGGTGAATGGCCTTTCAGACCATGATGCACAAATTTTAACACTAAACGGTTTCTGTACTCAAACCAATGTCTTATTTAATTACAAACTACGTAGGAAAGTTAATCCAACAGCAATAGAGAGTTTTTCAAAACTTGTCAAGGAACAAGAGTGGCAAGATGTTTATAGTGCCGATAATATAGATGATAAATACAATGCTTTCCATAACACATTTCTCATGCTCTTTGAGAGTTGCTTTCCATTAGAACATTCTAAATGGGGTACTAGCTGTAATGGACAGCCCGGTTGGCTGACTAGTGGGATAAGGATATCATGTAGAACAAAGTGGGAATTATATCAAAATGTTAGAAGTAGTCACAATCAAGCTACAGTAGCCCATTACAAACAGTATTGTAAGGGGCTTAAAAATGTTATTAGCAAGGCAAAAAGTATGTGGTATGCAAATAGAATAGCTAATTCACAGGATAAAATTAAAGCCATATGGTCAGTTGTGAAGAAAAGTGTCTGGTCAGCAGCACAAGGTTGATGATATTAAGTCAGTTCGCAGTAATAATATTTCTGTTACTGGTAAATCAGATATATGTACAGTATTTAACAACCATTTTCTGAGCATTGCTGGTGAATTAAATAAAAATTTAGTTTCTACAGGGAATCATATAAATTTCTTAGCAAATGCCTTTCCGAGATTGACGTCTGAAATACTCCTCTGTGATACAGACAAGAGGGAGATTGAGTCAATAATTAAATCACTGAAGACTAAGGACTCTCATGGTTACGATGGAGTGTCTAGTAGAATATTAAAGTACTGTGCTGCACATATTAGTCCTGTATTTAGCCATATTTGTAATTTTTCCTTTATGGATGGTCAGTTTCCTGAGCGATTAAAAGTACTCAGTAGTAAAGCCGCTTTATAAAAAGGGAGAAAGGGATAATGTAGATAGTTTTAGACCTATTTCTATGCCATCAGTGTTTGCAAAAGTTATCGAAAAGGCTGTGTATGTAAGGTTAATTGATCATTTTATATCACACGATTTGCTATCAAATGTGCAGTTCGGCTTTAGAAGTCGTTTGACAACTGAAAATGCTATATTCTCTTTTCTCTGTGAGGTACTGGATGGGCTAAACAAAAAATTTTGAACGCTTGGCGTATTTTTTGATTTAACAAAGGCATTTGGCTGTGTTGATTTCACAATATTGCTCCAGAAGTTGGACCATTACGGAATACGGGGAGTAGCTCACAATTGGTTCACCTTTTACTTTGGCAACAGGCAGCAAAAGGTCATTATTTACAATGTTGATAACGGCTGTGATGTGGGATCTGTGTGGGGTACTGTCCAGTGGGGGGTGCCCGAGGGATCAGTGTTGGGGCCACTCCTGTTCCTTATTTATATAAATGATATGCCCTCTAGTATTATGGGTAACTCTAAAATATTTGTGTTTGCTGATGACACTAGCTTGGTAGTAAAGGATGTTGTGTGCAACACTGACTCGGTTTCAAGTACTGCAGTACATGACCTCAGTTCATGGCTTGTAGAAAATAAACTAACGTTAAATCACAGTAAGACTCAGTTTTTACAGTTTCTAACACACAGTTCAACAAAACCTGACGTTTTAATCTCACAGAACGGGCATATGATTAGTGAAACTGAACAGTTCAAATTCCTAGGTGTTCAGATAGATAGAAAGCTGTCGTCGATAGCCCACGTTCAGGATCTTGTTCAATGACTTAATACTGCCATTTTCACTATTCGAATGGTATCGAAAGTGAGTGATACTTCGACACGTAAATTAGTCTACTTTGCTTATTTTCATTCACTTATGTCGTATGGTATTATGTTTTGGGGTAACTCTTCCCATTCTAGAAGGATATTTTTGGCTCAGAAACGGGCGGTTCGGGCAATAAGTGGTGTGAATTCATGAGCCTCTTGTCGACCTCTGTTCACTAGTCTGGGTATTTTGACAATGGCCTCTCAATATGTATATTCCTTATTGTCGTTTCTTGTTACCAATATTAGTTTATTTCCAACAATAAGCAGCTTTCACTCGGTTAATACTCGGCAAAATCAAACCTCCATTAGGATCGGACTTCCTTAACTCTGGTGCAAAAAGGTGTGCAGTATACTGCTGTATCCATTTTCAATAAGCTGCCACTCGAATTCAAAAATCTTAGCAGTAATCCACGCGCTTTCAAATCGAAACTGAAGAGTTTCCTCATGGCCACTCCTTCTATTCTATCGAGGAGTTCCTTGAAAAATTAAGGTGATTCTCATTGTATTGCTGATAGCGTTTGCTTAAACTTATGGACTGATTTTCTTGCAGGTTCATGAACATTTATTTTTATCTGTTATTACTTTTATGTTGTAAGTTCATGTACTGACACGTTCCATGACCTTGGAGATATTCTCCTCAATTTGGTCCTACGGAACTTGACATGTAAATAAATAAATACAAAGAGCTCAAAAATGGAGAAAATGGAGATGTTCGAAAAAAGAGGAAGCCCTTGAACAATTCAGAC
Source organism: Schistocerca serialis cubense (assembly GCF_023864345.2). Classification (NCBI taxonomy): domain Eukaryota; kingdom Metazoa; phylum Arthropoda; class Insecta; order Orthoptera; family Acrididae; genus Schistocerca; species Schistocerca serialis. The sequence continues at coordinate 791,950,767 of NC_064639.1, read as the reverse complement.
AACAAAGAAAAGAAACATCAAAAACAATCCGGAAAATAAAAAAAACCTTTAAAACTCTCAGCTTATTGAAATAGAAGAAAATTACACCAAAAATAATGCTAGAAATTTTTCCCAAACTCTTAAACACATGCTTGAAGGATATCAGGTACCAAGTATTTGATTCAAAGACGAAAATGGCAAAATGGGATTAAATAACAAAGAAAATTATGAAATATTAGCAAAATTTTTTGAAAAGCTATTAAACTGTCCAGTTCCAATAGATAAATTAGAATTTCCAGTGACACCTCAGGAAGATTTCCCACCAACAGAGGCAGAAATTCATGAAACCATCAAAACACTCAAAACCAATAAAACAAGTGGTGAAGACTCCATTACAGCAGAATTATTGTAATGGTCAGAACCAAAAATCATAAACGATCTACAGCTGCTTTTTGAGAAAATTTGGAAAACTGAAAAGATTCCAGTTGAAGGGAAAACAGTATTAATCCACCTGCTACATAAAAAGAGAGACAAACAAAATGTCAATTATTAGAGAGGAGTGTCACAAAATAATATCAAAAATTCTCCTGAACAGAGTGGTATATACTTTAGACAAACAACTGGGAGAATATCAGGGTGGTTTTCGAAAAAGGAGATCCTGTGCAGAAAAAATTTTTTACTTCAAGTCAATAATTCTTGATCTCAAGAAAGCATTTGTTAGTGTAGACAGAGAAACAATAGATAAGGTCATTAGAGAATTTGGTGTTAAATCAAAGTTAGCAAATATATTTCGTGAAACACTAACAGGTACAATATCTAAAGTTAAATTTATGGGAGACGTATCTGAGCCATTTGAAATAAAAACTGGTGTTAGACAAGTTGATGATTTGTCACGTTTACTGTTTAATTGCGTTCTAGTAAAAACTGTAAGGTTCTGGAATTTGGAGCTAAAAAATCACAAAATCGAACCAATATCTTGGGGAAGGAAAACAAATGGAATTAAGGTAAACTGCTTGGCTATTGCGGATGATTTTGCAATACTTCCAGAAAACCTGACAGAAGCAGTTGGTCAAATAAACTTTCTGGAAAAAATAGCAAACAGAACTGGTGTCAAAATTTCAGTTGAAAAAACAAAATTCATGACAAATATAAAAAATGCGCCAAAATTCATATAAACACAAATAGGTGAAATAGAGCAAGTAAATAAATTGAAATATCTTGTAGAAACTATACAACAGAATGGACTAGAAAAATCTGCAACAGATCTATGAAGTAACAAAATGGAAAGAGCGTATGGTTTAACCAAAAATATTTACAACAAGAAATATATATCTAGAAAAACAAAACTAAAACACTACACCACAGTGATACGACCAAAATGTTTGTATGGATCTGAATGCCTAACGATGAACTATAAGATGGACAAAATAGAGGTATTAAAACAAGGATTATTAGAAAAATAATGGGTTCAATAAAAAGTGCAGATGGTTGGAAAATAAGAAGTAATGAGTTCTACAAATTTATAGAGAAAATATCTGAAGTAATGGCCAATCGAAGATTAACATTTTGGGATAGCTCCACAGAATGGATGGAAATAGACCAACAAAACAAATCTGTATTTCTGGAAGAAGAAATCGACAATAAGATGGATTATAGAAGTAAGGAAAGATCTAGAGAGAAATAACGTCAAATGATCAGAAATAGCAGAAAAAACGGTTTAAAAATAAAATACTAAAGTTGGAAGTCTTTCAAAGCAGAAGAAATAAAAAAATTGGGAACAACATGGACAGAAGAAAGGAAGAGACTTCACAGGGAGAAAAATAGGGAACAACAACAAAGGAAGAAGAGTAACTGAAGTTGTTAACGTGATCCTAATTGGTCAATACGATTGTAAAATAATAATAATACTAATAATTTCGCGTGGTCTCAGTTATAACAGTAATAATAATAATAATAATAATAATAATAATTGTAATTTCGTTTGGCTAAAGTGGCTGGTTGAAACGTTTCCCTCTAGATATATAGCACAAGAGGAAGGCCTGGGATATTACAATTATTAAATCTTTTCCTTGTACGTCTCGACAAATAAAAATACTGACTGTTATGAAATTCCCTGACGGGTGCCAGAAACGTCCAAAGACAGCAAACCCGAGTAAGAATTATTAATAAGTGAATATAATGATTACTGTCAAAAGACGTAAATTCCGTATTCACGAAATTGTCAGGTTACCATCAACTGATATCAAGCCAGTGAAGGGGCTGGCGACGTCATTGTTCGAAGGAAATTGACTGACCGACCTAACATAATTTTTACGTAAAAAATATGCGTAAGTAATGAAAAGAAATCATCAGCATTTCGATCTGAGGGTGGTTCCGCTTAGTGGTATTGAATAGGAAACGAGAGAACACGTGATGTGTTCGGTCGTTCTACCCTCGAATAATTCGTCACCAAGACTTCGCCGGCCGGAGTGACCTTGCGGTTCTGGGTGCTACAGTCTGGAACCGAGCGACCGCTACGGTCGCAGGTTCCAATCCTGCCTCGGGCATGGATGTGTGTGATGTCCTTACGTTAGTTAGGTTTAATTAGTTCTAAGTTCTAGGCGACTGATGACCTTAGAAGTCGCATAGTGCTCAGAGCCATTTGAACCAAGACTTCTTGCGTTGCCTCCGAAAACAAAGACACATATACTCATACAAAGTTTTCGTTTTTATCATGGAACATTATCAGGTCTGATACTGCAATTGAATTCCACTTATTATTTCCAAAATATGTCTTATCATTTATGTAAAGATATGGTACATAGGAACTTGTGTGATTCTATACAACAGCCAGAGAAAAAAAAAGACGACAAAGACTGGCGACTAGAAATGAAATGCTGTATCATTTGTTTTATAGCAAAAGATATACGGAGTTCGTTTCCGTTTGGCCTTTTTAGCAAAAGTCTCTGACAAAACGTTTTTATTATGATTTTGACTACAAGACGTCTTTTTACATAGAAATACAAAAACAGAAATTCACAATGTATCAGAGCATTAATATGTTTCTACCGGTATTTTTCATCTCAGTCTTTACACGGATATGAAGTCACACGGGGTCTATATACGGGGTGGTCTATTAATAGCGACCGGGCCAAATATCTCACGAAATAAGCATCAAACGAAAAAAGTACAAAGAACAAAACTCGTCGAGCTTGAAGGGGGAAACCAGATGGCGCTATGGTTTGGTCCGCTAGATGGCGCTGTCATAGGTCAAACGGATATCAACTGCGTTTTTTTAAAATAGGAACTGCCATTTTTATTACATATTCCTGTAGTATGTAAAGAAATGTCTTAGTTGGACCACTTTTTTCGCTTTGTGATACATAGCGCTGTAATAGTCACAACGTATAAGTATGTGGTATCATGTAACATTCCACCAGTGCGGACGGTATTTGAATCGTAATACATTACCCGTGTTAAAATGGGCCGTTCACAAATTGCAGAAAAGGTCGATATGGTGTTGATGTATGGCTATTGTGATCAAAATGCCCAACGGGCGTGTGCTATGTATGCTGCTCGGTATCCTGGACGACGTCATCCAAGTGTCCCGACCATTCGCCGGATAGTTCCGTTATTTAAGGAAACAGGAAGTGTTCATCCACATGCGAAACGTCAACCACGACCTGCAACAAATGAGGATGCCTAAGTAGGTGTTTTAGCTGCTGACAAATTGCGCGAGAATCGGGAATCTCAAAAACGTCGGTGTTGAGAACGCTACATCAACATCGATTGCACCCGTAGCATATTTTTATGCACCAGAAATTGCATGGCGACGACTTTGAACGTCGTGTACATTTCTGCCACTGGGCACAAGAGAAATTACGGGACGATGACAGATTTTTTGCACGCGTTCTGCACTCCTGGAAATTGAAATAAGAACACCGTGAATTCATTGTCCCAGGAAGGGGAAACTTTATTGACACATTCCTGGGGTCAGATACATCACATGATCACACTGACAGAACCACAGGCACATAGACACAGGCAACAGAGCATGCACAATGTCGGCACTAGTACAGTGTATATCCACCTTTCGCAGCAATGCAGGCTGCTATTCTCCCATGGAGACGATCGTAGAGATGCTGGATGTAGTCCTGTGGAACGGCTTGCCATGCCATTTCCACCTGGCGCCTCAGTTGGACCAGCGTTCGTGCTGGACGTGCAGACCGCGTGAGACGACGCTTCATCCAGTCCCAAACATGCTCAATGGGGGACAGATCCGGAGATCTTGCTGGCCAGGGTAGTTGACTTACACCTTCTAGAGCACGTTGGGTGGCACGGGATACATGCGGACGTGCATTGTCCTGTTGGAACAGCAAGTTCCCTTGCCGGTCTAGGAATGGTAGAACGATGGGTTCGATGACGGTTTGGATGTACCGTGCACTATTCAGTGTCCCCTCGACGATCACCAGTGGTGTACGGCCAGTGTAGGAGATCGCTCCCCACACCACGATGCCGGGTGTTGGCCCTGTGTGCCTCGGTCGTATGCAGTCCTGATTGTGGCGCTCACCTGCACGGCGCCAAACACGCATACGACCATCATTGGCACCAAGGCAGAAGCGACTCTCATCGCTGAAGACGACACGTCTCCATTCGTCCCTCCATTCACGCCTGTCGCGACACCACTGGAGGTGGGCTGCACGATGTTGGGGCGTGAGCGGAGGACGGCCTAACGGTGTGCGGGACCGTAGCCCAGCTTCATGGAGACGGTTGCGAATGGTCCTCGCCGATACCCCAGGAGCAACAGTGTCCCTAATTTGCTGGGAAGTGGCGGTGCGGTCCCCTACGGCACTGCGTAGGATCCTACGGTCTTGGCGTGCATCCGTGCGTCGCTGCGGTCCGGTCCCAGGTCGACGGGCACGTGCACCTTCCGCCGACCACTGGCGACAACATCGATGTACTGTGGAGACCTCACGCCCCACGTGTTGAGCAATTCGGCGGTACGTCCACCCGGCCTCCCGCATGCCCACTATACGCCCTCGCTCAGAGTCCGTCAACTGCACATACGGTTCACGTCCACGCTGTCGCGGCATGCTACCAGTGTTAAAGACTGCGATGGAGCTCCGTATGCCACGGCAAACTGGCTGACACTGACGGCGGCGGTGCACAAATGCTGCGCAGCTAGCGCCATTCGTCGGCCAAAATCGCGATTCCTGGTGTGTCCGCTGTGCCGTGCGTGTGATCGTTGCTTGTACAGCCCTCTCGCAGTGTCCGGAGCAAGTATGGTGGGTCTGACACACCGGTGTCAATGTGTTCTTTTTTCCATTGCCAGGAGTGTATTTAGCGACGAAGCGTCATTTACCAACAGCGGTAACGTAAACCAGCATAATATGCACTATTGGGCAACGGAAAATCCACGATGGCTGCGACAAGCGGAACATCAGCGACCTTGGCGGATTAATGTATGGTGCGGCATTATGTGAGGAAGGATAATTGGTCCCCATTTTATCGATGGCAATGTAAATGGTGCAATGTGTGCTGACTTCCTACGTAATGTTGTACCGATGTTACTACAAGATGTTTCACTGCATGACAGAATGGTGATGTACTTCCAACATGATGGATGTCCGGCACATAGCTCGCATGCATTGAGGTTGATGGACATAATTTTGAGCATTTATTGCATTAATGTGGTATTTACAGGTAATGACGCTGTAACACTATGCGCTCTCAGAAATGATAATTCACAAAGGTATATGTATCACATTGGAACAACTGAAATAAAATGTTCAAACGTACCTACGTTCTGTGTTTTAATTTAAAAAAACTACCTGTTACCAACTGTTCGTCTAAAACTGTGAGCCATATATTTGTGACTATTCCACCGCCATCTATTACAAAGCGAAAAAAGTGGTCCGACTAAAACATTCATATTTCTTTACGTACTACACGAATATGTAATAAAAAATGGGAGTTCCTATTTAAAAAAACGCAGTTGATATCCGTTTGACCTATGTCAGCGCCATCTAGCGGGCCAACCATAGCGCCATCTGGTTTCCCCCTTCAAGCTAGACAAGTTTCTTCTTTGTAGTTTTTTTCGTTTGACGCTCATTTCCTGACATATTTGACCCGGTCACGATCAATGGACCACCCACATATAACTTTAAAGGGTTCAAGTCTTTCAACTGGACTCCACTTCGGTGACCTGCATATCCCTAACCTAACTCAGTAATGCTACTGGGGTAAAGGGACTTAGAATTTAACATGGAATCCAAACCTCGTTCGCTCCTGGCCGGTCTCCACATTGTTGAGGAGTGCAGGCTAGATTAAAGACAGACTGAAGAAAACCATGACCCGACCGGGATTCAAAAATGGTTCAAATGGCTCTAAGCACTGTGGGAATCAACATCTTAGGTCATAAGTCCCCTAGAACTTAGAACTACTGAAACCTAACTAATCTAAGGACATCACACACACCCATGCCCGAGGCAGGATTCGAACCTGCGACCGTAGCAGTCCCGCGGTTCCGGACTGCAGCGCCAGAACCGCACGGTCACCGCGGCCGGCGACCGGGATTCGATCCTGCAATATTTTGATTTCTAGGAATGCGTTTTACTGCTAGACCACCAGGCCCATTTCTATGTAACCATTCAAACGTCAGCTATCCAGCTGGAATCAAATGAAGTAAGTGTACCAATCCTGTGTACCATCTACAGTAATAATATTTACAACAACGAAGAAATTACTTCTCATTGTTTGCTGACCACACAGCTCTTTTACAGGAGCAATTAAGCTTAACACAAATCGCTCGCTAACAACAAAAACAACAACAACGAGTAGACATCAAGAAACGGGACCTTCTGTAGAAAATGACGTGAACAGCAACAAAAATCAACGAATCTTAATCGTCAATACATTAATTAACATGCCTACCACAGAAAACAAGCGTAAAATATCTAGGCCTAAGTATTGATTCAATATAAACCATCAAAAAACACGTTATATTTATATTTGTAACAAAGGAAATCAGTTACTATAATAGGTGTATCTACTGATTAAAGGTAATGCACTCAACATCAAAACTAAATTGTAATTTATCACGCTATTTATTGTTAGAATCATAACGTACAGTAGTTTCAGACTCTTGCTATTAGCCAAACACTAGTTACAAGTAGATTTAAGTCATCCATAGAAGATTCTTCGGTTACTGATGTTTCCTATCATCTCGCTAACAAAATGATATACACAGAATTCCAGATACTTAAAATTCATGGAATCATTCAACAGTAAGCCTACAACTTCTACAACAAGATAGAATCTTCGTGCCATCGTCTCAGTCATACCATGGGTGAAATCTCACACGGTCCCAGAAAAAAAGTTTGTCGATTGATTTTTAAATCTGTAATACAATTTCTAAATTATTTTTTGCCCTAATCATATAGAAATAGAAAAAAGTAACATTCAGTATGTAATTAGACGTCACTATATAATACCACAACTCAGACGAAAGGAATGTGGCCGATTCTATCACGGACTTAAAAACCCAAGGGGCCTTGAATCCCTCAGCTTGCATGGTCGGTCGGTCGTCATTTTCTTTCATGGGTTTTATTTATAAAATAACTTTTTCTGCTACCAACCACTGTTTCCTCTTTGTTCGCCTTTTCCTCAACGTGTTTCAGGAAGTAATTGTCATTTACAAGCGCCTTTTTCGTGTATTATTCGTGGTTTTTCCGATGGTGTTGCGTTGTCCTATTGTCTCGACGCGTATTCTTTTCTTTTGCTATTCAGACTACATCGTTCAATTTATACTCGTACAACATTACGTCTGTGACACTCCCAGTGTGTCTACTTTACTAAAGTTACAACTGTTTTTTAATCGTTTATAACAAATTAGTTTCACAACATTTACTTTAAAATTTGCACAATACTGAAATTGACCATGTAACACTATAACAAAGAAACGATTAAAAAGTTTATATTCGTGGAAAGGAACGGAACTTAATAATTATTTCTGTTCACTTACGGCAAACAAATAATTCACAAGCAGCGATTTTCACTAACGCAAGAAGCTGCTGAATCGCTTCAGAACCATTATTTTAGGGTACGAATATTAGAATGACAAAATGATTCCGAAAACTGATTCGAATGCGTGCAAAAGTGTATAAATTATAAGAAAAAATATTTTGTGAATTTCGATCAAAAATTTGTTCTCTTTCTCTCTTTTCGCAAATCGTAAAAGACGGCCCTCGCAGTCCATGCTGTCACGACCCATAGCATAAAATTGAAATCAGCAAAATCGTTGCATACAACAGCAAAAGCTTCTGTTCCCTCAGCAAACACGTGTCATATTACCGAACAGTACTGTGCTGCAAATACACTTTTTATCACGATAACCATCGGAATGATGACGCTCTCTCAGCGAACTACACGTGTTTACAAAATGCTGCCTGCAGCTCATTAGTCATCTTGCAACAGATTTCGCTCATAATTTACCGCATGCGTTATCGAGTCAGTGCTGTCAACGGAACAAAATGTGCGCAACGCATCTACCGCCCATATTTCTCATCTGTTGCTTCATCATTAATCAGACACACACATTTCGGAAACATCATTCACTCACTTCAGCACGTATGTGATTCACACACCATGCTGGAATGTCGAGAATGCGATTTCCTACACACCGAATGGAGAATCTTTGCAGAGTTTAATACCGGCAACGGCGGACATTACAGAGAACGAGACCGGCTTTGTTCAGCGCACTCTTCCGCCTCGGTAGATACCACCTTAATGCGGAGACTACTGGTATAAACAAGAAGAAAAACCGGATTTATTCTTACGTTAATGTCGACATGGAATCACAGATAACAAGAACTGTCTGTCTTGAGAACTTCATAAGAGTTCAGTGTCAGTTTGAAAGAAAGCTATTGTCTTGACTGTGGAATAATTGTATTTTTACACGGCAGTGCGCCACAGTGGTTAGTTACAACTCCCTGCGGAAGCCTCGGTACTTACAACGGAGATCATTGCAATACTTGAGGTGCTTAAATCTGCTGGTGGTTTAGATGCAGATATACTCATTATGCTGCCGATTAGCATTGCTGCTCATATGAGATCATATTATCAATAATACCACAAGTTATTTTGTGTAGCTGGTGACTGACTGGACTGCTGAACGATAGTGCCGTAACAAGAAAATCACCATGCTGTGGGTAAGAGGAGAACCATGATATCAGAGGTAATGAAATTGTCGACGTTCCCGCTTAGAGTGCCCTCCGTTATGGGACACATATTGGAACACGTTGGTCGTTCTGTAAGACGTGCGGCGACATGTCAGAACCTTGTGGAACAATAAGTGGTGCCTATCGCACCAACTAAGGCAAAGATATTATGCAGCCATAGTACCACGTATCTCCGCACGACCGTGGTGCTCACTCGGTATACATCACAGAAAGTTACTGATCTCCGCGTTTCGCCTCCATTTTAACCAGTGAGGGTGCTGACTGTAGCTCTCATCGCCTGCAACTAAATGAATCACTCCTACATAAGTGTGTAGCGGAGGAGGACATCGACCACATCATTTTCGGTAGATGATGCTGCCATATCTTGCTCACCAACAAACAGTTGGAGTTTTACAGTAAACTTTGCACCTGACAAATATGCCTGGTCCTTCAGATAAGTTACGACATGTCATACACCTGCCATGGTCATTCCTCTTTTGAATACACTGTTATTTTACCATCTTCTGTTTCAGAGTAAGATTTTTTTTATAACAGCGAATTCCAACAGAAGTCACTACAGAGTGGTATTATTCTTGAACTATTGTAAAGGAAATGAGAAATGGTTTTGGTTGACTACAGTTCTACAAGCTTAAAATGTTACTGCTGTATTTCTAGACTTTTACTGCCATAAATAAATGGTAGTGACTCTCTATTAATGGCACTTGAAACGAAAACATTTTCTCTTTTTAACTGGCACTTAGAACTAGTCAGTTTCCTGCTATGGCAGCCAGGACGTCCTAAATCAACAATTACCTCATTTGTCTCATTATTTTTTGCAATGATAAGTTGGGCAGCATAATTTCGTGGTATCAGAAGATCTTCTCATTTTTTTTAGATACAAATCATTCTGATTCTCCTGATAAATTAAGAATCTCTTCCATTTCCTCTGTTTGGTGGAGGAGGAGACGGAGGTTAGCGACAACGAGGCCATAAGAGACGGAACACAATATCGGATTAGGGAAGGATGGGGAAGGAAAGCGCCCGTGTTCTTTCGAAGGAACCGTCCAGGCATTTGCCTTAAGCGATTTAGGGAAATCACGGAAAATGTTCTAACCACTGTGCCACCTCACTCGGTCGTTTGATTGACATAAACGCTTCGAGTGATTGCTCGGCAGTCATAGAATCATGTAACTACAGAGATTTATGTTTATTTATGTGTAATATGATAGACGGGTTTGTATTGATGGTCAACTGTCAACCTCTGCACAAGCGTCGATCCTATGAAGGACTTTCTAGATTTTGCTGGACGTAAACAGTAATGAGCCTGTCAAACTCCCTTGAAGCATGTCCGAAGTTACTTTTAGCCCAAGATTCCTCTGAGTCAATTGTGGGATGCTGCGATCTGTTTGCTAGGAATTTAGGAATCCTTCAGTCCAATCACAAAGGTGGTCTTTTGTTCATTAGGCGAAATTTTGTTCATTAAGTGACAGTGCGGAACACCTTCCGAAACGTTAGGAACACGGCATCCACCTGGGTATTGGTGTCAGCTGCCTTCTTGATCTCGAGAACGAACAGAGGATATTTGTGGTGGTAAGATCCTATGGGACCAAACTGCTGAGGTCACCGGTCCCTAGGCTTAATCTAACTTAGAATAACTTACGCTAAGGACAACACACACACACCCATGCCCGAGGGAGGACTCGAACCTCCGACCGGGCGAGCCACACGAACCATGGTAAGGCGCCCAAGACCACGCGGCTACCCCGCGCCGCCACGTACAGAGGAACGTCACACTACGTGAGCAGAAAACAGGTTCCAAAATTCTGTAACAGAATGACGTCAGCCTGTTATGTGCGTTAGTTCCACGACCTTTGTTCGAAGGGGGTATGTCCTGCATATTTCTTCCGAATCATTCTGAATGCCTGGTTCCTCCAGAGGTCTACGCTGCACTCCTGCAGGATGAGGTGTAATTTCTTTCGCATAGTCTATGTATAACTACATCGATAACTCATCAGGCACAAGTCGTCAACATCGGTAGATCGATTTTAGTCAACGTGTTTCCATGTCTCACCATATTAAACATTAATCTTGACTCACCCCAAGTCTTTTTTATTATTATTATTTCTGGTTACCTGTTTCGCATGCCATCCTCATACCAGAATGTGATGAGGTGTCAGCACTTGACATAACAACGATGAGCACTATAACTGAAGTTACATTTTCAAAATATTGAAAAAAAATGAACCTCTGCTCAGGATGACTTCAGATTTGAACGGAGTATTATCTAAGAAGGGGAAAACGTTATGGAAAAAAAACTGACGAAAATTTCTCATTAGATGCCGCTGTACGCATCATGACTTATATGACTTTGGCTACAAATGACATATGAATCCCGGAAGGACGGATACGGTGGAGTTGCGCAATAAAATTAAACCAACCGTACTATGAAATGTGCATGACTGCACAAATTTGGCAGTCAATAGTTGGGACACTTAGCTGTGTACCGTCACCCACCACGGTAGGATCGTAAAACATCATATAGGAAAAATCGGTTTCTGACTGACCTGAGGCCAAAAATCGCATAAACAGATAATTCGCATCGGTTTTTAACTGTCCTAAGACCAAAAATCTCATAAAAATCAAAATCACATCGCTATGTAATTTTCGTGATATTGGTGCAAGATATTCTCAATAAGCTACCCACTGTTTTCTGCCACAAGTTGAAATCCAGAAACAGCTTGTTCCACAATACATCGGAGTGCCTCGAGGTCACGTTTAGGACACGTTTCTCAATGCGTGCCTTCAATTCAGTTACGTCTGTAATCAGAGCACTGGATGCATCTTGCAGATAACCCACAGCTAAAGTCAAACGATGTAAAGTGAGGTGTTCCGGGGCAGCCAGGCTGTAGGGAAATGACGGCAGATAATTTTAGAGCTTCCGGAATGTCCTGCAGCAGCCGTTTCACATTCTGTGCAATGTGCGGAGGAGCGCCATCTTGCATAAGAATGATCCTACCTAAAAATTCACGGTGTAGAAGAGTTGGAATGACGTTAGTGTACAGGATACTCTTATAGCGTTTGCCAGTGACGGTACAGGTAACAGGACCTGCACGACCTATCCACTCGAAAAAAATGTGGCCCTACGATAAACGATGCCGTCAAGTTGTACCACACAGTTACGTTCGCAGAACGCATTGGTATCGGTTGATAATAGAGCGAGCGGATTTTCCGTTGCCATGTTCTGGAATTCTGTGTATTGACATGTTCTTGGAAATGGATGTGGGCTCCGTCTGTCTACAGAATGTTCCGTGACCATCCATTGTCCATTCCCATGCGAGCAAGAAATCCTGGAGCAAACGTTTGCCTTACTGGAAGGTCAGCATGAAGCAACTCCTCAACATGGGTAACTTTGTATGGACAGCGATTCAGAATGTTTCGTAGAATTTGTGTGCGTGCTGACTGGCATGTCCTAAATTCAAGCAGTTTCACGAGCACTTCGTGTATGCACGCCATAGCTCGAAGCCTCCTGCAACGCTGTCGACACATCTTCTACTGGCGTTGGATCAAATGTTTGCCTCCCTCTGCCACATTGCACTTGAGAAGTACATGTCTTTTCGAATTTCGTAACCGTTTCCTCCATACCTTTAACAGATATCGGACCAAGTGTTTTTTCATATCGTTGAGGCTTCGGAACTTCTGCACAGCTGCTGGCGTACAGCCACCGTTCTCCTAAAACAGCCATACCAGCAGCGCACGATCCTGCATTTATACAGCGTTTCAAACGAGCGCCTCAGACGGAAACTGAGAAACAGCCGTCTTCTCCGTGTCTTTTATTATGCTTATTCTGACGGTTGCAGAGCCATCTAGTGGTAAAATTATCGTTACTTTTTTATTTCCATAACGTTTTCTCCTTATTCGAAAATATTCCATTCAAATTTGACGTCATTCTGAGCAGTGGTTAGGTTTTTTTTCTTTTTACGGCGATTTCAAACTGGAGCTATAGTTATAATCACTATAACCATCCTGTATTTATGCCAACGGAGGCCATCCTGAATACTTCTTGTGAGATATAGTTTAATATGGAATGCTTAATGGAGAAGGAACAGTTGTAGAGAATGAGTTTTAACTTGAACCTACAGCGGTTCCAACCTGTCTCCATTCAACACACTTTCTTCTTCTACCTGTAACAAATGTTTGGCCGTACCTTTCAATTAGGCCCTGTATTCTGCTGTGCACATTACAGTCGGTCACTTGGATGCACTGCTCTCACTGCTAGAGACTGGTTGCCTCGCCCAAATATCGCTTCAGTGAACAGTAGCAATGGACGGATAACACAGTTGTATCACCTTCTCCGGTAGTTGTAGACCAGAATGAAATCCGTAGGCCTATGGGGTCGCATTCTGCGAAGGCTACTGATAAATTAACCTAAGATTTGCTGTTTAAGAAAAATAGGTAGTTTTATGTAGAGTCCGTACTCACGTTTTGACATGACTTCTGCACAGAGTCGCTACCAAAAGTCAAACATTTTTCCTACTGTGGAAACAGCTTCTTTACACCTTTATCAAAGAGTGCTGCGGCCTGGTTCTTCAGCCTGCTGTTGACAGTATCCTTGAGAATATTGTCGGCTGTGAAGTCCAAGCAGCCGGCCAGACCTTCATCTGGAGGAAGAGATGAAAGTCACTTTCTACGAAGTCCAGACTATAGGGGAGTTGTTGAAGAATCTCCCAGCCAAAAATTCAGAGTTTTTCCTTCGTTCGACTCAGTGTTGGGTGGTGTGAAGGAGAGTTAGTCTTGAATTAAATTTTCACTCTGCAGTGGAGTCTGCATTGACGTGAAATTTCGTGGCAGATTAAAACTGTATGTCAGGCCAAGACTCCAGCTCGGGACGTTTAATTTTCGCGGGCATGTACTCTACGAACTTAGCTTTCTAAACAGTACTAGAGACGTGTCCTCACAGCTTTACTGCCGCCAGTGCCTCTGCTCATACCATCTAAACTTGACGGAATTTTTCCTGCGAAACTAGCAGGACTAGCACTCGTGGAGGAAAGGATATTGCGGAGACATGGCTTAGCCTGAGGGATGTTTTCAGAGCGCTAGTCTTGCAGGTTTCACACGAGAACTTCTGTGAAGTTTGGAAGGTAGGAGATGACGTATTGCCGGAAGTACGGCTATCAGGAGAGGTTGTATTTGGGTAGCTCAGTCGGTAGAGCACTTGCCCACCAAAAGAAAAGGTTCCGCGTTCGAGTCTTGCTCTGGCACACAGTTTTAATCTGCCAAGAAGTTTCGAAAATTATTCTACCGGTAACCATCTCGCAGTTTGTTTTGCACTGACCTTCGGAGTGTCGTAAGAATCTCACAATAAATCTGTTATGTCACAGTATTCTCACATGTTACTCTCATGAAATTTTTTGTCAAAATTCCTTTGCGACCCCAGAAAACTATAACCATCATTTTGCGGCTTGACAGAGTCTATTTCAAATTTTTTGCCTGATTTGGAGGACGACGGTGCATCTACTGTTTCGACTGTTCCTTAGATTCACAGTTCACGTATTGCACCCATTTCCCGTCTACAATAACAATTCTGTTAAGAAATACCTCCAGGTCTTCACGGTAGCACTGAAGATATACCAAGGCCAAACACAGTCTTTCAGTTTCCTGAAGATCGATTAGACGGTGCACAAAACTTATGGTAACCTAACGTCTCTGTGACAGTGTTGGGAAGGACTGTCTCGTGCGCATAATTTCGTCAGAACGTTGCTATTAGGTAATCGGTAACATCTGATTGTCTTTCCCGAACACTTTCACCATGCACATTTGTGCCACCTACTTGCGTTTTCTGCACCACTCCCTCACAACAGCATCACTCATAAGCCTACCCCGATGTATACGACCCTTCTGCTTGCAGGAAGAAATTGACAGAATGTACCTCGCAACTGGCAGCAGACGCAGTAACGTGGTTTCAATCGCTTGCTGCTGACACATTGACACAGAGATGACAGACGAAACGTGACTTTCTATCTTTCCTTTTCCAGCTACGCAAGCACCCTAAAGCTAAAAGTATTTCCTTGTTTTTACTAACCAATGGGAAGTTAATTTTTGAATTATGATCATATATCTTGGAACGCATAATAGCAAATATCAAACAACAAAGTTTTTCGCAGCTCTACTCTCAGAGCCTCTAGAGTCTTTATGCAAAAACCAGTGATACAAAGTTGTTGCAGAGTCTATGGACCACAGAACAGCCTGGTCGTTTTTTTTAGTTTGATCTGTAACAATCTGCACAACTTTCTTTTATCGCAGATTTTCGAGTATATCTTGCCCGGAGAATATTCGTACAAGTTTTTCATCGCAGCTGTCTACTCTTACGCTTGCATTATCTACTTTCAACCTTCTCTCATACATAACAATTTCCTGTTTCCTGTAACGCAGCGCATTGCTTTGCATTCTTTAATTTTTCGTATCAGTACTGCACTACCGACATACACGCTCCAGTAACAGTAATGTGGCCATGGCCAACGTCCGAAGCCAACGTGAAAAACCTCTCACGGGCGGAAGGTGGCAGCACTAGCAGTGGAGGGTATGTAAATCGTGTGTGTGTGTGTGTGTGTGTGGGTGGGGTGGGGGTGAGGGGGGAGGAGATGGTGGAAACAGTTCAGTCGTTGTCGTAACGCGGAAACAGAGCGATTTATCTGACGTTCAAAAGGCATGATCATTGGATTTCGGGCCAAAGGTGGAAGCATTTCTGAAATGGATAAGTTTGTAAACTGTTCGCGTGCCGTCGTGGCTACAGTACACCGTGCATGGGAGAATGGCGCCGTCCAAAACTGGCGCCGGGGCAACTGTGGTGCATTGCGGGCCTTACAGGGGTGAATGATGGATGCGGAGATGTGTACGGGCTAATAGACGTGCAGGTGTTGAGCAACTGACTACCCAGACGAACCGAGGGGATATCAGCAGTGTCTCCTCAATGCCCCTTCAGCGAACGTTGCAGTGTATGGGCCTCCGCAGCAGGCACCTGGTTGATGCATCCTTGCTGATTGCTGTACATCGCCGGCGAAGGCTGGAATTCGCACGCCAACCGATCAAATGGATGTCCACTGAGTGTCGACAGGTGGCCGATTCAGAATAATGACATTTTATGAACCATCGGCCAGATGGCCGTAGGCATGTACGTCGTGAAACGCCTGAAAACAAACATCCTGCAACAATAGTCGGAAGGGTCGAGGCTGGAGGAGAAATCGCTATGGTCTGGCAATATTTTCGTGGCTTTTCGTGGGCGATCTCGTCATTCTGCAAGGCACAGTGGATCGACATACGTATGCATCTATCCTTTGCGTCCATGTCCACCCCTGCGTGCAGTTTGCTTATCCCTGGCACGAAGGCATCTATCAGGACAATGCAACGTCTCACACAGTTCTTAGTGTACGCACATGGATTTAAGGTCACCAGAATGAGGTTATCGTAATTCTGTGGCCACTAAACTCACCGGATTAAACCGCATCGAGTATCTATGGGACCACCTTCTAACAATACCACCACTTGCAAAGTAGGTTAGAAATCAGATTAATAATTTTGCTCACGCAGCATATGTTCGCTTTGTCGGGCAACAACAAAGTTATTGACTGTGGATGGTATCGTCAGAATGGAAATAATGAAGTCACTGTAAAGAAGTCATTAATTTTGGCACTATCTTGTATGGATTCCCACGTAGATTTCGTCGAAGTTGTTATGGCTCATCTTATTGATTCTAAGGTGATTCCACTTTGACTGCTAGAAGGTCCTGATCTGTATTTTAGCAATATTTGAAGACCTAACAAACGCATTTTTCTGGAAATTCTTAATGATCAAACAATCCCAGATCAGAACAATGGTATGGTAGAAATAATTTTTTACTTGGTGTTAACGAGCCACATTTTTATTAAACCTCTTGTCAATTCACATATACTACTTCTTAATTGTCACCTCATCAAGAAAACAGTTTTCTATCAATCTTCATATATTTAATTTCCACTTTAACCAAACACAAAACTTGACTGTTCTTTTACAAAGCGAAATAACAACTTAACTTCTGGAAAGTGAAACAAAGACTGCTCTGTGCGCATTCGCGCCAAACCGGTTACAAGTAAGTCAAAGATTATGACAGTCTCACAGAAATGAATACACACAAGAACCATATCACTGTAATATATAGATACATCGGAGTACCTGTACATTAATAAAACCAAATGTGAATATTGTCACAAAAATATGTCTGTTACTTCGCAGAAAAGTAGTACGATATTACTGGTATCGAGAACTGGGGTTGGAGTGCCGTAATGGTCACGTAAATAAAGAACCATTACAACCTCAATCGTGCTGTTCGCTCCATGGATCCTGAACGGAGAAACCTGGCGCAGCTGGTCACAGCACTGGGGTCGTCATGGTTCCATATCGCTGTTCGTGCCCTCCAGAACCTCACGGACTCTCTTCCTGCACATTTCGCAGCTGACCGCTGTACAACAACTAGTTATTTGGGCTATTCACAGATGTTCACATAAACGTGGCTGGACAGTATGGTTGCTTTGTCCAGGGCTCTCTGTTTTACCCGAGTTATGTCTGTCTACGTGAAGTTTCCTCAACTAGTAAAAATGGCAAAATGGGTTTAGCACGAGTCGTACTAGCGTCGTCAGCCTGTTACAAGGGGAACGACGCACAGCTGCGTGGCGGCGGCAGAAGTTCAAACACCACTCGGAGCCAGCTGAACAGCAGCCAAGAGCGGCAGAAACGATGCCATTGAGCAACACGCATTGTTCGACTGATCTGTCAGTTCCTCGTTACTGGAATCCAGCTGACTGCAGCTAGCACCGCAGTCCATCGGCAAAATGCACTGAATCTTTTTTATTGAAGCGCTCGACCATCAAACCTGTGAAGTGAATTATTTTCACTGAAATTTATTTTTCACTCATTAGAAGGTTCCTTTATGAAAGCCAAGACATTCCACTGCAACTGGGCTACTGTAGTAGAAATGCTCTGAAGTCAGAGTTTGGGGACCTACAAACAACATCATTTAGAAGTTTAGTTTCACTAAATTCAACTGCGCCTGCACAACATTCAATTACCTGTTCAGTGCAGTGCTGCGATAAGTCTATGGACTCTAATGGAATACCACTTTTTACGCACATGGCCACTCCTCCACTCCGCCTCCTTGAAAAACAGCCAGCTAAACTGTATCGTGTTACAGGAAGTCTCTGAATTGTCAAATTATTAAAGTGGTGCTCGGCTATACCAATAATGTCAGAGTCAACGTCTATAAGCCGTCCACTATTTTTATTTCCAATACCTCTTATATTTTGATGAAATATGCTGATTCATTCTCTACTTGGATATTTGACCTCTGAAGGTGGTTCCTTTGCTAGAGGGACTTCCTTTAAGCAGGTATAACTATCAGCTGACTTCAGTCTAAAAAAGGTACAGCTTTAACACCAACTACTACAGGAATTTTTCAATGAATGATCCCACCACCAGCCACTACACTGTCAGCTATAAGCTTTGACAGCCTCCCCTTTTCATACCCATTGAGGTGCTGTCTAGTGACAGCAGGTTGAACACAAAAGAGGCGCCGTCTTCTAAACCTCTTTATTCTACGTATGATATGGTTGTCTTTTATAGGAAACACGCCAAGCCCACTGCATCTCGTGCTATTACTCCACTAATCTGTTACTAGACCTTGCACAACGGTATCAACACCATTAGTGGACACTACTTGGAATTATAATTGTATATTAATACCTTCAGATGCTGGCGGGCGTTGATATATATCAACGGGGATAGGTGAAAATGTGTGCTCCGACCGGGACTCGAACCCGGGATCTCCTGCTTACGTAGCAGACGCTCTATCCATCTGAGCCATTGAGGGCACAGAGGATAGTGCGACTGCAAGGACTATCTCGCGCACGCCTCCCGCGAGACCCACATTCTCACCTTGTATGTCCACACACTACATTCGTAGTGTCCCTACCCAACACACTGATTACTCGTGGAAGACAATCTTACCAAGTCCCGTAAGAGTTCGGGTAATATGTGTGCATCCGCACAGAACACGCTATATCCATATAACTACTTGGAGTTTTACTTAAAGATTCAAAATTTCAATGGATGGGGACGAGTATATACAAAACACAAACTGCCCAAAACTATTTTTGGACCTCCTGTATTTCAACGAACGTGCACTATATGATCAAAACTATCCGGACATCATTATATAATTTGGAATTGGCCACTATATGTCACGAGAGGCGGAGCCACCAGTATAAAAGGAGACAGCGACTATTCTGTTGACAGCAAGGAAGCAGTAACAGCAGCATGGGTGCGTGAGGAGAGCTCAGGGCCTAGTCACTGGATGTCACCTGAGTAACAGATCCATTTCAAATCTTCTAAAGCGGCCCAAGTTGACAGTTGGTGAAGTGGCTGTTCACTGCACGCCAGAAGCAAAGCCCACAGGTAAAACATGACCAGGCTGACGTCATCTACTGACGGCCAGGGACCAAGGAGAATTTCGGAGATTATTTGTAACAAATCCCATGAAATCGGCGTATGGAATCACCCGTAAGTTGCAAAGTGTTACCACCGGTCCATCTAGAACGTTGCCTGTGCGTAGGAAGTTAAAAATAATGGGGAACAATGGTCGAGCAGCTCCTCGTAGTGTGCCGGACCGAGACTCAAGCTCGGGACCTTTGCCTTTCGTGGGCAAGTGCTCTACCATCTGAGCTACCCAAGCACGAATCACGCCCCGTCCTCACAGCTTGACTTCCGCCAGTACCTCGTCTCCTACCTTCCAGACTTTACAGAAGCTCTCCTGCGAACCTTGCAGTGCTAGCTCTCCTGAAAGAAAGGATATTTTGGAGACATGGCTTAGCCACAGCCTGGGGGATGTTTCCAGAATGAGATTTTCACTCTGCAGCGGAGTGTGCGCTGATATGAAACTTCCTGGCAGATTACAACTGTGTGCCGGACCGTCGTGCTTGGGTAGCTCAGATAGTAGAGCACCTGCCCACGAAAGGCAAAGGCCCGAGCTCGAGTATCGGTCCGGCACACATTTTTAATCTGCCGGAAAGTTTCATATCAGCGCACACTGCGCTGCAGAGTGAAAATCTCATTCCAGCTCCTCGTAAGCCACACATTTGTGTAGCAATTGTAAGCGGCGCTTGAGGTGGTCTAAAGAGCGACGGCACCGGAGTGGCGAATCACGTTATACCGTGTGGCAATCGAATGGAAGGGTTTGGGTTTGGCGAATTCCCGAAAAACGCTGCCTGTCGTCATGTGTAGTGCCAACAGTGATGTAGGGACGATACGTTACAGCAGGCATTTTTCTCGTCATCAGGGTGTGGTCCCACTATTGCGCTAATGAAAACGCTAAATGCTGATCGACATGAAGACATTTTACAGCGTTGTGTACTGCATACATGAGAGGAACAGACCGGAAACGGTGATTGTTTCCATAAGCATAACAATGTACCCTGTCATGAGGCAATGATTTATAGGTAAAAAAAAATTCTGGAATGGACTGCCCTACCTAGAGTCCCGACGTGAGCCCAAAAGAACATCTTTGGCAGGAGCCAGAAAGTGGATTTCACTACAGACCGCAGTGTAGAACATCACTACCTTCTCTTGTTTTGGCTCTTGAGGAATAATGGGCTGCCATTCCTCCACATACATTTTAACACCGTACTAAAAGTGTCCCCGTAAGTGTCGAAGCCGTCACAAAGACGAAGGGCGGACACACCCCAATTCATGTTTACTATTAGATGCCCAGATACTTTTGGCCAATTTGTGCTCAAACGCTCGGATTGAAGGGGTACAGGGAACGGACGAATAAGCTGTATGAACGTGAAACGTAATTTTACCATAAAATATAAACAACATAATAAGCAATATAAAGGTAATCTGTTCGAAGTGCCCATCTTTGAATACCTGTAAAATCAAAACGTGTTGCTTGGTATCACTAAATACTGCGTAGTCTTACTCGGTGCGTTGTAAGATGTTTGGGGCATCCTTGGTGTGCCGTCCACAACGTGGCCAAGACGACTTTGCTCAAGCCTTTCACAGGCTACGGCGCGGCCCATCTGCGTTTAGCCAGTGTCTGAGGAAGGTGCTCTGAGGCACTGCAAGTTCCAACTGGTCCCAAGCATACGCATTCACCTTCATACCAACAGATAGTTTCGCTTTATTCCTGTCTCGTGAAGGACAGAACAGTTACTCGTCGGTAGAGAGAATCTAACCACTGAACCAGATTCCATTCTAAATGTTTCCTTGCCCACCACTGTGGTGCACCACGGTGCTGCGTGGTTCCTGCTATTAGTCACAACGGACGCCTAGAGGCCAAACTGATCGCATGGAGTTGGTCGCATAGTATTCTGACCGACACAGACTCCGAAGTCGTTTCTAAAAACTCAGCGGGCAGTTCTGATGCATTCTCTTCGGGGTGCCTACAAACCACAGCTTTTAAGTAGCGATCATCCTCTGGTGCACTTGACCATTAAGAGGCAGGTTTCAAATGTTTTGTGGCACACAATAGCGACTGAATGTTCAAATAATGTCGTTATGGTGTACTGACAGCTCTGTTTGCCATTAGGCGACACTGCACTTTTGGTCTAAGTTTGAGATACAGGATATGCACACAAGCCATATTGTCGTGTTTACCATTGGAGACACAGCACTCAAGTTTGAGAGAGCTACTAGCTACTTTGCTTTTTCAAGCTCCGATCGGTCACGAAATTCAAACCACAGCGAAAACCCAAAAAAGCTTTGCGCAGATGTATTGCGCAGTGTCTCCAATATGCTCGTCGATTGCGTCACGTCACACTTTGCAGTTTTGAGCGCACAGTGAGTACCTAAAAACGCCTAGAACATTAGTGCGCCCACTCATATGTGAACTGAGTGCTGTCATTCGATTCGATTTCTTCATGCATAGGGGTTCCAGCTGATCGTGACAGCAAAGTGTGGCAATGATACAGGAGCTATGAAGCAGGATGTGCAGACGTTCCTTACGCATGCGGCCACGAAAGTAATCGAGTGGCAAACGATGATCTTGTTCAGCGAGTGGGTCAGGCTGTTCGAGAAGCTCGTTTTCGATGGGCAATTCAGAATAAGTGAAGAAAAATGTCGTCATTAGACGTTGTCTTTCTTGGCGTCAATGCTCGGCAGCACATTTCAGCTTCAACAAAGACACTCCTGCATCATTTTGGACGGGTAGTGTTTGATCATCCACCATTCAGTCGGGACGTGCCTCCTTCTAATTTTCTTCTCATTGCTCAAATGAACCGCTGGCTTCTATGACGAGGGTATGGGAAAGTTGGTTCAATGCAACGACAAATGTCTACGTAGGAGTGGCCCCTTTATACAGAAATAGCTGTGAGGCGTAGCGAAATGTTGCAAATAAAGTACTTTTGATTTTTCACTGTGGTTCCCATTTTGAGACCGATTGGAGGTTGAAAAAAGATAACCCACATATTTTTACTCCCATTACACGGGGACGATTTCCAGTGGTGAGAACAGTTTTGAGAAAGAGGTTTCCAATTTTGTTTTTAAGAAAGTGGGAAAAAGACAAGTTATGCAAGTCACTAAGCGAGCTTAAACTTTTGTAGCTCTTCGTTATGAGCCGGCCGAAGTGGCCGTGCGGTTAAAGGCGCTGCAGTCTGGAACCGCAAGACCGCTACGGTCGCAGGTTCGAATCCTGCCTCGGGCATGGATGTTTGTGATGTCCTTAGGTTAGTTAGGTTTAACTAGTTCTAAGTTCTAGGGGACTAATGACCTCAGCAGTTGAGTCCCATAGTGCTCAGAGCCATTTGAACCATTTCTTCGTTATGAGTTACTCGCGAGTAGTAGGGCCCTGTCCTTGTCAAAGTTTAAGCGTCCAGAGAACGTGCTAAATGCTATTTTATTCCCTCCTGAACGGTGAATATCAGGAGTTAACGAGAGCGTCCTCTTTGCAGGCATCACATACATTCCATACGACGCGCTTTTGTCCTGATGTACACGTTTCGTCAGTACAACACAGTCACTAACGCTATCACATTGACGTCATACTGGACACCAAAATTCCATATACTGAAACACTCACCAAGCACTCTAGAGTAGCTTCTGAAAATTTGTCGCTTGAGTTGGAACACATTTGGTACAACTGATACTGTACCTAAAACAGCATTTCATGTGCCGCTCTGTCAGTGGGCTGGCAATAATTCAGCCTTTACTACTACATACAACTTCCATTCGTCATTCTGTATATGTTTGGTGTTTGAAAAAGCATCTTATCGAAGATTTATACCGCATATGGGGAGAGAACTCAGATGAAACATCAATCCGAAAAAAAGAAGGGAAAGCTGATAGCCTTGGGAGTGTTAAAACTCTTCCATCTGTTGTGCAAGATGTATAAGATAAGCGAAATACCCTCATACTTCAAGAAGATGGTAATAATTCGAATATCAAATAAAAAATAGCTACCAGGTGTGAATATTACCGAACTATCACTTTAACAAGTCAAGGTTACAAAATACTAACACAAATTCTGTACAGAAGAATGGAAAAAGCTGATAGAAGCTGCCTTCTGGGAAGATCAGTTTCGATTTCGGTGAAATGTAGGAGCCCGCAAGGTAATACTGATTCTACGACTTATCTCAGAACATGGGTTAAGGAAATACAAACCTACACTTATAGTATTTTTAGACTTACAGAAAGCTTTTGACAGTGTTGACTGGAATAATCTCTTTGAAATTCTGAAGGTCGCAGGGGTAAAATACAGGGAACGAAAAGTAATTTACAACTTGTATAAAAACCAAGCAACTGTTATAAGAGAAGAGGGGCATGAACGGGCAGCAGTGGTTGATAAGGAAGTGAGACAGGTTGTAGCTTGTCCCATATGTTATTCAATCTGTACATTGAGTAAGCAGTAAAGAAAACCAAAGTAATATTTGGAGTAGGAATTAACGTTCGTGGAGAAGAAATAAAAACTTTAAGATTTGCCAATGACACTGCAAGTCTGTCAGGAATGGTTAAGGACTTGGAATACCACTTGAACGGAATGGACAGTGTCTTGAATGGGGGACGTAAGATGAACATCAACAAAAGCCAAACAAGAATAATAGAATGAAGTCGAATTAAATCAGGCTGTAGTGAAGGAATTACATTAGGAAATACGACCCTAGGAGTGGTAGATAAGTTTTGTTATTTGGACAGTAAAACTGTGGCAACGGCCGAAGTAGAGAGGATATTTATATCGATAGCAGGTCGCCGGTCGTAATGTTGTGGCTGATGTATGTATAATGCGTGCCATATTTCAGCTGCCTATGATAAGTGAGTTAGGACAAGGTAAACGAGGCATGTAAAATGATGAAATGACTCTGATATTGCGAAGCAATGACTTAGTGACGGCCTAGGGGATTGTTTCGAGAAGAAATCAGTCATTCTGCAGAGGCGTATGCGCCGTTTCGAAACTTTCTTACGGATTACAACTCCCGGACGGAGACCTGAACGCGGAAACTTGCCTTTCGCAGGCAATGCTATTACCAACAGAGGTATCCAAGCACAACTCTTGATCCGCCCACACACCTGTGAGGATGACTGTTACGTTGAGCAGAAGCTTACGTTAATAACTGCTACAACAACGGCATGTGATTAGTTATTTCTAACGTAACCATCGTGATTGAAACAAAAGGTACAGCTCTGTGTTCTGGCCATACACGGATCAATCGATCCCGATCGGCCGCCGTGTCACCCTCTGCCAATGGCGTCATCGGATGCGATTTGGAGAGCCGCGTGGTCGGCGCACCGCTCCGTCGGTCGTTGTCAGGTTTCTTGACCTTAGAACCGCCACAAATCAGTCGAGAAGTTCCTCAGTTGGCCTCACGAGGCTGAGTGCACCCCGTACCGTTCCTCCCACCAAGTAACAATCTATGATTGTACCTGGAATCGAACACGCGTCACCCATATGGCAGACTCAATGACCTGTCTACAACGGAGGCGGAAATTTGAGAACAACACGAACAAAATTTTAATATGAGCGACATTAAAAGGTATCCCTGGAGATACTTTTTGGAAGCCATACACTGAGTTTAGATGTGAATTGGAGAATGATGATAAATAGGAAATGGAGGTCCCAGAATACGATATTCTCGACAGAATTTGATTAACAAATACAGCACAGGATTTTAAGTGGTACCAGAAGTTAGAAATAATTACCAAGAAGAAATTACAAACGCGCTATGAAACATAGGCAGTACCTAGCAGAAAATGAAGGGATAATGCCATCAAATTAAAATTAGAGAGTGAATTGTGTCATTTTAGCAAGACGAAGATCAGTATTATGCCCGAAGAGGTTGGTGCTATTGCTGGTGGATACGGCGACGATAGCTATAGTAGTGGAAAGGAGATGCGGAGGATTAGGTTTTAGCAATTCGTCGACGACGTCGCCATCAGAGGCGGATCCCATAGCATTAGAACACTCTGGGTATAAAAATTATTGAGGCATCGTGGCCACTTGTTGACAAATTACCTGTAGGAGTTTGTCTCGTGATCTCTGGTCGACGTTTGTTTAACGATTTTCCTGATCCCGAATGAGATTTTTACTCTGCAGCGGAGTGTGCGCTGATATGAAACTTCCTGGCAGATTAAAACTGTGTGCCGGACCGAGACTCGAACTCGGGACCTCTGCCTTTCACTGGCAAGTGCTCTACCAACTGAGCTACCCAAGCACGACTCAGGCCCCCTCCTCACACCTTTACTTCTGCCACTACTTCTTCTCCTGCCTTCCAAACTTTACAGAAGCTCTCCTGCGAAACTTGCAGAACCAGCACTCCTGAAAGAAAGGATATTGCGGAGACATGGCTTAGCCACAGCCTTGAGGATGTTTCCAGAATGAGATTTTCACTCTGTAGCGGAGTGTGCGTTGATATGAAACTTGATTTTCCTGATGTTTCGCCAGCAGTAGCGGCTGGCAATGTCAAAGATTTATCGTCCATTGCTGTTGTTTGCAAGGAGGAGAGGAAGCATAGGGGTACCAGGATCGCTGAACATAAACGGTGCTGCAGGTTAAAGCACAGGAAGTAATCGACTGTGGCGGAGCTGTGTTAAAACCGACCACGCAATAAAATTCGCCGATAGTCACTGTTTTGCTGTACAGAAGAGCTACTGTGCCCATTTATTCAGGCAAGCCGTCGAAATTTTTAAGCGTCATGACAGCGTTAACAAGAAAGAAGAAAGCCTCAAAGTAAACGGATCTTGGACTCCATGCTGCAGCGAAACATCGTTTCAGGTAACAAAAGGAGAACCACAGCAGTAATGACCAGGGAAAGGGCCTCAGACGCTGATGCGGCTTGTACGTGTAATTTCCGACAGCAGGCTTGACTCGCGTCCGTCACGAGCAACGGAGGATGCCAGTCATTCGTGGTGGCGAAACGATAGACAAATCAATAAGCAAACGTCGACCGCAGGATCTGAGGCGAAATCCAACAGACGACACATCACATAATATACAATACATTCAAAGGAAACATCCAATTCTCTCTCTCCGCGCCGGCCGGTGTGGTCGTGCGGTTCTAGGCGCATCAGTCTGGAATCGCATGGCCGCTACGGTCGCAGGTTCGAATCCTGTCTCGGGCATGGATGTGTGTGATGTCCTTAGGTTAGTTAGGTTTAAGTAGTTCTAAGTTCTAGGGGACTGATGACCACAGATGTTAAGTCCCATAGTGCTCAGAGCCATTTGAACAATTTTTTCTCTCTCCGCGGGACGCTGTAGATAAGAGGGGCGTTCAGTAAGTGCTGCAATACATTTTTTCTGAAAGCGGTTTGGTTTTATTCAGGATTCAGGATCTTAGTTCAATGCGACGGCCTTGCGCTACCTTACTGGGAGGGCCTATATGCCCGCGTGGTACCACCCTACCGGTTGATGTCAGAGTCAACGTCTTGCTGCATCAAGAACCTCCCCACCATTCACGTACTGCTTCCCGTGACGTGCGTTCTTCGCTGCCCTTCTGGCCCTTCTTGGTCTTCCGTTGGGCAGCGAGAACCCATCAGGCACACACCTCTGAGAGCCCAACTGGTGGATGAGTGTGTCAGCACTACCAACTGAGAGGTCCAGTTGAACAGCGATGTGTTTGATTGTGACCCGTCGATCACCTCTAATGAGAGTGTCCGCACGTTCCAAGATCGCAGGAGTGACAGCTGTGTGCGGCCTTCCGTGAGAGATCGGACAGGTTTGCGCGACCTTGTTGCGATTATGACAGACGCCGCGCCGAACGATTCAACGTGGCTTCCGTCACTGCCAGCTCTCTATAGACTCTCTGGAAGCACCTATGAGTCCGCAGCTCGTGGTCGTGCGGTAGCGTTCTCGCTTCCCACGCCCGGGTTCCCGGGTTCGATTCCCGGCGGGGTCAGGGATTTTCTGTGCCTCGTGATGACTGGGTGTTGTGTGCTGTCCTTAGGTTAGTTAGGTTTAAATAGTTCTATGTTCTAGGGGACTGATGACCATAGCTGTTAAGTCACATAGTGCTCAGAGCTATTTGAGCCATTTGAACCATTTGAACCAAGCACCTATGAATATCTGCGGTGCTCTGGTTTTCCTACAAAGGAAACTCAATGAGAGCTCTCTGTTTGGAACGTTACAGACGCCATTTCGAAGCTACGTTTAATGTCGCCGTCTTCAAATGGCTCTAACCATTATGGGACTTAACATCTGAGGTCATCAGTCCCCTAGGCTTAGAACTACTTAAACCTAACTAACCTCAGGACATCACACATCCATGCCCGAGGCAGGATTCGAACCTGCGACCGTAGCAGCAGCGTTGTTCCGGACTGAAGCGCCTAGAACCGCTCGGCCACAAAGGCCGGCTGTCGCCATGTGTCGGAACTTCGTGAAACTATAGGGGCTTAAGCGGGAATATTCGACGATATCCCACAAGAAATTTCACATTTTTTCAAGGAAATTCGCCAAGAAAAAATTGTCGCGTTAGTTATAGAATGCCCCTTGTAGCATGGAATGTAACCCAAGACACTCAGTTGATCAGTATCTGTACGAAACACTTCCTCACTGCCTGATCACCTAAGTACAGGGCTATTACAAATGATTGAAGCGATTTCATAAATTCGCTGTAGCTCCATTCATTGACATATGGTCACGACACACTACAGATACGTTGAAAAACTCATAAAGTTTTGTTCGGCTGAAGCCGCACTTCAGGTTTCTGCCGTCAGAGCGCTCGAGAGCGCAGTGAGACAAAATGGCGACAGGGGCCGAGAAAGTGAATGTCGTGCTTGAAATGCACTCACATCAGTCAGTCATAACAGTGCAACGACACTTCAGGACGAAGTTCAACAAAGATCGACCAACTGCTAACTCAATTCGGCGGTGGTATGCGCAGTTTAAAGCTTCTGGATGCCTCTGTAAGGGGAAATCAACCGGTCGGCCTGCAGTGAGCGAAGAAACGGTTGAACGCGTGCGGGCAAGTTTCACGCGTAGCCCGCGGAAGTCGACGAATAAAGCAAGGAGGGAGCTAAACGTACCACAGCCGACGGTTTGGAAAATCTTACGGAAAAGGCTAAAGCAGATGCCTTACCGTTTCGAACTCATTGATGGGGACATGCTGTGCCGAGTGTGGGAGGAACTTGATTATCGGCTTGATGTCTGCCGAATCACTAAAGGGGCACATATCGAACATTTGTGAATGCCTAAAAAAACATTTTGAGTTTTTGTATGTGTGTGCAAAGCATTGTGAAAATATCTCAAATAATAAGGTTATTGTAGAGCTGTGAAATCGCTTCAATCATTTGTAATAACCCTGTACATCTCAAAAATTGCTTCTCTCAGCAAGATTCGAGCATGCTTCCAGCGAATCGCGCTTTGCAGCACTAGCGCGTGCTAGTCGTAGTACTTCTGGCCACAGAGACCAGCCACCCTTGTCGCTATGCAGTACGTAGGAGAGAGAGCAGAGTTTGTCCTCCTCCGCCGTTATGTCATACACAAACACTGGCTGACCGTCATCTGGAGAAAGTGTGCGACAGCTGGAGGAAAACGCGTCGGATGCTTCCAAGTTTCCTGAAATCGATCAACAGTACTTTGTTGTGACGTACAACGTTTCGTAGAACTCACTCTCTCTTGCAGACAGTCGTCTGCGTTTGCCACAGAGTGTCAAAACATTAGTCGACTGAGCGTGTCAAAACTTTTCAGAAGGACCTGTAATACGATGCAGCACATTTGAAATCGTCTACAATTTCAAAGATTACTATCGATTCAGCTTTGGATGAACGCGTGGTAGAAGAAAAAAATAATAAACGGTCACAGATCACATCTCTGGTGCAGAATTATACAAATGTAGCCGAGTTTAGTGTGCCAAGAAACAGGTGCAACATTAAAGCCCTGGAAATCAGTCATTAAAAGTCATGCTGTAGTATATTGCTAACTTATTACGTCAAAATGACTAATATGATAGATCCAACTGGATTTTGTCGAGGGACGGGGAGACCAAATTTGATAAGCTTCTAACACGGGAGCAGTTATATCGAGAACTGCCTGACAAAAGCCATACCGAATGTATTGATACTGATTCTCCGTAACGCTTTTAAATGCAGTCGGACCTTGAATAACTTACAAAACGGTTAATTCTACATTGCAACAAGAACAGTGCTTATCAGTCAATAAAAGTAGTGTTGAATATGTTTATACTCAAAAACAAAGACGTGCTATACGGAGTGAAAATTGAAGCTGCGGCCGCTAACCATTATGCGTGCCTTGCAGATGTAGATAAAGGTTTCACGCAGTTCGTAAAAGATATCTGCTGTCTGTTCTTAAACAAGAGTGTAGCTGTTACCCGTTTCTAATGTCGTTTCAGATGGCATCGAATTTATGCGTTCCCAAAAGAAAAAAAAAAAATTGAGAAGATTATGATTGGCAGCCAGCTACTTTATAAAGTCCCATGTGGCATTAACTTGACAAGTACGCTTTTGATCTTGCGCCATCTCATGCCTAGTACATTTGTATAGCCGTACAGAACAGAATTCTAGGGAGGGGAGGGGGGAATGACTGATGATCACTAAGTCCATTGATGTATAGTAAGCATCAAGCAGTAGGCGACGTCGAAGTCATATTCGGTCTCCGTAAGTTTTAGGATATTGCAGACAGACCCAAGATGCGTCGTATCACCGGCGATGAACCGGAGCGGTGAATACCGCAAGGAGAGCGCATAACGCAATCAACTGTTGAGCCAAGTGACTGGCGGGCCGAAGGTGATCGCGTTGTTTAGTCAATGGCACCCTCAGAACATCACGCCATGTTGTGGTCCCGTATGTTGATGATGAGTGCTATATGGGAAATCCCGGTCCCCTCGGAGCTTCTTTTTCAGCAGGGCCTTCCGTTCTTGCTAAGATGTTTCTTCGTTTTTACCTATATTTCATTAGTTCTTCATTTATGCGTTAGAATCACACTAATGACATCGGGCCACGTTTATAGATCTAGTCACTCTCATCTATTATTTGCTGACTCTTTATCATTCTATCCCTGAAGTAATGCCGGTACCATGGTTATTTTGTAGTGTGTAAATTTCAGCCTTTCGCCTGTTTCTGAAATTCACTAAACAAAAATAACAACTTTGATGTTGTTTTCTTTCTATTTATTTATTTATTTTTGATAACAGGTTATCGCGTAGTAACGCCATCATCAGACTACTGTGTCAGATTCATTATGAACTAACGACGAAAAGTTACACAAAAATCTTTTGTCATTCTGTCTCTATATACAAAATGGGATGAAGCCGAACTCCACGGACTAAACGTCGGAGGCTGTAGTAGGATACTTGCCAAAGTAACACGTAGCGTCCGGTGGCTCATTGCATTGCATTTGATTTGCATTAGTATTGCAGTGAAAAATCCGTCCAATTCAAACGTCGAGTGTATTCCATTTACTCACGCCACTATATTTTAACAAAAATAATGCTCACTTACTTTCGCCACCTAAATTGTATTCACTTCTTTTCGGTTCTGACTCAGATTTGTTTTCTGGTTTTGCTACTTTTACGTTAACAGTGATACACAACAGTATGGATAGGCTTCCTGGTAAAGATTCTGCCGAGATGCACCTCGTACTCGGGATCACTACAGGCAGTGGGTCAGCGGCACACCGACGCTGTGTTGACCTGTTCCCGCAGTGACAGCAGTCACATCACAGTACTTTCGTATTTGTACATAGACGCCTAATAGAAACCGTATACTTCTGTTTTGGTGACTGCAAATTACAAGTATTTTTTCACTGCTGTGAACGTATTTTCACAGAAACAAAGGTAACTGGGACAACAAACCGATTAAATCATAATTATGCAATGGAATTTTCACTCTGCTGCGGAGTGTGCGCTAGTGTGAAACTTTCTGTCAGATTAAAACTGTGCGCTCGACCGAGACTCGAACTCGGGGCGTTCGACTCCCGGTCTGCACACAGTTTTAATCTACAAGGGAGTTTTATATTAGTTCACACTTCGCTACAGAGTGAAAATTTCATTCTGGAACATCCCACAGGTTGTGACGAAGCCTTGTATCCGCAATGTCCTTTCTTCTAGGAGTGCTAGTCCTGCAAATTTACGCAGGAGAACTTCTGTGAAGTTTTGAAAGTAGGACATGAGGTGCTGGTGCAAGTAAAGCTGTGCCGATTGGTTCTGAGTCGTGCCTGCGTAGCTCAGATGGTGCAGCACTTGCTGCGAAAGCCAAGGTCCCAGTATCGAGACTCGGTCTGGCGCAGGAAGTTTCATAATTACAAAAAAAGGTTCAAATGGCTCTGAGCACTATGGAACTTAACATCTGAGATCATCAGTCCCCTAGAACTTAGAAGTACTTAAACCTAACTAACCTAAGGACATCACACACATCAATGCCCGAGACAGAATTCATAATTACATTACGGTTCTTCAAAAACACTAAAAAAATTCTACACAGACAAAAGTTAATTAAAAATTGATAGAAACAAAGTCCAAAATAAAGTTTCGTGAAGAAGTTTCAGAAGCATTTGAAATCAAAACTGGTTGTGAGAAGGTAATGGCCTCTCCCCAGTTTTCTTCATCTGTGTTTTGGGAAAAGTAGTAAGGGAACGGAATCTTAAACTTCAGCAAAAAGGAATCCAAGAAATCAGATTGGGGTATGAGAACTCGAACGTCCAACTCAACTGTCTAGTCTTTCGAGATAATTTTATAGTATTTTCAGATGACATCGATGCGGCAACAGTGTAAATCAAGGTGACGAAAGAGATGGCGGAGAAGTCTGGAATGCAAATTTCTTTAGAGCAAATTGAATCCGCACCGAACATAAAAAGATCGTCCAAAATTTCTAAGCAGAAGATATGCTCGAATCAACAGAGTGAATAAATTTAAGTGCCCGCATCTCGTGGTCGTGCGGTAGCGTTCTCGCTTCCCACGCCCGGGTTCCCGGGTTCGATTCCCGGCGGGGTCAGGGATTTTCTCTGCCTCGTGATGGCTGGGTGTTGTGTGCTGTCCTTAGGTTAGTTAGGTTTAAGTAGTTCTAAGTTCTAGGGGACTTATGACCACAGCAGTTGAGTCCCATAGTGCTCAGAGCCATTTGAACCATTTTTTGAAATTTAAGTAATTAGAGGAAATAATGCAACCAAACAGCCTAGAAAAGAAGCAAACAAAAACAGCGCCCTCGAAAATGAGAATGGCTTATCAATTAGCAAAGAACATTTACAACATAAAATAACCCCAGTAACAACAAATATCGCACATTACAACACTGTCATACAACTGGAACGCATTTATGCAGCGTATATTTAGTTTTCAACAACAGGTGAGAAATGGAAGAGCTGGAGAAAAAGAAAGGAAGGTACTACGGAAAATACTCGGTTCGTGAAAAGTTAGAAGTACGTGGATGAGGAAAAGCAGTAGACAAACTCAAACCTAAACTTAAGAACTGTCTGATGTTCCCGGGAAAAGAAGAATTTCGTCTGATGGTCACTTACTTCGAAGGAACCAGTAAAACCTGCCTAAAAACATACCTGACTGTTTCGACAAAAATCACAAAACGCAAATCAGCTGGTTCAGGGAAGTAAGTAAGGACTTGGCAGAAATTAATGACACGAATGCGGAAATTCTCGACAGACCAAGTTTTCGGAACAAGTTGGGCGTGTTTCGTGAAACAGTCAGAAAGTACATCATTATGTGGACAGATGAAAGAGGAAAAGAACACAGCGAAAGAACGAAGAACTACTGTAAAAACAAAAAAAATCAGGAAAGAAGACAAAACCACGAAAAAATTCCTTCATATGGGCCACAGATGGTTGAAACGAAGAAAGAAGAAGACTGTAACGGTCAGCCCCCGTAGCTCAACGGTCAGCGAGTGTGATTGTTATACTGAGAGCCGGGTTCCAGTTCCTGACAATGTGTGTGTGTGTGTGTGTGTGTGTGTGTGTGTGTGTGTGTGTGTGTGTGTGTGAAATCTTATGGGACTTAACTGCTAAGGTCATCAGTCCCTAAGCTGACACACTACTTAACCTAAAGTATCCTAAGGACAAACACACAGATTCGTCCCCAAGGGAGGACTCGAACCTCCGCCGGGACCAGCCGCACAGTCCATGACTGCAGCGCCCTAGACCACTCGGCTAATCCTGATAATGCCAGGGACTTTTCGTCGGTAGGAGAACTGGAACAGGTTCCAGTCAGCATAGTGGGGCAAAGCGAGAAGCTACCTAAATGAGAAGTGGTGGTTCCAAGATCTGGAAAACTGAATAAGGCCGAGAGAGCGGAGCGCGGACCCTATGCCCTCCATACCGCATCCAAGTGACGCCATATGACAAGGATGACATGGCGGCCGGTCGGAACCACGTGGTCCTCTGGGTGTGATCGCAGAATCATTATTGTTATTTTTATTTTGTAACGGGCCACCAGTGACCGCGGGTCGCTTATACCAAAATACTGACCGACCCTTC
This sequence comes from Schistocerca serialis cubense, assembly GCF_023864345.2. Lineage (NCBI taxonomy): Eukaryota > Metazoa > Arthropoda > Insecta > Orthoptera > Acrididae > Schistocerca > Schistocerca serialis. The sequence goes on along the minus strand of NC_064639.1, from coordinate 791,916,648 downwards.
GGGACACACTAGCACTGGATCTGCCGATTGGCTGAAGCTGCAGATCAGGGTATCGGAGCCCTGTGCGGTGGTCGGTACTGCAGCTGACGACGTAAAGCAACAGCTAATAATATCTTCAGCAGCACTTTCATAACAGTTTGGGACAATTATTGCCCTTTCTTACTTCGCAACTGAGGATCTGCCAATTTCATTCCCGTGATTTACGTGAGTTTTATAGAAAGAGGTAAGTTATCCAGTCGTAAAATGCTGTACTGGTACACGATCCAGTCACATTAACGTGACCACCGCCTGTGTTCGACGTCAACATGCAGTAACCAATCACAGACGGCAGGTGGCAGCACTAAGAAAATAGGGGACGCAGAAAACAGTGCAGTCGTCGTCGTAATGCGGAAACGGAGCGATTTTCCCGACATCCAGACTGGCATAATGACTGGATTTCGGGCCAAGGGAGACAGCATGTCCGAAACGGCTAAGTTTGTTATTGCTTGCGGGCCAACGTGGTTAAACTACTCGTATACCGTGCATGGAAAAATGGCGCTATCAAAAACTGGCCCCGAGGCAACTGTGGCGCACCATAGGATATAGATGACAGGAGTGAACGATGGCTGCGCAGATGTGTACCAGCGAACTGACGTGCAACTGTTGACCGTCCTGATGAATCAAGGGGCTACCAACAGTGTGTTCTCAACTACCGTTCAGAGAATGTTGCAGCTTATGGGCCTCTGCTAAGGTGGCTTGTTCATGGACCCATGCTGACTGCTGTTTATCAACGACGAAGGCTGGTAATTGCAAACCAGTACCACAGCTAGACGTCCATTCAGTGTTAGCAGGTAACCATCGGACAGATGGTCGTTTACATGTATGACCCTTCAACAATCGTCGGAAGGGCTCAGGCAAGAGAAAGGAGCGTTGTCAGCTGTAGAATGTTTTCGTGGAATTTACAGAGTTATCTCGTCATTCTGGAAATCACTATGGATCAACGCAGTGATGCGTCTCTCCTTGGTGATCGTGTCGCCTCTACCCACAGTTCGTTTTCCCTTGGGCCAACGGCAACTATCAACAGGACAATGCAACGTGTCATACAGCCCGCTGCGTACGTGCGTGGCTCGAACAGCAACAGGATGAGTTTATTGTACTCCTCCGGCCACCAGACTACCAGCATCTAAACCCCTACGAGAATCTGTGGTAGGATCTATGTCAGGCTGTTTGTGCCATGGATCCTCAACCGCAAAACCTAGCGCAGCTGGCCAAGACACTGGAATCAGCTGGGCCCCACGTTCCTGTCTGTACCTCCCAGGACATCAATCACTCTCTTCCTGCACGTCTGCGTCGCAAAAGGTTCACGTTTCTAAGAGGTGGTCACATTAATGTGACTGGACGGTGTTCTCGTTTGTTTAACTGGTACTGCCAATCGCGCTCAGATGATCCATTCGTAACTGCCGACTTACTAATCTCAACTTCAGCAGTTCAATCTCATACTGATGTTGTTTCCTCTCTCTCTCTCTCTCTCTCTCTCTCTCTCTCTCTCTCTCTCTCTCTCTCTCATGTATCGCTTTTTTTCAGCTCTCGCAACGATACGTTAACGTGAAAAATTCGATAAGCTAGCTCTAAGGTTAGGTTAGTATTCCACTACAGTCCTGATTCGTATTGGTCCGACACGCTTGAGAAATATTAAAAGACGGGACGCGCGAGTGCTGTGTAAACAGTCTGCTTTGAAGATGCCGTCTTGAACTTTTCTTTACAGACCCATAACTACTTTCCTTTTCAATGTGAGTCTTTAGTTTTTTTCGAAGATTACACTGTGTAATCTAAAATTCACTGTTTCCACAGTAATCCCATGTTACTGGTTGTGTTACGGAGTGTTTTTTAAATCTAATTTGTTTCTGCACATTGGGCACATCAGTTCCTTCACACGTGTTGTCTTTCTCAACAACAACAAAAAAAAAAAAAAAAAAAAAAAAAAATAATTACCCACGGAAACGTTTACAACAAACGATCCGCTGGTGGAAACGAGAAATTTCCTGGAATCATTTAATATGCCACACACGTGTTTGAAAGCTTGCTAAGTTCTCAGGTTTACGTAAGCGCCAGATAGGCTATTGCAAATGTCAAATGCTGGTATATTAGTAACTGGTGTAGCCACCACAATGCCGGCCGGTGTTGCCGTGCGGTTAAAGGCGCTTCTGTCTGGAACCGCGTGACCGCTACGGTTGCAGGTTCGAGTCCTGCCTCGGGCGTGGATGTGTGTGATGTCCTTAGGTTAGTTAGTTTTAAGTAGTTCTAAGTTCTAGGGGACTGATGACCACAGATGTTAAGTTCCATAGTGCTCAGAGCCATTTGAACCAAAGCCACCACAATGTTGAACGCAAGCATGCAAACGTGTATGCATTGTGTCGCACAGCTGCCGATGTCAGTTTGTAGGATGGAGTACCACCCCAGTTGCACTTGTCCAGTCGTTAGAGTTAATGCTGTTTATCGATGACGCTGGAGTTGTCGTTGATGAAGTCCTATATGTGCTCGATTGGAGACATATCTGGTAATTGATCAGACCAAGGCAACATATCAAGACTCTGTATCGCATGTTGGGTTGCAACAGCGGTATTTCGTTGTTACGTCCATATAGAATATTGCTGCTACGAAGGGACAGTGTATCGTGAGTAAACAGCAAATACTGCCATGATATCTATCGTAGATCACCAAGCTGCCTTTCTTATGACGTCGTTAAATTTAACCAATCAGCAAACCTCAAGCCAGTCTGCCCCAAAGGACGGTGCAGATTTTGACGCAATACGCTGCAGTACGATGCTGCCCTCACATGGCAAGCAGTGTCCACCAGGAGCGGTGTCCACTGTCCACTGCCGGCCTGGCGGTATGTGGAGGCGCGCCAGCCGTGCAGCTGTTGTCTGCGGACACCATTCAGCTCGCAGTGGCTGCTGCCAAGGATCGCCTCGTGACGCGGAGGTCGCTGTCGGCCGCATAAATCACGCTCAAGCGGCCCAAGCAATTACGGGCCGAGCGCGAAGCAACTCCGCGAACATGGAGAGTGCTCTTCACTGCGGGCCTAGCTGCTGCGTAGCTACCCGCCGCTGTTACTAGCCGGCTTTCTTCACTCTTGTGATCGACTCTGTTCATCTTTCCTCTGGCAGTCATATTCCGAAGGAATAGTTTACACCGATTGGCACTCTCGTACTGTAGCTACGACGCTACTCATGTAGGGTCAGCAGCGGCGCGTAGTGCTCTACAGCTTTGTTCTGTTCTACCGTTATTCCCTTCTACTTTCCTTCTCTTTGTATTTTCTTGTTCTCTCAAGTGCAGATCCATTGTAAAGAGATTTCGAGAACTCCCGATTTCACTTAAGAAAACGCGACGAGAGACGTGCCACCGTCGTTCACCAACTGAGCAGTTTCTAGTGAAGTCCAACCTGAACTTCAAGTACCGAGGGCATCAATGCACGAGAGTATTAAAAAAATTGAAAACGGAAGGATTTAGACCGATGTTTGTGAATGAATGAATTAGGGGACGTCCATTAATTGATGGCTCTGAGCACTATGGGACTTAACATCTGAGGTCATCAGTCCCCTAGAACTTAGAACTACTTAAACCTAACTAACCTAAGGACATCACACACACCCATGCCCGAGGCAGGATTGGAACCTGCGACCGTAGCGGGCGCGCGGTTCCAGACTGTAGCGCCTAGAACCGCTCGGCCACTCCGGCCGTCCATTAATTACTAATTACTTGAGTGCAGAATAGTGGGGGCGATAGGGGTGGGTGAGGTAGGACATAATCACACCAAATCTCATTTAAACGGGACAGGGAATAACATTTTGCTCTGTATAATTAATCCCCAGCATAGATAATATTAGAGTGCCTTCCAATCTTTATGGCCTCTCTGAACTGAACTGAAAGCCTTACATGCGTGCATACCCGGGACTCCCCGATTTGAAACAAGTGCCGCACAAGCGTCAGACTTAATTCGGGTAGCACTCTGCCACTTCGGTAGAAATCACTGTGTGTCTGTTACTGAGTCATACGTGATAGTCTCGAAGGGATATAAAGCAAATGTTATTGTCTTCAACATGAATGAAATGCATATGTTAAGTGGCATGTCGACTAGTCGTAACACATGTAAGCAAGGAGTTAACCGTTGGTGCGAAGAAGCTAAGGTGAAGAATCCTCATAGGGATCATATAAATCAAGAGATTGAAAAGCTGCATACGGTTCAAAGTAAAGTACAAAGAACGTTCCCTTTCATCTGCAAAGTAAGTAAAGGTTATTTGGCATTTAATGTATATAATATACCAATAAAAGATCAATTTTTTTGAGATCCGTCAAAACGGTTAATAGTACTTTCGTGTAGCTATTTTCTCCGTCTGTGTGTGTCTGTTTCTCCGTCCGTCTGAATATTACTTACGTTCGGCATGTTCAAAATAACGTGTTTTTAATCACGTGTTTCAAAAATGGCTCTAAGCACTATGGGACTTAACATCTGAGGTCATCAGTCCCCTAGAAGTTAGAACTACTTAAACCTAACTAACCTAAGGACACCACACACATCCATGCCCGAGGCAGGATTCGAAACTGCGACCGTAGTGGTCGCCCGGTTCCAGACTGTAGCGCCTAGAACCGCTCGGCCATAATCACGTGTTTAATCTACTTTTTAAACATAATCTTATTAAAGTGTTTTAATCAATGTTTAAAACAATAAAAATTTCATTTTTACCGGACTACGAATCACGAATTTTAAAGGACCTTCTGACGGACTTAATGGTCGCCCATTATGTGAGAGCAACATGTGGCAGCATGTTGATGCTCGCCGTACTTCGCTGCCAAATTTCCCAACGCTGAGTCTCGTTCAGTTGTGCTATTTTCTGATGAATGTACAATATATTGCAATTCACATAGGAGAAATATGGTTTCCATCTAAAGAAAATCCCCATTATGTTCAGAAGCTGGAAAGGCATCCGCCTCATATTGTGATGTGGACGAGGCTGTCATCACAGTACTTGTTGACACCATAGGTTTTTGAGAGGTACACACGTTGCAAATATGCTCAATACTTCAGCTTTACTATTAAGGGGTTCTTTGATCAACAATTTCGAGGCCGCTGCATTGAGCATGTTTAAAGCCATATGTTTTTAGTCATGTATTTAATACACATTTTAAACATCGTTTTATTACGTGTTTCAATTGGTGTTTAAAACAAATTAAAAAATTCAGTTTTACGTGAGGAGCAAGAGAGGGGGGGCCGGGTTCCACTACATCTCACCATATCTCACTATAGGGGGGCAGCGGAGGGGTCCAGATTTTAAGGAAACCGCTCACGAAATTAATGGTCGCCCGTTATATGTGAGCAACATGTGGCAGCATGTTGTTGCTTGTCGTACTTCGTTGGAAAAATTTCCCAATGATGAGTCAGCGACATCTCCAAGCCCCATTAAAATGAGCGCCACGAAGTCTGGACAACAGTACCAGAAAACTCACTACGGCGAATAATCAAATGCCGTGTGGCTCGACGTCGGTACAACACTAATGAAGGACGGCGCAAAAGTCTTGATGAAGCCTTCCGAAACATAACTCCTGAGATACTCCGCAAGATATAAAGGAAAATACTAAGACGAGTACATCTCTGCGTAAGGCAAAACGTTGCACATACATCTCTGCTGTATACATACCTTTTTATCTACAAATTGTCTCTGTTTCTCTTTGCTTTCAGTTATTGGCATGGGGATTTTTCGGACACGCTGTACTATAGTGTTATCACTAAATGTAGGTAGAGCTCTAGCTTTTCCTTCAGAAATTGTTACTTCATTCGTAGCCCGTCAGCTACGGCGCAGGATGTGAGAGGTGTGAGTTTCCACTCTTCGACTAGGAAACTAAATACGAAAAATTAGAGGTTTATAGTAAAAATCATGACTGTTCATGTCTTTCAAAATTATTGCAGTGATTTACAAACTGAAAATTTAGAGGCAGCATTATTGTGATGACGAATGGGAAAGCTGATACACAAAGCAGGTAACTGAAAATAATGATCCTCACTGGTCAGGAGAGGGCTGGTGGAGGAGATGAGGGGAGGAGGGAAGACAACTTGAAACACGTATGTTGTGTGGCGGCGATGGCGAGGCATTGCAGAGTCTCTGACCAGAGAGCTATTTGTCGTTCCTAGTCTGCGCTTGACCGCGCGAGAGTTGCGAGCAGCAGTCTGTCGGTAGCAGTAGGCCAGTGTAGTCTGTGGGTAGCCTGTCGGCAGAGCAGTTGTCTGTTGCACTCTGTCGGTAGCAGTAGTCGAGTTCAGTTGCGAATGGCAGTCTGTTAGCACTAGTAGTCGAGTACGGTCGCGAGCGGGACGCAGTCGCAGGCGTCGACATGGGTGTCTGGTCAAGATCCTGAATAAGGTATATTGTTAATTAAGGTAACAAAGCTGCATTGCGCACACCAGATAATGTAATGTATTTTTATTGTAATCAATTTTCAACAAGTGCCCCAATAATAATTTTGTTTTCAATCCATTCTAACAAAAGAACCATTTAATTGAACGAACGATCTCCTTCCATTTCCTTTAAAGAAAAGTTTCAGTTAAATTAAAAAAAAAATAAAAATAAAAAAAAATAATACTTGCGATGCATTTCCTCCGAGCCGTGGCCAACAATAAGAGCAGAAATTTGACATGCAGTTTGAATGAGGTAAGAAATAAATTCAGATTTTTTGCACAGGGCCAAAGACCGACATTTCGGTCTAATTGAGTTTACATTGTCACTGAAGTCTCATTAGCATTGAATTGTTTTTAATTATTTTCGTGAGAGCTTACACCTTGAGTCAGATTGCGATTCTAATTTTTATTGTCATTAAATTTATTTGCTGGGAGGTTACATTAGGTTGTATTCTAGTTAACATTCAATTATTGTGTTTCAAAATTTCTCTGGGAGGTTACACTTAGCACAATGTCCATTAGCATTTAAAATAATATCTTTTAAATTTTTGTAGGCAGGTTACGCTTGGCTCCCATTTATTATTTTTTTGTCTTTCAAAATTTCTGTAGGGAGGTTACAGACTTTTGAGCGGAAGGTCGATCAGTCGTGTGTATGTTGGTTCAAATGGCTCTGCGCACTATCGGACTCAACATCTGAGGTCATGATTTCACTAGTACTTAGAACTACTTAAACCTAACTAACATCACACATATCCATGCCCGAGGCAGGATTCGAAACTGTGACCATAGCAGTCGCGCGGTTCCGGACTGAAGCGCCTGGAACCGCTCGGCCACCGCGGCCGGCTTGTATGTTGGTGCATTATACTAATGACACAAGGGCTTTTTTAAATCTTGTCAGAGATACAACAATAAATTAAGCTTTGATTAATGTTTCTGAAAGAAGAGGTTCTCTGCAAGTGGACGTCCTCTTAATTTCTAATTATATAGTATACTGAATTTTTCACAAAACAGTAATGGTTAATACGCCACGTGATCAGGAGTCATTGAACAGGGCAGCTTATTTCAAAGTTTTGAGTGCACAAGTTAATGAAACGATAAGTGAAAGATATATAAAATTCTGTCAACGTTTGATCACTTGTCCTGCAAAATAAAGCGAGTCACAGGTAAAACGTAAAACTATTTAAGAATTTGTAAATGACAGAATTCACACATACACACGTACAGACCGCATATACATAGCTTGTAATCCGATTCGTTACACACAATTTGTTTATGTTTCGTGAAAACAATCTATTGAACAACTACCCAAGTAGTATCAGTGGGTGTGCAGTGAGAACATAGGTAATTTTATGAGTCTATGGTTACGAAAACCTGTGAACTGTATGAAAGTGTAAATGGCTAGAAAAAATATTATGTTTACTGCAAATAAAGAGGAAAGAGGGGATACAAGGTGATACAAGGAGAGAAGATAAGTGTGATAAAAGTGAAGGAACAAAATGGGGACGGGAAGAAGGTAACAGGCGGCTGGTAGGAGGAGGAAAGGTGAAAATAATGAGTAGACCATCTTTCTCAACCGAAGATGAAAATGTTTTACTTCCCCAGGGAAGCGTCCTAGGACCTCTGCTGTTCCTGATCTATATAAATAACCTGGGTGACAATCTGAGCAGTCCTCTTAGGTTGTTCGCAGATGATGCTGTAATTTACCGTCTAGTAAGGTCATCCGAAGACCAGTATCAGTTGCAAAGCGATTTAGAAAAGATTGCTGTATGGTGTGGCAGGTGGCAGCTGACGCTAAATAACGAAAAGTGTGAGGTGATCCACATGAGTTCCAAAAGAAATCCGTTGGAATTCGATTACTCGATAAATAGTACAATTCTCAAGGCTGTCACTTCAACTAAGTACCTGGGTGTTAAAATTACGAACAACTTCAGTTGGAAAGACCACATAGATAATATTGTGGGGAAGGCGAGCCAAAGGTTGCGTTTCATTGGCAGGACACTTAGAAGATGCAACAAGTCCACTAAAGAGACAGCTTACACTACACTCGTTCGTCCTCTGTTAGAATATTGCTGCGCGGTGTGGGATCCTTACCAGGTGGGATTGACGGAGGTCATCGAAAAGGTGCAAAAAAGAGCAGCTCGTTTTGTATTATCACGTAATAGGTGAGAGAGTGTGGCAGATATGATACGCGAGTTGGGATGGAAGTCATTAAAGCAAAGACGTTTTTCGTCGCGGCGAGATCTATTTACGAAATTTCAGTCAGCAACTTTCTCTTCCGAACGCGAAAATATTTTGTTGAGCCCAACCTACATAGATAGGAATGATCATCAAAATAAAATAAGAGAAATCAATGCTCGAACAGAAAGGTTTAGGTGTTCGTTTTTCCCGCGCGCTGTTCAGGAGTGGAATGGTATAGAGATAGTATGATTGTGGTTCGATGAACCCTCTGCCAAGCACTTAAATGTGAGCTGCAGAGTAGTCATGTAGATGTAGATGCCCACACAGAAAAAAGAGAAATCAGCATTCGCACGAAAAGAATGAGTTCATTATTTCCTTGTGCTGTTCTAAAGTGGAACGGCAGAGAAATAATCTGAACCTGGTTCGATGAACCATCCTCAGGCACTTCAGTGTGAATAGCAGGGCAGTCATTTAGATGTAGCTGAACCCTAATACGGAAAGGATAGACAATGGTGCGCTTTAGACCAAACATCAAGGATAGATACGATACTGCAGTGCCTGTGTTACGATGCAAAGTTCCTTCGGACATGCATGCATTCAGAAAGAGCAGGCACTGTGGCGACTACAGCCGTTATTAAATACAAGAAATGTGCCATCAGCTGTACACTGGAATGACGACAATGAAAATTTGTGTCTGACCTGGACTCGAATGCGGATATCCCCGTTATCGCGAGCGGCCACCTCACCATTTGGATATCCCAGTACGACTCACTGCCAGATTCAAACTTCCATATGTCGTAAATCACGAGCAGCGTCGGCTTTCGGCCGCGGTCCCGTGTGGACCTGCTCTGCGCGCAGGGCAGCGCTTCGATGACAGAGTTGTTTATTTCCGCGTCGCGGTATTTGTGTTGTATAGCATCCATCAATATTGTAGCCCCTGGCGCACTCTTACCGCGAGCGACACTTAAAGTTATATTCCAAGCCGAACACGGACGACCACGCGCTTATGAAATCGAACAATTCTTCGCGAAGAGTTGCACCTGGCTCCTCAAGAAGTGATAGGTATTCACTTATCCATCACTGGCAGTATCGTCTACATTACAATGGCGACGGTGGAAGTATGCGCTGACGTAATACGACAACATGCACACGGACTAAACTTCAAATATTCTGAAAGGCATATTGGGGAGGTGGTGATAGACCATGCTGGTTCCAGACTTCGAACAATTTCGGTGTCTGGTCTCCGTTTCGAGGTGTCTCAAGATGCGGTCGTTGAAGCCTTCCGACACTACAACAACGTTGTGGGCCACTTCGCAGAAAAATGGGAGACGCTCACGACATACCAAGAGTTAAACGGTATGCGACAGATCAAGACGGAACTGAGCAAACAGATAAAATCCTACATGCTAATAGATGGTGAACGAGACGTCGTCATGTATGATGGCCAACCGTGGACACACGCAGGATATTGACAACAGGGCCGTGTTATGTCCGACTGTCTCCTTCGTCGTTTGCTAAGATCCCAACCAGTGATGCAGCTCCCAAAGCGACAGTTACTCCTTTACCAGGAACCTACACCTCAGTCGTGCACTACCCAAACATGTCACTTGATCATACCTCTATTACCGCGCTGGCACTCACCCTCAGGAACAACAGTGTGGACGAGACCTCACTGGCACCATCTCCCTTGCCGACGACGAGACCAACAACTCTCCAGAGCTCGATAAACTGCTCGCCCTCCCCTACAGACTTTAAACCGAGTGTGGTTCTTACCTCTGTTTTCCTTCAGATGGGCGTAGCGTCGGACGACAAACGGCCACACTCAGAAATGGAACAACATCTCCAGAAGTGGCGAGCGCCCCGAAAATGGAAGAAGTGAAGTCGAACGCCCTCTGACGACACATGCCTTCAAAATGTATGGATACTGAACCAGATACCAGACAGTGAACTCCCTTTGAGCGCCCCGACGACTGGAGTGGCCACTCCCAATGTCCCATCTGGGTAGTGTCCTTTACAATGCCTGCGATCCCACCTGACAATGACAGATCCCATGGAGAGAGGTTTCCCATATCCACTGTGGCAGCATGACCTCCCTAGCCCTCGATTTGCGCGACAATCGCCTGCCACCAGCTTCGATCTCCTTGGCTGCCGATGTCGACGAGAGAACAGATCAGGATGCTGGTCAACCCACTCGGGAGTACCCCACAGTGGGGCCCAACCCAGGTTCCATCCAGTGATTGTGGCGACAGTGGCTACTCTGGATATTTCACACCAGACTGACATCTCCCCAGGACCCTCTGTGCACATCCACACACTACCGCATTGTGACGATGAATATGGCCACCATTTGGGCTCCACAGTGTTCAGAGGCATCATTTACACTGCTGATATCGACACTGCCTGCCTCCAAGAAGCGATCTTCGTTAATTTCTATGGTCCCACCAGATACATGGTCCACATCCCTCATGCCTCTAACAGCGGTAATGGAGTGGCCATCCTCCTCCATGCAGGGCTCCCCACTGAGGATGTAGTGTACCTTCCTAATGCTACGGCACAGACTTCAAACTGTTTTGGGTCTTTATATAAAATGTATATGCATTGTTTGGCTCCTGTCGATGTCGCACACGACACACCTTCTTTGCTGACGAAGTAACACCACTTTTTGAGGGTCCTCTGGATGATGTGGTCCTCAGAGGGACGTCAGTTCCACACACGGGCCTATTGATGAAGTGCTATGACACTCCCCAAGTGAAGGTCTTTTTGTTATCACCGACTGACTTCAACTTACCGACAAGCGGGTTTCACGTACAATAAGACACATTCATCCAGTCGCCTTGACCGTATCTACCTCACATTTTCCCTTAATGGCGACACTCGACATTCTGTTATTTGGCCTCTGGCTTTCTACAACCACGAAGTCTACATCTGCGATGTCGCCCTCTCCCGCCAACAGGTGTGGTACAGTGATGACCTGTGGAAATTATACATTTACCACGTGACTGTCCATGACTGCTTATGGCTCTTTGAGAATGTGTGGGCCCTCTGTCGTCGACGTCATCCTGCCTACGCATTGACGATATCCTGTTGGCTAATCTACAAAAAACCGGCTCTGTGCAGGGCATTGATGGGATAATGCAAAGACGTCAACGCTGGACTTTTATTATGCAATCCTACGTGACTGCAGTTCGTTGGCATTTTCTCCCATCCACCAAGTAATAGTGCACCATGCTAAAGCATGGACCACTTTACTCATACTCTGACGCTTGGAAGGGACCCTTGTCAGGTCCCGCACCCAGGGCAAAATGCCTCATGAAACGCTGTTGATGTTCTACTTCCCCAGAGAGAGCCGGAGTCATCGTCGAGCTCTCATACACAGCCTCACTGATACAGGAGTACGACGATATGCCACGCAGTGCGCCACTGGGCACGCTTTCCATTCCCATTTCACCTGGTTGTACATCGCTGTCCTGTGTCACCCGACTTTAATTAAGAGATAGCGGCACTCACCGTAAACATTGTATCAGAAGACGTGGCTCAAGGACTTCAGGAGGAAGCTATCAATGCAGGAGCTTGTAACGCCGGAAATGCATATCCTCCTATTTCTATCTATTGTACTATAGATTTTTCCTTATTTTGTTACCTGAAGATATGACATTTCTGTGTCTTTATATTTTGTAATTGTTTTAATATATATATATATATATATATATATATATATATATATATATATATATATGTCGATGTATAATTGGTTTGATTTGTAAATACTATTTGTATTTTTACGCTGGGTCTTGCCTTGGGATAACTATGCTATCGAACCATTACATCGATAGGTCGTGTGGAGAACCAAAGTGTTTAGGATTTTTGGGTAGTGTTAACTCTGCCGCATGGAGCGCGGGCAGAGGGAGTCTGGCTGGGGTGGTGCAGTGGAGCAGGTGTGTTGTGTGAAGCTCCCGCGAGTTGCCGCGCTTTCGGGGTTTGGCAGCATGTAATTGCGCTCGACTTGCTATGATAGTTTCTGGCACGGTGTCGCGGACGGGAAGCATTAGCTGGCGCACATCAAGAGCCCGTTTTGCCTGGTGACCGTGTCGAGAAGAAGGCGCGCCAACATCCAGCTTCTGCAACAGCGACGGCGGACAATGAGTGAGTGTCGCCACCTCCTCGATCGACGACTTCAAACCTTGAATCAACCAACAAGGAAGACTGGAAGCACGTAAAGTTTTAGAACTGTATGGCAGACCTCAGCTTTTCAAACTGTTTCAAAATTACAGCAATTTCTCATGAATCTTTGTTGCTCATTGTCCCAATTGCATTACCAAGCAGGGTCCCTTCCTTTTCCGGAATGAACCCGAGTGTCGTTGAAATTCAAACGCCAGCATCATTCGATTTCACTGCTTTAATTTCAAAGTTCAGTTAAAGCATTAGCTGGCTACAATATTTAGATTACACAAGCACAAATTAAGAGTGCGAGTTTTGTTACCATATTTTAGCTTACCTGTGACTGCAGCTCAGCTTGGTACGTACTAAATTTTTCTATTGTTAATTGTTCAGAATCATTTAATTCAAGTTCAAAGTTAAATCTCTTATTTCTAAATTGCGTAGATTCAAATATCTTTTGAAATAATTGTTGAGGTAGCCCAAGACTAACCTTATTTTATTGAATTTCGTAGTGCTTCAGAAACAAATCTCACTATTAATTTCAGTCACTAAATACACCTTCAATTTTCCGGTTTTATTAATTCTTTTGCTAAATTAAGTCCGAGTGTAGCGAAATTTATTACTTCTGACAAACATTCAGTTTTCACACAGCACATGTCAACCTTCAGTTGCCACGCCTTTAGTGCTAATTATATGTGCATTAATCTTTCATTTTCAGTTATTATAGTAGTTGTCCATGGGACTGGCGACCGTAATTTTCCCCAAATCTCAAATATCTAATTAACGCCAATTAATTGTTAACGTAACGACCGCACATTTACTTTCTTTATTAACTTTACCCCTTTTCAAAATTAATTTCTACCAATTTCATTTGCATTTTTCCTTTCATTTAGATGTAACCCTTTCCTCCCTCTTTACCAACAGATTAACTTCGGTGACGATTGCTTTTCCCAAATTTCCATTAGGTACACGCGGTTTAATTTTTCACTGTCATTAAGGTCGATAAGTGAGGGTGAGGTTACAAGCTGCAAATTAATCCCCCACAGACTGACCTCCCCAAATTTTATAGGTATTTTAGCTATCTGTTGGTACCTACCTGGACGTCCATCTGTCGTGAACTGTTGTCCCCAACAACGACGAGCGCAGCCACCATCCTTGTTTGGGTCAGTATCCTGGCCGCCAAACGACATGGGCGATCGCGGGTGTGTGACTGCCGGCCCATCACTCTACTCACCAGCATCGTGAACATTTTCACCCGTTTGTTGGCATCACTACTGAAGAAGGCAGCACGATACGTCACGTCCATTGATTAGAGTTCTCTGGGTGGTGACAACAATATACATATGGCTCTTTGCCTTTACAGGGACATGATAGCACTCGCCAGGTCGCGACATTTGACTGGTGCATTGGCATCGCTTGACTTCAGTCAGGCATTCGGCCGTGTCGATCACACCTTTTTGAAGATGGTCCTCCACCACACAGATTTCGCTTCTCATATAGTAACAGTTGTGATGCGCCTCTCGATTGGCGCGACTTCAAAAATACTCTATAACGGACGCCTCACCGCGCCTCTAGCGATTGAACGCTCAGTCCGACAGGCTTGCCCGTTTTGCACGATACTGTGCGCTTTGGCGTTAACCCCTACTCCAGGGATTTCCCCAACACCTGGTGGGCCTGTCATTGCAAGGACACCGTTTCTGTTGTACGGCCCATGGTGACAATCTCGTTCTCTATCTACGCTGTAATTCTGTCAGAGACAGCAAAGGACTTGGAAGAGCAGTTGAATGGAATGGATAGTGTCTTGAAAGGAGGGTATAAGATGAACATCAACAAAAGCAAAACGAAGATAATGGAATGTAGTCGAATTAAATCGGGTGATGCTGAGGGAATTAGATTAGGAAATGAGACACTTAAAGTAGTAAAGGAGTTTTGCTATTTGGGGAGCAAAATAACTGATGATGGTCGAAGTTGAGAGGATATAAAATGTAGACTGGCAATGGCAAGGAAAGCTTTTCTGAAGAAGAAAAATTTGTTAACATCGAGTATAGATTTGTGTCAGGAAGTCATTTCTGAAAGCATTTGTATGGAGTGTAGCCATGTATGGAAGTGAAACATGGACGATAAATAGTTTAGACAAGAAGAGAATAGAAGCATTCGAAATGTGGTGCTACAGAAGATTGCTGAAGATTAGATTGGTAGATCACATAACTAATGAGGAAGTATTGAATAGGATTGGGGAGAAGAGAAGTTTGTGGCACAACTTGACCAGAAGACGGGATCGGTTGGTAGGACATGTTCTGAGGCATCAAGGGATCACCAATTTAGTATTGGAGGGCAGCGTGGAGGGTAAAAATCGTAGAGGGAGACCAAGAGATGAATACACTAAGCAGATTCAGAAGGATGTAGATTGCAGTAGGTACTGGGAGATGAAGAAGCTTGCACAGGATAGAGTAGCATGGAGAGCTGCATCAAACCAGTCTCAGGACTGAAGACCACAACAACAACATCTACGCTGTGAAGACGACGTCTGCATGGCTCTGACATGGATGGCGATATATGGTGAAGCATCGGGCAGTTTTCTTAACGTTTCCAAACCGAAGGTTCTGCAAATTCGTTGGGGCCTACCTGAGAGATGCGTCGCTCCTCTTAAGTGCTGCCACCACAGTCAACTGCTTAGGCATTGGTTTTACCAATGATCTTCGTCGTCCGGCGGCAACAAACGGCAAAGATCACCTCCACACGATCAGGGCTGGCCTTGTTATTCACTTTCTTAGATGCCTCGAATTATACAGCGTGCACGATATGTGAATGTTTACCACTCCTCTCGCATCCCCCATGTGTCACAAGTGTTCCCGGTCCCTATTACCCTCGCCCATCGTGTGTTTGTAACACCTCCGTTTATTAACCCGACCTGATCTGATCGAATAGCAGCCCAATATTTATTATTAACATGACCGTGAACCTAATGGGGCTGGTAATCGGAATTGACTGTTATGGAAGTTGTTACTTTCCAGTTGGTCCTGTTCAATACTATAATACTGAATGTCTGGTAATAAGGAACACCAACACAGTTTACTAATTATGAACTTATATTCTTCTCAAAACAACAAAATGGAGATAGCCACTGCCTTCGTCATACATATGTAATTACGCCTAATCTCAGCACAGGCTTTCTTCATTTTCCATTATCGTCACACGCTAATCCATCACTGCATCCAACACTGCAATCCAAGGTTAGGCCGGCGCGGTAGACGCGAAACCAAATATCGGCACTAGTAACGTCACTGATCACTTTCGTAATGATACTTCTTCACTTTCCCGGTATTAATCTATTACATTCTAACCACGGCGATGGTGACACCCTTCTCCGTTAAAGACCTTATTTCAACAATGGCCTTCACACACACACTACTCCCGCCAACCACACTGGCGCATCTCGACACTCGCTCTCTCAACACGTCACAATCGATTGTTCGCCCTATCGACCTGTGCCGAGTGCAAAGTTATAGTAAGGGCCTACGGACCCCTTACGTGTTGATGGCGACAGTATCTTTTGTCTGTACTGGGATGTTATTAAAGTTCATTATGCCTCCCTTGCCTCCCCATAGGAGCGTAGTGGAGTTGACTTATTCCACGTATTGGACAGAGTTACGGCACTTTTTGTTAGCGTTCTCTCCCGACGAACCTCACTGAACTGCTTTTACATGAACACGCTCCGGTCTCCAAGTCAGCCCCAGCCATATTATCATACATTCAACCGGTTTTTATCACTTTCGGCATTTATCTCTGGAATTAAGTTACATCATCCGCTCCTTACCACTTTCAGGAATACTCCAGACAAAGTCTCTACACGATCCATTACAAATGCATCGGCCCCACAATCCCATCCAATAGAATCTTCCCCAGATCATTGTCGTCGTGTGTGGATTGCGGTGCATGCAAGCCATCCCGATACCAGCGTCCAATCCGTCTGGTAAATCACTGTTAATGGCAGACACGTCAAACGGTCTCCTCTGCACCGCCTCCACCTCGCTGGCACCCTTATGTGTTCACCGTGTTGTGGACGACACAGACGCTCACTGAGTCTCATGTGGTCCTTCGCCTGACGTCTGTATGCTTGCACAACGTATCTTGGCTTTCCGTACCCCACAGACGCTTTTATTCATGGACACCTGCTCAGGTCGCTTTCCAGACGCTTTTATTCACGGACGTGATTCATTACCCCGCAGTGAAAACTAATGCTGTGAACTGGATACGTGGCCACACAGTCTGCTACCTTTTTGGCCCCGACAAGAAATTGGAACTGGATTCTCGTACGTACTTTAATGATCGACACTGTGCATTTGTTGGCAACACTAGATACGAGCAGTTCTTCTCCAGTTTTCTATGGAGCGCCTTTCATGGCCCGCCAGCTGGAACTTTCAGGCCATGCGATGGTGATGCTTATTTTGCCGACGTGATACTATGACCCGACCACAAACAGAATATCTAAAAACATTTCGTGAAGATACGTTTGGATGTTCCACCATCCGAAGGCGCGAGCAACTTCTGTAATTCTGATTCTGGTGCATAAAAAAAAAGTGAAATAAAAATAAATAAAAAGAATAAAAAAGCACCTACACATCATCTTTAGTTTTCATCGCTCTCCTGTGTTTTTTCTACCCCTTCTCTCTTCCTTTTCTACTCACTCTTAATATTAGGTTAGTTGTTTTGGGATAGTGATAGATAGGCGCCAACGCCTGAAGAGGTACAGTTATTCCTTTTTTTTTTTCTTATGACACAAGTGGCGGTAGCCAGCAGATCTTATTTTTCTGTTTTGTAGTTTCGTTTCCTATACAGGGAAGATAAAAAAAATTGAGAGGTATTAAAAAATCCCAGAAAAAGAAATGGTAACGCAACCGCTTGCGATAACAGAGAAATCTGGCTTCGTGCCCCGGTCCAGCACAAATTTCATTGTTGTCATTGCATTTCACAGCTGATTGTTCACCACATTCGTATATGCGAATACGTTTCTTAGAAGAATAGATGTCCGGGCGGCTTTCATGCTCTGGAAGTGAGAATCAGTTAAATAGGCAGTAGGCGATGAATAGGAAAGTGTGATTGTATGGGGTTGTCAGGTAGAGAGACGTGTCGTTACGGTTGCAGCTACGAGGGTTGGAACTTAAATAGTGGCAACTATTTATTCTTAACCGATACAAAAGAGTTACATGTTTGCACCTGTTACTGTCCTTAAAAGTAGTCACCAGCGTTGTGTAGAACCCGTTGCCAGCGACGTGGAAGGCGTAATATACCGTCATCAGAGCCTGTTCTGTTGATGGTGCGAATGGAGCGGTCTACTGCCTGTCGAATCTCTGGAACAGTTCTGGAGCGAATACCACGAAGTGGTTCCGTCATCTTCGAAATCAGATGAAAGTCACAAGGACTTAAGTCGTATTACTGTTCGTTTTTGGAGCATCACCTGCGACCAGCTTTACGAAAGAAGCGGCGACACTTTCTGCGCAACCCACCCATCATTTTGCGCGACAATAGGCTGGCACATACAGCGCAAGCTGTGGCTGCTCTGTTCGGTGGATGGAACTGGGAAGTACTGTACCACCCACCACACTCCCCGGACTTATGTCCTTGTGACTTTGATTTGATTCCGAAGATGAAGGAACCACTTTGTGGCATTCGCTTCAGAATTGTTCCAGAGATTCGACAGACAGTAGACCGCTCCATTCGCACCATCAACAGTACAGGCTCTGCTAACGGTATACTACGCCTTCCACATCTCTGGCAACGGATTTTACACAACGCTGGTGACCACTTTGAAGGACAGTAACAGGTGCAAACATGTACCTCTTTTGTATCGGTTGTGAATAAGTAGTTGCCACCATTTGAGTTACAACTCTCGTACATACTGTTATTAACAACAGCGTAGGAGATGCATAGTTATTTGTTCAGTGTAGTGTAGTTAGTTGTTCAGTGTAGGGTACGTGTAGATATTAGTGGTTGAGGAGGGCCATGGAACTACCGATCAGGTAGATAATTCAGGTAGGGGAGAATAAAGGAATTCTGGTAGCAAAGCTGAATACAAGGAGCTGAAGGACTTAAAAGAAATAAAATTTTGAAAGCGTGGAAGAAACATGTAATATCTTCGTAAATGGCAATGTGTTGGATTTAAGCTTTATAGGTGTGCTAGGAAATACCTCGTATATTTGTCTGGTTAGTAATTTTGGTCGATTGTTGAATTTCTCTTAGATGATTAGTGCTTCTGTTCTTTTTGACATATAGCGAATGGTTAGTCTGAGGTATTTTTTCTGTTAGTTTTTACTACATTTGATAGCAATAAGATAGCTGCACACACATTCAAGGAACATGAAAACATATTAAGTAAATAATAATTAAATACATTTAACAATAGTAGTAGTAGTAGCAGTAGTAGCAAACGTAGAAGTGGGGGTAATAGTACTAGGGGCATGCTGAAATGTGAGGCCTTCGAATTTTTAGTGGAAAACGTTTAAAGCTTTTTAAATAAGACAAAGTTAATTCAAATTATAAACCTTTATTCTTCACTTATACACATTTATTTACTAACAGTCACACTTGCGGCGAATATATTTCTCCCAACGACAGACCAGTTCGTTGTTACTGTCTTTATCTTCGTTGACGGAGCCACAACCCCACCTCTGCTTGCACCATTTCATCATATCAAAGTGAAATCCTCGACGGTAACCTTTAAGTTTTGGAAACAGTCCTTACGTGGTCTTTCTCTCCAAGCTCTGTCACACGCACCGTTTCCTTCATTACGAGCATGAAAAACCCAACGGCACATATTACTGATGTCGATGCAATCACCACGGTAAACAGCTTTCATTATTCTATGTATTTCAATTGGAGACACGTCCTCTGTAGCTAAAAACTCGATTTCAGTCCGCTGTTCGTCAAGCGTCGACATACAAAACGCCTCATAGCGCCATGTTGCACGCTACAGTTCGGAACCCTCTGACGACAGAGGGTTGCAACTTAAGTCAGCGATACGGGAAAGTCGACTGACTAATATGATTGACATGTAGTGCTTAAAAACTTATTGAGAAAAGAATACAAAATTCGGAGGCATTACTTTTCATCATGCTTAGTAACAGCGTGTCTGGCAAATTTATTAAGTTCAAATTGCTTCACATGCCTGGTATTAAATTCGAAACTCTGGAAGAAGCAACTCAAAACGTGAACTGATAGTTTGGCTGAACATCTGTAAATGGTTCCACTATAAAACAAAGTGAGCGAGCTCGAGGGATAAATGGGAATCTGAAGGACTAAGGATGTCAGTCAATATGGCTGTAATTAATTTTAGTCTTCTGCAGTGATTTAAAAAAAAATAGTTACAGAAGATAGACATGCTACGTTATGTAGATGATATTGCTATAGTCACGGAGACAAAAGAAGATCTAGAGGAAGTCCTCAGAACAGTGGAAAAAATTCTATGCAATTAGTATGGAATGAGAATAAACAAGAAAAGGCTAAAGTGATTGTATGCAGTACAGGAGCAGAATATGAACCTCTTAGAATGAGAATTGGAAGAGAGGCGCTGGAAGTGATAGAGGAATTTACTTACCTGGGAAGCAAAATCACAAGGGATGGTAGAACCCGAAAAGAAATTGCGACCAGAATACAAAAGGTTAAAATTTCATTTAATCGGAGAAGGATCTTACTAACCAGCAACAACATCAGTCTGAAAATAAGGAAACGTGTAATGAAAGGTTTCGTTTGGAGTGTGGCTCTGCAAGGATGTGAAACTTGGACAATTTGAAGAGAAGACGGAAGATGGCTAGAGGCCCTGGAGATGTGGTGCTATAGAAGGATGATGAAGATCAGCTGGAGAGACAAAGTAACAAATGAAGAGGTGCTCAGAAGAGTACAGGAAACCAGATCTCTGAGGAACCACATCCTAACAAGAAAAGACAACCTTGTAGGGCACATCCTACGACACAACAACGTCATTGGAACAATAGCAGAAGGGGCTATTGAGGGAAGGAATCGGAAGGGGCGACCAAGGATATCATACATGAAACAGATCATGAGTGACTTTGGATGTAACACATACGTGGAAATGAAGAGGAAGCCAGACAGAAGAGAGGAATGGCGCTCTGCTGAAAACCAACCTCAGGGCTGAACACTAAAAGAAAGAATAATAGTTATACCTCAGTCAAGTTTTTTAAACTATCAAACATTTCAAATATTTCCAATATAATGAACACTTACAAAGAAGCAGCACTAATTTTGGTAATAGAGATATACTATCTCAAAGTTATCACAGCAGTAAAATCTGTTTAATACAAGGAACACTACATCTCCATTAATTCGTGTAATTGAAAGGCTAACGCTCTTTATATGGGCTCTCGAAATTAGTTAAGAAACTGGCACATCATCTTAGCATTCAAAACGCTTGACGTGTACTTTTAAAATCTTTTACTTTGAGAAGAGATATGGTACAGAAGGTTGGTCAGAAACAGTCTCGAAAGATTGTTATGTGTTGGAGCGTAGGTTGTGGCGAGAAATAACTGCTAAGAAAAAAAATTCGATACGCTCCGCCGTTTCCGAGTTAATCAGCAATGACGTTAGCCAATCAGGCCGTTTCGCGGGAAGATTCAAAAAGCCCGCCAGACTTTCATGAACAGTATTTTCCCGCTTGTCCACTAATTTTTGTTCAAATCCCCGTCTTGTAGATACCTTTTAGATCCAAAATATGAACCGGCCACCAGTGCAGTTAGTGTTAGCGACACTGGTAGTAGGCACTTTCTTACGTTTAGAATGTTGGTGTCCCACTTTACAAAATATTTATTTATTTCATACATTCTTCACTATCAACGTAACGTCAGTAGAAGAGAAATCAAAGAAATCAAAGAATACGTATAAAAACTGAATAATAATTAAGACACACAGTATACGTTGTGTGTGAGTGTAGCCTTGGAGTTAACAACATTCTTCGTAAACATCAAGGATTAAATCATGTCTAATTTTTCGGCTGACAAGTACTTTGTTCCGTCTAGTTTTTGTTTGACCAGCCGATCTTTCTCCTTTCTTGTTTTGAGTTACACAAGTGATCCTTATATCCTGATTTTTCATTTTCTCGTCCGATATTTCTTCCACTTGTTTCTGTAAGTCACTATGTTTTCGTCCAGTTTCAGTATGTTTAATTCTTTCCTGATACCTTAATTTCTCTTCCTAGGCTCTAACAAACCTCATTTCTGTACTTTTTAACCGTTCTGTCTATCATATACTCAGTGTTCAAGATTTACATCAATTTAACAACAGTATTCCTACTTACTCCGTTCTGTTTTGTTCCCTTTTCGCATTGTTCTTTGTACGGATTGCTATGGCCGGTAACACTACTTTTGTGAGGGATGTACTAAAATTATTGTTTAACGAAAATAAGTGATCTGATTTAAACTGTTTTGGCAAGAAACAAAATATCGTTTATACAAAATTGGAGTGCCTGTGTTGTAATAAATGTGATGCAGTGTTCGGATATGAATGCATATTTGGATACTGCAGGGTCTGTGTTGTTCAAACGTACGATGCAATGTTCGGATATGCTTGCATATTCGAAAAACATTGCATCGTACTTACGAGTAACACAAGCACTACAATACAGCATTTATGCGCCGACACCAGGCAAGCGACTTTCAACTAAAATCAGGTACCAGCCCGGTATTAACCCAGTGCGATGCGGGAAACTGCCTAAATACAAAATCCAGGCTGGCCGACAGACCGACTCTCGTCGTCAATACGTCAGGTAGATTCGATCCGAAGCCGGTGCACTTCCTCATCCTCGAAGCGGAGCTTTAGCGTACACAGCTCTTCGGGTGGGTTAATAGTATATACTCCCTGACGGAACGATTTATTTACTTTGCAGGTCAAACACGTCTGACGTTTTACGGACAGAACGAATGGATGACTCACGATTAACCAGTAAAATCTTCCACACCATAAACGGGAAATGAAAACGCGAAAGTATCTCAAGGAAGTCGACCAGGACACAATGCTGACAAAAGATCGAGACTCATACAGTGACAGATAAAAAACTGCGAACACCAAGAATGAATTGCGAGATAAAAGAAACTTGGTAGGAGTGTTTCTACATGAGAAAGATGACGTCTATTCAGATTTCGCGCCTGTCCCATACGAATGGCGCTAATAGCGGCACCATAAGGATGAAAATGAGGTTTGCTTTAGATAAGCGCTGAAAAAGTCGTGAGCAATGCTTACCTTTGACATTGGACATATTGAGATTATGTCAGCCAAGAATGCCTTTAAGACAACGAAGACGCCACTGTCAACAGTTCACTGAGTCTGAACGAGGTCGTGTAATAGGGTTACGACAAGATGGCTGGTTGGTTGGCAGGGGAAGAGGGGAGAGGGGAGAAGACCAAACAGCGAATTCATCGGTCCCACGATCCAAGGTGGCAGAAACTAAGGGAAGAACAACACCAGCAGCACAGTCCAGTCGATGGGAAGGTAAAATAGGCACAGGAACGCTTCAGGGCAGCAGGAAGACTAAAGAACAGGAGGATGGGGGGGGGGGGGGAGGGGTCTCAGCAGGGGGCACCCTAGAGACGCCACGCACGACAGTGCACTGGCATCGCCGCCCACCCATCCTGATCCCTACACCAGACCACGATCGAATGCAGCGGGGATAACGCTACAGGAAGAAGACGTAAGAAAAGGGTGAACAAAATGGCATGAAAGACCACAAAATCTTAAGGGAAGGGGGGGGGGGGGGAGGGGACCTGGCTGGTGTAGAGGCAAAGCTGAAGGCCTCCCAAATCAATGCCAACGATAATTCTGGAAGGAAATTCAGGTACTTAGATCTGGAAGGACAAACCCATTTCGTGAAGAAAACTGAGGACAGACATAATCATGGAAGGGTAGTCCACTAACACCTGGGACAAGGAAAGTGGGAGGGTGCACTTAATTCAAAGGGCTAAAGAGCAGGGGCAGTCCAGCAAAATACAGATCACTGTGAAGGGGGCTCCACAACTACAAAGGGGAGTTGGCTCATTAGGAAGTAGAAAACCATGGGTCAACCTAGTATGGCTTGTGCGGAAATGGCAGAGGATGGTTGATTCCTGCCAGGAGAACTGGAGGGAAGAAAACCACGTGGTGAACGTCCCCATAATAGCAGGGGGTAATCCCCAAGAGTTGGCCCACAACTAAGTGAAAGGGAATTTGATGTGAAGTCGCAATTCCGCCCCCAGTCCCAGACAGGTCACGGAGAAAGGGGCTAGGCGGCTTTCACCCAGTCAGACGATCGTAAAGTGCGTTACCCGGGATACCCGTATGCTAAGGAATGCAAATGAAATCAAACAAACAAGCAGCATGATCAAGATCGGCAAGAAGGTTGTGGTTGGCAGAGACCAAAGGCTGGCAGGGAAAACGCCAGGTATGGCCACAGTGAGTGGCCATGAGCTCAATGGTAGACACCCCACATGTGGCAGGCAAGAGACAGTATTCTATGCTAACAGAGGATGTAAGGGCATAATCCGCATGATCGGCGGATTTAGCGCCATTGGTGCAAAAAGCAATAGCATCCCTTAAATCTTGTAAGAGTGGGCAGGCCAATACTACTGGAGTGATGGAAACTTCAGGTCACCAGAAGAGATTTATCCGAATCCAGGGCTGAGGGATAAACCAAAGGGGGGGTTTCGGGAGGGGAGGGGGACGGTTGGGAGAGAATGTTGGGAACAGGACTAAGAGGAAGAGAAGAGAGATAGTAAGACTACACGCCGAAGAAGTAAGGTGTTCTTCCCAAGATGGCTCATACTACGGAGACAAAATTTAGAAGGGGAGGTCAAACCCCAAAGGGGGACTACAAATGCCCAAAAGGAAAGGTGAAGAAAATAAAGAAGAGGAACAAAATTGTAAGAGATAGCAGAAACCAAAAGGATTATCAGGCTGATGTAAGCAATGACACCAAGGGAGGGGAAGAAGGCGCAGAGGGGCAGGAGCAAGGACAGGGAGGGAGATGCATGGGGAAGGGAATGCAGGCCAGGAAGGGAAAAAGTGCTTTTATAGCTTGGGGCCCCATGTGGTGCGCCATGCATGAACTAATGTTATCCCCCTTGTGGGACGAGAACCTGGATGTTCCCTCTGCGATGTTGCAGAAAGCTGGCAGCGGTACTCATGGGAATGTACGGTGAGAACAAGACTGGCTTCTGGTCTGTCATGTGGCACTACCGAGAGGGAACACCATCGTATTTGGAGTATGGCTGTGGCGCATCTTACTCCATCTGCAACAGAAATCTCAGCAGCAGTTGGCACGACAGTAGCACAATGAACTGTTACAAATTGGTTACTTCCAGGAGAGCTCCGAGCCAGACTTCCTGTGGCCGACATTCCACTGACCCGAAACCACTGCCATTTGCAGCTTCAGTGGCGTCAACTAAGAGCTCATGGAGGGCGGAGTGGAGGTCAGACGTGTTTTTTGATGAAAACCAGTTTTGTCTCGGTGCCAAAGATGGTCTTGTTTTGGTTAGAAGGAAACAATGTGAGCGCCTGCAGCCAACCTGTCTGTGGCATAGACACATTGGACTTTCACCTCGAGTTATAATCTGGGGTACTATTCTGTATGACAGCGGAGCACTCTCATGGTTATCCCATGTACCCTGACTGCAAATTTATGTAAGCCTGGTGATTCTTCCTGCTGTGCTCCCATTCATGAACAACATTCCAGGGGGTGTTTTTGAACATGATAATGCTCCCCCCACGCTGTTATAACCTAGCATGATCTGCAATTGTCGACATGTTGTCTGACTGCACGATCACCAGATGTCTCCAATCGAATACATAAGGAGCAAAATCGGATGACAACTCGAGCGACATCCACAACATTAATCGTTCCTGCATTGACCGACCAACTGCAACAGCCATGGAACTCCACCCCAAAAACTGACATCCGGCACGTGCGTGTCACGGTGCTTGCACATATGCATATGCATACATTCCGTCAGTTACACTGGTTATCAATGTATCAGAATTTCACATTTGCAATCGCTTTTCTCGCACATACAGTAACGTGAGAGCTTGCAACGTTGATAGCTTGAGTATGTTACCTAAACAAATCTATTCCCGAAACTATATTACTCTACATTAATTATATCGTGGTGTTGGGATTCCTTTCCTTCAGTGTAATTTCACTTCTATATACACTACTGGCCATTAAAATTGCTACATCAAGAACACATGCAGATGATAAACGGATATTCATTGGACAGATATATTATACTAGAACTGACATATGATAACATTTTCACGCAATTTGGGTGCATAGATCCTGAGAAACCAGTATCCAGAACAACCACATCTGCCCGTAATAACGGCCTTGATACGCCTAGCCATTGAGTCAAACAGAGCTTGGATGGCGTGTACAGGTACAGCTACAGCTGCCCATGCAGCTTCAACACAATACCACAGTTCATCACGAGTAGTGACTGGCGTATTGTGACGAGCCAGTTGCTCGCCCACCATTGACCAGACGTTTTCAATTGGTGAGAGATCTGGAGAATATGCTGGCCAGGACAGCAGTCGAACATTTTCTGTATCCAGAAAGGCCCGTACAGGACCTGTAACATGCGGTCGTGCATTCTCCTGCTGAAATGTAGGGTTTCGCAGGGATCGAATGAAGGGTAGAGCCACGGGTCGTAACACATCTGAAATGTAACGGTCACTGTTCAAAGTGCCGTCAAAGCGAACAAGACGTGACCGAGATGTGTAACCAATGGCACCCCGTACCATCACATCGGGTGATACGCCAATATGGCGATGGCGAATACACGCTGCCAATGTGCGTTCACCGCGATGTCGCCAAACACGGATGCGACCATCATGATGCTGTAAACAGAACCTGGATTCATCCGAAAAAATGACGTTGTGCCTGCCATTCGTGCACCCAGGTTCGTCGTTGAGTACACCATCAAAGGCGCTCCTGTCTGTGATGTAGTGTCAAGGGTAACCGCAGCCACGGTCTCCGAGCTGATAGTCCATGCTGCTGCAAAACGTCGTCGAACTGCTTGTGCAGATGGTTGTTGTCTTGCAAACGTCCCCATCTGCTGAATCAGGGATCGAGACGTTACAGCCATGCGTATAAGATGCCTGTCATCTCGACTGCTAGTGATACGAAGTCGCTGGTATCCAGCACGGCGTTCCGTATTACTCTGCTGAACCCACCGATTCCATATTTTGTTAACAGTCATTGGATCTCCACAGACGCGAGCAAGCCGGTCTGGGTGGCCGAGGGTTCTAGGCGCTACAGTCTGGAATCGCGCGTCCGCTATGGTCGCAGGTTCGGATCCTGCCTCGGGCATGGATGTGTGTGATGCCCTTAGCTTAGTTAGGTTTAAGTAGTTCTAAGTTCTAGGGTACTGATGACCTCATAAGTTAAGTCCCATAGTGCTCAGAGGCATTTGAACCAACGCGAGAAGCGATTCCGCGATACGATAAACCGCAATCGCGATAGGCTACAATCCGACCTTTATCAAAGTTGGAAACGTGATGGTATGCATTTCTCCTCCTTGCACGAGGCATCCCAACAACGTTTCACCAGGCAACGCCGGTCAACTGCTGTTTGTGTAAGAGAAATCGGTTGGAAACTTTCCTCATGACAACACGTTGTAGGTGTCGCCACCGGCGCCAACCTCGTGTGAATGCTCTGAAAAGCTAATCTTATCATATCACAGTATCTTCTTCCTGTCGGTTAAATTTCGCGTCTGTAGCACGTCATCTTCGTGGTGCAGCAATTCTAATGACCAGTAGTGTAACAAACAGAAATGAATCTGAATCTTAAAAACAAGTGGACACTAAAAGAACACCATAATAAACTTAATAATGTTCTGTTGATTCGATGGAATTACGTTTTCCACTACAGGTGAGCATACTTGTCTAGTAAGCAGGGGACCGTGGTTCGAGTCTCGGCTGTGATACAAACTTTAATTCACTACTTCAGCTTCTGTTCTTCTCGAAGATAATAATATTAGCTCGGAAAGTGGCTGCAAATAGTTTACCGCTGGCGGACGATGTAAACAGTCCACCCTGACCATCAGAGTCGGTAGAATAAGCCCTCTGTATTCACGAACAACATTACAGATTGTCGTCGTACTAGTGTGTGCTCGGCAGCAGCCATGCTGCACAGTGGCGTTGCGTAACAGCGCCTGATAGTAGTGCTATAGGTAGCGCTAATGGCTGTTTGCCAATTAATTACTCAAGTCCCTCGGCGGTCTGGCGGAGCGCGGCGCACCGCCGGCCGCCTGGAGCAAGCGGCCCAGGTAGCTAGCGCAGTGGCGCGCGCGCTGCAACTGCGCGTTTTGGCGAGCCGCCTGTTTATCCGGGGGGCATCGCCCTAATTGCCCGGTACGCGTTTGCGAGCAGCACAATTCACGCATCTGACAGCGAGCAGCACAAGTTATCCAATAGCTGTACATCTCCCCACTGACATGCAGATGAAAAGTGCCCATGTCGGCGTCCAATGGGCTATTTCTGTTTATGTAAAATGACAGCGCCGGCCGCGGTGGTCTAGCGGTTCTGGCGCTGCAGTCCGGAACCGCGGGACTGCTACGGTCGCAGGTTCGAATCCTGCCTCGGGCATGGGTGTGTGTGATGTCCTTAGGTTAGTTAGGTTTAAGTAGTTCTAAGTTCTAGGGGACTTATGACCTAAGATGTTGAGTCCCATAGTGCTCAGAGCCATTTGAACCATTTTTTTTAAAATGACAGCGTCAATATCGCTGAAGGAAAAACTGTAACAGGACACACTTTTTGAGTGAATAATTTACTTAGTCGTAACTAGTTTCGAAGCTGGGCCCATCTTCAGACAGCAGCGAGAATTTCTTGTACAAATTTCACAATTTTGTACCATGTACCATATATTAATGCGACGCTGCATTGGCCGTGTTATTCTGAATTACGATGCAACGTTCCTTCGGACATGCATCCATGCCCAGAGGAACAGGCACTGCGGCGGCTACAGCCGTTATGAAATACGTAACGTTTATTCATACATCAGACGATCAGTTCCAGCCGGCCGATGTGGCCGAGCGGTTCTAGGCGCTTCAGTCTGGAACCGCGCGACCGCAACGGTCGCAGGTTCGAATCCTGCCTCGGGCATGGATGTGTGTGTTGTCCTTATGTTAGTTACGTTTAAGTAGTTCTAAGTTCTACGGGACTGATGACCTCAGATATCAAGTCCCGTAGTGCTCAGAGCCATTTGAACCATTTTGATCAGTTCCAATTACAAAATGATCTAGAGAGAATTTCTGTATGGTAGGAAAAGTGGCAATTGGCACTAAACAAAGAAAAGTGCGAGGTCATCCACATGGGTACTAAAAGAAATCCCATACATTTTGGGTATACGATAAATCGCACAAATCTAAGGGCTGTCAATTCGACTAATTACCTAGGAATTGCAATTACGAGCAACTTAAATTGGAAAGACCACCTAGATAATATTGTGGGTAAGGTGAAACAAAACTGCGCTTTGTTGGCAGAACACTCAGTAGATGCGACAAACCTACTAAAGAGACAGCCTGTATTACACTTGCCCGTCCTCTGCTGGAATATTGTTGCGCCGTGTGGGATCCTTACCAGGTAGGATTGACAGAGGAGATCGAAAGGCTGCAAAGTGGGGCAGCCTGTTTCATGTTATCGCGCAGTAGGGGTGAGAGTGTCACTGATACGATACGCGAGTTGAGGTGGCAGTCAGTGAAACAAAGGCGGTTTTCTTTGCGGCGAGATCTATTTACGAAATTTCATTCACGAACTTTCTCTTCCGAATGCGAAAATATTTAGTTGACACCCGCCTACGTAGGGAGAAACGATCATCATAATAAAATAAGAGAAATAACAGTTCCAACGGAAAGATTTAGGCGTTCCTTTTTTCTACGCGCCATTCGAGAGTGAAATGGTAGAGAAGTAGTATGAAAATGGTTCGATGAATCCTCTGCCAGGCACTTAAGTGTGAATTGTAGAGTAACTATGTAGATGTAGATGTACATGTATTCGCAATTGCGAATATGGACATCCGTCAGCTGTAGAATGGAATGACTACAACGAAAATTTCGCTGTCGTCGCGAGCACCGAGCGCGGTGCCGCAGTGGTTAGCACACTGGACTCGCATTCGGGAGGACGGCGGTAAGCCCCCAAACGGCCACCCAGATTTAGGTTTTCCGTGATTTCCCTAAATCACTCCAGGGAAATTCCGGCACGGTTTCTTTGAAGGGGCACAGCCGAGTTCCTTTCCTATCCTTTACGCAATCTGAGCTTCTGATCCGTCTCTAATGACCTCGGTGTCGACGGGACGTTAAATCCAATCTTCCTTCCTTCCTTATAGCGAGCGGTCGCCTTATGTGGCTATCCGTGCGCGACGAACGGCCATACTCTAATTTCCACAGTCGTCAATCATGCGTCTACAAGCTGTATTCGTACATTTATTATGTTGTGATTCTTGAGTTTCTCCCGGCGTATTTGATAATCAAAATATCCACAGGTATGCTGCCGGTCTATAGTGTCCAACGGGCACAATATTTCGGCGATCATACATGTCGCCATCATCAGGTGAACTGACGGACCAAGCTCCTGTGAACGTGCCGGCGCGGAGATCCGTACGCTATGGCTGCTCAGAGGGAACTGGGTTCGGTCGCGGCGGCGGGCGATTTAAATACCCTCCGCCCGCGGCGCGCTCCCTCCGCCGTCCGCGCCCCGCGCCACGGTCGCGAGGTGGAACAGATTGCGACGGCGTCTGAGATGACGTCGGTGTGATGGCTCTGTCCGCCGTGGTCGTCACAACTACGCGTTTGCTCGATTTACTCTTGATTAACCCGATCGTTGGTTCCCAAGCCTTGCTAAGATTATAGCCACAGTCACTGTTTATGAGGTCGTCATTGGTGCGAATTTCGATGGCCTCTCTAACAACGCTGTCCCAGTACCTCGACGTCTGTACCAGAATCCTCGTGCGGTCATACTCCATGGCGTGATTTTCCGACAAACAATGTTCAGCGACCGCCAACTTGCTCGGGTACATCAGTCGAGTGTGCCTCTGGTGTTCACGGCATCGATCCTCGACGGTACGCATCGTCTGACCAATATACGACTTGCCACATTGACACGGAATCTGGTACACGCCGGCCTTCCTCAAACCGAGGTCATCTTTGGCGCTCCCCATCAGTGCACGAGCAGACAGCTGCCACCACCCTTCACAGAGGAATGGGGTACTTAAAACTCTAGTACATACGGCGCGCACTATCTCTGACGCAGAGAGTCTACCCCAGGAATTGGAACATCTGAGAACTGTATTTCGAAAAAATGGGTACTCAGAGTGGCAGATTCAACGTGCTCTCCGCCCAACCACTGCAGCACAACCTGTTGAGATGGATGAAGTCACGAGGGAGGAGGTAGGCACTGCATTTATTCCATACACAGGCGCACTCTCGGGGAAAATCGCCCGCATTTTGAAGAAACACCGGGTCGGAACTGTGTTTTGTCCTCCAAATAAAACTCGTGCACTGGTGGGGAGCGCCAAAGATGACCTCGGTTTGAGGAACGCCGGCGTGTACCAGATTCCGTGTCAATGTGGCAAGTCGTATATTGGTCAGACGATGCGTACCGTCGAGGATCGATGCCGTGAACACCAGAGGCACACTCGACTGATGTACCCGAGCAAGTTGGCGGTCGCTGAACATTGTTTGTCGGAAAATCACGCCATGGAGTATGACCGCACGAGGATTCTGGTACAGACGTCGAGATACTGGGACAGCGTTGTTAGAGAGGCCATCGAAATTCGCACCAATGACGACCTCATAAACCGTGACTGTGGCTATAATCTTAGCAAGGCTTGGGAACCAGCGATCGGGTTAATCAAGAGTAAATCGAGCAAACGTGTAGTTGTGACGACCACGGCGGACAGAGCCATCACACCGACATCATCTCAGACGCCGTCGCAATCTGTTCCACCTCGCGACCGTGGCGCGGGGCGCGGACGGCGGAGGGAGCGCGCCGCGGGCGGAGGGTATTTAAATCGCCCGCCGCCGCGACCGAACCCAGTTCCCTCTGAGCAGCCATAGCGTACGGATCTCCGTGCCGGCACGTTCACAGGAGCTCGGTCCGTCAGTTCACCTGATGATGGCGACATGTATGATCGCCGAAATATTGTGTCCGTTGGACACTATAGACCGGCAGCATACCCGTGGATATTTTGATTATTTATTATGTTTATTCCCGTACATACATGTCCAACGGAACACTGCATCATAATTGGGAACAACATAGGCGGTACAATATCGTATTTATCCGCCGACACTGGGTACGCGACTTTCAAGTGAAGCGTCTTACCTGTATGAGAATACACATAACGGATGTACGAGTACAGGCTGCAGACAAATGTTGACGACACATAGAAGTTTGGGTCTCGCCTTGAATCGTGCTCGGAGAGCCAAATGGTTGCCGGCACGGTAACTCAGCGTGTTCGGTCAGGGGGTTCGCTGCCCTCTGTACTAAAATAAAACAGAGTTAATGGATCACCGACGAACTGAAACGGGTGTCTTGCGACGTCCGCCCCGAGCAGATGCAACGAACGAAAACGAACAAAATGAGATTTAAAAAAAAATGGTAAGGCGACCGCTCACGATAAGAGGGATCCCAGATTCGAGTCCCGGTCCGGCACAAATTTTCATTCTCGTCATTCCATTCTACAGCTGATACTTGCCTGTATTCGCAACACATTTCATGTATAGTAATCATGATTTTCTTGTTTAAAGAAGACATTTGTTTACTTGAAGAAAAGTTACATTACAGCATGGTGTCTGCACCCTTGATAAAGAGCAAGCTGATCGTGAGCTTGGGTGAAGGCAAGACGACGGACACAGGTTTTTATATATGACACCACGTAAGCTAGTGATTTAATTGCTTGTACCAAAGAACAAGGTCTTGCACTAATGGTATACTTCAACAGATACGATGTGTAGTACTGCGAAGATTCGTTTTTATAGCCCAGACCGTGACGGAAACTACAAGCGTCGTTTTCAGAGTTCCGTACCTCAGTCGGTAAAGACGGAACCCTTACAGGATCACTTTGTTGTCTGTCTGTCTCTCCGTCTGACTCTTGAAAACTCTCTTTCCCAGGAATGGGCAGGCGTATCAAGTTTAAATATATGTCACCTACTAAAGTCTACGCTCCCTTGGGGGTGTACAATATTGAAGCTTCTAAGTTGATGCAATCAAAGGAAAAGTTTATTTATATCAAATATTTTGATAATCGCAAAACTCACTCATCAAAACTTACAGGGTTACTTTTCTTTGATCTAGAAATATGAAATTTGGTGAAAAGGAAGGTTTCGCAGTAAAACCAAAAGAAAAACCCGAAAATTGTTGATTTCTTATTATATGACAAAAATTGTCAATTATTACCAGACTGTATATCTATGTACATCCCTTTTCCTCAGGATCAGGTACAGGTATGAAATTCAGATTCATGCCACGTACTAAAACCTATGATCCATTTGCGGTATACCAAACGTTAGCTTCTTATTCAGTGGAATACGGCCATTTATTTCATATTTTGAAGCTCGCAGACTCACTCATCGAAACGTGTAGGGTACTTCCTGTTCGTCTAGAATCATGAACTTTAGCAGGAACCAAGGTTTCACTGTACAAACAAGGGAAAAAATACGAAAAATTTTTAATTTGTCATTACTTCACGATAAATTTTTTTGTCATTTTTATGTATGTGTGTCTGTCCATCCGTCTGTTTGTTAAGCCTCCGCATACTAAGGTCTATGGTCCTTTGGCGGTATAATAAACGTTTGCTTCTAAGTCAACGCAATCAAAAGATACGGCCATATATGTCATATATTTTGAGACTCGCAAAATCACGCATTAAAATCTATAGAACACTTTCCGTCGCCGCAGTATCACAAAGTTCGCCAAGAAGAAAGGTTCAACAGTATAAGTAAAGGGAAAAAATCAGAAAATTGATAATTTGTAATTATATGACATGAAAAAATACTTCTTTTCTCATTTTTTCATCCGACGTCAAACTTCAAATTAAAACAATCTCTGAAATTTTGGGACCCCTGCGACCGATATCAATGACGATAACAGGCAAAAATCGTTGAGATTGTCAATTTCCGGAATATCTGTATACGTAATTAAGTCTTTACAGAACACTCAGCGCGCGAGTCCCACTCATATTTGGCCAATTTTTTAAAGTAGGTACCGATTGCGCATAGTGTTCGCGCAGAGTGTCAGGGATTCAATGTCTGCCACTCTCACTACCCTGCCAGTATGTTCCAACTTTCTGTCCGTGTTGCTTGTCCAGTTGTGCTGCATTGTTTGCCGTCATGTCACTTAACAGCCCCGCCGACTGTGAGGTGAGTTCCAACACGTGGTTTTTAACCTCAGAATGGGTCCATCCTGCTGAAATTTGTCAACGAATTGTTGAAATGTATAGGGAAGGTGTGATGTATGATGTATACGAGGGTAATGGTGGAGACTGTGCGATGAAGGAAGGGAGGTAGGAAGAAATGCATGATCTGGATCGATGTGGACGACTTATTGTCATCAATGAAGAGCTGACACAGAAAGGTGATAAGAGATTCGAGAAAACTGCTGAGTTACTATTGACGAGCCTTCTTCAAAATATCCATAAAGTTTTCAGGTCAGTAATTTATGCAAATGTTACTGACTAATTTCAGTACACAAAATGTGAGCAAGATGAGACCCAAGAATGATGAGAGTGCTTCCCTCGCCATCCTGTGCTAACGACTATCCAGGAGTCCCTTTATGCCCTCGGAAACAGTGGACGTTCAGTGTCCTTAACTGGACCCCAAGACAAGTCGGGATACCTGGCAATGAACTTGCTCACAGGCTGGCCAGACAGGCTACCGCTAAACCAACTCTGGAGATCGGCCCGCCGAAGACTGATTTTCGATCGGTCTTACGCCGTTTTTGGGATCTTGGATACTCAATGGCGCACCCTCAATATCCCAAATGAACTGCGTGTTATCAAGGAGACAACGAACGTGTGGCTGTCGTCCATATGAGCCACTAGCATGGACTCAGTTGTTCTTTGCCGGCTCCGCATCGGCCACACTTCGCTGACTCATGGCCACTGCCTCGTCGCCAGAACCCACCTCAGTGTCGCTGCGGTTCCCACGTGACTGTCGTTCATATATTGTTGGACCGCCCAATTTTAGCCACTCTGCGGCGGACTTTTAACCTTCCAGCCTCTCTGCCAACGGTATTGGGAGAAAATACCTCAACGGCTGGTGCAGTTTTGCGATTTATACGTGAGGGGTTTTTTATCACACAATCTAAAGGTGGGCGTCTGGTATTGTCAACTAGGCTTCTACCCTCCCTCCATTTTAACTCTTCCTCACTCTTTCTTAACTATTTATTCACCTTGGTGTTCGTCTTTTCCCTGTCTGTGTTCCTCTAGCCTTGTCTCTTAGGCTGGGGATTTTATTGTGTCACAGAGCGGCTGGTTCATCCTTTTTCATTTTTGCGATCAGCCAGCACGGCCATTTGCTATACTATTCTAATGCCTTCAACAACTTTTTCCTTTTAGTTTGCGTTTTCCCATTTTGGTTAGCTTCTTTCGTTTCCTCTTTCAGTTTGGTTCCCATTTGGTTTTACACCTTTATACTTTCCCCGACTCCTTTTGGGGATAGTTTTAACCCGAGACCTGTTTGTATGATGAAAAAGGAACTGATGACCCTGTTGTTGGTCTCTTTACTCCCCAAACCAACCAGCCAACCAATGTTGACAGTCGGAACCCCGAACAGAGCATTCGGCACATTGTCATTTTTGGAGCGTTATGGCAAGAATGGTGATGAGTTCTTGAGTCACATTGGGACTGGTCATGAAATGTCGATTTCTTAGTACGGTAGTTGTTCAGAAAGTAATGCACGGCGTTTTTTTCTTCAACAATTCTTTATTGAACATAATGAGAATTACACACAAGAAAGATTGATATTTTATCTACACACCCTGTTTTTGCAGCTAGTCTCCATCCCGTTCTATGGCCTTCCTCCAGCGCGAAACGACGACGTGTATGCCCTGTCGGTACCAGCCCTTGTCCTCTGGTGGTGGAGCAAGACCTTCACTCTGTGAATCACTTCCTCATCGTCCTCAACATGTCTTCCACGAATGGCATCCTTTGATGTCCCGAACACGTGGAAGTCTGAGGGGGCTAGGCCAGAGCTGTAGGGTGGATAGGGTAACACTGTCCAACCCTGTTTTGCGATGTTTCAGCAGTCCTCAGACTTGTGTGGGGCCGAGAGCTATCGTGTTGCAGCAAAACATCTCCTGGGTTGCTCTGCCGCCGAAGTCGGCAGAAGCGTGTCTTGAGTTTTGTCAATGTGTTGACATATGCTTCTGAATTAATGGTACCGCCTCTTGGCAACTCATCAATGAGAATCACACCTTCACAGTCCCAGAACACGGTAATCATGACCTTACCGGGGGAAGCAGTTGCTTTGAATTTTTTCTTCTGCGGGGAATGGGAATGGCGCCATTCCATCGACTGTAGGCTTTTTTTTTCGGGCTTAAAATGATGAACCCAGGTTTCTTCACTGGTCACAATCCGGGACAAGAAGGCCTCCCCCTCACTTCAAAATGTTGTAACAAATCAAGACAAATGCTTTTTTCTGTGCGATTTGTGATCCACCGTTAGACACCGCGGGACCGATCTTGCACACTCTTGAGTATCGAACAGCGCGGATAATTGCATCCACATTTCCTTTGCTGATTGACAGATGCAAGGCCAACTGCCAAGTCGTAATGCGTCTGCCCTTGCGAATGACGCATTCAGTTCGCTGCAATATGTAGCCGTGGATGGTCTCCACGGTCGCTGCAAATCGTGGAGATCCACCCGACCGCCTAATGATGACCCCACCAACCGTGCCCAGCGACTGACTGTTTTTCTGTCGACACCAGATGCTCCATATAATTTGCACAAGCGTTTGTGAATATTCCTCACAGTTTCTTTCTCTGCAATGAAAAATTTAATAATGGCACGTTGCTTGTAGCGTACATCACCTGCAGACGCCAGTTTGAAACTATCCTGCAGCTACGCTATCTGTCGGAAGTGACGGAAACTTGAATCCAGTAGTGGCATCATTCAAATTCTCCGACAAAACAAAAAAAAAATCAAAAAAAAATCAAAAAACAACCATCAACACGGAAAATAATGGCCCCAGCTTATCTGGGACCGAAAATGCGTTCTTCTAGTAAACTTCCTGCCAAGAGGAGTGGCAAATAGTGCTGAGAGAAACTGTTAAACCTTATTAAAGTTTAAGTGCTCCATTCAAAACAGTCGTCGGGGACTACTCTCAAAGAGCATCATCCTGCTTCATGGCAACGCTCAACCTCACTTTGCGACAAGGACAAGGGTGCAACTGTACAAGTTTCGGTGTGAATTACTGCGACACCCACCCGTCTGTCAGCATCTAGCACCCTTAGACTTTAATCTTTCTCCAAAAGTTAAGGGATTTCTTGGTGGGCGACAAGTAGAGAAAGATGATATGTTGAAAGCAACAGTGATTCGCTGGTTAATGGAATGTCGGGAGGGTCTGTGATAGCGATATCTAAAAGTTTGTGACACGACTGGACGAGTCTTTAGACATTAATGGTAACTGTGTAGAAAAACAACATAATGTTCATACTTTCATTTTTGTATAAAAATTATAAATTATGTTCATGTATAACAAATTTGTTATACTGAAACGAAACGTTTTTTACTTATAAACGATCCTTGCATATGTTATCTTCAAAGAATTATTTAATTAAAAATCAGTTTTTGGTATACAATGTTTTAAAATCGGACTAGAAATAATTTCTCCTGGTGCCATACACATTCCTAACCGTATACAGAAGGTCCAGAAAATTTGTGATTATGAATTTTTTATAGCTATGAAAAATCGAAAAATATTTGAGTTAAGCAGTAGATAATAGTTAAGAGGTGACCTATTCATGCATCAATTATGCATCCCATGCGCCCCACGTTTTTCGTTTTAAATCTCACAATTATTTTCACAGCTATTAAAAATTCACAATCACAAGCTTTGAACACTAACTGTAATTGGTTAGTTCGTTTTAAGAACATAGTATATTAAAAACTCAGTATGGTTAAACAATTACTTTCTGCTTTTTAGTCTTGTGTGTGCGATATTTTTCAGTCGATTTCAAACATTTTGATAAGATTGCAACAGACACATGAGGTAAATTTCAGGTTATTATGGCTTACTCCTACGTATGTCTCACGAAAAGATTGTAAGCCTAAAAATTTGAGAGATTCGAGTCCACATGGAGGTTCACTAGCAATCATTCTTTCTGCGAAACGCTTGCAAGTGGAACAGGGGAAGGGGGAAATGGCAGTGGTAGAGAAAGTGCCCTCCGCCAGACGCCAGACGGGAAAGCGAGTTAATACTGCATTGTTATCCACTTCTGAGTAATGTCTAAAGTTTCTAGTCTCTAGCTCACGGAGAAGTTAGTTTAAAATCATTGCAAAATTTGTACCGAATAGACAGACAGACAAGAAATCGACCTAATGAAAAAGTATTAAAACGGCAGCAATGTAAAATGAAACCTATCTTCTATGAGAATGATCTTAAAAGAAAGTAACTAACTAGGCTGAGTTTGGCAGTATATATATTCCACCTAGCGGTACAGCATTATAGAAGTTGGATAAAATTTTGTAGGTATATATGTATCCTTAGTTCTACACTCCTGGAAATGGAAAAAAGAACACATTGACACCGGTGTGTCAGACCCACCATACTTGCTCCGGACACTGCGAGAGGGCTGTACAAGCAATGATCACACGCACGGCACAGCGGACACACCAGGAACCGCGGTATTGGCCGTCGAATGGCGCTAGCTGCGCAGCATTTGTGCACCGCCACCATCAGTGTCAGCCAGTTTGCCGTGGCATACGGAGCTCCATCGCAGTCTTTAACACTGGTAGCATGCCGCGACAGCGTGGACGTGAACCGTATGTGCAGTTGACGGACTTTGAGCGAGGGCGTATAGTGGGCATGCGGGAGGCCGGGTGGACGTACCACCGAATTGCTCAACACGTGGGGCGTGAGGTCTCCACAGTACATCGATGTTGTCGCCAGCGGTCGGCGGAAGGTGCACGTGCCCGTCGACCTGGGACCGGACCGCAGCGACGCACGGATGCACGCCAAGACCGTAGGATCCTACGCAGTGCCGTAGGGGACCGCACCGCCACTTCCCAGCAAATTAGGGACACTGTTGCTCCTGGGGTATCGGCGAGGACCATTCGCAACCGTCTCCATGAAGCTGGGCTACGGTCCCGCACACCGTTAGGCCGTCTTCCGCTCACGCCCCAACATCGTGCTGCCCGCCTCCAGTGGTGTCGCGACAGGCGTGAATGGAGGGACGAATGGAGACGTGTCGTCTTCAGCGATGAGAGTCGCTTCTGCCTTGGTGCCAATGATGGTCGTATGCGTGTTTGGCGCCGTGCAGGTGAGCGCCACAATCAGGACTGCATACGACCGAGGCACACAGGGCCAACACCCGGCATCATGGTGTGGGGAGCGATCTCCTACACTGGCCGTACACCACTGGTGATCGTCGAGGGGACACTGAATAGTGCACGGTACATCCAAACCGTCATCGAACCCATCGTTCTACCATTCCTAGACCGGCAAGGGAACTTGCTGTTCCAACAGGACAATGCACGTCCGCATGTATCCCGTGCCACCCAACGTGCTCTAGAAGGTGTAAGTCAACTACCCTGGCCAGCAAGATCTCCGGATCTGTCCCCCATTGAGCATGTTTGGGACTGGATGAAGCGTCGTCTCACGCGGTCTGCACGTCTAGCACGAACGCTGGTCCAACTGAGGCGCCAGGTGGAAATGGCATGGCAAGCCGTTCCACAGGACTACATCCAGCATATCTACGATCGTCTCCATGGGAGAATAGCAGCCTGCATTGATGCGAAAGGTGGATGTACACTGTACTAGTGCCGACATTGTGCATGCTCTGTTGCCTGTGTCTATGTGCCTGTGGTTCTGTCAGTGTGATCATGTGATGTATCTGACCCCAGGAATGTGTCAATAAAGTTTCCCCTTCCTGGGACAATGAATTCACGGTGTTCTTATTTCAATTTCCAGGAGTGTATTTGGTCATTCAAGATGCAGAAAGGTGAACATTACACTACGATGAAATTCGTTAGTTCTTTCGCAAGAATTGTACATTATGAGCCGGCCGAGGTGGCCGAGCGGTTCTAGGCGCTACAGTCTGGAACCGCACGACCGCTACGGTCGCAGGTTCGAATCCTGCCTTGGGCATGGATGTGTGTGTTGTCCTTAGGTTAGTTAGGTTTAAGTAGTTCTAACTTCTAGGGGACTGATGACCTTAGAAGTTAAGTCGCATAGTGCTCAGAGCCATTTGAACCATTTTTTTGTACATTATGATGCAGCTTGTTAAGTACTTTTGCCAAAATAGACTTTAGAACAATGAACTGATAATGCCATAAATGAACTTGATTTCAAATAAACAGAAAACCCACAACAACCAACTGATATGACGATCAGTAGCACTTCATGTCATCCCAAACAACACAAAATCGCTTGTACAAAGCAACATTCAAAAGACTGGAAAAATTCCATTGAATGCCAAAGATAAACAACAAGAACTTAACAAAGTTAACACAGCGGAACTGACAGCTCACAATAAAACTAATGTGTCTGTCATCATCAGTAACCTTCACGTCAGTATCAGAAATAGTACAATACCAAAAATAGCTCGACATCTTCAAGAAACAGCATTTTAGCACAGTTACCGTACAACACCCCGATGAACATGTCTGCCTATTCATTGGTAAAGTGCCATATCAAATTTCAAACTTGTTTATGCTAAAATATCTGCATTAGATATTCATAAATAATAAAATGCAAGGAAAACTAATTTGTAATTTACACTTTAAAAGTAAACAGCGTATCAAACCTGGTGTTTATAAACTTCTTTGCTTTTTGTCCGCAAAATTTAATATTGGCCACACTAGTAGGAGTTTCAACATTACATACAAAACAAACATGGATGTAAAAATATCATATCAGCGCACACTCCGCTGCAGAGTGAAAATCTCATTCTGGAAACATGGATGCATTTGGGCTAAGAAACTTATTTAAATCAACTTTTGCTACTTATGTGACCCAGCATGGCGATACCGGAAATAGCAATCAAGGAAACTTAGAAATACTACACGCCGCTGCTGAGAAAGAAATATAGACTTATTTGTTGGAAAAAATAAAAATATACAACCACTTCCACAACAAAGCTGAATGCGTCTTGAAACACCAGATAGAGCTAAGAAACCAAGCGTTGCCACAAAATTTCATCCATCTTTCAGTACTGTAGTGATAGAGGGCACAAATCTGCTGGCACAGTTAGCCTATTCAGTTGCTTTAAAAAATATTTCACATAAGACTTTCTTTTTACGTTGCCACTATAAATAAAAGATCCAACGTATACGTTATGTCATGATGTAGGCTAAGAAAAAGAATCTTTGCAATAATATAAATCATAGCTGTAGAAATATGCGATTACTGCAACATACTGTCCTTTAGTACAAGCAATTAAATCACTAGCTGACGTGACGTCGGATGTAAGCACATGTGTCCGCCATCTTGTCTTCAGTCAAGCTCGTGTTCAGCATGCTGCATATCAGTGATGCAGAAGTTTATGTTTTAATGAACAGAGGAAAAACTTTTCTGGTCGTAGTAATAGTAGTAGAGTACTTTTATTCTAGACATGTCATGGTCGCAGTTTCGAATCCTGCCTCGGGCATGGATGTGTGTGATGTCCTTAGGTTAGTTAGGTTTAAGTAGTTCTAAGTTCTAGGGGACTGATGACCACAGCTGTTAAGTCCCATAGTGCTCAGAGCCATTTGAACCATGTCATGGTATTAAAATTTAAGAAAGACGTAATTCGTACATATAGTCATTTACACACTTACGGGTGTTGACAATGATGGGGCTATCGGCCGTAATCTTAAAGTAGAATCCGACCCAGCATTTGCCTGAAGAACTTCAGGAAAACCATGGAAAACATAAATCACAATTGCAGTCTACTTGAAACGGTGCTAACTCATTCGTTTTGTTCTTAG
The DNA here is from genome assembly GCF_023864345.2 of Schistocerca serialis cubense. Taxonomy (NCBI): domain Eukaryota; kingdom Metazoa; phylum Arthropoda; class Insecta; order Orthoptera; family Acrididae; genus Schistocerca; species Schistocerca serialis. Next base: position 791,874,727 of record NC_064639.1, on the reverse strand, counting down.
TGTACAATATTGTTTTGCAAATAAGTTATGTAATAATATTAAAGTCCAGGGATTTACGGTTCACTCATTTCTCACACACAGTCACTGCCCACACTACACGCTCATTGGTTCATACTGTAACACTAAAAACACTATCAGTTGATGTCAGGACCATAGTGACGATGTATGATATCCGTTTTGTGTACTACAGTTCACAATTTTCTAACCTGAGAAACTAAGCTAGCATTCCTCTATAATAAGAGAGACGGACTAGATGTCAGAGTCAGCGCCTGCATTGCCGCCCACGGAGGTGACACCACCTACTAATATGGGTTTTTCAGCATGAGTCGATACATAATACATTAGAACCGCTTGTGCTATTCATCTGTAAAGGTAATCATTTCATGTACTCCAATGCACTGTTGCAACAACAAGTCTTGCGTGAAGTGGAAGCTTCTAAAAGGGTGTACTATTTTTTTTTTCGGCAGTGTATGTAACTGATCGATGCTCCATACTATTTCCTTCCAAGTTCCAAAAGTTTGCCGCTAGGCGGTAACAAGCGACAAACATACGACACAGACATCCCAATGCTCAAAACTTCGAATTTGTTTAGTGGGACGTAATGCGTCCCATGAAATACGAAGGGGTTAATTGATACTCCCGGCATACTATTCGGCAATAAAATGCTAATCTTATTTATTAGCACGCAATTATTACCGGTCTGAAATCGCTACCTAAAGTATTTACAGAAATTAATCTTGTATCTTTCGTTCCGAAAAATATTTTTTAGATGAGTTATGTGAAGTGTGCTATCATTTACAAAGAACTTTATCTTTCCTGAACGGTGTCACGTGATAGAGGTCTTCACAAATGAGAGCAACGCCGTCTAAACTAATTCTAACATAGTGAGAAGTGTGTGGCAAACTGCTTTCCACAGTAAAGGATACTTTTTCTCCGTTTTCATCAGTCTTCTGACTGGTTTGCTTCAACCTGCCACCACTTTCTCTCTTGCACCAACCTCTTCTGTCAGAGTAGCATATACGCCCAACGTCTTCGATTATTCGAGGGATGCATTCAGATCCCTGCTTCACCTAGAGTCCCCTCTAGTACCATGGAAGTTATTTCCTGATGTCTTAACGCATGTCTCATTATCTTATCCCTTCATTTATTTAGTGTTTCCGACGTACTCCTTTCCTCACCTATTCTGTGGAGAACCTATTCAATTCTTACCTTATCAGTGCACTTAATTTTCAGCACCATTGTGTAACATCATATCTCAAACGCTTTTGTTCCCTTCTATGGCAGTTTTCACATAGCCCTTGATCCTCTTCCATACGACGCTGTGCTCCAGACGAAGATTCTCAGAAAATGTGTCCTCAAATTAAGTGCTACGCATCGTCTTCCTTTAGAACTGCCCTCTTTGCCTATGTTATTCTGCTTCTTATATCATCGTCCATCATGCGTCATTTTGCTTCCAAGGGTGGAGAATACTTTGACTCAATCTACAACACGATCTGCGAGTCTGATATTGACTTTATCGCTAATCTCATTTTTGCTGTTCATCATTACTTTCGTTTTACTCTCATTCTACACTTCGCCTTCATTAGATTATTCATTCCAGTCAACAGAAACTGTATTCCTTCCCACTTTTACTGAGGTTTCCAATATCATCAGCAAAGCTTATCACTCATATCTTTTAAACCTGAGTTTTAGCCCCAATGCTGAAGCTTTTCACTTATTTCCGTCAGTACTTCTTCGATATTTAGGCTGAATAGTAGTGGAGACACACTGTACCGCTACCTTAGGTCCTTTTTAAAGCTAGCCCTTCTCTACGTCTTCCATTCTGGTCACTCCCGCTTGGGTCTTGTACATACACGCATAGTATCTTACCCGCCTTTCCAGCTAACTGAAATGCCTTTCGGTTGCTACATCTAGGCAGTTGGTGTTCGAGAGCGCTGTGGCATTGTAGATCTATGTAGAATTTTTAATTCAACAAATTGAACCATGCTCACATCATCATCATCGTCGTCGATCAAGCAATCTATACAGACGTCAAATGAGCACCCCTTCAAAGGTGGCAAACCATTTGGTATGTGGTTCATTGAGCCCTCTATCAGGCACTTTATTGTGAATAGCAGAGTAATCACTTAGATGCAGATGTACCTTTTCATTTAATTCACGGAAGAGAAAAGAAACTGGTACACTTGCCTAATATCGTGTAGAGCCCCTGCGAGTAAGCAGACGTGGCGCAACACGACGTGGCATGCACTCGACTAATGTCTGAAACAGTGCTGGAGGGAAGTGACACAGTGAATCCTGCAGGGCTGTCCATAAACCTTAAGAGTACGACGGGGTGGAGATCGCTTCTGAACAACACGTTGCAAGGCATTCCAGATATCCTCAATAATGTTTATGTCTGGGGAGTTTCGTGGCTAGCGGTCAGAAGAGTGTTCATAGAGAAACTCTTTAGCAATTCTGGACGTGTGGGATGTCGCATTGTCCTTCTGGAACTGCCTAAATCCGTCTGAATGCACAGTGGACATGAATGGATGCAAGTGATCAGACAGATTTCTTACGTACGCGCCACCTGTCAGAGTCGTATCTAGACGTATCAGTGTCCCATATCTCACTAACTGCACACGTCACACACCATTACAGAGCCTCCGCCAGCTTGAACAGTCCCCTGCTGACATGCAGGAGCCATAGATTAATGAGGTTGTCTCCATATCCGTACACGTCCATCCGCTCGATACAATTTGAAACGACACTCGTCCGACCAGGCAACATGTTTCCAGCCATCAACAGTCCAATGTCGGCGTTGGCGGGCCCAGGTGAGGCGTAAAGCTTTGTGTCGTGCAGTCATCAAGTATACACGACTGGGCCTTCGGCTACGAAAGCCCATATCGATGTTGTTTCGTTGAATGGTTTGCACGCTGACACTTGCTGATGGCCCAGCATTGAAATCTGCAGCAATTTGAGAGAGGATTGCACTTCTGTAACGTTGAACGACTCCTTCCGGTCGTCGTTGGCCCCGTTCTTGCAGGATCTTTCTCCGGCCGCAGCGATGTCGGATTCCTGATATTCACGGTAGTTTGGCGCTTCATTGTATGAGAAGCACAGTATACTTCGAGGATAATGAGGGGCAGAATATGACAAGACCGTTTTATAAAAGCGAACTGGCATGCAGTGACTGTACATTCTGACTTTTAACTAACTTTGTACCTTAACTACATTTAACATGGTGCACGTCTTATGTTACTGTTCACTTTCTGAGAGTGAATGGGAGTGGGGCACACATCGGATCTGGGACAGGTAAGCAGTGTGCGTGGTAACGAAACAAGCAGGTGTGAGGAGCCAGTGGGGCAAGTGGTATTCTCACAGACAGGTAGCGTCAAGTGCTATCTCCAAGAAAGTAGCTCTGGGGACTGGAGGTATTGTACGTTTACGACTCGCCCCCGTCCTAGGAGCTGAGAAATGGCGAGGGGAGGAACGTCGTTAGTGATTGGCCAATGCTCTCCTGCGTTCTGAAGAGCGTGTTTAGCTGATGACAATCTTACGCTTTCCCAAAGACACATGGTACGCCGAAATATATTGACCTAGATTGGGACGTAGTTTTTCTTTACTTTCTGAAATCTTCTGATGCGGGGTCAGTTACTGGGTACGAAAACGTGTGATTGGTACAAACGCTTGTGACGTCAGGAAGTCGGTGCATAAGCAATAGTTTTTTTTTAAAAAAAAAATGAGGGGTGGATTGGAAAGTCATTGGAGTTTTAACGTGACGCGTTTTTCTTGGTGGGATATTTGCGGAAGAAGGTATCATACCAAATGGCCAGCCAGCTGAATGTCGTTCTTCAGCGATTGACGGTCACTTATTGTTTGGCGAGAAGGAGAGAGCAGACTGTACGAGACGGCTAAAAAATTTGAGTTCTTCTCGAGATGGAGACGCGTGCGGATCGAGAAGTCCAATCAGAGACAGGGAGGTGTGCATATTTGGCGGATATGTTAGCTGACAATGACAGTCCAGAATTTATATTGGCGGAAGCACGGCCTGCGCCCTGTACTTCAGAGACAAAGGCAAGACGGCAGCGTTCTGCACATCTCATGCTCATTATTTACATTGAACATGAGCAGCAGCACCGGTATCTTAGGACAACCCCTGGTCCGTATTTAGTCACAACACTGCAGTTATTGCCTCAAGTCCAGCACTGCTATAATAGATGAATGTGTTTCTCGATCTTAGTTCAAAATAGTTCAAATGGCTCTAAGCACTATGGAACTTAACATCTGAGGTCATCAGTCCCCTAGACTTAGAGCTACGTAAACCTAACTAACCTAAGGACATCACAAACATCCATGCCGGAGGCAGTATTCGAACCTGCGACCGTAGCAGCAGCGCGGTTGCGGACTGAGGTGCCTAGAACCGCTCGGCCACAGCGGCCCGCTTCAATCTTAGTGCCGGGGTGACAGTCACTGCATTCATTTCATTTGAAACTCGTGAGTCATTTTGTGAACGTCAGTTGCCTCTAAATGACACGTTTTCATTCATCTTCAAGTAACTCTCAAAACCAGCAGGTTCAGTTGGTGTAATTCACGCAGAGTAGATTTCTAGTATCAATGAAAGTTCGTTCATAGTCAGTCGTGTTTTATTTTTGTGTTTTGATTGAATGAATTAATGAGTTCATTTGTTTTATTGACACCTGAACTTAATATCAAATTTAATATTATGCAATTCTCCGCTTTAGGATCCACGGCTTTGGCCATAAATTCTTTGCGTTAGTCATTCCACTGCACGCAGTAATTTCAGCTTGGGTCTTAAACGTGTGTCCAGCTCTTAATTTTCTGGGTCAGGGAAACCATTTAGAACACACGCAGGGTTCCCACCCTCGGTCGCTGTTTTAAAACGGATCACAGTCTGTGTCATATGATTGCAGGTTTCTTTGGCCTAGATCGTGACTACCATGCGTCTATGATACAGTCCGTTTGCGTGTGACATGGCGAACGGGCAGGTTCTGAAAGTCAGTCTCGCTGTAGCCCAGACAGCGAGCACACGTAAGGTACATCTTACGGAGAACATCCGATGTCGAAATTTCGTGTTTAGATATGGGATCCAACATCAGGCTCGACACTGTGGATCTGTTACGCTGAGAAAATCTAAAAAATTTCACGGATTTCGTCATCGTCATCATGGTGTGAAACACTTCAACACTATATAAATCTTCACCTTGTCGTAAAAGATATGAATTGCCGCTAAAAAATTCAAATGTCCTTTACTAAGTGCACCCACATACACAGAAGCGTTTTACTTAACTTGATGACGTGTAAACAGGAATGACCCTCTTCGAAAGATATGCTGTCGTTGGGTTATTTCCCCATAAGTGTTATCCAGCTGCTAAAAGATCTGAACACTGATTAGCAAACACTTTCCACGAATGTGTGTATAACTAAGACAGATAAATTCCTGTGCTGTAAATCAGTAAATCCATAAGATAATACACAATCACGATGTCGGGAACTTTTATTCTCATTACAATCTAAAAATACATACAGGGAGGTCCATCTGAAGTTTCGGATAAAATTTTCTTGAAGACTATATGAGGTGCATTCAAGTTCTAAGGCCTCCGATTTTTTTTCTCCGGACTGGAAAGAGATAGAAACATGCGCATTGTTTTAAAATGAGGCCGCGTTCATTGTCAATACGTCCCAGAGATGGCAGCACCGTACGGCGGACGGAATTTTACCGCCAGTGGCGAGAATGAGAACTGTTTTAAATACTTGAAATGGCGACGTTTTCCTTAATTGAACAGCGTGCAATCATTCGTTTTCTGAATTTGCGTGGTGTGAAACCAATTGAAATTCATCGACAGTTGAAGGAGACATGTGGTGATGGAGTTATGGATGTGTCGAAAATGCGTTTGTGGGTGCGACAGTTTAATGAAGGCAGAACATCGTGTGAAAACAAACCGAAACAACCTCGGGCTCGCACAAGCCGGTCAGACGACATGATCGAGAAAGTGGAGAGAATTGTTTTGGGGGATCGCCGAATGACTGTTGAACAGATCGCCTCCAGAGTTGGCATTTCTGTGGGTTCTGTGCACACAATCCTGCATGGCGACCTGAAAATGCGAAAAGTGTCATCCAGGTGGGTGCCACGAATGCTGACGGACGACCACATGGCTGCCCGTGTGGCATGTTGCCAAGCAATGTTGACGTGCAACGACAGCATGAATGGGACTTTCTTTTCGTCGGTTGTGACAATGGATGAGATGTGGATGCCATTTTTCAATCCAGAAACAAAGCGCAAGTCAGCTCAATGGAAGCACACAGATTCACCACCACCAAAAAAATTTCGGGTAACCGCCAGTGCTGAAAAAATGATGGAGTCCATGTTCTGGGACAGCGAGGGCGTAATCCTAACCCATTGCGTTCCAAAGGGCACTACGGTAACAGGTGCATCCTACGAAAATGTTTTGAAGAACAAATTCCTTCCTGCACTGCAACAAAAACGTCCAGGAAGGGCTGCGCGTGTGCTGTTTCACCAAGACAACGCACCCGCACATCGAGCTAACGTTACGCAACAGTTTCTTCGTGATAAGAACTTTGAAGTGATTCCTCATGCTCCCTACTCACCTGACCTGACTCCCAGTGCCTTTTGGCTTTTTCCAACAATGAAAGACACTCTCCGTGGCCGCACATTCACCAGCCGTGCTGTTATTGCCTCAGCGAATTTCCAGTGGTCAAAACAGACTCCTAAAGAAGCCTTCGCCGCTGCCATGGAATCATGGCGTCAGCGTTGTGAAAAATGTGCACGTCTGCTGGGCGATTACGTCGAGAAGTAACGCCAGTTTCATCGATTTCGGGTGAGTAGTTAATTAGAAAAAAAAAATCGGAGGCCTTAGAACTTCAATGCACCTCGTACATCGGGTAAAAATAGTGGGTAAGACAAGTTTGTAAGCTCAAAGGGGGACATCAAATGATACTACACGTGACCTCCAACCCCTGCCCCCTTGGGTGCGGCGGGGGGGGGGGGGGGGGGGGGGGGGCAACTGTTAAATCTTAAATAGAAACACCCATTTTTATTGCAGATTCGGATTCTCCATAAAAAAGTAATCAAGTTTTGTCTGAAACATTTTTTCAAACCACTGACAGATGGCGCTGAAATCCAGAAAAAAAGTAAAATTGTGGAAGAACTCTGATTTATTTAGAATTATTCGAGAAAGACGCATCAAATCGATAAAAAATGTGCACCAATTCTTTCGTTACGCCAAATTAAGCTATTTTTGTACAAAATGTATCTTACTTTTAGCGTTACCCAGGAACAACGACAAGGACGTAGTAGAATGATGTTCCCATGGGGTGTTTCACTAGTGTGAGTCCCCTTGCCTCTCACATGTTGGGGTGCTTCATTAGTGTGAGCCCCCTTGCCTCTCATAATTTGGGGTGCTTAATTAATGAAATTAGCCACGAAGAAATTGTTCAAAATTATCCCCGTTTGCTTCAATGCATAAAGTCAGTCGTCTGCGAAAGTTGTCCACAATTTTGAGCAGCACATCCCGTGGTATGGCTGCACAAGCTCATCGAATGCGTTGCTCCATATCGTTTCGGGTTGTGGGCAGTCTTTCAAAAATGGCTCGAAACAATATAGGACTTGTTTCAGAAAAAACTTGATAACTTTTTTATGGAGAATCCGAATGTGAAATAAAAAATGGGGGTTTCCATTTAAGATTTAAAAGTTTCCCCCCTGCCCCACCCAAGGGGGCGGGGGCTGGTCGTATCCTTTGATGTCTCCCTTTGAGCTTACGAACTTGTCTTACCCACTATTTTTACCCGATGTATGGCTTTCGAGATAATCTCATCCGGAACTTCAGATGGACCACTCTGTATAATTAAGTATTCGAACATGTTTCCAGTTCGTGGGATGGAAAGCTAGTAAAAATGTCGCTGCTTGATGTGAGACACAGATGTAAAACATTGCCAGACAGCAGAATTACGATGGTGGATGCCGCCAAACCGTATATGCTTCTGTACACTACGACTAACATATGTCACAGTGAGCTACGACAGGTCGAAGACGTAAAGAGAAATCGAGCAGCGAATCCTGATGGCTATACAAAGACGGCAGTGAGTAACAAGAGCTCGCTCGGTTGTCTTCACGCGACTGAGTACCGTGAAGGCAGTCCGTCGACTCTAGTACGCTGCACTAGAGCGGCGCGAGGGAGTAACGATAAATCTGTTCCCAGCAGGCGCAAGCGGGCCCGCCATGAATCACTGAGCGAGTAGAGGCCGCGGAGCTGACACGGTTACGTCACAGCCGCCGACACCGCTCAGTGGAGACTACCGTCACACCTGAAGAAACGACAGCCGCCAGAAACCGACAGTGGACTCATCATCCTTTGTTCTCCCCAGTAAAACGCACTAACTGCAAGATATATTTTATACACTGGTGTCCAAAACTTAATGACGAAAGTAGCATTCGCATGATGAGTCACTGCCAAGTTACACAGCTCGATGAGACTTCGACTATACATACACTACTGGCCATTAAAATTGCTACACCAAGAACACATGCAGATGATAAACGGGTATTCATTGGACAAATATATTATACTAGAACTGATTGTGATTACATTTTCACGCAGTTTGTATGAATAGATCCTGAGAAATCAGTACCCAGAACAACCACCTCTGGCCGTAATAACGGCCTTGATACGCCTGGGCATTGAGTCAAACAGACCTTGGATGGCGTGTACAGATACAGCTGCCCATGCAGCTTCAACACGATACCACAGTTCATCAAGGGTAGTGACTGGCGTATTGTGACGAGCCAGTTGCTCGGCCACCATTGACCAGACATTGTCAATTGGTGAGAGATCTGGAGAATGTGCTGGCTAGGGTTGCAGTCAAACATTTTCTGTATCCAGGAAGGCCCGTACAGGACCTACAACATGCGGTCATGCATTATCCTGCTGACATGTAGGGTTTCGCAGGGATAGAATGAAGGGTAGAGCCACGGGTCGTAACACATCTGAAATGTAACGTCCACTGTTCAAAGTGCCGTCAATGCGAACAAGAGGTGACCGAGACGTGTAACCAATGGCACCCCATACCATCACGCCGTGTGATACGCCAGTATGGCGATGACGAATACACGCGTCCAATTTTAGTTCACCGCGATGTCGCCAAACACGGATGCGACCATCATGATGCTTTAAACAGAACCTGGATTCATCCGAAAAAATGACGTTTTGCCATTCGTGCACCTAGGTTCGTCGTTGAGTACACCATCAAAAGCGCTCCTGACTGTGATGCAGCGTCAAGGGTAACCGCAGCCACGGTCTCCGACCTGATAATCCATGCTGCTGCAAACGTCGTCGAACTGTTCGTGCAGATGGTTGTTGTCTTGCAAACGTCCCCATCTGTTGACTCAGGGATCGAGATGTGGCTGCACGATGCGGATAAGATGCCCGTCATCTCGACTGCTAGCGATACGAAGTCGTTGGTATCCAGCACGGCGTTCCGTATTACCCTGCTGAACCCACCGATTCCATATTCTGCTAACAGTCATTGGATCTCGACCAACGCGAGCAGCAATGTCGCGATACGATAAACCGCAATCGCGATAGCCTACAATCCGACCTTTATCAAAGTCGGAAACGTGATGGTAGGCATTTCTTCTCCTTACACGAGGCATCACAACAACGTTTCGTCCGGAGCTCGTGGTCGTGAAGTAGCGTTCTCACTTCCCGCGCCCGGGTTCCCGGGTTCGATTCCCGGCGGGGTCAGAGATTTTCTCTGCCTCGTGATGACTGGGTGTTGTGTGATGTCCTTAGGTTAGTTAGGTTTAAATAGTTCTAAGTTCTAGGGAACTGATGACCATAGATGTTAAGTCCCACAGTGCTCAGAGCCATTTGAACCATTTTTGAACAACGTTTCACCAGGCAATGCTGGTCAACTGCTGTTTGCGTATGAGAAATCGGTTGAAAACTTTCCTCATGTCAGCACGTTGTAGGTGTCTCCACCGCTGCCAGCCTTGTGTGAATGCTCTGAAAACTTAATCATTTGCTTATCACAGCATCTTCTTCCTGTCGGTTAAATTTCGCGTCTGTAGCACGTCATCTTCGTGGTGTAGCAATTTTAATGGCTAGTAGTGTAGAAAGACTGCCACAGAAAAGCGCAGAAGGTGACTGAAAGAAGAACATTGATATAAACAGAAATGACACTGTAGTGCCCTGGACATCTCGAAAGGTGGGACACGGTTCTTACTTGAGTGTCTGACCACCACTGGGACAATACATGCTCTGTAACAAGCTCCCGCGCTGGCCGCAAAGTTGGTAAGGAGTTGTCGTGGTAGCGTGTGCCATTCCTCCACCAGCGTGGGTGACGACTGCTGGTGGGTTCGTTGATACATGTGCACTTGCTGCGATACGTCTCCCCAACGCATCCCGCACGAGATCTTTGGGACTTAAGTTGGAAAGGGGGGGGGGATGTGGAGGCCGGTCCATTTGTTGAATATCCTCGCGTTCCATCTGCTCTACTCGATGCGGTCGCGCATTGTCTTCCACCCCGCCCCGATAGCTAAATGGTCAGCGTGACGGATTGCCGTCCTACGGGCCCGGGTTCGATTCCCCGCTGGGTCGGGGATTTTCTCGGTTTAGGGACTGGGTATTGTGCTGTCTTCATCATCATTTCCGGCGCGCAGTTCGCCCAGTGTGGCGTCGAATGCAGTAAGACCTGCACCATGACGGCCGGACCTGCCCCGCAAAAGGCCTCCCGGCCAATGACGCCAAACGCTCGTTTCCATTTTCCATGAAAATGAAATCAGGGCCAAAAGCACCCCTGAAAAGAAGCACACGTGGAACGAGTTCAGAGTCACAATAGCCTTGACCCGACAGTGTGCCCTGTTCAACGGTTTGGAGGTCAGTACGCCGATGCAACATTGTGCCTTCCAACACCATATCGCCTTAACCACCAGATAGTCCTGTTCGACAGCGTTCGTAGGTGCATTTCGTGTTCCGACCTCTTACCATGTCAAGAGTACGTCCAGCACCGTCGAACAAGATTGTTTTGGTGGTCGAAGTGTTATGGTTTTGGGAAGCATAATGCTGCATGGGCGTATTGGCCTCCAAATCTTTGAACACGGTACACTCAACGGTTAAAGTTATTGTGATACTGTACGGCTTTCCCACGTGCGTCTTCTCAGGGATGCAGCGGCTCTGTCTTCATATTTATGAATGACAATGCGCGTCCGCATCGAACAGCGCAGGTGGAGGAGCTCCTGATGTGAGAGAAAATTGGGCGAATGGACTGGCCTGCCCGTTCTCCCGACTTAAACCCCGTTGAGCACGTTGGGGATCCAGCAGCTGTGAACACGCTGGTGGTTGAGTGGAACGCCGTACCACAAGAACTCATTATCACCCATTTGGCCAGCATGGGAGCACGTTGCAGAGCATGCTCTCCCCTACGCTGTAATCACCCTCCTTATTAAGAACCATGTCCTACATTTTTGTAAGCTCTTTGTGTGTATCAAAACATGTGGTGCGTGGTAGAAATCTTCTCAGTGACAAATCTAAAGTGTTCAGTGAGGACAATTTACGTGCGCAGCAATAACAAAGCAGTGGGAATGTATTCACATCTGTTGGACGAATGTTATGAAAACAAACACTCCAAGCCGACGTTTCAAGACAATTAATCTGTAAAAAACACACAACATGTCATAAAGAAAGCTTGTAAACCGTCTCAGGATGAATCACAACGATTCGAAACCGGTAACGGTACCCTTTGAGTAAAGGACATCAAAGTACATTTGTGGCTGGTTGCTGCCCTAACATATCAACATTTGTCTTCAAACAACAGCCACGGTCTCCATCATGTCACGATATGACAAAATTCCATGTCCCACATTTTGTAATGCCCAGGGGGCCATCTTGAATCGTGGTGACTGCAGTGGAATAATTGTTTGAATAAAATTGCCATTTGTGTTCGTCTCATTTAAGTTTAGTGGAGCTACGTTACTTGGCTGAGACACATCATGCGAAACTTACTTTCATCCGAAAGTTTTGCACATCACTGTACTTCCGTCGTTCATCTGACTGCCAGTAACGTTTGTCAGGTTGCAACTGAATTCGTCCACAAGGGAAAAGAAAAACGTATCAGCGAGACGAGTAAGAACATAAATACAATGGACAAAAAATTTGTCACCCACAGAACGCATCAAGCTGAGCTGCAGCCCGTAGCTTTGATATGAGCCCTATTTCGGCGAGGAAAGGAACCCATAAGTTTCTTCATGTGTGACATATCCCAATGAAGCGACTCATTGATGATTAGGCCCCGTAGGGCTACCAAAATGAAGGGATGTCTACTGCTAGGTTGCACCCCCTGTTCCAAACAATCCCAGACAATTCATACAAGGTTTAGCGGGCCAATGGAAGTGTGTCAACACAGCTGTTGCCATCTTGGAAGAAAAGAGTGTCCACAAAATGTCAGCAGGAAGCTGTAGAGGAAAGTGCAGCACTTGGTCAGCGAGAATCCTTGCAAATTATAAAAATGCATGTGTGTGTGTGTGTATGTATGTTCCACATCTCTTCCTGAACCACAGGACCGATTTCAAAAATGGTTCAAATGGCTCTAAGCACTATGGGACTTAACATGTGAGGTCATCAGTCCCCTAGACTTAGAACTACTTAAACCTAACTAACCTAAGGACATCACACACATCCATGCCCGAGACAGGATTCGAACCTGCGACCGTAGCAGCAACGCGGTTCCGGACTGAAACGCCTAGAATAGCTCGGCCACAGAGGCCGGCGAACCGATTTCAAACCAAACTTTGTACATATATCATTTACGGTCTGGAAACAATCCCTGTGGTAGTAAGACAAGCCCATCTATCAAAGGGGTGCGGGTGTGGGCGAAGAAGCAGTGTAGTCCATGGCGCGAGAATACCCATACTTCACTCGTCTAATATTTGAGAATTAGAGCACTTAGAGACTCGCAACAAACTCCACACATAATTTCAAACTTCTATGAAACTTTTCCTCCCAGACGACACCCACAAAATGATAAAAAGTAAAAAGTTTATCGCTTACCACATTTCGCTGTTCATGAAGTAAAACTGCCACATGAAGCATGACATTTTTATTTTTTACATCTTTACTACCAATTATACTCGTGATGCTTTTAGCAGACAGTACTCACACATTCAGATAGATTATATAATGGTAAGACAGAGATTTAGGAACCAGGTTTCAAATTGTAAGACATTTCCAGGGGCAGATGTGGACTCTGACCACAATCTATTGGTAATGAACTGTAGATCAAAACTGAAGAAATTGCAAAAAGGTGGGAATTTAAGGAGATGGGACCTGGATAAACTGACTAAACCAGAGGTTGTACAGAGTTTCAGGGAGAGCATAAGGGAACAATTGACAGGAATGGGGGAAAGAAATACAGTAGAATAAGAATGGGTAGCTCTGAGGGATGAAGTAGTCAAGGCAGCAGAGGATCAAGTAGGTAAAAAGACGAGGGCTAGTAGAAATCCTTCATAACAGAAGAAATATTGAATGTAATTGATGAAAGGAGAAAATATAAAAATGCAGTAAACGAAGCAGGCACAAAGGAATACAAACGTCTCAAAAATGAGATCGACAGGAAGTGCAAAATGGCTAGGCAGGGATGGCTATAGGACAAATGTAAGGATGTAGAGGCTTATCTCACTAGGGGTAAGATAGATACTGCCTACAGGAAAATTAAAGAGACCTTTGGAGAAAAGAGAACCACTTGAATGAATATCAAGAGCTCAGATGGAAACCCAGTTCTAAGCGAAGAAGGGAAAGCAGAAAGATGGAAGGAGTATATAGAGGGTTTATACAAGGGCGATGTACTTGAAGACAATATTATGGAAATGGAAGAGGATGTAGATGAAGATGAAATGGGAGATACGATACTGCGTGAAGAGTTTGACAGAGCACTGAAAGACCTGAGTCGAAACAAGGCCCCGGAAGTAGACAACATTCCATTAGAACTACTGATGGCCTTGGGAGAGCCAGTCCTGACAAAACTCTACAATCTGGTGAGCAAGATGTATGAGACAGGCGAAATACCCTCAGACTTCAAGAAGAATATAATAATTCCAATACCAAAGAAAGCAGGTGTTAACAGATGTGAAAATTACCGAACTATCAGTTTAATAAGTCACAGCTGCAAAATACTAACGCGAATTCTTTACAGACGAATGGAAAAACTGGTAGAAGCCGACCTCGGGGAAGATCAGTTTGGATTCCGTAGAAATGTTGGAACACGTGAGGCAATACTGACTTTACGACTTATCTTAGAAGAAAGATTAAGAAAAGGCAAACCTATGATTCTAGCATTTGTAGACTTAGAGAAAGCTTTTGACAATGTTGACTGGAATATTCTCTTACAAATTCTAAAGGTGGCAGGGGTAAAATACAGGGAGCGAAAGGCTATTTACAATTTGTACAGAAACCAAATGGCAGTTATAAGAGTTGAGGGGCATGAAAGGGAAGCAGTGGTTGGGAAGGGAGTGAGACAGGGTTGTAGCCTCTCCCCGATGTTATTCAATCTGTATATTGAGCAAGCAGTAAAGTAAACAAAAGAAAAATTTGGAGTAGGTATTAACATCCAGGGAGAAGAAATAAAAAAATTGAGGTTCGCCGATGACATTGTAATTCTGTCAGAGACAGCAAAGGACTTGGAAGAGCAGTTGAAAGTAATGGACAGTGTCTTGAAAGGGGGATATAAGATTATCATCAACAAAAGCAAAACGAGGTAATGCAATGTAGTCGAATTAAGTCGGGTTATGCTGAGGGAGTTAAATTAGGAAATGAGACAGTTAGAGTAGTAAATGAGTTTTGCTATTTGGGGAGCAAAATAACTGATGATGGTCGAAGTTGAGAGGATATAAAATGTAGACTGGCAATGGCAAGGAAAGCGTTTCTGAAGAAGAGAAATTTGTTAACATCAATTATAGATTTAAGTGTCAGGAAGCCGTTTCTGAAAGTATTTGTATGGAGTGTAGCCATGTATGGAAGTGAAACATGGACGATAAATGGTTTGGACAAGAAGAGAATAGAAGCTTTCGAAATGTGCTGCTACAGAAGAATGCTGAAGATTACATGGGTAGGTCACGTAACTAATGAGGAGGTATTGAATAGGATTGGGGAGAAGAGAAGTTTGTGGCACAACTTGACTAGAAGAAGGGATCGGTTGGTAGGACATGTCCTGAGGCATCAAGGGATCACAAATTTAGCATTGGAGGGCAGCGTGGAGGGTAAAAATCGTAGAGGGAGACCAAGAGATGAATACACTAAGCAGATTCAGAAGGATGTAGGTTG
Organism: Schistocerca serialis cubense; assembly: GCF_023864345.2. Lineage (NCBI taxonomy): Eukaryota > Metazoa > Arthropoda > Insecta > Orthoptera > Acrididae > Schistocerca > Schistocerca serialis. Next base: position 791,859,398 of record NC_064639.1, on the reverse strand, counting down.
CAGTAGGTACCGGGAGATGAAGGAGCTCGCACAGGATAGAGTAGCATGGAGGGCTGCATCAAACCAGTCTCAGGACTGAAGACAACAGCAGCAACAACAACAACAACAACAACAATTCACACATACCACTGAACGTACCAGAAGAATTATACCATTGTACGACATATAATTCAGGAGATGTACACTGAGATGCGTCAGAAACTGCCGCGCCCTGCATGATGTTTTAAGTTATTACTCCTTTACTACCAATTTTATTGCACACTGTAGCACATATACCACTGGACAATTACATCGGGTACAGCACATAAATCAGGCGATGCGACGTCATAAACATTTAGTTGCGTGAAAATGAGACTCAGGACGAAACTCTCGAGACAGAGGTTGAAACATATCTACAAATACACGTTAAATATGTGTGAAATAGATGGAGAAGTAAATGGAAAGAGAAACGGAAGAGGAGGAGATCGACAGAGAAACGCGAGGGGAGGAAATGGACACAGAAAAAAATGGTTCAAATGGCTCTGAGCACTATGGGAATTAACATCTGAGGTCATCAGTCCCCTAGAACTTAGAACTACCTAAACCTAACTGACCTAAGGACATCACACACATCCATGCCAGAGGCAGGATTGGAACCTGCGGCTGTAGCGGTCACGCAGTTGCAGACTGAAGCGCCTAGAGCCGCTCGGCCACACCAGCTGGCATGGACACAGAAAGGAAGGCGGAGGGGTTAGACAGTGAGGGAGGAGATGGACAAAGAGAGTGGGAGCAGAAAATGGATAGAGAGGGGAAGAGGAGATTGACAAAGAGAGTAGGAGGAGGAGATGGTGCTGGAGGGAGAAGGATCAGATGGACAGCAGGGGAGGAGCAGATTGATGGAGAGAGGAGGAGGAGCAGATTGATGGAGAGGGGTAGGAGTGTGGGTGGTGGAGGAAGTGGACAGAGAGAGGGAGGTGGTGGACAGGGACAGAAGTGAAGTAGGAGATGGACTAATAGAAGACTGGAATAAATACATATTTGGGCGATGTCAGGTGCTCATCTAGTGTTGAAACCCGATTCATGTTCTTGGCAACCTAATTAGTAAGCCCGAGTTTTCGTAAGAAGAACTACCTCAAAAATCACCGAACCACCTCAGGTACAAACCACATCCTCCACATACATGGACTGCCAGTACACTCGACGCCTTGCATCATCTGAAAGGGGGCAACGTTGTGACACGTCGAACCGCACGATACGCCTCCAATAAGCTACTGTCCAGTTTCTGTGTTGTTTGGCCCACTGAAGACGTAAAGCTTCATGAACCGCTGTCATCAATGACATTTTACGATGTACCCCACTCTAAATGTCCATTACAAGCAGTTCCCTTCGCATTGTTTTGAAGTAACCTGGTTGAGATGTACTTGTTTTGACGGAGAGGAGCTATTTTTGTCGGATTTGAAACCGTTGCCACTGACAATGCGTGAAGCTGGTCTCCGGTTCCTGTCGATCGTGATCTTATACAACCACCATTCTTACGCCGTGTTACGTGGCCGCGAGTGGTACACCATTCGTTGTAGATACGCTGCGAAGTCCGCGACGATATACCAACAAATCGAGCACACCGTTCCACATCACGTTTCCACATCGATCCGTCTTACTTCATCAACTCTATACAACCGAAAGGCACATGCATACCTAATCAAAATATGTTCTGAAGATATCCACAGGTGGAATACTTGCCATATGCTGATGAGTCAAACCATAACTATCACGTGCTTAACAGAGTGTCAGCCCACATTTGGAGCGCGTTACAGCAGCGATGATGCGGTGCATGGGTTCCACCTGTCCTCGGTAGGATTTTGGATGTATGTGGCATCAGATGTCTAGCACAAGTCACGCAGTTCACGTAAATTACGGGCCGGTCGTTTGTGGGCGACCGATAGCGTCCCAGATGTGTCCCATCAGGTTCAGAGCAGGCGTGTTCGGTGGCCAGTACATCAACGTGAATTCACTATCATGCTCCTCAAACCACTGTAGCACGTTTCTGGCCTTGTGACATGGACATTTACCCTGCCGTAAGATGACATCGCCGTTAGGAAAATTTCCTATGGTAAGGTCTTATGGGACCAAACTGCTGAGACCATCGGTCCCTAGGCTTACGCACTACTTAATCTAACGTAAACTAACTTACGCTACGGACAACACACACACACACACACACACACACACACACACACACACACACACACACACATGCCTGAGGCAGGACTCGAACCTCCGACAGGGGGAGCCGCGCGAACTGTGGCAAGGCGCCCCAGACAACGCGACTACACAGCGCGGCTCACCGTTAGAGAAGACATCAAGAATGAAGAGATGCAGGTTGTTCCCAATAATGTTCACATAGTTCGCAGTTGTCATGGTGTCTTCGATTACTACCTCAAGTCCCACAGAATCCCGGGTGAGTGTCCCCCCACTGCATAATACTGCGGTCTAGGCCGTTGTGAGGTGCATGACCCGAGCAGTCATTCACCTGAATGACGGCATATTCGGACACAATCAACGGCTTCACGTAACAGGAAACGCGATTCACCCGGCCATGCAATGAATTTTTATCGATCCATGGTCCATTCTTGATGACTCCGTGCCTACGGCAATCCAACTGATTACCGTTGCGTTAATTGTGGAATCCCATGTACAACATTGTGCGCTCAACGGTGTGTTCCAAGGCACTTGTACCTGCACCATATTTGTACATTGTCGTCTGGCCAACGACAAACCACCGCCTATTCTGTAAGCCTCGACCTCCGTTCTAATACGAGGCGTGGAAGTATAACACTTATACTCGTGATTCCACACTTCTTCAACCGCTTTCCACAGATGAACACTACAGTAGCAGCCGGAAAGCGGACCAGCTTCGCCACTTCCGAGATGCACGTTCACAGACCTGGGATATAACAATCTGCCCTTTGTCAAAGTCGTTATATCAGCAGATTTCCCCATTTGCTACCCACATCGTCGCTAGATTGATTCCCCACGTACCAGGCACAGTGTTCATAATAAAAACTGGAAATGCGTTTCGCCTGTCCGACTTCCAACATGCTAGCGGCGAACAGAAAAGTGAGAGGGTATCACCGTGTAACATAAGTAGTACAGATTGCTTCAGGATCCTATATCAGCTCACTTACATTTTATAGTTATATACAGGGTGACAATTGTTGAACTATATGAAAAAAACCTAAATTAGTTACAAACTACAGCGTGCACAAACTTTATCCAATATGTAAACGTCACTACAGATATTCGAATTTAGGTTGTGACATGTTCGATGTGTCTGCTGTCATTGGCGATGATGTGGTGCAAACGAATAGCGAAATTCTGCATGACCTTCTCAAGTGTCGGAACATCGGTGCTGTAGATGACCTCGTGAATGGCTGTTTTCAGCTCAGCAGTGGTCTTGAGGTTATTGCTGTACATCTTGTCTTTAAGACAGTCTCACAATAAGGAGTCGCATGCGTTCAGATCCGGAGAATATGGCGGCCAATGAGGCCCGTGCCAGTGGCCTCTGGGCACCCCAGAGCCAGAATGCGGTCCCCAAAGTGCTCCTCCAGGACATCAAACACTCTCCCGTTTCGATGGGGTCGAGCTCCGTCTTGCACGAACCACATCGTGGCGAATTCAGGGTCACTTTGGATAGTGGGGATGAAATCATCTTCCAAAACCTTTAAGTACCGTTCGATAGCTACCGTGCCATCAAGGTTCAAATGGTTTAAATGGATCTAAGCACTATGGGACTTAACGTCTGAGGTCATCAGCCCCTAGACTTAGAGCTACTTAAACCTAACTAACTTAAGAACATCACACACATCCATGCCCAAGGCAGGATTGGAACCTGCGACCGTAGTAGCAGCGAGGTTCCGGACTGAAGCGCCTAGAACCGCTATCAAGGAATATCGCACCGGTCATTCCGTGACTGGACATTGCACACCACACAGTCACCTGCTGAGGCTGAAGAGACGAAATGAGGATCATCAGCCCCCCAAATGCGCCAGTTTTGCTTCTTGACGAACCCATCCAAATGGAAGTAGACTTCTTGGCTAAACCAAACCATCATACGCATACCAATTCCCACCATGTCCCGCGGACAACTATACAGTTTGAACTTCCCAACGCAAACCATTCAGAAGTTATGACTATTTTATTTCATATAGTTCGATAACTTCGCCCTGTATAAAACCGGCAATAGAAGGTGTTGGGTGACCAAGCGGTTCTAGGCGCATCAGTCTGGAACCGCGCGACCGCTACGGTCGCAGGTTCGACTCGTGCCTCGGGCATGGATGTGTGTGATGTCCTTAGGTTAGTTAGGTTTAAGTAGTTCTAATTTTTAGGGGACTGATGAGCTCAGATGTTAAGTCCCATAGTGCTCAGAGCCATTTGAACCATTTGCAGCTGTTGGGTGCGGCCTGAAAGATTCTTACGCAAGGAAGCGAATTCCAGAACACCCCATGTTTGCTGTGGAGTTGCAACAGAAAATCTCCACTCAAGTCTTGGGAAGAAGTCTGGTGTAGGTTCGCAGGCCTTGCTCTGTGTATTCTGATGTTACGGTTTCCGGGCCGTGCCTTAGTCCCGGTGTATAAATTTGAGATATAGCAAGTATTTACTTAGCATGGATGTCAACAAGAATCCCGCCCTTTCGTTCCCACAAAATGTGAAAAAATTAGCTCCATCTTAATAGTATTTCTGCTCGTCGACTCAGGTATAATGCCTGCCCTCCAAATCACTGCGTGTACTAACTAAACCAACAGTATAAAAGCGTTCTATCTCGGTAGCAACCTAGCAAATTGTTTATGCATATTATACTCCACGTCAGGGAAACTTTTTCAGCGTTCCCCCCCCCCCCTTTTTTTTTGGTACTTCGGGGCACTTTCTCGTTCGTATATTGGCTGTCGTTCTACTAACAGAGCTTGGCTAAAGAACAGAGAACGTTGTATTCGCTTTCCAGGCATTCTGCTCCTACGCTTCCTGTCTGTCGTCCCGTGCTGACTGTATAGCCTGTGTGTAAGTGTCGCCTTTGCTAATAGCATGAGGTGTTAGTCCGTACTCTAAGCAACGCGGATTTAACTGGTTGTATAGATGGCGGCCGAGCGGAGACACCTGTGCATGAAGGCAGGACAGCAGTTGGGTACCCGTGTAGAGTCTCTGATGCTAGTAAAACATCGTCAGATTTCAATTATTTACTAAGCATGTTTACAGTCGTCTTTTTCCACACGGCCCTTATAGCCGATGCCTCATTTAGTTCCATGTTGGATTTCCGCTGACGGCTGCCCAGTCAGCTCCTCGTCTGCAGGCCCAGGCGAAGAGTGAGTGAAACCTCGCCGCGCTGCCGGCGCGGCTATGGTCAAGCACGAAAGTCCTCTTACTAGCTGCTGGAGTGTTCTCGATCCCACCCCGAATTCTGTGTTGGCCCTTGATGACCCATCCGCGATGCGGTGTTCTTAGAAGATGTGTGGTCGGTCGATCTCCTTCCTGCCAGCCAGGAAGGTTTCAGTACCTGGAGGCACCTAACAGTGTTGAACAGGAACGTCCACCCCCACGACGCCCTGCTGCTGGTTAACGCGCTGAAGTTCGGTACTGTCAGCACTACGCGATTGGCTGTTGTCGAAAGACAGGCAGCTTCTCCATCAGCAATTGTAGATGGAATCGAATGCTACACTACTGGCCATTAAAATTGCTACGCCAAGAAGAAATGCAGATGATAAACGAGTATTCATTGGACAAATATATTATACTAGAAATGACATGTGATTACATTTTCACGCAGTTTGGGTGCATAGACCTGAGAAATGTATACCCAGAACAACCACCTCTGGCCATAATAACGGCCTTGATACGCCTGGGCATTGAGTCAAACAGACCTTGGATGGCGTGTACAGGTACAACTTCCCATGCAGCTTCAAGACGATACCACAGTTCATCAAGAGAAATGACTGGCGTATTGTGACGAGCCAGTTGCTCGGCCACCATTGACCAGACGTTTTCAATTGATGAGAGATCTGGAGAATGTGCTGGCCAGGTCAGCAGTCGAACATTTTCTGTATACAGAAAGGCCAGTACAGGACCTGCAACATGCGGTCATGTACTATCCTGCTGAAATGTAGGGTTTCGCAGGGATCGAATGAAGGGTAGAGCCACGGGTCGTAACACATCTGAAATGTAACGTCCACTGTTCAAAGTGCCGTCAATGCGAACAAGAGGTGACCGAGACTTGTAACCAATGGCACCCCATACCATCACGCCGTGTGATACGCCAATATGGCGATGACGAACACACGCGTCCAATTTTAGTTCACCGCGATGTCGCCAAACACGGATGCGACCATCATGATGCTTTAAACAGAACCTGGATTCATCCGAAAAAATTACGTTTTGCCATTCGTGCACCTAGGTTCGTCGTTGAGTACACCATCAAAGGCACTCCTGACTGTGATGCAGCGTCAAGGGTAACCGCAGCCACGGTCTCCGAGCTGATAGTCCATGCTGCTGCAAACGTCGTCGAACTGTTCGTGCAGATGCTTGTTGTGTTGCAAACGTCCCCATCTGTTGACTCAGGGATCGAGACGTGGCTGCACGATCCGTTACAGACGTGCGGATAAGATGCCTGTCATCTCGATTGCTAGTGATACAAGGCCGTTGGGATCCAGCATGGCGTTCCGTATTACCCTCCTGAACCCACCGATACCATATTCTGCTAACAGTCATTTGATCTCGACCAACGCGAGCAGCAATGTCGCGATACGATAAACCGCAATCGCGATAGGCTTCAATCCCACCTTTACCAAAGTCGGAAACGTGATGGTACGCATTTCTCCTCCATACACGAGGCATCACAACAACGTTTCACCAGGCAACGCCGGTCAACTGCTGTTTGTGTATGAGATATCGGTTAGAAACTTTCCTCATGTCAGCACGGTGTAGAGTTCGCCACCGGCGCCAACCTTGTGTGAATGCTCTGAAAGGCTAATCATTTGCATATCACAGCATCTTCTTTCCGTCGGTTAAATTTCGTGTCTGTAGCACGTCATCCTCGTGGTGTAGCAATTTTAATGCCCAGTAGTGTATTACTGTCAACCCCACCGATTTCAGTGATTAACGCCTTGAGAGCTGAAGAGTTCGAGTATTTAAAGAGAGCTAACGTGAGGCTATGATGCGATGTTCTTTTCGTAATGACCGCATGTGTCCTCCTTATTCTCCTGTATTCGCTTAACAGGCTCTTAACTGCTGTGTAGGTTCTCTGATACCAGTTCTTACGAAGTAGCTACACTTTCTTTCGACATCTCTTACAAGCTACCGAATATGCGTGTCATGTTTCCGTTGGTTTACTGTCCGGTGCTATTTTCTGCTGAGCTCATCCTCTCTCTCTCTCTCTCTCTCTCTCTCTCTCTCTGCGCTCTTGTAATGTGCCGAGGTGTGGCCCTCTTGCGACATACCACTAATTTTCATGTTGTGTTTCTGGGATGACCGCACTTTGCTTCTAACAAGGTAATTGAGTTTTAATAAAATTTTCTAATTTTCAGTCCCCTACTATTCTGTGCGTCAGCCGTTCTTTGTGGATTTTGCATTGGGAATTCATTCGGTTATTTTCTCTTGTTAAATTAAAAGAGTGAGTTGTGCAGATGAGGAACTCTACTTTTGTCCTTCTTTTGGTCTGCCTAGTGATATCAGTCGAAGTTCCACATAATTAATTTCGGTATTTCATGGTAGTTTTCTGTGTCTTTGTTTTTCAAGAATCATATTGCAACAAGATTCCATGTTGGTTCTGAATATGAATAAGTGTTCGAAAATTATGATACCATCTTCCATTTAAGAGCCCTTCTACCTACAGATTCTCCAATAAGTGACCCTAACTTAACAAATACAGGGTTATTCTAAATGATGGACCCGATTAATAAACGTCGTGATCTGGACGGTGTTTGCTTATTTATTGTAATTATCTTTGTAGTTCTCAAATGTGTGTTAGTCCCTAAAGTGACGAGTGAAGGTCATTTTAGATATTCTATGACCTGAATTGGTCGAGGGAAAGGGGGAGGGGAACGTTTTTGGCCAGATGAGCGAATAAGTTGACGAGGAGAGAGATTTATTTTCTGACAAAATTTGATGGATTTCCGTTTGATGATATGGGAGATGGACGGTTGCCATAAGCGTCGCCTATTGTCAGTGTTGCGAGCGTATCGAGGAGCGTTCGTTATAACTTTGAAAACTTTATTATACAATACCTACAAGCACTGTAAATGTCCGTCAGCTGTCAACGACCACTGTTCGGAAACATTTAAAAAGCACGTACAAGAGCAAGCATTTGGGGAGTTTACGTTTGGTAGTGATCAAAATTGTCAGGCTGTTGTTCGCGTTTATTTCCAGCTTACAGACATTACAGAATTGGGTGATTTTGTCCAGACGTCTGCAAAGCCGCCTAACGACATAAGATAGGTTGCGGTAGTGTTTGAATAGCGCGGCGCCACCGGCGTACAGGGAAATTTCCCATTCCGCCTGCTTCCGTACATCGTTCGGGGACGCAGTGTACAGCATGCATCCCAGAAGCGAGCATTGCGCTAGGTCAGCCGTAACTGAATCCATGCAACTACAACAAAGTCCGCTCCTGACGAAGAATTCCCTCTGCTTCAGTAACGAGTCAATTATTTTTTTTTTAGCACGTGGCCCGGACATTCTATAGCATCTAACATACACACTATGTGATCAAAAGTATCCGGACACCCCCAAAAACATACGTTTTTCCTATTAGGTGCAGTGTGCTGCCTCCTACTGCCAGGTACTCCATATAAGCGACCTCATCATTCATTAGACATCGCGAGGCAGCAGAATGGGGCGCTCCGTGGAACTCACGGATTTCGAACGTGATCAGGTGATTGGGTGTCACTTGTGTCATACGTCCGTACGCGAGATTTCCACACTCCTAAACATCCCTAGGTCCACTGTTTCCGATGTGATAGACCATCACACAGGACCCACTGCAAGTAGAATGACAGTTAGGCGGCAGATAAGAAAACACGGATTTCAAGGTCGAGCGGCTGCCCATAAGCCACACATCACGCCGGTAAATGTCAAACGACGCCTCGCTTGGTGTAAGGAACGTAAACATTGGACGATTGAACAGCAGAAAAACGTTGTGTGGAGTGACGAATCACGGTACACAATGTGGTGATCCGATGGCAGGGTGTGGATATGGCGAATGCACGGTGAACGTCATCTGTCAGCGTGTTTAGTACCAACAGTAAAATTCGGAGGCGGTGGTGTTACGGTGTGATCGTATTTTTCATGGAGGGGGCTTGCACCCCTTGTTGTTTTACTTGGAACTATCACAGCACAGGCCTACGTTGATGTTTTAAGCACCTTGCTTCCCACTGTCGAGGAGCAATTCGGGGATGGCGATTATGTCTTTCAACATGATCGAGCACCCTTTCATAATGCATGGCTTTTGGCGGAGTGGTTCACGACAATAATATCCCTATAATGGACTAGCCTGCACGGAACCTGACTTGAATCCTATAGAACACCTTTGAGATGTTTTGGAACGCCGACTTCGTGCCAGGCCTCACCGACCGACATCGATACCTCTCCTCAGCGCAGCACTCCGTGAAGAATGGGCTGCCATTTCGCAAGAAATCTTCCTGCACCTGATTGAATGTATGAGAGAGTGAAAGCTCTCATAAGGGTTAGGGTGGGTCAGCATTACAGATGGAGGGCACCACGAACTTGTAACTCATTTTCAGCCAGGTGTCCGGATACTTTTGTTCACATAATGTACAGGGGTTGGACAAAAAATTGAAACAGCGCGAGAAATGCATTCGTGAAGAAAAATAAAGATGGTAGCCAAGCGTATAGGTTACGCTGTTGTATTTGACCTTAGACGGCACCTGTGCAATATTAACAGAACATTACAAACGTCAGCCGTGGTCAGCACAGTGTTCCGTGTATTTGTAAACGCTTTATGTCGGAGCTCAGTACATTCTAACGTCTACAAATTGTTGGTGCTCTTATGGAGGGTGTGTCCATAACCAAGAGAACCGAAGTGTTTGGTGTTTCAATTGGGTCTGAGCACTATGGGACTTAACTTCTGAGGTCATCAGTCCCCTAGAACTTAGAACTACTTAAACCTAACTAACCTAAGGACATCACACACATCCATGCCCGAGGCAGGATTCGAACCTGCGACAGTAGCGTTCGCGCGGTTCCAGACTGTAGCGCCTAGAACCGCTCGGCCACCCCGGCCGGCTTTGGTGTTTCGAGAGGCATCGTGTCGAAGATTTATTACGCATACAGGAAGAGAGGAAAAACATCAAGGGCTAAGTCACAAGGCGGACGAAAGTGTGTGTTGAGTGATAATCCAAGACGGCCGTTGAAGAGGATTGTGACGAAACAAAAGAGGACGCCAGCTGCAAAAGTCACTGCAGAACTGAATGTCGCACTCCGGGACTCTGTCAGCACCAGAAAAACACGAAGAGAGCCCTAAAAGCAGGAATTTTCAGCGCGGGCTGGAATTCTAAAACAATTCATCAATGATGCAAAAGCCTGTAACTGGAAAACGTGATGCCGAAGCCATAAAACTAAAGTATGGAGAAGTGGAAGAATGTCATTTGGTGGAATGAGCCTTTCTTCGCACTTTCCAACTACTGACCGAGTTTACGTCTCAGGAGTGAAACATGGCAGGGCTTCAGTGACGATTTGTTCAGCCACATTGTGATATTACATTGACCCCCATGGTTACTCTGCAAGGTAGTATTACTACCAAGGATTATGTGACTTTTTGGTTGATCAGGTTGATCAGGTCCATCCCATGGTACAATATTTATTCCCTAATGGGGATGCTGTGTTCCAAAACGAAATGAACCCTCTATCCACACAGCTGGCATCGTCCAGGAGCGGTTTTTCGAGCACGAGAGTGAGAATGTGATATCAATATTATTGAACCTTTGTGTCCCACTTGGAAAGAAGGGTGTGTGATCGCCACCCACCTTCATCATCGTCACCTGATTTGCCACTATTTTCCAGAAAGAATGGTCTAATATTCCCTTGAAAGCCTTACAGGGCCTGTGTTTATCGATTCCGAGGCGACAAGAAGCTCTATTGAATGTCCTACGCCGTATTAGATATTGTAATTTTTTGTGTTTTTGGTGTCTTTTTCCAACCCCTGTATAGACGGTCATCATATCAGAGGCGGCCAATAGCCTAATAATTCCACTTTCGTTTCTGCGCCGATTACTCACTTTCCTTACAGTGTCACGTGCCCGCAGAGCCCCCAGGCGGAATTCAATGTCGCGGTGAACAGCGGTTATAATGAAACTTCCTGGCAGATTAAAACTGTGTGCCAGACGGGGAATCCAACTCGGAACCTTTGCCTTTCACGGGCAAGTGCTCTACCAACAAACTTCATTCTGAAAACATTCGCTAGGCAGTGGCTAAGCCATGCCTCCGTAATATTCTTTCTTCCAGGAGTGCTAGTTCTGCAAGGTTCTCAGGAGAGCTTGTGTGAAGTTTGGAAGGCATGAGACGAGATACTGGCGGAAGTAAGGCTGTGAGAACAGCTCAGTTGGCAGTCGGCCGTTGGCTGTGGTGAGGCGCGCACGCGTTGTTTGGGTCTCGCCTGTTATGCTGCTTGCGAGCGAGCGCCCGTTTACTTACTTCATCGTAGCGGCTTGTCTCAGAGTCCGACTTCACAGACCATCATGGTGTTTTCTTACCGCCAAGCCACAATTAAATTAACTTTTCCATTAGATCACGAACGACCGGAAGCGTATGAAGTTGAACCCTTTATACGTGATGAAATGAGTTTCCCGCCACAAGACGTTCACGGAATACATTTTTAGATCCTCAGTACTACTGTGTACATAAAGTTGATGAATGACGAGCCGTGCGCCGACGTTGTGCGGCGCCACGGTAACGAGCTCAAGTTTCGATACTCTGACGGGCATAAAGGGACTGCAGTGGTTGATCACGCTGGTTTTTTTTCCGAACGTTCGGGTTTTCGAACTTCCGTTTGAAGTACCGTCGGACGCCGTGGTGGCCGCTTTTAAACCTTACGGCAACGTCGTCAGTCACGTGGCTGAAACGTGGAAGACGTTCGAAACGTACCGTGTCTTGAATGGTGTCCGTCAGATAAAAATTGAACTGTGGAAACACGTGCCTTCCTACTGCAGGGCTGTCGCCATGTACGATGGCCACCTGCGCGTCTGTTCAGGTTGTGGCTAGGAAGGCCATGTCCGTTCAGAATGTCTCCGACGTAGACTGGTTCAGACGCCGATCGGAGACGTCGCTCCTCCTGCGGCGTCCACTGTGTTACCTGTCTTACGCGTCTGCGGCGGTGCCGCCTACTATGCCCCCTCTGAATCAGTCGGTACCGGCGTCGGCTGCTCTCTATGACGCAATGGACGTTTCGCCTGTCTCTCCTACACCCCTACCGGAGGCAATACAAGTGAACGACGACTGTCAGCAGGCACAAGCTGTCTGTCCCGAACTCATGGTTGTTGAACATGGAGCTGCACCTACCTCCGCCTTTCAGTCATCTGGCCACATGTCGGACGATAGCCGGCCGCCATCCGACACGGAACAGCATGTCAGGAAGTAAGAGTCGCCGAGGAAACGGAAGAGACAACGCCCTACCCCTTCTGGTGACTGCGTCCATCGGAAGTCTGTACAGGATGACGACCCTGCTACTGATGGTGCGATGTCCTCTGACGCCCTGACACCTGGCGATGCGACGTCCTTCCCTGCTTCCACCTCTAGTCAGCGCCCACCTCCGGACACAAACCTCCCCCCCCCCTCCCCCGCCTGCGTCTGATGCGGTTGCCTCCCTTTCTGTGTCGGACGCTACCTGTGAGCGCACCTCTGATAATGTTCTACTGAACCTGCATGGTGACAGGTCTGTCTCCTGGGCGGACAACGTCGATGTTGAGGATGGACATTCTGGAGGTGTACAGAACGATGGACTCCCCGTCACAGTGATGTACCCTTCAGTGGAGGCCTAACAGGGAGTTCTCTGTGATTACCCCGTATCTGAATCGCCTGTCCTCCTGACGATGGCAGCTTTCCAAACTTATCGCATAGCCACGGTCAACGCCAACATCATTCGCGTACGCCACAAACTGACTTTACTCCATGACATGCTGTATGCCGAGGATGTTGCAACTTTCTGTGCTCCCCTTGGTTTTCCAGCACATGTGTCTCACGCTTTCCCTACTGGTAGTGGGGTGGCGCTCCTCTTAAGTGACGGTATCCTAGCTGATGCAATTGCCTATCTCCCTGATGCCACAGGTATAGCTCTCACGTTTAGTGGCGCCAGGATCGTCAATGTCAATGCACCATTTGGTTCAGTTCGCCGCCGTGAACTTTCCATTTTCTTCTCAGAGACAGTCAGCCTCTCTTCCCGGGTCAGCAGGATGCAGTGATCATGGAGGCTATTTCAACTGCACCCGGGCACCCAAAGACCAACTACCACGTGACTCTCTGTGCGTGGCGCTAGGGACAACTCTGCAGCACCGCAACCTAGTGGATTCTTGGGAGCATGTTCATGGCGGTCGTCCGGGGTTTACACATTTCACTAGCCATTCTTTAAGCCTACTCGATCAGTTTACATCTCCCGCGATATTGTCAGTGGGGTGCAGGCTGCTGAAGTCTGGCCCATTGCGTTCTCTGACCTTGCGCATATATCTGGGCCATCAGTCTCTGCCGCCAAAGGGTGTGGCGCAGCTGTGGACTATGGAGTCTGAACATGAACCACCTTACTTCTCCCGACTGCCGGCAGCTCATCAGGACCACGTGGGCAGCTTGTCTTCGACGCCGTGTTGCCTATCAGTCTGCCCTGTCATGGTAGGTGCTATATGCAAGGCCTGCTCTCCGCAAGGCCTTGATTGGTTACGAAAGGGAGATTTCGGCGTGGCGGCGACGGACTCAGGAATTCTATTTCATCATTCCCTGGGAATGTACTATGATGCCGTATTCGCCAGAGCGCCAGGAGATGGCGAATCGTGCCAAAGCACAGCTTACGTCCCTTTGTCGCCGCCACCTTGAAGAAGCTATGGTCACGGCGCGCATACGCGATGGGTCAGTGCAAGAGCGACAATCTAGGTGTGATGTCATAGCGGAACGACGACGCCGTCGGAGGAATTTGATTAATGTTCTTATGACTGATGATGGGCAGCGTTCTGATACCCAATGGGGTATCGGGTCTGCCCTCCATCCACATTATGTTACGCTGTACTCTGAGAAACGCCGCCGCCCTGCCAACATTAGGGCCATCTCCAGACCGGTTCCCGTGGATACTAGGATGGGTCTGATTGCTAACGTCACGGAGGACGAACAGGTCGCCTGGTCCTGAAAGCCTCCCACTGGAGTTTTATCGGACATTTCGTCTCCTTCTGGGACCAGTGTGGGCGGAAATTTGTCAGGACCTTATGTCACCTTTCGTGCCGATTCCAGACGGTTTCCTCGATAGTTTCCTGATTCCTATCCAGAAGCTTCAGGGTACCTTATGGATATGCGATTACCGCACTTTGACGTTACTCAACAACGATACAAAGATCTTTACCCAGCTGTTGGCTGCGTGGCTTAAATGGACATCTCGGTAGGTGGCTTTCCCCGATCAAATTTCTTTGGGAGGTACCAATAACATCCGTAATGCCCTCTGCCGCTATAGGGACATAATCACTCTTGCTCACGCTCGTCGTGTGCCTGGACTTTTGGCAGCTCTTGACTTCAGCCAGGCGTTCGATCGCGTCGTCCTGGATGGGGTTCTCCGTAATATGAGCTACCCTGATACTACCGTCGACGTCGTAATGCGTCTCCTTCGTTGAGTTACGTCTCGTGTACTCTACAATGGCCGTCTTACTCCTCCCATCTCGATCCGTCGATCAGTGCAACAAGGCTGCCCGCTCTCTGCGCTGTTGTATGCATTCGCCATGGAACCGTTGCTATGCGGCCTCCGCCAACGTCTCTGGTATGTCTCTCGCTGACCATGTATTCAGCTGGACAGCATATGCAGACGATCTCGTCATCGTTCTTCGTAGCGGTGCTGAGGTCATGGAGTTACTGGCATGGGTTACCACCTACGGCGAAGCTTCTGGTAGCTGCTTTAATGTCCGGAAATCGAGCGCCATGACTAAAGGCGCGGGACTTCCTGCGGACAGTGCTTCTCCTTTGCGTGTAACTGATACTCTCCGATGCTTAGGACTCGACTTCGCAAGTGATCTGCGGCGGACAGTTGCCCTCAACTGCCGACGTCTACTTTCCCAACTACGAGCATTAGATCTTCTGCAATGGACACAATACGTAAATGTATATTTGCCATCACGTATCCCACACGTGGCACAGACACTTCCTATCCCTCCAATCATGGCCCGCCGCATGCTAGCGGTATTGGGTTCGTTTGTTTGCCAAGGCTTGCTGTTCAAGATAAGGCACCCTCACCCTCCTGCAGTGAGGGTGCGGTTTAAGTCTATATCATGTGACAAACTGCCTATTGGCTTCTGTCTCGGGTTCTTCGGCCGACGTTCATCTAATGATTTTTCTGACGTTTCGCCAGAACGAGTGGCTGGCATTGTCAAAGCTTCACCCTCCATTGCCGGTGGGATGTTCACCACCGGCAATGGAGGGTGAAGCTTTGACAATGCCAGCCACTCGTGCTGGCGAAACGTCAGAAAAATCATTAGATGAACGTCGGCCGAAGAACCCGAGACAGAAGCCAATAGGCAGTTTGTCAACAAGTGGCCACGAAAGCCTTAACAATTTCTATATCATGTGCCTGACAGACTGGTAGCCCTTTTCACTGGCTCTCAAGCGACGTTGTGGCACTGTAGTTCTAAGTGCATTACCAGCCTGTTGCTGAAGGGCCTTGTATCACACTCTCTCTCAGAACCTATCCAACTTTCGGAAGTCCTGCCGCCATTCTTTTATTTCCGCCACTTTTTTCTGGAGCTGGGCTACGTCCGTATTGTGATACTGCAGGTGCAATTCGTATCCACGAAGGTAATCTATGGTTTCCTTCAGCACCACAGGTCTCCGAATGTGGTCGAGGGGAACCTTTCGCACATCGACTGGCTTGCCGTTTGGCAATCGGTGTGCGCTCCTTATCCTGACACTGACGTCCACTCTGCATGATACCTTACTGTCATTGGGAAACAAGTATGACGGTCACGCCTTCACAGGAGTCACCTCGCAGGCACCCCGCTGTGTGTCGACTGTGATGTTAAGGACATAGACGAGCACCGCTTGGTGTGCAGATTGGCGGGAGGTGCGTGGTTCTTGGTACGACAGGTGTTGTCCCCAATTACACGTGCGACTCATAAGATACCTACTCACCTGCTCCTCTTTCCGGATGCCGGATACTTCCCGCAAACGAAGACGAACTCTGTGAGGTGGATTTGTGGACACGCAGCACACTACTTGTTTGCAGATTGCGAGAAATGTGTCCTTGACTTTTGGCAGTTCCTTAATGGACGCCATTGTGCAGTTGTCCGCAATCCAAAACACAGACAATTTTTGTCCAATTTCCTCTGCAGTGTCTTCCTTAATCCATCCCCGACCTGGGTTCTTCCCATCATGAAGAGTTCATCCCTACGCTTTCCTTGGTTGCTGGAGGGTGGGAACGGGACATAATGGCCAGGCCTCGGATTGCGACCCCTGCCCATATTGACGTCACTCCTTTCTTTGGGCGTCGCGGAGGTTCCTTTTTTTTTTTTTTTAAAAAAAAAAAAAAAAGGAATGGTAGAGCACTTGCCCGCGAAAGACAAAGATCCCGTGTTCGTCTCCCGGTCCAGCACACAGTTTTAATCTGCCAGGAAGTTTCACATCAGTTTAACGTCTCCACAGCAGCGCATACTCTAGTAACTGTACGACGCCCATTCACAGCCAAATACTGGTGACAAAAACTTGTATCGCTGTTGAGGTTAGATGCAGCTCCCTTCCTGATCTAGTGCCACAGCACGCGCTTGTTTCAGAAAATTCGGGAACATATGCACATAATATCGCCAAAAGAGACCATGTTTCATTCTGGACCATGCTTGAAAAAAATACCCAAATTATTTAGAGGCTGAAAGAGGGAGAAAAAGCGGAAGAGAAAAGGGTTTATCATACACATTTGTCCATCCTATGGTACAACGTTTGTTTCCTAATGAGGATGCTCTCTAATCACACAGCTGAGGGTGGACAAGAAATGGCATCTTGATGAGTCGTGCTAGGTGAAAACTGAGTAGTGCGTAGTTCTTGCAAAATGAAGCATGACAAGTAGGATTATCATCTATCTAGTACAACGCCTTCCCATTTCTAGGGGCACGTTGGCAGACAGTGTCAGTAAATTCTCTAATCCATTGTTTACTGCAGCGAGCTTTGCGGGTTTTGATAGCAATAACATATTTGATCTATTTGTGACAATATATAGGTGTGTGAGGCCATGTTACGAGGTATAGGAGACGAGGCTAAAAAGAACGAAACGATTGTCTTGTATCATTTCCAAAGGTCACTTCATTCGAGAGCGAAATCGGTCACATCATTTAGTACACTCTCAGAACTGTATATTAATCGACCGGAGAAGGTCGTTTCTCGGTTCCGAACCCTCACTGTTTACAGACTCCCGCACGAGATTGAATACTGACACATTACAGTGGTGTGTTGGGGCTTATGGGCGCTCAACATCGAGGTCATCAGCGCCCTGACACACATTAAAAGGAACGAATGTGGACAGACCTAAGAAAACTAAAGCACACACTCAAACAAAGCAGGAAATGAAGGAAAATGCTACCTAAGAAAGTAAAACCTAAGGAAAGGGGAAACATAGCAACAAGAATGTCACAGGAAATTGTTATTGGCTGGCCACTTACATAAAATATGGGCGAGCTCGTCACACAGTGAACACTGAGTCTGGCGAACCGCCACTTACCATCCGGCGGCAGCTCCTGTTGGTGCGCCAGGCTTGTAAGTTTCTTGCAGCTCCCAGATCGCCTGCTCACCATCTTGTTGCCCATCCACCTCTGGACCGCCTTTTTTCCCGCCGTCCCCGGGCTACGTTGCCGTTTGGGATCCGTGTGCAACGTGTACTAGAGTCCCTTGGTGTGGAGTCTGTACAACCCCAAATCCAAGGTTTTAACCGCCTGCCACCCTGGTTACTGAAGAAGCCCGGAGTGATTTTAGATTTATTGCAGTACAAGAGAGATTGCACTCCTGCCACCGTTTTTAATGCAGCATTTTCTGCCATTTCATATGAGCACCACGACTATGTAGCTGTTTTTACGGATGGGTCGAAACAAGGGGATTCTGTTGGTTGCTCAGTTGTTTTTCCATGTCGTGTCCTCAAGGTCCGACTGCCTCAGACTTTTACTGTCTTTGATGCAGAATTGTTTGCGATCTTGCGGGCACTGGAGCACATGAGACATTCTTCCTCTCCTAAATTTCTTGTCTGTTCCGATTCACTCAGTGCCCTTCACTCATTGCAACGTTTGTATGCGGCAGACAAAATTGTTCAGACCATCTAGGATGCCCTCCTCCGACTACAGCGACTGGGGAAAGTTGTAGCTTTCTGCTGGGTTCCGGGGCATGTTGGCATTGCTGGGAATGAAAGGGCAGATCTCGCAGCCAAGGAGGCGTGTCTTGCCCCACAAGTATCTCAGTGTGCTATCCCCTTGCACGCACTCACCTCACTGTTGAGCTCACGGGTCATGCGTCGGTGGGAGGATGAGTGGCTGGAAGCGACTGACAATAAGCTCCGTATAGTCAAGCCCACAACGCGTGTGTGGTGTACTTCCTTTCAGCCCCATCGACGGGACGAGGTTCTCCCAGACACAAAGCTTAACGTGCGAGAACAGCGAAATCAGTACACATTTTTCGTGAGTAGATAGATCTATTAGCTTATGGAACAGATATGAAAGCTACTGCCATTACATGCAGTAACAATGCTCCGAACGAAAACAGTACTGAACACTGCGTCAACGCATGTATCTGGACACACAGTAACAGGTCATTAACTTTTCATTGCTACCGGCAACGCAGCGTTAATTGCTGTTTCCCTCACTTCTTGGGTTGAGATGTGACAGACAACAATGAGTCTCCAAACTAATGCTTTGGGACATGATGTTAAAAGACCCGAGTGGTCTGGATCAGGCGTAGCTAGGTTGACAGTGTTACCAGGATGGCGGGAAAACTGTATTCAATTTGGTGATGCTCATTGCCTCTTTTCGTCAGACACCCAAAGTACGCCATCACAGCATGTACAGACTGCGTTTCATAAACAGTAAACGGAAAGATGTAGTTATATAGCTAAATGGCCCGTCGACGATAAAGCGAGACAGAGACGGAGCTTTGACTCAGATTAATCGATAACAGGAAAGAAATCAAGTTCTATTCTTGCGAAAGAACTAATTAGACATGTGCCTCAAGTAATTTTGGCAGCCAAAGGAATCTAAACATACATAGCCGGACAGGTGTTTGTACTCCCCCCCCCCCCCCCCCCCCGAGACAAATCCAATAAATATGTGGAGCAGTTAGCACGGCATACAAAAGAAAAGCATTGCTGCCTACAGGCTACACATGACTGAACGTAACCGATCAATGTAATGACCACGAATCTCGAGAAACGCATTACAACGCAATGTGGAGTTTTAATTCTGATCTCAAAGCCTCTTCACGCATGCATCGGACAACTGTAGACAGCGAATACGTTAGCAAATATATTATCTTCGGTTTCGACTGGGGTTTGTTATCAGAAAAGACTTGACATGCTACCACAAAAGAAGAATTTGCAGGACATATAACTTGCGATCGCGCCTGCTGCTTTATTGGTCCGTCCGTTAGTATCGACGATTAGGAAAACTGTGCAAGTGACAGCAAACTACTTCGTTTGGTGAAGATTTTGCTTCCGCAGGAATCCACACCCTCTAAGTGTTTAATATAAGATTGTTCGTTGTAGGCTGTATTGTGCTTTATTAAAAAGATGGTATTAGCTAATTTCGGCCGTGAGCCATTGTCAAGCATATTTTCTATGTCATGTGTCATGTGATGAGCACAATATTTAATATATTACATAGCAAATGTGCTTGATAATGGCTCACGACAGAAGTTAGCTAATAGCACGATTTTAATAAAGCACAATACAGCCTACAACGGACAATGTTTTCTTTTATTAAATTACTTCGTTTCAGTGTGTAGCTGCTCCGTTACAGACTAACATGGTCTCACAGACAACCATAGTATATTCGCTTACACTAAAACATGACGGTACGCCGGCCGTTCAAAAAGTTCCGACACTGATTGTTTCCTCGCGTTTGAGCGACGTCAGCGCAGTAACTACAGTGGATGCTTGATCTAACAATTGCAAGAAAACAGATGCGTATTAGTCTAGTAGTCGAGTGTGAGTAGTCAGTGTGGAACAGTGAACATGTTACCGTTGTGCGTCAACGATGTTGTGTCGCAAAACGCAATGGAGCAACATCTCTAAAGAAAGTGTTCAAGGCGCTCTCCAGAATGTTTTGAGGAAGAGAAAAGTGTGTGCGAAGTTTGTTCCGCACACCTTGACTCCGGAACAAAAGAAAAGGCACGTGGACGCCTGGCACGACTCGACTGAAATGAAAAACGCGGACAGTTCTTGCCTGAAAACATCATAACGGGTGACGAGACTTAAGCGTTATCAATCTGAACCCACTACAGAACGATATAGTGCAGAAGATCACATGAAGGGCCAACGCAGTGATGACATAGCCGACATCCAAGCCATTGTGACATGCGAGTTGAGTAAGATCCCAAACAAGGACTTTTCTGACAGCTTCACATGGTTATACGAACATTCTGTGCTATGAACTCAAGTGGTGAAAGACTATGTAGGAGACTTGAAGCTTTAAAATCATCATCTTAACGTTTCTGCATTGTTTACTAATCCAGTCTCAAAACATTTTTAACTGACTAGATAAATTCTAGTAGTAAATTAACTTTTGGCTGGTAACTATTCGGGTCGTATTGATATACGAGTTAATTAAATACTGTAATTTACAGCTGAATACCTATGGTGATACATTGTCAATACTTACGGATTTGCAGTTTATTTACAGCTTATTCGCATATTGTTTCTGAATATTGTTTTAATTTGAACTGAAATCTGCGTCGCTATGTTCAGTAGAAAAATGTAAGGGAGAAAGAGGGAGCATATTTCCGTGCGGTAAAGCTTACGTGTACCAAGATGCACTGTGACAATTTGACAAACTATTATCTCTTGGTTTGTAAGCTAGACCGTGGTGACTACTGTAGAGGGTTTAAACCGATCACTTCACTCGGGAACAAATCCGGTACGTCTAAAAGAAAGAGTCCAGCAGTTACGAAGAAATAGTTTATCTCGTAGTAAACGATGCTTAAGTTTATGACAGCCTTGTACGAGTTACAAGGCAGCTAAGCTACAGTAATTCCACATCTCTTTTGCCAGTTAGAAAAAGGAAGGTATTAGTTACCAGAATTAAACAGACACATTAGATTAGAATTGCAGTCATCACAATTAATTTCATTACACCTTCTATCGCATGTACTGCCTTCATGTAACCGATTGTAAATATACTGTGCAAGAATGGTGACTACCGCAATATCTCAGTCACATGTTGAAGGCAGATGTCATCGTTGCCTGAAGATTGATTTGGCGTTCAGTTTGAGATTGTTTTACTTATTCCAGAGTCTTCATTCGGTGACTTAGCAGTTGTATCTAAACCGACATGGATATTTTCGACTAGCATGTACTATTTTGAGAATACAAGAGAGCTTTTTCCGACCATTAGGGTACGTCCACACACTGCGTGGTCTAGGTGTCTGTTCAAGTCCTTACCAAAATTCTCTCAACAATCTCTTACACAACACCTGTGAAAATTGCATACCGTAAAGACCAATGACTTCTCTTAACTTTCCTTGTACACGCATGTATATGACTACTAGTCCAACTACGCTTTCAAACGATATTACGCAAAATTTATTGCCACTGCCACGTACAAATAAAATTTAGCTGCCACAGGTGCGACGTTTTGCAGAGACTTTGCAGTCGATATTCCGTCACTATCAAGCGATTCCCAAACTCCTATGCAGTGGTAAGATAAGCACGTCTAGCCAATACTGTTATTACCATCGCCACTGATGTGATATTCAACAGTTTTCCCTACGCTAAGCTAGAGGTGCTACTACAGCATAGGTAGGTTGCAGATGCATGATTAAATCAAAGTTATGAACTTACCAGGGCGACGCACTACATGCAATATTTTGGTCACTCACCTAAAACAGAAAAAAACAGAATAATAAGCTTCATCACACTATCAGGCATTTAGAACAATAGCTAATAACGCTGTGGGATACTAACTAAGGAACTATCATAACAAGTTACATGCATTACACATGTACCAGGTGCAAGGTAGCACCGATATTATAACGGACTCTTGTTTTAATGTAACACGCAACAGACACATCCTGTAGCGTCCTTGGTAAATTCCTGACCTTGGACTGGTCTTTATGACACAATTCTCCAGCTTAGTCTCTGCAATGAACGAGTATCGTTAAAATTTTTCCTTCCGAAGTATCAGATTTGCATCTACAGACAAGAGAACGTTTTCCGGTTGTACCTGAATCTGACTGCTAGGTGTCGTTCCTGAATGCTTCGTGTTGATTTTATTTCGGTGTTGGCCCTCTACGACTTTGTATAAAACAAAGGCACTCTTTTATAGCTCGGAGTGACCTCTAAAAAGACTCTCGGGTTAATCGTTGCCTTATGGCAAAACGATTTCAGAGCGCTGCGGACGATATCCGTTTGAGCCCACAGAGCAGCAAGTGATGACGCTGGTTGGTGTAGTGGAAGGGCTGCGTGTGCGATCGCTATGGAAAGGCGATGCCAACATTTTTTTCCGTTGTTTTCATTCTCTATCCATAAACGTAAAGAGCGCTGTTTGGCCTGTGATCCATAGAAGAGTCACGGTCTTTTCGGCCAAACACCAGGAAAACTGGAAGTGGAGCCAACTGCCAGATTCATGCCTGTATTCGTAGCGTTATAAAATTTCTGTAACAACTCACGCATTGTGAATTATGTGTTAATCAAAACGCGTATCAAGCTGCCCGAGTATTCGAGGAGGCGTTTAGCGGTTCGAATGGGAAACAGTTAACAGAGCTTGGATGTTTGATTTAATTCCTGACAAAAGCAAATAGTTCTACAGTTGAGCCAGCTGCGTAATCTGAATCTGATATGTAACAAAGCCTATTACAGTTATTGTCTTGATGATACACATATTATCGTTACTCGAGTAATATACTGATCTCATTTACCTGCAATGTAAAATTCCTGAGTTAAAACACAGATTTCTCAATTAAAACATCACGAATGCCATTATTTCGGTTATGTTAAGCGAATGTAAAATTTATGTTCAGTATTTGAAAAACTAGTTAAATCGGGATGAATGTAGGATTTTTCTTACATACATTCTCCCCCCCCCCCCCCCCACTCACTCACTCTCTCTCTCTCTCTCTCTCTCTCTCTCTCTCTCTCTCTCTCACTCTCTCTCTCTCTCTCTCCCCTCTCTTTTCAATAAGATGTTCATTTCCTGAATGACTAAAGCGACCTGGTAATATTCGTCCTTTTTCTTAGTACACATAACTGCAGAAACTCAAAGCTTATCAACAGAGGAAGAAGGTACTGGCTTTTTAGGAACTCCGAAGAAATCTCACACAACCACTCATGTCGAAATTATGAAGTTTCCATTACGAAGACCATAAACTCTATGGTACCACTAAAACTACATAATGAGGTTTTTCATTTCTTCTCTCACTTTATTCCGTTTCCGCACCCTCTTTGGCTTATTTGTTCTTTGTTCGTGCGATGTGCGTTATGCGTTGTGCTTTAAATAATTTACGAACCAAAAACAAGCATATATTGACGCTTTATGTTAGTGAATATCCAAGTTACTGCAATTTTATGTGGTTGTATTCATCCAACGATCCAAAAAAGAAGTAAAACAGCCGGGTTCACTATGTGGATTTAGCTTTTTATTCAATGAGAAAGGATAATGGACTATTTTCTTTCTTTTATAATCTCTTCAGTTCTTCGTCTTCTTCATTTAAAATTGGCTACTTAACACATTATGCATGATACAGCAATATTGTCGCTGTATTTTCGTACAGGATACAAATCAACATAATTTCTTAAGGCCCAAGGGGAAAATGGATTGTATTTGCAGGTTATGTGTGCAGCTGAATTTCATTGTTACCAAGGGTAAGTACCCACAAAACGGAACCATTCTAACGTCCGGGACCCAGGAGATTCACAAGCCACCTTTCTTTGTGAAAGGCGAAATAAGGAATGTGTGTCAGAAACGTTCTTAGGTGTATCCGAGGATTGAACCGCGAAACTTATTTTATTTATTTAAACTGATCTGATTAGGGGGCCATCAGGCCCTCTCTTAATCGTGTCAAGGTTAAGCTCAGTACCTTTTTTACATCATAGTTATCTAAAAATAACAATTTTAACGTGACAGATAGTACTGCAATGATTTGAGTGTCTATAGTGACAGTGTGAGTAAATGATACTGACTATAAAGTAACAAAGTTAATAACGGCAGTACTTATACTACTGCTGCTGCTGCCACGAACAATGATAATAATAATAATAATAATAATAATAATAATAATAGAGATGACAGCAATAATGATAGCAACAACAGTAATGACAGCAGCAGATATAAAAAGAATCTATAGGTGTATAAAGTAGATGTTTTCTGATACAGTGCGTTCTAGGGAAAGGAAGTTTAAAGGGACTGCTCCAGAGTACAGGGAAATGAGGAAGCTGTGGTTGCAAAGAAGGATATATACAATGGTAACGAGTGCGTACAGGGACAATGGTAATAATTATTGTTGCTTTAGCTGATATTTCATCAACTGTCTCCTGAAGTTTCAGATGTTATTCAGTTCTTTAAAGTAATGCGGGAGGTTATCCCTGTGTCGGGCTGCTCCTACTGAGAAGGACTTCTGTCATGTTGTTCAGACAAGAGTGTTAAGATGGAGGATAGATACAGGGGACAGTATACGTTGATAAGACAGTAGAGAAGACAGAGGGCACGGAAATCTCTGTGCTTGTCTGCACGTAACCAGGATGGCTGTGTATGTGATGGCGAAATGTGATCAAAGAGTCGAACACGACAGATATAACGAACAGAGGCATTCATAACCAGTTCTACGTGCCGTGAGCATTCCTGAGAAAGGCCTTGCAGGATAACAACACTGTAATCAATACGTGGCAGTATAAGTGTTTGTACAAGTGCCTTTTTCAGGTCAAGAGCGAAGAGTTTTTTATATGGCATGGAGAAAAGCTGATGCCTTCTTGCACATTGCGGTTAACTGCTCAGTCCAATTTTGATTTCCAACTAGTATTACTCGTAGACTCTTTACTGAAGGAGAAAAGTTGATATTTGTCGCATTTAGCGTTAAAGATAACAGAGGTTCTTGATATTTCTGGCTAATGAGCCTAGAATGATCAACCAGGACCGCTTCGCTTCTGGATGAGTTGAGCTTTAACCATACACCCTGCGCCCATTTTGATAGTGCACGCAGGTCGGTATTAATATTCCCGATAGCTTTACGTGTTGTTTTTGTTGTTGGTTTTTTCTATTTTTGCGTTTGGATACAGTAGGAGGTCATCAACATTCAGATACGACTAGAGGTCATCAGCGTACATGTGGTCTTTACAGTAATGTGGATTTCTAGTCTAACACTTACCCATTTAGCCACCCTAAATAGTCAGAAAAATGTGTTTCATTGAGTGCGTTGGATTTCTTTCCCTTGACTGCTCCACTCATCGAACACCACTACGTAACTGGCCATCCATTGCAAAACAGCTCTTAGAAGCAAAAACGGTCTTTAATTCTAATTCTTTCAGTAAGTTAATTTTTCCTTGCACCATTGTGTAAGGAGACTAAACGAATTAGGACCAGGAGTAAACGACCTGACGAAGAGGTCGCCGAATAGGCGTACGGATGGGGAAAGGAGTCGGCCGCGGCCTTTCAAAGGAACCATCCCAGAATACACCTTCAGGGATTCAGTGAAATCAAGGAGAACATAAATCTGAATGGAAAGAAGTGAAATGAACTGCCATCCTCTCAAAAACGAGTCCATTGTGCTAATCTTGGGTTGTTATAACCTCTTCAGCTGTATTTAGTGCCGTATTACTGGATCACTACTGATTTCGGGTCACAAAAACCCATATCTTCAGGTGAACGTATGATTAAAACATTAGAGTGGAAAAGATTGGAATCTTTTTACGCAACATTCGTTCTCCGTCCAAACAAAACACCGCTAAGAAATGGTGTGTCATAGATTAAAAACTGCCAGATACCAGTACAGTAGAAGGGTCCAAAACAAATCGTATCATAGTGATCGCTTCTCCGATCTATACGAACCCGGATATAGGAGACGCGGCCGCTTTCTCTGTCATACTGACATTAATGTACGAGTACAAAATAAATGCCCAGTCTTTGGAAGCGGTAACATCCGTCAAGTATCTGTTTGTGACTATTCGAAATGATCTCAAATGGAATGATCAGATTACACAAGTAACGGGGAAGGCGAACTCTAGATTGCGGTTTATTGGTAGAATCTTGAACCGATGCAGTCCTTCAACAAAGGAAGTTGCTTGCAATATGTTAGTTCGTCAAGTCTTAGAGTATTGTTCGTCTGTATGGGAGCCTTACCAGATCGGTCTGATTCAAGAGACTGAGAAGGTCCAAAGACGAGCGGCAAGATTCGTGTATGGTACGTTTAGCCATCGCGAGAGCGTTACAAATCTCATAGAAAGTTTGAAGTGGGACACACTTGCAGATATACGACGAGCTAATCGGAAGGGGCTGCTCACTCAATTCCGAAATCCGATCTTCGCTGAGGATTGGAGCATATATTATTACCACCAAATTTCAAATCTCGCAATTATCACCATTCAAAGATAAGGGAAATTAGAGCTCGTACTGAGGCGTTCAGACAGTCGTTTTTCCGTCGCGCGATCCGCGAGTGGAACAGAGGGGGGGATATGACTTTGGCGCGAATTGGGCCCTCTGCCACGCACCGCTTTGTGGCTAGCGGAGTATACACGTAGATGTAGATGTACGAGGTTGTCTGCCATTGTGGCAAGTTTCCCTACGAAGTCTTCGTCCTGTCACGAAACAAAATGCAGCAGCTTCAGATGCTGTTAATACATTTATGATTGTTCTCACGCATACATCAAGTAAGCGGGCACTATCGATTTATCCTTGTTGGAACACTTAGAGTCTGACCTGAAGGAAGACCAGTGCACAACGTTGCAATTAATTAAGAAATATTTCAGATCTTTTTGCTACTAGTTATCGATGACAAGGTTATTATAAAATAACTGTAGTACGAATATGACAGAGAAAGACAAGGAAATCGCCTTCATCCTTTTCAAGAGAACCATCTCCGCATTCAACAAAGCGATTCAGGAAAAACCTAAATCTGGATGGCTGGACAGAGATTTGAACCGAAGTTCTCCATTACCAACACATGATAGGAGATTCAATCTTTCCATGATCAGCCTGATAAGCAAATGAGTTACAAGGACATTTTTGTGGGAGTTGTTTAATTTGTTAAGCGAGTGTCGTCTTATATACCATAATTAAACACTTTGAACTACTGTAACAATAATTATAAAAATGCATTGAAGGAGACGTTATAGAAAATTACTGATAATGAGAAAGGAATGGGCTTACTATTAGAAACGATCCGGTTTCGTCATGGATGATGTTGGAAAAACATTCAAAATCCGAAACCAAAACAGCTGGGTCATTTAACATTTATAACTCCTTACTACTGAAACCAAACTTTCCAAGTTTCATTCATTTCAATAAAGAACTCGGAATCGTCATACGAAGCCTATTACTGCGCCCACCCATACCAAGGCAACAGTCACAGTTCATGACTATGCAGGATGGACCCTCAGTATCTGACCAGTTAGCCTGCCCCGTAAGAAATATAGAAACAAAAAATTGAAAAACTTGCTGTCTACCAATTGATATCGCGAGCTTTCTATTAGTATACTAATACTGTACATTACACTCCTGGGTGTATTAGGGGAGCGTACAAATTTAGCTGGGATTAGCGTTGCTGTGCTATTACTGTAACAGCCTGCAGCTCCACAGGACTCTGTTCAATTACGCTCCAGCTTTCGTGCTACGCCTGCTAACAATCCACACTTAATTACTGGAACTGAACACGGCTAAGCGAAATTGCATGGCATAACGGGCGATGGGTATCTACAGTATAGGGGCCAGGGAGGATGTCGCACAGGCCGGCGATGAGTCCGTCGTTTGCTTCACCTCCAAGCGGAAGCTAGAAGGTAGAAACGCTTTTGTTAGTTAGGAATACCGATATAGTTGTTTCTAAGCCCTGCAGCGAACAAAATAGTTAGGAATAAGCTAAACGTGTTCAAACCAGATATTGGCAACAGAGACACAAACACAGTCTGAGAAATGTTAGCAAAAAATATTGTTCAAATGACTCTGAGCACTATGGGACTTAACTTCTAAGGTCATCAGTCCCCTAGAACTTAGAACTACTTAAACCTAACTAACCTAAGGACATCACACACATCCATGCCTGAGGCAGGATTCGAACCTGCGACCGCAGCGGTCACGCGGTTCCAGACTGTAGCGCCTAGAACCGCACGGCCACCCCGTCCGGCAAATGTTAGCAGAGGGGAGGGTGTGAGTAAAAGGTAAGATGCCAATAACTGGAGAGGTTTTAAGAGACATTAGCAGTGCTGGTAGTGTGAGAATGGATGTCATGATTTGGTATGCAAAAGACAGTGATCGCGAATAAATGTATCCGCAGCTCGTGATCTAGTGGCTACCATTGCTGCCTCTGGATCACGGGGTCCCGGGTTCGATTCCCGGCCGGGTCGTGGATTTTCTCCGCTCGGGTGTTTCTGTTGTCCGCATCATTTCATCATCATGCGTGGAAGTGGTGAGATTGGACTGTGTAAAGATTGAGAAATTGTACGGGCACTGATAATGGCGCACTTTTTTTATTGTTCTCATTTTGTTCGATTTTGTTCGTTGCATTTGTTCGGTGTGGATGTCCCATGACACCAGTTCAAGTTCAGTGTTGAGCCGTTAACTTAGTTTTATATTACAGATGACAGCTAACCCTCTGACCGAACACCGTGCCGGCAGCTTGAGCGCCCCACAAACCAAATATCATCATCATCATCACGAAAAAATGCATGAATATATTATTGGTGGTGGTGACAGGGAAGGAGCTCTCTTGAAAGAACTGGAACTACTGCTGCTCTGGATTCTCTGTCAGTGCCTTTCTTTTTTACTTGAAAAGAAAAACGTAGTCATCAGCTCTTTCAACTTACGGTTATATTTACACCTGCTGTGCAGTGCTCTGTCTTGTGAGACTGTGGCGTGAATCCGACCCAACGGAATCCACGAGTCGGATTCGGTGATAAGAGGGATACCACCCACAGAACAAAAGTTAAATGAATCGACGAATCGTAGACTGACTACTGCCCAAAGTAGGCGGTAGCTGTCACCAAAGAGACAAACGATGAAGAAAAAGAAATGAGCGAGTGGTACTTTCAGCAGCGCGATGTAATTTAAGAAGTTTTTTTAACAACTAAAGCTTTGTTTTGTTTCTATTTTACAATAAAATAAGCTAATAAACGTTTCAATGATTCGTCATACACTGGCTTAAAAAATGCAAACCCTCAAAGAAAAGGTCGTTTTATTGACTAGTGATGTGGCAGGTAGTTGATCACTGAGAAGTATATGACAACCAACTCAGGTCAAATGGAACACACACGTTAGAGTAAAGGGTGTCTCAACAGTCGTACAAATACAGGTGTGTATTGTCGCATGCAAACGATCATAAAGGTGCCGAATGCCATTCAGCGACGGTAGTCCAGAGTATCTCAAACCTTTTCTTACAATTCGGCAACGAGTCTTGCGAGCTGTGGAGTACACGTTAAGTAGTTCCTGCTGGTCAGGGCAGTTGTACACCACAAAGAGGGCGTTAGGTCGCACCAGCTGTATGCAAACGTGCAGTGTTCTCCTAAAGAAGCCTATCACCTTCCTGCCGAAAAACTGCAATAGCGTGGGGATAAAAACATCTGCAAAGTAGCGGGCACTGGTTACTTTACCCTGCAGCAAAATCAGATGTGATCACGAGTTGTAACTGATGGTCTACGGCACCGCGAAGCCGTGGATGGGACCTGTTCCTCGTGAGCGAATGCTCTTTGTAATGCGTCGCTCACCACATCAGCGCCGTATATGTGTACGCCCATGACTCGCATATAGACAGAATTTACACTCATGCTCGTAAATTATTGATAATGCTGTTACATGGTGACACAACGCTCTGGTGGGCAGTTTGCGAGTTTAAATCATCTCAGGGTATGACAATGCGGTGCATTTGACCTGCGGTCGTCGCACGGTGGCGCTGGAAGCAGTCCACATACGCAGAGGTGTGATGGTGCATGTCAGAGTACGGTGCACCGAGTAAGTGTGCATACGTCTTCAGACGTACTAATGGTGACTGTGTGTTGAAAATGGCCCAAAGAACACATATCGATGACGTTATGAGGGGTAGAATACTAGGGCGACTGGAGGCTGGTCAAACACAGCAAATCGTAGCACGGGCCCTCCGTGTTCCACAAAGTGTGATCTCAAGATTATGGCAACGATTCCAGCACACAGGAAACGTATCCAAGCGCTACAGTACGGGACGTCCACAGTGTACAACACCACAAGGAGACCGATATCTCACCATCAGTGCCCGCAGACGGCCGCGGAATACTCCAGGTAGCCTTGCTCGGGACCTTACCGAAGCCACTGGAACAGTTGTCACCAGACACACAGTCTACAGCGACTGAACAGACATGGTTTATTAAACCGGAGACCTACAGGGTGTATTCCACTGACCC
The DNA here is from genome assembly GCF_023864345.2 of Schistocerca serialis cubense. Lineage (NCBI taxonomy): Eukaryota > Metazoa > Arthropoda > Insecta > Orthoptera > Acrididae > Schistocerca > Schistocerca serialis. Next base: position 791,828,437 of record NC_064639.1, on the reverse strand, counting down.
CTAGTCACAGGAGAGCCCGTAAAGCCTGGTGTCAAGAATACAGTACATGGTCATTGGAACAGTGGTCCCAGGTTATGTTCACGGACGAATCCAGGTATAGTGCGAACAGTGATTCTCGCCGGGTTTGCATCTGACGTGAACCAAGAACCAGATACCTCGTGGTTTGACGGTGTGGGGTGGGATTAGGATTGATGTACGTACACCCCTGCATGTCTTTTACAAAGGAACTGTAACAGGCCAAGTCTATCGGGACGTCATTTTGCACCAGTACGACCACCTTTTCAGGATGGATGATAACGCACGGCTCCACCGACCTGCCATCGTGGAGGAGTACCTTGAAACAGAAGATATCAGGCGAATGGAATGGCCCGCCTGTTCTCCAGACCTAAACCCCATCGAGCACGTCTCACATGTTCTCGGTCGACGTATCACTGCACGTTACAAACCCCTACGACACTTCAGGAGCTCTGACAGGCACTGGTGCAAGAATGGAAAGCTATACCCCAGCAGCTGCTCGACCAGCTGATCCAGAGTATGCCAACCCGTTGTGCGGCCTGTGTGCGTGTGCATGGTGATTATATCTCATATTGACGTCGGGGTAGATGCACATGAAACAGTGGCGTTTTGTAGCACATGTGTTTCGGGACCATATTCTCAACTTACCACCAATACCGTGGTCTTACAGATCTGTGTCGTGTGTGTCCCCTATGTGCCCATGCTATTAGCGCCAGTTTTGTGCAGTGCCAAGTTGCGTGGCACCACATTCTGGAATTATCCTTAATTGACGAGCATGAGTGTACTTTCATCACTCAAGACAACAGAACGCCATTCCACTGTCTAACCGACTCTCTGACGACACCAGATCAGCCATGATTGCCGATGTCACGGTGTCAGTGGCAGCCTGGCCAGAGACACAACTGATCTTTGTCCTCCTGCAAGCAGACGGTGGAACTACAGGCGCACGTGACAGGATTTCTTCCTTGTACGATGTTCTATTGACCACTACTGACCGCACAATGCGTGGATCTTGACGTACATTTATACCACGCGGACGTCCAGTACCTGATCGACGGGTATGTGAATGTCCGACAGACTGTTGTTGAAAACAGCGACACTCACCGATACGCTGTGCCCAACATGTGCAGCAAACTGCGACAGTCCGTCTACCTTCCCCCAGATCTGTAATGCGACCCCCGTTCCAATAGCTGAAGTCATTCAATAGAAGTACGTACTCGTCGGTGGGCGTGGTTGTACCCTAGAATGAAAGTTGCAGACAGAGTTCAGTTCCAAACTCAGCGCAATTACTGCCTGCGGAGCAAAAACAGAGGGCTCACAGACAGGCCTCCTGAGCGCCACTAGGTCGTCGATGAGGCTATATGGGGTGGGGCCCCTCCACGCCCGCACCAACGTGGTGACCAAACCAAAAGTTCTACTGTCACCTCCGTAAACATGTTAGTTGTCTAGTGTGTGGATCACAGGATGCTGGGCTGTGATGTTGTCCGTGCGTCTGGGTAAGGCTACGCATTAACACGGTCCATCAGGTGATAGATAGTGGACGAAACGCGAGTGAGGGTAGCGATTTGAAGAGCAGAGGAAAAAAAGTGCCATGGCTCGTGCCGTGGGAAAAAAACCTCTGCGACAGTGGGATGGGTAGTAAGAGCAGTAGTGGCTTACTAGCTGCGATAGTTCATGCAAGGTTGGATTTGTTAGTATAGGTATCATGCATCATTACCATGACAAGCGATGGCGATGTGTCCCAGTTGTTGCTGCTGCTGCATTCCTGGAACAATCAAGATCATTATACAGTAGTGGGAGATCGGCCATAGATCATCTCACTGTGTGGGGGATGTGTGGAGCTTGTTTGCATGCAGTGTACGGTACGGCTTCCCTGTGTGGTGCCAGTTATTCGGCAGTGTACTCCAATCCAGCTGGATATCCAGTAATGGGTCTGATTAACAGGGGCTCGCCTGTGCCGTTATGTTTGCGTATGCTTGGCCATAGATGTTATGTCCTTACAAGTATGTCTTTTGGTCTTTTATGTTTCCATCTATGGTTGTGGTCGTAGTTCCCCAGATTCAGAATAAACGGGTTCTGCGAATGTCTGGAGTTTCTGTATAGTCTTGTGGTGAGTTTGTGGATTACCTCCGTGAGAGTCTCAAGTCGGTATTCCCGGTGAAGGTCCGCGATGCGTGTGTATCGTGGAGCATTGCTTATGATTTTGAGTACTTTGTTTTGTATGAGCTGCAGACGGCGCAGACGTGTAGGCGCAGCGTATCCCCAGACAGGAGCTGCGTACGTCATCAGGGGTCGGATAAGTGTCATGTACATGGACCTCGACACCCTTCTGTTCAGTGTGCTACGCCTGTTGAGCATAGGATAGAGCTGTTTGAGCCTCGCGCTAGCTCGGTTGGTCATGTGTTGTATGTGGTCCCCCCAGAGTAATTTCCGGTCCAGCCAGACACCGAGGTATTTGACTTTCTCACGGAAACGTATTGGGCGTGCATGTAGAGTTATTGGTCTGCAGTAGCGGTGTTTGCGCAGTTGCTTCGGTCTTCTAGTGAACAGAACGGCTTCGCACTTGTCGACGTTTACTCTAACACGCCATTTCTCCAACCAAGGCTCGGCCACTCTGAGTGCAGTCTGTAGGCGTGACGTAATGTTTGATGGTTTCCAATCTTGCGCAAGGATGGCTGTGTCATCCGCGTAGATTGCCATCATTGTGTTGTGTGTGGTTGGGAGATCGTTTATGTAGAGGTTAAACAGCAGGGGCCCTAGGATGCTTCCCTGGGGTACTCCCGCATGTATACCGTGTTGTGTTGATTGTTTTCCCTGCACGTCAGTGTTGAAACTCCTGTCTGTGAGGTATGAGTGTATTAGACGCAGCAGCCCGTCAGGGAATCCCGCGTCGCTGAGTTTGCGAATGAGGCCGTTGTGCCATAGACGGTCGAAAGCCTTTTCGATGTCCAGGAACACTGCCCCTGTAGCTTTGTTTATGTTGAAGCCATGTGTTATATGTTCAACGACCCGTAGGAGTTGTTGTGTTGTGGAGTGGTGATTCCTGAAGCCGAATTGCTCCGGTCTCAGGATGTCATTTGTTATGCAGTGCCTAGTGATGCGTTTGAGAATCACCTTCTCAACAATCTTACTGAGCGAACTCAGAAGGCTGATGGGTCGGTAATTTTGTGGGAGGCTGTGGTCTTTCCCCGGCTTCCTGAACATCAGGACCTTGGCCGTCTTCCAAAAGGCGGGGAAGTGTTGGTGTTTTAGTATGGCATTCGTTATGTGTGTTAGGTACTCAGTTGCTTTATCCGTGAACTCCTGGAGGACACGGTTTTGAATGCCATCATGACCAGGGGCTTTCCTAGCAGCGGAATGCATTATAGCCCAGGAGACTTCGGCTGTGCTAGCATGTCGAATGTCGTCGCGCGATGGTTGGGCTAGAATGCGTGTTACCTCTTGGTCAGTAGCAAGTGTGAACACTGGATCTGATGGTACCAGGTTCGGTGTGAATGACGCTGCGAGTGTTCGAGCCATTAGTTCTGCTTTCTCTTCCGCTGAGTATGCAGGTCCGTCAGGCCCTTGAAGCGTTGGGGTGTATATTTTCTCCCTGGTGAAATGTCGGGCTAGCTGCCACACGCCAGGTCGTGCGGTGTCCAGCCCTTCGAGTTTTTGGTTCCACTGTTGTGTTCTGTGTGTTTGTATTTTATCGTGTATGATGCCCTGTAGTCTGTTAATGTGCCGTTTGAAGTACGGACGCCTGGTGCGCTGCCATTGTCTCCTGAGGCGATTCCTCATTGAGATTAGGCCCAGGATTTCCTGGGGCAGGGCCGCACTGCGTTGTTGTGAGGTGCGATCAGGTATGGTGCCTGCCATTGCGTCCTGGACGGCGTTAGTGAGGGTTTCTACTGCCTCGTCAATTTGTGCTGTTTCGTTAATTTCGTGTATAGGTGGGATGTGGCTATCGAGCGTTTGCTTGAACAATGTCCAATTCGCACGCCCGTAGTCCAACATCTTGCGTTGTTCTGTGTGCTGCAGTGTTTCCTCGATGTATAGTATTACAGGTTGGTGGTTTGAGGGCAGATCGTTTTCAACGGCAACGTTGAGTGTCGCTGTAATGCCCTTGATGAGGGCCATGTCTATCACGTCTGGCCTGTGTCCCCTCTGATAGGGAATGTGCGTCGGTTCAGCCGGCGCTAGTGTAATGTAGTTTCTACCTAGCGAATGTTCGTACAATTTTTTGCCGTTGGGATTTCGTATGCGTGAATTCCATTCTGGGTGTTTTGCGTTCAGATCTCCAGCGACTATTACTCGCGGTGAAATGTTGAGTAATGTGCTGATATCGCGTGTTGAGATGCCTACAGGGCTGTTGTATACCGATATCAGCGTGGTGTAGGCTCCGTTGAACTTGACTCTGACGGCCGTAGCCTCGATTTTTTCCAGTTCGGGGAGCTCTATGTTTGTGTGCTCAATGTCTTTGTGTATGACGATTGCAGTTCCACCTGCCACGGCGTCGCCCGGTCGGTCGGTACGATAGACACAATAGCCAGGAAAGTTTAATTGTTTGTGCGGTTTAAGTTTAGTCTCGCTCAGTAGCGCGACAAGGATTCCCTTGCGCTCCATGAACGCGGCAAATTCTGCCCTTTTGTTGTGGATCGAGTCTGCATTCCAGAACAGGATCCGTGATAGTGTATGCGGGTCTGCGTTATGGGCCGGGTGTGGTGTATTATTCATGTAAGAGTGTGAAAGAGTGTTGTGATGGCAGTGTGTATGACAGCCCAGTATTTGACAAATGAACCACTAACGGTACAACGCCTCACCACGCACGTATTATAGCCTGGTGCCACTGAACACAGTCCTCGAGTGTGACGCAATTTTTTCTGTCATTGTAGAAAAAAAACTGATTTTATCTGGAGCGGCATGGATTTACGACACAATAATGACAATTTGATACAAAATTTATTGATTTTTCATAATAATAATCATGATTTGCCTACCGGAAGGTTCGTGACAACATTGCTGTCTCTATCTCATCCTGTTCCGAGCCAACTTATCGTATTCTATTATCTTCTTCTTTTCACTTCATCCGACATTTTTTTCACCTCTTTGCCGGCCGCGGTGGTCTCGCGGTTAAGGCGCTCAGTCCGGAACTGCGCGACTGCTACGGTCGCAGGTTCGAATCCTGCCTCGGGCATGGATGTGTGTGATGTCCTTAGGTTAGTTAGGTTTAAGTAGTTCTAAGTCCTAGGGGACTGATGACCACAGAAGTTAAGTCCCATAGTGCTCAGAGCCATTTGAACCATTTTTTTTCACCTCTTTCCTGTTTTTTTTATCTATCTTTCCACTGTATCTTCGATAGCTGTCATAATTCCTGTGCCTCGTAGTATATGACCATCTCAGTTTGCTTTTCTTTTCTTAAGCAGATTTAGGAGAGTTGTCAGTACTTCATTATTCTTCGAATGCCAACGGCCTTGCCTCGTTGAGTACACCGGTTCTCACCACGCCAGGCGTGTCCAGTACTTACAAGGGAACCTCCCCATCGCACCCCCTCAGATTTAGATATAAGTTGGCACAGTGGATAGGCCTTGAAAAACTGAACACAGATCAATCGAGAAAACAGGAAGAAGTTGTGTGGAACTATGAAAAAATAAGCAAAATATACAAACTGAGTAGTCCATGCGCAAGATAGGCAACATCAAGGATAATGTAAGCACAGGTGCGCCGTGGTCTCGTGGTTAGCGTGAGCAGCTGCGGAACGAGAGGTCCTTGGTTCAAGTTTTCCCTTGAGTGATAAGTTTACCTTCTTTATTTTCGCAAAGTTATGACCTGTCCGTTCGTTCATTGACGTCTCTGTTCACTGTAATAAGTTTAGTGTCTGTGTTTTGCGACAGCACCGCAAAAACCGTGCGCTTAGTCGACGAAAGGACGTGCCTCTTCAATGGGAACCGAAAACATTTGATCGCAAGGTCATAGGTCAACCGACTCCTCCACAGGAAACACGTCTGATATATTCTATACGACACTGGTGACGACACGTGCGTCACATGACAGAAATACGTTGTCGGCCCACCTAACTTGTACACTTGGCGAATGGGTACTACCTTTCCCGATTTAGGTTTTCTTGTGAATGTGATAATCACTACCAAAAAAGTGATGAAAACATAAGAGTTTGTCACATAAACTGAAAACAAAAAACTAAAATTTCCACACGAGGGGAGACTTGAACCAACGACCTCTCGTTCCGAATCTGCTCACGCTAACCACAAGACCACGGTGCTCCTGAGCTCACATTCTCCTCGATGTTGCTTATGTTGCACATGGACTACTCAGTTTGTATATTTTGCTTATTTTTTCATAGTTCCACACAACTTCTTCCTGTTTTCTCGACGGATCTGTATTCAGTTTTTCAAGGTCTATCCACTGTGCCAACTTAGAATTAAATCTGTGGGGGGTGCGATGGGGAGGTTCCCTTGTTAGATGGGTAATCGCACAGGTACCTCATGCACTTCTGGCAATTTTCACTTTGCCTTTCTGGCAAAGGAGAGGAGCCGTGCCGGCGTAAAGTTCCTGATCACGAGATGTGGCGCCAGTGTTCTGGATTAAATTCCGAACCTCTCCGCAGTGACATTGTTGACAGTAATCTGGGACGTTAAGATCGCCGGCCCCCCTCGGTGCTATTTGAGAGGAGTAGGCTGCGTTCTGGCACCAGGTTTCACCCTCTCCCTTCTGTCGTCATCATATAACACAAACACGACACCACATTACACAAATAAACAAACAAACACATATATACATACATACATACACACACACACACACACACACACACACACACACACACACACACACACATTACTGTCATCTACACATTACGATGGTTGCCCAGAAAGTATTGCAACACATATTTTTTTCAACAATTCTTTATTGAACAAAATGAGAATTACACACACGAAACAATGGTGTTTTATCTACACACCCCGATTTTCCACGTAGTCTCCATCCCATTCTATGGTCTTACTCCAGAGCGAAACAAGGACGTGTATGCCCTGTCTGTTCCAGTCCTTGTCCGGTGGCGGAGCCAATGCTACACTGTGTGAATCATCTCCTCATCGTCCTCAAAATGTCTTCCACAAATGACATCCCTTAATGGCCCAAATAAGTGGATGTCCTAGGGAGCTAGATCAGGGCTGTAGGGTGGATGGGGTAACGCTGATTTGCTATGTGTACAGCAGTCCTCAGACTTGTGTGGGGCCGAGCGTTATCGTGTTGCAGCAAAACATCTCCTGGGTTGGCGTGGCGCCGAAGTCGCCGGAAGCGCGTCTTGGGTTTTGTTAATGTGTTGACATATGCATCTGAATTATGCTTTGGTCGAAAATCCGAAGAAATTCTGGTCGTATGTAAAGTACACAAGCAGCAAGACGTAGTCAATACCTTCGCTGCGCAGTGCCGATGGTACTGTTACCGACGACTGTGCCGCTAAAGCGGAGTTATTGAACGCAGTTTTCCGAAATTCCTTCACCAGGGAAGACGAATGGAATATTCCAGAATTTGAACCACGAACAGCTGCTAGCATGAGTTTCTTAGAAGTAGATACCTTAGGGGTTGCGAAGCAACTCAAATCGCTTGATACGGGCAAGTCTTCAGGTCCAGATTGTATACCGATTAGGTTCCTTTCAGATTACGCTGATACAATAGCTCCCTACTTAGCAATCATATACAACCGCTCGATCACCGATAGATCTGTACCTACAGATTGGAATATTGCGCAGGTCGCACCAGTGTTTAAGAAGGGTGGTAGGAGTAATCCATCGAACTACAGACCTATATCATTGACGTCGGTTTGCAGTAGGGTTTTGGAGCATATATTGTATTCAAACATTGTGAATCACCTCGAAGGGAACGATCTATTGATACGTAATCAGCATGGTTTCAGAAAACATCGTTCTTGTGCAACGCAGCTAGCTCTTTATTCGCACGAAGTAATGGCCGCTATAGACAGGGGATCTCAAGTTGATTCCGTATTTCTAGATTTCCGGAAAGCTTTTGACACCGTTCCTCACAAGCGACTTCTAATCAAACTGAAGGCCTATGGGGTATCGTCTCAGTTGTGCGACTGGATTCGTGATTTCCTGTCAGGAAGGTCGCAGTTCGTAGTAATAGACGGCAAATCATCGAGTAAAACTGAAGTGATATCAGGTTTTACCTAGGGAAGCGTCCTGTGACCTCTGCTGTTCCTGATCTATATAAATGACCTGGGTGACAATTTGAGCAGTTCTCTTAGGTTGTTCGCAGATGATGCTGTAATTTACCGTCTATTAAGGTCATCCGAAGACCAGTACCAGTTGCAAAGCGATTTAGAAAAGATTGCTGTATGGTGTGGCAGGTGGCAGTTGACGCTAAATAACGAAAAGTGTGAGGTGATCCACATGAGTTCCAAAGGAAACTGTTGGAATTCGATTACTCGATAAATAGTACAATTCTCAAGGCTGTCAATTCAACTAAGTTCCTGGGTGTTAAAATTACGAACAACTTCAGTTGGAAAGACCACATAGATAATATTGTGGGGAAGGCGAGCTAGAGGTTGCGTTTCATTGGCAGGACACTTAAAAGATGCAACAAGTCCACTAAAGAGACAGCTTACACTACACTCGTTCGTCCTCTGTTAGAATATTGATGCGCGGTGTGGGATCCTTACAAGGTGGGATTGACGGAGGACATCGAGGGGGTGCAAAAAAGGACACTCGTTTTGTATTATCACGTAATAGGGGAGAGAGTGTGGCAAATATGATACGCGAGTTGGGATGGAAGTCATTAAAGCAAAGACGTTTTTCGTCGCGGCTAGATCTATTTACGAAATTTCAGTCACCAACTTTCTCTTCCGAATGCGAAAATATTTTGTTGAGCCCAACCTACATAGGTAGGAATGATCATCAAAATAAAATAAGAGAAATCAGTGCTCGAACAGAAAGGTTTAGGTGTTCGTTTTTCCCGCACGCTGTTCGGGAGTGGAATGGCAGGGAGATAGTATGATTGTGGTTCGATGAACCCTCTGCCAAGCACTTAAATGTGAATTGCAGAGTAATCATGTAGATGTAGATGTAATGGTACCGCCTCTTGGCATCACATCAATGAGAATCACATATTCACAGTCCCAGACACGGTGATTATGACCTTACCGGCAGAAGCAGTTGCTTGGAATTTTTTCTTTTATGTGGAGTGGGTATAGCGCCATTCCATCGACTGTCGTTTTTCTTCAGGCTCAAACCCAGCTCTCATCACCCGTCACAATCCGGGACAAGAAGGCCTCGCCCTCAGCTTCAAAATGTTGCAACAAATCAAGACAAATATTTTTTCTGTGCGATTTGTGATCCACCGTTAGACACCGCGGGACCCATTTTGCACACACTTTTGAATGTCCAAGAGTGCGGATAATGGCATCCACACTTCCTTTGCTGACTGACGGATGCAGCGCCAACTTCCGAGTCGCAATGGGGTCTGTCCTGGCGAATGACAACATCAGCTCACTGCAACATGTCAGTTGTGACAGCCGTGGATGATCTCCCCGACCACTGCAAACCGTGGATCTCCGCCGAACGGCCTACTGATAACCTAACGCTTTGTGCCCAGAGTCTAACTGTACTTCTGTCGACCGTGGATGATGCATAGACTTTCCAGAAGCGTTTGTGAATGTTTCCCACAGTTTCTTTCTCTGCAGTCAGAAATTCAATGACAACACGTTGGTTATAACGTACATCTCCCATAGACGCCATTTTGAAACTGTTCTGCAGCTACACTATCTGTCGGAAGTGACGGAAACTTGGCGCGCTCTCTCATGAGGCTTCAATTAATACATATGTAACGTTTCACATTCGTACCATTGTTTTCGGCTGAGAAAAAAAAATGCGGTGCATTGCTTTCTGTTCAGCCCTCATCTCGTAGATACACTTAAGGCACAAAAGAGGAAACGAGCCAGTGTGCGCGAAGGTTTGGAAAAATCTTTCACATTAGGCAGCTGAACCTAACCCTTGAGGTCTCGCAGCCAGTAATTCCACACGACATTACTTTTCTTAATGCTTTTCACTTCATCTACCCATTTCACTTTCTGTGTTCTCCTCTCAATCCTCATCTAGATTGCTCCAATTCTGTCTTTCTCAGCCGGCCGCTGTGGCCGCGCGGTTCTAGGCGCTTCAACCTGGAACCGCGCGCCTGCTACTGTCGCAGGTTCGAATCCTGTCTTTTTCACTCGTCCATTTATCAGTTAGCGTGCTACCCAAATATCTGTGCTGCGCAATCGGTCCAGTTTTACCTTCTGCTGTGTTCACTTTCACATCGTGTGTGACGAGTTATACATTTGGTTAGACCAGGCAACACACATACAGGGAACATGAGGCTGCGTTGAAAATTAATGCCTCCAATTTTTTTACGTGAAAACTCTTAAGGCTTTATAAATAAAACAAACGTTATTAACATACTACATCTTTATTCTTCACGTCTACAATTTTCAGTCCTGTGCCGTTACAGGGCTCCGAATTGTAGCGTGTAAAATGGTGGTCTTCTCTTTTTTTTTGTTATGGTTTTAGGGCGCAAAACTGCTACGGTCATTAGCGCCCGGTCTGTGACTTAGGAAAAGCTAAAAAAATGAAACTGGAAACCAGCAGCAACGGGAGAAAAACTCAAAAAAGTGGGGAAACCAAAAACAGAAGGAAAGCTTAAAAATCCACTATAGAAGGGGGGTTGTTTGTCCCCAAAAAGAGCTTCAAATGACTGACGTCATCTCACTGGCACTAATAAACTCCAGATCACTATCGGCTGATCGCGTGTCATCTGCTAAAATGGAAGATATATCAGACAACAGCTGTAGACGGGCGCGTAATGGAGTAAAATAGGGGCACTCAAGTAAAAGGTGTCTCACCGTCCACAGTTGAGAGCAGTGGGGACAGAGTGGGGCAGGATCGCCGCTTAAAAGATGTCGATTGCTAAAAAGACAGTGCCCTATCCGAGTCTAGTTAAAATTACCTGCTCCCGAAAACGAGTTCGAGAGGAAGAGGTCCAAATACAGGGAAGATGTTTCACGTCCCGCAGTTTATTATTGGGAAGTGTCGACCAATGTGCGTAGCATAAAAGAGCAACACGACAACATAAAACACTCCGTAGATCGGCGAAGGGAATCATGCGAATAGCTGGCCGAAGAAGAGAGACTGCAGCCTTCGACGCTATATCGGCCGCCTCATTTCCACAAATACCAACATGTCCTGGGATCCAGAGGAACGCCACGGAGACGGCCCCCAAGTGGAGCAAGTGGAGGCAGTCCTGAATTCGATGGACCAGAGGGTGGACAGGGTAGAGAGCTTGGAGATTGTGGTGGTCTGTGACGCACGTATGTCGGGGAGTGAGAAACAGGGTACTGTAATCGAGTTTCGAATTCGAAGAGTTCGTCGATACGTGGAGCGATCTCTCTTTCAGCATGACAGCACTAGACCACGCACGAGCGCTGCGACATCTGTCATCAGTCATCCTCCATATACTCCCGACTTGACCCCATCCCATTTTCATCTGTTTCCAAAACCTAAAAAACACCTTGGAGGACTTCACTTTGATAGTTATGAAGCGGTACAAGCAGAGGTGAGATTGTTGTTCTATCAACAAATTCAAACCGTCTACAGTGACGGTATCAACAAACTTGTATCTCGTTGGGAGAAATGTATTAGTCGCCAGGGTGACTAAATTAAGAAAAAAATATGTAGACAATTAGAATAAAGATGCAGAATGTTAATAACGTTTGTTTTATTTAAAAAGCTGTAAGAGTTTTCACCTAAGAAATTCGGAGGCGTTACTTTTTAGCGTACCGTCATAAACAGACATTATGAGAAGGACGACAACAGATCAAAGACATGCGGTCGGAGATGTTCTTGGTGAATATGTGATTTACATTCTTCTCGGGTGTTCAGTCGAGCGTGGTCGATAGCTGAGAACGAATTTTTGGCAGCGAGACTTTCTGCCATATTAAGGTTCAAATGGTTCAAATGGCCCTGAGCACTATGGGACTCAACTTCTGAGGTCATTAGTCCCCTAGAACTTAGAACTAGTTAAACCTAACTAACCTAAGGTTCAAATGGCTCTGAGCACTATGGGACTTAACATCTGTGGTCATCAGTCCCCTAGAACTTAGAACTACTTAAACCTAACTAACCTAAGGACATCACACACATCCATGCCCGAGGCAGGATTCGAACCTGCGACCGTAGCAGTCGTGCGGTTCCGGACTGAGCGCCTGAACCGCTAGACCACCGCGGCCGGCTAACTAACCTAAGGACATCACACACATCCATGCCCGTGGCAGGATTCGAACCTGCGAGCGTAGCGGTCTCGCGGTTCCAGACTGCAGCGCCTAGAACCGTACGGCCACTTCGGCCGGCGCCATCTTAAGAGATTGCTGGAAAATTATTGGATGCTCCACAGGTACACCATTTCCCGGGTAGTGTGTGTGCGTGTGTGTTGTGTGTGGCGTGTATATGTGTTGTGTGTGTGTGTGTGTGTGTGTGTGTGTGTGTGTGTGTGTGTGTGGGATTGCGTGCGTGTGCGTTGTGGAGGGGGGAAGGAGAGGGGAGGGGATTCTGGTTGCTAAGTTGCTGCCACATCGTCACTGATATCGTGTCTCATCTCAAGCTGCGCTCTGTCTGCCAACAAGTGGCAGGTGCCAAGCGTTGTTAAGGCGGAATCCATTGTCTACGTTTATCAGGTTGTGTTTGCTTCATTACACAATCCCAGAAAGTAGAATTACGGAGTACTTTCCTTCTTGTCATAATCCATGGCGCGGCCAGTTACTAAATAGCTCTCGGCAACGGTCGATTTGGAGTTGGAGGAGTTTCAATCGGTGTTAATCCTCACGATAGCTTTTATCAATGGTACATTACTATATCTTCGATATACGCTTACGCAGAGGCATACCGACAATCTTTCTTTCCACGAACAATACGAGACTGGAATGGAAGGAAGAACCGATAGAGGTACTCAAGGTACTCTCCGCCACACACCGTCAGGTGGCTTGCGGAGTATAGATGTAGATGTAGATACCGCATTGGCAGGGGACACGGTAGGCTCCCCGTTTGGCGAGTCTCATGTCGTCCTTCATGGATCCTAATAGAGCGAAGGCCTTGAGAGGTGGGCGAAACACGCTTGATGTTATGCCTTCCTAGGATCCTGCTGATCTTGTTCGATGTGTTACTCGTAAACGAGGTGTACAGCGTTGCCTTAGGACTGCCGGTGTCCAGCTTTCGTGTCGCCACCGGCTGCCGCAAAGCGCGTCATATAAATAGGTGTCAGTGAGTTTTCTGTATTGACTGTGTGCCAGCGTACTATCATATTTCCGTCTCGCTAGGACATCCAGCAGTGAGAGAGCTTCGACTTGTTCCATGTTCATGGCGAACTCTGCTCTGGGGAGAGACGTTTCAGGAACTCGTCCATTGTCCCCTTCCTCCTCCCCCATGGTCCAAGCAACGAACGTGTCTTCCAAGTAGCGGAAAAAGCATCAAGGTTTTAGAATGGCCTCTTGCAAAATCTCCTCCTTTAAGTCCCCCTTATATAAATTCGCTACTACTGATGATAGGGGACATCCCATGGCCACGCCGTCCGTGGATCAACTGATAACTTCCCAGCAGTCACCTGAGCATATCAGGAAGTCCCGTTGCTGAAGAACAGAGATGTATTTAGAGATCAAAGATAATTTATTTATTTCCAGCGTGTCGGCGGACAATGTGTGGGTACATGTATATAAAGTTATTTAGATGTGCTGACTACTTCTGTAATTATGTGACATGTTTAGTAATGCTGACGGCGTGTCTATTAGAGACATATCATTTATCACAAAGATATAATTTATGAACTGCCGTAACGCGCCCAATTTTTGACACCTAATTCTATAAAGGTACAGTTAATACCTTTATAGAAGGCATTGTCTGTGCCCTGCATGCGTTGGCGACGCCTCTCCCTCTTTGTAAGTAGGGGCACGTATACAAAGGAGACACATATGTCACACACATTCCACATTTATGTGCAGGATGTTTCAAAAGTACTTTTACAAACTTTGGGGACAGATTCCTCACATCAAAACAAGAAAAAAATTGCTACTAAACAAGGGGTCTAACATGCATATCTTAATAGCTACGAACACTAGTTCAATGGATGAGATGTTTCACCGTATCGAAGACGACCAAATGCTCAAAGCTCTTGAGGTATGCATTTCAGAGCCCATGTTTACTGGACATTTTCTTCTTGTTCCGATCCATACCCCTCCTCCCCAAATATGAAAAGCGAAGGGCTTGTTGCGGTAGAAGATACAGGTTTCACCGTATCGAAGGTGAACTCACGTTTACAAGACTTTTTCCTTTTTGGGTGTAAGGAATCTCTCGCCAAATATTGTAAAAGTATTTTTGAAACACATGATTTAACGTATTTAACACATACCTGTACACGCATTCCATCCGTATCTCTAGAGAATTTCATCCTGCAGTTTCACATGAATTCTGAGGAAATTTGTAATTCTGACAGTAACTGATCGTCGCTTCGAAAAAGAAAGACAGTCGCTGGGAGCTGTCTGACTCTCCGCTGTTCTACACCATGCGAATCTAGAGAGAACGTTATATGTGTCTACTGTATTGAGTCGTACGGCATGATGTTTGGCCCCTAAACACGAATTGGTTGATGAACTGAACAACGCAAAAAAGACTCATACTGCACTTCAGTCTTTTAAAGAATTCAAGGTTAACTAATTACAGGAAAGAAATATCAACATGTCCTCTCGGACGCTTCTACATGTCACCCCTTCTCATCGTCACGACCACCCCTAGCAGCAGTAGAGGTTTCATCCTCCCGCAGCAGTTTTATACAAATAATGAGTCATGTTTGTGCCAGATTTGGATGAAATTGTTCCAGCAGTTACTGAGCTATACTTTTATGCCACCACTTTTCTTCCCAAATCCTTGGCCACAGGAGTGCTAAGCGTGTGTTACCACCACAGTAAATCTTTCCAAAGAGCTAGTTCTGGTAGAAATTCGCTCAGGCGTTACAGAGATATGCTGATACTTCGCTGTCTTTACACCTTCTCACCCCTTCCCCTATCTCTGGGGGTGAAACGTCATCGTGATTATTATCAGTTTGTCTAGAGACTCCGAAAAATGTATATTGATGCTAATATCGGCTGTTATTTAATATTTTTACATATGACTCATATCCCCCCCCCCCCTCATCATTGGAGTATATTACTCCGACAATGCCGGCCGTTGTAGCCGAGCGGTTCTGGGCGCTTCAGTCTGGAACCGTGCGACCGCTACGGTCGCGGGTTCGAATCTTGCCTCGGGCATGGATGTGTGTGATGTTCTTAGGTTAGTTAGGTTTAAGTAGTTCTAAGTTCTAGGGGACTGATGACCTCAGATGATAAGTCCCATAGTGCTCAGAGCCATTTGAACTCCGACAATGTTTATATACAAATGGTTACACACATAATGAATCATTTGCATATAAAATTTGACTCAAATTGTTCCAGGCGTTTATAAGTTAAGCTTCTATGTTACTCCCTTTTCACGAAACCTAAAGATAGTAGGTGGTCCCTACACCCACAGAAAGATTAGGGGGCGAAGCATAAAAACCCATCAAAGTTTAGTCGTAGTCGAATGAATGCTATGGGAACGCATAAAAGACGAACAAACGAATATTCATTTTTATATGAGTCTCGTAGATTTCTCAAGCGTGGAAAACTTTTTTTGAACACCTCAAATTCGACTATTAACTAAGTTTTTTATGTTCATATTTCTGTTTCGATGACTGACTTACTAGAGAGCCATATTTCAATTTATTAACGTCTGAAAATCCGTATTAGGAATGCCCACATTCGTAAATATGGAGAAAGATAACAGACAACTGTTGGTCTTTGAACAGGAATGCGATGGAGTGTTGTATGCCAGTCAGTTTTACTATACAAAGGGCTGCTACTGGACCGGTAACGAAGACGGTGTTTCAGTTGCGTAATAATGCTTAATACCACGTAAGAAAACGTGGAAGACATTTCAAAACAACTTCTAGACAAACAGTCGTGATTCCAACAACCGATAACCCTTGGTGATAGCCGATAAACTAATTAATATAATGAGACAAATTACCGTCTAAATATTACAGAAAAACCGTAGTCATGACAAATCGGATAAGGTTCAAAATGGTTCAAATGGCTCTGAGCACTATGGGACTTAACATCTGTGGTCATCAGTCCCCTAGAACTTAGAACTACTTAAACCTAACTAACCTAAGGACATCACACACATCCATGCCCGAGGCAGGATTCGAACCTGCGACCGTAGCAGCAGCGCGGTTCCGGACTGAAGCGCCTAGAACCGCTCGGGTACAACGGCCGGCAAATCGGATAAGATACGAGGAAGAAAAAATAATCAGTGAATGCGCGTTGCCAAAAATCGATGACTTATGATCATTCTACGCAGAGATCGCAGAAAAGAAAGTCTGATAGCAGTGTAGGATATTTTCATTTACTGATTTTCTCTTTCTTCTTACCATACTGATAATTGCGTTAACGCGCCGATAACGGACGCAGGGAGACGAGTCTGACGTGGTCTGACCCTGATCGAACCCGTCTCTCTGATGAACAACGAGCACTGGTGATCCGGCCAGTCTGAATGTGGTTTTTAGCCGATTTCTCACATCCAAGCAGGTAAACACCCGTCTGATACCCACCTCACGCCTCAGATACACGATACGCATGGAAAAACGTTCTCACACTTGCACATGAGATTTGCTCCAGACCCAGACAGATGGGGTACACAGATTCCGTCCTGAGTGTGAATAACAGACTGATGTCCTCTAGAATAATAATCATAATTATCAATCGCACAACTTTGTTTGCGATGTGGCTATCCACAGCTGCCCTGGGAGAGATGCAAAACATCAATAGAGTTACTGCTAAGGTAGTATTAAACTGAACACAAGAGACTTCCTATATGAGATCGTAAACCTTGGCAAGAAACTGTTTTAAAAACTAGTCTTGAAAACTATTGCTCTACAGCTAAGGCGCATGTAAGCAGTAAGAAGAAACATTATCTCGTGGTGCGTTTGACTCAGGCAAGAGAAACGCACGTGTTCCAGCAACGAGGTACATGCCAGCACGAACGTGGGCGTCTACTTGCGTTCGTGGTGATTCATACTCCACTTCGTTCCCACTCGTGAATCAAATCCTGGCTTAGTTCCCAGTACGTGTTCTCGCCAATGAATGCTTCGCGTGAATTTCGCTACGATTTCTCAACGGTACTGATAATTAGACAGTAAGGTATAGTCTATCAGCTAAACAAGTATGAATGTCATTCATTCATATATGTTATTCATTTTTCAGGCCCTTCCGGGTCCCAAGGCCTTAGCGCAGTAGAAAATAAGCGTGAGGTTGCTTGCTGACTCTGTACGAAATATTTTAAGAACTGGTAGAGCATTTGAAATACACCATTAATCTATGGCTAGAGAGCATTTAAAGTTGACTTTTGATCTGTAGTAAGTCACCTAGTTAGTGGTATTAATAATTCACTAGATACAGCCCATGACTCCGTAATCAAGGTCGCCGAGGTACGCCTGGCCGGAGCGCTAGAGCTCAGGGTAGCCCGTCCAAATTGGAATGTCAGCAAAAATTTTCGTCAGTGACATTTGCTCTCGTTTGGGAAAAAAGAATGTGCCTTATAGGGTGAAAAGGTGGATATTCGAACCCCTCGCTTCTCGAAAGCCAATTCGAGGCTTCTGTATGCAGTCTTTTGTCATCAACAAATTGTATGAAATATAATAATAATAATAGTAATCCACCAAAGCTAATATTTTCTATATTTTATTTACTGCTAAGAGTTTTAAACGATGGCAACAATGTCAAGCGGTACCTAGACATAACCAGGATATTACAGCATACATAGCGAAATTTACAGGGTGGTCAGAAGCAGTCTGAAAGGTTCAAAAGGTTCTTGCAGGTGATGTAATGCTGAGAAATAAGTGTTAAGAAAAAAATTCGATACGTTGTGACATTTGCGAGTTGTTTGGCATTCAAGTTAGGCAGTTAGGTCGTAGCGCGAGCAAATTCAAGCAACCTGCCAGAGACATTGTCGCCAAACTTGTTCTTCGTTTGGTTTTCTGGAACTGAACATACCAAATTTTTACTTACGTAGCTTAAATTAATCACTTCGAAAAAGGCAAATTTTAACCGGTAATGTGCTTTTCAAAAAGTGGTAACTCACGGATCCACCGATGTCTGTGCATTACCGAATTTTAGCGCGTGCAAATGCTTGAATTTGGGCGTGCGACACCCTGATTGGCTAACTTCAATGCTAAATAACTCGGAAACAGCGAAATGCATCTAATTTTTTTTGAACAATTATTTCTCAGCACAGTCTCCACTACAACACCCTTACAAACTTTTCAGACTGTTTCTTACCACCCTGTATATAACCCCGCCCGGCTAGTCGCACGGTCTTAGGCGCTGCTTCCCGAGCGGGAAGGCGTGCTGGTCCCGGCACGTATGCGCCCGGCGGATTAGTGTCGAGGTCCGGCGTGCCGGCCAGTCTGTGGATGGTTTTTAAGGCGGTTTTCCATCTGCCTCGGCGAATGCGGGCTGGTTCCTCTTATTCCGCCTCAGTTACAATATGTCGGCGGGCGATTGCCGCGCAAGACGTTCCGGGGAGGGTGTTCACTGGGGGCCGAACCGCACAATAACCCTGGATTCAATGGGAGGATGGTTGTAGGTGAGTGGACTGCTGTAGTCTGTTGTGGGGTTGTGAACCACTGAGGGCTATGTTGGGACGAAGCCTCTTCGTCGTTTCTGTGTCCCCGGTTCAATCAACACCCTATATATATATATATATATATATATATATATATATATATATATATATATACTTGAGATTGAGTCATTACTAGAAACCGGTAGCAGTAAATAAAATTCAAACCAGGAAAAAGCGTCTGTGATAGATTACTAATACAATAGTATGCTTGTCATACCAGTTCAGTTCCCTAACTAATGCTACATTGTTGTCCGCTAATTTGCGTTAGTTACATATTGGACTCTTTGTACGGCCAGAGACGTGCTGTATCGTGCATAGCTGCGTATTATAACAAAATAACTTCCCGTTCTCATTGTATGATCGTTAATGACCAGGCGTCTAAAGGTTAGATTGTTAGGGAAGCCGATGAGCTCCTTTCCCCTTATCTCCGTGTTATCTGAAATGCGGCTAATCGGAGGAGTTACCAATCAGAAACCGTATGACAACGTTCTGAGTTAAATTCCAAACCTATCCGCATAGTCTAGTTGAGTGAGGACATGTGATCTGTTGATTTTGTCTATTGGGTTGTGAACGTACAGTCCAAGTGCCCTGTTATATGAGAGAAGTAGTCTGTTCACTGGTAGAGGATTTTACCCTTTTTGTTCCCTCGAAATACCTGCATCATCTGTTGGGATTATTCGTGTATTCAGATCTCCAAGTCGTTCAGAGGCATTGGAAAACTATCGTTGTCAGACTCTGACACGAAAAAGTCCGTGAGCGTAATGCTGGCTGACCTAGGAAGCAAAGGGGCACAGGTCACCTCTACCAGTCCGTGTTTCTTGAAGTATACGAGTATGTCTCGTCATCAGATTTCAACGCATTCAACGACCGAGGTGGCGCAGTGACAACATAATGAACTCGTATCCAAGACGGTGGTTCAGATTCCTCTCCTGTCATCCAGATTTACGCTCCCTACGATTTCTCTTAAACGCTTAATGCCGCGTATCGATTGAGTGCGACAGCGGTCCGCGGTTGCATACGCTACAGTGCTTCGCGCGGTCGATGCCGTGTTAATGCCCGTGGCTGCGGTGTTCGAACCTGCTGCGCAGCGATCCGAAGATGAGTGGTCTGTCGTGTCGCGGTAATGAGATTTCAGAGTGTTCTGCTCGAGTAGTTCTGCTGTCCGTGGGTGGCAGAAAACGAACAGCGATACGTGTCTCGCCCTGATAGGCCTATACAAAACAAAAGAGACGCCGTGCGCTCCAAAGAACAGAGGCTGTTATAACAAAAACAATCGTGAGTACGTATGGAAGGACATAAG
Source organism: Schistocerca serialis cubense (assembly GCF_023864345.2). Taxonomy (NCBI): domain Eukaryota; kingdom Metazoa; phylum Arthropoda; class Insecta; order Orthoptera; family Acrididae; genus Schistocerca; species Schistocerca serialis. The sequence continues at coordinate 791,808,331 of NC_064639.1, read as the reverse complement.
TAACAAAATGGAAATGCCAAGTCATGAACTCAAAAAGACAATTACTTCTTTACTGGATTCTTACAGAAGAGAGAAGAACCTCTCTCACACAGTAATAACTTCTCGAAACTGGATGTCTACACTCTAAGACAAAAGTAAGACGCACCATGAAGGAATTATCCGAATTGGGCAGAAATTGGTATATGTGATGTACGGGCACAGGCAAACAAATGATTATAACTGCAGAAAAATTGGATGAATTATTATAGAGAAAGAGTTTCATAAATTGACCGTGTCGGTAACGCGTTTGCCCGCCTGTAGCTCGAGTCGCTTTCTACTGGGGCCCCCAATGTGCAACAATTAATTAATCAGTTTAGAGAAGCGTATAGGGAGTTTGCATTTATGCCTAATGGTATAAGGTGTGCTCAGCGCTATTTTGATTTTCGGCAGGGTAGATACAGACCACTGTGGTACACTTATTAGAGCCTCAGTAGTGTTCTCTCAGACCTTCTCAGATACACAGCCGTAGGCCATCCTAGGAAATGGCCTCACGTCCAGCGAGGTCTCCCTGTCAGGGTAAAGAAAAATATAGGCTTGTACACAAGTTGGTTACTGAAAAAACTAGGTGGCACTGTACGTGCAAGTATGAACTATGTTTACATTACCGTTGGCAGTGGCTATCGAGGCTATTTTATGTTTTGGACATTGCAGGATGGCGTACCACCTGCGTTCCGCATTGGGATTCCGAAGAGCAGTGTATGAAGATGCTACCCGTGGTCTACAACAAACCCAAAACAATGAACATTACACAAGTACTAATACAGAGGGAGACAGGGCTGAAGAAGAATCTACACAAGATGGATTTAACGACGGATGGGAGGTGCCGTTGTCGCGCCTGCCAGCGCACCTTCTCGGAGATGGAGAATCATTGAATGATGGAGTTGCTGGATGTCCTCTGGGGGGACATAGTGCAGAATTCTGTTCAACTGACGCATTAGATCATCAAAATTCCGAGATGACTGGAGGGCCCTGTCAATAATGCATCAAACGTTCTCAAATGGGGACAGGACGCCGACCTTGCTGGCCCAGGTAGGGCCTTTCTACAAGCTGTAGAAATCCTCGCCTTGTGCGCGAGGGGATGATATTGCTGGACAGCTTGCCAAGAAGGGCAAGAAAATGAGGTGTAGAATATCGTCGACGTTCCGCTGTGCAGTAAGGGGATAGCAGATGACAATCAGAGGGTCCTGCTATGAAAGGACATGGCACCACAGGGCATCACTCCTGGTAGTCGGGGCGTATGGCGAGCGACAGTGAGGTTGGTATCCCACCACTGTCGAGATGTCTCCAAACATTGCCCAGGTAGGTCGCTGATCATCGAGGCTTTGTTCGGAGCGACTCATCACTGAGGACAATTCTGCTACATTCAATGAGATTCCAAGCGGAAGAAGTATCTGGAGACCTGGAGACTCCCTGGAGAGCAGTTGGATACCAACCTCACTGGCCCGACAATCTGGATTGGCGGTCTGGAGTGCCACTTCTTTTCACAGCAGGACCACTTTGGTTGTCATCTGTGGCACCTTTACAGCACAGCCGTACCTCGACGATTTTCTATGCCCTGTTTTCTTGCCCTTCATGGCAAGCCATCCTGGGCTATATTTCTGCAAGATAAAGCCCGCAAGCACACGGCGAGAGTTTCTACTGCTTGTCTCCGTGCTTGCCAAACTCTGCCCAGGTAGGTCGCTTGGTATATTGACGATCTAAAGAGCCAGTTTGACTGAATTTGCTTCAATAACGCTCAGTAGGACATCCAACAATTCTGTTAATCAATGTCAAGCCGAATAAATAGTTGAATAAGTGCTAGAGGCGGACAAAAGCGTAACAGACGTGCTGAGTTTGTGAGGCGCTTTTTCTTGTATACAGGGTGGTCCACTGATCGTGACCGGGCCAAATATCTCACGAAATAAGTGGCAAAGGAAAAACCTACAAAGAACGAAACTTGTATAGCTTGAAGGGGAAAACCAAATGGCGCTATGGTTGGCCCGCTAGATGGCGCTGCCATAGATCAAACGGATATAAACTGTGTTTTTATAAACAGGAACCCCCATTTTTATTACATATTCGTGTAGTACGTAAAGAAATATGAATGTTTTAGTTGGACCACTTTTTTCCCTTTGTGATAGATGGCGCTGTAATAGTCACAAACATATGGCTCACAATTTTAGACGAACACTTGGTAACAGGTAGGTTTTTTAATTGAAATACAGAGCGTAGGTACGTTTGAACATTTTATTTCGGTTATCCCAATGTGATACATGTACCTTTGTGAACTTATCATTTCTGAGAACGTATGCTGTTACAGTGTGATTATCTGTAAATACCACATTAATGCAATAAATGCTCGAAATGATGTCCGTCAACGTCAATGCATTTGGCAGTACTTGTAACGACATTCCTCTCAACAGCAAGTAGTTCGTCTTCCGTAATGTTTGCACATGCATTGACAATGCGCTGACGCATGTTGTCAGGCGTTCTCGGTGGATCACGATAGCAAATATCCTTCAACTTTCCCTACAGAAAGAAATCCGGGGACGTCAGATCCGGTGAACGTGCGGGCCATGGTATCCTGCTTCGACGACCAATCCACCTGTCATGAAATATGCTATTCAATACCGCTTCAACCGCGCGCGAGCTATGTGCCGGACATCCATCATGTTGGAAGTACATCGCCATTCTGTCATGCAGTGAAACATCTTGTAGTAACATCGGTAGAACATTACGTAGGAAATCAGCATACATTGCACCATTTAGATTGCCATCGATAAAATGGGGGCCAATTATCCTTCCTCCCATAATGCCGGACCAAGGTCGCTGATGTTCCACTTGTCGCAGCCATCGTGGATTTTCCGTTGCCCAATAGTGCATATTCTGCCGGTTTACGTTACCGCTGTTGGTGAATGACGCTTCGTCGCTAAATAGAGCGCGTGCAAAAAAATCTGTCATCGTCCCGTAATTTCTCTTGTGCCGAGTGGCAGAACTGTACACGACGTTCAAAGTCGTCGCCATGCAATTCCTGATGCATAAAAATATGGTACGGGTGCAATCGATGTTGATGTAGTATTCTCAACACCGACGTTTTTGAGATTCCCGATTCCCGCGCAATTTGTCTGCTGCTGATGTGCGGATTAGCTGCGACAGCAGCTAAAACAATTACTTGGGCATCATCATCTGTTGTAGGTCGTGGTTGACGTTTCACATGTGGCTGAACACTTCCTGTTTCCTTAAATAACGTAACTATCCGGCGAACGGTCCGGACACGTGGATGGTGTCGTCCAGGATACCGAGCAGCATGCATAGCATAGCATGCATGCATAGCATGCATAGCACACGCCCGTTGGGCATTTTCATCACAATAGCCTTACATCAACACGATATCGACCTTTTCCGCAATTGGTAAACGGTCCATTTTAACACAGGTAATGTATTACGATTCAAATACCGTCCGCACTGGTGGAATGTTACATGATACCACATACTTACACGTTTGTGACTATTACAGCGCCATCTATCACAAAGCGAAAAAATTGGTCCAACTAAAACATTCATATTTCTTTACGTACTACACGAATATGTAATAAAAATGGGGGTTCCAATTAAAAAAAAACGCAGTTGATATTCGTTTGACCTATGGCAGCGCCATCTGGCGGGCCAACCATAGCTTAATGCTTGTGCCGAGATGGTTTCTTGAGAGATTACGTTGGATTTCCATCCCCATTATACCTCAGTATGAAATATACAGCGGCAAGATGAAATCAATACCTTCATTGCGCGATAACAATGTTGATGTCACTGGTGACAGTGCCATTAAAGCAGAATTACTAAACACGGTTTTCAAGAACTCCTTCACTAAAGAAGACGCAGTAAGCATTCCATAATACGAATCCAGAACAACTGCTAACATGAGTAACTTACAGTTAGCAATCATATAGAACCGTTCGCTGGTCGAAGGATCCGACACATAGCTCACACAAATAGTAAAGAAAGAAAACAGGGGTAATCCGCTGAATTAGAGACCCTAACATCAATTTGCGGTAAGCTTTTGGAACATATACTGTTTTCGAACATTATGAATTGCCTCGAAAAAGAAGTCGCCACGGATTCTGAAAATATCGTTCTTGGGGAAAACAACTACTTCTTCATTCGTGAGAAGTAATGAGTGCTATTGACAGGGGATGTCAAACTCATGCAATACTTTTAGATTCCCAGAAGGCTTTTGACGGTTCCTCACAAGTAACATCTAATTAAATTGCGTGCCTGTCGAGTATCGTCTCAGTTGTGTGACTGGATGCGTCATTTCCTGTCAGAAATGTCACAATTCGTAGTAACTGAAGGAAAGTCGTCGAAAAAAACAGAGGTAATATCTGGCGTTCCCCAAGGAAGTATTATAGTACCTCTGTTGTTCCTCATCTACATAAACGACATAGGAGACAGACTCAGTACCCCTGTTAGATTTTGTGAAGATGGCGGTGTCATTTATCGCCTTGTAAAGGCATCAGCTGATCAAAACCAACTGAAAAACGATTTAGACAAGATCTCTGTATGGTCACCATAGGGATATGGAGATCCATTGAGACTTGTCAGGTGAACACTGGAAAGCCAACACTCTAAGTCCTGCCTCTGCTTATTCGATAAAAATCACGTAGCACATCAATAGAGGCCGTCTACATGAAACTGCTGTGACAATGGCAAATCGATAGTCGTGAGGGTCGTTTCTTCCCGTGTGATTTGTTCTGAATCAAACTTGTCATTGCACTACAATCCAGATATCAACTGAAACACACATCTTTCTGAGTCACTGAACCACATAAGCCGAAAAGCGTTTCTTATAATGTTACTTACTTCACTTGTTTAAAAGTAAGTATTTTTTTTACCAAAAAACAGTTTCCTTGTGTGTGGATCGAAGGCGTCTACGTAAGGCTAAAACCAAATTCGTATCCACCGAAGGCTGTCAAAAATGTTTGTACTGATTAACTACGTTACATCATGTAGGACATTTTTTCTTCTTCATTTTCTTAAGCCTTTGTCCTCCCATAGGTGCAGGGTCAGCATTGCTATTATCGGATATTTCATGGTTAATTTAAGTGACGCCCGGCTCCCCTTCCCGTTGGCCCACTCCCTCTCTCCTCCCTGGGACGGAAGTTTCGAACCTCAACTGTCTGTCTGTAGTGTTATGCATGTCAAAGTGAATTAAAGACTTCCAAAAGTGCGAATCCTGTAACTGAGGCGGAACTTGGGTACCAGCTCAGTTATTCACCCTGTGAAATGTGGGAAACCGCCTAAAAACCACATCCGGGCTGGTTGGCACACAGACCCTTGACGTTAAGCCGCCAGGCGGATTCCATACGGGACTGGCGCAACTCCCCGTCCTGCAAGAGGCGATTTAAGACGGTTATCCGGACGGATCGCACACCATGTAGGACAATACCAGCCTGTGACCATTTTAAGATGCGGTTACTTTCGTGAAATGTGTCACGTCATAGGTATTAAGCATAGCGACACACATTCATTGGCGGAACTGTATTTGAAAATGGCTCTAGGCCGAAACTGTACAGCAACGTACCATATGCTGTAATGAAGTTCATCCGTACAAAAATTTCTGGCAGCCTATGGTGGACATAAAACTGATTTCAGTTTTCTAAAAAGAAAGCCTTTTCTTGTTTGATCTGAGAACTTTTCACTGGATCTTCCTATAAGATGCTACTGCTCTACATCTCCGTCACATATAGATAAAGGTACTGACACAAAATGGGAAAAATAACATCATAAAACATTTCCCGTAAGCAGAAATCGTGCAACAGCAGGTAAATTTCCTCAGCGGGGAAGCGCTGATTTATCATAGAAATAAAAATTATGCAACAAACATATATAACATAGAAAGCATAGCTTGGTCACTAGATAATCATTAAATTCGACTGACTAATGAAGTATAGAGACACAGAAATACTGTAGTTTGCTGACGAGTGAACAATATTCCAATATTCTTATATCTGCTGAAAGTCACATTTGCGTCTGGATGAGCAGTTCAGAACTGTAACACGCACAATTATGTCAGATAGTTCTCAAAATTCGCTCTACCGTTACCACATTCTGATAACGTTCACTGGAACCATCTAAAACCACCAAATGTTTGGGAGTACTTATTTAAAATGGAACTGGTGTGGGAGAGTCGAATGGCAGAGCCCGCTGGTAGAATCTTAATTTATATCTCTTACTATTATCTGAATGTATGTGGATGTACACTTTCCCGGCATATATGGCTGACGAAATCTTCTCGGGCTTCAATTCAGGCGGCGACGATGAGATTCCGAGGCATTGCGATGAGAGTCTGTTTCTTGGAGGTGGTATTTCATGCAAGTATTGCTTTAAAGGAAGATTGCCCCTTTCGTTACAAGCTGTTCTGTGAGTGCGATAGAGTCACAGAAGTGATCAAAAGAGAACTCTGGGAATTATTATGAAAAAAGCGAGCATCACTGGGAAAGAGTTACTAGTAAAATGTCTTTGGTGGACGAAAAAAAGGAAGGACTATTTAAAGTCTATCTTCCCGTCGACAGTGCGGTCACTAAACACAGAGCACAAGTTCAGATCACGAAAGGATGGGGAAGGAAATCCGTCGCGCCATTTCCAAAAAAACCATCCGGGCATTTGCCTGGAGCGATTTAGGGAAATGACGGACAATCTAAATCAAGGTGGCCAAACGGGGATCTGAACAGGCGTACTGCCGAATGTGAGTTCACTGCGCTGATAATTGTGCCACCTGGCTCATGAGAGTGCACGCCTGAAGACGAATAAAAGATATGTTACTTCGCTTGCCGCTCTTCTCGCATAAACATCATGAGGGTAAAATTTGTGGAGTAGGGAGTTATATGGAGAACTATGACCAACTGTTCAACCAGTGGCGGCTCGTTCCAAATTTTACCACAGTTCTACAATAATTTTACAATTAATTGTTTAACATTGTGAAGAATAAAATAAAATTGAAGAAATGTGGTAGCAGAGGGAATGGAACCCAAACCAATGAATTGGCAATCGTTGTGCTTGACCATTGCGCTACACAACAGATCTGTCAGCGACTGCTCAAAAACTCCTCATACTCGACATGTAAATATTTAGGGAGCGTTTTACCTTTTCGTATAGTTCACTAAGGCGAAATATTCTAGGAATCTGAAAGGGACGCCTACTTGCTTCTACTTACATAATTTGAGCCAAACTGATAAGCCCCTGTCCCACGCACTGTTCTTTCAAGATTTAAACATAAATTCAGAGAAAAATGCTTGCCAACTTCTACGAGCAACGTAGCAGACAGTGCCAGAAGGGATGACGCCACATCAGAGCATTCTATCGCTTGCGCCTTTGTCCCGCATTGTTCGCGGGGTTGGCGTGGTTAAATCGGCTTTGGCATATTAAATTGAAGGGGTGGACGGATGCTCTTCCTGCCGCCACCCCGTACCCCCCGGGACGGAATCAGAGTACCCCATCTGTCTGTGTCTAGTGTAAATCATGGAAAAGTGCGGATGTGTTTCAAATGTCTGTGAGTCGTGTAACTCAGGCGGGACGTGGGGACCAGCACGGTATTCACCTAGAGGGATGTGGAAAACAGCCTAAAAACCACATCCAGGTTGGCCGGCACACCGCCCTCGTCGTTAATCCGGCGGGCGGATTTGATCCGGGGCCGGCGCGCCTACCCGAGTCCAGGAACTTGGCTAACTTGGCGGTGGACGCTACATCAGAGCATGCGCAGTCAAAAACAGACAGCTGTGTCCTTTCTCTTAGTTGATCGTACTGCAGCTGACTATCATTTCAGCACTTGACGCTGGTTTCTAGTTATCGAGGAGAGAGAGCTGGAAAATATATTTTTGTCCGCCATAGCAGCACGTATGCGAAGAGAAGATACTTTTAATGCAATCTCTGGCTCGCATTTGAGGAGAAACGACATACTTTTAATGCGATTTATGGGTCGAATTATAACAGATATACCAAAATTTAAGTGCGATATTTACAGTGTGCTGTAGCACATTAGTACATGATAAGCGGCGAATACTGGCAGCACCTCGAATGGAACTGTCACAGTGGAGAAGAATGGGAGCGGCTAGGGGTTGCGTAAGGACGAAGACAGAGAATGGTACAACGTACCCTCAGTCTCTACAGGGCTTGTTGGGTACGAGCGTAATACATTGCCTTCATCCGACTTTGAACTAAACCTGGTTCTGACGAAGATATACACTAACTACTCAATTAGGTTTTGTTACTATCTCTACTGGGACACTTTTTCCCGTGATGTGGTGTTTCTATTCGGAAAGACCGTACGAAGTGGCCCAATGGTAAAACAGTGGACTCGTATTCTGGAGGGCGTCGGTTCAGATCCCTGCCCGACCGTTCAAATGTAGGTTTTACGCGATTTCCGTGCATCGCTTAAGGAAAATGTTGCGATGATTCCTTTGAAAGGGTATGGACGATATCTTTCCCCATCCTTCCCCAGTTATTCTTCATTATTCATGCCATCGATATGGGATTTTTTTTTATGAAGCTAAGTGCTTCTACGAGTTCCGGATTCTCCAGTCAATGGAAATACGTCCATTGTCCAGGATTCTTTCTCAATAACTGCGATGTTAGCAAATGTCAACAGACAAATATTCCTGTTTTCTGAGATGGAACACTTTCACTCTTTCCACAACATGCGCCGTTTTGGTTATACAGGGTGATTTTGCTAAATGGGGACAAACAGCAGGGAACGATCCCTCAGAGGATGAGCAGCAAATAAATAAATAAATAAATAAAATCCATATGGACTACTAGGCAGGTGGCGCGCCGGCATGGGGTAAGCCAGATGACCAAGTGGAACCTTCTCCAAAAGAACTGTGACAATCCTTATCGCTAACAACGCGTCCATTCCCTATTAGCTAAGGAATTGCTTCCGCAGCAACCGTTTGTTGCTAGTTCGTCGCATAGGCCACCACGGTGCTAGAATTTCTGTCATCCATCCTATTCATAGATAAAGCCAACTTTACGGACGCGGTATCGCCACCCTCCAAAATACCCACCTGAGTTGCGTTGAGGATCCCCATAGTGTGCTGGCAGCCTCATTGCGTCAGCGGGAATTATTGATGTGTTCGCCAATGGCGGTCTCAAGTAAATAGCCCGGGTGAAGGGAACAAACATAAGTTTACTGAATACTATTTCCATAAAAATATTCCCCGCAATGAAACAAAAGAAAGCATGGTTCTTCAATAAGAGAAACAAACAGGATGCTAGTCCAGAATGAGATTTTCACTCTGCAGCGGAGTGAGCGCTGATACGAAACTTTCTGGCAGATTAAAACTGTGTGCCGGACCGAGACTCAAACTCGGGACCTTTGCCTTTCGCGGGCAAAAGGCAAAGTTCCCGAGTTCGATTCTCGGTCCGGCACACAGTTTTAATCTGCCAGAAAGTTTCAGGATGCTAGTCCTTCAATAAGTGAAACTAATTAATGGTTCGTAAATAATGGAGCCACTTAGACTTTCATAATCGCAAAGTAAATAAATAAGTTCCATGAGACTTAAAAGTGCTACAACGCTTCATTGAACACAATCTTAAATTTTAAAACGGCTTTACAGTAAAGCGAAATAAGTTCCTGCAGTCACATGCTCTTTAATGAGCAGAGTCTTTACGTCCTAAAAATTTTAGGTTGAAAAGGAAAAAAACAAGTTTATCAAATGGTTCAAATGGCTCTGAGCACTATGGGACTTAACTTCTGAGGTCATCAGTCCCCTAGAACTTAGAACTACTTAAACCTAACTAACCTAAGGACATCACACACATCCATGCCCGAGGCAGGATTCGAACCTGCGACCGCAGCAGTCGCGCGGTTCCGGACTGAAGCGCCTAGAACCGCTCGGCCACTCCGACCGGCCAAGTTTATCATTTCCGGTTTAAAACCAAAGTGCAGATCCAAGATTCAATCCAGAAGAATAAACACTTAACGACCTTTATCGTGTACTTTGCCGAAAAAATATTGACAGCCAACGGTAATGAAATATCTAAATCTGACAAGAATGGGAACCTCCAGTACGACACTATATTATCGACTAGAAGAACAAGAGTATAATTGTGCCAAGTCTCAATGAACATATCGGTTATCACTTAAGAGTCCCGTCTGAGGAAGCGGCGTGTCGCCCAGAAGTCGATTGCCCAATCCTTTGTGGGGCATAGTGGATATCTTCAGGTTGCTGGCTACAACAAAATGTTCAAATGTGTGTGAAATCTTACGGAACTGAACTGCTAAGGTCATCAGTCCCTAAGCTTACACACTACTTAACGTAAATTATCCTAAGGACAAACACACACACCCATGCCCGAGGGAGAACTCGAACCTCCGCCGGGACCAGCCGCACAGTCCATGACTGCTGCTGGCTACAACAGAACTGCTCCCCTGAGCTCGTGCACAAGCCTTAATAGCTGCCTCATAGACAGATCCGTGTAGGCTTATTTTTGGAACATGACATGGCGAATGCATGAAAGGCTGCGGTTTGCCAACGACCTCTACCATCACCATGTACGCCGCCTGGTGACGTAGCCAGAGTGCAGTTGACACCCACTACTGATCTGTCCGCAGAGTTCCAGGGCTGCGAAGTTCCATGTCGCCTGCACTGTAAGGGCTGAGCTCGCTGCAACCCACGTGACAAATAAGCTGTGTATGCTGCAATAGGCGCCGGATGTCTCGGGCACCACAGCAATTACTGATGACTGCCTCGTGAGATCTATCATCCTTCCACGATACCTCACAGTCAGTGCATATCTGCACCCTGCTGGAAGACATGCCTTTGCTGGAGTGAAGGGTAGTGTGGCAACTACGTGATGGTGCTCCAGCTCACTGCCCTCTTGAGTATGGAGCTGGACAGAATATTCCCACTTGCCTGATATGTTCTCGTGTGTGCTTTCAGTCACTGGGCACTGTGAAAGACCTTTTATCTCCATTTTCAAGTGGCTGTACCTCCCATGGAAAAAATTTTCGATCATATATCTGTATAACCTATTTCGCTCCTTATCTTCTCATGGATCGTTTTCTGCAGTTCATTCCGATTTAGCAAAATGACTAGCTAAAACTGTTCTTCGGCTTCTGGAGCTGTGGAGTGACCAGATTTCTAGTCAAGTTCAAGTTCCAGAACCTGACGGTGTCACAGGCTCATGGCAGCGCCTTAGTGATCTTTAGAGGGAACAGAAAGAAGTCTGTGGCTGGTTAAACCTTTGCGTTACTTCGTGATGCGTGTTTGGTGGACAGCCACTATCTCGTTTCACAAACAGCTACAGCGCAAGAATAACTTGTCCTAGAATATCATCTATATTTCCAAATAATATTATTTACGCTTTCACACGTGTTAAGTGAACTTGTATCAACAGGACTTTAGACCATCTTCTGTACTTTAGGAGGTTCGAGTCCTCCCTCGGGCATGGGTATGTGTGTTTGTCCTTAGGATAATTTAGGTTAAGTAGTGTGTAAGCTTAGGGACTGATGACCCTAGCAGTTAAGTCCCATAAGATTTCACACACAATATTTATGCTTTCGGATACCTCCTGCTAACATAACCTCAGAGAGTACAACGGGTCACTGCTAGCAATTGGCGCCGCCGAAACGTCAGACTCTCGAATGAACCCACTAAGAACTCATTTTGAATTGCAACTTATTAAGGATCATTTGAACTGTTTACAAGTGATCAGGTTTGGTGAGAGGCCAAACGTTTTTGTTTCTTGCTTGGATTCAACGTCTTTTAGGTATCACAAAATAATGCATCTAGTATTTTCTTCTAAATTTGACCTTATACATCAATATTTATTTTTGTTCTGTTTTTTTAACAGCAGTGGTAGCAAACAGAAATTCACTTTTTAACGGAATACCAAATTATCATTTCAAAGCTTTCAACTCCTGTTCCGTACCGAAGATTCACTTTGCGTTTCCCCTATTTCGAGAAACAACTAACCACCGTTCTGAAGCTTTCTACTGCTCCTCCGTATCGAAACTCGACTTTTCTTTTCACTATTTCAGGAAGTTTTCCATAGAAAGGAAGCTACTCAAAACGGTAAGGCTATCGAGGACACTCATTTACATGACCTCTCAATTTCCTCATAAATTGTTTTATCATCGCTAATGTCACAATTCTGTTACCCCATGTTTCGTTAGTGGGAATATTAGAACTTTCGCTGTGGAAAATGATTAACGCTCCTCAATAATTGTTCAGCGGTAGCTGGAATTGGAAGAAAGAAGGCGAGTGATGCGAAGGGCATAAATTGCGAGAATCTTCCTACTACCACGAAACAGCAGAAGATTTAGTATAATGTCTCAGAAACGCCAACTTTCTAAGTGGACAGAATATTTAATTCTAAATCTGTTTGCTTTGACTGCCATGGGGATAGTAAACGCCAGTGCCATTATTTAAGGAACCATGTGTGGCATTAATTAAATACGTCTTCAGTGGGTAGTTCTAGTGCCAACAAGCTGCAAGCAGTACGTTTGAAACTACATGACACACATGGACAACATGTAGAAAGTTTTTGTGTGTGTGTGTGTGTGTGTGTGTGTGTGTGTGTGTGCGTGCGTGTGTGTGTGTGTGTGTGTGTGTGCTTGTCAGAGAGCACAGCACTGCAGTCTTACTTGTTAAAACGTTCATCAACTTTTCAAGGCCGCGAAAAAGTGTTACAGAATGTTGAGGTAATGCCAACAGGAATATAGCTTATGAGTTTCAACATACCTTGATGATTCGCGATGCTGAGAACAGATAGAGTACTGTAGAAGCTAATACAAAAAGGAAGGTTCTCATCAGACGAAGCAACATGTACACGTACAAATAGGTCTCAATATTCATATTGAAATGGATACTTGAGTGTCTCTGCATTTCTCCAATACAAGTAAGATGCGACATGAAAAAAAGTTAGACACGCAAAAGACATTCGTTATACCAGTGTAAGGCATTTACGGTAAAGGTATCGCCTGAGGCGCAGTCCCGTTACCGGTTTATTATCCATACTGCAGGTGGAGTGCAGCCTTTCTTCGTCGGGATACTATTACGACGGGAGGATGGCGGGCACATCGCCCCGGACTCATTACCTCTGGGAAAGATTCCCGGTCCTCATTTCATAGCAGGCTGAGTAGGCATGGGACCGTCCTAGAAGAGCTAAAACAAACAGCAAACACCGTCCGAAATAGGCTTTGAAGGCTGTACGGTACCGACCGGCCGCCGTGTCATCCCTGTCCCTTCCGCGTCACCGAATGCGGACACAGAGGGGCAAGTGGTCAGCACACCGCTCTCCCTGCCATTGTCAGTTTTCGTGACCTGTGCCACTTCTTATCAGTCCACTAGCTCCTCAATTGGCCTCACAAGGACTGAGTGCACCGCGCTTGCCAACAGCACTTGTCAGACTCGGACAGTGACCCATCCAAGTGCTAGCCAAGCCCGACAGCGCTTAACGTCGGTGATCTGACGGGAACCGGTGTTACCACTGCTGCAAGGCCGTTGCTCCTAGAGGAACTGGAAGAAGGAAAACTCCTGACTCCTACGCAGGATCGAATCCGGGGCTTCTGAGGCCGGAGGTTAGCTAGTGATCTACCTGCTAGACAAGCATGGCTACAAGTAAGATGTATTAGAGATAATACTGACAGATTCTGTCGTGTGTTGCGGACAGCTGTCCCGCTGGAAGTAGAAATGTCTGCAGTTCTCAACTGTTCCACAGTTTTAGCAAGGCCTCTCACAGTACGTTTTTTTACCTGCACCTCATATATACAGACTCGCTCCTTTATGCCAGTCAATCCCACTCCAAAATCCTGCCATAACTGTGGCCAAGATTAATTATTCTCACATGTAACTAGGCCTTGCTCCAGCGGACGATTTTTTTTACTCTTGTATTTTTTTACAAGCTGCAGTCAATAAGGCTCGTTGATGTTATTAATGTATAATTTATTTCCAGTGGCATTCACAGGGTGACAATTATTGAACTATACGAAATAAAGTAGACATAACTTCTGAACGGTTTGCCTTAGGACGTTCAAATTGCACAGTTGGCCGCGGGGCATGATGGGAATTAGTGTGTTATGGGAATTAGTTGTTGTCGGCCATTTGCACGTGAAAATGTCACGGTGCAGCGTGCCTGAGCGTATACCGCTTGTGAAAGCCTACTAAGCGAGCAATAACAGCCCATCTGCGGCTCAAAGGAAAATTGCGACCGAGTTCAAGCTGAAGACGATCGGCCCAAGTGTGCTAACAGTCAAGAATTTGATTCACAAGTTTGAAAGAACGGCTAGTGTTCGTGAAGACAGTGTTGGCAATGTCGGTCGTTCAAAAACGGTGAAAGAGCCTGGAAACATAGAGAAGACAGGCGCTGTGTTTCAAACTAGCCCCAGGAAACCGGTCAGACGAACTGCGAAACAGGTGGGAATCAACCGGGAAACATTGCGACAAATTGTTGAAGACCTGCATCTCTTCCGATACAAAATTCAAACCCATCAGCTATTAAGTCCCAGGGATATGGAACAGCGGTTGTGTTTCGCCAGCACTATTGTCCATAGAACTGGCAAACAGGAATTTGATGTGAATACGGTTTGGTTCAGCAACGAAGCCGACTTTCATTTGGGTGGGTTCCTCAGTAAGCAAAACTGACGTAACTGGGGGACTGAGACTCCGCATTTCGCGATCGATAAGTCTCTTGACCCTTAACGGGTGACTATGTGGTGTGCATGTCCAGTCGCAGAATAATCGGTGGGATATTCCTTGATGGCACGGTGATTACCAAACGGGACGTGAAGGTTTTGGAAGACGATTACATCCCCATTATCCAAAGTGACCCTGATTTCGACAATATGTAGTTCATACAAGACGAAGCATGACCCCATCGAAGCAGGAGAGTGTTTGATGTCCTGGAGGAGCACTTTGGAGACCACATTCTGGCTCTGGCGTACCTAGAGCCTGCTGTCATGAGCCTCGATTAACCATCATATTCTCCGGATCTGAACACATGTGACTCCTTCGTGTGGGGCTATATTAAAGACAAGCTATACAACAAAAGCCCCAAAACCACTGGTGAGCTGAAAACAGCCATTCAGGCGGTCATCGACAGCATCAATGTTCCAATACTTCAGCGAGGAATGCAGAATTCGCTATTCGTCCGCGCCACATTATCGCCGATGATGGCAGACATACCGAATATGTCATAACCTAAATCCAGCTTTCCACATCTTCGTTGCGTATCCTTCAATTGACATCACATTTCTATGCTTAAACGCGTAGCCCGCAAAGTTATCGACGCTCTGGACGTCCAGCAGAAGCTCGATGCTGCAAACGGACTTCCCTTTATCGCACATTTTTTTCTCGGCGCTATCGCTATGTATGGACACGTTTGTATGTGGACGAGAGCAAACGATGGGGTAAATATCGCGAAGTTTCAGCAAATTATTTTATTTTATAGCTAATCAAAATTTTCGAACTGTTATGCTGTAACAGTTATTAAAAACAAAATGGCCTTGTTTGCGGTGTAGTAAATTCAATATAGATGAACCCTCTCAATCTATGTGTATAACAATGATCAGGGACCTCTCGTGCAACCGCATATAAGTTCGATAAAACTGTGTCAGAAGAAACTCAGGGGAGCGACGATCTAAGACGGCTGTCTTTTATGAGATAAAAAGTGTAAGTAATTATTTAGAAAGTTTTGAGTCCGGAAGAAAAACAGATAATTAGACAAAAGTATCATTTGAGAAAAAGAAATGCTGCAATAGGAGACAGATTAAAGCCCCAGTCTAATCAAAAAGGGAATTAATGTAAGGACTTCTTTTATTGTTTAATACTTCGCTGACTGAGAAGTCGTTAAAGACGAAATTTAAGAACTGTGTAGTCGGATATTTTTACGGTAGTCTATTAAACAGCTTTTACACCATCGGGCGTTCCTGGAGAAGATAGCGGAAGTGCCGAAGGAAACGAGATCAACTGAAAACGTTAAATTATTGCATGAGGTGAGAGTTCCTCAGTAGAAGTACGTGATTTTAGTGCTGCTGCTACATAGTCATTTTTTTCTTCAGAAAGTAAGCACGTCGTATAAAAAAAGCGACACTTGTTCATCACTGTAATTAAGTGGTTATTTCACACCTACAGATCACTTAACGGTGAAGATATGCGCGCACTGTAAGGAGCCTGCCACATAACCGGAACAATTACTTTCTGACGCTTCCATTTGCCTAATCAAGAGTTTATAGATAAGACAGATGAGACGCGATGAAAAGTAAGAGACATATCGTGCGTTCCTGAGGTCTCACCTACTAGCCATTCTCGATAATGAGTCACATTTACATCTACAACTGCATCCACATCTACACCTTGCAAACATACTCCGTAAGCCATTTAATAGCTACTTACAAGGAGGTACATCGATGGATCAGGGATGGCGAATAGGAGACAGATTTGTTGCTAAGTTCTGGTAAAGTGCTGTGCATCGCTTATGCAACCAATTCTAAGATCAAGTGAAACTAAGTGATTCCAACCTTTTAAGGTCTCATGCATCTATGATGCATATTTGCAAATTGAAGGGACAAATGAAAATTTGTACCAAGGGTAGGACTCGAACTCTGGTCCCGTGTTCACTAGGCAGATGCCCCAACCACTATGCCACTTGGCACAAAGGCTTTGCACAACTGCGTGGACTACCCTAACACGCCTCCCTCCTAAATCCAAATTCCAAATGGGCTGAGGTGTGAATGGGAATTTGGACTGAGGAGGAAGGCATGTTAGGGTAGTCTGCGCCCTTCTGAAAAACCACTGTGCCAGGGTGACATAGTGGTTAGCACATCTACCTAGTGAGCAGGAGGTCCTGATACAAATTTTCAGTCGTCGCTTCAGTCTGCATATATACAGTTCTAGAATATTGTTGCAGCCTGTGGAATACTTGACAAGTAGGCATGACGTAATGTTGGTTTGGGACAAAAATATGGAAACAATGCGAGAAAAACGTAGTAGAACATAAATGCAGGTGCAGCCAAGCCTGCAGGTTGCGTTGCTTTATTTCACCACGAACGGCGCCTGGGCAATGTTTTTAATATGCTGTTAAGTGTCAGCCGTGGTCACAGCAGTATTGTGTTAATTCTGAGAGCATTATGTTGGAACTAAATAAATTCAAACACGAGCAGATTGTTGGTGCTCGCTGGACGGAGTGACCGAGCGGTTCTAGGCGCTACAGTCTGGAACCGTGCGCCCGCTACGGTCGCAGGTTCGAATCCTGCCTCGGGCATGGATGTGTGTGATGTCCTTAGGTTAGTTAGGTTTAAGTAGTTCTAAGTTCTAGGGGACTGATGACCTTAGAAGTTAAGTTCCATAGTGCTCAGAGCCATTTGAACCATTTTTTGTTGGTGCTCGTATGGTGGGTGCTTACGTAAGCAGCGGAGCCGAAGATTTTAGTGTTTCAAGAGGCACAGTACCGAAGACATACCGCATAAAGGGAAAGCAGGAAAACATCGTCCACTATGTCACACCGCAGACGAAAGTGTTTGTTGGGTGATAGTGACACACGGTCACTGAAGAGGACTGTGACGGAAAATAAGAGGAGGACAGCTGCAGAAGTCACTGCAGGACATAATTTCGAACCATATCAGCACTATAACACTAAGGGAGATCCATACGCAAGGAATTTCAGGGAGAGCTGAAATTCCGAAAACCACGAATCAATGATGTTAAAGCCCGTAACAGGAAAACGTGCTGCCGAGGCCGTGAAACCTCGACTACGCATAAATGGAAAAAAGTCATTCGGTCGGATGAGTCTTGTTCCATAGTCTTCCCAACTTCTGGCCGAGTTTACGTAACGGGAGTGAAACACGATGGGGGATCAGTGACGGCTTGGGTAGCCATATAATGGGGCTTTGTGGTTATCCTCCTCTCCGTCGGAGGCCCAACGGTGCCGACCAACCGACCACCGTGCCGTCCTCAGCTGACAGGCCTCACTGATGCGGATGTGGAGCAGCATGTGGTCCGCCGCACACCACTGTCAGTTTTCGTGACCGGAGCCGCAACTTCTCAATCACGTAGTTCCTCAATTGGCTCACAAGGACTGAGTACATCCCGCTTGTCAACGGCCCTCATCAGACCCGGACGGTCACCCATCGACGTGCTAGCCAAGCCCGACAGCGCTTAACTTCTGTGATCTAACGGGTACCCGTGTTACCACCGCGGGGAGACCGCTGGAGTGGTTGCTTTACAAGGTCACATAACTGTCACGGATTACGTGATCCGAGAGAGATGCCGATATCAGAAAAGAATATATTTCGCAGGAGCCGAAATCGACGTTAATTTACGTACATCGGTGAAAATGTGGTGCGAATGGGTGAAAATTGCATATGAAAATCAGTTCTACGTTATAACACCTCAAGAGCACTCAGTGTGTGACGTCCAAGAAAAAGATGGACAGTTAAACTGAAACATGCCAGATCTCCTAGCCCATTATAGAGATGACGATTATGATTCTTCATCATGGTACCAGTATTATAATACGAAAAAGTCGCAAACCTTAAGTTCGTAAGACATTCTCAGCAACAGTAAATACAGTTGTGCAGCGTATGATACAATGTTGAAACTGCAGTTCAGAGTAGCCTCTCCAGGGTTGCCCAAACAGTGGCCCGCGGACCACATGTGGTCCAAAAGAACAGTGCGGGCCAAGAAGAGAGCATCAAAAAATCCATAACATTCCGTTTACGTAAAGTTATGATAAATTGAACATTTTCAATCTAAAATTCCCGCCACACCATGCTATTGTCCCATTAGCTCTCATTGATCCAACCTGTTCTTAACTCCGCCACCCTTGCTATACCTGAACCACCAAAATCTCGTTCTTAATACCAGCGAATCCGTCGAATGCGTTGGTCTGTTATCTTTCTGATGCCTCAGGTGCAACTGCGAAACTAGAATTTTAGAGATATATAATGAAATTAGTTTCTGGAAATACAAGAAAATTCTGTGCTATTTCTGTACGATTGTGATAAGGAACCTTTTTCACCATAGTTCTGATAACTACAAGTAAGTAAGATGCTGGGAACCTTCATGTGGAGTGCAGCTACTGCCAGTGTTTACTATCTAACAGCACCGTAATTCTGTTGAAACAGGTTTAGTTTGATATCATATCCATCGCTACAAATAAGAACCACATGTACAGGGGACAGGCAAAAAAATGTGAACAGTGGTAGTAATGGGATGGTTGCGTTTGACGCTCAACAACACAGTAGTGCACACTTCGTATTTGCATTCAGAGGCCGAGGTCGACGTGCAATGAAAGACCTAAAAGAGTTCCAAAAAGGGCAGATTGTGGGGGCCCGATTAGCTGGAGCATCAGTAACCAAGACAGCCAACTTATTGAATATTTCAAGAGCAACTGTTTCAACAGTCATGACAGCCTACAAGACATGGAAAGACACCATCGCGTAAACGTAATAGTGGGCGGAAATCAAAACTAAATGGCAGAACGTCGTACGCTAATACGAATTGTGTGTGGGAAAAAAAAATAAAAAAAGAAAAAAAAAGAAAAAGAAAAAGCACAAAACTACAGCGGCTAAAGTGATTGCAGAGCTCAATAGCCATCTTGGAGACCCCGTATCTATCGACACTGGCCGCTTTAACGTGGTGTCAGGAGCATAAATCCTGGACGGCTGATCGGTTGAAACATGTCATATGGTCTGACGAATCAAAGTTTTCGTTATTTCCAACATCGAGCTGGGCTTATGTCTGGAGAACGCCAATAGAAGCCTACAATCCTAATTGCTTGATTCCAACGGTTAAGCATGGAGGTAGAAGTGTGTTGGTGTGGGCAGCCATATCATGGTATTCTGCTGGTACTATCAATATTCTCAAAAGCCGTTTTAGATCCAACGGTTCAGTGTACATTGTAGGTGATCAGGTGCATTCCCTGATTCAAATGTTGTTGGCCTACAATGATGCCGTATTTCAGGACAATAATGCTCTCATTCACACAGCCAGGACAGTACAATCGTGGTATGAGGAGCATGCAATTCGACAGCAGCGTCTTCTCTGACCATCACAGTCCCCAGGCTTGGAACATTATTGCACCCTTATGGGCGATATTGGAGCGCAGACTCCCTCGTCACTACATGAGTTAGAAGAGGTTCCGATCGAAGAGTGGCACAACATTCCTCTGCAGACTATACAATCATTTTATGCCAGTATTCCAAGGAGAATGGCAGTTGTATTAAGGGCAACTGTGGGTCCTACTCCTTTTTAATAAACCATTCCTAAGTAATTACTGGTGTTCACATTATTTTGCCTATCCCCTGTATGTGTCTACAATGAGCTTTGACGAAATATTTTTACTTTCATGTTCAGTTTCTACCATGGCAGATGATCAGTACAAACCGAAATGTGTTAGTACTCCAAGTGATGGCTGAAGCTGCTTCGTTGCCCTTCATGCTCATACCCCTCACAACCCGTCTTTACTAGAAAAAGTCCTCTATAACGTGGTTGTAATGTACTATCAGGCTGCAAAAACTTGGCCACGGTCTCTGGTCGATAATTGTCGGCACATATGGGACGTCATCGTCTTGGAACTATCGTCAACCGATGCAAATTAATAATAGATAGCATTGCGTCTTTGATACTGTGACAAGACGAGAGACCACAAGTGAAGGTTGTAGCTATCTGTAATTTCAATGATTCTTCATAAGTCCGTTACCCACAGCAAGACCCGTAAAATAATGCAAAATGTGGCCAAATGCTGCGATCAAGAAAAAAATTAAAAAGTATACTCCTCGGGGAAGATCAGTTTAGATTCCGTAGAAACGTTGGAACACATGAGGCAATACTGACCCTACGACTTGTCTTAGAAAATAGATTAAGGAAAGGCAAACCTACGTATCTAGCGTTTGTAGACTTAGAGAAAGCTTTTCACAATGTTGACTGGAATACTCACTTCTGAAGATGGCAGGGGTAAAATACAGAGAGCGAAAGCCTATTTACAATTCGTACAGAAACCAGATGGCAGTTATAAGAGTCGAGGGGCATGGAAGGGAAGCAGTGGTTGGGAAGGGAGTGAGACAGGGTTGTAGCCTTTCCCCGATGTTATTCAATCTGTATATTGAACAAGCAGTAAAGGAAACAAAAGAAAAATTCGGAGTAGGAACAAAATCCTTGGAAAAGACATAAAACTTTGAGATTCGCCGATGACATCGTAATTCTGTCAGAGACAGCAAAGGACCTGGAAGAGCAGCTGAACGTAATGGACAGTGTCTTGAAAGGAGGATATAAGATCAACATCAACAAAAGCAAAACGAGGATAATGGAATGTAGTGGAATTAAGTTGGCTGATGCTGAGGGAATTAGACTAGGAAATGAGACGCTTAAAGTAGTAAATGAGTTTTGCTATTTGGGGAGAAAAATAACTGATGATGGTCGAAGTAGAGAGGATATAAAATGTAGACTGGAATGGCAAGGAAAGCGTTTCTGAAGAAGAGAAATTTGTTAACATCGAGTATCGATTTAAGTGTCAGGAAGTCGTTTCTGAAACTATATGTATGGAGTGTGGCCATGTATGGACGTTAAACGTGGACGATAAATAGTTTAGACAAGAAGAGAATAGAAGCTTTCGAAATGTGGTGCTACAGAAGAATGCTGAAGATTAGATGGGTAGATCACATAACTAATGAGGAGGTATTGAATAGAATTGGAGAGAAGAGAAATTTGTATCACAACTTGACTAGAAGAAGGGATCGGTTGGTAGGGCATATTCTGAAGCATCAAGGGATCATCAGTTTAGTATTGGAGGGCAGCGTGGGGGTAAAAATCGTAGAGGGAGACCAAGAGATGAATACACCAAACAGATTCAGAAAGATATAGGTTGCAGTAGGTACTGGGAGATGAAGAAGCTTGCACAGGATAGAGTAGCATGGAGAGCTGCATCAAACCAGTCTCTGGACTGAAGACCACAACAACACCTGTACGCTAAACTGAACGTAGCAGCAGAACGATAAAAAGTAATCGGCTGTTTGGCCGAAATAATCCAGGCATATCACCTAACACCCCAGGCAAGATGAGCTTTAATCCCTTTTAATATCTTCATTCGACAGCCCACGGAATGGCTTCTTATGCATCATGAATTACGTATTATTGATGCTCATAATATTACTGTCAAAGCAGGGAGTCAGAGTTTTAAACACATGTTGATACATTAGTTTCCGGAATTCCAAGTCGAATGATGCCTTAATTCTGTGATTTGTAAATACATATATATAAAATATTTAATTAAATGTCATATTTAAAACGTTGAATCAATTTTACCTTGCTATTTTACAATAATAAATCGTAAGTTAATAAATTCTAAATATTTTGGATGTGTTAACTGTATACCTCCACCGTCCCTTTACGTTTTTTTCTCATCAGCGGTTATAATTAAGTATATTATGTGCGAAGCAAAAATACTTGTCCTCTTCCAGTGTGGCACAGGAAGCGAAAACGTTAGACACCACTGCTTTAGACACTGATTTTTCTGAATTATTACAAGATCTGTTCAGCAACTGTAGCCTCACTTCTTTTCCGGACAACCGCGTTTGACTGGATCGCTAAATGGCTAACGAAATTATCATCTTCCGACGTAGCCTACGCTACAGGTTTACCTATCAGCAAAGTTTATATTTCAAAAAATATCGAAGCAAAATATCCTTTGGCACTGTTCTTGTCTATCTGTTGACTTTCGGGTACCCGCTTTCGGCGGGACGAAAACCTGTCTCAAGCAAACTTGCTAAATAATTCGTATATTTTCCGAAAAATGCCTTATCGTTGTGCTTAGATATAGGTGCTGAATTTCCTTCCAGTTGCCCATGTATAATTTAGACCACTGCGTTCATTTTACATGATTAGGATGATTCTGCAGACATTGCGAAACGTTTAATTGAAGAAACGGCAGACGCGTTGTAACACTATTCTGTGAGCGGCATCATCAGTTCAAAAATGGTTCAAATGGCTCTGAGCACTATGGAACTTAACATCTGATCCCAGTCTCCTAGAACTTAGAACTATTTAAACCTAACTAACGTAAGGACATCACACACATCCATGCCCGAGGCAGGAGTCGAACCTGCGAGCATAGCGGTCACGTGGTTCCAGACTGAAGCGCCTAGAACCGCAAGGCCACACCGGCCGGCGGCATCGTCAGTATCTACTACTGCAAACAACGAATGAATCACTCAAGCAACTGCCATGTTTGTGAAGTATCAGAGGACCATGTAGTATCCTTCCTGTATTGCAACCTTGAGCTCAATACTCCAAGAAGACAATGCTGTGTCAAATGTTACCTGGTATTTGGGCGCCTTCTGCCTTCACAGCATAGCGAATGTTGTTCCTTCCCCCGGACTGCCTGACGCGGTGACACATCCCGGATTCAAAACGCACGATGAAGCGTTGCCCGGCAACGACTCATCAGTTTCTTTCATAAGACAGCAACAATTAAGTGTAGGCTGTAATCTGGTCACTTTGGTAGGCAACACCACATAATGGGTCTGTTACTTTTCCATTAAGAGAGTTTTCGTACAACGATGTCCGGAACATCATAAATTTACGATGGCAACACACATTTTCTCAATAGATAACAAGGTATTATACATTTTACAGCCATCCAAGAAAATCTAACTATGTTCAGATATTTAAGGGCGGGAAGGCGGCCCGGCGGGTTAGTGTCGAGGTCCGGTATGCTGGACAGCTTGTGGATAGTGTTTAAGGCGGTTTTCCATCTGCCTCGGCGAATGCGGGCTGGTTCACCTTATTGCGCCTCAGTTACACTATGTCGGCGATTGCTGCGCAGACACTTTCTTCACGTACGTGTACACCACAATTACTTTACCACGCAAACATTGGGGCTACACTCGTCTGGAGTGAGACGTTCCCGGGGAGGGTGCACTGGGGGCCGAACCGCACAATAATCCTGGGTTCGATGTGGGGCGGCGGTGGTTAGAGTCATAACTCACATGCTCCAAAATAATGAAAACTGAGATGCCGACATATTCTCATATAGCTTTATACATAGAACATAATTCACGAAACAGTTATTCACATTTGGCACAAGATCCTTGAGAAAACCGGTGTTAAACTTCATGGTTAGTTTCAAAAGTCTCATGATCCGCGGGATCTTGTGAGTTTTGTCGCGTACCTCATCTTGACCAATCAGCGATTAGCTCACTCGGCGCCGTTTTCTTGTGTAGTAGTAAATATTGATGCCAGTGTCTCCTGCTCTGTTCAGTTATTTTGGGGAATATAATTAAATACAGCGGTTGGAATAAAACTGATTTGAGATGCAAGTGCCGGTCGGAGTGGCCGAGCGGTTCTAGGCGCTACAGTCTGGAACCGCGCGACCGCTACGGTCGCAGGTTCGAATCCTGCTTCGGGCATGGATGTGTGTGTTGTCCTTAGGTTAGTTAGGTTTAAGTAGTTCTAAGTTCTATGGGACTGATGACCTCAGCAGTTAAGCCCCATTGTGTTCAGAGCCATTTGAACCATTTTTTGAGACACAAGTCATGGAAGAAAACGTTTCACCCGATGGAGAAAGAGGAAAGCCAAGGAAACGTTCAAAGCATCCAGAAATGTAGAAAAGTCACGATGTCAAACGAATGAGGTTAGAATATCCTGTTTTCTTCATTATTTTCAAATTAAACTGATTCTGTTTATTGGCTTCATTTGTTCCTCCACGTAAGAATGTATAGGACTCTTCCTTTGGAACTTAACAGTGAGGAATCGCAAATTCAATATAAGTCCATTTTTGAAAAATAAACAGGACCTCACAGTGTAGTTTGTTCTATCTTTAGAGGTACAAACCTTCAGTGCTGCCCCAGTATCCGACGTGTCAACACCGTGGAGGAGCATTTAATTGCTGTTCACTTTCTATGAACGATATTAAAAACTTTCATGATTTGTTTTATAAAACACCGGAAAGAGATTATCAGAATCAGTTCATATTGAAGTATGTGGAAATTCGCAACGTCTTCAGACGTCGACCTAGAAAAGACAAATCCAGTCAAAGCCAAAAGTCGCAGCTGCTTAGAACGACGAAATATTTTATACGAAGCACACAGAAATATAAAGTTCCAGTTTGCATGTCAACCTTTATAAATGTATTGGGAGTGTCACGATTCAGAATAAATAATATCACTAAACAGTTTCATCAGCAAGTAGACACACATTACTGTAGAGGACGAACATAAAGACGGCATCTCTCTGCGTTTATTAACTGTAAAATGTTATGAAAAATTTATTCTTCCAAGCCTGAAAACATCCCTGTGAAGCTATCTTACTTCAGGTACATCTTTAACACAAAATACAACGTAGGCTTTGGTACACCGAGAACTGATGTGTGTTCTACATCTTTAAGCCTAGCTGAAAAGTTAAAACATGAGTGAGACCTTAACAAGAAAACACAATTAATTACTGAAAAAAGGGTTCACAAGTTAAAGTATATGGCATTTTTTAACATCCTGAAGGGCAAAGACGTTGAAACGTTAATTCTTACATTTGATTGTGAGAAGAATATTCCATTGCCCAAAGTTCCAGATCAGTCATGCTATTATAGCAGACAAATTTATGTCCAGAATTTTACCATTGTTAAAGGTCACAGTATATCTGAGTTAAACCGTTCCACTGTCACTTCTCATTGTTGGGCAGAAAATGAATTCAGTCGAGATTCAAACACTATAGCCTCATGTGTGTTTGATTCATTAAACTCCCTAGACATGTCCCATTACAAACAAATTCGATTGGTATGTGATGGGTGTGCTGCACAAAATAAGAATTCTACTTTGGTTGCGATGTGCATGTTTTGGCTTTCCGTAAAGTCTCCCCCACATATCGATGAAATTGAAATCATTTTTCCAGTCAACGGTCATAGTTACATTCCTCCAGACCGTGTGTTTGGAAATATAGAAAGGAAAATGAAAACAATGGAAGTAATAGTACAGCCTGAATAAGTGTATGAGATAATTTCTAGTCACTCAGCGTTTAAATTGGTAGGAAGAGACTCTAAGGCTGCCGACTTCAAGAATTGTGTGAAAATTGCATTACGAAATCCAGGATCATGCATTTTTCAATTTCAAAATGCATTTACATAAAGCGAGGACTGGGAAATAAAATTCTTGCGCGTGGTGAAGAAACGTACAAAAATGACCTTGGAATGTTTAGATCTGTGTTTAAATCTGGAGTAAATGCACTTACACATCCCGAATTCATCCAACCAAAAATTCAATCTCTTTAGAGAAAAGGAGGGACGTTTAAAACCTTCTGGCTGTCCATTATGGGGAAAGATGGAGAGAAATTGAGGAGCTCAAGTTCTATAAGCATGTTACCGATGAGAATACAACGGACCAAACTAGTCATGAGTGTATGTGTGATATGATTCAAGAGGAACTTAATGTTGTGATATAGACATAGATGAGTAAATTTTTTTTCGGTTTTAGAAGTGAATCTCCTTCAAATCTTCAGTTTTATTTTAGTAGCTTATTTTCTTTTGGTATTTGATAGTTTCTTTCTTCTCAAAGAATGGTTAACAAGTTTGAATTATTTTCCTGATTATAATATTCTACTTTTCTTTCTGATCAATAATTAGTTCTCATGAATGGAAAAATTTGTAAATTTCTTTGATCACTAAACTGAAGAAATGTGCAGAGTAGAAATTTCTTTTATGAAATTGCAAACGGTATTCCAAGTAGAGAATATCATCTGTAAACTAACACAAGTAAAGTCCATAAAAGATGATTAATAGGTATTTATCACAAACTTCCTGGCAGATTAAAACTGTGTGCCCGACCGAGACTCGAACTCGGGACCTTTGCCTTTCGCGGGCAAGTGCTCTACCAACTGAATTACCGAAGCACGACTCACGCCCGGTACTCACAGCTTTACTTCTGCCAGTACCTCGTCTCCTACCTTCCAAACTTTACAGAAGCTCTCCTGCGAAACTTGCAGAACTAGCACTCCTGAAAGAAAGGATATTGCGGAGACATGGCTTAGCCACAGCCTGGGGGATGTTTCCAGAATGAGATTTTCACTCTGCAGCGGAGTGTGCGCTGATATGAAACTTCCTGGCAGATTAAAACTGTGTGCCCGACCGAGACTCGAACTCGGGACCTTTGCCTTTCGCGGGCAAGTGCTCTACCAACTGAGCTACCGAAGCACAACTCACGCCCGGTACTCACAGCTTTACTTCTGCCAGTATCTCGTCTCCTAGCTCGAGTCTCGGTCGGGCACACAGTTTTAATTTGCCAGGAAGTTTCATACACTCCGAGAAATGGAAAAAAGAACACATTGACACCGGTGTGTCAGACCCACCATACTTGCTCCGGACACTGCGAGAGGGCTGTACAAGCAATGATCACACGCACGGCACAGCGTACACACCAGGAACCGCGGTGTCGGCCGTCGAATGACGCTAGCTGCGCAGCATTTGTGCACCGCCGGCGTCAGTGTCAGCCAGTTTGCCGTGGCATACGGAGCTCCATCGCAGTCTTTAACACTGGTAGCATGCCGCGACAGCGTGGACGTGAACCGTATGTGCAGTTGACGGACTTTGAGCGAGGGCGTATAGTGGGCATGGGGGAGGCCGGGTGGACGTACCGCCGAATTGCTCAACACGTGGGGCGTGAGGTCTCCACAGTACATCGATGTTGTCGCCAGTGGTCGGCGGAAGGTGCACGTGCCCGTCGACCTGGGACCGGACCGCAGCGACGCACGGATGCACGCCAAGACCGTAGGATCCTACGCAGTGCCGTAGGGGACCGCACCGCCACTTCCCAGCAAATTAGGGACACTGTTGCTCCTGGGGTATCGGCGAGGACCATTCGCAACCGTCTCCATGAAGCTGGGCTACGGTCCCGCACACCGTTAGGCCGTCTTCCGCTCACGCCCCAACATCGTGCAGCCCGCCTCCAGTGGTGTCGCGACAGGCGTGAATGGAGGGACGAATGGAGACGTGTCGTCTTCAGCGATGAGAGTCGCTTCTGCCTTGGTGCCAATGATGGTCGTATGCGTGTTTGGCGCCGTGCAGGTGAGCGCCACAATCAGGACTGCATACGACCGAGGCACACAGGGCCAACACCCGGCATCATGGTGTGGGGAGCGATCTCCTACACTGGCCGTACACCACTGGTGATCGTCGAGGGGACACTGAATAGTGCACGGTACATCCAAACCGTCATCGAACCCATCGTTCTACCATTCCTAGACCGGCAAGGGAACTTGCTGTTCCAACAGGACAATGCACTTCCGCATGTATCCCGTGCCACCCAACGTGCTCTAGAAGGTGTAAGTCAACTTCCCTGGCCAGCAGGAGCTCCGGATCTGTCCCCCATTGAGCATGTTTGGGACTGGATGAAGCGTCGTCTCACGCGGTCTGCACGTCCAGCACGAACGCTGGTCCAACTGAGGCGCCAGGTGGAAATGGCATGGCAAGCCGTTCCACAGGACTACATCCAGCATCTCTACGATCGTCTCCATGGGAGAATAGCAGCCTGCATTGTTGCGAAAGGTGGATATACACTGTACTAGTGCCGACATTGTGCATGCTCTGTTGCCTGTGTCTATGTGCCTGTGGTTCTGTCAGTGTGATCATGTGATGTATCTGACCCCAGGAATGTGTCAATAAAGTTTCCCCTTCCTGGGACAATGAATTCACGGTGTTCATATTTCAATTTCCAGGAGTGTATAAGCGCACACTCCGCTGCAGAGTGAAAATCTCATTCTGGAAACATCCCCCAGGCTGTGGCTAAGCCATGTCTCCGCAATATCCTTTCTTTTAGGAGTGCTAGGTCTGCAAGGTTCGCAGGAGAGCTTCTGTAAAGTTTGGAAGGTAGGAGACGAGGTACTGGCAGAAGTAAAGCTGTGAGTACCGGGCGTGAGTCGTGCTTCGGTAGCTCAGTTGGTAGAGCACTTGCCCGCGAAAGGCAAAGGTCCCGAGTTCGAGTCTTGGTCGGGCACAAACTTTTAATCTGCCAGGAAGTTTCATATCAGCGCACACTCCGCTGCAGAGTGAAAATCTCATTCTGGAAACATCCCCCAGGCTGTGGCTAAGCCATGTCTCCGCAATATCCTTTCTTTCAGGAGTGCTAGTTCTGCAAGGTTCGCAGGAGAGCTTCTGTAAAGTTTGGAAGGTAGGAGACGAGGTACTGGCAGAAGTACAGCTGTGAGTACCGGGTGTGAGTCGTGCTTCCGTAGCTCAGTTGGTAGAGCACTTGCCCGCGAAAGGCAAAGGTCCCGACTTCGAGTCTTGGTCGGGCACACAGTTTTAATCTGCCAGGAAGTTTCATCAGCGCACACTCCGCTGCAGAATGAAAATCTCATTGTGGAAACACCCCCCAGGCTGTGGCTAAGCCATGTCTCCGCAATAACCTTTCTTTCAGGAGTGCTAGTTCTGCAAGGTTCGCAGGAGAGCTTCTGTAAAGTTTGGAAGGTAGGAGACGAGGTACTGGCAGAAGTAAAGCTGTGAGTACCGGGCGTGAGTCGTGCTTCGGTAGCTCAGTTGGTAGAGCACTTGCCCGCGAAAGGCAAAGGTCCCGAGTTCGAGTCTCGGTCGGGCACACAGTTTTAATCTGCCAGGAAGTTTCGTATCAGCGCACACTCCGCTGCAGAGTGAAAATCTCATTCAGGTATTTATCACGATTAACATCGGAATGTAATATTATATATACATTGTATAAGAGAAAGTGGCTTGCAGTCGGAACCAAAAAGTGTTGTATATCGAGTCACAACACGGTAGTTCCCGCGAAACCGACATCGTCTAAACAGCTCAGTACCAAAACTCACAAGATCGAAAATGGAGATTGTCAAAGCTTACATGTTCCATAGCTCACTAACAAAACTCACATGATCCATAATATATATCCTTAAATAATTGTAATGTCTCAATAAGCAAACATAATCTGAAATATACATAATGATGTGTAGCTATTGTTCTTACACATACTGATGTCAATACATGAGACATGCGCACGACGCATGTAAACCACGATTTTAGTCATTTGTGAAAATTTATGTTTTTGGAGCATGTGAGTTGTGCTTCTAACCTACTCAAGTATGAGAGGACCATGTAGTATCCTTCCTGTATTGCAACCTTGAGCTCAATATTCCAAGAAGACAATGCTGTGTCAAATGTTACCTGGTATTTGGGCGCCTTCTGTCTTCACAGCATAGCGAATGTTGTTCCTTCCCCCGGACTGCCTGACGCGGTGACACACGCCGGATTCAGACGCACGATGGAGCGTTGCCCGGCAACGACTTATCAGTTTCTTTCATAAGACAGCAACAATTAAGTGTAGGCTGTAATCTGGTCACTTTGGTAAGCAATACCACATAATGGGTCTTTTACTTTTCCATTAAGAGAGTTTTCGTACAACGATGTCCGGAACATCAGTAAATTTACGATGCCAACACACATTTTCTCAATAGATAACAAGGTATTATACATTTTACAGCCATCCAAGAAAATCTAACTGTGTTCAGATATTTAAGAGCGGGAAGGCGTGCCGGTCAACGGCGCGAATCCGCCCGGCGGATTAGTGTCGAGGTCCGGTGTGCCGGCCAGTCTGTGGATGGTTTTTAAGGCGGTTTTCCATCTGCCTCGGCGAATGCGGGCTGATTCCCCTTATTCTACCTCAGTTACACTATGTCGACGATTGCTGCGCAGACACTTTCGTCACGTACGTGTACACCATAATTACTTTACCACGCAAACATTGGGGCTACACTCGTCTGGAGTGAGACGTTCCCTGGGAGGGTGCACTGGGGGCCGAACCGCACAATAACCCTTGGTTCAGTGTGGGGCGGCGGTGGTGTGAGTGGACTGCTGTAGCCTGTTGTGGGGTTGTGTATCACCGTGGGCTACGGCGGGGACGAAGCCTCTTCGTCGTTTCTAGGTCCCCAGTTCCATACAATACAATGTTCAGAAATGTATTCTGAATGGCGACGTCTAGGAAGACAGAGGCAATCAATTAATACAAGGTAATTTCGACTCAATAATTTAAAGTACACATCACGGATAGTTTCATTACTGCTGGTGTTGCATAGTATAATGTTTATGCGTCTACAATGACGGCATCTGACACAGTGAAACGAAACAATCGTTTACATTGCCATGTCACTGACGCTATAAATACGTCAAGGTACCATAAATGACCGTCACTCTCAATCCACGACGAAGAAAGAGTCTACCTGCTTCAGGAAAAGAAATACATTGAATATAGTGAACAAAAGCTGGATGTAAACGTCTAGGGTTACGAAGACCACCACTATGAAGGAAGATAAGTCACGTCGTTAACTCTATCTTTTGTTGTATTTCTCGCAAACAGCTTGATTATCTGAACGTTCGTTTATGATATTAAAGTAAAGTTTTAGAGGCTGCAATATTAATTACTTTCCAGTTCAAAGAAAATACTGATCAGATGTCTTTGTTGGAAATTTGTGTATCTTGCGTAATGACAAAATAAACTTATTTGTTCTAAGCGCAATGCCTGGTAAAGCGCTGTGGTATTAGAAATAGGCACTAGTTAGGTCACAGCTTCACTGAGCAGCTTAAATGTGCAGATCGCATGCATTGCATATCATACTCAAGATACTATGAGAAGACGGACATCGGTTCACCAGTCCTGGATTGAAATCGTGGTTCATTGGGAATTAAGGCGTTACTCATTAAGGAAACATGACATTTCTTTCAATCCAATTTTATATATGTCAAATATGTGTCTTCATCGTAAGACGGACTCGGTAACAAGGATTTTTTATCTCTTCGTGTAATCTGTCTCATAAGAAAATGTGTAATCTTCGAGATTGTTATATAAACATCTGCCTGTTTTTGTTAGTGACGAGAATTGATATCTTCGGTACTGCCACATATATCAGATACTTCAAGACCTTACCCAGAGAAAATGGATTTTTTCAAATAGGCGCCTTTCTGTGCCAAAGCGTCAGATATAAACCCTTCTTGACCACTTGTGTGAATTCTTACGGTACCAATTTACAGCAAATGTGTAACAACGCTCTATTAAGTCGGTAGTCGCAATGATTCATTGCATGTTGAGAAGATATAAAAGCAATGTAAAGATATTAATCCCTAATTTCAGAAGATCGCAGGGCGGCTAACAGTTGGATAAAACTAATAGCTACGAACAAAATTGTGCAAAAATGAAATTGATTTATTATTTATGAAGCCACACTGTTATGCGTTGGTAAAAGAGTTCAAATGGTTCAAATGGCTCTGAGCACTATGGGACTTAACTTCTGAGGTCATCAGTCCCCTAGAACTTAGAACTACTTAAACCCAATTAACCTAAGGACATCACACACATCCATGCCCGAGGCAGGATTCGAACCTGCGACCGTAGCGGTCGCGCGGTTCCAGACTGTAGCGCCTAGAATCGCTCGGCCCCATCGGCCGGCCACCGATTTGTCTTACCATTTTCTGTGATGTACCGCTTATTACAGATGGATCACATCCGTGTCGAAAAATACGCTAATTGCGGATTGTCTAATGAAGGTTTATAATTTTATTGATTGAAGTATTTATGCATGCTGTTTTAAAATTAGTACCGAAGAACATTATTCAAATATGGCAACAACACATGAATAGTCAGTCAATAGCCCACCAGGGGCTTAACTTTTATAAAGAGTGGTTCGCTCAGAGGTGGGTTTCAACTGCTGCGTGTGTTTTATGGTATGACATCGAAAAATTTTACTGTATTTTAGATTCGACATAATCTTCGTAACTTCTCTTTTTAACTTTTTAACTCATTTGTTTTGTAGATCTGAAAATGGGCGATGACGGCCGAAACCGCTCGCTTCGTTTTGAAATTAGTGTGACTGCGCCGGACAGGAAATTATTTTAAAAACATGATAAAACCCACCAAAAATGAACGTGCTTTGCGCGTTGAGCAAACGCCAAACGTATGGGCTCTTCTTTTCTATAGAGCTACTCTCGGTTGCGTCGCCTACCTGGATATGTTAATGGGAAGTTTTATGTCTCAGTTATATGGAGATCTCTCTAAATTTGTCTTTCAACTAGTTGGTGCTCTTCCTATTTCCATCGGAACGTTTGTAAACTCCTGTGTTTCGCATTTATCACAACATCGGGTAGAGTTGTAGAACCGTCTCTTTCGCTGTATGGAGCAATTAACTGAAGACACAAAGCAGAAAGGAAGGAGGGATGTTCAGAGATTAACTCCCAGCCAGTACTGTGCTCATTGAAGACGGAGCACAAGCTCGTAATAATCCTAGGATGGGGAACGAAACCGGCCATGCCCTTTTAAAGGAACCATCCCGGTATTTGCTTGGAATGCCTCAGGCAACGATTTAAAATCTAAATTTGGATAGCCGGATGCGGATTTGAACCGTCGCACACTCGAATACGAGCCCCTTGTACTAACCACTGCACCATTTCAGTCAGTCGAACACTGACTGATACTAGATGGGCTACAGTCTAGATATTTGCTGTGTCTCCCTGTGTTCTCATATGTCACAACTCTATCCCGGTCAACAACTTCGCTTCTGTTGGCGAATAAGTGATACACACAGAGATTTTGATTGAGGAAAACGAAAGTCACCAATCACTATACGATATTGTGAAATCGTGTATTGTATTTCAAAAAGATACATGAGTCAAGCGAAATCCCCTCAGACTTCAAGAAAAAATAATAATTTCAAATCCATGGAGGGCAAATGCGAACAGGTGCCAATGAATAGAAGATTACAAATCAGGTTTCCGGCTAAATCTCTGTACGACGACTGATCTTATAAACGTGAGTGACGATTTGAGACAAGCCATGGACAAACAGCAGGAGACTATTATGTGTGTTTTAGATTTCAGCAAAGTTTCGACACTGTGGACTCTGACATTTTACTTGCTGTACTCAAAAGCCTAAGCTTTTCTTCAAGTGCCTTAGAACGGTTCCACTCATACTTTACATCGTGCCAGCAAGGTGCAGTGGTTGGAACAAAAAGGTCACAATGGAGGAATGTAGTATAAGGAGCCTCTCAATGATCAGTATTGTGTCCGCTACTATTCTCATTATATGTTAATGACGTCTCACCTGTACTCTCCCACTGTAAATATCACTAATATGCCGATGATCTCCATCTATATCTAAGTGGGAACACAACGAACTTGTGCACAGCCACCCAGTATGTAAAAGCTGATTTGCTTGCCTTGTCAGACTGGGAGCAGAAATTAGGTTTGAAACTTAACCCATCTAAAACACAAGGAATCTTAGTCATTCACGAAAGTCTCATAAACCCTCAATTCACAGAATCTCTTTCCCCATTAGTCCTAAGCGGCACAGAAATGAACTTTTCTTCTTCTGCAAAGAACCTGGGAATAATTCTGGACCATCATCCAGACTGGACTGAACTCTCAACTGCAGTCTTTACGAAGGTATCAGCGTCACTTCACTCTATGCATAAATATAAAAAAGTGTTTCCTTTCGAGCTTAAAAAGAAGCCTGTAGAGTGACATATACTCCCTATACTGGACTATGCTGCTGCTACTCTCCAAGGACTTTCATACGAAAGCTCATACAGGTTGGAACTGGTGATGAATCCTTGTGCACGATACATATGTGACATTCACTTTGTCGACTATATCACTCCCGCCTACAAACAATTATCACGGTTCAAAAATGGCTCTAAGCGCTATGGGACTTAACATCTGAGGTTATCAGTCCCCTAGACTTAGAACTAGTTAAACCTAACTAACCTAAGGACATCACACACACCCATGCCCGAGGAAGGATTCGAACCTGCGACCGCAGCATCAGCGCGGTTCCGGACTGAAGCGCATAGAACCGCTCGCCCACAGCGGCCGGCTAATTATCATGGCTACGTGACAATAAGCGTAGAGACTATCATACCCTATGCTTGCTCTATCATCTTCTCAATCCCTCTTATTTATCGTCAACTTTTACTCTACTATCTGAGCAGCACAGCAGAAAACCCCGCTTTCAACACAGTCAGATCTCTGTGTACCAGCACATGACACTGCCATATTCTCGAAATATTCTCTGTATCAGGAATCCGACTCTGGTACAATCTTCCACAAAATAACAGAGAAACCAAATCCGTTCCAAGCTTCAAACGACAGCTATTTTTATTATTATTATTATTATTATTATTATCAGTGTTAACTACTACTACTATCATTGTTAATATTATTAAGACCATTATTTCTTTGAACTTTTTTGTGAAATCTTTAGTATGTCGTGATCCTGGTTAGATGTAAGAGAGGGCCTTAAGGCCCTAATTTGGTCAGGCTAAACAAGCAGCAAATAAATAAATAAATATTAGGAGACCATCAGTCTAATAAATGACAGCTGTAAAGTTCTGAGACAATTATTAATTCAAGAATGGAAAAACTGGTAGAAGTCGACCTTGGTGAAGATCAGATTGGGTTCCGGAGACACGAGGGGCAATACTGACCCAACTACTTACCTGAGGTTAAAGTTAGGTTAAACAAAGGCAAATCTGCGGCTATAGAACTAGCAGCATCGAGTCGACGTGTTGTATCGAGGCAAACGGATGCAGAAAGCTTCGGCAGCGGGGCCTTTGTTGTCGGAGACTTGCTCCTGATTTAGTCTGGAGAATGATTCTTGAAGGATTCGTATCTGGAGGGAACGAGGAACACGATTTCGGGACCCAAACATTGTGGAAGGGGACCGATATCGAAGTGGATCCGTAATGGTGTGGGCAGGGATTACAATACGTTGACCATTCTAACATCTCTTCATGAAATTGTACGGAAGAATCGGCAAGATTTAACTGCTGTCGGGTATTGGGACGAGATTTTGGGACATCGTTTGCGGTTGTTGCGAGGTGCTATGAGCCGTTGCTTCGTATTGATGGACGATAATGCTCGACCTCATAGAGCACGGATGGCTGATGTTTTCTTGGAAACTAAAGATATTACACGTATGGCATGGTCTGCTCGTTCTCCTGCTTTGTGTCCTATAGAGCGGGTCTGGGATACACGAGGGAGTCGGCTTGCATCATGTCAGTATTCACCAACCACTCTCCAAGACTTGCGAGCAACTCTGCAGGAAGAATGGGCATTATTACCTCAGCATGAGACTGATGACATCGTTCACAGCAAGTCCCATGTCAGGCCTTTATAGCTTCCAGAGATGGTCACACCCCATATGGAGCACATTAATCAGTTGTCGGAATGTGTGTGCAAATCCGTTAAGTTGGAATAAACGAAGAACATTTTTGTCTACCGTTATGCATGTTGCATTTGTTTACGTTCTGTGTCATTTACATTGTTTCTACATTACTATCACCAGTTTATACAGTTTTGTGGCAAAATAAACGCAACCTTGCAAAATTTCTGTTAGTTGCTTTAATTTTGGACACCAGTGTATGTAGCGTCCTCTGTTCATTACCTTCATTGCTCGCAATCTCACGCTGGTTCCGGCAAGACGTCGGACGAAAAGTGCATCTGCATTGAATAATCATTAATTGCCTTCAAGATGTATGTATTTACGTGTGTGGTGCCTGTTCTTACGGACATTTCCGAAAGAGCACACACCGCACATACGTATAAAGAAATTTATGTCAGAAGTTGAGCATCCTGCGGCCTCAACAAATCGTAAATTTCGTAATTGAGGCAAGTGCGGTGGCGCAAAAATTATAGAGGAAGCCCAAGGAATGAATACCCTAAGCAGGTTCAAATGGATATTGGTTGCAGTGGGCCTAATCAACACAGGTTATCGTGGAGAGCTGCATGAAAACCAGGCTTATTACTAGACCACAACAACAACAACAACAACAACAACAACAACAGAAAGACAGATTTACTAGTACGGCGTCCTTCATGGGTAAGAGTGTACTGTGTCATAACTCAGGAAGAATACGGCTTTGTCGATATGCGTATCGCTGGAGCTGTAGTAACAGACGGGAGGGCCGGGAATAAGATTCGCCGCGGAGTCGGCATTTCCGGTAAGTGAGCCGCTCGGGAGACACACGCGGCGACATAAAACACCGCGGCGCAGCGTAAACAGAACTGCGCGCCGCCAAGGACGCGGTCTCCAGTCTGACGCGAGACGCAGTCTGCCTAGCTGTGGGGAGCCGAGCGCTGTGTCATCTGCCGCCATCTGTCTGTCTCTTCTCTGTCCTCCGGTTACTTATGTTCAGCAAACACATGTGTAGCCTTGGTCGGAACATTAATCATTTTCTTGGTCGAAAACCGCTTTATCGGTACTACACTGCTGTTCATTAAAATTGTTCCAACACTAAGAATGATAGAAAATTACGAAAGTTTACTTCTTGTGCATACACCGTATAGTGATTATACACAGTCCGTCACATTAATGTGATCACCGCATACGTTCGACACTAGTGTGCAATAACCACTCATAGACGGCAGTTGGCAGCAGTAAAACAGAGAGTACATAAAGCATATCGGTCGACTCGGATAATAGTGCAGTCGTTACCGTAATGCCGAAAACGATTGACTGCGTATTCCTGGATTTCCGGAAGGCTTTTGGCACTGCATCACACAATCGGCTTGTAGTGAAATTACGTGCTGATGGAATATCGTCTCAGTTGTGTGACTGGATGAGTGATTTCCTGTCAGAGAGGTCACAGTTCGTATTAATTGACGGAAGATCATCGAGTAAAACAGTGTAGTGGTAGTGTTATAGGTCCTTTGCTGTTCCTTATCTATATAAATGATTTCGAAGACACTCTGAGCACCCGGCTTAGGGCAGTTGACTAAATAACGAAAAGTGTGAGGTCATCCACATGAGTGCTAAAAGAAATTCGTTAATCTTTGGTTACACTATAAATCAGTCTAATCTAAAAGCCGTAAATTCAACTAAATGCCTAGTTATTACAATTACGAACAACTTAAATTGGAGGGAACACATAGGAAATGTTGTGGGGAAGGCTAACCAAAGACTTCGTTTTATTGGCAGGACACTTAGAAAATGTAAGAGATCTACTAAGGAGACTACCACCTACGTATGGAGAAACGATCATCACGACAAAATAAGGGAAATCACAGCTCGTGCGGAAAGATATGGGTATTCTTTCTTTCCACGCGCTATACGAGATTGGAATAATAGAGAATTGTGAAGGTGGTTCGATGAACCCTCTGCCAGGCACTTAAATGTGATTTGCAGAGTATCCATTAGATGTAGATGTATCTGACGTCCAAAAGGGCAGGATCATTGGCTTTTGGGGCAAGGGTGGAAGCGTTCCCGAAACGGGTAAGTCTGCAAATTGTTCGTGTGCCGCCGTGTTTAAAGTATACCGTGCATGGCAAAGTGGCACTGACAAAAGCCGGAGCCGAGGCGACTGCGGTTAACCACGGGTCACATATAACAGGGGTGAACCACGACTGCCGAGATGTGTACGTGGGAACAGACGTGCAGCTGTTGAGCAACTGACCGCCCAGACGAATCAAGGGGCTGCCAGCAGTGTCTCCTCAACGAGCGTTGCTGGGATGGGTTTCCGCAGCAGGCGACTGATTCAAGCATCCATGCTGACTGCTGGTCATCGGCGAGGAAGTCTGGAATTTGCATACCAATAATGCAACTGGATGTACACTGAGTGGGGTCAGGTGGCATTTGCAGATCAATCACGTTTTATGTTACATCGGACAGATGGTCGTTGACTGTGAAACGTCTGAAAGTAAACACGATGCAACAGCCGTCGGAAGGATCAAGGCCTGAGGGCATTCCTTGGATGATCTCGTCAGTCTGGGAAGCACAATGAATCAACAGAAGTATGCATCTATTCTGGGGGACAATGTGTACCCCTACATAGAGTTTGTTTTTCCTCGGCACGATGGCATCTACCAGCAGGACAATGCATCGTGTCACAGAGCATGCAGTGTACGCGCATGGTTCGAAGAGCACCAGGATGAGTTTACCGCACTTCCCTGGCCACCAAACTACTCGGATTTAAACCCAATCAAGAATCTTTGGGACCACCTGTATCGGGACACTAGCGCCATAAATACTCAACTGAGAAACCTATGGCAGCTGACCACAGCGCTGGAGTCGGCATGGCTCCACGCCCCTGTCGGTACCTTCCAAAACCTCATTACCTCTCTTCCTGCACTTCTCGCAGCGGTCCGCGTTGCGAAAGGTAGTTATTCAGTCTATTGACAGGTGTTATGTGACGTGGCAATGTATTTTTACATAGTTTGTGCATTTACAGCTGCCATCTCTGGTAGTATCAACGACTGTCCATAGAGTGTAACTGAGCTTGGGCGACAGATACGACTACGTCATTCCATGCTGCCTCAGCAGTGTGCCAGACTTCATCAGTCGTGGTGGTTGGCGGGTGGTGACATCCCAGTTTCTCAGAAACTCGAGACCACATGTTTTCAATGAGATATATATCTCGACTACACGTTGGGATGGTCAAAACAGAAGGTAGGTCGGGACAGCATGGCCGGCATGTAGTCTCGTATTATCTTGTTGAAAGACTGAATCAAAGTGCCCTCGAATATTGGGTACGTTCATAAGCACTAGAACTTCATAAACGTAATGGATGCTATTCAAATTACCGGCTATGCGAACCAGAGGTGATCGCTTTGTGTACGTAACGGAACTTCATACCATTACGGCATGTGCTGAGCCCGCGTAACGATGAAGAATGCAATGGAGTCTGACAACGTTACTGTTCCTAGGACCCACCGACATACAGTTACGTCAACCGTGATGCTGTAAGGCACGGGTGGGCAATCGGCGGACCTTGGGCCGTATCCGGCCCGCGATTGGATTCAATCCGGCCCGCGGAAGACATTCGCAGAAGAGCGAGGCGCTCGGGTCGTACTTCACCTGTGACAGTTGTTCGCGTTTTCCCACTGCGGCTTCTCTGTAATACAGCCGATGTATGTTGGAATCGCGTGAGTCAGATTTCTAAACTTTTTAAAATGACGAAGAAATTATGTCTGAATTCATTTAGTGCTACATAAACAAACCATGCTTATGCGATCACTCATCAAAAGTATTTTTGGATAAATACTTAAAAACTGTTTGCTAGCAGTGATTTTGAGTATTAGCACGATAAATTTCAAACACTCTAATGATCTGGCGCTAGCAAAACATCGTAAAGTTACTGTTAATTATCACCGACTGGGCTTCCTCCATATTGCTGCATTTTGTCTCTATTCTTGCTCACGTTAACATTAGTAAATAATGCTTGTCCACTGCGAACGTCTCAGAATACTGCACCTGTTGAAACTGAAGGTAATTTATAATGAATTAGTCGCAAACAGTTGCGTTTACAGGCGCTTATTTTTCCGTAATGACATTTCAAGATGCTTGGCACTTCATATTTGCGTGCCATCAACAGTGTTTCTTTACTAACGGCTTTGCTGAGTTTTGCAATGGAAGTTTTTAAAATAGCTATTGCAGAACCTTCTAAATATAGAAAAACAATCTTCACGACACACAAATAGATGTAAACATCTGAGGACGAGGTGAATATGAAGTGAATTTACTCTCTAACACGCAAGTTTTGAGGCGTAATTTGCAGGCGTGGCGAGCCAGGAAATGGGTGACATTCATATCGGTACGTTACCCCATAAACATTACCATCACGGTGGTACAGTTTTGACTTCGCCGCGCGGGATAGCCGCGTGGTCTCAGGCGTCTTGTCACGGTTCACGCGGTTGCCCCCGCCGGAGGTTCGAGTCCTCCTTCTTGCATGGGTGTGTGTGTTGTCCTCAGCGAAAGTTAATTTAAGTTAGATTAAATAGTGTGTAAACTTAGGCACCGATGACCTCTGCAGTTTGGTCCCATAAGATCTTACAACAAATTTCCAAATTTTTGACTTTATGCGCTACGAGCGCTATCTTCGAGTTACGTGACGAGGCGGCCACCGAGACTAAGAAAGCATGTGAATACCGCCCATGCATGCTGTAAGTATAAGGGGCTATCAAAATGTTTCCATTTGAGAGCGTTGCTGCAACATATGTTCAGCGCAGCGCGACACCGATGCGGGTATGGTAGAAGCGCCGAAATGCAGAGAAGGGATTTGTCTTTCACTCGTGTCTTTGCCACATGCGCGTCGCGAATGCGGAAACGTGAACTATGGCGGAGTTATTGCCAAATGCGTCAAAACAGGACGAACGTGCTGTTATTATTTTCTCGGCTGTTGAAGGACAAACACCAGTAAATATCCATCGGCGAACGCAGTATGTGTGTAGGGCAAAATGTCTGTCGAAAACCGCGTCCGGAAAAACTGCGAAAGGGGAGCTGCTGCTTCATGTAACGCACGTTTCCATATCGCAAATGCCGGAACAGACACTGTCTCAGGTGGGAGACACTCGAGCACCCGTCCTACATGCGTGATCTCTCCCCATGCGGTTATCACGCCTTCGGTCACTTAAAACAGAGCCTTTAAGGGTCGACGATG
Source organism: Schistocerca serialis cubense (assembly GCF_023864345.2). Classification (NCBI taxonomy): domain Eukaryota; kingdom Metazoa; phylum Arthropoda; class Insecta; order Orthoptera; family Acrididae; genus Schistocerca; species Schistocerca serialis. The sequence continues at coordinate 791,766,917 of NC_064639.1, read as the reverse complement.
CCTGTCGGACGACGATGTGTAGCAGGCAGTTACGGACTTCTTCCGCAGCAGGAGACGGTGTTTTAAAAACTGGCATCTTCAACCTGACGCGACCGTGGGATGATTGCCGAAATGCTCACGGCGACTTTGCCTGATTGGGACTCCTGTCCTGAGCTGTACGGCCTTCGAACAGAAATTTTTTGGTCGCCTCTTATAGAAGCGAGACCCGCATGAGAATATAACGTGGTGCCACTCCTGTATCCAGTTTTCTCGTAGGGGACAACATTGTCTGTGATCGTCCCTCCACTGCCGCGTCGTGGGAGCCACAACAACAGTCCCCGTGCTGACAATCTGTGGTCTTCCAGACGCCGTCGCACTGTCCGGATGGATAGTTTTATCGCTGCAAACAAGCCCATTTCCTGACTCAGCGTACGTGTAGAGCATACAATATGTCAGTCCTCTCGGGCGCTAGTCGAGTGGGGCCGTTGAGGTCCTGCATAGAGTTGAGTACGGCTCTCGTGAATCCTTGTATTCCATCTTCGCATAACAGTCGTTGGATCGCGCATCCTCGCATCCTCGATAGCTCACGATTCTGCTGCTATCGAATTCCTACACGCACTGGTAGGCATTTTTCCTTCTTACACGATGATAATGAACTACCAGCCTCTAAATGCGATTTTTAAACGAGAAACCTTCTGGTTAATTGTTTCTTATCCACAGAACGTAGAGGGCATTACTCTTTTCTGCTGTTGTTCACATCCATGTGTGTGCCGCGTACTTGTAATGAAAGTGTAGTTACTCATGTAGGTCCAGTGTGGGCTGCATTTAATGTATGGCAGCGAAACTTGGTAGATATGCTAACGCGTTAATGCGAAACCGATTTATGCTGGAAAAAATTAGTTCCAATTTTAGCAACAAGGTGCAAATCTGGCGCCAGTGACTGTAAAAAAGTACAGAAATGTTTCCATATGTAATTGATTAGTAATGTGACGTGGGTAGAAAAGGTCAAACAAGTGATTTTGCTATTAACCGCCAGTTAAACAATTTGTTCGGTACGAGAGCCAGACAGGTCGAAGAGATGCAGCAGCCATGAAACGACGAAACCGTCACTTACTCGCTGCAATTCTGGCGGAATCTGAGCAATGTGTTACTATGTACTGGCCTTCAGATCAGGTTGAGACCGAAAATGTCCCTTGTAAAAGCGTTCTTTTAGGATATCTTCAGAGCCAAAAGTCACACGAATTTAGATCAGTTAACCACGCAGGCGATGTACCTGAAAAATCTCTAGAGATTACAAGTTCGTGGAAGGTTGCATTGAACAGATCTTTCACTGGGCGAGCGACGTGAAGTGTTGCCCCATCTTGCACGAAAACAGTAGTAGCCACGCAGTTGCGCTCTTCCAAAGCAGGAGCCACGTGCTGTACAAGGGGGTCTCGATAACGTGCAAACGTAACGATATGCCTTAAAGCCCCCCTCCCCTCCCCTGGAATACTATCTTCAAAGAAGAATGGACCGAGAATAAAGGTGCTTGTGAATTCACACCACACAGTCACATATAGCGAGTGAAGTGGCTCCTCGTGCACAATACGTGGTTTAACTGTACCCTAAATCCGGCAATGCTGTGTATTCACAGCGCCCTGTAATGTTAAATGTGCCGAGCCACATCGGTGTAAGACGCCGTCCTCTTCAAGGTGTTACACCAAGCTCACCCGTGTTTTAGAATTTCATTATTATCTTCTTTAAGCCATTTAATGACACCGGGCCTCTCTTCATACCTTTCAGTTGGTGTTATTATCTCACTCACGTTATAGCTGCTCAAATGACAGCGTGGATATCATACCGTCAAACAAATAGTATACAGAGCCAGATTTCCACCTCGTGGCCACAACTGAAACTAATTTGTTTTCCAGCATAAATTGGTTCCGCATCGGTTAGTACATATACCAAGTTTCGCTGCTGTACTGTAATTGTACCAACGCTGGGGCTCAATAAGTAGCTGCAGTTTAATTATAACAACCTGGTAGACCCCTACCTGCCAATTTGACATTTTTTATTTGCTGTATTCAAGCTGTTAGAATTTCACAGGCCAGTTGTATTATTGACCGCAGGAAATCGCTACGTACTGTGCAGTAGAGGCAAAAGTAAATCTACATTCTCATTGCTGCTTAGCACTGCCTGACGTATCCCCAACTAGGAACGGAACAATGGTGCTTCTGTACCACTGGTCAGTCTGTCAACATGCCTCGAAGGGTAATTTCAAACTTATACCGTATGGGATCTGACATCTGACATCAAGAAGGGTTGTCGGTATGTGAGCATGTCCGCCTGATTGGCGTACACCACAGCGATGTCATTCGACCATTCAGGCTGTATCGCGATACACAAAACACTATCGATCAGTCCCATAGTAGTTGCTAACGTTCATAAATACCAGATGATGACATACTGATCGCCAGTGATCCCAGGATTTAGTAAACGAGGTGGTCTTGGTGAGTCATAGGTTCGAACCCTGACAATGTGACCGATTTTCATTTGTGGTTAAGGGACGTCCTGAAATACTCATCAGCGATAAAATCCCGTTGCTTGACAAGACACACATTAACCGCAGAACTATTTGCCTAGAATAATAAGTAGGGTGTCGTTTGCTGATAATAGATTGGGGAACGCAGGTGTAGATGAAGATCATGTTCCCATTTGACGAATGCACAACTCAAGGGTATTGAAAGAGGTCAAGCACGTAACTTTCCGTTAACACAGTGTTTTCTTTTGATTTTATTGCTTTCTTACCCTGTTACTTTCATTTCACTTTCATCTTAATTTGCTGCTATTTTTCTTTTTTTTCTTCTCAACACTAATTGTATGTAATGAGCATAAAATAATAATAAACAGTATTATGTAGAACATCTTCAATATGTCATTCGTATCACATGACCTGTCTTAGTAATGTAAAAGGGAAAGTTTCCAGCCTTGTAGAAAATATCTGATTAAATGGGTTAGATCCCCTTTTCTTCGCATCGTTCAACGTATCATGCTGGTGACACGTCTGTGTCCATGCAGTGCAGCGTTGTGTTAACCTTACAGTCGGTAAACATGGAAATGGCAGTAGATGGGAGACTGCATTCTTTTACGAGCACATAGTACAGGGCTATTACAAATGATTGAAGCGATTTCATAAATTCACTGTAGCTCCATTCATTGACATATGGTCACGACACACTACAGATACGTAGAAAAACTCATAAAGTTTTGTTCTGCTGAAGCCGCACTTCAGCTTTCTGCCGCCAGAGCGCTCAAGAGCGCAGTGAGACAAAATGGCGACAGGAGCCGAGAAAGCATATGTCGTGCTTGAAATGCACTCACATCAGTCAGTCATAACAGTGCAACGACACTTCAGGACGACGTTCAACAAAGATCCACCAACTGCTAACTCCATTCGGCGATGGTATGCGCAGTTTAAAGCTTCTGGATGCCTCTGTAAGGGGAAATCAACGGGTCGGCCTGCAGTGAGCGAAGAAACGGTTGAACGCGTGTGGGCAAGTTTCACGCATAGTGATGTGAAAGATTCAGTGTTTAAACCTCCTCTACCAAAAAACGTGCCAGAACTGCGAGCTCGCATCAACAATGCTTTCGAACTCATTGATGGGGACATGCTGCGCCGAGTGTGGGAGGAACTTGATTATCGGCTTGATGTCTGCCGAATCACTAAAGGGGCACATATCGAACATTTGTGAATGCCTAAAAAAACTTTTTGAGTTTTTGTATGTGTGTGCAAAGCATTGTGAAAATATCACAAATAATAAAGTTATTGTAGAGCTGTGAAATCGCTTCAATCATTTGTAATAACCCTGTATATTGCTCTGCAATATGATAATCGGAGGGTAGAGCTTAACGTTCCATCCAATCACGCTCTCACTCCATCAGACACGGTGGAGCGGCTCGGGATCAACACACGATGATTGCGCATTGTCTGATGATCATGCAAGCTACGTCACCCAAACCCCTCTCTCTGCCATTCGAATATTGTTAATGGAAATTTCTTGAAACCTCGTGCCTGAATTTATTGTATTAAGCGCTCTTTTTAGTCTAGCTTTGTCCATGCTGCATATGTGACCACAGGACTCCCAGTATCGTCTACGTATTTCATCAGTGAACTTGTCTACTGCTGTGTATAGATCTGTAGTTTTGTTGTAATCAGCATGCTATTTGTACACTCTAGACAAAAAAAAATGACGCACCACGAAGGACTTATCCGCATGGAACGGAAATCGTTAGATGTGATGTACATGAACACACAGACAAATTCAAAAGAATTATACGATTTATTAAAAAGAAAAGGCTTCAGAAACTGAGCAAATCAATGACGCGCTGGTGCAGCTCTGGCCCTTACGCAAGCTCTTATTTGGCTTGGCATTGATTGTCAGAGTTCTTGGATGTTCTCTTGACAGTTGTGCCAAATTCTGTCCAATTGGCATGTTAAATCGTCGAAGTCCCGAACTGGTTGTAGGGTCCTGCCCCCAATGCTCCAGAGGTTCTCAGTTGGTGAGGGATCCGACGACTTTAGTAAACAAGGTAGGATTTGGCAAACGCGTAGACAAGCAACAGAAATTCTCGCCCTGTGCGAGCGGGAACTATCTTGCTGAAATTAATCCTGGGACGGTTTGACACGAAGGGCAACAAAATAGTGCATAGAATATCGTCGACGTATCGCTGTGCTTTAAGGGTGCCGCAGATGATAACTCATGGGGTTCTGCTATGAAAGGAAATGGCTGTGTGACGAGCGACAGCCAGGATGGTATTCCACCACGGTCTGGGACGTCTCTAAACACGTCTTCGCTGGTCATCGGGTCTCGTTTCGAAGACGGACTCACCACTGAAGACAATAATTCCAGGTCAAAGACGTATCTGAAGTCGCCCTGGACAGCGGCGGGATACCAATCTGACTGTCGGCCGCCATAAGGTCCGACAGTCAGGAACGATGGTCTGGGGTGCCATTTCTTTTCATAGAAGGACCCCCTTGGTTGTCATTTGCGGCAACCTTACAGTACAGCGATACGTCGACAATATTCTACGCCCCGTTTTGTTGCCCTTCATGCAAGCCATCATGGACTTACATTTCAGCAAGATAACACCCGCCTTCACACAGCGAGAGTTCTACATCTACCTCTACATCTACATTTATACTCCGCAAGGCACTCAACGGTGTATGGCAGAGGGCACTTTACGTGCCACTGCCATTACCTCCCTTTCCTGTTCCAGTCGCGTATGGTTCGCGTGAAGAACGACTGCCGAAAAGCCTTCGTGCGCGCTCGAATGTCTCTAATTTTACATTCGTGATCTCCTCGGGAGGTATAAGTAGGGGGAAGCAATATATTCGACACCTCATCCAGAAGCGCACCCTCTCGAAACCTGGACAGCAAGCTACACATCGATGCAGGGCGCCTCTCTTGCAGAGTCTGCCACTGGAGTTTGCTAAACATCTCCGTAACGCTATCACGCTTGCGAAATAACCCTGTGACGAAACGCGCCGCTCTTATTTGGATCTTCTCTATCTCCTCTGTCAATCCGACCTGGTACGGATCCCACACTGATGAGCAATACTCAAGTATAGGTCGAACGAGTGTTTTGTAAGCCACCTCCTTTGTTGATGGATTACATTTTCTAAGGACTCTCCCAATGAATCTCAACGTGGCACCCGCCTTACCAACAATTAATTTTATGTGATCATTCCACTTCAAATCGTTCCGCACGCATACTCCCAGATATTTTACAGAAGTAACTGCTACCAGTGTTTGTTCCGCTATCATATAATCATACAATAAAGGATCCTTCTTTCTATGTATTCGCAATACATTACATTTATCTATGTTAAGGATCAGTTGCCACTCCCTGCACCAAGTGCCTATCCGCTGCAGATCTTCCTGCATTTCGCTGCAATTTTCTAATGCTGCTACTTCTCTGTCTGCTACAGCATCATCCGTGAAAAGCCACATGGAACTTCCGACACTATCTACTAGGTCATTTATATATATTGTGAAAAGCAATGGTCCCATAACACTCCCCTGTGGCACGCCAGAGGCTACTTTAACGTCCACTGCTTATCTTCGTGCGTGTCAAATTCTACCTTGGCCGGCGAGATCGCTGGGTCTCCCCCGAATTCAGAAAGTTTGGAGCATTATGGGCAGGGCCCTTCGGAATTTTGACGATCTATCCCGCCAGCTGGACAGCATTTGACACGATATTCGTCAGCAGAACATCCAGCAGTTCTATCAACCAGTGCCGAAGAACTGTTTGCATGATGGCCAGAGGTGGGCCAACGGGTTACTGACTCGCTCAATTTGAAGACATCATCCAGTTTTTCTGAAATTTATTCGTTTTGTGTGTGTGTGTGTGTGTGTGTGTGTGTGTGTGAGTGAGTGTGTGTACATGAAGATCACATCTGCCGATTTCCGTCCCATTCGGATAGTTATTTCTTGGTGGGACTTTTTCTGTATAACGTCGTAAGAGTGGAATGGTCAAACTACTGTCACAGCATAACTAACATTTTATTTCCCACACATGTACATCATTTACCATCTTACTAAAACAGTGACAGTTATAAGACAGTTCACTAACGACGTATTATGGACGCCACATCAATCTAGACGTACTTGACAATGGCGATGAAGGCCGAAACAGTCTAAATGGTTCAAGTGGCTCTGGACACTATGGGACTTAACATCTGAGGACATCAGTCCCCTAGAGCTTAGAACTACTTAAACCTAACCAACCTAAGGACATCACACACATCCATGCCCGAGGCAGGATTCGTACCTACGACAGTAGCGGTCACGCGGTTCCAGACTGAAGAGCCTGGAACCGCTCGGCCACACCGGCCGGCCGAGACAGTCTGTCGTGAATAAAGATCACAAATTGTAAGCAGCTATTTGGTCATTAACAGACATATATTATGCTGATGGCCCTAAAGAAGAAACATTCTAGAGAAGTAGGTTCTGAGGCTTGTACTGCTTCGGGCAAAACAGCTATCTTGAAATGGCGGAGTTTCGCTTACGGGATTTTACTTGTTCTATTAGTGGCCGTATTGTTGTTATTAAAATAGTAGGCATATCTGGCATTTAAAGGTAGCCATGGCGACAAGTTATATTTGAGTGGGGGGCGGAAGGATTCGACCTTCCCTCCCCCTCTCCTCCTCTCTTCCTCTCGCTCCCCCCTCCTCCCCCAGAACCGAGCTCTGGATACACATCTCGGTACTGCCGCAGGAATCGCCCTCGGCAGAACACGGGAGCCACTGAGATGGCCTGGTCCATGAGGGTCAGGTAAGATGATTTTAATACAAAGCACCAGCGGGCGGAGCTGGGAGAGAAGCAGTGACCTGAATCGCGGCGGGTGACCGTGAATCAAAGCAGCGGGAGTCGCTGCGGCGCTCTCGCGTCTTTGTCCGCGTCCAGCGCAACGCACAGTGGCGCGCGAAACAGCGGAAACGCGCAAAGGGCGCGGTGGGCGCTGGGGCGCGGTGCGTGTCATCTGGTGCGGCACGCACTGCGTGTGATCTGGCCGCGCAATCGGCCGTGAGGCGCCGGTCTGGCACGGGCGCAAGGAAAGAGAACAAAAAGCGGTCGCGGTGTGCACGGTCCAACTGTTGGCCAAGTGCACGCCGTCATCCTCTTAGCAACCCAGTAGGACGCACCTCTCCGCAGTAGCACGTCAAAGTTCGATTAATTCATCATACGTACAGCTGATGCTGTCTCGATAGTAGGTTTCAACACTGTAACGGACAAAGTATCGGAGAAAGGAATTGCCCAGGAGCAGGCGTCAATGTTATCGCAAGAATACACGCACTAAGTGTATGCTGACAAATACAGGGCTACTGCAAATGAACCATTCGTTTTCATAATTAGAACTGTATACTCATGAACTTTACATTTTGCATTCTACAAATGTTCTATGAGGCCCTCTCTGGTCACACGACACACGTCCATGCGGTGGCCAAGTTCGTTACATATTCTATGTAGCAGCCTTGTGTAAATGAACGAAAAGCTGCTTCTGTTGCTTTTTATATCTGTCAACGTCATACGGCCGGTTTCGGCTTCTATATTGGGCCACTATCAAGTGTATCTGAAACTGTCTAACGTTAACACTAATTTAACTGGCATATAGATTTTTTTTTTTTAACAAGAGGCGAGAGAGAATGCTTACATACAGGATGGCAAATTAATGAAGGACATGAAACAAAATCTTCATAAATTCTGAACAGTTTGCTTTAGGACGTTCAGATTTCACAGTTGGTCGCGAGGCATTATGGAAATTAGTACACGCTGTATGGTTTGGTTAAGCGATGAAGCCCACTTTCATTTGGATGGCTTCATCAATAAGCAAAATTGGAGCATCTGGGGGACTGAGAATCCGCATTTTGCATTCTAAAATTCTCTTCACTAAAAACGGGTGGCTGTGTGGTCTGCATTGTCCAGTAACGGAGTAGTCGGTGCAATATTTCTTGATGGCACGGTGACTAACGAACGGGACGTGAAGGTTTTGGAACATAATTTCATTCCCATTATCCAAAGCAACCCTGCAAGACGGAGCTCAAACCCATCGAAGCAGGAGAGTGATGTCCTTGAGGAGCACTTTGGGGACCGCGTTCTGTCTTTGGGGCACCTACAGTCCACTGGCTTGGGCCTCGATTGGCCGCCATATTCCCCGGATTACAACACATGCGATTCCTTTTTGTGGGGCTGTATTAAAGAGCAGGCGTACAGCAATAACACCAAAACCATTTTCGAGCTGAAAACAGCCATTCAGGAGGTCATCGAGAGCTTCGATGTTCCGACACAACAACGGATGGTGCAGAATTTTGCTATTCGTCTGCGCCATATCATCACCGATAGTGGCAGACATACGTCATATCGAATACGTCATAACCTAAATCCGAATACCTGTAGGGACGTTTACATGTTGAATAACGTGCACGCCGTAGTTTGAAATTAATTTACGTTTTTTTCATATACACGTAGTTCATTAATTGCCTCCCTGCATGTGCAGTAGAAGTTTATAAATAATATGTAGCTTACGTTATGTTGTAGAGAAGCGACGTTAATGATAAAAACAGTAGAAGTCAAGTGGTCTTAAAAGAAAAGTTTCATGACCAATGACGTCATGATAAAAATGTGTGTGTCCTAATTATAAAATCCGAAAAACTGTTAACAGGATGTAGCTTAAAAGAGTTATGTTCTGAAGTGTTTTAGAATAGCAGATGCATGTTTTTCAAATAAAAACTGAAAGTAGTTACCCGGGTTCGATTCCAGGCGGGGTCAGGGATTTTCTCTGCCTCGTGATGGCTGGGTGTTGTGTGATGTCCTTAGGTTAGTTAGGTTTAAGTAGTTCTAAGTTCTATGGGACTGATGACCATAGATGTTAAGTCCCATAGTGCTCAGAGCCATTTTTTTAAAAGTAGTTATTTGGAATTAATAAATGTGTAAAGTAGTAGCAATGAACGAGCTGTCCATGTCGAGCTTAAATACACGACCTCCAACTAGTAAAATTTGAACCACTGGTATCTGTTTAAGGCTGTAGCATAGCTTCGACGCACCATCGTGTGCTTACAAAAATATGTTTACAAACAACAGGCTACAACTACGAACTTGCAGAAAATCTTTATTGGTAAAGGAAGTTGTCGATAACTGGGAGGCAGATATCCAAGAAATTGGTGGTTATTTATGTATATCCCTCGGTAATCGACTTCTCCTTGGCTTTTTCATGTAAGCGTAAACTTCTGTCCATAAAGTAGACCTTGTTCATTGCGGGATGGATTAAGCGGTTGTTTTCGATACTGTGTACCTTGTAACTGTCTTGTATATGGTGAGCTTCGAGTGTGGACATGGTAACGATGATTTTTCTCTTTTTAATTCCTTATATGGCGTTTTGAAATCCGGTTTGTTCAATGTAGCTCGCTTTACAGTCAGAGCAGTGAATTTTGTATATGCCATTATTTTGGTATTATTCATGTTAATGTTGTGTATTAACCTGGAAAAACAGGAGGAACTAATCTGTCAGTAGTCGTCGCAGTAGCACTGATGCACTCCCTGAGCTGTTCCAGTGTTCTTGGAAACGTGGATACGTAAATACGGTCCTTAATGTACCCTCAATGAAAAAAATTACATGTAACCTGGAGGGTTAAGGGAACAGAACCACATCATCGCCACCACAACGCTCAATCCAGAGACACCCAAGTTCGTAGTTTAGGTAGCGACGAAACTCAACTCTGAAGTTCTCGGAATCGGCAGTCAATTCTGGAAACAACCACAACTGCATCAAATCAAGGTAAAAGGTGCCCTACAGTCTTTTCACTGAATACAAGCAGTCCGTATAGCTTCGCCTGTGACACTGCACAGCACCATCTTGTTCGTGCGACACAATTTCATGAGGATTTTCAGTGTTCCATTCTCTCACATTGTAGGATTAATCTTTCCAAATAAATAGAAGGTTACTTCGTCGCTGACTTTCAAGTTGAAGGCGAAATATTCATCCTAAAGTGCTTCCTGCATACTGATGCGAAGTTGAAGGCGCCGGCCATAATCTTCCGGTCTGAATTGTTGCACGAGCTACGAACGGTATAGTCTGAAATGTATTCGCCCTGGTAAAAACCTTCCACACAGTATTCAAAGTTCGTCGCTTGCGCGGAACGTTGCTTTGTTTGGCCTGTGTACGAAACTTTCAAAAAATGGCTCTGAGCACTATGGGACTCAACTACTGTGGTCATAAGTCCCCTAGAACTTAGAACTACTTAAACCTAACTAACCTAAGGACAGCACACAACACCCAGCCATCACGAGGCAGAGAAAATCCCTGACCCCGCCGGGAATCGAACCCGGGAACCCGGGCGTGGGAAGCGAGAACGCTACCGCACGACCACGAGATGCGGGCGTACGAAACTTTCGCTAGGCTTCTCCAATGTTGTAACTGCCGCACTTACGAGAAGAACACAGGAAGTGCCATAACCCGAACCCAAGAAACTTCTCTCGTTGGAAGAGGAGTCAAAATAAGAGAACACGATTCGCTCGTTGGAAGAGGAGTCAGAATGAGAGAACACGACCTCTGCTTAACCGTAGATACTCGACCGTTTTCTGAAAAAACGACAGTCAAAGTTTTAGAGGTTTTGTTTTCGTGGTACTTTATTTGCCTTTTACCGCACGATGGTTAGCGCTGCGGCTTGTTAGTTTTGCGCCACGTCTTCGATTTACTATTATAACTTTTATTTTTGTTTATCGTTTATATGATCATGTTTGTAGAATGAGTGTATATATATACAGGGTGTTACAAAAAGGTACGGCCAAACTTTCAGGAAACATTCCTCACACACAAATAAAGAAAAGATGTTATGTGGATATGTGTCCGGAAACGCTTAATTTCCATGTTGGAGCTCATTTTAGCTTCGTCAGTATGTACTGTACTTCCTCGATTCACCGCCAGTTGGCCCAATTGAAGGAAGGTAATGTTGGCTTCGGTGCTTGTGTTGACATGCGACTCATTGCTCTACAGTACTAGCATCAAGCACATCAGTACGTAGCATCACCAGGTTAGTGTTCATCACGAACGTGGTTTTGCAGTCAGTGCAATGTTTACAAATGCGGAGTTGGCAGATGCCCATTTGATGTATGGATTAGCACGGGGCAATAGCCGTGGCGCGGTACGTTTGTATCGAGACATTTCCAGAGCGAAGGTGTCCCGACAGGAAGACGTTCGAAGCAATTGATCGGCGTCTTAGGGATCACGGAACATTCCAGCCTATGACTCGCGACTAGGGAAGACCTAGAACGACGAGGACACCTGCAATGGACGAAGCAATTCTTCGTGCAGTTGACGATAACCCTAATGTCAGCGTCAGAGAAGTTGCTGCCGTACAAGGTAACGTTGACCACGTCACTGTATGGAGAGTGCTACGGGAGAACCAGTTGTTTCCGTACCATGTACAGCGTGTGCAGGCACTATCAGCAGCTGATTGGCCTCCACGGGTACACTTCCTCATTTCAGTGCAAAATGTGTGGGCTGACGAGAATCCGCACGCAATTGTGCGATCACGTCATCAACACAGATTTTCTGTGTACGTTTCGGCAGGCATTGTTGGTGATGTCTTGATTGGGCCCCATATTCTTCCACCTACGCTCAATAGAGCACGTTATCATGAGTTCATACGGGATACTCTACCTGCTGCTAGAACATGTGCCTTTACAAGTACGACACAACATGTGGTTCATGCACGATGGAGCTCCTGCACATTTCAGTCGAAGTGTTCGTGCGCTTCTCAACAACAGATTCGGTGACCGATGGATTGGTAGAGGTGGACCAATTCTATGGCCTCCACGCTCTCCTGACCTCAAACCTCTTGACTTTCATTTGTGGGGGCATTTGAAAGCTCTTGTCTACGCAACCCCGGTACCAAATGTAGAGACTCTTCGTGCTCGTATTGTGGACGGATGTGATACAATACGCCATTCTCCAGGGCTGCATCAGCGCATCAGGGATTCCATGCGACGGAGGGTGGATGCATGTATCCTCGCTAACGGAGGACATTTTGAACATTTCCTGTAACAAAGTGTTTGAAGTGACGCTGGTACGTTCTGTTGCTGTGTGTTTTCATTCCATGAGTAATGTGATTTGAAGAGAAGTAATAAAATGAGCTCTAACATGGAAAGTAAGCGTTTCCGGACACATGTCCACATAACATATTTTCTTTCTTTGTGTGTGAGGAATGTTTCCTGAAAGTCTGGCCGTACCTTTTTGTAACATCCTGTATATACACTCATTCTTTGTTTTTTAGTGCATTCATGTGACATACTAAGACGAATAAGGGTATGTCCTTATTCGTCTTAGTACCTCAGATGAATGAATTAAAAAACAATAAAAATTATTTAAATTTGTTTTCATTGAAACAGCTGTGGTGTATCCTGATTTGTAATCAATTGCAAGCGCCAATTTTCGGAAAAGTGGTCATTATCCTTGGTTTGCCTCAAAATAATTGTCAGCGTGCGAAATCTTCACCGATGCTAATGACGTTTCTTTCCCGAGTAGGTTTCATACAAAGAAATCTCAGTGTGGCAAACCTGACTTCGATCAATGCTCGTTGGGTTCGAAATACCGGTGTTTGGAATTTTTCTACGCTCGATATCATCCAAGGGAATGCACCAGATCTTCCTGAAGACTACACATATGGGCAAAATATGAGAGTTAATATAAGAACTGATGCGAGAATGAAATATCAGAATGCGAAAATTTGTAAGGATTGTAACCCCTCAGCGTACTATACTCACACATATTGTATAACAAATGTGTAAAACTTATTGTGTAAGCCAGTGGTAATTTTACAATTAATATATCGCCCTTGTACCCCTAATTTCTTAAGAAACATTGGTGTAGTAACGGTCTACGGACATGGGTAGATATAGGAAAACAAAAATAAAATAAAATAAAAATAATTATCGGGTTTCAAAGACGTGGTGCAAAATTAAGAGGCTACAATGCTAACCACTGAGGCACAATTTCATCTGAGAATATTACGGGGTAAAAGGCACAAAAGTACCGCGAAAATACCTCTAAAGCTTCGACCGTCGTTTTTTCTGCAACGGTCGAGTGTCTACGGATAAGCTGAGACACGTATTTGCCTATTTTGACTCCTCTTCCACTGCTCCTAGGAAAGCGGATGCTGGTACTTACCATGTTCTCCTCGTTAGTCGACTGGTAATTTTCTGTTTACAGAGTCAACCACTGACCCTATATTGTCGTAAAATGCTCTGTTTATAGGGCGGTACTACTCCGTAATTCCTTCTGTGTGCACGCCGAACTGTTATAACAGATAAACATCTCGCATGATCCAGCACATAGATACTCTTTTCTTGGTTTGTCGCCATTTTGCCAAGCCACTGCACTGGTAATGGCAAATGGTGAGTACAGTGCAAATCCGGCGAATTTACGATTCTTGTCATGGATCAGTCATATTTATACATGCAATACTTTGTAAAATATAGATTTCTGAAAACGAATGAATCCTTTTTAACAACCCTGTATTGTACCTCTTACAGAATCATGAGAAGAGACGTTGGAGGCGAGAAAAATGAATTCACAAATGTCATGTGCTGATACAGGGACGATGGTGATGGTCCTCTCCAGACGAAACGCGCAGACCACAATGCTCCTACCGGTTGACTGTGTCTTTGGAACCTGGGACGTTTCAAATACCTAGTGCTCCACGAAATAAACAGTAGAAAAAATTTGACATACTCTCGATGCACTGGAGGCAGATCTCAAGCATAGCTGTACATATAACCAAATACAGACTCATCCAGTGTCGGACTGGCTTTATGGTGGATTCAGAACTTCCGTAGAGATGGCACCCAACACGTCGTGAAGAACTGAACTAAACTGACAGCTGTAAAGGAATTTCAGGAACGTCCAAAGGGAATTTATATAGCCACCTTACTCTATCCAGTGGATAATATCACCCGGCCGGGGGAACGACAGGGTGACGGACGAAAATATTGATCAAATTCAGGATTTTTTTCTCCGTGCTGGAATGTAGTAGACAAATGGAGTTTACTACATGAATAAAGCATACACTGAAGTTTTATTGGCATTTTTTATCGAAAAATATTAATATCTTCACTGTGAATTCGGATTTTCTCCAGGTAGCTCTGAAAGGAGGTACACTACTGGCCATTAAAATTGCTACACCAAGAAGAAATGCAGATGATAAGAGGGTATTCATTGGATAAACTTATTATACTAGAACTGACATATGATTACATTTACACGCAATTTGGGTGCATAGGCCCTGTGGAATCAGTACCCAGAACAACCACCTCTGGGCGTAATAACGGCCTTGATACGCCTGGGCATTGAGTCAAACAGAGCTTGGATGGCGTGTACAGGTACAACTGCCCATGCAGCTTCAACAAGATACCACAGTTCATCAAGAGTAGTGACTGGCGTATTGTGACGAGCCAGTTGCTCGGTCATAATTGACCGGACGTTTTCGATTGGTGAGAGATCTGGAGAATGTGCTGGCCAGGGCAGCAGTCGAACATTTTCTCTATCCAGAAAGGCCCGTACAAGACCTGCAACATGAAGTCGTGCATTATCCTGCTGAAATGTAGAGTTTCGCAGGGATCGAATGAAGGGTAGAGCCACGGGTCCTAACACATCTGAAATGTAACGTTCACTGTTTAAAGTGCCGTCAATGCGAACAAGAGGTGACCGAGACGTGTAACCAATGGCATCCCATACCATCACGCCGGGTGATTTATGGCGATGACGAATAGACGCTTCCAATGTGCGTTCACCGCGATTTCGCCAAACACGGATGCGACCATCATGATGCTGTAAACAGAACCTCGATTCATCCGAAAAAAATGACGTTTTGCCATTCGTGAACCCAGGTTCGTCGTTGAGTACACCATCGCAGGCGCTCCTGTCTGTGATGCAGCGTCAAGGATAACCGCAGCCATGGTCTCCGAGCTGATAGTCCATGCTGCTGCAAACATCGTCGAACTGTTCGTGCAGATGGTTGTTGTCTTACAAACGTTCCCATCTGTTGACTCAGGGATCGAGACGTGGCTGCACGATCCGTTATAGCCATGCGGATAAGATGCCTGTCATCTCGACTGCTAGTGATACAAGACCGTTGGGATCCACCACGGCGTTCCGGATTACCCTCCTGGACCCACCGATTCCATATTCTGCCAACAGTCATTGGATCTCGACCAACGCGAGCAGCAATGTCGCGATACGATAAACCGCAATCGCGATAGGCTACAATCCGATCTGTATCAAAGTCCGAAACGTGATGGTACGCATTTCTCCTCCTTACACGAGGCATCACAGCAACTTTTCACCAGGCAACGCCGGTCAACTGCTGTTTGTGTATGAGAAATCGGTTGGAAACTTTCCTCATGTCATCACGTTGTAGGTGTTGCCACCGGCGCCAACCTTGTGTGAATGCTCTGAAAAGCTAATCATTTGCATATCACAGCATCTTCTTCCTGTCGGTTAAATTTCGCGTCTGTAGCACGTCATCTTCGTCGTATAGCAATTTTAATGGCCGGTAGTGTATGAAACTGAGTCTTTGATTCCATTATGAGTATTATATTTTCTGAGTCTGTCGGCTTTAGGGTGTTTGTTGATATTTAGATGGAGAGGTTTAAATTTACAACCAGTCGAGGGGACTTTGTTCAAGAATCAGGTGGGATATCTTCAATGACTAAAATTAGTGTCTAAGCGATGCGTCTAATTTTAAATAGAGATTTTGTGGTTTTTCATACATTATTTGTGGAATTTTACGTGTCTGGAGTTACTTGGTACAATAATGTTAAGTCTAGAGAAACAAATAACCACTTTTGATGAATAAACTCGCTTGATCTCTATGGCCGCAGCCAAACCCTGCATATGGAAGCCATGGTCATCGTTTCCACCGTGGTTCTACTGAACATTTTTAAGTTTAATCTTACAATCAGCTCATACAAATGGCTATAATGTTTGTTCACGGATAGTGCAGCTGTTAATTTTCATAAATATGGGTACAGTCTCATGAACGACCGTAGAGTGTGAGTTGCATCGCAATTTTGCCAACAGAAGCGTGATTATTCATTAATAATGTGGTTTAGCTTTTCAATCGAGGCTAACACGGTGGACACGATTACATTAAAGATGCACCAGGGCTTACCATGCAGCGTTATTTCCCGGTGATAATGAAGTTAGGTTGCTAATGCGCCTGCATATTACGATGTAATTAGAAGTAATTAGTCGAACAGGAAACGACGAACAGCTGCGACAGCAAGACAATATTTTCAACTGAACATGTCTCGCTCTCTTTAGAAGAGCGAAGTTCTTCAGGTAGCCGCCAACACGAACATCGACCTCGTTCGCGATTATACTTCGTACTGCGACATCTTAATTAAAATCTGAAATAATATCTAGTATGTGGTCCATCATACGCATGGTCTAACAGCTATTTTTTTAAAAAGGGAGCTTCATCGAAGGATAACGCAATATAATGCCTAGTTTTGATCTTACGAATGCGAACATGTCAGTTACAGAAATAAGTGAGAATGAACTGATTAACGACTGTAGACACCTGATACAGGAAACGTCGTTGGACCTGATAGGGTCCTCATAAATTCTATACCGAATATCCTACTAGCAACCATCTATCGTCAAATCAGATGATCAAAGCAACTTGCAAAATGATTTAGATAAGATATCTGTATGGTGCGAAAAGTGGCAATTGACACTGAATAAGGAAAAGTGTGAAGTTATTCACATAGTACTAAAAGAAATCAGCTAAATTACGATTACGCGGTAAATCACACAAATCTGAAGGCTGTAGATTCAACTAAATACTGAGGGATTACAATTATAAATAACCTAAACTGGAACGATCACATAGATAATGTTGTGGGTAAAGCAAACCAAAGACTGCCATTCATTGGCAGGACACTTAGAAGGTGCAATAGGTTACTAAATAAACTGCTTACACCACGCTTGTCCGCTCTGTTCTGGAGTATTCCGGTGCGGTGTGGGATCCGCATCAGGTGGGACTGACGGATGACATCGAAAAAGCTCAAAGAAGGGCAGCTCGTTTTGTATTATCGCGAAATAGGGGAGATAGTCTCACAGACATGATACGTGAATTGGAGTGGCAATCATTAAAACAAAGGCGATTTTCGTAGCGACGGGATCTTCTCATGAAATTTCAATCACCAGTTTTCTCCTCCGATTGCGAAAACATTCTGTTGGCACCCTCCTACATAGGGAGAAATGATCACGATAAAATAAGAGAAATCAGGGCTCGCACAGAAAAATTTAAGTGCTCGTTTTTCCCGCGTGCCGTTCTAGAGTGGAACGGTAAAGAGACAGCCCGAAGATGGTTCATTGAACTCTCTGCCAGGCACTTTATTGTGAATAGCAGAGTAATCACGTAGATGTAGATGTATCGTAGATCGGTGGAAGAAAGTAGAGCCTCACGTGAGTGGAAAAGGGCACAAGTCGTTCTATCAAATACGATGAGTCACCGACACATTTGATGCGATTAGTAAATTGAGAATTTTTGTTATATAGGGATGTCGCCACGAAAATCTTCGATCTCATTTCTCTTATCTCAGTGAAGTCAAGTAGTTGTACAAGTGCAGAATATATCTCATGCATGTATCTGATTATTTCAGTTGGAAGTAGAAAGCTATATTTCCACGTTATGGCCTTGGCGGGCTAGTCGGAGCCGGCCGACCACCGTGCCATCCTCCACTAGTGGCGTCATCGGATATGGTATAGAGGGCATTTGGTCAGCACTCCGTTCTCGCGGTCGTTGTCAGTTTCCCTGACCGGGGAGCCGCTACTAATCTGTCGAGTAGCTCCTCAGTTGGTCTCACGAGGCTGAGCGCACCCTGTATCAGTCCTCCTACCAAGGAAAAATCCATAGCAGTACTGGGAATCGAGCACGTATCCCCTGCATGACAGTCATGCGCACTGCCCGCTCATCTGCAGAGACGAACTTCAGCTGGAGCAATAGACACAGTATTTGCAAGAATAGATAGCGCGTGCATTAACTTGCTCTGTTTATTAACCCACTGATCTTAACTTCGGAAAACTTGTGACACAGTTCCACACCGTCGGGTAGCTTAAAAAGAAAGTGCTTACGGAGAATCCAAAGGGGTTTTCCATTGAACTGGATGTCGGGGTGATAAATTTAGGAGGGACATATCCGATGTCCACCCCCTTTGCGTCCAATTCATACATCTACGTCTACATCATAGCCCGCCAGCCACCTAATTGAGCCGGCCGGTGTGGCCGAGCGGTTCTAGGCGCTTCAGTCTGGAACCGCGCGCCTGCTACGGTCGCAGGTTCGAATCCTGCCTCGGGCATGGATGTGTGTGCTGTCCTTAGGTTAGTTAGATTTAAGTAGTTCTAAGTCTAGAGGACTGATGACCTCAGATGTTAAGTCCCATAGTGCTCAGAGCCATTTGAACCACGTAATTGTGTGCAGCAGACGGTACTTTCGTTACCACTATCTGATCCCTCCAACCCTGTTCCACTCGCGGATAGTGCGTGGGAAGAATGATTATCGGTATGCCTCCGTATTGGCTCTAATTTCTCGAATTTTCTCCTCTTGGTCAATACGTGAGATGTATGTGGGGAAAGTAATACGTTGTCCGACTCTTGAAAAGTGCTGTCCCGAAATTTCAATAGTAAATCTCTCCGTGATGCACAAAACCTCTCTTGTAACGTCTGCCAGTGGAGTTTGTTTAGCCTCTCCGTAACGCTCTCTTTCCAGCTAAACGATCCCGCGACGGAACGCGCAGTTCTTCGTTGGATCTTCTCTATTTCCCGTATCAGTCCTACCTGGTAGGAATCCCAGATAGATGAACAATACTCAAGAATGGGGCGAACAAGCGCCTTATAAGCCACTTCTTTCGTGGATGAGTTACATTTCCTTAAGATTCTTCTGATGAATCTGAGTCTGGTATCTGCTTTTCCCACTATCTGTTTTATGTGGTCATTCCACATAAGATCCCTCTGGATAGTTACGCCTAGATATTTTTCGGCAGACGCTGTCTCCAGCTGTTTGTCATAAATAGTGTAGCTGTAGAGTTGTGGATTTCTTTCCCTATGTATGCATAATATGTTACATTTATTCACGTTAAGGGTCAACTGCCAGAGCCTGCGCCATTCATCAGTTCTCTGCAGGTCGTTCTGCAAATTCTTACTATCTTTTGGCGTTGCTACTTTGGTGTAGACAGCTGCATCATCTGTGAACAGCCTTAAAGAGGATCCGACACTTTCAACTAGATCGTTTATATACAGGGTGATTCAAAAAGAATACCACAACTTTAGGAATTTAAAACTCTGCAACGATAAAAGGCAGAGCTAAGCACTATCTGTCGGCGAATTAAGGGAGCTATAAAGTTTCATTTAGTTGTATATTTGTTCGCTTGAGGCGCTGTTGACTAGGCGTCAGCGTCAGCTGATGCTAAGATGGCGACCGCTCAACAGATAGCTTTTTGTGTTATTGAGTACGGCAGAAGTGAATCGACGACAGTTGTTCAGCGTGCATTTCGAACGAAGTATGGTGTTAAACCTCCTGATAGGTGGTGTATTAAACGTTGGTATAAACAGTTTACAGAGAATGGGTGTTTGTGCAAAGGGAAAAGTTCTGGACGGCCGAGAACGAGTGATGAAAATGTAGCACGCATCCAGCAAGCATTTGTTCGCAGCTCAGGAAAATCGACTCGCAGAGCTAGCAGAGAGCTGCAAATTCCACAATCAACTGTATGGAGAGTCCTACGAAAAAGGTTAGTTATGAAACCTTATCGTCTGAAATTGGTTCAAGCACTGTCTGCAGCTGAAAAGATTAAAAGAATCGATTTCTGTGATTTTATCCTTGCTCAAATGGAAACAGATGAATCTTTCGTTTCAAAGATTGTGTTTAGTGATGAAGCAACTTTCCACACTAACGGGAAAGTCAACCGTCACAATGTCTGTATATGGGGCACTGAGAATCCGCGGGAAACAACTCAGTATGAACGTGACTCGCCTAAGGTGAACGTTTTCTGTGCCATTTCAGCCAATAAAGTTTTTGGTCCCTTTTTCTTCGAAGATGCTACTGTAACTGGACTACAGTATCTGGCTGTTCCCTCAGCTCGAACAAGAAGCACAACAATTCATATTTCAGCAGGATGGAGCGCCACCACATTGGCACTTATCTGTTCGTAACTACCTGAACGTCAACTACCCGAGGCGATGGATCGGCCGCCAGGCAGCCCGTGACAGAGCACTTCATCACTGGCCTCCAAGAAGCCCTGATCTTACCCCCTGCGATTTTTTCTTATGGGGGTATGTTAAGGATATGGTGTTTCGGCCACCTCTCCCAGCCACCATTGATGATTTGAAACGAGAAATAACAGCAGCTATCCAAACTGTTACGCCTGATATGCTACAGAGAGTGTGGAACGAGTTGGAGTATCGGGTTGATATTGCTCGAGTGTCTCGAGGGGGCCATATTGAACATCTCTGAACTTGTTTTTGAGTGAAAAAAAAACCTTTTTAAATACTCTTTGTAATGATGTATAACAGAAGGTTATATTATGTTTCTTTCATTAAATACACATTTTTAAAGTTGTGGTATTGTTTTTGAATCACCCTGTATATTGTAAACAGCAACGGTTGTATCACACTTCCTTGTGGTACTCCGGATATTACCCTCACATCTATCGATTTTGTTCCGTTAAGAGCGACGTGTTGAGTTCTATCTGCAAGAAAGTCTTGAATCCAATCGCAAGGCTGCTCTGATACTCCGTAAGTTCGTTTTTTTTCATTAAGCGGCAATGCGAGACGGTGTCAAATGCGTCACTGAAATAAAGGAGCACGGCATCAACCTGAGCGGCGTTGTCCACTGCGCTGTGGATCTCATGGAGGAACAGAGAGAGATGAGTTTCGCAGGATCTCTGTTTGCGAAATCCATGTTGATTTTTATAGAGGAGATGTTCATTTTCCAAAAACGTCATAATTCTTGAGCATAAAAAACATCCCATAATTCTACAACAGATTGACGTCAACGATATAGGTCTATAATTGTGTGGAACTGTCTTACAGCCTTTCTTAAAAACGGGAATGACCTGCGATTTTTTCCAGTCGTTAGATACATTTCGTTGCTCAAGCTATCTACAATAAATTACCGCTAGAAGGTGAGTAAGTTCTTTCGCATAGTCTTTATAGAATCTTATAGGTATCTCATCTGCTCCTGACGCCTTGCCACTACTAAGAGGTTGTAGATGCTTTTCAATTCCGCGATCGGTTATCTCAGTATCTGCCGTTTCGACGTTCGTACGACGATTGAAAGGAGGGACAGTGTTACGATCTTACGCGGTGAAACAACTTCGAAAGACCGAATTCAGTATTTCGGCCTTCTGTCTGTTATCTTCCGTTTTGGTGCCGGTGTCCTCACTGAGAGAATGAAAAGATGATTTTGACCCACTTAGTTTTACGCTCATTTTCGCTTCAAAAAAGTGGCTCTAAGAACTATGGGAGTTAACATTCGAGGTCATCAGTCCCCTAGGCTTAGAACTACTTAAACCTAACTAACCTAAGGACATTACACACATCCATGCCCGATGCAGCATTCGAACCTGCGACCGTAGCAGCAGCGCGTTTCCGGACTGAAGCGCTTAGAACCGCTCGGCCACAGCGGCCGGCCATTTTCACTTCGTTCAGCCTTCGTTTTTCAGCTAGTTTTTTACTTCTCTTGAATCTGCGATGAAGTGCTCTTTGTTCACGTAGCGCTTTTCTAACACTGCTACTAAACCATGGTGGATCTTTCCCATCCCTTAAAAACTTACTCGGAACATACTTGTTTAGGGAATATTAAACGATACCTTTGAATTTTTTCCATTTGTTCTCCACATCTTCGTCCTCATCACCGAATATTTGATGCTGACTGCTGAAATATTCTGAAATTTATATCCTGCCATCCTTGCTGAGCAAATATATCTTCCTACCTTTCACAACATTTCTTGTAGGACCAATGTCATAGATGCTGCCACAGCCTTATGATCACTGATACCTTCCTCTACGTTAACTGATTCGATAAGTTCAGGTTTGTATGTTGCAGGAGGTCCAAGACGATACCCTCACGAGTTGGTTCCCTAACTGTCTGTGGAAGTGTGTGGCAAGGACTTATGGGACCAAACTGCTGAGGCCATCGGTCACTAAGCTTGCACACTATTTAATCTAACTTAAACTAACTTACACTAAGGACGACACACACATCCATGCCCGAGGGAAGACTCGAACCTCTGAAGGGGTGATCCATGCGGACCGTGACAACACGTCTCAAACCGCGCGGCTACCCCGCGTGGCCGCCCTAACTATCTCCTCAAAGTAATTTTCGGACAAGACATCCAGAACAATGTCACACGAATCTCTGTCTCTGGCGTCAGTTTTGATGGCATAACACTCCCAATGTATTCCTGGCAAGCTGAAGTCATCCCCTATGACAAAAGCATGATCAGGAAAACTACCAATGTTACTCTGCATGTTCTGTCTGAAGCGCTCTACAACTACAGATCATGACCCAGATGGTCTATAAAAGCATCTGATCACCATTTTTGACCGTTCTTTGATACTCAGTTTCACGCAGATTAATTCACATTTAGGATCTGTATTCATCGAATTTTTTACTACAATAAACACACCGGCACCATTACCGACTAAACTATCCTTACTATAAACATTCCAATTTGAACTTAGGATCTCGTTGTCATTGACGTCTGGTTTCAATCAACTTTCTGTTCACAATACTATCTGTGCATTATAACATTCAGTAAGTGATACTAATTCTGGAACGCTCCCTTGGCTACTCCTGCAGTTTACTAAAATCATATTAATGTTATCCCTGATCTGTGAGGGCCAAGATTCTTTGACGTCACTGTGGCTGATATAACAGGCAAATCGTCTTTGATACCAAGGGAGCGGTTTTCTAACCTAAAAAAGCCCCATGTGGACGCCACACGTACTCTGCTACCCTAGTTGCCGCTTCCTGCGTGTAGTGCACGCCTGACCTATTAAGGGGAACCCTACAATTCTGCGCCCGACAGCGGAGGTCGAGAAATTCGTATCCGATACCGTCGCAGAGTCGTCTGAGCCTCTGGTTTAGACCTCCACTCTGCTCCAAACCAGAGTACCGCGATCAACCCTGGGTACAATGCTACAAATAGCTTATCCTGCACCCCGCGTGCGATGCTAGTTGCCTTCACCAAATCAGCCAGCCGCCGAAAGGAGCCTAGAATGGCCTCAGAACCGAAGCAGCAGGTGACATTCTTGCCGACATGTGCCACTACATGCAGCCGGTTGCACCCAGTGCTCTCGATAGCCGCCGACAGGGCCTCCTCCACATCACGGATGAGACCTTCCGGCAAACATGCATGCTGGAATTCTTTCCCGCCTTGCCTGCTGTCTCCCTGAGGGCCTCCATCACCCGCCTGACATTGGAGCTCCCAATGACAAGCATACCCAACCTCTGTACTTTTCCGGTCTGGGCAAGAAAATCGACCACTGACCAACAGGAGAGGCATCACGGTCTGGCTCAGAGTTGTCATGAATACTGGGTAGCACCTCGTATCTGGCTACAGGTATGGGCTACAGTAGCCCATTACAAACAGTATTGTAAGGTGCTTAAAAATTTTATTAGGACGGCACGGAGTGTGTAGTATGCAAATAGAGTAACTAATTTACAGGATAAAATTAAAACCATATGAACAGTTGTGAAGGAAGTGTCTGGTCAGCAGCACAAGGTTGAAGATATAAAGTCTGTTCGCACTAAAAATATTTCTGTTACTGATAGATCAGATATATGCACAGTATTTAAGTATAATTTTCTGAGCATTGCTGGTGAATTAAATAAAAATTTAGTTTCTGCAGGGAATCATATGACTTTCTTGGCAACTATTGGCAAATGCCTTTCCGAAATTGATGCCTGAAATACTCCTCAGTGATACAGATTGAGTCACTAATTAAATCACTGAAGACTGAGGACGCTTATAGTTATGATGGAGTGCCTAGCAGAAATTAAAGTACTGTGCAGCACATGTTAGCCCTGTATTTAGCCATATTTGTAGTTTTTCCTTTAGGAATGGTCAGTTTACTGAACGATTAAAGTACTCAGTAGTAAAGCCGCTCTATAAAAAGGGGGAAAGGGATAATGTAGGTAATTTTATACGTATTTCTATGCCCTCAGTGTTTGCAAAAGTCACAGAAAAGGCTGTGTATGTAAGAATAATTGATCATTTTATACCACACGATTTGCTGTCAAATGTACAGTTCGGCGTTAGAAGTCGTCTAAGAACTGAAAGTGCTATATTCTCTTTTCTCTATGATATACTGGAAGGGTTAAACAAAAGGTTTCGAGCGATTGGCATATTTTTTTATTTAACTAAGGCATTTGACTGTGTTGATCACAAAATATTGTTCCAGAAGTTGGACCATTACGGAATACGGGGAGTAGGTCACAATTGGTTCACCTCTTACTTTAGCAACAGACATCAAAAGGTCATTATTCACAATTTCAGGATGGCTGTGATGTGGGGTCTGAGTGGGGTACGGTCAAGTGGGGGTGCCCAGGGACCAGTGTTTGGGCCACTCCTGTTCCTTATTTATATAAATGATATGTCCTCTAGTATTACGGATAACTCTAAAATATTTCTGTTTGATGATGACACTAGCTTGGTAGTAAAGGATGTTACGTGCAACATTGGTTAGGTTTCAAATAGTGCTCTTCATGACCTAAGTTCATGGCTTGGAGAAAATAAACTAATGCTAAACCACAGTGACACTAAGGTTTTGCAGTTTCTAACACACAATTCAACAAAACCTGACGTTTCAATTTCACAGAATGGGCATATGATTTGTGAAACTGAACGGTTGAAATTTATAGGTGTTCAGATAGATAGTAAGCTGTCGTGGAAAGCACACGTTCAGGATCTTGTTCAAAGACTTAATACTGCCACTTTTACTATTCGAAAGGTATCTGAAGTGGGTGATCGTTTGACACGACAATTAGTCTACATTGCTTCCTTTCATTCGCTTATCTCGTATGGTATTATATTTTGGGGTAATTCTTCGCATTCTAAAAGGATATTTTTGACTCAGAAACGGGGCGTTCGGGCAATAAGTGGTGTACGTTCACTAATCTCTTTTCGACCCCTCTTCACGAGTCTGGGTATTTTGACATAGGCCTCTCAATACATAGACTTCTTACTGTCATTTCTTGTTAACAATATTAATTTATTCCCAAGAATAAGCAGCTTTCACTCAGTTAATACTCGGTATAAATCAAACCTGCATTTGGATCTGACTTCCTCAACTCTTGTACAGAAACCTGTGCAGTATGCTGCTGCCTCCATTTTCAGTAAGCTACCACTCGAATTCAAAAATCTTAGCAGTCATCCACTCGCTTTCAAATCGAAACGGAAGAGTTTCCTCATGGGTCACTCTTTCTATTCTGCCGAGGAGGTCCATTAAAAATTAAGCTGATTCTGG
This sequence comes from Schistocerca serialis cubense, assembly GCF_023864345.2. NCBI lineage: Eukaryota > Metazoa > Arthropoda > Insecta > Orthoptera > Acrididae > Schistocerca > Schistocerca serialis. Next base: position 791,740,871 of record NC_064639.1, on the reverse strand, counting down.
TTGCATTGTTGATTGCGTTTACTTAAACTTATGGACTAACTTTTTTCAGGTCCATAAACATTTAGTTTTATCTGTTATTACTTTTATGTTCTAATTTCATGTACTGACACGTTGCATGACCTTGGAGATTTGCTTCTCAATTTGGGTCTACGGAATTTGACGTGTAAATAAATAAATAAATAAAGACGTGGGGAGCCAGCCGCACGGCCTGCTCCCTCTTTCGCCTTCCGCCCAATGACACGCTAGCCCACCACTGTCTGCCACCCACTCTGGAGTGAGGACGGACCGTTCAGATGTTTCCAGAATGAGATTTTCACTCTGCAGCGGAGTGTGCGCTGATATGAAACTTCCTGGCAGATTAAAACTGTGTGCCCGACCGAGACTCGAACTCGGGACCTTTGCCTTTCGCGGGCAAGTGCTCTACCAACCTTTTTTTTTTTAAGAAAACAAATAAAAACCTCTTGGGTATGAAAATAAAAGACGACGTCCTTCATAAATAACACAATATCCTTTGAAAACGTAAAACATAAAAGGTAGCTATATTTCCGCAATGGCCTTCTTTTGTATTTGTATGTTTTTTTGGTAACATAAATGAGTGTACAGTCTCACCATCAGCAGCATTTTTTTTTTTTTTTTTTTTTTTTTTTTTTTTTTTTTTTTTTTTTTTTTTTTTTTGAGCACAAGAGAAAGAAAACAAATAGGCTGCAGATAGAGAGCTAGTGAAAAAGGGATAAACACGTGTAAGGAGAAAAAAAAAAAAAAAAACTTAGAAGAGGAGGAGGAAAGAGAACTGAAATAAAATAGGAATACTTTCCGCGCCATGCTCCACTTTGGCGCGCCAGCAGAACAAAATGCATTCTATCATTGACCATTGAAGGGGAACGTGGGATCGTCCAGCCTTGGCTGGCACGGTTCGTTGAGATTCCAGCTTTGAGGCGGGTTGGTGAAAATGCTCTGTAAATAGTTCGCGAAAGTGGCCCGATAGTGTCGATGCCGGCGAAGGGTGTGGTGATACACTTGGAGGCGTGTCCAAAAGTCCGCCGGATCGACGATGTCGTCTCGGAAGAGGTAGTCGACAGCCATGCCACTGATCCATGTGATGGCGTGCCACTTAGCCGATGGAAAGTAGGTCGTGTCGGGATATATCATCATAGTGGGAGAAACGTGATGTGGTGGTACTCGGAGGTAGAAAGCCACAATCTTCTGTACGAGGGTCCAGACAGCTGCTGCTGGCCCACACTCAAAACGATGTAAATCTGTATCTTCGACATTGCACTTGAGGCACAGGGGTGAGTCCACCAGTGCGATGCGATGCAGTTTCTGTCTTGTAGTATACTTGCCGTTGACGAGAAGGTACCACATAGAGGTGGTGTCAGTGGTGTGATATGGTTGGTGGATCGTTTTCCAAACTGTAGGCCATGAAACCTGGGGGTGACGTGTTTCGACGGGGTTGCGGAGTGGAGACTTTCGGAGAAGGCGGTAGATGTCGCGGGTGGTCGTCTTCCTGGTCCTGGGGAGCTCGGTGCATATGTAGCTGTACTCCAAAAAGAAACGGCCGATATGTGACATCGGAGGTGGGATGTGTGCCAAAGACGTCGGTGGGCGTCTCGAAACAGGCGCGAGCTCGGTGGTCAACATTCCAGTAAAACTAGCATTGTGGCTTTTCCATAACCGGAGCATAGTATTGGTGTAAAGTGCCGTTGTCCTGGCTCTCACATTAACCAGATCGAGGCCACCGTCCCGCTTCGGTAAGGTGAGAGCTTCATACTGGACTTTGAAGATGTGTCCAGAACAAATGAAATAGCCGAATGCCGCCTGTAACCTGGCCGCCATTGTCGCAGTGATGGGCAGAATCTGCGCTATATGGGGTATCCGAGCTGCCAGATGGGTATTGACGAAGGTGACTCTCTGGCACATATTCAGCGGGCGTAGTATGTGATTTTGTATGTTGGCCCGGATGCGTTGCAGCAGCGCACGAAAATTGATCGCCGAGGTGCGGCGAATGTCTCGCGTGTACACCAATCCGAGACAACGAATGGTGTCTACCAGTTGAAATGGAGCTACGCTGTCTGCGGGAAGGCCGCGGCCGATCTTCATGGCGCATGATTTTGCCACGTTCATAGCGCTCCCTGCCCCTGCACTGTAACGGGTAATCCACTGCATCGCAGCTTGTACTTCAGCCGCTGAACGTACGACGAGGGCCAAGTCGTCCGCGTAAGCTCGGCAGCGGAACACATGATCCCGGAGTGGAATACCTGTCAAACGTCGCCGTAATCCGCAAATGAGTGGTTCCATCGCAATGGCATAAAGTACCGTCGACAAAGGGCAACCCTGCCGAACTGAGCGTTCAATCCGTATAGGTTCTGTAAGTCTGCCGTTGACGAGAAGTCTGGACGTTGCTCCACGAAGGAGCCGCATAATCACTTGCGTGAACGTCGGGGGAATTGCCATTCGGTCCATCACTGCGTTGAGGAATGCATGATTGACGCGGTCAAACGCTTGTTTGAAGTCGATGGAGATTAAAGCGCCTGGCAGTCGTGAGTGTGTTGCCACAGCGATCACATCTCGATATTCACTGAGGGCCGTCTGTATATTACGATCGCCGCCTAAGGATGTTTGTTCGTGGGAGACAATGTCCCGTAATACATGTTTGAGTCGCACTGCCAGAAGGCGTGTGAAAATCTTGAAGTCCGAATTGAGTAACGTGATCGGCCGATAACTGTCGAGTCGTGTTCCTCCTGCGGGTTTCGGGACTGGTACAAGTAAGCCTTCCATGAACATTGGTGGCGGGTTCGCCGTGCCGGACAAAAGTTCCCAGTACATGTCCCTCCATCGTGGCATCATCAAATCTTGGAAGGTTCTGTAAAATTCGAGAGGTAAACCGTCCGGGCCGGGAGATCGATTCAGAGACCCCTTGGCCACAGCGCCCTGGACGTCGTCGGTGGTCACTTCAGCAGTCAGGAGGGTTGCAGCTGCTGCGTTTAGAGTACCAAGTGTCTCATGGGCAACCTCAGCAATGGCCTCTGCACCGGCAGGTACTTCTTGATAGAAAAGTCTATAGTGCGTTGTGAATGCATCCGCAATGGTAGCTTGCGAAGTCAGCCGTCGTCCATCAGGTAAGTCTAAAGTTGTCATTAAAGCCTGTCGGCGTCGACGAAAATTTTGAACAATATGATGCATAGAAGGTTCTTCACCATTAATCCTGTCTTGGCTGCGGGCTCGTACAATGGCTCCCTCTAGACGGCATCTGGTCAAGGATAGAATCTTTGCCTTGATGCGTTGAGCTTCTTTGAGGCGATCCGGGGATGGAGGATGATCCATGAGTTCACGTAGAGCGCTATAGTAGAAATCAGTTGTATGGTGATTCCACCTGGCTTTTGCTCTGCCATAGTGTGTCAATGTGCGTCGGATGGCCGGTTTGGCGCACAGCAACCACCACTGCAGTGTGGTCTCGTAACGCATAATGCGTTGAACACAGGTGTGCCACGTGTCGGTGACCTGTTGTCGACATTCAGGGTCCCGCAGTAGCGCGACATTGAGTTTCCAGGGTCCTGCACTGCGCCATATAGATTTTCGACGTAGGTTCATGGTACAGATATAGATGTCATGATGCGAAAAGGCAGACGGCCAACGTTCCGCGTCGAGGAGTACTGATTTTAGAGCGTTAGAGATGTATATTCTATCAAGTCGGCTGGCGGAGTGGCTCGTGATGTGTGTATACCCCGGGCGGTCGCCGTGTATCACTCGCCAAGTGTCGAGGAGACGAAGGCGGCGGACGAGGAAGCGAAGTTCGGGACATGTGGTGAAATGGGGGTATTGGTCTGTGCGGTCGAGAACACAGTTGAAATCTCCACCTACGATGAGATGATCGTATCGACCGAGGAATAAAGGCGTGATATCTTCTGCGTAGAACTGGGAGCGATCCCTCCGTTTATCAGTGCCCGATGGGGCGTAGAGATTTATGATTTTGAGTCCTTCAACTGTTATGGCCACCCCTCGCGCTGTTGGGAGGTATGACCAACTGAGCTACCGAAGCACGACTCACGCCCGGTACTCACAGCTTTACTTCTGCCAGTACCTCGTCTCCTACCTTCCAAACTTTACAGAAGCTCTCCTGCGAACCTTGCAGAACTAGCACTCCTGAAAGAAAGGATATTGCGGAGACATGGCTTAGCCACAGCCTGGGGGATGTTTCCAGAATGAGATTTTCACTCTGCAGCGGAGTGTGCGCTGATATGAAACTTCCTGGCAGATTAAAACTGTGTGCCCGACCGAGACTCGAACTCGGGACCTTTGCCTTTCGCAGGAGAGCTTCTGCAAAGTTTGGAAGGTAGGAGACGAGGTACTGGCAGAAGTAAAGCTGTGAGTACCGGGCGTGAGTCGTGCTTCGGTAGCTCAGTTGGTAGAGCACTTGCCCGCGAAAGGCAAAGGTCCCGAGTTCGAGTCTCGGTCGGGCACACAGTTTTAACCTGCCAGGAAGTTTCGTTCAGATGTTGTGTATCAGAAGCCGCAACGACGTCCTGGTTACCAGGGGATTCCAGTGGCGCCTAAGTTGTCGCAGGTCTCGTCACTGGCGCCGTGACGTAACTGCAGCATTAGGTAGATGCTTGTCGACGGTAGCCAACGCAGCTTCCAGGGGTTTACGGACAGCAGCCAATTCTCCTTGTGTCCGCTCACAATAAGCAAAGTTCCTAGCCATATCGTACTGTGTATAAAATATATATAATTGCTTTGTTCAGAAGTAATGTTTGTCAATAGAGGCATGTTTGAGCAAGCGATGTCAAGTTTGTGCAAAAGGCATTTTTTTTTAGTTGTCTTGAAAAAGTCCATCGTTTTCTTCTCCATAAATCTGGAACTTACGATGGGGTATCAGAGAAGTCCAGGGGTGGCAGAGCTGAATAATCAAAGCAGAAACCTGTGCAGTTCCGGGAAGCTCGCGTACTACTTATCTTCAAGAGAAAGACGCGAGAGGTAATTGGGATTCTGAGGCAGGCTGTCAGCATGAATCATGATGGTGGATACACGCACCCATTGCCTTGGCTGCCAGCAGCAACCGACCTTAAGGCCGACAACCCTCGCGAGGCTTCCGAAGGCACGTAACGCACTGAGTTGTTTCGACAGTCACGGGGCATCGCGCGGACTGAGTACTACGTCACGGTAGCAGGTTGTTTCTCAATCTTCAATACAATCCAACAACTTTCAGATGAAACATACTATCAATGTAGGCTTATTCCTTCATACCCATCTCTCTCTCTTATCCAAACAAAATACGAGTTGAGTTCTTAACATGTGATAATACACTCCTGGAAATTGAAATAAGAACACCGTGAATTCATTGTCCCAGGAAGGGGAAACTTTATTGACACATTCCTGGGGTCAGATACATCACATGATCACACTGACAGAACCACAGACACATAGACACAGGCAACAGAGCATGCACAATGTCGGCACTAGTACAGTGTATATCCACCTTTCGCAGCAATTCAGGCTGCTATTCTCCCATGGAGACGATCGTAGAGATGCTGGATGTAGTCCTGTGAAACGGCTTGCTATGCCATTTCCACCTGGCGCCTCAGTTGGACCAGCGTTCGTGCTGGACGTGCAGACCGCGTGAGACGACGCTTCATCCAGTCCCAAACATGCTCAATGGGGGACAGATCCGGAGATCTTGCTGGCCAGGGTAGTTGACTTACACCTTCTAGAGCACGTTGGGTGGCACGGGATACATGCGGACGTGCATTGTCCTGTTGGAACAGCAAGTTCCCTTGCCGGTCTAGGAATGGTAGAACGATGGGTTCGATGACGGTTTGGATGTACCGTGCACTATTCAGTGTCCCCTCGACGATCACCAGTGGTGCACGGCCAGTGTAGGAGATCGCTCCCCACACCATGATGCCGGGTGTTGGCCCTGTGTGCCTCGGTCGTATGCAGTCCTGATTGTGGCGCTCACCTGCACGGCGCCAAACACGCATACGACCATCATTGGCACCAAGGCAGAAGCGACTCTCATCGCTGAAGACGACACGTCTCCATTCGTCCCTCCATTCACTCCTGTCGCGACACCACTGGAGGTGGGCTGCAGGATGTTGGGGCGTGAGCGGAAGACGGCCTAACGGTGTGCGGGACCGTAGCCCAGCTTCATGGAGACGGTTGCGAATGGTCCTCGCCGATACCCCAGGAGCAACAGTGTCCCTAATTTGCTGGGAAGTGGCGGTGCGGTCCCCTACGGCACTGCGTAGGATCCTACGGTCTTGGCGTGCATCCGTGCGTCGCTGCGGTCCGGTCCCAGGTCGACGGGCACGTGCACCTTCCGCCGACCACTGGCGACAACATCGATGTACTGTGGAGACCTCACGCCCCACGTGTTGAGCAATTCGGCGGTACGTCCACCCGGCCTCCCGCATGCCCACTATACGCCCTCGCTCAAAGTCCGTCAACTGCACATACGGTTCACGTCCACGCTGTCGCGGCATGCTACCAGTGTTAAAGACTGCGATGGAGCTCCGTATGCCACGGCAAACCGGCTGACACTGACGGCGGCGGTGCACAAATGCTGCGCAGCTAGCGCCATTCGACGGCCAACACCGCGGTTCCTGGTGTGTCCGCTGTGCCGTGCGTGTGATCATTGCTTGTCCAGCCCTCTCGCAGTGTCCGGAGCAAGTATGGTGGGTCTGACACACCAGTGTCAATGTGTTCTTTTGTCCATTTCCAGGAGTGTAGATGAAGCTGCTATGTTGCTAGACTCCTCTCATGCAGGTCACATAGAAGATAAGCCCGTACATTGGTAACTGTCACATCACGATGTAGTCACCCATACGAAACAGATAAGTAATATGAGTAAAATTTGAAAAAGGTAACTTACGTTAATTATTCTTTCACTTCCCTGATCCTTAAACAAAACCTTAGTGACACATTAGAATTCGGAAGTGTAGTCGCAGAAAGTCTATTACCAGGATTAATATTTTGACCGTATACCTTTTGGACTTCTTCCCAGTGAGTTGACGGACTGAAAGTTCATAATCTCAATCAACTTACGTGTCATTCTCTAGAAGGGAAGTAACTGCCTAGGACGTTCGCGATCTTTCTGAAATTGCACAGTGTTTCTGTCCTTTTTTTTCTGTTACGCCATTGCTGGCTTGCTACGTTATACGAAAGACATAATGCCAAAATATCCTTTTAAGAGATGGATTTTCTTTGGCACTATCGCTGGAATCCACTGAATCAGTCATGGGGTACCTCCTAATATCGTGTCGGACCCCCTTTTGCCCGACGCAGTGCAGCAACTCGACGTGGAATAAACTCAACAAGCCGTTGGAAGTCCCCTGTAGAAATACTTTGTAGCTGTCCATAAGAGTGAAAGTGTTGCCGGTGCAAGAACCTGTGCACGAACTGACCCTTGTATAATGTTCGATGGAATGAATTTAAGTCATTCGCTCGAACTGTTCAGAGTGTTCTTTAGACCAACAGCGAACAATTGTGGCCCGGTGACATGGCGCATCATTGTTTGGGAACTTGAAGTCCATGAATGGCTGCAAATAGTTTCCAAGCAGCCCAACATAATCATTTACAATCAGTAACCTAGACCATTCCAAGTAAACACAGCCCATACCATAATGAAGCCGCCACCAGATTACACAGTGTCTTCATGACAACTTGGTTCCAAGGCTTCGTGGGGCCTGCGCCACACTCGAACCCTGCCATCAGCTCTTACCAACTGAAACTGGGACTCATCTGACCGGGTCACGGCTAGCCAGTCGTCTAGGATCCAATCTATATGGTCACGAGCCCAGGAGAGGCGCTGCAGGCGATGTCGTGCTGTTAGCAAAGGCACTCGCATCGGTCATCTGCTGCCATGGCTCATTAACGCCAAATTCCAAGGCAAAGCCCTAACTGATCGTCGTACGTCCCACATCGATTTCCGCGGTTATCTCACGCACTATCTCGTCAGCAGTGAAAACTCTTCGCAAACGCCGTTATTCCCGGTCGTTAAGTTACGGCCGTCGGCCGCTGCGTTGTCCGTGGTGAGAGGTAATTCCTGAAATTTGGTATTCTCGGCACACTCTTGACGTTGTGGATCTCGAAATATTCAGCTCTCTAACGATTTCCGAACTGCGTCTAGCTTCAACTAACATTCCGCGTTCAAAGTCTGTTAATTGCCGTCTGGAAGCCATAATCACGTTAGAAACCTTTTTCACTCGAATCACCTGAGTGCAAATGGCAGCTCTGCCGATGCACTGCCCTTTTATACTTTGTGTACGCGATATTAGGCCTACCACCATCTGTAGATGTACATATTGCTGTCTCGTGTCATTTGTCACCTCAGTGTTCAAAGGACAATGTACCGGTGTTACCTCTATGTATCTCAGATTTAGGCTTTGATGTTACCCACAACTCTACTTCATTCGATGAGAAATGGGATAGGACTAGAAAGTCTGCAGTTATTTCAAGAACAAGAATCTAATGCCTTTTAGGAACTGCACAATGATTTCGAGTAATTAAAAATTAAAGGTAGAGCAAGAACTTCGCAAACCATCTCAGACATCCTAGTCGAACCGTTTTTCTTATCATTTCTTCTAGAACAGTGGCCAAACGTAACCCACAGTTCTCGAAAAAACGTGTTTTTTTTAAATTTCATCAGTGTTGCTAGGCATCAATAGAACATGTTTTGCTACTGGATCAAAATTATTACACAAAAATTAATTTTAGAATGCTGTCTGCACAGAAATAGTTGCCCTGCTACTGAAAAACAGAAAAAGAAAGAAGACTAATTTTACTCATATCGGCTATTGCTGATGCTGTGAGCGATTTAAATTCGTGAAACGTAAATGATAGGTATCTACGGATTTCTAGCTCCAGAGGCCCACCTGATTTGAACATCCACTGGTCCTATTAAGTAAATACGGTTAAATACGACAAATAAATGTGACCAAAATAAACATTTCTCTAGTAGAACCATGTACAAACAACGACAAACAGTATGTTAAGCACTTGAAGATCAGCCATCGGGACTCGAAATACATTGTGCTTTTTAATGACAATTATTTTTTGTGACATAAATCTGACGTTTATTTCCTTCATTTTTTCAAGAAGATTTCGATCCGATTAATAACCATTAACGCCGAAAATAAATTTACAGATCTAAATTGATTAATTTATGTTGATAAAGAAAGTATCACTGCTTACTTCTCAAAAGCTTGTATTAATTTTTGTGGAAATTTTTAGAACAAACCGTACCAACATTTATCTTAAGCGAAATAAGGAAACCACGGGTGGTCCAAAGCGCGTCCACTGTCCTACTGCGTCAACTAGCTCGGTCCATTCGTGGGGAGTGCCAACCGAATGAGTTGAAATAGCGGTTAAGACAATGGGTGGGTGTTCTGGAAGAACGAGATTCAAACCCCTGCCTGGTAATACGAGTTTTTCTCGGTCTTCCTGAATCACTTCAAGTGAATGCCGGAACTATTCCTCTGAAAAGGAAACGAAAAATTTCCTGCCCAGTTTTTGTCCTGTCACATCTTGTGCTCCGTATCTAATGACCTCATGAATGCGAGACGTTTGACCCTAAGCTACCTTTCCACCTGGATTCCTTCGAGTAGAGCTAAGGGGTGTGCTCGGTTAACGTACTCATCCGATGAAAGGATAACAGCATACTCCGTGAGACATGTCATGCAGATTCAGTACTCAACCCGAGACACCTTTGAGCAACCTACAGCCAAATACTCTTTACGAAAATTCACCAGTATTCGACTCAGGAACCTTCGTTTGAAGCACCAATATAAGTCGTTAGCGACCTCTGTACTGGGCCGTGTTTGTTGAATATACACGCAGGAAAGATAACAACAGCTCACGTTACGGATGCAAGAGCTTCAGAATTACAGATAATTAAACGTGCTGTATAATACTGCATTTTTGGACTGCGCTGTTTACTTTACAGCGTCGATGTGTGTGTGTGTGTGTGTGTGTGTGTGTGTGTGTGTGTGTGTGTGTGTGTGTGTGTGCGTACGTCTATGCGTGTGTTTGCTGAATAACTTCTTTTACGTACGTGTTATTTCGTTAGTTAAATGTGCATTTCCAGTTGCGGTTTCAAGTGGTAAAAATTGGATGAACAGCAAAATAATTGCCGCTTAATTTTTACGCGAAGTAATGAAATTCCACTCCTGTCCAAATAACAAGTCCCATGAAAAATATCAAGAGTCACTCAGATGAAGCTTGCTTGAAAATCAACGTGTGTTTCGGCTGTGTGTATAAAGTTTTGTTCCAAACTCAAAACAGTTCCGAATTTAAACATTAGATCGATGATGGATGTGTTTAAGAAACAGCGACACTAAAACTGTTTCAACATCATTAAATTTCTGTGTCACTTTGCTTCACAGAGCTAATATATCGACCAACATTCAGTTAGCTCTCTGCCATGAAATAGTTTCAGGATCTCGCCGGCCGATCAGTGAAGAGCGGAGGTAATTATCCTCCGCCGCTGTTCGCAGTAACAGTGTCTCCCGCAATTAACTGCTGCTTCACATCGCTTCAGTGCCTGATTGATACCACCGCCACGTAGCTGAACTACTATATTGTGTCCAGAACTTCTAGTCCCTAGATTGCAAACAGCCTCTTGTGTAATCAGTGTAACACAAACTGCTTCATTACAGAGGAGCAACTTTCACCAGAAATGCCACAAAGCGAGGAGCGAAACACTCCCGTCACTAGGAAACGTTGTGCGTCTTTCAAGTATTTTTCCGCTTTTCCAGTTTTCCAGAAGTTGTGTTCAGATACGTACCTGCTACAGTTAAGAAATTCTTTGTATCGACACCCACTTTGTCACGACGAGATTAACTACGGCAACTTCAGTTGCTTTTCAGTTCTTATGCTCTATATAACTATTAAATGTGGCCAAATACGTGAATTTACCGCCTTTAACGCAGAATAACACTCCGTTTTCTGAGTGTATAAGCAAATTGGAATTGTTTACTGAGCTCCTACACTCCTTCCTAAAAGCAGTCATGTGGAACATCTAAGGTGTCTTTGCATATAATTCCCTTAGTGCCACAAAATTCAGTGCCACTGGGAAAAGTTGTTTTGGTTCTCAGTTTAAGCAGTGTGTCTCCTGTAATTTCGTCTGGTCTGTTGATTTAGTGCCGGCCGCGGTGGTCTAGCGGTTCAGGCGCTCAGTCCAGAACCGCGCGACTGCTACGGTCGCAGGTTCGAATCCTGCCTCGGGCATGGATGTGTGTGATGTCCTTAGGTTAGTTAGGTTTAAGTAGTTCTAAGTTCTAGGGGACTGATGACCAGAGATGTTAAGTCCCATAGTGCTCAGAGCCATTTGAACCATTTTTTTGTTGATTTAGAACACGTTCAGATTAGTTTAGATCTGTATTTATGCTTCGGAAAGGGATATGTTGGGGCTCCAGAGTTGCTCACTATTGGTCGAATGCCTTCTTTGTGGGTCTTTGTTAGGCTATACATTCCAGGTGGTGCAGCAATGCGCTGGCGAAGTAAAGGCATTCGACCAATAGCGAGCAACACTGGGGCACCAACATCTCCCCAGACGAAGCATCTGGCTTATCTTTTCGACCCTCATGTCGACAACTGTACACATCACATATGAAACTAGGATAATTTCATCGGTCAGCTGAATGAGTTAAGGTTGCAGGAGTCCGACATTATGGTCACCTTTGATGTCGTCTAACTTTTCACTCGAGTCCGCTTGGAAAACCAATGAATGAGAAGTGCAGCCATGAGCTGACACAGCTTTATATACACGTTCTCAGATCAATCTGTTTTATTTTCAATGGACCATGCTATGAGCAGACTGATGACGTAGCCACGGGCAACAAATTTGTTCAAGGACTACTTCGAGAACATAGCACTGGAAACCGACGAACTATAGCCTGTTTGTTTCTTTCGGCATGTCGACGACATGTTTGTCATCTGGCCACATGAAACCGAAAAACTACAGAAATTCCTGGAACACCTAAATTCCATTCACGAAGACACATAGTTTGTCATGAAACAGAAACAGATAGCGAACTTCCTTTTCACGAAGCCCTAGTTCGCTTGCTCACAGAGCACCCCGCAACCGCATCAGTCAATGTCAGAATTTATGGCTAATTTCCCTGTGGCTGAAAAATGCTGATTAAGAATAATACTTATAAGAGGGAGACAGTAAGTCAGAGAATATGTTCTCATTTTTAAGGAAATTGGGTATTGAACACAGAGACTGGTGAAAAATGAACAATATCTACAAACAGGATGTGGTAGTGGTAAAAGTGGAAGATGAGCATAGACTGTCATAGTATGTACAGTGATAGACAAGGTCGCAGGTTGTCACCACTGCTTATCAACTTCTATGTGGAAGAACTTCTGAAGGAAGTGAAAAATAGTAAAAATACGATGAAAGTACCAGAGAAACACATTCATGCTAAGGCTCGTAGAACTCAAAGTCCTACCTTTCGGAGGTAAAGCAAACAAACGGAATGTTGATCGGAATCTGGCATTTACTTGCCTGATTTCAAGACAAACACGATGATCGTGAAGAGCAACAGTAAGAAGAACAGTGACTTACTAAACATTAAAATTGGAGGGAGACACAATATAAGTGATAAAAAAATCCAAAATAGATAAGGTTGTGGAACCAATGAAGCACTTATATGCCTATTTAGATTGTAATCCGTATGATGTCACTGTGCGCAGCGCTCGTAATAGAGACAACGGAAAAAAGAAAAGCAATCGATGGCGAAATCTGACGTTTTATCACAGCAGATCTAGATTTCAACTATTAAACAGTCCTCGGTGGCTCAGATGGATAGAGCGTCTGCCATGTAAGCAGGAGATCCCGGGTTCGAGTCCCGGTCGAGGCACACATTTTCATCCGTCCCCGTTGACGTATGTCAACGCCTGTAAGCAGCTAACGGTGTTCATTTCATTGTAATTTCATTCTAACGAGCTGCATGGTCACTGAAGGTATCTGTTCTTTCGGACATGTCCGAAATAACAGATACCATCTTAGTATATAGGTGACATTTGGTCAAAGTATCACGTAGTTCTGTAGTAACCAATATTGTTCGCTTCGTGATACTTTAGACTAATGTCATCTGTTATTAAGTGCAATGAAGACGACTATATAACACAAAAGTCTTGATATGTTGTAATAAAACGATGTATTTCGCGATCAGCTGCTGTTCTTTTCTCCATTGTGCATGCTGAGGCTGACGAAAAACATTTCGTAAAAGAATTAAAACGTATCTGCAATTGAGGAAGAAGTTGTAGCAATTTTACCGAGAGAAAACGTGCTGGGGAGAAACTGGAAGCATTCGATGCGAAATGCTACAGAAGAATGCTAAACATAAAATTCAGGTCTCAAGTAGGTCTACTCACTGACGTGAATGAATACGATGAGGAAAGAAACCTATGGAAAACTCTTGTTGTGGTGTCCAGAGGGTAGTTCACTTGATAATGTAAGAATAATAGAAAAGAATAATTGATAATAACGTGCGAGGAAAGGAAAAGATAAAGGTGGTGGAACGCATCATCAATAGAATAACTGACGAGTGTAAAAATAACTCTTGTTGTGTCTGAACAATGGAAGCACAGGTTCAGAGGGAATGCATGTTGCTATCGTCTCGGCTTGGAACTTCCAGCAATTCCAGTCCCTGAGCGCTTCTGCGTATCTGATTCGATTTTGACGTAACTGCTCATATAAGTAAACATTACTACACCGTTTGTGTTACGGCCGAAATGTGCGTTAAGCAGGATGATAATCAGACGGGACAACAGTGTGGCGCTGTGTATGTGAGGCCTTTCAGAGCCTACAGGCAGAGGAACCTGAGCCAGCTGGCAGTTCCCTGTTCACGCGCGCCTCTTCTCCCATGGGGTGCGTGCCAGCCATTGTGCGCTTCCTTCCGCCTAGATAGCAACAGCCTGCTCCTCAAGTGAATGTATTGATAGTTTCGTAGAGCTGCCATAATCGTAAATACGAGTGCTATCCGGAAATTAAGGTCAGATCGGTTGCGATATGGAAATCAAAATTGTTTTATTTGCAACAGTTAGCTACACCTTCCAGCAACTTCTCATCATAGTCGCCACTCCGACTTAAAGACATTTGTCGTAGCATTTTACCAACAGTCCAATACCCTCGTCATGGAGGGTAGTCACCAGTGCTTTCCGCCAATTCTCTACATTGGTCTACAGCTCGTTGTCTATGCCTCTTCACGGTCAGCCGTTAACGTCACCAGAGATGAACATTAGAGGGAGGCAGTTACGGGGTGTACTGAGAGTGATCGAACATATCCCATCTTCACTGGCCCTCAAAGTGTGGCCGAGAACTATCATGAGTAAGGAAACGCATGATAGTTATGTTATGTGGGTTCCATGACATCAGGGTAAATCTCACATCAGGCCCTCATACTTGGCGGGAGACACTTTTTCTAGGCATATTTACGTGCTCACTGTCGGGATACGATCGGTCACGTTCCCGCAACGCCAAGTCGGCCGGTCTCGTTCCAGCCTCGGTCCCGGTCCCGTTCCCGTCTGTTTCGGTCTTCATAATTAGTTCAGCATCGAGTTGTTCGTTTCGTTCGCTTCGCACGCCCAGTCTAGATCTGTTTCAAACCTCTTTTGAAATCTGAACTTCTGGTTCTTTTCGTATTCTATTCAGCGTCCACGACCGGCAATTAAAATGTATTTTATAATTACATAAATTACATAAAAACTACGTGGTATGTAATACATACATCTTTTCAGGCAACAAAACGGCGTATCAGCTTACTTCACAATTTCGATAAACAGCAGAAGAAATATTTGTAAAAAGGCAAGATTCTTTGCTATTAGACATGCAAAGGACGTCGCCACGGCACACACGAATTGCCATTTTCCGTCTTTTTTTGATCCAAGGTAAAAGAGCATGTTCATTGTTATGGAAGGCAGGTCGACTTACAACCGAATGAAGCACGCGCTTCGAAATCGAGTGTATGGTGTCACATTTTGTAAAGAGAATACGATAACTCCTACAATATTATTTCAGTGGTACAGGGTGGAGCACGAAAAATCGGCCCCGAGTACTAGACTGCTCATTGTCGCTTACCAATCGTCATCTGTTGTTTCGAAGTTGTTTGCAATAGCTTATTTTTTATTTTTTCACTCCATAATTAGTACATGTTTATCTATTATGCTCGTAGCGGTCAACAAATCGTGCGTAACTGGCGATCAGTCTGTACTCGGGACCGGTTTTTCGTACTCGAGGCCGGTTTTTCGTGCGCCACCTTATATTATTTCACTGCGATCAGCCACATAACGCTACATTGGGTTGTTTGGGGAAGGAGACCAGACGGCGAGGTCATCGGTCTCATCGGATTAGAGAAGGATGGGGAAGGAAGTCGGCCGTGCCCTATCAAAGGAACCATCCCAGCATTTGCCTGGAGCGATTTAGGGAAATCACGGAAAACCTAAATCAGGATGGCCGGACGCGGGATTGAACCGTCGTCCTGCCGAATGCGAGTCCAGTGTCTAACCACTGCGCCACCTCGCTCTGTCATAACGCTACAGTTAGCTAAACGATATGTTTTGCAGAATCACGAAAATTAGAAGTTAGTGAGAATTATGTTATGAATAAAAACTCTGTATTCCAGGGGGGAGGCCGGCCGGTGCGGCCGATCGGTTCTAGGCGCTTCAGTCTGGAACCGCGCGACCGCTACGGTCGCAGGTTCGAATCCTGCCTTGGGCATGGATGTGTGTGATGTCCTTAGGTTAGTTAGGTTTAAGTAGTTCTGAGTTCTATGGGACTGATGACCTCAGATGGTAAGTCCCATAGTGCTCAGAGCCATTTTTTTCCCGGGGGGGAGGCAAGTGCCCCCTCTTGGTACCTTCCATCTTCAGTCACCTAAGCTACTAATTTTCAGTTTTTCATAAGAACCATATACCAAGCATAATGAACGGTGAACGAGTAAAAATGAACGGTTCCCAAAAAAGAACGATCACCGGTGAACTAGTTCCCAAGGATGAACCACTTTGCCCATCTCTAGATCATAAAGATAAATTATATGTGTGAACGAGCATTGTACTGTTGAAAAATTTCACCACCATGTTGTCACGTGAGAGGTAACACACGAGGCCGCAGGATGTGCATGAAGTACTGTTATGGTGTCAGAGTTCCCTTAGTCACTAACAGCTGTGACAAGAAGTCACAGCCGATGGTTCCCCTCACTATGTCGCCAACAGTGACACCGCTGTGCTTCTCCAAAACAATGTAAGAATGGGATCTGCAACCAGGTCGCCCTCACACTCGCCGACGATGTTCATCCGGGCTAGTGTAGCAACGCGATTCATCGCTGAACACAATGTGATGTCATTTATCAGCATTCCATGCTCCCTGGTCACAGTGCCACTTGAAACTGAACCGTTTGTGTCGCTTTCTTAATGGCTGTCTGCACATGGGACGTTAATTGCCTTGTCCGGTTACTCCTGCTCTCTGCCCAATGGCACTCGAAGCCCAATCGTTTGAGTTGCTTTATTAATGGCAGCTTGCGCATGCGTCATTAATTCTCTCGTCCGGCTGCTCCTGCCCTCCGACCAATGGCACTCGAAATTCAGTCGTTTGTGTTGTTTTGTTAATGGCAACCTGTTAATTTCCTTATCCATCTGCCGCCATTCTCAACCAACGGTGCGGGATGACATACAATATTGCAGGAAGTCCACTACATGTTGACAGGTGTCAAGTGCAGATGTGAAGAGGTTATCAGGTGCTTGGTGCACAATATGTCGATTCTTCCTTGAGATGGTCAGATGTGGTGGATGGGAACCTTGGCGATGAGTATGCCTGCCCTCACGTTCCCATGCAATCAAACATCATCCCAGTGTCAAATAAAAGTGCCCCACAAGTCTAGAATTTGCACGTTTCGATCAGCCGGTCAAATGAAGACCCACAATGACGCGGCGTTCAAACACTATCATGTGCTGCTATTAATGCCGTCTTACACGAGTACGTGGCATCTCCGTGTCCTACACAGTGACCATTCAGCACAAGACGCTGTTTACGGCCCTTGTTTAATCTACCAGGTCTGGTAATAGCACTAAACACAGACAGCGCTAATGCACTCTGGTGGTCATTGCACCTGTCACAGAGAATTGCAATTCAAATAATTGACATACCCACTGATGGTGTGTATACCTACGAAGTTACATTGGTGTCCCACCACGTCTTCTGGTTGCTTCACTGTTTTTGTCAGACAGAGTATTAAAGCATCACCAGTGATAATGTTAACACAGGGGAAGAGTGCCTATGCAGTTTGCGACCTGTTCTCAAAATTGCTTGTAGTTCCACAGGCAGAACTTTAGCTTAACTAACAGTGTAACAAGAGTACATGTAGGGCAGTGTCAACACACTCAGCCTTTGATGATGCCTGGCAATAGAAATATTGCCTTTATTCAGTTTCAAACAGATGGTCCCAGTCTAAATCTCATGAATATAACATTAAAAGCTACTGACAGTTCAATAACTTTTTTCTATCTCCGACTTTCATACATCTTTGTATCTATAACCATTTCAATGTGGAATGAGAGGATATGGCGAATGTAACGACAAAATACCTCTACCCGTTTCTCGCTGTCTTGAGACGCTCGCTTGCACTGTTTGCAATAATTCGGTGCTTTGAGGCCGCCAATGGTCTATTTAATATCATCCTTGAAGATGGTCGTAAAAAAAAGTGATTGATCGAATGATATTCCAAACTGTACTTAAATATATTTACACAGACAACTCTCAGAGTTCCACGTGGCATACTGATTCAAGAAAGATCCAGATTCTTCGTTCTGTCAACAACGAGGTCATTACAGACGTAGCACAAACGCTGAGGTGACAAAAAGATGTGGTCATATACCTCTACAGATGGCGGTAGTACAGCGTACACGAGGTACAAAAGAGCAGTGCATTGGTGGAGCTGTCATTTGTACTCAGGTGATTCATGTGAAAAGGTTTCCGACGTGATTATGCCAGCACGACGAGAACTGACAGACTTTGAACGCGGAGTGGTAGTTGGATCTAGACCCGTAAGACATTCCATTTCGGATATTGTTACGCAGTTCAGTATTCCGTCATCCGCAGTTTCAAGCGTGTGCCAAGAATACCAGTTACAGTTATTACCTCTCATCACAGGTAATGCAGTGTCTGACGGGCTTCACTTGACGATCGAGAGCACCGGCGTTTGCGTAGAAAATGGTTCAAATGTCTCTAAGCACTATGGGACTAAACATGTGAGGTCATCAGTTCCCTAGACTTAGAACTACTTAAACCTAAGGACACCACACACATCCATGCCCGATGCAGGATTCGAACCTGCGACCGTAGCAGCAGGGCGGTTCCGGACTGAAGCGCCTAGAACCGCTCGGTCACAGTGGCCAGCTGTTTGCGTAGAGTTGTCAGTGATAACTGACAAGCAACACTGCGTGAAATAACCGCAGAAATGAGTATGGGAGGTATGATGAAAGTGTCCGTTACAACAGCGATGCGAAATTTGGCGTTAATGCGCTATGGCAGCAGACGACCGACGCGAGTGCCTTGTCTAACAGCACGACACGACCTGCAGCGGCTCTCTCGGGCTCGTGACCACATCGATTGGACCGTAGACGACAGGAAAACCATAGCCTGATTAGATGAGTCCGAATATCAGTTGTTCAGAGTTGATGGTAGGGTCTGAGAGTGGCGCAGACCCCACGAAGCCATGGACCAAAGTTGTCAACAAACCAGTACGCAAACTGGTGGTAGCTCTATAACGTTGTGGGCCGTGTTTTCATGAAGTGACTGAGTCCTCCGGTCCAACTGAACCGAACATTGTCTCTAAATGGATATGTTCGGCTACTTTGAGACCTCTTATGGTCATTATTTTCCCAAACAATGATGGAGTTTTTACAGAGGACAATTTGCCATGTCACCAGACCACAACTGTTCGCGATTGGTTTGTAGCACATTCTGGACAATTCGAGCGAGTGATGTGGCCACCCAGATCGCCCGAGATGAACCCCATCGAACATTTATGGGACATAATCGAGACGTCAGTTCGGACACAAAATCCTGCATCGCAAACACTTTCGCAATTACGGACGCCCACAGAGGCAGCATGGCTTACTATTTATGCAAGAGACTTACAGCGAGTTACTGAATCCGTGCCAAGACGAGATGCTGCATACGCCGGGCGAAAGGAAGTCTGACGCCATATTAGGCGGTATCCCATGACTTTCGTGACTACAGTGTACACTATCTGATCAACACCACACAGACAGCTTTATGTAATATGGAAGCCACGAGAGGAGTACCTGCCAATATATAAGGAGACAGGGAGTATTTTGTTGTCAGTAGAATCGAAGTAACGGAAGAATGGATCGTTCAGAGCAGCTCAGTGACTTTGAAGCTGGGCTAGACATTGGATGACACCTGAGTAACAGACCCATCAGCGAAATATCAAATATTTCGATCTTTCTAATGCTATCAAAGTCGACTCCTGGTGATGTCACTCTGCAGTGTGTGACCGAATTCGTACAGCTTTACGTAAATTCAAATTGTACTCTTACGTGGCGACGAACTGGTACAATCACATCAGATTCCTTATGGTTCAAATGGCTCTGAGCACTATAGTACTTAACAGCTGATGTCATCAGTCCCCTAGAACTTAGAACTACTTAAACCTAACTAACCTAAGGACATCACACACACCCATGCCCGAGGCAGGATTCGTAGCGGTCGCGCGTTTCCAGACTGAAGGGCCTACAACCGCTCGGCCACACTGGCCGGCAGTTCCTTATGTATCAGTAATTAGAAAACTGATACTTTTCAACCAATTGGTCTTATTATTGTTTATTTCGTTTATTAATATCGTTTAAATACGACAACGACTGCTTTGCGTCTTCGGCAACTAAGTGCGAAATAAGACGCACGGTCTCCCTCTGGTGCCGCATGTCATTTGGCTGTGAAACAGATCGTAACTCTTCTCTTCGCACAGTTTTCAGCAAACACAAGAGCTTTTGCCTGTCGCTAGATGTAGTATATGCATTGTTATTGCTTGGCCACACAACGATATTATTGTCATTGTTTTTGTAATCCGAACCGTGTGTGCTCTAACTGAATTGTTATTACTCAAAAAATGCCATCAACCATTGATTCCGAGGCAGCTGGTGGATATAGGGGATCGATGGCACATATTTCACTCACTGTTACAAAAGAGCTGCCCTAAACTTAACACTACCTACCTTAGATGCCGTTTTGACACCGTGATTATAACAGCTAGTCCAATGGCAGCTAGCCCTGAATGTTGAAAAACATAAGTTAAGACGGATGAGTAGGAAGATCACACCTGTAATATTCGGATAAAGTATTAGTAGTGTCCAGCTTAACACAATCAAGAAGTTTAAAAATCTGGGCATAACGTTTCAAAACGATATGAGCTTGTGAGAACTGTGGTAGGGAAGGCGAATGGTCGACTTCGTTTTATTGGGAGAATTTTAGGAAAGAGTGGTTCACTGTAAAGGAGATCACATCGTAGGACGCTGGTGCGACCTAATGTTGAGTACTGCTCGAGTGTTTGGGACCAGTAATAGGTCGGATTGAAGGAAGACATCGAAGCAATTCAGAGGCGGGCTGCTAGATTTGTTACCGGTAGGTTCGAACAACACGTAAGTGTTATGGAGATGCTTCGGGGACTCAAATGGGAATCCCTGGAGGGAAGGCGACGTTCGTTTCGTAAAACACTATTGAGAAAATTTAGAGAACCGGCATTTGAAGCCGACTGCCGAACGATTCTACTGCCGCCAACATTCATTGCGCTTAAGGACCACGAAAGTAAGATACGAGAAATTAGGGCTCATACGGAGACATACAGACAATCGTTATCCGTCGCTCTGTTTGCGAGTGGAACAGGAATGGAAATGAAATGTAGTGGTACAGGGTACCCTCCGCCACGCACCGTACGGTGGCTTGCGGAATATCAATGTAGATGTAGATGAACAACTGTTTCTCTTTGCAGGCACAGGAGAAGAGATGTTAGCTGACTAACCTTGTTAAACTCTCTGAGATAAATACAGTATAATGGCTTCTTACGGTCGCCAAGATCTGAAGCGGGTAATTTAATTTTACTAATTCAAAAAAAGGTTCAAATGGCTCTGAGCACTATGGGACGTAACTTCTAAGGTCATCAGTCCCCTAGAACTTAGAACTACTTAAACCTAACTAACCTAAGGACATCAAAGACATCCATGCCCGAGGCAGGATTCGAACCTGCGACCGAAGCGGTCGCGCGCTTCCAGACTGAAGCGCCTAGAACCGCTCGGCCACCAGCGGCCGGCTTTTACTAATTCTGATATTCATTGAGAATTACTGCTCTATTCTGTTGATCTGCTTTATAAGTAAAAATCAGGGAGGAAGCAAGCAATACTGTTTCTTATTCCACAATTAGGCTGCCATCCTTAAAACTTTTGCGGAAATAACTGCCGAGAATACCAAGCCACAGCCAAATCCACATCCGAGGCAAAATTCCTAGCAAAGCGGCTTCCAATTGCCTCCCTTGCCACTGACTGCGTACCGTTCACACCAAGGAGCCGCCCAGTTCGACCGCCAAAACCCCCTTTCACATCGCGCCATGCCACTTCCGTTGTGAAGGGACTTCACTACATCTTTTATATTTTACAATACAAGTGCCCTAAGCACGAACCAGTTTCAAATATACATTGTTTTTCTTATAAATATACACATATTATAAAATTTCATTATTTTAAACATCATTTATGTTGTTCCATATAAACATCACAAACTTTAAATTTCCTGTCACAAACCAATGACCTTAACTAACAAAGAATAAAAACTTCATAATTACAGATACACAGTTACATAACATAAACCTCCTTGTAATCGATATAAGTATTACACCTTGCCCCATCGTGGTTGCATCGTCAAAACTGTGGTGGCTAATGATCTTACACAGCTTTTTCTCGTCTCTGATATATCACTAAATAGCGACCAAAATGACGCTTTCCAGAGCCATTGCTCCAGCGGTAGCCATGGCTCACAACACTTCACAGCGCTTTAAGTCTGGAAATTCTTCCATCCGCGTCTTGGTTTTTTCTGAGACAACTTAATAACGTGCAGGTAAACGCCACACCACTTTGGGAATGTTTCGTCGCACTGTTTATCACAATTATAATTTTACATCTTCGTTAACTGACATAGTATCAGCACACTTCGAAGCCTCATTACGTTGTTTTCCCTGCATTGTTGCGCACGTCACCACGGAGCACGCCAGGTCAAGCGTTCAATTAGAATGCTTGATTTTCGCGTCAATACTTTTACTTCTGGTTAATTCATTATTCAAACCTTTGGAGCAGTGAAGTCATTTACAACTTTATCTTTTCAAAGAAATGTATATAAAAATGAGTTATTTTATGACATACAAAGATATGATGGTTTTTTATCAATTGGGGAGGACTGAGAACTTCACCTAGCCACGCCAACTGTTACTCTGCGGCATTATGTAAGCTATGACATAGCATTTACATTTGCACCCGAGGATGCAACTTAAAAGTTGCGAAACCGATTGTGTGAGTTTATGATTGACCCGAAAAATATAGCTACGACAATTGAATATTTCATTCTGTCTCATTTTAATAGTTTTAACGCTGATTTTAAGTAACTGTATGCATTGTCAAGCATTCATGTATAACTATTTTAGCTGTGGTTGCCACAGTTTTAAAATGATCTGTAACTTTTAGGGACAACACGTGAACATGAACTACATGAGGAAGGAACAGGAATGTTCAGAAGTCTTCGTAATGATTCAAGGAAGATGAGATAAAGGAAATGCCCGTGTTACTGACTTAAAAGAAGATTGCACCACCGACAAATTCATGTCCTTTCAGTACCTTTATTGTAACTTTCTGTTTTTGAGATACTCCTGTAGTTCAAGATGCAAAACATTTAATAAATGCTACAGAACAGAGGTTTCCTGTAGTTTCCTGTTATTATGAGCAGCACATTTGTTCACTGCTTACAGAAAACTGCAAGAAATTTCGCGAAAATTTATGTTAGTGCAGGTAGATACTTTTACAAGAGTCCAGCATAGAATATTTCTCAATCGAGATTTTGGATATGAACGAATCACAGGTGGTACAGTTTGGCCGATCATGTTTAAGTGTTTGCTCGCATGTAATGCTATTTTTTTCTGTTTCCTTAACCACGACAGCACATCGTTTTGCTTAGTCATGAATCTGATTTTGATTAGGCATTTATTACAGGCAACGTGTTGAGGTTCGAAGAAAAGTAGGAAGCCACGTTCATTTCAAATTGCAGTGAAGTAAATCGAAAAAGAAAACAGAAATACATAAGGAAAAAATGGACAGTGGTAGATTTTCTTGTTTCTTTTCTTCGCTTTAATATGGCTCAGGAGTTCCAGATAGTCAGTTTGAACTATATGGCGGTGTTGAGAGTAATGCTCCACAGACAAGTTTCATCACAAGAATAATGCGAGAACATTCTTGGTGTTTTCTGCCAGTGATCAAGGTTACATTTTCGCAGGTAGAGTCAAATATATATTTAAATCCTATGTAACCTCAAAATTTTTTGTGCAAACACAGCGTTCATCGTTTCGTTACATCCAGAGAACATTCAGATTTTAATATAGCTGTCATTCGATAAAGGTCAATGCTTTTCAAACTGTTAAACGTATTGCTCTGCGAGTCCGATATTCATGACTGACCTGAACTGACATATCCGAGAACGGATTTGCGTTGCACGAAGTGCAGAGAAACTAACAGTTTTATTTCGAAACAGTTGTGGTGAGTGAGCGGATTTATTTATTTATTTTGCGTCGAATTAGTAACAACAGCCGCATCTCCAAATACATGTCGCACTAGAACGAAGGATGTTGTGCAAAGCACATCTCTTCATACAGTTATGAATAATGTCTGTACCTTCATTCCTAGCATTTTAAATTCGAAGAAACCTGTCTTTCAAATTCAGATGTTCAAATGTGAGCGAATTCCTAAGGTCCCTAGACTTACACACTATTTAAACTAACGCAAACTAATTTATGCTAAGAACAACACACACACCCATACCCTAGGGAGGCGCAATCCGTGAGATGACGTCTCGAACCGCGCGGCCACTTCGCGCAGCAACCTGTCCTTGGGCAATGTTAATTCTATGTTATATATACACACATCAAAAAAAGTTTTGCATCACCTCGGTTCTGAGAGTTCCGGATCCTGCACAGAAAAAGGAATAGAGATCAACATAAACACCATTTCCGCCCTTTTTATTGCTCACGAAAACCAAACATTGCATGTTGTACCATCATACAGCGAGACCTTCAGCGTTGGTAGTCCAGACTGCTGTGCACACCGGAACCTCTAATACCAAGTAGCACGTCCTCTTGCATTGAAACATGCCTGCATTCGACGTGGCATACTATCCACAAGTTCATCAAGTCGCTGTTGGTCCAGATTGTCCCACTTCTCAACGGTGATTCGGCGTAGATCCCTCAGAGTGGTTGCTGGGTCACGTCGTCCATAAACAGCCCCTTTCAATCTATTCCAGGAATGTTCGATATGGTTCATGTCTGGAGAACATGCTGGCCGCTCTAGTCGAGCGACGTCGTTATCCTGAAGGAAGTCATTCACAAGAAGTGCACGTTGAGAGAGCGAATTGTCGTCCACGAAGACAAATGCCTCGCCAATATGCTGCGCATGTGGTTGCACTATCGGTCGGTGGATAGCTTCATGTATCGTACAGCCGTTACGTCGCCTTCCATGACCACCAGCGGCGTACGTCGGCCCCACATAATGCCACCCCAAAACAGCAGGGAACCTCCACCTCGCTGCCCTCGCTGGACGGTGTGTGCGAGGCGTTCAGCCTGACCGGGTTGCCTCCAAACATGTCCCCGACGATTGTCTGGTTGAAGGCATATGAGACACTCATCGACGAGGAGAACGTCATGCCAATCCTGAGCCGTCCATTCGGCATTTTGTTGGGCCCATCTGTACCGCGCCGCATGGTGTCCTGGTTGCAAATATGGACCTCGGCATGAACGTTTGGAGTGAATTTGCTCATCATGCAGCCTATTGCACACAGTTTGAATCTTAACACGATGTCTTGTGGCTGCACGAATAGCATTATTCAACATGGTGGCGTTGCTGTCAGGGTTCCTCCTAGCCATAATCCGTAGGTATCGGTCATCCACTGCAGTAGTAGCCCTTGGATGGCCTGAGCGAGGCATGTCATCGACAGTTCCTGTCTCTCTGTATCTCCTTCATGTCCGAACAACATCGCTTTGGTGCACTCCGATAAGCCTGGACACTTCCCTTGTCGAGAGCGCTTCCTCACATAAAGTAACAATGCGGACGCGATCGAACAGCGGCGTTGATCGTCTAGGCATGGCTGAACTACAGACAACACAAGCCGTGCACCTCCTTCCTGGTGGAATGACTGGAACTGATCGGCTGTCGGACCACCTCCGTCTAATAGGCACTGCTCAAGCATAGTAGCTTACATCTTTGGGCGGGTTTAGTGACGTCTCTGAACAGTCAAAGGTACTGTGTCTGTGATACAATATCCACAGTCAACGTCTATCTTCAGGAGTTCTGGGAACCGGGGTGATGCAAAACCTTTTTTGATGCGTGTGTAAGCTGTCACTAGCACTAAGGAAGTACTGTTATTTTACATCAGCGATTTATTTTCTTTATATCTCTTACAAGTTTCACGCACCAGATTATATTATTTTTATTTTTATTCGAAAAAGTATTGTGATCTTACGAACCTTGACCGATGATCCCTCATGTAAGTGATTCCTCCTATTCATTTGGTCAGCTTGTAATGCATGTGCACCTAAATAATTCGCAGGGACTGTTTGCGATGACTCTAGAAGTTGTAGTGTTCCACAAACCCCTAAGCTCGAAGCGTTCATTGACCGTGACTTGTGAAACATCTAGTTTTATGGGTCAATGTGAGAGAAACAATGAAAGAACGAACTAAACTACTGAAGTAACATTTATAAGTATGTTAGAGCTTATAAATGATACGTGTTCTCAGTGTTCAGATTACTGTTGTTGCTGATATGGACAAGCAAATTGGCACTTCAGTAATCGAACAGGTTTTCACTTGCCTTCCTTCCTTATCATAACGTTTAATCTAATGTGTATTTATGCCACTATGTATCTTCAACAGTACCATAAAGCGACTTAAACAGTCGTAATGCTCATTAATCAATCCCGCCTGGTGATATGGTTTTCCCAAAAATTTATTTCTCTTCGAATTTTGCTTAACATTTGTTTCTTTCATATGTTTCTAGCGCACTGAACTGTCAATGGTCTTTAATAGAATATCGTTTCGAATCTAGTCAGAAGATCTCGAAAATTATTTCTTTCCCTCTATCATTCTTCTGTTTCTCAGAATTACCTAACACTAAACACAATCTTAAGCTTATTTGTCTGCATAGCTACCATGAAGTTACCGTTGTTATTCGTAATTAATCCTTCAGTTTCTGAACACAATATCAGAATTGCTTTTATAGTATATTTATTCCTTGGTAAACCAATTTATTGTCTTTACACACAAATTGTATTTCGTTGATATCAGTAACGTAAGATCTCACTTGGCGAGAGCAATATTCATATCACCACCTGGCCATTATGGAGCAGCTTTTCTGTTGATTGGCTAAACAGTTTCAAGAAAATACAACCCTAATCCTTTAATAAGGTCACAGCTGTTTCTGTCTCCCATCATTGTCCCAACAAGCTGGTGTTCCATTTCTATCAGTCTGTGACGCTGGGCTACTTATCTCTAACCTTTCGCTTTCTTCATCCAAAATGCGAAAATGGTTACACTTCTAAGCTTGGAAGTGTGAATAATATAATGTTCTAGAAAGGCACAATTTCAGATGAATCATGAATACTAGATAAAGATTCAAAAACATGTCTAACATGAACTGACTTTGCTATATTACTAAACGAGAGGAGCGTACCTTACCGCCCGATATCGGTTTCAATGCACAGCTTTAACGTGACAGGTAAGACGCTCGTCCCCTTGTTTTGTGAAATAGTCCTAAAGTGACCTATTGCGAAATACTACCGAGAGCTCACTGAAACGGAACACACTTTCATCAGCAAGCGATAAAGCTGCTATTCGCAGTGAATATTTCATACAAACGGTTTCTGTGTCATCCTGTAAATACATGTGCTCCTGTTAGGTAGAAAAGACATCCAATTCCGCTCATGTGGCTTTACTAGCGATGCTGTCTGACTAGCAGTGTCGAAGAATGGTAATAACTAAGCCCTCAGGCCTGAACATTATTCAAGTTCATTTTTATGAACCAAACGCGGTTACCGAGACGGGTAGCCCATTAATTAGCACACTTGACTCGCATTCGGGAGGACGACGGTTCAAACCCACGTCCTCGCATCCTGATTTAGTTTTTCCGTGATTTCCGTAAATCACTTAAGGAAAATGTCGAGATGATCATTCCCTGCTCCCATCTTGTCCTCCGTCTGGAATGACATCGTTCTCAAAGGGACACAAAACACTAATCTCCTCCTACGGTCTCCGTTGTCATTATGACACTTTCGAGTATGACTGTGAAGAGAGATTGTGCTTCTATCCAGACCAGCGGAGTAGAATATCAACATATTAATATGTCACGCTGCAAGGCATGAGTTATTATGAGACTACGTGGAAGATTAATTGTTTGTGCCGGACCAGGACTCCAAGCCATATCCCTGTATTTTGATGGCAATGCTATGATGGACTGACCATTCAAGCACGGCTCGCGAGGTGCCATCCCAAATTTAGTTTAGTCAGTTTCTAAATCAGTGTCTGCAGAAACGTGTTACGCAAGATCACAGTGATAATAGACCACATGATGATGGTGGTTGAACTCTGTGACTGTGGATTAAATTGTTCGAAGAAATTCACCAACCAATCACTCAGTGGCTGATTACAGTATTTTTTCTTATAATTCATTACAGCTTTATCCATTATAGATTATCACACGGCAGTGGTACAAGGTACAGTCATATTAATGTGACCACCGCCTATGTTCGACTCAGCCTGTGATAACCACTCAGAGACGCCTGATGGCAGCACTAGCAATGGAGGTTATATAAAATGTATTGGTGGGTCAAGGGTAGAAATGTTTCCGAAATGGATAAGTCTGTAAACTGATCGCATGCCGCCGTGGTTAAAGTATACCATGCATGGCAAAATGGCGCTATCCAAAACCGGCGGCAAGGCAATTCTGATGCACCACGGGACATAGATAACAGTGATGAACAATGGCTGACAGATGTGTAGAGGCGAACAGATGTGCAACTATTGAGCAACTGACTGCCCGTATGGCTCAAATGGTTCAAATGGCTAGAAGCACTATGGGCCTTAACATCTGACGTCATCAGTCCCCTAGACTTAGAACAACTTAAACGCAACTAACCTAAGGACATCACACACATCCATGCCCGAAGCAGGATTCGAACCTGCGACCATAGCAGCAGCGCGGATCGGGACTTAAGAGCCTAGAACCGCTCGGCCACAGCGGCCGGCCTGCCCGGATTAACCAAGAGGCTACCTGCAGTGTCTCCCCAACGACCATTCAGCGAAAGTTGCTGCGTATGGGCCTCCGCGGCAAGAGCATGATTCATCCACCCATTCTGACAGAGGCTGGAATTTGCACACCATTACCGCAACTGGGCGTCCGCTGCGTGGCTACAGTTAGCCTTTTCAGATGAATCACGTTTTATGCTCCACGGGGCAAATGGCCCTCAAACATCTCAAAGCAGACACCCTGCAGCCATCGTCGGACAGGTCCAGGGCGGAGGAGGGGGCCTTATGGTCTGTGGAATGTTTTCGTGGCATATCCTGGGTGATCTCGTCATTCTGAAAGGCACAGTGGGTCAACACAAGTATGCACCTATTTTTGGAGACTGTGCCCACCACTACGTGGCATCTAATAGCAGGACAATGCAGCATGTCACACAGCTCTGAATGTACGTGTGTGGTTCGAAGATCAGCAGGGTACGTTTACCGTACTCCGGTGCCCATCACACTCTCCGACTTTAAACCCAGTAGAGAATCTGTGGCACCGGCTCGATCGGGCCGTGTGTGCCATGGATTCTCAATCTAGAAACGTAGCGCAGCTGGCCACGGCACTGAGGCTCTTCAGTATCTTCCACACCCTCATTGGCTCCCTTCCGTCTTCCTTGACGTCTCACGCAGCCCTGCGTCTGTGGGACGGAGCATATTTCGATCAGCCATTGGCCTGGACGACGGCGTCTCCAACACGACTGTGAACCAACTGTAACAAGAAACATGATTCATCCGATCAGGTGACACGCTTTCAAAGATCCACAGCCCAATCTCGACGATTCCGTGGCCAGTGCAATCACAACTGACGATGTCAGTCTACATGGAAACACGAAGGCGTTGTCTATTGGGGAGCCCCATGCTCAACAACGTACTCTTAACGGTGTGCTCCGAATTGTTTGTGCCTGCACCAGCATTGCACTCTGTCGTCAGATCTGCTACAGACCGTCGCCTATCCCAATTGCAGAGCGGGAAAGCCTCCGACCTCCATGTTCTGCGACGATGCTTGGAGATCCTACACGTTTCGCCCACTTGCACTTTCACTTACCAAAGATGTTCACGGCTGTAGCACGCGAACAGCGTAATAGCTACACCATTCCCGGGGTGCTCGTTAGCAACCACCGGGACATAACAATCTACCTTTTGCGAAATTCGCTCATGTCGGGGAACTTCTCCATTTGCGATCCTTATTGTCGCTAGAGTAATTCCTCATTCGTATCGGCTCCGCTTACATACTTTCAAAAATGGCCCTGAGCACTATGGGACTTAACATCTGAGGTCATCAGTCCCCTAGAACTTAGAACTACTTAAACATAACTAACTTAAGGACATCACACACATCCATGCCCGAGGCAGGATTCGAACCTGCGACCGTAGCAGTCGCATGGTTCCGGACTGAAGCGCCTAGAACCGCTCGGCCACCGCGGCCGGCCTATATACTTTCCTTACTGCGTCACGTGTCCGCAGGCAACGGCCTTGCGGCCGTAGCTACACCGTTTCCCGTGAGATCACCGAAGTTAAGCGCTGTCGGGCGTGGTCGGCACTTGGATGGGTGACCATCCAAGCTGCCATGCGCTGTTGCCATTTTTCGGGGTGCACTCAGCCTCGTGATGCCAAATGAGGAGCTACTCGACCGAATAGTAGCGGCTTCGTTCAAGAATACCATCATAACGACCGGGAGAGCGTTGTGCTGATCCCACGCCCCAATGTCCTGCCCCTTCTATCCGCATCCTCCTCTGAGGATGACACGGCGGTCGGATGGTCCCGGTGGGCCACTTGTGGTCTGTAGACGGAGTGGTGGTCACGTGCCCGTCACACCAACAGGCGGTACTGAGTCTCGCGGTGGGCTACATTGTTTTAACTGAGCAGTGACGGACGCTACATGAGAGGCGTTGTGCGTCACGGAGAGTTTTACTGTTGCAATTCGGAGAGAGCACTTTCCGGGAAGAGTTGTACAACATATTACTTCATCCCACATACAGGGCGACGATAGTTGAACTAGACGAAAAAAACGTAAATTAGTCACAAACTACGGCGTGCACACACTTTATTCAACATGTAAACGTCACTACAGGTATTCGGATTTAGGTTATGACACGTATCAATGGTGATGATGTGGCGCAGACCAATAGCGAAATTCTTCATGACCCCATGACCCGCTGAAGTGTCGGAACATGGATACTGTCGATGACATCATGAATGGCTGTTTTCACTACAGCAATGGTTTTTGGCTGGCTCTGAGCACTATGGGACTTAACATCTGTGGTCATCAGTCCCCTAGAACTTAGAACTAATTAAACCTAACTAACCTAAGGACATCACACACATCCATGCCCGAGGCAGGATTCGAACCTGCGACCGTAGCAGTCGCACGGTTCCGGACTGAGAGCCTAGAACCGCGAGACCACCGCGGCCGGCAATGGTTTTTGGGTTATTGCTGTACACCTTGTTTGTAATGTAGTCCCACGTGTGCTCAGATCCGGAGAAAATGGTGGCCAATCAATGCCCACGCCATTGGAACCCCAGAGTCAGGGTGCAGTCCCCAAAGTGCTCCTCCAGGACATCAAACACTATCCTGCCTCGATGGGATTGAGCTCCGTCTTGCATGAACCACGTCTTGTCGACATCAGGATCACTTTGGATAATGGTGATGAAATCATCTTACAAAACCTTCACGTACCGTTCGGTAGTCACCGTGCCATCAAGAAATATCGGACTGTCTTTGACTGGACATGGCAAACCCCACTGTCATCCATTGAGGGTGAAGAGACTTCTCGATAGCGAAATGCGGATTCCGAGTCCCCCAAATGCGCCAGTTTTGCTTATCGACGAACCCATCCAAATGAAAGTGGACTTCGTTGCTAAACCAAACCACACAATTTCCATCATGCTCTGGGACCAACCATGCGGTTTGAACGTCCTAAAGCAAACCGTTCAGAAGTAATGACGATATCATTTCATATAGTTCAGTAATTGTCACCGTGTATATCTCCTGGAATTACCACGACGGAAAATTCCAGATTAGACTTAATATAGAGACTTATCTTACCGACAATCGTTCTTTCGACGCGCCATTCGCGCGTGCAGCGGAGAATAGCGGCTCAGTTAGAGGTAGCTGAAGTACCCTCCGCCACATATCATTAGGAGGCTTGTGGATTGTAGTGTAGATTTAGATCTGATGAAGCAAGTAACTTGACACTCGCTGCACGGAAGTCATGGGACAGCGATATGCAAATATACAGATTGCGGTAGTATCACATGCAGAAGGTACAAAAGGATATTGCATTGGCGGAGATGTAGTGAATCATGCGAAAATGTTTCCGATGTGATTATGGCCGCGAGACGGGAATTAACAGACTTTGAACACGGAATGGTAGTTGGAGCTAGACGCATGGGACATTTCATTTCGGAATTCGTTAGGGAATTTAATACCGCGAGGCCCACACTGTCAAGAGTGCGCCGAGAATACCAAATTTCAGACATTACCTCTCACCACGGACAAGACAGTGTCCGATGGCATTCACTTTACGACCGAGAGCAGCAGAGCTTGCGTAGAAATGTCAGTGCTAAACGACAAGCAACACTGCGTGAAATATCCCTAAGAAATCAATGTGGGACGTACGACGAACGTAACCGTTAGGACACTGAGGCGAAATTTAGCGTTAATGTGCTATCGTAGCAGAAGATAGACGGGAGAGACTTTGCTAGCGGCACGACATCGCCTGCAGCGCCATATCGTTTGGATGGTGGTGGTGGTGGTGGTTAGTGTTTAACGTCCCGTCGACAACGAGGTCATTAGAGACGGAGCGCAAGCTCTGGTTAGGGAAGAATTGGGAAGGAAATCGGCCGTGCCCTTTCAAAGGAACCATCCCGGCATTTGCCTGAAACGATTTAGGGAAATCACGGAAAACCTAAATCAGGATGGTCGGAGACGGGATTGAACCGCCGTCCTCCCGAATGCGAGTCCAGTGTGCTAACCACTGCGCCACCTCGCTCGGCCATATCGTTTGGACCCTACACGACCGGCGAACCGTGGTCTGGTCAGATGAGCCCCGATTTCATTTGGTAAGGTTCAAGTGTGGTGCAGACACCACGAAGCCATGGGTTCAGGTTGCCAAGAAGGCACTGAGTAAATTAACGGTGGCTCCATAAAGATGTGGGCTGTGTTTACATGAAATGGCCTGGGTCCTCTGGCCCAACTGAACCGATCACTGACCGCAAGTGGTTATGTTCGGCTACGACCATTTGCAGTCATTCACCGACTTCATGTTCCGAAACAACGACGGAACTTTTATGGATGACAATGTGTCATATCGCCATGTCACCGGACCAGAATTGCTCGTGATTCGTTTGAAGAACATTCCTGACAGTTTGAGCGAATGATTTGGCCACCTAGATTACGTGACATAAATCTCATCGAACATTGTGGGACATAATCGAGAGGTCAGTTCGTCCACAAAATCCTGTACCGGCAACACTTTCGAAATTGTGGCCGGCTACAGAGGCAGCAAGGCTCAATATTTCTCCAGGGGACTTTCAACGAGTTGTTGAGTGAATGCTACTTCGAGTTTCTGCACTATGCCGGGAAAAAGGTGATCCGACACGATGTTGGGAGGTATCTCATGACTTTTGCTAACTCAGCGCAAAGTGGAAACTAGTTCCTCAGGATACCTAAACGAGAAAAGAAGAAAATGTATTTTTTTCTTAATTTTGCGCCTTGTTAGCAAACGCAGATGTAAGTCTAGAAACCAAATGTCAGAAGCCTACCGCTGATATTTTTTCCTTTCGTATCACTTGTTGCTTTCTGAATTAGTTTGTCACAGTTTAAAGGAAATGTCGGTTCTTACTTCAGTCGAACCCTGAAATGCGTTTTATAGTCGCTTAACCTGAATTAAAATCACAGTTAAATAAAACGCTATGTTCTGATGGCTAAGGGAGTGGAGAGAATATAATATTACTACATTACAAATATAAAACTAAACAGAATTGGCCAAATTTTGCCAACTGTGTTGTACTCACGGAACAAGTTTTAGTTGAATAACAACATTATGCATTGCTCTTTGTTAATATTTTCGGCGCATATGACGGTGAATATGATAGGAGAGTGCAACTAGGTTTGACGGTGAGTTTCATGGTAGCCAAACTGTTGTGAGGCCTGGCGTCATTGAGTGGCAAGCCGAAGTTTCTTATCCTCTGGTGCGACTGGAAATTGAGGCTTTAAACCGAGTTAGTGTCGTTCTGTAGTGTTCTGAATTGACAGCTACAAGAGTCTCCAAGGCATCCAAAAGAAATGACAACTTGCCTATCCAAGAACACTGTGCTGATTACTTTACCTGCAGTAGAGTGTGTCTCGAACTGCTTCTTTGCTGGAAAATTCGCATTTCACCACTCCGTGGACTGTTTGAGAGATTCTAGCTCTTACAAGGGAATCTCCCCATCGCACCCCCCTCAGATTTAGTTATAAGTTGGCACAGTGGATAGGCCTTGAAAAACTGAACACAGATCAATCGAGAAAACAGGAAGAAGTTGTGTGGAACTGGGAAAAAATAAGCAAAATATGCAAACTGAGTATTCCATATGCAAGATAGGCAACATCAAGGATAGTGTGATGTAAGGAGTGCCGTGGTCTCGTGGTTAGCGTGAGCAGCTGCGGAACGAGAGGTCCTTGGTTCAAGTCTTCCCTCGAGTGAAAAGTTTACGTTCTTTATTTTCGCAAAGTTATGATCTGTCCGTTCGTTCATTGACGTCTCTGTTCACTGTAATAAGTTTAGTGTCTGTGTTTTGCGACCGCACCGCAAAACCGTGCGATTAGTAGACGAAAGAACGTGCCTCTCCAATGGGAACCGAAAACATTTGATCGCAAGGTCATAGGTCAACCGATTCCTCCACAGGAAAATATTCATTGACCTTGTTATTGAAGTCGCGAGCTATATTTGCTGGATTCATATTGCCCACGGAATACATCTCACGTATTTAATGCACTCTCGTCCAATGTAGCGAACAGTCAACTGCCAGCCAGGGAGCCTCGTTAGCAGGAATACTCTCTTCCGTGCGCAGTAGTCGACTGACGTCGTGTGTTTCGATGTTTGTTTAGGTGTAGCGTCCCCATACTACGGCGCAGTTACCTCGCATTGGACGGACGGACGGACGGACGGACGGACGGAGAGATAATAATTGTCTGAACATAAAAAATTAAACTTTTCACTCGAGGGAAGACTTGAACCAAGGACCTCTCGTTCCGCAGCTGCTCACGCTAACCACGAGACCACAGCGTTACTGAGCTCAGAGTATCCTTGATGCTGCCTATCTTGCGCATGGACTACTCAGTTTGTATATTTTGCTTATTTTTTTCATAGTTCCACACAACTTCTTCCTGTTTTCTCGATTGATCTGTGTTCAGTTTTGCAAGGCCTATCCACTGCGCCAACTTATAACTAAATCTGAAGGGGGTGCGATGGGGAGGTTCCCTTGTTAGTAGCGACACTGCGTCTCATGTGTGTTGATGGTGATGTTCAAAAACGTTTCACCTTCTGCCTCTTATTCGTCCAGCAGGTCACGAATAATTTCCATTTGACGATTTTTTTTCCTTGTCTAAGAGTGCTCTGGACCTATCTTGAACACACTTTGCGATTATTTAGGAGAAGAAGAACTTCGTAGCCGAGACCGCTGCAAAGAAAAAAACTTTATTGTAAATAACCGGTTTCGGTAAAACTAAGTTGTCATCTTCAGATCTTCATAAGAAATTCTTCACCTAAGTAGTCACTGCTGATCGCCTCCACGAACTCAACACGAGTAAAAAACACTTCGCGTAACCAAAGTTGCGTGACATTTTGTCTGAGCCATAACAGTCGACATTCAGCTGTGAACAAAATTTCGTGATCGTAATTCGGGGATTATCACGGATGAAATGACCGAAACGCTGTTCATTACGAAATATGACAGTGAACAGGGTCTACGGAGGCGTGGCTTGTAGTGCACATACTTTACACCTCTACTGAAACGCGGCACTAACCGCGTCACATTCCTCACCTCTACTGTATCGTATCCACACACCTTTTTTGATGAACAGCTGTAAGTCGTTGAATTTGTACGAGAAGTTACTTTGGCGCTTATGTGCGTTTCTGAGTTAGAGAAATAGATGGAAAGAGATCCTCCGAATGAAATTTCATCTCATCTGCTTAGGCTGCAATGCGTTGTTAAGGTTTTCATCACGGAATTTCATGCACTGCTGGGATTAAGACAGGGAGGGCTGTATGACGTGGGCTGCTCCTAGCAACGACAGACTCGCAAGCGGCGGGATCCTATTGATCGTGTGTAACAAGTGGCGGTAATACGCCACCAGCCGTTGCGGCCTAACCCCGCTCTAATTACGTGAAACGACTAATTATAGTAATAGGTACTTTGCACTGTGTTGTACAACACGCAGCACTCTGGAGAGAGACTAATGGAACTGCCGTTCGGCGCGAACACCTGTTTCTGGCGCTGCTTGAACGGCCCAACTACTTCACCGAGAGCAGCTGTGGCAGTCCATTCGCTTACGCACCGGCTGAGTAATTGAATCCTGCGAAATTCTGATCAGTTTTATTGATTCAAAGGAGAGTTTTCGCGGTATCTAAAAACTGATCAAGTCTCTCTTGTTATACGGGAAGAATGTCATGGTATCACCTTCCATCCTGGCTGACATACTGTTTTTGCGTCAAAACCGAACTAGATTTTTTGACGTAGTCTACTTGCAACGTAAGTGCACGCTGATCAGTGTTTCTCGACTAGATTGCATCCCTGTAACTGAAGGTATGTAAACTACATCTGCCGGGACCAGTGTTCTTTGAAAGGAGGACATTTGTTGGACACTGTCACTCTAACAATGCCCGTTCTAGGATTCGAGTACGCGTGCTTTTTTTCGAGTACGCTGAGACTCAGATAACTGGCCAGGTGCGAGTAGGGCTCGCGTTCTGAAGGTTCCGTACAAACTTAATTTTGTATGTAGACAGTTCATCCATTCAGGGAATCGGGAATCTCGACGATTTTTGCGTCCTATAGACACTGATACGGTAAAGATATCGGTCCGGAGAAATTCCGAGACTTTCGAGAATGTCTTAATTTTAAGCTGAAGTCAGATATCAAATAACAAAAGAAATATTTTTGTTGTGTGATATAATTATAAATTAACAATTTTCCGATTTTTTGGTTTACTTGCAATATGAAACGTCCTTCTTCCAAATTTCATGATTCTAGGCCTTCAGGCTTAATGACTGGGTTTGCGAGTATCAAAATATTTGACATAAACAGCATACCTTTCGAATTCATTGACTTCAAATCAAATGGTTCAAATGGCTCTGAGCACTATGGGACTTAACTTCTGAGGTCATCAGTCCCCTAGAAGTTATAACTACTTAAACCTAACTAACCTAATGACATCACACACATCAATGCCCGAGGCAGGATTACAACCTGTGACCGTAGCGGTAGCGCGGTTCCAGACTGTAGCGCCTAGAACCGCTCGGCCACAGCGGCCAGCCATTGCATTAAAAGTACGCATCTTCTCTTCGTATGCGTGCTGGTACGGCTGACAAAAACATGTTTTGCAGCTCTCTCTCCTCGATAACAGTGAGAAGTGACCGCAGACCGTAGTATATGACACAAATTTCAGCTTGATATATCTATCCGTTACTGAAAAAAAAGGGATCGTAACAGTTGGAAAGACATAATTGAATAAAAAATGACAAATTATAGGTTTCCGTGTGATACAGTTAGAAATTAACAATTTTCGGATTTTATCCTTTAGGTATACTGTGAAACCTTGCTTGCTTGTTGGCAAATTTCGTGGTTCTATACAGCGGGAAGTACCCTCTAGACTTTGATGAGTGAGTTTGCGAGTATCAGACTATCATGGCCGTATCTTTTGACTGCACTGAAATAGAAGTTTGAAACTATTACACCGTTAAGCGACCACAGACTTTATTATGTGACGTAAATTTGAGCTTGATACGTCTATCTGTTCTGAGGAAAAGGATTTTTAACAGTCGGATAGACAAAGAGACAAAATGGCTCTGAGCACTATGCGACTTAACTTCTGAGGTCATCAGTCGCCTAGAACTTAGAACTAATTAAACCTAACTAACCTAAGGACATCACACACATCCATGCCCGAGGCAGGATTCGAACCTGCGACCTTAGCGGTCACTCGGCTCCAGAGTATAGCGCCTAGAACCGCACGGCCACTACGGCCGGCGACAAACAGACAGGCAGACAGACGGACAACAAAGTGGCATGTGAGGATTTCAACGAAATCCACACCATTAGCTGCTTACGGGCGTTGATAAATATCAACGGGGACGTTGAAAATGCGTACCCCGACCGGGACTCGAACCTAGGATCTCCTACTTACATGGCAGACGCTCTATCCGACTGATCCATCGAGGACACAGAGAATAGTGCGACTGCAGGAACCCATGTCTGGCACATTCCCAACTTACTGTCCACACACTACGTATGTAGCGCCCCTGCCCACTATACTCATTACTCGCGGCAGTCGATCTCCCTATCCCCGTAAAGGTTTGAGCAATGTTAGTGTATCCGCACTAAAGAAGATCATTGGCTGGTAAGCCTCATCTACGTGAAGATGCTATCTGTTCTTTCGGACTACAAATGTAGTCTGTGGACAGTAAGTTGGAAATGTGGGGCTCGCGGGGAGCGTGACAGCGATAAGTCCCTGCAATCGAACTAATCTCTGTGTCCTCGAAGGATCAGTCGGATAGAGGAGATCCCGTGATGGAGTTCCGGACGGGGCACACATTTTCAACTGTCCCCGTTGATATTTATCAACGCCCATAAGGAGCTAATGGTCTGGATTTCATTGTAATTTCATTCTTCAAGAAGCAGCAGATCACCAATGCTACTTGTTCTTTCGGACATGTCCGAAAGAATAAATACCATCTTCGTTTTAAGCGACTGATGTACAGAGAATACGGGAAAATGAACCAGCAGGCTGTGTTGCGAAGGTATATAGGAAGATTCTTGAAATGAACTAAGTCATATTCAGTAGTAATGAATATTATAACTGAGGTAAATGTCGATGGTAGGTAAGAAGTGAACGTGTGATAACCAGGAGAATATTAATCAGAGAATTCAGCTGAAAGATAGTAATAAAAAGTCATTAAATCTAACATTCTAGCAAATACAATATCTTATGCGAAATTTATGCGAGAAACGTCTCAGCCATTTGAAATTAAAACTTACATAAGGGCACGACTTATCACTTTGACTGTTTAACTGTTCCAGAAAAATATTTAATGATCTGTAAAGTGGAGCTTAAAAATAGCAAAATTTCTGATAAGAAAATCATATGGAATTTCAGTTAATACGGCCTGACTTTTGCACACGTTTTCTCAATAATTTCAGATAATATGACAGAAAAAGTTTCTCAAATAAATCTTCTGCAGACAATGATGAATGAAACTGGCATTAGAATTTCGCATGAAAAAAGAATCATGACTGTTAGAAAACGCACACTAAAATAAAAAGACACACAAATAGGAAAAATAGAGCAGTTAGCATTTTGTAAAATTATACAGCAGAATGGACTAGAAAATTTTGCAATGTATGTAAGCATTAATAAATTGGAAGTAGAATATATTTTGACAAAAATACCAACAGAAAAAAGTTTTTATATATAAACGTTCACCCTGCATACGTCTGTGGCCGCAATGTTCGAAAAGTAGTCGGTCGATTGACTTGAAATTTTGACACAACGTTGCATTCGAAAACCCGCGTTTTTATATGTGGGGAGTGATTTCATTACATATTTTCTAAAATCAAAATGTAGATTCCTTCCATTCCCACTGTTGCATTAATTCATTTCTTTTGTTTAGGATGTGATTTGATTACCTGTTTCCGATAAAGGTTTCGTTTTTTTAAGTTGATTGTCGTCTCTGATTTCGTGGGCCATATTACAAATTTTATTGGTCGAAGAGGAAGAGAAAATCTGCTTTCCTACACAAAGGTGTGCATAATCAATCGCTGGAAGTGACTTGATTATTTGAGAAGTGATTTGATTATCTGTTTTCGAAAAACTAAATGTGAGTTAATTTGATACCGACTGTTGTATTCATTTCAATTAATTTCTTTTGTTTTTGATATGGTTTAATTTTTTTTTCAAAAATAAAAACGTGAGCTACTTTGTTTGTGATTATTATATTCAATTAAATTCATTTCTTTCGTTTTTCCCCAGTTTTATGAGTTGAATCGAGGAGAAGAGCACCACAATCGTCTGAACAACGCCAAGAACAATTAGATCAACAACGAAGACGTATACAGTTACATCTGTTTGGTCGAGCTTAACATATTTATGTCATAATAAAAGATTCTTAAGTCATAGTACCTCGTTCATCAATCACCTGTTATGCCTCGCCTTCGAACAGAAGCCACCGTTCTTGGCACGCAGTCGCAGGACGTCAAAGGAGATAAAATTGCACTGATCAAGAACGTTTAAATGACAATGGACGACTTAGAGCCCGAACATCGTCCAGAATAATCAGATCAACAGGGAAGACGTATACAGTTACAGTATCTGAATGATTGAGCTTCGTATCAACGAACTGCTTTTTCATGCGAACCAGATATTCAATGTAATATCTCATGTAAATTCATCCAGGTCAGGAAAATGGGTAAAGTTTCTCCGCACTAAGTAGCTACGAAATTTAAAGGACATACCCTGGGAATGTTCTGTATGAGCGGGAAAGTGAAGCTACCTGAATCTGAGCGGCAAAAAGAATCACTAAAATCTGCTAAATGAAATTAATGATGTTTCAGAACATTTCCTCAAAAACATCAGAAATTTCAATTCCTGTTTCCAGATGACTATTTGGCGCTAATGTTGTAGCGGAGCATTATGTGCCGACATTTAAAATTCAGGGATAAATTTTGTTTCCTTTTCCCAGAAATAACCATAAATTTCTCCAAATCTGCTTCACTGCAGATGAAAATGATCAACTGAATGCATGGTGCCGAACATCTATTGAACATTGTTGAGTCGTTGTCAAAAATGTCACATGACAAGAATTATTTAATTCAGATATTAAAAAATGCGACAATCAGACAACCCTAGAATTTTCATTCGTGCTGATCAAACACAATCCAGCGAGTAAGCCAAACGATATAGTAT
The DNA here is from genome assembly GCF_023864345.2 of Schistocerca serialis cubense. Lineage (NCBI taxonomy): Eukaryota > Metazoa > Arthropoda > Insecta > Orthoptera > Acrididae > Schistocerca > Schistocerca serialis. The sequence continues at coordinate 791,700,111 of NC_064639.1, read as the reverse complement.
TCTAGCTGTTGATGAGGTAGCAGTTGTCAATGGTTGTAAAAGAAATTTCATCCTCGCGATAATGTTCTGCAGCACAGAAATGAACAACTATAAATAATTTCTAACACTCACAGATGCTAGATACATTGCAGTATCCAATTATGTTTCCAGACGGTCAAGACGGTAGTCATTTCAATGTCAAAATGATAAAACACAGTCACGTGTGAACTCATAAGCAAGGAAGTTAGATCAGTGGATTATATTCCTGTCGGATCATGGTACGTTAAAATAAAGACAACCCTGCTCTGAAATTCCGACAGCTCTTCCACCAGGATTTCGTCGATATGTACTCGAAAACAGAGCCGAAACGATTGCTGTTCATTGCGCTCAATCGAAAGAAACTGAGATCAGAAGAATATATACACTTGCGAGACCCGATAAGTACTGATGAAGATAAAAGCAACACGGGAAAGATCAGCGTACCGCTTGCCACATCTATTCGTAGTCCACAACACTTGCATGAATATGCGCAGGGAGCTACAGCGTATGTTTGAAAATACGATCGTTCCGATATTTTCATTATATTTAACTGTAATCCAGCATGGGATGAAATAAAAGAGTTACTACTTCCAGGAAAAACTCATACTAATCGCTACAGCATAACAGCACGCGTATTCAAACAAAGGCTCAATACATTAACTTATCACTTCGCTACATGTTTTCGGATAAAAAAAATATTGGATGTACTATATGGAGTAGCAAAAAAGAGGATTGTCACAAGCACACTATCTACTATTGCTTCCTGTGAAGATAATGCCAAGTGAAGTTGATAAAGGAATACCTACCGAAACACCTGATCTCTCAACTGAAAATAGATTGTTTGAAATTTTGACCGAGAACATGATACACGGATCATTTGGAGCAATCAGTACAAATTCACCATATACGAGTGATTGAAAATGCTGTAAATGGTATCCCTGACAGTTGTTAATAGACAAAATTACTGGCAATGATGATTGCTCAATATATCGATGAAGAAGTACACAAGACAATGGAAAAGCAATTGCTTTGAAAGTGGAAGTAAATGACAATATAGACGCGCGAAGTGGCCGCGCGGTTAGAGGCGCCTTGTCACAGGTTACGCGGCCCTCCCGCCGGAGTTTCGAGTCCTCCGTCGGGCATGTTTGGATATTATGTTCTTAGTGTAAGTTAGTTTAAGTAGTGCATAAGTCTAGGGACCGATGACCTCAGCAGTTTGGTGCCTTAGGAATTCACACATTTGAACATTTGAAATGATCGTTGGTTTATTTCCCTCTTTTATCCAAAACTTTCAAAGCACACATCACCGCTGAGTATTACAGTTCTGTGAAAACCATAAAATACGTTTGCAAATACGTCAACAAAAGAAGCAACATGCCCGTGTTCGGAGTTTCAACAAGAAGTAATTTACATGAAACGTCTCAATATCAAATCGACAGATATATCAGCAGCAATGGAGTAGTTTGGCGTATTTTAGGATTCCCAGTCCACGAGAGGGATCCAACGGTCATTCATCTTACTGTTCATCTAAAAACGGACAAAGAGTGTATTTCAAGGAACAAAACAACAGGACAGAGCTACATGCCACGTCGTGTTGCGGCACTTCTGCGTGCTCCCGGGGGCCCTACACGATGTTAGGCAGATGCATCAGTTTCTTCGGCTCTTCAGTGTATACAACACTGGCAGATTATAGTCCTTAACTTTTATTGTATAGCTTTACATTTTCGATATGCTGAAGTCTGTGTGATTTCTCGCCGTTAACACCTTTGAAATGTAAACAGTTTGGATGCACTTTTACTTATATCACTGACCCAGTGAAACGACTGTGGAACCTCTTAAATTCAACTTTTGCTTTAGAAGACTTCTCAGTCATCAACGCTGCAAATTAGAGGCCCCACTAGTCATGCTACTTCTTTCTTCCGTCAGCTTTTTTGTTCTTGTGTCCTAGGACTTGGTGGTGTTCTCTTGAAATTATGTCTCTCGGCAAACTGCTCAAAAATACTGGGAAGCTTCTCATCAGAGAAAACAGTGTAAGGTAGTTATCAGAAGCAGTCATAAGTACAAGCATTCAACGTTGTTCGGATATACTGTGTATATTCTTCCTAACTATTGTGGTCCAACATCATTTATACACTCCTGGAAATTGAAATAAGAACACCGTGAATTCATTGTCCCAGGAAGGGGAAACTTTATGACACATTCCTGGGGTCAGATACATCACATGATCACACTGACAGAACCGCAGGCACATAGACACAGGCAACAGAGCATGCACAATGTGGCACTAGTACAGTGTATATCCACCTTTCGCAGCAATGCAGGCTGCTATTCTCCAATGGAGACGATCGTAGAGATGCTGGATGTAGTCCTGTGGAACGGCTTGCCATGCCATTTCCACCTGGCGCCTCAGTTGGACCAGCGTTCGTACTAGACGTGCAGACCGCGTGAGACGACGCTTCATCCAGTCCCAAACATGCTCAATGGGGGACAGATCCGGAGATCTTGCTGGCCAGGGTAGTTGACTTACACCTTCTAGAGCACGTTGGGTGGCACGGGATACATGCGGACGTGCATTGTCCTGTTGGAACAGCAAGTTCCCTTGCCGGTCTAGGAATGGTAGAACGATGGGTTCGATGACGGTTTGGATGTACCGTGCACTATTCAGTGTCCCCTCGACGATCACCAGTGGTGTACGGCCAGTGTAGGAGATCGCTCCCCACACCATGATGCCGGGTGTTGGCCCTGTGTGCCTCGGTCGTATGCAGTCCTGATTGTGGCGCTCACCTGCACGGCGCCAAACACGCATACGACCATCATTGGCACCAAGGCAGAAGCGACTCTCATCGCTGAAGACGACACGTCTCCATTCGTCCATCCATTCACGCCTGTCGCGACACCACTGGAGGCGGGCTGCACGATGTTGGGGCGTGAGCGGAAGACGGCCTAACGGTGTGCCAGACCGTAGCCCAGCTTCATGGAGACGGTTGCGAATGGTCCTCGCCGATACCCCAGGAGCAACAGTGTCGCTAATTTGCTGGGAAGTGGCGGTGCGGTCCCCTACGGCACTGCGTAGGATCCTACGGTCTTGGCGTGCATCCGTGCGTCGCTGCGGTCCGGTCCCAGGTCGACGGGCACGTGCACCTTCCGCCGACCACTGGCGACAACATCGATGTACTGTGGAGACCTCACGACCCACGTGTTGAGCAATTCGGCGGTACGTCCACCCGGCCTCCCGCATGCCCACTATACGCCCTCGCTCAAAGTCCGTCAACTGCACATACGGTTCACGTCCACACTGTCGCGGCATGCTACCAGTGTTAAAGACTGCGATGGAGCTCCGTATGCCACGACAAACTGGCTGACACTGACGGCGGCGGTGTACAAATGCTGCGCAGCTAGCGCCATTCGACGGCCAACACCGCGGTTCCTTGTGTGTCCGCTGTGCCGTGCGTGTGATCATTGCTTGTACAGCCCTCTTGCAGTGTCCGGAGCAAGTATGGTGGGTCTGACACACCGGTGTCAATGTGTTCTTTTTTCCATTTCCAGGAGTGTACATTTACGAACAGTGGAAGAAATAGTATATAACACGTACTGAAGTGCGTGTTAGCACTTCATTTTCTGGAAAAGGGCGATCACTGGGACAACTCAACTGAAGATCGATCAGCCACTTCTAATCATTCAAATAAGTACACTGTTCGCAATTATTTTATCTACATGTTCCGCGTCGCATCCGGGACTATTACAAAGATTGCATCACGGAAGATACTTTGCACAAAATGCGCCAGGAAATGCCTCGGATTTCACAGAATAATTATACAATGAAGCGTTAGTCTTCATTTAGGATCTTCAAGTTGCAACGTGCGTTAAGTTGTTGGGACGATTGGGAATAACAGCACAAAATCGGTCCATCAATGCAACATTCGACAGATAACTGCTCAGCGAGTAATCAAACAACACAAATGACTAGAGCCCGGATTTTACGTAATTACGTATTCTGTTCATTTAGCTATAAGACCAAAAGTAAAATCTCGACTAATTACAGTGAAAGGACTCTTATTTCAAAGTTTTAAATGACTCTTCTTACATATTTTCATATTTTGAGATATAATACAAATTTCACACCACAGTACATAGTTTTAGACGTTTTAATATTATTGCGGAATTATTAAACATTTTCGAACACAGCAAGAAAGGAAAGAAAATTAAGTTTTATTATTGTGTTTTCATACTGCAGTCAACCGCGTTACACCCAAAGCTAAACTGCGTAAGTTTCATGTCGACAACATGATTCGTTTTAAACGCTTTCCTTTCTTCTTCTCAGGAGCTTCACAATAAGTAACAGTCAGTTGCGTTTAAGTTAACAATGGCACCGAATGCCGCCTTCATGGTCATCGAGGTTGAAAACATGGGTATCTATTAACAGTGCTTTAACAACTGACGTTAAAACATTCCTCTGCCAGGCTTGTAATAAACGAGTAGGATGTACAATGAAATTTACAAATGAATAATATTTATGAAGCATTCTCCATATTGTGAATAAGCAACGCATTTCTTCAAAGAAACAGACTCTGTTTACATAGTTCCAGGGAAAGCGTACATCACCTAATAGTGAATTTTACAAAGAACTGTGTTTTGCACTGGTTTCACGGAAAATATCCTGGGACAAAACTCAGGTACCTGAAGTTAAACATTTCTTACATAAATACTGCAACCGCAGCATTCCCGACGGATCCACCCTCAGGAAGAATTACCGGGATTGTTCAAATATGTGCGAATTTCTAAGGGACCAAACTGCATAGGTCATTGGTTCCTAGACTTACTCACTACTTAAGCCAACTTATGCTAAGAACAACACACACCCCATGCCCGAGGGAGGACTCGAACCTCCGGCGGGAGTGGCCGCGCATTCCGTGACATGGCGCTTTTGTCTGCACGGCCACTCCGCACGGCTTACCAGGATTCTTACTATGTTGACATATTAGAAAAAAATCAGGGCTGACATTGGCAGATCACCTATTTGGATTTCTGCTGATAGGCCGTCGGATGTCATAGGCCGTTTCATCGCTAGTCTAATTGTGGGCAAGTTGGATCCTAAGGCTGCATCTAAACCATGATTAATTTATTGTAAGCCTTTGGGGGCAGCAAATAGTTCAACAACTGCTAGGTTAAATAATGATGGACTTATGGTACAATGGACTGATAGAGTAAAAGATCAGAGGGTCCTTTTGACGTTGAAAGCGGAGAAATCGTTTCATGTCTGTTATTCAAACTTAGTGCGTGTGACACGTACGATTCATGCATTGCAACGAGTAGCAGAGACAGTCAGATTTTAATTCCCAGAAGTAAATACTCTGATATCAGCAACGAAGAAGGATTTGTTGAAATCTCCTTATCGTATACAACGCTACAAGCAGCACCTACCTTCCGCAGCCAGTGATAACAAGGTCGGCAACCTGGACTGAAGCTATCATTTTCTACAGTACGAACTTCGAAACGGTGAAGTGAGTGATGAAGAAGTTTTCTTCTGATCCTGCAGTGTCTGTGAGTGAATCCTTGTCAGCACTCCACAGATCTAAAGTGCTCAGTTCAGTTTCATACATCGCAAATCATTTCAGCTGGCTTCCCGACAGTATCAAGAAATTGGAGACTTCAAGTATGCCTCTCCAGGAGGCTGTGGGAGTAATGGAAGATGCATTCCGGAATGTCAGTGTCATATGAGATGAAGTGGGTTGAGTAGTTTCCAGTAAACTTCAATCTGTGCTGAATAAGAACCACGAAAACTCGAATCTTTTTATTTTGTCTCGCTTATTTAATGGCGACACTGTAGAACCCCCGGACAATATTATTCCTAGCATTTGCCCTCTGTATAAATATGCACCGTTGACTTACTGTGAAGTTCAAATGGCTCTGAGCACTATGGGACTTAACTTCTGGGGTCATCAGTCCCCTAGACTTTAGAACTACTTAAACCTAACTAACCTAAGGACATCACACACATCCACGCCCGAGGCAGGATTCGACCCTGCGATCGTAGCGGCCGTGCGGTTCCAGACTGTAGCGCCTAGACCCGCTCGGCCACCCCGGCCGGCCTTATTGTGAAGTTGAGCAAATATTCTCTATTTATAAAACCATATTGTCAGACAGGAGATTGTGCATGGCAATATAATATTTGGAGATGTGTATTGTAATTAATTGTGCGTCCCTTTCCAATGTAACTTACATGCTTGAATAGGAGACACTTGCACTTCAGTGCTTTGTAGCAAAAGAGGACTGATTAACAATTAACATAGGTATTTGACTAGTCTACCAATGAACTTATATTTTCTAGCAAAAGAATACAATTTCGGCTCTTACATATAACTGCTTAATTACATATTTATCTACATATTTCACTTCTTTGTTTGTATTTCTTAGTTTGGTATTACATCAAATTCGGGCTCTAGAAATGATTTACAACTGTTCATCAAGAAAATACATCGATACTCCTTCCAGAGCTGAAGATGGAATTTTATACAACCATACAAGCTGTAGCCAACCAATCCGGTGGACTGTTCTTTTGCGGACAATCCCGGTGGAACTGGAAAAACGTTCTTAATTTCCTTGATGTGGCTAAAACCCTTTCAAACGGCTATATTGCGTTAGTTCTTGCTTCTTTAGGCATTACTACCACTCTGATGCTAGGAGGGAGAACAGCGCATTCAGCTCTTAAACTGTCAGTAAATATGCAGTTCACAAAAAAAACACAATAACTGACAGTTCAAAAAGATTAGGAATGGAAAAGTTTCTTCAGACGTGTAAAATCAATGTGTGGAATGAATTTACCTTGGACAAAAAGAATTCCTTGGAAGCATTAGATCATACATTGAAAGATAATACTCAGGGTCCATCTGATGGAACATTGGTTTTACTGTCCGGTGATTATAGGCAAACGCGTCTAGTTATACCTGGCTCAATAAGCGCTGATGAGTTGCATCCCGCTTGAAATATTCATTTTTTGGAACACGGTCAAAAAATGCATTTAAGAACAAATGAGAGTTCAGCTTCAAACTAATCCAACTCCTGACACATTTTCAACACAATTTCTCCAGGTCGGTAACGGGATTTACATACAAACCTAGAAACAGGAAAAAACCATTTTCCCATATGATTTCTGGAACTTTGAGAATTCAAAAGAAACATAAAACAGTAGATATGGTTTTCCAAAGCATCGAAACAAATTATCGAAATCACGCATGGTTGAGAGTAATAGCCATTCTAGCGGCTAAAAATGTCGACGTACACGATATGAACAACATCATTGTAAACAGAGTAGCAGTGAACCAGTAACTTACATCACTGGCCACTAAAATTGCTACACCAAGAAGAAATGCAGATGATAAACGGGTATTCATTGGACAAAGATATTATAATAGAACTGACATGTGTTTACATTTTCACGCAGAAGGTTGTGGTCTTGGAAACGTCCCTATCTGTCGACTCAGAGATCGAGACGTGGCTGCACGATGCGTTATAGCCATGCGGATAAGATGCCTGTCATCTCGACTGCTAGTGATACGAGGCCGCTGGGATCCAGCACGGCGTTCCGTATTACCCTCCTGAACCCACCGATTCCATATTCTCCTAACAGTCATTGGCTCTCGACCAACGAGAGCAGCAATGTCGCGATACGATAAACCGCAATCGCGATAGGCTACAATCCGACCTTTATCAAAAACGTGATGGTACGCATTTCTCCTCCTTACACTAGGCATCACGACAACGTTTCACCAGGCAACGCCGGTCAACTGCTGTTTGTGTACGAGAAATCTGTTGGAAACTTTCCTCATGTCAGCACGTTGAAGGTGTCGCCACCGGCGCCAAGCCAGTGTGAATGCTCTGAAAAGCTAATCATTTGCATATCACAGCATCTTCTTCCTGTCGGTTAAATTTCGCATCTGTAGGACGTCATCTTCGTGGTGTAGTAGTTTTAATGGCCAGTAGTGTAAGTGAATCACAAAGATATCTGTTGTTTTTGTAGCAGTGGGCCCGGGACGTAAGCGATGTACCGGTAACACTTGTTGAATGGTCGCCTGCACCCTTGACAGTAAGGCAGACTCGGTTCGGCTGAAACGTGACTACGGCTCTTGTAGCTGGTTAGCCGGTTTACTTGGACCAAAGTGGTGTCCAGCGGTCCGGGCGGGCGGGCGGCGCTGCTGCAGGAGGCAGGGTCCCGGTCGTGGGCGGCTTCCGAGCCTCGGCCCGCCGCGTAATTGATTTTGTTCGCAGCGAACCGGAGGAGCTGGCGCTCCACTCCGGCAGCGGCCAAGTTGGCGGCCATTAGCGGACCCGAGATTCCCTGCGCCTCGCGGTTACTTACAAGTGTCCACGGCAGCGGCCTCCTGCTGGTGCCTCACACTGTTTGCTCCCTATGCAGTCAAGCTTTGCTCTTTTACACGAATGTATTGCACGGTGTACCGTAATGGACTGAAACAAGTCCCTTACAATTAATGTAGGTTAATTCTTACAGAGAAGAAAACAGCAACCAGTCACTATTAATACTGCTATTTGTTTAGTAGCAAAGCAAACTGTATATTGTGATGTCTCTGAGAGAGAACGTCTCTGACACTGTTTAGTTTGTAAATCTGTAGTTTCTGTGATAACTTCACATGTGGCAAATTCTTTTTGGTGTGTTAGTGTGTGTGGTGCTTTGTACAATATGGTGCTGTACAAGTTACGTAAGTGCTGGATATAATTAGGAATATGCGAAAAATACAATCCTGCAACTTCGCAACAAAATCGCGCGGAATTTTCTACTTAAGTACCATAACCACTTAACCTTACATATTTATTTACTTTGTATTTCATCGTTTGGAGGTTAGTTATTTTCACATAGGGCGTTTCTAACACTGTTTTTGTACCGTAGGGCAACAACACACCAAAAACACTTCGCCACAGTGGAATAATAAACGGACGATAATGTAAAGTGTATCTTGAAAATCATGTGAACAGCCGTCTGATGATGAACTTGCCAGTTCGAAACCGGTAACGGCGCTATTTACCTATATAAATAGCAGTATTAATAGTGGCTCGTTGCTGTTTTCTTCTCTGTAATAATTAACCTACATTAATTGTGCACAGCCACGGTCTCACCATGTCAGTTTTAGACAAAATAGCGTGTCCCTTACAAGCTGTTTGTCAAGCGACCGTTGCAGTGAAACAACGTGTTTAGTTAAAAAAATGCACACATTTCTCGACGCATTCCCTTTTTAGGTCTATGCAGTTTTCCCAGCGGTGTTCGAGTGCATAAGTGTCTGCAAAATACCCGTAGACAGATGTCATAACTTGTTAGCTGGACTCAAACTGTTTCACAGCCGCTCGTTGACACCAACTGATACTGTATGCAGTGTTATAATGTGTGAATAGAGCGTGCAGTGTGTTCAGTGACTGGGAGTGAGCAATGAATTGAAAGTCTAGCATTACCCTGTTACATTATTAAATAACTTATTTGCGAAACAAAATTGCACAGTAAGAATAAATCGAATGAGGCAGCGCTGTTTCAAACACACTATGTAATGCTATTGTAAATATAAACGGCCATTAAGCTGTATATTTTAAAATTTTTTTGTTCCGTAATAATTTTGAAAAATTAAGCAAATACTACAACGAGAGTGAGCTTTTGTTGAGTGTAGTTTATCTGTTTAAAATAACCTCTTTGACGAAGGTGGAATAAATGTATTAAAACATATTTTGTAAATAATTATGTAATATTTCAAGTACAACTGTAATTATGTCAATTTTGTATGCATATGCTGCCATGCAATTGTAGGTGCTTCATACTTAGGGTTTTTGTAAGCAGAAGTGTAAATTGAAAAGGTGTAGGGATCATAGGTAGAACGGGGCTCTGTTCTGTGGTGGAATGGAAAAAGTGGCGCGGCGCGCGAGTGAGATTTGGCGCGCAAGTGGCTCAGTCAGTCGGTAGCTGCCCTGCAGGTGGTGAACATGCGTTACGTTGGTCAAGCACTAGAGGCCCCGAATTTACCTGCAAGACTGGGTTTTGGCCTCGGACGTGTTCTACATGATTGGCGCAGCACGGCAATAAATTAATAGCTCAGAAATTTGCAATTTTATCGTCGCGACAAAGAGGAAGACAGAGCTATGTACACCAAGAGCCATACCTGCGCAATGTTACTACGCAGTGCCGCCTCACGCCACCTTCGGCATCAGTAACAGGCAAAGTACTCTATTTAGAAGTCTATCACAGTATGAACCATCCATCTTCAATCAGTGGAATATAAGTGTTAAGTGTACCTTTGTGTTTAATCGTAATTTTCCTATTTTATTTACCTCAGTAGGGTCCTTACCTAAACGAATTTACTCCGAGTATCCTGACTTTTATTCAAGCTTGAATAATAGTAAATTACTGGCAATAGTATTGTTTTGGTAGTAAATTCTGAAAATCATTATTAAATACTAAAGTTTAAGGGCCACCGCTTCGCGTGACCATGAGGATAAGTTTTCAATAGCATTTCAGAAAGTAAAGTAACATAATTGTTTAACTGCAACAATCTTAACAGTATTCGTGTTGCTTCTCCATGTCAAAGAAAGCCAGACAAATATTGGTGTTAGTAAAATGTTAACAAATAACAGTCCTAAAGAAATAAAATTTAGTCGTGTTAAATAATATCATATTAACGATAGCTATAACTTTAATATTTTTTGTATCCTTGTTGAAACATACGTGTGTATAGTGATAAATTCCATAAGTAACAGAAAGTGGAATTAATAGTAGTAAGTGAAAGTAGTTATTTATTCAGTGTCGAAAATTGACTTCATCTTTTTGTGTAGACACTGTGCCCGATTTGGGCTGGCGGCCGTTTTATTAAGCGAAACAGTTTATTTTTATAACAGGCTTTGTCTGACTAAAGGTTTCCAAAAGTAATTATTCTCACTGCTTTTCCCACAAACTCTATGATTCGGAGATAAATAGTTCGATACTTTACCATTAGGTTGAAAACGGTTAAAGTCTCTCTTTGAGCGTCGATGGTTTAGGGTGTTGGTGCTGCGTAATTTTGTGGTGGTGTTCCTGCCGCTACTTACTACACAATTCTGGCATTCCGAATCGCGGATCTTCCGTCTTTGCAGTGGTAGAACTTAAACGTTCTGGTACCGTATTGACGAGAACGCGAAAGTACCGTTGCAACTGGTCTTGTAGTCGGAACGGTAGAGCCTTTATCCGGCCTTCCTCATCAAGGTTTTCCGTAGTTTATCTCTGTTACTTCAGATAAATTCTGTGATCGTTCCTACAATAAGGCCACAGCCGACAACCTGCCCCATCCTCGTCAAACTAGTACGTAAATGTCTGTATATACACTGAAGAGCCAAACAAACTGGTACACCTGCCTAATATCGGTTGGTTGGTTGTGTTTGGGGAAGGAGACCAGACAGCGTGGTCAACGGTCTCATCGGATTAGGGAAGGATGGGGAAAGAAGTCGGCCGTGCCCTTTCAGAGGAACCATCCCGGCATTTGCCTGGAGTGATTTAGGGAAATCACGGAAAACCTAAATCAGGATGGCCGGACGCGGGATTGAACCGTCGTCCTGCCTAATATCGTTTAGCGCCCCCGCGAATACGCAGAAGTGCCGCAACACGTCGTTAAATGCACTCGACTAAAGTCTGAAGTGCTGCTGGAGGGAATTCATTCCATGAATCCTGCGTGCTGTCCACTAACCAGTACGAGGGGGTGGAGACCTCTTCTGATCAGCACGTTTCAAGGCATCCCACATACGTTCAATAATGTTCATATCTGACGTGTCTGGTGGCCAGCCGAAGCGTTTAAACTCAGAAGAGTGTTCCTGGAGCTACTCTCTAGCAATTCTGGACGTGCGTGTCGTATTATTCTGCTGGAATTGCCCAAATCCGTCGGAATGCGCAATGGACATGAATGGATGCAGGTGACCACACACGATGCTTACGTACGTGTTACATATCAGAGTAGTATCTAGAAGTATCAGGGGTCCCATACAGCCCGAACTGCACACGGGCCACACCATTACAGAGCCCCCACCAGCTTCAACAGTCCCCTGCTGACAAGCAGGATCCATGGATTCTTGAGGTTGTCTCCATAACCGTACCCGTCCACACGCCCCACACTATTACAGAGCCTCCACCAGCTTGAACAGTCCCCTGCTGACAAGGAGGGTAGATGAATTCTTGAGGTTGTCTCCACAGCCGTACACGTCCAGCCGCGCGATTCAATTTGAAACGACTAGCTAACATGTTTCCAGTCATCAACAGTCCAATGTCGGTGTTGACAGGCCTAGGCCAGGCGTAAAGCTTTGTGTCATGCAGTGATCAAGGGTACACGAGTGGACCTTCGGCTCCAAAAGCCCATATCGATCATGTTTCATGGAATGGTTTGGACGCTGACATTTGTTTATGGCCCAGCACTGAAACCTGCAGCAATTTGAGGAGGGGCTGTACTGCTGTCACGTTAAAAGATTCTCTTCAGTCGTCGTTGGTCCCGTTCTTGCAGAATCTTTCTCCGGAAGTAGCGTTGTCGGAGGTTAAATGTTTTACGGGATTCCTTATATTCACAGTACACTCGTGAAATGGTCGTACGGGAAAATCCCCACTTCGTGGCTACTCGGAGATGCTGTGCTCCACCGGTCGTGCACCGACTATAACACCAAGTGCAAACTGACTTAAATCTTAATAACCGGTCTAACAACTGCGCCAGACACTTGTTGTCTTACATATGCGTTGCCGAACGAAGCCCCATATTTTGCCTGTTTTTTGTATCTGATTACTCATGCTTATACCAGTTTATTGGATGCTTCAGTGTGTGAAACACATCATTTCTGTTGTTCTTAAACTGTAATACCAAGAAACGTTCAACGTAGGGCTGTGCCTCCTGAAACTCCATCTTTTCCTGACTTCAGTCAAACGTGCCCTACGAAACTTTCTGGCAGATTAAAACTGTGTGCCGAACAAAGAATCGAACTCGGGACCTTTGTCTTTCGAGAGCAAGTGGTCTCTCAGGAGGTTAAATACTCCCTTTGGCAGACTACTTCGAGATGACCGTTATTTTTTTTTAAATATAAAACTGCACTTATCAAGTAATGTTCTTATTTCCTATCGAAGTAGTCCTATTGCTGCCTATACACAGTTGCCAACAATTCTGGAGGTCTTGGAAGGAAGCAGAGAAATTTTCAACTGCGGTTTTTGTAAGCTCGTTTGACACAGTCCGTTGGATGTCTGCGACTTTTTAATGAAGCTTTCTTTTTACACATCTTTCCACTCGGAGTAAATAGAGAAAAATCCCAAGGTGAGAGGCAGAGCTAATATAGCGGATGTGGGATGACAGTAACAGTATGTCCGACCAGATACGCGGTAGCAGATAAAACAGAATGGGGCCTTGCATGGTCATGCAGTACGCACCAGTCCTGAAAATGCCACAAATCAGGGGAGCGACGTGGAATTACATGTCGCAAAGGTTTCAAGACTTTAGTGTAAAGAAAAAAATGTCTGCAGCGCCATAGACCGCTCGGCTAAACCCGCGCGGCTAATGTAAAGAGATTGGTTCATTGTTTGACCTGGAGAAACATACTCACAGTGAACTAATTTTTTACTATCAAAGACTGCGATCAACATTGTTTTTGTTTTCGAAGGTTGTCGTTTGACTTTTTTCGAGGTTGGTAATCCAGGATTACGCCATTCAGCACTTTGACGCTCCGTATGAGGATCGTACTGGTAGCACCAACTTTCATCTCAAGCAATAATCTTTCGCAGAAATGTGGGACCACGTCTGGCTCCATCTAGTAGCTCAGCAGAAATTCTTCGTCTTTCGTCTTTCTGTTCGCCTATTAGGGTGCGAGGGCCGAGTTTTGCATTAAGTTTCCGTTTCTCTAAATCTTTGGGTAAAATCTTATGACACACATCACGATTCAAATTAGGTTCTTCTGATATCGCACGGACACTTTCATGTTGCCATTCTTGCAATAACTGCCTCCCGCACTCCACATTTGCGTCGGTATGTGCTGTAGACGTGCGAACAAGCCTGGGATATTCTACACTGTATCTCTGCCTTCACGAAACGCTTTGGGCCACTCGGAAACACGGCTTTTTTAAAGTGCCTCGCCTGCATATACTTCCTCAAGCATTGTCCACGTTTCACTCTTTGTTCACCATCAGCTACCACCATGTCACCGTAATTGATGCGCCAAGAACCCAAAAAGTGTGTTGCTAAGCACAGCCCTGCCACCCAGTGAGTTTGTGCGGAAATGTGGCCAAGGTCATTTCAAGGACGCACAAATACCAGGATACAAAAAAAGAACATTAGTTCCTTTTTAGTATTGCACACTCGTAAATAAAAAAAAAAACCTCTCCTGAAACTTTTCTGACAAGGGGATATCGGTGCACATTCCGCTGCAAAGTAAAAAATTCGTTCTGCAAACGTGCCCTATATTTGCCAACGTCCCGTTAATCCCTTTACAGCACAATAAAGGCGTGGTCCCCCTGCTGCTTTAACAGCACATGTTCGTTGCAGGTATCATGCACGGACATCGCATTCTTCTCATTCCTTTAAGGGTAGTTGAGGATTGTCGAGATCTGGAGAGGGTCGTCCAACCTATCGTCCAGCCATGCAGTCATGTGTTCAACTTCCAAAATGATAAATCTGGAATATCGTGCCGTATCTGATGACGTGATCTCGACTGAGTATGCTTGAAATCAGTTTGAACTTCTAGTGCGTCGTTACAGGAACCCTCCTCTTACAATGGAGGACAACAGAAACTACAAAAAAACCAAAAATAAAGTAAAAGACTTTCACTTAGGAAAACAATGCGCCTAATGACTAAATGAACACTGTTGGTTGTTTTCATTCAGAAGGGTGCATCGATGCAGTGAGCATATCTCCGAAGGCGTGGTCGGTTTCACACTATCCTTAACTACATATTTGTAATAGCAACGTTTGTAAATGTATATTAGAAATGAAAGACCTACGTTCTAGTCTACGTTTCAGAAAATTCTATCTCTGGTTGGAGGATAAGTATTAAATAAATTTGGTTGCATTCCACTTGTACAGACAAGTCTTACTGTGCTTTTTCATTCATTTCATTTCTCAAAAATAGTGCACTTAAAGCAACGACGGCGACTGTGTAATATATTACAATATTTTAGTGTGTGTGTATGTGTGTGTGTGTGTGTGTGTGTGTGTGTGTGTTTTACAATAATTTCATACACGTAAACAAACAATGTTAAGTTCAATTTCTATCCCGAACAACACAGGGTTAAACGTACGCCCTTTTCCGTCATGACAGGAATTTTTTTTCGAAATCCTGCGCATAAAATGTATCTAAAGTTACAATTATAAAATAATTTACAAAATTTAAACGCAAATAACTTGACAAATACGAATTACAAATTTATTTTGAGCATTTAATTGCAAATTCTGTTTAAAATGGTAATTAATATAAATGGAAAGACATAATGAATGCCGTTAAAAGCGCGAGATATTGTTTCGAAAAATTCGCGCTGTGAATGGTACAGTCGGCATGACAGTGCAGTGCCGCTTGCAGGCAGCTGTCGAGCAACTAGATGCTACCCGAGTCTCCCGAATTCGCTGGTCAGCAAGTAATTAAATGTCCCGATCATCTCGCAAGCCAGTTTTGCAGCATGTCCACAAGGACTTGTCTCGCAACGACTGTGCCGTGAGACAAGAATGTACGGAACGTATTAAAGACCAGCGGAAAAATGCTTCCGTCGGAGCACGAAAATTGCGAATATGTTCCTCTTTAAAAGACTCT
Source organism: Schistocerca serialis cubense (assembly GCF_023864345.2). Classification (NCBI taxonomy): domain Eukaryota; kingdom Metazoa; phylum Arthropoda; class Insecta; order Orthoptera; family Acrididae; genus Schistocerca; species Schistocerca serialis. Next base: position 791,684,310 of record NC_064639.1, on the reverse strand, counting down.
GACAGGAGAGTGGGGAACCAGCTGCCTCAATCCACATTCCAAATTCCTCACCAAAAATTTTATAAAATCACTGGGGGAAGTGGTAACAAAACAACTGTTCACGTCGATATGTAGAACGTATGAGACCGGTGCTATACCGTCAAACATTCGGAAAAGCATCATCCGCAGAGTTCCGAAGATGGCAAGAGCCAATAAGTGCGAGAATTATAGCACAATCAGCTTAACAGCTGATTCATCCAAGTGGTTGACAATAATACACTCCTGGAAATGGAAAACAGAACACATTGACACCGGTGTGTCAGACCCACCATACTTGCTCCGGACACTGTGAGAGGGCTGTACAAGCAATGATCACACGCACGGCACAGCGGACATACCAGGAACCGCGGTGTTGGCCGTCGAATGGCGCTAGCTGCGCAGCATTTGTGCACCGCCGCCGTCAGTGTCAGCCAGTTTGCCGTGGCATACGGAGCTCCACAGTCTTTAACACTGGTAGCATGCCGCGACAGCGTGGACGTGAACCGTATGTGCAGTTGACGGACTTTGAGCGAGGGCGTATAGTGGGCATGCGGGAGGCCGGGTGGACGTACCGCCGAATTGCTCAACACGTGGGGCGTGAGGTCTCCACAGTACATCGATGTTGTCGCCAGTGGTCGGCGGAAGGTGCACGTGCCCGTCGACCTGGGACCGGACCGCAGCGACACACGGATGCACGCCAAGACCGTAGGATCCTACGCAGTGCCGTAGGGGACCGCACCGCCACTACCCAGCAAATTAGGGACACTGTTGCTCCTGGGGTATCGGCGAGGACCATTCGCAACCGTCTCCATGAAGCTGGGCTACGGTCCCGCACACCGTTAGGCCGTCTTCCGCTCACGCCCCAACATCGTGCAGCCCGCCTCCAGTGGTGTCGCGACAGGCGTGAATGGAGGGACGAATGGAGACGTGTCGTCTTCAGCGATGAGAGTCGCTTCTGCCTTGGTGCCAATGATGGTCGTATGCGTGTTTGGCACCGTGCAGGTGAGCGCCACAATCAGGACTGCATACGACCGAGGCACACAGGGCCAACACCCGGCATCATGGTGTGGGGAGCGATCTCCTACACTGGCCGTACACCACTGGTGATCGTCGAGGCGACACTGAATAGTGCACGGCACATCCAAACCGTCATCGAACCCATCGTTCTACCACTCCTAGACCGGCAAGGGAACTTGCTGTTCCAACAGGACAATGCACGTCCGCATGTATCCCGTGCCACCAAACGTGCTCTAGAAGGTGTAAGTCAACTACCCTGGCCAGCAGGATCTCCGGATCTGTCCCCCATTGAGCATGTTTGGGACTGGATGAAGCGTCGTCTCACGCGGTCTGCACGTCCAGCACGAACGCTGGTCCAACTGAGGCGCCAGGTGGAAATGGCATGGCAAGCCGTTCCACAGGACTACATCCAGCATCTCTACGATCGTCTCCGTGGGAGAATAGCAGCCTGCATTGCTGCGAAAGGTGGATATACACTGTACTAGTGCCGACATTGTGCATGCTCTGTTGCCTGTGTCTATGTGCCTGTGGTTCTGTCAGTGTGATCATGTGATGTATCTGACCCCAGGAATGTGTCAATAAAGTTTCCCCTTCCTGGGACAATGAATTCACGGTGTTCTTATTTCAATTTCCAGGAGTGTAATACACAGAAGAATGATAAAGAAAATCGAGAGTGTGTAAAGTGACGACTAGTATGGCTTTAGAAAAGGTAAAGGCACCAGAGAGGCAGTTCTGACGTTGCGGTTGATAATATAACTTCGAACTTTTTCTTTGTAAAGGCACATTGTCAAAGTTCTCAAGGAGAGGGGGGATTGCCACGAAGGTTATTGCCGAACCGGGGGATCTCAGAGGGACCCTTTGCTACTTTATTCATGCATGCATCAGTGTTGCACCTCTCCATGTTAACGCCACAGGAGTGCGTGAAACAGGAACACTGAAAAAGCAGAAGATCCCTTGTTTATTCGGATCACGTTCAAATTTCGTCGATTGGTTTTGAACGATCCCGAGTGGTTCCACACTGTAAACCATAGCAAAAATTGTGGTCGGTCTGCATCCCAAAGGGGTGAAATCACATTCAGTGGGGTTGCTAGCCCATCTTAGAGAAGGGCTGATACGCCATAAAAATGCTAGCAATGCCAAATATTGCCAATAGTGTGTTCCTGTTGCTCATCACGCCATAGACTGTCGTTTTCGACTGCGAGATGCATGAGAATCAACGCCCCAAGGAAAGGGAAGGTTTCACTGACGTCGTTTATGCCATCGCATTAGGCCTTCCCGTGTTGATTTTCAGCTGCGGTGTTTCTGTAATGTTTTCCTCGGTCACTGAAAAGAAAACCGCGTAATTTCAACGCTGGGCGTCGCGGTTCTGCCCATCGCAGAGGCATCAAAAGAGGGTTTAAATGTGGGTAAGACGCGGTGTGGCGACCTTCCCATCGTGTGACACGTCCAAGGTAACGTTGGGCAGAATTGTGGTGAAATTTGGTGCCACAGTGACGTCATTAACCCACTGTACACGTCACATGAACTTCTGAGCTGCGGCGTTTTCATTTTCGCACGTGTAGAAACCTTGCTGTTTGAAGCGTTGTCGAGTCCGAGACTGAAGCTGCAGGACGCCACTCTTTGCCACTATTACAGAGGAAGGCTGTCGACTCCTTTGAGTCAAATTTCAAAATTACGCGTCGCAATGGGAGACAATTACGAGGTTTCGAATAAATGCTTCTTTATTCCTGTTGCGCTGTATAGTTGCCAGTTCCCTGACAGGTATGGTACCAAACACTTTCCTTGTTGATAGTGACGAGGATTACCAACCCGCTAGGGTAGCCGAGAGCGCTAACGCGCTGCTTCCAGGACTCGGATAGGCGCGCCGTCCCCGGATCGAATCCGCCCGGCGGATTAACAACGAGGGCCGATGTGCCGGCCAGCCTGCATGTAGTTTTCAGGCGGTTTTCCACATCCTGCTATGTGAATGCTGGGCTGGTCTCTATGTTCCGCCTCAGTCACACGGCTCGCAGACATCTGAACACTTTCGCACTATTCCATGGATTACACTCGACACAGACAGTTGGGGAACGCTAATTCCGAACTGGGGGAGGGGGGTACGGAGTGGCGGCAGGAAGGGCATCCGGCCACCCCTTAAACATTAACATGCCAAATCCGATTAACGATGGCCGACTCTGCGTAACTGCGGGACAAGGCTCAAGCGATAGATAGATAGTGACGAGGATTACCAGCAGTCGGACTATGCACTTATTGAAAACTGCAGGAATATTTTCACTTATCATTCTCTCCGACAGACTTTAAGCTACTCAAATACAGGTTGTTATGGTCTTATGGCTTCCTCTGATGACCTAGTATCCTTCACCAAAATGGTAGTTTGTAAAATTTTTGAAACCAAGGATATCCTTGTTACTTAAAATGTTTCCCCACTTATTTATAAACATGATTATTCTGCGCAAAAGTAACTGGAAAATATTTGACACCTTCAGAATGTAACAGCTACAAGTTGATGGAATCGTTCCACTGATTGTTCTCATAGCTGCTAATCAATGTGCAGAATATTAATATTTTCCAGGCATATTGGCGAACATTTCTCTGTAACAGACAAACTGGAAGCAAAGGTAGTTCTTCTGATATAACTGCCTGCTCCTCTAGTGCTCTGCGCCAGATGTACAGCAAGGTTGCGCATTATGCAAGTCACTCTGCAGTATAAACCACAATTAAACATTGAATTGTCTCTTAATAAATGCCCTGTCTAGACACAGGGTGTAATTATAGTTTGGGGGGCCACTGTGGCCGAGCAGTTCTAGGCGCTTCAGTCCGGAACCGCGTTGCTGCTACTGTGGCAGGTTCGAATCCTGCCTCGGGCGTGGATGTGTGTGATGTCCTTAGGTTAGTTAGGTTTAAGTAGTTCTAAGTTCTAGGGGACTGATGACCTCAGATGTTAAGTCCTATAGTGCTTAGAGCCATTTGAACCATTTTGATTTGTAATTATAGTTTACTGTTACAATTCGTCCAGAACGTGGTACTATCTTACAGGATGCCTGCTGGTATGTTAAAGGAAAAATCGCCTTTCTGCTTTTGGAATACTGGGTTTGAAGCGCTATTTAGAAGTGCTAGAACAACTTCTTCAATCTCTTCCTCAGTTCATCTTCATGGTACTCCAGTTTTTATTCTGGAGTAATACTGCAGTATAATTTGCAGACAAAAATGCGATTTTTTTATACTGCAGAAACATCTGCCACTAAGTATTGAACAACTCCTTGCCGCAAGCTATTGATGATAACGTACCATCCTCTTATTTCCCCCCTCTTTAGTGTGCTTTAAATCGGAATTTGTTAAGAATATTGTTTAGAAGTTTACATAACATTTGGCAAGGATCTGTTTTAAGAACCTCAAATTGTACCCCTTCATGGCATATTGAGTCGCGGGGAGCTGTCAGATCGATAAATCAAATATGGCCTCCAATTTGGTTTGGAACCCAGTGTCGATCTAAAACCAATTCACTTCGATAGATTCAATTCATTTTTGGCTAATGACCTTTGTCAAGTTTAGTTATGGTAGGAAGTAATAGTCGTCTAAAGCGATATCTTCTGTACCTGAATCTCAAATCTCAATTATTTTGTAGATGACTTCATTGTCTCCTTTGACTGTAAAATTCTTTTATTCAGAAACCCCAGCATTGCAGTTTCAGTCATGTGACCATTATCAAGTCGAATTTGTGAGAAAGTGTGCTTTGGTACATGTCAAAACCTAAAATAATGTATACAAGTCGTCGTCACATCCGTATCATCTGAACTAATTATTTTTACTCTTTTGAATTCTCTGAAATATTTCCTTTTCACGAATTGTTCTGTGAAAGGCACTCAGTAAAGAACATGGCTGAATTCTGTTACGTTTCTGCATCTCCTACGCCTCTATGTAGCTGTTAATTCAATGATAGTGAGTATGAAAACTTGGTTATTGGTTATATGCTTTTCTTGGCTTAAAGACGCAAACATTAGAAATATTTACTTGGTTGCCTGCAATAACGTTGTAATAAACGGAAACCGACTTCGTTTTCCCAGGTGAATATACTTCCAGACTGCGTATTAGCGCTATACGTGTTCAGATCGAGTAAGTTTGATTCCCTATTTGTGGTTTTCTCATTTTTCTCTGCAGCACTTCCTGATTTTTTATATCTTTAAATGGTGTCATAGTATGTAACCCAATAAACAGTACACTGACAGGCTCATATCAATGTCTCGTAGTTTCATACAACAACGACCTGATTTCCACATCGTTCCTGCTTACCACATCAAGACGGGCCACGTTCTCAACGCTCTTAAGGTGTTCACAGACGACGCAGTTGTATGCCGGAAGGTGACGTTGTTAAATAGCTTCGAAATGCAGAAAGACATGCAAAAAATAATCGTTTTGTGATAAGGCTAGCAACTGGCCCTCAACATAAATAGATATAACGTAATGGTCGTAATCAGGCTCGATAGTGTATGAGTATACGATAGTGGTTCGCAACTTTGGAATCTGTCACACCGTAAAGTATTTTAACAGAGCTACTTCGTGAGCATTTCAGTTTAAAATCTAATTACTGTGGAGGTAAGTACCTGAATGAGATTCACGGAAAGTGTAATTCACTCACTCGGTTAATTCTCAATCTCTGTTCGTCAGTCTTCGATCCCTACCAAGCTAAAGTAACTGGAGGGGTCAGAGATAGATAGATAGATAGATAGATAGATAGATAGACAAATACATAGGTAGATCGTGGCGAATACTATTCTTAAAATTCCAAGTCATCACTTCCCAGTTATTTAATAACCATATAATTTCAATCAGAATATATATTACTTCATTACCATTACAGTAATTTATTTTTGTCCGCCCCTCGTGGTCTCGCGGTAGCGTTCTCGCTTCCCGAGCACGGAGTCCCGGGTTCAATTCCCGGCGGGGTCAGGCATTTTCACCTGCCTCGAGATGACTGGGTGTTATTGTGTCGGAGGAAGACAATGGCAAACCACCTCCACTAGGACCTTGCCTAGTAAGGCGGCGCGGTTCTACCGCGTCGCTCCCCTACGCTCTGTAAAGAAGTATGGGACTCATCATCATCATCAATTTATTTTTATTTGGCTTGAGTTTATTGAACCATACAGCCGATGAAATGATATAAAACTGAGAGGAGTGACTGATGAAGATCGAAGTAAAGAGAACATAAAATGTAGACGGCAACGACCCGAAAAGCGTTTCTGAAAAAGCGAAATTTGTTAACATCTAATATAGATTTTTAAGTGGTAGAAAGCGTTTTCTGAAGGCACTTTTTCAAGAGCGGCCGCGTGTGAAAGTGAACCGTGGACGATAAACAGTTTGGACAAGAGGAGAATATTCAGTGCTACATAAGAATGCTGAAGTTTAGATGGATGGGTTATGTAACTAATAATGAGGTACTGAATGCGTGCAATTGGGCAGAAAAGAAATTAGCTGCACAACTTTACTAAAAGAAGCGATCGGTTGATAGGACGCGATCTGAAACATCGATTTAGTACTGGAGAGAAGTTGGGGGGGGGGGGGGGGGGCGTAAAAATTGTTGAGGGAGACCAAGAGATGAACATAGTAAGCAGGTTCGGAGCTGAAGGAGCTTGCACAAAACAGAGTAGCACGGAAAACTGCATCGAACCAGTCTTCGGGCTGAACAACAACAACACTGAAAAATTGCAATATAAAATGTTGGAACAATGATTTAAAATTATTTTGCATTATTCACATAGGTACAAAACATATAGCTAAGGAAACTTCACTTATTAACCAGAGACAAAATGGAAAATAGAAAGAACTCAACAACTATGGGAAGCACACACCTGTAGACTATACCATAATGTGTAATCCACCGTGCGCAGAACACTAAATTTCATATAGACACTTTACAGTCCCAAAGAAAACAAGAAAATGGGTTTGCACGTTCGAGAATCTTCATGGCGTAATAAAACAGGAGAGCATGATGGAAGGGATGCCCTTAATTTCACATAATTTTGCTGTAAGAGGTTTTCCTGTGCTTCGAAGAAACAATAGGAAAACACCCATTGCTTCATATCTTGTTCTTTCTTTTGATAGACACGAAAGGATTATCCTTGATGCATATCTGATGCAAGAGAGAAGGAGCTCGTTGGTACAAACTCGTATCAACGTAGTTTCCAATGTACTGCTCTATTTTCGAAACCAGCGTGTTCTTCTGATCACTGGTTGGATCGTAGCGTAGTATGGACATTTATACTAATCAGCCAGAACATTACGACTAATGACCTGCTGTCGATGTAAAGCCGTCCAGGCGATAGCAGCATCATCTGGCGAAAAATGACTGCTAGTCAGACAAACGCACGGTGCATGTAGTATCAGTGAGCGTGTTGTCCTTGTGTAGGTTGGAGGAGGCGCGCGACCTAGCTGAGTTTGACCGAGGGCAGCTTGTGATGGCGCGCTGCCTCGGCAGGACCACTTCGGAAACGACGACTTGTCGCGTGTTGGAGGAGTGTTCTGATGCGTGTAGTGCAGACGTGGCGAAACGAAGGTGTAACTACGCCAGGACGTCTTGGGGTTGGGCAGCCACGCCTCATTACAGGTGTCGGGCGTCGTAGGCTGGTCACGCCGGTAAAATGAACAGGGGGCGAACTGTGGCGGGACTAACATCAGACTTTACAAGTGTGTCTGAACACACGGTGCACCGAACGTCCCTAACGATAGGCCTCAGTAGCCGACGACCCATGCATGTACTAATGTTAACACCACGATGTCGGCAACTACGACTGAAATGAGCACGTGACCATCGGCACTGGACGCTGGCACAGTGTCAGAGCCTTGCGTGGCCTGATGAATCTCGATGCCTTCTTCGTCATGCCGGTAGGAGGAGGCTAATCCGCCGTCTTCCAGGGGAACAGCTCCTTGATACCTCTACTGTGGGACAGAGACAGGCTGGCGGCGGCTCTATTATTTTCTGGGGAACATTCACGTAGGCATCCTTCGATCTAGTGGAGGTCGTGCAAGGCACCATGACGGACAAGGAGTACCGAACACTAGTTGCAGACCACGTACACCCCTTCGTGGTGATCATGTTTCCCGACGGCAGTGACATTTTTCAACGAGGTAATGCGTCATGTTACGAGGTCAGGAGAGTGGTGGAGTGCTTCAAGGAACACAGTGCCGAGTTCTAATGGATGTGCTGGCCCCCCAACTCGCTAGATGTGAGCCCGATCGAATACGTCTGGGATGTGATTGAACGTGACGTCAATCCTAAGGGCCCAGGTTTGATTCCCGGCTGGGTCGGAGATTTTCTCCGCTGAGGGACTGCGTGTTGTCTTGCCCTAATCATCACTATTTCATCCCCATCGACGCGCAAGTCGCCGAAGTGCCGTCAAATCGTAAGACTTGCACCCGGCGAACGGTCTACCCGACGGGGGAGGACCTAGTCACACGACACTTACATTTTAGGTGGCTTGTGTGTGCAGACATGGTGCCAACTTCCTCCAGCGACCTGCCAGGGTATCATTGCTTCCATGCCACGAAGCGCCGCTGCTGTTGCCTGTGCCGGATGTGGACATACCGGCTGTTAGGTAGGTGGACATAATGTTCTAGCTGATCAATGTATGGCAGACTGAAAGGTGCCAATCCTCTACACAATCTTCTTCCGCTAGTTTCCACATCCATAACTTGAAATCGGAGGATGGTAGACTGATTTCCATTAGGCCAGAAACTCTGGTCTCCTTCGTTAGCTGGTCGACGACGTCGTTGTAGACCAATCTTACTTGAGATGGGACACATAGAAAGAAGATTCTCATACCTCTTCGTTTATTCATCCGTGATTACCGTGTGGTTTACAGCATCTGAATATTCATTTTACTGTTACACTTCGGGTTCTCAATATATTGCATTCAGCTTCTTGAGTCTGACACTACCAGCAGGTTCTGAAGAAATTCATGACGATCAAATTTGAGGGCCTTTCGAATTGCTATTGATACCACAGTGGAAATACTCATTCTTCTGCTCAAATTTCTTGAAATGGAGAGCTATCAATGAACACATGGAACAAAGTGTGGTTAATACATAAGCACATAAAACTATGATAGTGCATATCAAGATTTTCCAACTGATGTCTGAATGAGGTTCCAAATTGAGCTATGTAGCTATCTACTTCAATTCACTGGGCGATGGTATGCACTGAGTCTAATTCTGGCACTAGCAGAGGGCAAAGGTTCCTCATTTCTAGTGTAGACCTTATGAGAAGAAGTTTGGCTCGCATTTCTCGTACGTGGGTGATCGGTCTACTATCAGGATGTGGACATTTATGGCTAATAAAATTTCTCGCCACATACTGGCGCCGGACACATAGCAGAAGTTCGTCGACTTCTAGTAATGAAGCATTCGTCAGAGTCAAACGTATATCCATAGACATCGGAATTGCACCATGTCTAGTTTAGGAAGTGGACATTTAGTAGCGTTGTGATACAAAACGCATCCATATTCGATGACAGAGCAGACGAGGCCTTTGTACATGACCAAGAGAGGGGTCTGCACCCCATCAAGTTCCAGCTACAGATCTCATTTCGTTAATGCCATTTTCTGCTTTGGTGTTTACATGAGATACGTGATCAGCTCTTGTTTACCGCATATCTAAAACGGTACCTGAAAATGTCGCTTTACTCACCAGCGAGAGACCTAACGACATGCCTGAACTCGTAAATCGTATGCTTCTGCTGCGGAAGCGAACTACGGAACAATTGTCCGTTTAAACAGTTTGGCCGCTGACCTCCATCCAGACGCACCATGAAGATATTATCCTAATGGAAGGGAAATCGGTAGATGTGATGTACGTGTACAAACAAACAGATGATTGCAATCTCAAAAAAACTGGATGATTTATTCAAGAGAACGCGCTTCGCAGATTATGCAAGTCACTAACGCGTTGGTCCAGCTTTGACCCTTATGCAAGCAGTTATTCGTCTTCGCATTGTTTGACAGAATTGTTGGGTATCCTGCTGAGGGACATCGTGCCAGATTCTGTCTCACTGGCGCGCTAGACCGACATAATCCCGAGCTCGTTGGTCCCTGTCCGTAATGCTCCAGAAGTTCTCAACTAGGAAGAGATCTGAAAGGGCCCTCCAACCATTTTGTATTTGGCTTTCAAACCTTTCTTGAGAACAGAATTATATATCCGAAATTTCAATAAATAATTACTCGACTCTCATGCAGGCTCAAGGGAACTGCCTCAAGGCTCATACTCGGACCTTTTTTTTTTTTTTTTTAAATATACGAAGAAGATGTGGACAGCAACATTTATCGGGTGTTGGAACTCTCCAGTATGCAGATGATTTATGCCTTTTAGCTACACATTAAGATCTTGAATCTCCTTGCCTAGCTGTTTCGAAATTCAAACTAGTTTTCTGAAAGAAAACCTCAGAATCCAAGCGCCACTGTAACGGGGCCTTAATAAGTCTTTCAAGCGTTTTTCCGACACACGGGGACAACCTGTTTCGCCTGTTTGACGTTGAACTTCTAGGTGTTGGTTTAGGTTTGGAACTGGAACAATTGTTTGAGTTATCCAGTCAGCAACCTCTTTCATCCAGAAGTCGTTAAAGGTTCTCAGAAGTGTCGTTAATGTATGATCTGAGAGCTTGTAGGACACAGGATAGTGAACATAATCCATCCCAGGGGCAGAGTTGATTGAGAACTTCAGCACTTCCTTTAAATCATTCAACCGAAACGGCGAGCACAGGAAATGGTCGAATACTATGCCTACTGGGGGAACAGTGGGACTACAGACTCAAGGAGGAGCCAAGCTGTCAAACATTTCTTCGAGTCAGTTATCATCCATAATCTGAAATAATGCCTACAATTCTGTTCCTTAAATTTGTGATTCTATAGCTATGCTACGGTAGAGAAATGTTCCACAGTTGTTAGTATCAGACGGCATATATTATCTATAAATTCACTGTTGCCGCCATTTGTCCCAATGTCTGAAGGGTAACCTGGAGGACTATAGCGGTCCATCGTCATAGGACGTCCGACACATCGCTCAGGTCGAAGGAGGGGCTCGAACTTCCTGAGACTGAAATCTATTTCGTGTACTAAACTGTCGATTAACTGGTCTCAGAATCGAATGTTGAGAACTGTTGTCCCTGTAAACTGAAGTCCACATTGAATTACTCGTGTGCGTGTACCTGAGAAGGACCTGACGCACCAATTGGGGAACGGAAACCTCATTGCTGATGAACAAGTTGAGGAAGAGCAAAGGAAGACTTCTAATGCCGTATGCCAAAAATATCGAGCTGAGCTTGAGGTTTGAGTACATATCTAAAGTTATTGTCAATCCAATAGCCTCCTGTGAGATCTTCTTTTGTAAACAGGATGTAACAAAAAGGTATGGCCGAAATTTCAGGTAAAATTCCTCACACTCACAGGAAGAAAATATGTTATACGGACACGGGTCCGGGAACGCTTATTTCCGCGTTAGAGCTCAGTTTCTACAACTCTTCAACACATTCTGAATTGAGAGCTGACACATTGTTGAATGAACCATTTGGCAACACGCGCCCGTGCAGGAAGATCAGTTGCTGATAGTGCCTGCGCAAGACGTAAACAGTCGGACACACCAGGTTGCCACGTAATGCTCTCCAGACAGTCACATGGTCGACATTACTTGTCGCAACTAATTTCTTACTCTGACACAAGGGTTGTTTTCAACTGCACGAAGAAGTTCATCCTCTAGCTGAGTGTCCTCGTCCTTTTAGGTCTCCTCCAGTCGCGAATAGTAAAAAAATGGTTCAAATGCCTCTGAGCACTATGAGACTTTACATCTGAGGTCATCAGTTCCTTACAACTAAGAACTACCTAAACCTAACTAACCTATGGACATCACACACATCCATGCCCGAGGCAGGATTCGAACCTGCGACCGTAGCGGTCTCGCGGTTCCAGACTGAAGCGCCTAGAACCGCTCGGCCACACGAGTCGGCTTCTCGAATAGTAGGCTTGAACAACTCATGCTCCATAAGACGAAGATAAATTCCTTCAAACGTCCTCCTCTTGGGCCACCGAGTTCTGGAAATCTCTGCCGATACAAACGTTGAGCGCCACGGCCATTTTCATCTGCTAATCCGTACAGCAAATGGGCATGTGCCAACTTTGCATTTGAGTACTCTTCCGTTGCACCGTACGCCAAACCGCATCAGCGGTGAAAACTAAACATTTCATGTTTCGTGCTTCATGGTAATAGAACAATAAAGTCAACACAAGCAATAAAGAGAGTCACATGTCAACATGTCATATAGTTCTACTGGAACAACTAACGCTGCCGATGAACCTAAGAATTACAACTTGCTGTATATTCTAACCAAGCGTAACCAAGAGGATGTTTTGAACATTTCATACAAGAAAACGTTTAACGTACTGCTAGTATGTTCTGTATCTGCGTATTTCCCATGATTATTTGGTTATGAAGAGAAGCAGAAAATGGAAATAAAACGTTTCCGGACCCATGTCTATAGAACACATTCTATTCCTCCATGAATAAGAAATGTTTCTTGAAAGTTTAGCCAGGCGCTTTCGTTGCATCCTGTATTAAGTATGACCTCGGTGTCTTTGAACAATATGGTATTGAGTATAGCTAACTTGTTCTCTTTACACTTCCTGAGGAAAATAGGACAGTTCTTTTCCGTAGCATGGTGGCTCCTCCGCAATGTAGGCATTACAAATTACTACCCATGCGGTTAGCTGATGGTTGTCCTCCGCCACTGGCTGCTGATATATCCGAACCTGATCCATCTGTAACATTTACGTATGTTCTTCACACCTTCTCCATTTTAACTACCAGAAAATTTTGCAGTAAGTGATTAAAATTTTTTATGGAAAAAGACGTGGAATGTGAAATTACATTCTACACTGAACACTGTAACGCCGGAAATGCGTATCCTCCTATTTCCATCTATTGTACTATTATCTTTTTCCTTGTTTTGTTACCTCAAGATATGACATTTCTGTCTCTTTATATATTGTAATTGCTTTACTGTTTGGATATATATATATTTATGCACTTATGTCGATGTATAATTGGTTTGTTTCGTAAATATTATTTGTATTTTTACGCTGGGTCTTGCCTAGGGAAAACTGCTATCGAACGATTACATCGATGGGTCGTGTGAAGAATCAAAGTGTGTAGGATCTTTGGTAGTGTTAACTCTGCCGCGTGGAGCGCGGGCAGGGCAGTGAGAGTCTGGCGGGAGTAGCGAGTGGAGCAGGTGTGTTGTGTGACGCTCCCGCGAGTTGCCGCGCTTTCGGGGTTTGGCAGCATGTAATTGCGCTCGACTCGCGATGATAGTTTCTGACATGGTGTCGCGGACGGGAAGCATTAGCTGGCGCACATCAAGAGCCCGTTTCGCCTGGTGACCGTGTCGAGAAGAAGGCGCGCCAACATCCAGCTTCTGCAACAGCGACGGCCGACAATGAGTGACTGTCGCCGCCTCCTCGATCGACGGCTTCAAACCTTCACTCAACCAACAAGGAAGACTAAAAGCACGTAAAGTTTCAGAACTGTATGGCAGACCTCAGCCTTTCAAATTGTTCCATTTGCCTCGCAAAATTACAGCAACTTAGCATGAACCTTTGTTGCTCATTGTCCCAATTGCATTGCCAAGCAGGGTCCCTTCCTTTTCCGAAATGAACCCGAGTGTCGTTGAAATTCAAACGCCAGCATAATTCCATTTCACTGCTTTAATTTCAAAGTTCAGTTAAAGTCTCAGAGCTGGCTACAATATTCAGATTACACAAGCACGAATTAAGAGTGCGAGCTTTGTTACCGTATTTTAGCTTACCTGTGACTGCAGCTCAGCTTGGTACGTACTACATTTTACTATTGTTAATTGTTCAGAATCATTTAATTCAAGTTCAAAGTAAAATCTCTTGTTTCTAAATTGCGTCGAGTCAAGTTGCTTTTGAAATGATTGATGAGGTAGTCCAAGACTAACCGTATTTTACTGGATTTCGATGTGCTTCAGAAAGAAAGCTCACTATTAACTTCAGTCACTAAATTAACTTTCGATTTTCCGGTTTTATTAATTCTTTTGCTAAATAAAGTCAGAGTGTAGCGAAATTTATTACTTCTGACAAACTTTCAGTTTTCACACTACACGTGTCAACCTTCAGTTGCCACGCTTCTAGTGTTAATTATATGTGTAATAACCTTTCTTTTTCAGTTACTATAGTAATTGTCCTTAGGACTGGCGACCGTGATTTCCCCCAAATCTCAAATATCTAATTACCGCTAGTTAATTGTTAACGTAACGGCCGCACATTTACTTTCTTTATTAACTTTACCCCTTTTCAAAATTAATTTCCACCAGTTTCATCAGCACATTTCCTTTCATTTAGATGTAACCCTTTCCTCCCTCTTTACCGACAGGTTAACTTCGGTGACGATTGCTTTTCCAAAACTCCCATTAGGTACACGCGGTTTCATTTTTCACTGTCATTAAGGTCGATAAGTGAGGGGGAGGTTACACGTGGCGACCTGGTGACAGGACAATCTTCGAATTTGAGGTTGTTCTGGACACGAATTTTGCATTGTGTAAATCTCGTAACAAAGTACTGGTTACGAAATGGTCGATACGTCAGCGAGAATATTCGTGTGAGGAATCCTAATTAGAGTTGAGATTTTGCATTTATATTGAAAATTATTAAAATGAGTGAAGGCAACAATTACCAAAATTTGGTAGACTTGGATACGGAACAATCGGTCGAACAGTGGGAAACGCGCACAGCGGTACCCATTGTTCCGGGGCAGGCGGCTAGCATGAAAGACGCGACCGCCGAAACGCAACAAAGGGCAGAAATGGAATTCCAAACTTTAGAAAATGTTTCGGAATCGGAAGTGAAAATCAAATCTGAATCCCTTAATGACGAATACGGGGGGACAATTAAAGAGGAAGCCGCTACGGAAGTGAAACCGGTAGTTTCCGGGAATTTAACTGATTTATTGAATGTTTTGATTAATGAAATCAAGAGTCAATCGGCAGAAATTATAGCTCTGTCTGCCAAGCAAGAAGCTCAGTCTGAAAAAATTGAACGAAAGCTAGACAATCAGAACAAAGCTATTAATGTTGTTAACAACAATGTTGGAGTTGTTAATACAAAAGTTGATAAAATCAAAGAAGATATTGTTGTAATTAATACCGAAATCGGTAATCTTAAACAGGAAATGATAGGCGTTCAGGCGGAAATTGCGAGCATAAATACTCGTTTTGATTCCGAAATTAGCAGAATCGAGAAAAGTGTAGGAGAAGCAATTGCTCCGATCATCGAGAATAAGGTGACGGAACAAATTCAATTAGTGAAAAAAGAGGATCAACAGAAGGTGGAAACTTTAAAGGCTTTAGTGTCCGAAGTAGACACTAAAGTGAGGGAGCAGGCTAATACCTGCGAAGAGAAAAAGAGGGAAGTGGAAACGCTTGCGACAACCACTTGCCAAGTAATTACGAGAGTGTCGGAATTAGAAAAGAAACTTGATGAAAAACAGAGCTATGTGCCAATCTGTGCACATAGTTCGGAATTGTTGACGAAAGAGGAGCGGTTCGACCCCTTGAAAAAAGGCGGTATACACGCGACGGATTTCATTAAGAATTGTGAAAGAGTTTTACCCAGATCATGGACTAATGAGAGAAAAATTAATGCGGTTATTGATGTGCTGGCTGGTGATGCCAAGCGTTGGGGCTTAAACCTCGACATTACGAACCTGACTTTTGACGAGTTTAAAAATTTGTTTCTGGCTGAATACTGGTCAGAGCAAAAACAGCAAAGTGTCTGGCGCGAATTTGTCGTATCGAGGCCTTTCGATGCGAATTCGCGCGGTTCGATGAGGGAGTTTTGTGAGGGCTGGATCCGCAAGTTGGAATATTTGCGTGATCGCCGCACGGAATCCGAAATAGTCTGGGAACTCTACAAGAAGCTTCCAGATGATACAAAACGCTACGTAGGAAGCAATTACAGGACAATCAATGATTTCCTAGAAAGAGTTGAGGACGAGGACAATTGGCGCAATAATCGCGACAGTGGTAGAGGCCGTGGTAACAACAACGGGTACCACAGCAACCACAGCAACGATAACCATGGGAATAATGCATACCGCAACCATGGCAGCAATAACAATAATGGTTCGGACCGTAATAACAATCGGTACAATGCAAATAATAACAGGAATGACGGAAACCAGTATCACACTAACGTGATACGGGCTTCACAGAATAGTAATAACGCCAGGGGGTGTGATCAGCCGCCTCAGCAGCATCCGGGGAGCGTATCTGCTGGGACGAGACAGGGAAACCATTAGCCGCGCCGGTGAGGGGCCGACCGGGCGTGGAGAAATTTTGGCGGCCCAATAACAGTAGAAAACCGAGGTGTCGTCGTTATGGAAATTCCGTATGGAATAATCAACGGCGGGAGAGTGTGCCAGTATTAGGAGAAAGGAGTGCGCCCACAAGTAGTAGATCAGCTGTAGACACGGTAGTAGAAAATACATTCACTGTCAGTGAGAACAGTTTAAGCAGTGTTCCGGAAATCGATTATAAAGTGGCAGCTGTAACACCCACAGTGGAACTGGAGATTGAGTTTAAGAATGATTCGCAATTGTTGAGAGAAGATCAGATGTCGGATAAAACGTCCGTCATCGAGCGAGGGGATGCAGAGAGGGATGAGGTCTGGTTAAGGCAGTTCGGTCGCTTATACGACGAACTAAGAGATTACAGGGGCATGTACGGGAGGAGTGTTTATAGGGAGCGCGGGCAGGATTTGCCGCGTCTCGTCCCACAGGAAGATAGTATTTGTGAAGTGATGGAAAGTTCTGGCCCTAAACGGCAGACTTTACCAGAAATAGTTGATGTTAATGGGGAGCACGAGCAAGATTCGTCGTGTTTCGTCCCGCAGGAGTTAGATGTTGAAGTAGTAACGGAAAGTTCTGGCCCTAACCGGCAGACTTTACCGAAAGTTATAGTGGTAGAAGTAGCCGACCCATCCGATGCGAACCTCCAGTTTAAACATTGCGAGAGTATTAAGGAGAAAGATTACGAAAATTTTAGTGATAGCCGGACACGATTGGTAGAAAAGCACATAGATTACAGCGTGTATGGGGTTAGAGCTGACATTATACAGTCAGACGATAGCAGTGTGGGTTGCGCAGATCCAGAGGAAGTAATTTCAGATGCTACTGGGCACATTCCTCCAGGTAGATTGGCAGATGAGATCAATCTGACCAAAGTGGAATCAACGAAGGTGACGATTAGTGAATTGATAGCAAAGCAACACTCACTAGCTGACGAGTTACAGGAAAAGGTTTCGGTATTGGAGGCGAAGCTACAGACTAAGCCTCAGGACAAACGTGTTAAAATTAAAACTGTATGTAAACAGAGGCTGAAAAAGCCGCCAGATAAATCGGATTTAGGATCAAAGCCGGATGGTTTTTTCTGGAATGACCTGGATATAGACGAGGATTTACTGTGGGAAAATAAAGAAACAGTCGAGGACAAGTGTAGACAGATAGTAGTGTCCGTTAATATGCACGACCTACAACTAAACGTGTTGATTGACACCGGGGCAGAATTGAGTGCTGTATCTGGGAAAATATTTGAGTTACTGAAAGACAGACCCGGCATCGTAGTTATGCCAGTAACAGGAGTGAAAATTATCGGTGCTACTGGGAAGGCCAGTAAACCGGTCACAAAACAGATTTTTGTCAACTTCGAGATATGTGGGGCACGATTTGAACAAGAGTTTGTCGTCGTGCCAGACTTAACTACGGAAGTAATTATCGGGTTAGATTGGCTATTTAAGTACCGTGCAGTGATTAACTGCGAAAGCAAAACTTTGACATGTATGTCACTAGATAAAACAATGGTAGTTGGTTTTGACGAGGCAGGAGACGGTGTGCATAGGCAATATCAGCCTATACACATTGTTAACTGACCGGATGACATTGACGTAGGAATGAGTTTGAACTACTGTAATGTGAAGAATCTCCGCATTGACAATAATTTAGAAAGTGAATTGGAAAGTATTGTAGACGGTGTGTCAAACGTAACACACGAACAAAGACGAGGCCGACTTTCCCGTACCTATTGCCATCACAACCATAGGGCATGGGGAAAATATGAAGCAGAATTTAAGAGAATTATGAACACCTTGAGACATGAATCGACGGGATTTTCTCCAGAGGAAATCCTGTTGGATGACAGAAGTAAAAGTTTAGTGGAAGAGATAATCAAATTCCCTCCACGGATTAACATTAGTATTGGTGTGAAAAAAGATCGTTTGCGAGAAGTAATGAAGCTAAAAGCCGATGCTCGCATACGTCGTCATGACGCTAAAGCGCGTTTTGCTAAGTTTGCGATCGGAGACTTAGTACTTGTAAAAGCTCATGAGAAATCGAGCAAGATAGACAATGAAATCTCTAAATTTAAGTTTGTTTATAATGGACCATATAAAGTCATTGGTATACCTCACACAAATGCTTATTGCTTAGAGTATCCAAGCTCTGGAAAGCTATTAGACCTGAAATTGTACCAACCTAGGATCGATTAATACCACACAATGGGTAATTTATACAGTATGTAAAATAGAGTGTAAGATTTAACGATTTGCTAGATTGCCATGCTTTTGACTGACCAAGGCCATTAAAGAAGTTGTAATTAATAAGTAATTAATTTTGATTAATCAATTTAATTTTAATCAATTTAATCATGATCTAATCAACTGAAAAATCCAAGCTGCTAGTTTAAGTTTTCAGCTGAGTCACAGTAGATTAAGGAATGTAAATATGATTTTGTAAATAGCTGTAAGATTTCATAAATATGTGATTTACTAGTCATTGCCGATGTACTTAGACGCTGTTTTAAGTTTCAGGCTAGTACATGCGTGTGATGATGGACAGTGTTGAGTTATCCACTGTGATAGTGTTTATGGACTCCTTGAGATTACTCGGGAGTGAGTTTTTCCGAAAGAATTCAGTGAAACGGACGTTCTGGAAACGCCGTCACAAGGGCGAGTGAGATCAAGCGTGCCGCACACGCGGGCGCAACAATACTGGCAGGGCGAGCCGCTGTCGGCTCTTGTGCCGCTGTTGGCTCTTGGGCCGCTGTCGGCATTCTTTGTACTTGCGAGTACGGAAGGCGGAATTGTTTTTTTCCTGGACAGCTGAAAGAATTCTACTGTCAATATTTATGTTTTTTTTCGATCTGATGTGTGTTATTTTCTTGTTTAGCGTTTAATGGACTCCCATGACGAGAATATTAATTAGGAAAGGGTTATGTAAAAATGTGTATTCTATGTAATTAATTATTAATTTGCGTATTTTGATCTACCTGTTTTTATGACCATGCACTCTGATTAATTTTGTAAATAGTATTCCATTTCTTGATACTGTTAGGAATTTTGACGATTTTGGAATAGCTAAACCATTTTCTATATCTTCTATGAATTTTAATATGTTGTCAACCTGTTTTATTTTGTGCAAGATGACAGAGTGGAATAAGATTAGGAGTGTCTCCACTCAGTTATTATGGTCTAAAAATTGATTTATGGTTAATTAGACGAATGCTAAATTTTGTTGATGTTTTGAGCATATGCATTTCCGCTGTTTCTTTTTTGGGACATTTTCTGAGTCTGTTTACGTTACACGAACATCCTCAGACAATGTGGGGCACGTGTAACGCCGGAAATGCGTATCCTCCTATTTCCATCTATTGTACTATTATTTTTTTCCTTGTTTTGTTACCTCAAGATATGACATTTCTGTCTCTTTATATATTGTAATTGCTTTACTGTTTGGATATATATATATTTATGCACTTATGTCGATGTATAATTGGTTTGTTTCGTAAATATTATTTGTATTTTTACGCTGGGTCTTGCCTAGGGAAAACTGCTATCGAACGATTACATCGATGGGTCGTGTGAAGAATCAAAGTGTGTAGGATCTTTGGTAGTGTTAACTCTGCCGCGTGGAGCGCGGGCAGGGCAGTGAGAGTCTGGCGGGAGTAGCGAGTGGAGCAGGTGTGTTGTGTGACGCTCCCGCGAGTTGCCGCGCTTTCGGGGTTTGGCAGCATGTAATTGCGCTCGACTCGCGATGATAGTTTCTGACATGGTGTCGCGGACGGGAAGCATTAGCTGGCGCACATCAAGAGCCCGTTTCGCCTGGTGACCGTGTCGAGAAGAAGGCGCGCCAACATCCAGCTTCTGCAACAGCGACGGCCGACAATGAGTGACTGTCGCCGCCTCCTCGATCGACGGCTTCAAACCTTCACTCAACCAACAAGGAAGACTAAAAGCACGTAAAGTTTCAGAACTGTATGGCAGACCTCAGCCTTTCAAATTGTTCCATTTGCCTCGCAAAATTACAGCAACTTAGCATGAACCTTTGTTGCTCATTGTCCCAATTGCATTGCCAAGCAGGGTCCCTTCCTTTTCCGAAATGAACCCGAGTGTCGTTGAAATTCAAACGCCAGCATAATTCCATTTCACTGCTTTAATTTCAAAGTTCAGTTAAAGTCTCAGAGCTGGCTACAATATTCAGATTACACAAGCACGAATTAAGAGTGCGAGCTTTGTTACCGTATTTTAGCTTACCTGTGACTGCAGCTCAGCTTGGTACGTACTACATTTTACTATTGTTAATTGTTCAGAATCATTTAATTCAAGTTCAAAGTAAAATCTCTTGTTTCTAAATTGCGTCGAGTCAAGTTGCTTTTGAAATGATTGATGAGGTAGTCCAAGACTAACCGTATTTTACTGGATTTCGATGTGCTTCAGAAAGAAAGCTCACTATTAACTTCAGTCACTAAATTAACTTTCGATTTTCCGGTTTTATTAATTCTTTTGCTAAATAAAGTCAGAGTGTAGCGAAATTTATTACTTCTGACAAACTTTCAGTTTTCACACTACACGTGTCAACCTTCAGTTGCCACGCTTCTAGTGTTAATTATATGTGTAATAACCTTTCTTTTTCAGTTACTATAGTAATTGTCCTTAGGACTGGCGACCGTGATTTCCCCCAAATCTCAAATATCTAATTACCGCTAGTTAATTGTTAACGTAACGGCCGCACATTTACTTTCTTTATTAACTTTACCCCTTTTCAAAATTAATTTCCACCAGTTTCATCAGCACATTTCCTTTCATTTAGATGTAACCCTTTCCTCCCTCTTTACCGACAGGTTAACTTCGGTGACGATTGCTTTTCCAAAACTCCCATTAGGTACACGCGGTTTCATTTTTCACTGTCATTATGGTCGGTAAGTGAGGGGGGAGGTTACAACACGAGACTGCAGACAAAGGAATCTTTGTAATGTCAGACAGCTGTAACTTTGAACGTTGCTTGCCGCCTTCGTGGATACAGTAAAAGTGTTTATTCACGAAAACGGTTTTCTCATAAACACAAGGAGTGCAGCCGAGCTCTGCGAGAACAAAGAACGGCATACGTTCGAACGCAAAATGACGACTTGTACGAGTGACTGAAGAAATAACTGAAGCTTTGTTTCTCTAATTTTACGCGTGAGTGAGAAAACTCTATATTTTTTTCCAAATTAAAATCAAATCAAATCTTTTACAGAAAACTGCTCAAAACGTTGTTTCAGTCGCATACTATAAAAATAAAAATTTTGAAAAAGCTAATGTACTTCCTGCAATAAATGAATAACATTTGGATGAAAAACAGTTATTGTTAGAGAAGGGAAATATTTAATTATCAAAGTAGATGGAATCCAAAATTTCATTCAGTCTTATGTTACAGACGGAAAACAATACAGAAAACACGTGACATATTTAGTATTTTTATGAGAACACTTGACATATATAAGACGCCATACAAAGCAATATGACGAAACCACTTTACGACAGTGTTGTGTGCGAGAGGGAAATTTTTACAAAAAATTGTCATCTGCAGTGTTATCGTCCATCTCACAAGGCAAACTCCCCATCGCACCATTTTTTTCACAAAGTTATGGACTGTCCGTCCGTTCATTGACGTGTCTGTTTGCTAAATTCAAATTTGTATCTGCGTCGTGGTACAGCGTCTGTCTGCAACAGTGGGGTGTAATGGAGGGACCTCCAAACGTACGTATCTCCTGTTTGTGCTACAGAAGTACCACCTGTTATTACTCTTGCATTCCGTTTTGGAAGTTTTGACTCTTGAATTCCTTTGTTGCAAGATAGTTCACACCCGTTTATTTGTTGTTCTCATTTCTGTGAGAGATCTATGCGGTATCTCGCCTGCTCTTACTATTTATCACATTTACTTGTGACGATAATGTATACTTACCACACGAGTCAATCTATAACCATGACAAACGCCAAGTCTGCAGAAGGAGAACAGACACGTCAATAACCGGGCGGAAAGTTCATAGTTTTGTGAAAACAAAAATGGAGCACGAGGAAAAATTGAACACGGATCTCCCGCTTTGCAGTCCAACACAGTGTCCACACAACCACGACACCGACATTCTTGCTATTCTTGGGCTTGCACCGTTCACTTTCTGTTTTGCTTCTTTTCCCACATTTCAGTACACATTCTTCCTGTTTTCACGCTTGATCTTTGTTCAGTTTTTGACCAGCTATCCACTGGGCTGTTTTACCACCAAATCTGAGGGGGGTGCGATGGAGGAAACCCTTGTCAGTACTACACCACTGGAAGTGATTTTCATAACATGTCTGGAACTCCTGCAGTATATATTCACACATTGTCTTCAAATCCTCCAACATTTTTAACTCACTGGAACACAGCAGAAGGATAACATAGAGAGCTGAGGAGCCTGGTGACTTGGAACTGCTGAGGCTTTTCGAGCACGAATGAGTGACATAGAAGAGCACCAGTAAACATGTTGCCAGGTACAGGCCCGTTTGTGTTCTGAACTATACTGAAATTTCATGTGTTTACTAGCCAAATTTCAACTTTATATCGAGCACAAAAGTTTTGTAAACTAGGGTGGCATCTGTTCTTTCGGATCTCCTGCTTACATGGCAGACGCTCTATCCATCTGAGCCACCGAGGACACATTGGATAGCGCGACTGCAGGGATTTTATCTCTGGCACGCCTCCTGCGAAACCTTCTCAACATATTGTCCCGCACTACATTCGTAGTGCCCCCGCCCATTATACTCATTACTCGCGGCGCGTTACCGAGGCGGGTTTCTACATCGAGTCCCGGTCGGGGCACACATTTTTATCTGTCCCCGTTGACGTATGTGAACGCCTGTAAGCAGCTAAGGGTGTTCATTTCATTGTAACAAAAGTTTTGCTTTGTAAGTCCACAGCTAATGGACACTCCTTAGGTGAGGCTGCCTGCCCTCTGGGGCTTGAGGAGCAGCGAGGCACGACTCAGCTGAATGGGTATCGAAGTCTCTCACAGGAATATTTCTAACATGAGCAACAAAGTTGCGTGACTGGCAGCGAAGGTGCTGCCAAACTGGGAGGGGGCCGGGGGGGGGGGGGGAGGGAGGAGGGTGCGATGTCTTAGAAGGACCCTTTGCTGTTTTAATGACGCACATGTCTACGTTGCACTTCTCCATGATCATGCCACAGGAGGGCGCGAGACAGGAGGGCTAAAAAAGCATGAACACCCTTTGTTAAGCCGGCCGCGGTGGCCGTGCGGTTCTAGGCGCGTCAGTCCGGAACCGCGTGACTGCTACGGTCGCAGGTTCGAATCCTGCCTCGGGCATGGATGTGTGTGATGTGCTTAGGTTAGTTAGGTTTAAGTAGTTCTAAGTTCTATGGGACTGATGACCTCAGATGTTAAGTCCCATAGTGCTCAGAGCCATTTGAACCCTTTTTTACTTCTAGTCATTCAAATTTCGTCAAATGGTTTTGAATGGTCCCTAGTGGTTCCACTCTGTACATCGCAGCAAAAAATTGCAGTCGCATTACACTCTTAAAGGGGTCAGATCATGTTCAGTGGTTTGCAGCTCCACGATACCCTTACAGTACAGTTGGACTGTCCGGGGTGGTATCAGCAGTGTCAAACGCTGTCAGTAAAGCCCTACTGTTGCTCACTGCACTGCGAACTGTCGTTTTAGACCTGTAAACGAGAGGGAATCAACGGTCCAAGGGAAGCGGTGGTTTCAGTGATGTCGTTTATGCCACCTTCTGAGGGCTCTTCGTGTCGATTTTGAGCGGCATTGTGTCTGCAATATTTTCCAAGTCCACCTATAAAAAATCGCTTGAACGCTTGGTGCTGCTGCTCTAACCTGCATCGCGCAGGCGTCAGAGTAAGGGGTGAAATGTGGGTAAGGAGGTGTGGCGACCTCCCAATCGTCAGACACGTCCACAATGGCTTTGGCTAGAATTGTGGTGAAACTTGGTGCCGATGTGAGACAATTGACCCACCTGAGACCGCACACGAACTTCTGAGCTGTGACCTTTTTTTCCCGCACATTTCGACACCTTGCTGTCTGGAGCGTCCCCGGGCCCTGGCGTGACGTTGCAGGGCGCTACGATTTTCCGCCATTACAGAGGAAGGTAGTAGGCACCTTAGAGCCAAATTTCAAACTTAGGCTTCGCAATGGGAGAAAGTTACAGGGTTTCGTAAAAGTGACAATTTTGTTTCTGTAGTGCATTTAAATTACGGACGGTTCTGGATAGGAGCTGTGCATCTGTAAAGCGGATAGCGCACATGTCGCTATTGCAGCCAATTCTGGATTACTGTTCCAGTGTGTGAAGTCCTCTAGTATTAGATCATCATCATCGTCATCATCATTATTCGGTTTACTCATTGCTGAGTGCCATGTCCTAATTTCTTCATTCATTTCTTAAGTAATTCAGTCTTCAACTAGGCGTCCCATCCAGAGAAATCTTCAGCTCTTCTTAATATAATATGAAGAAGTAGACCGGTAATCTTCTTCACTCGATCCAAACATATGCTTGCTGCTCTTTCTCGTGGCCTTTTGCCTTCGATTTTTACACCGAGCGAGGTGGCGCAGTGGTTAGCACATTGGACTCGCATTCGGGAGGACGACGGTTCAATCCCGTCTCCGGCCATCCTGATTTAGGTTTTCCGTGATTTCCCTAAATCGGTTCAGGCAAATGCCGGGATGGTTCCTTTGAAAGGGCACGGCTGATTTCCTTCCCAATCCTTCCCTAACCCGAGCTTGCGCTCCGTCTCTAATGACCTCGTTGTCGACAGGACGTTAAACACTAACCACCACCACCACCTTCGATTTTTGCTTGAGAGATTGGCTTTTCTAAATTATCCACTTTTCTTCTCAAAATGTGTCCAAGGAACTAGAAGCGTCTTTGGCTGACACGCGAAGGTTAACTTATTGTTGTGATAAGTTCTTCTATAATGGAAGCATTGGTTCTTCTTTCTTTCCATGGTACGTGTAATATCTTCCGCCAACGCCACATATCGAGGGCATCAATTCTGATCTTGTCACTAGCTCTGACGGCCCAAGTGTCGCAGCTGTACAAGAACACAGGAAACAAGTGCATTTTCGTTGCTTTAGACATTGCCCGGTGCCGTCAGATGTGGGTTTATCCAACGCGGACGATTCGTGCTTTTATTTCTTTATCAACTCTCCTTTGTCATTCGTCTCATATCAAATATATACAGTCATTCACTACGTCTAGATCCTTTAAGCATCCCGCAACTTGCATTTGATCTAAACTTAGCGCTTAATAACCGTTAGTTTTTTCCACCAAGTTTACGGCTGAGGAGGTCTCGCTATTATTACTCATCAGTGAAGGCGAGTATCTTCCCGTGGTACAGTTTTAGCATCTTGTTTTAGGAGAAGTGTTAGGCTACTTACATGACTGTAGAGAGATTCTTCGGGATGTCAACCATTGCTGAACAGGGATATGCCACGCGATGAATCTGTTTTCTACTACATTTATTAGAGTAGGAACCCCACAATAAAATAATTTATTAACAGCAAACCTGGTATATCTGTTGCTGTGTAAGGAGTTGTACAGGATAACTGTTTGTCTGTTGTCATAATTCATTTCAAATTTATGATATACACCGACCAAAAAAAACGCGTCACCAAGAAGTAGTTGTGCGACATAAACGAAAGTTGGGAGGCGTGTTTCTACATGTGAGAGACGATGTCTATTCACGTTTCGTGCCAGTCGCGTAAAATTGGGGCTATTAGCGCCACTATAAGGATACAAATCAGATTTGCTTTAAATACACGCCTAACGGTCATGAGCGTTAGTTATCTTTGATATTGGACATGTCGAGTTGATGTTAGTCGAGAACGTCTTATGGCAACAAAGACGCCATTATCAGCACCTCACTGAGTTCGGAAGAGGTCATGTAATACGGCTACGAAAAGCTGGCTGTTCCTTCTGCGATATTGCTCAAAGACTTGGCAGGAGTGTAGCCACTGCACGTAATTGCTGGCAGCGGTGGCCACGAGAATGTACAGTCGCAAGAAGACTGGGCGCCGGACGGCCACGTGGCAATAGCGAGAGCGGAGAGCACCGTGTTCGGCGTATGGCTCTGGCGCACCGTATCGCATCAGCAGCAGCAGCAACTTGAGCAGCATTAGGCACCAGAGTGACACAGCAAACTGTTACAAATGCATGATAATTAATTGAAACCCTCGGCTGCCGACAGGTGCTGTTGATATACCTCGATGGGGACAGGTGAAAATGTGTGCCCCGACCGGGACACGAACCTGGGATCTCCTGCTTACATGGCAGACGCTCTATCAATCTGATCCACCGAGGACACAGATGAATAGCGCGACTGCAGGGACTTATCCCTTGCACGCTTCCCGTGAGACCCACATATCCAACTGTCCACAATCTACATACGTAATGTACCTAATAGATATTTGCCCATCCACTCAATACTCGCGCACACTAAGGTGACGATTCCAGTAAGAGTTCAGGCAACCTGTGCGCATTCACGCAGATGAAAGCCAATGGCTGGGTAGCCTTTAACTGTATATATGAAGATAATAACTGTTCTTGAAAGAACAGATACCAATGATGACCGTGCAGCTCCTCTAGAATAAATGCAAGGGTGCAAGGGATAAGTCCCTGCAGTTGCGCTATTCGTCTGTGTCCTCGTTGGCTCAGATGGGTAGAGCGTCTGCCATGTAAGCAGGAGATCCCGGGTTCGAGTCCCAGTCGGGGCACACATTTTCAGCTGTCCCCATCGAGGTATATCAACAACAGCTGTAGGCAGCTGAGGGTTTCAATTAATTACCATTTATTCTAGAGAAGCTGCACGGTCATCAATGGTATGTGTTCTTTCGAGAACAGTCACTATCTACATGTGTTACAAATGGGTTGTTTCAAAGATAGCTGCTAGCAAACGTCCTGGAGCGTGCATTCCACTGATCCCAAACCACCGCCCTTTGCTGCTTCATTGGTGTCAAGTGAGGGCACAGTGGAGGTCTGCTGTGTTTTCTGACGAATGCTGGTCCTGCTTCAGTACCAGCGATGGTCTGTTTTGGTTACAAGGAGGCCAGTTGAGGGCATGTAACCAATCTGTGTGCGTGCTAGACACACTGGACGTACACCTAGAGCTATGGTCTGGGGTGCGATTTCGTGTGACAGCAGACGCACTGTCATGGTTATCACAAGCTCCGCACCTAAAAGTCTCTAGGTCTATATGGTGATTCGACCTGTTGTGCCGCCATTCACGAACAGCATTCCAGGAGGTGTATTCCAAGAGGATAACACTCGCCCACATACCGCTGTTGTAACCCAACAATGTCCTACAGTGTCGACACACTGCCTTGGCGTTCTCGATTATCAGATCTGTCTCCAATCGAGCCCTTCTGGAACATCATCGGACGATAACTTCGGCGTCATCCACAACTATCGGTAACCGTGGCTTTATTGACAAACCAAGTGCAACAGGCATGGAACACCAGCCCACAAACTAACATCCGGCACATCTATAACACAATGCATGCTTGCATTCATCATCCTGGTGGTTAAACCTGCAATAACCGTACCAGCATTTCACATTTGCAGTGGCTTTTTTCGCGCTTAGATTAACCTGTTAACTTGCAATGTTCATCACTTAAATAAGTTACCTAAACAAATGTATTGCCGAAATTTCACTACTTTAATTAATTTTTTATGTTGTGAATTTTTTCCGCCTGTGTATTCAAACGGTGAATTACACTAGCGTCCAAAATGAAAGTGACAAACCGCTATTTCCCCGTCGTGTGTCTAATTCACGATATAATCATACAAACTGTCAATCAGATGTCCGTACGAGCCGAGTGGTTCTAGGCGCTACAGTCTGGAACCGCGCGACCGCTACGGTCGCAAGTTCGAATCTTGCCTCGGGCATGGATGTGTGTGATGGCCTTAGATTAGTTAGGTTCAAGTAGTTCTAAGTTCTAGTTGACTGATGACCTCAGAAGTTAAGCCCCATAGTGCTCAGAGCCATTTGAACCATTTTTGTCCGTACGATCGTGTTCTGCGTGGAAGATGTCACTACGGTCAACGGAAAACCACGCCAACGATGACTTCAGGCCACCTATTGAACGGAGTAGTGCTTGCTGGGCAGTCCGACATCCATAATCTCTGTGTGCATACTCACAGATGGTGTGCAGTATGTCACAGAGAAGACCCCTACCAGACTCTCTGCGTGGAGGGCCATAGGAAGAATGGAAGCTGGATAGCCCGATGGCTTAATATGAATCTTTTTGTTGTTTCTCGAATGAGGCGACAGTTTACAGAGACCATAACTGTATCCCGAAGACCAGGGCAGCGCCGACCACGTGTGATATCAGAAAGGGAGGACCGTTATTTGGCTGTAAGGCCACGACGGTACCGCCTTATTACTGCACGGCACATGGCGTCTGATTTCGCAGCATCCATTGGACGTATTGTATCTAAACACACGTGTAGAGAAGGCTTCGGTAAACTGGCCTTCACTGACGGAGACCTACTGTATATATACCTCTGACACATAGAAGGGAACATCTAGAGCGGTCTCAAACTGCCACCTGGACGGTCGGATAGTGAGCCAATGTTCTTTTCACAGTTTAGTCCCGATTTGGTCTGGAAAGTGATTCTCGATGGATTCGCATCTGGAGGGAACGTGGAACACGACTTGGGGATCACAAATATTGTGGGAAGAGACCGATACCGGGAAGGATACCTAATGGTGTGAGCAGGAATTATGTTGACCACATGAACACCTCTTCATGAGATTGTACGGGTGAATCGGAAAAGTTCAACTGCGGTATCGTGACGAGGTGTTGGGACCTCACATACAGTTGTTACGAGGTGCTGCGTGCTCGGACTTCGTACTGATGCTCGTCCTCATAGAGCACGAGAGGTTGGTGTTTTCATGGAAACGGAAGATACTGCACGCATGGCGTGGCTTGCTCTCTCTCCCGATTTGGATCCCATAGACTACGTCTGGGATGCACTGGGGAGAGGGGTTGCATCACGTCAGCATCCACCAACCACTCTCCAAGACTTGCGAGCAGCGCCGCTGAAAGAATGGCGTTATTGCCTCAACACGACGTTGATAACGCTATTCACAGCATGCTCCGTCGTTGACAGGCCTGTATTGCTCACAGAGGTGGTAGTACCCCATAGTGAGAACATTAATCCGATGTCGGAATGTGTGAGCAAATCTGTTAAGTTGGAAGAAACGAAGAACATTTTCGTCTACTGTTTTGCATGTTGCAGTTATTGACGTTCTGTATTCTTTCCATTGTTTCTACTTTACTATCCGCAGTTTATATTGTTTTGTGGCGAAATAAGCGCAACCTTGCAACATTTCCGTTTGTTGCTTTAATTTTGGACTCCAGTGTATATTACTGAGCGACTAAAACGATCATCTAATTACAATTGCAAATTGCGTACGTAACGGCTTTCAGGGGCAGTAAAATTTCTTCTTTAGTGTTTCATACAATACTGACCGATTTCAATAATCACACTACTGTCGTAATCTCTTCATTAAGAGCGACAATCTTACGATAAATTTTTAACACGATGAGACAAGTATTAAAGTTAGAAACCCTTGTGGCAGCGAAGTCTAATTACATCACACACAGAGGCATTTAAGCAATCGTCGTTCTCCCGCTCCGTACGTGAGTGGAATGGAAGAAGTCCTAACAAGTAGTACAACGGGACATATTCTCGATCATTCACATTACAGTGATTTGCAAATATGTAGATGTAGAACTGACCTCGCTCTAATTACTCGGACCATATTCCTCCAATATTTGAAAATGAGAGCACCTACCGACTTCCAACAAACTTCACACGTAATTTCACAACTTTTCGAAACTTTTTCTCGCCGACGCCCCCCCCCCCCCCCCCCCCCTCACCCACCCACACAATTTAATGAAAGAAATAAGTTTATCAGTTTCTGCGTGATCGCTGTTCACGTAGTAAAACGTCAACTCCGGGCATGAGGCTTAAATTTATTACTCCTTTACTACTAACACTAATCGCGACACATTATGCAGCGCTGAACGTTTTACGTCTTGGGCCATAAAGGTTTTACATGCTTACCGTTAAATATTTAACATACTAACTGACTTGTAAAGCACTCAGATCTCTGAACTTGTCTTATACATGGGAGTTAGATTCTTTACAGAGTAGATGGAGGCCACTACTCTGTGCAACAAAATTAGAAGGTAACTTTTGCTCAACTCCGTAATTGCCTCGCATTAAAATGCACAAGTTTGAAACTTAACTCAAATGTATCTACAACCTTCCCCTGTAACGGTGCAAAAGCGAGACCGTTCCCGACGTCACCCCCGGGCTCCAGCAAGGTACCGACACATGCGAAAAAATGGCCACGGCTCAGAAGCTGATGTGAGCTATAATGTCGGTTATAATATGACACTGGCACCATATTTGACAAAAATTCTGCCCAACGGCGTGTCACACGATGGTAAGGTCGTCGAAGCCCTATTACTCATATTTATCCCTTCTTTATATGTCTGTGTGACGGAGGTGAGAACAGCGATACCCGGCGAAAAATCACGCATTTGTCTTATGGGTGGCCGAGGGAAGAGTTGAAAGGTGGCTACACTGAGCCACAGCGCCAGAGATTGCGCCAAAGAGTATTATTCAGCCGCCTCCACTGGCAGTGCTTGTCGAGAACTCGTAGTAGGCAGTGCTTGCTGAGATGTCGTAGTGAAGAGTTCTTGTCGAGAGGTCGTAGTAGGGAGTGCTTGTGGAGATGTTGTAGTAGTGAGTGCTTGTTCCATGTTTTATGCAGCTGTTTGATGGGCTAGACAGCAGATGTTGTTCCAATGGAGATATTGTAATGATTAGAGTGCTTTTCGTCAATATATATGAAGGTAACAAAACTCGTTTTTTTTTTTCATTATCTCAATGTCTTAAATAACGCGTCATCACAGGTTCAGTCAACAAGCATCTGGCTCGTGTTCTTGTATTAGAGTGTAATTCTGGTTTTCTTGCAATTACAGTATTTCTATTTTTTTAATTACTTCAGTATAAATGGTATTTAAAATTTCTTGTCTTATTGATGAAGAACCGTGCCAGATGTGTACGTTGAGTCATACTTCCACACACAGAACAGTTATACTTGTGCTTTGGTTTCGTAGGTTTTATAGTTGCTGGGGACTTAATTAATTAATTGTATTAACGGAAATTTTCATTTCATTCTTTGTTGTTGTTCTATGCAGTCAGATTGTGTACAAATACTAATCAGGGCCAACCGTTTACGAGACTTCGTAATCGGACAGACAGCTACTAAAATCAAAAATTTAAAATATTATTTACATTCTTTTTTTATATAATTAAGCCCCCATGCTCGTGGCGACCGCTGCTTCGGATCGTCCCTTGGAATTCTTCTGATTGTAAAAATAGTAGACAGTAGTATTGTTGTAGTAATTTTTATTTAGTAATTCTAGTCTATATTGCATGTGTAGATTTGGTAATTGGCTTTCTTCTAATGGCATTTTGCAAAATTTAATTTCTGTTGTCTTGTCTATGGGTTTGACAATTTAGTGTAATTATTTCAATTGTTCGATTAATCGTGTTTGTGGGAAACATTTCGTGTGAGCCCGCATCTCGTGGTCGTGCGGTAGCGTTCTCGCTTCCCACGCCCGGGTTCCCGGGTTCGATTCCCGGCGGGGTTAGGGATTTTCTCTGCCTCGTGATGGCTGGGTGTAGTGCGCTGTCCTTGGGTTAGTTAGGTTTAAGTAGTTCTAAGTTCTAGGGGACTTATGACCACAGCAGTTGAGTCCCATAGTGCTCCGAGCCATTTCGTGTGAATAGTATTGTTGGAGATAAAGAGTCATTGTGTGTAATTTTCGTACAGTGACGAGTTTTGTATATTTTGTAAATGATTACGCGATCAATGAAAAAGGCAAAAATGATGGACAGTGAGAATGACGAAATTGTTAACATGGCGAACTCGCCAACAGAGGAAAACAGTATCATGAATAATGAAGTGGAAAACAATTTAATAAGTCGGGAAGATAGTCCGGAACCATTTCAAAATTTTTCTCAATCAGAAAATTCACAGAATACGAGATTAACGATAGAAGATTCTGGAATAGTATCGAACACAGATAGCTTTACAGCTATGACGAAGGAAACTGGTTTTGCGGGAAATGTTAGGGGCGAAAAGAATTTCGAACAAGTTAATATGGAGCAGTTGATGAGTGCAATATTAAATTTACGATCTGAATTAAAAACAGATAGGGGAACAATGGAAACACGGTTAGACTCACTGGAATCACAGTTAAGATCTGAATTAAAAACAGTAGGATCACAAATAGGAACAATTAAAACTGAGATGGGAACAATGGAGACACGGTTAGACTCACGAATAGGGACATGTTTCAAAAATATGAAAGATGAATTAAAGAAAGAAATCAGAGAAGAAGTACAACCGATTTTGAATTCTCACAATAATAGATTAATTGCAGTAGAGATTAGACAAAAGGAACAGGATAGAGAACAGGAAGAAAGAGATCGTGTGATAGTACAAAAATTTTCAGAGTTAAATTTACAACGTGCACACGATAAGGAAGAAATATTTGAGAGAATCGAGGAATCCGTACCAAATGACAGATTAAATAACCTAACACAACAATATGAACAGTTAACTACCAAATGTGTCAATACTGAAACCCGAGTCGCGACACTTACGGAAGACGTAAATAAACAGAAAGAACAATTAGGTGACTTATCGGAAAGAGTTGAGGAGATTTCAGATAAATTGACAAGTCTTAGTTTAAATGGGGACAGAGATTCAGATGATACAGCACCATTGCCATTTGCAGAAACCGAAGAGTACCAAAATATAAATAAGCATGTTTAAAATCAGGGAAAATTTAATGAACGCGTCAAAAGGGAATTTGAGGCATTACGAAAGCAAGTCAAACAAATTGAAGGCGAAATCGTAGGAAAAGACAGCAGAAGAAATTTAGAATCACAGATAGCAGACGGCTTTGCAGAAAATAATTTGTTTCATTTACGGGATGCAACAAGAGAGCGCCAGGCGCGTGAACTAGACAATAATCGACATTCGGACTGGAACAGTCGCGGTAGGTCTTTGTCGCCACGAGGCGAAAACTTTGACTATAAACACTTTTTGACTGTTCGGAAATTTAAGATCTTTCGCAATTCTAAGAATGACATACATCCATGTTCATGGTTAGATCAATTTATGTACGCACTTCCACCAAATTGGCTACTGAGTCACAAACTGGAATTTATTTGTGGATATTTAGAAAACGAACCGGCGACGCGCATGCGTGCACTTATTAGAGATTGTAATAATCTAAATGATTTTTATCACGCATTTCTATCGGCATATTGGTCCGAAAACACGCAAGACAGAGTCAAACACAGTCTTATTATGCAGCGTAATTTTAAACAGTCTGAATTCCGCACGCCGGCAGAATACTTTGAAGACATGATTCGAAAGAATCAGTTCCTGTCCAACCCTTATAGCCCGACTGAATTAATTCGCATTTGTTTAACTAAGCTGCCACAATCCATAAGACAAATTGCTTTAGCTGGAAGATGTAAAGACGACATTGAGACTTTTAAGACTTTGCTACAAGAACTTCAGTATGACAACGACGACGGGACTTCTTGTAATTTTTTCAGTAACAGTAATTACAATAGATTTTCAGAGAAAAGGGATAGTGATCGGAACGGACGTTATAGCGGTAATTTTGAGAATGACAATAACAGACGTTCTAACAGAAATTACACAGACAATTATAATAACGGTAATTCCTACCGGTATGATCAATCATACGGAAACAGTAATCGGTGTCATCAAGACAGAAATTATTCATTATGTAATAGAAATTCTTTCTACAGAAATAACCAGGGTAGTAGATACAACAATAATTTTAGAAGTGACAGTCGAAATTACACAAGAAGTAGTCATGCAGACACACAGGAAAATAGAAATTTTAATAACAGACACAACCAAGAATTTGTATCTAATAGACAGGAGGGACCTAATTGGCATCCTCCACGTGACAGAACTTCTGAGAGACAAGTGCAAATCGTAGAAATTGATCCGCGAAATGACGCGAATAATTAAAGTCCTCAGGGGATTCACTATTCTAAGTGAATATGTACCGTAGCGTGCATAGGGCCCCGAGCTGTAGTGGTGCTATTTCCCTTTTAGTTTTCTGCACCGCTGCCTACTCTTTTACTATTCTTTGCATCTGTCAAAACAACTCTTCGACTATCAATCTATCTAGAGAATCGTTCAAGAATAACCGGATATGACTATTTTACCCCAAAGTGATTTCGGAAATTACCGTTTGTACTTACTATATCTTCTGCAGCATTCATTCGCAGTTTAAAGGAAATTTTACCTGTTTATCTTCGTAACAATATTACTTCATATGTTGACGACATTCTTATTGCTAAACGTTCTTGGAGTGAGCACAACAAAATTTTGGATTCATTATTACGTATTTTTGCACGAGTTGGCATTACAGTGAACTTGGAAAAATCTGAATTTGGTCGTTCTCAGGTGAAATTTCTCGGTCACATTATTTCTACAGAAGGTATTCTTCCTGATCCAGAGAAACTAGACGCTATTCGTAATTATGCTGTTCCTACCACAAAACGTGATGTTCGTAGTTTCCTTGGTGTCTGTAATTTTCTTAGACGCTTCGTTAGATTGGACAATTTGGCCACACCTCGTTTATGTGAACTATCCGGAAAGAATTCTAATTGGTGTTGGGATGAGGAAGCTCAGTCAGAATTTGAACAACTTCGTGATGCTTTAGTTGCTGCTCCACTTCTTTCACATCCGGATTTATCTAAAGATTTTTGTTTGGCGACGGACTCATCATACAAAGGCCTAGGGGCACATTTATTTCAAGAGATAGAAGAAAACGGCGTTGTAGTACAGAAGACTATTGCATTTGGAAGTCGTGTTCTCTCTAAATTAGAAAAGAATTATTCGATTACGGAACTTGAAGCCTTGGCTGTTGTTTGGGCTTTCACAAAATTTCGCACATTTTTGTTTGGCAGACATACTAAGGTTTACACCGATCATCGAGCTCTGGAATTTCTTATGTCAACAAAATTAACTCATGGCAGATTGTCACGATGGGCGTTGTATCTACAGGAATTTGATTTTAGTATTGTTTACATACAGGGTTCTTCAAATATTGTTGCTGATGCTTTATCACGTGCACCTATGGGTTTGAAACAAAGTGCTGAAGAGGACTGCAAAGAAAACCATTATTGTTTGATGTATATTCAAGGTGTTGCGTTTGAGAACTTTATTTCGTCTTCGCTCCGGGACATCGCCAAGGAGCAAAATAAGGATCCCATCTGGAAGGACATTAAGGAGAAGTGGAGGAGAAAGGAAAGCGTAGCGATTAGACAGCATTATTTAGTTCGCAATGACATTCTTTTTAAACGAAAATCGGTTGACAACTCTGTTTGGTTAGTTTGTATTCCTGATGAGTGGGTCAATAAATTGATTTGGTACACACATTTCAGTTATGCACACTTTGGTCCCAGAAAATGCTTTCATAAATTACGAGAAAATTGCTACTTCAGTAATATGGAAAAACGTATTCGATCTGTTCTTGCGAAATGCAAATTATGTCAAAAGGCTAAGCCGCCAACTATTTCTCGCAGAGCACCATTGTTTCCTATCATTCCAGCGAAATTAAAGGACATGGCTGCAGTCGATTTGTTCGGTCCAGTGGTTCGTTCTACTAATGGTTTTGCGTACATTTTCGTAGCAGTGGAATTGACATCAAAATATGTGTGTTTTACACCTTTACGCAAAGCAACAGCTCGTTCAGTATCTAACGCTTTCATCAAACATTTTCTTAAAGAAGTGGGTCATGTTGATAAGGTTATATCAGATAATGGATCACAGTTTCGCTCTAAAATTTGGCTTAGTACTCTACGGCGTCGTAAGATTAAACCAATTTTCATTTCACTTTTTCACCCTCAGTCTAACGCTTCAGAGAGATGGATGAAGGAAATCAATAAATTGTGTCGACTTTATTGTCATCAGAATCACAGAACGTGGGATCAGTATCTTCATATTTTTCAAAACATTCTGAATGAACTTCCTAATGACTCAACTTCTTTACCGCCAATACTGATATTAAAAAACAAAGCACCGACAAATCGCATTTCTGAAATCGTTCCTTTTCCACCTACACGGAAACTGCGGCATTCTGAAGTTGTCAACCTGGCTCTGCGAAATATTGCATCTGCGGCTGCTAGAAGAGAGAAATCAGCTAAGCATCCTGGTCGTTTAAAAATCTTGTCAGTTGGTCAAAAGGTGTTAATTAAGTCTCATCGTTTGTCTCACAAAGGAAAGGGCTTGTGTCGCAAATTTTTTCTGCTTTATAACGGTCCATATAGAGTTCGCAAAATTATTCATGATAACACTGTTGAAGCAGAAACTCTTAAATCACGACGATCTAAGCGAATACACCATATATCTAACGTTAAAATTTTTGTGGAATGTCATACTTTTGAGAAACTAACAGCTAGATGTAAACATGCAGAGAATACAAGGATACCGCGCTGTGTTTTGGCGGCGGCACATACTCAAAGCAACAGTCAAGTCTGCGCGCCGCACAAGGCAGTCGTTGACCGCAAACAATTACTTCCTACGTCACGCGCCTACAGCTGATCGAGCGCTCAGTGCGAATGCACTGACAGCCGTAAACAAATACACAGTCTAATTTCTCCGATTAAATTCAGCATAAAGCTATAGTGACTTGATGAATTATGTTATTAACGTTCAGTATTTTTCAAGATACGGTTCTATAAAATATTTAAGAACTTCAGGTAAATTCTGTGTGTGTTCGACGTTAAGACGACTTGCTATCGAGAAAATTTCAGGAAGAATGTAATTTCGAAGAAGAAACTAATAAACTAAAAAGGTAACTATTAATTGAATTTATTTTTCCGGTAACATATTTCCGCTTAGGTACGTACTTTAGACGTAATTTTCTGCTCGCGATTATGTGATTCATACTTTGTGCTAAATTTCATGTTCTATGAATTTACTTGTGAAGCGACGTGCTTGCGTACGTTAACTGATTTTGATAATGATTGATTAATGAACAGGGTTGTTATTTGTATATATTATGCATCGCTTGGCTGCACTACTTTCTCACTGATGTCATATTTTTTATTATGTGCCTGCTGTGCTTATTTATTTAAATTATAATTGTCACCTGATTAATTGTGCTGACTATGGTTATGTGTGTAAGTTATACTTTGTGATTTATCTGCTTGCGCCTTCATGTTTACTTATTAAGATTACATATGAACATTTATTTGCTTATGCTGATATGATGCTAATGGCCTGTTTATTATGTTAGATAACATATTTGCTGCCTTGCTTATGGATTGCATATTTACACATTTCTGTTTTGTTGTCATAACTACTCTTTAATTTGGTATATAAAAATGCTGATGTACTGTGTACGAACATAGAGTGTAGGTCACACTATTGTATTAATTATAGATTGTTCGCTTGGCAGAGCCTCGTTGTAAGAATTGTGCTGCATCCACTTGTTGACATTCTGTTCTCCACTCGTATATTTACTCGCTATTGCATGTTTTGCTTACGCTCAGTGCCTTATATTTTTAAGATAAGAAAATGAACTGCCATGAGCTGGAGGTTTTATGGAAGCTGTATAAATTTATGCTAATAGGAAGGAAGCTAACGACATGACATACCAACACTAGGGTTAGACCATTGACAGTTATTACAGTGCATTCTTCGTGAGCAATTGAAATAGTAAGTGACACATGACACAAAAAAATACTCCACATGTTTGCTTCTGCCATGATTCTTGAAGTGGTGTACACACTGTGAAATATTATGATCATTCACACTCCGTAATCGTACTTAATTACTGAGAGTTATTCGAACTAAAGTCTGTTAGAGGTCATGTATGCATTTTTTTTATTAAATGATGGACAAGGTAACCAAAATGTATTTTATAATTCATAATGAAGATTTGGATCAGATGGATTACACAGAGGCTGTGTGTGGACATTATGTCTTCGGATTGTATGGGATGATGAATTGAAGTTTGCACAAGGATTTTATCTGTACTTGTTCGAGGAGACTGACTAGAGGAAAGAGTTGTTATGGAAGTGAAATGATATTGGTAATAAGGTTTATATGCATCGACGTATTGAAGAGGTATTATTGAGGTATTAAGATTGTGTGAAGTTGATGATTATTGGAGTTTTGGTGGACAAGAGGTAAGGTAAATGATATTGATGATAAGGTTTATATGTATCGACGTAAGAGGTATTATTGAAGTATTAAGATTATGTGATGCTGATGATTATTGGAGTTTTGGTGGATGAGAGGTAAAGTAAGTGAGGAGCGTATTTTTTTTGTTGGTTTATATGGAACAAGAAGGATGAAGATGGCAGACTAGAACACTCAAGTGGAAAGAAGATTGCCTACACACACACTTTGTTAAATCACTAAGCAGTATATACTTTTTTTTGAGAGAGGAAGCATTTGCATATCTTGGCTCACTGACAGTTATTCAGCAACCGTACATTTTGGTCTGGCTTGGCAAATATTGGTCTTGACATGATGACTATGACGTTGACTAACTATTATTGACTGTTATAAACTATGCCACTACTACTTGATACACATGATGAACATCAAATTTTGACAGAATTGCATTTACACAGTTAACACTATTCAGTTACACAGTAGTACTTAATGTGGATGAAAGATGAGTGAGTGTGTTTTGTGTGTTTTCCCTTCCTAATCCCAGAAAAGTGGTACCGACTTATCTCCTAAATATTATTTTACTTGCTTGTTGTGGCTTGCACTGACACCCATAAATATTATAGGTTTACTGATATTTGTGTATTCGTAATAGTTAATATGACAATTATCTGATATCATTTGTGTGTTTATTATAATTTGTATGTTTAGTGTAAGAGCATTGATAATAATTTTGTAAAATTAATAGTGTGTGCATTCAAACTATTGTTCATGCCTGAACTGTCTGATTAGTGATAGTGAATATTATGGACTGTTACCTGCACTTGTTCAACATAATGGGTGCCACTTAGAAATGTTTAATTTCTGCTGATGAACTGTGTGATTAGTGATGGTGAATATTATGGACTGTTACCTGCACTTGTTCAACATAATGCGTGCCACTTAGAAATGTTTAATTTCTGCTGATGAACTGTGTGATCAGTGATGGTGAATATTATGGACTGTTACCTGCACTTGTTCAACATAATGCGTGCCACTAGGGCATGTTTAATTTCTGCTTATAAACTCTGATGAACAGTGTGATTAGTGATAGTGAATATTATGGACTGCTGTCTGGACCTGCTCATCATTGCTAGGTGCTAGGTGCTTCTGCTGAATGATGTCACTTGTTGGTGTCTGCACCTGTTGACCATTGCTGGGTGCTACTGCTGGAACTAATCATTGAAAGCATTTTATGTGAACATTTGTATAAACTGATTTTTTGTGTATTGTGTGAACTATTATGTGAAGTCACATGTATGAAAGAAGTTGTATTGCTTACTGTAATTAATATATTAGGTTATTGAAAGGTCAGTGCAAAGACAAAATTTTATCTAATTATGTGATATTTACGTATTAATATTATCTTTTATTTTGTCTGTACTTTTGTGGACGAATTTGGTGGTATTTTCACCACCAATGCTGGCAAAAATACCATCAAATTCTGGCCCGTGGAGGAAGGGCATATGAAAGGTGGCTACACTGAGCCACAGCGCCAGAGATTGCGCCAAAGAGTATTATTCAGCCGCCTCCACTGGCAGTGCTTGTCGAGAACTCGTAGTAGGCAGTGCTTGCTGAGATGTCGTAGTGAAGAGTTCTTGTCGAGAGGTCGTAGTAGGGAGTGCTTGTGGAGATGTTGTAGTAGTGAGTGCTTGTTCCATGTTTTATGCAGTTGTTTGATGGGCTAGACAGCAGATATTGTTCCAATGGAGATATTGTAATGATTAGAGTGCTTTTCGTCAATATATATGAGGGTAACAAAACTCGTTTTTTTTTCATTATCTCAATGTCTTAAATAACGCGTCATCACAGGTTCAGTCAACAAGCATCTGGCTCGTGTTCTTGCATTAGAGTGTAATTCTGGTTTTCTTGCAATTACAGTATTTCTATTTTTTTAATTACTTCATTATAAATGGTATTTAAAATTTCTTGTCTTATTGATGAAGAACCGTGCCAGATGTGTACGTTGAGTCATACTTCCACACACAGAACAGTTATACTTGTGCTTTGGTTTCGTAGGTTTTATAGTTGCTGGGGACTTAATTAATTAATTGTATTAACGGAAATTTTCATTTCATTCTTTGTTGTTGTTCTATGCAGTCAGATTGCGTACAAATACTAATCAGGGCCAACCGTTTACGAGACTTCGTAATCGGACAGACAGCTACTAAAATCAAAAATTTAAAATATTATTTGCATTCTTTTTTTATATAATTAAGCCCCCATGCAGAGTTTTAGACACACCGCCGCTCAGAATCGGCATGAAAAGGTCCAAGAGGGTGGCATCAAGGGGACCAGTGAAACCAACCCTTCCCTGGGGTGCTACTTCGCACAGATTTCGGGGTCGAAAACGACAGTCCGCGACGCGAAGAGCAGGGGGAAGACGTTCTTGACAACCTTCAACACTGCTGACAACCTAGGACGTTTCAACCCCTCTATAAGGAAATTGTGGTGCTGCATCCTCACTGAATGTGATAGCACCCCTCCGCAGCGCAACGCGACCGCAATTTTTGCTCTCGCGTACAGGTTCGAACCGCTATGGATCGTTCAGAAATTTCAGCACCAAATAAGCCTGACGGCTGCTCTAGCGCATGAAGGTAAGAAAAACGTAACCTGCAGGGTGTGGAAGGCATTTCCTAACCCTCAGCTACTATAGCAGCCGCCATGCTAATTTGGTATCGAAATTTCTGAAGGAACGTTTCTAAAGTTCTCAGCAAAGTTGTATTGGTAGCATCGAAGATTTTGCCGACGAACTGATGCTCGGAGAGGGGAGGGGGGGGGGGGGGTTGCAGGGCGTTCTTAGAGTGACCTTTTGCCGTTTTTTATTCACGTTCATTTTCATGTTCATGTACTCCCTTGTAATCACGCTACAGGAGGGCGGGAAACGGGAGGGTTGAAAAAGCGTATGCACCCTTTGCTGCGTCGGATCACTTTCACATTTCGTCGAATGGTTTTGAACGGTCACCAGTGGTTCCAACCTGAACACGAGAGAAAAAATTACGGTAGCGCTGCTCTCTAAAGGGGTGCGATCATATTCAGTGGGTATGCAGTCTCCCATTGCCCTTAGAGAAGCGTTAAAACGTCCGAGAGTGTCAGCAGGGCAAAGGTGTCAAAGTGTGCGCCCCAGGGAAAGGGGGGAGGGGGTTCAAAAATGGTTCAAATGGCTCTGAGCACTATGGGACTTAACATCTGAGGTCATCAGTCCCCTAGGACGTAGAACTACTTAAACCTAACTAACCTAAGAACATCACACACTTCGATGCCCGAGGCAGGATTCGAACCTGCGACCGTAGCGGTCGCGCGGTTCCAGACTGTAGCGTCTAGAACCGCTCGGCCACCCCGGACGGCAAGGGGGGGGGGTTCACTGGCACCCTTGATGCCACCCTCTTAGGCCTTTCCATGTCGATTCTAAGCGGCAGTGTGTCCAAAATGTTTTTCTCGGCCAATCACAAGAATAACGCGCGATTTCAATGCTGGCTGTCGCTGTTCTCATCTTCATCGCAGAGACGTCTAAAGAAGGGGTGAAATGTGGGTAGCAGGGCTGCGACGACTTTTTCATCGTGTGACACGTCCACGGTATAGGTGTTCAGCACTGTGGTGAAATTTGGTGCCAGTGTGATGTCACATGAACTTCCAAGCTGCCGCCTTTTCTCGCACGTGTCGCCACCTTGCTGGCTGAAGCGTCGTCGAGCCTGAGGGTGATGTTGTTGGACGCCACGTCTTTCCACTGCTAGACGACGTTTGTATGGGCCTTTTAACGAAAATTCAAACTTACGCGTTCCAATGGGAGGCATTTACGGGGTTTCGAAAAAGTGATCCTTCAACTCAAAGCGCGGTATAGTTACTGACTAAACTATTATTGCACGCTCATGATCCATTTGTCATACGTAAACTGAAACTCATTGATCAGTGAAAGTAAAATACTTTAGTTTTATAGCTGTAATTCCGTTGATGCCTAAGATTAGTCATCGATTTGTCTTGAGTCGTTACTTGCTTCACTAGTCACACCCACACACTCACTGGTCATACCGGACTCGACAGTCCATTATCGCAGCAACGCCATCTGTCCCTGTCTTGGGCTATTTGCTTCCATTCACCTTCAATACCCAGGTTCCTCAAATCAGCCCTCACATTGTACTCTCATCTACGCCTCGGTCTCCACACAGGACGCTTTCCCTCCAAGTGCCCTACCAGTACTCTGCGCGCTGCCCTGCCCTCATCCATTCGAGCTACGTGATCTGCCCATCGCAGCCTACGTGATTTAATAATACTGATTATGTCAGGGATTGAATAAAGTTCGTGAACCTCTTCGTTATGCAGTTTTCGGCACTCTCCGCTAATGTCACCCCTTTTTGCTCCGAAAATTTTCCTCAAAATTTTGTTTTCAAATACTCGAAACGGCTTTTCATTTTGCATAGTGAGAGACCAAGTTTCACAACCATACAGCATAACTGGTACAATAATAGTTTTGTATATTCTAATCTTTAAATTCCTAGACAATATCCGTGATGAAAGTAATCTATTCAGTGAGAAGTAGCACGCATTTCCCGCCCGTAATCTCTTATTCAGTTCGGATTCAATCTCATTTCTCGAAGTGATGTCCACACCTAGATAATTAAATGTGTTCACTTTTTCAAACTACATGTCTCCAACTCTTAACATTTCCTGATCTACTGCTGTTGGCATTCTAGCAGTAACCAGGTATTTAGTTTTGTCTTCACTTATCCTTAGACCTACATCTTCACTAGCCTTGATAAACGCATTCGCATTTGCTGTTACAGATTCTTTCCTATCGCTAATGATGTTTAGATCATCTGCATACCCTAATATCTTAATATTTCCATTTAACTCCACACCCTCTGAATTATCTGCTGCCATTCGTACAATATATTCTAGGACTAAATTAAAAAGTTGCGGAGACAGGACATCTCCCTTCTTAAGTCCGTTCTTTATTACAAATTCTTCTGAGTCCAATTTCCCCACGCGTACTCTACCTTTTGTGTTTTTCAAACTCGCTTCTACGAGGGCAGTTCAATAAGTAATGCAACACATTTTTTTTCTCGGCCAA
Source organism: Schistocerca serialis cubense (assembly GCF_023864345.2). NCBI lineage: Eukaryota > Metazoa > Arthropoda > Insecta > Orthoptera > Acrididae > Schistocerca > Schistocerca serialis. Next base: position 791,640,471 of record NC_064639.1, on the reverse strand, counting down.
TTTTGGTTGAAAAAACCGGAAATTTCTTGTGGAATATTTTCAAACATTCCCGCTTCGTCTCGTATAGTTTCATTGACTTCCGACAGGTGGCAGCACTGTATGGAGCTGTTAAAATGGCATCTGTAACGGATGTGCGTTGCAAACAACGGGCAGTGATCGAGTTTCTTTTGGCGGAAAACCATGGCATCTCAGATATTCATAGGCTCTTGCAGAATGTCTACGGTGATCTGGCAGTGGACAAAAGCACGGTGAGTCGTTGGGCAAAGCGTGTGTCATCATCGCCGCAAGGTCAAGCAAGACTGACTGATCTCCCGCGTGCGGGCAGGCCGTGCACAGCTGTGACTCCTGCAATGGTGGAGCGTGCGAACACACTCGTTCGAGATGCTCGACGGATCACCATCAAACAACTCAGTGCTCAACTTGACATCTCTGTTGGTAGTGCTGTCACAATTGTTCACCAGTTGGGATATTCAAAGGTTTGTTCCCGCTGGGTCCCTCGTTGTCTAACCGAACACCATAAAGAGCAAAGGAGAACTATCTGTGCGGAATTGCTTGCTCATCATGTGGCTGAGGGTGACAATTTCTTGTCAAAGATTGTTACAGGCGATGAAACATGGGTTCATCACTTCGAACCTGAAACAAAACGGCAATCAATGGAGTGGCGCCACACCCACTCCCCTACCAAGAAAAAGTTTAAAGCCATACCCTCAGCCGGTAAAGTCATGGTTACAGTCTTCTGGGACGCTGAAGGGGTTATTCTGTTCGATGTCCTTCCCCATGGTCAAACGATCAACTCTGAAGTGTATTGTGCTACTCTTCAGAAATTGAAGAAACGACTTCAGCGTGTTCGTAGGCACAAAAATCTGAACGAACTTCTCCTTCTTCATGACAACGCAAGACCTCACACAAGTCTTCGCACCCGAGAGGAGCTCACAAAACTTCAGTGGACTGTTCTTCCTCATGCACCCTACAGCCCCGATCTCGCACCGTCGGATTTCCATATGTTTGGCCCAATGAAGGACGCAATCCGTGGGAGGCACTACGCGGATGATGAAGAAGTTATTGATGCAGTACGACGTTGGCTCCGACATCGACCAGTGGAATAGTACCGTGCAGGCATACAGGCCCTCATTTCAAGGTGGCGTAAGGCCGTAGCATTGAATGGAGATTACGTTGAAAAATAGTGTTCTGTAGCTAAAAGATTGGGGAATAACCTGGTGTATTTCAATGCTGAATAAAACAACACCTGTTTCAGAAAAAAATGTGTTGCATTACTTATTGAACTGCCCTCGTATAAGTCTAACATACTTCTTTGGTATTCCTAGTTCCAAAATAATTCTGTACAATTTTGATTTCAATACTAAATCATATGCTTTTCTAAAATCTATGAAATGATTATGAACTGGTTTACTGTATTCCCATTTCTTTTCCAAAATTTGACGCAGGGTGAATATTTGGTTTATAGTTGATCTGTTCCTCCGAAAGCCAGCTTGGTAATCCCCCACAATTTCATCTGCATATGGTGTAAGCCTGCTTAGCAGAATATTCGAGAAAATTTTGGAACATACTGGTAATAACGATATCCCTCTATAATTGCTACAATCCATTTTGTCGCCCTTCTTAAAAATTGGGATCAGAATCGACTCTTGCCTCTCTTCGGGTATCATATCTGAGTTCCATACTTTAGTTGTCACTTTGTGAACTACTTCCACCAATTTCTGCCCCCATTTTTAACTAATTCTGCAGTTATGCAATCTGATCCTGGTGCTTTGTGGTTTTTCAATTTGTTGATTGCATCTCTTACTTCCTTTAACGTTCGCTCATGTATCTGGGGTTCTGCTGTATGTATTTCGTACGCCTGCTCATTTCCTGCTTCCTGGTGTACAATTAATAGATGCTCAAAATACGCCCTCCATTTACTTAATATAGCAGTAGGGTCTGTCAGTATTCCCCCGGCATCCCCTCGAAGTGCATTTGTCCTAGCCTTGAACCCCTTCCTATACCCATTTATGTCTAGGTAGAGTTCCCTAATGTTTTTTGTTTTACTATTTGTTTCCATTTTTTTTATTTGATTGTTCAAATAATCCCTCTTCTTTGCCCGTAGCCTACGACCAACTTCCCTTCTCATGTTCGAGAACTTCTCTCGTTTCCTGTCTCCCATTCTATCCCAATCTAATCGCGCTTGTCTCCTTTCCTTTACCAATTTCTTACATTCCTCATCAAACCACGGTTTCCTCCTGTTATTCTTAATTGTACCTATTGTGACCTTCGCTGCCTCTTTGATATTATTGCTCACAGTGATCCACTGTTTATTTATATCCTCGTCTTGATCTTCGTGTGTCCTGAGAGCATCAAACCTATTTGAAATTTCTATCATGCACCTTCTTCTAAATTTTTCATCATTTAGCTTGTCAGTATCGAACCTAACAAGTTCTGCATTGCGACACCTTGATGTTGCTGTAGATAGCCGTTGGTGAACTTTGGCGACTACAAGAAAATGATCAAAATCGCAGTCCGCTCCCCTAGAGTCGTAACATCTTCTATACTAGTGTGCCATCTCCTATCTACAAGAACATGATCAATTTGGTTTCGAGTGTGTCCATGCGGAGAGACCCAAGTTGCAGAATGAATGTCCTTCCTTTTGAAATATGTGCTCTCAACAATCCTGTCTTTTCAAACAGCAAAATTAACCACCCTTGTGCCATTATCATTCGGAATGTTATGCAAACTTTCTTTCCCAATTGTAGCCGGGAATGCTTCCTCCTTCCCTATCTTCGCATTAAAATCACCTATGATTAATTTTGTATCGTACGAGAACTCATCCCACAGTTGATCTAGTTCTTCATAAAAGCCGTCTTTAACAACCTCTTCAGTGTCCTCAGTTGGTGCGTGTACATTAAGTACTACTAGCCTATTCCACCTGCCGGACAGCACTGTAACTGATAGTCGGTCACTAATGAACCTTATATCTCTGATTGCGTGAAGCACTTTTCTCTGTACTGCGAAACCTGTTCCGAAACTGTGAGCTACCGCACCTCCATAGAAAAATGTATAGTTACACCTCTTTATGCTACCCTCCCCCTGCCACCGAGTTTCTTGAATAGCTGTAATGTCTACATCGTATCTATCTAATACGTTTAATAATGTCTTGCTTCACTGCTAGGTATGTAAAATAACGAAGAATGTGCATCAATATTTAATATATGATTATTCGTAGCTGAGAAATACCCACAAACTTATGTTAAAAGGAGCATCGGTGGTAGGTAGAGAGACTCATTAAAACCCACGACAGTTAATTTTGGAATAAGTTCCATCAGTAATGTGCAAAGTTATAGATAAGAAAAAATTTGTTCAATGTGAAATTAGTAATTATTGCGCTGTATTATACCAGTTATAAAGGATGCTTAATATTTAATCCACAGCTGTTACTCATTTGCTCGACAGCGCATTATTAACCAAATCATAAATGATCTACACATTTACTCATGCAAAATAGGCTTCTGTTTAACTCTAGTTTATTAACCTATTAAAAAAATACCTTTGGAACTTTACAAACTTGGATCAAGACAACTTGTATCAATAACAGAAACAGATATTACTATACCGTTCTCATTAGCTTCATCTAAAAAGAGATATTATAATAGCCGGCCGTTGTGACAGAGCGGTTCTAGTCGCTTCAGTCTGGAACCGCGCTGCTGCTACGGTCGCAAGTTCGAATCCTGCCTCGGGCATGGATGTACGTGATGCCCTTATGTTAGTTAGGTTTAAGTAGTTCTAAGTCTAGAGGACTGATGACCTCAGATGTTAAGTCCCATAGTGCTCAGGGCCATTTGAACCATTAAGATTTATCATAATGAGAAAATGGTCATATACCAGTTATAAATAATTAAATTCGTCGCGCCTGCATTGAAAGAAAGGGATGGTGCCGTCTAGTGTAGCTGCACTGCATTACAAGAGGATTCACCACTCTCGCATTGCTGCCGGAGTGAAACTATCATCTCTTCCGTAGCTCGCATCGGGTTCAAGAACGTCTAATAAAGAAAGAACAGACTGTCTAACAGTACATGTTCTTATGTCTTGTAAATTTGTAGATCTAAAATCATTGCTCAAATTATTCTACTGTACAATACGTTAAGATATTTGTACAGCTCAGAAGGAACAGATATACGATTCACTTCTTGGGAGTGTACCCTGCCACGCGACCCTGTTCTATTCTAAGTCCCTTTTGACTGTCAGCCTCTTCTCTGCTGCTCACAAAGGGTTGTGTTATTATTACTAGGCAGTAAAGATCTTCTGTCAGAGTCGGTTCCACCAACCTTACAAAAGCTACAAAGTACACTTCTGGAATAATAAACGAGCAAATCAACAGTTATTTGCAGCGAATAGCGCTGTTCTCTGCCATGTAAGCTGCTTAGGGCAATATTTTTCTAGTCAGAGGTATACTTCCTCTTATTTAATGTACTTTGATATTAATCTGTTCCCAATACAGATTAGTAAAAGATTCTATCCTTCTACAAAGGAAAAACACGGTTGTTTGATTTCGCTGTATGCGTAACTTAATTCAATTATACGTAGACCATACATACAGGATTTCCCGGCTTTTGTTGAACGGTTTACTTTCATACGATCTACTATAGTCGTGGTCAAATAAGAAAAATACATGTTCTCACGTCTAGCCTTGGTAATGGATGTGGGTTTCAATACGTATAGCCTTGGATATTTTGTCCTGTCGCGTCTTCTACCGTCAGTTTTGTTAATGTTGGTCACACACATTTGGAGGACTACCAGTGTTTCAGATCTTCGCATAACTCAGGCAAACCGAAATCTTCAACGAGAGAAAATGATTAGGAAATAAATAATGTTCCGATTGATTCCTCAGTTTGGTGCGCAGTATAGCCTTCCGGCCATAGTTTAGCCCGTGTGGTATAAAATCTAGAATCTAACCTAAACATTAAGGCACATAAGAGGATTTTCTACTTCTGTTATTTCAGATAACGCGTATACCATTTGCATGTTGAGCTATATCGGTTTTGATGATTTCTTCTCCATATAGAGTCCTCATGTAGAGTCTTCCTTTTGTACTTTTTTATTTTGGAAGTTGTTGTTGTTGTTGTTGTTGTCGTATCCTTTAGTCTGAAGCTCACCACGCTATTCTATCCTGTTCAAATCTCTTCGTCTCTGCGTAACTACATCAACCTACTGTATTCTAACATTATCTCCGTCTACAATTTTTGTCCACCACACTTCGCTCCGTTTACCAAGTAACGGCTCAAATTCCAATCCCTTCAAACTGTTACAACAGTAACGAAATATTTCGCCTCCATGCTTTGCCTGGTGCTGATCCTCGACATAAAACATTATATGGAGCCAAGTAAAATTGCCGCAACAAGTCTCTGTAATAGAATACGTTTCCTTATTTCAGTTTTTATTTGGTCCACGGACACTAATTGCACGTAGCCGCCTTACACATACACAGACACGAAGTTTTGTCTGTGAAACTGTATCATTTTCAATCGATAATGAATGAAGTTATGAAACATCTCTAACATCACTCTAATACAAACATAGAAGTCTTTCTGTTAAAATCTCGTACAAAAGTTTGTGTTCAGGGCTGATTTTTCGCTGTAAGCAAAGTCTTGACACTTCATTATAAATCAGGTTCCCGGCTTCTACAAATAGGCCCATAGTCTCTTGGCGAGGCAAAGGAAAATATTAGGTCGTTGCAAAAGTTATTAGTGATTTTGTTTTAGATGATGGTATTCCGGTTTCTATGAATTTATCTACCGATTGTTATTTTTTATTTGTAGTTCACTATTGCCATGTGAGTTTACATACTGTCATTTTGTCATTTGGAGACAGTGAGTGGCACTGTAGCTAGAAAATGAAGTGCAAGTGGAGAAATCGGAACATATCTGACGTATTCTTCTGCTTGAGTGCAATAAACGGTGACAGCAGCAGAGACAGGCGGAAACATTTGTGCCATATATGGGAAAAATGCCACTGGACAGGGTACGAGTAGAAATTGGTTTTCTCGTTTTAAGGAGAATTGTTTTGACATTGCTGACTCTCCACGTTCAGGTGGCCTTCGAGATATGATGAAGATCGTTTAAACACATTAATCCACAACGATCCATGTCAGTGTACAGAGGATTGGCAAATGTGATGAACTGTGATCGTTCCACAATCGTGCGACATTTGCATGCACTGGGGATGGTTCAAAAATAGGCTGTGTGGGTACAGCACGCTCTACGCCAAAATCACAAAAATCAGTGAGTGGCCATATGAGCATCTGTGCTTGCTCGTCGATTGGCTCGTGTGCAACACCGACCATTTCTATTCTGTATCGTTACTGGCGGCGATAAATGGTGTCTTTATGGTAACATAAGAAACGAAAGGAATGACTGAGCCCAAATAAAGCGTCAACTCCATGTACAAAGACCGGCGAGCATCCACAAAGATAATGTTCTGCATCATGTGGAACAGCGACTGTGTGTTGTACTACGATTCCCCGAGGTGTAACCCTCACTGATGATACTCACTGTCATTCCAAGAGCAATGGACCAGGAACACTGTGTGAAGTGATCCTACTTCATGATAACGCCAGCCCGCGTTCTGCTACATTGACAAGAAACACTCACTGTACAGGAGTTGGGTTGGAAAGTCATTCTGGATCCACATTATTCACCTGATCTTGCACCCTCAGATTTTAACCTTTTCCGCAGTTTATCGATCAAATTTCCTTTTCTGATGAAAATGCACTCCAGACATGGCTCGATGAGTTCATCGCCTCAAACCACGTGTTTTCTACAGTCGCGAAATCGGAATGTTACCGTAGGGTTGGGAGGCGCTTGTAAATAGTAGGGGAAAATATATTATTGATGACTAAAGTCTCTGTTATGTGCGTCTTTTATGTTTATGAAACTTATGAAAAATACTACGAACTTATGCACCGGCCGAATATGATTAAGATCGTCAATTATGTCACAGTTGCTGTTAGAGGTACTGCTGCAACTAAGGTGCTGACGGAAGTTCCCACGATGAAAAAGTAGCCAGGCAATCATCGCTATGAACGTCGTCCAAACACTTTTTGCCCCTGCACCGCAGGCATGTACAGTATCAGTGTATAGTTTCTGTCTTTAATCTCATATGGAAATTTTAACAAGAGATTCCACTCTATCCAACAATATACTTCAGTGCTACAGACGAAGTCGGCTGCTGAAATTTTGTAGTACCTAACACCCCTATCCTTACCTAAAGCATCCACCAACTCGCCGCGGAAAACTCCCCTGTTAGCCTCTGTCCGAAGCGTTAGAGTCTTTTTGTATTGATTTCAGGCTGATTTTCACTTCCAGTAACCTAAAACATCATAATTATTAGTATTGTTATTAAAAAACTTTATAAATAACACAGTGAGGTCATAGGGGTCGATGAAGGCTTGACAGATAATTTTCCGAAGGATGGATGGACGATCAAAGTTTCACGCTGCGTATACTTAAGGTATCTCAATCGAAGCACGAAGTTAAAATATTTCGATTCAGTTAAATGATTTCACCTAAAGTAGGATGTTTTAAATAATTAAATAAAACATTGTTAAAATGCATCAATAACTTTCAAAATACTTTGCCTTGGCAAATTAGGATTTCAGATATGTGCTGTCCTAATCAAATGCGATTATTTGATGTACATAATGACGAAATTTTCTTAATTTTTTATTTTGATATTTTCAGAGGGCTTATTTTTGTATGTTTTTATGTCTTTTATCCGAATGTTAATCCAGTTCAATGAACTTATATAGTAAAGTTTATTAGCACGCGAACAAACTGACTTTTTTCGGGTTAATGAGCATTTATTTTTGTCTGTTATTACTTTATGTTGTAATGTAATGTACTGACACGTTCCATGACCTTGTAGTTTTTCTCCTCAATTTGGCCCTACGGAACTTGACGTGTAAATAAAATTAAAAAAAAAAAAAAAACATCAGTCGGTAAGAAACTCCAATTTTTATTTTGATACACTGAATCTTGCACGACATTAGCCTTCAGCGTTATTTGAAATTAACTAAGTGATAATTTGAATTAAAAGACGGATGCGATTATGAAATACAGCTTCGTTGACGCCATAAGAATGATGTCATCAGCCACAATTACAAAACAAGGTGCATCAGCTGAAGGTGAGCAGAGACTACAGGCAATGTCCGACTCCGAACCTGAGTGATCGGCGCTGTATAATGTCATGCGAGGGGCCCGGGTTCAATTCCCGCCCGGGTCGGAGACTGTTTTGCGCTCTTGGACTGGATGCTGTGTTGTCCTCGTTGTTATTTTATTAACATAGACACGCAAGTCGCCGAAATGGCATCAAACAAAAAGATTTGCATCAAGCGGTCGAGTACCTGCCAAATATGCCATATGTACACACTGAAGTGCGGACACTACTAGCTGGTTTAACAAGTGTGTCCCTTCAGATGGCACTGCATTTTGGTTATGAATAATGGTATGATGGTAGCCCTGATAGAAGTCATTCTGGAACGACTGAGATATGTTCTACTTGCGCTGGACATTGAGAATAAAAAAAACAATTACAGGACATATTGTTAGTGTGAACATTAATGAACACATTTTTTGTGGTGCGCAACCACACTTAAAACCAGAGTTTGATTTAAAATCTATTTTGGTAGTGTCGGACATTTCATGTTACTGGGCAAATGACACAAAATTTCGTTGCTGCATGTCGAACTCCTTTAACAGCTTTAACAACGGGTAATAAAGGTCATTTTATCTCTAGTTTTAAAGCTCTAGTTCTGCTAATATTGTGATGGGTTTTTTATGATGATATTTAATAGCGAATATATACCGTCCAGCCACATTAATGTGACCACCGCCTATGTTCGATGTCAACCTGCAGTAGTCACTCAAAATGGCAAGTAGCAGCACTAGCGGTGGAGGGTGTATACAGCGTGCGTGTATGGGGGACGCGGGAAACAGCACAGTCGTTGTCGTAATGAGGAAACGGAGCTTTTTATCTGACATGCAAGATGGCATGATCGTTGGCCTGCGGGCCAGTGGTGGAGGCATTTCCGAAACGGTAAAGTTCGTAAAGGTTAACGGCCTTGCCGCAGTGGTAACTCCGGTTCCCGTCAGATCACCAAAGTCAAGCGCTGTCGGGCTGGACTAGTACTTGGATGGGTGACCATCCGGTCTACCGAGGGCTGTTAGTAAGCGGGGTGCACTCAGCCCTTGTGAGGCAAAATGAGGATCTACTCGATTGAGAAGTAGCGGGTCCGGTCTCGGAAACTGACATACGGCCGGGAGAGCGGTGTGCTGACCACATGCCCCTCCATATCCGCATCCAGTGACGCCTATGGGTGAGGGTGACACGGCGGCCGGTCGGTTCCGTTGGGCCTTCATGGCCTGTTCGGGAGGAGTTAAGTTAAAGTTCGTAAAGTGTTCACGTACCGCCGGGGTTAAAGTATACCGTGAATAGCAAAATGGTGCTACCGAAAACTGGCGCCGAGGCAACTGAGGTGCACCAAGGGCCTTAGATGACAAGGGTGAACGACGGCTGCGATGTCTACGGGCGAATAGACGTACAATCGTTGAGCAATTGACCGCCAAGATTAACCAAGGGTCTACCAAGAGTGTCTCCTCAACGACTGTAGAGAGAACGTTGTATGGGTCTCCGCAGCCGGCGGCTGGTTCTTGCATCTATGCTGACTACTGTTCATCGGCGACGAATGTTGAAGTTTGCACGCCAGTACCGAAACTGGACAGCCACTGAATGACGACATGGGGCCTTTTCAGATGAATTTAGTTTCATGCTGCATCAGACAGTTGGACGCTGGCGTGTACGGCGTGAAACCTCTGAAAGTAAACACGCTGCAACAATAGTCGGAAAGATTGAGGCCGGAGGAAGTAGCGTTATGGCCTGGGGAATGTTTTCGTCGCATTCCGTCGATGATTTCGTTATTCTGGAAGGCGTAATGCATCAATACAAGTATCGATCTATCCTTGTTGTCCATGTCAACCCTTACGATGATGATGATGATGATGAGGTCCCATACTCTCTGACAGAGCGTAGGGGAACGACGCGGGAGCCCCGCGCCGCAGTGCTAGGCAAGGTCCTAATGGAAGTGGTTTGCCATTGCCTTCCTCCGACCGTAATGAGGATGAATGATAATGATGAAGACGACACAACAACACCCAGTCATCTCGAGGCAGGTGAGAATCCCTGACCCTGCCGGGAATCGAACGATACCGCGAGACCACGAGCTGCAGACTTACATGCAGTCTGTTTTTCCTCGGCACGATGACATCTACCAGGAGGACAACGCAACGTGTCACACAGCTCGTCGTGTAGTTCGTGGTTCGAGGAGCACCAGGATGAGTTTTCCGTACTCTTCTGACCGCTAAACTACCCGGATTTACACCCAGACGAGAATCTGTGGGATAACCTCGATCGAGCAGTGCGCGCCATGGATCCTCAACTGAGAAACCCAGAGCAGCTGGCCACGGCACCGGAATCGACATTGCTCCATCCACATCCTTGTCGATACTTCCCACAACCTCATTGACTCTCTCCCTGCCCGTCTCGCAGCGGTCCACGTCGCAAAAGCTGGCTATTGACACTTTTGACAGGTGGTCACATTAATGCGACAGGACAGTGAGTGTGTTGTGGAGACAGACTTAAAATGCCTGGCTCTCGCGTCCGTGAATGAACACCACATAACATTCTTTCTGGTAGCTTTTGTGCAATCAATATTTTCTTTGTAAGTGGTGAGGTACCCCATAAAATCATTCCATAAGACATTACTGAGAGGAAATATGCAAAATATGTCATGACGTTAGCCGCTGTGTCCGAGCGGCTCTAGGCGCTTCAGTCCAGAACTGCGCTGCTGCTACGGTCGCAGCTTCGAATCCTGCCTCGGGCATGGATGTGTGTGATGTCCTTAGGTTAGTTAGGTTTAAGTAGTTCTAAGTCTAGTGGACTGCTGATCTCAGATGTTAAGTCCTATAGTGCTTAGAGCCATTTGAACTTTTTTTTCATGACGTTAATTCGTTTGTTTCCAAGGCTAAAAATTGTAAGAAGAGTAAAAGCAGCTGGACTTAATTGTTTGAGAGTCTGAGCATACCGTTTCTTGGAGTTCAAGTTTTCATCAATACGATATGACAAAGCATGGGCGTTTGATCATCTAATGCCGCCAATATCATTTGAAGTTCGCCATTGTGGACCTATAAATGTTACGATTTTGTCAGAAACAGCTATTATGTGAAAAATAAACAAAAGATTGTAATGAGTGTATCACCAATTTCCTTAAACGAGAAGTCGTTTTTCCCAGTTCCGTAATGTTTTTGTTTGTTACTGGAAGATCAGTATAACCTGAGACATCAAAGAAAGCCTTTGACCTATGAATCTGGTCGAAGCGAAATCAATAAAGATATACCAGTATCCACGGCAGATGTGGATTAGGTTATCTGCTAATGTGTGCTCGATTAAATTCCAGAAAATAAGTAAAGGTAGATATCAAACTGTCTGTAACGATGAAAGAAAATTGAGAAAAAATTACGGGTGCCTGAACTGAACTCTGACCTCTCGAACATACACAAATGATTGCATCTTCTTGCCAGGTTCAAAAAATGGCTGTAAGCACTATGGGACTTAACATCAGTCCCCTACACTTAGAACTACTTATATCTAACTAACCTAAGGACACCACACACATTCATGCCCGAGGCAGGATTCGAACCTGCGACCATAGCAGCAGCGCGGTTCCGGACTGGAGCGTCTAGAACCGCTCGGCCACAATGGCTGGGTTCTTGCCAGGTGCAGGCGATGAGATCACGGCCGTTTTATGGACTGTCGGACGCAATTATTTCCGACACTACAAGCGAATGAAACTGTACGCTACTCCGACAGGCCTTTTCAGTAACAGTAATTTATCCAGACACCGCCGCGCGGTCTAAGGAGTCTCGTCACGGTCCGCGCGGCTCTCTCTGTCGGAGGTTCGAGTCCTCCTTGGAGCATTGGTGTGTGTGTGTGTGTGTGTGTGTGTGTGTGTGTGTGTGTGTGTGTGTGTGTGTGTCGTCCTTACCGTAACTTTAAGTTAGATTAAATAGTGTGTAAGCTTGGGGACCGATGACCTCAGCAGTTTGGTCCCAGAAGGCCTTACCACAAATTTCCAAATTTCCAGTGTAAGTAGGCTGTTTATGTTTTCTTATTGGCAACGTTACGTAGCGCTCTGTATGAAAATCACTGGCTGTGCTGTGTGCAGTCTGTGGCTAGTTTGCATTGTTGTCTGCCATTGTAGTGTTGGGCAGCGGCACCTGGATGTGAACAGCGCGTAGCGTTGCGCAGTTGGAGGTGAGCCGCCAGCAGTGGTGGATGTGGGGAGAGAGATGGCGGAGTTTTGAAATTTGTCATGAACTGCTATATATATTATGACTATTAAGGTAAATACATTGTTTGTTCTCTATTAGGATCTTTCATTTGCTAAGCCTATCAGTAGTTAGTGCCTTCAGTAATTTGAATCTTTTATTTAGCTGGCGGTAGTGGCGCTCGCTGTATTGCAGTAGCTTGAGTAACGAAGATTTTTGTGAGGTAAGTGATTTGTGAAAGGTATAGGTTAATGTTAGTCAGGGCCATTCTTTTGTAGGGATTTTTTTTGAAAGTCAGATTGCATTGCGCTAAAAATATTGTGTGTCAGTTTAAGCACAGTCAAGTAATAATTTTTCTAAGGGGACGTTACATACGTCGACCCTTAGCCTAGGATACCTCACTGGAATCTTCTGATTTTTTCTTGTAGTTTGTGTAATTAGTGTAGATTTTGTTTATTGCTAGCGCGTAATTGTAGAGAGAATGTCCTTTGTAGTTGCAGTCTTTCATTGTTGTACAGTAAAACAGTTGTAGCATGCATGTAGATTTGCAGCAAGTATTTCGCAGCTGCGCTTGCAATTAAGTAGACATTATTTCCATTTCTATGTTAATGTGTTATCTTATTTTGCTCTTCAAATTGTGCTTTTCTGTGATATCGTGTGAAATATTGTGACAATTATGGCGTGTGAAAAACGTAATACTAGGCTCCAAAGTAAACTAAGAAATGACAGTGAAGACGAAAGCGGTGTGTTAGCGCCACCGTGTAATGAATTAACTAATGTTCAACATAGTAATTTGTTAATTGTGCACAGGGAAATGGAGCGGGCGGCAAACAATGGCGTAGGCAGTGAAACAATTAGTGAACAGGGAAGAATTATCGATCGATCGGTCGGCAACAGCTCGCCTCAGGGATCCGAAATGACAGGACACAATTTTGCAAATACTGTAGATTCAGGTTTTGCGTCCTCACCGTTTTCTCAAATAAGTCAAGACACATTTTCTGCTTGTCAAAATGTGAATGTTGCCGGTGCAAATGCACTGCCGAAAAGCATAGAGGAACAGATTCCAGACACTAATGCATTGTTATTACAGTTAATGCAACAAATGGAACAAAATCAGAGACAAACACAGCAAAAGCTTCAAAAGTTAGACACAATGGAACAAAATCAGAGACAAACACAGCAACAGCTTCAAAAGTTAGACTCATTGGAACAAACTCTTGAACAAACCCGTGAAGATTTAACTACTGAGTTACATAACATTGAATCGAAATTTCAAAAAGTCTGTAATGACGTAAAAACTCAAATTTGTGAGCATTTTCAACCTATTTTTTCGCGGCATGAAAATGCATTACAGAATCACGAAGCAGCCCTAAAAGAACTGCAAACTATTGTTCATGAAAATCATGAGACCTTGCAAGCTAAATTTGACTCAGTTGCATCTACCGATTCGATTACGCAACTTGCAAAAACTCAGGAAAACTTAAGGACACAGTAGATACTCTGAAACTTGGTTCAGAAAAACACATTGAGGAAATAAATACACTATCGGAGAAAGTAGCCGAACTTTCGGATCAGTTCACTAATTTATCTACGAAGGTAGATGATGATCTGAATGACACAATACCGGTAGTCTTTAATGACACAGAAGAGTGCGAACAAATTAGGAAACTCAATCAAAATCAAATCAATATACAGTACAAAAGAGAAATCCCGGAAGTACAAGATCAGTTGGCACAAGTAATACAAAAATTACAAATTTCAGAGGACACTCGCGCTCCAACACGGGAAGAGGGACTTAGAAATACGGAAAAGCCGCAAAATAATAACACAGGGCATTTCGGAAGTTATGAAAGAAATAGGCAATGTGCACCGAATTTTGAGATGGAACCGCCGACACGACCTAACAATGACCGATATGCGACTCGCCGACATGATGATTTTGACTATAAGCTGTTCATTACTACACGTAAATTCAAAACATTTAAGAATTCTGGCAACGACATTCATCCACAAGCATGGCTCCATCAATTCTCTAATTGTTTTCCTCCCAACTGGTCGTTAGAACACAGATTAGAATTTATGTGTGGCTACTTAGAGAATGAACCAGCTGTAAGAATGCGATCGGTCATTCACGATTGTCACAGTGAAGGAGAATTTTATCATGCCTTCCTCTCAGCGTATTGGTCTCAAGCTACACAAGACCGACTAAAACATAGCATCATAATGACGAAACATTTCGAACAATCTGAATTCTTCAGTCTTGCGAAATACACTCCTGGAAATTGAAATAAGAACACCGTGAATTCATTGTCCCAGGAAGGGGAAACTTTATTGACACATTCCTGGGGTCAGATACATCACATGATCACACTGACAGAACCACAGGCACATAGACACAGGCAACAGAGCATGCACAATGTCGGCACTAGTACAGTGTATATCCACCTTTCGCAGCAATGCAGGCTGCTGTTCTCCCATGGAGACGATCGTAGAGATGCTGGATGTAGTCCTGTGGAACAGCTTGCCATGCCATTTCCACCTGGCGCCTCAGTTGGACCAGCGTTCGTGTTGGACGTGCAGACCGCGTGAGACGACGCTTCATCCAGTCCCAAACATGCTCAATGGGGGACAGATCCGGCGATCTTGCTGGCCAGGGTAGTTGACTTACACCTTCTAGAGCACGTTGGGTGGCACGGGATACATGCGGACGTGCATTGTCCTGTTGGAACAGCAAGTTCCCTTGCCGGTCTAGGAATGGTAGAACGATGGGTTCGATGACGGTTTGGATGTACCGTGCACTATTCAGTGTCCCCTCGATGATCACCAGTGGTGTACGGCCACTGTAGGAGATCGCTACCCACACCATGATGCCGGGTGTTGGCCCTGTGTGCCTCGGTCGTATGCAGTCCTGATTGTGGCCCACACCTGCACGGCGCCAAACACGCATACGACCATCATTGGCACCAAGGCAGAAGCGACTCTCATCGCTGAAGACGACACGTCTCCATTCGTCCCTCCATTCACGCCTGTCGCGACACCACTGGAGGTGGGCTGCAAGATGTTGGGGCGTGAGCGGAAGACGGCCTAACGGTGTCCGGGACCGTAGCACAGCTTCATGGAGACGGTTGCGAATGGTCCTCGCCGATACCCCAGGAGCAACAGTGTCCCTAATTTGCTGGGAAGTGGCGGTGCGGTCCCCTACGGCACTGCGTAGGATCCTACGGTCTTGGCGTGCATCCGTGCGTCGCTGCGGTCCGGTCCCAGGTCGACGGGCACGTGCACCTTCCGCCGACCACTGGCGACAACATCAATGTACTGTGGAGACCTCACGCCCCACGTGTTGAGCAATTCGGCGGTACGTCCACCCGGCCTCCCGCATGCCCACTATACGCCCTCGCTCAAAGTCCGTCAACTGCACATACGGTTCACGTCCACGCTGTCGCGGCATGCTACCAGTGTTAAAGACTGCGATGGAGCTCCGTATGCCACGGCAAACTGGCTGACACTGACGGCGGCGGTGCACAAATGCTGCGCAGCTAGCGCCATTCGACGGCCAACACCGCGGTTCCTGGTGTGGCCGCTGTGCCGTGCGTGTGATCATTGCTTGTACAGCCCTCTCGCAGTGTCCGGAGCAAGTATGGTGGGTCTGACACACCGGTGTCAATGTGTTCTTTTTTCCATTTCCAGGAGTGTATTTTGAAGACATGTTGCACAAGAATCAGTACCTGTCAAACCCATACAGCCCCTCAGAACTCATCCGCATTTGCTTAATCAAATTACCTGAACATTTACGACATATTATTTTGGCAGGACGTTGCAAAGACGACATTGAAGCTTTTCAGGGGCTCTTACAAGAACTGGAAATTGACACTGACAATCGCGGAACGCGAAAACAGGAGCACAACAATTACAGGTCACATCCGTCACATTTCCGCGATGAAAGAAATAATAACTGGATGCGACAAGGCTATTCTTTCAACGTAAATCGTGACCAAAACAGACACCACCCGTATGACAAACGTTGGCAGAGTAGTAATAATTACAGGGAAAGATCACCTCACCGCGGTAATGACTATAACAGAGACAATCATAGAAACAGACAATATGGCAACCAGAACTATTATTATCAAGGGAGACAGAATAACTTCAGACGCAACGGTCCACCACGCAGTTACGATTCCGGGAGAAATTCTGCACTACATGACCGACGAACAAGAAACTATGTAAACTACCGGCAAAACGACAGACCTGAATTCCATCAGAACTGGCGAGCTTCAAACAGGGCAGGGCCTTCTCGTCAAGGTGAATTCGTAGAAGTTAGGTCTCCTAATCCCAATAACGACGCACGCCAACAAAGAGATAGCAGACAATGACTCGTACCGCAGGCAGCCACGTGCGCCGGCTGGCTCAGAGAAAAATAGACGCTAACCTTGAGAACAATTCCAGTATTCTTTACCGACGTATACCGCATGATAATTGCGTTCAAGTTGAGACTCTGAGTAGTATGTAGAGTAAAAGCTTGCACCACATTTCACATGTAAAACCATTTATTGAGAGATAATCTGCTTTTTAACTTAGTCTTTGCTATAAAATTTTTCACTTCACATTTCTAGTATGCTTTGTCAGACTTAAGAAACTGTTAACATGCAACACTGTTTGAAGTTAAATATCCAGTCAAGAACCAAGAGAACTTATTTCAACAGAAATTGCGAATGCATTGTTATAGTGAACAGACGACACAGTGTTGTTATTTGTACACTCTTGCTTGTTAGTTGCACGATTACATAACGACTATAAGGGTTACATACATAGAACATACCGGTACTGCTAATGAGATTTTAATGCAACATTTTGGTTTACTTGAAAATACATTCTGGAGTTTATGTGACAACTACACGGTTTTATCATGACTCTACTAATGAGTGACAATTTACATTGTTGCTTTTGCGGTGTTTCTGTTTTATATCTGCACAGTTTTTCTGCATTATTCCGGAAAGTAAAACATGTTTTAGTAGTAACTTTTGTGGTATAGCAACAATGAGACAGCCTTTTTCGTGGCACAAAAATACGTTACTGTACAGTACTTTCTTCATCATGGCAATAAGCGTAATAACTAAGATATCTATACGCAAAGCATTTCACTTTTGTTTATCATGAAGTAAGTACCTTGACTACTGCAGAACTTAGCTTTCGGAGGACGATAACTACGACACATCCACAGAATTATCTTACAACAAGATGCACATTTAGCGCTACAGGACACGTATTTGAGTGATTAATTTTGTACTTAAAATATTTATTTTTAAAGATTAATCTTTAACACCTGAGGGTATAATTACATTAATCCTCAGGGGGGTACATGCTTACTTTTGTGTACCATGTCTTTGGCAAGCACAAGGAGCCCTAGCTAATATGGTATTTGCTTACACAACTTTACACATCGGTACCATATTTCTCTAACACATAATTACGCAGCTATCTAATCATTTAACTGAGAGAGACAAACTTTTTTACTACGGCAGTGACAGATGTTTACGTAATTACACTGTTGGATAACTTCACACTTACGAAATTCTATTTTGTCTGTACTTTGTGAACTGTTCATATTTTTTCGGACCCATTGTGATATTATGAGAGCTTTGAATGATACATTTGGTATGGGATCACGATTTTTAAAGTACGTTTGAGGCAGATGACACTTTTGACATGAGCAGAGAATTTTTTTTAGGTTTTGAAATTATTGGAGGAAGCTACGACGACTTTGAGAGTTGACTGAGGTGTTATGATGTTATTATTACGATGACTATGTGTATTATGCTGATGCGGTGTGTTTATGATGAATAAGCTGATGCTATATGAGGAATTTGATTATGCTACGTATTTATTATGATGAAATATTGAAGAAGTGTCGACGAATACGTATATGAATAGTGAGTAGTGGTTAGGGACTCTGGTTTGTGAAAAAGGTTGTTGGAAACCAAGAATCGTACTTTAAGAGTTATGAAATGTATGTAAATGCGTGAATGTATTACAATGCCGACGAAAATTTTTTGGACACTGTTATATCAATAGGATTTTGTTTCTACAGATTTGTAACCAAATTCTCAACCTGTGAGTTTTTTTATATGAGACTGCCACTGTAGCGGAAACTGCTGTCGTAAATATTTCAGTAAGAAAGGTAAGTGAGCTTGATGTAATGCGGTTTGGGCGCCCAGCTGAGAGGTAGTCGTCGGACAAAGGTGCAAAAAAAAAAGGGGGAGGCCATTATCCTCACTATTGACATTCCTTTGTAGAAAGCATCGCAAATACGACACGCTCAAACTTGAAAACATACAATTACACTGTGAAACTATTAATTTATGATATTTACTAAAATGCCTAATGAAATGATGAGAAACATTTTACATCTATTGTCTTTGCAGTTTAGAGATGGCTCATTTTGTTTAATATCTAGTTTCTAGCTGCACTGCAGCATTGGTTCAAATAAAATTTTATAGATGTACTAATATAAATATTTTCTGTCTACAGATCGAGTAAATAATAATTTTTTTCAAAAAAAATGAGGGATCACAAAAAGACATTTACCTTCACAGGAACTGCATTCATAATTTTCTTTTCAAGTACTTGGTAATTTTTTGTAGAATTAGTTTTTGTGGTGCACCACTTTAATGACATAGATATTAAGATGTGAACAGACATTTCCCTTATCTGCGTTGTTGTCTTTAGTGTACTATTTTTTCTGCTTGAACTTTGTCATGTTTAGGTATAAGTTATTTCATTTGCTGCTGCTGTTTGCCAGGGATAGTGCTACTGAATTTTAATTTGTGTTACTCTGCTAAGCCAGTTCACTACTGATTTATTTTTCTTGTTTGCTGCTCATTGCCTTATATTAGTTGTAATTTATGCTGCTTGCTTTGCCAATTGTATTTTTGATCATTGCTGTTTGTGTTCATTGTTTTGTGCTGCTGCATTGCCTCGTCCTTTAGTTTAGCATCTGAGCTCAGTAGATTTAAGTTAGCTTAAGAGGGGGTAGACTATATAAGAGAATGAGTTGTGATGAATTGGATGAAATGCATTGAGAAGCTATAAGAAAATGGTTCGGCCAAAAAAATGTATTTTGAAAGAGGATATGAACCAAAAAAGTAGGGTTTAGGGACAGCAGGTTTAGGTAGGATATTCTTGGAAATAAACGATGAGGTAAGATAACGGAAAATAAATAATGAGGTAAGAAATATGTGAACATATAAATACAGATAGCATGCTTGGATAGGATTTTTTTGGTGGAAACAAATGTTGAAATAAGACGAAAAATCTATGGAATGAAGTTTTAGGTTGGACTGCAGTACCAAATGTTACACTGAAAACAAACTCTGTCCTTTCCTTTTGTGTTATCCCCCTATGTGTTTGTGTACCCTTGTGTATTTGTTTTCTTCCTGTCTCTATGTACTGTTTCATAGAATTTTTTTCTCTTCTAATACTAAGCTACATTCACTATAATGAGGAATACTGTTATCCTCAAATATAATTTGCATTTATAACATGTTATTTACTTTGTAAAGATGTTTAGACATTTATTCTGTTTTGTTTTAATGATCATCTGTAAAATTTATGTTTCAAGAACTATTCTCATTATTTTATTTATTTACTTACATCATAATTCCTGTAAACACTGATGTATATGTTATTTCGATTCTTTTGTAAAGCCTGTATTCCTACATATGTTATATGTATTATTATGTTTTTAATGATGTTTTCTGTATCTTTGTAATTGTATTCTTATGTTATAAAATTGTAATTGACACCAGCTCATCAAACTAAGTAACTTGTAAGTTACATTTCACTGCACACGTTTCTGTTGGTCATAGTATATGGACAATATGTGAGAAGTAGGGACTGATAGTGTTTGCACGTGTGTTAATAATTCAGCAAGGGACTGGTTAACAGCATTGCTGGTTCTAGGGACAATTAGAAAAAAAACTTTGTGAGTGCACTAGTGGTGGTTTATGGACTTGCTATATTCTCTGCAAGACTCTTTGATAGTGATTGTGCATCTGCACAGTCGCAACAGATGGCTGCTGGCCGTCTCTACATGGACTACAGTGGGTCTGCATCTTTGATGGCCCACCAATACCATTATTTCTACAAGGACTGCAGTGGGTCTGCACATGTGGTGGCCCACCAATATCGTAATCTCTACCAGGACTACAGTGGGTCGACTCTGTGATGACCTACCTACCAATATTCTTCAAAACGTCGAATGACTCTGCTGTGGGTTTGCTCTGTTGTGGCCCATTACCTGTCTGCATGTCAAGAGTCAGCACTGTCTTTCGTTGGAAGGACAACACCACTTCTTCAAGACTGCATGGAAATCCACTACTTCCGTGTGCATTCTCTTTTACTGCTCAGACTTTGAGAAAAAAAAACTGCAATTTTACCGTGATGAATGATCAGGACTGTCTTTATGGACTGTGAGAAAATTTTAGCTTTTGACCAACATTGTATTAATAAGTGTGTGCATTTGATTTCTTTGTTATTGTAATTATGAAAAAAATTTTTAAATCATTATTGGCCACTGCCCAAAACAATTTGTAAAATTTTTTGTGGGGAGCATGGGGGCTATGTAAGTAGGCTGTTTATGTTTTCTTATTGGCAACGTTACGTAGCGCTCTGTATGAAAATCACTGGCTGTGCTGTGTGCAGTCTGTGGCTAGTTTGCATTGTTGTCTGCCATTGTAGTGTTGGGCAGCGGCAGCTGGATGTGAACAGCGCGTAGCGTTGCACAGTTGGAGGTGAGCCGCCAGCAGTGGTGGATGTGGGGAGAGAGATGGCGGAGTTTTGAAATTTGTCATGAACTGCTATATATATTATGACTATTAAGGTAAATACATTGTTTGTTCTCTATTAGAATCTTTCATTTGCTAAGCCTATCAGTAGTTAGTGCCTTCAGTAATTTGAATCTTTTATTTAGCTGGCGGTAGTGGCGCTCGCTGTATTGCAGTAGCTTGAGTAACGAAGATTTTTGTGAGGTAAGTGATTTGTGAAAGGTATAGGTTAATGTTAGTCAGGGCCATTCTTTTGTAGGGATTTTTTTTGAAAGTCAGATTGCGCTGCGCTAAAAATATTGTGAGTCAGTTTAAGCTCAGTCTTGTATAATTTTTCTAAGGGGACGTTTCACCAGACGCTAACGCCGATAACTAACAATGACGGACCGTAACCTATATCAATCCAAACTTAGTGACGTAACTTCTAAACCTTTGAGTCACGTGTAAGAGCTACTACAAATTATACGGCGGATAATTCTACCTGGGCTCGACTGCACAAGTCAAACAAAGTTCTGTATGTTTATACCGGTTGTTAACTCTTCGGTTGCCACATTCAGAACTGATAGATAATTTACTGTAGATGGTATTGATCATCGTTGCTTGACATCAATCATGACGTTGCGTGCTTCTTCTGAAACCTGACGGCTGACCCCGACTCGACACGAGAAAGTAATGTAAAACAATTGTTATGTGCATCTTCAGGTTTCCGAAATCTTAGTGTCCACTTCCATCTTCGTGGGACTCGGTACTGAAGGAAACAGTAGAAGTTCGTTTGGCGAAGATTAACAGGGATAGCAATTTTAGCCAGGACGAAGCTTGGAATCCATCGCTTTCTTAATAATTTCTCAAAGATATCACTAAAATGCAACAAGTAATGATAAATTTATATCGCAGACTGTATCGACCAGTTACTAACAGAGTCGTTTTATGCGTAGCTCTTGACATGCGTACTCTTGACCGCCGAACGGCACATCTGGCGCTTGTGATCTGTGGCCGCCGTCGGGTATAAAAGACGGGAGCAAGCACTGTAGTTACAGTCTGTCGACTCAGTCGGAAGAGGGGCGAAAGATGTTACGGTCGGAATGCCAGGGGATTAAATACGGTCCAAGAAGTTGCACACACAAAATCTAATTGATTATAATTGTCATATTAGCTGTTGTATTAAGAACTGGCTGTCGTGGGGTTCGCATTGCAATATTTAGTCGAATACGATGTAAATGTTGGGGTCTAATGCTAACAGCATCCGATTACAGTAGAGGACGGCAACGAATATTGCTCTGACACTATTGTGGCATGTAACGTGATAGCCCCAATACGACCAAACGAAACGTTTTCTTTCTGCTACCTTAACAAAATTCGATCCAACGTCACTCTCAGCGTAGGCGACCATCTATAGTCACCCAATTTACATTATTTCTTCTCCTTCTTCACTTTAAGATCTAGGCAATACGCCAAAAAGCTGTAAGAGTTTTCACATAAAAAATTTGGAGGCCTTGCCTTTCAGCACGCTCTCGTACTAGTTTACAACGAATGTAATTCAGTCTTCATTCATGCATTTAAGATGCCATCTCTGTTTTTCCCTATATTATTTCACTTTGTCATTTAGGTTAAATATTTCTAATTCTTCTCGTATATCCTCATTTCTTATAAGGCCCCTCATTGAACAACCTTAGACAGACCTTAGAAATCTTTTTTCAGCCCATTGTATGCTGCTTCTGTCTTCACTATTTTTAATGCAAGATGTATTTCCATGGAGCAAGAAAGGCACAACGAATATTTAGTAAAACTTTAATTTTTTAAATTTTCTTATCATTTTCCTTAAGGTTTTATTTATAGCCCCACATATCTGCTGAACATTTTTTATTGTATTCTGTTCATCATCGTGCTTATCTGAGTAGATGTCAGACCGTAAATATCTAAAACTGATGACTGTTTCAGTTATTTATCTTCAATAACAGTTTTTGATCTAAATGGGTGTTTCCATAGTGGGCCATTACTTTAGTTTTAGTGGAATATATTCTCAGACTGTAGCATTGTCCTCCTAGTTCACATAATCTGTACACTGAATGTTGTAAGTTTGCTTTCTTGTTCTGTATTGAGACCACATTATCCGTATGTAGCAAAGGGTTTAGAACAGATTATAGTTTCTCTTCAGTTGTATAACTTCACTTGCTTCATTCTTCAGTTTTCTTAGGAGATCCTCAACATAAACGTTAAAGAGTATCGGAGATAATCTCCATCCCTGCTTGGCATCTTGATTCTAGTTATCGCTTCTGTTTTTGGGCTTCCTGTTGTTATAATTGTTTTGAAATCGTCATAGAAGTTTTTTGTATGTATAAGATGCACAGGATATTCTCTTTTTTCCATTATTGTCCGCAGTCTGTTTCTACTGACTGAAGTTTACATACATTTTTAAAAATGCTTTTAATATTGAAAATATTATCGTTCAGGGTGTTCCTTTCTTAAATCCAGCTATTCCAAACGGAAATTAAATGCCTAGCGTCTCTATTGGACACACTATTAAGAAAAATAATCAGACAATATTTGTTCTATATTTATGAACACAATCGTGTAAGTGTGGTAGCAAGGTGACTACTTTCAAACGAGAGACGGTGACAAGACAATGTCATTTTGTCACGTAAGTCTGATACAGTATGAGATATACATCCGATGGTTACATGTTCAATTTCTTCAAGTTCTTTAATCGCTCGTGACTATCGCCGTAAAGATTTTTAGACTGATTCTTCCGCCGTGTTCCGCACTCTAGGAAACACGTAGTAATTTCTATGTTTCCCTTCACTGTCATCCGTACCCCATACGTAAAGTATTTATTTATCCGAACGTTTAACTTTAAGGTCCGGCGAGATTAATGGCTAAGGCGGATCAAAATTCACACAATATGCAGGGTGGAGAAAAAGAGCGTATTAGTGAGGTCAGAGGGGGTAGGGGGATGAGGAATCGAACAAAACCTGCCGTATATAACCACAGGTTTAAGAAGCACACTTGTGGAACTATGGTCACAAAACGGCCACCAAACAGTAACGGTCACGCGGAAGTCAACATCCGTGAAGGACTGGCCGCAAGAACTTTTGAGGTCGCGACGATCATTCTCTAGATATCAGGAATTTTCGAGAGTGTACGAGACTCATTTATTCGACGATGTCAACAATGCAGCAGTGGTCCAGACAGGAACTTCGAACATATGTCACAAAAAGTGGTACTTAACAAAAAAGTGTATTTAAAATTTCATTTGTTTCTTCCTTTTTTATCATTACCTCAGCTCATAATTACTGATATACTGTACTTGTCACAACGAAAGTTGATTCATTCTCTCCGAACATTAGCAAAAGTTAAAACTCGTGGCCTTTGGACATCATTTTTATTATGTTGCACAATACAGTACCATATGTTGACTATCTTGTCGGAGTGCTGTTTCTGTTTTACGGTTTATTATCGTGACAAATCAGTGATATAGCGTCCGCCCCTGGTAGCTGAGTGGTCAGCGCGACGAATGTCATACCTCAAGGCCCGGGTTCGATTCCCGGCTGGGTCGGAGATTTTCTCCGCTCAGAGACTGGGTTTTGTGTTGTTCTTATCATCATCCTTTCATCCACATCGACACGCAAGTCGCCGAAGTGGCGTCAACTCGGAAGACTTGCACCAGGCGAACGGTCTACCCGACAGGTGGCCCCAGCCACACAGCATTTCCATTTCAGTGATATAGCAGTACTTTGAGGACAGTTGATTCAACATTCAAACTGTACCCACAAAACATAACAGAAAATTCACGTTTAATGTAATCAGCGCTGGGAAGGAATTTAAAGTATACCTTGGTTTGACTGGTAACCTGTCGCCGTTTCCTTCAGCTGATGTAAGAAGGCCTGCTGAAAAGTAATTCCTCCGACTATTTCGTGTGAAAATTCTTAATGCCTTTTAAATGAAACAAACTTTATTGACATTCTACATCTTCATTCTTCATGGCGACATATTTTCAGCCCTTTGCCGCTAGAGGGCTCCGAACTGTAGCATGTATCGTGGCGGTGTGTAACATAATTATGTCGGTGCGCGAAAAACAGCGTGCTGTGATCGAGTTTCGAATTCGAAGAGTCCGTCCGCACATGGAGCTCCCTCTCCTTCAGGATGATAATCCCACACCACACACGAGCGCTGCGACATCTGCAACAATCCGATGCCTTGAGTTCACTGTCATGGATTATCCCCCATACAGTTCCGACTTGGTCCCAGCCTATTTTCATCTCACTCCACAACTAAAAGAAAACCTTAGAGCACTTCACTTTGATAGTGATCAAGCGGTGCAAGCAGAGGTGAGGTTGTGACTCCACGAACAAAATCAAACATTCTACAGTGACGTTATCAGGAAACCAGTCTCTCGCTGGGCGAAATGGGTTCGTCGCCCGGGTGACTACGTTGAGAAATAAATATGCAGACATGAAGAATAAAGACGTAGAATGTTGTTTATTCAAATAGCTTTAAGAGCTTTTACCTAAAACATTCTGAAGCATTACTTTTCAACACACCTTCCTAATAGGACAGCAGACATAGTCGGTGCTTGCAACGAAAACATTTTTAATTTTTTAAAAAGTATGATAGGCTTTAAGCTCAGAGTCAATGTAGCGATAGGTAGCGCTATCAGTAAGCGCTCTTGAGCGTGTAAGTGTTTGTGTGTGTGTGTGCGTGTGTGTGGCGATCGTTTGTGAAGAGTTCGTTACGGGCTCTCCGGCGTCACAATACAAATACCTCGCCCTACCCGTACAAGCGCTTAAAATGCCGGTGCGGTGCATTGAACTATAACCTAACTCTGGAACACACAAAGCGCTGTCAGCAGCTTGAAAAGAAAATTTTAGTCTTTTGAGAAAAAAAGTGATCGAAAAATATAATCCTCGTAGTTACGGCCCTTATCAGTGGCCTCTCCTCTGGTGGGAAATCCAAGAATTGTGAAAGAGAGAATCTAAAGCAACACAGGTAATTTAGCGTGCAATTATGAGAGAAAGTACTGGCTTCAATGTATGAGAACAGTATGGAAGTCAGTCAGATCTGTAGACACATTAGAAGTTTTCCTTCCAAAAAGAATGCTGGAAGTGTGTAACCAAGCGATCCGGCAGCATAAGCTTCAGGCACTTTTTCCATACAATTTTAAATAAATACTGAAGTCTGCTGTTTTGCCGCTTCAGGCAACTACCGCGGAAACATGAAGCATGAAAAACATTCGCTGCAGTAAACATAAAACACCGCATGTCTATAGCACAAAATTGCTCAATTTAAGCAAACTGCGTGATAACTGTTGTGCCCTACTGCTTGCAATGCAAGAGGTACATCATGGAATTGCTTGCTCTTAAATTTCTGAGAGGGAACGTCCCTTGATGATTTCAGAAACATATCACACCTTCCGACATTCAAGGGGCAGTCAAATGAAAAAGAGACAGATTTACTATTTCCAAATTAATCGCCATAACTGTTCATAAATTTTATCCGAAAAAAATTCGAATGGCTCTAAGCATTATGGGACTTAACAACTGAGGTCATCAGTCCCCTAGACTTAGAACGACTTAAACCTAACTAACCTATGGACATCACGCACACCCATGTACGAGGCAGGATTCGAACCTGCGACCGTAGCAGCAGCGCGGCTCCGGACTGAACGCCTAGAGCCGCTCCACGGCAGCGGCCGGCAAATTTTATGCGAACCCGCCCACATGTTGCAAAGGTTGTTTCGTCTACGCTGCAGAATTTTCGCTGGGAAGCCCTTACACATGCTATACAGAGTCCTGATTACTCTCCCATACAATTTGGTAGTTCAGACACAACCCAAATTTATTGGAGAGTCCGCATAATACCTGTAGGTCAGTGATAAACAAGAAAACATTGCATGATCTACAAAACAGAAAAATAGATACCACTGTAATCTCCCTTTCCCTCGCCTTTTCCTTGCAAATAGTTCTCAGTTTCGTTTCTTCAAAGAATTTTCCAGACATGCCGAAGGGTCTGGCGGTTTTCATGCAACAAAAGTATTTCTCATGTCGAAATAAATAAACTTACCGCATTTCTGCAAGAATTTCCCATCTTGGAATTGTGCTACGAACCAGTAATTTAATTCTGCTGTGTTGGTAAACTGGTCAAAGACGAGACGAAAGTTCCACATTACAAGAAGTGGAATTGTGGACAGGATCTTACCTGAAACAAAATCAGTACATCGCACCATAAGTCAAAGGTTGAAAATAATCAAAAGTACAGAAAAGTTTACTGTGGGTCTTAGTTTTAAAAAAAGCGTCTATCAAATCCTCTACGTCGGAGTGCCACATATTGTACAAGATAAAATTAACTACGATAAGAAACTTTCGAATACGGAAATAGTCTGTCGGGAATGCGTAAGATCGTGTTGATTCTGATTTACAATGAGATAATTAATATATCTTCGCAATCTCTAGTTCATGGAGATTTCTTGGTGATATTCTGGTTAAATACTCATTGCAAGTTTTTATAGACATATTTATGCTAACCCTTTCTGTGTATTTTTTATTATTTCTGTATTTATTCATTCTTTATTTCCTCTAAAACATAGCCGAAGAGAACCTCACGGCAAATTAATCGGCGTTTCCTTCGTCGCTTATCCCCCGTTGTACAAACACGTAGCGATACGATTGGCATCATTAGACTCCGTCAACTCCCTGCCACGGCATCCCATTAAAGAAAATCCAGTGAGGCTTCTGAGTACACATACTGGTACTCTCGCCAGTAACAAATGGTGCCCTATGCTTTGTACTCTCCACCGTTATCCAGTGCGAGAGACTGACTGCAACAGAGATCGATCACATTGCAACATGGCCATGTCGACCGATTTTTGTAAGTTATCGATGTGCACGTCAAACAGAGAGCAAGTTATCTTGCTGTTAAACGATCTTTGTTCTTGTTCTGGCACAGTTTGTGCCTCTGCGCAGTCTGACACATTCTTAGTTGAAGTGTGGCAGGTGATGGACGTATTAAGTAGTGCTGTGTCGACTTGTGATCGTATCTGTTATATGAAGAAAGATTTACTGTAAAGGACACTAAGGATGAATATGATGTATAAACTTGGAATAATGTTTTTTTTCCCCTGAGTCGTGCATTAGCATATTAACTGACTAAGCTGTTTGATGTTTACAGAAACTCTATGTTAACATTATATCCTTTTAAGATTATTGCTCGCTTTGTTGAGGATACTGTTGTTTAGACCAATGTTATGCGTGAAATCACGCGAAATTTTACTCTTGTCTTTTTCAACACACGTTTCGATCTAAAACCATTGTCTTGGCATATCATTTCGTAGGAATAGTTACTCTCACCATTCCACAATTTAAAGAAGGTTTATCATTACGCATTGCCATATTCAGCATATGGTATGCAACAGCTTGAATATTGTTTGGAAATTTTAATTAAAAATACAGAACTAGCTTAGCCGCTCTCTGCATTCCCTTTCTTGCTGTGCTTTCGAGAAGTCTGCAACGATGTTGTCAAGACGCAGGTAAAAGGAAATTTTGATTAGAACCAGATAATTGTTTTACTTCAGTTGCGCATTTAATATAAAGAGAAGTTGTATTCAGACCAGTTACAACTCAATTCAAATTTTGCTTAAGTTGAATAACATTTTGTGGGTACATAGTTTTGTTAATATATAGACTTTTTATAGAGTGGAGGTAAAGTTGGGCTAAAGTTCATACAGATGCACACAGTGGGGAACTTACATCAGGTGCTTCACGTCACCAGCAGTACTTTATCAATAACAGAAATGCAGCCACAGACAAAACCCACCGGGTACACTCGACGCCGAGACATCACCATCAAATTTCTGCAGTTCGACACCTCTTTGTTGGCCATTAAGATTAAAAGCCAACTCTGACCTCCTCGGACTTTAAATTCGCGTAAATGTCTTGATTGTCCCAGTATTGTAGTTGGTCTACATCGAGATCCTGCTCATCTTCATTTCTGTTGTTCCCAGTATTTATTCATCCCCACCAGACAGTGACGTCGAGATGGTCGCAGTCGTTTAGACACCAGACGATGCCCTGCAGCCCTTCCTTTCGCTAAGAAACTGATTTGCCATCTCGCCCTGGCTGTATAACACTATAATTTTTTTTTGCAAAAAATAAAATATTCACCTGCGGTTTTAAATTGGAAGAAAATATATCTCCTATCCATAGCTAAAAAACTTCGCTGTAACGAAGTCAATGGCAAAAAACAGTAACAACAATAAATCACACAAAAATTGTAAGAATAGGGGATGACTTTCTTCTCTTTGTTGTCTTCTACTTCATTAAATTTTAAAATGGCACGTAAATGTAAAAAAAAAAATTCTTAAAAATATTAAGAGATGTAAGAGGTTGATTAAAAAAACATAGAAAAAAGAAAAAATAACACTGATTATTCGCCTTCATCTTTTTCCATTTAATTGAAATTGAATGTATGAAATAAATGGATTAGATATACACACGGTCTTTGCGGTGTAAGTCCAGATATTTTTATTGGTGACTGAGGACAGCGTACTGAACGACATTCATCAGTATTTACTTCATTTGCAGACTAATAATTTTAGCTATTAAGAGTAATATATTTTTAGATTGGTTGGTACCTCCAAGTACATGTGGCAAGAGCAAGTCATTAATGGTTATTTACCCCTGCGCAGCAGGTCAGGTGTTCAAGTGTGGACTCCAGGAGGCAAAACGGTTAATCTATACTGACAAAGTAACTAGCAATGTTAAAGTTTATTAACGGCTAAAGCAAAATTCATAATGGATGTTCTTGACAAACAGATGGTAAACAGATGAAAAGTGAAATAATAGGAAAAGTCTCATCCAAGCATTTTAGTACGTCCATATTTATTTGCTAGGGAAAATATATGCATATAAACACATCAAACGAAATTATTTTACCCATTTAGACTTTTTTTTCTTCAAGTACCAAATAATGCTTCATTTGAGCTGGTTTTTTGTAGCGGGAAGTGTTTGATTTGCTTATGTTTTTATTTATACATACGCAGAAGTGTAATTGTGAAGAGGTTCTGTAAAACGTAAATGTTTCTTGCTTTTATGTGTCGGGCCTCTTTTGTGAAAGAACACTCGTAGCAAAAATATACATGTCCTCCCGGTAGCTCTGCAAAGTACAGAAACGCACGAAAAACCACAACTATAGCAGGAGCGATGGCACCGACAGTTGGTTAGCAGGCAGCGCTACCGATCTTCCACCAACGTCAACGTCGAAATCTCCGCCTCGAGAAACCGTGCCGGTGCCGTTGACGCTGACATCCCGTCCCGCTGACGGCTTGTCTGAGTGCCGCCATTTGAAATTCAATGTAGGATGTTTTGACGTTCCGTTGAGTGCTATCACGTGTGAAACGACCTTAAGGCGCTGCACCCACTCTCTGTAGCACTGTGTAAACCCATTCATAACCCAGTTGCCAATTGCCTATGAATATGACTGTAATGTGCCCACCGCTATTGTCAAGGTTACAACCAGACTGTTAACGGATGACTTACGACGACATCCGCTAAACGATTTTGGTGTAATTGCTACGCAAGCTACCTGTTATGTTTCACTTGCTCGTCAGGATACGAACTTTTCGTTGATCGATGTTACGCTCAACGATCACGTTATTATCAATCGTTACAGATTTTCATGATAGTGACTGTGTTCCGGAGTCGCATTACTCAGTACTTATCATTATTTTCACTCCGTTGTACCTCAGCTTTCCACTATTCCAAGCGCCTGTATGTATGCCAGTTGTTTTTCGAACCTTTGCTGATTTCACATTTCAAGGTGCTTTTTATTCCCTTAACAGAAATCTGTGTCTCCTGTACACTATGTCTGCACCCAGCTTCAAATTTTTTGACGGTCCCTAGTTGCGCTTTATATGCTGAATAATATTTTACTGTTCATTTCAGAACAGAAAGTGAAGATGGGCATTGTTGCGTAGTGTACAGCGTACGCATTAATTGTGTTTATTCCAACTGTTTCTGATGTATTCACTACATTCCCTTTTCTTGAATTTGTAGATCACCCACTTCTACAGTGCAGGAATCCGTTTTATTATTTCATCTTTTTCTTTCACCGTATTTGTTCAGTTTGTTTTCTCTCCCCTCTCCAGAGGCATCGTCTACATTGTCTCTGACTTTTCAAGTTCAGTAAAATATTTCTTTCCAATTTTGAAGACTGTCTTCTGTTTCGCGAGGTCTCAACAACAACTAATCCGAAAAGTTTCAAAATGCAGAGCGGTTGTTCAAGATAGATGACATTGGTTACTTTACTGTAAGCATTGCCTTATTAGCGTAATGATTCTCCTTTGTAACAGGGAGACCTCATCAGTTTTGAAATTTAAGACCCATTTCTCTTACCTTTGTGCATTCATTATCACTCTGCAATGAATAAATTTAAAGACTTGTTTCTTTGTATGAGTTTCAAAACATAGTTTCCTTTTAACTGCGCAAGAATTTAATTATCGAGGCTAAACGGACACTAAATGGTATCCAACAATATAAATAAGAAATGAAATTAATTACAAATACCAGAACACTTACAAGCTCTGATGTCTTTATTTATTTGTGCCTTCGGGCCTAGATAAATCTTATGTACAGCACTGTCTAAAGTACCTTATGTTCTACTTACACATCCATAGATGTGAACGTTTTAATTACAAATGAGAGCGTGTTGTAGAACGAACAGCTCAGTGGCTCGAGCTAAAACTGAGAGGCGTACTTTAGAGGCGGTCTATTATTATTTTGCTTATTTTATGCCATGCAGTCATCTGTAACGAATTCTTTTCCTTTTTTAGTATAAACACAAAAAAACTGAACTTGCGAAGATCAACCGAGAGACTAATTATTTGTCCGTTAGATCATTTATATACAATGAACAGTAATCTTCCTTTTACACACCTTTGGGATACGCTTGAACTTAAATTTGCGTCTGAAGATTCGTCTTCGTCAAGACTGACACGCTTTCTTCTTTTTGCTATGAACTCCTCAGTCTAATCACAAAGCTGACCTAATATTCTGTACTTTCGTATTTTGTTCACTGGATGATAGAGCGGAAATGCATCGAAGACCTTTTGGAAGTAATGGCACACGCCATCAACGTGGGCGCCGGTATCTACTGCCTCCTGGGTCTCGTGGACGAACTGGGCAAGCTGGGTTTCACATGGTAGTTATTTGTGAAATCTATGATAATTTCTACAGGGGACGCTTTCGGTGCCCAGAATGGTCGCAATACGCGAGCAAAAGGTCTGTTTAGAGCTTCGTGCGTGTGTTCGAAAACCCTTTGTGAAAATCGGAATGACGTGCTCATATTTCCAGTTATCTCGATCACTTCGTTCCTTCAGCAAACTATGGAAGACTACTACTAAAAAAAATGGTTCAGATAGCTCTGAGCACTATGAGGTCATCAGTCCCCTAGAACTTAGAACTACTTAAACCTAACTAACCTAAGGACATCACACACATCCATGCCCGAGGCAGGATTCGAACCTGCGACCGCAGCAGTCGCGCGGTTCCGGACTGAAGCGCCTAGAACCGCTCGGCCACCGCGGCCGGCGACTACTACTAGAACAGGTGCAAGTCTTTCGCATACTCTTTGCAGTACCGTGTTGATATACCATGGAATCAAGTCCTATTTCCTCTGATGAACGATTTTACTTGGTAAAACTTTTTCTTGCTCCTAGCAACGAGTAGGCCTAATACGCGGTGGAGAAACGAACAGTCGTGGTTGTAGGGTTGTAATTATTATTTGTTTACCAATGACATGCTTCGCCTTATTCAGGCATCTTGTGACTGGATGACGTTAGGTGGCGGGATACCAAGCATACAAAACGTCGCAGCAAATAATTTCCCTCGACAAATTTTCGTAAACATCACACGGTGTCCTAGTTGAGGCATGCAACGAAGTCCAATGGTACTATTTTGTATTCATTGATCTCCGTTGCATGCCTCAACAAGTACACCGTGGAGTGTATACGAATATTTGACGAGGGCAGTTATTTGCTGGGACGTTTTGTGTGCTCATTATCCCATGTTCGTAAGACCATCTAACATCGGCCAGTCTGAAGATGCCTGAAACAGGCAAAACGCATCATTGGTAAATAAATAATAACTACAACCCCTCAAACAAGACTCTTTTTTCTTCATCGATTGTAGTTGGTTCTGTTCACCTGTCTAACTCTTTTCGGTATCTGTCATTTTAGCGTTCGCGCTAAGGTTGAAAGAAGCCTTCATTCAGTACAACAGTTTTTGTTGCAGGATATGTTCAGAATGCTACCACAGTTGTGAATACGGAGCGATTTAGGGTGGAACGACTTCATAATGCAGCACTAATGGCAGGTAAGTCTGATATCCATTGTAAGGATCATCGGGAATCGTAAACTAACCACAAAGGAGGTAACTCGCAAAACACTGATACGACGAACACTTGACTCCTGCTCGTCGGTGTGGGATCTTTACCGCTTAGTATTGGTAGATGAAATAGATAAGATCCAAAGAAAAGCAGCGCGGTTTTGCAGGAGCCGCGTTCTGCATCATGGTATGGTTTATTGTTAAAATTCCGAGAGCGCACGTTCAAATGCATGTTTTCATAGACGTATATTGGCGTGAAGATCATGAACGTAAAATTAGAGAGATTCGAGCTCACGCGGGGGCCCAACAATCAATCGTCCATTCCGTGGATAATTCGCAACTGGAAAAGGAAGAGGGTGGCGGGAGGGGGGGAGGGGAGAAGGGGGGGGGGGGGGGGGGTTGACCCGTCAATACCCTCCACCGCATACCATAAGGTGGCTTCAGAGTACATGCGTAAATGTGCTCTTTAGGCGTGTAGTTATCCATTTAGTAGACTTTGTCACACTTTGCAGAGCTTTTCTAGTAGAAATACAGATTAAGACGGTAGATTTCTTCTTGAGTAAGCTGGTTCTTCGATCAGGAGAAGGAGAGGGCATACTGTCGCTGAAAGTCGCACACCCAGTAAAGCACAGCTGTGTTCACACTGATCTTCAGGAGAATAACGATGTAATGTGTAACTGGCTGTTGCAGCATTGGTTACTTTCTTGATGTTCTAAGTATCTTACGTGTTATTGCAGGGAGATAACGTTACAGAAAAGTACTGATCTGTGTTTCCGACCAAAAAAAGCTGCCACGCATAGATTTGCATATGGTACTAAAGTTCAGTGAGCTCATGCCTTAGATGACGTGGAAACAGCGGAGAAGACCACGCCATGATTGGCTACCGGAGTACGGGCTCCGTAACAAAACCTATAGCATCAAGTACTATTCATTAATTGAACACGACATCAAACAAGAATTTGCTAAAGGGTGAAGAAAAGTCTCTTGCAATAACAGCATTACGAAGTGTTTATTACAATAATCTAATTACAACGACTGTAAAACAATAAAAGATACGAACAACCCAAATCACTTCGATGTCGGGCTGTCACGAAGAATGCCCCGGGAAGTGATCCGCGCTGATAGTTAATCGAAGGGTGTACTTCTTGCTGGCAGAACTATAACTGCGTGTTGGCGTGAATCTGCGAGCAGTGCAGGATAATCATAAGGGACGATCAAAATGTTTCTGTTTGAGGGTGTTGATACAGCGTATATGCAACGTACTGCGACTATACTGTACAAGCACCGAGAAGTAAGCAAGAGATTTGTGTAGCGTTTGTGTCTTTCCGACATGCGTGCGGTAAATGCACTATAGCGTTATCACCAAATGCGTCCAAACAGGGTGAACTTGCTGTTATTATTTTCATAGCTGTCGAAGGTCAAACGCCGGTAGGCATCCATTAGAGAGTGAAGAATGTCTATGGGGCAGCTTGTCTGTTGAAAACCACGACAATTGTGACAAGAGCTGCTGCTGCTTCATGATAACGCCACGTCCCCCATATCGCAAATGTCGTAACGCAGAAGATACGCCAACTCAAGTGGGACAGAGTCGAGCTCCCGCCCTGTATTTCTGATCTCTTCACACGTGATTATCGCGTCTTTGGTCCCTTACAGGTGTCCTTGTACGGTCGACGATTCCTGTCGGATGGAGATGTGCTCCAGGTTCAAATGGTTCAAATGGCTCTGAGCACTATGGGACTCAACTGCTGTGGTCATAAGTCCCCTAGAACTTAGAACTACTTAAACCTAACTAACCTAAGGACAGCACACAACACCCAGCCATCACGAGGCAGAGAAAATCCCTGACCCCGCCGGGAATCGAACCCGGGAACCCGGGCGTGGGAAGCGAGAACGCTACCGCACGACCACGAGATGCGAGCTGTGCTCCAGGCAGCAACGGACTTTTTCACGCACCAGGTCACCGCGTTTTACCAATCGGCTATGTTCTAATTACTTATTTGTATTTCCTGCAACTACCCACATTTATTAGGTGTTATGTTTAATTCAACGCGTTTCGAGCATGCTCTGCTCATCCTCAGGCGTTCACACATTCATAAAAATGTTACTTAAAAATAATGTCTTAAACTAAATTAACATAGGGATTCTAATGTATTACAATAAGTATGAAGTGTATAATGTTTACATGTATGTAGAAAATTTGTGCAGTGGATTACGACGAAAAACATGTATTAAACGTGTAGTGTTTACATGTATGTAGAAAAATTTGTGCAGTGGAAAACTGCCAAAAAGTAGTGCTCTTCTCAGCTCCGCCAGGGCACCAATGATGCAAACGAAGCCTTGGCACGCCAAAACCCCTGTAGTGTCAATTATAATAAATAACGAGACACAAAAGAATGAGCACTATGGGACTTAACTTCTGAGGTCATCAGTCCCCTAGAACTTAGAACTACTTAAACCTAACTAACCTAAGGACATCACACACATCCATGCCCGAGGCAGGATTCAAACCAGCACCCGTAGCGGTCGCGCAGTTCCAGACTGTAGCGTCTAGAACCGCTCGGCCATGCCGGCCGCCCAACGAGACACAGCTCCACATCAGCGAGAGACGTCATTGGACATCAGTTTCTGGGCAACCATTGCCTTCCCTCCTCTTTCCAAGTACCCCAACAGCCATACCAGCAGCGAACAATAAACTATGTTTATTTTATTTTTAAGTAACGATTTTCTTTATGTATAAACGCCTGAAGTTGGCGAGAAAATGGTCGAAACGCGTTGCAATAAGTTAAATTAAACACAAAAACAATTAAAAGTGACTGTTAACAGAAAATAACAAGTGATTATTCCACACTGTCATGGCGCCCCGTAACCAATAGGGCCACAAGTGGGTATAATATACGTGGTGCATCGGTGGGATGATTGCCTCAATGCACACAGCGATTTAGGCTGATTGGCATACCGATTCTGGACTGTACGGGCTTCGAGAGGAAACTCCTCGACAGCCCCTTATATTTATCAGGAAAGTTATTCACTGTGTATGAAAAGTGTTATTGTAACATATGTTGGTTATCAGGCGTGCATTACATATCTTTAGTCGTCGTGAGCACGTGCCTTTCCGATAAATACGAATGGGTGCCCAAAAAAACCGGAATTATTTTTTAAAAGCTTTATATCTTCAAACTATTTACAAAACAACCTTATTCCCTTCAAAATACTCTCCATTAGAACTAATACATTTGTCCCAGGGTGCTTCCACTGTTCGAAACAGTTTTTGTAGTCATCTTTAGAAACGACTGACAGCTCCTACCTCGTTTTTTCTTGACTTTTTCAATTTTGTTGAACAGGTGTCCTTTCACGCCCCTTTTCGTTCGTGGAAATAGGAAAAAGTTGCACGGAGCCAGGTCAGACGAATAAGATAAGTGGGGCAGTGGAACCATGCTATTTTCAGCCAACAGAGATTGCTGTGTGTGCGGGTGTGTTGTCGTGGTGGAAGAACCAGTCTCCTGTCTGCCACAAATCGGGCCTTTTTTGACGAACAGCGTTGTGCGATCTTCTTAAGACTTCCAAATAAATGGTTTGATTGGCCGTCTGACCAGGGGGAAAAAACTGTGAATGAACTACGCCCTTGGGATCAGAAAAGCAAATCAGCATTGTTTTGATGTTTTGCTTTGACTTGACGACATTTTTTTATTTTTATTTTTTTTATTTTTGAGCGGGTGATGCGGACGTTTTCCATTGGCTTGACTGTAGCACCATGACTCCAGCAATGACCTTTGACAGAAAATCTGTGTCAATTTCAAGCTGTTGTTTTAAAGCACGACATTTTTCAACACGGCGTTTCTTTTGATTGGCGGTGAGAACCCGAGGCACGAACTTGGCAGCACTACTTTTCATTCCCAAATCTTCTGTTAAAATTCGCTGAACCGAGCTCCAAGATAACTCATTAATCTCTGGACAGTTGATCAACTGTCTGTACACGGTCTGTGAGCACAAGCTCTCGAATTTTTTTTCAATATTTTCGTCTATTCGGGCAGCTGATGGACGTCCAGAACGAGGTTTGTCATCAATAGACATGTTGGCATTTTTAAATCGAGCAAACCACTTGTACACTTGACTTTTTCCCACAGCGTCATCTTGGTAAGCTGTTTTCAACATTAAACCAGTTTCAGCAGCATTTTAATCGAATGGAAAACAAAATTTCACAGCTGCACGTTGTTCACTTGAACAAGCAGAGATAGAAAACGAAACAAGACGCTAGCACATACAATCACTGCAGATGAACAGAACGAGCAAGGTCGTTAACACTGGCGGAAATGAACTGGCAATGAGTTACATTGTACACGCCTAGCGGCAGAAATGCGTACTACACAACCGACGCCTACGGCAATATTATTCCGTTTCTTTTTTTTTGTCCCTCTCGGATACCCCCTCGTATTTTGTTGTTTTAAAGAACACCAATGTCGAAAATAAAATAGCTATAATCTGTTTTGAAATTTCGACTCGGTCACTTAATAATCTGCCTAACCCTGAACATCCGCATCACGTATAGTAGCGATCCATTTCAGAAACCAGTATCTAATGAATAATTGATGCCACGTCTATGACTGCGATGGGACATTCTACTTGGAGTGATATGAAGATGGTATTCATTCTTTCGGACATGTCCGAAAGAACAGATGCCATCAGTGACCATGCAGCTCTCTAGAATGAAATGGTAATTAAATGACGACCCTAAGCTGTCGACATGCGTTGATATACATCTACAGGGACAGTCGAAAATGTGTGCCCCGCCCGGGACTCGACCCCAGGATCTCCTGTTTACGTGGCAGACGCTCTGTCCATCTTTTTTTTTATCTCATTTTGTTCGCTTTTCTTCGTTGCATCTGCTCGAGGCGGACGTCGTAAGACATCCGTTTAAGTTCGTTGTTGGTCGATTAACTCAGTTTTTTTTATTACAGAGGGCAGCTAACCCTTCTGGCCGAACACGCTCAGCTACCCTGCCGGCTGTACATCTGAGCCACCGAGGGCACAGACGATAGTGCGACTGCAGGGATTTATCCCTTGCACGCTTCCCGTGAGACCCATATTCCCAGCTTAATGTCCACACACACTACATTCGTAGTGCCCCTGCCTATAACACTCAAGATAGTCTGCCGCGAGTAATGAGTGCTATGGGTAGGGGTACTACGAATGTAGTGTGTGGACATTAAGTTGGGAATATGGGTATCACGGGAAGCGTGCAAGGGATAAATCCCTGCAGTCGCACTATCCTCTGTGCCCTCGGTGGCTCAGATGGACAGTGTGTCTGCCATGTAAGCAGGCGATCTCGCGTTCGAGTCCCGGTCGGGGTACACATTTTCAACTGCCCCCGTTGATGTATATCAACGCCTCTCGACAGCTTAAGGTCTTGATTTAATTATCATACTTGGAGTGAGAAGACCAGGATAGGACGGCTTACGGAGGTCCGCAATCTTTTCCGACATGTTGCGATCCAGTTGTGATCCCCACACGGACTGCAGTCTCTTTAAAAATGGGGTTAGTACCGTGGCTACACTGGTGACACTTGTAGGGGGGGGGGGGGAGTGTTTCCCGTAAACAGTCGTAACGGTTCTACTTTTTTCTGTAGGTTTACTGAGTTACTCCCGAAGGCGACCCGTGCGGCTGGCGTTATCTGGGGAGCCGGCTTGTTTACCAAAGTTATCTGGTGAGCGTCTCACGACCGGGCAGCCGAGATAATCGGCAAGGAAGGGCGGAACGTCCGGCGGACACTTCACTTTGCGGAATCGATGGGCGGCGCTCCTCGCAGCGCAGACTGCAGGCCAGAGGCGCGTCCCAGGCGCCGGCCGCCTCGCGCGCGCCGCGCTGCGCAGGAACTCGGTCAAGGTCGCGCAGGAGCACATTTAACAGCCGGCCCCGGCCGCTGTAACTCTGCCAGCTACTTGCCGGCCGGCCGGCACTTGCTCAGACGTCTGCCTACTGCACGCCGCGCGGACCGTACTCGAGCTGCTGTGCAGTCACTACGGTGCACGTCATTACCACGCAAAACGGCAGCCCCCTCAGGCCTCTCCATATACACTACTGGCTATTAAAATTGCTACATCAAGAAGAAATGCAGATGATAAACGGGTATTCATTGGACAAATACAGGGTGTTTCAAAAATGACCGGTATATTTGAAACGGCAATAAAAACTAAACGAGCAGCGATAGAAATACACCGTTTGTTGCAATATGCTTGGTACAACAGTACATTTTCAGGCGGACAAACTTTCGAAATTACAGTAGTTACAATTTTCAACAACAGATGGCGCTGCAAGTGATGTGAAAGATATAGAAGACAACGCAGTCTGTGGGTGCGCCATTCTGTACGTCGTCTTTCTGCTGTAAGCGTGTGCTGTTCACAACGTGCAAGTGTGCTGTAGACAATATGGTTTATTCCTTAGAACAGAGGATTTTTCTGGTGTTGGAATTCCACCGCCTAGAACACAGTGTTGTTGCAACAAGACGAAGTTTTCAACGGAGGTTTAATGTAACCAAGGGACCGAAAAGCGATACAATAAAGGATCTGTTTGAAAAATTTCAACGGACTGGGAACGTGACGGATGAACGTGCTGGAAAGGTAGGGCGACCGCATACGGCAACCACAGAGGGCAACGCACAGCTAGTGCAGCAGGTGATCCAACAGCGGCCTCGGGGTTCCGTTCGCCGTGTTGCAGCTGCGGTCCAAATGACGCCAACGTCCACGTATCGTCTCATGCGCCAGAGTTTACACCTCTATCCATACAAAATTCAAACGCGGCAACCCCTCAGCGCCGCTACCATTGCTGCACGAGAGACATTCGCTAACGATATAGTGCACAGGATTGATGACGGCGATATGCATGTGGGCAGCATTTGGTTTACTGATGAAGCTTATTTTTACCTGGACGGCTTCGTCAGTAAACAGAACTGGCGCATATGGGGAACCGTAAAGCCCCATGTTGCAGTCGCATCGTCCCTGCATCCTCAAAAAGTACTGGTCTGGGCCGCCATTTCTTCCAAAGGAATCATTGGCCCATTTTTCAGATCCGAAACGATTACTGCATCACGCTATCTGGACATTCTTTGTGAATTTGTGGCGGTACAAACTGCCTTAGACGACACTGCGAACACCTCGTGGTTTATGCAAGATGGTGCCCGGCCACATCGCACGGCCGACGTCTTTAATTTCCTGAATGAATATTTCGATGATCGTGTGATTGCTTTGGGCTATCCGAAACATACAGGAGGCGGCGTGGATTGGCCTCCCTATTCGCCAGACATGAACCCCTGTGACTTCTTTCTGTGGGGACACTTGAAAGACCAGGTGTACCGCCAGAATCCAGAAACAATTGAACAGCTGAAGCAGTGCATCTCATCTGCATGTGAAGCCAATCCGCCAGACACGTTGTCAAAGGTTTCGGGTAATTTCATTCAGAGACTACGCCATATTATTGCTACGCATGGTGGATATGTGGAAAATATCGTACTATAGAGTTTCCCAGACCGCAGCGTCATCTGTTGTTGAAAATTGTAACTACTGTAATTTCGAAAGTTTGTCTGTCTGAAAATTTACTGTTGTCTCAAGCATATTGCAACAAACGGTGTATTTCTATAGTTGCTCGTTTAGTTTTTATTGCTGTTTCAAATATACCGGTCATTTTTGAAACACCCTGTATATT
Source organism: Schistocerca serialis cubense (assembly GCF_023864345.2). NCBI lineage: Eukaryota > Metazoa > Arthropoda > Insecta > Orthoptera > Acrididae > Schistocerca > Schistocerca serialis. The sequence goes on along the minus strand of NC_064639.1, from coordinate 791,599,215 downwards.
ATAGTAGAACTGACATGTGATTACATTTTCACGCAATTTGGGTGCACAGATCCTGAGAAATCAGTACCCAGAACAACTACCTCTGACCGTAATAACGGCCTTGATACGCCTGGGCATTGAGTCAAACAGAGCTTGGATGGCGTGTACAGGTACAGCTCCCCATGTAGCTTCAACACGATACCACAGTTCATCAAGAGTAGTGACGGGCGTATTGTGACGAGCCAGTCGGTCGGCCACCATTGACCACACGTTTTCAATTTGTGAGAGATCTGGAGAATGTGCTGGCCAGGGCAGCAGTCGAACATTTTCTGTATCCAGAAAGGCCCGCACAGAACCTGCAACATGCGGTCGTGCATTATCCTGCTGAAATTTAGGGTTTCGCAGGGATCGAATGCAGGGTAGAGACACGGGTCGTAACTCATCTGAAATGTAACGTCCACTGTTTAAAGTACCGTCAATGCGAACAAGATGTGACCGAGATGTGTAACCATTCGCACCCTATACCATCACGCCGGGTGATACGCCAGTATGGCGATGACGAATACACGCTTCCAATGTGCGTTCACCGCGATGTCACCAAACACGGATGCGACCACCATGATACTGTAAACAGAACCTGGATTCATCCGAAAAAATGACGTTTTGCCATTCGTGCACCCAGGTTCGTCGTTGAGTACAGCATCGCAGGCGCTCCTGTCTCCGATGCAGCGTCAAGGGTAACCGCAGCCATGGTCTCCGAGCTGATAGTCCATGCTGCTGCAAACGTCGTCGAACTGCTCGTGCAGATGGTTGTTGTCTTGCAAACTTCCCCATCTGTTGACTCAGGGATCGAGACGTGTCTGCACGATTCGTTATAGCCATGCGGATAAGATGCCTGTCATCTCGACTGCTACTGGACTGCTAGTGATACGAGGCCGGTGGGATCCAGCACGGGATTCCGTATTACCCTCCTGAACCCACCGATTCCATATTCTGCTAACAGTCACTGGATCTCGACCAACGCGAGCAGCAATGTCGCGATACGATAAACAGCAATCGCGATAGGCTACAATCCCACCTTTATCAAAATCGGAAACGTGATGGTACGCATTTCTCCTCCTTACACGAGGCATCACAACAATGTTTCACCAGGCAACGCCTGTCAACTGCTGTTTTTGTATGAGAAATCGGTTGGAAACGTTTCTCATGTCAGCACGTTATAGGTGTCTCCACCGGCGCCATCCTTGTGTGAATGCTCTGAAAAGTTAATCATTTGCATATCACAGTATCTTCTTCCTGTCGGGTAAACTTCGCGTCTGTAGCACGTCATCTTCGCTGTGTAGCAATTTTAATGGCCAGTAGTGTACTTACTAAGGGCCATCAAACCAGCCTATCTTGCATTTCTAAAATATGAATTTCCATATATGCAAGTTATGCGGAGTACCTACATCCTATACCTACAGTGTTAAATTTGTAATATTGGTGATCCATTATCTCAGAATCTTTGACAGACATCTGAAATTTTCGAGAAGTATAGTTTCACTCATTTTCTGATCACTGAACCAGAATCATAAAATACAGACAAATGATACAGTTCTGCAAAAACATATTTTTACTGAATTATATGTTTTAGAATGCGCTGGTTTCAGAACTGATGTCCATTTTTTTTCTATCACATAGGGTTTTTTTGCAAATTCAAACACAAAAAATTGGTAAAAGCACTCATTTATTCTAAATTTTCAAACATAATATTTTTTTACAAACAATTATTTTGAGACATATAGTAATAATATTATACTTATTCATGTTTTTTATGAAACATTTTCTTCTTTTACTTGATATTTCGCTGAGTCCTTTTCCGATTTCCATCTTTAGTTTCCCACTTAAGCATCCAACAGTAGTCAGCAAGCATAGTGACATCCCATCTTCCTTGCTACCGTCTCTCGATATCACGGACATCCTGGTGAAACCGCTCCTCCTGTTTTTCACTGTAAGCTCCCAGGTTTTCAGGAACACTGTCTATGTGGGAGTGTAAAAAATGGACCTCCAATCTCATCTTGCCAGCATCCGTTGAACAATGGTTTTGTAGTCAGGATCCATAGCATTTCCCAAAAACTTTCGCACTACATCCTCGAACGTTATAGTTTTCGTACATATGCACAGAATGTCCCATCAGAAGCGATGCAAATTTATTTCCATTGTGCAATAATACTACTTTAAGACTAGTTTCGGATGAATCAATGAATAGGCGCCATTCAGATGAGTCATACTGCGTATCAAATCAATGCATGAGTCCTTCCACATCATTGCAAAAAACTAAATTTCCTTCTTTTGAGAAAAACTGGGTAAATTCTTTTTCTCTGTGTCTGTACCATGAAAATGAGGTACCAGATGATAAAAAGATTTTATTTTTAATCTGGAACCTAACACTTCGGCTGCATCTTTTGAAAGACCTAAATCTCTTACTAGATCATTGAGCTCACATAACGAAAATAATTGAGGCATTTCATCTTCGTCTGAAGAAAAATGTGAGCTTGACTCACCTTGAGGAGGTACCGTAACTTCGTCCTCCAACTGAATCGGGTATTCATCCAAACTTGAAGGTGGCTGTGGGATAGGTATTTCAGAGCTATGGGGCACTGGACGTATAGCTGAGTCAAGGTTAGGATAACTTATGCTTCTTTTGTTTTTTGAATTGAATCCCTTTACTTCAGCTGAACAGAAGTAGCAATCAGTGGTTTTTCTGCTCACGCCATATCATTGGAATTCCAAATAGAAATGTATTTTTCTTAACCTTAAACCAAAAACGAAGAACTTCTTCACATCTTCTGCACACCTTATGCGGGGCCCATGGTTTATCTTATCGCCAAATTTTAATTTAAAGTAAGCAAAATAAACTTTCCTCACAAAATCACTTTTATTTCTCTGTTGACTTTTAATAGTGTACTCACCACAAATGTAACAAAAACTGTCTGGAGAAATAACACAACCTGTTGTAGCCATGACTAGACAGAAACAACAGCACTGTTCACTTGAATAGCAATATGTCTACTGAGAGTTTCTCTTCATTTCATGCGAGATGCAAATCGTCATTTGACTTTTCGCAACATGATAAAACTGAGCAATAAGATTGTTTGCATTTGATTCTGGCGTCCAGGAGTTCACGGTAAAACTTGCAAGTGGTAACAAAGAATAGTTAGGATCGTATTTTTTTTTAAATTTAAGTTTATTTTATCAATTATAATTGATATAATTTTGAGTAATTATTAAATTAAAGAAACCACATAGATTTATTGCTAATGAATATAAATACTGCAATATACATAAAAACCTATGTGATAGAATTTTTTGAATATTTTTTCTGTTTTTAGGAGGTCAAAATCTACAAGAAAATGTCAGAAAATCTTATGCAGTTTAAAAAACTACATAATACTTGTGTGATAAGTAAGCAGAATTTATATAATTGGTTAGTTATTATTTTTTTAAATTTATGTTATTTTTTAAAATCCACGGTGGCTTGTATCAGTAAAAAAACATTATAGGTAGAAATGTTTTGGAGGTTCAGCAGCAGTATACTAAGAGGTACCACAGTGTACAATTAGATATACGAATCTGTAATAGTTCCTGAGATAATGGGGCAAATATTAAAAATTGACTAATTTCAGGAAATCAAGTTTAAACGTTTCATTTGCTATAAGATCACATATGGAGGCATGCCACCTCCTAGAAAGAGCCAGGCCCATAATCAGCATTATCTGCATCCTGTTCTTGATCATGCTGCAAACCTAAAAGCGTCTTTCTTTTACTGCCTCCTGCTTCTTTAGTCATTTCGTCTGCTGCAGGGCTATCATGATCCTAAGTCGATCCATTCACTGGAAGGCTTGCAGCGTGTTGACTCCTGGGGTGATACCAAGTCGCTCTAGTACCCTAATTCTTCCCTTATTACCAACATTAAACGTTGCCACAGCGTCACAAACACCCAAACATAGAGTTTTCATTCCTGCAACGACATTTTTTGGCATGCGGGTCCAAATGACATTGCTGAAAAACTCATTCGGTTTTTGAGTTCGACCATGGACACATTTTGGAAGGAGGTCAGGATGAACCAATTCTCTCTATATATTGGTTTAATAGCTTCCATCACTGCAGATGGTATGCTATTTTTGCGCCTAAATTGTTCCTGTGTGCCCGCTGTCTGAGCTATCCAGAACTTGGACCATGTATATGTTTATCATCAGTGGATAATTTGTGGAAGAATGTACCCGACACTGCTCTTTTCATCCCTTGTAGGTCACGTGTATTTCATCAATGTTTTTGTCTGTAAGTCTTCCTTTACCTTTCAGAGTCTCCACAAAATGCATCTGTAATAGCGCCATTTCTCTTTACACACTGTATTCAACCTGTTTACACGAACTCAAGGAATAAATAGCTGAAAACCACGGCCTTCTAGATTGAATAGTTCCGGAGATGGAGACACTTAAGATAGTCATTGCAGAATGACTGGATTTTTCTACACTTACACTATTAACTTTGAAATAATGAAAACCACACTTCCAAATGGAATTAATTGACGAATGATGCATCAAATTATTCAGGAGATTTCCAATATTATTAAGAGATAATAATCGCGAAATGTCACTTTTTGACTAATTTTACCATATGTACTCCCGTAAGGACTGTCATGTAAAGTAGATAATCGGATGCTTTGTACCGGCATGTACATGATTGAGAATAGGATGCATGCGTACCATAATTCTGTTCATTTCACGTAGGAGATGAGCGGGAACTTCTGGGCTGTGAGGAGGCAAATTGCTCGTAATAACAACGAATGGTCAGAAGGCGGGGGGAACATCCAGTCACTGGGAATGGTGCACAGAGTCCCGACCCGTGTCAGGCGGCTTTCTCTCCTGATTTCGGATCTCAGGGGACAGAGCGACGGACGCTCGCTGTATGTTACAATCGCTGGAGGCAGTATTCTCGCGAAAGACTCATATTTTTCTCAGGAACGCTCCAGCTCGGGGCCATGGCTGCACTTTTGTTGGGGACGTTTCGGAGAAATCTCTGTATATCCATCTTTCTAGCGACGGTTGCGGGACTCGGCTGTTCGGAAGAGGGTGTCAAATTAAACACCTTTCAGCCGTTAATTTTCAACTTTATTTTATTGGGCTACCAGCTTCAGCGTTTTGCTACGCTATCTTCAGGACCCTGAAAGACGTGTAGCAAAAATCTTCCTAGCTTGTGATCAAAGCAAGGGTCAGCAACGCTGGTATTACTAGATATCTTCTTGTTACAATGACCACTTCAACCATCGCTTGTTGACACTAATACCAGTATTGCTGGCCCCTGTTTTGATCACAAGTGAGGTAGATTATTCCTACACGTCTGTCAGGGGCCTGAAGATGCCGTAATAAAACGCTGAAACTGGTTGCCTAATAAAATGTGGTTGAAAATTGACGGCTGAAAGGTGTTTAATTTGAGATCCTCTTTTTGGAGAAATGGTCGCCGAGCTCCACGGGATAGCCGACAGAATGGCGCCCCATGCAACAACCCGATTATCATATTCCAGTGGCATTCGTCACCAGAAAGCTTCCCGCACTAAGTCCTCGCGGAGGCTACGATAGGCTGCTTGACTGATACGTCAGCACTCGTTTGCAGTCACTATCGGGAACTGGTGGGAAGGAACGGTATTGGCGACAAGATTGACACAGTGCAGTAGTGGGCGTCTAGATGAATTCGCTGAAGACCATAATTGGCGAAATCTTTTGTCTATTGACGGCCGCTCTTTGGGTGCTGAGCGGAAGAGAATTATGAAGCTGTTGCTTCCTGGCCACCGAAGGAGTCGGTCACGTACTTTGCCGCCTTTGCTGGACAGGTTTTTTTTTCCGCTCACTCTTCGCTCGATCAGTCTCCAAGGCAGAGCCCATCTCAGTGTAGCGGCCGACCACGAGTAGCAGCCGTCATCAGCACGCTCTGTATTGTTGGTTATATACACATTTCTGGCCTATAGGGTTTCAGTTGATTTTTCAGCCACCCAAATTTCGAATTGAGCTGCCTCGCTGGTAGCAACCATAAAACCACTATGCCTCCTTAGGTGAAGGCGTGGTACTGCAACCAATTACCCACAGTCTCAGGGAACACCTGATGAAGACGTCAAGTAATGACGCCGAAATATCGTGTTTGGAAGACGCTGATATACGGCAGAAAACCCGATTTCCACGAGATGTCAATTACCCACTTGTTTATCAACATTATACGTTTCACCTATTCTCTTCGCTCCGCCTTTTCGTAGTAGAGGAGCACTCTAGATTGCGTTATGTGTCGTTCGCACTGGATTTTTGCCGACACCTCTATCAACAGATGATTATTTACATGTTTGGTTTACGTTAATATGCATGACTGTTCCTTGTTGAAATTCATGACAAATTATGTGTTCATTTAAAGAAAATAAATCTAATTGTAAATTTTTAGGACAGCGTTTATTTGTCAAACAGTCACACTCACCAGAATCCGTTCTCATCATCATTCTTGAAGAGAAACTTTGATCAATTAATTTAATGAAAAAATTATATAGAGGCTAGCCACCCCACGTAGGATTTAATACCAAAGCCATTATAAAATTGCGTTACACACCTTATGCAGTTTCAATATAAACTCAAAAAATGGCTCTGAGCGCTATGGGACTCAACTTCTGAGGTCATTAGCCCCCTAGAACTTAGAACAAGTTAAACCTAACTAACTTAAGGACATCACACACATCCAAGCCCGAGGCAGGATTCGAACCTGCGACCGTAGCGGTCTCGCGGTTCCAGACTGCAGCGCCTAGAACCACACGGCCACTTCGGCCGGCTATAAACTCACTTGGGTGTGATTTACATAACATATTCACCTAACTTGCATATCAGTTAAGGACCCTACGATAGCAAACACGTGTCTAGTTTTCTACCACATCCTTTCTTACTAAACCACGATAAGGCAGTTTCTGGTAAGAATACACAGTGAACAAAAATCCAAAAATCTACGCAATCGTTTATTGTAATTCATTCATATACCACCCTGTCGCTTAAGCTCCTACGTATTAATCACTGAAAAGATGAATGAGGAACCTGTACCAAAATCAGCCAAGTACATTTATTTAGATTTTCTGGTATCGATGTTTTCTCATAGTATTTTCCACGCTGAACCAGATCGTAGCCTCACTGAGCTTAAAAAATGGGCGAATATGCTTTAAAACGCCTCTTGCAGGTGGCTTTTCAAAAGCCAACTGCATCAGTAGACAATCACGCTCTGTACCCGACACCCATCTTCTTCTGTTTACTTGTGTATTCTGTGTGTGTGTGTGTGTGTGTGTGTGTGTGTGTGCGTGCGTGCGGGCGTGTGCGCTTGCGCGTGTATGTGTCTCAGCGCTGTTGATTATTCTGTTTTTGTTCAATTTCCAATCGGTTTTTCCTTGTGAAAATGTAAATTAATATGTCAATTCCTCCAAACGAGGCACGCAAAAGAAAATTAAATGTTAGAAACATCTTAAGTATTTCTCTTTTTACTCAAGAGCAGCCAGAGCTAAAATTCATGTTAATGCAACTTAATTTAGACGAGTCAGTTAATAAACGTTCAGATTTAATAGTTCAGCTTTTTTTATTGTTTAAACCGTTCCATGCTTCCTGTGTTATGTGTTCATTCTATATTAAGTATGAACAGGATAATTCGTAATACAAAAGTACACGAAGCACAGATTGTTTTCTGTTTTTTTTAATCTACAGCAAAAACTAATCCAAGAAGTACGTGGGTACACTTTGGTTTAGTTTTAAAAGCGGATAAATCCGTAATTAGCGTCAAAGCTGGCCAAGTTCAGCTTTCAAGCCATTTTTACGACTACTTTTTGCCACGTTCTCGTTGCTAAAAGTCATTTGATTTACAGAAAAAAAAGAGCAGATAAAAAATTCACAACTGTGAGTTTTCCGCTAATATGCTTTCCGATTTTCTGCCTGTCCTGCATAAAAATCGAAAGTGGACTTGGCTCTTGGCCATCTTTGATAGTTGCCTCCTCAAATTAAGAGGGAGACTACAAAAGCGTTCACTGCATGTTCTTAATTGTGCAGGTAGTGAGGGAACAATTGAATGAAACCGATCTGTCCAGTCGATTGTCGGGAAACAATCGACTCATTCCGTGTAGTTTTACGTGCCGGGGGAATTTCGCTCATTCTTTTGAGTGAAACCACTGTATGGGACCAACCAAATCAAAACAATCGATTTAGTTGGTTGTAGTTTTACGTATCCTTTGGATGCTAATTCATTCATTTCTTTCGAGTGAAATCAGTCTGTGGGAACACTCGAATGAAAATAGTCGACGCCGTGCAACGCATTCAGTTACGGGTGGAAACGCAGGCTCGTTCTGTCATGGTTAAACCATTATTGTTGACTGCCTTCTGTTATCACCTGTCATGACTCTTATTTCCGTTCAAACATATAATTTTTATTGAGTACCAATAAGAAAGTTTTAGTTCCGTTTAACGTCGATATTTATGAATAGGCGTTTTCTGTGTAGTGAGTCCTTACGTCTGGATCAAAATAACGAAATGTTCCGTGGTGGGACAAAAAGTTATTCTCTAGATGAATTCAGTACTATGCACGGTGTCTAAAAACTTTTGGATCAAATTATTACAGGTGATAGGGGGGTCCAGAGTCCATTACATTGTATAGGGGAACCAGTGGTCGGAAATGCATATTTATTGTGTTGTGGCGCACACAGCGTAAACCGTGTAACAACAATGTAGCTCATAGTAATCGCTCAAAGCGACGAGCGCCAGTCTCAATGCTTGTAATGCAGCGGCGCACGCTGTTCTGCCGCACTCTCCCAAAAATCGTCGGTGTCTGTTGTAACAGGAGAAAGGCAGCGGGTGATAACGGCTTACGCACCTGACTACCAAACAGACATACTGTGCACACCTTTAGTTCATAGTACTTGTGTCATGTGACGACCACATGCACCGCACCAGCGCAGTAACCTGTGCAATATGCACCACTATCCTTTGTGTCAGTTGTCCACTGCATCAAACAGCTTGTGATGTGTTCATGGTGATGTGTGATATTGTGTACAGTACTTGACGAGTGATCAAAGATGGAACGCTATTCGTGACGAGAGTTGTCAGACATGTATTTCATGTATAGTGCAGCAGGTTGTCGTTCACGTACAGCAGCACGCTTTCCCAACATGTGCCATGTAACTGGAAGAAGTTTATCTCTGTGGATACCAACCTACGAGAGATGGGGTCGTTCACGCCACAGAGAGCCGAACAGGGTTCCCACCAAAGACTTCGAGGGGATATTGTTGGATGCGTGACCGCCCACCCAGCAATAATCACCCGTGAACTTGCCCATCAAACGCACACTTCGAATGATACAATGTGGAGAGTACTGATGGAACAGATATTACACCCATATCATTAAGAACTCGTGCAAGCACGGGACCAACGGATTCTGTGAGCCCCATTCACTTCTGTCAGTGGATTATCCATTGCAGTGCTGTAGTGCCAAACTTCATACAATTTGTACTGTTCACGAATGAGGGCTCATTCACCTGTAATGTTGTTTTCAACAGCCGCAATACCCACGCCACCCTATCGGTGTACACCAGCAACGATTCGCTGTCAACATATGGGCTGTCATTGTCCAGGATCACCTAATACGACATTATTTGCTACCTCCCCGCGTACCACATTACGTGGTGTTACTGTGGTACGAACAGCCATAGTTCTTGGAGACTGTACCTCTTGTTCTCCGCGAGAGTATGTCGTTTCAACACGACAGTACACCAGCCCACTTCGATGTTAACATCCGCGAACTCCTGAACAACACATAGAGGAAAGGTGCCTATTATGCGATAGTTCCCTAATATGAGATACCCCAACTGTGCTCATGTTAGGGGTTGCACTCTGGCGGAGAGTTTCTTAAACACGTCTATTGCGTGCCAGACGACGACACAGCGAGTAGGACGCCATAGTTGAGCCGGACACAGTACGGAGAGGTTGATAAAAAATTTCTTGTGTTTGGAGTTTTTGCGACATCGGTGTTAAGACAATATTTCAGCTTAAAGGTGAGTGAATATTACTGCGCTGTTTTATTGATGTTATTTGTGACGGTATTACCTATAGTAATTGACAATTAGGTTCATTTTCCAACGAACGTTGTTAGTAAGTGCGTGATTGTTTGCGTAACATGGCGAAATTCCTAATATGCGATAGTATGGGGATCCAAATACGCGACAGTGTCGCATATTACGATACCTATCGCATATTGGGGGAACTCGTTCTCTCACGATTTGTTATATGTAATTTACGCAATACTATCATGACATAACAATATTTTATCATTTATTGTAGTAAAATTTTGGCAAGTGAAATACTGTCTTGCAATGGAAGAGCGATTTTATGCTCTTAAATGTAAGGACATATGAAGCATGGCCTTCCAATTAGCTGTCGGGAATAGGCTGAAGAATCCTTTCAATTCAGAAAAGGCTTCAGCAGGAAAGAAATGGCTCCAAGCTTTCCTTAAGAGGCATCCCGTTTTATCATTGAGAACTCCTCAGGGTCTTGCAGCAGCAAGAGTGAAAGCTTTAACTCCAGAAAATGTGGAGAGATTTTTTGATATTTACAAATCTGTGCTATGTAAAGTCAACCATAACCAGCATCGAGTCTGCAATGTTGATGAAACTGGGGTGACGCCTGTGCAGCACAAACACAGCAAGGTTATTGCTATGAAAGGGAAGAGACAAGTTGCTGCCTTGACTTCAGCACAAAGGGGAAATCTCATCACAGTTGTAACGTGTATGAACGCAGCTGTCACTTAGGTTCCACCACTAATCGTCTTCCCAAGGAAGAATGTGAAGCAGGAATTGATGGACGGTGCACCTGCAGGATCAATATCAGCTTGTCATCCAAGTGGCTGGATACAAACTCACATTTTTACTCAGTGGGTTGATCATTTTGTGAGTCAGGTCAAGCCATCTTCAAATGACCCTGTCATTTTGATTCTTGACGGTCATTATTCCCACACAAAGAATCTCGATGTGTTAGACAAAGCACGTGAAAACAATGTTCATACTGAATGTTTGCCACCTCACTCGACGCATAAAATGCAGCCACTTGACGTCAGATTTATGGGGCCTTTGAAAACCTACTATGCCCAAGAGATAGAAACGTGGTTGGCAAGTAACCCAGGTCGTGTTATCATCCCATTATCAATAGCTAGGTTATTTGGGGCAGCTTACAACCGAGCAGCAGCAATGGAAGCATCTGTGAATGCCTTCAGAAAAACTGGTCTCATCCCATGCAACAGCAACATCTTCACGGAACATGGATTTTCAATCCATCGCCATGCTGCCGCTCTTCAAGAAAGAGATGCCAAAAACGAAAATGACACTACTGATGGTGATGGTCAAGCCGTCAGCCCGGCAGATGGTTCAAATGGCTCTGAGCACTATGGGACTTAACATCTATGGTCATCAGTCCCCTAGAACTTAGAACTACTTAAACCTAACTAACCTAAGTACATCACAGAACACCCAGTCATCACGAGGCAGAGAAAATCCCTGACCCCGCCGGGAATCGAACCCGGGAACCCGGGCGTGGGAAGCGAGAACGCTACCGCACGACCACGAGCTGCGGACAGCCCGGCAGACATCAGACCTCTCCCACATATCGCAAACCCACCTGGAGATAGTCAAATATATCTTCAACTCCTTATGTGTAGCAATTTCAAGAATCTAAAGAGAATAAATCAGAGGCTGAAGCTAAGAAAGCAGCCAGAAAGTTATTTGGGGAGAAGAGTGGAAAATCTTCAAATCGTAGGCCTAAAGCAGAAGAATCGTCTAGTGACTCGGCATCCGATGTCCATCTTGATGACAGTGGGGATTCAGACAGCAGTGATGATGACGCGGAGTGTCTGTTCTGTACTGGTCGCTTTTCTGAAGGCAAACACGGGGAGAAATAGGCACAGTGCATGAAATGTTACCGCTGGGCTCATGAAGATTGCGGTGTCACAGAAGACAATTTTGTTTGCCCCGGATATCGTAAATATAAACCTAAGTAGTGTGAAATGAGTGAAGGATAACAGAAATGAATGAACATGTAAAAATTGTACATTCATATGTCATTATTATGTAATAAAATAATTAAAGCAAAATATTAATACTGTCTCATATTAGGAAACCGTGATCTCATTTCTACGAAATGCCTTGTTTGTGAAGCTTTAATAACTACTCTGAAAGATTGTTAATTATTGCAAATACGATAATTGTATGATAAAAGTAGATAATGCAAGATATTTTTACCATCATAAAAAATTCAATTGCACTTACTTTTAGGTCTTTCAAATGGGTTTACAAAAGTGTGTCTCTTATTAGGCACCTTTCCTCCACCTTCATCATTAAACTGTAAGGGTAGGTCCTGTCCCATGACGAGCGCGATTGCCGGATCTCGCACCTCTGTACTTTTTCCTCTGGGGTTACGCCAAATCGTTGGAGTATAAAAATCCGTAGGAAAGGATCAAGATCTGCTTGCTAGGGTCCAAGCCGCCTGTTTCCTGGTACAACAGACACCAGTGATCTTTGAGAGAGTGCGACAGAACTTCATGCGCTGTTGCCATGTATGCACAGAGTCTGGCGGTCGTCGCTTTGCACAGTTATTACGAGCTGCATTGTTGTTAAGCCGTGATGCTGTGCGTGTCCGTAAGACAATAAATCCGCATTTCTAACCATTGGTTCATTATCTCAATATAATCAGTTGTGGGTCCACTATTACGTGTTTAAATATGACCCAAAAGGTTTGAGACACTCTGTATACAGTATCCGAAAGGATGATTAATGTTATGAAATATTTAATGATGTGACAAACATTTATTTCTCTCGCAAAATTTTACTTCCGGTAAGTGACTGTGCTTGAAAAGCAAGTGATTAAGTCGCCAAACAATTAAAAAAATTGTATCTTATATGCTTTCTGTTCACGTCACTTCAGCATTTACCATAACAGAATTATCGGCGATGATTGCAAATCCCCGGGACGAGAGAGACAGAGCTTCAATAAATATAAATAAAACTGTAACTCTTGATTCGTTTAAACATAAATTTATAATATAGCTTCAGTTATTAAAATTTAAAAACCTATTAAAAATTCATATTTAATGCCATAAGTAGGAAACAACCGTATTTGAGTAAATAAATACATAAATTTTGGAAACATTTCATTTTTAGAAATATACTTTTTATTCGCCTCTACTTGAAATAACTCTAAAAAATGCTAGTCATGCTTCATGTACAACCGATATGGTTGAAGAAGTATGTAAACGTTATCACTCACACACGGAGACGGCGAAAACACTAATCCCGGGTGGTTATTATTAAAGTGAGGCTACTCACGGAGATCCAGTGTGGGCTGTAATTATCATGTAACAGTGAAACTGGTAGATATGCTAATGCCGTTAATGCAGAACCGATTTACGCCGGAAAAAAATTAGTTCCAATTTTGGCTACAAGGCGCAAATCTGCCGCTGCACAGTACCTCGTCGATGTCTCTGGTGCTCACACTGAACAATTTCATAAGCGGCGGTTAATAGCAAAATCAACATCATTCTATACGTCTTTCTCGTATTCACAGTGCTAGAGCGAAAACATTGGTGTAGTTGACTCGGCCGCAGAGACTAGTTTTATTCGGATGTTTCATTCGACTGAAATAATTGACTGCACGAAAGTACAATCAACTGGACAGTGGGTTGTTAAAACTAGCTGTGCCATCACCACGCACAGACAAGAGTTCGCATACGGAATCCTTCAGCAGTAATCACAGAGATTATGTTCTACATCTTCATAATCCATAAACTTCTCGTGCTACCATGCTTTACATTTATCACACTCTATTCAGTCATAATCAAAGTCAAAACCACACCACAGAAATGAGAGTACATGGGATTGACACTGAGCTGAAATCCAATTGCCAAAATTTAGTGCGCATGTGCGAAGTCTGCCGTATTCAAACCGAGTAAATAGCTGTGTTTGAAGCCAAAGGCGAACGGATGCGTTTTATTTATTTTGATAATTGTGCACTTTAGCTGCTGGGCTTACTTACACATAAACATTTGTCTGATGTTATATGAAAGTTAGAAACGTATAATGAACAGTAGTAAGAGAAAGGTCACACAGAAAAGCAATGAGCAATTCCCTCGAAGCTGCTGATAGCCGTACGTCATAAAAAAAAAAAAAAAAAAAAAAAAGAGTTTCCCAATTTTCTTGGTGTCAACAATAAAATCTCATTAAGCCGGGAAAAAAATACTTTGTGTAAATGAATCATAGCTACATCAACTCCTGGAGATAGTTTTTCGGTAGAGATTCTCCTTTTCCTTTCAAAAATTAAATACAACTTGTTTCGAGTTTGTGCGTCTTCTTCACTACTGAATAATATTATCTCTTATTCGATTCTGAGGAAAGTAATTAACATATAAAACTGATTTCTGACGCGTTTTATAGTTCCATAACACGTCTTGATGATGAAGTGTCTTTTTTATCGATGTGGGTCATAGTTACTGTGATACTAAATTTCCAAGTACTCTGTAGGATATAATTTGAAGAGCTTGCAGTGAAAAATGTGGTCACTGGCTACTTTACGTTTGGCTCATTTTAGGTGATACGTTGCTGTATACTAACATAGTTAGCGTATCGTAATTGTTTTTAAAGTTGGAAGGAATGTCACATCTCACTACAGTAGGAGAAAATAGAAGTTAAAGTACTTTATTTGAGCGCGCTGCCTGAACGCACCACGCAAAAGTAGCTCACAAGAGGACCGCACCTACTCATCACCAATTTCGTCCAAATTTATGAAGTAGGCCTACGCAAGACATGGTCAGAAACGAAAGTGACCACGCGTTTAAAAGAAGATTGCATTTTTGGAGCGACTCGGCCGAGGCATAAGCCATTTATAATTGCGCACCGGAAATAGTGCGGAAAGGAATGCCGAGAGTCGCGGGCTCGAGTTCCACTGTGGGAAATATTTTGTCGTTTATATTTTCAATTGTTTACGCTACTTATACTGCAGAATAAACAGAAATAATGTTTAACATAGCATATTGTATTTATCAATACTTCCATAAAAGACATGAAAAGGAAAGGGAAACAAAAATTTGGAATCACATATGATTTTCCAGAAAACGATTGTAAACTGTACACGAGAACTTCGTATATAAAATTAGATACTTTCATAATTTTGCAGTTGATGATTTACAATTGCTGGCGTCATATTTATCGTAAAAACAGGGAAAACGACAAAATTCTTGGCATGTTGCACACAATATAAACGTCGTAATTTTACAATTGCGTAGTTGTTTGAAAGTTTCTGTACAGAAACAAACTTGGCTTACACTCAAAAAACGTTCTCCCTCAACGCACAGTTTGGCAGCAAACCACACGTAACGCATCATGTTGCCAAACACTGGCGAAGATAGCCGATGATGTACAATAGAATGTATTTTGAAACAGACTACTCTGAATATGATTCCCCCCCCCCCCATTTTTTTGTCTATGAGATAAAAGCAGTTTTGAAGATTCCTCATCGCCGGCCGCGGTGGCCAAGCGGTTCTAGGCGCTTCAGTCTGGAACCGCGCGACCGCTACGGTCGCAGGTTCGAATCCTGGCTCGGGCATGTATGTGTGTGATGTCCTTAGGTTAGTTAGGTTTAAGTAGTTCTAAGTTCTAGGGGACTGATGACCTCAGATGTTAAGTCACATAGTGCTCAGAGCCATTTTTTGATTCCTCATCAAATTCCTTACCTGACGATGGAAACAGACACCATGGGTTTGCACTAGCGTAGTGCATTTGAGGGAATCACAATAACGCTGCCTGATGGCAATCGTTCCTCATCTTGAAAAATCTTGTCGTATAATTATGGATTTGTTTGTCCTCCATACTAGTCAGTTAACGGAAGAAATTTGTTCTCCCGCACATAGGGGTTCTACATATACAGGGTGTTACAAAAAGGTACGGCCAAACTTTCAGGAAACATTCCTCACACACAAAGAAAGAAAATATGTTATGTGGACATGTGTCCGGAAACGCTTACTTTCCTTGTTAGAGCTCATTTTATTACTTCTCTTCAAATCACATTAATCATGGAATGGAAACACATAGCAACAGAACGTACCAGCGTGACTTCAAACACTTTTTTACAGGAAATGTTCAAAATGTCCTCCGTTAGCGAGGATACATGGATCCACCCTCCGTCGCATGGAATCCCTGATGCGCTGATGCAGCCCTGGAGAATGGTGTATTGTATCACAGCCGTCCACAATACGAGCACGAGACAAGAGCTTTCAAATGTCCCCCTGAATGAAAGTCAGGAGAGCGTGGAGCCCATGGAATTGGTCGGCCTCTACCAATCCATCGGTCACCGAATCTGTTGGTGAGAAGCGTACTAGCACTTCGACTGAAATGTGCAGGAGCTCCATCGTGCATGAACCACATGATGTGTCGTACTTGTAAAGGCACATGTTCTAGCAGCACAGGTAGAGTATGCCGAATGAAATCATGATGACGTGCTGCATTGAGCGTAGGTGGAAGAACATGGGGCCCAATCAACACATCACCAACAATGCCTGCCCACACGTTCACAGACAATCTGTGTTGATGACGTGATTGCACAATTGCGTGCGGATTCTCGTCAGCCCACACATGTTCATTGTGAAAATTTACAATTTTATCACGATGGAATGAAGCCTCATCCGTAACGAAAACATTTGCACTGAAATGAGGATTGGCACATTGTTGGATGAACCATTCGCAGAAACGTACCCGTGGAGGCCAATCAGCTGCTGATAGTGCCTGCACACGCTGTTCATGGTACGGAAACAACTGGTTCTCTCGTAGCACTCTCCATACAGTGATGTAGCCAACGTTACCTTGTACAGCAGCAACTTCTCTGACGCAGACATTAGGGTTATCGTCAACTGCACGAAGAATTGCCTCGTCCATTGCAGGTGTCCTCGTCGTTCTAGGTCTTCCCCAGTCGCGAGTCATAGGCTGGAATGTTCCGTGCTCCCTAAGACGCCGATCAATTGCTTCGAACGTCTTCCTGTCGGGACACCTTCGTTCTGGAAATCTGTCTCGATACAAACGTACCGCGCCACGGCTATTGTCCCGTGCCAATCCATACGTCAAATGGGCATCTGCCAACTCCGCATTTGTAAACATTGCACTGACTGCAAAACCACGTTCGTGATGAACACTAACCTGGTGATGCTACGTACTGATGTGCTTGATGCTAGTACTGTAGAGCAATGAGTCGCATGTCAACACAAGTACCGAAGTCAACATTGCCTTCCTTCAATTGGGCCAACTGGCGGTGAATCGAGGAAGTACAGTACATACTGACGAAGCTAAAATGAGCTCTAACACGGAAATTAAGCGTTTCCGGACACATATCCACATAACATCTTTTCTTTATTTGTGTGTGAGGAATGTTTCCTGAAAGTTGGGCCGTACCTTTTTGTAACGCCCTGTATGTCAATATTTTTTTTATTTTTTTTAAAACAGGGCTGGTGTTATTTTCTCCGATATTGATGAAATAATGATGACACTTTTGTATTTTGCCTTCGCTTTTCCTTTTCATACCTTTTATGAATATATCGATAAATGCAGCATATAGAGCATTACTTCGGTCTCTTTTTCGGTGTAAATAACACACAAATTGAGGCAAAGACAAAATAGTATCCACATAGAGTGTCGACCCCTAAGGCTCCCCCCCTCCCCCAAGCCCTCCTTCGGACACCCCCCTCCCCCCACCCCGACCCACGGATTATCGTTCTGCACTCTTTCCGCTGCGCCAACCACTATGTAGAAACTATGCCAACATAAATGTCTAATGCCTCTCCCAACATGCGCGAAAAATGATGCACGCATCTCATGCACTTATCTGTCGTCATTTATTATCCGAATACGATTCATAGTATGTAAAATGTTAGAGTGAACTTACGGATCTGGACCTAACTCAAAACATATTTGTAAATTAAATGTTAATCAGCCTACTGGCGCCATTTAAAGTAATACTTTCAGGATGAGAACATGAATGATAATTCCAGCAATGATGCAAACACAAACTCCTGCAGAGTGTTCAGTAACAGCTGTTTCCATTGTAAGCGAAGTTGATTTATCGGTTCACAATTCCATAAAAGTAAAATTAAAGAGTAAAATAAAATTGCTGCATAGAAAAAAAATAATATTTACAAAACGAAGTAACTTCATTGTCGTCTGAAGCTAAAAGCAGTGGCAATTCACAGGTTGCACATGCGCACAGTAATTAATTTAAAATCTCATGTGATACGTTTTTAACTTACAATTTGTCACACATTGTTTCATTAGCGATTCCTTTCGTAAAAGTTTTAATTTAGTCGGTTAAGTTAGTACCGTTTCGTAAGAATGTCAATTTCGAGCCGTAGTATGAAGCAGCTACCGTTTCGCGTTTACTCGGTTTCAATATGGCGTCGAGCGCAACGCTTGACTTCACAACAGATCAAAGGAGCCGCTCGCCTTTCGGTATACTCTCTGTTCTGTGGCCACACCATTGCTAATGCATTTTTTGTGGTATGAGGTATCTGTCGAGTAACGAACAATTTTCTTTTTGCAGAACGAGTATTTTTCAGTTCTAGAAGATATGTACTCTGTTTCTCTCTTTGTTTTGGTCTTCCGTCTTCGCCTTATCCTTTTGTTTCTGTTCTAGGGCATCGTCCACCGGTGATGAGAAGAGAATTTCTGATTCTTGCGCCCTTCGCTTCCTGCTGTCTACAGACCACAATGTTGGCAGGGGGAGGGGGGGCATGTAATGTCAGAAATGGACGTGAGAGACTACACGCTTGTGGCAGAGGATTTTAGCGCTCCTGTAGGAGTTCCTCACTGGTTTCCCATCGCTGGGACACTCTCGAGTCGCGTTATTAAACTCGATGATCTGAACTGCAGTTTCGTCTCCTGCTGTTAGATGAGAAGGAGCAATATCCTCCACTCAATAAACATTGCAATATTACATTCCCATGACTTTAAATGTTTCTTTTGCATTCTCTTCTGTTTCTGTCCGGCAATAACCACTTTTGAATAAACTTCCACAGTGGTGAGTAGCTATGATCTAACTAGTTCCGCGGCGTTAAAGCCACATCTTCATGGATATATATTTATTTCATAATTATTTCAAACGATAACCAGTAGATAATTCAACATTCTTCGTCAAACTGTAATAAAAGGTTTAACCGCCAAGACGTCGGTAGTCCAATTTAAGTTCGTCTAGGTGGTCACTGCGTACCTCACGTTGGCATGGCGACGTTAATTCCTTAGATTTCTTGTATCGGGATGATGTTCCCTGCATTATTCCCTGTTTTAAATTGGGTTACCGACCTCTTGACGGTTAAACATTTTATTGCAATTTGACGAAGAAGGCTGGGTCACCTACTGGTCATCGTTTGAAACAAATTTTGAAATAAATATGTCTCCCTGAAAGTGTGGCTTCAACGCCGCGAAACTAGATAGATCGTACCCAGAAATTAAAGACTTCTCATGCAGCTGAAGCGGTCTTATTCATCACGTACAGTGCTACAGCTGTGTATACTCATAGTACACAATCTGCTGTTGCTTCGAAAAGTACACCAGGTGACAAACGTTTTGTTAGATTCCACCACATCAAAGTTAAACAGCTGCTACCGCGCAGACTAGCGACCAATACGATGTAGAGTTAACCGTCAATGTAATAAATTAAACTGAAGTGAATGTTCGGTTAAGACCACTTAAACTGTGGACTGAGTATGTTACTTTCGACACTAACGGGAATGCTTTCTTGTCCGAATACCATGAAAGAATAGAGAAGCATCAGCAAACATTTGGTTTTTATGTCACTAAATCTGCTGAAATAGTTTGTCGTCTTCAGCCCGAAGATTGGTTTCATACAGTTCTCCAAACGAATAGATCCTGTGCAAGGATCTTCATCTCTGTATAACTGATGCAGTCTACGTCCTCTTGAACCGGAACACTGAATCCAAGCATTAGCATCCCTTCACGCTTCGTTCATTTTCCCGATTCCTTTATGCCTTGAGATGTGTCCTAACGAAGAATATCTTCTTTCAGTCAAATTGTGCAAAGAGGCTCTTTGTAAGTTATTTTATCTAAGCACGTAATCTTCAGCATTCTGCTGTAGCAACACATTTCGAGTACTTCTATTCACTAATCGCATGTAGCGTTAATCATCCAATGTGCATTGCATATAAAGCTACACTCCACACAAATAGTTTGAAATATCGTTCCTAATACTTCAATTTATACAAAATGATCTGGATTTTGGGCCATGTGACAAATGTTAGAAGGCCAGATCGGACAAATATCAAGACTAATATCACAGATACACCTCCGATGTTGTTCTACGTACGAACTGCTGTTGCGCACAAGAGAGGCCATGAGTAAAACAACACCCACAAAGACAATGAATACAGGTGACCGTTAAAAATGCATAATGATGGTTGCCGATCTGATGACATGGAGGATAAGTGTTGAATGAACTGCATTTCACAAAGAGCAGTGAAAGTAACAGTGCGGCTAGGGCACTTAGCTCTTCAGCCGGTATTTGATCGACGGATTAGCAAGTCCTTTTCAAGTGGTTCAAATGGCTCTAAGCTCTATGGGACTTAACATCTGAGGTCATCAGTCCCCTAGACCAAGAACTACTTAAAACTAACTAACCTAAGGACATCACACACGCCCATGCCCGAGGCAGGATTCGAACCTGCGACCGTAGCAGCCGCCCGGTTCCGTACTAAAGTGCCTAGAACCGCTCGGCCACCGCGGCCGACTAGCAAGTCCTTTTGAAACATAAAAAGTTGATGACGAATTTTCCATAGCGCTTTTTTTGACCGAACATAGTATTTATCCTGCAGTAACAAACACTCCAGTAACGTTGTATTAAATTTGCAATCTTCGTGTTAGCACCGTCAACATGTTCTGTACTAAAATGTTTATATGCACAATACTTTCTGCAATTGGTTGAAAGCATTTTGTTGAATGGATAGCACAACAATTTCTTTTGAGGTCTTGGCGCCTGATGCTTCTGGGGTAGTGAACCAGCGTACTATCCATTACACTGTATTTTTCGAATTAACGCAGTGTGTTTTTTAACTTGCTGACGTAAACCGTACAGTTTATAAATGTCGGACTGAATTTTATAATCAGTCTTATTTTTTTACGCTCACTGGAAGTAACCTAAGATCTGCCTGAATTGAGATTCTGTAGTGGGCATCAGCTAATTACCCATTCGAAAGCAGTTTGATCACATACTGCCTGCGAGAGGTAAGGTAATCAGGTTGGGATCGATCTGACGGTTTCTCTGGTACACCAACCAGCTGACATATGGTTTTTCACCATTTTGGGACTTCTTTTAGTTGAAGTATTTTGTGATTTCGTTTCACACACCAAAAACCTGACGTATGTACCGTTAGATAAGTGGGATAGTGTCACACTACAAATCGATATTCACGGGTTATTTCCTTGGTCAGTCACTGGTTTTTATGTCTCTTACTTCTTGTTCTTTATACGCTAACAATTATTTGTTTGGTATCCCCGCATGCGTGTTTGACGAGTGCGGTCGAGTGTCGGTATGATCCGCGACTCCACCGTAAGCGGCGTGAGCGTTGCCTGCAATGGGCAGCCTCTCTGGTGTCGTAACTTCTGTGGCGCGACGAGGAGGACTTCGGAGTCAGTTGTTTGCTAGCTCTAGCCTGGATTCCTGTTTACTTCGGCCTACGCTCGCTTGCACTCTCGTGTGAATACTTGGCACTGTCGCGCTCTCTTAGTTCCGTGTTCGTCCCTGACCGCGCTTTCGGACACACTGCTAAGCGATTAGGTTGACTCTCGGAGTTTGTTCACGGGCGCCACAAGTCGTGATACCCCGCGCTCATTCTGTGTGTGTGTGTTTTTTTTTTTTTTTCTTTTTTTTTTTTTTTTTTTTTTTTTTTTTTTTTTGTGAACGCTATCATCTCGTAACAATTTGTATACGAGAAAATGGTTAAAATGGCTCTGAGTACTATGGGACTTAACTGCTGTGGTTATCAGTCCCCTAGAACTTAGAACTACCTAAACCTAACTAACCTAAGGACATCACACACATCCATGCCCGAGGCAGGATTCGAACCTGTGACCGTAGCAGTCACGCGGTTCCGGACTGTAGCGCTAGAACCGCTTGGCCACTCTGGCCGGCTATACGAGAAAAATGCAACAAGTTAGGGATTGCACGTTACACTACAAGTTATTCATCTAACTGGCTCATTCAGTCAGTTTGAACGTCGGAGGAAGACAAACAGAAGCTGGGACAGAAAAGAGGCAGAAACAGAGAGGTAACCCATTCGAAAATCTTCGTTACGTCGCAAGTTAGGCGTGAGGGTAAATCGTTAATGCGATAGGAAGCCGTAGGAGGAATTAATAGAAGCCTCAGGTTGAATTATCGTGGTTAATTACTAACTACCCTGAGAGTAAAGTGAGGGTGGTAGTTGCACTGGAATGCCTTGACTAAAAATGTGTTATCGATCGATAAACTTGAAACCAAGATGCAAACTGTCATTCAGGCGAAAGTTTATAAGGTAAGTTCTCCACTCAAAATGTCCTACGGAGAATAAGCCACGTCATAAACTGAATAGAGTTTTAGAACATCCTCTACCCTCCCTCCCACTTGTGCCAGGGTTGCCACTGTTCACAGAGGTTGGCAGTATTTCCGCTTTCTGGACTCGTGGTATCGCTAGTGAAGTAGGGTTTATAAGAGAGGTGACAAGGAGGAACGAGGGTTCCTCGAACATACCTGCACACTCTACACCTCCCGCCACCTTGCTCCCCCTCATCCCTTGGTTGCTCCTCTCCTCTTCAACCCCCACCCTCCGCTGCGCCTTCACTGTTGTGTCCCCCCTACCCTCCATCTCTACACCCTTCATCTCCTTTCCCAAAGTGGCTTCCATCAACTCCCCCTCCTGGATGATGCCCTCTCTCCCTCCATTTATCCCTCCTATCGACTCTGATCCTCACCCCCCCCCTTCTTTCCTTTGTCCTTTTTCCAGGCTTTCTCTTCCCCTCCCCACTCCCCCCTCCATCCTGTTTTTTTCCCACCTACCCTCTCTCTGCCTCCGTTCTCTCCGCCGACTCCTTTTCCGTTTTCCTTCCTCTGCCTTTCCCCATTCACTCTCGCGTCTACCCTGCTCCCCCCTTCTGAGTCCTCTACCTTCGTCGTCCCCCCTCCCCCGCATCTCGTTTTTTCCTCTCCTCTCCCCCCTTTTTTTCTTCTGCCCGCTCCCTCCCTCTGTCCAGGTCCCCCCTCCCATCTGTCCTTGCCTGTGGAGGTGCCGACGTTTTAGTGCAATGTTCCTAGTGACTGTTAAGTGTTGTGCATCTTTTCCGAAGTTTTGCGAACGGACATCACGCTGTCGGAGGGTGTGATTTTTTTTTTATATCTCTTGCAAACAGAATCCAGACTGTCGCCGTGTTTTTTTAATTGTCTGTCTACTTTTTCCCTGTCTACTTCCTGTGTATTTTATTATCATCGCCCACCATTAGACTTATGTTTTAACTTTCCACAATTTTCCGCCGTTTTACGTTTTACGTCACAGTTTTATCGCCTTCAGGGGGAATCGAAATCCAATAAAGGAAAAAAAAAGAAAGAACGAGGAGTCAGTTACGCAGCGGTGACCGAGAAGTACTGGTTGTTGATGCTCTTAGCGTTGAAAGTTCGGTCCGCAGCTCGTCGGACGGTTAGATACTGGAGCTGTGGGTTGCCTATTTGTGTTGTGGCGGCCACTAAGCGAGCAGGTCATAAGAAGACAGAGCTTGACTGTAGACTATGTGCAGCTAGGTGTGGCCATCCTACGCTTCGTGTTAAAGGTACTGATATTTGTGACATTCTGCGAGGAACAGTAGTGAGCTACAGCGAGTTCACTGGAGATTGTATGTGCTGAGTCAAGTTCCATCGACCTTCTTGTGGGAGCCATTATTTGGTAACTAGTTTTGCAAGTCAACTCATGTTAACTGACCGTTCTGTAATGCGTGTGAAGCTGTACGCTGTTTGATATTATCGTAACTAGAAGAAGAACTGAACTCTTTTGATAATAAGATTCGTCACTTCTGCGTATTAGTAACAGCCTGTTCCCGGTTGCTATTAATTATGCATTGCAGTTTGAAGTTTCCGTGTGCTAAAGATTTGCGCCAAGCTGTGTAGCGTGACGCATTTCGTTCTTGTCCAAGGAAGATATATCTGTTATATGACTCAGTACTCGTATTTGAAATTTTGGTACACAGCTGTGTAGTACAAAAGTATTGCAAAAGGTACCGTGCGTCAAAAAGCTCGTACGATCATGATATTTTCCGAAGGTGGGATCTCATCTGTAGATCGGAAAAGGGTTTCAACTTTGCCTTAATCTGGTTTTTAATTACTACCTTTTAAGTTATGGTTGTAATGGCGTATAATTATAAGTAGTTAGTTGTCTTAGTATGTTGCCATTAAAAACTACTGGCCAGTTTTCTGCTTGGAATATTAGGCTAATTGTGTTGTCTGTAAGTACCAAATTTGTTGGTGTAACTGAATGAATATTCTGGGGAAGCCGTATCAGCGTAAAATTACTATTTACAGATTGACGCCATTGTAACTAGTGATTATAATCTTGAACTCAGATTTTCTCATAACCTTATCTGTTTCAGAAAATGAATTATGACTGTGTGATGCCTTATTACGTACGGAATCGCAGAGAAATGTAACTGTCACTGGTGACTGTACACCCCGACACACAGTCTGACAACTAATTCTCTCACTACAGTATTCCTAATCTGCATGAGGTTTTGTATTCAAGCACATTTATTTAGCTCTGGTTCAGTCAGACGCTCTTACGTAATAATGATTTATTGTTTATCTTTCTCATTAAGTTAAATTTATTTTCTCTTAATATAAATCAGAGCTGAAATTCTTTTATAGCTCTGAAGTCACATTTTTCCTTGGCGAGACTGAGTCCATGAAACTGACTGTGATACAGGAATTTCTGTCAAGGTTAAATTTGGCAATTACTGTAATAAAGGCTTTGTTAAAAGTGTAACCCAAACTCAACCAATAGTTCAACACATTATCCTAACTATCCCGTTATGCCCCTACATATCCAATTGCTTAGCACATTATAACCTGGGGCTTCAAGCAATTTGATTCACTCTCTTGGTAAGAGTTAAATTTCTGCCCATCTCTTCATTGACGTTGTTTACTTCTCTAGTTTGGTTGATGGCCGTCTGATATTTCATGGTGCTTTAGTCAGGGTTTCAAAGATGCAATAAGACAGACACGTAATCAGACCGTTATTAGCATTGTTCACTTATAAGCACATTGACGAATGCTTCAGAGATAGAATACCGGACTCGAAATCGGTAAGAAAACGTCCAAATCCCTGTCTGGCCACTCTGATTCAGGTTTTGACTAGTTTTCCGAAATCGCTTAGGAGAAAACGACACGGCCGACTTACTTCCCCATCTTTCCTGATTCGCGCTTGCGTCCTGTCTCTAACGACCTCGTCATCGACAGGATGCTCTACTCCAATTTTCGGTCCTTCCTTGCAAAACTGGAAAGTGGAAGCGCCTAGAGGGATATAAGTTGGTTGTCAGAAAACGGCAATTACTTTCCTGTTCATCCACAATATTGTCAGTAGTAGAGAAGAATTCCTGCGGAATGTATTTGCAAAGTTTAAATTAATGGAGTTCCGATGCAAAGACTACATAATATAGGAAACATACACCGCCCAGCGTCACTAATGTCACCATTTTTCAAAAATCTGAATAACCATCTTTTGCGGCGCAGGCCTCTGGGAGAAGTGCAGGAAGAGTGCCACGAATTTCTGAAAGCTACCGACAGGGATGTGAAGCCTTGCCGACTCCAGTGCCGTTACCATCTGCTTTAGGTTTCATGGCAAAGGATAACGTCGCAAACAGCCCAGTCGATGTGGTCACACATATTCTCAATTAGTTTTACATCTGCGGTGGAGGGGAGTGGGGGGAGGAAGAGTCTGGTGGCCAGGGAAGTGCTCTGCGAACCACCCACATTCACTGCAAGCTGCGTGCCACGTTGCATTGTCCTTCTGGAAGCTGTCATAGTGGCGAGGGGAAACAAACTGGATGTAGAGGTGGACATAAAGTCGGAAAAGTCGTCTGTATGGGTCAGTGCCCAGTTTTGGGAGTGTTTCGTAGTATGTGCAGTGCAATGGAGACGTGGTAAGTTGTAGTCGTACTACGGTCCCCTAGGATAGATGCATACTTGTGTTAACCCATTGTGCCTTCCAGAATGACGAGATCACCCCGGTAATGCTATGAAAACATTCCCCATACCATAACACTCCCAGCTCCTGCCCGGACCCTTCCTGCGACTGTTGCAAGGTGTTTGCTTTCAGAAGTTTCACGTGGACACGCCAATGGCCATATGTGCGATGGAGCATAAAACGTGATTCACCTGAAAACGCCACCTGCCGGCATTCAGTAGACTTCCAGTTGCGGCTCTGGCGTGTAAATATCGACGAACTGCAATCAGCATGGGTAGATAAAGTAGGCACCTGCTGCGGATGCCCATACGCAGCAACGTTCGCTGCACTGTCATAGAAGAGACACTGTTATAGCCCCTTGGTTCATCTGGACGGTCAGTTGCTCAACAATTGCACGTCTATTCGCCCGTAAACATTTCCGCATCCGTCGTTCACCCCTGTCATCTACGGCCTATGGTGCACCACAAATGCATCAGCGTCTGTTTCGGTTGGATGCCAGATAAATCGCTCCGTTTCTGCATTACGATAGCGACTGCACTGTTTTCCGCGCCCCCGACCCCCCCCCCCCCCTCCCCCGTCACCATCACCACTTGCAGACTTTATACCTGTATACCCTTCACTGCTAGTGCTGCCATCTGCTGCCTGCGAATGGTTATTGTACAGCGACGTGGAACGTAGCAGTGGTCACATTAACGTAACTGGACCGTACATAACGATAATGTAAACTGGGAAAAATAAACGATTACACACTTCGCTGTGAGTTCTTTCGATGCAAAACCCAGACATTGAAAATAAGAAATACGTCTTCTATAGGATACAGGATACGGTGTGGCACGATATATGGAACGTGGGGAAGCCACCTCAGAAAAGATACAATATAAGTTGAATAAAGCTATGGCTGTTGCAGGGTCAGTTTTATGAAAGTACCAAAACTGTCCGGTGAAGCCCACATCCAAGTAGAAGAAATGATCACAAGTAGGAAAGTACTGTTTCAAGAGAGACTATGTATGTCATTACTACATCGGAGAGGAAATATATTACTGTTACATAGGACTTATAGTACAAGGATAGGAATAGAAACGAACTAAGATTTTAACGAGAATGAATAGATAAACCGTATTGAAAGTAGCTGTGCGATGCGAGGTCGTAGTTGGCGTGTCTTAAATAAAGTGGTCTGCTACCTCGGAAAAAGTTAGAGGACTGTTCTATGAAGCTGATAATGGTGACACTTTTCATCGTGTAAAAACAAGAAAGCCAAGCTCAGTAGTGACTGCAATCGGCGGCTGCTAATGTAAATATCATGTGTCCTATTGGCAGTTCAAATGACTCTGAGCGCTATGGGACTTAACATCTGTGGTCATCAGTCCCCTAGAACTTAGAACTACTTAAATCTAACCAACCTAAGGACATCACACACATCCATGCCCGAGGCAGGATTCGAACCTGCGACCGAAGCGGTCGCGCGGTTCCAGACTGAAGCGCCTAGAACCGCACGGCCTATTGGTAGTCTACAGTTTTATATTATGCATATAAATGACCCGTCAATAAATAGAGTAATCTGAAATGGCCGAGAAACTGCCTATTAGTGCTTTATAACAGCGCTGTACATGGAAGGCTTGTTACTAGCTTCAGAAATCACTCTAGATTCTGTAGCGTACATATTATTTTTTTTTTTTCTGCTAAGGACTCCCGTCTGATCGGCTTAACACCGACGTCTTTCAACAAAACACTTCAACTGCGTTTCAAGAAAGTCGATGTCGAAGAGACGAGTGTATTGAGGAACAAGCGTCCAACATCGTAACGCCGTAGTAGCACTGTAGCATAAATCTCAATAAAGTTTTTGTAAACGTGGCGTCCAGATGAGAAAGAGGCATATCCTGTTCCCCAGAGGAACTTCGAGTCTGCTTCAGCAAACAGTGTCAGAGAAAAATACAGAGCGCCTCTACGGAACAGAAATGTGCAAACAAGTATTACGTGCGTTCGCATTTGAACACCAGCGCTGAATTGGCAGAAAATTCGGCGAAACCCACATGTAAACTGTGGCATAAATAGAATACTACTGACCTTTAAGTTTTCGGTCTATTATGCAAAACTGAAGTGACGATTAACAGTTCACTGCAACGTTTGGTGATTTACCGGATATTACCCAGATTAGTTCAACACATAAGGACCTGCTATTTTCAGAGGACAGTGTATGTTCTAAGCAGTGTGCCAGACACGTTTTTCCATTTACTTGAATTACATGTGTTTCCGTCGAAATTTGGGCCGCGATATCAGTAGAAGAATATATTTAGCTGAAACTAAATTCGACAGAGACTTCCAGGATAGGCACGAAATAACCATTTTTTTCTCTACTGGCCGACGACGCATCATTCTGCGCTCGTGTTTGATAAAGAGAAAGGGGGAGAGACAGAGAGAGAGAGAGAGAGAGAGAGAGAGAGAGAGAGAGAGGGGGGGGGGCGGGGGGGGGGAAGGGGGTACGGAGAGGTTTAAAAGAGATTTTCAAATGACATTCTGTTCACGGCACGACACACGGTAAATACTTGCGCATAGATTGCGGAATGTAGTGGTGGCAGCAACCATCACCGCTAACGGGAAAGCAAATAGCAAATACAGAATACAAGGCTGTAGTGCAAAGCTCGTGAAAATAAATAGCCCGTCAGAAACATATCCTCTTGTGATAACAACACGTATCGTACAATTTCTCACTCGTAGCGAACGCACACAGTGGTCTGCATGCAAATAAATGGAAACATGATAACAGGAACTGTAAGCTCATCGTGTGTCGTTAAGAGCTGCGAGGCTGAGTTGTTTTGCCATCCACGCACCGCTGATATCGGAGAAGCGGGCGATATTCTAATACAGTTGTACTGCTCTAATCACAAACAAGAGAAATGACAATGCGCGGTATACTGTAATAAATTCCCAGTTGTTCGAATTATAACCTTACTGCCTGTAATTTGAAATAAAACTTGAGTTTAACTATCAAATCTAATAAGAGGCAAAACTGAAGTTAACGTAAATGACTTACTGAAGATCCTATATCTGACGGTAACGTTATAAGAAGAACTGGGGCTAAATATGAAATTATGTCTTTCTGATTTATCGTAATTACTTTGCATCGCAGACAAGAATAATTACTACTTTTATCACTTTCTACGCTCATTTCAGAATTTAGCTACGGTCCACAATTCGTTTGGCATTTTTTTACGTATTTGACTGCGAAAATATAATATTTTGTCTTCGTAAAGGTTACCGGACATCTGAAAATAGATTTGATTGCACGCTCTAATGAGTGTAACAATTAAATGGCAATCACGCACAAAACTGCACGTAACGAAATCGCGAACCAGACGATAAAGGCTCCTTATTTAAATATTTCACTTTCATTCACTGGTATGCTGTTACTGTACTTTACAATGAAATAATGATCTAATGACGTAGTCTATAGGCAGAAAATACTTCTTTTTAGAGTTTTAATCTGAAAAAGATTTACGACACTTACAAGAAGTTATACAGCACAGCAACAATCTCGTATAACCAATGGTAACAGAGATAATAGCGGAAACTAAGAAGAGAGCAAGAGAGACCTGAACCCAAGAGGAAGAGTGTCAGATAACAATAGATCTTTCCACGCTATTCCAAGTCTTTTTATAGGCCATCAGAAATTCATTCATCGGTGCATTACGTAGTTCCTTGTCACACTAAAATTAAATATTGTTTCACTTAAGCGTACTAGACGCTGTCAGTTAATGATTTTTTCTCTTGATATGGGGGGAAAATCCTTTAAAACTGGCTGTGACGCCACGTAATCCACAGGGGGAACAGCATGGGAAGATGCCAGAGTAATACGAAACATCTCACCAAGCAAGAGTGCCTGAACGCGATTGAAAGCAAGAAAGGTGGGTTTCTGAAGGATGACTGAATAATAATTGGTTATGACGCGCTGAATATCATCTGACAATGCAAAACGCTGTCCAACTGAAAATACTCAAATCAAGAAATATACCGTCAACGAATATACGGCCAAAGCATAAAACCATTTTAAGTGGCCTGCATTAGAGGCTTAGTAAAAACTTTATCTTGACAGCGAACCTTAACAAAAAAAACGTAAACTTAATGTTCCGACGCTGTACAAAGGAATACAAACCCCTGAACTCCTGTCAGTCTCTCCCATTCTCCCCTCAAGCACATAAAACACACACACACACACACACACACACACACACACACACACACACACACGACTGTGTTTATTTGCATATCATACCTTCAAAAGAGTACTCTGTATTTGAAAGAGGGTGAAAAAACCTGCAGAATGAAAAAATATCCTCATTTGGACCGTCCTGCAGACTTTACCAATGAATCGGCTGAAGTCAAGTTGACAACACATGTGAGTTTGAAGAAGCGGAAAAATGTCAGATAAAATTGTGCTCTTGTTCCTTGCGGAAAACTGCCGAGAAAAATGTAGATATAAAAATAAAAACGGATTGAGCAAGAAAATAAAATTAAAAAAATAAATAAAAAGAGTATGCAATTGTGGTGCTACAACGGGTACCGATTTTTTTATTTATTTATTTTTTTGTGGTGGGGGGGGGGGGGGAGGGGGCTGTTCCGGTAGAATACCCTTTGGAGACTTTAACAGCACTCCAACAGGTAAAACTTGGTGTTTGCTGGATCGAGCTACCACACTCAATTAACATTTATGCTTGTAGTATTTACGATCGTGCACGAGCGACATGTAATGAATCCGAACTTGGTGGATTTGCAGAACAATACATCGTAAGTGAATAATTCGAATAGCAGAGAGATGTACAAGACTACTTCCTCTTCTATAGTGGGAAATATCGCTCACCGAATAGTGAGTGGGAATATGAAAGCAGGTGCCAGTACACATTGTCAACGACGAAGAAAGCTAATATCAACAAATAGGTGTGTTAAAATGGAACAGAATCCTGAGTGTCCGCAAAATGTAGTCTTCATACCGTCACATTTAGGTTAGCACAGGACAGTAATGATTAGGCTGGTCGCTGACGATATTGATAACAGAGGACTATAGAGAAATTCACGGGGACCGGCAGAAGTTCGATCACTGAAGATGGGACTAGAAGTTGACCTTGAATGTATATAAATTTGAACTATTGAGCACTTTCAGAATGAATTTTCACTCTGCAGCGGAATGTGCGCTGATATGGAACTTCCCAGCAGATTAAAACCGTGTGCCAGAACATGATTCGAACCTGGGAACACTGCCTCTCGCTGGCAAGAGCTCTACTAATTGAGGTACCCTAGCACAACTCACGACCCCTCCTCACAGCTGTACCTTCGGCAGTACCTCTTCTCCTATCAACCTAACTTATGGTGCTCGGGGAGCTCAGTTGGTTAACTACTTGCCCGCGAAAGGCAAAGCTCCCACATTCGAGTCCCGGTCCGGCATACAGTTTTAATCAGTCAAGAAGTTTCATGTTAGCGCACACTCCGTTGCAAAGTTTTATTGCGGAAATACACTACTGGCTATTAAAATTGCTACACCACGAAGATGACGTGCTACAGACGCGAAATTTAACCGACAGGAAGAAGATGCTGTGTTATGCAAATGATTAACTTTTCAGAGCATTCACACAAGGTTGGCGCCGGTGGCGACACCTACAACGTGCTGACATGAGGAAAGTTTCCAACCGATTTCTCATACACAAACAACAGCTGACCGGCGTTGCCTGCTGAAACGTTGTTGTGATGCCTCGTGTAAGGAGGAGAAATGCGTACCATCACGTTTCCTACTTTGATAAAGGTCGGATTGTAGCCTATCGCGATTGTCGTTTATCGTATCGCGACATTGCTGCTCACGTTGATCGAGATCCAATTACTGTTAGCAGAATATGGAATCGGTGGGTTCAGGGGGGTAATACGGAACGCCGTGCTGGATTCCAACGGCCTCGTATCACTAGCAGTCGAGATGACAGGCATCTTATCCGCATGGCTGTAACGGATCGTGCAGCCACGTCTCGATCCCTGAGCAACAGATGGGGACGTTTGCAAGACAACAACCGTCTGAACGAACAGTTCGACGTCGTTTTGCAGCAGCATGGACTATCAGCTCGGAGACCATGGCTGCGGTTACCCTCGACGCTGCATCACAGACAGGAGCGCCTGCGATGGTGTACTCAACGGCGTACCTGGGTGCACGAACGTAATTTTTTCGGATGAATCCAGGTTTTGTTTACAGCATCATGATGGTCTCATCGGAGTTTGGTGACATCGCGGTGAGCGCACATTGGAAGCGTGTATTCTTCATCGCCATACTGGCGTATCACCCGACGTGATGGTATGGTGTGCCATTGGTTACACGTCTCGGTCACCTCTTGTTCGCATTGACGGCACTTTGAACAGTGGACGTTACATTTGAGATGTGTTACGACCCGTGGCTCTACCCTTCATTCAATCCCTGCGAAACCCTACATTTCAGCAGGATAATGCACGACCGCATGTTGCAGGTCCTGTTCGGGCCTTTCTGGATACAGAAAATGTTCGACTGCTGCCCTGACCAGCACATTCTCCAGATTTCTCACCAACTGAAAACGTCTGGTCAATGGTGGCCGAGCAACTGGCTCGTCACAATACCCCAGTCACTACTCTAGATAAACTGTGGTATCGTGTTGAAGCTGCGTGGGCAGCTGTACCTGTACACGCCCTCCAAGCTCTGTCTGACTCAATTCCGAGGCTTATCAAGGCCGTTATTACGGCCAGAGGTGGTTGTTCTGGGTACTGATTTTTCAGGATATATGCACCGAAATTGCGTGAAAATGTTATCACATGTCAGTTCTAGTATAATATATTTGTCCAATGAATACCAGTTTATCGTCTGCATTTCTTCTTGGTGTAGCAATTTTAATGGCCAGTAGTGTAGTTCCCCAATCACGTCACTGCAATATCCTTTCTTCCAGGAGTGCTATTACTGCAAGTTCCACAGAAGAACCTCTGTGAAGTTTTGGAGTGGGAGATGAGTACTGGCGGAGGTAAAGTTACTAGAGCAGCTCAGTTGGAAGAGCAGTTGCCCACGAAAGGGAATGGTCCCAGTATCGAGTCCTGGTACAGCACACAGTTTTAATCTGCCAGAGAGTATCAGATCCATTACTGTTGGATTTCGCTAATAGCCGAAAATCACTAGAAATGTCACAACTACAGTGACATGAAGTGGATTGACCACATTACGGATGGTTATAATTAAAGTTTGGCTACTCACAGAGGTCCAGTGTGGGCTGTAAGTACATCTACATCTACATTTATACTCCGCAAGCCCCCCAACGGTGTGTGGCGGAGGGCACTTTACGTGCCACTGTCATTACCTCCCTTTCCTGTTCCAGTCGCGTATGGTTCGCGGGAAGAACGACTGTCTGAAAGCCTCCGTGCGCGCTCTAATCTCTCTAATTTTACATTCGTGATCTCCTCGGGAGGTATAAGTAGGGGGAAACAATATATTCGATACCTCATCCAGAAACGCACCCTCTCGAAACCTGGCGAGCAATCTACACCGCGATGCAGAGCGCCTCTCTTGCAGAGTCTGCCACTTGAGTTTATTAAACATCTCCGTAACGCTATCACGCTTACCAAATAACCCTGTGACGAAACGCGCCGCTCTTCTTTGGATCTTCTCTATCTCCTCCGTCAAACCGATCTGGTACGGATCCCACACTGATGAGCAATACTCAAGTATAGGTCGAACGAGTGTTTTGTAAGCCACCTCCTTTGTTGATGGACTACATTTTCTAAGGACTCTCCCAATGAATCTCAACCTGGTACCCGCCTTACCAACAATCAATTTTATATGATCATTCCACTTCAAATCGTTCCGCACGCATACTCCCAGATATTTTACAGAAGTAACTGCTACCAGTGTTTGTTCCGCTATCACATAATCATACAATAAAGGATCCTTCTTTCTATGTATTCGCAATACATTACATTTGTCTATGTTAAGGGACAGTTGCCACTCCCTGCACCAAGTGCCTATCCGCTGCAGATCTTCCTGCATTTCGGTACAATTTTCTAATGCTGCAACTTCTCTGTATACTACAGCATCATCCGCGAAAAGCCGCATGGAACTTCCGACACTATCTACTAGGTCATTTATATAGATTGTGAAAACCAATGGTCCCGTAACACTCCCCTGTGGCACGCCAGAGGTTACTTTAACGTCTGTAGACGTCTCTCCATTGATAACAACATGCTGTGTTCTGTTTGCTAAAAACTCTTCAATCCAGCCACACAGCTGGTCTGATATTCCGTAGGCTCTTACTTTGTTTATCAGGCGACAGTGCGGAACTGTATCGAACGCCTTCCGAAAGTCAAGAAAAATAGCATCTACCTGGGAGCCTGTACCTAATATTTTCTGGGTCTCATGAACAAATAAAGCGAGTTGGGTCTCACACGATCGCTGTTTCCAGAATCCATATTGATTCCTACATAGTAGATTCTGGGTTTCCAAAAACGACATGATACTCGAGCAAAAAACATGTTCTAAAATTCTACAACAGATCGACGTCAGAGATATAGGTCTATTGTTTTGCGCATCTGCTCGACGACCCTTCTTGAACACTGGGACTACCTGTGCTCTTTTCCAATCATTTGGAACCCTCCGTTCCTCTAGAGACTTGCGGTACACGGCTGTTAGAAGGGGAGCAAATTCTTTCGCGTACTCTGTGTAGAATCGAATTGGTATCCCGTCAGGTCCAGTGGACTTCCCTCTATTGAGTGATTCCAGTTTCTTTTCTATTCCTTGGACACGTATTTCGATGTCAGCCATTTTTTCGTTTGTGCGAGGATTTAGAGAAGGAACTGCAGTGCGGTCTTCATCTGTGAAACAGCTTTGGAAAAAGGTGTTTAGTATTTCAGCTTTACGCGTGTCATCCTCTGTTTCAATGCCATTATAATCCCGGAGTGTCTGGATATGCTGTTTCGAGCCACTTACTGATTTAACGTAAGACCAGAACTTCCTAGGATTTTCTGTCAAGTCGGTACATAGAATTTTACTTTCGAATTCACTGAACGCTTCACGCATAGCCCTCCTTACGCTAACTTTGACATCGTTTAGCTTCTGATTGTCTGAGAGGTTTTGGCTGCGTTTAAACTTGGAGTGAAGCTCTCTTTGCTTTCGCAGTAGTTTCCTAACTTTGTTGTTGTACCACGGTGGGTTTTTCCCGTCCCTCACAGTTTTACTCGGCACGTACCTGTCTAAAACGCATTTTACGATTGCCTTGAACTTTTCCCATAAACACTCAACATTGTCAGTGCCGGAACGGATATTTTCGTTTTGATCTGTTAGGTAGTCTGAAATCTGCCTTCTATTACTCTTGCTAAACAGATAAACCTTCCTCCCTTTTTTTATATTCCTATTAAGTTCCATATTGAGGGATGCTGCAACGGCCTTATGATCAGTGATTCCCTGTTCTGCACTTAAAGAGTAGAAAAGTTCGGGTCTGTTTGTTATCAGTAGGTCCAAGATGTTATCTCCACGAGTCGGTTCTCTGTTTAATTGCTCGAGGTAATTTTCGGATAGTGCACTCAGTATGTCACTCGATGCTCTGTCCCTACCACCCGTCCTAAACATCTGAGTGTCCCAGTCTATATCTGGTAAATTGGAATCTCCACCTAAGACTATAACATGCTGATAAAATTTATGTGAAATGTATTCCAAATTTTCTCTCAGTTCTTCTGCCACTAATGCTGCTGAGTCGGGAGGTCGGTAAAAGGAGCCAATTATTAACCTAGCTCGATTGTTGAGTGTAACCTGGTATCGCATGATACCAGAAATTAGAAGATACTCCTAGGCGTTAAAGCTGAACTAAACTACGTTGGAAAAAGAATAGTTCCAATTTTGGCCAACAGGTGCAAATTGTAGCTGTGAGTGCAAGAAAGGCGTACAGAAATATTTCCATATGTAATGGATTAGGAACGGGACGCTGGCAGAAAACGTCAAACAACTGAGAAAGGCATAATGTTGTTATTATGAACCGCCTCTCACACAATTTGTTCAACATGAGCACCGGAGACATCAACGAGATGTCATATAGCACCAGATTTGCATCTGGTGGCCAAGATTGGAACTAATTTCTTTCCCAGCAAAAATCGGTTCTGCATTAACGCATTCGAATATCTACCAAGTTCCGCTGCCACGCTATAATTACAGCCCCACAGGACCTCTGTGATTGCTGCACTTTAATTATAACCACCCAGTAAATATAATTGTAGGAAAAACAGATGCCAGGTTGAGATTCGTTGGAAGAATATTAAAGATATGTAATTAATCCACGAAATAGGTGGCTTACAAAACACCCATTCGACCGATTCTTGATTATTGCTCACCAATGCGGAGCCTTGCCAAGCTGGATTAAGAGAAGAGATCGAGAAAATTCAATGACGAGCGGCAAGGATCATTTAGTAAACGCAAGAGTGTTATGGAAATGGTCAACAACAAATCTTAGTGCCAGACGCTATAAAAGAGGCGTTGGACAACACAGAATACTGAAATACCGAGATAACAGGTTCGAAGAAGAGGCAGGCACTATATTATTTCCTCCTATTCACGTCTTTCGAAATGAATACTAGAGTAAAATCACACAAATTAGTGCTCATACGGAGGAAGTGAAACATGGACGATAACCAGTTTGGACAAGAAGAGAATAGAAGCTTTCGAAATGTGGTGCTACAGAAGAATGCTGAAGATAAGGTGGGTAGATCACGTAACTAATGAGGAGGTATTGAATAGGATTGGGGAGAAGAGAAGTTTGTGGCACAACTTGACTAGAAGAAGGGATCGGTTGGTAGGACATGTTTTGAGGCATCAAGGGATCACAAATTTAGCATTGGAGGGCAGCGTGGAGGGTAAAAATCGTAGAGGGAGACCAAGAGATGAATACACTAAGCAGATTCAGAAGGATGTAGGTTGCAGTAGGTACTGGGAGATGAAGAAGCTTGCACAGGATAGCGTAGCATGGAGAGCTGCATCAAACCAGTCTCAGGACTGAAGACCACAACAACAACAACAACAACAACGGAGGTTTATTCACTACCGTTCATCCTACGCGCCACTGGCGGATGCGAAAGTTTTTGCGGAGGTAATGGTGTGGCAGGGAAAGGGGAAAGGGATGATAGCGGTACCAAACTTACCCTCCGCCACACAGAGTAAGAGGGCTTGTCGAGTTCAGAAGTAAATGTACGAGGGTTGAAACTTCAATAGTGTCAACTATTTATTTACAACTTATACAAAATAGGTGCTTGTTTCAGAGTGTCAGACCTCCTTTTCCCCGACTTAGTGCAACAGCTCGAGTCTGGCATGGACTCAACAAGTCGTAGGAAGTCCCCTGCAGAAATGTTGAGCCACGCTGCCTCTATACCCGTCCCTAACTGCGAAAGTATTGCCGGTTTAGGATTTTGTGCACGAACTGACCTCTCGATTACGCCCCATAAACTTTAGATGAGTTTCACGTTAGGCGACCAGGATGACCAAATCGTTCGCTCGAATCGTCCAGAATGTTTTTCAAACCAATCGTGAACAACTGTGACCCGGTGACATGGTACATTGTCTTACATAAAAATTCATCGGTGTTTGGGAGCATTAAGTCCATGAATGGCTGCAGATGGTCTCCAAGTAGCTGAATATAACCATTTCCAGTCAGTGGTCGGTTCAGTTAGACCAGAGTACCCGCTCTGTGTAAACACAGCGTACATAATTATGGAGCAACCACCAGCTTTCATAGTGCCTTGTTGACAACTTCGGTCCTAGGCTTTGTGGGTCCTGCGCCACATTCGATCCCTACCACCATCTCTTACCAACGGAAATCGGGACTCATCTGTCCAGGCCATGGCTTTCCAGTCGTCTAGGGTCCAACAGATATGGTCACGAGCCCATGAGAAGCGGTGCATGCGATGTCGTGCTGTTAGCAGAGGCACTCGAATCGTTCATCTGTTGCCATATCCCATTAACGCCACATTTCGCAGCACTGTCCTAACGGATACGTTCGTCGTACATCGCACATTGATTTCTGCGATTAATTCACTCAGTGTTGCTTGTCTGTTAGCACTGACAACTCAACGCAAACGCCACTGCTCTCGGACGTTAAGTGAAGGCTGCTCGGCCACTGCGTTGTCCGTGGTGATCGGGGGAGGTGGGGGGGGGGGGGGGAGATCCAGAGGGAGATTAAGAGACGAATACATTATGTAGCTTAAGGAAGATGTAGTTTGCAGTAGTTACTCGGAGACGAAGAGGCTTGCACAGAATAGAATAGCATGGAGAACCGCATCAAATCAGTCTTTGGACTGAAGACCACAACAACAACAACTAGGAGATCTTCACACGTGCGGAGATCTCCTGGCTGTGGTCTTCGCTATAAATTTTTCTGAAAATGAGTCTATCTAAATTGTACACAACATGGCAGGACGATAGAAACCGTTTCCCGACGGCAACTTCATCAAAGAGTGTATGATTGAAGCAGCACATGACTTGCGCCATAAGAAAGCAGATTTGATTGGAAGTATCAACCCTTCGGCAAGTTCAGCTGTGCCGAGAACAGAACAAACTGGAGAGAATATAGTGCTTCACACACGCGAGAAAGCTAGGCACTTGTCGTGGTATTCTCTGGTGCTGCGTGGGTCTACTGATTTATCGAGTACATTACAACTTCTCGTGTTCATCCCTGACACCAATTTAGACTTTCAATCATCGCATCCCACACGAATGAAATGAAGTTGGAACTTCAGGGGAAGGATAACCTTATCCCTGGTCTCTAATGATATCTTGAAAGCCAACGTCAATTTCACAGATCTCATTAATGTTTTTGCTGCTTAGTTTGTGAGATTCAGATTCCCAGATGAGCACTATATGTTTTTAAAATAATTTTTGCTAACCTCACCTTAAATAAACATGTTGGTTGTTAGTGGTTTTGTGTTTTGCATGTCACCCACCCATGATTAACTCTGAACGCTGAACTAAGTTTTTCGTCTTCTTTTCTCTAGAACTTCTACATCTACATCCACAATCTGCGAACCACTGACAAGTGCATGGCAGAGGATAGGTCCCACTGTACCGGTTATTAGGGTTTTTTCCCGTTCCATTCACATATGGAGCTTGGAAAAAATGATTGTGCAAATGCCTTTGAGCGTGCTGTAATTAATCTAATTTTCTCTTCACGATCCCTATAGGAGCGATTTGTAGGGGAATGTAGTACATTCCTAGAGTCATCGTTTAAAACCAGTGCTTGAAACATTGTTAGTAAGTTTTGAAGGGATAGTTTCTGTCTATCTTTAAGAGTCTGCCAGTTCAGTTCGTTCAACATCTCAGTGACACACTCCTGCGCTTCAAACAAAACTGTGACATCTTGTGCTGCCTCTCTCTGTATCGGTTCAATATACACTGCCAGGCCTATATGGTATGAGTCCCACACACTTGAGCAATATTCTAAAGTGGGCCACATGAGTGATTTGTAAACAGTCTCCTTTGTAGACTGATTGCATTTGCCTAGCATTCTACCAATAAACTGAAGTCTGTTACCTGTTTTAGCCAGGACTGAGCCTATGTAATCGTTCCACTTCATTTCCCTACGAAGTGTTGCACCCAAGTATTTGTATGAGTTTCCAGATTCCAACGGCGACTCACTAATATTACATTCATAGGATACTTTTTTTTAGTGCACAATTTTACATTTTTGAACATTTATAGCCAGCTGACAATCGTTACACCACTATGAAATCTTATCACGGTCTGACTCAGTATTTGTACGGCTTCGTCCAGATTGTACTTCGTTGGGAATAACACTATCACTGCTAGCAGAAGTTACTTTTATATCTGCTGATGACTCTGTATCCGAGATAACATGTTACGTACTCCCTACAAAGAAATCCTCAACCCATTCACGTGTTTCGTCTGATACCGCATATGATTGTACTTTCGATAATAAACGTGGCGAGGTACTGAGTCAAATGGTTTTCGGGGCTCGAAAAGCACTGCATCTACCTCACTGCCTTGATCCATAGCTTTCAGGATGTCATGTGAGAAAAGTGAGAGTTGGGTTCCACATGATGTATGTTTTCGAAACCCATGCTGGTTGGCGTGAAAGAGATCGTTGCGTTCGAGCTACATTATTATGATTGAGCTCAGAATATGTACTAAAATTTTACAACAAAGTGATGCAAAGGATACTGAGCGGCAGTTTTGTGGATCACTTCTGCTGCCCTTCTTGCAAGCAGATCTGACATATGCTTTCTTCTGGCCACTGGGTACAGCTTTTTGTTCGAGAAAACTATGGTGGATCATAGTTAACAGAGGAGCTAACTCAGCTGCGAACTGGATATAGAATCTGACAGGAGTTCCATCGGGCCCTGGGGCTTTCTTGTCTATAAGAAGGTAGCAAAGTCAGAAGACTGTAGCGAACTGAAGAAAGACATGGAGAGGGTTGATGATTGGTGCAGACACTGACAGTAGATCCGGAACATAAATAAACGTTACGTGGTGCGCATAAATAGGCGAAGAGGGCCCCTCATGTGCGACCACACCATCGGTGAAAAATCACTGTAAACACTAAATACCGTAAAACAGCAGTAATTATACGGAGCGAGCTAAAGTGGAACGACCATACAAAACAAACCGCAGGCAAAGCAGATGCCAGGATGATATTCATAAGCGAATCTTAAGGAAATGTCATTTGTTCACGAAAGACGGGGTTCTCAAAACACTTGTTCGACCGATAGTTGTGTATTGCTCTTCAGTCTGGGACACCTACAGGTTGTATTTGTTGTGGATTGGCAGGAGACCAACCCACTAAATTGAGAGGAAGCCGAAAGGCACGCGTTTTAGCTCACGCAGGCTGGCGTGAGGTCCGGAACAGGACAAGGAAATGAGAACTTAGAGAAACGGACGCAGATGGTGGAATACTTAACTTTAATCCATTAATGTTGAACGTAGCTCTTGTCTGTACATTCTTTACAATATCAATAGCAACTGATAATGGCGCCTTACTAGGTCGTAGCAATTGACGTAGCTGAAGGCTATGCTAACTATCGTCTTGGCAAATGAGACCGTATTTTGTCAGTGAACCATCGCTAGCAAAGTCGGTTGTACAACTGGGTCGAGTGCTAGGAAGTCTCTCTAGACCTGCCGTGTGGCGACGCTCGGTCTGCAATCTCTGATAGTGGCGACACGCGGGTCCGACGTATACTAACGGACCGCGGCCGATTTATAGGCTACCACCTAGCAAGTGTGGTGTCTGGCGGTGACACCACAGTATTGGTAGAAGGGATAGAGAAGATCCAACGAAAAGTGGAGCGTTTCGTCACGGAATCGTTTAGTCGGCGCGACAGCGTTTGGAGATGCCCAACGAACTTCATCGGCAGATGCTACAAGAGAGGCATTGTACATCACGGTGGCGTTTGATACTGAATATCCGAGACAGCACGTTCTGGTAAGAGTCGGGAAACACTCTACTTCCTCCCACATACGTCTGTCGAGAAAATCTGAGGAATTAGAGCTAATACTGAGATGTACCGACATCTTTCTTCCGACGCGCCAGAACAAAGAAGCTGGGCATCAACTAATGGTACTAAAAGGTTTGTATCCCGCCTGGATATGCGGCGCGTGGGTCTGCTCCTGAAACTTGAAGGGTAGGCCGGATGTAAGAAGCTAGGAGGAGCAGCTGAGGTAGAGCACTTGGTACTGCAATTGAAAGTGGTTTTACTATGTACTTAACTTTGGCTGAGAGAAGCACGTAGGTGCGAAGCTGTACATCAAGTTGCAAAGTTACAAGTAGTGGCTCGCCCACTACGAAATAGAAACAATGTTGCTTGGTCGTCGGCTCGGCATCAAACGGGCTAAATCCGGAGCGGCGCTCGTAGAGCTGCACAGCGCCGGCTAGAGGTCGGTGTCGTAGTGCCAACCCAGCAGAACGCACCTGCGTTGTGGCATCGTAGCTATCGATACGCCCGCCCCCGGTAGCTGAGTGGTCAGCGTGACAGATTGTCAATCCTAAGGGCCCGGGTTCGATTCCCGGCTGGGTCGGAGATTTTCTCCGCTCAGAGACTGGGTGTTGTGTTGTCCTAATCATCATCATTTCATCCCCATCGACGCGCAGGTCGCCGAAGTGGCGTCAAATCGAAAGACCTGCATCAAGCGAACGGTCTACCTGACGGGAGGCTCTAGCCACACGACATTTCATTTCAGCTATCGATACCACAAAAAGTAGCCTCTGCCCCAAAACCGTAAGGTGGCTTGTGGGGCATAGGTAGATAAAAGCAAGTCCACTTTTATTTCATCACGACAATTCTTGATTGCATCCGGCGAGAAA
Organism: Schistocerca serialis cubense; assembly: GCF_023864345.2. Lineage (NCBI taxonomy): Eukaryota > Metazoa > Arthropoda > Insecta > Orthoptera > Acrididae > Schistocerca > Schistocerca serialis. The sequence continues at coordinate 791,556,583 of NC_064639.1, read as the reverse complement.
TCCCCAAAGACAGATGTGTAACACTGCTTCTTTGGACCGTCGTTCACGGCAACTTGCTGGTCACGGTGGCCCTGCACCATTGTCGTTGCATATTGGACTCACGTGCAACAGTATAGAGGACGGTTCACCAGGAGTGTATAAATCCGCTTCAGGACTTTTAGAGTCTCTCATTACAAGACAATGAGACATCATACCATTCCCTGTTTTAAGAGGCGAAGGTCCTGACCATTTACGTACCATCATGTATTTAATCTTTGATGTAGAACTCTAATCAGTGACAAGGATGTTCGTTGGTATTAGAATTTTCGCAAGCATTACTGCAGTGGAACATACCCTTGCAAGTACATACCTTCCTCAAGTTTCCTAGAGAATTGTCTCAAATTTTCAGTTCATTATCAACCAATGGGCCCATTTTTTGTGTGCTCTCATCTATGCCGATAACGGCCTGGCGACAGTTTCTTTTAGTTCCTCACTATCATCAACAAGCAGGGTCGTCGTTTTGAAAAGTTAGCTTTATATAATTTCCGCGTCTACGCTTTACAGCAAATAGTTATCTTCAGTTATCATTCGTTCCGCTCTTCACTGTAAACATTTTCACTCCCTGTTCTGAAAATGCGACATCTACCAATAAATCACTGATTCACTCAATATTTCATCTCCATACACTTCACATTTCTTATGCTGGATAATAGCTGCTCTAATGTTCGGTGGTTAAAAATTCAGTCGCTGCTTTAATCTTAACCGGTTTCGGTTAAGTTCATCAGTTTTATAGTCATGTAATTATCGCCCCTTTTAGATAGCTGACATATAAACACAAATGGCGAATACTTTCTTACAGAACATGAAACTATGCATATCGTATGCAGCTGTACCAAGTTTCCGTACTTACCAATGACGTATTTATAGGAAGTGGCCGTTCGAGTAATCCCTGTCCGAATAAGTGCTCAAATGTGTGTGAAATCTTATGGGACTTAACTGCTGAGGTCATCAGTCCCTAAGCTTACACACTACTTAACCTAAATCATCCTAAGGGCAAACACAGACACCCATGCCCGAGGGAGGACTCGAACCTCCGCCGGGACCAGCGAGCACAGTCCATGACTAGACCGCTTGGCTAATCCCGCGCGGCGTCCGAATAAGTGGTTAGTCCAATTTGATCCTGACGAAGTGCAGATTCTATTCAGAAACTTTCACGGCATCCAAAAGACGCTTTTCTTTGTACAGATCCTTCACTGGGATTTTTAAGATGTGCAATGCCTCAAGTTCAAGGAGTGGCGATCTCGGGTTTAAAATCAAGGAGTTCCCAAATTAAGTTGAGGAAGTAACTAAAACCAAGAAAGAATTAGAAAACCTCATTAGCTATTAAGTACCAAATTACCAAAACTAATATTATTATTTTCTGCTTTCTGAAGGCAACCGCGGGATGCCGATAACGTTATTATGTTCCTCAAACAAAGAGGCACTTTTCTCCACATTTTACAACTAAATAAATAATATCATTAATAAGTTACAATGTACTGACAAAATGTCAGATTCCGTGAAGACGATGTATTTGTAGGTAAAAGCGAGGCTTCAAGTGCAGGTACACATCTGCAGTTTGAAATTGGCGGCAAAAAGAGCACCACAGTCTGGCAAACTAACATCCGAGAGTGATTATTTCAGAATTTGTAGCAGAACATATTGGTTGGCCACGAAATGTAATTCGACTGTGATCAGTCGACTGTTTGCCTCCGGTTAAGAGATCTTTTAATAGGACCGCACGTTTTACGTGGACTTCTAAGAAACAAAACCCGCTTCCGCGAGCGGTACAGCCACGCACCAGAGAACCAGGCCTTAACAATTTCGGTGTCAAGTTAGTACAAGTTACTTGAGGGCTAAAGGCTAGAAGCTTGAGGAAGGCTGCCGTCTCAATCTCACTCCAATTGTCTTGTTACCAGCTGAGTCGCGATAACTCGTTGGCTAATTCGACGATAGTAGCACGGATTTAACAGTGTCACGAAGTCAAGATATCATCGTTGCTGTCTCTCAGGTAACGCCAAATGTTCTACCGCCGTTTTATCGTTACTTGATATTATCTCGCTCTCCTTTGCCTTATTATCTGAGGCATATATTTAGCTGTGATCGCCATCATCCAATTACCAAGAAATATCTGCCAGATTAATTTCTTAATTCACATTCTATGAAGCAGACTTCCTTTGCTACTCTTTCTAATGCAATTAAAGTGTTGAAGCAGTGTGATTTATTTGTACTAGCTTATAATATCACAATATATTAGCTTTATTGAAGTTTCGGAAGAATTTTTATCTGATTAGTGTTGTAAGCTGTCCTCCTGTCGAATATATCTAAGTGTAGCTTTAAGCATGTCGGTTGACATTAAGAATGAAGTCTGGACATAATCTGACACTACATGCAGGACGTGAAAAGTGGTAACTGGGTCACGGTCTGGATTGGGGGGGCTAGCTAGCAAGTTCCAATTTACCCAACTGAGCGGAGATGAGAGAACTGCGGCTATTCTACCAAAGTGCAGAATGCCTTTTTACAAATTAAGATGAGAAATGTACAGTCGTTGTTTTGATACCTTCTAGAGTAGCAACTCTTTACTACAGTTGAATGTAATTAAACTTCTTGGTAAAAGTTGGAAAGGTGACTGGAAACCAGGTTATCGGCATTTCTGAACAAAATGCCCATGTGTGGAGGATGAAAGAGATTTTATAGCTGACGTACACAATAGACAATACGGTGGCTTGCAAAGGTGCATGTTCGAGGCCCTGTCCTTCTCTCAGTCACGAAATTTCAGTAGCTAATTTAATGCGACATTCATCGGAGATTTTACTCTGAAGAATGTGAACATTGCAACAGTCTTCATCTTTTTATATACAGAGTATATCATAATTAATAGTAATTTCAGATACGAGTTGAAGTATACGATAATAAAACAAAAAACATTAAAGCAACGATGTTCCCCAAACGGGCCGTTTGCGAGAGAGCTGTGAATGTGTGAATACGTGCAGCTACTCATTTCAGTCATTGTCCCACTTAGCGCAGTTATATTTGAATATACAGTTTTCGATTGAATCCTCTCCTAATTGGACCCACCACACATGAGGAAAGACTGTGGAATGTGGCACATGCATGATGAGACACAGGCACATTTTGCTCCTAATGTACCACAATGTGATCCGAGATGAGCAGCGCCCGAACCATGCCCTTGATACGTTGACGAACTGGAGCAACGAATTGTACAATCTTATCACGCTTTTATAAAATGATCCGGGAGTGTTCGAAAGAGTCTGTAACGCAATGCAGAGACGAGGGCGGTATTGCATCAAAATGCGAAGAAGTCACATGGAACACCTCCTTTAAGAGGTAAGTGTGCACTGTAAATTGTAATATGTAACATTCAGAAGTAAAATAGTATTTCCTGTTAGCGTAGGCCATGTTTCAAATCTGAACCCATTTAGATGGAAATTTAGTCGAAAGGTATTAACTACGACAACACTCCACAATTACGTCGGTGGTCGTGAGTAAGCATACATTCCCAATTACCTCGCAGACGGCTCGCTTGCGCATCCGTGTTTACTGGTATGCTTTTGTTCCTACGGGTGTCCCAAGAGTATTCAGGGATATGATAGGAACGATCATTTGAAGCAAAAAGCTTCATACGGACATATGCCCTATTCCGAATGTTTCCGAGATCGAAAATCTTGAATGTACACTGTTATTTACTTCCTGTATTATTCAACACATTGTCAGGTTCACACGTGTGTACACATAAACAACAATTAGTGAACACTACAAGTATAAAGTATCAATCAAAAGATCTAGGTATTTTGAACACATTCATCTCTAGCAAGGGTAAGGTCACCGATTTTGATACAATTTTGCAAGGACGTCCTATAATGAAAATAAATGAACTACACGTTTAGGTTTTTTACTAAACACTTCCTAGTTTTTGAAAAAAATCGAGGTCGAAGCTGATGACGGAAAATCGTGTTTTCAATGATATACATTGAAAGAGCGTCTAAAAGCAATCACTTTTATTAATATAATATGAGGTCCAAAGTTAATAATGTTACAGTTATTAACGTTTTATGTTTTCCCGCTGTAGCTGAAATATTTTATAATTATAAATCTTGAGAATTATAACTCTAAAAAGATTGTCTGATAACGATATACAAACACATAAATTAAGTAGAGTGAACCGTGTATTATCAATCACGGGGTAGGTTCCTCTGAATGGAATCAGATACCGCCAAATTCTTTGGGTTTAAAGACCTTAACTAATAGTACCCTGGTAAATATAATTAACATTTAAAATAATAGGGTATCTAATCCTAGTTTATTATTTAAATTTCACAGATTCATAAAAAGAGCTACAAATAAATTTTAATCAATAATATTCACTTGTATCAATCGTATAACCGCGGCTGCTGGCACCCATTCCGGGTGTCTGGCAAGACGGGATCAGCGGTCAAGACATCTAACTAACAAGTTGCTAGCCCCTGTTCGAATCTTGGTCATGGCTTTTTTCCACTCGATATTTTTTTCGGTGTATCTGATAATATTCTGGCACTGGGAATACCTTTCTCTCCTTATTTTGAAGTAAAATGTCGGGAAGTGTGATTATTAATCAGATGAGTAAATATGATATACTTACAGTACTTTCATCGTCATATATGACGCACTACGATACGACTTTCGTAAATGATGATGCTCAACCGACCAACATCGTGAAAGCGATACCACCGAAATGTACCTCTCTTTATCAACCCTGTGATGTTTAATTTTTCCGAAGCATAAATAATTTCACCGAACGACTTCAAAATCATGCGACATCACATCAGAGCAGAGAATTACGAGATATAGTGGATGCTCTCAAAATTCATGCAATAGTCTATTACTACTGACCACGCCTATCTTTCAAGATATGCTTTCATACGCTTGGTACGCATCGAAATTAAGATCTGACAGATCTGTTTCAAGCAATGTGAATCTTAAGTGTACCAGAAAACATGCGGCTAGACTTTGCTCGTGTGTTATACATGGTGCGAGAAACATTTATGTTTCGCCTGTTTTTATGATAAGTTTTACCACACTGTTTGCGAGAAGGCTCACTAATAGACTATCAGTAAAGTTTACGCAGTAACATGCTTTTGGTGTATTTTTGTACAATGTATCACGATGAAAATAAACTGTCAATAGATTATATATACTTATTCGATTATTAATCATACCTACCGATGTTTTACTTCAAAAAAGGCAGAGAAAAGTATTCCGATTATGAGAAAATTATCAGGTACACAGAAAAAATATCAAACGAAAAAGAGCCACGACCAAGAATCGAACACGGACCAACAATTTGGTAGTTTAATGCCTTGGCTGCTCGACTGCCGACACCGCTTTGCTAGACACATAAAATAACGGATACCCAAGCTGCAGCATGGAAACACATAAACGTTAGTAACTCGAATATTATTAACTCTGGACCTCATATTATATCAATATAAATGTTTTTTTAGGTGATCTTTCCATGTATAGCATTGAAAATACGATTTTCGCTCATTAACTCTGCCCATGATTTTTACAAAAATTAAGGAATTACTAGTAAAAAGCCAAAACATTTGTCTCTTTACTTTCAATGTGGGATCTCCTTGCAAAAGTTGATCGAAATCTGTGACCCACATGTCAGACCCTCCCCTTGTAAACATTATCGTACACGTCACACTACAGCTGTTGTATAGTTCACAATACATGTTTGAATATCACACCCTCAACTTCAGTGCCTTTGTGCAGTCTTGGGAGAACAAGTTGTGTTGATTGTCTTGACGCCTCTGCACGTTCCTTTATGAGCGCAGCAGCGCCGATGATGCGACCGAGCAAGTCATCTCGCCATCTCAGGCTACGTGCAGAAAGTCGCCGTGTGCTGGAAGTAGGACTACACTGCACTCTTTCAACAATGTGTTGCTGTTCCTGAACAGGTTCTTGAACTACACGTTCATAAGAAAAATGGTAACTCGGAGGAATATCTGTTTCGCGTAATGTGCTGAAAACTCTGGAATCCGACGTGTCGGAAAGCGCCGACGGTGTTTTTCGACAGCAGAGCAGCACTGCTACTGCCGAAGCCGTAAACATACAACATATCTGCATATTCTTCATTATTATAGATGCGTGGCATTTTCGGCAGCGGGTGTACAAACACCGTTGACAGATGCTTCTCCATGATTCTCTTTCAGTCCCTCGAACTACTTCACTCACAACTGCGCGTTCAGCGCGTTAGTTTAATAGCAAAAAGACAACCGGAGCAGAGAGATTAAAAGAAATGAGGTAGAATGGGCTATAATAAAGCGTCAAAGACGTTGGGTGGATAACACACATACGTGGGCTCCACTAGCCCTAAAAGAAAAGCACATTAAAAGTGTTCTATCTCGGAAACAATTCGGAATGGGGCATATGTCCATACGAAGTTTTTCTTCAAATGAGCGTTCCTGTCATATCCCTGAATACTGAGCCTTCTTCCTGGAACACCCTGCACTGTCGTATATCTTCACCCTAGTCTTCTTTCGCTTTGAATGATGACACGACCTGTATGTAGAAGGAAGGCGTAGCTGTGGAGTGCTGAGCACTCTCTCTCCTCACCGTCTCGCAATGTTCTGAATAACGTATTTCCGTCTTCCTGGAAGGAAATCGCATGAACTGACAAACTTCCAAAACTCTGTAACGATACATTTCCTCTGAACAGTTCTGGATGTTAAGGTCATAAGTTTGAGGTTAGACACACACGAGTGATTTATTCTGAAGTATCTGGAAACTTTTCTGGAAACGATTTGATTCAGCCACTTTAAACTTCGAAAAAGAATTCAGTTTTACACAATCCCTTTTCGCTTTGATCTTTTATTTCTAATGATGTTGTGTACGTGATCTATAAGGTTGAAGAAGCGGTTTTTAATTTAACGAGATGTCAATTAATAATGGTTGCAGAAGTATTCTGTAGATGCGTACTCGTGTAGGCTTGATTATGAAGCTTGATTCATCATCAAATATTTCTTTTGTATCGACACACACAGTCAACAGCCGTTTGACACTCGCCGTTGAACAGTAGTCTCGTCTACAGTTTTGCTTGCTTTACGGTGTCTCCGACCACAAGCTTCCGTCGCACGTGCTCCTGATTGTTCTCTAACGCCATGTACGCAGCTCACATTTGCTTATCGTATCGATCCTTCTCAATTTTTCGGAATGTAACAAAGATATTCCGCGGTCCATACAATGTCCATTCGTCTTCTTACATGTCTCCCCCACGTTCATTTCAATTTAATTGTTCATGAAAACTTCGCTTTTCAAGAGGTCAGAACTTTAATTTTGAAAACCTTGTTTAGTTTAGCGAAAGCACTCCACGGCATTATTACTCTCCAGTTTATTTATTGTTCTGTCCATGCAGTCGGTGTCTTCAGCTTACCTATATACGGAATAATTCACTTTTTTATTACCACATCCTTAATTTAAAAAGTTTTCTCCTTCATGTGCTCCCTGCACATTACTTTTTATTCTTATGGTAGTTGATTTCCAGGGCTACTCAGTTTTTTTATATTAAGTTCTTACATTCGGTGTCCAAGTTTATCTCCTCAGTGGGCAAAAATTACAAATCAGCTCCCGTAACATGTGAAAAAAAAAGATGACACAAAATGAAAACTTTCTGGGCTATCTAGAAGGGCGTGATGGAAAGTAATCCCTCAGAATATTTTATGTGAGAAATCTTAAAGCTTTTTAAATAAAACAAACGTCAGTAACGTTATCCATCTTTATTCTTCATGTCTATATATTTGCAGCCCTCTGCCGCTTGGAGTTCCGAATTCCAGCGTGCAAAAGGGCGGTGTGTCATGTAAATATGTCGGTGCATAAGAAATACGGAGCTTCGAATTCGAAGAGTTCGCCCGCAAATGGAGTACCCTCTCCTTCATCATGACAATGCCAAACCACACACGAGCACTGTGACATTTACAACATTCCATCGACCATTCTCCATAAGGTCCCAACTTAGCCCCATTCGATTTCCATCTCTTTCTAAAACTTACCTTAAAGAAAAAAAGTTGCTTTAGGGGTTTTACTTTGATACTGATGAGGTTGTGACTCGGTCAACAAAGTAAACATTGTACAGCGACGGTATCAACAAACTGGTATTCCTTTGGGAGAAATGTATTCGTCGCCAGGGTGACTATATTGAGAAATAAACATATAGACATGAAGAATAAAGATGTAGACTGTTAATAACTTTTGTTTTATTTAAAATAATTTTATCACACAAAAATTCGAAGGCATTACTTTTCAACCCGCCCAAGTAAAGTGACTCTACACTTCCCTTCGGTTAAACATGAAATGACATAATTACTCATTGTATTAGCAATTTAAAGTTTATCAAAAAAGATATTGTGATTTACATAACCGAATGCTAATAAAAATCACAAAAACTGCCGTTAGTTTAAGCTTTCTCAGTGTAGTTCGTACAGATTTACACGCAACGCGCTAGCTTTCGAGCCTGAGAGGATAGCAAGATCTGTATTGAAGTCAGCCGGCGTATTACTTGTTTACTTACACCAACAAAAAAATGGTTCAAATGGCTCTGAGCACTATGGGACTCAACTGCTGAGGTCATCAGTCCCCTAGAACTTAGAACTAGGTAAACCTAACTAACCTAAGGACATCACAAACATCCATGCCCGAGGCAGGATTCGAACCTGCGACCGTAGCGGTCTTGTGGTTCCAGACTGCAGCGCCTGTAACCGCACAGCCACTTCGGCCGGCTTACACCAACACAGGGCTGGTCCGCAACCTCCACCTCACCAATTACGACACACCATCAGTTAAAACACCATAACACACAGAAAGAAGTTAACACGATTCGCAGACAGATGGCGCACACGATTCGCTCCCTTATTTGGTTAACAGATGACTGTGGCGAGAAGATGGTCTCCGACCACAATTTTTTTTTTTTTTTAAATCTTACGGGGCTTAACTGCCAAGGTCATCAGTCCCTAGGCTTACCCGCTACTTAACCTAAATTATCCTAAGGACAAACACACACACCGATGCCCGAGGGAGAACTCGAACCTCCGCCGGGACCAGCCGCACAGTCCATGACTGCAGCGCTAGAGACCGTTCGGCTAACCCCGCGCGGCCCGACCACAAAAATTACAACAAAATAAACTTGCGAAGCCATGAAAACAAGACAAAAGCTAGGAGGTGAGGGACAGGATAAACTTCATCGCTTTAAAATATTCAAAATATTTACGTAATTAAAACTAGTCTACATTCAGCTACAGTAGTCTGTTTCTACCGTATCTATTGTACCCATTACTTCTGCTGTGTGTAATAATATTATGGTGCATATACCGATCCGAATCAAAGTTGTACTAACAAGGCAACACTTTTGTATCTTTGTGCTCTTACCATGGTTACCATCTTTGCTCTACGTATGTTATGCACAAGCCCCATACAGGACACCTTGTGACTGATGCTGAAGTGAATTACTTATTTCTTTATCAAGCTTCTTATGCATGTTATTTTATTATATTTTGATAAAGTCTATTTTTATATGTACATCCAATTGTTTCATTTTTCAGTTGTGTTTATACCCGTTTTATTCGTATTTCACGGCCATTGGCTATCACTGACGTAATGCACTGCTGGAAATGGCTGGCGGAGCTTTCGTTATTTATGTGACGGGAATCGCATGTCATCCAACTGTTAATCTTCAGGCCATCCTAGAGGGGTTCATGTTCTATGCCATCATATCCAGGGGGCAGCTTGGGTACTTCTCTGTTTACATTGTAGTTATGGAATTTTTATTGTTGTGTTTATTTTTTTACGTGGCCTCTAATAACTTTCATGGTACTCCGTGTGCAGAGTAACGGTCTGAGGAAGGTCAAACACTGATCGAAAGCGACCACTTTTTTTAAAAAAAAAAATAAAGCCTTTTCTAAAGTTATAATAAAATTATTGTGTGCGGTCTAGATTGTCTTTTACTACATGCAAATTTTTAATAATACTTTACAACAGGTGCAATTTCCAAGAATTAAGTTTTATCCAAGAATTAAGTTTCACAAAGTTTTAACATATACATGGTGTTCGGATACTCCAGTTACAAATTTCTAGTAGTTGTAGAGGGGAGTGAGTAGATAATACACTCCTGGAAATTGAAATAAGAACACCGTGAATTCATTGTCCCAGGAAGGGGAAACTTTATTGACACATTCCTGGGGTCAGATACATCACATGATCACACTGACAGAACCACAGGCACATAGACACAGGCAACAGAGCATGCACAATGTCGGCACTAGTACAGTGTATATCCACCTTTCGCAGCAATGCAGGCTGCTATTCTCCCATGAAGACGATCGTAGAGATGCTGGATGTAGTCCTGTGGAACGGCTTGCCATGCCATTTCCACCTGGCGCCTCAGTTGGACCAGCGTTCGTGCTGGACGTGCAGACCGCGTGAGACGACGCTTCATCCAGTCCCAAACATGCTCAATGGGGGACAGATCCGGAGATCTTGCTGGCCAGGGTAGTTGACTTACACCTTCTAGAGCACGTTGGGTGGCACGGGGTACATGCGGGCGTGCATTGTCCTGTTGGAACAGCAAGTTCCCTTGCCGGTCTAGGAATGGTAGAACGATGGGTTCGATGACGGTTTGGATGTACCGTGCACTATTCAGTGTCCCCTCGACGATCACCAGCGGTGTACGGCCAGTGTAGGAGATCGCTCCCCACACCATGATGCCGGGTGTTGGCCCTGTGTGCCTCGGTCGTATGCAGTCCTGATTGTGGCGCTCACCTGCACGGCGCCAAACACGCATATGACCATCATTGGCACCAAGGCAGAAGCGACTCTCATCGCTGAAGACGACACGTCTCCATTCGTCCCTCCATTCACGCCTGTCGCAACACCACTGGAGGCGGGCTGCACGATGTTGGGGCGTGAGCGGAAGACGGCCTAACGGTGTGCGGGACCGTAGCCCAGCTTCATGGAGACGGTTGCGAATGGTCCTTGCCGATACCCCAGGAGCAACAGTGTCCCTAATTTGCTGGGAAGTGGCGGTGCGGTCCCCTACGGCACTGCGTAGGATCCTACGGTCTTGGCGTGCATCCGTGCGTCGCTGCGGTCCGGTCCCAGGTCGACGGGCACGTGCACCTTCCGCCGACCACTGGCGACAACATCGATGTACTGTGGAGACCTCACGCCCCACGTGTTGAGCAATTCGGCGGTACGTCCACCCGGCCTCCCGCATGCCCACTATACGCCCTCGCTCAAAGTCCGTCAACTGCACATACGGTTCACGTCCACGCTGTCGCGGCATGCTACCAGTGTTAAAGACTGCGATGGAGCTCCGTATGCCACAGCAAACTGGCTGACACTGACGGCGGCGGTGCACAAATGCTGCGCAGCTAGCGCCATTCGACGGCCAACACCGCGGTTCCTGGTGTGTCCGCTGTGCCGTGCGTGTGATCATTGCTTGTACAGCCCTCTCGCAGTGTCCGGAGCAAGTATGGTGGGTCTGACACACCGGTGTCAATGTGTTCTTTTTTCCATTTCCAGGAGTGTATTTTGAATTGGAACCAATGTCCGGAAACGTACCGCTTCTGTGCTACAGGCATTTGCAAACATGTAGGTAAAGCGACTACTTTTACAAGTAATTGATTAGGGACGACCTAGTACATCACTGTCCGCCCCCGGTAGCTGATTGGTTAGCGCGACAGACTGCCAATCGTAAGGGCCCGGGTTCGATTCCCGGCTGGGTCGGAGATTTTCTCCGCTCACGGACTGGGTGTTGTGTTGTCCTAATCATCATCGTTTCATCCCCATCGACGCGCAAGTCGCCGAAGTGGCGTCAAATCGAAAGACTTGCACCGGGCGAGCGGTCTACCCGACGGGAGGCCCTCGTCACACGACATTTCATTTCAGTACATCACTTCTTTTACAGTTCCACTCATTAACAGCCAAAGATATCCCTCTCGTACTCGGTGACGGGTTCTCTTCAACGTGATGCGGTACAGCCTCTTCCAATGGAGCACCACAGTCACGCCTACTGATGGTGAAGGTACCCTTTCTCGAAACCGTTGGGTAATTGTGACGAAAAAGGAACGCGATGGAGTCGGACGTTGTGGAGAACGATCTTGAAAAAGACGACGTGCAGCTCTTCCATTATCGTGAGCTTCGCCATTCAGAAGGATCATGTCAGTGTACTCCTCAAATGCGTACTCAGTTATGTTGCCCTAACACTCACAGACACATGAATGAGGCTCGAACCAGGTCAGAGAGGTAGGATAGACGTCAAATAATATCAGCCGATTCGACGTAACCACCCCTAACCACGACTACCCTGTTGCATATCTACCTACCAAAGATGTTTTCAAACGGCTGTAGCACGGAAACGGTACGTTTCCGGACGTGGGTTCCTATTCTCAATATTACGTACTCACTCCCCTCTACAATTGGAGAAGTTTTTAATGGGAATTTCCGAAAACGATGTATTTGCAGAAATGGTAAATCCGCGCCAAATAGAGAACCAGTTTCAGTCTGAAGTTTTATGCGAACTACAGACTCACTTCTCAGGATGCATTTAACCACAGATTTTACACTTATCGTTGAGAATGGCGTGTTACCTGATGCGCGATAAATATTGTGTGATGAATCGGCGGGAATATTTTAGACTGTGCTCCAGCACTGTCAGACGGTCTGCTAGCAACTGCTCATTACGGCGATCCGTCTTGGTCACCTGTCCTTAGACACCGCGCCGGCCGCCTCGTGGCTCCGGCGGACACACAGCCGGTAGGGGTGCGCTCCACCCGTCGTCGCCCGGCAACGTACCCATAAACACTCAGACGATAGCAGTGGTGCGTAAACAACCTATTGGGCGCTCCAGTAGAACGAGCTTCTCACAGCTCTCGCTACACTCTGAAGAGAGCAAGAGGGATTTGTTTCACTGTTCCGGATGGGGCCTGAAAATAACGTGGAAAAACACGTGGCTGATTACTAGGGGGAAATTCAGTGCGATGCATATACGAGGACTGTAACTTTAATTGTGGCAACTACACTCCTGGAAATTGAAATAAGAACACCGTGAATTCATTGTCCCAGGAAGGGGAAACTTTATTGACACATTCCTGGGGTCAGATACATCACATGATCACACTGACAGAACCACAGGCACATAGACACAGGCAACAGAGCATGCACAATGTCGGCACTGGTACAGTGTATATCCACCTTTCGCAGCAATGCAGCCTGCTATTCTCCCATGGAGACGATCGTAGAGATGCTGGATGTAGTCCTGTGGAACGGCTTGCCATGCCATTTCCACCTGGCGCCTCAGTTGGACCAGCGTTCGTGCTGGACGTGCAGACCGCGTGAGACGACGCTTCATCCAGTCCCAAACATGCTCAATGGGGGACAGATCCGGAGATCTTGCTGGCCAGGGTAGTTGACTTACACCTTCTAGAGCACGTTGGGTGGCACGGGATACATGCGGACGTGCATTGTCCTGTTGGAACATCAAGTTCCCTTGCCGGTCTAGGAATGGTAGAACGATGGGTTCGATGACGGTTTGGATGTACCGTGCACTATTCAGTGTCCCCTCGACGATCACCAGTGGTGTACGGCCAGTGTAGGAGATCGCTCCCCACACCATGATGCCGGGTGTTGGCCCTGTGTGCCTCGGTCGTATGCAGTCCTGACTGTGGCGCTCACCTGCACGGCGCCAAACACGCATACGACCATCATTGGCACCAAGGCAGAAGCGACTCTCATCGATGAAGACGACACGTCTCCATTCGTCCCTCCATTCACGCCTGTCGCGACACCACTGGAGGCGGGCTGCACGATGTTGGGGCGTGAGCGGAAGACGGCCTAACGGTGTGCGGGACCGTAGCCCAGCTTCATGGAGACGGTTGCGAATGGTCCTCGCCGATACCCCAGGAGCAACAGTGTCCCTAATTTGCTGGCGACAACGTCGACGTACTGTGGAGACCTCACGCCCCACGTGTTGAGCAATTCGGCGGTACGTCCACCCGGCCTCCCGCATGCCCGTATACGCCCTCGCTCAAAGTCCGTCAACTGCACATACGGTTCACGTCCACGCTGTCGCGGCATGCTACCAGTGTTAAAGACTGCGATGGAGCTCCGTATGCCACGGCAAACGCTGACACTGACGGCGGCGGTGCACAAATGCTGCGTAGCTAGCGCCATTCGACGGCCAACACCGCGGTTCCTGGTGTGTCCGCTGTGCCGTGCGTGTGATCATTGCTTGTACAGCCCTCTCGCAGTGTCCGGAGCAAGTATGGTGGGTCTGACACACCGGTGTCAATGTGTTTTTTTTTCCATTTCCGGGAGTGTATTTATTTACAGATCGTACAAAATAGATATGTGTTTCAAAGTTTTACTGACCTTCACCAGCATTGTGTATAACCCGATGCCAGCGATGTGGAAGTCGTAGGATACTCTTAGCAGTGCCTATTGTGTTGACAGTTCGAGCGGCGCGGGCCGCGCGGGATTGGCCGAGCGGTCTATGGCGCTACAGTCATGGACGGTGCGGCTGGTCCCGGCGGAGGTTCGAGTCCACCCTCGGGCATGGGAGTGTGTGTGTTTGTCCTTAGGATAATCTAGGTTTAGTAGTGTGTATGCTTAGGGACTGATGACCTTAGCAGTTAAGTCCCATAAGATTTCACACACATTTGAACATTTTTCGAGCGGCGCGGTCTAGCAGTTCTAAAACAAATGCCATGAAGTGTTTCCTTTAGTTTAGAAATCGAGTTGAATTGAAGAGGGCTTAAGTCAGGGGAGTGCAGTAGGTGATATAGCACTTAGCAGCCCCATCAGTCAAACAAATCAGTAACAGCTTGCACTGTACGTGACTGAGCATTGTCCTGCAAAATGATGGTCAGGTCCTGCAGAAAGTGTCATCGCTTCTGTCACTAAGCTGGTCGTAGATTGTGTTCCAAAACTGAACACCATAGAGACAGAAGTGATGACACTTTCTGCAGGATCTGACCATCACTTTGCAGGAAATGCTCAGGAACGTACAGTGCAAGCTGTTACTGAGTTTTTTGACTAATGGGGCTGCTAAGTGTTGTACCACCTACTGCAGTCCCCTGACATAAGCCCTCTCCAGTTCAACTCGACTTTTAAACTGAAGGAAACACTTCACCGCATTCACTTCAGAACTGCTACAAATTCGTCGAGCAATAGACCGCGCCGCTCGAACTGTCAACACAACTGGCACTGCTAAGAGTATCCTACGACTCTTACATCGCTGGCAACGGGCTATACACAGTGCAGGTGAAGGTCAGTAAAACATTAAAACACATATCTATTTAGTATGAGCTGAAAACAAATAGTTGCCACTATTATAATTCCAACCCTCGTATATTGGCTACGTGTGTATAACTAAACTTCAGTTGTTGATGTTTGTTGTTGTTGTTGTTGTCGTCTTCAAGTCTGAAGTTTGGTTTGATGCAGCTTACAACGGAAATCTATACTCCATCTCTGCTTAATTACTGCGACCTACGCTGAGGTGATGATAATCATGGCATATCTGCTCACATCGTGTCGGACCTCCTTTTATCCGCGCAGAGCAGCAAGTATACGTAACATGGACTCCATGTAATGCAGCAACTCTGTGTAGCATGGACTCCACAAGTCGTCAGAGGTTGCTTGCAGAATTATTGAGCCATGCTGCCTCTAAAGTCGCCCATAATTGCGAAAGTGTTGTCAGCACAATATGTTGACCACGGACTGACCTCTCGATTATGTCCCATAAAGCCGGCCGCGGTGGTCTAGTGGTTCTAGGCGCGCAGTCCGGAACCGCGGGACTGCTACGGTCGCAGGTTCGAATCCTGCCTCGGGCATGGATGTGTGTGATGTCCTTAGGTTAGTTAGGTTTAAGTAGTTCTAAGTTCTAGGGGACTGATGACCACAGAAGTTAAGTCCCATAGTGCTCAGAGCCATTTCAACCATTTGTCCCATAAATGTTCGATTGGATTCATGTCGGGCGATATGGGTAGCCAAATAACTCTTTCGAATCGTCCAGAATGTTCTTCAAACGAAACGCGAACAATTGTCACCCGGCGACATGGCGCATTCTCATACGGAAATTCCATCATTGTGTGGGAACATGAAGTCCAGGTATGGCTGCAAATGGTCTCCAAGTACCCGCACATAACCAGGACCCAGTCCATTCCATTTAAGGACAGCCCACAGAAATATGTACCCACTACCAGTTTGGACACTGCCTGACAACTAGGATCCATGGCTTCGTAGAGTCTGCTCCATATTCGAACGCTACCATAAGCTATTACCAGCTGAAATCGGGAATCATCTGTTCAAACCACGGTTTTCCAGTCGTCTAAGGTCCAATTGATGTGGTCCCAAGGCCAGTAGAGGCGCTGCAGGCCATGTCGTGCTGTTAGCAAAGGCACTCGCGTCAGTTGTCTGCTGCCACAGCCCATTAACGCCGGATTTCGCCGCACTATCCTAACGGATACGTTCGTCGTAAGTTCCACATAGATTTTTTTTTTTTTTTTGCGGTTATTTCACGCAGTGTTGCTTGTCTGTTAGCACTGACAACTATACGCAAACGATGCTGTTCTCGGTCGTTGAGAGAAGGCCGTCGGCCACTGCGTTGTCCGTGGTGAGAGATGTTGCCTGAAATCTGGTATTCTCGGCACACTCTTGTCACTGTGTATCTCGGAATATTCAAGTCACTAACGATTTCCGAAACGGAATGCCCCATGCATCTACAATTCCGCGTTCAAAGTCTCTTAATTCCCTTCGTGCGGCCATAAACACGTCGGATGTCTTTCGTCATGAATGACCTGAGTACAAATGACAGCTCCGCCGATGGACTGCCCTTTTATACCTTGTGTACGCGATACTACCGCCATTTGTGTAGGTCCATATCGCTACACCATCAATTTTGTCATCTCAGTGTGCATCCATTTGAACCTGCTTGTTGTATTCATCCCTTGGCTTCCATCTACAACTACCTCATTCTCTCAACACACACACATCAACCTACACTTACCTCCGTTAGCAAATTGACAGTTCCAATCCCTTGGTGCTGTTTCAAATGGTTCAAATGCCTCTGAACACTATGGGACGTAACATCTGAGGTCATGAGTCCCCCAGAACTTAGAACTACTTAAACCTAACTAACCTAAGGACATCACACACATTCATGTCCGAGGCAGGATTCGAACCTGCGACCGTAGCGGTCGCGCGGTTCCAGACTGAAGCGCCTAGAACCGCTAGGGCCACAACGGCCGGCTCCCTCGGTGCCTCAGGATGTGTCCTATCAACCGATACCTTCATTTAGTGAACTTGTGACATAAACTTCTTTATACCTCGTGGCTAGCACACTGAACTTGCATTCTGGAGGACGACTTTTCAAATCTGCGTCTGGCCACCCAGATTTAGATTTTCCATTATTTCCCTGCATCGCTCCAGGCAAATAGGGGTATGGTTCCTTTCAAGGGCCACGGCCAATTTCCGTCCTCATCCTTGAATCCTTCCGAGCTTGTGCTCCATTTCCAAATACCTCGATGTCGACGAGACATTAATCTTCTTCCTTCTTCTTCCCTCTCCATTTCAGATCATTGTCGCCTCACCAGTTACCCGATCCGCCCATTTGATATTCAGCATTTTTCATAAGCTCCGCCTCGCTTCTTGCCTGAACTGTTAATAGTCACGTTTCTCTTCACAACGAGGCTACACTCCCGACATATAGCACTTAATGTATATTTATTTTCGGTGTTAAGACATTTCTCTTTCTCAGAAACATTTGTCCTTCTGCTGTGAGTCTGCATTCGACCGTTCTCACTTATTTTGGTACTCAAGTACAGAAACTCTTGTAGTGCTTTCCTAATCCACTTCCTTGAGTATTGCCTAATTTAATTCAAATAGATTCCATTACGTTTTTTTAAATTTTTATTGACGTCCATTTAATAACCACTTTTCAGGATGCTATCGATTCCGTTCATCTGATCTTACAGGTCCTTTTTCGTCTCTCACAGAAGTAAAATATCATTGCGAAACACAAAATTTTTTTATTTCGTCTCCCTGAACAAAATTTCCGTTCCAGATTTCTCTTTGGTTTTCCTTATTGCTTGCTCAGAACGTGAAGGGCGTTCAAAAGGAGAGGTACGAAACAACACTGTGGAGGTAACAGAAGTCTTTACTCAAAAGTAATCACCAGACGTACGAGCACAACTATAGCACTGTTTCACGAGGCGAAGGATTCCCAGTTCCCAGAATACATGAAAGTCACAGAGTAGGCTTCGGAATGTCTGACGGTACACGTCACTGGTAATGGTTTTTCCTTGCCCGAGAAATTCGATGGGGATCGCACCTCCGACGTCGAAGAACGCGGTCAGTGTCATCTTGCCTGTTGAGGGCACGGGTCTGAATTTTTTAAGTGGAGGTGACGCATGATTCCAGTACCTAGATGTTTCACTACGTCATCCCAAAACTGCATATGCAAATTTCAGCTGGTCTGGTTATTACGTTTCGTACCTTTTCATTTGAACACTCCTTGTACATATACACTACTGACCATTAAAATTGCTACATCACGAAGATGACGTGCTGCAGACGCGTAATTTAACCGACAGGAAGAAGATGATGTTTTATGCAAATGATTAGCTTTTCAGAACACTCACACAAGGTTGGCGCCGGTGGCTGACATGAGGAAAGTTTCCAACCGATTTCTCATACACAAACAGCAGTTGACCGGCGTTGCCTGCTTAAACGTTGTTGTGATGCCTCGTGTAAGGAGGAGAAATGCGTACCATCACTTTTCCGACTTCGAAAAAGTCGGATTGTAGCCTATCGCGATTGCGGTTTATCGTATGGCGACATTGCTGCTCGCGTTGGTCGAAATCCAATGACTGTTAGCAGAATATGGAATCGGTGGTTTCAGAAGGGTAATACGGAACACCGTGCTGGATCACAACGGCCTCGTATCACTAGCAGTCGAGATGACAGGCATCTTATCCGCATGGCTGTAACGGATCGTGCAGCCACGTTTGGATCCCTGAGTCAACAGGTGGGAACGTTTGCAAGACAACAACCATCTGCACGAACAGTTCGACGACGTTTGCAGCAGCATGGACTATGAGCACGGAGGCCATGGCTGCGGTTACCCTTGACGCTCCAGCACAGGCAGGAGCGCTTGCGATGGTGTACTCAACGACGAACCTGGGTGCACAATTGGCAAAACGTCATTTTTTCGGATGAATCCAGGTTCTGTTTACAGCATCATGATGGTCGCATAGAATTCTGAAGTATATCCTAGCGTGCTGCAGAGTACAAGACTAAGCATACTGAGAGCTACAGATTCGTATGAGAAAATTTGTTGCGAGATTCCAAATATCTCTAAATTAATCTGTATTTTCCTTAACTCTATTCTCCGCGGCACGGAATATCTCTCTTTCAATATTTTTCAGAGTTTCACAGATTGGCTATTAACTTGTGTACTCAGGTGGTACTTTAATTAGAGTTGTCTTCTGCCTGGGAAAATTTCGGCTTTTTGCGAAACAATAGATCCTAAGTTTATTGAGTGTTGATGTTGCGATAAGTCTTCTTCTTTTTAACTGTATTTTATAACAAGTCAGAGGCACTTCATGAGAGCCCGCATCCCGTGGTCGTGCGGTAGCGTTCTCGCTTCCCACGCCCGGGTTCCCGGGTTCGATTCCCGGCGGGGTCAGGGATTTTCTCTGCCTCGTGATGGCTGGGTGTTGTGTGCTGTCCTTAGGTTAGTTAGGCCGGCCGAAGTGGCCGTGCGGTTAAAGGCGCTGCAGTCTGGAACCGCAAGACCGCTACGGTCGCAGGTTCGAATCCTGCCTCGGGCATGGATGTTTGTGATGTCCTTAGGTTAGTTAGGTTTAACTAGTTCTAAGTTCTAGGGGACTAATGACCTCAGCAGTTGAGTCCCATAGTGCTCAGAGCCTTAGGTTAGTTAGGTTTAAGTAGTTCTAAGTTCTAGGGGACTTATGACCACAGCAGTTGAGTCCCATAGTGCTCAGAGCCGTTTTTGAACTTCATGAGAAACAAAGTCATTAGTACCCTTTTCATGCATAGTCTACGAAACTAAAATATTGCTGAGTGCTGCAGTGTTAGACATTCTTCATTGAATCGAATTTGAAAAAAATACGCCTCAGAATGTAACAGTTATTACGTGCGGGGTACTGATCTACCCAGCTGAGACAAAAACATCTCATTACTTGTTACAGCCTCTCTGCAAGTGACTTTTCAATATGAATTTAGCGCACCCTTTGCGTTGTGAATTACCCATGGCGAAAAATGTCTTGTGCTGTCTTAACGCTGGCCGGAGTGGCCGTGCGGTTCTAGGCGCTACAGTCTGGAACCGCGAGACCGCTACGGTCGCAGGTTCGGTTCCTGCCTCGGGCATGGATGTGTGTGATGTCCTTAAGTTAGTTAGGTTAACGTAGTTCTAAGTTCTAGGGGACTGATAACCTCAGAAGTTGAGTCCCATAGTGCTCAGAGCCATTTGAACCATTTTGAACTGTCTCAGGTACCATGCAATCGATACATTAAATTGTCTCTCCCATGGTTTCCAAGAATATTTCCGTCTCCCTTACAACATTCGTACTTCATTTGTCATACATGCACTGCCTCTCAGTGAACTTGGTTATACGCCTGTTTTGCCCGTTAACAATGTTACCCTCTTTCGTTCATCAAATTTCTCGATCAACGTGTCACAACATTTTTTTGCACGAGTTCACAAATTTCACTTTCGATCCTAAAGTTCGTAGGCTTGGAAACTACATCATGCATGTTATAATGAATCTTCTCTCTGCGATTTTCCACTTGGTAACCTCAACTGCTGCCACTGTTCAAGGAACTGACAAATATGCCTCAGACAGCCGAGGAGAGTCCCAGTGATGCTATACTCCTGCTCTTTCCCTTTTATCATGGAGGAAGTCTCGACATAGACTTCTTCGGTTCGTTAGCATTTATCCCATCTTATACACGGGCGCCACTGCACTCAAGTTTTGACAGTTTGATGTATTTAACTCTGTGGCCGGATGCCCTTCCTGTCACCGCATCGTCAGTTACCTAAGGGAAGGCAAGCGATGTGCGCCTCTAGTCTTCGTGAAATCTTTATTCTCTGTGTGATCGTATTTTAATGGTTCATGTAACGTGTTGTCTGAGACGGAAAGTGAGATCCAGACCAGCATTTGCCTAAACGAGCATCGGAAACCATCTAAAATACACACTAAAGCTGGCCGCTGAGCGAGCCGGCTCCAGCTCATCTTCCTGTGCGTCAAGCCAGCTCACTCTGTGTTGCGCTGTGTGGGTAGATCAAATCTCAACCTGCACTAAACCATAAAACTATACAAAAACGTACACGTGTATGTTTGTATGTATGTTCCACATCTCCTCCTAATCCACTGGGTCGATTTCAACATCTAGGATGTCTGGTGTGAGAGGTGTATTGTTCACGTAGTATTGGAATCTGTTTCAGGGGCTATACGAGCAGATGGGCACTACTGAGCAGAGGGAGGGGGCAGAAGTAGATTGGATAGAAGGTAGGAAGAGATGTACAGAGAAAGAGAGAAGAGGAGATGGATAGAGAGAGGGAAGAGGAAGTTACCGACAGAGAGAGGAGTAGGAGGGAATAGACAGGGAGTGGAGGGAGGAGGAGATTGGTGGTTGGTTGATTTGGAGATGGGGATCAAACGGCGAGATCATTGGTCCCATCGGATTAGGGAAGGATGGGGAAGAAAGTCGGCTGTACCCTTTCAAAGGAACCATCCCAGCATTTGCCTGAAGTGATTTAGGGAAATCACATGAAACCTAAGTCAGGGTGGTTGGACACAGGTTTGAACCGTCATTCTCCCGAATGTGAGTCCAGTGTGAATGGGTTGAAAATAAATAAATCGCCAGGTGCTAATGAGATTGCAATTCGGTTTTACAGAGAGTACTCTACTGCATTGGTTCCTTACTTAGCTTGCATTTATCGCGAATCTCTTGCCCAACGTAAAGTCCCGAGCGACTGGAAAACAGCGCAGGTGGCGCCTGCATATAAGAAGGGTAGGACGGATCCTCAAAATTACCGACCAATATCCTTAACATCGGTTTATTGCAGGATTCTCGAATATATTCTCAGTTCGAATATAATGAATTTCCTTGAGACAGAGAAGTTGCTGCCCATGCAGCAGCACGGCTTTAGAAAGAATCAGTCCAGCGAAACGCAACTCGCCCTTTTTTCACATGATATCTTGCGAACCATGGATGAAGGGTATCAGACGGATGCCATATTCCTTGACTTCCGGAAAGCTTTTGGCTCGGTGCCCCACTGCAGACTCCTAACTAAGGTACGAGCATATGGGATTGGTTCCGAAATATGTGAGTGGCTCGAAGACTTCTTAAGTAACAGAACCTAGTACGTTGTCCTCGATGGTGAGTGTTCATCGGAGGTGAGGGTATCATCTGGAGTGCCCCAGGGAAGTGTGGTAGGTCCGCTGTTGTTTTCTATCTACATAAATGATCTTTTGGTTAGGGTGGATAGCAATGTGGTGCTGTTTGCTGATGATGCTGTGGTTTACGGGAAGGTGTCGTCGCTGAGTGACTGTAGGAGGATACAAGATGACTTGGACAGGATTTGTGATTGGTGTAAAGAATGGCAGCTAACTCTAAATATAGATAAATGTAAATTAATACAGATGAATAGGAAAAAGAATCCTGTAATGTTTGAATACTCCATTAGTAGTGTAGCGCTTAACACAGTCACGTCGATTAAATATTTGGGCGTAAGATTGCAGAGCGATATGAAGTGGGACAAGCATGTAATGGCAGTTGTGGGGAAGGCGGATAGTCGTCTTCGGTTCATTGGTAGAATTTTGGAAAGATGTGGTTCATCTGTAAAAGAGACCGCTTATAAAACACTAATACGACCTATTCTTGAGTACTGCTCGAGCTTTTGGGATCCCTATCAGGTCGAATTGAGGGAGGACATAGAAGCAATTCAGAGGCGGGCTGCTAGATTTGTTACTGGTAGGTTTTATCATCACACGAGTGTTACGGAAATGCTTCAGGAACTCGGGTGGGAGTCTCTGGAGGAAAGGAGGCGTTCTTTTCGTGAATCGCAACTGAGGAAATTCAGAGAACCAGCATTTGAGGCTGACTGCAGTACAGTTTTACTGCCATCAACTTACATTTCGCGGAAAGACCACAAAGATAAGAGAGATTAGGGCTCGTACAGAGGGATGTGGGCAGTCATTTTCCCTCGTTCTGTTTGGGAGTGGAACAGGGAGAAAAGATGCTAGTTGTGGTACGAGGTACCCTCCGCCACGCACCGTATGGTGAATTGCGGAGTATGTATGTAAATGCAGATAACCACTGCGCCACCTCGCTTGCTGAGGAGAAGATGAATGGGGATTGGGAGGAGGAGTTGATGGACAGGTAGCATGGGACAAGGATATGATCAAAGAAAGGGGGAAGAGGATATTGACAGAGGAGGATGAGGATATGGACAGAGAGAGGGGAAGGGAGAGATATACATAGAGAGGGAGAGGAAGTTATAGGCAGAGTGACAGGAGGAAAGTTACAGAGAGAGGAGGTGATGGTCAAAGAGAGGAGAGAAGAGGGGAATGTGCAAGAGGCAGGTGGAAGGTGGAGAGGGGTAGTGGGCAGGTGGGAAATGAAGAGGTGGGGGAGGTTACAGACAGAGCGAGAAGAGAGAGAGATATGGATTAGGGAGGGGTTAGAGGGATAGGGAAGGAGAGAGGGGGCAGAAGCGTATGTACAGATACAGTGAGGAGGAAATGGTCAGAAAGAGGGGAGAAAGAGATGGGTGGAGATAGGAGCAGAAGAAGAAAATGGATAGAGGGGATGGGGAGATGGCGAGAGGAGGGAAGAAGAGGAAATGGACAGAGAAATGGGGGATGAGGAGACGTAAGTAACACGTGTACATATGCTTGCATGGGTGGAGCTGTGAGTAAAAGGCTAACAAGCTATAACTCATACAGGTAGCTATCCTGGAGAAATAATGTCAACGCGAAGAATATCCCAGTATACATGGCCGATCTGCGTTCGGATTCGTACAGAGCGAGGTGGCGCAGCAATAAGACAGTGGTGGTTCAAATCCTCGCCATCCACTCAGTTATAGGATTTTCCATTGTTTCCCTAAAAGAGATTACCGCAAATATCGGGGTGCTTCGTTTGAAAAGGATATGGACGTTTTCCTTCCCAATCTTTCATTCCCAAAACTGAGCTCTTTTTCAGCCTTTGATGACCTTGTCGTCGACAGGACGTTAAATGCTTTCCACCCAATTCCTTCGGATTCGAGCGCTAGCTGAAGCTGTTTGGATAGAGAGAGAGACTGCTTGCACAAAGAAGTACACAACAGAAAATGTAAAAGGCATGCTGAAAATAAGTATTTCGTTATCAACATTCTTATCAATGTACACTCCACAACAAACGTGAACAATGTCATCCTCTCCTTTCATTATTGTTCGCTTTCTCGTTATTATTATTATCATTACAATTTCACTTAACAGTCGAGTGAGTAACTAAAAACTAAAGCCTATTACTTCTTTTAGTCTCTGCTTTCCGTGAATTTTCCCGATTGACCATAGTACTGCAAGTATCATCTCGAGATTCTGCCGGCGTGCCTATCCCCATAGACCTCCCATCAGCTTATCATTATTATTTTAATCCTGTGTAGTGGCTCGCCTTCACCCATTAAGTAAGAAATTATTGTATGATTACAAGATTTACGAAAAAGCACTGACAGCAGCCACATCATTAAATATCTGGGAATATGTACAGAGAGCAATTTAAAGTGGAACGACTACACAGAACTACACGTAAGAAACGCAGATGGCGGGCTGAGGGCTCATCGAAAGAATTCTAAGGAAGTGTGAAGGGTTGGTAATGCACCAATCTAACAGGGAAAATATGAATTTCAAAGTTGAAGACCCTGTCTGTGACAGTCTATGACAAACCTCGGATGTGATGCTGAATTTGCTTACTTCGAATATTATTTGTCAGTGCAATCTAATTTGTATTGTTCTAATTTAAGCCTGTGGCAAGCAAATTTGCAACCCCGTTTCACTAACGAAACATTCCGTTATAAAGTAGATTTCAATGTGATTTATGTTTCGGCTGACTGAAAATGTAGCATTGTGTTTTCAGAGTTTGTCGGACAAAGAGAAACAATAATCGCCAATGTTTGTTCAGGAGAAGAGAAAGAATTTGTCAGACACGAACTATCCGTCACTGTTCGCAACACAGGAGATTATGCCGTGATTTAAGTATATGGATAAAAAAGCAGTCATTTAGATTGTATGCATGTAAAATTTGTTATTTAGGAGGCAAAGGTTACGTTGATGTTTGTTTGCAATAAAAAAGGCCGATTACACACGTTTATTTTATGTGACGAATAATTTGTTAGTGTAGCAGATGATACTCGAGCATGATTCGTTGCTTCTGGGCGTACGATTTGTAGATTCAAGTACATCATTTTTAACGTAATGTCAGCGACTTGAAGCATTAAGGAAAGAACCATGTTCATCACTTTAATGTTAAAATAAATTGATTATAGATGCACAATTACAGATACATCAATTTTTATTTGATACACGTAATAAGGAACCGCAATTCATGCAAAAGCTATAGTTTTTGTATTGAATAAAACTTTATCGAACTAGATAATTTTTTTTTTTATTCTCCTGGGTCCAAAACAGATTTTGACGTGTTCCTATTTACCCCGAAGACCAATAAATAGAAAAAATGGGGATTAACACCGCTGTTTCTATTCACCAATGTCTGTGGGGAGAATAAAAAACACCAAGTTATTTATTTTATTTTATAAAAACATGAACTTGATCACAGTTTAATCCTAATTCCTAATTTATCGAATGGCGTGCTTGACATACAGCGGTGTATCGCACCACAGTGATAATAATTGTTATAACAGATAATCTAGTGAATATTTTTAATTAAAAGTATTTTTATAACCTAGCAAAATCCTACTTTTTTAAGTTATATGGGACATGTAACCAGAAAACAAGAGTAAAGAATTCAAATATCTGAAAAATTAAAAACATTACTCTTTTTAAACATCGTAACTTTTTATGTTTCCATATAAATGTGTAAATATTTAACTGAGTTTGCTCAAGACATAGTACCTCAAGAAAAAGACATTATATTACTGAACTGTCTGAAAAAAGACATTTATTCTTGAAAATAAAAGTGAGGAATATTGTGAAATTATGTAACCACAAAAATTAGCAAGTTTTTTATTGTTTAAACAGATAAACTTATAAAGAGAGATCTTAATACCACTGTATGTTGTTAATTTGTCCGAAGATGCTCTTGTTAGGAGAAGAAGACGTCGACGTTTCGTAGCGGTAAGTGAAGAGGTAACGCACTCTAGCGAATCAGCTCAGTCAATACGCCAACAGCACGCCACAGCAAGCTGATAAAGAGGGCGCGAAGGGGAGATGAGAAAGTAGGGACGAGGTCGTCAGATCGCGTTCACTCGCGGATGGCAGTCCTGCGTGCGGCTCCATCAAAACATTTCATCAGCGTAAAAGCCAAATGCATTATCGTGGAGCAGCTTTATTTCGATGAATTCACAACCTACGTAGCTCGCAATTTTTGCGTTCCCTCTCTAGTTCAATGTGGTTCATGAATTCAAAGAACAAGCCTTCATCTGGAACCAAACAAAACCTACGGATTATTTTAGATTTTTGGCGCTGTTATAAAGGTACACGGGATAACGAACATGCACTGTGGACATGTCTGTCAATTTTATTAGGTTTCTCATGAGTCGCCTCAGCACATTACTAATTTTACAGATGCCACGATTAAAATTCAGAGGTCAGATATTCGTCCTCCGGTCGGTCCTAGGACAATTTCTGTCACGTATCACTCCTTTGACGTCTGTGCGTGATTTGTGTGCGTGATAAAAGCCAACTGGCATCGTGGTTTGGTATTCACGGTAAGCAGCTGGTTTTCCCATACCTGCTGGGTAGCCCAGTCCAAAAGTCTGAGCAAGACGAGGACATATCACCTCCAAATGGATTACGCCTACTAAAGCACTGCGATTTTCAAATAACACTCCGGACTGCGAAGAGCTTTAGTATACAGCTAGAGAGATATCGTCCTCTCATGTTGCGTTTCTATGTTCGTATTTTGAGCTACGGCCTTCTAGTAACTACAATAATAATCATCATCATCTTGTTTGTTTTAATGGCTTATTACATTCTAAATACTACATGTTCTAGTCTTGTCAGGTATCATAGCTGTCATGTTTTTTTTTTTTATTTTATTCCTCTGCCCATTGTTTAGTCTGATTTCGTTGTTTATTTTTCTGCTGGGCTCTGCTTCCTAGCGCTTTATAAAAGGGGTCTTGGGAAAGAAATCGCTGTGATTGGTTAGCACAGCCAATCGAGTATTTGCCAATTAATCTGCAACTCGGGCCAATCTGTATATGTAGGTCAAACATATAAGGATTTGAAAACTAAGTGTGCAGAACAGCTCAGACAAAAAAGAGAACATTTAGTACCCAATGTGCGGTGCAAATTCACCACTTACAAAGACATAAACTGTAGACTTCTTACAATTAGTAATAGCTCGTACTAGAAATTAATGATAGAGGCAAATCCTCTCTTAGAAATCACAACAGTTCAGAATAAAAATACAATTAACGAACACACTTCACGACTTCCCACTAACATACCTTAATACCTTTTCCCGCGACAGAATAACTAAACAGGTATACTGATACTACCAGAGATGAAATACATTAACCACTTTCCCGTCTCACTTCTTCTATGCGTCCACGACACTTGGTCCACAGCTACAGGAGTAATCTGCAGTTCACATTTAAGGGATTAATCGAACTATATCCAGGCTATTTCTCTGTCGTTCCACTTTCAAACAGCACGCGGGGAAAACGAAAACTGAAACCTTTCCATGAGACCTGTGATTTCCCCTGTTTTGTTATCGTGATTATTTCTCTCTATTATTTGATGATTCTTGTTGTCAGTAGCCCAGTCACACATATCTGCTTAGTCCCATCCCCTCACACACACACACACACACACACACACACACACACACACACACACTCACACACTGCATTGTTTTTTTTTTTTGAAACTGTGGGCTTCCCGCAAACATATTCCCGGGAAAACAAATAAAACACCAACATCAGCAGTAATAACGCACAAGCATATAGCAGAATATGTTACAAAGTTTCCATTAGGAAACATTAGTTCGTGCTGAGTGAACTCGTTAAACAGAAACACATTTGTGGTAATATGTTTCAAAATACAGCAATTACGTATGTCACTCTAAATACTGTGCGACATAACTTACAATCTTGTGGCTAGTAGAAAAAAATCTTTTCCTTCTGGAGAGAAAGAACGTTACGTTGATACGATTGACAAATTGTAGAAATGTTTATCTTGTGATACTGTTGACTCAGGACTGGTAATCTTACGTAAGGTAAATCCAAATATTTTATTGTCTTATTCCCACAAATAGTTCTGTATATCTAATTTTTAGGAACAAACGTAGAATAATGTATAGGTCAGTTTCACAGTGTGTATTATAGCCTTCAGCTACATGTTCGAATAAAAGCCACAATTAATATGACTGTTTGCAGAAATAATGTTAATTCTTAACTTGAAATGCTGTTAATCGTTGACAAAATTTTCAGGCAGATAAATAAAATATAAAGCCATTTTTGATAGGCCACAATGTGCTGATAGACATATGAATCAAGAAACGTAAATCAATAGTGTCTCGCATAAGGTGAAATCTCCATTTCTGTTTCTTGGAAAAAATTCTTGCTACAGTGCTCTGATGCTCGGGGCTGAAAAATGGGGACAGTTATCCCGAAATCCAAATGCTTTTGTATTGTAATTTCACACGTTCTAAGCTGGAGATGTAGTACAGCGCCACAACTTGGACTCTACGAGGCGCTGCAGTCATGGACTGTGCGGCTGGTCCCGGCGGAGGTTCGAGTCCTCCCTCGAGCATGGGTGTGTGTGTTTGTCCTTAGCATAATTTAGGTTAAGTAGTGTGTAAGCTTATGGACTGATGACCTTAGCAGTTAAGTCCCATAAGATTTCACACACATTTGAACATTTGACTCTACGATGTATTTCTTACTCTTATAGTTGATTTTAAATTTTTATTAAATATCCATATGTAAGACAGCCAATCACGAATTACTCAAATATTTGGTTGTTTGACATATTTCTGATGTTAGTGTTTGCTCTTAAATCTCCTTTTAGCAAAACTCTGCATCAGATGGAGCTTCTTGTCTACGTTGCAGTGTTTCTCTGGAATTCCTGGAACTTGGTGCACATGTGACTTAATACCAAGAGACAATTACCATGGGGATAAGCCACCCCCTATTTATGCGTCTGAAAAAATGGTGGCTGATTAGTGTAACAGTGGAAACCTTGAAGAAAATTTCAAGTAAGATTGGCACAATACAATTTACTATCTGGGAAAATGTACTGTTGGTGTCTTACATCCGTTGCACATTTAGGGGCGGGGAGGTGCCGTAAAGGTGGGGACATTTAAAAATAATCAGACACAGAAGACCCTCCACAACGGGATCCTGGAATGGTTCCACTCAAAGTAATCACCACACGCGGTGAGACATTTATCCCACTGGAATGCGAGACGATCAACTCCTGTTTCGTAGAACGCGGCCGGCCGCAGACGGATCAACGATCGCACCCGCTCTTACACTCCCTCATTGGACTGAATCCGACGTCCATGCATGCCTTTTTTCAGGTCGCAAAAGGCGTGAAAATCACACAGTGAAAGACCCGGGCTCTACGGAGGATGTTGCAGTGTTTCCCAACAAAAGCGCTTAATCATAGCCTTCCTCCAATTGGCAGTGTGGGAGGGGGCGTTTTAGTGCAAGAAGATGATTCCATCGGTCGGCATTCCTGGGCGTTTATGGCGCGTCGCAATTTCTGAAGTGTCTTCATATCGATGCGCATTGATTATGGTTCCAAGCTCGAGGAACTTGAAGAGCGGAGGGCCCCTGCAGTCCAAGAAGGAGGTCATCATGATCCTACCGGAACTTGTGTGATCAGCTTTGGATTTTCTTTGGCTGGGAAGATGTGGAGTGTTTCCACGGCTGGCTTTGCCTTTTGCCCTTGTCCTGTCGGAATGCTGACGGACAGACTCATTTTGTTGCGTGACAATGCCAGTTCCCGCACTGCCAGTCGGCTGGGAGACCACGCTTGAACGATTTGGTTGGGAAACACTGCAACATTCACAGTGTAGCCGGGATCTTTCACATCTTTGACGACCTGAAGAAAGACAGGCGTAGACGTCGGTTTCAATCGGACGAGGAAGTGGAAGAGTGGGAGCGATTGTGGATCAACTAGTGGCTGAACGCGCTCTACGAACCAGGAATTGATCGTCTCGTCTTCCACAGGGATAACTGTCGCAACGCGTGTGGTATTACTTTTGAATGGAGTCATTCCATGGCCCCGTTATGGCGAGTGTTCGGTTTTCGTTTGACTGCTCCTCGTATATTAGCTTCAATTATTCTGGATTGCTGGACTGACTGACGGTAGTTTCAGATACAGTTAACACCTGGAGGACGCAGAGGGGGAGGAGGAGATAAGAAGAGATGACACGTGAAGCATAACTCTATAATTCTACGAAAATTTCAGACAATCTTGGAACACACATGACATATAATTTGTAAAAAAGAGTTGGAGGACTACTACATGGCTAGCACTCCTACGGACTTGGTGGGGGAGGACGTTAGAAGGGGGTGACATGTTATCGTCATACAGCAACACTTGGAACAATTTCAACCAAACTTAGCATTTTCTTGGGATGTGCTTCGTCTGATGTGGCTAAATGAGAGGCTGTTTGTGCTGCACGCGTTTCGATTCTTTTTATTTGTGATGCATCTTTGTTGGATTTTTATACATGTTTACTTTTTATAACAACTGCATAATATAATAATTACAGATTTGTCACTATCTTAGAATGTGCTATTTTCTTGTTAGGTCGGAAGCAACTTTTTGTACCATAAGACTCGTGAGGTTAAATTGTTACTCGTTTTCACTTACGACTTGTGTTCTTACTGGTGCATATGTGCCGTCCTGGAATTCTGCTTACCAGGATACCACAGGACAATCAGATTTTTTGGATTTTTTCAAGTATATGGTAGGGAAGTTCGGAACACAAACATCTGTCAACCAAAGCTGTTCCATGTAACTCTCAAATATTCTCGAGAGAATCAACTCTGAAGATTTCCAAACGTCTTTAATACTCTACAATAAGAACATTTTTTCGATGGTTTGTGTGGTCTGTGGTGGACTGATCGCTTGCCACGAGGGTGGCTTGGGTTCGACTTCCGGTACAGGCAAATTTTTAAACAAAGGTGCATATTTACGAGCTTCTGTGTGGAATAGCAGGCGAGCATTCTATCACATAGACACACGCCTATCAAACACGAAACTTACTGTAGGATACTAAAGAAGCTCGGAAAGCTTCAGAATCGATTTTCTCCAGACGTTTTGACGGTTGCATCGAAATGCTTTGACTGACTGATATTTGACAAAACATAAAGATGAAAAACTAAATTGCGATTTTTTAAAAATTTAAACAATCGCTATCAACATCTTTTATAAAAGATGGTAATTAAGAATTTATATTCGCAATGAAAATGGGATTTTTGTGTGAAATAAATAATTACATAAAATGTATCATTCCAGAAAATTACAATTAGATTCGTGTTAATTAGCGTATATTGATGAATGTTACCTTTATATGACATAGGTATTCGAACTGGTGATCGAAATGAGAATCGAACCAGTGATCCAACGATTACCAGTCTCGACTGTCACTAATTTCTTCCATCTTCATGTGTTTTACGCCTCACGAAAATGCTCGTGAAAAATGCACTTTTATTTATAAATTTGCATCAACCAGAAATCGAACCCAGGACTCCTTCGTAGCAGGTGAGCATTCTACAACAGACACACTGCCTATCGAAAACTTACTATAGAGCGTTAAAGACGCTCGGAAAACTTCAGAGTCGATGTTATCGTGAAGTTTGACGTTTGCATCGAAATGCTTTGACTGATTGATATTTGAGTTCTGAACTTCATCTTCCATAAACATAAAAACTACAAAAATCCGAGTGTCTGTGGTCTCCTTGTAAGCACAACTCCATTACAGCACGCATGCACCAGTAACATCACAAATCGTATGTAAAAACGAATAATAATTTACTCTCACAAAACTTATGGTACAAAAAGTTACTTCCAACCTAACAACAAGAGAATAACAACAAATTCTAAGGTAATAACAAATCTGTAAATATTATATAATGAAATAATTGTTACAAAAGTAAAAATATATAACACTCCACCGAAGGTGCTTCACAAATAACAGGAACCGAAATGCGTGTGGCACAATACAAACATTTCATGTAGTTGCATTAGACGAACCACATCCCAAGAATATAGAAGCAAGGAAGGAACGACGGAAAACAAAAAAATGCAGTGTCAGTATGTACATAACTCACTACCCTAAAACAAATATTTGTAGAGGCATGTTTGTAAACTGTGTATGTTCATATAATCGTATACACAATATGTGGAATCAACGGCATTTCCATGGGATATGCAAGCGAAGTGAATCACAGATACGCGTTGCTGGAGTGTTGACGTTGCAGTGAAGGTCCTTCGATAATCAAATGAAGCTCTGACGATGCAGCTGTGCTTCTAAATGTACACTGGCGAAGTAAATACGCTACAGGAAAGAAAGTAGATGGACGTGATCATAAAATTTCCGATTCATTTCACTGTCTCGTTTTTCCAAGTATAGTAATCAAGACCACCATGAAAAAATATGCTATTGGGTTAAGACACCGCTAGCATTCCTGGGGTGGAGTATGGGTGTGAAGCAACCGAAAACTAACGTCGCTTATATTACTAAATGTCTACAACAATCACCCACTTCCATTCGTAATTTGCTTGTCTAATAACTTCCAGGGGAAACAAAAATATTATTTTCAGTGCTTCATATATTTATTGGCCAAATTTAAAAATTTAAAATGCTACCATAATCTACTCAATAAGATATGTAACCTTCCGTTAGTTTAACACAGTAAGTAAAGTGTTGAAGTTATAAATCGTGCATGTGTCTTGGGGCGGCGTAATTCACAGCGCGCGACTTATCAAGACTATATTCGTCGAGTATTTGAGAGTGAGAGCTCTTACCGACTTCCAACAAACTTTGCACATACTTCAAATATTTTCGAAACTCTCTCTCGCTGACATATCGCTCAAATTAAAGAAATAAAGAAAATTATTACTTATTACATTTCTGCTGGGGTGGGGGGTGGACACCTTACTGGTTGCTTTCGAACCCACAGTTTCCAGTAGGAAGACATGGTACATAAAACATAACTCTGGAAGGCATGTGGCTATTCCAACCGAATTTGGTACGCACGTGAACTACTATGTGGAAAGAAGTACTGCAGAACTAGAACACCCTGAACACTCCAAGCACTGGGATGGGGACAGGACTGGGAGCGGGAGATACGGAAGAAAAATTTTGGAATTCATCCGACTTACTGTCTAGGAACAGATAATGTACAGGCAAGCGAGCCGCAAAGTTACTATTTAAGGAGCAGGCGTCAGAAAGTAGTCACACGTAACCGTAACCCTGGAACACCTCGAGCGCATTCAACTGAACGCGGTACGTACAGGACTTCTTGTCGGAAAAACAAATAACAATATCGACGTAAGACGCTCTTAGCAATGTTAGGGCTGCAGTTGCAGATGCTAAAGAGCTGACAAGTAGAGATAATAAAAAACGATCGATATTACTGTTGAATCCATAGTTTTCGACGTGAGTGCCGACAGTCTGACGCATTTCACACCTATGAGTGTAAGTAGGGATGCGAAGGAGGTGAAGGGAGTCATATACAAAAATATTTTATGTTGCTTGTTCAAGAGAGGGGTTACGTAAGAATTTATTGATTTCTACACTTGGAGAGGAAACTAAAAAATATTATATACATTGAAGTTGTTAACATTACAGTCATTTTTGTACTAGATTTTCTTTTGTAATTTATATACCAGAGATACGCAAAGCTTACGTTTACAGTACACATTCAGACCTGCATCTGTGTACATAATCGGCAAACCACTGTGAAGTGCACGTCTCCGGATACTTCCCGTTCCACAGGCGAACGTAGCGCAGGCACGATGACTGCATAGACGTCTCTCTGCCCGCTAGAATTAGTCCGTCCTTTCCAGACTAGTGTGTGATGGGCAGATTCTTCACTTAATACTGGTTCTTCAAACTTTTTAAGCGGATGTTCGCTTGATAATTGGCGTCTATCTACGAGTGTCTTCAAATTATTGTTTGACAGCGTTTCCGTGGCGCTCTCCCCTCAGACAAACAAACCTAAGACCATTCTTGCTGCGCATCTTTGTTTACACACAGCATCACCTGTTAGTCCTGTTTGGCATGTGTCTCACACATTCGTGCATTATTCTACGATACGGCGCACAAACTTTCTCTAATCAAACTCCTTTGTAGTCCTAGCATCCAGTCAATGAACAGATCTATCACAATGAAATTTTAAGTTCTGTTCCAGTGCATGCAGGAAATAATGTGCCCACACTTTACACTAGTTTCAAATGTTCAACCAAAGCAAATGCTGAACTCAAAAATTCTTTGCTGCTACGTGCATGGAACTGTTGTCTAAATCTTTCATATACAGAACTAAGTGCAGTTCCATATCATCGGTGAATGTCTTCTTAAACCTGCCCACCTTAGGAGTTAGATCCACAGATGCGCCTATCCTAATTACTTTCACTAAAGTGTTCCTCGGGACATAAAAAGACTCAGCTGCCTGCCTTCTGTCATTGTCTCCGATTCTACTTGATACATTGCCATCCTCATATTCTCGCCGCGCGGGATTAGTCGAGAGGTTTAAGGCGCTGCAGTCATGGACTGTGCGGCTGGTCCTGGCGGAGGTTCGAGTCCTCCCTCGGGCATGGGTGTGTGTGTGTGTTTATCCTTAGGATAATTTAGGTTAAGTGGTGTGTAAGCTTAGGGATTGATGACCTTAGCAGTTAAGTCCCACACACATTTGAACATTTTTTCATATTCTCTTCATTCCATTTTCCATTCATTTTTCTCTTGTTCTCAGACATTGCACTCTGAAAAATGAATAGAAACAGTTATCATTATTTTTCCCATAACGTTCTGACTGGTCGGAACTGGAAGACAACTGGCCGGCCCTTACTGTACGACGATCACGCAATAAAAACGACACCTGTTGCGTATTGTTTATTAAACGATGTCTCGAAAGTTTTACAGCTAAATTATCCTTAAACAATACACTTAAAATAAATGTAAAAATAAATTTACTTACTCGCCGTATAAACATGTGCCACAATCTTTAACTATCTTCTTGCGCCCTCCTCCCACACAAACAACAATGAACGCTCACAATCTACAAACAACCCAACGCAGGACAAAATTCCCGACGTATCGCGGCATCTTTCAGCTCATCGTTTGTAAGTGCTGTCAATCAGTACTAGAAACGATAACTAGCGATGGCCGATACTGTAAGACGATCGATCTGTAGGATTCTCCCCTACTTTTTTTTTCTTTCTTTTTTTTACATTGATGTGCCTTTTGCCGGCCAACGGAAATCCGCCCCAAGTCTAAATCAGTACATCATGTCGTTTGTAACGCAAGGATGTTAGGGCAACATCTGAACTGCATTTTTATTTACAACCTTGAAACTATATATTCCAATGAAATTGAGACATATGTCCCGTTTTTACACTCACCATTACTGTATTAGACTTATCCTGAGCTTATGTCTTTATTATTGGTGATTTATTTAAAATAACCTGTTGACATCGCTAAAAAAGTTCTGAAGCGTTAATGTGGAAAATTATTTGATGTCATTTACTGTTCATAGAATGTGTTGCATATTTTAATACTTCTACTTGGTTTTCTCTTGCTCATTGGTAAAGTCTGGATTTTATAATGTTGCTTTGGCTTTGGCCACATTTCACTGCGCAACGTACGTTTGAGATGAGCTGTTGGCAGTTGTTTGTTTCATTGTTTCGCTTTAGATTGCCGATCACGAAATTTGAATTTGTCCACATGTGTTTTCATTTTGTTTGTGTGTTCAAAAAATGGTTCAAATGGCTCTGAGCACTATGGGACTTAACATCTGAGGTCATCAGTCCCTTAGAACTTAGAACTACTTAAACCTAACTAACCTAAGGACATCACACACATCCATGCCCGAGGCAGGATTCGAACCTGCGACCGGACTGAAGCGCCCAGAACCGCTCGGCCACCTTGGCCGGCTGTTTGTGGGTATCTGCCTGTGTGTGTGCATGTTTGTGTGTGCAAATTTTGTTTTGCATTGTTTTGTAGTTCGTTTAGAGCGTTGAATGTTTTATTGGAGAGTACTGTTTGATCATTGATGACTTTTTTGCTCTTTATGGTGCCCCGTGGTAATTTTCCTTTGTTGTTCAAAAGTCCTACCGATGATTATTTCATTTTAAGAGCTGTGGGTCTGTACGTCTGTTTCTATGCCCTAGGGTGGTGGTTTGTTTCAATGAAGGGGTCTTTGAATGTGGCGTGTGTGCCATCGCCTTTCAGAGTTCTGCTTCAGTGAATTTATCTACTTTGGTGGTGAGTGTTTTTAATCTTATCTGTAGCGTATTTTTGCGCTCTACGCCACATGTATTCCTTCTTTTGTAATAATGTTTCCTGCTCTGTGTGTAAACTTGTTGTGAAACGTCAGTGTGTGCCATGCTTTCCTGTGTTTCCTGTGTTTTGTGTGTTCTCTGTTGTGTGATCGCACTGGTATGTTACGCTGTAATACCATTATATTTTTTTGGTTTCAGTCGCGTTTTTATTATCTGGTTGCGGTTTTCTATTGTATATACTCGTGCTTTGTAATCATTTACTGCGACAATCTGCCGGATGACGTTTAGTTATTGCGTGTCTAATCTTATCCATTGAAATTACGTTCAGTTTGTGTAACATGTATGTGAGGCTGGCATGTTTATGTGCCGTGTGATTATTTATTTATTGTGTGTTATCTTACTGGTTGATAAAGGTTTTCTGAATATAGAGAACTAGCGTTTGTGGTTTTTGTTTTCTATTCTGATGTCTAGGATGTGTATTTTTCTGTTTGTTTCAGTCACAAGTGGAAACTGGATGTCTGAGTGGGTATCACTGACCTCCCTCTGTAACTATGGTAGCCAATAATATGTTTCTTCCACCAAGCAAATTACGCCTTCAACATACTGGTACCAGCATACTAATTTGTACTATTTTGGTTGTATTATTTATTCAAAGATTTTATCTTTAAGATAGTACTGAAGATATTTGCCAGGTGAACTCATGGAGAGTCATTCCTGCTATATGTAAAATTCATCTTTAAATTTGAAATAATTTATCCCTGCAATTACAAATGGTTCAAATGGCTCTAAGCACTATGGGACTTAACATCTGAGGTCATCAGTCCCCTAGACATAGAACTACTTAAACCTAACTAACCTAAGGACACCACACACATCCATGCCCGATGCAAGATTCGAACCTGCGACCGTAGCAGCAGCGCGGTTCCGGACTAAAGCGCCTAGAACCGCTCGGCCACGGTTTAGACTCCACGTGTCTCTTTGTCTGGTATAATATTTTTCTGTATTCGCTGTCTTTCAATTATTGTTATTGTTTCTTCAGTTTGTATGTGGGTGTACATTAATGCGATATGAAACGAGAGTAGTATGGGGCATATTCATGGTTGCTTGATGGATTTGGGAGAGGGGATTTAACAGCAAGGTCATCGGTCCCATCGGATTATGGATGAATGGGGAAGGAACTCGGCCGTGGCCTTTCAAAGGAACCATCCCGGAATTTGCCTGAAGCGTTTTAGGAAAATCACGGAAGACCTAAATCAGGATGACCGGACGCGGGTTTGAAGTGTCGTCCTCCCGAGTGCGCGACCAATGTGATAACCACTGCGCCACCTCGCTCATAGCATATTCATGTCTTTGATTTTGTGGATCAGGTCATTGGTATTATCTATCAATGTAAGCTTCTAAGTCAGTGCAATCAAAAGATACGCCCATTTATGTCAAATGTTTGATACTCAAAAACTAAGCTAATGTTGTTTGTGCATGTGTCTGGCTAAATGATATGCTGGTGCAATTCTGAAACTGATCACACGTTTGATTGGCATAATGGGCATGTGAATTTTTTGTAAACTATCGAGTGTGCGTGCTCTGGGGTTTTTCTGTGTTGTTCTTTTTATAGGGATTTGTGATAGCGTAAATTTCATGTTTTTAGGATTCCGTACCTCAGTTGGTAAAAAAAGGCCCTTGTAGGATCACTTTTTTGTCTGTCCGATGCACAGAACCCTTTTTCTCAAGAACACCTAGGCCTATCAAATTATAATTTATGTCAAAAGTCTATGGTCCCTTGTCGGTGTAATAAATGTAAGCTTCTAAATCAGTTCAATCAAAAGATTTATGTCAAATATTATATCAAATATTTGACACAGAAAAACTTGCTAATCAGCACCTACAAGGTACTTCCTGTTGACCTATAACCATGAATTTAGCATGAAGCTAGGTTTGACAGTATTAGTAAAGGAAAGAAATCCGAAAGTTGTTAATTTGTAAATATATCAAATAAAAAAAGACTTGTTTTGTCATTTTTTTATCCGCCTGTCTGTGTGTCTGTCCGTTAAGGCCCCTTTTACTCTGGACTGGATAGACATATAAAGTTGAAATTTATGAAACATACTACGGTCTAAGATTGCTTGATTGTGTAAGAAATTCAAGCTACTAACTCATTGCAGTTAAAAGATACACTACGTGATCAAAAGTATATGGACACGTGGCTGAAAATGTTCTTGGCGCACTCCATCGATAATGCTGGAATTCAACATGGTGTTGGCCTACCCTTAGCCTTGATGACAACTTCCACTCTCACTAGCATACGTTCGATCAGATGCTGGAAGGTTTCTTCGGGAATGGCAACCCATTCTTCACGGAGTGCTGCACTGATAAGAGGTATCGATGTCGGTCGGTGAGGCCGGGCACGAAGTCGGAGTTCCAAAACATCTCAAAGCAGTTCTATAGGATTCAGGTTAGGACTCTGTGCAGGCCAGTCAATTACAGGGATGTTATTGTCGTATAACCACTCCGCCACAGACCGTGCATTTTGAACAGGTGCTCGATTGTGTTGAAAGATGCAATTGCCAACCCCGAATTGCTCTTCAACAGTGGGAAGCAAGAAGGTGCTTAAAACATCAATGTAGGCCTGTGCTATGGTAGTGCCACGCAAAACAACAAGGGGTACAAGCCTCCTCCATGAAAAACACGACCACACCAGAACACAACCGAATTTTACGCTGGCAGATGACGTTCACCGGTCATTCGCCATACCCACACTCTGCCATCGGATCGCTAGTTGTGTAACGTGATTCGTCACTCCACACATCGTTTTTCCACTGTTCAATCGTCCAATGTTTACGCTCCGTACACCAAGCGAGACGTCGTTTGGTATTTATCGGCGTGAGCTGTAGTCACGTTTCAGTAAGCAAATACGAAACATCTCATTAAATCTTCGTTCCCTACATATATAAACTGAGCTCCCCTGTATGATTCTTGTTGTATCTCCGGGCTAGTATCAGGACATACTGGACAGATTTTGATACAATCTTGGAAAACGCCGGACCAATATCTTGCTAGTATCGATATCGACAACCGGGAAAAATCGTCGACATTGTCGATTCCCAGGATGGGCGAAATATCAATTATGTTTGTAGGGATCCCTCAGTACCTGAGTCCTACTGACACATGACCAATTTTTTAACAGATTTTGAGTGTCTCTTTGGAATCCTTGGTTATGATCACTATTTAGCCTTGTTATTTCGATTTCTGCTATGAACTTCATGGTTTTCTTGGTGTAGTCCCTCACATACGTGGTGAATAATGTCTACCTTCGTCTGACAGAATACAAGTCCAGTCATTTAAGAAAACTTTATCGACAATAGTTCGTCTGTTTGCAGCTTAACTTCTCAGTATCATCTACACACTTCATGAAACGATTTGTCATAAATTCCAGATTCACCGCAGAGAAAAGCCGTATCATACAAACTGAAAGGAACTCAATATGTAAGGACATCCACCCACCCAAGATGTTCCGCGACTGGTGTTATTCCAAGCATATAAGCAACGTCAGCGCAATGCCTGTGGTGGCAACTTCAACTAACAACTGTAAACAACAGCTGCTCTTGTGACCAAACAGTTGTGAACAGGCAGTGTTAAGCGGTGCACGTGCGATCACAGTGTCTCAACGTTGTGGTGGCACAAAACATATTGGAGCAACATATCTATCTCAAGCGTTGAACACATTCCTCCGGAATGTTTTGGAGAAAAGTGTCTGCAAAACTTGTCCATACATCTTGATTCGCGAACAGAAATAGCAAGGCGTTGATGCCAGCCATGACTTGATTAAAATGCAATACGCAGTCAATTATTTTTGGAAAAAAATCAACGTCAGTGACGAGTCTTGTCGTTAACAGTACGAACCTTCAGATCAGGGACTTTTCTCTAGCCTACAAGTCATGCAAAAGGAATGCCGCGCGGTGTAGCCGTGCGGTCTCGGGTGCCTTGCCACGGTTCACGCGGCTACCCCCGTCGGAGGTTCAATTCATCCCTCGGGCATGGGTGTGTGTGTTATCCTTAGCCTAAGCTAGTTTAAGTTAGATTAAGTAGAGTGTAAGCCTAGGGACCGGTGGCCTTAGCAGTTTGGTCCCATAGGAACTTACCACACAAACAAAAGGAACGACTGACGACCTGTCCAGCCTTCCTGAGAGAATTTCCCAATAAAATATAATTTGCATTTCCGATAGAGTATACAGCTTGTACAAAAATTTAATAAATATGATTAAATTATTCATTAATTTAATGGTATCAAACTAATTTTCCTCGACATTTACAGATTACCAAAAGGTTGCTTAAGCAGAGGACTGTTGAATCATGGGGATGGAGGAATTTTACGAGTCTTACTTTAATTACTCATAATAATTCGTAAAATGGGAAACAGCCACAAACGCTGGTCGATCCGTTAATTTGAATTTCTTGTCACGGGTTCCTAGAAATGCAGGGACACAAGTCTGTCCCTCCATTTCGTCTCATTCCAGGAACCCCAACCTCTGAACTGTGAGACCAGGCCTTACTGGCTGGAAGAAGTGCTAACTTTCATCCTGTTTAGGTTGGTCACCCGAGCCTCTTTCTACCAGTGGACGCATACTAAGGTGCCGTGTCCTCCGTAACAAAACGCGAGTAAGCCCCCTAGCCCTCGGTTGTTTGCAGGTCTTGGTTGGAGTCGGTTCATGATAATCGGCAGCGCGGTGTTGTCAGCATTTCTGTATCCTTCTGTATGCTTAATGTTCTTAATAGCACCCATGGATCTAAGCGCTCGGATTAGTGCTGTTTCGCATTCACTGTAATGCAACCGGGGCTATTTCGGTCGTGAATTCGTAGAAATGTAACGGCTTCCATTTCAGTAGGCGGAAATTATGAAGCTAGCCTTATTTTCGTAGAAGTACCGCGTGGTTATAATTAAACTTTCCTATTTAACACGTTATAACACGGAAATTAGCGTACGAGTACCAAGTTTGGTAGTATTAATGTCCAGAATATGGGGGACATGATCTCAATGCGTCACAGTGCCACCTTCCAGTTCCAACAGGTGCTGTGATAAGTCATCCTGATTCATAGTCTACTGATCAGTCGCAGTGTGCTTGTTGACGTGTCAACAAGAGCTTAGACAAAAGGAGCAAGGCATTATTGGTGAAGCTTTATCATCAAAACAACAGTAATGCTGCAGCTGCACTTCGAGAACATCGCCTACTGAAATGCTTATGGAAGGGTCCTCTTTCTCTACCTGCTGTGCGGAGCATGATGAAGAAGTTCGAATCAATTGGAGAACTGGGCGTCGCTCCGGGAAGAGGCCGGCGACCGGTTGCATCACAGGTGGTTCATGAAATCGCGGTGTGCTCCCTGCCGTCGTTGGATAAGCAGCTGCAGCAGCAAGTCGTATACTCCTAGCTCACTCATTTGTTACACAGTTTAATTCTTAATTTCTTTGCGTGTTTTGGTACTTGCATTGTTTAATTCATAAATTTCGGGCGTATTATAGTATTTGAGAGTTGTAGCATCGCGTTTTAGTACCTGAATAGTGTAAAATCGCGTAGTCTCCTTCCGCCGCCGAGCAGTGTGTCAGCAGTGCGCAAGTAGCAGCATTACTGCATTTACTAGGCAATCTTGTATTTTAATAACCGTTTAAATTTTGTGTCGATTTGTTTGCGCTCTCTGTAGATTAGTTCAGACGATCTTTGCACAACAGTTTTTAGCATGGATAGGGACTGCAACTGCTGTGTTCGGATGCAGGCTGAGTTGGCATCCCTTCGCTCCCAGCTTCAGGCAGTGTTGGCTTCGGTCACACAGCTTGAGGCTGTTGCCAATGGGCATCACTGTGGGGTTCCGGATGGGGGTTTGTCGGGGACGGCCAGCTCGTCCCACGCATCCCCCGATCGGACTAAGACTGTGGTTGCCCGGGATACTGCCCGCATTGAGGCTGATCCCTCACCTGTGGTAGAGTGGGAGGTCGTCTCAAGGTGTGGCAGGGGGCGAAAGACATTCCGGAGGGCTGAACGGAAGGCCTCTCCAGTTTGTCTGACGAACCGGTTTCAGGCTCTGTCTCAGGCTGATACTGATCTTCGGCCTGACATGGCTGCTTGTCCTGTTCCAGAGGTTGCCCCTCAGTCTGCAAGATCCGGGCGGTCGCAGAGGGTGGGCTTACTGGTAGTTGGGAGCTCCAACGTCAGGCGC
Source organism: Schistocerca serialis cubense (assembly GCF_023864345.2). Lineage (NCBI taxonomy): Eukaryota > Metazoa > Arthropoda > Insecta > Orthoptera > Acrididae > Schistocerca > Schistocerca serialis. The sequence continues at coordinate 791,513,606 of NC_064639.1, read as the reverse complement.
GTAATGGGGCCCCTTAGGGATATGGCAGCAAGAGAGGGGAAGAAAACCAATGTGCACTCCGTGTGCATACCGGGGGGAGTCATTCCAGATGTTGAAAGGGTCCTTCCGGATGCCATGAAGGGTACAGGGTGCACCCATCTGCAGGTGGTCGCTCATGTCGGCACCAATGATGTGTGTCGCTATGGATCCGAGGAAATCCTCTCTGGCTTCCGGCGGCTATCTGATTTGGTGAAGACTACCAGTCTCGCTAGCGGGATGAAAGCAGAGCTCACCATCTGCAGCATCGTCGACAGGACTGACTGCGGACCTTTGGTACAGAGCCGAGTGGAGGGTCTGAATCAGAGGCTGAGACGGTTCTGCGACCGTGTGGGCTGCAGATCCCTCAACTTGCGCTATAGGGTGGTGGGGTTTCGGGTCAGGTTGAGATTCATTGGGAGAGTGCTTAGAAAATGTAGTCCATCAACAAAGGAGGTGGCTTACAAAACACTCGTTCGACCTATACTTGAGTATTGCTCATCAGTGTGGGATCCGTACCAGATCGGGTTGACGGAGGAGATAGAGAAGATCCAAAGAAGAGCGGCGCGTTTCGTCACAGGGTTATTTGGTAACCGTGATAGCGGTACGGAGATGTTTAACAAACTCAAGTGGCAGACTCTGCAAGAGAGGCGCTCTGCATCGCGGTGTAGCTTGCTCGCCAGGTTTCGAGAGGGTGCGTTTCTGGATGAGGTATCCAATATATTGCTTCCCCCTACTTGTACCTCCCGAGGAGATCACGAATGTAAAATTAGAGAGATTAGAGCGCGCACGGAGGCTTTCAGACAGTCGTTCTTCCCGCGAACCATACGCGACTGGAACAGGAAAGGGAGGTAATGACAGTGGCACGTAAAGTGCCCTCCGCCACACACCGTTGGGTGGCTTGCGGAGTATAAATGTAGATGTAGATGTAGATGTAGATGTAGACTACGCTGCGCGCAATTCCTGATCGTCAGGCAGTGCGCGTGCTGTGTCACGACAGTTGAACACCCTGTGGTCCACTGTACGGAAGGTGCTTCGAACCATTCTCAAACGGTATCCGTACAAGGTCCATACCGTACAGCAACTTGCCTCACAGGACCCACAACGACGTGTTAACTTCGCTCTCCACTTTATCGCAAGGACTAAAGTTGACGAGGGCTGGTCCTGGACCATCTTATGGACAAACGAAGCTTAATTTTCTCTGACGGATGAGGTGAACCCACAGAATTACCGAGTGTGGGGATCTTCACCTCCAATCACTGTGCATGAATTTCCTCTGTGTCGTGAACGTGTCACTGTGTGGTGTCACTTCACGGCTACGTTCATCATTGGACCATTCTTTTTTGAACAGGTTGGAGCTCAAGGATCAAAGACGTGCCGTGTGACTGGCCAGCGTCACTGTGATATGTTTCGCTGCATACCATAACCGTCCTGCAGAAGGCAGACGTATTGAACTCAACAGTTTTTATGCAAGATGGGGCCCCACTGCACATCACTCGTGAAGTTCGCCTACTTCTCCGAAACACAGTTGGAAACGATCGAATTATCAGTCGATCGTTTCCGAATGGTTTGCCGGTATATTCATCTGATCTCAGTCGGTGTGATATCTGGTTGTGGGGCTACCTGAAGGCCAGGATTTACCAGGGGAACATTCACACATGTGCTGACATGAAGAGTAGAATATCAAGAGATAGCCAGCATACCTACGGACATGCTTGGTTTTGCTGTGCAGGATGCAATCCTGCGCTTTAAGACTCTTCTGGAAGCTGATGGGCGCCATATTGAGCCCCTTTTGTAGCAGCAACGGTACCGGTATCTAATGGTATGATGTACAATAGCAGCACATTAAAAGTGTTTCAACTGAGTTGATTCTGCATTATTTCTCTTCTCCATGTCCTTGACATTAACGCTACGAAGTTTGGTACACGTACGGTAATTATTTTTCGTGTTATAAAGAGTTAAATAGGAGAAATTTAATTACAGTCACCCGATGCTTTGTACTATCCCGGCCGGGGCTTCAATCTGCACAGTTATCAAAAATGGTTCAAATGGCTCTGAGCACTATGGGACTCAACTGCTGAGGTCATTAGTCCCCTAGAACTTAGAACTAGTTAAACCTAACTAACCTAAGGACATCACACACATCCATGCCCGAGGCAGGATTCGAACCTGCGACCGTAGCGGTCTCGCGGTTCCAGACTGCAGCGCCAGAACCGCGCGGCCACTTCGGCCGGCTGCACAGTTATCGTGGTTATTAATCATCTACCCGTGTACTCTCTCTCTCTGATCAAGGACTGGACAAGATAACAAGACGCTTGTTTATACTGAAATTACTTGCTTCTTTTCTCTTGTTCTGCAGCAGTATATCCCAGGCTAGACCGATCAACTATCCCTGGACCGTGGATAAGTGATAATTAACTTGTAGCCTGCTACCTCGCATTTCTCTCTCTCTGTCTCTCTCTCTCTCTCTCTCTCTCTTTTTTTTTTTTTTTTTTTTTTTTTTTTTTTTTTTTTTTTTTTTTTTTTTTTTTTTTAAAAAAATCACAATTTTCGGACTGCTGGTCTGTAGAGTTCCCCTGTTGCCTCCTACAAATTGTTCAAATGGCTCTGAGCACTATGGGACTTGACATCTGAGGTCATCAGTCCCCTAGAACTTAGAACTACTTAAACCTAACTAACCTAAGTACATCATACACATCCATGCCCGAGACAGGATTCGAACCTGCGACAGTAGCAGTCGCGCAGTTCCGGACTGAGGCGCCTAGAACCGCTCGACCACAACGGCCGGCCGCCTCCTACAAATATTTACGACTGCTAGACGAGATTGGGTCCGATACTGGCTGTAGTGCAGACAGCGGTAAATTAGCGGCGAATATTGAACCTGTTATTTGGGTATCAGAGGTCAGACAGTTTTCATCAGTTTTGCAAACGGTATCGCCAGATTTTTTTTTTTCAGAGCACAGCACCATCTACAAACCAAGCACAAAATGACAATGTACAGAAATCCACATGAAGGGTCAACGCTCTGGCGATATACCCGGCATTCAAGCCATTGTAACGACTGAGTTGAGCAAGATCCCAAAGAAGGACGTTTCTAACACAAAAATGTAAATAGCCGATGAGAACTGAAATCAACAGAAACATGCAGAGAATAAAAATGTGGATAACAAAGAAAAACGTGATTAATTTAAAAACTCGTAGTACCAGGAAAATCTGATACTTTCCCTGGAAGATTTCGACGGCGCGCTGTAGCAACGGCGTTTCCCTAGTGACTCTCGGGCTGCCACTTCCGCGCCTTATCACCGTTGGGCTGCGACACGCTGGCTGAGACCACGAGGAAGTACGCAGCGTCCGGCGCCAGCTAGCACCGCGGAACGCTTCTGTGGGCAGAGGCTTCACTCTGTTCAAGGATGACCGTCTGCCCAGCCGGAACAAGTATTCCGCGTCTCTCGTTCCTACAAGACCCGGAGATCACGGAAGGACATGTGGATTCGTTACACCCTCTAGGCTGTGTTCCAGCGGCCTATAAGTAGATGTTCTCGATACTTGTAGTGGATATGTCTGCAGTCGGTTACATCAGGAACTAATCCTATTGTAAGGTTAACCAGTAAAGCGACAGAAGTATGCAACATGTCATGTGTAACAGCACCATTTCTGTTGGACACTGTAACACCTCGGTTCAGTTAACAGTGATAAAAGCTATAGAAAGAATAATTTAAAATTAAGAATAGAATTTTTAGAGGGGAAAACAGTGTAGAATCAGAGTTCGGTAATTGCAGATCAAAATTATAGTATATCAGCAAGTAGTTCAACGTTTATTGGGCGCTAATGACCATAGAAGTTTTGCGTCCTAAAACCACAAACAAAAAAAAAACAAAAAAAAAAAAAAAGTTCAACGTTTAAGTACAGCAAAGCCACGGAAGCTCCGTCATGGACAAGACAGTGACGTTAAACTCTTGTGATGAAAAACCTATAAAAAGACCTGATCGTCATTATTGCCGCCTTTTTTCCTTAATTGTTTCGTTAAAGGGCGGGGGAACACGTGTCAGTCAGCTAGACAATAATAAGATTGGACTTTATCGTGTTAAGATCCAGGATAAACTGTTAGAATATTACGGAGATTAAAAGTGATGTAGTGTACGATCTCTGACTGTTGGTAGCAAAGGAGTATTAAGGGGATTTTAGGATTTCAGTGCTAGACTGGAACTTTACGGACATATAGACGACAGAAACTCAAATTATCTGCTGATACGAGTGAATTCAGAGGTACCGGTATTCACATATTAACGTATGGACTTTTGAAAGTGTCGTGTACCGTTAGTTGCGAATCTGGACATAGAGCGCGTGCATATCGGCATTTGCGGACTATTTAGATTCCTTCAGGCTAGGAACCTTTTAAATAGACCATTATCCATTACCATCTTAATCCTTGAATATAGAGTGAAAGTGAAATACAAGAGTGTTGTACTTATTTCATTTACCTAGTACTAATCAGTGAAGGTTTTACGTAACCAAAGCTGTTCAGCAGTAAGTCAGCACCATCTAGCGGAAAGCGTAGGCATTAACTAACACGCTAATTGAAGTGACGTTTACGTGTTTTACGGACTGCTTAATATGAACTTTTGTGACTCTTTGACGTCCCCACTCTCTCCGAAAGGCGGCGCAGGCTGTCTTAATCATAAAAGGGGAGAGTTTTAGCCGGGCAAATTACTAAATGAGCAGACGTCGACGTGGAGTACCTAAAAAGGGAACCACAAGAGTTGGGGATGCTTCTACACTGAACGGATGATCGATAAGCTGTGACTTGTTGGGCTACTTTTTGAAATGTTTCGTTTCAGCTTCCAGTGTGAAATCTTGCTGTTATAGAGATTCTTATCTGTGACAAGATAGCACAAATCGAAGACAGTGAGCAACTGTTGAAATTTTTCACACTAAAAGCAAGGCTAACACAGGGGACAGTTACACCTCAGCAACTGTACATAATTTATACAGCTAACATTCCTAGACCTCGATGGTGGAACGAAGGAATAGAATTACAGATGATACTGCATACTGATGTCACACCCCAACATGTGACAAAATTATCGAACAGGCCAAAGTCTATAGGAAGACTGGAATCGTGACTATGAAGGTGAAGGATAAGACCGAACCCCACAAAAGATCATTTGATATTGTTCCGAACCAGGCACCTCCCTAATTTTCAAGTACAGAAACCACAGAAGCTATAAATTCGACTATGAGCCAAGAAATCATCACACAAGCACACCTAAAATCCCTTGGAATTTACTTGGGCGCATTATTCAACTAGCAATAAAGGACATCACAAAAAATTATAAAAGGAGAGAATAGACTAAACAGAGTAGGACTTTTGAAATTTACAGCTTGTGACGTCATTGTTAGCAAACTAAATATTAGTTCGCTGGAATGCAGTCGTGGATAACGTCACCCAACCAAACTAACAATAAAAGGATCATGTCCATGGGCAAGAGGATGCTAAGAATAACTGGAGGCTTAGCATACGACTTCCCTTTTCCCTCACTGCCTGAATCTCTCGTATCAAATGGCTCTAAGCACTATGGGACGTAACATCTGAGGCCATCAATTCCCTATACTTAGAACTACCAAAACCTATTAACCTAAGGACATCACACACATACATGCCCGAGGCAGGATTCGAACTTGCGACCGTAACAGCAGCGCAGTTCCGGACTGAAGCGCCTAGAACCGCTCGTCCACATGAATGTCTCAACACAAAGAAATCACAGGACAGACTCAAAGAGCAATGCGCTAGACATGAACTCAACGAATAAAGCGTGGAGGATCCACGAAATCTCTCCTGGTATTTTCAACTGCACAGTTCAAGCTACATCAGATGTATTCCACGAGCCTCTGGTAAACAATGAAAAAACAAGCAATCTCCTTCTTAGACCCACTACACCGACTAGAACTCGGGATGGTCTAGCATAAAAAATGACTCCGTAACACGAGATATTACTGGTAAAACATTTAAGACATTAGACTAGTGGAAAGTAGGAGAACGCAAAACACCATGACACAAGGCAGACAATCCTATCTGTGGTTTTTCTACAGGAAGGTTTTCCCCCAACTGTAAGATGAATGCCAGAACTATGCAGTACGTTTAAGAGCATCTTCCTTCCTTCAACCTGCACTACAAATTCCGTACTAAGCAAACTAGTGTTGTCCATGCAGTTGTGGTAGCCATAATCCTGTGGTTCTGTAGTGGTTAGCGCATCTGCCTAGTAAGCAGAAGACCTGGGTTCACGTCCTGGCTATGGCACAAAATTTAATGCAGTGCTTCAGCTTCTATCCTTATCGAAAATAAAGAGTGCCAAACAAAATCAAAAGCAACTGGCTGAAAAGGGCTCTAGCATAGCGTGCCATCTCCTTCAGAGCTCGAACGAAAAATTAAAAAAAAAAAAATCACGAACTCTACCTAAATGCAATAATACCCAATTAAGCCACGCATTATCATCATTTGCTCAAGAACAGAATTGTATTGCAGAAATACCTTCTTCCGCTTATATGTTGAAATATGGAATGCCGTACAGAGGATACACATATGAAAAGAATTACTGTAGATGAACAAAATAACACCCACTTACTTCGTTACAGTGCACTTTTAGTACTTAAAACAAGATGAATCCTCTTAATGATCCCTAAGTTTACAACTCGTGAATGATGGGCGGAGGCTCTGCGCCGCACATCGCTAAAAGGAATTAAAGTTAAAACTACTGCAATTAATTCAGGGATTATAAAGGGGCATAAAGCTCCTTACTTGTTGGACAAATACAAGTCTCAGTGGCAGAACAGTAATGAAATACGGCTGTCACAGGGACCATGGAAAATGCGTTCTTTCAAAAGCATTGTCATACAATAAATTTTGGTCAAACATGAGTAAACCACAATCTCTGGAAGATTAAGTTCCCTGCTGGAAATTCCTTGGGTAATGTGTCAGCCATCGTATCAATATGGCGAACTAAATTAATTTCATTCATTTTACCAGTTATAGCGGTTCCTTCCTTCAGTCCTCAAAACTCCCGAGCTGTTGCTCGCTAGGAACCTTCGCAGGGGATTAGATCTTTCCCTGGTTCATGTGGAGTTCTCGTGCACGGTACTTTACGTCCATTGTTGGTATTTGCGCACAGTGTCTTCTCTGCTTTTCTTGCCTGTTTTCTTGCCATTCTGTGTTCCCTTTTGCAGGCTGTAGTTTTCATTGCTGGCTACAGGGCTGTCAGCGGTTTGGGGGACAGCGAGCTGGCCTGACGTCACTGCTCCAGGAGGTCCCTGCTGTCGCGCGAAGAGCCACTCGCGAGCGCGGCTGGAGTCTATGTAATCCCAGCACTGTGCGGCGAACGACACAAGTTGCGACTCCATAGATTAACACGGAAACGTTTATGGCACCTCGATTAATCCTCTTGCACTGCTACAGTATTAAATGCTTCTCATACGGGTCGCCTCGCACTGACCAGCGAAACAGGGTTAAAATTGTCATTACTTCTGTGCCACTAATAGAAACCTTTTAGCAATCCTTTTCGAAATACTCTCAGATGTGACCACTAGATTGAAGAAGTAGCACCGCAACCACTACCGCCGAAAATCTCTCCCTCTAATACACTCTAAGACAAAAAGAAAGACGCAGCAATGAAGGAATTATCCGAATGGGACGGAAACCGGTAGATGAGAGGTATATATACAGACAAAAAATAGATTACAATTTCAGAGAAATTGGATGATTCATTGGAGAGAAAGAGCTTCACAAACTGAGCATGTCAATAAAGCGTTGGTCTACTTCTAGCCCTTATGCTAGCTGCTATTCGGCTTGGCATTGATTGATAGAGATTGTGGATGTCCTCTTGACGCATATCGTGCCAGATTCTGCCCAACTGACGCGTTAGATCGTCAAAATCTCTAGATAGTTGGAGGGCCCATAGTGTTCCAAACGTTCTCAATTGGGAGAGATCCAATGACCCCCTGGTCAAGGTAGGGTTCGGCAAGCACCAAGACAAGCAGCAGAAACTCTCGCCGTGTCCCGGCGGGCATCGTCTTGTTGAAATGTGAAACTAGGATGGCTTGTCATGAGGGGCAACAAACGGGGCGAAAAATATCGTCGACGTACAGCTGTACTGTAAGGGTGTGGAGGATGACAATCAAAGTGGTCCTGCTATGAAACGAAATGGCGAACCAGATCATCACTCGTGGTTGTCAGGCCGTATGGCGGGCGATAGTCAGGTTGGTAGCCCACCGCTGTCTGGGGCGTATCTAGACACATCTTCGGCCCGCAATGTCACTGGCTGGAGTAGAACTGCCTCCGATGGTGAGTCCCGTTTCGAACTGAGTCCCAGAGACCATAAAAAGCGTTTCTGGAGATACTCCAGACAGCACTGGAATACCAACCTGAATGTCGCCCGTCATGCTGCCCGATAACCAGAAGTGATGGTCTGGGGTTCCCTATCTTGGCCAGCAACGTCGCTGGACCTCTCCAACTGAGGATTTTTGGAGCATTATGGGCAGGGCCATTCAACCAATTCGGGATTGTGACGATCGAACGAGCCAATTGGACAGGATTTGGTACGATATCCCTCAGGAGGACATCCAACAACTTTATCAATCGACATCAAGTCGGATAACTGCTAGCCTAAGGCCCAGGAGTGGACCAATGCGTTACTGACTTTCACAGTTTGTGAAGCTCTTTCTCTTGAGTAAATCATCCAATTTTTCTGAAGTTTTTATGGTTTGTTTGGCTGTACATTTACATCACATCCACTGACTTTCATCCCATATTCGGATAAATCCTTTATGGAGCGTCGTTGTGTAAAAGTGGAGAACAGTCTAAATTTAAAAATAGAGGAAAGGCAAGCGCAAAAGCGCCACATTTAAAGTTCTGATACGAACAAATCGAGTTCACTGTTTTCTATCAGAGCTCTCCAAGAATGCTTCGTTCTTTGAGAAAAAGCTCCAGTTAGCTAATGGCTGCAACGCGGGCTCTTTGTAGCGAGTACGTACAGGGGATAGACAAAAATTTGGAAACACCAAAGACGCAACAGATTACCATGCCTCATACAGCATAGGAAAACCATTGGCATTCAGACAGTTTCCAGTCGTCTCGGAATGGATAACGAAGGGCCCAAGGGAATCTTACGCCATTGCTCCTGCAAAATACTGGCAAGTTCATTCATCGATGATGGGGGTGAATAGCGACGAGGCACCGATCTCTCCAAAGTAGACCACAAAGGCTCAGTAAAATTTAGATCTGGTCACTGTGGTGACTACGGGAAAAGCACAGTTCATTCTTGTGGCCACAAAAGCAATCTTGGACGATGAAATCTGTGTCAATACGGTTCCCACTGGGGAACAAACACTGTACCATGGGATGGGCTTCATCAGCTAAAATGGTCACTTAATCTTTTACAGTAAAACGAGCATGCAAGGTAACCACGGGGCCCATGGAATACTAGGATATGGCTGCCCAAATCATCATCGAGCATCCCGCCATGTTTCACACTTGCGACGTAAACTCGGCCACAAGTAGGAAACACTGTGAAACAAGAGTCATCCCACCAAATGAAAGCAGAAAAATTTCATCCCCCTAAGTACAACGCGGACGAAAGGTATGTGTTGATTGATCCTAAAGCCTAGTTTACACGAGACTAGGTTGCAGGCAACTGCGCTACCGGCCACTGCACACGCACGAGGCGCGTTGGCGCAACTGGTAGGTGAAAATAAATAGTTTCGGCGTGTTCCAACTTGGGCGACACTAGTTCCATGAGTTTTGTGGTTATGTGTGTTCGTAGACTGTAGAAAAACTGAAATATGAAGTGGCGAACGGAGAATAATTTTCGCTTTTTGTATATATATGCTTTGCATAGGTGTTTGTGGGATTTCAGTGACGCTGATTACAAAAATAAGCAACCTATTGCTGCTCCTGAGACCATAATGTGCGATCAGAGCATAGATAGTTTGACAATATCTGAGCTGCAGGGCAAAATTTATTGAATTAGGAGCACATATACAACTGAATTAAGAAAAATATAAGCAAATGTAATTGTAGCTGTAGAAACACTCTTGTCTACAAGACTAAATTCCCATCGTTCGAGTTGGCTCACTCTTTTTTTTTTAAAAAGGAATATTGTTGACAGAAGGGATGGCTACGCAAATCAAGAAGCTACATTCTTTACTCAATATTCATCTATTTAAAACGGCGCAGCAGTGCTCCCCATTCACGTATGTTTGAATTTCGAAACATTACCATCTTCAACAGAGTAGTTTGCAAAGCATTCTCTTCTTAAATGCGACCTACATCGAGTATTTACTACTGTTGATGTTAATAATTATTGCTGTTAATAATTATTGGTGTTAATGAAAAGCCGTCATCACCAACTGAAACCGCATCTTATAACGTGCCGAGTGTTCCCGATTGTAATGTATGCAATGTGATATGTAGTTTCAGTTCCGGCGACAGTGCTTCATGCATTAGAATATCTTTATTCCTTGTCGCATAATTAACTCTATTTGGAAGAAACGTTAACACTTCTGGTGACATTCTAAGATAATGAAAAGAACTTCTTGGGTCTTCCACTACAAATTATTTCAGCAAGGATGCTGAGAAACTGAGCTGACGTCTTTTTTTCATCCAGTCGCGAATCGAAACAAGTTTCTTATTTTATTTTATGCAGCGATTCCACGCAACAAAGCCTTAACACCATCACAACTTGTGCGACGTGCAGCTGCCAAAACTTTCATTTCAGACACGACTCAGGAACCCACAATACGACGAAACTGAAGTATATACTGGTTTCGCCGTGTCTAAAGTCAAATATGAAACTATTTGCGTGCAACGCACTCCACGCAACGAGTGGCGCAACCCAATGTCGTCGTGTAAACTAGAGTTAACGGACGGTAAAAACGATTGTGACGAAAAATAAGAGAACGACAGCTGAAAAAGTAGCTGTAGAACCGAATGTCACACTCGCCATAAAACCTGGACTGACAATCTTACCGAGTCCCGTAAGAGTTCGGGCAATACGTGTGCAACCGCACAGAAGAAGAAGGTCAATGGCCGATTAGCCTGAACTGTATATGAAGATGGTATCTGTTCTTTCGGACATGTCGGAAAGAACAGATACCATCTTCATATAACCCCTTCAGAGTCCCAGGAAAAAAAATGGCTCTGAGCACTATGGCACTTCTGAGGTCACCAGTCCCCTACAACTTGGAACTACTTAAACCTAACTAACCTAAAGACATCACACACATCCTTGCCCGAGGCAGGATTCGAAGCTGCGACCGTAGAGGTCGCGCGGTTCCAGACTGTAGCGCCTAGAACCGCTCGGCCACCCCGGCCGGCAGTCCTAGGAAAACGTCGCCATAATTTTACCAGCTGAGGTAGAGACGTGGTGTGGCGCTACTCCACGGATTGCCGTTTTGTTTCCGCTTCGAAGTGATGAAGCCATGTTTCGTCGCTTGTGGCGATATTCGACGAAAAATTTTCACTATCAACATCGTAAAGCGAAAGCAGTTCCACACAAATGGGTCTTAGTTACTCTTTATGGTATCCTGTTAGGCGGCGAGGAACCCACCGGGCACAAACCTTACAGTACCCGAACTGGTGGACGAGCTGTTCGGCACTACCAATGTCCAACTGAGCAGCGAGGCGTTTGATTGTGATCATTCGATCAACTGCAATGAGACTGTCTGCGCGTTTCAACATTGCAGGAGTCACAGCGGTATGCGCCCGTCCAGCACGTGGGAGCTCAGACTAGCTTGCACGACCTCGTTGCCTCTCCCAACGACTCGCTAGTGCTTTTGTTCACTCCCAAGTCTCCGTAGACATTCTGAAAGCAACTATGACTATCTACGATGCTCTGGTTTTCCGCCAAAGGACACTCAATGACAGTTCTCTGCTTGGAACCTACCTCTGTTACAGAGGCCGCTTTGAAGGCTATCAATACCGCCGCCACCTATCAGGACTTTTACATTATTGTAGGGACTGAATCGGGAATATTCCGTGATGTCTCACAACAAATTCCCCGTTTTTTCGACCGAAGTTGGTGGAGAGGAAAACACGATGTTTTACCTACTGAATGCCCCTCGCATGTTCAGCAAAAATCTGATGTATACGACATCGATTTTTCTTCAATTTGCAATGAAATTACACGCTACTTTACTGCTCTACTGGCCTACGGCAAGCGATCACTTTCACCACCCTCCACTAGCCACAACAGACGACAGTTCTTCCCCTTAACCTGTTCGACACTGTGCGGCACTTACTGACACCTCCCTAAAAGCGTCTGCAGGTGTTTAGTACAGGGTGTCCATTCGTCCCGTTTTTTCCCGGGACAGTCCCGTTTTTTAACAAAATGTTCCGCTGTCCCGAAAGTTTTTCTGGGGACGCTCAGATGTCCCGTTTTTTTTTTATAATTCCGCTTGTTAGAGTATTTTACGCTACTGGTTGTTTGACTTGCTATTAACTGCGCAATTATTTACGCTATGAAGCTTGTGATGACTTTCAGCATACCCCAAACTTGCACCGAACTGTCAAAAATCGCAAGTAATTTTAAACGCACTATAGGTTACGAATAACAACGAAGACTCTTCTCTTCTAAATCGATCCACTGAATCCGTCCTTTGGATCCAGAGATACTCTCTCACCACTGATACTTGCTCTCTGGCTTTCGTCACCACACTGTTAATGTTTTTCACTGTGCTATCACTGTTTCATTATCCCAAAACGAAAGTGTAATTTTGACAGCAATATAAAAAGCGTGTTTCCTTTTATCACTGGTAGTGGAGAAACTGTAGAACGTACGTTGTGCAGATCAAAATTTGCTTTTGTCATGGTGGAAGGTCTGACATTGTGAGTCACATTAAGACGAAGAAACATCGCATGAGTGATCAATCGAAAAGAGCAAATAAATGCGTGAGTGACTACTATGTAAACTTAAAACCAGTAACAGAAATGGGTAGGCAGTTGGCAGCACAAGAAGCTACGTTTGCATACCACAGTGCAATCCATAACCATAGCTTTAAGTCAATGAACTGTACTACAGGAGTCGTTAAAAAACTTTTTAATCTTAAATTCACATGTGGACACACAAAATGTAATGCAATCATTTCAAATGTTATTGCACGGTATGCAGCTCAGCAGGTTTTAAATGAACTGAAAAGTGCTCGATTCATTTCTGTAATGATTGATACATCACATAGTCTGGATCTGAACTTGGCTCCTCTCCTTATCAGGTATTTTCACCCTGAAAATGGCATCACGGTGAAAGTGCTCGAATTGGTTAATTTAGCTTGAGAAACTCCAGATTTACTTCAGAATTATGTGCTGGAGTTTTTAAAGAAATATGATCTTGAGGGAAAGGTGATTGCAGTTTCTGGAGACAACACTAACACCAATTTTGGTGGTAAGCAGAGGAAAGGAAAAAACAATTTGTTCTATAAACTGCAACAGAACACAGTGAATAATATAGTAGATGTTAGCTGTCCAGCACATGTGGTGCACAATTCCTTACAAACTGGCTGAGATTGCCTACCCGTCGACTGCCAATTAATTGTAAACAAAATCTAACAGCATTTCGACATATATACAGTAAGGGTTGAATCTCTGAAGTCATTCTGTAAGTTTACTGAAACTGAATACAAAACTGTACTTGGGCACGGCAAGACAAGGTGGCTATCTCTGGTACTAGCATTGGAAACAATTGTAGAGATATTTCCTGCTTTGAAATCATATTTCATTTCCCTTGATAAGTGTCCTGTTATCCTTAAGCAATTCTTTGATAACCCTGTGTCTATTGTTCTTCTACATTTTCTTGTTAGCCAGCTAAAACCTTTCTCCACGACAATTAAATGTATTGCGAAACAAGAAATCACAATAGTGGAAGTTTATCAAGAAATAAACAAATTATTGGGCAAATTACAATGTAGAAAATCCGAATGATTTCTCACTTCCTTTGTACATGAGACTCTATGAAAGCTGGAAGAATAGGGTGAAATTACTGTAGAACAATTTCATATTTATGCTGACATCTTCTATGACTCTTGTATTGAGTATATTAAAGAATGGTGTTAACCATTTCTCACACCTTTTAAAGCAGTTGACTGGGTTAATACTGAAAAGGTGCAGCTACAGTGGAAGGATATTCAGCACTGTTGTGTTTTTGTTAAAAATATTGTACCAAATTTTCCTACTGATGAAGACGAACTGTTCGATGAATTTTCATGTGCACAGAACTTCATAAAAAGTGAAGAAGGAGAAAAAGAAAGCGTTGGTGCAACGTGGTGTAAAATATTTGCTTTTTTCAAAAGTAAAAACATTAACATGAAAAACATGATTCATTTGGTGGAGTTTTGTCTGGCAATTCCTGGGTCAAATGCTGCTGTGGAACGTGTGTTTTCGTTAGTGAACTCTTTGTGGTCAGCTGAAAAAAAAAAAAAAAAAAAAAACAGAATGAAAGTTGAAACAGTGAGGGCCTTGCTCATTGCCAAAACACACTTTAATGGTGTATCGTGTACTGACTTTGATGATATAATTTCAAACGAAAATCCACTTCTTGATAAAGTACATAAAAGTGAGAAGTATGGTGACCGTGTGGCAGAATAATTGTAAAAAGTGATTTGGGATCATCTGAGTGCACGTTGTAAAGGTAAACTTGTTGTTGCTGTGGTCTTCAGTCCTGAGACTGGTTTGATGCAGCTCTCCATGCTAGTCTATCCTGTGCAAGCTTCTTCATCTCCCAGTACCTACGGCAGCCTACATCCTTCTGAATCTGCTTAGTGTATTCATCTCTTGGTCTCCCTCTACGATTTTTACCTTCCACGCTGCCTCAGAACATGTCCTACCAACCGATCCCTTCTTCTAGTCAAGTTGTGCCACAAACTCCTCTTGTCCCCAATTGTATTGAATACCTCCTCATTAGTTATGTGATACACCAATCTAATCTTCAGCATTCTTCTGTAGCACCACATTTCGAAAGCTTCTATTCTCTTCTAGTCCAAACTATTTATCGTCCATGTTTCACTTCCATACATGGCTACACTCCATACAAATGCTTTCAGAAACGATTTCCTGACGCTTAAATCAATACTCGATGTTAACAAATTTCTCTTCTTCAGAAACGCATTCCTTGCCATTGCCAGTCTATATTTTATATCTCTCTACTTCGACCATCATCAGTTATTTTGCTCCCAAAATAGCAAAACTCCTTTACTACTTTAAGTGTCTCACTTCCTAATCTAATTTCCTCAGCATCACCAGATTTAATTCGACCACATTCCATATCCTCGTTTTGCTTTTGTTGATGTTCATCTTATACCCTCCTTTAACGACACTGTCCATTCCGTTCAACTGCACTTCCAAGTCCTTTGCTGTCTCTGACAGAATTACAATGTCATCGGCAAACCTCAAAGTTTTTATTTTTTCTCCATGGATTTTAATACCTACTCCGAACTTTTCTTTTGTTTCCTTTACTACTTGCTCAATATACAGATTGAATAGCATCGGGGAGAGGCTGCAACTCCGTCTCACTCCCTTCCCAACCACTGCTTTCCTTTCATGTCCCTCGACTCTTATAACTGCCATCTGGTTTCTGTACAAATTGTAAATAGCCTTTCGCTCCCTGTATTTTACCCCTGCCACCTTCAGAATTCGAAAGAGAGTATCCCAGTCAACATTGTCAAAAGCTTGTACGTGTATTAAATTTAGTCAATACAATATTTATGTCCCGTTCATGTTTTCTTCGTTGTCCCAGGTTTTTCTCTAATTTATTTCAAATGTCCCCTTTTTCAATGAAAATGAAATGGACACCCTAGTTTAGTAACGTATGTTGCTACTGATATATCGACCCATTCACTGAATTATTTAAAAGCAAAAATGGAATGGCGCGAGTACCGAACCCCGTGGCTCGACGATATCGGAGTCTCTAGAGCGTGTCCTCCTCCGCGTCCCCCTATGACGTGGTGGGGGGCTGGCTGGCCGCCGCGTCACCCGGCACAGACTCCACGCCGCACCTCGCAGGGCTCAGCCTGCGGCTGGCGCTGCGGAGAAAGTGAGCGGGCGGCGCGTGCGGCGTGGGTCGCAGGCCGCCGCCCACGCGACCCGGCCCGGCCCGGCCAGACCAGCGCTTACGGTCAGCCGCCTCGCGCAGACACCTGCCAGCCGGGCAACAGGCGCCGCTGTCCTACCCTGGCTGCTGTGACGCCCGTGGACCTCACAGCTGCTCCACACCTACGACCCAGCACTGCGCTGCCGCAGTGCCAGACCTCCGTCTTCCATAACACTTACTTCGATGGCTGTGACCAAAATAGGCGTCACAACGCTATACCCGCTGTGTGGCGTCGTTAGACGCAAAACGCTTTGATTTGTCCGTTTTACAGCCTTATTGCCACATACACAATGCAGCAACGTCGAAGGTCAGCTCCAGCTGCACGTTTAGTATTCGTGCGATATCATGTGTTCACATGTGATTTCAGGACTCCTTAGAAAGATGCACTGCCCTTTGTTTTGCAGCGAGTATGACGCAGGGGCAAAGACTTGCACTAGTTGCTGTGCGTAAAGGGATACGAGACTCTCGAAAACAAACTAAAATTATACACTGAAGAGCCAAAGACACTGCTACTCCTGCCTAATATCGTGTAGGGCCCCCGCGAGCACACAGAAGTGCCGCATCGCGACGTGCCATGAACTAGATTAATGTCTGAAGCAGTGCTGGAGGGAATCGACACGATGAATCCTGCAGGGCAGTCCATAAATCCGTAAGAGTTCAAGGGGGTGGAGACCTGTTCTGAGCAGGACGTCGCAAGGCATCCCAGGTATGCTCAATGATGTTCATGACTGTGGAGTTCAGTGGCCAGCGAAAGAGTTTAAACTCAGAAGAGTGTTGCTGGAGCCACCTGTAGCAATTCTGGATCAGGGGTCCCATGTTACACCAACTGCTCACGCCCCACATCATTACAGAGCCTCCACCAGCTTGAACAGTACCCTGCTGACATACAGAATCCATGAATTCGTGAGGTTGTCTCCATACCCGGACATGTCCATCCGCTCGATACAATTTGAAACGAGACTTGTCCGATCAGGCAACATGTTTCCAGTCATCAACAGTCCAATGTCGGTATTGACGGACCCAGGTGAGGCGTAAAGCTGTGTGTCGTGCAGTCATTAAGGGTACACGAGTGGACCTTCGGCTCCGAAAGCCTATATCGATGATGTTACGTTGAATGGTTCGCACGCTGACACTTCTTCATGGCCCAGCATTAAAATCTGCAGCAATTAGCGGAAGGGTTTCACTTCCGTCACGTTGAAGGATTCTCTTCAGTCGTCATTGGCCCTGCTCTTGCAAGATCTTTTTCCGGCCACAGCGATGTCGGAGATTTGATATTTTACCGGGTTCCTAATATACACGGTAAACTCATGAAATGGTCGTATGGGAAAATCCTCACTTCATCGCTACCTCGGAGATGCTGTGTCCCAAAGTTCGTGCGCCGACTGTAACACCACTTTGAAACTCACTTCACTCGTGATAACCTGCCATTGTAGCAGCAGTAACCGATCTAACAACTGCGCCAGACACTTGTTGTCTCATATAGGCGTTGCCGACCGCAGCGCCGTATTCTGCCTGTTTACAGATCTCTGTATTTGAATACCCATGTCTATACAAGTTTCTTTGGCGCTTCAGTGTAGTATCAAATGTACTGGAGGTTTTTTTTTACTGATCTGGTCAACAATGAAGAAGTCAAGAATAATAAAAAAAATTCTCAAATTTATAAACTGAAAACAAAAGCTTGTCGCATTTCCGAATCAATGTTAACAGTGCAGAAACATGGGCAGAATCTTAGATATGAGGCCGTATTTTGATTCTCAAAAAAATGGTTCAAATGGCTCTGAGCACTATGGGACTTTACTGCTGAAGTCATCAGTCCCTAGAACTTAGAACTACTTAAACCTAACTAACCTAAGGACATCACACACATCCATGCCCGATGCAGGATTCGAACATGCGACCGTAGGGGTTGCGCGGTTCCAGACTGTAGCGCCTAGAACGGCTCGGCCACTCCGGCCCGCTTTTGATTCTCCACGACAGGGATATAATAGGAAACGGAAAGCTAACGGAACTTGATGATTTAAAAAAAAAATAATGTGTATGCTCAACTTATTCTACTTGTTTATTACGAGAGAGGAGAGCATCCGACCTCCGTTCATCGTCTTGCTCGTTCACTTGCTTTTCCATTCAAAAAAGTGTAATTACGGACAAAAATATTTAATGGTATGTGTGGTGTGTGTTTCTTCGGACACGCACGAAAGAACAGATACCACGTATATAATTAAGGCGAGGACTGTCAATGATCACTTCACTGCGGACGCACACCACGCTCGAATTCTTACGGGAATCAGTGAAATGCCACGAGTAATGAGCATAATCAGTAGTGCGTGGAAAAGTTAACAAATTTCAACTTTGCCCATTCATTAAAACTAATGCCTACTGGCAGGTAATATCATAAATTCTTCTGCGTCTTGAATATTTAATGGAATGCAGAAAAATTTCAGCAGCAAGAGCGAAGTTTTCGTGTGTATTGCACTTACCGCGTGCCGAGGACAACAGTCATGTAGTTGTTGGTGTGGTCTTCAATACAGTTTGGCGCATCCTACTCCACGCTACTCTATTTTGTGCAACCCCCTTTATCTCCGAATATATACTGCAACTTATATCCTTCTGAATCTGGTTCCTGCATTCATTTCTTGGTCTCTTTCTACCATTTTTACTCCCCAAACTTCCTTTCAATACTAAGTCTCAGAATGTGTCCTATCAACTGATCCCTTCTTCAAATCACATTCTGCCAAAAATTCCTTTTCTTCCCAATTCTTTTCAGATCCTCCTCATTACTTACGTGATCTACGAATCTAATCTTCAGCATTATTCTGTGGCATCACACTTCAAGAGCTTCTATTCCCTTCTTATCAAACCGTTTGTCGCCCATGGTTCACTTCCTTACATGGCTACACTCCATACAAATACTTTCAGAAAATACTTCCTAACACTTATATCTACATTCCACGCTAATAACTTTCCTTTCTTCAGAATGCTTTTCATGCCTTTTCCAGTCTACATTTT
Source organism: Schistocerca serialis cubense (assembly GCF_023864345.2). Lineage (NCBI taxonomy): Eukaryota > Metazoa > Arthropoda > Insecta > Orthoptera > Acrididae > Schistocerca > Schistocerca serialis. The sequence goes on along the minus strand of NC_064639.1, from coordinate 791,494,458 downwards.
ATATCCTCTCTGTTTTGGCCGAAATAGCAAAACTCATCTACTACTTTAAGTGTCTCGTTTCCTAATCTAATTCCCCCAGTTTCGACTGATTTAATAACTGCATCCCATTATCCTTGTTTTGCTTTTTTTGATGCTCATCTTACACCCACCTTTCAAGACACTATCGATTCCGTTCAATTGCTCTTCCAAGTCCTTTGCTATCTCTGACAGAATTACAATGTTATCAGCAAACCTTAAAGTTTTTATTTCTTCTCCCTGACCTTTAATTTCTTCTCGAAATTTTTCTTCGGTTTTCTTTACTGCTTATTCAATGAACAGATTGAATAATATAGGGTACAACCCTGTCTCACTCCCTTTTCATTCACTGGTTCCCTTTCATGCGCGTCTACTCTTATAAGTGCCGTCTGGTTTCTGTACAAGTTCCCAATATAACCTTTCGCTCCCTGTATTTTACACCTGCTACCCTCAGAATTTCAAAGAAAGTATTCCAGTCACTGTTGTCAAAAGCTTTGTCTAAGTTTACAAATGCTATAGACGTAGGTTTGCCTTTCCGTAACCTATGTTCTAAGATAATCGTACGGTCAGTAATGTCCCGCGTGTTCCTACATTTCTCCGAAATCCAAATTGATCTTCAGCGAGGGCGGTTTCTGACAGTTTTTCCATTCTTCTGTAAAGAATTCGTGTGAGTATTTTGCAATCACGACGTATTTAATTGGTAGTTCGGTAATATTCACAACTGTCAGCACCTGGTTTCATTGGAATTGGAATGATTATATTCTTCTTGAGATCTGAAGGTATTTCGTCTGTCTCATTCATTTTGCACGCCCAGATGGCCGGCTCTCCCAAGGCTATCAATAAGTCTGACGGAATATTGTCTATTCCTTGGGGTCATGTGTCGACTTAGGTCGTCTGACAAATTCTTACCGCAGTTTGTTCCCCCCCCCCCCCCTCTCATCTTCATCTACGTCTTCTTTCATTTCTACAGACTTTCTATACACACCTTCCATTTCTTCCCAACGTATCTTTCATTTTCCTGTAGGCAGTATCTATTTTTCACCTACTAATATATGCTTCTAAATCCTTAGCCATTCCTGCTTTGCAATTTTGCACTTCCTGTCGACCAGGCCTTTAAACATTTCTTTTCCCTTTCGTCTGCTTCATTTGCTAAATTTTTGTATTTTCTCCTTTTATCAATTTATTTACTGTCTCCTGTGTCACCGAAGGATTTCTACTAGGCCTTGTCTTTCTACCTACTCTATCCTCAGAGGCTTTCACTGTTTCATGTCTCAAAGCTACACATTCGTCTTCCGCTGCATTCCTGTCCCCTATTCTATTCAATCATTCCCTAATGCTCTCTCTGAAACGCTCAATAACCTTTGGTTCTTTCAACTTATCAAGGTCCCAACTACTTAATTTCCTACCTATTTGCAATTTCTTTAGTTTTAATCTACAGTTCATAACCAATAAACTGTGATCAGAGTTCACATCTGCCCCTGTAAATACACTCCTGGAAATGGAAAAAAGAACACATTGACACCGGTGTGTCAGACCCACCATACTTGCTCCGGACACTGCGAGAGGGCTGTACAAGCAATGATCACACGCACGGCACAGCGGACACACCAGGAACCGCGGTGTTGGCCGTCGAATGGCGCTAGCTGCGCAGCATTTGTGCACCGCCGCCGTCAGTGTCAGCCAGTTTGCCGTGGCATACGGAGCTCCATCGCAGTCTTTAACACTGGTAGCATGCCGCGACAGCGTGGACGTGAACCGTATGTGCAGTTGACGGACTTTGAGCGAGGGCGTATAGTGGGCATGCGGGAGGCCGGGTGGACGTACCGCCGAATTGCTCAACACGTGGGCCGTGAGGTCTCCACAGTACATCGATGTTGTCGCCAGTGGTCGGCGGAAGGTGCACGTGCCCGTCGACCTGGGACCGGACCGCAGCGACGCACGGATGCACGCCAAGACCGTAGGATCATACGCAGTGCCGTAGGGGACCGCACCGCCACTTCCCAGCAAATTAGGGACACTATTGCTCCTGGGGTATCGGCGAGGACCATTCGCAACCGTCTCCATGAAGCTGGGCTACGGTCCCGCACACCGTTAGGCCGTCTTCCGCTCACGCCCCAACATCGTGCAGCCCGCCTCCAGTGGTGTCGCGACAGGCGTGAATGGAGGGACGAATGGAGACGTGTCGTCTTCAGCGATGAGAGTCGCTTCTGCCTGGGTGCCAATGATGGTCGTATGCGTGTTTGGCGCCGTGCAGGTGAGCGCCACAATCAGGACTGCATACGACCGAGGCACACAGGGCCAGCAACCAGCATCATGGTGTGGGGAGCGATCTCCTACACTGGCCGTACACCACTGGTGATCGTCGAGGGGACACTGAATAGTGCACGGTACATCCAAACCGTCATCGAACCCATCGTTCTACCATTCCTAGACCGGCAAGGGAACTTGCTGTTCCAACAGGACAATGCACGTCCGCATGTATCCCGTGCCACCCAACGTGCTCTAGAAGGTGTAAGTCAACTATCCTGGCCAGCAAGATCTCCGGATCTGTCCCCCATTGAGCATGTTTGGGACTGGATGAAGCGTCGTCTCACGCGGTCTGCACGTCCAGCACGAACGCTGGTCCAACTGAGGCGCCAGGTGGAAATGGCATGGCAAGCCGTTCCACAGGACTACATCCAGCATCTCTACGATCGTCTCCATGGGGGAATAGCAGCCTGCATTGCTGCGAAAGGTGGATATACACTGTACTAGTGCCGACATTGTGCATGCTCTGTTGCCTGTGTCTATGTGCCTGTGGTTCTGTCAGTGTGATCATGTGATGTATCTAACCCCAGGAATGTGTCAATAAAGTTTCCCCTTCCTGGGACAATGAATTCACGGTGTTCTTATTTCAATTTCCAGGAGTGTATGTTACAATTTAAAATCTGGTTCCGAAATCTCTGTCTTACCATTATATAATCAGTTTGAAATTTTCCGGTGTCTTCAGGTCTTTTCCAAGTATACAACTTTCTTTCATGATTCCTAAACCAATTATTAGCGATGATTAAATTATGCTCTGTGTAAAATTCTACCGGGCTGCTTCTGCTTCCTCTTTCATTCCTTTCCCCTACCCCACTTTATATTCACTGACTACTTCTCCTTCTCTTGTATCCTGTTATCGAATTCCATCCTCTATCACTATTAAATTATCATCTACCTTCACTATCTGAATAATTTCTTTCACGTCGTCGTACGTTTCTTCTACCTGTTTATCATCTGCGGAGCTAGTTGGCATATAGACTTGTACTACTGTTGTGAGTGTGGACTTTGCGTCTATCTTGGCTACGATAAGGCGTTCACTATGCTGTTCTTATTAGCTTACCCCTTTCCTATTTTGTTATTCATTATTAAACCTACTCCTGCATTGCCCCTTTTTGACCTCGTATTTATAATCCTTTATTCACCTGACCAGGAGTGCTGCTCCTGGTGCCACCGAACATCGCTAATTTCCACTGCACTTAACTTCAACCTATCCATTCCCCTCTGTAAATTTTCTAAGCTACCTATCCGATTAAGGGATCTAACATTCCACGCTACGATCCGTTTTGTATTTCCTGATGACAACATTCTCCTGAGTAGTCCCCTCCCTGATATCCGGATGGGGGACTAATTTACCTCCGAAATATTTTACCGATGAGGATGCTATTATCACTTAGTCGTACAGTAGAGATACATGCCATCGGGAAAAATTACGACAGTGTTATAATATGCTTCAATAAAACATGGGTTTCACAAATCCATAGGAACAAATATATTTTCCTCGGCTGCAACGTAAGTAGTGGCCTCAAGTTCGTATAGTTACTTTAGTCTGGCATATATCGGCGTTCTAGGAGGCAAGGGCGATGATGAATGAAAGGTGTGTAACAACAGCAGATAAAAAAATTTCGGGCGGTAGGGAGTATTCTCAATGTTATTAAGGCGAACCATGAGAAATAAAATGTTGACGGCGGAATACAACTATCTAAACGCTGCCGAGCATGGTGCGTCTCGTAAATAAATTGGATTCATAGGTGACACGATACAATAATGATGTCTCAGACGTTGTAAGAATAATTTTATAGTTTCCTTAACAGCTTTATCGCTGGAAGTTTCTACTAGGTCCAACAGGAACTAAATTCATCAGCGACGACATTTTTCGTTATACAGGCGAAACACTTTCACACCTCTTACAGTATGTTATCTTTTATCTCGGAATACTTTTAGTTTTTCACAATAAAAGACCTATCACACCTTTGAGAATTTTCATACATTTCTTCGGTAAAAATACGTTATTGTTTCTCTTTATTTCCACAAGTCGCAGTGGAAATACACTCCTGGAAATTGAAATAAGAACACCGTGAATTCATTGTCCCAGGAAGGGGAAACTTTATTGACACATTCCTGGGGTCAGATACATCACATGATCACACTGACAGAACCACAGGCACATAGACACAGGCAACAGAGCATGCACAATGTCGGCACTAGTACAGTGTATATCCACCTTTCGCAGCAATGCAGGCTGCTATTCTCCCATGGAGACGATCGTAGAGATGCTGGCTGTAGTCCTGTGGAACGGCTTGCCATGCCATTTCCACCTGGCGCCTCAGTTGGACCAGCGTTCGTGCTGGACGTGCAGACCGCGTGAGACGACGCTTCATCCAGTCCCAAACATGCTCAATGGGGGACAGATCCGGAGATCTTGCTGGCCAGGGTAGTTGACTTACACCTTCTAGAGCACGTTGGGTGGCACGGGATACATGCGGACGTGCATTGTCCTGTTGGAACAGCAAGTTCCCTTGCCGGTCTAGGAATGGTAGAACGATGGGTTCGATGACGGTTTGGATGTACCGTGCACTATTCAGTGTCCCCTCAACGATCACCAGTGGTGTACGGCCAGTGTAGGAGATCGCTCCCCACACCATGATGCCGGGTGTTGGCCCTGTGTGCCTCGGTCGTATGCAGTCCTGATTGTGGCGCTCACCTGCACGGCGCCAAACACGCATACGACCATCATTGGCACCAAGGCAGAAGCGACTCTCATCGCTGAAGACGACACGTCTCCATTCGTCCCTTCATTCACGCCTGTCGCGACACCACTGGAGGCGGGCTGCACGATGTTGGGGCGTGAGCGGAAGACGGCCTAACGGTGTGCGGGACCGTAGCCCAGCTTCATGGAGACGGTTGCGAATGGTCCTCGCCGATACCCCAGGAGCAACAGTGTCCCTAATTTGCTGGGAAGTGGCGGTGCGGTCCCCTACGGCACTGCGTAGGATCCTACGGTCTTGGCGTGCATCCGTGCGTCGCTGCGGTCCGGTCCCAGGTCGACGGGCACGTGCACCTTCCGCCGACCACTGGCGACAACATCGATGTACTGTGGAGACCTCACGGCCCACGTGTTGAGCAATTCGGCGGTACGTCCACCCGGCCTCCCGCATGCCCACTATACGCCCTCGCTCAAAGTCCGTCAACTGCACATACGGTTCACGTCCACGCTGTCGCGGCATGCTACCAGTGTTAAAGACTGCGATGGAGCTCCGTATGCCACGGCAAACTGGCTGACACTGACGGCGGCGGTGCACAAATGCTGCGCAGCTAGCGCCATTCGACGGCCAACACCGCGGTTCCTGGTGTGTCCGCTGTGCCGTGCGTGTGATCATTGCTTGTACAGCCCTCTCGCAGTGTCCGGAGCAAGTATGGTGGGTCTGACACACCGGTGTCAATGTGTTCTTTTTTCCATTTCCAGGAGTGTATATTTTTCTTCAAAATTTCTTTGAAAGTTGATTTTTATTTAATTTTTTTCGTCACCACTGGCAAGAACTGTCTTGTGTAAAACACACTCTCATATTCTACATAAAAGATAGGGATGCCTCATTCTTCTTGGGAATATTTACTAACATTTGGAATTATCACTAACTAACAACCCTATAAGAAGGTAAGATGGATGACCTTGATATGTCGAGTTTCGTGATAGGCACTTTAACAGGCAGTAGAATGGGCACCGTTGCCTCAATGACTGTGCCTCGTTCTACGAGATGTACAACGTAGAGGTACGGGCCGTGCTGTAAGCCCTGTAACAGGTCTGTTGACCTGACTGTGACTAGACTACAGTTTTTTCCTTTCCGCAGCACGAGGAGAGCAAGTTTGACGGGCCCTTCGCCCCCGGGTGCCTTTTACCCCTGGGAAAGAATCCTGGTACTCATTTAATAAGAAGCTGAGAGCCGTCCTGGAGGGACGGGAAAGAGGAAAATCTCCCCTCGCAGCACCAAATCACAGGTAATGACGACATATTTTGCATTTGATTCTACATCTGTACTCCGTATCAAATTATGGTGTGTAGTGGAGAGTACTTTGTGTACGTCTGTCACTTCCCCCCCCCCCCCCTTTTTAGCTCCAGTCGGTAAAGGTCCACAGGAAGAACTGTCGTTGATAAGCCTCCTGTGTGAGCTCTAATCTTACCAATTTTGCCTTATTGTCTTGTTCGCAAAATATTTGTAGAGAGAAGCAACATATTGGTTCACTCTTCCAGGAATGTACGTTCTCGGAATGTTAACAGCAAACAACTTAGTGATGCAGAACGCCTCTCTTGCAGCGTCTGCTTCTGGAGTTGGTCGATTGGCTGAGCATCTCCGTGTGGCTTTCGCACTTAATAAATGAACCAGTGACGAAACGCGTTGCTCGTCTTTAGACTTTTCCTTCTTCCTCTAAGAATCCTGTCTGGTACGGACTGCCGACTGACGAGCGATATTCAAGTATTGGTCGAACGATGGTTTTGTAAGCTACCTCCTTTATGAGTGACTACACCTCCTCAGGAGTCTTCCAGTGAACCCCATTCTGTCATCTACCTTACCTGCGATTAGTTTTACTTGGTCTTCTTCTCCTTCTTCTTATTCCTTCCCTTTTATCGTACCTCAACGTGGACGGAATTGTTACATAGTTTTTTGCATGTTAGTGCCAGGTAGTGACCGAAAAGCCCTTCCTGATGCCAGCAGTCCCCCTGTGATGGAATCTGTGTACCCCATATGCTATCGTCTAGAGTAACTCTCATGTTCAAATGTAAGAACGATTTCCAAATGTTTGCGTAGCGTGTATCTGAGGCGGGACGCGAGAAGCAGCTTGGTATTTACCTAGTTGGAGGTGTGAAAGCTCCTGAATACCATATCCAGGCTGAAGGGCTCACCAACCTTCCATGTTAATACGCGTGGCGGATTCGATCGTGGACAAGCTCTTATCTTCCCGAATCCTGGAAGCAGTGCATTAACGTTCTAGACCATTCGAGCGCGGGAATGCTTTTATGTTGTCGTTCCATATTAAATCACTCTCTACGCCTACTCTTGGATATTTAATTTGCATTTTCTTAATCAGCACATTAATTTATATGAGGAGCGTTGAATAAGTAAGGCAACACTTTTTTTTCTAGGCCAATTTGAGTTGAAAAATGTGTAATTTGTTATGGAACATCGTGGAATATTACCGCTTTAGGTCCTATAGTTTCACGAAGTTCCCGTAGGTGCCGGAACTATACGTAGCCACCAAAAATGTGTCTGTAACGGAGGTGCGTTCCAAGCACAGAGCTGTCATTGAGTTTCTTTTGGTGGAAAATCAGAGCATCGCATATATTCATAGGCGCTTGCGGAATGTCTACGGAGACCTGACAGTGAACAAAAGCACGTTGAGACGTTGGGTCGGGCAATCCTGATTGATCTACAGATCCTGCAATGTTGGAGCGAGCGGGCTGTTTCATTCGAGATGATGGACGGATGACAATCAAACACTTCGTTGCAGAACGGGACGTCTTTGTTGGGGGGGGGGGGGGGGGGGGGAGGGGAGGGGCTGACACAATCGTCCATCAATTGGGATGCTCAAAGGTGTGTGCTTTGTGGGTTCCTCGCCTCCTAAGTGAAGACATCTTTGCGGAGCTGCTTGCGCATTCTGAGGCTGATTGTGATAATTTTTGTCGTACGTTGTCACAGACGATGAAATATGAGTTCATCACTTCGAACCGGAAACAAAATGCAATCCATGGAGTAGCGCCACACGACCTCTCGTCTAAAGAAAAAGTTCACAGTCGCACCGTCTGACGGTAAAGTCATGGAGACAGTCTTCTGGGACTATGAAGGGGTTATTGTGTGTTACTGGTGCAACGATCAACTCTGAAGTATATTGTGCTACACTTAGGAAATTGAAGAGACGACTTCAGAGTCTCCGTCACCACAAAAATGCAAACGAACTTCTCCTTCTCCATGACAACGCAGCGCCTCACACAATCTGTGCACCAAGAGGAGCTCACAAAACTTCATTGGACTGCCATTCCTCATCCACCCTACAGCCCGGATCTCACGTCTTCCGACTTCCATCTGTTTGGCCTAATGAAGAATGCCCTCCGCAGGAAGCAGTACATGGATGATCGGCAGGTTACTGATGCAGCAAGTGGCTCCGACGTCGACCAGTGGAGTGGCACCTTGCTGGTATACAGGCTTTCCCAGTAAGGTGGCGTGAGGCCGTTGTATTGAACGGAGATAAAATGTAAATGACGTGTGGCTAGGGCCTCCCGTCGGGTAGACCGTTCGCCTGGTGTAAGTCTTTCGAGTTGACGCCACTTTGGCGACTTGCGTGTCGATGGGGCTGAAATGATGATTATAAGGACAACACAATACCCAATCCCTAAGCGGAGAAAATCTCCTACCCAGCCGGGAATCGAACCCCGGGCCGTTAGGTATGACATTCCGTCGCGCTGACCACTCAGTTACCAGGAGCGGACTGTAATGGTGATTATGTTCAAAAAATAGGGTTTTCTAGTCAGAAGACTAAGGCATAATGTGGTGTGCTGGAATACTGAATAAAATCAACCAAAAAAAATGTTGTATTACTTACTGAACGGCCCCCCCCCCCCATTTTACTACATTTGATTTTTATTTCCGTAAGGATTGTTTCTAGTGTGCTTCGTTTTTTTTTTCATGTAGAGCGACTGAGTGTCGAGGCCCGACTGAAATTCGACCATTACAGCTTGTAAACTGAACCCTATCACGCCTGCCAAACGGGCCAAAGATCATAAGAACATGAACTACAACGAGCCGGTCGCTTTATTTCGCAACAAAGAATTTTGTTAATTTTTCGTTTCATTCATAAACGTTCGAACAGTAGTACACCTTCAAATATAATCATTTCCGTCCAGAGGTTTATCATATTGATGCCATTAAGTAAGAGGGTTATTTATTTATTTATTTTTTCAAGGTCTGATCAGTCGCGAAATGGAAACCGCAGTGAAAATCAGAACTGTTTTATTTGCAACATTTAGATACACTTTCCAGCTACTTCTCTACATAGAAGAGACATTTGTCGTAGAAGGCAGCCGCCGGTGCTCTCAGTTTATTCTCTGTCAAGGACGTAGCCAGAATTTTGTCTAAGGGGCAGGGGTGTACAATTTTTTAAAGAGGGCCTCGAAAAGACTCATGTTTTTCATTTATGATTAAAATTCCTTAAATAACGGTAGACCATTTTATTCGACAATGATCTCGAGGTTGTCACCAAGCGGTGATCTAATCTCGTTACATAGAAGTGCTGTATTTTGGCAAGCCTCAAAAAAATAGTCGTGTTCCAGTCTCTCTTCTCCCTCCACTGTCATGTTACATTCTTCTTCTTTCAGCCTGGATTGGAACTGGGGAACTGATCAAGAACGGACGAGAACTAATTTTCTGGGACATCGTGATTATTACTGACAGGGCTTTTGGAATAAAGAGAGCTCTCTTCGAAAGAGAAGCTAGCGAAGAGAACAATTTTTCGTGGCGCAAATACAAAGGTTCCGAATTATTCAACCTTATACTTTCCCAAATTTCCTCATTTAATTATGCATCTCTAGCTTCTTGCAATGTAAGAAAGAGCATTTTATGCATTAAAGAATGTCCCGGCAGACAAATGTGTGAGCCTAAATGAGGAGAATTTGGAATATTGTTTATTTATCATATGGCTTTTTGTGCCGGGAGTCTCCACAGAGATGCTCGGATAGCCTTCAATGCAACTCTTTTCATTTAAGCAGAAGGGCTGCATCTTTAAGAGAACTGGAATCTGTCAGAAAAGAAAGTTATTCGGAAGTACTTGGCTGTGGTCTGCAGTAAGAGACCAACCCAGAATTATCCTAAATTGAAAATAGGAAACCACGGAAAAACCATTTTCAAAATTGTGAGCGGATTGGTTCAAACTATCTCGCCTAACGAATCCAGGGATTGCTAGCTTAGCAGCCGAACACATGGCGCTAAGCCAAGTCGGTGGAGTATTTTAAAAATTGGTTGTTGTGCATTGTTTCAAAATAAAAGAAAATGCATCACAGCAAAAGACTGAATTCTGATACTGCATGTTTTCTCTTTAATTGTGCATATTTAGTCTTTTGATAGCGCATGAATACATGCATATTTTAAAATTTAATTGTACATGGAATTGCTGGCTTCAGTTATTACATTATTACAACAGTGTAAATAGATTTTGGACGAAAGTGGGTGCAGTCGACTTGAACGAATTCAAGCAGCCCGGATTTTCATAATTGAGTACCGCTCAGATGACCATTCTTGGGTGACATTTTGCCATTTGGAATACTAATGATACAATATTCAGCAATTTTTTTAAAAAAGAAATGCAACCATCGCCCTTTGGTTGATATTTTTGTTGAGCAATGCGATTTTTGGGCGACACAGACAAATCCGAGTGTATTTTTATGCACCGCTATTAATTTAATGTTATTTGTAATGATATTTACCGCTCCATTGCCTTCTGAAATGCTGAAATATTCCAACCCCAAAGTTCTACCAGCCTCCAAATAACAAATCTAATGTGTTAACATTAAAATTCTGTAGATAGGTATTAAGGTTATTACGGTAGTGCGTACATATTTTTAACTTACCATAACGCTAGCGAATGAATAAAAATCGATTTTCCTCTTCTTTCTTGTTACAAACTTATCCATACTTAGAAACTATCACAACAGCACACAGCACAAAGCCAATAAACGGTAGAACTTGCATTAAACTCAACTGCAAGTGAGAACTGAACTTATTAACAAAGCAACACTTGAACTCAAAGAAATTCAACAACTGGTCTTGGCTTAAATAGGAATGTACGACAGCTGATAGTACTGTGGATGTAGTGATAGTTTAAACCTATCGTTGGTCTTGCTGATTAGTGATAGTGCTTATCTTTTTTCGTCGCCTAAGGTTGAAAATCGAAAAATACTATTGGCCATTAAAATTGCTACACCAAGAAGAAATGCATATGATAAACGGGTACCACTGGACAAATATATTATACTAGAACTGGCAAGTGATTACATTTTCACGCAATTTGGGTGCATAAATCCTGAGAAATCGGTACCCAGAACAACCACCTCTGCCCGTAATAACGGCCTTGATACGCCTGGGCATTGAGTCAAACAGAGCTTGGATGGCGTGTACAGGTACAGCTGCCCATGCAGCTTCAACACGATACCACAGTTCATCACGAGTAGTGATTGGCGTATTGTGATGAGCCAGTTGCTCCGCCACCATTGACCAGACGTTTTCAATTGGTGAGAGATCTGGAGAATGTGCTGGCCAGGGCAGCAGTCGAACATTTTCTGCATCCAGAAAGGCCCGCACAGGACCTGCAACATGCGGTCGTCCATTATCCTGCTGAAATGTAGGGTTTCGCAGGGATCGAATGAAGAGTAGAGCCACGGGTCGTAACCCATCTGAAATGTAACGTCCACTATTCAAAGTGCCGTCATTGCGAACAAGAGGTGACCGAGACGTGTAACCAATGGCACCCCGTACCATCACGCCGGGTGATACGCCAGTATGGCGATGACGAGTACACACTTCCAATGTGCGTTCACCGCGATGTCGCCAAACACGGATACAACCTTCATGATGCTGTAAACAGAACCTGGATTCATCCGAAAAAGTGACGTTTTGCCATTCGTGCACCCAGGTTCGTCGCTGAGTACACCATCGCATGCGCCCCTGTCTGTGATGCAGCGTGAAGGATAACCGCAGCCATGGTCTCCGAGCTGATAGTCCATGCTCCTGTAGACGTCGTCGAACTGTTCGTGCAGATGGTTTTTGTCTTGCAAACATCCCCATCTGTTGACTCAGGGATCGAGACATGGCTGCACGATCCGTTACAGCCATGCGGGTAAGATACCTGTCATCTCGACTTCTAGTGATACGAGGTCATTGGGATCTTGCAGTGCGTTCCGTATTACCCTACTGAACCCACCGATTCCATATTCTGCTAACAGTCACTGGATCTCGACGAACGCGAGTAGCAATTTCGCGATACAATAATCCGCAATCCCGATAGGCTACAATCCGACCTTTATCAGCATTTCTCCTCCTTACACGAGACATCACAAAAACGTTTCACCAGCCAACGCCGGTCAACTGCTGTTTGTGTATGAGAAATCGGTTGGAAACTTTCCTCATGTCAGCACGTTGTAGGTGTCACCACCGGCGCCAACCTTGTGTGAATGCTCTGAAAAGCTAATCATTTGCATATCACAGCATCCTCTTCCTGTCGGTTAAATCTCGAGACTGTAACACGTCATTTTCGCCAGTGTAGCAATTTTAATGGCCAGTAGTGTAATTGAGTAAAAAAAAAAATACAGTCTGCAGTACTCTGCTACACATACATGCAGTCGCAACTGTTACAGATTAACCCCTGTGCACTTGACACATAAAAAGAAAAAAATACTTGTGGAGTCTACAAAGAATAATTCAGTTCCCTTCTTCATCTGTGGCGCAGAGAAACATGAACTAGATATATTTTGCTTTTATTGTAAAAAAAAATTCAAAACTCACTACACGAAATTTGACATTCGTCCTAGAAACCCACGAGAAACATCTGGTATGGTCCTTCGTCTAGACGGGTTTTAGTCCAACTATCTTCGGGTCATTGACCGACTGATAGCGCACAACTGTGGGGAAAATGTAGTGATACACGAGATGAGGTAAGGTGAACTTGCACCTCTCCTCATATCAGTTTACCGTAGTCTCCCCAAATCATTTCAGGGTCGTAGCAAACGGTTGCTTCAAAGATGCTACGAACTATTCGCTGTCGCATCCTTGGGCAGAGTGAGTCTGTAATAGCCACATCCGTCTATAATAAGCCCAAAATCGATGAGATAGGAGGATCATTTTTCGGATTTTTGTATGAAGTCACGACCCAATGATGTCCAGATATTCCTTTTGTGGATATTCGGCCGTGGTTCAAAACATCCTCGCGGACGTTGTTACATCCGTTTCGAGTGCATGTCCATATCATTGGGACTCACTTTACATCATCTTGTCGAAACCTGTTGCGACTGCGTGTCGCCTTCGGAATTCGTCTTTGGTTAAGTGGTTATGCAATACCACAACCACGGCTCGAGGGCAGATTACTGGCTCCACTAACGGCATGTCGGCATTGCATTCTCTGTCGCTCGGCATCACTCCACCGTACTAAGCGATTGCATAGGTTCCAAAGGGAAGCTAGACTAACACATGAGTAAAGCACTAGTGAGTCACTGTTACGAAATAATGCTTCATTTTTGAGGTTTCCATTTCTGTAATTGTTAGACGAGATATTTGAATGTCATTGTTCTTATATACATGTTCTTATATACAACCGCCAAACGCCGAAAAGATTAAACTATTTCTACACAATAGCCTTCAAGACAGTCTGGCATATCTTGGCACCAGGCTAGGAAATTCTTTCTCACAGCACGCGGTGCTTGATGAGTTACCCAATGTACGGCATATTTCTGCAGATTCTCGTCATACGGAAAAGACTTACCACTAACATATTTTATTGATTTATTTATTTATTTTAAACAGGTAAATGATGCGCGCCATATTTTACTTCTGCAGATCCACTACCTTCACACACTAGAAACGTTCATAGTACCTTCGTCGTTTAGCCTACGAGCAATGCCATACAGCCTAATATTTTCTGTTTATGAAGCTGAAACCTGCTCCGCATTATACAGTCGGCAGCGTTCGCTGTCACAGTTTGTCACACTCACCCCAGCGATATGTCGCCTCTGCGAACCGCCCTCCACATTACCCCACAACTGCACGCAGCATGTAGCACAGAGAACGAAAGACCGGCTACCGTGAAACAGTTGGTCGAATGTTTATTACTTCACATCCACCCATGTAATAATAGTTGTGTCCTGTCTGATAGGTATACACAGAGGTAACACTCGTGGGATTGCGATTTGCGCGTATACAGATGGCGGTACTATAGCGTACACAAGGTATAAAAGGACAGTGCACTAGCGGAGTGTCAGTTGTACTCAGGTGATTCATGTGAAAAGGTTTCCCACGTGATTATCGCCGCACGACGCACAGTGGTAATTGGGGCTAGACACATGGAACATTCCATTTCCGAAATGGTTAGGGAATTCAATACTCCGAGATCCACAGTGTCAGGACTGTGCCGACAAGACCGCATTTCAGGCACCATTTCTCACCACGGACATAGCACTGGCCGACGGCCTTCACTTAACGACCGAGAGCAGCGGCGTTTTCGTAGAGTTGTCGGTACTAACAGACAAGCAACACTGGGTGAAACAACCGCATTGTAAATCATTGTAAGACGTAGTTAGTAAAGCTTGGCGAAATCTGGCGTTACTGGGATATGGCAGCAGACGACCAACATGAGTGCCGTAACTAACAGCACGAATCGCCTGCAGCCTCTCCTGGGCTCGTGACCGTATCAATTGGACCCTATACGACTGGAAAGCCCGGAGCTGGTCAGATGATTTCCGATTTCAGTTGGTAAGAGCAGATGGTAGGATTCAAGGGTGGCGCAGACCCCACGAAGTCATGGACCCAGGTAGTTAACAAGGCACTCTGCTACCTGTGGTGGCTCCATGATTGTGTGGACTGTGTTTACATGGAATGGACTGGGTCCTCTGGTCCAAATGAACGAACCATTGACTGGAAATGCTTATGTTCGCCTACTTGGAGACCATTTGCAGCCTTTCATGGACTTCACGTTCCCAAACAACGATGCCATTTTTATGGATGACAGTGCATCATATCACCAGGCAACAATGTTCGCTATTGGTTTGAAGAAGATTCTGGATAATTCGAGCGAATGATTTGGCCACCCAGATCGCCTGTCATGAGCCCTATCGAATATTTAGGGGACATAATCGAGAGGTCACTTCGTGCACAAAATTCTGCACCGGCAACACTTTGGCAATTACGGACGGCTATAGTGCCAGCATGACTAAATATTTCCGCAGGCGACTTCCAACGACTAAATGAGACCACGCCACGTTGAGCTGCTGCACTACTCCGTTCAAAAGGAAATACGACACGATATTAGAAGGTATTCCATGACTGTTGTCACCTCAGTGTCCTCTTGCGACCCCTTTCTGTGATTTGGCTTGGATCAAATGCATATACGTTTCCCTTTCAAGGATGATGTTCACTTGATGTAACGTGACCCAACATGCTTGTGTACACGGCCTCGGTCACAAAGGAGTTGGCGTTAAGGGAAAAGAGGTGCTGGAATACGGCAGCTACGTGTTGCTATCATCTTGGGAGTATGACAAACAGTGATGAAGGAGATAAGATTAGGCCCTAACGTGTCGTTGACGACGAGGTCATTAGAGACAGTGCATAAGCTCGGATTGGACAACGATGATGATTTGTGCTGGAAAGAATGATTTTGCACGCTTTGGCGACGTAATTAATTGAAACAAGACGAGACAAATAAAATATGGGAAAACGAGCGTGTAAAAATTTGTAACTTTCTCTGTGTATTGTATGGCTCGTGTGCTTGTGTAGATAGTCGTCTACCTTGTACAGCAAGTTCGGGAGGTGGCGGCAAAGATCATCCGTCAGCCCACACAGAACAGCAGAGGGATGGAGCCAGAGACCATCGTGCACCTGCTGGCCGCTAGAAGAACGACCGACGGCTATATGTTGCTCATTTACAATTGGTAATGAATAATGGTGGCGCCGTACTTTTGTCAAGGAAATGATTAAGCCATGGTTTTATGTCCGAGGAAAGTTGAGTTACTATCGAGGAGCAGTGACAGACTCTTGAGAGGACCTAAGTTTGTGTGTAGCACGTCAGAAGAATTGGATATTTAGTTGCTGTTTGATCCTTAATTTGAGCTGATTCCATATTAATTAATCAGACGGTTGTATTGATTTATTGTGCAGGTAGAAAGATTCCGCAATTTTAGAAGTATTGCTGAGTGTGTCTGTATTTCCGTGAAAGGTTGCAGCCACGTGTATAGGGCCACATATCAAAGACTGGGAATAATTTAATTTTATTGTGCTCTTCAATTTAATTTGAAGAATTATCGCAGTGACACATTCTTCAATTAGCTGATTGTGGATTTAAGTTTTGTACTTGTAACGCGATTGCGGGTTTTCTGAAGACTGTGAATCATGAATCGAAGAAGTAATGTTTGACTTCAGCCGTCGGACTGAAGCTATTTGAGTCGGGGTTCCGGTTATGATGAATCTGTAACACGCCTATTAAGTGGGTGCCGTGATTATTGTAAAAGTTGGCGAAGTCTCTCTGAGGCATAGAGCAACGACCGTGAATGTATTGGATGGATTTGGTAAAAAATTTTTTGGAAATTTGTGGTAAGTTTCTATGGGACCAAACTGCTGAGGTCATCGGTCCCTAGGCCTACACACTTCTTAAGTTAACTAAACTAACTTACGCTAAGATAACGCACACACGCAGAAGGATTTGATATTTGAGGTGATATGTGAGTAGGATTTTACGGACAATGAATTACTTTATCGTCGAGCGGAGTTCTCGATTTTTGTAGAGATTTGAAGATCTTTACCGCTGTTTTTTTTTTTTTTTTTTTTGTTTTGATAACGTTTACCCCATTCAGAGTAGCAATAGTAACGTTTCGCGTTGATCCAGCCCCTGGCTGAACCATATTTAAAGGGAATTCCACTACAAGCATTATTAATGTAGGTAATACTGACGAGTAATATTTTCACTGAGGTTTTGTTAGTGGGATCGCGGATTGCTAACAACTGATGTGGCTGAGAATTTTGCAGTCTGAGTTTGAAATTGAGTTAAAAAGTGGCTGTAGCACCTTTTTTTGTGTTACTTCTTTTCGCTTAGAGTGGGGATTTAATTTTGTTTGTCGCTCGACCGCTCGTTGGCGTTTGCTGTGTACGTTGTTAGTAAAGACAAGGAAATAAATTGCTATTTTGTTTAAAAGTCAAAACCTAGTCCACGCGTTCTCATTCAGCCCAAAGTTACTAAATAATTGCTATTTGAGATCTTAAACTGTTTAATACTCGCAAGTAGAAAAGAGCTGTCAAAGTCTTAGATTGTTGAGAGACAAATGAACGCAAGATAGGTAATCCAAAGTATTTACGAGTTAAAGAATTTTCACTTCAAGATCATTTAACTGATAAAACCATAATAAAATAATTAGGGCTATAGTTTGCTTTTAAAAGGATGTAAGAGTGAGTTATCTATTTAAAAGTACAGAAAATACGAAGAATTGGTTTATTTTTGTTCTAAAGTTTAACGTTTACGAATGTAGTTTCGTAATAGACAGAGACGCTGTTTACATTATGGACGGGCGCTGCCGTACAATCAAAATAGATCTCTGACTGTTTCTGTCAAAATTCATACATTTGAAACATATTTCGGATTTTTGATGAAGGTAGTACGCGTAAGTAAGAAGGTAGCAAAATATATTAACCTTTACTGTGATTTTACTAAAAGCTTAATAGGAAAGCGAGTGCATTTAAGATCTGTGACTTACGTTAAAGAGCTGTCTGATGTGTTATTGGTAGTAGTGATTCTCGGCTACTGCACTAGGTTAGGAGTAAGAAAAATAAATTACTTCCATTATGGGAACAATTCTAGAGCGCTACCTCTTACACACGTATTTAGACAAAATAATTTCAGATTAATTTCGATCAATTTATGGTATTTAATCTTTGGCATTACTGGACAGTATATGGCACGCAATTGAATTTTTCAGTTAGTGTGTTGACGTCATTATAGGAAGAACTATCTATTGAAAGTCACTGCAATTGTCCTGAATGTAATAATAATAATAATAATAATAATAGTAATAACAATACATCCCCGTGGAGGCCCGGGAAAAGAATAGGCCCCCGGTATGTTCTGCCAGTCGTAAAAGGCGACGAAAAGAACAAACCACTAATAGGGCTAACCCCCCTTTTAGTGTGATTACTTGGTTCAGGACAGAACTAAAGAAGCCTCGGACAAGCGCCGTCATGGTCGGGGACGACGCTTGAACCCTATGCCCGCCCACATGGTAATGACACTGCTAGCCAACTGGAAAATGATTTAAATCCAAATAGAGGTGTTTTGCAGGATATGCTTCCTGCAACCACCCTAGAAGGAAAACAAAGACAGAGGATGAGATGGTCAGATGAAGTTAATCGACACCTCATGTTCTGTTATTACCAAGCAACAAACCTAGGAACCAACACAACTGGATACAGATCACAAGTATACACAACATTTGTTACCAGATACCCGGAATTAAAATTTTTAACAGAACAGCAACTAGCTGATCAGATCCGTGTAATAATAAAAAATAACAGGATACCCCAGTCAGAATTAGAAAACATCAAACAACAAGTACTGGAACAAAATAATGTGCAATTAGAAGAAGAAGAAAATACAGTAATGGACTCAAACATCCCAGAGCAAGCAAACAAAGAACAACACGCATCAATTAAACAATCAGAGGAAAACGAAATCTTAAGACAGCCAGCAGCACAAGCACAAATAGAACACGAAGTGACACACGTTAGATATAGAAGAAAAATTTCAGTTGACATATATAGAATACAAAGACACAAATACAGACATTAGACCATTCTTGCATAGACCACCAAATAGCCCACAAGTCGAAACAACAATAAAAACTATCAACACAATCATAAACAACAAAATAAATGAATACACAACTGTGGAAGAGTTACAACTACTGGTTTATGTAGGAGCACTCACTACACTAAATATACACACCAGGCAGAGATCAGAACCAACCAACACACAGAAGAAACCCACAAAACCGGCATGGCAACACGGGCTACAGATCAGAATAGAAAAACTGAGAAAAGACATCGGACAGCTAACACAATTTATAAGAAATGAAATATCAGACAAAAAACGAAAAAGGTTAGGTAAAATCTCACAACAAGAAGCAATAGAGCAATTAGATGAAAAGAAGCAGAAATTACAAGCATTGGCCAAACGACTTAGAAGATACAAAAAAAGTGAAAATAGAAGGAAACAAAACCAAACATTCAACACAAACCAAAAGAAATTTTACCAAACAATAGATAACACGCACATAAAAATAGACAATCCACCAAACATAACAGACATGGAACACTTCTGGAGCAACATATGGTCAAACCTGGTACAACATAACAGGCATGCATGGTGGATACAAGCAGAAACAGACTCATAGAAGATGATACCACAAATGCCTGAAGTGATACTTTTGCAACATGAAGTCACCCGAGCAATTAATTCTATGCACAATTGTAAAGCTGCTGGAAATGATAAAATAGCAAATTTCTGGCTAAAGAAGTTCACCTCAACACATTCACATCTAACTAAATTATTTAAAAGTTACATTGCAGACCCATACATATTCACTGATACACTTACACATGGAATAACTTATCTGAAACCTAAAGATCAAGCAGACACAGCAAACCCAGCTAAATATCGCCCCATAACATGCCTACCAACAAGCTACAAAATATTAACTTCAGTCATTACACAGAAATTAATGACACATACAACACAGAACAAAATTATCAATGAAGAACAAAAAGGCTGCTGCAAAGGAGCACAAGGATGTAAAGAGCAACTGATAATAGATGCAGAGGTGACATATCAAGCTAAAACTAAACAAAGGTCGCTACACTACGCATACATTGATTACCAAAAAGCTTTTGATAGTGTACCCCACTCATGGTTACTACAGATATTGGAAATATACAAAGTAGATCCTAAACTGATACAGTTTCTAAACATAGTAATGAAAAACTGGAAAACCACACTTAATATCCAAACAAATTCAGATAATATCACATCACAGCCAATACAGATTAAGCTTGGAATATACCAAGGAGACTCATTAAGTCCTTTCTGGTTCTGTCTTGCTCTGAACCCACTATCCAACATGCTAAATAATACAAATTATGGATATAATATCACTGGAACATACCCACACAAAATCACACATTTGCTATACATGGATGATCTAAAACTACTGGTAGCAACCAATCAACAACTCAACCAATTACTAAAGATAACAGAAGTATTCAGCAATGATATAAATATGGCTTTTGGAACAGACAAATGTAAGAAAAATAGCATAGTCAAGGTAAAACACACTAAACAAGAAGATTACATATTGAATAACCACAGTGACTCCATAGAAGCGATGGAAAAAACAGATGCCTATAAATACCTAGGATACAGACAAAAGATAGGAATAGATAATACAAATATTAAAGAAGAACTAAAAGAAAAATATTGACAAAGACTAACAAAAATACTGAAAACAGAATTGACAGCAAGAAACAAGACAAAAGCTATAAATACTTATGCTATACCAATATTGACCTACTGATTTGGAGTAGTGAAATGGAGTAACACAGACCTAGAAGCACTAAATACACTTACACGTTCACAATGCCACAAATATAGAATACATCACATACATTCAGCAACAGAAAGATTCACATTAAGCAGAAAGGAAGGAGGAAGGGGATTCATCGACATAAAAAACCTACATTATGGACAGGTAGACAATTTAAGAAAATTCTTTCTAGAACGAGCAGAAACTAGCAAAATACACAAAGCAATCACTCATATAAATACATCGGCTACACCACTGCAATTTCATAACCACTTCTACAACCCTTTAGATCACATAACATCAACAGATACGAAGAAAGTAAATTGGATAAAGAAAACACTACATGGCAAGCACCCGTATCATCTAACACAGCCACACATCGATCCAGACGCATCCAACACATGGCTAAGAAAAAGCAATATATACAGTCAGACGGAAGGATTCATGATTGCAATACAGGATCAAACAATAAACACCAGATATTACAGTAAGCATATTATTAAAGATCCCAATACCACAACAGATAAATGCAGACTTTGCAAACAACAAATAGAAACAGTAGATCACATCACAAGCGGATGTACAATACTAGCAAATACAGAATACCCCAGAAGACATGACAATGTAGCAAAAATAATACATCAACAGCTTGCCTTACAACATAAACTTATAAAACAACACGTTCCCACATACAAGTATGCACCACAAAATGTACTGGAGAATGATGAATACAAATTATATTGGAACAGAACCATTATAACAGATAAAACAACACCACATAACAAACCTGACATCATACTCACCAATAAAAAGAAGAAATTAACACAACTAATCGAAATATCCGTACCCAATACAACAAATATACAAAAGAAAACAGGAGAAAAAATTGAAAAATACATCCAACTGGCTGAGGAAGTCAAGGACATGTGGCATCAGGATAAAGTTGACATTATACCAATTATACTATCAACTACAGGAGTCATACCACACAATATCCACCAGTACATCAATGCAATACAGCTACATCCAAACTTATATATACAACTACAGAAATCCGTAATTATTGATACATGTTCAATTACCCGAAAGTTCCTAAATGCAATGTAACATACACCGTACAGTTAAAGGGAAGTGACGCTTGATCAAGGTCCGCGTCACTTTCCATTTTTAACCAGACTTAGCGTCTGAGAAAGTAAAGAAATAACAATACATAACGGAAAAATATTTGAAAACTATACCAATAACAATCTACGCAGAAAACAGCCATTTGTATGCTCAATTGCAGTTGCCCAGAACCTTAACTTCTGTGTAGCAAGGCTGCTAGCACTGCGTTCCTTTACATTACAAATCATAATTCTTAACACCATGTAAATTTATTTTTTTCTAGTTCTTCTCTTATTGGGGAGGGATTGTGCATGCTAGTAGTAGGGCTAGTTACATAGGCGGCAATTCCGGAATGGTGCAGATTCAAATCGCCCGTGGAATTCTGTGAGAGACATCTGAGCATTCGCTTTAATTTATTTGGGTGCACCAAGAAAAATCTAAATTTGTAAGGTCGGACGGTGGTTCGAAACCCGCTACATCGGGAGACGAAGCTACTGTGTATGCTGACTGCAAAGTCACCTCGCTCGAGGGTATCTTTCGACGTGGCAGAGTTCCACAAGAACGAATCTCCATACTGTTCCACACTGGACGCTAAACTGCTCTTAACAGATATTTGCATAATAAGGGCGCACAGGTCTATGCAAACTCTGAAGTTCCACAACGTTTCCACATCAAAACTGGCTCCAGCTATTTAATTAGATACGTAGCTCAAGAACAACATATACGCCTAAGGATTAATCTAATGTTTAGGTGTTCTTCTTGGAAAGAGAAAAGTTTATTCACGCTATCTTTCAGTAGAATAGAAAGACATCCATATTTAAATTTAGAAATTCCGACAGGATAACATACATAATTCATGCATCCGCTATTACTTCAGTGTCCTATGTATTAGGTTACCTTTATCCTCTCCAATATTTCCATACTGAGCAGCTACGTAATTTCGTAACTTCGTACGTTCTCCTCCAAATGTAGCTGCATCTTCAGGACTCTGTCGTACGCAGCCAGGGTAACATTAAACCTAGAATGACCATAATTTCCTTGGGCAAAAGAGAGACTTTAGTTTCTCGTAAAATATCGACTTTGATTCCAAATTTCCTCTTCCTCTGGAATTGTACTGTTTACACACTTGCCTTTGGGTACACGGAGCTATAACTTTTTTGGTGATTGCCTCGCACTTGGTTCATACACTCTTCTACACGAAACACACGAAACATTTTCTGCGTGTGTGTGTGTGTGTAGTTGCACACTGCAGTCATTAGAATGGTAGCTCTGGTGATGTTTAACAACATAGAATGACATGGATCCTTCTGCTGCAACTACGTTTTTTCAGTTTCTCTGCGTTTGAAGTCACAAAATATCTAGTCGTCTTTAGCGAGGAATCTGCCGATAGAAGATTCTTCCCGCGTTTCTCGGAATCCGAGACCTGCAGCACAGTCGCGAGACACGGATACACCATAATTACGAATCTTACATTTTGTTGGAAAATCATTGTCTGTGGCAGTGATGCAATGCAGTTTGCGCTGAAGCTCTTACAAGAAGTTTTATTTCCGTTGCGACATTATAAGTATTACGACTCGTTGTAATTTATCACCACCATATGCTAGCCCTTCCGAAATTAATCCTGGTGCTAACACCAGGCAAAAGCAAAGAAAATATAGATCGCAGCGGTTATAATGCTTAATCTATACACATATCAGGGGGTACCAACATATAAGGAATGACATTTTCGATTGTTAGTTCATAAAATCGACAATAAGAAAATATTATAACCAGTTTGGTAATGTTTGATAATAAGCCTTTTGAAAATCTGGCCAAATAGCCAGTTTTATTGTTTTTATTTATTTTTTTGTAATGTCAGAACGAATTATTGAGACTAAGAAAATGGGATAATCCCGGTTAATGGGCACCCTAATTAAACCACACCACTCATAAATCGTCAGTTCTATTACTGCCACTAACTTCCCATTATTTATAACTCGTCAGTCGTCCACATAAGCAGTATTACTTAATAGTGGCCGGCCGGTGTGGCCGTGCGGTTCTAGGCGCTTCAGTTTGGAACCGCGTGACCGCTACGGTCGCAGGTTCGAATCGTGCCTCGGGCATGGATGTGTGTGATATCCTTAGGTTAGTTAGGTTTAAGTAGTTCTAAGTTCTAGGGGACTGATGACCTCAGCTGTTAAGTCCCATAGTGCTCAGTGCCATTTGAACCATTTTTGTAATTGGAAAATAATCCATGTCTGGCTGCCCAATACCTCTATTGCCGCAGGCGTCATAGCGATGTGTTTGTAATAGCTGAGCTGTTAGAATTTTCGACCACCACACAATATTTCCGCTGTGTGATGCGTCAACGGTGTAGCAAACACCGGTCTTCTTTCGTCTAATAACGTATCCCTAGGGATATTATTGAACGTTTCGATGAGCGGAAACATTCGGGAATAACCATTTTGTTCCATTCTATAACGCGAATTCTTGGCTCGGTCACCGTTGCGTCCTCATACGCCGGAGGCTGAATCAAACACTCTTTCCACGTAGCATGTAGCAAATGTGCGATCCTGGTACTGATGATGACTCTCTGTGGAATGAACTTTAGTAAGACATCGAAAGTATTGAAGAGTTCAGCATCGTGTCCAATTACGACATTGAAGTGTCTTTGTTGTTCAGAAGTACAATGCAATATTCCTTCGGGGATCCAAGCATGTCCAAAGGACCAGACTCTGCGACGACTACAGCCGTTATGAAATACATGACATGTACTCTCAGAGTTGAGTACGGACAACCATCAGCTCTATAACAGAATGACGACAGTGAACATTTGTACCGGACCGGTACTCGAACTCGTATTTTCCACTTAACGCAAACGGTCGCCTTTTCATTAGGCTATCCGTTCACACTCCACGACAAAAACCAAACTTCCATATGTTGCCAACCACGTATCTATAACCTGCACTCGTACATTCATTGTGACGTTTTAATGGAAGTTGGTTCTGGCTGTGAAACGTGCTCTGATAGTCTAATGGTCAGGCGACCGCTCGCGATAAGAGGCGAGTCAGTCCGAATCCCGGTCCGGCAGAAAAATTTTCATAGTCGGTATTCCACTATCCAGTTGATGGTTTTCCATATTCGCAACTGCGAACACATTTCATCTATCGGGTCCAACTGGTCGGAACTGAATCCAATGTACGTGCATTCCTCTGTATAGTATCCCAGATTAATTCCACAGTACTGATGTCACATGAACTCACGTATAATGAATTCACCCTCATATATGTAGGTATAATGAATTCACCCTCACATATGTGTAGTATCCATACACTAATTACGACCATATTTGGTGGTGGTCCTTTGTCTTAAAACACGTGCAGGTCCACTACAGAGCGTTGTGGACGAAAATCCCGTTGTACATGATTTGTAAACAGCTTTCTACGTCTTCCTTTGTGAAGTATCCTGCGTAAATATCGAATGTACGGGCCAATTCAGCTAAGCTGCTCACCTCACTTTTTTATGGAACCGTTTAAGATATCGTAATTCTGTGTTCAGTCAGATTAATTGCAAGAAAGTTCTCAAAAAACAATCTGTCGAGTCAGAGCCCAGTCACAGAATCCCACGCGTCTCCCAAAATCCCACTGGTTAATCTGTTGCTGAACTGACTCATGAGAGGGATGGAAGCTGTTTGCACGCATAAAGCCAAGAACGTCTGACTGACTTATTCCAGAGGCACTCACAGTATCTCTGGAGCTAACGTGTAAATTATGACCAACAGCTGCCAGAACATCCAATTAGTTCGCTCCACTTGTTGCCGTCTTGCCCCTTACGCTGAGCGAGGCATTCCGGTGCCTTTCAACCAACCATTGTTTGCATATTTTCTGAACTGTCGTACTTGTTGGACACTGTGCGTCAGGATAAATTTGTGCATTGAACTTAATTTGTTTCTTCTCATTTTCTCTACAACCTCCAAAAAAAGTAGACCATTGGTGCATGGAATTTTAAAAGAAACCAGGGCTCACTAAACGTGAACTACACAAACAAAACTGAAAACAGTGACCGTTTTAAAACGGTATCTTGGCTGCGAAACTCTCTGTTTCATCCTTATCTTTTGTGTCGTATTTCCTTACAGGATGTGAAGTTGCGAAAATGCACGTAACACAGCAATCGGCTGATGTTCAAAACAGATACATCCTATGTTTTAAATATTACAATTTCTCCGACGAGCTTTAAGACTGAAACGCAGTTGCAATCATCTCTTCGAAATTTGCTGCACCAGCAACAGAAATTGCTACAGCCCTATATGAAACAAGCCAAGTTGCTGTCAGTATTTACGTAATTAATATCTTATGGAAAAAGGGTACATTTTTTGCAGTGAAAATTTTCTTATTATTTATCTGGGTTAAAAAAGAATTGTGATATTTGTAAACGGTTACGAAAAAATTTGAGTCGATGTGTTTAGCTGAATCACTCGGTATAAGATCATCATCACTGGCCGACACTGGTACCAGAAATCCATCTTATGACGTGCATCTCATCACATAGGGGCGAAAAACTTTCAGAAATATGTTATCCAAAACAATCTCCATATTTTTATAGCCTCAGAAAATTAAAATGTTTTCAACACCGCTTAATACTTGACCCACGTATAAATCACAGATAACCTTGCAAATTTGTTCCCTTGGAGTATTCTAAGACAGGGAATATAAAATATTCTCAAGGAGTCAAATACACAGTAAGAGAAGCTATTTCGAGGCCCAGTTCTTGCACTGATATCATCGCAACGGCTGCTATGGTGGCTGGTGCCTTGGCTGATGCAGGTGTGCATCTCTCCATGCTTATCTTCGCGACTTTTGCTACAATTCACCACTGCAAGTGTCCAATACTCTTGTGTAAAAGAGCAAGTCAGTGGTTTCACCTTTTCCATTTTAATAACCCCCTCTAAACACCAATAACTGGTTTCATTTATTTTTGTTTCAAATAAAATTGTTTGGAGCTATGTCGAAATAACATCTTCGCCCTCTGTACTTCCGTTCGTGGGGTGCTTAAAATTCTTCGATCAATCATACAGTTCTGCGAACACGCTTTTACAAAGTATTTTATTGTATGATACTAGTCTTGCTCTCAGATTCTTAATATACACAATGTCATTCGTGATATTATACGCACACAGTAATTATTCACTTGAGAAGCCTACGAACCGAAGAAAGTGACGAATCTCAGTGTAATGCACTTCCATTTTACGGACAATTTCTCTAGAAGGAACCTCAGCTGCACAAGTATGTGTATGCCTCATCTACCCGTTGATAATTTTTCCGCATTTAGAGTTCCAACGGAAACGTCTCTGCCATAAAACGTGTAGGACGGCGGCCACTGCACTTCGTGACGAGCAGTTGCTCGCCATTGATATCTCTACTCTTGAAATGTTTTACTCCATCATCTAGCTGGTTAGCGATCTTTAATACTTTGATGCGCATTTCTCTTCTGCCTGTCCGATGTAGCTGGCGGTTATCCCTGCCATTCGAACGTTTTTGACCACAACACTTGAGCTGACAGTTACAATTTTGCCTGAACTGAGGTACTTAAACGTGACCCTTGGAACGGTCGCTGGCGAAAAAAGAAATTAGAGCCTCCACGGTTGCTACATATAAATTTGTGCTCTATAAATTACGTGCGAAAGAGGTTACTTTACTATGTATGGCGTGTGACGTGGTGGCTACATGGATAGCTGTCAGACGGAAAATCCAAAAATTCGTTGTTCAGTATTCAATATGCCCACAGCTTTGTTTTTTTTTCTTTTTTTCATCTCTAGCTGCGATTTGTATAAAGGATGAAGAAAAAATACTGCACTTGGCGGTCAGCATACGATTCCTCATCCCAAATCAAGACAAAAGTGTATCTAGCAAAACCTAGTCCAGCCAGTAGATTTAACTGAAATGCGATAAAAAACGAGTTTATGGCAACGTTATAACTGCGTGCAGAGTGGCCAAGAACAGGTAGCATGAACTATGCAGTGTGCCAGAGCTGTGCCATTAGATCAGTGAAACAGGGCACTGCCGTGGGGAAGCGTATGCAGACTCGCCGATGTTCGAGTCGTGTTCGTGTTCAATATTTTTTTTCATTTAAAGTATAAAATTGTATCCAATTTACATCTCCACAACGCTGTATTTTGTGTGTTTCTTTCTGTTACATTAAGACATAACATGAACTTCTCACAGACATAAACAACCACTTTGTTTCGTCCATGACACAAATAAAGCTAATAGAAAATAATAGTGGACACAATAAATCGTCAGTAGAAAATGAGGTACAAAAAGTGCAACAGGTAGGCTACACTAGTTGCACGTGATGCCATGTACGATAATTGCATTCTCTACAATTGACGTCCAGGCCTATATTCGCAAAGCCGGTACGTACGTGTATGGGCAACATTTACCTTAGAGAAGATGTTCAAAGCGACCACCTTGCATTTGCAAGCACTTAGCCACTCGCTGGATCGTACTTTGCTAGACACTACGCAACACTCCTGCATCCATTATTGCCGGTGCGGTATGCACACGAGCTACTAGGTCGTGTACATCCATGTGTGGATTACTATAAACTTGTTCCTTTAAGTGTCGCCACAAATTAAAATGTAGTGCAGAGCATTGGGCCTCCATGGCCAATGGAAACGCTTCATTAAAATAGTTATGCACATTCATTCCAAAGGGTCATGCTGAAACCACAGCCGTCGCCGAACATCAAGTGGAAAGTTTTTTAATCGGTCAGACAAAGTATTGCAAAGAAACTTACGATACAGGGGTGCATTCAACTTGTCCGGCAATAGGCAAGGGCCCAAAAGCACTCCTCTTACGACTCTGGCCCATTGGTTCAAGTGGCTCTGAGCACTATGGGACTTAACATCTGAGTCCCCTAGAACTTAGAACTACTTAAACGTAACTAACCTAAGGACATCACACACATCCATGGCGGAGGCAGGATCCGAACCTGCGACCATAGCAGCAGCGCGGTTCCGGAGTGAAGCTCCTAGAACCGTTCAGCCACAGCGGCCGGCTCAGCCCATTGGTTTATACCAAAATATGACTGAGGGCCTCGTTCACGTGTAACATGTGGGTTGTGTTCAGACCAATAACGGTTGTTGTGGAGTTCGAAATCACCCACACGAGTGAAGCTAGATTCGTCAGTCCACATCACGTTATTTATAAAACATTCGTTATCCTCTACTTGGTGCAAAAGCTAATCACACATCCATACTCGTCGAATGCGGTCTTTTGGCTGCTGGTATTGAGTTAACGTGTAATCATATACATGCAGTTTTTTTATCGTGCAGCATTTCTTCAGCCAGTTTTCGAGGTATTTGGAACTACACTGCAATATCACGGGTTCTTCGCCGAGGTGATTGGTGAACGGTTTCCAGAATCGCACCTTCTATTTGTGCTGTACGTCTAGCCCTTGGACAACATGGATGGCGCCTTTGAGGGCACCGACCAACATACACACGAACAGCAGCAGCAGCTTGGTTATCTGATGCACCCAGCACCAAAAGCGTATCGACATATTCATTGTTTTGTATTCCGTCGGGTAGCCGCCCTACATGAACTTGACATGACCAGTTATGGTTGTACACTGGGCAGTTAGTAGACACATTCAAGCAGTTTGATGGATCCCACTGTCATGTGACAGTCTACTGCCATGTGATAAAATGATGTCCTGCTTATAAACGACGAAACTAGAGAATGGAACGTCTAAACAAAATTAAAAAAAGGGACCACATTAGGATTCGAACCATAGGTCCATGATGGATGTGGGTTTTTTGATGTTTCAGCAGTCTACTCAGTGAGTTACGACGGCTGATACGAAACAGCGGCGTGATACACGTTTCTCTATACATTCCGATGCGCTACTCAGTGTGATAGTGTTGTCGACTCCTCGTTTTCATACACGTGTGCTCAAAATGCACTCGATATGAATTCTTTACATAACGTATGTCTTGAATGAGGAATCGCATGCCGATTTTATTCCTGTATGTGAAAAATGTCAAGTCGCGCCGTTTTTCCGAGTCCAACGGAAGGTCTGTTAACTGGCAGAGGTACGCCAATTCGAAGATAAAAGTAAGGCAATGACATCCTACTGCACCCAATAAGAAGCAGCCTGATAAAGCGCTATGGTATTCACACCAGCTTTCGTGTTGAGAACAGCTTTTTCGTACAGTTTCTTCCCCTCGATTCACAGACGGACCTGGTTGAAGAACGACTAAGCCTCTAATTATGTTCAGAGTCTCGATAGAAGTGATATGTAGAAAACTGGTTAATAACCGTAACTTCTGCCCAGAAAAGGTCATCTTGAAAATTTTAATCAGGCTCTTGAAGAATATCATGCGTCTTCTTTCAGTGCCTGCCGTTTCAAGTAATGCAGATTTTGTTTTAATCTCCCATCTGTCAAATAAACATGTGACAACTTGGCGCTCGCCCTCAATCCTTCGTTGTCTTTAGTCGGTTCAGCATGATAAGTATCCAATGTACTTTATCAGTATTCCACAAGTGTTTTACGAGCAGTCTGGACATGAAGGCATGTTATCCGCACGCTCGCTAGTAGCAGAAGCAGGGTACGCATCCTGACGTTCCCCGCGCGTCAGCTCTTGCTCTGTGCTTCTGCGCGACACAATACGTGACACCCGTCTGAAAATATACTTCCTGCACCAAACCGGTTGTCACTGCTTCGAAAGATAAATGACGTATTGTAACAGGATGGCTACGATTGACTCCTGTCAGCAAGGCAGACCTTACAGTCATAGAATCCTCTGACATCAGATTAAGGGCAGAGTCAGAAGTCGAGAAAAGAAGCAGAAAAACGACAGCAGCGGTCATTCATTGAGTGATTATGGAAGCTGTCTCCTGCTCTCAGCTCAAACAAAGCCTTTCTACTGAAGGCGGAACTCATTCCGCACCCTCTTAAGTCCCACCGAATAGAGCTCTGACGAAGAACAATACCTGGAAGTCAATCTAACGATACCAAGCAGACACTTGGTCTTGGCCCCGACAAGCGGAGTACAGCGCGGAACATACGGAGTAGAGAAGAGCAGTAGTGCAAGGACAATCCGAAGCATCAGCTCAGACTCTGTGAACGTGGGGAACTGATAGGTACATAGCACCTCTGCCTCTGTTCAAAGCTAATGGAAACAACATGCACACTCTCTAATGACTCGATATCGTCGGGACGTTAAATCCAATCCTCCATTTTTTAAACAACATACAGGTAGTAGAACATCGAGCCCTACCACCAGTTTCATATTTTTATTTCTGTGTAGCTTTGATATATTGTTTGCATATTTGACGTCTTTATTCTTTTTTTTTTTTTTTTTACATTTGATACTCTTCACTTGCATTGTTGTATATTTCCCCTGTGCCATTGCATGATTTTACAATCCTATGTCTTGGACACGAAAATAATGTACCGGTATATTATAGGTACATATAGAAGCCTGCCATTTGCTTTACCTGAAAGTGAAGTTGTATCATCATTCCACTTTATACGTCCACGCACAGTTAGGCCGTTGTTTGTATGGTTGGACGTAATCCAATTCTGACTCATTAGCTTTGTAGTGAAAGCTTACTGCATTCAAACAGTTCTTGATGTGGACACCTTTACATTTCTGTACCTTAAAGGCTAATTTTGTACTACCCGCTATTTTGTCACATTTGATTACATGTTAGTGCACTCTCTAACGTGATTAGAGGAAGTGCTCTATGTGTCTCGTCCTAATCATCGGCCCGCGATCGAATACGCTGTTATCTCTTGATCTCCCTATCACGTGGCTGTCACTCAGGCCGTCACTTCGAGAACTGATGACACCACAGCCAATTGTAAACTCGAGAAATTCTATTGGCCGCAACACTGTACGTCTACAAGGTAGTTCTCTTTCATTCAGACGGTCTTTGGATTGACGCAAAAAATGGTTCAAATGGCTCTGAGCACTATGGGACTTAACTTCTGAGGTCATCAGTCCCCTATAAAGCAGAACTACTTAAACCTAACTAACCTAAGGACATCACACACATCCATGCCCGAGGCAGGATTCGAACCTGCGACCGTAGCGGTCGCGCACTTCCAGACTGTTGCGCCTAGAACCGTTCGGCCACTCCGGCCGGCGGATTGACACAAATCGAAGTTTCCAACTCACTTTTTATCTACCTCGTAAGTAATGTGATTTATATTTCCCGTCACTCCTATCAGCGCTGCATGCCTTCAGACATCACTGCACTGTTTAGTAAAACTTACTACTTCGTCCGAAACGGTGAAAGAAATTGTAAACTGAGGGTGCAATGTAGTACAACCAGTCTACTCGTCGTATTATTTAACAGGTCCCATTAGAAATAGAGGCAATTCACCGTCATTTGGGATTCTCTCACTGAATGAGAAGGTCAGCTGTCCTTGAACACCTGGGTAGTAATTCTTAGTACGAGGGGATGCTGAAAAGTCAATCATTCGACTTTTTTATGTGAAAAATCTTAGAGGTATGTAATAAAATAAACGTTATTAACGTTGTATATCTTTATTATTCATGTCTACATAGTTGCAGCCTAATGCCCCTAGAGGCTTCCGAATTGTAGCGTGTAACACGGCGGTGTCTACCGTAACTATGTCGACGCCTGAGAAACAGCGTGCTGTAATCAAGTTTCGAATCTGAAGAGTTCGGTCACACATTGAGCACTCTCTTCTTCAGCATGATAATTCCAGACCATACACGAGTGCTGCGACATCTGCAACAATCCGACGCCTTGGGTTCACTGTCATTGATCATGCTTAATGTAGCCCCGACTTGGCTCCATTCGATTTTAATCTGTTCCCAAAATTTAAAGAACACTTTGGAGGGCTTCACTTTGATAGCGATGAAGCGATGCAAGCAGAGGTAAGGGTGCGGGTCCAACAACGAAGTCAAAATTCTATAGTGACGGTGTTAACAGACTGGTCTCTCGTTGGGAGAAATGTGTTCGTCGCCAGGGTGACTGCGACGAGAAATAAACATCTAGACATGAAGAATTAAGAAGTAGAATATTAATAACGTTTGTTTTATTCATAAGCTTTAAGAGTTTTTGCACTAAAAATTCGGAGGCATTACTTTCCAGGATGTCCAGTTGAAAACTGGCAGTGCCACGAGTTGTCTTTCAGGGTACAGAAACATCCTAAGTAGCATAAAATTGCTGTCTTTAATAGTATTATAGTGAGCTTTTTAACTTAAAAAGTTTTTTATGCTATCGTAGCCTGGTAATACCACATAAAAAAGCCTTTTCAAGAATAAAATACTAAATTGACATGATTACGAGGAAGATGAAATAAGATATCGGGAGCAACATGGAAGAAAAAGACAGCACAAGTAGAGGATGAAGTATTGGAAAAACGCGAGAAACTGAAGTAGCTATGTGATCCTAATTGGTCAACACGAAGATGAATAGATGTGTTTACGGTGTTGAGCATTACAAATTAATAACAAAACACTTTTAATTTAAGGACATCCACGGTGGGCTTTAAGTCCGAGATGGTGCAAATCGAGTTGATTAATAAAAAACAATGCATGTGTCCCTTATTATTATTATTATTTGTTCCAGAACGCGTTTTACTCTCTCATTTTGAGAGGAGCACACATCTTACACTAGATTAGAATTCAAGATCACTGCTGTAATGAAACAAAACTGTCTACGTGAATTAGGGTAGGGGAAAGACAAACCGTATAACGCCTCATGCAGATAATAAATAATAATAGTAAATCTCTGCAGCATGTTTTGTTTGTCAATTTAAATTTTTCTGTTGACGAACAATGTAAAATTTTCAAAACACTGTATATCTGCCTGTGTTAACAGAAGATACAATCAGAACCACGCAGCAATCTGCTATGTAATGCAGTTCTCACCAAAATACACTTGCTGCACTGGTCAGTATACACTTTCTAAAAAAACAATAACCAAGTAAAGGCAGAAGGCATCTTAAAATGTCCGAAACGTTTAATAGCTGAAGCAAAGTAGAAACGAATGGTTTGTTGATTTATTCAGCTACAACACTTTGGAACGATGTAAGATAGAATTGTGAAGGTTTTACTCTCTCATCTTGAGAGGGGCACACTTCTTACACTAGATTAGAATTCAAGATCACTGCTATAATGTAACAAAACTGTCTACGTGCAATAGGGGAAAGACAAACCGCTAAACGCCTCATGCAGATAATACCGGGGTAAAAGAAAAGAAAAAATCAGAAGAAACATAAATGTTGATATGGAAAAACCACAAAAACATTCTGTGCTGAAAGAAAATCTAATCGACAAATATCACAATAGAGTAAAGAGGAAAGGATATCGACTAACATAATATAGAGAAGAAAAACGAAATTATTTGTATCCTTAACTTGTTGTAAAATGTAAACTTTCACGGCCGGAAATGTCACAATTAATAAAATGATACGGGTTATTATGACGTGGTCGCATGGATTTCACATTAAAACCCGACGTTTCATCCCCATCTGCGGGAAGAGCCAGGGTGTGAAACGGACATTCATCCGCAGATGGGGACGAAACGTCGGGCTTTAAAGTGAAATCCATTCGATGACGGCATAATAACACGGAACATTTCATTAATTGTGACTCTTAACTTGACATAACAGCTTCATAAAAGCAGCTTCAAAGGGCAAATCCTAGTAAAAAAAATCAAGAAGCTCACCGAGCAAATCCATAATACGAAGTGTTGTCAGTGAAACGAACCGTAACAACTACCATAAAATGGCGAAGATGGCGAAGGACAGAGAAGACTGGTTAAATAAACAAGGCTTGTCTTTAGTGTCTAATGATTACAACAAGTGAGATGTTTTCCACCGTTCGCGCCACCACATTAATCAGACGCTTAGCAGTGGGGCAACAGCTGCGCTTTCCCGCGCAAGGCAACAGAGCGACACAGCCTCTGCAGTTGTCAAGGAAACCCGCGATAAGTGGCGGCTTATCGGGTTTCGCGAAGACAAGAGCGCGCCGACCTGAGCGTGCCTCAGCAGAAAGCGCGGTCAGCCTTGGTAACAGCGTGATTCAGAACGCGCCGCCGCTGCCCCGCCCTCTCCCAGAAAGGTGGTCCCGCCTGCACGTGGGCCACGGCATGTGGAAGACCCTGCAGAGAGCTGAGAAATGGTCTTCACTGCTGGCACCATACTACAGTGGAGCAACAGTTACGTGAAACACCGGCTTCGCGAACGGGACATGGGCTAAACTCACCGTATGTGAGTTCGTGGGTGACAGTCTCCGTAGCCACGATGACGGGCTGCCGAATCTGCTGCAACAGTTTCTGCTGCTCCATCTGCTGCTGCGTAGTCTCCGCTGCGGAGGACGAAGTCCCAGCTACAGCTGACGATGACGTCGGTGCGTCCATGGTGCCAGCGGTAGAGGTCGACTGCGATGACACGACACTGGCACGGGAGGATTCACTGCATGTCACTCACTGGTGGCGTCCGACGGCCGCGTCGCGATGCACCGGCAACTTGAGCGCGTGCGCGTGGCCCCACACCTCCGCCGCGGTCGCGTCCGAACCTACCGCGCGCGCTGTCACGATACGACTGCTGGGCTCCGCGCTCAGCCGCGTGCCAAAGAGCTCCGCCTGCGAAGACGGGCCAGTCGACAGCGGACGCGGCGCGCCCGCGATCGCAATTCGCGGCGCGGGCCGGCGACGCCGCTGCAGCGCAACTGTCATATGTTCCGCGTTTCTTAAACAGTGTGCCAGTATCTGACGCAGTTGTAACGTGTTCCTAAACATAAGCAGAGAATGTATTTGTGGATTTCAGCAGTCTGTTTCTCAGTCACTTAAACCACGGGCAGGCAACCGACGACGCGCGGACCGGGATCCGGGCCCGCGATTGTTTTCAGTCCGGCCCGCGGAACAAATTCGTGGGAGAGCGAGGCGCTCGCATTGTACACCGCCCGCGACGCGTTTTCAGATATTCACCACCCTGTTGTTCGCATTTTTCTAGTTTGGCTTCTGTGCAATATAAACGATGTAGCGAATGAAACAAGTTCACTTCTACCAGTGACTGTTAATTTACATCCACAACGCGTTTCGAAGGTCTAAACCTCCAACATCAACTAGATTTTCATGTGTTAGTACCACACGTGTGTGTTGTGTTAAGACTTTGTGTGGCCTGTGGCACTGTCTCCAGGAATTACAGGCTCTTTGCTCTGTCATGATACACCACACATTTCATACTAATACATGTAACTTCACGTGATGATGGAGGTTTAAACCTTCGAAGTGAGTCGTGGGTGTAAATAAACCGTGACTGGTAACAGTAACTTGTTGTTTTATTAGATATCAGTAACAGTCACGGTAAAGCCTAACCCGAAATGTTCCCATTTAAAGACAACCAATATATGTTGAGATCGCGTGATTTGGGCTTTTAAACGTTTTAAAATGAAAAAAGAAATGATAGTTTAATTTATTTAGTGATGCAGATCAACCCACGCTCATGTGACCAGTCATCAAAAATATTTTTGGACAAATATTTTTAAAAAATGCTTGCTAACAGTGTTTGTGGATTTTTTTTTTTTTTGTGTCATCAGTCTTCTGACTGGGTTGACGTGGCCCGTCGCGAATTCCTCTCCTGTGCCAACCACTTCATCTCAGAGTAGCACTTTCAACCTACACCCTGAGTTATTTGCTGGATGTATTCCAATCTCTGTCTTCTTCTACAGTTTTTGACCTCTACAGCTCCCTCTAGTACCGTGGAAGTCATTCCCTGATGTCGTAACTGATGCCCGATCACCCTGTCCCTTCTCCTTGTCAGCGTTTTCCACATATTACTTTCCTCTCCTATTCCGTACAGAACCTTCTCATTCCTTACCCTGTATGTTACCTAATTTTCAACATTCCTCTGCAGTACCACATCTCAAATGCTTCGGCTCTCTTCTGTTCCGGTTTTCTCACAACCCATGTTTCACTGACGTACAATGCTGTACTCCAAATGTAAATTCTCTGAAATTTCTTCCTCAAATTAAGACCTATTTCTTCCTCAAATTAAGACTTCTCTTGGCCAGCAATACCCATTTTGCCAGTGCCAGTCTGCTTTGGATGTCCTCCTTTTCCGTCCGTCGTTGGCTATTTTTCTGCATAGATAGCAGAATTCCTTAACTTCATCTACTTCGTGAGCATCAATCCTGATATTAAGTTTCTCGCTGTTCTCATTTATGCTACTTCTCATTACTTTCGTCTGTCTTCGATTTATTCTCAGTCCATATTATGAACTCATTAGACTGTTCATTCCATTCAACAGATCATGTAATTCTTCTTCACTTTCACTCAGGATAGCAATGCCAACAGCGAATCTTATCACTGATATCCTTTCACCTTCAATTTTAATTCCAGTTCTGAACCTTTCTTTTATTGCATCATTACCTCTTCAAATGGTTCAAATGACTATGAGCACTATGGGACTTAACATCTGAGGTCATCAGTCCCCTAGACTTAGAACTACTTAAACCTAACTAACCTAAGAACATCACACACATCCATGCTCGAGGCAGGATTCGAACCTGTGACCGTAGCAGCAGCGCGGTTCCGGACTGAAGCGCCTAGAACCGCTCGGTCACAACAGCCGGCATTGCCTCTTCGATGTACCGAATGAACAGTAGGGACGAAAGACTACATCCCTGTCTTACACCCTTTTTAATCCGAACATTCAGTTCTTGGTTGGGCACCCTTACTGTTTCTTCTTGATTCTTGTACATACTGTATATCACACGTCTCTCCCTATAGCTTACCCCTATTTTTATGAGAATTTCGAACATTTTGCAACATTTTACAAAGTCTAACGCTTTTTCGAGGTCGACAAATCCTATGAACATGTCTTGATTTTTCTATAGTCTTGCTTCCATTATCAACCGCAACGTCAGAATTGCCTCTCTGGTGCCTTTACCTTTCCCACAGCCAACCTGATCGTCATTTAACGCATCCTCAATTTTCATTTTTTTTTTTATACTGACACCTAAATTTCAAACACTCTAATGACATGCCCGTGGCCAAAAATCACAAAAGTACTCATAATTATTTGTCGACTGGGATTGCCTGCATCATTGCCGTATTTCGTTTTTCTATTCTTTCTTGTTTTAACTGTAGTAAATAATTCAATAATTCTTGCCCGTTGTCGACGTATTAGAGCACTGCTGTTGTTGAAGCTGAAAGGCATTAATAATGAATTAGTTGCAACCAGTTGCTTTGATAGGTTCAAATGGCTCTGAGCGCCATGGGACTTAACATCTGAGGTCATCAGACCCCTAGAACTTAGATCTACTTAAACCTAACTAACCTAAGGACATCGCACACATCCATGCCCGAGGCAGGATTCGAACCTGCGACCGTAGCAGTCTCGCCGTTCCGGACTGAAGCGCCTAGAACCGCATCGCCACCGCGGCCGGCCCTTTGATAGGTGTTTATATTTCCATGATGACACTTCAAGGTACTTGGCACCCTGTCGTTAGTTACGTGTCTTGGACGTTGTTTATTTACTAATCGCGTTGCAGAATTTAGCAACGGTAGCCTTTAAGACAGCTACTGCAAAGCGTTGTAAATTAGATAACAATGTTCACGATACGTAAACAAATGTAAACATCTGAAGATGGGGAGAACATAAAATGAATATCTTTTCAAAAACGCGTGTTTTTAGCCATAATTTTTCAGTCCGGAACCGCGCGACTGCTACGGTCGCAGGTTCGAATCCTGCTTCGGGCATGGATGTGTGCGATGTCCTTAGGTTAGTTAGGTTTAACTAGTTCTAAGTACTAGGGGACTGATGACCTCAGATGTAAAGTCCCATAGTGCTCAGAGCCATTTTTTTAGCCATAATTTGTTGAGTGGCGTGTCTGGAAAGGTGTGTCATTCATATCGGTGCGTTACTCCATACACATTACCATTACGGGTGGTATGGATTTGACTTTGTAACAAGCGTTGCTGTTGTGTCACGTGACGACCCGACTCGCGAGCTTAAGGAAGCACGTGAATGAGGCCCGCGGGTCATAAACTGCTAGCTATGCCTGGGTTTTAAACCTACGATACTTCTCCTCTGTACATGTATGCAACAACGAAATGAGGACTCAGAGGTAGATTTTCATACCAAAATAAGAAAGTATGGAAGGTAGGAAGGAAGACTGGGTTTAACGTCTCGTCGACACCGTGGCCATTAGAGACGGAGCACGAGCTCGGATCACGTCAAGAATCGGGAAGGAAATTGGCCGTGCCTTTCACAGGAGCCATTCCGGCGGCATTTTCCTGGAGCGTTTAATGGAAATCACGGAAAACCTAAACATGGATTGCCGGACGCGGGTTTTAAGCGTCGTTTGCCTGAATATCAGTCCAATGTGCCAACCACTGCACCACCTGGCTCGTTACAAACCACAATAGAAACAAAAGCAGCCACAAAGACAAACAGAAACGGTTGTCAACATTGGTGAACAGCAAAGAATTAGAAAACAGATGCTGATGTATGAAATAGTGAAATGTGAGGGGACATAATACCAGACACCATGCAGAGAAAATAATAATAATAATAACGACATACACTGAAGAGCCAAAGAAACTGGTACACCTGCCTAATATAGTGTAGGGCCCCCGTGAGCACGCAGAAGTACCGCAACACGACGTGGCATGGACTCGACTAATGTCTGAAATAGTGCTGGCGGGAATAGACACCATGAATCCTTCAGGACTGTCCATAAATCTGTAAGAGTACGAGAGGTTGGAGATCTCTTCTGAATAGCATATTGCAAGGCATCTCACATATGCTCAATAATGTTCATGTCTGGGGAGTCTGTGGCTAGTGGAAATGTTCAAACTCAGAAGAGTGTTCCTGGTGCCACTCTGTAACAATTCTGGACGAGTGGGGTGTCGCATTGTCCTGCTGGAATTGTCACAGTCCGTCAGAATTCACAATCGTCATGAATGGATGCAGGCGATCAGACAGGATGCTTACGTACGTGTCTCCTGTCAGAGTCGTATCTAGACGTATCAGGGGTCCCATATCACTCCAACTGCACACGCCCCACAACATTGCACAGCCTCCATCAGCTTGAACAGTCTCCTGCTGACATGTAGCGTGCATGGATTCATGAGGTTGTCTCCAACCCGTACACGTCCATCCGCTCGATACAATTTGAAACTAGACTCGTTCGACCAGGCAACATGTTTCCAGTCATCAACAGCCCAATGTCAATGTTGACGGGCCCAGGTGAGGCGTAAAGCTTTGTGTCGTGCAACATCAAGCGTACACGAGTGGGGCTTCGGCTCCGAAAGCCCATATCGATGATGTTTCGTGGAATGGTTCGCATGCTGACACTTGCTGATGGCCCAGCATTGAAATCTGCAGAAATTTGCTGAAGGGTTGCACTTCTGTCGCGTTGAACGATTCTCTTCAGTCGTCGTTGGTGCCGCTCTTGCAGGATCTTTTCCTAGCCCCAGCGATGTCGGAGATTTGATGTTTTAGCGGATTCCTGATATTCACGGTATAGTCGTGAACTGGTCGTACTGGAAAATTCCCACTTCATCGCTACCTCGGAGATGCTCTGTGCCATTGTTCGTGCGCCGACTATAACACCACATTCAGACTCACTTCAATCTTGATAACCTGCTATTGTAGTAACAGTAACTGATCTAACTACTGCGCCAGACACTTGTTGTCTTATATAGGCGTTGCCGACGGCAGCGCCGTATTCTGCTTGTTTACTAGCTTCTTTGGCGCTTCAGTATATTTGTTTGTGCTTAGCAGTAAGATTCAGTCAGAACATTCAAACTGCCGCCGATTACACCTGTATTAAAGAGCTGAATATTCCAAAACTATGGCGGCAGGCGAGAGTGATGGCTTTACTAAAACCTGACAAGGAGATAAAGGACCCCAAAAGTTACAGACCAGTGTCACTTCTATGCCATCTCTATAAGATACTGGAGCGGATGATTCTCATTCGGGTGGCAGAAACTATAGATGGAAAGCTCATAAAGGAACAATCCGGTTTCAGACCAGGAAGATCTTGTTGTGGGCAAATACTTAATCTGACGCAACATATAGAAGATGGGTTTGAAAAAAAATTAATAACTGGAGCAGCTTTCATAGATCTTACTGCTGCATACGACACGGTAAACCACAGAAAGCTATTGCGCAATTTCTATCACCTCATAGGGGACTGTAGGTGGACGATGGTTATTGGTAGTCTTCTGCAGACTCGAAGATTTTATGTCTCCCTAAATGGTAAGAACAGTAGATGGCGACTGCAGAAGAATGGCTTACCACAAGGAAGTGTACTTTCTCCCATCCCTTATAATGTGTACACTAATGACCAACCTATACCTCAAGATGCAAGAGTGTTCGTATACGCTGATGACACAGCTGTGGTGGTCCAGGGGTCCAATTTTGATCCAACATCTGGAAATCTCTCTAGAGCGCTTGAAGAACTGGCTCAATACTACGACGCCAATCACCTCAAGCCAAACCCTGACAA
Source organism: Schistocerca serialis cubense (assembly GCF_023864345.2). Lineage (NCBI taxonomy): Eukaryota > Metazoa > Arthropoda > Insecta > Orthoptera > Acrididae > Schistocerca > Schistocerca serialis. The sequence goes on along the minus strand of NC_064639.1, from coordinate 791,453,188 downwards.
AACCCAGGTATGTGCTTTCCATCTGCACAATAGAGATGCTGTAGTTGAGCTCGACGTTACATGGCAAGGTAAGAAGCTAAAGCACTGTCCAATACCTAAATACCTTGGGGTTGTACTTGACAGAACGCTTTCCTTCAGGCAGCATTGCCAAAACACCAAGGCTAAAGTCTGCTCCAGGAATAACATCATCCGCAGGCTGACAAACTATGAATGGGGAGCTCAACCATCAGTACTGAGAACATCAGCACATGCTCTGTGTGTTTCTGCAGTATACTGTGCAGCGCCAGTATGGGAAGCATCTGCACATGCTAAACAGGTTGATGTAAGTGAAAATGAGACAATGCGAATTGTTACAGGCTGTCTCAGACCCACACCAACGGGTAATTTGTACCTACTTGCTGGAATTTCCCCATCCAAGATCAGAAGGCAGGTGGCAGCAGACGCTGAGAGAACAAAGAAAGAAACAAATTCTCGACACCCACTGAATGGGCACGTCACTCAGGCTCGGAGGCTTAAGTCTAGAAATAGCTTTATTGCAAGAACCAAGATCCTTGACGGTTCACAGGAAGATAATAGAGTCCGTAAATGGAAGAATGAACAAACCGCACTGCAGATAATACCAAAAGAGCAAATGGCGCCTGGAAACAAACTTCCTTATACAGTGTGGAGAACACTAAATAGGCTGAGTGCTGGTGTACCCAGATGCAAAACTAATCTGTGTAAGTGCGGACTGCTGACTAACGATGACGACGTTCTTTGCGGATGCGGAGAGGTACAAGACGAGGCACATCTGCTCATGTGCCGACTACTGCCGGAGCCCTGCAGTTTTAGTGACTTGCTACAAGCCAACGACAAAGCCGTAGCGGTGGCTAACTATTGGAAAAATAAAATTTGATCTGGACACGGAAAAGTAAAGTAAGTAATTGCACCAATTCTTCAAAACGCCAATAATCACATCAATTGTTAAAAAGGTTTCTAGTTCTGTCTTTGCAACACCACGAAGCCAAAAATTTTATTTTTTAAGGCAGTTAGTTTGTTATTAGTACTGAAAACTGTTTTCTGTCTGCCTTGTAAAGATGGATGTAATTCATTAAACTTTTCCAAAAATATAGGGCTAGAAAGCTAGTCGCAACAGCCAAGTCACATAGCTCAAACGGTCTTTTAATTTAAAATAAATATCATTTATAACTACTTGTAATTTATTTCTTAGTTCAAATAATCTTCTTAAGGTCTTGCCCCAAGATAAGCAGTAGTATTTTAGAGATAACCATGCAACCTCCGTATGGAGCGGTAGTGTTTCGTGTTCGGTTCCACAATCTTCTCACAATATTGAAAACAATTGGCACTGACGAGGGCATGATGTAATGCAATTTTGTATTTTTACTGCTTCACCAAGAGCCGGTTTTAGATTGGAGGTATCTTCTTTACGGCGAGTGCTTGCTTGTCCATCCTGGATACAATCGCTGGAACTACATTTTAGCGCTTTACTTTATATTAGTGGTTCGGCTACTGCTGTGTTACCAATCACTGGCTTGGTTCCATCTGTACAGACATCGAAACAGTCATTCCAGTCGAGATAATCTATTTCAAAGAAAAAAACTGTTAATCATGTCAAAAATTTCTTTTGTGGGCGATACGGACATAATGAACTTTTTCTTTGAATGAGCGTTTATATGGATATGACATAATTGTCTGCAAAATGACCAGTCCAGCAACATCAGTCGACTCATCCATTTACAAATCGAATTAGTTGTGTTGAAGGTAACCGATTAGTCCTTGTTGGATGTAGCCTTCAAGACAATTAATTCAACGTGAAATAGTGCCTTTTAAAATCGCCACTGTAGACAGATGCTTCGCAGGTTTTACACCGAGCGTTTATTTCTTTACGTCTGCCACACATGGTTTTATTAAACTCTCAAGTATAGTGTGAGCTTTGTCGACATGTGCAGTGCGATAACCAACCCAGATACAATACCTCCATGACTTTTTCATTCATAGTTTTGGGTACATACTTCATAGTTTGTTGACTTTTCAGTAACTGTTCTTTCGTGCGTATAAAAAATTGTTCATTCTTGTCTTTGCAGTTGGGGTGTATAGTTTCTAAATTTTGGGGCATCTTAGCATGGAACTATCCAGAACTAGCTTGTTATATAACATATCTTACTGCTGGAGGGCTGCAGAGCTTGAAATAGTAACATCACCTTCTTTCATGGTCTTGATTGGGAATTCTTTAAGGTTTATGCCGCATTTGCCTGGCGAACCACCTTGGAAGTTTTGATAAAAGGTTTTGTTGCAATACATTTAAGTCAACACTCCACTCTGTCTTTCAAAATCGAGATTTTCAGTTTTACAAAACGCAAGCATAGCACAGAATCGCTATAAGATGTTGAATTTTACAACTGTAGTCAATAGCAAACACTAATCTAATAGACTGCGGTCCGAAAGTGGTGCGTGGATTCACATGCTGAAGAACTACGCGTACAAAACGAGTAGGAGCTGCGCGGTGCGGGTTTATATAGCCCAGGGCGGCGAAGAATACACAGCGAAGCGAAACAACCCTTCAAGGCGGTTGAAGGTGTTGTGGACGAGAGCGAGATGGAGAGAGCGTAACAGAAGGTTCACGGAGTGTGTAGATGAGACAGAGAGGGACAGAGAGAGAGAGAGAGAGAGAGAGAGAGAGAGAGAGAATGTCAGCATGGCTGCTGCGTGCATGTGTAGTGACAAGTATCGAGTTGCTACACTGATACATGCTAAATTCCTTTGGTTGTAGTTTTGATCGTAGCATTACTGTAGATTTATTACGCTGCTTGTCGCCTCATTTTCGGCTATTATGCACTGGGAGTAAAAATAACTTTCATAAAATCAATACTAGTATCGTATTTATCAGCGGTGTTTTGCTTAGTTTGGCCTAAGCCTTGACCAGTCCATCTTATCTTTAGTATTAACAGCCGCTTCAGCTTTATTTAGTCCTTTATTACTGGCTCACAACCGGTTTCGTGGCACTAAAAGCCATATCTTTAGGTGAACGTATGATTAAAACATTTGAGCGGAGAAGCTCGGAATCTTTTTACCCAACATTCGTTGTACGTCAAAAGAAAACACCGCTAAAAGACGGTATGTCATAGATTAAAAACTGCCAAATTCCAATATAGTGGATGGGTCCAAAACAAATCGTACTATAGTGATCGCTTCTCCGACCTATGCGTGGTTCTGTATAGATCGGAAAAGCGATCACTATGGTACGATTTCTTTGGATCCATCCACTATACTGGAGTTTTTAATCTATGAAGTTCTGTCTTTTAGCTGTGCTTTCTTTAGACGGACTACGAATGTTGGGTTAAAAACATTCCAAGCTTTTCCGCTCTAGTGTTTTAGTCATATGTTCACCTGAAGATGTGGCTTTTAGCGCCACGAAACCGTCTTCCAGTCCTGGGGACATCATCAGAGGCTATACAGATTCAGACAGCAGTACACACTTTAAGAAGCTCAGCAAGCCAAACAGTTTAGACGTACGTACGCAATGGTTGGTTCGTGTCGTCATTAGACCGATGTCTAAGACTGCAGAGCCGCGCCGACGTGTGTCATGAAGCTTGTAATATGGAAGAGTTGGCACTGTTTGCTCTATTTAGCACTAAAGCCTACAGTTTGTCTAATTTCAATCCTCCTTCCTTTCTATTACAGCTGTTTTTGTGATTTTGAATTTCTATGGCCTGTTCATCCTAGCATAGCAATGACTGAATCTCGATAAAACCATAGTTATGTAACATAACAATTTTTATCGTGACGGAAGTGACTGAGTAGTGTATTTTCTATATGTTCCTAGTTTTTTTATTTTATTTTTTCTCTTTGCACGAAGACGACACAACTGTTGTTACTCTTTTTACCAGCAAGTAGTTTGATAGTGCCCTTTGGAGCGAAAAAAGTGATTGCTAAATAATTTAATTACGTGGTCATTTCAAAGTAGAAGATCAGCCTACACGGAAACCGACTTGATGCAAGAAAACTTGTCAAGTATTGTGCCTTTGGAAAATGTCCTTTCTATTCATCAAATCACGTGTAATTTTCATTTGTCTTCTCCGTATTTCGTCCTGCACATTTTGCCTAACTAATTGATCGCTTTCTGTTATACAAACACAAACATTTGGACGTTCCTTATACTCTATTCATTATTTTTAAACTTAGTGAATGCGGCACGAAATAGATAGCACAGGTAGGCAACACTTGGCAACTTGGCACTAAGAGCAGAGCAACCTACCTTCCCCTATCTCTGCATCTATAACCTTACTGTCCTCGTACTGGACAATTTCATTCTTTCTCTCTAGGAATGGTGAACGTAACTTAAGGCTATCTGAGTATGGACTGGTCACGAAACAACTTTTGCGAGATATTTGACAACAAGTCGCAGCTGATATTAGATTCCGCACCAACTTGTTTTCCTTTTAAAGACGCAAATAATGAGGTAAGATAACGTGCAAAACGAGTGATGGAATTAATAAAGGCCGGCCGGTGTGGCCGAGCGGTTCTGGGCGCTTCAGTCTCTAACCGCGCTACCGCTACAGTCGCAGGTTCGAATCCTGCCTCGGTCATGGATATGTGTGATGTCCTTAGGTTAGTTAGGTTTAAGTAGTTCTAAGTTCTAGGGGACTGATGACCACAGATGTTAAGTCCCATAGTGCTCAGAGCCATTTGAACCATCTTAGAATGTCATGTGTGAAGCAAGTTTATTGCACAACCTGTTTTTTCAGTCCATGCTGATCGTACGAGAGAAAGTTGTGGTGGGCAGCATCAAACCAATTGTAAGACTAATGAACCCAAAGTGTTTCGTCCAGCCTCGTCGTCAATCTTGTGTCTAGGAAGGTTCAAATGGCTCTGAGCACTATGGGACTTAACATCTGAGGTCATCAGTCCCCCGGAACTTAGAACTACTTAAACCTAACTAACCTAAGGACACCACACACATCCATGCCCGAGGCACGATTCGAACCTGCGACCGTAGCGGCCGCGCGGTTCCAGACTGAAGTGCCTAGAACCGCTCGGCCACAGCGGCCGGCTGTCTAGGAAGCCTGCGTACTCAGTTCGCTAGACAATCAATCAAGCAAGTCGTGTTAATGAGTTTTATTACAATAAGAAAAGAGAGAGTATTGAACTTTGCCAACCACACAGATGTGTCGCAAGCAAAAGGCGACATGCAAAATACTCGATCTTCTTCAGTATAGACAACCCCAACAACTACGTAGAGAGTACAAGCGACGTGACTAGCGTTGACGCTGCTATACAAGGGCCTAATGTTGAAGCTGCTATTGAACCGGGCCGTCATCAGTCGGTCGTGGCGCTTATGTCCTCTTCACATAGGGGTCGCTGCTGTCGCGTTGTCGTCCTGGCGGGAGCTCCGTTCAGCGTTCGATTGGCTGATTTCTTCTCATGGCCTTCTCTTCTCTTTCGTTCCTGGCTGAGGTGCCGGCGCTTGACTTCACGCCGTAACACAAAGAAAAAAAAAATACTGATCTGCTATAGAGAAGGTCTTTTGCTACAAGTAATTACACTTGAGCGCTGATTCTGTAGTGGTAGAGGTAAGGCCGGTATTACACTATCAAATTTCTTTGTCAAAGATTTGATCAAAGATGTGATCAAATATTCCGTCAAATATGTTTGACAAAGATCTTTGACGTAGCGTTAGAAGGGGTATTACACTGTCATCATATTTTTCGTCAAAGTTCAAGATGGCTGACGACAGCAACTTGTTATTAACCGCAGCAGTTGCCTGTACCACAATTGCACTGTGTACACATGCGGAAGAGAAGCGGGGGGAAGAAAGGAAACATACCTGGGTGAAGCCGTGGGTTTTACGACGACACGATAAAAGCATTCAACAAAACTTGTTACATAAGCTTATACTGGAGGGCGTCAAGTCGTACATCAATTACTTAAGAATGGATGAGAATACATTTCTGTATGCGCTCAATGAAGTGTATCCTCATATCACAACGCATAATATTCACTTAAGAACTGCTACATCTGCAGAAGGTAGGCTCACCGTAACACTCCGATTCCTTGGGGACAGGAGAGGGTTAGGTTAGATTAGGTTAGGTCACGTCAGGTCTCAAATCTTCGTAATCTATTTTTGTATTCAGCGTGCCTCACATTGTAAAGCGCCTCATCAGCTTCATACATCTCTATTAATTTTGTAGTTGTTGTCAAACACCAATTGTATTTACCGGCAATGTTTATAAAAACACTACAGACGACAGAATGCAGCGATGCTAGCACTCCATGTGGTAACATGTCACATTGCAGTAAGCAGAAGACAAGCGACTTCTTTGATCAAATCTAGAGCGAGACCTAGATTTGATCAAATATTTGACGACATTTGACAACGTTCCCTATTGCACCATCAAATATCTTTGACAAAGATATTGGACAAAGATATTTGACAAAGAAATTTGATAGTGTAATACCGGCCTAAGAGATACAGAACGATATTAATGGCGATCTGTTCTGCTGCCTTTTATTTGTTTCTGAGTGATTTGTTTCCACAGCAAAGACTAGATATCTTTTGAGGAGTAAATTGTGATTAACAGCAGTCGCAAATTCCATATAGGACCTCACAGATAATCCCTAGGACAGTGGGAACTGTTTCAGCTGTTTTTCGCCAAAGGGCGTTCAAAAAGTTTTACGCAGTCGTCTCTATTTTTTTTATTTTTTGCAGGAGGAGAATGACGTATTTTGTGAACTTACTTGGAACATTTACCTGTACAATGAGCCTACTCAATGTAGCCTCCATCAGCTGCCCAACGTTCTTTCTATGATGTAAATGCTCTTTGGTAAAATTCTGGGGATTGACTTTTACACCATCGCTTGACACAGGATTCAATAAATGGTTCAAATGGCTCTGAGCACTATGGGACTTAAGATCTCAGGTCATCATGCCCGAGGCAGGATTCGAACCTGCGACCGTAGCGGTCGCGCGGTTCCAGACTGAAGCGCCTATAACCGCTCCGCCACCAGCGGCCGGCTTGACGCAGGAAATGTCTTCCTCACTATCAAATGTTTTACCGCGCAGGTGGGCCTTCGGACGGCCAAAGATGTAAAAATCAGATGGAGCCAAGTCCGGACTGTAGGGAGGATGAGGAACAATTTTCCAACCCATTTTCCGGATTTTCTCTTGCGGCATAAGGGCTGTACGGGGTTTGGCATTGTCATGGTGTAGTTTGATGAGCTGAACCTGAAGCTGTGGTCTGTGGGTCTTGATGGCAAGTTGCAGCTTGTCCAGTGCCAAACAGTAACGGTCCCAGTTAATTGTGGAGCCAGGTTCCAAAAAGTCAATGAAAATGACACCACACTGATCCCAGAAGAAGGAGGCCATCACTTTTCGGCCTGCTGTTCGTGAAAGTCTTGGCTTCTTCTTCCGAGGGGAACCCAGATGACGCCACTCCATTGCCGGGTTTTGCTCTCAGGTTCGGACAAAAGCAACCAGGTTTCATCCTTGGTAATGGCCCCGTCAAAACACTGTTTCCACTCTTCGACCGTTGTCGCAACCTGACATCTACTTTACGGTCCATTATGGCTCACCTGCAAATAAAATAAAATACTTCTATACACCAACTTATAGCTAAATGTTCCAAGTATGTTCACAAAAAAATTCAGTATCCTCCTGCAAATAATTAGAGGCGACTGTGTAAAAGTTTTTGAACGCCCTTTGTATCTTTGTTGTAAAATGGAAGCTGATGCTAATACAATTCATTTCTAGTTATATAGCTCTCATATTCGGTAAGAAAAGCACACAAGTTCTATAAAGTTTGGGTAACTTTTGTTCGAGGCGAACTAAAATGAAAATCAACTTTTCCGCTTGATACTCCACACCCCAGATGCAGAATTTGTGCTGACTGACGCACCTGTTGACACGAGAAGTTATCTCCTATGTGAAAATATCTCAAAATTTTTCATTGTCATACATCTTTTGTGTCATAATGATTACGCAGTTGACACTTTTGGGAAATTCTGTTTTATTCTGTAAAACAATTTCAATTTGAATGTCTTTTTCAAAATCCTAATCACGTAACATTATGAACAGTTGATTTTGGACTAACTTGCAATTTACGCTAGTTGACAGACATATTTGCACTGCCAATAGGGCTCTATTTAATATACACAATGTTATCTGCTCTAGTGTGTGTGTGTGTGTGTGTGTGTGTGTGTGTGTGTGTGTGTGCGTGTGTGTGTGTGCGCTTCTGACGGACGTATTCTGTTTAACATTAAGATTTCTATGTATGTGCATTTTCATCATTTACACTATTGCTGCTCCATCTCACAACAGAAGAGGAGCTAGAGTGTGCGACCCGACTGTACAGATATCGTTGTAATACTCTACTGACCAATTTCCAACTCTAGCGTACAATGGGTAACTATTACTGACAGCACATAATTCATAATGATCCTTTGTGATTTTTACGCCATATAACAAAATATTTCTCCCTGCAGCTGCCTCCAAAAAAGATTTGCTGTTTCATATATCCCGTGCTTCAACAGTTTACTAGGGGGAATTACGGTCTGAAAGATAACGGGTAGACTGAGTCGCACGATAGGTGTTTTGCCGGACGACAGCAGATCACGCATCGACTAGTAAAGATTACTATCATCAACGTTGAAGTCACACAAATTATGTACAAGGGTAAGAGACGACAGGAAGGCTAGCAGACGTTACAGTTATAACAGCTAGCTATTTGCATACGGTAGCACACCATTTGTCTAGAATGTTGATGTCCTACCTGGGCTGTGAAGCGAGGTCAGTCAGTTGGCTGCCAGCGTTCACCGTGCACACAATTCCTGTCGGCGTTTGCTGAAGGGGCTAGCCTGTACGATCCGATTACACGAATTGTTTTGATGCGGAAAATACGGTTATGATTCTACAGTGACTTGAAAATCATCCCACATTATGTTCTGGACGAGTGTCCACTGTCCACTCCGCTATTCATTAATAAATTTTGCTCCTATACATAGCACACAAGAAAATTCTATAGTACGACACCCCCCACGAGTAACATTTCTGACTTACAGCATATAAAATCTACAGGGTGGCCCATTGATAGTGACCGGGCCAAATATCTCACGAAAAAACTACAAAGTACGGAACTCGTCTAGCTTGAAGGGGGAAACCAGATGGCGCAATGGTTGGCCCGCTAGATGGCGCTGCCATAGGTCAAACGGATATCAACTGCTTTTTTTTTAAATAGGAACAACCATTTTTTATTACATATTCGTGTAGTACGTAAAGAAATATGAATGTTTTAGTTGGACCACTTTTTTCGCTTTGTGATATATGGCGCTGTAATAGTCACAAACGTATAAGTACGTGGTATCACATAACATTCCGCCAGTGAGGACGGTATTTGCTTCGTGATACATTTCCCTTGTTAAAATGGGCCGTTTACCAGTTGCGGAAAAGGTCGATATCGTGTTGATGTATGGCTATTGTGATCAAAATGCCCAACGGGCGTGCTTTATGTACGCTGCTCGGTATCCCGGACGACATCATCCAAGTGTTCGGACCGTTCGCCGGATAGTTACGTTATTTAAGCAACAGGAAGTGTTCAGCCACATTTGAAACGTCAACCACGATCTGCAACAAATGATGATGCTCAACTAAGTGTTTTAGCTGCTCTCGCGGCTAATCCGCACATCAGTAGCAGACAAATTGCACAAGAATCGGGAAACTCAAAAACGTAGGTGTTGAGAATGCTACATCAACATCGATTGCACCCGTACCATATTTCTATGCACCAGGAATTGCATGGCGACGACTTTGAACGTCGTGTACAGTTCTGCCACTGGGCACAAGAGAAATTCCGGGACGATGACAGATTTTATGCACGCGTTCTATTTAGCGACGAAGTGTCATTCACCAAGAGCGGTAACGTAAACCGGCATAATATGCACTATTGGGCAACGGAAAATCCACGATGGCTGCGACAAGTGGAACATCAGCGACCTTGGAGGGTTAATGTATGCTGCGGCATTATGGGAGGAAGGATAATTGGCCCCCATTTTATCGATGGCAATCTAAATTGTGCAATATATGCTGATTTCCTACGTAATGTTCTACCAATGTTACTACAAGATGTTTCACTGCATGACAGAATGGCTATGTACTTCCAACATGATGGATGTCCGGCACATAGCTCGCGTGCGGTTGAAGCGGTATTGAATGGCATATTTCATGACAGGTGGCTTGGTCGTCGAAGCACCATACCATGGCCCGCAACTTCACCGGATCTGACGTCCCCGGATTTCTTTTTGTGGAGAAAGTTGAAGGATATTTGCTATCGTGATCCACAGACAACGCCTGACAACATGCGTCAGCGCACTGTCAATGCATGTGCAAACATTACGGAAGGCGAACTACTCGCTGTTGAGAGGAGTGTCGTTACACGTATTGCCAAATCCATTGAGGATGACGGACATCATTTTGAGCATTTATTGCATTAATGTGGTATTTACAGGTAATCACGCTGTAACAGCATGCGTTCTCAGAAGTGATAAGTTCTCAAAGGCAATGTATCGCATTGGAGCAACCGAAATAAAATGTTCAAACGTACCTACGTTCTGTATTTTAATTTCAAAACCAACCTGTTACCAACTGTTCGTCTAAAATTGTGATCCACATGTTTGTGACTATTACAGCGCCATCTATCACAAAGCGAAGAAAGTGGTCCAACTAAAACGTTCATATTTCATTACGTACTACACGAATATGTAATAAAAAATGGGGGTTCCTATTTAAAAAAACGCAGTTGATGTCTGTTTGACCTATGTCAGCGCCATCTAGCGGGCCAACTAAAGCGCCATCTGGTTTTCCGCTTCAAGCTAGACAAGTTTCGTTCTTTGTAGTTTTTTCGTTTGATGCTTATTTCGTGAGATATTTGGCCCGGTCACGAACAATGGACCACCCTGTATAGATTCGATTACCGTAAACTTAAATATAGCAATTTCGGATATTTCTTACGCCAAGTCTGATATGACCTTATTTTTAAAAACGTCAACAAATTTTACAGAACTCTGTCATTGCAGTACGTCTGAATTTAGGAGTATAACTGAATGACAGATTTAACATACCAACACACGTTTCCCAGATGCCTGTGACGTACCGCAAACCTGGGGATTCACCTGAAAGAATACAAAATGGAACCAGAAACAAAATCATAGCAAACCGTCCGAAAATATCTTTTACTAATAGATTTGATTCAGTTAACACGCAGAAATTGTTTTTGAGGAGAAAATATGAGCACATTCAATTTTGAGACCGTTGTGAAAATGTTAAAATATTTTACCCACCGGTAACAAAACATTACGTCAGAAAACTGTTGGATATGATAAAATAAATTGCCACAATGCACCAAAAATTCATATCAGACAAATTTAGTCGTGCACCTTACTAATCAGACAACGACTAGATACTCACAAATTATTACAAGATCGTAACGAGTGTTGCATTTTAATAATTAGATTAATACAGAGCTCACTCGAAACTATCGTACCGAAGATTCTGTAAATAAATTGCACAAAAAGAGAGTGTAATAAAGATCGAAAAATACAACTTATTTAAAGAGAAAAAATGTGAGCGTCTTTTAATAATTGTGGAACTCATTAATATAACTATCATCGTCAAACTCACTCTCCAGATCACTACCAACTTCTTTAATATTTTCTTCTAGAACAAGAATATAATTAGTAAAAACACTCATTTCTTTATAAAACTCTTACAGTGAAATTCGAGTCAGTTATACGTTTTGCGTATGTAGCTTCATCGTCTAAAATAACGTCGGTCATTTCTGGTAGTTGGCTACCGCAGAATCACGAAAAATCGTATCGTCGCTAGTTGCCATACCAACTGAAATCTTTGTTAGGTTTTTCGCATGAGCGTTGCTTCACGTTTGTGAAATGCATTTTCTTTTGAGTAAATGCTGTTCCAAATCTGTTTTATACGGCAGGAGATTGCGCTCGTCAAAATTAGATAAATTCAGATTTAGAGCTGTAGAAGAATGTTCACCTTTAATTTTATATGTTTGTTTAAAAGTGTTTAATCTAAGCCAGTCGACATCATTAACTTTTTTCGTTGCAGAATCTTCACGTTAATTCTTGTAAGACATTCAGTACATTCAGAAGTGTCAGAAGTATACTTGCGAACTCTGTGATAGATTTTTGGTGGCGTGTTGTACTTTTCAGAACTGTCAATGACTTTTTCTTTCCCTTTGTGATAGAACGCAGGATTGTAGTCGCAACCGGTCAAAGCATGAAGATCAGGTAAATATTTCACTAAAGGAATCCGACTGTTTCATACAGGCACGAAATATTAGTGTAGTTGATTCATACTGATACGAAATGGCGGCAATAGCCAACGCCAACATCTTATGAACTTTATGGAACTTTTTACAAATACCATACTCCAAAGCGTTATACTGAAAACGTCAGTGCTGTATATTGAATACATACTCGATCTCGATAGCTAATTTGACAAATATGGTACATTAAAAGGCCAGTGCTGAATACTGAATGCAATAACTAATTTGACAAACAGAGTAAACCATCTCTTCGTGTTCTTAAGAAATTAGACCTTCATTAATTTTTTAATTAACAGTACCATATTCGATTCAATATTCATAGCTCATCTCTTGATTAGTATGTATGGTTTTGTTCCCGATAATCTGAGCCGTGTCCTCTTGTGACCAATTATTAATTAAAGTTCCATAGGATATTCTTTAAATTTAAAATTCTGCAATTCTTTTATGAAATTCGATTGTCTAACTTGTTTCGTTTATGAGATGAAAAATCCGAGCCAAGGTCCGTAGCAAGTAAGTAGCAGTTTTCAACATAGGAGGGCAACAAGCACTGGAACTTTATTCTCGGTTTTGGAAGTATAGGTTGTAAGAGGTCCGAGCAGATGTAATTTTATGCAAGAGGTCCGAGCAGATGTAATACAGATGTAATTTTATGTAAGAGGTCCGAGCAGATGTAATTTTATGCAAGAGGTCCGAGCAGATGTAATACAGATGTAATTTTATGTAAGAGGTCCAAGCAGATGTAATTTCGATGTATTGCTCATGCGCTGCCTGCGATATGCAAGGTATAAGAGAATCGCTGACCAGAGAGCAGTGTTGACGCAGTACGAACTGTGTAGCTGTAGCAGCAAGTTGTTGCTAGTCTGCGCTAGTCTGCGCTTGTGTGGAGTCTGCTCTGCTCTGGTCTGGTGTATCGTGTTGGCTGGCCGGTCGCGGTGCAGTGATGCCGGAGCCTGAGTATTATTGTATAAGGTAAAAAGCAGCCTCGCGCATATCTAGTAATGTTATGTGAACTCCGATGTAAATGTTTTAAAAATGTCCTAATAATAATCTTTGTGATACACTCCTGGAAACTGAAATAAGAGCACCGTGAATTCATTGTCCCAGGAAGGGGAAACTTTATTGACACATTCCTGGGGTCAGATACATCACATGATCACACTGACACAACCACAGGCACATAGACACAGGCAACAGAACATGCACAATGTCGGCACTAGTACAGTGTATATCCACCTTTCGCAGCAATGCAGGCTGCTATTCTCCCATGGAGACGATCGTAGAGATGCTGGATGTAGTCCTGTGGAACGGCTTGCCATGCCATTTCCACCTGGCGCCTCAGTTGGACCAGCGTTCGTGCTGGACGTGCAGACCGCGTGAGACGACGCTTCATCCAGTCCCAAACATGCTCAATGGGGGACAGATCCGGAGATCTTGCTGGCCAGGGTAGTTGACTTACACCTTCTAGAGCATGTTAGGTGGCACGGGATACATGCGGACGTGCATTGTCCTGTTGGAACAGCAAGTTCCCTTGCCGGTCTAGGAATGGTAGAACGATGGGTTCGATGACGGTTTGGATGTACCGTGCACTATTCAGTGTCCCCTCGACGATCACCAGTGGTGTACGGCCAGTGTAGGAGATCGCTCCCCACACCATGATGCCGGGTGTTGGCCCTGTGTGCCTCGGTCGTATGCAGTCCTGATTGTGGCGCTCACCTGCACGGCGCCAAACACGCATACGACCATCATTGGCACCAAGGCAGAAGCGACTCTCATCGCTGAAGACGACACGTCTCCATTCGTCCCTCCATTCACGCATGTCGCGACACCACTGGAGGCGGGCTGCACGATGTTGGGGCGTGAGCGGAAGACGGCCTAACGGTGTGCGGGACCGTAGCCCAGCTTCATGGAGACGGTTGCGAATGGTCCTCGCCGATACCCCAGGAGCAACAGTGTCCCTAATTTGCTGGGAAGTGGCGGTGCGGTCCCCTACGGCACTGCGTAGGATCCTACGGTCTTGGCGTGCATCCGTGCGTCGCTGCGGTCCGGTCCCAGGTCGACGGGCACGTGCACCTTCCGCCGACCACTGGCGACAACATCGATGTACTGTGGAGACCTCACGCCCCACGTGTTGAGCAATTCGGCGGTACGTCCACCCGGCCTCCCGCATGCCCACTATACGCTCTCGCTCAAATTCCGTCAACTGCACATACGGTTCACGTCCACGCTGTCGCGGCATGCTACCAGTGTTAAAGACTGCGATGGAGCTCCGTATGCCACGGTAAACTGGCTGACACTGATGGCGGCGGTGCACAAATGCTGCGCAACTAGCGCCATTCGACGGCCAACATCGCGGTTCCTGGTGTGTCCGCTGTGCCGTGCGTGTGATCATTGCTTGTACAGCCCTCTCGCAGTGTCCGGAGCAAGTATGGTGGGTCTGACACGCCGGTGTCAATGTGTTCTTTTTTCCATTTCCAGGAGTGTATAAATTAATTTTTTTTACAAGCATTCATTTCAATCTAAAGAATTTACTAATTTCTCCAATCCATGATCATTCCGATTGTTGCAAAAGAAAAATCAGTTGCTTCCTTTCATAAATGACAAATCTATCGGCCAGCGTTGCACAGAGCTGTGCCGGAAAAAGGTTATTGTAAGAGCAGATAGTTGGCGACTTTATTGAGGTAAGAATTTTTGCTTTTTTAATCAGAATGATCTTACAGGGCCATGACGCAGCACTGCTCTCGTCCAAAATTTACCAGGTTACTGAATTTATTTTTTATTACGAGGTTTAGGAATTTTTCTGTTTCGAGCTTACATTAAATGGGAAACAAATTTTGTGTGGAGGTTAAATGTGAATGAATTTCTGTAGGGAGTTTATAAATGGGAACCAATTTTGTTCTGAGGTTATACTAAAATTAGAATCATAATCATATTATTATATATACAATTATTTGTGGGGAAGTTACAAAGTGACATCGAAAATGGCTGAAAATCTGAAAAGAAACTTTTTTTTTTTGGTCTTAGTAGAAGTGGACCCACGTGGAGCTTAGACGTTTTTGACCATTAGTACCCACCTAGTCGGATCCGTGATCATCTGCTCTGAGGATTTAATATGGTTTTGGCCACGAAACGATGAGACGGGGTTTTGGTCGTGCGCTCTGGTACTACTAGATTTCAGAACACAAAAGAGCCAAGGGATTCTCAGCTTATAAGTGTTAAAGTTCCTTACGACGACTCATTTGTGTTATGTAGCGTTACGTTTTCCCTTTTATATCTTGTATTGATGTTAGAAACTGTAATTCCTGTTTATTAATTGCTCCTATAGACAGATCTAGTAGGATACATTTATGTTAGTCAATTTTTAGGTCGTGATAACAATGCTACTTCATTTGTTCAAATTTTAGACAATTCCAAGAGATATGTAGTTCACAACGTTCATTAATTCTTCGTTTTTTGTCACTGTAAACGGTTCCTAGGGATATGTAGTTGTTTTACACTGTGTAAGGAAATTGAATAGGTGGCAATTCACATGGGACACAGGGCTCGATTTATACCGAGTGTACAATATGCTAAAAAGAGGATATTATTACGAATTCCAGACGAGGCACTGTCGCTCGAGTTTTTCCGAGGTCTGCACCGAACCCAAGGGCAGTCGAGTTAATGTGAATCTGAGAAAGGGTGAAAGATTATACTCTATTCGACGAAAAGTATCCGGATACCAATTAATGTACATGGATATATCGTGTGTTCGCCAATGACCTCTACGACGGCTTGAATTCTGCTGACGGCTCCTTTCATTGAGGTGTCTGCAAATGAGTGGCAGCTCATTCTGCCTCAACAGCCGAAACCAGAGGAGGTAGTGTGGGGTCTGGGGCGAAGTCGACGTTCTGACTCATCCCTAAGCTGCGCCATTGGGTTCAGGTCGCGAATAAGAGCAGGCCAGTCCATTTCAGGAATGTTATTATCCACAAACTATCCTTCAAAGACGCTGCTTTATAAAAGGTTTTTTGTCATGTTCATACATTCATTGTCTCCAAACGTATTCTACTGAACGCACTATGCAATACTACAAAATTTGTATACCTCCATATCTTTATGCATTTAGAATTTTCGTAAGCACAATAAAGGGGCCTTTCCCTAGCCACGAAAGCACCCGAACACAGAAAAACTCGATGGGGTGTCTCTCTAACTTCAAATAGCAGTTCGTTGTGTCTGGCCACTATACACCACGTAAACAACATCACAGAACACCAACTTAGGTATAAAACAGGTCACAGTTGACATCTGTGGATCGCTTAACTATGGAAAAATTGTAAGACTAAAAGTGTCTTGACATCTAGGTCAAGTCTGATTATAACAGAATTTAATTGCTCTTTATAAGGCACAAATGTTACATACACTACTGGCCATTAAAATTGCTACACCACGAAAATGACGTGCTACAGACGCGAAATTTAACCGACAGGCATTGCCTGGTGAAACGTTGTTGTGATGCCTCGTGTAAGGAGGAGAAATGCGTACCATCACGTTTCCAACTTTGATAAAGGTCGGATTGTAGCCTATCGCGATTTCGGTTTATCGTATCGCGACATTGCTGCCCGCGTTGGTCGAGATCCAATGACTGTTAGCAGAAATGGAATAGGTGGGTTCAGGAGGGTAATACGGAACGCCGTGCTGGATCCCAACGGCCTCGTATCACTAACAGTCGAGGTGACAGGGATCTTATCCACATGGCTGTAACGGATCGTGCAGACGCGTCTCGATCCCTGAGTCAACAAATGGGAACATTTGCAAGACAACAACCATCTGCACGAACAGTTCGACGACGTTTGCAGCAGCATGGACTATCAGCTCGGAGACCATGGTTGCGGTTACCCTCGACGCTGCATCACAGACAGGAGCGCCTGCGATGCTGTGCTCAACAACTAACCTGGGTGCACGAATGGCAAAACGTCATTTTTTCGGATGAACACAAGTTGTATTTACAGCATCATCATGGTCTCATCCGTGTTTGGCGACACTGGAAGCGTGTATTCGTCATCGCCATACTGGCGTATCACCCGGCGTGATGGTATGGGGTGCCATTGGTTATACGTCTCGGTCACCTCTTGTTCGCATTGACGGCACTTTGAACAGTGGACGCTACATTTCAGATGTGTTGCGACCCGTGGCTCTACCCTTCATTCGATCCCTGCGAAACCCTACTTTTCATCAGGATAATGCACGACCGCATGTTGCAGGTCCTGTACGGGCCTTCCTGGATACAGAAAATGTTCGACTGCTGCCCTGGCCAGCACATTCTCCAGACCTCTCACCAATTGAAAACGTCTGGTCAATGGTGGCCGAGCAAGTGGCTCGTCACAATACGCCAGTCACTACTCTTGTAGGACTGTGGAATCGTATTGAAGCTGCATTTGCAGTTGTACCTGTACACACCATCCAAGCTCTGTTTCACTCAATGCCCAGGCGTATCAAGGCCGTTATTACGGCCAGAAGTGGTTGTTCTGGGTACTGATTTCTCAGGATCTATGCACCCAAATTGCGTGAAAATGTAATCACATGTCAGTTCTAGTATAATATATTTGTCCAACGAATAACCGTTTATCATCCGCATTTCTTCTTGGTGTAGCAATTTTAATGGCCAATAGTGTACATGCGTACCACACTTATAATGTACACGGATTCACGTGTTCTCCAAATGTTACGCTGGAAGGTTCACGGAGGAATACTACTCATCTCCCCACATCCTAGGGTAAACAATATTTTCAAACCGAACTCGTATCTGGTCGCACCAAACAGCAGAGCATCGATAGAATATCGTTATAAGGAAAGTGAAACATGTGATGGATACTGACAGGTAGCAGTTGTGCCCAAAGTCATCTGTTATGAACTCTCAAAACTATTTTGTCATTCACCGAAGTACTAAAATGAACCGCCGTCCCCCCTTCCCTCCTTTCACACCCCTTCCCCTCCCGCCTCCCTCCTTAGATCTTGAGAACCCTCTTGTTCCTACCTTTCTGGGTATAATTTTACATCCGAACTACGCTGCCAGTTATTCTTCGCAGTCCCCTGTACCAATGATGCTATCGATACTGATCTTAAAGTACATTTATAAATTTTAGATTGAAACACGTTTGGTACTTGTTTATAGTGTGAATTACTTGAACTTCTCGTCGTCATTTCTATGTACCACTATATTTAATTTTTTACTAAGAGCGTATATCTACTTCCTTTATTGACTTATTGAGTCCAAATAGGGCTACTCACAGATTTATTTCTTGTTTGATATCTTCAATTTCCCCCCACACTTCCTCCACTCATTTATTGATACTATGGTAATTTATTAACAATAGTTAATTATCGTAGATGTTGAAGAGAATCTACGCCCGTTCCTACGTAAAGGAACTAAATTCCCTTTATGGTCAGCGCTGTAGTCAAACTGTGTTTCTACATAGCTGTGTAGAAAGGAAGCTGGCGCGCAGTGCACATTTCCAAAAACTAGCGTGGCGCGAAGAGACTCGTTTGCCAGGTCATGACTGTGTCGCAAACGTTTTGCCTTTCTCACCCATTCGAGTGCGCGGCATCGATAGTATGTCTTACTGCAACTTTGCTTAACTCGCAAGAACGCGTTAAACTTCTTCACCCACAGGGGACAGCCGGAGCTACACCGACTTAAAGCGAATCGGTCGCGCTCGCTGAAGTCAGAAGTGTGCTGGAGTTAGCAGGGAAATTTTTGTCGCTGGTTGGCTAGAGCAACACCAGCTAGAGGTAGGTCTAGATACCGTTGGCTAGAGGCGCTGCATAGCCATGTAATTTCATGTTGTCGCCGAGCGAG
Organism: Schistocerca serialis cubense; assembly: GCF_023864345.2. NCBI lineage: Eukaryota > Metazoa > Arthropoda > Insecta > Orthoptera > Acrididae > Schistocerca > Schistocerca serialis. Next base: position 791,434,021 of record NC_064639.1, on the reverse strand, counting down.
AAGGCTTTACCCGGCGCCTTCGTGTGCCGGTGTGGCTTCTGCAGTCTACGTCTGGCGGTTATCTTTGAAAAGGGCATTAAGATGGAGGTTAGTCTAATTGAATGAAGTGGAAGCGTTCTGGCCCCATACGTTTGGCACACGACGACGAGGTCTATGAAATCGTTACTCTAGGACGGTCACAGAGAAATATTATCTGGTGAGAACTTTATGCAAAAATTGCCTCTCGCATCGCACCGGAAAATTGGCACTGAAGTTCAATTATTGCTGCTTGCCATTGCTAATATCTCATGTGTGTGTTTATCGATATGATTTACTGTGAGTGATGACATTTGCCTTCTCTTCCTCTGGATCGAATGATAACGGTTGAATACTGTTTTAGCTATTTATAACCATTGTTATCAACAGAGACTACTTATAACCATGGTTTGTTTTAATTAAGCCACTGAAAGGTGGCTACACTGAGCCACAGCGCCAGAGATTGCGCCAAAGAGTATTATTCAGCCGCCTCCACTGGCAGTGCTTGGAGAGAACTCGTAGTAGCCAGTGCTTGTTGAGAACTCGTAGTAGTCAGTGCTTGCTGAGATGTGGTAGTGAAGAGTGCTTGTCGAGAGGTCGTGGTGGAGAGTTCTTGTTGAGATGTGGTAGTAGAGAGTCGGTGTGGAGATATATTGTAATGATTAGAGTGATTTTCGTCAATATATGAAGGTAAAAAAAAAATTTTCCTTTTCTTTTTATTATCTCAATGTCTTAAATAATGCGTCATTACAGGTTCAATCAACAAAGCATCTGGCGTGTGTTCTTGTATTAGAGTGTAATTCTGGTTTTCTTGCGCAATTATAGTATTTCTAATTTTTTTTATCACGTCAGTATAATTGGTATTTAAAAATTCTTGTCTTGTTGAAGAAGAACCGTGCCAGATGTGCGTTGAGTCATACTTCCACATACAGAACAGTTATACTTGTGCTTTGGTTTCGTAGGTTTTATAGTTGCTGGGGACTTAATTAATTAATTGTGTTAACGACATTTTCTTTCATTCTTTGTTGTTGTTCTAAGCAGTCAGATTGCGTACAAAAACTAGTCAGGGCCAACCGTCTACGAAACAGCGTAGCCGAACAGACAGCTACTAAATCTAGAAAGTTAAAATTATTTGCGTTATATTTGATTAAGCCCCCATGCACGTGGCGACCGCTGCTTCGGATCGTCCCTTGGAATTCTTCTGATTGTAAAAATAGTAGACAGTAGTATTGTTGTAGTAATTTGTAGTTTAGTAATTGTAGTCTATTTTGCATGTGTAGATTTGGTAATTGGCATTCTTCTAATGGTATTTTTCAAAATTTAATTTTTATTGTCTTGTCTATGGGTTTGACAATTTAGGGCAATTATTTCAATTGTTCGATTAATCGTGTTTGAGGGAAACATTTCATGTAAATGGTATTGTTGGAGATAAAGAGTCATTGTGTGTAATTTTCGTACAGTGACGAGTTTTGTATGTTTTGTAAATGATTACGCGATCGATGAAAAAGGCAAAAATGATGGATAGTGAGAATGACGAAATTGTTAACATGGTGAACTCGCTAAAAGAGGAAAACAGTATCATGAATAATGAAGTGGAAAACAATTTAATAAGTCGGGAAGATAGTCCGGAACCATTTCAAAATTTTTCTCAATCAGAAAATTCACAGAATACGAGATTAACGATAGAAGATTCAGGAATAGTATCGAACACAGATAGCTTTACAGCTATGACGAAGGAAACTGGTTTTGCGGGAAATGTTAGGGGCGAAAAGAATTCCGAACAAGTTAATACGGAGCAGTTGATGGGTGCAATATTAAATTTGGGATCACGGTTAGACTCACTGGGATCACAGTTACGATCTGAATTTAAAACAGAGATGGGAACTTTGGGATTTGAATTAAAAACGGTGGCAACACGTTTAGAAACAGAGATGGAAACAATGGAAACACGGTTAGGATCTGAATTAAAAACAGTGGCAACACGTTTAGAAACAGAGATGGAAACAATGGAAACACGGTTAGACTCATGAATAGGGACATGTTTCAAAAACATGAAAGATGAATTAAAGAAAGAAATCAGAGAAGAAGTACAACCGATTTTGAATGCTCACAATAATAGTTTAATTTCAATAGAAATTAGACAAGAGGAACAGGACAGAGAACAGGAAGAAGGAGATCGTGTGATAGTACAAAAATTTTCAGAATTAAATTTACAACGTGCACACGATAAGGAAGAAATAATTGAAAGAATCGAGGAATCCGTACCAAATGACAGAATAAATAACTTAACGCAACAGTGTGAACAGTTAACTACTAAATGTGACAACACTGAAACCCGAGTCGCGACATTTACAGAAGACGTAAATAAACAGAAAGAACAATTAAGTGACTCATCGGAAAGAGTTGAGGAGATCTCAAATAAATTGACAAGTGTTAGTTTAGCAGAAGGGTTTGAAGAAAATAATTTGTTTCATTTACGTGATGCAACAAGAGAGCGCCAGGCGCGTGAATTTAACAATAATCGTCATTGTGACTGGGACAGACGCGGTAGGTCTTTGTCGCCACGAGGCGAAAACTTTGACTATAAACACTTTTTGACTGTTCGGAAATTTAAGATCTTCCGCAACTCTAAGAATGACATACATCCATGTTCATGGTTAGATCAATTTATGTACGCATTCCCGCCAAATTTGCCACTAAGTCACAAACTGGAAATTATGTGCGGCTATTAATGTCCTCAGGGGATTCACTACTCTAACTGAATATGTGCCGTAGCGTGCATAGGGCCCCGAGCTGTAGTGGTGCTATTTCTCTTTTAGTTTTCTGTACCGCTGCCTACTCTTTTACTATTCTTTGCATCTGTCAAAACAACTCTTCGACTATCAATCTATCTAGAGAGTAAGTAAACAATAACCGGATATGACTATTTTACCCAAAAGTGATTTCGGAAATTACCGTTTGGACTTACTGTATCTTCAGCAGCATTCATTCGTAGCCTAAACGAAATTTTACCTGTTTATCTTCGAAACAATATTACTTCATATGTTGACGATATTCTTATTGCTAAACGTTCTTGGAGTGAGCACAACAAAATTTTGGATTCATTATTACGTATCTTTGCAAGCGTTGGCATTACAGTGAACTTGGAAAAATCTGAATTTGGACGTTCACAGGTGAAATTTCTCGGTCACATTATTTCTACAGAAGGTATTCTTCCTGATCCAGAAAAATTAGACGCTATTCGTAATTATGCTGTTCCTACCACAAAACGTGATGTTCGTAGTTTCCTTGGTGTCTGTAATTTTCTTAGACGCTTTGTTAGATTGGACGATTTGGCCACACCTCGTTTATGTGAACTATCTGGAAAGAAATCTAATTGGTGTTGGGATGAGGAAGCTCAGTCAGAATTTGAACAGCTTCGTGATGCTTTAGTTGCTGCTCCACTTCTTTCACACCCGGATTTATCTAAAGATTTTTGTTTGGCGACGGACTCATCATACAAGGGCCTAGGGGCACACTTATTTCAAGAGATAGAAGAAGACGGCGTTGTAGTACAGAAAACTATTGCATTTGGAAGTCGTGTTCTTTCTAAATCAGAAAAGAATTATTCGATTACGGAACTTGAAGCTTTGGCTGTTGTTTGGGCTTTCACAAAATTTCGCATATTTTTGTTTGACAGACATACTAAGGTTTACACCGATCATCGAGCTCTGGAATTTCTTATGTCAACAAAATTAACTCATGGCAGATTGTCGCGATGGGCGTTGTACCTACAGGAATTTGATTTTAGTATTGTTTACATACTGGGTTCTTCAGATATTGTTGCTGATGCTTTATCACGTGCACCTATGGGTTTGAAACAAAGTGCTGACGAGGACTGCAAGGAAAACAATTATTGTTTGATGTATATTCAAGGTGTTGCGTTTGAGAACTTTATTTCGTCTTCGCTCCAGGAAATCGCTAAGGAGCAAAATAAGGATCCAATCTGGAAGGACATTAAGGGGAAGTGGAGGAGAAAGGAAAGCGTAGCAATTAGACAGCATTATTTAGTTCACAATGACATTCTTTTTAAACGAAAATCCGTCGACAACTCTGTTTGGTTAGTTTGTATTCCTGATGAGTGGGTTAATAAGCTGATTTGGTATACGCATTTCAGTTATGCACACTTTGGTCCCAGAAAATGCTTTCATAAATTACGGGAAAATTACTACTTCAGTAATATGGAAAAACGTATTCGATCTGTTCTGGCGAAATGCAAATTATGTCAAAAGGCTAAGCCGCCAACAATTTCTCACAGAGCACTGTTGTTTCCTATCATTCCAGCGAAATTAAAGGAGATGGCTGCAGTCGATTTGTTCGGTCCAGTGGTTCGTTCTACTAATGGTTTTGCGTACATTTTCGTAGCAGTGGAGTTGACATCAAAATATGTGTGTTTTACACCGTTACGCAAAGCAACAGCTCGTTCAGTATCTAACGCTTTCATCAACCATTTTCTTAAAGAAGTTGGTCATGTTTATAAGGTTATATCAGATAATGGATCACAGTTTCGTTCTAAAATTTGGCTTCGTACTCTACGGCGTCGTAAAATTAAACCAATTTTCATTTCACTTTTTCACCCACAGTCTAACGCTTCAGAGAGATGGATGAAGGAAATCAATAAATTGTGTCGTCTTTATTGTCATCAGAATCACAGAACGTGGGATCAGTATCTTCATATTTTTCAAAACATTCTGAATGAACTTCCTAATGACTCAACTTCTTTACCGCCTATACTGATATTAAAAAACAAAGCACCGACAAATCGCATATCTGAAATCGTTCCTTTTCCGCCTTCACGGAAACTGCGGCATTCTGAAGTTGTGAACCTGGCTCTGCAAAATATTGCATCTGCGGCTCCTAGAAGAGATAAATCAGCTAAGCGTCCTGGTCGTTTAAAAATGTTGTCAGTTGGTCAAAAAGTGTTAATTAAGTCTCACCGTTTGTCTCACAAAGGAAAAGGCTTGTGTCGCAAATTTTTTCTGCTTTATAACGGTCCATATAGAATTCGCAAAATTATTCATGATAACACTGTTGAAGTAGAAACTCTTAAATCACGACGCTCTAAGGGAATACATCATATATCAAACATTAAAATTTTTGTGGAATGACATACTTTAGAGAAACTAACAGCTACAAGTAAACATGCAGAGAATACAAGGATATCGCGCTGTGTTTTGGCGGCGGCATATACTCAAAGCAACAGTCAAGTCTGCGCGCCGCACAAGGCAGTCGTTGACCGCAAACAATTGCTTCCTACGTCACGCGCCTACAGCTGATCGAGCGCTCAGTGCGAATGCACTGACAGCCGTAAACAAATACACAGCTAATTTCTCCGACTAAATTCAGTATAAAGCTATAGTGACTTGATGAATTATGTTATTAACGTTCAGTATTTTTCAGGATACGGTTCTATAAAATATTTAAGAACTTCAGGTAAATTCTGTGTGTATCCGACGTTAAGACGACTTGCTATCGAGAAAATTTCAGAAAGAATGTAATTTCCAAGAAGAAACTAATAAACTAAAAAGGTAACTATTAATTGAGTTTATTTTTTCAGGTAACATATTTCCACTTAGGTACATACTTTAGACGTAATTTGCTGCTCGCAATTACGTGATTCATACTTTGTGCTAATTTCATGTTCTATGAATTTACTTGTGAAGCGACGTGCTTGCGTACATTTGCTGATTTTTGTCAATGTTTTATTAGTGAACAGGGTTGTTATTTGTATATATTATGCATCGCTTGGCTGCAATGCTTTTTCACTGATGTCATATTTTTTTAATTATGTGCCTGCTGTGCTTATTTATTTAAATAATAATTGTCACCTGATTAATTGTGCTGACTGTGGTTATGTATGTAAGTTATACTTTGTGATTTATCTGCTTGCGCCTTCATGTTTACTTATTAAGATGACATATGAACATTTATTTGCTTATGCTGATATGATGCTAATGACCTGTTTATTACGTAAGATATATGTTTGCTGCTATGCATATGGATTGCATATTTATACATTTCTGTTTGTTGTCATAACTACTCTTTAATTTTGTATATAGAAATGCTGATATACTGTGTACAAACATAGAGTTTAGGTCACACTATTGTATTAATTATAGATTGTTCGCTTGGCAGAGCCTCGTTGTAAGAATTGTGCTGCATCCACTTGTTGACATTCTGTTCTCTACTGGTGTATTTACTCGCTATTGCATGTTTTGCTTACGCTCAGTGCCTTATATTTTTAAGATAGGAAAATGAACTGCTATAATTCGACATAAACGACATTAGTACAAGAAACTTCATAGAAGTCACAAGAGCTGGAGGTTTTATGGAAGCTGTATAAATTTATGCTAATAGGAAGGAAGCTAACGACATGACATACCAAAACTAGGTTTAGACCATTGACAGTTATTACACTGCATTTTTCGTGAGCAATTGAAATAGGAAGTGACACTTGACACAAGAAATACTCCACATGTTTGCTTCTGTTTGCCATAATTCTTGAAGTGGTGTACACACTGTGAAATATTATGATCATTCACACTCCGTAATCGTACTTAACTACTGAGAGTTATTCGAACTAAGTCTGTTAGAGGTCATGTATGCATTTCTTTTATTTAATGATGGAAGGGTAACTAAAATCCATCTTATAATTTATAATGAGTAGAACATTTGGGTCAGATGGATTACACAGAGGCTGTGTGTTGACAGTGTGTCTTCGGATTGTATGGGATGATGAGGTTTGCATTAGGATTTAATCTGTACTTGTTCGAGGAGACTGACTAGAGGAAAGAGTTGTTATGGAAGTGAAATGATATTGGTGATAAGGTTTATATGTATCGACGTATTGAAGAGGTACTATTGAGGTATTATTGAGATTATATGAAGTTGATGTTTATTGGAGTTTTTGTGGACAAGAGGTAAGGTAAATGATATTGATGATAAGATTTGTATGTATCGACGTAAGAGGTATTATTGAAGTATTGAGATTGTGTGATGCTGATGATTATTGGAGTTTTGGTGGATAAGAGGTAAAGTAAGTGAGGTGCATATTTTTTTTTTTTTTGTTGGTCTATATGGAACAAGGAGGATGAAGATAGCAGACTGGAACACTCAAGTAGAAGGAAGATTGTCTACACACACTTTGTTAAATCAATAAGCAGTATATATATTTTTTTTTTTTTTTTTTTTTTTTGGAGAGAGGAAGTAATTGCATATCTTGGCTCACTGACAGTTGTTCAGCAACCGTACATTTTGATCTGGCTTGGCATACATTGGTCTTGACATGATGACTATGACGTTGACTTAACTATTATTGACTGTTATACATTGCTGCCACTACTACTTGATACACATGATGAACATCAAATTTTGACAGAATTGCGTTTACACAGTTAACACTATTCAATTACACAGTAGTACTTAATGTGGATGAAAGATGAGTGAGTGTGTTTTGTGTGTTTTCCTTTCCTAATCCTACCCACCTATCTCCTAAATATTTTTTTTACTTGTTTGTTGTGGCTTGCACTGACACCCATAAATATTATAGGTTTACTGATATTTGAGTATTTGTAATAGTTAATATGACAATTATCTGATATCATTTGTGTGTTTATTAGAATTTGTATGTTTAGTGTAAGAGAATTGAGAATAATTTTGTAAAAGCATTTGTATGTGCATTCAAACTATTGTTCATGCCTGAACTGTCTGATTAGTGCTTGTTGGTGTCTGCACCTGTTCAACATTGCTGGGTGCCACTAATGGAACTGTTTCTACTAAAATGATGTCACTTGTTGGTGTTTGCACCTGTTGACCATTGCTGGAACTATCAACTACTTGTTTTTTTTTAATAATTAAAAGCATTTTATGTGAACATTTGTATAAACTGATTTTTTGTGTATTGTGTGAACTATTATGTAAAGTCACATGTATGAAAAGAAGTTGTATTGCTTACTGTATTTCATATATTAGGTTATTGAAAGGTCAGTGCAAAGCCAAAATTTTATCTAATTATGTGATATTTACGTATTAATATTATCTTTTATTTTTGTCTGTATTTTTTTGACGAATTTGGTGGTATCTTCACCACCAATGCTGGCAAAAATACCATCAAATTCCAGCCCGTGGAGGAAGGGCATATGAAAGGTGGCTACACTGAGTCACAGCGCCAGAGATTGCGCCAAAGAGTATTATTCAGCCGCCTCCACTGGCAGTGCTTGGAGAGAACTCGTAGTAGCCAGTGCTTGTTGAGAACTCGTAGTAGTCAGTGCTTGCTGAGATGTGGTAGTGAAGAGTGCTTGTCGAAAGGTCGTGGTGGAGAGTTCTTGTTGAGATGTGGTAGTAGAGAGTCGGTGTGGAGATATATTGTAATGATTAGAGAGATTTTCGTCAATATATGAAGGTAAAAAAAAATTTTTTTCCTTTTCTTTTTATTATCTCAATGTCTTAAATAATGCGTCATTACAGGTTCAATCAACAAAGCATCTGGCGTGTGTTCTTGTATTAGAGTGTAATTCTGGTTTTCTTGCGCAATTATAGTATTTCTAATTTTTTTTATCACGTCAGTATAATTGGTATTTAAAAATTCTTGTCTTGTTGAAGAAGAACCGTGCCAGATGTGCGTTGAGTCATACTTCCACATACAGAACAGTTATACTTGTGCTTTGGTTTCGTAGGTTTTATAGTTGCTGGGGACTTAATCAATTAATTGTGTTAACGAAATTTTCTTTCATTCTTTGTTGTTGTTCTAAGCAGTCAGATTGCGTACAAGAACTAGTCAGGGCCAACCGTCTACGAAACAGCGTAGCCGAACAGACAGCTACTAAATCTAGAAAGTTAAAATTATTTGCATTATATTTGATTAAGCCCCCATGCACCACATGACAATTTCGGGGGTACCAAATCAGAACATAATGTCTGCATCGGTGAACCACACGTACTTTTTATTAACATTCTATTGTACCCTTTAATCGTTTCAAAGTATATAATTGGAATCTCACTTGCTTTCAAACCAAGATTTTATTACTTGTTTAAAGTGGGATTTTAATAATCTCGATGCTATTTTAATTGTTTATTTCTCTCTGTTATAGCCCCGCGTTATTATTATCCTGACTAATTGGCATTAATATTCCAAACGCTCCAGTGAACTGGTTAAGTTACCGGTAACACCTGTGAACCAAAAGTGTATTGTCCTGAAGTAAAGATTGTTTAATTATCGCAGTTAGTAACACTCTTTCATTGTTTTTAATAATACGCATATTGTTTAACCACTGAACTAAGTAAATGTTCTTTTACGATTAAATGCCTAGATAAGTTTTTTAAAGACAATGTGTGTTTGTTATTTTTGTAGAGAAGTAGGGTAATAAAAGGTTGTGCTAATATTCTGGTTAAAATTAGCCCTGGCACGCTACACTTACCACTTTCTTTCTTTGTCTATCTCCTTCTCTGTCTGTACCAGTCTGCTTCTATCACCGTTTTGTTCTATCTTGCTTTCTGGTTAACAGAATTCTATCGCTTCTGCGCTTCTTGTTACCCAATTTTAATTTCAGTAAATCGTTAGTATTCTCTCGACTACTCGTTACCCGTTCCATCTTCCCTTTGACCTGTCTTAATCCATAGTCTGTGTTAAACAGTGAGGTGTAAGTAGCACAGCACGATTTTTGCAGTCACTCATGAGATTGTAGTTCACAAATTTACTATATTGGGCGTACTCTCGCTTGCACACAAAACATCCTTTACAGCATGTTTTATTAACATTGTGTGAACTCTTCTGGTGACATCACCAAGTAAATTTACATTTGTACTAACGTAAAATTTGACAGTAAAGCGGATAAAAGTAATAAAATTAGTCCGTACTGTTCGCAGTATCTCCAATAGTGGTGTAACATACATTTTCTTACTGCTGATACCTTGTCCTTAGTACACCTCATGCCGCGACTATAAGCTATACAAGGTGAAAAATATTTAAACCGACAAACTCTGGGAGGTTTTAGGGGACATCAAAACAAACATTTTTCCCTAATGTCATTTTTTCCTATGAGGATTATTTAAACCGGTGGAGGCCGTATTACGCTCTTCAGTTGTAGGCAACTGCTGTCCACCAGTGTAGTAGTGCATTGTCTCTGTTTACTAATGGAGCGATAAACCTGGAGTGAGTACACTGATATGGTTGGTGAGTACTACGTAGCACATCACAACGGACGAGCTGTGCAGCGGGTTTATCAACAACAATATCCTAATCGCCGTATCCCGTATCATATGACCTTTGCTACTGTGTACCAACGTCTGCGTGAGACCGGGTCATTTAGCGGATTACCTGGACAGAGACGCAGTCGCACGTTAAGAACACTGCAATTTGAGGAAGCTGCCTTGCAACATGTGGAGCGGGAGCCTTCAATCAGCATTCGTAAAATTGCACGTAACACGGGGACGAATCAGATGAATGTGAGAACAGCCCTTCGAGAGCAGTCGTTGCGTCGATTTCACTTACAGCGTGCCCACAACCTGGAACCGGTTGATTATCCACCCAGAGCACAGTTTTCGCACTGGTACCTGGAACGGTGTGAAATGCATCCTACATTTCCATCCTCTGAGTTGTTTACCGATGAAGCAACGTTCGGGCGTGATGGAGTCTTCAACATTCACAATTCGCATGTTTGGAGTGGGGATAACCCACATGCCACAGTTACTAACGCTCAACAAGTGCGGTTCTTCCTTCGTTAATGTGTCGGTCGGTGTTGCTGGGGACTGTTTAATTGGGCAGTATCTGCTACCTAGGCCATTAAATGGTAGGCGCTACTACAATTTTCTCGCCAGAGCATTGCCAGAATTTCTGGAAGACGTCCCGCTCCCTAAAAGACAACGCATGTGGTTCCAACATGACGGGGCGCCGGCACATTTCAGCCGTCGAGTGCGTCGATTCCTGGACCGACGGTTCCCAGAAACGTGGATTGGCAGAGGTGGTCCTGTACTATGGCCTGCTCGATCCCCAGACATGTCCCCTCTGGACTTTTTTGTGTGGGGAGAGATGCGCAACCTTGTTTCTGCATCTCCTGTTGCATCAGAAGAGGATCTGGTTGCCCGGATAGTAGCAGCAACAGGAACAATTCAGGATACTCCTGGGGTTTTTGCCCGTGTCAGACAGAACATGATCCGACGGTGTAACCTGTGGAGGCATTTTTGAAAATCTACTGTAATTGAAACTGGGTTGTGTTAATCTGTTATCTCTTGGTCATAAAAAAAATGGAAAAGTGTTTGTTGGTTTAATTGATTTGCCGCCTCTGCTGGTTTAAATACTCCTCATAGGAAAAAATGACATTAGGGAAAAATATTTGTTTTGATGTCCCCTACAACCTCCCAGAGTTTGTCGGCTTAAATACTTTTCACCCTGTATACGGAAGTAATAGTGACGAAACAGCTAATAGCTGAGCCTTACAATAGCATTAACTAAATTGATTTCAAAGCTTAATGGTACGGCTGTAGTTAATTAGTTCTAAAATACCAAAACGAAACGCTTTATGTGTCTTAATAACAGGATGAATTAACTCATAGTAGCAGTAAAATACTGAAACGATGACACAAATAGCCGGCCGCGGTGGCCGTGCGGTTCTAGGCGCTCCAGTCCGGAGCCGCGCTGCTGCTACGGTCGCAGATTCGAATTCTGCCTCGGGCATGGGTGTGTGTTATGTCCTTAGGTTAGTTAGGTTTAAGTAGTTCTAAGTTCTAGGGGACTGATGACCACAGCAGTTGAGTCCCATAGTGCTCAGAACCATTTGAACCATTTTTTTGATGACACAAAATCTAACACAATAATAGTGAAGACATATCTGATAACACGCTAGATAGCCTGCCGCGGTGGCCGTGCGGTTCTGGCGCTGCAGTCCGGAACCGCGGGACTGCTACGGTCGCAGGTTCGAATCCTGCCTCGGGCATGGGTGTGTGTTATGTCCTTAGGTTAGTTAGGTTTAAGTAGTTCTAAGTTCTAGGGGACTGATGACCACAGCAGTTGAGTCCCATAGTGCTCAGAACCATTTGAACCATTTTTTTGATGACACAAAATCTAACACAATAATAGTGAAGACATATCTGATAACACGCTAGATAGCCGGCCACGGTGGCCGTGCGGTTCTGGCGCTGCAGTCCGGAACCGCGGGACTGCTACGGTCGCAGGTTCGAATCCTGCCTCGGGCATGGGTGTGTGTGATGTCCTTAGGTTAGTTAGGTTTAAGTAGTTCTAAGTTCTAGGGGACTGATGACCACAGCAGTTGAGTCCCATAGTGCTCAGAACCATTTGAACCATTTTTTTGATGACACAAAATCTAACACAATAATAGTGAAGACATATCTGATAACACGCTAGATAGCCGGCCACGGTGGCCGTGCGGTTCTGGCGCTGCAGTCCGGAACCGCGGGACTGCTACGGTCGCAGGTTCGAATCCTGCCTCGGGCATGGGTGTGTGTGATGTCCTTAGGTTAGTTAGGTTTAAGTAGTTCTAAGTTCTAGGGGACTTATGACATAAGATGTTGAGTCCCATAGCGCTCAGAGCCATTTGAACCATTTTTGAACACGCTAGATAACGGGTATAAGCGTTTGATATACAACATACGTACGCTACTAATGGCCCATCTTCTTGTAGACGTCAAGTGAAGTATTCGAAACTGACATTCTGACCACTAAAAGATTTCTACCAGTTATACATATGTGAACAGGGTTGATCAAACAAAAGAGTTATTAAACCAATTTCTTTTAAATTAAATGTGTCCTGAAACGTTACGTAATGTCGTGTGAGCCATTACAGTAGTAGTAGTAATAGTAGTAGTAGTAGTTTCCTATTTTGATTGGTGTGAAATGGAATTTGTGTTTCATGAACGCGTTATCATTCAACTTGAGAAACAGGTAATTGTAAGTGCTAAATAACGAGACTCGATTTATTTTACTGGTTCCTTCGTGAAGTTACTGGAGCAGAATATATCCAGATCTGCAAAGATATAAGTGCATTTGCTTTCCAAACACTATGAGCAGAGTTATTATAGTGATACTGAATTATGTAATCTGATTAATTATCTCTTTCCACCGTCGAAAGTCTAGGGAAACCTACATGAAATTAATATGGTCGATCACTAAATTTGGTGGCTGAGACAGGGCTGCCTTCGCCTGAAAGCTTTCCTACGGAAAATTGTGAAATTCCGCACGCAGAAGGAAGGGAGACTACGCGATCTATTCCTGTAAACTTGCATGTTGGTTTTCTTTCAGTTTATGTAACATGGCTTTTCTCACCATTGGAACTTGAATGTACGACAAATCGTTTCGTAAACTCTAAATGATACAAGATGCTTAAATGCAAACACACAAACTATCGTCAAGAATATTTTCTCAAATCTTTGCGATTTGATATTTAAATGTTGGAGAAAGATAAAGGAATTAAATTTTAGTTATTTCATCAGGAGTGATTTTCCTGGTAATTTTGTGTTTTAAAAGCACGAGGAGGTTTCCATGTGTGTGTGTGTGTGTGTGTGTGTGTGTGTGTGTGTGTATTTGTGAGCGAGATAGACATAGAGAGAGGGAGAGAGAGAGAGAGAGAGAGAGAGAAAGAGAGAGAGAGAGAGAGAGAGGTGAGTACTGAAATAAGAAGGGGGGAGATAGTCTCTAATTTTATTGCACCACATTCTGATAAGTAATCATTATAATCATCTCAGTAATTATGTAGTGGTATTAAGAGTTATTTTGCAACTAAGAAAACAACCATAGGATAACTTAGGTACGTTTACCTACATGCATCTGGAATATACAAGGTGCGCCTGAAAAGTTCGGTGTATGGTCTCGGAAAATAAAGAAAAGAAGAGTTTCAAACAAAATACCTTTATTGGTCTTCAGAGTAATCACCATTAGCTGCAACACGTTTCTGACATCGGTTATAAAGCTGTTGGAAACGGTCAGCAAACACTTCTTGTGGAATCGCAAGAAGCACCGCCACGCACGTTGTTGGACATTCGCATCATTATGGGAGACGAGACATGGTACTACTAATAGGATCCGGAGACCAAGCGACACACATCCATCCCCGAGGCAGGATTCGAACCTGCGACCGTAGCGGTCGCTCGGTTCCAGACTGTAGCCCCTAGAACCGCACGGCCACTCCGCCCGGCTGAAGATGTGGTTCACACCCCGAAAGTGGTAATGGCATGACAATTAAAAGCATAAATAACTCAGATATAGAAGAAATGAGACTCAAGTGGCGTCAGAAAATTTGGAAAAAATCACAATTCCGTTTCAGTTATAAGTAGGCTGTTTAGGTTTTTATGTTGGTAACCTCACGTAGCGCTCTGTATGAAAATCACTGACTGTGCTGTATACAGTCTGTGGCTCATTTGCATTGTTGGAATATTTGCTATTGTAGTGTTGGGCAGTTGGATGTGAACAGCGCATAGCGTTGCGCAGTTGGAGGTGAGCCGCCAGCAGTGATGGATGTAGGAAGAGAGATGGCAGAGTTTGAGAGCGGACGATCAAGACGTATCTCCGCCAGAAAAAGGAAATTTGTAAGACTGGATGTCATAAACTGATATATATATTATGACTTTTGAACACAATTAAGGTAAATACATCGTTTGTTCTCTATCAATTTTTTTCATTTGCTAACTATGCCTATCAGTAGTTAGTGCCTTAAGTAGTTAGAATCTTTTATTTAGCTGGCAGTATTGGCGCTAGCTGTATCGCAGTAGTTCTGTGGGGCGTCGGGTGGAATAATAGAATAAATGTTTTGTATTTATGCTGTTTGCCGTTCTCAACACTGGCTCTCTAACTACAGTATTGGCAACCAGAAAGTGATTAGCAAAACGTGAAGATTGTAATTAGAATTCCTAGTGCCCACTTCATCTGAGAAATACATTTATAGCTACAGCTTATAGCTCTGAGGAATTAGGAGATTGTCTGGGATTCATAATCAAAAAGCATTCTCTCTAAAATGATCACTATATTCTGAAAGTCACAGACCAAAAAGAATCCACACAATCCAACTACCAGAGCAGTTTAGAGTCTAATGCCCTGATGCCACTATAACTGTTCAAATTAAATGTTTAAGTGAATGCTCGCCATAATTTGATGATAATGTTCATCAAACGCCACGATAAAAAATGGTAGAATGTCTGTCCTGCGGCGGCACGTGAAAATACGACATACGCAAACTTAAGATAGATCATTAAAGTCATCCCAGAATTAACACTTCACTCGAAAACGATTTCATGGTTACGCGTATCCCGAGAAACTTATTACGGCATACCGACGCTACGCGACGCGACTCCCGGCACAGGTGGTGCGCTAATCAGCGTCTGGAAAGAACTGGGGCCTTCCTTTTCTCGCGCAGCGTTCTTACATATAAAGCCGCGGTGCGGACGACTAAGGGAACGCCTGATCAAATCTGCTCTCCCGACTAGCCGCTGGACTAGTAATGCACCACTTTATGTTATCGAATAAATCATTGCTTCCTTTGCTGATGGCCGATGAAGCTTTCAATTTAATTGTGCAATCAGCACACAAGTAAGTAATCATATTAAAAGTCTGACGTGGCTAAGTCAAATATTTTGGACGAAAGAATTAATTAAATTACACTACACGCAGTAGACGAGCTCTGAACTTGCTCTTTGGAGATACGCTATAGCTATATTTTTATAATTATTCTGTTGAAACTTCTCACATTTTTATAATTATAGCGGATCTCCCTTCTACTTAAATTTAAACATCCTAGCTTTATTTATTCGCCTACTTAATCTATCTTGCTTCCTTAATTTCTAAGACAAAAACCAGAAAATCATGAATTTCAACTAAAATTTTAATTTGTGAGATCCAGAATACTGTTTCTACTAAATTATTATGCAGAAGGAATCTAAATACAAATTTTTAAGTTTCTAGCTCTTTTCTGTTGCGCCAATGATTTTTACAGAAAAACATCCAAATTTCGAAAAGTTATTGAACTGATATCCAACACATATTGATTTTGTATTACTCCTGACATGCTAGAATCGTTTCAGGTTATTTACTTCATTTTAAAGTATTGCGCAATATTTATGACGTCAGAGCTAGTTACAGCGGACTAGGCTGGCACACAATGGGAAGACTGATGTGAATTTTATAAGGCGTGAGTATGCTGCTTCCCTACAGTTCGAGTAACAAAGATTTTTGTGAGGTAAGTGATTCATGAAAGGTACAGGTTGTTGTTAGTCAGGGCCATTCTTTTGTAGGGATTATTGAAAGTCAGACTGCGTTGCGCTAAAAATATTGTGTGTCAGTTTAGTGATGATAAAGAGAGAAATATCTGAGTACATACAGTTGTGCTCAGCTGTTTGAAAATCAAATAACGTAAGAGGTTTACCAGCATAGTAATTCATAAATTTTTCTAAGGGGATGTTTCACAGTATCACGTAAGGGTCGATCAAAGAGCCTCCGTATGGGGGAATTGCTGCAGTTTATATGCAAAGCAGCGCTATTCTGGTGTGTGTGTAGAAACATCGATATGTAGACATGGGGTCAGTGTGGCATTTGTGTCTTTCCGCCGTGAGTGTAATAAATGCGGAAATGAAATATGGTGACGTTATGACAAAATGCGTCCAAACAGGGCCAACGTGCTATTATTCTTTTCTTGGCTGCTACAGTAGAAATACCGGTACGTATCCATCGGAGAATGAAGAGCGTGTATGGGGCAGCAAGGCCGTCGAAAACCACTGTTGTGGAATGGAGCGACACGGGATGCCGCTGCTTCATGATAACGCACGTCCCCATATTGCAAATATCATAGCGCAGAAGTTACGCCAACTCAAGTGGCAGACACTCGAGTACTCGCCCTATAGTCTTGATCTGTCCGCATGAGATTATAACACCTTCAGTCCCTTAAAAAAGGCCACGAAGTTTCGACGATTTCTGTCCGGTGAGGATATATTGCAGGCATTTACGGACTTCTTCATGCTGCAGGACACGGTGTTTTACTCATGGGCATCTTCATCCTGCTGCGTCGGTTGGATGATTGCCTCAATGACTGCAGTGACTTTGCCTGATTGGCATACCGATTGTGGACAGTACGACATTCGAACGTGAACATTTTGGTCGCCCCTTATACAATGAAGAGCCGAAGAAACTAGTACACCTGCCTAGTACCGTGTAGAGCCTCCGTGGGCAAGCAGAAGTGCCGCAACACGACGTGGCTTGGACCCGACTAATGTCTGAAGTAGTGCCGGAGGGAACTGACACTATAAATCCTTAAGACCTGTCCATAAATCCACAATTGTACGAAGGGGTGGAGATCTTTTCTGAACAACAAGTCGCAAGGCATCTGGGGAGTTTGGTGGCCAGCGGAAGTGTTTAAACTCAGAAGAGTTCCTTGGAGCTACTCTGTAGCAATTCTGGACGTGTGGGGTGTCGCATTGTTCTGCTTGAATTACCCAAGTCCGTCGGAATGCATATTGGACATGAACGGATGCAGGTGATCAGACAGGATGTTTACGTACGTGTCACCTATCAGAGTCGTATCTAGACGTATCAGCGGTCCCATATCACTCCACCTGCACACACCCCACAACATTACAGAGCCTCCACCAGATTGAACAGTCTCCTGCTGACATGCACGGTCCATGGACTCATGAGATTGTCTCCTTAGCCGTACACGTCCATCCGCTCGATACAATTTGAAAGGAGATTCGTCCGACGAAGCAACGTGTTTCCAGTCATCAACAGTCAATTATCGGTGTTGATGGACCCAAGTGAGGCGTAAAGCTTTGTGTCGTGCGGACATCAAGGGTATACGAGTGGTCTTCGGCTCAGAAAGCCCATATCGATGATGTTTCGTTGAATGGTTCTTACGCTCACACTTGCTGGTGGCCCAGCAATGAAATCTGCAGGCCGGCCTGTGTGGCCGAGCGGTTCTAGACGCTTCAGTCCGGAACCGCGCGACCGCTACGGTCGCAGGTTCGAATCCTGCCTCGGGCATGGATGTGTGTGATGTCTTTAGGTTAGTTAGGTTTAAGTAGTTCTAAGTTCTAATGGACTGTAGTATTTCTAAGTTCAAGGGGACTGATGGCCTCAGATGTTAAGTGCCATAGTGCTCAGAGCCGTTTGAACCATTTTTGAAATCTGCATGAATTTGCGTATAGGTTACACGTCTGTCACGTTGAACGATTCTCTTCAGTTGTCGTTGGTCCCGTTCTTGCAGGATCTTTCTCCGGCGGCAGCGATGTCGGCCATTCGATGTTTTATCGGATTCCTGATATTCACGGTACACACGTGAAATAGTCGTACGTGAAAACCCCATTTCATCGCTACCTCGGAGATGCTGTGTCCCATCGCTTGTGCGCCAACTTTAACACCATTTTCAAACTTACTTAAATCTTTTTAACCGCCATTTTAGCATCAGTAACCGATGTAACAATTGTGCCAGACACTTACTATCTTATATAGGCGTTTCCGACCGAAGTGCCGTACTCTGCTTGTTTACATACCTGTGTGTTTGAATTCGCACGCCTATACCAGTTTCTTTGGCGCTTCAGTGTAGAACAGATGATTGATGGTGCCACCTGAGCTCCAGAAATACATCTAAACTTTCCTGTCGTTCAGTATTTGTTAATAACCTGTATACATTACTGGCTTGAATACGGCGTCGACCTTTAAACCATTCAATTTTCAAGCATAAATTTTATGTAACTGGGAAAATAATCTTGTACCTTATCGAAGTTAACAACCGTTACCCAAGGAACCTTTTTTTTTCCTCCTGGTCAATGTTTCTCAATCTTATTCCTTGTCTTATAAGTTATTCTTATGAACAGTTTTCATTGAAGCACAGCGTACTTATCCTTGGACATGTCTTTAGCAGTTACAATAGCTCCAGCACGGCAGTGATTGGAACGGCATTAGAACCATCATCGGATGAAAACTGTTGCGTTCAATTTCTATGGGCGTCGCACTTACTGTTGGAGGCGTTCAGTATATTAGGCAATGTGTCGGCAGCAAATGACGATGTCCTATGAACATAACTGCGCAAGCGAGTACAACAGTGCATCTGGTCAGTGGGTGTGGAGTCTGGTTACGCTAACTTTAGTTCTTATCCTAGTGTCAGCCGCCACTAGAAGTGCAGTTGTACATGCTGTCACTGCGTGGGAGCACGAGGGAATCGGTATCGGTCCCCCAGGAGCAGTTAGGCTAACATGACAAGCTGGACTGTCAGATAAGGTGTCCGAGATTTCAGAGGCCTGCCTGGGAGGTTACGCTGCCCTCTGCCGGCAGCCTTCGCTCTTTCTAACGGCAAGGCCGCTGCCTTTCACAGCGAGCGGGGATTCCCCGACTCTTACGCAAGAATCGCTGTTGCCTTGCACTTGTCCGTCCCTATTCCTCGGTTGTCGGTCCCCGTAACTTGGCGCTCAGAATTTGTGGTAAACACACGAGTGGCCTGAGATCGAAACCCTCTACGCTTTTTTAACTTGTGGAACAGAGAGCCTTTAGTCGTGTGAGTACTACTCAGGAGTTACATCTACATCCACACTCCGCAAGCTACCTTACGGTGTGTGGTGAGTGGTACTTCGTGTCCACTGTCATTTCGCCCTTTTCCTGTTCCACTCGCGAATGGTTCGCGGGAAGAACGATTGCTTGTAAGCCTTCGTGTGAGCTCGAATCCCTCTCATTTTACCTTCGTGTGAGCTCGAATCCCTCTCATTTTACCTTTGTGGTTCAAATGGTTCAAATGGCTCTGAGCACTATGAGACTCAACATCTTAGGTCATAAGTACCATAAGTACCCTAGAACTTAGAACTACTTAAACCTAACTAACCTAAGGACATCACACACACCCATGCCCGAGGCAGGATTCGAACTTGCGACCGTAGCAGTCCCGCGGTTCCGGACTGCAGCGCCAGAACCGCACGCCCACCGCGGCCGGCTTACCTTTGTGGTCTTTCCTCGAGATAAACGTAGTAGGAAATAGTAAACTTGTTGACTGTTCTAGAAACTTTAATAGTAAAACACACAGTGATGCAGAACGCCTCTCTTGCAGCGTCTGCCATACTGGAGTTCGCTGACCATCTCTTTGATACTTTAGCACTTATTAAACAAACCTGTAATGAAATGTCCTATACAAGTTCTGTCTGGTTATGAATCTAGACGGTACTGCAGTGCTCAAATAGTGATCGAACGAGGGTTTTGTAAGCAACTTGCTTTGTTGGTGGACTTTATTTCCTTAGAATTCTTCCAATGAAACTCAGTATGTTAACAGCGTTCTTTATGATTAATTTTATGTGGCAGTTCTTCAAATGGCTGTGTACGCATACTGTTACACATTTCATGTAGGTACCTACTTACAGTGATCGTTCTGCAGTGGTGTAGTAGGCTTTCTGTCTGTTTACACGCAGCATGTTACATTGTTCATGAATTTTCATTCCTCTCCCAAAGCGTCGATCCTCTGCACGTCTTACTGCACTTCACTACTATTTTTTAGATTTGTGAGTTCTCTATATACAACAACATCAGGCGACAAGGCTGACGAAAAACTCCGATGTTATCCAGTAGACAGTTTATATACGTAGAGCGTGTTAGGTGTATAGGTACAGATATTGTGATAATGAGTACTTTAATATGTACCCACTTCAATATGTTAGTTGTTTTTTCTGTGCATCTAATAATATCCCCACAACCCCATCACATAATCTTCTACCTGATGTTTTCTGCACGGTCGTAACTGGGCCGCGAAGTGGATTACTCCTATCTGCCTACGTGTCCACATTAAATAGCTGACCTGCTGTCCCGGTGAAAATAAATATTAATGGTTGGCCTGTGCCATGCGGATTTGGAGGTACAAACCAACCTGAACACCTGCTATTCCTAATAGCTGTAGCAATCAGTCAGCAAATGAAGTAAACACTGATGTAATCTTGTTCAGTACACTGTTCTCAGTCATCGACAGAAATAACTGCACTTATACTACAAACACATAGTATATCGTGAAAATGGTCCTGTAACATTCTTTTGGGATACTCCCCAACTTACTTTTACGTCTGAAGACTTCTCTCCGTTCACAATGATACGCTGCGTTCTGTTCGCTAGAAACTTCTTAATCCAGTCACACAACCAGTCTGATATTCCGTACGTTCATATTTTGCTCACTAGGTGGCAGTCAGGAAATGTCAGGAACGCCTTCCGGAAGTCAAGGAATACGGCATCCACCTGAGCGCCGGCATTTGCTGCTTTCTGGGTCTCGTGGACCAAGAGAGCGATCTGGGTTATACACGGTCGTTGTTCTCATAACTCATACTGATTCCTTCAGAGGCGATTTTCGTTCTCCAGAAATGTCATAATAAGCGGGCATAATACATGTTGCAAGATTCTACAAAGCACCGACCCTTTCATAAAACGGGAATTATCTGAGATTTTTTACAATCATTAGAAACGCCTCGCTTCTTCTGCGACTAGCGGTGTAGAGCTTCTGAAAGAGGGATAAGTGCTTTCGTATACTGTATGTAGAATCATACTAATATCCCGTTAGGTCCCGTGTCCTTACCTGTGTTGAGCGCTTTAAGGTGCTTTTCTGTCTCAGGGTCACTTATTTCGGTATCCGTAAAACTGTATTAAATTTTAATTCTGGCGCGCCATTAATCCATGAAAGCAGTGGCTTATAAATTATTGTAAGCTCAACTCTTGAGAGTGATACGACCTGTCACAGGGTCGTTGAAAAGGTGCGCGAGCGTTATGGTTGTGCTCAGCAAATTCCACTGGCAGGCACTCCAAGACAACCATCTGCATCGCGAACAGGTTTACTGTTGAAGTTTGGAGAGAGTGCCTTCCAAGAAGAGTGGGTCAAAATATTGCTTCCTCCCAAATACGCCTCGGAAAACGTGCACTGCAAGATAATCAGAAAATTAAAGTTCATGCGGAGCTGGAGTGCATAGCAGAGGATACTTCCTGTCGTATCACGTATTGCGGGTTTATTTCTCTTAGATGCGCTTATGGAGCGCAGGAAGAATGATCAAATTCCTCAGAGCGCGCAAATATTGAGGACCTGCTTCGAACAAGTTAGTATACCACATTTTCAGCAAAGCTGAGTTTTCACTGTAATAAAGTGGTACGTCTCATGAGACATGGTACCATAGCAATGGATGCACTTTTTTCAGTTTACAAGTTGAGCTGTGTGTAGATGTAAAGTTGACCATACGCGAAGAACGTTGTCTATCACTGAAAACGGCAGACGTGGCTAATGTAACTTTCATTCCAGAGAATAGTGAATCGTCAAACAGACGCACAGGCAGGAAACCAGATCCATCAAATTGAAAGCAGAGTGTCATGAAAAGTAGGCGGAACAGTGGAAAATCTTATATTTCTACAGCTGGTGAAAACGTGCCTGTTAAAAACTACATCAAAAGTGGTACGCACAAGAACGTTGCGTATAATTATAATGTAGAATTGTAAACAACAATAATTTGCTTTTGCTTTGTCTGGCCGTTGGTAGGGCAAGACAACTGGACAACGATATTTCTGTGCAACTACCTTGTTTTCACCGTATATTTTACAGTAGTGGGGCAAAAGTTTATTGTTTCGGGGCATGGCTTACTACCTTGAGACCGTACCTTTGCATTAATCCCCAAAAAAGGAGAGTAATGGATGTCGTGATTACCTATGAATGGAAGTATTTAATATGCGAAGCTTGTTTAACTACACCCTACATGACAAAGGAAATGAAATGTGCCAGAATAACTGTTGCTATCAATGTTCTTGAAGGAATTATGAAGCCTGAACCAAACTTGAAAATTACATGGCGATTTTATCAGCAGACTTAAGTCACTTAAACTGGAAAGCAACGACTTGTAGGCCAGTTTCGATGTCGTATAGCTTTTTAGAAATGTGCCTCTGGTGGATTCACTGCGTCTCATCGGCAGTAGGTTTGGGACTGACATTACAGCTTTGTTCGACACACTCTTTCCTCGACGTACTTTTTTTTTGACGACGAGTTTTTTGAATAATCTGACGGTGTCGCCATGGGGACCCCTTTGTCTTCCATGGTGGCCAGTCTTTTTATGGAAGATTTTGTGGAGCAAGCACTCGCCTCAGCTATTTTAAAACCAAAAGAATTTCGATGGTACGTTGATGAAACTTTTATGGTTTGATAGTTTGGCGTCGTGGCTTTGGACAGTCTCCGGAAGGTTCTGCAACATCTGAACTCCTTACATGAAAAAATAACATTTACTATGGGTATGGAGGAAGATGGTTGCTTGCCGTTTTTAGACGTCTCGATGCGACGGAAGAGCGATGGCACACTTGGCCATACGGTGTTTCGAAAGCCCACTCATATAGACCTATATCTACAAGCCACTAGTTGCCACCATCCAGTACAAACGATGGGCGTTCTAAGGACCTTAATCCACTGAGCTCTTGCCATCTCGAATAATCTGCAAACAGAACTGGAGCACCTGCAAACTGTGTTCCAGAACAATAGATATTCGTCCCAGCCAGTACAGAGAGCGCTGCACACGTACAAACGACAAGACAAACAAGGGAATGAGACCTTCAAAACGACTGCTTGTTTACCATATATTTGAAATATTTCAGCCAAAACCGGTAGAATATTAAGAAGACATAAAGTAGTTTTTCGTCCTCCTTCTAAGATCTCGGCACTATTGGGTTCTGTTAAAGACGACTTAGAGTTGCTCAAGGCAGTTTTTACAGAATTCCGTGCGAATGCAGCAAATCTTACATAGGACAAACGACGCGTACAGTGCAGGATCGCATCGCAGGACATCAGCGGCATACTCGAGTCTCCAAGACAATAAGTCTGCTATAGCCGAACATTGTACACTGGTCACTAGATGAAATACGACCAAACGAAAATTGTGGTCCATACATCAAACGTCTGGTGCTCCATCATCAATGAAGCAGTTGAAATACGACTGTCCGAGTCCCTTACTAATCGAGACAGTGGTTTCCAGTTAAATTCTGCATTAAATCCCGTCATAGAACAACTTCGTGCTTTGCGTAGCCGGCGGCGTTTGCCATGCAAAGACAATCAATCTGATATCGACCAAGTCAGCTTTGAACACGGAGGGCGCGCGACGCAGCGCACAGAATTGCAGACAAACAGCGCATACTCAACGCCAACTGGACACAGCACGCATGTGCCGGCTGGTCTTAAATACGTGAGCTCAGTGCGTTTCCTGTCAGTATTAACCTGAAGATGGCTAGAAGACACTGCGCCGAAATATCGTGGCAACAAGTTGGAACAGTAAGAAACTACACAGTAACAAATACAAAAAAAAAAAAAAAAAAAATTGGATTACCTTATAAGAGTGACCTCTTCACATTCTTCCATTAATATTTTCTTCCCTCAAAACACATTAGTGCAAAATCCTTTTCAAATAATGCTGCCTCCACTATACAGCAGGTGAGCTTCCATCCTTTTCAAACCAAGTACATAGTCACTCTGTCCAACACACACTATTGCTACTCTCTTCAAAAGAAGTAACCTCTCTGACCAACATCTGAGACCTCAAGAGAAGACTTACAAAGAATATAATTATATCTACACTGCAAGGGTTGAGAACATTTACCAAATTAGCAACTTCCTTTTAACTTAATGAGCAAAACTTCTCGAAAATCCTTGAACCGTGGTACTACTCCATTCTTTAGAAAATCAGGAACTACAATCTCACCACAGTTATTTAAAGGAAATAGGAAGCCCGGGATCACTAGTGATGGACAAGCTTGTGATTGTTTTGCAATTTTTAATTTGACTCAAAACAGACTTTATTATAAACTTCAATTCGGACATTTGCCTTCTTACTGATGTAATATACAAATCTTCACTTTAATTGAATTACATAAACACGAATAAGAATCATATTTTGCGTCTGCAACCAAAATCATAGATAGTTGGCACGCTGAAATAATCAATCAAACAATCGTTCTTGTTAAACCATATCTCAAAAGACTAGTAACACTATACACTTCCAACCCAAAGTTACACAGTCACATAGTACCACAACTTCATTAAAAAAAAAGATCTTAAAGCTTAATAAAACTGAACTGCACACATAAAGGTCCACAGTGATACATGCTTATACTAAAAATGTAAAGTGGACCAACCAAGGTCGCAAAAATGGCACACAGGAAAAATAACAAGTTGCACATTCATTAAAGATACACATAAGTGTTACAAGATACACATAAGTGTTAACTAATAATGGCTAGTAATAACTCAACCAGTTAAATGACTTACAGGAACGCTAATATTAACAAAGTGGCCTCACTTGACTAACGGACATAATGACTCGGAATGATTCCCAAATTGCACTTAACTTTAGAGAACAGCGTTAGGGCCCACAGCAGTATTTGGAAGAAATGAGGATACGGCCGGCAGGCAATACGAGCGTTCACTCCCCACGGCTTGTGCGCAGGCTCACTAGCAGGCGGTATATATTTATATATAGTCCGACCGGTCTCACAATGAGAGGACCTGACAAGAATCCATAACCGCACAGACACCGGGAAACGAGTAGATTTAACATACATAGAAAGAAGGATCCTTTATTGTATGATTATATGATAGCGGAACAAACACTGGTAGCAGTTACTTCTGTAAAATATCTGGGAGTATGCGTACGAAACGATTTGAAGTGGAATGATCATATAAAATTAATTGTTGGTAAGGCGGGTACCAGGTTGAGATTCATTGGGAGAGTGCTTAGAAAATGTAGTCCATCAACAAAGGAAGTGGCTTACAAAACACTCGTTCGACCTATACTTGAGTATTGCTCATCAGTGTGGGATCCGTACCAGGTCGGGTTGACGGAGGAGATAGAGAAGATCCAAAGAAGAGCGGCGCGTTTCGTCACCGGGTTATTTGGTAACCGTGATAGCGTTACGGAGATGTTTAGTAAACTCAAGTGGCAGACTCTGCAAGAGAGGCGCTCTGCATCGCGGTGTAGCTTGCTCGCCAGGTTTCGAGAGGGTGCGTTTCTGGATGAGGTATCGAATATATTGCTTCCCCCTACTTATACTTCCCGAGGAGATCACGAATGTAAAATTAGAGAGATTAGAGCGCGCACGGAGGCTTTCAGACAGTCGTTCTTCCCGCGAACCATACGCGACTGGAACAGGAAAGGGAGGTAATGACAGTGGCACGTAAAGTGCCCTCCGCCACACACCGTTGGGTGGCTTGCGGAGTATCAATGTAGATGTAGATGTAGCACAAATAGATTGCAATGAAAACAAGGTCAAATCACAGGCACACTGGAATATGTAATAAGCATGCCCACAAATTCTTATGGAGCAATACTCTAACATTACCCCTCTCCCAGTAAATTAGCAGGAAACTTAGAGATCACTTCCAGTTGCCCTAAGGCACTTCTGACATTAAATAAACATACCAAATCTTGCCGAGACAAATGATTAAACCATTAACTCTACGGCTGCCGGGAGCGCACACAACAGCAACCAGTCCCAAAGCGGTCAATATGTCCTAAACACAAGTTAAAATTTGCATGAAAACAACTTAAAAATCACACTCCACAGATGATAAGAAACGAAATGAGGAACATCAGCCTCCTTGAAATAGTCACTGTGGAACCAAGTTCAGAAACATCTCGGGCAGGTACCCATGCCACAATAAGTTTCAACAATCTGCTTAGTTAAACACAGAAGAAAAGTCATACGTAACTTGGAGCTTGCAAATTACGAGCTGGGAAGCTATTCAGCGTGAGACGACGAATCCACCACAATTTTGCATGTCAAGGCGCCCAATGATCGGCACCGTACATCCGGAGCGACAAAAGGGAAGGGCGGCGAGCACGGCGAACGAAGTCCATGCACCACGGTTAGGGACGCAGGCTTGTTTTCAACACAAGCTGGTTCGTCACACGTTCACCCGGAAAACCCGCCGGGAGGGGGGAGGGGGGGGAGCAGTGAAAGATAGCAAGACAGCCGTATATCGATATCGGCGATTCAAGTAGAAAACCCGACCGCCAGTTGCCACGGCTCATCCTCATGGAAAATAGGACAGCTACCTTTCAAGATAGTCCACAACTGGCATGCCAAACAGGCAAAATCGCTGTGACCATTGAGGCAATTATCCCACGGTCGCACCATGCTGAAAATACCCATTTGTTAAAACACTGTGTTTTGCGTGAAGAAGTGCTTAACTTCCTGCTGCACGTCCTCGTCCGACAGGAATCGTCAAATCTTGAAGGACTTTTTTAAAGGGTCGAAGGCGTGATAATCGGGTGGGAAGAGAACTACACGGCAGGTGTTCGAGTGTCTGCTACTTTAGTGCGATTGGCCTCCCAGATCGACCGGCGTCTTGTGTCGAATCACCACCAGCATGGAATTTGGAGCACAATTCCACAGTGGTGGTTTTTGGCAGACATGCTGCCACGTACACATCCCTGATTCTCTGAAAAATGTTTACAGGTGTTTCTCCATTGATACCCAAGAACAAGCACGTCCGTCCTGTTTTCATGCATTTGATAATAACGTCGCCATAGTTCACGCTTTCGCATTTAGCGCACGTACGTCGAAAAAACACGAATGTCACACTAATCCCTTGGCTAAATGTCGGTGTTTATGTACCCGCATCGGAGTCGCGCTACTTTGCATGTACGCTGCAGCAGCACTCTCAAACGGAAACATTTTAATCTCCACTTATCTGTTGATGAGAGAAGGGAGAGAAATCCGTTGCCACTGCATAGTTCCTCTCAAAAGCACCCAGGGGACCGCCGAGCTTGATGTCCCCATCCGACAGGATCATCGCCCTTAGTTATGCTAGATACCTTCGCAGCATGAAACACAACGTGGGATTTTGAATCCAATACAGGTCGTTGGCGCGAAGTCCAACGATCAGGAACAGTACATTCTATCCCTCCTCCCCTTGCCAGCTTAATGTTGGAGGAGAAAATTTCTCCCACCACCGAGTTTCGAATTGATTACATCCAAATTGTGCCTCTGTAGAGCCATGTATTAGCAGCTCACCCGGCTAGTCGCCCGGTCTAACGCGCTGCTTCCGAGAGGGAAGGCGTGCCGTTCCGCGGCATGAATCCGCCCGGCGGATTAGTGTCGAGGTCCGGTGTGCCGGCCAGCCTGTGTACGGTTTTTAAGCCCGTTTTCCATCTGCCTCGGCAAATGCGGGCTGGTTCCCCTTATTCCGTCTCAGTTACACTATGTCGTCGATTGCTGCGCAAACACTGTCTCCACGTACGCGTACACCATAATTACTCTACAACGCAAACATTTGGGGTTACACATGGCTGGTATGAGACATTCCCCGATGGGGTGGAGGGGAGGCGGGGGTGTCCACTGGGGCCCGAACCGCACAATAACCCTGGTTTCGGTGTGGGGCGGCGGTGGGGTGAGTGGACTGCTGTGGCATGTTGTGGGGTTGTGTACCACTGAGGACTACGCCGGGGACGAGGCTTCTCCGTCGCTTCTAGGTCCCTAATTCAACACACACACACACACACACACACACACACATACACACACAAATGTATTAGCAACCTTAGTAACGAAGGTGACTGTCAGCGCAATGACGTACTGGCATAGGATTAACAGTGGGTAAGCACAGCACCTAATTTTTGAGAGGCCCTACAATTATTCTGGGAGAAGTGGTTTGTGTAATGCAGTACCAATTTTTCTGAGATCATTACCCCTGAGTGCACTAGCACGTAGCTAAACTTCAAAATGAAAAAGAATTTTCTGTGGACAGTTTTATTTTTAAGATGATGAAAGGCACTGATACTTAGTTTTGTAAGTGTTTCGTTCAACCACAAACGATTGAGACAATGACTCAACTGGTACTGCTTATTTCTGCCAACCTTTTTTTCTTTCCAGGGAAGAAAGCTCGCTACCCAGACTGAGGAAAGTCACTTGTTACTAAACATGCAGAACTCCTCTATTTAGCGATACACGCTTCACACACACCCTTCACCCCCCCCCCCCCCCTCCTCCTATTTAAAATCAATCGAGTTAAATGTGTGCACTATTCTTATTGTTTGTAAATTTGACTGCTGGACTTCTCAGTTCTGAATTAGTAGAAGCTGGGAGATTTCAGGCTGCCATTTCTTTGTTTCTGACCGCTCCACTAATAATAATAAAAGTAGTAATTGATAATAATAATTATAATGATGATGCTGATGATGATACTGTTGATAGTGTTGTATAAGCCTTACAGCAGAGTAGTAACCATTAAAGACTTACTATTGTGTTGTGCTGTCAATTACTTTGTTTATCTGTTGCGAAGAGAAAAATGAAGCAGTTTCTAGTTCATTGCGGGAACTATCTGCAATTCAGGGAAGTGATTTTCATGAGATGTTAAGCATATGTGACATATATGTCTCAGTTTTGTGGTCACAAACGCATTGAACAAAGCTCAAAGTATGTATGTAGAGGGTGGACTATGTGAGGAAGATGAGGTTAATACATTCGTTTCAGAAGCTGTAACCTCCACCATATTATGTCATGTGTTAATGCCACTATCTGAAAAAAATTTAATTATTGCTAACTTACGTAAGCAGTATTACCGTATTCGGAAATAGTGATAATACAGTTATTACACGTTTATCTATTTGCTGTTGTATCTTCTCGTGGCGGGCAACAGTTCATGCGTAATTGGCAAGCAGTCTGTAGACGAGGCCGGTTTTTCGTGCGCCTCCTTGTATTAATGACCTTTTAGAAACAATTTAGTTTTGTGACCGAAGCGGGATCGAATATTTTTTTTTCTGCTCAGAAAATTTAATTTTACCCCTCAGGGAGTAACTGCCCCCAGGTTAGGAATCACAGGTCTAACGAAACTAAATGAAAGGGTATTTGTATTGTGTCATACGCGTTTCGCTTCTTTTTGTTTGTGAAACATCTTCAGTAGCTTGTGAACGTTTGTTTTTCTATATAATAATGGCACTATGTAACAATTACAGCTGTTTTTTATATTTTCTTGTTATGTGAGATACGAGTACAATTTTCTCTGACACAAGTTTTGTGACATTAAAGTAGTATTTGTTTCTAATTACAATTTGTGATCTTATTAGTGCATATGTGCCGTTCTGAAGTTGTACTTAGTTGGCGTGAGTACTTAGGATGTTTCGATTTAATACATTGCGGATTGTTTTGGTTGCTTACTGTGTGTAGTGTCACCAGCTGTCACTCTGTATTTTCCGTTTGTCTTTTGTTTGTATTCTATTGCGTTATTATTTATTCTGGTTATCTGCTGTACTTCTGTTACTCTTTTAATGGCTAACACGATCAGTGAGTTGTTTCTTATATTAGTCGTGTCGTAAGTATTCCTGTTGCTGGCCTTGGTGGCCGTGCGGTTCTAGGCGCTCAGTCCGGAACCGCGTGACTGCTACGGTCGCAGGTTCGAATCCTACCTCGGGCATGGATGTGTGTGATGTCCTTAGGTTAGTTAGGTTTAAGTAGTTCTAAGTTCTAGGGGACTTATGACCACAGCTGTTGAGTCCCATAGTACTCAGAGCCACTTGAACCATATTCCTGTTGTCTGTGTTTGTGTGTCTTTCTTGTTTGTGTCCTCCGATTAGTTTCATTTTTCTTTAGTTACAAGTTTATTCAGTTTCATTTTGATTATCTGGTTCAGTTTCTGTATTCTTTGGGTGTTATATCGATTGTTTTTGGCTACGAGCTGTTTGTTCCTAATTCACTTTCATAGGTTTCCTTGCTGATTGGAATTTTATTCAGCCTGTATATAGTTTATGTGAAAGCTTCTAGTTTTTAGTCTTGTGGGTGATTTGATGTGATATGTCTGGTGCTTTTGCATTCTTGAAATGTCAAATTAGTGCTTATTGTCATCTATTTACTATTGTCTGCAAGAATTTTTTGTTTCTTTTCTATAGTTAATTGGATACATTTATGTACACTGTTTATGTCTGCACGAAGTTGATTTATTTCCTCTTTTGGCGCATCTGCCATAAAGATTTTACTAATCACAACTCTGTATCGGTGAACAATTTTGATTCTTTCTTGTGATCAAAAAATATCAAATGTGTGTGAAATCTTACGGGACTTAACTGCTAAGGTTATCGGTCCCTAATCTTACACACTACTTAACCTAAATTATCCTAAGGACAAACACACACAACCATGCCCGAGGGAGGACTCGAACTTCCACCGGGATCAGCCGCACTGCAGCGCCTTAGACCGCTCTTGTGATCAATGTAGCTTTTATCACGGTTACACCGTCAGTGAGAGAGCACTTCGATTTCCTGCTGCTAATAAGGCGAGTACACCGTTCGCTTGTTACACATTTTTGCGAGCTTCAAACAGGTACAACTTATTTTCAGTTATCTGGGTAGTTACTATTTTATTTTTGTAATTTCTTGCGTGTTTGAGTGCCTACTAGACACAACCGTTTATTTTAATAACAGTGTAGTGTACAGTATCGCCGTTGCTATCGACCCTCGTATCGTACAGGCTTTTGTTTGTTTGGTTAGAACAGCTCAGTGTCGGTTAGACCGTCAGTGAGAGAGCACTTCGATTTCCTGCTGCTAATAAGGCGAGTACACCGTTCGCTTGTAGGGTAAACATAGTCATGTGTAGGGACTGTGGTTGTTGTGAGCGGACGCAAGGAGAATTGGCCACTCTTCGGGGGCAGGTGGAGGCTTTGTCTGTTAGGCTCATCGAGCTCGAGGCGCAGGCGTCGGCTCGTAGTGGCGTTGGGGCAACTGTGGTGAGACCTATGCCTACTTCGGTGGCCTTGAAATCGCATGGAACCCCAGATGTCGCTGCGTCTTCCGGCAGTGAGCATCTTACCGGTCAGCCATCACTCCAGGGTGAATGGCGGACAGTGGTGGGCTCGCGCGTGCCTGGCCGAAAGGCGAAGGTGGGATCTGGCCGCGTGGCAGCTGCCTTACCCCTTTCCAACAGGTACGGGGTGCTTCCTAGTGGTGATGACATCGTTTCCGAGCCACCACAGGATGCCTCGCCTGTTGGGCCAGTGGCCGATTCTCCGGCAAGGTCCCGACAGTCACAGAGGGCGGGCCTATTAGTTATAGGGAGCTCCAACGTTAGGCGGGTTATGGAGCCCCTTAGGAAAATAGCGGGTAGGTCGGGGAAGAATGCCAGTGTGCACTCGGTGTGCTTGCCGGGGGGTCTCGTCCGTAATGTGGAGGAGGCCCTTCCGGCAGCTATTGAACGCACTGGGTGTGACCGGCTGCAGATAGTAGCACATGTCGGAACGAATGACGCCTGCCGCTTGGGTTCTGAGGCCATCCTTGGTTCCTTCCGGCGGCTGGCTGATTTGGTGAAGACAACCAGCATCGCACGCGGAGTGCAAGCTGAGCTTAATATCTGCAGCGTAGTGCCCAGAGTCGATCGCGGTCCTCTGGTTTGGAGCCGTGTGGAGGGTCTAAACCAGAGGCTCAGACGACTCTGCGACTATAATGGTTGCAAATTCATCGACCTCCGTTATTGGGTGGAGAACTGTAGGGCCCCCCTAGACAGGTCAGGCGTGCACTACACACCGGAAGCAGCTACTAGGGTAGCAGAGTACGTGTGGCGTGCACACGGGGGTTTTTTAGGTTAGAGGGACCCCCCCTTGGGCGAAACGATAAAATACCTGACGGCTTACCAGAGAGGACATTATCATCGTTGATAAAGAACGTCCGTCCTCAGAGACCAAAAACAGGAAAAGTCAACGTAATATTGGTAAACTGCAGGAGTATCCAGGGCAAGGTTCCTGAATTAGTATCTCTTATTGAAGGAAATAGTGCGCATATAGTATTAGGAACGGAAAGTTGGTTAAAACCGGAAGTGAACAGTAACGAAATCCTAGACACAGAATGGAATATATACCGCAAGGATAGGATAAACGCCAATGGTGGAGGAGTATTTATAGCAGTAAAGAATTCAATAATATCCAGTGAAGTTATTAGCGAATGCGAATGTGAAATAATCTGGGTTAAGTTAAGTATCAAAGGTGGCTCAGATATGATAGTCGGATGCTTCTATAGACCACCTGCATCAGCAACCGTAGTAGTTGAGCGCCTCAGAGAGAACCTGCAG
This sequence comes from Schistocerca serialis cubense, assembly GCF_023864345.2. Classification (NCBI taxonomy): domain Eukaryota; kingdom Metazoa; phylum Arthropoda; class Insecta; order Orthoptera; family Acrididae; genus Schistocerca; species Schistocerca serialis. Next base: position 791,400,954 of record NC_064639.1, on the reverse strand, counting down.
AACGTCGTGAAGAAGTTTCGTGATCATACTATTGTAATAGGGGGAGACTTCAATCTACCAGGTATAGAATGGGATAGTCACACAATCAGAACTGGAGCCAGGGACAGAGACTCTTGTGACATTATCCTGACTGCCTTGTCCGAGAATTACTTCGAGCAGATAGTTAGAGAACCAACTCGTGAAGCTAACGTTTTAGACCTCATAGCAACAAATAGACCGGAACTTTTCGACTCCGTGAATGTAGAAGAGGGTATCAGTGATCATAAGTCAGTGGTTGCATCAATGACTACAAGTGTAATAAGAAATGCCAAGAAAGGAAGGAAAATATATTTGCTTAACAAGAGTGATAGGGCACAAATCGCAGAATATCTGAGTGACCACCATCAAACCTTCATTTCTGAGGAAGAGGATGTGGAACAAAAATGGAAAAAATTCAGAAACATCGTCCAGTACGCCTTAGATAAGTTCGTACCGACTAAGGTCCAAAGCGAGGGGAAAGATCCACCGTGGTATAACAATCATGTACGAAAGGTACTACGGAAACAAAGAAAGCTTCATCATAGGTTTAAGAGTAGTCGAATCATAGCTGATAAGGAAAAGCTGAACGAAGCGAAAAAGAGCGTAAAGAGAGCAATGAGAGAAGCATTTAACGAATTCGAACATAAGACATTGGCAAACAATCTAAACAAGAACCCTAAAAAGTTTTGGTCATATGTAAAATCGGTAAGCGGATCTAAATCTCCTATTCAGTCACTCGTTGACCACGATGGCACCGAACCAGAGGACGACCGAAGAAAGGCAGAAATACTGAATTCAGTGTTCCGAAACTGTTTCACTGCGGAAAATCGTAACACGGTCCCTGACTTCAGCCGTCGCACGGACGCCAAAATGGAAAATATTGAAATAAACGATATCGGAATTGAAAAACAACTGCTATCACTTAGTAGCGGAAAAGCATCCGGACCAGACGAGATACCCTTAAGATTCTACAGTGATTATGCTAAAGAACTTGCCCCCTTTCTATCAGCAATTTATCGTAGATCGCTGGAAGAACGTAAAGTACCTAGCGACTGGAAGAAAGCGCAGGTCGTTCCCATTTTCAAGAAGGGTCATAAATCAGATGCGAATAATTATAGGCCTATTTCGCTTACGTCAATCTGTTGTAGAATAATGGAACATGTTTTGTGTTCTCGTATTATGACGTTCTTAGATAATACAAATCTCCTTCATCATAACCAACATGGATTCCGCAAACAGAGATCATGTGAAACTCAGCTCGCCCTATTTGCCCAAGAAATTCACAGTGCCGTAGACACTGGCGAGCAGATTGATGCCGTATTCCTGGACTTCAGGAAGGCATTTGATACGGTTCTGCACTTACGTTTAGTGAAAAAAATACGAGCTTACGGAATATCGGACCAGGTTTGTGATTGGATTCAGGATTTCCTAGAAGAAAGAGCACAACATGTCATTCTTAACGGTTCAAAATCTGCAGATGTAGAGGTAATTTCGGGAGTACCGCAGGGAAGCGTGATAGGACCTTTATTGTTTACAATATACATAAATGACTTAGTTGACAACATCGGTAGCTCCGTGAGGCTATTTGCAGATGACACGGTTGTCTACAAGAAAGTAGCAACATCAGAAGACTCGTACGTACTCCAGGAGGACCTGCAGAGGATTAATGCATGGTGCGACAGCTGGCAGCTTTCCCTAAACGTAGATAAATGTAATATAATGCGCATACATAGGGGCAGAAATCCATTCCAGTACGATTATGCCATAGGTGGTAAATCATTGGAAGCGGTAACGACCGTAAAATACTTAGGAGTTACTATCCGGAGCGATCTGAAGTGGAATGATCACATAAAACAAATAGTGGGAAAAGCAGGCGCCAGGTTGAGATTCATAGGAAGAATTCTAAGAAAATGTGACTCATCGACGAAAGAAGTAGCTTACAAAACGCTTGTTCGTCCGATTCTTGAGTATTGCTCATCAGTATGGGACCCTTACCAGGTTGGATTAATAGAAGAGATAGACATGATCCAGCGAAAAGCAGCGCGATTCGTCATGGGGACATTTAGTCAGCGCGAGAGCGTTACGGAGATGCTGAACAAGCTCCAGTGGCGGACACTTCAAGAAAGGCGTTACGCAATACGGAGAGGTTTATTATCGAAATTACGAGAGAGCACATTCCGGGAAGAGATGGGCAACATATTACTACCGCCCACATATATCTCGCGTAATGATCACAACGAAAAGATCCGAGAAATTAGAGCAAATACGGAGACTTACAAGCAGTCGTTCTTCCCACGCACAATTCGTGAATGGAACAGGGAAGGGGGGATCAGATAGTGGTACAATAAGTACCCTCCGCCACACACCGTAAGGTGGCTCGCGGAGTATAGATGTAGATGTAGATATAGACTGCATTTTCTACGTGGTTGTTATCCATTTTTCTGGCTGAAGACCCAAACCTGTGTAAGAAATAAGTGGTAAGATTCATCACTGAATAAAATGTATTTATGTGACAAGTTGACTAAAAGTATGGATACGTTGAGAGGATACACCCGGAGGTTTCAAACAGTACACTCATGCTCATAAATTAACGATAACTGCAGAATTTGGTGCCACACAACGTGGCACTACACAAAACTGGCGCTAATAGCATAGGCACATAGGTAACAAACACGACACAGATCTGTAAGCCCACGGTATTGGTGATAAGTCCCGTCCCGAAACACATGTGCTTCAAAAAGCCGCTGTTTCCTGCGCATGTACCCCGACATCAATATGGATATAATCACCATGCACACGCACACAGGCCGCACAACGGATTGGCATACCCTGGATCAGGTGTTCGAGCAGCTGCTGGGGTATAGCCTCCCATTCTTGAACCAGTGCCTGTCGGAGCTCCTGAAGTGTCGTAGGGGTTTGAAGACGTGCAGCGATACGTCTACCGAGAGCATCCCAGACGTTCTCGAAGGGATTTAGGTCTGGAGAACAGGCGGGCCACTCCATTCGTCTGGTACGTCTGATATCTTCTGTTTCAAGGTACTCCTCCACGATGGCAGCTGGGTGGGGCCGTGCGTTATCGTCCATCAGGAGGAAGGTGGAACCCTCTACACCCCTGAAGGCGGACATACTGGTGCAAAATGACGTCCCAATACATCTGACCTGTTACAGTTCCTCTGTCAAAGACATGCAGGGGTGTACGTGCACCAATCATAATCCCACCCCACACCATCAAACCACGACCTCCATACAGGTCTAGCCGGCCAGAGTGGCCGAGCGGTTAAAGGCGCTACAGTCTAGAACCGCACGACCGCTACGGTCGCAGGTTCGAATCCTGCCTCGGGCATGGATGTGTGTGATGTCCTTAGGTTAGTTAGGTTTAAGTAGTTCTAAGTTCTAGGGGACTTATGACCACAGCAGTTGAGTCCCATAGTGCTCAGAGCCATTTGAACCATTTTGAACAGGTCCCTTTCAAGGACATTAAAGGGTTGGTATCTGGTTCCTGGTTCACGCCAGACGAAAACCCGGCGAGAATCACTGTTCAGACTATACCTGAACTCGTCCGTGAACATAACCTGGGACCACTGTTCCAATAACCGTGTCGTGTGTTCTTGACACCAGGCTTTACGGGCTCTCCTGTGACCAAAGGTCAGTGGAATGCACCTTGCAGGTCTCCGGGCGAATAAACCATGTCTGTTCAGTCGTCTATAGACTGTATGCCGGGAGACAACAGTTCCAGTGGGTGCGATAAGGTCCGGAGCAAGGCTACCTGCAGTACTCCGTGATCGTCTGCGGTGTTGGTGAGATATCGGTCTTCTTGTGGTGTTGGACAATTTGGACGTTCAGTACTGTAGCCCCTGGACACTTTTCCTTTCTGCTGGAATCGTTGCCATAGTCTTGAGATCACACTTTCTGGTACACGGAGGGCCCGTGCTACGGTCTGCTGTGTTTGACCAGCCTCCAGTCGCCCTAATATTCTATCCCTCATAACGTCATCAACATGTGTTCTTTGAGCCATTTTCAATAGACAGTCACCATTAGCACGTCTGAAAACGTCTGCACACTTACTCGCTCCACCGTACTCTGACATACACCAACACACCTCTGCGTATGTGGACTGCTGCCAGCGCCACCGTGCGTCGACCGCAGGTCAAATGCACAGCATGGTCATACCCCGAGGTGATTTAAACCCGCAAACATCCCACCAGAGAGTTGTTTCACCGTGTATCAGCATTATCCTTAATTTATGAGCATGAGTATAGTTAATTTGGTAATGGACAGAAGTGTGAAGGGAGAAAAATCATAGAGGAGAACCAAAGCTTGAATTCAAATGGATGTATATTGCAGAAGTTATCCAGGATAGACTGCCTTGGAGAGCTGCATCAAACCACTCTTCGGACTGAGGACTACACCCCATCTGTGTTCCTAAACCATAGAATCTACTAGTTCTCTTACTATCAGAATTTACCATTATCCAAGAGAGATTGCGTTGCTGTTGACAGTTGTGGAGTAATGTTGGCAGTCCCGGATGTCGTTATCAGTGGTGTGATAACTGCTTATGCTGTTTCAGTATTTCATGAGAGTGAGCTCATATCAATACTGCTCTAAGTTGATGATTGTTTCTTCCATTTGTTGGTAATTACATTGAGTGTCTAGCAGCTGTACTGGTAAAAAAGCAATGTCTGGCGGAAACACAAATTTTCCTTTTCTTTTGGCAGCACGATACTAGTCAGTGCCAAAGAATCATCCTTAGTTTAAAGAAGCATCGATTATATGGGTTTGTCATTTTCACACTTTCTATGATACTATGAGTGCCCCCAATCGTAAAAACGAGGACTAAGGTGAACTCCGATGAAAGATAGTGTTCTGGTAGTTTTGAATCCCACTGGATACAAAACACAAATCGTTCAAAGTTCAAACTGGTTCACGACAAATTCACAAACGATGCGAGCTGGGAGATGGCGTTGTGCGACTTCACATAGGAAAACGGATGGCAAGTCCGTCGCAAGCGATATACAAAGAACCACTGTTGTGTCCAAATCGTAAACCAAGTCAGGGGCGAAGTAATCAACACAGTATTTAACGAAGCATAAAATAGTGCTTCACGTTAGCGAACGAACTGCTGACCGGCTGCGGTGTGCGCTTGTTTGAAGATGTCAACAATCAAAGGGTTTGCCCATCTGAGTAGGGTCTTTGCAGCCGTGCATCTCAATGTCTATACTCCGCTCTCTTTCGGTTCTACATCCATATTGCTGCTGCAGGTGAAATGTCCTCATCGCTACTTTGCATCTAGTAGCAGAATACCCCGCAAGGGCTGAACGGGTAAATTACACGCCGATTAGCTATCGAATATTCGTTAAAAGCTTATCTTCTGTAAACCACGTCCCATATAATAAAAATTTTGCTATGAGATATTGACGACGAATGTGAATCGGAAGTTCTTTCACCTCAGCCAGTTGAGAGTTCGCTGGAGAGTATATCATGACTCAAAGGCAAGCTGTGTATGCTTTGTGTTCGCACTTGTCGATGTGGCGTAATATCCAATAAGAAGCGAAGTCAAAGCATAGCCAGGCATAATTAAATTTGTTCTGTACGGAAATGTGGCATAACGTTACTCATACCATAAAGTCTGCCCACTAGTTGACTCTCAGTAGTTTATTTAATGATTAAAGCCTGTAACATTTCCATACTATCACATATTCATACATTAATCTGTATCTTCTTTGTTCATTGGACAGTCTGGTGCAGTGTGGGAACGAATTTATGAGATCAAATGGTTCAAATGGCTCTGAGCACTATGGGACTTGACATCTGAGGCCATCAGTCCCCTAGGCTTAGAACTACTTAAACCTAACTAACCTAAGGACATCACACGCATCCATGCCCGAGGCAGGATTCGAAACTGCGACTGCAGCAGTCGCGCGGTTCCGGACTGAAGCGCCTAGAACCGCTCGTCCACCGCGGCCGGCGAATTCATGAGACTCGAAACATATCGGGGGTTAACTAAATCGAATAACGTGTAAAAGAAAACGAAGATGTTACGAAACATATCCGGCAGTTCAAATCACTACCGGCTGCGACCACTGAAAGTAACAAACTGAATAAGGTAACTGTCGAGTAGGTGCAAGTCGGACATGAACTACCAGCAGAAAACGAAACCGACTTGTGACGAGTAAGAGAACGTGTTACGAAATACCTAACCAATTTTTGCATCCCTTTGGGTACCTGTTGCGCACTAAATAGTGAATTCAGTATTACGGAAAGCGACTATGTGGCTTAGATTTATCGAAGAGGTTATCGGAAAGTGGAATGAATCTGCAAAGAAAATCGCCTACAAGACGTTACTTGTGAATTTGCTCTTCGTTGATGATGTCGACGATAATGAACTGGGTGAAGTTCGTTAATCGGAATGTGTAACCTCCCCCCTCTCTTACCGACCTTAATGACAGTGAAAAATGAAACCGCGTGTACCTAATGGGAGTTTTGGAAAAGCAATCGTCACCGAAGTTAACCTGTCGGTAAAGAGGGAGGAAAGGGTTACATCTAAATGAAAGGAAATGTGCTAATGAAACTGGTGGAAATTAATTTTGAAAAGGGGTAAAGTTAATAAAGAAGGTAAATGTGCAGCCGTTACGTTAACAATTAAGTAGCGGTAATTAGGTATTTGAGATTTGGGGGAAATCACGGTCGCCAGTCCTAAGGAAAATTACTATAGTAACTGAAAAAGAAAGGTTATTACACATATAATTAGCACTAGAAGCGTGGCAACTGAAGGTTGACACGTGTAGTGTGAAAACTGACAGTTTGTCAGAAGTAATAAATTTCGCTACACCCTGACTTAATTTAGCAAAAGAATTAATAACCGGAAAATCGAAAGTTAATTTAGTGACTGAAGTTAATAGTGAGCTTTCTTTCTGAAGCACATCGAAATACAGTTAGTCTTGGACTACCTCAACAATCATTTCAAAAGCTACTTGAATCTACGCAATTTAGAAATAAGAGATTTAACTTTGAACTTGAATTAAATGATCCTGAACAATTAACAATAGTAAAATTTAGTACGTACCAAGCTGAGCTGCAGTCACAGGTAAGCTAAAATACGATAACAAAACTCGCACTCTTAATTTGTGCTTGTGTAATCTGAATATTGAAGCCAGCTATGAATACCTTTGAGATTAAAGCAGTGAAATGATGTTACTTTAATGCTGGCGTCTGAATTTCAACGATACTCGGGTTCATTCCGGAAAAGGAAGGGACCTTGCTTGGTAATGCAATTGGGACAATGAGCAACAAAGGTTCATGCTAAGTTGCTGTAATTTTGCGAGGCAAATGGAACAATTTGAAAAGCTGAGGTCTGCCATACAGTTCTGAAACCTTACGTGCTTTTAGTCTTCCTTGTTGGTTGATTGAAGGTTTGAATCCGTCGATCGAGGAGGTGGCGACAGTCACTCATTGTCGGCCGTCGCTGTTGCAGAAGCTGGATGTTGGCGCGCCTTCTTCTCGACACGGTCACCAGGCGAAACGGGCTCTTGATGTGCGCCAGCTAATGCTTCCCGTCCGCGACACCATGTCAGAAACAATCATCGCGAGTCGAGCGCAATTACATGCTGCCAAAGCCCGAAAGCGCGGCAACTCGCGGGAGCGTCACACACCACGCACCTGCTCCACTCGCTACTCCCGCCAGACTCCCACTGCCCGCGCCCCACGCGCCAGAGTTAACACTCCCAAAGATCCTACACACTTTGATTCTTCACACGACCCATCGATGTAATCGTTCGATAGCAGTTTTCCCTAAGCAAGACCCAGCGTAAAAATACAAATAATATTTACGAAACAAACCAATTATACATCGACATAAATGCATAAATATACAAATAGTAAAACAATTACAATATATAAAGAGACAGAAATGTCATATCTTGAGGTAACAAAACAAGGAAAAAAAATAATAGTACAATAGATGGAAATAGGAGGATATGCATTTCCGGCGTTACAAATGGACTGATATGCCACTGTTAGTTTATTATATCGTCTTTCGAAGAATATTATTGAGTTTTAGTGACAAAATCGTGCCAGGAATTTCGAATAAAACTTCACCGTTCACGAATGCTTTGATTTTGGACGCCATTTCCTTCTTGCAAATTACTGTCGAATATTCTCTCGACATACGACCGTAAACCCCAGTGCACTTCTTGGTTTTGTTTAGAATACCGCTCGCCACAGAGCTTTCGCCACCGACCACATTTATAAACCCCACATTGACGACCACCGCACTAGCGCGCGCTCGAAAACAAGCCATCGTAAAACTCACAGTTGAACGCTGAGATACTTAACCACGCGTTGTTGCTCCACGTACAGGTTTTGTTAGTTCTCGTATCGATCGGGATGCAACAACGGTGTCCCCTTACATATGGTAACCAGTATCTAGAGTATTGGTACAATGTTTGTAACTCTTATCAAGCTGGCATGATAATACATATCTAACAAATACAGAGCCGCGGTGCTAGGATAGTAATAGGCTGGTGTCACTAGTACAAAAAGCGTAACAGAAATGCCCGTATAATATACACTACTGGCCATTAAAATTGCTACACCAAGAAGAAATGCAGATGATAAACGGGTATTCATTGGACAAATATATTATACTAGAACTGACATGTGATCACATTTTCACGCAATTTGGGTGCATAGATCCTGAGAAATCAGTACCCAGAACAACCACCTCTGGTCGTAATTACGGCCTTGATACGCATGGGCATTGAGTCAAATACAGCTTGGATGGCTTGTACAGGTACAGCTGCCCATGCAGTTTCAACACGATACCACAGTTCATCAAGAGTAGTCACTGGCGTATTGTGACGAGCCAGTTGCTCGGCCACCATTGAACAGACGTTTTCAATTGGTAAGAGATCTGGAGATTGTGCTGGCCAGGGCAGCAGTCGAACATTTTCTGTATCCAGCAACGCCCGTAAGGGACGTGCATCATGCGGTCGTGCATTATCCTGCTGAAATGTAGGGTTTCGCAGGGATCGAATGAAGGGTAGAGCCACGGGTCGTAACACATCTAAAATGTAACGTCCACTGTTCAAAGTGCTGTCAATGCGAACAAGAGGTGACCGATACGCGTAACCAATGGCACCCCATACCATCACGCCGGGTGATACGCCAGTATGGCGATGACGAACACGCTTCCAATGTGCGTTCACCGCGATGTCGCCAAACACGGATGCGACCATCATGATGCTGTAAACAGAACCTGGATTCATCCTAAAAAATGACGTTTTGCCTTTCGTGCACCCAGATTCGTCGCTGAGTACACCATCACAGGCGTTCCTTTCTGTGATGCAGCGTCAAGGGTAACCGCAGCCATGCTCTCCGAGCTGATAGTCCATGCTGCTGCAAACGTCGTCGAACTGTTGGTGCAGATGGTTGTTGTCTTGCATACGTCCCCATCTGTTGACTCAGGGATTGAGACGTGCCTGCACGATCCGTTACAGCCATGCGGATAAGATGCCTGTCATCTCGACTGCTAGAGATACGAAGCCGTTGGAATCCAGCACGGCGTTCCGATTCCATATTCTGCTAACAGTCATTGGATCTCGACCAACGCGAGCAGCAATGTCGCGATACGATAAACCGCAATCGCGATGGGCTACAATCCGACCTTTATCGAAGTCGGAAACGTGATGGTACGCATTTCTCCTCCTTACACGAGGCATCACAACAACGTTTGACCAGGCAACGCCGGTCAACTCCTGTTTGTGTATGAGAAATCGGTTGGAAACGTTCCTCATGTCAGCACGTTGTAGGTGTCGCCACCGGCGCTAACCTTGTGTGAATTCTCTGAAAAGCTAATCATTTGCATATCACAGCGTCTTCTTCCTGTCGGTTAAATTTCGGGTCTGTAGCACGCCATCTTCGTGGTGTAGCAATTTTCATGGCCAGTAGTGTAAATGAAAGTCGTTGGAAGAAAGACGACATAGTTCGGCGAAATCCTATTAGCTAAAAGTGAAGAACCTATATTCAATGAAGACTACGCAGGCATAATGCCGACACCAACGTATATCCCATTAGGGATCATAAGTATAAAGTAACAGGGATTTGGCCGCGTACAGAGGCATACGACGGCCGTTTTTCCCTGATAGTGGCACATAAAGCAGCAAGTCTTCAATAGGTCAAATTACACAGAAAATGGACAGTACCTGATCGTATTGTAGCGTGGTGCGATGAGTCGAGCTCTTGCGTCTTTTAGTTATGATAAACACCGCTACTCCTGCCGGGTAGTCCACCCTAGTATCACAGTGGCGTGCCGCTATGCATATGTCAATGGAAAGCTAACGCAATATGGTCTTCAGCAGTCTTATCCAGAGGACGACTGTGGCGGCTACACTGCTTTGGTCACCTTGTCACATGCACCGGTCGGGCAGAGGGATAACATCACTTCACCTGGGGGCCAATGAGTGAGATGCGTATTATCGCTCAGCAAGTACAGCCAGTGGCGTGTATTTTCAGTATCAGGCAGCATGACTATTTAACTAGCTCCCCAATGAGTTAACGGTAGTTTTTATCCTGTCTGGAAGTATTTTGTGTGTAGTTTGAGAGCTAGCAGCATCTGGAGAGAGCAGTTGCCGCTCTAGAATCAGCAGACAACATGGATAGCAGCTGCAGCAGCCACTATCACATCTTGACTTCAGAACGCACTTAGATCTGGACAGTGTTTACCTCTGAGAAATGACTGTATTATGTACAGGATTTAGTCTCAGCCAGGACAGATCCATGTTTGTGTTTAACCTGAAATGGTTTGTGTATGTTGCAATAAACGGGTGTTTATGTATCTGGTACTAATTAGTTTGGCAGCTCTGTTCCAGAACACCATTACTACGGTGGTGCAGGATAGGAAAACAGACCACTAAGCATCATTTTTTCCTGTGGCGCAAGGTATAGAGTGCACCGACAGCTCAATGTGGCGTTTCAGCTGCAAAACCGAAACGTGCAGAGGGTGTAATTCAGGCCAGAAGTGGTTTTGTGCCTTTTAGGAGATGCTTTTCACACATTCCGGTTACCGTGGACCTGTACCAGGACTTACTTTTCTAACATTGTCGGTGTTAGTGTAGCAATGTATTACTTGGCCAACTTTGACCAACCCTGAACCACTTTGCTGGTACATTTGTGACTTAGCACCATACACATAACATACACATGTTTGTTTCCTTGATGCTGGGGAAGAAGTTATGTCAGCGGTAATCTGATACACAGTTTTGACAGCAAAAATTCGGCTTCATCACTAAACTACATCTCGCTCACACATACACATTGAGGTTTTGCTGTCCCAATCGTAGCCAGTACTTTCACTGACGCTCAAAGTCAAACAGACACGCACAGCACTGTATTTTACCTTGCATAAAATGGAACAACCAATTCCCATCTTGTTCTTCTACCTCCCATTTGCCAACGACCATATCTTGATCCTTGTGACACACTTGGTGCAGGGCACAACGGACGCTCATATTAAATATTTACATGCATTAAATAACTATATTAATTGTCAAAATACGCATGATATTACTACTGATTGATCCTACAGGTTAAGCTGGAGCTGTAAATGATCATAGTTCTATCACTGTACCACACTTGGTTTAAGGCACAATGGACCCTCAAATTAAATATTTACATGTTCAGACTGTCCCTATTATTGTTATATAATCGTACAAAATACATGTTAGGCAAAATAAGCAACATCACCAACACATTCTTTATTTCAATGTTATTTTCACGTCGAAGATGTCCGTCAAAAATATGTAAAAAAACGTAATTTAGTGTATTTCCACGTGTAAAATGCCTGTCAAAAATACATACATCAGCAACACAAAGTCTATATCCGTGTTATTTTCACGTCTAAAATATCTGTAAAAATAGATAAGTATCATCAGCAACAGAATGTAAATGACAGTGTTATTTGCACATCTAAAATGTCTATCGAAAATATATAAATGGCGCAACTTACAGTATTTCCGTGCCTGTAATATTCATCAAAAATATGTAAGCATTACGTCAGTGTAAGTACCAAGTCTAAAATGTTTGTATCGTTGTTCTGTAAAATAATGTGTCAGCTGCTAGAAGAGTGCAGTTATTGTACAACTTACACTAGGCTGTGGACCCTCAAATTAAGCCCCCCAATAACATTTTCACATAAATTTTTCTATAACGGTACAAAAGCATGTGCTCTGTTAAAGTAACATGCTGCAGTCGTAGCTGACACTTAATATTAGGCCTAAATGAGGCTATGTTACTGGTAGTACAGAAACGAACTGACCAAGCACCATTTTAAGGAGAAAGAAGTATCAAGAAAAATGTAATTAACTTTTTTTTTCTCAGTAGGTCAAAATACGACATTTTAAAGAAATCAGTTCTAGCCACTGAAATGTAATATTTATTACTTTGTATCTGATATTTCTGCCCAGCAAGCTTGCCTGCTTCGACTTACAATGCCGTTTTCAAATGCACCTACCGGTGTTATGAATACCGAATCTTATTTACATCTCACTTATGATTAAGAATGTATTTTATGGGTTAAATTTCTACTTATGTCTAGGTGAAGTTAACGATCACGTGGCATACAGGGGCCAACTGTGAGCTTTCAGTTGTGAAATATTGCTTTTATAATCATGTAACTGCTGTAATATGAAATTTTTCGTGATAATAATGCTTTGACAACTATTGGACGGTTGGGATTCTTATATGATATAAGTTTACAGATTTTTTTTTATCTTTGCGAGCCAGGTGTGGTACTTTTTTTTTGATTCGATGTTATACGGTTTACTTTTTTCATTTACGTGTCATCTGTGTATTCATATGTTTATCCTTTCTCGTGACAGAAAATTTCCATAAAATTTTCTAAGTAGAGTTTTTATTTGCGTAGGGCGTTAGAGAAATTTTTCGTATATCTCCAATTCTTCCAAAATATTCATAGCACATCCTGCAGATATTTTGTGCAAAAGCCCGGCTGGAGTGGCCGTGCTGTTCTAGGCGCTTCGGTCTGGAACCGCGCGACCGCTACGGTCGCAGGTTCGAATCCTGCCTCGGGCATGAATGTGTTTGATGTCCTTAGGTTGGTTAGGTTTAAGTAGTTCTAAGTTCTAGGGGACTGATGACCTCAGATTTTAAGTCCCATAGTGCTCAGAGCCATTTGAACCGTTTTTTTTGTGCAAAATTTGTTCAGTGTTTTAAAAAGTTTTCTGCTCCGTGGAAGCCGCAACCACGGCCACCGTGCAGACAGTCTGTCACACTCCAGAAGTCATCAGAATGTCTGTGTGGGTACTTGTATTGTTGCAAAAAAGCCCATTTCTTGACTAAAGATACTTGACTTGATTGTGCTATCCTTCGCTACGGAGCAAACGTCTGTCCTCTCGGGCGCAGGTCACGGGAGGCTGTTGGTGTAGTGCATGGCGTTGATCCCTCATGAATCCATCGATTTTATATTCACATTGCAGCGTTGTCGTGGAAGGATGAACTATGTCTCGCTTAGCCACGATCCTGCCGCTGTCGAAATCCGATATACGCTGGTAAACGTTTGCTTTTCTGTACAAACACAACACTATCTTTCACAAGCAACAAACATTCAAATGCGATTTCTGAATAAGAAACGAAATACATTATTTTTGCTTGTGTACAAAAATTCAGTTGGCGTTCCTCAAACTGGCTTTGAACGAGTGCACTGAAATGTAAGTAATTTGCATATCAAGCAGGTAGTACACCTTACGCCAGTCTGACGTTTGTTGCACGCCACTTTCATGGCCTTGCAATTTTAATGACTAGGAGTGTATTTATTAGTATTTTAGTTACACATAGTTAGGGATGGTAAAAGCGATAGCCAAATTCTGAAAAGTGTACTGGTATACAGTTGTATTTCCCATCTCGAGCTCAATATCAAGTGATATATAATCCGTCTCCTACCCACTATTATTCGGACAATTGCAGCGTGATGCAGAAGTCATGTCCCATGAGACAAACGGCTGAGAAAGAGCTCCACCAAGAAACTTTCACTGGTGGTAGTAGGCTGCTGATAAAATGGACCAAATGAAGAAAATAAATGCATACCGTAAGAGCTATGAGCACTTCTTCATCTTTGATACTGTGAAACAAATCTCTTCTACTGCAAGCTCTTTGCTTTCCTTGTTTCGGCAGGTGGTAGTATGAACCAAAACAATAAAAAAAGTCGAGAATACATGGGCTGTAATGTGCATGTCGTACGAGCTATGGCTACTTGCTCATCTTCGCTACTGTCAAACACGCCTAATCTGCCGAACATGGGGTCATAGCTTTTAGGGTATGCACTTTGGATCCCATATTTACTGGTTATTATTTTCTTGTTTTGGTTCATACTACCAACTTTCAAAATACGGTTAGCAAAGAGCTTGGAGTATAACAGATTCGTTTCGAAGTCTCGAAGAAGAAGAAGTGCTCATAGCTCTCAAGCTATGAAATTTAGGGACCATGTCACTAGACATCCCATGTTTATGAGACTTCTTTTCTTTTTTAGGTCCACATTACTACCTCTTGAAGTTTGTTGGTGGAGTTATGTTCACCATATTTGTTCTGTGGCACATGGATCATGGATTTTCAGTCACTCTGTATATACCACACATCATCCCAGCCGAACTCAAACCGTTTCCACCAATTTCTCTAGATATGGAATATTTCTGTTTATTATATATATATATATATATATATATATATATATATATATATATATATATATATAACACTCATGTTCAGAACAAACAGAACACCTTGAACGACTAGAGCTGGGGCGTTAATATTCACAGGACATGTACATTAGCTTGTTCTGCAGAAATGATTAGCCTTTCAGTCACTTCGGCTTAGCATGTGTCCTGTTGCCTAGTAGGCACAGGGTCCGTTATGGGCCCTGATAATTTGCTGCAGGCGAGATGACATCGACTCGTATAAGGCGCGAATGGCATCCGGTGTTATTAGCCATCCATGCTGCATTCCTCTGGTTCCAAAGTTCAACTGTAGTGGTTGGCATTGCGTCATGTCACTGCACCCATCGTTTCACCGTATCCCACACGCTTTCGACTTGCGATAAGTCTGGTGGTCTGGCGGTCCTGGGCAAAAGGCTGACATCCTGTGACACCAAGAAAGTACGTGTTTGTCATCAACATGTGGTCGTGCAATGTCTCGCTGAAAAATGGCGTGTGCGGTATTGTGCCAAAAGGGCATAACTACGGATTGCTGGATGCCATTCTCGTAAGTCACACTGGTGACAGTGCCCTGGACACGCACCAATAGTAATTTGTGGTTGTGACCAATAGTAACCCACACCTTCAGACTTGGAGTTGGTACCGTATGTCTCGTGCGAATGCAGTCACTGTGATGCCGCTCCCCCTGTCTGCGGCGAACCAAAATGCGGCCATCTATTTCAAACAAACAGAACCTGGGTTCGTCCGAAAACACTGTCCGATGCCATTTCTATCGTCAGTGGCATCGTTCCATACATCACAGGCGTCTAATAAGCACTTTCGTTAAAGGTAGGCGGAGAAATGGAAGACTCGCACATAACTCGTGCCGTAATAAAAGGCGACCCCTGGTAGTGTACGGTATGTACCACTGTTGGGCCATAGCCGAGGAGGACGCAGGTGTGTTGTGCAGTGCCGTTGTCGATCTTCTCGGGAGGTAGTCTGGGTGGTGCGACCTGTTCCACCTCGTCGTCTTCTACGGGCTCTCGTGAACCATTCTGCACACGCCCGTTGCATTACAGAAACACTGCGTCCCTCATGAACAGCAATTTCTCGAATGGATGCATCACAGTCCAGCATGCCAAAAATACGCCCTCTTCCAAACTAACTGTTCTGACGATACGGCTCGCGCATACGTCTGCGAGGCGTCCCGCACGCCTTCAAGTCACACTGATCCATTACTTCGGTTTATAGCGACAAAGAGAGCCGCAGGCACATTTTACCAGTAGGTGGTGTTGTGCAGCGACATCGATGTTGACCTTGAACCCGAGAGCCGGCGTGGTTCAAATGCTAATCATTTGTGCAGAACATACACTGGCCATTAAAATTGCTAATGTACATGACCTGTGAATATAAACGTCCTATCTCTAGTCGTTAATTTTTTTTTCTCTTTTTTCTGAACATTAGTGTATTTGCTCCTTTATCGATGTGTGTTTACGAAAGTCATTAGAGAAGAGCATCATCGCAATACGAAATTAAACGAAAAACATTCTCCGAAGTGGAAGTAGGACGGTTGTGGTCGTAAGTTTTCTTCAGTGTAACGGCCTGTAGAAATGTGCAGCTTATTCTTTTATAAAGTAGGACACATATGTGAACGATAAATTCTACATCTACATCTACATTTATACTCCGCAAGCCACCCAACGGTGTGTGGCGGAGGGCACTTTACGTGCCACTGTCATTACCTCCCTTTCCTGTTCCAGTCGCGTATGGTTCGCGGGAAGAACGACTGTCTGAAAGCCTCCGTGCGCGCTCTAATCTCTCTAATTTTACATTCGTGATCCCCTCGGGAGGTATAAGTAGGGGGAAGCAATATATTCGATACCTCATCCAGAAACGCACCCTCTCGAAACCTGGCGAGCAAGCTACACCGCGATGCAGAGCGCCTCTCTTGCAGAGTCTGCCACTTGAGTTTATTAAACATCTCCGTAACGCTATCACGGTTACCAAATAACCCTGTGACGAAACGCGCCTCTCTTCTTTGGATCTTCTCTATCTCCTCCGTCAAACCGATCTGGTACGGATCCCACACTGATGAGCAATACTCAAGTATAGGTCGAACGAGTGTTTTGTAAGCCACCTCCTTTGTTGATGGACTACATTTTCTAAGCACTCTCCCAATGAATCTCGACCTGGTACCCGCCTTACCAACAATTAATTTTATATGATCATTCCACTTCAAATCGTTCCGCACGCATACTCCCAGATATTTTACAGAAGTAACTGCTACCAGTGTTTGTTCCGCTATCATATAATCATACAATAAAGGATCCTTCTTTCTGTGTATTCGTAATACATTACATTTGTCTATGTTAAGGGACAGTTGCCACTCCCTGCACCAAGTGCCTATCCGCTGCAGATCTTCCTGCATTTCGCTACAATTTTCTAATGCTGCAACTTCTCTGTATACTACAGCATCATCCGCGAAAAGCCGCATGGAACTTCCGACACTATCTACTATGTCAGCCCGTTGTAAATTCTGTTGCCATTAATAAACATTACTTTCAGGTAGCGCATATGGTGAATCCGTTTGGCGTCGAGCAACACTGCATTTTGTTTCAGGCTTGTAATGATGAAGAGCCACCTTTTATTGCCTATCACACACTACTCATAAGAAAATCGTCTCCTTTCACTTTGATATTTCCTTATTCGCGGGAGGACTCAAAACGACACACGCTCCGGTACAGAGGGAAAAATTCATTGTGGAAACGATCCCCTGTGGCTAACCCAGTTCTTAACAATATCCTTCCTTGCAAGAATACTAATGCAGCATGGCATGCGGTACAGCTTGCATGACACAGGAGAGAGGTAATGATGGAAATAAAGCTTTTCATGGGCAAGTCATCCGTTAAGAACATTCGGCACAAAAGGCAGAGTTCCGAGTTCGAATCTGGGTTCCCCTCGTAGCTTCAATGTTCCAGGAAGTTTGAAACGAGCGCAAGCTCCGTGAACGGTTCGTTGTCGACAGTGGCTGTGTGTCAAACGTGACAGACATCTTTTATTCAGTTACCTATCAGGATCTATGCAGGTAAAAACTTCCAGAGATTAAATCACGAGAGAAGTCCATTCAGATATGAGGAGTTGCGTAGGATAAAGTAAGTGACATCTTAGACGAATAATATTACCATATTTGTTGATGTATGCAACCGAAACAGCCTACAAATACACTACCGGCCATTAAAATTGCTACACCACGAAGATGACGTGCTACAGACGTGAAATTTAACGGACAGGAAGAAGATGCTGTGGTATGCAAATGATTAGATTTTCAGAGCATTCACACAAGATTGGCGACGGGACGACACCTACAACGTGCTGACATGAGGAAAGTTTCCAACCGATTTCTCATACACAAACAGCAGTTGACCGGCGTTGCCTGGTGAAACGTTGTAGTGATGCCTCGTGTAAGAAGGACAAAAGCGTACCATCACGTTTCCGACTTCGATAAAGGTCGGATTGTAGCCTATCGCGATGGCTGTTTGTCGTATCGTGACATTGCTGCTCGCGTTGGTCGAGATCCAATAACTGTTACCAGAATATGGAATCGGTGGGTTCGGGAGGGTAATACGGAACGCCGTGCTGGATCCCAACGGCGTCGTATCACTAGCAGCCGAGATGACAGGCATCTTATCCGCATGGCTGTAACTCGTCGTGCAGCCACGTCTCGATCCCTGAGTCAACAGATGGGGACGTTTGCAAGACAACAACCATCCGCACGAACAGTTCGACGACGTTTACAGCAGCATGGACTATCAGCTCGGAGACCATGGCTGCGGTTACCCTTGACGCTGCATCACAGACAGGAGCGCCTGCCATGGTGCACTCAACGACGCACCTGGATGCACGAATGGCAAAACGTCATTTTTTAGGATGAATCCAGGTTCTGTTTACAGCATCGTGATGGTCGCATCCGTGTTTGGCGACATCGCGGTGAACGCGGTGAACGCCATTGGTTACACTGAAACGTCCCCTTAGAAAAATTGACATGACTGTGCTTAAACTGACACACAATATTTTTTAGCGCAACGCGATCTTATTTTCGGTAATCCCTACAAAAGAATGGCCCTGACTGACAATAACCTATACCTTTCATGAATTCTTACCTCACAAAAATCTTCGTTACTCGAACTACTGCAATACAGCGAGCGCTAATACTGCCAGCTAAATAAAAGATTCTAACTACTGAAGGCGCTAACTACTGATAGGCATATTTAGCAAATGAAAGATTCTGATAGAGAACAAACAATGTATTTACCTTAATAGTGTTCAAAAGTCATAATATATATAGCAGTTCATGACATCCATTCTTACAAATGTACTGTTTCTTATGGACACACGTCCAGATCATCCGCTCTCAAAAATCCACCATCTCTCTCCCCACATCCACCACTGCTGGCGGCTCAACTCCAACTGCGCAACGCTACGCGCTGTTAACATCCAGCGCCCAACACTACAACAACGATTATTGCAACAATGCCACCCAGCCACAGACTGCACACAGCACAGCCAGTGATTTTCATACAGAGCACTACGTGGCGTTACCAATATAAAAACCTAAACAACCTGCTTACAACACGTCTCGGTCACCTCTTGTTCGCTTTGACGGCACTTTGAACAGTGGACGTTACATTTCAGATGTCTTACGACCCGTGGTTCTAGCCTTCATTCGATCCTGCGAAACCCTACATTTCAGCAGGATAATGCACGACCGCATGATGCACGTCCCCTACGGGCCTTTCTGGATACAGAAAATGTTCGACTTCTCCCTGGCCAGCACATTCTCCAGATCTCTGACCAACTGAAAACGTCTGGTCAATAGTGGCCGAGCTTCTGGCTCGTCACAATACGCCAGTCACTACACTTGATGAACTGCGGTATCGTGTTGAAGCTGCATGGGCAGCTGTACCTGTACACGCCATCCAAGCTCTGTTTCACTCAATGCCCAGGTGTATCAAGGCCGTTGTTACGGCTAGAGGTGGTTGTTCTGGGTGCTGATTTCTCAGGATCTGTGCACCCAAATTGCGTGAAAACGTGATCACGTATCAGTTCTAATATAATACATTTGTCCATTGAATACCCGTTTATCATCTGCATTTCTTCTTGGTGTAGCAACTTTAAAGGCCAATAGTGTATGTCCTAGGCTACCAGAGTTATTGAAGAGTTAGAGCAGTGCGTTTAAATAGTGCTGAAATGACGAGGTTCGGAAGGGGAAACTGTTTCTTTGCGCCGTTACTGACCACCGTGCGTTATAGTTTTATAATTATTGCTGAGACACTCATCAATGCTCCATTCGTCGAATGCTGTCTTAGCCACAGCGCGTCGCCTCAGATGTCCATTCAGAGCACGCCCAGGCTCATTTTAAAACCGGTCCCTCTTCCGGTGGAAAGCGGCGACCGGAACGCGTGGGCGACAGAAGTCGCTTCCACGCAGATTCGGGCAGGGCGCGGACACTCCGGAGGCTGGAGCTAGCGCGCGGGCAGTCAGCCGGTCAGTGGGTCTGGTGCAGTGATTGGCGCAGCGCCAAGGGCGCGCCAAGTGCGCCGCCAATCAGCGGCGGCGCCTGCGCGCGCTCCAACAAGGCCGGCCTTCGCCGGGCATTAGCTCAATTCTGCCGGCTGAGGAGCCCTGCGAGGCGTCTCCAGCTGCGCCTGCCGCTCGCCGCGGAATTAGAGGCAGGAATTTCAAGCACAGGACACATTAGCCCACGTGCGAGCGCTGCCCGCGGTGGAATCCCACGTTACGGTTGCTGGGGTTGCCCCTGAAAGTTCTGCGTGTGTTACGAGCGACCACCGCAGCTTGAATCGTTGCAACACTGCGTTTACAAGCTGTCTATTGACAGTCGCGTAACGCCGGTCACACAAAATTCCATTTTTCAAGTAGCTATTAGTATCTGGAACGGTCCTCTTCAACAATACACTCTTCCCTCCCTCCCTCCCCCCCCCCCCCTCTACACCAACCCACCCAATACCCCCTGCCACAAAAATCACAAGTTTCGATTTTTTAATACTTACGATAAAACTTACAATGAGAAATCACCTTGTAATCTAGGGTATACTGTAAACACATACACACACAAACACACACTGTACCTCGCCCCTCGCCCCTTCCCAATACATCACGTCGGTCACCCATTGTCACCCCCACTGGTGCCGGTGCAGTGGCAAATTATAGCTAAGTTCCGATTTAATTCACGTGTACTATTTTAAATTTACTGTGCCGACTTGTTCCGGTTAGCTCAAAAAAGAAAGGGGGGGGGGGGGGCGTTACGATCGAAATTGTGCCCTAGCTATACTGATAAAAACGATAAGTGTTTATCATTAAACAAGAGTCCCACATTTATTTATTTATTTAATGCTTATTTAGCCTGACCAGATTAGGGCCTTAACGTCCTCTCTTACATCTGACCAGAATAACGTATACCAAAGATATTACAAAGCATTCACAGGTATAATAATAATAACAATAATAATAATTGACAAATATAATAATAATAATGAAGACAGCAGTTGACACTAATGAGACTAAAAGTGAAGGACATTAAGATGATATGGATTAGTTTAGCACATTTCAATACATGTTTACTATTATAGAAGTGGAAGGGATAAGGAGAGAGGAGAAGACTGAAATAACAGTGACAGTGGCTCTTAGAAAAGAAGGGAATGTCAATAAAGAACTCTGCCAACTCGGGGGAGAGAAAAGTCGTGGGGGAGGAAGGACTGAGAAGATAGCTGCAGACTAGTAGGTATCATTTGAAGTTTGGTATAAATGGCTCTGAGCATTACGGGACTTAGCTTCTGAGGTCATCAGTCCCCTAGAACTTAGAACTACTTAAACCTAACCAACCCATGGACATCACACACATCCATGCCCGAGGCAGGATTCGAACCTGCGACCGTAGCGGTCGCGCGGTTCCAGACTGTAGCGTCTAGAACCACTCCGCTACTTAGGCCGGCCATTTGAAGTTTGTAAGAAGTTTAATTCCTCTGATTTTTTTAGGATGGTTGTTCCAAAGTGGGTTTCCTGATATAGAAAATGATTTAGAGAGTAGGGTAGTGTTATGCAATGGTGCAAAGAGCATTTTACTTTGTTGGCTGGCAGGCTGTAGGGACTATGGGACTTACCATCTGAGGTCATCTGTCCCCGAGACTTAGAACTACTTAAACCTAACTAACGTAAGGACATCACACACATCCATGCCCGAGGCAGGATTCGAACCTGCGACTGTAGCAGCAGCGCGGTTCCGGACTGAAGCGCCTAGAACCGCTCGGCCACAGCGGCCGGCTTATTTTGTTGAAAACGAGTATTTCTGTTATGATCTTCAGGTAGTAGCGTAACATTTAAAATAAATAAGATCAATGATTGAAAAGACGATAAAGCAAAAATAGAAGAAGATAATCTCTATGCTTATCGGCATGCAACCACATAATTGTTCGTTTGTAGGATGATATGACCTAAATTGCGTATTCATTCATTTATTTATTGGTCCATTTGATTCATTACATACTTAAACAGTACATTGAATATAGGACAAGTCAAAATTGCGAAAGGAGCAGAAACGCACACACACACACACACAGAGAGAGAGAGAGAGAGAGAGAGAGAGAGAGAGAGAGTATGACAAAATTAATTACAGATAACAGTCATAAATTACAAGTGGCAAATATAGCAATTTTAATTTAACCATTATTACATAATCATTGTTTAGAATGCTATTTTTTGTAATTTAAAAATTCTTTTACAGAGTAATATCATTTTTCCACTAGAAATGACTTAAGATTATGTTTAATTATTTTTATTTTTTTTATTTTTTACGTCGCAGATGTATCGCACACAGGCATTCATCGCCAGTTCTGGCCTACAAGAGCTTTCGTACGAAAGTCCTTGAAGAATAACATCAAAACAATCAAGTGCGGGGAGTATTTGTGACTCTACGGTCTTCTTTTTAAACCCGAATGAAATATTCCTTTATTTATCGATTTTTGCTGAGATATTCATCAAATAATGGCAGTGTATTGCTAAATTTTCATTCCGCTCGGAAATGACGTTCGTAATCAACATTAGTATTCGGCGTCCATTGTGGCCAGGAAGCAGAAAGTTTCCAAATGCCGTCTTGACGAATCTCTTGCCATACTGTGCCAGTTCAGAGATATTGCTGGCTGGAGGCTTGTGTGAAATTGTACATCTTCCCATCGCATCTCTACACATTCCATCAAGTGACAGGGCAGACCAGTCAAAGATCTACGTATTCCTCAAGACGTCTGAGGTGTGAACTTCAGAGTTCAGAGTAGGACCTCGCCATTTGCTACCCTAATCATAATAAAGTGTTTCACAGCAGGGTTTACCATTCTTGCTGTAGGAGTTGCTGACTTCCAGGTTGGAAAACCCCAACTCGTTTGTTTGGTGGAGGCTGAGGAACCTGTGTGGCGTCGTCAGACGCAACAAAACAAGCTAAAATATTACTGGTTTTATTCCTCAGAATACATCTTCTCGCCTGTTTTCAGTGGTGGCTGGTGGCTTCGTAAGCTGGAGTGGAATCTGCTGACTTTGGAGGCAAATTCAGGACTGTCGAAGGTCGCTGCATCAGCCCCAAGTGCAGGCCGATGACTCGGAGTGTGGCAGGCTGCTCACCTGTTGGATTTGGACACTTCGCCTCATCTTATCTACTAAGGATGAGGCTGCGACTACGGCGCATGTATGTTTGGCTCACCCGCCTTACTGAAAGCACTGTCACCCTCAGATCAGTACCCATATTCTGCCATCAGATGGACCGTGATGTCAGATTTCATAATGTCGCACTGAATGCTGATCCTGACCTGCCGGTTCAGTATGCCGCTTGACCCAAAATATGCTGAAGTTTCAGAGTAGTTGGTGTCCTGAACTAGAACAGTGTTAGTACACTCGTGGACTAATCATCAGCGGGAGCTTCAGTTCAAAAATGGTTCAAATGGCTCTGAGCACTATGGGACTTAACTTCTGAGGCCATCAGTCCCCTAGAACTTAGAACTGCTTAAACCTAACTAAATTAAGGACATCACACACAGTCATGCCAGAGGCAGGATTCGAACCTGCTACCGTAGCGGTCACGCGGTTCCAGACTGTAGCGCCTAGAACCGCTCGGCCAGCAACTTCAGTACTGAATGCTAGTTTGTAGTCATCCATAGATACAGATCAGTGATCATCACATCAGCAGCAAGAGTACGACCAATACTGGATCAATGCCACACAAGATGTTGCAATACAATAATCAGAGAATCGGGTGCAAACGACATGAACGCCATCGATGCCATTGATCGACTGCCTCTAGGCTAGCAGGGTGTAGTATTTATGGTATGGACGAGTAGCTTTGCTGTGTGGCATCATTCGTAATGACCAAATCAGTCTCACTCATTACGAGTCGTCAGTGATCTTCTGTTTTGCTGTATTGGCCTAATCAGTCTGTCTCAGTATCATAACTGCTTCGTCAAACCCCTGATAGGTTTTGTTGCGACCTGCTTAGTGCTTCTTAGATGTTACGAGAGTAACAGCGCAGGTTGGTCTGCACTTGTCTTACACTTTTCCACTGAGCTCACCCATACACACAGAAGTGTTGATGTCGCACTCTTGGTGACCACCTAACCTTGCCGAAATGTGTACGCCTAGAGCTGGCTCGTGTTGATACATCTGTATGCTTGAGCAATTCTGGGCTGTAGGGAAATAGAAAAGTTTTCTCTCTCTTGTTCCGCTACTATCTTGTTGCATAACATTGCAATATACTGGCAAGTATCCAGTCTCCCTTCAGCAATTAACGAATCAATCTTGCTCTCATATCCAAGATCTCCTTACACCACGATTCCAGAAGTTTGAGAGATACGGGTCTCGAGAATACCTGCTTTCTGTGAGCTTCCATTGTCTACAGAAAGACGATATCGATCTCATCCTCACCTACTGAGGTGCTCAGTTTCCCAGTTAAACCTGGCTCTGCACCATGCAAGTTTGTGATAGTATTCAGTAGAGGGTTAGTAGTCATAAGGGAGCTAACTTTACGCATGTCTTATCTTATCAGTGACCTTGAATTTGGCTCCAGTATGACCGCTGACCTCTACTATACTCTGCCTGTAAATCCTGCCTCTTTCAATTGTTGTCATCTATCTCTTCGTCAAAGTCCTTCTGCAAGAACCCATTCCTACTCTCACACCCCACTATTATCCTGCGTCCATTTCGCCATCATTCTGTAAGCAGAGAGTTACTGTGTGATTTGCTGGTCTGATGCCCCAATGTCCCTTACGCCAATGATCGACCATTCTCGAAGTCCAACATACGATTGTAATCTGTACATGTCCATTCTCAGGGCGTCTCGCCTGAAAACTTACAGTACTGTTAGAGACATCTAAAAGTCGACACATACTCGCACCATGATTCATCTACAGTAATGGTCTTGTTTCTGTACTGTAGTTGAGATAGAAAACATATTTGCGTCAACTACATTGTTTTGACCATCAGGAGGAAAGGAAACAAGAACGTAATTACGGAAAGCTAACTACAACACAGGGCATGATTAACACCCACTGCTATTATCTACGACAATTTAACAAACCCAACCTTAATTCCCTGATATATTGTCCGATATGTCTGCCCTTGCAACAAAACAAAATAAATAAAGAACTTAATATGTTACCACAAACAGATGATGATGGTAGGGAAGTTACCAAATTTTATAACTTGACTAAAAGACAAGATGCAGCACAGTCTAGGAATGGAGAGGAACCACTTAAGACTGACAGTAAAAGCACTAAATGCATTGCCATGACTTAAGCTGGTAAAATTTCACAATAACTGAAAACCAACCAAATAATTCCGTAAGACTTGTCACAAATGAGATAAAATCTTCGAATTTAAGTGTATACAAAATTCACCGTAACGATTGTGACAGATACTATAAGAGACAGACAGCACACTTACCCGAACAACATGATACTTTGGGCAAACATATGGTTGCAAATATCACTCAGTTATATATACGGCACATAAAATGAAAATTCGCCATACCGCATCTAAAGGAAGACTGCCCAACGTCTCAGAAGGAATGGGGAGAGTCTGTAACAAGAGGAAACAGCCTAATTGTATTTTTCACGATCAAGGAGAATGCTATCAAAACTTTTTATTTCCACATCCCTGAAAAGTTCATTTCTTCCCGACCAGTGAGTGTTGTGCAGATAGCGGAAGGAGCATGTTAGCTGTTTCCTCGTGACCTGTTTGTGTGATCTGGCAGACGCGGCGGGCGACTTCCTAGTGGCAAGTCTGTGTGCTGACGCAGTAAGGTGTCGACTGGGCAAGAGTAGATCGAAATTTCCACCTCTGTAGGCCACCAAGCCAGCTTATCGTCATTTCTTAAATTTTATAAGATGAGTTCTGCGATTTACTTTGCATGTTTTATATTTTAAGCTCTGTTCTTACCTGTATTCATTCGTGCTTTTACCTAATCACCTCTTCCTTCCAAAAACTGTGTTATGATTAACATGTTACATAACAATTTTCTGTGGTGTAATTTTTATTTGCCATATATTTCTCCAGCTAAAAACATAGGTTAGTTAGTTTTAAGTAGTTCTAAGTCTAGGGGACTGATGGCTTCAGATGTTAAGTCCCAAAATGCTTAGAGCCATTTGAACCAAAAATGAAGTGTAAACGTGTACTTTAAGTGAAATTAAGCTGCCTGATAGCCGACGCTATTTTAATTCAGATTAGATTTAACTTCAAAGAGTTTTTCGTTTGTGTATTAAATTATACTGTGTAGCGATGTTGTAGCACACGTACTTGAGTCCATTATTCTTTCCACAATTCGTTCTGCTGTCTTAGCAAAATAAATTAAATGAAATTTGTTCGATATTTAAAACAATTGCAAACTGATGTGTGGAACGTCTCACGTTAAAGGGATTATTGTGCTGGTTTCAAAGCTGGTCTTAGATTTCGCAAGTCTTTTATATTTCCGAAGTTATTGAGTATTTAATATTATTATTCATATGTTATTAATATTAACTGGACTACAGTTCTATGTGTAACACATGATCTTTTGTCCTACAGCATTAGTTGAATGAGCGTTACTAATGAAAACATTCGTTAACCTGAATTATATTATTGTGACACAGCTGCCTTTGTTAAATTGCGATAGAATTTCGGAATTAGCCAAATGAGTAGCTCCCCCACAAAACCTATTATCCTATAATGATGTTTAGTTATTATAGAACATCAGTAATGGTAGAAAAATATGGGGTGATGAATTTAACTGATTTCAGCATTCGAAATGTGGATTTCTTGTATGAATCCTAAAATACAATTTCATAAACATCATATGGTATCTGTGGAAGTAGCAGTGTTATGCTGTTGTTATCAACATATCTTCTGTATTTAGAAAATAGAATTTACGTGATTCTGTATTGGTTGTCTTACTGCATAATGTGTTCTAATGTCATTGTATTTCTACCTTACTATCTTATATTCACATAGTTATCGTTACTTACGTAAGCCAAGATTGCGTACGCGTCCTCAAGTGACAGTTTATTTCACTTTTATAAGGGGGGTGCAGAAGTGCGGAAAGAAGTTTGTGTTTTGTGAACATAGCTGCCGCACGTTACTCTGTAAGAAGCTGAATAGGTACGTCTACTCTAATATGCATGCGCTTTTTGTGTCACACTTTGCTGTAATAAATTGCGTTCTGTTTTCATGCTCCGTTTAAGTTATGATGACTGCTTAGCAATTGCAACCAGCCATTTGGGTTACTAATTTTTTACGATCAAGATGATTTCAATGTAAAAAATTTTCAATGTTAGATCACATGCTCCATAGACAATGGCAGATTTCATGAAACTTTACCATCCAATCTTTCTAAAAATATCCTTGATTTCCTATTTCTAACTGCGATCCCTTCGGTCCAACCGCCAGCTCGCCTGGTACAAGATAATTATAATTAAGCTGACAGTGTTCTGAGTGCTGCAGGTTGTATACATAGCAGGAAGCTGAAACATCGTAACTGTGTTCATTAATCGCTGCGCTCGCGGAGTATACACTTGGAAAATAATACTTCCACTTTATGCTACTAGGTGAAAATAGGGCGCAGTAAGCACTCAGAATGTGAATCGTTTCCTGTTTTGACGCCAGTACGCTGTTTGCAACTTGGCGCCACGAGTTGATTTCTTTGTGGAGTGACTGAGCAAAGGGCTAAGAGGATTGAAGTTTTTCGTGTAAAATGCAATGGCTGTTTAGAAGAAAGACGGCGCACTGCTGATAAAGTTACTTCATCAGAACGGCAACAGCAGCAGCGCTGCACTGCAGGAATATAGCCGGCGGAAACAGCTGTGAAGAGGCCCTTTGTCAATAAATTGGCTGAAGAATTGAAAGGTGGCTACACTGAGTCACAGCGCCAGAGATTACGCCAAAGATTATTCTTCCGCCGCCTCCACTGGGCAGTAGTAGTTCAGAGGATGTCGAGGGCAGTTGTTCTGTTGGGCGAGAGAGTAGACGCTGTTCTGTTGGTGCAATGTATAGATGGAAGAAGTTGCAATTGTCAGAATATATTGGAGAAAGGAGATGGTTTTTTGATTTATGATACTGGTGTAATGGAATATTTTCGTCAATATATAATGAGGTAAAAAGGTATTACAGTTTTCGTTAATGACAAGCCCTCTTGCTCACAGGTACAGTCAACAAAGCATCTGGCTCGTGTTCATTTATTAGACTTGTAATTCTGGTTTCTATGTACAATTATAGTATTTCTGGTTTTTCAATTAGTTCATTGTAAATTGTCGTATTGAGAAAGAACCGAGCCAGATACACGTACGTTGAGTCACACTGCCACACACAGAACAGTTACACTTGTGCTTTATTGTTTTGTAGCTTTTATAGTTGCAGGGGACTTAATTAATCAATTGTGTTAATGGAAATTCCTTGTCATTCTTTATTTTTATTCTATTCAGTCAGATTGCGTGCTAATACTAGTCAGGGCCAACCGGTTACGAGGCTTCGTAACCGGTCACACAGCTACTAAAATTATTGCATTTTTTCATTAATATTAGCCCTTTCTTTTTAATTAAGCCTCCATGCAGAATATGATCAAGAAATTTGAAGAAAGAGATGAATTCGGTGGTGCAGCAGGGAGAGGCCGGCAACGTATTCCTATAGTAGTTGAGCCGACCTTGCAGTATACGAGGTGTGGCTAGAAAAAAACCGGACTAGTACTGGTGAAACAATAAAACGAATGCAATAAGGCTGAAAGTCGCGTGGCCTGTCACGTGACTCTCGTTCCGCCTACTGCTCGAGTTTCATCTGCCTCCTGCACTCAGTCTGCCCGTGGCGTCTGTTTTAAGTAGTTGACGTTTTGTCTATGCGTCGGAAAATGTTGAGTGTACAGAAAGAACAGCGTGTTAACATCAAATTTTGTTTCAAACTAGGAAAATCTGCAAGTGAAACGTTTGTAACGTTACAACAAGTGTACGGCGATGATTGTTTATCGCGAACACAAGTGTTTGAGTGGTTTAAACGATTTAAAGATGGCCGCGAAGACACCAGTGATGACACTCGCACTGGCTGACCATTGTCAGCAAAAACTGATGCAAACATATAAAAAATCGGTAAACTTGTTCGACAAGATCGCCGTTTAACAATCAGAGCAGTGTCTGAGTTAACAGGAGTTGACAAGGAAAGTGTTAGACAGATTCTTCATGAAAGTTTCAACATGAACAAAGTGTGTTCAAAAATGGTTCCAAAGTGTCTCACAATTGAACAGAAGGAACGCCGAAGAATGATTTGTTCTGACATCCTGGAAAACATTGAAAGTGATCCCACTTTCTTACAAAATGTTATTACTTGCGATGAATCGTGGTTTTTTACTTACGATCCCGAAACTAAACGCCAATCGATGCATTGGAAAACTCCTGGTTCTCCACGACAAAAAATAGCACGAATGTCAAAATCGAAATTCAAGGCAATGATGATTGTTTTTTTTACATCAAAGGGATTGTGCACATTGATTGGGTACCAGAGGGACAAACAGTGAATCAGCATTACTACATTAGCGTCCTGGCTACCCTACGTGAGCGAGTACGAAGAAAACGGAACGATTTGTGGAGAAAAAAGTCATGGATCCTTCACCAAGACAATGCCCCAGCTCACAGTGCGTTGTCAGTGAAGACGTTTTTGGCAAAACACAACATTCCCATTTTAGATCATCCACCCTACTCACCTGATTTGGCCCCCTGTGACTTTTTTCTTTTCCCTAAAGTCAAGTCAGCTTTGAAAGGAACTAGATTTGAGACTGTTGAAGCAGTAAAAGAAAAAGCGACGGAAGTAATGTATGGACTTACCGAAAATGATCTGCAGCATTGCTATGAACAGTGGAAAATTCGTATGGAGCGGTGTAGAGACCGAGGAGGAGAGTACATTGAAGGAGGTAATATGAAATTGTAAATAATTGTAAATAAATGTTTTTTCCAACATCAGTCCGGTTTTTTTCTAGCCGCACCTCGTATGCTTCAAGTTCTGCAGCCAGTGCTTGAGCTGTGCCACGGGAATTATCTCACCGATGGCCAGCAGTTCAAAAGATTTCGTGGCGCGTTTTACATTGATATCCCTATTAGATGCAGAATGTGTATCAGCTGAAGCCCCAAGATAGGCTAAAACGCCGTGACTTTGCCCTTCGGTTTTTGGCACGCGTGAGAATGGATGAGCCGGCCGTTGTGGCCGAGAGGTTCTAGGCTCTTCAGACCGAAACCGCGCGACCACTACAGACGCAGGTTCGAATCCTGCCTGGGGCATGATGTGTGTGATGTACTCAGGTTAGTTAGGTTTAAGTAATTCTAATTTCTAGGTAATGATGACTTCAAATGTCAAGTCCCATAGTGCTCAGAGCCATTTGAACCATTTGAAATGGATTATATACGGACCGGGAATATTCTTTTGGAGGATGAGGCAAATTTTATAATGCACGGTACCGTGAATGCACAGAACTATAGCATATGTGGATCCACCCTGTAACATGTTGTGCAGGAACATCCACTGTATTCAGGTTATGTGACTGTGTGGTGTGGTTTCATAAGATCCTTCATTCTCATTTTTTTTTTTTTTTTTCGTGGAGGTGACACCTTGCAGTCCTGTTAGCTGTGCAGTGACATCGGCACGTTATGAGGACCTCCTCTTGCAACACGTGATTCCAGCTTCGCAGGAAAGTAACTGCATGCAAGGTGAGGCGACAATACGTACAGCTTGCCACGCGCGAAATTTGCTTCGAAAAACCTTCGGTAACGGCGGCATCATCTCTAGGCAATTTCAGGATGTGTGGCCTTCCAGTTCACCCCGACCTAAAACCATGTGGCTTCTAGTTGTGCAGACATCTGAAAGATAATGTCTATAAGACATGTATCCGGACACTTCATGATCTGAAGGATAGCATATGACGACATATCCCTCTCATTCCCCCGGATATGCCGCGAGCAACGGTCGACTATGCCGTGTTACGCATGCAGCATGTTGCTGAGTCGGGAGACCATAGTGACCACATGTTTTAACGTGTGACCTTTTCTTAATAAACGTGCCAGAGCCACCATTATCATGTGTTTGATCCTTCCTCCCCTTTTCCGTGCTCTCACACCACATTCTGGGTGCTTACAGCGCCATATTTTTACCTGGTGGCAGAAAGTGGAACTATCATTTTTTTCGGCATACTTCGCGAGTGTACCAATTAATGAACATACCTGCGATGTTTCAACGTCCTGCGATGCATGCAGTCCACACCGGGGCACTCAGAACACCGTCAGTTTAAGTATAACTACGCGGTATTTGGCTCTAAAGAACCGAACTTGAGATATAATCCATGTGTCGATTGTCGATTATCTGACGCCTCTACCTTAACCTAAATTTTTATCACGTTAATTCAGTTTTTTATACACAAGACATGCTTATAAGAGGAGCACAACATTGCTGATTTCATAGATACTGTACGATCCTTCATCACACTGATTTTGTTAACGGGGTCGATAGAGATGTGTTCCGAACGGCACTAAATGCACTCAAGAGCTCGCCACTAATCAAGCAGAAAAATACGATAGCCGCGCCTAACGAGATGCCATGTACTCCTAAAAGCGAATATCACACAGAACTTTCTTTAGGTGTACTGTCAACTGAGGGAAAACTGAACGTGTAAGGTCTTTCACTGAGCACAACACGCCTTGTTTATGGAGACCTCTTGGTTACACACATGTTGACATATAATTTGAATAACCGATTATCGAAGCAAAGTCTACATTGCAACAGACTCTTTGACCCTAACCTGAAGTAATATCACGTAAAATTCTATTTTCTAAATACATAAGACATGTTTATAGCAACAGCACAACACTGGTGATTGTTTGCTACTTCCATAGATACCACATGATGTTTATGAAATTGTATTTTAGGATTCATACAAGAAATCCACATATCGAATCCTGAAATCAGTTAAATTCACCACCCCATATTTTTCTACCATTACTGAGGTTCTATAATAACTAAACATCATTATAGGATAATAGGTTTCGTGGGAGAGCTACTCATTTGGCTAATTCCGAAATTCTATCGCAATTTAACAAAGGCAGCTGTGTCACAATAATATAATTCAGGTTAACGAATGTTTTCATTAGTAACGCTCATTCAACTAATGCTGTAGGACAAAAGATCATGTGTTACACATAGAACTGTAGTCCAGTTAATATTAATAACATATGAATAATAATATTAAATACTCAATAACTTCGGAAATATAAAAGACTTGCAAAATCTAAGACCAGCTTTGAAACCAGCACATTAATCCCTTTAACATGAGACGTTCCACACATCAGTTTGCAATTGTTTTAAATATCGTACAAATTTAATTTAATTTAGTTTGCTAAGACGACAGAACGAATTGTGGAAAGAATAATGGACTCAAGTATGGTTGCTACCACATCGCTACACATTATAATTTAATACACCAACGAAACACTCTTTCAAGTTAAATCTAATCTGAATTAAAATGGCGCCGGCCATCAGGCAGCTTAATTTCACTATAAAGTACATGTTTACACTTCGTTTTTGTAACCTCACATCCATTAAACTGTGGTGGGGAGAATCGTTTCGATAAACAGGTTTTTCAGAGACGCCAAAACGTTGTTTAGAGTGAGTTAACGTTGAGATAGGTTGTTGAGACCTACAGTACTTTTTATTTCTGTGAACCTCTTCCAAAAGTAGGATTGCAATAGTGAGAAGACATGGGCGAGGGCTATTCTTATTGTGAAGTTATATTATGAACTGTGTTCACGAAATAAATAGTGTTGTATGCATACATGGTTCTCACTTAATGATATTTATATACCAGAAGTAAACTCTTCGGTCAGACTTCTGTAATGGACTGCAGTAAGTTTAACTCGTCTTTTGTTGTTAATGAAATCCACGAGTGAGTTTGTGGTGTCGTTGAATGGTGGCTCAGAATCTAACTTTTCATCGACTCCGAGGACAGGACATGTCACCACAAGCCCTGTAATAGATCGTTCTCAAACAGACCGCCCCGAACATAGTCAGCTAATGAAAGCGAAACAAAAAGTTGGGGGCTTAAAGTCTCATAGGCGCCGAGGTCATACTGTAAGCATTTTTAAAGAAGGGATTTTTCGAAATTCCACTCCTAAGTAAAAGAAATAGGGGATGAAGTGTTTTCTGAAACTATGGCGCTATTAAGGCCATTTTGAAGCTAGAACTACGGAGAATAGCATTTGGTTCCGCCGTCAGAAATGAAGAAATACGTGTTTCAGCATTTCTGGAAATTTAATCCCTATGGTAGTGAGACAGTGGGTGCAAATTTTTGGAAATAAATAATTAATTAACAACTAATAAAGCATTTTAGAAACTATAGCTATGAGAACTGGCATATGACTTCTCGGTTACACACAAAAAGAATGCGTTTACAGGGTTTTTGAAAATACAGTCTCTAAGGATGCGAAGTAGGTCCTGACTGATTCACTGACCCATCGCTCAGATCAAAGGGCTAATAACAGAAACTTGAAACTTGCTGGGGTATTGATCTTGTACTGTAAGCATCGTACACTAACGATTGTTTGAAATTCCGTCCGGACGGGGGTGAAATAGGAGCGGAAAATTTTTATGAAAATATTTCATTATGAAAGCATCTTTAAATCTACACCTATGAAAATTTGTATTTGGCTTCTGGATTAGAAACACACAAAATACGGGTTTCAATGTTTTCGGAAATTCAACCCCTAAGGGGGTAAAACAGGGAATAAAAGATTTTATGGAACCACTTCAGTACGAAACCATTTTTGAAACAAAATCTCTGAAATTTGGTATGTGGCTTCTCGGTTTCGGTGGTTTTTTTTTTCCTGTAACTCGCCCGTCAGATGATGAAATAAGGGATGCAAATTTTTAAGAAAATATTTAAAGTTAAATACTATATGAAAACAGGCATTTGAATTCTAAAAAGATATGAGGTAATGGATGAAAGATTTTATAGAAATATAACCACAATATGTCAAAAGGTACGATGAACAAGCACCTCTTGAATTCCGCTACCAGAACTGCTTTTTAGTCAGAAGTACATTCGGAAAAGATCATACTTCTATGGCCTTAATTAGTGTGAAAAGTTTAGACGACGCTGCATTTTGTGCGCAACATCAGCATTCGATTAGAGGGGAAAAAAGAACAGAAAAAAAATCTGGGCGCACCAAAGAGTCTGCGTGAGTGAAGCAGCAGGAGCTAAGTTAATAATACATAGGACGAACTGTCTAAAACTCGTGCCGAAATACTGCGGATATGGAAAGTACTATTGATGTGCGCGTTTCAAAGAATGGGTTGGTAGTCAGGAGCTCCTGTCGTTAGCCAACCAACAAATTCTAGTAAGTCTTACGAAGTGTAATTTTTGTGCAAACATACACTTTTTTATTGTCTATTGACATTAACAGTCTAACAGTAGGGTAATTGAGAATGTAGTCACATTCCACACAGGTGTTTGTTGCAGGATTTTAGTGCTAATCGCTTACGATACATCGTATTTTGAAAAGTTTCTTGTCTGTGCCATTCAATCTGCGTAGTCGCTAGATACTATGTTGTTATGTACGCTTACAGTGTGCTTGTCTGTTCCTTGAGTGTATTGCGACTTGCTAGTCAGTTAGTGTGTGACAGTCCAAGCAGTAGGTCGTGCGTGAGCGATGGGATTTACCATTGCATAAAAAGCCGGCGTGCTCATGGTGTATGGATTGTGTAGGAAAAATGGAGTTCGTTCTTGTACGATGTATGAGGCAAGATACTCCAATAGACGTCAACCATCTAGACAATTATTTATCAACCTCTTCAACCATTTGCGAGAAAATTGTAATGTAACAGCCACACTACTGGCCATTAAAATTGCTACACCACGACGATGACGTGCTACAGACGCGAAATTTAGCCGACAGGAAGACGACGCTGAGATATGCAAATGATTAGCTTTTCAGAGCATTCACACAAGGTTGGCGCCGGTACGACACCTACAACGTGCTGACATGAGGAAAGTTTCCAACCGATTTCTCATACACAAACAGCAGTTGACCGGCGTTGCCTGATGAAAAGTTGTTGTGATGCCTCGTGTAAGGAGGAGGAATGTATACCATCACGTTTCCGACTTTGATACAGATCGGATTGTAGCCTATCGCGATTGCGGTTTATCGTATCGCGACATTGCTGCTGGATCCCAACGGCCTCGTATCACTAGCAGTCGAGATGACAGGCATCTTATCCGCAAGGCTGTAACGGGTCGTGCAGCCACGTCTCGATCCCTGAGTCAACAGATCGGGACGTTTGCAAAACAACAACCATCTGCACCAACAGTTCGACGACGTTTGCAGCAGCATGGACTATCAGCTCGGAGACCATGGCTGCGGTTACCCTTGAAGCTCCATCACAGGCAGGAGCGCCTGCGATGGTGTTCTCAACGACGAACCTGGGTGCACGAATGGCAAAACGTCATTTTTTCGGATGAATCCAGGTTCTGTTTACAGCATCATGATGGTCGCATCCGTGTTTGGCGACATCGCGGTGAACGCACATTGGAAGCGTGTATTCTTTATCGCCATACTGGCGTATCACCCAAAGTGATGCTATGGGGTGCCACTGGCTACGCGTCTCGGTCATCTCTAGTTCGCATTGACGGCACTTTGAACAGTGGACGTTACATTTTAGATGTGTTACGACCCGTGGCTCTACCCTTCATTCGATCCCTTCGAAACCCTACATTTCAGCAGGATAATGCACTACCGCATGTTGCAGGTCCTGTACGGGCCTTTCTGGATACAGAAAATGTTCGACTCCTGCCCTGGCCAGCACATTCTCCAGATCTCTCACCAATTGAAAACGTCTGGTCAATAGTGGCCGAGCAAGTGGCTCGTCACAATACGCCAGTCACTACTCTTAATGTACTGTGGTATCGTGTTGAAGCTGCATGGGCAGTTGTACCTGTACACGCCATCCAAGCTCTGTTTGACTCAATGCCTAGGCGTATCAAGGCCGTTATTACGCCCAGAGGTGATTGTTCTGGGTACTGATTTCTCAGGATCAATGTATCCAAATGTCAGTGCTAGTATAATAGATTTGTCCAATGAATACCCGTTTATCATCTGCATTTCTTCTTGCTGTAGCAATTTTAATGGCCAGTAGTGTAGACAGCGTAAAAGAAGGGCACAGGTGAGGACAGAAGTGGGGAAATTAATGTTCTTGCTGTTGCTGCAGTTGATCCGCATGTTACTTCACGCGCAATCGCGCGAGAATGTGGCATAGGTCAGGCAAGCGCCCTGCGCATTTCCCATCGACGTAGGATGGATCTCTGTCACATCTCTCTCCGTCAAAAGCTGTATCTTGTTTAGTGATGAAGCCACACTTATAAATCACGGACAGATAAACCGCGGAAACATGCACTGTTAGTCTGTTGACAAACTCCTTTGGCGTCGTCAGGTGGAAAGTCAGCGGACATGGAGTGTAAACGGTTGGTGTGGTATAGTAATCCATTAGTTCATAAGCCCTTTTCTCACGGACGGAATATTGAACGCTCACAGGTATCGCAGCCTCCTCATAGACCATCTTCCACGGATGCTAGAAGACGTTCCTCTGTAGAATAGGACTAACCTGTGGTCCCAACGTGATGGCTGTCCAGACCGTAGCGCACAAAGTACACAAATCGTTGGACTGGGCGTAGAAGAGCTGGCCGGTGTGGCTGAGTGGTTCTAGTCGCTTCAGTCTGGAACCGCGCGACCGGGCATAGATGTGTGTGATGTCATAATGGTTCAAATGGCTTTGAGCACTATGGGACTTAACTTCAGAGGTCATCAGTCCCCTAGAGCTTACAACTACTTAAAACTAACTATCCTAAGGACATCACACACGTCCATGCCCGAGGCAGGATTCGAACCTGCGACCGTAGCGGTCGCGCGGGTCCAGATTGTAGCGCTTAGAACCGCTCGGCCACCCCGGCCGGCCTGTGTGATGTCCTTAGGTTAGTTAAGTTTAAGTAGTTCTAAGTTCTAGGGGACTGATGACCTCATATGTTAGGTCTCATAGTGCTCAGAGCCCATTTGGACGAAGAAGACATGTACCTTGGCTGTCCCGTTTCCCGGATTTGACACCTGTAGACGTTTTTCTGAGGGGAAAGCTGCAAGAGGTTGTCTACAAGGTTTATACCAGCTACATACGATGATATACAACGACATATTACTACAGTCTGCTCGGACATTGGCCGGCCGGTGTGGCCGTGCGGTTCTAGGCGCTTCAGTCTGGAACCGCGTGACCGCTACGGTCGCAGGTTCGAATCCTGCCTCGGGCATGTATGTGTGTGATGTCCTTAGGTTAGTTAGGTTTAAGTAGTTCTAAGTTCTAGGGGACTGATGACCACAGATGTTAAGACCCATAGTGCTCAGAGCCATTTGAACCATTTTTTTGCTCGGACATCCCCACTGAAATAATAGCCACGTGCAGCAGTAGTTCCAGAATGGAAGCGCGTATTGCCGCTGCCGGGGGTCATCTTCAGCACAACCCGTGATGGTCAGTTGTCTCCTTACTGGTCGGAATCCACATAACTAGTGTATGCACTTGTGGTGTTCTTTTGCGTGCCCTACCGCAAGTACTGTACAAGTGTCAGTGTGGAAACCTTTCAAAATATATGTCGTACACGACTCGCACCAGAATCCTGTAACGAATACCGCTGATTTACCCTACTTTTAATATGTTAATGTCAATAGGCGTTGTTCAATTTTTAAAAAAGAAGTCTAGATTTGCACAGGAAACCACTTGCTAAGTATTATTGCTATCTGATAACGGGCTAGCATTACGAGCTCCAATCCATTCAGTGAAAACACCACATCAACAGCATTTTCCACTTCCGCAGTATTTGCGGTGCTAATTTTACGTTATTTACCCTGTATATAGACAGTTCTCTCGAAATGTCAATCCGCGAATGGAGTGGGCCAAAGTCGGTAACAACAGTGTTAATTGGACTTCAAGCGTGCGGAGTCGCGAGCAGCGGATCAGCGTATGAGGGAGGAACTGCCGGTAATGTGTGTGGCTACCCTGTTATCAGTCTGTGAGGGCTGTGGAGTGCTGACACCGTAACTAATCCATTGTGTGGTCGCGTCGCGTCAGAGGCAGACGCAGCCGCAGAGTGCTGTCTGCCGTCGCGGCCCATCTCTGCCGGCCTGACTTTGTTCCACTGTGACTGGCCGGCCGGCTGCTTGTCGTTTATATATAGCGCGCCCGCGCTGCACTCTGACCCGGCTGTGACCGCCTTCGACAGCCGCCTCGCAAGAGCGCTGTCGTCACCGAGAAACGAAGCACGCAGATTCCGACGTAAGCAAATTTGTACAACGGTAAATCAATCAGCTGAATCGAGGAAAAATCCTCGCTCATGCGTTATTGGTGATTTCCGCCAGTATGAACAATGTGAACTTAATGTTTACATCATTATTTGTACTCAGAAAGACACTCAAGGCGTGGGATGTTGGCATAACAAACCAAGAATTGCGGTAACTTCCTGGGTTTTTCGAAATTGGCAGTCCCTCTCTTTTTTTGTAAGGTGGTCATGTTATTTTCATTTTTGTACCTCATCGATGTGCACGCAGAGAGAGAGCAAGTTATATTACTGTTAACAATCTTTGATCTTGTCGTGGCACAGTTTTCGCTCCTGCGCAGTCTGATACATTCATATTTCAAAAAATGTGGTAGATGATCGACGTATTTACACTACTGGCCATTAAAATTGCTACACCACGAAGATGACGTGCTACAGACGCAAAATTTAACGGACAGGAAGAAGATGCTGTGATATGCAAATGATTAGCTTTTCAGAGCATTCACACAAGGTTGGCGCCCGTGGCAATACCTACAACGTGCTGACATAAGGAAAGTTTCCTACCGATTTCTCATACACAAACAGCAGTTCACCGGAGTGAAACGTTGTTGTGATGCCTCGTGTAAGGAGGAGAAATGCATACCATCACGTTTCCGACTTTGATAAAGGTCGGATTGTAGCCTATCGCGATTGTGGTTTATCGTATCGCGGCATTGCTGCCCGCGTTGGTCGAGATCCAATGACTGTTAGCAGAATATGGAATCGGTGGGTCAGGAGGGTAATATGGAACGCCGTGCTGGATCCCAACGGCCTCGTATCACTAGCAGTCGAGATGACAGGCATCTTACCCGCATGGCTGTAACGGATCGTGTAGCCACGCCTCGATCCCTGAGTCAACAGAAGGGGACATTTGCAAGACAACAACCATCTGCACGAACAGTTCGACAACGTTTGCAGCAGCATGTACTATCAGCTCGGAGACCATGGCTGCGGTTACCCTTGACGCTGCATCACAGACAGGAGCGCCTGCGATGGTCTACTCAACGACGAACCTGGTGGACGAATGGCAACAGTCTTTTTTTCGGATGAATCCAGGTTCTGTTTACAGCATCATGATGGTCGCATCCGTGTATGGCGACATCGCGGTGAACGCACATTGGAAGCGTGTATTCGTCATCGCCATACTGGCGTATCATCCGGCGTGATGGTATGGAGTGCCATTGGTTACACGTCTCGGTGACCTCTTGTTCGCATTGACGACACTTTGAAGAGTAGACGTTACATTTTAGATGATCCCTGCGAAACCGTACATTTCAGCAGGATAATGCACGACCGCATGTTGCAGATCCTGTATGGGCCTATCTGGATACAGAAAATGTTCGACTGCTGCCCTGGCCAGCACAATCTCCAGATCTCTTACCAATTGAAAACGTCTGGTCAATGGTGGCCGAGCAACTGGCTCGTCACAATACGGCAGTCACTACTCTTGATGAACTGTGGTATCGTGTTGAAGCTGCATGGGCAGCTGTACCTGCACACGCCATCCAATCTCTGTTTGACTCAATGCCCAGGCGTATCAAGGCTGTTATTACGGCCAGAGGTGGTTGTTCTGGGTACTGATTTCTCAGGATCTATGCACCCAAATTGCGTGAAAATGTAATCACATGTCAGTTCTAGTATAATATATTTGTCCAATGAATATCAGTTTCTCATCTGCATTTCTTCTTGGTGTAGCAATTTTAATGGCCAGTAGTGTAGTAGTGCTGGGTGGACTTGTGATTGTATCTGCTAGATGTAGGAAGGACAACAGGGATGAGTTATGATGAGTACATTGAAAGGTGGAAAGAATGTCAATTTCGAATAATGTCATTATTTTCGAAGAGAAGAAATTTGACGTAAGACTGCAACACTGTGCAGCTAGGAATCATTATTATCACCTAGTTAACTTGATCAGAGCTGAGAGAAAGACCATCCCACTTCCTGAGTCATGTGTTTGCATATTAATTGAATAAGCAGATTGATTGTTATAGAAATTCTCTCTTAACTTTGTGTGCTTTCTAAATCATCGTTGACTTTGTTAAGCGTAGTACTGTTTAGACCAATGTTATGTGTGTAGATCACGCGAAGTTTTACTCTGTCGTTTTGAACATATATTTCATCCTAAACAGTTCTAACATGCATTTCGAAATAGAAATCTGGCTTAACCACAGCCTGCTTGCTGATTGCTGTTGTACTTTTGAGAAATCTGCAGCAATGTCGTCAAGACGCAAGGGAAGTGTAAATTTTAATTAGGGCTAGATAATTGTTTTACTTCACTTGCATTCAGATTAGCTACAGTTAAGTTCAGATTAGGTTCTGTTTAGTCAAAGGTCAGGATACGAGTTTAAGTCGAATAACAGTTCGTGGGGAAATAGTTCTTAGCGATATGTAGTTTGTACAGAGTGGGAGATAAAGTAGGGCTAAATTTCAGACAGAAACCAAATATAGTGGGGAGCTTACATTTTCAGTAATTTTTATTCTAATTTTGGGCTACACATTTGCATTTGCCGAGTCTTCTATATTTCCAACTTTGTCCATAACGCCGTAGTAACTTTCAATGTCTCTGTGAGATAATACTATGCTACGAAAATGAGTTATCCTATAGACTCCATTTTAAATGAGTTTCAGTATTTCGTATATTTTCAAAAATTTATTTATGTAATTGTTCACGAAATTATTTATTCGCTAAACAGAAAATTATTGTTGCGTTTTAGAAACATTTTTAACATTTAACAAATACATTCGCACTGTCGAAAAAATTAAACACGTACTGTTTTACACATGTGGCATACTTCAAAATTTGACAAGTTATATCCCATAATTATTTAAAATAATCTATGTTACTAACATTATCGTTACATTCTTGTAAATTTCAACAGATGCTGTTTTTTTTTTAAATTGTTCACTACTGAAAAACAGCCAGTCAACTTAATTATTAATCAGAACCATTACCTTTTTTTCAAACATACTAGAAGCTTATTTTCTAATATACAGAACTGAATCCGTGCCAGTTGATGCAGTCGTAGTACAGTCGTTAATGAGTTGTCATATAGCGTATAATCTACATCTACATCTACATTTATACTCCGCAAGCTACCCAACGGTGTGTGGCGGAGGGTACTTTACTTGTCACTATCATTACCTCTCTTTCCTGTTCCAATTGCGTTTGGTTCGCGGAAAGAACGACTGCCGGAAAGACTCCGTGCGCTCTCGAATCTCTCTAATTTTACATTCGTGATCTCCTCGGGAGGTATAAGTAGGAGGAAGCAATATATTCGATACCTCATCCAGAAACGCACCCTCTCGATACCTGGACAGCAAGCTACACCGCGATGCAGAGCGCCTCTCTTGCATAGTCTGCCACTTGAATTTGCTAAACATCTCCGTAACGCTTACCAAATAACCCTGTGACGAAACTCGCCGCTCTTCTTTGGATCTTCTGTATCTCCTCTGTCAACCCGACCTGGTACGGATCCCACACTGATGAGCAATACTCAAGTATAGGTCGAACGAGCGTTTTGTAAGCCACCTCCTTTGTTGATGCACTACATTTTCTAAGGATTCTCCCAATGAATCTCAACCTGGCACCCGCCTTACCAACAGTTAATTTTATATGATCATTTCACTTCAAATCGTTCCGTATTCCCAGATATTTTACAGAAGTAACTGCTACCAGTGTTTGTTCCACTATCATATAATCATACAATAAAGGCTCCTTCTTTCTATGTATTCGCAATACATTACATTTGTCTATGTTAAGGGTCGGTTGCGACTCCCTGCACCAAGTGCCTATCCGCTGCAGATCTTGCTGCATTTCGCTGCAATTTTCTAATGCTGCAACTTCTCTGTATACTACAGCATCATCCGCGAAAAGCCGCATGGAACTTCCGACACTATCTACTAGGTCATTTATATATATTGTGAAAAGCAATGGTCCCATAACACTCCCCTGTGGCACGCCAGAGGTTACTTTAACGTCTGTAGACGTATCTCCATTGAGAACAACATGCTGTGTTCTGTTTGCTAAAAACTCTTCAATCCAGCCACACCGCTGGTCTGATATTCCGTAGGCTCTTACTTTGTATATCAGGCGACAGTGTGGAACTGTATCGAACGCCTTCCGGAAGTCGAGGAAAATGGCATCTACCTGGGAGCCTGTATCTAATATTTTCTGGGTCTCATGAAGAAATAAAGCGAGTTGGGTCTCACACCATCGTTGTTTCCGGAATCAATGTTGATTCCTGCAGAGTAGAGTAATCTATGCACCAAGTGCGTATTTTTGTGTCAATCTGTAGCTGGCAGGGTGTATGTGCGTTTATTATTTTGTTATATATGAATTCTCTATGAAATGTGATTATCACGCAAAATGCCGGATGATTGAGAACCTGCCTTTGATACAAGAAAAGTTTTTATTGTAAATTTTTGGTGTTATGACAACAAACAGAAATGTGAGTAAAACATCGAGTTGTGATGTTGTAAAACAGCTTCTTCAGTATAAAATCAAGAATCCAGGTCCTCTATTATGAATGATCTGAAATGTGGAACTGTTAGAAAGATGCGCATAAAATTTTGCTCATATCCTTATTCTTCTGTGAAGTACAGTTTATGTCGTCACTTTCCTGCTATGTTCAGTGCACTGATAAGCCAAAACATTACTACCACTGCCCACCGCGACACTGTAAGCGGAGCAGACACAGACTGGGGATCGTCCTAGCGAAAATATGGACTGCAAATGGGAAAATCCATTGAGATAAGCGACTTTGAAAAAGGGCAGATTATTATAACGCAGAGCCTGTGAACGGGTGTGTCGAAAATGGCAATGCTGGTTGAATGTTCACGTGCTATTGTAGTGAGCATCTACGAATTGACGTAGAAAGACTGTGAAACTACCACTAGGCGCTAAATGGTTGGATGTCCACAACTCTTCACTGAACATGGGGTTCGGAGGCTTTACTGCTCTGTAAAGAAGGACAGATCGGTGTGTGGAATCTCTGTCGAAAGAGGATATAACACTCCCGTCAACTACTGCTATACCGTAACCTTAAAGCTGGAGGAAGGCCGTGAAATAAAACTATCTTGTTAAAGCAATTATGGTATAACGCAAGAGAGCAGTGTTACCCTCTGAGAGGAATTTTGTTTTTTGACCGCGTTGTACCTAACGGAGGTGGCTTATCGGAAGTGAAAGTTAGAATTACGTGAATATTTAAGCAGTAACATACAATATTTTACCTATCTACACTGTTCAAAGAATAAGGAAAACGGTCGCCAGCCTAATTAGGCAAGAGAATGATAGACATTCTTGTTCAAGTAAATAAGTATGAGTAACTTTAACAGACAAACACAACCTATGCTTTCCCACACGCGAGTGCAATGAACTCTGACACCAGCATATGTTCACGGGAAGATTGGAGCTGACAGAGCAGAACAAACTATTGGCATAAATAGAACAGACAACAATACACACTATTACTTTCAGGGCTTATTCAAACTGAATGGTCTTTATAACATTACTATTAATGTTCACTGTAGAATCATAAATTGGACATAGGTTCAGTATTACTTTTCAAACATTTTCCTATCTGACAAAAAATTGTAAATGTATTTCACTGCAAAATTATGAACTGGTCATAGGTTAAGTCTCTCTCAGCTAAATACTTTTCTATTTACAATGAAATTTAAATGGAATTCACTAACAGATTACTTCTCACTGTCTTTTGAATAAAGAAGATACTGTTTTCATAAATAGTTGTCTTTCTATTAATCATTATGTAGCATGAGCACAATAGACAAACTATAGATCCTGTTACAACATTAATATGCACTTTTGATACACAAGGGGAGTCCAATATTGTACAGAA
Organism: Schistocerca serialis cubense; assembly: GCF_023864345.2. Lineage (NCBI taxonomy): Eukaryota > Metazoa > Arthropoda > Insecta > Orthoptera > Acrididae > Schistocerca > Schistocerca serialis. Next base: position 791,356,429 of record NC_064639.1, on the reverse strand, counting down.
GTTCATTTGAATAGGAAGAGTAATTGAAACTTGCTATAATTAAGTAACTTTGTACATTTGAACTACTTTCAGTGGAGGGGGGCCCTTAATCTTGACCACTGTAGCAGAGCATACTAAACACACTTTCAATACACTAAAGAAACAAGGTATTAGTTCTCAACTCTTACTGCAGTAGAACGCAGCTTGACATATCTGTAAGAAACTGACTCACCTTTTGCGATTTGCAACAAGCAGCAATGTGATCATTTACTAAGCAAAACTTTACAATCCTCAGTTTAAGAACTTTTAATTTTGAAATTGGAAACAACATATTGATAAATAGAAAAATTATTTTCAGCAAGCATCATCTACTTCAGCTCACTCTCTTGCCACTTTAACTTTAACATCATTTTTACTATGTTAAAGAAGCATTAATTAGTTAAAACACTAGGCTTTCATGTTCTTTCAATAAGGCCACTCGGTAATCACTTTAGCATGGGAAGGACCCTAAGTGGAAATGAGACTAGGGATAAAAAACAAGATAGGTATAAGAGTTCGAGTATGTTACCTTATTTTCGTGCAGACTAATACATCCAATGAGCTTATCCTTCACCATATATTTCTAATATTCCTTGGTTCCGTTTTTAGTGATTGCCCAATGTGGTGGCGATTGCATGATGGTAGGTGGATTTTCAGGTAGAATTGCTGGACTCTGTCGTTTCTTGGTGGCGATGATAGACATCAATTCCAGAATAGTACCAGCTGTTTATACATCCATCCGAGGCATTGGAAAGCGCCAGGAAAAGCCTCTCTGAGAACCAACACAATACGCAACTTTTACATGAGCAGTTGACAGTTTGGTAGCTCGTCCCCGACTGACTCTTGGTTCCACCTTTTCTACCTAGGCCAACCACAAATTGCGCGCGCTACACAGTTCTGTTCCCGAGGGGAACCACAACACCTTTTACATACAAAATAACTAAGAACCCTAAGTGAAGGTCAGCAGTTTACATAACAGGAAACAAACATTTTAAATAAAACAGAACATTTGCACATATTGGTAGTTCTACACAAAATTATTTAAATAAAATTATTCAACCTCAAAGATAACCAAAGAGATATTATGAGAAAGACAAAACATCATTTGCTCATATTGTGCATATTACAGATATTAAACTTCCTACACTCTAAAAGACATCAAAAATTTTTACAAGAAAAGGAGTATACAATTTTGTGTTATAGATTCAATCAAACACATTTACAAAAGCTCAACTATGTAACATTAAATAAAACAAAAGGCAAAATAAATCAGTAGAGCATTAGAGCTATGGTGTTACAAGCACAATGCTGGTGCACGCACAAGCCTTTCGGAGCACGCCGTTCATCGCACATTGTTGTACATGGAGATCCGCAGTAGACCACTCCTACCTGTTCACATGCTGACCCAACGCCATCGTCAGTTACTATTGCAGTGGGCACTAGACCATCGGGATTCGACCGCCGATCAGTGGAAAGGTGTCAGCTCATCGGGTGAATCACGGTTTTGCTACATTAGGTCGATAGTTGTCTTCTCAAACGCCATCACCGAGGTGAACGGCGGCTCGAGACATGCAACGCGCTGCGAAATCTGGCTGGTTAGTGGGAGCAGTATTATGCTGTGGGATACATTCTCCTGCGTTTGCAGGGGATCTGTGGTAGTAATCGAAGACATGCTGACAGCTGCGAACCACATACATCCCTTCATGTTTGAGATCTTCACCGACAGGGATGTCATATTTCAGCAGTACAATTGACCCTGTTTCGGGGCCAGAGCAGTGCTACACTGGTCTGGGGAGCACTATAGTGGACTCACGTTGGTGTCTCAGCGACGAAATTCTCCTGATGGCAATCCTGTGGGGCTTACCTACACGGTTTAAAACGTCAGAAGCGTAACGGCTGCTGTCCAAATTTCCAGCTGTGTGAACCTGAGGAGACGTGTCGTTATCCAGCGGAACCCTATAGCATCACAGCAGGTGCTGTAGCTGTATGATGACGAAGACGAATGCAGACTGGCAACGTCTGTTCTCCTTGGAGCCTCTACAGACGGTACACCAATCGTCATGCTGTGTGCGGTACAGGGACTCGCCTGCAAAGACGGCATGGCGCCACTCCTGTGTCCAGTGTCCTCGCTGGACGCACCACTGTGATAGCGCCTCTCTCTCCTGCAGTGTCACAGGAGGCCGCAATAGTTGTCACCATGCTCACAGTCCTTAGGGCACGGCCGAACGAATGCCTGTCCTCTCGGGTGCTAGTCGCGCGCATCGATAAACTGCAGTCTCGATAAACCACGATCCGACCACTGTCGAAATCCGAGACGTCCTGCTAAACTTTCCCCCTTCTTGCGCGATCTACACGCAAGCAAACAACACTGAAAAGCTAATTCCGAATCAAAAATGACTGGTTAATCTTTCCTTGCATTCAGAATGTAGATGAGATTACTTCTTCCTGCTGAAATGCCAGTCACATTCATATCCAAGCTTGTAGTACACTTCATGTCAATTTGACGTCTGTTGCGTGCCGCCTTGTTGTAGTTGCAATTCTAATGTCCTTTAATGTCGAGCAGCATACTACGTGGTTTAATTGCCCTTGGAACGCATTCTCTTGGAATTCTGAGCATGAACCCTTCCGTGACTGCCGTCACTTGCAGCTCTATCCCTGCCCCTCCCCCTCCTCAACCCTAGCAGTTTCTTGAGCTTTTATATGGTCTCCCGACCGATCAATTTATCTTTCTCACATAACTTAGCCGCGAGGCAGAAAGTACGTTAAACATGCAAATGTTGAATAGCATGGTTGGCTGGGATATCCCATGGCGTGGGTGCAGCCGCCTATCGGAGAGATGTACTTCCGCTATGTACATTGGTCCCTTGAGGATACACACGCTGCGGTCACGTTAATGTGACCACCACCCATGTTCGACATCAGTCCAGTGCAATAACTACTCATAGACGGCAGGTTGTAGCATTAGCAGTGGAAAGTACACAAAGTGCGTCGGACGGATGCCGGAAAACAACGCAGCCGTTGTTGTAATGCGGAAACGGAGCGATTTAGCTCACGTCCAAAAGGGCATGATCATTGCAAGCCAAGGGTACAAGCATTTCCGAAACTGATATGTCTGCAAACTGTCCGCATGTTGTTGTGGTTGAAGTATACCGTGTATGGCAAAATGGTGCTATCCAAAACCGGCGCTGAGACAACTCTGGTGCACCATGGGCTGTAGATGACAGGGTGAATGAAAGCTGCGGATATGTTTACGGGCAAACAGAGTGCACCTGTTGAGCAAATGAGATCCTCAATGAACCAAGGGGCTACCAATAGTCTCCCCTCAACTAATATTCAGTGATCGTTGCTACATGTGAACCTCCGCAGGTGGTGCCTGTTTCACGCACCCATGGTGACTGTTGTTCATTGGCCACAAAGGCTGGACGCTGGTACCGCAACTAGACGTCCGCTGAATCGTAACAGGTGGCCTTTTTAGGTCAATCACAAAATGATTCAAATGGCTCTGAGCACTATGGGACTTAACATCTGAGGTCATCAATTCCCTAGACTTAGAACTACTTAAACATAACTAACCTAACGAGATCACACACATCCATGCCAGAGGCAGGATTCGAACCTGCGACCTTAGCAGCAGCGCGGTTCCGGACTGAAGCGCGAAGAACCGCTCGGCCACTGCGGCCGCCGGATCGTTCACATTTCATACTCCAACAGACAAATGGGCGTTGGATTGATCGAAGGGTCCAGACTGGAGCAGGGAGTGTTACGGTCTCGAGAATGTTTTCAGGGCATTCTCTGGGTAATCTAATCGTTCTAGAATCTAATTATTCTACACAATATGCATCTATCCTCGGGGAACAGGTCCACCCCTACACACACATTTTTTTTTTTCCTTTGCACAATGGCATCTACCAGCTGGACAATACAACGTGACACACAGCTCACAGCGAACGTGCCTGGTCCGAAGAGCACCAGGTTGAGTTTACGTACTCCTGTGTCCAATAAACTTCATGGATTCCAACCCAATCGAGAATTTATGGGACCACTGCAATCTGGCCGTTCAAGCTATGGACCTAAACGGAGAGAACTAGCGCAACTGGCCATATCACTGTAGTCGGCGTGGCTCCATATCCCTGTCGGCACCTTCCAGAACCTCACTGGCTCTCTTCCTGCACGTCTCGCAGCGATCCGAGCTGGGAAAGGTGGTTATTCAAGCTTTTGATAGGCAGTCACATTAATGCCACAATACACTGTATGAGTGTTGTGTCGTATATGCATTTGGAGTCTGTAGGTGAGTGTAATGATGTGAGTATAGTGTTGTGTTTGTGTTGTATGATGATTCTGAGAGAAGGTAGAGGGTGAAACACGGTGCCGGCACATAGTGTGCTTCTCGCGAAAAGCGCCAGCTGGACAATACAACGTGAGACACAGCTCACAGCGAACGTGCCTGGTCTGAAGAGCACCAGGATGAGTTTACCGTACTCCTGTGTCCAATAAACTTCATGGATTCCAACCCAATCGAGAATTTATGGGACCACTGCAATCTGGCCGTTCAAGCTATGGACCTAAACGGAGAGAACTAGCGCAACTGGCCATATCACTGTAGTCGTTCCCCTGAAAAGTTACTTGGTATTTCACTCTCGCTACCAGAAAGGTTTCAGTGCACTCTTATGACACCATTTCGTACCGGAATCACTAGTGAAGTCTATTAACAGGCGTATACTTCTTAAAGCATCTGCTTCATCTGTGTAAAGTCTGATATTGCAGCTCAGCTAAGGTTGTTAGTCTTGTGGTTTTCAGTCCAAAGACTGGTTTGAAGTAGCTCTCGCTGCTAGCCTGTGCTGTGCAGTCATCTTCATTTCTGCATAGTTACTGCACCCTACATCCATTTCAAAATCCGAAGTTGGTTTGGAGGATCCTGCCCGTCATTCTCCAAACGTTCTCAGTCGAGGAAAGACCCAGCGACCTGGCTGGCCAATGTAGGATTTTGCAAGCACAAAAACAAGCAGTAGAAACTATAGCCATGTGCGTGTGGTCATTATCTTGCCAAAATGTACGCTCAGGATGGCTTGCCATGAAGGGCTACAAAACTGGGGTAGAATATCGTCGCCGCTCGGGATTAGCCGAGCGGTCTAGGGCGCAGCAGTCATGGACTGTACGGCTGGTCCCGGCGGAGGTTCGAGTCCTCCCTCGGGCATGGGTGTGTGTGTTTGTCCTTAGGGTCATTTAGGTTAAGTATTGTGTAAGCTTAAGGACTGACGACCTTAGCAGTTAAGTCCCATAAGATTTCACACACATTTGAACATTTTTGAGAATATCGTCGATGCTCCGCTCTGCTATAAGGACGCCGCGGATGACTTCGCCTACGATGCAAAGAAGCGGCACCCCAGACCACAGCTCCTGATTGTCGGCCCGCATGGCTAGCGACAGCCAGGCTGGTTTCCCACTGCTGTTTGCGGTCTTCCAAAGAAGCCTTCGCTGGTCATCTGAGTCATACAGAAGCTGGGCTCACCACTGCAGACGATTCTACTCCAGTCAATGATAGTGCAGGCCCAATGCTTATCTGGAAACGTCCCGGGTAGCGGTTGGATATCAACCTAATTTTCACCCGCCATACAGCCGGACAAGTAGGAGTGACGTCCTGGGATACCATTTCTTTTCAAAGCGGGCGCCCTTGATTGTCATCCACGGAACCCTTACAGCACAGCTACACCTCGACGATATTCTATCCCCAGTTTTGTCGCCCTTCATGGTACGCCTTCCTGGGCTTACACTTAAGCAAGATAATGCCCGCCCGGGCAGGGCGGGAGCCTCTACTGCTTGTGTTCGGGCTTGCCAAACCTTACCTCGGCCAGCAAGGTCGCTGGATCCCTCCCCAAAAGAGAACGTTTGTAACATTATGGGCAGGGCTCTCGAACCAGCTCGGGATTTTGAGGATTTAGTGCGCCAGTTGGATAGACTGTGACGTGGTATTCCTCAGCAGGACATGCAGCAATTCTATGAACCAATGCCAAGCCGAATAACTGCTTGCGTAAGGCACAAAGGTGAACCAACGCGTTGTTGTCTCGCTCAGTTTGAGTTGTCACACTCAATTTGTGAAGCTCTTTCTCTTGAATTGTATTCATTTGTTTGTCTTTACATGTAGATCACGTCTACCGATTTTCGTCCCATTCGGATAATTCCTTCGCGGTACGTCTTTTTTTGTCTCAGAGTTTATTCTTCAAATCAACAAGTATCTTATACTACACAGTTTTTAAAGTACCTTATGTTCTTCCTTATGTTTTGAAGGTGGCAGGGGTAAAATACAGGGAGCGAAAGGCTATTTACAATTTGTACAGAAACCAGATGGCAGTTATAAGAGTCGAGGGGCATTAAAGGGAAGCAGTGGTTGGGAGGGGAGTGAGACAAGGTTGTAGCCTATCAACGATGTTATTCAATCTGTATTTTGAGCAAGCAGTAAAGGAAACAAAAGGAAAATTTGGAGTAGGAATTAAAATCCATGGAGAAGAAATAAAAACTTTGAGGTTTACCGATGACTTTGTAATTCTGTCAAAGACAGCAAAGGACTTGGAAGAGCAGCTGAACGGAATGGACAGTGTCTTGAAAGGAGGATATAAGATGAACATCAACAAAAGCAAAACGAGAGCAATGGAATGTAGTCGAATTAAATCGGGTGATGCTGCGAGAATTAGATTAGGAAATGAGATGCTTAAAGTAGCAAATAAGTTTTGCTATCTGGGGAGCAAAATAACTGATGATGGTCGAAGTAGAGAGGATATAAAATGTAGACTGGCAATGGCAAGGAAAGCGTTTCCGAAGAAGAGAAATTTGTTAACATCGAGTATAGATTTTAGTGTCAGGAAGTCGTTTCTGAAAGATTTGTATGGAGTGCAGCCATGTATGGAAGTGAAACGTGGACGATAAATAGTTTAGACAAGAAGAGAGTAGAAGCTTTCGAAATGTGGTGCTAGAGAAGAACGCTGATGATTAGATGGGTAGATCACGTAACTAATGGGAAGGGTATTGAATGGAATTGGGGAGAAGTGAAATTTGTGGCACAACTTGACTTGGAGAAGGGATCGGTTGGTAGGACATGTTCTGAGGCACAAGGGATCACCAATTTAGTATTGGAGGGCAGCGTGGAGGGTAAAAATCGTAGAGGTAGACAAAGAGATAAATACACTAAACAGATTCAGAAGGATGTAGGCTGCGGTAGGTACTGGAAGATGAAGAAGCTTGCACAGGATAGAGTAGCATGGAGAGCTGCATCAAACCAGTCTCTGGACTGAAGACCACAACAACAACATGTTCTTCCTGATGGTTCACGCTATCTCCATACCAAATTTCATCGAAATCGGTTCAGTAGATAAGTGACGGAAACGTAACAGGATTACTATCGCATTATAATATTAGCATGGTCAAAAGTTTCATTTGCAATATCGTCTTTTCCCTGATGTGCTTTTGATAAAATAAACCCTGTACGGTGCCCCAAGCTATTTTCTAGTTACCTGTGAAAACTCCATGAAATGCCGCCTAGTAAATTTGGAGAAGCGTGCAACCATATAAACAGACAGACTTGACAGTTTTACAGCTATATTATTAGTAGAGATGTAGATGTCTTATAGGTGTAAGTTATTGACATAGTGTTATTTGTTAAAAAGCCCTTATCAAAACAAAATGTGTTCTACTGTTCTTCACTTGTACCACTTATAAAGTATTGGAGAGCAGATGCAAACAAAAAGCCTGTAACTCCGGAACGCCCGCCCGCTGGTTCTGTTTACCAGCGCAGAGAGTGCGGGAACAAGGGCTGTAAAAGCTGTTGGTGGTAGACATGCGGTCTCCTCGGGAGGGCTTGCGCAGCCTTTAAAGCAAGCACACTGGAGTACTCCAAGGTAAACAAAGAGGAGCCGACGCGTGACAGGAGACTGTCGGCTGCAGTGGAGTACTCGAGTAACAGCGAATACTAAGAAGCGCTAGAGGTACGAAAACTCACACGACTGTTGCTGTCTGGTAACTCTGAAATTTAGGTCAGAAACAACCTCCGACAGCTCATTTTTCGAGTAAAATATTTTGCAGATACTCTGCTGGCCATTACAACTGCAGCTGCAGGAAGAATAGCAAGTAACCAAATGTTACGTACTGTGTGTTTACAGTATTGTAGGAAGAACGCGTGATAAAGTTTGTAGGTGATTTCGGGGGTATACAGGATGTAAGATTCAGTATACAGGGTTGCCGTCTAGAACGGCAACAGTGGCTCTCACTCAACTTGGCATCAAGCCGAACTGGGCTTGGATGACAGATACAGGCATAGCATTCCATGGTGCTTAAACATGTCATAGATACAGCTGATACCAATAACACAGCCAAATTTCAGTTCTGTCTGACTATTAATTACAAATAAATGTACAATTTAGCTAGAACAAACATTGCGGGGTTTACCCCACGAGATATGATTAAGCTCCGCAATATGGGTCTTTGCCCCATCTGAAATACTGAAAGCTAAAACAGGATGACTGCATAATAAAACACTTGAAATAACCCTTTGGAACATTGTTGTATTGTAGCCTAGTTACCCAAAGCAACACTGAACAGAAATGCCTCGTAAATAACATAATGCTTAAAAATACTTGTAGAAAAATGACACTTTCTCCTCACGAAACGAAGATTAGTATGGTAACCTGAAAGAATTCAACATCTGCGGCTAAACTATCTAGGCACCTAGTACATAGTGTACCTCCCTTAGGTGATCTGAAACTTTCTTGAAGTCCCAGATTCTTCTTCTTCTTCGGATACTTTTTAGCCATACATGATGGCCATGACTACATCTGAGCGAATACATAGAAAGATAGATCCCTTATCATTTAGCTACAAAATAGCAGGTCAGCAACTGGAAGCAGTTAATTCCATAAATTATCTGGGAGTACGCATTAGGAGTGATTTAAAATGGAATGATCATATAAAGTTGATCGTCGGTAAAGCAGATGCCAGACTGAGATTCATTGGAAGAATCCTAAGGAAATGCAATCCGAAAACAAAGGAAGTAGGTTACAGTACGCTTGTTCGCCCACTGCTTGAATACTGCTCAGCAATGTGGGATCCGTACCAGATAGGGTTGATAGAAGAGATAGAGAAGATCCAACGGAGAGCAGCGCGATTCGTTACAGGATCATTTAGTAATCGCGAAAGCGTTACGGAGATGATAGATAAACTCCAGTGGAAGACTCTGCAGGAGAGACGCTCAGTAGCTCGGTACGGGCTTTTGTTAAAGTTTCGAGAACATACCTTCACCGAAGAGTCAAGCAGTATATTGCTCCCTCCTACGTATATCTCGCGAAGAGACCATGTGGACAAAATCAGAGAGATTAGAGCCCACATAGAAGCATACCGACAATCCTTCTTTCCACGAACAATACGAGACTGGAATAGAAGGGAGAACCGATAGAGGTACTTAGGGTACCCTCCGCCACACACGGTCAGGTGGCTTGCGGAGTATGGATGTAGATGTAGATGTAGATGAGCTACCGTCATGATATGAGAAGGACAATCAGTTGACTGTTTGATCTGTCTTCTTCCTTTTTTCGCGCCCATGGAATGAAATCTAGCTTATGTCGTTTTGTTTCTACACTATACTATTTTCTTTCTTAGGCACGTCACTCCTTCTCAGTAGCACGCTTTTCTTTTGCCATGCAGTCTTCTTCAATGCGTTCTTTATTGTGTGGCTTCGTCAGTAGCACAATTTCTGTGTTTTGCCAGAAAGTTTCCCCGAAATCTTTATTTTAGGCTGCGGAATTATATATTCAGGTGGGATAATCTCACGCAGTTTGTGTTGAATGTTATCTTTTGTGGAGGTTATCATTGAAGAATGGTTGGATCTGTGAGAATTTACCCCAAAACACCCGCGGGGATTTGCCCAATTTCGCAATTTTCCGACGATTGCGCCATTGTTGATTTTGGGGACTATGTGGAACAATTATTTTCACCGAAAGTGATGGTTAAACGCAGTAGTGTCAACGGATAATTTCTCGATTCTTCTTTTAAAAGCCCTGCGTTATGCAATGTTCACGTCAACATCAGAACGTTACATGTAAGTAGTGAATAACAAGATTTAATTCATCTTCTCACCTCTGCAGCGCCTTGCCGAGACGAATTACTGTATCGTGGAATAATATTTGAATAAAAAAAACCTGTCATCTGTTGGTCAACTGCCGGCCGGTGTGGCCGAGTGGTTCTAGGCTCTTCAGTCTGGAAACGCGCGACCGCTACGGCCACACGTTCTAATCCTGCCTCGGGCATGGATGTGTGTGATGTCCTTAGGTTACTTAGGTTTAAGTAGTTCTAAGTTCTAGGGGACAGATGACCTAAGCTGTTAAGTCCCATTGTGCTCAGAGCCATTTGAACCATTTTTTTGTTGGTCAACTCCTGGATCGATGGCAGTCAGCTCAAAAACTCAGTTAGGGTTTTTATCCCTCGTGGGGCCTTATCCCCAACTACCCTGCTAACCAGGGCAACAGTAGAACACCCTACATATCGCGGTAAGTTACGAAAGCACGGACAACATTCGATCTTGTGTTATCTTGTTTGAAGATAAAGTCACAGAGGCCACGTAGTCAGGGCACAGCCACCGACCAGAAAATGTCAGAAATATAACGCCTAATGTCTATATTATTGGCTATGCGAAACAGTCGTGGTCGTGTTTTGTACCCAGTGGCATTCTGTACTATCATTCCAAGTGCTGAGCCTCAGTGTCGACCATATGGCAAAAGTTGTTCCCCTTGGAGACTCTCCACACAGTCAGTTCCATCGTAATGATGTACGCAGAATCAGACAATGAAAAGACGACGAGTTACGCTTCCTTTGTTTAGTGTTATCGTTGGGCACACATAATCGGTTCGCCTCTTTCTCCTGTCGCGTCAAGGCAAGAGGCAAAAATGGATCATCATTTCTGACATTCCGTGGTGACCCACATGTCCAACTGTCCATGTGCTTGTTTGTCTTGTTGCAAACAAGCGCATTTTCTGACTCAAGGGACGCGATCTAGCTCTACGGTCCTCCACGTCTGAACGAACAATAGGTCTTATCAGTCACTAGTCGCTCGACCATCGAAACGTGTGATTAAAAAATCAGACTCAGGCATGTAATATGTCCTTGACCTCAGTTATGATAAAACTTTGCAATAAAATTTTGCTATAAAACTTTGCTATCTGGTATATTATAACTGTGAAATGCCGTTGACCAAAATTGTCGTGCAGAACACAAAACGAAAGTTCAGAGCTAGGGGATGTATAAATATTTCTCAGTGCTTAATAAACTACTTCATTGTCATCCTAGACGAGAGAGTGCAATGCTTGTTACCCTCCCTGAACATAAAATAGGTGACCGTTAGTTCTGGCCACTGCATGCACTGCGGCTAATGGATACACTGTCACACTGAGAACAACAACTCAGGTTCGCAGCAAGTTACATTTCTTACTCGCTTAGTACCCGGCGTTACCCGGATACGTATTTATTCCAATTCCATTAGTGTATCTTCTCCTCCCCTCTCACTCTACCAATCTGATCCTGTCTTCTCTCTCTGTCCATCTCCTCTTCCCTTTCTCTGTCCATTTTCTCCTCTCCATCTCTCTGACCATGTCCTTCTGCTCCTCTCTCAATCCATCTCCTTCTTCCCCCTCTCTCTGTCCATCACTTCTTCTTTCCTTCCTCTCTCCATCTTCTTATCCATTCTCTGTCCATCTCCTCTTCTTTCATTTATCTGTCCATTTCCCGCACCTCCTCTGTCTGTCCATCTGCTTCTATCCATCTGCTCCTCCCCTATATCTGTGTACCTCTCCCCCTGTATCACCATCTCTTGGTCCTCCCTTCTCTCTCCGTGTTATCGCCCCCCCCCCCCCCTCCCCAATAGCAGGTTGCTGCCTGTTAACTATTCATTCCAGATTACAAGTAATATGTGTACCAAGTTCGCTTGAAATTGATCCAGGGGTTTAGGAGGAATATATTTACCCACGGTTTTTCCCGCGTACACACATGCCACATATATTTGACGTACATTTAACATATCTGTACACATATTTCACCCGTATCTCTAACGAATTTTTCCCTGCAGTTTCGTTTTCACGCAGCTCTATGTTTATAACTCCATTTTCTAGGTATACCCTTGAGTTTTCAGGATCGCAGGCCGTATTTCTTGATAATGTTTCCGTTCGTTAGTTCTTCTCCACAATTTGCCCCATCTCTTTCGCGTCATCGTTTTAAATCTCTGTAGGAAATTGGTCTCCGATACCTTCGGTTGGTATGGTAACTTCTGCGTCCCTGCAAAAAACATCATGCTGATTATGCACATCTTAATGGCTGCCAGTATCGAAAGAAATGTGTTCTGAACGGTGTTAAGTGCACTCGAGGACCCTTCACTAATAACACAGCAAAATACGATAGCTATGAGTGACGAGAGTTTGCGAAGTACTCCTGACAGCAGATAGTAAGTAACGTGCCACATCACACAGACGTTCGTATTTGTCGACTGTCAGCTGAGGAAGAATGGAACGTGTGAGGTCTTTAACTGAACACAACATGCACTTGCAAATGAAGACCTCTTGGTTCCACGCATGTACAAGGTGTATTGTATTTAATAGCGGGAACTGACAACGGCAAAGTATATTAGACCAGAAGCAAAAACGTTCCAGTAAACATGGACCAACAAAAGAGCCATTTGCGAGGTAACTGTGAGTATGTGGTTGCTAGCTACCACTGATTTTAGAAGAAACGTATTTGAAAAATAAATTTTTCGATGAAGACCCCATTCAAAAGGGCACAGATTTCGTCCACAGGCTAACTTAAGAATTAATATAATACAAATTTAGCACGTTACCGGTTCCAATTTGCAATTTATCGATCCACCATTTGCCGAAGATGGACTTAATGCTGCTCATACTGGTTCTGTGAAGTGCACTGGGCCACATCGCGATAGAACCACACTTTCCTCTGATATGTGGGGCTACGTCCTCCAACAATGTAGGCATACGCTTTTTCAGGAAAGTCTGTACATTGGCCACCTCAGATGAGGAGGCAATAGGGCCGAAGCATGTAGGAGTCCACGATATGGACCAATATGTTTAATTCGAACTGCGTAGTAACATCGCATAACTGTTGAAAATGGCTTTTCATCGGTATATGTGGGCAAGTTATTACTGCTGTATATGCCATCCAGAATAAACTGAGCCTCATTCGTTATCGGGAACGGAAATAATTACACTATGTGATCAAAAGTATCCGGACACCTGGCTGAAAATGACTTACAAGTTAGTGGCGCCCTCCATCGGTAATGCAGGAATTCAATATGGTGTTGGCCCACTACTTCTGTAATGCAGGAATTCAATATGGTGTTGGCCCACTACTTCTGATCACATACTGTATATACGCTTAGAGCTCACTCAGTATGCGTTACCTGCACCTGGGGCTGGTTAGAGAAATATATCAGTTGATGGTTTCATCACAAAATCCGTCAGATTAGGCGTTGAATTTTAATACAGTCGGCTTGTAAGCTGGCGAGGTAACATCAAAACCAGGCTGGGAGAAACATGTCAATTGTATACTGATGGCCACCAAGAGCCAACCATGAGTATTGGGGCAAAGAAATTTCTGGCCCACTATTGTTATCAAATTGATATCTAGTTGATTAATTTGATCAATTAAAACATCCATACCGCTACCCTTCCCTTGAAACCATTGTTCTGGTAAGTAGTTTATGACCCCTGAGAGTTGATTAATAAACGCATGGGGGTAATCTGTCCTCCTGAAAAACCCTCCAACCTTCCTCTCCCCCACCTCCTCCTCCCCCACCTCTCTGGGAAAAGGGACACTTTTATGTCACCCCTCCCCAGTTCAGTTCTGAAGTTCTTCCACCTTCTGAAAAATCCTCCAACCCTCCCTTCCTCCACTTCCCCGTCCCCTCCCCCACTTCACCCACCCTTTTCCCATCTGGAAACTGGCAGGAAAAAGACTCAGTCTGTGCTGAGCTGTTTATGCGGAAGGATCTCACAACACAATCAATATGAGATGACATGATAATATATTGTTCAATTCAATTTGCATATTCTTTATTTAATCAGTTTGCAGGAGACAGAACTTCCCCACTTGGGTAGAACTCATGTTTGAACTCTCCACCAACTTTCCGTGATGTAAAATTGTAAGCACCGAGGAAGGGAAAGAAGTGCTGCATATTAGCCGCCATTTTAAGTCGCTAGTACATATATCAGCTGGCCGGACGCCAACAGGCACCGGATGGAGTCCCAAATGCACACATCTACACGCCATATAAGTTGAAAACTGCCCAATATCCTAATTACGGATCACAATACTAAATACCACCAACTGTGGACCAGACGTCGATGCCCTTTGATATTCGATACCCGGGAAACAGCATCTGCTGGCTCTCAAGCGGCTACTTCCTTTATCTCTGCCTCAAACCAGTACACCAAACTGATGTGCCTACCAGCTGAGGGACCTAAATTTGTTCTTATTGCCTCCAAACAAAGCATCAGTTTGCGGCATTCCTTTGATAGGGACAATACCAGACTCGCTTCCTGCCTCTGTCTCTCTCAAGTGGTTACTTCCTGTTTGTCTGAACACATGCATGAACCAACGTGCTCATACAAACAGATGGAGGTTTTCATCCCTCCACAGGCCATTTTGTTCTTATTGGCTAATGCTGGGGACAATGGGAGGGCTGACGCAATATTTGCGAGATCAAAAATGGTCGGAAACAGTCCATTTGCACCACCCTAGCAAATTAATTGTTTAACAATTTACGGGAGTCAAATAGATTGCTTAAAACACTCAGCACAACCTTATGACGATTCTTCTTCGTAATATTTTCAATATTGAGAAACATACGCAAACATTTTGCAAATCAAGTAATTAAATTCCTGCCCCAGATAGATTGTGGTGCTTGCTTGCGCATAGTTATGATATGTTTGAATAATGAAATGTTTTAATTGAAAGTTTCTTTATTTTTTGAGTTAATCAGGTTCTTTGTTTGGACGTGATTAAGTACAGTTATCAGTTCATATGGCTTGCACTCGGAAGTAATTAATTTCATGAAAGAGAATTTTTTTCTTACTAATGATAATTTTTGTAAAGGTAATTGTGATTGTTGAGGAATGACTATCAGTTTTTGCAATATAGTTCCTTAAAGGATAAATTATTTTCTGTCATTTAGCAAGTTCAAATTCCATCATCGTCCTCTCACGAAAGAACTTCATATTTTCTGATTATTTGTGTTGCCACATTGTACTTTACGGAGCACACAAAGATTGAATAGTGAGGTGCTTAGAATAGCTGTATGTCCTGCATTGCACTGCACAAGGACTTTCTTTCCTTTTAGCTTGCTTGCTGCTTCACTTCATATTTTGATGTTCATCACTTCCAACATTACCATTTTCCCATTGCCGCAGGTAAGCCATAAAAAATTGTGAGAGCCAGTCACAGTACAGTCAGAACATAATAAGATCACTCACAGTTAGGTGTTGCTTTTCAAAATGTATTATCGTCAGTTTAAACAAATCTTAGTTCAGATTACATTTCTTATGCAAACGGTTCTGTTCTCACAGTGCAGTGTAACATTTGTGTGTTTATCATTCAGTGCCCGATATTTTGGCAGTCAGATTGCTTACAAAATTTCACAAGGCATTTTTAGAGAAACATTTTGGTTATTCATTCTTTCAAAATTCGTTTACTAATTTAATGTATCATTTTCGTTCCGTTAACTTTGTGTGCTGAAATAGCAAGTTACCTATTGTGACGTCACGCATCGTAGCACTTCACTGTACTGCTCATTAGAATTTCAAACAAAAGCTTATTAAATATATAGTTACGTTTTCCTGTCACTTCGGTAAAGTTAATTAAAAGTGCGGTTATACTACACAGTTTCAGAGAGTTTTGGGGACTCCTTTTATCAGAAAGCATTCCGTAAATAAATCACTTGTATTGTTCGTAAGAAGAGGTAGGTTGTTACTGGGTGCGCATATGTACGTGTGTGTGTGTGTGTGTGTGTATGTGTGTGTGTGTGTGTGTGTGTATGTGTGTGTGTGTGTGTGTGTGTGTGTGATTTATTATTGGTGATTTAGCTTCAAGTTTAAAGATTTTTTCTGGAATGTTTGCTGTGTCGATTGGGCATTTAAGGTGATGAGTGGACATGAAAAAAAAATTGTGCAAAAATAAGAGTACACGAGATTCTGCTGGCGGCACCGGACAGGAAGTTCCATGGACTGCTCTTCACCTTGGAGTTCCAACTGTGCTGGGCCGAGCGGGTTACAGTCCGCCCCACAATACTAATACATATGGTGCCAGGAAAATGTGAGCTCAACTTATTCCACTCTGAGAAAAGTGTGTTTGAATGGCTCATGCAGGGAATCGCAAGTAAAAATGAATTCTTTCAAAAATCCGGTCCACTGGCGATTTTCAATTGCAGACCTTGTAGTTTTCATTTGCGCCCGTTACGAACAAGGACGTCTCGGTAGCGCACATCGTTTAGAACTGCAAGCGCACGGATTGCTGACCAATGGCGCCCGATGCAATGTTTCTGGACCCACCGTCGGATTACCTGCCACCGTCTCCGGAACCACAACATTAACCACTAGCTACTCGCTACTCTAATAACAGACCCCTACCTTCGAAATTTTGCCTGAAGGAAACCTTACCTATCTGAATGTCATCTTAGACTCGACCTCCCTAGCCTCCCCTGGACCAGATACAGGATGCTCCGAAAGGTCACTTATCTTTGTAACATCTACTTGGATATGTTAAGAAATACCATACCGAAAATCAGCATTGGTTCGTCGCAGTGGGAACTGCCATGTCGGTCGGGTTCACCCTGGCGGTAGTAAAAATTTTTTATTGCCGCCTCAAGCGTAGAGTTGCTCAGATTCTACCCTTACCATCCCTTGATCTGCAGGTCCACACCAATAGTGTCAGCATAGGTGCATAACTGACCGAGTTTTTTAGAACTGCGGTGAGATAGTCCAGAAATCAAGAATCAAAGAGACTGAGCCTCAGGATTGTGGAATGGCGTCAATATTAAGAATAGAATAAAGAGTGTAGACACGTTGCACATAAACTAGAATTTGTACTCCGAATTTGTTTTTTAACTGGGAGTTCAAAGAGAGTAAATTGTAAGGGTAACAGCACCTCCTTTTTAGTCAGACTATACCCAACCAGGAATTTGGTGGGGCGAATTATTCCAGGAGGGGAGAGTGTACCATCAAGGGCACAAGCCAAGACCCACTGCCAAAATCTAGGTGATTTTCAGCACCTGCTATCTCTGCAGTTTTACCACAACAGCAGTTCTGCAAGTACGAACCTCGCTCTGGGGCAATAAACCGGAGTTTCAGGACATTTCTACAGTGTTTGGTAGGATGCGTACGTAACCTCAACTACAGCAAGACATGCTTGGACATATACAAACGTTGACCGTTTGTCCGGGCTGAGCATGTCTAGACTTAGAATTGACATCTGCTGTGTGTTTACTTCCGCCATAAGGCAGCCATTGTTCTTCCACCATCTCGATAGGACGACCAGCTGGATGACCAACTATAGCTTGGCTGGGCCGGAGGTCGAGCTAACATCTTCTCAGCTCCGCGTCTCTAGGACTTGATAGATTCAGCCACCGTTCAATGACTCGACCCTGTGCAACGCAACTACATCCCGATGGGCTCAATATTGGCTGATTCCAGCTGCAGTTATGGAGCCAGAGACGCCGTATGCTGTCACAACTCCGGGAACGACTGATGCGCAGCTAGCAAGGTCGCCACCTTGCCATACTGACAAAAGCACTGACTGCAACCCATCATCGCCTGTCCATCGTGGGTACACCAACCACCGCCGTCGCCCACCTCCTGTGTACGATGTACCTATGTCTCTCTGACTCACAAGTCAATAAATTTTTTATTACTACCTACTGCCTTCATTTTCTACACCTTCTCTTCACCTCCCCCAGAGAACCACTCCCGAATAGCCTGTCCACACCCTTTACTGTTGTATAACATGAGGAATGGGTTTTGATTTTTGTTTGACTGCTTTTATCTCACGTTTTTGGGTTACTGATGTTTTTAAGGAATCATTTTCGACATTTTGACATTTTCTATCGCTTTGAAACTGTAACTAAGTTTATTTTATAGGTATTTTTTACATAGCTTTTTTTTATTTTTGTAGGGTATTTTTGAATTTTTTATTTGATTATAAGGAGTTGTTTTTCTTTCTTTTTACTTTATCAATCTCATTTTCAGTCAGCTGCACACGAAATGATTTTGTTTTTTTTTTGTTTCTGGGAATATGTGTCATATGAGGTGTAACAAAAAGATATGACCAAACTTCCAGCAAACATTTCCTACACATAGAGGAAGCAAATATATCACTTGGACATGAGTCCAGAAACGCTTTATTTCCATATTAGAGGTGAGTTTCTACAAGGTAAGTTTCTCCGTTGAGCCTGGGTGGAATAACATGGGACCCAAATAAAGAGCCAGCAACAATGCCAGCCCAAATGTTGACAGGGAATCTTTGTTGATGTCGTGATGGCACAACTTCATGAGAATTCTCAACAGACCATACATGCTGATTGTGCAAATTTACAATCGGATCACATTAAAACGAAGTTTCATCCGTGAACACCACATTTGTGCTAAAGTGAGAGTTGGCACATTGTTCAATGGGCCATTCGCAGAAGACTGTGTTATTCTGAATTACGGTGCAACATTCATTCGGACATGCATGCATGTTGGTTGGAACAGGCACTGCGGTGATTACAGCCGTCTTGAAGTACATGAAATGTAATCACAGTAGCGAGCACGGACAACCACAAGCTGTATAATGGAGTGACAGCAATGAAAATTTGTGCCAGACCAGAACTCGGACCATGATTTCCTGTTTGTCGGAAGAGGTCGCCTTACCATTTGGCTATCCCAGCACGATTCACGGCCAGGCCCATCCTTCCATATGCCGTCAGTCACGTGTCTAAATCCTGTACTCGCACATCCATTACGTAATTTCCCGTACTGGAATATACATGATGAATGGGGGTTTGGGTCTGGCCATGAATAGTGTTCGGATAGCCAAATGGTGAGCAAGTAAGTGTGACGCACTACCTACTTCAAAACAAAAAAATGGTAAGACGACTGCTCGCGATATGCGGGAAATCCTGGTTCGATTTCTGGTCCGGCAAAAATTTTTGATTGCCGTCATTTCATTATACAGCTGATGGCTGTCCATTTTCGCAGCTGCAATTTCATTTCATGTATTTACAGAAGGGTGCAGGAAAAACAACTGCTGATAATACTTACACACGCTGTACATGATACGGATACAGTAGGTTCTCATGTAGCACTCTCGCGTCACGTCGTCAACGTTACTTGTTGGAGCTCATTCTATTACGCTGACACTAGGTTCTCGTCAACCGCATGAAGAAGTTCCTCCTCCAGCTGAGGTTTCCTCATCCTTCTAGGCCTCCGCCAATCGCGAGTAGTAGGCTTTAAACGTCGCATACTCTCTAAACGATGATCAGTTGTTTCAAACGATCTCCTTTCGAGGCACCGTCGTTCTGGAAATCTCTCCTGATACAAACGTTGAGCCCCACTTCTATTGCTATCTGGTAATCCATACGGCAAATGGGTATCTGCCAACTCTACATTTGAGCACATGGCCATTGCACTGTACTGGAAATAGAATACGTGACGAACAGTAAGCAGTTGATGCTACGTGCTTGATGCTAGTAGAGCAATGAAGTTATTCCCATGTCAACATAAGCAATGAAGTGAGTCACATGTCAACAGCATCTTCATTCAATTGGAACAACAAACACTGGTAGCGAACCTAAGAATTACAACGTACTGTACATTTTAACCAAGAGGGTGTTTTGAACATTTGATGTAATACAACGTTTCATGTAACGCCGGTACATTGTTTGTGTGTGTTTCCCGCGATTAATGTGATTATGAAGAGTAGCAGAAAATGAACTCTAACATGGAAATAAAACGTTTCCGGATCCATGTCCATATAACAAATTTTATTCCTCTGTCTGCGAGGAAAGTTTGCTGAAAGTTTGGCCATACGCTTTTGTTACATCCTAACATGTGTACCTCAAGCGTACCAGTTTTGTGTCAGTTTGTTGAATGGTGTACCTGTCTGTGTAGTGCGTTGCTCTTTGTTTTGGCGCCAACGAGCTGTATGTGTCGAGCAGCAGAATGCGGGAGAGTGAATCGCTCTACGGAGCGTGTCTAGAGCCCACAGTGGTCAGAGGCGTTTATTGAATAGTACGTTTTATATTTTCACTGTAGGGGTGTCTGTGTGGTATTGGCACTCATTCATTATAGAAATTAATAACTATCACGGCGTCTGTTTTGTGGAACCGCTAAAATAAACGTGCTCTTTGTTCCGTATTTGACGATTTATGTGTTAATCTGCGAACTTCACAGACCCTTTTTTGCGCTTGGCAATACGGGCTCCTACCAGTCAGTAAAGTCTGTCAGCTCCTTCCCTACGTACTCTGCACGTCAGAAAGGGGACCAAAATAACACCCAGCGAGAGGATGACAGGGGACGAGCTTACAACAGGCATGATCCGGAAACTCTTGTCGGACGAAGCGGTCGATACTCGATAGCCGAAGATGCGCCGCCTGATATTGGCTCGTTGCTATTCCAGCGGCCTCCGTGAATGGTGCTGTTCCTTGTGGTTGGATATGACTTTGTCCTCTGTTGGCTGACGCTCTATCTCAGAATCAGATCCGCTACTGACATGCGGGAAATATACTGATGCACTCTCTTGCCACCGCTGCAAGAGGAAGGTGCAGTTTTGTTATTCTGGGAGTTTACAAAATGTGTGTACAACCGACTTCTTAACCAATCGGCTGACAAGAAATAATACTTCATCAAAGTCACAGTTCGAACTTCTAACGGGTCCGACATGGAGAAATCTATCTACACATACAGTGAAAGTGTACTTAATTCATTAGACAATAAATTAATGGCTGCTGGTATATTCAACGGTTTGTCAAATGCGTTTCACTGTTTAACTCACATTACCCTTATAAATAAACCAGCTTAAAGCCCGCTACTTCGCTCGTGTAGACTGTATGTCCTACAGAGACTTTTTATAGTTTTTATTGGAACAATTTTTATATTGTTCACAAATTTCAACACCTTCTAAGCTTTTCACGCTAATTAAATCCCAATAAGATGGTCTTTTCCGAATGTGCTTCTGACCGAAAAGCGATTCTGTTACTAGATCATGTCTTTTGCGTTCTTGTGGAGATATGTCCACAGCAACTTTCATCCCCTATCAAATATTTCTTTATATCTAGCCGAGAAGTGAAATACCAATTTTCATAAATTTAGCTGTAACTTTTTTTTTTTTTTACTGTAACGAAATATTTTCTTAAAAACTTTCTTCCCCTGTTGCACCCCCTTAAGAGTTGAATTTCTAGAAACACTGAAACATGTACTTTTTGTTCCTGACCGAGAAGACAAATGCCAATAGTCGTATACGTAGTCTTTAAAATATTCTTCATTAATAATTATTTAACTCCAAAAACCTTTCACCCTGTATTTTACCACCATAGTGGTTGAATTTCCAGAAATTCTGAAACGTTATTTTTTATTTTCTGACTGAAAAACCAAATAACAGTTTCCGTAGTTCTAGCTTCAAAATTCCCTTAATAGCGCCATACTTTCAAACATCCTTTTACACTCTATTTCACTCCCTTTGGACAATTCATTCTTATGCGATGCCTACAGTATAAGATCCTCACCCTTCCCAAACTTCAAGTTTCTATCCTTGGTGGTTTGGGCTGGGTATGATGAATCAGTGACTCAGTCTGACCCTATTTCACCCCCTTAGGGTCTGAATTTCCAGAAACAGTGAAACACGCATTTTTCCATCTCGAACCGAGGAGCCAAACACCAATTTTCAAAGATTTAGCTTTAAAAATTATTTCGCAATGAAATATTTTCATAAAATGTTTTACCCCCAATTTCACCCACTTAAGGATTGGATTTCCATATCGGTGACATGCACACGATTTATTTCTAAAAGAGATGCCAAATGCAAATTTTCATAGATTTAGCTTCAAAAATGCTTGCACAATGAAATATTTCTATAAAAACTTTCACCCCCATTTCACCACCATAGGGGTAGCGTTTCCAAAAACAGTGAAACACGTATTTTTTATGCCTACCCGAGAAGCTAAATTTAAATTTTCATAGATTTAGCCTACAAAATGCTTTCATAATAAAATATTTTTGTAAAAAATCTCACTCCTATTTCAACCCCATAGAGGTTCCGTTTCCAACACTGAAACATTTTTTTTTATCTGTCACTGAGAAGTCAAATGCCAATGTTCATAGATGTAGCTTTAAATGTACTTTAGTGGTTCTTTAATAATGTTGTATTTCCAAACAAACTTTCACCCACTCATCATTCCACCAACCCCCCCCCCCCCCCCCCTAGAGTTGAAGTACTGAAACACGTATTTGTTTATTCCTTATCGAGAACACAAATACCAATTTTCGTAGGTCTATCTTCAAAATTGCCTTAATAGTGACATTTTTCAAAACAAACCTTCATACTCTATTTCACCCCCTTGTGGTTAGAATTTCGAAAAATTCCTTCGTAAACGACGCCTACATATAAGATCCACGAGTATTCGAAATTTCAATTTTCTATCCTTAGTGGTTTGGATTGAGCGATGATGAATCAAAAAAATGGCTCTGAGCACTATGGGACTTAACTTCTGAGGTCATCAGTCCCCTAGAACTTAGAACTACTTAAACCTAACTAACCTAAGGACATCACACACATCCATGCCCGAGGCAGGATTCGAACCTGCGACCGTAGCGGTCACGCGGTTCCAAAAGGACGCGCTTAGAACCGCACGGCCACACCGGCCGGCTGATGATGAATCAGTTAGGCAGAACATTGCCTTTTGTACACAGAGATTAGGATATTATGGCATAACGGGAGGTGCTGAAAATGGGTCAAACCGAATTTCTCTTACGGTAAACAAGGAGTACCAGTAGGAAAGAGACCTACATTAAGCTATGAGACATCATCCAACTGGGAACTAATTACATGTGGTGTGCCACAAGGTCCCGTTTTAGGGAACTTTTTCTTTTGTGTGTCAATGGCCTTTCTACAGCAACACTACTAGATGCCAAGCTTGTTTTGTTTGTCCACGGTACAAACGTTGCAGTAAATGGCAAACCAAATATAGTTTTAGAAATTCGGATAATGAAATTTTCATGGATATTAATAAATGATCCCTAGCCTATTCTTTGTCACTTAACTCTGAAAACATACTATACGTGATATGCAAAAGGTTCCATCCAAGTAAAAGTCTAAAAATATCTCGACAAGCAGGTATAAGAGGATGACACTGTTAAATTCTTGGCATTATAGTTTCATAATAAATTCTTTTAGAGGACCCTACCACAAAACTGCTGAAGCCGCGAAACAAATTTTTATATGCAGATCGGATGTTGGTAGACTTAGGTACATAAAAGTAGAAAAGCTAGCGTGCTTTGCTTACTCTCATTCAGTATTGTTATACGGAATCATTTTTGGGGTAAAGCTAAGCTCTAGTTTTGCGAGTCCAAAAACGTGTAATAGGAATTATTTGTGAGATGAAGTGAGGAGCTCATGAAGAGGCATGTTCGAGAGTACACTGTCTGCTGCTTCTCAATACATTTATTCCTCAATCATATTTGTCGTTAACAATGTATATCTTTTTCAAAACGACAGCTCAGTTCATTGAATCTGTACTAGAAATAAGAATAATCTTCACAAGGATTTAGTGTCACTTACTTTGATCCAGAAAAGTAACACACATTTTCAGTAAATTGAAAGTAACGAAAAAAGTTAAATCACTGAAAAAGTTAAGTTTAAGAGGAGCGTAAAGGATTCATTGGTGGCCAACTCCTGCCTCATTGCTGAATTTCTTAGTAGAATCGACTGATGTGTATATACTGAAATGGATCAGTCAGAGCCGTTTCATGAACCTCGCATTTACAACGTTTTTTGTGTGCTTGTGGTGCGGATTTCATGACACACATTACTGTGTCAGATTAATAATCGGCCTCTGGAAAAGGGCTGAGCTGATCTGTTCATTTATTTTGCTTGTATACATTCTTCATATTACCCATCTATCCTACACCTGACGATGAATGAATATGTGTGTGTGCGTGCAAGTGGATTTCAGATGTTTCCAAGGGCAACCGGAATTAGCAAACATAGCTGTTAGCCACTGCCAACTTACCTTGTGGAGAGGTATGGCAGAGAACTAAAGCAGTGCGCAAGTCCAAAGACGAACGCTAAGTCCAGACGTTATTGGGATGTGGTTGGCCTATGCTACGAGGCCTTTCCTCTCAACCTGTTTGAAAGGGGAACCATTTCGTCCAAACGCCTTATTCGTCACTCTTCCAGCAAATTGGTAAGCGGGCAGCTCTCCTGAACTGTCTCGCTCGGTTATGGGTCCAGGTATTTGAATCTGACACATAGTGTAGTTTGCAGAAATGCATAATCCATTCTATTTCAGCTTTATAATGGTAGAAAAAATTTTAGTAATCCCTTTTTTCGAATCTTTTACTTAATTTCGTGAATTGGGTGTACTTTGATGGGGATATGCTTTGCTCAGTTATGAGCTTACATCTCGTGTGTTTGAGTCCAATGCACTAGATATCGTAAGCCTCCTTTTGCTATACATATTTCTTACTAACCGATGTATCATGTGGCGGATATTGTGTTAAAATCAGTACTACTTTAGTGGTGAGTTTTTGTATCTAATATCGTGGCCCTTATCCGTTAGACTTCCTTTGTGGTTCCTATTTCACAGTTTTCAGTTAACGTTGCTATGCATCTTCCACAAAGTAAAATTCTGTTCCTAACGAATATCTCCATGCGTGGAGAATTGTTATTCTTTGAGTATTTTTCAATTTTTAATAATTTAATTTTGGTACCATTCACTGGCCTCTGTTCATTCTTTGCGTACGGTACCTCGTTGGTAGCAGATCGCTGTATTAAGCGATGCCCGCTCTCTCGCATGTGAATTTGAATGATACTTGTCTCATGGTTTGGAACTAATATCTCGAATAAGAGGCTGATTCCACTCGCAGTGATAAATGTATCCTAATAGTTCCGTCATGATATGTGTTAAGAGACCCCCTAATAAACATGGAGTTACAAATTGGAATGATAAGTTAGACTGCGTGCTCTGTTCGACCACATATCCCGATTCCTCTACATCCGCATTGACCTACTCCCAGAATATTAATGACAATGCAACATTAGTGTGTCTTTAAAAGAAAGCAAATAAGCAGATTAAGAGATACACATACAAAATTATGATGGTTCAAAATGTTTGTGTTCTCTTATGGTACTAAGGTCACGTCTTGATTTAAACCGTGTTCCATTTCTGGTATAAATACGTGATCCGCCATTCCTTGAAGTTGTCCGCAGTAAGTGTGTCCTTTCATACAATGATAATACTGCGTGCTGGATTTCTTTGTCTCTACGCCAGTGTCCAGTGACATAAACTACTGTTTAGTTCAAAGATTGGATCTCGACCTCAGATGTCTGTGTTTTATTTTTTGCTCGTTGCCTTCTTTGATGAAGGACTGTTAATCCTGTGAAATGTCCCATGTTGCTCTTTCCAGTAGTTTCCTTTTCTTTATGACACGTAATAAATGCGTCATTTAGTTTGTCGCAATCTATATTGTGAGCACTTCTTGCAGAATTTTTATGCTGATGGAGATATTGTTTAGGCAGGGCAATCCGTTGACTGGATTTATCGCAAAAAAGACCTTCTTCCCTTACCCATGACAATGTTCCACAACGGAAGCACGTTCACTTAAATCATTTTTTTCTTCTTTTACTTTCTAGTTAATACGATTCTCAAGTAGTTTATTACTGCTTTCCAGCTTCAATAATACTTTTAATCTGCGGCCCAGATTTTCAAATCATCGCTTATAAAGCAGTTCCTACTACTAATTGTAAGCAACTTAACCGTAGTTTTCAAACAACAATGGAACTATGTAACGACATATGTCTTAGAAGGGATAACAAAGAACGTTTGGTAGCTTTTGTTCCTCAGATCCACGACTGAAGCAAACATTCAAGATGTTTAGTATTATGACGAAGAAAATACGGTACGAAGTAAAATAATAAAATCTCTTTCATAGCCTATGGAGTTTTAAACATCTCTAAATATCGCTTCTCATTGAATTGTACAGTACAGTGAAACCGAAAATAAGTGACTCGTTGCCGTATTTCACTGAATTCTGACGGATGTAAGTTTGTAGTACGACTTTGACAAGATAGTATGGTTAAAATTATAATGAACTGTCAATTTTTTGCATTTGGCGACTGGTGAAATATGAGTAAAGTAATAGGTGCAAATATTTGTGTCAGATGCTACAAATAAAAATAATTCCGTGTTTGGCACCAAGAAACCTGTACTTTTGATCAGGGACTTGAAGATGGTCGCTCTGTCGGACCTATCTCCTTGTGAACAAATAACCGTTACAACAGCTTTTAGTGATTCCATGGTGCCATTTTTAAACGAATATTAGTGTAATTTACATGTTTCTTTTATATCAGTCTGCAAGGCCTGTTAAGTATTTACGTGTTAGATGTCGTCGAATGACAATATCATTATTATGGACAGACAAGAGTAACGTTACACAACTGGTCATAAAGGGAAGCCGGAACCTAAAAATGATGAAATTTTGGGTTTTCAGTTTATTGTGAACTAAAATACACTCCTGGAAATGGAAAAAAGAACACATTGACACCGGTGTGTCAGACCCACCATACTTGCTCCGGACACTGCGAGAGGGCTGTACAAGCAATGATCACACGCACGGCACAGCGGACACACCAGGAACCGCGGTGTTGGCCGTCGAATGGCGCTAGCTGCGCAGCATTTGTGCACCGCCGCCGTCAGTGTCAGCCAGTTTGCCGTGGCATACGGAGCTCCATCGCAGTCTTTAACACTGGTAGCATGCCGCGACAGCGTGGACGTGAACCGAATGTGCAGTTGACGGACTTTGAGCGAGGGCGTATAGTGGGCATGCGGGAGGCCGGGTGGACGTACCGCCGAATTGCTCAACACGTGGGGCGTGAGGTCTCCACAGTACATCGATGTCGTCGCCAGTGGTCGGCGGAAGGTGCACGTGCCCGTCGACCTGGGATCAGACCGCAGCGACGCACGGATGCACGCCAAGACCGTAGGATCCTACGCAGTGCCGTAGGGGACCGCACCGCCACTTCCCAGCAAATTAGGGACACTGTTGCTCCTGGGGTATCGGCGAGGACCATTCGCAACCGTCTCCATGAAGCTGGGCTACGGTTCCGCACACCGTTAGGCCGTCTTCCGCTCACGCCCCAACATCGTGCAGCCCGCCTCCAGTGGTGTCGCGACAGGCGTGAATGGAGGGACGAATGGAGACGTGTCGTCTTCAGCGATGAGAGTCGCTTCTGCCTTGGTGCCAATGATGGTCGTATGCGTGTTTGGCGCCGTGCAGGTGAGCGCCACAATCAGGACTGCATACGACCGAGGCACACAGGGCCAACACCCGGCATCATGGTGTCGGGAGCGATCTCCTACACTGGCCGTACACCACTGGTGATCGTCGAGGGGACACTGAATAGTGCACGGTACATCCAAACCGTCACCGAACCCATCGTTCTACCATTCCTAGACCGGCAAGGGAACTTGCTGTACCAACAGGACAATGCACGTCCGCATGTATCCCGTGCCACCCAACGTGCTCTAGAAGGTGTAAGTCAACTACCCTGGCCAGCAAGATCTCCGGATCTGTCCCCCATTGAGCATGTTTGGGACTGGATGAAGCGTCGTCTCACGCGGTCTGCACGTCCAGCAGGAACGCTGGTCCAACTGAGGCGCCAGGTGGAAATGGCATGGCAAGCCGTTCCACAGGACTACATCCAGCATCTCTACGATCGTCTCCATGGGAGAATAGCAGCCTGCATTGCTGCGAAAGGTGGATATACACTGTACTAGTGCCGACATTGTGCATGCTCTGTTGCCTGTGTCTATGTGCCTGTGGTTCTGTCAGTGTGATCATGTGATGTATCTGACCCCAGGAATGTGTCAATAAAGTTTCCCCTTCCTGGGACAATGAATTCAAGGTGTTCTTATTTCAATTTCCAGGAGTGTACTATAGATCTTCCTCTTTAAAATGGCATATTAATCTTAACTGTAGCTCAACTCCAAGTATTGAAAATATTATTTTTAATAATGTGCTGTAGAGGGCATGTCGCGACATTGAATTTCCATGGACACATGTTCATTGAAAATACCGTTTTTCAAAACTTCCGGTCTTTCCAAAGGCTTTATATTATGTTGGCAACACGATTTGATAGACAATTGTTCTGTCTGCGTATTGTAGTCTTTGGATACTGTTGTTTACATTGAGCATTTGGTGGTTATTGCACGATTTGTGCTGTATTTCTATTGCGTAACTGGAACTTATCAAATATGCCTCGATTTAGTAACAGAGTTTACAAGAGGAAGAAGCCTCCTCCGAGGCATACTAGTGGAACTGTGACAATTTCTCCGACCTTGGGAAATGATTCTGAAAATAGTGAGGTTATTCATGAAGTGAAATCTACTCCTGTCTCTAGCACAAGCAAGAAGTTGCATGGATCAACTGAAAAATACTGCAGTTTATTGGAGAAGTGTAGTGAGGATAATGTGAACGAAATAATTAACATTTCATTACTCTCAAAGGTGATTGAGAGTTCAATACCGTGTAAAAAAATGGTTCAAATGGCTCTGAGCACTATGGGACTCAATTGCTGAGGTCATTAGTCCCCTAGAACTTAGAACTAGTTAAACCTAACTAACCTAAGGACATCACAAACTTCCATGCCCGAGGCAGGATTCGAACCTGCGACCGTAGCGGTCTTGCGGTTTCAGACTGCAGCGCCTTTAACCGCACGGCCACTTCGGCCGGCCAAAAATACCGTGTAAGGAACGTTGCAAATTGAGTATGTCAGTAAATGTCAAGCGACACATAGGACTTGCAGCAGAAATCTGTCTCCATTGTACTAGTTGTCAATACAGTGTTTCATTTTGGAACTCAGAATATGTCGAAATAGGCCAAGGTGAAACTGATAGTGAGAAGAGCAAGTACTATGGTGTAAATATTAGATGTGTTTATGCTCTAAGGTCAATCAGTAAGGGATACTCTGCTGGTCAAATGTTTTGTGGTGTAATGAATCTACCACCACCACCAACGAAATTCTCAAAATATAATTCGGTTGTTGGATCCTGTGTTGATGATATTGCCCAAGAATCCATGAAAGAAGCAGTGGAGGAGGCTGTGGCGGTGAATGAAGAAATTCCAGATGTTCAGAATCCTCGGGACCTGACTGTCGCACTACATGGTACGTGGCAGAAGTGCGCGCACACTTCACATAATGGGGTAATAACGGCAACAAGTGTTGGTACTACAGAAGTTATAAATGTTGTAATTAAATCCAAGCACTGTAGGTGTCCTAAAAGAGTGAAGGATGAGCATGCAGAAAACTGTCGAAGGAATTATAGTGGGTCTAGTGGGGCCATGGAAGTTTCCGGTGTGAAAGACATTTCAGTCGCTCTCTTCTGTGGTACAAGGTGAGATACCTACAGTTCCTGGGTGATGGTGATTCGAAGTCTTTTGCTGCTGTATCTGAGCTGAAACCTTATGGAAATGATGTTACCATTACTAAACAGGAGTGCATAGGTCACGTTCAGAAACTATGGGAACAAGGCTGCGTCGACTGAAGACCACAATGAAAGGCAAGTACTCAGTGACGGAAAACCTTTGGGTGGAGCTAAAAGATTGACAGACGAGGTAATCAACAGATTGCAGAGAGACTATGGACTGGCAATAAGACAAAATACTCACAGTGTTGATGCAATGGAAAAGGCTGTAATGGCACTTTACTACCATACCTTATCGACTGACGAGGAACCACTACATGGACTATGCCCACAGGGACCCAATTCCTGGTGCAAGTACAACAAATATCAGGGATCTGAACGTGTATACAAGCATCATCACAGTCTACCAGAAACTGTCATGAAGGCTATAAAACCGATTTTCAGAGATCTTTCTGCAACTGAACTTTTGAAGAAATGTCTCCATGGACGTACACAAAAACAAAATGAGAGTGTGAATAATGTAATTTGGACCAGAATCCCAAAAAATGTGTTTGTGGAAATTCATACTCTTCATTTTGGAGTATATGATGCCATTGCTATGTACAACAAAGGTAACATTATAAAGTGCAATGTGCTGCAGAAGTTGGATGTGATGCCCGGAAAGTACATGGTGAGTGCAATGATGTCGATGGACAATGAGAGGAAACTGGATGCTGAAAGGCAAGAAAAGGAGTGTGAGAGGCAAGCCAGACAAAG
The DNA here is from genome assembly GCF_023864345.2 of Schistocerca serialis cubense. Taxonomy (NCBI): domain Eukaryota; kingdom Metazoa; phylum Arthropoda; class Insecta; order Orthoptera; family Acrididae; genus Schistocerca; species Schistocerca serialis. The sequence goes on along the minus strand of NC_064639.1, from coordinate 791,325,951 downwards.
AATGAAAGGTGAGAAAAGAAGGCTAGATGGGGAGATGTCTGGTGACAGTGAGTGTAAACCCCTCTTTTGCTGCTGGACTCCACTAAAATGTTAGTGAAACTTCGAAACTCGTTTTCCACAAGTTCACTTTTTTGCCATATAAGGAACATTTTCTGCTAAACTATTAGAGATAAAGACTTAAAATTTTCAAGGAATGTAAGCAGTGCCAATATACACCTTGTACCATAGCCTTTTTGTGATACATAATTCATAACAGATTTTATTTCAAAGATACTATGCCATAAATGTGTCAATTATTTTCAGTAACAAAATAATTAATATCTTCCCAAAAAACAACACTAAATTAAAATCCATATGGTACATGGTATTAAATATATGTAATATTATACTGTAAAAGTTTCATCATTGTGGTGTTAATAGTTCATAAGAAAATGTTCCTTACATTTAACATTGGAGGTATAGGATGTTCCGGGTCCCCTTAATAGACAAAGCGTATAAAAATCAGAGAACTTCGTAAGAACTAAATCACAGACATATTTCGAAGAACATGAGATAGTACTAAGTAATATAAATTCTTAGTCACATAGCTTAACACAACATTATTCGTGAACCCTCGCGTTTTATACCTCTCACATCGATGCTCTTCCTTATTATCGTGCCCGAACTGTAAATACACTAATCTGTTTGTGTAAGTAGTCGTATTCACAACAGTGATTGTCTTAAGTTGTAAACTGTATTCTGTTCCTTTTTCCTGTTCGCTGTCATGACTCAGTGACAAGAGGACAAACCCTTCGCCCCACCCGTTCTAACCTTACGGTACAGGAACAGAAAAATTTTTAGCCCTGTGTCTCGCGTCTGTCATATTTTTATGAAGCGTGATCTGAGTCAAAGCTACTGCAGGCGATGGACGTACAGTAAATTTATTACCGCCTGCCTTTATTCGCAGCAACAACGTTTCTGTATGGCGCCCATATAAAGTTTGTAATTTTATTATCTCTCTGAAGGTAGGAGTTCTGTCTGTGTTTCCGTTTTATCTACAAAAAGACAAAGCAATGCCAGCAAAGTGCTTGTTAATAACTCAGCTGAACCTCAAGCAAAAAAGGGAGCTTGCTCTCTACACTCATATCCTGGCTGGTAAGTCTGACTGTTACCGCACTGGTTTAATTGCCAAGAGCAGTACAAACTTCGATAACTTTTTGTATTTCACCCCGAGGGCTGGCACTAATGATCTGTGTATGTTTTTACGATTAGTATTACTTAACAACTGATCATGGGATAGAAAGATCGTGAAGTTGTCGTTGCGCCCCTCATTTGTTTCGAAGCTTCACTTGATTTCCATATTAGACTCTGAGACTGGTCAGTCATCTTTGTCCGCAGGTTTGGATTTTTCTTACCAGTCAACAGTCTATGCAATGACTATTCATGATACATTCCTCACTGCTTTAATGTTCGGTTTTTAAAGTTATTTGTATTAGGTATAGCATGAAAGTCAGTGTGCAATAAAAGAAAATGTCAATATTTTTTCCTCCTCATACACTTCTTTTATAAAAATTCGTTTGCTGTGTTCAAAGACTTTTTTTGTTGCAAAATATTAAAATTTTGTCGATTTCCTTTCTTAATTCTTTGTAGTGGTTGTTCGTTTATAGTTTTTATTTAGGTCATTTGTGTGATTGTATGATTGTATGATGCAGAACTAGATAGTCTATAAGGTATACATAAATGATTTGTCTGTGTGTGTAGTCATGCTAGCCATTTACGGATTACTAAACAGCACAGTAGCTTAAATGTAATATAAATGAATATATTTGTCTGTAATATTAGTTATCTTTGTAGCAAAACGATGTAGCTACCAAAGTAAGTATCTTTATTTTTGTGATGCCTCTAGTTCTTAACAAAAAGTTCATTTACTGAACAGGAGAATTTTTGCAGGAGAAACGATTTCAGTTTAGATTTAAAATTTCCTTCCCTACCTGTCAGACACTAATATTAGTCTGAATGTGTATTGGGATATTTACGCCAAAGTTCATTAGCAAAGACATGTACCTTCTCCGAAGGAGATCTGAACCTCCAACTCCTTAAAGCTTCGCTTCTCATTGTTGTATTCTGCACAATCAACAGTTTCTAAACAACACATTAATAAGTTAACTTAAAATCTACTACTGCATTTCTTGTTTCAGTAAGCAGTGCAAACAGTCAAAGTAAACAAACTTAGTCGTTTAAGAACCTCTGTAATAAATTTCTTGCTGTGCAGTTGTTTTGCTGTCCTGGTTAAGTAGAACTGAATCTACTGTATTTCTTTCGGAGCTAAGAGACTCATTTACATACCACCACTTAATAATTTTACCAAAAAACTTTATTTGCAGTTTACTCTGTTGCTATCTCACTTGCAAGATTGATAATATCAGTCATATCAGCGATAAAAGAGCCAATTCAATTTTAAGTTATAGAGGATACACAGGAACAGGATTTTAACAAAATTTAACTCTTTGTAAATCTATTTCTGTTTTAATTCCCTAGAAATTATAAATGTTTTTTAGATTACTCATGCTGAGTTCCTACAGCCGGTCTGTAGTGTTTACTTAGGAGAAGGAAAACTCCTTAGCCGAGATCGCTGTAAAAAGCTTTATTGCAGGTAACTGGTTTCGGCAAAATTAAGTTACCATCTTCAGATCATCATAAATGTTATTACATACACCTTGAGCCATCTACACGCGAAATCTTTCCATTGAATTTGCAGGTACATAAAACACGAAATGAGCGATTCGTTGGTACGTCAAAATAAAAATTACTATGTAAATCACTTTTCGCCAAAACATCGTTTCCGTAACATAACTCGTCATGCCTACAAGGGCACCATAAGACTATTCTTCAAAGTAAAATTATAAATGTTTTCACCCTCTTGCATTATTGGAATTATTCTGCACCATTTCTTCTACTTCTTTGTTATTTGAATTGTTCTGAACCACCTTTATCAGTCTTTGTTAATTAGAGGGTGTCCATAAAAGAACGCCCCAGTTTAAATAGTGTATTGCAACAGTTTAATTTAGTCTAATTACAACCAATGATACATGAAACTGAGAGTCAACTAACCCAGTTTCTCCTACAAATCTTTAATAATTGCGTCTTTAGTAATATGGCACACATCCGACATAAAATCCAATTCTTCCCTCACTTCATTTAAGAAGTCCAGAGTAATGGAAGCAATAGCCTCTTCAGTTCCATGTCACAACTCTGGAAAATCAGTACGTTGTGATCATTTATAAAGCAACAAAGAAAAAAATCGCATGGTGTGAAGTCAGGTGAACATCAGCTATCACCCACTCTCGCACACAGAGATACTAGTGTGGAGGGACTCACTTGTCACCAAATAACGTTTTAAAGTTCATCTTCTAATTGGGGAAACAGTCATTCTTGCAACATATACAGATAAGTCACCCCTGTTACGGCAGCTTCGGCGAAAACAAAAGAAAAGGTCCATACACTTGACGTTGGGAAACAGCGCAGAAAACGTTTAATTTCGGGGAATCTCTTTAGTATGGTACAATTTGTAACACCATAGATAAGACACTACATACCTTTTGATGATTCATTTTGCTTTCTGTTTCCTTCAACATTCCATCGTTGAGCTTTTGTAATTATTCTATGATTAATTCGATACTGTATAAGAGTGTTTACTCCTTTCTTTGTAAAAAAACTTTGATGTCCGGATAAAATACTGTGTGATGTATTGTCCTTATTAGTTAAATTCTTTGCCTCACTTGGAGGGAGACAAAACTTATCATATATAACTGAAATTTGTGTAAATAATTTTTTGTAGAATTGTCAATATGTGCAAACGATATGTTTTGTTCAAAATATCTTGTAGTTATTCTGTATTTGCTGATCCTCACTTAGGATTATTAGTTCTCTATGTGTATAAAACGTGATGTGGTCCCCTCGGGAACGGAATCATGCAGCGCGAGCAAAATGTGGTTGGTGTGAAGGAAGAGGTGGAACTAAGAGTTAGTCGGGGACGAGCAACCAAACTGCCAACAGCTTATGTAAAAGTCGTGTATTGTGCTGGTGCCGAGAGAGGCTTTTTGGGTCCTTTTCCATTGTGCCAAAGCCTCGTATGGATGGATTTGTAAGATAGATCTGTTCTGGAATTGGTATCTTCCATCGCCACCAAGAAATGACAGAGCTTTATCATTATCAACTGCTGACCCACCTGCCAAGATGTACTCGCCACCACATTGCGCAACCATTGTAACGGAATGGGCGAATTGTAGATATGAAAGTGAAAGATTAGCTCACTGGATGTTTTAGTGTGCTCAAATATAAGGTAACTTATAAATGAATTTATGTACCTACCTTGATTTTTTTCCTTATCACAGCACCTTTCAGGATCCAAACCGTTTGAAGTAAATTATTTAATATTGTTGTGGATTTTGGTGACGTCGAGGGAGGAAGTAAGTGTAGCTTTTGTGAGAGCCTCCCGGTACCTGAACTTTTTCATAATTTTTGTGTCTTGTGATCTTTCAAAATTTCTCACTTCTGGTTTAAAAAGTTAAAGAACATTGAAACAGTTTTCTTTCGTTGGCATTCTTTAAGTTGTTTATGAAAGTATGTTTAGTTTGCTTTACTACAGTATTCAAGATTAAGGCCCCCCCCCCCCCCCCCAATTAAAAGTTGCCGAAATGCACTTGATTATAATAAGTTCTAACTACCCTTGATATTTATGTTGAGTTCTGTACTCCTTGTGCTCTAAGAAGTGTAATGTCAGTTTATGAGCACCCACTTTCCGTTTTATCCTCGTTGAAGGTAAAGTTGCCATGAATGTCATTGTCCATGAGAACAGTTACTTCTTTACCTTTAAAGAATAGGGTGAATCTTATTGCATGTGAATATTATTAAAATGTGTACTGTGCAGATAGAAAAGTAATTGGTAAAAGAGAGACTAAACCTACGCCCAATTTATAATTTTGCAGTGAACTTTATTCACGTTTCATATCAGATAGGAACGTGTTTGACACGTGATACTAAATTCATGCCAACTTTATAGTTTTACAGTAAATATTAATAGTAATATTATTGAAACCATTCAGTTTGACTAAGCCCTGGAGGCAATAGTGTGTGTCATGATCTGTTGTAAATAGACTCGTTCTTCTGTAACTGTTAGCACTTTCCTTAACGTCAACATATGTTAGTGAGAGAGTTCATTGCACTCTCGTGTGATAAAGTATAGGCTGTGTCTCTCCATTAGACTTACTCATACTTAGCTTCTTGAACAAAAATGTTACTTATTCTTATGCCTAATTAGGCTGGCGACCGTTTCCTTTATCATTTGGACAGTGTGGATAGGTTAAATATTGTTTGTTACTGTTTAAATATTTACGTAATTCTCTACATCTACATCCATACTCAACAAGCCACCCGACGGCGCGTGGTAATTCTGACTTTCACTATCGACACGCCACCTCCTTTAGGTTCATCACGGTCAACATGACAAAACTCCTTTCAGAGGGTAACACTGCTCTGTTTCTTTATACCATAATTTCTTTAATAAGATAATTTCATTATGCGATCTGCCTCCAACTTTAGGGTTATGGTATAGCAGTAGGAGTGGTAGTGTTATAAGTTCACTAGGACGTTCTGACGCCCAGATACGAATATTGTGGGTATTTACCTTACCGTACCTTTATGTGCACCATATTCACTTTATTTTAAGGCATGCGTCAACACTACGTGTATAAACGATGTCTTAAAACTTTCCACATTGTGGTCTGTGGCAATTGAAGCTCAAGGCGCTTTCTGATCAGACGTCTTAGGATTATGGAGGTAAGATACTATGGCACGGTCAATATCCTCTTCAGACACCATTGGTCGTACCGTACATTTTTCTTTACACACACATCCAGTCGTTTCGAACAGACTGTACCAAGGTGACTGTTTGTGCCACATGGAAGATCACAATTAAACTTTTAAATGAACTCACGTTGAACTGAACTCTGATTCACTCTTAGCAAACTGGCTGACACAAACCCAGAAGTCGCCATTTTTCGTATGTCACATGTGGTGCTGCAAGCGGGAAAACAACAAAGCGCGTACTCTTATCTACAATTGTCTCAGTTACTCTTTAATTACGACCTTGAACCAACACCCTACAACGCTTGCAATTGATGCAATTGAAATTTATATCTGGGGCATTCCTTTTTTGAACAACTCGAACAATTCAGACTACTTTTTCGTAATACCATTGATGCTACCAAACTTCAGCTTTGTAACAGAATATAAAATTACCGCCAACTGATGATAGTTTCCCACTTAGGGCTTGTAATACTTTCGGAGTCAGTGCGCAAACGACTTCTCTTTCAAGAAATTATTCTAGAACGCAATCTGTGATGTGCTAAATAAACTGTCTCTACTTAAACGTTACTTGATTATTTGATACGTTACTTTCTCGAACACTATGGAAAAATCTGTCAGTAAGAAAGCAGGACGATACATTTGTAGATATAATGTCTCTTTTCCTGCGAACAGGATTAACAAAGGCACATTTCAGTGTCTCCAGAAAGTCCCTCTTTTAATGAAGCTTTAGACGTAAGGCTAACAAAATGAGTTACTAAGTTACAAAACTTTTTATAGTTACTTCCAAAGGTCATTGACAGAATGTGAGCGCCTGTTTCTGAAATTGTTTGTCAGCCCACTTATGTTATAAAAGATTGTATGAACTACAACCAGTTGCTAAAAATGGTAGAGAATGGTATCTCCACCAATTTTCATACTTCTTCGACTAGACTGCTTAATTTTATGAGGTGCGACTTAATCATGTGTACGTACAGAGATGCAGAAGGTCTAGGAGTTTCTTTCTCCTCATCCAGTCTATGCCCATAAAATACTGTTTTAATGTCGATGTTGTTCACGATTTGGGTCATAATTTTCATATATCTGAGAAAACGGTAAATATATAAACTGTTTTTTTTTTCACAAATACGGAAATACACAAATTTACATTGTTTCTTTTTTTGCCTTTTATTCTTCCAAGAACTGAGAAAGAGCACAATTAACTGAAATTAATAGTTTTATACAGGTGACCACAGACTGGAAATAAGGAAAGAATTAATCATTTGTATCTCTTTATTCTGATACTTAGAAAATGTTAAAAATGCTTGCTTTTGGGAATGGTCAGTAATATCATAGTTATTTAATTAAGGCAAAAGTCGTACGGGTGTTATTTAGGCAAGCTGAATTATTACTTCTTTGCCCACATTCTGTATAGTTTTATTGCTGCAATCGATAACATTAATAAATGTCGGTGCTGGAGAGCGAGAGATTTGCTGAATGTCTCATTTACGTGAAATAATGCAGGACTAAGTTCTGTGGAACGTTCCCATAATTTTTGAGTGTTCGAACTTTAATGACAATATTACTCTACAAATTATGAGATTCGTGAAGAAATTATAGAGGTGATGAGGAAGTTTTCTACGTCTGCATCTACATGGCAAATCTGCAAATCACACTTAAGTGCCAGTCAGAGGGTTCATCAGATTACCTTCACAATAATTCTCTGTATTCCACTTTCGCGCAGCGTACGGAAAAAACGAACACCTGTATCTTTCCGTGCGAGCTCTGATTTCCCGTATGTTATTATGATGATCGTTTCTCCCTATGTAGGTTGGCGTCAAAAATATATTTTCGCATTCCGAGGATAAAGTTGGTGATTGACATATTGAAATTTCGTGAAGGAATCGCGTCGCAACCAGAAACTTCTTTGTTTTAAGTAAGGAAATTGTTAGGTGCGCAGCAGACGGTAACTGACTGTTTTAAGGAGGTGGAACAATAACCTCACTTGAAAACCACTGACGAAATTTTTGTAGACATTCCTACACAGTTTTCAACTCAGGGTGCTCTTAAAAGCATACTCCTTTTGTCTTATTTTACGAGCTATTATTAGTAATTTTCAAAAATACCACAATTTTTTGTCGAAATCCAATAACAAACCGCTTGTTAGGGATGTGAATCTAGCAGCTGTTGCCAGACGCTTTTCTTCAGGGTCGCCGCTAGAATTATACTGTTGCATTTTTGTGTACAGACGTCTTTTACTCTGAGTCCCATGTTTCAAAAAAATGGTTCAAATGGCTCTGAGCACTATGGGACTTAACATCTATGGTCATCAGTCCCCTAGAACTTAGAACTACTTAAACCTAACTAACCTAAGGACATCACACAACACCCAGCCATCACGAGGCAGAGAAAATCCCTGACCCCGCCGGGAATCGAACCCGGGAACCCGGGCGTGGGAAGCGAGAACGCTACCGCACGACCACGAGATGCGGGCAGTCCCATGTTTCATTAGCAGTTTTTTTTAATATATAATCCATGCCGAGAATGATTACCCTCAATTCTGATTTAACAGGAAAGGTTAGAGATAAAACTTCCATAGACGTCCTTCGTTGTCCAATAACGAGAGAATAAACGAGAGCTGACAGTTGTGCTACTCTTATCAAGGTGTACACAACGATGAATCTTTCTTTTTTCTGGGGTAGTTGCTGGGGGAGTCGGGGAGTGGGGATTCTCCGTCTTCCCTTACAGCCGATCTCTTTCGTCTTTGCACTGGCTATTACCGTCTTCTGTGGCGTGCCAAGGGATCTCTCACAATTTAACGCCTAAGGCATTAACAGAATCTCAGTGCAAGAACACTGGAAAATTTCTCTCTCATTGGGAATAAAAATTCTTATCATATTAATTAAAAATCATAAAAGTAAATAAATAAAAACACATTCTATTCCTTTACGTACCAAGCGTTGCTGTATAGAAGCTCTACAGTTATTAGTTTCATTGAATGACGTCTTATTCTAAAGAGAGTATATTTTTAACGACTGTTCATGGTCTGTTAGCGTCGGTTTTTTGTAGTGCATTGCGTGTAATGTCCAAGGTTCCATATAACACATATTTTTAGAAAGTGCGAATCGTGCCCGTTTGGTTTAAAAATTGTGAGTTAGCGTTATCCGAGTCTCGACGTCTCTGGTTATTAGAGCCAATTTCTTCTCAGCAGCGGCTATATTTATGTTTGGATTGTGCAAACGAATTTACGTGATGGCAGAAGACGTTGGGGGCGTAGCGCAGTCGCTCTTAAATTTACTGCTCGTAGTTTTTATCCAGTAGAGATAGTGTTGGTAGCTGTTCCGTACCACATTGGTGTTAGTACAGCGACATACATATTATAAAATGATCCCCATTGGTATTCCTACTGGTGTGTAAGACAAAGGTCTGTGTTGTTTTACCACACACTTTCTCAATAAATTCCATTTTTATTAACTCTCGACTGTATGCTTAGCAGAAAAATTTTTGGGCCTCATGAATTTCTTCTGTATTCCACTCTATTTTCAAAACTTAAAAGTAATTCAATTCTACATAATACCGAAGCGCGTTATCTGGGGTTCTATGTACGTAATGATATTTGCATTAACTGGCGGCAACAGTTGACGAGATTTCGGTGCGTCAAGCCAGGATTTGGTGCCTTTGTTCAGTGAGCCTTCTATGAATGAAAAATTTCTTTAACAAACATGGCGGTACATTTGAGTGTGTAACACTACTATTGTTATTACATATAATGCTCTTATCTAACTTCTTTGTCTGTCACTTAGGGTGACTTCGTTATAACCATGTTCTTTGATGCAACATCCATGTAAATGTTTTGTTCACTTTTTGTGATAATTTATGTAACTGTAGGAAATCTATGGATGTCACTTCCAAAGAAATGTGCTATAAAAGCATGTTAAAGTTACAACATTAATTGTAATACTGGTTCATGGATAGGGAAGGTGCGTTTGTAATCATGTAAGACTTGGAGGGAAGTCCCTCCTCAACGGAACTACACTGAAGTGTCAAAGAAACTGGTGTAGGCATGCGTATTCAATTACGGAGACATGTAAACAGGCAGAATACGGCGCTGCGGTTGGCAATGCCTACATAAGACAACAAGTGTCTAGCGCAGTCGATATGTCTGTTACTGCTGCAATGGCAGGTTATCAAGATTTAAGTGAGTCTGAACGTGGTGTAGTCAGCGCACGAGCGATGGGACACAGCATCTCCGAGGTAGCGATGGAGTGGGGATTTTCCCGTACGATCATTTCACGAGTATACCGTGAATATCACGAATCCGGTAAAACATCAAATCTCCGACATCGCTGCGGCCGGAAGAAGATCCTGCAAGAACGGGACCAGCGACGACTGAAGAAAATCATTCAATGTGACAGAAGTGCAGCCCTTCCTCAGATTGCTGCAGATTTCATTGCTGGGCCATCAAGAAGTGTCAGCATGCGAACCATTCAACGAAACATCATACGGGCTTTCGGAGCCGAAGGACCACTCCTGTATCCTTGATGACTACACGATACAAAGCTTTACTTCTCGCCTGGGCCCGTCAACACCGACATTTGATTGTTGATGACTGGGAACACGTTGTCTGGTCGGACTAACCTCGTTTCAAATTGACTCGAGTGTATGGACGTGTAGGGATATGGAGACAACCTCATGTTCCAAGGACCCTGCATGTCAACAGCGGACTGTTCAGGCTGGCGGAGGCTCTGTAATTGTGTGGAGCGTGTGCAGTTGGAGTGATATGGGATTCCTAATATGTCTAGATACAACTCTTGACAGATGACTCATACGTAAGCATCCTGTCTGATCACCTGCATCCATTCATGTCCATTGAGCAGTCCGATGGACTTGGGCAATTCCAGCAGCACAACGCGACACCCCACACGTCCAGAATTGCTACAGAGTGGCTCCAGGAACACTCTTCTGAGTTTAAACACTTCCACTGGTCACCAAACTCACCAGATATGAAAATTGTTGAGCATATCTGGGATGCCTTGCAACGTGATGTTCAGAAGCGATCTCCACCTCCTCGAACTCTTACGGATTTATGGACGGCCCTGCAGGATTCATGGTGTCAGTTCCCTCCAGCACTACTTCAGACATTAGTGGAGCCCATGTCACGTCGTGCTGCAGCACTTCTATGTGCTCTCGGGGGTCCTACCCGATACTCGGCAGGTGTACCAGTTTCTTTGGCTCTCCACTGTAGTTTGGCGGAAATAGAAGAGGTGGATCTGGCGGTCAAACTGCAAGACTCCTGTGTGGCATGAGTCAATCGGTGGCTAGCAGGCAAAGGATGAGCATCCTGTGAAGTGAAAGAAGCGAGAAGAACTACAGGCCTCGGATGGGGAAGTAATTCGGAAAAAAATGTTCAAATGTGTGTGAAATCTTATCGGACTTAACTGCTAAGGTCATCAGTCCCTAAGCTTCCATACTACTTAACCTAAATTATCCTAAGGACAGACACACACACACACACACACACACACACACACACACACACACACACACACACACACACACGCCCATGCCCTCCGCCGGGATCAGCCGCACAGTCCATGACTGCAGCGCCTCAGACTGCTCGGCTAATCCCGAGCGGCGCAAGTAATTCGGGTTATTATTCATGGCATACTTTGTTTAGCTCTGTACTATGAAAATCCGACGCTAAGAAGAGAAATTCAGAGCTCGGTACACATGAAGAGCAATGGATATTTTTGTCGCCTTTTTTTAATAGCTCAGAAGATTGACGCTGCCGCTACCCACATCTCAAATTATCAGTTCAGTACTGTACAACTGCATGGACTAGTTATGTGGTTTCGTTTTCAATAATAATTTTGTGTTCCGTAAACTTTGTGTTGAGCCACCGCAATTTATCCTTAGTCATTTACCTGGACAGGGTCCTATCCCAGGTGCTACGATAAATCCGAGTATCTTATTCTACTGAACTGAAAAGCGACTATCTCCTTTAACAAAAGTTAATAAACGTTTTGGAGTTTAAAGTATATAATTAATTAGTGAGGATAAGGTTTGAAATACTACAGATAGCTTTCATAAACGGACAGTTAATGTTTCATCAAAGTACAATTACTAAGAGAAGATTTAAGTTTTCAGTTCAAAGATTTTTCTTATTTAAATAACACTGTTTACAATTCCATGCGTTATGTAGGTAACAGTGTTTCTCGTATTGTGTTGTGACTATAGTGTTCAGCCTCGACCTGAGTCTACCGATAGATCAGTTTCTTGTCCTCACGCTAATAGGTGAGCTAGATTTAAAGGTCATATTACAATAACAGCAATCAAGAATAAGTAACTGGTTACAAATATTTAAACTGTAATAGATCCAGGTATTATATTTACTGCTGGAGCTAAATAGTACAAGGAAGTGAATATTCCTTGAGAATTCAAATAATAATCAGTGTGAAAGATACAATTAATTCATAACTATATCAATATGAGTAATTTCCTATAATTAAACCGTCAAAAGAACCTCTTGTCCAAGTCAGTAGTGCTCCACAGTTAGTAATTATTTATCTATAATTATCATTAGCTTCCTACAGTAACGTACAGATAGTAAGTATTATTGAGAGCCAATTGTTCCCTAAACGCATTAATACTCCTTCTGTGTCGTACAAGTCAAATCACTCGTACGTTAATTGCTAAGTTGTGCTACTGTCTTGTATCTTATCAACAAAACAGAAGTCAATAGCAAGTCAAGTCAACCCCAATAGTCAACTTTCTTTATGAACCATGCTAATATTGGGTACAAATTTACCCAATTAGGCTGGCGACCGTTTTCTTTTACGTAATTACAGTTTGCTTCATTACCCTTGGCTCAGTTTCCGCTTATCTAGCTACTGCTTCCTTACAATAGAAATATGTAGGGAATCAAAATTAGTATAATACCTTGCCATTACACAGTCACGGTCACAAAAATATAAATCCTTTCACAGGATTAATGTTACCGGCATACCACTAATTTATTAGTAGCCGGTGATGTTATAAGTGATATAGTATATATATATATATATATATATATATATATATATATATATATATATATATATATATATATATATATTAATACATACGTCTTCTTGAGGGACCAGAAAGATATCTGTAATAGAATCTCTAGTCTTATTTTTTCCCTTATTAATATTATCCCTTTATTTAACTTTACTTTGGTGCCAAAATTGCATTTCCAAAGCATATATGAGATTCGTGCATGTACACAGTATTGGAAAATTTGCAAAACTTGATAATTTCTGCTGACTGAAATTGCAATATTGCACAAAGCTAATTAATCAATTGTACACTCCGTCTCGAGGCTACAAGTGGCCCATCGGGACCATCCGACCACGGTGTCATCCTCAGCGGAGGATGTGGATAGGAGGGGCATGTGGTCAGCACACCGCTCTCCCGGTCGTTATGATGGTTTTCTTTGACCGGAGCCGCTACTATTCGGTCGAGTAGCTCCTCAGTTGGCATCACGAGGCTGAGTACACCCCGAAAAATGGCAACAGTGCATGTCGACCCGGATGGTCACCCATCGAAGTGCCGGCCACGTCCGACAGCGCTTAACTTCGGTGATCTGACGGGAAACGGTGTATCGACTGCGGCAAGGCCGTTGCCAATGAATTAATTACTGATTTCAAAATATTTCTTTTTTACATATTCCAAGTTACAGAAGTCTCTCAGTGTGATTGTTACAAGTTATATGTATACGCCCGTCCCATCAAAATCAAAGATTTTGCTGAGATGTGTAAAGTCTTTCTTCGTTCTACATCTACATCTACATGACGACTCTGAAATTCGCACCTGAGTGCCTGGTAGAGGGTTCATCGGACCACTTGCACTCTGTTTCACTCTCGAACAACACGCGGGAAAAATAAACACTTAAATTTTTCTGTACGACCTCTGATTTTTCTTATTGTATTACAATGGCCATTTCTCCTTATGTAGGTGGGTGTCAACAAAATATTTTCGCATTGGAGATTAAAATTTTGTGAAAAGATGTAGCCGCAACGAAAAACGCCTTTGTTTTAATGACTGTCACCCCAACACGTTTGTCATATTCGTGACACTCTCTCCCCTGTCTCCTGACAATACACACTGAGCTGCCCTTCTTTGAACTTTTTCTATGTTATCCGTCAATTGCTAGTCGCTAGTCACGTATCTGGAAAGCATTCCTTGCTCTGCATGTGTGCAGGTCAAACATTAGAATATTATTCTTGCTAAATCTCTCGATGTCGTATTATGTTCACCTGACTTACTGGATTATCCTCAAGTAATGTGGAGATGCTTGGCCTCAAACTGCTGAGGAGAAAACTGTTTTCGGAGCAAGACTGGCTTCTGGTGATGTGGACATGAGTTGCCCTCAGGCTGCTGAGGAAAAAATTATTTTCGCAGCGGGTCCGGTCAACGTGTTGTCCTGCGGCATCCGTCAGTGCTGTGTGGTAAAGGTCCCATCCCACACAACGGTCCTCCAGCAGAGTAAGACAAGCATAGGGTAGGCAGTGTCTTTAGCAGACCTGTAGCATCTTCTAAGTCTTCTGTCAATACAACCCAGTCTTTAATTCGTCTTCGCCACCACATTATTTATGTGCGCGCTCTAATTTAAGTCGTTCGTAACTGTTATTCCTAGGTATATAGTTGGATTGACAGCCTTTAGCTTTTACTGGCTAGTAGAAATCCTTGGGTAACAGAAGACATATTGAATTTAATTGATGAAAGGAGAAAATATAAAAAATGTAGTAAATGAAGCAATCAAAAAGGAATACAAACGTCTCAAAAATGAGATCGACAGGAAGTGAAAATGGCTAACAAGGGAACCTCACCATCGCACCCCCCTCAGATTTAGTTATAAGTTGGCACAGTGGATAGGCCTTGAAAAACTGAACACAGATCAATCGAGAAAACAGGAAGAAGTTGTGTGGAACTATGAAAAAAATAAGCAAAATATACAAACTGAGTAGTCCATGTGTAAGATATGTAACATCAAGGACACTGTAGACTCAAGAGCGTCGTGGTCCCATGCTTAGCGTGAGCAGCTCCGACACCAGACGTCCTCGGTTCGAGTTTTCACTCGAGTGAAAAGTTTTTTTTCGCAAAGTTATGATCCGTCCATTCGTTCATTGACGTTTCTGTTCAGCGTAATAAATTTAGTTAACGACCTTGTGCTTATTAATCCTTGTTCCGTCTTAATTATCCCTATTTCTTCAGGATTATTTGCAGCTAAGACGTCGAGCTTGTTTCGGCAACCATTTACACTTCTGCGATATTGCAGTGTCTGTATTACCTGTATTACTCCGAATTACGATGCAATGCTCCTTCGGAAATGAACATCTGGCCGTGAGTCGTGCTCGGACAGCCAAATGGTAGTTCGCCGTCAGTGGCCAAGTGGTGCAGACCCAAACGTTTACGTTCTCGCCGTGGCGTGTACCTCGCGGTTGTTTACTTCGCGCGTGTTACGATCAACGATAGAATGGCCATTCCTTATCGCAAAACCACATTGAAGTTCACCTTTTCGTACGAATATGCGCGACCAATAGCGCTCATCGTCGAGTAAGTCCTACTTGACGATGTGAAGATGTCTCGTGAAGACATGTTCGGAATACACCTGTTCATCGTTAGTAGCGCGGTTTACGGGAAACTGGCAACAGACCAGCTTGCGATGAGATCTTAGAACGGACGAAAGATGGCCTCAAATGCCGACATTGGGACGGCTACATCGGCCCAGTAATTGTTGAACATGCCGGCCTTGGATTATGCACGATCCGTAACTTCGAACTTTCGTTCGAAATGCCGGCAGAAGACATGATCGCGGCACTGCGTCCTTGTGGAAAAGTACTTAGAAATGCAGCAGACAAATGGGCACAC
This sequence comes from Schistocerca serialis cubense, assembly GCF_023864345.2. Lineage (NCBI taxonomy): Eukaryota > Metazoa > Arthropoda > Insecta > Orthoptera > Acrididae > Schistocerca > Schistocerca serialis. The sequence continues at coordinate 791,310,216 of NC_064639.1, read as the reverse complement.
TTCACTACACGCCCAGTTTTGAACGGATTGCGGTAAGTCTGCACTGAGCTAAAGAAACATGTCCCGTCCTACCTGTTCATTGGCGGTTGCCGAGACATAGTCAAATACGGTGAGCACCCAAAGACCTGTTCTGCATGCGGTAAACGAGGACATGCGTAATGAAGGCTTCCAACGCAGAATTACGCAGCTGCGGGCCGACGAAGCTCCTCCCCTTCCTATTGTGACATCCCTTCCACTCACCTACGCTGCTGCACTGCGACCTGATGCCCTCCAGATGACTACACAGCAACTTCCCCACCATCTTTCACAGCCGAGAGAGACCGGACGAGACGAGGCCGATCGTCTACAGCAATACGCAATCCCGTTGCCGGATGAGGATATTGACAGACTTGAAGGTGATATGGTCCTGAATGCCATGGTTGTGCCTGCTGCCGCCTTCGTTTTTGAGCGTCGCGACTCCCTCCCATCGTCTGAATCTGAACCACATCCGCGCAAACAAATGTCACCAAAACAACGCAAGAAGAGGAAGATGACATCGACGGCAGATTCGGAGTCGTGCTTCCACGATAAAACCCTCACACGGCCACAAGAGGATTCACAGGAGAAGGTCACGTGTGCAGATGCCGATACCCATCCCCTTCATGGTCAGGACGTTTTACTGAGTGACTCCGGAACACAGTAACGCACTAAGGACCCAAATGGCGACGTTCCCCACGACGCCAGCTGGCCAGATCTGACTGCCACGTTTCGTGGAACCTCCACTAGACGAAGAAATGCCACAGCTGCCCCCGTGAGCCAGGCATGATCAGGAAACAGACAATGCTTAAGACCCTACTACACTCGTTTTTCCCGATATGAGCGCCCATGGCAACGTGCTGTCAATTCAAGCGTACGGAACTGCCGGCATCAATTTAAATATGATCGATTCCTATGTTAAACTTCAATTGTTAAGTGACACGTTACGAGTAGTGGATGTTGTTCCAAGAGCTATGGGAGGAGACTTGGCTCCATTTTCATGGTTACACTTCATACGTCACCTCCGCCGCCAAAGGAGATAGCTGAGTAGCGATTATCGTGCGCAAAGGCATTGCTGTAGGAAACGTCACTTAGTTGCAGCCAACACGAAGCCTAGCACTGACAGCACAGGGGGTCAGATTAGTGACTGTCTATGTGCCATCAGGCACATACCAACGAAGATAGCGCTCACAGTTTTATTCTGAAACTATCACGTTTCTTTTTCTGGGGCGATATGAGCATGTAATTATCGGTGCAGATTTTAACTGTGTTCTCGCGAGGAAGGACCAACATCCAGATTTTACCACCTGTCCCGAACTCCGTTATTTAGTAAGTTGACTCAATTTCGCATACGCCAGGGAGGTGGTGCATGGGGATCGCCTGGGATATACATACGCCATGAGCCAGTCAGCCAGTCGATTGAATCGCGTCTATGTGACTCCCCCTCTCGCTTCAGACGTCTTGAACACGGAAGGATGGCCTTCGACCTTCTTAGACCATATCGTTTATGTGTGCGCGATCAACATCCGACGACAAATGATATGGCGCAGTCGGGGTCCGTGGAAACAATGCTGCCTACTTATAGGAACCGGAATCTCGACGAATGGGAATCCTGCGAAAGACGCATCACACAATACTCGTCCATATTTCTGTGGTGGGTACGATGTGTAAAGCCAGTGATGCGTCGCACGCTGGTCCAGTATGGCAAGGAACGAATGCAGTGGCACCGAGACACGACAGAATTTTACTACCTTATGGAGCATCCGCCATCCCCGGAATGTCAGGTCGAAGTTCAACACGTCAAGGCCACGATATTGGCCTTTGCTCGACGCCTCTTGGAAGGCGTAGCTGTCCGAGCGCGATGCCAAAACAGTATCACCGGAGAAACGCTCTCAATGCATCATGTCGTCGTAGATCTCCGACCCCGTCGACAAGCGCTGTTTCGTTCTGTAGATATGAGTGACGGCCAACAGTTCGTATGGCAGGCGGACATCACAAAAGCCTTATCGTCATTTCTGCCGTGAAGAAGACCCTAACGTTGATGCACTCAGACATACTACAGATGGTCCATCGCACTCTTGATGGCCAGGCGGACGACTCCCTTTTAGCAAACATCTCCCCTGAAAACATCACTGATGCGCTCGCCAAGGGGCTGTCAGTCGATCGCCAGGACCAGTCAGCCTGCCGTTAGAATTTTATAGGACCTTCAAGGACTTAATGTTGCCACGATAGAGGGAAGTGTACCAGGAACTACTGTCCCCTACGATGCCGCCACCACTGACTTTTCTGGAGGTCTAATTATTCCGATATTCAAACCCTCTGGAGGCACGCGACCTGACAGCGATCGGCCAGTCACTTTACTCAGTTCAGATTTTAAAAATTTTACGCCCCTCCTCGCAATGTGTGTCAGACGAGTCCTACACCAGATCCTGTCGCCTGCCCAAAGGTCATTGGGTGGAGATACAAATATACAATCAACGCTATGTGTTTATCGAGACTTTGCCATTGCATTCTGTCTACTGCAGGGAGCCATGATTTCCGTCGATTTCGATCAGGCATTCGATTGCATGAACCACACCTTCCGTGCGAAGGTGATGGAACGGATGACTTTCGAACCTACCTTCGTCCTGTTAATCATGCACCTGCTTCGTGACGCTTTGTCGGGGGTGCTAGTCAATAGACGAACGACAACACCAATAGCGGTCACACTGTCAGTCCGACAGGGTTGCTGCCTTTCGACGATCATCTAAACTATCGCATTAGAGCCGCTTCTCTGCGGCCTCCAACGACATTTATCAGGAATCACCCTGCCAGGACACACATTCAAATGCCGCGCCTATGCAGGCGACCTCGTCTTCATCGCACGTGCCAACGAGGAGGTTCAAGAGGAAACGCGGGGGGACCGTACAAGACGGGCACGGTGTGGACAGCCACATGAAGGTCGACAAATGCTGCGCGATGACCATTTGAAGCAGTCTCACTGATGAAAGCGTGGCTCCGTTCAGGGTGATGGAGACCCTACGCTGTCTAGGAACTGTTTTTACTCTAGATATCCGTCGTACCACGGTGGTCGACTTCCGGCGTCTTCTTCAGAACATCAGGACAGGCGTTCGATGTCAGTTATTGCGAGCAATAGACATGTTAAAAAGGTGCAGTTTGGTAACATTTGTATGGAATCCCGCATAACACACACCGCACAAATTTTATCTATCCCTACAATTATGGAGCGTCGCATCCAAGTGGCCTTCGGTTATTTTGTCAGTACTGGTCACATATTCAAGGTCAAGTATGAAACCCTCGCACACCCCAAGCGAAGAGGGGTTTTCGCCCTGGTCAATGTCCATGCGCACGCTACAGCTCTTAAGGTACGACCGATCTTCAAATCATGGAATCACAGCCTCAGCAGTATCAATGGTCGACGAACTAGCACCTACTTCGTGTCAACCGCCGGTCGCCGTGGCCACGTCGCATCAGAGCTATCACGTACCAAACTTTTCCTTCTGGAATACATTCATGTCCATGCTGACTTTCCTCGCACTAAAGCTCCCACTATGCGTGATATTTATCACCTCTTAATGCGGACTCACCCCAGGAACGCCGACGAAGAATATCACCCACAGGTTAGGTGGCCGGCGGTGTGGCAAGCAGTTTGTCAACCATACTTCACCACGGACGCGAGAGCCATCTGGTACATCGTCGTTACAGGTAAATACCCGACGCGTACAAACTCCGACCCGTCCCTCTGGCGGACAGCCCCCTCTTCCTGAGGTGTAATGTGGACGACACGGACGAACATCGTCTCCCGTGCGGCGCGGCGGCGGACGTATTGTTCCTCCTCCAGCAGTTACTGGCCCTTTTATATCTGGGCGCAATACACATGATCGTCCCCAGTACGCTCCTGTGTCCGAACGAGACCTACACTACTGGCCATTAAAATTGCTACATCACGAAGATGACGTGCTACAGACGCGAAATTTAACCGACAGGAAGAAGATGCTGTGATATGCAAATGATTAGCTTTTCAGAGCATTCACACAAGGTTGGCGCCGGTGGCGACACCCACAACGTGCTGACATGAGGAAAGTTTCCAACCGATTTCTCATACACAAACAGCAGTTGACCGGAGTTGCTTGGTGAAACGTTGTTCTGATACCTCGTGTAAGGAGAAGAAAAGCGTACCATCACGTTTCCGACTTTGATAAAGGTCGGATTGTAGCCTATCGCGATTGCGGTTTATCGTATCGCGACATCGCTGCTTGCGTTGGTCGAGATCCAATGACTGTTAGCAGAATATGGAATCGGTGGGTTCCGGAGGGTAATACGGAAGTGTTGCATCCCATCGGCCTAGTATCACTAGCAGTCGAGATGACAGGCATTTTATCCGCATGGCTGTAACAGATCGTGCAGCCACGTCTCGATCCCTGAGCCAACAGATGGGGACGTTTGCAAGACAACAACCATCTGCACCAACAGTTCGACGACGTTTGCAGCAGCTCGGAGACCATGGCTGCGGTTACCCTTGACGCTACATCACAGACAGGAGCGCCTGCAATGGTGTACTCAACGACGAACCTGGGCGCACGAATGGCAAAACGTCATTTTTTCGGATGAATCCAGGTTCTTTTTACAGCATGATGATGGTCGCATCCGTGTTTGGCGACATCGCGGTGAACGCACATTGAATGCGTGTATTCCTTATCGCCATATTGGTGTATCACCCGGAGTGATGGTATGGGGTGCCATTGGTTACACGTCTCGGTCACTTCTGGTTCGCATTGGCGGCACTTTGAACAGTGGGCGTTACATTTCAGATGTGTTACGACCTGTGGCTCTACCCCTCATTCGATCCCTGCGAAACCCTACATTTCAGCAGGATAATGCACGACCGCATGTTGCAGGTACGGGCCTTTCTGGATACAAAAAATGTTCGACTGCTGCCCTGGCCAGCACATTCTCCAGTTCTTTAACCAATTGAAAACGTCTGTTCAATGGTGACCGAGCAACTGGCTCGTCACAATACGCCAGTCACTACTCTTGATTAACTGTGGTATCGCCTTGAAGCTGCGTGGGCAGCTGTACCTGTACACGCCATCCAAACTCTGTTTGACTCAATGCCCAGGCGCATAAAGGCCGTTATTACGGCCAGGGGTAGTTCTTCTGGGTACTGATTTCTCAGGATCTATGCACCGAAATTGCGTGAAAAAGTAATCACATGCCAGTTCTAGTATAATATATTTGTCCAATGAATACCCGTTTATAATCTGCATTTCTTGTTGGTGTAGCAATTTTAATGGCCAGTAGTGTATTTTCCACCATCGAGGATGCATGCGGTCACCAGGGTAAAGGATACTGCAGTCCTTTATCTTTTCAGAAATGGACTCAGGAACGTGATCGATTTTTGGACGTTTTTCCTAATACAACACCACATAATGGGATGACACGTTACAATACTAGTCCACCTTTGCTAACTATCTAGGGAGCATTTCCTCCATCCTGACTCACGGTTAGAAACTCCCTGGTGTGCGGAGTTGACGGTGAAGCTCTATTCTCATGTTCATCAAATGCTCGGCGTTCGCTTTCCGACTGACATATTCAAAACTAGCGATCTCCCGTTCGTTTTCGCACACCAGGAGCATCTTTAAATTATTTTTTCTCGCTTCCTATGCTAAATAAAGGAGTTTTCTGTTATTCTATTTACACTGTGTAAATAAAAAAGATGCATCAAAACTGTTTCCTTACTTACCTATACATTCTGTAATTTTTTGTCATTAGATAAATTGTACGCGCAAACAAAGCTGACACTCGGCGCGGTGGCTGATGGGAGCGACTGCGAAGGCATTTCCTCTTTGCAGCTGCTCCCATTAGCCAGTGCGCCGAATGTCAACTTAGTTTGCGCGTTTAATACGTTAATTTTAGAGTAAGCTCTGTTTCATGTAAGAACTATGATTATTATGTTCATATACATAAATTTGGTTTGTTATCAGCATTCCGAACTGAGATACAAAATTTTGTACTGCAGGAAAACCGTTCTTGTAAAATTAAAATGGTATTGTAAAATGAAAATGGCGAGGGCGACCGCTCACGATAAGCGGAAATCCGGCATCGAGACCCGGTCCGGTACAAAGTTTCATTGTGGTCATTCCACTACACAGCTGATGGTTATCCATATTAACAACTGCAAATGTCATGTATCTACACTTCTATTGGACTCCTGAACTAACTGTTAAAATAATTTTCGGAGAAAACATTTTGTACGATTCTGGAGGATGTTTTATGCCTACAACCAGCTTTAAACAAACATTCTCCCCAACATGTCGAGTGTAGATTGAAGTAACCATCGAGTATAATGGTGAGGTATCTATTTGAAACGAGACTCAAGTCTTCTTTGGACTATTCAGCAACAGCATCATCTGAGTCGAAGAGGTCGTTAAAAGCAACCAATTATTGATTTATTCCCGTTATCAAGTATGACCACTACCCACACTAACTTACAGGAACTATCTATTCCATTTCGCTACAAGACGGACTACTTCTAACACCAACAAACACGCTACTACCAACTTTATTTAATCCATTATTTCTGAACCCGATTAGGTCCTTTGTAAAAATTTCGGTTGATCGTATTTCCGGCTTTAGCCAGATTTCAGTGCCTATAACGATTTGTGCTTCAGAGCTTTCTATTAGCGCGTGGAGCTCTGGTTCTTTTCCTACACAGCTACGACAATTCACTGCGATAATACCCATGGTTCCGAGGACTACCCTTATCCTGTGTTTGACCTGCACTCTTTGAGACAAACTCTTTTTGTTCTTTCCCGAGACCCTCTACAGTCTACAGCAAAGCAATTATTGACGCTCTTGTGCGACGCAATGGGATGGATCAAAGAGCTATTCAGAAAAGTACAAATATATTCGGAGTTGTTCGTGAAGATATATCAGAGTTGGACCAATATTTTCAATTTACTTACCACTGTCGATTTTCGGTCTTAATAAATCGCAACTCCCGGTATATAATTACAGGGGCACGATCTTTTATTAAACATGAAAGACATATCATGCAGTTCGAAGCGCTATGGCCTCAAAAAAATATGGTTCAGAAATCAATTATTGCCCACCGCGACTCAGTAAAAGTAACATTCTTCAATCATTTATAGCTCACACATCATACGTTCGTAAATCACTTGCAGAATCTCAAAAACTTTAATTAACTGGAATCACACGTTCTTTACTCCGTCTTTATACATCATCACCGCTAACTGTTAATCCCTGAATCATTCGAATCCTTTTTTTTCGAATATTATTACTCGAGAAAATGTGTTGAGCGGTTCCAAAGATTGTTTTAATCATGTCTTTTGGTTTGCAACGATGAGGATTACAAGTTGGAATTCAACGAGTACCGACGACGCTCCTGGAGTGCTAATGGTCTTTATTGGACCAGGAAGAATATCATAATCCAGAAGAAGAGATTTGTTTTCCATTTTACACACAAAGAGACTTAATTTCAAGAATTCACATTAAAAAAAGAAGAGTACAAGAAAGCACAAAAAACCACGATGGAGAACATAAAGCGAGAATTTAGCCGTAGAAGACATTTTTGAGGAGAGTCGGGATGGATTATAAGGGGAGATGGGAGCTCCCACATAAAAAAGTAAGGTAAAAGCCGAACGGTTAACGTCACTGCCTTAGGCAATGAAGGATCCGATTTCGATTCTCGGTCCCTATTAGTGGTTTTTTTTCTGACGTTGCCTCTTCAGTCCCGAAGTATCGTATAAGATACCTCCAGGTTTTATATTTTTCTTGCTCACGTAAACTGCTGAACCTTTTGTGGTCTGTGATATCACGTACTATAGATATCGTGCTCGCGTCAGTTCACTTGTTCGTCCATCTGTCGAGCACTATGATGTGCCAGCACCGACTGGAAACTTAGGATTCTGCCACTGCACAGCATGTCTCGATGAAATAAGGGAAAAGACATAACTCTCTCCAATTAATGCGTTTTCACATGTTTCAATGTCGTATAAAAAATGTAGAGACATATCTCAGCCAGTAGCGAACTATAAATTAACGTTATAGCTGATTTATAAGCTTTAAACTTTTGAGTATCACATATTATACCTCGGGACTCAATGCTGACTTCATTTATGTACGATGAAGTGTGGTTATATTTTTTTCCACTTGATTCCTAGACTTGACTGATGAAGAGACCATCAGTTGGTCAACACAGTTAATCCAGATGAATCTGACACAGGGCTTGATGAATCTGACGATGAAAATGACCCTTTTATGCAGTGCACCGGAAGAAGAAAAAGTGCCTCTTGCTCAAAATCGAAGTAGAAGCGATTTCTAGAAACATAAAAATGAGTAAGAATATGTGTATCATTGAAATAATTACTGTTTTCTTGTAGACAGTGAAAGCAGAAAATTTTTCTTAACGTTTTGAATTTTTTACTTACAATTGTTGAAAGTTGTAATTCTAAGTTTGTAGTCTGACCTTTCTTTTTGCGATAAAGCTTCTATAAAAATAATTCACTAATGCTTCAAAAACATTTTTGAGGATCATTCATTGTTAACTAGCATTGACAAAAAGCGATTAGCACAAATGTAGCTGACTTGCATTATTAATGCGTGATAGGGACTGAAGAGGGTAGAGAAGTCAGCATCATTTGTGAGTCCGAATGAGGAGGCACCATTAGGATTCCTCTATGGATGGGGAAATAGCGACATTCTGTTCACATGCCCCACGAACACAGATCGGTCCTCGCGCTGCTTTATAGGCAGTAGTCGGCCAATCGGAACAGGTTTAAGGCGTAATCCACGAGTGGTATTCATGTTTATGTTGGAACTTTCGCTCTCTGAGTTTAAAAAAAACAAATCCCTCCGTAATGCAAAACGTCTCTCATGTAGCGTCTGCTGTTGGAGTTTGAGGAGCAGTAGGCGACAAGATAACTTATCATCCAACGAGATACTCTCGCTTTTACTAAACATACTTGTGGCGAAACGAGTCGTTCTTTTAAGGATCTTCTCTATCTATTCTGTTAATCTTACGAAGTGAGAGTCCCAGACTGACAAACAGTATTCAAGAATCGGTCGAATGAGGGTTTTGCAAACTACTATTTCCCGTGGTTGAACTACGTTCCCGTAGGATTCTTCAAGTGGATCTCAGTCAGGTATTTGCCTTTCCTACAACTAGTTTTATGTGATGGTTCGACGTTACACTTCTATCTTGCATTTCTATCTTGAAAAAAATGTTTCAAGGAATACGATTATTTTTCGTCTCTTTTAAAATGTGTTACACTCGTATTTCATTGGGAGAACTTTCCCTTGCTCTCACGTACTCCAATAAGAGCTCACAGCACCGATGCTTTTGCATTTCAAGACAGAGAATCTACTTAAGAAACATATCCAATTAGGTAAGATTCTCTTTAGAGCGCTGGGGAGACTTAATTCGTTTTCGCCTTTCCTTTCGGTAAACACATGCCTACGCAAAACCGGACATCTCATTCGTCTGCTCGTGGCCATTCGGAAACATGGGAGATGTATGTTAAATAGCTACAACATAGTAAAAGTGGTCGTAAAGCCACTTACTGACTTGGTTTCTTTTCAGAAAGATGTGTCTCTGGTGACGAAATTCACTATAAGCTGACCTTAATTTTCCTTTTTTTCAGTAATTGTTCGTGACAATTGTAATCTATAAATATCACTCTAGACGTAATATCTCCTTTTTTTTCTTTACATCAAGTTTAACGTCACTGTAAATGGATGAATCCAAGTTGTAGATGAAGTCTCTAAATGAAACTTTCAGTCAGTAATGAACCTCCTCAGTTCTGTGAAGGGTGAAAGAGAGAGGGGAAAAAAACGGTATACAGTAATTTCAATCTACGTATTTTCATGTTTGTGAGAAAATAATTTATACACTGAGTATTTCTTCACATATGTGAATATTGGTGCCAAAGAAGGTGAAGACAAAATCTGAATATAGGTGGAGGAAAAAACTTCTAATCGTTATAAGAACAGTGTTACTCCACAAGTACGTCAGGTGGGCTTGTTGTTTCTCCAGATGATCAAACAAAGCCGCCGAAACGTCGCACTCTCGCTGGATGACAAGTTGTCTCGTCACCTGCTGATAGTGAACTGCCATGGAATTTTACCTGATTCATTAGATGTCTGGTTGTTTTCGCCTGATGCGCTTTTAGTCCATTTTGGTCAGTTATTTTCAAATCTGCCAGTGAAAAAGCAATTAGAAACAGAACTAAGTGACTAAGATCTTCTCGGTTTACAAGCCGCGTCGGTTCGAATTGATGCAGCTTATAAACAGAGAAGATTTTATTCAGACATGCCGCCGCGAAATACTCCAAGGAAACAGAACTAAGTATTTTCTCTGTATTACGATAAGAAAATCTGTCTGCGCGGGGGTAGAATCTATGCGGAGTTGCTTGAGCGTTATGACGCTGTTCGTGACAAATTTTTGTCGAACATCATCACAGGAGATGAAACATGGCTTCCTCACTTCGAACCAGTAACGGAACGGCAATCCGCGGACTGACGCCTCACCCCATCTCCTCCGAAGAAAACGTTCAAAGCCGCACCCTCAGACGCTGAAGTCATGGTGACGGTCTACTGTGATTCTGAAGGGGTAATTCTGTTCGATGTCCATCCTCACGGTGCAACGACCAATTCTGAGATATAATGTGCTACCCGCAGGATATCGAAGAAACAACTCTAGCGTGTTCGCCGCCACAGGACTGCAAACTAACTTCCTCTGGTCCATGACTACGCAAGGCCTCACACAAGTCTGCATAACCGAAAGGATCCCACAAAACTTCATTGGACTGTTCTTCCTCATCTCCCCTACAACCCGGTCCTCTTATCTTCCGAGACCGAGCGAGGTGGCGCAGTGGTTAGCACACTGGACTCGCATTCGGGAGGACGACGGTTCAATCCCGCGTCCGGCCATCCTGATTTAGGTTTTCCGTGATTTCCCTACATCGCTCCAGGCAAATGCCGGGATGGTTCCTTTGAAAGGGCACAGCCGACTTCCTTCCCCGTCCTTCCCTAATCCAATGAGACCGATGACCTCGCTGTTTGGTCTTCCCCAAACAACCCAACCCCCCCCCCCCCCCCCTCTTATCTTCCGACTTCCATCTGTTTCGCCCAATGAAGAATGCACTCCACGGGAAGCAGTACGTGGAAAATTGGGATATTATTGATGCAGCAATACCTTGGCTCCGACGTTGACTAGTAGAGTGGTACTATGCGAGCATAAAGGCCCTCCCAGTAAGATGGTGTACGGCCGTCGCTTTAAACGGAGATTATGTTGAAAAATAGTGTTCTGTAGCCAAAATATTGGGGAATAATATGATGTTTTGGAATCCTGAATTAAAAAAAAAAAATGTCTTGTATTGCTTACTGAACGCTCATCATATTAGTCTCCTCCTTGAAAAAGGTTTGGAGCTCTGTAGTTGGTGTAGAGTGGTAACAAGCAGTCACGTGACCCCCCACTGATGTGATGTATCAATTCTGAGGACAACATTTCCTAAATTCGCGGTGTGTTGCTGTAAGCATTTTATGCGTTTCTACACTTCGTTTCACTAGGCTCTCCAATGTCTTTCTGTGAAATTACGAATGAGCTACACGAGTGAGATAGCTGGCGCAATAGCACGACAGAAAATGCAACAGAAAGATGAAAATTTTATGTCTGGGGCATAACAGATTACGGTAATAGGACAACGAACACGTCGTGCCTGTCGATTCTGATCAGATGTGCACGTAATATTCATTCTTCATACTTTTTAGTATTTCCTACTTGCTTTGCTACAGGAAGAATACTAAACATGGAAGCTTTCAGTAATACAAATAATTTCCACATACTGAAACTATTTGCATAGCAGGAACTAACACAAACAGTAGCTACGTGTTTACTTCCAAGTAGCACTTGGCGGAAAATCGAGGACGCGGGACAGTAGCAGTCTAAACTCTCCTGCCATCTGTCGGTACGGAGGTGGCTTTTCATGTAGTTCACTGGCTGCCGCCAGATGTCAGCAGTATCCAGGGATCTTGAACTCCGGACGGTATTTGTAACGATTAAACTCTGTCTTTCTTAAGTTTCTCTCATCCGTATGTTCACCGTAGATGCGCATGTGCCAGCCCTACGAAGAACTACAAATGACAGTTTAGTAAATGATCAGACAGATATGCTGGTAGAACAAGTAACTGACTACCTCAAAATGAAAATACGTACACAGCGTGAAAGACAGCTGAACTGCGAAACTTTCAACTGCTAGTAATTACAAAAATAGTAACTGGGGCACTATTCCTATCCCAATAGCTACCGATCTATTTTTCAGATCTGATTTCATTGAACAATGGGTGACATATGCCTAAGGAAGTAACGTACGACAATTTTGGGAGAAAAAATGTGAGATAACCTTTAAATATTGTGAAACATTTGCCACGCAATTACAAGTAAGCACGACTTTACCTGAAGATATTATGTAATAGCAGAGTGTCTATATGTATTACCGTTTAGGAGCGATTGATGTTGAAACAGCCCGCATCTCGTGGTCGTGCGGTAGCGTTCTCGCTTCCCACGCCCGGGTTCCCGGGTTCGATTCCCGGCGGGGTCAGGGATTTTCTCTACCTCGTGATGGCTGGGTGTTGTGTGCTGTCCTTAGGTTAGTTAGGTTTAAGTAGTTCTAAGTTCTAGGGGACTTATGACCACAGCAGTTGAGTCCCATAGTGCTCAGAGCCATTTGAACCATTTTTTGATGTTGAAACAACGCAGACTATCAACAAACAGGGATACATTAGTGCTAGTGCTCTGAAATGTTACCACTGTGCCGTACTTCACGCACTTCTCAACTCTTCTGTGATTTATTTTTGCACTTTAGTCAGCCCAGAATATGTGAGTGATTAATCCGAGCACAGAGCTTATACGCCCTTCTACTTCCGTGAGAGCGGCACCGACCTCGTGGCACTATATTGCGGCACAGTTTATTGCACTACGGTTACGTAACTAACTTTCCCATATTTTCGTTTCCTTTCCACAAGATGTTCATTTGTAAATGAACAAAGAATATTATTTTAAAATTATCCATGCTGTGCATGTATTACATTTCTTTTAAATTAACACGATCGCGTTTGTGAAAAATGAAAGCACCTTTACTTTCCATATTAATCAACTTATCGCCTAGAGCGGTCTGAGTTTTGACGTTGGCATGCCAGGAACACTTTTCTGTTTGGGCTGAAAAACTTTTGGCGTGGCTGACAGTCTTTTTGTGTCCATTTTCTGTACACCTCCGTTGCAAAATCTCCATTTCTATTGTAATTTTTCAGTCAACCACAGAAGTTCTTTTATCACAGTATTCTAATTCTGTTTGTAATGTTAAATTCTCTAGTATGTCTTATTAATCTTCATCTATGCTGTTTGTTCAAATTATTATTTCCTATATAGAACACCACTCATTTCTGTACTGTAGCCAGCCCTTGGTGGCCGAGCGGTTCTAGGCACTTCAGTCTTGAACCGTTCGATCGCTACGGTCGCAGGTTCGAATCCTGTCTCGGACATGGATGTGTGTGATGTCCTTAGGTTAGTTAGGTTTAATTAGTTCTAAGTTCTAGGCGACTGATGACCTCAGATGTTAAGTCCCATAATGCTCACTGCCATTTGGGTCATCTGTACTGTAAAGCCAGGAATCTCTCTTCATACAGATGCTTGTTGACAACTTCGAATATCATATTAAACGTGTTCACCTGCTGTCTACAACCATGTCATAAACAAGGTAATTTAAAATTTGAGCCGGTTTTATTATAACACTACCGTCTGCTACTGCTGTACCATAATCTTAAAGCTGGAAACAGGTTTGTGAAATAAAACTGTTTTGTTAAAGCAATTATGGTATAAAGCAACAGAGCAGTGTTACCCTCTGAGAGGAATTTTGTTATGTTGGCCTTGTTGCACCTAACGGAGGTGGCTTATCGGAAAAGAAAGTCAGAATTACGTAAATATTTGAACAGTAACAAACAAAATTTTGCCTATCTGCACTGTTTAACGGATAAAGAAAACGGTCGCCAGCCTAACTAGGCAAGAGAATGATTAACATTCTCGTTCAAGAAAATAGTTATTAGTAACTTTGATGGATAAACACAACCTATACTTTGTCACACGCGAGTGCAGTGAACTCTGACACATACATATGTTTACTGTAAGATTGAAACTAACAGTTAGAGCAGCACCAACTATTTGCAAAATTATAACAGATACCGAAATACACTATTACTTTCAGGGCTTACACAAACTGAGTGGTCTTTATAACATTACCATTAACATTCCCTCCAGGATCATAAACTGGACATAGGTTAAGTCTCTCTCAGTTAAACACTTTACTATTTAAAATGAAAGTTAGTTGAAATTCACTGTCAGGTTACTTATCACTGTCTTTCTAATAAATAGATTATGGTTTTCATAAATAGAGATCTTTCCGTTACTTGCTACCTAGCATTAGCACAATAGACAGACTGTGTATCTTGTTACACTATTAATTGCACTTCGAATACACAAGAGAGACAAACACTTACAAATCATGAACATATACTTTTCTACTATTGCAGTTTCCCACTTTTACTACAGCGAAACACAATGTTGACAAAATTACATGAAACTGACTCACCTTTTAGAATTTACTACAGACAACAATGTCATCATTTACTTTATAAGCCTCAGTCTTTTGAAGTTGGCAACAGCACTTTAATAAGCAGTTTTAATAGGAATATTTTCAGCAAACAACATTTACTTTAACTCACTCTCTTGCCACATTAACTTTTTCTTTTTACTATGTTGAAGAGGCATTAATGAGCAAAATACCGGGCTTTAATGTTCTTTTAGTAAGGACACTCGGATACCACTTTAGCTCAAACGGAGAGGAACCTGAGAGGTGTTATGATGAGGAGAAAAATCAGGGTAGTTACATAAATTCAGATATAAATTTCCTTATATTTGAGCTCATTAGCACATCCATTAAGCTGATGCTTCACTGTACATCATTATAGTATTACGTTACAGTGATTGCGCGACGTGGTGGCAACTGCATGTTGGTAGGTGGATTCGCAGACAGAATTGCTGGACTCTGTCATTCCTTGGTGGCGACGGCAGATACAAATTCCAGAATAGTTCCAGCTATTTATCCATCCATCCGAGGCATTGGAAAGCGGCAGGAAAAGCCTCTCTCGGAACCAGCACAATACGCAACATTTACATGACAGTGCACAGTTTGGTAGCTCGTCCCCGACTCGTAGCTCGTCCCTGACTGACTGTCAGTTCCACCTTTTCTACATAGGCCAACCACAATTTGCGCGCGATACACAGTTCCGTTCCCGAGGGGAACCACTACAACTTTTACATACAGAATAACTAAGAACCCTAAGTGAGGATCAGCAGTTTACATCACAGCAACCAAACACATTAAATAAAACAGAACATTTGCACATATTAGTATTTCTACCAAAAATTATTCACACAAAATTGCAATTACATACAGTAAGTTTTGTTCCCTCCAAATAGGACAAAGAATTTAAATGACAGATACACTACTTTGCATAGAACCAAACCATGACATCAAAGTTTGTACAAAGAAAGGAGTATACAATTTTATGTTATGGATTCAAACAAACACATTTACAGAAGCACAGCAATGTAACATTAAATGAAACAAAAGCAAAATAAATCAGTACAGCATTAGAGCTATGGTGTTACATTATTACTAACAATATCTTTAGATTGGACGTATTCTTTACTATTTTTGAATGATATGTTCAGTTCGTATAATACACTGACGGGAGAAAATCGCAACACCAAAAAATAATTAATGTAGTTTAATGAAATTTCGGGAATACATTTGTCTAGGTAACATATTTAAGTGATTAACGTTGCAAGATCACAGGTTAATTAAGGTAGAGACAAGCTATTGCAAATGTGCAATGCTGGTATATTAATAACCGGTGCGCCAGAATTTGAATGCAAGCTTGCAAACGTGCATGCAGTAGGTTGTGCAGGTGCCAGAAGTCAGTTTGTGAGATGGAGCTCCATACCTGTTGTGCTTGGTCGGCCAATACAGCGACCGTTAATGATGATGTCCGATATATGCTCGACTGGAGACAGATCTGGTGGTCGATCATGCCCAGGCAACATGTCGACACTCTTTAGAGCACGTTGGGTTACAACAGTGGTATGTGGGCGAGCGTTATCCTGTTAGAAATGCTGTTCATAAATGGCTGCACAACAGGTCGAATCACCAGACTGACTTACAAATTAGCAGCCGGGGTGCGTGGTATAATCACGAGAGTGTTCCTGTTGTAATTCGAAATCGCAATCCGCAATATAACTTCAAGTGTAGGTTCAGTGTATCTAGCACATAGACAGGCGCTCACCTGGCCTCCTCCTAACCAACACACAGCCATCACTGGCACCGGGGCAGAACCGGCTTTCATCAGAAGTCGCAAATGCTGGTGGTTTGGGGTGACTGGAGTGCACACTACAGGGCGTCTGGCTCGAAACTGTCCTTGAAATAACCGACATGTAACAGTTCGTTGTGTCACTGTGGTGTCAATTGCTTCTCAAACTGCTGCTGCAGACGCAGTACGATGCGTCAGTGCCATGCACCGAACACGATGGTCTATCGTCTCTGTAGTGCCATGTGGCCGTCCATACAAGGTGTGGCGTTCGCTGTGTTATTCAGTGGTTTAGTATTTAACTAAATTGTAAATGAAAATGATAATCTTATTTTATTACATTCAGTAATTACTAAATAATTTTTCTCCCGGCTAAAGATTTGATCAAGTTGCTAAGGAACTCCAAGTTAACGTTGCGTTAAAGTGTTGTCTGTAATTTGTGTAAGTGTCATTAAATCACAGTTCATTCAACAGATTCTATACTACTATTGATTATGATGGAAACAGTTATCTTCACCAAAACGATCATTAAAACCATCGAATATCAGCCGCGCACAACACTGACGTATATTGCCTGAAACAATATTCTTCGCAACTCGTGCGTAATTAATTTCGGCTCCATACATCAGCAAGAAAAGTTTCTTATATGGATCGTGCTATGAGCACTGTTTTTAAAGAAGCAATCTGATTCGAATTACACTCCTGGAAATTGAAATAAGAACACCGTGAATTCATTGTCCCAGGAAGGGGAAACTTTATTGACACATTCCTGGGGTCAGGTACATCACATGATCACACTGACAGAACCACAGGCACATAGACACAGGCAACAGAGCATGCACAATGTCGGCACTAGTACAGTGTATATCCACCTTTCGCAGCAATGCAGGCTGCTATTCTCCCATGGAGACGATCGTAGAGATGCTGGATGTAGTCCTGTGGAACGGCTTGCCATGCCATTTCCACCTGGCGCCTCAGTTGGACCAGCGTTCGTGCTGGACGTGCAGACCGCGTGAGACGACGCTTCATCCAGTCCCAAACATGCTCAATGGGGGACAGATCCGGAGATCTTGCTGGCCAGGGTAGTTGACTTACACCTTCTAGAGCACTTTGGGTGGCACGGGATACATGCGGACGTGCATTGTCCTGTTGGAACAGCAAGTTCCCTTGCCGGTCTAGGAATGGTAGAACGATGGGTTCGATGACGGTTTGGATGTACCGTGCACTATTCAGTGTCCCCTCGACGATCACCAGTGGTGTACGGCCAGTGTAGGAGATCGCTCCCCACACCATGATGCCGGGTGTTGGCCCTGTGTGCCTCGGTCGTATGCAGTCCTGATTGTGGCGCTCACCTGCACGGCGCCAAACACGCATACGACCATCATTGGCACCGAGGCAGAAGCGACTCTCATCGCTGAAGACGACACGTCTCCATTCGTCCCTCCATTCACGCCTGTCGCAACACCACTGGAGGCGGGCTGCACGATGTTGGGGCGTGAGCGGAAGACGGCCTAACGGTGTGCGGGACCGTAGCCCAGCTTCATGGAGACGGTTGCGAATGGTCCTCGACGATACCCCAGGAGCAACAGTGTCCCTAATTTGCTGGGAAGTGGCGGTGCGGTCCCCTACGGCACTGCGTAGGATCCTACGGTCTTGGCGTGCATCCGTGCGTCGCTGCGGTCCGGTCCCAGGTCGACGGGCACGTGCACCTTCCGCCGACCACTGGCGACAACATCGATGTACTGTGGAGACCTCACGCCCCACGTGTTGAGCAATTCGGCGGTACGTCCACCCGGCCTCCCGCATGCCCACTATACGCCCTCGCTCAAAGTCCGTCAACTGCACATACGGTTCACGTCCACGCTGTCGCGGCATGCTACCAGTGTTAAAGACTGCGATGGAGCTCCGTATGCCACGGCAAACTGGCTGACACTGACGGCGGCGGTGCACAAATGCTGCGCAGCTAGCGCCATTCGACGGCCAACACCGCGGTTCCTGGTGTGTCCGCTGTGCCGTGCGTGTGATCATTGCTTGTACAGCCCTCTCGCAGTGTCCGGAGCAAGTATGGTGGGTCTGACACACCGGTGTCAATGTGTTCTTTTTTCCATTTCCAGGAGTGTATTTTCATTAAAATGAGTTCGGGACCACCGGTGCACATTTATTTTTACACATTTTTATTACCTTCGGCATTTATGTCTGCAGGAGTTGCGTAATTTGAATTTGCCGCTGAGATAATTGTTAAGATGGCGGCAGACAATTGATAGAGACTTTCTATTGTTAGAGCAAATTTAACAGGATAAGTATTTGAAATGCTTATTAGACTTTACTTTCATATTGTGCACTATTTAGACTAATTTTCATCAAGCAAACCTTTGAAACGCAGATAAAAACGCGATACAAATCGCTATCATCAATGTCTGCGCTCCTTGCAGCGGAAAGAAATAATGAACACAGATAATGCTTATTGAGAGAGGAATTAAAGTTATAAGTAATTATTCACTCATATTTATAATAACAATGAACTTTATTCTCAAGTAATAATTAACAAATAATTACAATTTCTCAACAGACCTCAGTTTTATACGCGTCTTGCGTCCGCAACCTACAAAAGCCAACCAACAAAAGGTAAAAACAAAGGAAGACGAACGCAGATCATAAAAGGAATTTACAATTATCATTGTCTTTATATGATACACATCGCTATGTCCAATTACATCATAAAATATTATATAATCCTCTCGTCGCACTGTAGCTAAAATTTATCTCGTCGACGTTACAAAGGTCTTCTTGTGACCACCGCTGCCAGCATTCATGTACAGTGGCTACATTTCTGCCAAGTATTTCTGCAGTTCGCGGGAGAAACATCCAGCCCTATTAAACTACCTCCTTCAAACTAAGCTGGGTTTTGATAATGGCGTCTTTGTCGCCTTAAAACCATTCTTGACTAACATCAACTCAACTGTCTGAAAGATAACCAGCGCTCACGACTGTTACTGCGTGTATTTAAAGCAAACCTGATTTGCGTCCTCATAGTGGCACTACTAGCTCCACCCTGATGCGGCTAGCGTGAAATTCGAATAGACGTCATCCTTCAGATGTAGAAACACGCCTACCAACTTCCGTTTATGTCGCATAACTCCTTCTTGGTGCTGCGATTTTTTCCTGTCAGTGTATCCGCATTTGTAGATAGCGGCTATTTATAAAAATCACTGTGCCGTCATAGAGAGAAACTAGCGGTTTCAGCATTGAGGAGCCGTTCGGTTGTGACTTTTGCGCTAAATGTAGACTTTATCTGCAGGAGACATCATCTATGTATGTATTAAATAATAAGAGGGTGAAGTATAAGGGGCGATCAAGATGTTTCCGTTCGAAGGCCGTACAGTCCAGAATCGATATGACAGTCAGTTAAAATCGCCGTGAGCATAGAGGCCATTATCCCACCGACTCGCCAGCTTGGAGATACCCGTTTGGCAAAACACAGTATCCTGCTGCATGTAGAACTCCGCAACTGCCTGCTGCACATCCTAGTCCGACAGAAATCGCCGACCCTTCAAGATCTTTTTTAAAGGACCGCAGGGTGACATCGCAAAGGGAAAGATCAGTACTATAGGACGGGTGCTCGAGTCTGTTTCACTTGAGTTGTCGTTAGTTCTGTGTTATGACGTTTGCGATATGGGGACGTGCGTTACCATGAAGCAGTAGCACGGAACGTGGTGTTTCACTCCACAGGGGTAGATTTCGACTGACATGCTGCCCCATAGACATTCTTCGTTCTCTGATGGGTGTCTACCGGTGTTTGTCCTTCGGCAGCTAAGACAACGGCACGTTGGACGCATTTGGTAAAATGGTCGCCATAGTTCGCGTTTCCGCATTTGCCGTACGCATGTTGGAAAGACACGAATTCCACACTAATGCCTTGCCTACATGACAGTGCTTATACACCCGCATCGGTGTTGCGCTACGTTGCATATACGCTGCAGCAACTCCCTCCAACAGAAACGTTTTCGTCGCCCCTTATACAGGGTGTTACAAAAAGGTACGGCCAAACTTTCAGGAAACATTTCTCACACACAAAGAAAGAAAATAGGTTTTGTGGACATGTGTCCGGTAACGCTTACTCTCCATATTAGAGTTCATTTTATTACTTCTCTTCAAATCACATTAATCATAGAATGGAAACACACAGCAACAGAACGTACCAGCGTGACTTCAAACACTTTGTTACAGGAAATGTTCAAAATGTCCTCCGTTAGCGAGGATACATGCATCCACCCTCCGTCCCATGGAATCCCTGATGCGGTGACGCAGCCCTGGAGAATGGCGTATTGTATCACAGCCGTCCACAATACGAGCACGAAGAGTCTCTACATTTGGTACCGGGATTGCGTAGACAAGAGCTTTCAAATGCCCCCATAAATGAAAGTCAGGAGAGCGTGGAGCCCATGGAATTGGTCGGCCTCTACCAATCCATCGGTCACCGAATCTGTTGGTAAGAAGCGTACTAACACTTCGACTGAAATGTGCAGGAGCTCCATCGTGCATGAACCACATGTTGTGTCGTACTTGTAAAGGGACATGTTCTAGCAGCACAGGTAGAGTATCCCGTATGAAATCATGATAACGTGTTCCATTGAGCGTAGGTGGAAGACCATGGAGCCCAATCAAGACATCACCAACAATGCCTGCCCAAATGTTCACGGAAAATCTGTGTTGATGACGTGATTGCACAACTGCGTGCGGATTCTCGTCAGCCCACACATGTTCATTGTGAAAATTTACAATTTGATTACGTTGGAATGAAGCCTCATCCGTAATGAGAACATTTGCAGTGAAATGAGGACTGACACATTGTTGGGTGAACCATTCGCAGAAGTGTACCCGTGGAGGCCAATCAGCTGCTGATAGTACCTGCACACGCTGTACATGGTACGGGAACAACTGGTTCTCCCGTAGCACTCTCCATACAGTGACGTGGTCAACGTTACCTTGTACAGCAGCAACTTCTCTGACGCTGACATTAGGGTTATCGTCAACTGCACGAAGAATTGCCTCGTCCATTGCAGGTGTCCTCGTCGTTCTAGGTCTTCCCCAGTCGCGAGTCATAGGCTGGAGTGTTCCATGCTCCCTAAGATGCCGATCAATTGCTTCGAACGTCTTCCTGTCGGGACACCTTCGTTCTGGAAATCTGTCTCGATACAAACGTACCGCGCCACGGCTATTGCCCCGTGCTAATCCATACATCAAATGGGCATCTGCCAACTCCGCATTTGTAAACATTGCACTGACTGCAAAACCACGTTCGTGATGAACACTAACCTGTTGATGCTACGTACTGAAGTGCTTGATGCTAGAACTGTAGAGCAGTGAGTCGCATGTCAACATAAGCACCGAAGCCAACATTACCTTCCTTCAATTGGGCCAACTGGCGGTGAATCGAGGAAGTACAGTACATACTGGCGAAACTAAAATGAGCTCTAACATGGAAATCAAGCGTTTCCCGACACATGTCCACAAAACATCTTTTCTTCATTTGTGTGTGAGGAATATTTCCTGAAAGTTTGGCCGTACCTTTTTGTAACACCCTGTATATCCTTGTCTCGCCTGTTTATTTACTGATAGACCTGAAACACTGAAATTTGTGATACAGGCCGTGATGACGTCAAACACTCTTAATTTCGGTGGTACACAAAAAAACTTTTGAGAGTTACTAAGGGGTGAAACCGAGAAATGCAGCAACATGAGCATCCAAGAGCTCATTCTGTCACAGTCCGCATTCACACTGCTTAAGCACGCAGGGGAAGAAATTAGTGTCCATCATGATAGATTAAGCACAAACCACGTAAACCCGCCTCTAGCCTCCATAATACCCTCGATTCGGTGAGAGAGAGTTTTTTCAGGTAATCGATACCCAGCCGAAGCTCTCATCTATCCTTAGATCTGGTAGAGCTATGAAATCGCTGCGACGTCGATTGGTACGTTTCACCGCAGTTCCGAATAACTCCAGACACTGTCTGCAGGATTCAGACCGGATACGAGAGGGTGCCTAAGTGTCCATCACACCACGAACGTATGTGAGCACCCCTCTGTATACGACTGTTGTCATCTTGGAAGAAGACAGCGTCCAAGCAAACACATCGTAAATATGTAAAAGAAAGGGAAACCCTTGGTCACCAAGAATGCTGAAATAAACATCCTGATTCATGTTCATTCTAACCTGAAAGAGTGGGCCCACTCCATGGTAGGAAAAACAGTTCCAGAACATCACAGAACCACCTGTGGCCTCAACATGATCCTGAGTTAAATGCTTTGTTGCTCTTTGCATAGTTTGAAAAGAAGCAACTCCGTGGCTCATCGACCGACATTACACGTCTCCAATCAGCTACTGGTGGGACGTATATGGAATTGACCGAAAATCTCAATTTTCAATTTATGTTTTAGTAGAACTCAAGGATAATAAGTTCCCAAAATTTCAATAATGAAATCGTGTCCAAAGTGCTTGAAAAATAATTAAACGTGTGACGCGACCTGCTTGCCACACTCACTTTCTGAAGCATCACTTCAATACAAGCTCACTGAATAACGATTCCGTAGATTACTTTCAAGTAAACTTGAGTGGGATGCATCTGGAAGGTACTTTGGGTTTATAGATCATCTGTGAGTATTCGGTATCTTAGAAACAATGACAAACCAGCTGCTTTGTTTATGAAAAAGTAATTCTTGTTTTGGCACACTTTCATCTCCTACAGTTGTCAGAATTGAAACTTATGATGCAGTTCTTGTATTTAAAGGAAAATAGATTTACAGCACTTGTCTGCAGCTGAAAAGTCAGCTGATGACCCGGTAAAGGAAAGAAGGCAGAAAATAAGAAACAAGAGGAGAAGCCTTGAAGGGAAAGAGGACTCTCACTACAAATCTGGCACCTTCTGAAAAGGTGACATAAGAAAAAATATAATTTTGAACTTTGAATTGTATTTTCTGAAAATTACGTTCTTTTTAAGTTTATGCATCTTTTTCTCAGCATCTATGAAGACTAGTATTACGAAATTTGTACAATTAATTCTATAAACCCAATAAATATCGTCTCAAGGATAAATTTTGAAGTTCTGTGTGTACACTGCGAAATGGGACTTGGAATTTTGCATGAATTTCATATTAAACTTAGAGAATTATAATTAAAAAATTGTTAAAATTCTCTTATTCGAGTTATTCAAAAAACCTCATGAAAGTAGCTTACTATTTGCAAAGAGACTGAACTTAGAAAATTTTGTAGAAATTTCTTGAACCTCAGAAGTTGAGTCCCATGGTGCTCAGAGTCATTTGAACCATTTTTTTTTGACAAACGACTCTACACAAAAGAAACTGAGCATAACTAACACTAAGGTACATATATTAGTTGAAGGTATATAATCGAAAAAACGTAAGACTAAATGTCAAATTCAATGTAAAGCATGGTACAAAATTTCATTGCCGTATCTTCAAAGTTGCGAGTTTGCTGAATCATTTAAATAGCTTATGTTTTTCGTGAACGTCCCCCCTGAACAGTTTGTGTGTTTTTTCTCCCACTGAATGCGTGCAGTTCTATGTGGTGCTGTGAGCAAGAGTCTGTGCAAGGTTTCCGGCCCAAAATATATAATTCATGCAGTTTCTTTCGAAATTTTCGCTCGGAAACTTAATGAGGCGGAAAGTGTTCGGAGGAATGCGGACACGGAGATATGTGGACACCACGAATTTACGAGAACCCTCCTTCGGGCTGACAGTTTGCCCCCTCCCCCACCCCTCAGGAGCTGTGTGAACGTCGCACTAGTGGAGAAACAAAATCCTGCGATTACTTTGTTTCCAGTGCCAGGACAAGACATGATAGTGTTTAACATGAAGAAGGTGATTTGTTCAAATAACAGTCCACATTTTCTACCCTATGAAGAAGCAGAAAGCATTGTTTGGTTCCAGGATACAACTAAAACAGCGTACTTGAACGTTTTCGTATTCACTTTTAAAACAAATCAAAACGTAGTTCCAGAGATTAAATTTTTTGAACAGCATTTTAATACAAAATTCTTAGCTACGAAGGGTTATTCACCAATAACTATATTCAACCTTTCAAATTGTGGTTGCACAACAGCAAACAGATCAACACCAACACATAACCACTGGCACACAGAACTTAAACACTAACACACAGAACGCATCTGAAAAAGAAGCATCCAGAACAACAAACGGATGGCAGATACTCACCTACTGTGGCAAAGCAGCTTTCAGAATACGCTATATATTCGAAAAACAAAGAATGAAAATTGCCTACAGGACAGACGACTAGCCGGCTAGGGTGACCGAGCGGTTCTAGGCGCTACAGTCTGGAACCGCGCGACCGCTACGGTCGCAGGTTCGAATCCTGCCTCGGGCATGGATGTGTGTGATGTCCTTAGGTTAGTTAGGTTTAAGTAGTTCTAAGTTCTAGGGGACTGATGACCTCAGAAGTTGAGTCCCATAGTGCTCAGAGCCATTTGAACCATTTTTTTGACAGACGACTCTACGCAAAAGAAACTGAGCATAACTAACACTAACACAGACAAACACGACCATCTGGAACCTAACACCGCATGCTTCAAGACTGCAACTCAATCTAAGTTGGGCAAACAAATAGAAATTTTCGCTTCAGGTACACTGAACGCAGAAGGGCGCTGAAGACTAGCAACAGTCATTCCACATTTGTAGATAATCTCATGGATAAGAAACCAAGACTAATAGGCTTCAAAATTCTTAAATACAGCAATAGCCCTTCACAGAAACTTATTACAGATAAAAATTACCATGTACGAGAAACCATAGTGGAGCGAAAAGAAGTGATAGAAGTGATGAATGAATACACAGCACTATGCAATGGTACTCTGTTCTCAGCTCTAGAGAAATTGTCAGAACACACACACATACACACAAACACGCGCGCGGACGCACATGCACACACAATCAAACTGACAGACTCCCACAGCGTAAAGCCGCTCCAAAATTCAAAATTCCCGTTCAGAACTGCGAGAACAAGATGGCAGAACAAGTGAACATCATCCAAACATGGAAACAGTGTGTGTCAGGAAGCTCCACTCAAACACCCTGTAGGAGAACGAAAACACGATATCTGCAAAAAGTAAGTACACTCATTTACATAAATAGTTTGCTCCCTTCCCCAAGCAACATGTCAGGAAGCCTAATCACAATCAACATACATTTCAACACATTTTTTCGTGAGATTGTACTGTAACCCAAAAAATTCTAGTCAAAGAGAAAATAATTAATCTTTGTTTAATGGCTCTGAGCACTATGCGACTTAACTTCTGAGGTCATCAGTCGCCTAGAACTTAGAACTAATTAAACCTAACTAACCTAAGAACATCACACACATCCATGCCCGAGGCAGGATTCGGACCTGCGACCGTAGCGGTCACGCGGTTCCAGACTGAACCGCCTTTAACCGCACGGCCACACCGGCCGGCATCTTTGTTTACAAAGATAATATAATGACAGTAGTGCAACAGAAAAAAATAAAAATAATAAATCGATAACATAATATTAGACCCAAAAAATTGAGAAATTACGTTAAAACATTAACTAACACTTATTAATTGCAGTTAACATGCTCGCAGGAAATAATTATAGCTGTGCTGCAAATGCCAAAGTGACTTCTAAACGCCTGTATGTAACAATAAGGTATAATTTCTTCTTTATGATAATATTTCTTTCAACACTTTTAGTAACATACTATTATTACGTGAACTGGTAAATATCGTAGCGCATAAATTCGTTGTATATTTTCAACAGGTTATAAATAAGATGGAGAAAATTCTCCGAAACATGTATAAGGGACGTTCAAAAAGAAACGAGCCGGGGGTATAATTACAGAAACCAGTACCTGTGTGTTACAAGTATTGACGCTGTCTGTTGAGACACTTGTCCCACTGTGACACAAGGCGGTGAATGGGTGTCTCATAAAATTCCAGGGGCTGCGAGGTTAACTAGTTCTACACGTACAGTTGGACGTCGCCGTCCACACGAGTGCAGGAAAGGTTATGCTGACGTTCTTCTTTGACCAAGATGGCCCCCTTCTGATTCAGTTTCTGCAGCATGAGACAACAGTGAATGCTCAGCGTTACTCGCAAACCTTGACCACCCTTCGCTAAGCGATCAAATCAAAACGACCAGGCAGTCTCACCCGTGCAGTCATTCTGCTCCATGACAAAGACCTCTCTTCCTGTGGGTACGCCATTTTTGGTCCCCTTAAAAAGGCTCTGAGGGGCAAAAGATTCACCTCGGTCGACGACGTCCAGCTGTACGTGCGGGACTGGTTAACATCGCAACCCAGGAATTTTATGAGACAGAAATCCACCGCCTTTTGTCATAGTGGGACAAGTGTCTCAACATCCAGGGTCAATACTTCTAACATACAGTTACCGGTTTCTGTAATTATGCCTCCGGCTCGTTTCTTTTTGAACGCCCGTTATAAGTGTAGTAAAACAAGAAAAAGTATATTTGCTCAAGGCAGAACCACATTTCCTTAGTGTATATTAAAACACAGTTTTAGCTTGTCGAGATAAAGCTTAGTATTATTTCACACTGCAGTTACGGAAAACAGCGTCCACTTAAAAACAGTTATATAATCACAAGTACTCTGTAAAATGCACGTTAATCCTACGAAATTATCACAAATGATTAAGAATCTAGCCACAGGAATACTAAGTTATATGCTGATCAAAATCAAATCTGTATATATTTAAGACATATCTGAATTTCCTGATATTTGCAGATTAATTTATAACGGCATTGTTCTTCATATTGCACGAAACAATAATCACAAAACACATATCCCGTGACATCATTACTTACACTGACGGTAGAAAATCGCAACGCCAAAAAGTAATTGTTGCAGAGTATCGAAATTTCGGTAATACAATGGCCTAAAACATATTTAAGTAATTAACATTGCAAGATCACAGGTTAATGTAAGGACGGGATAAGCCATTGCAAATGTGAAATCATGGTACATTAATAATCGGTGTAACAGCCAGAACCTTGAATACAAGCATGCAAACGTGCATACATTCTGTTGTGCAGGTGCCGGATGTCAATTTGTGAAATGGAGGTCCATGCCAGCTGCACTTGATCGATCAATACAGGGACGGTTAACGTGGTTGTAGAGGGCGTTAGATTGTCATCCGATGACATCCCTTATGTGCTCGATTGGAAACAAATCTGGAAATCGAGGCAGCATGTTGACACCCTGTAGAGCATTGTGAATTAAAACAGCGGTATGAGGACGAGCGTCATCGCGATGCAAAACCCCCCTGGGATGCGGCTCATGAATAGCAGCACAACAGATCGAATCACCAGTTTGATATACAAATAGCCATTCAGGGTGCGTAGCATAATCACGAAAGTGTTGCTGGTGTCATACGAAATCTCACCCCACACCATAACTACAGTTGTAGGTCCAGTGTGTCTAGCAGGCATAGAGCTTGGTTCCAGGCCCTCAGCTGGCCTAACCAACTCACGGCCATCACTCGCTCTGAGGGAGAGTCAGTTTTTTCATCAGAAAATACAACAGACCTCTGCTCCACCCATCATTCAGCTCTCACTTGACATCACTGAAGTCGCAATTGGCGGTGATTTGGGATCACTGGAATGTACACTACATCTACATTTATACTCCGCAAGCCACTCAACGGTGTGCGTGGCGGAGGGCACTTTACGTGCCACGTATTTCATTACCTCCCTTTTCTGCTCCAGTCGCGTATGGTTCGCGGGAAGAACGACTGCCGGAAGGCCTCCGTGTGCGCTCGAATCTCTCTAATTTTACATTCGTGATCTCCTCGGGAGGTATAAGTAGGGGGAAGCAATATATTCGATACCTCATCCAGAAACGCACCCTCTCGAAACCTGGACAGCAAGCTACACCGCGAAGCAGAGTGCCTCTCTTGCAGAGTCTGCCACTTGAGTTTGTTAAACATCTCCATAACGCTATTACGCTTACCAAGTAACCCTGTGACGAAACGCGCCGCTCTTCTTTGGATCTTCTCTACCCCCTCCGTCAACCCAATCCGGCACGGATCCCACACTGATGAGCAATACTCAGCTATAGGTCGAACGAGTGTTTTGTAAGCTACCTCCCTTGTCGATGAACTACATTTTCTAAGGACTCTCCCAATGAATCTCAAACTGGCACCCGCATTACCAACAATTAATTTTATATGATCATTCCACTTCAAATCGTTCCGTACGCATACTCCCAGATATTTTACAGAAGTAACTGCTACCAGTGTTTGTTCCGCTAACATATAATCATACAATAAAGGATCCTTCTTTCTATGTATTCGCAATACATTACATTTGTCTATGTTAAGGGTTAGTTGCCACTCCATGCACAAATGTGCCTATCCGCTGCAGATCTTCCTGCATTTTGCTGCAATTTTCTAATGCTGCAACTTATCTGTATACTACAGCATGATCCACGAAAAGCCGCACGGTGGTTCCGACACTATCTACTAGGTCGTTTATGTACATTGTGAAAAGCAATGGTCTCATAACACTCCCCTGTGGCACGTCAGAGGTTACTTTAACGTCTGTAGACGTCTCTCCATTGAGAACAACATGCTGTGTTCTGTTTGCTAAAAACTCTTCAATCCAGCCACACAGCTGGTCCAACATCCCGTAGGCTCTTACTTTGTTTATCAGGCGACAGTGCGGAACTGTCACTACTGGCCATTAAAATTGTTACACCAAGAAGAAATGCAGATGATAAACGGATATTAATTGCACATATATATTATACTACAACTGACATGTGATTACATTTTCAGGCGATTTGGGTGCATTGATCCTGAGAAATCAGTACCCAGAACAACCACCTCTGGCCGTAATAACGGCCTTGATACGCCTGGGCACTGAGACAAACAGACCTTGGATGGCGTGTACAGGTACAGCTGCGCATGCAGCTACAACACGATACCACAGTTCATCAACAGTAGTGACTGTCGCATTGTGACGAGGCAGTTGGTCGGCCACCATTGACCAGACATTTTCAATTGGTGAGAGATCTGGAGAATGTGCTGGCCAGGTCAGCAGTTGAACATTTTCTGTATCCAGAAAGGCCCATACAGGATCTGCAACATGCGGTCGTGCATTATCCTGCTGAAATGTACGGTTTCGCAGGGATCATCTAAAATGTAACGTCTACTCTTCAAAGTGTCGTCAATGCGAACAAGAGGTGACCGAGACGTGTAACCAATGGCACCCCATACCTTCACGCCGGGTGATACGCCAGTATGGCGTTCACCACAAATCGCCAAACACGGATGTGACCATCATGATGCTGTATACAGAACCTGGATTCATCCGAAAAAATGACGTTTTGCCATTCGTGCACTAGGTTCGTCGTTGAGTACACCATCGCAGGCGCTGCTGTCTGTGATGCAGCGTCAAGGGTAACCGCAGCCATGGTCTCCGAGCAGACAGTCCATGCTGCTGCGAACGTCGTCGAACTGTTCGTGCAGATGGTTGTTGTCTTGCAAACGTCCCGATCTGTTGACTCAGGGATCGAGACGTGGCTGCACGATCCGTTACAGCCATGCAGATAAGATGCCTGTCATCTCGACTGCTAGTGATACGAGGCCGTTGGGATCCAGCACGGCATTCCGTATTACCCTCCTGAACCCATCGATTCCATATTCTGCTAATACTCATTGGATCTCGACCAACGCGAGCATCTATGTCGCGATACGATAAACCTGAATCGCGATAGCCTACAATCCGACCTTTATCAAATCGGAAACGTGATGGTACGCATTTTTCCTCCTTACACGAGGCATCACAACAACGTTTCACCAGGCACCGCCGGCCAACTGTTGTTTGTGTATGAGAAATCGGTTGGAAACTTTCCTCATGTCAGGCCGGCCGGAGTGGCCGAGCGGTTCTAGGCACTACAGTCTGGAACCGCGCGACCGCTACGGTCGCAGGTTCCAATCCTGCCTCAGGCATGCATGTGTGTGATGTCCTTGGGTTAGTTAAGTTTAAGTAGTTCTGAGTTCTAGGGGACTGATGACCACAGCAGTTGAGTCCCATAGTGCTCAGAGCCATTTGAACCATTTTTTCCTCGTGTCAGCACGTTGTAGGTGTCACCACCGGCGCCAATCTGTTGTGAATCCTCTGAAAAGCTAATCATTTGCATATCACAGCATCTTCTTCCTGTTGATGAAATTTCGCGTCTGTAGCACGTCATCTTCGTGGTGTAGCAGTTTTAATGCGCAGTAGTGTACGATACAGGGCGTCTGGTTCGGAACTGTCCTTGAAGTAACCGATAGGTAACAGTTCGTTGTGTCACCGTAGTACCAACTGCTGCTTGAATTGCTGCCGCAGACGCAGTACGATGTGCCAGAGCCTTGCACTGAACACGATAGTCTTCCGCTTCTGTAGTGCCACGTGGCCGTCCGGTGCCCGATCTTTTTGCGGCCGTACATTCCCATGACCACCGCTGCCAGTAGTCACGTACAGTGGCTACATTCCTACCAAGTCTTTGTGCAGTATCACAGAAGGAACATGCAGTTTCAAAAAAATGGTTCAAATGGCTCTGAGCACTATGGGACTTAACATCTTAGGTCATCAGTCCCCTAGAACTTAGAACTAATTAAACCTAACTAACCTAAGAACATCACACACATCCATGCCCGAGGCAGGATTCGAACCTGCGACGGCAGCGGTCGCTCGGCTCCAGACTGTAGCGCCTAGAACCGCACTTCCACTCCGGCCGGCAAATTGCGTGAAAATGTCATCACATGTCAGTTCTTGTATAATATATTTGTCCAATGAATACCCGTTTATCATGTGCATTTCTTCTTGGCGTAGCAATTTTAATGGCCAGTAGTGTAGAAGTATGGAGGCCCTTTCTGTACTGGCTCCGTCAGGAAAGATGCGGTCGCCAATGCCTGAAAGCGGGGATTTGCGGACGCTCCAACTCTGTAAAGGAATGGGTGCCAAAATTACCTGCTACACGTGGTGTCCGCAAATCTCTGACAAGACCCTGTCCGTATATGCGTTCACAGTCCCACCCTCAGCCAATAAAGTCATCGCGATCTCTTCTGGGATTCTGAAGGGGTTGGTCTCTTTGATGTCCTTCATCATAGTGCAACGATCAGTTCTGAAATTTAATGTGCTACCCGCAGGAAATCGAAGAAACGACTTCAGCGTGTTCGTTGCCACGAAAATGCAAACGAACTTCTTCTTCTGCATGACAATGCAAGGCCTCACATAAGTCTGCGTACCCGAAAGGATCTCACAAAACTTCATCTGATTCTTCTTCCTCATCCATCCTATAGCCCGGACCTGTCATCTTCCGACTACCATCTGTTTGTTCCAATGAAGACTGCACTCCACGAGAAGCAGTACGTGGAACATGATGACATTACTGATGCAGCAAGACCTCAGCTCCGACGTCTACCAGGAGAGTTGTACCATGCGGGCATACAGAACCTCCCAGTAAGATGGTGCATGACCGTCGCTTTGAACGGAGACTATGTTGAAAAATAGTGTTTTGCAACCAAAAGATTGGGGAGTGAACTTTGCTTTCAATATCTTTTCCTAAAGAATTTTCGTTATTTACTAGCGATTCGTCAAGAACATTAACACATTTAATCACACTAGGTGAGCGTGGAAGTAGATGGCAGGAAGTAACTGATGGAAAATAAAATTACTTATAACAAATGTGAGTTTTACTCCTAAAAGCTTTTCAAAAGTAGATTTAAAATTATAAGCAGAAAAGCACCCTCGAAATATCACGTTACAATTTTATTTAGAGGCAGAAAGAACAATATTAACAGTATGACCCTTCGGGCTGAGAAGCTTGCTTGCTCCCTTTCAACACGGCCGTAGTCATGACCGCTCACAACAACCTCTGAAAGAGCACACTGGTGCAAATCTGCAACACACCAGACTACTTTAAACTAAAAAAATTTTAACAACTCACACAAACACGTAAACTATGCACCCCGTAAGAGGGATGAAAATGGTACAACACTCAAATTATTTACCACCGAAAGTGCAATTTTTTAAAGGACTCTTACGGTGGAAGGGTGGCAACCTTATAACCTAAACTGACTATTTAAATAAAACCCATAAAATGCAGACTTAGATAAAATGTACAACATGCTCTACATTACACATATACCACCTCACAAGATGATAGGAAAGATAAAAACATATTTCAAGAATTCGGACTTTAAGCAATAAATTCGTTAACTCTGCATCCGACAATCATGACAGAGGCAGCTATTAACGTACGACAGACCGACAGACAGACACTAACTGCCTAACAAATGCGGACGAGAGACAGACGAGCAAGCTGGGAACGAGAGACTGACCAAGAAAACAAGTAGAATTTAACAACTAAATGACACAACATATCTCCAGTCACTTAACTTCTAATGAACTGCGATTTCTGGCGGAGACCTGGCGCAGCACCCCAAAACGCTCTCCCGAACCGTCCGCTGCCAGCCGCTTCAACGGACGCAGTAAGGCGCGCCGATCTCCCGTCTCACGGCGTCGCAGCTCGCCCCGGCCAGACCGACGTCGTGGGTCGACTCCTGTTGCTCTCGAGTCGGCCGCGAAGCCAGTACCCCTGGCTATACGACGCGGCCCACTGGACTGACGTGGCGATCTCACATGCGCCGACGCTCAAGACGGACAAGTCATCTTGTGTCCCAGTGCGCGACCGCCCAAGGGATCGATCCAACCTCCAATGCCCCTGCCTGAGCAAACTCGAGCAGACTGGCGGCCTAACACATATTAGCACTCCGGACGACAGACAGACACTAACCGCCTCACCAATGCGGACGAGAGACAGACTCAGACCCACTTGTCTGACCAACTGACCAGACTCCCCCAGACTGACAGACTCCCAGACTCCATCTGCCGAGCTCATAGCGCCCCTTAAATGCACGTGAACAGGCAGCCTTTCCGCTTTCCCACCAGAGGGAGACACCAAAGCTGCGATTACCTCAGCGGTGCCACTGCCAGAAACGGAGGGCGACTGCTTCACACAACGCGCCGCGGCGCGCTCTTCAAAACAGCAATTTTTTACTACGGCTCAGGGAGTAATAAGGTGTACTGGAATCATGAATAAAACCAACCTGTTTTGAGCAAAACATGTGTTGGATTGCTTACTGAACACTCATCCTATGCCGGCCGGTGTGGCCGAGCGGTTCTAGGCGCTACAGTCTGGAACTGCGCGACCACTACGGTCGCAGTTTCGATTCCTGCCTCGGGCATGGGTGTGTGTGATGTCCTTAGGTTAGTTAGGTTTAAGTAGTTCTAAGTTCTAGGGGACTGATGACCTCAGAAGTTAAGTCCCATAGTGCTCAGAGCCATTTGAACCACTCATCCTATTGGTCACCTCCTTGACAGAGCTTTGGAGTTCTGTAGATGAAGTAGAATGGTACTAAGCGGTCACGTGACCCTCCACCGCTGAAAGACGTGATGTGTCAATGCAGGGACCCCAACAGGTCTACGAGGAATGGTGTACCACTCGCAGCTATTACACGGCGTAAGAACAGCGTTTGTAAAAGGATCCTAACCGACAGTGACGGGAGGCAAGTGTCACGCCTGGTAAATTGCTGTCGCTGTCAAATCCGACAGCAGTTGCTGATGTCAGTGAATGCAGTCCCATGTGAATGCCAGAGAAATTGCTGATACCATCAACTCTTAACAACTGAAATCAGGACGCATTTGACCAGGCCACTGTTTTCTAGTCGTATAGTGTCAAACCGATACAGTTACGAGCCCAGGAGCGTTGCTGCAGGCGATGTCGCGCTGTTAGCAAAGGCCCTAGCATCGGTCATCTGCTGCCATAGTCCATTAACGCCACATGTCGCCGCACTGTCTTAATGGATACGTCTATCGTGCGAACCACATTGATTTCTACGGTTATTTCACGCAGTGTTGCTTGTCTCTTAGCACTGACAACAGTACACCAACGCCGCTGCTCGCGTTCGGTAAGTCAAGGCCGTCCGCCACTGCCTTGTCCGTAGTGAGAGGTAATGCCTGAAATTAGAAATACTCGGCACACTCTTTACACTGTGGATCTCAGAATACTGAATTCCTTAACAATTTCCGAAACAGGATGTCCAGTGCGTCTAGCTCCAACTACCATTCTACGTTCAAAGTCTGTTAATTCGCGTCGAGCATTCATAATCACGTCGGAAACTTTTCACATGAATCACCTGAGTAAAAATGATAGCTCTGTCAATCCACTGCCCTTTCGCCATCACATGCCTTTTGTCACCTCAGTGAGTATCTTTACAGCGCATTTGTGAGCAATGAATACTTGCTTTCTAAGTGATGCTTTAAAAACAAATTGTGATCAGAGTCGGAGAGTCCCAGTGCTGCAGCAGTGATGTCCCTTGAATATAAATATGCCAAGAGAACAGTGTACTGTTCCAAAGACAACCACCTCTTTGTGATATGAAAATTCTCGTCACGGTAGGTCTTCATAATACGTTTGTAACGTAGATAACCGCTCCATTCGAAAAAACATTCTCCCTCCGAAACCAATTTTTTGTGTTAGGAAATAGAAAAGAATTACGTAGGCACAATTCATGGAAACAGGATCAGTGGCAACTGACTTGGCTTTTACCATAGGAGTGGCCGACGAGTGTGCAGCTATATTCGCCTGTCGCAAACTCACACCTTTGGGTATTAATATTAGTCGCGTATTATTTTACCTCAGTATGCAAAAGATCTATTCAGTGTTTCATTCCTTCAGCTGTATCTACATCTACATCTACATCCATACTCCGCAAGCCACCTGACGGTGTGTGGCGGAGGGTACCTTGGGTACCTCTATCGGTTCTCCCTTCTATTCCAGTCTCTTATTGTTCGTGGAAAGAAAGATTGTCGGTATGCCTCTGTGTGGGATCTGATCTCCCTGATTTTATCCTCAGGGTCTCTTCGCGAGAAATACGTAGGAGGGAACAATATACTGCTTGACTCCTCGGTGAAGGTATATTCTCGAAACTTCAACAGAAGCCCGTACCGAGCTACAGAGCGTCTCTCCTGCAGAGTCTTCCACTGGAGTTTATCTATCATCTCCGTAACGCTTTCCCGATTACTAAATGATCCTGCAATGAAGCGCACTGCCCTCCGTTGGATATTCTCTATCTCTTCTATCAACCCTCACTTAGTACTGGGAAACAGACACAATTTTTTTTTCTTGAATTTCCACTTCCGCCATCTCATTGCATTTAATACAGTTCACATATAACAACGTTAAAAGTACTTCGGACTGCGCTTCAGTGTTTCCAAGTATAATTCTGAAATGTCCTTCCTAGGTCATATTTGGTCTGAAATCAAGAACCGCGTCATGCATCGGATATTGCCGTATAACGTCATTCTTGTTGACAAAAGAGAGATGTACGTTCGCGTAAATCTCAGTAATCGTAAACCATCTGTCTTCTGTCACGGTGCCATGGATTTTACCGGCCATTTTCCAAAAGAAAAGTTGGTCATTCGATGTCAGCCATATTTGCAGTGCTAGTGTAACAGTCTGACTGGGTCACCGGAAGCACTACGGACACATGTAGAGCGTGTTCCCCGATATTAAGAATAATGTTGGCATGCACAATATTGATCTTACTAGAGGCGTGTGCACTCGTTGATAAGATACAGGAAAATCCCAAACGCCCCATCTGAGTTTTATGTAGGAATACACAAAGTTTTAGTTATGAAAAAGAAGATTCCGCTGATTATATACTTCTGATTTGCTCCATTTTCTAGGAATAAATTGTAGATGGACAACTGACTACAAGCTGTAAGCAATCATAGAGGATCTAGATCTACAGGTCAACGTTAATATTACTGGTAATCTCATTTCCAGGAAGCATTTGCTCCACATTCACTTCTTGAGAGGAACAGGACTCTTTCACCAAATATTAAACAGATAAACCAAGGACAAATTAATAAGGAGAATAAGAAGTGTTACTCCCATAGCAGAAACTTACAAGGGAACCTTCCCATCGCACCCCCCTCAGATTTAGTTGTAAGTTGCCACAGTAGATAGGCCTTGAAAAACTGAACACAGGTCAATCGAGAAAACGGGAAGAAGTTGTGTGGAACTATGAAAAAAAACAAGCAAAATATACAAACTGAGTAGTCCATGAGCAACCACGCTAACTACGGGTCTACAGCGCTCCTGAGCCCACACTTTCCTTATTGTTGCCTATCTTGCTCATGGACTACTCAGTTTGTATATTTTGCTTATTTTTTTCATAGTTCCACACAACTTCTTCCTGTTTTTTCGATTGATCTGTGTTCAGTTTTTCAAGGCCTATCCACTGTGCCAACTTATAACTAAATCTGAGGGGGGTGCAATGGGGACGTTCCCTTGTTAGTAACTAACACGGAAATTTCAAGACGTGATGAACATTACAATCGTGACGATATTATGTAAATCGGAGTTTCCGAGGTACACTTTTATGCGTGGAGCCATGTGAAACCGTGTAAAAATAATAGATTCGTGCGTAATATGAATTTCGTTACGTTTGTTGTGGACCTGGAAAACGTCGAGCACTTCTGAGGTAGCCAATTTGTCAGAAATTTACCCGCTGTTTTAAGGTGAACGTCATTTAGATGGAAAGTGTCTCTCAAATATTTTGTTTCTTCATTAGAAACGAAACTATTTCCGTCATAAATATAACTTATGTCTGTGTAAGTCGTATAAAGCAATGTGAACTAAAAGATGAAGATTTGTAAAACGTAATGTAGAGATTGTGAGTAATTTTTTCTCTCCGTATAATAGCTAATTTTGGAAACAAATGAATCAACTGCTTAACATCTTTTGCATATTTTCACTCATTCATATCTTACGGCGTAATTTTCTGAGGTAACTCATAACTTAGAAAGTACTGATGGACAGTAAGAATAATTAATATATGGTGTTCATTCACAATCGTATTTTAGACGCCTCTTCAAGGTGTTACATATTTTAATTGTACCTTCACAATATGTATACTCTCCAAGGAAATCAGTCATAAATAATCCATCACATTTTGAGAAGAATGATGGTGTTCGCAGCTGCAAAAGGGAATGAAAAAGATACCTTTATTTCTGATTACTGAAGTTGTCGGTGGTTAGGAATGGAGTTCAGTTTGAAGCTATCAAATGTCTGATCATTTGTCAATAATGTAAAATTTTAAATTTAGCCTACAGCAATTTCTTTTCTACAACTTCGGCTCGATTGCAACGGTTCTAAATTTCAATAGAATATTTGCTCGTAGGTGCATGACCGTTTTGCACTTTGGAACACCTCTCACATTTAGAAAAACCTTAATTTTCCAGAGTAATTTTGTTTCATTACAGAAAGAGAGTTCAGCACATAAAAAGTGTATGCTGTCATTTAAACACGGAATAAGAAAATATATTAATCTTCTATTACAGGACTGCCTGGAGCAAAATTCTGAAAAGTATACCACGGTACAACACTCTCCTTTACTTTAAGCTCGGAGACAACTTTGGTGCTCCTCCATAGGGTTAGACTACGTGATAGTTCACTGTTTAACACTGCCCCTTTCTTTCACTGTACTAATCAACGATAACACTAAAACATTAAAAACTCACGCTACTCTGTTTCCCACTAGTACTCACCACGCCATCGATCTCACCAAGAGACGTATTACATTGAAAAAAAGGAAGTTAAAGTAGTGGCCAGTCCGAGCTGCTGCTCCTGATTTAATCACTTGACACTTTCCTATGAAGGTCACAACACGATTGTAAGATCGATCAGCTTGTAGATAATGAAGTGATATCAAGGAATATTTGTGAGATGTCCTACACCAAATGAAAACATTAAACGTCATTTTTACTTTCAGCATTTAGCCACACAGACTACTTCTTCATATTATATAACAGTCCGTTTTGGGAGTACATGCTTCCATCTTCTTCAAGTTCACCCCCAATCATCATCATCAGCACCACCTTCATCATCATCTATGTTACTTAAGGCCTCCTTCAGAGTTTTCCATGTATTTAGCTTTCGTCTGTATGTATCTAAGTTGGTCCTGCATGTTTTCTAACGTCATCGACCAATCTTCCACTAATTGACTCCTCGGTATTCTTTTTTATTATCTAATCTATCAAAGAACTTCGTTACCCCTTCTAGTACACATTCCCCTGGCTACATATCCCATCTTCTTCGATTTTATTTTCATTATCGCCTCGCAGTTTCCAACGTGCATCTCTGAATTGTTCTCTAAGTAACTTTTCAACATTCAGCTTTGGGATTTTTTCGCATTAAAAGTCCAAGTCTCATTTCCGTAGGTCGAAACCGGTAAAACACACTATTTCAAAGATTACTTTTCAGACGCACTGAACGCTTCGATTTGTAAATTCCACTTACTTTACTTACAACACTACAGGTAATATACACTCTTCAACTTATTTATCACGTTTTCAGCTCATCTAAACACAAATATACACCAACTAGTTCTATTAATTGACTGGTAACTTGTGCAGTTTTCTTTTCGCTGTGGTGGTTATACAGTATTTTAGTTTTATTTCAATTGATTTTCAACCAACACAGGCTTTTGCTCTGTTAAATGTGTGTGTGAAATCTTATGCGACTTAACTGCTAAGGTCATCAGTCCCTAAGCTTACACACTACCAAACCGAAATTATTCTAAGGACAAACACACACATCCATGCCCGAGGGAGGACTCGCACCTCCTCCGGGACCAGCCGCACAGTCCATGACTGCAGCGCCTAGGACCGCTCGGCTAATCCCGCGGGGCGCTCTGTTAAATCTCTCACTTTTAGCTGATATTTATCTGGTCTGGAGGCAAATAATACCACGTCACCAACAATACGAAGGTGCTTGAGGTATTTTCCGTTTACGTGTATTTCTCCTTCTTTCTCTTATTCCGACAGTTTCATCTGCAAATGAAGGCAGTAGTGCTGATGATATGCAATTGCTTGCCAGATTCCTCGTTCATTTCTAAATTCATTACTCCTGATGAAGTCAAATAGAATGTTCGCTGCCGGTATTTGGCCGGCTCGAGAGAGAGGCGGTGGCGCGAAGTTCCCGATCGTCAGACTTTGCGAGAAGTTCTGCATTAAATTCCAAACCTCATTGCATAGTGTCGTGGAGTGAGAGTTTCGACAATGTTGATGGTGTTTTGTCCTTTGGATGGGGGCGTTTAGGTCATCTGGTGCCTTTCTGCTGTTTACGAGGAGTAGGCTATTTGGCCGGAGTGGCCGAGCGGTTCTAGGCGCTTCAGTCTGGAACCGTGCGATCGCTACGGTCGCAGGTTCGAATCCTGCCTCGGGCATGGATGTGTAGATGTCCTTAGGTTAATTAGGTTTAAGTAGTTCTAAGTTCTATGGGACTGATGACCTCAGATGTTAAGTCCCATAGTGCTCAGAGCCATTTGAACCATTATTGAGTAGGCTTTTTGTTGGCACGCTGGCTAGCTCTCTCTTCACTCACCATCACACAACATAAACATGTCGATTTACGGTTTATTTATTTCAATAATACGTTTAACAGACTAGACTGTTGTGGCGGCACTACTTCCAGCACTGTCAACTCTAGATACTACTGCAGACCGTATGTTTCTACCTGCATTATATTTCCAATAAGATGTGACAGTTTGTACAGGATTTTGAGGGCATAGAGAAGACTTGGTAGATAAAATTTTGATAAGGAAGGAAACTAAAAGTGAAAGTGAACGAGAATTACTGGATCTGCTGAGTGGAATGAACAATCTAAGGAGTACAGAATGAACTGAGAGTAAAAGAAAGATGAAAGTAATGAGAAGCAGCAGCAATGAGACTAGTGAGAAACTTAACATAGTAATTAGTGAATCACGAAGTAGATGAAGCTAAGGAATTCTGCTATCTAGCCTGCAAAATAACCTATGACGGATGAAGAGGGAGGATAAAATAAGCAGACTAACACACATTGGTCTTAATTTGAGGATGAAGTTTCTAAGATTGTAGGTTTGGAGTACAGCACTGTATGATACTGAAACGTGGATTATGGGAAAACCGGAACAGAAGAGAATCAAAGCATTTCAGATGTGGCACTACAGAAGAGTGTTGAAAATTAGGTGGACTGATAAGTTAAAGAACGAGGAGGTTCTCCAGAGAGCCTGCGAGGAGAGAACTACCGGATTGTTATAATTAAACTTTCCCTATTTAACACGTTATAACACAGAAACTAATTACCGTACGAGTACCAAACTCGACAGTATTAATGTCCATAGCATTGGCTACGTGATTTTCATGCGTCACGGCGTCACCGCCCAGTTCGAACAGGCCGTGATCAGTCATCGTGATTCAAAGACTCACACACCTGACCGGTCGCAGTGCACTTGTTGACGTGTCAACATGAGCTTGGAAAAAAGGAGCAGGGCATTACTGGCGAAGCCCTATTGTCAAAACGACAGTAATGCTGCAGCTGCACTTCGAGAATATTGCCAGCTGAAAGGATTACGGAAGGGTCCTCTTTCTTCACCTGCTGTGTGGAGCATGATGAAGAAGTTCGAATCAACTCGAGAACTGGGGGTCGCTCCAGGAAGAGGCCGACGATCGCTTCCACCACGCTTGATGAAAGCTCTGGGGCGGCAATTCCCGGTCATCAGGCAGTGCGCATGCTGTGTCAAGGCAGTTGGACATCCCTTGGTCCACTGCACGGAAGGTGCTTCGAACTATTCTCAAATGGTATCCGTAGAAGATCTTTGCACCGCAGGACGCACAACGACGTGTTGACTTCGCTCTCCACTTTCTCACAAGGATTGAAGTTGACGAGAGCTGGCCCTGGACCATCCCTTTGCACAGACGAAGCTCATTTTTCTCTGACAGTTGAGGTCAACACACAGAATTGCCGAGTTTGAGGACCTTCACCTCCATTCATTGTACTTGAAGTCCCTCTGTATGGTGAAAGTGTCACCGCATGGTGTGGCTTCACGGCTACGTTCATAATTGACCCATTCTTTTTTGAACAGGTTGGCGCTCAAGGACCAAAGACGTGCAGTTGACTGGCCAGCATTACTGCAGTATGCTTCGCCAGTATATCATATCCGACCACAGGAGAGATACCCATTGAACTGGGCAGTTTTCATGCAAGATGGAGCCCCACTGCACATCGCCCGTGAAGTTCACCTTCTTCTCCAAAATACACTTGGAAACGATCGAAATATCAGCCGGCACGAACACCTGATCTGACTCCCCGTGATTTCTGTTTGTGGGGCTACCTGTAATACAGGGATAACCAGGGGAACATTCACACACGTGCTGATCTGATGCTCAGCATTTCAAGAGAGGTAGCCAGAACACCTATGGAAATGCTTCTTACTGCTGTGCAGAATGCAATCCTGCGCTTTTAGTCTCTTTTGGAAACTGATGGGCACCCTATTGAGCCTCTTTGGTAGTCGTAATGGTACTGGTATGTAATGGTATGATGTGCCGTAGCAGCACATTGAGAGTGTTTCAATTGAATTGATTCTGCATTATTTCTCTTCCCCATGTGCTTGACATTAATATTACGTAGTTTAGTCCTCGTACGGTAATTTGTTTCCGTGTTATAATGTGTTAAATTGGGAAAGTTTAATTATAACCACCCGGTATATGGAAATCTCTGTAAAGAAGAAGGGACAGGATGGTACGACATCTGGCAGGACATCACGGAATAACTCTTCAATGGTATTAGAGAGAACTGTAGAGGGTAAAAGCTGTAGAGAAAGACAGAGACTGGAATACATCCAGCAAATAATTGAGAACGTAGGTGCCGGCCGGTGTGGCCGAGCGGTTCTAGGCGTTTCAGTCTGGAACCGCGCGACCGCTACGGTCGCAGGTTCGAATCCTGCCTCGGGCATGGATGTGTGTGATGTCCTTATGTTAGTTAGGTTTAAGTAGTTCTAAGTTCTAGGGGACTGATGACCTCAGAAGTTAAGTCCCATAGTGCTCAGAGCCATTTGAACCATTTGAGAACGTAGGTTGCAAGTGCTATTCTGAGATGAAGAGGTTGGCACAGGAGGGGAATTCGTAGTGGGCCGTGTCAATTCAGTCAGAAGACTTATGACTAAAAAAAAAAAAAGGAGTCTCCAGAAATGCACATCTTGGATGGAAAATAAGCTTGAAGATCGGGTCACTTTCAAACCTCCCAATTCACGATATGCACACAGAGCACGATCCCTGACATGTGTCCCTTACTGGAGATGCTCCGCGTACGACACTGCTGTTCACATCACAAGGTGCACCTGTGATGCGGTCCACAAAGCCTGATGTGCATCCGTGGAGCACCACTGTCAACCTTCCCGCTTGCGTACGTACCTGCTTGTCACAGCCGTTCTTGTAGTCACACGAAAATTGTATGTGACGGACCGAGGAAATCGGGAAAACAATTTCGATACTTGGGTTGTGCAATTCTACCATTTGCAACGTACCGCGAAACGGGAAATTTGAAAGTGATGCAATCTTCCAATTTATTTGCTATCCAAACGGTAGATTTTTGGACGTGGGTACCTGATCATAACTTTATCTGCCAAGTCCCCTCTACAACTCCTATAAGCCTGTAATATGAATTGTAACCCTCCCCTGAACATTCTTTGCCGACTGTGCCAGAATATCAGGAACTCTTGGTTTCCGGTTCTCTGAAGGCAACTAGTACGAGGGCAGTTCAATAAGTAATGCAACACTTTTTTTCTGAAACAGGGGTTGTTTTATTCAGCATTGAAATACACCAGGTTATTCCCCAATCTTTTAGCTACACAACACTATTTTTCAACGTAATCTCCATTCAATGCTACGGCCTTACGCCACCTTGAAATGAGGGCCTGTATGCCCGCACGGTACCATTCCACTGGTCGATGTCGGAGCCAACGTCGTACTGCATCAATAACTTCTTCATCATCCGCGTAGTGCCTCCCACGGATTGTGTCCTTCATTGGGCCAAACATATGGAAATCCGACGGTGCGAGATCGG
Source organism: Schistocerca serialis cubense (assembly GCF_023864345.2). Classification (NCBI taxonomy): domain Eukaryota; kingdom Metazoa; phylum Arthropoda; class Insecta; order Orthoptera; family Acrididae; genus Schistocerca; species Schistocerca serialis. The sequence goes on along the minus strand of NC_064639.1, from coordinate 791,266,757 downwards.
GGCTGTAGGGTGCATGAGGAAGAACAGTCCACTGAAGCTTTGTGAGCTCCTCTCGGGTGCGAAGACTTGTGTGAGGTCTTGCGTTGTCATGAAGAAGGAGAAGTTCGTTCAGATTTTTGTGCCTACGAACACGCTGAAGTCGTTTCTTCAACTTCTGAAGAGTAGCACAATACACTTCAGAGTTGATCATTTGACCATGGGGAAGGACATCGAACAGAATAACCCCTTCAGCGTTCCAGAAGACTGTAACCATGACTTTACCGGCTGAGGGTATGGCTTTAAACTTTTTCTTGGTAGGGGAGTGAGTGTGGCGCCACTCCATTGATTGCCGTTTTGTTTCAGGTTCGAAGTGATGAATCCATGTTTCATCGCCTGTAACAATCTTTGACAAGAAATTGTCACCCTCAGCCACATGACGAGCAAGCAATTCCGCACAGATGGTTCTCCTTTGCTCTTTATGGTGTTCGGTTAGACAACGAGGACCCAGCGGGAACAAACCTTTGAATATCCCAACTGGTGAACAATTGTGACAGCACTACCAACAGAGATGTCAAGTTGAGCACTGAGTTGTTTGATGGTGATCCGTCGATCATCTCGAACGAGTGTGTTCGCACGCTCCGCCATTGCAGGAGTCACAGCTGTGCACGGCCGGCCCACACGCGGGAGATCAGTCAGTCTTGCTTGACCTTGCGGCGATGATGACACACGCTTTGCCCAACGACTCACCGTGCTTTTGTCCACTGCCAGATCACCGTAGGCATTCTGCAAGCGCCTATGAATATCTGAGATGCCCTGGTTTTCCGCCAAAAGAAACTCGATCACTGCCCGTTGTTTGCAACGCACATCCGTTACAGACGCCATTTGAACATCTCCGTACAGCGCTGCCACCTGTCGGAAGTCAATGAAACTATACGAGACGAAGCGGGAATGTTTGAAAATATTCCACAAGAAATTTCCGGTTCTTTCAACCAAAATTGGCCGAGAAAAAAAATGTGTTGCATTACTTATTGAACTGCCCTCGTATATGGCAGTCAATTTATGGACTGACACGTCTCCTCTTTTATTGTTATATTTTTCTCTAGTTCATTTAGTTCGAGTTTGATTGAAGATAGTTGATCTAAGATCAATTTAAAAAAAAAGAACATTTATTGATTGCAGGGATTGGGACGGCAATTAATATCTTACTTTTCTCTATTTCTGTCCTGTAGTTACACGAAATCTGTTTGCAGTTTTCGTGAAGGAAGGATCTCAGAATGTCGTACAAGGCTGAGGAGCTTGTTTTCCTCAGGTGAGCGAGGTCCCATTCCGCACTTTAGAGCGACCAACCTCTGCGGCCTTAAAGCAGACACCGAAAGGTCCGGAGCGGCCGAGCATATAAGACGGCAACAGCATTGTCCGAGTTTTGCGTACCGCACGCTGTGAGCCCCAGAGCAGTCGCCATGCCACATTTCCGGTGCCGGTGCCTTCCCAGTAGATCAGATTACAAAGCGAGAGACCACTTCGGTTTGGACACCTCGATGAACTTAGCAGGCCGGCGCAGTGAGGCGTAATTGTTTCACAAAACACGTTTGTTTCCAGTGGTCCATGCATGGCTGCCCCCTGCATGGTTCGACCACTATATTTTCGTCTATGTTTAGCGGGCCAGGTGAGATCCCTGCCTCACCTACGCAATTGTTCGTAAATATACGAGGCAAGGCATGGTATTCAGTCGACCAACCAGCAGCTGCCTCAGCGTACGAGCGCGCCAGCGTAGACACTACATGGCGTGTGTGTCGCAATACGCAGAGCTGCGGACGGCGGGCCCTATTGTACGTCCGCACTATCAGGGAATATCGCGCCGTATCCTTCCACAGGCGGCTACGTGGCCTCGCGCTCCTCCTGGAGGAGGCAATGTGGAAAAGACAACAGCCACAATGTTCACACGGCGTCGTCCCAACCTCCGTGAAAAGCTGTTTTACACAATATCTAACTACCCTGGACAGCTCAAGTCAAATACTTGGGAACTGTGCTTGACAGCAGGCTGCTATTTCAAGTACAGACCCAGACGGCGAGAATCAAATACTTCGCCTTGTTCGCCAACTTTACCCAGTACCGGCGAGCGACGAACTCATCATCACTACCAAATTGAGGCTATATCGAGTGATGATCCTCCCAGCATTAATCTACGGCTGCTCCATGTGTTGCAGTTCTAACTTACAAGGGAACCTCCCCATCGCACCCCCCTCAGATTTAGTTCTAAGTTGGCACAGTGGATAGACCTTGAAAAACTGAACACAGATCAATCGAGAAAACAGGAAGAAGTTGTGTGGAACTATGAAAAAAATTAGTAGAATATACATACTGAGTAGTCCATGCGAAGATAGGCAACATCAGGGACACTGGAAGGCAAGCTGCTCCGTGGTCTCGTGGCCAGCGAGAGCAGTTAGGGAACGAGAGATCCTAGGTTCAAGTCTTCCGTCGAGTGAAAATTTTAATTTTTTATTTTCAGTTTATATGACAAACTCTTACGTTTTCATCACTATTTTGGGAGTGATTATCACATCTACAAGAAAACCTAAATCGGGCAAGGTAGAAGAATTTTTTTACCCATTCGCTAAGTGTACAAGTTAGGTGGGTCGACAACATATTCCTGTCATGTGACGCATATGCCGTCACCAGTGTCGTATAGCATATATCAGACGTGTTTTCCTGTGGAGGAATCGGTTGACCTATGACCTTGCGATCAAATGTTTTCGGTTCCCATTGGAGAGGCACGTCCTTTCGTCTACTAATCGCACGGTTTTGCGGTGCGGTCGCAAAACACAGACGCTAAACGTATTGCAGTGAACAGAAACGTCAATGAACGAACGGACAGATAATAACTTTGCGAAAATAAAGCAAGTAAAATTTTCAGTCGAGGGAAGACTTGAACCAAGTACCTCTCGGTCTGCACCTACTCACGCTAACCACGGGACCACGGCGTTGCTGAGCTTACACTTTCCTTGATGTTGCCTATCTTGCCTATGGACTACTCAGTTTGTATATTTTACTAATTTTTTTCACGGTTCCACATAACTTCTTCTTGTTTTCTCGATTGATCTGTGTTCAGTTTTTCAAGGCCTATCCACTGTGCCAACTTATAACTAAATCTGAGGGAGGTGCGATGGGGAGGTTCCCTTGTTAGAAGCTCTTCATACAGTCCAGAATCGTTGTTTTCGCCTGATCTTCGGGGCCCCAAGGTGGGTGAGAATTAGAGACCTTCATCATGAACTCGACATACCTACCATCTGGCGAACAATCTGCCGGCGTAGACTCTGGCAATGTCTGGGGTCAGTGCCCCGTCGTAAGAGGATCTGGCGGTCGGCGCGTCGCTACAGCCCAGCGTGGCTGTGGGCGTCTGTCGGAGCCTCAGCAGTCTCGTTGAGGGAAGCTGCGCTTAGACTCGGCTCGAGAAATCTGCATGCCTCTGTTGTCGGTAGACCCCAAACGGGGACACGAAGGGCAGCCGGACAAGGTACGGTACCTCTTGAGTGCTAAGTCCCAAAAGGCAGTGGCGTTTAACGCATTCGACGCACCACATATTGTTCACCATGTAACCACAATATTTCCTGCTACTGGCAAGGGGGGCGGGCGGTGGGCGGGACCGGAGGCATAAAATGGTGAGCACAGCGTGAGATCACGCAGCGTAGTTTAACTGCTTGGTCGTCGAGTAACTCACAACAGTGGTACAGTGCTAGTGGAGTTGATAGAAATCAGAGCAACGGCAACGATAAACACCACAAACATTGAATTATATCTACAACAGCTGCCGAAGTTGACGTTTCGTCAGAAAGAAAGACAAGGAATTTCGAAGAGTGAGAAAGAAGTGGCAGACGAAATATTAACTTTTTTATAAGATGAGTCAGTGAAATGTGTGGTGCCGTTAACGTTCGACTGTACGGACAATGTCAATGTACTTGAGGAGTACAACGATAAGGATATTTCCTTATCAAATGAAAGTAATATGCAGACAGGTGTCGAGCCGTGTAGTTCTCCGCGTCCAGTGAAAGTAGTAAAGGTCAATCGTTGTCCAGGAGCGGGAACTACACATAATTACGTACGTGGAGAATCATCTGCAACATACTAAAAAAAATAAACAGTTTCCGTATAAGTCTGGAGCAAGGGAGGACAAGGCGCACTGGTTACAAAAGTTGCTGTTTACGCTTTTCCACGATGCCCGATAGAATTTACAGGATGTGCATGCTAGTGACCCACTACGATTGGGACATCAAATTGCTAGCGACCTAGATTACAGTGATTTCAAGGGAAACAATGGGTGTTCGCATAACTTCAAACAGTGCTACAGAATTGGAAGACGTAAGATAACTAAATTTCAAACAAAGCGTAGGCTTGACGATGCACAGCAAGCAGCGAAACCGGCCAGAAAATTTGTACTAGAGATAAGCAAAATTGTTGCTACGTTCCGTAAGGAAATTGTTATCTACTCCGACCAATCGGGGTTTGAAGAGGAAAGGAACCCTGGAAATTAAAAGTACCAAGAAAGTTGTATCATCATTAACTAACATTAACCGCATTCGCATACAATCATGCCGACTGTTAATCTGAGTGGTAAGTTAGCTGGAAAGTTATTTATTGTGTTACGAGAAGTTGGAGGTGCTCTGTCCCCCGATTCTTTCCCGTGTGCATGATCTTGCAAGGGCAGTAGGGGATATTTAAGTCACATCAAGCAAGAATGGAGAAACGGACGTAAGAGAACTATAGCTATGGTACGAGCACTTCTTTTGGCCAGTAGGTGGTCAAAATAACTTGCTTTTGCTTGATTCCTGGTCTGTGTATAAAAATCATACTCCTTAAGAGCAAACCCATACTCCTGAAATGTGTTTTACATTGCAGTTCATATCACCCGGAACCACTGGACAAATTCAGCCTTTGGATGTTCTTTTCCGTGCGTATAACACATGTTATCGAACTATTTGCAGCTATGCCTTAAAACATTTCCGGTTTTACGATAAGCTCCACGACAGCCTGTTGCTTGCCATCATCTTCCATCATTTCTCATCACCCCGTTATATCCATATGATTCTATATGTATTATTTATGAGCGGATACCAAACTGAAAATCCTGAACGGTTTGTAACTACAAGAGTTCGCCGTAGGTCATATTGGGCGAACCCTCTGTTATAACCATGGCTCGCCATTTGTAATTCGGAGTTCATGGTGCAAGGTAATGGTTTTTTGAATTGTAATACGTGCATCCCATAGAAGGTTGATGTCTGCTCTTCCCGCACACTCATTTTCTGTCGCCCTCCTGATGAACATGGTGGGTCATTAGCAACTAATATTTTTCCGTCATAATCGTTACCACAATGGTCTCAAATGAGGCTTACTAAATACTGAACTTGCAATCTCGCACTCAAAGTGTTCCTCATGAAAGGCAGTCCCAGTATACGGCCGGTAAGGTTGTACTAGCACTGCCCAGAAATGGTAAGACAGCCGCTCTGCTCCAGAGTTGAACAGCTCGTATGCGGGCAGACCGGTTCTCCCTCCACGGAAGATCGCCTTGGCCCTCATCTTCGGGCGGTTATAGGTGTGACCGGTAAGAATACATAGTTGAAATTCCCTCTGTAGTTGGACGGCTACTCGTGGCAGTAGATCCCAAGCTGTTGGTGGCTCATGATACTTCGTCATATTCGCCAAGTCATCGTGCAACTAGTAGACCTGGCCTTCCATAGGTATCACTTGCAAGTGGAATGGCCGGACTCTGAGAGTGACTGGAAGGCAGGAGACGATTTTGTAGCAGTCGATGACGTGATTGTCTTCGTTATACTGACCGAATGTGCTCCCGTTTTCCGATCCTGTCAGCGCTCTTTGCTAGCCATTTGCTTAACTTCAGAGCTTCAGAGCATTACTTTATGAAATTTTGCAGCCGAAACGGCGTTCTTGTGTCATCCCCACGTAAAAACGAAGCCCAATTACAGAAGAGCGTTACGTCTGCTCTGCGCTGTCGGCTAAGTGCTGAATCAGGTGTTTTTGATGATGTCTCTCGCATACTCTGAGAGAATGACGTCACTGCTGGTTTGTACTTCAGTTCTTCCGAGTGGTGACATTCGTTGCGCTTTAGTCGTGGACTCCTTGTGTGTACCCCACTTAGCATCGACCCAGTCACTTCCAAAACTCTTTATTCCAGCAGTTAATTACTGTTGTGCTGTGCAACAGATCATCTGGTAGTTACATGACCTCTTAGGCACTAATTAAATATATTGTTAGATATACAATCCATTTCTTATATCTCATTAGGGCCACTTTTATTAAATAAACTGATCCGTTGCGCAAAATTCAGTTAATTCACATGAGCCTATGAAAGCTTAGTCGTGTCACAAACGACTAGCATTTAGTACCACTATCCTGGGTCGAGTGAGTTTCGATCTGGCTTAGTCAATGTGTAAGGTATTTGTGACACTTAACATACGGTTAACGCAAGTTACTAAATCTCAAGAAAATATTGCTTAAATTAAATGACCAAGTAAATTAAAGGAAATTAAAATTTAAAAAACTAGTAATAAGGCTGCTACTAAACAATCACTATCTGTTATGTTTTTTTCTACATTTGAACTCTATCCTCCAGGAGTGTTCGTCTCCAGCATATGTAAAGTGCAATCCTGTAGATAGACAGTCACTGGCAGACTAGATAATGCCCTTCATATTACCACAGATGTGTCTCCTGTGTCCTTTAAAAGTCCTCTAGTAACAGAGAAGCTAGTAGTACAGAAAGTATGTGGTGATATTCGACGGGTAATTCAGTGTTTGAAGAGAGATGATAATCTAATAGACATGGGGGGGGGGGCTGGAATGCGGTTGTAGGGTAAGGAGTAAAAGAAAGGATTACGGGAGAATAATGGCCTGGTACTAGGAATGAGGACGGAGAAAGACTAATTGAGTTCTGCAATAAATTTCAGCTAGCAATAGCGAATACTCTGTTCAAGAATCACAAGAGGAGGAGAAGGTATACTTGGAAAAGGTCGGGAGATACGGGAATATTTCAATTACATTACATCATGGTCAGGCAGAGCTTCCGAAATCAGATACTGGATTGTAAAGCGAACCCAGGAGCAGATATGGAATCAGATCACAAATGGCTCTGAGCACTATGGGACTCAACTGCTGAGGTCATTAGTCCCCTAGAACTTAGAACTAGTTAAACCTAACTAACCTAAAGACATCACAAACATCCATGCCCGAGGCAGGATTCGAACCTGCGACCGTAGCGGTCTTTCGGTTCCAGACTGCAGTGCCTTTAACCGCACGGCCACTTCGGCCGGCCGAATCAGATCACAATTTAATAGTGTTGAAGAACAGGCTGATGTTTAAGAGACTAGTCAGGAAGAATCAATGAGCAAAGAATTGGGATACGGAAGTACTAGGAGCAGATATGGACTCAGATCACAATTTAATAGTGATGAAGGGTAGGCTGAAGTTTAAGAGACTAGTCAGGAAGAACCAATGAGCAAAGAATTGGGATACGGAAGTACTGGGGAAAGAAGGGATATGTTTCAAGTTCTCAGAGGCCATAGATACTGCGATAATGAATAGCACAGTTGAAGAGGACTGGAGATCTCTAAAAAAATCAAAAATTGGAAAGAAAAAGAAGACAACTGCGAAGAAACCACGGATACCAGAAGAAATACTCAGTTGATCGATGAACGAAGGAAGTACAAAAATGTTCAAGGAAATTCAGGAATACAGAACGCAAGTCACTTAGGAATGAAATAAAAGGAATTGGAGGGAGGCTAAGGGAAAATGGTTGCGTAAAAATTGTGAAGAAATAAAAAAAATTATCGTCGGAAGGATTGATTCAGCATGTAGAAAACTCGAAACAACCTTCGGCGAAATTAAAAGCAAGGGCTGTAAAATTAGGAGCGGAATGGGAATCCCATTGTTTAACGCAGAGGAGAGAGCGGATAGGCGCAAAGAGTTCATTGAAGGCCTGTACAAAGGGGAGGACTTGTCTCACGACGTGACAGAATAAAAATAGCAGTCGTTTAGTAGAGATAGGGAATCCAGTATTAGAATCAGAATTTAAAAGAGCTTTGGAAGACGTAGGATTAAATAAGGCGGAAGGGATATATAACATTCCGTCATAATTTCTAAAATCATTGAGAGAAGTGTCGTCAAAGCGGCTATTTTCATTGGTGCATAGAATGTATGAATCTGGCGATATACCATCACACTTTCGGGAAAACATCATACACACAGTTCCGAAGATCAGTCAGCTGAACAGCTCATGCATCTGATTTGCTGACGAGAATAAATATAGAAGAATGGAAAAGAAAATTGAAAACTGAGGATGTGTTAGACGACGATCAGTTTGGCTTTAGGAATGGCAAAGGCACTAGAGAGGCATTTCTGACGTTGTGGTTGATAATGGAAGGAAGAATAAAGAAAAATCAAGACTCTTTCATAGGATTAGTCGACCTGGAAAAAGTGTCCGACGATGTAAAATGGTGCAAGATATTCGAAATTATGAGAAAAATAGGGGTACGCTATAGGTAAAGACGGGTAATATCAATATGTACATGAGCCAAGAGGAAACAGTAAGAGTGGAAGAACAAGAACGAAGTGCTCGGATTAAAAAGGATGTATGACAGATATGTACTCTTACGCCCCTACATCGAAGAGGCACTGACGGGAATAAAAGAAAGCGTGAAGAGTAGAATTAAAATTCAGGGTAAATCTGTCAATGATAAGATTCTCTGACGACATTGTTATCCCTAGTGAAAGTGAAGAAAAAATACAGGATTCGCTGAATGGAATGAACAATCTAATGAGTACAGAAAATGGATTGAGGGTAAATCGAAGAAAGACGAAAATAATGAGAAGTAGCAGTTATGGAAATAGCGAGAATTTAACATCAGGACTGGTAATCACGAAGTAGATAAATTCTGCTACCTAGGCAGCAAAATAACCCATGACGGAGAAGCAAGTAGGACATCGAAAGCTGACTGACAGTGACAAAGAGGGCATTCCTGGCCAAGAGAAGTTTACTTGCATCAAACATAAGCCTTAATTTGAGGGAGAAATTTCTGAGAATGTTCGTTTGGAGCACAGCATTGTATGGTAGTGAAACATGGACTGTGGGGAAACGAGAACAGAAGAGAATCGAAGCATTTGAGATGTAGTATTACAGAAGAATGTTGAAAATTAGATGGACTGATAAGGAATGAGGAGGTTCTCCGGAGAATCGGCGATGAAACAAATATATGGAAAACACTGACAAGAAAAAGGGACAGAATGGTTGGACATCTGTCAAGACATCACGGAATAACTTCTATGATACTTGGCCAGCCGGAGTGGCCGAGCGGTTCTAGGCGCTACAGTCTGGAACCGCGCGACCGCTACGGTCGCAGGTTCGAATCCTGCCTCGGGCATGGATGTATGTGATGTCCGTAGGTTAGTTAGGTTTAAGTAGTTCTAAGTTATAGGGGACTGATGACCTCAGAAGTTAAGTCCCTTAGTGCTCAGAGCCATTGATTTTTTTCTATGATACTTGAGACAGAGATTGGAGTACATCCAGCAAATAGCTGAGGACGTGGATTGCAAGTATTACTCTGAGATGAAGCGGGTGACACAGGAGATGAATTCGTAGCAGACTGCATCAAACCAGTCAGAAGACTAATGACTCAATAAAAAAAAATTAATAAAGCGGCACTCCATGGACGTCCTGTGACCGCACCTGACGACCGACAGGAAACTGTAAACACGACTTCCTATTGTCGCTGTGCAGAATCCGTATTTTAATTCCTTGCTTAGCAGTCACAAGTTGTCCTATTATTTCTTTCGTTATTTGAACGTCGCCTTTCTTACTTGCAGACCTACTGGACATATTCCAGGAATCTCTAGACGAGTTCCAGCAGGTGTAATCCTGCATGCTCCTGTAAACCGGAAAAATCGTTGCGTATGTTACAGGGATTGTTCTGGTTCCGCCAGTTGCAGTCTATGAGCCGAGCCACTAGTTCCGTAAAGTGTCATAGCCACCACAGCGGTCTCATGATGTATTCTGACACTTTGTAACGGGAGCCTGAACCTCTTCTGTCCTATACTCGCTGATTTATGCATTGTATAATTACCTTTTGTAGGTAAGACCGTAGAAATCTGGTGGCCTCTTTGTCTCATTAGCTGTTCGTCATTTATTTCTATTGTCGTATTTCTGATTCTTTGTGTTTCCATTTAAGCACCAGGTGCACTATTTTGTGTGCTGAAATTTGGAGTTTATTTCCACTGTAAGATCTTTGAAGAGTTTATACAACGTGTTTGGAGTTGTCTTCTAGTTTGCATCTTGGGTGTTCTGCTGATACTGCTAGGTCATCCGCGTACTCAATGCAGCCTCTCGTATCTCTCATACCTCCTAGCTTTTCCGCCAGCTGCTCTATGGCAGCATCCCACTAGACAGGAATACAAAGGAGCCTTGTTGACATTCTTTGCTCAATTCTTTTATAAACTTTTTAACTAGGTAAGTCAGTTTGGCTATTCTGTCACAGTAGTAATCCCTCAGACGGTTATAGCAGGCTTTTGGACATCTGGCGTCTCTGATTTGTGATAAGAAAGGAGACACTCGGTTATCAACATCCTTCTCGATGTCAGTCAAAATCCAAAGACGTACTTTTGTACTGAGGTACTGACGACGCTCAAAGCGCTACTTATGGCGTCCTACACTGACTGCCCTTTTATAAACTTTACTGATTCGTGTTATGTCTGTAAGAATCCTGTGAGTTTCTAACCACCCAGAAATTTTTTTATCTGTCCCATTAGATGTAAGAGACATACGACTTTACTATTTTCAGATTCTCAGCCACTTCCCTTTTTCAGTATGGTAACCTCATCTGTATTTCAAACATATGATAGCTTTCCTTGAAATAGGCATCTTGTAAGCCATGGCCCGACTTTCTCTCGCTCTCTCTCTCTCTCTCCCTTTCTTTCTCTCTTCGTGGCTGTGGAACCTCGGCTTTTATTTCGTCACGCCCTGGAGTCTTACTCTCCTTCATAATGGCCTAGCTGCTTCTTTTTGAGCAAAAGGAACTACTACAGAGGCACTACTGTAGGGAAAATTCATCTCATTTCTTAGCTGCTTTTGTCACCATGTCTCTCCTATTACAAGTTCTACTGAACCCTCCAAACTCACTGCCGTGATCGCATCTCTTTCTCTGACGGTGCGCAAGACCACGAGGAACCCTATCTTTTCTGTCACCTGTTTGTACGTTGTTCGCAATGTTGTTTATGAGTTTATTCGTTGTCATTGTTGCTAACGTTTTATCTTACGAAATATTGCCATTATTTCCTACAGTAATTACTTGCATTCCTGTTTGGTGTTCCGGAAAATTCTTAGTTGTCTCTCACGCTCTTCGGTACTTATTTCCTTGTGGTACAGTTTTCTCTGTTATCTTGTTTGGTTCTCAGTTTTTGCAGATCGTTCCCCCTCACTGCCTTTTGACATCCAGGACTTAACCATTGATGGGGAGGAATGAGGATAAATCCCATCCTTCGCGCTTTTTGGGTTGCTGTTGTAAACTTTGTCATCTCGTTAATGTCAAATTCCTTGTGGTTGTACGACACAAGTGAGAAACCCGATTTCAGGCGAACCTAGTTTGCATTTTTTAAACTTCATGCTTTTCTTGTCACCAACCGGCCGACATGTCTACACAAACATGACAACAAACTATACTCAGATCCATTACAACCGCCTCCAATAGAAACACTTAAGACACAACACTTACACACTGCGAAGAAGGCAGCTGTGGTGTGTAGAAGGAGAACAGATTTTTCACATCAGTCGGCTTAGTATACCACTTAGAATCTCCCAGACAGTAGTGCCCAACGCTCTTTATTTAATAGAAATTATTAGAAATAAAAATTATGGATCCTGCATAACAATTACTGGTGGTATCGACAATATACACGAAGTTCTTAACATGGGTTCAACACAGGAGTTCAGTTTATCACCAGTACTTTTTAACATACAAGCCCATATGCAAATGAAATTCTAATCGAATCGATAAATATTGTACGAAAGAACGGACTTAACTTAAATAACAGACAGTATGTCATGATACCACTTATCGTAGGCAGCCAGATTACTGTATAACGGCTAGCGGCGTAGACACTTTGTTCAAAATGGTTCAAATGGCTCTGAGTACTTGGGACTTAACATCTGAGGTCATCAGTCCACTAGAACCTAGAACTACTTAAACCTAACTAACCTAAGGACATCACACACATCCATGCCCGAGGCAGGATTCGAACCTGCGACCGCAGCCGTCGCGCGGTTCCAGACTGAAGGGCCTAGAACCGCTCGGCCACACCGCCCGGCCAGACACTTCGTAATGAGGTGCATTCCAACTCTAGTGTGTTTGAACAAAATATAGCTACAAATTTTCTTAGAAAAGGAACGTTACTCTAAATGTTTTGTTTTATGGTTCTTAGCTATCTCTTTTAATTTGTTTAGTAAGTTTTGGTGTACCATTAATGTCCTCTCGACATTAATGTTCTCTTACCAAAATTGTATTTGATAGCTTTAGGAGTAGCAAGAAAATTATGTGTATTGGTGTCACAGCATTCCATTTCTAACACTTCAATCTGAAATTTATCGGTAATGAGCCATTGGGCATCTATCATTCAATACACAAAACAATTCCACAAAAGTCATTATAAATGGTGCAAATATTTATAGGTGGAGTTAATATCCATTCATTATGCTCAATTTCCTGTCACAATCAGAGATAGGCCAGGACAAATGATGAACAGTGTCAGTACCTGTGGATTAACAGGAATCATCCCCCACCTCCCCCATCCATTTTTAGTACTCATACTGTCGTCTCCGGTTACAAGCATGCTATCGCAGCTTGTTCCAAGTCCGCTGATTGCTGCCAACGTTCTTGTCTATCTTCTCGTGTCCCCAAAGGTCTCAAATCGGAAAATGCGCTGTCTTATGCATAACTGTTACACCGTGCCTAATATACAGGGTGTAACAGTTATACTTGTAGGTATTTTTATTAGTGGCTGAGGACAGATTACTGAACAATATTACATAAATATTGACGACATTTGCAGACTAATAATTACGGCTATTACAAGTAATATGTTTTGAGGTTGGGTAGTATCTGCAAGTACATGTGGCGAAAGCAAGCCATTAATGCCTATTTTCCCCTGGGCTGCAGGTCAGAAGTTGAAGTGTGGATGCATGGCTACAAAGCGGATAGTCTATACTGACAGGTGTAGTCCACTTAGTGGTGCAGTTGCAACTCTGCAGAAAACATCAGGTAGTAAACTATGTGATGTGTTTGCGAAACAACACTTTGACACAGACATGCTCACATGCATACATGTTAAGGTATTACATATTAAAATATCTGCAGGTATTTCAATTATATACTGTATAATACAACAGAGCCTGTCATGTTACTTCTGTCTCTAAAGTAAGGAACAGAGAAACAGTGTCGCCGGCCGCGGTGGCCAAGCGGTTCTAGGCGCTTCAGTCCGGAACCGCGCGACTGCTATGGTGGCAGGTTAGAATCCTGCCTCGGGCATGGATGTGTGTGATGTCCTTAGGTTAGGTTAGGTTAGGTTTAAGTAGTTCTAAGTACTATGGAACTGATGACCTCAGATGTTAAGTCCCGTAGTGCTCAGAGCCATTTGAACCAAGAGAAACAGTGTGAAACTTTTCTCGGAAATGAACTTTAGGTTGGAAGATTCACTCAACGTGGGTCAATTATCTCCCCATCCAAACAATTGCTGTTTCATCGCATTCTATGGATCAGAATAGTAATATCAGCATTATAGGCAAATTGTCATGACTGTTGACCACCCGATATATTTCTTCTGGCGTCTCTTATTAGTGACAGCTTCTCTTGTACAGGGTGGGCAAAATAACACTGCCTAGGAAAATATTTCCTGCTTTTATCATCCATCATGGTAGCAGACGATATAAATTAGATTGCCTATCTTACAGTGCACGAAATATAAGGGGAAATCAAATTAAAACCGAACACCCGCCAGAGTGGGACCAAGGAATGGTTCCAGCCAAAAATGATCATAACATGCGCTAAGACATTTATCCTGCTGGGAGACAAGGCGATCAATTTATGTTTTGTAGAAAGCGGTCGGCCGGTAACGAATCAACAACCCCACCTACCTTTGCACTCCCTCGTCCGACTGAAGCCGACGTCCATGCATGTTCTTCTAACGTGAAAACCAAAAGTGAAACATCCAGGCTCTGCGGAGGATGCTGCAGTGTTCCCCAACCAAACCGCTGAAGCGCATCCATCGTCCGATTGTGGTTCGAAGCCTGAGGAACGTGATTCCATTTGATAGGTGGAGTCCGTATCGGGAGCGGGCAAGGAATGCAGGCCACGTCTGCTACACAGCTGTCTGAAAGCTAGTCGAATCGTAGGCGCTAGCTGTACGATACTATGACAGCTGGACGACCACATTAGAGCAGTCTGCCAATAACCAAGGTCATAACCCAGCAACTGCGTGCCCTTGCGATGTGGCACTATGCCGGGCCCCTACCACAGCGGTGACAGTATTGAAACAGTGGGGCCACCTGTCGCGCTGATTCTGTGTTATGACTGATGTTCTGTTTTCGTTTGACTGCCATTTATATTTTCAGTACATTTTATTTTGTCCACTCTGTATTTAAATGAGATTACTTCAATGTCGTGACGATGATCATCATCATTACCTATTGCTAGATAAAAGCCTCTCTTAGTCTCTCCACGTCTTATGATCCCCGGCTATACAGGGTATCCCATTTATCTTGACTTCGTGAAATAACTCTTTGCAATTAATTAAACTTGAAATTATTAAAAATATAAACACAAAACTGACCTTCGTTTTCCTGTACTAGCACACAGCACAGGTAGCCAAGGCGAGTTTTCATCAGAGACAAGGGTATCGTCACGAGTGCCCCCAGGTAAGCGTGACAAGACCGCTGTTGTTTTCTACATACACAAATAATCTGACAGACAGGGTGAGCAGCAATCTGAGGCTGTTTGTTAATGATGCCCGATAGCTGAGTGGTCAGCGCGGTGGTCTGTCACGCCAGGGGGCCACGGTTCGATTCCCGGCTAGGTCGGAGATTTTTTCCGCTCAGGGATTGGGTGTTGTGTTGTCCTCATTATCATTTCATCATCATCAGTGGAAGGCAACGGGAAACCACCACTGGCAACGCTTCCCTAGACGCTCATGCGGTGGACCTCTCTGACGGGGCTTCCCCCTTAACAAGACCTGCCGTAAGGCAGGACACCAAGTTTCTTCTTCATTGTTCGGAAAGCTACCGTTGTTGAGTGACTGTGGGAGGATTCAAGACGACTTAGACAAAATTTATAGGTTGTTAGATCAATGGCAGATTGCTGTGAATGTAGAAAAATGTAAGTAAATGCAGGTGAATAGTGCAAATAGTCCCGTGATGTTCGAACACAGCATTGGTGGTGTGCTACTTGACACAGTCATGTCGATTAAATATCTAGATGTAAGATTGCAAAGCGATATGAAATGGAACGGCGATGTGGTAGGGAAGACGAACAGAAGACTTTGTTTTATTGGAAGAAGTGTGATTCATCTACAAAGAAGACCGCTTATAGGATCCTAGTGCTTGGGTACTGTTTTAGTGTTTGGGATCCGCACCAGATGTGATTAAAGGAACACATCGAAGCAATTTATAGGCGGGCTGCTAGGTTTGTTACTGGCGGATTCGAACAACAGGAAAGTATTACGAAAATGTTTCGGGAGTTCATATCGGAATCCCTGAAGGGAAGGCGACGTTCTTTCCAAGAAACGCTATTCAGAAAGTTTAGAGAACCGACATTTGAAGCTGACTGCAGAACGGTCCTACTCTCACCACGTGCATTTCGCTTAAGGGGACGTTTACTATCTTTGGTCCGAAAAAAGCATGTTCTTTGAGAATTTTGTTCTCGGATGTGTTATAGATATCAATGTCAAATTTGGTCAAAATGTTTATTGAAATTTACTCTACAAACTGGAATTTTTTCGACTGGAAATGTCGAAGATCAAAGGCGGAAGTGCGGTCGGAACGAAACAAAATCTCGATGTAGACCTCCACGCGCGGTATGTCACAGGTCAGCCGGCTCGTCTGAAATCAAAATTGAGTTGGCGTTAGCGAAGTATATAAGATTCTTTAGGAGTTGTACCTCGCTTAATTTATTTGGTCCATAAGAAACAAAATGGCGGCCGTTTGAAACAAATAGGGTTTGTTTCATCGATTTTTCGACTCCGTCGTCCAAGCAAAAAGGATCGGAATAAAAGTGGTACAACTCCTAGACAATTTAGTTAGCTTCGTCGGAAACAGAGCATCATGCCAATCGGTTCAGTAGATTTGAAGTTACCACATCGTGCGATAAAAAAAAAGTCATTTCGAGAAAAACGCGTTTGAAGTTTTGACTACATATAGATGTAATATTATGCAACTTACGTTCAATCTGCTATTCCGAGTCCATAAACCAGTCCTTCCTCTTCCTCAAAGAGGACGTTCTGCTCGATCTGGGCCACCCTGCGCTGCTCCAGAGCCGCTCGTACGGCCAGTGACAAGTGGTTTTCGGCCGCTTGAAGCCGGTGGTCGTCCTAATGCTTGACGAACTGCGTCGAATAGAGTCCCAGGGTGAAGTCCATCGTTGTCATGGTCTTCAGAACTGCTGAATACCCTTCGTTGAAGCTGCTCACTGCCAGGAAAGTCGCAATCTCCACAGTCTTCGCACCAGAATGCAAACTCTCGGGGGCTAACTTCCAAACTCACGCGTTCAAACTCTCATTTGAATTTTGTGTGTTTGCTCCCAAACACCAGTACAATACTGGGGCGTGAGAAAGGCCGATTTCAGGCAGGTGGATTTTTTGTTCAACCGCGAATAACTAATATTTCCGTTCCGTATTCGGAAAAACCGTTTAAGGGGTGGATTCTGAACACTTTTATGGATTCAAAAATGCAGTTTAAAAAAATCGATTTTTGGAACCAAAAGATAGTAAACCTCCCCTTAATGACGACGAAAATAAGATTGTAGAAATTACGACTGGCACAAAGACACATAGATAGTCGTTTTTCCTTTGCTGTTTGCGAGTGGAACAGGAAAGGAAATGACCAGTGTGGTACAGGATACCTTCCGCCCCGCACCGTACGGTGGCTTTCGTAGTATGAACGTAGACGTCTATGTACCCGGGGTAACGTAACTTTTCCATCTGTTGTAGTTAACAGTAAACAAATGTAAACAGAAGGAAAATGCACTCTGGTCATTCTGTCATTCAGTCAGCCGTCTTCAGTCGGAGGTTTGTAGAAAAGCCGTCGTTGGTGAGCACTGTACTCACACGAAAAGCCTTCGTTAGTGTACACTGTACTCATACTAATCTACAACTGCAGATATTTGACTGAATGACCATTGCGTATCTTTGTGTGTCCATGTATGTACTCTCAACTCCAGCAAGTGGACTAGTTACTTTGCACCAGCTAGTCAAATGCTCACGTGCTATTGTCGTGAGCATCTGCGGAAAGAGGTAGAAGGATGGTGAAAGTACCACTAGACGCTAAATGGTTGGACATTCACATCTGTGCTAATACAGGAAAATCAAATCCAATATTATGTTACTTTTTAAGAAAGACACATTTACGTAAATGCTGCACTTTGATATGTTTCTGAACAGGTCATGTGGAGAAGAAGTGGGTTATCGAGTAAAAATTTTAGGGTGCTATTTAAATAAGGCGCACTGTTGTTCATACCTTAGTAACGAACAAAGGCATAAGAAAGGCAGCCATGCTGGTTAACGTCCCCGTGGTAGCTAAACAACATTTGGTTCTTACATATTATATTTTACTTGTAGACAAAAAGTTGTTTTGGATGCTTAAGATAAAGGTGATCAGCTAAACATTATGACCACTGGCTACCGTGACGTCGGATGCCGCCTGGTTGCGTTGCGGGCGCGGGACGCAGTAACAGAAATATTTTAGAAATATAAATAGAATTTACAGGATGTGCATGCTAGTGACCCACTACGATTGGGACATCAAATTGCTAGCGACCTAGATTACAGTGATTTCAAGGGAAACAATGGGTGTTCGCATAACTTCAAACAGTGCTACAGATTTGGAAGACGTAAGATAACTAAATTTCAAACAAAGCGTAGGCTTGACGATGCACAGCAAGCAGCGAAACCGGCCAGAAAATTTGTGCTAGAGATAAGCAAAATTGTTGCTACGTTCCGTAAGGAAATTGTTATCTACTCCGACCAATCGGGGTTTGAAGAGGAAAGGAACCCTGGAAATTAAAAGTACCAAGAAAGTTGTATCATCATTAACTAACATTAACCGCATTCGCATACAATCATGCCAACTGTTAATCTGAGTGGTAAGTTAGCTGGAAAGTTATTTATTGTGTTACGAGAAGTTGGAGGTGCTCTGTCCCCCGATTCTTTCCCGTGTGCATGATCTTGCAAGGGCAGTAGGGGATATTTAAGTCACATCAAGCAAGAATGGAGAAACGGACGTAAGAGAACTATAGCTATGGTACGAGCACTTCTTTTGGCCAGTAGGTGGTCAAAATAACTTGCTTTTGCTTGATTCCTGGTCTGTGTATAAAAATCATACTCCTTAAGAGCAAACCCATACTCCTGAAATGTGTTTTACATTGCAGTTCATATCACCCGGAACCACTGGACAAATTCAGCCTCTGGATGTTCTTTTCCGTGCGTATAACACATGTTATCGAACTATTTGCAGCTATGCCTTAAAACATTTCCGGTTTTACGATAAGCTCCACGACAGCCTGTTGCTTGCCATCATCTTCCATCATTTCTCATCACCCCGTTATATCCATATGATTCTATATGTATTTTTTATGAGCAGATACCAAACTGAAAATCCTGAACGGTTTGTAACTACAAGAGTTCGCCGTCGGTCATATTGGGCGAACCCTCTGTTATAACCATGGCTCGCCATTTGTAATTCGGAGTTCATGGTGCAAGGTAATGGTTTTTTGAATTGTAATACGTGCATCCCATAGAAGGTTGATGTCTGCTCTTCCCGCACACTCATTTTCTGTCGCCCTCCTGATGCACATGGTGGGTCATTAGCAACTAATATTTTTCCGTCATAATCGTTACCACAATGGTCTCAAATGAGGCTTACTAAATACTGAACTTGCAATCTCGCATTCAAAGTGTTCCTCATGAAAGGCAGTCCCAGTATACGGCCGGTAAGGTTGTACTAGCACTGCCCAGGCGTGGTAAGACAGCCGCTCTGCTCCAGAGTTGAACAGCTCGTATGCGGGCAGACCGGTTCTCCCTCCACGGTAGATCGCCTTGGCCCTCATCTTCCGGCGGTTATAGGTGTGACCGGTAAGAATACATAGTTGAAATTCCCTCTGTAGTTGGACGGCTACTCGTGGCAGTAGATCCCAAGCTGTTGGTGCCTGATGATACTTCGTCATATTCGCCAAGTCATCGTGCAACTAGTAGACCTGGCCTTCCATAGGTATCACTTGCAAGCGGAATGGCCGGACTCTGAGGGTGACTGGAAGGCAGGAGACGATTTTGTAGCAGTCGATGACGTGATTGTCTTCGTTATACTGACCGAATGTGCTCCCGTTTTCCGGTCCTGTCAGCGCTCTTTGCTAGCCATTTGCTTAACTTCAGAGCTTCAGAGCATTACTTTATGAAATTTTGCAGCCGAAACGGCGTTCTTGTGTCATCCCCACGTAAAAACGAAGCCCAATTACAGAAGAGCGTTACGTCTGCTCTGCGCTGTCGGCTAAGTGCTGAATCAGGTGTTTTTGATGTTGTCTCTCGCATACTCTGAGAGAATGACGTCACTGCTGGTTTGTACTTCAGTTCTTCCGAGTGGTGACATTCGTTGCGCTTTAGTCGTGGACTCCTTGTGTGTACCCCACTTAGCATCGACCCAGTCACTTCCAAAACTCTTTATTCCAGCAGTTAATTACTGTTGTGCTGTGCAACAGATCATCTGGTAGTTACATGACCTCTTAGGCACTAATTAAATATATTGTTAGATATACAATCCATTTCTTATATCTCATTAGGGCCACTTTTATTAAATAAACTGATCCGTTGCGCAAAATTCAGTTAATTCACATGAGCCTATGAAAGCTTAGTCGTGTCACAAACGACTAGCATTTAGTACCACTATCCTGGGTCGAGTGAGTTTCGATCTGGCTTAGTCAATGTGTAAGGTATTTGTGACACTTAACATACGGTTAACGCAAGTTACTAAATCTCAAGAAAATATTGCTTAAATTAAATGACCAAGTAAATTAAAGGAAATTAAAATTTAAAAAACTAGTAATAAGGCTGCTACTAAACAATCACTATCTGTTATGTTTTTTTCTACATTTGAACTCTATCCTCCAGGAGTGTTCGTCTCCAGCATATGTAAAGTGCAATCCTGTAGATAGACAGTCACTGGCAGACTAGATAATGCCCTTCATACTACCACAGATGTGTCTCCTGTGTCCTTTAAAAGTCCTCTAGTAACAGAGAAGCTAGTAGTACAGAAAGTATGTGGTGATATTCGACGGGTAATTCAGTGTTTGAAGAGAGATGATAATCTAATAGACATGGGGGGGGGGGGGGGGGCTGGAATGCGGTTGTAGGGTAAGGAGTAAAAGAAAGGATTACGGGAGAATAATGGCCTGGTACTAGGAATGAGGACGGAGAAAGACTAATTGAGTTCTGCAATAAATTTCAACTAGCAATAGCGAATACTCTGTTCAAGAATCACAAGAGGAGGAGAAGGTATACTTGGAAAAGGTCGGGAGATACGGGAATATTTCAATTACATTACATCATGGTCAGGCAGAGCTTCCGAAATCAGATACTGGATTGTAAAGCGAACCCAGGAGCAGATATGGAATCAGATCACAAATGGCTATGAGCACTATGGGACTCAACTGCTGAGGTCATTAGTCCCCTAGAACTTAGAACTAGTTAAACCTAACTAACCTAAAGACATCACAAACATCCATGCCCGAGGCAGGATTCGAACCTGCGACCGTAGCGGTCTTTCGGTTCCAGACTGCAGTGCCTTTAACCGCACGGCCACTTCGGCCGGCCGAATCAGATCACAATTTAATAGTGTTGAAGAACAGGCTGATGTTTAAGAGACTAGTCAGGAAGAATCAATGAGCAAAGAATTGGGATACGGAAGTACTAGGAGCAGATATGGACTCAGATCACAATTTAATAGTGATGAAGGGTAGGCTGAAGTTTAAGAGACTAGTCAGGAAGAACCAATGAGCAAAGAATTGGGATACGGAAGTACTGGGGAAAGAAGGGATATGTTTCAAGTTCTCAGAGGCCATAGATACTGCGATAATGAATAGCACAGTTGAAGAGGACTGGAGATCTCTATAAAAATCAAAAATTGGAAAGAAAAAGGAGACAACTGCGAAGAAACCACGGATACCAGAAGAAATACTCAGTTGATCGATGAACGAAGGAAGTACAAAAATGTTCAAGGAAATTCAGGAATACAGAACGCAAGTCACTTAGGAATGAAATAAAAGGAATTGGAGGGAAGCTAAGGGAAAATGATTGCGTAAAAATTGTGAAGAAATCAAAAAAATTATCGTCGGAAGGATTGATTCAGCATGTAGAAAACTCGAAACAACCTTCGGCGAAATTAAAAGCAAGGGCTGTAAAATTAGGAGCGGAATGGGAATCCCATTGTTTAACGCAGAGGAGAGAGCGGATAGGCGCAAAGAGTTCATTGAAGGCCTGTACAAAGGGGAGGACTTGTCTCACGACGTGACAGAATAAAAATAGCAGTCGTTTAGTAGAGATAGGGAATCCAGTATTAGAATCAGAATTTAAAAGAGCTTTGGAAGACGTAGGATTAAATAAGGCGGAAGGGATATATAACATTCCGTCATAATTTCTAAAATCATTGAGAGAAGTGTCGTCAAAGCGGCTATTTTCATTGGTGCATAGAATGTATGAATCTGGCGATATACCATCACACTTTCGGGAAAACATCATACACACAGTTCCGAAGATCAGTCAGCTGAACAGCTCATGCATCTGATTTGCTGACGAGAATAAATATAGAAGAATGGAAAAGAAAATTGAAAACTGAGGATGTGTTAGACGACGATCAGTTTGGCTTTAGGAATGGCAAAGGCACTAGAGAGGCATTTCTGACGTTGTGGTTGATAATGGAAGGAAGAATAAAGAAAAATCAAGACTCTTTCATAGGATTAGTCGACCTGGAAAAAGTGTCCGACGATGTAAAATGGTGCAAGATATTCGAAATTATGAGAAAAATAGGGGTACGCTATAGGTAAAGACGGGTAATATCAATATGTACATGAGCCAAGAGGAAACAGTAAGAGTGGAAGAACAAGAACGAAGTGCTCGGATTAAAAAGGATGTATGACAGATATGTACTCTTACGCACCTACATCGAAGAGGCACTGACGGGAATAAAAGAAAGCGTGAAGAGTAGAATTAAAATTCAGGGTAAATCTGTCAATGATAAGATTCTCTGACGACATTGTTATCCCTAGTGAAAGTGAAGAAAAAATACAGGATTCGCTGAATGGAATGAACAATCTAATGAGTACAGAAAATGGATTGAGGGTAAATCGAAGAAAGACGAAAATAATGAGAAGTAGCAGTTATGGAAATAGCGAGAATTTAACATCAGGACTGGTAATCACGAAGTAGATAAATTCTGCTACCTAGGCAGCAAAATAACCCATGACGGAGAAGCAAGTAGGACATCGAAAGCTGACTGACAGTGACAAAGAGGGCATTCCTGGCCAAGAGAAGTTTACTTGCATCAAACATAAGCCTTAATTTGAGGGAGAAATTTCTGAGAATGTTCGTTTGGAGCACAGCATTGTATGGTAGTGAAACATGGACTGTGGGGAAACGAGAACAGAAGAGAATCGAAGCATTTGAGATGTAGTATTACAGAAGAATGTAGAAAATTAGATGGACTGATAAGGAATGAGGAGGTTCTCCGGAGAATCAGCGATGAAACAAATATATGGAAAACACTGACAAGAAAAAGGGACAGAATGGTTGGACATCTGTCAAGACATCACGGAATAACTTCTATGATACTTGGCCAGCCGGAGTGGCCGAGCGGTTCTAGGCGCTACAGTCTGGAACCGCGCGACCGCTACGGTCGCAGGTTCGAATCCTGCCTCGGGCATGGATGTATGTGATGTCCGTAGGTTAGTTAGGTTTAAGTAGTTCTAAGTTATAGGGGACTGATGACCTCAGAAGTTAAGTCCCTTAGTGCTCAGAGCCATTGATTTTTTTCTATGATACTTGAGACAGAGATTGGAGTACACCCAGCAAATAGCTGAGGACGTGGATTGCAAGTATTACTCTGAGATGAAGCGGGTGACACAGGAGATGAATTCGTAGCAGACTGCATCAAACCAGTCAGAAGACTAATGACTCAATAAAAAAAAATTAATAAAGCGGCACTCCATGGACGTCCTGTGACCGCACCTGACGACCGACAGGAAACTGTAAACACGACTTCCTATTGTTGCTGTGCAGAATCCGTATTTTAATTCCTTGCTTAGCAGTCACAGGTTGTCCTATTATTTCTTTCGTTATTTGAACGTCGCCTTTCTTACTTGCAGACCTACTGGACAGATTCCAGGAATCTCTAGACGAGTTCCAGCAGGTGTAATCCTGCATGCTCCTGTAAACCGGAAAAATCGTTGCGTATGTTACAGGGATTGTTCTGGTTCCGTCAGTTGCAGTCTATGAGCCGAGCCACTAGTTCCGTAAAGTGTCATAGCCACCACAGCGATCTCATGATGTATTCTGACACTTTGTAACGGGAGCCTGAACCTCTTCTGTCCTATACTCGCTGATTTATTCATTGTATAATTACCTTTTGTAGGCGTTGTACGTTGGAGGAGAAACTTCAGCTCTCGTCTAACAGCAAGACCGTAGAAATCTGGTGGCCTCTTTTTCTCATTAGCTGTTCGTCATTTATTTCTGTTGCCGTATTTCTGATTCTCTGTGTTTCCATTAAAGCACTGCAAGATCCTTGAAGAGTTTGTAGAACGTGTTTGGAGTTGTCTTCTAGTTTGCATCTTGGGTGTGCTGCTGATACTGCTAGGTCATCCGCGTACTCAATGCAGCCTCTCGTATCTCTCATATCTCCTAGCTTTTCCGGCAGCTGCTCTATGGCAGCATCCCACTAGACAGGAATACAAAGGAGCCTTGTTGACATTCTTTGCTCAATTCTTTTATAAACTTTTTAACTAGGTAAGTCAGCTTGGCTATTCTGTCACAGTAGTAATCCCTCAGACGGTTATAGCAGGCTTTTGGACATTTGGACATCTGGCGTCTCTGATTTGTGATAAGAAAGGAGACATTCGGTTATCAACATCCTTCTCGATGTCAGTCAAAATCCAAAGACGTACTTTTGTACTGAGGTACTGACGACGCTCAAAGCGCTATTTATGGCATCCTCCACTGACTGCCCTTTTCTAAACTTTACTTCAAAAATGGTTCAAATGGCTCTGAACACTATGGGACTTAACTACTGTGGTCATAAGTCCCCTAGAACTTAGAACTACTTAAACATAACTAATGTAAGGACATCACACACATCCATGCCTGAGGCAGGATTCGAACCTGCGACCGTAGCAGTCGCGCGGTTCCAGACTGCGCGCCTAGAACCGCTAGAGCACCGCGGCCGGCTTCTAAACTTTACTGATTCGTGTTATGTCTGTAAGGATCCTGTGAGTTTCTAACCACCCAGACATTTTTTTTATCTGTCCCATTAGATGTAAGAGACATACGACTTTACTATTTTCAGATTCTCAGCCACCTCCCTTTTTCAGTGTGGTAACCTCATCTGTATTTCAAACAAATGATAGCTTTCCTTGAAATAGGCATCTTGTAAGCCATGGCCCGACTTTCTCTCGCTCTCTCTCTTTCTTTCTCTCTTCGTGGCTGTGGAACCTCGGCTTTTATTTCGTCACGCCCTGGAGCCTTACTCTCCTTCATAATGGCCTAGCTGCTTTTGAGCAAAAGGAACTACTACAGAGGCACTACTGTAGGGAAAATTCATCTCATTTCTTAGCTGCTTTTGTCACCATGTCTCATTTTCATAGCTCTCCTATTACAAGTTCTACTGAACCCTCCACACTGACTGCCGTGATCGCATCTCTTTCTTTGACGGTGCGCAAGACCACGAGGAACCCTATCTTTTCTGTCACCTGTTTGTACGTTGTTCGCAATGTTGTTTATGAGTTTATTCGTTGACATTGTTGCTAACGTTTTATCTTACGAAATGTTGCCATTATTTCCTACAGTAATTACTTGTATTCCTGTTTGGTGTTCCGGAAAATTCTTAGTTGTCTCTCACGCTCTTCGGTACTCATTTCCTTGTGGTACAGTTTTCTCTGTTATCTTGTTTGGTTCTCAGTTTTTGCAGATCGTTCCTCCTCGCTGCCTTTTGACATCCAGGACTTAACCATTGATGGGGAGGAATGGGGATAAATCCCATCCTTCGCGCTTTTTGGGTTGCTGTTGTAAACTTTGTCATCTCGTTAATGTCAAATTCCTTGTGGTTGTACGACACAAGTGTGAAACCCGATTTCAGGCGAACCTAGTTTGCATTTTTTAAACTTCATGCTTTTCTTGTCACCAACCGACCGACATGTCTACGCAAACATGACAACAAACTATACTCAGATCCATTACAACCGCCGCCAACAGACACACTTAAGACACATCACTTACACACTGCGAAGAAGGCAGCTGTGGTGTGTAGAAGGAGAACAGATTTTTCGCATCAGTCGGCTTAGTATACCACTTAGAATCTCCCAGACAGTAGTGCCCAGCGGTTTTTCTTTATTTAATAGAAATTATTAGAAATGAAAATTATGGTTCCTGCATAGCAATTACTGGTGGCATCGACAATATAAACCAAGTTCTTAACATGGGTTTAACACAGGACTTCAGTTTATCACCAGTACTTTTTAACATACAAGCCCATATGCAAATGAAATTCTAATGGAATCGATAAATATTGTACGAAAGAACGGACTTAACTTAAATAACAGACAGTATGTCATGATACCACTTATCGTAGGCAGCCAGATTACTGTATAACGGCTAGCGGCGTAGACACTTTGTTCAAAATGGTTCAATGGCTCTGAGTACCATGGGACTTAACATCTGAGGTCATCAGTCCACTAGAACCTAGAACTACTTTAACCTAACTAACCTAAGGACATCACACACATCCATGCCCGAGGCAGGATTCGAACCTGCGACCGCAGCCGTAGCGCGGTTCCAGACTGAAGGGCCTAGAACCGCTCGGCCACACCGCCCGGCCAGACACTTTGTAATGAGCTGCATTCCAACTCTAGTGTGTTTGAACAAAATATAGCTACGAATTTTCTTAGAAAAGGAACGTTACTGTAAATGTTTTGTGTTATGGTTCTTAGCAATCTCTTTTAATTTGTTTAGTAAGTTTTGGTGTACCATTAATGTCCTCTCGACATTAATGTTCTCTTACCAAAATTGTATTTGATAGCTTTAGGAGTAGCAAGAAAATTATGTGTATTATTGTCACTGCATTCCATTTCTAACACTTCAATCTGAAATTAATCGGTAATGAGCCATTGGGCATCTATCATTCAACACACAAAACAATTCCACAAATGACATTAAAAATGGTGCAAATATTTATAGGTGGAGTTTATATCCATTCACTATGTTCAATTTCCTGTCACAATCAGAGATAGGCCAGGACAAATGATGAACAGTGTCAGTACCTGTGGATTAACAGGAATCATCCCCCACCTCCCCCATCCATTTTTAGTACTCATACTGTCGTCTCCGGTTGCAAGCATGCTATCGCAGCTTGTTCCAGGTCCGCTGATTGCTGGCAACGTTCTTGTCTATCTTCTCGTGTCCCCAAAGGTCTCAAATCGGAAAATGCGCTGTCTTATGCATAACTGTTACACCGTGCCTAATATACACGGTGTAACAGTTATACTTGTAGGTATTTTTATTAGTGGCTGAGGACAGATTACTGAACAATATTACATAAATATTGACGACATTTGCAGACTAATAATTACGGCTATTACAAGTAATATGTTTTGAGGTTGGGTAGTATCTGCAAGTACATGTGGCGAAAGCAAGCCATTAATGCCTATTTTCCCCTGGGCTGCAGGTCAGAAGTTGAAGTGTGGATGCATGGCTACAAAGCGGATAGTCTATACTGACAGGTGTAGTCCACTTAGTGGTGCAGTTGCAACTCTGCAGAAAACATCAGGTAGTAAACTATGTGATGTGTTTGCGAAACAACACTTTGACACAGACATGCTCACATGCATACATGTTAAGGTATTACATATTAAAATATCTGCAGGTATTTCAATTATATACTGTATAATACAACAGAGCCTGTCATGTTACTTCTGTCTCTAAAGTAAGGAACAGAGAAACAGTGTCGCCGGCCGCGGTGGCCAAGCGGTTCTAGGCGCTTCAGTCCGGAACCGCGCGACTGCTATGGTGGCAGGTTAGAATCCTGCCTCGGGCATGGATGTGTGTGATGTCCTTAGGTTAGGTTAGGTTAGGTTTAAGTAGTTCTAAGTACTATGGAACTGATGACCTCAGATGTTAAGTCCCGTAGTGCTCAGAGCCATTTGAACCAAGAGAAACAGTGTGAAACTTTTCTCGGAAATGAACTTTAGGTTGGAAGATTCACTCAACGTGGGTCAATTATCTCCCCATCCAAACAATTGCTGTTTCATCGCATTCTATGGATCAGAATAGTAATATCAGCATTATAGGCAAATTGTCATGACTGTTGACCACCCGATATATTTCTTCTGGCGTCTCTTATTAGTGACAGCTTCTCTTGTACAGGGTGGGCAAAATAACACTGCCTAGGAAAATATTTCCTGCTTTTATCATCCATCATGGTAGCAGACGATATAAATTAGATTGCCTATCTTACAGTGCACGAAATATAAGGGGAAATCAAATTAAAACCGAACACCCGCCAGAGTGGGACCAAGGAATGGTTCCAGCCAAAAATGATCATAACATGCGCTAAGACATTTATCCTGCTGGGAGACAAGGCGATCAATTTATGTTTTGTAGAAAGCGGTCGGCCGGTAACGAATCAACAACCCCACCTACCTTTGCACTCCCTCGTCCGACTGAAGCCGACGTCCATGCATGTTCTTCTAACGTGAAAACCAAAAGTGAAACATCCAGGCTCTGCGGAGGATGCTGCAGTGTTCCCCAACCAAACCGCTGAAGCGCATCCATCGTCCGATTGTGGTTCGAAGCCTGAGGAACGTGATTCCATTTGATAGGTGGAGTCCGTATCGGGAGCGGGCAAGGAATGCAGGCCACGTCTGCTACACAGCTGTCTGAAAGCTAGTCGAATCGTAGGCGCTAGCTGTACGATACTATGACAGCTGGACGACCACATTAGAGCAGTCTGCCAATAACCAAGGTCATAACCCAGCAACTGCGTGCCCTTGCGATGTGGCACTATGCCGGGCCCCTACCACAGCGGTGACAGTATCGAAACAGTGGGGCCACCTGTCGCGCTGATTCTGTGTTATGACTGATGTTCTGTTTTCGTTTGACTGCCATTAATATTTTCAGTACATTTTATTTTGTCCACTCTGTATTTACACTCCTGGAAATTAAAATAAGAACACCGTGAATTCATTGTCCCAGGAAGGGGAAACTTTATTGACACATTCCTGGGGTCAGAGACATCACATGATCACACTGACAGAACCACAGGCACATAGACACAGGCAACAGAGCATGCACAATGTCGGCACTAGTACAGTGTATATCCACCTTTCGCAGCAATGCAGGCTGCTATTGTCCCATGGAGACGATCGTAGAGATGCTGGATGTAGTCCTGTGGAACGGCTTGCCATGCCATTTCCACCTGGCGCCTCAGTTGGACCAGCGTTCGTGCTGGACGTGCAGACCGCGTGAGACGACGCTTCATCCAGTCTCAAACATGCTCAATGGGGGACAGATCCGGAGATCTTGTTGGCCAGGGTAGTTGACTTACACCTTCTAGAGCACGTTGGGTGGCACGGGATACATGCGGACGTGCATTGTCCTGTTGGAACAGCAAGTTCCCTTGCCGGTCTAGGAATGGTAGAACGATGGGTTCGATGACGGTTTGGATGTACCGTGCACTATTCAGTGTCCCCTCGACGATCACCAGTGGTGTACGGCCAGTGTAGGAGATCGCTCCCCACACCATGATGCCGGGTGTTGGCCCTGTGTGCCTCGGTCGTATGCAGTCCTGATTGTGGCGCTCACCTGCACGGCGCCAAACACGCATACGACCATCATTGGCACCAAGGCAGAAGCGACTCTCATCGCTGAAGACGACACGTCTCCATTCGTCCCTCCATTCACGCCTGTCGCGACACCACTGGAGGCGGGCTGCACGATGTTGGGGCGTGAGCGGAAGACGGCCTAACGGTGTGCGGGACCGTAGCCCAGCTTCATGGAGACGGTTGCGAATGGTCCTCGCTGATACCCCGGGAGCAACAGTGTCCCTAATTTGCTGGGAAGTGGCGGTGTGGTCCCCTACGGCACTGCGTAGGATCCTACGGTCTTGGCGTGCATCCGTGCGTCGCTGCGGTCCGGTCCCAGGTCGACGGGCACATGCACCTTCCGCCGACCACTGGCGACAACATCGATGTACTGTGGAGACCTCACGCCCCACGTGTTGAGCAATTCGGCGGTACGTCCACCCGGCCTCCCGCATGCCCACTATACGCCCTCGCTCAAAGTCCGTCAACTGCACATACGGTTCACGTCCACGCTGTCGCGGCATGCTACCAGTGTTAAATACTGCGATGGAGCTCCGTATGCCACGGCAAACTGGCTGACACTGACGGCGGCGGTGCACAAATGCTGCGCAGCTAGCGCCATTCGACGGCCAACACCGCGGTTCCTGGTGTGTCCGCTGTGCCGTGCGTGTAATCATTGCTTGTACAGCCCTCTCGCAGTGTCCGGAGCAAGCATGGTGGGTCTGACACACCGGTGTCAATGTGTTCTTTTTTCCATTTCCAGGAGTGTAAATGAGATTACTTCAATGTCGTGACGATGATCATCATCATTAGCTATTGCTAGATAGAAGCCTCTCTTAGTCTCTCCACGTCTTATGATCCCCGGCTATACAGGGTATCCCATTTATCTTGACTTCGTGAAATAACTCTTTGCAATTAATTAAATTTGAAATTATTAAAAATATAAACACAAAACTGACCTTCGTTTTCCCGTACTAGCTCACAGCACAGGTAGCCAAGGCGAGTTTTCGTCTGAGACAAGTGTATCGTCACGAGTGCCCCAGGTAAGTGTGACAAGACGCTGTTATTTTTTACATACACAAATAATCTGACGGACAGGGTGAGCAGCAATCTGAGGCTGTTTGTTAATGATGCTTTATTGTTCGGAAGTCCGCCCCGATAGCTGAGTGGTCAGCGCGGTGGTCTGTCACGCCAAGGGGCCCCGGTTCGATTCCCGGCTAGGTCGGATATTTTCTCCGCTCAGGGATTGGGTGTTGTGTTGTCCTCATTATCATTTCATCATCATCAGTGGAAGGCAACGGGAAACCGCCACTGGCAACGCTTCCCTAGACGCTCATGCGGTGGACCTCTCTGACGGGGCTTCCCCCTTGACAATACCTGCCGTAAGGCAGAACACCAAGTTTCTTCTTCATTGTTCGGAAAGCTACCGTTGTTGAGCGACTGTGGGAGGATACAAGACGACTTAGACAAAATTTATAGACGGTTAGATTAATGGCAGATTGCTGTGAATGTAGAAAAATGTAAGTAAATGCAGGTGAATAGTGGAAACAGTCCCGTGATGTTCGAACACAGCATTGGTGGTGTGCTGCTTGACACAGTCATGTCGATTAAATATCTAGATGTAAGATTGCAAAGCGATATGAAATGGAACGGCGATGTGGTAGGGAAGACGAACAGAAGACTTTGTTTTATTGGAAGAAGGGTGATTCATCTACAAAGAAGACCGCTTATAGGATCCTAGTGCTTGGGTACTGTTTTAGTGTTTGGGATCCGCACCACATCTGATTAAAGGAACACATCGAAG
This sequence comes from Schistocerca serialis cubense, assembly GCF_023864345.2. Classification (NCBI taxonomy): domain Eukaryota; kingdom Metazoa; phylum Arthropoda; class Insecta; order Orthoptera; family Acrididae; genus Schistocerca; species Schistocerca serialis. The sequence goes on along the minus strand of NC_064639.1, from coordinate 791,235,611 downwards.
CAATTTATAGGCGGGCTGCTAGGTTTGTTACTGGCGGATTCGAACAACAGGCAAGTATTACGAAAATGTTTCGGGAGTTCATATCGGAATCTCTGAAGGGAAGGCGACGTTCTTTCCAAGAAACGCTATTCAGAAAGTTTAGAGAACCGACATTTGAAGCTGACTGCAGAACGGTCCTACTCTCACCACGTGCATTTCGCTTAAGGGGACGTTTACTCTCTTTGGTCCGAAAAAAGCACGTTCTTTGAGAATTTTGTTCTCGGATGTGTTATAGATATCAATGTCAAATTTGGTCAAAATGTTTATTGATATTTACTCTACAAACTGGAATTTTTTCGACTGGAAATGTCGAAGATCAAAGGCGGAAGTGCGGTCGGAACGAAACAAAATTTCGATGTAGACCTCCACGCGCGGTATGTCACAGGTCAGCCGGCTCGTCTGAAATCAAAATTGAGTTGGCGTTAGCGAAGTATATAAGATTCTTTAGGAGTTGTACCTCGCTTAACTTATTTGTACCATAGGAAACAAACTGGCGGCCATTTGAAACAAATAGGGTTTGTTTCATCGATTTTTCGACTTCGTCGTCCAAGCAAAAAGGATCGGAATAAAAGTGGTACAACTCCTAGACAATTTAGTTAGCTTCGTCGGAAACAGAGCATCATGCCAATCGCGCGATAAAAAAAAAAAAAAAAAATTCGAGAAAAACGCGTTTGAAGTTTTGACTACATATAGATGTAATATTATGCAACTTACGTTCAATCTGCTATTCCGAGTCCATAAACTAGTCCTTCCTCTTCCTCAAAGAGGACGTTCTGCTCGATCTGGGCCACCCTGCGCTGCTCCAGAGCCGCTCGTACGGCCGGTGACAAGTGGTTTTCGGCCGCTTGAAGCCGGTGGTCGTCCTAATGCTTGACGAACTGCGTCGAATAGAGTCCCAGGGTGAAGTCCATCGTTGTCATGGTCTTCAAAACAGCTGAAAACACTTCGTTGAAGCTGCTCACTGCCGGGAAAGTCGCAATCTCCACAGTCTTCGCACCAGAAAGCAAATTCTCGGGGGCTAACTTCCAAACTCACGCGTTCAAACTCTCATTTGGATTTTGTGTGTTTGCTCCCAAACACCAGTACAATAACTCGTCCTCCGAAAGAAAAAAAACTGGGGCGTGAGAAAGGCCGATTTCAGGCAGGTGGATTTTTTGTTCAACCGCGAATAACTAATATTTCCGTTCCGTATTCGGAAAAACCGTTTAAGGGGTGGATTCTAAACACTTTTATGGATTCAAAAATGCAGTTTAAGAAAATCGATTTTTTGAACCAAAAGATAGTAAACCTCCCCTTAATGACGACGAAAATAAGATTGTAGAAATTACGACTGGCACAAAGACATATAGATAGTGGCTTTTCCTTTGCTGTTTGCGAGTGGAACAGGAAAGGAAATGACCAGTGTGGTACAGGATACCTTCCGCCCCGCACCGCCCGGTGGCTTTCGTAGTATGAATGTAGATATATATGTACCCGGGGTAACGTAACTTTTCCATCTGTTGGAGTTAACAGTAAACAAATGTAAACAGAAGGAAAATGCACTCTGGTCATTCTGTCATTCAGTCAGCCGTCTTCAGTCGGAGGTTTGTAGAAAAGCCGTCGTTGGTGAGCACTGTACTCACACGAAAAGCCTTCGTTAGAGTACACTGTACTCACACTAATCTACAACTGCAGATATTTGACTGAATGACCATTGCGTATCTTTGTGTGTCCATGTATGTACTTTCAACTCCAGCAAGTGGACTAGTTACTTTGCACCAGCTAGTCGAATGCTCACGTGCTATTGTCGTGAGCATCTGCGCAAAGAGGTAGAAGGATGGTGAAAGTACCACTAGGCGCTAAATGGTTGGACATTCACATCTGTGCTAATACAGGAAAATCAAATCCAGTTTTATGTTACTTTTTAAGAAAGACACATTTACGTAAATGCTGCACTTTGATATGTTTCTCAACAGGTCATGTGGAGAAGAAGTGGGTTATCGAATAAAAAATTTAGGGTGCTATTTAAATAAGACGCACTGTTGTTCATACCTTAGTAACGAACAAAGACATAAGAAAGGCAGCCATGCTGGTTAACGTCCCCGTGGTAGCTAAACAACATTTGGTTCTTACATATTATATTTTACTTGTAGACAAAAAGTTGTTTTGGATGCTTAAAATAAAGGTGGCACCCCATACAGTGATCAGCTAAACATTATGACCACTGGCCACCGTGACGTCGGATGCCGCCTGGTTGCGTTGCGGGCGCGGGACGCAGTAACAGAATTATGTAAGAGCAGCAGGCAAGGACAGAGGATCACCCTAGCGAAGATATGGAGTGCAAATGGGGAAATCCATTGAGAAAAGCGACTTTGACAAAGGGCAGATTATTGTTACGCAGAGCCTGTGATCGAGTATCTCGATAACGGCGAAGCTGGTCGAATGCATTCGTGAAGATTAGATTAGATTTACTTTCGTTCCAATTGATCCGTAGTGAGGAAGTCCTCCTGGATGTAGAATATGCCAGAAAAACAATAAAACACGACAAATATTTACAACTGAAACAAACAAGCTAATGTACCTTCTACAGGTCGCAAGTGGAATGATCGTCATTTTTTTTAATGAACACTATATGAAGAAATGATTTTACAAACACTAATGCACTGAATTTAAAATAAAAAAGTTTCTTTATTTATAAGGTAATAAACATGTAATACAACTACTACAATACTTATTTACAATGAAAACATTACTGCTCTAAAATGGTGTAGAAGTTAGATTGTACTTACACACACACACACACACACACACACACACACACACACACACACACACACGCACGCACGCACGCACGCACGCACTTATTTACAATGAACACATTACTGCACTGAAATGGTGCAGAAGTTATATATATCAGTTGGTTCTACCGAGAAATTGAACAGTGGAGTAGGAGGACTTAGCCACCAATAAATCCCTTGGGCTTCTCTTAAACTGAATTTCATTGGTTGTTAAGCTTTTTATAGCTGCTGGCAAGTTATTGAAAATGTGTGTTCCTGAATAATGCACACCTTTTTTTACGAGAGTAAGTGACTTTAAATCCTTGTGAAGATTATTCTTATTTCTAGTACTGATTCCATGAACTGAGCTGTTGGTTGGAAAAAGTGATATATTTTTAATAACAAATTTCATTAAGGAATAAATATATTGGGAAGCAGTAGTTAGAATCCCTAGTTCCCTAAAGATTCTTCTGCAGGATGTTCTTGAGTTCACACCACATATAAATCTTACTACACGTTTTTGTGCCCATAAAACTTTAGCTTGGTTTGATGAATTGCACCAAAAAATAGTCCCATATGACATTGTGGAATGAAAGTAAGCATAGTGTGCCAGCTTTTTCATTTTTATATCCTCTATTTCTGACACCATTCGCATTGCAAATAGAAATTTGTTAAGACACTTCGGCAGTTCTGTGGTGTGCTCCTCCCAGTTGAATTTATTATCAATCTGTAATCCCAAGAATTTAACACTGTCCACTTCTTCTATCTGCTTGTCATCGTAGGCATATACTCGTGGGACATCCCTTACAAGTTCTGAACTGCATGTTGTGTGCTTTTTCATAGTTTAGTGGCAAAGAATTGGCTAGGAACCAGTGATTGATGTCCACAAATATTTTATCAGCAGATCCTTGAAAGACTACACTTGATTTGCTATTTATTGCAATGTTTGTATCATCGTCAAACAAAACGTGGAAAGAGGTAGAATGATGGTGAAAGTACCACTAGGCGCTAAATGGTTGGACATTCACGATCCTTCGCAGCATGTGGGGTTCGGAGGCTTGTTTTCTCTGTAAAGTAGGATAGATGGTGATCTGTGGCGTATTTGCTGAAAGAGCACAATGCTGGCACACATACAAGTTTTTCGGAGTACACCGTTCATCGTACAATGTTGAAAACAGAACCCCGCAGCAGACCACTTTTTCTTGTTCACATTATTGGCCAAACGACATCGACAATTACGACTGCAGTGGGCACGGGACCATCGGGATTCGACCGTCGATCAATGGAAACGTGTCGGCTCTTTGAGCGAACCACAGTTTTGCTACAGTAGGTCGATGGCCGTTTCCACAAACGCTGGCACCGAAGTGAACGGCGGCTCGAAACGTGCAGCACGCCACCGACTCAAGTTGGTGGGAGCAGTATTATGCTATGAGAGATTGTACTGCGGTTGCATGGGACCTGTGATAGTAATTGAAGACACGCGGACAGCTGTGAAACCACCTGCACCCCTTCATGCTTGACATATTCCCTGATGGCGACGTCATCTTCCAACAATATAATTGTCTGTGTCTCGGACCGTGCTGCTGTGGTTTGAGGAGAATTACAGTGAACTCACGTCTGGGCTAGCAGATTCGCCTGATGTAAATCCTATGAAACACATCTGGGTCGCTATCGGGCGCCATTACTGCGTAAGCAAATCAGCAGCCCGTTATTTATGCGTATTACATGACCTGTGCGTAGACATCTAGTACCTCCACAAACCTCACCAACAAACTGTCAGGTCCCTGATGAGCAGAATCAGTGATCTGTTTCATTCTAAATACGGGCAACAAGGTATTAAGCAGGCGCTCATAATGTTTTGGCTCATCATTGTATGTATCCATGTTGCTCCTGTATGCTTTCTTATGTCATCTACCAGCCATATGTGAGATCTCTTGTTGTTTTGTTATATTTTAGAATGAAGCAAAGTAGTTCCTATCTCCATCGACCATAATTTCTCTTGTTTGCTCGTCCTCTTCACAACTGTTCCATTTTCGTTAGCCATAATCACATTTTCAACTCCAGTTTGTTCCAAGATCCTTTTATATGTTTTCCTGTCTCTGCTAGTAATTGCCATCTAGCGTCTTTCCATTTCTCACTGAAAAGCATTTAGTTTCCTTATTGTGTGACCACTGACAGCCCAGGTCCCACTACCATAAATCAAAACTGGCAATACACTTTGATCGTAAACTCACCTCTTTACCTAGATTACCGAAAGTATTGTAGGCCTATACTCGTATAACTCATCTGCATATCTCCCTTCTTGTCAATCCAAACTTTGTCATCGACTAACCTGCGTACAAAATCTCGTAAACTTGTTCTCTGATTTTTACTGTTATCTTTCGAGGTGTTGACAGATTTATTTTTGTCTTCTCATAACTGATTTTCAGACCACTGTCAGACATGTTCTATTTAGTTATTACGTTCGTCATTGAATTTTATCTACATAAGAGACAAATATTACAATACTGTCAACAAAAATGAAGGTGAATAAAGCGTATAATGTAAGGATTAACCCCTTCTCTTTTCCAGAGTAGGGCAGCTGAGAATAATTTTGATGACGTGGTCTCTTTTACTTCAGCATTTCTCATTGTCCGGATGGAATTTAACGAAAGCTGTAGAGTTAATGTAGATATTCTCTCTTTTAATTTAGCATTTCTCACTATCTGGATGAAATTTAACGAAAGCTGTAGAGTTAATGTAGATATTCTCGGTTGAAAAAACGCCTTGTTTCTCAAGAGCTTTTTTTGCAGAAGTAGGTTAAACGCTTCTCAAAATCTGTGGTAATTTATATTTGTTGCCGTGTTTTGTAATTTCATTTGTTACTACCAAAACTAGATTGATTAAAATCCGATGATTCTTCCACGAGGCAGCTACTAATTTTTGTAAATATCTTGTGCATTAGGGAGAGGAGATTGGTAAGTTTATTTTTCTTCTCATCTTGACTAGCTTTTATCTTGTGACTAGAGCAATTACAACTTTATTCCAGTTTTGAATACGTCTTTTTTGTATGCATTTCGTAAATATTTATGCAAGATTTCTATTGAAGCACAGTCATCTTCAGGGGCACTTCTTGTCTTTATGCTTACTATGGCTGTAGTCTCCTGGTCCCACATTATTTAGAGAATGTCAATGTTTTCATTATCATTAATTGTATGTATTCGTGATTAATTAATTTAAGTGTTAACTATTTGTTGATATCTTGGAATACTTGTACAGTTTTTTTCTCTGTTGTTCATTACTGTGTCATCTACATTTTAACGGAAAAAATATAATATCTGCGCAACAAATTTCTGCTTTATTTTGTGATACTCATATTATCCGAACTTATTCCGTTCATCAAATTTTCATTGCATTTTGCAATCAGTCAAAACAACCACGCTTAATTCAACATAGTCTACCATGTATGTATGATCATTTGCTTCTCACTCTTACTTTTGTTTTACTCGCTGATTTTTTCCAATTGAGATTTTCTTTTCTTTTTCCTTCTTCAAACCTGCAATGTTTTCTGTTGTTTCTCTACTGTCGTTGAATAACTGAACTCGTCTTCTATCTCAGCGTAACGTTAATTTTTGGAATAACTATCTTTTCTTAAATCAAGGTTTTGGATTTATTGCCTTTAAGTCTCTTTCCTCCTATCTTCGCGGTTGTTTTTTCGTCTACGTGTCGCAAAAGCGTATGATAATGTCGAATAGTAAAATAGTTCAAGCCCGTCAGACCTGCACGATATTCCTGCTGTTTAATAACATCAGATACTTACAGTTGCATTTTGTAGTGATGAAGTCCATTTTCTATTTGTTTTCATCTGTAGAAATATTTTGAAGACAAATATTGATTGATGGTCCGAACAAATTCCATTAGCGAATGACACCTGTAATTTCTGGTGTCATAGGCGTAGTTTCCCACTAAAGAATATTTGTTTAGTTTTTATATTACTTTTACTTTAAACACAGCAGTCATCATTTTTAATGGGATTTGCTATCATTTATCAGTTTCTGTAACTGTTCGTAGATGTCGCCTAAATCTTCAATAGAATTTGAACCCTTTCGCGCATAGGCTATGATGTCCGATACGGAATATCTTTCGTTTCGTTAAAACAAGTGCAACTATTTTCTAAGAGATCCTTTCAATTCTTGTATTGTGTTTTTACATTTGGTTTTCAAGATAAAACTAGTGCCTGAATTTAATCCCTGTTCTGCCAGTCCCTAATAAAATACGTCGCCCGAAGCTATATCTATTTTCAGACTTTACCTCCAGCCAACATGTAACAGAAGTTTAACATATTTTATTATTCTATGTTTGACTTTTCTTTTTATGTGATGCAGTTTTTTTCTGAATTTACAAAGACTTCTCTAGAAAAGTAAAGTTATTCAAAATGTGAAAACATGTTCCAAGGTACACCATGGTCATGTAACTAGAAACAAGTATTCTATTGAAACTTAAAATCGCTACAATTGAGAAAACCTTGTCGATACTGCATTTGATATTCTATCTGTTACATTATTACTGTAGTACAAGCCAATAATCATTTAGTGTAATCAAATTAAGCAGTGCTATCGAAAACCAGTTACAAGTTAAATACATTTTGAAGCAAAAGCTATCGGAAACTAATACAAATTTTCACTGTAGAGAAAGATAAAATTGTTAGGACATTGAAGAAACTCAGTTCATTTGCAAGTAAGACGTTTCCTACGGTAAGAGACCTTCTTCCGCTTCATGGTACAAGATGGTGCGCTACCGACGAAGTCCGGCCCAACTGTACACATGTTACATTAAAAGTTCCAAAAACCAATACAACATTTTACTCGTCATGAAATTCTGTACCTGAAGAATTATCAGTCTTCTCTACATATAAAAAGCAACGTTCCGATTGACTGACTCACTTACCCATCATCGCCCTGCGCAAACCGCTAAGACTAGAAACTTGAAATTAGGACAGGGTGCTGATCTTACACAGCAGGCGACGTTTAGCAAGGGATATTTCGAGATTCTACCCCTAAGGGGGTGAAATAGCGGATGGAACGTTTTTTGAAAATACGTCGCTATTAAGGCAATTTGAAGCCAGACCTACAATAATTCGTATTTGGTTCCTCGGTCAGAAATGAATAAATACATGTTTCAGCATTTTTGAAAATTTAGTCCCTATGGGAGTGCAATAGTGGGTGAAAAGTTTTTTTGAAAATAAATCATTATTAAAGATCTACTAAAGTATTTTAAAGCTACCTCTATGAACATTGGTATTTGATCTCTCGATTACAAATAAGAGATATTCCAGTGTTTTTGGAAATTCAGCTGCTAAAGAGGTGAAATAGGAGATGAAAAGTTTTATGAAATATTTCATTATTAACGCCTTTTCAAAGGATAATGCATGAAAATTTGCATTTGGCTTCTCTGTTAGAAATTAAAAAGTTTCTATTTCACTGTTCGTGGAAATTCAACCCCTGAGGGGTGGAACTGGGGGTGAACATTTTTTAAGAAAATTTTTCGTTATATTGAAAAAATTTTAAAGTTAAATCTATTAAAGCTGGTAATTCACTTTTCGGTTAGATATAAAGCAATATGTGTTAGGGGATGAAAGTTCCTATGGCAATATCACCACAAGAACGCAAAAGGCATAGACTTCAGAAACCACAATTGATTTTTGGTCAGAAGTACATTCTATGGCGTTACTTAGCGTGAAAATTTACAAGGTGTTGCATTTGTGAGCAACATACAACTGTCGTTAAAGAAAAACAAAAAAAAAAAAAAAATCTGTGCTGGCACAGATTGCGAGCGAAGCAGCGGTCGCTAAGCTATTATATTATAAATAGCTTTAATCATTATACAGCACTTAAATGTGTAAAAATTAAAATATTTACAAATTCTGCTCAAAACCCGCCCTCATGCCGAATAACAACAAAAATTGTAGAATACGGCGGGAACTACTTATGGCGGTCTCCAGTGCCCATTCCTTCATGTGATTCTAAAAATCACTCACTGGATTGAAGTACCGGCCAGAAGACACAGTGGCGTTATAGACACACTATCCAGTAGCTACAACACTACCACCTACACAGTGTCACTGTTCTTCATGGAATTCTAAGCTAATGGAAGGGCTCGTAAAACTTTGCGAATTTCAAACACACACTTAGGCAAACACGTGATGTATATACCTACGCAGGTGCAGCGCCGTGCATCTTGCATCGCGTTGTTCCATTTGCTGTTATCGTAAGCTGTTCACAGCCTTCCCGCGTCGCGCGCACGTTGTGTATTCGCAGCGGCTGGCGACGAGCCAGGTCCTTGGCCGAGTTGCATCTCGGCCGCTTTCGCGCAGAGCTTTCACTGGGCGCCACTGCCCGGATCCAAACCGCTAGCTCCCATCTGCGTCCGCATGCTCCAGGGCCTTACAGAGACGAAGGTAAGGAAGGTCAGAGTATAACGTCCCTTTGACGACGAGATTATCAGACTTGGAGCACAAGCTCGTATTGGAAATCGCCATCCTCCTTTCCAAAAGAACGGTCCCAGCATCCTGGATGACCTGGAGGGCATTTCAGCAGTCATCCTCCAGAAAGCGAGTCTTGAGCTTTACAACTCTGCCGTCTCGCTCCGACTGTAATCTGATTATATTTCACGTATTGTCCGTTGGCTTTCGTTTTGTGATCTTGGGCCAACGTTTGTTTAAGGGGACAGGTTCGTGAACACTAGGAGAAATCTTGAAAAATTTGGTAAATAGGGAAGTTCAAAGAATAAGGGTTGTAAACCCATGCAATGCTAATAATCTTTTAACATATATTTTGGGAACATTTTGATGTACGCCCCAAAGCTATTGATCTCACACTGAGTTGTATTTTGTGTTGTCGGTGAAATAAAACAGGTTAGAGACACATATCTCGAAATAAAAACAAAGTAGGAACTTATTTTTTCGGGATGTTCTTGACACTGTTATCCTTAAAGCAGAGTTTTAAAAAGATTTTGCTGTCATAAACTGTGTGTGTGTGTGTGTGTGTGTGTGTGTGTGTGTGTGTGGTCTTCAGTCCAGAGACTGGTCTGATGCAGCTCTCCATGCTCTCTATCCTGTGCAAGCTTCTTCATCTCCCAGTACCTACTGCAACCTACAGCCTTCTGAATCTGTTTAGTGTATTCATCTCTTGGTCTCCCTCTACGATTTTTACCCTGCACGTTGCCCTCCAATACTAAAAAGTGATCCCTTGATCCCTCAGAATATACCCCACCATCCGATCCCTTCTTCCAGTCAAGTTGTGCCACAAATTTCTCTTCTCTCCAATTCTGTTCAATACCTCCGCATTAGTTATGTGATCTACCCATCTAATCTTCAGCATTCTTCTGTAGCACCACGTTTCGAAAGCTTCTATTCTCTTCTTGTCTAAACTATTTATCGTCCACGTTTCACTTCCATACATGACTACACTCCATACAAATACTTTCAGAAACGACTTCCTGACACTTAAGTCTATACTCGATGTTAACAAATTTTTCTTCTTCAGAAACGATTTCCTTGCCATTGCTAGTCTACATTTTATATCCTCTCTACTTCGACCATGATAAGTTATTTTGCTCCCCAAATAGCAAAACTCATTTACAACTCTAAGCGCCTCATTTCCTAATCTAATTCCCGCAGCATCACCCGATTTAATTCGACTACATTCCATTATCCTCGTTTTGCTTTTGTTGATGTTCATCTTATATCCTCCTTTCAAGACACTGTCCATTCCGTTCAACTGCTCTTCCAAGTCCTTTGCTGTCTCTAACAGAATTACAATGTCATCGGCGAAACTCAAAGTTTTTATTTCTTCTCCATGGATTTTAATTCCTACTCCAAATTTTTCTTTTGTTTCCTTTACTGCTTGCTCAATATACAGATTGAATAACATCGGGGATAGGCTACAACCCTGTCTCACTCCGTTCCCAACCACTGCTTCCCTTTCATGCCCCTCGACTCTTATAACTGCCATCTGGTTTCTATACAAATTGTAAATAGCCTTTCGCTCCCTGTGTTTTACCCCTGCCACCTTTAGAATTTGAAAGAGAGCATTCCAGTCAACATTGTCAAAAGCTTTTTCTAAGTCTACAAATGCTAGAAACGTAGGTTTGCCTTTCCTTAATCTCTCTTCTAAGATAAGTCGTAGGGCCAGTATTGCCTCACGTGTTCCAACATTTCTATGGAATCCAAACTGATCTTCCCCGAGTTCGGCTTCTACCAGTTTTTCCATTCGTCTGTAAAGATTTCGTGTTAGTATTCTTCTTGAAGTCTGACGGTATTTCGCCTGTGTGATACATCTTGCTCACTAGATGGTAGAGTTTCGTTAGGCCTGGCTCTCCCACGGCTGTCAGTAGTTCTAATGGAATGTTGTGTACTCCCGGGGACTTGTTTCGACTTAGGTCTTTCAGTGCTCTGTCAAACTCTTCACGCAGTATCATATCTCCCATTTCATCTTCATCTACATCCTCTTCTATTTCCATATTATTGTCCTCAAGAACATCGCCCCTGTATAGACCCTCTATATACTCCTTCCACCTTTCTGCTTTCCCTTCTTTGCTTAGAACTAGGTTTCCATCAAAGCTCTTGATATTCATGCAAGTGGTTCTCTTTTCTCCAAAGGTCTCTTTAATTTTCCAGTAGGCAGTATCTATCTTACCCCTAGTGATATGCGCCTCTACATCCTTACATTTGTCCTCTAGCCATCCTGCTTAGCCATTTTGCACTTCCTGTCGATCTCATTTTTGAGACGTTTGTATTCCTTTTTGCCTGCTTCATTTAAGGCATTTTTATATTTTCTCCTTTCATCAATTAAATTCAGTATCTCTTCTGTTACCCAAGGATTTCTACTAGCTCTCGTCTTTTTACCGACTTGATCCTCTGCTACCTTCACTATTTCATCTCTCAAAGAAGCTACCCATTCTTCTTCTACTGTATTTCTTTCCCCCATTCTTGTCAATCGTTCCCTAATGCTCTCCCTGAAGCTGTGTACAACCTCTGGTTCTTTCAGTTGATCCAGGTTCCATCTCCTCAAATCCCTAGCTTTTTGCAGTTTCTTCAGTTTTAATCTACAGTTCATAACGAATAGATTGTGGTCAGAGTCCACATCTGCCCCTGAAAATGTCTTAAATTTAAAACGTGGTTCCTGAATCTCTGTCTTACCATTATATAATCTATCTGAGACCTTCCAGTCATAAATTATGATTCGAAAATGTTTTATTAAAGATTGACAAAAATTTCAATAATTAACTCATAGTTTTCTTTAAAAAAGGCTTTAAATTTCAAACTGAAGACATAATATATTCTAATTTTTAGTTAAATACATTTTAAGATAGCCCTCTATCTTTTATAGTTTTCAACCAATGTATACCACAACATCAAAAAAGTGAAGCTCCGGGAAATTCAATTTGAAGTTAAAACTTGTATCTCTACCCGCCCTATATAAGACTATTCCAGTCCATGTCCATATTCACCATGCTTTTGGTGTTGTTCTCCCTCCCTTTTCTTTTTCAGATTTCTTCTTCTTATTATTGCTTCTTTATCGATTTCCAACATTGATTTCTCTGCTTCGAAGAGTCTATTGCGGTCAGTGGCAATTAAAGATCTTTGCTTGTTTACACCACCAGGCAGGGAAACACAGCACAGCATCCGTTCCTACATATAATCGTTAAACCTCTCATATGGGTTTTGAGTCCTACCACTTCTCTGATAATCTTATGTCAGTAAGACATTAGAGACTAAAATGTCATAAAAACAAACATGTGAAACAAAATGCTGTTTTTAACAGAGGTGTCTGCGATGACCGGGGCTTCGTCATGTGTACAGATACTTTTAAATTCGTCTAATTTTGAGGATTTCTTCGGTACAATTTCCTAGAAGTAAATTTTTTCTTGTTCAGAAAACTACAGAGAATTTCTTCAGGTAAAAACCAAAAAACCGATTTTTTGATACTTATTCGCGTACCTTAAAGACTTTTGCAACGCCTCGCCAAGAACGTGTGGATGGCATTGTCCCCCAGAACGTGTGGAAGTGGCATTGCTCTTCCAGAGTCAACAATGGAGGGTGAACCTTGACGATCCCAACTAATCGTCCTGGCGAAACGTCAGAAAAGTCGTTTAATCAGATGTCGGCCAGAGATCCCAAGATAAAAGCCAACAGGAAGTGCGTCAACAAATGGTCACGAAAGCCCCACCAATTTCTGAGTCTGTTTTGTCTCATACTGCGGTGAGAAATTGTTTATAGTCCAGAAAGCTATGGTGTTCAAGTGTGATGAGTATTGATGCAGTTCTGAACAACAACAGGCACACCTTGGCGCGTTTATTGTGCGAGGCATTACCGTCCATCCACTCTGCCCTCCCCCCCCCCCCCCCTCCCCCACTCCCCCTCTCTTTTCAGACAACTCCACATGACGTGTTCTGGTATCTTAATGTTCTCCACATGTACCAAAGAATGTGCAAGTCTACTTCGAGGAACGATGGGCACCAACGCTTTCCTGTCTGCAAGCTGCTCCAACAGTCAATTATTGGATATGTGTGTACTACGAATATGGTTGATTTGAGGGAGGAGACCAAACAGCGAGGTCACCCATCCCATCGGATTAGGGAAGGATGGGGAAGGAAGTCGGCCGTGCCCTTTCAAGGAAACCATCCCGGCATTTGCCTGAAGCGATTTAGGAAAATCACGGAAAACCTAAACCAGTGTGGTCGGACCCGGGTTTGAACCGTCGTCCTTCCGAATGAGAGTCCAGTGTACTAACCACAGCGCCACCACGAAAACCATTCATGCACTGTGGACTCGTGTACAAACCCCTTCCTAAAAGTACATTAAATTCCTCTTTCACTCGTAACAAAATATCAAAAACTGCTGTAATGTTTGATTCACTGACTACCAGTTGCTGTCAAGCGACCATCATCATGTGACACATTAATGTTTTATCACGTTAAAGGAAGGTTTCTTGGCATCAGATATACAACTATAATCAGCTGCAGCGTCTGACATTTATGTATTTAAACATACTTACACATTTCTAGTCTCTAAGTGCACAAATAGAAAGTCTGTGGCACTGTTGACGATACTGTCTTATCAAAGTCATATCGTAACAGAACGACGTTTTCAGTACGAGCATGTGGGTCCTTCACTCTATACTGAAATTTAAGAGTTAAAAATTTGTGTACAGCTTTTAATCCTGGTCATATTTGCACTGTTGGTTCAGTAACATGTATCACTCTTGGTGTGCGACTTCTCACAAATGTTAATTACTTGATCCTCTTAAATTTTACAGTCATGAAAAACTGCATTATATATAGATGCTCTGATGCAGAAAGAGCGCACGTATCACGGTGGCGAATGCAATAAAAAAGCGAGTCACTGCACACAGACGTCGTCAGAATGGTAGTCGAGTGCAGGATTCGATCACACACACGTCGTGTGTGCCGGACACATCGGACGGTCCAGCTGCAAGGTCTTTCTGGAACTCGCCATTTCAAGTGGCACGGTATCAAGGCTGTACCGTGAGTAGCTTAGTCCGCAGTATACTGACAGAGTCAGCAACGTGTTGGTGTCGGGATTAGCTGATGGCAGTTATAAATTACAATGTGATCAACGAACCTCAAAGTTTTTATTTCTTCTCCATGGATTTTAATACCTACTCCGAATTTTTCTTTTGTTTCCTTTACTGCTTGCTCAATATACAGATTGAATAACATCGGGGAGAGGCTACAACCCGGTCTCACTCCCTTCCCAACCACTGCTTCCCTTTCATGCCCCTCGACTCTTATAACTGCCATCTTGTTTCTGTACAAATTGTAAATAGCCTTTCGCTCCCTGTATTTTACCCCTGCAACCTTTAGAATTTGAAAGAGAGTATTCCAGTCAAAAATGTCAAAAGCTTTCTCTAAGTCTACAAATGCTAGAAACGTAGGTTTGCCTTTCCTTAATCTTTCTTCTAAGATAAGTCGTAAGGTCAGTATTGCCTCACGTGTTCCATTGTTTCTACGGAATCCAAACTGATCTTCCCTGGAGGTTGGCTTCGACTAGTTTTTCCATTCGTCTGTAAAGAATTCGTGTTAGTATTTTGCAGCTGTGACTTATTAATCTCCTCGAGCGGAGATAAATCTCCAACCCGGCCGGGAATCGAAACCGGGCCCCACTTGTATTTGAGGCGAGCACGTTACCATCCAGCTACGCAGCCGCACTGTAGAACCGGTATTTTTCGGCATTTGTTATGTCTCGGTTATAACAGGTGTTTATATTTTTTACTTCTTAACCTACGTAAAAAACGTAAATATCGGTTTCCCATAGCAGCAGTGCTAAAAGTTTTCGTTCTAAATCGAACTTTTTTACAGACCAAGTAATTGTTATTCGTATAGTTGACATTGCTTTGAAATATTGCATTATCATAGCAAATTGGGAAAGGTGATCAGTGCTACTACAGTAACAATGCTAACAGAAACGGGCAACGAAGACATGTCGTAAGAATTGGCACAGCATTGCTCAAACAATAATATATCTGTTAACTCGTGGCGAGCCTCATTAGATATAGGCCCTACGTGTGTACATGCAGTGTGCAAGATTTACACTATATGATGTGGTCATGAGCCAAAACATTATGACAACCTGCTTAATAGCTTGTTTGTCCGTCTTTGGGACGAAATGCATCACTGTTCTGCGTATCAGGAACCCGAAAGATTGTTTGAAGTTTGTGGAGGTATGTGGCATTAGATGTCTACGCACAGGTCATGTAATAAGCGTAAATAATGGGCTGCTGATCTGCGTACTCGGCGATGGCGCCCGATAGCGACCCAGATGTGTTCCATAGGATCTACATCAGGCGAGTTTGGTAGCTGAGACATCAGCGTGCATTCACTATAATTCGCCTCAAACCACTGTAGCACGATTCTGGCTCCTAGACACGTACAACTGTATTGCTGAAAGATGACACCGCCGTCGGGGAAGACATAAAGCATGAAAATATGCAGGTGGTTCGCAGCTGTCAGATTGTCTTTCATCACTACCACAGCTCCCACGCAAGGGCAGGAGTCTGTCTCCCATAACACAATATTGCTCCCAGCAGCCTACGTCCAAACCGCGTTGCACATTTCGAGTCGCCGTTCACTTCGATGTCGGCATTTCTGTAGACAATCAGCGACCTAATGTAACAAAAATGGGACGTTTCCATTGCCTGCGGTCGAGTCCCCACTCAATTGTAATTGGCGATATCGTTGTGTCAACATAGGAACACGTAGGGGTGATCTGCTGCGAAGCTCCATGTCGAAAAATGTACGATGAACGGTGTGCCAGCGTTGTGCTCTTTCGGCAGAGATGGTACAGATCATCATCTACCTCACTTTACAGAGCAGACAAGCCTCCGAACCCCACGTTCTGTGAAGAGTCGTGGACGTCCAACCATTTAGCGCTTAGTGGTAGTTTCACTGTCCTTCTCTATCCGTAGATGCTCACAGTAGCACTTGAACATCCGACCAGCTTTGCTGTTTTCGAGATACTCGTTCACAGGCTCAACGTAATAATAATCTGCCCTTTCTCACAGTCGCTTGTCTCAATGGATTTCCCCATCTGCAGCCCGTATCTTCGCTAGGGTGTTCCCCAGCAATGTCCGCTTACATACTTTTGTTACCGCGTCACGTGACCGCAGCGCCGCCAGGCGGCATCCAACGTCGCGGTGGGCAGTGGTCATAATGTTTCGGCTAATCACTGTATATATGCTAGTTTCTCATTGTCGTCATCGGACTCCAGTTGTATTACAGAAAGTGCAATATCAGTGAATTGCAATGCTCCTGTTGCTTTAAAAGATTAAAAACCGGGGGAGCCACAACAAACTTGCGACATAATATAAGGAGACAACTTCAAACTTAACAGTTCATTCAAGGTTCACAATACAAATAGAAAGCAGTTGATATGCTGTCTGTGTTTAGATAACACACCATCAGCTTTTAACCCTTGATAACGGACGATTTAACACGAAGAATATAATTCCACATCTTAAGTTTTCATTCTTTAGCACTGAGTATTCGTAACGTGCAAATAGTGGTATGATCCCCAATAACAACATGATTTTTGTGCAGACAGCAGGAGAATACTGACCTTTTTTTTTTTTTTTTTTTTTGTAGCAGTCACCCACTTACCACTTTTCTAGAAAAGTCGCGAATGGTGGACGACTAAGTTTTTTTATTTGTTTATTTAATTTAATATTTTCATTCGATATGTCTTGAAATGAGGGATTCAAAAATTTTCAGTCTTTGTTCGAGTTCTAGTTTATTACATGAAATAATAGGATTAAAAAAAAACAAAATTCGGTAATTTCAGAAACCAGTTATTTTGAGTGGTTTTGACAATCTGATTAAACTGGAACTGAAGAAAACGATATAGCCGTACATCGATTGTTTCAGCGATAACCGCCATCCCTAGCGAGGAGACGAGGTATTCAGCGTGCGTCGGGACACACGTGGGTTGCTGGGAAGTGCTGTATCGCAATGTAAATCGTGTTTTACGAAAGCGGTAACGTTTCTACTAATGTTTTGTTGCAATGTGCCTTGAGTACTGTGGAGAACGGCATGAAAGCATTTTTATGGAATGCACTGTTTTCGCTAAAAAATGAAGAAAAGTGTTGTTGCTCGCCGTGTTTAAGTACAGTGCGATCACAGTGTCCCATTACCTCTGTCTATTACAGAGGTGTTAATTAACTGTTGTTTCTTATTGTTGTAGGTGCTGATATACAGCTAAATCATAGCTGATGAGTCCACTTACACTATGGGGGAACGGATCATAATTAGCAAGTGGGCTCAAGAACAGCCCCATACAGGAAAATCAATGACAGGCATTCAGCATGATTTCACTGTTACTTTTCAGAAACCTTCCCCACCAAAACCAACATCTTTACGGTGGGAGAAAAAGCTCTTTGCAGCTGGTCGCATAAAACGTAAGTCCCGGTAAGGACGGCCATCAGCACTACTGGATACTTGTGTGGAGACAGTAGCGCCTGTCAAACGTTCGGCTAAAACGTTTATTCGTAAGCGGACACAGAAATTGAGAGTCCCATACTCGACATTACAAAAAATTTGATGAATGATTTGAAGTTAAAGTTATTTAAACCTTCGTTTGTATGTGAACTGACTGACAATAACATGCAAAACTATCATGCTTGTGGGTGAATGTGCGATGTCTTTACAACCCTTCCTTCAAGGGAGCAAATGTTTTTCTCGAACGAGTGTGCAAATACCTCAGTAAAAAAGCGAGAAACATTTATCTGGAGTAAAGAAAACCCACATTTTTATGACGAGCTTGAACACAATCCACCATATGTTATGATCTGGGCTGTGATGTTGGCAAACCTACTTGGTAGGTCCACATTTCTTCGCTGGTGCTCTGAATCACATTACGTATCTCATCATGTTACGTGATTGGTTTGTTCCACATCTGCAAGATCGGGGACTGTTCGCTCGTATATGGTTTCATCAGGATGGAGCACCAGCCCATCATGTTATTGCTGTTAGAGAATATCTACATGAGGTATTTCCTGATAAATCGGTTGGACGTGACCTGCTCCTTTGGAGTGGCCACTCCGAGGTCCAGATGCGTCATCTTGTGGCAATGCATTATGGAGGTTCATTTTACAGAAAGTTGGTACCACGCGTGACGAGACAGTGGACGAACTTAAGTATGCTGTTCGACACGCATTTACTGCCATCAGTGTGAGGAGAATTTCACATCGTACGTCAAGGAGAATCATACTTCGTTATGAAAAATATGTTTTACACACAGACGTTTTGTAATAAATAATAAAGAGTAGCACACTACCTCGAAGTTGTCCTCTGTCATGATCCCACATGTGGACACGCTATAGGGGATAATGGGACTTTTTGACCATTCTCTGCAAACGCAGACATGGATCGTCGTCAAGATATTTCTGACTGTATCACTGAGAAACTTCTGCTTACGAAACTGAACTGTACTTCTTTTGCACAAAAGTATTTGCCGACAGTACGACGATAGTGCTTATAAACTTTACTGCGATGCTATGTAGAAAAAAAATTTGAACTTATTCATACAGTAACCAACAATTAGTAATTAGTTCTGGCCGCACACTACGATTATCAAATATAAGTGCAACTGATTATTTTCATTGAAGGGTTTTGAAAATATACGCGAGTTTACTTCCGAGTTTGTGGTACTTTATTCGGAACTCGCCTTTTAACTGCGTACTTAATGCTTTCCGGTACAGTCTAGTGCAACATAGGCAGTGAGTGGCTGCAGCCTGAGTGCCGTCGAAACGTGAGTGGCTTACGTAAACTGTGTCGTGCTCTGAACGGACAAATGCACCACGAACGTTTTATTTCGTAGACCGCCATGTGCAGGTATGGTCAACACGAACAAATATCATAATGAAAATAGACCATGGAGTACGAAAGGCGCTTACGAGGGGACTCCGTCTGTTTATGTACTTTTAGTACTGTTATTTATTTTATTCCAGGAGATTGTGTATTTTGCAACAGTTGGTGCAGAGTGAGCAAACTTCGAAATCAGTTATGCAATATCACCCTCCACAAGCGCTAGCGTTGCCGCTTAATTTTAATTTACCGATCTAGCAAACTGTCATTCGTGCTGCAATTTAAAGCAGAGCAAAAGCAGCAGTGGTATTTATTTCCTGCTCAATGTTTAGCTTAGCAGATTGCTTACGTACTTCTAAGAAGAAATGAAGGAAGACTCTTTATTAGCGTTACTTACTTTGTTGTAAGAATTTGCATAGTTTATTATCGTTAGTGTAGAGTGAGCATGCAGATTTTAGTCCTAGTTTTTGTTTTTCCTTGTATACCCTCTGTCTACATCTCAGTTTTACTAGAGTGAATTACCTCTGTCCCACCTGTCTCTTGTAGTTTTCTCTTTGGTCTTTTTCAGCTAGTTTATGACTTCTCTGGTTTGTAAATATTTTTTGCGATTACAAAAAATGGCTCTAAGCACTATGGGACTTAACATCTGAGGTCATCAGTCCTCTAGAACTTAGAACTACTTAAACCTAACTAAACTAAGGACATCACACACATCCATGCCCCAGGCAGGATTCGAACCTGCGACCGTAGCGGTCACGCGGCTCCAGACTGAAGCGCCTAGAAACGCACGGCCACACCGGCCGGTTTTGCGATTACATAAATGGTTCAAATGGCTCTGAGCACTATGGGACTTAACTTCTGAAGTCATCAGTCCCCTAGAACTTAGAACTACTTAAACCTAACTAACCTAAGGACAGCACACACATCCATGCTCGAGGCAGGATTCGAACCTGCGACCGTAGCGGTCGCGCGGTTGCAGACTGTAGCGCCTAGAACCGCTCGGCCACCCCGGCCGGCTTTTGCGATTAAATAAAGTTTGTATATTGTAGGTAATGGATAGGAACTGGGTTTGTTGTACAGACACATGGTGAACGTCCGACAACAACTAGAATGTACACGTTCCAGTTACCTATTAAAAGCCTCAATTACTAACTTTTGCAGCGCGGACATACAGGAGGAGAGTCAACTACGTTCTGGAGGGCACCGACAGCGGTATGGAGCTGTGCTAATTCAAATGCCGCGGTCAGTTGCACGAGGCTTCTAGGTTGAGGATCCATGGTGCGAACAGCCCGATCGAGGTTGTCTGTGTGAATTCCCAAGGGACCAAACTGCTTAGGTCATCGGTCCCTGCTTAAACTAACTTATGCTAAGAACAACACACACACACCCATACCCGATGGAGGATTCGAACCTCCGGCGGGAGGGGCCGCGCAGTCCGTGACATTACGCCTCAAACCACGCGGCCACTCCGCGCAGCTCGCTCGAGGTTGTCCCACAGATTCTCGACTGGGTTTAAATCCGGGGAGTTTAATGGGCAGCGGAGTGCGGTAAATTAACCCTGGTGCTCTTCGACAACGTACGTACACTGAGAACTCTTGACACGCCGCACTGTCCTGCTGGTAGATGCCACCATGCCGAGGAAAACGCAAATTGCTTCTATCGGTAGGCATGTTCCCCAAGAATAGATGCATACTTGTGTTGATCTATTGTGCATCCTAGGCTGACGATTTCACTCAGAGAATTCCACTTAAACATTTCCCAGACCATAGCGTTCCCTCCTCTGGTCTGGGCCCTTCCCATGATTGTTTTAGTACCTGACACGCCAACGATCATGTGTCTGACGGAGAATAAAACGTGATTCATCTGAAAAAGCTAACTGTCACAGTTAGCAAATTCCTACCTTCGCCACCGATGAACAGCAACCACCAATGGTGCATAAACCAGGCGCCTGCTACGGAGGCCCATGCGCAGCAGTATTCGCTGAACGGTCGTTGAAGAGACACTGTTGGTAGCCCTTTGGCTCATCTGGGTGACCATTTGCTCAACAGTGGCACGTCTCTTCGCCCAGACACATCTCCACAATTGTCGCTGAACCCCGTCACCTATGTCCCGTAGTGCACCACAGTTCTCTCAGCGACGGTTTTGATGCACCATTTTACCATGGATGGTATGTTTTAAGCACTGCGGTTCACTAACAGTATACAGATTTAGCCTTTCTGAAATGTTTCCACTCCTGGCCCGAAGGCCAATGATCATGCTCTTTTAGATGTTGGAAAAATCGTTCCTTGTTACGACAACGACTACAATGTTTTCCGTGTCCCTCCGACATGCTTTATTTACTCTCCACTGGTAGTGCTCAAAAAATGGTTCCCCTGGCTCTGAGCACTATGGGACATAACAGCTGAGGTCATCAGTCCCCTAGAACTTAGAACTACTTAAACCTAACTAACCTAAGGACATCACACACACCCATGCCCGAGGCAGGATTCGAACCTGAGACTGTAGCGGTCGCGCGCTTCCAGACTGAAGCGCCTAGAACCGCTCGACCACACCGGCCGGCACTGGTAGCGCTGTCACCTCCCGTTTTGAGAGTGGTTATTGCACGTTGACGTCGAACATACCCAGTGGTCACATTATTGTGACTGAAAGGAGTACATTGGCCACAACGACAAATTTCAGGCTGCTGCCCTAAGCTGCGGCGACAACGGAGAACCTTTTCTGAGAGCTTCAACATCTGTTGGAAGGGTCGAATCCCCTTGAAATTTCATTATCTCTCCTTCTTCCGATGCACAAAGTCAGACCTTTTTGCTGTCCCTCGAGAATTCTTGAATGAAATAAGAAAGAGGGAAAAGATAGTACCAGAAGTATCCTCAGTCACACACCGTAAAATGGCTTGCGGACTGCAGATGAAGATGAAGATGGGTCCAGTGACATTAACGTGGTCAGCGCCTATGTTCGACGTGGACTCGCTTATCTTTAACCGGAAGGCGAATGAGAACTGACCCTACTGTTCAACTCCTAGCTCGTAGCAAAAAGTGTATGGGGCTGCTCTGTATTAATGACAGCAGCGTGTGACGGCTCGACTTTTTGAGCTGTCCGATTTTCAGGCGAAGTCCGGGCAAAGACACAGGGTGGGCACGTTGGTCATCAGGAGCTCCAACATTGGGTGTATACTGGAGCAACGACTAGAGCCTTTCAAGTAAATAGCAGACAGCTCGGAAAAGAATAAGTTTACACTCGGTATGTTTGCCGCGAGGTCTCGCCAGATTCGTGACAGCTATTCAACGCCGGCTGCAAATAGTAACTAATGCCGACATGGCACCTGGGTTCTGAGATCACCCATGGCTAGATTAATGAGGGCAGCTACGTATGACTATTTTCAGCATCATGCCCTAAGACGATCACAGTTCTTTCGTTTACAGTCGAGTGCAATATCTATTCTGCAACGATCATCTATGGGAATTTCTCGACCTCCGCTATCGAGGGGAGAGCTGTAGGACCGCTCCCCCGCCCCTCCCCCCCCCCCTCCACCGATTTGGTCAGGGGTGCACCACACAAAGGCTTATTTAAATAGCAGAGTACATGTCGCGTGCACGTGCTTTTTCTAGGTTAGATAGACCACTCCTAGGGTCAATGATAAACTGCAAGCATAAATAGAAGATAGATCAGCTACTCAGAGAAGAACTTTCGTCCTTGCAGATCGGAAGGATATAACGTTCATGTAGTATTTGTAAACTGCAGGAGCATTCATGGTAAAGTCTCAAAATTAATACTGCTTATTTAAGGCAATAGTCGTCACATAGTATTAAAAACAGTCTAGCGGCTGAAACTGCAAGTGAATGGTAGCAAAACCCCGTACTCAGATTGGCACATATATAGCAATAACTGACAAGACGCCAGTGGTGTCGGCAATTTATTGTCGTAATTAACTTCATAGTATTTAGCGAGATTATTACAGGTTATTAGTATAAAATACGAGTAATTTGACTCAAGTTAAGCTTGAATGGTGGGTCAGATATGGAAATAGGATGATTTCAGACACCATCTACGCCAGTAGCTGTGGATACAAAGCGCTTCAGAGAAAAAAACTAGGATCAAGCAAGAGTATTGTAATAGGGGGACTCTTCAAATGGTCAGCTAAAGAATGGGAGGTTCATGCATTTAAAACCGATGCCGGAGCCAGGGAATCATGTGATATCATTCTGAATATCTTGTTTGAAAACTACTTCGAAGAACCAGAGAACGGAGGTTCGAAGGAAACGTCTTTGACTTCTTAGTAACTAACAAAACCAAACTTTCAAATTTGATAGCGTAGAGGAGACCATGAGTGATCATAAATATGGGATAGCAACAATGACTATGGGTGTTACAAGTGTTAACAAAAGTGCGAAAATATTTTTGCTAATCAAGAGTGACAGGATAAGTACTGCAGAGTATCTGAACAGTCAACATCATTCAGCTCAGAGGACTAAAATGTGGAGCGGAAAATGATGAAACTGAAAAGCTCTGAGCGATACAGCTTACTCGTTAGTCCAACATGTGGCGAGCAAGGTTGTGAGAAATGGGAAAGGCACACTGTGGTTGAACATTCATCTTACAAAATTTCTACGAGGGCAAAGAAAGCTTCATTACGGATGTAAGTCAATGGAAAGCCTAACTGACAATCAAAGGCATAACGAAGTCAAAATGAGGGTAAAGGCAGCAATGAAAGAGGACTTCTATGTATTCGAAAGTCAAATTTTGGCAGCCTGTCTGAGTAAAAATTCTTAGAAGTTTTGGTCGTACACAAAATCAATAAGAGAGTCGAAATCATCTATTCAGTCGCTCAGTTACCATCCTGCAGAAGATAGTAATACCGTTTCGGCTTTCAATCACTGCACGAACGCCTGAATTTAAGGTACTGAGGTAAGTGGCAGTGAAACAGAAAATCAACAGCGGAAATACGTATGGTCCAAAAGACCTACCTGTGAGATTCTACAGGTCTTGTGTGAAAAAATAAAAACTTGGTGTCCTTGTAGCAGTGGTTCATCGTAGGTCACCGGAGGAGCGGAGTGTACGGTGTCCACAAGGCAACTTGGCCCATCGCTGTCCAGACCGTGCAGTACGCGAGCGGACAACTGTTATGGTGGAGGCTCCGTAGTGAACGGCCACCATGCGGTAGGGAAGGTGTAGTTCGACAGCTGAAACAACATCTCGCACATAACTTCTTAGTTACAGTTAGCGAGCCTGGAACGGAGAGTATAAACAGGTTATGTCATGACGACCAGTTCAACACAAACGCACATTCACAATTAATGGCTTATCACTAGAGTACCGAAACATAAATAGCCGCATAACCAAAGCATGAGCCAAAGCAAAACAATTCTGACCATGCGCTGCCGGAAGGAAATATCATGAAACAAAAGTCCGGATAAGTGCAAGTAGGACTCCATATGGTTCCATACAAACCTCATTACGTATATAGATAATCCATCCATACTGCGAATCGAGAATGTTTGGAGGCAACCCAGTCAGGCTGAACGCCTTAGACACACAGTCCAGCGAGTGCAGCAAGGTGAAGGTTCCGTGCTGTTTTGGGGTGGCATTATGTAAGGCCGACGTACGCCGGTGGTGGCGATGGAATGCGCCGTAACAGTTGTGCGATACGTGAATGCTATCCTGCGACCGATGGTGCAACCATACCGGCAGTATATTGGCGAGGCATTCATCTTCATGGACGACAATTAGCGCCCCCGTAGTGCACATCTTGTGAATGACTTCCTTTAGGATAACGACATCGCTCGACTAGAGAGGCCAGCGTGTTCTCCAGACATTAACCCTGTCGAACATGGGTGGGATAGATTGAAAATGGCTGTTTATGGATGACGTGACCTACCAACCACTCTGAGAGATCTACGCTGAATAGCCGTTGAGGAGTGGGACAATCTGAACCTACAGTGCCTTGATGAACTTGTGGATAGTATGCCACGACGAATACAACCATGCTTCAATGCAAGAGGACGTGCTACTGGGTATTTGGGGTACCGGTGTGTACAGCAATCTGAACGACACTCTCTGAAGGTCTCGCTGTATGGTGGTACAACATGCGATGTGTGATTTACAGGAGCAATAAAAAGTGCGGGTATGATGTTTATGCTGATCTCTATTCCAATTGTCCGTACAGGTCCCAGAACTGTCGGAGCCGATGTGATGCAAAACTTTTTTTTGATGTGTGTGTATTTAGTTTTACAGAAACAACACATGTCTTTCTGATTACTCATGGAAAGTATTTCTAAGAAATATTTAAAAAATTATTTGATAATAGTGTTTATGAAAATGAACACTCTAAATGGCAAACACGCGAATCACTTACCTGTGGCCAAAAATGCAAAGTTACTTGTAACTGTTTATCAACCGGGATTACCTATCTCATTGCGGTAATTTGTTTTATTTTTCCTCGTATTAACGTAGTAAATAATTCTTGCCCGTTGTGAATGTAACAGCACACTGCAACTGTTGAAGTTGAAGGTAATTATTTAATTAGTTGGAACCAGTTCTTTTATAGTGTTTATGCGTGGCATCCCATCTTCTGATGTTAACGTTTATTTACTTGTTGTGAACATTGTTTCCTTACCTAAAGCTTTGCAGAAATTTATTATGGAGGGTTTTAAGGCAGCTGTTACAAAACCTCGTAGGTATGGAAACAATGTTCACGACGCGTAAATAAATGCAAACATTTGAAGATTCAGTGAACATGAAATGAATGTGCTCTGAAAAATGCGTATTTTGAGGGATAATTTGTTGACGTGACGTGTCGAGGAAGGCATTCGATTCATATCGGCGCGTAACTCCATAAACGTCACGGAAGCTAGGAGCGCTGCTGACGTGGCACGTGACTCGGCAGCCCGCGAGCTTAAGTAAGTACGCGCGTCACCAGACGTTGCGTGCAGTAGAGGATCGACGATTGGTCCAGGGTCTGGCGGTTGACTCTGGACGGAAATAGATGAAGCGTGGTGCGCGTAAATAGCCTAAGAGAGTCACTTCTGTTCGATTAGAGTGTTGGAGGCAGATCATGTAAACTGTCAAAACCGTAAAATGGCTGGGGGTATCAATCTGGAGTTAACATATTGTAGGAAACGCACATGCCACGCTGAGATTCACCGGAGGAATCCTAAGGAAAAATAGTTCACCCATGGAAGGTGTAGCTCACAAAACACTTCAACGTTCGATTTTTAAGCATATCTTATCCGTCTGGAACACTTACAGGTCGAATTAGCAGGAGAGGTGGAGAAGATCAACGGAAGAGCGACGCTGTTCGTCAGCCGATCGCTTACTGCACGAGAGTCTTATGGAGCTGCTCAATAAAGTCGAGGGAGGTTTACTATTCAAAATTCGAGGGACCTACTTTCCATGAATAGTCGAACGACATATTGCCTCCTTCCACATACGTCCTGCTAAATGACTGCAAAAAGAAAACCAGAAAAATTAAAGGTTTGCCGAAAACATTCTTTCCACGTACCATTCGAGTTGAAGCATTGAAAGATTTTGATAAGACTATTACCCTCCACTACAAACTATTACGTGGCTTATGGAGTGTAGATGTAAATGTGCGCCACCTTGTCCTACTCAATTCTGTCCCAAAAATTAAAAGACTATTACGTGGACTCGAGAGTGCTTGCTTAGCCCCCAGGTATCTGACGTCAGTCCTATTGAGAAGATCTGGAACGCCGTCGAGAGAGAAGTACGCGCCTCGGCCAAGCTCTCACAAATCTCCGCAGTTTGTGACCAGCGGCGTAGCGAACAAGGATCTCGATGGCTGCCCAACGTTTTCTGTGTCTCGTTGGGGCTGGTAAACTGTTACTTGCACATTTGCCAGTAATCGTTCAAGAAGACTAAGTACACTAGTCATTTCAGTCATTGGGGTGGCATGCAAGAGCCAACCACATAATCATAGGTAATACCCACCTATACACTGAGCATAAAATGGAGCTGATGATTAGCGATAACCACATTGCACGATTCAGTTGTTTTGCGTACATACCTGGATCTTTGTTCGCTCGTTGCAATAGACGATACACCTTGGCAGAAATTCGTGTGCAACAGTCTGCCACCATCCCTATGGGCAGATGGTATCTTATATTACTAACGCCTGAAACGGCGCAAGGTGCACTGTCCCACTTGCAGGTTGTCTGCATGCGGTATGCGATATAGTGCCTCTTGAAATACCAAATACTTCGGCCTCGTTGGTTATGGGAGCACCCTCCGTACGAGAACCACTTTCGATTTCACTTAGCTCTGACATAATACCCTCACAAGTGCACAGGGCTCTATTCTGACCACAACTTGCAACGTAGTGGGGGCATTGTAGAGGTGCCATTCGTGATCAAATACAACAGCACAACTTTCAGGATGAGGTAGCATCTGCATTTATGTTCAGGCATGCATTTCTCGCATTGTTTGCATATTTTTGCCCACCCCCCATATATATTAACGTTAAACTGTAACTAAACATACTTATGCAGTAGTAATATCCGAAATCAGTTTGGTTCATGGTTACAGCTATTTAAAATTTCACGTTTCATACCAAATTTCTGTTAACTGCAAACGATATTTCTTTTGAGCATACTGTACCAGCTTTCTCGTTTCTTCTTCTTTCGCGAAAGAGTCGGGTAGGACTACGCGAAATCGACATTTGTTCGCCTTCACTTACTCGAACATTCCTTCATGCCCAACGGTGGAGTGTTTCTTCGTTGTTCCGACCTTGTCCGTTGCTTGGTCTTCTTCTCTACTTCCAGCTCTGTGTTTGTGTGTCACTATAGATTAAATCTGGTCCTTTAACTTAGTGATCATAATTTCTTAAGATATTTGTCTGTTTGCACCATTATAATCCAGTATGTAAACCTGATGTGTCAGCGTGTTTCGGTCCATTCTCTCTGTATGTCACATGAGCTGGGTTCTTCGCATACGAATTGTAACTGTGATTTTAGGGATGTTACTGAAAATTCCTGCATTGGGTTTTGGGTGATGTATTCCATATATTTTTCTTCGTACTAAGATTTTTGTGATAATTATATGTTCAATTATTTCTAACTGCTGTTTTAATATTTTTGGCGACTTTTATAGCTCATGGAAGGGCATATTTTGCTGTAAATATTGACTCTTTGGTCTCTTTCTCACTACAGTTTTCAGTGATCTAGTCGGCTATTTAAATTCTTCAGCATGGAATTCTTTGCTACTGCCAATATGACCCCCCCCCCCCCCGCAGTGATATTTTATCGTCAGTCATAAATTTTAATAGTTCAGTTCTTCCTATTTATTTCTGCAATAATTCAAACTGTTTCTGTTTATCGTTGGTGTCCTTGGTAATCTGCGCTACAGAGGTTAAACAATCTAATTCTTCAGTTCAGAGTTTAGGTCCTAGTCGGCGAGCATCTGTACTTCTTCATTATCTCCCAATTTTTTCAAGGGCAGAGTTGAGTAGTAATGAGGGCAGGTTTTCAGGGATCTATTCGGCTATTCTCCTTGTCTTATTCTTGTGTCGATTTTAAATTGTTTGCTCAGTTCTCCCAAAAGCTTCAGTCATAATTTTGTCTCTGTGAGTGTCCCCTTTATAATATTTTTTGTGTTTTTTATCTAATTCAAATATAGCTACTATTCCGAAGAAAGATTCCCTGTCTACACTGCCATATATTTTAAACTGACAAACGGAATGACACATCATTTGTTTGCTATGTTTCGGTAATGTTTAATTGAATTTTCTCTTTTTGCTGAAAATCTTAAAAAATATATTTCTCATGTACACTTATCACTTGATGACATTCTCTAATAACAAAATCATTCTGGACCTGTAGAGACTACTCACTTGTCTTTTGACTGTCATGCCAATGCCTTTAATTTTTTTTCTTCGGGTGTAGCACGATATAGTGAAAAAAAAGTTACGTCCGCCGAGAGTGAAGAGCTCGGGACACTCGCGAGTCTCTGAGAAAGAAGCATGAGCAGCGGGGGCAGTGATCAATAATTGTGCGCCCGCTGCCCGGACAGTCGATAAGCGGCCAGGCTGTCCGGCGTGTGTATCGCGAATACCGGCCGTCGCCAGTGACAACGGCGTCCGCTTCGATTCGACGCCGCCGCGACCCGCTAACGTGGGCCGGACGCACTCTATATACTCTACGACCTGAGTGCACTGGCCTTTACAAACGACGGGCCGGTGCTTACTGCCTGCCGTGAACTCTGTTCGCGCCTTCGCGTATAACCGACACGATGCTGGCTAAGGTGGTTTACGATTAATTACAGACTATGCAAGTACCGTTCTTCCTCCATTTACAAAGAATATTTGCAAAAAAATATGCCTGCGTAATTTGCATCTTTGCAAAATATCCACCTGAACGCTCTGTCAAGTCAAAACGGTCAAGAATGTTGAGGGATGGCATTGTTCTATTGGAGGATAGGTAACGCCCGACCACACGTTGCCAAGGTTGTTCCGGCTACACTGCAGTGGTTTCGCTGAGAAACCCTTACACGTCTTCCATTCACACCCTCCCTCTACCCATGCGATTTCCATAGTTTTGGGGCTCTGAAGAAAGACATTCTTGGCCGTCGATTTGCTTCGGACGAAGAGGTCCACGCCTGGGTACAATAACTGTTCCGTAGGCAACTACAGAATTTTCCCAATAAGGCACTGGCCATCTTTTCTCACAGATGAATAAATTTAATAACAGTTAAGGCGATTGATTTAGACACAATAATCTGTTTACTTAGCTTTTTTCCCCATCTGTCTCGTCTTCATTTGACTGCTCCATATATGTGTGTCACTCAAAGCAAAGAAAAATGTGGCACGTCTTAACAATTGTCTTCGTAAATACGAGTCGCGGAAAACGTTATATTTAGTACAATTCATGGTGTATAACCTACCAGTCTTTACTCGTAGAACTATTGTTATAAGGATAGAAGGAGAGACTATATAATAAATATGAGACTGAGTCTGTAATGTATAACGACTGAGTTGCTTCCACTGCATGAAAGGAAATGTTGCAAAAATTGTTTGTCTTTCCTAAACTGAAGTCAGCCAGAACAAATTTAAGAACTCTAAAAAGAAATAACATCTTTGTTGGATAGGATACTGCACTATATAAGACGGAAAAGGCTCTTATTTTACAGCGAAACTTTTGTTTCAGTTCCCAGATAATTACCCGATAGGTGAGAATTTACATTGTTTATGACTGTTCACCTAAAATTTTCCAGTAAAAGCCTAGTAACTGTTGAGTTCGTATTAATAGTATCTATAGACTGCAATCTTTAAAGAAAAGCTTTAAATATATTCTTGAGACATGACTATCACAATATTGCTGTGTAAGCTTCCATTTCATCGCCACTGAGTTCTGTAAGACATTATTGCCTTCTGTTCAATGGGTATTTTCCATACACAGCTACTCAAAAGCAACCGAGGTCGAAACGTCCTCTTAGAAAAATTATGAATGACTGTGCTGGTAAACCTCTACGTTATTTGCTTTTCAAACAGCTGAGCAAAACTGAACATACTCAGACATTTCTCTCTCTAGTTATTCTGATCAACACTACACTGACACACAATATTTTTAGCGCAACGCAATCTGACTTTCAATAATCCCTACAAAAGAATGACCCTGACTAACAATAACCTATACGTTTCATGAATCACTTACCTCACAAAAATCTTCGTCACTCGAACTTCTGCAATACAGTGAGCGCCAATACCGCCAGCTAAATAAAAGATTCTAACTACTGAAGGCACTAACTACTTATAGGCATAGTTAGCAAATGATAGATTTTGATGGAGAACAAACAATGTATCAATAGGGTTCAAAAGTCATTTTATATATATATATATATATATATATATATATATATATATATATATATATATATAATTTCTTGACATCCAGTCTTACAAATTTCGTTTTTCTGACGGACACACGTCCAGATCGTCCGCTCTCAAAACACTGCCATTTCTCTCCCCACATCCACCACTGCTGGCGGCTCACCTCCAACTGCGCAACGCTACGCGCTGATCACATTCAACTGCCCAACACTACAATAGCGAAAATTCCAACAATGCAAACCAGACATAGACTGCACACAACACAGTCAGTGATTTTCATACAGAGTGCTACGAGGCGTTACCAAAATAAAAATCTAAACAGCCTACTTACAAGGCGAATTGACGAGTAAAGAGCAAAATTGATATCTTGTTTTCTGAAAAAGGTGCCAGGACCTTATGTGACGCACAATTTCAAAAATTCAGTTTTAGGAATGTGACACACGTCAGAAAGAAGAAAATATTTTCGGGCCCTACAAAACTAGATGTGCTAGTTGGTGCAGCACCTAGTAACCTGTATTATCGATAGCCTCCCATGACATTCATTACCGTATCAGTCTTACCTATACGGTGCTCCAAACCCACCGACACATGTATGACAACCATAAAGATATCAGAAAGCAATAAAAATGGCTCAAATGGCTCTGAGCACTATGGGACTTAACTTCTAAGGTCATCAGTCCCCTAGAACTTAGAACTACTTAAACCTAACTAACCTAAGGACATCACACACATCCATGCCCGAGGCAGGATTCGAACCTGCAACAGTAGCGGCCGCGCGGTTCCAGACTGTAGCGCCTTTAACCGCTTGGCCACCACGGCCGGCGCAATACAAATCACCAATTTCTATTACTTAAGTCTGGTTCTGCAAGAGTGTTAGATGTCTGTTAGAACTACTAACATGGGTGAAACGCGTGACGGACGGAACAACGTGGAGAGCCACGGGCAGTCTGAAGCGAGGTAAAAACTGATACACTTTCGGTGGCGGTACCTGCTCGATTCAGGTGAGAACGCTTATAATATACACGCTAAAACGTGAACTGCATTGTGGATGAACGTAAGAATACTCAACCAGTTGCAGTTTAGCGTGAAAATTAACACTATTCTCAATACTAATTCATTAAAATTTTGGTGACCTGCTACGATTGATTTTTCGCTACTTTCAATTAGTATGTCATTTCTCAACAGAGTGAATGAGACTGGATTACCATCCGAATATAAGAAGAATATCACTCACATAATCCTGAAGATGTGCAGGGAAAGATAACTGCGCAAACTGTTGTACGCATCAGTTTGATGATGCATCGAAGTTGCTGATCAGAATAACATACAACAAATGAAAATAAAACTGAGGGTCTGTTAAAGGCATTAGGAGAGGAAAAGGCACAAGAGAAGCACTTCTCACGTAAATCTAAATTATGGAATCAAGACGTATGAAAAATTAACACTTTAGTAGTATACGTCGACTTAGAAAAACGTTCGGCGGTGTAAGCTGGTGCAACATGTTTGAAATCATCAGGAAACACAAGGGAAAGACGAGTAAATACAATTCGTAGAAGCAAAAGGAACAAAGAAAGATAGGGCATTATGCCATTGTTGACTGCGAGACCCTGAAGAATGCCCATTCGTCAAGGGTTATCTTCCTCGAACAATGGCCCCCCTCCTCGCTGCCTGTGAAAGTTGTAACTATGTGTGTCTGTCGAGTGTACGAGACTGCAATGAATATGTGTATAGCGTGGGGTCATGTGTGTGTTGTGCGATGATGAGAGACGAAAGAGGGTGAAACCCAGTGCCGGGACATAACCTTCACCTCTCTAACAGTACCCAGCTCACTGCCACGTCCCCAACCGACAGACGGATCACCGCCAACAAAGCCGTCAGTCCGTACAACAATAAGGAGAGCTTTAGTCGTGGATATTACGAAAAGTCTGGTGATTACGTAACTTAACCCTCCACTTCTCTTACCCTACTAGGCCAAATACTGGCGTTCGACATTACTTACTCAAAGCCACAGCTACTATAAAATGATATTATAAGCTAAAGTAGCTAGGAATAAGGTACCGGCCCCTATCTGGCTTGCACAAAGATTTGTTGTGCAAACTGGCCTGGAGACGAAGACGTTCTGTGTTGGTCACTCGAGAACAAATGGTTCAAATGGCTCTGAGCACTATGGGACTTAACTTCTGAGGTCATCAGTCCCTAGAACTTAAAACTACTTAAACCTAACTAACCTAAGGACATCACACACATCCATGCCCGAGGCAGAATTCGAACCTGCGACCGTAGCGGTCACGCGGTTACAAATCACTCGATAACAGCAGACACTGAAGACTTCTTCTTCGGTATTTGCGAGCTGGCAGATACTTGTAAGTATAGTGGTGTACTTCATTACCGTAGTTCTCCCTAAGAAGCGCAGATAACTAGAGTAAGATTTAAATAGTGCTTCTGAAAAGTTAATCAAAAAGTATGACCCTTTGGGGGTGAGATTGCAATAACAAAAAAATTCTACCTTGACGTGGCTTCGGCGCCTCTAACTGCGCGGCCACTCCGGGCAGAGCTAGCTTTCTGTATTCCAAGTCGGGTATCCGGTGGCGACAAAGTCGTTTTTATTGCTTTCTGTTGATGTTGTTACACATGCTGTATACAGAATTTTGGGTGTATTTACTGTGCGACAGGCAACAGTGGTGAAGGTACAGGTGGAGGTCAATTGTGTCTAAGCACTACCAAGCAGATGTCTGTCCGCTGGTTTCCTTAGGTTACGGAGTGTTCACGCACAAGCACAAAAAAAAAAGAAAAATGGTTCAAATGGCTCTGAGCACTATGGGACTTAACTTCTATGATCATCAGTCCCTAGAACTTAGAACCACTTAAATGTAACTAACCTAAGGACATCACACACATCCATGCCCGAGGCAGGATTCGAACCTGCGACCGTAGCGGTCGCGCGGTTCCAGACTGTAGCGCCTAGAACCGCTCGGCCACTCCGACCGGCGCGCAAGCACAATATAACATCGTTATAAACTACGAGGGATGATGAGAAACTGAAGTTACAAGACCGAAGTTCTAAGAGTTTCGTCTGTTATAGAGAAATAAGTAGTCTGCAGTAATTCTGATTCTGATACATGCGGTTGGCAACTACCAGGAGTATCACCTATAAGTCACCTACAGCGCTAGTTGTAGGCAAACACAAATAGCGACTCGTCCAAAACTGGTCTCGCGAAGAAACCTACTCAGGTATTCGATTTCTATGGGCGTAACATGTAACCATGGTGAAATTCACCGGCAGCTGGTAGAGGTTTACGGAGACACTATAATGCCTCGTCAGCATATCGCTGAATGGTGTCGAAAATCTACAGCTGGTAGAGGAAACGTCACCGACTAGGATCGCAGTGCCCGCGCAGCACGGCGTCAGCATATCTGAATACAGCTGGCGCGCAGGAGACGATTCATGACAACATCTGGATCTACATCTACATGGATACTCTGCAAATTACATTCAAGTGCCTGGCAAGAGGGTTCATCGAACCACCTTCACAATTCTCTACTATTCCAATCTCGTATAGCGCGCGGAAACAATGAACACCTACATCTTTCCGTACAAGCTCTGATTTCCCTTATCGTGGTGATCGTTCCTCCCTATGTAAGTCGGTGTCAACAAAATCTTTTCGCATTCGGAGGAGAAAGTTGGTGATTGGAATTTCGTGAGAAGATTCCGTCGCAACGAAAAACGCCTTTCTTTTAACGATTTCCAGCCTAAATCCTGTATCATTTCTGTGACACTCTTTCCCATATTTCGCGATAATACAAAACGTGCTGCCTTTCTTTGAACTTTTTCGATGTACTCCGTCAGTCTTCTGGTAAGGATCCCACACCGCGCAGCAGTATTCTAAAAGAGGACGGACAAGCGTAGTGTAGGCAGTCTCCTTAGTATGTCTGTTACATTTTCGAAGTGTCCTGCCAATAAAACGCAGTCTTTGGTTAGCCTTCGCCACAACGTTTTCTATGTGTTCCTTCCAATTTAAGTTGTTCGTAATTGTAATACCTAGGTATTTAGTTGAATTTACGGCTTTTAGATTAGACTGATTTATCGTGTAACCGAAGTTTAACGAGTTCCTTTTAGGACTCATGCGGATGACCTCACACTTTTCGTTATTCAAGGTCAACTGCCACTTTTCGCACCATTCAGATATTTTTTCTAAATCGTTCTGCAGTTTGTTTTGATCTTCTGGTCACTTTATTAGTCGATAAACGACAGCGTCATCTGCAAACAACCGAAGACGGCTCCTCAGATTGTCTCCCAAATCGTTTATGTAGATACGGAACAGCAAAGGGCCTACAACACTACACTCTACGTTTGGGAACGCCAGAATTGACTTCTGTTTTGCTCGATGAGTTCCCGTCAATTACTACGAACTGTGACCTCTCTGACAGGAAATTACAAATCCAGTCACATAACTGAGACGGTATTCCATAAGCACGCAATTTCACTGCGAGCCGCTTGTGTGGTACAGTGTCAAAAGCGTTCCGGAACTCCAGAAATACGAAATCGATCTGAAATCCCTTGTCAATAGCACTCAACACTTCATGTGAATAAAGAGTATCACGTTAGGGCATTGCCGCGATAGAATCTGGAATGTCGTTCGGATGCATTCACGATATTGTGCAGTACAGGAAAGTGTGTTCCTGATGGGTTTCACGAAATCTAACCAACCAACACAAGAAGAACCGCACGGGAGCGAGTCTGCAGCTTTTGCTGCAGTTGCTCGCGGAAGGGAACAGTTTTCGTCGCCATATTGTCACAGGTTCAAAATGGTTCAAATAGCTCTCAGCACTATGAGACTTAACATCTGAGGTCATCAGTCCCCTAGAAGTTAGAACTACTTAAACCTAACTAACCTAAGAACATCACACACATCCATGCCCGATGCAGGATTCGAACCTGCGACCGTAGAGGTCACACGGTTCGAGACTGAAGCCCCTAGAACCATTCGGCCACTGCGGCCGGCTTGTCACAGGTGATGAAACGTGGAGTCACCACTAAACTCCCGGCAGTAAGTGGTCGTCAGTGGATTTGAAACACACCTACTCTCCAAAGAGAAACAAGTTTAAGGTGACACCATATATCGGGAAGAAGATGGCAACAATGTTTTGGAACATCGCGGGTGTCATACTCGTCGACTTTTTTTTTTTTTTGGGGGGGGGGGGGGGGCAATTGGAAGACAGTAACCGCTGACCGATACTGTAAGACTTTGACGCGATTGAGCGAAGCAGTCAGGAAGGAACGACCAGGGCTTCTCACTGAGGGTGCCATATTCCTTCAGGACAATGCGCGACTTCATATAGGCAAGAAGACCGACATGCTGATGAAGCAGTTTCGCTGGAATATCATCGACCACCCTCTGTACAACCAGACCTAGCTCCAAGCGACTTTCAATTTCTCCTCACTCGACAGAGCGTCTGGGAGGCCGATGATTCTCTTCAGACGAGGAGATGAAACACTTCGCGACAATGTGGCTCAACATGCAAGGACAGGGCTTTTACCAGGGGGGTATACTCAGTCTCATCCCACGAAGGGACAAGTGCTAAACCGATATGGAGACTATGTCGAAAAATAAAGTGATATGTCTACTATTAGTTGGCTGTATCGATTATATGAAATAAAATATACACGTTTCACTGCAGGCTTCGTAACCTTACTTTCTGATAACCGTTCGTGGTAATATACGCGTCTTATACATCGCATCCTCTCTGGTTCCTTCGAGAACATATAAGTTATTGGTCTGTGTTGTAACACACATCTTATCATCGTGTATATTAATTGGGTTCGTGTTGCACATATTTCTTTCCTCCCTGATTCTGCGGGGTATCTCATACTTTTTGTCTTGTCGGTACGTTTTATTATCAGCGTTCTTCCCTAAAACCACTCCCTAAACGCCTCGATTATTTTCTTTTCCGGTTTTTCCACAGTTAATGAATATAGTCCGCACACAGCTATGTTCCAGACATAGATTCTCAGAAATTTTTTCCTCAGGCTAACGCCTTTGCATGAGACAAGCAGATTTCTTTTTGCTG
The DNA here is from genome assembly GCF_023864345.2 of Schistocerca serialis cubense. Taxonomy (NCBI): domain Eukaryota; kingdom Metazoa; phylum Arthropoda; class Insecta; order Orthoptera; family Acrididae; genus Schistocerca; species Schistocerca serialis. Next base: position 791,198,552 of record NC_064639.1, on the reverse strand, counting down.
GGAATGTCCTCTTTGCCTCTGCTAATCTGCTTCTTGTATCCTCCTTGTTTCATCCTTCATGTGTCTTGCTCCTGAGGTAACAGAATGTCTTCACAACGTCTTCTCCAGTTTTGATGTTAATTTTGTCGCTAATTCATTTCTGTTTCTAGTCATTGCTTTTTTTCTTTCTTTTTTACGTTTAATCGATATTCTGTCCTCAGTAGACTGTTCATTTCATTCGGCAGGTCCTGTAATGCTTCGTGACATCCACTGACGATAGCAACGTCATCTACGAAATTTGTCATTGATATTCTTTCACCCTGAATTTCAGTCTCACTTCAGAACCTTTCTTTTATTTCCGTCGCAGCTTCTACGATGCACACGTTGAAGAGCAATGGAGAAAGAAAGCATCCTTGGCGTACGCCTTTTTTCTTGGTCTTGTACATAATTTTTGTTGACTGCTGCACTATAATTCAAAGTGACACAGATACATGACAATATTTTCCCAGTAGTCAACAAATCTCTGTAAACAACAGTGGGAAAGTTCTGCCAATCGTTCAGTTCCTCGCGATGGAAACCCGCTCATTGGTCATGGAAGCATTCGACAAGCGCTGTGTGAACGTCTTCGTCACTGGAAAATCTCTTTATACCCAGATGTTGTTCTTTCAGTTTTCCTGAAAGACTGCCTGGATATTGTTGTCTGTGCTCGATGTCAATGACCTTCCATCCCGATTAGTATCAGGCACGTTTGTGTGGCCTTGCCCACATCGTTGGCACCATTTCACTGTAGCTGGACATGATATTGTGCCGGGTGCTTATAAATGAAGTGCAGCTGCTCACGGAGGTCCACTGTGGGCTGCAATTATCGTACGGCTAGTACGTTGACGCAAAACCGATTTATGCTGGAAAAAATTAGATCCAATTTCGGCCACCAGTTGCAAATCTGGTGTTGTACACGGTATGTATGACGGTATAATATCAACGCTGTCATTTGACATGCCATAACGTGAGTAAACAGAATGGCTACTGAGAATAGAGACCGTGCGCTGTTAGTGAAAATACTTTAGGTGAACGGAAGCAATTACAGTATTGCATTGAGAGAATATCGCAGACTGAATAGTCTGAGGAGAGGCCCTACCTCATTAAATATACACATCAAAAAAAGTTTTGCATCATCCCGGTTCCCAGAACTCCTGAAGATAGACTTTGACTGTGGATATTGTATCGCAGACACAGTACCTTTGACCGTTCAGAGATGTCACTAAACCCGCCCAAAGATGTAAACAACCATGCATGAGCAGTGCCTATTAGACGGAGGGGGTCCGACAGCCGATCAGTTCCAATCAGGTAGGAGGTACACGGTTCGTGTTGGCTGTAGTTTAACCATGCCTAGACGGTAAATACCGCGTTTCGATGGTGTCAGCATTGTTACTTTGTGCCAGGAAGGGCTCTCAACAAGGGAAGTGACCAGGCGTCTCGGAGTGAACCAAAGCGATGTTCTTTGGACATGGATGGGATACAGAGAGACAGGAACTGTCGATCACATTCCTCACTCAGGCCGCCCAAGGGCTGCTACTGCAGTGGATGACCGCTACCTACGGATTGTGGCTCGGAGAAACCCTGACAGCAATGCCATCTTGTTGAATGCTTTTCGTGCAGCCACAGAACGTCATGTTATGACTCAAACTGTGCGCAATAGGCTGCATGATGCGAACTTCACTCCCGACGTCCATGGCGAGGTCCATCTTTGTAACCACGACACCATGCAGCTCGGTACAGATGGGTCCCACAAGATGCCGAATGGACCGCTCACGATTAGCATCACGTTCTCTTCACCGATAAGTGTCGCATATGCCTTCAACCAGACAACCGTCGGAGATAGATCTGGAGGCAACCTGGTCAGGCTAAAAGGCTTGGACACACTGTTCAGCGAGTGCAGCAAGGTGGAGGTTCCCTGCTGTTCTGGGGTGGCATTATGTAGGGCCGTCCTACCCTGTTGGTGGTCATGGAAGGCACAGTAACGGCTGTACGGTTCGTGAATGCCATCCTCCGACCGATAATGCAACCATATCAGCAGCACATTGGTGAGGCATTCGTCTTCAAGGACGGCAATTCGCGCCCCCGTCGTACACATTTTGTGAATAACTTCCTTCAGGATAACGACATCGCTCTACCAGAGTGGTCAACGTGTTCTCCAGACATGAGCCCTATCGAACATATCTGGGATCGATAGAAAAGGGCTGTCTATGGATGATGTGACCCATCAAACACTCTGAAGGATCTAGGCCGAATAGCCGTTGAGGACAATCTGGACCAACAGTGCCTTGACGAACTTGTGGATAGTATGCTAGGACGAACACAGGCATGCATCGCTGCAAGAGTACTTGCTACTGGGTATTAGAGGACCGGTGTGTACAGCAGTCTGTACCACCACCTCTGAAGGTCTCGCTGTATGGTGGTACAACATGCAATGTGTGGTTTTCATGAGGAATAAAAAGGGTGGAAATGATGTTTATGTTGATCTCAATTCCAATTTTCTGTACAGGTTCCGAAACTCTTGGAACCGAGGTGATGCAAAATTGTTTTTTGATGTGCGTAGTTTAAAGCAAGTGATAATATTCCAAAATCGGGTGCGCACGATGTAGCACCTGGAAGAGGAAGACGTCCTATCCCAGTGTAAGTTATTGATGATGCTGTTGCTATAACTGACCAAGCAGCGTATGCCCCGGGTGGTGCTAGAACTCGTGCAGTGTCACTTGAATTGTCCATCCCATGGCTAAAAGTGCAGAAAATTTTGCGGGATAGGCCATATTATACTGGTAGTAGTACAAGATCCAGACGGTGTTGCAACTGGAACCTCACGATCCGCAGCAACGTTCTGAATTTGCTCTACTTTTTCTGACACAAATCGAAGTGGATGACATGTGGCCGGGCAATATTCTATGGAGCGATGACTGAGACTGTACACTACAGTGTGCAGTCATTACACAGATCTGCCGAATTTGGGGCACTGTTACACTGCGTGTTGAGCACGAAGGGCCTTTGCACTCGTGTATGCGACTGTGTGGTGCGGATTTACCTTTATTCTCTGTCCTTTCTTCTTCGAAGACATTACACTCAAAGAGCCTGTCGGATGTACCGTGACGACTACACTTTATCGAGACCGCCTTGTTGTGCGTGATTCTTGTTTTGGAAGAGTATAACAGGATGGAAACCACTTTTTTCATATAAAACGGTTAATAATACAATTAACATTATCCCTTTCTCACTTTTTTAACCTTTTCTGATCACGTTCCGTTCCTAATGCATTACATAAGGGAACATTTCTATACGTCTTTCTTGCATTCACAGCGCTAGGTTTGCACCTGTTAACCAAAATGGGAACTACTTTTTTCAGCGTAAACTGGTACATTAGTATATCTACCAAGTTTCACTGTCGTACGATAATTACAACCCACACAGAACTTGAATTATAACCACCCCGGTATTTGGCCCATATACTGCAAGAATTTCACTGTAAATCATTAAGCGATTGCTTCGCTCGTGTACTTCAATTTTGGAGAACGTTTCCAGTTGCCGCATCCTACGATGCAGCTGTTACCCGTACCGTAGCAGAACTGTATGTAGGAAACCTGGACGATGTACTCTCTTCCGAGAGTGCGCCACGCTTGTGCACGATCTTAGTGTGGGACGACGTACGTAACTTTTACTGTCTGAACTCCCTACGTCATTAGTAGCTACGTGTTTATAATTCAGTTAATCATGAGTTTATACTTTGAAGTGTCACAATAGGATACCGGAAAGTGCAACAATGTGATGTAATTTTGTTTATGGATGTTGATCACCTAAAGAACTGTAAAAAATCTCAGCATGTACAGTTTCTCAATCATAGGATTAGAATGACTAAGCATGTAAATCTATTTCCACTTGTTTTTATCTCCATGTTCCTGCGACGGATCGTGTGCTACACGAAAAGCGATTTTCTTTTCAGAATTGCAAATATCCTTTTATTCCTCGCCTGCTCAGTTCCTTAAACACGTATGTATTGGGTTTAGTCGCCAAATGACATCCATTTTCTGGGAGCGTCAGAGCTTGTAAACGTTGGACTTCAACCGAAGCAGCACTGTAGCTGACATAGCAGGACACTTCCATTCGTATCGCAAATGGCAAAAGTTTCACAAACAACTTATATAGTACATGGCTGTATTATTTTCAATTCCATTTTATTTCTTTAAAACTCTTTTTGGTTCAAATCATATGATTTTCTGGCAATTTTTCTGGGCCATTACAATTTCTATTGCGATATTGTACTTCGAACACAATAAAATGTAATAGTTGTTCCGTTTTTCATGTATTTAAGTGGGTCGGGCGACACGAACAGAAGCGTAATGGGTGTTTTTCCATAGCATTTGTTATAACTCAAAGAAATACTTTCTGATGTCTAGCCCTTTTGATGATGACACGTGTATGCAACATCCGTACACGTTGGTTCTGATGGTATTCGTTACATGGTGCGAGCGATGATTTGGGTATGTGTGATGTCTGGATTCCAAGCAGATCGCGATAAACTTCTCTGATGAGATATATGACGTTTTTGTGTGTATCTTTGTACTTCTTCAGCACTAAGCTAGAGATAAATTAGAGCTCAGTGCTAAATCTGTTTTCATCTAACACAAAATTGACGTTGTGCCTAGACAGCTAGTCCAGCAAGAGTGTTTTAGAAATAGGTTGTAGCATTTCAGCCGGCTACCACGTCTAAGACAATCACTTGTAGCACACGATGAAGAACATTAGGTTTGTCGTAGAAATATTGTGCCTAAAATGTAATAGTCAAAGCTACTAACCGTTCAGAAACATTTCTTCTGTTAATCACACCGAGGAAGCCTCTAAAAAATCGTAACAATTTACGCGCACATTCCTCTTTCCAGAAATTGAGCAAAAGTCTACTGTTCGAATTATACAAGAATAACACAATAGCAGTTTGGTATCCGATGAAACAGATTTGTCTCTGAGTCCTAGACCATTTCATTGTGAGAGATAGAGGTGTATCTCTCACATTTACGAGGAAGCAGACGACAGAGTCACGCAAAGCAAATAAATTTCTCAGGATTATTTTATGACGAAATCGAAGTATCAGTGTTCAAGCTATTTAACTGTGAAGACAGACCTCTAAACATACACAGGTGTAAGGTCAATGCGATTCGTTGTAGGATTCAAGTCAAGCGTACGAAGAGGATAGTAAATGAACAAAACACCGCCAACGCTATGTTTATTCCCCGGGTTCTTGAATTTTCTCCCTCCTTTTCACTTAAGTGGGACGTTGGTTTCGTCTTCTCGAGCACTCACTGTAAGGCACATGCGTTATCTGCGATTGCGCACCAGTACGAGATATCGCGGCACAGTTTCGTCGGGTCAGTCCACCCTGGTCTCCTTCGTCACCCGAAAGAACATCAGCCCACCAGATGTGCACATTTTCTTTGTATGCACGATATCAGTACATAATTCCGTTATAAACTGTATTCTGTAGAGATTTTCAAAAATGATTCAGATGGCTCTGAGCACTAAGGGACTTAACATCTGAGGTCATTAGTCCCCTAGAACTTAGAAATACTTACACCTAACCAAAGGACATCACACACACCCATGCCCGAGGCAGGATTCGAACCTGCGACCGTAGCGGTCGCGCGGTTCCGGACTGAAGCGCCTAGAACCACTCGGCCACTGCAGCCGGCTGTAGAGTTTTTAACAGCTGTTATGATAGCAGAATTAACAGTTCCTTTAGACGTTTGATTTTCAGTAAAAATAAGAGTTTGAAATAGATGCTAATATGCACAATAATATAGGGAGATTACGAAAAATCTGCGCCCTTCACTCTTTTACGGATGTTTATATACGTATTTCCCACCGTTCTGACCGTTGAAGGTTTGTGGCACTGACTGTAGTTACTGAAAACAAAATGTATCGAGCATGACTATATGCTTGTCAAGTACAGCAGTACAATCAGAATAAGTATTTCAGACTGCTTACAGCATGCTTATTGCACACGGATTGTAGATGAGTTCTGAATAGCTAATTTGTCCTGTGCTCGTTAGTTAACTTTGCGAAGTAGGTTCGCACTCTTTCATTTTGGCTTTTCATACTAGACAAATGGAGTGGTAAGACTGCCAAAACCAGAAGTGTGGTTTGAACACAACGGTGTTTGCTAGGCGTGGTCCTGTTGGAGGTGTTGTGCCGTTGTCTGCTAACCTATGAACTGACTCACGCAGCCAGCTATATGGGGACCTACAAGTGAACGTGGACGCCAAATAACGGTGCAGATCGGATTGTTTCACATTAACGAAGATTTCCAAAACTGGAAGAAGTGATAAGTGACGGATGAAAATCCTAGGAATGACTAGGCTTCGAATACCAGATCTTTATGTCCGTAGGCTAACATTTAACGACTAAGCTGCCAAGTTAACAAAAGAAGTTGTTCTCGAAGTTACAATGAAAATTATTTGCTAGTATGAGATTCATCGTATTCTGTCTTGCTAAAGAAAAATCATGTGTCAGGTAACTTTGCATACGGGTGATCACTCAATTCCGACGGGCGAGACCGTTTTTTGCTGAACGCTCCTAGATATTTCAGGCACGCACACGGACACACATACATACGGGAACTCCATTAAGATCAAACAGGAGCGTCATGTCGCACACCAGTTGGAGTTAAAACAACAAGGCAGTCGAACTTGAGTATGCCAATCGATTCTAATCATAGCATTAAAATTCTGCAACAGACTCTTTGACTCATATGCTCCTGAGTACATGTAGTTACTGATAAGAAACAGAAGTGGAGAAGTGGCGTGTTCTACCGATGTCACGGGGGCGAAGCGGTGGTTGGTAAATCGTGGAACTGGGCATGCCAGATGCCGCTGTTTCTTATGATCATACTTAGCTTCCGCTTACGAACTATATAGTATACGTTATTCCAGAAACAACACTGCGCAAGAGAACTAAAGGAGCACTTTTCGAAACTCTGTGATTGTATCCCACTACGATGCACAAGTTTGAAACTTGGCAGAAAAGGTGCGTTCAGCCTCCTTCTGAATGGTGCAAATGCATGGCGCACTGCGACGTCGACCTCTGGCTCGGCGACGCTTCAGACAGAAAGGTGTCAAAGGTGTCGACACATGCGAAAAGAAGGCCACAGCACAGGAGTTCGCCTGAAGTGTGGGGTAGGCTATGGTGTAACCACTATTCTGCAAAACGCCGCTGTGGAGATTTCACACGTCGAAGAGGGCGCCACACACCTCCTACCGACGCCTCTCCGACGAAGGTCAGAACAGCGATACCCACCGTTGAAATCGCGTGGTTTTCTTGTACATAGAACCGCTAAAGAAACTGGTACAGCCACGCATATTCAAATACGGAGATACGTAAACAGACAGAACACGGCACTGCTGTCGGCAACGCCTACGTAAGACAACAAGTGTCTGGAGCAGTTGTTAGATTGGTTACTGCTGCTACCATGGCAGGTTATCAAGATTTAAGTGAGATGGAACGGGCTGTTATAGTCGGCGCACGAGCGATCGGACACAGCATCTCCGAGGTAGCAGTGAAGTGAGGATTTTCCCATACGACCGTTTCACGGGTGTACCGTGAATATCATGAATCCGGTAAAACATCAAATTTCCATCAGACGTTCTCCTGCGTACCTTGTGGGAGTAGCACTCCTGCAAGAAAGGGTACTGTGGAGGCGTGGCTTAGTCGCAGCCTGAGGTATTCTTCCCTGAATGAATTTTCACTCTGCTGCTGAGTGTGCACTGATTTCAAACTTCACGACAAATTAAAATTGTGTGCCAGACCGCGACTCGAACTTGGGACCTTTGCGGTTGATTTTCTGTTAGCAAGTTTCGATTGAGAGGGCACTCCGCTTCAGAGTGAAAGTTCATTCTAGAGACGGTCCCCCAGGCTGTAGCTAAGCCATGTGTCCACAATATCCTTCCTTACAGGAGTGACAGTACCGCACGAGAACTAATGTGAAATTTGCAAGGTAGGAGACGGGGTACTGGCGGACGCACAGCTGTGAGGGCAGTTCGTCAGTCGTGCTTCGGTAGCTTAGTCAGTAGAGCATTTGCCGGCGAAAGGCCCAGGTCGAGTCTCGGTGCGCCACACAGTTTTAATTTGTAAGTTACAAATCAGCGCACACACTACTGCACAATGAAAAATCATTCTGAAATATTCTCAGTGACTGAGTGTTGCCCCTTCTTCTACGTCTTCGTGACGTTTAGGCTGTGTACATTCCTCTTTTCGAAGACGGCAATAGACGTGTTGACAGTGCCGCACACACACGTTCCTGGTTTGATGATCCTTCTGATACCAAATCGCACCTCGACTGGCCCGTTAAATCACCCACCTTAATCCAATAGAAAATTCCTGGGACTACGCTGTGCAACATAATTAAAGAACCACTTTTTCTAACCCCTGTAATTGCTTCCCGTTGCGACATAAGCTTCAAATTTGGCTCAAAGGTGTCTACAACCTAGTTCTGTAATAGTCCAGAAGTATGGCGTCCTGCGATATCACCCTTGTGCTCGAAGGCGTTTCAAACAGCAAGGTGTGAACACATGCAAAAGCAAAAAAGGGACAGCTCACGTGTAAGGTCAGTTATCGATGTCACACTGACACCAAATTTCACCACAGAGTTGCCCACCAGCACCGTGGACGTATTACACTGTGGGAACGTCGACGCACCCCATCTTGGCCACATATCTACCATTCTTTTGGCGCATTTGCGACGGAGATCAGACCGGTGAAAGGCGACATCCAGCTCTGAAATCACGCGGTTTTCTTATGGGCGGCCGAGGAGGACATTTCAGATACATCCCGCTCAGAATCGGCACGAAAAGGCCTCCGGGTGTGGCATAGAGGGCGTCAATGAAACCACCCCTTCCCTTAAGGCGTTGATTCCCGCACATTTCGTGGTCGAAAAAGACAGTGCGATAAGCAACAGGGAGGGCGTCGTTGTTGAGAAACTTTTATGCTGTTGAAACTCCCGGACGTTTCAACCCCTCTCTAAGGACGTCGCGGGGGCTAAACGTGATCGCATTCCATTGGAGTGCACTGCAACTGCATTTCCGGTCTCATGAACAAGTTCGAAGCACCAGGGACCGTTCAAAATCATTCGACAAAATTTGAACGTGACCCACAGCAGCAAAGGATAATTACGCCTTTTGAGCCCACCTGTTTTGTACCTCCTGTGGTGTGATGACGCGACAGTGTGACACTGACATTTGTAAATAACACATAAAAGGTTCCTCTAAAAAAAACCATCTCGGCAATACCCTCGGTAGCATGCACCCTTTTTGTACTTTTAAAAATATACGTTTACGGAGGAAACCTGCGAAGCAAACGTAGGCGCCTGTAGGCAGGCAACTCCGTGATGCACCTCTAATTTTAGTTGCCTACCTGCAGGTGCCTCGGACTAATTTACAGGTTCTGTTTGTAAAGGTGCATTTTTAAACTTCTCAGTAACGGTACACATCCATCGGGGTGTTGCCCAACTCGGGAGTCTTAGGGGACCCTTTCCCATTTTATTCACGGGCGTGTCAGTGTCACCACCACCTTCCCCCCACCCCTCACGCCATAGAAGGGTGTGAAACAGGTGGGCTGAAAACCATAACTTTTCCTTGCCGCTTCGGACCAAGGTTCCTAGTACGAGGGGCGTTTGGAAGGTCCGTGCAAAAATAAAAACTACTTCCGTATTTGGTGAAAGCCTTTTTTATTTTTCGACATAGTCTCCTTTTAGACTTACACCCTTCGTCCAACGGTGTTCTAATTTGTTGATCCCTTCCGAATAATAGGAATTGTCCAAGTCTACAAAATAGCTATTAGTTGCTGCAATCACTTCCTCGTTTGAATAAAATCTTTTCCCGCCAGCCATTTCTTTTCTAATTCGAGAACAAACAGTTGTCCGATGGAGCCTAGACTGGAGAGTAGGGGGGATGTGAAACGAGCTGGAATCCTATTTCCATTAATTTTGCGACCACAGCTGCTGATGTGTGTGCTGGTGCATTGTCGTGATGGAAAAGGCCTTTTTTGCTGTCCAATCGCCGGCATTTTTCTTGCAGCTCGATTTTCAAACGGTCCAATAACGATGAATAATGTACACCTGTAATTGTTTTACCCTTTTCCAGATAGTCGATGAGGATTATCCCTTGCGAATCCCAACAGACAGTCACCATAACCTTTCCGGCCGAAGGAATGGTCTTCGCCTTTTATGGTGCAGATTCTCCCTTGGTAACCCATTGTTTAGATTGTTGTTTGGTCTCAGGAGTATAGTAATGTATCCATGTTTCATACACAGTGACGAAACGAAGCTTAAAGTCCTGCGGACTCTTCCTGAACAACTGCAAACCATCCTTGCAACTCTTCACACGATTCTGTTTTTGGTCAAGCGTGAGCATCGTGGAACCCATATTGCGGATAGCTTCCTCATGTCCAAATCGTCCTCATGTCCAAATGTTTATGCAAAATATTATGTACCCGTTCATTCGAGATGCCAACAGCATTTGCAATCTCACGCACCTTAGCTCTTCTGTCATCTATCACCATATCGTGGATTTTATCAATGATTTCTGGAGACGTAACCTCCACAGGGCGTTCAGAACGTTCAGCATCACTTGTGCCCATATGCCCACTCTGATAAGTTTGAAACCACTTATAAATTGTTCCAACCGAAGGTGCACAGTCACCGTAATGTTTATCAAGCTTCTGTTTAGTCTCCTGAGGCGTTTTGCCTTTCATAAAGTAATGTTTAATCACCATAAGAAATTCTTTTTCGTCCATTTTTTTGACAATCACTCGACTTCCTTGATTCACACGAATGCCAAACACAAATAAATAGACCAATATGGCTGAAACTTGGAGCGCGTTCTTTCCGAAGATGCTACTAACAAAACATGACCTCCATACGTGCCGGTGGTGCCATCTCCCAGACTTTGCACGGACTGTTCAAACGCCCCTCGTAGACCCAACCAATACACAAGAGCAAAAACTGCTCTCACACAGCACTTCAAAGCGGTGCGATCACATCCAGTCGGGATGCAGCTCTACAACTTCTTAGAGAGGGGTTGAAGTGGAAGTCAATTACGATATTTCGAAAAACTGGCCCTTTAATTCTATTCGGAAACATAGCAGTCAGCATCCTTGCAGTTTGGTAGCTCTACAGTATCTGATCATCAGCAACTGGCTTCAGCTGGATAGGACATTCTAAAGAAACTGAGGCCACTATCAGGCTAGTAGCGTGAGTCTCTTAACTGTCTAATTTTTTTGTCTGGTGTGCTTGCCTACGAAACAATTTTGCAGTAGCTACGGTCCTGTCTGGTCTTAACGCATGTAGATTGACAGTGCTCGGTCTCCCCGGCAACGGCCCGAATCGCAGGTTTCGGAAATCGAAGTGCTACAAATTGGAGCGCCTACAGAGAAGAGGCGAGCCGCCGAGCACAGTGCGGGCCCAGAAAGCCCAGCAGACACACGCCGCCCCCACTCCGCCGCCCCCACCACGCGCGGTGCTCCGCGGCAGCCGCGATGCCCGCCACCAGGACCTGCGGACAGTGCGACGGCGGCGGCGGCGGCGGCTACGACTACGACGACGACGAGCAGGAGGCAGACATGGCTTTCATGCCCTACATGCCCTTCGTCAGCCAGTACTGGCCCTTCATCGCCGCCGGGCTCGTCTGCTACGTCGCCTCTCGCTTCCTGTACCAATGGAACGCCTTCACGCGCGAGCAGCGCTCTAAGGACCAAGGTAGGTGGCGAACAGCGGTTCCCTCTGGCGAGCATCCGTTGCTAAACCTACTGCAGTGCATAACCACCGTGCTCTTTAGCCTAAGTACTGATATTTATCTTTTAGTATTTGATTGAGAAGCGGAAAGCACGAATTTGTTCGAAAGTTTCGTGGCTAAAAGTATTATTTTCTTCTTTTCTATTTCTACAGCTAAACATCTGTGTCGGATCTCCCAGTACCTACTGCAACCTACATCCTTCTGAATCTGTTTAGTGTATTCATCTCTTGGTCTCCCTCTACGATTTTTACCCTCTACGCCGCCCTCCAATACTAAATTGGTGATCCCTTGATGCCTCAGAATATGCCCTACCAACCGATCCCTTCTTCTAGCCAAGTTGTGCCATAAATTTCTCTTCTCTCCAATTCTGTCAATACCTCCTCATTAGTTATGTGATCTACCCATCTGATCTTCAGCATTCTTCTGTAGCACCACATTTCGAAAGCTTCTATTCTCTTCCTGTCTGAACTATTTATCGTCCATGTTTCACTTCCATACATGGCTACGCTCCATACAAATACTTTCAGAAACGACGTCCTGACACTTAAATCTGTACTCGATGTTAACAAATTTCTCTTCTTCAGAAACGCTTTCCTTGCCATTGCCAGTCTACATTTTATACCCTCTCTACTTCGACCATCACCAGTTATGTTGCTCCCCAAATAGCAAAACTCCTTTACTACTTTAAGTGTCTCATTTCCTAATCTAATTCCCTCACCATCACCCGACTTAATTCGACAACATTCCATTATACTCGTTTTGCTTTTGTTGATGTTAATCTTATATCCTCCTTTCAAGACCATGTCCATTCCGTTCAGCTGCTCTTCCACGTCCTTTGCTGTCTCAGACAGAATTACAATGTCATCGGCGAAACTCAAAGCTTTTATTTCTTCTCCATTGATTTTAATTCCCACTCCGAATTTTCTTTTGTTTCCTTTACTGCTTGCTCAATATACAGATTGAATAACATCGGGGATAGGCTACAACCCTGTCTCACTCCCTTCCCAACCACTGCTTCCCTTTCATGTCCCTCGACTCTTATAACTGCCATTTGGTTTCTGTACAAATTGCAAATAGCGTTTCGCTCCCTGTATTTTACCTGTGCCACCTTCAGAATTTGAAAGAGAGTATTCCAGTCAACATTGTCAAAAGCTTTCTCTAAGTCTACAAATGCTAGAAACGTGGGTTTGCCTTTCCTTAATCTATTTTCTAAGATAAGTCGTAGGGTCAGTATTGCCTCACGTGTTCCAACATTTCTACGGAATCCAAACTGATCTTCCCCGAGGTCGGCTTCTACCAAGTTTTTCCATTCATCTGTAGGAATTCGTGTTAGTATTTTGCAGCAGTGGCTTATTAAACATAGTTCGGTAATTTTCACATCTGTCAACTCCTGCTTTCTTTGGGATTGGAATTATTGTATTCTTCTTGAAGTCTGAGGGTATTTCGCCTGTCTCATACATCTTTCTCACCAGATGGTAGAGTTTTGTCAGGACTGGCTCTCTCAAGGCTGTCAGTAGTTCTAATGGAATGTTGTCTACTCTCGGGGCCTTGTTTCGACTTAGGTCTTTCACTGCTCTGTCAAATTCTTCACGCAGTGTCATATCTCCCATTTCATCTTTATCTACATTCTCTTCCATGTCTGTAATATTGTCCTTAAGAACATCGCCCTTGTATAGACCCTCTATATACTCCTTCCACCTTTCTGATTTCCCTTCTCTTTTTATAACTAGGTTTCCATCTGAACTCTCCATATTCATGCAAGTGATTCTCTTTTCTCCAAAGGTCTCTTTAATTTTCCTGTAGACAGTATCTATCTTACCCCTAGTGAGATAAGCCTCTACATCCTTTCGTTTGTCCTCTAGCCATCCCTAATTAGCCATTTTGCACTTCCTGTCGATCTCATTTTTGAGACGTTTGTATTCCTTTTTGCCTGCTTCATTTACTGCATTTTTATATTTTCCCCTTTCATCAATTAAATTCAATATCTCTTCTGCTACCCACGGATTTCTATTAGTCCTCGTCTTTTTGCCTACTTGATCCTCTGCTACCTTCACTGTTTCGTCTCTCAAAGCCACCCATTCTTCTTCTACTGTATTTCTTTCCCCCATTCTTGTCAATCGTTCCCTAATGCTCTCCCTGAAGCTCTGAACAACCTCTTCTATGTGAATTGTAATAGGCAATTGAGATAATTTTTGACTAACGCATCGAAACTAAAATCTACCCTGGTGCCAGTTGTAAGTTGTCGGTTCAGCACTGCACCTCCTGCAGCTCAAAGCAGCCGACTATGCTACCGCTAGTTTCAACACGGTGGCTGTTTATACTGGGTGAATCACCTAAAACTTGCATCTCAAACATTGCGCAAATGGAAAGTACTATTGTTGTGCAGTTTTCACAGAATGGATTGGTAGTAAGGGGCTCGTGTTGTTATCCAATAAACAGTTTGTAATAATACTTAGAAAGTGCATTTTATGTGCAAACATAATGCTGTTCCACTGAGACAGCAATATACAATTTCACCGCCCACATAATTGTCTTTAAAAAGTTAAAAGGCTTCAATATGAATTTTCTGTGACTTATTCAAAGCATTTGACTGTGTGAACCATGACATTATGTTACAGAAATTACAATTCTATGGTATACATGGAACAGCACATGAGGAGTTTAAGTCATATCTAGATAATAGGAAGCAAAAAGTTTATTTATATGGCTTAAGTGATTTAAGGAAGTTTACCGCTTCGTCTAACCGGGGTGAAGTTACATTAGGTGTCTATAGGCTTTGATCATGGGTCCCCTTCTGTTCTTGATATATGTGGATGACCTCCTCTCTTATCCGAAACAAGAAGCTAAACTGACACTGTTTGCTGATGATACAAGCACCATTATTAATCCAGTGAAAGAAACTCCAATAGAAAATGTTACAAATAATGTCTTTGGAAAACTTATTGATTGGTTTCCTCCGAATGGGCTTACTCTGAACTTTCAAAAAACACAGTGTATCCAATTTTCCACTGCAAGAAGTACAGTTCCTTCAATAAATGTAACACACCAACAGAGGTCAGTAGCCAGGGTAGAGTAAACTAAGTTTTTGAGTGTACATATAGACGAGAATCGTAACTGGAAAATTCGTATTTTGGATCTTATAAAGCGACTAGAATCAGCAACTTTTGCTATCAGAAAAGTTGCCAGTTTTGATGGTATAGAAATTAGTAAGCTAATGATGTCATACTGGATCAGGGGCGGTTCTAGAAGTCGGTCAAAGGGGGGGGGGGGGCAATTGGGGGAGGAGGGGATTGGAGGAGTGGAATATCGCTTAACAAAAGGAGAGTTGGGGTCCTCCGCCGACAAACTGGTAAAATCTGGTGTTGCTTACAGTAGTTTTTGGTAACTGTTTTGGAGTTCAGAGTAAAAGAAACTTATTTTCACATGGGAGATTTTATAAATTTCGTAAACCATGAACTTACAACAAATAAGTTTTCATTAAGTTTCTGGATACAGAAGGTGACATGAATGTAAAAACTTGAACTTGACATGAATATAAAAAAATTCTGTAACAAAATTCACTGTATATTTCCGTCTTCTGCCCAATTTGTCATGCTCATTCACCTCTGTTTCTTTTTACTGAATATGTTAATGATATTTTCAATGTCCATATCTCTTTCTTTATGGTTATTTGCAAGAGCCAATCCATTTAGTCTCACCTGCCCCATCGTGTTACGCAAATAAGTCTTTATTCATCTCAAAGTAGAGAAACTTCGTTCAGGAGTGCTTGTGGTAACAGGAATAGTCCCAAATATTTGAAGTAAAACATATGCATTTGGGAAAAACTGCTTGTCACAGTTCTTTAGTGGTTCAGTTACTGTTTCAGGTCTTCTACTTTCATCAAACCACTTTTTCTTCCATTCTATAACTCTCCAAAAACTGTTCATATTTCTCTGATACCTGGATCACTTCATCCTCACCGTATTTTAAACACTATGCAGGAATAAGACCTACAAGTGGTAGTATGGTGCGAAAATCTTGGGGAAATCTTGTTTCTAGCTCGGCAATAAAACGATCCACAACAGGTAAAAAGACTGTGCGCCTGAAGTATTCCTCGGCTTTTAAAGCAGGAACGTTGTCTCTTTTGGTTTGTGTTGAAATAGTTCTTGGCATTTCTATTACACTTCCAATATCTTCTGCCAGTTTAACAGCGCCTTCAAATATACTTCCGAATTGTATTTCCGAATCCGTCCTTATATTGTTGAACACTTCAAGCATGTCATTGACATGATTTAAGGCACTTGTTAAATCCATTTTAGGACTTTGGAGCTGTTCGCTTAGTCTTAGAGTTAAAGAGAAGCAATATGCTGCAGTTGCTAAATCTACTACGAAGTCTCCTCTTCGGATAGCAGAACTAAACATACAAGCTTTACTAGCCGTTTCTGCGTTGGTTTCACGACTACTTGAAGGTTCGTCAAGCAAGGTCACGACCGGGACAAATAGCTCCTTGAAAGTAATAAGGGTATCGTGCCTTTCCACCCATCTTGTTCAACACATTGACTTCAACTTTGTTTTGTTTGACTCTGTAAACGGTAGTTGTGATATAGCTTCCTCTAGGGAACTTTTTCTGTTTGCAGAGACAGAGAAGAATGCTGAAACTGATCTTACAATTCCCATCATATTTGTAACTATTGGAGTATCGCAAGACTTTGAAATGCACAAGTTCAAAGAGTAGCTAAAACAGTTGGTATAAATAGCCAACGGTTGTTTACTTAAAATAAGATTCAAATTCAAATGGCTCTGAGCACTATGGGACTTAACATCTGAGGTCATCAGTCCCCTAGAACTTAGAACTACACAACTCTAACTAACCTAAGGACAGCACACACATCCATGCCCGAGACAGGAAAATTTGACATATTTTGTGTTTTCATGATGAAGAAGATCGTCTGTAGCCTTTTTGTATTTCACCAATCAAGTAATAAAAAGTATTGCTGTTGTCCTCGATACCAACAAATCTTCAGTTATTGAAGAAAACCGGAAATGCTTGAGCCCTGTTATAAAGACTATAGTCCTGTGTGCTAGAAATAACCTAGCTTTACAAGGACATCGTGATCATGGTTTAATTCCTCAGCTAAAAGAAGAATTTTACCAGTGTTTCAACAACTGATGTCACCACTAAGGAACAGATGACATTTTGTATTACGTAACTGACATAGAGACCTTTGTTACCAAAGAAGACTTTCTGGGTTTTACTGAGCTTAAATCAACTACTGACACTTCGATTGCAGAAGAAGAACTGAAGACACTGGGGCTGTGCTATCAATATCTTTGTGGCGGCTCAAACATGGCTGGGAGATTTAAAGGAGTTCAAGCTCTTATTTTAAGCCGGCGGTTCTAGGCGCTTCTGTCTGGAACCACGCGACTATAAAAATACATTAAAAATGTCTTAGGTAAATGATGCCCGTCGCTCTTCGAAGAAAACCTGTACATTCCTTGCAATATGTGGCCGGGCAGGGTCCTGTTGAAATTGTGGCTTGTGGAGATGCCCAAAGCAGGGGAAGTACCTCAGGCTCCACAACCTCCGTTAGATACCGGTTGCTGTTCAAAGTGCCCGCAATGCGTACGAGGCGAGATCGGTTGTTGCAACCAATGCAATGACGCCCCAAACCATCACACCTGGTGTTTGTCCCCTCGCCGCTCCACATTGCTGCCCTCCAGGTTGCGCTGACCACGGTACCGCCAGACACGTATGCGGCCGTCACTGTAGGACACGTTGAAGCGGAACTCATCCAACAAGATTACATGTTGCCGCTCAGCACCCCAGTGACGGTGTTCACGTGCCCATTGCAATCGGAGGAGCTTGTGGTTCCTGGACAATGGAAGCCTATGTAATGGTATGCGTGCAACCAGTCCAACCTGCAGCAGACGGCGACGAACCTTCGATGCAGACAACTTCACACCTGTTGCAGTGCTCCAGCGACGAGCCAATACTGTAGATGACGCTATACGGTCCCTGGTCATGTGGACAAGATGACGGTCATCATGGGATGTTCCGTGGGCCAGTTCCCGCTCGTCGCTGCGTACGCTATTCCTCTGTTCACTGCTTCCACACACGCATCACTGTCATAGCAGCATGCACTGTGCGAGTCGAAATGTCATTGTATGATAACTACGTTTCCCGGGGACCGATCATACTACCCCGTTCGAAATTGCTCACATGCAGATATGGCTCCCTTTGACGTCCAATTGTACCATTCGTTTGAAATCCAACTTTCGCTTTCGTTTTTCTGGAAGCATGTGCACCTCTGTCGGAAAATGCACAATTGTATGACATAGCAACAAACTGTTGTCCATTGCGAGTCCGTTATTTTGATAAAAAAATCTTATTGTTAAACATAAAATTTAAAAAATTGTTTGTAGTCTTATTTAGCTGAGATCTTCATAAATGAGCTACAAAATAAGTTTTTTAACCAAAATCCTGACGTCTGCGAAATAACTGTCTATTACAGATGTTATGTAGACCACATCATACTACTGTACAAACGCGACGGAAAAAAAATAGCAAGGCAGCAGAAAAAATGGGTGGGATGAATGAAAAAATTAAGTTCACAGTGGAACAGAAAGCAGAAAGAAATATGTTTTTTGGATCTTAGATTAACTTAACGAGATCGACGGCATTAGGTTAACATATTTAGAAAGACGACAGCTACTAACACGATTATAAATGTGAGATCTTATCATCCTATAAATGGGCGTTCTTCAGAGCCATGACCAATAGCACGCTAAAACTACCGCTCACGCCTAACGACGAAGTGAAAGAATTAAATCAGACAAGTAACCAATACAGAGAGGTATAGGGGCAGCGACATAATAAACCTTCATAATAAACTAAAGTAAAAAATAAGTGACAATAAGGAGACAGTAGATCCAGAGGGGAAGAAATTTGTTGTTATGTCATACAATGGCGCATTTTCCGACAGAATTGCACATGCTTTCAGAAAAACGAAAGCGAAAGTTGGATTTCAAACGAAAGCTACAATTGTCTCTAGGCTACGCCTCAAAGTTGGCAACAAAATAAACAAATACTTAGAATCTGGTGTCTACTAGATCAATTGTCAAGGCTGTGACAAGTTTCATATCGGTCAAACAGGAAGGAATTTGAAGACTCGTTTCAGAGAACTTACATGTAAGCAAAATAAGAGCACTCGGTACACATCTAGATAAAGAAAAACGTTCGGCAGGAAACATAGAGGATAATATGAAAGTGTTGCACAGGGCACCAAAAGGGGCAATTACTGAACCTACTCGAGAGAATGGAGATCTATGTTCACAGAAAACGCCAATCGGAATTGCTACTGAATGAACACAAGGAGTTTAGCCTGAATAGTTTTTTAATGTGTTCGGAAACCTACTGGTTTGAGCAGCGTCGAGCGCCGAAGCGGCTTGGAGACGGGGCTTTCCTTCGCGAGCTCCGCCTCAGGAAAAGTAGAGCTTCAAACGGAGAAGCCACGAGGCGGCGCCATTGAGATCCCACTCCGAATGTATTATCTGCTATTGACTTTCTGATTAACAGTCACTGTTTCGTTGATTACCTTACGCTTACGATTATGGTTTAACTATTTTGTCCTGCTTGAAAGTTTCGATTTATAGGTGTGACTTTTTAATTAGTATTTGCGCTTATTATGTGGATTTTAAGTATCGATCTAATTCCACGTACTGTATATCACTACATGTTTTATTGTTAGATGCTCATTTAGCATATGAAGTAATTTTAATTAATGACTACACATACTGTATTTTAACTATTAAATTTGCGATACTGGTTACGCATGTACCCAAGCTATAGTGTCCTTGGCTGGCCTCAGTTATTTATATTAATACCAGACGCTTCCAGGTCATCACCAATTCTGACTGTGAACCTACATATACAATTTGACGTTGATACCTACATCATAGTATTTTATGGTATGTGTGGCTGGTATCCACGCCTGTTAATCATGTTGACGTTCTTCTAAATTATCTTACGTATCACCAGGTCTGTTACAGATTAGCTTCAGCTAAATTAACTTAGTTGGTTATACCACTGTTTTTTGTTTGTAGTAGATCCGAAAATGGCAGTAGCCTAAACCGGTAATAGCGAAGTGTAATAAAAGTTTGTGTGATGGGAGGACCTGTAAAATAAAGCGCCACAATATGATCACGGACTCATTTCCAGATTTTATATATTCATTTGACAGATATAGAAGTATCAAATTATCAAAAGAAGATTTTTAAATATTTTATGATATGCCGATAATGCCTTCACGTGATGTGGAACGTGATTTTCAAAGGTAAGTTTACAATTTACATTATGTCTATAAAGAATATTACATTGATATTTCGAAAAAGGTGGGAATTTAAGGAGATGGGACCTGGATAAACTGAATGAACCAGAGGTTGTACAGAGTTTCAGGGAGAGCATAAGGGAACAATTGACAGGAATGGGGGGAAAGAAATACAGTAGAAGAAGAATGGGTAGCTTTGAGGGATGAAATAGTGAAGGCAGCAGAGGATCAAGTAGGTAAAAAGACGAGGACTAGTAGAAATCCTTGGGTAACGGAAGAAATATTGAATTTAATTGATGAAAGGAGAAAATATAAAAACGCAGTAAATGAAGCAGCAAAAAGGAATACAAACGTCTCAAAAATGAGATCGACAGGAAGTGCAAAATGGCTAAGCAGGTAGTTGTCAGTCGGAAGATGAGTTGTTTAAGGCGAAACACGTCATGGGAGGATAAATGAAATAAAAAAATCCAGTTCTACAACCAAGGCTGTCTTTCCTGTCACAGGCTATCTGTAAGTTGATTTTTTATAACTATCATAAATTTTTATACTTTTATACGACACTTAAATGTAAATTCCTTCCCTTGAATGTGAGTTGCTGTACCTAAATCGAAACAAAGATGTTGTATCAGCTGATTTATCTGTAAATTTTCCGAAAGGTGCCGCTTAACAATTAGTGGAGGTCACTTAGCACCTCCGTTTCCTGAATGATTTACTAATGAAAAGAGAGGTAGCACTAAGTTGGGCTGGACAAGGACGGCGAAGGAAGTTAGTGTTCGTATAGTTTCAGAAACCCTACTGGCATTCGCCTCACATTGATATTTCGAAAAAGGTGGGAATTTAAGGAGATGGGACCTGGATAAACTGAATGAACCAGAGGTTGTACAGAGTTTCAGGGAGAGCATAAGGGAACAATTGACAGGAATGGGGGGAAAGAAATACAGTAGAAGAAGAATGGGTAGCTTTGAGGGATGAAATAGTGAAGGCAGCAGAGGATCAAGTAGGTAAAAAGACGAGGACTAGTAGAAATCCTTGGGTAACGGAAGAAATATTGAATTTAATTGATGAAAGGAGAAAATATAAAAACGCAGTAAATGAAGCAGCAAAAAGGAATACAAACGTCTCAAAAATGAGATCGACAGGAAGTGCAAAATGGCTAAGCAGGTAGTTGTCAGTCGGAAGATGAGTTGTTTAAGGCGAAACACGTCATGGGAGGATAAATGAAATAAAAAAATCCAGTTCTACAACCAAGGCTGTCTTTCCTGTCACAGGCTATCTGTAAGTTGATTTTTTATAACTATCATAAATTTTTATACTTTTATACGACACTTAAATGTAAATTCCTTCCCTTGAATGTGAGTTGCTGTACCTAAATCGAAACAAAGATGTTGTATCAGCTGATTTATCTGTAAATTTTCCGAAAGGTGCCGCTTAACAATTAGTGGAGGTCACTTAGCACCTCCGTTTCCTGAATGATTTACTAATGAAAAGAGAGGTAGCACTAAGTTGGGCTGGACAAGGACGGCGAAGGAAGTTAGTGTTCGTATAGTTTCAGAAACCCTACTGGCATTCGCCTCACATTGATATTTCGAAAAAGGTGGGAATTTAAGGAGATGGGACCTGGATAAACTGAATGAACCAGAGGTTGTACAGAGTTTCAGGGAGAGCATAAGGGAACAATTGACAGGAATGGGGGGAAAGAAATACAGTAGAAGAAGAATGGGTAGCTTTGAGGGATGAAATAGTGAAGGCAGCAGAGGATCAAGTAGGTAAAAAGACGAGGACTAGTAGAAATCCTTGGGTAACGGAAGAAATATTGAATTTAATTGATGAAAGGAGAAAATATAAAAACGCAGTAAATGAAGCAGCAAAAAGGAATACAAACGTCTCAAAAATGAGATCGACAGGAAGTGCAAAATGGCTAAGCAGGTAGTTGTCAGTCGGAAGATGAGTTGTTTAAGGCGAAACACGTCATGGGAGGATAAATGAAATAAAAAAATCCAGTTCTACAACCAAGGCTGTCTTTCCTGTCACAGGCTATCTGTAAGTTGATTTTTTATAACTATCATAAATTTTTATACTTTTATACGACACTTAAATGTAAATTCCTTCCCTTGAATGTGAGTTGCTGTACCTAAATCGAAACAAAGATGTTGTATCAGCTGATTTATCTGTAAATTTTCCGAAAGGTGCCGCTTAACAATTAGTGGAGGTCACTTAGCACCTCCGTTTCCTGAATGATTTACTAATGAAAAGAGAGGTAGCACTAAGTTGGGCTGGACAAGGACGGCGAAGGAAGTTAGTGTTCGTATAGTTTCAGAAACCCTACTGGCATTCGCCTCACATGATGTAACGAAACGGCGGAAAACCTAAAGTATAATGACTGAAAAGCATTCCCCAGGATACGAACGCAATGACTCCTGGCTCTGTAGCACAGCTGATCAGTCTCCGTAGAAGTTACGCTGTGAGCAACGTTCTTCCGTAATTATTTCTTTTACTTTAAAGGAACATAAAAGTACTCAGTAGGCTTAAGCTCAAAATTTACATCACGTTACAGATTCCACAGCGTAAAAATGAAGGAGACACACTCTCACTGTTTATTATTAGGTTGGTGCATAAGTTCTTACCGTTTTTGTTTTGCATCTTGGTATTTCGTTTCCTATGAGTTTATTTATCAATTGTTATTTTTTTATTTGCAGTTCACTGTTGCTATTTGAATTTACACGTTGTCATTTGAATGTAGTGAGTGGACATGTGGCTGCCAGAAAATGGAGTGACAATTGGAGAAATCGGAACATTTCCGACATATTCTTCTGCTTGAGTACAATAGAGGGGTGACAACAGCGGAGTGGCAGCGCGGTTAGAGGCGCCATGTCACGAATCAGGCGCCCACTCCCGCCGGAGTTTCGAGTCCTTCCTCGGTCGTGGGTGTGTGTGTTGTCTTTAGCGTAAGTTAGTTTAAGTAGTGTGTAAGTGTAGGGACCGATGACCTCAGCAGTTTGGTCTCATAGGAATTCACATACATTTGAACATTTTTTGGTGACAGAAACGTAGCCAGCTAGAAACATTTGCGCCGTGTATGAGTATGATGCCATTCGACAGAGCCCGGCAAAAAAATGCTTTTCTCGTTTTAACGAGGGATTATTTAACATTAGTGACTCCCCACGTACAGGAAGACCTTCGGGGTTCGAAGAGGATCGTTTAAAAGCATTAATCCATAATGATCCATGTCAGTGTACTCGAGAACTCGCAAATGTGATGAACTGTGACCATTCCACCATCACGCGACGTTTGCTTTCTATAGGAAAGATTCAAAAATCGGGTGCATAGGTACTGCAACCTCTAAGCCAAAATCACAAAAATCAGCGAGTCGCCGTAAGAGCACCTCTGCTTGCTCGTCATCAATTGTCTCGCGAACAACATCAACCATTCCTATCCCATATTGTTACTGGTGACGAGAAGCGGTGTCTTTATGCTAACATAAGGAAAAGAAGGGAATTGTTGAGCCCAAACAAAGCTGCAACTGGCCGTAGAAAAACCTGCGCGCATCCATAAAAAATTGTGTTATGTCTGATGGAACAGCGACGATGTGATGTAATACGAATTGCTTCCCCGAGCTGTAACTATCACTGCTTAATTTATTGTCAACAACTGAGACGTCTTGCAGGCGCAGTCCAAGAACACCCACCGGAAAGACTGCGGTGAAGTGATACTACGCCTGCCCGCGTTCTGCTAGACTGACAAAAAACCCTACACGGGAGTTGGGTTGGGAAGTCATTCCGCATCCACCTTATTCGCCTGATCTTACCCTCTCAGGTTTTCACCTTCTCCGCTAACTATCGAACAAACTTCAGGACGGCTGGTCCCGGTGGAGGTTCGAGTCCTCCCTCGGACATGAGTGTGTGCGTTTGTCCTTAGGATAATTTCGGCTAAGTAGTGTGTAAGCTTAGGAACTGATGACCTTAGCAGTTAAGTCCCATAAGATTTCACACACATTTTTTGAAACTTCAGGAAACTACCTTTCCGGACGAAAATGAGCCCCAAACATAGTTCGATGAGTTCTTCGCCTCAAAACCATGTTATTTCATCGGTTGCGGAATGAAAAAGTTACCCCTAGGTTGGCATACTGTTGTAAATAGTGAAGGAGGATATATTGTTGATGGATAAAGTCTCTGTTATGTGTATTTATTGTGTTTATTAAAATTATGGAAAGACGCTACGAACTTATACACCAACCCAATAATATGTATTAATTAGTTTTACTCACGACCACTGTAGTCACAGAACTCCCATGATTTTTTTTTTTTTTTTTTGCCAAAGACGTAACATCTATACATTTACCATATTGTCAACCTGTTATGCTTCTCATAGTTACGGTATTGCCTTACGCCTTCCGTGCACGAGCTTACGGCACACGCATTGCGTGACCACGAATTGTCCTGTGATGTACGATTCCGCTTCGGGCAACAGCTGTTTCGTGACACACACTAAAATCTATAACGTTGCTCGCTCTACAGTAAAACACTACTCATAATTCCAGTGTGTGATAGACTTTCTCACAGTGGTTCTAAGCAGTATATCTTACAAGCGTGGCTAGGACTTTTGAAGGTCAAAGGATTACCTCACCTGTAATATAAAGTAAAACTAGCGTAGTAAGTGCCGCTACATACTGTCGAAATAATAAGGAAAAGGGACGTGTGCAATAATAAAAATCAATAATTTCTTTGCTTTAGAGCACCGCTGTTGGGGGGGTTAACAATCGGTGGCTTCGATGGACCACTTAAACAATAGCGTATTTCACGTAATATACTCTGGATTGTAGGACTGGGTGATGAACACGAACATTTATATGATGCATATATGCAGAATGAAGTGATGATTGAAAATTTGTATAGAGACCGGGATCCGAATCGCAGACTTGGTACAAATTTTCATTCGTCTCTTCTTTGTGCGTATATACATCATAGATGTTTAAGGTCTCTGGAACCATATCGTTTCATTTGACAAACACTTTCACTTGAGAAATCAGATTATGTTTGCAAATAGCACCAGGAAGCTACTGCATCTCTTAACAGAAAGGAAGTCACTGTTTGATATACGTAGGTTTAGTTCCTCTTATTCAGTTGTGAGAAGGCAAGGCCACGCAGTCATTACTACGTTGCTCCCTCGTTGACGATACATATACAGACATGTGTCAGTCCTAAAGTTTCTTATACTGTATTAATAAAAAAAATAGAGAAAGGTTATGGTGATGGTTTCAATGATTTTGGTGTTCTGCATCATGCTCTCCTCCTACCTTCCCCCCCCCCCCCCCCCCCCCCGCCCCGCTTAGCCCCTGTACACACTTTTCTTTTTTTTCAAAACATTCTGTAGAATGCCTTGAAGGCTTGAGTTCCACTGCGCGCTCACAGGTGAATGATCGAATGCTCATCTATTGTTTACAGTTGTTAGTCCAAGCTGCCATCGTAGCTACTACGCTGACGTCGCTTATGTGCCAGGAACAAAATCAGTCTCGCAGCTTTTTGGACGGAGTGTGTACACATACCACTGAGTATATACTATATATCGTCTTTAGTTACTGAAGATTCGATTCATTGAGAATAAAATAATGGTTACTCCTGTTTAGAGATGAGGTAATGGATTCCAAATGGCTTCAGAAGCAGCGTACACACAAACTTCTTTCTTGGGAAGCATGTTGCTCCACTAGTTTACGATCGGGGAACTTTGCTTAAAATAGTCAGCAAGGAGAAATTTGTGGGCGATTATCTGCTCGTTATCTGACTGGCTAAAAGAGCGACAAAGTAGGTCAGGATTCACGCACTTCTGTGTGGTGTTAGGCAACTCGACTGATAAGCGGGCGCTCTAAGCACACATCTGTCGCAGGGCAGTGACCTAGCTAAGCGCGGTCTGGAAAGCGGGACAATAGCTTAACAGTGTTTATTGATCCAATTTGGTCAGATATGCATTGTTACTGAGTCTGAAGCCACTGCATAGCGTGGCTGCTCAGTCCTATCACCTTCTGTGATCCGCATGCAGGGATTTCACAAGACACAACAAGCGCAGGTAAACTCCGCAGTATTACAATAAAAGAGCGCATATTTTTTTGTTTTCATCTCGTATCTTCTATCACAGCTTAAGAGTTTCCGGACAAACAAGTTCACAAATTCACAGTTGCAATAGTTACTCACTTTGTTCACACTCAGCAGCCTAAAATGCCACCTCTCATTTTTACCTCACTAACGTCACCCGTTACGGCTGTCGCTTCTTTATGCAATGGGCGAGAAAGTACTGTAAGAGCTGAGGTGATAATTACTGTCAGTTTAAATCGCGTTCTGTGTTGACAATAGAAGCTGTGTCTCTAGCTTTGACAGGCTTGCATTTTACAAGGAAATAATGTCCAGAATAGCAAGGCTGAAGTAGTCCAGGAGTGGTTCGACGAACAGGTGAGCATCAGAACAAGTCTCTTATGGCGTCCACAAACATGGGATTGAAATATTGTATTCTGTGTTCTAAGTACTTTTACTCAATTTTTGTTCAACCGAAACTCTGCGACAATGATACAAAGTCATGGAAGCAAAGAATGAAGATCAGGGCTTAATCTTACATCAACGACGAGGTCATTGGAGACAGAATACAAATATCTTCCTCTCTGCATGACTGTTTCAGCCCATTTTCTGTAGTCAGTGTTTGGTCTCTCTGTGCAGTTTTTACCCCATACGCCTCCCTCCATAACCAAATTGACTTTTCCTTGATGCATCAAGATGTATCCTATCAAACGATTCCTTCTTTCACCCAAGTTGTGCCATAGAATTACTTTTCCCCGATTCGATTCAGTACCTCTTTATTAGTTATCTGATCTACCCATCTAATCTTCAGCATACTTCTATGGCACCACATTTCAAAAGCTTCTTTCTCTTTTTATCTTTACTGCTAACCGTCCGCGTTTCAGCTCCGTATAAATCTGCGCTCTAGACAAACACTTTCAGAAAAGACTTAAAATTTCTGTTATACGTTAAAGTGTTTACCTTTTCCAGATTTAGTAAAACTACGTAATAAGTAAACCTAGAATGACAGGGAATTTGAACGCCACTGCTTCAAAATACACGTGAAGGTCACATAGCATGTCATAATGTATTCATACAGTTTTTAAAAATTCATTGTAAAAAAAATTAAACTATGAAATTGCAGAATAATAACAATAAAAGTAATAACAAAGACATAACATACGAATTCACAATTCTTAATAATGGACAAGGGAATGGGAAGGTGTCTAACACGGCCTATTAGCAGAAACCATACTGGTATTTGCTTAGAGTTAAATCAGATACCATTCGGGACCTTGTACATTCCTCCAACACATCTCAAGACATTGAAATAGTTAGTTACTTACTTAGTTAGATACATATTTATAGATCTCTTGAACAATTTTTGTCGAAATAATGAGATGTGAGTCAGTTTACAGGATACGTATACGTAAGTGCTTTTAACGTTAATGAAAATATCTCTACAATCAACCCTATTCGTGGAACTACGCTTGAAAACTAGTGTGTTTTTTTTAATTTTTTTTTTTACAGGCTGCCACTATTTCAATAATATCCGTCTATGGAAAAGAACTAGTTGTCCAAAAGATGAGTTTACTTGACAGTTAAAACTTGCTTTGCTGTCTGTCAGATAATTTATGTTATTGAGGAATTGACCAAAGAATTTTGTTGATGTATAATGAACTCTTTCTGAGCCACTAACAGCTTTAATAATGGGTAGTAAATATCATTTTCTTCTTCCAGTATTACAGTTATGGACATCACTATTCCTCTCAAACTGTTATAGATTATTTATTACTAATTTTACAAGCGATTATTTGTATTGTGACGGTTCAGTTAAAATGCTCGACTCCTTGAAAAGGTAGCTACATGACGGCCGCGGGTGAACACCGCGTATTATTGTTACTGATCGCTTTTGAACAATCGATACTTTCTTCCTAAATATTGAGTTAATTATTCCATGAGATATTATTCCTCGCGTAAATGGTCAAAATATGACAGGAGGTCGATTCGTTTGTTTTCAAGACAAGCAATTACGCGAAGAGTAAAAGCAGCTGAACTTAATTGCTTGAGCAGCTCATTAATTGCTTCTTCCAGGTCATGGTTATATCAATACGTAAAACCAAAAGTTAGGAGATTCTAGCATATTTAGTACCTGATGTTCAAGTACTACATCAACTTTTGGTATGACTCTATTTGTTGTACAGAAATGATTGAGAGGAATTATTTAAAAACTCATTGCGTCACATTAAAGACGTGGACATTCAGACTCCCAAAGGTGGCTGTACATCAAATTCGGTGCGTTGTGTTTTTCTTTTATCTTTTCTTTTTTAGCACCTGTAACTCCTTTATCTAGCACTAGACGCTTTTATACTCCAGATTTTTTCAGTAAACAGTTATGAATCAAAAGATTAGAATAAGATTATCCACTACAGATATTTTCTAATCTGTGATTTTTTATTTATTGTAAGTACAGAAACCTGTTTGTACAACACATTCCAGATGCTGGCGATCCATCGTAACAATCGGTATATATATTTATATCTTTAGTGAAAAGTGAGTGATCTGTGTCCGTTTGGCAATCACGATGAAAGCTGCCCGGTGGATTCACGTACAAAGACTGTCGCGAGCCAGTGCCCAGCATTACACTATGAAGTAAACATGTGACTTCCACGTGCGTCATCTGGAGCCTGAGAAGGTCCGAAAACTAGTTAACGGAATAAAAAAAGTGACAAATTGCGGTTTTCTGTATTTACATCAAAATTCTAGAGTCGGAGATATTCCGAAGCATCCTAGATCTAATCTTCGAGTAGTTAATAGTCCACCACTACCCCTACGGCTTCTAGCAGAATTCTTAATGGCAGCCGCAAGGCAACTGAACGCAGCCAATCTTGCGTCACACTGTCGTCGCACCAACGGGCGTTCCGCTTCAGCATCGTGGCTTTCGCCAACGCTAAACCCACCTAGTTTCATAATGCGTTCCACTCTTAGTGCACCCACGCGAGTGGCAAATGCAATCAGGAGGAACCGACACCTTTCGGCTTGTCAAGATCCGATTTCCCTAAACCTCAGTGCCGTGTTCCTGCGTCCACGGAGAGAGGCAACTGATTTCCTCTCATTAACACCTTTCTATACATTATGATACACAGTTCAGATGAGAAGACAATAGAATGTGGCGCTACAGAAGAATGTTAAAATTTTGATCGGTGGACCATATAACTAATGAGGAGGTACTGATTCGAATTGGAGAGAAAATAAACTTACGGTACAACATCACTAAAAGAAGAGGTCAATAGATACGACAAATTCTAGAGTATCAATCAAGGAACCATCAGTTTGGTAATGGAAGAAAGTGCGGGGGTGGAGAGGGTAAAGATGTAGAGGGTAACCAGGAAATGAATACAGTAAGCAGGTTCAAACGCATGTAGCGTGCAGTGAAGAGGTTTGTACAGCGTGGAGAGCTGCATGAAGCAGTCTACGGATTGAAGGCCACAATAACGATAAAAACATTAATGTTCTAGTTTCACCCCGCTAAGGACTCAGTCGAACGTTAAAAAATAACTAGCAATGTGGTTTCGCAATCTTACTAATCACTAGGCTTTTTTTCCCAAAACAAACTATGTTGTTCATTTTGGTACAAAATAGCAGTTCTTAATGTGATAAATTCAGTGATACGAGGGGACATCAAAAAGTAAGTTACATATTATTATGACAGGCCAAGTCTGCTCTACATTTCAAAGTGACGCACATACACGACACTATTTTTCTATGCAGTTACCAAATCTCTGTAAACAACGGCCGGAACGCTCTACCAATGGTTCAGTTCCTCGACGACAGAAATCCCGTCCTTGGTCACGGATCCATTTGAGAACCGCTGCGTGAATATCCTCATCGTTGAAAAATCACTCCCCTCCAGACGTTCTTTCAACTTGAGGGGAAGATGGAAACAGTATGGTGCAATATCTGGACTTATCGATCGGTATCATTCACGTCTCTGAGGCCTTGGTCGAATAGTTGGCGCCATTTGACTACTGCTAAACGCAAAATTCCATTTGGTCCATGTGGTGCCAGAGTTATACGGTGAATCAATGTGAAATTTGTAGACATTTTTCCACAAGAATCGCACTGTTCCGCGTACTTCAGCTATGGAGCGCGTTTCCAGTAGCCGCGCCATTTCACTCCTATACTACGCTGCACCAGTTATCCGTGCTGCAGCAGAACTGTGTCTGCGTGAAACACAGAACGTGTGCTCTCTTCTGACAATGCGTTATTCTTGTTGCACAAGTGAGACGACATGTGTAGCTTACTTCCTGAAGATTTGACTCCATTAGGAAGTTCGTGCGCCACGACCACACAAGTACTGCAGACAAGGAAAACTCCGGCATTGGTCTTATAAATTTGAAACAGTTTTCTTTTGTTTTATTATTGCATATAGATTTCAAACACAGAGCAATCGTCTTCAGTGCAAGACTAAGTCCAGTGGATTCATAAAAATCATGATTAGACAGTTTGGATCTTAGGTGCTGGTTGGGATGTTCTTCACTATGAACCCTTATGAAGTTATATTCCCGACCGGTATGACTAAGGAGGAGGATACATTTAAAATGTAGACTTCTGTTGTTTTTACCATATGAGTCCACTAAGTCTTGCACTGAACATGATCATTCTGTTACTGAAGTTGATATGCAATAACAAAAAATGGGTTCAAATTCATACGACAAATCCCGTAATTTTCCTTGTTTGCATTACTTTACGATGTCCATGCGTATATTTATTTCGTAAGTCTGACATGCAATTATAGGGGATAGATATACACTCCTGGAAATTGAAATAAGAACACCGTGAATTCATTGTCCCAGGAAGGGGAAACTTTATTGACACATTCCTGGGGTCAGATACATCACATGATCACACTGACAGAACCACAGGCACATAGACACAGGCAACAGAGCATGCACAATGTCGGCACTAGTACAGTGTATATCCACCTTTCGCACCAATGCAGGCTGCTATTCTCCCATGGAGACGATCGTAGAGATGCTGGATGTAGTCCTGTGGAACGGCTTGCCATGCCATTTCCACCTGGCGCCTCAGTTGGACCAGCGTTCGTGCTGGACGTGCAGACCGCGTGAGACGACGCTTCATCCAGTCCCAAACATGCTCAATGGGGGACAGATCCGGAGATCTTGCTGGCCAGGGTAGTTGACTTACACCTTCTAGAGCACGTTGGGTGGCACGGGATACATGCGGACGTGCATTGTCCTGTTGGAACAGCAAGTTCCCTTGCCGGTCTAGGAATGGTAGAACGATGGGTTCGATGACGGTTTGGATGTACCGTTCACTATTCAGTGTCCCCTCGACGATCACCAGTGGTGTACGGCCAGTGTAGGAGATCGCTTCCCACACCATGATGCCGGGTGTTGGCCCTGTGTGCCTCGGTCGTATGCAGTCCTGATTGTGGCGCTCACCTGCACGGCGCCAAACACGCATACGACCATCATTGGCACCAAGGCAGAAGCGACTCTCATCGCTGAAGACGACACGTCTCCATTCGTCCCTCCATTCACGCCTGTCGCGACACCACTGGAGGCGGGCTGCACGATGTTGGGGCGTGAGCGGAAGACGGCCTAACGGTGTGCGGGACCGTAGCCCAGCTTCATGGAGACGGTTGCGAATGGTCCTCGCCGATACCCCAGGAGCAACAGTGTCCCTAATTTGCTGGGAAGTGGCGGTGCGGTCCCCTACGGCACTGCGTAGGATCCTACGGTCTTCGTGTGCATCCGTGCGTCGCTGCGGTCCGGTCCCAGGTCGACGGGCACGTGCACCTTCCGCCGACCACTGGCGACAACATCGATGTACTGTGGAGACCTCACGCCCCACGTGTTGAGCAATTCGGCGGTACGTCCACCCGGCCTCCCGCATGCCCACTATACGCCCTCGCTCAAAGTCCGTCAACTGCACATACGGTTCACGTCCACGCTGTCGCGGCATGCTACCAGTGTTAAAGACTGCGATGGAGCTCCGTATGCCACGGCAAACTGGCTGACACTGACGGCGGCGGTGCACAAATGCTGCGCAGCTAGCGCCATTCGACGGCCAACACCGCGGTTCCTGGTGTGTCCGCTGTGCCGTGCGTGTGATCATTGCCTGTACAGCCCTCTCGCAGTGTCCGGAACAAGTATGGTGGGTCTGACACACCGGTGTCAATGTGTTCTTTTTTCCATTTCCAGGAGTGTATTTAAAATGTAGATTTCTGTTAATTTTGCTTTGGGTGGAGTGTTGTACTGTCTGGAAGTTTATGAATTTCTCAGCAATAGAATGTTTCGCCTTGATAGGAGAGATTCGATCTTCTGTGTGTTGCACTTCTGAGACATTGAATAAAATGCGGTGGAATCCATGTCCACGTAGATCAGTTTAATTGGAATGTATGATAGAGGTCATTTACAGTACGTCGTTCGTAAAACACTTATACTTACAATTACCGGAGCTCCTTTGTAATTCATTGGAGTAGTTGCAAGATCAATTGCTTTTGTTTGTCAGTTCGTAACCTTCTTACATCGAACATGTTTCCTAGGACTAAACATCCAGCGTCGAGAGGTACTTGGGCAGTGTTGATGAAAATGGGTCGGGCACCTATATGCAAATCGTTCTCCAGCCAGTTTCTCCGAATTCTGTACATTTTATTACATTCTCCAAAAGTTATCGCCAGATCAACCAATTATTCCGACGCATCATTAGCAAAGTCATTGTATACCTAATACAATTTATGCATCAAAAGATTAATTTCCGATATTTCTGATTCATGTTTCCACTAGCTCTTGGCCTGCGCTTGTATCATTTGTTTTTCAGTGCTACATGTGCTGCCAGTAAATTATGATCGGATCCTACGTCAGTTGCAGATTTCCAGTCCTGTGCCTCACAAGCACTGTACGGTATATTCGTATGTTTAAAAAAGGAGTTAACACTGTTTTAGAATTGACCAGGCCTATTACTGCACCACGTCATCACTGTCAAAGAGAAGTGATCGAAGATGTTCTTTAAGATTTGGAAACAGATGAAAATCGGGTGGGTCCAAGTCGGGACAGTAAGGAGGATGATCGACGACAGTGAACCCAAGGCGTCGGATTCTCGAAGATGTCACAGCGCTCGTGTGTGATCTAGCATTGTTATGCTGAAGGAGAAGGTGCGCTATGTGTGGACGAACTCTTCGAATTCGGCCGGCCGAAGTGGCCGAGCTGTTCTAGGCGCTACAGTCTGGAACAGCGCGACCGCAACCATTTTCAACTCTCTCGCTCATCTCTCTCCCCTTCCACCAGAATCTTTACAGCAAGGAAAGTTTAAAAATATCGAAAAATAACTATCGCTTTTCCGATTACTTCCGTTGTCAGATGACAACTCGCTGTCGCAACCAGAATACAGATACGATGTATTAATAATGGAAAGTTTTCCATTGTTTAAAATCTTATTTATGTTATAAAGGAAGTCATTATATTTCAAAACAACAATAAAACTTATTTTGCTGTTGTACTCTAACAGTTCGCATAATTTAACTTCATTTTAATCGAGGCAAGCATTCTGTGTTTCATGGTTACTGATATGAAATATTCCTAGTAGTATCACCTGCTTGCTTTTTTCAAACCACTGTGTGTAATGTCACAACGTAAGTGGTATGGGTGGCTTTCTGTTAAAAAATGTTACGCAAAGGCCGAATGTGTCCTCCCTAGTTTCCAGCTTTCCACATGTTCCGACAACCTAACTCAAACAGTTCTGCCTAACTGATCAACATATACGTTTCCACAGTGTTTTCATCTGATCTTACACACACGACTGTGTACCAAAGGTTTTGTTGTGTCTTTAGTGTTGAATAATACCTTAGCTACGATGTTGTTATTGTAAAATGCAGGTCTGTAGTTGCGGGCAAACGTTTTTGCTAGCTTGTCTGAAACTTTGCTAACACATTGGATAGTCCATCAGTTGTTGTCGGTACTGAGTACCTCCTGTTGACCAGCGTACAGAGCTGGTGTAACTTTACACTTAAAAATTAGTGAAATATTTCGAGAAAGATACGATGCAGGACTCCCACGTTCACGCTACGAACGACTTTTAGTAAAACCCATCATGTTTTTGGAATGGAGTGAGCAACATGGATTTTCAACTTCACTCACCTTCTTTAGCTGGTATTACTAATGCAAAAGTATCGACAGTCGCCCAGTACTGAATGTTTCCTCCTGCTTATCCTCCTAATCGTCGCATATGAATCATTTCTGTGACTTTCTGAGGTTAATCTCCTTAACTGAGAAAACTTTGTTACCACAGTAGGGATGAGCAATAATTTTGTAGTGTCCAAAAATAGGGCCACGAAGTATTTTCAAACGTCGCTCTCCTCGATCCATAAGCGAACTGGCAAGTTTCACAACCGTATATATGGGGCGTTGAATTTCCCATTATGTATTTCAAATGCTATCGTATTATGTCGGCGTATTCGGAAGTGAACAAAAATGCAGAGAAATCAAACAACAGGAAAGGACCAAAAGAATATAGCTGAGATAATAAACGAGCTCATTGTAGAAATCTGGTAAAAGATTTGGGGATTCTAACCACATTGTCAGACGTAAGTAGGCTCCCAATGCTTTATGCAAATTAAGAAAAACATTAGTCATTATTCAGCTAACATTTACTCTCAATATCATAAAGTAAAGTAAGACTTAACTTTTGCGTACCGGAAAGAATTAAATAAGAACACTTCTAGAGAATCAAAATGTGCAACATACTCACCAAGGAAATGACAGAGATAACTGGATAAACGGAAATGAGCGTATGGGGTCAGTGGCCGGGAGTTCCCAGTCTGGAAGTTCGGCCGCCAAGTGCAACGCCATTTCGCGCGTCGACAATGGGGATTAAATGATGAGGACTGAACAACACCCAGTCCCTGAGGGGAGAAAAATCCCCTCCCCAGCTGGAAATTGAACCCTGGCCCCCGTGCGTTACATTCCAACTTGCTGACCATTCAGCTATTGAAATGTAAGTAAGTCAAGACCCTAATCTGCCGACAGGCGTTGATATACATCAACGGGGACAGTTGAAAATGTGTGCCCCGGCCGGGATTCGAACCCGGGATCTCCTGCTTAGCATCACTAGCTTAAAGCTAATGTACATCAAATTTTTCTCGAGTAAGTAACATGCTATGTATAGAGAGACACGAAAATCAAAGTGTGCTTAGAAACTAGAGTCACATACAGCCGGGCTTCAATAAAGGGTCTTTCGCTTACGTTATCTGTTAGCCCCACCAAATCTCACTGCAGTGGTGGCAGAATTAGTTAATTATGAGTACACATTTGTTACATATTCCGAGAAGTGACAAACTCGTAAATGGTGTGCACAGTCGCCGAGATTTTGTGTTAGTGCATCTCCTAGCGTCACAGCAATGGTAGATGAAGCCCAACAAGGAAAAGCAAGGATAGTTTCATTTCTTAGACTGCTGCTGAGATACACAGAAGAAACTTTTAGATTGAGACGCGAGACAACACAAAATTCCTAGTTGACGACATCCAACTGAGCTTCCGCTTAACACAATGGTTGCCACATGCATTGTGATGGATGTTTCGCATCCAGTTCTCTGTGAATGCGGCTGCTATTGCTAAATTTCAGAATTTCAAGGAGACGTTAAAACAACTTCCTGTCACGAGAACGGTATTTTAGGAACTGCCCTGTTTGTGATTTATTGCTCTTTCCTTTAATGACGTGCTCTATCACGGAGGGAACCATTCGCTGGTAGCCAAACACTACTCGGAAACGCCCAAGGGTCGTTGCCGAATCACTGATTTCCTGTGTTAGTATTTTATTCACGAAGGTATCGATGCTCGCTCCTAGCATTTACGACTAAATCGATACAGGAAGTCAGCGGTCACAGCTACATCGCATCTAGAGACGTATCTGGGCAAGGACAAATGTTCCATGGTGATAATTTAATACCGCTTATGCAGATGACTAAAAAAAACTTGCAATGTATTTGAGATACGTAATCTCTAATGTGAAAATCGAAGCAGCAGTTTTTGGAAGTAATACAAATACATTTATACAGATTTAACTTTAATTGCTAAAGGCTTTTTAATGTTAAGGTTGCTGCATATGAAAGAAAAGCTCAGTTTTACTAAGAAAATAGTCACCAACAATTTCATAACGTTTGCCAACGTTTTATGCATTACTTTCTGACCACATCCAACGTAACCGCTGTTTTCAGCTGCCATATCACCCAGGCATTTGAAAAGTACGTAACTCTGTGCTGACAGGTCTCCATGGGTTATCGACACCCACACTGTCTGTGGTGTTTACAAGAGTTGCTGAATGATACTACGCATTGGATCCACGCATTGCGAAGGATGATCAGCGTTTTCCCAAAGATGTTCAGTCAAGTAAAGATACAGGTCATTTTGGGGGCTATGGTCATACTTTTGGAGTGTTGATCGTACCTTCCGATCTTCTACAGATCTCAAGATTTTAAACATGGCTGAAACAGCACCTATTGAAATTCTTCACGGTAAATGATAATAGCCAAATAGTTGCAGGATAAAGAGTTATTAAAAGCTTTCGGTACATCTAAATATGACTTCATCATAGGTAACTGGTGCTTTTCATTTATTAGAAGTAAAATACACTAAAATCACATCCTGCAGTGGAGATACATAAAACAATCGTGCCAAAGGCGTCGTCAGTAGTTAAAACATCGTCTCCCAAACCAGCCATAAATATAGTTATGCAACCAATTAAAAGTAAGAATCAACCACAATTATAAGTATCTAATATTGGTCTGAAACGAATTAATAAATAAACCCCAGCAGTAACAAGAGTAGAAGAATGAACCAAAGCAGAAACAGGAGTAGGAGCAGCCATAGCAGCAGGAAGTCAAGAAGAAAAGGAAATTTGATCTCTTTTAGTTATAGCTGCTAAAACAATTAATATAGTAATAAGCTTTATTTCAAAAGAATTAGAAATAAAATCATAATAATAAATATAATTTCAACCACCAAAATTCAATATTCAAGCAATAGAAATTAAAATAGCAACATCACCAATACGATTAGAAAGTGCAGTTAACATACCCACACTATAAGATTTCACATTTTGGTAGTAAATAACTAAACAATAAGAAACTAAACCCAAACCATCCCATCCTAATAAAATTCTAATCAAATTAGGACTAATAATTAAAAAACCTATAGAAAGAATAAATATTAAAACAATAAAAATAAAACGATTTATATTTTTTTCTCCCGATATAGAATCCTCTCTATAATAAATAACCAAAGAAGAAATATATATAACAAAAGACATAAAAATAAGAGACATTCAATCCAAAATTAAAGTCATAACAACCATAGAACCATTTAAATTAAAAAGTTCTCATTCAACAAAAACTCTATAATCAATTATTAAATAATAAATACCCAAAATAAAAATTATAGTTCTAGAAAAAAATAAAGAAAAAAAACTCAAAGAACAAATAGAAAACAAATTCACGGCCTAAGATGAAAAATTCATATCATTGATTCCACAAAACAACATTTTTAATTAAAATGTTGTATAAATGGAGATGATGTTTTAACTACTGACGACGCCTTTGGCATGATTGTTTTATGTATCTCCAGTAGTTTTACTGCTGAATAGCTACTTCAGGCGATCGTTTCCCATGTTTTCGATTCCGGTTGCAGAACGTTAGAGCATTAGCACTCCTAATTAGAACACAAAACGAACGGGGATACCGCAACCTCTTCCCTATAATATAATAAAATATTCATTAAAATTACCACCAATTGCACGAAAGACTTTGAATACTTTAGATGTGGACATAGCTCAAGAAACTCAAGAAACCGTAAGTTAAGTGGTGAAAGAAATTAAATAAAGGAACAATGTTTTTAAAAAGGGTTTGACTGAGTTTTAACAAAATATCTTCTGATGTCGTCTGAGAACCAACACTCGACTCAATCTATGTTCGTATACTAAAGAATATTCACTTCAAAGCTACAATTCATTACGATAGCAAGCAATCAGGGAAGGAGACTTCGTAACTCCAAAAATATACTCCGCTATCCTACAGTAAATTTATTGCAACGTATCTTAATGATATTTCTTTTTCTGAATAAATTGTACTGTTCGCCTGTAGAGGTGATAAAACACAACGATTAGAAAAGCTTAGTTGAGTGCGTTTGAAAGTAGACTGAAAATCAATTACAATACGCCCAAAAAAATTACAGCCAGCGCATCGAGAAGAAAATAGAACGAATTAACAATTGCTTCTTAGGACCAGTGGATGAGTTTGCATACTCGGGGCTGTAGAGGACTCTGAGTAAATGTGCAGCAAAAGACATAAACAGAAAAGTAAAAATGGTCTATAGTGCTTTCGGCGAATCACAGCTAAGCTTCTGACATATCTGGAAAGAAGAGTTTAGAGTGCATTGCCAAATTTAAAGTACAGCAATGGCACATGGAGTTTTAATGCAAAAATCGTTCGAAAATTAAACGCTGCTAAGCGAAAAATGGAAGAGATTTCGGTTGTGCATTACTAAGAGAGGGTCAGGAATCACAATGGAGCGGAAGAAGTAATCATGACTGAAATTAAATTAAATGAGGTTCAGTGGGGCACGTGGCCAGGAAAATGGATGTCACACGGATGAACGAAGCTTTTTGCGGGATTCCAAGAGAGAGGAAAAGGCCAAGACGACGATCTAATTGGATGCAGGTAGATAACATCAGAAAAAATTGCAGAAGCAACACTCAAAGGTGAACAAAATTTACTTCGCATGAAATTAATAATTTCCGAGAAATTGGCGAATTCTGGACTACTGACTTGTGAAGTCATCGACGTAGGTGTCTCCCAATTTAGAAAACCTAGATTTGTTTCAGTTCACTGAAGCGATGTTCTTATAAAAGGGAATAGAATATTGTGTAACTATTTTTGATAGGAAATACTCCATACCACACGCTTACAGAGAACGTAAGTAGATGTGGACAGCGTTAAGGAAATCGAGAAAGCTATGACACGCGTAAAAGTACGCTCTGGAGTGGTAAGGAGGTAAGCTCCTTAGCACCGTAGGCAGCTCGCTACGCATACGAGTATGCAAGGACTATTCGTTTAGTAAGGCCCCATTGGTTGCGAAATGGAAATCACAGTGAAAATCAAGAATGTTTGTAACAATTGGCTGCACTTCCAAGCTACTTCTCTATATAGCCACTGTTCTGACTTAAGACGTATGTCGTAGCATTATACCAACTTTCCAATACCTCGTCATAGACGGCAGCTGTCTGCGCTTTCCACTAATATTCTACACTGGTCTGCAGTTCGTTGTCTGTGCGAAGGTATTATCTTCGTAGCCAGTGGTTCGTGCGAACAGAGACGAAAATCTGAGGGAGTCAAGTCTGGGCTGTATGGTGGGTGATCAAACACTTCTCATCGTAAACGCTGCATCTTCATTGCCCCTGCAATGTGCGGCCGAGAGGCGTCATGAAGTAGGAAATGCACGACATTTATGTTAAGTGGGTTGCATGAAATCAGGCATTATCTCCCAGCAGACACTCATACTCATTTGGAGACACTGTTTTCTAGGCATTTTTACCAACTCACTGTGTGTTCAGCACTGAAAAGAGCGACATGACGCGATCGACGGACATACTACAGCTGCTGCCCCACACATCTGTGGAAACTTTCATCAGATTATCACGGTGGTTTCCATTTCGCTACGGATCTAATCTTAATAAGCGAACAGCCCTCGTACATGAATCAGTCCTCAAAAAGCGAGACGTTCGTGCCCGCATTCGAATCCGTCGGCGACCACCGGGGGATTACCGTCATTACTACAGGTACATGCTGGTAGCAGTTACTCGTTTCTGGTGGTTTTGTTAGCAATTTGGCATTCAGAAATATGCCAGTGATTTTCGACATGGAAACAGATAAAGTGACTTGTGAAGCTCGCTGTTGCTTCCTTTTACCTTCACAAAATGTTCCGGTAATATGGTTTCAGCTACCTCAGTACATTCCACACATTCAGTTGTCTGATGCAGGGTGGGA
Organism: Schistocerca serialis cubense; assembly: GCF_023864345.2. NCBI lineage: Eukaryota > Metazoa > Arthropoda > Insecta > Orthoptera > Acrididae > Schistocerca > Schistocerca serialis. The sequence continues at coordinate 791,158,342 of NC_064639.1, read as the reverse complement.
CACGAAGTACACTAGCCGTGAAAAGCTGGGAAAAGCTTGCAGCATTGCATGCATTCGTAAACTGCTTTACATTTATCATTAATCTGCTGTAATTTCATTCTGCATCTGCGAATTACTTTGTCTTCTGGCTGGTGTTAAGTTCTTTGAAGAACTACAAACTTACATTCTCACATAATGAAATGTAAAAATATTGTTACTAAGTCCGCACTGTAACTGCAGCTACAAGTTTCTGCTGGACTGCTCAAGGAAAGTAATTTAATATTCAGTTGTTCTTGGCTCCTCAGAACAGTCATACGACACGACACTATCAGTATCTGCATTGAATCCGTGACCTGTTAAGAATTCATGAATAAGTTTACTAACAATCTAAGTTTTACACGTTGTTCAATACTTGGTTATGCTCGCCAGAGCACTGCGAGGGTTGCCCAGAAAGTAATGCAAGAGATTTTTTTTCTCAGCTGAAATCAATGCTACGAAAGCGAAACGTTACGTTATGTTATTTGAAGTCTTCTAGGTGAGCGCGCCGAGTTTCCGTCACTTCCGACAGATAGCGTAGCTGCAGGAGAGTTTCAAAATGGCGTCTGCAGGTGATGTACGTTACAAGCAACGTGCCGTCATTGAGAGAAACTGTGGGGAATATTCACAAAGGCTTGTGCAAAGTCTATGGTGCATCTGTTGTCGACAGAAGTACGGTTACTCGCTAGGCAGAGAGGGTGAGGTCATCAGAGGCGGTTCGGCGGAGCTCCTCGATTTTCAGCGGTCTGGGAGACCATTCACAGCTGTCACACCTGACATGTTGCAGAGAACTGATGTTGTCATTTGCAAGGGATAGACGCATTGCGACACGGTAGTTGGCGCTGCATCTGTCAATCAGCAAAGGAAGTGTGGATGCAATTATCCGCACTCTTGGATATTCAAAAGTTTGTGCAAGATGGGTCCCACGGTGTCTAACGTTGGGTCACTAACTGCACGGAAAGAACATTTATCTACATTTGTTGCAACATTTTGAAGACCTTTGGAGACCTTTGAAGACATTTGGAGACCTTCTTGTCCCGGTTTGTGACAGGTGATGAAAACTCGTTTCACCATTTTGAACCCGAAACAAAACGACAGTCGTTGGACTGGCGCCATTCCCACTACTCAAAGAAGAAAAAATTTAAAGCAACTGCATCTGCCGATAAGGTCATGATCACAGTGTTCTGGGACTGTGAAGGTGTGTTTCTCATTGATGTGATGCCAAGAGACGGTACCATTAATTCAGAAGCATATGTCAACACATTAACAAAACTCAAGACGCACAAGCACCCCAGAAAGATGTTTTTCTGCAGCACGATAACGCTCGGCCCCACCCAAGTCTGAGGACTGCTGAAGACATCGCAAACTAGGGTTGGGCAATATTACCCTATCCACCCAACAGCCCTAATCTAGCCTCCTCGGACTTCCACTTGTTTGGGCCATTAGAGAATGCACATTCGTGTAAGACATTTTGAGGGCGATGAGAAGGTAATTCACACAGTGAAGCACTGGCTCCACCACCAGAACAAGGACTGGTACCGACAGGGCGTACACGCTCCAGCGCGAAACAAGGGTGTGTATGCCCTGTCGGTCAGGAAGGCCATAGAATGGGATTTGAAAAAAAAAAATGTGGTGCATTACTTTCTGGGCAACCCTCGCACTTACACTATCTAATCAAAAACACCAGAATACCTCTATGTAATGCGGAACTGACCACTAGGTGTCATGAGAGGCGGGCTCGCCGGTATAAAAGGAGACGTGGGGGCTCGTGTTATCATTAGAGAATCAGTAACAGCAGAGTCGGTCGGTAAGGATAGCTCATTGACTTCGAACTTGGACAAGTTATTGGATGTCACCTCAGTAACACATCCATCAAGGACATTTCAACTCTACTAAAGCTGTCCAAGTCGGCTATTGTGGTGTGATTGCGAGGTGGGAACGTGTAGGAACAATCACGGCTGAATGGAGACTGTACTGACGGATAGAGGCCACTGAGTATTGCGGAGAGCAGTTGTAAAAAAAAAGAAAAAAAAAAGCATGAAACCATCGCAAGGAATCACTCGCGAGTTTCAAAATGCTACCAGCAGTCCAGATAGTACGACTCTGCGCAATGAATTAAGAATAATAGGCTACGATGGTCGAGTTTCCCCTCACAAGCCACTCATTTATGGAGGCAGTGTTCAACGACACTCCAGACGGTGTAAAGAGTGAAACGTTCCCTCTGAACAATTATACATAAGACTGTTCTTAAACTGACACACAATATTTTTAGCGGAACGCAATCTGACTTTCAAAAAACCCTACAAAAGAATGGCCCTGACTAACATTAACCTATGCATTTCACAAATCGCTTACCTCACAAAAATCTTGGTTACTCGAACTACTGCAATAAAGCTTGCGCCACTACTGCCAGCTAAATAAAAGATTCAAACTACAGAAGGCACTAACTACTGATAGGGATAGTTAGCAAATGAAAGATATTAATAGAGAACAAGCAATGTATTTACCTTAATAGTCATAATATATATATAGCAGTTCATGACAAATTTCAAAACTCCGCAATCTCTCTCCCCACATCCACCACTGCTGGCGGCTCACCTCCAACTGCGCAACGCTACGCGCTGTTCACATCCAGCTGCCGCTGCCCAACACTACAATGGCAGACAACAATGCAAACTAGACACAGACTGCACACAGCACAGCCAGTGATTTTTATACAAAGGTGGCGTTACCAATAAAAAAACCTAAACAGCCTACTTACAAGAGTGACGCTGCTTTGCCGTTGATGACTGTGAATGAGTGATTTTAAATGACGAAGCGTGCTGTATGCTGTGACGATCCAGGGTCTGAGTTTGAAGAATACCTGGGGGCAGTGGAGCAGATGAGACGGCATCGTGGCAAGAAATTTCTCATCTACTTTTCTCGCAGAAGTGCCCTACCGACTAAGCTACCCAAGTGCGGCTCACGACCCGTCCTCACAGCTTCAATCCTGCCAGGACCTCGTCTCCTACCTTATACCGGGTCGTGAGTCGTGCTTGGGAAGCTCACGTGCCCTTAGCGCTAGGATTTCACCCGGCACAAGTCCCGCCCATTCAGCCCCCTCCACGCCCATCCGTAGTGTAAGGCCCTCCCCTAAAGAGCCGCCAGTTCCGCAAACTGGAAGCTACATCAAAGTTGTTATCGTCACAGTCCAACACATGTTACACTGTGATGAAATTCAGTAATGATAAGAAATTTAAGTTTTTCTGGACAGTAATATAATATGAATTTGCATTATTAAAGAAATAAAAATATTGATAGAGAATTGAAATCATCGCCAGCAATAGAAAACAAAAAATAACGTGATGTTATTTAAGGGCAATAAGGACAAATTTTCATTAACTAATTCACTTATTATAATACGTTCATTTGAGGGAAGCAGCAGAGCAAACATACAACGCGAAAACAATGGTCTTGAATCTGTCATGTCGGTAGTAATGCCACGGATGCAGACGACTAACTCTGATGTCTAAAATCAACGTTACATAGAAATAAGTGAAAGTCGTTTTGTTTATGTAGGCCCTCATAACAACCCACGAAAATTAAGGAATATAAGAATGCCATAAAGTAGCAATGCTTAATGAAAGCAGTAAGATATTTGCTTATATGACATATTTCGTTAGTATTTGCATAGGTAATTGGTGAATTTTAACTTGTAAATTCTTCCAATGCCATACCTGCGCATTATAAACGAGGTTATAAAGAATTGTGGCTGCTTCTGTGTGATTACTGTCCTATATGCTGTTGCAAACGTCTCAGGAAAATAATCTGTCGTTATTCTTTGTCCTGTCTATTTTTAACAGAAAGATTTATTAATTTCATAAATGTCATTCAAACCATTTTTTAAGAATAGTAATGATGATGTGTATGTTTGTCACAGAGCAGCTATGGAGGAAATAAATGTTGCAGCGTTTCACGGCTTTAAAACGTCCTTCATGCTGTGCTAGCTCTTCATCCACCCCTACAACTTTTCAGCATAACTATTCAGTGAATAACACGCAAAAACAGCCTGGATCGATCTAGCAAAAACAAAGTAAGTTTGATGCCCTCTGGAATTATAGTGAACACTGGTGCTTGTTTCGCTTATAATGTCTGAGTTCTGAAACTCGTGTGTCAAGTATACCGTGGTTGCTCTTTCTCCGAGAAAGTTATTCTATGAGGGTAGGTTTTTCCTGTTTTAGCTTTGGGTGCTTTTTCTCACACAGAGGTATGTTTCTTTATAGGCTATTCATCTGAATACTGAGTTCTCGTATTTAAAGATTTCAGTGCTAAATTGTTTTCTCTTATGTTTGCTGTGGAAGTACCTGGCACAGCTGAGGCCAACTGTGCACGTTTTTTGTAACGTGTCGTTTAACTATGTGGCAAAATTTAAGACCTAGCAAGATATTAATTTAACATTCACTCCAAGTGCAGCTGAACGCGGTAAACCACGTGGGTCAACTGAGACGATGCCCAGGCGCCGAACAAAGACCGCGGGCTTGTTCCGGGTGAAATCCTGCCGCTAACCGATTCCTGGGAAGCTCAGTCAGTAGAGCATTTGCCCGAGAATTTCAAAGGTCTCGAGTTCGATTCTCGGTCCGGCAAACAGTTTTAATCTGCTAGAAAGTATCATAGCAGTGCACACTCCGCTGCAGAATAAAAATTTCATTATGGAATTTCTCATCTGCTGGTATTTCCAAAGTGCACTTCTTGCTATTGATCGTATGCATCCAGCAGATCGTATGGTGCCAGAATTCTCATAATTACAGGTTGCATCGGTAGATAATGAGGTCTTCAAGTTTCATTGTTCACCCTCTGTTCCGTTTAGCACTGCCGTATGTAATTAATTCGCGCCTGCACATAGTCACCACGCCAACAGATTTGCAAAGCCGGCTGGTGTCTCGCCTTCCCGAACATTTGGAAATTCTTGGATGTCCCTATGGGACCAAACTGCTGAGGTCATCGATCCCTAGGCGTTCACACTACTTAATCTAACTTACACTAACTTACGCTAAGGACAACACACACACTCATGCCCGAGGGAGGATTCGAACCTCCGAGGGGGGGGGGGGGGGGGGGGAGGAGGGGGGAGTCGGAGCCACGCAAACCGTGGCTAGGTGCCTCAGACAGATCGGCTATCCCGCGCTGCCCGGACAATTCGTGGCAAAGAACTGCATGCACGTACACAAGTTTGCCGCATTCGAAGGTTGCCCATTTTAAGCATCTGTAGTGTGAGTTACAAACTTGGAGAGCTCCTCTGTCCACTGATGTGTGTCTGTTTTCTGAATGCTCGCGCAGTCGTCTTTGAAACCCCAGAGATACTTATGAATAATCCTGTGTGCTCTATTACCACTCATGCTGGAAAACAAAACGGCGGGAATTTTTTTCATATTCTTACTTCTGACTATGACAGTTCTTAAAATAACCATACGATAATGTTTTCAAAATGGTTCAAAGGGCTCTGAGCACTATGGGACTTAACATCTGAGGTCATCAGTCCCCTAGAACTTAGAACTACTTAAACCTAACTAACCTAAGGACATCACACACATCCATGCCCGAGGCAGGATTCGAACCTGCGACCGCAGCGGTCGCGCGGTTCCAGACTGAAGCGTCTAGAACCGTTCGGCCACACTGACCGACAAATAATGTTTTAAAAGGGTTAATTTCTCAGTCCAGTTTCCTTCAATGAACTACCAGCTGTTCAGTTCAGACTTCTTATTTTGGAAAACTAAGCTCACCATCAATGCCTTAAATCCATGTAGGTCTGGCAGATTTTCTTATATACGAAACCCTTCGCCCTTCAATCGCTTGCAAGAGATTGCCGTCGCCTTCCAGCGAGATGGCTGCAAGCGTGCGTATCTGTTGCGTGCATCCGGTAGGAAGTGCTCATTGGTGTTGCGTGTAGGATTTGGCACCGCCTGGCCAGCACTGGAATTATCCGTCACCACTCTGAGCTGTGCCGTCTCTGAGAGCTAAGCGGAAACACTGCAAGAAGCGTCACCCACTGCGAGGCTGAAGCTGTACAAGCGCCGTCTTACATACTAGGCAATTGTGTGATAATGTTACAGACTTTCAGGAACAACGGAGGAGGGTAAATGTATCAATTTTAGATAAGGGTGTCTGGTCCGGAGAACACCGAATCGAAAGTTATAAGCGAAAATCGTCCTGCTACCTTTGACAGTGGAAGAATACATGTATTGGTACTGTTTCTGCTAATATTGTAGGGTATACGGCTTCCAGAGGTGGCGGTATGGACCAAAACAAAAAAAAGTCTAGTGAACTTGCTCTCTAAAATGTAAACCTTAAGAGCTACGAGCATTTGTTCATCTTCGACACCGCGGAACACAAGTCATCTACTGCAAGTTCTTTGGTTCCCATATTTTTGGAGGAGATAATATGGAAGGTAATTTGCACCAAAAGAAGAAAAAAAAGAAGTCCAGTAAAGCCGACGGAGGTAGCCGAGCGGTTCTAGGCGCTATAGTCTGGAACCGCGCGACCGCTACGGTCGCAGGTTCGAATCCTGCCTCGGGTATGGATGTGTGTGATGTCCTTAGGTTAGATAGGTTTAAGTAGTTCTAAGTTCTAGGGGTCTGATGACCTCAGATGTTAAGTCCAATAGTGCTCAGAGCCATTTGAACCATTTTTTTGTCCAGTAAAAACAAGCTCTAAAATGCATATCTAATGAGGTACGCGGACTTGTCTAATAGAAGAGATCTGTTTCACAGTAATGAAGATGAACAAGTGCTCGTAGCTCTTGAGGTATGAATTTTAGCACCTATATTTACTAAATATTTTTTCTCGTTTTGCTCCATACTACCACCTCTCAAATTAGCCTACCCTACAATCTTAGCGGCAATAGTATCCTTATATGCATCGCAGTGTCATAGGTATCACAGCGATTTTCGTTTATGGCTTTCGACTGTCAAATGTTCAGATGTGTGTGAAATCTTATGGGACTTAACTGCTATGGTCATCAGTCCCTAAGCTTACACACTACTTAACCTAAATTACCCTATGGACAAACACACACACCCATGCCCGAGGGTGGACTCGAACCACCGCCGGGACCAGCCATGACTGCAGCACCCCAGACCGCTCGGCTAACCCCGCGCGGCTCGACTCAGTCGTTTCCGCACGAGGGTACCTTACCTTACCCTCTCCACCATCCCTGAAAGTTTGTAACATCGTCACGGAATCACCTTGTATACACTCGCGAGACTCACTGCTGTCAGAGTTGTTACCGTCTGACTGACACCTCCCTAAGGGCGGAAAAGCTGTATTAATGTTTGTTTTTAATTCTTTTTCTACTTAATTTACGAAACAATTATTATATTTTTGTGTCCCAGGCGTTAGTAAAATATCAGGAGACACGAACGATTGTAAAATAAACGTAAATACAGCCAGAACTCTTGACATAAGCTACAACATCTGCATGAAGAAATAGTCTCGATATCTATGCATATTTTAAATTAAAGTACTCCACCACGTTTTTCTGACTGTAATCTCAAGAGCTACTATAGGGATTTTGTTAATGTTTTTACCAACAGACAGACTAAGCCACGAGGAAAGTTTGTGTATACAATTTATTGCTTATAGTAAAGATGACTGTGCAATATATATATATATATATATATATATATATATATATATATATATATAGTTAGGTGTTCCATATTTAAGTGCCGTTTGGAGTGACATTTCCTGGCAATGACGGGAGCTACGAGCTAGTCAGCCCCAGAGGGGGACGTATCTGACGCGAAACGTGGTAAACAGCTGCCGCAACTCGAGAGAGCAGCGAATCTTGACCAAAATCTATACATATTACAAAGTAAAGTCTCCTGCTACGATTTTCTCCCTCTATGTGAAGGCGAGAGTCCGAAGTGCCTGCAGGCAGGCTACAATGATACTGTTGTGGCTGCTAGTGGGCACGGCGAATCGGAGGGGCGTCAAGGGGTTGCCTGTTTTCAAGCGCCTAGGACTCCATCACAGTTCGTCTCTGTACAGGTACATGTTTAAAGTAACCAACAAAGTGGACAGGTGTCACCGATGGTGTTGCCAAACAGGGGTCTTAGAGCAGTCCTTTACTGTTTTATTCACACATGAATCAATGTTGCATCTCTCCATGACTAGTCCACAAGAGGGCATGAAACAGGAGGGCTGAAAAATCAAACGCATCCCTTGTTCCTCTGAATCGCATTCAAACTTCGTCTTGTGGGTTTTAATGGTCCCTAGTGGTTTCATCCTGTACACCAGAGCAAAAACTGCAGTTGCACTGGACATCAAACAGGTGTGATCACATTCATTGTAGTTGCTGGCCTATAATTGTCTTATAGAAGGGAGTGTCAGCAGTGTCGAAGGTTGTCAAGAACGTCGTTATATTGATTATCACACTGCCAACTACAGTTTTCGATAGCGAAATGTGTGAGAATCACCGCCCCAAGGAACGAGGTGCTTTCATGGAGGCTCTGTGAGCTATCCACTGTGTCGATTGCGAGCGGCGATGTGTCTGAAATGTTTTTCTCTGCCTTCTTTAAGAAAATCGAGTGAACATGTCCAAGTGGTGTTCGGCAGAATTGTGGCGACATTTGGTGCCAGTGCGACATTATTAACTCATTTTACGCCTCACGTGAGCGCCTGAGCTGTGGCCTTCTTTTCGCATGTGTCGACATCTTGCTGTTTGTAGCGTCACTGAGTCCATGGCTGACGTCACAGGGCGCCCCGTTAATGCATCATTACAGAGGAAGGTGCAGGGGCATTTGAGCCAAATTTGGCGCGCGGGATTAGCCGAGCGGTCTGAGGCGCTGCAGTCATGGACTGTGCGGGTGATCCCGGCGGAGGTTCAAGTCCTCCCTCGGGCATGGGTGTGTGTGTTTGTCCTTAGGATAATTTAGGTTAAGTAGTGTGTAAGCTTAGGGACTGATGACCTTAGCAGTTAAGTCCCATAAGATTTCCCACACATTTAAACTTTTTTCTTTTTTTTGCGCCAAATTTCGTACTTTTACGACGCAGTGGGACACTATTAAGGCGTTTCGGAAAAGCGTTCTTTTAATTGTGTTGCACAGTGTGTTTGCATTCGTCACGTATTTCATTTAACGTTGCAGCTCACTGCCCCGTTGGAACTGTTTTCGTAGTTTATAACAGAACTGGGCCGGAGTATCATGACTACAAGTGTTAGTCGCAGTTCCACCGACGTAACATCTGGGCAACACGTGACATGCGGCATTGCCGGATTTTACACGGAGCATTTCGACCAGGGCGACATAGCAGCACGCCGCATGCTGTACTGTAGCGTGTTAAACCTTGCAACTTGTCACCAGCTGTCCGCCAGTTACTGCCGCATAGGCTTGTTGCTTGCGACGAGGAGCGGGCGACTGAGAAAACAGATTCTCTCACTGAAGATTGTCGTACTTCACCTGTGTTGTGGGTCATTAAAACGAGTGACTAAAAAGATAGTAGATTAAAGAAACGATAAGGTAGGACAGCTGTCCAAGAAATTTATTCTTTTTATTTTTTGGCATCACTAGAATAGTTCCCGACTGACTGAAATAAGCTGACGTTTAGCTACTGCATAAGAAGGAAGTAAAAGAAATACTTTTTCCAGTATTCTAGAACAGTCTAGAAAATGCTTCTTAACTATCTGACTACAAATAACATATAGTCGAATTCACACATTGGATTCCTAAAAGGTTCTGGTATGAAAAAGAGCGAGAATATAATTAATCCGTTAGACAATAAATTGCACCCTACTGGCAGAGTCTGTGATCTGTCTTCTTCACAATAACCTTATAAAACATCATACAACTAGAAACTAATTACATGTTGTGTCCATTAATGTTCGATCTTAGAACCCCTACTTCATCTTGTGCTATTGATGACCTGTCATCGCTAACATTACCAGATGCCACATTTTTTCTGCTTTGCAGATGATGCAAACATTGAAATAAATAGTAAAAAAAAGGATTGTTTTAGGAAGATTGGTTAGTGAAATTTTCATGGATATTGGCATCCAACGAATTCCTTGTCACTAAACACTGAAAAGATACTAGATACAGTTCAGAACATGTAAGAGGTTTCCTCCAAGTGTATGTCTAAAATACGACGACGAGTTGCTAGAAGAGATTGACACTGTTAAATTCTTGGGAATACATCTTAATGGCAAATTCTTTTGAGAGAATCATACAGCAGAACAGCTGAAGTCCCTAAACAAAATTTTATTTGTAATGTGGATGTTGTCAGTCACAGGTGAAATAAAAATAAAGCAGCTAGCATGCTTCGCCTATGTCCCTCTCTTGCGCACTTCGCTTAGTTTCACTTCATCGTGCCATACAGGACCACTTTTTGGAGTAACTCATCAAATCAAGCTAAAGTTTGCCGGGTTCAGCGGTATGGTGTCAATTTGAGAATGTTCTGCAGAAGTCTGTTCAACGATCTGGGGATACTAACCTTCTGCTTCAGTTAAGGAGTCAATAATAGAAGTACCGAGCGAGGTGGCGCAGTGGTTAGCACACTGGAATCGCATTCGGGAGGACGACGGTTCAATCCCGTCTCCAGCCATCCTGATTTAGGTTTTCCGTGATTTCCCTAAATCGTTTCAGGCAAATGCCGGGATGGTTCCTTTGAAAGGGCACGGCCGATTTCCTTCCCCATCCTTCCCTAACCCGAGCTCGTGCTCCGTCTCTAATGACTTCGGGACGTTAAAAAACACTAACCTAACCTAACAATAGAAGTAAAAGTCCCTGTTTTTCAGTCGAGAAAGGTGTCCATTATTCAGAAACACGCATTTTAAATAAGTTGCCGAGAGCCATACAGATTTAACTATTATCAAGTTCATTTTAGTACAAGCCTTGAAGACATACACTATGTGATCAAAAGTATCCGGACACCTGGCTGAAAACGACTTACAAGTTCGTCGCGCCCTCCATCGGTAATGCTGGAATTCAATGTGGTGTTGGCCCACCCTTAGCTTTGATGACCGCTTCCACTGTCGCAGGCACACGTTCCATCAGGTGCTGGAAAGTTTCTTGGGGAATGGCAGCCCGTTCTTCACGGAGTGCTGCACTGAGGAGAGGCATCGATGTCGGACGGTGAGGCATGGCACGAAGTCGGCCTACCAAAACATCCCAAATGTGTTGTATGGGATTCGGGTCAGTACTCTGTGCAGGCCAGTCCATTGCAGGGATGTTATTGTCGTGAACCACTCCGCCACAGGACGTGCATTATGAACAGGTGCTCGATCGTGTTGAAAGATGCAATCGCCGTCCCCGAATTGCTCTTCAACAGTGGAAAGCAAGAAGGTGCTTAAAACATCAATGTAGGCCTATGCAGTGATAGTGCCACGCAAAACAACAAGGGGTGCAACCCCCTCCATGAAAAACACGACCACACCATAACACCATCGCCTCCGAATTTTACTGTTCGCACTACAAACGCTGGCAGATGACGTTCACTGGGCATTCGCCATACCCACACCCTGCCATCGGATTGCCACAGGGGTACCGTGATTCGTCACTCCACAAACGTTTTTCCACTGTTCAGTCGTCCAAGGTTTACGCTCCTTACACCTAGCCAGGCGTCGTTTGGCATCTACGGGCGTGATGTGTGGCTTATGAGTGGCCGCTCGACCATGAAATGCAAGTTTTCTCACCTCCCGACTAGCTGTCATAGTACTTGCAGTGGATCCTGATTCAAATAGCCGCAGATTGCTGCTCACTCTGTCCGTCGGTCCTATCTCACTATCTCATTTCCCTATTACTACTTAAGAAGTCTTCGAGCCATTCACATCAGTAGGCTTGTACCTTCGTTAACAGTCTGCAGTGGGGCGCCGGCCGGTGTGGCCGTGCGGTTCTAGGCGCTACACTCTGGAGCCGAGCACCCGCTACGGTCGCAGGTTCGAATCCTGCCTCGGGCATGGATGTGTGTGATGTCCTTAGGTTTGTTAGGTTTAATTAGTTCTAAGTTCTAGGCGACTGATGAGCTCAGAAGTTAAGTCGCATAGTGCTCAGAGTCATTTGAACATTTTGCAGTGGGGCACCACGTCAAACGCTGTACGGAAATCTAGGAATATGGAGTCTGTCAGTTGCCCTTCATCCATAGTTCGCAGGACACCATGTGAAAAAAGGGTAAGATGAGTTCCGAACGAATGACGCAGTGTTCCTTGACTTCCGGAAGGCGTTAGACGCAGTTTAGCGCTGTATTTCAGTGAATATAATGCGAGTTTACGGAGTATCATGTCATATTTGTGACTGTATTCAGGGCTTTCTAGCAGACAGAACGAGACGAAATCGACTGAGGTAAAGATAATATTATGAGAATCCAAACGGGTTGATATTGTTTGCCGGCCGCTGTGGCCGAGCGGTTCTAGGTGCTTCAGTCCGGAACCGCGCTGCTGCTACGGTCGCAGATTCGAATCCTGCCTCAAGCATGGACGTGTGTAATGTCCCTAGGTTAGTTAGGTTTAAGTAGTTCCAAGTCTAGGGGACTGATGACCTCAGATGTTAAGTCCCATAGTACTCAGAGCCATTTGAACCATTTGATATTGTTTACGATAAACACAAATAAGCCAAAACATTACTGTTATTGGTCACAGCGAGACTGAATGACGCCTGGTGGCGTTGTGAGCACGTGGAGCGGAAGAGAGACGAAAGCGGCATTCTCGCGACGAAATCGACCACATATGGATAGAAATCCACGCGACGAAATCGACCACAGATGGATAGAAATCCACTGCATCTGAACAGTGTCAAAGGAAGCATGAAAATACTGCTCCAGAGTCTCCACATCTGGAAGGGGCTCTGCATACAAGATACTTCTGAAATGATCCCATAACCAGAAATGGCACCAGTTGAGATCCGGTGAACGAGCAGGCCATGCAACTGGACCCCCTCATACGATCCATCGACCAGGGAAGACATGATTGAGATGCGTCTGGACGTAAATGGCGAAGTGGTCTGGAGCACCATCATATAGTAGCCACATAATCCTTCGAACCATCAATGGCACTTGTTCCAACAGGGAAGGCAAAATCACCCGCAAGAAACGCCGATAGTTCCGGCCTGTTAAGGGACGTGGAAAGAAGACTGGTCCGAAAATACAGTCGACAATTATCCTGGCCCACACATTCCGGCTGCACCGATGCTGATGATTCGCTCTCACCATACCACTCCGCATAATCTGAGGATGACACAAATCCCGGAATCGTGGTTGCCTGGTGAAGAAACCAGTCACTAAACTGCTCCCGATGTGGAGCCCTGTACACGCTGTAAGTGAAAAAGCAGAAACAATTGTCGTGGAGAATGTTCCACACGGTCGTCTGGCTTACTCTGCACTGGCGGGCCAACTGCCTGGCACTGACTCGGCGGTCGCCTTCCACGGTTCTTCCAGGTCTGGTCTCCATAGATTTCTGATACGTCCTTCATGATTTCCTGCTTCCTGAAACGACCATGTCTCAGACAAAGTGCAAAACATTGTTGCAAACATTGAATGCTGTGGTTGTTGCCAGCAGGGATAGGTCTCCTGATACAACCTTCCTGCCCACCGCCCGTTGCCATTTGCCTTTCCGTTAGTACACACCACGTCGGCAATTCTAAATTCGGATACGGAACCATTGTGTACAACGCTGTATCACATCCAGTACAAGGCGAGTCAGCATGAGAAGTGAACCGGACACATCACCAATTACTATAGCAGGAGAGGACGCTAGGGCATCACGTATGAGGAACAGTACCACCCTCTACGAGCAATCCATGCATACTGTAACTATGGCTGCATGGTACAGCGCGTATTTGACTGCAGTCTCTCTAACAAAATATGAATGAATAAATATTCTCTAGCACAAACACCATGCATTTCCAGACATCAGTTCATTAGACCATTTTTGTTCCGAATCCTCTCATCGATCAATCCCTAGAGCTTGTACAAGGTAGAAAAAACCATCCTGTATATTAAGGTCCAGTGTATAATATCAGATTCTCCACGGGACTTTTTGCAGACGATGCTGTTGTCTAAAGGACGGACGCAATGCTAGAAGATTTTAGCAACATGGAGGAAGAACTTTGGAGGATCAAAAATTGAGCAACGGGTTGGTAGTTGACCATGAAAGCAAATAATTGTAGCATATTCAGCGTTAACTGCTGAAAAGAACGATTAGTGTTCGATTACGATGTTGGTGAGACATAACTCGAACCGTAACACCCGTAAAAGAGCTAGAAGTAACCGTAAGCGACCTAAACGGGAACGTCCATATAAAACAATAGTAGGGGAGAACGAGGGAATACCGACACCATCGTTTTCTCAGTTTATTAGCGCTGTAGTACCTGGGAGCTTGTGCCGCTGCACAGGAGGCAATGCCAAGTGTGCCTGCAGGGTTGATAAGTTCTTGTAAATGACAGTCTTATTGTGGTACTAAAAAATTGATTTTTACTGAATTTTAATTTTGTGGTTTACATTTAAACTGAGGTAAGCGTTTCAATACTCTCTTAATCGTAATGTAGGTAATTACGTAATATGTTTTCTACAGTGTATTTTAGCATGTGTTTTATATCTACCAACAGACGAATATGTGACGTTGTTGACAGGGTTCGATATTTCCTCGTGCTCTAGACTTCAGGAAAAAAAAGTTTTGTGCTTAAACAAGATCTTATATCTAATTTCAGGTGTCGAGGACAAGAAAAAGAAAATTAGAAAGGGATTAATGGAGTGAATCTATTACAGTCAAATTCAGACGAGATACCTTCCTTGGAAAAATCTGCTTTTCCTCTTTAAGAAGAACAAGAATTAACCAATCATGCGTGTACATTGGCAGAATTATTCATTAGTATTTCCCTGGTTGAGTTGCGTCGAATTGCATATGACCTTGTCGAAAAATTATGCCTTAAGCAAATTTCAGTAAAATTCCCCAGATGGCAGGAGAAGACAGGGTTTCTAGTTTTAAAAAGACAAAGCCTAAAACGAACTTATGAAAACCATCAGCAAGAAGTATCAGCAGACGTCTGAATTTCAATAAAGCTAAAGTTGATTTAGTTTTGTTTCCATTACAGTGATCATTTCTGAAAAACATGCATATTTAGATATATTATTAAGATAATATAACATCTTACTCTCTTCGAACAGGAATTTTACTGTCCCTGTATTTCGTAAAGTTGGTATTATCCTGTAAGGGTGTCGATATTACCCATGTACTCGGGAGAATACCGATAAGTTGCAGCCTTTAGAAAACGGTTGTACAGCTCCGAAGGTATTCAACATTTTTCGATTTTTCTGGTACAAGTTACGTAAACTGAAGGTGGAGGGGGGAGGGGGAGAAAGGAAAGGGAAGAAATTCATGATGCCAGCTGCATCGAGACTTCATGCGAAGTTAGCTGCTACGAGTGAAAAATCTGAGCCGCACCATATTCGAACCCGGGATCCCCAATTTATTAGGCAGTTCCGTTCACCAAACCGCCTTCCGGTCACAGTGTTTATCCCAATTGGACCGACTGTCTCGGTACGCCTCTCAATCGACCCACATTCCCAGCCAGAGCCAACTACAGGCAGTTCAGTTTACATAGTTTGTATCGCAGCTACGAATTCCACATAGTGTCTGTTCTTTCGGACACAGCTATGTGTCTAATATTCATGGGTCACAGAGGGTGCCATGAAATTTTTCCATGGAAGTGACAGATTCCAAAAAAAAAAAAAAAAAAAAAAAAAAAAACCGGAAAATCTCTTAAGGCGTTAGTGCTCCCCCAGTTTCCCCTATATCAAGGCTGAGATTAATGGAAAAAACTTAAGGAAACTTAATTCATCCACCAAAGAATATGCTCAAAAACACTTGCTCGACCGATTCCTGGCTGTTGCTAGTCAGTCTTGGATCCTTATGAGTCTGTATTAAAAGCAGAGGCAGAGAAGACCCAACGAAGAGCGGCTTGTTCCGTCGCGGGATCAGTTAGTAAGAGCGAGAGCGTTATGGAGACTGTCGACACGCTCCACTGACAGTTCTTCTCACGCACTAATCACAAATGGGAACAGGAAACGGGGGGAAGTGATACTGGTGATACAAGTACCCTCGTACACACGCCATGGCTTGCTAACTTGAAATAGGCGCAGATGTTGTAAGGTTACAGATATAGTTCCACTCTGGGCTACAAAATAGCAGGTCAGCAACTGGAAGCAGTTAATTCCACAAATTATCTGGGAGTACGCATTAGGAGTGATTTAAAATGGAATGATCATATAAAGTTGATCGTCGGTAAAGCAGATGCCAGACTGAGATTCATTGGAAGAATCCTAAGGAAATGCAATCCGAAAACAAAGGAAGTAGGTTACAGTACGCTTGTTCGCCCACTGCTTGAATACTGCTCAACAGTGTGGGATCCGTACCAGATAGGGTTGATAGAAGAGATAGAGAAGATCCAACGGAGAGCAGCGCGCTTCGTTACAGGATCATTTAGTTATCGCGAAAGCGTTACGGAGATGATAGATAAACTCCAGTGGAAGACTCTGCAGGAGAGACGCTCAGTGGCTCGGTACAGGCTTTTGTTAAAGTTTCGAGAACATACCTTCACCGAAGAGTCAAGCAGTATATTGCTCCCTCCTACGTATATCTCGCGAAGAGACCATGAGGATAAAATCAGAGAGATTAGAGCCCACACAGAAGCATACCGACAATCCTTCTTTCCACGAACAATACGAGACTGGAATAGAAGGGAGAACCGATAGAGGTACTCAGGGTACCCTCCGCCACACACTGTCAGGTGTCTTGCGGAGTATGGATGTAGATGTAGAGTATCGATATCTGTACCTTACAGGTAACAGCCTAGCACAGCAGCACTACCGCCAGGAGAACTCACAGTGATCGAGAAGCTCGGTTTTGCGCCAACAGTTACGGATGGCGCGGAAGGTAAGTAGTAGTGGGGAGACGTACCTGGACGTCAGAGGTGGTTGGACGATACGTGCCCACGTGCCGTGAGAAGTTCGATAAATGTGTTAAATGTTGCAGTATTCATGAACGGGATTGAGACCTCATCCATATTAAAAGCGAGTCGTTACCAAAGATCGGTAGAAGCAATGGTTACCTCAGAAAGGTACAAACAAGTTGAAATAAAAGTGTACATCAGTATTGTGCATAGAAACAATAGTACGTGCTCCATGCCATGCACTAGAGACCATAAACCTTTCAGTTTTATGGGGTCAATGTCTTCTTTCGTATCCTTTTCATATCTATTAGAACTTACAGAGTGCGAAGATTTTAAATGGCAGTGCTAGTAGGTTTCATAAGGCGTGTACCGGTAGGTACACGGTCCCATTTTCAGTCTTTACGTGCATCCTTCGGAGTAAGATGCCCACTCTAAACTTTGCAGCATAAACATTGGTCCAGTCGCCACTGTTATACAAGGGTCACTCCAAAAGAAATGCACACTTTTTTTAAAAAATCCATCTTTTATTCTACATGTTTGAAAGTTTTACAGTTTTAGGAACAATATTTTCATTTCTCCACATAATTTCCATCCCTCTCAACTGCCTTGAGCCATCTTGGAACCAGCGCCTGTATACTCGCACGGTAAAATTCTGGACCAACCTGTTGGAGCCACTGTTCGGCAGCGTGTACAGGGGAGACATCGTCTTCAAACCTTGTTTCTCGAAGAGAGTCTTTCAGTTTCCCAAAGAGATGATAGTGACATGGAGCCAGGTCAGGACTGTAAGGCGTGTGTTTTAGCGTTGTCCTTCCGAGTTTTGTGATCGCTTCCATGGCTTTTTGACTGACATGTGGCCGTGCACTGTCGTGCAACAGCAAAACATCCTGCTTTTGCCGATGTGGGCGAACACGACTCAGTCGAGCTTGAGGTTTCTTCAGTGTCGTCACATATGCATCAGAACTTATGGTGTTTCCACTTGGCATGATGCCCACAAGCAAGAGTCCTTCGGAATCGAAAAACACCGTAGCCATAACTTTTCCAGCAGAAGGTGTGGTTTTGAATTTTCTTTTCTTGGGGGAATTTGCATGATGCCACTCCACTGATTGCCTCTTCGTGTCTGGTGAAAAATGATGGAATCATGTTTCATCACCTGTCACGATTTTTCCAAGAAATTCATGTCCACCATTCTCGTACTGTTCCAAAAGTTCGCTGCATACCGTTTTTCTTGTTTATTTGTGAGCCACTGTCAACGTCCTGGGAACCCACCTGGCACAAACCTTTTTTAACGCCAACACTTTCAGTATTCTGCAAACACTTCCTTCCCCTATCCCAACGTAGCGTGTCAATTCATTCACTGTGATGCGTCTGTCAGCAGTCACCAATTCGTTAACTCTCTGCACATTGTCTGGATTGTGTGCAGTACGGGGCCTGCCGCTGCGAAGACAATCCTCAATATTGCCGTGCCCGCTTTCATCACGTAACCTGCTTGCCCACCGACTAACTGCACTGCGATCGACATCAGCATCTCCATACACCTTTTTCAACCTCTTGTGAATGTTTCCCACTGTCTAGTTTTCACAGCACAGGAATTCTATGACAGCACGTTGCTTCTGACGAACGTCAAGTGTAGCAGCCATCTTGGAGGCATGCTGTGACGGCGCCACTCACGGGAACAGGTTGAACTAAGTTTGAAAACAAGCGGGAAGGATGTATCTACACAGTGTAAAGCTTTCGCACATGCAGAATGAAAATTGTATTTTTACGAAAATAGTGTGCATTTCTTTTGGAGTGACCCTCGTATCAACACAGCTAGTGATACTGACAAGGGAACCTCCCCATCGCACCCCGCTCAGATTTAGTTATAAGTTGGCACAGTGGATTGGCCTTGAAAAACTGAACACAGATCAATCGAGAAAACAGGAAGAAGTTGTGTGGAACTATGAAAAAAATAAGCAAAGTATACAAACTGAGTAGTCCATGCGCAAAATAGGCAACATCAAGGAAAACGTGAGCCATGGAGCTCTGTGGTCCGGTGGTTAGCGTGTGCAGCTGCGGAACGGGAGGTCTTTGGTTCAAGTTTTCCCTCGAGTGGAAAGTTTTATTTTTTATTTTCGCAAAGTTATGACCTGTCCGTTCGTTCATTGACGTCTCTGTTCACTGTAATAAGTTTAGTGTCTGTGTTTTGCGACCGCACAGCAAAACCGTGCGATTAGTAGACGAAAGGACGTGCCTCTCCAATGGGAACCGAAAACATTTGATCGCAAGGTCATAGGTCAACCGATTCCTCCACAGGAAAGCACGTCTGACTGGTGACGGCATGTGCGTCACATGACACAGGAATATGTTGTCGACCCACGTAACTTGTACACTTGGCGAATGGGTAAAAAGATTCTTCTACCTTGTCCGATTTAGATTTTCATGTGGATGTGGTAATCACTCCCAAAAAAGTGATGAAAACATAAGGGTTTCTCACATAAACTGAAAATAAGAAATTAAACTTTTCACTCGAGGGCAGACTTGAATCAGGGACCTCTCGTTCCGCAGCTGCGCACGCTAACCACGGTACCACGGCAATCCGCAGCTCAAATTATCCTTGATGTTACCTATCTTGCGCATGGACTACTCAGTTAGTATATTTTGCTTATTTTTTTCATGGTTCCACACAACTTCTTCCTGTTTTCTCGATTAATCTGTGTTCAGTTTTTCAAGGCCCATCCACTGTGCCAACTTATAACTAAATCCGAGGGGGGTGCGATGGGGAGGTTCCCTTGTGAGAAACTCGGCCATCATAGATGCGGATAAGCGAGTAGGCATCCCAGCGAAGGCGGTCGGTAAGCGCGGCTTCGGCCCTACTTGTTGCAGAGGCGGCGCGCGAGAGGGAGGGAGAGGGCTGCCTCGAGGACGAGATGTGCGCCGACGGCTGCGACGGGCCGACGAGCGCGCTGCCCTGGGACCTGCGCCACGTGCCGCTCCAGTTCACCCGGCTGCCCGTCGAGGAGACGAGCCGGCGTGCCGCCGAGTTCTACGAGCTGCTCAACAGGCGGCGCACCGTGCGCTTCTTCAGCGACGACCCCGTGCCCGCCGACGTCATTCGCAACATCGTTAGGGCGGCAGGTACGGCCACCACTTACGGTAAAACTGTTCCATAAGAGTCACATTTAACAGCCACCGAGAGCTGATTACATTTCTTCAAAAGTCCAGGTTTCTGTCCTTCAAAAGACCAGGTTTCTGTGACTTGTGAATGATTACTCTCATAACATACACTTACAAATCATGTGATTATGGTACTGGAGACACGTCAAAAATTACATACTAGAATCTAATACTAATTTTTAAAACTATATTTAGTCTGTGTAGCAGTATCTATATTTTCTTATTTTCCAGTATACGTAAATACACAACTGACCATTAAAATTGCTACACCAAGAAGAAATGCAGATGATAAACGGGTATTCATTGGACAAACATATTATACTAGAACTGACACGTGATTACATTTTCACCCAATTTGGGTGCACAGATCCTGAGAAATCAGTACCCAGAACAACCGCCTCTGGCCGTAATAACAGCCTTGATACGCCTGGGCATTGAGTCAAACAGAGCTTGGATGGCGTGCACAGGTACAGCTGCCCATGCAGCTTCAACACGATACTACAGTTCATCAAGAGTAGTGACT
The DNA here is from genome assembly GCF_023864345.2 of Schistocerca serialis cubense. NCBI lineage: Eukaryota > Metazoa > Arthropoda > Insecta > Orthoptera > Acrididae > Schistocerca > Schistocerca serialis. Next base: position 791,137,738 of record NC_064639.1, on the reverse strand, counting down.
GGCGTATTGTGACGAGCCAGTTGCTTGGCCACCATTGACCAGACCTTTTCAATTGGTGATAGATCTGGAGAATATGTTGGCTAGGGCAGCAGTCGAACATTTTCTGTATCCAGAAAGGCCCGAACAGGACCTGCAACATGCGGTCGTGCATTATCCTGCTAAAATGTAGGGTTTCGCAGGGATCGAATGAAGGGTAGAGCCACGGGCCGTAACACATCTGAAATGTAACGCCCACTGTTCAAAGTGCCGTCAGTGCGAACAAGAGGTGACCGAGACGTGTAACCAATGGCACCCCATACCATCACGCCGGGTGATACGCCAGTATGGCGATGACGAATACACGCTTCCAATGTGCGTTCACCACGATGTCGCCAAACACGGATGCGACCATCATGATGCTGTAAACAGAACCGGGATTCATCCGAAAAAATGACGTTCTGCCATTCGTGCACCCAGGTTCGTCGTTGAGTACACTATCGCAGGCGCTCCTGTCTGTGATGCAGCGTCAAGGGTAACCGCAGCCGTGGTCTCCGAGCTGATAGTCCATGCTGCTGCAAACGTCGTCGAACTGTTCGTGCACATGGTTGTTGTCTTGCAAACGTCCCCATCTGTTGACTCAGGAATCGAGACGTGGCTGCACGATCCGTTACAGCCATGCGGATGCCTGTCATCTCGACTGCTAGTGATACGAGGCCGTTGGGATCCAGCACGGCGTTCCGTATTACCCTCCTGAACCCACCGATTCCATATTCTGCTAACGGTAATTGGTTCTCGACCAACGCGAGTAGCAATGTCGCGATACGATAAACCGCAATCGCTATAGGCTACAATCCGACCTTTATCAAAGTCGGAAACGTAATGGTACGCATTTCTCCTCCTTACACGAGGCATCACAACAACGTTTCACCAGGCAACGCCAGTCAACTGCTGTTTGTGTATGAGACATCGGTTGGAAACATTCCTCATGTCAGTACGTTGTAGGTGTCGCCACCGGCGCCAACCTAATGTGAATGCTATGAAAAGCTAATAATTTGCGTATCACAGCATCTTCTTCCCGTCGGTTAAATTCCGGGTCTGCGTTTTAATGGCCAGTAGTGTATTTTTCTTGATAATGGACAATTTGTTTTTTCACAATATAATGCTAATTTGCGGTTGGATTCTGTCCAAATTATCAGTTCATCTTCCATTAACTCTTCTAATGAGTAATAACATTTGTGTATAAGAATCTCATGTAACTTCTTTCTTAGTATCCTTAGTTCCACGTTTAGAATTTTTTGCCTGAGCATATAATTTCAATCTATGGGCAGGAAGCATGAAATTATCTTTATTCCTTGTACTGTATGGATGATCAAATTGGTTTTTAATGAACAATTCCGGTTTGTTCTGTAAAAATATCATTAGCTCGTATATGTATAGGGAGGGGACAGTCAAAATTTTTAGTTTCTGTAATAATGGACGACATGGTTCTCCTTGCTGTGCAGTGCACATGTTTCTGATACTTTTCTTCTGGAGCTTCAGTACACGAGACATATTGGAGATCCCCCAGAAAATAATGCCATATCTTATCACCGATTCAAAGTAACTTAGATATGCTACTTTGCGAGTGGACATGTTAGTAGCACTTGATAACATATGCATGGCATATGCAAAGCTGCCCAGTTTGCTGCACAGGTACTCAATATGTGTGTTCCAGTTTAAATTCTTATCGAGGTGTAGACCTAGAAATTTGGCCAAATGCTTTTCTGTTAATTCTTCACTTTTATGATTTATACCAATTTCCTGGTCTTTTGACTGTTTGGTTCTGAATTAAATCAAGTTTGTTTTTGATATGTAAAGTTTCAGACCATTTAACTGGAACTATTACTCTAGCCTGTGTAATGTACCAGTGACTCTATCAGGAATCGTTTCTGTTTCTTCGCTTTCTATCAAGACAGACGTGTCATCAGCAAACAGAACGGATGGTGAATATATGTTTAATGGTAAGTCGTTGACATACAATAGAAAGAGAATTGGTCCGAGGATCGAACCTTGTGGGACACCCTGTGTTGTTGTTTTCCAATCTGAATGGTAGTTTACACCATTTGAAGAGATGATTGTTCTTTGTTTTCTATTAGATAAGTAAGAAGTAAGCCACTGAAGTACTGCACCCTTAATCCCATATTTTTGTAGTTTGTGGATTAGTAAGGAATGATTTACAGAATCGAAAGCCTTTGTCAGGTCGCAGAAAATTCCGCCTACTTTACTGTTTTTGTCTAGAGCTGTGCTAATTTTTTCTATGAAATTATTTATGGCACCTGTTGTATTTTTCCCTTGCTGGAAGCCAAACTGATTGCACAAAATAATCCCCTGTGATACAATAAAGTTTTGGATTTGGATAGCAGCTACTTTCTCGAAAATTTTTGACAGCACTGGAAGGAGGGAGATAGGACGATAATTCCCCATATCTTCTCTTGACCCTTTCTTAAAAAATGGTTTTATTTCCGCGTATTTTAATGATTCTGGAAAACAATCTTCTTCAAATGATTTGTTGATTAATTCAGCTAATGGAGGACTTACTATTTTGTACATTGATTTAATTACTTTCGCAGGCATCCCATCCCAACCCACCGAATTTTTATTTTTTAATGGTAATATAACGTCTTATATTTCTTTCATTGTAATATTTCTAAATTTCATGGGAGATAAATTTCTTCGATCAAGCCCATATGGACATACACTTTTCTTGTAATTTGTAACATTGAATTTTGATTTTGTCACATTGATAAAGAATTCATTGAAGTGTTCCGATATTTGAGCAGGATTTACAATGGTGGTGTTTTCATGCTTTATTTTACAAATTTCGTGGCTGCCGACTTTATCGCCCAGTTCTGATTTAACAGCAGACGACGCTGCCTTTGATTTATTCTTATGATTTGAAATTAGTTCGCTGTTAAACATTTGTTTTGCTGCATTTACAACATTTCTGAAAAAACTTTTATAATCATTAAAATACGCGGAAATAAAACCACTTTTTAAGAAAGGGTCAAGAGAAGATATGGGGAATTATCGTCCTATCTCCCTCCTTCCAGTGCTGTCAAATATTTTCGAGAAAGTAGCTGCTATCCAAATCCATATGCAATAGAAACTAGATCTTTGTTATATTTCAGCTCTTTGTGCAGCTGCCGTTTCCTAGCACTAGAAATTTTTATCCCTTCTGTTATCCAAGTTAGTTTACTTGGCACTTTAGTGTTGGCACACTTTGGTGGAAAAGTTTCATTGGATGTAAGAAGGAAGCTGTTTAGTAATTTTTGAAAGATTACGAACAGTGGTAACTCAACGACTGGTTGCTCAGTAATGTAGTACAGGGAGTCCCACACAAACAGTGTGTCATGTACAGGCTAATCATCTCTAGTCGAATTGCTTGTCAAGTGGCAACACTGTCTCACTGCATTTTATCGGAAAGTTGAGTATGTCTGTGTGTTTCCGTTGTTGAGTTGTTACAGGAATGGTGCAGTTTGCATTAGAACAGCGAACTGATATTGTGGAGTGTTATATAAAGACGGACTCCATCAGGGAATGTAAAGAAATGTTTCACGCGAAGTATCCTGGTTGGAAACTTCACTATTCGAGATCTGCACAGGAAATGGAGAACTGTAGGATCCGTTCAGAATGTGCAGAGGAAGAGGCGACCAATAGTGAGGGCCCCTGAAACTGCAGATAGAATTTGCATGGACATTACGAGAAGTCCCCACAAGTCAGTAAGGAGGTTACCGCAGCAGTCTGGTGTATCTCGTACATCTTGTACTAAAAGATATGAAATTAAAGCCTATCGTGTGAGTGTTGAAATCTGAGGATCAGGAAAAAAGAGTTTATTATTGCTGTTGATAATTCTTCCGGGTTATATGGCCGTGGTCCATGGAATTTTTCTATTCCTAACGTTTCGTCCAATACTACGTTGGACATCTTCAGAGGTATGGCTGGTCCTGCTGAGAACTGCCGGCAGACCTCTGAAGATATCCAACGCAGTATTTGACGAAACGTTAGGAATAGAAAAATTCCATGGACCACGGCCATATAACCTGGAAGAATTATCAACAACAGTACCATCCGGTAGTGAAAGCCTTCATTGTAGTTCATTATTGTAACTGGCTGTTAACATCTACTACTCCGCACTTTACTTCATGTCAGATGAGGCCCATTTTCATTTGTCAGGTTATTTAGACTCTCAGAATTGCAGATACTGGTGGCAGGACAACCCACATACTCTACATGGAAAATGTCTCCACTCAGAGCAGATAGGTGTTTGGTGCGCATTGTCCGCCATGCGGATTATTGGCCCCATATTTTTCGATTACACCTTAAGCAGTGCCAGATACCTAGAGGTCTCTGACTTTTTCTATGCACAATTAACAGATGCAGAGAACCTGTATGCAAGACAGAACAACCCACTCACACATCCAACCAAAGTAGTGGCCCACATCACCAACGTGTTCTGTGAAGACAGACTTGTCAATAGAGGCCTCTGGCCCCAAGGTCCCTGGACATAACATCGTGTGATTTTTGTTTATGGGCTGCACTAAAACGCAAAGGGTATGCTGACAGTCTTCGGACAATAGAAGATCTTAAACGGAAAATTACGAGAGAAATTAACAACTTCACACCTGCGGAATTAAAGTGTGTCGCAGTGCCTCGATGCCCATGGCCACCACTTCCAGCATCTCTTATAAACAGGTAACTACAAGTTTTTTTTTTTTTTGACATCACTGTTATGTAAACGTTTTTGTTAGTTCATTGTTACGTTAATCTCGGACATGAGGCGTACCAGTTTTATGTGGGACACACTGTAGAAAATGGCTGTCTATGAATTCAGGACTCTGTGGCTCATTTTCAGTTATGATGTAGGACCATGGGCATCTATGGGAATAAAATACACCTTAGGGGTAAGCAGGGACAAGGATATAAATTGTTTTAAATAACTGAGTTTACAATTTTAGATGGTGCAAAATGTAACACCAGGCATTCGATTATGGAGCGCAGGTTTTGTTCCTGCAGTTTCTGATCAGAATATCTGGACACCTACTAGAGGACATTAGTATGGGGTGTGTCACCCCTTCGTCTTTATGAAGGCTTGAGCTCTACTGGGGACACTTTCAATTAGGTGTTTGAGTGTCTGTGCAGGAATGGCAGCTCATTCTTTCTCAAGAGCTACAACTAGAGGATGTAGTGATGTTGAACTCTAGGGTCTGGAGCAAAGTTGACGCTCTAACTCAGGTCGAGACTCCAGATAGGCCACTCCATTTCAGGATCGCTGTTGTCCATAAACAATTGCCTCATGCTTCATGACAGCGTGCATTATCGCACTGATACAAGCAGTCATCATCTCCAAACAGGTCCTCTACTGTATGCATTACATAATGCTGTAAAATGTGTTCATATCCTTCCTCATTTAGCGTTGGGGATCACATCTTAACCATATCCTAAGACCTTCTTCTCCATACTTCACTGTTCACATTACACTTGAGGGCAGGCAACGTTCTCCAGGAGTCTGCCAACCCAAAACGTTTCCATCAGATAACCACAGAGTATATCGTGATTCATCACAGCGAATCACTGGTTTCCAGACATCCACCGTCCAGTGGCGTTGCTCTTTGTGCCACTTGAAGTGTCGCTAAGCATTGGCTTCAGGAATGTCCGACTTATGAGAAGCTCCTCGACCACTCTTTTTCATATCAGATGCACAGTCATTATACTAGATGCAATGCTGGTAGCCCTTGGAACTCCTAACTGATTCCTTCTGCTGATTTAATTCGATATTTTACAACCGCTCTCTGCACTACTAGATGGTTCCAGTCCATCAGTAGTTGAGATCTACCTTGTTTTTCTTCAGCTCTGGTTGTTTCTTCATATTTCCACTTTACATCACAAACCGTCGACAATGTCCCTGATGGATTTGTTACTCAGTCCACGTTCGAAGTCACTGTGCTCTGCTGTATGAAGAACATGCTGGTGGATCCACATATCGTGACGTATGAGGCCTGTTAGAAAAATATGCAATCTTCGGCTGGGGAAAAAAGGTGGCTTACCTGAAGTTTTGGACACCTAATCGCCCTCAGAGTAGCTCCCTTGGGACTCACACACTTTTCTCAGCGGTGCCGCCATTTCGGGGAGAATTCCGAGAAAGCCTCTTTTGGAATGGAGTTTAGCTCAACTGCCATTGCTATTGTAATGACTTCTCTTGTCTGAAATCGCGTTCCTTTCAATGGTCTCTTGAGTTTGGGAAGCAGCCAGAAGTCTCAGAGGGCCACATCAGGAAAGTAAGGAGGCTGTTGAAGGACAGGCATCTGGTTTTTCGCCAAAAAAGTCTGGATCAAGTGTGAGGAATGTGCTGGAATATTGTCCTGATGGAGGCACCAATTTCCTGTTGACTGAAAATCTGGTCTCTTCCATCACACGGCATTATGTAGGCAATGGAGGACATCCCTGTAGTACTGTATGGTGATTGTTTGGCCCTGTGGTATGTACTCATGGTATACTACAGCACTGGAGTTAAAGAAAGCAGTCAGCATCATTTTGACGTTGCTGTGCACTTATTGGGACTTCTTTGGTCTGCGTGAGAAAGAATTAGATGACTGGGATTTGGTTTTCAGGTTGTAACGGTCCACCCAGGTTTTTTCAACAGTGATTATGGTGTTCACAAACTCGGGGTCACTGTTTGTGGAGTCCAGTATGTCCTGTGCAACTTCAACATGAAGTTGCTTTTGCTCTGCAGTCAGCATCTTCAGCATGAATTTCGCCAACACTCTCTTCATGGCCACATATTCGGTCACAATCGAAAGTGCCGAAATTTGCTGATACCCACCTCTTTCGTCATTTTCACGATGGTCCCGCATCACCATAGATTCCACTTTGACAATGACCTGGTCATGTTGGCAGGTTGATGAGCAACTGGAGCGTGGCTCACTCTCCACCTATGTGCAGCCATCTTTAAACTGGTTGTACTCCTCCTTAATCTGTGTGATTCCCACATCATCGTCTCTGAAAGCCATCTGAATCTTCCAAACGGTTATCACCTGACTGTCGCCCAGTTTCTGGCAAAGTTTGATCCAGTAGCGCTGCTCCAGTCGTTCTGTCATTTCCCTTGCAATGAAAAACCGACGCAATCACTACGCATTACCGCAGTCGACTGCTGCTTGCCGGTAACTGCTGCTGTCAACAGACAGGATGTAATTCATGCATGGGCGTGAAGGTTGAAGGTCTGCTCATGCAAGTGTGGCAGATTAAAATCCATCAGGTGGTTGCAAAAGAAAATGTTGGTTGCTTTTCTAACAGACCTCATACAGTGCTCAATTCTGCATTACATTGGCGTATCTGAATACTTTTGATCAGATAGTGCAAGTGAGCCTCTCTTCCAAATCTCAGAGCTTTCTACTGTACCGTGCAACAATGAAAGTAGCAAAACAGTTGCTATTTTTGTGTTATTGCCTTTTTTGTCATTCTGTTCTCAAGTTAACTACAAGGAGAAGCCCAATTCTGACTGTTGGTGTAATCTAATTCCCCATACTGTGCATTGCTGAGTCATAATATGGAATATAGTGTAGACCCTACATCTTACATGCATTTCTAAAGAGTGAGTTGTTTGATGTGGACGTAAGCTTATTCACAACGTCTTGAATGAGGGCTCTCTAGTCCTGGATCGGCTGAAGGTGGTGTAAGTCAGTCCACTTTGGGGGGGGATGACTGTTTTGTGACTGCCGCCAATATTGGCTATCTAGAAATACAGTACCATGTATACTGAAGCCATTACAGAGTGACTGTCATACCACTGTGTTCTGAAGCAGTAAGCACATGTGAAGTACCAGCAAAATGCGAGTAAAGTGCAATTTGTTCACCCCAGCACTGCCATTTGCCCCACGGTTGTCTACGTTTTGGTCTTTGAAAGGTGGGACTTGCTTCCTCTGCTCCCTGCAACACTCCCCCCCCCCCCCCCCACCCCCACCCCCACCCCCCAGGAAAATTAAAAATAAACCTAGGTAAGGTGTGTGCACTTTTCCCGCAGTGACTCATATTATTAATAGAACACAGAAATCAAATGACATCGACTGGTATTAACTGATTTCTGTAAGAAATGGAACTGATCTGACTGACTAAATGAAAACTTTGATGAAAGGGAACACTAATGAAACAATTTGTGATAAATCTGTAGTTAAAAACTTGTCACATATGCTTTTAAAGTCATTACTGTTCATACGTGCAAACTGTGAATGCCACTGCTTTTAGCTTCAGGTGACAATGAAGTTACTTTATTTTGTAAATATTGGTTTTTTTTTTTCATGCAGCAATTTTATTTTACTTCTTAACTTTTCTTTTCTGGGACTTTGAGGCGATAAATGAGCTTCACTTCCTACAGAAACAGCTGTTATGTGACACTCTGCAGGAGTTTCAGTGCTTCATCAGTGTTGGAATTTCATTCCTGTTTTCAACCATTAGTAGCACATAGGTATCACTTTAAGTGAAGACAGTAGGCTGCATTAAAAATGAATTTATACAAATGTTTTGAATTAGGCTCAGATCTATTATGTAATATTAGTCATATTTATTTAGTAAATGACCATTGATAAGAATAGAAAAGAAACTTTTGTCAAGCTTTGTCCTAAATATGAGTTTTTCCATTATGTAACTTTTGGTATAAGCCATCATCTTCTTTGCCATTTACTTCCAGTAATAAGAATAACAATAATGTGTAATCAGTAATTTGAGAAACAGCTTCAATGAACTGTTCACATCCAAGCTGCTGGCTACAGTATTTGCACGTGGCATGCTCACCCAGTGAAATGTGTCTTTCCTTCCAACTTAAGGGACAATTCTGATATGTTAGCAACATCTAGTACACAGCAACATATCATCTAAAATGAATCAAGTGTCAAGTAGCCAGCCACCATATTTCTCATTACAAACCCATCAAATTTTATACTACAATGTAGTTGGAAATTAGGTATCACAGTAACTATGACCAATATCAAAAAACAGACACTTCATCATCAAACTGTGATACAAAACTATAAGATACAAAATTAATCAATTTCGTTTGTCAGTTAGTGTCCTCAAAATGAACAGTAATGAAGGAAATGTGCAAATGCAAAACAAACATTTTTAATTTTTTAAAGGAAAAACTGAGCCTCTGCCATAAAACAAAGTCCTGGAGTTGATGAAGCTTTGCTTCATTTACATAAAGCATTTTTATGCAGTTTAATGAGCTTTTACTGTTTACAGCAAGAAAACCAGAAAACTCATTTTTCTCATGTGCTGCTATCAGTCACTTCATGGGAAGTGCTTGTTACTTTTCTGTGTTATCTTTTACTTACTGATGCTTATTATATACTTCTAACTTTAACAGTACATTAAACAACTATTTACTTGTAAGTCCAGCAGCTGAAATGCACAATTAATGAAATAAAAAAATCCTTTTACTTACTGATGCTTATTATATACTTCTAACTTTAACAGTACATTAAACAACTATTTACTTGTAAGTCCAGCAGCTGAAATGCACAATTAATGAAATAAAAAAATCCTCCATTTGCCTTTAGCTTCAAAAACGCTTGCAGCAGTTGCTAAAGCTGTAGTTAATGTGGCTGTCAGTGCTATGCCAGAATTGTCTGAACCCGTGGTTTTGTGTATTTACAGACAATCATTCCTAGAAGTACTTGAGAGTTCTGTAGTAAACAAACAGTCTGACCTTCAGATTCCAAGGATGAGGGACCCAAGTGCTACTCTTGTGAACACCTTGTCAGTGATAGGTTTTGTGGATGCTATACAAAATTATGACCTGATTTTGTGAAAAGTCATGAACAATGTCAACTGCAACCTGACAGATTATCATGTGTCGTTGTGGAAATACATGTACTCTAACTGTAATTTAATAATTCTGAAGTGATATCTAAGTTAGTGAAAATTCTTAGCAGCATTTAAACCTTTATTGACTACCAGTTTTGATCAAGCAATCACTATAAGGTAACACAAAATTATTTATAGTATTGTTCTTATTGTGGCACAAAAAATAAAAAAACTCATCATGTATCTCTGAAAATGCCATCAAGTGTATTAATACAGTCAACAGTAAAATGGATTACTTAAGTTAAATAATTTTAGTCCATTGTAAGATTCCATACACATATCTAGAGTGCGCTCTCTGCAGGAAGATGAAACCTGAATAGGCACTAAGATAATTTAAGTATGTTTATGAATTTTACTGTTGACTATATTGATGCATTTTACTGCTGAGGGCAGTTTCAATGACACATGATGTTTTTTGATTTATTTTGTATGTCACAGTAACAGCAATATGACACAGCCTGATGTAAATAATTTTGTGGTAGCTGCTGATGATTAGTTGATCAAATCTGATAGTGAGCAAAGGTTTATTTAATTAGGTCACCATTTGTACAAAATGTTCATTGTTTTGTCTTCTTACTTCTTCTGAGTCAAAACTACTTTGTCATGGACTGAATAACTGTGTGCTCCCAGTTCTGATGTTAAAGAACAGCAGGATTCAAATATCTGTCCACAAGGAGAAAAAGGGAGAGAGATATGGGTTTAATACCCCATCAATGATGAGGTCGTCAAAGACAGAGTAGAAGTTTCAAAAAGACAAGGATAGAAGAGTAAGTTCACAGTGTGATTTTCGAAGTAGTCATTCTGGAAATTGGCTAAATGCATGGTTGAATTGAAATTCAGTCCTACTCCTACAGAGCGTGATTCCAGTGTGATAACCACTCTGATACCTCTCTCACATCTCCTATGACCATACACACTTGGATTCTCCACAGTTTCCTTAAACCAACTCAGATGAATATTTGGATGCTTTCTTTGAAAAGCAATGGCAAACTTCTCATCTACTGCTTGTTCAATTGGAGCTCGTTCCTATCTCTGATGATCTTGTCATCAATGGGACATTAAGTATTAATCTTCCTCCCTTCTTCTTTTGTTCTAGATTCACAATTTATGCTAGATGATGGTAATGAGCTCCTGTTTGTCTATTACAGATTTCAGTGGCTCAATATTGCTATAAAGACCAGATCAGAGTGTTATTTCAGTCTCATACTCAGCAAACCAATGTTGAACATCTCCAATCATGTGATTGGGGGCACAACCATCATGGAAGATAGAATCCCTTGCTGGGAACCATCACAGTGACATGGAATCAACATTATCACCAAAACCGGTTTCATTGGTCATATCAACTATCTACATCTACATGTACTTCTACACTTCAGAAGCCACCATATGGTGTGTGTTGGAGGGTACTTCTGGTACCACTATTTGATCACCTCTTCCCTATTCCATTTGCAAATGGCAGAAGGGAGGATGATTCTAGTAAACCTTGGTATTAGTGCTACGTTGTCAGATTTTCTGGTCATGACCATTTCACAAGATGTTTGCAGAAGGAATCAGTAATTTGCCCTACTCCTCATAATATACTCTCTTGGAAAGTCAGTAGTAAACCTCTCTATGATGGACAATGTCTCTCTTGTAGTGCCTACCACTGATGTTTGCTGAGCATTTCCACAACACCTATGTCTCTTCTACCAATAATCCAACCTAATAAGGACCCCAGACTGTTGAGCAACATTCAAAAACTAGTTGAAGTATTTTGTAAGCCACTTATTCTGTGGATAAATTACATTTCCTTATGATTCTTCCTATTAATCTCAGCCTTGCATCTACTTTTCCTACAATTTGTTCTATGTGATCATTCCACATTATGTCAGTCCAGATGGTTACTCCTATGTATTTTACAACAGTTACTCTTTCTAATAATTTTTCACTAATAGCATAATTGTAGAGTAGGTGATTTTTTCATCTGTTTTTGCACAGAATGTTACATTTATTTGAATTAAAGAACTGCATCATCTGAAAACAGCCTCATGGAGCTTCCAGCAATATCCATTAGATTGTTGTTGAGCTAAAATGTTATGACCACCTGAAAAAAAGGCATGTCATGTGGCACCACAGCCTGGTAAAAGTTTTTCAATTGGATGCCACTTTGGCAACTTGCTTTTCCTTAAAACCAACAGCACATTGATTTCCTCAAACATTCACCCGTCCAAGTAGTAGCCAGGTCCAATGTTGCTTACCTTCAGTGATCGGGTGGGAATCGGTGTTACCAACATGACAAGGCCATTGGCCTCACCTGCTTAATAGCATGTTGATCCATGTTTGGAAGGCAATACAAATACCTTCCTTAAGCCAAGGAACACAGTAACAACCTGAGTGCCAATGTCTATGGCACTCTGGATCTTGTGAATGAATGGAGTGAGCTGAGTTTTGCAAGATCTCTGTGGAATTCATGTTAATTTTTATAGAGGAGATTTTCGTCTTCCAAAAATGGTATAACATATGAGCATAAACCATGTTCCATAGTCCTACAAAATACTGACATCAGTGGTGCAGGCCTATAATTTGTGGAAGGCATATTGAACATGTTTTAAAATCTGATCTATTTGTGTTCCACATCTCACCCTGATATGACTGCCCAAATCAAGATGAGCCCTTCCCAATGCTTCAAAATTTGAAGGCCAAAGTTTGTAATCAGAATGAGATTTTCACTCTGCAGCGGAGTGTGCGCTGATATGAAACTTCCTGGCAGATTAAAACTGTGTGCCGGACCGAGACTTGAACTCGGGAAGGTAGGAGACGAGATACTGGCAGAAGTAAAGCTGTGAGGGCGGGGCATGAGTCGTGCTTGGGTAGCTCAGATGGTAGAGCACTTGCCCGCGAAAGGCAAAGGTCCCAAGTTTGAGTCTTGGTCCAGCACACAGTTTTAATCTGCCAGGAAGTTTCAAAGTTTGTAATGTTCACTTCCCTTTGTGTTATGTGGTAGGGAATATTGTAAAAGTAGACAGGTCTCTATTGATCAATGATTCCACTTATGTGCTTCATGCAGGGCTGAAGCATTTTCTTTGGTTTCATCTGGTTTACAAGAGGTTTTTTAACAGCAGATCTATCATGACAATTTAATTAACACAGTTAATTTCACAGTGATTTTGTTCACAGTGGGTTTTCTGGACACACATTAAGATCAACAGATGTTTAATGCAGAGTTCTTATAAGCTTTCTGTACATTTTATGCAACATAGAAGGTAAAAAGAAAGATCACAATTAACATAGAAAAATTTACACATAAAAAACCTAAGCTATAGCCTTCATGCTATGTAAATGAGAAGAGATCTTAAGAATCTTAATAAAATGTGGAAGCCACATTCAGTAGGGCCTTCCTAGTATTGTCATTTCAGATTAAATATATTCAAGACTACAGTGTAGTAAATATATTTACACAAAAGAGAATTATTTAGTTTCAAAACAAATACATCTAGAATGTGCACGTGTGTTTTCTTTTATCTAATCATTTTACTGGCTTACTAAACACATTTTTTATGTTACTCCATATTACTTAAATTAAGTAACATATTTTTTGCAGGCACAGCACCTAGTGGTGCTCACACTGAGCCTTGGACATATGTTGTAGTATCAAATCCTGAAGTCAAGCTGCAAATCAGACAACTTGTGGAAGAAGAGGAAAAGATAAATTACACTAAAAGAATGGGTAAGTGTAAAACAAATTAAAAAGCTATCAGAATACCACATTATTTGAGCAAGATATTTACTAGCTCAATGCTATGGATGTGCACAAATTTGTGCAACTCAGCAATTTTGTTTGCAGAATGAAGTTTCCACTGTGCAGTGGAGTGTGTGCTGATTTGAAACTTCCTGGGAGATTGGAACGGTGTGTTGGACCGAGATTCGAACTTGGAACCTTTGCCTTTTGCAGGCAAGTGCTCTACCAACAGAGCTAACCAAGCGTGACTCATGACCTATCTTCACAGCTTTGCTTCCACCAGTACCTCATCTCTTACCTTCCAAACTTCACAAAAGCTCTCCTGCAAGATGCAAAGGTCCCGAGTTTGACTCTAAGTCCAGCACACAGTTTTCATCTGCCAGGAAGTTTCAGCAATTTTGTATAAATAAATGTTAATTAAGCTAGCAGTATAGTTTACTGCAGATAAATCTAAACAACACTAAAGCATTGTTGCAGGATGCTCACGAACAAAAGCATTCTGCTTGATGAGATATATTTCACATCAGCATCATTCACATGAATACAGTGATGAATATTTTTTTCTTTTGCATCCATCCAACAGTCCATACAAGTGAAGTGCACATATCTCCCTTCTTTATTTTGTGACAAGTAACTACAGATCACTGCTATGACCAAAACTTGTTTTGATACAGTAAATTATTGATGCCACTCTCTCTATTTGGAAAACAGTCATGGATATTTTATATTCAGAATCACCCAATTTATCTCACTCTTCACTTAGTTTTCTGGGTGTGATACCAATCTCTTCACCAGTTTCATAGACAAGTTTCTTCTATGGCTTCTGTTAGCAGTCAGGAATTCCTGCAACACTTTGTCTGCAGTACCATTCTCTAATACATAATTGTAAGTTCCATTGTTAGTGAAGACAGTCCTTATTAGTGTCTTTTACGACACACATCAAAAAAAGTTTTGCATCACCCCAGTTCCCAGAACTCCTGAAGATAGACATTGACTGGGGATATTGTATTACAGACACAGTCCCTTTCGCTGTTCAGAGATGTCGCTAAACCCATCCAAAGATGTAAACAACTATGCATAAGCAGTGCCTATTACACAGAGAGGGTCCGACAGCCGACCAGTTCCGATCATTCTGCCAGGAAGGAGGTACACAGCTCATATTGTCCGTAGTTCAACCATGCCTAGGTGGTCAATACCATGGTTCAACCACGTCCGCATTGTTATTTTGTGCCAGGAAGGGCTCTCAACAAGGGAAGTGTCCAGGCATCTTGAAGTGAACCAAAGTGATGTTGTGTAGACGTGGAGGAGATAGGGAGAGACAGGAACTGTCGATAACATGCCTCGCTCAGGCCACCCAAGGGCTACTACTGCAGTGGATGACCACTATCTATGGACTATGGCTTGGAGGAACCCTGACAGCAATGCAACCATGTTGAATAATCCTTTTTGTGCCACCACAAGATGTCATGTTACAACTCAAACTGTGTGCAATAGCCTGCATGATGTGCAACTTCACTCTTGATGTCCATGGTGAGGCCCATCTTTGCAACCACGATGCCATGCAGTGCAGTACAGATGGCTCCACCAACATGCCAAATGGACTGCTCAGGATTGGCATCATACTCTCTTAACCGATGAGTGTCACATATGCATTCAACCAGACAATCGTCGGAGACGTGTTAGGAGGCAACGCGATCACGCTGAAGACCTTAGACACACTGTCTAACAAGTGCAGCAATGTGGAAGGTTCTCTGCTGTTTTGGGGTGGCATTTTGTGGGGCCGACGTATGCCACTCCGAACTATCGTTGAGGAGTGGAACAACCTGGACCAACAGTGCCTTGATGAACTTGTGGATAATATGTCATGATGAATACAGGCATGTGTCAATACAAGAGGACATGCTACTAGGTATTAGAGGTACCGGTGTGTACAGCAATCTGGACCACCACTTCTGAAGGTCTCACTGTATGGTGGTACAACATGAAACATGTGGTTTTCAAGAGCAATAAAAAGAGCAGAAATGATGTTTACGTTGATCTCTATTACAATCTTCTGTACAGATTCCGGAACTCTTGGAACCGAGGTGATGCAAAACGTTTCTTGGTGAGTGTATTTGCAATTCCTTTTTTATTCACTTAAGTCAGATTAAAACTGAAAGATATCTTCTACTCAGCAAGAGGCAGGAGAGGTATTGCTAAACACATTCTGATAAGATGTATCACTCATCACAATTAGAGAAGCAGCTCAACAGTTACTTGCTTGTATGAAAAAGTACTATTCTTGCTTTATGCATTAGATGAGACAATTCATTGCAAACGGGTGTCTGCCTCAGTTACCTGTTGGCTGTAGGCCAATGTATTTTTGATGTTGTTTTTGTTACCTCTATGCTAACAGTGTGGCATCATTTTGCCTATTCACCATGTTGTTGTTGTTATTGTTGTTGTTGTCATCAGTCCTGAGACTGGTTTGATGCAGCTCTCCAATCTTCTCTATCCTTTGCAAGCTTCTTCATCTCCCAGTACCTACTGCAACCTACATCCTTTTTAATCTACTTAGTATATTCATCTGTTGGTCTCCCTCTACTATTTTTACCCTCCACACTGCCCTCCAATACTAAATTGGTGATCCCTACTGGGTAACATGTTTCCAGTCATCAACAGTGTTATGACCAGGGAAATACTAATGAATAATTCTGACAATGTCGATGCATGATTGGTTAATTCTTGTTCTTGTTCAAGAGGAAAAGCAGATTCTCCAAGGAAGGTATCTCATCTGAATTTGACTGTAATAGATTCACTCCATTAATCCCTTTCTAATTAGCATTATTAAAAGGAGATGGAAAACAATCTCACATTGGTGAAGAATTGGAAACTAAATTGGCTGCAACCTTTCAAAGAAACCATCATAATTTCGGGCTGAAAAAAAAGACGGAGTCGGCTGCCCAATCAATTAATGCAATGATACATTCACATACAATAATGCCAGTGATAAACTTGAGTGGTTTACTGTTTCTGCAGCTGTACATCTGTCTTCAAGAACCACAAGACAAATTAGGACCAAAACTAAAAAATGGACTGTTTAGTTGCAAAAATCGTGTAATCAACATATCAAAATCTGAAAAAATGGAAAAAAAAATTGTTTTCAACATTTCATTCGAAATGTATTCCTACCAGCTGCTGAAACTAATTCATTGCTTTTGTTGGATTCATGGTCTGGACATAACGACGCTTCTGCTTTTGTGGACGACGACTAAAAATCTACAGATGTAACGTGGACTCCGCTTGGTACAATTAGAGCCATTCAACGCCTCAATGAAGATTTTTTTCGACAGTGGAAAGCATATTTCAGGAAATTATCAGATAACATAATTTCCAATACCTCTCTCTCATGACACATTTAGCAGTGGAACAGTGTTCTTAAGCTCCAGTCATTTGTGCATTACCAGTTTTCTTCACCACACTTTACGAATTTGATCAAGTATGCCTGGAATGCAGTGCAATAAGCAGAACAACGTTCGGGACCGTTTCTGACTCCATCCCAGTTCTGTCTAAATAAAACTAGTGGTTACTGTGCAGTGCTTGACTGCATGACTTTTTCCTTTGTCCGTTGTGCCTGGTGCAAGAAAAAGGTTTGTTTTTGTCATTCAATAGACACTTCGCATTTTTGTGACGGCTACAGGGAATAAACAAAGAACCGTTTCACTGATAGTTCAAAAATGGTTCAAATGGCTCTGAGCACTATGGGAATTAATATCTGAGGTCATCAGTCCCCTAGAACTTAGAACTAATTAAACCTAACTAACCTAAGAACATCACACACATCCTTGCCCAAGTCAGGATTTGAACCTGCGACCGTAGCAGTCGCGCGGTTCCAGACTGAAGCGCCTGGAACCGCTCGGCCAACACTGATAGTCAAATGTACAACATTCAAACATTATTATAAGAAATGGCTTACAGGAATTGTCATAAAATGTAATACTGCAAGACACATTTCATTTCAACTAAGTCCTCATTAATGGAAGTCATCTGTGACATCAAACACTGCCATGATTTTATTTTCTCTTTCCCTATTAGCCACTTTTATCAGAATTACATGTGCAAGAATTGAACTGTCGATATGAAGTTATTCAAAAAAATTTTTGATTAGTTTAAGCCACGTTTTCACCGGAGCAAGCAAGCTAACAAGCATGAGGAAAAGAGAATTCTGTATGGTGCACCCAGTAGGTGCCTTGCAGGTCTTTCAACTGGACACTACAGCAGCTAGTTGTGTGTCCCTAACCTCCCCAGAAATTGGAAAATGGAGACCTGCAGTTTAACGTGGAATCCGAACCACATATCTTTCATGGCCACTCCAATATCTGTGAGAAGTGAAAGCTCAGTTAAAAATCATAGTGAAAAAATTTGTGGTCTGAACAGGATTTGATCCCGTGCTCTCTGGATCACAAAGTGTGTGCTTTGCCACTAGACCGTTTTTTTTTTTTTTTATTTTCAACAAAAAATGACCATAGTGGAAATGCTAGCTGTGTCCACTCTTCAGATGAAGCTCGACATCAGTAATTAAGTGTTCTGTCTATAAATTTCACCTCAATAGTAATCAGAAGCCAGGTAAAAACGACAGCCTACGTACAAGGAAAATTTTGGACCAGTGCTAAGGAGAAATGGAGATGCAGTTCCTTGTAAAGTGCACGATTTCCACACGTGTCACGCTTCCATACAAATTGGGACACTTACAGTCTTCCTTCCCTGTGCCAATCTGCATACTCCATCAAGAACAGCAGAGTTTCACATTGTGGCTCGAACAAGGTAGGAGTTGTATTCTGTATGCCGAATATTAGCTCCAAAACTAAAAATTAATAACACAGCATTCATAGGCATCGTTCGCTTCCATTCACTCCATTGTAAACCATGCTTTAGGTGCTTAAAACTGATGTCTGTGAACTCCGGATAATTCCACTACGTGGCGCTGCGTGAGTGGTTCGCCGAGTTGCACGCTAGGCAGGCAGGGCTGTACAAACCCCTGAATAAGCTGCGGCAAAAATTGGTAACTTCAACATTTTTTACAAAATACTTGCAGTGCTTCTTAGCAGCTGAAATTTTGGCGGTACATTTCGTTGTCTTCTTCCTGTGTAAAAAAATTTCAGCACAGGCCTTCCCTTGTTAACACTAGCTACAGAAATGTGTGGCTTATGAGGAGCTGTTCGACCATTCTTTTTACACTGGAGCGCCAAAGAAACAGGTATAGGCATGCGTATTAAAATACAGAGATATGTAAACAGGCAGAATATGGTGCTGCGGTCAGCAATGCCTATATGAGACAACAAGTGTCTGACACAGTTGTTAGATCTGTTACTGCTGCTACAATGGCAAGATTTAAGTGAGTTTTAACGTGGTATTATAGTCGGCACATGACTGATGGAACACAGCATCTCCGAGGTAGCGATGAAGTGGGGATTTTCCCATACAACCATTTCATGAGTGTACTGTGAATATCAGGAATCTGGTCAAACATCAAATCTCCAACATCACTGTGGTACAAAAAATATACTGCACGAACATGACCAACGATGATTGAAGAGAATCATTCAACGTGACAGAAGTGCAACCCTCCTGCAAATCTCTGCAGATTTCAATACTGCACCATCAACAAGTGTCAGCATGTGAACCATTCAATGAAACATCATCGATATGGGCTTTTGGGTCCAAAGGCCCACTCCTGTACCCTTGATCACTGCACAACACAAAGCTTTAAGCCTCGCCTGGGCCTGTCAACATCGACATTGGGCTGTTGATGACTGGAAACATGTTACCTGGTAGGACGAGTCTCGTTTCAAATTGTATCAAGCAGATGGATGTATACGGGTATGGAGACAACCTCATGAATCCGTGGACCCTGCATGTCAGCAGGGGACTGTAAAAGCTGGTGCAGACTCTGTAATGGTGTGAGCATGTGCAGTTGGAGTGATATGGGACCACTGATACATCTAGATACGACTCTGAAGGTGACATTTATGTAAGCATTCTGTCTGATCACCTGCATCCATTCATGTCTATTGTGCGTTCCAACAGACTTGGGCAATTCCAGCAGGACAATGCAACACCCAACAAGTCCAGGATTGCTACAGAGTATCTCCAGGAACACTCTTTTGAGTTTAAACACTTCTGCTGGCCACCAAACTCCCCAGACATGAACATTATTGAGGATATCAGGAATGCCTTGCAACGTGCCCTTCAGAAGAGATCTCCACCCCCTTATACTCTTACAGATTTATGGACAGCCCTGCAGGATTCATGTTGTCAGTTCGCTCCAGCAATACTTCAGACATTAGTCGAGTCAATGCCATGTCCTGTTGCAGCTCTTCAGTGTAATTTCTTATGTACAGTACTTGTGCTAGCTAGACTGTTGGCAGCACTTTGGAACTCACAAGTCATTCCTTTTGCTGATTTCATGTGATTTTTTACAATCACACTCCACAATGGTCGACAGTCTCTTTGTACGTGAAGTCTGCTTGGTCATGATTTAATGGTGGTTGTGCCTTCATGTTTCCACTTCACTATCAAATCACCAACAGTTGACTTGGGCAATTTTTGAAGGGTTTAAACGTTTCTGATGGATTTGTTATTCAAGAGACACCCAATGACTAGCCCAGGTTCAAAGACACTGAGCTCTCTGGACCAACCCACTCCACAGTTACTGTTTCTCTTTTAACAACACAATACTCTCTGCCTCACTTTACACTGTTGGGTCCACCCCTTGTGACACCTAGTGATCAATTCTGTGTTACACAGGGGTGTCTGGATACTTCTGATCAGATAGTGCTTTCATCCAGCAGAAAGAGGAAATCATATTATTCAAAGTTTAAGCATAAAAATGACTTCGTGTGAGTGTAACAGGTGGAGAGAAAAATTACTGATGACTTACCACCAACACACAATGTTTTAAACCTTTAAAGGTTAGCAGTAGCTGAAAGGATTGACAGTGACAGAGAGAAGGAGAGAAGATACTAATAGAGGAGAGAGGAAAACTGAAGGAAAGGAAAGAGAATATGAGAAACCATAAAAAATATAAATAGATAAATACATGAGAGAGGGGGAGTTTTGAAAGGAGCACCAAGTAACAAGTGCTTGATACTTGGGAAAGACTACAGCAGGAGATGAATGGATAGCTTTCAAAGATGAAACAGTGAAGGCAGCAAAGCATCAAGTAGGCAAAAACATAAGGCCCCTTATAAGTCCTCAGATAACACAAGATAGCAAAATATTTTGAATTTAATTGAAAAATGAGAAAAACTAAAAATACAGCAAATGAAGCAGGCAAAAGGGAACACAGATACTTAAAAATGCAATGGCGGAAAGTACAAAATGGATAAGAGCATGATTAGTGGAAAGACAGAAGCCACATACAGAAAAATTAGACATCTTTGGAGAAAACAGAAGCATCTGCTTAAGTGCTCAGCTGACAAGCCTCTACTAAGGCTGACTGGAGGAAGGAATATGTACTGGGGTTACACAAGCCAAATTATATTCCAGACCACATTAGAGAAAAACTAGAAGCCAGTAAAGATGAGATGGGGGATTTGGGACTGCAAAAAGCTACGGACCAGCACTCCTCTGATCACCTAGTATCACCATGGCCTTGAAATGTTCAACCACACCATTCACTTGGCTACTTCTTGTCATCCCCTGATATGAGGGATATCCTACCCCAAATCCTACAAACATAACCTAAAGTTGTATTCTGCTGCTGACTCAATCTATAGAACATCCTTGTCCAATCCTATTCAAGTCCTGTGGTCAACTCAGGTACCAGATCTGTCTCATACATCCACCGACAATCTCCTACCAGAGTGCAGTCACAGGTATTTCCTACCCTATAAAAGGCAGAGTCACCTGTCAGAACAACCATATTATGTATCAGCTATGGTGCAATTACTGTGCAGCATTCTCTGTGGGCATGACAACTAACTAACTGTCTGCTTGCATAAATGGCCAACACCAAACTATGCCAAACCATCCAGTTGCTGATCATACTGTGCACCACAATGCAAATGATTTCAACAGCTGCTTCACTATGCAAGCCATTTGGATACCTCCTGTCACATATCCTACACTCTCACAATCCCCCTAGCCTAAACCAATCCTAACCTATTTTCCCATTCTCTCTTCTGTTCATACCACTCTTTCCCCTCCCCGATTGTGTACTGCCTTCTTCCACCACTCTTCTCCCACCCCTCCCCAAGTGGGTATTCTCTCTCTCTCTCTCTCTCTCTCTCTCTCTCTCTCTCTCTCTCTCTCTCTCCTCCCCCCCTTCCTCACCCTCTCAATCTCCCTCTCCCTCTCCCTCTCCCTCTCCCTCCCTGTCTCCCTCTTTTTCTTCACCTTCATTTCCTTTCCTTCCATCTCAACCCCCCCCCCCCCCAAGAATCTGTCAAAAGACCTGCCTCACACTATCCTGTTACTTCCTCCTTGTCTCATGCACCCTTCCCTACACCCTCCTCACATGCATCTGTCCAGGCAACTGCTATTTATAATCAACAATCAGTCTCATCATGGCTGTGGGTGTGTGCATTTGTGTATCTGTGCAGCTGAGTGCATGAATGTGTATACTTTTACTACAGAAGGAGCAAGAGCTCAAAAGTTAATGTAAATACTGTTTTCTGTTGGTGTTTCTATGCAAACAAATCAGTCAGATACAGGCAATTGGTTGTCTTTATTTTATGTATTATTCCATCTAGGAATTTGTATTGTTATATACAGCTAACTCATTTAGAGTGTAACCAGCCACCAAAAACCTGTAAACATCAGTAGATACTTTCATTAAGCACAACATACATAAACAATAATAATTTAATTGTTCATCAATGTGTTCCTCTTAGCAATAAGATGTAACTGTGTTCCAAATTGAATAGCAATGTCAATGTGTTACATATGAAGCAGTCAAAGCACCTGCTAACATTGGCCTAGCAGAGAAACAGTGCACCTGTGATATTTGTGTCACATAACAGAAGTGTTTCTTTTTATCTCCTCTTATAACTCAACAACTTTGTACACATTGTTATTTCACATACTGTAGATATAAATGTAAACATTAAGGTGTTCAACACAATTTATTAACATTGCTTTGTGCAACAAATTTTTTTAAGAAAGAACAGAAATTCATGCCCATGCAAAAATCACCAGGATATATGCTCTTCTTCAGCCTTACTGTAATAATTGAAAGAAATTAAATCACTCCACAAAAAATTGTGAAAATTAGTTTATGAGTAGCGGATGTGGGAGAATTTTCTTTTCTTCTTCTTTTTTGTGGTTCATTCATCCTATGACATCATGTCACAAATTTTAGATTATAATTGGTATAATATTTACAGTAATAAATAACATCAAAACGACATTTCTATGAACAACTGCATGTATTTAGTGGGATATGTGGCAAGTTGTATCTAGCACAAACCACCACTTCACACTGCGTAAATTTATCTACTGAGTAATGCCATTTCAGTATCAGGGCCTCATGTAGCTTTCTTTTCAGAGGACCTAGCCTCGTCTCATTAATTTATTCATTATTAATTTTCATTCCCACATATTGAGGAGCCTGGGTATACAATTTTTGGTGGTAGATTGCAAGCATAAACTTTTTTCTGTTTCTTAAGTCATCGTTATTAACAAAATGATTTTTCTCAAATAGTTCCTATATTATATATGACAGTAGTATCTGTTCCCGAAAGAACAGTTACCGCGGATGACAATGCAGCTTTGCTAGAAATGAAATGATAATTAAATGGACACCCTAGCTGCAAACAGGCATTGATGTATTTCATTGGGGACATGTTGAAAATGTGTGCCTCGACCCGGACTCGAACCCGGAATCTCCTGCTTACATGGCAGACACTCTATCCATCTGAGCCACCGTGGGCACAGAGGATAGTGCGACTGCAGGGACTTATCCATTGCACGCTCCCCGTGAGATCCACATTCCCAACATGTCCACACCACTACATTCGTAGTACGCCTAATAGATGTTTGCCCATCATACTCATTACTCGTGGCAGATTAATCTACCAAGTCCCGTACGAGTTCGAGCATAGCGTGGGCGTTCGCACAGGAAGGTTAATGGCCGGGCAAACATCTATTAGGCGTACTACGAATGTAGTGGTGTGGACATGTTGGGAATGTGGATCTCACGGGGAGCGTGCAATGGATAAGTCCCTGCAGTCGCACTATCCTCTGTGCCCACGGTGGCTCAGATGGATAGAGCGTCTGCCATGTAAGCAGGAGATTCTGGGTTCGAGTCCCGGTCGGGGCACACATTTTCAACATGTCCCCAATTAAATATATATACGCCTGTTTGCAGCTAGGGTGTCCATTTAATTATCATTTCATTTCTAGCAAAGCTGCATGGTCATCCATGGTAACTGTTCTTTCGGGAACAGATACTACTGTCATATATAGTTAAATATGGCTTCCCAGCCATTGACCTTCTTGCGCGAACGCCCACGCTATGCCCGAACTCGTACGGGACTTGGTGGATTAATCTGCCACGAGTAATGAGTATGATGGGCAAACATCTATTAGGCGTACTACGAATGTAGTGGTGTGGACATGTTGGGAATGTGGATCTCACGGGGAGCGTGCAATGGATAAGTCCCTGCAGTTGCACTATCCTCTGTGCCCACAGTGGCTCAGATGGATAGAGCGTCTGCCATGTAAGCAGGAGATCCCGGGTTCGAGTCCCGGTTGGGGCACACTTTTTCAACACGTCCCCAATGAAAAACATCAACGCCTGTTTGCAGCTAGGGTGTCCATTTAATTATCATTTCATTTCTAGCAAAGCTGACCTTCTTGTGCGAACGCCCATGCTATGCCCGAACTCGTATGGGACTTGGTAGATTAATCTGCCACGAGTAATGAGTATGATGGGCAAACATCTATTGGGCGTACTACGAATGTAGTGGTGTGGACATGTTGGGAATGTGGATCTCACGGGGAGCGTGCAAGGGATAAGTCCCTGCAGTTGCACTATCCTCTGTGCCCACGGTGGCTCAGATGGATAGAGCGTCTGCCATGTAAGCAGGAGATTCTGGGTTCGAGTCCCGGTCGGGGCACACATTTTCAACATGTCCCCAATTAAATATATATACGCCTGTTTGCAGCTAGGGTGTCCATTTAATTATCATTTCATTTCTAGCAAAGCTGCATGGTCATCCATGGTAACTGTTCTTTCGGGAACAGATACTACTGTCATATATAGTTAAATATGGCTTCCCAGCCATTGACCTTCTTGCGCGAACGCCCACGCTATGCCCGAACTCGTACGGGACTTGGTGGATTAATCTGCCACGAGTAATGAGTATGATGGGCAAACATCTATTAGGCGTACTACGAATGTAGTGGTGTGGACATGTTGGGAATGTGGATCTCACGGGGAGCGTGCAATGGATAAGTCCCTGCAGTTGCACTATCCTCTGTGCCCACAGTGGCTCAGATGGATAGAGCGTCTGCCATGTAAGCAGGAGATCCCGGGTTCGAGTCCCGGTTGGGGCACACTTTTTCAACACGTCCCCAATGAAAAACATCAACGCCTGTTTGCAGCTAGGGTGTCCATTTAATTATCATTTCATTTCTAGCAAAGCTGACCTTCTTGTGCGAACGCCCATGCTATGCCCGAACTCGTATGGGACTTGGTAGATTAATCTGCCACGAGTAATGAGTATGATGGGCAAACATCTACTGGGCGTACTACGAATGTAGTGGTGTGGACATGTTGGGAATGTGGATCTCACGGGGAGCGTGCAATGGATAAGTCCCTGCAGTTGCACTATCCTCTGTGCCCACGGTGGCTCAGATGGATAGAGCGTCTGCCATGTAAGCAGGAGATCCCGGGTTCGAGTCCCGGTCGGGGCACACATTTTCAACATGTCCCCAATGAAATACATCAACGCCTGTTTGCAGCTAGGGTGTCCATTTAATTATCATTTCATTTCTAGCAAAGCTGCATGGTCATCCACGGTAACTGTTCTTTCGGGAACAGATACTACTGTCATATATAGTTAAATATGGCTTCCCGGCCATTGACCTTCTTGTGCGAACGCCCACGCTATGCCCGAACTCGTACGGGACTTGGTAGATTAATCTGCCACGAGTAATGAGTATGATGGGCAAACATCTATTAGGCGTACTACGAATGTAGTGGTGTGGACATGTTGGGAATGTGGATCTCACGGGGAGCGTGCAATGGATAAGTCCCTGCAGTCGCACTATCCTCTGTGCCCACAGTGGCTCAGATGGATAGAGCGTCTGCCATGTAAGCAGGAGATCCCGGGTTCGAGTCCTGGTCGGGGCACACATTTTCAACATGTCCCCAATGAAATACATCAATGCCTGTTTGCAGCTAGGGTGTCCATTTAATTATCATTTCAGAGCCTATATTGATACAAAAAGGTAACAATTTCATAAACATGGAGGGATGAGATAGTTAATATTTGTAGGCCTCTAAACAATGGGGAACATCATTCTTTCTGATGTACAATGCACATATTTCGAATGATATTTTTTCTGTATCCCCATTATGATTGCAAAGTCCCTCATCCACACCAAAAGAAAAAAAAGAAAAAAAAGTATTATACCTAATAATTTGTTCAATGTAACTTCTACATCACACTTTTTTATTAGATAACATTTGCATTCCAAATGCAAAGCTGCTTAATTTGTTTTCTGGGTACTCAATGTGCGTCTGTACACTCAAATTTTTATATAGATTCAATCTTAATAATGTCATGGAATCAACTTCTATATCTTGGATGCTGTGAACAATTTCAATCTGGCCACATTTTGGTTATTTGGCTCTTCATGTGAGTTTTAGATATGTTCAGATTTCACCCATTCAGCTTAAACCAAGATTCTAAGCTACTGATGATACTGATCAACAATTCAGGAATTTTTTTCTGCATCCTGATTTTCAACTAACACAGAAGTACCAGTATGATCTGCAGACAAATCTCATGAAGGATAGCTATTTATTGGTAAATCATTCAACATAGAACAGAAAGGAACTGAGCCTAGTATGGAGTTTGTGAGACACTCTGAGAGATATTTTTGGTCAGAATAATATTTTACCTGTTTAAAGTAATGATTACTCTTTCTGTTCTAGCCCATAAGCAGGATTTATGAAAGGGGGGCTGGGAATTCTTGAGGAATTTTTGTTAAAACTTTCTCTATAAATTAACTGGTGCAGACGGTTAGGAAAGCAACTCATGATGAAAATATAATAGAGTGCTTGGTGTCAAACAGGCCTGATCTCTTTGACTTGGTTCCTATACAGACTCAGTGGTGATGGTGATGATGCAGTTGTAGCTACAATGATCAATAATGTCGAATCCACCTGGTTGTTGACTCTCTGATGTAATTCTCATTGTCCAATAACATTTCTTCTTTCCAATGTTTTACCAATGTGTGCGAGTAGTATCTTCAAAAATTAGCCATGCACAATGGAAGAACATCAGGCAATGAAATGTTAGTGAATGATGACCAATGTGCCCAAGAATCAACCATGAGGTGAATTCTGAAAGCCTGAATAATGCTATCAGTGGTAAACAACATACAAAATGCTACAAAAATCAGCAGAAAGTTATACATGTTCAGTAAATTAAAAAAGATTTATGCTGCCTTGTTTGACAAGCAACAGTCATCTAATCCAGGCAATGAACAAATAGTAAATGCTGCTCAAGGTTATGTGAATAGCTGATGACACACTACAAAAATATGTAAACTGCAAAATAATATTAACAATGATACACCATCCTATAAGTAAAAGAACACCAGGGGAAACTTATTAAGTGGGGAGAAGTATGAAAGCATACTCTTATGTCATCCAATAGTGTACCTAAGATATTAAAGATGAACAAGTAAAAATTTATGTGGTGGTTAGTAATATAATAATGTAACTTTGTATTTTCTTTCAAAATTTATAAATTATTATAAAGTTATCAATTTTAATATATTTAAAATTATTGCCTAATGTTCCTTTCCCTCATAACCTATTAAACCAATCATCGCCAAAATTGAACTTGCTATGACTACTTATACACACACAATTACACATAATCAACATTGAATATCTTTAAAAAAGATTTTATAACATTTTAAACAATGGAAAGTCCACAAGCTTTAATATTTTAGCATTTTATGATATTTTATCTCTTTTAGGTAGGATCTGTACAGGAAGCTTAGCACCTTTGTATACATATCTCAGCTTAAACGAAACATTTGAAAATTTAGCTGTGTGTGTTGTTTGTTGCACTGTGAGAAATGTGTGGGCCAAATAGGAAGTTATACTATATTACAAATGTCCCAAGAAAGAGGTACGTGTCATAAAATGTTTCTGGAAAAATTGATTTAAAGATTAAACTTATATTTTTTTCGATTACACCTTCTCAGAATGCTCCAGGACTGCAGTGAGAGATTTCTCTGTCAAGACTTTTCTTTTGTCTTACTTCTTTGATACGTCCTGAATAGACATTTCAGCACTAGACAAACAAGGAAGGTAAATTTTTCAAGAATGTTTACTGTGAATGCACCATCCCTGAAGCCTAAATGCTGTAACACTTCCAGTGCCCCTATGTTTTGATTATTAAAAACAAAAACAACATATATTGAAAGTTTTACTACTGTAGATGATGAAAATGTTATCTTGGGACAATTTTTCAAAATAAGAACATTCAGTGACCCAGTTGGCTTTTGAGTTTTTCCATGAACACATTTCCTTAGTAGCTCAGTATTTGGCAAGAACTTAAACATGGGCTTGATAACATTCATTACACATTCAGGGAAGCATCTCTTGAGGGTGTTGGAATTGATATCCCACAGACAGTTGCAATGCAAGCATAAATAGAAAACTTCGTAAGACATAGATTTTTTTCCATCACATCCCGTATGATTTTAAGAAGGAAACTTTAGGAGATAGTTGTCAATATATTTTACTATTGAGTTCAAACAAAATCAAAAAATGAAATATTTGGTCACTTTTGCACAGATCTCCACTTAAGAATGGCAATTACAAAGCAACTCATAAAATCACAGACTGGCACATGCTAAATGAAATATTTTTCATTACCTGAAGGATAATGTAACTCATCTCATTTCATCATCTGGGACAGTTTCCAGCCTCTGGCTGCATCTGTTTGGAACATAGACCTCTCCATCGTCTTCTGTCTTGCCACCATCTCTCCATCTTCACCTTGGTCCAGTCTTCTCTTTTCTTCTGGACACATTCTTCCACTCCTTTCAGCCATCTGTCTATTGGTCTTCCTCTTGGTCTCTTTACTTCCAGTTTCATCTCATGTATCCTCCTGGGTATCCTCTTCTCCTCCAATCACTTAACATGTCCATATGATCTCAGCCTTGATTTCTCTATCTCCTCCTGTAATGGTCCCACCTTTAGTAACTTTCTGATCCTCTCATTTCTTAACCTGTATATCTTTGTCACTCCAATATTGTTCCTCAAGAATTTCTTCTCACTAGCCTGTACTTTGCTTTTCTCTCTCCCTTTTGTATCCCAGGTTTCAGATGCTTATGTCAGAATCGGGACATAGTGTGATTGGTACATAATCCTTTTACTGATTTGGGGTACATTCTTGCTCCATATCAGGCTTCTGACACTCTCCCGAAATGCTTCTGCTTTTCTCCCCTGCTTGTTTATTTCTCTGTCATTTCTTCCATCTTCCTGTATCAGGCTTCCTACATACTTGAAACTATCCACTCTCCTAAATCGTTCCCCCCAATTGTTATTCCAGTTGTTTCTCTCTCCTTCATTCTTGTTGTGATAATCATCTCATTCTTACTTGAACTAAATTTCATCCCATATTCTTGTACTGTTCATGCCCATATGTCCAACTGCTCTTGTACTTCCTCCTCCTTATTCCCTGAAATCATCAGATCATCTGCAAACACCATAGCTTTCATCTTTCTTCACCAATTACTTGTGCTACTGTACTCATTATATCATCCATCACTTCAATGAAGAGTAATGGTGAAAGTACACTTCCCTGCCTCAAGCCATTATTCTGTTCAATCCATGCTGATCTCTCTCCTCCCACTTTCACACAGCTCAGACTTCTATGGTACATTTCTCTTATCCTCCAAATAATCTGTTTTGCTATTCCTATGTTCTCCAGGGATTTCCACACTTTGCTTCTCTGCACACTATCATATGCTTTTTTGATGTCCAGGAAGGTCATTAGTAGATCTATTCCATATTCGTAGTGCTGTTCCTGCTGTTGTCTTACAGCAAAAATTAGATCCATGGTCTTCTCTCATCCCTTCTTCTAATTTTGCTCAAATTCGTGCTTCCAAAATTTTCTCAAAAATCTTTGCACAATCATTCATCAGTGTTATCCCCTGATAGTTCTTGCACTCTTCCCTATTTCCCTTCTTAAAGATCAGGACAATTATTCCCTTCTTTGAGTCTTCTGGGATCATCTTCTGTCTCCATACACTTTTCATTACTCACTACAGCCATTGTATCCCCACCTCTCCTGCTGCTCTCATCATCTCTACACTTAGCTCATCCAGACCTGACGACTTCCCCCCCTTCATCTTCCCCAATGCCTCTTCCACTTCTCCCCATGTAAGATCTTTTTCTATTTGCCCCATGTAAGGTCTTTTTCTATTTGCTGTTCCTCCTCTCTTTTTTCTCCTCAGTTTGTTCCTCCTCATTCAGGTCTCCATTCGAGTTCAGGAGTTCTTCAATATACTCCTTCCACATATTCTTGAGTTCCTCCATATTCTCTACAGCTTGGCCTCTGTTGTTCACCATTTGGGCATAATCTGTCGTACAGTTCTTCCTCTTACTTTTGATCATCCCATATAACACCTTTTTTTAACCTTCACTATCCTTCTCTATCATTCTGGTCCACTGTTCTATCCACTTTCATCTCTCCTCTGCCACCACTCTTTTTGCTTCTTTGCTTCTTGCTTGATCCTCTTCACTCGTCTCTACTGTTCTCTTCTGGAACCATACCCTAAAGGCTCTATTCTGCTTCTATACTATATCCTTCATTTTATCATTCCACCGCGGTGTTTCTTTCCATCTCTTTTTGTTGCTTATCCTCCCACATATTGGTTCTGCCACACTTACTAATGTTCCCTAGAATCTACCCAATGTAACTCTTGCTGTCAAATCTCATTGCATGTTCTGACATAAAAGTGTAAAAATTTTTGGTAATATGTAAATGGGTATCAAAGACACAAAAGATAGTGTCCAGACATTAGTGATCATGCAGGGACTAGATTATAAAACAGCACTTTGCACAATATTCCTTTAGAAAGAAAGACTATAAGTATGCTCTCAACATTTAACTGTTGTAATACTCCAACGGCAAGGGATGGATCAATCTGTAATAATGGGGTTGAAAAGCAGCTGAAAACACAAAGCCTGAACAAGTCATAAGTATCCCAGCAGAATTCACAGGTGACCTGGCTCCGTCTGTAACCATATTTTATTGAAAATCACTTGGGCAGAAAATTGTCCACAGAAAACGAAAAGCAAAAAGTGAACAGATCACATCTATCTGCAAAATCAGTAGCACAATTGATCTAAAAAACTACCTATCTACACACACACCACTACTTTTATTCAAGTTCTAAAATACTTTTGGACTTCAAAACATGGTGGCCCATCTAGAATAAAATGACCTTGAGGGAAACGAGCAAGAGGGGTGCATGATTTTAAAATTATATATGGCTGAAGCAGTGGATTTGAAGACGTATACCAAAGGAACTCAAAGGATATTTATTCATAGACCAATAATGTTAGACTGGAATTGAAAATTAAAAGTCTCATTGCATCTCAAAATATTGGCTACTGCCAACCTTTTTGCAGGTAGTTCATCATGATATTCTCTTTCTTAATATTAAAGTGGTTTTTAGAGTCACAATTTTATAATCAGAGGTGTTAGAGTATATCCCTAAATTATCAGATCCAACAAATATCCAATAAAATGATCAAACAGTTATGAAATAAAATTAGACAATATCTAAAAAGATAATTTCATTCATAAACCAATGATGTTAGGTTGGAACTGAAAGTTAAAATGGAACTACACTGACAGAAAAAACCCAACATCAAAAACTAATTAATGGAGGGTAATGAAATTTTGGGAATAAATTTCTCTAGGTAATGTATGTAAGTGACTAACATTGCAAGATCCCAGATTAATGTGAGCACAAGATAAGCCACTGCAAATGTGAAATTCTCGTACATCAATAACTGTGTAAGCACCAGAAAGTTGAATGCAAGCATGAAAACATTCATGCGCTGTGTTTTAGAGGTGCTGGATGTCAGTTTGTGAGATGGCATTCAACATTTTTTACACTTGGTTTGTCAACACAAGAAAAGATAATGCTGCTTGTGGATGAAGCTGGAGTTGTCATCTGATATGCTTGACTGGGGATAGATCTAGTGATCAAACAGGCCAAGGCAACAAGTCAACACTGAAGACTGTAGAGCATGTTGGGTTTCAACAGCAGTACATGGCCAAGCATTATCCTGTTGGAAAAGACCCCATAGAATGCTGTTCATGAATGGCAGCACAAGAGGTCAAAACACCAGATTGAAATACAGATTCGCAGTCAGGGTGTGTCGGATAACCACAAGAGTGCTCCTGCTGTCATATGAAATCACACCTCACACCATAACACCTGGTGTATGTCCAATGTGACTACCAGAAGGACAGGTGGGCTGCAAGCCCTCAACTAGCCTCCTCCTAACCACCACATGGCCATCACTGGCACCAAGGCAGAACTAACTCTCATCAGAAAACACGAAAGATCTCCATCCTGCCATCCAATGAGTTCTTGCTTGACACCACTGAAGACCAAGTTGCAATGGTTTGGGATCAGTGGAATGCACACTACAGGTCATCTGGCTGGGAGCTGTCCTCAAAGCAACCAATTTTCAACAGTCTGTTGTGTCACTTTGATGAAACCTGCTGCTCAAATTGCTGCTGCAGATGCAGTACCATGCACCAGAGCCATACGCTGAACACGGCGGTCTTCCCTCTTGGTAGCACTGTGTGGTCATCCAGACAGAGCCAGATCTTCTCGCAACCGGACATTCTCGTAACTATCGCTGCCAGCAGTCATGTACTGTGGCTACATTACTGCCAAGTCTTTTTGCAATATCACTGAAGAAACATCCAGCTACTTGTAGCCCTATTACACGACCGCATTGAAACTCACTCAGACATTGGTAATGGCATCTTTGTCATCTTAAAGGTATTCTTGACGAACATCAACTCTCCATGTCCAATCTCAAAGGTAACTAACACGACCGTTACAGCCTGTATTTAAAGCAAACCTGATCTGCATCCTCATAGTGGTGCTACTAGTGCTACACTTATGTGACCAGTGTGAAATTTTTCAAGCAATGGAAATTCCACGCAGGAATATCAACAATGTGGAAAAGACAGACTGCTACTTACCGTAAAGAAGACATGTCAAGTTGCAGACTGGCACGATTAAAAGGCACTCACATACAGCTTTCAGCCACAGCCTTCATGACTAAAGACAGACAGACAGGCACACACACACACACACACACACACACACACACACACACACACACACACTCTACCAGCAATCACATAGTGTGGCTACATTCCTGCCAAGGATTATAGCTATATTACATGACCTCGTTGAAACTCAATGATACGTTGCTAATGCATCTTTGTCACTGGGCATTCCAGCTTGAGATGATGGAGTTGGAGGTCATATGTATGTGAGATGTACTTGCTTGCTTTGTGTGTCTGTCTCTCTCTCTCTCTCTCTCTCTCTCTCTCTCTCTCTCTCTCTCTCTCTCTTCACTGTCGAAGGCTGTGCCCGAAAGCTATATATGAGTGTCTTTGAATCATGCCTGTCTGCAACTTGACATGTCTTCCTTACAGTAAGTAGCAATATGTCTTTTCCTACATTGTTGATGTGAAATTTTAATAGACATCATCTTCTAGATGTGGAAACATGCCTACCAACTTTTGCTTATGTGACAACTCCTTCTTGATGTTGCAACTTTTTTCTGTAATTATACAATAACATCAGAAAAATTGAGATAATATTGATGGAAAATAATAAAAAATAACCAGTCATAAAACATTTCTCACTAGTATACCTCCAAAGTGAAGAGGCTGGAAATTAACTTTAAAAATGGCATGTTTCAGAAACACTTTGAAAACTTTGGGGATTATCATTTGTAGCGATAATTACATATTAACATGATCTACAGAGGCACATCTGAGCTGTAAATTTATGATAATGCATCATGCAGACTACTGTACCACGTCACTGAACATTCACCACCATTTGTGTCTTGTAAAACATGATGTGTGAATGCCTTAATGCATACTTTATTTAAGAAGTTCATTCTATGACACCACCTTTGCCTGAAACTTTTAGTACATGTACTAAAATAATTAATTATTTTAAATAGAATGGATTGTTTCATGCTGCTGGTCTGATGTGGTAGATGGTAAGTAAAATACCACCTTTAGAATACATGTTGATACTAAAAAATTATTCTTACATAGCAAAATACTTTGAGGATATATCTGACTTCCGTCAGTCCTCACGTGCAATTTCTGTTAGGATATGGCAGTGGTACACAAAGTAGGCAACTAGTTAGCTACTAAAATTCATTCTTCATGAACATTACCAATATTCTCCTCTCTCTCTCTCGTTCTCTCTCTCTCTTCTGATGATGTAACTTGAATATGCGTCTCCATATTGCTGAATCACAGCTTCCAACAGCAGCAGTACTCCTTGACGAATACTTGCTTTTGAAATGTTAGTGAGTTACAGGTGGCTCCTAAATTCCATTAATGAACTTATTAAGAATACAACTAATCTGCCTTTATTATTCAACAATCTCATAATGAGTGATATCATTACTGGATGAAAGAGACATGCATCTGCAGAAAATAAGAACAGTTTCAAGCTATTGTTCCCACAAACACAGACACCAGTCCTGCTTAACTGTCATTAGGATTATGTTAGAAAAACATGAAGGAATGTATAGAAATGCCACTTTCCTTTGTCGGTTATTACTGTCGTCATCAGAATACTTCACGGACAATACTAGCTGATCATGGATGTCCCACACATTTTCACTGATGGTTTCTGAGAACTACCAAAGCATAGCAGTTTCTGTCTACTACTTTCAAACATATAATTGTTTCAGACACATAATTGGTAGAAAGGATGTACAGTATAAACAAACAAATGGTTGCTGCTGTTGTTGTTGTTGTTGTGGTCTTCAGTCCAGAGACTGGTTTGGTGCAGCTCTCCATGCTACTCTATCCTGTGCAAGCCTCTTCATCTCCAAGTAACTACTGCTACCTACATCTTTCTGAATCTGCTTAGTGTATTCATTTCTTGGTCTCCCTCTACGATTTTTACCCTCCACACTTCCCTACAATACTAAATTGGTGATCCCTTCATGCCTCAGAATGTGTTCTACCAACTGATCCCTTCTTCTAGTCAAGTTGTGCCACAAATTCCTTTTCTCCCCATGTCTATTCAGTACCCCCTCATTAGTTATGTGATCTACCTATCTAAACTTCAGCATTCTTCTGTAACACCACATTTCAAAAGCTCCTATTCTCTTCTTGTCTAAACTGTTTATCATCCATATTTCACTTCCATACTAGCTGCACTCCTACAGATACTTTCAGAAAGGGCTTCCTGACATGTGAGCCTGTACTTGATGTTAACGAATTTCTCTTTTTCAGAAACGCTTTTCTTACCATTGCCAGTCTACATTTTATATCTTCCCTACTTTGACCATCATCAGTTATTTTGCTTACCAAATAGCAAAACTCATTTACTACTTTAACTGTCTCATCTCCTAATCTAATACCCTCAGCAGCACTTGATTTAATTTGACTACATTCCATTATACTCGTTTTGCTTTTGTTGATGTTCATCTTATATCCTCCTTTCAAGACACTGTCCATCTTGCTCAACTGCTCATCCAGGCACTTTATTGTCTGAAAGAATTACAATATTATCAACAAACCTCAAAGTTTTCATTTCTTCTCCATGGATTTTAATTAATATTAAAAATTTTCTTTTGTTTCCTTAACTGCTTGCAATATACGGATTGAATAACATCAGGGGTAGGCTACAACCCTATCTCACTCCTTTCTCAATCACTGCTTCCCTTTCATGCCCATTAATTGTTATAACTGCCATTTGGTTTATGTACAAATTGTAAATAGCCTTTTGCTCTATATTTTACCCCTGCCACCTTCAGAATTTGAAAGAGAACATTCCAGTCAACATTGTCAAAAGCTTTCTCAAAACCAACAAATGCTAGAAATGTAGGTTTGTCTTTCCTTAACCTATCTTCTAAGATAAGTCGTAGGGTCAGTATTGCCTCTTGTGTTCCAACATTTCTCCTGAGTCCAAACTGATCTTCCCTGAAGTTGCCTTCTACCAGTTCTTCCATTCGTCCATTTTGCAACCGTGACTTATTAAACAGATAGTTTGGTAATTTTCACACCTGTCAACACCTGCTTACTTTGGGATTGGAATAATTATATTCTTCTTGTAGTCTGAAGATATTTTGCCTGTCTCAAACATCTTGCTCACCAAGTGGAAGAGTTTTGTCATGGCTGGCTAATACGAGGCTATCAGTAGTTCCAGTGGAATGCTGTCCACTCTCAAGGCCTTGTTTCGACTTAGGCCTTTCAGGGCGGTGTCAAATTCTTCACGCAGTATCACATCTCCCATTTCATCTTCATCTATGTTTCCTTCCATTTCCATAAAATTTCTCTCAAGTACATCACCCTCGTATAGACCCTCTATATATTTCTTCCATCTTTCTGCTTCCCTTCTTTGCTTAGACTGGTTTTCCATCTGAGCTCTTGACATTCATACAGGTGGTTCTCTTTTCTGCAAAGGTCTCTCTAATTTTCCTGCAGGCAGCATCTATCTTACCCCCCAGTGATGTATGCTTCTACATCCTTACATTTGTCCTCTAGCCATCCCTGCTTAGCCATTTTGAACATCTTGTCGATCTCACTTTTGATACTTTTGTATTCTTTTTTGTCTGCTTCATTTACTGTATTTTTATATTTTCTCTTTTCATCAATTAAATTCAATATATTTTCTGTTACCCAAGGATTTCTACTAGCCCTCGTCTTTTTACCAACTCAATGCTCTGGTGCCTTAACTATGTCATACGCCGAGCGAGGTGGCGCAGTGGTTAGACACTGGACTCGCATTCGGGAGGACGACGGCTCAATCCCGCGTCCGGCCATCCTGATTTAGGTTTTCCGTGATTTCCCTAAATCACTCCAGGCAAATGCCGGGATGGTTCCTCTGAAAGGGCACAGCCGACTTCCTTCCCCATCCTTCCCTAATCCGATGAGACCGATGACCACACTGTCTGGTCTCCTTCCCCAAAACAACCAACCAACCAACCAACTATTTCATCTCTCAACCCTACCCATTGTTGTTCTATTGTATTTCTTTCCCCTGTTCTTCTCAACTGTTCCCTAATGCTCTCTCTGAAACCCTCTACAACCTCCGGTTCTTTCAGTTTATTCAGGTCCCACCTTCTCAAATTCCTACCCTATTGCAGTTTCTTCAGTTTTAATCTACAGTTCATAACCAATAAATTGTGGTCAGAATCCACATCAGTCCCTGGAAATGTCTTACAATTTAAAAACTGGTTCCTAAATCTCTGTCTTACCCTTATATAATCTATCTGAAACTTTCCTGTGTCTCCAGGTCTCTTCCAAGTATACAACTTTCTTTCATGGTTCTTAAACCAAGTGATAGCTGATTACGTTGTGCTCTGTACAAAATTCCACCAGGCACCTTCCTCTTACATTCCTTACCCAAAGTTCATATTCACGTACAACTTTTCCTTCTCTTACTTTTCCTACTATTGATTTCCAATCCCACAGACTACTAAATTTTTGCCTGCCTTAACTATATCAATAATTTCTTTTATCTCACCATACAGTTCTTCAATCTCTTCATCATCTGCAGAAATAGTTGGCATATAAACCTGTACTACTATGGTAGGCCTGGGCTTCATGTCTATCTTGGCTACAATAATGCATTCACTACACTGTTTGTAGTAGCTTATACACATTCCTATTTTTCTTATTCATTATTAAACCTACTCCTACATCACCCATATTTGATTTTGTATTTATAACTCTGTATTCACCTGACCAGAAGTCTTGTTCCTGTTGCCACCAATTTTCACTAATTCCCACTAAATCTAACTTTAACCTATCCATTTCCCTTTTTAAATTTTCTAACCTACCTGCCCAAATAAGGGATCTGACATTCCACGGTTCAATCTGTAGAATGCCAGTTTTGTTTCTCCTGATAATGATGTCCTCCTGAGTAGTCCCCTGCCCAGAGATCCAAATGGGGGACTATTTTACCTCCAGAACATTTTACCCAAGAGGACACCATCATCATTTAACCACACAGTAAAGCTGTATGCCCTCGGGAAAAATTACAGCTGTAGTTTCCCTTGCTTTCAGCTGTTTGCAGCACCAGCACAAATGATTACAATTTTTAAAAAAATGGATGATAAAACAATGGAAAATCCAGGATGGAATGTAAAAATATGAGAGAAGTAAAGTTGCTATTCACCATATAGCAGAGATGCTGAGTCACGATAGGCACAATAAAAAGATTCACACAATCATAGCTTTCAGCCATTAAGGCTTTTGTCATCAGTAGACACACATACACACACACGCAACTTGCACACACTTCTGCAGTCTCAGAGAGCTGAAACTACACTGCGAGCAGCAGCACCAGTGCATGATGGAAGTGGCGACTGGGTGGGGGTAAGGAGGAGGCTGGGTTGGGGAGGGGGAGGGATAGTATGGTGGTTGTGGCGGACAGTGAAGTGTTGCAGTTTAGACAGAGGGTAGGAGAGAAGGTGCGGAGGGGGTAAGTAGCAGAAAAGAGAGAAATAAAAATAATCATAAAAATAAAAGAAATTAAAAGACTGGGTGTGGTGGAGAAACGATGGCTGTGTAGTGCTGGAATGGGAACAGGGAGGGGGCTGGATGGGTGAGGACAATTACTAACGAAGGTTGAGGCCAGGATGGTTACGGGAATGTTGGATGTATTACAGGGAAAGTTCCCACCTGCGCAATTCAGAAAAGCTGGTGTTGGTGGGAAGGATCCATATGGCACAGGCTGTGAAGCAGTCATTGAGATGAGGGGTATCATGTTTGGCAGCGTGTTCAGCTACAGGGTGGTCCACTTGTTTTTTGGCCACAGTTTGTAGGTGGCCATTCAGCTTGTTGATTGTCATGCCTACATAGAATGCAGCACAGTGGTTGCAGCTTAGCTTGTAGATCACTTGACTGGTTTCACAGGTAGCCCTACCTTGGATGTGATAGGTAATGTTAGTGACCGGACTGGAGTAGGTGGTGGTAGGAGGATGTATCCTTACCCCCTCCCCCCTCTGCAGCTTCTCTCCTACCGTCCGTCTAAACTGCAACACTTCACTGTCCGCCACTCCCACCATACTATCCCTCCCCCTCCCCCTCCCCACTCCAGCCTCCTCCTTACCCCCACCCAGTCGCCACTTCCATCATGCACTGGTGCTGCTGCTCGCAGTGTAGTTTCAGCTCTCTTGAGACTGCAGAAGTGTGTGTGTGTGTGTGTGTGTGTGTGTGTGTGTGTGTGTGTACTGATGACAAAGGCCTTAATGGCTGAAAGCTATGATTGTGTGAATCTTTTTATTGTGCCTATCGCGACTCAGCATCTCTGCTATAAAATTGGATGATTTATTCATAAGGAACAGAATCACAAACTGAGCAAATCAACAATGTGATTTTCCACCTCTGCCCATTATGCAAGCAGTTATTTGGCTTAGCATTGATTGATAAGGTTCTTGGACGCCCTCATGATAGAAATTGCGCAAAATTCTGTCAAATTGGCATGGTAGATCAACAAAATGCTCCAAACATTCTCAGCTTAGGAGAGATCTGGTGATCCTATTGGTCAAGGTACGTTTAGTCAAGCATAAAAACAAGCAGTAGAAACTCTCTGCAGGTGTGGGTGGCATTATCTTACTGAAATTTAAGCCCAGGATGGACTGCCTTGAAGGGCATCAAAATGGGTTTAGAATATTGTTGACATACCATTGTGCTGTAAAGGTGTTGTGGATGACAACTAAAGGAGTCCTGATGTGAAAAGAAATGGCACCCCAGACCATCCCTCCTGTTTGTTGGGTCGTATGGTATTCCACCTTTGTGTTGGTTGTCTCCAGGGTTTCTTTGCTGGTACTGGGGCCCAATTGAAATTGGGACTCATCACTAAACAAAATTCTACTCCAGTCAATAAGATTTCAGGACAAAGAAGTGTCTGGAGACACCCCAGACAGCAGTGGGATACCAACCTGACTGTCACTCACCAAAGGGCCTGACAACCAAGAGCAACGGTATGGGGTGCCATTTCTTTTAATAGCAGGAATTCTTTGGTTGTTATCTGCGACACCTTTACAGCACAGCGGTACATCAATGATATTGTATGTCCTGTTTTGTTGTCCTTCATGGCAAGCCATCCTATGCTTACATTTCAGCAAGATAATTTCCACACACACACGGTGAGAGTTTCTACTGCTTGTCTTCCTGCTTGCCAGATCTGACTTTGGCCAGCAAGGCTGCTGAAGCTCTCCCCAGTTGAGAACATCTGGAGCATTGTGGGCAGGACCCTCCAGCCAGCTTGGGATTTTGATGATCTAATGAGTCAGTAGGACATAATTTGGCATGACATCCCTCATGAGGGCATCCAACAACTTTATCAATCGATACCAAGCCAAATAGCTGCCTGTCTAAGGACTTGAGGTAGACCAAGACGTTATTGACTTGCTCAATTTGTGAAGTTCTTTCTTTCGAATAAATCATCCAGTTTTTCTGAAATTGTAATCATTTTTTTGTTTACTTACAGTACTCAAGTGTTGATCTTCTTCTACAATGTTTACTCCACACTGCACTCTGCCACCCTCCTCTCCCCCACCCCCACCTGCCACACAAACACCAACACACACTTTCATCCATAACCAAAATGACCTTTCCTTCATGGCTCATGGTGTGACATATCAAGTGATCCCTTCCTTTAGTCTTGTTTTCTTCCCAATTAGATTCAGTACCCCTTGATTAGCTATCCAGTCTGCCTATACAATCTTCCAATTCTTCTGTAGTACATCATTACAAAGCTTCTATTCTATTCTTGTTTATTTACATTAAACATCAACGAATTTCTCTTTTTCAGAAACACTTTTCTTGTTATTGCTCATTTGCATTTTATATCATCTTTATATCTACTATCGTCAGTTATTTTGCTATCCAAGTAGTAACATCCATCTTTCCATGTTTTGCTTTCCATCCTGTTCAACTGCTCTTCTATGCCCTTTACCATCTTTGAAATAATTACAGCATCATTGGCAAACCTTAAACATTTTATTTCTTCTATCCCTTTCTTTTCAAAGTTCACCTTGGTATTTTCACTGTTTGCCCAATGTACAGAGTGATTGGAGATAGGCTATAACTCTGCCTGACTCCCTTCTCAACTACTGCATTCGTATTATGTCCTTTGACTCTTGTAACTGCAGTCTGGCTTCTGTACAAGTTGTAGATACCCTTTTATTATCTGTTTTTATGTCTGATACCTTCAGAATTTCAAAGAGTGTATTCACGTCAACATTTTCAAAAGCTTTCTCTAAATCTAAAAATACTATCAACATGGGTTTGCCTTTCTTTAACCTGTCTTCTAAGATACGTTGTAGGGGCAGTATGACCTTGCTGTACCTACATTTTTGATCTTCCCCGATGATGGATTTTATCAGTCTTTCCATCCTTCTGTTAATATTTGACGATAATAATGTACAACAATCACTTATTAAACTGATGGTTCAATAATATTCATAATTGTCAGTGCTTGACTGTTAACAAAACTATTCTATTTATGCAGTGAGGTCTTTCCCTTATCTGCTCTACATTTTATTGCAATTTATCACGGATATCTCTTTATGATACTACACACACACATATTTAATAGCACTGATAAATGAGATTAAGCTTGAGCAGTGATCTGTTCTCTGATGTGCAATTCAGTGTTGAAACTGTTGTCGATGTAATTACAGCAAAAAACTGATAAAGGCAGTTTCTTCTGCAGGCATGTTCAGAGGTTTATTCACTGGTCATTAGTTGTCTGCAATTTAACCTCAATGACAGTAATCATGTAAATCAAGTGACTTGAACAATTTATGAAGGAATTCAATCTGCTGCACAACAATTGCTGCCTCATTTTAACTAACCATCACAAAGAACAACAATGCATTTCAAGTTGCTTCAACCATGACAGTTGCATTTTTAAATACCTAAATGGCCTATAATGACATAAATTACTTTTGGATTAAAGGAGGCCACTGATCAAAAAGCAGAATGGTTGAGTCATTGATAGGCACACACAAAAGAAAAAAAACTTGCTAGTTTTTGGAGTAATCATTTTTTGAGCTAGAGTAAAATACACACATGGAGTGCATGTCACCCTACATACATTTCTTCACAACCTCAACATCTCTCCCATCTGCTCTACCTGGTCCTCTTGTACCCTGGACGTTGACCTTCTCCTCTCTGGTGGCTCCACCCACACCTTTGTCCACATTAAACCCACTACTCACCAACAGTACCAACATTTTTACAGATGCCTCCTTTCTATACCCAAAAATCTCTTCCATGCAGCCTTGCCACTCATGGACAACGTATTTACAGTGATGGGATTCCCTTGCTCAATATGCTGAAGACCACACGAAGGCCATCACAAACAGCCAATACACTCCAAATCTAGTCAAACAGATTTTAAATATCATATCCTCACAAATGCCTTATTCCCCACCACATCCAAGAATCAGTTACAAAGGAGCATTCCCCCTGGTCACCCAATAGCACCCTGGAATGGAACAACTGAACCATATCCTTTGCCAAGGCTATCATTCTCTCTCATCCTGCCCTCAAATGATGGACATCCTACCCAAGATCCTTCTCATCTAGCCCACCCAATCTACACAACATTCTACTCCATCTGTATGCCATGTTCATCCCCAATCCGTTGTCACAGGGATTATAATCCTGTGGCTGACCAAGGTGTGTGACCTGCCATATCCACCACGCAGCACCTCTTACTCCAGCCCTGTCACAGGCTTATTCTACCATGCCACAGGCCAGGCAACCTGTAAAAGCAGGCATGTCATATACCAACTCTGCTGCAAACCCTTTTATGTCAGTATGACTACCAACCAGCTGTCCACCATGACGAATGGCCACCGCCAAATTGTTGCCAAGAACCTAGTTGACCAATCAGTGGCACAACATGCAGCTGAGCACACCATGCACAGTTTTAATGGCTGCTTCACAACCTGGGCCATCTGGATCCTTCACTCCATCACCAGCTTCTCTGAACTACACAGATGGAAGTTATTCTTACAACACATCCTCCACTCCTGTAATCATTCTGGCCTCAATCTCAGATATAATCCCTGCACCCTCCACCCAACAGATTCCCCTTCCTTTGCCCTGTCACACCTATGTTACTTACAGGGTGCACTGCTCTTCACCAGCCTATACAACTGTGCATTAAATGCATAGCCCACATACCTGCCACCCCTCCCTCTTGCATTCCTAGCTGGCAAAGCAAGTGTCTCCCTCTAAGCCACTAGCCACACCCCCTTAGTCCCTCTCCCTGTCTCTAACACCCACTATCCATCCCACCTGACACTACCCCAAAATAACTAGTCCACCCACTGAGAAACATAGCACTAGCACTGTTAGTCTAGCTGGCAACACGTAAAGATTGAGGTGTGTGCTTTTTCTGCCTTTTACTTTAGCTCATCAAAGGATTACTCTGAAAGTAAGAATGTGTGTGTGTGTGTGTGTGTGTGTGTGTGTGTGTGAACACGCGCATGTGCACACCTATCAACAACTCAATGCTTCTGCTTTTCAGTGTGTGGTCTTCTTGTATTCAAAAATATTTACATTCTACAATAACTTTCCTACGGCATCAATGTATTGGTGTCACTGAAATTCCCAACAAAGAAATAATTGCATATGAGGTCTGTAAGAAAAGTATCTGACCTTTGGCCAGGAGGGGAAAAAACCTGGCTTACCTGGAGTGCTGGACACCTAATCACCCCCAAAGTAGTCCCCTT
The DNA here is from genome assembly GCF_023864345.2 of Schistocerca serialis cubense. Taxonomy (NCBI): domain Eukaryota; kingdom Metazoa; phylum Arthropoda; class Insecta; order Orthoptera; family Acrididae; genus Schistocerca; species Schistocerca serialis. Next base: position 791,093,906 of record NC_064639.1, on the reverse strand, counting down.
CAGACTCCACAAACTGCTCCCAGCAAGTGCCACCACTATTGCAAGCATGCTGAAAAATCCTCTTTTGGAATAGAGTTTAGGTCACTGTCGTTGCTGCCTTAATGTTCTCTCATCTGAAATTGCTTTCCTTTCAATGGCTTCTTGAGTTTGGGAACAGCCAGAAGTTGCAAGGGGGCCATATCAGGAGTCAGGAGATTAAAGAGCCTGTCGACACACAGGAATCTGGTTTTTTGTCCAAAAAAAAAAAAAAAAAAAAAAGTCTCAATCAAGTGTGAGGAATGTGCTGGAGCACTGTTGTGATGGAGGTGCATCATTTCTCTGTTGACTGCAAATCTGGTCTCCTGCACCACATAGCATCAGGTAGGCAATGGAGAACATCCCGGTAGTACCCTTTGGTGATTGACTCTGTGGTGCGTACTCATTGTGTATCACACCACAGGAGTCAAAGAAAGCAGTCAGGATCACTTTGGACATTGCTGTGCACTTGGAAGGCCTTTTTGGTCTCGACGATGAGGAATTCTTCCACTGTGACGACTGGTATTTGGTTTCCGAGTTGTACCTGTATGCCCAGTGCTTGTCACCAATGATTACGGTGTTTACGAAGTCAGGGTCAGTGTTTGTGGAGTCCATCATGTACTGTGAGACTTCAATATGAAGCTGTGTTTGCTCCACTGTCAGCAGCTTTGGCAAGAATTTCGCAAACACTCCCTTCATGGCCAAATCTTGAGACACAATGGAATGTACTGAAAAAGTGCTGATGCCCACCTCTTCTGCAATTTATCTCATAGTTACATGACAGTCTCACATCACCACAGTGTTCACTTTGGCGATGACTTGGTCATTTTGGCATCATGATGGCCAACCAGAGCATGGCTCACTCTCCACTGATTTACAGCCACCTGTAAACTGCTTGTACCACTCCTTAATCTGTGTGATGCCCATAGATCGTCATTGAAAGCAATCTGAATCTTCCAAATGGTTTCCATTTGGCTGGCGCCCAGTTTCAGGCAAAATTTGATGCAGTAGCGCTGCTCCAGTCATTCCGTCATTTCCCTTGCAATGAAAAACTGATGCAAGCACTACACACAATCTCACTTAACTGCTGCTTGCCAGCAACTGACACAGTCGACAGTTGGGAAAAAAATCGTGCATGCGGATGAAGGTTCAAGTAGGCTGATGCAGGCATGCTAAATTTAAATCAATCAGGTGTTTGCAAAAGAAAAATAATGTTGGATACTTTTCTAACACACCTCATATAGTAATCAATTCTGCATTACACAGGTGAGTCCAAATACTTTTGATCAAGGATTATTTTCTAACACACCCCACATAACCACCCACATAAAAAAAAAACAGATTATGAAACCAGACTGTTGCTTAACTAAAATTGGTCTTCATGTTCAGTCTTCTTTGGACACTCAGGTGAAAAGTACACAATTCAACACTACTGTCCAATTAGTGTGTTTGTTCTCAATGCTCACTATTTTTAAAAAAAAACACCATCTCTGTATTTCTTCTCAGTAAGTTTCCATGTACTCAAAAGGAGTCATGCTCCATACAGAACAATAATTAAAATTTTTAATTTTACTTTTTGCTTGTTGACGTACTGAGTACTGACATTGGTGAGGTATATAGATGCCTGAAGCAACGTTTATAATTTCCTGACAAAGATAAAAGAATTTGTGTTTAAGCATACTCTATTTACATATCTTGCACCAGTTGTTGCAAAAGTCACAATATTCATGCATAGTTTGTATCCTTTTCTGCTCAGAGATTCCCATGGTTTGCTTTATGCTCTGGTGATTTGTTTATGGTTGTGAATGAAATATTCGTGGATAAAAATTTATTTTTCAAATTTCAACCTACACAGCGATCACAAAATTGCATTCAAGATGTAAAATTCAAGAAGCCCACCTTCTTGAACTAATGTTTCCTTAAAACGACATTGCCTTTTTCCATTTTTAAATAATGTTTTCTTTGGAATAGCCTCAGTAACAATGAACTTGGAACTTTTTTATTTAAAATAATGAGACTGAAGCTGTTTCCAATATTCACGATGATTCAAAATTTCCTGTTGTTGTGACAAAGGTTTTGGTGTACTAGTCACATGATAAATCCAACTTAGTGTAGACATTAATTTTATACTGTGCAAAATATTATATTCATTAAATCTTACTAATTCAGAGGATTTGTTACTGCTTTTACAATAAAGTGAATTCTGACAGCATTAGTAATACAGTTTTATTAGCAATATAATTTCAAAATTCCAAATAATATTATCTTGCATAGAAGTTTACCTAATGATCTGTTTCTGTTAGGCGTTCAGTGGACAACTGATTTAAAGCCACTCCGAACAAACTGGATTAAAGAGTATCTTACAACTGCTCCATATCTCATCCTTGTATTTAAGCAGCTCTATAGCTTAAAGGAAGATGGAACAAAAGTCATACATTATTACAACGAGATGAGTGTTGCAATGGCAGCAGGAATACTCATCACAGCTGTACATGTAAGTATTAACAATTAATGACTTATTGCTCTCTCTCTCTCTCTCTCTCTCTCTCTCTCTCTCTCTCTCTCTCTCTCTCTCTCTCTCTCTCTCTCTAAATATGCACACAGTTAGTGTGTTTTGAAGAGATATGCAACTTCAAAATTATTGTGATCATCTGGGAAGAAATAACTGTTAAAAAACATTCTGGTCAATGACTGACTTTAACGTTCTCCAGACTGTGTTATACACTCCTGGAAATTGAAATAAGAACACTGTGAATTCATTGTCCCAGGAAGGGGAAACTTTATTGACACATTCCTGGGGTCAGATACATCACATGATCACACTGACAGAACCACAGGCACATAGACACAGGCAACAGAGCATGCACAATGTCGGCACTAGTACAGTGTATATCCACCTTTCGCAGCAATGCAGGCTGCTATTCTCCCATGGAGACAATCGTAGAGATGCTGGATGTAGTCCTGTGGAACGGCTTGCCATGCCATTTCCACCTGGCGCCTCAGTTGGACCAGCGTTCGTGCTGGACGTGCAGACCGCGTGAGACAACGCTTCATCCAGTCCCAAACATGCTCAATGGGGGACAGATCCGGAGATCTTGCTGGCCAGGGTAGTTGACTTACACCTTCTAGAGCACGTTGGGTGGCACAGAATACATGCGGACGTGCATTGTCCTGTTGGAACAGCAAGTGGTAGAACGATGGGTTCGATGACGGTTTGGATGTATCGTGCACTATTCAGTGTCCCCTCGACGATCACCAGTGGTGTACGGCCAGTGTAGGAGATCGCTCCCCACACCATGATGCCGGGTGTTGGCCCTGTGTGCCTCGGTCGTATGCAGTCCTGATTGTGGCGCTCACCTGCACGGCGCCAAACACGCATACGACCATCATTGGCACCAAGGCAGAAGCGACTCTCATCGCTGAAGACGACACGTCTCCATTCGTCCCTCCATTCACGCCTGTCGCGACGCCACTGGAGGCGGGCTGCACGATGTTCGGGCCTGAGCGGAAGACGGCCTAACGGTGTGCGGGACCGTAGCCCAGCTTCATGGAGACGGTTGCGAATGGTCCTCGCCGATACCCCAGGAGCAACAGTGTCCCTAATTTGCTGGGAAGTGGCGGTGCGGTCCCCTACGGCACTGCGTAGGATCCTACGGTCTTGGCGTGCATCCGTGCGTCGCTGCGGTCCGGTCCCAGGTCGACGGGCACGTGCACCTTCCGCCGACCACTGGCGACAACGTCGATGTACTGTGGAGACCTCATGCCCCACGTGTCGAGCAATTCGGCGGTACGTCCACCCGGCCTCCCGCATGCCCACTATACACCCTCGCTCAAAGTCCGTCAACTGCACATACGGTTCACGTCCACGCTGTCGCGGCATGCTACCAGTGTTAAATACTGCGATGGAGCTCCGTATGCCACGGCAAACTGGCTGACACTGACGGCGGCGGTGCACAAATGCTGCGCAGCTAGCGCCATTCGACGGCCAATGTGTTCTTTTTTCCATTTCCAGGAGTGTAGATATACAAAGTTGATAATTTTGTTATGAAAACCATATTTCTTATGAGCAGTTTTGATCCTCTTCTTGTCTTAAATGATAAAACAGATAACCAGTTCTGGAAATGCATATAATGTAATTTCATGATGAATGTGATATGGGTGCAACAATTGTCAGTATTAAATTTATTATACCCCAGTATACCAACATTTGTGATTTTTACATAATAATCACAGTTATTTGGCATCAAACTCAACACTGAGTGTGACACATAACATCTGTATTCTGCAAGTCACCATAGTGCGTGATGGAGGATACATCTTATTCCAGTATTATTTTTCTCTTTTTCTATTCCATTTGCAGATTGTACATAGGTAGACAGATTGATGGTACCCCTCTGTATGAGCCTCAATGTCTCTCATTTTAGAGCCATCATTATTACACGAGATGTATGCTGAAGGAAGGAACATGTTTCTCAACTTGGAATGGAATGTGAAATCTCAGGATTTTGCGAGTAAGGTGTTATGTGATTGATGGTTACTTTCTTGTACCATTACTCGTTGCTACTGAATGATGGAGTGTCCTCCTCACTCCTTAATACTCTCCACAGCTTCTTCTTATCTAGTACATGGCCTACAAATCATCTAAACTTATGCCCGAGATTTTCCATATTATCTTTTCCAGAGCTGAATGTTTGCTGGTGACTGCTCAGGTAGTTTCTAATTATTTTCCTATTACAGCTGTTAAACAGAAATATCTTCCTGCTTTTATTACCTTTTGCCCAATACCAGTGATCAATAATGTTGCAATAGCCTTGAAGGTCATAGAGTATTACATCTATGTTACCCAAATCAAAATATTTGGGCCTACTTGTTGCCAGCAGATACAATGCGTGTCCCTCTTGGATGCACTGTTTTACTGATTGCTCTAAATAATTTTTGCAAAATATATTTATTACAGTGTTTCACAATTATTTGCACTTGCCTTCAATTCTAAAAGCATGTGTGTGTACAAGTCTATAGCTGGCAGACTGACCTACCCCATTTCTCACCCATCAATTTGGCGAAATCCTCAATAGCATCATCCAACAATGTAGAGTTACAGATTTACCATATTTCGTTCATGCAAAGAGCAGGAGCATGTTTTATCACCCAAGACAGCATTAACAATGACTGATTATGGATGTCTCTCTGAAAGTCATCCTGGAACAGCTGTTTCTGTTCAGTGGGCACAAGACAGTTGTATTGGGAGAAAAGTGTTTGTTTCTCTGCAGCACACATTTTCAACAAGGTCCCACAAGTACTAAAAGTAACAAAATGAATATTTTCTAATCAAAGCTCATCACTTTTTCTCTATAGGAGTAATATATGTCCACTTAATTTTGATTGTTCTCAAAGTAGCTTACTAAAACAAATGAAATTTAGAAATAATTTTTGTAATGAGGATTCAGAATTGTTACTTGGTCCACTCATCCTGATTTGGAGTTTTCACCGTTTACTCAAGTTATTTCAGATGGATGATATATTTGTTTGTACCAATTCATCTTTCCGTAACCATTATTAGTAGTTTGACATTAACAATGTGTACAAACACATTCTTACTGTGCACAAAAATGGAGATAAACATGAATACAAATTTCACTTGATTACTTGTAGGTTTCTCTCATATCATGCTAATAGTAATGATTTATAATACCTTATTTCAGTATGCTGGGCTTGTATCACTCACTAGCACACCACTCAACTGTGGACCAGCACTACGTAAACTGTTGGGACGGCCAGCAAATGAGAAACTTACTCTGTTGCTGCCAGTTGGATACCCTGCAGATGATGCTACTGTTCCTGATCTCAAACGCAAGCCACTAGAAGATATACTGATTGAAATATAGGACACTAAGTATTTCTGTGAGCTACTATTTAGCTTACAAGGACACTGCCACAATAAAGTGCATTTTTTTCTTTACTTTTCTAGATTTATGAATACTTGTTATACATTAACAATTTTGTGTATCATTTATTGCACAATTCTTGTGTGGATTTGTACCATAAATACAGAAAACTTGTAACCCGTGTTCACCATCTTCAAATATGGAATTCATTTACCTTACCTTTTCAAAACTACATACAAATGACTCAGTCATGTGCTAAATGCTACAGCAGTATGGCACAGATACAGGCATTGCTTCATCACACTCAGTGTTTATCGTCCTGATTTACTCTCACACACAGGCCACAAAGAGATGTACAGATGTAAGGCGACATAAAAGAGAGCAAATGGAAGAATGATGTAAGTATTGTAACAAATGTTACTTTCGTATCTTCCAGGAAGAAAAATGCAGCTACCCATTGGTTAAACTGTACCTTCATAATAATTTGCAGTTTCTCATTTTAAGACACCCCACTTTCTGAGACAATAATCAATGCATTTGAACACTGTAAGACACTGTGGAGTCTATGCAAAGCCATTCAAACTAAAGAGGCACATTGTCTTCAGGTGACTGTGAGACTATGCTGACCTGTACACTCTGGCATTATAAAAACTCGTCAACAGTTAAAATGGGGATGCGACTGATCATCCTTCCTATAGTACAGATCTGGTTGGCATCACGTGGCATCCATCATTTTTAAGAATTGGGTGGACAATGTTTCACCTCAGAGGAGAAACTGCAGAGAACAACAACAACATACCAAATGTATAAAATACAGTATAGACACGACTCTTGATCCTGCGTGTGTGGTACTGACATGTGAAGGTTTCTGTTCTTGTCTGTGTTGGGCAGAGATATTAGATGTGGTGAAAACAGTGGAGTGGAGCCACTCAATGCCATTAGTCATCATCATGACGTGCTTAGAGTTATCTATCTCCACAGTGCAGTGCATTATTATTATTATTATTATTATTATTATTATTATTATTATTATTATTAAGTTTATCTCTTGGTAAGGTATAAAGACAGATGAAACCCTTGGGAGATTTACGCAACAGTTCAAAGAAGCAGCTCATTTGAGGTCTTGAGTGTTTACTTGGCACAAGCTATCTTTGGCGGGTCATAGCACTTGAGACTTAGTATCACAGCCGATTGTGAACCAGCATAACAAACAACAACATTAGCCTTGGTCAACAACTTCTTGAGGGTGACAGGTGTCTCACGGCTGCCAAGATTGCAGGTGAGGTCGATGTAAGTCATGCCAAAACCTTTGCAGTTATCACATCTGCATCTACATGACTAGTTAGCAATTAACACTTAACTGCTTGGCAGAGGGATCAATGAACAATGCCCAGACAACTGATTTACTTATACACTTTTGAATAGTGCACTGGAAAAAAGACTAAAATTTTTTCATGCATGTTGTTATTTTATTAAAATGATCATTTGCCCTATATACGTGGGATTCAACAAAATATTTTGGCAACTGCAGTAAAAAGCTGGCAACTGAAATTTTGTGAAAAGATCTGGCTGCAATGAAAAGCACCTTTGTTCCTGTTTTAATGATTTCTATCCCAATTTACATATCATATCTGTAACACGCTATCGTGTTTCACGATAATATAACAGTAGCTGCCCTTCTTTGAACTTTCTTGATGTTGTTCATCAATCCTGCCATGTAAGGATTCCATATTGTGCAGCAGTACTCCAGAAGAGGACAAAAGGCATAGTGAAGGCAATCTTTTTAACTGATTTGTCGCATTATGTACGTGTTCTGTCAATAAAATGCAGTCTTTGGTTCACCCACAACATTTTCCAAGAGATCATTCCTATTCACATTGTTTGTAATTATTATCCCCAAGAATTTAGTTGAATTCACAGTCTTTAGATGTAGACAATCAGTAATAATGTGGATGACCTCACACTTTTTATTGTTTAAGAGTCAACTGCCACTTTCCACCCTACACAGATACCTTGTCTAAATCATTTTGCAACTGGGTTTGCTCATCTGACGATTTTTCTAGATGCTAAATGACAGCACCATTTACAAAGATGGCTGCCCAGGTTGTCTCCTTAATCATTTATACAGATTAGCAACAGCAGAGGGCTTATAACACTTCCTCGGGGAATGCCAGATATCACTTCCATTTTACTCAATGACTTCTCATCAGTTATTATGAGCCGTCATCTTCCTTACTGGAAATTATGAATCTAGCCACATTACTGAAATGATACTCCACAGTCACACAATTTGATTAAAAAATCTTGTGCGGAACAGTGTCAAACGCATTCTGGAAATCTAGAAATATGGAATCAATTTGAGATCCCCTGTCGATAACATACATTACCTTGTGTGTATAATGAGATACTTGTCTTTCACAAGAATGATATTTTCTGATTCGGTGCTGACTGCATGTCAATATATTGTTTTTTTCGGGGTAACTGATAATGTCTGAATGCAATAAAAGTTCCAAAATCCTACTGCAAATCAACGTCACTGATATGCATCTGTAATTCAGCAGAGCACTTATATTTCTCTTTTTGTGTATTGGTGTGAGCTGTGCAATGTCTGTCTTTGGTATGGAAGCAGTTGTATACAGTTGCTAACTACGGAGCTATTATATCAGAAGACACTGGAAAGATCATAGTTGGTGCACAGTTACACTGAGACAATCTACTTCTCAGTTACATTAGCAGCTGTTCATTATTTGAATTCTGGAATATTTACTTCATCTTCTTTGGTGAAGGAATTTCAGGAAGTTGGGTTTAGCAACTCCACTTCAGTGCCATTGTCACTGTAACATTCCCACTGATACCACACAGTGTAGGTACTGACTGTGCCTAGCCATTGGCATACTTTACATACATCCTGTTTCTCTTTGGATTTTCTGCCAGATTTTGAAAGAGATTTTTGGCGGGAATTATTAAAAGTATCTCACATTGGCGACCACATTAAATTTCAGGCTTCTGTGAAACATTGCCAATCGAGGAGATTTTGTGTTCTTTTAAATCTGACATGCTATTGCATCAGGCGAGCTAGCATTCAGGAAATTGTGCTCCTGGTGGTTTCATTGCCTTTTGACAACTGATAAAAAACTGAATTGTTTGCATACTTTGTCTAGGGCAGAGAATTGTTTCTAACTCACGTTGTCTCCTGTGATGAAACACTGGTACATCATTACACCCTTGCATCAAAAGCAGCAAGCACGGAATGGGGAATGGAGGGACCATTGAACGCAAAATTATGGCTGTCAGCTGCCAATGTCATGGTGACTTAACTTTTTTTTTTTTGACCAGAATGACTGCATACACAACAGACTTGATTCTATGAGGACAGGATGTTGAAGTTACCTGTTTGGTGGAGGTAATGTTTTATGACAGCAGGGCTATGCTGAAAAATGGCCTAAATACTTTTTACCATCAATTAAAAATACTTAGAAAATTAAGTCTCATGTATATTTGATTCACCCTCACACCTTAATGGACAGTATAAGGCATTCTTGCACAGGGGACAGGAAAGATGATACACTGTTACAACCAATGTCATGATCGAATGGTGATAACATTGAAAATTAGACAATACATATGTGCTGTATCTGTGCATATACCCTTTCTGATATTTACTTTTTTCAGATTTACAGCCGCATTCAAAATTAAAAAAAAATGGCATTCTAATTTTGTTACTGTAGATGACCAATTTGAAGCAATGATTGTACAGGAGGCATATAAAAATTATATTGTTGTTTTTGTGGTCTTCAGTCAAAATATGCAGGTCCCCATGCTACTCTGTACTGTGCAAGCCTCTTCATCTCCAAGTAACTACTGCATCCCACATCTTTCTGAATCTGCTTAGTGTATTCATCTCTTGGTCTCCCTCTACAATTTCTACCCCATACACTTCACTCAAGTACTAAATGGTGATCTCTTTATGTCTCAGAACATGTCCTCCCAACTGATCCCTTCTTCTAGTCAGGTTGTGCCACAAATTACTTTGCTTCCAAATTCTATTCAGTACTTCCTCATTAGTTACATGATCTACCCATCTAATCTTCAGCATTCTTCTGTAACACCACATTTCAAAAGCTTCTATTCACTTTTTGTCTAAACTGTTTATCATCCATGTTTCACATCCATACATGGCTGCACTCCATACCAATATTTTCATAAAAGTCTCCCCAACACTTAAATTTATTCCTGATATTAAAAAATCTCTCTTCTTTGGAAATGCTTTTTCTTGTCATTATGTCAACAGTTAATATCTCTACTTCAGCCATCGTCAGTTATTTAGCTGCCCAAGCAGCAAAAGTAATCTACTACTTTTAGTATCTTGTTTCCTAATCTAATTCCCACAGCAACACCTGACTTAATTTGATTACATTCCATTAGCCTAGTTTTGCTTTTCTTGATGGTCATCTTATATCCTCCTTATAAGACCTTGTCCATTCCATTCAACTGCTCTTCAAAGTCCTTTGGTCTCTCTGAGAGAATTAAAATGTTATTGGCAAACCTCAAAGTTTTTATTTCTTCTCCCTGGACTTTAATTCTACTCCAAATTTTTCTTTGGTTCCCTTTCCTGCTTGCTTAATGTACAGATTGAATAACGCTGGGGCTAGGCTACAACCCTGCCTCACTCCCTTCTCAACCACTACTTCCTTTTCAAGTTCCTCGACTCTCATAAATGCTGTCTGGTGTCTGTACATGTTGCAAATAGCCCTTCATTTCCTGTATTTTACCCTCAGAATTTCAAAGGGAGTATTCCAGTCAGCACTGACAAAAGCTTTCTCTAAGTCTACAAATGTTACAAACTTAGATTTGCCATTTCTTAACCTATCTTCTATGAGAAGTCATAAGGGTCAGTATTGCCTCACTTGATCCTTCATTTCTCTGGAATCTGAACAGATCTACCCCGAGATTGGCTTCTACCAGTTTTTTCATTCCTCTGTACAGAATTCGTGTTAGTATTTTGCAACCATGACTTATTAAACTAATACTTCAGTAATATCCACACCTGACAGCACCTGCTTTCTTTGGAATTGAAATTATGAGAGTTGACTGAAAAGTAATGCCTCCACCTTTGTAACTCTTCAACAGTTGGCAGCATTGGTATGCAGCAGGTACTGGCTTGTTCCATAGCCTCTTCTCTACAGCTCTAGTTGGCGGGAAGCCTTAGCACTGAATAGTTTTGTTGTTACGGTGTGAAGCATGGAGCCCTGTGCAGATGGTCGCTCAATGCGATTTAAGCAACGCCCAGTCATTGAACTCTGTACAGCAGGTGTCACCCCAAAGGAGATTCATCAAAGAATGAATGCATTTTATGGTGATTGTGTTGATGTGAGTGCTGCACGTCGTTGGGTGAGTAACTTTAAAGATGTTGAGGTGGGAACATCTGACCTGCATGACAAACAAAGAGTGGGATGTCCTGTGACAATAACCACCGAGTTTCACACGTAAAATGTTGACAGATTGATTCAGAACAATCATCGTATAACTCAGAGAGAAATTGCAAGCACAATCGGCATTTCACAAGAAAGTGTGGATCACATTATTGCTTTGCTTTGTTATCGGAATATCTGTGCGCAATCCCGGAAGCTGACTCCTGAAGTGAAAGTGCACAGATCTGAAATTTGCCAGGAACTCCTCTTGCGTTACGAAAATGAAGGTGATGCCTTTCTCCATTTAATTGTGACAGCAGACGCAATGTGGTTACACCATTACGACCCAGAGACGAAACATCAGTCTATGGAATATTGACACAAAGACTCGGTCCCACATTGTTCTGGGATGCAGATGGTGTTATCCATGTTGATTTCCTTGATCATGGAACGACAATAAATTCAGAGTGTTACATCACAACACTGCGAACTCTGAAATGGCAGCTAACAAGGGTCCAAAAGGAAAAGCGAAATGTTTTCCTGCAGCATGACAATGCGAAACCACACACTTCACATGCCACCACAGCAGAACTTCAGAGACTGGATCTCACCACCAAACGGCACCCTCCGTACAGTCCAGATTTAGCACCGTCTGACTTCCATCTGTTCCCAATAATGAAAGACAATCTATGGGGAAATCATTATGCTTCTGATGAAGACGTTGAGAAAACTGTTAGACCGTGGTTGCGTAACCAGGAGTGTCAACTTCTTCTGTGACAGCTTCAGAAAACTTGTTCATTGTTGACAGATGTGTATCTAACAACCTTGTGATTATGTGGAAAAGTGAATATTGATAATTAAATATCACATTCTAAGGATTATTTCTGTCTTTGATTTATTAAAATATTCCCATCCAAACCCAATTAACGAAGAAGGAGGCATTAGTTTTCATTCAACCCTCGTATTATATTCTTTTTGAAATCTTAGGGTGTTTCGTCTGTTTCCACATCAGATGGAATATTTTTGTCATGGCTGGCTCTGCCAAGCCTATCAGTCATTCTAACAGAACGACAGAATGGCTCCTGGAGCCATGTTTCGACTTACATCTCTCTGTGCTCTGTCAAATTCTTCTCGCAATATCATATCTCCCATCTAATTGTCATCTACATTGTCTTCTATTTCTATAAGTGCGCCTGCAAGTTCACATCCCTTGTATAGACCCTCCATATACTCCTTCCACCTTCCCCTTCTTTGCTTAGGACTGGTTTTCCATCTGAGTTCTTTGAATTCATACCACTGCTTTTCTTTTGACCAAAGGTCTCTAATTTTCCTGTAGGCAGTTTCCCCAATGACATATGCTTCTATATCATTATGTTTTCCCTCTAGCCATTCCTGATTGGCCATTTTGCACTTTCTGTCAGTCTCATTTTTTAGACGTCTGTATTCTCATTAGCCTGCTTCATTTAATGCATTTTTATATTTTCTCCTTTCATCAGTAAAATTCAGTATCTGTTGTGTTATCCAAGGATTGTTCCTAGGCCTAGTCTTTTTACTATTTAATCCTCTGCTGCCTTCACTATTTTTTCTCTAAAAGTTGCCCATTCATCTTCTACTGTATTCCTTTCCCATATTTTTGTTAATTGTTTCCTAACGCTCCCTCTTAAACTCCCAACAACTTCTTGTTCTTTCAGTTTAGCAAGGTCCCATCTCTTTTATTTTCTACCTTTTTGCAGTTTCATCACTTTTAATCTACAGTTCACAACCAATAAATTGTGGTCAGAGTGCACATCTAACCCTTGGACTAGCTTACAATCTAAAACCTGGTTCCAAAATCTCTGTCTTACCATTATATAATCAATTTGAAACCTTCCAGTGTCTCCAGGTCTCTTTGGTGTGTACAGCCTTCCTAAATCAAGTATTAGCGATGATTAATATGCTCTGTGCAAAATTCTACCAGGCGTCTTCCTCTTTCATTCCTTTTCCTTACTCCATATTCACCTAATACATTTCATTCTTTTCCTTTTCCTATCAAATTCCAGTCCCCCATGACTATTAAATTTTCAGCTCCCTTAATCATCTGAATAATATCTTACCTCATCATACATGCCTACAATCTCTTCATCCTCTGCAGAGCTAGTTGGCATATAACTTGTACTACAGTGGTGGCTGTAGGCTTCATGTCTATCTTGGCTACAATAATGTGTTCACTATGCTGTTCATAGTAGCATTCCTATTTTCTTACTCATTGTTAAACCTACTCTCGCATTACCCCTATTTGATGTTGCGTTTATAAACCCCTATTCATCTTACCACAAGTCCTGTTCCAGCTGCCACCAAACTTCACTAATTTGCACTATATCTAACTTCAGATTATCCATTTTCCTTTTTAAGTTTTCTGACTTACCTGCCCAACTACGGGATCTGACATTCCATGCTCCAATCATAGAATGACAGCTTTGTTTCTCCAGAGTAGCCCTGCCTGGACATCCAAATGGGGTACAATTTTATCTCCAGAATATTTTACCCAAGAGGACGTCATTATCAATTAACTGTACAGCAGAGCTGCATACCCTCCAGAAAAGTTATGACTGTAGTTTCCCCTTGCTTTCAGGCATTCGCAGTACCAGCACAGGAATGCCGTTTCGGTTAATGTTACAAGGTTAGATCAGTAAAATCATCCAGACTGATCGCCCTGCAGCTACCGAAAAGGCTGCTGCCCCTCTTCAGGAACCACATGTTTGTCTGGCCTCTCAACATATACCCTTCTGTTGCACCTATGGTATGGCTATCTGTATCCCTGAGGTATGCAAACCTCCCCACCAACAACAGGGTCCATGGTTCATTGGGCTGGGGGTGGGGAGGGGGGCCAGTGGGAGGGGGGGCAGTGGGAGGGGGGTGGGACAGAGGAGGAGGGGTGGGGGCATAAAAATAAGTGGTTGGTAATGGTCAATTCCAGTCATCAAGAGTGTTAATGGACTGACTTAAGAAGTTAATGTCTTATGATAATGTAGAACAGTAGTTGAGGCTGCAAGCTAACAAATGCCAAATTTGTCCTTTCACTTTGTACTGTTTAACACACTGACGTCCTTGTGGAAGGCAACAGCCAAAGCAAAGCCCTACACAGGACACTGTGGCCTACAGGTTGCCATAAGCTCCACTCTGTTTAGGACAATGCATCTTAAAATGGCATATTTGAAGTACAGTCAGTTACAAGCTGCTTTCTCATTTGGCCTGTAGATGAAGTCTTCAGCTGGTGAGATAATATCAGTTGAGCCTGGGTCACAGTTGCTGCTTCTTACAGTTCTATTTGCTGTAGATTTCTTGCTGTTCTATGCATTAATTTGTATTTCTTGAATTCATATTGTTATAAAGTGCAACAGGTACAATCCTCTATTTAATGTTTTTGATCATTTGTTCCAGAATTTATTTTCAACTGTGATATTATTTATTACAAAATTTCAGTGCCATTATTTATCACTTTTTAAGCTGACTGCCAATTTACAGTGACAAGCAGAGACATCATGATCACTACCAACTGCAAGATTGAATACAGTTTAGCGGTATTCGTAAGCACACGACTTAGGAAAGGGTGAGCGTCAGTTAAAAAGTAATTTTTCTCTTCTTAAATAAAGTTTGTTATGTGAAAAATTTGAATCTGGCACTGTTCCACAAAACTACTCAAATCTCCACTGTAGTAATAACTTTCTTCATCAACAGGTGCCAGTACTGCAGACTCTTGCAAAATGGCTGACATCAATATTCATATTAGACAGCATTCTGTGTTAGAATTATTGGAAGTAGAAGGTGAAATGCACACTTGCATTCGTGAAAGACTGAAAATGTATACGGTGGTGCAAAAGTAGGTATCCGCACTCCTAGAAGACAGGTTCATTGCTGTATCGAAGCTGAAGAGCGACAATCATTGGCTGACAAAACTCGGAGCAGCAGGGCGGTGGCTGCAGTGACTTCACACAACATTGAGTGAGTCAATGACATCATTCATGGGGACCGCCACATGACTGCAGATGATTACCTCTCTCACTAAATGTAGGACGATACTGATTATTCAATAACTTGGAAGATCAGGATGCCATGAAAATGTCCATGCATTAATGGTTTCAGAAACAGGACTGTGTGTTTTACCACACTGGAATATATGCCCCTGTTAAAACTTGGACCAGAACTGTGTAAATGGATGGAGATTATATGAGAGGTCATAAATTAATCATCGGTGTCAAGTTTTTTCAACTTTCTTGACAAATTTAAAAGAGAGAGGGGGAGGGAGGGAGGGAGGGAGGGAGGGAGGGAGAGAGGGAGGGGGGGAGAGGGGGAGAGAGAGAGAGAGAGAGAGAGAGAGAGAGAGAGAGAGAGAGAGAGAAGAAGAAGAAGAAGAAGAAGAGGAAGAGGAGGAGGAGGAGGAGGAGAAGGAGGCATTACTTTTGACCGACCCTCAAATATAAGTGGAGTACAGGCGAACAGGGAATCATTCTAGTGATTATATGGACCACACATTGGGAGATCCTCTGACATGAGCAACTTCCATAAAGGGCAGAGTGTTATTATAGCCCAGCTCTAAAAATGAGTGTCTTGGAAACGGCATAGCGTCTTGGCTGTTTGAAGGCTACTGTCTGCAGCATCTTGGAAAGTGGTTTGAACAACGGTGAAACTGAGAGTAGGCAACAAGGTGTTGGATGTCTACACTTAATCACAGACTATGGAGGTTGGAGGCTTGGTCGTTCAGTAAAGCAGGATAGGCAGCAATCTGATGACCAAGTGCAATGCTAGTTCAGTAACAAGTGTTGCACTTGAAGAAAACAATCCCTCTATATTCCATGTTGACTCAACAACATCATTAATTACCACTGCAATGAGCATCAGATCATCGAGAATAGACCACGGACCAATTGAAACATGTCCTGGTTGGATGAATCACGATTCTTCTTACACCAGGTAGATGGTCATGTCTGCATATGCTGTCATCCAGGAAAACAGCTGCTTAAAATCTGCAGTGTGCCATAGAAGCATGCTGACACGGGCAAAATTATTGTGTGGGGGATATTCAGCTGGACTTCTATGGGATGTAAGTGAAGGCAACATGATAACGGTAAACAAAAAGAACGTTACTGTGAATCATCTGCATCCATTTCTGCTTAATGTCTTTCCACGAGGTGATGACTTGTTCCAGCAGGATAAATCTCCACGTTGCAAGTCAGACTAATGATATAGTGGTTTGAGGAGCATGATAGTGAACTCACATTCATGTATGAGCCTTCAAATGCTCCCGCACTGTACCCAGTTGAGTACATCTGGGACACTATTAGGTGTCGGCTCCATAGCCACAAACCACTGGCCTGTAATTTACCTGTGCAGAGAAACATGGTGCCATATATCTATGAAATTCTAACGACTTGTCAAATTCATGTTACACAGGATCACTGCTGTATTGCATTTCACAAGCAAACCACCGTGCTATTAACATTTTGGAAACCAGCTACCTAGTAGAATATCAGGCCTAGGAAACCGACCATGTATGCCATTATTTAAAGCATTACTAACACATACGTAACTGATGTATCTTCAAGAGTAATACATATTAAAAAAGGACCAAGCTTCAAGAATTATTTTTCATATTTACTTTAGTTCTTTGAGAGATTACAAATTCTAAAATAGGGACAGAAAGTATAATTATACTCCCAAGACAAAAGTGCGAGGTGAGTTTAGAAGTTCAAGCAAGACAATTTATCTGTGTCAGTCACTTTTTATTTTCTCCGAAGACGTATTTAGAGAATTTGTACTATTGTCTTCAGGTGGTAAACAGTGATATCTTGTTACATGTGTTCCAACTGGATGCAGCTAGCTGTCTGTTTTGGTTACATTTTGCTAAAAAATTAATAATAATAATAACAATAATAATAATAACAATAGGCGCCTGTTATCATCATATGACACTCAGATTGTACATTTGAAGTGGTGATGGAGTTACTTACAATCTGTTCCAGTGTACAGGGTAAAACAGCCACAGTTTCCTTAAAAAACAGTCCAACATGGATGACATAAGGCAATGTGAGTTGTTGAGCAATTTCTTCCTCTCGAGCTTCCAAAATTTCTCTCACTCAACAAACGTGACATATTTGTAGCAGAATTACAGCCACCTGTGAAACCTAATGAGTACAAGCAGGAATTTATGTCACTGTGATCATACTGGCTCAGCCAATAGAGACAGCAGCTGTTATGTTTACTAATGTTTCTTTCGAAGTAATTCTAGATATTGACAACAAAAGGCAGCACCAGCCAAGGTACAAGCAGTGAGATGTCCGTACATCATTCTTGCACAAAATATGAGCAGGTTTACAGTGACAGGTGGCTCACATGTTGAAAAGATTGCGGCCCCAACTATACTCAAGGACGATCTTTCTAACAAAAAGTTGTGAACCGAGCTCTACTCGGGCTTGGTTTCCGTGTTAAGCTGCTATACATAATGTTTTCACTCATCAGTGTATGCTCAGTTATGAACAGTGACATCTACTCTACTGCATAATATAAATGGTTTTAGTTCAAATGGTTCTTGCACCATCAAACAATGGAATACTAAAAAATTGTAAAATACAGTTTTCACTGATGAAGAATTAGTGAGGAATGTAAAAATATTATGAAAAGGAAAGTTGCTACTCGCCATATAGCAGAGATGCTGAGTTGTAGAGAGGCCTATGTGACTACCTGTGACTCAGCATCTCTGCTATATGGTGAGTA
Source organism: Schistocerca serialis cubense (assembly GCF_023864345.2). Taxonomy (NCBI): domain Eukaryota; kingdom Metazoa; phylum Arthropoda; class Insecta; order Orthoptera; family Acrididae; genus Schistocerca; species Schistocerca serialis. The sequence continues at coordinate 791,075,845 of NC_064639.1, read as the reverse complement.
GCAACTTTCCTTTTCATAATAGAATTACTGAGGAAGTTTGATTACCAGGGTATTCAGACAATGAAGGTGTGTGTGAACAACTGATGGTGATCACAGTGGAAATGACACAAATGTGATGGGAACAGTAAAAAGTTCAGTAGTCCTTGTGCAGATGGAAGTCAGTCTGCAGTCACTGGAGAATGTTACGATATCAGGTGGTTTGCATTTGAAAGAGATGTCAAGAAAAAAGGAAGTCATCAGTTTCATTGTAAAAGAAACCAACAGATATGCTGCACAGTTTTTAGATGGCAACTATTTACATTGAAGTGTGTGGAGTAAGCATTGAGGAGAAATGAACTCTGAATAACTCTGTAGATTTTTCAGCACTTTTCTGCAGATGTACCCAACAGCATAAGATTGTTGAAGTACAAAAGTTCTGTTCCAGAATAACATTGTGTCTACAATAATGAGCAGAAATAACTTTATATTACTCCCACAAAAAGTGAAAACCCCGCAAAGTTCAAGAAAATATTTAAAATTTACAAATAAAATTCTGTACAGGTGATTACTGTTGCTATAGATGAAATCATGGTACCATTTTGAGACCAACTATCATTTTTACAGTATATTTCAGGTAAAAGACACAAATATGGCGTTATACAGTATTTCATTCAAGATGAGTGGTGGTGGGGTGTGGGGTCATGGAGGGCAAGCAGGTGATCAATACAAATTGTCGTAGTCCAATTAACTACACATCTTTATTCTTCCAATACATATGCACACACAAGTGGTCGAGGTACTGGTTCCCTACTTGGAGTAGATTCCACACAGTCAGCTGACGCAGGAATGTGCATTATGAGCAATGCGAGAATGCTCTTGCACCCTACTTCCATGGGCTCTTCCAGCACCATCCCCAGTAAACAGAAGCTACCAAAGTGGCTCATTTAAAGACACTGTGTGGCAGATACGATACGCGAGTTGGGATGGAAGTCATTAAAGCAAAGACGTTTTTCGTCGCGGCGAGATCTATTTACGAAATTTCAGTCACCAACTTTCTCTTCCGAATGCGAAAATATTTTGTTGAGCCCAACCTACATAGGTAGGAATGATCATCAAAATAAAATAAGAGAAATCAGAGCTCGAACAGAAAGGTTTAGGTGTTTGTTTTTCCCGTGCGCTGTTCGGGAGTGGAATGGTAGGGAGATAGTATGATTCTGGTTCGATGAACCCTCTGCAAAGCACTTAAATGTGATTTTCAGAGTAATCATGTAGATGTAGATGTAGTATGTGGTCACCTTACAAGACCGCTGGGGGCCATTTACATCTCTTCAAACAGTAAAATAAAAAGATATTCCACCTGAAAAACAAACCTATATTATCTCAATAACGGTTTTGCTGCTAGGTTTACTTGATGCTAATCCAGCAGATCACTTATGGAACTGATATCTGTAAATATCCATATCTACAGTTCCTAAATATTTCAAACTACACACATTAACTTTCTGCAATTCCTGAATTTAGAGATGATCTTCCAAAGACTCAACCATGAATGGTGATGCAGTGGCTAATGCACTGGATTCAAACGAAAGAAAAGTGGAGTAAAAATCTCCATCTGGCAATCCTGTATTGGGTTCCCGTAAATTCCATAAATTACTACAAGAAGAACCCAAGTGGTTCCTTTGAAAGTAACAGTGCTCATTCACTTCCCTAGCAAGCTGTCTCCTATGACCTCATCAATGAGAGGATGTCTCACACACACACACACACACACACACACACACACACAGTAACTTTTACTCCAATACTCATCTCTTCCCAAAAAAATTAATCTTGTCTTTCAACAAGGAAATTATTGTGTTAAAATACACGACTTTATGGTAATTGTCCTTTTAAAATCAATTTTGGTAACAATTTATACTTACCAATTATGAAGACTGTGGTCAACGACCACTCAACTGCAGAGAAGGGGCAATGAAAACAAAAGGTACAGATATATTCCTCCACTGTTTTGTATTTATTTCTCATATCACAGAAATGCAAAAACAATATCTACATATATACCTCTCTCTTAGCTAAGCGTAAAGTTGAAAAATGTTGCAACATTGGCAGAAATTCTTGTATACTACTTCTTCAACTGCTATGACAGCAATAACAAAAGACGACATACATCATTCAACAAAATATCTGTACATCAAGAAAATTAAATACCATACAGCAAAAGTACATACATTTAAGTAGTTGACTAATAACAATAATAATGCTTCAATAAAAATTTTGAAGGTCAAAGAAACACTCCAAAATAAAGAGACCCCAACAGGTTTCTCAACCTTAAAAATGAGAACTTTCACATGTACAAATGACACAGAATTTCTCTAAACAAGTAATGGCATAACAGTGCAAATGCAATGAATAGCAATAAATACACTAAAGACTTTGAGCAGGCATAGTGTACTATTCAGTGTGGGCAATGATACTAAAATGGAATGTTTACAAATGTACCAGAAAGAAACATGTAGAACCACTTTTTTATGCACATCTACCACGGAATTCTGCAATGCAATGGCAAGAACAAAATCACATTAAAAAATTAATATCTATGAACACTAAAAGTAAATAAGCAAGAGCTGCCAGAGCAATGTGCATATAATGCGAAATTCTCACAGATGAAATGAACTTTTTTGTCTGTAATTGCCGCAAACAGCCAACTAAACTGCATATGCAACACATTCTGTCAGACAACCAAACTTTTAACAGATGTCATTTAATTTACACAATAATGATTTGTTCACATTTATATCCAGACATAAAACTGGAAGTTAAATTCTTCAAAACTTTATGTCACGAAACTTCACAGTCAAATGAAGACACGAAAAATCAATACATGGTTGTGTTACAAACTGCACAGAATCCATCAAAGCACACAACACGTATGTTGGAATCTGGCGATGTAACGTGCAGAAAAATAAGCACACAAACTACTACATTAACCAAATAGTACTTGTGCAATACTTCATTCACTGGGAACAAAATATGGCCATACTTCAGTAAATTTATTATTCCTAACACATGTTTACAGTGAGCTTGGTCCGCTACGCCTATAATAGGCCATTTGTTCCTTTCAAAAAATAGTTTCATTAATTATACAAAACACATAATGCTTTGGGTTGACATTTTCCCATTCACCACAGTCTGCATACTTTCATCATGATACCTACTCAATTACTCCGCAGATATACATAAATGTTTTAAGCTGTCCTCCTTTACAACTAAGGCCAATAAATTATCTAATCACTAGATAAATATTTGAATAATCACCCACATAATTTAACACCACATTCATTTGACACACACACCAATGTTTAAATGGTAGTTAATTATCGCAACTAACCACTGGTCCAAAATCAGCAAATGAGCAACATCTATTTCATTTTCTCTCTGTGATACAGTCTTACAAGAGCATTAATACTCTTACCACAAACTAAATAGATCATGTAAGCAGAGCCTTACACAGACTACATTCTTCAATGTTTCTGATAACTTTATACTTGTTCAATTAATAGGCCTGAAATATTAGTAGTAGTTAATAACTTCCACTACTAACCACTGAATTTAAAATATCTCAACCTTTTGTAAAGTTCTGATAAAATATACTCAAGTGAAAGAATTTTATAGAAACTTGTTGATTTTATTTACAAAAAAACTGACAGCACAAAAAGGTAGGTAGTAACAACAAATGACACTAAAATACTGCCCCTCACATGTAAACTCCAGAGAATACAAGAATGCAGTACTTACAAGGCACCTCTGTGTTTGAAAGATTACTTTAACTTTTCAAGATACTGCCAAGAAATTTTCTGAAAACAAAATATTATTAATAAGCACAATATAAACAAAATAAAAGACATAATAATCAAAGAACACATAATGTATTTGTAGATAAACTGGGATTTGATGAACACTAGGGGACAAAAATGCACTCTTATTAATAACGAAACTTAATACCCCCATTAAGAAATGGCAGAACAGAGGAACAATAGGTAGATTGGAAAACAGCTCACAAAAACTACTGGGCTATGAGCAGTAAGGTAATAAAGAAGAAGTTACATTAAATCCTTTTAAATGAAGACTAAACAAGAGGAACCCTACATTATACAATGTCAATCTTTAGTCATCTACTCCTCCTCCCCACTCCTGCTCCCTGGATGTAGGGTGTGTCTTCGGTCTAGTTTGATGCGGCTCATCATGATGTCCTCTCTGACAGTCTCTTCATCTCACAATAGCACTTGCACCAAATATCTTCAATTATTTGTCTTCTCATACACCGTTTGCTCTGTGGTACTACAAAAGTTTTTCTCTGATGTTTCAAAATCTGTACTATTATTCTGTCCCTTCTTCTAATTAAACATTCCACACATTCCCTCCTCACTGATTCTGTATAGAACCTCCTTATTTCTTATCTCACTTTCTTACCATGCCACACAATTTTCAACATCCTGCTTTAACTCATCTCAAACACTTTGATTCGCTTCTTTTCCAATTTTCCCACTGTCCACAATTCACTTTCATACAATACTTATTTTGTTTAAGATGGTGCATATGAAATTCTTCTGAATAACTCGTGATATGTCACCAGTGTCATAGATTCTACACAATAAACTAAATAACTGTTTGGTTGCTACTTCTCCCAGATATTTTAGTAATCACATAGGAATGTTACATATTCTTCCTGCCTTGGATTGTAAGTCTTTCAGACCACTTCCAGACTCCAACTGCAATAATGTATCCCATATGTCCTGGGAATCAAAACCTATTACACCTGCATGCACTCCCTTACGGTATGCTTTATACTCATCCATTTGATAGGTGTCATATTTATCTATGGGACTGTGTGGGCAATGTTGTTCCAAAAGTTGTATACACATATGGGGGAGGGGGGGTGGGGCTATCTTCCAGGAAAAGGAGAACTGACAATAATGTGACACCATAAAAGAAGCTGTTGATGGCAAACGAACTGGTTCGACATTCTCTAATCACTGGATTATCATAGTTTGTCACACAATTACTTTTTTATGGCAATGATAATCCAGTCTAGAAAGAAGTAGAAAATTGTCACTTTATCACTAATAGCAAAATGTACACTGCCAACTGAGCACACAATGGAAAAAAAGTCTTTGTCCTGTGTGAATTGCACAGTGCTGTGATAGTAAATATACAATAAGGAATATTTACCTCCTGTCACAAGAGAATATTCTGATAAGATGTAATAGTATTAGTAAACCTTTAGAAGACATTAATAACATGAAATAATCACAAACCATGTAAATAATTTAGTTCTGTTTTCTGCTCACATCAGTAGGACCATTGTGTTAGCTTCTTGGCTGTTGGTGCTAATTACAAATCTAATTTTTACAATAATTCTATGTCAACTCCATATAACCCTAACTTTTAAACCAAGACCCCAAGAAAGAAATGAAAAAGAAAAATCATGGAAAACTAAATAATGTACTAACAGCCAAACCTACAGATGTCAGACACTCAAATAGGTACCAATCGTATGCCAGTAGAGTATCAACCAAACTCCTATTCACTTAGTCCTACATTCTGTCATCCAGCAGGAAGGGCAAAGGGTGTAAATTTTAATTAAAAGTAATACCAGAACTATGGAGCATATCAAAAGCATTACTGTGGGTAACTAACAACTGCTGCTTCTGTGGGGAAGTTGGTAAAGCGTTAGACCCTCATACCAAGAGTCCCGCATTCGAACTCCGACGACACCAATTTTTTTTTTTAGTGTATTGTTTGTGAAATTGTTACATGGGACAATGTGTTAACGATGCGTAAAAGGGCTGTTTGGAGATTACAGCAATATTGCCTTGGCAATCTGCTTTTGCTTTGTTTCTTTGAAAATAGTAAACCTATTGAGTACATTCGTAGTTTCACAGAATATACAATCAGAACACAAAAGTAAAGAAACAATTGCACCACACGTGCAGTAGCAATAGTAATATTAATAATTAACAATAAACAAAATGATAAGATCAATAATAATGTTCAACTAATGAAGCGAAAGCAGACTGCCAAAACAACATTGTTACAAACTCTGAAAAGTCCTTTCACATGTCAGGTAAATGTTCTCCCATGCAATATAATAGTTTCATGCGTAAACAGTTTAAACAACTGTCGTCAGCGGGTTTTGAACACTCTACCTTCTCACTCACACGAGATCTACAATACAAACACTCACATATACACTTTTCCTGTGCTCCATAGTTCTGGTGACACTTTTAATTACCATTTATGCATGTTCTACTGGATGACAGCACACAGCACGAACTAAATCGGTGGTTTAGTACATTCTCTATCGAGATACAATGTTTGGTACCGATCTGAGAGTCTCACATCTGGAGGTTTGAGTGTAAGCAACACCTCAAACAAAATAGTAACTGGGCTTTGAAAGACACTAAAATACACTCTGTATTACTGAACAGCTATCCTGGCCGTACTTCATAAACCAAGTTGAAGGTTGCTTAACTAACAGCTTACAGGGGCAACAAAAATTTGATTTTCCGTATTTTGCATAATTATTGACTGGGTTTAAAAATTTAAAATTCTGTCACACATGAAGAGTTTTAATTTATGTTAAATATTTAACAAAATAAGTCAAGCATTGCAGTTAGAATTTGTGTGTATGTTTTGACAAAGCATAACTCATCACGCACAAATACCTAGACTATAATCATCCAGTATTTGCAAATTTGAGCACATAGTGGCTTGCAACGAACTTTACGCACAATTTCATACCTCAATCAGGATGTTTCTTGTGAACACTCAATCTCCCTCCTCCCCCTGACAAAATGAAGTTTATGGTTTACTACATTTTTGCTAGTCATGCAGTAAAACTGCCCGCATCAGGCATGACATTTCGAATTACTTCTTTACTACTAATTCTATTCACAAAACATTTTTGCAGACATCATCCACATATACCACTGACTCTACCTCCAAAATTATATAACTACAGGATACACAGTTCAGAAGATATAACATATTAAACATTTATATGTGTGAAAAACGAGCTTTTGCTTAAAACAGGGCACAAATTACCCAGACCACACTCATCCAGTATTTGATCATGAGAGCACTTAGTGACATCCAACAAACTTTAAACAAAATTTCTAAGCTTTTCTAAACTTTTTCTCATTTACATGCTTAATGTTAAATAACTCACTGGTAAAGTAATGAGGAGTTAAAACAGTTATAGGCATTGGAGTTGATTGGGGATTAACTCTTTTCGAAAACTGACTTGGTCAAAGCCTACCTTAAGGTTACACTGGATGAGGCTTTGAAAGAGTTGCCTTGTGGGTAACACACTGTTTGGCCTCTATCGGTATCAATGACTAATGTTTAGGGTTACTAATGCACCTGCCATATTTCAACTTTCTGCTTAACCGGTCTGACAGTTGTGCCTCACTGCACTATCTATCTTAAGAACATCGTTATGACAGGTGCTACCATGGAGGATCACCTATGTAACGTCCATTCTTTGTTTACTGTTCTATACTCCGTAGGTCTCAAATGTAATTTCTAGACTTCCTTTGTTTATTTGGGTCATGAAAATTCCTAGCATGGAGTAGACCCCATGGAAAAACCTGTCACTGACATTACAGCATTTCCCTCTCCATCTAATCCACAAGAACTTCGGGCATTCCTTTACAAAGTGGAGCATTATCACAAGCTCATTCCCAGGATGGCTACTACTATCTACTACTTGTATCTGTAGCTTCAGAAAAGTGCTCCTGTTTTCGGCCTGCAGCCTCTGAGCATGCTTTTGTGCAGCTTTAAGGATAGTCTTTGCTCTGTGCCGCATCTTGCAAACATTTCAATCTGGCAAACACCTGGTCCTGGCTACGGACATGCCCAAGTACAAGGTGGGAGAAGTTCTGGTCCACTACCATTCAGATGTCAGAGAACAACCTACTGTCTTTGTATCAGAAACAATTCTCTTGGCTCAGCAACTGTATTCTCAGATGGAAAAAGAAGCTGTTGTCTATCCCTTAAAAATTTTCATGTGCCCCTGTATGGTGCAAAATTTTATTTAATTACCGACCATAAGCCCTGGGTTTCCCTGTTTAGCCCTTCAGCGTCCTTATCGGACAAAGTCACTCATTTTATTCAGCGTTGGGCTATGTTCTTGTCCGATACAATTACGAGAAACATTTTCGTCCTATGTTTCAACAGGCACATGCAGATGCTCTTAGCACAGCTCCCCATTGGCCATAACCTCTTGTTCAACCAGGAGGAACTGCTTTGTTTTCAACTGGATACAGAGGTGAGCACATGGTGGATGGCTTCCCCATCACCAGTTCCCATATTGTCTCCGCTGTGGTGGCAGATTCAGTGCTCTGGCAGCTTGTACATATGATAGAACACAGGTGGCCTGATGGCCCAGCACACTGAGCATCAAACCCCCTGTAGAATTTTTATGCATTGTGCCGTTACCTCTCATTTTGGATGGCATTGTTCTCTTGTCAATGAAAGAGTTTACTACCTGTGTTATGGTTCCAGTGGCTCTGTGGCATGAGGTACTCTGCTTATAATCTTAGGAACTCTGGGGGCTCTCACACACAAAACTGTTGGTGCACCGCCAAGATTTTTGGCCAGGCATCGATCTTGATGTGGAACACATTGCCATGGCTTGCAATAAGCATTTGTGTCAGCAGGCAACATCGCCCACTGTTTCTCGCAAAGAGTCCACGCTGCATTCACTGGTCCCTTTTTTCTTTTTCCTTGACACTTCCTGGTTATTTGAAATTGATGCTTTTTTCTGTTTTTCTTATTTCAGTCATGTCCATCTATGACAGCAGGTGTGACTGTTAGGACCCTGTCGAAGATATTCTCCATAAAAGGCTTGCCCAGCATCCTGGTTTTGGACAATGGCCCTCAGTTCATGGCACAGTCTCTCCAGAACTTCTCTACACACAATGGAATTTGCCATGTCACAGCGTTTCCCTTCTATCCAGTCAAACAGCAAGGCAGAACAACTTCGAACAATTAAGACACAAATGTGCACGATGTAGAAGATTTCATGGCTGAGGAGCCTCTCACATTTCTTTGAAGCAAGCACTTACAGAACAACTCTTAACTGGGGCCAAGAGTCCCACTGAGCTCCTGCACGGCCATCAGGCATGGACACTGCTCAACATCTTGCTGCTGGGCAGGTGTCTCCAGCTGCTCTGGTTTTATCAATGTTCACGCCCTGTACACCTGTCTGGCCCAGGATGTTTGGATGGTGTCCTCAATGGATTCTGGCAGTTGTCCACAGACAGTGCAGTTACCATGCCTTCATGGTCCACACTGAAGATCAACTTGCTGAATACCACCAGAACCAGTCACTTCCCAGGATGGGTAGACGACCCCTTCCTGTGGCCGTGGGCCTGACATCTCACTCTTTGTCGGCACTGGCCACTCTAGGGGTCGAGCAGGCCATGTCATGGCCGACTACCCAAGTGGTTTGGACTTAATCAGCACCAATGGCAGATTTGCTTCCTGTGGCCAGTGCTAGTGTCTCTCATTGTGCTGAGTAGGTGCCACAGTCAGTTGGGATGGAAGACAGCTCTCCATCACCAGAGCCTCTGCCCTCCAGTTCACCATAATTGCTGCCAGTGCTGGTGCCCCTTGGTGTGCACTCTGACGTCCAAGTGGGTCCTGCCCTCCTATCATTGGTCCTGTCCACCATTCGCCCCCGAGTCTATGAGTGGTGGAGGTGCCCTTGTCTCACTCACCTCTGTCTATTATGTATCGGTCTGGGCAGACTGGGTTCTTGGGCCGCTGGCTGCTGCTGCCACCCCCCCCCCCCCCCCCCCCCCCCCCCCCACACACACACACACACACACACACACACAGCCATGGATGTGTCTTCAATCGCAGCACTGTGGATGGTGGCATCTGGTCTCCCCCCCCCCCCCCCCCCACACACACACACACACACACACAGCCATGGATGTGTCTTCAATCGCAGCACTGTGGATGGTGGCATCTGGTCTCTCCCCCTCACTGTTAGGAATAAACAGTGTAGCGGCCAGTGGCCTACCGATTGTCATGCCTATCACCCACAGCAAATGCAGGTCAGGCCACCAGGGCAAGCACAGGGTGCACAGAAATTCGAACAGCACACCCACATTTACCCTTGGCAGTTGCCAAGGACAGCCCAGACTCCGACCACCATCATGCACAGCACTACATCAGCAACATCTGACACGGATAGCGTCTTTACAAGACATTGCACGGGCCTCCAGGCCATCAGTTATTAAATGTATTCGAGACATGTAAACTAGTTTCATTGTACTCTTGTGGATGCCACCATGTGACCCACTAAATTGTATCTTTTTTATGGTCATGTGTTTCCTCGTGTTCCTACTTTTAATCATCATATTAATTCTGTAATTTACTTTAATTTTTCGTCCATTTAATTTTTTTAGTTTTTAATTATTTTCAGGTATTGATTTCATACATTTTGTTTTTGTCCATGTTATTGCAGTTATCCAAGACTCTTCTATTACCAATTTTCACTTGATTTATAAAACCTTTCATCATTTAAATTTCCTCTGCATTATTTTGTCCATGGTGTGAGAAAAAAACTATGTTTTAAGTCTCTGAATGGAAATTAGCACCCAAACAATGTCCATCTTGTAATGAAGGAAAAAATGTCAGCATGGCCCAAGCAATATATAGATCATTTCATCTCTTGTCTTTTAACCAACAGGTTGGTATTATCAATCTTTTATATATTATTATACATAAATAAATATTATTAAAGTCATATAGAGAAAGATTCCAAATGAAAAAGGAATAAATTGAAGAAAAAAAATGAGAGAAAAAAATGTTTAAAATGGTATGGTGAAGGGTTAGGGAAACAAATGTTTGAAATAATTAATTGAATAAAAATGATGATTGCAGCCATTTCAACAAAGGCATAAAAAAAAAGGAGGAGGAAGAAAAAGATCGCAGTTGACAGGATTCAAAACCACAACTGCCAGCACACCAGTAAAGTAATTTAACCAATAGTCTATGGGGATGATTTGAATAAGTGTTGCATTCAAGGCTCTAATGCGGAGGTTTTCAAACTGTGTGTCATGGCTCTCAGGGATGTCACGACCTTACAGTAGGAGTTTCATAAAAATGATAATCTGATATTATTTGCTTTCTGAGTGAATGAACAGTGTGTAAATTAATAATGATATGTAGTGGGCTGACAAACAGTGTAGTTACTATGGCAGTTTGGTAGATGTCAGTTTAATCATATTATGAGATTCATCTGTTTTTATTACGTAACAATTGATTTTAAGGCTAGTTTTGTTGAATGTTTATCATTTTTAACGATCATTTGTCTTCTGTCAGCATGGACAAATTTTTAAATGTTAGTACAAAACATGATACTTAAGTATAACATAAAATTATAAAGACATGAATAGTCAAACACGCAGGAAGCATGACAGCAGTTACTTTAATTTCAGTTTTACAAGTGCTACTGTTGGAAATAATGTATCACAATAGTGTGTCATTTGTTTCAAAGTCCTACTTACTCAAAACATGCTGCCTAATAAAGTGAAACAACATTTGGAGTAAAACCACACAGTTTGGTAAACAAAACAAAAGAATATTTTTCCCACAAACTAAAAAAACACTTTCCACTAAGAGAGCTACAATTCCTTCAAGTGCTCTTCTTCCATCTTAAAGTTGCCTACCATGTAGCAAAGACCAAGAAACCTTACACCACAATGACAGACCATATTTTACCAGCTGCTCTGTACATCGTATCTATTATGACAGGTGAGTCGGCTGTCAAGCAATGGGGACATGTGCCCTTGTTGGACAATGGGATTAGTCTTCAAATACTCTATATGGCTGATGACAATAATGACCAGTTGACTGGAAAAAAAATCAAAGGTAATAGTGACTTTGCTTTTCAATTGGATGAGGCAACAGAAAATCACAAAGATGCACATCTAATTTGTTACATGGGGTTTATACATGGCAACAGATTTAATAAAGATCTTGTTTTGTGCAACAAAATAACTCTTGAAACCAAAACAATAAATTTCTTTGAGATACTATATTATTTCATGGAAGAAAACAAAATTAAGTGGAAAAATTTTGTAGGTATGTGTGCTGATGGAGGTCATAGTATGGGAGGTCATTAAACCAGATTGTAAGCTCTGATTAGTAAAGAAACTCCTTGTGCTATATGGAAACACTGTTTTATTCACAGAGAAGTACTGGTATCAAAAAGCATGCACCTTGTCCTTCATAAGGTTCTTCAATCAGTGATCAAAATAGTAACTTCATTAAAGGTTGGCCACTTAATTTGAGATGTTTTCAACAAAAATGCCTTGATATGGGGACTTAGCATATGTTCCCAATTTATTACAGTAACTTTCTCTGGCTTTCAAATGAGAATGTCTTGAAAAGGATGTATGCAACTCAGGAATGGACTTTCATCTTGACTTGTTGAAGAGAAACATTTGAGTTCTGCAAAATTCATACACAGTGACTGTTCTGAAGCTGGGGTATCTTTGTGACATCTTTGAAAAACTCAGTTCACTGGATGTATCCCTTGAACGTAACAACACTGACACCTTTCAGACAGAAATTATTATTTTGGAAGAAAAATTCTGATGATAAAGATACACTTCACATTTTTCCTGCTCTTAACATGGTTTTAAAAGAAACTGACTTTCAGCTGAGCGAGTAACTATGGTCTACATTTGTGGATCATTTAAATGAGCTCAACAGTTTCAAAATTAATTTCCACAAGTAGTTCACCAACACAACTGGATCAAAGATACTTTTCAGCCCAGAACTTCCATCAAAACTTATAACTGAAGAGCAAGAGCAATTTAACTGGTATTTCTTCATGCTCTAGATTGAAATTGAAGTTCATATTCTTATCACAGCTTGAGTTTCAGAGATTGTTGAAGCTGGAGTATCCACACGTCAATAATATGGCTCTGAGTTTTTACACCTTTAGCAACATCCTACTTCTGCGAGGTAGGTTTTTCAGCATTGGAGGCATCAATATACGGTGTCCCACTCAGACTTCCCTGCTTTCAAAGATTCAGGGGAAAAATATAAAATTGCACCACACAGTGGAGCATCTCAAAGAATTTATTTATTTACCATCAATACACCTCTACATGTGAACCATTTGTAGCACGAAGAGTACTGAGACTAATTCAATTTCTTGCCAAGTTCTTTGTAATATTTCCTCTGTTATTGTTGCAATCACATTAGTTTTAGGATGTTGCAATGTAGGAACATTGTCTACTTTGATCGCATACACATAGTCCTTCATGAATCCCTAAATGAAGAAATCAAGCCGCATAATGTCAGATGAATGTGGTGGCCAGGCAATGGGTTGTCCGCATCCAAACCAATGATTGGGAAATTTCCTATCCAGGAACTTGCAAACAGCCATTGACCAATACAGCAGAGCTCCATCTTGTTGAAAAATGATGTTGGGTTGCGAGTCTTGTATCAGAGGGTACACAAACTGATCCAACATGTCTAGATATACTGACCCATTTAATGTTTGTGCCGCAAAGAAGAACGGTCCAACAATCCTGTTGTGCATTAGCCCACACCAGACGTTTAGTTTAGGGCTATCAGGAACATGTTCAATGACAATGTGCGGATTTTGCGAACCCCAAATCTAAACATTACACCTATTAAACCTTCCTGATACATGAAAGGTTGCCTCATCTGAGAATAAACATCTTTCCAGGAAGCTGGCATGCATATCAATACGCTGCAGCATATCCACAGCAAATTGTTGTTGGTGTTGTTTGTCGTTTGGCGTCAGATGTTGCAGAATTTGCACTTTGTAAGCACACACATGACGACGCTGGTGAACTACACGATGCAATGTTGATCAAGGTACATCAAGTTGCCTAGATGCTTGATGAATTGACTTACGTGGGCTTCTGAGAAACGTTTGTGTGGCGTCCACCACTGTCTCTTCTGTAACTCCGTAACATGCACCGCCAGAATGTTTTAGAACACTTCCTATTGCCAGAAACTTCCTATACCATTCCTTAATTGTTTTCACATCAGGTGGATCACATTCATACATACAACGATAATTTCTTTGCACAGTAATCAGCGATTTTGTTTCTGCAAACAACACTACTGCTTGCCAAGTGCTGCTGTGGAGTCACCATTTTCACTTCATGTGACCATGCTGCACTCTGGTGACGATACTTGGCACTTCTGATGTGGGAATATAAATTCTTTGAGATGCTCTACAATGTGGTGCATTTTTCATTGTTGTATCTACTGTGGTTTTTCTCTCCCGGGTCCTTGAAATGAGGAAGGTTTGAGTGGGACACCCTGTATAAAATACAGATTGCAAATGAATAGAGAGACAGAGATGAGAGTCACAATTTCCAATCATGTGCTAAGGTTTGAAGAACTGATGATGATTAAGCAAGTTCATCCTTCCCAATGATTTTGTTGTAAGTATAAGATGTAATCACATTAAAAATTGATTAAAGCATGTTATAATAATAGCTAATACAGGAATAACCACTCTTTTTTTTCATTCAGATCAAGGCAACTGTGAACATACAAAGTTCAAAAAACATTGCTTTAGTGGGTCACTTATTTGTTTTCTCTGCGAAGATGAGTAACCATGCCACATTTACAATTTTCTCTCTCTCCAGTTTAATTTTATAGCTCTGTTAGTCCCATTTGGTACAGCTGCCATGACCCACAACTGGTCACACAAGTGATCTGTAAACTATCTGCTTTGTAGACTGACTGCACTTTCCCAGCATTCTACATGACAGCCTATATGATTATTCCATTTCGTATCCCTATGAAGTGTTACACCCAGGTAATTGTATCTGTTGGCTGATTGAAACGGTGCCTCATTGATATTTTAGTCATAGGATTCCACATTTTTTTTCCATTTTGTGAAGCGCACAATTTTATGTTTTTGAATATTTAAAGCAAGCTGCCAATCATTGCACCACTTTGAAATCTTCTCAAGATCTGACTGAGTATCTATCCAGCTTCTTTCAAAAGTCTGATGTTAATATTGTCTGCAAGGTCATTGATATAAAACATGAACGGCAAGTGGCCCAACACTTCCCAGGGGCACACCTGAAGTTACTTCTACATCTGACGATGACTCTCCATCCTATATAACATCCTGTGTCTTCCTTACCAAAAAGTCCTCAAT
Source organism: Schistocerca serialis cubense (assembly GCF_023864345.2). Classification (NCBI taxonomy): domain Eukaryota; kingdom Metazoa; phylum Arthropoda; class Insecta; order Orthoptera; family Acrididae; genus Schistocerca; species Schistocerca serialis. The sequence goes on along the minus strand of NC_064639.1, from coordinate 791,060,628 downwards.
CCAGTCACAAATGTCACTTGATATGCCATTTGACTGTACTTTTGACAGTAAGCACAGGTGTAGAAATAAGTCCAATGCTCTTCAGAAATCAAGAAATACTGCACCTACCTGTCTGCCTTGATCCAAAGCCTTCAGTATGTCAAGTGAAGAAAGTGTGAGTTGGGTTTCATGTGATCAATGTTTTCAGAATATATACTGGTTGCAATCCCATTATGTTTGAGCTCACAATATGTTCTAAATTTTTACAATAAATCAATTTCAATGATATTGGATGGTAGTTTTGTGCATCACTTCTACTACCCTTCTAGTAGACGGGAGTGACCTGTGCTTTTTTTCCACGAACTGTGCATCGCTCAGAGGATCTATGATAGATTAAAGTTAGAAGAGGGGCTAACTTGGCCACAAATTCAGTACTGAGCTTGACTGGGAGTCCACTGAGTCCTGGAGCTTTGTTCAGTTTCAATGATTTCAGCTTTTTCTCAACACCACTTACACTAACACTAATTTCATTCATCTTTTCAGTGGCATGAGAATTACATTGAGGCAACTCTCCTACATTTTCCTTTGTAGAGGAACATTTGAAAATAGGGTTAAGGATTTCATCTATTGCTTTGCTACGCTCAATTTCAGTTCCTGTCTCATTCGCCAGGGACTGGACATTAACTTTCGTGCCACTAACAGCTTTTACTTACAATAAGATCTTTTTGGGTTTTGTGGAAGATCATTTGACAGTATTCTGCTGTGGTAGTCATTGAAGGCTTCAAGCATTGCTGTCTTTACAGCAGAACACGTTTCATTCACCATCTCTCTATCTACAGCCCTATGCTTTGTTTTACACCTATTATGCAGTAGTCTGTCTCTCAAGTAGTTTCTTTACAGTGACTGCGTACCATGGAGAGCCGCTCCCATTACGAACTGTTCTGCTGGATACATATGTTTCCACCCACATGGTACATTATTCTTTTAAACATGGGTCATAGTTCTTCAACATGCTCCTGCCCTGTGCTGGAATTTCCAAGTTTCTTAATGAGATATGACACTACTGATTTTTGTATTTAGTTTAGTGAACATATATATCTTTCCTCTTGCTTCTTGTACTTTGGTGATCATTGTTGCTGCAACTGTATCATGTTCACTGAAATCGGTTTCAATGTGGGCGTCATCTAAGAGTTCAGATCTATTTGTTGCCATTAGATCCTGTGTACTTCTATGAGTGGGGTCCCAACCTATCTGTTCTAGGTAGCTTTCAGAGAAAGCCTTTAGTAATGTTTCACAGGATGTCTTATCACACCCTCCACTAATAAAACTATAATTTTCCCAACTGATTGTTGGATGACTAAAATCTTCACCGAGGACTACAGTAGGCATGGGGAACATGCATACAAGTGAACTGAGTGCCCCCTTAAAGTTTTTGGTTACATCAGGAGACAAGCCTAGTGGGTGACAGAAGGATCTAATTATCATTTTATGCACATCCCTGATACCGAGTCTTGCCCCAGTCTCACATGTTTCAATTTCTATCTCGATGGATTTGGGTTTCTTGTCTACTATGACAAACACGCCACCTCCATTTTCCATTCGCCTATCCTTTCGATATAAACTTAAATTTTCCCCATAAATCTCACTGCTATGAATTTCAGGTTTTACTGAACAACCTGTATGAAATTTACTATTTAAATCGAAGGTGGAGAGGGGAAAAAGGAAAGGAAAAGGGAAAGGAAAATCAAAAGCAAAAGGAAATGAAAGGAACTACAGATGTCAGCTGCATGACTTGATGCGAAATGAGCAGTAACGAGTGAAAATGTATGCTGAACCAGGATTTGTACCCAGGGCCTCCTGCTTACTAGGTATTTCTGTTAACCAGTGCACCACCCAGCACCATGTTTATCATAAGTGTGCACACTACCTCTGCAATCCTGGGTTTGAATCAATGTCTGATAAACATTTTCTTCACTCATCGCTGATGATTACAAATCAACTCCTAATGCAGCTGACATCAGAAGTCCCGTCCCGTCCCTTCTTCCCTTAGCTTCCCTTCACCTTCTATTTACATAACATGTATGACAGCTGCAGAATCCACACCATGTCTGATCTTCTGGACTTGTTCAGAAGGATGGACACCAGGCATTCATGTAATGTATGAAATTTGATGGCTGTATAAGGATTGTAAGCAGAAGTATCTAATCCAGAATGAGATTTTCACTCTGCAGCGGAGTGTGCGCTGATATGAAACTTCCTGGCAGATTAAAACTGTGTGCCGGACCGAGACTCGAACTCGGGACATTTGCCTTTCACGGGCAAGTGCTCTACCATCTGAGCTACCAAAGCACGACTCATGCCCCATCCTCACAGCTTTACTTCTGCCAGTACCTCGTCTCCTACCTTCCAAACTTTACTGAAGCTCTCCTGCGAACCTCGCAGAACTAGCACTCCTAAAAGAAAGGATGGTAGAGCACTTGCCCGCGAAAGGCAAAGGTCCCGAGTTCGAGTCTCGGTCCACCACACAGTTTTAATCTGCCAGGAAGTTTCAAAAGTATCTAATATCTTTAAGTAAGCTCACCAAAGCAACAAAAAATGTGTATTTACATTTTGGTGTTTCATTTTGTAAAAAAAAGGAACACTGCTTGTTATTACATAGAATATGACATGGGAAACGGATAATCCACAAAATATTTTTTTCCAAAGTAATCCTCAAAGCAAAGGATATCACATGAAGAAATTAAATTTGCGGGATTATCATTCCTGCACGGAATTTTTCTTGCTGTAGCGGAAATTTTATGTCAGTTTTCTTTCAGTCATCTTACAAAATCAGTTAGTGCTCGAACATCAGTAAAAATAACTTCTCAGTTTTTAATGTCTTCAGCATTATTATTCTTTTAACAAAATAATGATTTGTTTATAAACCAAGGGAAAAATGGTCACAGCCATGGTTCATTACTAAGCAAGTGGCAACAACAAATGTCATAGGTTGCGGGATATTTGCTTATGCTAAACTAAAATTTTAAGTAATTGAACTTATAAAATAAATTGTCTCAACCAAAAGCAGTTCAAAATACACAGTTAAAATGATAACAAAACTTCTGATTTTTAAATTTTTAGAAAACAATCTACAGTTAAATTAATTTAAAACAACAATGTCTTTTCCTAAAAAGGTACACATGGAGGCATTGGAATCGCTGTGGGCGTTGGAAGAAGCCTTGTACACACTTCTCTTCACTGATGACAAGGATACCAAGTACATGCTTCCAAAGCTCAAAGACTAGTATGAAAGATTGGGCTTCAGAGCAAGAACGAGGAAAACTGAATACACGAAGATTGGCAACAATACCCTAGAGGATTTGGACGTGGGAGCCATTACAATCAGGGGAAAGTCTTTTAAGTATCCGGGGAATATAATGGTTCCAAACAGAAGTGAAGATGATATAAATAATAAAGTAGGGCAGAGCAAAAGTCGCACAACTGAAATCAGTCCTCTGGAATAACAAAATAATGAAGGAGGGAACAGGCGCTATATTGTTTCATAAAATTTAGCAGAACTGGCAGATGTCTGCAACTTGCTGCTACAATATTTCAGTGCAGCGTCTTCTGGTTGGTTGGTTTGGTTGGTCTGGGGGAGGAGGTCCAAACAGCGAGGTCATCGGTCCCATCAGTTTAAGATAGGATGGCAAAGGAAGTCTGCTATGTCCTTTCAAAGGAACCATCCTGGAATTTGCCTGAACCAATTTAGGGAAATCACTTAAAACCTAAATCATGACAGCTGGACATGGGTTTGAAGCGTTGTCCTCCAGAATGCGAGTCCAGTGTGCTAACCACTGCGCCACCTTGCTTGGTGAGTCTTCTGGCCACCGGCAAGTGAATACTATGGAAATGCACTGAGCTCATGTATTTACGACCAGCGGCACATGCATGGTGTATATGCTGCTTGAGCACATGCAGTTGTGCTGCAAGTCTGTGCACTGCACTGCGTGCCCTTCACAGTGAAAGTTCACCTCATCAACATCAAATGAATTGCCTTTGTACCGTAAAATCACAAAATTATGCCAGCTATGCATAGCATGAAATTTCTCTGTGAAAAGATTCCACGTAGAATTTAACTGGAGTGCCAAAAGTTTGACATAGAGGCCACAATTTTTGTTTCACTGCATTTCATCAAATGACCTGTGGAAATACAGCGTTCAGTGAAAGCAGACTTACTGGTTTGAGGAAGGCAAGTATGCTGCTGATTTTCTATAATGTGATCCTGCACTGCGTGCATTGTTTGCCCAATGTAAGGTTTGCCACATTCACATGGAATCCAGTAAACACTTGCCTTGCGCAACTCTTAAGTCACCTTTAACAGATCCCAACAGTGTTGAAATTTTCCAAGGATGAAAGTTTGCTTTAACTTTATGTCTTTTTAATATTCTGCCTATTTTTTGCTGAAATATTTCCAATATATGGCAGATAAACAGTCTGTCGTTTTTATGTCTTTAGTGCTCTCCATACTTGCTGAGATGAGTATCTATTGCTCAGGAACACAGTTTATAGGTAGTCCAGTTCTGTTTGCATATTATTGACATCCGAGATGGTATGGGTTCAGTGGATTAAGGTCTTTACAACACCCACTGTTTGTGCTGAATGGTGCTAATTAGCAGCTAGCAAATACAGTCTGTGTGAGTGGATTTTCGGAATACCAAATGTCCCATTACTCTTATATCGCACCAACATACTTAAAAATGGCAGCAAACAACTGTCTTTTTTTCCATCTTCATAATAAATATTATTTTTTCATGTATGGAGTACAGATGTTGGAGGAACCCTTGGAGACAGAGTAAAACCATGAGACTGAACTGTAGAAGTGTCACCAACTTATCACCAAAATAATGTTGGTTATAAAATAGGTGAGGGAAGCACTCACTCCTTAGACTCTTCCATACGATTAGCCACCACAGGAGATGAAAGCATTCTCATTCTGACACCATCCCATTGTTAAAAAAAAGTCCTTGTTAAACAACAACTATGTCAAGAAGAGAATATGCTCCAACAAAGCTGTAATGTCAGCCTCAAACCTACTGCCAATGAGATATGTCAAGTCCACCAGAAGTGCATTTGTAAGAAGTGAAACGACCTCAAAACTGACCAATAAGTCACTGCTTTCCAGTTTAAGTGACTTGAGTCTGATGAAATCACTATAATTTCTGATATGATATGGGCATTTGGCTACCAAAGGATTTGAGTACAGATGCCAGGTGTCTGGCCATACCATACGTTGCTGCTCCAATATTGCTTACTATAGGACATAAAAGCACACTTTCTTTGTAGGCCTTGGGCAGTCCACACAGCATAGCTGGAAATGAACTATTTGGTCTCAGACTCTTGAAGGCTTCCATTGGCAGAGAGCTGTTAAGACAGAAGTTCTGCTGTTTTTCCCATCACTCTATTACTAGGACCCTTATCCGTTTTGCGATACATTTAGTCACACAATAAAACATTGACCTTATTAATATAGTCCTCCTGTGGCATGAGCACATTAGCATTACCTTGACATGGGGAAATTAAAATGTGTTTCTTTCAGTGGCTTGTTCTTTGTTTCTCTTCCGCGTGTTCCTACAAATATTTCCATAAAGTTCCATTTGGCCTACAATTGCTCTACTTTCATGAGGGGCCTCTCAAGTGGTGGAAGTTTAATTATAATTACTCTTATAATGACAACTTTTTATTATTTTCCTAGACATCTACAGCTATACTCTGCAACCCATCTCACTGTGAGCAGTGGACAGTACTTTTAAGTACTACTACATATTTCCACCTGTCCCTGTTCCATCTGTGAATGCTGCGAGGGAGAACAACTGCACCTGTTCAAATTTCTCTGGTTTTCCCTTCATATTCATTTTTCTTAATGTATAAGTATAAGTGACAAAAAGAATATTATAAAAAAGATACATTGCTGCTCATAATAAAGGTGACACTATGAGTTGCACACAAGCATGATGAAAAGTCGTAATGCCTGCTACATTTGGCTGCTCTGACCAAACTGATGAAGCCGCCAAAAATAGCTGTTATGTGTGTGTCTGATGTGCTTGCTTGCGTGAATGTGTGTGCATTCTCCTTTCTGAAGGAGGCTTTGGTTGAAAGCTCAAACGTGTAACAGCTTTTTGTCGCTTCTGTCTGCAACTCAATGTGTCGTCTTTATGGAGAGTAGCAATCTATTATATTCATAATACTGCTGATATCCCAACCTGGACTTTCCATTGTTTGGGAGAAGTGATGTGTTGTTTGAATCTTCCATGATGCGTAATACTGCTCTTGTTGAGTCACTCCCTGGTGTTTGATCAACACCTCCATGGTATTCTCATGATGGGGTCATTCCATGTCAACTCACACACATTTCCCTAATGAACATTGGTAAAGGTTAACATTCCTCAAAGCAATACTGGCCTACATATACGGTAGTCATTTGTTTGACTATGCACGACTTTGTGCAGAGTGAGTGTAAACTTCTGGCAACTTTGAACTGTTGTATGTCAGGCAATGTTTGTTGAAGGGAATGAAATTTGTACAGCTTTACTTGTTTTGTTACGAATAATAATAGGAAGAATTTTACAAGTGATATTCAGCCAGAAAATTTTAGGCAAAATCGTCCAAAAAATTTGTTCCCAAAAACAAGTGTCAAAGTTTGGTTTCTTATATCATGAGGACTAAAGGTGAACGTGAAATTTGGCATGTAGTACCCTACCAACACAAGTTCTCAATCATAAAGTTTCATTTATGTACCACTTTCCAATTCTGAATAAATTACATGCAAAGTCGAAGACTTTGCAAAAAGGTAAAAAATATGGTATTTTAGATCTGATTTTGCAAAAAAACTGTGTTCTATAAAACTCTCCAAACTGGGCTCATGGTTTGAATTGCAAAACAAAGTGTACTTGATTACCCAACATGAGTTTACAATGCTAGATAATTTGAACCAAATTTGGGCACATAAAATCGTGGTATGAATAAAAGATAAACTTTGGATTCTTATATCCTGTGGAGGCAACACATGCTGAACATGAAACTTAATAAACATTAGCTCGATAGCACAAGGATGTGGAATACAAAATTTCATTCACATACTATTTTCCAGTAATTCAATTTTGTCATATATAGACATGGTTGGAGACCGTGGCTATTACATAAAATAAATTGTTGATAGCGTACAGCAACCAGCCTTAAATTGGTTATGGGTTACGTTATTCCAAACGTATCATTACCGGCTTCGGGTTTTTTCGTTCACGACATACAGTATATTACAAGTCTACAGACGATACCATGCTAACGTTTGGTTTACAGTAACTATTGTTACATGCCTGAAAAAACTGTTCAATGATGAATTGTACATAAATAAATTCGAAACCAGTAACAGTACTTTTTGAATAAAGTAACCCAAAACCAATTTGTGGCTGTTTGCAATACACCATCAACAATTTATCTACAAATTTGTCAAAAAGGCAAATAAGGTATATTTGACACTTCTTTTACAAATAGTTTTCTATTCAGCTTCAAAACCAGTCTCATTTGAAATAATGTGTTTTAATCCTGACCCCCCCCCCTCCCCCCACTAACAGTGGATTTAATTTCCAACATGAGCTAACAATACTACATAAATTGAGGCAAAGTAACCAGAAAAATTGTGCTGAAAATAAAGTTGTAACTTTGGCTTCTTATATCTCATTGACTAAAGACATGATAAACATGGAACTTCGGATACAGCAACTTAGCAATATAAGGTTTTCCAATATAAAATATTATTCATGTACTGCTTCCCAAATTTCTAGAAAATCAGTTCATACACAATTTCTGTAAAAACTACAAAATCAGCCCATACTCGATAATCAAACACACCTCGTTTTGCGGTTCAAACCATGGTCTTCCTAATGAGCCCAGTTTATAGCGTTTTTACAGGACAGAGTTTGTTGCAAACTCAAGTAAAAAATAATGCATTTTTGACGTTTTTACAAAATCTTCAATTTTCAACTTAATTTATTCAGAATTGGAGAGTAGTAGATAAATGAAACTTTACATTTGAGAACTTATGTTGTTTACATACCAAGTTCTCATACCATTAGTCTCCATGATATACGAAGCCAAAATGACATATTTTAGGTGCCAGTTTTTTCGGGCGATTTTGCCTAAAATTTTCTGGCTGGATACCACTAGTAAAATCCTTTTCATCATCATCATCATCATCATCATCATCATTATGAGAATGCATAAAGTTGTACAAGATCACAAAATTTCATTTCTTTCGACTGTTGCCAGAGATATACAACTCAAAGTTGCCAGAAACTGACACTCGCTCTGTGCAAAGTCACACATAGAATCAAACAAATGACTATATCTTTGCCAGCCATGTAGGGAAAGAGGTGCTACTGATTTAACAGGTATTTTATTCTTGTCATCACCAGATGAGGTAGTCAGCTCTATATCATTTATTGACTTATACATCATATGTCTTGAATGAGAATGATGTCTTTTCCTTGGAGGCATGTTGGCATTCAATGGAGTTGCCTGTGCAGCACCCAGATCCAGACCACTCCAAAGACACGATTGCACTCACCTTATATAGCCACTCTGGGCTCAGAAAAATTCACGACAGGGTGCAGCGCCTACCCTGTATGCGGATGGTAGGATCTCTAGTAGCCCACGTATGGGTGAGGGCTGCAATCAGTTAAGGTCGCACACAAAAAATTGATATATGACTCATGCCTCTTTATCCAGTGGAGCGTACAACACAGAGCATCCCAGAGTGCCCCAGAGAGCTTGGTTCAAGATGCTGGAACTGGCGGTCATTTGTGCGTGAGGTGTGCTTGTGTGTGTGAATGATGTGTGCCTCTCTTTTACTGATGAAGGCTGTGGCCGAAAGCTTTATGTTAAGTGTCTTTAAATTGTGCCTGTCTGCAACTTGACATGTCTTCTTACGGTAAGTAGTAATCTGTCTTTCCCTACACTGCTGATATTCCTACCTGGAGTTTCCATTGTTTGATATATCTTGGCTAGTAATGCTTTGATGAATGATAAATTTGAAAATGTTCATTGGGGACCTGTGTGCATGTTTACATAAAATTTCAATGAAATTTGTAATGGTCAAGCAGGAAAATTTTCCAAAATTAGTTGATTTGACATGGAATGACCCGATTACTAAATGAAGCTGCGATAGAAATTCTTAGTCCCTCTACAATAATAACTGTTTCCTCCATTAATCTTAACTTCTTAGAGAGCCCCACTGAGGAGGAATACTTAAGAATCAGTTGAATAAGGAGTTGTTAAGTTCAAATGACTTCTACCACCCCTCTAATATGCCTAAACTAAGAACACATAACTTCTCTGCTTGGTAATGCTGCAGTGAATCACACTGTTAGAATATCTAGCATCCCTGTAGAAAGATGTATCTGTTCACCATGTTGCCAAAAATAACGAACGTCACCAACTTGGACCCAAAATTTGGGAAGCCAAGCTCTGCCTGTTACAAGCCAGGACAAAGTGAGGAGTGAGAGAGAAGTAACACCTCTTTAAAAAAACCTTGGTCCAACTGGCCCACCTGGTAGTACCATGTGATGGCCCCTACCAGGAGCGACAGGTGAAGATGGTCAGTGGTTCTTAAGGCACAGGAGGACAAAGTCCCAGCTGTGGACAAGGCGGAGAAACTATCTTCATCCAGCAGCATCTGTACCTCAGTGAGGCAGCTGCAAAAAGGCAACTGTTCTCCAGAGGAGCTGCTTGTCCCTGCTACTTGGCAGCAAGTATAAAATGCCTCTAGCATAACATCAAATGAGCATGTCTGCTCGAATATTGGGTATGAATGCTACGGCATACCCTACAAGCGACTCACATTCCCATCAGCTGGGAAACATGAGAAATGGATAAGAGCTGGATGATCTGGGCTAAAGAAGTTAGTTCATCTATGAATTGCTACTGTCAACATTGGCACCATGTCTGGAAGGAGCCAGGCATTAGCTGAAACCTTGAAAAACCGGCACATTAATACTGCATGTATGCACGAAAAGAAATGGAAATAGGCGAAGGTCCAGGAGATCGGCGATGGATTCAAACTGTACCATAACAGCACAAACAGCATTCGTAATGGCGTAGGCATTGTGACTAGCAATAAGTATCAGGACAGAGTCACAAAAGTATACAGAATCTCCGACTGACTCAGGAGTGTAAAATTCGCATCTGGCACATCTACAGTTCGAACCGAGTTCGAACTGTGTCCTGCTAGGTGCCTCAAGCCGGATGCTCTTATGAAGAGAAGGATGAATTTTTGACAGCATTAGATACACATCTACAAACTATTGACCCCGAACAATATCTGATAATAGTTGATCGTGCAGAATCAGCAAAAAATGGATATGACCAATGTCATGGTGGAAATGGATATGGCACTGTCAGTGAGGCTGGGATACTGATTCTGGATTTTGTCCGAGCACATGAGCTTGTGGTGTCCAACACATTCTTCAAGAAGGGACATGCACATCTGATAACCTACACAAGTGGTGTGCACGACATTCAAATTGATTATCTACTTACAAGAAGGACACAACCTGAAGCTGGTAACTGACATAAAAGTCATCTCCTCAGAATAAATTGCTTCCAGCATTGGTCTCTCTTGATGGACCTCAAGTTGAATATCCACAACCGAAATCATCCCCAAATCATTAGAGTGCAGGGAGTCAAATGGTGGCGTATGTCAGAATGCGTAGCTCAGCTCACCACTGCTCTTAAGGCCATTGATATGGATACAGACCAGGCAGTATTAAGCATATGGGACAGCATTACTAGCCAAGCCCACTGTGCAGTGAACAACATTCTTGGCAGGATGAAAACAGGCAAACAAGCAATCAATAACGAAGTCTGGTGGTGAAATGAAAACGTTCAAACAGCTGTGAGGAAGAAGAAGAAGGTGTTCTAAGTATGGTTCCAGTCCCACACAAATGAAAATCTGCAACATTCCAAGACACAAAAATTGACTGCCGAGAGAGCAATTGCGGCAGCCACATTATTTTACTATCATGTGTATGATGAACTGGATGCACCAGAGGAAGTAAATAAATTTATCAACTCACCAAAGCACACCATCGAGCCACCCAGGACATTGGTCATGTCAAACATAAAGAACGAAGACCATCAACTCCTTCGAGACCCTCTCAGCATTCTCCACAGATAAAGTGACTACTTGTCCAAAAATTTTTGCTATCCTCCAATACTAAGTGCTGATATGGATGCTGGACCTGTGCTACCAATTAGGATGTCAAGCAAGCAGTCAAAAAGATGAAGAATGGGAAGGCTACTGGCCCTGATGAATCGCAGCTAATGTATGGAAGATCCTTGGCCACAAAGGTGCCACAATTCTTACTACCCTCTTCAACAGAATCACTGGTGAGGATATAGTCCCAGGACAACTAGTGTCACACCGACAATCTGGTAGCAAAAAGGTGATGTGACAGAATGCTCACAGTATTGACTAATTCAACTGCTTTGTCACATGATGAAGATCTTTGAGTGTGTTATAGATTCTAGGCTCAGTGCAACTGTTTCTATCACCCCAAATCAATGGAGGTTTATCAAAGGAAGTGGAACCACATATGCCATCCATACCGCTTTGTTACTTATTGAGACACAACTTGAGAAGACCAAGGATACTCACATGTAATTCCTAGGTCTGGAAAGGTCTTCAACCATGTCCCACATCAGCTTATTTGGCATGCATTACAATCTCTCAATGTCCCTGAAGCCTATGTCCAATGGGTCCAACTGCTTTATCAAAATGTCTCCAGCAATGTCCGATATATGCAGTGGGAACATCACCCCCTTTCACTATCCATGTCAGAGTACATCAAGGTTCAGCACTGTCACCTCTAGTTTTTACCCTCTGTACATACATTGTGACACACGACCTACAGTACCCCACCCTTGGTCACTTCTACATGTTGACGATGTTTTACTGGCAAGCGAACACCATTAAGATCTCCAGGAACAGACGCAGCAATGGAATCAATGACTAGGCAAATTTGGCCTCCGTCTGAATATGCAGAAGACAGAATGCATGGAGTGTGGTATTCAGACTGACGAGATCATCAAAGTCAGTGGAGAGGACCTGAAGAAAGTGGAGCAATTGATTTGACAATGCAACAAACGTCAACGTTCGACAGCGACTTTGAGTTGCACTCATCTCAGACGAACTATGGAAAAGCAGGTTAAGATGGTACATGGACGCTTCGTGCGCAGTGAAGCAGACTTGGTGGCAAGAGCAACTACACACCTGGACACAAATGGCAGACAGCCTAGTGGTACACCCGAGACACGGATGGGCCGTATCAAGAGGAATATGGAGTTCTTCAGTGCCAACTATGAAGATGCCGTTGACAGACCCAAATGGAGACAGAGGTGTCAGCAAGTGGACCTTGCTAGTGCAGGTTAACACTATGAAGAAGAATTACCAAAAATATATCCCCCCCCCCCCCCCCAGGATTCACACATTACAAAGTATTTTTAAATACTTACTGAATAATGTCAGGCAATTCAGGAGCTCTACAAATATACTTGTGTCCATATCGGTACTTATCTTCAAATATCACAAATTCAACAGAAGCAGCATCTTTGGGCCGTGTTTGTTCAAGACTTTTGTAGAGCTGAAATAAATTTAAAACGAAGTTTTATTATTGCTATCTGCTTCCTGCAATGTATTTTTTTTTCAGAAGTGATTCATTCTAGTTTAGATTGGTCCAGCAGTTATTGAGAAATGACCACAGTATTTCACAGTAATAGCATAATTCATTAGTCACAATTCTTCACAAACTATTTTAATTATGAAAGTGTAAACAAGATGCAATAGGTGAAAAATAAACCTACAACTAAATAGCAAATGAAACCATATGGTTCCAGAAATCTTTTCAAGTCTCAAACATCTATGATGTATACGTGTAAATCGGGGAATACCAAGTGGCAAGAGGCATGAACAGGAATCTGCATTTGCATTTGCATTTGCATTTGCATTTGTGCAAAGCCACTGTGCCAGAGTGGTGTAGTGCTTAGCGCATTTGCTAGTGAGCAGGAGACATGGGTTCGAATCCTGGACTTGGTGCAAATTTTCATTTGTCACTTCAGTCTGCAAATATAGTACAACTAAACACATCTTTCCCATCAAGGATAAAATGAACTTACAGTTATAAAAAGAGGTTACCTTCAGTCTCACTGCATTATCTGTATTACTAAACTAGCTATATAACCAAGGAATATTCACTTGCCTTAGAAATTCGTTACTTATGAAATTATATAATTTAGCAATTTATATAGATTTTTGTGAAGAATGTTAAATATACCATTCACAACAAAGTAATCGGTGATGGACCACAACTCTGCAGGACAATGGTGGTTATGTCCTTATTGAAGGAATCCCTCTAGTGTTGCCTTACGAGATTTATTGTAAAACCATATAAATGCTAAACCAAGAAAAGCCAGAATGGGAGTTTATATGTACAACTTCCAATAACTAACTTAGTTTTATGCCGTTCCTGGATTGGGCGATGAAGAGCATAGTCATTTTATGTTTCACATCTTCATGAAATTGTATTGGATTTGATGCAAGCTTCTTTTAAAAGTTTTCAATAAGCATTTACTGCTAACTTAGTAATTCTGGTTTGGCTGGATCCTTTACCATAGAATAACAGTTATACATAAGATTTCTACCAAGCAACACAAAAATATGTACAGTCATGAAGTACACACAGGAACCAATTCCACTTAACATGATGATGAAATAATTTAAGTAGGATAGAATACCGGAAGTGCAGAGAAAGTCGAGGAAAAGAAGCCATCGATGATTCAAGAAATATTTGAGCTTTAGTTAGGAATTAAAATAAGGTGAAGTTCCAACAGGCTGAATCAGAATGGATGAAAAAGAAGATATTGAGAAAGGTATGATTATATGAAATATCCACACAACATATAGGGGTATTAAACATAAATTCAGAAAAGTAAAAATAACAAGCAGACTGACGTAAGCAAATAAAGCTCTCTACATTAATATAATTATACTGGTTTCAGATATTCATACATAAATGAGGAATAAGTTTCTAAAATTGTGCATCTGGAGCATAGCATAATATGGAAGTGAAATGTGGACCATTGGAAATCAGGAGAACAATAAACTGTAGTCATTTGAAATGTGTTGGTACAGAAATAATGTAAAAAATTAAGTGGACAAATATAGATAAGTACAAAATGAAAAATTACTAGTAAAAATATCCTAGGAAATAAAGCTATGAAAAACTGTTAGTAGAAGAATGGACAGGTTAATGGGATGTATGCTATAGCATACAATAATAGTTTGGTGCTGGGAGGAGTAAAAGTGGAAAATATAATGTGTAGACAAGGATTAGAAATGGAATAAAAAATGGAGGATGTTGATTTTATTGTTTCGCCTTTTCTGAGCTGGGTTAATTGCTGCTACTTATTTATTATTTAATTTTCTAAAACTTCTGCTTCTGTTAAGGCAAGAGCTATGTCTGTAAGTTTCCGCCAGTACAGGCAACTTAAAATGAAATGAGAATTTTGATGCAATCGTCTGATGCTTCCAACATATGGCTACTTATGCATTTTTATTAGTTTATGCAGTGTGAAATAACTTACACTACCATTGCACCAATACTGGAAAATCCAGGATGGAAAATTGGCAATATTATGAAAAGGACAGTTGCTACTCACCGTATAGCAGAGATGCTGGGTCGCAGATAGGCACAACAAAAACACTGTCAGACGAAGCTTTCAGGCAAACAGACCTTCATCAGAAGTGTGTACACACACACGCACGCGCGCACACACACGCACACACACACACACACACACACACACACACACACACACACACACACACACACACAATCTGACCTTGACAGCGACAGACAGTGATCACTGTGTGTGTGTGTGTGTGTGTGTGTGTGTGTGTGTGTGTGTGTGTGTGTGTAATTCATATGAGGGCCTGTTTGGCTGAAAGCTTTGTTTGACAGTCTTTTTGTTGTGCTTGTATGTGACTTGGCATCTCCACTGAACGGTAAGTAGCAACTATCCATTCCATGATATTGTAATTGCAACAATAAAACTGTCACCATGTGATGCAACTTTTCTGATACAACAATGTTTTAAATGTACACTGTCTGGAAAAAGAAGAAGAAGAAGAATCGCCCAGAAGGGGAGGAGGAAACTAAATGCACCAGCTGGACAGGTAGTCTGAACTAGTTGTACTTGAAAGGAAGTAATCTCAACACAGACGAGGTAGAAGAAATCAAGAAGTATTAATGCATTCCTGAAATATTTCATTATTAGACCTACAATTACACCAAAACTTTTACATTGCAACGTGGTTTTGATGCACTATTCATGTTTTCTCCAAGAAAACCAATCTCCATATGGTACAAAAAAGGAAAAAAAACTGAGATTGAGTAGTGACGAGCAGCCTGTGACATTTAAGTGTGTGTCACATTCTATTAATATGAGATGTTATGGAAAACCAATCCCATGGAAAATCTAAAGAAAGGTTTAACATCAACAAATGCTTCACTTTACTTTTAATAATAAATGTTTGAATGACTGAGTGACAAGTAACACATTCCATTCGAAAAATTTTATCAGAACATGTAACTACTGCTATTGGCTAGAAACATGGTAAATCACAAATGAGACAATATTATGATTAAGGCACATTTTCTGATTCCTAGTATACATTATTGTAATTAAGATATGACATACGTACTAACCCTTTGGCCCAGAATGAAGGGAACAACGACATCATCCTGGGCATGCAGAATGAGAATAGGGCAATGAACATTCACCAAGTGCTTATCCGAAGCAAACAACAGATCGTTTTGCTCTATTGGATCAATGAAAAAGAAATCAAACCATGGTAACTGGTTGAAAAGCTGAAACAGAGATTCTTATTTAAGCAAAATATATGGAAGGGCTTCAAATATGAAACTGTAATCAATAATTGATGTAAATCTGTAATTTTACCCTTGCAAATGGATGTTCCTTTATTTCATCTCTCAAATTATTGAAAGGAGATTCCAGGATAAGTCCAGATGGACTCTTTCCTTCTTGTGCCAACAGATCTAACACATGTGATGACACTCTAAAACAAAAATGGGAGACATTTCTTACAAATAAGCACTGGCATCTTACCATTACGTCCTATGATTAAGGCATAATAGCATTTCTTTTTAAATCTATAGTTTCATAATAAAAATAACATATTATGAAGTAGTTACCCTGTTCCTAAAGAATGACCCCACACAAACAATGGAGATCCTTTGGCATGCTCCTCCACCCATCTGTACATAAATTTTCCATCGGACACAACACCTGTCTCCGATGGTGACACAGGACTTGAATCAGCATAACCTGTGTATCACAATAAGCGTGACGGTAAACAACATCTGAATGACACAGAATGTGACACAAAAATATGTTGTGATGAAATAGGAAGGATCTTTCCAAATAATTCACATCAAGGCTACCATTCTTTTTTCATTTAGAGAGAACTTTATGTCACTGACAGAGTGCTGCGTATTACAATATAACACTCCAGCTGAGATAATGTTAACTCACTTTGTAGAAAATAGCGCAATGTAGTCCCATAAATTCAAGTGATGTTTGCTGTTGTAAAAGAATTCATCTGATAACACACTTGCTGGCTTCAAAGATACGGAGAGTCTGAAGGGGAATAACAACGCATAGGTAAGGTCATGAATTTTATGTGCTCAATTTACAACTATTTTCAGTTGAAGCGTAAAAGCAAATTGTAAGTGTCGTGAAAACAATGCCTTGGACATTTAACCATCATATGGCTGAGAATTAGAGAGAGAGAGAGAGAGAGAGAGAGAGAGAATGCGCACACGGGACAAGAGGAGGAACTGTGGCGGAAGGAGGCAGTACGTGATCTGTTGTGTTGATGGTGTGGTCCTAGTCCTAAATCTGGTTTGATATAGCTTTCAATGCACTTCTATCATAGCCCTACTACAAACAGCAAATACGCATTATTGTGGCCAAGAGAGACACGAAGCCCACACCTACCACAGTAGTACAAGTTTATATGCCAACTAGCTATGCAGATGACGAAGAGATTCATGAAATGTATGATGAGATACAAGAAAAAAAAAGAAAAAATATATTGCGATAGTGAAGGGATACGAAAATTTAATAGTCACTGGTGAGTGGAATTCGATAGTAGGAAAAGGAAGAGAAGGAAACGTAGTAGGTGAATATGGAATGGGTGTAAGAAATGAAAGAGGAAGCTGCATGGTAGAATTTTGCACAGAGCACAACTTAATCATAGCTAACACTTGGTTCAAGAATCATAAAAAAAGGTTGTATACATGGAAGAATCCTGGAGATACTAGAAAGTATCAGACAGATTAAATAATGGGAAGACAGAGATTTGGGAACTAGGTTTTAAACTGTATGACATTTCCAGTGGCAGATGTGGACTCTGACCACAAGCTATTGGTTATGAACTGTAGATTAAAACTGAAGAAACTGCAAAGAAGTGGGAATTTAAGGAGATGGGACCTGGATAAACTGACTAAACCAGAGGTTGTACAGAGTTTCAGGGAGAGTATTAGCAAACGATTGACAAGAATGGGGGAAAGAAATACAGTAGAAGAATAATGTGTAGCTATGAAAGATGAAATAGTTAAGGCAGCAGAGGATCAAGTAGGTAAAAAGATGGGGGCTAGTAGGAATCCTTGGGTAACAGAAGATATATTGAATTTAATTGATGAAAGGAGAAGATATAAAAATGCAGTAAATGAAGCAGGCAAAAAGGAATACAAACGTCTCAAAAATGAGATCAACAGGAAGTGCAAAATGGCTAAGCAGTGACGGATAGAGGACAAAGTAAGGATGCAGAGGTGTATATCACTACGGGTAAGATAGATACTGCCTACAGGAAAATTAAAGGGGCATTTGGAGAAGAGAGAACCACTTGTATGAACATCAAGAGCTCAGATGGAAACCCAGTTCTAAGCAAAGAAGGGAAAGCAGAAAGGTGGGAGGAGTATATAGAGGGTCTATACAAGGGTGATGTACTTGAGGACAATATTATGGAAATGGAAGAGGATGTAGATGAAGAGGAAATGGGAGATATCATACTGGGTGAAGAGTTTGACAGAGCACTAAAAGACCTAAGTCAAAACTAGGCCCTGGCAGTAGACAACATTCCATTAGAACTACTGATAGCCTTGAGAGAGTCAGCCCTGACAAAACTCTACCATCTGGTGAGCAAGATGTATGAGACAGGTGAAACACACTCAGACTTCAAGAAGAATATAATAATTCCAATACCAAAGAAAGCAGGTGTTGATATATGTGAAAATTACCAAACTATCAGTTTAATAAGCCAGGGCTGCAAAATACTAACATGAATTCTTTACAGACAAATGGAAGAACTGGTAGAGCCCAACTTTGGAGAAAATCAGTTTGGATTCCGTAGAAATGTTGGAACACGTGAGGCAAAACTGATCCTACGACTTGTCTTAGAAGATAGATTAAGGAAAGTAAACCTATGTTTGTAACAGTTGTACACTCAGAGAAAGCTTTTGATAATGTTGACTAGAAGGGAGATGGAGAGCAAAAAAAGAGAGGACCAGAGAATGTGGAACGACTTGTGGGTGCGCAACAGACAGCAACATACCACGAGGGTGAGGGGAGGCAATTTGCGAGGATGTAATAGGAACTGGGGAGTGCAAATAGTTGGGTGGAAGGTGTGGTGGTAGTATATTACTGTATTTTGAGGCCAGGATGGCTTTGGGAGTGCAGAATGTGTTTTAAGGATAGCTCCCATCTGCACAGTTCAGGAAAGCTGGTGGTGGAGGGGAGGATCCAGATAGTGCATGTTGTGAAGCAGCCATTGAAATCAAGCTTGTTCTGTTCAATTGCATGTTGTGTCACAAGGTGGTCCACTTCACTTTTGGCCAGTCTGGCAATGGCCATTCTTCCTGGTGGATAGATGGTTGGTATCATGCCAATATAAGAAGCTGAGCACTGACTGGAGAGAGTTGGTATATAACATGGTTGCTTTCACAGGTGGCCTGGCCTCTGACGGGGTAGGATAAGCCTATGACAGGACTGGATTAGAAAGTGCTGGTTGGGTGGATTGGGCAGGCCTCGCACCTGGCTGTTCCACAGGGATACGATCCCTGTGGCAAGGGGTTGGGATTGAGAGTGGCACTGGGATGGACTAGGATGTTGCGGAGGTTGTGTGGGAACAAAACACCACTCTAGGAAGGGAGGGAAGTATCTTGGGTAGGAAGCCTTAATTTCAAGGCACAATCGTAGATAATCAAAGCCCTGATAAAGGATGAGGTTCAGTAGTCCCAGACCAAAGTGATATTGGGTGATGAAGGGAATGCTGCTTTGTAGCTGGTTCTTAGGGGTGGTGGGAGTACTGGAGGGGTCTATGGGGATATGGCAAGAAAACCTTTTTGCGGACTAGGTCTGAGGGACAGTGCCTGCCCGTGAAGGTCTTTGGAAGGCTTCAGCATACTGGGCAAAGGAGCTCCTGTCACTGCAGATATGTTACCCCTGGGTGGTCAGTACGTACGGAATGCATTTTTTTGGTGTGGAAGGGATGGCACATGTCGAAATGCAGGTACTGTTGGCGGATTTAACATGGACAGAGGTGTGTATGGAGCCATCAGAAGCATGTGGATGTCCAGGAAGGTGGCAATGGGCGACGAGGTCCAAGTAAAGTGGATGGAAGAGGTGGTGTTAAGCTTGTGTGGGAATGAGGATCGGGCACCTTGGCCCTGAGTCAAGATAATGATGAGATCATCAAGAAATTTGAAACAGAGCAGGAATTTGGGAGGCTAAGAAGGTCTCCTCTATGCATCCTGTAAACAGGTTGGCTCAGAAGGGTGCCATGTGGGTGCCTATAGCCCTGCTGCAGATTTGTTTGTGTACCTCCCCTTCAAATGGAGTGTAAGTTGTGTGTTAGCATATAGTTGGCATAAGAGGAATGAGATAATGGATCTGGAGTCTGAATTACATTGGGAGACATAGTGTTCAATAATGGCAAGACCTTGTTCATGAAAAATGTGTGTCTAGGAAAACGGTGACGACAATTACGATTACAGATCCAGGAGGCAAATGTGTGGCGATTGTGGTGAGTCGGTGAAGGTAGTGGTTGGTATCTTTGATGTGAGAGGCTAGATTTTGGGCAAGAAGTTGGAAGTGTTGGTCGATGAGGGCTGAAATTCTTTCAGGGGGTGATCCTTGTCACCCTCCAGGAATGCTTTACCTTCAGCTTGATCTCACCATCCTTCCCCAGGTCCCTTCCTAAGAACATCAGCCTTTCAGAAAAAGACAGGACAACCATACACAACCTCAAAACAGATCCTGACCTAATCAACTTATCTGCAAAATAAGGTTCCACCACTGTCGTCATAAATTGTGGTGACTACCTGGCGGAAGGCCTCCGCCAACTGTGACTTCACCATTTAGAACCTCTGCCATTGTGATCCCATCCTAGAAGCCCAATATAACCTCTAATCCCTACTTAAAACCTTAGGCCCTTCCCAGAACCTCTCCCCTGAATCCATTTTCCTCTCCTCACCCCTATGACACACCGCACACCCACCATCTACATGCTCTCTAAAAACCACAAACCCACCAGTTCTGGATGCCCCATTGCAGCTGGTTATTGTGCTCCTAATGACTACCAACCAGCTGCCCACCAGGATGGATGGCCACCACTAAACTATGACCAACAGCAAAGTGGATCACCCAGTGGCACAACATTTAGCTGAGTGTAACATGCTTGATTCCAATAGCTGCTTCACAACCCAGCTGTATCCTCTACTCCATCACCAGTTTTTTTGAACTGTGCACATGGAAGTTATCCTTACAAGACATTCTCCACTCCCAAAATCATCCCAGCCTCCCCCTACAGTAACCTACTGTCCCCACACCCTTGACCCAACTGTTTCCACCTCCTCTATCCTGCCACCACCTCATAATTTGCCTTACATCACCCTCATTGTGTGCTGCTCTCTGCTTGTGCACTCAGCAGACTTTTTCCCTTCACTGCTCCTTTCTTTTCCACTCTTCATTTTGACCCTTCTCCCTCATCCACAGCCTCCTGACACTGCTCTTGGCAGCCCTGTCTTGTCACCTCTCATCCCTGCAAACTCTGCCAGGGAGGGCTGATTCCTCTTCCCCTGCCTATACCCTGCTATCCCCTCCATTTTCCCTCCCTACCCCACTCGAAAGTGTTGCACTTATTCATGTAAGTTTCATACAAAATTTGTGTTCAGCATTGTTCCTATACTGTTCAGCAATGCTTATATTACAGCAAGTTAATGACTGTCCCCCGAAGCAGGTGTGGTGTGCAACAGACACAACATTTCTCTCTACCCATCTCTCTCTCTCAAGTTTCTGAAATGAATTTCCACCCTGCAGTGGAACGTGCATTGATTTGAACTTCCCAGAAGATTAAAATTGTATGCTGGACCAAGACTCAAATCCAAGTCCTTTGCCTTTTGTGGGCAATTGCATCACCATCTGAGTTATCCAAGCAGGATTCACAACTCGCCCTCACATCTTTATTTCACCAGTATCTCTTGTCCTACCATCCAAATTTCAGCCTGGAAGCAATCCCCTATGCAAGGCTGTTCCATCAAGAGTGCCTGCCAGCAGGCAACTGGGCACCCACAGGCGCAAGAGGGCAGGGGCAGGCAAACGGCTAACACACAGGAAGTCATGCAGCCAGGATGCAGCTGCCCATGGGCAGGTGAGGGATGTCTGTGAGTGCCTGCACTGTATGGGGCAACACTGGAACACATCCTAGGCTATGATTAAGCCATTCCTCTGCATTATCATTTCTTCTAAGAGTTGTAGTCCCATAAGGTGTGCAGCAGAACTTCTGCTAAGGTTGGAGAGGCTGGTGGAAGCAAAGCTATGAGGGTGAGTCATGCTCGGCAAGCTCAGTCGGCAGAGTACTATCCAGCAAAAAGCAAAGTTCCGATTTGTATCCCAGTCCAGCACACAGTCTTCATCTGGTAGGAAGTTTAAGCTTTTATATTGTTTTAGAATGAACTACTTAATCCATCTCATTGTGCAAACAAACAATTGAAACATGGAATCTGGACCACAGCTGAACTTTGCATTATTTCACACACACTGTTTCAGAATAGAGAAAACACAAACTGCGTCAGGAAACAAATCCTAAAACAGTACTTCAGATAATGGCCAAACTATAAAAAAAGTTCATTTCCAGTGATTCTAATAAGCCACTGCAAGGGAAGAATTAATTGTATAAACTATTTAAATAAATAAGTGGTATAATTGTAAAATCTTTTGTTGCATTAACTTAAGTCATTAAGATCTGTAAATAAAATCTACTTAACAATACTTACTTCTGTAGTCAAAACTAATAACATGATAATTAAGGTTCCTCAGCATCTTGTACAGCTCAACACGATGTGGACTTGCTCTAGATCCAGAATTTCCATGCATGTACAGTATGATTGGCTCACCACGTGTCAGTGACTTCTCAAAAAACTCGTCATCAGCAGTTTTTGATTCATTGATGAGAGATTTGGGTAATGTATGCCTGAAAAAGAGACCAAACGTTCTATAAACTGCTGGCAGTGACTTATTATTACTGCTAAGGAAATTGAATTTTGTCTGTTGATACTTCTTGTTACTAACATCACTATGTATGTAACTTGCCCTTCTTCCTCCACAAAAGTAAGTTCATTTCAAGATGGTATGGAAAGAAATGGAGCATTAGTGATGATCAGTCTTTGCATGACTGTGTATGGTACCAATACATTCCAAAAAGTCATGCGGAAAAAAAAAAAAAAAAAAGTTTTTAAGTGGGTCTTATCTCAGGTTCCATTGATCACAGAGATAAGAGGACAAGTGTTTTGTATAGCCCTTGGCCTAGCGACCATTTCTATTCCTATCAGAAGAAAGAAATGTAGCTATATTACAACATAGAGTCAAAATTTAAACATTACACACTTTTTCCAGTCCAAGCAAATTGGTTGATTCCTTTGCATTAGTTGTGGTCTAGGGTGGGCCTTAGGTGGCTTCTGAAAGCACCATTTGCTTATGGCCTGTTCCTGAAAACACACTGAGAAATCATGATTTTTGGACACCGAAAGTACAGACTGTGGGGATGACCACTTATATAATTTTTATTCATGGCGTACTGTTGAAATTTCTTTAGATGATGTTCTCATGGAACCTTGAAACATTTTTTGGTATGATCATCTGGTGTTGAGATCCACAAGTTAAAAGATAAGAGTACAGCATGCACGTAAAATATGAATGTAATATCTGGTCTGAGTTTAAATGTAGTTTCAACTGACATAGTGAATACACTGCAAGCGTTTAGGGGCCACTGGAAGGGTTCTGAGGTCACCACACTATGTTTTTAATCGCTATTTTTTCCATCAATAAAACTTTGTCTCTGTATAATGGACAATTCACGTCTATACAGGCTGTCTCGAACTGGAAATTATTCAATGATGTCACCTGGTGGTGTAAGCACTGTACAAAAAATTATTTTGTCATACAACATTCTTTGTACTTCAACATTAAACATGGTGTTTTTGGTAAGCTGTAGGATAGCCTAAAAATGCTATGCATTTTTATGTACAGTAGTGTAAGAAGGACTTGTAATGGGTGGGAGACGATTCTGTGTTAATCTTATATCATGCATACTTATCTGTTGTTTGTATGTGTCAAAAGTATGTAAATGAATGTAAGTATATAAATAAACTGTCAAAACTTTATGGCCTAGACAATTCATTTAACAAGTATAAACAACTAACCCTCCTGCAAGATGATGATTATGATGTTTTGGTTTGTGGGGCACTCAACTGCACAGTCATCATTCCCCTTACACATTCCCAATCTATACACAGGCCAATTTTGCCATATTCATGAATGAAAACTGAATGATGATGACAACACAAACGATCCGTACCCGGGCAGTAAAAATCCCCAACCTGGCTGGGAATCAAACACGGGACCTCTTGATCCAAAGGTAGCATAGGGAAAAGAAGCAAACCAGCTGAAAAAGGCTCCTGCTGGAGCACAAAAAAGGCAAATATGCTTTTCTTTGGAAAAAAAAAAAACCTGACAAAAGTGAGAGAGACTGATGATGGAAGAGAGAGGAAGTGGTGTGACGTGGTGTGTGTGTGTGTGTGTGTGTGTGTGTGTGTGTGTGTGTGTGTGAGAGAGAGAGAGAGAGAGAGAGAGAGAGAGAGAGAGAGAGAGAGAGAGAGAGGGGGGGGGGGGGGGGGAGGATGATGGTGGGACAGACGAAGTCTTGGCTATGATAATGCATTCACTTTGCTGCTCATATTAGCTGACCCGCATTCCTATTTTCTTATTCATTGACCCTATTTCATTTTGTAATTATAACTCTGTACTCACCAAACCAGTAGTCCTGTTCATCCTGCCACCAAATTCACTAATTCTCACTATATCTAACTTCAACCTACACATTTCCCTTCCAAAGTTTTCTAATCTTCCTGCCCGATTAAGGGATCTAACATTCCATATCCAACCCCTACAGTGCCAGCTTTGTTTTTCCTGATGATGAAAGCCTCCTGAATAGGCCCCACCCAGAGATCCAAATGGGGAGCTATTTTACCTCCTGACTATTTTACCCAAGAGCTTGCCATGATCATTTAACAGTGCAGAAAAGCTATATGTACACAGGAAAAATAACAGCTGTACTTTCCCCTTGCTTTCAACTACTTGCAATACCAACACGGCAAGGCCATAATGTTTTATGTTCCAAGGTCAGATCAGTCCAATCACCCAGGCTTTTGTCCCAGCAATTACTGAAAAGGCTGCTCCCCTCTACAGGAAACACCCATTTGTCTGGCCTCTGCTATCATTGTACCTATGGTACAATAATCTGTATCGCTGAGGCATGCAAGCCACCCCATCACGGCAAGGTCCATGGTTCACGAGGGAATAAAAAATATTTAACACTAATTTTAAATAAGTGTGATGTAAGCTAAAGTCCAAGAAATTCAATTAAAAAAACCTATTTACCAAAAACCTCAATGCTACAGAAATTTCCATCTCGTCCAAAGGTCTCACTTTCAGTCCTACATCCGAGTTTTAGCATGCTGGACTCATCACAGACCTACTCTGCTTCTCCTGATCCCTACAGTGGAAACACTTCTTTGCTACCAATCCCTCCAACAAAAACCAAACTAATCCAACATTGAACCTTGCTTCTCCCAGTCTATACCACCATCCATCCATCCAGAAGCCTCCCCCTCTCCTTCTAACCACCCCAATTAGGTTCCAAGAATTCCTTACTTCCACAAGTCACTTCTCAAGAACACAAACCTCACAACAAAAGAACAGCCTGATTTAATGAGCCTCGCTGCAGACAATGGCTCCACCAGTGCCTTGACGAATCGTGCCGACATCTCAGAAGTCCTATACGACCTCCAACTCTTATTTAAACACTTAGGCCTGCCCCAAATCCCCCCTCCCCCTAATCCAAATCTGTCCCCCCCCCCCCCCCTGTTACTGTGTTTTCATTGAAAGAATTTATGTTACTATCTAACATCTCCAAAAAAATTGCTTGTAGCCTAGCCTCTCATATTGTGGTATGAACCACTTTCCCTCACTGACTCTCGACCATCACCACTCAATTACCATGTAGATCCCTGATCCCTGCTTGTTATTGTTGACGCCACTGCCCTATACACCAACATCCCTTATGCCCGTGGTCTTGCTGCTACTGACCACCACCTCTCCCAAAGTCCACCAGATTCCGAACCCACAACTTCATTCCTTATACATCCACACACACTACTATTTCTCTTTCAGGAGAAGATATATAAACAACTCATTGGCATGGTCATGGGTGCCGCATGGCACCACCTTATGCTAATCTGTTTACGGGCCATCTAAAGGGAGTCATCCTAGCCTCCCAAAACCCCAAACACCTTCAGGTTCATTGTGACATTTTCATGATCTGGATCCAGGGCAAAGGCCCCCTATCCTCATTCCTCCAGTGTTAAACACCTTCTGTCCCATTCACTTCACCTGGTCCTCCTAAGCCCAATGTGCAACTTTCCTCAATGATGACCTTCACCTTCTGATGATTCCATCCATACCTCTGTTCACATCAAGCCCTCTAACTATCAACAATACCTGCAATTTCAGAGCTATCATCCCTTGCATACCAAAAAGTCACTCCCATATAGTCTGAGGCCTTCAGAAAAGCACTATATACCAAACATAGTCTGCAAACAGTTTTTCAGTACCATATTCTCACACAACCCTAATCCTCCCACCAACCCTTAGAACCTAGCTGCAAAGGAGCACCCCCCTCATCACTGAATATCATCCTGGATTGGAGTAACTTAATAACAACCTTTTCCAGGGCTTTGAATTTCTATTGTAATACCCGGAAATGAGAGACAGCCTACCTAGAATACTTGCCAGCTCTCCTGAAGTGGTATTCTGCCATCCACCAACCTACACAATATCCTTCTCTATCCCTATGCTGCTCTCATCTCCTTGACATAGGGATCATATCCCTGTTGAAGATTTAGATGCAAGACCTGGCCAATCCACACACCCAGCAGTCTCCTCTAGTCCTGTCACAGGCTTATCCTATCCCATTACATGGAGTGCCACTTGTGATAGCAGCCACACTATACACTAGCTCTGCTGCAATATATGTGATGTGTTACGACAGAAAAAGGAACCTGTGACCACTGGAGGAAGTGCCACAAGTTCATACAAAATCGTAACACAACACACACACACATATGTAATACCAACTAATGTAAATCCACCCGATGATGGAGGTTTAAACCTTCGAAACGCGTCGTGGAAAAAATAAAACGGTGACTGGTAACAGTAAACTTGTTGTTTCATTTAATGTCAGTAACAGTCACGGTAAAGCCTAACCTAAAAATGTTCGCATTTAAACATGAACAATAAATGTTCAAAAATGTCTCTGCCAAGTTCAATGCATTTAGCTGCATGTGTATGAACACATTTTGTTGCTCGTTTCAATTTCACATGGTTGTTCTTAATTTTGTTTACTGCATTCATAATGTGAGCAGGTAATTCCTCAAATGTATTGAATTTGTCCTCATTAACTACGTCTTTCATCCATCCCCATACACAAAAATCCATGGGTGTTAAATCAGGTGATCTGGGTGGCCACAGATGTGTAGCACCACAATCAATCCATTTCTAGGAAAAACGTTTATTTAAATGTGTAGCAACCGCATTGGTGAAATGTGGAGGCACATCACCATGTTGAAAATAGATTTGCAATTGTGTAGCAAGTGAAACATCTTCGAGCAAGTGTGCTTGAAGAAACTGTAAGTACTTCTCACCAGTTAGACGTCCTGGGAAAATGAATGGTCCAATGAAACGTGCGCTGATTATACCACACCACAAATTTATGCTACATCACTGCTGGAAATTGCGTTGCACTGTTGCATGTGGGTTTTTTTCAAGACCATTTGCACTCGTTATGTAAATTGTTATACCACCTCGAGTAAACTGTGCCTCATCAGCAAATAAAATGTATTTGCGTAACTGCTGACTATTATTTAACCAGGTGCACAACTCTAAGCGAAGGGCAGGACCTCCCGGATGTAAATGATGCACTTTTTGTTTATGGTAAGGATACATATTATTGTACTTCAGTGTACCCCATACCTTAGATTGTGAAATGCCTAATCGTTGAGAGATACGTCATGTATTGGTACCCGTACTACATTGAACAGCATCCATAATATCCTCATCATTGTTCTCATCATGAATCAAGTGCTCCTACTGATTATAAATGCTATGTAGAAAACCTGACTCCCGTACCATTCAAAATACTCCACTAATGGTTCGTGCATGCGGAACCCTCCGAGTTGGATAACGTATGCGATATTTGTTAACTGCGGCCATAGCATTACCACCACATTTGCCATAAATAAACACCATATCGACATATTCCCCTGTCGTAAATTTGAAAGGCATCCCTATTTCATAAATAATCTACAAACTACAACAGTTACTATATGGTTTCACTTAAATACACTGTTGTTGTCATATTCTTTCACTGAACAATACAGAAAACTAACTTGTTTCAAGGTTATGAAATGACTGAAACAACTCACTAACTGTTGTCAATAATGACGTAAATGTTTCTACATTTTTAATGGAAAGCAAACAAATTTACTTGTATAATAATCCTTGCTTCTCTGGATGTTCTGGAAAACCACTGCAGAAACACACTCTCTCTCTCTCTCTCTCTCTCTCTCTCTCTCTCTCTCTTTTTTTAAATTTTATTGTGGTGTGGCATTTTTCAGCCAGCACAATTCTTTTTAGTTTGGTAGAATCATGGCGCCAGTGCTGTTTTCCTTTTGCTATTTCTTCGCATTCACAAGTCCAGCGTGTGCCTGCACAAAAAGAGGCTGTCTGATGATCTATTGCCACAAGGCTTTAAGAATGAAATGGGAATGACATTCGACATTGCAAGGTGAGAAACAACTTATTTTTAATTTGATGGGGATTGAATTAAAAAGAACACACACATTCAGAAAAACACTCCAGTTCCCCAAACTCGCTTACATTAAAGAAAATGCAAGGTTTGAAGAATTCATTGTGGCAGTGAAGGAATTACAAGGATAGTGTCATAAATGTTTTGAGGACATTGGCAGTGTTAAATCTGTTTTGTAGCTATTTTTGAGATCTTTCGCTGTTTCCCTTAAATGTGCCCCGTGCATGTGTGAAACACTTTGTTGCGTGATTATGAAACTAAATGTCATGATTACGTGGCAGCTTGAGTGCAAAAATCTGTGAAATTGCCTTTGTCTGTCCGTATGCCAACAGTTTGTGCTGGATAAGAATTATGTCTTCATTGCACCAAAAATAATTAAATAATACTAAAAATTTGTTTTGTTTGTTGTCTGTATTGCTGAGAAATTTGAATTATAAAGCCAAGTCGTATTATCCAGTGTAACAAAACTGTCATTTACAAGGACCATTCAATAAGTAAAGCAACACTCTTTTTTTCTGTGCCAGTTTTGATTGAAAAATGCAGAATTTGTTGTGGAATATTCCTGTTTCAGTCCCTGTAGTTCTGTGAAGTTCCAATTGGTGGCATATGTAACAGTGATTTTATAGAAGTACAGAACTGTCATTGAGTTTCTTTTGGCAGAAAACTGGAGCATCACAGATATACATAGGTGATTGTAGAATGTGTATGGAGACCTGGCTGTGAACAGAAGCATGGTGAATCATTGGGCAAGGCATTTGTCATCATCGCAACAAGGTCACGTGAACTTGTCTGATCTCTGTGTGCTGGCTGGCCATGCACAGCTGTGACTCCTGCAATTTTGGAATATGTGGACACTATCATTTGGGTGACCGGTGGATCACAAACAAACACCTCGTTACTCAGCTGGATGTCTGTTGGTAGTGCTCACATACTCTTCCACCAGTTGGGCTACTCAAGTATGTGCACCTGCTGCGTTCTTTGCCGCCTAACGGAAGATCGTAAATAGTATTCTGGAACCACAAAGAGCAGTCGAAGGACCCTCTGTACAGAATTGCCTGTGCATTATGAGGCTGATTGTGACAATTTTTTGTTGAACATCATTGCAGGTGATGAAATGTGGGTTCATCACTTCAAACAGGAAACAAAATGGCAATCCATGGTGTGGTGTCACACCACAAAAAAAAATATCATGGTGAATCTTACACCTTCCGACTTCCATCCTTTTGTAGCCAAAAGAGTGGGGACTAATATGGTATATTGGAATCCTGAATAAAACCAATGTGTATTCAGAAAAAAAGTGTTGCATTACTTATTCGACACCCCTCACAAGGGCAAAGCAATTGTAGCTTCCCCTCGTTCCATAGAACAAGCGAGAAGACCATTTTGAAAAAGAGTAACAAGAAAGGACTGCAAGGATTCACTTTCTCATTTCTGGTCATGTTTCTCTGACATTTTCAATGATTAGACTGTGCGTTTTATAAAATCGCAGTTATATTTTTCCTATAAATACATACTTCCTCTTATAAACTTTTAAGAAGACAAAAGTTTTTATCACCTACCAAGTACCATCACATCTGCATACAGTATCTGCTGGAAGGGTGTACTTCAGTTCTTGCTCATGCCAGCAGGCAGTAGAAGTTGTTACCGTGGTCATATGAATAATGTTGTGTATAAGGTCCAGGGAAGTACTTTTTTATTATGGGACCAGAGGATAGGAAATGGTTGAGGGATTTATACTGTATTTCTTGCCATGAGAGCCATGTGTTTGCCCAATTGAAAACTAAAACTTACTTTCTACATAAATAATATTGTACAAAGAAATGTCTACAGTGATAGGAAATACTGAATACTAGGTACTCATTATTGTCTTTACATATATCTTGGCTTATAACAAGTAATGTTTTTACTATTCAGTGTTCTTTATTATATTTGACAAATTGGATGTATTTATCCAGAATGAGATTAACACTCTGGAGCGGAGTGTGCACTGATATGAAACTTCCTGGCAGATTAAAACTGTGTGCCAGACTGAGACTCGAACTCAGGACCATTGCCTTTCGCAGGTAAGCGCTCACCATCTGAGCTATCCAAGCACGACTCTTGCCCCGCCCTCACAGTATTATGAGACAAGGTACTGGCGGAAGTAAAGCTGTGAGGATGGGGCGTGTGTCGTGCTTGGATAGCTCAGATGGTAAGCACTTGACCGCGAAAGGCAAAGGTCCCGAGTTCGAGTCTTGGTCCTGCACACTGTTTTAATCTGCCTGGATGTATTTATGTTTCGGTCACTTCATGTCACTTAAAACGGTTCAGTTAAGATACTTTGAGCTGCATTGTTCTCACGGTCAGTCTTCATGTTGCGCTGTGCCAGAATTGCCACGTAAGAGTGTCCATCTCTCTAGCCCTGATAAAATATTCAGGTGTGACCCCAACCCAGTACAAGAGGAAATATAGGGAAAAAATGCAATAAATTGCTAATAATTCATGGAGAGGTGCAATAGGTCTAACCTCTCAGAAGATAAGATTCTTTGAAACACTGTGTGAGCATTTCTGGAAATGATCAGCACTCGTGTATCTGATCGCATTGTTAAAACAGCTTTCCAACACTGTAATATTATAATGATCCCATGGACCTTCTTGAGTTAAGCTCATAAATAATTATAGAGATCAACAACACACCACAAATGAGTATATTGTACATATTACCATGAATGAAAATTATACTTGACAGTCATACTCTACTATGCAATAATGACCCCTCTTAACTAGTTTCTCAGGTAATAACAACATTGCACTTGGCATTAAACTATTTCTGTTAATTAATCCCAGGTCTTAATTACAGCACTTACACATTCCAAAATGTATAAAAGTTCTGTAATTAACTATTTTTATAAAACAGACGACATCTCAGGCCAAAGATGTATTGATACTGTGGAAATATGCACATTGGTTTATAAGTCTCAACAAAAATATTTTTTAACTGTAACTCCGATGTTACCTTTCAAGAAAAATGAGTTTTGTGATGACTTCATGCTATCAAAGTTGCTAAATTTCAGGCAAAATCTTTTACTAGCCGTAACTTCATAACTGAACATTTGCGGACCTATGTTTCTTTCGTTTTACTTGTAGAATAACATATTAAAATATTTGCAGATATCCGTGAATAACCCTGTATATGTTCTAGAAAAACCTGTACTGTAATCAGCTGTACAAGTCTTCACACAGTCAGCTACGGTCTTGTGGAAAGAAGCAGTTAGCCACTATTGAGGAGCTGAAGAATACGTGAGTTTGAGTCGTAGATGATTGTTGTGTTACTGCACGTAGGTCGAGACACGTTTACATGTGTCGCAATTGATACTTTGTTAGAAGAATTTGGTACTGATTATCAAAGACAGTTGAAGGTTTTTCATGAATTTTGTTCAAAACGTTTCAGAAGCTCATATTGATTGGATTTAGATTTTTAAATGCAAGTTAGATAATGCAAAACAATATTACAGCACAGTTAGCAGAACAATTTGGCTTGTTTTATTTGGAAGGAGTTCTTTGTAATTTTATTTTGTACTTTAACTGTGGTCAAGCGATCTTCGAGTGACAGGCTTAGTGTAGCATTGTCGGCATGCTGTGTTAGTTCGAAGATTAGTATTTGTGCATTGTAGGTACAACCATAGAGATTTTAATGTCCATAATTCTGTCTGATGGGGACCGGTTTTGTTGCCTGTGACAGTCCATTGTACATGCCAAAAGACTGGGGTATTGCGTATAGTTTGGAAATTTAGGGATAAGCACATGCAAAGGTAGTTGAGCATTAGCTATTTGTGTAGATTTGTGGAGGATAGTGTTACTGCGAGGTTGTAACTTGCGGCACACTGTTGAGTATTTAGTAACTGAGTGTCATTCAAGTTTTTCTTGGTTACAGGATCAAGCACAAGAAAAAACGGACTGAAAGTGAACTGTGATTACCAGTGTATTTAGCCCATTCTCACTGTTAGTACGACAATTATAGAGATTCCTTGCCCTAGATGAACCATTTGGAGATGGAAAATCCAACTGATACCATTATTCTAGTAATAAGTTATGAGTCACATTCAGTAAGATTTGTAGTGGGTATGTGTATCTGAAGTGGTTGAGTTTTTTAATCAGCTGGAAAGTGGTAGCCACGTCACGAGGTTTTATTGTGTGTGTGTGTGTGTGTGTGTGTGTGTGTGTGTGTGTGTGTGTTGTTCATTATGGGGATTAGATTTGTGGTCACTCGCTCACATCAATATTTGACCATGTAAAGATCTGAATCATTTTAAAGAGCTAAAATAAACTGGTTTGTTAAAATTAAAACAAAGTCCCTGTATTCTCATTTTATCCATTATTCCACATAAAGTGAAGGAGAATAATCCAATTTTGAACTTCAAAAAGTGGAAAAAGTGTTGAAAGTTTAGAGATATGACTTACAACAAGTAGAGCAAGCATGTTGAAGTCAGTGATATAATATAAATAAATGTTGAGTCTTTAAAAAGAAAGCAAGAAGTATTTTTATAGGTGAGGGTAGTTCTGTCATGTCAACAATTCTGTTGTGAGAATGATTGTTAAGTTTGCTGTTGGTATGATGAACAGCTTTGGCAATGCCCAGGTGTCACTCAATAAATAACTACTTCAGCAATAGTGAAACATTTCTAACCAATCAACTTATCCAATGTTACTGGTTCATGCATGGGCATACTGGCTGTATCTAGATAAGCTTCCAACTGCAATATAAAACTACTGGTTTATGCTGAAATGTGTACCGTTGTCCTTCGAAGAGCAGTTTGACTTGATCACTCTATGTTGTAATTACGACAACAGATGGCACTCCTGTAGAAACTACTGATAACTCAATGCCCAAACTATAATCAACTGCTATCCGACACAGCATATTAATGATTTTGTAATGAACAAATATAGAAGGTTGGTTGGTGATTAAGGGGCTAAGCAGTGAGGTCGTTCGTCCCTTGCTCAAGGGGGAATTTGTCTGGAGTTAGTGACGTCAACAGAAATTTAAAGGAATCGTAAAAGTATGCAGGACTGGTAAAATTGAGGCATTGAAAGCATTACTGATGCCAGAGCTGATGTACATCGATCAGAACAGACAAAGCACCTCTCAGGGCTCATCTGTGGTGAGAAAAACCAGATCTGCATCGGACCCCCTTCCCCCACCCACCAACCCTACTATGGGCAAAGACAGTCACAGAGTAAAGAATTCCTTTTAGCTGGGAGAAGGTTAAAAACGTAATGGGTACTAGTTTGAACTGACAATAATGAGACGAAGTGAGCTAATGTAACTTCTACTGTTTGAAAGACAACTGAATCACATTTTGCATACTGTCATTATGTTATTTGCTATAATCTGTATACTTTTCCATTTCTTTTGTCAAATAATTTAAACAGTACCTCATTGCATATTTTTAGTATTACAACACATACTTTACTTGCCACTTTCAAAATGTCTTACATTATTCTTAGTAATTACGTACACAAATCTGTACACCACTTTTTTAATATCAGTCTTAGAATTCTCACAATTTTTTAAATTTATGCTTATGATACACAGCAATTTTTATTTCGCAAAAATGTACATAAATTGACAGTAATTCACTTTGAAAAACTTTGTACCACAGGAAGTTGTTACAGTATGTACAAAATATGCAGTGAATTTCACCTTTTTGTCTGCAATGCTTCAGCAGAAAGTGTTCATTGAACAATGAAAAATGAAAGTTGCAAGCAATGCAGAAAAAAATTATTAACATTTATGCCAGAACCAAGCACCTTAGTGCTGGCCATATCTGTACATTTGGTCTTTGTGGTCTTCATGCAGCTCTTTTCTTCTAATCTGATCTTCTGGTTTGCCTTTTTGCCAATATCTTCCACTGACATTTCAGAACAACCAATATGCACATCATCAATCCTCTTCAGCAGGTTTCCTGTACAGCAACCTGCATCAAAGCCTCATCTCATAAGGATCCTGATTCTTCCAGTTATCATCATTGAACACCAGGCAAGCATCATACGAGGAAGTTTTAACAACAGAGCATCAGAAAAATGTTGTCTTTATGCATCTTAATTTGATTTCATTTGATAATCCGGTGTAATCATCAGACTACCAACCTTACAAGCAGTTTGCAGAGCACATTGATGATCCTAAGTGTTTATTAGCTGTCAATGGATGTTGGGTTTTTGTCTGGCTTAATGATTGAGTAGATGGTACTATCTCTCCACAGCGAAAGAGAAACACCTTCAAGTCAAATATAGTCAAAGACATTGAGTAGATGGAGTCTCAGTAACACTCCTATCTTGTACCATCTGATTACGAATTTAACCAGGTCATGGGGCTATATTGTGACAAGACAAGAGCCTGAAGCAGTCCTCAGTCAGTGAAATGTTCATTATATAATTCAGGGTGGGGTGAAAGATAGAGAGACGTCTTCAACTTACGCATTTGAATGGTAGCTGGATAAGAATAGGATTCTGACACTATTGCAAAGTGGGCTGCATCAGTACGAATGCCACACTGAAGGAAGAGACTCAGAACAGCTATGATATTTGGTGGCCGAAAGGATTATGGAGCTTGGCCCACACTTGGGATGAAGAAACATAGGCTCCTTAGGAAGAGACACCATGCTCCCAGCATTCCTTCTTACTGCATTTAATTAGACAGTGAGAATTAGTGCAAAGCCTCACTTCCGGCACTTACACATTAAGCAAAGGGGTGTGCAGGGATGCCAACTGCATTTCGCTCCAACACACCATTGGTGCGAAATTACCAATGTTCCGGAATTATTTGAACAGACCTCCTATATGGAAACCAAGGAGTCTCAATGATAGTCTCAACAGCGTTTTCAAAGCAATCTGCAAGTTTAAACAATCTAAAAGGGTACACGAGTTGTGGCAGGTCTTGAGCATGACAAATATCCACAGCAGATTTTGCATACAGTAATATGGTTTTGGCCACATCATTCAAATAGTTGCTAAAAATTTAAGCCTGCAGAGTAAGACTAAAGTAAATGCTTTTGAACAGATTATAAGTCACTATTGCAGAAGGCACACCACTGGCATGGTCTCATCTTCAGCCATCTGTCACTCTCTTCAGCCATCTGTCACTCTCACGATGAACACATTTGTAACTGTTACAGCAGCTGTGTTAAACAATTTGTCAACTAACAAAACCAACTTCTGGTAATTTTCAGTCGAAAGTGATCATTCTGGCAAATGAACTGATGCGGACACAAGTATGAGGTATATGTAGCCATGCCTCCAAGAAAAACTTTTGTACATTCTCAAAAGTGAGACATTTTTGAATCACTTATCACTCACTTTTGGTCTTCGTGAGAGACTGGACGAAGCAATGGTATGTCAGCGGGACAGTTAAACTGTATTGTGCAGTTCACAACAGACGTCAAGTATGTATAATGTGCTAGCAGACAGAAACTACTGTACCAATGTTATCACAAAGTAACTTGATATTGAAGCTTTCACTCTTGCATAGTGTTGAGACAATGAACTGAATGTGTTCCTTAAGGAAACATGAGGCTCACTGCACAGGCATCTCCTGATGCCACATTTCAATATTACGTTTTACTGGAGTGTTTCAGTTGTGCAAGCATCCCCTTTTGTGACAGCAGTTTCTCACTGGTGTGTTATCTCATTGCTCCACACTTAGTTACATCAAGACGTAAGTCACTAAGCTGGCAGTCTGCACCCAGAATACAAAAAATACTGCAACAACTTTGTACATAAGTGTGGTGCATGCCAACACAACAAGATGAACAGTCTGTTGCAATCCCATTTGGTACTTTCACTTCTCTGCATCAAAAAGTGATTTAAGCATGTCCATATTGACATAAGGAGCTCAATACTATCATGAAGACGGCTGATACTGAAGGTAAAATCTTCTAGAAGAGTAGGCCCCACTCATCATATTCCCCCACAAACTTCAGAATTCAATGTTTTGCCAAAATATACAATACTGAAGTTTGAGCAGGAAAATGATTTGGCCTAATCTCCCAAAAGATTTTACCCTCAATGACAATGACCACAAAAGATTTCAGATTGAGATATACGAGTATATACTGCATCAGAGGTTTGCACGTTGGGCCAAAGTGTTCCCCAAATAAGATGTAACAGCTGTCACTGTTAAAAAAAATTTCTTTCACATGTGGCTGGATCATTCCAGCATTTCAATTTGCATTAAAATCAACCAGAGCAAGGAACTAAAATTATATCTACTTAAAGCATTTGCAATTCTACTTAGTATAAATCATACACAGACACCTTGTTACCACTGAGCAGCATAAAGATTATTATAGTAGAGCGGTTGTTTCATAGATCAAATGGTTCAAATGGCTCTGAGCACTATGGGACTTAACAGCTGTGGTCATCAGTCCCCTAGAACTTAGAACTACTTAAACCTAACTAACCTAAGGACATCACACACATCCATGCCCGAGGCAGGATTCGAACCTGCGACCGTAGCAGTCGCACGGTTCCGGACTGCGCGCCTAGAACCGCGAGACCACCGCGGCCGGCGTTTCATAGATCATTCACCTAATAATTTGATAGTAAGTTGCAATTTAACAGCCACTATGCAGCATTCCAAAAAATTCACACTAACAAAATCAGTGTGTCAATGAAGGCTGCAGCCCATTGTTCATACATAAAATTAATGTTAGTTACAAACTAATTACTAAATTACTTACTTAGATATAAAAATAATAAGGATTACTTACCATACTCCAAGCTGAACATCCTCTGTTGTCTTAACATAAAAATTTCTGGTTCCATCAAGACCATACTTCTTTGGCACATTGAAGTCAGGATTCCTTGGCCACCTCACTGAAAATAAAAATAAGCCTACAGCATTTTCATAACATGTATTAACAAATTTTTTGTGGAGGATAAATATGGTAAGGGAAGAAACCAACTGCTTACCACACAAAGGAAGAGTTGAACACCAGACAGACACACACACTTAGAAAATGATTATTACTGTAGCTGCACAACCTCCCCCTCCCCCCCCCCCTCCCCCCCCCTCTCTCTCTCTCTGTCTCTCTCTCTCTCTCTAACCAATTAACTAACGAAATAAGTAACTCAATCACACACTTACACCTACACTGTGGCCTGACCGGACAACTTTACATGTGCACTGAAGTATTCTGCAGCATATAAGGTTTCTTACCATTCCCTACCAAATGGAAGAAACTATCTGTTACTACTATTTTTGCTTTTTCTTTTTTATTGTCACTGATTAGAATCCTCTGACCAATAACACAATTTAATGTTCCAGTGACACCGAGATGAAACACCAACTCAGTTGAAGGTGGTTTCGTCTCACTGAGATGGAACACCACCTCACCCACCTCAATATGTGAAGTAATGAGCTGTTGTCTGTTGAATGAATAGTTCATCTAAAGAGAATCATAAAATATCTAAATTAGGGGGACCAGAGACAGATTTGAGCCCTATGCATCTCTGATTTACAACCACTGCCATAACGATATGTTACATCCATTGGTCTCTGCAGCTTTCACTTTTCCCTAGCATTAGAAGTTTAACAATTACAAAGATGTTACTCAAATATTTAAAATTTTCTGTTATATACACAAACAAGCAAAATATGAAATATGCCTTCTATGTCTTTAAAAAAAAACGGACATTTCCAAAACAATTTACTCACTTAATGTGAAGGACATATTCGACTTTAATCTATGGGACCTCCGCAACATATCCAAATAATGCTCCCGAAATAGTGGGCACACCTTGTTTCATTGAGTAACTTTATTCCCAGAGTGTCTTCAGTGAATTGTGATATAGTTACTACTATCTTCTACACAACTGATTGTTGGAACATTAACACCGCGCGACTGCAACGTGTACCTATGAAGTATGAATCCATACAGTAGATGGAATTGTAGGTAAACTCTCTCCGCAACTTACTGTCACAACCTATATAAAACATTTCCTCTCAACAGAAAATACTAGACATCCCTTGAATTTAAAGGAGTAACAATGTTTAACGAATAGAAAACCACCCACTTCTTCCTGCACATAATTGGTACACACATTTAATTAACATCCCCACACTTTGACCACAAATAGAATAGGAGAAATTTGATACTGAGATATGATGATAAATAGCCTCGTCCATTCTCTCAGAATTAATTTAAATTTTTCATGTATTTGTACTACGGCAGAAAATTAAAAAAATCCTCTTGTATACAAAGAGACATGATTTTTCATATAAATAGTCACACAGTGCGGAAAAACGAAACTGGCATTCTACAGGTTCGATTGTGAAATGTTACATACCTTAATCACAATGGTAGGTTAGAAAATTTAAAAAGGGAAATGAATAGATTGAAATTAGGTAGAGTGGGAGATAGTGAAGCTCAGTGGCAGGAGGAACAGGATTTCCAGTCAGATGCGCACAGCAATATAAATAAAAAAATCAAATAGTCATAATTAATCAGTCTAATAATGTATAAGAAAATAGGAATGGAGGTAAGCTACTACAAACAGCATAGTGAATGCATTATCATAGTCAAGATGCACACAAAGCCTACATGCACAACAGTAGTAGAAGTTTGTATGCCAACTAAACCACAGAAATTATGGAGGTACTTCAGGGAGAGGAAAATTTGTGGTGGGTGACTGAAATTCGCTAGTACGAAGAGGAAGAGAAGGAAAAATATAGTAGGAGAATATGAACTGGGGGACTGGAATAAAAGCGGAAGCTGTCTGCTACAATTCTGTGCAAAACATAATTTAATCATCACTAGCACTTGGCATAGGAATCATGAAAGAAGGCTAGGTACCTGGAGTTACCTGAAAGATCACATTTTATTTGTTTTGAACACTAGATTAAAATTGAATAATTGCAAAAAGGTAGGACATTAAGGAGGTAGAATCTGATTAACTTGAAAGAACCAGATAGGAATATCAACAATTTAAGAAAAGACAGATTGCTACTTACCATAAAGAAGACACATTAAGTTACAGGCAGTCATGGAAGTGTGTCAATGGTGCACGTGTGCTACTTAATGTGTCTTCTTTATGGTAAGTAGCATTCTGTCTTTTCCTACATTATTGGAAGACTAGAGGTTGTTGAGAGTTTCAGAGGGAGCAGGAATACAGTACAAGTCAAATAGGTAGCTTTGAGAGAGAAAATAGTGATGAGAGCAGAGGGTCAAATACGTGAAAAGTTAAGGTTTAACAGAAATCCTTGAATGTCACAGGAGCTACTGAATTTAACTGATAAAGGAGAATTTTTAAAAATGCAACAAATGAAACAGGCAAAAGGGAATACAAACATGTAAAAACTGACAGGAAGTGCAGACTGTGGAGAGGACAAGTGCACAGATTTAGAAGCATATTTCACTACTGCAGGAAAATTAAAGAGGCCTTTGGAGAAAAGAGAAGGAGGCTTATGAATATCAAGAGCTCAGACAGAAAGCAGTGAGGGGAAACCAGGAAGGTGTAAGGAATATATAGAGAGACTATAAAAGGAAAATGAACTTCCTTGAAATATTACAGAAAGGCAAGAGGACATAGATGAAGATGAGATGGGAGATACAATACTGTGAAAAGAATTTGTTGGAGCACTGAAAGACTGAAGATGAAACAAAGCCCCTGCAGCAGACAACATTCCCTTAAACTACTGATATCCTTGGGAGAGCCAGCCATGAACAAACTATTCCATCCGGTGTGCAAGATGTATGAGACAGGGGAAATACTGTCAGAATTCATGAAGAATTTAAAAAAAAGGTGTTGACAGATGTGAATATTACCAAACTACCAATTTAATAAGTCATGGTTGTAAAATACTGACAAATTATTTGTAAAAGAACGGTGAAACTGGTAGAAGCCTACCTCTGAGTAGATCAATTTGGGCTCCAGAAAAATGTAGGAGTACATGAGGCAATACTGACCCTACGACTTATCTTAGAAGATAGGTTAAGAAAAGGTAAACTTACGTTTACAGCATTTGTAGACTTACATAAGGCTTTCAACAGTGTTGACTGGAATATTCTCTTTGAAATTCTTAAAATAGCAGGAATAAATTACAGAGAGCAAAATATTATTTACAACAAACCAGACAGTATCTATAAGAGTTGAAGGGCATGAAAGGGAAGCAATGGTTGAGAAGGGAGTGCGACAGGTTTGTAGCCTATCCCCGATGTTATTCAATCTGGAGAGTAAGCAGTAAAGAAAACCAAAGAAAAATTTGGAAAAATTTAAGTTCGGGGAGAAGGAATAAAAACTGATGTTTGCTGATGATGTAATTCTATCATCACTATAAAGGACACGTAAGAGCAGTTGACCGGAATGGACAATATCATGAAAGGAGGCTAAAAAACTAATAAGTACAGAAGTAAAACACGAGTAGTGGAATGAAGTCAAATTAAATCAAGTGATGCTGAAGCAATCAGATTCAGAAATGCGACACTAGAAGTAGTAAATGAGTTTTGCCACTTGGGCATTAAAATAATGGACAATGGCTGAAATACTGAAGATATAAAATTTAAAACAGTAATAGAAGTGTTTCTGAAGATGAAAAATTTGTTAATATCAGATATAAATTTAAGTGTTAAAAAGCCCTTTCTGAAGCTATCTGTCTGATGTGTAGCCTGGTATGGAACTGAAACAGTGGCAATAAGCTGTTTATACAAAACGAGAGTATTAGCTTTTGAAATATGGTGCTACAGAGGAATTCTGAAGGTTAAATGGGTACTCTGTGGAACTAATGAGAAGGTGCTGAGCAGAATTGGTGAAGAAGAAATTTGTGGCACAATTTGACTAAAAAAGTATGGGATCAGTTTGTACGAAAAAGAGTGAGACACCAAAGAATCATCATGTTCGGGGACCGCAAAGGAATACCAAGAGATTAATACAGTAAGCAAGTTTAATTGGATGTAGGTTGCAGTAGTTATTATGAGATGAGGAGGGTTGCACAGGATAGATTAGGAAGGAAGCTGAATGCAACGTCTTCAGACTGAAAACCATAATGCCAAGGTAACATATCTTCAGTGGTAAATAATATGAGGGGGAAAAAAAAAAAAAAAAAAAAAATCACAAATTTTGAATACAGCAGTTAATATTTGATTACTGTACTCTTTTGAATGACAGTTTCTGCAGCGTCAATGAGAACTATGAGCTAATAAGTAATATACATAGGTAAACAGGTTAGCACACACAGAAGATAATAAGCAAAACATGCAAAAGACTACAAGCAGATCATCAACAAACATACCTAAAAGTCACAAGATACCTTTTACAGACTTAACTCAGATGTATCTCCAATTCTTTTATGTGACTGTTTGACTGCCTCTATTCCTCCTATTTCTTTAAAGATGCATGGGCTATCTACAATAATATTATGAAAAATGTCAGACTGCTTCTCACCAAAAGGTGGTGATGTTGAGTCACCAACAGACTATGAAAAGACTGCTAAACATTTAAGCTTTCAGATGAAACAGACCTCCTTCAGAAATAGAGAACACCCCCCACCCCCCACCCCCCCAACACACACACACACACACACACACACACACACACACACACACACACCCACCATTGTGGCCCGACTGATTTAAGATGAACATATTTAAAATAAATCCGTAACTTTTTCTAACAACTACAATTGTTCATTTTGTGGTAAGAGAGAAAATTCTGCTGCCATCTGCAGTGCACCCCAGTGCTGCCAATTTCACCTAGTACATAATGTTTACAACCCATACCAAAAAATGAAATGTCAACTTCCATAGGGAATATGGTATAAAAACTGCTTCATCCTTACCTCTAACCATATCACAATTTATCACAAGCTAGGTCACAACAGCAGGCTTTATTTATGGAAAACATTTATATGGGAATGTATGAAGATGATACTATTAAAATATGTTTAGTTTTTAAAATCACCATTTGGCATCAATTTCTTACAACCATTAGGCAGTATGTTGTTATATGGTTTATTCTTGTTTAAACAATGAACTGGAGTGGCTGCTCCTACCTGTTAATGTATACCTTGACTGGTTCCACACCCCTTACAGCCCCCCTCCATGTCGGGATGCTAACAATATAATGCAACAGTGAGGACTTTAAGTCTACTGGGAAACATGTAAAAGCAATGATAATGGTATGAGGAATGGGGGAAGAAAGCTGGAAATCAAAGTTGCACTGCAGACTACTCTGGCATCAAATTTTGAGATATTTTTTACGTATAGATATACAGGGTGAGTCACATAAGACTTAACACCATTTTTATTCCATGTGCAATTCCAGATATTGAAATGAGGCTTTTAGCAAATGATAGTACAATGAGGGGCACACACTTCTATTATGTGACAACGAGTCTTAACTCTTGTATCGATCGAGATATTGAAGAAGTATGAAAGATTCATACGTATTTGTAATGGTCTCTGAAAGCACTTGAAAAGAAGAGTACAGTGATGTAATACTTGTAATTATGAGGATGAAACTTTTTGCAACAGAATCCCAGAAATGTTCAAAAATTGAAAGGAAATTTGACTGAAATTGACTCTTGTGTTGTAATTACACTCACGTCAAGTTACACTGTTGTATATGGAGCCATTTGACTGTATTTTCCTCCACTGCTTCAACTTTCCTTGCATGCAGTCATGTAAAACAATGAGCGGGGGTTAGACACACTACTTTTATATAACAAATGTCAAAGAAATGCTGCTGAAGTGATATAGCATTGTAGGGATGTCTTTCCTTATTGTCACTGTCCATTGCACCAGTAGGTTCTGTCAAATCTTTTGATCTCGTTTTTCAAAACATGATGGAGTCATGAGGTTGTGTTCTGATAGCAATTCCCAATTATACTCATGAGATATAGCAATTACATTGTTTTGCTTTGTAAACAGCTACTTGAATTTTGTGATATTTTGATGTTTCATGTAAAATTCACAGCAAACTCTCTTCTTTCAAGAAGTGCCTTCTTATTATTTCCATTTGTACTTTTGCTGCAAGGATAAGAATACACTATAAAAATTTTAAACATTTTTCTGACATTTGTAAATGCTTTTAAACTAGCGATACTCATTTACAGCAGAGTGTCTTTTTATTAATACATTACAAATTGTGACTTCCCTTGTCTGTCTTTTGCCAGCCTCAGATAGTTTCTTCCGCATGCAAAATATGAAAATTCATAACCATGGCTAGTGAAAGGAAGACAAGACTGGCAACTTCCACTTATACAAATAACTTCACTGGAACTGATCGATAAATGCTGCCTTCTGAAATCCCATCTCTACATTATGTACTATTCTATGATACGGGCTTCTTTTCAGAGAACAGAGTGGAGGGAATGTCAGAAATTAACCAGCAGCCACTCTTACAAAGGATATTGATCCAAAAGTGCTAAAAAAGTGGGGACTACCGAAGAGTTGTTTTGTGCTGCCAATATTAAATTCCAGGGTTACAGTCCTCACGGACTGAAAACTGGGAAAAGACCAAAAACATATCACTTGGCAGAGGAAAGTTGGAAGTGACGGAGGCTTTCATAGCAACATTGGACAAACTCTTTGACGTCCTCAATTTCGAGTGTGAGATTAAGCTATGTTCAGAATATGAGGGTCCATGTCCAGATGGTGCTGGCTGTAACCAAGAGGTATACATCTGCTTCTGTTCTATGGATATGAAGATCCCTGTCCAAGAAGTAGTATTTATTGAAGGTCAAAGAGAGAAGGTTAGATCTGCTGGATAGCATGGAATTTATTATCAGATCTACCTGAGCACAAGAGACAAATTAAAAAGCAGCTATCTGAA
The DNA here is from genome assembly GCF_023864345.2 of Schistocerca serialis cubense. Classification (NCBI taxonomy): domain Eukaryota; kingdom Metazoa; phylum Arthropoda; class Insecta; order Orthoptera; family Acrididae; genus Schistocerca; species Schistocerca serialis. Next base: position 791,016,251 of record NC_064639.1, on the reverse strand, counting down.
CACAGAAGGCAAATTAAAAAGCAGAAGAGGCAAGAAGAGGAATTAAGATAAAATTCTGAATACAAGCAGATAATACAAGGAAGAGTTAATATTACAACCAAATTAAATTCTTTTCTCAGGAGAAGATGAGGAGACAACTGATGTTAAGGGTGAGGATTCTGAAGATCTTTTGCAGATACTAAGTGGCATTTCTGATGTACCTTCTCCTTCAAGTACAAGCTATTATATTATACTACATTATATTGTATTATATTATATTACAATTGTGGAGTGCTACGTTGCAAAGTATTGGTTATGGTGTCTGTCTAGGTGCTACAGCTGCAATCACAACAGCTTCATCTTTGGTTGCTGGACTAATTACTGAAGGAGACTTGTTATTGATCACAATAAATTGAAAAAGGGCTGAGGAAAATGTCGTGAAATTGCTCCAGGAAGAATTTCATGCTCGATGCAGGACAGGCAAGACTGAATGTATCTTCTTTCATGTATGCCGAGATCCCACTAAAGTTCTGTTACAAAAAGATAACTCATGTCATCATCAGTTTCCAAGTATTGTGAAAGATGAGCATTACACTATTTGCAGTGAACCAGGGAATTATAACACTGGCAGGAAAGAAGGAATAGTGTACTGGGTTGAGACAAAGCTGACTCGTAAACTCATCTGGTTGGTTTGGGCTCTTCATACTAATGTGCTACCTTTGCACACATTTAATAAACAGTTGGATGGGAAAACGTAGTGCAACAAGTGGAGTGATAAGACTGGCGACATCCTTGACAGTGCAGCAAAACTTGAAAACAATGCTTCATTTGTCAGGATATCCTTTCTAGAGCCTTTCGTTCAGTGAGTGACATTGTTGTATTAGATCTCTCTACAGATCTGACTCATAGTTACTAGATAACTCAGACTCTAAAGACTGGTGCACTTCCAACTGATCTGGCATTATTAGAAATTTTTCTGATAAGCCACTGTCGGTGGTTAAAAACTGTGTAAACAATTTGTCGCATGGCCTTAAAGGCAGCAATTTGAAGATGTCACAACTGCTTGTGGAATACATTGTTGGCATTTACGATTCATGGTGGTTTACAAACAAATCTAAATTCTCTTGGGTGGAAGGACCACGTCATATTCTTTATCAACTGAAGCTACTAAAATCCCAGAAGAAAATGGTAGCAGATTTTTTTTTTTTTTTTTTTTTTTTTTGCCAACAACCCAATGTTCATCATGCTTCACAATTACTTAAATGGTGCTTTCGGCTCAAATTTGGCAGGTCGCTTGTGTACAACCTAAAATGAAGGAATCTAAGATATTTTGGGTCAACACCCCCTCGTTTTTGAGAAAATCACCCCTAAAGGTTATGACAAGCAAACAACTCAAAATTGGCGGGATCGATAGATAATTGTAAGTAGAGCATTTTTCATCATCAGGTATGGGGTCTGAAATGGGGGTAAGAAACTTTTACAACTACCGCTTCTGTACCGACAAGCAAAACGCTTTCCACCGGCAGCGCCGATAGCGCAATGGCAAAGGTAACTGGCTCGGAATGGGAGAACCCGGGTTCAAATCTTGAAGAAATCTAGTGGATGTTATTCTTTCCATTTTTATTTTTCCATATCTCAATTGATAGGGATAGGAGGATTAATAAGGTAAGTAAATCAATAAGGAATGATAATAATAATAATAATAATAATGTAGGCAAACTAATTTCCCAAACGTCGTGAGTTAGTAAAGTACTAAACTGTTAAGCCTTGTCGCATGAAAACAACTCCGAGAAAGAGTGCTGCGAATTCCTCATGAGGGATCACAGATAGCCAACTGCACGACGCTTGTTTACAGCAAGGTACGGGACAGAATGCACGCGCGGAGAGTTACGTTGTCCCGGTTGCCTCTTCATCATATCATAGTTGTGAATCTGGAAGAGTGAAGGTGTCCAGCACGAGCTTTAAAGAAGTCAATTGGAAAGAGTGTTTTCCGTCATTAGGCTGCCATGAACCTCGCAGATACATGTAGTGATTTTTCCATTGTTAATGCGCCGAATGAAATATGTTTTGTGAATGAATATAGTGTCCTTCCGTAAGTAACATATGACAAGTACTGTCTATAGTTTGTGGTAATTAGCTAGTCTGTTTATGCTGTAGTAACTAGTTATTGTTTGTTGTGTCATATCTTTCGAGATTCGAACCCAGGTTCTTCGAGTCCCAGCCAGTTACCTGGGCCGGTGCATTATCAGCGCTGTCGCCAAATAGCATTTATCATGTGGGTACAGAAGCGGCAGTTATAAAAGTTTCTTTCCTCGATTTCTGGAAAATTTTGCGTTTGCGGACCCCATACCCGATGATGAAAAATGCTCTGTTTACAATTATCTATCGATCCCTCCAATTTTCAGTCGATTGCTCTTCACAACCTTTAGGGGCGATTTTCTCAAAAACATGGCGGTGTTGACCCAAAATAACTTAGATTCCTTCGTTTTAGGTTGTACACAAGCGACCTGCCAAATTTGAGCCGAATCCATTGGCTGTGTCTGAGGCCTTCCCCTTGTAAGAGACGCATCTGTTCAGCCTAGGAAAATACCTGCAGTAAATCCAAATACAACTTCACTTTATGAAGTGATAGACTGGTCAGAAAAAGTACATGAACTTCCACTTGTAAACGTAAACTATCATAAATAAGAAAGTTTGTTCAAGAGCCAATTCAATTCCGAAGCGGCCACGTCACGGACAGTCGATAGATAGGTGTGTGAAACAAGTAACAGAGGCTCCTGGCAAAGCGTATACTCATGAGAAGCGAGGATACATTACCAGTCAGGAAGCAAGCTGAAGAATGATGTCTAGGAATTAATCAAAGCAAGATTTGATGATTGACTGAAGCTTTTTACATTTTTTACAAAGTGTTTTCAGTGTTTGATGACAAAGACAGAACACAAAGAAAATTATTTGAGTTCATTAAACCACTTTTTGAGCAAATTTTTGGAGAGTTTACATAAATTTACACCCTTTTGCTGGAAATTTAAATATAAATTATAATCACGTGCAAATTTACCAAGCTAACTATTTATTAATAAAGAAAAATCTTTAAGATTAGGATATTATGCATCAAAAGGCACATTTTTGGACCCGCTCATTCACAAAAATCACAGAATTTTATTTTGCCATCTAGAATGACATGCCCTGTCACACCAGTCACTTGCACAGATTAGTAGATCACTAGTGCGAACAGGTAACTTGAACATCAACGGGCCAGTGTCTTTATTACTTTTTTCAAATCTAAGAAAGTTAATACAGTAGTTTTTTTTCTGTTAATAGGGCTGTTTACCATTATGAAGAATGAATGACCGACATTTGTTTGGGTTTTGACAGGTAAGCAGCATATAAAAACGCATGGAAAACTGCCTGATCTAACTATATTTATTATCACAGGAATCAGGAAACGTATACACATTTGACCCAGCTGTCCCAGGCTTCATCTGATGCACCAGAAGATAACATATGCCATAGATCCATACACAAAAAAATCATAGGTGACCCTGTATCTATGTTGTATAGAAAACAATGTTTTATCTTAGAAGCATAGGCCGGTCTTGTCACATATGACGGAGCCTGGCATGAGAACTCTGCCTGGAGGTATTTACACCACAATAGCTAACTCTGGGCACATTACTTTCGAATTTTAATACATTTCTCAGATTTGCAAAAGGTTTCAATGTCAGCAATGTCAGTATTAACAGGCACTACATCACTGTAACAGTCTCTCCAAAAGCTACTGAAAAGAGTTATGAAAAGTATACGGTTTCACTTTGGGAGGGGGGAGGGGGGGGGAGAAGGGAGGGGGGGGGGCAAATACTTGTTTCAATGACTAAATTGATACCACAGTTCAGAGCATTGTCACTCAGGATACTATCAATAGCAGAAAAAGAAAACCTTGTTTCGATATCTGGAATTGTTTACGAAATAACAGGGGTGTCATGTCTTAGACGACTCACCATGTATGTTCAAATGGCATGAAAATTTGAAGTATAAAACCATAAGCTGTATATAGGATACGCCATATAAAAAAAATATACATACCAAAATTAAGGAATATCATTGTCCTCTGTAAAGCATACGTGTATCTGAAGACGAATGGTACAACAATGTATATAAAAAGCAATACTGCTAGAAATATCTTCAGTGTCGTCAAGACAATTCTGAAAAAAAAGAGAAAAACAAATATAACAGACAAAATTTAACTTTAAAAAAATATTCAGACAAAGAAAGTTCTGATGATACTACTATTACATTTTCTTTCTTTTGGTTTTTCTTTTTTTCCCCCGTTCTTATCTTCTGCCTACAATGTAATAACAAAATCCAGTAGCAGTGAAACAACTAAAGTATGCATTTATTATGCCACACTGTCCTCACTTGACTTTATGCTACATATCCAATATAACAGTATCTTTTAATGTAATTTTATCCATGCTGGATCTTGTGAACTCTGCAGCCTTTCACAAAGTATTTGCCTCATATGAAAGTCAGTGTACAGCTTTAGTTACCGTGCTGCAAAGCTTGATTAATGAGTAGATCTTAATTGTACAGGCAACCGTAAACACAAAAGGAGTTGCATGAGTATTCTAACTAGTAAAAATGCTCTGCTAGTTTGTAGCTTTACAGATGGCAGGGTAGACAATCAAACAAACACAATGGTGCTTATGTCATTACCAACTCTCAACGAATGCCCCAGGTACGTTTTTGGTGCAACAGTGGCCCGTAAACTGTTTATCACAGCAAACAAGATGACAGCATTTCACTTCAGGTCTGTTGTTGATTATTACATGGTGTCCAGTGAAGCAGTCCCTGATTTCAAAATTAAATATTTCGAATACTAAGATCAAAAGACAAGAACAACGAATGGTATGTTCACTGTGAATGCTATAAGAATTTTATATGTACTTTTTGAAATAGTTCCAAAAGCTGTAACGCATTGGGCTGCACAGTGTGCAGCTCATACAGTATTAGTGGGCATAAATGAATTCATCCTCTGCAAGCAGCCTTCACAGCCACTTCAAATTTTTTCAAAACGTCCATCACTCATAGTATAGAGGTGCAACAAATGAGCAAGAAATTTGCCATCAAGTCCTGTAGTGTCTCACAAGGGGAAGGCCTCAGACACGGCCAACCGATTCGGGTCAAATTTGGCAGGTGTACAACCAAACACAAAGGACTAAGATATTTTGGGTCAACACCCCCGCAATTTTGAGAAAATCACCCCTAAAGGTTATGACAAGCAACTATCTCAAAATTTAAGGGATCGATAGATAATTGTAAATAGAGCATTTTTCATCATCAGGTATGGGGTCCATAAACACAAATTTTTCCAGAAATCGAGGAAAGAAACTTTTACAACTGCCGCTTCTGTACCCACATGGTATACACTTTTCGCCGAAAGCGCAGCGGCCAAGGTAACTGGCTGGGAATCGGAAAACCTGGGTTCGAATGTCTAAGAAACCTAGCTGATGTTATTCTTTTCATTTGTATTTTTCCATATTTCAATTGATAGGGATAGGTGGTTTAATATGGTAAGTAAATCAATAAGGAATGATAATAATAAGGTAGGCAAACTAATTTCCCAAATGCCGTGAGTTAGTAAAGTATTAAACTTTTAAGCCTTGTCACATGAAAACAACTCTGAGTAAGAGTGCTGCAAATTCCTCATGAGGGATCACAGATAGCCAACCACGCGACGCATGGGAAAGAATGCACACTGGGAGAGTTATGTTGTCCTGGTTGCCTCTTCGTCATATCATAGTTGTGAACCTGGAAGAGTGAAGGTGTCCAGCACGAGCCTTATAGAAGTCAATCGGAAAGACTTGTTTTCCGTCATTAGGCTGCTGCGAACCTCGCAGATACACGTAGTGATTTTTCCATCGCTAATGCGCCAAATGAAATACGTATTGTGAATTAATACAGTGTTCTTCCGTAAGTAACATATGACGAGTACTGTATGTAGTTTGTAGTAATTAGCTCATCTGTTTATGCCGTAGTAACTAGTTATTGTTCGTTGTGTCATATCCTTCAGGTGCATAATCTGAATAATGGAGAATGTACACCCTACGACTAGCGCTGTAATATATAGTTGGGTGCCTGTCACAGATGATGGCAAGTGCGAAGTTACCGATGCTGTGTTTTGGTTTGTAAAAGTGTTGCAAGACAGATGCAATTATCAATGCACTACCGGAAGCAGGGAGTTCTATTTCTCAGCATTCCAGATTGATAGGAGCAGCTATCGTTGAACAATTTTTGGAGCTGACGTACGAAATGAGTTTTGCTGATACTGAAGTTCTATACCATGAAAATGGAACAGGAAGTGATTCAGTGGAAGATATCCCAACTAGTTAATTGCAAAATGGTCATAACACTTTGGAAATCTCCACGTCACTGGGAATATGTGCTTCATCTGTTCCCGATGAGTATTACAAACCAGTTACTAAACAATTGAACTACGGCACTATATCCCTTGAAGTAAAAGTAAAGGTGGTAACACTAGCCAGGAATCATCCAAATTGGAATACAAAAACTGCAAAAGAATGGAGCAACAACAGCCCTGAAAAGGAAGGACTTGAAATTGTGGGAAAGTGATATGGTTAAAGGACGGACAAGATACGACAAATACCAGGTGATAAATAAATGGACATACGACCGATTTGTCGAATCTCGTTGTCGTAACGAGAATGTAACAGCGAGAATACTTCAGGAGTGGGCTGCAGGTACAGCACTTCAATATACGGCCAACAAGGATTTTGCATTTGCTGCATCATTATCTTGGGTAAGAAATTTTAAATCGGAGTATAAAATTCGTCAACAGCATGTCACTAAATATGTCTCTCATAAGGAGGTACAAATATAGAAGATATACAGAAAGTGGCAGCTCTTTTCAGCACGCAAACAGCGTCACTTATGACCGGTTTTAATCATGGTTACGTGATCAACACCAATCAAACAGGATGCGAGTATTGGGTGAACATTCAGCGCACATTATCGCATAAGGGGCAAAAATGAACCCTTTTCACAGTTGGTAGTAAAAACAAACTAACACATTCGTACATGGTGCAACATCCCATCACAGCCTCTGGAAAAGTGTTGCCTAAGGTTTTCCTGTGTTTATAAGAAATGAATGTTACATCTGGTACTCGGGTTATAGAAGAGGTCAATCGTTTAACTGACTCATTGAAAAAAGTTTACATTACCTGCTTCAAATCCGAGAAGCTGAGAATGTGATTTACAAAACATTTCTTGAGAATGTTTTAAAACCATACGTTTCTGATAAGTTTTGTCTAATATTGGATTCCTGGAGCGGACAAATTAATACAACAATATATGACATAATGTTTATAGATGGGGAGGGTCAGCCGACGTGCACAGTGAAAGTAATACCACCAAACTGCACACCTGTGTGCCAGCCGTGTGATGTTTATTTCTATTGCCATGTTAAAAACTTTATTTCCAGGCTTCAGAATTGCAGTGCGCTTCTGGAAATCCAGCGGGAATTGCACAACCACACGGATGCAATAACTATTCACAGCATAATTCATAACCAACTTTCAGCAGATCAGTTGGAAGTGCACCAGTCTTTAGAGTCTGAGTTATCTAGTGGTACGCATCAAAATTAATTCCCAAAAAAGACATATTTTTAAATGTAAAACAAGTTTGTTTTCCGCCGACTCTTCGGAAGGAACAGTGTAGCTGTCGATAGATTGCATTCATTAGATGTTATTGGTGCCGTGAGTATATTTATTTCAAATATTTATATGACAAGTACCATCCATCTAGTTGTTCAAAGAAAAGTGAGAACACGTAACAGTGACTGGAAGAGCCATTGTAAAGTGAGCTGGAGTAACATTTTAGTTGTTTACTATCGCAAGAGGTTTGAGAAATTTATTTGCCTACCTTATTATTATCATCATTCCTTATTGAATTACTTACCTTATTAACCATCCTATCCGTATCAATTGAGATATGGAAAAACACAAATAAAAAGAACATCATCCGCTAGGTTTCTTCAAGATTTGACCCGAGTTCTCTGATTATAAGCCAGTTACCTTGGCCATCGTGCTGAAGGTGCCGTCGGCGAAAAGCATTCACCATGCGGGTACAGAAGTGACAGTTGTAAAAGTTTCTTTCCTCGATTTCTGGGAAAGAATGCATTTTCGGACCCCTTGCCCGATGATGAAAAATGCTCTATTTACAACTATGTATCAATCCCACCAATTTTGAGTCAATTGCTCATCATAAACTTTAGGGGTGATTTTCTCAATCGTGGGAGTGTTGACCCAAAATATCTTAGATTCCTTCATTTTAGGTTGTACACGAGTGACCAGCCAAATCTGAGTCAAATCGGTTGGTCATGTCTGAGGCCTTCCCCTTGTCAGTGAAAATGGACTCAGATGCCACACAAATCGCCAATTCAAGCTCGTCCAATGTAGGTGAATGGTTCCAGTAGACTGTTGTCTTTCAATGTGCTCCACAAAAAGTATTCACATGGGGGTCAGATCGGGTGAATATGGAGGTCAGCCCATCCTTGTACCAGTAAATTTCCAATAATCGAATGCAATGACTATTCCCAAAGTATTCATCAAGGAAGCAAAATACCTGTTCGGTGCAATCTGGTCTGACCTAATCTTGCATAAACCAATCAATGCCCAGTTGGTCCTTCAACACTAGCTATGTGGTGACAAACTGTACCAAAACTGAAATGTAATACACATTAGTGATCATTTCTCACATGAAAAAAAGGGGCCAATAATGCCTCTGCAGCATACCACAGTCATAACAGTGACTTGGGGAGAACACAGTGGTTTCGTTTCACCCAAATGGGGATTTCTTTTTTTTTTTGGTAGGGTTTAAGGGCGCTCAACTGCTGAGGTCATTAGCGCCCAGTCACTGGTGTTAGAGCACAAGGAACCTGCTAAAACTCAAGGGGATGGGGGGACATCAAAAGGACCTGACAAAGATGCAGATGAAATAAGTAAAAAGGTTAAATGTCTTTGGTCAAGCCAGTTAAAGTTATAAAACGCAGAAGACGAGCAGCTGCTCGAGCGTCGTCAGCTAAAACATCCGGTAAGGTAGATGGCAGGGACAGGACAACACGAAATTGACTAAAACGGGGACACGACAATAAAACATGGCGCACCGTTAATGCCTGACCACAAGGGCACTGCGGGGCTGGGTCACCAGAGAGCAGGTAGCGGTGGCTAAACCGGCAATGCCCAATCCGCAACCTGGTCAGAAGGACCTCCTCGCGCCGAGATGGTCGGGAGGAAGTTGTCCAAGCAGTTGGGAGCGGTTTTACTGCCTGGAGCTTGTTTCCTTGGAGGGATGACCAAGCATCCCACCACAAGGACACAAGACTCTTACATACATCCCCACAAACGTCAGATGACGGGACACAATGGGAGGCTGGCCGAGGCTGGAGGACTGCAGCCTTGGCTGCAGCATCCGCAGCCTCATTCCCAGGCACTCCTACATGTCCGGGGACCCACAGAAAGCTGACAGAACCGCCATTATCAGCGAAACAATGGAGGGACTGCTGTATTCGTTGAATCAAGGGATGGACCGGATAGGGAGCCCCAAGGGTCTGAAGAGCACTGAGTGAGTCAGTGCAGAGGACATACGATGAATGGCGGTGGCGGCGGGCATACTGAATGGCCTGATGGAGAGCAAAAAGCTCGGCCGTAAAGCTGGAACATTGGTCAAGGAGCCGGTATTTAAAGGTGGCGGTCCCGACGACAAAGGCACAGCCGACACCATCGTCAGTTTTGGAGCCATCGGTGTAAATAAAGGTGTGACCAGCAAGTCGAGCACGAAGTTCGACAAACCGTGAGCAATACACTGCAGCCGGAGTACCCTCCTTCGGGAGTGAGCTGAGGTCGAGATAAATACGAACCGGAGCCTGGAGCCAAGGTGGTGTCGGGCTCTCACCCTCTCTGAAGGTGGTAGGGAGGGCAAAATCCAATTGTCGAAGCAGGCGACGGAAGCGGACTCCGGGGGGCAGCAGGGCAGACACATATAACCCGTACTGACGGTCGAGAGAATCGGCGAAGAAGGACTTGTAAGAGGGGTGTTCGGGCATAGACAACAGCCGGCAGGCATACCGACACAGCAGTATGTCGCGCCGGTAGGTCAACGGTAACTCGGCAGCTTCAGCGTAAAGACTCTCGACAGGACTAGTGTAGAAGGCTCCGGTCGCAAGACGTATCCCCCGATGGTGGATGGAGTTGAGCCGGGGTAAGAGGGATGGCCGAGCGGACGAGTAGACGAAGCTCCCATAATCCAGCTTCGATCGGACTATGGACCGATACAAGCGAAGCAGGACAGTGCGATCCGCTCCCCAAGATGAACCGCTAAGAACTCTGAGGACATTAAGGGAACGTGTACAACGGGCCGCCAAATAAGAGACATGTGGAGACCAACACAGTTTCCGGTCCAACGTGAGCCCTAGAATCTTAGTTGTGTCCACGAATGGGAGAACAACGGGACCGAGATGTAAGGATGGCGGAAGGAACGCTTTATATCGCCAAAAGTTGATACAAACCGTCTTCTCTTCAGAGAACCGGAAGCCATTTGCCACGCTCCATGAGTAGAGGCTGTCTAGACAACGCTGGAGGCAGCGCTCCAGGAGGCATGTTCTCTGGGCACTGCAGTAGATCGCGAAGTCATCGACAAAGAGAGAGCCTGAGACATTAGGTGGAATGCAATCCATAATTGGATTGATCGCGATGGCAAAAAGGGCTACGCTCAAGACGGAGCCCTGAGGCACTCCGTTCTCCTGGAGGAAGACGTCGGACAATACGGAACCCACACGTACCCTAAACTTTCGATCCGTTAAAAAGGAATCAATAAAAAGGGGCAGACGACCACGTAGGCCCCACTTGTGCATAGTGCGGAGGATACCTCCTCTCCAACAGGTATCATAAGCCTTCTCCAAGTCGAAGAACACGGCTACCGTTTGGCGCCTTCGCAAAAAGTTGTTCATGATGAATGTCGACAAGGTCACAAGGTGGTCAACAGCGGAGCGGCGGCGACGAAAGCCGCATTGGACATTAGTAAGTAGTCGTCGAGATTCAAGAATCCAAACTAACCGAGCATTAACCATGCGCTCCATCACCTTACAGACACAGCTTGTAAGAGAAATGGGGCGGTAACTAGAAGGAAGGTGTCTATCCTTCCCGGGTTTGGGTATAGGAACAACAACGGCGTCACGCCAACGCATGGGGACCTGACCTTCGATCCAGACGCGATTGTAGGTACGAAGAAGGAAGCTTTTGCCCGCCGGAGAAAGGTGTGCCAGCATCTGAACGTGAATGGCATCTGGCCCCGGAGCAGAGGACCGGGACAGTGCAAGCGCACGTTCGAGTTCCCGCATAGTAAAGGGGGCATTGTAAGTCTCCAGATTCAGCGAGTGGAAGGAAGGTCGCCGAGCCTCGTCTGCCTCTTTCCTGGGAAGGAAGGCAGGATGGTAATGGGCGGAGCTTGAAACCTCCGCGAAAAAGCGGCCAAAGGCGTTGGAGACAGCCACAGGATCAACAAGGACCTCATTACCTGAGGTCAGGCCAGGTACTGAGGAGTGGGCCTTAATGCCCGACAGCCGGCGCAGGCTACCCCAAACAACGGAAGAGGGAGTAAAACTGGTAAAGGAGCTCGTGAAAGAGGCCCAGCAAGCTTTTTTGCTGTCTTTGATGACTCTACGGCATTGCGCTCGGACTCGTTTGTATTCAATACAATTCGCCAACGTAGGATGGCGGCGAAAGGTGTGTAAAGCACGTCGTCGAGCACGGATAGCGTCCCTACAAGCCTCGTTCCACCAGGGGACGGAAACGCGACGTGAAGAAGAAGTAGTACGAGGTATGGAACGTTCGGCAGCATTGATAATGACAGCCGTGAGGTATTCGACCTGACTGTCACAACTGGAAAAATCGCGGTCCGGAAAGGTCGCCAGGGAGGAGTAAAGTCCCCAGTCAGCTTTCAGTATGTTCCAGCGCGAAGGACATGGGGATGGGGTGTGGTGCAGGAGACGAACGACACAGGGGAAGTGGTCGCTCGAATAGGTGTCAGAAAGGACATACCACTCGAACCGACGGGCAAGAGTGGTAGAACAGATCGAGAGGTCCAAGTGGGAGTAGGTATGAGTAGAGTCCGAGAGGAAAGTCGGGGCGCCGGTATTGAGGCAGACAAGATTGAGATGGTTGAAGACATCCGCCAAGAGTGAGCCTCTTTGACAGGATGCAGGAGAGCCCCAAAGGGGATGATGGGCATTGAAGTCGCCAAACAATAAGAACGGCGGGGGAAGCTGATCGATCAGGTGCATCATGTCAGCCCGACTAACAGCAGATGACGGTGGAGTGTAGACGGTACAAACTGAAAAAGTAAAAGCAGAAAGAGTAATGCGGATAGCTATTGCTTGGAGTGGGGTGGTCAATGGGATGGGATAGTAATAGACATCGTCCCGAACGAGCAACATGACCCCACCATGAGCTGGGATACCGTCCACAGGGCGAGGTCATACCGCTCCGAGGTATAGTGGGAAAAGGCAATACGGTCAGTCGGGCGCAACTTGGTTTCCTGGAGACCAAGGACGAGCGGACAGTGCAGGCGGAGGAGCAGTTGTAATTCCTCCCGATTAGATCGAATACCTCTTATGTTCCAATGAAACAACGCCATCGCTAGTCAAAAAGTTGGTGGAACGAGACGGGGGATGAGCTGGTCACCTCGATGGCCGCGCAGGGCCAGGTTGCGAGGCAACAACGCTACAACTGACGGCAGGCGGATCCGGTTCCATCGACTCGTCGCCAGCTGCGGCCACTGTCCCTGATTGTGTAGGAGGGGCCGCATCATTTGCCGACAAAAGGCCGGCGGAACGCCTGGCAGCAGAGCGTCCCGGCGAAACTGAGGACGGCCGGGAGCAGCGACTCACGGATGAAGCGTCAGATGAAACGCGCCGGGGTGGAGAGGGGGATAGAGATTTCTTCTTGGAGGCCTTCTTGGAAGGCCGAGGAGGCACAGGGATGGTGGGCTGGACCCGAAGAAGGTCCTCACGCACGGGGTCCGTTTTGGAACACCGGACCTCGGAAGCTGGGGTCCGGAACGTTTCCCCGATGGACGCCTGAGAAGAGGATCGCTTCTCAGGTGGCGTGGGGGGAGGAGGAGGAGGAAGGGTGGCCCCTGGGGCAGGGGGGGTGGGGGCCGCGGGGGAGGAGGAGTTGGAAGGGAGGGATTTGGGAGGCGGAGGCAGAGCCCCCTGACGGGCAGAGGAGGCGGAGGGGGGACAGGATAGAGGTGAGGATACAGCGGAAGGAGTGGACACAACTGAGGCAAACGAAGTGGCCAGTGACACGGGATGAAGGCGGTCATACTTCTTCCTGGCCTCAGAATAAGAGAGCCGATCCAAAGTTTTGATTTCTTGTATCTTTTTCTCCTTTTGATAGGCGGGGCAGTCTGGGGACCTAGACGAGTGGACGCCAGGACAATTAGGGCACCGAGGTGGTGGGGTGCAAGTATGTTCCTCACGAAGAGGACGTCCACAGTCGCCACAAAGGGGCTCAGCCTCACACCGGGACGACATGTGCCCAAAGTGCAAACACCGAAAGCAGCGCATAGGAGGTGGGACGTAGGGTCGCACGTCGCACCGGTAGCACATCACCTTTACCTTCTCCGGGAGAACGTCCCCCTCGAAGGCGAGGATAAAGGCCCCGGTGTCGATGCGACGGTCTTTGGGGCCGCGCTGGACTCGCCGGACGAAATGCACGCCGCGGCGCTCCAGGTTGGCCCTGAGCTCCTCATCAGATTGTAGCAGGAGGTCACGATGAAAAATAACCCCCTGCGTCCTATTGAGTGCCAGATGTGGGACAATGGAGACTGGGATGTCCCCTAGGCGGTCGCACGCCTGGAGTGCCGCCGATTGTGTGGCAGAGGTGGTCTTGATAAGAACGGACCCTGATCGCATCTTGCTGAGAGCCTCGATTTCCCCGAAGACGTCCTCAATGTGTTGAACAAAGAACATGGGCTTGGAGGTGGCGAACGTCCCCCCATCTGTTCGAGAACAGACCAAATAGCGGGGGAAGTACTTCGCCCCAAGCCGGCGGGCCTGTCCCTCCTCCCATGGAGTGGCCAAGGGGGAAAGGGCAGGAGAACCAGAACTAGAAACGGTACCTTTTCTTTTGGAAGACTCGGCCGCAGAGCGACCTGATACGTGTTGACGTTTCATGTGCGAAACGTCCGCCCCGATACCACCCACTCCGACCAGGGGCTCTCCCCACGGGCGCCACCCAGCCGCAGCAAGGGCCACCTGGCAGGATGACCATTGCCGGGAGTCCTGATGCCCCAAGGAGACGGGCATCTACTCCTTGGCCAACGTGGGGAGGGTGCAGCTCAGGTATCGGCAGTACGATCCCTGTGTTGTCAGGGGGCTACAACCTAGAGGGTACATGACGACCCCACCACAACGGGCTGGCTACCGTGCTGGATTTCTGGTGCCATGGAAAGTCCATCATGATCGCTGGTGCAGATGGAGATGCACTATGGGCGTAACTTGGACAACCCATCAGGCGTTTAGGCCCAATTTGAGGAATAATGGGTATGGTGACAATGCCGGTGCAATGCTGAGTGCCAAGGTCTTAGTGCACTTAGGACCAGTGGTACACCATGTAAGGTGTCCTTCCCCAAAAGGCTCGTACTTCTGTAGAATTTTGAAAAATGGAGGTCAAACCCCAAGGGGGACCATCACATTAAGGCCAAAACATTTGAGACTCCTTTTAGTCGCCTCTTACGACAGGCAGGAATACCGCGGGCCTATTCTTACCCCCGAACCCGCAGGGGGGAAATGGGGATTTCTGAAACCCCAAAATCACCAGTTTTGTTTACTTGCAACTCCATTCAGGTACATCAAAGCCTTCATTATCAATCATTGTAAGAATATCGTTTGCAAAGCCAGCCCTCTATAACACAGCTTATACAGACTGGACCTGGTAGCTTTGGATTTTGAACAGAAACATGAGCCAGCTCCATCCCAGTATTTTCTGTGTGGTGGAATGCTTCAAATAGTCTCTGCTGCAATTCTTCAGATGGATTTCCCTGAATTTTGTTGAATATTGAAATTCCAGAAACTGTAGCAGTGTTTTCTGGAGTAACTACAGTTTTGTCTGGGGCCAACATTCTCAGCCAGATTATTAGCAACACCATCTGTTGGTTGAAATTTGACAAAGAGCTGACGAATGATTTTCACCCTGGGTGACTTTTGTAACATTACATGGTGTCTGAATACTGCACCTTGTTGCTGTAGGACTTTGTTCTAACTTGTGGTATTCCAGCACCAAAAACACATTGTTCAATGGAACACATGATTTCAACCTCTTCCTGCAGTACACTAACCTCCTTTCATGTTTTAATGGTGGAACTGACTGCTCCCAGCTGTGGTACACTTATTTATAGGCACTATACATTGTGATTACAGTGCCAGTGCTTTTCAAACTATTTCAAAACTTCTGTATAAAATTCTTACAGCTTTCACAATAAATAGTACATTCATTGCACTTGTCTGTCTGTCTATCTCAGTTATTGAGACATTTAATTTTGAAATCAAAGACTCCTTCACTCGACACCTTATATGTCAACAGATGTTGAAATAATGATGATCACACCAGATGACAAGGTAAGACCATCAGAGGCCTTAGACAGCAATCATTAGGATGTTAGTAATGAACATAAGAGAAGTGAAGGAGAGAAAATGAGCAGTAAACCAAGATTGGTAAATAAGAGTATGGCCACTAAAAGAAGCAGAAACGAAGAAACACTATCAGAGGAAAATATAATTAAAATCCCACTGGGTGAGCTGCAAAATGCCAAAAAAGAATGGAGAAGATTTCAGAACACACTGGTAGAAGTGACAGACAAGGTGTGGGGAAGATCCAGTCATAGAAGGAGATACAATGAGCACTTTGGCAGAATTATGAAGTTAAAGGATTAGGTTTGAGGAATAGGAAGAAGGCAATTGGAGTATAGTTTCCCACAAAGGACATCAGAAGCAAGCAGAGAATATTAAGTAGAAAAGAGGGAGGTACAAAAAGTTGTCGTACAGGAAAAGAGAAAGTGGATGAAAAAATATACATGTGGAACATGATAGTAAAGGTAATAAGCAATTACTGTATGTTACAATAAAGGAATTGGAGAAGAGGGATGGCAGAGTATGTTAAAATGGTTGAGGAAGATGGGAATGAGGGAGGAAAGGAGGACGACCTAAAAGAACTGTGGAGATCATATTTTGATGATTTGCTGAAACCAAACGGAATAGAGGAGGCAAACTGTACAGCATTATGGCAGCTGTTTGGAAGGAAACAAAAACTCCTGAAAACTTGAAGAAGGGAACAATTATATGAATAACTGTATCCGTTTTGAAGAAAGTAAGTTGGAAGGACAGAAAAACCTGAAGGGGCATTACCCTGATGCGCCAATGTGCAAAATTTATGAGAATATTCTGGAAAGATCAAGCCAAAAAATAGTGTAACAGCAGCTGAGATGAGAGAAGTATAGCTTCTGTGATGATGATCCACAACAGGTCTCATATTTGCAGTGAGACAGCTGCACGAACACAACTATGAGTTGAGACACATCTACTAACGGCCTTCCTGGATTAAGAGAAAGCATAGAACACTGTATCCAGTAACAAAGTCTGGGAGGCACTAAGACGGAAATTTGTAGAGAAGCAGACTGTACTGAGAACAAAAGAAATGTACCATGGAAGTGTAAGTTGTTTGAGAGTGGGAGGAAGAGAACAGAAAAGTTGTCTGAAACAAAAAAAGTGCACTATACTTTCCATAGTGGTGAGGGATAACATAATGACAAGCGGCAAGAGAATGCAGGACAGGTGATGGTGTGGGGGATGATTTGATGGTGTGGGGGAACAGTGATCAAAAGGTACAGAAGAAATTAGGTCACCAACACACAGCCATCACTGACACAGAGGCAGAGCTTTCATCAGAAAGCACAGCACACCTCCATCCTGCTCTCCAAGAGTTCTCATTTGATAACACTGAATTTGCAAATGGGGGTTGTTTGGGGTCAGTAGAATGCATGGTACAGGGCATCTGGCTCAGAGCTGTCCATGAAGCAACTGATTTATGGCAGTTCATTGTGTCCCTGTAGTGCCAAATGCTACTCAAATAGCTGATGCAGATGTAATACGATGCACCAGAGCCATACGTCGAACATGATGGTCTTTCCTCTCAGTAGTGTTATGTGCCTTCCACAACTCTGTCTTCTTGCAACCCTACATTCTCGTGACCACCGCTGCCAGCAATTGAGTACAGTGGCTACATTCCTGCTAAGTCTTTCTGCAATATCACTGAAGGAACATCCAGCTTCTCATAGCCCTATTACATGATCTCGTACAAATTCAGTGAGGTTCTGATAATGACATCTTTGTTGCCTTAAAGGTATTCTTGACTAACCAACTCACTACGTCCAATTTCATTGGTAACTAACGCTCACAGCACTACAAGTGTGCGACCGGTGTGTAATTTGAATGCCAAGAGATCATCTTTCAGATGTAGAAACACACCTACCAACTTTCAATTATGTTGCACAGCTCCTCCTTGGTGTTGTAATCCTCCTCCCCCCCCCCCCCCCCCCCACCGATTACTGTAATTGCTGGTGTAGTACATTCAAACAAGAACAGTGTTCCATATTTGTCAACCATTTCAATAAAACTACAAGTATAATGGCATACATCAATAAATGTAAAGCTTATGATATACTGCACAGAACTCTGCCCTCCTCAGATTTATTTGACACTGTCAAGCTCACGTTTGCCAATGTACAGTGAGTTTAATTTTTACGTATGTATGCCATTAGTGTTGTTTAAATGGCTGACAAGTACGCACAGTTCTTCACATTCGAGTTTACTATGCCAGAAATCATATAAGAATGAGACAGATGTATAATGTATACACCCACATAGGATGATTAGTAAAATACAAGGATATGGTAACACACAATGCAAATCACATGAGTAATCACCTGAAAATGGCAAATCACCAAAATCAGCTGGCAGTGTGAAAAGAAATTACTGATATCATATTATAGCCAAGGTGTACAATGAAAAGAAGTGGAAAGTATAAGGGAGATAACACATGAGGAACTGATACCAGTGAAGATTGAGAAAAGAAAGCAATGGAACTGTATGGGCACATGAAAGAGAAAGGGCGAGAAGCCGATATTAAGGAAGATCCACAAGATGATGATGGAAGGCAAGAAACAATAAGAACAGGCAAAAGGATACACTATAACAAAGAATTAATTTTAGACAGATTACAAATATTCATCTTGTGTCCAAACTCCTAATTAATTTTATCATGTAAATGGTAAATTATGGAGGAAACACTAACAATGACAATCAAAGCACAGCTTTTTGTATGATGATCATTTTGTCCCCAACAGAAAAATCAGATGTTTTTTAAAGATCACAAATTATTACAAAGGAACACAATACAGCAACTACACAACACGAAAAGATGAGAAATATGTGCATGTAATGTTTTTATACAAAATTACACAAAAATTTAACTAGCATTTTTGCTTGATTCATTCACTAGACAGAGAGGAGAGAGAGAGAGAGAGAGAGAGAGAGAGAGAGAGAGAAAGGTGAAACCCTTGCCTTTCACAGTAAATTGCTCTACTAACTGAGTTATCCCTGGATGACTCATAATTCGTCCTGATTGATGGTGGGTATAAAAAGGAGCAAATCAGGGTTAGAACAGTAGTTCTGTAGAAAGTCATCAACTACATAATAAACTTCATGTGTGTGTTGAATGACAGTAGAAATGACATCTAATGATATTATCCAAAGAAGATTACAAAAGCAGAGTACAGAACTCTTGCTACCATTTAAGGATGGTGTCACAGAAAAACGGTTGAACAACAGCTCAACTACCTAGCTGTGAGATGCACGCTACTATAAAATTGACTGTAAATGAGCAGCAAATTCTGATTCATGAATCACTGCTTTAGCATGTTAAAACTGTAACATTGTGCCAGTCACAAGCATACACCCATCTTATTACAGGCGTATCACATACTGGCTCAGCTGTAAGTTGAGCACAGTTTTTATGTAGCCATGGCTACCAACCAGTTGTCCAACACAACGTGGCCAAAACCACAGCTGACAACCAAAGAACAGAACACATCCTTAGCACAACATGGGCAATTCCAGCAGCTTCTCCACAACCAGTGTTGTCCGATTCCTTCCTCTTCAATGCCAGTCTCCCAAAATTACATACACAGGAATTGCCGCTGCAACACACACTATGACCCTCTAATCCTCCCTCTGTTCCTTAACTTTACTCATCCTACACTCACACCTTCCACTTCACAGCCTTCTTCATCCAATGCACTCCTCCATGTCAGTGTGCCCTGCACACACAACTCCCCAGCTCGTCACCAGAATGACCTTACTAGTGCCACATTCCTGTTCTATGCAGTTGCTGCCTAATCAACATATTCTACCTAAAAGAAAATTTTAAACCTTCCAGAGACAGACATCATAGAGGTAAGTTCAAAAATCTTGCTCCCTCCACTTATTCCCAGCTGCAAAATTTTGTCTCTTATCTCTCCAACTATCAACTGAAGCAAATACCAAACAACGGAAAGTCCAGGATGGAATAACAATAATATTATGAAAAAGCAAGATTGTTACCCACCACACAGAGGAGGTGTCTAGTCTCAGACAGCCACAATGAGAAGACTGGGATTTTGGACAAAAAATTATCCTTTGGATAACTGAGGGGCCACAAGACAATCTCAGTCGGAACACAAATTTTCCTGTCTTTGTTTTAACCTAACCTTCACATATCAACTATGTGAGGATTTGTAAGAAACTATACACGATTCAGATTACACATTTGACTGGTAAATAGAGTTTACAAAAAAAAAAGTTTCTGACGTGTGTAAAAAGAAAAATTTCCAATCTGTCTGTCCTACCAGTTTCAACTTACAGCTGTGAAACAAGAACTTCCAAATAAGGAAACCCTTCAAGAAGTGAGTGTTGCTCAGGAAGTAGTAATAAGATACATATGGAAGTTACTAGGAAAGACCAGAAAACTAATAAATGAACCACAGAACAAGCTACAGTGAAAGACGTAATTATGACAGTAATGAAAACAGACAGGATGTGTAGACTGGTGAATGGCTCAGAGATTGACTAAGAATTCTTTGTTGGTATCCACAAGATAAAAAAGAGTAGAAGATTAATGGAAGGTGGGTAGGTGACTTTAGAAACCATAATGAGCAACACATAGCTAAAGACCATAATTCATAGAAAATGTTAGGTAAGGAAATAATCTGGAAGTGGAGGGTAAATTGCTATTAACTGTGGCATGAACAGTCTTGGGGATACAAAATCTCCTTACCTGACTACTCTTTCAATTCTGAATTTGTCAGTAATCTGATGATGCCTAATGGTAGTATCTATTCTTCCGTTTAACAAAACTTTCAAAGCCTTTTTTTAAGGGCTATCAGATAGCTTTCTCTAATCCACAAATCTACGAGAAAGTGCCAATTCATGCATATTATTCAATTTTGTTCATGACATGCAAAAGGTCTAGTGTGCAAAAATCGTTTTTCCCAGCTTATTTCTTTACCTCATTACTTTCTTTTTAATGTGGCAGGTATTGATTCTAGACTGACAGGTCTGTAATTTATATGTTGTCTGTTGTCTGTCTTATTTTTTGTAAAGGAGAATAACTACAGCATGGTTGTAATTTAAGGAAATATATTGCACACATACTGTAAATAATTCTCCAAGTTCCTTTTGGATGTTTTTTGCTGACTTTAATCATTTCTCCTCAAACAGTGTCATTCTTAGTTTTTTCTTTCTTCCCACCTTGACTGGAATTAAGATCTAATCTAAAAAGCTATTATTTTCATGATGAACTATCTGTATTTCTGATTCGTATCTTGAATTATACAAATATTTAAAGAAGTCTTCAAATGTGCAACTTACTAAATGCCTTATTTGGACACCCACTACAGTATGTTACTGTACAGAACAATATTACTATTCTTCTGTATACCAGATGTTATAACATAATTCAGTGACACACAGTTAGAAACTGACACTATACCTTTTAAATGATTTTACTGCATAGGATTTCATAATGGTTACTACAAAGGTGACTAATACAAGAAAAATAATGTAAAGGACAATATATGTTTTTATAACATCAGAACTAAAATCTGTCAAGTAACTATACTCACATTCCCTGTAACCAAAGACCTACAGGAAGTAGGAACAGGGATATGGTAACTGTAATCCCCACCATGGTCTTCAATGTAATATATGATATCCTTACTAAGTATGAAATAAACTTAGATTGTGTTGTTAATTTGCTGACTGGTTACATTAAATGCAATACCTGAAACAATAAAAACAAATTTAATAAAACACACACACACACACACACACACACACACACACACACACAAAATGTACAGAATGCCAGGAAGTACACCTGAAAAGAAAATTATTCGAGATACAATTGGACTGGCACAATGTTATGTAAAATTAGTGTTCTTTATCATTATTTTTCATTTACACTCATAGAAAACTTTAGACATGAGCACAAGCATACTTATGGTGCCCATACATTATGCAATGCAGGAAACAATTGTTTTAAATGGAATCCTTTGAGAGCAAGGCTGCAAAAGGCCAATGACGTTTACGGCATTGGACAGCCCACATATTGTTTACCACGCAACAAAAATATTGGCTGCTAATGCCAACAGGGGGCATGTCTGGAGGTACCCAATGCTGACAACAGCATGAGGCTATGAAGCGTAGTTGAACTGCTTAGTCGACTAGTAACTCACAACAGTGCTACAGTACAAATGCGGCAATGATACACAGAGCAAATATTGCGTTATACCTACAACAACAGTTGCTGAAGTTGATATTCCATCAGGAAGGAATTTCGCAGAATGAGAAAGAAGCAGCAAGCGAAATATTAGTATTTTTACAAAGCTAGTCCGTGGAAAGTATGGTGTTGTATACACTTAACTGTGCAGACAATGTCCATGAGGAGTATAATGCTGCTGATACATGTGTAACAAGTCAAAGTGGTATTGAAACAGGTGTCGAGCCATGTAGTTCATCATTCTTGTCAGACTGGGAGCCATAAATCCTGTCTCCAGTGAAATATTGTAAGGGGCAATCATTGCCCAAGGAGCAGGTACTAAACATAACTATGTACCTGGAATATCATGAAGAGCATAGTAAAAAAATTAAAAAAATTGTATTTGAAATAAACAAATGTATCCCATCATTCATTAAGGAATTAGTCTTCAGCTCTGACCAATCAGGATTTGAAGAGAAAATGCATATGAAAGAAACCCTTGAAATTAGAGGTACTAAGAGAGTTGTATCAAGATCAACTAACATCAATGTCTTAACCCATTCACATACAATTATGCTGACTGTTAATCTGCATGGTAAATTGGCTGTAACGTTATTTATTGTGCTGAGTGAAGTTGGAGGCACTCTGCTCCCCTACAATTCTTCAATTCCTTCCCTGTGTGTGTGTGTGTGTGTGTGTGTGTGTGTGTGTGTGTGTGTGTGTGTGTGTGTGTGTCCCAGAGATCTTGCAAGGGCAGTAGGGAATATTTATGACACAGCAAGCAAAAGTGGGAGAATGGGCATTAAAGAACTATACAACTATGGTATGAGCGCTGCCTCTGGTCAACAGCTGGTCAAAAGAACTTGCTTTTGCTTGAATCCTGGTCTGTGTACAAAAATCATACTCCTTTAGAGTAAACGATCCCTCTCAAAAAATGAGGGACATTGCAATCGCACCTGTAGTCACTGGACAAATTCAGCCTCTGGATTTTTTTCCCCAATGCCTTTAAAACATTTTCATACTATCTGCAGATACGCCTTAAAGGATAACCAATTTCACGATAAGCTCCTGCATGTCATCACATTCCATCATCTCTCATCACCCCGTTACACCAAAACGATTCTACATGCATTCTTTAAGAGTGGATACCTAGCTGAACGTCCTGCACAATTTGTAACTCTAAAGGAGTTCGCCTTCAATTTCGATGTTGTGAACCTCTGCGATCACTGTGAAATGCGATTTTCCATTTGGTGTTCATGGTGCAAGTTAATGGTTTATTTTGAACATTTCTTGAATGTTGAAGATGTACATTTTGTGAAGTGTAGTACATACAGCCCATATAAGGTTGATCTCTGCACCTCCTGCACGCTCATTTTCTGTTGCCCTCCTGAGGCACTTGGTGAGTCATTAGCAGCTAATATTTCTCCTGTTATAATTAACCCAACACTTTCAACTGTGTCTTACTAATGACTGAACTTGCGATCTTGCACTCAGGGATTCCTTGTCAGTGGAAAAACTGGGACATGTAACTGCAGTCACACTCAAATATAATATTTAATTTCTGATAAACAATGTTCAAGAAACAACTTTTCCAGTGGAGGAAGCATATTACACACTCTAAGATACCAACTGCTAACTATAATCATTTTGCAGGTGGTAACTGATATTAATGACATTTCATGCTTCAGATATTAGTTACACTCTTATTAACCCTTTAACTGCTCTGGACGTGTTAACGTGCGTGCCTTTGTACCTGTCCCTGTGTGCTCTGAACATGTTTACACGTGCCACCAGTCCTTCTACCTGGTACTCTAAATGAGTCTAGGCGTAGAGAAGTTCAGAGTACCAGGTAGATGGACTGGTGGTGCGCATAAACACGTTCAGAGCACACAGGGACAGGTACAAAGGCGCACGCGTTAACACGTCCAGAGCAGTTAAAGCGTTAACAATTTGAGAGTTATGTTTTAAGCAAAAAACTACATTACCTGTATCTCACATTAATGCAAAGGACCCCTCCATGTACACATAAAAGAATGCCAAGAAGAGAAAGTTTTGTAAATAGTGTAACCTCTGACAAAATGTTTTTCAGGTAACAACAAACACAGCAGAACACGTACAGAAGGAGGTCAGTTTTATCATGTAGAATGCAATGTACACGATCTTATAACTGATATAAAATAAACATTCATACAGGAATTTTACTCACATGGTAAGATGGGAAACTTCAACAGTTGCGAGTCTACAAGCATAACATGTAATACCAAATGTGATGGCAGTCTACACTAGCTTCAGAGGTTAGTGGCTATGGAACTAACACATTAAAAAATACAGCTCCAGAGTAAAATAAATTTAACAACTGTCACAAACAGAGCAGCATACACAAAACATTCTGAGGACAAAGGAAGTTTCTGATTAAGCACTTTTTCAGAAAATAGATTTTTCTTTCCTCAAACTGTTTTACTGATCTCATATTTAAATATTTAGATTTCAGATGAGCAGCAGAAAATTGTAGGATATTAAAGAATGAAAAATTTAAGCACAAATCTACAAGATTATGAAAGAAAGACAACCACGGGTTAATAGACAATGAGAAGAGTATGATTGTAGGACATTCTTCACCAGCCACAAATTAAGCAATAACCCATGTACCTTTCCTCCGAAAATTAAAAATACCAGTGCTGTTTTCCAATGTAATAGTAAATTAACGGAACAGCTTTCCTCTACATTTAAAGACAATCACATCATCTGAAAATAGAACTCAACAGCTTTTAGAGGTCAGCATTAGGATTTAGTTGTATAATAGTTCAAAAGTTTTGCCCATAGTGATGGGTAATAACTAAGGGAACCAAAACTAGATGATAATTTATTACAGATTTAAACTACATGTTATAGGATATGCACCACTTCGCATTTTACTGTCTTGTTAATTTGGTAAAGTAACTGGAATTGTAAGGCATAAAGGTAATAAGTCTTCATGTTCTGTACAAACATAATTTTACTGTCATGATCTACCGCTAATGTAGGATGGATTATTAGTCTTTCAACATAAGACTTTGAACAAAATTCAACACAAGATTTTAAGTGAAAGTGTGACTTGGGAATTTTTCGCATTAACAAGCAATTGCCAGAGGTAAAAGGAACAATGAGTGAGTGGAAAAAAATAAAAATAAAAATAAATGCGAAGATGAAACCAATGCAGTGCAGCAAGCCCCACTGACAAAGGTTGTGTTCATACTACTTGAAAACTGAGATTTCTGCTAAGAAAAAAATGTGGCTATGGCATGAAATCACTGTATAATTCTATTTGTTGTCTGAAAAAGTCAAAGCAGTACAACATAATTTCCAGATTTCATAACTATAAAGAGAATACTGAAAGTTTTGCAAACTATGCTGACAGCAATTACAAACAGTTTCAGTTAGACTGAGATTTAATGATAAAGCTGTCTACTGTGCAAAATGTGAAAAAAAGAGAATCAATCTAGTTTGGCAAAGTGAAAGTGAACCTTGCATACTATGATAAGTGTATGATAAACAAGTGGTATCAACTGTAGACACAGTAAATGATATATGAACTGAAATTCGTTAAAATGGTAGAAGACATTGTAGAGGCATCATAATCTGTATTCATAAATGAGTGTAGACGAAATCCAATATTTCTAAGGTTACTTGTAGTTGGAGATCAAGGCAGTCCTCTTGTCAAAGAAGTAGGCTCTAATAAAAAAAAAAAAAAAAAAAAAAACAGCAGCAAAGATGTAGATGGGATGGGATCCAGTCTTCCAACACGCAGCCAAAGAAGAAATACATACAAAAACTAGTCACCAGCTGATAATTCATGGAACTTCCTGACAGATTAAAATTGTGTACTGGAGTGGGTCTTGAACTGGCGACCTTAATCTGTAACAGTTTGATCAATATTCAATCAATCTCCTGCTATCCACATGGGAAAAAAAAGCAATCAATTTGCATCTTCTGCCAAAACAAGTCAACAAATACTCTCTATTTGCAAGTGGAAGAGGAAAGGAAACGGTTAGTAGTGGTACAGGGTACCCTGCACCATACGCAATACAACGGCTTGCAGAAAGGTATAAGGTAGATGTAAAGAAAGAGTATTCTAAGTATTACAGACTTGCATACGTTGGTTGCATTTCTTCTGAAGTCGATAATTCATACACACCAATTAAAACAATACTAAGAGCTTAGCCTTCAACTAAGGATGTTTTGCCTTTTATTAAAACAGGTACAGTAATCAATATCACCTTTTGACGTATCTTCTTCTGAAGAGGTACCTCATACTGCCAAGATGCAAATTTCTGTACCACGGTTAAAAGATCACCTGGAAAAAGAAAGACACCACTTGTTCTGAAAATTAAACATAATTACCTTCAACAAATGCAACATGAACCTACAGCAGTAAATGAGACAGTTATTCAAGCAGATCTTCCCACATGCGCTGCACAATTGCCTCACTTGCTTCCGTGTAAAATCACTTATTTCATGTAGGCCTACATACAGTTAACCTGTGATTTACATACATCCTATTCATCATTAACATCTCATCTCCTATTCACTATACAGAGCAACTCAAAAAAATGTTAAATGGCACCTCAGCATACAACAAGGATCAGCAATACATAGGGACCAAGGGTCGCAAATGCCACAAGAGGGCACTATGGTCATCAGAGGGCGCTCTTATACCAACACGGGTGGACTGCACAGCAGGGAGTTTACGGGCAGTCATGCCATGCAAGCACTGGGAATAAAGTGGCTAGCTGCACATACCACAAAATGGCTGAGATGTATTTGATTTACGGTGCGGCCAGTTGCAATGGATGAGAAGCTGTGCGATTGAATTGTGCAAAATATCCCAATAGAAAGATGCCATCCCACACATTTTTCCACCACCCTGCATTGCCAATTGTGCCATACCAGCTCATTTCATATGCACAAGCCTGACGCTGGTCACCAACAAACAACACGGACAGCTGCGATGGAAGAAAGCGTAGTGTACTTCATCAACCAGCACATACGGTGTGTCCCACTCCAATGATATGCACTGGTGCACTGTACATAATGAAGAACTGTATCCGCTTAATTTCCAACATGTTCAGGCATTGCAACCAGAGGACTACAACAAGCACATGGGAATTGCGCACTGGTTTCCGCAGGAATCCATTGTAGACCTAAGCTTCACAGTACATCTACATCTACATCCATACTCCGCAAGCCACCTGACGGTGTGTGGCGGAGGGTACCCTGAGTACCTCTATCGGTTCTTCCTTCTATTCCAGTCTCTTATTGTTCGTGGAAAGAAAGATTGTCGGTATGCTTCTGTGTGGGCTCTAATCTCTCTGATTTTATCCTCATGGTCTCTTCGCAAGATATACGTAGGAGGGATCAATATACTGCTCGACTCTTCGGTGAAGGTGTGTTCTCGAAACTTCAACAAAAGCCCGTACAAAGCTACTGAGCGTTCTCCTGCAGTCTTCCACTGCAGTTTATCTATCATCTCCGTAACGCTTTCGCATTTACTAAATGATCCTGTAATGAAGCGCGCTGCTCTCCGTTGGATCTTCTCTATCTCTTCTATCAACCCTATCTGGTATGGATCCCACATTGCTGAGCAGTATTCAGGCAGTGGGCGAACAAGTGTACTGTAACCTACTTCCTTTGTTTTCGGATTGCATTTCCTTAGGGTTCTTCCAATGAATCTCAGTCTGGCATCTGCTTTACCGACGATCAACTTTATATGATCATTCCATTTTAAATCACTCTTAATGCATACTCCCAGATAATTTATGGAATTAACTGCTTCCAGTTGCTGACCTGCTATTTTGTAGCTAAATGATAAGGGATCTATCTTTCTATGTATTCGCAGCACATTACACTTGTCTACATTGAGATTCAATTGCCATTCCCTGCACCATACGTCATTTCGCTGAAGATTCTCCTGCATTTCAGTGCAAGTTTCCATTGTTACAACCTCTTGATACACCACAGCATCATCTGCAAAAAAGCCTCAGTGAACTTCCAATGTCATCCACAAGGTCATTTATGTATAATGTGAATAGCAACGGTCCTATGACAGTCCCCTGTGGCACACCTGAAATCACTCTTACTTCGGAAGACTTCTCTCCATTGAGAATAACATGCTGCGTTCTGTTATCTAGGAACTCTTCAATCCAATCACACAATTGGTCTGATAGTCAAATGCTCTTACTTTGTTCATTAAACGACTGTGGGGAACTGTATCGAACGCCTTGCAGAAGTCAAGAAACATGGCATCTACCTGGGAACCCGTGTCTATAGCCCTCCGAGTCTCGTGGACGAATAGTGCGAGCTGGGTTTCACACGACCGTCTTTTTCGAAACCCATGCTGATTCCTACAGAGTAGATTTCTAGTCTCCAGAAAAGTCATTATACTCGAACATAATACGTGTTCCAAAATTCTACAACTGACCGACGTTAGAGATATAGGTCTATAGTTCTGCACATCTGTTCGACATTCCTTCTTGAAAACGGGGATGACCTGTGCCGTCCTCTTCACCAATTAGGCTGCGTTCTCACACAAGGGTGTGATGAATATCCACAACCGGCATAAATGGACAGATATGGACCCACATGCTACATGTACACATGCCTCACAACACAAATTTACCCTCAACATGTGGGCTGGCATCATTAGAGACTGTTTAATTGGGCCATACAGTCTCCCAGACTGACTTGATGGTTGCACATATCTCGTATTCCTGCAAGAGGTTCTGTTGGACATGCTGGGTGATGTTCCCATGCCCATTCATCACAAAATTCGATTTCAGCACGAGAGAGCTGCTGCACATTACAGCATACAAATGAGGGCACATTTGCAGGCAGCCATTCCTGGCCACTGGATTGGTCACAGTGTGCCAGTTGCATGGCCACAACAATCACTTGATCTGTCCCCAATTGATTTTTTCCTGTGGGTGTATCGGAAGGGCCTTGTGTATGAAACACCTGTTACATCACTGGAGGACCTAGTGGGTTGGATTGTTGAGGCAGCACAATGTCTTTGAGATACCTCAGAGGGTGCGCCATTTAATGCAGCATTGAAGTAAGGCGCGTCTTGACGCACCTGGAAAAAACTTTGCGCGTCTCCTGTAGTGGGTGTCCATTTGTTGCAGGTGACTAAATAATGCAATGCCATTTAGCAGCCCCAGCTGGCCTATGCGCCCCTGGTTCCTATGTAATTACTGATCCTTGTTCCATGCAGGGTATGCCATGTCAGCTCGTAAACTTTTTTTGAATCACCCTGCATATGATATAATCTTAAATATGTATGTAAAGTACTCTAAAATAAATGACTTTTCAAACATGCTAGTTCACCAACATGGCAACTACTTTATTTTTTTGTGAAGCTGGGTATAAAATTGGATAAAAGCACAAGAGAGTTATGATTCTTGATGTGATATCAGACTTCCGAGGATGAAAGACTTCCTTCAGGAAATGTCTTAGCAGGAATCCTAAAATGATGTAAACGTTTTAAAGCAGTTTCATTTCACCACAACATACAGCAAATGAAAATCTATGTTAACACGTGAACAGTTGAGACCCACTGAAAAAAGAAAAGAAAAAAAGAAAAAAAAAAATGCGGGATGTCATGTAGCAACTCACTCATAAAATGTGACCAGCTAATTTAAGTGTCCAGTTTCAATCTCAGAATTTAAACACAAATTTAATTGCAAAAATACCTATCTAGACATACAGATGAATGAATCCCCACAATATTAATGCCCTTAGGATGCTAGACCGTAATTACTGAAGGAAAATACTTCAGGGAGTTCAAGTGGGAATATTTAGGAATTTATGGCTCTGCTCTGAGGCGTAACATACCGTGAAGGTTCAGAGTAAAAAACTGGCATCAGGTGTTTATCAGCATACACCACATCCACTCTATTACCAGCATACATCATAATGCTGCCTTAATGTGAGTTCAAACTGAGCACACAGACAAGGCTACCACAAATTCAGTGCATCCGACTGCGGAATTAATAAATAGATAAATATACCCAGATATGAAACTTGCCTATAGAACGGAAGTCTACATCTGAGTGCTCACACTAAGTAACAGAATTGTACTAAGCAACAGAATAGGTGACAAGCAAAATAGAGACTTGCTTTACTAGGCATGATGCTTTTGCTTTCCTCTGGCCTATGAAAAACTATTTACCCAGTTACAGGAAAATCCATTGTGTAACAGAGACATCGAACAAATGTTAAAAATGAAAAACATCAAAAACACAACACATTACAGTGTCTAATATGATGTAGGAAAGCCAATGGCATTCAAAACTGCTTCCATTCATCTCTGAATCGATAAATACAGGTCATATATCGTTTTCAAGTGTACCTTATATCACTCTTTTTGCAAAATAGTGGTGGATTCAGGTAACAATGATAGAGATAGATAGTGATCACATATACTTCTCTACCTTCCCCATGAACCACAGACCTTGCCGTTGGTGGGGATTCTTGCATGCCTCAGCGGTACAGGTAGCCGTACCGTAGGTGCAACCACAACGAAAGGGTATCTGTTAAAGAGGCCAGACGAACGTGTGGCTCCTAAAGAGGGGCAGCAGTCTTTTCAATAGTTGCAGGGGCAACAGTCTGGATGATTTACTGATCTGGCCTTGTAACACTAACCAAAACGGCCATGCTGTGCTGGTACTGCAAACGGCTGAAAGCAAGGGGAAACTACAGCCGTAATTTTTCCCGAGGGCATGCAGCTTTACTGTATGGTTAAATGATGATGGCGTCCTCTTGGGTAAAACATTCCAGAGGTAAAATAGTCCCCCATTCGGATCTCCGGGCGGGAACTACTCAAGAGGACGGCCGTTATCAGGAGAAAGAAAACTGGCGTTCTACGGATCGGAGCGTGGAATGGCAGATCCCTTAATCGGGCAGGTAGGTTAGAAAATTTAAAAAGGGAAATGGATAGGTTAAAGTTAGATATAGTGGGAATTAGTGAAATTCGGTGGCAGGAGGAACAAGACTTTTGGTCAGGTGAATACAGGGTTATAAATACAAAATCAAATAGGGGTAATGCAGGAGTAGGTTTAATAATGATTAAAAAAATAGGAGTGCGGGTAAGCTACTACCAACAGCATAGTGAATGCATTATTGTGGCGAAGACAGACACGAAGCCCATGCCTACTACAGTAGTACAAGTTTAAATGCCAACTAGCTCTGCAGATGACAAAGATATTGAAGAAATGTATGATGAGATAAAAGAAATTATTCAGGTAGTGAAGGGAGACCAAAATTTAATAGTCATGGGTGACTGGAACTCGATAGTAGGAAAAAGAAGAGAAGGAAACATAGTAGGTGAATATAGATTGGGGGTAAGGAATGAAAGAGGAAGCCGCCTGGTAGAATTTTGCACAGAGCACAACTTAATCATAGCTAACACTTGGTTCAAGAATCATAAAAGATGGCTGTATACATGGAAGAAGCCTGGAGATACTGACAGGTTTTAGTTAGATTATATGATGGTAAGACAGAAATTTAGGAACCAGGTTTTAAATTGTAAGACATTTCCAGGGGCAGATGCGGACTCTGACCACAAAATATTGGTTATGATCTGTGGAGTAAAACTGAAGAAACTGCAAAAAGGTGGGAATTTAAGGAGATGGGACCTGGATAAACTGACTAAACCAGAGGTAGTACAGAGTTTCAGGAAGAGCATAAGGAAACAATTGACAAGAATGGGGGAAAGAAATACAGTAGAAGAAGAATGGGTAGTTTGAGAGATGAAGTCATAAAGGCAGCAGAGGATCAAGTAGGTAAAAAGACGAGGGCTAGTAGAAATCCTTGGGTGACAGAAGAAATATTGTATTTAATTGATGAAAGGAGAAAATATAAAAATGCAGTAAATGAAGCAGGCAAAAAGGAATACAAACTTCTCAAAAATGAGACCGACAGGAAGTGCAAAATGGCTAAGCAGGCATGCCTAGAGGACAAATGTAAGGATGTAGAGGCTTATCTCACTAGGGGTAAGATAGATACCGCCTACAGGAAAATTAAAGAGACCTTTGGAGAAAAGAGAGCCACTTGTATGAATATCAAGAGCCAAGATGGAAAGCCACTTCTAAGCAAAGAAGGGAAAGCAGAAAAGTGGAAGGAGTATATACAGGGTCTATACAAAGGCAAGGTACTTGAGGGCAATATTATGGAAATGGAAGAGGATGTAGATGAAATGGGAGATAGGATACTGCGTGAAGAGTTTGACAGAGCACTGAAATACCTAAGTCGAAACAAGGCCCTGGGAGTAGACAACATTCCATTAGAATTACTGACAGCCTTGGGAGAGCCAGTCCTGACAAAACTCTACCATCTGGTAAGCAAAATGTATGAGACAGGCGAAATACCCTCAGACTTCAAGAGGAATATAATAATTCCAATCCCAAAGAAAGCAGGTGTTAACAGATGTGAAAATTACCGAACTACCAGATTAATAAGTCACGGCTACAAAATACTAATGCGAATTCTTTAGAGACGAATGAAAAAACTGGTAGAAGCCGACTTCGGGGAAGATCAGTTTGGATTCCATGGAAATATTGGAACACCTAAGGCAATACTGACCCTACGACTTATATTAGAAGCTAGATTAAGAAAAGGCAAACCTATGTTTCTAGCATTTGTAGACTTAGAGAAAGCTTTTGACAATGTTGACTGGAATACTCTCTTTCAAATTCTGAAGGTGGCAGGGGTAAAATACAGGGAGCGAAAGGCTATTTACAATTTGTACAGACACCAGATGGCAGTTATAAGAGTCGAGGGGCATGAAAGGGAAGCAGTGATTGGGAAGGGAGTGAGACAGGGTTGTAGTCTCTCCCTGATGTTACTCAATCTGTATATTGAGCAAGCAATAAAGGAAACAAAAGAAAAATTTGGAGCAGGTATTAAAATCCATGGAGAAGAAATGAAAACTGAGGTTCGCCAATGACGTTGTAATTCTGTCGGAGACAGCAAAGGACTTGGAAGAGCAGTTGAACGGAATGGACAGTGTCTTGAAAGGAGGATATAAGATGAACGTCAACAAAAGCAAAACGAGGATAATGGAATGTAATCAAGTTAACTCGGGTGATGTTGAGGGAATTAGATTAGGGAATGAGACATTGAAAGCAGTAAAGGAGTTTTGCTATTTGGGGAGCAAAATAACTGATGATGGTCAAAGTAGAGAGGATATAAAATGTAGACTGGGAAGTTTTTCTAAAAAGAGAAATTTGTTAACATCGAGTATAGATTTAAGTGTCAAAAAGTCGCTTCTGAGAGTATTTGTATGGAGTGTAGCCATGTAAGGGAGTGAAACATGGACGATAAATAGTTTGGACAAGAAGAGAATAGCAGCTTTCGAAATGTGGTGCTACAGAAGAATGCTGAATATTAGATGGGTAGATCACATAACTAGTGAGGAGACCAAGAGATGAATACACTAAGCAGATTCAGAAGGATGTAGTCTGCAGTACGTACTGGGAGATGAAGCAGCTTGCACAGGATAGAGTAGCATGGAGAGCTGAATCAAACCAGTCTCAGGACTGAAGACCACAACAACAACAACAACAACAACAACAACAACAACATACTTCTCTACAAGATGGGCCACACAGGCTCAATAACACAGATCTAGTGACTGGTGGATAGGGGAGGTGTGATAATTCAGCCTTGTGCTCACACAAGTCCTTAACAATGCAAACTACGTGAACAGGAGCCCTGTCACCTTGGAACACACCATTACTATTGGGGAACAAACATTGTATCATGGGATGGACCTATTCATTCAAAACAGTCACATAATCCTTGGCAGTAATGCAACCTTGCAGAATGACCATGGGAACTATGGAATACTACTATATGGCTCCCCAAATCATCACCGAACCCGTGCTATGTTTCACTTTTGGGGCATAAACTTTTCCAGTGTGTAATATAACCCACAGTTCACTCATCAAATTTTACAAGCATTAAATAAATAAAACAACACCAGATGGAATTTTCTGTGATCTACCTAAGACAGATGACTGCGCAAATCACAATACTCTCCTAGATAAACTGTGGTTTTAACGAATTGATTGATTTGCCAACCAATGGATAATGTCATGTGTAACCAAAAGAATGCAGAATGTTGTACTTAGTAACTCTCCAATGGAAGCATGTTATATTATTTTGCCTGGGAACAATTCAAATAAGGGGTTTGCCAAGGCTCAAACTTAAGTCCACCATTGTTCCTCACATAAATAAACCAGCTGCCATCTAATATACAAGCAGCATCAGTTCTTTTTGTAGATACACTACTACTGTAACCACTCCAAGCATACAACCAGCTACAGAAGAAATGGTAATCAATGTTCTTAAAAGTATCATTGGTTTTCTGCAAGTGGTCTCACACTCAATTTTAAAAAGATACCATATATTTAGTGCATATGTCTAGAGGTATTAAAGCAATGATAAGAGTTACACGTGGTGAGGAAATAATGAACGGGGTGCATATGTTTCGAAATTTGTGTGTCCCTACTGATGAGAATTTAAACTAGAAAAACGCATTATACAACTCCTGAAACAACTCAGTTCAGCCACTTAGAATCATTGCAAATCTTGGGGAGAGCCAAATCAGTAAGCTGACACATTTTGCATAATTTCATTCAACAATGTCATTTGGAATAATTTTCTGGGGTAACTCATGTTTAAGAAAGAAAGTGTTCATTGCTCATAGATGTCCTGTAAGAATATGTGGTGTTCACTCGTATCTGTTACAGTAGTGGGGGCATTTAGACTACTGGTTCACAGTATATTAATTCCCTCATTAAGTCTGCTGTAAATAATACACTGCAGTTCAAAGGAAACATTGATATACTTAATTACAATACCAGGAGAAAAAATTACATTTAGTACTCCACATTTAAGGTTGTCTATAGCACAAAAAGAGGTGCATAACACTGCAACTAAATTTTTTTATCATTTGCCCAGCGATGTAAAATGTCTGACAGACAGCAAAGTAAAATTTGAAAAGAAACTGAAAGAAGTTTCTTCTTAACAACTCCTGTTCCACACAAGTATTTCTTACTGTATGTGTAACATGCGTGTATTAGAAAATTGGTCAGCATATAGCCAAATTTACAAACTAATTTGTTATGTGAATGTAAAATGACTCAGACTGTGTCATTACACTTCATTGATCAAATGATCAACGGAATGTGAAGCCAATTAAGACTCGTCTGACCAAACTAATTTCTTCTGTTGCTCCACACACACCAGGTTTTATGGCTCTGGCACTGTATTTTCCTGTTATGGGCATTTACATCACTGATGTGTGGGTTTGGAATTCCAGCTTGCCATACATTTCCTGGGTTATGGAGCTCCCTTCATGTTGTTTTGATGCTGACAGAGTTAACGAATGTAACTTTCAGTTCTGCAGTGACTTTTACAGCTGTCATCTTATTTTTTGTCACAATCCTCTTCAATAACTGTGTCACGATAACTCAACACAAACCTTTGTCTGCACTGGGACTTAGCAGATGATGATTTCCTCCCCTCCCCTCTCCCTGTACACAATATACATTTTCAATATGGAGTCTCCTGAAACACCACACACTTCAACTACCTGGTTTATGGAAGCACTAGACATATGAGCACCAGCAATTTACCCATGTTCAGAGTCACTTAGCTCCTACATAATGCACTCGCAATTACCCAGGACACAATTCTGACCACAACTAACATTTGAAGCATACTAAGGATACGTTCAGGTGCTATTCATGGTCAAATGCAACAGCACAACCTGCAGGCTTAGCTAGCATCTGCATAAATTTTTAAGCATGCATTTCTAATGGTGTTTCCATATTTTGTCCAGCCTCAGCACATACAGTGGCTACCACTAAATTTTAATTATATAAATGATAAACAGCCTATTTTCTTTTAGGTACATTAACTTTACGATTTATAAAAAAGGCCGCTGAAGTGGGGAAGTAAAAACAACTGGGAGTACACTGTACCAGAATGAGTAAGTACTGAACTTTGATGAATGAGGACAGATTTTCTACATAAAAAAACATTTTTAAATTAAATGAAAATAGAATTTTCTGAGTTAGTACAGTAAGGGATGGAAACAACACAGTGTAAACTAACAGTGTGGGCATTAGGGTGCCAAGAATTCTTGTTTTCTCATTGACTACAATACTGCTCATCACCAAAAGAATTATTTTCCCCACGACTAACATTTTTGAGAAAGTCATTGATGTATATCATGGGTTCTCTCTCTTGTTTGTACCCTGTCTGTTTGGTAGCTATGGATGGAACCAGTCATTAACTACATCTTTATTTGTAATGATTCTAGATTATTTAGAATGATATTATGAAAAGGAAAGTTGTTACTCATAATATTGTTACATTCCATCCTGGATTTTGCAACATTTGATTATTCAGCATAATGTTAACCTGTTTTATATATTTTTTTATAATTACTGTCATGTTTAAGTATATTCTTTTGGATGTTTTGAATACTACAGTGTGACATAAAATTCTGACCTGTGCATTATCATAATGCATTTGCTAGCATATACAAAAATGATTAAAAAGGACCAGTAAAGAATTCAATACAATGCAATGTGTAATCACTCTCATCATATTGGATACCATATAAGGCAACAGACAGGAATGTGTGTGTGTGCACGGGAGGGGGGGGAGATAAAAAATTTGGTACACAGATCACGTACAGTTCCCTGTCACATCCTGCTGATCAAAATCAGTAGTGCTATGTGTAGTCTAACAGTATGATGTAAACCATTTGTCAGGAGCTGTTCAACACTCAAACTGTGAATTACAGGCAAAAAGTTCCAGTGCCTGACAATTATAACCAGATGAACTGTGGAATGGACACACAACAATCTTCAGCATTAACACTGTAAAGCAAAAGGATCAAAATACAGCATGTTCTAATGTTCTCGGTTCATGCATAAAGGATCCAAAACGGCATGTTGATCACGTGTATCAAGAAAAGTCAACTTGTAGCATCCATAACAAAAGATTCATATTTAATTTGCTGTGTAATAAACAGATGAACTACAATAACAGCCTGCCCTGCAATAATAATTTTTGCCCCTGGTAAAAATGGACAATAAGGAATAGTATAAGGGTCATTCCATGTCAAGTCACCCAGGCCTTGACACCAACCATGTCAGATTTTGATGAAACTTTGTACAATTACTTCTTTTATCATCCTGAAAGAACTTGTAAAATTTTTTTGCTCTATCTCTTATAGTTTTTTTTTTTATAAATATTTAAAGTTTTTAGATTTGGCGTTGTTTCAGCAGTCTGAAATCGTAACTTAAATATGTCCTCACAACTAAAAAAATTTGTATGTTAAAGAGTACTCAAGATATCAGTATGAAATTTCGGAATAAGTTTGTGTATTATATCTAAATGTTAAAAAAATTACCATAAAGATATATTAAAATCTTCCAAATGAAAAAAAAATTACATGTAGTTTTCTTTTTTGTTTAGTTTTACAAAAAACTGCAATATCTAGAGTCTCAGACCCGATAGAAAACTCAAATTTGTTTTAAAATACTCTTAAATGTATAGGCTATTAGATAAAAAAAATAATGTTGGCTCTTTAACCTGTTCAATAGTTATCTAATTTTTTAAGTAATATTAATTATATTTTAAAAATAAAAAGTACCAAGTGACTTAGACACCAAAAATAAGTTTTTGTCTTCTTGGAGTAACAATGTATGCTTGGATTTTGTTTTGTTATTCCTGTGTTTTGGAGTAAAAAATTATTACAGTGTTAAATAGTGCTTGGATAGTATTTTATTAAGTTTATTCGAACTTTCAGTAAGTACTGTTACTTAGTTTACAGAGATTCTTTTCCAATATCCTATAAAAGTAACCAGAACAGTAATCAGACCAAAAGTGAAATCAGTATGTCAGATATTGAAACCTGTAGCATAGGGTTATTTAAAAAATCTGACTGTTTCCAAACAACCTACACACCTTCAAAAAAGTTACAACCGGTACCTGAATTGAGGGAGGAAGAAAAAAACTTGATCCACTTACGATCTGGAATTAATCTGTGTGAATTTAAGAATATATGTTCACACCACAGCTACTACTTTTTAAATGTTTTTGAAAAGTATCAAACAACATGTGTAGACCCACTAAAAAAAACACAAAAAGCCCATCAAAAGTCGTTGAGAAGTGTAGGCTTGGATCTTTTTAAACAATTACTGACAAAAAATAGTAGCATAAAACCTGGACAAAAGCTTTGCTCAACATGCCGTAACTTTTGTGAGGAAAAATTAAGAGTTGAAGTCAATGAAAGTGAAACAGATGATGAAGTCATGGTTGAATTAGAATCATTGGAATCCAGAAATGAATCCCTCGTACAAACAAACATTGCTCTTGATAATTTAGGTTTACCACCGATAAAGCTTCATGACTTGTCAGAACAAAGTAAAGGGTCTTATTTTAAAAGGAAGGTTAGTAGTATTGAAAAGACTGCAAAAAAGGCGGTTTCGAAAGCATTAAAATATGATGCACCAAGTTCTGATGATGACGAAGAAGATATAAGTGTGGTTGAGAAAGCAAAGGATATTGATGTAATGATTTCTCTTATGAAAGAGAAGATGTCATCTGTTGGAGGTCTAGAAAAATCCAGATTCTGACCTTGGCTCCAGATTCTTGGAGTCGAAATAAAGTGATGAAAGAATTTAATGTAAGTGAGTACATGGTGCGACAAGCTAGAAAGCTAAAATCTGAAAAGGGTATTTTGGAAACTCCTGGTCCAAAAAAAGGTAAAACTCTTTCTGAAAATACAGTAAGACTTGTAACAGATTTTTATGAAAAGGATGAAAGTTCCAGAGTGCTACCTGGAACAACAGACAAAGTAAGTGATCAAAAAAATGTGTACATGCAAAAAAAAGACTCATTTTGTGTAACTTGAGAGAACTCTATTATTCTGTCAAATGGGATAATCCTGAGGTAGAAGTAGGATTTTCAAAATTTTGTTTCTTGAGACCTAAATGGCGTATCCTTGATGGTGCTGCAGGCACACACACTGTATGTGTATGCAGTATCCACCAGAATGTTAAACTATTATTGGATGCTGTGAAAATTGAAGAATCTTATAAAGAGCTAATTAAGATGCTTGTGTGCAACACGGAAAACCAAAACTGCATGTTACATCATTGCGACAGCTGTCCTGCAAATGCTGCACTAACTGAGTACTTAACTGAAAAACTAAGTGAAGATTATGATTTAGAAGAAGATATTGTAATCAGTCAGTGGGTTAACACAGACAGGGCAGAAATGATCAAACAGTCTATCAGTGTTGAAGACTACATTTCTTTATTGGTTAGGTCACTGGAAAAGCTCACCCCGCACTGGTTTATAGCAAAATCCCAATCAGCAGCCTTTAAAAGATTGAAAGAAGACCCACCACCCAAAACAGCAATTATTGTGATGGATTTCAGTGAAAATTATTCCTTTGTTATACAAAATGAGATCCAAAGTTACCACTGGAATAGAGGTGGTTGTACTCTACACCCAGTTGGAGTTTTCCTAGGAAATGAGGAAAACAATGTTTTTGTTTCCAACCACTGTTTTATTAGCGATGACCAAGAACATGACACTGGTTTTGTTAACTTTGTACAAAAAGAAATTACAAAGTGGCCGTCATTACATCATACTGACATTGACTCAGTTCACTACTTTACAGATGGTTGTGCTGGGCAGTACAAAAATAGAAACAGTTTTAAAAATTTGACTGAACACTTGAGAGACTTTAATTTGAAGGCCCAACACACTTTTTTTGCAACAAGTCATGGGAAGTCAATTTTTGATGGCCTAGGAGGAACTATTAAAAGAATTTTAAGGAAAGCTAGTCTACAGC
Organism: Schistocerca serialis cubense; assembly: GCF_023864345.2. NCBI lineage: Eukaryota > Metazoa > Arthropoda > Insecta > Orthoptera > Acrididae > Schistocerca > Schistocerca serialis. Next base: position 790,976,429 of record NC_064639.1, on the reverse strand, counting down.
TTTCAGATGAAGAACAAATAATGACAGCAATCAATGTGTACAAGTTTTGTGAAAAAAATATTGAAAACATTCATTTTCACTTTATTGACAAAAAAGAAGCTGATTTGCTACGGTTAAAACTAGAAAAACGTTTTTTCAGCAACCCGAACCATTCCTGGAACAAGAAGTTTTCATAACTTCAAACCACTTCCAACAACCAACCTTGAAATTAGAAGGACTACAGATAATGTAAAACCCTCCTTAGTCTTTTCTTTCCATTCTTCTTCTGATTGGGTTCGTGTTGAACCATGCAAATCATGATGGTAACTGGTACTTTGGACAGGTAAAAACAATATTCAATGATGAAGAAGATGCAGAAATTCTATTTCTACATCCTTCAGGACCAGCTGCATCATTTCATTGGCCTGAAAGAGAAGATTCTTGCATAGTGCCTTTGGAGCACATAGTCTGTGTAGTAGACGCACCTCAATCAAGCAGCACTGGAAGAATGTATTACTTCAAAAAAGACTGTATCAAAAGAACTGAAAACTCTTGGATGACGTGGAAAAACAGTTTGAATCAGCATTAATGTTTATTAAACAGACAAAATTACTCAAAAAATTCAATGTTTCAAGCAATCAGTTGGGTTATACATAAGTGTTGTAAGAACACTATCTTTGTACATAATTCTAATGTAATCTACTATAATTAATAAACATGTTAAAAAGCCATCATTATTTTTGTTTTATCGAGTAGCCTATATATTTAAGAGTAAATTAAAACAAATTTGAGCATTCTATCAGGTCTGAGACTCTAGATATTGCAATTCTTATAAAACAAAACATCCGTTAAAAAAAGAAAAAAAAATACATATAGGCTACATATTTTTTTCATAGAAAATATTAATATATTTTAATAGTATCATTTTTATCTTCAAATATGTATAATAAATAAACTTGCTGCAAAAATTCATGATGTTATCTAAAAGAGTTTTTAAGATAAGAAATTTTAAAGTTTTGAATACAAATTAAATTTACCATTTCTGAAGGTTCGGAAAATGCAAAACATAAAAACTTTAAAAATTTATTAAAAAAAACTATAAGAGACACAGCAAAAAAAAAAAAAAATTGCAGGTGTTGTCAGGGTGGTATTAGAACCATTTGAGCCAAATTCCATGAAAATCTAAGGAGGTGGGTGTAAAATTTATTTTTTATTGGGTGATTGGGTGTAAAAAGTTGTAGCGTATGGTGGTAGCAAATATGTATTATATTTAATAGAATGCAGAAAAAGATAAATGCGTGACACAGAAGACACAAATATTGGAACCACAGTCTGTGTAATTCAAATCAGGCCTACATGCAACCATTAGAATTATCAGTAATTGCTTTAAAATTGCTACAGTGCATTCCCAATCAACCACTGACTGATTTTATGATATTACTTTCTGCAGAAGAAGACTTACGTTTCTAGGTAAAGAATATTCAAGATGGTACTGCACATCATCACAATACAAAAAATGACAGATTCCTTTCAGAATGTCAAGTGCAGGGGTGAAGCATTCGTTTATATTCAGCAACGAAATTACCAAAATAACAGTCAAACAACTTAACCAAAATATTAAATAACCTAATACGGGATAAATCTCCCCAATGACGAAATAAATTGGAAGATACCGCACATTATCGGCAACAACTAAGATTAAATTGGAACATAATTAATCTAGGGCAACTGGAAATGTCGAGAGGAAAATTTGAATATCAGTAACAAGCATCTCCTTAACACACTTACTTCAATTTTTGCTGTATTACCTAAAAACTAGGGCGTACAAGATGTTTGGAGATCAGTGCGCTCATAATTTGTGCTCGGCTACATATACACAGGTATCATCGTCGCTTTTCTTGCACCGCATTTGATCAAACGATCAAGGCAACTCCTACTAAATGCTATATGAGTGATCTGTTTCTAAGACGATACTACTGGCACACATACTTCGCTCAGAAACTGACAAATCACGAAGACGCCAAGACCTATGTCAATACTTACCACGTTACTCTACTGACGCTATAACACAAACTTACAAACAACCGTACGGCAACGTATTTCAACACGTACTTTTGTGTTTCTTATTGAGGAACTGTGTGCCTTTATCTATTCCAGCTTCTTTTAGGCCACTTCATTGCTTAAACTAAACACAAAACCAACACAAAGTCACACCCACGCTCCTTTGTTATCCTATTATCCTTCAACATCTCTGATTCAGTGTCTCAAGTCCAAACTTCATGGCAGCCAACACAACAGACCATATGTAAAGGTAAGCCATAGGGCACAAGAAAATCTCCGAAACAACGGTTAACGTACAGCACAAACAGAACTATTAATCGACGTCAGTTACTTGGAGTATTCATATTATGTAAAGTGGTCAAAAATCTTACTTACTCTATACAGAACAAAAGTCTCGGAATTAATCGTAAACGAAAATGGAAAAATCACGATAAACTGCCTACTGTTAGCCCTCATATAATAAGATCCAGATGTCTTTGGCGAACTGATTATAGAAATATTACCGGTATGTGTAAGACAATATCATCAACAATAGTCTGTAAGTTACGAACGTTCTGTTCGTACCTACTGCCAGTTTAGTACATTTTGTAAATATGAACGAAGCAGTTGGTAGTTCATGACAGGCATCGCGAAATTTATTAACAAAGGAAAGAAGAAAACAATTAAATACACATTTTACAATATATTTGTAACAGAATAAATATTTCTTGATATAGGTACTTTCCTGTGCATCTGTAATTACATTCCTCTGATCGGCAGAAACGGTGTGGTAAAAAGCGTTTCTCATTTTGTCTGTAGTATTTTAATATTCCTTCTTGTCCCAGCCGTACGTGGTCTGAGCAAGGAAGGCTGATTCAGTCTACGCGTTACGCGTACAGTACGTATCTTCTTATTCCACTGCACTACAAGAGTGTGTTTTTACCCGTTAGCATGCCCATCACTTTTTTGCCTTCCCAGCCTGGTACTTCTAGGATGAGTATGCCGCTGGCGGGCGAGTTGCCGACTGCCAAGACGTCTTCTTTCAGTAGCAAAACATTACTCGCAAGAATTACGCAGAAAAATACGGAAACTGATTCCAACGGATCTACGTTGTAAATGTAGATATCAATGCCACAAGTTCTGCACAGCAATGTAAGATGTTGGGCAAACTCTATTTTTTAACTTAACATTGACTTTCTATAAACAATGATTACACAAAACACTTCAAGTTAAGCTACTGACAACCCAAAAAAAGTACAGTCATAAACAATACGTTGAACAGGAGCTGAACTGCACAGTGAACACATACTGTTGCAGACTGACTGTAACTTAAACAGATCGAGAATCTTGACAAACTGATTAAAACCACTCAGTTCAATTAACCAAAACTAAAAGTACACATCTGCATATTTTATGAAGTAAGCAAGTAATGTCCTACACACTTAATCTTTGTCTAAGGGTGTATATTAGGTATGTAAGCTATTTCCTTTTAAATTAAGCTTTATTCAGACTGAATCAAACGAACGTCCAGTTAAATTGGCCGTAACTGAAAATTGGTGAGTGCCACATAAAAACGAACAGAGCTACGTAAACGAGCAGGAAAAAACGCCATAATGTGGTGCACGACACTTGTGTACATGAAAAATTTACTTGTGTAACAATTTTTTAAAAGTTGTGTATGATTGCGCCATATCACTTTCTTAAATATTTATCGCAACGTGTATATGATAATTATTTGTAATGTCGGAAAATGGCCAGTGTGGGGAGGCGTTCATCTGGAATAAAATACAATTAAATGATGTCAATTTGACGTAAATTCGTGAGAATTTGTGAAGATGACTAATGTCATATGGGCTCTCGAGCTTTTAAGTAGTCGGCACATATGTGCTTCGTGGTCGTTTCGGTGGTCTTTCGGCAGTGTACCGGTGGTTGAGTCAGTGTCAGATAAAGATCTGGAGGGATTGATAGCTTTTGGCAGGAGTTGAACATAGTCTTCGGGCGGCAAGTCAGCCGCAACATTTCAATACGGTATGTAAAAACTTATGGGTCATCGAAGTCTGAGCAATGTTTTCAGGTGTGGTCAATCTTCGAGTCTCAAACGCTAATTTAACTTAGCGTTAGTGATAGTTATACGCCGAAGAGCCAAAGCAACTGGTACACCTGCTTAATATGGTGTAGGGCCCCCGCGAACACACAGAAGTGCCACAACACAACGTGGCATGGACTCGAATAATGTCTGTAGTAGTGCTGGACGGAACTGACGCCATGAATCCTGCAGGGCTGTCCAGAAATCCGCAAGAGTACGACGGGGTGGAGATCTCTTCTGAACAACACGTTGCAAGGCATCCCAGATATGCTCAATAATTTTCATATCTGGTGAGTTTGGTGGCCAGCGGAAGTGTTTAAACTCAGAAGAGTGTTCCCAGTGTCACTCTGTAGCAATCCTGGACGTGTGGGGCGTCGCATTGTCCTGCTGGAATTGCCCAAGTCCGTCGGAATACACAATGGACATGAATGGATGCAGGTGATCATACAGGATGCTTACGTATGTGTCTCCTGTCAGGGTCGTATCTAGACGTATCTGGGGTTCCGTACCACTCCAACTGCGCACGCCCCACACCATTACAGAGTCTCCACCAGCTTCAGCAGTCCCCTGCTGATACGCACGGTCCACGTATTCATGAGGTTGTATCCATACCCGTACACGTCCATCCGCTCGATACAATTTGAAACTGGCTCGTCCAACCAGGCAACATGTTTCCAGTCATCAACAGTCCAATGTCGGTGTTGACGGGCCCAGGCGAGGCATAAAGCTTTGCAGTCATCAAGGATACGTGAGTGGGCCTTCGACTCTGAAAGCCCATATCCGTGACGTTTAGTTGAATGGTTCACACACTGACACTTGTTGATGGCCCAGCTTGGAAATCTGCAGCAATCTGCGGAAGGGTTGCACCTCTGTCACGTTGAACGATTCTCCTCAGTCGTCGTTGGTCCCTTTCTTGCAGGATCTTTTACCGGCCGCAGCGATGTCGGAGATTTATGTTTTACGAGATTCCTGATATTCATAGTACACTCGTGAAATGGTCGAGCGGGAAAATTCCCACTTCATCGCTACATCGGAGACGCTGTGTCCCATCACTCTTGCGCTGACTAGAACACCACATTCGAACTCAGTTAAATCTTGACAACCTGCAGTTGTATCAGTAGTAACCGACCTAACAACTGCGCCAGACACTTGTTATGTGATATAGGCGTTGCTGACCGCAGCGCCATATTCTGTCCGTTTACATATCTCTGTATTTGAATACGTATGCCTATACCAGTATCTTTGGCGCTTCAGTGTCTTTTGTAATAAACTTTTCTGAATGGCGCTGCAGCATCATCGATGAACTTAAACGTTAACGCTTACGTGAGACTTGGATTGTGCTTCTGCTTTCATGTTAGCTTATGTTGTGGCGGACTCGAGAATTAATATTTGTAAATTATATCTCTGAACTTTGTTTACATTCTTATCACTTAGGGACTGTTATCATCTCTGATCTTGTTCACATACAGTGTGTTCATGCAATCTTAACTGCACTTAGTTTCAGCTTTAATTTGGAAACTAATGTGCTTATAATTACTTGATATAAGGTCATCAATCTTTGTGTTTCAAACTTAACAGTGTATAGATTCTAAATTATCTCCTCCATTGTGTTGACTTCATTAATTTGTTCCTACCTAGTTACCATTTATTTAATTTAATTTATTTATTTCTTTGTTTTTAAATACACTGACGGAAAACAAAATCGCAACACAAGGTGAGGCTATACGACATTAACGAAAGTTGGCAGGCCAGCTTCTACAGTTGCTAGAAGCGCCACTATCAGGGTACAAATCAGATTTGCTTTAAATACACGCTGTGACTCGTGAGCGTTAGTTACCTTGGAGATTGGACGTGCTGAGTTCATGCTAGTCAAGAACGTCTTTAAGGCGATAAGACGTCATTATCAACACTTCACCGAGTTTGAACGAGGTTGTGTAACAGGGCTGCGAGAAGCTGGATGTTCCTTCTGTGATAATGCAGAAAGACTTGGCAGGAGTGTAGCCACTGTATATGACTGCTGGCAGCGGTGGCCACGAGAATGTATGCTAGAAAGAAGACCAGGCTCCGGAAGGTTACGTGGCACTACCGAGAGGGGGAGACATTGTGTTTAACGTATGGCTCTTGCGCACCGTACTGCATCTATAGCAGCAGTTCGAGCAGCAGTTGAGGCCTCAGTGACACAACTAACTGTTACAAATCGGTTACTTCATGGACAGCTCCGAGACAGGCGCTCTGTAGCGTGTCTTCCACTGACCCCAAACCAACGCTCATTTTAGGGCAGGGTGGAGGTCTGTTGTGTTTTCTAATGAAATCTGGTTCAACATCCGTGCCAGTGATGGCTGTGTGACGGTTAGAAGGAGGTCTGTTGAGGGCCTGCAACCAACCTGTCTGCATGCCAGACACTGTATCTACACCTGAAGTTATGGTCTGGGGTGTGCTTTCGTATAACAGCAGGAGCACTCTCGTGGTTGTCCCACTCACCTGGACTGCAAATCCATAGGTCAGTCTGTTAATTCGACCTGTAGTGCTGCTATTCATTAACAGCACTGCAGGCGGCGTTTTCTAACAAGATAACGCTCGCCCACATATCGCTGTTGTAATCCAACATGCCCTGCAGGGTGTCAACATGTTGCGTTGGCCTGCTCGGTTACCAGCTTAGTCACCAATCGAGCACATATGGGACGTCATAGGACGACAACTCCATCGTCCAGCACAGAGAGCATTAACCGATCCTGTATTGACCGACCAAGTGCAAAAATCATGCAACTCCATCCCACTATCCAGTACCTGTACAGCACAATACATGCACGTTTGCATGCTTTCATTCAACATTCTGGCGGTTACTCCGATCTTATATTAATCTGTGAACTAGCACTGTTAATCACTTAAAATATTGGCTAGGCAAATGTATTCCCGAAATTTCATTACTTAACATTAATTATTTTTTGGTGTTGCGATTTTTTTCCGTCAGTATACAAGCATAACTTTCTCTGTAATCGGTGCAGGCTCGGTAAAACCGAATTTAGATAGCTAGTGTTGTTATTAGGGCGTATACGCAGCAGTGTACAACACATCTCTAAACCCGTAGAACCATACTTTGTCTTCAGAGTATTTCACTTGCCGGAACCCCAAATAAAGCTCTATATTCATTTTGAGAACATTGACACCACATATATTGATATATCTCAAAGGAGGTAAGCCTAGAACACTTGTTTGTTCTTTCCGTTGACCTCCGAGTCTGCATGTGTACTCTACACCTTCAGTCGGTTCTTTGCATTCCGCCTGGGCGCATACCACAACTGTGTGATTTCTCTCCTCCCCTGCCTCCTCTCCCGTCTGTTAAGATCTAACACATCTTGCCACTGAATGTGTTGCAGTGCATAATGTTGCTCTATACTGCTTTAGCTATGTTCACCGATGTTCTGCAAAATTATGAAAGGATATTGTGACGTAATATTGCAGTCTCTCAACTCACCAATCCGCAGTTGCAATTATGATGCATTCTTAATTTTCGAAAGCGATTGTCGCGTGCAGCGAGCAGCACCCCATGTTTTACTTCTTCATTATTGTTTTGACGATTGCCTCATGAAGGCATGGTGTAATGTGTAACTGATTGGTCTTGTGTGCCACTGAGTTTCACGACGCTCCTTTCTCCTGTTGGTATAGTGAGAATACTAATTCACATCGCACTTTAAGTTTGGTAGTATAATGTAGAATTACAAAACAGACCTCGAAGTCGTGGCGAAAAAACAGTGTGTATGGCAGTGTACAAAGCATGTTAGAGCAGAAAGAAACAATGTTTCAAACAACGATACAGGGTCACAGGGAGCGTCTCTTGCGACTTACAGTATAGTCTGTGGAATACGGTCATCCTCCTGCAGTACAGGTGATGACACTTTAAACTGGTCTGTGCAGTTGATCAATACCTGTATATTTAATAGGATTGTCACGTGTGCTCGATGCCGCCATGCAGATAGTATTTGTTTTCTGTGTATGGGAGGAGATATATGCAGTAAAAATCTTATCGAGTTCTATATCGGATGAAGTTAGTAGAGCTTTTATGTTTCGTAATTTTTCTCTGTTGGATGGTACAGAATAACGACGATAGCATGTTGCGCTGATAGACGTGAATGGGAGCTGAGGGACGTGGATCTGCTTTGGACTGCAGTATCTGTATGTAGTTTGGGGATGCAACACAATAAGCCCATTTCCACCAAATGGTCAAAACACACTCCTGCCGCACTGACTCAGGTCGCTCTGTTTCTACACAGGTTGCAGAAGGTGGTGGATATGGTTCAAAAATGGCTCTGAGCACTATGGGACTTAACATCTGAGGTCATCAGTCCCCTTACTTAGAACTACTTAAACCTAACTAACCTAAGGACATCACACACATCCATGCCTGAGGCAGGATTCGAACCTGCGACCGTAGCGGTCGCACGGTTCCAGACTGAAGCGCCTAGAACCGCATGGCCGCACCGGCCGGCATGGTGGGTATGGCTTTCTATGACTTCCATCCAGTTCCAACTTAAATTGGAACGATCTCATGTGCAAAGCTGCGGAAATGACAGCAGTCGCAAGATGCGTAGGGACTGATAAAACCACGCTGGAATTTTGCTATAGCAGACAGGTTCGAGAAAGCTGACTCGTTTCGAGAGTGCCAGAAATATGATTCACTTGTGGCTGTAATCATTAGAGGACTTCTCCGTAGGATCCAACGCAGGTACGTGGTTGAATGCAGAGACTTGATTCCAAATCATAGACATTATTTTTAGCAGATAGCAAAACATCAGAGATCTGAAAAGCTAGTGTACATTTCTTACAAACTCAATCAGCACACCATCTACTACTGCATGTGATTTTTCTCAGTCATCGCCTATAGCTCAGTGGATATATCGCAGAACCTTTCAAATGATATCAAGACAGAATGTGTTACAAATACTGGAGAAATATCTAGTGGTGGCGGCGTGAGGGGGTTGCAAATTGCGGTTTCATACCATGTTCCTTAGCCGAACCACTTTCAAAATTTAGAGATTTTTTTGATGAGGTTGCATCGTGGGGTACGTGTAACCGGACTGCTGGTCTGATAATATACACTCCTCTGAACACCATCTCGGTATTAGTCTGGAAAAACCACGTGATTCGTAGGTAATGCCATATGTGGATTTATAAAGTTGGTATAGCTTTTAACATGGACAGTTGTGTGCACATGTAGATCCAAGACCGCTTGTGACAGTAACATACAGTAGTTGTTGGGATTGGTTTTTTTTTTTTTTTTTTTTTTTAACATCTTGCGGTTTGTAAGACGATTAAACCTCTCTTTCTAAGACACGGTGGAAGCACTTGCAAGAATAACTTACGAGACATGTCCACCCATCATTGATTTTCGGTCAGTATTATTTCGTATCGCCAGCGATCAGTTATTGATGAAGTATTATACTTAGTAGCAGGGGGTGCGTGATAGGTTTGCCATGAGCGTCCGGCGTATAAAGTATGTGTTTGTGTTCCAACATGTGCAAAGGAAATCACTATGTCGATTCGCAATAAAGGTATGGATTTGAAGTCGAGTACTGTGATAGCAAAGGGAAGAGTATGTCAAGTCATAAGAATGGTACTGATATTTCTATTTCCAGAGCCACAGCCGTCAACAGGGTGTATTTCTGATACTTCACTCATTGTCGAATGTCTTTGAACTGAAACCACAATTGTAACATTTAGTTGTAAGTACAGGGATAAAATATATATGTGACCGATTGCTTGCCGGCCGCGGTGGTCTCGCGGTTAAGTCGCTCAGTCCGGAACCGCGCGACTGCTACGGTCGCAGGTTCGAATCCTGCCTCGGGCATGGATGTGTGTGATGTTCTTAGGTTAGTTAGGTTTAAGTAGTTCTAAGTTCTAGGGGACTGATGACCACAGATGTTAAGTCCCATAGTGCTCAGAGCCATTTGAACCATTTGACCGATTTCTTAGGGTGATGATTCTACCTGTGCGTGTTTGGCATGCAGCGCTGGTGATCTGTACGGGGATGATTCATGTTTCCTGTTGACAGTAGGAGCTGTCCGAATGGAGAGGCCTGTTGGAGTGTAGGAATGTATATGACTTAACCATGTTGTCCTGATGCGTAGATGATGGAATAGCAAACTAATACTTAGTATGTGTCGGATAGCTTTCGTGATCGCGTGGAAATTTGAGAAGATTGAATATGGTGGTGTGTTTGCACTGGACTGTTATTCTCTCCCATGTAAATTGTTCAGTTGACTGCTTCTGCACATTTATTTAGTTGAGGGAAGATCGATTGTGGTGTGTGCATCTAGCGTGTGGAAGGCATGTTTGCCAGTTCTCTAGACATGAGAAACACCTTAGTTGACCTTGTAAATTATAGGGATGATTTGGAATTTGCTGCATTATCGACATTGGTATTTGCGAGTGGAAATATCAGTTTTCTCTATTTTCTTAGAGTTTCTGTGTAAATGTATTCACAGACATGACAAGTTTCTAGTTAGTCAATGATTTACAGCTGATTTTGTAGGCGCAGGATATGAATTGTATGTTTACATTGACATGGTACGCAGTGATATATTGGTGGGTTGGAGATCTGTTCCACACTCTAATATTCAAGCTCCTGTCCTCAGTGGGAGAGCAGTGTAACTGAGTGAGAGTCTTTCCCTTTTTGACGATCTGTAGGCCACTTTGCAGGGTTTAATTGTAGGAGCAATATGGAAATCTGTACAAAATACAATCATAATGCTCTATCCATTCACAAGACATCCGGAATGTAGGAGTATCTACAAACTGATTCGAACAAGATGGAGGCAAGGTACGTACAGAATGTTCTGAGAAAGCAAGTGTTCAAAGACAAGTTGAAACAGACCCTCCATCTCTGGCGGCGATGCTGTCACTCATCCACCAATGTGGCATTAGGACATCTCCAGACCTGTAGCTGTAGGATACTGAAAAATCTGGCCATTTTTTTCTCTTCTGTAAGACAGTGCTTCGAATTCTGTTTGTGTAATTGTTCTGATTTCCCCACGTGTGTGCTTAGAGAATGCTCTCTTTACAAACAATAAGAATGCTTTTATGATTAACAGTGTTTTTCTGAGCTTGCACAGGCTTTTAGTGGTGAGAATGTTTGACGTTTCTGAGATGTATATTGATAGCAAGACGAACATTTCACACAACTTGTCAGCCATGCTGGGTATGCATGCATGACTAGACGCAGCTCGCATATCCCGTTAAGATCACTAGGAACAATGCACCCTGTGCTATTTTGGGACAGATTTCTGCAACGTTTGTGAGGGTGAGTCGCTTGGCAATTAGGTCTTCACTGGACCACAGGTGGAGAGAGGGATCACCGCAGCAAAAGTAAACACACGAGCTGCCCAGAAGCATCTCACATATGGAACCAGCATGAGCGTGCCTTGGAGTTCTGTGAGGTCAGTATAACACTCGAAGAACCCTAACTGTATACCCGAAAATACACGCAACTTTCACTTGCTTGTTGTAGGCAGCAGCAGCATGAGAGCAATGGCTCGTGTTCGGTGATGGCTCACGGTGGCGTCGACATGCGCACACCCTTTGAGTGTCTGTGCTCTGCAAATAGGTCTTTACTCCAGTCCAGTCGTGTCAGCAACAGTGCCTAGGTGATCACGTATTTCAAGAGGAATTTCTCAGGTGTCAAGTATGAAAGGGATGCCGCCACCTCATGCTTGAGGGACTGGTACGGGCACCTGTGCATGGCTTGGCAGCTGATGGCCACATCACTTCGCAGGGGGCTGCTGGTGCATCCAACTTCTGGGAGCGTGTGTGGTAGCCTCCTGCGTGATCCACTGGACAGGGGGCAGCAGGCGGTGCCTGTGCATGTTGTTTGCATGTCTGTTGCATTATTTTTCAAGTAGGTTTGTAGGCTGTGCTATACATTATTTGGATAGTTAATGAGTTGATTTTGTGTCAGCACATGAGTGTACTGGATCATTTGGGAGAAGGTTGCATGTGTGTATGCTGTCTACTGAAATTATTTCGGTAATTTAGGGGTTGTTTGGGAGTCTGCAGAGCATTATTTCGGTAATTAACGAGAGTTTACAGGTCTGTAGGCTGTATGACATGACCCCAAGCGTGTCAGTGTGTGTTTTGTATCAGTGTGATAAATATACTATCTAAAATCCATCCCTAAATAAACTGTTCCAAAATAAATAAAGTACACTCCTTCCTCTCTCAAGGAGCCATGCACGGGCTGAGTCATTTTCCCCTCCAGACAGCCATCTTGGGTTATGTCATGTATGGACAACAGTGCCCTCTGGTGGTGGTACAGTGTACTAGGTCAATTGGACTCCAAACCCCATGGCGACCACACTGTTTCCCATCATTTTCCCCTGACATCTTGGATTATGTCATGGAATGGACGACAGCACCTCTGTTGGCAGTATTGTGTACTAGGTCAGTTGGACTCTGGACTCCATGGCGACCACACTGTTTTCCGCCATTTCTCCCCACCCCAGACCGCCGTCTTAGATTACATCACGGAAATTAATGACAGCGCCCTCTGGTGGTGGTATTGTGTACTGGGTCAGTTGGAGTCTGGACCTTGTGGTGAACACACTGGATGGCTGTAGTGCACCAAATTGTTTAAATAAAGACTGCATGTAAAATAAAGACTTATGTCCAGCGCAGGTCAAGTACTTTTCCTGCCAGTCCGTAGGAAGAGGTGGCGGTCAGATGACTTAGGTTAGTGTAGGTAATCCAAGTGCCCTTTTTTTCCCGCCATTTTCTTAGGTTAGTAGAGATAGCCCAAAATTAATATTTCTTGCCAATTCCTAGAAGGAGGTGGCAGATGGATAACTTAGGTTAGTGGAGGTAGCCCAAGTGACCTATTTTTCCGCCATTTTCTTAGGGTAGTAGAGGTAGCTGTGGTGCGTTGCATTGTACTGATGGAATTTGAATTTCCCGCCATTTTCTGGGGGAGGGGAGGAGGAGTTAAGTTAGTGGAGGTAGTCCAATTGACCTATCTTCCCGCCAAAATCCACCACCTTGGATGATGTCATGGCCGCCATCTTGGATGATTTCATGCGCTGTTTCAAGTCTACAAGCCGCCATCTTGGATGACGTCATCGCCGCCAACTTGGATACATCTGGCAGCAATGGAGAGTGGGGTGGTGCAAGTGACATGCAAGTAGAATGCATCAGTAAATCTCGAGCTGACATTATATAGTGATCACTTGCTTGAACGGCTCCTGTATGTATACAAGTTGTTGAGCTTTATAAGAGACTTCTACATATCAGACTCACACAATCATGACTGTCTCAGTACGAATGAATGTCCAGCTCAAAAGACGACTGGACAGGGTATTGTTCTGAAAATGGTTTTTACCTTGTTGTAAGACTGTGAAGTCAAGCTGTTTGTAGTGCATCCTACAACTGCTATACTGCACATGAATGGATGCAAAATGTACAAAGACTGTCACCTTCCTTACTACTGTACAAGACTGACTGATACGAAATTAGTGAACCTCTGCAACAAGTGTAGTATGTTCATTTCAGTGAGTCCTGTCTCATTGTTTTGGTATAAAATCAAAACGCTTTAATGAAGATAATCTAAATGTGTCCTCTACATATATGCAAACAGATGTGCACAATCAAATCACCGTCAAAGTCTCAGCAGATGTCACATAAACAATTTCCGAACCATATTGCCCCACACAACTACCTTCACAACTTCGATTAAATGGCATTCGATATGCACCGTTTCTCGCCTCATATAATAACGCCAATGAATTTGTGAAGTATAAACGAACAAATTAAGCAAGTCAGTTAATGTCTATTCTGATACTTCGAGATAAGTTGAAACCATTCTTTTAAGAACGGATGGCAGTATGAACAAAACAACAATCTGTCTACTTATGACCCCTGGTAAAATGTCTGCCAGCTACTGTGCTAATTTTCATGGAAACATGCATATCATTTGAAGGAGTTACACATGGCAACATATCAGGGCGACACAGAATTAGCTGTCAACTTGAGTGGTTCCACAAATAGAGATTCATGATCTGGAATTTCTTTTTGGAACATGGATAAACGGTATTGTTCTCTCTCGATGGCTCGGTTCAACTGGTTGTATCACTTTGCACGCCACATTGCTGCTCCTGCTTTCCTCCAATCAGCCTTAAGAATTTTATCTTTCAGTTATCACTTCTTACCTCACTATCAAAGCCTGTTAATATAAAAAAACGCAGTGCTGCACCTTATCGTGGCTCAGAGACCACGTTATACTGTAGGTTTCCCTTTAACGGACTGAAAGCTCAGATGAAGACAAGGGCATACCACCTCCAATAAAACCAAGTCTAATAAAGCACAAAGGTGTTCAAAACATCCCTCAGTTTGATGACAGATTTACCTTTTTTTTAAATAAATAGTCAAACTGGTGGAGATGGTTTATGGCGTAGACTTTCTACACTCAGTCGAATATGTTTGCTATATGCCACAGAACATCGGTTACATATGCAGTGTGGCTATAAAATAACGAGGCTAACGCTGTCACAGAGTAAGAACGCATGTGCCAATGGTGAACGCTAGCTGTGAAGCGTGAAGCCTTCTCAGTCAAATGCGGCATCTCTGGTGTCTGTAGATAAATCTGTCTGGCCGTGGCATACCTTTGCGTAAGAGCTATTACTTTATTTTGCAGGAAAAATGATAAGTGTAATCACAGTGCAATGAATTGTCGTGGATTTTCACTGAAAAATATATTTTACTAAAAATAGTGTACGGCGAAGACCGTTTATCACGCACGCGAGTTGTTGAGTGGTCCAAGCATTTCCGAGATGGTCGAGAAGACGTTGAAGATGACTCGCACCTGGAACGCCCTTCAACATCAAAAACTGATGACAATATAGAAAAGGTGGGTAATCTGATTCGATCTGACCGTAGGTTGAGTGTTCGATCGATTGCTGAAACTGTAGGAATTGTCACGGAGTGCGAAAGGCAAATTTTACATTACCAGTTTAATATGAGAAAGAGTGTACGAAACTGGTGTTGAAAATTCTTGCGATCGAACAGGAAGAAGCTTGTGTGAAATGTTTGTTAATTCCTTGGAAAGACTGATAACATGTGAAGAATCTTGGTTTTTCACTTATGATCCAGAAACCAAGCACTAACTCATGCACTGGAAGGGCCAAACTTCATCGAGAGCGAAAAAAGTTCGAATGAGCAAATCAAGATTCAAAGCGATGACGATTGTTTATTTCGATGTTCATGGAACTATGCATTTCCACTAGGTTCCTTAAGGTCAGACCACTAATCAGCATTACTACCTTTAGGTTATTTCTCAGCTCCATGAGAAAATAAGAAAAAAGACCCGAATTGTGGAAGAACAAGTCATGGGTTCTGTATCAAGACAACGCACCAGCCCATACCAAATTGTCTGTACAGAGGTTTCTAGCGAAGTACAGCATCGCAGTGCTAAATCACCCATCTCATTCGCCCGACCTAGCGCCCTGTGTCTTTTATCTATTCTCCAACGTCAAGTCTGAATTAAAAGCAACAAGATTTCAGTCCGCTGAAACAGTGAAAGGAAAAGTGGCATGGTTATCAGGGAGCTCACAGAGGAAGCTTCCCAGGACTGTTTCCATCCATGGAGACTTGATATGTAACATTGTAGAAATAGAGGAGAGGGCCATATTGAGGGTGACAGTAACTAAATATGTATGTTTTTGAAATAAAATGTTTTGCAGCAGTGGTCCTGTTATTTTATAGCCACACCCCCTACAATGGCTTTCAAATACTGGAAATAGACTGACTCAGGAAATGTCATGGATAACGGGGCAGGTGTGTTGTATGCACACCACACGCCCCCTGTGTCAGCTACAATTGTGTAGGAGACCTTCTGAGAAGCGTTTGTGCAAGTTATTTGTGTAACATGCAACGTCCTCGTGAGACGACGCCATTAGAATAGGGTATGGTGGTCAGTGCGCGATAGATGGGAGTTTCAATTTCGACAGTGGTGCAGGAATTCGTCCTCGCACGTTCAACTGTGTGCAGTGTGTGTCGTGAATGGTTGAATGAGGGTGTCACAGTCCACGACGGATGAACTAGAGGCCGTCCAGCCACCCTTGATGATCGTGGCCAGCGACATCTGAGACTGATCGTTAATAGTTACTAAGGCAGCAGAGCAACAAATCACGGCTCAATTCAGCACAGGACTTGGTACACACGGTTTCCAGTGGACAGTCCGTGGCATCATAGGTTCCATGGGATATGGTAGCCGGCGCCGCACATGGTTGCCACTGTTAACCCAATGTTACTGGGCACAACGGCTTGCTTTTGTTACCAGTCACCAGGGATGGGCACTGGAACAATGGCGTAACGTGATGTGGTCGGACGAATCACGATTTCAACTGCATTATGCTGACAGAGGGCACCATATGTGCTACAGACCACGTGAATCGATGGATGTCGCCTGCCAAGAAGTTGCGGTCCAAGGTGGTTGTGTCTGTGTTATGGTCTGGGGTTCATTTTTCTGGTACAGAATGGTCACCCTGGTTATTCTTGAAAGGTCTTTGGACAGTCCGCCATATGCTGGGCTGCTCCAGGACCATCTCTACTCATTTTTGGCCTTCAAACACCCTTACAGTTCTGCTGTGTTTCGAGATGATAATGCGCCGCCACATCGCTCCTATGTCACCTGGTAATGGTTCCAGGAACATGCAGGGGAGGTCCGAGACCGAGATGGCCACTCTGGAGCCCAGATTTGAACCCCATCGAGCATATCTGGGATGTAATTTAACGCAGGTTCTGTACCATGGATCCTGTACCAACAAACAGACCAGAGTTGACTGCCAGTCTGCAAACGATTTGGTGTTAGCTGTTTTCTAGGAATACCAGAAACTTGTAGACTCACTTCCAAGGCGTCCCACAGCAATCCTCAGGACCAGAGGAGGCCCCATGCGATGTTAGGTGCCTGTCACGTAACATTTGCTAAGTCGGTGCGGTTATAACATTGTAACTCAGATAGGTACATTTGGGTGACCTGTCATAATTTAACAAACGTTTAAAGTATTGGACTGGGAATGAAAATATTTAATAATGTAACAATAAATTGTTTAGATGAATATTATTTTGATGTTCATTAGTGGATACAAAATTTGTACAAAATGAGAATGAGAGGTTGGTTGGTCCATGTCAGTCGTTAACCATGGTAAGCACCGCCATAGGCCAGGGCGGGGGCATAGGCGGCCCTAGCGAGGGGGGCGGCGTAGGCAGCCCTGGCGATGGGAGCGGCGTAAGCCCTGGCGGGAGCGGCGACGGCCACGGGGGCGTGGGCGACGGCCACGGGGGCGGCTACGGCGGGGTGGGCGCCGGCCTCCTTGTGCACGACGGCGTTGAAGCCGTTGACGGGGTCGGCCGTGTAGTCGACGGTGCGGATGGAGCCATCGGGTTCGGCCAGGCTGTAGCTGCCCTGGACGACGTCTCCGCTGCGACTCTCGTGCTGGGCTTTCGAGTCTCCAGTGTGGGCGTCCTGCACGTTGTACGCGAAGCTGTACTGTGGGTGCGGGTCGTACTCGACGGCGGCGGGGGCAGCAGCGACAGCTGGGGCGTAGGCCCTGGCGACGGGGGCGGCATAGCGGGCGATGGGGGCGGCGTAGGCGGGGGCGGCGTATCCTCGGGCAGCCAGAGGTGCCCCGGGGGCGTAGACGGCGGGGGCGCCCAAGTAGCCGGCGCTTGCGATGGCCACCACCGCGGACAGAATGATGAACTGCCAGAGAAAGAGAACACTGTTATCATTCCTCCCGTCATCAGAATCCTAATTAAACAATGCTACCTCTTTTATGCATGAGATATTCCACCCCATTGGTGTGGCCCAGCAGTGGTTATATACGATATTCCTGTGTGGAAATCTGAAGTCAAGAAAAATTTGGCAAATATCAAACGGGGACTTTCACGTGTATGAAGAGCACCATTCGAAGCAAAAAAAGTAACACAGGGACATGATCCTTTGATAAGCGCCAATGAGTAGTAGAAAATGTAACTTTAAGAAAATGTACGAAAGAGTCTTCTTTCAAAAGATATTATTCAATCTACATTGGTTGGGCTAATATACAACAACATACTACAATCTTTTATTAGTGCAATAGTGAAGAACGTTCAGATAGTCGAACACTTACTTGTGAAAATACACACATCCACATTGAACTCGCAGTGCTACACATTATATTAATCTATCCTAAATGTTTCTATATTGTCTCTACAGTAATGTAGTAAATATCGTGGCTTCTGAATCGTAGGAAAATCCATTGTTTCTTTGACAATAATCCTGACTCATGTACCCTGAAAATTTTTCGCTAGATGATCTAATTATTGTGTTAAGATAATAACAAAAGTATGTCGTATGACACATTTCTGTGGTCCACTACCGTCCACTGTGCTCAATTCATCTGCATTACACTGAGATGGCAGAAGTCGTGGGATATCTCCTAATAGCGTGTCGGACCTCCTTTGGCCCGCCGGAGTCGCAGTGCAGCAACTCGGCGGGAATTCAACAAGTCGTTGGAAGTCCCCTGGAGAAATATTGAGCCATGCTGCCTCTATAGCCGTCCATAATTGCGAGAATGTTGCCGATGCAGGATTTTGTGAACGAACTGACCTCTCGATTACGTGCCATAAATGTTCGATGGGAATTATGTCGGGCGATCTGGGTGGGTAAATTATTCACTCGAAATATCCATAATGTTCTTCAGACCAACCGCAAACAGTTGTGGCCCGGTGGCATGGCGCACTGTCGTTCATAAAAAATCCAAAGTTGTTTGGGAACAGGAAGTTCATGTATGGCTGGGAATGGTCTCCAAGCAGCCGAACATAACCATTTCCAGTCACTGTTCCATGTCAACACATCTCACACCATTATGGAGCCACCACCAGCTTGCACAGCGCCTTGTTGACAAATTTGGTCCGTGACTTCGTGTGGTCTGCGCCACACTCGAACCCTACCATCAGCTCTTGACAACTGAAGTCGGAACTCATCTGACCAGGCCAAGATTTCCCAGTCGTCTACGATCCAACTGATGCGGTCACGAGCCCAGGAGAGGTGCTGCTGGCGATGTCGTACTGTTAGCAAAGCCACTGGCGTCGGCCGTCTGCGGCCATAGCCCATTAACGTCAAGTTTAGCTGCACTGTCCTAACGGATACGCTCGTCGTACGCCCCACATTGATTTCTGTTGTTTGTCTGTTAGCAATGACAACTCTAAGCAAACGCCGTCGCCCTCGGTCATTAAGTGAAGGCCGTCGGCCACTGCGTTGTCCGTGGTGAGAGGTAATGCGTGAAATTTGGTATTCTCGCCACACTCCTGGCAGTGTGGATCTCGGAATACTGAATTCTCAAACAATTTCCGAAATGAAATGTTGCATGCGTCTAGCCCCAACTATCAATCCGCGGTCGAAGTCTGTTAATTTCTTGTCGTGCGGCCATAATCACGTGGGTAGGCCTTTGATATGAATCACCTGAGTACAGTGCGCGGCTCGTGGTCTTGCGGTAGCGTTCTCGCTTCCCGCGCACGGGGTCCCGGGGTTCGATTCACGACGGGGTCAAGGATTTTCTCTGCCTCGAGATGACTGGCTCTTGTGTGTCTTTCATCATCATTTCATCCTCATTCACTCGCAAGTCGCCGTAGTGGCGTTAAAGAACTTGTGGAGTGGCGGCCGAAACGCCCCGCGAGGGGTCTCCCGGCCACCAATACCATACGCTCATTATGACCTGAGTACAAATGACAGTTCCGCCAATGCACTGCCCTTTTGTACCTTGTGTACGTGATACTATCGCCATCAGTACTCATATCACTGTCTCATGACTTTTGTCAGCTCTCTGTGTATGTGCTGGTTAGATTCCTTTGTCCTTGTTATGAGATACGAGAGGTGAAAGTAAGCTCTACACATAGCTCCGCTAAAGACGTCGGTACGATGACAAGCGGACGCGGGAGTGCGCTGCTGCCGGTTGCCTCACCTTGCACGCCATGCTGCTGCTGCTGCTGCTGCTGTTTGCTGCTACGTTCCGCTGCTGTGTGCCTGTTTGGGCGGCGGTCACAGCTTATATAGCCACAGCCGGCGCCGCCTGGTCCCCCCCGCGGCGCAAAATTTTTGCCATTCACCGCACTAAACCTGACCCCTGTCGCGCTTGTCGCGCGCATACTTTCTACTTTACAAATCGTTAATGGCGAATATGAGGTTGAATAAAGTGCAGATTAGCTATAGTGCTCACTTTTCACTTTTGAATTATACAACGAAATGTTCTTTACTTATTACTCAAAATGTGCGAGAACAAAATAAAAAAAAGTACGCTGATTTGCAAAACTTAAGAACGAAAGTACGAGTGGCGTTTGAAAAGTCCGTGCAAAAATAAAAACTACTTACGTGTTTGGGGTAAACCTTTTTTATTTTTCGGCATAGTCTCCTTTTAGACTTATACACTTCGTCCAACGCTGTTCTAATTTGTTGATCTCTTCCAAATAATAGGAATTGTCCAAGTCTGCAAAACAGCTACTAGTTGCTGCACCTCCTCATTTGAATAAAATCTTTGTCCCACCAGCCATTTCTTCAAGTTGGGGAACAAACAGTAGTATGAGGGAGCCAAGTCGGGAGTATGGGGGGGGGGGGGGGATGTGAAACGACTTGAAATCCTATTTCCATTAATTTTGCGACCACAACTGCTGAGGTGTGCGCTGGTGCGTTGTCATGATGGAAAAGAACTGGTTGGTTGGTTGGTTTGGGGAAGGAGACCAGACAGCGTGGTCATCGGTCTCATCGGATTAGGGAAGGATGGGGAAGGAAGGCGGCCGTGCCCTTTCAGAAGAACCATCCCGGCATTTGCCTGGAGTGATTTAGGGAAATCACGGAAAACCTAAATCAGGATGGCCGGACGCGGGATTGAACCGTCGTCCTCCCGAATGCGAGTCCAGTGTCTAACCACTGCGCCACCCCGCTCGGTCTGGAAAAGAACTTTTTGCGGTCCAATCGCCGGCGCTTTTCTTGTAGCTCGGTTTTCAAACGCGCCCAGTAACGATGAATAATATGCACCTGAAATAGTTTTACCCTTTTCCAGATAGTCGATGAGGATTATCCCTTGCGAATCCCAAAAGACAGTCGCCATAACCTTTCCGGTCGAAGCAATGGTCTACGCCCTTTTTTGGTGCAGATTCTCCCTTGGTAACCCATTGTTTAGATTGTTCTTTGGCCTCATAATACTATATCCGTGTTTCATCCACAGTGACGAAACGACGCTTAAAGTCCTGCGAATTCTTCGTGAACAGCTGCAAACCATCCTTGCAACACTTCACACGATTCCGTTTTTGGTCAAGCGTGAGCAGTCGGCAAAATATTATGTACCCGTTCATTCGAGATGCCCACAGCACCTTAACTCTTCTATCATCCATCACCATATCATAGATTTTACCAATGATTTCTAGAGTTGTAACCTCCACAGGGCGTCCAGAGCGTTCAGCACCACTTGCACCCATATGGCCACTCAGAAAATTTTGAAACCACTTATAAACTGTTGTAATCGAAGGTGCAGGGTACCCGTAATGTTTATCAAGCTTCTCTTTAGTCTCCTGAGGCGTTTTGCCTTTCATGAAGTAATGTTTAATCACCATACGAAATTTTTTTTCGTCCATTTTTGACAACCACTTGACTTCCTTGATTCACACGAATGCCAAACGCAAAGAAATAGACCAATATGGCTGAAACTTAGTGTGCGTTCTTTCCAAAGATGCTACTAACTAAAAATGACCTCGATACGCGCCGGTAGTGCCATCTGTCGGACTTTGCACTGACTTTTCAAACGCCCCTCGTAACTTTGGCATTTTGTGTCATAGCCTAGCAACATAGCGCCATAAATCTTGGATCACAGATTGAAGGGACTGTTGCAGTATGGTATCGGAGGTAAGTGAAAGAAATACCCAGTGAGACAAACAGAAACACTACTTTTATTCAAAGAAAACAATTGCAAAGAAGTCGCCGCGATTTATGATGGATTTCTGGACATTACAAAAGGCGAGACAGAGTTCTTAATACTGTGTGTGATCACCATGAACTTCAGCGCATGCTCTACACCGTGCTCCCGTACTGTCCACAAGGTTGGTAAGGGGTTCTTGTCGTGCTGAACATACACTAATACGGCGACATGTTGGAACACATTATGTACCCAGGACTATTGCGGAACATGATCGCTTTGGTGGTCCAGGCATATGGGACTTAACATCTGAGGTCATCAGTCTCCTAGACTTGTTGTTGTTGTGGTCTTCAGTCCTGAGACTGTTTTGATACAGCTCTCCATGCTACTCTATACTGTGCAAGCTTCTTCATCTCCCAATACGTACTGCATCCTACATCCTTCTGAATCTGCTTAGTGTATTCATCTCTTGGTCTCCCTCTACGATTTTTACCCTCCACGCTGCCCTCCAATACTAAATTGGTGATCCCCTGATGCCTCAGAACATGTCCTACCAACCGATCCCTTCTTCTTGTCAAGTTGTGCCACAAACTCCTCTTCTCCCCAATCCTATTCAATACTTCCTCATTAGTTACGTGATCTACCCATCTAATCTTCAGCATTCTTCTGTAGCACCACATTTCAAAGGCTTCTATTCTCTTCTTGTCCAAACTATTTATCGTCCATGTTTCACTTCCATACATGGCTACACTCCATACAAATACTTTCAGAAAAGACTTCCTGACACTTAAATCTATACTCGATGTTAACAAATTTCTCTTCTACAGAAACGGTTTCCTTGCTATAGCCAGTCTACATGTTATATCCTCTATACTTCGACCATCATTAGTTATTTTGCTCCCCAAATAGCAAAACTCCTTTACTACTTTAAGTGTCTCATTTCCTAATCTAATTCCCTCAGCATCGCCCGACTTAATTCGACTACAGTCCATTATCCTCGTTTTGCTTTTGTTGATGTTCATCTTATATCCTCCCTTCAAGACACTGTCCATTCCGTTCAACTGCTCTTCCAAGTCCTTTTGCTGTCTCTGACAGAATTACAATGTCATCGGCGAACCTCAAAGTTTTTATTTCTTCTCCATGGATTTTAATACTTACTCCGAATTTTTCTTTTGTTTCCTTTATTGCTTGCTCAATATACAGATTGAATAACATCGGGGAGAGGCTACAACCCTGTCTTACTCCCTTCCCAACCACTGCTTCTCTTTCATGTCCCTCGTCTCTTATAACTGCCATCTGGTTTCTGCACAAATTGTAAATAGCATTTCGCTCCCTGTATTTTACTCCTGCCACCTTCAGAATTCGAAAGAGAATATTCCAGTCAACATTGTCTAAAGCTTTCTCTTAGTCTACAAATGCTAGAAACGTAGGTTTGCCTTTCCTTCATCTAGCTTCTAAGATAAGTCGTAGGGTCAGTATTGCCTCACGTGTTCCCATATTTCTACGGAATCCTAACTGATCTTCCCCGAGGTCGGCTTCTACCAGACTTAGAACTACTTAAACTTTACTAACCTAAGGGCATCACACACATCCATGCCCGAGGCAGGATTCGACCCTGTGACGGTAGCAGCAGCGCGGTTGCGGACTGAAGAGCCTAGAACCGCTCGGCCACAGCGGCCGGCTGTTGTGGTGTGAGGAAGCGTAATGTTAGAAGGGCGTACTGATCCCCAAATCTTTGAACACCGTAAACGTTAGTATGACACTGTACATCCTCCCCATGTGGGCCTTTTCAGGAATGCGTTCGGCCCGGATTTCGTTTCTATGGATGAAAACGCGCGAGCGTCTCGAAGGAGCTCGAGAAGACATTGGACGAGTGGGCTGACCTATCCGTCCGGCGACTTCAGTCGCATCGAGAGCGTGTGGGATGCATTGGGAAGACACAGTGCAGCACGTCCACACGCACCAGTGACCATCCAGCAGGTGTGGATGGTCCGACCCCGGAACGCCGTACCTACTACCATAGGAACTTCCTACCAACAGCGTGTCAGGCGTATGAGTACGCAGCAGAGCATGAACTGAAGTCTATAGTGATCGCACACCTTATTAATAACCGTGTTCCGCCTTTTTTTATGTCCAGGGGCATATCATAAATCGCGTTGGCAGTATAATTATTGCCTTTGAATAAAAGTATGATTTATCGTCGTCTCATTGCGTATTCCTTTCTGTCATCTTCTGTACTATACTGTAGCAGTTTTTCCTATGTGTGGTCCATATTTCATGGAACTATGTGATACATCATGCGGAAGTTACTTTCGTCCTTGTTTTGCACACCAATGTAATTGTACGCTTCACATCTTTTTTCCGTTATTTGATCAAGTTCTGAAACATGACTGTAACCAAACAAAATTTATTACGTATGAGTGTATCTAAGCTTATATATCTGCGACACTGTAAGAATTTCCTGCCGTTCCACACAAACAAGTGCAAAATGTGTGCCCTATCTGCCAGCATCTAGTGTCATCCCACTTGAAAGTGTGAGATGTTTGAACTGTTTGCAAATCGTACACTATAATTGACGCGGGACGGGGGTACCAGTCGGGTATTCACACTGTTGGATGTGGGAAACCGCCTAAAACCCACCTCCAGGCTGGTCGACACACCGACCCTCGTCGTTAGTCTGTCGATCAGATTCGATCCGGGGCCTGAATGCCTTTCTCAGTCACGGGAGGGGCGTTCCGTTCAACCAAGCGCGGCTATCCGAACAAGTCCGTTTTGAAACTTCGACATAATAACAAATTTCTGTTTCCAAAACACTGTGTCACGTTGACCTTATTTCTAGTACCCTAAGTGGAATATGTAGCCCTGTTACGAGGGGTAGTCATATAGCTTTGCCAATGGCCTTGCCGCAGTGGTAACATCGGTTCCCGTCAGATCACCGAAGTTAAGGAGACTGTCGGGCTGGGCTAGCACTTAGGTGGGTGACCATCCAGTCTGCTCGGCGCTGTTGGCAAGCGTGGTGCACTCAGCCCTTGTGAGGCAAACTGAGGAGCTACTTGACTCAGAAGTAGCGGCTCCGGTCTCGTAAACTGACATGCGACCGGGAGAGCGGTGTGCTGGCGACATGCCCCTCCATATCTGCATCCAGTGGCACCTCAGGGCGACACGGCGGCCGGTCGGACCGTTGGGCCTTCAGAGCTTGTTCGGGCGCAGTGTATTCTCTAGTCATATAGTTTTAATTATAACCTCGAAAAAATCAATTGTAAGTATGAAACATGGTTTTAGCCCTTCTCTACATATTCACCTGTCGAAGTAACACATTCTCCCCAACTATGAATAGCTTTGAGGAGTCTTTGATTATAGAAGGGTGCGTATTGGCTGTTTAGGAAACGACACACCTCGTATGATATTTCAGTGCCATTGCAGTGTTCAGAATTACGGTGCAATGTTCTTTCGGACATACATGTTCAAAGGAACACGCACAGCGGCGACTACAGCCGTTATGAAACATGTGCAAGGTATTTGCGGGTGCGAATACGGACAACCATAATGGAATGGCGACAGTGAAAATTTGTGCCGGACCAGGACTCGAACCCGGATTTCCTTGCTTATCACGGTATATCGTGACGTCCGTTGTGTTGTTGTATTGTAAGGTGCCATGTATACCATTTGTATATGTATACTTGTATGTCGTCGTTGTCGTCTCTTTTCCCTCGTCGATATCAGAGAAATGTTTATGTTAGCGTTTACCTATTTGTTGTTCAAATTGGTTCAAATGGCTTCGAGCACTATGGGACTTAACTTCTGAGGTCACCAGTCCCCTAGAACTTAGAACTACTTAAACCTACCTAACCTAAGGACATCACATACATCCATGCCCGAGGCAGGATTCGAACCTGCGACCATGGTCGCGCGGTTCCAGACTGTAGCGCCTAGAACCGCTCGGCCACTCCGGCCGGCATCTCTTTGTTGTCGACAACACACAACTACACGGCCACGGTATCACCTGATTCCGGAATAGCTAGCTTAATATAGTATAAAGATAGTGGGTTTCGATGCTGCGTTATTTAAGTGTGGTATTATTCTTCACTTAACCTTTGAGACTTTAAGAACCAGCTACTCTTGATCAGGCCCAAAACTCAACTTGTAACGAGAGCACTTACGATCAGTCTCTCACAATATTAATAGTACGTAAGGCTCTACACCACTATAAGAAAATATCACTGATAATGAAATAACAAAACATACGAATAAACTTCTTTATATTTTTCCTTTTATTCAATCAGATTCTTTCAAATGTTTATTTCGCGCCCACAAATCATCCACACCTCAATGTAGAGTGTAAACGTATGCATGAAAAATTGTACACTGTTTTTGCTGATAATCACGTATGAGCTTTTGGGTTGCTAGGCTACTTCGATCAACAGGATTTATATTGGATTTTGAAAATGATCTTTCTATTCAAACTTACGTCCTCCACAGTGGCTCATGAAATATTCTACCCTTTCGAGATAATTAAGAATTCGCGTAAATCGTATTTTCGCGAGTTTAAAACAAACCATAGGCGGCGCGAAAGCAGTCTTGATACCGCGACACACTCGCGACGCTTACTATCCTGTCACGAAATTGACCTGCACACTTCTGCAACCAATTTCAGGGTCATAATTCGCCCTACACGATTCTGTGCAATTGAACTTCGTCCAATCAGTTATTTCTGGAATCGTAATCAGTGATCCATAAACGCCCAATTAACAGAATTTTTTTTCTAAGAGTAAACGAATGATGTCACGTCATCTACATAGTTATTAAAATATTATTCCAAATGATTTCAAACATTTAACGTCATTATATTTTAACGGTAATCAGAAAAAAAATGTTTCATTATCGGAAACTAACACATAACAGATCGCAAATCGCACGTAACCAAATGACAGCTTTGCATAGCTTCGGGACTTAATCACGCAAAACTGTATAAAGAAATCCCCCAAATCTTAGTTTGTCCATACCAACTGACAGATACAAGTAAGACATTCAAGACCTCATAGATCAATCCCAGCCTGTAATGTTATACGGCCCTCTAATGTTATAACGGGACTCTTGATAACCGGGAAGTCGGGATTCGAGGCCCGATCCGGCACAAATTTCCATTGTCGTCATTCCATTATACAGCTGATGGTTGTCCATCAGTTCTTCACCTGAGAAAAGAGACAGAAGTCACTTGCTGCCATGTCGCGATAATATGGGGGAGTGAAAAAAAAAAAAAAAAAAAAACAGAACACGTGACCGAGTGCGGTGGAAAAGAGGATGAGCTGTGACGTTGTCGTGGAGCAAAATTAACTCCTTCGGCATCTTCCTGAGACTCCATAGTCTTAACAGTTCTCCATGCCTTCGAAGGAGATTTCGACAGAATGCTCCTGTGACGATTTGCCCCTCACTCGCGCAGTCTGTTCGCAGCACACTACGGAAGTCCCAAAATACACTCAGTGACAATATCAATTTTCCCGATGATGGTTGAGCCTTGGCCTTTCTCAGCTGCGGTGAATGAAGTTTCCACGGCGGATTTTGCTCTTTTGTCTCGGTGTCATGGTGATACACTCGAAACTCATCCATAGTGAATAGGTGATTCTGCATCGGTCTGACACAGTTGCAGCATTTCCGCTCAATACTGCGGCGCTGAGGGCTTTTTGAATGGGCGAGAGCGGTTCGCAACCCAGCGAGCTGCAACCTTTCTCACGCGCAAGATGTTTAAAACTGTTTCCCGACAGATCTTCACGTTTTCCACCATCGCCTGGACTGCGATACGCTAGACTTCGAGCACGAGGACCTCCACTTCTCCTGCGGTTCTTCAGAGAGACGTGGTCTCACACTTCGTTCTTCGTCATACAGACTTGTCTGACCACGTTGGAAGTGTCTGCACCATCCAACCACGCACATAATGGCTCGTTGTTCCCTTACATTTCCACCAACTCAGTACAGACTGTTCAATTTCTTGAAACTATGTATCTTTGTGAATAATGCAATCCAACAGCACAAAACGGAATAATACTAGCTACGTGAAGAGTTATACAAGGGCTGACGATTTTTAGGTCTTTCCAAAACTGCTGACGGGCAGCGTGTGTTTCCTTAGAAATTCAGTAATAAATATCTAATAGATAGCCCTGTTACTTCGTCTCTGAGCACATGGTCCGACACAAGAAAAGTTAGACTGTTGTGATTTACATATGCCATGTCCATGGATTTAAGAGGAACTTTGCAGACCAAAAAGAACTTTATATAAAAAGTCATTTCCTTTGAATAAATTCCCATGGTATAGAGTCTCATAATCTTATGTTTTACTGAGTATCACATTATCCAGCTGTACTTAATACGTGTGCTCCTACATTGCTGTTCGCTCCGCACGCTCATGGGCTACCAGTATGTTCCAATACACTGCACATAAGAACGGGAATTTTCCGGGCTCGTGCCTCGGCTTGTATTGGCAATGGAAAGGTAGGATCAACTACTTTGGACAGCTCTTGGGTTAGGGACCATTTGCATACTTGGCAGAACAATCGTCTTACTGTAACTGTCCTACAGTACAGAGCCAATTTTTGAATATTGTACAGTTTCTCCACTTTAGGCAAAATGAGCAAATCGATTGGTTCCTTTTGCTTTAGAGGTGGCCTTTGACGCGCCTTTAAGGGGCTTATGGAGGCAACGTTTAGTTCATGGGCGGTTCATGACAAAATTCGGAAAAAACGTATATCGTCATTTTTTCGCCGTTAGCAGCAGATATCTAAATAACTAACAGCAGAAAATTGCCCAAAGTTTAACGGTGTATTCTATAGGACTTTATCTAGAACTACCGTCTTGCCATTTTCAAAAATCTACATCCGCTATCAGGTAAAACATCAAAACATGGTTTTTGGGTAACAATCACGAGCCTCGAATTTTAAGACGTCTGAGCACAGCAAATGGCTGCAGTCTTTCCAATATATTACTAAGATTCCGATCTCGAACGAAATTGAAAATTTTCTTGATATATTTACCCGTGTCCAAGATACAGATGTTAAAAGTTATCCTTCTTGTACACGTAAAATACACACCCAAAATATGATGTGAGCCGAAATTGTAGTTTATAAAGTAACGTAACACAGAGAAATATGTTTTAAAGTGTCTCCTTACTATCCCATGTTGTAGTACTGAAGTTCATGCAAAATTTGGTGAGCACATAAAATACCGTCTTAGGTGTAAAATTAGTTTTCTGTTATTTCAGTTGTTCACAAGTAAGCCATCAAAATTTCAGTTGACCCACAAAGTTATTTCACATGAGTGACATGAAGGAAAAGAAGGGAACCAGCGGAAAATGCTCCTGTCGGAACACAAAACGGCGAATATGCTCCTGTTTAAAAGACTCTGACTGAAAAGTGGGTACCAGCTCCCTCATTCTACCTTCCTCAGTACCTTTAAAAATGTTCCCAAAAATTAATTATTTACCATCTTTACCTTGATTGCATGAAGACTTCTGCTTTCATGTTCAACAATACTGATATACCTAAATTAATCTAATTCTTGGTGGCTTCACACAGCACACCACAAAAACTGCCTGCTCCATCGTCCTTTCCCTAACAGACAGCTACCTACAACCGTGCGCCAAGCGCTCTCTTACACCAACACTAGCAATATCTCTGGGTCTGTGATATAAAGCCTATCAAAGACATACATCTTTTATAAAATCATATTCGGGTGCCACATACAAATGTGCCCTAGTATACTCCTTTCAACATGATTAAAGTCCCGTCTGTAATTCGTTTCCCGCCAAATCCTATTAAACAAGTCTTGAAGTATGGTGGCAACTGCTCGTGTTATCCATGGTCGCATTTCGTCGATGTTTTCCTGAAGTGAAGGAGGAAGCACTCTGTTTTTAATGTAATCCCATACACAGAAGTTCACTGGTGTTAAATCAAGTGATTTTGGTGGCCACGTCCACTCCAAGTCTGAACTTTCCTACCGAGATACGCGACGACTTCATGATGATAATGTGGTGGCGTGCCATCTTGCTGAAATATAAATTATTTGCCAGTATCGTGCTGTAATTGAGAGGCATTAGATAATGTTCAAGCATGTCCAGGTACGATATGCCAGCTACAACTGACCCAGCAAAAAGAAAGGGCCGTAGATCATTTGTCTTAGAGAAGTCCCGTACATATTCGATTACGTATCGTGGTTTCTGCTCACCCCATATCAAAAAACTATACCGATTCGCTTTACCATCGGAATGGAAGGTGGCTTCGTGACTAAACACAATTTTGTTAAGAAAATCGTCTGCAGTCTGCATTTTATTAAACACCTCTACACAAAACTCAGCTCGTTTTTCTTTGCCACTTTCTCTTAAAGCTTGAAA
Organism: Schistocerca serialis cubense; assembly: GCF_023864345.2. NCBI lineage: Eukaryota > Metazoa > Arthropoda > Insecta > Orthoptera > Acrididae > Schistocerca > Schistocerca serialis. The sequence continues at coordinate 790,946,017 of NC_064639.1, read as the reverse complement.
CAGTTTTAATGACAAGCGTTTCCATCTACGTCTACATTTACCTAGATACTCTGCAAATCACACTTAAATGCATGGTAGAGGGTTCGTCGAAACACCTTCACAAATCTTTATTATTCCAATCTTGTATAGCGCGCAGAAAGAACGAACACCTATATCTTTCCGTGAGAGCTCTGATTTCCCTTATTTTATCATGGTGATCGTTTCTCCCTATGTAGGTCGGTGTCAACAAAATATTTTCGCATTCGAAGGAGACAGTTGGTTACTGGAATTTCTTGAGAAGATTCTGCCGCAAAGCAAAACGCTTTTGTTTTAATGATGTCCACCCCAAATCCTGTATCATTTCTGTGACACTCTTTCCCATATTTCGCGATAATACGAAACGTGCTGCCTTTCTTTGAACTTTTTCGATGTACTCCGTCAGTCCTACCAGGTAAGGATCCCACACTGCGCAGCAGTATTCTCAAAGAGGACGGACAAGTTAGTGTAGGCAGTCCCCTTAGTACATCTGTTACATTTTCTAAGTGTCCTGACAATAAAACACAGTCTTTGGTTAGCCTTCTCCACGACATTTTCTATGTATTCCTTCAGATTTAAGTTGTTCATAATTGTAATTCCTAGGCATTTAGTTGAATTTACATCCTTCAGATTTGACTGATTTATCGTGTAGCCGAAGTTTAACGCATTCCTTTTAGCACTCATGTAGATGAACTCACAATCGTAATTTAGGGTCAATTGCCCATTTTCGCACCAGACAGATATCTTTTCTAAATCGTTTTGCAATTTGTTTTGATCTTCTGATGACTTTACTAGTCGATAGACGCCAGCGTCATCTGCAAACAACCTAAGATGGCTGCTCAGATTGGCTCCTAAGTCGTTTAATAGATAAGGGACATCAAAGGGCCTACAACACTGCCTTGGGGAACGCCAGAAATCACTTCGGTTTTACTCGACGACTTTCCGTCAATTACTACGAACTGTGTGACCTCTCTGACATGAAATCACGAATCCAGTCACATAACTGAGACGATATTCCATAAGTACGCAATTTCACTACGAGCCGCTTGTGTGGTACAGTGTCAAAAACCTTCCGCAAATCCAGAAATACGGAATCGATCCGAAATCCCTTGTCAATAGCACTCAACACTTCATGTGAATAAAGAGCTAGTCGTGTTTCTCAAGAACGATGTTTTCTAAATCCATGTTGACTGAGTGTGAGTAGACCGTTTCCTTCGAGGTAATTCATAATGTTCGAACACAATATATGTTCCAAAATCTTGCTACATATCGACGTTAATGATATGGGACTGTGATTTAGTGGATTACTCCTACTACCTTTCTTGAATGTTGGTGTGACCTCTGCAACTTTCCAATCTTTTGGTACGGATCTTTCGTCGAGCGGACGGTTGGACGTGATTGTTAAGTACGGAGCTACTGCATCTGCAAACTCTGAAAGGAACGTAATTGGTATACGGTCTGTACCAGAAGTCTTGCTTTTATTAAGTGATTTAAGTTGCTTCACAACTCCGAGGATATTTCCTTCTACGTTACTCATGTTGCAGCTGTTCTTGATTCGAATTCTGGAATATTTACTTCGTCTTCTTCGAGGCAATGTTTCGTTGTGGAAACTATTAAAAACATCTCGCATTGAAGTCTGCGCTAAATTTCGAGCTTCTATAAAAGATCGCCAATCTTGGGGATTTTGCGTCCGTTTAAATTTGGCATGTTTAACCCGTTTTGTGTATCTAGGAGGATCAGCTCCGTCGTTTGTTAATTTATTTGGTATAAATCTCTCAGGAAGGCGTCAAGTGAATTTTTATCTGTTTTTTGAATAGGTATTTTTTCGTTGTTTTTGGAGGATTTTGGGGTTACAATATTCAGTCTCGCTACGACAACCCTGTGTTCACTATTCCCTGTATCCGTTTTGATGCTCGTTATTAACTCAGGATTATTTGTTGCAAGAGGTCAAGTTGTTTGCACAACCATTTACTATTCGTGTGGGCTCATGAACTAAATGCACGAAATAATTTTCAGAGAATGCGTTTAGCACAATTTCGGACGATGTTCTATGCATACCTCCGGAATTAAACATGCATTTTTACCAACATATCGACGGTAAATTAAAGTCCCCACCAATTATAATAGCATGAGACGGGTATGTGCTTGAAATCAAACTCAAGTTTTCTTTGAACCTTTCAGCAATTGTATTATCTGAATTGGGATGTTGGTAAAAGAAACTAATTGTTATTTTGTTCCGGTTGCCAACAATGACCCTCTGCCCATATTAACTCACAGGACCTATCTACTTCAATTTGGCGACAAGATGAAGTACTTCTAAGAGCAGCAAACACGCCACCGCCAACCGTATTTAGCTTATCCTTTCGGAACACCATTAGGTTCTTCGCAAAAATTTCGACTGAGCTTATGTATGGTTTTAGCCGGCTTTCAGTGCCCATAACGATTTGAGCATCACAATTAGCGCTTGGTGCTCTGGTAGTTCTCCAACATCTACGAAAATTTACAACTGTTTTACCGATGGTTCCTGGATCTACGTTCTTCCTGTGTTTGCCCTGCATCCTTTGTGACTGAAGCCCTTTCTGTGTTTTCCCGAGATCCTCTAACCTAAACATCCGCCCAGTCCAGGCCACACAGCCCCTACTACCCGTTCAGCCGCCTCCTGCGTATAGAGGACTCCTGACCTATTCAGCGGAACCCTAAACACAACCACTCATTGGCGCAAGTCGAGGAATCTGCAGCCTACATGGTCGCAGAACCACCTTAACCTCTGTTTCAGACCCTACAGTTGGCTCTGTACCAGAGGCCCGCAATCAGTCATGTCGACTATGCTGCAAATAGGTAGCTCTGCTTTCATCTCGCAAGCAAGTTGGCAGCCTTTACCACTTCTGTTAGCCACTCGGAACCAGAGAGAATCTCTTCTGATTCAATGTGACACACATCATTGGTACCGACCTTAGCCACCACCTGCAGCTGGCTGCACCCTGTGCTCTTCATGGCATCTGGGAGGACCCATTCTATATATGGAATGACTCCACCCGATATGCACTCGGAGTGCACACTGGCTTCCTTCCCCCTCTTAGCAGCCAGGTCCCTATGGGGCCCCATAACCCACCTAACGCTGGAGCACCCAACGTTCAATAATCCCACCTTCTGTGACTGTCCAGATCTTACAGGCTGAGAGATTTCCTCTGAAACAGGACAGGCGACGGCATATGGCTGAGCGGCAGTGTCAGCCACAGACAGCAGCTGGAACCTGTTTGTCAGACTAAGAGGGGAGGCCTTACGTGTGGCCCTCTGGGAAGTCTTTCGCTGCCTACTAAGCCCAGGGGCGACCTTTCACTCGATCACAGGTGAGGGGTCAACCTCAGTGCGAGTAGTAACTGGGCTGGCCACCAGTGAGGTCTGATCGGGCGACTTGGACGTGCTGGACGTCTGTTGGATCACTGCAGCTGGCCCACAACAGTGGTGCCCATCCACTGCAGTCTCCAGCTGTGTAACTGAAGCCATCACAGCCTGGAGCTGACGGCAAAGTATCACCAACTCGGCTTGCATCTGTACACAACAGTCACAGTCCCTATCCATACTAAAGACCGTGGAAAACTAAACTACCCAGATAAACAGACTATCAGCACATGCGTCAGAACTCTATTGAAGGCACTGACGAAAACTCAGGAACTGTGTCTAAAAATTAGATTAAAACGCAAAGATTCAAAAAACCTAACTACCGAAGCACTCAGGTGAAACTAAATAATTCGCCCCTGATTAGGAATTTGTAAAATGTCACAAAATCGGTTTATTTCCTGTTGCAAACGAAAACGCGAAAACTTTGGTTATTAGATATTAAATTAACAAGCAGAAATTCAAGAAACTAAACTATTAAAGCATACATGGGATGTGTCGGAGTTCTGCCTTTTCCACAACTGCGGCAGTATGGCGAAAATTAACTTTTTCAATAGAACTGAGCACTACCATACTAAATGCCCGCATGTAAGAGCGTTTCTTAACAGTGAGTTACTTCAGCGATGGCGTGGCTGCAAGGGGAGTACGGATCTTGCATTGAACTATTCACCTCCAAGGCTCCATTCATTCACAGCATGTCAGTTTTATTTGGTGAGGATCTATGAAAGACCCAGCTTTAGATGAACTGGGACGCCGCACAGTAACAGCACTGAAAGCAGGAACTCCAGACATGCTAGAAAAAGTATAGGACGGGTTTGTCTATTGGCTGGATGGGATGTTTGCCACGTATCTGGTGTAGGGCACATTGAAGATTTGTGATATATGAATGAAAACATTGATCCTAAAAGTACACTACTAGCCATTAAGATTGCTACACCACGAAGATGACGTGCTACAGACGCGGGATTTAACCGACAGGACGAAGATGCTGTGATATGCAAATGATTAGCTTTTCAGAGCATTCACTTAAAGTTGGCGCCGGTGGTGACACCTTCAACGTGCTGACATGGGGAAAGTTTCCAACCGATTTCTCACACACAAACAGCAGTTGACCGGCGTTGCCTGGTGTAACGTTGATGTGATGCCTCGTGTAAGGAGGAGAAATGCGTACCATCACGTTTCCGACTTTGATAAAGGTCGGATTGTAGCCTATCGCGATTGCGGTTTCGCGTATCGCGACATTGCTGTTCGCGTTGGTCGAGATCCAATGGCTGTTAGCAGAATATGGAATCGGTGGGTTCAGGAGGGTAATACGGAACGCCCCGCTGGATGCCAACGGCCTCGTATCACTAGCAGTCGACATGACAGCCATCTTATCCCCATGGCTGTAACGGATCGTGCAGCCACGTCTCGATCGCTGAGTCACAAGATGAGGACGTTTGCAAGACAACAACCATGTGCACGAACAGTTCGACGAAGTTTGCAGCAGCATGGACTATCAGACCATGGCTGCGGTTACCCTTGACGCTGCAGTACAGACAGGAGCGCCTGCGATGGTATACTCAACGACGAACCTGGGAGCATAAGTGGCAAAACGTCATTTTTTCGGATGAATCCAGGTTCTGTTTACAGCATCATAATGGTCGCACCCGTGTTTGGCAACATCGCGGTGAACGCACATTGGAAGCGCGTATTCATCATCGCCATACTAGCGTATCACCTGGAGTGATGGTATGGGGTGCCATTGGGTACACGTCTCGGTCACCTCATGTTCGCAGTGACGGCACTTTGAACAGTGGACGTTACATTTCAGATGTGTTACGACCTGTGGCTCTACCCTTCATTCGATATCTGCGAAGCCCTACATTTCAGCAGGATAATGCACGACCGCATTTTGCGGGTCCTGTACGGGCCTTTCTGGATACAGAAAATGTTCGACTGCTGCCCTGGCCAGCACATTCGCCAGATCTCTCAACAACTGAAAACGTCTGGTCAATGGTGGCCGAGCAACTGCCTCGTCACAACACGCCAGTCACTACTCTTGATGAACTGTGGTATCATGTTGAAACTACATGGGCAGCTGTACCTGTACCCGCCATCCAAGCTCTGATTGAATCAATGCACAGGCGCATCAAGGCCGTATTACGGCCAGAGGCGGTTGTTCTGTTCTAGTATGTATATACACTCCTGGAAATGGAAAAAAGAGCACATTGACACCGGTGTGTCAGACACACCATACTTGCTCCGGACACTGCGAGAGGGCTGTACAAGCAATGATCACACGCACGGCACAGTGGACACACCAGGAACCGCGGTGTTGGCCGTCGAATGGCGCTAGCTGCGCAGCATTTGTGCACCGCCGCCGTCAGTGTCAGCCAGTTTGCCGTGGCATACGGAGCTCCATCGCAGTCTTTAACACTGGTAGCATGCCGCGACAGCGTGGACGTGAACCGTATGTGCAGTTGACGGACTTTGAGCGAGGGCGTATAGTGGGCATGCGGGAGGCCGGGTGGCCGTACCGCCGAATTGCTCAACACGTGGGGCGTGAGGTCTCCACAGTACATCGATGTTGTCGCCAGTGGTCGGCGGAAGGTGCACGTGCCCGTCGACCTGGGACCGGACCGCAGCGACGCACGGATGCACGCCAAGACCGTAGGATCCTACGCAGTGCCGTAGGGGACCGCACCGCCACTTCCCAGCAAATTAGGGACACTGTTGCTCCTGGGGTATCGGCGAGGACCATTCGCAACCGTCTCCATGAAGCTGGGCTACGGTCCCGCACACCGTTAGGCCGTCTTCCGCTCACGCCCCAACATCGTGCAGCCCGCCTCCAGTGGTGTCGCGACAGGCGTGAATGGAGGGACGAATGGAGACGTGTCGTCTTCAGCGATGAGAGTCACTTCTGCCTTGGTGCCAATGATGGTCGTATGCGTGTTTGGCGCCGTGCAGGTGAGCGCCACAATCAGGACTGCATACGACCGAGGCACACAGGGCCAACACCCGGCATCATGGTGTGGGGAGCGATCTCCTACACTGGCCGTACACCACTGGTGATCGTCGAGGGGACACTGAATAGTGCACGGTACATCCAAACCGTCATCGAACCCATCGTTCTACCATTCCTAGACCGGCAAGGGAACTTGCTGTTCCAACAGGACAATGCACGTCCGCATGTATCCCGTGCCACCCAACGTGCTCTAGAAGGTGTAAGTCAACTACCCTGGCCAGCAAGATCTCCGGATCTGTCCCCCATTGAGCATGTTTGGGACTGGATGAAGCGTCGTCTCACGCGGTCTGCACGTCCAGCACGAACGCTGGTCCAAATGAGGCGCCAGGTGGAAATGGCATGGCAAGCCGTTCCACAGGACTACATCCAGCATCTCTACGATCGTCTCCATGGGAGAATAGCAGCCTGCATTGCTGCGAAAGGTGGATATACACTGTACTAGTGCCGACCTTGTGCATGCTCTGTTGCCTGTGTCTATGTGCCTGTGGTTCTGTCAGTGTGATCATGTGATGTATCTGACCCCAGGAATGTGTCAATAAAGTTTCCCCTTCCTGGGACAATGAATTCACGGTGTTCTTATTTCAATTTCCAGGAGTGTATTTGTCCAATGAATACTCGTTTATCATCTGCATTTCTTCTTGGTGTAGCATTTTTAATGGCCAGTAGTGTAGTTGTAAAAAGTACCAAAACGTCGTACACGGTCCAGTCACAGTAATTTGACCAGCACCTATGTTCTACGGCAACGTGGAATAGCCACTCACAGACTGCAGATGGCAGCATTGGCGGTGGAGGGCATATAAAGCGTGTCAGGGAGGGGGGTGGAGGGAGGGGGAGCGGAAAATATTGCAGTACTCGTCGTAACACGGAACACGGAACACGGAAACGGAACGATTTGTCTGAGTTCTGAAAGGGGGCTGATCATTAGCTTTCGGGGTCAAGGGTAGAAGCATTTACGAAACGGCTACGTTGGTAAACTATTCACGTACCCTCGAGATTCAAGTATACCGGCACTGAGGCAACAGTGATGCACCACCGGCCCCAGATGACAGGGGTGTACGACGACTGTGGAGATATGTACGGGTGAATAGGTGTGCAGCTGTTGAGAAACTGACCACCTAAATGAACCAAGGAGAAACCATCAGTGCCGCCTCAATGACCGTTCAGCGAACGTTGCTGCACATGAGCCACGCAGCATGCGCCTGGTTCGTGCACCTTGTTGACTGCTGTTCACCGGCGACAAAGGATGGATTTTGCACGCCATTACCGCTTGTGGACGTCCACTGAGTGGCGACAGGTGGCTTTTGCAGATGACTCACGTTCTATGCTCCGTAGCACAGACGGCAGTCAGTGTGTACGGCATGTAAGGCCTCATAGGAAACACCCTGAACCAGGAGGGAGCGGTATGGTTTGGGGTTTGGGGAATGTTTTCTTAGGGTTCTTTTGGTGATCTCCTCGTTATCGGAGGCTCAATGGATCAACTCTAGCATGCAAAGGTCTTTACAGCCCATGTCCACGTCACGTCCAAATGCAGTTTGTTTTTCCTCTGGCATGATGGCATTTACCATCAAGAGAATGCTACGTGCCACACGGCTTGCAGTGTACTTGAGTGGTTCGAAGAGCACTAGGATAAGCTTACCGTAACCCCATGGTCACCAAACTCACCGATTTAAATGCAGTCGAGAATATGTCGGACCACCTCGATAGGGCTGTTCGAGCCATAGATCCTCAACCGAGAAACCTTGTGCAGCTGGCCGCGTCATTGCTGTCAGTACCTTCTAGAGCCTCATTGACTCTCTCATTGTATGTCTCGCAGCGTTCCGTGTTGCAAAATGTGCTTATTCAAGTTTTTGACGGGGGCCACATTATGTGACTTGACAGTGTACGTACATGCATGCAAAGAAATAAACTAAAAATAACCTAAACTTCTATAGAATAGGCCATGAAGGCCCAAAGGTACCGGCCAGCCGCCGTGTCGTCCTCAGCCCACAGGCGTCACTGGATGCGGATATGGAGGGGCATGTGGTCAGCACACCGCTCTCCCGGCCGTATGTCAGTTTCCGAGACCGGAGCCACTACTTCTCAATCAAGTAGCTCCTCAGTTTGTTTCACAAGGTCTGAGTGCACCACGCTTGCCAACAGCGCTCGGCAGACCGGATGGTCACCCATCCAAGTGCTAGCCCAGTCCGACAGCGCGTAACTTCGGTGATCTGACGGGAACCGGTGTTACCACAGCCGCAAGGCCGTTGGCTGTAAAGAAATACATCCTTATAAATCGGAAATATTTTTCTCTTTTAAAAAATAAAACAATAGTACAAAGTGTAAGTTATAATTCGCCTCAAGTTTCTTCTTTACACAATATTGTCTTGTGAAGTTGGACAAATTTTTTTGAAATACACTGTATTTGATTTTCATACAGTGAAAGGAATACACTCCCTCTCCCTCTCTCTCTCTTCTCTCTTTCTCTCTCTCCCTCTCTCTCTCTCTCTCTCTCTCTAACATAACAAACACCTCTATTTCATCTACTCATAAAAGTCTACTGTTTGCTGCATCTGTTACTTCATAAAGTAACTTCAAACTCCATTACCTGAAATACCTCAACGTTCATTCCCTCTGTACGTCAATCTTCGCGTCACAAGAGCTTATCTCACCATACCATTTCTGTTCTTGACACTCTTTGTATTATGTAGTGGCGAGCTTCTTTCTGCTTTTCCTCGCATTCAAGTTATGATACCGATTAAAATAGTACTCACTTGTTGCGGAATAAAAATATTTCGAAGGTACAAGAAACCAGTCATTATATGCGGTGAACTGTACGTAACGAGATACAGCGATTCTAGAAGATGATATTGCGTATGACACTCATCCTGGGCAATTAAATGGGTTTTACGTTCTTCATTTCTCTCACGTAAATGAATACCAGCTGCGAGAGCGTGCCGGAAAGTCAAACGAAACATATACATAAGATGTTTCTGGAACATTAGCTTTGGTGCGGTGCTCATAATCAATATTGAATTACGTTTCACAACTTCGCTACTTTCGAGCAACCTAGCGGCAGCATTGCTGTACAACCAAGAATTAATACTCGGTCCACAGTTCTTCCACTCTTGCGATGAAATCTCCATCACTATTTTGGAATTTCTCGAATACTAACAGATGTGCAACAGAAGCACTTATAAGTGAAAAAGAGAACAAAATAAGCTTCACTCTCCTTCCTCAAATTCTGGGATACCCCTGCAGCAACCTCAGCACAAATTAAGACGAAAGTTACAAACAAAGTGTCAGTTAGGACTATCAGGAATAGTTCACTGAAATCCAAGGTAAGAACAAGGATGTCAGTGGCTAGGTACCCTTCCACAAATCTTCACTGTGAATCGCATTTCCCGTGGTATAAGAACGTACAGAACTATAAACATGAATGGCGCGAAGTTTTGGGCACTGATGCAAGCGGAATCTGTTGCCAGTGAAGCTCGAACAGAGGGAGTTTGATGTCTTTCAGGCCGTAAGAAAGAGACCGCCTTCGGTATGGCTTACCACAGCTTACACTGACTCTAAATCTTTAGTGTTTACTGATTAAACATGTCCAGCACAACAACTGCGTAAGCAGACTTCACGCATTACCCAACGGACGCTCCTAAACTCTCGTTATCACAATCTCCTGACTTGTTCCTCTTTTACACTACATGGGAGATGGCGGGACGGCACCCGATTCGACCTGCATTGAAAGCAGTATGTCTTGACAATTTGCGACGGCAGTTGGAAAAACATGGAACTCTTAACACCTCTACAGTTATCCCTATGCGCAACTGGCGAGACTGAATTACAGCTCAAAGAGGCTATAGCAGAAACTGAGATAACTGTCCAAGAAACTGTACCCGCAGGTGTATAATAGTGTGATTATTCAGCCTTCGAACTGAAGACCACAACAACAATGTACTAACTACATAATACGTGGATGAAATTTCATTCATAAGGTGCTACTGCTTTAGAGTGTACATTTTTCGTTTTCAGTAGTGTTATTTGTAGCCACATCGGCCTTTGTGGAAGGACTAGAAAACTCTCAAAAAGTGGTATAAGACATCGAAACAATCCATCACATAGTGGTTATAAATGTAGGGATGAATTTTTTCTGTGATAAGTAAACCTAAATTTTTCATCCACACAGATGATCAAATAACTTTGGTTCTTGCACGTGGAACTGTTTAACACTTGTTTATTTTCTCTCGTTTAAAATACGCAAGCCCGTACACACACACACACACACACACACACACACACACACACACACACACACACAGACAGAGAGAGAGACAGAGAGAGAGAGAGAGAGAGAGAGAGAGAGTGAGAGAGAGTAGAGGAAACAGCTAACAGCTAACAAGCCTCAAGACAAGTAAGTATTCGTTATTCGTTTGCAGCATCTGTATCGAAAGCTGCCCTTTCCGCTTAGTGGAATGAATCATTCATGTTTAAGGTGAGTTCGTAATATGTTGTTCCATGCTTAAATTAAATGTAATTCGTAGCTTAAAATAAATTCGGAATCTCAATGTAACTAGTAGACCCATTCAACCCATCAGCCTTTCTAAACGACGTGCTTTGCATGGTTAGATCACGCTAACGTGATTCAATAAGAGACGTAAATTTCTCGTAAGCTATTCGATGATACGGTAGAGAAAAACATTTATCTTCCATCAAAACTGGAAATAAAGTGAGAACTCCATGATCAAGTACTTTGGTGTACATATTGTTCTCCAAAACACTTTTCCGTCAGCTTTTCTTCTTTTCCTCTTCATGAAGCAGTACACAGCCTACAGTTCCATCATCATCGCTCATTTATTCACTGTGACACAGTGCTGCAGTAGATGGAGCGTCATCTTCATTTCAGACTCTGGGGGAACACGGAGATTGCTTCCGGCGTTGTTGATTCTGGTCAGTGAACGCATGACCCTCCCCCACCGCTCCCCTTAAAAATGTGTCGGCCGAAGTGGCCGTGCGGTTAAAGGCGCTGCAGTCTGGAACCGCAAGACCGCTACGGTCGCAGGTTCGAATCCTGCCTCGGGCATGGATGTTTGTGATGTCCTTAGGTTAGTTAGGTTTACCTAGTTCTAAGTTCTAGGGGACTAATGACCTCAGAAGTTGAGTCCCATAGTGCTCAGAGCCATTTTTGAACCTTAAAAATGTGAGTTCTTTGGCGCTTTCGGCACGTACGACGCCCCCCCCCCTTCCCACTCCTAGTGAACGCTTTACCCCTACGAAACCATTCGGTGTGGGACACAGCATTATGTGACCAATTCAAAAGCTCTAATCGACATACTACAACGGCTTCTTAGTTTGTCAAAGGAAAGTATTAAAGGAAGATTATAATTTCAGTAGTGTTACTCAATGAATGCAAAGAGTACCTTCCATTGTACTGTAGTATTATTTGACATTAATATGTAGTGAAAGCAGACATATGAAGTAAAACACTACTGAAAAGTGAAAATATTCAGGTAACGAATTAGTAACAATGGATTCTTTTTGCTAACGAATTTTATTCGTTATGTTTATCATATCATACAAAACGCATTCACACACAATAAATATATCCTATTTAAACAGCTTAGCCCAGGATGGCCTTGCCATAGGCAAGGGGAGCAGCGTACTTAGCAATGGCCGGGGCGGCGTAGGCCACAGGGGCGGCGATCTTAGCGACGGCGGGGGCGGCGTAGGCGACGGGGGCGGCCACCTTGGCGACGACGGGGGCGGGGTGGGCACCGGCCTCCCTGTGCACGACGGCGTTGAAGCCGTTGACGGGGTCAGCGGTGTAGTCGACGGTGCGGACGGAACCGTCGGGCTCGACCAGGCTGTATCTGCCCTGGACGACGTCACCGCTGCGGCTCTCCTGCTGGTTCTTGGAGTCACCGGTGAGGGCGTCCTGCACGCTGTAAGCGTAGCTGTACTGGGGGTTGGGGTCGTACTCGGCGGCGACTGCGGCGGGAGCGGCGACTGCAACGGGGGCGGCTCTCACGGCGGGGGCGACGGCCAAGGGGGCGGCGCGCAGCGCGGGGGCGGCGTACGCCACGGGAGCAGCGTGGAGTGCGGGGGCGGCATAGGCCACGGGGGCGGCGTAAGCGCGGGCGGCGATGGCTGGGCCGGGGGCGACCACGGCGGGGGCGCCCAGGTAGCCAGCACGGGCGACGGCCACGAAGGCGGCGAGGACGATCAGCTGAAACGCACAGTAGATCTGTCAGTTAATTGTGTCCAGCTTCATTTCCTTGTGAATCAGCGTGTAGACTTAAATCATAACATTTACTTAGTTCTTTATCGTTCTTCCGCGGCGCTTTAAAAGCTAATGAGAGCCGTAATTATTTAGATATGGATGGAAAAGTGCAAGCGATTGGCATTTTAAAGATCCATTAATAGCTGCCGAAAGAAAGGTTTTTGATCACTAGAGGTTTACTAAGATAATCATCATTACGGCACTGCAGTGGTTTTAACTTCTTTTTAATCATTAGCTGCATAGTACTGTTATGTCTGTGATGTTAATTTTCTGCCGCAATGTTGTAGAACTAATGGAAACTCAGTTTAACTGTGAACACATTATGTACAGTGTCGCAGCAGCGTATTTAGTATGGTCAGCATTATTTTTCTTTCTTCAACAGTTGTGTAACTGAGTAATGGGCGTGCGTATACTTCGCTTTTGTTTGGAAATTTGTTGGAATAATAAACAAAAGCGCTGATACCTCGTAAAAATCATATTCTTTCCCCGGTGGAAAAACTGATTTCACTCGGAATGAGACATGACAGACATTGGGTCATGAGTGGCTCACTGTGGGGTGTGTCATTCTTTTTAATTAAAGTTCCTAGTAATGAGCTACGAATGAATTCTGTCTCTTTCCTTTTCAGAGGATATCTTCTTGATAACTCCCGAGGAAATATCTTACGGAGCAGAGCCACGTAGATTCGAATTCAAATCTCTGTCCAGTACTAGTCTTAAATACGTTGTTACTTTTTGGTCTTAATTATTTTCGTCAGAAACTTTTTGTCAGTCCCCCCGCTCCCCAAGAAGTATTAGATTGACTTTGGATTCGTGTTCTAGTCTATTCAATCTCATTTAAATTATTGACAAATTCCTTAATTCACTCAACGTAATATTGGAGCATTTCCTTAACGAGATCCACGACCGATTCCTTGCTCCATTTACTTTTCTTCCGAGGAAATGCTGCATATCATAATGCGTGGACATTGACAATATGTTTAACTTTCCTTCCTTCCTGCCCGCATCTCGTGGTCGTGCTGTATCGTTCTCGCTTCCCACGCCCGGGTTCCCGGGTTCGATTCCCGGTGGGGTCAGGGATTTTCTCTGCCTCGTGATGGCTGGGTGTTGTGTGCTGTCCTTAGGTTAGTCAGGTTTAAGTAGTTCTAAGTTCTAGGGGACTGATGACCATAGATGTTCAGTCCCATAGTGCTCAGAGCCATTTGAACCTTCCTTCCTTTGGAATTTTTTACTTAGAACCTTTATAGTTCGAAAGTTCCACAACGCTTCCCCATATTGCGTGGAGTACCCCACTTGCAGCTGTGAAGCACAGTCAGACAGAGTCGATAGTAAAATGCACTGAATCCTACATAATATTCGTTATCAAATTCAGACAGAATCTGTCACGTTCATCTCTGTGTCAACACTGCTGTTCTTGCAATTGGCAACACGCTTTAAGGTTCGAAACACGTGAAGAAAGTATAACGCCACTGATGTATTGACACTGGAAACACAGTCGGCAGGTGGAAGTTGCGCAGTCTTCTGCTGGCACCCACCTTGCAGGCCATGTCGATGAGTTTCTTGCTGTGTAGAGCTGAGAACTGGCGATGCACTGTCCGGCCGGCAGTTATATACCCGCTGCAGGCGCGGCTTGGCGCTGCCCGCGTTTTCGCAACGTGCGATGTGGATGGCGGCCACCGGCCACAGCAGGCCTTGGGCGCACCTACCCCAATTGAGACACAGCCGTCCGCTACGAAATGCAACCCGTTTGGCGCTGAGACTTTCAGCACGCAGAGCACTAATACTCTAATAATACTGATACAAATACACTGACGGGAAAAAAAATCGCAGCACCAAAAAGTAACTAACTCAGAGTAAGGAAATTTGGGGAACACGTTTGTCTAGGCAACATATTTAAGTGATTAATATCCCAGGATCACTGGTTAATACCTACGAAGCCGAACGACGGGCACCTTTTATTGTGCCACTTATCGACAGTTACCATTTTCAGTAAGCGTGAAAGTGCATTGTTTTCCTTTCAATCCTTGCTATGAGAGGGGATAAGCAGGCTGCTAGCTTGTTGATGTACAGAATATCTAGTAATAAATCAATACTTAAACGAACAGCTCTAAGACTGATAGTATATTTACAATGTGCAGTCGATATTTTCTTGACTGGTGTGTCGCTACGTATATATGAAATATAGCTATATCGATAATCTTTGTCGATACATCGAGGGCCGATAACGATACTTTTTAACCATCGGTACGTCGGATTACTGATAATTTTAAAAATATTAACAGTACTAGTGTCTAGCACTCAGACACGTTAGGTGAAGGCTCCCAATTGGCCTTCTTCTAACCAAACCACGGTCATCACCGGCACCGTAGCAGAACAGGCTTTCATCAGAAGACACAACAGACATCCATCCTGTCTTCCAATGAGCTATCGCATGACTCAACTGAAATCCCAAATGGCGGTGAATGCACGCTACAAGGCGTCTGGCTCAGAGCTGGAGCTGTAGTAACCGATTTGTAACAGGTCGTTGTGTCACTGTGGTGCAACTGCTGCTGAAATTGCTGCTGCAGATGCAGTAAAATTCGCCAGAGCTACACGCCGAACACGATGCTCTTCCTACCTGTAATGCCAAGTGGCCGTCCAGAGTCCATACCACCGCTGCCAACAATCAAGTGCAGTGGCTCTGTTCCTGCCGAGTACTTCTGCAGTATCGTGGAAGGAACATCCAGCGTCTCTTAGCTCTATTACATGATCTCGTTCGCTTATGGTAGTCGTTAAAAATAGTATCCTGCCAAATATGAAATCTGTACTGTAATACGGTTTCCAGCGCAAAATGTCTAATAGCTATTGACATTCATCGCAAATATTTTGCTTGTTACGCACCGAATTGATCAATGAAATTTTTGTGCGCCAATAATATCACTTTGTTTATGAATTTATGGTGAATGCTTATGATGATATTAGTAGTCGCCGTCTGTTTGTAGTCAGCAAAGAAATAGTAGACAATAAGTGAGAAAATTGTTGACAACCGTCGTTTCGCTGTTTCTCATCTGCCGGACAGCTACTCGCGGATTGCTACGAGTGTTATGCATGACATTCACGTAAATAATTAGAGTACCATAACTCTTTTCTGAGGACAATAAAGCTCAGCTGATGAATGTTTCTCTGGATTCCTCGCTACGCAACTGAGGGAGATAAAACTTATACTGAACGGAATCGTTGTAAGGTGGGCATGTTATTTTGATTTTTGTAAGTTATCGATGTGCACTTCAGAGACAGAGCAAGTTATGTTACTGTTAAACAGTCTTTGACCTGGTTGTGGCACAGTCTTTGCCCCTGCGCAGTCTGATTCATTCTTAGTTGAAATTTGGTAGGCGATGGACGTATTCAGTAGTGCTGTGTTGACTTGTGATTGTGTCTGTTGGATGAAGGAAGATTTATTGTAAAGGACAGCAGAGATGAGTATGATGTATATATTGGAAGGCGAAAAGAATATAAATTTCGAATATTTTTTTATTATTACTATTGTCAGCTACTTAACTTGCTCAGACCTGAGAGAAAAACCTCGCCACTTCCCTGAGTCATACATTAAGATATTAAGTGATGTAGTTGCTTGATTTTCATAGAAATTGTCTGTTAACACTGTACATTTTTCAAATCATTGTTGACTTCGTTAAGCATAGACCAATGTTATGTGTGAATATCACGCGAAATTTTACTCTGTCTTTTTGAATATATACTTCATTCTAAAGTCGTTATCTTGGAATATAATTTCATTGGTGTAGTTACACTCCCGTTTCCACTGTTTAAAGAAGGTTTGTCATTACGCATTACCACAGTGCACCATATAGATGCAACAGTTTGAATATTCTCTGGAAATTTTATTTAAAAATAGAAATCTAGCTGTAACTCTTCAGGCTTTCCCGGCGATCTCTCAGTTTTTTGCTGAGGTGTCGAGATGGAGAAGTGGTACCAGTATTTGCCAGAATTAAACATCACATCAACTCCAGAGCGGCGAACAAGATAAAACGCAGAGCTAGCATGGCACTGGTGAGAGAGAGGATTCGAGATATGCGCCACAGGTTAGATGTTGTGGCCAGAGAGCTGTTACACATTCATCTGTACATGGCAGCTTCCTTAACAAGAGAAGATTGGGATTGGGTAGACCGTGCCTCCTGGTCTTTAGCTGAGTGTGCTAGAAGGAATGCCTCATCTTGCCAATCTGCAAAGTTTGACCGCATGAGCAAGAAAGCACAGCAGGTGGAAGAGACACGCACGGTGACGAATCTGAGTGGCATACAGTTTGATGATACAACCTTAAAGGTACTCAGCAGGGGTCTCAACTTTGCTACGACCCCTAGAAACGTACCCATTTCAGGTTTCGTCAGTGCAGTAGAGCAAGTTGCAGCCACACTTCCACCTAATGTGGCAGAGGAAGTCCGCCGAGAGACTTGCAGGGCCCTCACCAAGGCCAGGCCGCCGAAATCGAACATCACAACCGAGGAGAGGCTTGCACTCAAGAAACTACGGGAAGACAACAGCATTGTGGTACTGCCAGCAGACAAAGGGAACTCCACTGTCATCTTGCAGCGAGTGGATTATGATGAGAAAGTACGCCAACTTCTGGAGGACCCTGCATACAGAATTCTGGAGTGTGACCCCACGGACGAGGTGGCCAAGAAGACTAGTGCTCTCTTGAAGGAAACAGGGATGCCCGATAAGATCATCAGACAACTACGGGAAAAAGCGCCAGTGCCACCCAGACTGTATGGTCTGCCTAAAATACACAAGGAGGGTGTGCCCCTACGTCCTATTGTCAGTAATATTGGGGCACCTACGTACACAACAGCCAAGTACCTGAAAGGTCTCCTGGCTCCATATGTGGGGAAATGTATTCACCACATCCGCAACTCAGAAGATTTCCTGCAACGCCTCAAGCAACTGAACATCACAGATTCGGACATCATGGTTAGTTTTGATGTGGTATCGCTGTTCACCAGGGTCCCACTGAAGGACTCACTAGAACTGATTGCAGAGAAATTTGATGGTGCTCTGTTGGACCTGTTCAGTCATACACTGACATCCACGTATTTCCTGTACAGAAACCAATATTACGAGCAAACTGAAGGTGTAGCTATGGGCAGCCCACTGTCCCCTGTGGTTGCCAACATGTTTATGGAGAGTTTTGAGGAGAGGGCATTGGAGACAGCCACATTTAAACCCACATGCTTCTTTAGGTATGTGGATGACACCTTCGTGATCTGGCCACATGGGATGGACAGGCTCAATGAGTTTCTTGAACATCTTAACTCATGCCACCCTAATATCAAGTTCACCATGGAACTGGAGAAGAATGGCCAGCTGTCATTTCTGGATGTACTAGTCCAGAGGAAAGCAGATGGATCAATTGGCCACAGTGTGTACCGAAAACCTACACACACTGATTTATATCTGCAGGCCAGCAGTTGTCACCACCCTGCACAGAAGAATGGGGTTCTGAAGACTTTGGTCCACAGAGCACGTGCCCTATCAGACCAAGAGAATCTACCCACAGAGATAGAACGTCTCAAAACAGTTTTCTCCAAGAATGGATACACGGACAGACAAATTGAGAGGGCACTCCGACCAGCCACTATACCACAGGTTCCTGAAGAAGGCCAAGATGAAGCAAGGAAGGTGGCATATCTACCCTATGCTGGCTCTATTTCTGCCAGAATCAGTAGGATCCTGCGTAAACACAATATCAAGTGTGTTTTCTGTCCATCCAACAAGATCGGGGGACTGCTGGGGAGTGTCAAAGACGACCTGGGGTTACGAAAACCAGGGATTTACAATATACCTTGTCAATGTGGCATGTCCTACATTGGCCAGACGACAAGAACTGTGGAGATCAGGTGCAAAGAACATCAGAGGCACACTAGATTAAGACAGGTGACTAAGTCAGCCATTGCTGAACACTGTCTAGAGCTAGATCATGCCATGAAGTATGAGGATACCAAGATTCTAGCACAAACACCCAGATTTTGGGACAGTGTCATAAGAGAATCGATTGAGATTAAAATGGCTGACGATCTTATGAATCGTGACACAGGGTACCAGCTAAGCAGAGCCTGGGATCCGGCTCTGGAATTGTTAAAGGAGCAACGGGGCCAGCTGCAACACTACACAAACAGAAGAACCAGAGACATGGAGATGGTAAACGAGCCCCTGACGGACTGCCAGGAGCACCAGACCGAAGATGGAACACCCAGAAGTGGGACTGGTGGGCGCGGACCGCAGAGGGAACATCCAGAGCCGCAGCAGATGAAAAACGGAGCGGCACACTCGCACTCGCATTAAAACTCTGGCTACATAAGCCAGGTGTAAAGGCAGTCTAAGCAGCGGAGCTGCTGTTCCTGCGGGGACCTCGTTAGTGGGTGCAGTGGACCTAACAGGGTGAGCTGTCCTCACTGGGCGTCGTTCATTGTGACGCCCTCTGTTGCGACATCGGGCGGCGAGAGATAATTACTCTCGCAGTAGGTCTGGCCAACGAGTCGTTGGCCTGTGGTGGACCTGGCGGCCCAGACCACGAATCAAGCGGCTGCCAGACCGTTCAGCATTGCTGTAGAACTGCCTGGCGATTTGCCGGAAGCGATCCCGCAGGAAGGGGATCCCAGCTTCTTCACGGAGCAGCCTCGTCGGATAGCGAGGTGGCTTGTGGAGCGCAAGTCGCAGCGCCCTGTTTTGCAGTCGTTGGAGCGTCGCAATGTGCGTCGCGGCCGCGTTACCCCACACCACAGCCGCGTATTCCAGGACCGGCCGAACAAGGGACAGGTACATGGTGAGGCCATGGCGTGGAGGGAGAGTCGAGGAAGGGTTGAGCAGTGGGTAAAGCGCATGAAGGCGCCCCACTGCCCGCCCTCGGATGTCACGGATGTGTGGCAGCCACGTCAGGCGTCTGTCCAACGTCACCCCGAGGTAGTTGCCGGTCCGCGACCAGGGGATGGGGCCCCCCATGATCGTGACCGGCGGCAGGTCCGGTGGCAGCCTCTTTCTGCTGAAGATGACAGCCTGACTCTTCGCAGCGTTGAACTTCAAGCGCCATTTCGTGGACCAGGCGCCCAGGACGTCACATCCGAGCTGGAGGCGACGGCGCATCTCGGCCGCGTTCATGCTGCGGGTGAACAACGCCGTGTAGTCGGCATAAAGTGCCAACTCCACGCGTGCCACCCGCGGGGCGTCGGCGGTGTACAGGGAGTACAGCAGGGGGCCGAGGACCGACCCCTGCGGCACCCCCGCTCGAATCTGCCGGTCGGTGGAAGTGCCTCCATCTGCTCGGACGTGGAAAGTGCGTCCCGAGAGATACGAGCGCAGCAGGACTACGTGCGACGTCGGTACCCCGTGCGCAAAAAGTTTGTACACGAGGCCGTCGTGCCACACGCAGTCGAAGGCCTTGGAGACGTCGAGAAGCACCGCCCCTAGGTACTCCCGCGTCTCCAGCGCTCGCATCGCCTGCTCCACGAGGCGCAACAACTGCTGCGTGGTAGAGTGGCCGCACCGGAAACCAAACTGCTCCTCGGGAATGAGTTGCTGTTCCGTCACGTGGCGCAGCAGCCGCTCCGCGTACAACCTCTCAAACACTTTTGAGAGGGACGGGAGCAGACTGATCGGCCGATAGTTCGCGGCCTGACGGGGATCCTTGCCGCTCTTGGGGATGGCGACCACTTCCGCGTGTTTCCACGCGGAAGGGAAGGTCCCAGAGCGGAGGATGCTGTTAAAGATGTCCGCCAGAGATTGGTGTACCTCCGGCAGAAGCATCCGCAACAGGCAGTTGGTGACACCATCCGTGCCACCCGCCTTCTTCGGGTTGAGCCGACGGAGCTGCAGGTCCACTTCCTCGGCTGTGATTGGCTCAATCACGTCGTCTTCCTGTCGCGCAGCGAGAAAAACCGGCAGGCGCTCT
The DNA here is from genome assembly GCF_023864345.2 of Schistocerca serialis cubense. Lineage (NCBI taxonomy): Eukaryota > Metazoa > Arthropoda > Insecta > Orthoptera > Acrididae > Schistocerca > Schistocerca serialis. The sequence goes on along the minus strand of NC_064639.1, from coordinate 790,925,407 downwards.
GCCACCAGACGGACGTGATCGGGATCGACCACGCCGTCAGCAGGTTGAAAGTTTTCTGCGAACGAGTCCGCGAGGATGCCTGCTTTCGCATCTGGTTCGCAGACAACGTTCGCACCCGCATGGAGAGGCGGGACTCGCTGACGACGACGAAGGAAACGCTTGGCGGTCCGCCAAGCGCTGCCGTCCGTCGTTGTAAGTGTGGCCACAAGACCCGCCCAGTCCCGATGACGATGGTCGTCGATGGCGGCCCGAATCTCGCGCCGCGCCCTGTTGAGGCGGCGCTTCGTGTCAGGCAGCCGTGTGAGCTGCCACTCCCGAAAGAGGCGATTCTTGGTTGTGATCGCCTCGAGGATGTGTGGCGGGAGTTGGCGCGACATCTCTCGCGGCCGTCCTGGCCGCCTGGGGGTGGCCGCCTCTGCTGCGGCCAGTGTGTGCCGCGTGAAGGAGGCCAACGCTTCGTCAGCCCCTTGCACAGCGGGATCGGGCGCGCCCTCGAGGCGGTCGAGGACCTCGACACGAAAGCGCGCCTCGTCTATGCCTCGGAAGTTGTGGCGGTCGGACGGCATAGATGCACCGATGACGTCCATGTCGAAGACCACCGGGAGGTGATCGGACGACATGGCACATCTAACGGTGGCGGACGTGAAGTGCCCAACACCTTTGAGCACGGCGATGTCGAGCACGTCAGACTGGCCGCGATGGGGGAAGACGGTGTGCTCATAAGGCCCCAGTACTATCGCGCCATGCCGTTGCGTGACGCGGAGGAGGCGGCGGCCGCTGGCGTTGGTGATGCGGGAGTTCCACTGCGGGTGCTTGGCGTTCAAGTCACCCGCAATGAAGACTTTCCCGCGCAGTGCCAGCAGGGCGTCAACGTCAGCCTCCTGAAGCAGTCCTCTCGGCGGCCTGTAGGCCGCAACGAAGGTGATGACCCCCGCCGTCGTGGTGACAGCCACCCCAGTGGCCTCCATTGCAGCGAGGGGCGGAAGCTGGACTTCGTGATGTTTGAGGGACGCCTTGATGTAGATGGCCGTCCCTCCGCCGTGGGTCAGCCTGTCGGTGCGGTAGCACCGATAGTTGGCCACCCTCACGTGTAGTCCCGGCTTCAGGAAGGTCTCGCACACGAGGCAGATGTCAATTGCCTCGTCGCGCAAGAACTCCCTGAATTCCCCTTGTTGGGGGACCAAACTGTTTGCGTTGAAGGCGCAAACGGTGAGGCCATGGATATGGCGATTATCCATGGCGCGGCGGAGTTGCAACGCCGGCCTGAAGGGCCGACGTGACCGCGGTGACGAGCACCGGGAGCTGCTCGAGCAGCTGGATCAACGACCGCAAGAGCGATCGGAGCTCAGCTGCGTCGGTGGCCATGGGGGCGGTGGGGGCCGCTGGGACGGCCTCCGCCACTGGGGCGGCCGGTTGCGGCCGCTCCGTACTAGGCGACTGCCGTGGAGCATCGGCAGCCGGTCGCGGCGCAGCACGAGGCGCCGTCCTCTGCGGCGGCAGAGTGTCTTCGGCAGTCCGTCGTGCAGCGGCAGGGGTGGCCCGGCCCGCACGCCGGCGACGCCGGCGCGGGGCGGCAGCCCGCGCGCCCTGCGTGGGCGCGGGAGTTGCCACCCCCACGGGCGAAGCCGTGGACGGCGCGGTCGGTGGCCGCGTCTCACGCTCCACCTGCGCCGAACTTCGGGTGGCGGAAGTTGATGGTCCTCCCTTGGTGGCGGCAGCAAAGCTGGTGGACGGGTGCACCTTACGAGAAGGAGCGGTCCCTCCCCTCGGTTGATTTCGGCCCCTTTTGAAGGCCGAGCAGCCTCGATAGCTGGCAACGTGCGTGCCGCCGCAATTGCAGCACGTCGGTTTGTCTTCCCTGGCAAGCCCGCAAGACTTGCTCTCGTGCCCGCCCGCGCACTTAACGCAACGGGGCGACATGGAGCAGTAGCGGGAGACATGGTCGAGCCTTTGGCAGGAAAAGCACTGGGCCCTCTTGCCTTTGGCCCGGAGAGGTTCCACTGCGACCTTGACACGGCCGACCCGCTGCACCTGGAAAATCTTCCGATTTTCCAGGTTGTCAACGAGGACAACCTGGTACAGTGGCATGTCGCGATGCGTACGTGGAGACTTCATTAGTCCGGTGGACCGGACGCCGAAGCCCAGGTCCTCGAGCTCCTCGCGAAGGTAGTCCGCACCAAACTTGAGGGGAAGGTGGCGGAATACCACCTTCAGAAGTTTGAGCGGCTCGGAGGGGTGCGTGTAGCACGGGAGGCCATCTTTGCAGATGGCGTCCATCACCGCGCGGTACTCCTCGTTGGTCGACACTGGGACCTTGTAAAGGTCACGGCCAGCGTTCTTGACAGTGGCGGACGTGGCCACCCTGTCCAGTTTTTGCTGGAACTCCTTGTATTCGCCAGCCCACTGGATGACTATAGGCGGCGGCTTCTTTTGGGCCGGCGTCGGAGGCGCGGCATCATCCTCCATCGCATCGTCGCTGACGCCCGCAAACGTGTTGGCGGTCGGCAGCGGGGTCGGTAGCTGCAGCGCAGCGGCCCTGGCAGTGTGCCGCCGGGGCGGGGCGACAAAACCATCCTCGTCCGGCTGTCGGGAAGCAGCAGGTGAACGAGTGGGCCGCCGCGTGGTCTTCGTCGATTTCTGCGCGGCGGTGCTCCGGGAGGAGCCCGCGAGAGTCAGCCCAGACTCTGTGGTGGAGGTGCGGGAGGCCCTGGTGGCCTTCTTCCGCGGCCTCGCTCCTGCAGATGTCTGAGAGGGAGTGTCAGAGTCGTCATGCGTCACAGCCCGGCGCTTTCTGGGCGCGCGGGGAGCGTCAAGGTCGGTGTCACGGCGCTCCGACTCGGCAATCGCCTCAGCCAGATTTGCGTCGGGCAGGTCCATGTCCTCCATCTCGGTAGCTGCAGCTAGCGCAGCCACGGGCTCTTCTCGTGTCTCCGGGGCCAGGGGGGCAACCGGGGGCACATCGACCTCTTCAGTGGTCGAGGCCAGCGGCGCAACTCCCGCCGAGGCCGCCACGGCCGGGACCGCAAAATCGTGCGATGCGACCGGCGGGGCTCTCGGTGGCACACCCGACGCATGCTGCCTCGTGTGCGGTAGAGCGGCAGCCTTCTGAATGTTGCAGAAGGCGAGTATAGCCGCCTCGTCGTCCTCTCGACCAGGGTAGGCGCCCCCGTGGGCGAGTTTGTTCATGAGAATGAACACTCGATCACGAGGGTGCGCGTCAAAATCCGATGAGTCAAACCCGTCAGCGTCAGTTGTCGAAAGCCGGTTCGTCATAAGTGGGGGGCCGGATGGGGCCGCCACCGGGATCAACTCAGTCGCCTGAGCTGGCCCCGACGGACGGCGATCCGCCACACCCTTCGCAAGTAAAGCATCCTCTCTCAACGACATCTCGAACAGCACGCGTGCGTCGTGCGTCGCGTGAAACGGAGCGGCAACGCTCCAACAGGTCGTGGTGAGCGGGCGCGGACCGCAGGGGGAACGCCTGGTACCCCAGACCGTAGATGAAACCCCCAGGAGCGGGTTTGGTGGGCGCGGACCGCGGAGGGAACACCTAGAACCGCAGCGGACGGAAAACGGAGCAGCAACGCTCCAGCAGGTCGCAGGGAATGGGCGCGGACCACAGAGGAAGCGCCTGCAGCCGTTGGTGGAGGGGGAAGTCCATAGGCATAAATACTGGACCAGGTCCACTCGAGAAGCAGTCTCAGGTCGCACCTGATGAAGGTCTCGAGCTACGTGACCGAAATATCGTGCAAGTACGACGCTGATATCCGGCAGAACACCCGACAACCCAAGAAATCTAGCTGCCTGCTTGCTGTTTGCTGTTGTGCTTCCGATAAATCTGCAACAATGCTGTCAATTTTGATGTTTGGCTAGATAATTGTTTTACTTCAGTTACGCATGTAACGTAAGGACAAGTTACAGTTCAGTTCAAATTAGGTTCTGTTTAATCAAAGGTCAGCATACGAGTTTAAGTTGGGAAACAGATTGTGAGTACATAGTTTTGGTAATAGGTAGTCTCTTTATAGAGTTGGATGTAAATTTCGGCTAAATTTCATACAGAAACATGTAGTGGGGAGGTTACATCGTAACCGGTGACACGACATGGGTTTCCTATGTTGACAGTTGTATGGGGTCGTATCGCCCAACCAGACGGGTATGACTGCCGTTAATTAAGACCCTAAGAGAATATACTGCATATAACGGAAAGGGAGAGACAATCAGTTCTGAAGCCCATCGTTAGACATAAAAATGAGAAAAAAGACGCATCTCTCGAGTAATGGTGACGTGTTTCTGCACGAGAATGCTCGGTTTCACACTACGCGGTTAACAAGAAGCCTCCTATCAGTTCAGACGGAACGTTTTTGAATCTCCACCCTAGTGTCTTATTAAAACTGTTATTTCTCAGGAAACCATTACCTAAAAATGGTGTATCTGAAACCTTGATCCGATTTAAGAAAGGGCGTGGTGGCCTTAATGAGATCACGCTACATAAACAAATAAATAAAATAAAAATAGTACCGCGCTCAGTGGCCGCGCTGTTTGAGGTGCCAGGTCACGGACTTCAAGGCCGTTCTCGCCAGAGGTTCGAGTCCTCCCTCGGGCATGGGTGTGTGCTGTTCTTAGCATAAATTAGTTTAAGTTAGTTTAATTACTGTGTAAGTCTAGGGACCGATGACCCCTTAGGAATCCACACACATTTGAACATTTGAAAATAAAGATAGAACGATTCTTCGAGAAGGTAGAGCTTTTGGGAAATGAATGGATGCATATTTGAAAAGACTCATATTAACAGGTTTAATGCTTTTTTTATTGATACCTGAAAGATATACTCTGTGGAGTACAGTATCTCAACAATCGTCTTCATTATCGAGTCCAGCACACAGTACTACGATAAGCCTCTCCGATGACAATGCTACTTATTCTCTCAGAGATGCTGGACACTGGCCTAATGTCTTGCTCATCAGAAAGACTAGTAGAGTCATAGCCAGTCTACATACACATCAATACTTCGCAAGCCATCTGACGTTGTGTGACAGAGGGTACTTCCGGTACCACTAACTGATCCCCCTTCCCTCTTCCATTCGCGAATGGTACGTGGGGGTGACTGTCTGTAATCCTCTGTTTCAGCTCTAATTTCTCGAATTTTTTCGTTGTTGTCATTTCAGGACATATACATGGGAAGAAATAATATTTTGTCCAACTCTTCCCGGAAAGTTTCTTGCGAAATTCCAATTGTAAACCTCTCGGTGGTGCAGAACACCTCCCTCGTAGCGTCTGCCACTTGAGTGTTCTTTGTAACGCTCTCGGATCTTCTCTCTCTCTCTCTCTCTCTCTCTCTCTCCCTCTCCCTCCCTCTCTCTCTCTCTCTCTCTCTCTCTCTCTCTCTCTCTCTCTCTGTGTGTGTGTGTGTTTCTTCTACCTGGTAAGGATCCCACATTGATGAATAGTACTCAAGAATCGATCGAACAAGCGCCTTGAAAACTACTTCTTTAATGTATGAATTACTTTTCCTTAAACTTCTTATTCTGAATCACTGGCTGGCGTCTGCTTATCCTACTATTTGTCTTATGTGGTCATTCCACTTACGGTTGCTTTTGTTAGATAGTCCTAGATATTTTACGGTGGTTACTGTTTCCAGTAATTTGTCATCAATACTGTAGTTTCACAATAGTGAATTTCTTTTTCTATATATGCACAATATGTTGCATTTATTTACGTTCAAGGTCAACTGCCAGTCACTGCACCATTAATCGATCCTCTGCAGAACGTTAGTGTCTCCTGGCATTGCTACCTTCTTGTAGACAACGATATTATCTTCGAACACTCTTAAAGAGATTCCGAAGCATTCTACATGCTCTGCAAATAGTAACGGTCCTTTCACACTTCCTTGGGGTACCCCAGAAATTACCTTCACATCTGTCCATTTTGTTACGTTAACAGCGGCGTTTTGAGTTCTATCTGCAAGGGAGTCATAAATCCATTCGCAAATCTGGTCCGACACTCGGTGAGCTGGTATTTTCTTTTCATTATTTTTTTCACTAAACGGTCGTGCGAGATGGCGTCAAGGTCTCAAGTCCCCTCCTGAAGTCGACGAACTGGCATCGGCCGTAGCGCCGATGTTTATAGAGCTGTGGATGCCAAGCAGGAACCGAGCGGGCTGCGTTTCGCAAGTTCTCTGTATGCAGAATCGATGTTGGTTTTTATAGAGGAGATTTTCTTTCTCCAGAAACGTCATTACACATGAGCATAAAACATATATGACAATTGTACAACAGACTGACGTCAACGATATGGGCCTATAACTAATTGCATCTATCCTACAAGCCTTCTTGAAAACTTGAATGACCTGCGCTTTTTTCCAGTCACTAGATATCCTTCGTTGCTCCATCGACCTACGATGAACTGAGGCTAGAAGAGAAGCAAATTCTTTCGCATAATCTCTGCATATTCTTACAGGTATCTTATCTGGTCCTGATGCCTGTCCACTACAAAGTAGTTATTTTTCTATTCCGCTCTCAGTTATCTCAATATCTGCTATTCAGAAGTTCGTACGATGTTTGAAATGAGAGACCGTGTTACCACCTTCCGCGGTGAAACAGTTTCGGATGACCGAAATCAGTATTTTGACCTTCTCTCGTCGATTTCCGTTTCGGTGCCGTTATGATCACTGTGTGACTAAATAGATGATTTTAAACCGTTTACTAGTTTTACGTAGGACCAAAACCTCTCAGGGTTTTTAGTCAGTTCGGTTGACAAAATTTTATTTTCAAAGACATTAAAAGTTTCTCTCATTGTTCTGGTTGGTTGGTTTGTGGGGTTGAAGGGACCAGACTACAACGGCCATCGGTCCCTCTCATTGCTCTCCTTATGCTTATTTTCGCTAGGTTTTGACCTCTCTTGAATCTGTGATGAAGCTCTCTTTGTTTGCGTAGTAGTTTCTAGCACGGCTATTAAACCACTGTGCGTCTTTCCCATCCCTTAAGACCTTGCACAGAATACGCATGTCTAACGCATACTGAACACGCTTTCGAATATTTTCCATTTGTGCTCCACATCTTCGTCCTCAGCACTGAATATTTGATGTTGATTACACACAGACTCTGCGATTTGTATCCAGTCATTCCTGCTAACCGTAATCATTTTTCTACCTTTCTTGGCCTTCCTTGTAATAGCCGTAGTCGCAGATGCTACCACAGGCTTATGGTCACTGATACCCTCATCTACGTTAAATGATTAAGAGTTCAGATCTGTTTGTTGCTAGGAGGTCTAAGACGTTACCTTTTCAAGTTGGTTCTCTATCTGCTCGTAGTATTTTCGAACAAGACATTCAGGATAATATCACATGAATCTTTATATCTGGGCCAGTTTTGACAGCATGACTCTCCCAGTCTCTGCCTGGTAAGCTGAAGTCGTCCCCCTCCCCCTCCCCATTACAACAGCATGACAACGAAACTTATTCGTGATATTCTGCAAGTTCTTTTTCAAGCTCCTCACGCAGGTGGTCTATAAAAGCATCAGATTATGATTTATGACCCACCTTTTATACTTAACGTCACCCAAATTGATTAACATTCGAAATCTGTGATAACCTTGCTGGGTATTATCGAATTCCTTACTGCAGTAAGTACCCTGCCACTACTGGCGACTAACCTATCCTTATGATAAATATTCCAATCTGAATTTAGGTGCCGGCCGGTGTGGGCGCGCGGTTCTAGGCGCTACAATCTGGAACCGCGCGACTGCTACGGTCGCAGGTTCGAATCCTGCCTCGGGCATAGATGTGTGTGATGTCCTTCGGTTAGTTAGGTTTAAGCAGTTCGAAGTTCTAGGGGACTGATGACCTTAGAAGTTAAGTCCCATACTGCTCAGAGCCATTTCAACCATTTGAACTGTGGGAACCATACAAGCCTGCTGCATGAAAAAAGAAGGTAATGAAGAACTTTTCGCAGCTGCTGCCCTACGAGAATATTTGAGAAGTAAAAACAATACGAGAGACAAAGCTGAACCGATACACACAATTCTGAAACTTATAAGTGGCGAGCGTAATGAATTTGTCTTTTCCATTCGATTCACTTTAAACCGTTTCCACGAATTCAATTCACGTACTTTGTAATAGCGAAATTTACGTCCTACACTTAAAGCCACTAGGAATCATCGTACGTCGACAACGGAGAAAGATTGTCCTTAGGTTAGTTAGGTTTAAGTAGTTCTAAGTTCTAGGGGACTGATGACCTGAGAAGTTTAGTCCCATAGTGCTCAGAGCCATTTGAACCATTTTGAATTTAGGTTTTCGTTGCTATTCACTTCAGGTTTCAACCAACTTTCTATTCCTAATGCTTCATGGATATTATAACCTTCAATTAGCGATACTAATTCTGAGACCTTACCACGGACGCTCCTGCAGTTTACTAACACAATTTTATTAACATTTTATTAAGATTATCTGAGAATAATGCAGCTGATGTATCTTCGATTTAGCCAGGCAATTCTTCTGTGATCCCAAGGAGAGGGGGGGGGGGGGGGGGAGAGGATTCTTCTAACCTAAAAAACCCTCATGTGCACTCCACATGTACTGTGCTACCCTTACCCTAGTAGTCGCTTCCTGCGTGTAGCGCAAGCCTGTCCTATTAAGGGGAAACGTACAACTCTGCACTGGATAGTGGAGTTCTAGAAACTCACATCCGATACCGTCGCAGAATCGTCTGAGCTTCTGGTTTAGATCTTCCACTTTTCTCCAAACCAGAGGACCACGATCGACCCTCCAACATACGACTGTCTGTAAAATGCGTGCCGGCGATCTTCTTATATGCAGTCAAACTGAAGATGCTCAAATCATCTCTCCGATGGTAAAATCCACGGTTCTTAAACTGACAGGAATTTGTCCCTGACCACAGTAAACGAAGAAGAGACTATCTTCACCAAAAGACGTCTGTCATCTCATTCACTGGTCACTGGACACGTGGCGTCCATCACGTAGAGAATGAGCCCTTGGTTATTTAACTTGTAATTAGTGCAGCAGTTAATATACAGCTAGAAAGAGTTGATTCTCACGACTACAAGGGTGAAGAGCTTTGACGCATTTGTATAGACTTCCGCTCTGAGACGTTACAACACTTGGCGAAATTCATTGTCGCAGACAACAATCTGAGTAGTTAGAAATTCATTAAATTCATTGAGAATGTCGTCGGCAGAAGACAAATTAAAATTCGTACCTCCATATTATACGCCTAGGATGAAAACAACCTTCGTTCGGTAAAAGCTTCGAGATTTTAACACAACCGTACCCCTATGTGTTACATAATGTTCATCTGGTCAATGAGCTTTTCCTGTGCGGAAATTTGTGAACATTGTTGCTTAAGATGTTTCTGAGGAAAAAAATTCCTTCAGCGGCAGACATAGTTTGATATGTCCAAAAGATGGCTTCGATTCCCACTTCAGGCTTCCATTTTTTTAACAGGCACTAACGGACGTCCTTCACCTGTGATAAGGCCACCGCTGAAAATATTCTGTACCTGACATGTGAATTCACTAAGTAAACAATCCGACCAGCCATCCGGTTCGAATCTCCATCACAAAACTTTACAGCATTGCATTTCCATGTCCAACAAGGCCTCGCCTTGTTAATTGTAAGTGAAACTATACTGAACATCTTTCGTGGTCTTCATGGGATTCGCGGTTCAGTGCAAACATTTTCGCCTTTTGTTTTCAGGTTCATACTGGCTAACTGATACTCGTGAACACTTTAGTATTTCACGTCTCTTTGTTCCTAGTTAGCAATGACGATCGTTGCAGTGATTGAGTCTTGATCATGCACGAAAGCTTTGCTTGGTTAGCTTTGGCTATAGGTGCTGGGTTTGAGTACAGATCCAGGACAAAAACTTTAGTCACGTCATTTAAAGTTCAAACATGCGTACAAGTAACTGCTCACGTTCTCAAAATGTTTCTTTTTTTAAAAAAAAACAATAAGGATTACTGAATGATTTACGTGATAGTCAGCTGTTTCAGATTGTAATGAAAGTAATACTTTTCAAATGACAGTAACTGTAATAGAGTTAAGTTTACAAGTGTTAAGAGCCGTCCTATTTCTAATAACCTGTTTCCTAATATTTGAAATATTGTGATTTTAATTTACGTCAGGACTGATTGCCACAGTGTTTCTTGTGGTAACCATTTTGCATAGTGGTGGGACTGTACCGCGAAGAGATAAGTTGTCCTAAAAAAGAGATACGTTATGCGGATCGCACACATATCAGGTGTAACGCAATTCAAGCCGTCCACATACTTTTGAGTATGGAAGTACTCATAAATAGAGCTGTTATCCAGTGCATCAAATGGGGGTACCTTTTAAATCATTCTACATTTCATTACGTTTATCCAGCGACGATACTTCGCTATAGCCTACAGCATCATGAGCGAACAACCATAGAGTGATGATGAACCTATCTGATTCCACGTCAAGACCCATATGTTTTTAGTACTTACGCATGCATCTGATCAGCTCGTTGCAACTTGCCCACTTTACTAATATCCATAGATGATAGTCAATCAGCGAGTCAGTGCAGTATGTTTTAACTATTTACAGATGATGTTTTCAGGAGTTCACGTCGTATCTTCTCTAACAGTTTCGAAGGACTATAGCGAGCTAGTCTGTGATTGTTTACAGAGATATCTCTTCACGTTCCTCCATTGTCTATGCGAGATTTGAACATTTCAATATTTGTTGATGTATCAGTTCAGAGTATGACAGCTTGCTGCTAATTCGAATCTCCTTCGTTTGCAATCTGTGTACTCGTCATATACGTATGTTCGCAGTACTCGTAAGTACACTATTCAACAAAATTAAAAGGTCATTTTTTCGAAACCGTGTAACTGTCTCCGATTGCGACGCAGAAATTAGCTCAAAGACGCCAACAACCTTCCTCTGTAATGTTGCAATGGAGTAGCGCCCTTCGACGTCTCCCTCGGGTTCGGCGACGGTTCAAACAGCTATGTGTCGACACATAAGAGGAAAAAAAGTTCATATGGGTTAATGATATCACATTGGCAACAAATTATACCACCATTCAGCTTCACACCACCGTGGAAGCGTCGCAGCGTGGGAAGCTCGTCACACCCCCTCTTCCCCACATTTCATCCCTTCTTTCGACGTCTCCGTGATGGAGGTAAAAACTTCGACGATTAGAGTTTTAATGACGCCATTTCCTTATGGGTGGCAGAGGAAAACATTTCAGACACACAGACACTCAGAATTAACACGAAAACCTCTGAGGTGGAGGCAAAAAGGGCACCAAGAAACCACTCCTTCAGTTGGGCGATCGAAAACTACAGTTCGCAGTGCGATGAACAACAGAACAACATTCTAGACAACATTCCACACTGCTGACACCTCATGGGCGATTAAACTCTTCACTCTGGACGTCGCGAGGCTCCATCGCCCTTGAAGGTGATTAGGTCCCTATAGAGTGTAGCGCGACCGCAATTTTTGTTTTGGTATGCTGGGTGTAGCCACTAGGTACCGTTGAAAACCATGCGAAGAAATTTGAAAAGCAAAAGGTGTTTACAGTTTCTCGGTTCTACCTTCACTTGCACGACCATGCTGATGGAAAACAGGATGAGTCAAAGAAACTTTTATTACCAAACAGTTGCTCAGTTAGGTGTCAGAAAGCTGCATGCACCAGCGTTTCAGAGATGAAGTAGGAGATACTAACGTGATGTCATTGTCAGGGGAGGATTTCTGTTTAAATGGAGTACCGAATCTTGTAGTGTGTTTCGTGTTAAACAGAACTAAATAGAACGACCAATGGAAATTTCTTGCCCGATCCCACTACATTTATACGATCGTCCCACAGACCATTATATCGGTTTACATCGTTACGTAATAGGAATTTTTCGGGAACTGCTTGAACAGGCGATCCAAGTGCCTTCAGAAAGGTGTCTGTGAGGAGAACAATATATGACCGTAATATTCGTGATATCTTGTTAGTTCATACAATGAAGATCCAAAGAAACTGGTACATCTGCCTAATCCGTGTAGAGGAGAGAGCAGTTAGGTGGAAAGAGTACATTGAAAGCCTCTATGAGGGTGAAGATTTGTCTGATGTGATAGAAGAAGAAACAGGAGTCGATTTAGAAGAGATAGGGGATCCAGTATTAGAATCGGAATTTAAAAGAGCTTTGGAGGACTTACGGTCAAATAAGGCAGAAGGGATAGATAACATTCCATCAGAAATTCTAAAATCATTGGGGGAAGTGGCAACAAAACGACTATTCACGTTGGTGTGTAGAATATAGGAGTCTGGCGACATACCATCTGACTTTCGGAAAAGCATCATCCACACAATTCCGAAGACGGCAAGAGCTGACAAGTGCGAGAACTATCGCACAATCAGCTTAACAGCTCATGCATCGAAGCTGCTTACAAGAATAATATACAGAAGAATGGAAAAGAAAATTGAGAATGCGCTAGGTGACGATCAGTTTGGCTTTAGGAAAAGTAAAGGGACGAGAGCGGCAATTCTGACGTTACGGCTAATAATGGAAGCAAGGCTAAAGAAAAATGAAGACACTTTCATAGGATTTGTCGACCTGGAAAAAGCGTTCGACAATATAAAATGGTGCAAGCTGTTCGAGATTCTGAAAAAAGTAGGGGTAAGCTATAGGGAGAGACGGGTCATAACAATATGTACAACAACCAAGAGGGAATAATAAGAGTGGACGATCAAGAACGAAGTGCTCGTATTAAGAAGGGTGTAAGACAAGGCTGTAGCCTTTCGCCCCTACTCTTCAATCTGTACATCGAGGAAGCAGTGATGGAAATAAAAGAAAGGTTCAGGAGTGGAATTAAAATACAAGGTGAAAGGATATCAATGATACGATTCGCTGATGACATTGCTATCCTGAGTGAACGTGAAGAAGAATTAAATGATCTGCTGAACGGAATGAACAGTCTAGTGAGTACACAGTATGGTTTGAGAGTAAATCGGAGAAAGACGAAGGTAATGAGAAGTAGTAGAAATGAGAACAGCGAGAAACTTAACATCAGGATTGATGGTCACGAAGTCAATGAAGTTAAGGAATTCTGCTACCTAGGCAGTAAAATAGCCAATGACGGACGGAGCAAGGAGGACATCAAAAGCAGACTCTCTATGGCAAAAAAGGTATTTCTGGCCAAGAGAAGTCTACTAGTATCAAATACCGGCCTCAATTTGAGGAAGAAATTTCTGAGGATGTACGTCTGGAGTACAGCATTGTATGGTAGTGAAACATGGACTGTGGGAAAACCGGAACAGAAGAGAATCGAATCATTTGAGATGTGGTGCTATAGATGAATGTTGAAAATTAGGTGGACTGATAAGGTAAGGAATGAGGAAGTTCTACTCAGAATCAGAGAGGAAAGGAATATGTTGAAAACACTGGTAAGGAGAAGGGACAGGATGATAGGACATCTGCTAAGACATGAGGGAATGACTTCCATGGTACTAGAGGGAGCAGTAGAGGGCAAAAACTGCAGAGGAAGACAGAAATTGGAATACGTCAAGCAAATAATTGAGGACGTAGGTTGCAAGTGCTACTCTGAGATGAAGAGGTTAGCACAGGAAAGGAATTCGTGGCGGGCCGCATCAAACCAGTCAGTAGACTGACGACCAAAAAAAAAAAAAAAAAGTGCCCCCGCAAGCACGCAGAAGTGCAGCAGCACAACAGCACAATGTGGCATGAACTCGACTAACGTCTGAAATAGTGCTGGAGGGAATTGACAACATTAATCCTGCAGGGCTGTCCGTAAATCCGTAAGAGTACGAGGGGGTGGAGATCTCTTATGAACAGGACGTTGCAAGGCATCCCAGATATAGTCTATAATATTCGTGTCTGGGAAGTCTGGTGGCCAGCGGAAGTGTTTAAACTCAAAAAAGTGTTCCTGGAGCCACTCTGTAGCAATTCTGGACGTGTGGGGTGTCGCATTGTCCTACTGGAATTGGTCAAGTCCGTCGGAATGCACCATGGACAAGAATGGATGCAGGTGATCAGACAGGATGCCTACATAAATGTCACCCGTCAGAGTCGTATATAGACGTATCAGGGGTCTCATATCACTCCAACTGCACACGCCTCACATCATTACAGAGCCTACACCAGCTTGAACAATTCGCTGCTGCCATGCAAGATCCATGGATTTATGAGGTTGTCTCCATACCCGTACGGGTCCATGCGCTCGATACATTATGAAATGAGACTCGTTCGACCAGGCAACATGTTTCCAGTCATGAAGAAAGAGTCCAATGTCGGTGTTGACGGGCCCAGGCGAGGCGTAAAGCTTTGCGTCGTGCAGTCATCAGGGGTACACGAGTAGGCCTTCTGCTCCGAAAGCCCACATCGATGATGTTTCGTTGAATGCTTCGCACGCTGACACTTGTTCATGATTCAGCACTGAAATCTTCAGCAAATTGCGGAAGGGATGCACTTCTGTCAGGTTGAAAGATTCTGTTCAGTCTTCGTTGGTCCCGTTCTTGCAGGATCTTTTTCTGGTCGCAGCGATGTCGGAGATTTGATGTTTTACCGGATTACAGAGATTCACGGCACACTCGTGAAATGGTCCTACGGGAAAATCCCCACTTCATCGCTACCTCTGAGATACTGTGTCCTATTGCGCCTATTATAACGCCACGTTTAAACTCAGTAATCGATCTAAGAACTACGCCAGGCATTTGTTGTCTTATGTAGGCGTTGCCTGCTTATATATCTCTGTATTTGAATACGCATGGCTATACCAGTTTGTTTGGCGCTTCAGCGTAGTATTAACTGATAAAATATCACTATGTGCATTATTTAACTGGAAATTACGGGGGTTGGAAATTACGTTTGTCAATATGTGCATTATTTAACTGGAAATAACCGGGATGGAGGTTATGTTTTTATCCATGACAAAGGCGACTCCACCGAGACCGTCACCTCCGTCTTCAACGAAAATTTTGTATTTTTAGTCCCTTTCAGAGATTAATGCAATACTTGGATAAGATTCGGTCATAGTAACTAACATACCATTATAGTTATGTGAATTGACTGGGATGCGCTGCATGCATCTCACTGACGTGTGTCCTCTGCAGCGACTACAATTGGAGAGCTTGCTCTAGGCCGCGACGCGCAGGCCTAGGAGCGAAGAACGTGGCCAATAGTGTCGTGTTGGCAACCATTTCGCCGGTACGGCTGTCGCGGATGACGTCACAAACAAATACCGCGTTGAGAACTTTGCGACACCAGTCAGATGGCAGCATTTACAGGAGGGTCAGGGATTTGGTAGTAGCTTCAATGAACCGTGCAACGCTTTATCACGGACATGAAAAAATTATAGAGAAGAACACTTAACACTCAAATACTTCGACATAAACGAAAAGACAAAAAAGGAGTTTAGTAATATTCAGACGCCTTCAAGCTGCAATACTGTGGAAACCATACAAGCCTGCGGAATGAAAAAAAGAAGGTAATGAAGAACTTTTCGCAGCTGCTGCCCTACGAGAATATTTGAGAAGTAAAAGCAATACGAGAGACTAAGCTGAACTATTTCTTCGTCTGTCTACCGAAAACGGTAAAAACATTTCATATTGTGGTAATATATCGAAATAGAAAGAATAGTACGTTACAGAGCATCCGCAACAGAAGTGAAGATTGCTGATGAATCATCAGAAAACATTTCAGTGGAGATGACACGTGAAGGAAACACGAACTTCCTTAAGCCGGCCGCTGTGACCGAGCTGTTCTAGGCGCTTCAGTCCGGAACCGCGCTGCTACTGTGGTCGCAGGTTCGTATCCTGCCTCGGGCATGGATGTGTGTGAAGTCCTTAGGTTAGTTAGGTTTAAGTAGTTCTATGTCTAGGGGTCTGATGACCTCCGATGTTAAGTCCCATAGTGCTTAGAGCCATTTGAACCATTTTGAGTAATTCAAGGACAGAAGTAAATTTCTCGTAAGCTGTTCGATGATACCACACAGAAAATAAATTCTCTTCCATGAAATCTGGAAACAGAGTATGAACTCTACATGATCCTGTCCTTTGAGATGCATATTGTTCACCAGAACCCTTTTCCGCCAGGTTTCTTCTTTTCCTATTCATCAAGCAGCACACAAACAAAAGTTTCATCATCATCGATCATTTCTTCACTGACACACAGTGCTGCAGCAAAAGATGGACCGTCATCTTCAGCTTCAGACTCTACACTGGAAGAGCACAGCGACTGCTTGCGGCGCTGTTGATGTGAACGTATGTCCTCCTCCACAAAAATAATTTGTGCCCTTCGGCGGTTTGGGCACGTGCGGCGCCTCCCAGTGAACGCTTTACTTTGAGAGAACGACACGCGCGCAGAAAACAGCCACTACGTGATCGCTTCAATAGCACTAAGCGACAAACTAGAACGGCTCGTTACTGTGTCAAAGGAAAATATTTTAGGAACATTGTAATCCCAGTAGTGTTACTCTTTGGGTGCGAAATGTACCTTCCACTGTACTGTAGTATTGTCTGACATTAATGCACATTAAAAGCAGACATATTAAGTAAAACACAATAATGGATTCTTTTTGCTAACGAAATTTATTCGTTATGTTTATGATAGCATACAAAACGCATTCACACACAATAAATATATTCTATTTATACAGCTTAGCCCAGGATGGCCTTGCCATAGGCAAGGGGGGCAGCGTACTTAGCAATGGCCGGGGCGGCGTAGGCCACAGGGGCGGCGATCTTAGCGACGGCGGGGGCGGCGTAGGCGACGGGGGCGGCCACCTTGGCGACGACGGGGGCGGGGTGGGCACCAGCCTCCTTGTGCACGACGGCGTTGAAGCCGTTGACGGGGTCGGCGGTGTAGTCGACGGTGCGGATGGAGCCATCGGGCTCGACCAGGCTGTAGCTGCCCTGGACGACGTCGCCGCTGCGGCTCTCCTGCTGGTTCTTGGAGTCACCGGTGAGGGCGTCCTGCACGCTGTAAGCGTAGCTGTACTGGGGGTTGGGGTCGTACTCGGCGGCCACGGCGGCGGGGGCGGCGACTGCGACGGGGGCGGCTCTCACGGCGGGGGCGACGGCCAAGGGGGCGGCGCGCAGCGCGGGGGCGGCGTACGCCACGGGAGCAGCGTGGAGTGCGGGGGCGGCATAGGCCACGGGGGCGGCGTAAGCGCGGGCGGCGATGGCAGGGCCGGGGGCGACCACGGCGGGGGCTCCCAGGTAGCCGGCACGGGCGACGGCCACGAAGGCGGCGAGGACGATCAGCTGAAACGCACAAGAGATCTGTCAGTTGATTGTGTCCAGCTTCTTTTCCTTGTGAGGCAGTTTATAAATTAAATCTTTACATTTACTTAGTTCTATGTGCGATCTTTAGCGGCGTTTTTAAATCTAAGTGAGGAGGTGTAATTATCTTTCTTTCTTTTGCTGGTGCCTTGTCCCGCTGTTTCACAGGGTCAGCATGGTTAGGAAGGGATTTGGCAGGTTAATTTTAAGTGGTGACTGGATACCCTTCCTGCTGCCACCTGTACCCCCTGGGACGGAATTAGTGTACCCCAGGTGTCTGCGTCCAGTGTAATCCATGGAATACTGCGAACGAGTTCAGATGTCTGTGAGTCGTGTAACTGAGGCGGAACGCGGGTCCAGCCCGGTATTCACCTAGAGGGATGTGGAAAACGACCTAAAATTCACATCCAGGCTGGCCGGTACACCGGCCGACGTCGGTAATTTGCCAGGCGGATTTGATCCGTGGGCGGCATGTATCTGAGTTGCGAAAGTAGCGCATTAGCGCTCTCGGCTAACCTGGCGGGTTGAGGACGTGTAATTACATGGATATGTAGGTAGTATGGATGGAAAATGGCAAGTCATTGGCGTTTTGAAGACCCATTTTGAAGCTGCCGTATAAAACCTTCTTGACTATTAGAAGTCTACTAAGACAATCATCATTACGGCACTACTTTTGTATTTAACATCTTTCTAATCCACAATAGCTACATAGTATTGTTACATCTGCGACTTCAGTTTAATGACACAGTATTGCAAAACGAACGAGAATTTGGTTTTACAGTGAACATGCTATGTCCAATGTCGCAACAGAGTGCTAGTATGGTTAGCGTTATTTTTCTCTCTTCAACTGTAGTTGTGTGATGGCCGTCCATGAACTTTACTTGGAAGAAAGAACCACTCCCATCTTCTAAAAATCTTATTTTTTGACGGTTGCAAAAACTGATGTCACTCTCATTGAGACATGACGGACTTTATAATGAAATTTCCTAGTACATTAAAGATGTGTGATGGGGTTCGAATGAAATGCGTATCCTTTCTTTGCAAAGGGTATCTTCTTAAAAATTGAGTTACCTAGGCACCCCTCACCCTGCTCATAATGCGCTCGACTAACTCTCAAGGATATATCGTACTGAGGAAAGTGGTGTAGATCCAAATTGAAATTTGTATCCATCATTAATCTTCAGTATGTCCTTAAGTCCCACTGTTAGTTATTTTCGCTCATAAACGTTTCTCCTGTGACTTTAATCTGGTAAGTTTTTGGAAACAGGCTCATGCTTGTCCACGTGAGGGTGCGATTTTTTTTTTTTCGAGAAAGTATTCATTTGACTTTGGACTCGTGTTCTGCTCCATTCAACCTGAATTAAAATTTGCATAAATTCCCTCTATCGCTTGAAGTAAATACTTCTTCAGTTCCTTCAACGGGATCCATGACCGATTCCTTTCTCCTTTTATGTTTATTATGAGCTAATGCTGCATATCAGTTGACCTATCATTGACGAGATGTTCTACTTTCCTTCTTACCTTTGGAATTCTCTACTCGGTATCTTCGAGAGTCCGAAAGTTCCACATCCCCTTTCCACATTTCGTGTTGTTCCCCACTAGCTAATCTAAAACACAGTCAGACTGACCAGCCAGTCCAAGGCGCTGAATCCTACATAATGTTCGTGTCAACTTTATACAGAGTCCTACAGATTCACGTCTGTGTCGGCACTGCTGTGATTGCAGCTGGCAATACGCTGTCAAATTCGAAGCACATGACGGAACTGTAACACCACTGATATGTTGACACAACACAGTAGGCAGGTGGAAGCTGTGCAGTCTTCCGGCGGCACCCACCTTGCAGGCCATGTCGGTGAGTTTCTCGCTGAGTGGAGCGCTGGACTGACGATGCACTGTCCGGCCGGCAGTTATATACCCGGCAGGCGTGGCGGGGCGCTGCCCGCGTTTTCGCAACGCGTGGCGTGGATGACGGCCATCGGCCAAGGCAAGCCGTAGGCACACCTACCCCAATTGAGACACAGCCGTCCGCTACGAAATGCAATCCGGCTGGTAGTCAAGACATTTAGCAGAGAGGCCACTGCCATTCTAGTTATATTGATCGAAATATTTGGAACACTCAGTTATGTTTTATTACAGCAACACAGTCAACATATGAAAGTGGAATCAGTGAAGTTCGGTGGCAGGAGGAACAGGACTTCTGGTCAGGTAAATACAGGGTTGTATATACAAAATCAAATAGGGGCAATGAAGGAGTAGGTTTAATATTGAGTACAAAATAGGAACAAGGATAAGCTACTACGAACAGCGTAGTGAACGCATTATTGTAGCCAAGAGAGACACGAAGCCCACACCCACCGTAGCAGTGTAAGTTTATATGCCAACTAGCTCCGCAGATGATGAGGAGAGTGAGGAAATGTATGATGAGATAAAATTAATTATTCAGATAGTTAAGGGAGACAAAAATTTAATAGTCGTGGAGGAATGGAATTCGATAGTAGGAAAAGCAGGAGAAGGACAAGTAGTGTGTGAATATGGACTAGGGGAAAGTAACGAAAGAGGAATCCGCCTGGTAGAATTTTGCACAGAGCATAATAGTAGTTAACAGTTGGTTTAAGAAGGATGATAGAAGGTTGATACGTGGAAGAGATCTGGAGACACCGGGAGGTTTCAGAATGATTATATAGTGGTAAGACAGAGATTTCGAAACAAGGTTTTAGATTATAAGACATTTCCAGGGGCAGATAGGGACTCTGACCACAATTTATTGGTTACGAACTGCAGATTAAAAGTGAAGAAACTGCCAAAAAGTAGGAATTCACGTAGATGCGAGCTGGATAAGCTGAAAGCACCGGAGGTTGCAGAGAGTTTGAGAGGGAGCATTAGGGAACGACTGACAAGAACATACAGAGGAAGAGGAATAGTAGCTTTGGGAGATGAAACAGTGAAGGCAGCAGATGACCAAGTAGGTAAAAAGACGAGGGGTAGTAGAAATCATTGGACAACACAAGAGCTATTGAATTTAATCAATGAAAGGAGAAAGTATAAAATTACAATAAATGAGGGAGGTGAAAGGGAATAAAAATGTCTAAAAAATGAAATCGAGAGGAAATGCAAAATGGCTAAGCAGGAATGGCTAAAGGACAAATGTAAGGATTTAGATGTTGCGAATAGAGAAATTAAAAGGGGAAAATTAAAAAGGGAACCATCTGTTTGAATATCAAGACGTCAGATGGAAAAACAGTCCTAAGCAAAGAAGGGGAATCAGGAAGATGGAAGGAGTATACAGGGAGTCTATACATGGGAGATGTACTTCATGGCAACGTTATGGATATGGAAGAGGACGTAGATGAAGATGAGAAGAGAGATACGATTCTGAGAGAAGAATTTGAAAAAAAAAAAGACTCTGAGAACTATGGGACTTAACTTCTGAGGTCATCAGTCCCCTAGAACTTAGAACCACTTAAACCTAACTAACC
Source organism: Schistocerca serialis cubense (assembly GCF_023864345.2). Taxonomy (NCBI): domain Eukaryota; kingdom Metazoa; phylum Arthropoda; class Insecta; order Orthoptera; family Acrididae; genus Schistocerca; species Schistocerca serialis. The sequence continues at coordinate 790,904,661 of NC_064639.1, read as the reverse complement.
TAAGGACATCACAAACATCCACGCCCGAGGCAGAATTCGAACCTGCAACCGTAGTGGTCGCGCGGTTCCAGACTGTAGCGCCTAGAACCGCTCGGCCACCCCGGCCGGCCGAAGACTTTGACAAAGCACTGAAAGACTTAAGTCGAAACAAGACCTCGGGAGTAGACAACATTTCGTTAGAGCTACTGATAGCCTTGGGAGAGCCAGCCATGACAAAACTCCTCAATCTCTGTGAGGATGATGTATGAGACAGGTGAAATACCCTCCGACTTCAAGAAGAATATAGTAGTTCCAATTCTAAAGAAACCAAGCGCTGACAGGTATGAAAATTACAGAAATGTCAGTTTACTAAGTCGCGTTTGCAAAATACTAACACAAATCCTATATAGAAGAATGGAAAAGCTGGTAGAAGCCGACCTCAGGGAAGATCAGTTTGGATTCCGGAGAAATGTAAGAACACCTGAGGCAGTACTGATCTTACGATTCTCATAGAAGATAGATTAAGGAAGGATAAAGCTATGTTTATAGTGTTTGTAGACTCAGAGAAAGCTTTTGACAATGTTGACTTGAATATTTTCTTTCAAATTCCAAAGGTGGTAGGGATAAAATACAGGGAACGGAAAGCTATTTACAATTTGTGCAGAAACGAGATGGCAGTTGTAAGATTCGAGGGGCACAAGAGGGAAGCAATGTTCGAGAAGGAAGTGAGACAGGGTTGTTGCTTATTCCCGATGTTATTCAATCTGTACACTGAGCAAGCAGTAAAGGAAACAAAAGAAAAATTTGGAGTAGGAATTAAAATCCATTTGGTGTAAAAGAAGCTTTGAGGTTTGCCGATGACATTGTAATTGTGTCAGAGACAGTAAAGGGCTTGGAAGAGTAGTTGTACGGAATGGATAGTGTCTTAGGAGGAGGATATAAGCTGAGCATCAACAAAAGCAAAACGAGGATAATGGAATGTAGTCGAATTAAATAAGGTGATGCTGAGGGAATTAGATCAGAAAATGAGACATTTAAAGCAGTAGACGAGTTTTGCTTTTTGGGAAGCAAGAAACAGGGAGGATATAAAATGTAAACTCGCAATGGCAAAAAAGCATTTTTGAAGAATTGATATTTGTTAAGGTCGAGTATAGATTTAAGTGTCATGAACTTCTTCCTGTAAGTATTTGTATGGAGTGTAGTCATGTATGGAAGTGAAACATGTACGATAAAAAATTTAGACAAAAAGGTAATAAAAGCTTTTGACATGTGTTGCTACAGAAGCAAGAACATATGGGTAGATCATGTAGCTAATGAGGAGGTACTGAATATCATTGGGGAGAAGAGAAATTTGTGGTACAACCCGACTAAAAGAAGGACTCGGTTGGTAGGACGTATTCTGAGGCATCAAGGGATCACCAGCGTAGTACTGGAGGGAAGTATGGGGGGTAAAAATCGTAGTAGTTACTCGGAGAGGAAGAAGCTTGCACAGGAAAGAGTAGAATGGAGAGCTGCATGAAACCAGTCTTTGGACTGAAAACCACAACAACATCAAGGACTACTGCTTCCACGGTGACTATAATCCTACTGTTACCCTGATTTTAGTTTACTGTGGTTTTCTGAAATTTATCTGTACTTCACTGGGATATTTATTCCAAAAGTATTTGGCCCGTCATTCTTTCGAAATTAGATTAAGCACCTATGTCATCAACTTCGTGCCAACGACACTTTTTGTTTAAAAAAAAAAAAAAAAAAAGAAAAGAATATGGCAACTGACAGATGCGAACAATACCTGAGATTTGTTTTTGGTGATATTTTCAACTTTTTGTTAATTACCGTTTTGTGTTTTCAGTGACCTCTCTCCAGCAAAAGATATTACAACAACACTGTTGTCTTCACGAGGGAGGGAGATAGACAATGTCTGTGTGAGAGAGAGATATGTTAAAATTTATAGTGTATTGTTGTTGTTACAACCAATTATCGCTTTCCTAACGGTTCCCATGATTATTATTTACAAGCTATAAAACTCGTAAAATTACAGTTTTTGAATTTTACTGAAATTTAAATATTTGAAATGCAGGACACACTAACCTGATTAAAATTCTTTCCAGTCTCTATAGTTGGACTAACCTCCGATTTTGATGGTTTAGCATTTTCTTTAGAGATAACAATTTTTTTCTTTTGCTTCTTCTACCCGCTTTATTCAGTTGTAACATTTGTGCTTTTCTCAGCTTTTTACGCGATAGATACCCGTGTATTTCCTCAGTAGCTCGTTTGCTTTTTTTTATAGCTACATTCAGTGCCAAAGTGACATCGAGTTACAAGTAACTTCATCGTCATTATGTTTGTATTGGTTAGTACTCATCAAATAATGTTCTAAAATTGGGTGGACGATTTTGCCGTCGCATGTATAAAGCTTTCATGAAACTACAATCTATGACACACTGGTGTCTCGCTTCCTCCCTCATTATCCGTAAATGTAGCTTTCGAGCCGGCCATTGTGACCCAGCGGTTGTAGGCACTTCAGTCCGTGCTGCTGCTACGGGCGCAGGTTTGAATCCTGCCTTGGGCATGGATGTGTGTGATGTCCTTAGGTTTAAGTAGTTCTAAGTTCTAGGGGACTGATGACCTCAGATGTTGAGTCCTATAGTGCTCAGAGCCATTTGAACCATTTTGTAGATGTCGACTGGCATTTGAATGAATCGATATTTGTCTCGCAGCTTTGCCTGTCGTAGATCGTTCATGCGTGTTCACAACCGTTGAAGATCGCGCATCTCATTAGATGATGTCGCTCCATGTCAAGCCGATATTGCTTAGTTATAAGTGAAAAGCAGTTGCACTGGCTGTTTACGTTCTGCTTTCTGTTAAACTTAGCTTTCTGCAGGTCCGCCGACAATATTGCGATCTTAAACGTTACAGTTCGAATTAGCTCTGGGTAACGTTATTGTCATTATTTCTGTCGGCCACAGAACTCTTCGTATTGCAGACTGATTTCTCCACTGCTGGACAAGTTTCCAAGAGTTTCCTGCATCAGATCGTAAGTAAAGAATTATATTACTATAACTCCATTCTGAGAACCATTAAACTCAACGGATGACTTCTTCTCTGGACTCTTTTCTTCATTTGACGCACAAGGAGAAACCCTATACTGAACGGAATCGTAACCGGTGACACGACATGGGTTTCCTATGCAATCAATTGTAGGGAGTCGTAACGCCTCGTCCGTCAAACCGGAAAACGCTTACCAATCTCTGCAAGCCAGGTTATGACTGCCATTAATTGAGATCCTAAAAGAATCTGTTTGGTGCATGTTGCGGAAAGGGAAACGGCAGTCAATTCTACAGCCTGTCATGAGACAGTTAGAAAAATAAGAAGAAAGACACGGCACTAGAGCAACGGTGAAGTCTTTCCGCACGATAATGCTCGGCCACACTCTACGCGGTAAACAAAAATTATCGCATCAGTCCAAACAGAACATTTTTGAACATCCATTCTACTGCTCAGACTTGGCGCCAAGTCATTTCCACTTATTCATGAAAATGAAAAACTAGCTTTGAATCCGGGCAAGAAATTCGAGATTCTGTTCCGGAATGGCTACAGTCACATGCGGCAGAATTTTCTGCAGGTGGGATTTGTCTTCTTATTAAGAGAAGTGACAGATGCTTTGATGGTGATTCTGTAGTTGGAGTTTTATGATTTTCCTAATAAGTTTGTTAAGGTTAATTTTCGGATGATTCTCGCACTTTCTGAAAAGTACGTTTCTTTTCGATGTTAGCACATTCCTCTTTTTAGGAGATATTTGTCATTTTTTGCCCATCGTCAGTCTGTATTTCAATCCCTTGTACTTCTACCATCATTTGATGCAGGAATAAGAAAAGTGCTTCTACTACTTCTGCGGCAACGGCCTTGCCGCAGTGGATACACCGGTTCCCGTGAGATCACAGAAGTTAAGCGCTGTCGGGCGTGGTCGGCACTTGGATGGGTGACCATCCAGGCCGCCACGCGCTGTTGCCATTTTTGGGGTGCACTCAGCCTCGTGATGCCATTTGAGGAGCTACTCGACCGAATAGTAGCGGCTTCAGTCAAGAATACCATCATAACGACCAGGAGAGAGGTGTGCTGACCCAGTGCCCCTCCTATCCGCATCCTCCTCTGAGGTTGACATAGCGGTCGGATGGTCCCGATAGGTCACTTGTGGCTTGTAGACGGAGTGGTTCTACTACTTCTGATGTCTCATTTCCTACTTTATCTCTCCCAACAACACTTGACTATATTCCAATACCCATTTATATCTTTTAACCACTTTTCAAGTAATTACCCGTTGAATTAAACTTAGCTGTGCAGACTGATCGGCTGATACTATCCACTCTCAGGCTTTCTTCAACGACTGTCTCACTTTCATGTCCTTAGAGTCTTATAATTGTTATATGATTTCTGCACAAGTCGCAAATCACCTTTCGTTACCAGAATTATACCCCCAATAACTTCTGAGTTTCAAAGAATGTATTGCTGTTGAACTTTAACAATTTTTTTATAACTCTACAATTGCTAAATAGAAGTCTTACTGCAACATGTCTGGTAAGACGAGTGGTTAGGTCTGTATTGCCTCACATGTTCCTGTATTTCTCCTGAACGCAAATTGACCAGCCGTTCCATTCTTCTTTAGCTAATTCTTGTTTGTGTTCTGCAGCTGTGCCTTATCAAATACTTAAAAACACATCCCGTTTTTAATACTGGAATTATAACATTTTGCTTTAAGTCCGACGGCAGCTGTATACCTGATCGAGAAGTACTGCCATAGTTGTTTCTCCCAGCGTTCGTAGTAATTTTTATTCTGCTGTTTTGTTTTACATCTACATGTACTTGAAGACTCTGTACATCACACTTATGTACCTGGCAGGGTGTTCATCGACCCACCTCCACAATAATTCTCTATTATACCACTCTCGAAGAGAGCTGTGAGAAAACTAACAGCTGTGTCTTACCTTACGAGCTCCGGTTTCCCTTATTTTATTATGATGGTCGTTTCCTCCTATGCACGTCGCCGTCAAGAAAATATTTTCACATTCGGAGGAGAAAGTTGGTGATTGAAATTAGGTGAGGTGGCACTGCCGCAACGAGAAACGCCTTTGTTTTAATGATGTCCACCCCAAATCCTGTATGGTATCCGTGACACTCTCTCCCCCATTTCTCGATAATACAAAACGTGCTGCCCTTCTTTGAACTTTCTCGATACACTCCGTTAATCCTGTCTGGAAATGATCCCACACCGTGTAGCATTGCTCCAAAAGAGGACGAACAAGCCGAGTGCAGGCAGTCTCTTTAGTAGATCTGTTGCATCTTCTAAGTGTTCTGCCAAAAAAAATTTAGTCTTTGATTCGCCTGCCCCACAACATTTTCCAATTTACATTGTCCGTAATTATAATTCCAGGGTATTTAATTGATCTTACGGCCTTTAGATTTGATTGTTTAATCGTGTAACCGCAGTTTGACGCATTCTTTTCAAACATTGCGTTATTTAGGGCCAACTACCATTTTCCGCGCCATAAAGATATCTTCTCTAAATCGTTTTACAATTTGTTTTGATCTTCTAATGACTTTACTACGCGATAAACGACAGCATCATCTGAAAACAATCTAAGACTGGTGCTCAGATTGTCTTCTAAATCGTTTATATAGGTGAGGAACAGCAGACGGCCTATTAAACAATCTTGGGGAACACGAAAAATCACTTCTGTTTTACTTGATGACTTTCCATCAGTCACAACGAACTGTGACCTCTTTGATAGGAAATCACGGATCCAGTCATATAACTGACACAATATTCCATAAGCACGCAGTTTGATTACAAGCCGTTTGTGAGCTATGGTGTTGAAAACCATCTGGAAATCTAGAAATACGGAATAAAATTGAAATCCTCTGCCAATAGCAATCACCACTTGGTGAGAGGACGGAGCGAGTTGTGTTTCACAAGAAATATGTTTTCTGAATCCGTGTTGACTGTGTGTTAAAAGACCGTTTTCTGCGAGGTAATTCGTAATGTTAGTACACGCTGCACATTGACGTTAATGATATGGGTATGTAATTTAGTAGATTACTCCTACTCCCTTTCTTGAATATTGGCGTGATCCAACCGCGATGGCCGAGCGGTTCAAGGCGCTTCAGTCCGGAATCGCGCGACTGATACGGTCGCAGGTTCGAATCCTGCCTCAGGCATGAATGTATGTGATGTCCTTAGGTTAGTTAGGTTTAAGTAGTTCTACGTTCTATGGGACTGATGACCTCAGATGTTAAGTCCCATAGTTCTCAGAGCCATTTGAATCACTTTTTGAATATTGGTGCGACTTGTGCAACTTTGCAGTCTTTGGGTATGGATCTTTCGCCAAGCCAGCGGTTGTATATGACTGTTAAGTATTGGGCTATTGCATCAGCATATTCTGAAAGGAACCTAACTGGTATACAGTCTGGTCCAGAAGACTTGCTTTTATTGAGTTAAGTTGCTTTTCTACTCCTAGTATATCTACTGCTGATTACTCATGGTAGCAGCTGTTCTTGATTCGTATTCTGGAATGTTTACTTCGTCTTTTTTGGCGAGTGAATTTCCGAAGGCTGTGGTTAGTCGCTCTGCTTTAGCAGCACTATCATCGACCGTATATCCATTGCTACCATGCAGAGAAAGCATTGATTGAGTCTTGACGGCAGCGTGCTTTACATAGGACCAGAATCTCTCTGGATTTCTGCCAGGTTTCGAGACAAAGTTACGTTGTCTCCGGCTTCAGCCAGCTTTCACTGCCTGTAGCGATTGGAGCGTCAGTGCTTTCTACTAGCGTTTGGAGCTCTGGTACTTCCCAACACAGCTACTACAGTTTAGAAGTGTTATACCTGTGATTAATAGATATACGTTCTTCCTCTGTTCGTCATGCAGCGTTTGAGACTGAAGATCTTCTTGTGTTTCTCCGAGACCCTCTAACCAAAAAACCCAGTCCACGCCACACAGCCCCTGCTACCCTTGTAGCCACCTCCTGTGTGTAATGCATTCCTGGTCTATTTAGCTAAACACGAAAACCCACCGCCCCATGGCGCAATTCGAGGAATCTGCAGCCTACACGGTCGCAGAACTGACTGAGCCTCTGAATGTTCTACTCTGTACCAGAAGTCCGCAATCGGTCCTGTCGACTATGCTGCAAGTGGTAAGATCTGCTTTCATCTCGTAAGAAAGACTGGCAGCCCTTACAGCTTCTGATAGCCGCACGAAACTCGAGAAAATCCTTTCCGATACAAAGAGACCACATCAATTGTACCGACATGACACATCACCTGCAGTTGGCTGCACCTTGTGCTCTTCATGGCAACCCGCTCCACTTCTGGAAAGACTCCATCTGTTATGCACACGGAGTGCACACTGGCTTTCTACTTCTCCTTGGTAATCATGTGCCTAAGACGCCCCATAACGCGACTAACATTGGAGTTCCCAACTGCGAATATTCTCATGGTCTGTGGTTGTCTGGCTCTTGCCCTCTGGAAGGTTTCCTCTTAAACAGGACCAGCGACTGCATCTGGCTGAAGGACAGTGTCATCCGTAGGCAGCACCTTGAACCTGTTTGTTAGACTGACCGGAGAGGCCTTACTTTCGGCCCCCTGGGGAGCCATTCGCCTCCTTACATGCCCCGAGGAATGCAGGCCTCTCAGATACAAAGTGTTCGCCCAAACACTTTTCCGTCAGGTTTCTTCTTTTCCTCTTCATCAAGAAACACAAAAGTATCAGTTTCATTATCATCGCTCGTTTCGTCGCTGTAACACAGTGCTGCAGCAAGGTTCAGACTCTATGTTGGGAGAACACAGCGATTGCTTGCGGCGCTGTTGGTCCTGGACAGTGAACGTAAGAGCCCACCCCCTATCCCCTCCACGCTTTGTCACGTGCGGCGCCTTCTATTGAACACTTTACCTTGAGGGAACGATTCCGCAGTCACTAAGTGATCACTTCGATAGCAATAAGGGACAAACTAGAACAGTTTGTTAGTGTGTCAAAGGTAAATATTTAAGGAACATTGTAATTCCAGTAGTGTTACTCTTTGGGTGCGAAGTGTAGCTTTCATTATATGAGTATCGTAGTATTATCTGACATTAATGCACAGTGAAAGCAGACATATGAAGTAAAACAGTACTGGAAAATGAGAATATTCAGGTAACGAATTAGAAACAATGGATTACTTTAAGAAACGAATTTTATTCGTTACGTTCATCATACCATACAAAACTCATACACACACAATAAATATAGCCTGGACAGTTGTTTATTTAGCTTAGCCCAGGATGGCCTTGCCATAGGCAAGGGGGGCAGCGTACTTAGCAATGGCCGGGGCGGCGTAGGCCACAGGGGCGGCGATCTTGGCGACGGCGGGGGCGGCGTAGGCGACGGGGGCGGCCACTTTGGCGACGACGGGGGCGGGATGGGCGCCGGCCTCCTTGTGCACGACGGCGTTGAAGCCGTTGACGGGGTCGGCGGTGTAGTCGACGGTGCGGATGGAACCGTCGGGCTCGACCAGGCTGTAGCTGCCCTGGACGACGTCACCGCTGCGGCTCTCCTGCTGGTTCTTGGAGTCACCGGTGAGGGCGTCCTGCACGCTGTAGGCGTAGCTGTACTGGGGGTTGGGGTCGTACTCGGCGGCGACTGCGGCGGGGGCGGCGACTGCGACGGGGGCGGCTCTCACGGCGGGGGCGACGGCCAGGGGGGCGGCACGCAGTGCGGGGGCGGCGTATGCCACGGGAGCAGCACGAAGGGCTGGGGCGGCGTACGCCACGGGGGCGGCGTAAGCGCGGGCGGCGATGGCTGGGCCGGGGGCAACGACGGCGGGAGCGCCCAGGAAACCAGCATGGGCTACGGCCACGAAGGCGGCGAGGACGATCAGCTGTAACAAAGGAAATCTGTTAGTTATAGTGTGTACCTTTATTTGCTAGTGAGGCAGTGGTTCTTTGCACGTTCTTCTGCGGAGCTTCAAAAGGAAGGTCAGGAGGTGTAGTTATTTGGCTATGGATGGAGAAGTGGGGGCCATTGGCGTTTTAAAGATCCGGTTTATAGCTGTCGTGTGAAAGGTTCTTGACCATTAGAAGTCTACTAAGACAATCATCATTACGACATTACATTGGCACCTAATCTTTCTAATCCACATTAGTTACATAGTAACGTTACGTCTGTGACGTCAATTTGATGGCACAGTATTGCAAAACGAATAAGAATTTGGTTTTACAATGAACATACCATGTGCAATGTCGCAACTGAGTGCTTAGTATGGTCAGCGTTATTTTGCTCTCTTCGGCAATCGTCGTGTGGCAGTAACGTTCTTCCACGTACTTTACTTAGAGTTGGAGATAAATTGGGAAAAAGGAAACCCCCGCTATCTTGTAAGATCTTATTTTTTTATCGTTTCAAAAACTGACGTAACTATCATTGAGACATGACGAACTTTCTAATGAAACTTGCTAGTAGATTAAATATTTGTGATGGGGTTCAAAGGTATCTTCTTAATAACTGAGTTACCTTGGCACCCCTCACCCGGGTCATAATGCGCTCGACCGACTCTCAAGGATGTATTGTACGGAGGAAAGTGGCGTAAATCCAAATTAAAATCTGCATCCAGTACTAGTGTTCAGTACGTCCTTCCGTCTCATTTTCGCGCATAAACATTTCCCCTTTGACTCCAATCAGTAAGATTTTGGAAACAGGCTCGTGCTTGTCCACGTGAGCATGCGATTATTTTGTCTAGAAAGTATTCACTTCACTTTGGACTCGTGTTCTGTTCCATCCAACCTGATTTAAATGTTTCATAAATTCCTTCAATCACTAGAGGTAAATATTGGTTCAGTCCTTCAACGAGATCCACAACCGATTCCTTTCTCCATTTACGTTGATTCTGAGCTAATGCTCAAATGAGTCGACCTTTACGTTGACGAGATGTTTAACTTTCCTTCTTATCTTTAGAATGCTCTATCTGGAATCTTCGAGAAAGCTCCACATCCCCTCCCCACATTGCGTGTAGTTCCCAACTAGCTACTCTAAAACACAGTCACACTGACTAGCCAGTTCAAGGCACTGAATCCTACACAACGTTCGTGTCGAGTTTATACAGAGTCCCACGTGCTCACGTCTGTGTCGGCACCGCTGTCTTTGCAGCTGGCAACACGTTGTCAAGTTGAAAGCACATGACGGAACTGTAACACCACTGATATGTTGACACAACACAGTAGGCAGGTGGAAGCTGTGCAGTCTTCCGGCGGCACCCACCTTGCAGGCCATGTCGGTGAGTTTCTCGCTGAGTGGAGCGCTGGACTGACGATGCACTGTCCGGCCGGCAGTTATATACCCGCGCCAGGCGTGGCGGGGCGCTGCCCGCGTTTTCGCAACGCGTGGCGTGGATGACGGCCATCGGCCAAGGCAAGCCGTAGGCACACCTACCCCAATTGAGACACAGCCGTCCGCTACGAAATGCAATCCGGCTGGGACTCAAGACATTTAGCAGAGAGATCACTGCCAATCTAATAATACTGATCGAAATGTTTGTAACACTCACTTATGTCTTATAACAGCATTACAATCAACATATCAAAGTGGGAATTAGTGAAGTTCAGTGGCAGGAGGAACAGGACTTCTGATCAGGCGAATACAGGGTTATGAATACAAAATCAAATAGCGGTAATGCAGGAATAGGTTTAATAATGAATAACAAAATACGAACACGGGCAAGCTACTATGAACAGTATAGTGAATGCACTATTGTAGCCAAGCTCGTATTCACCACAGTAGTATAAGGTAATATGCCAACTAGCTCTGCAAATGAAGAGGAGATTGAGGAAATGTCTGATGAGATAAAAGAAATTATTCAGGTAAATAAAATGTAGTGTGACTAGGGCCTGCCGTCGGGTAGACCGTTCACCGGGTGCAAGTCTTTCGATTTGATGCCACTTCGGCGACTTGCGCGTGGATGGGGATGAAATGATGTAGATTAAGACAACACAACACTCAGTCCCTGAGTGGAGAAAGTCTCCGGCCCAGCCGGTTCAAAAATGTTTCAAATGGCTCTGAGCACTATGGGACTCAACATCTGAGGTCATCAATCCCCTAGACTTAGAACTACTTAAACCTAAGGACATCACACACATCCATGCCCGAGGCAGGATTCTAACCTGCGACCGTAGCAGCAGCGCGGTTCCAGACTGGAGTGCCTAGAACCGCTCGGCCACTGCGGCCGGCGACCCGGCCGGGTATCGAACCCAGGCCCTTGGGATTGACATTCTGTCGCGCTCACCACTTTTCTTATTCTTCTTTTTTTTCGTTTTGTTCGATATAGCTCGTTGCGTTTGATCTGGGCGGACGTCACAAGACATCCGTTGATTACATCTACGTCTACATCTACATCCATACTCCGCAAGCCACCTGACGGGGGTGTGGCGGAGGGTACCTTGAGTACCTCTATCGGTTCTCCCTTCTATTCCAGTCTCGTATTGTTCGTGGAAAGAAGGATGGTCGGCATGCCTCTGTGTGGGCTGATTTTATCCTCATGGTCTCTTCGTGAGATATACGTAGGAGGGAGCAATATACTGCTTGACTCCCCGGTGAAGGAATGTTCTCGAAACTTCAACAAAAGCCTGTACCGAGCTACTGAGCGTCTCTCCTGCAGAGTCGTCCACTGGAGTTTATCTATCATCTCCGTAACGCATTCGCGATTACTAAATGATCCTGTAACGAAGCGCGCTGCTCTCCGTTGGATCTTCTCTGTCTCTTCTATCAACCCTATCTGGTACGGATCCCACACCGCTGAGCAGTATTCAAGCAGTGCGCGAACAAGCGTACTGTAACCTACGTCTTTGTTTTCGGATTGCATTTCCTTAGGACTCTTCCAATGAATCTCAGTCTGGCTTCTGCTTTACCGACTTGACTCCGTTTTTTAGTACAGAGAAACCACTCAGCTACCGGGGACGGACACTATTCATATAGTTAAGGGAGACGAAAACGTAATAGTCGGACTGGAATTCGATAGTAGGAAAAGGAAGAGAGCGAAAAGTAGTTGGTGAATATGGACTAGGGGGAATGGAACGAAAGAGGAAGCCGTCTGGTAGAATTTTTCACAGAGCGTAATTTAATCATAACTAACACCTGGTTTAAGAATCATGAAAGAAGTCTGTACACATGGAGGAGACGTAGGGACACCGGAAGGTTTCAGATTGATTATATTACGGTAAGACAGAGATTTCGGAACCAGGTTTTAAACTGTAAGGCATTTCTAGGGACAAGTGTGGACTCTGATCATAACTTGCTGGTTATGAACTGCAGATTGAAAGTGAAAAAACTGCAAAAGGCACGACTTTAAGAAGATGGGACCTGCATAAACTGAAAGAACCGGAGGTTATAGACTGTTTCTGAGGGAGCATAAGGAAACGACTGACAGGAACAGGGAAAAGGAATATAGAGAAGAAAAATGGGTAGCTTTGAGAGATGAAATAGTGAAGGCAGCAGAGAACCAAGTAGGTAAAAGTCGAGGGCTAGTAGAAATCCTTGGGTAACACAAGAGATATTGGATTTAATCGATGAAAGGAGACAATATAAAAATTCAATAAATGAGATAGGTGAAAGGGAATACAAACGTCTAAATAATGAGATCGAATGGGAGTGAAAAATGGCAACGCAGGGATAGCTAGAGGACAAATGTAAGGATGTAGAAGCATACATCACAAGCGTAACATAGATGTTACATACAGGAAAATTAAAGATACCTTTGGAGAAAAAAGAACCACATGTATGAATGTCAAGAGCTCAGATGGAAAACCAATCCTAAGCAAACAAGGAAAGCAGAAAGGTGGAAGGATTATATAGAGGATCTATACAAAGAATATGTACTTCAGGGCAACATTGGAAATGGAAAAGGTCGTAGATGAAAATGAGAAGGGTGATATGATAATGCGTAAAGAATTTGACAAAGCACTGAAATACCTATGTAGAAACAAGTCCTCGGGAGTGGACAACATTCCATTAGAGCTACTGACAGCCTTGGGAGAGACAGCCATGGTTGGTTTTTGGGGAAAGAGACCAAACAGCGAGGTCATCGGTCTCATCGGATTAGGGAAGGACAGGGAAGGAAGTCGGCCGTGCCCTTTCAGAGGAACCATCCCGGCATTTGCCTGGAGCGATTTAGGGAAATCACGGAAAACCTAAATCAGGATGGCCGGACGCGGGATTGAACCGTCGTCCTCCCGAATGCGAGTCCAGTGTCTAACCACTGCGCCACCTCGCTCGGTAGAGAGACAGCCATGGCAAAACTCTTACATTTGGTGAGTAAGATGTATGAGATAGGTGAAATACCAGCAGACTTCAAGAAGAACATAGTAATTTCAGTTCCAAAGAAAGCAGGCGCTGACAGGTGTGAAAATTACCGAACTATCAGTTTATAAGTCATGTTTTCAAAATACTGACAAATCCTTTACGGAAGAATGGAATAGCTGGTAGAAGCCGACCTCGGTGAACATCAGATTTTATTCCGGAGAAGTGTAGGAACACGCAAGGCAATACTCACAGAAGATAGGTTAAGGAAATATAAAATTACGTTTATAGCATTTGTGGACTTAGAGATAGCTTTTGACAATGTTGACGGGAATATTCTCTTTCAAATTCTAAAGGTTATTCAATCTGTATACTGAGCAAGCAGTAAAGGAAAACAAAGAAAAATTTGGAATAGGAATTAAAGTCCAGGAAGAAGAAATCTTTGAGGTTTGCCAATTACATTGTATATCTGTCAGAGACAGCAAAGGATTTGGAAGAGCAGCTGTGCGGAATGGACAGTGTCTTGAAAGGAGGATGTAAGATGAACATCAACAAAAGCAAAACAAGGGCAATGTGATATAGTCGAATTAAATTAGGTGATGTTGAGGGAATTAGATTAGGAGATGAGATACTTAAAGTCGTAGATGAGTTTTACTGTTTTCGAAGCAAAATACCAGATGATGGTCGAAGTAGAGAGGATATAAAATGTAGACTGGCAATGGCAAGGAAAGCGTTTCTAAAGAAGAGAAATTTGTTAACATCGGGTGGAGACTTAAGTATTAGGAAGTCCTTTTTGAAAGTATTTGTATGGAAGAAGTGAAACATGGACGATAAACAGTTTAGACAAAAAGAGAATAGAAGCGTTTAGCATGTGTTGATACAGAAGAATTCTGAGGAGGTACTGGATAGAATTGGGGAGAAGAGAAATTTGTGGTACAACATGACTAAAAGAAGGAATCGGTTTGTAGGAACATTCTGAGGGAACAAGGGATCACCAATGTAGTACCGGAGGGACAGGTGGGGTGGGGGAGGGGGGGAGTAAAAATCGTAGAGGGAGACCAACAGATGAATACAGTAAGCAGTTTCAGAAGGATGTAAGTTGCAGTAGTTACTCGGAGATGAAGAGGCTTGCACAGGATAGAGTAGCATGGAGAGCCGCATCAAACTGGCCTTTGGACTGAAGACTACAACAACAACAACATCAAAGACTATTGCATACACGATGACTATAGTGCTACTATTACCCTGATTTTCTTTTACTGTGATTTTTTGAAATGTGCATGGAGGTCATTGGGATATTTGTCCCAAAAGGACTCGGCCCGTCATTCTTTCGAAATTAGGTTAGAGTACCTCTCTAACCAAATTCAAAGGATACGCGAGATTGGTTTTCTCGTGATATTTTCAACTTTTGTAAGTTACCGGTAATTGTTTTTAGTGACCTCACTGTAGCAAAACATATAAAAACAACGCTGATCTTCACGGCCGAGGGAGATAAACGATGTGTGTGTATGAGATAAGTTAAATTAATTTTTACATTGTATTGTTGTTGTTGTCGTTGATGTTGATGTATCTTATTATCACTCTCCTAACGATTCCCAAGGTTTTTATTTACAAAATATAAGATTACAGTTTTTGAATTTCATTAAAATTGCAGTATATCAAATGTAGGACACACCAATCTGATTTAAATTCTTTCCAGTCTATACAGTTGGACTAACTTTCGATTTTGATGATTTAGCATTTCCGTTTGAGATAACAACTTTTATCTTTTGCCTGTCTTGCCCGCTTTATGTAGCTGTAATATTTGTGCTCTTCTAAATTTTTTACGCGGCATACCTGTGTATTTCCTCAGTAGCAGGTATGCTTTTTTTTATAGCTACGTTCAGTGCCGTAGTGATGATTTTGTGTCGTTTTAGGTCTGTTGACGTCGAGTCACAGGTAACTTTATCGTCATTATGTTTGTATTGGTTAGTACTCATCAAATAATATTGTAAAATTAGGTTGACGATTTTGCTGTCACTCGTATAAAGATTTTATGAAACCGCAACCAATCACACACTTGGGTTTAGCTTCCTCTCTCGTTAGCAATAAATTTATCTTTCGACGCGCATTTGAATGAATCAGTATTGTCTCTCAATTTTGCCTGTCGTCGATAGTGCATGCGTGTTCATAACCGTTGAAAATCCCGCACATATCATTAGATGATGTCGCTCCATGCCAAGCCGATATTGCTTAATTATAAGTGGAACGAAGTTGCACTGGCTGTTTACGTTCTGCTTTCTGTTAAACTTAGCTTTCTGCCACTCCGCAGACTATATTGCGATCTTAAAAGTTGCAGTTCGAATTAGCCCTGGGTAACGTTATTGTCATTATTTCTGTCGGTCACAGAACTCTTCGTATTGCAGACTGATAGCCATTAAAATTGCGACGCCTCGTAAGTGGCATGCTACAAACGTCACATTAGGTATATGTGTCGCCGCACACATACTGTGCATAAAAGCAGGAATGTCTGCCAGCAGGGGCCGGAAGAGCGCAGCGGCAGGATCATCGTCCATCCTGAAAGAGGACCATACAGGACCTCAGAGGCTGCACATAGTACGTTAGTGGCTATTGGAGCAGCCATAGTGACAAAGTCGCTCTTACACATATAATAGCCGTGCAAAAATAAGTGAAATCCGGTCTGTAATGCGGTTTGTAGTGGAAAACATCTAAAAGCTACTGACATTCATCGTAAATATTGTGTTAATTAGGAACTGAATGTGACCCGTCAAATTTCTGTGCGCCAATACTGTCTCTTTTTTACGAATTTAAGGGTGAAGGTCCCTGATGATGATAGTAGTGGCCGTCTGTTTGTTGTTAGCATAGAAATAGTGGCAGAATAAGAGAGAAGTATTCTTGAAACGTGTGTTTCACGATTTCTCCACTGGCGGACAAGTTTCAGTTGGTACAAATGGCTCTGAGCGCTATGGGACTGAACATCTGAATTCATCAGTCCGCTAGTCTTACAACTACTTAAATTTAACTAACCTAAAGATATCACAAACATCCATGGCCGAGGCAGGATTCGAATCTGCGACCATAGCAGCATCGCGGTTTCGGACTGAAGCGCCCAGAACCGCTCGGCCACAACGGTCGGCGGACAAGTTTCCACGAGTTTTCTGCATCAGATCGTATGTAAAGAATTTGGTTACCATAACTCCTTTCTGAGAACCATCAAACTCAACGGATGACTCCTTCTCGGGACTCTCTTATTTACTCGACGCACAAGGAGGAAGCCTATACTGAACGGAATGGCAACCGGTGACACGACACGAGTTTCCTATGCAATCAATTGTACGTAGTCGTGTAGCCTCGTCCGTCAAACCGAAAAACGCTTACCAAATTCTGCAAGTCGGATTATGACTGCCATTAATTGAGGTTCTAAAGGAATTTGTTTGGTGCATGTTACGGAAAGGGAAATGGCAGTCAATTCTACAGCCTGTCATGAGACAGTTAGAAAAATAAGAAGAAAGACACGGCACTAGAGCAACGGTGAAGTCTTTCCGCACGATAATGCTCAGCCACACTCTACACGGTAAACAAAAATTATCGCATCAGTCCGAACAGAACATCCATTCTACTGGCCAGACTTGGCGCCAAGTCATTTCCACTTATTCATGAAAACGAAAAACTGGCTTGGAATCCAATGCTATGAATCCGGCCAAGAAATTCGATATGATGTTCCGGAATGGTTACAGTCACAGGCGGGAGAATTTTCTTCAGATGGAATTTGTCCTCTTATTAAGAGAGGTGGCAGATGCTTCGATGGTGATTCTGTAGTTGGAGTTTTATGATTTTCCTAATACGTTTGCTTTAAGTATTCCACTATTTTATTTATAGCCTAACGGAGGTTAATTTTCGGATGATTCTCGCACTTTCAGAAACGTATGTTTCTATTCGATGTCAGCACATTTCTCTTTTTAAGAGATATTTTTAATATTTTTGCCCATCGTCAGTCTGTGTTTGAATCCCTTGTACTTCAACCATTATTTGCTGCAGGAATAAGAAGAGTGCTTCTACTGCTTATGATGTCTCATTTCCTACATTATTTCTCCCAACAACACTTAACTACATTCCATTACCCGTTTATATCAAACTTTTAACCACTTTTCAAGTAATTAATCGTTGAATTAAACTTAGCTGAACAGACTGATCCTGATGCTATCCACTATCAAGCATTCATCAACGACTTCCTTACTTTGATGTCCTTCGAGTCTTATTATTGTTATATGATTTCTGCACAAGTTGTAAATCATCTTTTGTTAGCTCAATTATATCCCTAATAACTTCTGATTTGCAAAGAATGTATTGCTGTTCAACTCTAACAATTTTTTTTCTAAATCTACAATTGCTAAATAAAGTCTTACTTCAACGTATCTGGTAAGACGAGTCGCAGGGTCTGTATTGTCTCACATGTTTCTCGATTTCTCCTCGACCCAAACTGACCAGCCGTTCCATTCTTCCTTACCTAATTCGTGTTTGTGATCTGCAGCTGCGCCTTAATAAGTACTTTACCACACACTTCCTTTTTGATACCGGAATTATCACATTTTGCTTCAAGTCTGACGGCAGCTGCATACCTCATCGAAAAGTACTGCCATAGTTCTTTCTCCCAGTGTTCGTAGTAATCTTTCTTCAGCTGTTTTTACATCTACATCTTCATGAATACTCTGTACACCACACTTACATACCTGGCAGAGTGTTGATCGAACCACCTCCACAATAATCCTCTATTATTCCACTCTCGATGGGAACACCTGTATCTTACCGTACGAGCTCCGGTTTCCGTTATTATATGATGATTATGACCTATGTAGGTCGGCGTCAAGAAAATATTTTCACATTCGAAGGAGAAAGTTGGTGATTGAAATTCGGTGAGGTGACACTGCCGCTACGAGTAACGCCGTGTCCGTGACACTCTCTCACCTATTTCTCGATAATACAAAACATGCTGCCCCTCTTTGAACTTTCTCGATACACTCCGTCAACCCTGTCTGTAAACGATCCCACACCGCGTAGCATTGCTCCAAAACAGGACGAACAAGCCGAGTGTAGGCAGTATCTTTAGTAGGTAAGTTGCATCTTCTAAGTGTTCTGTCAAAAAAGTGCAGTTTTTGATTCGCCTGCCACACAACATTTTCCAATTTAAGTTGCCCGTAATTATAATTCCAAGGTATGTAATTGAACTTACGGCCTTAAGAGTTGATTGATTTACCGTGTAACCGAAGTTTGACGGATTGTTTTTAGCGCTCATGTGGATACCTCACACATTGCATTATTTAGGGTCCACTGCCACTTATCGCACCATAAAGATATCTTTTCTAAATCGGTTTGCAATTTGTTTTGATCTCCTGATGACTTTACTAGGTGGTGAACGACAGCATCATCTGCAAACAATCCAAGATTGGTACCCAGATGTTTTCTAAATCGTTTATATAGATGAGAAATAGCAGACGGCCTATAACACAATCTTGGGGATAACGAGAAATCACTTCTGTTTTACTCGATGACTTTCCATCAGTCACTACGACCTGTGACCTCTCTGACAAGAAATCACGAATCCAATCGCATAACTGAGACAATATTCCATAATCACGCAGTTTGATTGCAAGTCGTTTGTGAGGCACGGTGTCGAAAACCTTCTGGAAATCTAGAAATACGGAATCAAATTGAAATCCCTTGCCAATAGCACTCAACACTTCGTGTGAGTACAGAGTTAGTTGTGTTTCACAAGAACTATGTTTTCTAAATCCATGTTGACTATGTGTCAAAAGACCGTTTTCTGCGAGGTAATTCGTAATCTTCGTACGCATCTGCACATTGACGTTTATGATATGGGTATATAATTTAGTAGTTTACTGCTAATCCCTTTCTTTACTACTGGTGTGACCTGTGCAACTTTCCAGTCTTTAGGTATGGATCTTTCGTCAAGCGAAGGGTTGTATATGACTGTTAAGTATGGGGCTATTGCATCAGCATACTCTAAAGGAACCTACTGGTATACAGTCTGTTCCAGAAGACTTGCTTTTATAAAATGGTTTAAGTTGCTTCACTACTCCGAGGATATCTACTGCTGATTACTCATGGTAGCAGCTGTTCTTGATTCGAATTCTGGAATGTTTACTTCGTCTTTTATGGCGAGGGAGTTTCCGACGGCTGTGTTTAGTAGCTCTGCTTTAGCAGCAGTATCATCGACCGTATTTCCATTGCTATCGCGCAGAGAACACATTGATTTAGTCTTGACGCCAGCATGCTTTACATACGACCAGAATCTGTCTGGATTTTCTGCCAGTTTTCGAGACAAAGTTTCGTTGTCTCCTGCTTCATCCAGCTGTCACTGCCTGTAACGACTGGAGCGTCAGTGCTTTCTATTAGCGCTTATAGGTATACATTCTTCCTCTATTCATTAGGCACCGTTTGAGATTGAAGATCTTTTTGTGTTTCCACGACACCCTCTAACCAAAAACCCAGTCCACGCCACACAGCCCCCGCTACCCGTGTAGGTGCCTCCTTTGTGTAATGGACTGCTGCTCTATTTAGCGGAACACGAAAGTCCACCACCCTATGCCGCAGTTCGAGGAATCTGCAGCCTACACGGTCGCAGAACTGACTGAGCATCTGATTCAGATCCTTTATTGTGCTCTGTACCGGAAGTCCGCAATCGATCCTGTCGACTATGCCGCAGATGGTGAGATCTGCTTTCATCTCGTAAGCAAGACTGGCAGCCTTTACAGCTTCTGATAGCTGCACGAAACTCGAGAGAATCCCTTCCGATACAGAGAAACACACATCATTTGTACCGACGTGAGCCACAATTTGCAGTTGGCTGCAACCTGTGCTCTTTATGGCAATCAGGAAGGACCCGTTCCACTTCTGCGCACAGAGTTTTCGAAAGTTCAGGTGTTGATGCATTATGGTGTGGACGGTGCCCAAGCTAATTCCTCGTGTTCCAGTGACTCGCGCCCCTCAAGGAAACGTTTGCGCCATTCCATAACACTTGAACGACTCAGACTGTACTCACCGTACGCAGCCTTCATCGGTCGATACATCTCACGGCCTCCAACTCCTTCCGCCGCTGAAAATCGAATCACTCCTCGTTGTTCCTGCTTACTCGCCTTCATGTTCGGTCGTGGACGTTAACTTGTGTGACCACCTTGTCTTCGGCACGAAACCACAGTGCCGCTATGCAACATCAAATGGCGCGCACGCTTCAGTCTCTCTACGAATAGATGGCGCCCCCATACCCGCAATTACGTGGTGCCACCTTACGTGTAAAGCAAAGGTAGACACACTGACCAGATTTCTATTTGAATGAACCTCATATTTGCTGACTCATCTAGGAACGTACGTTCTCGGAACTTTAACAAGAATCCTTACCATGATGCATAACGCCTCTGTTGCAGCGTCTGCCACAAAAGTTGGTTGATCATCTCTGTGACGCTTTCGAACTTACAAAACGAACTTGTAACGAAACGCGCTGCTCTTCTTTTAACTTTCTCTGTTTCCTCTATCAGTCCGATCTGGTATGGATCCCGCACTGACGAGCAATACTATAGTATTTGTCGAATGAGTGTTGTGCAGCCTATTTTCTTTGTTGATGGTCTGACATTTCCCTTACTCGTGATAAATTTTATGCGCTTCTGGTGACAGTTCTGCAATTGTGTAATTTTATAATAACAGTTCTTTCTGGGTATGTTTTGGCAATACGTTAAAGTTCTTTACGTTGAGGAACAGTTGCCGCTCCTTCCGCCAAACGTCGATCCTCCACAGGTCTTCCTACATTTCGCTATAATTTTCAGAGTTGCGACTTCCCTGTATAGAAATGCATCATCTGCGAAAAGCTTGAATGAACTTCCGGCGTTATCTTCTAGGTCATTATTTGTATTGGGAACAATAATGGTCCTATAACACTCCACTGGGGCGCGCTTAACGTCACTTTCACGTCTGAAGACCTCTCCACCCAGAACGATATGCTGTGTTTGTTTGCTATAAATTCTTCAATCCAGTCACACAGTTTGTCTGATATCCCATACACTCGTATTTTGTTCATTAGGCGGCAGGGCGAAACTGTACCGAAAGCCTTACGGTAGTCAAGGAATACGGCATCTCCCTGTGCGCCTGCATCTACTGGTTTTTGGGTCTCGTGAATGAACAGAGCGAGCTGGGTGTTACACGATCATTCTTTTCGGAAAACCATGTTGGAAGCTACTGAGGAGATTTTCGGCATCCAGAAATGTCATAATACGCGAGCATGAAACATGTTCCAAATTTCTACAACCGTCAGAGACGTAGGCCTATAGTTTTGTCCTTTGTTCGGCAACATTTCTTGACCCTTACTTTTTTTCCAATAATCAGGGACACTTCCCTCCACCGGAGATCTACAGTACATTGCAGCTAGAAGAGGGGCAAGTTGTTTCGCATACTCTATGAAGAATTGTGTTAGTATTACATCAGGTTCAGTGGGCTTCCGTCTCTTGAGCGATTTCAGTTTCTTTTCGATCCTGCGGTTATTTATTTCGATGTCAGCCATTGTATTGTTCGTGCAACTACTTAAAGGAAGAACTACAGGTGATGTGAACAGTTTTCGAAAAAGACGTATTGTATTTCGGCTTTTCCTATGTCGTCCTCCGTTTCAGTGTTTTTATGCTCACAGAGTATCTGGCCAGATGGCTTCGATCCGTTTACTGATTTAACATAACACTAAAACTTCTTAGGATTTTCTCTCAAGACGATAGATAGAATTTTACTTTCGAATTCGTTGAACTTTCTCCTTAAGCTAATTTGAGCTTTTTTGTTTCTCTGTGGCTACGTTTAAAGTTGTAGTGAAACTATCTTCGCTTTCATAGCAGTTTTCTTACATGGCTGTCGAACCACCTCGGGTCTTTTCCATCGCTCACAACTTTGCTGGCCGCGTATCTGTCTAAAGCGTATTTTAAATTGTTCTTGAATTTCGTTCAATGATACTCAACGTTGCCAAAGCCAAGGATACTTACCAGGTCTTATCGTTTAACCGCTCGTTCCTTTGTTGCCTTCATTATTTCATCTCTCAGAGCCACCCATTCATCTTTTATCGTGTTTCTTTCACCGTTTCCTAATACTTCCTTCGAAACTCAACAACCGCTAGTTGTTCCGAGTTATCTAGGGCTCGTCTCTTTAATACGCTACCTCCTGCAATTTCTTTAGGTTTAATCTGCGTAACTAGTAAGTTGTGGCAGGGCACACATCTGTTTCTGATAATATTTTCCGTTTTAAAACCTGTTTCTTGATCTACATCTACATCTACACATATACTTCTCTGCCCACCAAGCGGTGTGTGGAGGAGGGCACAATTCGCGCCAAAGTCATATTACCCCCCCCCCCCCCCCCCCCCTGTTCCACTGGCGGATCGCGCGAGGGAAAAACGACTGTTTGAACGCCTCAGTACGAGCTCTTATTTCCCTTATCTTTGAATGATGATCGTTAGCGATTTGAAAATTGGCGGTAATAATATATGCTCTACATCGTCGGTGAAGATTGGATTTCGGAATATAGTGAGCAGCCCCTTCCGTTTAGCGTGTCGTCTATCTGCAAGTGTGTCCCACTTCAAACTTTCTATAACATTTGTAACGCTCTCGCGATGGCTAAATGTACCAGTCACGTATCTTGCCGCTCTTCTTTGGACCTTCTCAATCTCTTGAATCAGACCCAACTGGTAAGGGTCCCATACAGACGAACAATACTGTAAGACTGGACGAACTAACGTATTGTAAGCTATTTCCTTTGTTGAAGGACTGCATCGCTTCAGGATTCTACCAATAAACCGCAATCTAGAGTTCACCTTACCCGTTACTTGTGTAATCTGATCGTTCCATTTGAGATCCTTTCGAACAGTCACACACAGATACTTCACTGATGTTGCCGCTTCCAAAGACTGATCATTTATTTTGTACTCATACATTAATGGGGATTTTTGCCTTGTTATACGCAATAGGTTACACTTACTAATATTGAGAGATAACTGCCAGCCATTACACCACGCATTTATTTTCTGCAAATCCCCATTGATTTGTTCACAACTTTCTTGTGATACTACTTTCCTGTAGACTACAACATCATCGGCAAACAGTCTAAGGCCGCTGTCAATACCATCAACCAGATCGTTTATGTAAATCGTAAAAGCAGCGGACCTATTACGCTGACCTGGGGCACACCTGATGTTACGCTTGATTCTGTTGAAGTCTCCCCATTCAGGACGACATACTGCTTTCTGTTAGAAAACTTTCTATCCAACCGCATATGTCATCGGATAGACCGTAAGCGCACACTTTTTGAAGCAACCGACAGTGCGGAACTGAGTCGAACGCCTTTCGAAAGTCCAGGAATATGGCATCAACCTGGGAGCCGGTATCTAGAGCCTGTTGTATATCATGCACAAAGAGGGCCAGCTGTGTCTCGCATGACCGCTGCTTCCTAGAACTGTGCTGGTTTCTGCAGATGAGCTTCTCAGAGTCTAGAAAGGTCATTATGTCTGAACACAAAATATGTTCCATGATTCTACAGCAAATCGATGTCAGTGAAATTGGCCGGTACTTAAGTGCATCCGATTTTCTTCCCTTTTTATAGATTGCTATGTCCTGGGCCTTCTTGCAATCCCGTGGAACTTTCCGCCGTTCCAATGATCTCTGATAGATGACGGATGAGAATGGTGCTGTATTCGCAGCATAGTCAACATAAAATCTTGCGGGGATACCGTCGGGGCCAGATGCCTTTCTGGCGTCTGAAGATAGACTAAACACTATGTCAGCCATCGTTTCGTTTGTTCAATAATTGAAAGGGGGAATGGTGCTGCAGTCCTCTATCGTAAACGAGTTTTTGAAAGCTACGTTTAGAATTTCGGCCTGCTGTTTATCATCATCCGTTACATTACCCGTACTGTCAGCAAGAGAAGGTATTGAATTATTTGTAACGTTCATAGATTTTACGTAGGACAAAAATTTTTTGGTGTTATTTTTAGATTCTGCAGATAAAATATTGCTTTCAAATTCGTTAAAAGAATCTCTCATTGACCTATTGACAGCTGCTTTCATTTCGCATAATTTCTGTTTGCCAGCGGAGCAGTGACCACGTTTAAAACGACTGTACAAAATTCACTGCTTTCTCAGTAACTTCCTAGTATGTTTGTTGTATCAAGGTGGATCCTTTCCCTCCCCTATACATTTCTAGGCACATACTTCTCTAGCACATGGTGGACAATACCATTAAATTCCGACCAACGATGCTCGATGTCTTTGTGTCCCGTGGTGAATGCTTGGAGCTGACTATGAAGATATTCATTAATGACACTTTTATTTGCTTTCCCAAACAAGAAAATTCTACGCTGTTTATTTATTTATTTTTTTTTTTCAACTTCAACTGACATAGAAGCCACAACGACTTTATGGTCACTAATACCTTCTTCTAGATTAACTTCCTCAAAAAGATCAGGTCTGTTTCTCGCCAAGATATCTAATATTTCCCATCTCGAGTTGGTTTTCTAACCAACTGCTCAAGGTTGTATGTTGCGAGCGCTCCTAGAATAACTTAACACGAATCATTGCTTCTCCTCCCTGTGAGAAACGTGTAATTTTGCCAGTCAAAGGATGCTAGATTAAAGTCTCCACCTATAACTAATGGATAATTTGGATATTTACTTCCTATGTACTCAAGACCCCCCCCCCCCCCCCCCCCCCCATGATCTACGGACCTTGGCGTTGGTGGGGAGGCTAGCGTGCCTCAACGATACAGATAGCCGTACCGTAGGTGCAACCACAACGGAGGGGTAGCTGTTGAGAGGCCAGACAAACGTGTGGTTCCTGAAGAGGGGCAGCAGCCTTTTCAGTAGTTGCAGGGGCAACGGTCTGGATGACTGACTGATCTGGCCTTGTAACACTAACCAAAATAGCCTTGCTGTTCTGGTACTGCGAACGGCTGAAAGCAAGGGGAAACTACAGCCGTAATTTTCCCCGAGGGCATGCAGCTTTGCTGTATGATTAAATGATGATGGCGTCCTCTTGGGTAAAATATTCCGGAGGTAAAACAGTCCCCCATTCGGATCTCCGGGCGGGGACTACTCAGGAGGACGGCCGTTATCAGGAGAAAGAAAACTGGCGTTCTACGGATCGGAGCGTGGAATGTCAGATCCCTTAATCGGGCAGGTAGGTTAGAAAATTTAAAAAGGGAAATGGATAGGTTAAAGTTAGATATAGTGGGAATTAGTGAAGTTCGGTGGCAGGAGGAACAAGACTTCTGGTCAGGTGACTACAGGGTTATAAATACAAAATCAAATAGGGGTAATGCAGGAGTAGGTTTAATAATGAATAAAAAATAGGAGTACGGGTAAGCTACTACAAACAGCATAGTGAACGCATTATTGTGGCCAAGATAGACACGAAGCCCACGCCTACTACAGTAGTACAAGTTTACATGCCAACTAGCCCTGCAGAGACGAAGAAATTGATGAAATGTATGAGGAGATAAAAGAAATTATTCAAATAGTGAAGGGAGACGAAAATTTAATAGTCATGGGTGACTGGAATTGGGTAGTAGGAAAAGGGAGAGAAGGAAACGTAGTAGGTGAATATGGATTGGGGCTAAGAAATGAAAGAGGACGAAGTCTGGTAGAATTTTGCGCAGAGAATAACATAATCATAGCTAACACTTGGTTTAAGAATCATGAAAGAAGGTTGTATACATGGAAGGACCCTGGAGATACTAAAAGGTATCAGATAGATTATATAATGGTAAGACAGAGATTTAGGAACCAGGTTTTAAATTGTAAGACATTTCCAGGGGCAGATGTGGACTCTGGCCACAATCTATTGGTTATGAACTGTAGATTAAAGATGAAGAAACTGCAAAAAGGTGGGAATTTAAGAAGATGGGACCTGGATAAACTGAAAGAACCAGAGGTTGTACAGAGTTTCAAGGAGAGCATAAGGGAACAACTGACAGGAATGGGGGAAAGAAATTCAGTAGAAGAAGAATGGGTAACTTTGAGGGATGAAATAGTGAATTCAGCAGAGGATCAAATAGGTAAAAAGACTAGGGCTAGTAGAAATCCTTGGGTAACAGAAGAATTATTGAATTTAATTGATGAAAGAAGAAAATATAAAAATACAGTAAAGGAAGCAGGCAAAAAGGAATACAAACGTCTCAAAAATGAGATCGACAGGATGTGCAAAATGGCAAGCAGGGATGGCTAGAGGACAAATGTAAGGATCTAGAGGCTTGTCTCACTAGGGGTAAGATAGATACTGCCTACAGGAAAATTAAAGAGACCTTTGGAGAAAGGAGAACCACTTGCATGAATATCAAGAGCTTTGATGGAAACCCAGTTCTAAGCAAAGAAGGGAAAGCAGAAAGGTGGAAGGAGTATATAGAGGGTCTATACAAGGGTGATGTACTTGATGACAATATTATGGAAATGGAAGAGGATGTAGATGAAGATGAAATGGGAGATATGATACTGCGTGAAGAGTCTGAAAGAGCACTGAAAGACCTGAGTCGAAACAAGGCCCCCGGAGTAGACAACATTCCATTAGAACTACTGACAGCCTTGGGGGAGCCAGTCCTGATAAAACTCTACCATCTGGTGAGCAAGAGGTATGAGACAGGCGAAATACCCTCAGACTTCAAGAAGAATATAATAATTCCAATCCCAAAGAAAGCAGGTGTTCACAGATGTGAAAATTACCGAACTATCAGTTTAATCAGTCACAGCTGCAAAATACTAACGCGAATTCTTTACAGACGAATGGAAAAACTGATAGAAACCGACCTCGGGGAAGATCAGTTTGGATTCCGTATAAATATTGGAATACGTGAGGCAATACTGACCCTACGACTTATGTTGATTGGAATACTCTCTTTCAAATTCTGAAGGTGGTAGGGGAAAAATACAGGGAGCGAAAGGCTATTTATAATTTGTACAGAAATCAGATAGCAGTTATAAAAGTCGAGGGGTATGAAAGGGAAGCAGTGGTTGGGAAGGGAGTGAGACAGGGTTGTAGCCTATCCCCGATGTTATTCAATCTGTATATTGAGCAAGTAATAAAGGAAACAAAGGAAAAGTTCGGAGTAGGAATTAAAATCCATGGAGAAGAAATAAAAACTTTGAGGTTCGCCGATGACATTGTAATTCTGTCAGAGACAGCAAAGGACTTGGAAGAGCAGTTGAACGGAATGGACAGTGTCTTGAAAGGGGGGTATAAGATGAACATCAACAAAAGCAAAACAAGGATAATGGAATGTAGTCGAATTAAGTCGGGTGATGCTGAGGGAATTAGGAAATGAGACACTTAAAGTAGTAAAGGAGTTTTGCTATTTGGGGAGCAAAATAACTGATGATGGTCGAAGTAGAGAGGATATAAAAATAGACTGGCTATGGCAAGGAAAGCGTTTCTGAAGAAGAAAAATTTGTTAACATCGAGTACAGATTTAAGTGTCAGGAAGTCGTTTCTGAAAGTATTTGTATGGAGTGTAGCCATGTATGGAAGTGAAACGTGGACAATAAATAGTTTAGACAGGAAGAGAATAGAAGCTTTCGAAATGTGGTGCTACAGAAGAATGCTGAAGATTAGATGGGTAGACCACATAACTAATGAGGAGTTATTGAACAGAATTGAGGAGAAGAGGAGCTTGTGGCACAACTTGACTAGAAGAAGGGATCGGTTGGTAGGACATGTTCTGAGACATCGAGGGATCACCAATTTAGTATTGGAGGGCAGCGTGGAGGGTAAAAATCGTAGAGGGAGACCAAGAGATGAATACACTAAGCAGATTCAGAAGGATGTAGGCTGCAGTAGGTACTGGGAGATGAAGAAGCTTGCACAGGATAGAGTAGCATGAAGAGCTGCATCAAACCAGTCTCAGGACTGAAGACCACAACAACAACAACAACATGTACCCAAGACTTTCCCTGAAACGTTCTGCGACGTTTGTCGGGGATGCTGGTGGTCTATAAAAACATCCTAATACAATTGTCAGTCCTTGTCTGATTGCCAGATTTATCCAGACTATTTCACAGTCCAACGCAGTATCGATCTCAACTGCGTTTAAACAGCTTCTAACTGCAATGAACATACCACCTCCCATAGCATCTGTCCTATCCTTCCTCAACATTGTCCAATTAGAGTTCAAAATTTCACTGCTTTTTAAGTCTGGTTTCAACCAGCTTTCGGTACCTAATACAATATTGGCATTGCTACTGTTTATTACGGAGATTAACTCGGGGATCTTGCTACAGAGACATCGACAATTTACTAACATGAGATTAAGCATATTTAAATTCTGTAGAATGACCTGTTTAGGCGAACTAACAGTTTTTCCCGTTGGAACACCCACATCAGTGTCATGAACTGGTAATTTTTCGTGCCAGCGGTTTGTTTGCTATGGTTAGGAACCTAGTCTTAAAAAAAACCATGTGCACGCCACAAGTACTGTGCTACCCATGTAGCCGCTTCCGGTGTGTAGTGCACCCCTGATCTATCGAGGGGCGTACTACAACCTTCCACCCCATAGCGTAGGTCGAGGAATTTACAGCCATTTTCGTCACAGAGTCGACGTAGCCTCTGGTTTAGATTCTCCACTCGACTCCAAACCAGAGGACTCCGGTCCACCCCGGGTACGATGCTGCAGATCGTCAGCTTGGCTTCCACTCCTCGAGAGATGGAGGCTGCCTTCACCAATTTAGCCAGCCGTCGAAAGGACCCAAGGATTTCCTCGGAACCCCGACGGCAGGCATCGTTGGTGCCAACATGCGCAACAATCTGCAGCTGGCTGCACCCCGCACGCTCGATAGCCGCCGGAAGAGCCTCTTCCACATCCTGGACAAGGCCCCCCACGGCAAGCACACCGAGTGAACGTTGGACTTCTTCCCCGCCCTAGCCGCTATGACCCTGAGGGCTTCATGACCCGCTTAACATTGGAGCTCCCAATAATTAACAAACCCCTACCCCCATGTGCCTGTCCGGACCTTGCTGAAGGAGCAGCCACTATCCTGGCAGAAGGTGCAGTCTGATCCGGTTCAGCCTCCCCCCCCCCCCCCCAGCATCAGATAGCACACTGAATCTATTAGCAAAGTGCATGGGATTTGGCAGGTGCCTGTTTCCCCCATGCAGCCTTCGCCTTGGGGCTCGAGACCTCGACACAGTCTGCCACCCACACTAAGGTGAGAGTGGGCCAGCCGGCTCAGTCGCACCTGAGGTCGGTTCGGTGACAGAGCCGTGACATCCCCCTCTGGACATTTAGCGCAGCAGAGACTGCCCCAGGCACCTCATCCCCACTGCACCTCAAGGTGGCACTCTGGAGCTTGTTGACTGTGGCCAACAAAGCTTCCAGCTGCGTTTGGACTTTGGCCAACTCCTCCTGCACCGGGACACAACAGACACAGTCCCTACCCATCTAACTGATAACTGATTTACTATAAGAAACTTAAGGAAACCTACTGTCACACAAGGTTAACACTACGCTCTAGTTGGCAGAAAGGACACTCAATAGTGAAAATAAAAATTTATGCTAGAAGAGAGATCTGGTGCTTATTTTCCTGCTAGAGGCTATTTAGTGAATACTAAAGAATAAGACAGTGACCTACAGTAAACTGCTAGGGGCTATCTAGTGAATATTATAAACGAATAGACAGTGACCTACGGTAAGCTGCACCTACTGATTATCCCTCGTATTTGTAATTTCAAAAATGGTTCAAATGGCTCTGAGCACTATGGGACTTAACATCTGTAGTCATCAGTCCCACAGAACTTAGAACTACTTAAACCTAACTAACCTAAGGACATCACACACATCCATGCCGGAGGCAGGATTCGAACCTGCGACCGTAGCAGTCGCGCGGTTCCGGACTGAGCGCCTAGAACCGCTAGACCACCGCGGCCGGCTATTTGTAATTTAAACAAGCGTTTACGTACACACGAACGTGACCTAATAAAACTATAAAAACTGCTACCTTAAATGTACCGAGTCTAAATGACACTAATAAACGTAAACACTGGGTATTGCACACTGACAGACGCAGGTACAAAACAAATCCTTTAGCTAACAATAAGAGTTCAGAATGTAAAGCAAAAATACAAATTCTACTTTATAGGAACCGATGGGCTTACAGTACACGATCACTAAAGCCCACAACAAGCTAAGGAATTTAAGCAGACGGCGAGGTGAGTTTTAGCTTTCTGCTAACTAAACCGTATGTAATAAGCGCTCAGACGTTGTATTGTAACACTGGTTTACTCAGATATTGTATTGTAATACTAATTTACCACGTATTATACTTTTGTTTAACTGTTAACGGTCGCAGGTTGCGCTAGTCAAACGTATAAATGGGAGGTTAGAAATCACTGTCATTATCACTATTCCTAATAAAACGTATGAAAACTGCTACCTTCAATGTATCGAGAATAAATGACACTAATAAACGTGAATACTAAGTATTATGCACTGAATTAATTGATAATCCTGCGTATTAACTTCAGTTAAGAATGTAAACAAACGTTTGCGTACACCCGGAACTGTCCTAAATAGAAACTTCGCTTATCTTATTCATACGCAAATAAAAACTGAAACCTTTAATTTATCGCGTGTATCTGACACTAATGCACGTAAATACTATAGAATAGACAGCAAAAACTGTCTCTGGCGTATCATTACGTAATCTGTCTTAAACCGTCTCGTGTGACTGGATCTCTAAAACTACAATGAAGGCTTAGCCTGAACTGTTTGTGGAATGTGAGGTTTACGCGGGTATACCTCAGACGTTATAAGCTATGTACCGCTGTTAATTTACAATAAAATGACTGTGTCGATATTTCTTTAAAAAAGTACGTTGCGTTCCAGTATTATGCAAGTGTGCTTAATCGGCTCATTCCTGTACACCGCTGACGCAACCTGCTCTGGGAGTACGTCAGCACACGGTGATGTCGCTTTCACATAAAATCCTTTTGCTTCTGAATGGAGTCAGTTATTAATGTCAGTCCAAATGCAGAACGTTTTCGTACGACCAGCTAGGTTCGTAACTTGTAACATATGGTTTTGAAACCAAACGTGAATTACCAGATGTTGATATTTTTTCAGTATTTCTAAGTTAATTGCACATACCTGAGTGCGGTTGATTTTTTCACCATTATCGCGATACAAAATAATGCTTCTTTGCAAAGATTAGTTCCTATCGAATCACTTGGAAGAAAATCAGTTCTTGTGACCCACTTCTTCAAATCGATTGATAAAGCTAGCGACGTAACAAATAAGATGCATTTTAAAGTAGAACAGTAAAGCCTTTATTTTAAAAAAATTAACTCCTCAAATTCACGTAGAATATCCGAAAAATCGATAGGAGCCGCGGCAGACAATATCCAACACGTCGGCAAGAACCGTGTCGCGTGGATATTGCCTTAGAAATCTTCACAGAATCCGAAATTGAGTATTGAGAGCTCGAAGTTTGTATGGGTGACAACCTCTGTACCGTTCTCTCCCATCTTTGACCATTTATTCTGTCCTACGTTATACAGGTGTCCACCTTTGCTGAGTGCTGTCAGGGGACTCTCCATTCACTATACCAAAAAAATTCTGAGTCTGTCGATAGACTATGAAAGGCGTCATGCACCCACACAGAATTTATGACGAAAAATGGCGAAGAAACAGATAAAACGAACGAAGAACAAAAGTGGTCAACGTAGATGTCTACCATACGGAGGACCTGGATTCGATTCCCGGTATTCCCAAGGATTTTTCAATGCGTGGGAGGACTGGTGCTAGGTGCACTCAGCCTCGTATGCCAATTAGGAGCAACTTGACTCAGAAGTAACGGCTCCACAGTCTGTAAAGTTGGCAAAACTGCCTGGAGAACGGTGTACTGACCACATGCACTTCCATACCGCATCCGCATGATGCTAAATAGCAGAGGATGATGACAAGGCGGTCTGTCGACAACCTTTGGATTTTCAGGCTCTGGACGATGAGCTCGTTATGTTAGAAACATTAATGTATATTGGCGTTATGTAGGACAGTGTTCCTCTACACAATGGGGAACAACATGCAAGATACTGAATATACACCGAAAATTGTGTCTGGAGTGTGTTCTCCATACTTGTGTTCTCTTAAAGATGTCAGAGACTTACTTGGAACACGCGTTGCAGGTATGTCAAAACCTCCCGACAGTTTTCTATAGTAGGAACAGATCTTGAGGACTGACGAAACGGACGGAATATTCCACGGGAATTATTACAAAATCTCGCTATCGCCCCGCCACGTAAAAGAAAATCAATGGTGATCCAAACAATGCCAGTCATCAGCAATTATAGCTGACATGACTACAGCGTTAATCATTGTCTTCTCATACCTTACGTGATAGCCGCAGAAATTACAGTACACTTACACCAGTGAACTACAGAGAAAAAAACCTCACTCTAGCGCAGAAGTGACGTTGTAATCAATTCATCGTGTTACTACATGCTATATTGTTTCATATATATAAACATGTCTAGTCTTGTTAGTTCTGATGAATAAGCTGGCAAACTGTATTTTTTTTTTTAAAAAGAGAGAGAGAGAGAGAGAGAGACCGAGAGAGAGAGAGAGAGAGAGAGAGAGATGAGTAACTACGAGTGGCAGTTTATCGGAGGTTTGTGAAAATTTACAGAGCGTTTGACCTTTCACTTTCAGTAGTTAGAGAGTAGCGTCTTCAGCTTCTACCCCAAGGATGAAATTTAATCCTACTCATTGATTATAGTCAGAAGACTTCCGATATTAGGAATCTCGCTCATTCTGCTAACGGATGTGCCAAAAGAGGCCGGAGAAATGGTTAGAGGTTCTGTAATTTGGATAAGAAACTGTGCCGGAAGGTGGAACCATCAGTGATGGCGCGTGAAGGCAATGGAAACAAGGCAATTAAAAATACATCCTTTACAAAAATTCCGAAGATTGCTTAGGAATAATTTCTCAAAAGGTGGATGAATAAAACTAACACTAAGTCTCTGAGTATGACCGAGCGAGGTGGCACAGTGGTTTAAAAAGTAGACCCGCATGCGGAGGACGACGGTCCAAAACCCGCATCCGGCCATCCTGATTTAGGTTTTCCGTTAGTTCCCTGAATCACCAAGGCAAATGCCGGGATGATTCCTCCGAAAGGGGACGCCCGCTTTCCTTCTTCATCCTTCTCTAATCCGAGCTTTTACATCGTCTCTAATGACCTCGTTGTCGATGGTACGTTAAAGGCTAATTTCCTCCTCTTCCTCTCTGAGTACGAAATATTAGAAAATTAAACGCTGAAGTGAAAATGGAGGATTTGAAAATACATGTTTCATGTGACTGGTGAAGTGAAACGGAAATAGGTTTCCAGTCTGCTACCTGTACTTATAGGATAACAACAACAACAGCAATAGTGAGTTATACAAAAAATGTTGGCATAGCCATGAACGTGAAGACAGTTAGAAGCAAATTACCAGTTTTATATGCCCTGAAGAAATAGGGTATTGGATCAAATGAGTCGAGACGATAAACATTTGTTAGACCTAGGTGGGTGGATGCTTTATTTTGGAACAGAGACTGGAAGGAAGACTTATAGCGAACATGGACTGGATGAAAGAACTGAAAGTAGAGAGAGGCACCTAGAGCCCTGCGATCAGTTTTATAAGTTTTTAGCGTACGGAGTCTTCTAAAATCACGTTATATGAACGTGTACGTGGATCATACTGGGAGGTGCGGTAAATGGACGACGGTATGGCTACGCAAAATAATGGAAGTCAACTAGTTACTGTAAAGCATATCCAGGTACTGACACAGACTCAGAGTATAGCAGAGTAGAGATGAACAGTAAACTGAAACTCAAGAGGATAAAGAAATAGATGTTGGATGAAGTATATTACTGGTAATTTGAAGCAGAATGAGACAGATTTGAAATAGCTAGGGTAACCTTTCGTGAAAGTAAAATTGCCAAGTGAGGTTCAAGAACCCAGAGATAACAGAAACGAGAAAGTCACGGATAGGTCAGGAAAGAGGTTACGATTAGATTTACCTTCATTCCAATTGATTCTTAGTGAGCAGGTTCTCCAGGATGTGGATCATGTCAGAAAAACAATAATACATGACAAGTATTTACAACTGAAACAAATACGCTAATGTACCTTCCACAGATTCCAAGTGGAATGATCGTCATTTTTTTAATGAACATTGTATGAAAGAATCATTTTACAAACACTCAGTTACTGAGACCGCATTAATGCACTGAATTTAAATTTAAAAAGAAGTTTTTTTATTTATAAGGTTATTAGTAGATGATATTGAATTTCCAGTCCGACATTGCACAGTTACTCAGTGAATAATCTATGATGTCGAACTGTGTATGGGAGTCCCCACAATATCTTGCGCGCTAATCGATATTTAGGAAGACAGCAGACTTTTAGCTGGAACTTATGCAAGTATTGTTATAACGAGGAATGGCGTTACACACTCAGTGTATACAGCAATGTGGCAGAGGGCTATGTGTAAAACTGAAAAGTGTGATTGATTTGAAGTGGCAGGCAAAGACAGATGTTTCTATTGCTGATGTGCGGGAAATACAGGAAGCAGGAGATTATGCGTTTCAAAATACTCGAACATACAATGAGAGGTCACTTGTAGCTTTAAGGGCTTCACCGTAGTAACCACAAATACGATCATCATTAAGCATTCTCGTTTTTCTCTGTGGATCTTATTCATCACATTAGAAATAAAAGCATAACCTGTTCCTCGTGTGCCGAAAATTATTTCAGTAAGCAGTGAGTAAGATAATAAAATACTTTTTTGCAGATCTGGGACGCAAACATCTCTCCAGTAGCTCCCCATGACGTAGTGCTGACCCCACCAAGGGCCCTCTTTCTTTCTCTCTCCGTTCCCAGACTTCTCTCTCTAACCAGGAGTGTCCTCTGTCGATATTTTTAATCGACTGCTTATCAAGTGTCCCCTACACAGAGCTTCTTTTGTCTTTTTATAGCTTAAGGCTGTTTGCTTCCTTATCACTCGCAGTCGAAAAGAGTTTAGGACGTACTACACAATTTCGACCCATTTTCAGCAGTTGCGAAGCATTGGCTGGTTCGCTCGTTCTATCAATTATGTCAACACAAGTACTGTGTTGGTAGAGATATTTTTACCTTGTCTTCAAAATATTTTTAATGTCGCATGTATTTTGACAGATTAACATTTCATCCTATTCCTTGGGCAGAGGTTATATACACGTAAAATAGACTAGACGCGTAACAGAACAACTTTTAGTGGTAATTTACCACTGAGAAGCCTCACCATGAGTTCCAAGTTTATATAGATGGCTGTGTAATGGGGAGAGGTGGAACTGCAGGTGTAGGGGTATGCAGCTAGCTCTTTTCTATGTACCATAACCTTGGCAGTTATTCCAGCAACTTTAATGCTGGAGTAATGCCATAACGCTGCACTATACTAAATAGTTTGGAGAGAAGCTAGTTTCAGAAAATTCTGGTACTGACAGATTCAGCCTTTCATAGTATCTTTTCATACGAACACCCGACAATGTTAGCCGCCGTGAAATTGTTGTTTCTAGTGTAAAACCATTATTAAAGGAACGAATACAAGTAATATGGCTCTGAGCACTATGGGACTTAACTGCTGTGGTCATCAGTCCCCTAGAACTTAGAACTACTTAAACCTAACTAACCTAAGGACATCACACACATCCATGCCCGAGGCAGGATTCGAACCTGCGACCGTAGCAGTCGCGCGGTTCCGGACTGAGCGCCTAGAACCGCTAGACCACCGCGGCCGGCAATACAAGTAATATTTCAGTAAATACTATCCCCACTGTTCCGGCGTAACGAAAAGCGCCGACACGAAAACGAAGATCGTAAGGTAGCAGGCCAACTAGCCAAGAAAGCTACTTCAACGTAAGAAACAAAATGTCCATCATTTACGTGCAGCTATATAAAAAACCTAATAAGTTAAAATTTATGGAGCTAGTACAGAATATCGCAGACTGAAAATTAAAAATAGGCTGCGGGAAGACTTATTAGATAACAGAAAAATTATTCCAGAATATCCACGGATCGGAACGGTGATAACACTATGACTAATTACAATTCGTGATTTCCACTTTCATCGAATTAAAGTATATGCGTAGCTCAGATAAGTAATTTGTAATGAAAACATTGTTATGAACTGGCATAATTTATTTAACTTGCGCCGGCCGAAGTGGCCGTGCGGCTCTGGGCGCTGCCGTCCGGAACCGCGAGACCGCTACGGTCGCAGGTTCGAATCCTGCCTCGGGCATGGATGTGTGTGATGTCCTTAGGTTAGTTAGGTTTAACTAGTTCTAAGTTCTAGGGGACTAATGATCTAAGCAGTTGAGTCCCGTAGTGCTCAGAGCCATTTGAACCATTATTTAACTTGCGACAATCACGACATCAAACAAAACGTTGTACAGGAAAGCCCCAATACATACAGCTTTGTGCTAATGTTAAGTGTTAAATGTATAAATAAATATTCTTGTTGATTAACAACACTTCATAGAAAAGTAAGCGGTATCTTCAAAAAATTCGTCGTTACCGTTCAGTTTAACAGAGAAGTACGTCATATCAGGACAACAACGAAAGTTTTTGTTAACTGACGGATTGTATCTTTTTAGGAATGAACAAACGCATCGTTGTTGTAGTGGAGGGAATGATTGCATCTGGTGACGGCTACTTACAAAAAGCCCTAAAATGTTAATCGTGAACAATTCCCTTTGTAATCTTGACTGTCAATAAATACCTTATTACAAGAAATGCTTCAGACAAGAGATTTTGTAGCTGAATATGCAAATGCTGTCGTGTTAACTGTCTGCGCATATGGCAAGATGGGGTTGGTATTATGCTCTTATGTTTTATCTAAAAAATAGCAGATCTTCAAAATAAGAAATTTATTTCACATTTCAAAATTTATACAGCCAAAGCGCATATTTTACATTTGGGTAGATAACTCATTTGTTTTTTTCTGTGGCAGATGAAAGGTGACCCGCAAAAAATTAATATCACTTGTTTTAAAAGGCTACATCCGATTTTTCTACCTATTCTAGTCAAATACGAGCTGCTGCTCCGCCGCTTATGATGTCATTCTCTGTGGGACGTTAAACCGTAGCCTTTCTTCCATTCCCTCTCAATCCACTGGCCCTTGACGCACTTAATATCTCTGCGCCTCTTGACAGCATGTTATTGATCTAAGATGATATGGAGAGAGGCACCTCTATCCCTACACCCAGCTTCTGACAGAAAAGAATGATGTTAATACATAAACAGAACCAAATAAGGACAAGTTGCCTTCGACATTACGTCATGCCAAGCGCTGGCGGGTCGAAGGAGGAAAGCTAACAGAACACGGGAGCACGCCGCTCTGGCTCTATGGAGGTTAGGCTTCCTGTAGTAGCGATAGTGAGTGAACATAGCAGCAGCCAACTTGGGCTGTGCGACGGGCTGAAGGCAAGGCAGCCGGAGATAGTCACTGATGGGAGTTTAGGCGGTAGCCGCGGGACTCTGTCGTTGGTGGTGTGGGCGGCAGATTTACTGACAGGCTTCTATAAGGCAGTCGAAACGGTGGTAGGTAGTCACCGTCTCTGTGGAAGACTTGGCCATTCCGTGGGTGCATTCACCAACGCAGTTAGGTTGATCTGTACTCTCATTGAATAAACTCGATCTTTTGTTACTTTCAGAAGAGTTTGTTTTAGCCCACCTCCTAGTCTTGTACCTTCACACCAGGGGTTATAACATCCTAGCCATATCAAAAAGTCTCCCTCTAACTAAGGTCAAGCAGCTAAATAGCTTTCAAGAACCGTGTCGCCCAATCTCAGGCAAAAACCACTCTTGGGACGCGACACTTGATGGCTGTTGACGACAAGGAGATGCGTAAACAAATTCTCAGTAAATGTTAGGCTCTTTTAAAGAGTAATACAACTGGTGTATAGCGCTGATTTATCTCTAAGAATGATGTATTTTTGTCACTTCTCCCCAAAAATCATACAGCAATTGAAGCAGTGAGTGGAAACCAGCAATTTGCAAAAAAATGCTGAACTTGATTTCACGTCTGTCAATGGTTAACATCGATTTTTCCTGTGGTATGCAGGGGATTCTTCCCAGTAATTGTTTTTAAAAATGTCAAATTTTACTATCAAGTACTGTGCAAGTCTTTTTTACCAGTTGGGCGATGAGTAAGTGAGTAAAGGCCTGTATCAGAAAAAAATATTAATCACACTAATGCACTTCCCTACAAAGAGATTTTGGCAGTGAGAAAACCGATAGCTTTTAAAATTGTTGGAAAATTTCTCCTACACACAAGACTTCGTATTCCGTATCTTCTCCCTATCCCCAAATCTAAAGAAATCGGCGGTTGGAAAACATTTTGGGTGCAATGAAAAGTCGCAGACATTTCAGAAATTAGACCAGTGATATAATTTACTCATTGTAAAAATGTTGGAGAGACGTCACTGACTTAAGAAACGACTGTCAGAAAACAAATAATGTTTGCACTTGAAATAGTCTCGGACTCGTATTATAGGACTTTTCAAACATTGACGCAGATAATACCAAAGAGCTAAAGTGCTCCTGCTGGCAGCTTAACCTCCTCTACGTTTAAATAATTTCATAGGTCGTACATAGCACGTTCATCGATTTGACGGTTTTAGAAACTTTTACGTAAGGGATGTCGTTAACAGAAAGGAGCTCTTGACGCAACCCTTGAGACTTACTTCTACTACACTAACACACAAAGGCCGGCCGAAGTGACCGTGCGGTTCTAGGCGCTGCAGTCTGGAACTGCTGGACCACTACGGTCGCAGGTTCGAATCCTGCCTCGGGCATGGATGTGTGTGATGTCCTTAGGTTAGTTAGGTTTAACTAGTTCTAAGTTCTACTGGACTAATGACCTCAGAAGTTGAGTCCCATAGTGCTCAGAGCCATTTGCACCATTTTTAACACACAAAATTCAACTAGTACAACAGCTTCCAGTGGGGAAATGTCTAGCAGAGACGCAGCTGGCTGTTCTATTAGGCATAAGGCGCGCCTTCTTAATGAGTTGACCTCACATGACCCACGGTAGCGACGAATCATCCACGAGGCGCCGGAGACGCTCTTAAAATACGTTACTGCGAGTTTACAAAATATTGTCCTCCACATAATGCCATTTTTTAAAACAAACTCTTTCACTTTTATTGCAAGAATAATTTATTCACAAGTCGCTCTATTGACAGGCCCTTTGCATCTTAATGCTATCGAAATTTCGTATTATTGAGGATATAACTGTGTATTTCAACTTTAATCATACACTGGCATGTTTCAACAGAGTTTGCTTGTAATTAAAAACAATGAGTATTGCCGGTGGCGGAAGTTATATATTTCCTGCTTGTCGCTGATTTCGTGCTTATCATATGCTGAATAAAACACTCCGAGGCAAACTGCAGTAAAAGAAGCGCAC
Source organism: Schistocerca serialis cubense (assembly GCF_023864345.2). Taxonomy (NCBI): domain Eukaryota; kingdom Metazoa; phylum Arthropoda; class Insecta; order Orthoptera; family Acrididae; genus Schistocerca; species Schistocerca serialis. Next base: position 790,864,868 of record NC_064639.1, on the reverse strand, counting down.
CTACATTATTCTGTATTTTTACGTACGGTGACGTTTCAGTAATTTTTGCTTCTGTTCGCAGCATGTGCTTTCCTGCCGTTACTCTCATACCCGTTCTTGGCACTTCCGTGTCATTCACAGTGATCACTCAACATCTTGTGCCGATCACGTCCCGCATATTCGTATACCCCAACAAGACTGGTGACAGTACTAAACGCAAATAACACTGATGCACACTAATTGTCCTTCTACCTATCATAGAAGATTGCAATTCTGATTCTTTACGTACCCCCCCGATGGTGAGGGTGTGTACGTAGTTAGATTGATATCTGACCATGTCTTCTGGGTGCTCCACATTTTTGTCAGGCAGTTTCGTATAATAATTATAACTTAGCTAAAAGACACATCTTTCCGCCAGGAACACTTCTCTCCACATCGAAATGGCATATTCCTATCCAAATATTGCGTGGCTGCTGCATTGTAACGTAATAAAGAAATAATTCCCTTTCGTATAATCCAGAGCTGATAACAACTTAGTAGTGATATCAGTACAGGCACATTCCCCCTACAGAGACTGAGCTTAGGCGATGAAGCTTCAAACAGTGCAGGAAGCTATCCTCCCAGAGAACGGGACGGTGGATAAAATGACGGATTCTTACGCTGAATGCGGAGTTACATTTGAGTTTCCTAAATCACTTCGAGTGAATGCTGGGCAGTTTCTTTCAGCACATCCACGGCCGATCTTTTGGTTTGTCAGACCTGGGGCACAAACTTTAATTATCCTGGTACGGTATTGACTAGACGCTATCCAACTCTAAGACAATTCCTCAAAAGTGCCCTAAACTAGTATGCGAGAATCAAACAGAAAAATAGATTAATACGAAATTACTGTACAGAATGCTGCGAGGTAAAACTTAAGCATAAGGTATTTGACATACAACCATGCCAAAAAAAAACAAAAAAACAAAAAAAAAAAACAAAAAAAACGTTGCATCTTCTGTGCCACTATTTCTTGGTTTGCTGATAATCTTCCAAATGTAATATAGGCATCATGCGTTATACACCTTAGATCCAAAGACCTCACTGATCATTCCTTGTGGTCTATACGGTCATCCACGAGAAATTTGACCATCATAGCAGCCAGAAGCAGAAGAAAAAGTCTGGACCAACGGCACCCATCACACGTGTAGTTCCAGTACCTTGTGCTTGTAACTCTGGACGCTATCGGTATCCCCCCAGTCATTAAGGAACATGTGAAGCTCTGTGACCCATGCTATTACGGAAATATGTCGGTCCCGTTCTGGAGTGGTTGCTCTTGGTCGACCTTGAACTCACCAGCAATATCATTCGCAGTGCCTGGCAACCGGCGCCGGAACTCTGACAAGACACTTCTGTCACTGCAGTCTGTGTTTGACGAGTTCAAGGCGTCCGGGTATTCAGTATTGTCAAGTACGGCCCAATGGTGTTCTGACGACATTGCGGTGCAAAGTTCACTAAGAAAATTCGCATGTTTCACAACAAATGTACAAACATGACTTAAACATTATGAATCTAATTCGCAGATTTTCCTGCTCTTTTGCTCACGTGCCTGTTCGAAGCAGGGTGTACACGTTTCCCATATGGCGTGTACCATTATTAATAGCGGAATCTGACACGTGTAAATGTGTTGTGTTTCTAAGCAGAAACGTTCCAGTAACCACGGGACCGCAAACGACCGTCGACGAGATAACTTTGTGAGTGTGGTGACGAGACGCCAGTCACTTCAGTGTCAATTATTGTCCTAGGTAGTAGATACACTGTGTGTCGCACTCCCATTATAACTATGGCTGTGAAAAATACAAATCACGGATTATGCTTGCAAAATCACTGCATTTATTCAAAACAGTCTCCCCCTGAATCAATATGCACCCGAATTCGTTTTAAAAGTGTCTTTGAACAGTCGTAGCAGTCCTTCTTTGCAACGAATTTAGTACTGCTGTACGATTTCCTTGGCTATCCTTAAATGCGTCGTAACGGTATCCTTTCATATCCAACCTCAATTTGGGGAACAACCAGAAGTCGGCTGGGGCCAAATCCGGCAAATACGGCAGGTGATCCGTTTGCTGGACAAAAACTAGCGCACGACCTTCACTTTGTGGCCTGGGGCGACGTTGTGGACGAGCGACCATGAACCTGCCTTTCGGTATTCAGGTCGAATTCGACGAATGGTCGCCCACAAACACACAACTTCACACAAAACTTGATGTTGCCTCGCTGCTCCACCGCCATTTTCCTCCGAGCGTCAGACACGTACTGCTACATTCGCGGCCAGGACCCCTGCTGCAGCGATGTTAGCACTTAGACCTCCTAATGTGGCTATCGTTCAAGGGTTTCAATGGCGCAACTCGCCGTGAAATAGCGTTGCAGATGCAATTTCACACAAGCAGTCCTAGTGGAACTGGTACGCACTGTATACGTATTTGAAACGTAAACTTTTAAGTCCCTATTTAACTGGGCTCAAATTGTACCCATGCTCCTTGTGCAAACTTGGGGGATTTGGTCCAAGCACGATGGAGAAACGGAAAGTTTTGCTGCTGATTTGCCAACTTTTTCATCTCAGAGTAGCACATGCAACATACGTCCTCAGTTATTTGCTGGACGTATTCCAGTCTCTCTCTTCCTCTACAGTTTTACTCTCTACAGCTCCCTCTAGTACCATGCAAGTTATTCCCTAATGTCTTAACAGATGTCCTGCCTTTCTGTCCCTTCTTCTTGTCAGTATTTTCCATATATTCCTTTGTCTGATTTGATCCATTGTAAATGGTTCTGAAAGCCTGCGAATGTGAAAACAATAGGTTTGTTTATAAATAACTCATCTGCTACCAGTCACGATTTTCTTTATTTTATTTTTCGCACGACGCGTTTCGGGAAATGATTTCTATTTTCAAGTGCGTTTTTTGTGTTTGGTATGCCATTTCTATGTGATGTTGTCGATGTGTGAGAGTCTGCTTCATTTCGTTGACTTTACTGCAATATATAAGAAAACACGCGATTTTTAGTTGGTTGCCGGTCTTTTTGTGAAGTTGGTGGCGAAATTTAGAAGAATTTGTACTTATGGTTTCCTTATGGTCCATTTGTGCAGAGTCTCACACACACACTCTAAACATCACACACAAATTGCTGTACACTTTTAAACATCGAAAACATTTTACATAAACAAAACAGTTACAACGATGTTCCTACAAGTAGTCAACAGAGATGACATTTATAGGGCTTCCACAGAGTATGATACGGTTTTTTACAGAGGTTATTTACCTTAACAATTTGGATCATAATTTACTTTTATAGATTTTGCAATTGTGCTTACTTCTGTGTGTTACTACTTTTATTTAAGTATACTATAGAAACATCTGAAGAAATTCACTGATTCACTTTCAAGTTTTTCGTTTAATATTTTATTTATAAACGAACCTATTATATATTCCTTTCTTCGCCGATTCAGCGAAATACCTTCTTATTCCTTACCTTATTAGTCTACGTAATTTTCAACATTATTTTGTAGCGTCATATCTCAGATGCTTCGATTCTTCTCTGGTCTTGTTTTCCCACTGTCTATGATTCACTAGCACACAATTCTGCGCTCCAAACGTACATTCTCAAAAATTTACTCCTCAATTAAGGCCCATATTTGATAACAGTAGACTCATCTTGGCCAGGAATGCCTTCTTTACCTGCGTTGTTCTGCTTTATAAATCCTCCTTGCCCCTCCCGTCATGGCTTAGTTTGCTGCCTGGGTGGCACAATTTCTTAACTTCGTTCACCTCATGGTCCGCAAATTTGATGTTAAGTTTCTCGTTATTCTCATTTCTGCTACTTTTCATTATTTTCGTCTTTCTTCGATTTACTCTCAGTCCATATTTATCTATATCTGACACGACAATATGGATGAAAATGGATAGGACGAGCAGAGCCAGCAACTTATTCTCCATGACCACCTGACCTTAATTTTCTGGATTTTTTTGTCTGGGACATCTCTGAAGTGAAGTGCAAAGCTTTCTATTTGATACAATTGAAGAAACAGACCCGCGAAATGTACAGTCCTGTCAAGATTTACGAGATGATTTGGGATATTTGAAAGAATTCCTACGTAACACACCAGAGAGATGAGTGCCGTAATGCATTCAAATGCGAGGACGACACGGGGAACATCTTCTTTAACTGGTACGAGCATGCAGTAAACTGTAGCTTGTCACGTTGGTGAAGCATTATTGTATTTCCTGTTAAGGTAAGCCGTAGGTGAAGTTTGAGCCCATTTATGTAGATGGGGATTTAATCGAAAAGTTTATATTCAGATACATTTCGTACCGTGATGATTCAATGCTGCATATTCAATGACTTGCCCACAGGCTGGACGTTAGTCATTATTCTGAAGTGAGCTGCATCGAAGGGCATATCCCCATATTAAAATATTAAGCTCTACTTAGCTTGTAAGGTGGCTATAATTTCGCACCTTACAAGTACTCATCTACATACTTTGCTGTGATTTACAACCGGAATTAGGTATCATTTGATAGATTGTAACTCGTTTATATGAATATTTAAAGAAGGCTGACATTGTTACGTACACCGTGTAAATAATTGCTAACTCTTATTGAATGAAAGGCGACGGAGTCTTTATCATCAAAATGGCGTAATGAATGATTGCCTATACTAGTAGAGGCTGAAACGCCAGTGGAAATGAAATGACAGGCATAACTCAAGCCCTGGGTGGAAAAGCCCGCACAGGTGCATTGGTCCTGCTTAACACAGGAAGTAGCCAAGGCGGACGATCGAGGCACCTGAGCGCTGAAGCACAATACAGCAGCAGCCGGCCGGTTTTGTAGCGAGGCCGGAAGAAAACAGGATAATACTTTGGAAACTAGAGAGGAACGAGGAAGCGTTACCTCGTAAATCACGCACGCTGGGTTATTTCCGATAATTTTTACTCTGAGAAGCGTACCATTGTATGCATTCCTAATTAACGAGGATAGGTATTTCCTCGCGAACTTTCCGCGCTGGACTACAAAAGACTAAATTATGGTTGGTCGGCGTTCGGGAGAATCTGTAGAGAGGGAGAATATTCTGTGGTTTCGGAAATATTATACGCCTTCTGCAGTTACGAGGGAGGGGAGCCGAGCTTTGCTGGGAAGTCAGCGGCGGAGAAATGTCTTCCGTTTTGAGTGCCCGAGTTTGACGGTCGCTCACTATCAGCATTTGTTGGTACAGACGGACTTGCTGCCTTTGCTCCCAGGAGATTTTATAGTTAGAACGGTTAGACACTGTACTGTTGCGAACGAATACGATTCTGGACTTCACCTCCATGTAGGGAGTCATCGTTGAGTATGGAGCGTTCAGTGACTGACTGCGGCTTCTTCTGCATATACTCACATTGAGACGTTTTCTGAACTCTGTCCTTGTGGCTGGGAGCTCGCGTTCTTGTCTGTAGAGCACATAGAGGAGAAGACAGTATTAGATTATACTAGGCAGAGGACCGTCTTCTGCTGTCCTAGTGTTTGAATGAGTTTCTTTTTGTATTTTGTGGCTGGAGTTCTTCCATAGTCGCAGACGTGTACGAGAACCATCACTCCGACACACCGGACGCAGTACATACGGTGATACTGCTTCGGCTTATTAGGGCTATAAAGCTAAACAGCTGTGATCACGTAAATTTTATTTCCACTGAGGTTGCACCCTATTGTAGATCATCTTTGAAAGTAGTGTCTTCTAGTGTCTGGTACGTAGATGATGTCAGTCATCTCGCGTTATTTATATTAGATTGCGTTGCCATAAAAAGGAGCAGATTCGGGCACTTGATCAAACATATTACTTAGGAAATTTATTTGTGTCTCTTTAGGTCCATTGGACATTGATATATAAACATTGCGACGTATAAAGGGGCTTTAATCAACAATACATGTTTAAGCAGAAACAGTATTTATCATTTTGTAGTTACTATTTCCCATAATCATTCATTTATGGCCGGCCGGAGTGGGAGAGCGGTTCTAGGCGCTACAGTCTGGAACCGCGCGACCGCTACGGTCGCAGGTTCGAATCCTGCCTCGGGCACGGATGTGTGTGATGTCCTTAGGTTAGTTAGGTTTAAGTAGTTCTAAGTTCTAGGGGACTGGTGACCTCAGACGTTAAGTCCCATAGTGATCAGAGCCATTTGGAGCCATTTGAGAACCATTCATTTATGTTTATGTTGTAATTTATATGTTAAAGAGCAAGAAGGAGGAGGTAATTTCACCATTAAGAGATCGTAAGATCTGCTTCAGGGGGTAGTCAGACAGGGCCAAATCTCCATTTTCGCGTACAATATTTTCCGTTGCGCACATTCATTTTGCATCCACCAGGAGTAGCATCTTGGACAGACTGTCTTAATGTTGGCTTTGTTGTCTTCTTCAGAGTCATGTTAGCGTCCGCAGGTTTTTTCCAGTATGCAGAAAATAAACTGATGAAAAGGGTGCGAAAACTGAGTAGTTCTCAAATTGCGAAGTGAAGGAAAGTATCTGAACTTCTACACATTTGTATTCTGAAAAAAATTACACAATATGACGATACAATTTGAACTACCAATTCAAGCAATACGTCTGCTTCCTGCTGCCTCGCAAAACGACCACCATTCACCACAACTTCCCTTCATGTCTCCACATAATGAAGGTGAATAGAGATACTGTACAAGGTGAGTTCACATTTTTGTCAGACAAAATCGCTGGTACATATTTAGCAAAACTAACAGATTGTTTTAAATACATGGAACATAAATATTTAGGCGTCATTAATTAATTTTTATGAACATACTTTTTACATGAACTTCTTTTATTGTAAACGAAAATATCGATACCTACTGGTATCGTAGCATTCACTATATGTCATAAGCTTCATTGCATTACAATTTTTATTTATTTCATTCAGTACATACACTTGTGTATATTCCACACTGTAGTCAATGGCTGCATGTATCCACACATTTGCTAACGGCTCGTTTACGCGTGAATATTTATAGGAACGTTTTTCTTTCTACGAATTTGTAGCATCCCAAAGCTGAAAAAAAGGTTCGTAATTTGTTTCATAATTGAAATAAATGGCTATAGCTCCGTCATAAGTTGCATTAAGAAGTATCTTTCTTATTCCTCGATAGTGATTAGTTTCGGACACTATGTCCATTTTCAAACCTTCCTACAAAGAAAATTACAATTGGCATGGTAGTTTTATGCAAAAGAGGCATAAATATTTGTTACACAATTATATTACACTAATACACAGGTATCATGACAAACTTGTATGTCTTAAATGTATATTAGCGCAATATAACTGTATGACAAATATGTCAGTGTCGTTTGTATAAAACTGTCATGCCCACTGTAATTTTCTATGCAAGAAGGTTTGAGAATGGACATAGTTGTCCGAAACTTGTCACCACCAAGAAATAAAAAAGACGCTCCTTAATGCAACTTGTGATGGAGCTACAGTCTTTCATTTCAGTTTTCATTTCTATTATCTTGTATTCTTAGCAGGGTAACTTTTTGCTATTTATTATGTCATACACTGCAAAGGCCTCAGTGACTGCCCATCATTGCCACATTTGCTCCTTTCGGTTTCTTCCTCAGTTTTGCAATAATCCTTAATTTACGGTCACTTGATACGTGCAACATTGACGATATATCACTTCTGTGTTACCTTTGCACTTTGTTAGAGGTCACCTACGAACAAGAGACGTAGCACACTGCTTCGAGAACTGGAACTGTAAACGCGAAGAGCAGGATATAGCTTTCCTATTCTGTTTTCTTCGTTGTTTTACTGTATCACAGTTGAATGCCAGTAGGTTCCTCACGGAAGTCATCGTGTAAGAAGAAAATAATGCAGCAGTATAACTTCAAATTAGTGTATCTGTACTATACTTTACAATTTTTATTCCCAACAATTCCTTCCAATACTGAAGTGTTGAGCCCTCCAGGTCTCAGAAAGTGTCCTATCAACAGAATCCCTTCTTTTAGTCATGCCACAAATTTCTTTTCTCCACGGTTGTATTTGGTACATGATCCACCTATTTTCAGCATTCGTCTATAGCACCACATTTTAAAAACTTCTATTACCTTCTTGTCTGAAGTGTTTATTGCCCACGTTTCACTTCTGTGCAATGTTACGCTCCAGATAAATACCTTCAAAAAAGGCTTTCCAATACTTAAATCGATATTTGGTGTTAACAAATTTCTCTTCTTCAGAAACATTTTCCTTGCCCTTGCCATTCATTTTCTGTCTGCTTCGGTCGTCATCAGCTCTTTTACTGCCCAACTATCAAAATTCTTGTACTGCTTTTAATGTCTCGTTTCCTAATTTGATTCTCTCAGCCTTGTTTAATTCGACTACATTTCATTAATCTTGTTTTTCTTTTGTTGGTGTTCCTCTTACATCCACCTTTCAAGACACACTTCATTCCGTTCACTTGTTATTCCAAGTCCTTTGCTGTCTCTGACACAATTACAATGTCATCGACAAATGTCAAACTTTTTATTTTTTTCCCCCGAATTTTAATTCCTTCTCGAAATTTTCATTGGTCTCATGACTATTTGCTTAATGGACAAACTGAATAACATCGAGGGTAGGCTACAAAGCCTGTCTCACTCCCTTCTCAACCTCTTCTTCCCTCCCATGCCCCTCGACTCTGATAATCACCGTCTGCTTTGTGTGTAAGTTGTATATAACCTTTCACTCCCTGGATTTTACCCCTGCTACCTTCAGAGTTTCAAAGAATCTTCTACTCTCCACACTGTTAAAGGCTTTGTCCAAATCTACAAAAGATATAAGCAAAGGTGTGCGTTTCCTTAATCTGTTTTGTCTCGCGTGTGCCTGCTCACATATTTCTCCGAAATCCAAAGTGATCCTCCCCGATGTCGGGTTCTACTTCTTCAGTATGTACTTGCACAAATTTGAACCATGTAAATGTAACTGTCGTATGCCATTGCTGACCGGAATGTTCCACGTGGCGGGTTCAGCTGCCTTTCGGAAAGAGCACTTTTCCGTCCAACATATTAGCCCCTTTCCTTATAGATAAGTGAGAGTTAAGTCGTATGTGTATTTGTGGAGTATAGGTGAGTGTAATGGATGCGCGTATAGTGTACTGTTATGCCTGTGTTAATGAAAGAAGGGAGAGGGGAAAATACCCGGTGCCGACACATAGCCTACTCCTCTCGAATAACACCATGGGGGCAACGTTTCCCTCTGAGGGGCGGATAATCTGCAGCAGATGACCCCAAACTTTTTTGTCTTGTAGACCTCGTGCCAATTTTTTTCTGTTTTGGGTGGACTCTCTGAGTTTCATATACTGAATTTTTACAAATTTGTCAACTTGAAACGAGTTTTTGACAGCTGATACGCTACTACTCACTCCTCACTCATGTTTTGTGTCTGGTCGCTGCCAACCTCAGCAATGTAGTATAGTGATGTAACCGTTAGCAGTGAATTTTGTGCCATGTTGTGTTGTGTTGAAAATTGATACATCTCTTGATAAGTGACGAAGCGGTTCCTGGTCCACCACGGGAACGTTAGATACTCTTTCTGCTTCTCGCCGAGGGGCATGGGAAACTATAAACACAATTAATAATGTCGCTGAATGTTACGAGCAGGAGAACGAAAATAAAGAGTTGTTCCATCCTTTCTCTTACCTGATTTGAGGAACAGTTACGTACAAAGGAGCAAGCTTCAGCTATGTGAGAAGAATTCGGAATTTTGATTGCGATCTGCCTAAATGTGGCCCACTCTTGTGGACACCCCCCCCATTTACATCTAATAGCACCCCCTACAATTTCTTACTTCGGTGATCCCTTGCAGGCTGGAGACGACCCTTTGGGACTCGTTTGTCTACAGTGACATATATCCTCATTTCGTGAGACACAGCGTAGAGGTTTCGAATTGAATCCAGAACGTGGCGCGAAGATTGGTGATCAGGAACTTTACACCAACATCCGTCCTCCCCTTGCACTGGCAGTGAAAGTTTCATCCACCACCAGAATTCGAACAGACTTACCTCCGAATCGAGAGCCATCACACAGTTGTGCATTAGCGACCACGGTTACGGAGTCGGTATTTGATATATAAGATGTGTTAGTTATGTGATATGGTGCGGTGGTACTGGTGGTGTTCCATGTACACCACTAAATACAAGAAGATGAGTTTGCATTGTCGACAGCTCGTATGTTTTCTGAACTTATGTACCTACGTACCAGAATGTGAGATGCTGCTTCTTTTCTTGTATAGGTTAATTACACTTTTTTGTAACTATAATGAAAGTCTTGTTAATACTAGACGCGTTTCGCTTTGTTCTAAAGCATCTTCTGTGGTCGCTGTAACAATACGATTTTTCTCTCTTACAGTTTTGTTTGATAGACTCATGAACAGTTCTCATGCGTTACTTGCTAGTATAAACAGTTTAATTCTTATCGTTAGTCACGGTTTTTGTTGTTGTTTACTCCATTCTTGCTGTTTTTCCATATGTATGTTTTGGGTATTCAGCGCACAGCACTTCCACTGCACTAAATATTCACATTCTTTGCTGAGAGGAACCTCTGTCATCTCGCCATTTCGTGTGTTTTGTTTTGCTATTGCGGTATGCGTTCGTCTTTTGTTTGGTTTGGTAGTAGTGGAAACATTTGCTCTTGCTCTGTGAGTATTTATATTGTTCGATTAGAAAATTTGTGTTTGTGTGTGTGTGTGTGTGTGTGTGTGTGTGTGTGTGTACAATATTTTTCTGTGGGGGTAGGGAGTGATTGTCCTTGTTTGTGTCTACATGTATAAACACACACAGAGCGAGAGCAGACGCTTCGCCACTACCGAAACAAACAAAAGACGAATGTATCCCGCAACAGCAAAACAAAACACACGAAATAGCGAGATGACGGTAGTTCTTCTCAACACAGAATGTGAATATTTAGTGCAGTGAAACTGCTGTGTGCTGAGTACTCAAAACACACACCTAGAAAAACAGCAAAAACCACAAAAAACCGTGAGTTACGTTAAGAATTTAAACTGTTCATACTAGTAACTATAGCATGCGAACTTTTCATGATCCTGAAACTTCCTGCCAAATTAAAACTGTGTCTCGGTCCGGCACACAGTTTTAATCTGCCAGGAAGTTTCATAACAGGGCACACTCAGCTGCGGAGTGAAAATCTCATTCTGTTCATGATCCTATCAAACAAAATTGTAAGAGAAAAAAAGACCGTATTGTTACATCGACCACAGAAGATGTTTTAGAATAAATCAAAACGCGTCATTTCTTAAGAGGACTTACATCACTGCAGAAAATCTATAAAACTTGTGTATCTGCAACTGCGGAAAAAAGAGGCCGAAAAACAAGGAAGACAACATGCTTCTTTTGTGCTCAAACAGAACCTGCAGTTCTTCTTCAGACGGTCTTGGCTCTTGCTTGCCTCAGCTTAAAGGAAGTTTGCAATTATCCAATTCCGCTGCGTCAGACGTCACTGAACGACAGGCCATGACGACAGTTGCCGCACTCGGAATAACGTATTGTTGTCATGGTTTCCAATGTAACAGCAGAGTGCAAAGCGCAAATTTATGTCAGAATCACAAAATACAGCGCCTCATTATAAGTGAAAGGTACATAATCGTAACGCTTTTATTATGTGTTTCTGCTGTCTTATTTGTCTAGCGGTAAATGCAAATATGTTACTTTTCTCTACTATGCCAATACTCTGTCCTTAGTACGTGACTGCAGTTGTCGTTTACTCGCAGTGCGACTATCCTGCTACAACCAAAGATAGGTAGTCTGCATACGCAATGCGGCACCCCGTTTTTTTTCTCATAGTTCCTAATTTTTCCAACAGCCGCTCAAAGTCAACGTGTCAAAATAGTCGGTCAAAAAACAGAATATCATGTACTGGACATCATTTCGTTAGCTGTTCTGCACACTGTTTTCTGGTGAAAGCCAGTATGTCACAGCTGCTACAGCAGCAGCCTGTTGGACTACTATAGATAACGCCTTGTGCATATGATACCCTCAGTCTTGAGAATTGGAGTGGTCACTGTAGGTTATCGAAGCTCCCACAATGTCCATCAAAATCCCCACGGCCCTTTTTTCTGTTGAAGTTCTAAAGATACGCCAATAGCTGTTTGTGGAGTCGTTCATTAATCTTCACCCTCTAAATACAGAGTGATTTGTGACTATGCCTGCAGGTGGTGATAGTAAGTTCCTATGGGACCAAACTGTTGAGGTCGTCGGTCCCTAGGTTTATACACTACTTAATCTAACTTAAACTAACTTACACTAAGGGCAACAAACAAACACACACACACACACACACACACACACACACACACACACACACACCCGAGCCTGCAGGAATCTCGAGGGTTTATAACAGCCCTTCTTGGCGGCTTTTCTTTTTCTTTTTTTCTTTGTCTTCGCTTTCTAAAGACTGGTGATTATTATGCGCATCAAGTTAATACCATTATCCGACAGTTAAAACAACAAAACTCAGCGCCTGATCATAAGTGAAAGGTACATTGCTGTAACACTCTTTTTATGTCTTTCTTATGTCTTATGTCTGATAATAAATCGATCACACTGATTAAGAAAACAGTCACGAAAATCTTTCGCTTACAGTTTCTAAGATGTTGCAGTGGTAGCAGTAGTGGTAGCGGTAGTGGCAGTGAGGATGGAGAGTGGGAGGGGGAACACGTTTCAGTTTAGTTGTCTTCAAAAATCAGTGTGTGATAAGCAGTATGATGTCTCCTGTAGGAGACATTCCAGAATGAGTGCTTCCTCCAGCATACACTATCTGACGAAAGCACTAAGAAGTGCAAGAGGAAACGAAATTAAACTTCACAGGTTGAGACATATGTGATGTTATGTCAGTTATTACAGTATGGAGTCAAATTTACAAAGAAAATGACGACATGTGCCCACTTATCAGTGTGACGTTCCACCCCCTCTGGCCTAGATGCAAGCATTGTATTTGGCTGGAAAGGGCGAGATAAAACCGTCGTATCCTCTCCTGAGGCAAGCTGAGCCACAGATGTTGTACTGGTCCTAGATGTCTTGGATATTGACACTGGGACGGAGTTGACAGGTGACCTGCTCCCACACATTTTCTGCCAGTGAGAGATCGGAGATATTGCTAGCCGTGGAAGTACCTCAACGTTACGCAGACGGTTCATAGAAACAGGTGCCACGTGTCAACGAGCATTGTCCTGTTGAAAAGTGGCACCACAATACTGTCGCGTGACAGGTAACACATGAGGACGAAGAAGCTCTGTGACATAACGCTGTGCTGTCAGAATACCTCAACCACCAGCAGGAGTGTCCTGAAGTTATACCCGATGGCTCCCCACACCATGAAACTGGGACTATCACTGCTGTGCCTCTTCAGAACATTGTAAGTAAGGGACGCCGCCATACTTGTTAACGATGGTGGTCCGGGGTAGTGCAGAAACGCAGTGAGACTCTGTTCATTGTGTCCGTGCTTCCCAGTCATGGCACCACTCCAAACAGAGCCGTTTGCGTTGTGGCGTTAATGGCATCCTACGGAATAGACAGCAGTGCCTTAGTTCGGCTGCTCCATGCCTCCAACCAATGGTGAGAGATGACACAGAATGTTGTAGGGACTCCATTTTTTTTTTTTTCGAACAGAAGGTGCAGATGTTGAGGGTTTATAATGTACTTGCTGCACGGCCGGCCGGAGTGGCCGAGCGGTTCTAGGCGCTACAGTCTGGAACCTCGCCACCGCTACGGTCGCAGGTTCGAATCCTGCCTCGGGCATGGATGTGTGTGATGTCCTTAGGTTAGCTGGGTTTACGTAGTTCTAAGTTCTAGGGGACTCATGACAGCAGTTAAGTCCCATAGTGCTCAGAACCATTTGAACCATTTGAACTTGCTGCACGATACGGAGTTTCTCCATTGTGATGGTTAGACGCGGACGAGCAGAACCTTTACGACCAGTATGCCTGCCCTCCCGTTCCTAGTCTAACATCATCGCCACGCCTGAATGCCTTTTCATATTCTGTCAGAATCTGATAACGGTGTCCAACATGAAATATGTGGCATCTTGTCCTCCAAAGTGATCATGCAATAGCTGACTCCTACTCTCCTTATTTACCCTACTAGGCCTGGTAACAACACTGAACGCGACCAACATTAATGCACTCTGATGGCCGTTCTGCCTGTTACAGAGAATTGCAGCTCTATTCATATACGAGGTGCGACAATAAAGTAATAAAATGATTTTTTTTTTGCAAGATGTGGCAACCCTGTAGGCTTTTCTAGGCACAATATCTTGGAGCTTGGTCTACAGGGTGTTACAAAAGGTACGGCCAAACTTTCAGGAAACATTCCTCACACACAAATAAAGAAAAGATGTTATGTGGACATGTGTCCGGAAATGCTTAATTTCCATGTTAGAGCTCATTTTAGTTTCGTCAGTATGTACTGTACTTCCTCGATTCACCGCCAGTTGGCCCAATTGAAGGAAGCTAATGTTGACTTCGGTGCTTGTGTTGACATGTGACTCATTGCTCTACAGTACTAGCATCAAGCACATCAGTACGTAGCATCAATAGGTTAGTGTTCATCACGAACTTGGTTTTGCAGTCAGTGCATTGTTTACAAATGCAGAGTTGGCAGATGCCCATTTGATGTATGGATTAGCACGGGGCAATAGCCGTGGCGTGGTACGTTTGTATCGAGACAGAGGCCCAGAACGAAGGTGTCTCGACAGGAAGACGTTCGAAGCAATTGATCGGCGTCTTAGGGAGCACGGAACATTCCAGCCTATGACTCGCGACTGGGGAAGACCTAGAACGACGAGGACACCTGCAATGGACGAGGCAATTCTTCGTGCAGTTGACGATAACCTTAATGTCAGCGTCAGAGAAGTTGCTGCTGTACAAGGTAACGTTGACCACGTCACTGTATGGAGAGTGCCACGGGAGAACCAGTTGTTTCCGTACCATGTACAGCGTGTGCAGGCACCATCAGCAGCTGATTGGCCTCCACGGGTACACTTCTGCGAATGGTTCATCCAACAATGTGTCAATCCTCATTTCAGTGCAAATGTACTCTTTACGGATGAGGCTTCATTCCAACGCGATCAAATTGTAAATTTTCACAATCAACACGTGTGGGCTGACGAGAATCAGCACGCAATTGTGCAATCACGTCATCAACGCAGATTTTCTGTGAACATTTGGGCAGGCATTGTTGGTGATGTCTTGATTGGGCCCCATGGTCTTCCACCTACGCTCAATGGAACACGTTATCATGATTTCATACGGAATACTCTACCTTTGCTGCTAGAACATGTGCCTTTACAAGTACGACACAACATGTGGTTCATGCACGATGGAGCTCCTGCACATTTCAGTCGAAGTGTTCGTACCCTTCTCAACAACAGATTCGGTGACCGATGGATTGGCAGAGGCGGACCAATTCCATGGCCTCCACGCTCTCCTGACCTCAACCCTCTTGACTTTCATTTATGGGGGCATTTGAAAGGTCTTGTCTACGCAACCCCGGTACCAAATGTAGAGACTCTTCGTGCTCGTATTGTGGACGGCTGTGATACAATACGCCATTCTCCAGGGCTGCATCAGCGCATCAGGGATTCCATGCGGCGGAGGATGAAGGTATCTTCGCTAACGGAGGACATTTTGAACATTTCCTTTACAAAGTGTTTGGAGTCACGCTGGTACGTTCTGTTGCTGTGTGTTTCCATTCCATGATTAATGTGATTTGAAGAGAAGTAGTAAAATGAGCTCTAACATGGAAAGTAAGCGTTTCCGGACACATGTCCAGATAACATATTTTCTTTGTTTGTGTGTGAGGAATGTTTCCTGAAAGTTTGGCCGTACCTTTTTGTAACACCCTGTATAAGCTGTTTCTAGTACAAGCGGCACATCGATGCAACTGCCCAGTCGCGAGTTGTGCTGTGATAATTTAACACATGTTTGTGTCTCTCGTCACGGAAATGGAACCGCATAATATTGCGCAACGGTATGCCGTTTCTTTTTGCGTTAAATTGGATGAAAACGATACGACAACTTACAGTAAGCTTCAGAAGGCTTTTTGAGTGGAGGTTATGTCAAGAGCTCAAGTTTTTCGTTGGCATTAAATGTTTAGTGAAGGCAGAACGAATGTTGAAGATGAAGACCGCGGTGGACGACCATCAGATCGAAGATTATCTGTGAAAGTGATTGCAGAAGAACTGAACATCAGTTGACAAACGGTTCGTCTAATAATAACTGAAAATCTTGGTATGAGAAAGATTTGTGCAGAAATAGTCCCCAAAAATGTCACACCACAACAGCGAGAAACACGGAAAAATGTGGCAGCCGATCTGGTAGAGCAAACAGAAATCACCCAGAATTGTTGAGCCGTGTTATCACTGGTGATGAAAGTTGTTTTTTTTTTTGGTACGATCCAGAGACAAAACGCCAAAGTTCGCTATGGTGCTCAAAGGGATCACCCAGACCAATAAAAACTCGCATGTCAAAGTCAAAAGTGAAATGCATGCTTGTGTGCTTCTTTGATTCCAAGGGAATTGATCATAATGAATGGGTGCCTCCTGGACAAAAAGTTAACTAATATTACTAGAAAGAAATTTTAGAAACACATCGTAAAAGGGTTTTTCGTGTCCATGCCAACATTGCTGATAATTGGATTCTGCATCACGATAATGCGCCATCCCATACTGCTGTCAGTACAGCAATTTTTAACCTCAAAACAAATTTCAGTACTAACACAGCCACATTATTCACCAGTTTTCGCTCCGTGTGACTTTCTTCTATTTCCAAGAGTCACAATGGCAGTCAGGGGACACCATTTTGAAACAACACAAGATATCCAAAAAGCTGTGACGAGGGTATGGAGGATATTACAGAAGATAAGTTCCAAAAATGTTACCATCAATGGCAGAAGCGCTGGAAAAAGTGTTTGCAATCAGAAGGGAACTATTTTGAGGGAGACAACACTAAACTTGACTAAAACGGTAAGCAACGTTTTTTTCACATCAGTCTCATTACATTATTGTCGCACCTCGTATATACACCCTCCGATGGCGTGTCCGTGTACTAAGTTAACATTGACACCCGATCATGTCTTCTGTGTGTTTCACCTTTTTTGTCAGGTAGTGTGAGCCGAACATGTGATTCATTACAGAGCGATGTTGACTCGATATTTTAGACAAGCAAATGGGAAGTTTCGGTACATGAAACGAAAACAAAAATTTCGTCGCCATGATCCAGGTGTCAGGTGAAAGTATGGTAGTGTTGCGCTGTGAAACACTGTGTGTGTTGTGCGTGCAGTGATGAGACGTAAATGGAGAGCGTAGCACTAGGATTTTACATTATTAAATAACTTCTCTGGGAAACAGTATTGTAAACGAGGGGCAAACGGATAATGACCGCGCTGTATTAAACAGCCTGGCCTTGTATCGGGAGCACCGAGACTATAGTCTCCGTCCGGCCATAATGGTTTAGGTGTTTCGTGTTTTCCTAAATTACTTTAGAGGGATGTCAGGATGGTTCCTATCGTAAGGCCACGACCGACTTACCTGTCTCGTCATTGTTAAACTAGACATGCAAATGCGTAAATAGCTGTATTGATGATATGATTTTTTTTATCCTTAAATTGTAATACCCTGACATGTTCGATGTTGTGTAAAAGAGATCCGCGCATAAATAAAACCCCTACTACCACAATAGTAGCTGAGTTCACTGAAAGTTAAGGAGACGAAATTATATTTTGATGTCTGGTTTGACGAAAAATATTGCACGTCTCGATAAGACTACAGACAACGAGAGAATGTAGACTGAGGTAGCAAAAGACATAGGATACGTCCTAATGTCGTGTCGGATCCCCTTTAGCTCAGCATAGTGCAGCAACTCGTGTCGCAGGGACTCAACAGTTCGTTGTAAGACTTTGCTGAAATATTGAGCCATGATGCTTCTACACAAGTTCATAATTGCGAAAATGTCGCCGGTGGAGGATTTTGTGTTCGAGCTGACATCTCGATTACGTCCCATAAATGTTCGGTGGGATTCATTTCGGCCGATCTGTGTGGCCAAACCATTCGCTCCAATTGTCCAGAATATGGACATTGTGGCCTGGTGACATGGCGCATTGTCATCCATAACGCGAAGTCCACGAATGGCTGCAAATGATCTCCAAGTAGCAGAATATAACCATTTACAGTCAATGATCGGTTCAGTTGGACTAGAGAACCCAGTCCATTACATGTAAATATGCCCCACACCATTAAGGAGCCACCTCCACATTGCACAGTGCCACTTGGGTGCCGGCCGCGGTGGTCTCGCGGTTCTAGGCGCGCAGTCCGGAACCGCTCGACTGCTACGGTCGCAGGTTCGAATCCTGCCTCGGGCATGGATGTGTGTGATGTCCTTAGGTTAATTAGGTTTAAGTAGTTCTAAGTTCTAGGGGACTGATGACCACAGCTGTTAAGTCCCATAGTGCTCAGAGCCATTTGAACCACAACTTGGGTCCATGACCTTGACGCATCTGCGCCATGCCTGAAACCTGCCATCAGAGCTCTTACCAACTGAAATCTGGACTCATCTGACCAGGTCACGGTCTTCCAGTCGTCTACGTTCCTACAGACATGGTTACGAGCGCAGCAGAGGGGCCGGTCGGTGTGGCCGAGCGGTTCTAGGCGCATCAGTCTGGAACCGCGCGACCGCTACGGTCGCAGGTTCGAATCCTGCCTGGGGCATGGATGTGTGTGATGTCCTTAGGTTAGTTAGGTTTAAGTAGTTCTAAGTTCTAGGGGACTGATGACCTCAGCAGTTATGTCCCATAGTGCTCAGAGCCATTTGAACCATTTGAACCCAGCAGAGGGGCAGCAGGCGATGTCGCGCTGTTTGCAAAGGCATTTGCGTCTATTGTCCGCTTTCATAGCCCATTAACGCCAAATTTAGCCGTGTGTCTCACACCGATTTCTGCTGCTGTTTCACGCAGTGCCAAAAAAGTGGTTCAGATGGCTCTGAGCACTATGGGACTTAACTTCTGAGGTCATCAGTCCCCTAGAACTTAGAACTACTTAAACCTAACTAAGGACATCCCACACATCCATGCTCGAGGCAGGATTCGAACCTGCGACCGTAGCGGTCGTGCGGTTCCAGACTGTAGCGCCTAGAACCACTCGGCCACTCCGGCCGGCTACACGCAGTATTGCTTGTCTGCTAGTACTGACAACTCTACGCCAACGGGGCTGCGCTCGGTCGTTAATTAGAGGCCGTAGCCTCTGCGTTGTCCGTGGTGAAAGATAATGCCTGAAATTTGGTATTATCGGCACATTCTTGACACTATGGATCTCGCATCACTGAATTCCCTGACGATTTCCGAAATGGAATGTCCCATGCTTTTAGCTCCAACTACCGTACCGCGAGCAAAATTTGTTAATTCCCGTCGTGCCGGCCGGTGTGGCCGTGCGGTTAAAGGCGCTTCAGTCTGGAACCGCGTGACCGCTACGGTCGCAGGTTCGCATCCTGCCTCGGGCATGGCTGTGTGTGATGTCGTTAGGTTTAAGTAGTTCTAAGTTCTAGGGGACTTATGACCACAGATGTTGAGTCCCATAGTGCTCAGAGCCATTTGAGCCATTTTAGCCAATTCCCGTCGTGCGGCCATAATCACTTCAGAAACGTCTTCACACGAATCACCTGAGTGCAAATGACAGCTCTGCCATGCACTGCCGTTTTATATCTTGTGTACGCGATACTACCGCCGTCTGTATATGTGTATAACGATAATACACGAATTTTTTCAACTCAGCGTTTAATAAAATCTTGACTAAAGAAACGAGAAGTTGAGTTTCGAGTAACTTAACGAGGTACTCGGCTCGCTGCGCGCCGCCATTATTTGTTGTGGAGACGTGAGGCCGCAGCCCCTGTCGGTACTTTGACAGCAAACGGCTGGATTGCTCAGACGGTGGGCGGCACGCCGCGATTGTGGCTGGTGGCTGGTTCATCGCTCGGGCCGGATCCCGCCTGCTGGGTCAGCAGCCGGCGTCCTCGAGCGTGGCTGCGGCGCGACCCGCCTCATCGACCTCGTCCTTGGCTCTCACTGGCGCGCCGATAATGGTTTCCACGGCCTCCGCGGCCGACCGACCGGAACACGGTCAATGAGGCCCTACCGACCTCCCACGCCCGTTATTATCGCCGAGCAGAAGCAGTATGGCTGAAACACTCTGTGCAGCCGTTCCAGCACCTCGCTACTTGGCGATTCGAATGAAGTGATGGGACGCATTGTGCTAGACAGGCGCGTGATGCAATTCAATCCCTATCAACAGAACAGTCAGTATTGGTGAGGGAGATGCATATTGTGAAAGAAATCTCAAGGTCAAGCAACTAAATTATGTGCTATGCAAAGGAACGGAACTAAGCAACGAAATAAAAAACAGAAAATATCGGTAATAACTTGATAAACAAATAAGCTTCCTTGCATACTAACACATATACGATATTGTCTTTTAAGTTGCACTGAAAATAAAGAGTAAGAAACAATCACTCTACAAGAATTGCAATGCAACACTGGCTGCCACGGTTAACGTATACACAAGCGTTAATGTCTTAGAATTACATATAAGAGCTTAATAGAAATGTTTCTAGAATGAAATTTCCACTCTACAGCGGATTGTGCGCTGGTATGAAACTTCCTGGCAGGTTCGCAGGAGAGCTTCTGTGAAGTTTGGAAGGTAGGAGACGAGGTACTGGCAGAAGTAAAGCTTGGGTAGCTCAGTTGGTAGAGCACTTGCCCGCGAAAGGAAAAGGTTCCGAGTTCGAGTCTCGGTCCGGCATACAGTTTTAATCTGCCAGGAAGTTTTCAAACATCCCGTTAGAAAAATTTATGAATGACTGTGCTGCCAAACCTCTTACGTTATTTGATTTTGAAATAGCTGAGCAGAACTGAAAGTACTCAGACATTTCTCTCTTTACTTATTCTGATCATCACTAAACTGACACACAATATTTTTAGCGCAACGCAGTCTGACTGTCAATAATCCCTACAAAAGAATGGCCGTGACTAACAATAACGTATAACTTTCATGAATCACTTACCTCACAAAAATCTTCGTTACTCAAACTACTGCAATACAGCGAGCACCAATACTGCCAGCTACGTAAAAGATTCTAGCTACTGATAGGCATAGTTAGCAAATGAAAGATTTTGGTAGAGAACAAACAATGTATTTACCTTAATAATGTTCGAAAGTCATTATATATATATATATATATATATATATATATATATATATATATATATATATATCAGTTCATGACATCCAGTCTTAAAAATTTCTTTTTTCTGACGGACACACGTCCAGATCATCCGCTCTCAATACTCTGCCATCTATCTTCCCAAATCCACCACTGCTGGCGGCTCACCACCAACTGCGCAACGCTACGCCCTGTTCACATCCAACTGCCCAACACTACAATAGCAAATATTCCAACAATGCAAACCAGCCACAAACTGCACAAAACACAGTCAGTGATTTTCATACACGTGGCGTTACCAACATAAAAACCTAAACAGCCTACTTACAAATGGAAATGTGTTTACTAACAATTCTGTGGAAGTGCATTACCCCACGAAAAACACGTCATCCTGACACTCAGTAAAATCCAGGTAGAAGATATCCACCATAATATACACTTGTATGCAAAACGGAAGGACGAAACTAACTTTCGCGTGATGTGTCACTCCCGAGTAATATTGCTCGATGAAAAATGGACCATACACAGAAAAAAACCCAAAGACACTGCTTTTTTGATTACGTTGTTTATTACTGTAGGCCCGTTTGAGTCTGACTGCCATCTTCAGGTTATCTGTGAAATGTACATATTTTGG
Source organism: Schistocerca serialis cubense (assembly GCF_023864345.2). Classification (NCBI taxonomy): domain Eukaryota; kingdom Metazoa; phylum Arthropoda; class Insecta; order Orthoptera; family Acrididae; genus Schistocerca; species Schistocerca serialis. The sequence goes on along the minus strand of NC_064639.1, from coordinate 790,842,994 downwards.
TGTAATGTTTCAAATTTTTAAATTCATAATTTAAAGTGTTATAGGATTATGGTTTGCTACGTACATTGGGTGGTCTTGATATTTGATATCCAAATGAGATCGCTCCTCACTTATTCTCGCACTATTGTACAAGTTTTTTTCCTTTAATGCTGTTGGAGTAATAGTAAATGTTAAACTTTTTGTTGGAGCAGTTATTTATATGGTTGTCGAATTATGAAAGTTTATTTCATAATGATGGTTCGTGACAGTTTTTCTGACAGTTGAGTCAGCGGTGTTGCATCATTACAGGATGCTTGCTTCTTGATGTTCTATAAGTCATATCTTTGTTCGTATTGCTTATTATCACGACGTACCCAATTCCATAAAAACAACACGATTAAATGGCATATGAACGTAGAATCACACGAATCGTATGAACAATAAGAACAAAGATATAACCTAGAGAATATCAAAGAAGTAAACAACCTGTAACCATGTAACATCGCTGACTAAACTGTCAATACAGCTGTCACGAAACATCATTATGAAATATAGTTTCAGAATTCGACAACTACACAAATAAATGCTCCAACAAGAAGTTTAACATTTACTATGAAGGTTGGAACTTTAATAGTGGCAACTATTTATTTACAATTCGTACAGAATAGATATGTGTTCCAAAGTTTTACTAACCTTCAAAGTACTCACTGTCATTGTGTATAATCCGTTGCCAGCGATGTGGAAGTTGTAGGATACTTTTAGCAATGCCAGTTGTGGTGACAGTTCGAGAGGAACGGTCTATTGCCAGTTCTGAAGCGAATGCCGTGAAGTGTTTCCTTCAGTTTAGAATGGTTCAAATGGCTCTGAGCACTATGGGATTTAACATCTGAGGTCATCAGTCCCCTAGAGCTTAGAACTACTTAAACCTAACTAACCTAAGGACATTACACACATCCATGCCCGAGGCAGGATTCGAACCTGCGACTGTAGCAGCAGCGCGGTTCCAGACTGAAGCGCCTAGAACCGCTCGGCCACAGCGGCCGGCTTCAGTTTATAAATCGAGCTGAACTCACGAGGGCTTAACTCAGGAGAATGCAGTAGGTGTTATAGCACCTAGCAGCCCCATCAGTCAAACAAATCAGTAAAGCTTGCACTGTACGTGCTTGAGCATTGTCCTGCAAAATGATGGTCAGGTCCTGCAGAAAGTGTCGTCACTTTTGTCTCCAACCTGGTCGTAGGTTGTGTTACAAAAATGAACAGCGTCGTCCGACGCCGGTTCGTAATCCCGTGCGGCCACCCTAAGGAGACAACGTCCGATGACGTACGACTACGTTTCTTGCGCTTGCTCGGTGACTTGTGTATCCGGGCGTGTAGTTCCGCATCGGAGTGGAATCGGTCATCATCTGACACCACTCCAATCGAAAGAGAAGCAGAGGCTGGTGCGATTTTCCCAGTCGATGGCTATCGCTACTGCAACATCGCTTCTCGGGTGCTGGCAGGCGTCTGAGGGCGGCGTTTCCGCCCGAGATGATGGAGACGGAATCTGATGATTCGCCATCCCGTCAGTGTCCAGCGGTGGGAGATTGGAAGGAATGTAGCCCAGTGCATCCGACAGCTTCGCATCAGAGGCGTAATTGACATGGAGCACTGTGGGTGTCACGGGTAGTACGGGTGGTGCGACATCTCCTATCGACGCCTGAATTAGGCGTCTGCGGAGTCAATGCGACCGGACGTGGTCCTACTAGACACTGCCGCACAAGTTCGCCGCTGACCGTCGTACATGACGATCGCCCTGACGCTGCCAATCATCAAAAAAGTTGGCAAGTGTTTTGGCCCTTCAAATTTGATCTAACGCACACTATTTAAAACTTGGGAGGTTTCGAAGGTCTGCCACTTTTCTGCGATGTGACTGACAACATTGCCGTAAGATCGAAAGGCAGATAAGGCCACGTCTCCCGGTACTTTAAAAGCAAGCTCCAAAACACGCAAGGTGCGGAGGCCGAACCCTGCATGATCAACCGAAACAGTTCCGACGTGACCATCAGGGTGTTTAAATTTCAATGAAACGTCGCACATCAGCGTAAAGTTCTTCAATCCGCAGTTTGATGTACACAACGCTGCTCGTGATGGAGAAGTGTATTCCTATAACATCGTGAGGTGCGAGTTGAAGTTCGTCACGGATGAACTGCTCTACTTCGTGCTGTCTAGGTCTTTTACGTTGTGCTTGAAAGGTGATCTTGATCGTCGCACGGCGGAAAGATAACGCCATTGCAGATTAGAACGTGAATTAATACAGGGTGTTACAAAAAGGTAAGGCCAAACTTTCAGGAAACATTCCTCACACACAAATAAAGAAAAGATGTTATGTGGACATGTATCCGGAAACGCTTAATTTCCATGTTACAGCTCATTTTAGTTTCGCCAGTATGTACTGTACTTCCTCGATTCACCGTCAGTTGGCCCAATTGAAGGAAGCTAATGTTGACTTCGGTGCTTGTGTTGACATGCGACTCATTGCTCTACAGTACTAGCATCAAGCAAATCAGTACGTAGCATCGACAGGTTAGTGTTCATTACGAACGTGGTTTTGCAGTCAGTGCAATGTTAACAAATGCGGAGTTGGCAGATGCCCATTTGATGTATGAATTAGCACGGGGCAATAGCCGTGGCGTGGTACGTTTGTATCGAGACAGAGGCCCAGAACGAAGGTGTCCCGACAGGAAGACGTTCGGAGAAATTGATCGGCGTCTTAGGGAGCACGGAACATTCCAGCCTCTGACTCGCGACTGCGGAAGACCTAGAACGATGAGGACACCTGTGATGGACGAGGCAATTCTTCGTGCAGTTGACGATAACCCTAATGTCAGCGTCAGAGAAGTTGCTGCTGTACAAGGTAACGTTGACCACGTCACTGTATGGAGAGTGCTACGGGAGAACCAGTTGTTTCCGTACCATGTACAGCGTGTGCAGGCACTATCAGCAGCTGATTGGCCTCCACGGGTACACTTCTGCGAATGGTTCATCCAACAATGTGTCAATCCTCATTTCAGTGCAAATGTACTCTTTACGGATGAGGCTTCATTCCAACGTGATCAAATTGTAAATTTCACAATCAACACGTGTGGGCTGATGAGATTCCGCACGCAATTGTGCAATCACGTCATCAACACAGATTTTCTGTCAACGTTTGGGCAGGCATTGTTGGTCATGTCTTGATTAGGCCCCATGTTCTTCCGCCTACGCTCAATGGAACACGTTATCATGATTTCATACGGGATACTCTACCTGTGCTGCTGGAACATGTGCCTTTACAAGTACGACACAACATGTGGTTCGTGCACGATGGAGCCGAAGTGTTCGTACCCTTCTCAACAACAAATTCGGTGACCGATGGATTGGTAGAGGCGGACCAATTCCATGGCCTCCACGCTCTCCTGACCCCAACCCTCTTGACTTTCATTTATGGGGGCATTTGAGAACTCTTGTTTACGCAACCCCGGTACCAAATGTAGAGACTCTTCGTGCTCGTATTGTGGACGGCTGTGATACAATACGCCATTCTTCAGGGGTGCATCAGCGCATCAGGGATTCCATGCAGCGGAGGATGAAGGTATCCTCGCTAACGGAGGACATTTTGAACATTTCCTTAACAAAGTGTTTGAAGTCACGCTGGTACGTTCTGTTGCTGTGTGTTTCCATTCCATGATTAATGTGATTTGTAGAGAAGTAATAAAATGAGCTCTAACATGGAATGTAAGCGTTTCCAGACACATGTCCAGATAACCTATTTTCTTTCTTTGTGTGTGAGGAATGTTTTCTGAAAGTTTGCCCGTACCTTTTTGTAACACCCTGTATAGCTACCTAGCGCTGCTCGCTAAGGTGTAAACAACAACACGCCAGCGGAGCGCTGCTCGGAGCGCCGAACACGGCCGCTTCGTGTCACGGCTATCAGCCGACTGACCAAATAGTTCAAATGGTTCTGAGCACTATGGGACTTAACTTCTGAGGTCATCAATCCCCTAGAGCTTAGAACTACTTAAACGTAACTAACCTAACGACATCACACACATCCATGCCCGAGGCAGGGTTCGAATATGCGACCGCAGCGGTCGCGCGGTTCCAAACTGTAGCGCCTAGAACCGCTCGGCCACTCCGGCGGGCACCGACTGACCTCTCAGCTATGGAGGCGGACATTCTTCAAATTTTTTTGCAGGAATGCAGATTATTTATGTAGTTCACCTGGCCTCTTTCATTCGATAGAAGTTTTAGCTTTGTAAATACTATCGTTATTTTAAATGTATTTTGGCAGATCTCTTCATTGTTGCTCATTTTACAACACGATTTTCTTTTTAGTGTTCCAACTTTTCTTTAATGTATCATCCACTTGATAACTTCTCTAATAAATTGTTTTGCACACATTCATGTTCCAAAAGTTCTATAATTACGTTTTACCTTACTCTGCACTCTTTCCGACATCTTTTTCCAGCATACAAGTTGCACGTTTTTGAGAACCCTCAACTTTTGGAAGCTAGTGTAATCACTCATTTTGCCGATTGTAGCAATGGACAGTCTGACGCAGAGAGAACAGTGTAATGGGAAAACGCACAGTCTAGTAACGGATGCTCGTTGCCACCGTAGATCAGTACCATTGTGCTAACGAAGTGCTGAGGAGTATAAAGTGAATACGTCCGTTCAAAAGACGAAAAATTACCCTGTAAATGAAACTTCAATCGACGACGGAAATGTCTGAATAATTTAAAGAAGAAACACTTTCCAAAGTATACCGAAGGATGCATGACAGCTATCAGTTTCACTATAGTTGCACATCACCTCAGTATCAAAACATAGATATGTCTATATTTTATATGAGTAACTCTCCGTCGTCAGGCCAGGAGTGGCATACCGGAACCATCCGACCGCAGTGTCATCCTCTGTGGAGGGTGCAGATGGGAGGGGCGTGGGGTCAGCACACCGCTTTCCCGGTCGTTATGATAGTTTTCTGTGACCAGAGCCGCTACTGTTCTGTCGAGTAGCTCCTCAATTAGCATCACGAGGCTGAGTGCACCCCGAAAAAGGCAACAGCGCATGGCGGCCTGGATGGTCACCCATCAACGTGCCGACCAAGCCCGACAGCGCTCAACTTCGGTGATCTCACGGGAACCGGTGTATCCACTGCGCCAAGGACGTTGCCCTTATATGAATAACCCTGACAGAAAATGTTCTCCCTCTCTGATCTCCACCCCCCCCCCAACCCCACCCCCACCAGCCCTAGGAAGGAACAAATGACTGTAATACATCCAGAAGCGAAGAGTGCGTCGGGCGATGGGGCAGTATTAGACCTTTGTCGTGTTGCGTTATTCAAGGAAGCAGATGGAACCACTGAACCACCAAAAAGAAGAACGTTAAGTCCAGGACGTAGCTCGTCTAAAAAAATTACAAAATGTATTGTGAAACGCTGATTAACAAATTACGGAGACAATTATAGACGCCTTAGTGGAACAGATCTTGATTCCCGAAGTAGTGGAAGTACAGAATCAACCGATAAGGACAGAATGAATCTTCACTCTGCAGTGGAGTGTGCGCCGATCTGAAACCTCCTAGGAGATGAAAAATATCTTCCATGTGTCCTAGACGCGCAAGGTACGCAGCAGAATTTGTATGAAGTTTGGAAGATAGAAGATGAGGTGCTGGCGGAAGTAAAGCTGTGAGTTATGCTTGGATAGCTCAGTCGGCAGAGCACTTGCTACAAAAAGTATAGGACCCAGTTTCGAGCCCCGATGCGCTACACAGGAAGTTTCAAACCACAGCGGAGTTAAGAAAACCAGTACTTCATGCACTAGACAGTGATAACACGCAACAGGCATATCTTTAGATGTAGTGAAGGACTTTGATCCTGGCCGTAACGTTCGCTGCATAAGCTAGAATTAGCAGAAATAAGAAGAATAGCTAATGAATGATTCTGATAACCCCAGAAAAAGAGAAGACATTGCAGTTATTAGAAAACTATTTGTCAAGTCCACGATACGTTAATATGGCATTTACTTAATGTATTGGACCATTATAGTTCTTAATGAACATCAATGACTTGCCAGACAATGTTAGCACAGAGAAAAGTGCAGATGACATCAAAATAACAGAAAAACCATAACCCCTGAAAGCTCAGGAATGTTTACAATTGGTCAGTGAGCACTGAATTAACGCTAAACATAAAGAACACAAACCCAAGAATTTCACTTGTAAAAAAGAAAATACATAATACTGTCATCTTAAATGTAGACGATAACTCCACAGATTAACAAAAAGAATATTTTTGAGGTGAATGTTGACATTCCGTTCAGGCACACAAACTTACACACATATCAAAGGGCTCCTTGCCTATGCAAATTGTTTTAAAATTCGTGTTACACGCCTCTCGAGGTTGTAGAGGAGACTTAGAAGATCAAGTTTTACATAGAAACCCATGTTCGAAAACATCATCCAGCGACGCTAAAGAATGTCAAAGGTATAGGCCCCGGCGCCTGTAAATGTATGTATATGCAGGGTGATCCCCTGATAATGTTACAAACATTCAAGGATGATGGAGATGGATAAATATATCAATTTGAGGTAAGAGCCTCTGTACCTGAAACGCACCAGTCGAAAGTTTCAAGCGAAAATCATTTTGATACCACTCACAATGGAATACATGTACCGATACTGTTGTTGTTAAGACTGTGGGGTAGGCAACTTTCAGAGGTGGTAGTATGGACCAAAACAAGGAAGAAATGACCAGTAAACATGTGCTCTAAAATGCATAGCTGAGGAGCTATGAGCACTTGTTCATCTTGCCTAATGTGAAACTCATCTCTACTGAACAATTGTTCATAGTTCTTAATGTATGCATTTTAGAGCCCATCTTTAGTAGACAGTTTTTCTTGTTTTGATACATACTACCACCTCTGAAAGTTGACTGCCCTATAGTCCTAGCAACAACAGTATTGGTACATGTATTCCGCTCTCAAAGATATCAGAACGGTTTCAGCTTATTTTTTGACTCGTTCGTTTCCGGTGCAGGGACTCTTACCTCAGACTGATACATTTATCTTTCTCCATCGCTCTTGGAAGTTTGCAACACCATCACGGAATCATCCAGTATACAGGGTGGTCCATTGGTAGTGACCGGGCCAAATATCTCACGAAATAACCATCAAACGAAAAAACTACAAAGAACGAAACTCGTCTAGCTTGAAGGGGGAAACCAGATGGCGTTATGGTTGGCCCGCTAGATGGCGCTGCCACAGGTCAAACGGATATCAACTGCGTTTTTTTAAATAGGAACCCTAATTTTTATTACATATTCGTGTAGTACGTAAAGAAATATGAATGTTTTAGTTGGACCACTTTTTTCGCTTTATGATAGGTGGCGCTGTAATAGTCACAAACATATGGCTCATAATTTTAGACGAACAGTTGGTAAGAGGTAGGTTTTTTAAATTAAAATACAGATCGTAGGTACGTTTGAACATTTTATTTCGGTCGTTCCAATGTGATACAAGTACTTTTGTGAACTTATCATTTCTCAGAACGCATGCTGTTACAGCGTGATTACCTATAAATACCACATTAATGCAATAAATGCTCAAAATGATGTCCGTCAACCTCAATGCATTTGACAATGCGTGTAACGACATTCCTCTCAGCACCAAGTAGTTCGCCTTCCGTAATGTTCGCACATGCATTGGCAATGCGCTGACGCATGTTGTCAGGCGTTGTCGGTGGATCACGATAGCAAATATCCTTCAACTTCCCCACAGAAAGAAATCTGGGGACGTCAGATCCGGTGAACGTGCGGGCCTTGGTATGGTGCGTCGACGACCAAGCCACCTGTCATGAAATATGCTATTCAATAACGCTTCAACCGCACTCGAGCTATGTGCCGGACTTGACGCTTCGTCGCTAAATAGAACGCGTGCAAAAAATCTGTCATCGTCCAGTAATCTCTCTTGTGCCCCGTGGCAGAACTGTACACGACTTTCAGAGTCGTCGTCATGCAATTCCTGGTGCATAGAAATCTGGTGCGAGTGCAATCGATGTTGATGTAGCATTCTCAACACCGACGATTTTGAGATTCCCGATTTTCGCGCAATTTGTCTGCTACTAATGTTCGGATTAGCCGCGACAGCAGCTAAAACACCTACTTGGGCATCATCATTTGTTGCAGGTCGTGGTTCACGTTTCACATGTGGCTGAACACTTCCTGTTTCCTTTAACAACGTGACTATCCGGCGGACGGTCCGGACACTTGGATGATGTCGTCCAGGATACCGAGCAGCATACATAGCACGCACCCATTGGGCATTTTGATCACAATAGCCATACATCAACACGATATCGACCTTTTCCGCAATTGCTAAACGGTCCATTTTAACACGGGTAATGTATCACGAAGCAAATACCGTCCGCACTGACGGAATGTTACGTGATACCACGTACTTACATGTTTGTGACTATTACAGCGCCATCTATCACAAAGCGAAAAAAGTGGTCCAACTAAAACATTCATATTTCTGTACGTACTACACGAATATGTAATTAAAAATGGGGGTTCCTATTTGGAAAAAAACGCAGTTGATATCCGTTTGACCTATGGCAGCGCCATCTAGCGGGCCAACCATAGCGCCATCTGGTTTCCCCATTCAAGATAGACTAGTTTCGTTCTTTGTCGTTTTTTCGTTTGATGCTTATTTCGTGAGATATTTGGCCCGGTCAGTATCAATGAACCACCCTGTATGCTTTTACAGGCGCCGCCGAATATAACTTTGACGCTCTGTAGCGTAGTCGGATTACCTTTCCGGGTATGGGTTCCTCTGTAAATCTTGATCTCATAAGTCCCGTCTACAACCTCTGGACGAGTGTAGCACGAATTCTCAAACACGCTGTGTATCACCTTCATAAAGACTTCTGCCAACAACACTTTGCTGTATTAGTCCTTCCGTGGCAGCCTGAATGACATCTATCAGTCTGTACGCGGAAGTGAACGTACACTCCTGGAAATGGAAAAAAGAACACATTGACACCGGTGTGTCAGACCCACCATACTTGCTCCGGACACTGCGAGAGGGCTGTACAAGCAATGATCACACGCACGGCACAGCGGACACACAAGGAACCGCGGAGTTGGCCGTCGAATGGCGCTAGCTGCGCAGCATTTGTGCACCGCCGCCGTCAGTGTCAGCCAGTTTGCCGTGGCATACGGAGCTCCATCGCAGTCTTTAACACTGGTAGCATGCCGCGACAGCGTGGACGTGAACCGTATGTTCAGTTGACGGACTTTGAGCGAGGGCGTATAGTGGGCATGCGGGAGGCCGGGTGGACGTACCGCCGAATTGCTCAACACGTGGGGCGTGAGGTCTCCACAGTACATCGATGTTGTCGCCAGTGGTCGGCGGAAGGTGCACGTGCCCGTCGACCTGGGACCGGACCGCAGCGACGCACGGATGCACGCCAAGACCGTAGGATCCTACGCAGTGCCGTAGGGGACCGCACCGCCACTTCCCAGCAAATTAGGGACACTGTTGCTCCTGGGGTATCGGCGAGGACCTTTCGCATCCGTCTCCATGAAGCTGGGCTACGGTCCCGCACACCGTTAGGCCGTCTTCCGCTCACGCCCCAACATCGTGCAGCCCGCCTCCAGTGGTGTCGCGACAGGCGTCAATGGAGGGACGAATGGAGACGTGTCGTCTTCAGCGATGAGAGTCGCTTCTGCCTTGGTGCCAATGATGGTCGTATGCGTGTTTGGCGCCGTGCAGGTGAGCGCCACAATCAGGACTGCATACGACCGAGGCACACAGGGCCAACACCCGGCATCATGGTGTGGGGAGCGATCTCCTACACTGGCCGTACACCACTGGTGATCGTCGAGGGGACACTGAATAGTGCACGGTACATCCAAACCGTCATCGAACCCATCGTTCTACCATTCCTAGACCGGCAAGGGAACTTGCTGTTCCAACAGGACAATGCACGTCCGCATGTATCCCGTGCCACCCAACGTGCTCTAGAAGGTGTAAGTCAACTACCCTGGCCAGCAAGATCTCCGGATCTGTCCCCCATTGAGCATGTTTGGGACTGGATGAAGCGTCGTCTCACGCGGTCTGCACGTCCAGCACGAACGCTGGTCCAACTGAGGCGCCAGGTGGAAATGGCATGGCAAGCCGTTCCACAGGACTACATCCAGCAGCTCTACGATCGTCTCCATGGGAGAATAGCAGCCTGCATTGCTGCGAAAGGTGGATATACACTGTACTAGTGCCGACATTGTGCATGCTCTGTTGCCTGTGTCTATGTGCCTGTGGTTCTGTCAGTGTGATCATGTGATGTATCTGACCCCAGGAATGTGTCAATAAAGTTTCCCCTTCCTGGGACAATGAATTCACGGTGTTCTTATTTCGATTTCCAGGAGTGTAATTCTTCGAGCACTTATGCGAACATATCGAATATCAGTGGTCGATGTGACACGCAGCCGGATTTCACAGCGACAAAAACGAAGCATTTGTAGTCAACATGAACAGCGTCCGCAGACTGCAATGTCGCGTAATTTTGCATGTATAACGCTGGGAAATCATGAGGATATACAAGACATGACTTAATCACGATGATGAACTTGGTAGAAGTTTTCCGTAAGGGACTGGAACGCTTGTAATCAAAAATCATTTGACGTTTGCAGTGGGTAACACTAACAGTAACAACAGACAGAATGAATCCTTCACTTTGCAGCGCGATATGCGCTTTTCCGAAACACTTCAGATATTCAAACCGTGTTCCGGACCAATAATTGAATTCAGATCGTTGCCTTTCCTCGGCAGTGATGTTATCGACTGTCCTACCTAGGCGCGACGCATGACTTTGCACTTTTTTAAAAACTTTTCTTACTTACGTAACTTAGCGGGCTATCAGGAACCTTGTAGATTATATGCAGACCAAACGAACTGGCGCCAGTAGATCCTGTCCTGCACCGATTCCATCCAGTTTTCTGCGAATCCTAGTTGTGGCAAATCTTCACGTAGTATATCCCTCCACGTTGTTTATGGTCTTTTTCAGGGTGCTTTCGCTCTGATCTTCCGATCAACGTTACTTCTGTAATAGGATCGCCTATCATACTTGCAACTTGCCCATTCCATTGTAGTCGCTTAACGTTTGATTTTTTTACAATTTTTGCCTCGTTCATTTCTTCATGTTTTAGTCTCCATCCTGTTTCTTCCTTTACTGATTCAAAAATCTTTTTCATGAGCTTTCTCTCAAACACAGTCAGTTTTTCTCCTTCGCTCTTGGTGGTACTTAGCTTTTCTGTGCCATATAACAACACTTGCGCAATTAATGTGGGAATCAACAAATCGTTGGGTTACTTCTAGCCGGACAGCTCCTCCGGTTGAAGTATGTTTTGCGCTGAACCGTCGATCCTGTCGCAGCAACTCAGGAACGATGTCTGCGGCAGGGGAAAGAAAGGCAATCTGCAAACCAACAGGTTTCACAACAGCCTAACCGTGTACCCAATATCGACGGTCCGCCGCAGATCAAATTATAAGTTATTTCCCAAGTTACTTGAAAAATCCATAAAGAAAAACATTAATCTGTAGCAGATTCAACCTAGAAGATAAGGGTAGACGCAACAAAATTCACCAGTCCCTGTTGTAGAAAACTTTTACCGTAAACAAAAATTTTTTTGACAGTTCAACAAAGTCACAGAGTTTCTATATATTCGTTGTGCGGCCTGACACTCCTGTATATCTTTGCCAGAATAAATTGAAATTCTCCTGACTTTTCCTTAAATAATTAATTAATGTCACTAAAGAATCAATCTTGTTCTCATTTAACGAAATATTCCACTTTAAAACCGATCTTCTTGACCACAATCGCCGATAAAGTTTTAAAACAGAATTTTAATACCCTTCACAGTATCGATTATTTTCAAAATGTCAGTACGTGTCGACTTCTCATTAATAAAACTAGTTAATTATTGAAAATCGTCCACACTCCTGATAAAACTCTGCCAGGATCTCTTCAAGCAGTCTGACTTTTAATAAAATTTGCAAATTTCACACATAAGTAATATTTACGATGTATGTCGTAACAACAGAGTCAACTGACTGTTTTAACTTCCAACTCGAAGTTTATTTAACAGTTGATAACCAATTGACATCGACCTACAAACTTTATCCTTTCACCCTCAACATTGAACTCCTTTTCATTTTATAAAAAAAAAAAACCTAAAACATATTTTAATAATGGTCAGCGTGATGTTTCAACGGTTCTTCCAGCCGCCGGCCGTCGACTACGATGCAGTAGTGGTTAGCTCTCGTCGTCCGCCGCGTCTGGAGTCCCCACTGGATCATCTTGCTGGCACGCTCGACATGAAAGAAAAGAAGCAAAATCTTTTTAAATAACAAGTCTCAACTTAACATACTACAAATAAATAAATATATATATGTTAACATTTCTTTCCTGGCGTCGCTCAAGCGGTAAAGAAACGCGATGTTTCCTGATTAGACTTTTGAAACACCACAGATTCCAAGTGTTAGAAGTTCGCAACAATCATCGGCTTCATCTCTCCCACCTGTAATCCTGAGGCACACTATTGTTCATCCTTCCACCTAGCTCCGTCCCGTCAGTCTTTTCTGTGTTTACTTTCAAACCCTACCTTTCTTGCACCGCTGCTCATGTTCTCCACTCTTTTTATCATTTCTTCTCTAGACTCAGATATGATTGTCGTATCATTTGCTTATGCCAGCATGTGCATATTTCCATTCAGATTGATGCCCTTCCCTACTCTCTTCATCTCGCGTACAACGTTTTCAAGGTGCATCACACTGTCGTACCCCAGTTTGTACCTCCCATTCCTTTAATATCTTTACTTTCGCTTTCGTCTTCGTTATCCACGCTTTTACCAGGTTGATTAATTTCTCGGGTACTCCAAACTCCCTAAGGATGTTGTGCAGGCTCACATTATTAGTACTGCCATATGCCTTTGAAAAATCTACACATTTGTTAAATTGCCAATGCATTTCCCATACGTATCTCACAGTAAGTATGTGGTCAATTGTAGATTTTCCTAACCTGATATTTCTTCGCGTATGGCATAACTTTTTCCAGTATTATCAAGAGTAAAACCTTTTGGCTCGTATTCACCAGTGAGATCGCTCTGTGCTTCTTACAGTCTCTTTTGCTTTTCTTTTTATGAATTCGTACAATGACAGCCAACTTCTTTTCTATTGGTGTTTCTTCCTTCTTCCATAGCATTTTGATTAATCTGGTCAACTCTGTAACAAGGTCTCCTCCTCCGTCCTTGATCATTTCTGATGTTATTTGATCTTCTCCTTGCACCTTCTTCTCCTTCACACTATTTATTACCTTTCACACACTCTCTTCAGAATCATCAGCCGAGTCATAGTTCTTTTCTTGTTCTGTTTGCTGAAACATATCTTCTGCGTTCAACAGACTAGTGAAGCATTCTGTACATCTAGAATGAAATTTTCACTCTACAGCGGAGTGTGCGCTGATATGAAACTTCCTGGCAGATTAAAACTGTGTGCCGGACCGAGACTCGAACTCGGGACCTTTGCCTTCGCAAGAGAGCTTCTGTAAAGTTTGGAAGGTAGGAGACGAGGTACTGGCAGAAGTAAAGCTGTGAGGACGGGGCGGGAGTCGGACTTGGGTAGCTCAGTTGGTAGAGCACTTGCCCGCACCATTTATTTGTCATCTTCCCTTCTTTATCATTAATGACTAGAGACTTCCCCCTTCTTCAGCTTTTCATTTGCTTGATGTTTCGGGACAACCGTCTACTGTTGTTTCTTTGACCTGCCTCCTCAATTTCTTCTAGCACGGAAGTCAGATATTTTCTTGCCCACCGCCCCTCAATATTCTTGTTCTCTCGTTTCACTTTCATTTATTCTTCATGACTGTTTTCATTGTTATTTTGTTTCTCAATCTTTCTCTTACTTTTATTCTACAGGTAAAAATGTGTGACACACCCCTAAGTACCAGCAGATAATTGCCGATTAAGATAGTTGTGGATATCACAGTCGGGAAACGTTCCAGAACGTTCACGACAGTTGAAAGCTCACCTTAACGATAAGCACTCTAGGAGCTTGAATCGTAGTTTGGAGGAAGTCACCTGACTGTAGCAGTTCGAATTACTGAAAGCCTGTCTCGGTGCTTTTGGCCCAAGTGGTCGGAGAAGTACTTCTCCCTTTCCTTGAAATTCTTATCGATGCGGCTAAGTCCTTCGACAGCGCCAGGCGCGCATGAGTCTTATGCACAGTCTATGTGGCCTGTCCCAAGAATATACGTGAAGATAACCGAGATACTTGAAGCAAGGCACATTCCTCTTCAGGGATGTCAACAACCACGGACAGTTGTAGTCTGATACGGACGGGCCACAGCAGTCGGAACTGGCTCCTGTTGCTCACGGAACGTACACAGTTGGACCTTGACTTCGTAGAAGGTTAGTAGACAGCGATACGCTCTTATCGTGAGAAAGTTCAGTGAGCAAGAGCGATAGCACGACGGGCTACAGAAACCCGCTCACGTGGCCAGTCGGTGGACGGGTCGACCTTTAGCGCTGCCACAGAGCAACGTCTTGCTTGTCTCCTCGAAATGTTTCAGTTGTATAGTGAAAACAGAGAGTGGACGCAGCGAGAGTCCCAAATATAATGGACCGTATATCAGTTGTCAAAATAAGAGTACGACTCCTTCGTCATCTAATGAGACAGAAATAACACCTGAAAATAGAAAGAGATCTAAAGCAAGACCATGACTAAGAGACATAAGTCAAATCATGAAAGTTGTGGGATGTTAAGACCCACGGAGGAATTAAGAGGTAATAGGCAAGACCGCAAAGATTGGAGATCTGTTGCCAACCAATCCTCAGAGTGATCACTACAGAACGAGAGAAGATATGCTGTAACTATAGCTGTTAACCGATTATACGTATGACTGTGTGTGTGAGTGCGTGTGCGCGCGCGCGTGTGTGTGTGTGTGTGTGTGTGAGAGAGAGAGAGAGAGAGAGTGGGTGGGTGGGTGGGTGGTGGCTGTAGGTCTCTCTCTCTCTCTCTCTGTGTGTGTGTGTGTGAGCACAATCCCTTACCCTCACGAATAAACTTCATCCCGTTCACATGGCGGTTCGGAAAGTACCCTAATACAAGCTATCGAAATTAGAAGAATGACGACGGAGCCTCCAACACGCAATAGTATGACCCCAAGCTTTGTCCAGAACGTATAGGCACCTCGTCAAGTGATAATTCTTAATACATGGCAATTTCTACAGAGACTGAAAACGGAAATCGATGCTGAGGAAGGCTAGTGCATTTGAAGCATACCGTATATCACACATCTTTGCAAATGGCGCTTTTCATTGGAAGATCCTAGATAATCCAACAATAGGCAGAGAAGCATCGTGGCTAGAACTTAGCACTCGTTTTAACGAGTGCTGCACTGTACCCACTAATGGTACAATCCTAATAACATCCTCTTAAAAGTCATTTGGCCAGTTGGAATGATGAATAAATTAGCAATTTTTTTTTTTACGAACCACGGAGGAGTCCCATTTATTATTCGAATTACATATTCCTCATGCTTTTGAAAAGCAAACTGTCAGAGAATGTTTTTTTGGCTACCGTATTTGACGTTTTTGTGAAATATTAACACAATCGTAACAGAGTCCCGCAATGTTTGTGGAGTTTCTGCCATGCCGGTCGCAGTGCGTATTATTGGCTTGATCTACGACATGTGTTGCCTGCACTGAATTCTGAATCTGTTTCAAATGAATATTCATTTTCTTTATCTTTTTACAAGCGTGTTAACCACCAAACTTTCCCATGAATTTTTTTTATGGGACGAGATTTTAAAATGCACTGTATATTCTTGAACACGTAGGAAAACGTATCATACACTAGATGGAAAATCACATATAGTTTGACGACCATTTATTTTTTAGGAACATTTCTGTCAACATAAGAGTGTCAGTGTCAGAGACGGAATTGCTATGTATGTCACGAATCTGACGTCAGTTTTGACGTAGTGGCTTAGCAACGATTTCTTTCTTTTTTCTACGAGAACTTTTGTGGTAGATCATCGAAATTTTTACCATATGTTCTGAAGATGATATTCTCGGGGAAATTTGGAACTTTTTTCAGTATCATTATCCGTTACCGAGATCCAGAAGTTCAAAGTTACCGTATTTATGCACGTAAAATATGAACGTAATATTCGGTCTGAAGCGTAAATATATTTTTAACTGAGGTAATGAACACATAGCAAGTGTTCTAGGGTCATCGCAAGTGTTCTGAGATCCCAAAATTAAGTTTTTAGCAACATTTTTTCGCAACTAAAACTTTATGACGCACGTCTCTGTAAAATGAACACTTGACGCTGTACAAATATGCACAAAGTAGTACTGCAGTGACAAAAAATGGGCTTAAAAAGGTCTCAAAATGCCTGAAAGGAACTGAAAATGGCTGACAAAAATTATGTAAAACTGGGAAGACTGCAAATTTAGTAAAGTATCTCTAACAACATTTTTGCTCTTTTAAGAAACGCATTATAAGTATTTTCGATGTATTGCGATCGATGAGCAAAATATTTAGAAAAACGTAAAACAAACAATTTTGTGTTAACCTTATATTACCCATTCTTATTTGTTGCCTCTGTGTGGTAAAGTACATAAATGTGTCGAAGCATATAAATAAACTGTCAAAGCTTTACTGACATACAGAATTCGTTTTGTATTACCAGCTCACCCTGCTGTAGCGTGGATAAGAGCGGAACCAGAGGAAAACTGGTCTCGTAGGAGCACAAAAACGCGAATATGTTACTCTTTAAAAGACTCATCTACATCTACATATATACTCCGCTAGCCACCAAGCGGTGTGTGGCGGAGAGCACTATTCGCGCCAAAGTCATATTTCACCCCCTTGCTCCACTCGTGAATCGCGCGAGGGAAATACGACTGAACGCCTCAGTACGAGTACTAATTTCCCTTTTCTTTGAATGGTGTTCATTGTGCGACTTGGAAGTTGGTGGTAATAATGTATGCTCTACATCCACGGCCAAGATCGGATTTTGGAATTTAGTGAGCAGCCCCTTTCGTATAGCCGTAGTCTATCTGCAAGAGTGTCTCACTTCAAACTTTCTATCAGATTTATAACGCTTTCGCGATGGCTAAATGTACCAGTCACGAATCTTGCCGCTCTTCTTTGGACCTTCTCAACCTCTTGAATCGGACCCAACTCGTAACGGTCCCATACAGACGAACAGTACTCTAAGATTGGACGAACTAGCGTATTGTAAGCATTTCCTTTGTTGGAGGACTGCATCGCTTCAGGATTCTACCAATAAACCACAGTCTTGAGTTCGCCTTACCCGTTACTTGTGTAATCTGGTCGTTCCATTTGAGATCATTTCGAATAGTCACACCCAGATGCCTGACGGATGTTACCGCTTCCAAAGACTGGGCGTTTATTTTGTACTCGTACATTAGTGGAGATTTCCGCCTTGTTATACGCCGTAGGATACACTTACTAATCTTGAGGGATAACTGTCAGTCATTACACCACGCATTTATTTTCTGCAAATCCTCATTGATTTGTTCACAACTTTCGTGTGATAATACTTTCCTGTAGACTACAGCATCATCGGCAAACAGTATAATGAAGCTGTCAGTACCATCAACCAGATCGTTTATATAAATCGTAAAAAGCAGCGGACCTATTACGCTGTCCTGGGGCACACCTGATGTTACTCTTGTTTCTGTTGAAGTCTCTCCATTCAGGACAACATACGGCTCTCTGGCTGTTAGAAAACGTTCTATCGAACCGCATATGTCATCGGATAGACCGTAAGCTCGCACTTTTTGGAGCAAGCGACAGTGCGGAACTGAGTCGAACGCCTTTCGAAAGTCGAGAAATATGACATCAACCTGGGAGCAAGTATCTAGAGCCTGTTGTATATCATGCGCAAAGAGGGCCAACTGTGTCTCGTGTGACCGCTGTTTCCTAAAACCGTGCTGGTTTCAGCAGATGAGCTTCGCAGAGTCTAGAAAGGTCATTATGTCTGAACACAAAATATGTTCCATGATTCTTCAACAAATCGATGTCAGTGAAATTGGCCGGTAATTATGTGCATCCGATTTTCTACCCTTTTTATAGATTGCTATGACCTGGGCCTTCTTCCAGTCCCGTGGGACTTGCCGCTGTTCCAGTGATCTCTGATAGAAGATGGATAAGAATGGTGCTATATTTGTAGCATAGTCAACATATAATCTTACGGGGATACTGTCTGGGCGAGATGCCTTCTGGCATCTAAGGATCTTAACTGTTCTACAATCCCAGATACACTAAACAATATGTTAGCCATCCTAGCGTTTGTTCGATAATTGAAAGGGGGTATCGTGCTGCAGTCCTCTACCGTAAAGGAGTTTTTGAAAGCTAGGTTTAGAATTTCGGCCTTCTGTTTATCATCATCCGTTACATTACCCGTACTGTCAGCAAGAGAAGGAATTGAATTATTTGTAGCGTTCATAGATTTTACGTAAGACCAAAATCTTTTGGGGTTATTTTTAGAATCTGCAGATAAAATATTGCTTTCAAATTCGTTAAAAGAATCATTGACCTTTCGACAGCTGCTTTCACTTCGCGTAATTTCTGTTTGTCAACGGGGCAGTGACTACGTTTAAAACCATTGAACCAATGGGATCCTTTCCATCCCCAAATTTTTGCTAGGCACATATTTCTCTAGCATGTGGTTGACAATACCTTTAAATTCCGACCAAAGATCCTTAATATCTTTGTGTCCCGCGTTGAATGCTTGGATCTGACTATGAAGATATTCATTAATGACACTTTTATTTGCTTTCCAAAACAAGAAAGCTCTTCGCTATTTCTTTGGTTTTTTACCACTTCCACTGACATAGAAGCCACAACGATTTAAGGCCGCTAATACCTTCTTGAAGATTAACTTCTTCAAAAAGATCAGGTTTGTTTGTCGCCAAGATATCTAATACATTCACATCTCGAGTTGGTTTTCTAACCAATTGCTCAAGGTTGTATGTTGAGAGCGCTCCTAGAATAACTTCACGCGAGTCTTTGCTTCTGCCCTCTGTGATAAAAGCGTAATTTTCCCAGCCATTGTATGCCAGATTAAAGTCTCCACCTATAACTAATGGATAATTTGGATATTTATTTCCTATGTACTCAAGACTTTCCCTGAAACGTTCTGCGACGTTTTTTGTAGGTGCTGGTGGTCTATAAAAGCATCTTAATACATTGGTCAACTCCGACAGAAAAGTGGGGAACCAGCTGCCCCATTTGTCATTTCGCCTTCCTCATGAAAAATTTTGACACGTGAAGATGTTCGCACTTTTTTGTGCTGGAAGAATCAGAGGCACAGAGACGGCTGAAGAGAGAGGAGACAGTGCCAGTGAGAGAACAGGATATAGGAGACAGTGATGGTGGGAGAGGGGAAGTGGAAGTGGAAGAAAAGGAGAGATAGATGAAGACAGTAGCAGTGGGAGGCAAAGAGAAAAGGGGTATCGGTGGTTAGTGAGGGACAGGGGCAGTAAAAGAAAGAGAGAAATGGGTGGAATTAGAAGCAGTGGAGGAAAAGGGAAGAGTGCAGAAATGAAAAATACATAAGTTTGGGTTCTGGAACCTCCCAGATCGGCGAACTTTAACGTATGGATATAGCAGTGAGCGCATTTTGGACCGAAATTTTAAACACGTGGGTATGGGGGAACCTGCCAAGGTTATCTTAATAACCGAAAAATATATGGGTGGTATGCCAGGCAGTTTTGTGTCTTATAACATCTCTTACCTGTTTTAACTATCGAAGGCCTGCTTGAAGCCCACCCTCATAGCGGTAATGCGTTGAATTCACTGTCAGTACTAAGCACGTACTTTCAAATAATATACTTTTGTGGCTACTCATCATCAGACAGTTGAAAACTTTTTTTTTTGTAACGTCAGTTTTCGTTCGTCGAGCGCGGTGTACATCGCAACAAAACAACCGAACGCTTTATGTCTGTTTTACGTGAGATCGACTAGCAACACTGCAGTATAACACTTGACCAAGACTCAGCAATACAGAGGAGACAGGCTTCCTGTATTCTAATCTCCTTGATTTGAAAGGGAACAAAGGTGCAGCAATCCATACCAAGTTACCCGCCGTGTGCAGCTACAGTGAACCATCGTATAACACAGTGTTCGGTGGCGCAGGCGCTTACAGGGTGGTCAGGCAAATCTCTTGATGGAGAACGAAGTTGCAGACAATCTCCCCGTGAAGAACATGAGTCACAAGAGAAGTAGCGGTCTTGGTGGTCGAGGCCCGGCGTATCACAATCGAAGCGATAGCGGAGAAAAGTGCAAATCAGACATGGATCAGTTTGCAACGTCTTCCACGACATTTTGAAAATGACAGTAGTCGCCGCCCGTTGAGTTCCGCTACCTCTGACATCCACTGAAGAAGCTCGCCAAACCGAAACAGCAGCTGAAAAGTAGAAGCTGCGGAGACCAAGCCAGATGACCACCATCGAAAACTGTGACACCTAACCATAATCGGACGAGGAGGAACTCTCATGATGTGGTACTAACCGATTATGGCGGTAAGAGGCAAACGGTCATAGGAGCACGCTACCGAAATCTCTTGACGAGGTTACGGGATGCTGTCGATCACGAGAAGCTGCCCAAGGGGTGTTTATGCTCCACGACAACACCGCAGCTCATTCTCTACAGAACACAATCGCACATGCTAATCTGTGTGCTATCAAATTCTGCTTCACCCCTACTCTCCCTCCTTCCTTCCCCTCCCCTCCCTCCCTCCCTCCCCAGCCGGCCGCTGTGGCCGAGCGGTTCTAGGCGTTTCAGTCTGGAACTGCACTGCTGCTACGGTCGCAGGCTCGAATCCTGCCTCGGGCTTGGATGTGTGTGGTGTCCTTAGGTTAGTTAGGTTTAAATAGTTCTAAGTTCTAGGGGACTGATGACCTCAGATGTTAAGTCCCATAGTGTTCAGAACCATTTGAACCTCCCTCCCCCCCCCCCTCCATTTTCTCGGGCCAGACCCCAAAATGAGCCAATGGCCTTGCCGCAGTGGTAACATGGGTTCCCATCAGGTCACCGAAGTTAAGCGCTGTCTTGGCTAGCACTTGGATGGGCCACCGTCTGGTCTGTCGAGAGCTGTTGGCAAGCGGGGTGCAGTCAGCCCTTTTGAGGCAAACTGAGCAGCTTCTTGATTGGGAAATAGAGGTGCCGGTCAGGAAAACTGACAACAGCTGGGACAGCGGTGTGCTGACCACATGCTCCTCCATATCGGCTCCTCCGATGACACCTGTGGTTTTAGGATGACACGGCCGTCAGTCGGTACCGTCAGGTCTTCAAGGCCTGTACGGACGGCGTTTATCGGAGTTTAGTTTAGTTTTCGAGGCCGAACTGAGATTTGTTGGTAGAATCCTCACAAAGTGCAGTCCACCTGTAAAGGAGGTGGGTTACGAAACAAACTTCTGTCAAATAATACTTGAATATTGTTCGTCAATTTGTGATCAGTATCTGATGGATTGATAGAGGATATAGAGAATGTATAAAGATCAGCGTATTCCGTTGTAGGCTCACTTAGTAAGTGCGAAAGCGCCATGGAGATGCATAGCCAACTATAGTGCCTGAATCTCTAAGGCAGGCTTATGGATCACGGTGGTGTTTCTGTTAAAATTCAGAATGCGTAAGTTCCTAGGTCAACCAATATATTGCTTCCTCCTACATACGCTACCGGACAAAAAAAGTGAAGCATTTAGAAGACATCGGCAGATGTAACTTCTTACACGTAAACATCACCAACTGGTATGTAAATGATTAGAGTGCCAATTCTCTGTGACAAGTATAATGACCATCAGAACGCATTAAAATTTTTCGTGTTGTTATCAGATTCGATAGGTATGTAAAAGGCCTTAACAGCGTCAGATGCCGAGTAATTACTTTGGAGGGCGCAGAGGTGCTGCATACTCGTGTGAAACAGTGTTATCAGCATCTGACAAGAGTTTGATTGGGGGGGGCACCGTGTGGGCCTTCATTTGAGGGGCTTGTCAAATCGTGTAATATCCAGGTTTGCAGGAAATTCAGAGGTGACAATGGTCCGATCTTGGAGTGATTGAGAACGCGAGGACAGACATAGTTGCCGTCAAGATTCTGGTCGAGCATGCCTAACCACCTCAAGGGAGGATGGCCCCAAGCACTTCTTAACAACGTCACATCTGCGCCTGCCATCCGAGAACAACTAATGGACTCCTTGCAACGTTCTGTCTCATCTTACACCATTAGTTAGAAACTAGTAGCAGCCAGACAAGGGAATTATCGTCCCATGTCAATTAACAACAACAGCTGTTTTGGAGAGGTACCGTGACTGGGAACCATGGAAAGCTGATGAATGGAGTCGTATTGTGGGCGATGAATTGTAGTCGGCTATTATGGTGCTGACCTGGGGAGAGCTCCTAATACTCCAATGTTTCTGAGGAACGCCTCATGTTGTGGGGCGTCATCGAGTATGATTTCACATCACCGCTGGTAGTGATTGAGGAAACACAGGCGGCGCAACGGTACGTCAAGGACATCCTGTGTTCTCATGTGCTACCTCTCACGCACGTGTCTCTGTGAACTGTCTCATGACTTTGAGATATTCCCGTGGCTAGCAAGACTCTCTTCGATAGAACATGTGTGAGGCAGATCGAACGTCAACTCTGACCCGTCATGACACCCTTCCCAATCGTCTCAGCGCATGCTTCCAGGCCAAAGGATGTGCAGTGTCATATTGATAATTGGGCTCATATTGCCAAATTGTTTGTAAATTTGATTAGATACCGTAATCAGTGAAATAACATCATAAACAATATCAACTCGCCAATTTTTATTTCGTTTCCTCCTCCCATTCAACGTGAGTCAATTACCTTTTGTCAGGCGGTGTGTATCTCGCGAAAAGACCATGAAGGTAAAAGAGAGATTGTAGCTCACAAGGACGCTTACCATAGATTTTTCAGCGGAAAAGGGGGAAGTGTCAGTGGTACGGGGAAAATACCCTCAGCCACACACCACAAGGTAACTTACGGTGTTAAATCCACCCTAGTCGTCAAATATGGGGTGTCTAGGAAATCTGCTTCTTCAGATCGCTAAACAGCATTCAAACAAATCGTATTAATCAGTTTTATTACAAAAGGAAAAGATTACAATACTTGGACTATTACTTGGAAGTGTTACAAGCTAAGGGCGACATGCAAAATAAGCAATGTTCTTGAGTATAAAATATCCTGTCACTGCTATAGAAGTGCCTAATCTTGAAGCTACTTCTCAAATGGGCCCTGACCAGTCGGACGCGACGCTTATGTCCTCTTCAGTGCTGCTGTCGCGTTGTCGTCCTGGAGAGGGGTCAGTCAGCGTGCGATTGACTGACGTCTTCTCACAGCCATTTCTTCTCTATCGTTCCTGACTGGCGTGCCGTTGGTTGACTTGTAGCATACAGAGTATAGACATAGCTCTTAATGTACGTGTAGACATAGCATTCAGTGACCTCTTCCTTTCATCGGATGAGAAAAAACGCTATCTCGCAGGCATTTCCAACACGACGATGAGGTATTTATCGAGATGGAATAATTTCTTAACAGTCAAAATTCGTTATTTTATTCATCTTGTATAGAGAACACAGCAGCTGTTCTAGTAAATTTCCCCGTGGGAGGTGGTGGTGGTGGTGGTTAGTGTTTAACGTCCCGTCGTCCCCGTGGGAAATACTGCAACTGGCCACTAGTTTTTTGAAATGTTTTTATTGTGCCTTTAATAGTTTTGGGCCTGTGCCCATTGTCAGACTCCTTTACAGGTTTTACTTTAGTGTCTTCATGAAAAGCCCTCCTTTACATACTATAAGAAAGAGATTTGATTTTCTTTTACCATTCATCCTGATCAATAACTGAACTAAATATAAGATGGCGGATAGTTCAGTTCATTCGTCAGCATGAACCGTAAAAGAAGATCAAACCGCCGTCTTATAATACATATGGAGGGCTTTTCATGAAGACACTAATGTAAAGCTTGCAAAGAAGTCAACGCTACCGTCTCACGATGGGCCCAGTGTCGAAACTATTAACGGTACAATAAAAACATTAAAAAAACTTGTGACTGGTTGCAGTATTTCCTACAGTGTAAGTCAAAATTTGTTCAACGACCAAGGTCTCCACCAACTCATTCATTGTTGAGAAACAAGTGAAGGACGAATAACCTCAAAAAGACTGACGCTATCACCAACTTTCATGATAGCTTGATCGCTAAAACTTAATTACGCTTCTTGTGATCCGCCTGAATTATTATAAAATGTATTTATTTGCAATCATGCGATCACAATTTCGAATATTGTGACATTTTCAAATAATAGTGCACTATGGAGTCCGTCAATGCACATTCATACCTATGAGGAGGACATCGTCCTGTGTCAATCATGTTCACTCTTTCATCTGATACGCGTAAGAAAACAGATTTCCCCGTCGTCTGTGTAAAAGGACGTAACAATGCATATGATGATATATAACGAGATCACGGTAATACTGTCAATGATCGATGCGATGACTACCTCCTCTAAAGAGAAACGAGTATGCTTTTACACACTACACAGTGAGATATTACTTACGAGTGACTCTACAGTTTACGCCACACCGAATTCTCTAAGACTAACAATCGTATGCAGTTATGGAAAATCGGTGGCGTTAAGTTCATTTCAGCCACATGTATCCTCCTTGACGTTACGATTTTCACATCAAATACTGGCTGGTTAAAGGTTTGTGCCGACATGACATCGATCGCCAGAGGCCTCAGGATGCGATCTAACGGTGTCGCTGGAATTTCGCAGTACTTTACGTCGAACCATTGAGATGTTTTGGTGAAACCATCCGACGCAACTCCCGAAAATCTCAGCAATACAAATCTCTTATGTGGCAGCAACAGTCTCCATTCCAGTTGTTCCTATAGTTCGCTGCTTCTCGCAGAGATATTCACTGACTTTCAGAATTTATCTCGCCCACTCAAAGTGGGTTATATAGAAGAGGTTTCAAGACGGGACGAGCAGGCGCATCCTGCCTACTCGGCCCACGTGTTCCCTTTGTCTTCTCCACGCGAAGGCCACCGCGGACGCATTCTCAGATGCTCGATTGCTGGCAATGTTCCAGACGATGACTCGCCAAGTAGAACCGGCCGCCGTACATCACGTTTTCTTAACACCTGAGTTAACCCATTGTTCTAAGCAAGCCACGCTTAAACCCTCGCAATGGAACAGATTCAAAATTCTTGCTCGGAGTAAAAAGTTGGCTACTAGACTGAACACTCAGAAATATTCGATCTTTGTCTGAACCAGTTCGTTATTTAGTAATGTGTAGCATGCTGTCGTGCTCTCTCTTCAGTTCCTTACGAAACGCAGAAAATACGGAAATTCCATACAACGTAGTCAAAATACAAAAACAATTTCGTTTGCCATGTTTCAGAATCCATACGTATAATGAAAATGGATGTGTGTGTGTGCGTGTGTGTTTGTGTGTGTGTGTGTGTGTGTGTGTGTGTGTGTGTGTGTGTGTGTGTGTGTGTGTGTGTCACATCTCCTCCTAAACCACTTGACCAATTTTAACCAAACTTGGTACAAATCTCCATTACTGTCTGGCAACGATCGTTGTCGGGGTAAGAACCACCCACCTAGCATAGTTCAGGAGACAGGACGTCATAAACAATGAGATGCGTGAAAAACTACGGGATTGTGCATGACGTTTAAATAAATTTCTTCGATGTTACTAACTCTATTCGCAACACTGTTTTGCAGACAATATCCACATATGCTGCTTAATGTGGCTACACAAATATATCATTGTACGACACATAGTTCAAGAGATATTACGTGATATAATGCCGCATCACGCATGAAGTTTTGAAATATTTGTTCTGGACTGCTAAGACACTCCTACAGTCGAGTCAACTTAAGCAAATCCCTGACATCTGGCAGCGTTTTTGACAGCTCTCAACTGCTAAGCATAAATGGCTGTAGGCGAAAACAATCGCCATCTACAGGAGATAGGCAAAATAACGTAAACAGTAGTAATGGGACGGTTGTGTTTGACGGTCAACAACGCAGATAAGGCACGTGTCATGCTGGATTGTGCGTGTTCACTACGGACTAGGCATCGGTGCACGTTGTTTACGAGTACAGCAGACTGCATTCAAAAGCCGAGGTCGACGTGCAATAAAAGACCAGAGTTCGAAAGAGGGCCCGATTAACTGGAGCATCAGCGACCGAGACAGCCAACTTATTGAATGTTTCAAGAGGAACTGTTTCAGCAGTCATGACTGCCTACACGAAACATGGAAAGACATCATCATGTAAACGTAATAGTGGGCGAAAATCAAAACTAAATGACAGAGATCGTTGTACGCTAACATGAATCGTGTCAAAAAAACACAAAACTACGGCGGCTAAAGCGACTGCAGAACTCAATAGTCATTTATGCCATCTTCGAGACCCCTTATATATCGACACTGTCCGCCGAGAACTCCATTCATGGACGAGCTGCTATACCGAAACCATTAGTGACGACACCCAATGCAAAGAAGCGTAAAACATGTAAAACATGGTGTCAGGAACATAAATCCTGGACAGTTGATCAGTGGAAACAAGTCCGACGAGTCAACGTTTTCGTTATTTCCAACATCGGGCCGGGTTTACGTCTGGAGAACACCAAAAGAAGCCTACAGTCCTTATTGCTTGAGTCCAGCGGTTAAGCATGGAGGTAGAAGTGTGAGGGTGTGTGCAGCCAGATCATGGTATTATGCTGGTCCTATGATTGCTCTTAAAGGCGCCGGCCGGTGTGTCCGTGCGGTCCTAGGCGCTTCAGTCTGGAACCGCGTGACCGCTACGGTCGCAGGTTCGAATCCTGCCTCGGGCATGGATGTGTGTGATTTCCTTAGGTTAGTTAGGTTTAAGTAGGTCTAAGTTCTAGGGGACTGATGACCACAGATGTTAAGTCCCATAGTGCTCAGAGCCATTTGAACCATTTGCACTCTTAAAGGCCATATTACAGCCAACGATTATGTGAACATATTAGGTGATATGGTGCACCCTATGACAATGATGCCATATTTCAGTACGATAATGCACCCATTCACGCAGCCAGGACAGTACAATCGTGGTATGAGGAGCATGCAACTGAACTGCAACGTCTTCCCTGGCTAGCACGGTTCCCGGACTTGAATATTGTCGAACCTTTGTGGGCGGTACTGGAGCGCAGACTCCGGAGCAAATTTCCGGCTCCCTCGTCACTACAGGAGTTAGATGACGTTCTGATCGAAGAGTGGCATAACATTCCACTGCACAGTCATCATATCCCAGTATTCCAAGAAGAATCGCAGCTGTATTATGGGCAAATGTTGATACAGTCCCTTATTAATAAACCGCTTCCAAGTAAGTACAGGTATTCGCATTATTTTGCCTATCCCATGTATAGAGCTATGAAGAGACGTTGCCATAGAGACGTTTACAAAATCGCTTTGTGGACAAGCGAAGCAGCTACGTCCAGCGTTCGGAAACTGTCAAGGATATTGCGTTACAAAGTCAGCTCATTTTTTGTTTTCGTTTCTAATAGAAAATTTGCGAAATGAATATTCAATTAACGCCGACTTTGTCAGCTAGTGTTCTGCATGTGTGTGACTATGTTTGTTTATTGCAAGTATGTGGTATAGGGGTTAGGGAGTAGTAGAAACATGAACTACGTAAGTGGAGAAAGAGAAAGAGAGAGAGAGAGAGAGAGAGTGAGTGAGAGAGAGAGAGAGAGAGAGAGAGAGAGAGAGAGAAAGAGAAAGAGGGAAAGAGAGAGAAAGAGAGATTCTGGTGAAGCAGAGAAGCATGAAGGAGGAATAAGTGCCATTTCTATGCCTCAGTTTTGCTTGATTCGTTGAATTTCTTTGGGCTAGTTTTTACATCTCTTCAGTATCTTTGAATCCGAGACCTTCAATAATTTGTGATGACCGTTCTGATTTTTGTCCCCTTTACTATGCAGGATGTTCTATTTATCTTGAACACCCCTAATAACTTTTTCTTCAGAAGCAAAATATAAATGTATATAGCAGCTGTTGTTTCACTATCAGGAGGACATGAACCAGCATGACTGCCTTTCGCACACCGTCGTTCGTTAATGAAGATGTGAACAGCTGTACATGTTTTTTTTAAAGAGAACCTTATATTTTTAATTCGGTAATCCACTTCGTCGCCTGAAGACCGGTTCAAAATCGTATCACAACGTACCACATGAGCTGGACGTTATTAAAAACGTAACACAAAGATAACTGACTCTGCTGTACTAGCACACAATGGAGGGATCCGGTTTAACGTACCTCGTCCACTTTCCGAAGCTGACAATAAACTAATGGAAACATAAGGAAAATACGCGCCTGTCATCCAGTCAACCGTCATGTTGTAATTAATAGGCTGAACTTACGTTCTCCGTATACGAGTAGCATTTCTACCTTATAGTCTTTCGTGTATATTGTACTCACACAAACCGTCAACTGAAGACGTTTTACTGAATGATAGGAGAGTCAAAGTCAGCTTTGTGTTATGTTTTTAGTAACGTTGTATCTAGGTGAATGGCACACTGTGGTATGGTTTTGAACAGATCTCCAGGAGAGGAAGTGGCTTATCGGATAAAAAATGTAGGGTGCTGTTCATTTCCCGGTTAGCTAAACGATATTTGCTTGATACTTCCTTTATTTTACATCTAGATAAAAAGTTATTTTGGGTGCTCAAGATAAACAGGACAGCCTTTACTCAACGTTCTACTGCTTCCTTTATGCTTCAATAATTTTTGATTCTATAGAACAAATTTTGCTTTCATATTTTACATTTGAGGGACTGAGAGTACGAGTAGTACAAGTGACATTTCACGAGAAAATGATCTAAGCACACATCTGTTAGGCTAAAGTGTGGATCTCTTCAGAGTAAGTCCGCAGCTCGTGGTCGTGTGGTAGCGTTCTCGCTTCCCGCGCCCGGGTTCCCGGGTTCGATTCCCGGCGGGGTCAGGGATTTTCTCTGCTTCGTGATGACTGGGTGTTGTGTGATGTCCTTAGGTTAGATAGGTTTAAGTAGTTCTAAGTTCTAGGGGACTGATGACCATAGATGTTGAGTCCCATAGTGCTCAGAGCCATTAGTCATTAGTCTTCAGAGTAAAAGAACTACAAGCGATTTCCTGCAAAATTCTGCACTCTTTAATGATACAGTTTAGACTCTAAGCTAATGCCTTGAGAGCATTTAGAATACAGCTAATACAAGTGAAATGGCGGACGAAAGGAGAATTTCTGCTAACGTAGTTGAAGCTTCGGGTATGCATTTTTTGAAAGTTGTGCAATAGCCTAATGTGTACACTTTTAACATTATCTATAGCAATATTTAACGCGTGTTAAGATACGCCCCGTTTTGATGTGGCGGATGTACATCTTGAGACAAAATGAACATATTGACCCAATAGATTATAAATTCCTTGAAGCTGACCATACGTTCATGGAATATGGTAAAGCAACGAATCACTTGAAATATGTTTAACGAGTTTGTTTGCGTGACCATCCTCCGCAGCAAGCACAGAAATATTTTGTAAATAAAAACCGCGATTTCTTGCTGCACTGTATCTTTTTTCTCCCAGACGCATTTTTAATTTTGACTTTAAGGAATCATCAGAGGGATCTAAAATGATACAGTATTGTTTTGATACGTGTAATCTGCAGATTATAAAACAGTTCACTACCGTTTTTTTGTAAGTAAGTGATTACTTACAGTTCTTCGCAGATTTCACTGATGATGCCTTAAAGTAAAGAAGGCGAATCACGTCTGGGAGAAATAACGTACAGTCTACCAAGAAAAGGTAGTTTTTATTTACAAAACAAATACTTGAAATATGTATTTGTTCCCTAACGTAGGATGCAAGCAGTGAAAAAGGCCAGCCAAAAGTTCCACATAGTGGAAATGAAGACTTAAATTTTCTTTCAACTAAAGCCATGGATGCTATGGCAAGGGACAAGGTTGCTAAAGACACTCAAGAAAACAAAATACAGTGGAGTAATAGCAGTAAGATCAGAATCAGCAAACAAAATCCTCTAACAAAGCAGTTCAGGTTTTCACTAAAACGTGATCTTGAGTTTACTGAAACGCATTTTAGAACGTACAATATTGGTCACCCATCAATACCTCTCCTGTAGTCTTTGTGTGAAGATCAGTATGAAATAAATTTTGGAATGCGGAAAAATCGTCAGAAAATGAAGAAGTACACCCCCCCCCTAATTTAGTATGACTTCTATAACAACATATCCCATTTGCGAACAGTATTTCCCACTGGGATAAAAACAGGGGTGAAGAAAGAAGAGGAGGTGGTCAGAATAGCGGACAGGGAGGGACGAATAACGCAGTACATAATGGTACAGCATCATGAGCATTGCCCCTGGAAGGACATTCTCCAAGAGGTACCACAGAAGGAAATGATTCTGATTCCATGTTAAGTCACTGACTGAGAGAATTATAGAAAGTGACAATGAATAATCTCTCGTATATGTCGGAATCACGGAATCACAACAACAGATTTTCGTTTTTATTTGATTTGCTATTTACCTTTTGTTTCTCAGCTTGTTGTATTAATTTTGCATTAATTAGGCACATATTATTGTTTTACAAGGAGCACTTATTGTGCTATGAGTATCTGTTTGCTGTATCAAAAAATCTTCGGAAAAAGCACAGTATAGAACATGTTTTTCAGTTGTACCACTTTCACTCAAAAAAGTTTTAAGATACAAGGATTACGAGTATAATTATTTTTAATGTAAATGTCAGCTGAAGCGGAATCAGCGGCGCCAAGCGATAATGTGTACCGGTACACGTTTGGCAAAATAAAGCAATTAACTGCGTACAGAACTTCGCAAAAACAGATAACAGCTTCATTCTATGCACGTAGGTAATTTTCACAAGCTGCAATCTAACATGATCAAACAACTTATTTTATAGAGAATATGAGAAGAGTCAATGAGTCATTATGTATTTATGATATCAAGTTGAATGTCATATCTATGGGCTCTTTTCAAGGTAACTGAAGTCACTCATTTATGTATAATTTACTAATAGAATGTTTGGTACGTTACACGGAACTGTCAAATATTTAGGTTCAAAATTATGCAAATGGTTGGGGATAATAAACTGAGTACATTGAGGTAAGTAACTAATGGTCAGAAATGAACATTCATTATTCGTTTCATACAAACAATTTCCACTTTATAGCAAAAACGTAACGCACAGCAACTGTTCAAAGTGGCGCATGCTAGACTGAACGCATGTATTACAACATAGTCTATAGACAGAACCGTATTGTGAATTCAAAGTCGTTGACCCCATTGCTTGCTGACGTCCTCGATGACAGTATGTAACTGCTGCTACCGCAATACCCGCCACACTGCGTGCGGTATCGTTCTCGCTTCCCATTCCCGGGTTCGATTCCCGGCGGGGTCAGGGATTTTCTCTGCCTCGTGATGGCTGGGTGTTGTGTGATGTCCTTAGGTTAGTTAGGTTTAAGTGGTTCTAAGTTCTAGGGGACTGATGACCATAGATGTTAAGTCCCATAGTGCTCAGAGCCATTTGAACCATTTGAACCGCCACACTGTGTTCTCAGAAGTGTGCATTTCACGAGCAAATTGTTGACTCCTTATTGTTGAATTTTCGTCCACACTATCCAACACCATTTTCTCACGCTTTACTGTCGGGACAATTGTTTTTCGCACTGCTCACTGTGGATTGGGCGACCTAGTTTCTACCCATAACGAAAGTGTCTAGTTCGCCTTTTCACAAAGTTTTTCTCACAGAAATATTACCAGCAAAATTTAAGAGAGCTTTTAAGCTATTTCTATCAAGACGCCAGGGAAAGAAGGAACACTACAAAACATTTTCTCTCAGTAACTCTTAGCTGTGCTTACAAACTATTGGAAATAATGATCTTAGACCAAATACAAGGCGAAATTAATTCTGTGGTATCACCTGACTAAGATGGATTGAGGCCACGCAGCAGCTCGTGTGACCAAGCCTCTCCTTGACTTCTCACATAGAAACTGGCTACCAGAAGAAACTCAATACTAGACTGTGGTAGTTTTCATTGACCTGTCACCAGCTTACGACACGGCGTGGAGTGAGGTTCTAATACTGAAATTTTGGAAAAAAATACATTATAAGACTCAAGGTGACCTCTGAAGCAACCCGTTGACAATCGGCTGTTAAAAGTACACCAAGCTAGAAAGAAGAGCAGGTGGCATGTACTCACAAGGGAAACTCCCTATCGCACCCCTCTCAGATTCAGTGGTAAAATGACCCAGTGGATAGCCCGTCAAAACCTGAAAACAGACCAAGAATGAAAACCGGAGAATGTGTACTAAACTGTGAAAAAAATCAAAATGGAAACATAAACGATCCAACCTCAACATGTGCAACATCTAGCGAATTAAAAAAAAATCGTAGCGTCGTGGTTCTGTGCTCACAGTGCTAGATTGCAAAGTAGGAGATCCGTGTTCAAGTCTCTCACGTGCCCCTTTTTTTCCACAGAATTCTGAACTTTCCATCCGGTCACTGACGTGTCTGTCCTCCTTCTGTAGTCTTGGCAGTTGTCGTAGTATACATTGGTTCTAGAATATTAGTCATGTGGTAAGAATAAAATACCGTCGGAAGTAAATGTGGTGAATAGTGAGATCAGGGGAGATGCCGCATAGACCTCTGACAGAAATGAAAACAACAAACAGTTGTGAACTATGTTAACAACCAAAGGAATTCAAGAATCAAAACTTCCAAAACGGTACGCACGAGTCATAACATATGGTACCTGTGTATAATAAACAGGAGGTACGTACGTCTGGAGCTCCCTTCCTTACTCATCACTGTTGTAAACGGACGTTACACCACGACACACACACACACACGCACAAATTTGAATACAGTGAACAGACACGTCAGTGACCTGATGGACAGTTCATAATTTTGTGAGAAAAAAATGAGGCACGATGGAGATTTGAATAGGGATCTACCGCTTCCCAGTCCAACACATTGACCACAGAATCACGACGGCGTAGCTCTTCAAGTATGTTCGATGTTGATCATCTTGAGCTTGGACCGTTCACTATTTCTATTTTGCTTCTTTTTTCACAGTTCATTACAACTTCTTCCTGTTTTCATGCTTGATCTGTGGTCAGTTTATGACGGGCTATCGACTGACCCATCTTGCCACTAAAACTGAGGGGGCTGCGATGGGGAGTTTCCCTTGGGAGTGATGGCTTACCTCAAGGCACTGTTCATGCTCCGCAGTTACTAAATCTCTACATAGTATACCTGTCGAATTTGACCTGCCGCAAATTCCAGTATGCATATGGCTTTGTAAAATATTCCTGAATGTGAAGAACGCCTAACAAAAGCGACTGTATACAACATTTGCCAGCCTAAATGAAGCCTGTGACGATGCACACCATTGGACTGTGTCTTCTGACATTCGTGTGTAACCTGGGCTGTTGAGTGTTTACGTAGTGTAAATAGTCGTAAATGTGCTTTTTTGGGTTAAATGTCCATAATAATTTTGTTGTTGTAACTGATACATATGATAATAGTACATCCTCTTTCTAAAGTCCGATTCCTTAAATTAACTTTTCTCTGATATCTTTTCTGCATATAGGACAGATTACTATGATTACATAGAATTGCCAAATATTTATTCTTGCTGCGTTTCTATAAACCTTATTATTGAACGTAAACTTTGAGATCACTGATAATAATGGTATAATTAGTTTTTGAGGAAACATTTTATTTAATGATATATTCACAATTTAATAGTCATGTAAACCAAGAGCACTTCAAAATGCGAGTTCAACAATAATACTTTTGTTTTTTAGATTTGACCTACCTCGTTTTAAAAGCCGTGCCGTCCATCTTCCTAAAGAACATTTTATCATTTCTAAAGTCTGTGTGATTCAAAAGTTATTAACACTCAACGTTATCATACTCCTGAATTTTCTATCTGTCAAAACTCCAGTGCTACAATTTTGCAGTCCCAATTGTTCTGGTTCCAAAAAATGTATAAATTTCCTGCAACAGCATTTTAGTTAGTGAAATATTGAAATCGGAAATTTTAAATTTTCAGAAAATTCTTGATGGGCTTTTGTGGACGCAGGGGCGCGCTGATACTTCCGCCCCAAAAAACAGAACCATGATTTATACCAGTTTCAAAGGGTGCAGCTTATGATTAAATGAAGTTACTTCACGGCGAGATGTGTTTATGTATTTAATACTTCTTTAGTCTTTGCGTTAATATTTAGAACATAATAGGTTTGTATTTACACATTTCGTAATTTCTACCATAAGCGCGTCTTTAAATAGTCATAGCGCACAAAGCCATAGCTAGTCGTCATCTGTAGTTCATACGCAAACTTCTATGTCGATGAATATGCGTCATTTCATGTCGTTGAGAATATTCAAGCCGTTCACCTCTATACTTAATTCCCATATTAATTACAGTCAAAGCGTATTATTTAACAGCTTGTTTAGTGTGAAAGATCACTTGCCAAATTTCGCAATAGTGCTTAGTGCCTATGTAAGACTAATTGAAAGCTGATCATCGTCTAGGTTAAAAACAGTAAATGTGAACGAACACTCGACAGTGTTTTTTGAATCATTAGCGACTGTTGAAGGCATCTAATAATCATTAGAGTGAGTTTTGTAAAGGTGAAAACACGCAACATTCTGAGGCACAAAACAGATTGGAAAGCCGGCCAGTGTGGCCGAGTGGTTTTAAGCGCTACAGTCTGGAAACGCGAGACCGCTACGGTCGCAGGTTCGAATCCTGCCTCGGGCATGGATGTGTGGGATGTCCTTAGGTTAGTTAGGTTCAAGTAGTTCTAGGTTCTAGGGGACTGATGGCCTCAGAAGTTAAGTCCCATAGTGCTAAGAGCCATTTGAAGCCAGAGTGGAAACCTTACAGCTTGTTGCGGAATATTTCTCTGTAAACTGTTCTATTTCTCGGGCGCTACACCTTGCTGCACCATACATCAAATGCATGCCTGTAAATTCCTGTAGCGAATGTGTTCCATTTTTCAAAATCTATCATGCACATTAATTAACGATCACATACGGTATTAAACGAAGTTAGTGACATGACTCAGGATATTTTGTCAGAGTAGATGCATCATGTCATAACGCCGAAAAAAGATTATTACACTCATTTAGAGGTTTCCATTTCACTCAAAATTTATTGTTGCAACAGTGCATATGGAGTACATGAAATGATTACATTTACAGGTCAGTAGCAGAAGCGGTTCTGACGTTCCAGGTGTCGACCCATTCTGGAACAACCGTATTAATTCTTTCTATAGCCTCCGTGGGCGCAGTGCAGACGCTGTCCTGGGATGCGTAATGCTACGCCTGCTTGTCCCTTTCACGTAGTCCTGTAAGAGTTATTGGTTGACGATTCACAAGAGTCATTTCTCGTCCCATCATATGGCATACGTGATCGATTGGAGACAAGTCTGGATATCGCGCTGGCCAGGGAAGTTTCTGCAAGTCTTGCAGCCCGTTGGAACAACGCGTCACCTTTCTATAGCAAGAATGGCAAACGAACGGGACTGACAACATTCTGCCCTCACAGAGCACTGGCTGGCTTCCCATCCAGAAACACCAAAGGTGATCGAGAGCTGCAGCTTATTACACCCCAGACTATAAGGCGTGAGGCTGGGCCAACTTGTCTTGGGCGAATGCATCCTGTGATACAACAATCACCAGGTCTACATTGTACGCGCAAACAACCATCATTTGTGTGCAGGTAGAATCCGCTTTTATCGCTGAAGACCATGCCGTGCCATTCCTTCTTCGAACTGATCCTCTGACGGCACCATTCGAGTCGTTCGAGTCGTGAATGTCGATGCTGTGCCGTGAGTGGAAGATGGGCTAGAGGTGTGCGTGCCCGTAGTGCTAATAACCTGTTCGCAACAATTCGCGTTGACGCACCTGGACTCAAAAGCCCTCTAAACTGTGCTAGATTAGATTAGATTAGATTAGTTTTTCGTTCCATAGATCCGTGTTTAGGAGATCAGCATTTTTTTTTAAAGCTGACATAACAATACTAATAGTATGAATATATACAACACATCCTTTGTTTCTATTAAAAAATTCGTCAATGGAGTAGAAGGAGTTGTCCACTAGTATGTCTTTCTCGCTCCTTTTAAACTGATCTTTATTTGTAACTAAATTTTTTAAGTTTACTGGCAAATTATTGAAGATGAGTGTTCCTGGGTAGTGGACCCCTCTTTGAACTAAAGTAAGTGCTTTTAAGTCCTTGCGCAGATCATTTTTGTTCCTGGTATTGTATGTATGAACTGAGCTGTTTGTTGGAAAAAGAGATATATTATTTAGAACAAATTTCATTAAGGGGTAAATATACTGAGAGCCAGTAGTTAGTATACCCAGTTCTTTGAAGAGGTTTCTACAGGACGTCCGTGAATTTACTCCACAAATAATACGTATTACACGCTTTTGGACTCTGAAAACTTTTATTTGACTTGAAGAGTTACCCCAAAATATTATACAATATGACATTATGGAATGAAAGTAGGCAAAGTATGCAAGCTTTTTCATTTTTATGTCGCCTATGTCTGCTAAGACTCGGATTGCAAATACGGATTTGTTAAGGCGTTTCTGCAGTTCTGTGGTGTGCTCCTCCCAACTGAATTTATTATCAAGTTGTAATCCCAGGAATTTAAGACTGTCAACCTCTTCTATCTGCTCTTCTTCGTACTTTATGCATATGCTGGGTGGAAACCTCTTACAGGTTCTGAATTGCATATAGTGAGTCTTTTCGAAGTTTAATGTCAGTGAGTTGGCTTTAAACCATTTATTAATATCCATGAAAATATCATTAGCAGATCTTCCTAGAACTACACTCGACATACAATTTATTGCAATACTTGTGTCATCTGCAAACAAAACGAACTCTGCTTCTGGCAGTGTAACTGATGAGAGATCATTAATGTACACAAGAAAAAGCAATGGCCCTATTATGGATCCTTGTGGGACAACACATGTAATTCTTCCCATTCTGATGATGACTGATGACTTAATTCACTAGTACCTTGCACTGACACCCTTTGTTTCCTGTTAGTGAGGTATGACTTGAACCATTTTGCAGCACTGCCCGTGACACCATAGAATTCTAATTTACTTAAAAGGATGTTGTGGTTCACACAATCAAATGCCTTTGACAAATCACAGAAAATACCTGCTGCTTGTAATTTGTTATTTAATGAATTAAGTACATTTTCACTGTAGGTGTAAATAGCCTTCTCGATATCAGAACCCTTCAGAAATACGAAATGTGTTGTTGATAATATGTTATTTGTGGTCAGATGGTTGAGCAGCTGCCTATACATTACTTTTTCTAAAATTTTTGAGAATGCTGGCAAAAGTGAAATCGGTCTGTGGTAGCTGTACGATCAACCACTGCTGACCTTACAGTACGACTATCCTGGCGGGCGTCTGTGCCCCGTGGACCCCAGCATCGTCACACAACTGGCGCAGCACGTCCAATCTGTGTGGAAATTCTCCGAAAGGACCATCCTGCCACTCGGAAGGCCACAATTTCACCCCGTTCAAACTCGCTCAGTTGGCTGCAGGAAGCAAGAGTGAGTCACCGTGGGCCGCGCGGGATTAGCCGAGCGGTCTTAGGCGCTGCAGTCATGGACTGTGCGGCTGGTCCCGGCGGAAGTTCGAGTCCTCCCTCGGGCATGGGTGTGTGTGTTTGTTCTTAGGATCATTTAGGTTAAGTAGTGTGTAAGCTTAGGGACTGATGACCTTAGCAGTTGAGTCCCATATCATTTCACACCCATTTTTTTGAGTCACCGTGGAGTGGTTGCCTGCTTGTGTCACACGTCTGCACCACAATGAGTCTTCTACCATTGAGCATCCCCTGTGAAAAAATGGATACAGATGGCGCATCGGTAGCTATGCCACTACGCCATCTGTTGGTGACAGACGTTGCAACCATTATCACTACGTCTACTACCCTCCAGGTGGCATACACAGTCATCGGATCACAATCGACGTCGTCTTTCCAGATATACTACTTTTTTCCGGCAGCGTATACTGGGCGGAGATACATCGACACATGCAGAAGTAACTATACCCGTATCCTAGGGAAATGTAGTAGGAACATCGATTTCGTGTGACATATTCATGAATAGTAGACAATATTAATATTACCTTCAAACTTTGTTGTCGGTGATGCAGCTGTCTATAATCAAGTAAAATCTGAAAAACTGTTGCACAAATATCCAGTCAGACCTTGATAAGATTTCAAAGTTTCTTTAAGTGCTCATAAATATAAAATTGTGCACATAACTAAACGTAAGAATGTGGTGGCCTAGACTGAACACAATGGCAACGAGTCATAGTTCGAATCAGTCATCGCATAGATCTACAAATATCTTATTGTAACAGTTTTCAGCGATATTAAATAGAATGATTCCAAAGGCTCAATTGTAGGTACAACAGGTGACAGACTTTGGTTCCTTGTTTAGACATTGGAAAAATAGTTAGTATATAAAGGACATTGCATGAAACAAACTCGTGCGCCCTGACCTACAGTACTATTCAAACGTGTAGGAGCCATACGAAATAGTGATAAAAGGGGTATTGAACGTGAGTGGTCAGCACGAATGACTGGTCAGCGGCTTGTTTAACCAACGGGAGAGCGCCACAGAATTTCCGAAAAACCTGAATAGGCAGGAGTTCTAAGATAGACGTCACCTACTTTGAGAAAGCCTATCTATAAAGTTTTAAGAATTAGTGTTAAGTGATAAGTCTAGGAGTATACAACATCGTCCTAAATACTGCTCCTACACGACAGCAACAAGAAGTTTAGACTACAGTACACTCAGGCGCACTTAAACAGTATCTCTTTCGGTGCTCCATAGCAGAGCATGGCTGCAAATGAAAATAAATTGTAAACACAGCAAACTGCAACGTAGCGATATCACAGCTGATTTCGCTGTTTTTGAAACCGGCTATGGAGATCCTATATCCTCTCAGATTGTGATTTTTAAATGTTTTTTCCACATTTAGTTACTCATTCTTTCATTTGGTTGCTCATATATCGATTGTAGAACGAACAGCTAATCGACAAACAAGTGAAGCTAAGCTTTCCACGTTGACAACAGGCAGCAGATGAAGGGCAGTATTATCGAATCGACGCGTAATGGTGCTGTAGCATTGGCTCATTGGACCATGCAGAGAACAGGCGATTGTGTGCAGTCGCGAAGGCATTCCCAGCTAACCAACGAGCCTAGAAAACAAAAATATTCGCAAACTCGAATCATGATCCGCCATATAGATTCAGTATCATTTTCAAAAAAGCCAGAACATGTCATAGATTTTGTCTATTAGGAAGTGTACCCAGAGCCTTTTCTCGTGATATTTCATAACACACCGCGAAATTAATATAAGCCCCCCCCCCCCCCCCCAAACCACCCGACTCCCCACTTCTCAAAACACCTAAGCCCTCTGTTGGTTACGCTCTTCGGCAGGCGTTACTCGATTAGTACAGTCTACTGTAGCAATCTGTAATCTATACAGAATTTTTCTTTGTGCTTTATAAAGTTGTAGACTGAAATCAGTATGAGCTCAACAGAGATAATACGTAACAGCATCTGCACCATAGTAGCAGAACCTCAGTATGAAATATTGTCCGAAAGAGTGGCTCATATTATTTTGTGTTTTTGGGCTAGTTCATTGCAGATTACGCAGCACAAGAAACCCAATTCGATACCTTCAGGACGCAGAGTTTTTCTACGAGGTTCGTTCGATAAGCAATGCGCCACATTCCTTTTCTCAGAACATATTTATTGTTAAGAGTCAGAATTTGGTGACAATATACATCAACATGCCTTGTCCATGTCCTATTTTTCTACGTAGTCTCCACCACGTTCTATGGCCGTACGCCAACGTTGTGGAAGAGCATGTATTCCCTCCTGGAAAAAACACTTGTACGGTAGACGTAGCCATGTTTTCGCTGCATGATTGACACTCCCGTCATCTTCAAAGTGCATTTCCCGTAGAGAATCTTTAAGCTCCAACACTTCAGATGAAATGGTCTTTCTTTGAATCTTGTGGTCCGTTGTGAGCATTCGTGGAACCCACCGTCAGCACTTCTTTGAATATCCGAGAGTCTCGATCACTGCAGACGCAATACCAATGCTGACCGACAACTGTAGAGCCAATTTTCGAGTTGTGATGCGCCGGTCGGCACGAATAATGGCATCCGCACGATTCAGCATGTCTGGAGCAGTGGCTGTGACAGGTAGTCCCGAGCGTGGTTGACCATGGAGTTCTGTTTCTGCAATTCCTGAGGCTGTAACATTCTTTACCAATCGGCCAACTGTACGCCTGTCAACTGCAGCATCGCCGTACACTGCACACAAACGTTTATGGATGTTCACCATGGTTTCTTTTTCTTCACAGACGAATTTAATAACAGCACGCTGCTTGTAAAGTGAGCCGTATGTAGACTCCATTTTGATACTGTACTACGGCTCTGCCATCTGCCAGAGCGGTTCGAAACTTCACCGGCGCACAGACCAAACATCAAATGTGCAACACCAACAAAGACGATTCTATGTATATTAATGGCTTTAAAAAAATGTGGGGCATTACTTACTGAACGACCCTCTTTAGTGATGACATCATAAGTAATTCCTTAATTTTAGATTTAAATGTATATGCAATTTCCATGTTAGATGAGAGAAAACAGTATAAAATTATTAAATGTGTTGAATAGAAGTGTAGGCAAAACCAACAGAAAGGAACTGTAATGGCGGAGCTTTACAGTGGCAGGCAGTTGTATCTTACGGAATATAATCAGTTTAGAAACACTTGCCTCACACGTGACAAGACCTCGTTCGGCCTTAAATATTCATTTCCGATCATTGGTCTCTTATTTCAAAACACTCAGTTTAGGATGACCCACCGATTGCGTAATTTAGACCCAAAAGTTTTGGAAGGTGCTGTAAATTATGACGAAGGACGCTGTGCTGTATGATTAAGAAATCTGTCAAAATATTAAGTCAGTTACATTTTTTGTTTTTGTGTTGTAATGGACTTAGTTGTATATTTTTGTTGTGCATGTACAGCTCCAATTCATCATACAGTACTCTGTGTGGTCATTATTTAACTTAGGTAAGTAGCCGTTCATCACAACTTCGCTGAGACTGCATCTGGTGTCTCCATGTGTTGAGCAGCGTCAGATTTGTCATCTGACCCCTAGCTATCTACATTTGGGTGTTTCTGGTATTTGTTTGGAAACTAAAAGCTGTCTGCTCTGCGTAAAATTTTACGTACTCTACTGTCCATTAAAATTGTAACATTAGGAAGGGTAGTAAATAATGAAATTTCAATTGTTGTGGGTATATACACTGACGCGAAAAAAAATTGCAACACCAAAAGATAGTTAATGTAGAATAATAAAACTACGGAAACACATTTTTCAAGATAATATATTTTAGAGATTAACACTGCAAATTCAATGTTAATGAAAGCGCGAGATAAGCCACTGTAAAAGAAAATTGTTAGTACATTAATAACTGGTGTAACCGCCAGAATGTTGAATGCAAGCATGTAAACGTGCCTGCATTCTGTTGTACAGGTGCTGGATGTCAGTTTCTGGGATAGAGTTCCACGCCTGTTGCACGTGGTCGGTCAATACAGGGACGATTAATGCAGTTTGTGGATGACGCTGGAGTTGTCGTCCCGTGATGTCCCATATGTGCTTGATTGGAGACAGATATGGTGATCGGGCAGGCGAAGGCAACATGTCGGCAGCATGTTGCATTACAACAGTTGTATGTGGACGAACGTAATCCTGCTGGAAAGCATCCTCTGTGATGCTATTCATCAACGGCAGCACAAGGGATCGAATCACCAGACCGACGAACAAATTTGCACTCAGCGTGGGATAACCATCAAAGTGCTCCTGCTATCATACAAAATCGCACCCAAGGTTCTAACTTCAGATGTAGGTCTATCGTGTCTAGCAAGCCTATAGGTTGGTAGCAATGTATCAACTGGCCTCCTTTTAACCAACACACGGCCAACACTGGCATAGAGGCAGAACCAGCTTTTATCAGAAAATACAACAGACCTCCACCCTGCCATACAACGAGCTCTCGCTTGACACCATTGAAACCGCAAATGGCGGTGATTTGGGATCAGTGGAACACACGCTACAGGGCGTCTTGCTCGGAGTTGCCCTTGAAGTAACCGTTTTGTAACAGTTCGTTGTGTCTCACTGTGGTGCCAACTGCTGCTGAAATTGCTGCTACATATACAGTACGATGAGCCATAACCATAGGCGGAACACGATGGTCTTCCACCTCGGTACTACTACGGGACCGAGCACTCCCGCACCCACTGCTGCCAGCAGTCATGTACAGGGGCTCTATTCCTGCCAAGTCTTTCCGTAATATCGGAGAAGGAACATCCAGTTTCTCGTAGCCCTATTACACGACCTCGTTCAAACTCGGTGAGATGTTGATAACGGCGTCTGTGCGCCTTAAAGGCATTGTTGACTAACATCAGCTCACCAAGCAGAATCTCAGAAATAACTAACGCTCACGACCGTTACACCATGTGTTTAAAGCAAACTTGATTTGCGTATTCATGGTGGCGCTACTAGCGCCACTATTATGCGACTGGCGAGAAATTTGAATAGATGTCATGTTTCAGATGTAAAAACATGCCTACCAACTGTCGTTTATGTCGTACAACTCTTTCTTGGTGTTGCTATCTTTTTTTCTGTCAGCGTATTATAAAAATGGTTCAAATGGCTCTGAGCACTATGGGACTTAACTTCTGTGGTCATCAGTCCCCTAGAACTTAGAACTACTTAAACCTAACTAACCTAAGGACATCACACACATCCATGCCCGAGGCAGGATTCGAACCTGCGACCGTAGCACTCCCGCGGTTCCGGACTGCGCGCCTACAACCACTAGACCACCGCGGCCGGCGCGTATTATAGCAGGATGAACAGATGAATAAATTGCAGGTGAATTTGGGGTGTTACGGAATTACCATCTATGGCAGAAACAACGAATCTAATGTGCCTGGGCATCCGGCCGAACTACGCTTGGATGACAGGCAGGGGTACGTCATTCCAAACTGTACGCCAATGTTCATCAGGCGTAATGGTTATCGAGTGGTGCGTGCCGGACTC
This sequence comes from Schistocerca serialis cubense, assembly GCF_023864345.2. NCBI lineage: Eukaryota > Metazoa > Arthropoda > Insecta > Orthoptera > Acrididae > Schistocerca > Schistocerca serialis. The sequence continues at coordinate 790,799,679 of NC_064639.1, read as the reverse complement.
TCGGTAACCCATGATCAGATGTTTTCCATGTGTGAGGGTTATGGAGATCATGTTGACCAGGACAACAATCAAACACCCCCCCCCCTCTCTCGTCCCCCCGGATGGAGGTCGGTCAGGACAGCAAGAAAAACATGCGATCTTTCGTTATCTTGCTGAAAGATAGCTCCACAGAGACCTCGAAGACAGGGCACAGCCATCAGCCTCAGCACGTCAGAAACGTAACGCCGTCTGTCTAAACTGTGGGAATCATAGGTGATTGCGCTGTGTACCCAGTGCCACACGATACTACCATGCCAGGTGCTGGGCCCGTATAACGATAATGATTGCAATTTGGCAACTTCAGTTCTCCTCGGAGCCTTCACAGAGTGATACGTTCATCAGTATGCTATACACCGAATCCGAACTCACCTGAAAAGACGACGTGGAGCCGGTGCTGTGTCCAGGGTTGTCGCCCCTCTCTGCTGCCACGTCAAGCAAAGTCGCAACAATGGTCGCCGTGTTGACGGTACTTAGAGCTCGAAACGCCGTCGACCTGTGCACATGGATAGTTTTGTCGCTGCAGACAAAACCATTTATTGACTTGGCTGCTCGATCCTGGACTTCCGAGTGAAGTTAGTCAGTCGCGGCCGCTGAAGTCCTGCACGGTGTTGTGTAGTGCCCTCCTGAATGCATCGATTCGATATTCACATGACAGTCGCAGGTTTCCCACCAAGGCGAGCAACAAAATCGCGGAAGGATAAACCGCAGTCTCACTATGCCACGATTCTGCAACTGTCAAATTCCGATACTTGCTGGTTGACGTTTCTATTCCTTACCCAAAAAGAGTAATGATAAAACAATAAAACTTTTAAAATTGTTAACAGTTGACATTCTCCGACCGATCTGCTGCTATGACCAATTTTTGGATGGCGCATGTGCTCTATAATGTCATGAAATAATAGGTGTGTCTGTAATCTCCATCGCCGGCCGAAGTGGCCGCGCGGTTCTGGCGCTGCAGTCTGGAACCGCGAGACCGCGACGGTCGCAGGTTCGAATCCTGCCTCGGGCATGGATGTGTGTGATGTCCTTAGGTTAGTTAGGTTTAAGTAGTTCTAAGTTCTAGGGGACTAATGACCTCAGCAGTTGAGTCCCATAGTGCTCAGAGCCATTTGAACCATTTTTGTAATCTCCATCATTAAGTGTGAACTGTAAGAGGTGTGTCAGTAATTTACCAAATCATTCATCGTGCTGTTTGCACACATCGTTATCATCCGAACTTCTTGCAGAAAAAACAACATTCAGATATAATATTTGGGTGAGCAAGCCGCAGCGAAGTCTTTTCTTACATAGAGAATTTAGATGCCGTCGCACCTAAAATGCTAACATTTGCGTATCCAAGTACACTTTATGCCAGTTTCACATTTGTTGCATGCTGTATTCATGTTTTTGCCCTTTGAATGGTCAGCTGTGAGCAGATGTTTTTAAAAATAATAATTTGTTGTAATTTGTTGTTCTGCATTCAAATCTGACTGTGAAATATATCACATATTACAACTGATTTTCGAGAGACCTGGTGATGGAGAACAACCTGTCATATTTATTGTAACAGTTGATTATCAATCAAGTGCATCTGGACGCGATGTGTTACTACGCAAATGATACTCTGAAAGGATAACGTACGATTCTTGCGACTCGACAATCACCTACACTGCCTGACAAAAAAGTGGAGTTGGAAAAAAAAATGAAACTTCATGGTACGAGGGGGTATGTGATATTATGTCAATAATTACAAAATCGAGTGAAATTACCAAAGAACTTGGCAGTATGTACTCACCAGTATGACGTTACACCCTCCTCTGGCCAGAATGCATGCACTGATTTCTTTGGGAAGGATGTTATAAAGCCATCGTAATCGTATGCTCTCCTGAGGCAAGTTGGCCCACAACTGCTCAAACAAGTCCTTCATATCCTGCAATTCTCATACATGCGCTGTGGGGGACAGATCTGGGGATCTAGCTAGCCATAGGAGTATCTCAATAGCATGCAGACACGTCATAAGACACAGACCGTATGTGGGAGGGCATTGTTCTGTTAAAAATGGCACCGCGATACTTCGCATGGAAGGTAACACATCCGTAACGTACCGTTGTGCCATTATAATTTTTTCAGTCAGTACTAGCCTTGTGCGGCTGGTCCCGGCGGAGGTTCGAATCCTTCCTCGGGCATGGGTGTGTGTGTTTGTCATTAGGATAATTTAGGTTAAGTAGTGTGTAAGCTTAGGGACTGATGACCTTAGCAGTTAAGTCCCATAAGATTTCACACACATTTGAACATTTTTTGTACTAGCCTTGACGTGGACTCATTTCTGGTGTCTCGTTACACCACGAATAACAGGGCTGTGCCTCTCCAAAACATTGGAATAATAGGACCTCTCCCCAGGCTGGCGCGATACTCATCGAAAAATCCGGAATTCATCGCTGAGCACTGCACGACGCCACTCAACAGCAGTCCATCGTTACGGGCAAGGGACCTCTCATATTCAGCCGTTTTCGTTGATGTGTTAACAGCAGCCTTCTCTTGGGACAGTGATTCCTTACTTCGAATGCTACTAGTCTGCGACCAGCAGCGCTGGATGACACAAAATGTTTCAGGGAGTCCATTACTTCTTCTCGAATGGTAGGTGCAGATGTGAAGCGGTTACGATGCGCCTGGTGCACAATGCGGCGATCCTCCATTGTGGTGGTCAGATGTGGTCGGTCGGAACCTCGACGACGAGGATGCCTGCCCTCATTTGCATTGCAACATCGAATGCCCAAAAAATCTGTACGTTGCGTGATTCGACCAGCCGGTCACATGGAAACCCACAATGAGGCCCCTTTCAAACTCTGTGAGAGGCTGATAATGCTGTTTCACACGAGTTCGCGGCATTTCCGTCTCTTTCGCAGTGATCACTCAACATCTGACGCTGTTCACGCCTCTTATATGCCTTACCAGGCCCGTTATCAGTACGAAACATAAACAACACTAACGCACTTTGGTGGCCGTTCTAGCTGTCACAGAAAGAAGCAACTCGAATCATTTACATATCAGCCGATGGTGTGGTACAGGGTGACAATTATAGAACTATATGAAAGAAACGTAAATTAGTTACGCACTACGGCGTGCAAACACTTTATTCAAACTGTGAACGTCACTACAGATAACCGGATTTAGTTTATGACGTTCAGTATCCCTGTCATCATTCGCGACTATGTTGCGCAGACGAATAGCGGTATTCTGCATGACCCGCTGATGTGTCGGAACGTCGGTGCTGTCGATGAATGGCGGTTTTCAGCTCAGCAATCGTTTTGGAGCTATTGCTGTATACCTTATTTTTAATATAGCCCCACAAAAAGGAATCGCATGTGTTCAGATATGGAGAATATGGCGGCCAATCGTGGCTCATGCCAGTGGTACCCCAAAGCCAGAATGGGGTCCCCAAAGTGCTCCTCCAGGACCTCAAACACTCACCTGCTTCGATGGGGTCGAGCTCTGTCTTGCATGAACCATATCTTGTCGAAATCAGGGTCACTTTGGACAGTGGGAATGAAGTCATATCCCAAGACTTTCACGTACCGTTCGGTAGTCACCGTGGCATTAAGGAATATCGAACGTATTATTCCGTGACCGGACATTCCACACCACACAGTCACCCATTGAGGGTGACGAGATTTCCCGACCGCGAAATGCGGATTTCAGTCCCCCAAATGCGCCAATTTCGTGTATTGACGAACCCATCCAAATGAAAATGGGCTTCATCGCTAAACCAAATTAAACCATACCAATTCCCATCATGCCCCGAGGCCAACTATGCAGTTTGAATGCCCTACCGCAAACCGTTCAGAAGTTATGACGATTTTATTTCATATTGGTCAATAATTGTCGCTCTGCATGTACGAGTTTCACTGGCAGCTGACCACGTCTGTTGGTGTTTCGCTTTTTTTTTTTGTCAGTGCATTTTCTAAAGCTGGAGCAGGAAACTCCGGGAGGCAAAACGACCCAGTTTGATGACATGATCTGGAAAGGCCCCGGTATTCGACGGGTGCAAGGGGACTGTGACGGCGAAATAAACTTTCGATAATGGTTCGGAGGCAGTCAGATGAGGCAATCTCCGAGAACACGTCCCGCGTGTAGCAATATGAGTCGAACGTCTGCGATCGCGTCGCCCCGCCGGGAAATGCCAGGCGAGGCGAGGCGTGGCGGCGGCTGGGCGCCCCGCCCACGGGCGACGGCCGACCTACTGTGCGTCTGCCGCGCCGCGCTGAGCCTCTGCTACAGCACGCCCGCTCGGCTGCAGTCCGTGCCCCACGCCCCCGTCCCAGGCGTATCTGACGAGGAGCCCGGCCTTTCACTGCCTCGTCACTCCTCACTTTTGCAACAAAAGGTCAAACTCCAACATCAACTCTGGCGGCAACTGCCTCGTTACGGAAAAAAAGGTTAAATTGGGCAAAGATCAGTTTTCTAATCCCTTCGCCGCAAATTTAAATTCCAGGCTCGAAAAAATTGTTGTGATGTTCAATCCGAAGATGCCACTCTCCATGCTAGTCTATCCTGTGCAAGCTACTTCATCTCTGCATAACTGCAGCAACCTATATCCATTTGAATGTCCTACCGCAAACCGTTCACAAGTTACATATTGTACTGTAATTTTGCCTTCGTATAACTACAACTTTTATCTCCAACACCCCCCCCCCCATCACAAAATAGGCTATTCCTTGATGCCCCAGGATGTGTTTCATTAACTGATCCCTTCTTTTCGTTAAATTGTACCATAAATTTCTCCTCATTAATTACTCGATTTAATCATCTAGTATGCAGAATTTTCCTGTGGCACCACATGTCAAGGATTTCTATTCTCTTCTTGTCTGAAATGTCGCCCGTCTTTCACTGTAGTAAAAGGCTACTTTCGAGACAAATACCTCCAGAAAAGTCGTTCAAAAAATGGTTCAAATGGCTCTGAGCACTATGGGACTTAACATCTTAGGTCATCAGTCCCCTAGAACTTAGAACTACTTAAACCTAACCAACCTAAGGACATCACACACATCCATGCCCGAGGCAGGATTCGAACCTGCGACCGTAGCAGCCGCGCGGTTCCAGACTGTAGCGCCTAGAACCGCTCGGCCACTCCGGCCGGCTAGAAAAGTCGTCATAATATCTAATTTTATATTTGGTATTAACATATTCCTTTTGTCAGAAGTGCTTTCCTTGCTACAGCCACTCTCCATTTTACACTGAAGAGCCAATGAAGTTGGTACACCTGCCTCATATCGTGTAGGGCCCCCGCGAACACGCAAAAGTGCCGCAACACGACGTATCACGGACTCGACTAATGTCTGAAGTAGTGCTGGAGGGAATTGACACTATTAATTCTGCAGGGCTGTCCGTAAATCCGTAAGAGTACGAGAGGATGGAGATCTCTTCTGAACAGCACGTTGGAAGGCATCCCAGATAGGTTCAATAATGTTCATGTTTCTGAAGTTTGGTGGCCAGCAAAAACTCAGAAGAGTGTTCCTGGAGCCACCCTGTAGCAATTCTGGACGTGTGGGGTGTCGCATTGTCCTACTGGAATTTCCCAAGTCCGTTGGAAAGCACAATGGACACGAATGGATGCAGGTGATCAGACAGGATGTTTACGTACGTGTTACCTCTCAGAGTCGTATCTAGACGTATCAGGGGTCCCATATCACTTCAACTGCACACGCCCCACACCATTACAGAGCCTCCACCTGCTTGAACAGTCCCCTGCTGACATACAGCGTCCGTGGATACATGAGGTTGTCTCCATACCCGTACACGTCCATCCGCTTGATACAATTTTAAACGAGACTCGTCCGACCAGGCAAATTCCTATCATCAACAGTCCAGTGTCGGTGTTGACGGGCCCAGGCGAGGAGTAAAGCTTTGTGTCGTGCAGTCATCAAGGGTACAGGAATGGGTCTTCGGCTCCGAAAGCCCATATCGATGATGTTTCGCTGAATGGTTCGGACGCTGACACTTGTTGATGGCCCAGCGTTGAAATCTGCAGCAATTTTCGGAAGTGTTGCACTTCTGTCACGTCGAAAGACTCTCTTCAGATTCGTTGGGTCCGTTTTTACAGGATCTTTCTCCGGCCGCAGTGATGTCAGAGGTTTGATGTTTTACCAAGCTCTTGATATTCAGGTACACTCGTGAAATGGTCGTACGGGAAAATCCCCACTTCAACGCTATCTCGGATATGCTGTGTCCCTTCGCTCGTGTGCCGACTATAACACCAAGTTCAAACTCAATTAAATCTTGATAACCTGCCATTGTTGCAGCAGAATCGATCTAACAACTGCGCCAGACGCTTGTTGTCTTATTTAGGCGTTGCCGCCCGAAGCGCCGTATTCTGCCTGTTTACATATTGCCTGTCCATATACCAGTTTCTTTGGCTCTCCAGTGTATATCATCTCTGAGTTGACCATCATTATTTTCGAGGGCATGCTGAAAGGTAATTGCCGGCCGCTGTGGCCGAGCCGTTCTAGGCGCTTCTGTCCGGAACCGCGCTGCCTCGTTCATGGACGTGTGTGACGTCCTTAGGTTAGTTAGGTTTCAGTAGTTCTAAGTCTAGGGGACTGATGACCTCAGATGTTAAGTCCCGTAGTGCTTAGAGCCATCTGAACCATTATTGGAAAGTAATTCCTCGGAATTCTCTATGTGAAAACCGATGAAGCTTTTTAAATAAGCCAGATGTTAGTAACATGCTTCATGTCTACATATGCCAAAGACCTTGGCTCAGTGATAACAGTTTTTTCTGGCAGGTCACCAAAGTGAAGCGCTGTCGGGCATGGCTAAAACGGTGGGTGGGTGACCATCCAGGTCGGTCAAGCGTTGTGGGCAAGCCGGCTGCATTTAGCCCTCGTGAAGCCAATTGAACAGGTATGGTGACCATATCCCCCTCCATATCTGCATCCGAAGATGTCTATCAGCTGAGGATGACAGAGCGGTCAGTTGGCACCGTCGGGCCTTCCGAGGACTGTTAGGACGGAGCTTAGCTTTCTTTAGCTAAATACTTGCAGCCCTCATCCGCTAGAGCGCTCCGAATTGTAGCGTGAGAGACGTCGTCGTGTAACATACCTACGTCGGCGCGTGAGAAACAGCGTGCGGTAACGGAGTTTCGAATTCGAAGAGTTCTTCCACACGTGCTGCACCTTCTCCTTAAAGACAGAGCACATACGAGCTCTGCGATATCTGTAACAATCCGACACACTGGGTTCATTGTCATCAGTCGTCGTCCATACAGTCCCAACTTGACCGCATACCTTAAGAACGGCTTTGAGGACTTCACTTTGATAGTAAAGAAGAGCTGCAAGCAAATGTGAAGTTTGACTCTGTTAATCATTATTCAGTGACGGTATTAACAAATGGCACCATGTCTATAATTCCAGATTCTAATGGCAACTTTGGCAGGACATGTTACAAGCACCAAAAACATGGTTGCCAGTAGTGGTAATGTGTGTGGTGTTTGTGCCAGAAAAATGCTGTTCGGGAACTATATGTACAAATCTGAGAATGATGCGGATAACTTCGACTAAGAAAAACATCCTGAAAATGTTGTTGAAAGCAAATGCCCCTCAAAAGTTGTTGCTAACAAGGTAAATGCTAATAATTATTTAAGTAGGTAAAGAATGCTCTAGGCGCTTCAGTCCGGAACCGCGCGACTGCTACGGTCGCAGGTTCGAATCCTGTATCGGGGCCGGCCGGAGTGGCCGAGAGGTTCTAGGCGCTATAGTCTGGAACCGCGCGACCGCTACGGTCGCATGTTCGAATCCTGCCTCGGGCATGGATGAGTGTGATGTCCTTAGGTTAGTTAGGTTTAAGTAGTTCTAAGTTCTAGGAGACTGATGACCACGGAAGTTAAGTCTCATAGTGCTCAGAGCCATTTGAACCAGCCTGCCTCGGGCATGAATGTGTGTGATGTCCTTAGTTTAGTTAGGTTTAAGTAGTTCTAAGTCTAGGGGACTGATGACCTGAGATGTTAAGTCCCATAGTACTCAGAGCCATTTGAACCATTTGAAAGCATGTTAAGTTGTGTCTCTTGCCATAATTTACATGAATTTACGTGACAGCGTGATGGTACAAATGTTAAGGGCCATCCTAACGTTATTTGCGTGCTGTAGTAAGGGGACAATGAAATTAGTTTTATGTAATGCTGAATCATTATTATTGCAAAAACTGGTAATGAAAATCATAGTATCATGAACTGAAACAGTTCGGAATTCTTAAATTTGTATTTTTGGGGGTTTCACTGTAATGTTTCGTGAACTTGTCCAGCACGTAAATAATGATAACGGAATGCTAAGGCATGTTAAGAGCACTCACTTCACAAGTAAACGATGTTAATTACTCCTTGAAAAGTTTTGAAGAATTCAATTTTGGATGGAAATTACGACTTCAAGAACTCGGCGTCACTATAGAAGTATTTGAAAACATCACTTATCTGAATAAATAAATGACAATGGATGTACTTGAAATACCTTATTTATGAGAGTTTCTTGAATCTCTTTCTTGTTCCTTAGATACCATCATTTTCAGCCAAGGTCTTCATTTCATATACATTTTCCCCCTAGTGATCATGTTATTTTAGGGAAACGAATGTCATCTCTACGAGGGTTATTCATTTATTCCTATGTGTTAGTCGAACACCTAGAGGAACACTGATGATGATGATGATGATGATGATATTTGGTTTGTGGGGCGCTCAACGGCATGGTTATCAGCGCCCATACAAATTGGCAATTGTTTTACTTTCCAGCCTTGCCATTTCCTGAGTGATTATGAAATGGTGAGGAAAACACAAAAACCCAGTTCCCGAGTGGAGAAAATCTCCGACCGGACTAGGAATCGAACCCAGGACCCCAGGATCCAGGGGCAACAATGCTAACCACTAGAGCACGAACTGCGGACTAGGGGACTTGGAGTTGACAACACGGAAAGTAATATACTTTCAGCGTGAAGAAGTCCCTTCACATTTTACCATGGATGTGAAAATTATTTTCACATTGGACTGTAAGACCGACAGCTGGCATCTGAATGCCGTTACGCTTTTTAATCATTTATTTCTTTCTCTGCGGCTAGAAGTGGGGCTAGAAGTGGGACGAGTCGTTCGACGTTAGGCCTATTGAGGGGTTGTGGTTCTACTTAGCCACCCATCAGACGAGTTGATAGTGAGATAAATGGGAGATCCCAATTGAGAATAAAAGGAAGAGGGACTTACCAAATCCGGCATTCGCCTTACAATCAATGGAAACGTCTCGAAAACCTTGGTCGGAAGCGAGGGCTTGGAATCTTATTAATTTATTTGTGGGACATCGTCCTTCGTTGAGGACGCTTCCCAGAAAAAATTAAATAGCTGTGCGTGTGTAAGATATGTGTAAGTTGCGTGTGTCCATGTGTTACCGAACGGACGGAAGTGTCGTGTTATAGGTTTGTTTGCCTTGCGTGAGGTAGTTACCAGAGTGTTTGAAAGTCTCATCTGCAAGAATATCTACGAAACGGAAACATTATTTCTAGGAAACCTACACGAAAACTCAAACAGGCAATTTTCAGGGTGACCTCTGGAGACATCTTTGAACCCCCTACACGTCGAACCTTTAGGAACCACGCCGAAAAATTTAGATTAATAACTGCTTGCAAGGAGGCGTGTAAGGAATCGTTTTTCATACACGCTACCTGGAGTGGATGGAAAGAAGCTTTAATATGTGGAATAAAGAGTTCAGTTGTGCAGTTCAAAGAGATTCCCACAGAATAAATGAATTAAAGATCAAATTTATTGTATTGCGATTGAATTGTTCTGGTATGAGAGGGGGCAAGGGTGCTCATACGATAGTTTACAGGGAGACGGAGAGAAGAGAAAATCTAAACCTGAGGGTACGGAGTACTTTTAATAATTTGGAAGACGAATGGCAACTTGTAAATAGCCATAAAAAAGTTCCAGTTCAGACACTGTTAAAAAACTGCGTAACACAGACATTTAAAGCATTTTCTTGAAAGAAAAATACCTGACTGCACTACATTTTTTTCTTTTCCCTGAGAACCAGAGGAGGACGGGGAGGATCGCGACAACCTCCCTCCACCCCTTTCCACAGAGTGTTACCCCAGCGAAAATTAAATAACTTTTTGTTTGTAAGGTGTGTATATGTTGTGTATCTGTGTGCATGTGTTACTGAACGGAAGGGGGCCATAACACGGAGATGAGGGACCTTAAAAATAGAGCACTTCATGATATCCCAGGTGAAAAAGCTCCCGTGGACAGACGGGAATATTACTAGTAGGTTCAACAAATAGACACGGTAGATATGGCTGAAACGATAGAATACGTAACGGTCGATTACTACTAATGCGAATTACTGCCTCTGAAATGGCAATTTGTACTGCTTTTTATCTTGTTTCGTAATAAGTTGATTTTTGAGAAGTTACAGTTTTTTGTATGTCATCCAGTACTTAACATAATACTGGAACAGTCACGTATTTTGGAAATCGTGCGTATGTCGGAGGAAAGCGACTCAAATGTGACTTCACCGTGCACGTAACGCAATACAGGATGTTCGGAAATTCCCACTACAAACTTCTAGTAATTGTAGAGGGAGTGAGTAGATAATATTTTGAATTGGAATCCATGTCCGAAAACGTACAGTTTCCATGCTACAGCCGTTTGGAAACTTGTTGGTAACGCGACTGCTTTCACAAGTAATTTATTAGGCCTGACCCAGTACATCACTTTTTTTCCAGTCCCACTCATTGATAACTAAAGAAACAGGCGCAATTGCTCGTGTTCTCGTTGACGGCTTCTCTTCAACGTAATGCACTACGGACTCTTCCACTTCGGGGGTGCGGCGTCTCCTGGGAGCACCACTGTCACTCCTGCTGATGGTGAAGCTACCCTTTCTCGAAATCATTGCGTAGTTGTGGCGAGAAAGGAGTGCGATGGAGTCAGACGTTGTGGAGAACGATCTTGATAAAGGCGACGAGCAGCTCTTGCATTACCGTGAGCTTCCACATACAGAAGGATCATGTCGGTGTATTCTGCAAACGTGTATTGAGCCATGTTGCTCTAACACTCACAAACATGTGAATAAGGCTCGAACGGCTCGAACCATGTCAAAAAATGGTTCAAATGCCTCTGAGCACTATAGGACTTAACATCACACACATCCATGCCCGAGGCAGGATTCGAACCTATGACCGTAGCAGTCACGCGGTTCCGCACTGAAGCGCCTAGAACCGCACGGCCACCGCGGCCGGCTGAACCAGTTCAGAGGGGTAGGATAGACGTTAAATGACATTGGCAGATCCGACATAAGCAGCCTCTACCATGACTATCCTGTTGCGTACCTAGACAGGAAACATGTTTGCAAATGGCTGTAGTACGGAAACAGTACGTTGCTCGACATGGGTTACAATTCAAAATATCATGTACTCACCCCCTCTACAAGTCCTAGAAAATTGTAACGGTAATTTCCGAATACCCTGTATATAAACATAGGGTGTCCCAAAAAAAACACCAACAAGCTTTAGGGAGAGGGCCGGCCGGAGTGGCCGTGCGGTTCTAGGCGCTACAGTCTGGAGCCGAGCAACCGCCACGGTCGCAGGTTCGAATCCTGCCTCGGGCATGAATGTGTGTGATGTCCTTAGGTTAATTAGGTTTAATTAGTTCTAAGTTCTAGGCGACTGATGACCTCAGAAGTTAAGTCGCATAGTGCTCAGAACCATTTGAACCATTTTTTTTAAGAGACAGGTTCCGTACACCAAAACAAGGAAAAAATGTCTCGTAAACATAGTCTCTTAAATGCATACCTTAAGATTTATGAGCCCTTGTTCAATAGAAGAGATGTGTTTCGCACTAGCGAAGATCAATAAGTGCGCATAGCTCTTAAGGATACGCACTTTAGAGCCCATATTATACGAGACAGTTTTTCTTGTTTTGGTGTAAGGAACCTGTCCCAAGGCTTGTCGGTGCTTTTTGGGACACCCTGTATATGTATTTCAAACCCTTGTTCCACTCCTCTCGTCTTCAGCGGAACGTGCTTAGTTTATCGAAAGATCGTTCGCGCACTCCAAGGGCTCAATCTGCTTTCCCTACGTTCGCCTAGCGCTATTCAAAGCTAGTGAATAGTGCATGAGGTGGGTCATATTTTATTCACACCCGTTGTCGCTACGGACGCTTGAATGGCGGCCGGCCCTGTCTAGTACTATTTTACGACGCCTAGTTCGCATCGCAATCGCCGCCAGAGCTTACCTCCGCTGTTAGAGGGTCCCGAGGCTCGAAATTAGCATCGCTTTCTTCGCGGCTTGCCAGAGCCAGGGAAACCTTACGAGCCCCCTCTGGTTGACGCCAACTGCGATTGTGTAACGGCCGCCGCTGTAAGCGATGCTAGACCCGTCGCCGGAAACGTTTAGAGCGGGCCTCACCGCTTCACTTAGCGCGCTCGCCAGCCTCTAGCAGGCAGCTCGTTTTGGGTCCCTTTCTTCCAAAGGAGTCCCCCAACAGTTCCGTACTGTCGCAATGGCAACGTCTTCTATCCGGAAACTAAACACTTCACTTTCGGAGCTGGTAGTTCTCTTACACGGGGTGAGCAACACAGAACTAAACCCATAACGCAAAGCTTCCCAAACTGGGTGTCCATACACGCTGGGGTGTCGTGTAGTAGCATTAAGGGTGTCGCGAGACTGGAATAAATTATTTGAAAATTTTCATTCAAGTTATTTAACATTTATTTTTACAATAATTTCAGTGTTGTTTACATTTTATTGCTCTAAGTAAAGTCTGCAGTATTTTACTTTTTATCCCATGAAATAGTATGCTTCCGTGCGGCTTTTTAAAAATAGTACACATAAATAGACTGTTTAGAGAACTAAATTTCATATTCTGAAAATTATAGTATCTCTGTAGCAGGTAAATTTTCATATACAACAAAAATCCAGGATTTAAACTTGCACATAAAAATTGCGCTCGATAATATAGAAACGAAGTCTGCAAAACTGACATTCACTGCTGGGATCTACACTTTTCTTTACCACCACTCAGAATACAATGAGTGTTAACTAATGCTTTAAGTATTTCATTCAAGAAATAGGAAGGTGCTCAACACCATTGCTCTCTAGTTCTTCGTCTGAATGATACACATATGTGCTAAGAGAACTATCATCACTAGTTATTGCAAAGTCGTCGTCTTTTTCGTCTATTTCTTGATTTATATCACTGACATGTTCTTCTATTCACTAACTAACAACGTCATCAAACTTAGAAGCATTAAAATTGACGCATTCGTGCGAACAGATTTTGTGATATACTGACAAAACAGGTACGTAGTTTACGGTGTGCGGTCTAGGATACCCCCAACACATATCAGTAACACGTGCCAGCTACAAATAAAAATTGTTGTAGAGTTGATGATTTAAACAGCGTAGCTGGAATATGGAAGCACTCTGCCAGGATTTCCTTCGGAGAGCTTGTGCGCTGTTTGATAGATCACCAATCGTAAGTTAAAGGCTAGTCATTGCAGAAAACAAATGAAAAAATTGTGATAAAATCATACAAAACATCCTTCTCTTCGTTCAGTGTAAACGAGTGATCGTTATGCTGAATTCCACTATATCGTGCATGTATCTTCCAATTATGCCAGTAGATGTCTCTCTTCTGCTGATGTGCATTGGCGCTCTCTATTGGCCAATGTCTAAACAATATCTTCAAGCGGGAATAATGGGAGTGTGTGCTAGTGTGTTATAAGCGCAACCTAAGTTGACACTCGGCGCGGTGGTTGATGGGAGCGACCGTAAAGGCATTTCTCATTTGTGATCGCTCCCATCAGCCTATGCCGCGAATGGCAACTTAGTTTACGCCTATAGTTCACTTTTACTTCAGTGTGTTTCTTTGTTTCGTTCGTGACATGACGTTATTTTACTTCTTTCAAACTGATATAATTTTACAGAAATCATCAGAAATTTATGAAGTTACTGTCAGAAAGACACCTTTGGCAATTTATAAATCATCAGATTCAGAGCAACAGTCAAGCAATGTGTCTTTAACGTCACTTGATAAAAAAAAATCAAATAGTGTGTATCACCTCTATGTTTGTTCGACGTCACCATGCAATAGCGAGAAGACTTAAATGAAGCAGTTTAATGAAGGAAAAAATGGGCTTCGCATTTACATGGAAAAAGTTTTGACTATGTCAAAGAAATTCTAAAACAGAAGAATCAGCAGTGTTATTCGTCTGCTGATAAATTTAAGGCCTCTGATTAAGCTCAGCAAGTTAGTTATCTTATAGCAGAGATTATTGAAAAAAAAAGTGCGTTACCTTATGTAGCTGCAGGGAAAGAAAGTTACATGAGGAAATACGAGCCAATTCGTCAACATCCGAGCTAATATAAGACAGATTAATAATTCCCGATGAAGCCCACGAAAGTCATTGAATTCGTAATAGTGCTAGCGAACCTGGCAATTCTGCGCAATTGCTAAATATGTATGGGAACTGGATATATGTCCTAAACTCCTTCTCCCCCCTCTCTCTCTCTCTCTCTCTCTCTCTCTCTCTCTCTCTCTGGCCATCTTCCCCCCCCCCCTCCCACCACCTCCTTGCTACTCAGAACGTTCCGCTTTTTTATACTGCATATAAATATTTATGTATTAAAATATTCAGTCCATATCCGTCCTTGCGTTCATTAAAGTATCGTGTAAAAATTTGTAGTAAATGATTCAAGAGCTTTCCGAGATTTTTGATAACAACGTTTCCACTTTTTACATTAAATATATATTCATATATTACATATATTTAGAACATGTGTAGCCTCTGTCCATCGGAATGTTCATTACAGTGTTATGTAAAATCCTGAAGTGAATAGGTCAACAAGTTTTCGAAATACTTGGTAACAAAGTTAAACAAATGCTTGTAGTACTGAATACGTTGAAAGGATTTTTACCTGTGAAATGATGTTTAATGTATAATTATAACGTGCTTAGAAATGAAATATAAAGATTAATATTTCATTAAAGTATCATTTGTTACAACAGACTCTTTTATTAATATTAGTGAAGCGATGTCTCGTCAGACTGTATGTATTAGAAGGGTGTTGCCATGAGGAAATGTTTGGAAAGTTCTGCAGTAACCACTGCAGGATCGGTAGACTATGTTAGAAGGAAATTTTATTAATGATACGTAATTGAAATGTTGCATTTACACTCCTGGAAATTGAAATAAGAACACCGTGAATTCATTGTCCCAGGAAGGGGAAACTTTATTGACACATTCCTGGGGTCAGATACATCACATGATCACACTGACAGAACCACAGGCACATAGACACAGGCAACAGAGCATGCACAATGTCGGCACTAGTACAGTGTATATCCACCTTTCGCAGCAATGCAGGCTGCTATTCTCCCATGGAGACGATCGTAGAGATGCTGGATGTAGTCCTGTGGAACGGCTTGCCATGCCATTTCCACCTGGCGCCCCAGTTGGACCAGCGTTCGTGCTGGACGTGCAGACCGCGTGAGACGCCGCTTCATCCAGTCCCAAACATGCTCAATGGGGGACAGATCCGGAGATCTTGCTGGCCAGGGTAGTTGACTTACACCTTCTAGAGCACGTTGGGTGGCACGGGATACATGCGGACGTGCATTGTCCTGTTGGAACAGCAAGTTCCCTTGCCGGTCTAGGAATGGTAGAACGATGGGTTCGACGACGGTTTGGATGTACCGTGCACTATTCAGTGTCCCCTCGACGATCACCAGTGGTGTACGGCCAGTGTAGGAGATCGCTCCCCACACCATGATGCCGGGTGTTGGCCCTGTGTGCCTCGGTCGTATGCAGTCCTGATTGTGGCGCTCACCTGCACGGCGCCAAACACGCATACGACCATCATTGGCACCAAGGCAGAAGCGACTCTCATCGCTGAAGACGACACGTCTCCATTCGTCCCTCCATTCACGCCTGTCGCGACACCACTGGAGGCGGGCTGCACGATGTTGGGGCGTGAGCGGAAGACGGCCTAACGGTGTGCGGGACCGTAGCCCAGCTTCATGGAGACGGTTGCGAATGGTCCTCACCGATACCCCAGGAGCAACAGTGTCCCTAATTTGCTGGGAAGTGGCGGTGCGGTCCCCTACGGCACTGCGTAGGATCCTACGGTCTTGGCGTGCATCCGTGCGTCGCTGCGGTCCGGTCCCAGGTCGACGGGCACTTGCACCTTCCGCCGACCACTGGCGACAACATCGATGTACTGTGGAGACCTCACGCCCCACGTGTTGAGCAATTCGGCGGTACGTCCACCCGGCCTCCCGCATGCCCACTATACGCCCTCGCTCAAAGTCCGTCAACTGCACATACGGTTCACGTCCACGCTGTCGCGGCATGCTACCAGTGTTAAAGACTGCGATGGAGCTCCGTATGCCACGGCAAACTGGCTGACACTGACGGCGGCGGTGCACAAATGCTGCGCAGCTAGCGCCATTCGACGGCCAACACCGCGGTTCCTGGTGTGTCCGCTGTGCCGTGCGTGTGATCATTGCTTGTACAGCCCTCTCGCAGTGTCCGGAGCAAGTATGGTGGGTCTGACACACTGGTGTCAATGTGTTCTTTTTTCCATTTCCAGGAGTGTATTAACATTATTGTTACAAAAGATGCTCGAAATGATCACTCTGGGCATTGATACAATTTTGTGCCCGACTGGCGCAAAACGTTATCAACTACGTTGATTCCTCATTAAGTGTTCACCTTCAGTACATCAGTATTGTGGGGATTAGGGCACTTAAACGCTCTCCTTTAAGTAGGCACAAAGGAAAAAATCGCAAATAGACAACCGTGACGGACGTGGAAGCCACCGCTTGCTGCTGACATCTCGTTCATTTGTGAAAGCTGCATGAATGCGGCTCAATGAAACGTTTGATGTGTTACACGTTGCTCCATCGTGTTGAGAGGTAATGTTTTCTTTTTCGTATTCCGTTAACTGCGCTTAGAATTCTTCGAAAATTGTCAGGTAAACTTGTTACTGACAGTCTGTGTAAAACCTATAGGTCCCACCATACACTAACTGGAAACGGCACACCAGACACCAGTTTTCTTATCATTAAGATGACGCTCGAACATCTCGTGAAGATTCCTTGGCATACAACTGCTGGTGTTCTACGAACTAACATGGACGATTAAAGGCAACCATGCCTCGTCTGACTTTATACACGACATCCGTCTGTCTGCCCACCATCAATGTTCTCGAGAATGCAATTTACGGCATCGGAGTATCTGCCCACCTTCAATGTTCTCGAGAGTCCAATTGCAATAATGAATTCGCTTCGGTTTGTCTCCTTCAGTTCATGCACAGTTGTAACGTGCAATGGTTTCAATTTTAATTCATGAATAATCTGTTGACAAGATGAGTATTTAACACCAGATTGTTTGGGATTACTTGCATATTTGGGCAGGAACCGCTTATCCAGTATTGGCAGTGGCTTATGGAGCCCTAGCGTAAGGTAGCTTATATCGTTTTGTATTCGAAACCTAACATGTTATACGCCATTTTTAGATAAATCGTGTATTCTTCTCTTCACTGGGATACTGGTATTCGGAAATATTTCTGCGAACACTCATCGTGTTTCTTCAAGCGATTGAGAACGGATGTATGCCTCAACTATGGCTACCCTCTCCTGAACTGACTGAGGTATTTTACACACGCAAAGCCGCACTCACTATAGTGCAACAAACATATACTGCCCTGATCGCTGACCATCTGACGAACGGCAGCAACAATCCGTAGTTAAAGTATAGATCCGCTTGTCTCGCTAGTTGAGTGAGGGTCTTTCATAAATAGTGTCGAACACGGATTTCATTATGGGTTCGATTATTGTTGCTCACCCCGTATAACACAGCGCGCTCACACTAAGTGCAACACTATTGTCTAGAAACCCCGATAGTTGGAGTACTAATCGCAGTCTAATCACTTGATTCATGTTACCGTTTGTTCCTCTAAATCATTACGAAAGTAATCATTGGATATTTCCTTAAGCTTGTCTCAGCCACAGCATACCGATCTCTCCCCAGATTATCTAATGTTCCATCTTCAATGACCGGCGTCGACTAAGTGTTATAGTCGAACTCGCCTTCCTTCAGTTCCCTTGGTTCGCGTATCACGTTGCAAAATCTCAAGAGAAATTTTTTTTTTAAAGGAATTTTCTACCTCTCTTTCCAACAGGACGTGTAACAGAAATTGGAAGTCTGATCTGCCTGGGCATTAGCTCGAATGCGTATGTCGCGATCCATTTTTATGGCCGCTCCTGAGACACAACGAAGTTCTGACGTAAGATCCCACTTCTTCACTCTGCGTAGTGTTTGAGGCATGGGTGCTGTGTATAGTAGGGTTTGTCTTGTTACGGAAGGTCACGAATATGGATCAAAGGGTGGAGGCGACATCCAGTGCCGGCACCTATATAGCCAACTCCTCTCCAACAGCACCAAGTGCGCTTCTTAGAATTGCGTTCACATTTGAGGCTCAATCAACGATGTCACTAGCTCTCGCTAAAATGAGACAGTGATGAAACCGACTACCTTCCACGCAGAGCTGCACAGGCTAACTAATCATTCTTATGTGCCTGGTTTGCTTTCAAGTAAATATTTTGTTCATTGGGAGATATCGTGTAAAGATGCTTTTAAAATTCCCAAAACATATGTCACATAGGTTTCAAACGTAGGCTGGCGGAAACAAACACATATTCGACATTTCTGAGGGAAAATAATTGTCCAACAACGATTCAGAGAAAGTGCGAGGGGCCGGCCGGGGTGGCCGAGCCCTTCTAGGCGCTACAGTCTGGAACCGCGCGACTGCTACGGTCGCAGGTTCGAATCCTGCCTCGGGCATGGATGTGTGTGATGTCCTTAGGTTAGTTAGGTTTAAGTAGTTCTAAGTTCTAGGGGACTGATGACCACGGCAATTAAGTCCCATAGTGCTCAGAGCCATTTGAACCATTTTTTTGAAAGTGGGAGGGAAGAGATAGTGATGTGTCGCAATTCGTATTTCACAGAGATGTGAAATACGTCAGGTTAGAGTGTAAATGGTATTCGTTAAATGTCTTGAGACACAGGATTATTTATGGGTGGGGCTTAGGGCAAGTCATCGAAGTTCGGAATATGTATTTAAAATGTTATTCAGAATTCCAAAAAAGTTTGGTCTGTGTCAGAATTTTTTAAAAAAGTTGTGAAATGGTCAGTATAATGTTACAATGTTCTGCGAGAAATCGAATCTGGTAAAAGCCAGAAGCATTTTCATCGCTTGAACATCTGAGGTAGTTAGTGACCAATGTGAAATAAATTAGATTTCAAAATTTCAGTGAGAAACAGAAAAGAAGTGACAGTAATGAAAATGGAAAATGAAAGAAAGGCAAACCTTCGTTGAATTGGATCTAATCAGGGAATATATCGTGCCATTTGGAGTATGTGTTAAGAATGAAATAAAAAAGGAATGATTACGAATTAGGTACGAATAAGTAATACTACACAAATTAAAGATTAATATTCTCCGAAGCCATGGTCAAACGAGTGAAAATAGATGATATTTAGAATACTTATTAATTCGAATGAAAAAATAGTGTTATGTTATGAAGAAAGAAAATTCTTAAAAGAAGCAAATGAAATACGAATAAGAACCTAAAACTGTAACATGTAGACTAGAAAAATTGAACGAATTCTGCACACTAAATAAGTCTCTTGCATTATGTCTAAAAGAGTGGGCTATATGACGCTTAATGGAAACAGCGGGAGGAAATGGTTAAACCTTTTGATGCTAAGGAAGTTCAAGAACCAAGTTCGATAGCAAAGTGAGAAATTATGAAGGCAAGCTGAGCGGTTATGCTTTTGGCACAGATATGGCGTTGAGATAAGTGAAACTACTATTTTTTTAATACCGAAAGAGCAGTCGTTTGTGTGTGTCTGTGTGTGTGTGTGAATGTGTGTACGTGTTTCGTTGATATCGAGCCTAACAAAATTATTTGTTTTAGACAATTAACTGCCAATGAAAATTCAGACATTTTTGGTGAAGAACTGCAAGGAGCCGGCTCCATACTTTTCTTTACTTAAGAAAGTGACGACTTTATTCAGACGTAGCCGTACTTTTGTTGGATATCGTACGATTGTGGAATGTCCCAGCGCTCTTGGTATAGATGAAACCATCGAGTGACTGTTACATCTACGTCTACGTGATTACTCTGCTATTCACGATAAAGTGCCTGGCAGAGGGTTCAAGCTGTCTCTCTAACGTTCCACTCTCGAACAGAAGGCGGGAAAAACGAGCACTTAAGTTTTTCTGTGCGAGCCCTGATTCCTCTTATTTTATCGTGATGATCATTTCTCCCTATGTAGGTGGATGCCAACAGAATGTTTACGCAATCGGAGGAGAAAACTGGTCATTGAAATTTCATGAGAAGATCCCGTCGCAACGAAAAACGCCTTTGTTTTAATGACTGCCACTCCAGTTCACGTATGATGTCTGTGACACTATCTCCCCTATTCCGCGATAATACAAAACGAGCTGCCCTTCTTTGTACTTTTTCGATGTCATCCGTCAGTCCCACCTGATACGGATCCGATATAACACAATACACGATCAGATAGTACGAAGTTCTCGTATCTCACACCATTAACACGTCAGAAGAAACAGGACAGTAAATTTTATATGAAAAATTACCTCCAAGAAGCCTACACGCAGGATTGCTGGCATAGGTGTTAAGTGCAATGTCCGGACTTTTTCGAGCATCCCACCTGATTTTGTGCTGCGATTACCGGGATGAGACGTGGATCTACTACCGCATGAAAGAAACAAAACAGCAGTCTAAGGGGTGCATGGAAACCGGTTTTCCTTGATCGCAAGTAGCGAAGTGATGTTACTTGTCCGGAAAGATATGGCAGCTACCCGACTGAGTAACCGAGGACGCTAAAGCACGCATGAGCGGTGCCACTCGACTCCAAGTTACTCGATTCGAATGCTGGTCATGTATGAAATTTGCATCGTCAATATTGGTGAATCTCTTGTCTTCTCCTCCAATTTTTACCCTCTACAGTTCGCTCTAGCGCCATGGAAGTTATTTCCTGATAGCGTACACATGTCCTACCATCCTGTCCCTCCTTCTTCTCAGTGTTTTTCGTTCCTATCTTCGCCGGTTCTGCGGTGAACCTCTTCACCCCTTATCTTCTCAGTCCATCTGACTTTAAACGTTCTTCTATCTCACCACACCTCAAATGCTTCGATTCTTTCCTGTCCATGATTCACTACCATATCTGTGCTCCAAATATGTATTTTCAGAATTTCTTCCTCAATTTGAGGTCCGTGTTTGACACCAGTAGACTTCTCTTGACCAAGAATGATAGTCTGTTTTTTATACCCTCCTTGCTTCGTCTGTCATGCGTTATTTTGCTTCCTAGGTAGCAGAATTTCTTAGCTTCGACTACTTCGTGACCACCAATTTTGATGTTAAGTATCTTGCTCTTCTCATTTCTGTTATGTCTCATTATTTACGGCTCTTTCCGGTTTACTCTCAATCTATATTCTGTACTCAATAAATTGTACATTCCATTTCTGTAGTTATTGTTCACGTTCACTGAGGATAACAATGTCAATAGCGGATCTTATCATTATATCATTTCACCCTGAATTTTAATCCCACTGAGGCGACTTCTCACGGCCCGTGCGGCTCACCTCGTCGGAGGTTCGAGTCCTCCCTCGGGCGTGGTTGTGTGTGTCGTCCTTAGTGTAAGTTAGTTTGAGTTAGGTTAAGTAGTGTGTAAGCCTAGGGACCGATGACCTCAGCAGTTTGGTCCCGTAAGACCTTACCACAAATTTCCAAAATTTTTTTTTAATTCCACTTTTGTACCTTTCCCTTGTTTCCTACATTGCATCTTCGGTGTGTAGATTGAACAGTAGGGCCGAAAGGCTACACCCCTGTCTTACACCCTTTTCAATTCAAGTTCTTCGTTCTTGCTCTTCCAGTCTCATTATTTCATCTTGATTCTTGAACATGTTCTACATCACCCGTCTTTCCCTGCAGCTTCATCCTTTTTTTCTCAGAAATTCGAACATCTTGCACCATTTCATATTACCGAATGCTTTTTCTAGATATACAAATCCTATCAACGTATCTTGATTTTTGGTCAGTCTTGTTCCATTATCAAGAGCACAGTCGGAAGCACCTTTCCGGTGGCTTTACCTTTCCTAAAGCTAAACTGATCGTCATCTAACAAATACTCAGTTTTCTTTTCCATTAATCTGTGCATAATTCTTGTCAGCAGTTTGGATGCTTGATATATTAAGCTGATTATAGGATAGTTTTCACACCTATCTGATGTTGCTATCTTCAGGACTGTGTAGGCAATATTTTTCTGAAAGTCTATTGGTACATCACCAGTCTCACAGATTCTACATACCAACTTGAGTAGTCGTTTGATTGTCATTTCCCCCAGTGATTTTAGAAATTCCAATGGAACATTATCTATCCCTTTAGTTTTATTTGAGCTCATGTCTTTCAGAGATATTTTAAATTCTGACTTTAAAAATTGATCTCCTGTATCTTCCTTATAGACACCACTTTTTTCTTGTGTGAAACTATCAGACAATTCCTCTCGTTCATAGAGGCTTCCGATGTACTCTTTCCACCTATCCCCTCCTTCCTCTGCGTTTAACAGTGGAATTCCCATTGGTTTCTTGATGTTAGCATGCTAGCTTTTAATTTCACCAAAGGTCGCTTTAACTTTTCTATATACTGCGTCAGCATTTCCGACGATCATCCCTTTCTTTATTTCCTCACATTTTTCCTGCAGCTATTTAGCCTAGAGCTGCCCTGCACTTCCTATTTATTTCGTGATTTATATTACTGTGTATCTGTTTTCCCCTTAGCAGTTTTGTACTTGAAGGTTTCTTTAAGTATTTTTTCTTTTCCCCACGGTTTCTTCGGACCTCCTGACCTTGGTTGACTTTCCAACAGCTGTGAACGTCTCTTGGAATTACTTCTAAGTTATTTTAGCCATTAAGATTTTATGGGTGAGTGACACTTGTTGGTGATGGTCAGAGTTCGTATCTATAATGTAATGCGAACAATTTTCGGTTTTACGTTCAAAGTCAGAAGATGACGAGTAAGTGAGAAATTAACGAGACAGTTGAAAATACATTGCTACGGACTGTCTGCGCCGAAATATAAAAGAAATTACGTGCAAATTAAAAAAAGTGGGAATCGGGCCATAGATATGTCAAGAACTTACAAATGACTGGCCAAAAAATCTCACATCATATATATTCCGCTTGTCACCAGAAAACTTTTGAATTTATTTTCCTTTCGAATTGTAAGTACCAAAAAATTTTACGGTCGTTCAAGTAATACTTCCTGTCCACCCACAACGCTCCTCTCGCTGAGTTGTGGTAGATGCTCGGACAACTACTAGATGGCAGCACCTGACCGGTCGATCAGCTCGCTCACTGAGCAGTGTACACCGCGTCGTCTTAGAGCACCGGAAAAAAACAATTGTTTCAACTTTTATTCCGAGCTCCAAATGACACATTGAAATGTTGAGATCGAAGCTTTTCATCTTTACCTTACGTCATACGAGACTCGTACATAAGCGGTCGGTGTAACTACTACCATGTGACTCAAATAATGTGACTTCAAAGAGCTGCTTCAGTTTTTGAAACAGAAGTCACTCAGGTTAGCTATTGATAAGCAGTAGGTGTGGTTGCCAGTGTCTGTTTAAGACCGAAACGGGACGAGCAGCTATTTGCGGCGCAAATTGAGAGGGGGTAAGAGGCGCACCTAGTGCAAAATTTGTGCATAGGATGTGTGGTAATAAGTAGCGAAAACAACATATTTCCACGATCGCTAGATTTTGGATTTAGTTTTAAAGGTCTTATCAAGAACCCAATGAACGACAAGTAATGTATGTTAGATTTTGGGAAAATGGAGAAGAGGGGAGGGGGACCAAATGCTACTCGCTTGTGTGAAAAGAATGTTTTCGAACCGGCCCTGGGTGGCATCAATACAACTATTTTCGGCGTGAAAACAGTGGTTTCCAAGGGAACAACGGTGTTAGATTCATCAGTGAAGTGCTTCTGCGGAAATTTTTTTCTTTTACTAATTCAAGATGTTTTGCTCGGTTTCTCATAACTCTATGCTTCTTTTCAAAGTAGAGACGGGTCGATTGAAAGATCGAAACGAGAGATACTGACTGATATATCTTCCTGCTGCCAAGGCGACCTGCTCGTTCTCTCTCCCTGAAACATTATGTTTAGATTAATAAGCCAGCTGTTCTTATTTTGGTAATGGTAAAAAAAATCAAGCGTCATTGCAGTTTAAATTTACAAGACTAAATTCTCATTTGAAACCAGTAAAAAACAGCATTCATCTTTCTTGTTTGCCTTTAAGACTGATTTAGAAGCATTGATCTAAAATTTCAGTAGTCATTTTTCCTCCTGCGTTAAGTGTTCGAACACCATTTCAACTTGTAAACGTGAAACCATTATGTCTAAAAGTGTATTCTCTTTCTAGCTTTTAGGTACCGGTAAGCACTGATTACAGTCTTAAGCAAGTTTCGGATATACTAGAATCAAAGAACGCAACTGAAATTTTAACAGTTTACAGTGTACATGAAAGTGTCAGTAGCTGTCAGACACGACAACAAATGCCTTGACAGAGCAAGCATTTTTCCAGAGATTTTCTTAAAACTATTCATTCACTACTTCCGTAGAGGCTATACAGACAGTTTAAGACACTGACGTTCACCACCATCGGCTGGAGAACATGCAGCCCTAAACTAACCTAATCTGAATCAACTGTTGCGTCATGAGTGATACATTACCAGAAAAGAAATAATGAGGCTAGTGTGTGGCTGAATGTAATTTCCTTTAGCGATTTATCGTAGGGTCGAATCCTGGGCAGAACTGATTGCAAACGCAAGTCACGTCAGATAGCAATCACTGAGCAAATAAGTGGCAGCAATGAAGCCTCTCAGGATCATGATCATGCAATAGCCATAAAGTAGACGTACAGGTAGCATGTACTCAGTTATTCTTCTCCAAGACGACGCTGTAGAATGATCAGCATTAATATTCGCGCCTGCTCAGGTATTACTTCTCAATAGAAGGCATAAACTAAGGGATGCTTGTATCACAATGAAATTGTCTATCTCCGTGATTTAGAAGTCAAATAATCACTGGAGGTGGCAGTAATCATCAGCTACTGGTTCGACATGAATCGGTTGTGGCTTGCTTCGTGCTGGATACTTGCCTGGTACGATTCGGAAGAAAGCCGTACAGTCTTCCTTCATATATCCTCGGCCGTGAAAAAATGCCTCACTTAAATGCAACTGCCTCTCCATATCCTGTATATTAATACAGGCACTCCGTACGTGACCCTAAACGTGTTGAAAAGCTGTCAAGATGCTGTCTGATTTGATGTGAAACATTCGAGTCACAGGATATCTGTGGCTTAACATTGTGCTGTCACTATAAGTCTAATCCTTCACTCCATGTACTCGAAGTATAGTATCATAGCGTTAAAGTTTCATCAGCTGAAATGTAACCCGTTAAGAAATTATAAAATAAAATTAATCAATGTAATGAGTATCACAAGCACAGTAACAAGCTATCTGTGTCCTATGTTCACACATCACACAGAGAAGACGAGCAAAATGTGATACATAAATTTATAACTATCACAAAAATATACTTTCTATCATCCTTAAAATAATCAGAGCATTTGAGATAAAAGTACAGTCTTGGTTGTGGAGATTCTTATTTTCAAATTTCAATCTCCGGAACCAAGACTGTATTTTTACATCAAATCTTACGTCAGTGGCTGTGTCAGCCGCAGCGATGGACTAGAATAAATTTCATAATCACAGCGTATCATTAATCTGTATTAGCAACTTTTGTGATCGATTACAGCTGATAAAGCTAGCTCCTGTACTTAGGAAGTGCGCAACACTGTGAGTTAGAGATGTTGGCAGGTACCTCTGCTACGTCACCTACTGATGCATTGTGGCTAGCCTAGAAATATACCTGTTGACGTGGAAATCGGGCAGTGAGATCTGGATATAGTACAGGCTAGAGAAATGCTGTCAAACTGTAATAATTAGGATATATTACAACCATGGCAAAATGAATGTGACAGTTGCAACACACGGACAAGATCCTACGAATTTTGTATGAAATTATGGAGAGACTAATTAATCCATCAAGAGGTCCGATTCACCGCCTGAATGATGTGATTCACCGCCTGAATGATCTGATTCACAGTCTGAATGATCTGTATAAGACCAAAGGGCAATGATATTTGCACTAGCTACTGTGTGGGCACTCTAGAGCCTCTTTTATGGAAGAACGCTATCAACGTGGATGTATCGGATCATGGTCGACAGGGACAGACGCAGGAGAATACAAAAGCAGCACCAGGAAACAAGTGAACTTAGTCTCTTGAACGGCACTGGAGTTGCAATATCTAGTACGCCAGGGGGCCACGCACCAGACATTTAATCACGCCACAGTATACTGCCTTCCTTATTGGTTAATGTCCCGTGCAAATGGAAAAAAGATAATTGAGGTCGAAAGCCACCGAAGGAAATCGCCTGCAAGACTGTTAACTCAGTTAGTGCAAGAGGTTTGAAAATATAGTTTCTATGATGATACAGTGAACTGATGTGTAGTGCTCAAGGTATCCAGCAATGTCTATTGACCAGGATAGTTTCAGGGCGGGTACAGGGGCGAAAAATAGTCTTGAATAATTGAAGTATAATGTTTCTGCAAGAAAAAGATGGCCTTAATGAGGGAACTAATTGAACAGGTAGTACAGTGATAACGAACATATTAGCGTTAGTAAAAACAGTAGTACGAATAACTCATTAATGGAATATGATTGGCAGCTTTTGGATAAGATTGGCAGTTTTTCAGCAGAAGCATTTTGGGAATTTGTAATAGTAGCATGTACCAAGCTGTAGAGTTGGGAGTCTCCTTACTAGACCTGTTTAATCTTTTGTTCTGGCAATTAAACGAAGTCTTTAATTTTCCTTCCACACAAGATTACTTATCGTTCCAATTAAATTAGTTCGTAACTCTTAGCTCTAGATACTCAGTTGTATTGACAGCCTTTGGATTTGTGTGTTTTATTGTGTAACCGAAATTTAACGGATTCCTTTTGACACTCATATAGATGACCTCACACTTTTCATTATTTACAGTCAGTTGCCACTTTTTGCTCCATACCGATATTTCGGCTAAATCATTTTGCAATTGCTTTTGATTTTCTGATGACTTTCATTCGATAGGTGAGCATTATGTAAAGAAATATTGGATTATAAGGTCATGTACATTATTGAGGTAATAGGATATAGCTCCTTACCGAAGGTTCCTGACTCCATAGCAAGTTCAGTATGTTGCTCAACATCGTTTACAGAGTGTATCACCCACTTAAGCATTACAGTTATCACGTACAGCGACAATCTGCAATGTAATGAACTAAGAATTACTGTTCTGGTTGTGGCACCGCACAAACGAGCATTTAACTCTTTTTTTTATCGCTGAACATTATGGTCTTGATTTTCCGAGGTAAGGCACATTTTTGGAAGCCAAGAGCTCTCAGTATCGAATCCCAGTCTGAACATCGAAATTTTTAGTAAGTCTTTAAGCTACTAAGCTTCACTAACGACACGTGGTTCAGATTCCACGTTCGAATGTAGGATACCTTTCCTCAATTGAATAACAGGTGTAGATTAAGGACAATCAAATCGCCAAAGTGGCGCCCACTTGAAAGACTTGCACCAGAGCCACTCGAAAAAAAAGAAGGGAACCTATGGATGGCGTGATGAAATCACATGCAAGCTGGAGCGAATTCACCTCTAAGGTGTGGAGTGGATAGGGATATCGTCAATTTTAAACGTTACGGTCCAAATGACAAACGCAGAAGAGGTAGGAAAGTCTACTGTGTGACGGTTTATACAGCCATTTTCACAGATTTGTCGAACGGAATCTTTGCAACATGTGAACGCATCATGCTCTCACACCGTCGGATATCTGACTGGGACTATTGCAAAATTCTGGATGCGCATTCACTGCCAATCGTAGTACAGTTTCTACAACGTTTTCAAAGCTGTTGTGTAATGCAGCGAAAGCTCACTGTGGAATCGGCCGAATGGTTGTTGTCGTATGGAAATATGTTACCATATGTCTAAAATATTAAGTCATCGCTATAAACAAATAGATAATCAACATTTAAAGCTATGAGCTCTCTGCAACTTCGATGCAAAATTATCAACATCTTTGATCTGATGATGACAATGCTAGTGAACTAAGAACTTGAATTTATACGTAACTGATGGAGTATAGTCAGTCAATGGGGGACAGTCTCCGAAACGAGTTCTTAATTGGTGAACAGAAACTGTAGTGGCTGCGTTTCAGAGCCCCTTGCGAGGTGGTAGAATAATGCGCAAGCAGCTCAAACGCACAATGTTGCACAACAGAACCGTCGCATCTGTCTTTTTGTCTAATAGCACCAAATGTCTCGAGTGAATAAGGACATGTTGAGATTGTTTGTTGTTCCTCTGCTACTTTGAAATGTTGCACCTTGTCTATACCGTCACGACTTTTTCTGTGCGACTGGTCGCGGTGGCTCGATCTCTTGTTGCCCATGCTGTGCTAGCTACACATTGTTCTGTGGGGTTGAGTTAAGTAGGATGTCTGCAGAATTTCCGTATCAGACATTTGATGACTGGAACACTGCATCTATCCACTGATGCTAGCCGTTACGCGAAAGGAAAGATGTGGAATGTAATACGAAGGGAGCTGTGGTTTTTTGTTGTCCACTAAACTTGGTAAGTTATATAACACTGTGACAGCGATTTCACCTGTCTTTCAGACTTCCAGCAAAGACAAATTAAGTTTCGTAATGAGGATAAAATTTGTTGGACGCAAGCATTTGACTGCAATACAGTTAGCAGGCGAGTTCATGGACTTCGAGGGAAAATTAAAAATGAGAGAGAGAGAGAGAGAGAGAGAGAGATTTCCACAAGTGTGAACAGTTCTAAGACATACTAAAATTTCAAACTGATGTGACTCGGTACCGACAGTTTCAAGATAGGCAGCTTAAGAGTCCACATACGAAATTTACGCAAACAAGCTCGTACCCGGAATCCACTGATGATGAACGTGGAATTCGGAAGGAATTACGGAAAAGAAATTTTGCAGCGATCACTTTCATGTTTTACTGCTCGCGATGTGTGTTAATTTAGCGTATTATGACCCTTATTACGTAAGGCCTTCTTTGAAGGCTAGCGGAAAGTCCGACAGTTGCTTATAAAGGGGATCGTACGTTTCAGGTAACGACAGGAGCAGATTAAGGGGCGTGCTGAGGTGTACACGAGTCGGTTTTTCCTCGCTCCATTCCTAAATGGAACTGGAGCGGCTGGTTACGATACTACGTATCCTCCGCCATGCAATATACAATGGCATTCTCATTATATGCTTGCTTAAATTTATATCTAGTACAAGAATTCCCCTGAAACAACTACTTTATACATTGGACAAAATTAGCTGCAAATTGTCTATTTCTTATCGATTAGATACGTTCACGACAAGCTTGTTTCGGCATATATGCTATTGTCAAGCGTTCCAGTTGACGTTACATTTGTGTATCATTTTACGCTATGTCTACGTAATAGTTCTGTGAGATTTTACCTTATATTATACTTACTTCTAGATGGAGTGGCGTCCATGAATCATCTTGGAACGTAAGTTCTTCTATGTAATATTGTGTTAACATAGGTCACATATATACTATCTACAGAAGAATAATAGTGAAATTTCGGGTTATTTTTTGACAGTTTTTTTTACAGTTGTAAAATGACGTAGTACATGAAAGAACCTAAGTTTCAAGATAATTTATGGACATCAGTTCTTCTAGACGTAAATACAACATAAAATATCATAGTACCATTATACTGACATTGCAACGAAGTGTCATTTTACAACTGCCAAAAAATAATAAGAAATTTCATTATTCTTCTTCTATAGAAAGTAAATACATGACCTATGTTAATAACATAGTACATAAAAGAACTTACGTTCAAAGATGATTTATGGACATCACTCCGTCTAGACGTAAGTATAATAGAGGGTAAAATTTCACATTACTATTACATAGACGTAGAATAAAATGATAAATAAATGTCAACAGGAATACTTGACAGTGGCATATGTGCCGAAGCAGATTTGTCGTGACTTACGTAAGCAACAAGAAATGAGCAACTGGCAGCTAATTTCGTCAAAAGTATAAAGAAGATGTCATATTATGACCTTGCGCAAGCTGTGGGCCCAGCAGAGAAGAAGTGACATAACTACCTATAAGCGGATAATTTTACTATTACCATAATTATCAAAGCAACCTTTTTGCTACCAAGTGGAGTGAGAACGGAAACTCTTTCGTAGGATAGCTAAAGAGATAAATGGTAGTTGACGGATATTATTGCGAAGTTAGTCAATTTCATACGTAGCTATCTGACTGAGTAAAGCTCGCCGATTGTTGTCTTGCGCGCTACACGTCACTACTTTCTAATCCTCATCTAGGTGCTTTCACGGAACCACTTTCAGACTACCTCACAATCGCTCCCCCCTCGAAGAACACGTCGGACAAATTAAATATTTCGTCAGATATATCGTTCTGTCAGATTATGGTTTCTCTCACTTCATTACGATGATTCATTTAGTCTCATGTACGCGACAATCACCAAGATATTTTCGTATTCCGTGGACAAAGTTGTTAATTGAAGTTCTGTGTAAAGAACCCGCCACAACGCTTTTTTTCTAAATTGTTGACACTACAGATCGCGTATCGTATCTCTTTCCTATTTCGCGACGATACTAAACGAGCTGCCCTTCTTGCATCTTCTTAGCTGAATCGACAACTTGTAAATTTGTGTTATTTGATGTCGAACCGAAATATAACGGATTTTTTCATTACTATGTGGAGGACTTCAACCTTTTTATTATTAAGCGTCAATCACCACTTTTCGCGCCATACAGATATCTCGCGTAAATCATTTTGTAATTCGTATTGACCTTCTCATAGCTTTACTAGACAGTAAACGTCTACTAGACAGTAAACGTCAGCATAATCTTCAAATAATCTAAGAGGGCTTTCATGTTGTCTCCCAAGTCGTTCATATAGATTAGAAAGAGCAGAGAGCTATAAAAGTTCGCTGCGGTTCGCCAAGTACCTCATCGGTTTCAGTCTATGAGTAACATTCTGACTTGGTGATTTTAATAGGTAGCGTGCAACTTTTAACCGGTGTTTCACACGTTTGGAAGATGGCCTAATAGATTGCAACTACTTTTTTGGCTGTTGAATTATTGGAGAATTGCACGTGCCCACGGCATTTTTTCATTGCTTCAACAATCGTAAAGTCGAGAAAAGGGACATCATAGATCGGTTGCAGTAATTCTTAATTGGAAAACATAGTTGAACATAGGGTGTTTGCCTGTTTGAAGATTTTGCTAAAAAAGTACGATTTCAATGAGATGTTCGCTACCGCTGTACCTCTTCCCCTGGGACAACAGCCCCCAACAGTTCGGAGGACCCGTGACATCTGACATTGTCAGACGTTGTAGTGGGCACCCGCTTGATGAGCGAATCCCTATACCTCGAATAGAGAAAGGCTATTGGTGTAATAAATCGACGAACCGCAGAAGCTTACAAATTACACAGCCATTGTAGGAACTACTGTCAAAATGGTGTGCACAGACTCCATCCCCTGTCCCAAATACAGCCAACGTTAAAAACGATATGCAATGAATAATTCGTCAAAGTCAATTAAAAATTTGGTCGCTGATGATGGCGAGTTCGAATCAGATGGTGTTCTGGTAAAATGTATGCAAAGAGATGCTGCTGTCCTACTGGGATGGTAGAAAGCCTGTTTTGGGCGGGAAACTATTTTGGTGTATCAAACACCTTTCGTCCCAGCTCCGCTGCAAAAGTTGCTAACGTACAATAATAAGTCTCTGTGTTAACAAAGGTGAGTCCTATTAGTGTAAACGTAATAACGTAAAATTATTAGCACCGTGTGTAAAAAAGGAAAAAAATAAAGTTTATTAGTTTGTCAAATTAGTTGGCAGTACTCGGCTATGTCTGAGGTGTTTGCGAACATAGATAGTGTCTGACGTGTTTGAGAGAAATATTGATTGACGGCAAATTTGTCAAAACGGCTGGCGTTATTTGAGTTGATGCTTCGCCGCTCATGTTTAACAAGAAGGAGATAATATTACAATTTATCTCACTGTATCGAGGGTTTCCACAATTGCGGAATCTACGATTAAGGACAAAGGAAAAGAGCACAGGCAGTTACCAAATGATAGAGACGTTGAGTCATTCCCAGCCATGTCGCAAGAAGAAGATGATGAAATAAATATTCTATGTATAACGTACAAGCGGGGGTGCATCAAAATAAAAAAAATAAAAATATCGAAGCTCTCCTGTTCTTTCATGGACGACGTATTGCTACCACGTTCTGGTATTTTAATAAAGTTTCACTAGAGGATCAAGTAAAAGGGAAAGATATTCCTCGTAAATATGTCTACTTTTTCAATTTAATTACAGCTAGTTATCAAAAGTTTAACTTCCCATTCGGAGAAAGTTGATGTAATCGTCAGGTTCTGAGTATAACGTTTTCCGCACGAGATTTGCATGGATAAATTTGTTTGCTTTCAGGAGTTTAATAGATATCTGCCATAGTTATGTTTGTGCAGGGACCAGGAAGCAAGTGGTTTATTATTACAAAGAAAAAATGCTCACTGCCAGACATGTGCTTTAGATGACACTTTCAGAGAGAAGAAAACTGTGTACTAGATCGGGACTCGAACCCGAACCCTTGTCATTAGCGGTTAATGCTCTCTTCTGTTGTGACTAACGACTACAGTCAGACTGCAGGGTGTCGGACAAAGGAAAAGAGCACTGGCAGTTACCAAATGATGGAGACGTTGAGTCATTTCCAGCCATGTCGCAGGAAGAAGATGATGAAATCAATATTCTATGTATAACGTACAACGTATCAACTTATTAAACTCCCCTAAAGTTAGTCTGAATCCCTTGCAGGCCTGTCACATCCGTGAGAAAGAACTTTTTTTGAAAGTTATTAATTTGGCATTGGAAACTTGTTCCTACACTTACAGATATTGGAAATTGTAGTTAAAGTTGTTTCAGAGGGAAGAAATTGCAATTTCACAGTGTGATGTGCATGTGTATTTAACAGGCGAAATTACAGATATTATCATCGCCTGCCCTATCTGATAACACACGGCAAACAGGGAAAATAATTCTTTTGTAAATTCTTGCAAAAATATAATCGAGAATTGAATAACAATGCTGCAGATTCTTCTTTCCACCATGATTAATCTGGTCGTCTATCGTCCTAAGACACAGTACACAGCTCACAATAAATTTGCAGTGCTGCGGTGTGTAGGCGGTGGTGACGATGAGTAATCATATAACACAAATTCAGTATCGTAAACTTTTATTGACGTAAGGAGCGTACATGTCAGAAGCATCCGAAGTCAAAGAAGTCAGAAGACTGACTAACAGTTTTATGCGAGAACCCGGTCGACAGCCAGCGATGATGTTTGATGACGCGGTGTTCCCCCATATTATTTGAAAACCCTTTAAATTATTTAATACTCAAACTCTCTTACTTTCTCTGATAAATATTACGTGCTGTGAAGGAACGTAATGAAAACGCAGTACACGCTTGCAACTTGTAGCACAAATATGATTTATTGCTTTAAACGTACATGTACCCTTTTTTCATTAATGAGAACTGTAAACAACCAGGAACAGAAGCGAAGCGGGAAATTTAAAATGGCCTTAATTACTTTTGTTGTACTTTTTCAGTGGCCAGCGAATCATGTCTAAATGTGACAGAGATTCGCAGTTCGCGTCACAATCTCGTATCCAGTTTTTTTTATTTTTATTTTTTTTATCTCTGACCAAAACCAGACGCAAATCGAATTACTAATATTTCGCAATTGGCGGAAGACTTTATTTATGGAATAAACATGGCTGAGGCCATTTTCACATTACTCACTGGTCTATTAAATGGTTGCTATTCTGGCCAAGTTCAAGTTTTTTCTTTTGCTTGGGAACTTTATTTTTTGCGGATGGAGAGCAGTGGTCATAGGTTTTCGCTTGTAGATACGTTTTGGCTTAAATGGGATTTCTGGTTTAGGTACTTCGGTCACCTGTTATAGAGAATTTCGATTTCTTTGACACACTGGATTTACGTACTTACTCTTACCTCTTTGCAATGTCGATACTTGTCGAAGTGTTTTATAGATCTTTCAAGTCGGGTGTCTTATTCATCCTGGATTAATTTTAACGGCGGCTCACCATTCGGTTTACGCTCGATAGAAAAGCGGGAAAAACTACGAACGAGGCCTTCGAACTTAAGTCCTATTACTACATCAAATATTTTGCACTGATTTTAATCAGTGCATAATTATTGTTTTGTTCTTAGAAGAGTTCATTGCTTTTCGCTGAGAGATGTTGCATCGAAAGTTTTCACACACAGACTTTTTTGTTCAGAGAGGAATGTTCGTAGTTTGCATAAAATTTCTAATTATATCGTTATTATATTTTGTTCATAGCTTGTTGAACTGTCTCTTGAATTTGTTATTTTGTTAACCGTTTCACATGGAGAAACGGTGGGTATTAAAAATAGGTTCATAAGTTGCTCGAATTGCATATGATAAGTTGAAGCTATTCCCGTTGTTGGCCTCTTGATTCGTTAGTGGACCAGCATTCTGTTGTTCCAGTCAAGGGCGTATGTTTTGATGCCACAGAGGGGTTCCTGGCGACGGCAACAGACGGTACAGCTTGTAGGAACACCAACCATCAGTTAGTGGCAGCATCACATGATACAACTGCATAAAAGTATCAGGAGCAAACAAATAATAATAGCTTCCTGGGGAGAAAAACACGATAGTTATTATCAACATGAGTCATATGTCTGCAATGTTATTAAAATACCTTAATCCATAGCGATTCGTAACATTGTGTATTAGGGATGGACAGCCTAAATCGTAGTTTATTGGCTTGTTATAGTACTGATCGTCTTCTCATTAAACACTTATTGTCCGTAACCTGGGCACTTGTTGCATACTCTCAAACTGCAAATGTATATCACTGTTTATGACTGCTACACACGCACACATATGGTGTACATGTAATCAGCCACATGCGGCTTTAGTGGTACATTTACGATTTATGTAATTTTAAAGTGACAGACGCGGACAGTTTTCTTTTTAACAATGTCACCACGCAGTCTCATTGTCGCCCTATTACAATTACCCAGTGAAGCCTCACTTTTCTCGACACGTAAGACATGCGCTCATCGATGGAAATACTTCCCTAACTTGTAGATCACTGAAGTTGTCGCTCCAGCATGGAGGTCGCTGCTTGCGAGGAAGTCCAATCCACATTTTATCTTTCGGATTCAGTCTACGGTTTTCCTTTCGTGCTCATGACGTAGCACCTGCTCACAAATGCCTGGTTAAACTAGATAAGGCTTTAATGTTTATATTGTCAATTTGTACATGCAAATCTGTCGGACTTACCAGGACGTGTTGAAAAGTAATGCCTCCGAATTTCTTATCTGAAAACTTCTTTAAATAACACAAGCGTTACTAACATTCTGCATGCTTGTTTTTCACGTCTACATGTTTATTTCTCAACATAGTACCCCTGGCGACTAACACATTT
This sequence comes from Schistocerca serialis cubense, assembly GCF_023864345.2. Taxonomy (NCBI): domain Eukaryota; kingdom Metazoa; phylum Arthropoda; class Insecta; order Orthoptera; family Acrididae; genus Schistocerca; species Schistocerca serialis. Next base: position 790,763,882 of record NC_064639.1, on the reverse strand, counting down.
CTCCCGAGAGACCAGCTTGTTGATATACCGTCGCTGTAGAAAGATTGGATTTGTTTGTCGGAGCCATAACCTGACCTCTGCTTGCACTGCTTCAGCACTGTCAAAATAAAGTCCTCGAAGGTGTTCTTTAAGTTTTGGAATCAAATGGAAATCGGATGGGGCCAAGCGGGACTGTATGGAGGATGCTCTGTGTCCGTTGTAGATGTCGCAGCGCTCGTGTATTGTCTGACGTTGTCACGGTGAAGGAAAAAGTGATCTATGTGTGAACGAGCCTTCAAATTCGAAATTCGATTACAGCACGCTGTTGCTCACATAACGACAAAGCTGCAATACCCACTGCCATGTTACACGCTATAATTTGGAGTCCTCTAGCAGCAGAGTGCTGTAAATATGTAGTAACAAAGAATAAAGCTGTAAAATATTAATAACGTTTGTTTTATTTAAAAAGTTTTGTGAGTTCTCACATAAAAAAATTCAGAGGCATTACTTTTCAGTACGTCGTCGTATGTCGCACCCTCAGCGTAACATCATGTTAGATTGCCATCCCAAACCCCACATGATTGCAAACTATCATATCACAAATGAAATTATTTTACTACTATGAGTAGTTATTGTAATTTAAGCATGTAGACTTTCTTTGAGGAGGAATATTCATGAAATTGACCAAAAACGTCAGTTTTCAGTTTGTTTTTTAGTGAAACCGTTGGTCAATGAAGTCCCAAAGTTTCAATGATAAAATCGCATCCAAAGCGCCCGAAAAATAATAAATTGTATGATGCGGCCTTCCTGCCACGCCCATTTTCTGAAGCAACGCTTCTGTACTAACGCAATGAACAACGATTCCTAGATTACCTTCAAGCAAACTTGCACAGGATATAGCTAGAAAGCTGTGTTATATACCTTTTGTTTTGTTTCATCTTCTTTCTCTCTGTGCTGTATCTTAGAAACACAACAAACCAGCTACTTTGTTTATAAAGAAGCAATTCTTGTTTTGCCTTGTGCTACTGACAGAGATTTACGCAAGTCTTTGATTCTTTCACCGTTCAAAAATGCCATGGTCACAAAGAATGTACATAAAACTAAATAAACTGCGTTTGCAGAAGTTATAGAATGCGAGAAACAACAAATCAGGAATGAGGTTAGGTCTGAAGTAACAACATCTGCTGAAAATGTGAAATCGACCCCTAGGAGTTCCAGGCGAAAACTTGGCGAGATGAACAGTGGATTCTACAGTGATGATTTCAGTACACTGGATTTAGATTAACGGAATTTTTAACTGCAGCAGCAAAATTTTCTTGTATTTGTAATACGTGTGGTAGTGATAGAATTCAGTTTATAGACGATGGTAAGGGAGTAGTGGGTTTGGTAGCCGATCTGCATATTGTATGCAAAGACTGTGATGCTGACAGTTTGTTCAAAACTTCTAAGTGTTAAAACTGGTTCTGGGAAGCTTATATGAATTTTTCCTTTGGCTTAAAGTGCATTGGAGTTGGAAGAGATGGCTCTGAGCACTATGCGACTTAACTGCTGAAGTCATCAGTCGCCTAGAACTTAGAACTAATCAAACCTAACTAACCTAAGGACATCACACACATCCATTCCCGAGGCAGGCTCCGAGCCCACGACCGTAGCGGTCGCTCGGTTCCAGACTGCAGCGGTTGGAAGAGAAGGGGGAAACTTGTTGTGTGACATAATGACTATGCCAGCCTCATGTCTGATATTTACAAAAACAAACTGCAAACTAGAAAACGTAATTTCCGTAGTTTTTGAGGATAGTATGATAGCGACTACAATAGAAACTATTATAGGAAATTATTCCTTAGATGAGAACGATTCTAATCATATTGGAACAGACCTTGTTGGTCATGTGGCGGTACATTCATGAAAAGAGGGTATATATCTTCATATGGTGTGTCAAGTGTCATGAGTATTGACGCAGGTAAGGTACCTGTTGTCCAAGTAATGAGCAAGATCTGTCATAACTGTACACTTAGAGCAGAGAGTGAAGGAGAGGTAAAAATTCATAACCCCAGTAAAAGGTACTCTGGTTCTAGTGGTGGAATGGAGGAAGCTGGCATGCAAATTATTGTTAAGAGATTTTTCAAGATACGTAGTTTCAGATAAGTGAACTATCTTGGGGGTGGCGACTCCATTGTATTCAAGACTGTGAATGAGAGTAAACGTTACTTAGAACTTTCAATTGATAGACTTGAATGAACAGGACGCATCAAGAAGATAATGGGCTCTAGAGCATGAACCAGCTTCCAATACATATTGATCTTCTTATAAATATACGCATTTTACAAAATTTTATTGTTCTAAAATATCATTTAGCTTTTTGCATATATATATATATATATATATATATATATATATATATATATATATATATACCATATATTACAGACATCTAAATTTCCTTAACAAATCAATGACCTCAGCTAACAAAGGATAAACCCTTCTTAATTACAGATACACAGTTACATGATATAAACCTGCTTCTCATCGGTATGTGTTCCACATGGCCCATAATACTTCAAAACAATGTTGGGTGATAAAAAAATTATGCAAATGAATTACACGACAAACACTTCACATAACTGTTTATATAAAACACTGTTTCATCAAGTGTTAACACAAGGAATGAAATTCTGTTGCATTCAGAAAATATATACTATTTCAGATATGAGTCCATCTTGTAAAAATTATATGTACAGGGATTTAGATATTGTTTTCCTGCTCAGTTTTTATTACACATGGTTAATCTAAACCTATTTGTCACTGTATGATCATTAAGAAATTATGTTTTGTCTGCTGGAAATACACATGCGGTTCATTAGGAAAACACAATACTCAATTCACTGCACCAACTTTTCACCCTTTGTCTGCCTGTTTACATACGTGGCAGTCCTCTGTTATTTCATCATCAACACTTGTCTGCCTATTGACACATTTAGCAGTCCTTCTGATCATACTGCAATATTCCTTTATTGCAGTCCTTATATAAGTCATAGCCTGGAGTTTACGTGTGATGTATATCGCATTATATTACACTGAATCTGAAATTTATTGACATATATTAGTAGTCTGGTAAAAGGAAAGTTTTTCCAACATAACAACACATGGCAATACAACATCAAGAGCAAGAACATATAGAATAAAATACTATTCGACTAAATACATGTACGCTTTTTCATCTTGCCCCATATTACTCAATTCTGTAGACATAAGGTTTTAAATCTACAATGTTATGAACAATGGCTTCTTTGACTTAGGATAAACAAGACACTAAGCATTAGTGTGCGGAGTTCCTTGCACTTCAAAGGACCATTATACATATATTATAACTTAGAAATTTCCTGGTTTATTTCACTAGATTTCTCGTGAGTTTTTACGAGAGCAATATCACCAATTTTGGATTTGGTCACTTTAAGGCCCTTATTGAGCTTTTGAGATCTGCATTTCACTTTTTCTTTCATTCTTTTTCTTACTAAGTCTTTTTTCTCTTTTAGATCTAGTTCTACATTGGGTGGAAATTGTAAGGTTTCATCAATTATACTTTTACTCTTTTAATTAAGTAGAATTTCCTCAGGTGTAAATGATGTAGTTTAATGATGGAGGGTATTCGTAACACTTTCAAAGTCTGCAATAAACCTGCTCCCTGCCTTATGATTGTGGTGGCAGTAAGTTCAACGCAACCTACCTAGTTCACAATATAACGATCCACTGGATTACTTGCAGGAGTGTAGGCTGAAATATATTTCACTTGGATGCCATTCTGTTCCGTCCCTTCCTTCCATATTTTTGAAATAAACTGAGGACCATTATCTGATAGTACTGCCTTTGGGTTTTCGTAACATATTGAAATATTCAGTCATTCTATTAAATACTGTTTTTGCAGTAGCTTTCCTAATCGGAAAGAGTGTGCTTAATTTCAAAAATACTTCCAATGTCACTACAATGTATGTATAATTTTCGGAAGTTTTCGGGAGAGGCCCATGCAGATCTACTGACAAAAAGTCGAGTGTCTTCCAGTACATTGTTTTGCATATAACCTTGGTTTTATTCGATTTGTAACTTTTGCCCTCTGGCAAATATCGCTTGATTTAATTCGATCTGTTATTTTCTTTGTTGCACTGATATTTTTTCTTTGTGGCACTGATATTTATTACTATTACATCAGAGAGTTTTTCAGTACATTTTTTTCAGACCATAGTGTTCTAAGGCGTGGTGGAAATAGTCAATTACTTCGGTCTCAAATTGAGATGGTCAACATACTTTCTACTCCTCTGTCTTCACATCTTTCGTTTTTTATAAAATATCTTTAAAGATCTTGTAAAACTTACTAATTTGAGGATACTTGGTATCATTAAAATTTACTTTAACCTACTTCCAGACACATCTTATTTTCGGTAGTACAGCATATTTTGCACATTTTTTCGATTTTCTTTTACCCCTGAACCTCTTTGATTAATCTCATATGAAAAGTGCCATCTTCATTATTTTCCTCTGGCACACTGTCCATTCCTTCCGGTAGTCTGGATAGAGCATGTGCTACATGATTGTCACATCATTTCCTTTTACATAGAAAATTTTGTAGTCAAACTGCTGGAGGTACAGTGTCCAACAGCTCAATCTGCCGGTAAATAAGCGGCAGTCTTTAAGAAACCCCAACGGTTTGTGATCAGTACGCATGTCTCCACAAAAAATTTCGAAACTTTTTCAAATCCCATATGATAGCTAGAGTTTCCTTTTCTGAAATAGTATAATTTCTTTCGTACTTAGTCAGGGTTCGACTAGTGAAAGCTATTGTCCTACGTTTTGGTTCCACTGTGTCTATGTTCTCTTGGAAAATTTCTATGCCGATTCCATATGCGCTGCTATCAATATTCATATGAAATGGTTCACTCACAACAGGTTGATGCAAAATATTGTTCCTTATTAACTCATTTTTCATTTTTTCGAAGTCTTGTTGGCATTCCTTTTTCCAAATGATTGCACTATTTTTCTTAAACAACCCATTTAAATGAGGACTATCAAACGCTTGCCCCTTCGCAAATTTGCGATAAAATTCGCAGAGACCGAGATACGCTTTTAACTGCTTCCGGTTCTTAGGTGATGGGCATTTTTCAACAACATTTAACTTCTCTGGGTTCTTTCCAATACCAGAAGTGGTAATAATATGGCCCACGAATTTTATTTCCTGTTTTACTCACACTTCTTCAGTTTTAGTGTCATTCTTCCTGCTTGAAGAGCAGAAGGGTTTTGTCTAACAATTCGAAATGTTCTTTCCAGTTTTCAATGGCGATCAACAAGTCTTCCACGCACGAGGGGCGTTTGAAAAGTCCGTGCAAAGTTCGTAGTCAGTAGCATCTTTGGAAAGAACACACATCAAGTTTCAGCCATATTGGTCTATTTCTTTGTGTTTGGCATTCGTGTGAATCAAGGAAGTCGAGTGATTGTCAAAAAATGGATGAAAAAGAATTTCGTGTGAGGATTAAATATTACTTTATGAAAGGCAAAACGCCTCAGGAGACTAAAGAGAAGCTTGGTAAACATTAGAGTGACCCTGCACCTTCGATTGGAACAGTTTCTAAGTAGTTTCAAAATTTTCGGAGTCGCCATATGGGCACAATTGATGCCGAACGTTCTGGACGCCCTGTGGAAGTTACAACTCCAGAAATCCTTAATAAAATCCATGAAATGGTGATGGATGCAAAATTGATCTCTCCCCACAGTCACATGAACCACGTCATTCTGTAAAATGGCAATTTTGTTTTTCCTATTGAAGACATCCTTAAATTTTGCGTTTTATTCTTTATATCTTTATCGTAATCAGAAGAAATCTCGCAACCCATTTGGTTAAAATGACCTACTTACTCGATGATTTTGTTTTTGAGTGCACTTGTTATTTTCTTTGGAATGCCATTGCTTTTAGTTTTCCCATACACATTTTTTAATTATAATCTTGGCCAAATTAATTCAGTTTAAAATATTTATTTGTAATTATTCGTATGAAATGTCTATTATAGTTTGGTCTTCAGAATAAATTAATGGTTTTTACACACGTTTCCTTATCTGGTTTCATTCCTCTGTCTTTCCTTGTTTCCTCATTCCATTTTTAATCATGTCGTTTATATATAAACTGAATAAAAGTAGAGGAAGACATCAACTTTGTTTAAATCCTTAGTTAGCTATAACGCATTACTTACTTATTTTGTTCCCTATTTTTATTACAAATTTAGTTCCATTGTATAAACTTCTGATGGCACATGTCAAGTGTTATGGAATTCCATTTTCTTGTAGTATTGACCAGAGTTTTGTTGTGCTTCTGTCAAACTCCTGGACATAATTGATAAAAGCTATGTGTGTCTCATTATTAATTATCTTCTTTTGCTTATTAGTATCTTCAAAATAAATATATTACCCACTGTTGTTCATCCAAATCTAAATCCAGTCTGGTCTCCAGTTAAAAATGTTACAGCTATTGGTCTCACCTTTAGAGCTAAAATTTTTGCATATACATTACATCCAGCTGTTAAAACATTTAGTCCCCTATAATTAATATAATATCTTCGGTCTCCTGTCTTAAAAACTGAGTACACAACAGCTGTTGGCCAGATTTTTGGTATCCTCACTTTCTCCCAGCATAAATTTATGAAATGTAAACATCTTATTTTAAGGGGAATGTCACTATATTTTAATAACTCACTGTAATGCCATCTATGCCAGCTGACTTTCTGCTTTTCGTTGTTTTTAAAGCTGCTTCTAATATTGCTAATGTTAGTACACCCTCCCCTTCCCCACCTTTACACATTTCTGCTCGTTCTGTTAAATTTGATTATACCACAGCGTTTTATAATGTACTTCTCATTGTTTTTCGTTGATTATGTTAATGTTTAATGAATTTTTTCTTGTCTGTTTAAATGTTTGGCTGCTTTGGAAGGAATTACTTGTTGTCCATTAATGTAATTTTCCAGATTACTTTTATATCTCTCCCAAATTGCTCTATGTGCTTTTTTTACATTCTTTTTTAACAACTGCTCTTTTTCGATTATATTCTGCTCTCAGTTCTGGCGCTTTGTTCGTAGGTATTTTATACATGCTTCCAGTTTTTCTCTTATTACTTTTTCTGATTACTTGTTACATATACTTAGTCTCCTCTTTGTGTATCTTTGAAATCTTACCTGCAGTGCTTCAAGAGCTGCCTTGTGAACGCTGCTTTTTACAGTATCCTATTCATCATTAATATCTTCAGTTTCTTTTCGTATCAGGCTTGTACACTTTGATCTTGTAATAAGTGTACCTTGAATGTTGTTTGCTTATTTCTGTGTTATATCTCCTTGTGCTGTACTGCTTTATGACCAAGTATGATTAACAATTTAAGTTACATAACACTGTATAAAGAAGTACGACAGGTTTGACTTTCACTTTCTGGTCGACAGCTTGATTTACCTGTTAGTGTCACCCTATAGTGTAATTCGTTCCTGGTTGCTGTCACACCTGAATATAGATTTTCCAGCAATAAATATTTAATATTTACATAAAAAGTTTGAGATTTAACTCCTAAGACTTATTATATTCACACAAAGATTCCTTAGTTATTGATGGATTGCTTACAAGAACCTGTGACTTTAAAAAATGATAGTAGTATTAGGCAATAATCACAGTTAACTATGTTTTTACCTAAAGGACATTAACAGAAAATATCTGCCTAACAATACTTTCATAGGCCTAATGGAGTTTCTTAGTGTTAAACATAAGTATTTGTTTTTCTGTACAAATGCCTTCAATAATGATTCCTTAGAATGTATAGTCTCTGTTTTACTACAGCAGGGCAGGTCTTCACAAACTCCCAGGAAAATGATCACTGCACAAAAAAGCTAACTTTCTGTTACCAAATTCTGGGTTGTGTCACCTTAAATACTATGCACTGAGTCATCACTTTGCCCAAGGCCCAAAAATCCACCTATGCACAACAAAAAACCGCAACAATTCAATCCTTAGAGTGTGCCACACAATAATAAAAATAGTCGCAATACTATTACCTGTAAGTGTGCTACAAAAACCACCAGAAATACACCATGGAAGAATATGGGTTAAAGTTCACACTATCATCAATCAATAAGTCACGATCACAAGTATTAATGCTTGTTCTACACTGCCCAGAAACATATTTCTGTACCACTAAATAATTACACAAGCTCTTCGAACATTAACTAAAGCTCTCCCTGCACCATATGGATGGTTAGGTGAATTGTAACTTTGTCAACCACAAAACTAGAAATCAGAGCCTCCAAAATATGTCCTCAAAGGATAAACAAAGCAATATATATCGTCGGTAGTCTCTCCCAGTTACGACTTAAGGCACTCAATAGCTCACCCCCGAACCCTATTTACCCAAGTCTCTCCCTTCATGATATTAATCGACTTCTTGTTCAGTTGAAAAGTTACTGCCTATCTAGACTATGTTAAAACAGACTGGAACCATCAATTTTGACAAACGTATGGCTCCTCTGCTCCTTTTAACAATTTAAATGTTGTGGAAGATGGCTATCAGTTGCATTCTCAGGGCCAGTTCTGACAGTAGGCTGTAACCTCTCTGGTCTACATGGTGATAAGTTGTGGCACATCATAGTAACTCTCGGAAATGCTTGTATTTCATCTCGAATTTATGAAATCTACAACACAGTTAGAATATAAATATTGTAAAATTTTTATGAGTATTGGTTTTTTACATTTCCTTGGATATCAAACATATTTCCACATGATAATTCAATTAGGAAGGCCGACATAAAAAAATTGTGCATTTTCGACTCTACACAGCACAGAGCCTCCTGCTTGCTGTAACTTATTAAAATCATCAGGGGAACGTACTTTTAAAATGTAACTACTAATTATTTAAACACTATATAACTTATATATACATAATAAATTTTTATTTTTGTTTTCTTTTTCAATTAAAATTCATAATGTATAGTGTGGGTAGACGAAGGTTCCTCCTGGATTTCCAAATTAATATTGTGCAAATTTATGCTTCATTTTCCTTCAATGTCCTACCTGTTTCCAAGATCAGAGTTCCTTTAGTACATACATGCTCCTTTATCTGCTGATCATCATTTCAGCCTCCTCCATTTTGCAATAAGATTCAAATTTCTGGGTAAACATAATCTCAAGCCAGTTTAAGTAAGAGTGAAAAATTTTACTTTAGTAGAGCCATGTACTTTAGCACATGCTTATTACTAAGATATTAGTTACTCATCTAAAGTTACTGAATCAATGGGCTATTAGAGTCACATTCCCTGTTACATCATATTGCTCCTTGGCTAACAATAAAGCACAGCCCTTTATAATATTTATAAATAATCTCTTTTACAGGTTCTTGAAGTGCACATTTTCACACTTTTTCTTGCACCATTTGAGCACATTAAAATTTTGTCTTGTCAGTGACCATAAAAATTTATGAAATACCTTTCAGATAGTTCTTACAAACAAGAACTGTATTAAACAAACCATTCACATACCTATAAGACACCAAAAACTCGTTGTTCGATTTGACAGGTACTGGTTGAACAGAACATAGCACAGTGTAAATTAACACATTTAACTACTATCAGAGTTTAAGTGGGCAATATTATCTTTCTGGTGCCTTGTGGCTTCAATAAATATGCTCTACACTCCTTGAACCAACAACCAATCTAATTCTTTTAATAGACACTAGGCATTCTGCCTTTTAACTTCAAATTATTTTAATTTTCGTCTTTTTACTCTCTTCGCACAAAACTTACTTAAACATCTTTGGCGTTTTCGCCTTGATCTAGTCTTACACTTCCTATCATCATATTTTGGACTATGACATGATTTCTGTCCATTTGGTCACTTATGACGCAAGTAAAAAGCTTTCTTCATTGTAATTAAGTTCAACTCCACAATTATTATAAAGAACAGTCCTTAATTTATTCCTTGATCCTTTTTAAACACTGTACTTTAAATGTTCATTCTGGGATAAAGCTGCTTCCGGTACTGAAAATTAGTTTGAAGTCCAGTACTATTCATTTCCCTATTGCCATTTCTAGAATCTTCACCTTTCTGGAAACAAGGTAATATAAGGTACCACATAAAATCTTATGTTATTTAAGTGTTACTTCTCTACATCTCTACTGAGCGAGGTGGCACAGCGACTAGGACGTGGACTCGCTCTTGGGATGATGATGGTTCAAACCCTAGCCTGGCCAACTTCCTTCCCTCTCCTTCGCTAATCTGATGAGACTGATGATCTCGCTGTTTGGTCCCCTCCCCCCATATCAACCAACCAACCAATCCTACATCTCTATCAGAATCTGCTGCTTTAAGCATAACTGTCATAGGGTGTGAGATGGATTTAATCGCATATGGTAAAAATTCCTCATTGTAGAAACAAATCAACATTTCTTCCATGGGAAGCGACCTATCATTTTACTGACTGCACTAGCGTCCATCACCAGTCAAATATCTCCATTGGGTTTCTTACCCGCAGCAGTTGCAGTATTGTACTGGCTCTCTATACCACAACTGAACCTTTCGTTTATTTCATGTTTACCAGCTTCATGTAAATTCATGGCGATAGGATAAGGCGATATGATACTGGTGTGTGCTGTTTTGTTTTCTGGTTGCATTCATATCCCTGAATAACTCCTGGTTTGTCATTGAACGCTTGTTCGTTCTTTGCTGAGACCTTTCCTAATTGTTTACTTTCTTTCATTGTTGGTCCAGATGACTCTAAACACTTTACCAGGACTTGTTTCACCCAATCTGTATTGACATTACTATTATCTTTTTCCATTAAATCTTCCTCTACCTTTATTTATATAGCTTTATGTAATTTAATATTCCAACTATAGAAATTCCTCTCATGATCATTTGGTAAACTATTTTTGTTCAATTTAATACACATAATACAAAATTGACTGCCTGATTTAGAACTGCTTCCTGCATTGTTAAAGTTGACACTCTCCTCTTATGTTCTTCCTTCTGTAACAATAACCCATCATCCAGAAGTTGTTGGCCACAATATCTAGAAATCGCATCTTTATATTCTTCACTATTATAGTGTGAGAAACTAGATGTAGGCCTCATTATTCTCAATGACTTCTTTTTACTACTCCATTATGGTTTTGACTGATTTTACTATTGCTAGTATGAACATGATTACTATTATTTCTCCCTGCTCTTTTCGAATTATGTGAATAACAATAAAAACAATCAACAATTAATAACCATTAAAATTATTATAAAAGTTAACAATTAAAAAAGCCAAGAATGATTTGTTTTCAGAAACCACATAGTTGTTTGTGCCTTTTGAATTGCTACATCGTTCTTGCCTTTTTTTAATCACTATTATTTTATGATAATTTAAATCGTTCTTGAGTGTTGTGTGTTTTTTATTGTTATGAACTATACATACTTGTGAATACCCTGTTTTTAATAAAGTGTTACTTATTTTCAAGTTATTAAAAATTGTGAATTGTCTTAGTTCTTGTCCACTTTTTATTTGTAATACAGGGTGCTAGTTCCAATAGTTACAGATTGTTTCCATACTGCCATGTTAAAATCTCCAAGTAATATAATTAAGCCATTTTTATTTCCTTGTCTATTTCATTTTGCAAAATGGAATAAAATTCTTTTGTTTTCTCTCCCTTTTCTTCTTCTGGTGGATATACTGGTACTGCTGTTACATAGCTTCTATTGTACTTTAATCTTATAATCATTATTCATTCATTAATGACAGTATGTGAGTCTGTTTTAGATGCCCTTTTTTGTCCACAAGTATAGTGACTCCCTCTTGAGTTCTGATGTCTTGTGGCGCTTCGCTGCAGAACAACATCACCTCAGTAATTATCTGTGTTCCTTTTAACTCTTTCTTAATTTCCGTCGCAAGTACTATAACTATTTTCTTGTCTTTCATTTCTTTAACTGATTCAGATTCTTTATTGGCGAGTTCTCTGGCAATCCAAGTTGTTATCTTTAAAACAATCTGTTTTCTGTATCCTTTCTTCCCGTGTCTTTTCATACTATGGTCGACATAATGTTTATCCATCTGTTTATTTATTTGCCGAAGCTTGTAAGTGGCTAATGTTTTCTTTTACTAGTAAAGGTTACTGGCCTCTTGGTAAACGTTTATTTCTGGTGATCAGGGCATTGGCTATCCCTTAGCTCTTCCTGTCGAGGAAGCTACCGAACGAGACATCCCTCGAAAGGACATCTGGATCACTGGGTAATGAGCCCTTCCAGCACGTCAAGGTGAGGCCCACAGGAGTGACGGGCAGGCAATCATGGAGTTTTAATTTCCTCCTCGAAAAAATGAAGTTGAAATATGAATCGTAGTGACATTATCAGCCCTTCTCTAGATATTCACCCAGCAATTGGGCACATTTTTCACAACAACGGATTTCTTGTCAGAGACCTTGGTTGTAGAAATCTGCAAATCTGCTGTTCAGGGAACGTTCCACTTCGAAAACCACCTCGTCATAAATCCATAAAAGCCTGTCGTGTAATGGTTCCTTCATCCCAGGAAAGAGGAAGACGTCAGCAGAATATTGTCCGCAGTCGTGGTCGTGCGGTAGCGCTCTCGCTTCCCGCGCCCGGGTTCCCGGGTTCGATTCCCGGCGGGGTCGGGGATTTTCTCTGCCTCGTGATGACTGGGTGTTGTGTGATGTCCTTAGGTTAGTTAGCTTTAAGTAGTTCTAAGTTCTAGGGGACTGATGACCATAGATGTTAAGTCCCATAGTGCTCAGAGCCGTCAGCAGAATAGAGAGTGAGTTCATTGGTTCAGGCATAATTTATAGCCAGAGAAGCAGTATGTGTATCTGTGTCCTGTGCAGAATGGGCTGTGGCATTGCCAGGAAGAAGAAACGTTGGCAGTTTCCTGTGGCACTTCGTCTATACAGTCTCCTGTAACCTCGTCAGGATATTTCAGTAGTATGCTCCTTTGATGGTTTGCTCTGCTAGCACCACATAATGGCGATACCAAAGTACACTCTGCATTATCTTACTTGAGGATGGCTGGGTCATCCCCTATTTTCGGCAGTAGTGAATAAATATATTTCCATTGCTTCCTGCGCTTGGGTTTCGAGTGATACACCCAGCACTCATCCATGGTGCGTACGTCGCTAAAGTAAGCATCTGGATTGTGTGGGGTGTCGGTTGTGGTAGAAGAGTATCCATAGGATGCACAATACCACATTTTGGTGATCAACAGAGTTTGAAACGACTATAAATTAATTTAAAACAAGGGTATTGTCACGAACGACCTATTTTAATGAATACTAATAGGTGTGGCCCAGATAACCATGACACCAACGGGTACTACACACTCACATAGACGTATTAATGGGAGGAGGAAGCTTCTAGTTATGAATGGAAACAAATGGTCGCTATAACAATTAGTTTATTATCTTTAGACATGATAATTACTCACTTATTAACAAGCAAACAAAGGATTATGATGCTAAAACGTAACCTTGGTGTATGTTGGTAGCGAACATGAAACCAGTTACATTAACAATTTGTGTATATGCCCACTGACTGCGTAAGTTGTTAATTAAACGCAGAAAGTGCATGGAAAGATAGGAGTGAACACAACAGAGTTGCCAAAATGTACATTGAGAGTAGCAAGCGAGATGTGTGAGTTTAATATTGCGTACTTGGCTGCTGAAGGGAGCGAATTAACTTCGCGGCTGAACGACGTTGGCGGGAGCGACGATAGCTCATGTTACCAAAGCACACAGAGAGTGAACAAGAAAGCACGCCGGCTGGAGAATGTGATTTCCGCCCTCTGTTTGAAGTACAGATAGGCCGGCCGAGGTGGCCGTGCGGTTCTAGGCGCTGCAGTCCGGAACCGCGGGACTGCTACGGTCGCAGGTTCGAATCATGCCTTGGGCATGGATGTGTGTGATGTCCTTAGGTTAGTTCGGTTTAAGTAGTTCTAAGTTCTAGGGGACTGATGACCTAAGATGTGAAGTCCCATAGTGCTCAGAGCCATTTGAACCATTTGAAGTGCAGATATCCTTCCTGCTACAGCAAGGCTCATCCCATCAGTCAGCTCTTCTTTCCTAACCTGAAGTCTTGACTCTGACGTATACTCTTCCAAACACTACAGCAAAGTGCCTTCTCCAAGAGCCGTCTGTAACACAGCTATGTTGCTGCTAGAACTGGAAACCGCAGCTCGGTGAGCATGGAGTTCTGACGAACGAAAAACACGTAACAGTGTTAAACGGTCTCCTTCTCCTTTCTATTTCATTATAATTCAGCAATCTCTCAGAGGCAGGCAGACAGAACCAAGAGGCTTCCTCCACTCCACGACATTCTGAAAGTGACAAATATAAAAAGCTGGGTGTAGGCGTAGCATGAAAGCGCCGGCTCTCCAGAACAATACAGAATGACCCAATGAGAAGGTGGCATTCCGAAAGTTTAAACTGAACATTATTCTGAGGCATCGTAACAGAGGTTCACACACCCCACTCCAAAGTGACACATGGCTAGAGATATCTTATCTTGCTAAAAGCCTCTTTACAGAATTCTGTGTTTGCTTCGCCAGAAAAACGTTTCGTGGCTTGTCCCAGCAGGAGAGGTGGCTAGGAAAGAAAGACGCTCATGAATTCTGACCTGGTTACCTACACTGCACCTCCTGCCCAGAACGTAACATTTTTATGAGGCCCAACTCCTTGTAGATGGAATCTTACCCAGTGCAGTCATCTTGTTACGTCTTAAGCCGCTGCCCATTCACAGGCTCACCAGTCAGCCAACGTCCTGCTGAGCTGTTCTACCCCGACATTCTTGCTTTTGTGGTGCTCCATTTTATAGCGGCTTCACCAGAGCATCGCTACCTGCTAGCCCTCTCTCCTACCTGCTCCCCCCCCCCCCCCCCCCTCCCTACACTCCATCCTTTTCCCTTTTGTTTTTTCCCAGTGAAAAATGCCAAGTAACTGGGTGCAGTTACAGTGCCACACAGTTGCAGTGTGCCCACACACACATTCAGAGAAATCAGTAAACCCATAAGTGGTGGGAGAGGGGGGAGGGGGAGTTAGCTGATTTGTTGGCCTGTATGTGGGCGACTTTACCCTTGGAAGCCACCACAAAACTACAAAAGAACGCCAAAGGGACAATGAATTAAAAAGTAGTCAATGGCGATGCTGATTGTGGTCTGCATTTACAGAGCAGAATTACTCAATGACTTCTTTACGAATATAATTTCTCACATCATGCTTTGAAAGATGTTATTGGACAGTTTCAGAGAAAAATGGCCACATTACAACTGGCCTGACACAGCTACAAAATTTCCATTGTTGCCTTAGATTGGCAGGTTTTTTGAGCAGATGTGAGCAGTCATGGAACCCAGCTGGTGGTGATATATTTGATGCTCAAAAGCTCGCTCAACACATTCAGAACTGATCTATGTTTGATTTTCACTATTTTCAGTGTCACCCCGATTGCGGCACACAAGTCTTCTAGCAGCAGGGCCTCTACTTCTCTTTCATTTCCCAGTTCTTCATAGAGAAGTGGTATGCCAGTTCTTTCTTCTTCATTCAGACTTGTTTGGCCACTCTGGGAGCGTCGGCACCACCTAACCATTGTGTCATATGATCATGCGTTGTCGCCATACATTTCTACCAAATCACCATGCGTTTTTCCGGTGATGTTCCCCTTGAAATGCAGAACATGAATTACCACACTTTGTGAGTAGGGTACGCCATTTTGTTTCTGCTCCTCTTGTGGCATGTTCTACAGTACTGCTGCGTGAACGTGAGCCAGGACTGCAGACATGGAAGTTAAGTGAAAATGAATAAATGAATAATTATTTAAATAAAAATGAATTTTTAATATACCACATTTATGAAATCAGACTAAAAAGGATAGAACGATTTCTCCTAGCCCCATGCAGATTGCTAACCCCACACAGATCGTTCTGGGAATTTTTTAGCTGTGTATTTCTAATGGCTATAGAAATACTTGTAAGAGTTAAGACTTGGGGTTCATGCTATAGATAGTAGTAAGGACATGAACTATTGATGCATCAGTTATGAGTTGCATGTGCCCCATGTTTTTCATTTCAACCCACATAAGTACGAGGTCTGGAACGTTAATAGTGGCAACTATTTATTTACAGCTCGTACAAAATAGATCCGTGCTTCAAAGTTTTCCTGATCTTCAAAGTAGTCACCAGCATTGCGTATAAGCTGGTCGTAGGTTGTGTTCCAGAAATGAACAGCACAGAGACAGAAGTGATGACGCTTTCTTCAGGACCTGACCATCATTTTGCAGGACAATGCTCAAGCAGGTACAGTGCAAGCTGTTACTGATGGGGCTGCTAACTGCTATACCACCTACTGCACCCCCTGACTTAAGCCCTCTTGAGTTCAACTCGATTTCTAAACTGAAGGAAACACTTCACGGCATTCGCTTCAGAAGTGCTACAAATTCGTTGGGCGATAGACTGCGCCGCTCGGACTGTCAACACAACTGGCACTGCTAAGAGTATCCTACGACTTCCACGTCGCTGGCAGCGGGTTATACACAATGCTGGCCACTACTTTGAAGGTCAGTAAAACTTCGAAACACATATCTATTTTTTACGAGCTGTAAATAAATATTGCCGCTAGTAAAGTTCCAACCCTTGTATTTCATAGATATCCAAATTTACAATCACATACTTTCAGGGTTACCTGTATGGAGTTGGGAATCTGTATGGGGCTGTATGGGGAGTCCGATTTAAAAATGTAGTATTTTAAAAATTAATTTTATTTAAATAATTATTTTATGCTTTTTAGCCTTGTATGTGCGAAACTGTTCAGTCGATTTCAAAGATTTTTATGACATTTCAACAGAGACATGTGGTTGATTTCAGGTTTATTTCAGTTAGTCTTGACCTGACTCAACAAATACGTTGCTTCCTCGTACATGACAGAGTTTGAAGACAAAAATGAGAGACATTAGAGATCACACAGAGGCTTACCACCAATCATTCTTCCCGCAAACGTTTCTCGAAGAGGAAAAGGGCGAAATGGAGGGGTACACAAAGCACCCTCCTCCGCACACCAAAGAAGAAAGCGAGTTAATATTGCACTTCTTGCAGTTGTGAGCTACGTTGTAAGCTTCGAGTCTGTAGCTAATTGGAAAAGTAGTTTAACATTAATTGCAAAATTTTTACCAAACAGGCAGAGAATCAAGAAAGCGTTATCTATTTAGAATTTTGGAACACGTATTATGCTCGAGTATAATGACTTTTCTGGAGACTAGAAATATACTCTGTAGGAATCAGCATGAGTTTCGAAAAAGACGATCGTGTGAAACCCAGGTCGCGCGCGCTATTCGTCCACGAGACTCAGAGGGCCATAGACACGGGTTCCCAGGTGGATGCCGTGTTTCTTGACTTCCGCAAGGCGTTGGATACAGTTCCCCACAGTCGTTTAATGAACAAAGTAAGAGCATATGGACTACCAGACGAATTGTGTCATTGGATTGAAGAGTTCCTAGATAACAGAACGCAGCATGTCATTCTGAATGGAGAGAAGTCTTTCGAAGTAAGAGTGATTTCAGGTGTGCCGCAGAGGAGTGTCGTAGGACCGTTGCTATTCACAATATACATAAATGACCTTGTGGATAACATCGGAAGTTCACTGAGGCTTTTTGCGGATGATGCTGTGGTATATCTAGAGGTTGTAAAAATGGAAAATTGTACTGAAATGCAGGAGGATCTGCAACGAATTGACGCGTATTACAGGGAATGGTAATTGAATCTCAATGTAGACAAGTGTAATGTGCTGCGAATACATAGAAATAAAGATCCTTTATCATTTAGCTAAAATATAGCAGGTCAGCAACTGGAAGCAGTTAATTCCATAAATTATCTAGGAGTAGGCATCAGGAGCGATTTAAAATGGAATGATTATATAAAGTTGATTGTCGGTAAAGCGGATGCCAGACTGAGATTCACTGGAAGAATCCTAAGGAAATGCAATCCGAAAACAAAGGAAGTAGGTTACAGTACACTTGTTCGCCCACTGCTTGAATATTGCTCACCAGTGTGGGATCCGTACCAGATAGGGTTGATAGAAGAGATAGAGAAGATCCAACGGAGAGCAGCGCGCTTTGTTACAGGATCATTTAGTAGTCGAGAAAGAGTTACGGAGAGGACAGATAAACTGCAGTGGAAGACTTTGCAGGAGAGACGCTCTGTAGCTCGGTACGGGCTTTTGTTGAAGTTTCAAGAACATACCTTCACCGAGGAGTCAAGCAGTATATTGCTCCTTCCTACGTATATCTCGCGAAGAGACCATGAGGATAAAATCAGAGCCGGGCGGAGTGGCCGTGCGGTTCTAGGTGCGACAGTCTGGAACCGAGTGACCGCTACGGTCGCAGGTTCGAATCCTGCCTCGGGCATGGATGTGTGTGATGTCCTTAGGTTAGTTAGGTTTAATTAGTTCTAAGTTCTAGGCGACTGATGACCTCAGAAGTTAAGTCGCATAGTGCTCAGAGGCATTTGAACCATTTTTTTGATAAAATCAGAGAGATTAGAGCCCACCAGATCGGTCTGACGGAGGAGATAGAGAAGATCCAAAGAAGAGCGGCGCGTTTCGTCACAGGGTTATTTGGTAACCGTGATAGCGTTACGGAGATGTTTAATAAACTCGAGTGGCAGACTCTGCAAGAGAGGCGCTCTGCATCGCGGTGTAGCTTGCTCGCCAGGTTTCGAGAGGGTGCGTTTCTGGATGAGGTATCGAATATATTGCTTCCCCCTACTTATGCCTCCAGAGGAGATCACGAATGTAAAATTAGAGAGATTAGAGCGCGCACGGAGGCTTTCAGACAGTCGTTCTTCCCGCGAACCATACGCGACTGGAACAGGAAACGGAGGTAATGACAGTGGCACGTAAAGTGCCCTCCGCCACACACCGTTGGGTGGCTTGCGGAGTATCAATGTAGATGTAGATGTAGATACCGACAATCTTTCTTTCCACGAGCTATACGAGGCTGGAACAGAAGGGAAAACTGAGAGAGGTACTCAAAGTACCCTCCTCCACACACCGTCAGGTGGCATGCGGAGTATGGAGGTAGATGTAGAGCTACCTCCTCTTCGCTTTCTACTCAGATGTGCACGTCCGCTTGCTTACCGCCTGGAATCGCTTTAGTCTGGAACCGCGCGACCGCTACAGTCGCAGGTTCGAATTCTGCCTCGGGCATGGATGTGTGTGACGTCCTTAGGTTAGTTAGGTTTAAGTAGTTCTGAGTTCTAGGGGACTGATGACCTCAGATGTTAAGTCCAATAGCGCTTGGAGCCATTTGATTTTAGAACCGCCTGGAATGCATTCCGATGCTATCTGTACAACACTTTGGTCTTGCAGGATAGCTAAGATGTCAGGCGTTACCAAATTTTTTCACCGCCACCCCGAGCCCCACACCCTTACAGAACAGACAGACAAGAAAGTGAGTTAATATTGCACTGTCATGCAATTCTGCGCTTTGTTTAAAATTTACAGCAAAATTTGTACCAGAAAGAGAGACAGGGAAGAAAGCAACTTAACAAAAATGTGGTAACATAATTTCGTAAGATTATTTCTTCGAAGTGGTAATTAAAACATTATGACTGCCCTCGTAAATGACCGTCTGCCCCAACCAGGTTGCAAGTGAAGGCGGTCAGTACGCGCTCTATTGAGAGTGAGAAGCGTGTACGTAACCTGTAGTTAGAGGCAGTAATGGGAGTGCCGGAAGGCGTCGTGAGCGGCAGCCGCGACCTCCCGAGGTCGGCCGTCAGTCTAGCGGCCCTGCTGAGAGCGCTGTGCCGTGGCGCGGCGTTTACCTTCGCAGCTCATTGAGCGGCTGTTCACGGTCGCGCTGGGCCCGCCGCTCGCGGCACCATTCCGGTCACGCTCCAGCGAGACGGGTCGGCGAAAGTCCGCCGGGGTACCCAGGCGATGCGTAAGCGGTGACGCTCCGCTAGCGCTTCCGTTCGGTCGCAACACTAGCCAGTGGCCGCGCAACGCCGCCCGCCGATTTACTTTCGCTGTTTCGGCAACTTAACTGTTTGGCGCGCTGCTAAGGCGCTCTTTTGCCGGTTCGATTCCTATTCTGCCTCCTTTTGTCACGACTTCCGTGATCAAACGGGACGTCCGTACACCCAAAGGGCGACCAGTTTTCCAGCTCATAGATTTGGGTAATTTTAGTCTTTCTTCCACGAAAACATTTTGCTTAGTAGACGCTTCCTCTGCGTCCTACGATATCAGTTTTCCTCATCTCTGCGCGGTAAATCTGTTCTTCTTCCTAGCGGTGTCCTGCAGTGACGAGGTTCCCTCTGGGAGTCACAATCATAATTTCATTTCCTGGAAATTACGAATACACTGTGTAGTGTCGGCAGACTTGCCAACACTACGCACACTAATTGAAAGAGGCGGCCAAGATGCACGCGCTAACTCACGAAGGATGGAGTGAGGTCTGAAACAGGATACGTAATGAATGCTACAAAGAAAAGTACGTAGCTTCTGGAATACTTAACTTTAATCCATCCTTTGTATACATCTCTCTTGGTGAGACATGCTTCATTCGATACAAGTGACTCTTTAGATACAAGCTATTTAAGGCTAATGGCGCCTTGCTAGGTCGTAGCCATTGACTTAGCTGAAGGCTATTCTAACTATCTGCTCTGCAAATGAGCGAGGCTTCGTCAGTGTGCGTCGCTAGCTACGTCGTCCGTACAACTGGGGCGAGTGCTAGTACGTCTCTCTAGACCTGCCGTGTGGTGGCGCTCGGTCTGCTATCACTGATAGTGGCGACACGCGGGTCCGACATGTACTAATAGACCGCGGCCGATTTAAAGCTACCACCTAGCAAGTGTGGTGTCTGGCGGTGACACCACACACTGATTGGAAGAATGCGCAGGTCATTGCTGATTTTCAAGAGGGGTCGTCTGACAGACGCACAAAACAAAAGACCTATGCTCACGTTATGATTTTCTGTAGACCGAAAAGCTTCTGTGTAGGAATCAAAATGGATTCCGCAAACAACGATCATGTGGACCACAGATCGCTCTGTTCATCCATGGCGGCCGAGCGGTTCTAGGCACTACAGTCTGAAACCGGGCGACCGCTACGGTCGCAGGTTCGAGTCCTGCCTCGGGCATGGATGTGTGTGATGTCCTTAGGTTAGTTAGGTTCAAGTAGTTCTATGTTCTAGGGGACTGATGACCTCAGAAGTTAAGTCCCATAGTACTCAGAGCCATTTGAACCATTTGTTCATCCATGAGACATAGAAGCTGTTGTACACAGAGAAGTCTTAACACTGGGAAATTATAGCGAAATGCCTGAAGACCTTCAGAGGATCGACGCCCTCAGAGGAAACAATTGTAACATACTGCGCATAGAGACCCATTACTATATGTCTCTCTAATGCATAACGATCACCGCACGCAGTCGTATCCGTTAAATATCTCAGAGTATGCACATAGAGCAAATTATATTGGAACGAATATGTAATATTAATCGCAGTTAAGGCAAATGTCAGACTGATATACATTGGCTAAATCCTCAAGGCCGCGCGAGATTAGCCGAACGGTCTAAGACGCTGCAGTCATGGACTGTGCGGCTGGTCCCGGCGGAGGTTCGAGTCCTCCCTCGGGCATGGGTGTGTGTGTTTCTCCTTAGGATAATTTAGGTTAAGTAGTGTGGAAACTTAGGGACTGATGACCTTCGCAGTTAAGTCCCATAAGACAAAAAAAAAAAAAAAAAATCCTCAGGAAACACAACCCACACACCATCTTTCGACTGGCAGTTGAATAATGCTCATTAGTTTGGGCTATGCGACAGATAGAATTATAGAAGAAACAGATAAAATCCAAAGAAGCTCAGCGTTTTTCGTTAAAGGTTCATCTACTAGGCGCACGAAGATGCTCATCCAACTACAGCTGCATACGCTTCAAGAGACGTGTTGTGAATTACAGTGTGGTTGATTGCTGAAACTAAATGACTACTTGGCATTGTCCTGGTATGTATTAGATCCCATCTCTATTCGTTCAACTCCTTCTTCCCTCCACTCTGTACATCTCCTTCTTCATCCCTCTCTCTATCCATCTCTTCCATTCCATCTCTCTGTCCACCTCCTGTCCTCCTCCATCCTCCTGCCCCCCTCTCTGTCCATCACCTCCCCCCCCCCCCTACCCTGTACATCTTTTCCTTTTCCTCTCCATCTCCTACTCTTCTTCTCTTCCCTTCCTCTGTCCATTTCTTCCTACCTTCTTCTTTTCATCTCCTCCTCTCTCCGTCTGTCTCTTCTTGCCCTGTCTCTGTCAATCTCATCTTCTTTTCCTTTTCTATCCAACTACTTCTCTTCCCTCTCTTTGTTCATTTCGCCCTCTCCTTTGTCTATCCACCTCCTCCTCGCCCTCTTTGCGCCCATCTCCATCAAATGGTTCTAAGCACTATGGGACTCAACATCTGAGCTTTTCAGTCCCTCAGACTTAGAACTACTTAAACCTGACTAAACTAAGGACGGCACACACATCCATGCCCGAGGCAGGATTCGAACCTACGACCGTAGCAGCAGCGCGTTTCCAGACTGAGGCGCCTAGAACCGCTTGGCCACAACGGCCGACCCCATCTCCTTCTTCACCCTCTCTTTCCATCTTTCCCGCATCACTCGTCCTCATCCCCACATAATTTTTTTCCAGACTGTAACTGATATGTGTACCAAATGTAGTTGAAATCGTTCCAGGAGCTTAGGATGAGCTTCTTGCCTGTGGTATTGCCCTTTTACGCACTTGTCAAATAGATTTCACATGTATTTAACATACTTCACACATATTTGTACACATATTTCAGCCCTATGTCTAGTGAATTTCGCTCTGCAGTTTCATTTGCACACAGCTCAATCTTTATGATACCATGGCTCATGAACTGTGTGCTGTACAGTGATATAATATTGCAGGTATACCAGTGGTGTAGGTCTCTGCTGTCTGTGAAATGTGTTGTAAATAGAGTTAGAAAGGAAGAAGCAATAAATTAAGGCGCCATATAGGTTGCGGCAGTTTCCCACGCATGACAGTATTCATGACGTCATATGTCCTGGACCACGTGTCGTACAACGATATAATTTTTCTGGTACATTCAGTGGTATACGTGAATACTGCCTGCAAAATTTGTCGTTAATACAGTTAGTAGTAAGGAAGTAATAAATTTAAACGTCATGCTTGATGCGGCGGCTTTACTGCATGAACAGCGAGAATGTAGTGAAGGATAAACTTTTTTCCCTTCATCATTTTACGGGAGTCCTAGCGAGAAAAAGTTTCATAAAAGTTTGAAATTATGTGTAAAGTTTGTTGGAAGTCCCTAAGCGTTCTCATTCGCCAATACTGAATATCTAAATTAACCAGAATTCGCGCGTCGTGCGCTACGCTGCTTTTTCACCCCAACTCCTTTGAGAGGTAGGTGGTCCTTACCCAGGCAGTGATGATTTCCACACAATAAGTGATATGTGTACCAAGTTTGGTTGAAATGGGTACAATAGTTTAGGAGCAGATGTGGAAGATACATAAATACATAAATTTATACACGTACACGTCTACCCATTTTTATAATATGTATGGATTCCAGGACCGTACGTTCCTTTTCCCTATATCTCGCGGAACCATCATGAAGGTAAATTAAGAAGGACTCGAATTCAAACGGAGGCTTACAAGCAGTCGTTCTTTTGGAGGAACATCACGATTTGTTATGGATTTTGCCTACGTTGCCGCTCATGTAAAAACCTGAATCACTGTCTCATAGCTTTGACCGTAGCACCCGAGTTTTGAAAATGTTTGACATGTAGTCTTTCATAGGTTGAAAGAGGTGGAAGTCTGAAGGTACTGAATCAGGATTGTACAGTGGATGTAGTAGGACAGTTCAGACAACGTTGGCAATAAGTTCCATGGTTGTAAAACTATTGAGGGCGTGGCGTTATCGTGTTGCAAGCGGAAGTCCGGCTTCTTTTCCTCAAGATTGACTCTGAAAATTCGTGCCTTCAGTCCAGTCAGTGTCGTCTTGTAACGATTTGAGCTGACAATTACTTTAGGTTCCGACACATCGCACACTATGCCGAAGCACTGTGCACGTTACTTTGCTCGTAGATGTCTGAGTATGGAACTTCCCTTTCATTGGAGAATTCTCAAGTATCAACTTCATAAATACTTTTAGATTCGGTTTGTAGTGGTGTCACCATGTCTCATGTCTGCTGATGAAAAATTTTCACCTGCAACCTCATACTGGTTCAACAGGTCCCGACAAATTTCGATTCGACAATTTTTTTGGTCCCGTGTACGAGTCTGCAGGACTCAACTTGCACACACTTTGCTGTAACCGAGGGTGCGTAACATGTTGTCTAAGGCGTTATAGCCGACATTCAGCTGTGGACAGAATTCATTGCTCACAACCAACGTATCTCCACGGATGGATCATCGATTCGCTGTTCATTAAATAATAAAAAGGAAGCAATAGTTTCGGAATGATCACTGTATACAATAGGCGTGTCTTCATTGATTATCTTTACACCTATTCTATGGGTTTCCTAGTGATCTTCGCCTATCGGCATTCAGCTGGTATCACTGTGCCCTGTGAAGCACTCTGTACACGCCCCTACCATCGGAGGTGGCCCTCTTGAATTTTGTCGGCGATTTACATCACGCTGGCCAGCGGCCTGATGGTGCTCTTCCTTACACAGGCTGTCAAAGGTAGACCTACTCCAGTTATCTGACGTGGAAGCCGCTTTGCCATGACGTGGGATATTGCATAGCGGTCTTGGCATTGAACAAATGTCTATGATGGGCAGAGTGGCAATTAGTACCTCTGCTTGGTACATATGCGCTATAAGATGTAGTGTAATGTTTTTGTCACTTAGAACTCGGTGACCTAATGTCGATGGATGCATCCTACATTGCCTCTCTGCCGTGCAAACCAAATACGCCACAATCGCTTTTAATGCAGATTTCATACACAGACAGTTTTCTTCTGTGGAAGGATGCAGCTTAATGCAATGAAACAAGGAGTTTGTAATGCTTACCAAATAGTTGGTCTTTTGCGCAACTACACATAGACCAATTTTCTAATTTTTGTTGCGAGTTTCTGGTTGTGGCAACGAGCATGACATCGTGAGCATACAGTGGACTTTACGGGACTTATTACTGTAGATCTCATGTGATAAACAGCATACGGTGCAAAAAAAAAAAAAAAAAAAAATTCCGATATGCGTACACTGTCACCCAGTTGCTTAACAGTAATCCTGCTGGACATTTCACTTCTCTGGAACAGCATGATCCCGGATGGTATACCACAACAGCTGGCAGCGAATACGATTAAAGGTTTTTTTCTCTATATAGCCACGGGTTCATTAATCTATGCCCCTCTTTTAATTTTTGATGTGTCATAGAATTTTTATCCCATATTGTTCTCACAGTTGTAAAATAATATAGAATTTTATACTGTAAGCGCAAATCCCATAACCTATTCCGCTTGGGAACTATGCCTTAATCCGTGACGGAGCGAGTTGGCGCATTGGCTAGCACACTGGACTCACATTCGGGAGGACGACGGTTCAATCCCTCGTCCGGCCATCTGATTTCCTAAATCGCTCCAGGCAAATGCCAGGATGGTTCCTTTAAAAGGGTACGGCCGACTTCCTTCCTCGTCCTTCCCTAATCCGATGAGACCGATGACCTCGCTGTCTGGCCTCCTCCCCCAAACAACCCCCCTAAATCCGTTTAACAACTGTGTTTGTATTTCCTACGTGACGAAATACCTTCAATGTGTGTACTGCCACGTTCAAAATTTTGTCTTTCGTCAACATTCTGTTCTCTTCAGTATGCCTCTGCTAATTACTGCTACCTCTCCTCCAGTTAACTTCTTATTACGTAATAGGAGCTTCGTCTGCGCGAAGGCTTGTCTTAATTCGCCACTATATCGTTCGAATACATAAAATTTTAGTGATTATGTGGCCATTGTAACCTGCAAGATGCCATTCAAGTTAAAGCGGCAAAGGAACTGACAAAGTTTAATATCCCACGAAATCGAAATTATTAGAGACAAAGCAACAGTTCAAGGTGGATAATCACGGGGGAAGGATTCGACCTTGGCTGTGCTATCATTTCTGAAACGATTTAGGAAATCGACAGCAAATCTACAAGATTTCAACGTTAGTGTATCAGAATATAATTCAATGTGTGTATATGGTGTTTCAGAATGTTTGGTCGATATCCTGGAAAGTGGAAGAAATGGTCATTTGAAGTTGAAAGCGTCTTTCTTCCCCAGTGATTATCCAACTGGGACTACTGTGTATTGCTGATAGTCCACCTTGCACATCTTTTTTACACTGTATAAGTGCAGATATTTCTATTTCTGACTGAGGAGGGTGTGCTCAACAACATTACATCAGTATTTACGTCATTGGCAGACTAATAATTATAGCTATTAGGAGTAGTATACTTTTAGATTGGTCGTTACCTCCAAGTACATAAGGCAAGAGTAAACTATTAATGCTCAATTTCCCCTGGACAGCAAGTCAGGTGTTGGAGTGTGACGTGTAACGCAAAACGGTGCAGTTGCGACTGTGCAGGAAACATCGGGTAGTGACTTATGTGACGTGTTTGAGGGAAGGTTGTTCGAAGCAGAGAAAAGACAACCTACAATATTAAGGTACCACAAATAAAAATATCTTCACTTCCACCCGTTACACCCTGGATGTGGGGTTTCTCCAAAAGCTAGAAAATATTTTCATTGGTAAGTAACATATTTACACCCTATTATCTTATGTTAATTTTGTAGTGTTCAACATTCTTTTTGGTGTATTGTTGTTCATTCAATCCGTCTTAAATGATGTTGATCTGCGACTCGAAAGGTACCCTCGTGACGAAATCTTTTTGAATGGAAATATGTCAGTGACACTGACAACAGGTATTGAATAGTAAGGCGGGCGAACTGGCTTACCAACTGTGAATTGACTTTATTAGTTGCATCAGACAAATACCAGACACGACAAGAATAATAGGATGCTCATATCGACATAGGATGAAAATTTAGCAGCTGTGACCAAAGTATACACTTTCTTTCTGGGAAAAGGTGAGAAATACGGTAGCTATGGAACCGAACCCTGCGTTTCACTGCCACTACTCCCCTCTTTTGTTTTCACAACCAGTGTTTCCCACGTCGGCGTGACCAATGGAATTCCAGTGGTGGCGCGTGAGTCGCATGCAGTGGACAGATACGGTGCGTGGGTAAAGCCGTGCGAGACGGCCAGAGCCGGGCCGGCAGCCTGCGAAACGGGGCAGCGGGCGATTTACAGCCGCCGCATGTCGCCGGGCTAACTCCACTGCTGCGTCAAGGACACTTTCTCTGCCCAGGGCAACTAATCTTCCAGTAGGTGGGGTTCAGCCCGGGTGCTGCCTCAGATCTGTGCAGAAATATCATCTGGTGCTAAAATTTCGTGTCAGGCATCCGATGTCAGTAATTGCGTTCTAACAGATGGTTGATCTAATCATCAGGCTGCCAGGCAAGATGACGTAATGGTGAGCTAATGGACTGTGTGGCACCAGCAGTGGTGTGCAGACCCTCATCATGCCATCCTTCTTTAGGTTCCCCTTGTTTTCCATAAATTCCTTTATGCCAAATGCAAGCATTGTTCCAATAAACAAGTCTGCAACCAGTTCTGCATCGATCATCTTTGTCATCATTGACTCTTTTTATATGACACATAGTGTGACCAACGTAAAGTGGATACCATTAATATTTCACTATTGTACCGAACCCTAGAAATAAAATCTGTGGAAAGTGATGCAACATAAACAGATGTAATGTCATACAGAAAGGCAATAGTTTCCCTTGTAGTAAACACATCTAATTTTCTCGTAAGACGAGATATTGACACGACAGTTGTTTCGTCGTCTAGTGACATATATTTTATAAAATGTATCACAGAGCTCTTGCAATGAAAATTGCAGAGAATTTGGCCTACTGTTTATACATGATGGGTGTTTAAAAGAAAAGATGCGAAAGGACACTGCAGTCTTTATTCATAAGTAACCACCAGAGGCCTATTCCACTGTTTCACGATCCGGAAAATTCCTTGTTTCCAGCATTCATGTAGCTGCTACACGAGCCAGTCCTCCACTGTGCCAAAAATTCAAATGATTCAAATGGCTCTAAGCACTACGGGACTTAACATCTCAGGTCATGAATCCCCTAGACTTATAACTACTTAAATCTAACTAACCTAAGGACATCACACACATCCATGCCCGAGGCAGGATTCGAACCTGCGACCGCAGCAGCAGCGCGGTTCCGGACTGCCACCGTGCCCCTCAGTACGTCATCCGAGCTCAAGTGCTTAGTGCTTATATATATATATATATATATATATATATATATATATATATATATATATATATATATACGAATCAAACGCATGAAAGTCGCAAGACGACGCGCCCGGGCTGTAGGGCGGATGTTCACGCTGCTCCAGCGAGCACCTGGACATCACAATTTGTGTGACCTTGGAGACGTGTGAACGCGCGCTATCGTGGAGCAGAACCACTCCCATCGTGGACAGCCCAGGCAATTTGCACTTGATCAACTGGCGTAGGCTACGGAGCGTCTCACAGTACACGTCACTGGTAATGGTCTTTCCGTGGTCGTGGAATTCGATGAGTATCGGACCTCTTGCAATGGAGACTCAAGACGGCTTGCAACGACCTAGTGTCATTGGCGACAAAATGGAGGATCGTCTTCAATTAAAGTGTCAAGCAATCACACTTCATGCCGAAACGGCGAGTGTCATGGGACTAGAGGCAGACAGACATTCCGAATAGAGCCGTCTAATGAGGAAGCATTGCCACTCTGGATAGGTGCCCGCGTGGCGTCGACTTATCGAAAAAGTGAGGACTACAGCCATGGGAAGGTGCATGAAGTTTACCTGCTGCTAGACTAGAAACCGAGTCTCACAGACTGCTGTGCCGAGTTCTGTGGTATTGCAGCAGTCGCCTGTGGAAAAGCGCTCAGTACAGATATTTATCGGCTACTAAGGGTGCAAAATTGAACTATTAACCTCGCTTTACATCTTTATCTATATTTCCCAACGGCGTAACTCCATCGAGTAGCAGTAGTATCTTACTACCCGTAAAGGTTTGGTAATTGGCCAGTGACAATGCGAGCGCCACAAAACCTACCGATCCGCCATGTGAAAAGCAACGTGCAGCACCATAAGGACACTAGGTGGTCACAGCTGTTGGCGAGCTGTGTTAGTTCTTTTACATTTTTTCCATATCAGCACCGGGGAGGACCACCAGGAGTAAAGATCTGTGTTGTCCGGATCGTCTTAGGGAACAGCCCATCAGGCTAAGACTTCAGAGAAGAACAAGAGAGGGGAATTCCTGTGAAGATAGATCTCAAACTGCCTTCGAACAGCTCACCACCGAAATGGCACCTGTTTACAAGAGAGATTCGCATATTAGTTCAGATACCTGGAGACCAAATGGCATTTGACAGAGGCAGCGCAGTCCGCCGTTCTAGATAAATGTAAATGTCGTGTAACTAGGGCCTCCCGTCGGGTGGACCGGTCGCTGGGTGCAAGTCTTTCGATTTGACGTCACTTCGGCGACTTCGCGTCGATGGGGATGAAATGATGAAGATTGGGGCAATACAACACCCAGCCTCTGAGCGGAGAAAATCTCCGACCCAGCCGGGAATCGAACCTGGGCCCTTAGGACCAGCTGCCGGGGGCGGACGCCGTTCTAGATGAACCACGTTGGAGAAATTTAAGAGTCGCTGTCAGCGAAATTAGCGACGTCGATAGGCTGCAGATAGATCAGTCATGCTCCCCTGTGCACCGAAGCTGACAATAGCAATGCATGTTGGCACGCGACGCGGAGCCCACATCTCACCTCGTGCCGCTGCAGGCAGCACGTCACCACGGCACTGTCGCAATACCGCAGGTTTCGTGGATACCCGACGCTGATGTATGCATAGAGATTCTCACGCAACAGACTTCAGCGGTTCCAAATGAAGCAAAATATAAGTAGTCATTCTCTCCAGCCAAGAATTCTGAGCTCTATTGTGCGTTATGTTTGGTTATATTACTTTCCTTACAAATATACACTGATGAGCAAAAACGTTTTGACCAATGCACAATGCCAAACTGAATGTCACTTGGTGGAATTAGGTCAAGTGAAGCCGTAATGAAATTACACTCTGGCCCTTATCCAAGCAGTTACTCGATTTGGCACTGATTGATAGAATTGCTGGATTTTCATCTGTGGGAGATCGTGGCAAATTATATCCAATTGGTGTGCGTTAGATTGTCAGAATCCTGAGTTGGTTAGAGGACCTTCTCCGTAATGCTCTAAACGTTAATAAGTGAGGAGAGATATGGCGAACTTGTTGGTCGAGGTTGGATAACCAAACACGAAGACAAGCAGAAGAAACTCTCGTTGCGCGCGGGCGGACATTATCGTGCTGAAATGGCTGAAATGGCGGGGCGACAATCAGGTTGGTGTCCCACCAGAGTCCGGTGCCTCTCCAGATACCACTTTGACCTGAAATTCCATTTTCTGGAGTAGAATTGTCTTCATTCATCAGTCCCACGTCGAACTGAATGCCGATGACCAGAGAACATGACCTGGACAGTGCTGGGATACCAACTTCAATGTTGCCCGCCGTATGGCCCGACAACCAGGAGTCGTAGTTTGGTGTGCCATTTTATTTTATAGCAGGATCCCTTTACTTACTATTCGTAGTATCCCTAAAACACTGCAGTACGTCGACAATATTCTACGCCACAATTTGTTTCCCTTCATGGCAAGTCACCCTGGGCTTGCATTTCAGCAAGATAACGCCCACCCACACACGGCGAGAGTTTCTACTGCTTGCCTTCGTGCTTGCCATCCCTACCTCGGCCAGCAGGGTTGCCGAATCTCTCCCCAACTGAGAACATGGGGTGCATTAGGAGCGAACGCTCCAACCAGCTCTGGATTTTTGGAATCTAACGCATCAGCTGGACAGAATTTGGTACGGTATCCCTCACGAGCACTTCTAATAACTCTATTAATCAATGCCAAGTCAAAAAACTGTTTGTATAACGACCGGAGGTGGACCAATGCGTTACTGACTTGCTCAAGTTTTGAACCTCTTCCTCTTCAATAAATCATCCAAATTTTCTGAAATTGTAATCATTTGTTTGTCTGTACATCACATCTATCGATATCACTCCAATTCGGATAATTTCTTCGTGGTGCAATTATACGGGCGCAGATGAGGAAGTCTACTAACATAAGCGACTTTGAGAAGAGGCAGATTTTTATGACCCGGTGCTTGCGAATGAGAATCTCGTAAACGGCCAAAATAGTTGCACGTTCGCTTGGTATTGCCGTTAACATCTATGGAAGCTGGTTTTAGAACGACGAAACCACGAGTACGCGAGAAGGTGTCTGACGTCCACACCGCATCACAGAACTTATTGATCTTAGAGACTCCCACGCTGTGAAGTATGGTAGGCGATGATCTGTGACTGATCTGACAATTGAGTACAATGCTGGTGAAGGCACAAGTGTTTCGGAACACACCGTTCGGCATCCATTGTTTAACATGGGATTCTGAAACTGACGACCTCTACGTCTTCCTATTTGACTCAACGATATCGAAAATTACTACTGCAGTGAGCACCGTGTGATAGAAATCGAACCTTGGATCAATGGAAACGTGCCGCCTGGTAGGATGAAATATATTTATTGTCACACCAGGTTGAAGGACGTGTCCGGATACGCCAACATCAAGACGAACAGATGCTCTAAAATTGTACACCGCCAAGGACACAGAGCAGTGGGGGCAGTATTAAGCTATGGGAGACATTGATCTACGCTACCACGGGACCTGTGGTAGTAATCGAAGCCACAATGACTGCTGTAGGTTGCATGAAAATTATTGTGGACCACCTGCATCCCATCATGCTTGGTGTCTACTCCTTCAGGATGAATGTCCATGTAACAGGGACAGTATTGTGCTACAGTAGTTTTTGGAGAACGTTCCTGAACTCACATTGCTGTCTTGTCTACCAAATTCACCTGATTCTAGCTGAACGGAACACATTTGGGCAGAGGTGGTTGTTCTGGGTACTGATATCTCATGATCTATGCACCCAACTGCGTGAATTTGTAATCACATGTCAGTTCTAGTATAATATATTTGTCCAATGAATACCCGTTTATCATCTGCATTTCTTCTTGGTGTAGCAATTTTAATGGCCAGTAGTGTAACTTCTTTCGCTTGGAAACAAACAAAGCAACGCAGGTGTAACGTATCCATTAGCACAGCAAAATAAAAAAAAAAAGAAGAGAGAGAGAGAGAGAGAGAGAGAGAGAGAGAGAGAGAACAGTTATATTTACACTTATATGTAATTACGCTACACTAGAAGTTCAGATTTTGAAAATAAATTAATTTTAGAATGCCGTTAGATTTAAGTTGTCTTCAAAAATGCAGAGTTACAATTGTTAAAAGCATAGAACTATATACTTGTCGTTTAACTGTCTCTAACAATGAACTCGGTTCACTTATGGACCGATTACAGGGTTAATGCTTCATAACAAAGAGAAATAGTTGCAGATTAAACACTACTGCCACTATCAATATTTTTACTGTCCCAAGTCCATGTACCATACTAATGGAAGCAGTTGATTGTGATCTACTGCCGCTATCATAGGCCACTTGCATCACGCAACTCAACGTGCGCTTCCTTTTCTATTAAGATCATGAAGGAGCTCGCAGGCTTCGCATATTACTTTCAGGGGAGAAGTAACGTTAGATGGTTTTGTATTCTGTTGACGTCTGAGCGTCTTTGTTATATGAATGAGGAACTCTATTAATATTCTTTGGATATTTAATCAGTGAACGAAAAGTTCACCACGCATTCCGCCCCACCGAGAAATGAGGATCGGATTTGTACGGAGTAACTATTCCTGAAGACACGAAATATAATGTGTAACTTTAGTGACGAGTGAGCATCATTACAAGTGTAATAAGCCCCAAAGAAATTCGCCTTCTTATTCTTATTCTTAACAGTACTATACATTGGCAGTATCTCAGCTGAAACGACAGTTGCGCAGATGTGTGTGGTATTTCACGTGAACTTATGGCTTCAACTTCATTTTTTTCAGTAAAATACGGGAGCAGTCTTTTTAGAAGGTCAAGAAGAGTAATGTTAATTGAAAATAAAGTGGATCATAACATGGGCATTTAGTAACACAAAGAGTAATCGTTTCTGGTGGTGATATTACTGACATCTATTTAGTAGCACATCGTTTGTCCTCATTATATTTCCCTTTATTCGTATAAATTATCATTCAGATTATTAACAAAATTATTTCTCTTGAACGCAGACAACAGCAATAATTCACAGTCTTTGCGGTCATGATTCAGATGGCGTTCCCTGCAAGACTGCAGTAGTAATTACTAGTGCTAGGTATAACTCATCGTGAGCTACTTCGACGTAATTCCGTTCGTAAAGAACAGTTTGTCTACTGTGCAGAAGGAAAGAAAGGAACAGCTCTAAGACAATCAGCGGGTGACCTCTGAACAACTGCACGTCTCACTGGTATTTAAATATAGAGATTTACAGAAGCGGAACGGGTTCAGTAATTGTCGTGAGGCGAAATGGTTCCAGGTACGCCCGCCTTCTGTCTCGTTTGTCGGTCAAGGCTACATACTAATTACCTTGCGCAGCGACCACTTTCGAACCACGTCCGAAAAGGTCGCACAAATCGTGACTGGTGAGAAATGCGGGTTCATTTTACCATAAAAGGCCACGTCCCGTTATTAGGTCGCGAAAAATATGCGGCAGAATAACAGAAAATGTCTACGTTTCCAGCACTCATACGCGAGTAATTATTCTTCTTCTTTACTAAATCGCCATTTTGTCAACGAAGATTGAAGATTATAAAAAAATCTGATTTCCTGATGAACATTACGAAATCCATCTTGCCCATTTTCTGTTGATTATTTTTGGATGGCAAGGAAAGCGTTTCTGAAGAAGAGAAATTTGTTAACATCCAGTATAGATTTAAGCGACAGGAAGTCGTTTATGAAAGTAGTTGCATGGAGCGTAGCCTTGTATGGAAGTGAAACATAGACGATAACTAGTTTGGACAAGAAGAGAACAGAAGCTTTCGAAATGTGGTGCTACAGAAGAATGCTGAAGATTAGATGGGTAGATCATATAACTAATGAGGAGGTATTGAATAGGATTGGAGAGAAGAGGAGTTTGTGGCACAACTTGACTAGAAGAAGAGATCGGTTGGTAGGACATGTTCTGTGGCATCAAGGGATCAACAATTTAGTATTGGAGGGCAGCGTGGAGGGTAAAAATCGTAGAGGGAGACCAAGAGATATTGTGGAGATATCTGCTATAGCGTAGTATTTTTGTTGTTGTTGTTGTGGTCTTCAGTCCTGAGACTGGTTTGATGCAGCTCTCCATGCTACTCTATCCTGTGCAAGCTTCTTCATCTCCCAGTACCTACTGCAACCTACATCATCCTGAATCTGCTTAGTGTATTCATCTCTTGGTCTCCCCCTACAATTTTTACCCTCCACGCTGCCCTCCAATACTAAATTGGTGATCCCTTGATGCCTCAGAACGTGTCCTACCAACCGATCCCTTCTTCTGGTCAAGTTGTGCCACAAACTTCTTTTCTCCCCAATCCTATTCAATACTTCCTCATTAGTTATGTGATCTACCCATCTAATCTTCAGCATTCTCCTGTAGCACCACATTTCGAAAGCTTCTATTCTCTTCTTGTCCAAACTATTTACCGTCCATGTTTCACTTCCATACGTAGCTACACTCCATACAAATACTTTCAGAAATGACTTCCTGACACTTAAATCTATACTCGATGTTAACAAATTTCTCTTCTTCAGAAACGCTTTCCTTGCCATTGCCAGTCTACATTTTATATCCTCTCTACTTCGACCATCATCAGTTATTTTGCTCCCCAAATAGCAAAACTCCTTTACTACTTTAAGTGTCTCATTTCCTAAACTAATTCCCTCAGCATCACCTGACTTAATTCGACTACATTCCATTATCCTCGTTTTGCTTTTGTTGATGTTCATCTTACACTCCTGGAAATTGAAATAAGAACACCGTGAATTCATTGTCCCAGGAAGGGGAAACTTTATTGACACATTCCTGGGGTCAGATACATCACATGATCACACTGACAGAACCACAGGCACATAGACACAGGCAACAGAGCATGCACAATGTCGGCACTAGTACAGTGTATATCCACCTTTCGCAGCAATGCAGGCTGCTATTCTCCCATGGAGACGATCGTAGAGATGCTGGATGTAGTCCTGTGGAACGGCTTGCCATGCCATTTCCACCTGGCGCCTCAGTTGGACCAGCGTTCGTGCTGGACGTGCAGACCGCGTGAGACGACGCTTCATCCAGTCCCAAACATGCTCAATGGGGGACAGATCCGGAGATCTTGCTGGCCAGGGTAGTTGACTTACACCTTCTAGAGCACGTTGGGTGGCACGGGATACATGCGGACGTGCATTGTCCTGTTGGAACACCAAGTTCCCTTGCCGGTCTAGGAATGGTAGAACGATGGGTTAGATGACGGTTTGGATGTACCGTGCACTATTCAGTGTCCCCTCGACGATCACCAGTGGTGTACGGCCAGTGTAGGAGATCGTTCCCCACACCATGATGCCGGGTGTTGGCCCTGTGTGCCTCGGTCGTATCCAGTCCTGATTGTGGCGCTCACCTGCACGGCGCCAAACACGCATACGACCATCATTGGCACCAAGGCAGAAGCGACTCTCATCGCTGAAGACGACACGTCTCCATTCGTCCCTCCATTGACGCCTGTCGCGACACCACTGGAGGCGGGCTGCACGATGTTGGGGCGTGAGCGGAAGACGGCCTAACGGTGTGCGGGACCGTAGCCCAGCTTCATGGAGACGGTTGCGAATGGTCCTCGCCGATACCCCAGGAGCAACAGTGT
Organism: Schistocerca serialis cubense; assembly: GCF_023864345.2. Lineage (NCBI taxonomy): Eukaryota > Metazoa > Arthropoda > Insecta > Orthoptera > Acrididae > Schistocerca > Schistocerca serialis. Next base: position 790,727,839 of record NC_064639.1, on the reverse strand, counting down.
CCCTAATTTGCTGGGAAGTGGCGGTGCGGTCCCCTACGGCACTGCGTAGGATCCTACGGTCTTGGCGTGCATCCGTGCGTCGCTGCGGTCCGGTCCCAGGTCGACAGGCACGTGCACCTTCCGCCGACCACTGGCGACAACATCGATGTACTGTGGAGACCTCACGCCCCACGTGTTGAGCAATTCGGCGGTACGTCCACCCGGCCTCCCGCATGCCCACTATACGCCCTCGCTCAAAGTCCGTCAACTGCACATACGGTTCACGTCGACGCTGTCGCGGCATGCTACCAGTGTTAAAGACTGCGATGGAGCTCCGTATGCCACGGCAAACTGGCTGACACTGACGGCGGCGGTGCACAAATGCTGCGCAGCTAGCGCCATTCGACGGCCAACACCGCGGTTCCTGGTGTGTCCGCTGTGCCGTGCGTGTGATCATTGCTTGTACAGCCCTCTCGCAGTGTCCGGAGCAAGTATGGTGGGTCTGACACACCGGTGTCAATGTGTTCTTTTTTCCATTTCCAGGAGTGTATATCCTCCCTTCAAGACACCATCCATTCCGTTCATCTGCTCTTCCAAGTCCTTTGCTGTCTCTGACAGAATTACAATGTCATCGGCGAACCTCAACGTTTTTATTTCTTCTCCATGGATTTTAATACCTACTCCGAATTTTTCTTTTGTTTCCTTTACTGCTTGCTCAATATACAGATTGAATAACATCGGGGAGAGGCTACAACCATTGTAAATAGCCTTTCGCTCCCTGTATTTTACCCCTGCCACCTTTAGAATTTGAAAGAGAGTATTCCAGTCAACATTGTCAAAAGCTTTCTCTAAGTCTACAAATGCTAGAAACGTAGGTTTACCTTTCCTTAATCTTTCTTCCAAGATAAGTCGTAAGGTCAGTATTGCCTCACGTGTTCCAGTATTTCTACGTAATCCAAACTGATCTTCCCCGAGGTCGGCTTCTACTAGTTTTTCCATTCGTCTGTAAAGAATTCGTGTTAGTATTTTGCAGCTGTGGCTTATTAAACTGATTGTTCGGTAATTTTCACATCTGTCAACACCTGCTTTCTTTGGGATTGGGATTATTATATTCTTCTTGAAGTCTGATGGTATTTCGCCTGTTTCATACATCTTGCTCACCAGATGGTAGAGTTTTGTCAGGACTGGCTCTCCCAAGGCCGTCAGTAGTTCCAATGGAATGTTTTCTACTCCGGGGGCCTTGCTTCGACTCAGGTCTTTCAGTGCTCTGTCAAACTCTTCACGCAGTATCGTATCTCCCATTTCATCTTCATCTACATCCTCTTCCATTTCCATAATATTGTCCTCAAGTGCATCGCCCTTGTATAGACCCTCTATATACTCCTTCCACCTTTCTGCTTTCCCTTCTTTGCTTAGAACTGGGTTTCCATCTGAGCTCTTGATGTTCATACAAGTGGTTCTCTTATCTCCAAAGGTCTCTTTAATTTTCCTGTAGGCAGTATCTATCTTACCCCTAGTGAGATAAGCCTCTACATCCCTACATTTGTCCTCTAGCCATCCCTGCTTAGCCACTTTGCACTTCCTGTCGATCTCATTTTTGAGACGTTTGTATTCCTTTTTGCCTGCTTCATTTACTGCATTTTTATATTTTCTCCTTTCATCAATTATATTCAATATTTCTTCTGTTACCCAAGGATTTCTACTAGCCCTCGTCTTTTTACCTACTTGATCCTCTGCTGCCTTCACTACTTCATCCCTCAAAGCTACCCATTCTTCTTCTACTGTATTTCTTTCCCCCATTCCTGTCAATTGTTCCCTTATGCTCTCCCTGAAACTCTGTACAACCTCTGGTTCTTTCAGTTTATCCAGGTCCCATCTCCTTAAATTCCCACCTTTTTGCAGTTTCTTCAGTTTTAATCTACAGGTCATAACCAATAGATTGTGGTCAGAGTCCACCTCTGCCCCTGGAAATGTCTTACAATTTAAAACCTGGTTCCTATATCTCTGTCTTACCATTATATAATCTATCTGATACCTTTTAGAATCTCCAGGGTTCTTCCATGTATACAACCTTCTGTCATGATTCTTAAACCAAGTGTTAGCTATGATTAAGTTGTGCTCTGTGCAAAATTCTACCAGGCGGCTTCCTCTTTCATTTCTTAGCCCCAATCCATATTCACCTACTACGTTTCCTTCTCTCCCTTTTCCTACACTCGAATTCCAGTCACCCATGACTATTAAATTTTCGTCTCCGTTCACTATCTGAATAATTTCTTTTATTTCATCATACATTTCTTCAATTTCTTCGTCATCTGCAGAGCTAGTTGGCATATAAACTTGTACTGCTGTAGTAGGTGTGGGCTTCGTATCTATCTTGGCCACAATAATGCGTTCACTATGCTGTTTGTAGTAGCTTACCCGTATTCCTATTTTCCTATTCATTATTAAACCTACTCCTGCATTACCCCTATTTGACTTTGTGTTTATAACCTTGTAGTCACCTGACCAGAAGTCTTGTTCCTCCTGCCACCGAACTTCACTAATTCCCACTATATCTAACTTTAACCTATCCATTTCCCTTTTTAAATATTCTAACCTACCTGCCCGATTAAGGGATCTGACATTCCACGCTCCGATCCGTAGAATGCCAGTTTTCTTTCTCCTGATAACGGCATCCTCTTGAGTAGTCCCCGCCCGGAGATCCGAATGGGGGACTATTTTACCTCCGGAATATTTTACCCAAGAGGACGCCATCATCATTTAATCAGTAAAGCTGCATGCCCTCGGGAAAAATTACGGCCGTAGTTTCCCCTTGCTTTGAGCCGTTCGCAGTACCAGCACAGCAAGGCCGTTTTGGTTATTGTTACAAGGGCAGATCAGTCAATCATTCAGACTGTTGCCCTTGCAACTACTGAAAAGGCTGCTGCCCCTCTTCAGGAACTGACCTCTCAACAGATACCCCTCCGTTGTGGTTGTACCTACGGTACGGCTATCTGTTTCGCTGAGGCACGCAAGCCTCCCCACCAACGGCAAGAACCATGGTTCATGGGGGGGTAGTATTTTTGTTAGTTTAAAAAACGAAAACAAGAAAAGGGCGGATGCATAAAGAAATAACCCCATTCTAATATGTCATCTTGTAATCATTACTATGAGATTTTTAATAACTTTCATTTGTAAAAGAGTCGCTATTTATCTTGCCTTTTCTTTTGTTGAACATAAAATTTCAGGTTTCCAATTCAATACATATTCAGGTATTAGCTTCATACAAAAAAATGTCGAAAATATTTGACAGTCATAAGCAGACTTATGCCTAAAAGAAAAGACCAATTTCTCTGATTTTAACGTCGTTGTCACGACACGATATATACGTGGGAGAAAGTAATACGAAGCTTGACTCTTCTTGGAATAAGATACGTGATTTTTATAGTGAAACAATCCCTGATGAACCAAATTTGTCGACAGTTTTTCCATTACTTACAATCAGTTCATAAAATGTGATTCTGGAAATAAGAAATAAAAATAAACCAATCTGCGGCATATAGACTCTTTTCGTTGCTAAAAATTTTCTCCGTCCACAAATGTTATTATATGTGGGGAAAGGGGGAAATTGGAGGGATCAAATCTGATCCAAAAATTTAGTGCACTAACAATTCGTACTTCGAATCGCTGAGTTTTCGCATTGCCAAAGAGGCTTTATGGGTGGATCTTTCTAACGGAAGATTACTTTTTTCCCAGCCAAATGACGTTTTTTGCAAGGCCAAGGGCTTCCAACTACTGTTTTTATTGCAATGTAGACATATTGACACCTGAGTTACGTTATAGCGCAATGCAGCGATAAAAAATTCATAAATATCAACGCTGTGTGACGTCAAGTCGAGGAATTTTCTCCAGGACTTCGTACATTCCTAGTTTACTCAAATAATGTTCTGTTAGGACGTCAATCTTTTGCCGTGAGGATGTTATTTTGGCTGAAAAAACGTGTGATTCACACCTCTTCATTTCCTTATAAGCTGTGCTGTTTCGTGGAGACAGTAGATAAAGCAAGGACGTGTAATATAAAATTTGCCTTTGTGAGATGTAATTAGTTACAGTCTGAATATTGCTAGAAAGTTTGGAGAGAACTACGCATTATGCAAGACACCGCCTGATTTGTTTTGTTTTACTTTCTGTGCTATCTTCAGGGGATTTTTAATTGTTTCTTTCCCACATGGCGCTATCAGGTATGTATGATGGTAGAACTAAGGTCTTCCACACATTTTACATCTCGTCGTTTTCTTTTGATACTGCAATCCTGCGTCCGTTATTGAAGCACTTGTTTTTTTTATTATTGTATATTGTAGCTGTACCACATAAATTGCATATACATTGTCAGCAAAAACAGGTGGAAAGGCAGCAGAAAGCTTATGTTTTGCTGATGATGTATGCCAAAGGTTCATGTAACAGCTAAAAACAACTCTAGCAAAAGAAATAAGTGTTTTAACGCATCACAGACGACAGAAGTAAGAGCACAGCGAACAACCATGAGAACCTGGAAAATATGGAGTACATACTACTATCGTCATACAGAGGCGATAGCCCCATGTTAGAAAAGAAAATAAATAAAAACTCACTGAAAATAGTACAAAGAGTGCTGAAATATGTTTGGCTAAAACAGGGTGATCAAACGGTCTTACATAAGGCGGAACTTCCCTCCAGTTTTCTCATCAAGCGCGGAAAGTAAGAGGAGCTAACATCCAAAACATGACAACTGCTAGTAACAGTCTGCAATTGAGATCGCTGAGGATCTTCGATTTTCTTCTGACTCTGATAGTGAATCCTGTTCACATAAAAACTCAATCTACGTAAATATTTAGATCACGCTGTCACTGTAATACCACTCGGTAACAGACGTTGTAATTGTACACTTCAGGTTCCAACATAACTGTCTAGATAACCACACAAGATGCATGACCTGCTATTGCAGCGCTGAAACTTCGTTTCGGAACGGTGAAATATGATTTCGTCAATTAGATCACTGCTTGTGAATACAAATTTTCGCAACATAAAAATATTGTCTCTTGCTCTTAAACCTACAGATTTCAGCTTCCTTGCTGTGATGCGTACCGTCCATTACACGATCTGGGATGCAATTACTGTGACCGTTAACACTTTCCGATGCCACGTTATTCCTCGCCAATAAATAAGGAACGTTCTTTCAAAGCATATGCCAAGACAAGAGATTACTAAACGGATAACCGGATCATGACAACCAGTTTCAGGTAGCATATCTAACGGCTTACAGGGGTAACAAATGTTTGAAATTCAAAATTTCATATAATTATTGAGCAAATTTAGAAATTTAAAATTCTGTCGTAATCTTCTGATTAAGAACCAAAATCTTACGTTACTTATACGTTTGTGACTATTACAGACCATATATCACAAATCGAAAAAAGTGGTCCTACTAAAACATTCATATTTCTTTACGTACTACACGAAAAGGTAATAAAAATGGGGGTTCCCATTTAAAAAAAAACGCAGTTGATATCCGTATGACCTATGGCAGCTCTATCTAGCGGGACAACCATAGCGCCATCTGGTTTCCCCCTTCAAGCCAGACAAGTTTCGTTGTTTGTAATTTTTTCGTTTGATGCTTATTTCGTGAGATATTTGGCCCGGTTACTATCAGTGGACCACCCTGTATATAGCTGCTTTGCGTGTCTACAAAGCGATTTTGTAAACGTGCCTATGGATGGAAATACTTCGTCATAGCTCTATTGACGGCTATTGCATCGGAGTTGAAAGCTGCCAACAGCGCTGCCAGGTGACAGGGTTTTCCCTAAGCTGACTCGACTGTAGGAGTGTCTTAGCAATAAAAGAAGAAAATGTGTTAAAGCATAGTGCATAATGCGGCTTTTTTCAACGTCTCTGTGTTTGTGACTTGTGTACTGGACGATTCGTGATACCATATACCATTTAGCGGCATACGTGGATACTGTCTGGGAAATTTATTGCGAGTAGCGCTAGAAGTACAGAAGCAATAAATTTAAACGTCATGCACGTTGCTGCAATTTTTCACCCATCAATGGCATGTATGGATTATTGAGAATGAAGGTCATCTTTTTCTCTCGAAGTATGAACTATTACGACCATTCATGAAAGTGATTGTCTCTTTGACAAGGGCACATAATTAGTTACACCACTGAGGATGTGGCGGAAAGGAAGGAAAGAAGATTAGTGTCTAATCTTCCATAGACGATGGCATCATTAGAGAGGGATAACAAGCTCGAATTGGGAAAGAACAGGAAAGCAAGTTGGACATGTCCTTTTCAAAGCGATCGCTCCGGCATTTCCGTTATGCGATTTACGAAAGCAATAGAAAAGCTAATTCTTGATGACTGGACGTGTATTAGAGACCTGATGCTTCCGAATCTGAGTCGACTGTCTTACCATTGGGGAGCAGAACTCTCCACTGCATATATTGGCTTTAAAAATGAAGAGAGGGCATAAACGCAATTTTAAGCTTTATGTTGCTCCTAGAGATACGCTTGCTTGCCACTGTGGGTTCGTTGTTGTCCACGATGTACAGGGATCTGTATTTCCTTACACGACATGTACAAATTGTCAATATTTTCATCTAAAATAACTTGACCTGCTTTTTTAATATCACAGTTCATAATGATGAATAACAATGTCGAGTAGTGTTAAGGTGCTGTTTCGTAATGGATAGATCATTTATAACCAGTTATATAGGTCTCTACACTTTTTCTGCTTCAATCCTTATGCAATGTATGTTCGTTAAGAATATTGCAGTTTACTAGGCAGACCCATAAGTACCTACCGTTATTCAACTACACATTCTGTATTTTACACAAAGTTACCGATATTGCATCACTTTCAAAATAGCGTCCATCGGACCCGGCCATGCTGTCCTAATGTTTCACTCAGTGATTGAAGCAATCGTCCGAATATATGTCGGTGACTATTATAGCACCATCTATCACAAAGCGAAAACCAGTGGTCCAACATTCGTATTTCTTTACGTACTACACGAATATGTAATAAAAAATGGGGGTTCCTATTTAAAAAACCGCAGTTGATATCCGTTTAGCCTATGGCAGCGCCATCTAGCGGGCCAACCATAGCGCCAACTGGTTTCCCCCTTCAAGATAGACAAGTTTCGTGCTTCGTAGTTTTTTCGTTTGACGCTTATTTCGTGAGATATTTTGCCCGGTCACGATCAATGGACCACCCTGTATTTGTACATTACGCATGTTTCTTTATACGACTGTTTAATGGTTCAAAGTGTTTTCACGAATACATGGAAACGAATTTATTTCCAGTGTCACAATACGAACACAGCTCATCTTCTGTTTCCGTTTCTAATAGAAAATTGGCAAAATGAATTCCCGGGCAATTCCGGGTTTGTTAGTTAGTAATATAAATAAAAACACAAATACAAATTTCCTTAAGCTGCGGAATTTTTCTCTGTACAGGCATTCAGCTTCACGAGCAATATATTTTGTTGCACTTCACATTAAAACCATGTTTACAAGTTCCAGCAACGAGTAATACTCTGTCTTTGACAACCAGTTATTAACTGTGAACAGTGGTAAACTTCAACGAGAACACATCACACGTATTGTTTTTCTTTTACTCAAAAAGCACCACTAAGTCGATGTGGCGAGCAGTTGCTTGTCAAGAAACACACAAATCGCTCGATCGAGAACTCGTACCGTGCTGATATATTCATCTCCGGTCATCCGGTCCCAGCCTCAAACTACTCATTAGGACCGTCTACCGTCTGCATCATTCTAGCCCTAAAGATCTGGAACTCACTGTGTGTGCTGAAGAGCATAGCATTATCGTTGGGCGGTGGTGGCTGAGCAGTGAAGCAAAAAGCTTTTAAAGGATTTTGTTGCATAGTTTTCCACTTAAGTATACTAAAAGGGACATAAAACGGTATTGAGTATGTTTTCAACGGAATGCTCACAGTGAAGTTAGTAGTTCTACTTAATACTACGAGGTTGCACAATGATACCCTATCCAGCTAATGGTAATTAGGTACAGGAATAGCAGAGTACATAGGCAAAAAAACTGGCAGTGCTGCTGGAAACTTGCGAGGCAGTAATAGAGGAGAGAGCAGAAGTGGCGAGATATGGGTAACTGATAGGCGCCGGGTGACGGTGACGAAAGAAAGAAAGCTTGCTCGCCGCTGCTCCAATTGAGGGAGTGGCAGCGTGGGACAGGCGGGCAGAGGGGGCGTGTGTTAGGTAGGAGGGGGGAGCGGTAGGGCAGACTACCGATGTTATTGCCGTACAGAGAACAAACTTCTAAAATGAAATACCGTGTCAGTGCACTGAAGGTGTGATGCTTTAAAACGTGCGGCGAATCTCAGACACCGAGTTCATTTTCTGCAGCAAGTGCACTGCATATGAATGACACGAGCTATTTCCGACACAGCAGTATGGACCCTCAAACTAATAAGGACATAAACTGTTTACCGTTTTACATCGAACTTAACAACAAATAATGTGAAACTGGTATATCAGATGGTTCAGATGGCTCTGAGCACTATGGGACTTACCTTCTGAGGTCATCAGTCCTGTAGAACTTACAAGGGAACCTCCCCATCGCACCCCCCTCAGATTTAGTTATAAGTTGGCACAGTGAATAGTCCTTGAAAAACTGAACGCAGATCAATCGAGAAAACAGGAAGAAGTTGTATGGAACAATGAAAAAATAAGCAAAATATACAAACTGAGTAGTCCATGCGTAAGATAGGCAACATCAAGGATAATGTGAGCTCAGCGGCGCCGTGGTCACGTGGTTAGCGTGAGCAGCTGCGGAACGAGAGGTCCTTCGTTCAAGTCTTACCATGAGTGAAATGTTTAATTTTTTATTTTCAGACAATTAATAAAGTTCAGGCACTCACACATAATCAACTTCCCTCTCTAAAATTCCAGGACATGTTCAGATTTACTTGGAAGTATGCAGGATTTGACGGTCTACACACGGAAAAATTTGAAAACGTTAAAAACGTATGTTTTGACAGAGCGCATGGAAAACTGTTCGAATGTGAAACTGTTGCATTCATTTGTTGCAGTTTATGTGACAAACTCTTATGTTTTCATCACTTTTTTGGGAGTGATTATCACATCCACAAGAAAACCTAAATCGGGCAAGGTAGAAGAATCTTTTTTACCCATTCGCCAAGTGTACAAGTTCGGTGGGTCGACAACATATTCCTGTCATGTGACGCACATGTCGTCACCAGTGTCGTATAGAATAAATCAGACGTGTTTTCCTGTGGAGGAATCGGTTGACCTATGACTTTGCGATAAAGTGTTTTCGGTTCCCATTCGAGAGGCACGTCCTTTCGTCTACTAATCGCACGGTTTTGCGGTGCGGTCACAAAACACAGACACTAAACTTATTACAGTGAACAGAGACGTCAATGAACGAACGGACAGATCATAACTTTGCGAAAATAAAGAAAGTAAACTTTTCACTCGAGGGAAGACTTGAACTAAGGACCTCTCGTTCCGCAGCTGCTCACGCTAACCACGGGACCACGGCGCTCCGGAGCTTACACTATCATTGATGTTACCAATCTAGCGCATGGACTACTCAGTTTGTATATTTTGCTTATTTTTTTCATAGTTCCACACAACTTCTTCCTGTTTTCTCGATTGATATGTCTTCAGTTTTTCAAGGCACATCCACTGTGCCAACTTATAACTAAATCTGAGGGGGGTGCGATGGGGAGGTTCCCTTATTAGAACTACTTAAACCTAACTAACCTAAGGACATCACACACTTCCATTCCCGAGGCAGGATTCGAACCTGCGACCGTAGCGGTCGCGCGGTTCCAGACTATAACGCCTAGCACCGCTCGGCCAACCCGGCCGGCGAAACTGGTATATCAGGAATGTTTTATTTTTCTTTGTCTGTTCGTTACGTCATGGATAACTTTTTCGTTGCATCATTAAAGTAGCTGAGCAGTGTTGGAACCACTCAGATATCGTAGATCTTCCTTATCTGCGCTCATGAGCATCTTTGGTTCGCGTAAACAGCAGCGGTAGACGTTTGAAGAGTGTTGGAAAGTAAGGACGCTTATATGCAACAGTTCAGGCTGAATCTTAGTTTATTTAGTTGCACACTCTATGCATTTCAAAATGGCTCTAAACACTACGGGACTTAACATTTGAGGTCATCAGTCCCCTAGACTTAGAATTACTTAAACCTAACCAACCTAAGGGCGTCACGCACATCCATGCCCGAGACAGGATTCGAACTTACGACCGTAGCAGCAGCGCGGTTCCAGACTGAAGCGCCTAGAAGCGCTCGCCCACAGCGACCGGCTCTATGAACTCCGAAATAGATCATTTTCTAGAGTAAAGAAAGAACTAAATATATGGAGAGGGTGATTCTTGTTAACGTTTAAAAAACCCCGAAGCAACGTAAATCACACCGAGACAAGTAATTTAATATAAGAGATTTGTTGAGCATTTCCATAACGCCCTCATGTCGACTAAGCTATCACGGTAAGAAACAAGCCACTTTTCGCAGGATCTTCTCCATCTCCTATCAGTTTTAGCTGGTAAGCGTCCCATTTATTTATTTTTGTTTTGCGTTTGATATGCCAGATGAGTTAAAGTATACATATTCAGAATGGGAAACTTAATTAACATACAAATGTAACAAAACATTATTCATCATAAATTTACTTATACATATTACAGTAATTTTAAACCTATAGTGCCTACATGTTGTAATCTGTCAAGAAAATTGACAATTAAGTAGAAACATTTAAATTACAAAGCCAAGAAATGGCGCAGTCTGTGAGTCTATGCAGATCCTCTAGTGAACCGTCCCGGAAACCATGAATTTCACACTCGATTATGTGCTGCCTCGTCTGTACTTGGCCGCAGTCACAGTGCGGATCGTCCACGTAGCCCCACTGGGCCATCAGCTCGTTGCACCGTCCGACACCAGTTCTCATTCTGTTTAGTGCCACCCAAGGTCTTCGAGGGATGTTAAAGCCAGGAACACAATCAGCCGGGTTCTTAATGAGCTGTCCATTGTTAACATTTGCTTGTTGCCATAGGTAAGAAAAAGTGTGACGACGACCTCCCATCGGGTAGACCGTTCGTCTGGTGCAAGTCTTTCGATTTGACGCCACTTCGGCGACTTGCACGTCGATGGGGATGAAATGTTGATTAGGACAACACAATACCCAGTCCCTGACCGAAGAAAATCTCCGACCCAGCCAGGAATCGAACCCGGGCCCTTAGGATTGACAGTCTGTCGCTCTGACCACTTTTTTTTCCCCTCTTTTTTTCTTTTTTTTAAATCTCATTTTGCTCGCTTTAGTTCGTTCCATCTGCTCGGGGCGGACGTCGTAAGACATCCGTTTAAGTTCGTTGTTGATCCATTAACTCAGTTTTTTTGTTATAGAAGGCAGCTAGCCCTCTGACCGAGCACGCTGAGCTACCGTGCCGGCTTCCACTCAGCTACCGGGGGCGGACGTTGCCATAGGTGTTTCCATTCTGCTATGGTGTCCCGATTATTCGACGAAAATGAAAACACCCAAGAGTCCGTTGAACAAGCATCATGTAAGCCATTTCTTCCGTGGGTGAGTTATATTTGTTTAAGGTTCTCCCCATGAATCTCAATCTGGCATCCGCTTTTCCTATCATTTTCTACGTGATCATTCCACTTCAGATTGATTTGGATTTTTTACGGAAGATATTGTTTCCAGAAATTTTTTCATAAAAAGTGTGGTTGTTCGGTAGTGGATTTCTTTTCCTATGTACGCGTAATACGTTACATTTATTTACGTTCAGGGTCAGCTTCCGAAGCCTGCAACATTCATCGGTCCTCTGCAGGTTATTCTGCAAATTCATACTGTCTTCCGGCGTTGCATCATCTGCGAACAATCTTAAAGAGTTCGGACGCTTTCTGCTAGATCATTCATATACACTGTAAACGGTAATGGTCCTGTCACACTTCCTTGGGGTATTACCGAAATTTGTCGATTTTATTTGGTTAAGAACGACGTGTTACGTTCTTTCTGCTAGGAAGTCCTGAATCCAGTCGCAAATCTCATATGATACTATTTTAGGTAAGTCCGTATTTTTTTTCATTAAACGACAGTGCAGGACTGTATTAAATGCCTTCTTGAAGTCTAGGAACACAGCATCAATCTCAGTGCTGTTGTTCGCAACGCTGTGGATCACATGGAGGAACAGAGCGAGTTGAGTTTTGCGGAGCCCTTGTTGAGTTTATAGAGGAAGTTTTCGTTCCCCAAAAACTTTCTAATTCTTGAGCATCAAGCATGTCCCATAATTCTACAACATCAGCTTGGGTTGTCCGAGCAGTTTTGGGTGCTGCAATGTCTTGCAGGAGAACAACCTTTTTTTCCAGGCCTCTTGATCTTTAAATATTGCGCCTTTGTGTGCAGGTGACTGTGATCGTGGAACACAGCTTGCGCACAAGTCCCGATACTGCAGACGATTTCGTACGTTGGAACGATCACTACCTACTGAGACACGCTTCTGCTGAGCAATGGCCGCTACAGTCAACCTGCGAATGCTGCATGAGTGACCCCCCCTCCCCCCTCCACCCCACCCCCCCTTGCGTGGACATAGTGGTCACGAGGACGATGTCGATGGCCTTCCTTCCCGATCACGATCACCCACGTCTGACGGCCTTGGCCAAATCGTTGGCACCATTTGACTACCGGTGTACGCATTTTGTTTGGTCCATGTACCGGCAGAATATCACTGTGAATCCGTGTAAAATTCAGGTGTTTTGCCTGCAGGAATGGTATTGTTCCACGTACTTTAGCATTGTAGTACGTTTTCAGTTTCCACGTCACTTCACTAGCACACTGAGACGCACCTGTTATCCGTGCCGCAGCACAACTGTCTGCAGCAGGAAATCGGGAAAATCTAGGCTACTTTCTTACAATGCACCACTCTTGTTACGCAATGGTCTTAGCGTGGGATCACATGTGTTAACTTTCTTTTGATTTTGAAAATAGATATTGGACGAAAGCTTACAGCTGTCATCGACCCGAGGGTTAGTTTGTACACCACGGTCCTTTACTAGCGCCGGCCGATGTGGCCGAGCGGTTCTAGGCGCTACAGTCTGGAGCCGCGCGACCGCTACGGTCGCAGGTTCGAATCCTGCTTCGGGCATGGATGTGTGTGATGTCCTTAGGTTAGTTAGGTTTAAGTAGTTCTAAGTTCTAGGGTACTGATGACCACAGCAGTTAAGTCCCATAGTGCTCAGAGCCATTTGAACCATTTGAACCTTTACTAGCCATGATCGTTTTGAAGATGACTTTATGCCCTTACCTTGCCTTTGAAACAATTAACGCGACCAGTTATCGTGGGTCTTACAATTTTATGTGTACTCTGAACTATGGTGCAACTTGACATTTTTCCCATTAATAAACTTGCGAAACGTGAAAGAAATAAATGACAGGTAAAAATCATAGTATCGACCAAGGATCGAAATCCAGACCTTTGCATCCATACTATGGGGCTAAACATTTTTTTCCTCCACCGAGCCATTAGAACCTTTATAAAATGGTATTAATGAACTGCAATACAGACTGAACTGATGCATAAATTTTACCATGGTCGCGAACCTCCAATCAAATTTCACATGTTTCATAGGGAAAGTAAGGAAAAATTCGAAAAATGGTTCAGATGGCTCTGAGCACTATGGGATTTAAAATCTGAGGTCATCAGTCCCCTACACTTAGAACTACTTAAACCTAACTAACCTAAGGACATCACACACATCCATGCCCGAGGCAGGATTCGAACCTGCGACCGTAGCAGCAGCGCGGTTCTGGACTGAAGCGCCTAGAACTGCTCGGCCACAACGGCCGGCGAAAAATTAGAGATCGTTACAGACCGAACACCGGCGAAATAGACGCCAATGGGGAAAGAATCAGCCGCCGTATCCTGTTTGAAGTGTCCACTCCTGTAGTAATTTAGGAAAGTCACTACAACGTACATAAGGATCCGTGGATGATGAACCTCAGTTCTCCTGAACGTATATCCAGTATCTTATTTAGTATCCCACCTCATTTGGTTTAAAAATTGTTGGGTAATGAATGTTCATATAAACAGTCACAGGTCGTCGTTGAGTGACTCCAGGGGGACACACGATGACTAAAACAGAATTTCTATCTGGTATGATGAAAGACAGCTGGCTCTAAACGTGGGAAAATGTTAGTTAACACAGATGAGTAGGACAAACAATTATGTAGTGTTCAAATACAGTATTAGCGGCGTGTTGCTTGATACAGCCACGTCGATTAAATATCTAGACTAACGATGCAAAGCAATATGAAATGAAATGAGCACGTAAGATCGGTAGTGGAGAGATCGAATAACCGTCTCCAGTTTATTGGCAGAATTCTGGAAAAATGTAGCTCATCTTTAAATGAATCGCGTTTAGAACAATAGAGCAACCCACCCTTGGGTACTGCTCAAGCGTTTGGGATACACAACAGGTCGAATTAAAGATGTCATCGAAGCGATTCAGAGGTGTGCTGCTGGAATTTTTCCCTCGAGGTTCAGTCAACATACGAGTATCAAGGAATTGCTCCAGGGACTCAAATGGGAATCAGTGGGATGAAGAAACACTACTTCGAAAATTTTGAGAACCGGGTTTTGAGGCTGACTGTAGAACGAGTCTACTGCTGATTAGAGACATTAGGGCTTGTACGGAGGCATATAGACAGTCGTTTTTTCCTCGTTCCATATGCAAGTGGAAAAGGAAAGAGAGTGACTGGTACAGGTACGTGGTACAATCCGCTATGCAACTGTGGTGGCGTGGGGAGTATGTTTGTAGGTTGTGACATTACGGTTGAGCATATAGCGACCCCTGAGATGCTAACAAGATCTGAACCTAGAAAGCTACTTCGACACCTACATGATTACTCTGCAATTCGCTGTTAAGTGCCTGGCAGAGGGTTCATCGAACCACCCTTAAGCTGCTTCTCTACAATCCCACTCTCGAACAGCTCGTCATAAAAGCATACATTGATATCTTTCTATGCGAGCTCTGATGTCTCTTATTTTATTATGTTCATGTAGGTTGACGTCAACAAAATATTTTCGTGAGAGTAAAGAGCTAGTTGTGTCTCATAAGAATGATATTTTTTGAATCCGTGATGGCTATTTGTCAATCTCGTTTTCTTCGAGGTGATTCATAACGATCGAGCACAGTATACGTTCCAAAATCCTGCTGTAAATTGACGTTAGTGTTATCTCTCTGTAATTCAGCGGATTACTCCTATTTGCTTTTTAGGGTATTGCTGTGACTATTACAAACTCGCAGCCTCTGTTACGGATCTTTCTGCGAGCGTGCAATTACATATGATTGCTAAATGATGAGCTATTGTATCAGCGTATTCTGAAAGCAACCCGATTGTTATGCAATCTGGACCGGAAGTCTCGCCTTTCTTAAGTGTTTTAAACTGCTTTGCTGCAGCAAGGCTACCTACTTCTAAGTTTCTCATGCTGGCAGTTGTTCTTGATTCGAATTTCGATTTACCTATACACCTACACAGTGAACGGACTACTCAACGTAAGTTCATGTTACAAAACGGGAACTGGTAAGTGTCTGAATTTAAACAGGGGTGCCGCAATTAAACATGAAGTATGGGTACTGCAGCTCACATAGTCATAATAAGAATGGAATTTCATCGAACAGTGAAATGAAACCAAAGGCTACAACAAAATCCTCTTTACTAAGATGCATTAACTTGATTCTAATCATTGAGTAGGCAAAACTTTATAATTCTTCATTCATTCATTTTCGCCATATGATTACGTCTATGTCATCCTTATTTATTTACTATTAGTGATAAGGACTTCTTACGAGTGTCAGCTCATGAATCACTGTATCTGCCTCCATGACAAGAAGAGTTCCTTAGCAGTTCAGCATGACCTGGCGTCCAGCCTGTCCTCATAATTACCAATCGTACGTTAAGAGCCACTTCAGTTCTAGTATTTTCAATACAGCACAGCGCGACCTCGTTCCCTGCAATTCATTTTAATCCTTAATGATAGCACAGGGCATCCCACCTTCTGGCCTGTTCAATTAATACTTGGGCGTGGTGCACCTCACGTCATGCAAAATCATAAAAAAAATTTCTCCACATAGTGCAGCCTCGCGAATAGTGTACCTGTTTTAACACATATCTCGTCTGGCACAGTGCTGCCTTGCAGCTGTCTTCTATTCAGTCATTCCTAGTGCAGTGCGGCCTCACCTCTGTCTCCTTGTCAGATTTACTGACATGAAAATCATACAATTTCTACGAACATCTCATCCGATGTTCCCTTTTAACTAATTGTTATGAGAAGTACATACCTAATAGTTTCCCTAGACTCCAAAAATGCTATTCACACTACAATCAACTCAAATTAAGGACCATCCATTAATTTCCAAAAAAAAAAAAACTCATAAATCTCCCTTACAGCACGGCACCAATACCTCATCCAAAATATCCCAATGTGTCCAGTTCAAAAAATAATATTATACTGCACACGCAACTCATAAATTTAACAAAAAATGGTTCAAATGGCTCTAAGCACTATGGGACGTAACATCTGAGGTCATCAGTCCCCTAGACTTAGAACTACTTAAACCTAACTAACCAAAGAACATCACACACGCCCATGCCCGAGGCAGAATTCGAACCTGCGACCGTAGTAGCCGCGTGGTGTCGGACTGAAGCGCCTAGAACCGCTCGGCCACAGCGGCCGGCCCTAAATTTAACACAGATGATATTATTACACTCAAAACTTATAAATTTAAGTCAAGTGATAATTCTTACATTTAACACCAAACTGTCACTTTATCGACATAGACACGTGCTTCAGCCATTCTAAACACTTAGTCCTTCATGCATGGTAGGTTCTATCATCTCATCCCATGATAAAAAAAAAACTGTGTGTGAAATCTTATGGGACTTAACTGCTAAGGTCATCAGTCCCTAAGCTTACACACTACTTAACCTAAATTATCCTAAGGACAAACACAAACACACACCCATGTCCGAGGGAGGACTCGAACCTCCGCCGGGACCAGCCGTACAGTCCATGACTGCAGCGCCCTAGACCGCTCGGCTAATCCCGCGCGGCATCCCATGATAGAATCCTATTTTTCTTAACAGTCTCTTAAATTCAGCCATGTCACACATGCCTCGCCTGGCTAATGCGATTTCTCTCCTCACTTATTGTGGTAGTTTTACAAAACGAAGCTGTATATTATCCTTTATTACATATAGTTCGCCCATCATGTTGTTACTCGTAACCACACTTTTAAAGTACACTGTTAGGTTGTTTAAACCTGGAATTTGGTTGCTTTGGTAGTACAAGTATGTCTCTTTTTTCGTGTTCAAGCTGCACTTGTGACCAATATTGGTTGAGGTATTCCTGCAGAAGTTCATCATAAATACTGCATGATTTCGACTTGTACTCAAAACTGTCGCTGGTTCCCCTCACACAAACACGCATATGAAACTTATTAATGGAGCCTGCGACCGCAGCAGTGGCATTATACTGTCGAACTGACCAATCCAGAATTTTGGATCGAGTTGACAATCTGGTATGATTTTCAGTATGCTTATAATACCGTCTCTTCACCTTCTATCCGGTTCTATGGCTTCCCTATTGTGCTCATTTGACTCTCGCGTCTGCGAAGAGCAACAACTGCCTTCGTTTTCCTTATTCTTCGTACATCCAGCTTCTACACACCTCGTATTACGTTCACCTAAGAATAATTATCCCTTAACGGTCAGAGTAGCTACCTCTCGTTCAGCTTGCTGCGACACTCCTTGACCGATTTTAAATCATTGTTGATTTCTGCCGTAACGACGTGGTCCACTTGCATGATCGTCTTTAATGTTGTTTCTATCTGCTGCACCTGCTCGCCTTTCTTTGCAATCACTCTCTTCTCAACTTGGAGGAAACACGCTACACTCTTCTTTGCTTTGCTTTATCTTTCCATTTTTCTTCAACATTTTGTGGGTATTTGCAAACTGGCTTGCACCACCAATTTGGCAGTGTGCCTTTCCATTTTGCTGAACGTTTCATCATTCCCGCTACTTTGGGCCTGATTCTGTTTCATCAGGTTTGATAATAGTTTCTCAGTCCTCTGGTGGATTTCTGGGGCTTGCTCCGTATTACTTTTGATATGTTCTGCTAATGTAGTCTACGTTATGAAATCAGTTCTCGGGGTGGTGAGTAAATCAGAAATTATGATCCTCGATACCAAGTCTCCACTAGCTTGTGCAGTTGACGTAACTTTGATTATCTCTGTCTGGTTACCACTTTGTTCCTCCAGCAATTGTAATTACCCCTTCATATCATTCTCACTTTTCTTAGATTCCATACATGTATTCGTCATGCTGATCAGTTGATCACTGATTTCTAGTTTACTCGTCTTCTGACTGAGATTTAGAGCTGCTGCATAGTGTGTCTTTCCGTGGATGTTTTTTCGGTTCACCTGTTCTGTCATTAAAGACTAATCGATACGTTTCCAGCAAAAGGATCGCTAGCCAGTGGTAACCAATTAGATGTTCATCTGCATTCCATGACTGAATCTGCTTGCCTCTCTAGTTCGGTCCCCGCATACTAGCTATGTCAAATGCTTTCTCACGCGCTAAATACTGTAACACATATACTCCACTCTGACACAACAGATGAATGAATAACAACAACCTGTATCCAGCGATCCCAATGTCACACGTGGTATGCAAGATCAGAAACCAAGTGTAAATGCATCCAATGCAATATGTCCCCTTACGAATTTAAATCCTAACACTGACCTTGCCATGCCACACTTATGGTGGAAGACATTATAAAATCTTTTCACTAATAATTTTCCCAACGTTAAGCTTACCTAAATAATTACTCCTAAACATCAAATGTTGCCTTTGTATGTGTCGAAACCCTGTTTACTTTTTCCTTCACATACATCGTCAAGCGCATCCCTCACATTCCCTTACCGTGTACCAATAACACTTGTTCATTCCACAAAATTCCAGCATTGATCGGATACAAGGTGCGCCATGTCAAGTCAAACTGCACTGCACCTAGTGGGATCTCGCGTGTTTCCCTTGAACTGATTCATATAGACAATGCAGTTTCCTGCACTAACCTTGCTTGGAATAGTGGACACGGCGATATTTTTCAGCCTGTTGCACAAGCACTAATACTTTAAATATGACGCCAACAAAATTCCTGTGACAGTACTCTAAATCCACGCAATCAAAGCCTTGCGGAAAACACTGATAAACAAATCTCCAAAAGTTCAGGACAATGACTGACTATTCTTACCTCCTTCTTGCTACAAGAAAGGCAAAAATTCACACAGCACCACTACTGAATATTATTTTAGTGACGTGAAGTTTGTTATTGCCATGGTTTATTCATTTTCTTTTCTGACTTGGAATGTATGATTAAATGGTAAAAAGTGGACAGCTGATCATCAGAAAAGCACGGGTGCTCGGAAAAGGTTTAGCCTAGAAGTTGCAAAATTATTTATTTTGGCTGCTATAAAGTGACTGCAGACATAAGAAAATCGCGAGTGTCTGGAAAAATCCTGAACCAGAGTGGCAAATTCTCCGTTTGTCGACCTATAAGACGACTGTGTATATTAGAATAACGCCAGTACTCAAAAAATAATGCTGGCAAGTAGACGTTAAATTAGAATGTGAGCCTACAATAAAGCACTTAGTATACCTCTGAGAAGATACCAAGATCTGAACCCCGTGACCTATACAGTGAACTGACCGCTCTCCGTACGACCAAGTGAAATATTATGACAAAGTCGCTAACTGGAAACTAATAAGCATCTGAATTTAAACAGGGATGGCTCAATTAAACATGTAATATGGGTACTATAGCTGAGATAGGTATACTGAGAAAGGGATTTCTTTGGACTACGAAAGGAAACCGACATTGACGATAAAATCCTGTTTATTACTAAGATGAATGAGCTTGATTTCAATTATTGGATAGGGAAAACAAAAAATTGTAAAATGTACAAAGGTTCAAATGAATTATAAAAGCGACACAGAAAGATGTCAGCACAGGTGGGTGGAATTGAGAATGAAGTGATACAATCTGCTATGTCCACGTAAACCGACAATGATTGCTCAAACAGACGACAGATTAAGGAAAAGACCGAGAAAAGTACACAGAAGCACCAGTTCCCCTGCCGAAGCGCATGTAGAGTTTAACAAACTGACTCCATGAATTAATTTGGAAAAGCAAGAATCTGATTTCGAACAAACGATTTTGCTGTCCCCTCATCACGATTTGTGCAAATGCGGCTTATGCTTGCCATCAATCTAAAACTCGGGTGCAGTGGATGGCTGTAGCAGTGCTGAGAGTTCTAAGTTCAGCCTGGCATCTATGGTCACCTTTAGGATGAAGTGCTCCCTCCCTGCAGTTCTAAAGTGAGGGCAACATTCTCCCTGATGCTCCAAGATAAAGTTTTCCTTTTGATGACCTAAGACGATGTCATATCTCTCTAGGAAAATCAAAGACTTGATAGTTTATCTAGTCTCCTCCTCAAAATCTTACTGATTCTACCATCACTGGATTCTCATTAGTCAATTGCAGGACCTTCCACATTTCGATCAACGAGAAATTTATAACATTAGCAACCATCTCCCTTTTTCTAAAGACTCTGCTGTGATCAACCAGTAATACACTTTTCTCTCTCAGAATAGAACTTCTGTCCCAATATGAGAGTAGTTTCTCGTTTTGGCCAATGATAGGAGCTGCACGTACGCAATTGGGAGTCTTCCTTCCCTTTCCGGAAATAATTCTGGTGAACCAATCTGGGACTCCCTTACAAAGTTTAAACACGTTGTACTGCTGACCTCCTTTGAGCCCACAGATCCTACCAGCTCTGAGCGCATCATATTTCTCATCCCCTTGACAATTTGTATCTATTTCGAAAGTATTCTTTACGCTGCTTCCCACATTGGAAGTTTGCAGCTCGCCGAATACTTCTTACAGTCCTCTGCGAGGCTCTTGTCTCTGACAGCGTACGTCCGTCCGTTATACCAGGCTCGGGGCTCAGCCTGTTAGCTGCAAACAGTTTTATGACTTTCTTGCCGATGTACCTCTGCGTCCTTTACTTTCGCACAGTCAGTCAGTGGATTCAGCTTACAGAAAAACATAAGACATTTTCTTCACCAAAGAAATGAAGTTGAGAAGAACCTATTAGATTTGCAATCATTGGTGTTTGGTTCAGTTATATCTGCACTTTTATTTGTCACTAGTAATTTGCATTAATTTGGATAGTCTAATTTGGATAGTGAGCTAGTAATTAGGTTATGGAGCAGTTTTCGAAAAAACTGTCCCGTAACAAGATACAGATGTAAAATTTCTTTTATTTTTTATTTATTTTATTTTATTTTTTAAACCTTTTCATCTATACTCCAAAAAATGTCATAGATCCGGCCGGTTAAAGAGAGGTGGTTCTATTCAGCCAGGTATCAAGCGAGCTGATAAGGGGTCACAGCGAGTCCCAATTGGGAATAAATACCAGGGTTTTCCCAGTTCTGGCATCCATGCTAAACGCAAGGGGAACCTCCGAAAAACCTTGGTCAGAACCGAGGAACTGGAGTTATTATATTTCTGAGACATTTTCCTTCACTGAGGACATTATCTCAGCCAGAAATTAACGTATGTATGTATACCATGTGTATGTGTTCTGTACATTTGTATGCGTTTATGTGTTACTGAACAGAGTGTAATGTTATGCGTGCAGATTATTTGATTTGTGTAACTATTTTCACTCATCAGACGCAGGCATCATTGGATATCCTTGCCTGGTGGCTACAAGTTAGAGTTTTAAAGCTCGGCGCTAACATCAGTACGAAGTATTTGATTATTAAACATGGTTGTTTTCGATTACGGCTGGCCCAAAATGGTTCAAATGGCTCTGAGCACTATGGGACTCAACATCTTAGGTCATAAGTCCCCTAGAACTTAGAACTGCTTAAACCTAACTAACCTAAGGACATCACACACACCCATGCCCGAGGCAGGATTCGAACCTGCGACCGTAGCAGTCCCGCGGTTCCGGACTGCAGCGCCAGAACCGCACAGCCACCGCGGCCGGTACGGCTGGCAAATAAGTTATTTTTTATTTATTGCGATTGAAATTTCGGGTATCACTACGCATCATGGGGCAGAAACATCAAATACAAATATGTCAATCGCAATAAATGAAAAATAAACTGTTTGACACCAGAAAGCGGAAAGAACCATGTTTAATAATTACGTGCCAGCTGTGGACCTACCCAGAATCAAATTACTGAAGTACGAAGTGTTTGCGTTGATTCCTCGAACAGTTAAAAGGTGGCTGCCGATCTTGACATCGCCAGCGATTTCCAAATCTTAAGAGTCTTGAGGAAAGACATTCATGGTCATCGATTTGCTTCAGACGAAGAAGTGCACGCCTGGGTACAATCATGGTTCTGTAAGCAAACGCAAACAGTTTCGCATGAAGGCATAGACTATATTATCTCACAGTGGGATAAATGTTTTAACAATTATGGCGATAATTTTTGAAATAATTAACAGTTTCCATTTTTTTTCATCTGTTCAAATGGTTCAAATGGCCCTGAGCACTATGGGACTTAACAGCTGTGGTCATCAGTCCCCTAGAACTTAGAACTACTTAAACCTAACTAACCTAAGGACATCACACACATCCATGCCCGAGGCAGGATTCGAACCTGCGACCGTAGCAGTCGCGCGGCTCCGGACTGCGCGTCTAGAACCGCGAGACCACCGCGGCCGGCTTTTTCATCTGTGTCGTTTTCGTTAGACTGCCTCTTGTAGACAGCGATTTGGGAAGTTGTGCTAGAGCTGACAATGTGACAGGAACACTGGTCCGCTGCTGAACAGAAGGAAGAGAGTTGGAATACACCGGGTGGAAGCTACGTCGATGTTATAAGGTTTAGCATTAATCTTCTCTTCAACAACCGCGAGTTACTGAGCAGTTTGTTCCTGTGTCGTATTTTTTGATGGAGATTGATTTACTGCTTTGCATAGGAATAGTCATGATGCTAGACGTATTAGATCTTGTCTTAGTTATGGAATTGACTGATATTTGATAAGTGAGGAGAGGTACAGAGAAAACCTATGACTAATGACCATTCAAGCCTGTCCGGCCGCGCCCATCCTAAGTAAGCATAAGATGGACTCACGCGATTCAGCAACCGAATAGTAAATACGTATGCTGCTCAAGATACAATCTTTACACAGTGGCATGGGATGTGATCGAAGAATGGAAAATTTTCTCTCATTGTCTTCCGAAAAAGTAATCTCATCTGGAGCTACCTTTTTAACCAACAGAACTCTGCTTAAGAATGCAAACAATGAAAATAGAGCTTTTATTGCCAGCTTAACTTGTGAGATCCACAAGTGATTATTTATTTTTCGGGTGGCATATATCAAGGACTTTTGAATCACAAGAACAGCTGTACATGTACAAAGATTACTAAACTACTGCGCATCAACATTTCAGCACAGCTCTTCAGCAAAATATAACACAAAAGACAATAGCTACTGGCGAATATCAAGACCAGTCATCACTCTCAGGAAATCTTCAAAAGAATCCTTGTAAGCACGTGCGGGACATGTTGATTTAGCGGGAGTAAATGTCTGTCATTCCGCACTACAGTCAAAAGAAGGTGATGAAGAGTTGACCCGCTTGTGAAGAGTATCTGCGAGTCTTCCATGGCCTGTCCGGATGCGATTTAGGGAAGTCCAAATTGCCCGAGGATGGTCAAGCACAGGGAGCTTCCATGTTTGCGGGGCAGTTAAGGCATTGTGGAGGACAGTTTTGTTGCCGACAGCGCTTTCATTCGTCGATACCTTGAATTCCTGGCTGTGATCAGAGTGGGATATCTTGATCTCAATCTTTTTCACTCTTTTTCGTTCAACATTTGAAGGTCGGGCGTTACCATTAGTATTCTGGTGTTCATGTAGTAGCGCACTCTTCCGTTTGATATCAGGAGGTGGAATATGTAGGCTATGTATGGACACCTAAGCCAGGCAGCCCAGACGAACAGTACTCTGCTACTGAGAGCACCGATCCGGCTGCTGTTACTCGAACAGATTCTGCTGACAGTCCCCAACTAGTCCCACAGAACTTATGGAGAAAGTCATTTCTGGTTTTGAGCTTAGCAGATGTTCGCGTCATGTCTTAAAAAAAAGTGCCCTGTTTGACGGTATTCTGGATGCATGTTATGACGTAGTTTGTCTCCTTCACAACAGACATCAAAGTCTCTGTGTGCCTAGTGGACAGATTAAAACAAGCAACTTCTGTTTTATCTAATTTCAGTTATAACTTCCATTGACGGAAGTTTTGGCTTAATATAAGCTTGATCAGAACTCAGGATTCCTGCACTTGTTTCGAATGATTTGTGTTGGGTAGCTATTGCCCAGTCGTTCGCATAGCGGAATTTTCTGGACTGTTTTGAAGGAATATGACATGAATATATAAACTAGCTACGTATGCGGCATTGCCCGGGTATGTATTTATTTCAGTCTTCTACTACTCCTCTTTCCTCCTCTCTCTCTCTCTCTCTCCATCGCTCCTTTTCTCTGTCCGCCTTCTCCTCCCCCAGCTCCCCATCAATCTCCTCCTGACCCTCTCTGTGTCCAGCTCTTAATCCATCCTCTCTCTTTCAATCTGCTCCTCCCCCTTTCTCTATCTGCTCTTCCCTCCTCTGTCCATCCTGCTCCTCCTTCCTCTAATTCGATCTCCTCCTCCCCATCTCTTAGTCAATCCCCTTCTCCTCCTCGGTCTTTCCTCTCCTCCCCTTTCTGTCAATTTCCCACTCTTCCTATTCACCTCCTCCACTTTCCCCTCTGTGTTCATCTCCTCCTCTGCCCTCTCTCTGTGTATCTCCTCCTCTTCCTTTTCTCTGTCCGTTTTCACATCCCTCTATCTGTTCAACTCCTCCTCCGCAATCTCTCTACTTCTTTCTTCTTCCCTCTGTCTCTGTGCATCTCCTCCTCTTTCCTTTCTCTGTCCATATCCTCCCCCCTCTCTCTTTCGGCTTGACCCTCCCCTATCTCTCTCGGTTTCCTCCTCCTCCTCTTCTTCCTATTTGTGCTGGTGGTTCATACCCTCAGGGTATTTCTTTCCAGATTGTAATCAACATGTGTGCCAAATTTGATTGAAATCGTTCCAGCGGCTCCGCCCGTCGGAGGTTCGAGTCCTCCGTCAGGCATGGGTGTATGTGTTGTCCTTAGTGTAAGTTAGATTAAGTAGTGTGTAAGTCTAGGGAGCGATGACCTCAGCAGTTTGGTCCCATAGAAGCTTACCACAAATTTCCAAAAAAGAAAAAAAAATCGTTCCAGGGTTTTAGGATAAGCTTTTTACCCGCTTGTTTGTTGGCGTACGCACTTGTCAAATATATTTCACACATGTTTAGGTATTTCACGCGTATTATACACATATTTCGGGAATTTAGCCCGGTGATTTCATTTTCACGCAGTTTAATAATTATGGTGTAGTATGTCCTGGACTATGTGCTGTACAATGATCAAATTTTGCAGGTACATCCAGTGGAATATGTTTACTGTCTATCAAAAGTGTTGCGAATGGAGTTAGTGATAAAGAGGTAACAAATCAAAGCGTCATGTATGACATGGCAGTTTCTCAAGCATCTCAGCGTTTATGAGATCTCCTGAACTTTGTGTCATAAAGTGACGTATTTTTCTAGGCGCATTCAGTGACATTTGATGCTGTCTGCAAAATATCTTGCGAATAGAATTAGTAGTAATGAAGAAATTAATTAAAATATTATGCATGATGTGGCAGTTTTCCACACGTGCCAGTATCTGACATCACCGTTCCTGAACTGTGTTGCACATTGATATATTTTTGTAGGTACATTCAGAGGTATATGTGGATACTGTTTTCGAAATGCGTTGCGAATAGAGTTAGTAGCAAAGAAGTAATAAATTAAAATGTTTTGATTGATGCGGTAGTTGAACGCTTTCACTATTGAGGAAGTCGTATCTCCTGAAGTAAGTATCGTACAGTGATCTAATTTTTCTGGTCCATTCATTGGTATATGAGATACTGTCCGCAAAATTTGCCATGAATAGAGTTAGTAGTAAAGAAGTACAGAATTAAAATGTCATGCTTCATGTGCCAGATTTATTACATGAACAGCGAAAATGTAGTAAACGCCAAACGTATTTTGCTTTCATCATTTTGTGACGGTCGTCAGTGAAACAAAGGTTGGTTAAGGTTGAAAATTATGTGTGGAGTTTGTTGCAAGTCTATAAGTGCTCTCATTCTCAAATACTGGTTGACTAAAGTATGGGTATTCTGGCGTCGAGGACGACACTGCTTTTTTGCGCCCACCACTAGCCTTTCATAGGTAGGCGGTTCTTACCCCTACAGTGATTCTTTGCATACAGTAAATAGACCTGTTACGTGTACCAAGTTTGGTTGAAATCGGTCCTGTGGTTTAGGAGGAGATGTGTAACATGCATCATATTACATACAGGGAGACAATTATTGAACTATATGGAAGGAAACGTAAATTAGTTACAAACTATGGCATACAGATACTTTATTCAACATGTAAAGTCACTACAGTTATTCGGATTTAGATTATGACATGTTCGATATGCCTGCCATCATTGGCGATGCCCCTGGAGCTTGGTCTCGTGGAAAGAGACCTCTGGTCAGCCCTACATCGCAGGGTCCGCGATGTCTGGAGCTCTGAATGGTCTGTCTTGAACACGCCCAATAAGCTCCGCATAGTAAAGTCGCCCACGGCCGTATGGAACTCATCCTTGAGGAGTACGCGTAGGGACTCAGTTGTTCTCTGCCCTCTCCGAATTGGACAAACGCGGTTGACCCACAGCTATCTCCTTCGCCGTGAGAACCCTCCCAAGTGTCGCTGTGATGCAGGGCTGACAGTGGTCATCTTCTGATGGACTGCACCCTTATAGCCCCCTTGCGGCAGTCCTTTAATTTACCAGCTGCACTTCCTTTAATTCTAGGTGACGATGCCTCTATAGCTGACTAAGTTTTACGTTTTATCTGTGCAGCTGGGTTTTATCACTCACTCTAGTGTGGGCGCTCTCGCATGATTTCTCAGGCTACGCCCACTCCAGCGTCTTTTAATTGTGACGCGGATACCCAAATAGTGTCTTTTATGGCAACAAGTTGTGTTGTTACCTCTATCAACGCTTTCCAGCTGGAGGTTCTTCGTTTGTAGTTGAATGGTTGACCTTTTACCTGATCCATCAACCACTGTAGTCTGTTTTACCCTCGTCAACTATTTGCTCTGCTCCTTTTAAGAGTCCTCTATTTTTTGTTCTTGCGGTGTTCATTTTAGCTCTGTACCCCTTGGTGTTCCCTCCCTCTGGGTGCAGGGGTTACGCTTTTACTGTATAGGCGTTTTACAAGTATGTCTGTTTGGACCTGGGGACTGATAACCTCGATGTTTAGCCCCCATCAAACCCCAAAACCAACCAACCATTGGCGATGATGTGACACAGACGAACAGCGAAATTCTGCATGATCCACTGAAATGTCGGAATAACGATGCTGTCGATAACCTCCTGAATGGCTGTTTTCAGCTCAGCAATTGTTTTGGGGTTATTGCTGTACACGTTATCTTTAATACAGCCCCACAAAAAAGAGTCGCATGTGTTCATCCGGAGAATATGGTGCCAATCGAGGACCATGCCAGTGGCCTATGGGTACCCCAGAGCCAGAATGCGGTCCCCAAAGTGCTCCTCCAGGACATCAAACACTCTCCTGCTTCGATGGGATCGTCTTGCATGAAACACATCTTGTCTCAATCAGGGTCACTATGGATAATTGGAATGAAATCATCTTCCAAAACCGCCACCTACCTTTCGGTAGTCACTGTGGCGTCAAGGAATGTGGCATCGGTTATTCCGTGACTGGACATTGTGCACCATACAGACACCCGTTGAGGGTGAAGAGACTTCTCGATCGCGAAATGCGGATTCTCTGTCCCTCAAATGCGCCAATTTTGCTTATTGACGAACCCATCCAAATGAAAGTGGACTTCGTCACTAAATCAAACAATATAGTGCATACTAATTCCCATCATGCTCCGCGGCCGCGTGCAGTTTGAACGTCCTAAAGTAAGCCGTTCAGAAGTAGATGACGATTTTATTTCACATAATTTAATAATTGTCACCTTGTATATCCATTTCTATAATTTGTATGAATTAGCGTCTGTGTCATTTCTTATGTCACATGTGTCCTCTGGTTGATGCTCAGTTCAAGGCAAATATTTAAAGCCGAGAAGCAGAGTCAGGCAGCTAATCCCAGAGATCTACTGACCAAAATGAATTTGACACAAGACTTGGACTCACACGGTCTTTGTCAGGACACTCCAGCTATAAATTTTGGGCGAGAACTGATGACATACTCTACTGGAAGTATTCTGGATTTTTCTTTGCAGAGGTTTGTGATCGCTAGGCCTTTGAGTACCTTTGTTTGTCCGAGCAACAATGAGGTAAGGCAGGGATTCGGCGGCATGTGTCCCCGGCGTGCAGCGTGCAGGGGGCTGGCCGGTGAGCCGGCGAGTGCGCAACGGCCTGGCGGCATTCTGTAACGAGAATTGGGGCCACCTGGCCGGGCAGGGCCGGGCGTGCTCCGGTTACGAGTGACCGCTGCGCGGCGCGGCGTGCGTGCAGTTCGCGGCCCGGCCGGGACAGCTGGTGCCACGCGGCGAAAGTGGTCACGCCCAGTGCAAGAATGCCGCCGCCGCAGCCGCAGCCGCAGCCGCAGTGGCCTGGAGCCCATACCTACCCTGCCCGCACCGCCTGGGCGCGTTCTCACGACGCGCGGCTCGCTGATGGCACACCGGCTGTCTCGCAAAGCTCCGGCACTGTCCGGCCCTAAACAGCCACATCGAAGCTACGAAGCGCCCACACTTTGAGTTCTGAAATCGCGTCTGCACCTTCAATTATTACTGGTGGACGACTAAACAAGTCCAGTGACAACTGTCGCTATTTCTGCTAAGAAGGCTCCGCATATTTTCTGCCCCATGCGGGTAATGGGATTTGCCCGTCCCAACTCTTGCCCCCATCTCTGTCCATCCGGCGTTCTTACACAGTAACAGAAAACTAACGAACTGTAAGACTAACGGGCAATCAGAAAACAATAAGCAACGTTCGGCTACCGTTTGATAGTTCAATGATTGCTCTCCAGCCATTTTTTTTTTTCATTATCCGCTACCTGAATAATTTGACGCCAAATACGAGGTTTAAATATTTCTGATAAGAAAAATGTTCAAATGTGTGTGAAATCTTATGGCACTTAACTGCTACGGTCATCACTCCCGAAGCTTACACACTACTTAACCTAAACTATCCTAAGGACAAACACATACACCCATGCCCGAGAGAGGACTCGAACCTCCGCCGGGACCAGCCACACAGTCCACGACTGCAGCACCTGAGACCGCTCGGCTAATCCGGCGCGGCTTCTGATAAGAAACAGGGAATAGTAACCTATCTGATCAAAAGTACCCAGACATTGACACAGAAGAGCCAAAAATCTGGTACTCCTGCTTAATATCGTCTAGGTTCCCCGCGAGCACGCAGAAGTGCCGCATCACGACGTGGCATGGACTCGACTAATGTCTGAAGTAGTACTGGAGGGAACTGACACCATGAATCCTGCAGGGCTGTCCATAAATCTGTAAAAAGTACGAGGGGAAGGCGGGGGGGGGGGGGGGGGGGGAGAGAGATCTCTTCTGAACAGCACGTTGCAAGGCACCCAAGATATGCTCAATAACGTTCATGCCTGGTGATTTTGGTGGCCATGAGAAGTCTTTAAACTCAGACGAGAGCTCCTGGAGCTACTCTGTAGCAATTCTGGACTTATGGGGTGTCGCATTTTCTTGCTGGAATTGCGCAAGTTCGTCGTAATGAACAATGGACATGAATGGATGCAGATGATCAGACAGGATGCTTACGTACGTGTCTCCTGTCAGAGTCGGATCTAGACGTATCAGATATCCCATATCACTTCAACTGCACACGCCCCACAACATTACAAAGCCTGCACCATCTTGAACAGTCCCCTGCTGACCTGCTGACATGCAGGGTCCGTGGATCCATGAGGTTGTTCCATACCCGTACACGTCCATCCGCTCGATACAATTTGGAACGAGACTCGTCGGATCAGGGAACATGTTTCCAGGTACCAACAGACCAATGTCGGTGCTGATGGGCCAAGGCGAGGCGTAAAGCTTTGTGTCGTGCAGTCATCAAGGATACACGACTGGGCCTCCGGCTCCGAAAGCACATAACAATGATGTTTCGTTGAATGGTTCGCACGCTGACACTTCTTGATAGCCCAGCATTGAAATCTGCAGCAATTTGCGGAAGGGTTGCACTTCTGTCACTTTTAACGATTCTCTTCAATAATCGTTGGTCCCGTTCTTGCAGGATCTTTTTCCGGCCGCAGCGATGTCGGAGATTTGATGTTTTATTGGATTCCTGATATTCACGGTACACTCGTGAAATGGTCGTACGGGAAAATCCCCACTTCATCGCTACCTCGGAGATGCTATGTCCTATCGCTCGTGCGCTGACTATAACACCACGTTCAAACTCACTTAAGTCATGATAACCCGCCATTGTACCAGCTGTCACCGATCTAACAACTGCGCCAGTCACTTGTTGTCTTATATAGTCGTTGCCGACTGCAGCACCGTATTCTTCCTGTTTACATATCTCTGTATTTGAATACGCATGTCTATAACGGTTTCTTTGGCGCTTCAGTGTATAAGTGAACAATAATACGGGATATGTCCGCCATTCGTCTTTATGACGGCTGGAACTGTGCTGGAGACTCTTTCAACCATGTGTCTCGGGGTCGGCGGAAGAGTTGCAGCCATTCTTCCTCTAGAGATGAGACCAGAGATGTTTGTCACATCTACTCTTCGTGTCTACAACAACTAATCAAATCATTCGATTTTGTATAAGTCTCTATCGGGACTTCTCATTGTTTTCGCAGCTCTATAGACGACAATTTTTCCAGTCACTTGGCTGTGGCAGTCTTTGCCCTTCGCAGCTGAACTGACAACAGGGCTGCAGCTGCCAGGGCTATTCTTTCAACATACGAAGTACGAGATTTCATGACCCATCGTCAAGGTGTCTATAATGACCGAATTTTAGTAGCAGTAAATCTCAGAAACTCCGATCTCCGGTCAGATGCTGTAAATATGACATGGCGTAGTAACTCAGAAAGAAAGAACTATCAAACTTAAGCAGCTCTAAATACGTGAACTTGGATATGAGAGGCCGGCTGAATAACCACTCATCCATTGATGACAATAATAAGAACGATAGTCTTATAATTACGAATGAAACTTACTAGCGAGGAACTGAATAAGATTTCAAATATATATTAAAGTAAATGATTGGAGATGTTAAGTCCCATAGTGCTCAGAGCCAAACGCTTGGAAATTATAAGCCACATAATGTGCTATGGAGACGGGTAGGCTTTGTGCAGGCACTAGGTTAAAACCTTTGCACTTCTCACCTTCTTTTTCATCAGCTGGTCCAGATTACTCTCGTAATATTCACCGGTTGTTATTTTGCCGTTTAGAGCGTTATCAGAAAAAAACGAGATTTTTTGTCTAGGAACGCTGGTTTTCCTCCTCATCGGAGGAAAAGAAGTGAGGAGGTATTGAGTAGAACTGGGGAGAAGAGAAATTTGTGGCACAACTTGACTAGAAGAAGGGATCGGTTGGCAGGACATGTTCTGAGGCATCAAGGGCTCACCAATTTATTATTGGAGGGTAGCGTGGAGGGTAAAAATCGTAGAGGGAGACCAAGAAACGAATACACTAAACAGATTCAGAATGATGTAGGTTGCAGTAGGTACTGGGAGATGAAGAATAGAGTAGCATGGAAAGCGGCATCAAACCAGTCTCCGGACTTAAGACCACAACAACAACACTGGTTTTCAAAAATATGTCGTATACCTACTCATTTTTTGATATGGCTATATTGTCAGCCATTTTATTGATCTTTAGTAGTCTGTCATCCTATACTATGTTGCGACCTGTTTCAATGTTTTCATCTGTGACTGCAAATATGGGGGTTGGGGGGAGGGGGAGAGGGGGGCGTGAAGTGGATGATCTCCAATGAAAGAATTAAGACTTCTTCAACTTCACCGCCTATTTACAAACTGTTGAAAATAGAGGTAGCATGTTATTATAATGTTTCAGATGAGTCTGAGTTAGGAAAACAATTCAAAGCAAATTTTACGGCGAGACAGTTTCCAAAAATTGGGATCAAACGTCATTCAACAGCGACATCTTTGAAGGCATACATGCTCGAACTGATTAAGAACGAGGAAGAAAACTAACTGTTCCACTTTCAAAGGAACCGCCCAATAGTTGCCTTGACCCCTGTCTTCGTCTGGAATCGAGCGACCGCTACGGTCGGAGGTTAGAATCCTGCCTCGGGCATGGATGTGTGTGATGTCTTTAGGTTAGTTAGGTTTAATTAGTTCTAAGTTCTAGGCGACTGATGACCTCTTTAAGTCGCATAGTGCTCAGAGCCATTTGAACCAAGCCCTGTCTTCCGGAATACGAGTCCATTGTGCTCGGTCGGTTTGTGTTCTAGTTCATCAACTTAAACGAAACACACCTAGCGAGGTGGCGATATGATTATCGTACTGGACTCGCACTCAGAAAGACTAGTGTTCGCATCCCTGACTGATCAACTAGATTTGTGTATTCCGCGGTGATTGTCCTAAATCACTCCAGGCAAATGACCGCACGGTTCCTTTGAAAGTACACGACCGATTTCTTTCCCCATCATTGAAACGGTCCGGTAATGTGATTCGTCGATGTCGGCGGGACGTTAAACCCTAATCTTTCTTCCTTCCATCTTGAACAAAACACACGCGACACAACATGACAAATTCAATATTTTAGATTGATGAAACTCTTTCTCAGACATATTGATAACTGAATAAGTGAGAGTTTGGCATTTAACGTACTTTTCCCCGCTTTTAAATAAATTTCTGTTTTCAAATATTAAAAATGACCACTCAATTTCTTTAAAACAAAACAAAAAAATGGAAGAGAATGAAAGTGATGCTAAAAATGGCTTCTGGACGGGAAACTGAGCTTCCATAATGTAATAAATCTGACCTAATCCGTTATGTTACAGCAATGCCTTCGCATCTCCAAGACCATCACCTACTGTACAAGTAAATGCCAAGGAAAATGTGAGAGAATCATTTCCTTCGCAAGAAACAGTACTACAGTGTTTCCTGCTCCCAGTTACAAATCGCGTTTAGTAATGTGCAGCACTTTTATTACAGATGACGCAACGTGTTCTCTGACCTCGCTCTGATTAAAGCATACTTTCATTATCGAAAAGAGCTTGTTTCTAACAATTTTTGAGGTGTCGTAAGCCTGTTATTTCACTCTTCCTAGCTATTCAGAAGCCCTAATACACACAAGGAAATTAGTGTCAGATCTCTCATTTCTATAATTCTCTCGCTAAACACACCCCAGTTTTTCTTTATTTCTGATGCTTTACTTTTCCCTCGATATTTGACTTTCATGGAGAATTTCTGAAACAATAGTCAGAGGACAAATATTGGCCTGCAGTATTTCTCTGTTTGGTGTCTTACATTTTTTTTCGAAATAGCGGAAACAAATTACATTCACGAAAACATCTATCGCAAATGGTTCAAATACTATGTATGAAGACTGAAAATTTGAGTAGCAAGCGTCCGTGCATTTGCTTCTTCCAACACAGAAATGATTTCACTAGAAGCAAACTCGTACGGCATTGTTGGATGGGAGACCCGGAGAGGTAGTTCTAGCCACACAATTGGAAAAGGCTTTCTTTCGCTGAGTACAATGATATCTTTCCTCGTGAGACCTCTATTTTTGGTCTTCGGTGTGCAAAAATGGTAACAAGGAAGAATAATTCCATAACGTTAGGATTAATTTCGACCCACTTGGTATAATGAGCGATCAAAAAGCTTTCGTTCGAAGACAATACATCCCAGAACTGGAATGCCAATCAGGCGAAATCGCCTTGAGCTTTGAGGCAATCATCCCACCGACGCACCAAGCTGGAGATACCCGTTTGGTAGAACACCGTGCCTTGCCTGGTAGTCTGCCATCTGCACATCCTCGTCCGACAGGAATCAACCTTCAAGGCATTTTTTAAGGGACCAAAGCCATGTTAATCGCACGGGGAGAGATCGGGACTACAGAACTGGAGCTTGAGTGTCTCCCACTTGAGTTGGAATAACTTCTGCGTTACGATATTTGCGATATGGCGGACGTGCGTTATCATGAGGCAGCAGCACCTCTTGCAGCTCCATTCGTCAACACTGGTTTTCGATAGACATCCTGCTCCATACACATTCTTCATTTTGCTGTGGAAATCTAGCGGTGTTTGTTGTTTGAAAGGAGAACAGCACGTAGGTCCTGTTGTTAATAACGTTGCCACGGTTATCGTTTCTGCATTTACCGTATGCACTTCGAAGAAACACAAATATGACATTGATCCATTGCCTAAAAATTGGTGCTTATATACGTGCATCTGAGTCGCCATACGTTGCATATCCTGCAACAACGCCATCAAACGGAAGCTTTTTGGTCGTCCTCTTACACAAACGACCTTTGGCGTGGAAAAGCATACTGTTGGGTTGTGGGTTTGAAAACGGTGGCACGTAACAAAAAAAAAAAAAAAAAAAAAATGGGAGAGGATTTACCTACGTGTTCAAGCCACAGTTTTCAGGGTTACTGAACTGAATGGCGACAGGCCAATGAAATTTAAATTTAATCAACAGGGATGGTGGTGGCAGAAGCAAGCCAGACATATCATTTGGAAGGCTTTAAGTGTTTTGATGAAAATTGAAACTCATATGACTTGCTATATAGAAAATAATATTGTGGGACTAGGACAACCCTTGCACCCTGAGATGGGTGTGGGGATGGAGGTAGAGAAGGAAAAGGGATTACATGTTAGTGTAACTCCAGAAGGCTTACCATCTAGCAAAAAATTTACTGTGTGGACAAGACTCTAAATCCATTTACAATTCTTGCTTTGCACAAACGATAGCGAAACGATTTAATCGGTCGCTGATTATTATAAATGTTAATTAGTTTGCGAAAAATAACTGTGATACTACAGCAGCATTAGACACAATACAGCTTCGAAGAAAATGATGAGTATTTAAAATATCGATAATTTTGATTAGTTCTAAATTGTTATTCTGCACTGTGTCTTGATGTTTGGTGAAAGGCAAAACTAATAATGCAGTTTTAAAAAGATATTATCACATAATGGCTCAGAGTAGGTATTCCAGACAGTAAAACTGGTGCTTATGTCTGCCATCAACATTTTTATTTTTCACACGATTATGAAAACGAATCGTTGATGATGATGATGATTGGTTTGTGGGGTGCTCAACTGCGCAGTCATCAGCGCCCATACAAGCCCCAATTTTACACAGTCCGATCTAGCCACTGTCACGAATGATGATGATGAAATGTTGAGGATAACACAGACACCCAGTCCTCAGGCAGAGAAAATGCTTAACTCGGCCGGGAAACGAACCCGGAGCAGGCCGGAGCGGCCGAGCGGTTCTAGTCGCTACAGTCTGGAACCGCGCGACCGCTACGGTCGCTGGTTCGAATCCTGCCTCCGGCATGGATGTGTGTGATGTCGTTAGGTTAGTTAGGTTTAAGTAGTTCTAAGTTCTAGGGGACTGACCACCTCAGAAGTTCAGTCCCATAGTGCTCAGAGCTATTTTTTTGAACGAACCCAGAACCCCCTGATCCAGAGGCCACAACACTAGCAACTAGACCACGAGCTGCGGATCCAACGATCGTTCATTTCCTATGTTACAATATTATCGAAACTATTATGTCTGTAACAAAATCAATATCCGGTTGCGCAGTAGCATTCTGTTTCTCTTTCCTATTGTGAATTCTGTTTTTCCACAAGAGCTAAACGTCCTTTAGGAAACTTCTCCCTTTCTGTCTTGAATTATTCCGTGCAGTGTTGTAGGGTTGGGTTGTTTGGGGGAGGAGACCAAACAGCGCGGTCATTGGTCTCATCGTATTAGGAAAGGAAGTCGGCCGCGGCCTTTCAAAGGAACCGTCCCGGCATTTGCCTGGAACGATTTAGGGAAGTAATGAAAAACCTAAATCAGGATGGTCGGACGCAGGATTCAACCGTTTTCCTCTCGAATACGAGTCCAGTGTGCTAACCACTGCGCCACCTAGCTCGGTGCAGTGTTGTACAAGCATGTAAATAATGTACAGAGTGTTCGTATATTCTCGTTCCAAACTCCTAGAACTTGTAGAGGGGACTGAGTACACAATATTTTGAACTGGAATCCATGTCCGGAAACGTACCGTTTCCGTGTTTTAGCCATTTGCAAACGTGTTTGCTAGATAGGTATGCAACAGGATAGTTATGGTGGGGGGGTGGGGGGGTGGTGGGGTGGGGGGGGGGGAGTTTACGTCGGATCGGCTGATGTCATTTGACATCAGTCTTACTTCTCTGACCTGGTTCGATCCTCATTCACACGTCTGTGAATGTCAGAGCAACGTGGTTGAGTGCAAGTTTGTACAATACACCGACATGATCCATCTGTATGGCGAAGTTCACCTTCATCAAGATCGTTATTCACAACGTCCAGCTCCATCGCATACCCTTTCCGTCACAATTACGCAACGTCTTCGAGAAAGAGGCAACTTCCCTGTTAGCAGGCGATGACTGTTGTGCTAGTAGGAGACGTGGCACACGCGGTTTGGAAGAGACCGTACTGTAAGCAAAATGGTTTGTGAAAACGATTAAGGTTATTTTTGTTTCTTTGGTTATTAATGAGTGGAAACTGTAGCGCAAATGATGTACTATGTCACGGCAAACAAATTACTTGAAAAAGTAGTCGCATTACCGGTAAGCTTTCAAATGATTGTAGCACAGGAACGATACGTTTCGGGACATGGGTTCCAGTTCAGAACATCAAAATAGTATCTACTCAGTCCTACAAGTTTGTAACAGGAATTTCCGAACACCCTGTACACTGGAAACTTGTTGCGTTACCGTTACCCCCTCCCACCCCCCGCCCCCCACCCCCCACCATACTCCGCGATAAGGAGAGCTTGAAGGAGTGAATATTAGTTAATCTACAATTCCTTGCTAAACAAGATTTTCCCAACGTCTAAGTAGCGCTTATACAGCGTGAGTACCAAGAAATCAAAAGTAACAGTTCTGTTGGTGTGTGGCAGCTGTATACGTGGCAGGATCTTTTGCAGCCCTTATTTATAGGAACGTCTTTCATGGACAATCTAGAGACACAAAAAGTGATTGTTTATGCAGTGACGTTAATATGCATATCAACTCATTTTTACTTAAATTTCCCTTGGATTCCTCAAAACCATTCTACTATAGTGACTGTTCTTCCAAGAAAAGGAGCGTACATCCCTTCCAAAAAGTAGAAAAGCCGTCAGCCAGGAATGTACTCGAATGCACGAAAAAGCAATGGAAAATTTTGTCTAGAAGTTACCGATTACTTATGTGTAATTTATAAAGAAAAGTATTAGTAAATTTGTATCAAACAGCTAAAGCGTACATGACACAAGATCACATTTATTAGCACTAACGTGACAGTATTTTTCTACGGCGTACAGAACTGTACACAGTCACAAATAATACCTTTTTTTATAGCAACGTTGCGCATCATTTGAGGGTAAGTATTTTTATTGTGCATTGGCGTCGCTCAGGGCTATAGTTGTTGAACACGGGTGTTGCATTGTAATAAGAAGTAAGTTATGAAGCCATTTTCATCAGAGCAACAGCGCTGATTATCTCATAACACGTTTGGCGCGAGTCTGCTCCATTAGTGGTTTATCGTATGCTAATGAACTGTTAGGGCGTGTTTATGATTACGAGTACTAAACTGTAACTAGAACTCAGTTGAAATGACGTGCTAAATAACGTACCATAAATGAAATTGTCTTACGAAACAAAGTGTAAAACAAATTATGTAATACTACTCTGAATATTTCATCAACTACTTCCTGATTTTCATTCATTGCTCTGTCATTCTGCATAAACATGTGCTTATCTTGAGTGCAGCTTCGCGTACGCACTGCAGAGTGTACCACAGTCTCTTGCAGAACGCATGAATGTAGCACGCACTTACTTCACCACTTCATTCCTGTCTTCATGTCGTAAGTTTATTTACAAAGTTTTACTTGCTGCAGTTTATTGTCATCTCAAATCAATTAAGAATTAGCTGGTAACCTGACTACTTCATAGGTAATTTGTCCAAGCTTTGGAGTACACAGCACGAAACCTTTTAACTGAGAGACGGAAATCTCTTTGCGTGTTTTTTATTTATATTTTTTACATTATCCGAAACATGTAAACCCTTATGAGTGTAAATGTTGCACATGCATATACTTTGAAATTTAAGTACTATGACCAGAGAAATTAATATCAACGCAAAATCCATTTACGACGTCACAAACTTGAAAGTCAACTTCCGCCATGCTAGTAGGGCAAATTATTGGCCTATGGTGGAAGTGTTTTGAAAAAAAAAAAAATGCTACCTTGCATCACTGACAGGTATTTTTTAAATTTACATGTCCGTCTTAATCACATAACTATCGACTGTTTAATTAATAGTCACTGTTTCGTTAATTATCTTATTATGGTTTAACTGTTTTGTCATGCTGGAATGTTTCGATTTATAGACGTGATTTTATTTTTAAACTTTTTATACTGGCTTTTACGCAGTTGTGTTTTTACTTTGCCAGCCTAGGAGTTTCCCATTTATACTATTTGCACTTTTTTGTGGATTTTAAGTATTGGATTTATTCCATCTGTTGTATGTCACTACAGGTTTTATTGTCAGAGCCGGCCGCGGTGGTCTTGCGGTTCTAGGCGCGCAGTCCGGAACCGTGCGACTGCTACGGTCGCAGGTTCGAATCCTGCCTCGGGCATGGATGTGTGTGATGTCCTTATAGGTTTAAGTAGTTCTAAGTTCTAGGGGCAGTTGAGTCCCATAGTGCTCAGAGCCATTTATTGTCAGACGCTTATTTTGCCATGTGAAGTAATTTTAATCAATGACTTCGCATCCTGCATTTTAACTATTAAACTTGTGATACCGGTTACTCACGTGCCCTAGCTATAGTGCCATCTGCTGGCCTTAGTTATTTGTACAAATACCAAACGCGTACAGATCACCACCAACTCTTACTATGTAACTACATATGTAATTTGACGTTGATGCCTACACCAGAATATTTCATTGTATGTATGACTGGTATGCATGGCTGTTAATCATGAAAATACTTTTAATTATTATTTTCCTTGTGAAGCACCGGATCTTTTATAGATTCAGCTTCAGCAAATTGACTTATTTGTTTCCACCACTGTTTTTGTTTGTAACAGATCTGAAGATGCCAGTAGCCGAATTCGATAACAGTAAAGTGTAAAAGTTTGTGTGATCAAGACGGACCTGCAAAATAAAGTGCCACAGTATGATCTCGGACTCATTTTCAGCCTTTACGTCTTCAGTTGATAAATTTACAGATGTAGCTGTCGTTCTGATTACAGTCTAAAGTTTAAAGGAAACACGTTTCATTCGTAAGTGGACAGCGTAAAGTCTGTAGCGCCCGTTCCCCTTATTATATCTCCACTGTAAAATGTGAGGAACAGGAAAATGGAGACATTTGAAGGAGGGAAGTGTTGTGCGAGAGAAGAATAACGCTGTTTGTCAGATTGATGTGTAGCAGGATGCGCGAGAGGCACGAAAAAGCGGCTGGTTGCCGTTTTTCTTAAAGTAATAGAATCCATAGCCACGAAGCTCGACGACCCGTACAACTGATAAATTATTGCCACCAACATACAGTTCAAAGATATTTTATTTTATTCGATAAGAGAAGTGATTCAGCTTAAAGAGGAAACAGCGATACTAGTTGGCGGCAAACTTCCATACAAGATACTCTCCAGATAAATACCTTCAGAAAAGACTTCCTAACACTTCTATGGGTATTAAATGTTAACAAATTCCTCTTTTTTGGTTGTTAAGTACGCAGATATTTTAATTTCACTTTACCAGTTTGAAAATATTAATCTACATCTACATCTACATCTACATTAGTACTCCGCAAGCCACCCAACGGTGTGTGGCGGAGGGCACTTTACGTGCCACTGTCATTACCTCCCTTTCCTGTTCCAGTCGCGTATGGTTCGCGGGAAGAACGACTGTCTGAAAGCCTCCGTGCGCGCTCTAATCTCTCTAATTTTACATTCGTGATCTCCTCGGGAAGTATAAGTAGGGGGAAGCAATATATTCGATACCTCATCCAGAAACGCACCCTCTCGAAACCTGGCGAGCAAGCTACACCGCGATGCAGAGCGCCTCTCTTGCAGAGTCTGCCACTTGAGTTTATTAAACATCTCCGTAACGCTATCACGGTTACCAAATAACCCAGTGACGAAACGCGCCGCTCTTCTTTGGATCTTCTCTATCTCCTCCGTCAACCCGACCTGGTACGGATCCCACACTGATGAGCAATACTCAAGTATAGGTCGAACGAGTGTTTTGTAAGCCACCTCCTTTGTTGATGGACTACATTTTCTAAGCACTCTCCCAATGAATCTCAACCTGGTACCCGCCTTACCAACAATTAGTTTTATATGATCATTCCACTTCAAATCGTTCCGTACGCATACTCCCAGATATTTTACAGAAGTAACTGCTACCAGTGTTTGTTCCGCTATCATATAATCATACAATAAAGGATCCTTCTTTCTATGTATTCGCAATACATTACATTTGTCTATGTTAACGGTCAGTTGCCACTCCCTGCACCAAGTGCCTATCCGCTGCAGATCTTCCTGTATTTCGCTACAATTTTCTAATGCAGCAACTTCTCTGTATACTACAGCATCATCCGCGAAAAGCCGCATGGAACTTCCGACACTATCTACTAAGTCATTTATATATATTGTGAAAAGCAATGGTCCCATAACACTCCCCTGTGGCACGCCAGAGGATACTTTAACGTCTGTAGACGTCTCTCCATTGATAACAACATGCTGTGTTCTGTTTGCTAAAAACTCTTCAATCCAGCCACACAGCTGGTCTGATATTCCGTAGGCTCTTACTTTGTTTATCAGGCGACAGTGCGGAACTGTATAGAACGCCTTCCGGAAGTCAAGAAAAATAGCATCTACCTGGGAGCCTGTATCTAATATTTTCTGGGTCTCATGAACAAATAAGGCGAGTTGGGTCTCACACGATCGCTGTTTCCGGAATCCATGTTGATTCCTACATAGTAGATTCTGGGTTTCCAGAAATGACATGATACGCGAGCAAAAAACATGTTCTAAAATTCTACAAGAGATCGACGTAAGAGATATAGGTCTATAGTTTTGCGCATCTGCTCGACGACCCTTCTTGAAGACTGGGACTATCTGTGCTTCTGTCATCTACAGAAGTGTTACAACCTTAAATCATAGGTAAGCCTGTGTCAACTAAGGATCGGACGATAAAGGCGTCCTTCGTCAAAGAACAAGAAACTGTAACACACAGCGAGAAGTACAGAATAAAGGCGATGGAAAGCAATGGTGATAATCAGTTTGTTGGTTGCTTTTCATTGTATTTTTCTGCACTTTTCATTATGTGCTACATTTTTTTTGTAGTGTAGCTAAGAACGCCTTTATAGTACGACCCTCATTTGATTTAAGTCTGTATCAAACTTCCAAAAATGACACATAAGTATGACAGATAAATCAGTTGACACGAATAAAGTGAAATTAAAAACTTTTGTGCAGTTGACTACCGATTTTTATTCTGGCGAAAAAAAAAGAAAAACACATCCCACACGCTGAAGAAACTGTTATGAACAAAATCATAATGCTTTTCTTGCTACTGCCGAAGTTCATTTTTCTATTCTCTCTACTTCGAACGTTATCAGTTATTTTGCTGCCCAAACACCAAAACTCATCTACTACTTTAAGAGTCCATATTCTAAAATAATTCAGTCGCCATTGTTTGATTTAAATTGGCTACATTCCACCCTTCTTTTACTTTTGTTGGTATTCGTCTTCTACTGCCTTTTCAAGACTATTCAGTCCTTTCAACTGCTCTTCTACGTCATTAGCCGTCTCCGACAAAATTACAATATTATCGGCAGCTTAAACGTTCCATTCTTTCTCCCTGAACTTTAATTCCCTTTCCAAATTTCTCGTTGGCTTCATTCACAGTTTCTTCAGTGTGTAGATTGAACAGCATCGGGGATAGGCTACAACCCTGTCTCTCAGCCCTCAACTACTGTTTCCCTTTCATGTCCTTTGACTTTTATAACCGCCATGTGATTTCTGTACGAGCTGCAGACAACATTTCGCTGTCTTATTTTATCCATACTACCTTCTGAAGAGTGTAGTCTAGTTAACATTGTCAAAAGCTTTCTCTA
This sequence comes from Schistocerca serialis cubense, assembly GCF_023864345.2. Lineage (NCBI taxonomy): Eukaryota > Metazoa > Arthropoda > Insecta > Orthoptera > Acrididae > Schistocerca > Schistocerca serialis. The sequence goes on along the minus strand of NC_064639.1, from coordinate 790,685,307 downwards.
AATCTACAAATGCTATCAGCTTAGGTTTACCTTTCTTCAACATATCCTCTAGGTTAAGTCATAGGGACAGTATTGCCTCATGTGTTTCCACAGTTCTTCGGAATCCAAATTTACCTTGCCTGGCGTCGACGTCTACAGTTTTTCCATCCTTCTGTAAACAAATCTTATCAGTATTTTGCAACCATGACTTACTAAGCTGATGACTTATTAAACTGGTTTCTGGTTCAAATGGTTCAAATGGCTCTGAGAACTCTGGGACTTAACTTCTGAGGTCATCAGTCCCCCAGAACTTAAAACTACTTAAACCTAACTAACCTAAGGACATCACACACATCCATGCCCGAGGCAGGATTGCTGGCTTTCCGAAGGATCTTAAAAATTCTAAGTGAATGTCGTCTACCCCAGACGCTTTGTTCCGACTTAGAACACTCAGCCCTCTGCCGAATTTTCCATTTTTCAGCTTTCCCATCTCTGCTTACTAATCTGAGCTCTTGATATTTATACAGCTGCTTGTCTTTTCTCCAAAAATCTCTTTAATTTTCTTATAGGTGGCTTCTATCTTCCCCTTAGTTATGTGTACTTCTACAACCTTGCATTTATCCTCTATCATTTCTGCTGAACTGTTTCTCACTATCTGCCAATCGCATTTTTGGCCGTCTGTATTAACTTTCCACTGCTTTATTTACTGCATTTTACATTTTCTTCTTTCAATATCTTGCTTATTATCTAGGGTTTTCTATGACGCCATGTCATTTTGCCCACGTGAGATTAAGTGCCTACCCACTCTATATCATACACTGTGTGATCAAAAGTATCCGGACACCCCCAAAAACATACGTTTTTCTATTAGGTGCATTGTGCTGCCACCTACTGCAAGGTACTCCATATCAGCGACCTCAGTAGTCATTAGACAACGTGAGAGAGCAGAATGTGGCACTCCGTGGAACTCACGGATTTCGAACGTGGTCAGGTGATTTGGTGTTACTTGTATCATACGTCTATACGCGAGATTTCCACTCTCCTAAACATCCCCAGTTCCACTGTTTCCGATGTGATAGTGAAGTGGAAACGTGACAGGACACGTACAGCACAAAAGCGTACAGGCCGACCTCATCTGTTGACTGACAGAGACCGCTGCCAGTTGGAGACGGTAGTAATTTGTAATAGGCAGACATCTATACAGACTATCACACAGGAATTCCAAATTGCATAAGGATCCACTGCAAGTACTATGACAGTTAGGCGGGAGGTGAGAAAACTTGGATTTCACGGTCGAGCGGCTGCTCGTAAGCCACACATCACGCCGGTAAACGCCAAATTCCAAACGACGCCTCGCTTGGTGTGAGGAGCGTAAACATTGGACGATTGAACTGTGGGAAAACGTTGTGTGGAGTGACGAATCGCGGTACACACGTGGCGATCCGATTGCAGGGTGTGGGTATGGCGAATGCCCGGTGAACGTCATCTGCTAGCGTGTGTTGTGCCAAGAGTAAAATTCGGAGGCAGTGGTGCTATGGTCCAGGTGCCCAGATAATTTTGATCACATAGTGTATCTCAAAGTAACCTTTTCGTTTTTAATTGTATTCCTTCTCCAGGCCTACGCTGGCTAATGCTGCTTCTGAGACTCTCCACAATTTCAGTTTATCCATGTCCCATCTCCTTGATTTGTCAGTTTTTTTGCAATGTCTTCAGTTTCAGTCTGCAGTTCAGAACCAATAAATTAGGTCAAGAGTCCGTATCTGCCCCTGGATATACCTTATATTCTAAAATCTGGTTTTAAAATTCTTTCTATCAGTTCTATGAAAAACAACCTTCTTTCATGATTTTTTAATCAAATGTTAGTGATGATTAGGCTCTGCGCAAAAATTGTACATCTAAATCAACAAGCCATCTTACTGTGTGTGGCGCAAGGTAGTTCTGGTACCATTATCTCAGACTCACTTCCCTCTTCCATTCGTGAATGGCGTTGTCGGTAAGCCTCTGTATTAGTTCTAATTTCTCTAATTTTTGCATTGTGGTCATTTCGCGAGACGTATGTGGGAGGAAGTAATATGTTGTCCGACTCTTCCCGGAACGTACTCCCTTGGAATTTTAATAGTAAACCACTCCATGAGCCACTTCACTTTTCTTGTAGTGTCTACCACTGGAGTTTGTAGAGCATCTCTGTAATGCTCTCACGCCGACTAAACGATCCTGCGACGAAACGCTCTGTTCTTCTTTGGATCCCCTCTCTCTCTTCGATTAATCCTTCCCGCTAAGTGTCCCAGAATGATGCGCAGTGAAGAGGAATCAAGTGGCATCCCTCTTTAATTCTTTCCCAGTCCCTGTTCCCCTGCTATTTCTCCCTATCTTCCTTTTCCTGCTGCTGAATCCCAATCACGGTTAGCAATTAAATCTCCACAGATTCCCTTCCATTGTATCTACGGTACAGCTATCTGTAGCGTTGAGGCACGCAAGCCACCCCACCAGGTCAAGATCAACGGTTCATGGAAGGGCCCTCAAAATTTTCAGGTAGGATAATAAATGTGTGAATGAAAAGGAGTCTGGGAAATATTGTCCCAGAATTGAGTTAAAATTAGGCTCATCTGTCGGTTCTGACAAAAGTTTTTAGGGAGGTTTCTCTTGGATGTAAGGCAGTTCCTTTCCAAATATTCCCATTTGGAGCTTCCTCTGTTTCGTTCCGAGCTCTCATAGTATTGGGCTAAAAAATCCTTGGCTGTAAATGGGTCAGTATTCTCTATGTAGAGAATGAAAAATATTTTTAAAAAGGAACTCATGTGATTGAGGGGGAACAAATCTGAAGTCAATAAATGCATATAGGCTGTCTTGTAACTGGTTGCGGGTTACCAAAGTCCATTTTTTAGTAGCTAGCAATAAATTAAGGAAGTGTAGCAGTAAAATTTTAATGTTCGTATTACGTAAATTTTGCATTTGCCAGTGGTATGTATTTGTTGAATCGTTTACGAGGGCGTGCTGAAAAGCAACGCATCTGAATTTTTTATTCTGTTATCAGTATCAGTTGTGGTATACGTCATGCATATTACTCTGCCGACTTTACCTCCAGTTGCAACCCTCCTCCGTCACTAGAGGGCTCCCACTTGTAGCGTGTAACATGGCTGTGTGTGACGTAACTATTTGTGTGCGTGAGCAGCCCTCAGAAAACTGAAAGCACAGAGCACCCTCTCCTTCAGCATTACAATGCTAGACCGCACACGAGCGCTGCGACATCTGCAACAATATGACGCCTTGGATTCACTATCGCCAATCATCTTCCATACAGTCTCAATTTGGCCACATCCGATTTTCATCTGTTTCCAAATCTTAAACATCATCTTCGACGACTTCACTTTGATAATGATAAAGCGGTGCATGCAGAGGTGAGGTTGTGGCACCATCAACAAAGGCAGACATTCTACAGTGACGGTATCAACAAACTGGTCTCTCGTTGGGAGAAGTGTGTTTGTCGCAAGGGTGACTCTGTTGATGTAGACATGAAGAATGAAGATGTAGAATGTTAATAACGTTGGTTTATTAGAAAATCTGTAAGACTTTTAACATAAAAAATTCGGAGGCATTACTTTTCAGCACGCCCTCGTTTTGAGTTGTGATTTCAGCTTTATGCTACAATTACATCTACATGGATACTTTGCAAATCACATTTATGTGAACGTCATGGGAAGGGTAATAATTATAGTAATGAAAAAGAATTAAAGGAAAGTAGAGATATAACTGTCTTTACAAGCTCTCACGTTTACTTTTCGCTAACATCGTGTTTATTGGTGTATTATATGTGTCTGGCAATGAGTACTAAGGGTGGACGTTACCTTACACAAGATGCTGTGATACGTAGATGCAATATTTTATTTCACTTTCCCAAACGGTGACATCTCTGTAGCTACGAATTTTTGCAACTGATGTTAGCACTGAATATAATGCCAACCTGTGACGTATATGATGTAACTGAGGGATATATGTTCAGTACTTGATAATACCGCTACTAATTGAAGTGAGAGATTTTGGTTACTGCCAGTACAGTAAACGATATTCTTCTTGACTAACGGCTTGTCATGGAACATTATATGCCTTTTCTGTTTTATTTTCAGATCCCTTCATTTTCACATCACAGTCGGATACACAACGCGGAAAAATCCAGTCAGCTACTGAGTAAGATTGTTGTAAGCTTAATGTTTCGTGAGAGTGAATGAAATGGGGCCTTTTCCACTGCAGAGTTTTGTTTACTATATTTTAGGGTAGCAATATTTTAATTCTTTCCACTTTTAGTTTTAAGAAACTCGCTTCAGAAGTTTTATTTATCATGTCTGCGCTTGTTTAAGTGAATTTTAAGTGGACTGAGTTAATATCTGTAAGAAATAATTAATAGAGATCAGCTTCGTTGTTCATATCGTTGAATTTTAAATGAGAACTTGAATTCTTGACAGAACTCCATATATTAGAACGATTGATACAGGAGACAAAACTCAATGTAGAAATTACATGTACATTTTAAGTGATAGAGTTTTTGCAGTATCGTCTTTGCTTCTTTTTCGATTTTTGTAAGATGATTTTACGACTTTCGCTGGCGGTTATGCAGATAATTATCTCTGACGAGGACTCGATTACTTTAAAATATCATTGTAGTGCAACAAAAAGAAAGACTGATAAACTGTTTATACCGCTTTCATATCAAGATGTACACATCACCTTCTTAACCACTTCAAGATTTTAGCACCGTCATATCGCTTTCCTGTGTACAAAACATCAGCGTATGCTTTTTAGCAGCATTTGTAGTAATTCACTGTAAGAATTCAAAGAATTTTAAAATTTTATTTTTGTGGAGGTCGACAGCCTCAACGTGTTTTGAGAATGAAAACATGGTCCAGGTAGGCTGTATTACTTTTTATTATCTATGCGGTTGGCCAGTTTCGACCTTCGCGTATTTTCAAGCACGTATCTTGATGTATTCCTGGCGACATGTGCCAGCGATTTATTATAATGTAAAATGAAGCTGGAAGCTTAAGATGCGTGCCTGAAAATGACCAAAAATCGAAATTGGGCAATGGCATAGATAATAAAAAAATAATAAAGGCAACCTGGACTACGTTTTCATTTTCAAAATTCGAAGAATGTTCTTCTAATGAAGGAGAGTAACAAGAGCAGACTCGTCATCCAGTAACGCTATATTTTACAATCCAGACCTCAGCCGTAGAAAATTTGCGAAACAACATACTTGCGAAACTAACACATGAGTTCCTCGTGTCAAACCTCGGCCAACTGGTTTTGAAAGTGGGAAGGGCGTCTCTGAAAGAGAACTAAGCTTCCGAAATAACGTCTGGCAGCGTCTCTCTGGCAATATCTTTACAGACGAGTGCTAAATTGGTTCTGTACGTCATTCGAACTTCCTTCGGTTTTACAACCTAAAACATAGTTTCCAGTCACTATACTCATACTTTGAACTATTGTGGTCACAAACTATAATCAGAAAATTTCAGGAGATCGACAGATTTATCAAAATCGGCGAATTTCGCTATGATTCTCTCTCTCTCTCTCTCATATGAAGATGACGCAAAATTAAAATATTTGGCAGAGTTATCTTTCTCAGCTCTTGAGTAGTGAAAGTTTTTGTCATGATTGAGTTAATTCATATGAATTCCGCAGTGGGGATCACGGACAGACTACTACTCCGCATGTATGTGAAGCGAATTTGTTATTTATATGTACTTTCTGTTGTGACTTGGCAAGACAGCCAAGCCACTACGAGGTGAAGCCGAAAGGCACGCGTGTAAGCTCACGCAGGCTGGCGTGAGGTCTGGAACAGTTAAAGGATTTGAGTCTAGCAAATAAAGTACGTAGCTGTTGGAATACATAACTTTAATCCATAATTGGTGAACATCGGTCTGACGGTACATGCATCACAAGATAAATAGCAATTGATAATGGCGCCTTGCTAGGTCGTAGCAAATGACGTAGCTGAAGGCTATGCTAACTATCGTCTCGGCAAATGAGAGCGTAATTTGTCGGTGAACCATCGCTAGCAAAGTCGGCTGTACAACTGGGGCGAGTGCTAGGACGTCTCTCTAGACCTGCCGTGTGGTGGCGCTCGGTCTGCAATCACCGATAGTGGCGACACGCGGGTCCGACGTATACTACCGGACCGCGGCCGATTTAAAGGCTACCACCTAGCAAGTGTGGTGTCTGGCAATGACACCACACTTTCTGCACTTAAATGATAGCTCCTATTACAGATATTCGTTGGCGTGATAAATTTCGGGCACTACTTTATCTATACAGGAAGCAGTGCCAGAGGGCTAGATTCCTGCCTCAGGTAGGGATATGGGTTTTAAATGCTCTCTTATTGTGTGGGTACAACCCAGCTGCAGCACAGCAACATACATGTGCAGACTGTAAATTATGTGAGTTGCATCAACATAACGTTGATGAACTTCAAAGTGAATGAGCTTGCTGCGTGGTCTAGAAGCCAAGTGCCGCTACATAATAAATTAATCCAGAACATTAACTTTCACGGGAGATACTTTTACCAGTTGAGCTCAGACGCAAATCACGACTCTTCCTCACAGACTTAATTCTGCCTATATATACATCCCTGTTCCCAAACCTCGCACTAACTTTCTCGTGACCTTGCAGAACTAGCTCTTCTGGTAGAAAGGCTACTGCGGAGAAATGAGTTAGCTACAGTCCAAGGACATGATTTTATCATGAAACTTCCACTCTGCTGGCGAGAGTGCGCTGTTTTGAAACTGGTCCGAAGTGTGCTGGAGGAGGAACATACATATTGCTAACGTATAAGGAATTTCAAAAGTACATTGACATTTATTCCGACGTAAAAGAATGGACTATGATACTGTGGGCATACTGATAGATTAACAACACCACAATCAGAAGCTTTGTGAAGCAGATAAATAATATCTAAACCAATAATTGTTAGTAAAACTGAGAAAGATAAAGAAAACCATAAGTAATTGAAGAAAATGACAAGTCAAATAATTTCAGATAGAAAGTGCACTGAAATTAATACGTATTTAGGAGGAGCAAGATGTTAAGAACAATGGAAATTAGTTAAAAGAGCTAAGTTAAATGAGAAGAATCACACCCGCATACCATTATCAGCAAAACAATGGGACAAATTACTACGCCCTATAACTAACAGAAAACGGGGATGAATGTAAAACTTTTTCACAAACATAAATATTAATGGAAGGTGAAGAGATAAAAATTGACATACAGGTCCAGACGGAATTCCAGCAGAACTCAAGTGTGGAACAAGGAAACTATTCGATACCTTGACCTGGTGTGGGCCTTCAAATAGGTTCTTAAACGGCGCTCCTATGTCAGATCAGTGGAATGATGCCTCGGTTCCATTCATTTACAAAAAAAAAAAGGAAATAAAATGGGCTGCGCAAAATATAGTGGCATTTCAGTGATAAATATGATGAATCATTTGAATAGAGGGATTCTCAGAGACGTAGTGGAGTCAGAAAACAAAGATCAAAAGGAACAACAATAGTCAGAATTCAGAGTTGGTAGGACTTGCTCCGACAATCGTATTTTGTTTGAAAGAAGTAATAGCTAAAAGATCAAACATCAACCAAAAAGCCCATATTAGGTTTGTAGACCGTAATAAGGCATTTATGTTGTACCTATACAAAAGCTTTGGAAAATACTACAGGATCCAAACATCAATTATACTTTAATAAGGGCTCTCAAGAATTTGTATAATGGTTTAACATCAAGAATAAAACTTGGTAATAGACTGTCTCGAAGGTGTAGGTCAAGGCTATTGAGTGTCACCTACCCTGTTTAACATATACAGGGCGATCAGAAACAGTCTGAAAAGCTGGTAAGGTTATTGTAGGGAAGTTGTGCTAAGAAATAACGGTTAAGAATAAAATTCGACACGTTGCACCATTTGCGAGTTCTTTGGCATTACGTTAGCCAAGCAGTCGTCGTGCACGCAGATTCAAGCAGCCTGTCAGGGGAGGGGAGTGTCGCCAAACATGTTCTTCCTTTGGTTTCTTGAAACCGAACAAACGCAGCTTTTACTCACCTAGCTTAAATTTATCACATCCGGAAAAGGCACACTTTAACTGGTAATGAGCATTTCAACAAGTGGTAACTCACGAACAACGGATGTCTGTGCATTACCGGATTTTAGCTCGTGCAAATGCTTCAATTTGCGCATGCAGCTACCTGATTGGCCAACTTCAGTGCTAAATAACGCGGAAACGGCGCAACATATCGAACTGTTTTCCCAACAATTACTCCTCAGAACAGCCTCCCCTGGAACACTCGCCAAAACTTTTCAGTCTGTTTCTGACCACCCTGTACACAGCGAAGCTCTAAATCAGTGGAAAAGGAAATTCAGACTAATGGACCTTGATTCAGGCGGCAGCTGAAAACGGCGCGCTGTGGTCGAGGATTGGCGTTCTGATTATTACAACGCGGCAAACTTCCCTATCAGAGCCCTGAAATCCCGGCAAATTTCAGTGTGAGGGGCATCCCTTCACTGGTCTGGTCGAACCGATTTGACTCAAAGGCATGTTGGAATTGTCAAACATCAGACGGCCGACTAAGGGACAAATTTACACTCGCCACATACGATAAGTCCGAGATGATATGCAATTCCACTGTCGGTACAGTTGGAAACTGCCGTTGGCTCTTAGTCCAGACAAGCTACAGAGCTGAAGTCTCACTCACTAAGGAAAAAACCTGAAGTTCTCCACCAGGGTAGGACCAGAAGCCGAAGAAGGTAAAGAATCAGTCATTTTCCGCGAAGCCTCAGTACAGCTGCCGAATTAGCAAAAACGAAACCGCCTCCACAATGTACAAACCATTACAACTACCTTCTACTCATTGAATCTCCCCTCTTGACTATTCTTTTGGCCTGGTAACCAATCCAGGCACAGTACCGGGGTTCCCACACTCGGGGAGCAAGGCTCTGCTTTGAATATTCTGAACTGAGTCCATCAGCGACTCAAAATTTCTCTTGCCTGAAAAAAAGAAGATTTTAGACTAGGGAGGCGACGATCTCACGGTAAGCATGGTCATGTATAGGCGGAAAACGTCCACCTAGACGGGATCACAGATACTCATTTATGGAGAGATCTATACTTTCCTGGTTGACCATTTCCAATTTCTAAAAGGAGGCTGTTAAAGTTCCCAGACAGTCATGCCCGTGAAATATATATTTTTGCCGCTCACTAAAATACCCTTGTGACGTCCTGGCGTCGGGGGAGATATAGTCTTGCCTCCACTGAACACGTGCACCAACTGCTCTGTCCGTACCGTCCCAGTTTATAAGAGGTTTATGACCGTTTGCACAAAACCTGAGCTTGCAGCAGTCTATCTTAAAAAGCTTCCTCCGGCCACTTTCCGTCAGCTGGCCAGCTTCGCGATGGACTGTCGCCTGGCGCAGGTCAAATGTTTTGCGAACCGGTGCTCTCCTGTTCCGATCCTAAGTGGGAAGTGGGGAGTGCAGCGGCCCGAAGTCCCTCTGCACGGACAATCCACAGAGCGCTGCTTCCCAGAATCACTTGCACAGCTACGTTGCTGGACTCAGCATTTATGGACTGCAATCCATCTCTCTCCTTGTTCTCCGTCGCCTCGACTGTCGCCCCTTGGCTACAAGTTCTCTACAGGGTATAGACGCAATTATATGAATATTCTGCCCATAATTTCATCATGTCAAAAAGTCATAAACCACATATACTGGGGAACAACGAGATCATGAACTAAAATATGAACCTTAAAGTGACTGATAGTGTTGTTAAAGTGAGAAAGTGGCGTACCCTACATTAAAAATATAGACCTTAGGATCATAAACATGGAATTTAAAAACGTTATTCCGTTTTTATTTTCATTGTATTGTATATGAAGGCTATTTACATGTTATGTTTTATGAACTGATTTAATTTTTACAACAGTACTAGTTTTTCTTATTTTCTTGATTAGAGAGGCAAGCGATTGTCACAACAGCAAAGAAAATCGTTGTAGGTATTAGGTAGGACGTGCCATCTCAAACCAAATAAAATGAATGGCCAACAGTCACCGGAAGGGCTGCCCTATTTGCAGATGTGCTATGTATGATGCAAGAATGTTGCGATAAGATACTCTGGATGGCGCTAGTGTAGACACGACATCCAAACTTCCGTTACAGACCCGTGTGCAATGAATATGGCAGCATGTTGCGAGTTCATCGACTTTAAAACAGGGGATCATAATCTGTGCCAAGACCCATGGGTCGTAACACATCGGAGATTACTCAAGAATTCGGCTTTCCGAAGTCAATTCAGTCTGGAGTGAACCTTCAGTATTGCAGAGAGAACGTTTTCACCGACGCAAACCACCGCATAGGATAATCAAAAGTGTTTGACGAACGAATATCACATTATCTTTGCAGAGTTGTAAGCGGCAGTCGCCTTTGTACTTACGATTATGACAGACGCCTCGCCCAACGGCTCATCGTGCTTTTGTTCACTGCCACGTCTCCGTAAACATTATGCAAACGCCTATGAATGCCCAAGGCTCATCGTGCTTTTGTTCATTGCCAGATCTCCGTAAACATTCTGCAAACGCCTATGAATATCTGCGGTGCTTTGATTTTCAGCCAAAAGAAACTCAATGACAGTTCTCTGCTTGGACTGCACCTCCGTTACAGACGCTACATATAGCGCCACCACCTATCGGAACTTCATGATACTATAAGGGCCACGATGTCCCAAAACAAATTACGCATTTTTTGAACCGAAAATGGCCAAAGAAAGAAACTGTTACATTATTTATTAAACGCCCCGCGTCCTTAAAGGTAGTTCATATCTCGGTGGATGAGCCTGTTGGAGACATGTCGCATCCTCCAAGGTACATTTTTATCGAATTATTATTTCGTTATTTAAATTTTTAGTTTTAACCTCATTAATACATACAGTACAGTGGCAAATATTTGTTATTAGGTCAAGAAATATTTTTACTGTTGAAGAAGTAGATAAAATATCATTGGCATGTACATCAACGGGCATCATCGAAGCGTGATACGAGTTCAGACTCGAGGCAGCCTTTACGCTACTGGGCGAGCACGTACGTAAGTAATGCCTAGGCAACGTTGTGTTGGACGTCGTTAATCGCCGCACGCGCCTCAGTAGTCTCCTTACATAAGAAGGCTGTCTCTGGTACTGCGCAACGAGCTGCGCTGTTGCACCTAATCCGCGGTATTATGAATTGACCAGAAAGGTGCGCACGTGTGTTATGAAACCGTTTCGCAGTGATCGTTCGTTACGCTCTCTTCGAAAATGTTACTGCAAGTCGTTCAAAGCAGCTGCTCAGTAGCTGTTACACTTACTGAAGGAATTTTACTGAGTAATCGTCTGACAAAATAAGCCCCGCCCGAAATCTCCGAATTTCGAAGGAGGTAGCTTTCGCCCACTTCTTAATTCGTCTTAAAAGAGACGGAATGTCATTGGACATACAGAGAGGGTCCAGTAGGAAACGAATATAATCACATTACGTGGACGGGTGTAGATTTGGACTGAGTACGTCGAAAGTTGCATTTTGTTTCCCGTCAAAAGGCGTAGCATATAACGCAAATGTTATTTCTGTCCATGCCACCCGTTCATCTCAACAATAAAGGTAATTAAATTACTCAAATTGTGAACAATTACTGTTGTCTTGCTTCCCATTTCAAATTAGTCATTTCGGTGACTGTATCTTTTTGTAAATAAGGGTGCATTGTTATAATAAATTACTATTGTTTTTCCGTCTTAAGCTTACAGCAATTAAAGCGTATTTTACCCCAGACGCGATTCGCTTCTATTTATTAAGCATCTTCTGTGGTCATTCTGGCAATATGAATTTATAATATTTATGTGCTTTTCGTTCTTTGTAAATTGAAAACAATCATTCCTCGTAACATTGGCGTACAATTTACTTCTGGTGTTTTTGCCTCTTGTTTCCGCATTGTGCAAACCTCTGCTTCATTCTTTGGTGTTAGCGGAGGTTGAGGTCGAAAGAAACTTGGCTGCACAGTCACTCCCGGTAATTTTTCGCCTTCCTTGAAAACACTTTTTCTTCCGATGCGTCGGCCTTGCTCCACTTCATCACACTTAGTAAAACTCGACGACAGAAACGCAACTGTAGTGCCACGTGTTCAGCACTCAGACAAGTGTTTACTTTTATTCATCTATTTTCAGTGTAGACTGTGAGCATTGGCAACCTGTGAAAGTGTTATTTTTTTTACATATTCGTGTATTTTTAATCTAAAAATACCAAAATGTACAAAGATATTATGCATATCTCTAGAAAGACCACAGAAAATACTTTATAAATAAAAACGAAACACGGCTAGTATAAAATACTCTCTGATTATTTACAGAAAGCATGAGACAGAAAAACCAATAATAATTGATTACAACAGCTGCTGCGGAAGACGCCCATGCTGGCAAAGAAATTATACTGCTATAGTTCATCGGTTGCAGTATCAATTAACTACACTAGTTGTAGAAGGATAACCCGGTTATACAAGCTAATTCTTCTTTCGTAACGACAGGTTAATTATCAGGCTTGGTGATGGCAAAAAGCAGATTTCGGTGTAAGGAAAGGGACTACTTTACCGTAACTGGACCATATAATCTATTAAAATAACTTAAAAAGCTTTCTGAATAAGAGCAGGCAGATAATAGTATCATCCACATTCGTTTTGTAATATATTATTTTATTTTCAAGTGAACGATTTGATCTAAAAAATTTATTTTCTATGTAGTTAATGTAGATATCTGCAAGTATTCCTGCCTAATTACTGCCCATTTGCAAGACCATCTCCTTGTTTATTAATTTTGTTATAAAAAGTAAAATAACTGTGTGATAGGAAATGTTCTAGCAGTTCAATGAGTTCACAGATTGCAACCTTGGATAGCTTTTTTGTTTTAATAGGTCGTTTTTAATTATCTGAATAGTTTCATGTATAGAAATGCTGGTGTAAAGATTTTCTATGTGCAAAAGGTATGTGGATGATACTATTATCTTGTACAATGGCACAACCGAGGAGATTGAGAAACTAGCTAAAGGTCTCAGCGGCATGCACAACAATATCAACTTCTCTGTAGAACATCAAGTAGATAAAGGGATCAATTTTCTTTACCTTACGATATCTAATGTAAATAACAAACATACTTTCCAGATTTATAGAAAACCCACCACTAGTGACGTTGTCATTGACAACTTCTCATCTCATCCAGTACAACACAAAATGGCATTCTTTCTGATCTATACTTAATCGTGTACATAAAATCCCATTCAGCCCCCATGGTGAACAAAAACAAAAAAAATTACAATTTTCAAAGAAATTGCACATAGAAATGTATACAACCCAGATGTAAATGATAAACTTAACAACAAAATCAAAAAGAAACAACGCACACCTCCCAAATTAGATTCACAAGAAGGATTGAATACCTTTTCCCACATACCCTTTATAGGTAAAATTTCATACCAAACTGACAACCTCCTTTGGAAAACTGGTATTCAAATTTCTTTAAGCACTAACAACAAGCTTCAACAAGACATAATCTAAAACAGTAAGACAAATAACCAATGCCACCATAAATCAGGTATTTACAAACTTTTATGTGAAAATTGCTCACAGTGCCACATAGGCCAAACTGGAAGCAATTTCACTATAAGATACCGTGAGCATATGGTTGCCTTCCGGCTAAATAACTTTGATAAATCCACCTTTGCAATGCATCTAAAAGAACATGGTCACTCAGCCATAGCCATTTCAGACGACCTACAAAAGCTACACATTGTCAACAAAGGAAAGAAAATGAATCTGCTTGAAGAGCTAGAAATTTACATCCATAGCTCTAATTCACCACACCTTACCCTCAACGGACAAGTGGAGCTTGCAAACAAATCTTATCTCCGCATATTTCTTGAAATATTCAAAAACAAAACCTCATTATCCTCTGATATAAAAACAAAGTAATATGACATGGAAATCCGATGTAGCAGGCATACAACAGTTCCTTTGTCATTATCGTAATCTCTAAAAGTCATACTGTAAACAGAAGCGTTAACTGTCATTTTCGTAATTTGTAATAGATTTCAAAATTTCATGTGTAGAACATCGTTGTACTTCCTAGATCTACGTTCTCTGGCAATTTGTAATAGATTTCAAAATTTCATGTGTAGAACATCGTTGTACTTCCTAGATCTACGTTCTCTGGCAACAGTGTGGCTCAAAACAGTTCTGTCATTTTTTAAATTTGTAATAGCTTTTAGTAATTTCGTATACATAACACCAATGTTCCTCCTAGATCTAAATCTTGGACAAAAATGTGGATAAAAAATTTCATAATGTGGATAAAAAAACATCACTATTTATAATAGCTTTTTCAGTTTCGATGTGTGCAACATCCTTGCACTTCCTATGACTAAGTATTTTTACCATATCCTCTATATTTCTGTATGGGCAATATCTTTACACCTCCTACATCTAAGTTCTTTGACCATAGCCTACATGTTTGTATCTAAATACAGTGTATGTCACAATAGTGAAATATGCAGCGAAATTTTATAAAACTAAAACATGGACATGGAAATGATAACAAATGTGCAACTAAACGTAAAAACTGCCACTACAGCGTAATTATAATAATATGCTTCATCTTTATGTATGTAAGTACAGATATATTTTCGACAAATGCTGTCCTGCCACTTATAATTGTTGCACTTGTATCTGTTTAGTCATTAGCAAATAATTTTCTTTGTATTTATACAGTGATCTCCAGCAATATAAACATGTACATGAATATATAAACACCTGAGGATGGGCACAAGACCGAAACCGGTCGTGTGACGAATGAATAATCTCTTATTGTGACTGGCTTCAAACGGTTTCATTCAATTTCAAACCATTGTCTCCGTTCCCGATATCTGATTACAACATAATTCCAATGGAACATTCGAAAGCTTTGTTCATACACCAGATCAAAGTTATGTCAACCTAGTATACGAACAAGGCTTTCGAAAATTCGACTGAAATTAAGTTACAAGGCTTTCGAAATTTCCATTGGAATTAAGCTACATTCAGATATTAGAAACGCAGGCAATGGTTTGAAAATGAATGAAGTCGTTCTAAGCTAATGACCATTAAAGATTATAAGCAACATTGACAGAAACCTAAATAAATAGCTAGTAGGTGTAACTCAAGCTGTCACATAGCTAATTGTACGTAAAAATTGTTTATAAGTCATAACTGAATTGATTATCGCTGTTTAGCTGCTGCTCATCGGATGGGAGTTTCTCGTGAAAGGATTTTAATTTGATTCTTAAATTTTTTTTCATCCTGTGGTCAATGGATGTGGTTTTCCGATAGATAGCGGGGCGAATATTAACGCAAATCATGCGTCCCTAATTCTGGTTTACAGATTTACAACAGTTTCCTCAGAGAGAAGATAACATCTATTTCAAAGTACCGTCATATGTGTATTATCGTGGCTCGATGGCCATTTGGGTGTCAGATTACACATCTCAAGGTCAGGATTTCCGACAGCCTGTGTTAAAGGTGTGGGTAATGTGGCCACTTTGGCTTTCGTTACTGAAATGCTGCAGGTCGAATACACCAAAAATAGTGCAATAGTTCGACATGTTGCCTCTGTCATGTGCGTCTACTTTTTCCGTCCGATGTATTTTAACCACTTCCTTCAGTTCACACATTTGCGTTTCGATGATGAATAATGAAAGAATGTCAGACAGCGCAGCAATATCTGTTTTGGGAAATATGTCTCTGTAAGTATGCATGTGTTAACGTACAGGGCTAATATAAATGATTGAAAAAAATGTAAAAATGAAACTGATACGCGAATAGAACGTTAATTCACCGTGTTTTGTATTTTGCATTCTACAAGTGGTCCATGAGCGACCCTCTGCTCACACAACATCCGTTCAAGTGATAGTCCAGTTCGCTCCATACCTTATTTAGCAACAACCGGTCAGTGGTCATCACATCAGCGTTGATGCGTTCTCTGAGATGTTCCAAAGAGCTTGATGGTGGGAGTAGATAAACATTATCCTTAATGTAACCTCCCGAAGGAAAAATTCACAAGGCGTCAGGCCGGGCGACAAGGGGGTCCAAGGGAACTGGGCCACATCTTCATCACTAGCTTTAGTTCGTCGTGCAGGTGGCGAACATCGATGTTCTATTGGGGATGCCCCGTCTTGTTGAAAGATAAAATTTTCAGAATCAGCAGTCAGCTGTGGAAACAACTACAACTGCAAGATCCGTCACAGTATTCTCACAGAAGCTTCGTTTCTCACGTTTCACAGAAAACATTAACTTTCTTCGAATCTCGTTTCTGCGCAATAATTTCAGGAGGATTTTGTGTTCCTTGCCCTCTCACATTGTGGCGATTAACATTCCGATAAATGGAAGGTTCATTCGCCACCGAATATTAACTTGGAAGTGAAATGTTCATACTTCAAGTGCTGCTTGCATTGTGATGAAAATTGAAGGAGTCGCCGGCCGCTGTGGCCGAGCGGTTCTAGGCGCTTCAGTCCGGAACCGCGGGACCGCTACGGTCGCAGGTTCGAATCCTGCCTCGAGCATGGACGTGTGTGATGTCCTTAGCTTAGTTAGGTTTAAGTAGTTCTAAGTTCTAGGGGACTGATGACCTCAGACGTTAAGTCCCATAGAGCTCAGAGCCATTTGAACCATTTGAAGGAGTCGGGCATAATCTTCCGGTTGTAATTGTTGCACGAGCTGCAGACGGTACGATTTGAAATGTAACGGCTGCCGCAAAATATTCCACACACGTTGCTGTGATAGTCCAACATCGTGCTTAAGTAGGACCGTTGACGTTTGCGGAGCGCGTACGAAACTCCCTCACCCTCTCCACGGTTGCAACTGATCTGCCGGTGCTTTTGGGTTTGAAGTGACAACTAGTGTCCCTAAACTGTCAGTACCAACGCGCAACGCACTGTTTAATTGGTGGTTCTTTCCCACAATTGCTTCTCAGAGAACGTTGTTCTAACAGATAACATTTCGCACATTCCGATAAACAAAAACTCTTTTCTTCGTCGCCATTTTGTCAATGCGCTGTTGTAACGCCAGCTGACAGACACAATGCAAGAACGATGTCTTTGTGGTTCTATTCATGCGTCATATTTGTACATGCAATATTTTAGAAAATATATAACTTTGAAAAAGAATGAATCATTATTGTAGCCCACTAAATTGTCTTAAGAAAATGTTTAGCTTTTTGCCAAACGTTGCCCCATTTACGGCCCTTGTATATCTGCTGGCCATTATTGTCTTTTAGACGACAGTGTTCTTCAGCGAGTTGTGCTTCTATTGTCGCTGATCCGGCTGTATCCAAAGGCAGGGTTTTACAGACAATTCACCTTGTTGGATCTCCATATTTTAAAATAGTTTATTGGTTTTTAGCCTTTGTAAACACTGTTTTGGGGCCGATACTAAGACGAAGTCCATCGCAACTCTGTCATAGCTTGAATCTTGGATACTTATAAAAAAAAGAGCTCCCAGTGCTCAAACTCAATACTGTGAGTTCTTCCAATATTTAAAAAAATTCTTTTCCGATAGCTGTATTGACTCGTATGGTCCACAGTGGGTGTCGTAGACTGCCCTGTTCTGAGTTTCGTGAGCATGTGACGGAACGGGACCAGCAGCCTGGTGTGACCGGCCGTTTTGGCACACACGGAAGCCTGATGCAACTTGTCGGACCTGTTGCTAGTCACGGCACGCTGCACCATATGCTTGCTAGATTACCTTAGTGGATTTGCAAAATCGGAAGTGTATTTCAAAAGTAAGTTCCAGGACACAATAACAATCTCTTTTTGGAGAACTGTTTTAGAGCAAAGACTATTGATATTTTTAAGGTACTCAGAGAGTACCTCTCATGTACATTGCTCCGCCGACTACTTCACTTTTAGCTTTTGCGATGTAATACAAGTCATATTACTAGTGTTTGTGACACTTTTATCAAGAAGCGTTGGCTCCATTACACAAATACGTAAAATATTCGAAACAGATATCACTTCTGCAATATATTTTTCATTATGTATTCCCTTACTTTGCGTAATTTCGAAATACAGTTGTGATCCAGGAGCAGCAGTTTACAAAGATCTTTACTAATCGTATTATTGCCGCAAGAAAGGAAGGTCTGTGTTATAAGCCAGTGGAGAAAATGGTTGTATGATCTACAGCAAAGAGTGTAATAAGCGTCTTTTAAATGTAACTCAGCACCGTCTTTCACCTATATAAATGTTGTACTAAACAAAGTAGAATACTGGTAATGATAAGCGTGAGTCAATTTTGCAGGCCACCTGTTGTGTGAACATAGCACAATAACGTATTAATATCGATATGTCCGAAAGAACAGACACCATATCCACATAAGTATATAGTTCTGGCAATACCAGCCATGACCTTCTTCTGTGCAGATGCACACATATTCCCCGAACTCTTACGGGACTTGGTAAGAATGTCTTCCACGAGTAATGGGTGTGTTGAGGCGGGACACTACGAATGCAGTGTGTGGACATATAAGGTGAGAATGTGGGTCTCGCGGGAGGCGTGCACGAGACATGTCCCTGCAGTCGTACTATCCTCTGTGCCCTCGGTGGCTCAGATGGATAGATCGTCTGCCATGTAAGCATGATACACTCCTGGAAATTGAAATAAGAACACCGTGAATTCATTGTCCCAGGAAGGGGAAACTTTATTGACACATTCCTGGGGTCAGATACATCACATGATCACACTGACAGAACCACAGGCACATAGACACAGGCAACAGAGCATGCACAATGTCGGCACTAGTACAGTGTCTATCCACCTTTCGCAGCAATGCAGGCTGCTATTCTCCCATGGAGACGATCGTAGAGATGCTGGATGCAGTCCTGTGGAACGGCTTGCCATGCCATTTCCACCTGGCGCCTCAGTTTGACCAGCGTTCGTGCTGGACGTGCAGACCGCGTGAGACGACGCTTCATCCAGTCCCAAACATGCTCAATGGGGGACAGATCCGGAGATCTTGCTGGCCAGGGTAGTTGACTTACACCTTCTAGAGCACGTTGGGTGGCACGGGATACATGCGGACGTGCATTGTCCTGTTGGAACAGCAAGTTCCCTTGCCGGTCTAGGAATGGTAGAACGATGGGTTCGATGACGGTTTGGATGTACCGTGCACTATTCAGTGTCCCCTCGACGATCACCAGTGGTGTACGGCCAGTGTAGGAGATCGCTCCCCACACCATGATGCCAGGTGTTGACCCTGTGTGCCTCGGTCGTATGCAGTCCTGATTGTGGCGCTCACCTGCACGGCGCCAAACACGCATACGACCATCATTGGCACCAAGGCAGAAGCGACTCTCATCGCTGAAGACGACACGTCTCCATTCGTCCCTCCATTCACGCCTGTCGCGACACCACTGGAGGCGGGCTGCACGATGTTGGGGCCTGAGCGGAAGACGGCCTAACGGTGTGCGGGACCGTAGCCCAGCTTCATGGAGACGGTTGCGTATGGTCCTCGCCGATACCCCAGGAGCAACAGGGTCCCTAATTTGCTGGGAAGTGGCGGTGCGGTCCCCTACGGCACTGCGTAGGATCCTACGGTCTTGGCGTGCATCCGTGCGTCGCTGCGGTCCGGTCCCAGGTCGACGGGCACGTGCACCTTCCGCCGACCACTGGCGACAACATCGATGTACTGTGGAGACCTCACGCCCCACGTGTTGAGCAATTCGGGGGTACGTCCACCCGGCCTCCCGCATGCCCACTATACGCCCTCGCTCAAAGTCCGTCAACTGCACATACGGTTCACGTCCACGCTGTCGCGGCATGCTACCAGTGTTAAAGACTGCGATGGAGCTCCGTATGCCACGGCAAACTGGCTGACACTGACGGCGGCGGTGCACAAATGCTGCGCAGCTAGCGCCATTCGACGGCCAACACCGCGGTTCCTGGTGTGTCCGCTGTGCCGTGCATGTGATCATTGCTTGTACAGCCCTCTCGCAGTGTCCGGAGCAAGTATGGTGGGTCTGACACACCGATGTCAATGTGTTCTTTTTTCCATTTCCAGGAGTGTATATCGGTTTCTAGTCTCGGTCGGGGCACACATTTTCACCTGTCCCCGTTTATAAATATCAACGCCCGTTAGCAGCTGAAGGTATTAATATAATTCTATAATTTCATAACGTATTAAGGCTATTGCTGTATTTGGCTCCCTAACGTCGAGAAGTAATCTATAATTTATCAGCAGATTAATCGCGAAAACATTCCTGTATCAATGTAATATCTATTTCCATCCCTGTTTTCCCTGTACTGTTTAATTATGCCATACTGTAATTACCTGTTACTGAAACACTGAATATTGCCATCCTGTATTAACATAATATCTGTTGCCATCACTGTTTTAATCGTCTTTTTTAATGGTATAGTATGCAATTAACTTGTTACTGAAAGCGGACATATTGTCGTAGCTTACGGCTCTTTAGACAGGATGGCTAAGACCACTGGTCCACAAGTCGTTCACACTTCTGACGGTATGACCATAAATCCGTCGGCACACGGAGAGCGTTGAGCGTGTTGAGTTTCCGACGTCATAGCATGCAATAGCACGTTCGGGAGTCTTTCCGAACGTGCAGAGCAGTATCTGGCATGTCAGATATTCTGAGCGTGCGTCTGAGCGTTGACCAATGAGATGGCACAACGCCACCTACGTCACACGCACGCCGTCTCCTCCCAGTACAGAGTTGTGAGGCGCCATATTGGCATTCATTTCAAGCCTATATGTATATATGCCGTTTCTGAGCACCAGCAAATTGAGATTCACTGGAAAACTCGTAGTTAACTGCGTGATTCGTTCCAATAAAATAATGAGAAACATCATATTTGTGGTAAAAGAATTATTGTAACTTGTGTATTATGAGAGTAGGCTATTTGAAGGCAGCGACACACTGAAGATCCACCCAAAACGCATTGTTCTTGGTACAATTTGTTATAATTAAATTTGTTAGTAACATATCTACGATTAAGGTTTTCAACAACGGGTAACATAATATGATTACATATAAGTGGCGTGTTGGTTTAGCGTAATGAGTAGTGTCGCTGTCCTGTGTTGAGATGTTTGTTGGAGCACTGGCTTGCCCCTTGATTCCCAAATTTTTTTCCTAACATTCGCGTTTTTATTAGGTTCTGATGCTTTATTATTAGTTTAATATAAGTATATACTACAATATTTGATTTTATGTAAATATAAGTTCACTTTTTTTTTGTTGAGAGGTGACCTTGTTCGACTGGCTTAATCTACTGGACAGCTTGCGCTACTTGTATATTTTGCTACTTTTTCTTTTACGCTTCGCAATTCACATGTTGCAAAGATTCTGCTACTGGATAGGAACAGTAATCAAGTAAGACTAACCTCGGGGTTTTACTAAAATATGGGAATGATGAAGTAATGTTTATCTTATGCGGAGAACTATTCCAAATTTGTACCGGACTGTTTGTAACAGAACTTTTATAATCATGTGTCCTTATTGATTGAACATGGTACTTTCCTTTTCGTGGACGATGGAGGAAATGTGGGTTTTAATAGAGCTAACGTGGGAGTTTTACGCGCGCCCGTTGAGTGAACAGTGTGATTTACGAACTAGAAACATCCCTCAACTGCCGCTGAAGTGCGTAGAGATCGCGTATACCACGTTGGGGCCCACATACCGTATGCACAAGTCGCATCGTTCTTGAGCGTTCAGCAGCACGTTAAACTTGTCACGCTCAACGTTAACGTTCAACAGCACGGTCCGTGTGCCGACGGCTTAAGGCACGCAAGTGCTGACACATTCAAACCGAAGTTGGTCCTTCGAATCTTCGTTGTGGAAGATAATTTCGATACTAATTGTTTGTTCATCAAGGAGAGGAAGGGCGTTGGCGATTACCGGCGAGTATCACTGTATTCAGTTAAACCTTAAGTATCTTAGTGCTGTCTTGGGTAATGATGGGATGTGGCCGTTCCGTGTTCCATCGGTCCATCTGCAAACATGGCACTTGTGGGGCTGGTCATGTTCCGACTCCAGCTTTCATACTTTCATTTTCGTAACAAATTTGTAATTCGTCACATGAAAATATATATTTTAAAAAATAACGCTGTAGCATGTAGGTGGACTTTGTGCCTATTTTTTTCCAAAGACGTCTTAAGATTACGACTAGACACAACAACGTCGAGGTAATAACAGCTGATGTATTCGGATCCCACTATACATAAATTTTTGTGTTTGGCGTATGTACCGGATTCAGTAAGATGTGCAAAATCCATGCAAACACGAGGAGTGACTATTATAACCACTTCTTATGTACAGCACAAAAGATTTACATTCTCAGGATTCTACTTCGTTCTCTTAACCCTGTCGTTTACAAACTTATGGTCATGCAACATTTGAAGGACTTATTTCAATAGTGGTACAAGTCCATTACCTCCACTTTTCTGAATATAATGCTTCTGAAATTGATGATCCAAACAAACAGAAAGAAAGTTTCATCTCTAGCAAGAAGCTATATGCTTGAATATTTCTGGTATCTCAACCGCAGATTTTTCGGCACTCATGTAACTGTAGGACTCTGTATCTCAAAATGAACAAATGGTTCAAATGGCTCTGAGCACTATGGGACTCAACATCTGAGGTCATCGGTCCCCTAGAACTTAGAACTACTTAAACCTAACCAACCTAAGGACATCACACACATCCATGCCCGAGGCAGGATTCGAACCTGCGACCGTAGCGGTCACGCGGTTCCAGACTGAAGCGCCTATAACCGCACGGCCACACCGGCCGGCCAAAATGAACAAAAATGGACTTGTACCACTACTGAAATAAGCCCTTCATTTGTAGTGGCCTGGAACTGCGCTCTTTGATGTTACTGTATGACGCTGTCATGCCCTGTAACGTCATCTTCCATGGAAATTGGGGCTGTTGATAGCTTTCAAACACACTCAATACTGATTTATTGTGCATACATGCCCGACCACACTTTAACCGTATTTTTTTCAGTAACCTGCTATCTTGTTTTGTCACTTAGGTGACGCATCAATTTCGATTATTTTTAAGTTAAAAGGGACGTCTAACACGCTGTTATTTGGGGGTTAAGAT
Organism: Schistocerca serialis cubense; assembly: GCF_023864345.2. Taxonomy (NCBI): domain Eukaryota; kingdom Metazoa; phylum Arthropoda; class Insecta; order Orthoptera; family Acrididae; genus Schistocerca; species Schistocerca serialis. The sequence continues at coordinate 790,662,141 of NC_064639.1, read as the reverse complement.
CTACAAACATGTATGTTTTCATTTTATTAACAATAATACAAGGTTCTTCTACAGCCAATTTTTTACTTTGTAACGAGAAGCGTATGTGGCTCTTGATGGCTGAAGCATATAGACTAACACTAGAATCAGACAGCCGGTTGTTTTAGATCTCGCGGACATATGAATCGCGACCCACGGCTGCGGCAACATTTCATTCATGAGATCAGTTAAGAAAGATCATTATTTCATTCAACGTAAAACCGATTCACCTCGGAATCTTGGATGTGGCTAATAGATAAATTATGATTATGTATTTTCCACATGTCCACACATCTGACGAATCTGTGACTATAATGTTGCGTAATGGCTGCTGAAGCTCTGGAAATTCTAAGGTTCCAAAAGCTGTAATTGCAAGATTGGAATGTTGTAGCTTCTTCATCGGTATAATTTTGCTGAACACAATCCTTCGTGAACCTCTTTCTAGTAAAAAATTAAAATATTTTAATTGTTTAGCCCTAGTGCTTTTGGTCACACTGGTAGACTGGACCATGACTCAGAAAATGACAGATTTACTGTTAATTGTACAGAAAATACAACTAGATAACTAACAAAATAAAAGTCTGAATAACTAACACGCAATAAGACCTACCAAGCCAGTAGGCTTCGAAGTAATTACTGTCCCCTTTAAAGCAGATGGTTTAATTCATTTATCTTAAGGCAGACAACGTAAACGGTAAAAGTGCAGCGTCAAAGTAAATGGGAAATCGTCGATTGCAAAGAAACTTTCACCATCCTCACTGCATAGAAATCAAAACAAATTGCATGTCCGAAGGAACATTGCTTCGCAATTTGGAATAACACGGGCACTGCAATATCATATTTATCCGCCGACGCCGCGCAAGCGACTCTCAAGTAAAATCTCTCCTCTGTGCGGGAATATATGTAATTGATGTTAGAGTACTGGCTGTACACACATGGTTGCCGACATATGGAATTTTGGGCGTGGGCCTTAGTCGAGCTCGGACAGCCTAAGGAGAAGGTGACCGCTCGCGGTAAGCGGAAAATCCGGGTTCGAGTCCGGCCCGGTACAAATTTTATTGTCGTCATTCCATTATACAGCTGATGGTAGCCCATATTCGCAACTGTGAATACATTTCATATATTTCATGATGGCTGTAGTCTCCGCAGCGTCTGTTCCTTCGGATATGCATGCACGCCCAAAGGAATGATACGCCGTAATTCGGAACAACACAGGCACTGCAATATCGTATTTGATAGTTTAGTTTGATCAAATTACGCAGCGGTTTCAATAGCGCAGAATCACACAAAAACTCGAGAGAATATTTTAAAGGGAAAAATTTCCACTACGTAACATGTAACTTCACCGCTACCAACAGTATTTGCAGTTAAGAAGAGGATAATAACGTATGTCTAACGATTTGTAAATACCTGTTTTTCTTTCTCGCCTGCTGTGAAAGTTATTTTTAGAGGAACTACATTTTTTTCCAACTGAAGTTCAAGGTCCATTCGACACCAAGGTCAGTTGGTTCCAATCAATTTCTCACATTTAACAAGGTTAATAGAAGGACTGAACCCTTACCTGTCTTGAGGAAATGCAGAAACGGGCCGAACACAGGAGTCCAACAGTTTCTACGCAACTGGTTTGAAATCCAAACAGTGGCCTTCCACTGTGAATCCGGGGCTTTAGTTGTCGAGTGAGGGTACACTGACAGAAAGGTAGACTTTCTTGGAATCAGAACGTGGAATGAGTCCTTCAGAAAAGTTACAGCCGATTCGTTGCTTATCTTAGTCTTAGTCAAACACATTTCTGTATCGAATGGGCTCGTTGACAGAGTTTTGGGAGTTAAACGACGAAATTATTACGCTCTGTCCATCGTGATAAGCTGCTTAGGTTGAGGATGTAATAATAACGTTATTGTAAAAGTTTTATTACGTGTTCCTACCTTACGCGGAACCTCAGTGTATTGAATGTAGCATCATAGCTTTTTGTCAAATATTGAACAATACAAATTTCATTCTGTGACCGTAGGTGTATTTATCTTGGCTCTTTCAATCGAAGTAAGTGATTTATTATATTTCAACGACAGTGGCTACAGGTTGGTTTGAATATAAACATTTTCCGTGGATGTCCTTCCGGCGTACTTAAAGGAAGAAGGTCAGGATTTCATCTTTCCGTCAACGATTAAGTCCTTAGAGATGTAGAACAAGTTCTACTTGGACAAAGGAGCCACACAAATACATGGTTTGAATGCCTTGGCCACTATGCCGCCGGCCTTGATGCGAGGTACCTCAGTACTCGGTACAGCCCATACCACCCTTACTTTCAGGAAGATGTCTAGAATATGTTATAGGTGTTAGGGTTTGGCGGCAAAAACTCGTCTGAAGTCGTCCTGTATGAAGGAATGTCGGTAACATCCTGACTATGGATTGACATGTGTGATGGTTTCTAAAATATCGCCGGCCGTTGTGGCCGAGCGGTTCTAGGCGCTACAGTCTGGAACCGCGCGACCGCTACGGTCGCAGGTTCGAATCCTGCCTCGGGCATGGATGTGTGTGATGTCCTTAGGTTAGTTAGGTTTAAGTAGTTCTAAGTTCTAGGGGACTCATGACTTCAGCAGTTAAGTCCCATAGTGCTCAGAGCCATTTGAACCATTTTCTAAAATATCAAGAACTGGTACTATCTTCATATTGGAAAGGCACATATGAAGGATGAAGGTGCAGTTCCGTGACCTAGAAGTGCTAGTGGGTGCAGATTTCTGTCACCCACTGAATCGAACAGACCAAGACCAGGTTTATGTTGCCCTAGCACCACTATTCCTAATCCACACTGTCGCATATGTGCCCCGTTGCACGACGAACACACACAACACTCTGCATGTAGTAGGTGTACAGTATCAAAGGGAATGACTAAAACACCAAGATCGCCGCTGGATAACTGCCCAGAAATGAATATTTGAAACTCATGTTATTAGATGTTTGTTACTATAAAAATGTCCCATTTACAACTGTCCTCATGGAATCACACAAAAATTCTTATTACTCAAGATGTATATGTCAGCTACAAAATTAATCACTGAACACGAATACACAATTGAAAGGCTATAAGGAAGTGCAGATTCCATCCTAGGATAACGGTTTCCTTTAAAATTAACTATGCAACGAATGCAAGGCTGATTGGAAGATACAACGCCGAATGAGCAAAGTGGTGGATGTGCCATACCACAGCAGTACAGCACATCACTTAAGCCTGGCATGTGTGCTTCTCTTGAGGTTCTAGTAACTAGTGTCGTTTTGAACCTTCATCTCCTAAAAGGCTCAGGCAGCCAGTGGTTGCATTAGCCAGTCAGGATCCGTCAGATCCCCGACGTTTCTCAAACGTTTATTATTAATTTTTATATCACCTGCCGATTGTACAAAGAGAAAATATCTCCCCAGGTGAAGTGCTGGATCAGAGCTACTCGTTACTTATTTGCGATGAAGTTAACTGTACCTTTTGTAGTAAAGAGAACATCCCAAATTTATGTTCCGGCCTCTGATTTGTCCGTTTACGTTTAGGCGGTTAGCAGTGCGGTGTTGGCGGCAAGCGAGAGCAGGCTCCATCCCCATATGTTGCTTCAAATGGCTCTGAGCACTGTGGGACTCAACTGCTGAGGTCATTAGTCCCCTAGAACTTAGAACTAGTTAAACCTAACTAACCTAAGGACATCACAAACATCCATGCCCGAGGCAGGATTCGAACCTGCGACCGTAGCGGTCTTGCGGTTCCAGACTGCAGCGCCTTAACCCATATGTTGCGTCTGACACCACGGTGCTTTGGCGCCTTGACGGTGAAAGTACACTACTGGCCATTAAAATTGCTACACCACGAAGTGACGTGCTACAGACGCGAAATTTAACCGACAGGAAGAAGATGCTGTGATATGCAAATGATTAGCTTTTCAGAGCATCCACACAAGGATGGCGCCGGTGGCGACACCTACAACGTGCTGACATGAGGAAAGTTTCTAATCGATTTGTCATACACAAACAGCAGTTGACCGGCGTTGCCTGGTGAAACTTTATTATGATGCCTCGTGTATGAAGGAGAAATGCGTACCATCATGTTTCCGACTTTGATAAAGGTCGGATTGTAGCCTATCGCGATTGTGGTTGATCGTATCGCGACACTGCTGCTCGCGTTGGTCGAGATCCAATGACTGTTAGCAGAATATGGAATCGGTGGGTTCAGGAGGGTAATACGGAATGCCGTGCTGGATCCCAACGGTCTCGTATCACTAGCAGTCGAAATGACAGGCATCTTATCCGCATGGCTGTAACGGATGGTGCGGCCACGTCTCGATCCCTGAGACAACAGATTGGGACGTTTGGAAGACAACAACCATCTGCACGAACAGTTCAACGACGTTTGCAGCAGCATGGACTATCAGCTCGGAGACCATGGCTGCGGTTACCCTTGAGGTTGCATCACAGACAGGAGCACCTGCGATGGTGTATTCAACGATTGTAGCCTATCGCGATTGCGGTTGATCGTATCGCGACACTGCTGCTCGCGTTGGTCGAGATCCAATGACTGTTAGCAGAATATGGAATCGGTGGGTTCAGGAGGGTAATACGGAATGCCGTGCTGGATCCCAACGGTCTCGTATCACTATCAGTCGAAATGACAGGCATCTTATCCGCATGGCTGTAACGGATGGTGCAGCCACGTCTCGATCCCTGAGACAACAGATTGGGACGTTTGGAAGACAACAACCATCTGCACGAACAGTTAAACGACGTTTGCAGCAGCATGGACTATCAGCTCGGAGACCATGGCTGCGGTTACCCTTGGCGCTGCATCACAGACAGGAGCGCCTGCGATGGTGTATTCAACGACGAACCTGGGTGCACGAATTGCAAAACGTCATTTTTTCGGATGAATCATTGACTTTCCATCAATTACTACGAACTGTATTAACGGACTGCTACACGTAAAAGAAGATGTAAGTCGAGACGTAAGCTACAGGCAACAAGTATAACACAGTGTAGGTTTAAAAGTGCGATATAAACTTACTAACCGAACTGTAAACAAACGATACGTAAGTAACAAGTAACTTCGTTCTCCGTGTCATAAAGAATAACGTGCTGAGCGTAACATCTACATTAAAATTGTTAATTTCTCCCCACTTACAAGAAAAAATGTTAATTTCTCACCACTTACAAGAAAACATACGAAACTCAAATCGCGCTTCACGTACCACTACGGTACCTATACATCACCCTGAATAGTGAACACGACTAGCTGTATGTCAGTGCAGCCCACTACTATGCAGTGTTAGCCGTTTATTGCCGCCACTCATCATCTGTGCTGGGTGGCGAAAATGAAAACAGTGACTGAACGTTATAAAACGGATATTCCAGTATTGCTATGCATGTAGAGCATGATGATTAAAATGTCCGCTTTATGACAGCCCATTTTCAGTATTTGAAGTACAGAAATAAGTCATTCCCACAGATGAAGAATGGCGTGACTGCATTGCGGCTATTGGCGGTGTGCAGCGTTACTTTTAATGTGGAGATCCCGACACAACGCGCCCAAAGGAAATGCACATGCAGCTTATTGATATCTGTTCAGCTAATAAAGGCCGAATCATTGGCATGAGTTCATTACTGTCTTTCTGACTCTCAAAAAGGCCGAATCATATTGCTAGACGCGTGGAAGATCTCTTGCGCGCTTCGTTTGGTGATGATCGTGTGCTCAGCCGCCACTTTCGTCTTGCTTGGCCTCCCAGGTCCCCAGACCTCAGTCCGTGCGATTATTGGCTTTGGGGTTACCTGAAGTCGCAAGTGTATCGTGATCGACCGACATCTCTAGGGATGCTGAAAGACACCATAACTCCGGACATGCTTTATAGTGCTGTTCACAACATTATTCCTCGACTACAGCTATTGTTGAGGAATGATGGTGGACATATTGAGCATTTCCTGTAAAGAACATCATCTGTGCTATGTCTTACTTTATTATGCTAATTATTGCTATTCTGATCAGATGAAGCGCCATTTGTCGGACATTTTTTGAACTTTTGTATTTTTTTTTTTCGGCTCTAATAAAACCCCATGTCATTCCAAACATGTGTGTCAATTTGTACCTCTCTATCTATATTATTTCGTGATTTATTCAGTTTAAAAATGTATACTGACTTTTTGAACACCCGGCATATCTACCTGTCGCAAATAAAACATTTTTAACTGTCACTGTCGTTCCCATTCCGCGTCCGATGGGACCTTAATAAAAGAATAGCGTGTTATTTGTGACGGTGGGTGTCACAACTTGATGATGAACATCTTTTCCGAATGTAATAAAAGTTCACTCTCTTAATACCCGCTGTGTGATGCACATCTCCACAAACTTTGGTAAATGCGGTATTGGTGTTTCATGGTACGCTTTTTCATTCATTGGATCTATTGTTTATCAGTCTTACAGTTTTTACAAGCGTTCGTGCAACAGTATTGGTAGAATAATCGGCCTGAAAATTATTAAGTAATACTAAAGGAGAGAACAGAAAACTGGGTTGTGACAGACCCTGTCACATAGCGCTCGGAACTGTAGTCTGGACATTAATGTCGTTAATAAGGGCGAGTGACAGAAATGATGAAGTGGTACGGCGTGTGACCTTGACGACTGCGTCGGCGGGCGCCGTAACGGGAGCAGCAGACAGCGCAAGTGCAGTGCCCCGGTTGTGTCGCGCGAATACCTCGGCGGGCGCGCCCTGCCCTGTTCTCGTCTGGCCGCAGCAGGGTGGGCGCGAGGTTGCGCAACTCGCCACGCCGGGGGAGCGGCGCTGCCGTACGGCACGAGGCGTGGCGAGCGAGCGGCCGGCGCGCTTGCCTAACCGGTCGGGCGGACCGGTCCCTGGCCCGCGGACACGCCGGCGACCTCCACAATGCCGTCCGTCGCGCTGCTCGACTTTTCGGCAACAGCGCTTCTGCGTCCAGCCGGTCTTGCGTCACCCACCTGCCCCCTTAGCGCAATGCAGAAAGCATTGGCGAGAAGCTCAGGTGCAACCAATTACGGAGTTTACGGTGAAACTTTCTGTGCTATACCTTGTCTCCCAGGCGTGGACGAATACCTAGGGAACCTCTATGTTCCGGTACATCCAGAAGAAACTTCCCACGTTGTTAATGATAGCAGGCGCGGATGCAGTGTGCGGTTCTGGGGGGGGGGGGGGGGGAGGGGGACTGCAGGGGCCAAAGATTTCCTTCCCCTTCTCCCGGCCCCAGTATGACATGTGACACCCACACTTAACATGCCACATACGCAAAAGTTTTTATAACGACAAAAATAGAATACACATGAAACATCCTCTTAGAAAAATTTAAAAGTGACAGTGCTGGAAAATCTCTTACGTCATTTGATTTTCAAACAGCTAAGCAGAACTGAACGTACTCAGACATTTCCCTCTTTACTTATTCTGATCAACACTAAACTGACACACAATATTTTTAGCGCAACGCAATCTGACTTTCAATAATCCCTACAAAAGAATGGCCCTGACTAACAATAACCTATTCCTTTCATGAATCATTTACCTCACAAAAATCTTCGTTACTCGAACTACTGCAATACAGCGAGCGCCAATACTGCCAGCTAAATAAAGGATTCTATCTACTGAAGGCACTAACTAGTGATAGGCATAGTCAGCAAATGAAAGATTTGGATAGAGAACAAACAATGTATTTACCTTAATAATGTTCAAAAATAATCATATATATATATATATATATATATATATATATATCAGTTCATGATATCCAGTATTACAAATTTGCTGTTTCTGATGGACACACGTCCAGATCGTCCGCTCTCAAAATTCTGCCATCTCTCTTCCCACATCCATCACTGCACTGCTGGCGGGTCACCTCAAACTGCGCAACGCTACGCGCTGTTCACATCCAACTGCCCAACACTACAATGGCAAATATTCCAGCAATGCCAACCAGCCACAGACTGCACACAGCACAGTCAGTGATTTTCGTACAGAGCGCTACGTGGCGTTACCAACATAAAAACCTAAACAGCCTACTTACACACTCCATGACAGAAAAGTGAAGCACCCAGAAGGGGACAAGGAAACGAAACTCTACTGATTTGGATGGTATATGGCACTGTTGCAATGATTACAAAATCGAGTCAAATTTACAAAGAACATGGCATGTTGTAACCTCGCTTGATGCAAGATGGCCCACAACTTTAATAAATGGTCTTTGGGATGAAGTTAATGTCTGATCTGGTCTCACACAGACGTATCAAGGACAGGTATGACTCTCTTGCTGGCCACAGGCGTATCTCAGTATTACGCAGACAGTTTATAGAGGTGCGTGGCGTGTGTGGACGTACATTGTCCTGTTGAAAAATAACACCACGATATTGTCGCATAGAGTTAAAAAAATGTGTGTGAAACCTTACGGGACTTAACTTCGAAGGTCATCAGTCCCTAAGCTTACACACTACTTAATCTAAATTATTCTAAGGACAAACACACACATGCCCGAGGGAGGACTCGAACCTCCACCGAGATCAGCCGCACAGTCCATGACTGCAGCGCCTTAGACCGCTCGACTAATTCCGCGTGACACATGGAGGTAACGCATGAGGACATAAAAAATGTACGAGATGCCACTGTGCCGTAAGAGTTCCCTCAATCACTACCAGCTGTGACCCAAGCCATACTCGATGACTTCCCTCACCATGACGTCAGGGGTACCACCGCTGTGCCTCCCCAAAACACTGGGAGAATGGGACCTATTCGAAGTCACCGCCATATTCCTGATTATGGTCATCCAGGCTAGCACACATCCACAATTCACCAGTGGACACAATGTGACGCTCTTTATAAGCAGTTCTTTGTTCCTGGTCATCGCACCACTTCAAATGCAGCCGTTTGTGTTGTGGTATCAACTGCATTTTATGCATTGGGAGGTAATTCCCTAGCCCATCTACTCCTAGTCTCCTACAAATGGAAAGGGATTACACACAATGTTGCAGGGGTAGCAGGCGGTAGATGCAGATTTGAAGTGGTTACAATGTGTTTGGTTCACAATATGGCGGCCCTCCATTATGATCAGATGTGATCGACTGGAACCTTGATGACAAGTATGCTTGACCTCTCATTCCCATTCAGTCCAACACCAGGCCACTGCCACATTCGAATGCCCTGCAAATCTGGACATGGCATGATTCGACCAGTCGGCCAAATGGAGACCCATAATGAGGCACCTTTGTGCATGCTGATAACACTGTCTTTCACGAGTATGTGGCATCTCTGTGTGTCTCAATATCTGACGATGTTCACGTTCCTTATGTATCCTATAGGGCCTGATAACAATACTAAACGCGAATAACACTAATGCACTCTGGTGGCCGTTCCACCAGTCACAGAGAATTGAAACCCTAGATCATGTGTGCATGTATGAAATTGTGTCGACATCCGTCCATGTCTTGTGAGTGCTTCACTTTTTTTCTGTCACGCAGTGTATATAATATGTTTCAAAATAATCGTAATAATTTGTTTGGATTAGTGACTAGTACAAGTTCTTCGTTTCTGGGCGGGCTGTCATGACATCCATTTAAACTCTTTCCCAACTCCACCCCTTGGACGAGTGACTATGTTAGTCCCAATTCCACCGTTGTCCACTAACAAGATCTGTATTCTGATGCTGAAACTTCTTCCGACATTACGTATCAATACCAACCGGAAGAATGGTTAATTATCATACCATAGGGCAGTCTAAATGTAAACAATTTTGCGAACAATATGAATCAGCTCTTTATTTGACCAATTTTCTACAAGCAGCTATTTATTAGAACAAACAGCTAGCACTGAAGTCTTTTTCAGAGAGCTTAAGGCAACTTAGGAAGTTTGTTTATGTGCTACATACCTCAGTTATGTGTAAAGGATCTAAGAGAATGTAAGAACTAGTCGTCGTCTTACGCATTTTCACGAAGACAGCTGTGTCAAAGCTGAAGAAAACGCCACAAAAAAATTATACAGTGAGATATCATCAGAAAAAAGTAAACTGCGTATGTCTTATACATAATTTCGCTCATTCGTTTAACAGACACTTTTATCAGCTGGGTATTCGACGCTTCCTTCCGTTCGTTGGATACTGAATACTTTTAAAGAATTACTAGCTGAGTGCTCGGCGTTTCCTGGGTTTGTATTTAATCCAGCCTTCTATTATTCCATCTCCTCCTCCACCCTCTCCATGTCCATTGCGTCGTTCATCCTCTCTCTGCCCTTATCCTCTTCCCATCTCTACCTGTTCATTTAGTTCTCTCCCCTCTCTTTGTCCATCTCATCTTCTTTCCTTACTCTTTCCATTTCCTTCCCCCTTTCATTTTTTCCATCTCCTCCTCCCCATATCTGTCACAATCTCTTCCTTCGCGCTTGCTGTCTGTTTGTTTCCTCCTGTCCCTTTCTCTCTCCACGTTATCACGCTCACTGCAATATGACGCTGGTGATTCGTACTCTCACAGTATTTCTTTCGAAACAGGAGCCTATTTGTGAACCAAATTTAATTCAAATCGTTCCAGGGGCTTAGGACGCGATTACCGTGACTTTGCCCACATATGCAATCTCAAATATATTTAATATACAGAGTGTATCAAAAAGGATGGCGCAAACTCACACGGCTGAAAGCACAAATGTCAAGTAAACATCGGCTCTAAAAAGCAAAGCTTAAGAGCTAAGAGATATTCTTCTTTTTCAATATTGTGAAACAAATCTCTTCTACTGCAAGCTCTTTGCTTTCCATATTTTGGGAAGTGGTAGTATGGACCAAAACAAGAAAAAAATGTCCACTAAACATGTGCTCTAAACTGCATACCTTAACAGCTATGAGCACTTGTTTACTAAAAACGAACAGGTGCTCATAGCTGTTAAGGTATGCATTTTAGAACACATGTTTAGTGGACATTTCTTCTTGTTTGGAACACAACTCTTTTAATGAACAAGTGCTCATAACTTTTAAGGTATTCATTTTAGAACACATGTTTACTGGACATTTTTTTCTTGTATCGGTCCATACTACCACTTCCCAAAATACGGAAAGCAAAGAGCTTGCAGTAGAACAGCTTTGTTTCAAAAAAATGAAAATCAAGAATATCTCATAGCTCTTGAGGTACGCGTTTTAGAGCCCATGTTTACTTGATATTTGTGCTTCGACTATCGTGTACTTTCAGCCGTTTAAGTTTGCGCCATTCTTTTTGATACACCCTGTATATTTAACATATTTCACAAGAATCTGTACTTATACACTGGTGTGCAAAATTAAAGTCACAAACCACTATTTCCCCGTCCTGTGTCTAATACGTGATATAATCATATAAACTGTCGACAGATGTTCGTACTATCATGTTCTGCAAGGAACAACCACGCCAACAATGACGTAAGGCGACCTATTACATAGGGTAGTGTTCGCCAGGTAATCCAAATCGACAATCGTTGTGTACACAGTCATAGACAGTGCTGTATGGCAGAGCTGAAACGCCTACCAGACTGAAACTTCCTGGCAGATTAAAACTGTGTGCCCGACCGAGACTCGAACTCGGGACCTTTGCCTTTCGCGGCAAGTGCTCTGGCAGAAGTAAAGCTGTGGGACCGGGGGTGAGTCGTGCTTCGGTAGCTCAGATGGTAGAGCACTTGCTCGCGAAAGGCAAAGGTCCCGAGTTCGAGTCTCGGTCGGGCACACAGTTTTAATCTGCCAGGAAGTTTCATATCAGCGCACACTCCTCTGCAGAATGAAAATCTCATTCTGGCCTACCAGACTCTCTGCTGTAGAGGGACGTAGGAGGAATTGAAGCATGAAAGTCGCAGACTGATGTGGCCTGAGGGCTTAACGCGAATCGTTCTGTTGTTTTTTGTATGTGGCGACAGTTCATAGAGACCAGAACTGTATCCCGAAGACCAGAGCAGAGCCGACCACATGCCACATCAGAAAGAGAGGACCTTTATTTGGCTGTAAGTGGACAATAGTATCGCTGTAGTACTGAACGTCAACTGACATCTGACCTAGCAGCACCCACTGGACGTGTTGTATCGAGGCAAAAGGTGTACAGAAGGCTCCTGTAGGGTGGCCTTTATTGCCGGGGACCTGCTGTATGTGTACCTCTGATTTGTCTTCACAGAAGTGAACGTCCAGAGTGGAATTGCCGACATGCCATCTGGACGATCGAACAGTGGGCCAATATTCTTTCCACAGATGAGCCGCGATTTGGTCTGGAGAGTGATTCTTGACGGATTCCCATCTGGAGCGAATGTAGAACACGACTTCCGGACTCAAACGTTGTGGAAAGAGACCGATATCGAGAAGGGTCCCTAATGGTGTGAGGGGGGGTTGTGTTGACCACTCGAACGCTTCATGAACTTGTACGGTTGAATCGACAAGGTTTATCCGCTGTCAGGAATCGTGGCGAGATCTTGGGACTCATTTGGGACTGTTGCGAGGTGCTGTGTGCCCAGACTTCGTACTGATGGGCGATAACGCTCGGCCCCATAGAGCACAGATGGTTGATATTTTCTTGGAAATGGAAGAATTTCACAAGAATCTGTACATATACACTGGTGTGCAAAATTAAAGTAACAAACCACTATTTCCCCGTCCTGTGTCTAATCCGTGATATAATCATATAAACTGTCAACAGTGGCCTGCTCGATCCTTCGATTTGAATCCCAAAGGGCAAGTCTGGGACGCACTAGGGATACGGGTTGCATCACGTTGGCATCCTCCAACCACTCTCCAAGACCTGCGAGCAGCTCTGCAGGATGGGCGTTATTGCCTCACGTGAGATTGATGACATCACTTACAGCATGCTCCATCGTTGTCAGGCCGGTACTGCTGCTAGAGGTGGTCACACACCATACTGAACACGTTAACCGGTTGTCAGAATGTGTCTCTAAATTCGTTAAGTTGGAAAAAAACGAAGAACACATTGTCTACAATCATGCATGATGCAGTTGTTTCATTCTGTATTCTTACATTGTTTCTACTTGACTGTCACCTCTTTATACTGTTTTGTGCAAAATAAATGCAACTTTGCAACATTTCTGTTTGTTGCTTTAATTTTGGACATCAGTGAATCTCACCTTTATTACCTCATATCTCGTGAACTGTGTGTTGTACAGTATAATTTTGCAGGTACATTCAGTGGTAGATGTGGCTACTGCCTATGACATGTGTTGTGGAACGAGTTAGCAGTAACGAAGTAATAAATTAAACCGCCATGCATGATGCGGCAGTTTTTCACGCATGTTATTGCTTATTACGTAAAATCTCCTGCACTTTGTGTCGTCTAGTGATATATTTTTTGTGGTACAATCAGTGGTATATGTGAATACTGTCTGAAAAATGTGGTGCGAATACAGTTAGCAGTAAAGAAGTAATACATTAAAAATTCATGATTCATGCAGAATTTAGCAGCATGAACAGAGAAAATGTGGTAAGCGAGGAACTTCTTTCATTTCTCATTTTGTGAGATGTGTCATCGAAGAAAGTCTCGTAAAGGCTTGAAATTGTGAGTAAAGTTGGTCTGTAAGTCACTAAGTGCACTCATAGTCAACTCCTGGATAAATATAGTCTGGCTATTCGTGCGTCGTGAGATACGCTTCTTTTCACCCCCCGCCCCACCCCCCCTTTTGAGAGGTGGGTGGTTCTTATCATCAAGGTGGTTCTTTCCAGAAAGTAAGTGATACTTGTAACAAGTTTGGTTAAAATCGATCTAGTGGTTTTGGAGGAGATGTGGAGAATACAAAGATACATACACTTTTATAATATTTGTGGATTTTAATGCGTTCTCTATACATCCAGGATTAGAACATGTTATCAGTAACCTAAGGTTGACTGTACTGACAAATTTTGGAAGCCAAAAAATATAATAAAATAATGTAGGGTACCCACAAATGATACAGGTTTGAAGTTTTCTGCTTGTATCAGTACGTTCACGGTAGAAAATTTTACTCACGGTCGCTTTGGAGCATTGTAGAACTGATGATAGGCTCTCATGTGTCAGTGATGTGGTGTATATGTGGCCGTAGGTTGTACGGAATCAGGGCGGTAAGACGGAATCATGTGAAAACGTGACAGAATGTCAGAAAGGAGCTACTGATATGGTGTTTAGATGACCGATTTTTTGCTGTATCAATGTAGACTGCCGAAAATGTCTACAAGAAGCAGTATACCACTCGCAGCCATGTAGCATGCCATAAGAACAGTGGACATAGACGTGTAGAAAGATATAACCAACCGGGACGGCAGACGATTGTTACACGGCAGCAGTAATTCAAAATGTGTGTGAAATCTTACGGGACTTAACTGCTAAGGTCACCAGTCCCTAAACTTACACACTACTTAACCTAAATTATCCTAAGGACAAACACACACACCCATGTCCGAGGGAGGACTCGAACCTTCGCCGGGATCAGCCGCACAGTTCATGACTGCAGCGCCTAAGACCGCTCGGCTAATCCCGCGCGGCCCAGCAGTAATTGCTGCTGTCAGTGAAAGCAGATTCATCATAACTCCTTTCTGAGCGATCACTGCGAAGGGAACTGGTGCAGTGCAGATTTGGAGTCGGGTAACTCTCAAAGGGACCTTGCTCTGAATGACAAGTCTTCAGCGGGTCAAACAACACAGAAACTTAGCAGTAGCTGGCTGGGGTTTGTTGCGTAGTCAGCGTCGCCATTTTGCCTCTTTTCTTCTTTTCTAATGATGCAAGGTGTCGAGCGCTCCGATGGGCCAGTGAGGAGTTTAAACAGCAGTAGGTACGTGATGTTTTGGCAGTATTTTATAGAATGTCTAGAGCCCACTAGTCGAGGTTACCGTGAACAAGAATCAGCAGGATTATTTCAGCAGTCCCAGTGACGAAGAGTTGCCCTTACGTCCACACCTTCATGAGAAGAAACTGGTCATCGGGCCTCAGTTCGAAGCGGGACTCACCACTGAAGACGTTTGTACTCCAGTCAATGAGATTCCAGGCCAAGGACGTGTCTGGAGACGCCAGGGATAGCGGTGGGATACCAACCTGACTATCGCCTGCCAACCAGGAGTGATGGTCTGACGTGTCTTTTATTTTTTTTTTTTTTGTAGGATTGCTTTAATTGTGTTCTGCAGCACCCTTACAGCACAGCGGTACATCGATAATATTTTATGCCCCCATTTTGTTGCCCTTCATAGCAAGCCATTCTATGCTTACATTTCGGCAAGATAATGGCCGCCTGCATACGGCAACAGTTTCTGCTGCTTGTCTTCGTGCTTGCCAAACCCCTTCTTGGCTAGCAAGGTCCCATACTTCTCCCAAATCGAGAACGTTTGGAGAATTATGTGCGGGGACCTCCAATCAGTTCGGTTCAAAATGGTGCAAGGCTCTAGGCACTATGGGACTTAACATCTGATGTCATAAGTCCCCTAGACATAGAACTACGTAAATCTAACTAACCTAAGGACATCACACACATCCATGCCCGAGGCAGGATTCGAACCTGCGACTGTAGCACCCTCGTTGTTACGGACTGAAGAGCCTAGAACCGCTCGACCACAGCGGTCGGCAATCAGTTCGGGATTTTGACGATCTGACATGCCAATTGAACAAAATTTCGCATGGTATCCCTGAGGAGGACATCGAACAACTAAATCAATCAATGCAAAGGCGAAAATCTGCTTGCATAAGGGCCTGAGATGGACCAACGTGTTATTGATTTGCTCAGTTCTTCCTCTTGAAAAAACTATCCATTTTTTAAATTTTTTTTTCGAAATTTTAACCATTTGTTTGACTGCACGTATACATCACATCTACCAATTTCCGTCCCATTCGGATAATTCCTTCGTTGTACGTCTTTTTTGGCCTTAGAGTGAACTTCTTATCTATAGAATGGGTAAAATAACAATAAAAAAACAGCTTGTATCTACTGCGGCACAAATTGGTTGATGAAATCGTTCTGTTATAGGTCCCTACAAAGAGTTAGGCAAAAATATTGCCGGCCGTGGTGGTCTAGCGGTTCTAGGCGCTCAGTCCGGAACCGCGCGACTGCTACGGTCGCGGGTTCGAATCCTGCCTCGGGCATGGATGTGTGCGATGTCCTTAGGTTAGTTAGGTTTAAGTAGTTCTAAGTTCTAGGGGACTGATGACCACAGATGTTAAGTCCCATAGTGCTCAGAGCCATTTGAACCATTTGTACAAAAATATTGAAGGACTAAAAACACAATACATCACTGCAATTTTGTCATATGATGACATGATGGAGACTGTGGCTGTTGTTTGAAGACAAATGTTGATGGTGTTAGGACAGCAACCAGCCACAAAATCACTTTCAGTTCCTTTATTCAAAGGGTACCGTTTCCGGTTTCGAATCGTTGTGATTCACCCTCAGACGGTTTACACGCTTTCTTTATGACATGTGGTGTGTTTTTTACAGATTAATTGTCCTAAAATATAAATAATACATAATTATAAAAACGCCACAGACAGATGGTTGCGTTACAGATTTTCGTTGCATGTGACTTACGTGAAACGTCGGTTTGGAGTGTTTGTTTTCGTAACATTCGTCCAACAGATGTAAATACATTCTCACTGCATTCTTATTGTTGCACACGTAAATTGTTCTCACTGAACACTTTAGATTTGTCACTGCGAAGTTTTCTACCACGCACCACATGTTTTGATACATACAAAGTATGGGAGAGTAGCATAGGCCCACTTTCATATCACGGAATACCACATTATGGCTGCCCAGTCATAGCTGAACGCCTACCACGTTTCACTGTTGGGGCGTAAATTCGGCCAGAAGCTGGGAACAGCATGAAACAAGACCAATCCAACCAAATGACATTCTTCCATTGCACCATAGTCAACGCTGTATAGCTCTGGCATCACGTTTTCCTGTTACGGTAATTTGCAGCACTGTTGTGAGGTTTTCAGACTTCCAGCTCGCCTTACAAGTCCCAGTTTATGGAGCTCCCTTTGTTTTGTTTCTATGTTGACAGGGTTCCCGAATGCGACATTCGGTTCTGCAGTGATTTTTGCAGGTGTCATCCGCTTCTTTTTTGTCACTTTCTTCTTCAATGACCGACCGACATGATCACTCAATACACACTTCCGTCAGCGTTGTGACTTAGCGTATGATGTTTTTCCGCTTCCACTGTATATGGTATAAATCTCCGGTACGGAGCTCTTGATACACCGATCACTCCAGCTAGGTTGGTAATAGAGCCACCTGCCATAGGGGCATCAACAATTTGCCCACGTTGAACGTACTTAGCTCCGTAATAATGTACTCACAACCACAGATAACACTATTCTGACCACGACTGACACAAAATATTGAAGACATTCATGCGTCCCGTTCCTGGTGAGATACAACAGCGCAACCTGCAGGCTTTGCTAGCATCTGCATTTATAATCAAGCACGCATTTCTCTCCGTATTTCAGCATTTTTGTCCAACCCCTGTAGACCAGTGGCCACATGTCTGCAGTGTTGCCTCTAAACTGCTAAAGGCAAATGCTAGGATGCTTGTTCGATAGGGTCTCGTGTATTATTTCTTTGTCATATTCCAGCCGAAGCTTGCCCTCAGTCTCTAATCTTCCTCATTTCTTTCCACGCTCACCTCGCATGCGTGCGCGCTTACGTCATCCAGTTGGGAACGAGTGACGTGGCTTTCAACCGATTATTGAAATGGTGATAACATAGTAGAAATAGGTATGTGACTTACAAGAGCGCCTCTGTATCAGGTATGCAAAGCTGCTGTACTGTGACTGCATAAGCTATGACGTGTCAAGAGTACTGCCATATGATATAGGAACATATGAGAAGTCGTTCATAGACAGCGAATGTGAACGTATATGTTATGCACATGACTGTTTCTGGTTTCAGTTGGATTTGAAGCTATCATATGCTTCTGTGCTGGCCTAACCAATGGGTTATTTCAGCAGTGAGAATTGGCTCACAGTCAGTTCAAGCTCTGATTTACAATTCGTACAAGCTGTGCATACTGCTCATACCATCATTCAGTATACAGAGTGTTACAAAAAAGTACGGCCAAACTTTCAGGAAACAATCCTCACACACAAATAAAGAAAACATGTTATGTGGACATGTGTCCGGAAACGCTTAATTTACATGATGGAGCTCATTTTAGTTTCGTCAGTATGTACTGTAGTTCCTCGATTCACCGCCAGTTGGCCCAATTGAAGAAAGGTAATGTTGACTTCGGTGCTTGTGTTGACATACGACTCATTGCTCTACAGTACTAGCATCAAGCACATCAGTACGTAGCATCAACAGGTTAGTGTTCATCACGAACGTGGTTTTGCAGTCAGTGCAATGTTTACAAATGCGGAGTTGGCAGATGCCCATTTGATGTATGGATTAGCACGGGGCAATAGCCATGGCGCGGTACGTTTGTATCGAGACAGATTTCCAGAACGAAGGTGCCCCGACAGGAAGACGTTCGAAGCAATTGATCGGCGTCTTAGGGAGCACGGAACATTCCAGCCTGTGACTCGCGACTGGGGAAGACCTAGAACGACGAGGACACCTGCAATGGACGAGGCAATTCTTCGTGCAGTTGACGATAACCCTAATGTCAGCGTCAGAGAAGTTTCTGCTGTACGAGGTAACGTTGACCACGTCACTGTATGGAGAGTGCTACGGGAGAACCAGTTGTTTTCGTACCATATACAGCGTGTGCAGGCACTATCAGCAGCTGATTGGCCTCCACGGGTACACTTCTGCGAATGGTTCATCCAACAATGTGTCAATCCTCATTTCAGTGCAAATGTTCTCTTTACGGATGAGGCTTCATTGCAACGTGATCAAATTGTAAATTTTCACAATCAACATGTGTGGGCTGATGAGATTCTGCACGCAATTGTGCAATCACGTCATCAACACAGATTTTCTGTCAACGTTTGGGCAGGCATTGTTGGTGATGTCTTGATTGGGCCCCATGTTCTTCCACCTACGCTCAATGGAACACGTTATCATGATTTCATACGGGATACTCTACCTGTGCTGCTGGAACATGTGCCTTTACAAGTGCGACACAACATGTGGTTCGTGCACGATGGAGCTCCTGCACATTTCACTCGAAGTGTTCGTACGCTTCTCAACAACAGATTCGGTGACCGATGGATTGGTAGAGGCGGACCAATTCCATGGCCTCCACGCTCTCCTGACCTCAACCCTCTTGACTTTCATTTATGGGGGCATTTGAAAGTTCTTGTCTAGGCAACCGCGGTACCAAATGTAGAGACTCTTCGTGCTCGTATTGTGGACGGCTGTGATACAATACGCCATTCTCCAGGGCTGCATCAGCGCATTAGGGATTCCATGCGACGGAGGGTGGATGCATGTATCCTCGCTAACGGAGAACATTTTGAACATTTCCTGTAACAAAGTCACGCTGGTACGTTCTGTTGCTGTGTTTCCATTCCATAATTAATGTGATTTGAAGAGAAGTAATAAAATGAGCTCTAACATGGAAAGTAAGCTTTTCCGGACACATGTCCACATAACATATTTTCTTTCTTTGTGTGTGAGGAATGTTTCCTGAAAGTTTGGCCGTACCTTTTTGTAACACCCTGTATAAAAAGGTCACTTTTTAATTAACGTAGTTTAGGTTTCGTACTTAATTCTTTAATTACATTTGTAATAAATTTTGCAAGACACATACACTGAAGTGACAAAAGACGTGGACACCTCCTAATATCGTGTTGGACCTCCTTTTGTCCCGCATAGTGCTGCAACTCGACGTGGCATGGACTCAACACGTCGTTGGAAGTCCCCTGCAAAATATTGAGCCTTGCTGCCTCCGTAGCTGTCCACGATTGGGTAAGTGTTGCTGGTGCAGGTTTTGCACACGAATTCTCGATTATGTCCCATAAATGCGGGGAAATCTGGGTGGGAAAATCATTCGCTAGAACTGTCCAGAACGTTCTTCAAACCAACCGCGATCAATTGTGGTCCAGCACTCTCTTGACATTATGGATCTCTGAATACTGAATTCCTCAACGATTTCCGAAACAGAATGTCCGATAAATCTAATTCCAACTACCATTCGCGTTCAAAGTCGTGCAGTCATAATCACGTCAGAAACGCTATTGTGCGAATCACCTGAGTACAAATGACAGCTGAGCCAATGTACTGGACTTTTATACCTTGTGCATGTGATACTGCTGCCGTCTGTATATCTGCATATCGCTATCCCCAGAGATAAGCTCAGCCGAAATTTTTGAGAAGAACCTGACGGTGTGCCGAAAGGATAGGCTAAACACGGTTGGCGGTGGCGTGTTTGTTGCTGTTAGAAGAACTTTATCTTGTCGTGAAATTGAAGTAGATAGTTCCTGTGAGTTAGTATGGGCAGAAGTCATTGTTGGCAACCGGAATAAAGAAATAAACGGATCCTTTTTCCGACCTCCCAATTCAGATGATACAATTGCCGAAAGGTTCAAAGAAAACTTGAGTTTGGTTTCAAACGCGTACCCGACCCATATAATTGCAGTTGGTGGTGACTTTAATTTACACTCGATATGCTGGCGAAAATATATGTTTAATTCCGGAAGTACGCATAAAACATCATTAGAAATTGTGTTAAACGCATTATCTGAAAATTATTTCCAGCAGTTGGTTCATGAGCCCACGTGAATAGTAAACGGTTCTGAAAACACTTGACTTCTTAGCAACAAATAATCCTGAGTTAATGACGAGCATCAAAACGGATACAGGGATTAGTGAACAAAGACTTATCGTAGCGAGATTGAATATTGCAACGCCCAAATCCAAAAATAAACGAAAAATATATCTATTCAAGAAAACAGAACGCCTTCCTGAGAGACAATCTCCACTCCTTCCAAATTAACAATATAAGTTTAGACCAGATGTGGCTTGAATTCAAGGAAATAGTATCGGTAGCTATTGAGAAACTTACAGCAAGTAAATTAAAAAACGACGAAGCTGATCTTCCTTGGTACACAAAACGAGCCGGAACACTGTTACAGAAACAAAGAAATAACAAGCCAAATTTAAACAGACGAAAAATCTTCAAGATTGGCAATCTTTTATAGAAGCTCGAAATTTAGCACGGACTTCAATGCGAGATGCTTCTAATAGTTTCCACAACGAAACTTTGACTCGAAAACTGCCAGAAAGTCCAAAGAAATTCTGGTGATATGTGAAGTATGCTAGCGGCAAGACATAATCAATGCCCTTTTCCGCGACAGCAATGGGAACACTGTCGAGGTTGCAGCTTATAAATCCACTAAGTCATTAACGAATTACGTGAATTACCCTTCGCTGTGACAAATTCGTTATAATTACTTTATCTTTAGATGGTTCTCCAGCCAGGATGAGTTTTAGTGTTCTTTCAATTTAATTTCAAGAAATGGTTCAAATGGCTCTGAGCACTATGGGACTCAACTTCTGAGGTCATTAGTCCCCTAGAACTTAGAACTAGTTAAACCTAACTAACCTAAGGACATCACACACATCCATGCCCGAGGCGGGATTTGAACCTGCGACCGTAGCGGTCTCGCGGTTCCAGACTGCAGCGCCTAAAACCGCACGGCCACTTCGGCCGGCATTTAATTTCAAACCTTGTCAGATATTTCGTGTGATCCTATACTCCTTAGTAGACGGCAGTGTGCGTGTGTATCAAAATAATCTAGAAACTCTAGAAACAGATTCAACCTGGGTATCATTGTATGATTAGCCCGTGTTGGTCAGCATGTGATCGTAATTTCAGGAAATTGTCTTGGCTCCTGTCATGGTGATTTTTTGTAAGGTAGATTATAACATTTGAATTCAGAACAATGGAATTCCTCGACAAATAAAAGTGAATGGTGTAGAACGGTGGTATTAAGGATCAATTCTCATATTTTTTTTACATACAGACCCCACATGTTTTACACAAGCGATCTCAGATAATTTTTGGTCGAGAACGTAGCTAGTTCGCTCGCGAACCTCACAGCGCTTCTATCAGTACTGAATCTGTAATGTGTTTTAGCGATTTCAGTTTTTTTTATTTTAGTTAGATATTTAGTTTTTTAAAACACAGCTAATAGGTTCCAAACTGTGACTCGGAGGAATCCTCAGAAGATTTAGTCGATACACAAAGTAAGTAGCTTACAAAAGCCTCGTTTGATCTATACTTGAATATTAATCGTCAAGACTTCTTGTCAGATAGGACAGATAGAGGAAATACAGAAGATCCAAAAAAACGGCGGTGCATATCGTCACAGTTTCGTTTAGAAAGAGCGAAAGAGGCATGCCGATGCTCACAAAACGCCAGTGACAGAAGCTGCAAGAGAGGCGTCGGGAATTACGGTGTGGCACACTACTAAAATTCTGAGAACGTACTTTGCTAAAAGAGTCACTATACACAGGGTGAACCAGAACTCCACCGAGAAACTCTCAGAGGCTTTTCAGAGATACCTTCTGAGTGTTTTAGCATCAGTGTCTCATGGACTCCGGCGTCTCATTATAGAGTTATTGCCTTTCATTTGGTTTCTTGCTCAAATTAGTTTTGTATCGGTATTGCGCTGCAAATATCTGCGCAACAGTGAGAATATCGACGGTATGCGCTGTGAATCTTGTTTAAGAACAAATTTGTTCATTTCACTCACGGTTGTTGCTGTTGACAACAGTTAAGCCAGTTTTCCTCTTTACCCTCAAGCTTGCATTCAGAACTGCTTAGGCTTGTTTTTGTAACAATCGTAATAGTGCATTTGCTGTAAAGGATAGTGGTATGAATACTGGCGAAAGTAAGGCTGTGAGCACGTTTCGTGAGTCGCACTTTGATAACTCAATCGGTAGAGCATTTGCCCGCGAATGGCAGAGGTCCGGATTTCGAGTCTTGGTCCGGCATACAGTTTTCATCTGCCAGAAGTTTCAGTACGAATGATTTTACTGATGAAGAGGTGGCTGACATTCACCTCTCGCAAGGGGTTCACTAGATGCACTGAAAGAGCTGCACAACGACACTATGCTGAACTGTTTCCGCGGTGAAAGTTCAGTTTCTGTAAATACGTGTCTACTAGAAGATGGCTCCCTCCATGTTACAATGGATTATTACTTGTAGGGGTTTTCACTCTTTTGCAGATATTTTTAGAGAAATGTTTTTAACTGAGGTAACACATCGAATAAATCATAATGATATTATCACTCTGTAATTTGCCGCCGCAGACCGTGGTGTCCTTATACCAAAATACTCTGGAACTATTATTGAACAACTTCGAAAGTTTGTCGGTGGAATTCTGGTTCATCCTGAACATTACTTCCTTAAATCAGTATGTCACGAGAAGACTATGAAAGTAAAGTTAGAGAGACTGTAGCTCACACGAAGGCTTACTAGCAATCGTTCCTGCCACACAGCTTTCGTGACTGCCGCCGTTGGATAAGCAGCTGCAGCAGCAAGTCGTATACTCCTAGCTCACTCATTTGTTACATAGTTTAATTCTTAATTTCTTTGCGTGTTTTTGGTACTTGCATTGTTTAATTCATAAATTTCGAGCGTATTATAGTATTTGAGAGTTGTAGCATCGCGTTTTAGTACCTGAATAGTGTAAATTCGCGTAGTCGTTTGTCTACTGTTTTGTTTTGAACGGCCAGTGTCGGTTGGTCGCAGTCAGTGTGCTCCCTGCCGCCGTTGGATAAGCAGCTGAGCAGCAAGTCGTATACTCCTAGCTCACTCATTTGTTACATAGTTTAATTCTTAATTTCTTTGCGTGTTTTTGGTTCTTGCATTGTTTAATTCATAAATTTCGGGCGTATTATAGTATTTGAGAGTGTAGCATCGTGTTTTAGTACCTGAATAGTGTAATTTCGCTTAGTCTCCTTCCGCCGCCGAGCAGTGTCAGCAGTGCGCAAGTAGCAGCATTACTGCATTTACTAGGCAATCTTGTATTTTAATAACCGTTTAAATTTTGTCGATTTGTTTGCGCTCTCTGTAGATTAGTTCAGACGTTCTTAGCAAAACAGTTTTTAGCATGGATAGGGACTGCAACTGCTGTGTTCGGATGCAGGCTGAGTTGGCATCCCTTCGCTCCCAGCTTCAGGCAGTGTTGGCTTCGGTCACACAGCTTGAGGCTGTTGCCAATGGGCATCACTGTGGGGGTCGGGATGGGGGTTTGTCGGGGACGGCCAGCTCGTCCCACGCATCCCCTGATCGGACTACGACTGTGGTTGCCCGGGATACTGCCCGCATTGAGGCTGATCCCTCACCTGTGGTAGAGTGGGAGGTCGTTTCAAGGTGTGGCAGGGGGCGAAAGACATTCCGGAGGGCTGAACGGAAAGCCTCTCCAGTTTGTCTGACGAACCGGTTTCAGGCTCTGTCTCAGGCTGATACTGATCTTCGGCCTGACATGGCTGCTTGTCCTGTTCCAGAGGTTGCCCCTCAGTCTGCAAGATCCGGGCAGTCGCAGAGGGTGGGCTTACTGGTAGTTGGGAGCTCCAACGTCAGGCGCGTAATGGGGCCCCTTAGGGAAATGGCAGCAAGAGAGGGGAAGAAAACCAATGTGCACTCCGTGTGCATACCGGGGGGAGTCATTCCAGATGTGGAAAGGGTCCTTCCGGATGCCATGAAGGGTACAGGGTGCACCCATCTGCAGGTGGTCGCTCATGTCGGCACCAATGATGTGTGTCGCTATGGATCGGAGGAAATCCTCTCTGGCTTCCGGCGGCTATCTGATTTGGTGAAGACTGCCAGTCTCGCTAGCGGGATGAAAGCAGAGCTCAGCATCTGCAGCATCGTCGACAGGACTGACTGCGGACCTTTGGTACAGAGCCGAGTGGAGGGTCTGAATCAGAGGCTGAGACGGTTCTGCGACCGTGTGGGCTGCAGATTCCTCGACTTGCGCCATAGGGTGGTGGGGTTTCGGGTTCCGCTGGATAGGTCAGGAGTCCACTACACGCAACAAGCGGCTACACGGGTAGCAGGGGTTGTGTGGCGTGGGCTGGGCGGTTTTTTAGATTAGATGGCCTTGGGCAAGTACAGAAAGGGCAACAGCCTCAACGGGTGCGGGGCAAAGTCAGGACATGCGGGGACCAAGCAGCAATCGGTATTGTAGTTGTCAACTGTCGAAGCTGCGTTGGTAAAGTACCGGAACTTCAAGCGCTGATAGAAAGCACCGAAGCTGAAATCGTTATAGGTACAGAAAGCTGGCTTAAGCCAGAGATAAATTCTGCCGAAATTTTTACAAAGGTACAGACGGTGTTTAGAAAGGATAGATTGCATGCAACCGGTGGTGGAGTGTTCATCGCTGTTAGTAGTAGTTTATCCTGTAGTGAAGTAGAAGTGGATAGTTCCTGCGAATTATTATGGGTGGAGGTTACACTAAACAACCGAACTAGGTTAATAATTGGCTCCTTTTACCGACCTCCCGACTCAGCAGCATTAGTGGCAGAACAACTGAGAGAAAATTTGGAATACATTTCACATAAATTTTCTCAGCATGTTATAGTCTTAGGTGGAGATTTCAATTTACCAGATATAGACTGGGACACTCAGATGTTTAGGACGGGTGGTAGGGACAGAGCATCGAGTGACATTATACTGAGTGCACTATCCGAAAATTACCTCGAGCAATTAAACAGAGAACCGACTCGTGGAGATAACATATTGGACTTACTGATAACAAACAGACCCGAACTTTTCGAATCTGTATGTACAGAACAGGGAATCAGTGATCATAAGGCCGTTGCAGCATTCCTGAATATGGAAGTTAATAGGAATATAAAAAAAGGGAGGAAGGTTTATCTGTTTAGCAAGAGTAATAGAAGGCAGATTTCAGACTACCTAACAGATCAAAACGAAAATTTCTGTTCCGACACTGACAATGTTGAGTGTTTATGGAAAAAGTTCAA
The DNA here is from genome assembly GCF_023864345.2 of Schistocerca serialis cubense. Classification (NCBI taxonomy): domain Eukaryota; kingdom Metazoa; phylum Arthropoda; class Insecta; order Orthoptera; family Acrididae; genus Schistocerca; species Schistocerca serialis. The sequence continues at coordinate 790,636,252 of NC_064639.1, read as the reverse complement.
GGCAATCGTAAAATGCGTTTTAGACAGGTACGTGCCGAGTAAAACTGTGAGGGACGGGAAAAACCCACCGTGGTACAACAACAATGTTAGGAAACTACTGCGAAAGCAAAGAGAGCTCCACTCCAAGTTTAAACGCAGCCAAAACCTCTCAGACAAACAGAAGCTAAACGATGTCAAAGTTAGCGTAAAGAGGGCTATGCGTGAAGCGTTCATTGAATTCGAAAGTAAAATTCTATGTACCGACTTGACAGAAAATCCTAGGAAGTTCTGGTCTTACGTTAAATCAGTAAGTGGCTCGAAACAGCATATCCAGACACTACGGGATGATGATGGCATTGAAACAGAGGATGACACGCGTAAAGCTGAAATACTAAACACCTTTTTCCAAAGCTGTTTCACAGAGGAAGACCGCACTGCAGTTCCTTCTCTAAATCCTCGCACAAACGAAAAAATGGCTGACATCGAAATAAGTGTCCAAGGAATAGAAAAGCAACTGGAATCACTCAATAGAGGAAAGTCCACTGGACCTGACGGGATACCAATTCGATTCTACACAGAGTACGCGAAAGAACTTGCCCCCCTTCTAACAGCCGTGTACCGCAAGTCTCTAGAGGAACGGAGGGTTCCAAATGATTGGAAAAGAGCACAGATAGTCCCAGTCTTCAAGAAGGGTCGTCGAGCAGATGCGCAAAACTATAGACCTATATCTCTTACGTCGATCTCTTGTAGAATTTTAGAACATGTTTTTTGCTCGCGTATCATGTCATTTCTGGAAACCCAGAATCTACTATGTAGGAATCAACATGGATTCCGGAAACAGCGATCGTGTGAGACCCAACTCGCCTTATTTGTTCATGAGACCCAGAAAATATTAGATACAGGCTCCCAGGTAGATGCTATTTTTCTTGACTTCCGGAAGGCGTTCGATACAGTTCCGCACTGTCGCCTGATAAACAAAGTAAGAGCCTACGGAATATCAGACCAGCTGTGTGGCTGGATTGAAGAGTTTTTAGCAAACAGAACACAGCATGTTGTTATCAATGGAGAGACGTCTACAGACGTTAAAGTAACCTCTGGCGTGCCACAGGGGAGTGTTATGGGACCATTGCTTTTCACAATATATATAAATGACTTAGTAGATAGTGTCGGAAGTTCCATGCGGCTTTTCGCGGATGATGCTGTAGTATACAGAGAAGTTGCTGCATTAGAAAATTGTAGCGAAATACAGGAAGATCTGCAGCGGATAGGCACTTGGTGCAGGGAGTGGCAACTGACCGTTAACATAGACAAATGTAATGTATTGCGAATACATAGAAAGAAGGATCCTTTATTGTATGATTATATGATAGCGGAACAAACACTGGTAGCAGTTACTTCTGTAAAATATCTGGGAGTATGCGTGCGGAACGATTTGAAGTGGAATGATCATATAAAACTAATTGTTGGTAAGGCGGGTACCAGGTTGAGATTCATTGGGAGAGTGCTTAGAAAATGTAGTCCATCAACAAAGGAGGTGGCTTACAAAACACTCGTTCGACCTATACTTGAGTATTGCTCATCAGTGTGGGATCCGTACCAGGTCGGGTTGACGGAGGAGATAGAGAAGATCCAAAGAAGAGCGGCGCGTTTCGTCACTGGGTTATTTGGTAACCGTGATAGCGTTACGGAGATGTTTAATAAACTCAAGTGGCAGACTCTGCAAGAGAGGCGCTCTGCATCGCGGTGTAGCTTGCTCGCCAGGTTTCGAGAGGGTGCGTTTCTGGATGAGGTATCGAATATATTGCTTCCCCCTACTTATACTTCCCGAGGAGATCACGAATGTAAAATTAGAGAGATTAGAGCGCGCACGGAGGCTTTCAGACAGTCGTTCTTCCCGCGAACCATACGCGACTGGAACAGGAAAGGGAGGTAATGACAGTGGCACGTAAAGTGCCCTCCGCCACACACCGTTGGGTGGCTTGCGGAGTATCAATGTAGATGTAGATGTAGATGTAGACCAGGAAAGGGGGAACTGGCAATGATACATAAAATATTCTCCACCACACTCCATAAAGTGACTTGAAGAGCATACCTGTAGACGCAGAAAAATATCATGTATTAGCAGTTTCCACGTATTACCAGTATTGGGGAAGGTCCTGCAATAACACATTGCCACGGTAGTTAGTGAAGACAACACGCATTGTCTGACATGCAGCTGGGAGCGTTTTAATTCACATGTTCCTGTCTGCAAACTTATGATTTACTTTGTAACTCTGTCTTAGTTAATGTTTCCTAAGAAGCTTCCTCATAGTGTTTGAGTACGAAATGGCATCTCAACGGTCTACTAGACGTGTACTTTTCTAGCGTTTGGTCGACGTTTTCGTTGCAGCGCAGGAAATTTGAACAAACGGGCAAGGTATTTGCTCCTCAAAATATCCATTAGAGAATACCATAGCCGCTCCACATCTACGTATTATCTGTGTAACTATTTCGACCGGGAGAATTGGGGCGTTAGTTCAAATGGTTCAAATGGCTCTGAGCACTATGGGACTTAACTTCTGAGGTCATCAGTTCCCTAGAACTTAGAACTACTTAAATCTAACTATCCTACGGACATCACACACATCCATGCCCGAGGCAGGATTCGAACCTGCAACCGTAGCGGTCGCGCGGTTCCAGACTGAAGCGCCTAGAACCGCTCGGCCACTTCGGCCGGCGGCACGTTAATTCTCTTCCGTAAAATGAGTGCGTCGACAATCATGGGCAGGCAACCCACATTACGTGACTGCATGGCGGGCTGCGCGCAGCATAACAAGCGGAACTCCCTTACGCGGAGAGAATCACCAAACACTGATGTGCACGAGGTACGAGGCACTGACGTTGTCACACACACAGAATCCTTCCTTGTCGACGAATAATTGGCCACAACTGCCAAGATATCGCAAATCGAAAGAAATAAGAACTTAATGTTTCAAACGTTTTACACTTCTAGAATGTAACTTCAGTTGCAGTCAAATTGAAATGGCTCTGAGCACTATGGGACTCAACTTCTGAGGTCATCAGTCCCCTAGAACTTAGAACTAGTTAAACCTAACTAACCTAAGGACATCACACACATCCATGCCCGAGGCAGGATTCGAACCTGCGACCGTAGCGGTCGAGCGGTTCCAGACTGTTGCGCCTAGAACCGCTCGGCCACCAATGCCGGCCAGTTGCAGTCGATGGAAGTGTTTTAAAACCATTTGCGTTTACTGCGCGAGTAGATAACCTTGTGGATAACATCGGAAGCCCAGTGCTGTTGTGTATAGAGAAGTAGCACATCTAGAAAATTATAGCGACTTGCAAGAAAACCTACAGTCGATGTACACGTGGTGCAAGAATTGACAATTGACCATAAACATAAAAAATTAACGCATTGCGCATAAAAAGGCGGAAATGCCTATTACTGTGTAATTACGCGTTAAGTATCTGGAACTATTTGTATGGATCGATTTAAAGGGGAACGGTCACATGAAACTAATCGCACGAAAGTAAGGTGCCAGACACATTTACTGGATAAATCCTGAGATTGTATAGTCCATCGTCGAAGAAGATAGCTAAAGAAATACTCATTCAAGAAAGAGCAGCGTGTTTTGTTACAGGTTCGTTTAGTAAGCGAGGAAGCGTCTCTCTGAGATGCTCCCCCAACTCAAGTGCAGAGAGTACAAGAGAACACTGTACGTCACGATGTGGATTACTGTTAAAATTACGAGATAGTACGTTCCTGGAAGAGTCAGACAGTATACTGCTACCTTCTAAGAATAGTTCGCGAAAAGATCATGAAGAAAAAATTAGAGAGATTGGAGCTTTCACAGAAGGTTACCAACCAAAGTTCTCCCGGCGTACCAATCGCTGCTGGTACAGAAAGGGAGATATGATAGTATTACACAGAGTACATTCCGCCACACAGCATTAGGTGACTTGCAAAGTATAGATGCAGATGTAGAATTCTGGGAGTGTTGTAAGTGGACTAAGGAACATGATTTCGTTAACAACACTGAAATGTTTTATTATCTGTTTGATACTCGTAGAATACAAGCTAGAGGAAACAATTACAAAAATTTGACCACTGGGAAGAACAGTGGGTTCGCGATGTGCTGTGATATGCTGAAGCGAGGACTCTGAGTATAAACGTAAAATGTAAAATGTGTTTTCACCTTATAAACGTTTCACAGCTGACTTGGACCTTCAGTACTCTCTGTAACTGAAATACACTGCTGAGCCAAAGAAACTGGTACAGCCGCCTAATATCGTGTAGGGCCCCCGCCAGCACGCAGAAGTGCCGCAACAAGACGTGGGATGCACTCGACTAATGTCTGAAGTAGTGCTAGAGGGAACTGACACCATGAATCCTGCAGGGCTGTCCATAAATCCGTAAGAGTACGAGGGGGTGGAAACCTCTTCTGAACAGCACGTTGCAAGGCGTGCCACATATGTTCAAGCGCAAGTGCTTCAACTCAGAGGGGTATTCCTGGAGACAGTCTGTAGCAATTCTGGACGCGTGGGGTGTCGCATTGTCCTGCTGGCATTGCCCAAGTCCGTCGCAATGCACAATGGATATGATCAGGTAGGATGCTTACGTACGTGTCATCTGTCAGAGTCGTACCCAGACGTAGCAGGGGTCCCACATCACCCCGACTGCACGGCCCCAACACCGTTACAGAGCCTCCATCGGTGTGAACCCTGCTGACACGCAGAGTCCATGGATTCATGGGCCTGGAGGTGTTGCTAGCTGCTGGACGCGAAAACACCGATTTGTAAAATTTATGTGACGTCATGAGGTCGGAAAAAACAGAGAAGTTTTTAGAAGAGGTGGGAGTTTCTTAACGTGACACACATTCTTGGCGGGATATTTTGCTGAAGAAGCAGTTACGTCATTGTTGGGCAGAGAGTTTTGCAGCTAAATGGCTAACATGGTCCACAATTAGTTGCAGGTTGCCCATCTAAAAGCTTCCAGGGCGAACAAAAATTACACTCTCGGTGCGTCATACAATTAGTGACCGAATTTAAAAATTTAAAATGCTGTCACAATCTACTCATTAAGAGGTGTAATTTTATGTTTATGGGTTAATACAGTAAGACAGTTATAGTTAGAACTGTGTATACGTCCTGAGACGCGTTACTCACCGCACAGAAATACCCAGAATATACTCATCCATTATTTGAGAATTAGAGCACTTTGTGACTTGTAACACATACTTTCAAACCTTTATGAAACTTTTTGTGATTGAGAACCTCCACAAAATGATGAAAGGCAAAAGACTGCCACTTTCTACATTATCGCTGTTCGCACACTGAAACTGCAACATCAATGATGACGTTTTAATTTATTGCTTCTTCACTCTAACTTTATGCGCAACATATTTTGCAGTTACTATCCACATGTATCAATGAATGTACCTGCAAAATTACGTCATCGTAAACACCACAATTCAGAAACCGTCATAACTCTTTACATGAATGAAGAACTAGTTTTTACTGAAAACGGAATGCAAATTATCTACACTATACTCATCCAGTGTTTGATACTGCAACATCAATGATGACGTTTTAATTTATTGCTTCTTCACTCTAACTTTATGCGCAACATATTTTGCAGTTACTATCCACATGTATCAATGAATGTACCTGCAAAATTACGTCATCGTAAACACCACAATTCAGAAACCGTCATAACTCTTTACATGAATGAAGAACTAGTTTTTACTGAAAACGGAATGCAAATTATCTACACTATACTCATCCAGTGTTTGATAATTAGAGCAGTTAATGACTTCCAACAGTCTTCAAACACAATTTCAAACATTTGTGAACATTTTTCTCTTATCTGTTCAGCATAAATATTTAACACATTAACGCATTTGTACAGGAATCAAACGCTTCAAGCTGTGTTATACATGGGAATTCGATTCTATAAACAATCGGGGGTGGACTTTACTGGTACTTCCAGTGATCGGCCTCGTGCTGGAATGTCATTTACGTCACGAATTTCTGTGTTGTTCCGCTCCAGTTTAAATACGCATATTGTTGGTGGGATACAACTTATTTTCGTGAGGCTCAAAGATCGCTCAACTTACAGACACGAATGTTACAATTCTCTTTAAGACTAGTGTTATCTGAAGTCAGCCTTCACGAACGAGCTTACCCTATAAAAATTTTCTCAGTTTCTCTGATTTTTGTTCTTAGATCATTTCAGTATTTGAAAAGGCGTTTTATATGCTGACCACTATCACGAAGTTGCCCGAATCCGTAGCTGACAGATCAGCGCCTCTGATGGCCATACGGAGGACACGGGTTCGATTCTCGGCACTGCCGGGAATTTTTTCTTGTTGGTAAGACTCGGCCTCCTGAGACCAGTTCAGGAGTGACTTGATTGAGAATCAGTGGCTCCAGCTCACGAAAACCGCCAAAGGCCGGAAGACTGCTGTGCCGACCCTGCGCCCCTTCGAAACGCACCCAATGAGGTCATTGGCGGAGGATGACACGGCGGTCGCTAAATACCGCTGTGGCCGCCAAGACCCGTGGACAAAGTTTTTACTATCAAGCAATAATTAATATGCAATTTGTTTGTATTCTTATGAGTTACAAGTGGGCCTTACAATTTATACAAAATTCCTAAATGTGTTTACATACAAATTTGTTGAATTTTTTAAAAGTTATTACGATCTTTGTGTAGCTGTGCATAATAAATTTCATGCTAACATGTAATTGCCGGAAATGCTTCAAATACACAGTTTCAGAAAATGCTTTCGAATCCATTCTGTAATGTGTAAGGCTGCTAGATTAGTTACACAGGATGATTCTGCGATAATTTACAAACACTCAGCGGATGGTGGAGAAGGTTAAATGTATCAATTTAAGTTCAGGGATCCTGATCCGGAAACGGTCAAGTTGAAAGCTACAAGCGAAAATCATTCTGATACTTTTGACAGTGGAATGCATGCGCCGGAACTCTTGTTGCTTAGATTGAAGCGTTGGCAATTTCCAGAGCTGGTAGCGTGGAGCAAAAGAAGAAAAAAAATCCAGTTCACATGAGCTCTAAAATGGATACCTTAACAGCTATGAGCACTTGACACTATGAAACACATATATTTCTGCTACAAGCTCTTTGGTTTCTATGTTATTGAGGATGTAGTATGGACCAAAACAGGAAAATTAAATATGGGCACTAATACCGAGTGATCAAAAAGTTAGTATAAATTTGAAAACTGAATAAATCACGGAATAATGTAAATAGAGAGGTACAAATTGACACACATGCTTGAAATGACATGGGGTTTTATTAGAACCAAAAAAATACAAAAGTTCAAAAAATGCCCGACAGATGGCGCTTCATCTGATCGGCATAGCAATAATTAGCATAACAAAGTAACACAAAGCAAAGATGATGTTCTTTACAGGAAATGCTCAATATGTCCAGCATCATTCCTCAACAATAGCTGTAGTCGAGGAATAATTTTGTGAACAGCACTGTAAAGCATGTCTGGAGTTATGGCGTCTTTCAGCATCCCTAGAGATGCCGGTCGATCACGATACACTTGCGACTTCAGGTAACCCCAAAGCCAATAATCGCACGGACTGAGGTCTGGGGACCTGGGAGGCCAAGAAAGACGGAAGTGGCGGCTGAGCACACGATCATCACCAAACGCTGCGTGCAAGAGATCTTTCACGCGTCTAGCAATATGGGGTGGAGCGCCATCCTGCATAAACATCATACGTTCCAGCGGGTGTTTGTCAGCCAGGCTGGGGATGATGCGATTCTGTAACATATCGGCGTACCTCTCACCCGTCACGGTAGCAGTTACAAAACTAGAATCACGCATTTACTCGAAGAAAAAAGGTGCGATAACTTTTATTTGTTCTAATAAAACCCCATGTCATTCCAAGCATGTGTGTCAATTTGTACCTCTCTATCTACATTATTCCGTGGTTTATTAAGTTTTCAAATTTATACTGACTTTTTGATCACCCGGTAGCTACGAGCAGCTGCTCATTTTCACCACTTTCAAAAGCATCTCTTCTACTGAAACAATGCCCATAGCTCTGATGGTACATGCGTTTTAGACCCCATATTTACTGGACATTTTTTTCTTACTTTTCTCCATACTACCACCTCTGTAAGAAGCCTATCCTACAATCTTAGCATCAACAGTAGTGCCGATATATGTATTCCACTGTCAGACACCACAAAGAAGCTCGCGTACAACTTTCCAATCGGTCGATTCCGGATCAGGGTTCCTGAACTGAGATTGATACACTTACTCTTCTCCATTGTCCCCGAAAGTTTGTAACATCATGACGAAATCATCCTGTAAAATAACAACGGACTTTGTTTAATCTAATTTTTACATACAGTGTGTTTCAAAGTCTTTGCATGAAACGTCTAGACGTGATAGTCTACCTAATGGAGAATAACTTATATTAAATGTCAAAATATTAGTTGAAGCTGCCAGGAGACACTAGGCGATCTCTACTAATTGTTATGACGAGATTGCATAGGAGGGTCTAACAACTATGCTTACCACCTACCCCAGCAAACTGATAGTGATGTTCAACAAGAAAAAAAAAAACATCGATTTTTTTTACGAAGTGTAAACATTTCATTTAACTTGAATTGATAGACTACTGTTGCAGTGTGATTAAATTTGGCCTTATCAAAGTGTCTTTGCGTTGTTGTTTGGTAGTTTTTACTAGCTAGATTTCTCGTAGTGTTCCGGCTTGCAATAGGCGTGGTAGCAGACAAGGCTAGAATTACTTTTCGCGGGCCCACGCGTCCTTGGCAACAGATGTCGCCGCCCAAGACTGGAGCAGGTACTCAGGACTTCCCACAGCGAACAGCAGATGGCCTGCCGAGACTCTCGTAACTGCGGCAGCCTCGATCGTATTTCAGGAGACCTCCGTACCATATGCTGGGGGAGACCACTTTCAGCGTTCGCCACCCACAGTCATTAATTATCCGATACGGTACTGTTAAAGGCACACGCGAGCACCTTTGCAGAAATATAAATTAATTCGCTCCAACAGATGGTCCGTGCTCAAAATAGCTTCCGTCGCAGAAAAAATGCAGGCTGGCTGGTTTTAGGAGTGGGTCTGCAACTGGTCAGTGGGTATATAAAGCGGGGCTTCACTCTGTCTTGCCAGTGTACACCTCCAGTAGCACACCACAACAACAACATGGCTTCTAAGGTGAGTTGCTCCAGTGCCACGAAGAGTGTCCATAGACTGAAAGACAAAAATTTCCAGCTGAACTACATTGTTGCCATATCTAAACCGTTGTATTAACTTCACAGGATACCATTATTGTTCTGTAAGTGAATGGGAGTCAGAAACATATAGATTTTGTAGACATAATTACATTGAAGTCTTTCAGGGCGATTTAAAACCGAGTGTGACTAAAGATGATCGGTTCGGTCTAGAAATGTCCAACACTATGGAAAGAAATAGGCAACGACCGTGCCGCAGTGGATACACCGGTTCCCTTAAGATCACCGAATTTAAGCGCTGTCGGGCGCGGTCGGCACTTGGGTGGGTGACCATTCAAGTCACCATACGCTGTTGCCAGTTTTCGGGGTGCACTCATCCTCGTGATGCCAATTGAGGAGCTACTCGACCGAATAGTAGCGGCTTCGGTCAAGAATACCATCATATCGACCGGGAGAGCGGCGTGCTGACCCCACACCCCTCCTATCCGTATCCTCCTCTGAGGATGACACGGCGGTCGGATGGTCCCGGTAGGCCACAAGTGGCCTGAAGACGGAGTACTATGGAAAGAAATAGTGCCCTATTGTACTTTTGATTACGTAATCATCCTAGTGAATACCTTAGAAACGGACATCTGTAAAGTAACATACTAGACCAAGTGATAACATCATGAAACTATTTGTCAGATATGTCTATCTTTCACGGTATTCGGTGATGGACAAATCTCGATTTGCATAATAAATGATACACATAACGACAGAAGCTTGTGTTTCTATGAATACATTGGATCCAGAGTACTGCTTTCAGAATATCAGTTGTTTTAGCGGCAGATCACGAAGAAACAGCAAGCACAACGTATAACAAAGGCAGATGACAGTGTGCCGCGACTTCTTATTGAAGTAACTGAGCGGAATGCAGAAGACACTTTTAATATCTGGTCTCTCTTTTACCTTTTACTAATGGGAGGACCGTACAAAATAGTGTTCGTGTGTGAACGCTTATGTACGAACAGATATCTCAGTGGTTTCCTCCAAGACGATAACTCCCACAACGCTCCGGTAGAAATTAAGTGGATTATTTTCTTCTGGAACAATTCAAGACCAACGACTGGTTAATTATTTCACTTGATACGTCGAAGCGGAAGCTAAATACAACTTCAGAGGTGAATCGGATAAAAATAAGTCGCTAATAGGAAGCTTGTATTCACCGTTGCTCCACGTGAATGAAAAGGAGGTTCACGGCTTGATTGTTGCCTCTTGAGTGGGTTGTATGTCACGTGTCTACGTACCCATCTAAATCTACATGACTGTTGTGCATTTCACACTCGCGTGCTTGGCAGGGAGAGCATAGAACGCTTTCGCGACTGCTACACCATCGAGTACCACATGGAAATAATGAACGCCTAAATCTCTCCGTGCGAGCTCTGATATACTTTATTACGGACATGTTTTCACATTCGGAAGTGACAGTTGGTCACTGAAATTTTGTGAAAGATATTGCTGAATCGAAAAACTTCTTTGTTTCAATGACCGCCGCCCCAGCTCACGTATCAAATCCGTGATGGTAAACGAGCTACCCCTCTTTGAACTTTTTCGAAGTCCTCCGTCAATCCTACCTGGTAAGGATATCATACCGCGCAGCAATACTCCAGAAGACGACGGACAAGCGTATTGTAGGTGTTTGTTTAATAGAGTTATTGATCTGTTAAGTGTTCTGCCAACGAAACGCCGTCTTTGGTTCGTCTTCCCCATAACGTTTTGGTTTCTGTGATCTTGCGCGTGACTGTCCCGTGTGAGTGACCGCAATGATTGCGCGTACAGTGTTGTGTCGTAGGTAGTGATTGGGGGGGGGGGGGGGGGGCGTTTAGGGGAGCGTGAAACCTGGTGGAGGCATATATTCTAACCATCTCTAATAACATATACTGGGCCCCGGACAATAACGCTACCGTACCACTTCATAACTCGGAATTTTCTACAAAGCATTACGAAAGAACTGAGGATCGAGAACATTACGGTTGCAAGCGAAATATTAGTGGTGAAAATTTCTTCTCCACCAGGATTTGAAACAGCTACTTCCAAATCGAGCATCACAAGTGTAGTTTGATGATCTTGACTATTGAGCCGGTCGCTTGGTGTAAATAATGGCTATAGTCAATAGTTGTCGTACATGCCCAGCTACTTTCAACAGTTTCAGCTAAACTCGTATGGATGCAGTGGTGAAATATGGGATTAGGACCGCAGTTTTCTTCTGCAGAAGTAAAGCAGTGCATCTGTAAAAGCCTGTACACCAACGCATTCCTTATAAAATCAGAATTTTGCTACGTATCATTTAGTGATTTAGGAAGAAATTTAATAGAACTAGCCGACAAAAGCGTTCGGTCACTCAGCATTCTGTTCTCATATACTGTAGGGCAATTTATCGTGGCGTCTGGAGTCCCTAGTTCTGAAACTGCTGTGTTTGGATACTGTAGGCCGGTAGTATTTGGTGTCCGGTCGCCACCAACATTACCAGTTACACAGTGCTGTGCCCATTAGCACAGAAACAGCCACTGCGATTATTGTATTTTATTTCACTGCTGATTTGTAGCAATAAATATTTTACTTAAGTATCCTTAGTGGAAGTGTCACTACGTAAGGCGATTTAAGTTTCAGTTTGAATGCAGGCAATATTAACACGTTCGTTAACTTCGTGGAACAGGGTAAACTCATTCTCTCTTCACCGCTCCTCTGTCACTGACATGCTGTCGAACACGTGCTCGGACTGGAAAAGGATAACGCAGGATTAACCGTATCGCCTTCAGACTAACTATTACAGCATTAGCCTAATCTATGTAGAAAAACCAGCAGGATAGTCAGAAGGGGCTTTGTCCCCACTCTTTCCAAATGTTATTCTGACTCCAACTCAGTCGGCCAAGTTTGCGTGCATTGCAGTAGTAACATGTGATACAAGAATAAAAAAAAAAAAAATGGTTCAAATGGCTCTGAGCACTATGGGATTTAACTTCTGAGGTCATCAGTCCCCTAGAACTTAGAACTACTTAAACCTAACTGACCTAAGGACATCACACACATCCATGCCCGAGGCAGGATTCGAACCTGCGACCGTAGTAGTCGCGCGGTTCCGGACTGAAGCGCCTACAAGAATCAAATAAATGCCAACATCACTCTGTACTAAATGATATTTGCATTGCATTTCCTCTTTTATGACTGTTCGTTATAACAGATAATAGATATCGAACGTTTCAGTAAGCTTTATCTTTCTGTTTCAGTCTTTGTGAGGAAATAGTCACTGCTTAGTTGCAAATAAGTTCACTGGTCCCTTTTTACTTTTTTACATATCTGTTCAGTATCTTATCATGAAATATATTTACGAATTTATATAAAAAATTCAGTTCTTCTGCCGTCAACAGTAGGTGCTACTGGAACAAACATATGCTTTTCGAATTGCGACACTGTTGCTCAGTAAGTTCAAGTTATGCATAGTGTTACGATAGTTTACAGAAAAGTTCTCCAAATATTAATGAGCATATACGCGAAATCATAAACATTCAATAGTTTTAGCACTGCAAAGAATAAGAAACTGATGTAAGTGCATTTGAAAAGTACATTTTTTGTTTCCTTAATTTCAAATTGAGCGATCCTAGCCCAATGCGAACGAAATGAACCCTTTAACAAGAGGCACTCAAACTTGCTAAGGATTTTATGACTTGAGACTCACGTAATGTACGCCGGCGTCTTTTCTCGACTAATTTTGTTGGAGGTCAGTAGAAGAAAATAACAAGCGCTCATTGCGGTTTACCATCTAGCCAGTGTCATGGTGACTACATACACGGCACTTGTTCACATGGACACGTCTATCGAAGTAAATAGGTCATCGTTTTATGGAAGGAAGGAATCATTCTAGCATTGACTGAAATGGGCCCAAGAAAACTTAAATCAAAAAGGCTGAAGGGGAAGATATTTATAAATAAAGTCAATTCCAAAAGCTTTCTTCTTCTTCTTCTTCACTTCAAAGTTTAGGCAATATGCCTGTTCAAGCTTCACGTTTTTAAGATAATCTTCTTCTCGGTCTTCTTTTCCCCCTTTCCTGAGGGTTTGTACTTGTTTAGAATGATTGGAATTCTGCTTTCTTCCATACGTTAAAGACGTTGCTTCCATATCTCCCAACATTTTTCCACGTGGTGGTTGAAAGTATAAATTCCTAGTTCTTCCGCATATTCAGATTTGTTATAATATTCTTGGGCAACCTTTGAACGATCTTAAAAATCTCATTTCAGGCGATTGTATTGCGCTTTTGCCTTTCTTTTATTCAGTCCAAGATCCACTGCCGTAGAGCCAGACAGACAGGTACAGCTATATTTTTGCAAAATTTTAATTTTGTGTCTTTCCTCGTCTTGTTCTTTAATGTTTTGTTTGTAGTTCCACATATGTGATGAAATTTTTTGATTTTATTATTTTCATCATTATCGTTATTTAAGCTGATATTGCATCCTAAACATCTGGAAATGAAGACTTGTTGTAGTAATAATTTCGTGTGGCTCAAAGGCCTGGTGCAAGTCTTTTAATTGGTTGCTACTTCGGCGACTACCATTTCGCTAACCTACCCCAGTTATCCAATCGGGGAAAGGCGACCTGCAGTTTGACGTGAAATCCGAACCACATGTCGTTTTTGGCGACTCGTGACATAGTTCAGAGGTGAAGGCTAGGTTAAAACGAAGGCTTAAATCTGTGTTTCGACCGGGATTCGCTCCCGCTAGCTTTTATTTTCGAAGCATGCACCTTACCGCTAGATCACCAGAGTCGATATTTGTTTCCTTTCCTTTCCTTCGGTAGCAGTTTTTGATCGGAGTGGGTTTTTCCATTTGATTCATAAGTTTATTTTTAGTTGTGGATGTTTTCAAATTGTAGAAAATTCTACCGAATTCATATAATCTATATATGCAATGTCTTCAGTTTGTTTGTATAACTTTAATAATAATTAGGTACTGAAAATGAAGTATTGATTACATTTCTATTTTTTTGTAAGTCAGCTTGAAGTTGTACACGATTGTTTGATGGTTGGTTGCTGGGAGGGGACGAAACAGCGAGTCATCGGTCCCATCGGATTAGGGAAGGATGGGGAAGGAAGTGGGCTGTGCCATTTCAGAGGAACCATCCCGGCATTTGCCCGAAGTGATTTAGAGAAATCACGAAAAACCTTACTTAGGATGGCCGGACGGGCTTTTGAACCGTCGTCCTCCAGAATGCGAGTCCAGTATGTTAACCACTGCGCCGCCTCGCCCGGTTAGTTGTACGCGAAAGATCATAAATACCAACAGAACGAGACATAAGCTTAAATGGCACAATGTTTTTTTAAAATCTCCTTATCATGTCGTGAGAGATGCCTCTAATGACCAGCTTCGACGACTGAGTCGCAAAAGACCCTGAATGTTCCTTGAGAATTCAGAATAGCTTCGCGTATGTTCGGTCGAATGCGCATTTAAGAAGGCCCGGTCGATATGTTACAGAGAAGGTGACCTTCAGATGTAACAAAACTGGCCTGTGTAGCCCGTGGCAGGAGACCAGCTTCCAGTAGCGACACACACACACACACACACACACACGCCCAGGTAGACACGGCAGCTTTCACCGGCGCGGTAACTCAAGGGGCAGTGACGCGGCAGCCGGCTGGCGGGCTATTATCTAACGCAAAAACAATTCCCGGCCGCCGAAACTGGGTCACACACACGCACACACACACACAGACACTCGCCCGCTGGCTCTGCGCTCCCACACAGTGCCAGCTCGGCCCGAAGGCCTTGGCTGGCAGGCGGGCCCGCGGTTACGCGAGCGGCCAGCGCCTCGCCAGAGCGGGCAGCCAAGTGCCCGCGCCCGGAGCCGGTGCATCGCCAAGTGCGGCGCGCTCCGCTGCACACAGCACGCCCCGCTGACGCCTTCCGCATCGTTTACACTCGCCAAGCGCTTTATGGCAACTCTGCCACTGCTCAAACGGCGCACGTAGCTCGTAGCACGAACTAAACTACACACATTATCTGATCAAAACTACCCGGACATCCATTAGCGGACATTAATACTAGGCGTGTCCACCCTTCGCCATTATAACGGCTTGAACTGTGCAGAAGACACATTCAATGAGGTGTCTGAATGTCTGTGCAGAAATGGTAATCCACTGTTGCTCAAGAACCGGCGCCAGAGACGGTGTAGTGTGTAGTCGACGTTTTAATTCACCCATTGGGTTTAGGTCAGGAATCAGGACAGATCAGCCCAAAAAAAATGGCTCTGAGCACTATGGAACTTAGCTTCTGAGGTCATCAGTCCCCTAGAACTTAGAACTACTTAAACCTAACTAACCTAAGGACATCACACACATCCATGACCGAGGCAGGATTCGAACCTGCGACCGTAGTGGTCACGCGGTTCCAGACTGTAGCGCCTAGAACCGCTCGGCCACTCCGGCTGGCCCAGATCAGCCCATTTCAGGAATGTACTGTCCACAGAAAACTGACTCACAAATGCTTTTTTGTGACAAGTTGCATTATCACGCTGATAGAAAGAGTCGGCATCGCCGAACTGTTGCTCTACTGTACGCAGTACACAATGCTGTAATGTGTTCATATCCTTCCGCATTTAGCGATTTCTCATGTGCAGTGAGATAACCACAACCTAACCACGAAGAACATCCACATACTACGACACCACATCCTCCACATTTAAAAAAAAAAAATTGTCAGCATTCTGACTGTGCACATACAGCCATCTCACCACAGGAAATGTTATATTACAATATTTTTGGAAGTTATGATAGACATTAGTTTATGCCGTGGACTGGTACGACGTTACATAGGCTTAACAAAGGACTGCTTGGACATAAAACAAGTTTTACAATCAGATTGTGCTAAAACGAGTAAACGAGACGAAAATGTAACACAAGACACACAGTGCTATAGAAATCATACTGGTAACACAATAAAAAATGATGTTATGTTATGTTACGTTAACCAGGGACCTAGAAACGACGGAGAGGCTCTGTCCCCGCTGCAGCCGCAGTGGTCCACTTCACCCCTCCGCCGCCCCACACCGAACCCAGGGTTATTGTGTGGTTCGGCCCCCGGTGGACCCCCCCAGGGCACGTCTCACACCAGACGAGTGTAACCCATATGTTTGTGTGGTAGAGTAATGGTAGTATACGCGTACGTAGAGAACTTGTTTGCGCAGCAATCGCCGACATAGTGCAGCTGAGGCGGAATAAGGGGAACCAGCCCGCATTTGCCGAGGCAGATGGAAAACCGCCTAAAAACCATCCACAGACTAGCCGGTTCACCGGACCTCGACACAAATCCGCCGGGCGGACGTGCCGGAGACCGGCGCTCCTTTCCGCCCGGAAAGTCGTGCGTTAGACCGCACGGCCAACCGGGCGGGCATAATAAATGATAAGTCGCCGTTGGTACATGTGTGGGACAGTCCCAACTCAGTCCGTGTTAATGGCTATACACGCTATTTCAGCTGCTCATATCACAGGATGTGATGCACCCGGCAATGCCTTCAAATACCACGTGCAACATTTACATATTCTCTCGCTCACTACGTGCAAACTATTAGTCCTACGGAAATATGACCAATTCTCTTGGGGTTGACGTATATAAATCACGAGTGTTCAGAGGAACTGAAATTACTGAATGACGATGGAAGTTCCACAAATTTTCAAAATCAGATGTTGTTGAGGCCAGAGGAGACTTTTTTTTTTAAATACGAGGGTTGGAACTTAAATAGTGGCAACTATTTATTCACAACCTATAAAAAAGAGTTACCTTTTTTCACCTGTCGCTGTCCTTCAAAGTAGTCACCATTGTTGTGATGTGGAAGGCGTAGTATACCGTTAGCAGAGCATGTTCTGTTGATGGTGCGAATGGAGAGTTCTACAGCCTGTCTAATCTCTGGAACAGTTCTGAAGGGAATGCCACGAAGTGGCTCCTTCTTCTTCGGAATCAAATCAAAGTCACAAGGACTTCAGTCCGGGGAGTATGGTGGATGGTAGACTACTTCCCAGTCCCATCGACCGAACAGAGCAGCCACAGCTAGCGCTGTATGCGCCCGCGCATTGTCGTGCAAAATAACGGGTGGGTTGCGCGAAAAGTGTCGCCGCTTCTTCCGGAAAGGTGGTCGCAGGTAATGCTCCAAAAACGAACAGTAATACTGTGCATTGACGTTCTGCCGTGGAGGAACGTAATGCATTAGGATAACGCCATCACAGTCGTATACGAGAATCACCATAACTTTCACCATACTGGGACTCTAACGCACTTTCGACTTTCACGGCGACCCATAATGACGCCATTTGCTGCATTGGCGTTACAGTTCTGGCCTGCACGATGTGGCCCATGTCTCATCCAGTGTTACGATACGGCGTAAAAATGCCTCTCCTACGCGCTCATAGCGCTCCAAGTGCGTCTGAGCAGCGTCGTAACGCATCTATTTCTGCATTTCCGTTAGGTCATGCGGAACCCATCGTGATGCAAATTTTCGCATGCCCATGCGTTCCTTCAGGATGCGAAGCACAGTCGTATGCGCTAATCCGGTTTCGTTGGCGAGCTCATGAATCGTATGGCGTCGATCACTGTCCACTAACGCGGCAACAGCATGCACTTCTTCTTCAGAGACGCTAGGCGACCTGCCCGATGCATGTCAGCCACAGTTTGCCGACCTTCGTTGCAGGCTTTTACCCAGCGTGCCACTGTTCTGTACGGCAATGCCGATTCCCCGCACGCTTCTTGAAGATCTTGATGACACTGTCGTGCTGTACGACCTCTGGCACATTCAGTCTTGATCCAACTCCGTTGTTCCTGTTTCGAAAACATAGTGACACCGTTGCGTTAGACCTCTCGCTCACGAGTGACTGTGTTTCTCTCTATTGTGCGCACGCCGGTGACGTGGGACGGGCGAGTCCATTTGCTCGGAGATGAGGTAAGTATGTCAACATCGTGTGCTATCAGCGACAATAGTAGAGTCCATTGAATAGTGCCTCCACAGAAGTGTTGCCAGTATTTAAGTTCCAACCTACGTATAACCGATCAGCCGTGGGAGAGCGGCCACTGACGACTTTTATTTTCTTCCTGGAACAAATGCCATCGCATGGATGGACGCTCCCGAAGCGCTTTATGAGCACCCAAACCATTATCAAATTAATAACTGCTATAAATGCTTTTCTTGGGGTTAACGAGCTGGAAGGACATCCTCAGTAGCGAACATCGCCAAGATAGCATGTTTACAGTGATATCCAGTCTAGGTGTGATGCTTCTTGCATCACCGAAACCTCTTCTTTGCGCTCAAAAGCCATACACAATGTTTTGAAATTACAGCTATTTCTTGAAGTCTTCATTTGAACAGTGCTGCTTGCATTGTCCTGTAGACTCTGTGCTCTTTAAACGCATAATATGCTCAGTAATCATTTTCGTGGTACTGTGGTACTGTAGTAGTGTTCTTATCAGACCTATAACTGCCTTGCCTACCTCCTTATACCATCAGTAAGGTTAGCTTTTCTTCCACTATTATATTTAGCAGGCGAAATTTACACATGAATTCTGTATAGTACCAGAAAACAAAATACAGTAGTTCCAGATAATCGTTGTTGGTTTGCATTGTTGTCACGGGACCAACATCGGTCTGCAGTATATCTCAACCACAATGTCCACTGCCACTAGCGAAGAACTGGCAACTAAAAAAAGTTCCAAATACTCATATGTTACAGCACAAGGAGAACTTTCATTGCGACGCAGATTAATCACAAACCAATACTCATACCTCTGTGTTCATACTATTGTCTAATCCTTCTACTCCTGCGTAAGTTTGAGCCCGCGTAAAGAAGTGTCTATAAATCATAAAGCAAAAAGCTGCTGTCCAGTTTTAAGAAAAGAGAAACCTAAATACGACCGGAATGTTTCAAAGTGAGGGCTGCCCAAGGGCGACGTAACCTGTCCACTTCTTTTCTTTTTACTTATCAGTGCTTACCACTGAACGTAAAACAGGAACTAAAAGACTCTATTGTGGTACATTTCTTTTATTCTGCAGTATCGTAGTGAAGCATTCAATCGCATATGCCATATCACAGCTCTTTGTTCACTTTCTATTTATGTTTTCAAGTCAGTAACTTATTCATTTCAAAACGGAATACTTAGGGTTCAGATAATCTCAGGAAACCTGAAAACTCAAGTAAACAAAGCACAAACAGTCAACACGTCTTCGTTTCTTGGATGACTCTTCGAAACGCCTGCATTTAGGCAAATTATTAAATGAGAAATATTTCACAATATATTTTAATGAGAGATCCATTGAATTTACGGCTTGCACTCCTATTAGCTTCATTTCAATCCGTTACAAATTCTAGACATAGTATTTTGAACATTTCTGAACTCACAAGTAATATCAAGCATTTTTATTTTTACATACGTAAAAATGAAGTGAATTATTAATTTCAAAATGTTTCTGAACTGTTTGGAAGATACTCGATTTTCCCCATCATTCCTCGCTTTTGTATTGTATCAGTTATCCCCGTCAGAATAACGGTGCTCATGGCTATTTTCTTCGACGTTCCTCTAAAGGCTGGGTGGGGGGAGAGGTGACGTAAAAGGAGAGCGATCGGTCAACGAACTGTTTGTTAGCTGCGTGACGAAATAATCTTCAGTGAACAGTTATTAATTCCAACATCAATTTATAATTCTGGTACAGGGATACTCATAGTCCTACTAGTAGCCGGCTGGTGTGGCCGAGCGGTTCTAGGCACTGCAGTCTGGCACCGCGCGAACGCTACGGTCGCAGGTTCGAATCCTGCCTCAGGCATGGATGTGTGTGATGTCCTTAGGTTCGTTAGGTTTAAGTAGCTCTAAGTTCTAGGGGACTGATGACCTCAGATGTTAAGTCCCATAGTGCTCAGAGTCATTTGAACCATTTGAGCCTTCTAGTACTTGTGACCGCAAGTAAAATCGTCGAATACCGTCGCCGTTTGGTTTCCAGTTGCTTACGCCAGAGATTGTTGGTATTGGTAACAATACGTCCTTTAATTAACTCTAATGTTGATTGCAACTGTAATCACTCGATAAGCCAAATAGGTGAGACGAGTTTTACATGGCGTTCCACAGGCTATGATAAAATGGTGGATAGCTGCTCTCGTGGGTAACATTAGCGTACTCCATATCTCTTACGTTAACAATCCAACTACGTCCGAGCACTATAATACAAACGTTTTCTTGTTGTTAGAATACAGTGACATTTCGATAGTCTTCGGGGATGGGTAGGATCTACCCAGAAAGGATGAAAATTAGGATTAAACTTCGCGTCCACTACAAGGTCATTATAGACGGACAACAAAATCAGATCGTAAAGGGTGGAGAAGAAAATCGATTATGATTCCTAAGATAATTCATTCGTTTAAGAAGAAGACATTCTGGATTTGAGACAAAAAAGAGTGGTCCGCGCATAGAGTCCCGAGGAGAGTCATTCAGAATCTGAGACCTTAACTTTTCCCGGCGAATTGAATGTTCAAATAACTTACGGGTTTGCTGCCGGGTGACGTCGTCGAACACCACCGATATTTCGACAGGAGCACACCCTGCCATTCTCAAGGCACAAATGCAAGGAGGAAAAATGTGCAAGCAAATTTAATACCTCGGTTCACAGAGGAGAAACAAGGAAGACATCACACACAGAACAAGTGTCAACAAACCAAAGATAACCACCTTCAGAAATATCGATAGTATTAATCAACAGGTGAGGTAGCACTAATTCTGTCCCTGTGTTTTTTGATGAGAGACAGAGCCGGATTCCAAGCAGCATTTAAACAATATATTGGTCAGACAATCAGGACTGAGGAAGACCGGTGTATTGAACATAAGCGTCACACACGCTTACAACAGCCGAGCAAATGCGCTATTGCAGAACATTGCCCTGACACCGGTCATCCTATGGAATACAACAACACGGAGATTCTGGCTTGCACGTCCAGCTATTGGGATAGTGTTATTAAGGAAGCTGTTGAAATCAAGCAACCTTATTAACAGAGATGGTGGATTTTGTTTAAATGCTGCTTGGAATCCGGCTCTGTCTCTCATCAAAAAACACAGGGACAGAATTAGTGCTACCTCACCTGCTGATTAATAGTAACTATCGATATTTCTGATGGTGGTTATCTTTGGTTGTGTTGACACTTGTTCTGTGTGTGGTGTCTTCCTTGTTTCTCCTCTGTGAACCGAGGTATTAAATTTGCTCGCACATTTTTCCTCCTTGCATTCGTGCCTTGAGAATGGCAGGGTGTGCTCCTGTCGAAATATCGGCGGTGTTCGACGACGTCACCCGGCAGCAAACCCGTAAGTTATTTGAACGTTCAGAATCTCTTTATTTTGTTCTGGAGTCGGCAGTAGCCTATGGGAGATGTGCCTGAGGTGTAGGGGACTAAGTGAGCCTGGTCTGTCCGCTTGCAGCTGATCGTCCTCGCCGCCGTGGTGTGTGCCGCTGCCGCGCAGCTGGTGGTGCCACGCGCGCCGATTGCCACACCTCTGGCAGCCGCCATCGCCGCCGGCGAGTACGACCCGCACCCGCAGTACACGTACGGCTACAGCGTGCAGGACGCCATCACCGGAGACACCAAGAGCCAGCAGGAGTCCCGCGACGGAGACGTCGTCCAGGGCAGCTACAGCCTGGTCGAGCCCGACGGCTCCGTCCGCATCGTCGAGTACGTCGCCGACCCCGTCAACGGCTTCAACGCCGTCGTCCGCAAGGGGGCCGCAGTCGCCCCCGCCCCCGTCTACGCTGCCCCAGGCGTCGCCAGGACGATCATCGCTTAAGACGGCCCGGACTCGCCATCACGGAAGAACATACAGCTTAGCGAAACACCTTCTGCACATTCTGTGAATGTACGCAAATAAACGGCACTGACTTGGTTCACTCAGTAACTTTTTTCTGTTCTGCTTTTGTTACGTTTCCCGCAGTCTCCAACTTCTCGGTATGTAACTACAATATGCTGTTTAGTTGCCTGAAGAGGACTGCTGCAAAGACGATCGAAACGTCGGTTTTATGGTTGTCTTGGTACTGAAGGATTCCGTGCGCAATATTGACACAGAATCAAATAATGCAGTTCAAGACATAAGTCCAAGGGTTTTAGAAAAAGAATTGACGCTAAATCACGAGTCTCAGTTTTTGCGATTTCTAACACACAGTTCAACAAAAACTGACATCTCGATTACACATAATGGGCACATGATTAGTGAGACTGAACAGGTGAAACCCCTAGGCTTTCAGATAGATAGTAAGCTGAACTTCTGCCTTTACCTCGTCTCCTACCTTCCCAACTTTACAGAAGCTCTCCTGCGAACTTTGCAGGACTAGCACTCCTGAAAGAAAGGATATTGCGGAGACATGGCTCAGCCACAGCCTGGGGGATTTTTCCAGAATGAGATTTTCGCTCTGCAGCGGAGTGTGCGCTGATATGAAACTTCCTGGCAGATTAAGGCAAAGGTTCCGAGCTCGAGTCTCGGTCCGGCACACAGTTTTAATCTGCCAGGAAGTTTCATATCAGCGCACACTCCGCTGCAGAGTGAAAATCTCATTCAGGAGATAGTAAGCTGTCGTGAAAAGTCCATGTTCAGGATCTTGTTCAAAATGCAAATCTCTTGGCGACCCCTATTCAATAGTCTGGGAATTCACACAATGGCGCCTCGATACATATTTTCCTTAATGTCGTTTGTTATTAGCAATATCAGCTTATTCTCAAGAGTTAGCGGCATTCACTCAATTATTATTAGGTAGAAATCCACTCTACATTTGGAACGCATCTCCCTCACTCTTGGGCAGAAAGGCGTACAGTATTCTGCTGCATCCATTTACAGCAACCAAGAATTGAAAAATCTTAGCAGTAAGCCACGCACGTTCACAAACTGAAGACTTTCTTTATGCCTTACTCTTCCTATTCTGCCGAGGAACTCCAGGAAAAAATTAAGCTAATTCCTGTGTTACGTTGTTAATTACGTCTATTTAAATTTAAGGTTTTTCGTCTGCATAGTATTCATGTACGTTCTGTTTTATCTATTATTATTCTTCTTGTATAATTTGATGTTCCGACTTGTTCCATGACCACGGTGACGTACTTATCAGTTTAGTCCTACAGAACATGACATATAAAATAAAAAATAAAATATGGTGATGACGAGTCCCATCACCAAAAATGATTTTATTCGAGTTGAAACTGGCCATGGAGGCCTACACACTTATGTCGTATTCACAGTAGTTTGCACTATCGAGGAGAGCGTAAATTAACGTAGCATTTTATCCATAAAACATATACTGTGGGAACTGGACTATTTTTTGCCATCAACGCCATTGAAAATCTTCATCGAACGCACTGGAAATGAACAGAGCGTGGTGGCTTTGAGGTTAAGATGCTGGACTGTTATTTTGAAGATTTTAAATCCACATCCTAGTCTGATCGTACTCATTCATATTTTATATGACAGGCACCACAGTGGATCATTATACACACATCAAAAAAAGTTTTGCATCACCTCGGTTCCGAGAGTTCCGGAACTGAAAATTGGAATAGAGATCAACGTAAATATTGCTCATGAAAACAACACATTGCATGTTGTACCACCATACAGCGAGACCTTCAGAGGAGGTGGTCCAAATTGCTGCACACACCGGTACATCTAATACCCAGTAGCACGTCCTCTTGCATTGATGAATTCCTGTATTCCTCGTGGTATACTTCCACAAGTTCATTAACACACTGTTGGTCCAGATTGTCCCACTCCTCAACGGCGATTCTTCATAGATCCCTCCGAGTGTTTGGTGGGTCCCGTTGTCCATAAACATCCCTTTTCAATATATCCTAGGTATGTTCGATAGGGTTTATGTCTGGAGAACACGCTGGCCACTCTAGTCGAGCGATGTCGTTATCCTGAAGGATGTCATTCACAAGAAGTACGCGATGGGGACGCGAATTGTCGTTCGTGAAGACGAATGCCTCGCCAATATGCTGCTCTATCGGTCGGAGGATGACATTCACGTATCGTACTGCCATTACGGCGCCTTCCATGACCACCAGCGGCATACGTCGGCCCCACATAGTGCCACCCCAAAACAGCAGGGAACCTCCAACTTGCTGCACTCGCTGGACAGTGTCTAAGGAGTTCACCCTAACCGGTTTGCCTCCAAACACGTCTCCGACGACTGTCTGGTTGAAGGCATATGTGACACTCATCGGTGAAGAGAACGTGATGCCAAATGTCGTGGCTGCAAAGATGGACCTCGTCATGGACGACGGGAGTGAAGTTGCGCGTCATGCAGCCTAATGCGCACAGTTTGAGTCGTAACATGGCGTCCTGTGGCTGCACGAAAAGCATTGTTCAACATGGTGGCGATGCTGTCAGTGTTCCTCCGAGCCATAATCCATAGGTAGCGGTCATCCACTGCACTAGCAGCCCTTGGGCGGCCTGAGCGAGGCATGTCATTGACAGTTCCTATCTTTCTGTATCTCCTCCATGTCCGAACAACATCGCTTTCGTTCACTCCGAGACGCCTGGACATTTCCCTTGTTGAGAGCCCTTCCTGGCACAAACTAACAATGCGGACGCGATCGAACCACGTTATTGATCGTTTAGGCATGGTTGAACTGCAGACAACACTAGCCGTGTACCTCCTTCCTGGTGGAATGATAGGAACTGATCGACTGTCAGATCCCCTCCGTATAATAGGCACTGCTCACGCATGGTTTGGGCGCCTTTGGTGGCAACTCTAAACAGCCAAAGGGACTGTGTCTGTGATACAATATCCACAGTCAACGTCTATCTTCGGGAGTTCTGGGAATCGTGGTGATGCAAAACTTTTTTGATGTGTGTACGTATTAGTTAAGAATTTTGTCGATTCTTTTCAAACTAGTTGTCCCTCTTTAATGGTCTCGACGTCAATCAGATACTTAAGTCTCAATGTTATAATTCGCATCCTCAGCAACAGCAAGATTGAGAATAGTATTTACCCTCTATTATTTTCCATCTACACTTATTAGCACTTATTATTCAAGGATTTTTAAAGGGATTTGATGTGTTGGTAAATGTGCCAACACCTTGTAGATAGACGGGGGCGAAATGCACGCTATCTAACGCAGACGGGCGTGAATTCTGGAATAGGATAAGTAGTGAATTCTCATAAGAAAAGTATGCAGCTCCTCAAATACTTATCTTTTATTCTTTGATGTGAATACAGCATTCTGGATGAGACATTTCATATGATAACTATCAAACTATGTAAGGCTAATGGCGCCTTGCTAGGTCGTAGCCATGGACTTAGCTGAAGGCTAACTGTCTCTCGGCAAATGAGAGAAGGCTTCGTCAGTGTAGTCGCTAGCAAAGTCGTCGTACAACTGGGGTCGAGTGCTGTATCGTATCTCGAGACCTGCCTTGTGGTGGCGCTCGGTCTGCGATCACACAGTGGCGACACGCGGGTCCGACAAGTACTAAATGGACCGCGGCCGATTTAAGCTACCACCTAGCAAGTGTGGTGTCTGGCGGTGACACCACAGGGTTGGTAGCCGAAATGTTATTTGATAACATAACTAATGCTATGCAGTGATATTATGGTAGTGAGACTGTCAGTTCATAGCTATCAGATTAACCTTATTGCAGTTGCCGTTTACTGGTGCGGCTCACTCTCCCCCTCCCTGAATTCCGCCTCTCCCTCACCTATCTTCCCCCCTTGCCTTTTTTTGGCAGTGTCAGCCTACCCACACACAAATGAAGCATTTTCTTGTAGAAGATAAACATTTCAGTTCCAAAATACACTATGTGATCAAAACTATCCGGACACCCTCAAAAACATACGTTTTTCATTTAGGTGCATTGTGCTGCCACCTGCTGGCCGGTACTTCATATCAGCGACCTCAGTAGTCATTAGACATCGTGAGAGAGCAGAATAGGGCGCTCCGCGGAACTCACGGACTTCGAACGTGGTCATGTGGTTGGATGTCACTTGTGTCATACGTCTGTACGTGGGATTTCCACATTCCTAAACATCCCTAGGTCCACTGTTTCCGATGTGATAGTGAAATGGAAACGTGAAGGGACACGTACAGCATAAAAGCGTACAGGTTGACCTCGTGTGTTGACTGACGGAGGCTGCCGACAGTTGAAGAGGGTCGTAATATGTAATAGGCAGACATCTATCCAGACCATCACACAGGAATTCCAAACTGCATCAGGATCCACTGCATATACTATGATAGTTAGGCGGGAGGTGAGAAAACTTGGATTTCATGGTCGAGCTGCTGCTCATAAGCCACACATCTTGCTGGTAAATGCCAAACGACGCCTCGCTTGCTGTAAGGAGCGTAAACATTGGACGATTAAACAGTGGGAAAACGTTGTGTGGAGTGACGAATCGCGGTACACAATGTGGCGATCCGATGGCAGGGTGTGGGTATCGCGAATGCCCAGTGAACGTCATCTGCCAGTGTGTGTAGTGCCAACAGTAAAATTCGGAGGCGGTGGTGTTATGGTGTGGTCGTGCTTTTCATGGAGGGAGCTTGCACGCCTCGTTGTTTTGCGTAGCACTATCACAGCAGAGGCTTACACTGTTGTTTTAAGCACCTTCTTGCTTCTCACTCTTGGAAAGCAATTCGGGGATGGCTATTGCATCTTTCAACAAGATCAAGCGGCTGTTCATAATGCACGGCCTGCGGCGGAGTGGTTACAAGACAATAACATCCCTGCAATGGACTAGCCTGCACAGAGTCCTGACCTGAATCGTATAGAACACCTTTGGGATGCCGGCCGGGGTGGCCGAGCGGTTCTAGGCGCTACAGTCTCGAACCACGCGACCGCTACGGTCGCAGGTTCGAATCCTGCCTCGGGCATGGATGTGTGTGGTGTCCTTAGGTTAGTTAGGTTTACGTAGTTCTAGGTTCCAGGGGACTGATGACCTCAGAAGTTAAGTCCCATAGTGCTCAGAGCCATTTGAACCATTTGAACCTTTGGGATGTTTTGGAACGACGACTTCGTGCCAGGCCTCACCGACCGACATCGATACCTCTCCTCAGATCAGCACTCCGTGAAGAATGGGCTGCTATTCTCCAAGAAACCTTCCAGCACCTGATTGAACGTATTCCTGCTGGAGTGGAAGCTATCATCAAGGCTGAGGTTGGGCCAGCACCGTATTGAATTCCAGCATTACCGATGGAGGGTGCCACGAACTCGTAAGTCATTTTCAGCCAGTTGTTCCGATACTTTTGATCACTTAGTGTATAGTATGTAACGTAACTTTGAACCTTTATCATATTATCGACAGAAAATTAATAAGTAGTAGACATATGTGGAACAAGATATCTAGGAGAACGTGGAAAGCGACACGAATGAGATGTTATAGTTGCGCCAGTTTTTCTGCATAGCTCCGAGACATCCTAGTAAGATTCGTAAGTTGAAAACGAGATTTTTGAGATCTGAGAAAGCCTACACGTGACTCGATACTTTTAAAATGACAACATATGGAGAGAATTGATTATTTAAAAACAGAAGGAAGAATCAATGAAAGTAAAGAAAGATGGTCATCACGTACCACTGTTCATCTGTGACACTGACACTAACAATGTGTTACCAGCAGGGCTAATCATAACTTTTTAAGGTATCTTACTGCCGAGCTAGGTGTACTGTGTCCTGTCACAGAGAAAATGGGTTTCTCAAAACCATAGGTTTTGGCGACATGTTATAAGGGTAGAAAAAACCACAGCATCAAATTCGAAACTGATTACAATCGACGGTCTAGATTTGTGATGGCACATGCAGTATATACTTTGAATGGAATCCTGATGCAGCACGGATCGCTGCTCAGTTTAAAATGTATTTCCAGTAAGAATCTAAAATTTATTTGAAGCACTTGACAACATTTTTGAGGACACATTACGTAAGTAATAAGGCACAGGATATCAAGAGAGACATGTGGCGTCTAACAGAACACCCTGATGCCTTCTTGTTCCGTAGAGCTATAATTGTGTACATAAGAGATCTGGTGGCTAATGAAAGAACCTCCGAGAAGCTGTACGTAGTTTGTTGCAACATATGAAGTTGGAACGCCAGAAAACTGTAGCGAAATCCAGGAAGATCTCCACATCATCGAATATTGGTTGATGAAGGGCTGACAGAAGACCATCAATAAAAACAAATAGGCTCAAAGGATCATTCTTGTTCAATTACCCAACTGGCAAAAAGCCACTGGAAACAATAACCACGGTAATATATCTAGGAGCATGTGTACGGAGCGACCTAAATTGTAACGCCCAGCCGGCGGGAGTGGCCGTGCGGTTCTAGGCGCTACAGTCTGGAACCGAGCAACCGCTGCGGTCGCAGGTTCGAATCCTGCCTCGGGCATGGATGTGTGTGATGTCCTTAGGTTGGTTAGGTTTAAGTAGTTCTAGGTTCCAGGGGACTGATGACCTCAGAAGTTAAGTCGCATAGTGCTCAGAGCCATTTGTAACGCCCACACAAAATTAGTTGTTAAGAAAAACAGATGACAGTTTAGGTAGGAAAAGTCCTAAAGTAATGTAATTCGATTATGAACCAGGTAGCTTAAAAGTCCCTTGACGACCCATTCTTGAGTGTAGCTCATAAGTCTGTGACCCTCGCAAGGTAGAAATAACAGTTTATGTAGACAAAATCCAAAGAAGATCGGTGCTTTTCGTCACGGGTTCCTTTAGTATACGCGAGAACACGAGATGCTTCTCGCCTATCCTAGTTGACGCTCTAGACATTTTATTTATATCAGGAAGTTAATCACAACCATATCTTGATTTATGTTTCACAGTAGTTCATCGTAGAACAATTATTAGGCAAGGAGACTACATTTCAGGTTCTGCGTAATCAGCACTGAAGTTTAAACTGTTTTTCAGAATTTGATCATAATGTCGACGGTTACACGTTGAGTAATTCAAAAAGAGTAAAGCCAGTAAAACAATAAGATATGAAGGAAGTTCATGGCTTCGATGAACTGTTGCTACCTTCCTAACCAGCAACAATGAAAAAATAACTACACTGAAGCGCCAAAGAAACTGGTATAGGAATGCGTATTCAAATACAGAGATGTTTAAACAGGCAGAATGCAGCGCTGCGGTCGGCAACGCCTATGTAAGACGACAAGTGTCTGGCGCAGTTGTTAGGTCGGTTACTGCTGCTAGAATGGCAGGTTATGAAGATTGAAGTGGGTGTGAACGTGGTGTTATAGTCGGCGCACGAGAGATGCGACACAGCATCTCCGAAATAGCGATGAAGTGGGGATTTTCCCGTACGACCATTTCACGAGTGTACCGTGAATATCAGGAATCCAATAAAACATCAAATCTCCAACACAGCTGCGCCTGGATAAAGATCCTGTAAGAACGAGACCAAAGACGACTGAAGAGAATCGTTCAACGTGACAAAAGTGCAACCCTTCCACAAATTGCTGCAGATTTCAATGCTGGGCCTTCAACGAGTGCCAGCGTACGAACCATTCAATCTAAAAAGTAAATGTCGTGAGACTAGGGCTTCCCGTCAGGTAGACCGTTCGCTGGGTGCAAGTCTTTCGATTTGGCATCACTTCGGTGACTTGCGCGTCGATGGTGATGAAATGATGATGAGTAGGACAACACAACACCCAGTCCCTGAGCGTAGAAAATCTCCGACCCAGCCGGGATTCGAACCCGGGCCCTTAGGACTGACATTCCTTCGCACTGACCACTCAGCTACCGGGGGCAGACACCATTCAATGAAACACCATCGATATTGTCTTTCGAAACCGAAGGCTCATTCGTGTACCCTTGATGACTGCACGACACAAAGCTTTACGCCCCGTCTGGGCCCATCAACACCGACATTGGACTGTTGATGATTGGACACATGTTGCCTGGTCGGACGAGTCTCGTTTCAAATTGTATCGAGCGGATGGACGAGATTGGATATCCATGGACCCTGCATGTCACCAGGGGACTGTTCAAGCTGGTGGAGGTTCTGTAGTGATGTGGGGCGTGTGCAGTTAGAGTGATATGGGACCCCTGATTCGTCTGGATGCAACTCAGACAGGTGACACGTACGTAAGCATCCTATCTGATCACGTGCATCCATTGATGTCCATTGTGCATTCTGATAGTCTTGGGCCATTCCAGCAGGACAACGCGACACCACACACGTCCAGAACTGCTACAGAGTGGCACCAGAAGCACTCTTCTGAATTTAAACACTTCCGATGGCCACCAAACTCCCCAGAAATGAACAATGTTGAGCATGTCTGGGATGCCTTGCAACATGCTGTTCAGAAGAAATCTCCACTCCTTCGTACTCTTCCGGATTTACGGACAGCCCTGCACGATCCATGGTGTCAGTTCCCTCCAGCACTACCTCTAACATTACTTCAATCCATGCCACGTCGTGTTACGGCACTGCTGCATGTTCGCGGGGGCCCTACACGATATTAAGCAGGTGGACCAGTTTCTTTGGCTCATCAGTGTATGTAACACATGTCAGAAGTTAAATGCACCTGTAGATACCCTAAAAATTACGTGACAAAAAGAGAATGGGTGAAAGGCGATTGACTGCCTTGACGTGTCTAATAATCCAACCTTGGTCGAAGGTTGAAGCTTCACAGCCTCAATCTATAACGAATTAATCCAGAGATAAAGAGCGCCAATTATGATCTTTCACCATATAAAAATGGAATGTAGTGTTAGTAAATCAATGAAGAAACAGCCTATTATATTGTCTGTTCAGCGTTGTTACTAAAGTTGCTTGATGAAAGAGTACAAGGACTTAGCCAGACAGGGAATTTCATTGAACCAAACAAGTGGGCAATGAGAAAGTAACTACTCGTAACGCAAAGGAATCAACAAGAAATCACGAGTTCTGGCACGATATTTTCACCTGATACATAGTTCTGAACGAATCACCAACTATCTGCGTATTGGCTCACAGTTTCATTAAGTATAGATCTAGGATTGGTAATAAACTGCATTTTTATGGAGTGCAGAGAGATTGTTATGAACATCATGGCAGATAAAGGGTGGGATACGTCTGTCATACCAAAACAGGCACTACAGAGAAGACTATTGACGCCTCTTATTTGGAAAGATCGCAAGGAGGAATGGGTGAAAAGTCTATTTAAAAACTACTTACATTTTTAGATGAGAAGGAAATTAATCTCTCCTTTGTGTTGCGGTGATGTGTTGGAGAAGTGGATTATACTGGTGACCATCTATGATAAAATATTCAGAGCTAATATCGACATCGACATCAACCTCTGCACATACATAGTAGAAGTACCGATGAAATTAAAAGTGGAGAAATTAATGTGAAAAGAATTTTGAAATTCCAAGGTAAACTGTGATGCTGAACTCACAGAAAACACTCTGGCGTGAACCCAATGTGACCCACCTTCGCTTTAAATTTTGTGTCGTTCTGATGATCGTTGTTTCATCATCTACCGCTGGTGGCTCTTATAATTATAATACAGCATAAGGCACGTACAGCACCACCGGTTTATTTATCTTAGTTTTTACGGAAAACAGAGATAAAGGTCACTGTATTCATGGAAAGTGTCTCTGACTAACGGATAGTGAAGGTGTTACGGAACGAAAGCCAGGAGATTCTCACATTCTTTGAATTAGTTTCTGTTAGGGATTACTAAACGCCATCTGATTCTTATGAGACTGTAATGCAATACTCAAGAACGATCATGTGCTTTATTAAATGATGTTGCATCAAGGCATATTAAAACTTTCCGGCATCTACATCTACAGACATACTGTGTGAACTGTGAAGGGCATGTGGAGGGTAGTTAGCATGGTACCACAGGTTGGCTTCCCTTCCAGTTACATGTGGAAGAATGACTGTGTCCTACGCGAGCCGTAATTTCGGTAATTCATGGCCTCTACAGAAGCGACACGTGGGACGACGAAGAAGGTTTCTAAATTCTTACATTGGTTCTCAAAACTTTTTAAGTAGGTTTTCCCTAGAAGTGATGTTATTCCAGTGAAAATCTATATTTGTAATGTTGGCACATGTAACGTAAAAACATAAGCATAACATCAAGGGTCGTCTGTCCACTTATCACAATAAGAGGACTAGTAGGATATGTGAAAGATGACCTTGATTTACGAAAACCAGGAATATATAGTATACCTGACCAATGTGACATGTCGTACATTTGCCAAACAACTAGGGCAGTGGACATCAGATGCCAAGAACGTCAGAGGCACACCTGGTTAAGACAGGAAACTAAATCAGCCATTACCGAGCACTGTATGGAACTTAATCATTCCATGGTTTATGAAAAAATGAAGGTTCTGTCACAGACCCCCTGATACTGGGGTACTGGTATGAGAGAGTCAACGTGGCGGAAAATCTCATATATCGTGACACTAGGTACCATGTCAGCAATCCTGAAGTTGAAATGAAGTTGCTAAAACCGCAACGATTGCAGCAGCAGAAAGTAAGCTATAGAAGACATTTCCTCCCACATGAATGCGTCCACCAGATATGATACCAAACATGAAAAAATTTTCTTTATAATAATTCTGGATATCATTGTCATTACTGATAAGGGCAAGATATATGAGCATTATATAACTGTGTATCAAATGAGATATTCTTTAAATGAACAGAGTATGCGTCACAATGTTACTTACGAGACAGGTTACAGTCAAAATTTTTAAGATGGCGAAGGACAACACTATTTTTCGTATTATGACAGAGTATGCATTAATAAAGAAGGAAAAGTAGGATTTAAATATTACAACTTGTACAATATGCGTTTGTAAGACGGCATAAAATAGAGAGTTATTCGAGCACTGGAGTATCTTTTTCTCTGTCAGCAAGATGTTTCACATTGCTGGTTACTTGTATGGCGGCATCGACTCGGCTCAGCCGTTCACCGTGGGCGTAGGGAGCGTGTACGGTGGACGAAGACTCTCAGGGTGCAGGTAGGTCATGACGTAGTGAGCAGTTGGTTTCCATGAATACTGGGTACAAATTTTATTGTGTGCAGTTTTCTCATAATTCTAGAAAGCTGAAATGGATTTTCACAATTCATGTTATTCACTTCTAGAGGCTGCAGAGGGGACTCAGCAGATCAAGTTTTACATTGCAACTCATGTCCGGAAACATCATTCAGAACCATCACAGAGCGTCAAAGTTATGGGCGCCGGCGCCTGTAAAGGTATGTGTAATCAAGGTGGTTCCGTGATGATGTTACAGACTTTCAAGAATGATGGAGAA
This sequence comes from Schistocerca serialis cubense, assembly GCF_023864345.2. Taxonomy (NCBI): domain Eukaryota; kingdom Metazoa; phylum Arthropoda; class Insecta; order Orthoptera; family Acrididae; genus Schistocerca; species Schistocerca serialis. The sequence continues at coordinate 790,602,765 of NC_064639.1, read as the reverse complement.
GGATCAGCCTCTGGTTCGGAAACGAACGAGTCGAAAATTATAAGCGAAATCCCTTCTGAGAACCCTAACAGTATAACACATGCACCGGTACTATTGTTGCTATGCTTGTAGGGTAGACAACTTTCAGAGGTGTTAGTATGGACCAAAACAAGAAAAAATGTCTAGTAAACATGCGCTCTAAAATGCATACCTTAAGCGCTGAGACACACAGTCAATGGTAACAGAATTACTTTCGCGTGTAACTTTCAACTCCTTCATTTCCGAATCAGGTAAGCATACCTCAAATTGATACATTTATCCCTCTCCATCATTCTTCAATGTTTGTTACATCATTACGGAATTGCTCTGAATATACAGGGTGACAATTCTTGAACTATATGAAATAAAATCATCCTAATTTCTGAACGGTGTGCTTTAACTCCACGATTCGCCGAGGGGCATGATAGGAATTGGTATGCACTACGTGTTTTGGTTTAGCGATGATGCCCACTGTCATTTGGATGGGTTTGTCAATAAGCAGAACTGGAGCGTTTGAGGGACTGAGAATCCTCGTTTCGCGATTGAGAAGGCTCGTCATCCTCAATGAGTGATTGTGTGATGTGCGAATGTCCAGTCACTGAACGATCGGTGCGATACTCCTCGATGGCACGGTGACTGCCGAATGGAACATGAAAGTTTTGGAAGATGATTTCATCTCCATTATCCAAAGTGAACCTGATTTCGACAAGATGTGGTTCTGCCCCAGCTAACACTCAGTACCCAATGTAACGAAATGGAACACCTACAGCCATCCTGACAATGTCATTTATTATATGGCTAAAGCTTTTGGTGCTTCAGTGCATCATCTTGAGGCCTGTGTGCATAAATAGTAATGGTAGCATCATTAGCTTATCAACCATGCAATACAAAGACAGATAACGAAAAGAGTACGAATCAAGGACAATACTCTACTAGTGAATTTACAGTAATCATTTGATAAAACAAACAGATACGTCCGTTCTCACATATCTAACGTATACCATAACGAATTCCCACTTATAGATTGTACAAATATGCTATTTACTGTTAAATTCATTAAGTAAAGATTTCATGATTTTATTGATCAGTTGGAAATACATTAAACTGCATAATCCTGAAATAACCTCTTAAATAACAAAAATAACTGTAGAAAATTATAGATGTATGAAATGACTACAACTTCAGAAATAAGTAAAACAAAGACATTTTTATCTATGCGCAAGTAGTCCATGCACAAGGACAGCATCACACTGTCGATCTACAGTGCTCAGCTGAAAACCGAATGCAGGCATATTTATGTCTCATGTATGAGCATAGAATGATTGTCCAAGAACGTGTCAAGAGACCAACTGCATAGAACCACCTATGTCATACCATACACAGAATATATACAATTCAAGATCATGTTCAAGATGAACAACATCTACACATCTGTGAGAAAGCAGCCCTTGCCGAAGGACAATCTCAACGAAATACAAGAGTCAGTATGGTAAGCTGTCAAAATGACAGTATAAATACTGTACATCTATGACTCACATCAAAGTAGAAAATGCTGAGGTGCAAATTGTAGAGGGGCAAACTTATGTCCTATACATAAAATGAATGTCCAAGACGTGTCAAAGAACCAAATACAGGAATCATCTGTGTCATAACACATGCAGAGTATATAATACACTCTCACAAGGAACTATTCAAAGCACATTATTAATTGACCAGTGAAGAAGCCACACAATACGCCAGTAAGAAAATTATAAGTAAATCCAATATGTCTGTTTAATATAAGACTATGAACACATGGCAGCAATCCATGGGCTGACTATATATGCACTATTACAACAAAATCACTGGCAAACGCCACAAGTCGTGTCCAGCGGAAGCGAAGTGAGCATAAATGCAAATTCATGTAAAATTGAGTACAGTGCATAATCACTAATTGTGTTACACACGACTAAAATAAATGCACATCAAAGATAATGACACATTCAAGTGATAATTCGTAGGCTAGGGCTAAAACATCAGAGACCTGATTTCCTTTATAAACAGGTTTACATAGATCACCTGAAACTTAGTAAGACGTTGAATACCCACCAACCTGATAGGACAATGCATTACATCAGTAATGCAATAGATAATAAGATGCAAATTGTGGTAGCAGTAATGAAAAGAAGATCTGAGAATTGAAATGTAGACAACATATGGTACATAGGACAGAGTACACCTGTAGTGGTCATGTGTTCTATGACAGGGTAGTTAACACAATAGACATAGTTTTTAATAATGATGACTTAAGATTATTATAGAATGCTAATAAACACGCTGTGAACAGAAAGGTGCCAAATAAAGACATTAAATTAATGTTAGTAGAGATTAAAAGTACACTCAATTTTTGTAGGGTTGATGAAATACAGCATGACTTCATTACCAACAAAGTTACATAGTCAATTAACCAATATGTTACTAGGAATAAGAGGATCAGTATGGATTGGACAAATACTCATGAAATATTAATTTGTTGTTTTAATTCTACAGTGAAAGAGCTTTAAGCACTAATTGTGAAAGCTCAGAAGTGGAACACCCTGGTAATATGATGTATCACTAAATATAGTGGTTTTTCTAAAACAATATAATTTTACAACTAGACAGTGCCCCCACTAAACAGTGTCTTAAACAAGTCAAAAAGGCAATTAGGGAGGCATCTTTCTTATTTGATGAAAAATGTACAGGTCCCTCAAAGTAATGAATCCACATGACCCTTGTTTACATGCACAAGCAAAGATCCATAAACCGAATGCTCCGATGAGGCTCATTACAAATTATATGGGAAGTCCCGCTTACAGACTGTGCAGTAAGTTAAATGAGAATTTGGTCACTAACTATGTGTTTGAGCGACAATTCTCAGTCAAGAATACTTATGACCAGGGCGGGAAAATTAAAGATATTTAGATACGTGATACATACATATGGGTGTCGCTAGAATTTGTAAATTTGTACACAAATTGAGCCCTGCTGCAGATCATATCGGTGCCATTGTTAGGTTGGCATCATTTAGTTGGTATAGTTACAGTGGTCGTCTTCTTCTTCTGTTCATTCGCGAAACCCCGCTAGTGGAAGTAGCGGCGGTTATCGATATCGCACCATCTTTGGGGCGACGATGTGGTGTTTCAGTGTCGTATGAGTTGGCAGTTCGGTTGGGGACGGACGAGCAGCCAGGTCCACGCTGTGTGGAAACACGCTGGGACCACTGGCGGCAAGCATGCACTACTGGATGGAAGGGCTGTAGTCGTGAGGGGTACAACCTCGTTGTCAGCTGGACCCAGGAAGTTTAAATCGAGTCGGTCTTAATTCAAGTAGTGAAACCTCCACCATTGTGAGATCTCGCCTTTTGCTTGCGTGTTGCTGCTCGCACTGTCACCGAGATGAAGAGCAGTGAGTGGAGCGTTTGGGGGAGGTGAACCTAATTAGCCTTCCTCCACTTCTTATTATTAATTGTTGCATTCTATATGTCATTATTTGTGAAGTTCAACCAGTGGTATTTTTCCTGCTTAGTGGCCGCCAACGCCCCAGTTACCTGCCCTGGAGCTTAGAGTATGTTATACAGTGTACTTTTTCTCGCTTTGCCACTACTGTCCGGTAAGGCATGTAGTTCGACAGTTTCCTTGATTTGTGGGCCGGGTGGTGTTTTTTTTTCCTACTCTGGTAGTAGTAGTTCCTTTCTGCTTCCAGATGCTCTAAACACCAGAGTCTGAAGTCATAGTGCTGACCACCGGTTCTGGCTTGGGTGTGTTATTCCATCGTTGCCTTGGTCATCGCACATTACGTGGATTCAGAAAATGATTATTGGTCATGCGTTCAAACTGTCACTAGTCTGAGTTACCATCTCAAGAAGTGACTGCAACTCTTAGATGCCTGTCTCAACACTTGTGAAGTTTTAAGAGACTTTCCCAGATCGATCCTTGGAGTAATGTCTGCGGCCCTCCCCTCCCCCTTGGTTTGGTCAGATTTGATCATTGTTTTTTCTTTTAAATACATTTTAATGACTGCAATTTCAAGTTTGAAGACGTTTAACTGGGTCTTAAAAGGATTGCTATTCAGGCTTTCAGCCATGAGACAGTTTTTAAATTATTACTATTGGGGTCCTCAGCTGAGAAATAGTTGAATTTGTTGTCATTAAGGCCTTCAGCCGCGAATGATACTTGTCTTAAAATTTTAATTGTATTCTAGCAGTGAGATTTTGATGATTGTTCTTTTAAAAATATTTTAATAACTGTAATTGCTGCTTGAAGTAGTTTAACTGGTTCTTTAGATTGCTATTCAATTCTTCAGTTGTGAAACAGTTTTAAATTATCACTATTGGGGCCTTGAGCCGAGAAATAGTTGGAATTTGTTGTCATTAAGGCCTTCAGCCATGGAACCCTTATTAATGTATTGTCACCATTTATTTGTTGTTGTTTCGAAATAAAGTGTACATGATTGAAAAATAAACTAACCAACAGTAACTGATTATTGCCCCATCCACAACCGCAACCCAGTCTTGCCTTCCTTGGTACCAGGCCTCACAAATTTTCCTGCAAATGAAGACATTTTTCTTGCAAGACTGAATGACGATGATGTATGTCCATAGATGAAACTGATCATTTTCTTAAAATTGTAAGAACTCTTTCTGTCATATAATTACTTCTCCTTTAAAGGAGAGTTTTCAAGGAGCATAGTGGGTTAGCAATGGGCTGTTACCTGTCAGGAACACTAGCTAATATTTTTATAAATCATTTGGAAGAAAAAACTATTACACAGCATCAGAAGTTCCCTTGTCCGCCGCCGGTAGCTGAGTGGTCAGCGCCACATTATGTCAATTCTAATGGCCTGGGTTCGATTCCCGGCTGGGTTGGAGATTTTCTCCACTCAGGGACTGGGTGTTGTGTTGTCCTAATCATCATCATTTGATCCCCATCGACGAGCAAGTCCCCGAAGTGGTGTCACATTGAAAGACTTGCACCCGGCGAACAGTCTACCTGACGGGAGGCCCTAGTGCCACGACATTTATTATAAAAGTTCCCTTTAAAAGATCTAATTATAAACTATACTGTAAACTTTTTAAAGGGTGATAAACAAATACAAAAATTTATATATAAAATCTGGAATTGATAACTTCAAAAATTAAATTAAAATCATTTGGAATTTCGTAAAGAGAGTGTCTGACTTAAAAATAAGAATGATAACATCAAAGAGATAAGCCATAATGACTAGGTAGTACATAATCCTATAGCAGTTTCTAACGTATTTAACAATCATTTCTGAACTGCAGCAGATCACGTTGGTTGTAAGGGTTCCTTAAATATGCCCTCGAATGTATTAGAAAAAGCTGACCACAATATATATGACCCAATTTGTGTAGCTCCAGTCACCTGTAGTGAAGTCAAAAATATAATCAAATCCTTAAAAAACAAAAATTCCACAGGTAGTGACAACATTTCATCGAAAGTGTAAAGCATTGTGGTGATTATATATGTCAAGTGTTGTACCACATTTTTAATTATTTTTTGCAGCAAAGTATTGTCCCAGAGAGACTGAAGATTGCTATTGCGAGACTACATTTTAATAATGGTGACGAAACTAATTTGACTAGCTACCATCCTATATCTCTGTTAAGTTGCTTCTCAAAAATATTAGAGAAAGTAATGTACAACAGAGTTGTAGAGCAGCTCACTATACACAACGTCCTCAACAAAAATCAGATTGGATTCCAAAAGAATATATCAACAGAGCAGGCTATTTTCTCTCTGCCAAATGAAATTCTTGAGTCACTAAATTAAAAATTGTCACCTATTGGAATTTTGTGTGACATTTCAAAGGCTTTTCACTGTGTTGATCACAACTTTGTCTTAAAGAAGACCAATTTTTATGATTTGAATGGTAGTACTGATAGATGGATTGAATCATATGTACACAAAAGGAAGCAGAAGGTGATAATAAATGGTTTTGATGGCTGTCCTGTGTCATCTGACTGGGGCACATGAAGTGTGGAGTGCCATAAAGATCGAATTTGGGAACTTTACTGTTTCTTATCTTTGTCAGTGATCTCCAACTCTGTACAAACAGTAAGAGCAACATTACTTTTTTGCTGATGACACTACTAGAATGCTTGAAAGTGAATCAATCTGTGAACTATCAAATAAGTGTAATGCTGTACTCGTAGATGTCCTTCTCTGGTTTAAGTCTAATGGATTAACACAAAACATTGAAAAAAACACAACATATTCAGTTTCATGCATCAATGCAAGAAAATGAAGCAATCAACTTATACTGTGACAGTCAAAATATGTTATAGTGTGCCACCTCTACGTTTCTGGGCAATATGACTGATGAGCAGTTGATCTGGTCTGGGCATATTCTAGATCTTGATAAAAGACTGAGTGTAACAACTTATGTCCTGCATGTAATTAGCCCTGTTGGTGATATTAATGCTATCAAAGTAGCTTACTTGGGCTATTTTCACTCCATCACGTCATACGGTATAATTTTTTTGGGCAATCAACTTTTAGCCAAAAAGATCTTTGCTGCACAAAACAGAGAAATTAGAATCATAAATGGTGTTCATCCAAGATATTCTTGTAGAAACCTGTTCTGAAATCTCCAAATATTAACCAACACATGTCAGTACTTATTTTCTTGGATGAGTTTTGTCTTGAATAACCATTCTCTTTTCATATCCAATAATGCATACCATGATCACAATACAAGGTATAAAGTGATTTACACAGAGATCTAAAACAGCTAAGAATTGTACAAAAAGGTGTTCATTATTCTGCCACTAAACACTTCAGTCGTCTTCCATCTGATCTCAAAGCCCACATTAATTACCCATCTACATTTAAATTTAAATTAAGAAAATACCTTATGGATAAGTCCTTCTACTCTCTCACTTAGTACATGCAGAGTAGGCCTAATCAGTGACTGTCTTTGTAGTTTTTATTATATTTTCTATTTATATTCTAGTCTCTGTTTTTAGTATGTTAGCTGTAATACGTCTTTGCTGCCCAAGATGATCAGCGTACGAATTTCCTTTTTTCTGTACCAAAAGTTATTCTCAGTAGTTTATGTCATGTTTATTTGAACTCTGTTTAATTTTAGTTTACCCTATACACTTTATCACCAGATTGCTACATTCTTGTAATTTGTACTAGTGTTTGTTGTATAAAGATGTAAACCTGACTTGTTCCACATCCTTGCAATTCATCCCTATTTGGGTTCATGGAATTTGAAATAAATAAATAAAAAATCAAAATAAAAAGTGATTTAATTATGAACTATTATCAATTTGTTAATGGTACATTGTTATTATTTAGTGAAGAGAATGAGCGTCTAAAGATAATTTTTCAGGCATTCAATACTCTACATCCCAATATACAGCTTATACGAAAGTGATGTGAACAATAAAAGTACATCCCAATATACAGCTTATACGAAAGTGATGTGAACAATAAAAGTAATTTCCTGGATATTATATTAATGAATGGTAATTGAAGTCACAAATTTGCAATTTATAGGAAGCCAACAGCTACAGATGCGATTATCCCATGTCATTCTGCTCACCATAACAGATATAAAACTTCTTTTTTTTACAGTTCAATTGGCAGACTGATAAAGATTCCATTAGAAGCTGATGAAAGAGAACAGGAAAAACATGTTTTAAAGGGTATAGCGTTCAGAAATGGGTTTCAGCCAGAATTAATTGACCAAATATACTCAAAGAACATTAAGAAGAGTTCTGATATACTACATAAGATTTCTTTAGAAGTATATAGAAATAAACAGAAAATTTTTACCAATGTGAGTTACATTGGCCCACTGTCAAATGATGTGGCACGTATTTTTCTCAAAATTAATGTTAATGTAGGATTCAGAAATAAAAACACGTTATCAAAGTTGTTGATACATTCAGTGGAACAGTTCGGTCCGATAAAGGAATCAGACTTGTACAAAATAACCTGTACTGATTGTGAATCAATATACGTAGGCCAAATTATTAGAACTTTTTGAGAAAGATATAGAGAACTTACTTCCCTGCACACTATTAAACAGTCAACCTTGCAAGAACATTCGAAAACAATCAGACATACTGAAATAGTTGTAGATGAGAATGTAGAAGTTTTACACTTCATCGATACAGGGGGTATAATGGACGTCATAAAAGATTTGGAAATTTGTATACATTCCCACAAAGAACGAAACTGTTTACTGAACGAACAAACTGAGTCGAAAAATAAATTATTCTTTGACTGTTTTCGTAATTTTGTATGTACGTAGACCATAATTTGTGCCTTGAATGTATGGAATTATCCTACCATAGTAATCAGAACACATCATTATTAATATTGTACAGACAGATTGTAATCTCGAGGTAGTGACCTACATTTTGCTGTAAACTTTTACGATTTCCACTTACTATTTCTATTATTTCTTCGACTACTCCATTTTTAGATTTCATTTTCTTATTTAACATATTTCAATTGCGATATTCCTTGTACACATTATTGGCCTCGTTTATTGATTGGTAAGGACATACTCTTACACTTTTACTGTTGATTTCATGCAACAACTTTGAGTATTCGCTGACTTATATCTTTGGACGTTCTATTTTGAATTTTCTCAGCTGGTAGTTGATGGTTGGAGACACATCATGTTACAGGTACTTGTGGCATTCACTTAATGGTGGTTATTTGAATTGCACCTTCTGGTATTCTGAAGGTAGTCTGTGAAAACCAATTCATAGTTATTGGCCACTGATGAATCGTGGATATGACTGGAGTTAACCCCTCAGCGTTAGTTAAGGTGAGTTTCTCCGTGTACTCGGTGTTTTTGTGCTCATTTTTCATATCGGTGTATGGCTCAAGCCCTGTAACTGTTGGTGAGGGTTTCTCTGTACTGACATACGCTTCCCTGATAAAGTGTTATATTTGTGGGGTTTCTGCATTGTTCTCGTATTAGAAGTATATCATTTGTAATTGTGGGTTGTTGGGTGTTTATTACAACCTTTTGACTGTGTAATTACTGTAACCCTTTCTTTTCTCCCTTCACTCCCTCCCATTCTGCCCACTACCTATTATTAATAGGCAACAGGTCATGTTTCCCCCACCCCCCTTTCTCAACTCTACAGAATCGACTGGGTACGTGCCTCTAACCTACTCTCATTGGTGTTTGGTGGTTTTATGGTACAATTGTTGCTGGACTAATCATGCTCGGTTTAGTATATGAAAAATGGTAGGTAGCGTGTTTTAGAGGATTTTTGGCGTAATGGCCGGCCGGGGTGGCCGAGCGGTTCTAGGTCCTTCAGTCTGGAACCGCGCGACTGCTATGGTCGCAGGTTCGAATCCTGCCTCGAGCATGGATGTGTGTGATGTCCTTATAACCCAAGGTTAGTTAGGTTTAAGTAGTTCTAAGTTCTAGGGGACTGATGACCTCAGAAGTTAAGTCCCATAGTGCTCAGAGCCATTTGAACCATTTGGCATAATAATTTATGTTGATGTATACGTTGCTGCCATTGGCCTCTCGTTACATGCTTGGTAGTAGACCTGCTTGAGTTGGCCCAAGAATGCAGTAGTTCAAATGCAGTTACTTTAATCATATGTGATATATTCAGTGGTTATGCACTTGTCTTCAGTTTTACATGTGTTTGCATTTATCCTCACTTGGGTTCCGCTGGATATGACTTGTGGCATTGCCAGACATTTTTTCTAATAGTGTATGTATAGTCAACTCATTAAACGGACTTATTGGATTTACTTACGAATCACTTACTGGCATATGACATAAGTATGCCCCTCTACTGTTTGCACCTCAGCATTTTGTACTTTGAAATGACACTGTACTGTCAGTTTGACAGCTTATCATACTGACACTTATATTTCGTTGTGGTTGTCATTCAGTAAGGACTACTTTCTCGCAGATGTGCACATGTTGTTCATTCTGAGCATTATCTTGAGGTCTTCATTTTCTGTGTATGGCACATGCCACAACATAGGTAGTTCTCTACATTTGGCCTCTTGACATGTTCTTCGACATTCATTTTGTACATGAGACATAAATTCGTCTATATTCGGTTTTCAGCTGATCATTGTATTGCAATGATGTGATGCTGTCCTTGTGCAGGGACTACTTGTGCATAGCTCATATTTCTTTGGTTTACTTATTTCTGAAGTTTTAGTTCTTTCGTATGTCTATAATTTTCTACTGCTATTTTTATCATTTAGCACATTATTTCAGGTTTATGCAGTTTAATGTACCTTCCAACTGACCAATAAAATAATGGAATATTTAATTTATGAATTTAATAATAAATAGTATATTTGCACAAATTGTTGAGTGAAATGCGATATGGCATATTTTAGGTATGTGACAATGGATCTATCTGTTGGTTTTATGAAATGGTTACTGCAAATTCACTTATAGAGTATTGTCCTTGTTTCTTATTCTTTTTATGATCAGTCTTTGTATTGTGTGATTGATAAGTTGATGATGCTATCGTTACTGTTTAGTCATACAATCCTAAAGATGGTGCACTGAAGCACCAGAACTGGGAACTGTACAATAAATAACATCGCAAGGACGGCTGTAGATGTTCCATTTTATTACATAAGTGAACACCCGAAGTCCCTCAAACATTGGAGACACAATAACTCAGTACACAAACTTCTCTCTTCCATGGATTGACTATTTGACAACAAAATAAACTTTGGAATGAATGTACTCAGGAATAGTGTTTACTATAGCAGAACATCACAGTCAAAACGGCGACTTTTCACAATACCCCACAGTACCAAAGAAGAATTTTGTAGAATGTTTTTTGCTAAGACATATAACAATGAATTTTCAAGAGATTCTTTTGAAAATAACAAATAGGATTACTGATGTATAAATATAAGCAAAAAGTAGTGAAAAATACATAGATCCAACAATTACAAAACAGTGCAAAAGCATTATGAATTGAAACAGTAAGCATAAGAAACATATTTAATAAGTATGGGTGGTGTTAATGTTATGTAGACAGTTTAATATCTATGATCTCATAAGTAACAGAAAACAGAACCAAGGCTGTTATGTTCATGAGGAAATTCTCAAAACAAACTCCAAAATTAAAATAATCTATAGAACACTCTGTTGTGGATACATTATTATGTGTAAAATAATAATGTAACATATGGAACAACAATAAGAAATAATGTACATCTTGAGCAAAGAAATGAGCTGAATGGTTTTCAACTACTGACAATAAAATATTAAGTGTGTTCAATAAAACATCAATTGTCTTTCTAAAGTGAAGGAGAAAATACATATGAGACCATGTCATGTTCTTGGAAGTGAAAATGTTTGACTGATGGCAAAATGTCACATACAGCACACTTTCTTTTATAGAGGACATACTGTTGATTGATTCATGTACTCACAATTGAAGAGAAAGGTAAATATTTGTAAATGAAGGTTAGATGGATGGCTAACACTAAAGTCATCAGTTTCTCTTCTGACAATTCGATGATCTCGATGAAATAAGCCTAGTGTTGAAAGGAGCAGACTCAGGGAGGACAAACGTTGAGTCAGTTCCAGCACTGACAACCCAAAGGTTCAGAACTGACAAAATATCAGTAGTGTCAGCTCTTACATCATCGATTGCTAGCTGTCCATTTTTGGTGAAAAGACAGGCTCTGAGAAAATTAGTGAACCAGCAGTGTGGTAATTTTTACATTATAGAACATTTGACACAGTGGTGAACTAAGTGTCTCTGGTCCACTACTAATTGATGGAGAGCTGCACATCAAACTTCAATGTCCATACCGTAAATGCAAGAGCTCCTCTCAAGGTAATGCATGATGTAATGTGTGCTTGCACATCTACACTCCTGGAAATGGAAAAAAGAACACATTGACACCGGTGTGTCAGACCCACCATACTTGCTCCGGACACTGCGAGAGGGCTGTACAAGCAATGATCACACGCACGGCACAGCGGACACACCAGGAACCGCGGTGTTGGCCGTCGAATGGCGCTAGCTGCGCAGCATTTGTGCACCGCCGCCGTCAGTGTCAGCCAGTTTGCCGTGGCATACGGAGCTCCATCGCAGTCTTTAACACTGGTAGCATGCCGCGACAGCGTGGACGTGAACCGTATGTGCAGTTGACGGACTTTGAGCGAGGGCGTATAGTGGGCATGCGGGAGGCCGGGTGGACGTACCGCCGAATTGCTGAACACGTGGGGCGTGAGGTCTCCACAGTACATCGATGTTGTCGCCAGTGGTCGGCGGAAGGTGCACGTGCCCGTCGACCTGGGACCGGACCGCAGCGACGCACGGATGCACGCCAAGACCGTAGGATCCTACGCAGTGCCGTAGGGGACCACACCGCCACTTCCCAGCAAATTAGGGACACTGTTGCTCCTGGGGTATCGGCGAGGACCATTCGCAACCGTCTCCATGAAGCTGGGCTACGGTCCCGCACACCGTTAGGCCGTCTTCCGCTCACGCCCCAACATCGTGCAGCCCGCCTCCAGTGGTGTCGCGACAGGCGTGATTGGAGGGACGAATGGAGACGTGTCGTCTTCAGCGATGAGAGTCGCTTCTGCCTTGGTGCCAATGATGGTCGTATGCGTGTTTGGCGCCGTGCAGGTGAGCGCCACAATCAGGGCTGCATACGACCGAGGCACACAGGGCCAACACCCGGCATCATGGTGTGGGGAGCGATCTCCTACACTGGCCGTACACCACTGGTGATCGTCGAGGGGACACTGAATAGTGCACGGTACATCCAAACCATCATCGAACCCATCGTTCTACCACTCCTAGACCGGCAAGGGAACTTGCTGTTCCAACAGGACAATGCACGTCCGCATGTATCCCGTGCCACCCAACGTGCTCTAGAAGGTGTAAGTCAACTACCCTGGCCAGCAAGATCTCCGGATCTGTCCCCCATTGAGCATGTTTGGGACTGGATGAAGCGTCGTCTCACGCGGTCTGCACGTCCAGCACGAACGTTGGTCCAACTGAGCCGCCAGGTGGCAATGACATGGCAAGCCGTTCCACAGGACTACATCCAGCATCTCTACGATCGTCTCCGTGGGAGAATAGCAGCCTACATTGCTGCGAAAGGTGGATATACACTGTACTAGTGCCGACATTGTGCATGCTCTGTTGCCTGTGTCTATGTGCCTGTGGTTCTGTCAGTGTGATCATGTGATGTATCTGACCCCAGGAATGTGTCAATAAAGTTTCCCCTTCCTGGGACAATGAATTCACGGTGTTCTTATTTCAATTTCCAGGAGTGTATGTAGAAGTGAGTACCTCCGGTGCTTGTCCACAATATATGAAATGTTTATCTAAGGAAAATTAGACAGTATATTGATAAATAAGTATTCGAAGCTTGAATGAAATATTGAATTAACAAATATATACTGTTTGATATACAGAGACTATGATGTATAATGAAAGAAAACACACAAATTTATAATTCCCCTAAGTATCTTATACAACGAAACTCTAAGTCTTGTACATACTACATAATGAAGGCATGCAATGCCATGGACATAGTATCGATGTGTAATAAAATGTATTTTATTTTACTGTTGGTATTACTCTGTACATCATTTGTAGGTACTCTTCCACTCACTACATCTTACTACACAGATATACCAAATTACAACAAATGTTAGTAAATACACAATAAAATTGTTACCACTTTATATTTATGCTTAAAAAATTAACTTTCATCTGTTTACTTGTAGCATCGATGTTTCCTCACAAATTCTTTATATTTTATCATTTCATCTTTTCTTTATAATTTATTACTCACAGTCAAGCTAGATATGACCAATAATATTTTCAACATTACGACAATAGGCTTGAAAATCAAATTTCCTATAATTCATCCTTGAATGTGTTGATTTTCCTTGTTAATACAATGTATATAATATATAGATATCGTCTTCTTCTGGAACAGTATGCAATTATTCATGTCTAACACAAATTTCATCCATAACAGGTCAGAAAATTTTACATTATATACTATCACACAGAGGAACTTTAATACAGGAACTAGCAATTAAACAAAGTCCACACATATACCAAACAATGTGATAAGAAAGAATATTGTATAACGATACTGACAAAAGGAAATTCATAAATTTCTGGACGGTAAAAATGCTCTGTAACACAGTACCTTCCTCTACTAAACATATCTTTTTTCTCTACAGACTGGCATTATTTGTTGCTAAGCTCCACCTCACGTACATAATTCTACAAGCAGTAACCTTCGTTAAAAAGTCCATGTCAGTTATTAAAGCTAAACTATTGTTTTTAATGGATGTTCATTATGCGTTTACAATTACTCTCAAGGTTTGCTCAATGAACAGTCTTGAATAATAATCATTAAGATTTCCTCAATCTACAGATAGGATAGATGATGGGTAGAGGAGTGAAACTTGGAATGAGATACATTAAGTTCTGCTAGTTGCTAGTAGCTTGTTCTTACTCTAGCAAATGAGTAATTGGATCCCTATGTCAAAATTGTGAAAGTATTATTCGCACAAGCTTAGCAACATTTCCTCATGCAAAGAAATTTTTATTATGTTAAATCTCAGCGTTTCCCAGTAGTCTCTAATTTCTAATTATACACATATATGCAGTTCATACTGTTCAGTGTAATGACCTGTTATAATTCCAATATACAGAAGTCTACTCTCAAACTTGTTGTAAGGTTCTATCGTAGGCTTTCCATACAAAATGTCACAACGTACACTCTTTGACATAAAACTTGACCGGCGGCCGGCCGCTTGAGAGGCTAAGTCCGCGCCGATCGCGACATGGGACAAAAAAACTGGCCAACTCGCTAATTCTCTAAGTCCGGTTATCTGCACAATATGGCAACACTGTAGACTGCGGAACTTCCTGGAGGAAAACTTGTCCCATGATAGAGAAACACTAGGCTGATTACGCCTGTGGTCTAGCGGTAGCGTGCGTTGTTTCTGTTCATAATGTCAGTGGATCGAGAGCAGCTGGCATAAAATATTTTTATAGCCTCTTCTGTCTGAATGCTGAAGACGTGAATGTAATGGTAGCGCAGATTCAATCTATTTCGCTTTGTGACACACCGATATCAAAATTTTATCCAGTAACGATTTTGCGGCAGATTTCCTGCAGACTGTCCTCCTCTGGACGCCGTATGCGGCAATGCTCCGGGATCCATTTGCTGGCTACTGGCAGCGGCCGTGGCGACAGCAGCGGCGCTGCACTCCCCCGTTCTTTATCGAAAGCGCCTGCTACCGCTCATCGCTTTTGATGATTTAAAACGCTTTATTATTAAATGTTGCTCCACAGAAAATTTCTACAATTTCCATTCACGCTCAAAAGCAACGGAGACAGACGCCCTGATTAGTAGGCGGGTATTATATTACATTAATCGGCAAGAGCTGAGTATGGCCCGAAATTAATTTTATAGACTGGGACGAAATGAAACCACCTCACTACATTCGATGAATTTATAAATGCTTCATACCTCGTTTCTTTTCCTTTCAAACTCAATTATTTGTGCAACTTTTGGTCAATGTTTGGATGTTTTCGTCAAGCCAGAGTGAGCGTCTGTGGTGTAAAGTGTATTACAGTTCATGTTTCATTCCTTATGGTAAGTTTATGCGATAAACTGTGTGAATACCTTGCAATGCATGCTCTGTAGCAGTGCAGGAACACTGCAAATTTGGAGTTCATGAAGTATTTATTGTTGATCGGAAGTGATAGTTAAGGTCATCAGATTTAAACCAGAAAAATTTGTCGTTTTGAAGGTTTCAGAGAACGGAAAGGAATTGCTAACGCCGGTGTTAGATAACGTCTACAGTTAAATGCTATTGCAAAAATTTAGAAGAAGGGAACTATATTAATGAACATGTGCACTTCATAAACAACCTTCTGACATGTTAGACCTATATGACGAACAAAGCTCAAATTTATATCGTTGACAGTCGGTTTGAATCTTTTCAGGGTCTATTTTACAGTGAAGCACCTTGGAATTTGCAAAGCAGAAATCCATGATATTAACTTAATTTACCAAGTCGAAATCGGACGAAGATTGATGTTTAAAGGCATTCTTCAGATTTCGCATAAGAAATTTTTTCTAGCAGTTTGCAACTCCATTAATTAAATTGGAAAATAAAAGGTTGTAGTCAGCGGCTTCTACCGTGATTCGAACTGCTATGTCTTATAGTACAAGCACTGCAACGCACAAGGGAACCTCTGAGCTAACGACACACTGGCTGCCAGAGGCGGAATATAGTCACTGCGATGTTGCCTGAGCCTCAAAACGCAACCTTAAACACACGAACAGAGGAGGTGGAGATTACTGTTTTAACATCCCGTCGACAACGATGTCATTAGAGACGGAGCACAAGCTCGGATTAGGGAAGGATGGGGAAGGAAATCGGCCGTGCCCTTCCTAAGGAACCATCCCGGCATTTGCCTGAAGCGATTTAGGGAAATCATTGAAAACCTAAATCAGGATGGCCGGGTGCGGGATTGCACCGTCGTCCTCCCGAATGCACACACAAACAGGTGTTACTTATGTGAAGAGCGCCGTTCTTGGAGTCCAGAAATTAAATATACTTCCTAATTGTGTCATCTTGCAGTGGATTATATCGTACGAGTCTTCGATGTGGAAAACGAATGTCAAGTGAATTTAGCGAGGTAACGCCGACCTACACCCGGAAGTAAATGCACTATCAGAGTGTTGACAAATACTTGCTACGACGCTGCCATTTCTAGGCTCTCTGACGAGGCAGCTCTGCCGCGAAATGCTTGCCGTGATTCTCCGATACGGTTCTTCAGAGTGGAGACGCGCGCGCACGTTTGGTTTTTATGCGGCGTTCTCCCCTGATGGTTTCTGACGTCGCCTTGTGGGCTATGTATACATATGAGACATTCAATTATCATTAATCCAGAATCATACAAGTTTCAGCTTCCGGCGTGGAAGAAGGCTGTTGACGCCGACATTATATCATTTCAACGTAGGGAAAGCAAAACGGATCATTCAATGTTTCTCATTCAGCATAAAGCATGTGAGATAATTTTCCGTAACGTTCATAATCATCTAAAAATACAAACGAAGTAAAAATACACCGGAAGCTTATTCGAATTGAATATAACGCTTTGCACCTCGATGTCGAATTTGTCCACTTGCAATCTTTTGCAGCATACACATAGAATGTCATGATTACCACGAGAATGAAGAAATATGTTGGTAAGGATGGAAGCAGGAAGAGACGCAGTCAACAAATATTCTATTCCTCATGGCATTCATTTCATTTGACACGTAAGAAGAGGTAAAGCGGGAATTTACTTTCGTTAACACGAAAGATATGCCGCACATATTGATAACGAGGAAGTCTGCGTCTTCATACGTTCCTCCTTGAAATCTGTATGCTCTATTATATACTAAGTAGCCCGATCATTGTTTCAGTAATGTTACCCTCTTGTTTGACCCCGTAACGATGAACAGATTCCAAATGCATGTCTCCCTTCCTGGGTTGTTTTTTGTGTTTTATTGCTTGGAATTCCTGAAGCAGACCACTGCGCCTTCCCCCCTCGTGGGTTAGGTCTCAAAACTAAACCGCTTTGTATCCAATGGCATAATTTATTCAGACAGCATCAGCATAAGACTATCAAACAAAGCCTTCCATTTACAGTTGCAGCACTCTAACCAGCACTGACCAAAGTGTAATCCACGGTCATGGTCCTAAATTACCAGCTGTCTGCTACTGTGGCAAAGTCCGTACTACACTTTCGATTCCGCAGCACCATTTTATCTGGTAACACTGTGTAGTTGCACAGTTGTGCTACCAGGTCTGTCCTCACACTGTCAACTTTATGTATCTCACTTCTCCTGTAGCGCAGATCACGAGGAGCCGAAGTAAATGAGTGTATTCTGCATGACGTAACATTCAGTATTCCCTTCTTTCATAGCCACTCTTCATGTGCATCGATACCAAATAGGAATGCGAAAACTCTTGCGAGTGAGAGAATGACAATAACAATCGTAACAAGAACAAGCAAATAATGAATGATGTTTATTCCAACGCAGAACGAGAATGGCTTTAAATATAAAAATCTGTATCTATATCTATATCCATATCTATTGATCTTTGAGTTGGCACAATGCAAATATATTCTTAGCATTTAGTTACTGAATTTAGTTCTGGATGTTTGCAGAGAAAAGGAAAAGTCGGTACTTCTCGCTAGTGTAATGTAATGTGAACCAGCAACTACCCTTTCCTTAGAACACGACTCAAGCAGGTCCTCAAGTAGGTAGCAAGGCATTGCTGCATTCTGTTCCCTGACATTGCTCTGATGACGGTTAATGCAGATAGTTCCGATTATGAAATACAAAACGTATTGCAGGTTAGTTCCTAGGATAGTAACATTAAATTTGCGTTGTAGACGGCACATGAACGTGACGACTATCCATATTACTCATCAATATAAAAAGACAATATTTTGGGAATTTAGCAGGATTACTCAAAATGAATTCTGAAATTGGGTGACTGACTGCACAGGTGCTAAACGTCGTCAAGAGTATACGATGTCCTAATCGCATTAGGAATATGAAGATCGTCTTCGACAGCTCGCAACTTTCACATTGCTATCTCCATCCTACTCCAGACAGCCCTCGGTGGAGTTGCACTACGTTGCCGATGTTATGGAAGGCCTTCAAACCAACAACAGAGGTGGTGGTTAGTGTTTAACGTCCCGTCGACAACGAGGTCATTAGAGACGGAGCGCAAGCTCGGGTTAGGGAAGGATTGGGAAGGAAATCGGCCGTGCCCTTTCAAAGGAACCATCTCGGCATTCGCCTGAAACGATTTAGGGAAATCACGGAAAACCTAAATCAGGATGGCCGGAGACGAGATTGAACCGTCGTCCTCCCGAATGCGAGTCCAGTGTGCTAACCACTGCGCCACCTCGCTCGGTCCGACAACAGACCACATATTGAGAAATACAAGCGAATTCTCTTGCAGCGTAAGCTTATTGTAACTAATCTAAAAATTATTGGAGAGGAACATTGTCCTATTCAAAAAAAGTAAAATGTTACACACTGTTGACGTCAAACGGACATTATCTATGTCCTGTCTTGTGTCCTACTCATCTATAATATCAAGTGTACTATGAAAATGATTATATATAATGGATGATAGGGTAATGCATTGATACCAGATGGTGGGGGCCGGCCGGTGTGGCCGTGCGGTTCTAGGCGCTTCAGTCTGGAACCGTGTGACCGCTACGGTCGCAGGTTCGAATCCTGCCTCGGGCATGGATGTGAGTGATGTCCTTAGGTTAGTTAGGTTTAAGTAGTTCTAAGTTCTAGGGGACTGATGACCTTAGAAGTTAAGTCCCATAATGCTCAGAGCCATTTGAACCATTTGAACTATTTAACACAAAATGACATTAAAAATTAAAGTTATTTACGAGCAGCTAGTTGAGAATATGTATGAACATTAAATGACACGACGAACCGAAATAATATGACTAAGAGTTCAGCGCTCACTGGGAATAGAGCCCCACACATATCGTTGTTGACTACACACAAAGAGACGTCAGCTACCGAATTTTTCTCCACCAGCTGCTCAGAATAGCATCTTGAACATACAGTCATCTCGCAAATAGTTCTGTGTCTAACTGGGAGTTAAAAGCGTCAGATATCGTTAGGGTTGACAACGAATGGAAATACATTAAAAATCAAAATTATTATCCACCAGCAGATAGGTGTTCTCCTGATAGAGCTTGATAATACATAATTAAATCTTTAGTGCCGGGTCAGGATTCGATCCCATTCACGCGTAATATGTGAAGGTGTTGAGGAATCTGCAGTTTTGAACAAACAACAAATTGTAGCCGAGCTGTATTGCCACGAAGGGATCAAATTCCGCGTTAAGGGCGGTCTGAGTTGCATTCCCAGTTTAGAACCAATTTTATCGACATACAGAAGCTCAAATAAAAGATGGAATAAGTGTCCTGTGACCATACATAGCGTTTGTGTCGTCACTTGAAATAAATAACTAGTATAAGAAAGGTTACTGGTGATAGAGTTTCTACATGTCGCCACTCCAGACTTTATTGTGGTTCAACCTACCGTCTACGTGGTAAAGAAGGAATATCATCTTTAATGTGAATTTTCAGACCTCGCAGCAATTATATCTCCTTCACTTGGTGTAGCCAGGAGAGAATGGAATCTGTCTCTCCCTATTAAAATCATTGACGGAAGTGGGAATCGAACCCAGACCATAGGTATAACAACCTACCAATCCGTCCAACAGACCACGAAATCCTCTTCTCTGCGAGTCATTTTTCTATCGTAACGCAGTTGCGCCACACTGGATGAGAATTCTGACACACAGGCTCCCTGTAGTAATTTGCAGCATGTTCAGTAAATTCATTTACTTGGTTGACCGAATCACCATGAACTAGCTGCCTCGGCTACCCAGTGCATACATTCGACTATTTTGTAATCACAGAAATAAAATCACGTAACTGCCACCTACACACAACTGCCAACAGTGTAGGATGCAGAAGTTTAAATAGGAAGTGTTCCTTTCCACTTGAGCTATTCTATTGCGCTATCTGTTACTAGAAAACGTCGTTCAGTCCAAAAGAAAAGCTGTAACTGTTTGTCTCTCAGAAGTCAAGACCTGGCCATATGCATAATCTCACAGTGCTGTGGAATCCAAAAGTTCTGGAGGAATAGTTGCCGAGCTCTGGAGCTAATGTAGCTACGTGTCAGCTTGTAGCATAGATAAGATGTCGCGAGTTCGAATACATTCAGTGCTACATTTTTTAAAACGCAATTCTGCTCTTTGCTGAAGGTATCAATCTAATGGAACTTTGAACATAATTCCCTTCACTTCTCAACCCAAAGTAGTCGCATGTGGAAAAAGGGCTAACTACTGTGACATTTTGTTCTATTCAGGTTTAATAGACAGCAGGCAGCAGATGCGTCTCGAAGATGTGCAGGGAGAGCGCATCGTGCCATAATATGTCAGAAAAGTATTTTCTACATTAGCCGTCGTGTGGTAGTGATATTTTATTCTTCTTCAAACTTTGTTTGACAGCTTTAACTCAGAACAAGTTTTCTACATGCATGTAATCAATAAACTGCATGTGCTTTGTCAGACTGTCATAGGTAACATCAGAGAATTCGCATATATCGTTGATGATTAATTTCTCTCTCATGTTTACTATTGTTTTAACAACACTAAAGGAAACCTTACGAAAATTGTGCACTGTATTATAAGAAATGAAATAAAACTAACCATGATAACCTTACGACGAAAGTATCTGTACACAAGCATGCCTCTATCGACACGAATTAGTAAAATACTACTCACTTAGATTTTGATTGGGTCTGTGTTTAATTGGTATGCTGTGTCATACTCAAGAGGTATGCAAATGTGGCAATTCATAAATATAGTTACGTATTCCTAGAAACCCAAAATTCGATTGGCAGCAGCGGAAAGAGGCCTTACCTGTTGTGCAGCATTGTAAGTTTTTCAACATTGCACTATGAGCTGAAAGCATTTTCTTGCGATTTCCTTATTGATGTTTGATCTGACTGCTTGTAGCTCTTTCACAGAAGGGATAAAAACGTTACAGTTAGTGAGACTGGAACTGCAAACCGTATCAGACGCTTTTTCACAGGTCAGCACGTTACCACAGAGCTGGCGAGGAGGTATGGGTCTGAGCTTCCTATTACGAGGGCAATAGGAACTCGAATTCGTAAACCGCTATTTGAAGGTCGAGATTAGCTGCGGTTTCCACCTGCAACGACTTTCCTGGGCTGAAAACCGTAAATTTTCAATCTTTTGTTACCCTTCAAGCGATAATAACTCAGATTATTCAATGGAAATGACAGGTAAAATCAAGTGAACTTTGAGGCTTAATTCCGTGCACACCAGGAAGTAACTCGTCGATCACAGAGTTGCCAAACATACGTTGCCTTGTTGCCAAATCTCAGTTACAGTACCAGCAGGAAGAAGACGAACCGATATGATCCTACAGCAGGCTGGGAAGTGACCGTAGCTGGTGGCTCCAAGTCGCGGCTGCTACGGCCTGGAATACGTAATGCGTCTGATTCGCTTTCTGTAACTAGGTTTAGGGACTGGAGCGAAGTTACTAATAATACTCAGAACTGACTGCAAACTGAGCATCATAAATCAGTAACTCTCATTGTTGTTTTTATATTTCTTTCGTAAGTGTACTCAAAACTAAGAAAGTCATTCACAGGCGTTTTCGTGCCTCGCCGATAGTCGAGCACAACATACAAATAAAAATAAAAAAGAATGTGTGTGTGTGTGTGTGTGTGTGTGTGTGTGTGCGTGTGTGTGTGTGTGTGTGTTTGTGAGAGAGAGAGAGAGAGAGATAAATAAAAAGCAATGAGAGAGAGTGTAAAAAATTGTTGTAAAGAAATTGAATCATGGTATTTAAAGAAATCTTTCATTAAAATGACACGTTCCACATCATTACGAAATGTCGTATTCATGATCTATGGAACAAGAGTTAATCTAATCTAATCTAATCATATTGATGATTAGCCATGAAGAGTCATGAATTACCGAAATTTTGGTCCATACCAGTAACCAAATCTAAACTTGAAAATAAAAGACGACAATTTTTGTAATAAACCGTGACTCCTATCAAGACCCTTTCGTCCCTGTTATCTAACCACGAAAGATGTCTGATATACCTCCATTCTGAAGTAACAAAGTGTGCATGCATTTAAAGATGAAGTGCATGATGTGAAGCTCTGTGACGGACATACGAACCCAACACGTAATCCGATTGTTAACTAAGAAAAATCAAATGTTACGTATCGGTTTTTCTTACGAGCCGCTAGGTGTCTGAATCTAAAATAAGGATACAAACTTTTGTGCCTAAGCGACAATCGAACTGCACACCTACCGTGCATCCACGAATATAGCTTAAGTATCAGTTGCTTACTCATGAACAGTAAGATGTGTGCGTGTTTGACCAGAAATAACGACACCTGTTGCGATTGTTGGAAACACATGAACAGACATTGAAATTGCGCGTTAATTTTCACTAGCAGGTGGGTGTGCACTTGATAAAGCTAGAAATGAAATTATGAATATTTTTGTACTGGATCAGGTTTCAGACCCACATACTTACCTTTGGAGGAGACCTAGAGAAGATTGCAGTCTTGGGAAAAGGAACGAAACGACTGAACTGTACTGTTCCGAGAGATTCAGATCCTCGAAAGAGGAGATACGAGTTCGAATCACAGTCCAGCACCAAATTTTTAAACGTCTCTAGTTCAATCAAGTACAAGTAAAATAAGAGCCCTGTCCCTTTAAATGGCTATCGGTTCATCAAATAAAATAAAATTTTCTAATGTAAGTAAGCTTACTGGCGACTGTATTTCTGTTTACCATGACTTCCGCTGTGTCATTTCCCAACGTAAACCGGCTCTGCCCAGTTGGTAATGAAGGAACATGATGTTTAATGCGGATTCTGGATTATAACGTCTTTCTCTTGAGGTTACCACAGGTAAAATAAATCTGTTTGTGCCTCTTAAAAGTAAATGCCTGAACCCACGCATTGCACCTGTGATAGCTCGTTCCACCAGACCATTGTGGCCACATTACCCAGCCCCAAGAGTGTGCTGTAACGGATGATGTGCTTAGCTTACAAAATTAGTCACGGTGGAAAAAATGTGATTCTATTAAATGGTCAAGTAGAAGCAAGCTTCTGACGCAGAGATTATGCTATTCTCATGTCAGCAGGATGTAAAGACTCTTCTAGGCATCATAGGCTGGATGTGAAGCCATTTTGATTTTTCACAAATTCAGCAAATTTCTTAGTTCGAGAAAATCCACTGTGAAGTGTGAAGTTGCCGGATAATTCGATTATTACTGTTATTATTAATATCATTTTATTCATATCGCTGCTGGAACACGACCGTAGTCTTCAGGTAAAACGCGAGACCAGCTAATATGACGTCTGGCGACCGAAAGCACATATCGACAAAATTTTTATCGCCCCTTTCCTCTCGGTGCTGAAGCTATGAGTGTAATTCAAGCGAATCTACAATATCATATTAGCTGGTCTCGCGTTTTACCTCAAGACTACGGTCGTAGTCAAGAGTAATGTACTAAGACTGGAGTCAAGACTTCCTCTGGGAAGTGCCGCAGTCTACATGTTGCTAGATCGAGCATATTGCCAGACATAGAATTCTGAGAGGAGCACGACTGTATTGTCCACCTTACGTGAACGACTCGGCGGTCAATTTTTTGGTCTGAGACTGTATCTACAACACATATTGCACGCTGAAGACCCAGAAGAATTTAAAAAAAAAAAAGTAGTTTATGAGAGCAACGTTAACCATAGCGTTCGAAGTATTCATAGTATTGTATACGTGTGTGTAAACGCCTTCCAATGACCACTCAAGAAAGACAAGGATACACAGTCTAGCTCCAATATTATAAATACGCCTCAGTTTGTGGATAAACTCAGATTTAGGTTGATAATAAATGTGAAAATTTAGCAGCACTGTACCCATTGGTGTTAAACTCGTTTTCAACCAATGATTCCCACAGCTACAGGGATACTACTTGTGATACCTCTTAGACAAAATACTTAAGCAGTGTTATCAGACGAAAAGGTCAACCTGACACAAACCGTGGGAAGTTTGTTTTACAACCTTCGTACCTGGATATTCAGCTTTTTCCTCTTTGAGATATCTGTGAACGTTGCTGCTTAAGACGTTTTAAGCAGAAACTAAATTCCCTCAGCTTCGACAATGTTTAAAGAAATCGTCTTATTGGCACTAAATCGTGGTTTGTGAATTGTTTACCGGCCGTACTCTGCCGTATTTTGCCGGTTGGAAGGCAAAAGCTTACTGACAAATTCACACAGAAATTACTGTTACAGTGTACTTATGGTGCCAAATGAGTGAATTGCGTATTTTCCGGTGAGAAAGAGAACTGGCAAACAGTCTTCGCTACATTAGGTTATTTAAACTGGTGTCATTCTGAGCTAGAATTTATGGTCAGCGACTAAGTGTAAGGTCAACGTTTCGGATGCGAGTTTTGCGACTGTGAAATACTTTCCTACATTATAGAAGCGAATATTAAATTTGAACTAATATTGCGAAAATTTTGTACTTGGACAGCTTAGAATGAAAATACTTCTGTTTATTTCAAAGGGAAACAATAGATTTTCTAAAACACTGTCTGTCATACACAACTTGAAACAGGTCATGTCGACCAAATCATGTGGAAGAACTAACAGCAACGTATATTGGAAGGCAGTAAGATCTCTTGCCTTTTGGTTTGTCAGTACTCGATAGCCATTTCTAGGCAAAAGTAAATGAAGAAAGGCAGTGCGTTTTTGTTACCAAGTAACGTCTTCGTCAATTACTTTAGTTTTAAATTAATCTACGAGTAATTGCTGGTGTTTGATATTAACATGAAAAGGATTCCGTAGACAGGGAAAGAACCTGTTCTTGGGAAACTACATCTATAGTGACCAAAAGGCATTAAATGATGTTCAAGCACTTGTGTTACAGCAGCGGTATGAATAAAATGATATTAATAATAACAGTAATAATCGAATTATCCGGCAACTTCACACTTCACAGTGGATTTTCTCGAACTAAGAAATTTGCTGAATTTGTGAAAAATCAAAATGGCTTCACATCCAGCCTATGATGCCTAGAAGAGTCTTTACATCCTGCTGACATGAGAATAGCATAATCTCTGCGTCAGAAGCTTGCTTCTACTTGACCATTTAATAGAATCACATTTTTTCCACCGTGACTAATTTTGTAAGCTAAGCACATCATCCGTTACAGCACACTCTTGGGGCTGGGTAATGTGGCCACAATGGTCTGGTGGAACGAGCTATCACAGGTGCAATGCGTGGGTTCAGGCATTTACTTTTAAGAGGCACAAACAGATTTATTTTACCTGTGGTAACCTCAAGAGAAAGACGTTATAATCCAGAATCCGCATTAAACATCATGTTCCTTCATTACCAACTGGGCAGAGCCGGTTTACGTTGGGAAATGACACAGCGGAAGTCATGGTAAACAGAAATACAGTCGCCAGTAAGCTTACTTACATTAGAAAATTTTATTTTATTTGATGAACCGATAGCCATTTAAAGGGACAGGGCTCTTATTTTACTTGTACTTGATTGAACTAGAGACGTTTAAAAATTTGGTGCTGGACTGTGATTCGAACTCGTATCTCCTCTTTCGAGGATCTGAATCTCTCGGAACAGTACAGTTCAGTCATTTCGTTCCTTTTCCCAAGACTGCAATCTTCTCTAGGTCTCCTCCAAAGGTAAGTATGTGGGTCTGAAACCTGATCCAGTACAAAAATATTCATAATTTCATTTCTAGCTTTATCAAGTGCACACCCACCTGCTAGTGAAAATTAACGCGCAATTTCAATGTCTGTTCATGTGTTTCCAACAATCGCAACAGGTGTCGTTATTTCTGGTCAAACACGCACACATCTTACTGTTCATGAGTAAGCAACTGATACTTAAGCTATATTCGTGGATGCACGGTAGGTGTGCAGTTCGATTGTCGCTTAGGCACAAAAGTTTGTATCCTTATTTTAGATTCAGACACCTAGCGGCTCGTAAGAAAAACCGATACGTAACATTTGATTTTTCTTAGTTAACAATCGGATTACGTGTTGGGTTCGTATGTCCGTCACAGAGCTTCACATCATGCACTTCATCTTTAAATGCATGCACACTTTGTTACTTCAGAATGGAGGTATATCAGACATCTTTCGTGGTTAGATAACAGGGACGAAAGGGTCTTGATAGGAGTCACGGTTTATTACAAAAATTGTCGTCTTTTATTTTCAAGTTTAGATTTGGTTACTGGTATGGACCAAAATTTCGGTAATTCATGACTCTTCATGGCTAATCATCAATATGATTAGATTAGATTAGATTAACTCTTGTTCCATAGATCATGAATACGACATTTCGTAATGATGTGGAACGTGTCATTTTAATGAAAGATTTCTTTAAATACCATGATTCAATTTCTTTACAACAATTTTTTACACTCTCTCTCATTGCTTTTTATTTATCTCTCTCTCTCTCTCTCTCTCTCACAAACACACACACACACATACACACACACACACACACATTCTTTTTTATTTTTATTTGTATGTTGTGCTCGACTATCGGCGAGGCACGAAAACGCCTATGAATGACTTTCTTAGTTTTGAGTACACTTACGAAAGAAATATAAAAACAACAATGAGAGTTACTGATTTATGATGCTCAGTTTGCAGTCAGTTCTGAGTATTATTAGTAACTTCGCTCCAGTCCCTAAACCTAGTTACAGAAAGCGAATCAGACGCATTACGTATTCCAGGCCGTAGCAGCCGCGACTTGGAGACACCAGCTATGGTCACTTCCCAGACCGCTGTAGGATCACATCGGTTCGTCTTCTTCCTGCTCTAGCCGGCTGAAGTGGCCGTGCGGTTAAAGGCGCTGCAGTCTGGAACCGCAAGACCGCTACGGTCGCAGGTTCGAATCCTGCCTCGGGCATGGATGTTTGTGATGTCCTTAGGTTAGTTAGGTTTAACTAGTTCTAAGTTCTAGGGGACTAATAACCTCAGCAGTTGAGTCCCATAGTGCTCAGAGCCATTTGAACCCATTTCTTCTTCCTGCTGGTACTGTAACTGAGATTTGGCAACAAGGCAACGTATGTTTGGCAACTCTGTGATCGACGAGTTACTTCCTGGTGTGCACGGAATTAAGCCTCAAAGTTCACTTGATTTTACCTGTCATTTCCATTGAATAATCTGAGTTATTATCGCTTGAAGGGTAACAAAAGATTGAAAATTTACGGTTTTCAGCCCAGGAAAGTCGTTGCAGGTGGAAACCGCAGCTAATCTCGACCTTCAAATAGCGGTTTACGAATTCGAGTTCCTATTGCCCTCGTAATAGGAAGCTCAGACCCATACCTCCTCGCCAGCTCTGTGGTAACGTGCTGACCTGTGAAAAAGCGTCTGATACGGTTTGCAGTTCCAGTCTCACTAACTGTAACGTTTTTATCCCTTCTGTGAAAGAGCTACAAGCAGTCAGATCAAACATCAATAAGGAAATCGCAAGAAAATGCTTTCAGCTCATAGTGCAATGTTGAAAAACTTACAATGCTGCACAACAGGTAAGGCCTCTTTCCGCTGCTGCCAATCGAATTTTGGGTTTCTAGGAATACGTAACTATATTTATGAATTGCCACATTTGCATACCTCTTGAGTATGACACAGCATACCAATTAAACACAGACCCAATCAAAATCTAAGTGAGTAGTATTTTACTAATTCGTGTCGATAGAGGCATGCTTGTGTACAGATACTTTCGTCGTAAGGTTATCATGGTTAGTTTTATTTCATTTCTTATAATACAGTGCACAATTTTCGTAAGGTTTCCTTTAGTGTTGTTAAAACAATAGTAAACATGAGAGAGAAATTAATCATCAACGATATATGCGAATTCTCTGATGTTACCTATGACAGTCTGACAAAGCACATGCAGTTTATTGATTACATGCATGTAGAAAACTTGTTCTGAGTTAAAGCTGTCAAACAAAGTTTGAAGAAGAATAAAATATCACCACCACACGACGGCTAATGTAGAAAATACTTTTCTGACATATTATGGCACGATGCGCTCTCCCTGCACATCTTCGAGACGCATCTGCTGCCTGCTGTCTATTAAACCTGAATAGAACAAAATGTCACAGTAGTTAGCCCTTTTTCCACATGCGACTACTTTGGGTTGAGAAGTGAAGGGAATTATGTTCAAAGTTCCATTAGATTGATACCTTCAGCAAAGAGCAGAATTGCGTTTTAAAAAATGTAGCACTGAATGTATTCGAACTCGCGACATCTTATCTATGCTACAAGCTGACACGTAGCTACATTAGCTCCAGAGCTCGGCAACTATTCCTCCAGAACTTTTGGATTCCACAGCACTGTGAGATTATGCATATGGCCAGGTCTTGACTTCTGAGAGACAAACAGTTACAGCTTTTCTTTTGGACTGAACGACGTTTTCTAGTAACAGATAGCGCAATAGAATAGCTCAAGTGGAAAGGAACACTTCCTATTTAAACTTCTGCATCCTACACTGTTGGCAGTTGTGTGTAGGTGGCAGTTACGTGATTTTATTTCTGTGATTACAAAATAGTCGAATGTATGCACTGGGTAGCCGAGGCAGCTAGTTCATGGTGATTCGGTCAACCAAGTAAATGAATTTACTGAACATGCTGCAAATTACTACAGGGAGCCTGTGTGTCAGAATTCTCATCCAGTGTGGCGCAACTGCGTTACGATAGAAAAATGACTCGCAGAGAAGAGGATTTCGTGGTCTGTTGGACGGATTGGTAGGTTGTTATACCTATGGTCTGGGTTCGATTCCCACTTCCGTCAATGATTTTAATAGGGAGAGACAGATTCCATTCTCTCCTGGCTACACCAAGTGAAGGAGATATAATTGCTGCGAGGTCTGAAAATTCACATTAAAGATGATATTCCTTCTTTACCACGTAGACGGTAGGTTGAACCACAATAAAGTCTGGAGTGGCGACATGTAGAAACTCTATCACCAGTAACCTTTCTTATACTAGTTATTTATTTCAAGTGACGACACAAACGCTATGTATGGTCACAGGACACTTATTCCATCTTTTATTTGAGCTTCTGTATGTCGATAAAATTGGTTCTAAACTGGGAATGCAACTCAGACCGCCCTTAACGCGGAATTTGATCCCTTCGTGGCAATACAGCTCGGCTACAATTTGTTGTTTGTTCAAAACTGCAGATTCCTCAACACCTTCACATATTACGCGTGAATGGGATCGAATCCTGACCCGGCACTAAAGATTTAATTATGTATTATCAAGCTCTATCAGGAGAACACCTATCTGCTGGTGAATAATAATTTTGATTTTTAATGTATTTTCATTCGTTGTCAACACTAACGATGTCTGACGCTTTTAACTCCCAGTGAGACACAGAACTATTTGCGAGATGACTGTAAGTTCAAGATGCTATACTGAGCAGCTGGTGGAGAAAAATTCGGTAGCTGACGTCTCTTTGTGTGTAGTCAACAACGATATGTGTGGGGCTCTATTCCCAGTGAGCGCTGAACTCTTCGTCATATTATTTCAGTTCGTCGTGTCATTTAATGTTCATACATATTCTCAACTAGCTGCTCGTGAATAACTTTAATTTTTAATGTCATTTTGTGTTAAATAGTTCAAATGGTTCAAATGGCTCTGAGCATTATGGGACTTAACTTCTAAGGTCATCAGTCCCCTAGAACTTAGAACTACTTAAACCTAACTAACCTAAGGACATCACTCACATCCATGCCCGAGGCAGGATTCGAACCTGCGACCGTAGCGGTCACACGGTTCCAGACTGAAGCGCCTAGAACCGCACGGCCACACCGGCCGGCCCCCACCATCTGGTATCAATGCATTACCCTATCATCCATTATATATAATCATTTTCATAGTACACTTGATATTATAGATGAGTAGGACACAAGACAGGACATAGATAATGTCCGTTTGACGTCAACAGTGTGTAACATTTTACTTTTTTTTAATAGGACAATGTTCCTCTCCAAAAATTTTTAGATTAGTTACAATAAGCTTACGCTGCAAGAGAATTCGCTTGTATTTTTCAATATGTGGTCTGTTGTCGGTTTGAAGGCCTTCCATAACATCGGCAACGTAGTGCAACTCCACCGAGGGCTGTCTGGAGTAGGATGGAGATAGCAATGTGAAAGTTGCGAGCTGTCGAAGACGATCTTCATATTCCTAATGCGATTAGGACATCGTATACTCTTGACGACGTTTAGCACCTGTGCAGTCAGTCACCCAATTTCAGAATTCATTTTGAGTAATCCTGCTAAATTCCCAAAATATTGTCTTTTTATATTGATGAGTAATATGGATAGTCGTCACGTTCATGTGCCGTCTACAACGCAAATTTAATGTTACTATCCTAGGAACTAACCTGCAATACGTTTTGTATTTCATAATCGGAACTATCTCCATTAACCGTCATCAGAGCAATGTCAGGGAACAGAATGCAGCAATGCCTTGCTACCTACTTGAGGACCTGCTTGAGTCGTGTTCTAAGGAAAGGGTAGTTGCTGGTTCACATTACACTACACTAGCGAGAAGTACCGACTTTTCCTTTTCTCTGCAAACATCCAGAACTAAATTCAGTAAGTAAATGCTAAGAATATATTTGCATTGTGCCAACTCAAAGATCAATAGATATGGATATAGATATAGATACAGATTTTTATATTTAAAGCCATTCTCGTTCTGCGTTGGAATAAACATCATTCATTATTTGCTTGTTCTTGTTACGATTGTTATTGTCATTCTCTCACTCGCAAGAGTTTTCGCATTCCTATTTGGTACCGATGCACATGAAGAGTGGCTATGAAAGAAGGGAATACTGAATGTTACGTCACGCAGAATACACTCATTTACTTCGGCTCCTCGTGATCTGCGCTACAGGAGAAGTGAGATACATAAAGTTGACAGTGTGAGGACAGACCTGGTAGCACAACTGTGCAACTACACAGTGTTACCAGATAAAATGGTGCTGCGGAATCGAAAGTGTAGTACGGACTTTGCCACAGTAGCAGACAGCTGGTAATTTAGGACCATGACCGTGGATTACACTTTGGTCAGTGCTGGTTAGAGTGCTGCAACTGTAAATGGAAGGCTTTGTTTGATAGTCTTATGCTGATGCTGTCTGAATAAATTATGCCATTGGATACAAAGCGGTTTAGTTTTGAGACCTAACCCACGAGGGGGAAGGCGCAGTGGTCTGCTTCAGGAATTCCAAGCAATAAAACACAAAAAACAACCCAGGAAGGGAGACATGCATTTGGAATCTGTTCATCGTTACGGGGTCAAACAAGAGGGTAACATTACTGAAACAATGATCGGGCTACTTAGTATATAATAGAGCATACAGATTTCAAGGAGGAACGTATGAAGACGCAGACTTCCTCGTTATCAATATGTGCGGCATATCTTTCGTGTTAACGAAAGTAAATTCCCGCTTTACCTCTTCTTACGTGTCAAATGAAATGAATGCCATGAGGAATAGAATATTTGTTGACTGCGTCTCTTCCTGCTTCCATCCTTACCAACATATTTCTTCATTCTCGTGGTAATCATGACATTCTATGTGTATGCTGCAAAAGATTGCAAGTGGACAAATTCGACATCGAGGTGCAAAGCGTTATATTCAATTCGAATAAGCTTCCGGTGTATTTTTACTTCGTTTGCATTTTTAGATGATTATGAACGTTACGGAAAATTATCTCACATGCTTTATGCTGAATGAGAAACATTGAATGATCCGTTTTGCTTTCCCTACGTTGAAATGATATAATGTCTTCGTCAACAGCCTTCTTCCACGCCGGAAGCTGAAACTTGTATGATTCTGGATTAATGATAATTGAATGTCTCATATGTATACATAGCCCACAAGGCGACGTCAGAAACCATCAGGGGAGAACGCCGCATAAAAACCAAACGTGCGCGCGCGTCTCCACTCTGAAGAACCGTATCGGAGAATCACGGCAAGTATTTCGCGGCAGAGCTGCCTCGTCAGAGAGCCTAGAAATGGCAGCGTCGTAGCAAGTATTTGTCAACACTCTGATAGTGCATTTACTTCCGGGTGTAGGTCGGCGTTACCTCGCTAAATTCACTTGACATTCGTTTTCCACATCGAAGACTCGTACGATATAATCCACTGCAAGATGACACAATTAGGAAGTATATTTAATTTCTGGACTCCAAGAACGGCGCTCTTCACATAAGTAACACCTGTTTGTGTGTGCATTCGGGAGGACGACGGTGCAATCCCGCACCCGGCCATCCTGATTTAGGTTTTCAATGATTTCCCTAAATCGCTTCAGGCAAATGCCGGGATGGTTCCTTAGGAAGGGCACGGCCGATTTCCTTCCCCATCCTTCCCTAATCCGAGCTTGTGCTCCGTCTCTAATGACATCGTTGTCGACGGGATGTTAAAACAGTAATCTCCACCTCCTCTGTTCGTGTGTTTAAGGTTGCGTTTTGAGGCTCAGGCAACATCGCAGTGACTATATTCCGCCTCTGGCAGCCAGTGTGTCGTTAGCTCAGAGGTTCCCTTGTGCGTTGCAGTGCTTGTACTATAAGACATAGCAGTTCGAATCACGGTAGAAGCCGCTGACTACAACCTTTTATTTTCCAATTTAATTAATGGAGTTGCAAACTGCTAGAAAAAATTTCTTATGCGAAATCTGAAGAATGCCTTTAAACATCAATCTTCGTCCGATTTCGACTTGGTAAATTAAGTTAATATCATGGATTTCTGCTTTGCAAATTCCAAGGTGCTTCACTGTAAAATAGACCCTGAAAAGATTCAAACCGACTGTCAACGATATAAATCTGAGCTTTGTTCGTCATATAGGTCTAACATGTCAGAAGGTTGTTTATGAAGTGCACATGTTCATTAATATAGTTCCCTTCTTCTAAATTTTTGCAATAGCATTTAACTGTAGACGTTATCTAACACCGGCGTTAGCAATTCCTTTCCGTTCTCTGAAACCTTCAAAACGACAAATTTTTCTGGTTTAAATCTGATGACCTTAACTATCACTTCCGATCAACAATAAATACTTCATGAACTCCAAATTTGCAGTGTTCCTGCACTGCTACAGAGCATGCATTGCAAGGTATTCACACAGTTTATCGCATAAACTTACCATAAGGAATGAAACATGAACTGTAATACACTTTACACCACAGACGCTCACTCTGGCTTGACGAAAACATCCAAACATTGACCAAAAGTTGCACAAATAATTGAGTTTGAAAGGAAAAGAAACGAGGTATGAAGCATTTATAAATTCATCGAATATAGTGAGGTGGTTTCATTTCGTCCCAGTCTATAAAATTAATTTCGGGCCATACTCAGCTCTTGCCGATTAATGTAATATAATACCCGCCTACTAATCAGGGCGTCTGTCTCCGTTGCTTTTGAGCGTGAATGGAAATTGTAGAAATTTTCTGTGGAGCAACATTTAATAATAAAGCGTGTTAAATCATCAAAAGCGATGAGCGGTAGCAGGCGCTTTCGATAAAGAACGGGGGAGTGCAGCGCCGCTGCTGTCGCCACGGCCGCTGCCAGTAGCCAGCAAATGGATCCCGGAGCTTTGCCGCATACGGCGTCCAGAGGAGGACAGTCTGCAGGAAATCTGCCGCAAAATCGTTACTGGATAAAATTTTGATATCGGTGTGTCACAAAGCGAAATAGATTGAATCTGCGCTACCACTACATTCACGTCTTCAGCATTCAGACAGAAGAGGCTATAAAAATATTTTATGCCAGCTGCTCTCGATCCACTGACATTATGAACAGAAACAACGCACGCTACCGCTAGACCACAGGCGTAATCAGCCTATAGTTTCTCTATCGTGGGACAAGTTTTCCTCCAGGAAGTGCCGCAGTCTACAGTGTTGCCAGATTGTGCAGATAACCGGACTTAGAGAATTAGCGAGTTGGCCAGTTATTTTGTCCCATGTCGCGATCGGCGCGGACTTAGCCTCTCAAGCGGCCGGCCGCCGGTCAAGTTTTATGTCAAAGAGTGTACATTGTATAATACATTATTTGTTTTTATAAAGATCACATCCTTAACTTCTTGTGTGTGAACACAATACGTACATGAAAAGTTCTTCCACTACTCGGTCTCCATCTCTGCATCTACATCGTGATTACTCTGATATTCACATTAAAGTGCCTGGCAGGGGATTAAATGAAACACCTTCAAGCTGTCTCTCTACCGTTCCACTCTCGAACGGCGCGCAGGGACAACGAGCACTCAAATTTTTCTGTGTGAGCCTTGATTTCTCTTGTTTTACGGTGATGATCATCTCTCCCTAGGTAAGTGGGTGCCAACAGAATGTTTTCGAAATCGGACGAGAAAACTGGTGACTGAAATTTCATGAGAAGATCCTGTCGCAACGGAAAACGCATTTGTTTTAATGATTTCCACTCCAATTTACGTATCATGTCTGTGGCACTATGCCCACTGCTTCGCGATAATACAAAACGAGCTGCCCTTCTTTCTACTTTTTCGATGTCATCAGTCAGTCTCATCTGATGCGGATCCCACATCGCACAGCAGTACTCCAGAAAAGGGTGGACAAGCGTGGTGCAAGCAGTCACTTTAGCAGACCTGTTGCACCTTCTAATGTTCCGCCAATAAATCAGTCTTTGGTTGGCTCTACCCACAACATTACCTATGTGATCGTTCCAATTTAGGGTATTTGTAATTATAATCCCTAAGTATTTAGTTGAATTTACAGTCTTCAGATTTGTGTGACTTATCGCGTATTCGAGATTTAGCGGATTTCTTTTAGTACTCATGTGAATAGCTTCACACGTTTCTTTATTCAGGGTCAATTGCCACTTTTCGCACCACACAGATATCTTATCTAAATCATTTTGCAATCCGCTTTTGTCATCTGATGACTTTACGATAAATGACAGCATCATCCGCAAACAATCTAAGACGGCTCCTGTGATTGTCTTCTATGCCGTTAATATAGCCTAGATAGGGAACAATAGAGGGCCTATAACACTTCCTTGGGGAACGCCGGATGTTATTTCTGTTTTACTCAATGACTTTCCGTCTATTACTACTAACTGTGACCTTTCTGACAGGAAATCACGAATCCAGTCGCACGACTGAGGCTATATTCCATAGGCACGCAGTTTGATTAGAAGACACTTGTGAGGAACGGTGTGGAAAGCCTTCTGGAAATCTAAAAATATGGAATCAATTTGACATCCCTGTCGATAGCACTCACTACTTCACGAGTACAAAGAGCTAGATGTGTTTCGCAAAAACGATATTTTCTTAATCCGTGCTGACTACGTGTCAATAAATCGTTTTCTTCGAGGTTCTTCATAATGTTCGAATACAGTATATGTTCGAAAACCCTACTGCAAATTCGACGTTAGTGATATGGGCCTGTAATTAAACGAATTACTCCTACTTCCCTTTTTGTGTATTGGTGTGACTTGAGTAATTTTCCAGTCTTTAGGTGCGGATCTTTCTGTGAGCAAACGGTTGTATATAATTGCAAAATATGGAGCAATCGTATCATCCTACTCTGAGAGGAACCTGGCTGGTATACAATCTGGACCGGAAGCCTTGCTTTTAATTAGTGATTTAAGCTGCTTTGCGACACCGAGGATATCTATTTCTGTGTTTCTCGTCTTGGCATTTGTTCTTGATTTCGAATTCAGGAATATTTACTTCGTCTTATTTGGCGAAGGAGTTTCGGAAAATCGTGTTTAATAACTCTGTTTAAGTGGCACTGTCGTCAGTGACTTCACCGTTGTTATCGCGCAGTTAAGGTATTGATTGTATCTTGCCACTGGTCTGCTTTATGTACGCCCAGAATCTCTTTGGGTTTTCTGCAAATTTCGAGACAGAGTTTCGTTGTGGAAATTATTGAAAGCATCTCACTTTTAAGTACGCGCTGTATTTCGAACTTCTGCAAAACTTTGCCACTCTTCAGGATTTTATGTTCATTTAAATTTGGCACACTTTTTTCGTTGCTTCTGCAACAGCGATCTGACCCGTTTTGTGTATCATGGGGGATCAGTACCATCACCTATTAATTTATCTGGTATATATCTTTCAATTGCTGTCGATACTATCTCTTCGAAATCATTCCACAACTTTTCTACGCTTACATGATCAGATCGGAAGGAGTGCAGACTGTCTCTTATAAAGGCGTTAAGAGCATTTTTATTAGCTTTTTTAAACAGATATACTATGTGGTTCCTTTTGATGGTTGTAAGGGTTACGGTATTCAGCCTAGCATCTACTGCCTTGTGGTCGCTAATCCCTGTATCCGTCACGATGTTAATTATTTGTCCAGGATTATTTGTTGCTAA
Source organism: Schistocerca serialis cubense (assembly GCF_023864345.2). Taxonomy (NCBI): domain Eukaryota; kingdom Metazoa; phylum Arthropoda; class Insecta; order Orthoptera; family Acrididae; genus Schistocerca; species Schistocerca serialis. The sequence goes on along the minus strand of NC_064639.1, from coordinate 790,565,682 downwards.
GAGGTCAAGTATGCTTTCTCAACCATTTACGCTTCGAGTAGATTCATGAACTAATTGTTCAAAATAATTTTCTGAGAAATCATTCAGTACATTTTCGGATGACGTTTTATGCCTGCCGCCGGCTTTAAACGTGTAATTTTTCCAGCATATCAAAGGTAGATTAAAGTCACCTCCGACCATAATTGTATGAGTGGGATATCTATTTGAAATGAGGCTCAAGTTTTCTTTGAACTGTTCAGCAACTATATCTTCCGAGTCCGATTGTCAAGTATTACCTCTACCCATATTATTTCGCACAAACTATCTATTTCAATTTCACTTCAAGGCGAACTACTTCTGATAACAATAAATACTGTACCACCAATTGTATTTAATCTATCCTTTCTGAACACTGTTAGATCGTTAGAAAAAATTTCTGCTGAGCTTATTTCCGGCTTTAGTCAGGTTTCTGTACCTACAACTATTTGAGCTTTAGTGCTTTCTATTAGGGCTTGGATCTCTGGTTCTTTCCCAAAAAAGCTACGTCTATTTACAACTACAATACCGATCGTTTCTACAACTAACTTACTGTGTTTTACCTGCCCCCTTTCAGACGGACGCCCTTTCCGTGGTTCTCTGAGGCCCTGTAGCCTAAAAAACCGCCCAATCCCTTCCACATAGCCCCCGCTTCACGTGTGTAGTGGACTCCTGACCTATTATGCATAACCCGGAAACCCAACACCCGACGCCGCAAGTCAAGGAATATGCAATCTACATGGTCACAGAACTGCATGAGCCTCTGATTCAGACCCTCCACTCTGCGCTGCACCAAAGGACCACAGCCAGTTCTATCGACGATGCTTCAGATGGTGAGCTCCGCCTTAATCCTACAAGCAAGACTGGCAGTCTTTACCATTCCCGGTAGCTGTCTAAAACCAGAGAGGATCTCCTTCGATCCAAAGCGACGTACGTCATTGGTACCGACATGAGCCACCACCTGCAGTTGACTGCACCCTGTACTCTTCATGGCATCCGGAAGCAGCCTTTCCACATCCGGAATGACTCCCCCCAGTATGCACATTGAGAGCACACTGGCTTCCTTCCCTTCCTTGGCAGCCATGTTCCTAAGGGGCCCCATTACACGTCTAATGTTGGAGCTCCCAACTACCAGCAAACCCACCCTCTGTGAACGCCCAGACCTTGTAGGCCGAGAAGCATCCTCTGGAACAGCGTGGACGACTGCATCTGGGTCAGAGACATCGTTAGTCACAGATAACGCCCGAAGCCTATTCGTCAAACGAAACGGGGAGGCTCTACGATCGGCCCCTCAGAAAGTTTTTCGCTGCCTGCCAGACTTTGGAATGACATCCCACTCGACCACAGGTGCAGGCAGTACGCAGGGAGGCCACAGCAGTGTACCGAACAGGGGACACGTGGGACGTGCTTAACGTCTCTTGCATCCCCGCGTCCGAACCTCCCCCCCCCCCCCCCCCCCCCCCCCAGTGATGCCCCTTGGCAGCAGCCTCAAGCTGTGTATTGTGTATAGGAAGCCAACGCAGCCTGGAGCTGTGATCGAAGGGTCGCCAACTCAGCTCCTATCTGTACACAGCAATCACAGTTCCTAGCCATTACTGCAGTCACTCCTGTATGAAGCTTGTAAAAATATACAACAAACGAATGGTGTATTTGGCTTATTAGCAGCAGGAATTCGAAGTGTTCTCTCACTAACGGTCCAAACGACACTGAGCTACACTAACCAAAACAAACAAGAGCCTGTAAGATCCGAGGGTCGACGTAAGGGTCGATAGCAATGGCGGTACGGTACGCTACACTGTCATTAAAATAAAAGCTTGTGCCTAGAAGGTACTTGAACACGCAAGAAATTACAAAAATAATCTATTACCTTCACAGGTATCTGCAAATAAATAAGTCATTCTTGCTGGAAGCTCATAAAATGGTCCAAATGGCTCTGAGCACTATGGGACTTAACTTCTGAGGTCATCAGTCCCCTAGAACTTAGAACTACTTAAACCTAACTAACCTAAGGACATCACAAACATCCATGCCCGAGGCAGGATTCGAACCTGCGACCGTAGCGGTCGCGCGGTTCCAAACTGTAGCGCCTAGAACCGCTCGGCCACCCCGCCCGGCCGTTCGTTCGACTTTTCTAATCAAATTTTGTGGTTGGCACCATCAAATGCCTCGGCAAGTGCGCTGAAGATCGGATTCGAACATTTCATCATTTAAAAATCTTATCCTGTAGTCAGCAATTGCGTAAATAGTTGTCGCAATAGAAAATACTTTTTGAAATTTAAAGTGACAGAACACTAGAATGTATATCGAATAGAGTTGATTAGGAGTTAAAGTTGTCTGAAACAAGTTATACGAGAACTAGTACTTACATTTGTTTTCAGGACAGTAGTAACAAAATACAACAAATAAAAGCACCTACAAGGATTTACGAGTAGAAATAAAGTGCTTGTCTTCCTGCAGTTTATAAAGACATTGCTTTCCCCAAAAGTCGATAATATTTTTTTTTCTTTTGTGCATTACCTTGTCATAGTACGTATGTATCATTTATTTCAACTATTCTTTATTTGTTAATACGTCACATTGTTTCTACATTCATTTTGCTACTGTTTTATATTTTATATTGTACGAATATGAATGTTCTGGTTCTATATGCTTTGTAAATCTTTCGTTAGACTCGGAGAAGTATTGTGTCAGAGAGAGAGCGAACGACTATCGATAGAGAGCGTGCGAGTTGTTGTGGTACGTGGTCGGTTCGCGGGTGAAAAAACGTTGAAAAGTTCGGCGTGAAAGACGGTGATACGCGGAGGAACAATTAATTACAGTGCGTCCGCTGTGTTCATAGGAGATTGTGCATTATTAAGTGAACAGTAAAACCTGAAAAGTATATCGAGTGTTTGCGGTGACGATTTTGCAAACTGTGTGAACTTGTGACAATTAGCCGTGAACCAGACACCATTGTAGTATGGAGACACTAACTGTTAGAATTGCGTGAATGTGGAACAAACCAAAATGTTAAGTAAAAGAACAGTGCTGTGATTTGATCAAGAAACGTTTATTAAATCGTCCAAACTGTCTTAAAGACGACGACGTAAATTGAACCGATGTTTAACGGACTCTTATAGTGAAAAACACATGTGACTGTTTTCCTGTGGCAACAGGGTGAAAGAACTGTACGAAGTATTGGCATTAACCGGATATATATCTTAAATGCTAAAGACGTTGCATAATTCCGACCTACCCGCACCGCGAGATTAATAAACTTTTAATAATAAAACATCGTGTGCGTAACGACAACGCACATACTGGAACTACTATTATCGCGACAGTGCTACCAGCTGATTCGGCTACAACGGAGACGTGGACCACCGCCGTAACTGGAATATTAATGAAACAGGAGGATCCATCATCATCTTCACGCCACGAACCAGGATTCACTTCACGCATCGTCCGCGCGGACCATCGCTAACGTCATCGCACTGCCTGCAGCAACAGTTAAGACATTAAAAGACAATTGCAGTTAAATTAACTATTTTAAAAATACTGCCACAATATCTCAATTTTGTTTAGTCCCAATTAATATTCTTTCCATTATTTCGTCTTGTTGAGTGTTGAAAACCCGCCAAATTAAAGTTCAATTAATAATTTTCTTTCAAAATTTTTCTCAGACATTTTGCTGCTCATTATAATTTTATTTTAATGTTTGTTTATAACTTCTTTTGGAGGAAGTACATATTTTATTTTTTTGTGTAGTAAACTTAGCTACCATAAAATTACGTAGATTACCAGCTGATGCTGTCCGCCTTTACTGCTTGAAAACTGCACCTATTTTCTCATTGGCTGTCAGCTCCAAAACAAAATTACGTATTTCGTGGGCATCTAGCAGATGCGCGATGTCTATGTAGGCCCCTACAATAATTTGTTTTTACTTTTGCAGGTTTACTGGAATTATATTGTCTTTAATTGTTCATTTGGCCCCCGTTAAAGTGATTTATCGCATCTATATAATAACTGTACTGAATTACCTAATTTATTTTTTTTTTCGTTCATGACTAACAGAGGTAATCAGATTCTTTGCACAGGTCATGTTTTATTATTTAAAAGGGTTTTCTTTTTGTTTTTGGAAGTAGAGAACCAGTTTCTTTACAATTTGTACGTAGTAAAAATAGACGTCACTTACTGCTTGTCATAGTAGGTTCCGGCTGATGTACCCTAGGCGAATTGACCGTATACAGAAAGACTTTGCGCACTATTGTTGCATTCGCTACGAACAAGAAAATGTGAGGGAAGGATACCTCGTGATATCGGGGATTTCACTCGTGGCCAGTTCAACGCAAGAATTCGACACGCTTTTCAGAAAGTCAACCTTGAAATCGACAGTTTCAAGGTTTCTGCGTCTCTGTGTCAAGGAGACAGACGTGTAGTGACGCAATGCATGTTGCGAAACCTGTCGCAGCAAAAGCGAACGTTCAATACAGTAGTTTCCAGTGTCAGCGATCTTTTCAGAAGACAGGCAGCCAAACTGCCAGTCATACGAAGCTTTTGTCTCACTGCGATTCAGTGCGAGAAACAATGTGGTCTAGCGAGTTAACACAAAGAAAGAAAAAGTTATAATCATGGGTGATCACTTCCATGCTGAAGCAGTACATTGTCAATTCATGTTCCGTTCAAAACTACTGACTGTAGAAACTGCGCAGGGAGACTTTATGCCTTCAGTTTTAAAACATTTGTAATCATTGAACAACTTTTCTATAACAATATTTCGCCGCTACCTGTATCCTACCCGATATTTGTGGGAGAATTACTTTTCGTCATTTAAGGTGCTCCTATTCCTTACTGAATTAGAAGGAGAGCACAGAGACGTTTTTCTCGGCCAAATGACAAACTTACCATCGACAGTCATCGAATATCCGGAATCCTAGAAAGAAAAAAGTAGCCTGTCGGTCGAAGTTACGTTAACGGAGATATCAGTATGCCGGACTTGTCTACAGTGGAAGCACAACAGACAAGCCGGTATGTCGGATTACCGAGACGAGATACTGCTATATTACTACTTCTACTACTACAACAGGGACTAAAAATATAAAGAATGTGGCAAATTCATACCGTCCGTTAATCGGAGAGGGGGGAGTTCAAAAATGGCTCTCAGCACTATGGGACTTAACATCTGAGGTCATCAGTTCCCTAGAACATAGAATACTTGAACCTAACTAACCTAAGGACATCACATACACCCATGCCCGAGGCAGGATTCGAACCTGCGACAAGCGGTCGCGCGGTTCCAGACTGTAGTGCCTAGAACCGCTCGGCTACCTCGGCCGGCGAGGGTGGAGTTGATAAAATATTTAGGTAAATACTGCGTGTACAGAGAAAGTTAGAGGTACTTTCTGAGTTTGTGTTTCTAACATTCTCTACCTTGAGAGGAAGCCACAGGCAGCGCGCCTAGTCAATGCCACCAGCACTTGTGTGCTAAAACAAAGTACTGAACTTTCTTACGTAAAATGATGAAAAGTGATACTGCCTTCATAACTGCAGCCTGCAACTTTTTTATCGTTCAATATATGCTTGACATTTGTTTAACTGTCACACATTGCACTTATCGGCATCAGCCATGTTACAGAACGTCTAGAAATAAATTTACATAACTCATTAATATTCTAAATGAAATCACGTCTGTCGAAGGGGTACGATCACGCTTACCTTGAACCAAATTCTCGTTGAAATGCTGAATTTCATATGTAGCAAGTCTGGTCGGTTCCATGGGCATGATCATAATTTTAGTTCATTTATAAAGCACTGCTGCATTTAAATATTTTTTCGTTATGCACCATTACGGTTCGACAATTTCAGAGCCTTATATGTGACATATTTAGAGTTTAGGTACGCTGTTTTGCTTCCTTGTATTTGGTTAACCCCGTGATGTGTTTCGTTTGCCAAAACAATTGTGTTAAATTAAAATATGAAAATAAAAATTTCCCGACATTACAGACAAAAGTTTGAAAAAGAAAACGCTTAGGTTTTGTACTATAAAAATAGTCAACATTTCATTCAAAACATATGTGAAGCATCTTCAGTAAAGTCATACCTTTAAAACAATTTTCGTACATCCATAGTTGAATGGGAGGACAGTGGGACGTCAGCTGGTGTAAATTTATATTAAAAATGAAGAAATTCCTCCAGCTGTATTTAAGGTGTCGATTTTATTTCGGCAACTAGTTTCAACGTTGTAACAACGCCATCTTCAGGCCCTGGGGAGCGATTTCTACTACAAGTGCTCCATTTACATAACGACGTTCGTAGTAACGATTGAATACGTTGCCGACAAGCCTTCTAGGAAGCTACGTCGTTCTAATTGCTAAGAACTATAATTTTGTTACGCATTTTCCCTTTTATGGTATTAGGCGCACTGTGAACTAGTTATGGAAGATACTTATTACTTGTTATCCCTATGAATTATCAAGCGGCAAGACCTGTTGAATAGAAGATGGATAGAAGAAAATCGAAGGTTAATGAGAAAAAGTAACTGCAATGCTGTAGATACTGGATAATTGGGTTCAAAACATTTGAGGAGAATTGTTTGTTATAAAATGGACGGACAAATTTTGATTTGAGTTCATGTGTATGTAACTGGGTGATTAACGTTTTAAAGCTTCGCGATGACTTATTACCATAGTGTGCAAACATTGTAAAACCTGTGACGGTCTGTTTAATTATAACACTAAAGATGAAGGTTATCGTAATTTGATATATGATCCTATGGTGAGGAGGCTTGCGTGCCTCAGCGATACAGGTAGCCGTACCGTAGGTACAACCACAACGGAGGGGTATCTGTTGAGAGGCCAGACAAACGTGTGATTCCTGAAGAGGGGCAGCAGCCTTTTCAGTAGTTGCAAGGGCAACAGTCTGGATGATTGACTGGTCTGGCCTTGTAACAATAACCAAAACGGCGTTGCTGTGCTGGTACTGCGAACGGCTGAAAGCAAGGGGAAACTACGGCCGTAATTTTTGCCGAGGGCATGAAGCTTTACTGTATGATTAAATGATGATGGCGTCCTCTTGGGTAAAATATTCCGGAGGTAAAATAGTCCCCCATTCGGATCTCCGGGCGGGGACTGCTCAAGAGGATGTCGTTATCAGGAGAAAGAAAACTGGCGTTCTACGGATCGGAGCGTGGAATGTCAGATCCCTTAATCGGGCAGGTAGGCTAGAAAATTTAAAAACGGAAATGGATAGGTTAAAGTTAGATATAGTGGGAATTAGTGAAGTTCGGTGGCAGGAGGAACAAGACTTCTGGTCAGGTGACTACAGGGTTATAAACACAAAGTCAAATAGGGGTAATGCAGGAGTAGGTTTAATAATGAATAGGAAAATAGGAATGCGGGTAAGCTACTACAAACAGCATAGTGAACGCATTATTGTGGCCAAGATAGATACGAAGCCCACACCTACTACAGGAGTACAAGTTTATATGCCCACTAGCTCTGCAGATGACGAAGAAATTGAAGAAATGTATGATGAAATAAAAGAAATTATTCAGATAGTGAAGGGAGACGAAAATTTAATAGTCATGGGTGACTGGAATTCGAGTGTAGGAAAAGGGAGAGAAGGAAACGTAGTAGGTGAATATGGATTGGGGCTAAGAAATCAAAGAGGAAGCGGCCTGGTAGAATTTTGCACAGAGCACAACTTAATCATAGCTAACACTTGGTTTAAGAATCATGATAGAAGGTTGTATACATGGAAGAACCCTGGAGATACTAAAAGGTATCAGATAGATTATATAATGGTAAGACAGAGATTTAGGAACCAGGTTTTAAATTGTAAGACATTTCCAGGGGCAGATGTGGACTCTGACCACAATCTATTGGTTATGACCTGTAGATTAAAACTGAAGAAACTGCAAAAAGGTGGGAATTTAAGGAGATGGGACCTGGATAAACTGAAAGAACCAGAGGTTGTACAGAGTTTCAGGGAGAGCATAAGGGAACAATTGACAGGAATGGGGGAAAGAAATACAGTAGAAGAAGAATGGATAGCTTTGAGGGATGAAGTAGTGAAGGCAGCAGAGGATCAAGTAGGTAAAAAGACGAGGGCTAGTAGAAATCCTTGGGTAACAGAAGAAATATTGAATTTAACTGATGAAAGGAGAAAATATAAAAATGCAGTAAATGAAGCAGGCAAAAAGGAATACAAACGTCTCAAAAATGAGATCGACAGGAAGTGCAAAATGGCTAAGCAGGGATGGCTAGAGGACAAATGTAAGGATGTAGAGGCTTATCTCACTAGGGGTAAGATAGATACTGCCTACAGGAAAATTAAAGAGACCTTTGGAGATAAGAGAACCACTTGTATGAACATTAAGAGCTCAGATGGAAACCCAGTTCTAAGCAAAGAAGGGAAAGCAGAAAGGTGGAAGGAGTATATAGAGGGTCTATACAAGGGCGATGCACTTGAGGACAATATTTGGAAATGGAAGAGGATGTAGATGAAGATAAAATGGGAGATACGATACTGCGTGAAGAGTTTGACAGAGCACTGAAAGACCTGAGTCGAAACAAGGCCCCGGGAGTAGACAACATTCCATTGGAACTACTGACGGCCTTGGGAGAGCCAGTCCTGACAAAACTCTACCATCTGGTGAGCAACATGTATGAAACAGGCGAAATACCCTCAGACTTCAAGAAGCATATAATAATTCCAATACCAAAGAAAGCAGGTGTTCACAGATGTGAAAATTACCGAACAATCAGTTTAATAAGCCACAGCTGCAAAGTACTAACACGAATTCGTTACAGACGAATGGAAAAACTAGTAGAAGCCGACCTCGGAGAAGATCAATTTGGATTCCATAGAAATACTGGAACACGTGAGGCAATACTGACCTTACGACATATCTTAGAAGAAAGATTAAGGAAAGGCAAACCTACGTTTCTAGCATTTGTAGTCTTAGAGAAAGCTTTTGACAATGTTGACTGGAATACTCTCTTTCATATTCTAAAGGTGGGTGGGGTAAAATACAAGGATCGAAAGACTATTTACAATTTGTACAGAAACCAGATGGCAGTTATAAGAGTCGAGGGACATGAAAGGGAAGCAGTGGTTGGGAAGGGAGTAAGACAGGGTTGTAGCCTCTCCCCGATGTTATTCAATCTGTATATTGAGCAAGCAGTAAAGGAAACAAAAGAAAAATTTGGAGTACGTATTAAAATCCATGGAGAAGAAATAAAAACTTTGAGGTTCGCCGATGACATTGTAATTCTGTCAGAGACAGCAAAGGACTTGGAAGAGCAGTTGAACGGAATGGATGGTGTCTTGAAGGGAGGATATAAGATGAACATCAACAAAAGCAAAACGAGGATAATGGAATGTAGTCCGATTAAGTCGGGTGATGCTGAGGGAATTACATTAGGAAATGAGACACTTAAAGTAGTAAAGGAGTTTTGCTATTTGGGGAGCAAAATAACTGATGATGGTCGAAGTAGAGAGGATATAAAATGTAGACTGGCAATGGCAAGGAAAGCGTTTCTGAAGAAGAGAAATTTGTTAACATCGAGTATACATTTAAGTGTCAGGAAGTCATTTCTGAAAGTATTTGTATGGAGTGTAGCCATGTATGGAAGTGAAACATGGACGGTAAATAGTTTGGACAAGAAGAGAATAGAAGCTTTTGAAATGTGGTGCTACAGAAGAATGCTGAAGATTAGATGGGTAGATCACATAATTAATGAGGAAGTATTGAATAGGATTGGGGAGAAGAGAAGTTTGTGGCACAACTTGACCAGAAGAAGGGATCGGTTGGTAGGACATGTTCTGAGGCATCAAGGGATCACCAATTTAGTATTGGAGGGCAGCGTGGAGGGTAAAAATCGTAGGGGGAGACCAAGAGATGAATACACTAACCAGATTCAGAAGGATGTAGGTTGCAGTAGGTACTGGGAGATGAAGAAGCTTGCACGGGATAGAGTAGCATGGAGAGCTGCATCAAACCAGTCTCAGGACTGAAGACCACAACAACAACAACCTATGGTATTTGGTGAACAGTCAGTTCAATACTAATTCTTCAAACTATAAGGAAGCAATAAATAGATTGTGTATATTTCCATTAGGTAGGAATGAAAGTAGTAAGTGGCTTTAGATAGAATGGAAATTGTTGCACACATTGTTAGTAGTTATTATCGTTTCGTTATCGTTTCTTTTTACTTGTCTTTTCGACAAGCTGAAAGACATAAAACAGTAGACAGCCGTATGCAAATAGTTATTACTACTGTAAAAAAGAACACTGGTAAAGTGGTTGGATCATGTGCATAACAGAAAAGAAGAAGATGTCGAAATGAAATCTAACGTCTGTGAGCCGTCCGAAGGAAGGAGATTCCATGTACTCACTGAAGGAGTATGTCGGCATTGAAAGACCCTCATGTCCAGACAACGTGGAACATTTATATTGTAGCAGATGCTTAGCTTTATAAAGTGGACAGCTATAACAATGACTTATAAGATGTTGCAAATGTATCGTCATGGAGTTATCGTGGAATGTATAACAATCCATACACATGGGACTGCTCTAGTCGTGTTCTCCTATTACGGAACTGGGCAGAGAGCGTAAATATTAATTGTGAAGCTGGCGACGTTACACTACCGAGCAACACTCTTATCGTATGCTTATTTTATACCGTACATTGTTGTTTCAACACTCGTCAGTTTATGAGAAAGATTTCCTGCTGCTGTAACTATGACTTTCATGTGCTCACGGCTAGTCAAAATAGTGACAAATAATTTCGATTCTAACGAGGATTCCACGAAAGTCAGTGGGTTCAGTAACACTTCGCTCTTCGGATATGAACGCGTAAGATTTTCGCACTACTGCTGACAGTGTATCAACACAACTACTGTATTCGACGAAGCACCTCAGAGTCTCTGTTGTTCAATGTGGCTGCGGCATCTGCTGCCACAAAGACATGGCTCACCGGTGTACGCTACTATTTAAGTGTGCCTGTACACTAAGGAAGGTGTTCAGTGCTTGTATTTCAAACGAGTGGAGCACAGATTGATCCCTGAGGGTATTCCGCAGGTTTCCTTTAACGTATTTTCTTGTTAGATATGTTTCCCATTGCTTACAGGGAAGTGGAAACTTCGAGTTCCCTCAAAAACGTAAACATTACAGACTATATTGCCAGGTACACATATTGGAACTCCAACTGCTTTGCAGTCAGTTACATAGGGATCGTTGCTGTACGTCACCTAATGCGTTTATCAGTCACAGTATATATATCTTATGATCTTCAGAATATTTATATACAGACATTTACTGTGGCTACTTTCGCCTGTCTTCACATCTCCTGTAACTTAACCGACCATAGTACATTGTTATATAAACGTATAAGATAAGGTACATTCATTTATATACCGTACTGGAGCACTTTGTGGTGACTACTATTCGACCACGTTTCCTTTACGCATGTAACCACAAGCGCAGCTACCACAACCTCCTCTCAGGCAATGGTAGATGAGTGCTCCTGCAACGTACATACAATCTCATCAAAAGTGCATGGACACTTATTAGTTGATATTACTATGTGGTGTGTCCATCTTTCACCTTTAATACCGCTTGACCTCTGCTGGGGACATTTTCAATGACGTGTCTGATGGTCTGTCGAGGAATTGCAGCCCTTTCTTCCTCGTGAGCCGAAACCAGAGAAGACAGCGTGTTGGATGCTGGAGTCTGCAGCGCAGTCAACGTTGACCTCCTCCCACAGGTGATCTGTGGGGTTCAGGTCGGGACTCTCGGCAGGCCAACTCATTCCAGTACGGTTGTTGTCCACAAAACATTGCCTAACAGAGTATGACAGCTTGATTTGTCATGCTAACACGAACTATCATCGTCTCCGAACTGTCACGCAATACAAATCGCAGTAAAATGTGTTCATACTCTTCCGAATTTGGCGCCTTCTTAAGCGCAATTAAGGAGGCCACACCCTAACGATGAAAAACACAGCTATACCGTAAAACCACCTCATCTTTACTTCTTCACAGTTGACACTATACATGATGGCAGGTAACGTTCTCCAGGCATCCGTCAAGCCCAAACTCTCCCATCGGTCTCCCACAGGGTACAGCGTGATTCATCACTCTAAATCACTTGTTTCCAGTTATCCATTCTCCAATGGCATCATTATCGACTTCACCTCAAGCGTCGGTAACGTTGACTACAGAAGTCTGTGGTTTATGAGGAGCTGCTCGACCATTCTCTTTGACTGCCTACGTACAGTCATCGTGTTAGCTGCACTTTTATGTGCCTTTGAAGTTCACGAGTGAGTCCTTCCGCTGATTTCATGCGATTTTTTACTCCATCCTGAGCAATGCTACTCTGTCCCTGTGCGTCAGTATATGAGGCGTGTTTGGTCTTGGTTTGGTTACTTCTCGTTTACAGTTTCACTATCGCACCGAAAACGATCGGCTTGGTCGAATTTAGAGGGAGTGATATGTCCCTGATGGATTTGTTACTCAGATGACATCCAGTGACTAGCCCACGTCGGAAGTCACTGAGCTTTCCTGATCGGCCCATTCTGCGTTACTGCTTCCCTACTGACAGTACTCCCAGCCTCGTTTTATACTGACTGTTCTCCTCTGGTGAAATCTAGTGGTTAATTCCAAATTACATAGGAATTTTCCGATACTTTTGAGTAGGCAGTGTGTTACTTCTACTTCAACCCAAGTTCAGGTCGTCTTTGATACATCGCCGCATTGTAACCAGGCTATTATTTACAAGCTGCCCTTGCATACGTTGGTTTGCAAATCAGAGCTGTGTGGATAAAACAGGTTTTAGTAGCTATGATCTATATACCTGTAGTTCTTTATTTTGCCTAAGTTCCCGAAAATCTTTTGAGCCAATGCTATTCTGTCATGGGGCGAGCCACTGCACAGTTCACAACATACTGATCGTAAATTTAAGAATTAAAAACATTAATAATTTTGCATAAAATAAGCAACACATACAGCCAAATACTTTCAACTACTGAGAGGAACTCTTGTACAGAATAATAGAAACATTTCAATTTTGATTGCTGAAAGCCTATTGAAACTTCGGCCTGAGGAATGGTGCACTCCTTTCTCTACCACGGTTTGTTCCCTGAATTAATGTTATCGTTGTTTTTTAAGGGAATTTTTTATTAATTACAAATGCCTTGAGCAGCATACGTAAACGGATTGCACAGTCATAGCTCTCAGTATCGGAAACAAAGCGATGACATACTCATTAACCGAGCTGCCTACGTTCAGGAAATGGAGTGCTGTACACGACATCGTTTGTGTGAGGCAGTGTACAAATTGGAAGTAACGAAGTATGAATTATTAGTCAATATTGATAACGCCAGTAATTCGACTGATGGAAATGGTAAAAGAATTAAAGAAATGAAACTTTCATAATGAAAGTTCGTAAAGTCAAGGACCGCAAACTTAATAAGGAACCGGATGACTGTTGTATAAGTGAATAAACAACACGAACTGCAAGTGAACCAAATACCCTCTTGTTCAAACGATGTCATAACTGTCAGTAGGGCACAGACTTTGTTAACTCCTGCAGTGTCTCACCGCTTTTTCAGTTCTTTCATTGGTGGTCCCCTGTCGCTAGAAGCAGCCTTATACCTGCTGATTATTTAATCTAAATCTACATCTATATGATTTCTCTGCAGTTCAGAATTAAGTGCCCGGCAGAGGGCTCACTGAACCATCTTCACGCTATTTCTCTACCGTACTACTCTGAAACAGCGCGTGGGAAAACAAGCACTTAAGTCTTTCTGTGAAGTTTCTCATTTCACTTATTCTGATTTCACTTATTTTATCGTAGGTGATCTCCAACAGACTATTTTCGCAATTGGAGGTGAAAGTTGGTGACTGAAATTTCACGAGAAGATCCTGTCCCAACGAAAAACACCTTCGTTTTAATGACTGCTACCCCAATTCACGTATCATGTCCGTGGCACTCCCTCCCCCATTTCGCGATAATACAAAACTAGCTGCCCTTCTTTGAACTTTTTTTATTTCCTCTGTCACTCTAATCTGATGCAGATCCCACACCGCACAAAAAAACCTCCAGAAGAGGGCGGACAAGCGTAGTGAAGCAGTCTCTTTAGCAGACCTATTGCACTTTCTAAGTGTTCTAGCAATAAATCGCAGTCTTTCGTTTGCTTTGCCCACAACATTATCTGTGTGATTGTTCCAGTTTAGATTATTTGTAATTGTAATTCTTAAATATTTAGTTGAATTTAAAGCCTTGAGTTTTGTGTGATTTATCGCGTAACCGAAATTTAGCGAATTACTTTTAATACTCACGTGGATGACTTCACAGTTTTCATTATTAAGAGTTAACTGACACTTTTCGCAACATGCAGATGTCTTGTCTGAATCATTTTGCAATTGGTTTTGACCATCTGATGACTTTAAAAGTCGGTAAATGGCAGCATCATCCACAAACAATCTAAGAAGAATGCTCAGATTGTCGCCTTTGTCCTTCATGTAGGTCAGGAAGAGCCTACAACACTTCTTTGTGGATAGCCAGATTAACGTTTGTTTTACTCGACGACTTTTCGTCAGTTACTACGAACTGTCATCTCTCTGACAGGATGCCGCAAATCCAATCGCATAACTGAGGCGACACAGTTAATGCATCCTAACGGCACTGCTTTATTTGGAAAATGCGTGTTATATTTTCTTTACCTAGACCTGTCGTTTCCCTATTAGTTTAGTCTATTTCTCTTACTGACACTAATTATATCCACAAATCAGTAACAACTACTCCATAACTATAACTTACTATAAGAGTCAGTTTACGTGGGATCATTTCATTGTTGTTGAAGAGGGGCAGCCATCCCGTCAGGTCTACACGACATCCTAGTGCGAGAGTCGGAAGAGACCGAACACTATACAGGGTGTTACAAAAAGGTACGGCCAAACTTTCAGGAACATTCCTCACACACAAATAAAGAAAAGATGTTATGTGGACATGTGTCCGGAAACGCTTAATTTCCATGTTAGAGCTCATTTTAGTTTCGTCAGTGTGTACTGTACTCCCTCGATTCACCGCCAGTTGGCCCAATTGAAGGAAGGTAATGTTGACTTCGGTACTTGTGTTGACATGCGACTCATTGCTCTACAGTACTAGCACCAAGCACATCAGTACGTAGCATCAACAGGTTAGTGTTCATCACGAACGTAGTTTTGCAGTCAGTGCAATGTTTACAAATGCGGAGTTGGCCAGATGCCCATTTGATGTATGGGTTAGCACGGAGCAATAGCTATGGCGCGGTACGTTTGTATCGAGACAGATTTCCAGAACGAAGGTGTCCCGACAGGAAGACGTTCGAAGCAATTTATCGGCGTCTTAGGGAGCACTGAACATTCGGGAAGACCTAGAACGACGAGGACACCTGCAATGGACGAGGCAATTCTTCGTGCAGTTGACGATAACCCTAATGTCAGCGTCAGAGAAGTTGCTGCTGTACGAGGTAACATTGACCACGTCACTGTATGGAGAGTGCTACAGGAGAACCAGTTGTTTCCGTACCATGTACAGCGTGTGCAGGCACTATCAGCAGCTGATTGGCCTCCACAGGTACACTTCTGCGAATGGATCATCCAACAATATGTCAATCCTCATTTCAGTGCAAATGTTCTCTTTACGGATGAGGCTTCATTCCATCATGATGAAATTGTAAATTTTCACAATCGACATGTGTGGGCTGACGAGAATCCGCACGCAGTTGTGCAATCACGTCATCAATACAGATTTTCTGTGAACGTTTGGGCAGGCATTGTTGGTGATGTCTTGATTGGGCCCGATGTTCTTCCACCTACGCTCAATGGAGCACGTTATCATCATTTCATTCGGGATACTCTACCTGTGCTGTTAGAACATGTGCCTTTACAAGTACGACACAACATGTGGTTCATGCACGATGGAGCTCCTGCATATTTCAGTCGAAGTGTTCGTACGCTTCTCAACAACAGACTCGGTGACCGATGGGTTGGTAGAGGCGGACCAATTCCATGGCCTCCAAGCTCTCCTGACCTCAACCCTCTTGACTTTCATTTATGAGGGCATTTGAAAGCTCTTGTCTACGCAACCCCGGTACGGCTGTGGTACAATTCGCCATTCTCCAGGGCTGCATCAGCGCATCAGGGATTCCATGCGACGGAGGGTGGATGCATGTATCCTCGCTAACGGAGGACATTTTGAACACTTCCTGTAACAAAGTGTTTGAAGTCACGCTGGTACGTTCTGTTGCTGTGCGTTTCCATCCCATGATTAATGTGATTTGAAGAGAAGTAATAAAATGAGCTCTAACATGGAAAGTAAGCGTTTCCGGACACATGTACACATAACATACTTTCTTTCTTTGTGTGTGAGGAATGTTTCCTGAAAGTTTGGCCGTACCTTTTTGTAACACCCTGTATATGAGCAGGTGCTCCATGCTGCGATGCTATTGGTGTTCACGGAGAGCCAGGTCGTGAAACGAGGGTGGCAACTGCTGCTGTTACCGCACTGGTGGAGACAAGGCCGGCGCAGGGCGAGGAGACTTCTGTCACTCTCTTATGCGTCTTCAATGGCTGTGTTTGAGCCAACCACTACCTCCCGCCATCCACTATTTCTCTCTTAATATCCCAACAGCGCAATTGTCGAGAACCAGCTCAACAATATTTAAACCAGTTTATGTGCCAAAAAGTGGTTCAAATGGCTCTGAGCACTATGGGACTTAACTTCTGAGGTCATCAGTCCCCTAGAACTTAGAACTACTTAAACCTGACTAACCTAAGGGCATCACTCACATCCATGTCCGAGGCAGGATTCGTAGCGGTCACGCGGTTCCAGACTGTAGCGCCTAGAACCGCTCGGCCACTCCGGCCGGCCGTTTATGTGTCATAGTGATTTATGTATCAACTACTGGCCATCTCCGTCATTCATGGGATACCCCATGTCGTACTTAAATTTTGTTAGGAAACTAAGCATGGCACCATCCAAGTATTACGAATCATATCCAGACTCTTATTTGTATCAGTCAAGATACAAACTTGACAGGTTGTATTTCTGTTGTTCCAAATCGGTTTCCATTCTTCATCGTCCAGTTCTTCAGATGTTTCTTTCCCATTTTTCTTCTCAGATTAACAGCTGTATTTTGCCACACTCTCAATTTCTTTACCTGAAGGATACGCTGAAGTGACTTACCGTTATATCCACACGAGTGATCTCAGGTATTACTAACAAAGACTCATGTGCAGCTGTGCTGAATGCTTCGGTAAATTAGAGAATCACGTCTACTTAAAGGTTCAGAACTTAATGCTATATATCAGTGCCAGTGGGTTCAGATATTAATCCAATACACTAGCAGTCGAAGTCTATAAAAATCGTTGCCAGAAGACTTCTAGCACCACTTGTGTCTATTCCAAACACCTACCCAGTCTGATTTTGGCTCTGAAAGTAGGCCAGTATCAAATCGTACTGAAACGCGGCAAGACGGTTACCCAGCTTTGCGTCTCTTTCCAAATGATGAACGCCAACGGCAAAAATATGAACTGTGTAGACGACTAGTAACTAAACTAGGATGATGAATTACTGTTTAGAACCTAGAAATGATGCCTCGAACTTTCTCTGGCCTACTCACGAATGATCTCAAAAATGTTCAAATGTGTGTGAAATCTTATAGAACTCTACTGCTAAGGTCATCAGTCCCTAAGCTTGCACAATACTTAACCTAAATTATCGTAAGGACAAACACACACCCATGCCCGAGGGAGGACTCGAACCTCCGCCGGGACCAGCCGCACAGTCCATGACTGCAGAGCCTCAGACCGCTCGGCTAATCCCGCGCTGCTTCTACGAATGATCTATAATAGAATTTTTTTTATTAGCTCGGTTTGATCCAATTGCCCTAGGATCGAATCTCATAGTGGTTAAGCAACCTGGAATATCATGACGTGCTCGTATATCACTTTATTTAAGTTTGTTGTTAAGGTGGGCAAGCGATGAGTATATTGCCACGTCACGAAATTAGTTAAAACCATCAAGTTAACCTGTTATTTATTTCAGATTAGTCGCTACCTCCTCCTGCCATGTATAAGCCGCAAACTACACTATTTGGTTGCCATCCACCCAGTATACCGAAAATAATGTCCTCGAGTAACGACGCCCTCACCGCTGAAACTCGACACGCGGGTAGTAAAGTGTAAAAATCAGGTTTTACGTCGCCGTTCGGCTGTTTCCAACGGCCACTCCTAAGAGGCGTGTTCCGTCACTGGCAACCAGAATGCAGAAGCAGGTCAGCCGCTGCGCAACCCAGTAACGGATTGTTCTCATACTAGGAAACGGTCCGTCGGTGGCTACGCAATAACACGAAAGTGTAAAGCTTGCTACTGCACTGTGATGAAACTGCTTCGGCTAAATGCATAGTGGTCTTTGTGACAACTGACGTATCTGTATCACTGATTTAGGAGGTACGGATGAAAACTAAGGCATGTAAATCACATATGCACTGAGGATTAAATTAATATCTTTTGTGTCGCATACATGGACCATTGCCACTGTCCATACTGACGCCTCGTTTTCGTATATTTGGCATTGAGGTTGCCGGACAGAAGAAGAGACGGAGAAATTTGATGCCACTTCATAGCCTACACCTGTCGCATCACATCAAAGGGATAATCAAATTTAACGTCGCCACTTGACTGGCCGGCCAGTACTAAGAGTGGTAGGTACCGTGACTCCATGAGACGCTGCGGAGACGTTTAGGAAGTGCGCCAGGATACTTACCTAAAATGTGGTTGTCAGTAAATGTACGTCACTATCTTTGTCTCTTGTAAGCCAAATACTGGCGAACAAAATGTATACTATTGGCCATTAAAATTGCTACACCAAGAAGATGACGTGCTACAGAAGCGAAATTTAACCGAGGCAGAAGATGCTGTGATATGCAAATGATTAGCTTTTCAGAGCATTCACACAAGGTTGGCGCCGGTGGCGACACCTACAACGTGCTGACATGAGGAAAGTTTTCAATCCATTTCTCATACACAAACAGCAGTTGACCGGCGTTGCCTGGTGAAAAGTTGTTGTGATGCCTCGTGTAAAGAGGAGAAATGCGTACCATCACGTTTCCGACTTTGATAAAGGTCGGATTGTAGCCTATCGCGATTGCGGTTTATCGTACGCGATATTGCTGCTCGCGTTGGTCGAGATCCAATGACTGTTAGCAGAATATGGAATCGGTGGGTTCAAGAGGGTAATACGGAACGTCGTGCTGGATCCCAACGGCCTCGTATCACTAGCAGTCGAGATGACAGGCATCTTATCCGCATAGCTGTAACGGATCGTGCAGCCACGTCTCGATGCCTGCGTCAACAGATGGGGACGTTTGAAAGACAACAACCATCTGCACGAACAGTTCGACGACGTTTGCAGCAGCATGGACTATCAGCTCGGAGACCATGGCTGCGGTTACCCTTGACGCTGCATCACATACAGGAGCGCCTGCGATGGTGTACTCAACGACGAACCTGGGTGATCGAATGGCAAAACGTCATTTTTTCGGATGAATCCAGGTTCTGCTTACAACATCGTGATGGTCGCATCCGTTTTTGGCGACATCGCGGTGAACGCACATTGGAAGCGTGTATTCGTCATCACCATACTGGCGTATCACCCGGCGAGATGGTTTGGGGTGTCAATGGTTACACGTCTCTGTTACCTTTTGTTCGCATTGACGGCACTCTGAACAGTGGACGTTACATTTCAGATGTGTTACGACCTATGGCTCTACCCTTCATTCGATCCTCCGAAACCCTACATTTCAGCAGTATAATGCACGATCGCATGTTGCAGGTCCTTTACGGGCCTTTCTGGATACAGAAAATGTTCGACTGCTGCCCTGGCCAGCACATTCTCCAGATCTCTCACCAATTGAAAACGTCTGGTCAATGGTGGCCGAGCAACTGGCTCGTCAGAATACGCCAGTCACTACTCTTGATGAACTGTGGTATCGTGTTGAAGCTGCATGGGCAGCTGTACCTTTACACGCCATCCAAGCTCTGTTTGACTCAATGCCCAGGCGTATCAAGGTCGTTATTACGGCCAGAGGTGTTTGTTCTGGGTACTGATTTCTCAGGATCTATGCACCCAAATTGGGTGAAAATGTAATCACATGTCAGTTCTAGTATAATATATTTGTCCAATGATTACCCGTTTATCATCTGCATTTCTTCTTGGTGTAGGAATTTTAATGGCCGGTAGTGCATATCACCATCACGATTCGAAATATTTTCCTCTAACTCCAGAGCCACCACAATAAAATATGCAGATAAAATACGAGGCATGTCCGGAAAGTGAGTACCGTTTCGCAAAAAAAACCATAAAATATTTTTTTAAACCACAATAAATTTCTACTAGAAAGAGCATTTCCTAAGCTTCTTTTTTACATAGATGCCATCATTATTCAGACATCTTTCGTAGCAAGAAGCCTAGTTTTCTATGTCCTCTTCATAGAAAGATGGCGACAATGAAGGCAGCCACTGCTGAACACCGTTTTTGCATGGTCATCGCTGTCAAAGCGCCTTCCTCGAAAATGACGCTTGGAAGTTCAATAGTAAGTGGTAGTCAGAAGTTGCGAGATCGGAACTGTACGGCGGCTGATCGAACTGCTCCCAACTGAATTGCTGAATAAGGTTCTTAGTGACACCAACAGAATGGAGACGTGCACTGTCATGAAGCAACACAATCCTTTGAACGAGCATTCCATGGCTTTTGTTTGTAATGGGGCCCCGAAGTTTTCTCAGAGCTTCGCAGTATCACATTGCAGTGACCGTTTCACCTCTGGGCGGGAACTCAACATGCAGAACGCCCTGTCTGTCCAAGAACACTCACACGATTTTTTGGTCTGACAACATTGTTTTGAATTTCTGTTTTTTTGGGGGTCGTGAGTGCCTCCACTCCATCTTCTGTTGTTTTGATTCTCGAGTGACATGACAAGTTTCATCACCGGATATGCCAAAGGATCGCCAAGTCGCTTCTTTTTGTAGACATCCGTAAGCATTTTTGTAGCCCAACGAGAATACAGTAAGCGAAAATTTAAGCGATTTGTGAAAATCTCACGCAAACCAATTTTTTGAAATTTGTATAAATTCATCACGAATCATTCTTATTGAGAGTGGTCTGTTTTCACGATTTTTTTCATTCACTTTCTCAGCCAAACCGCCGTTGTCAACAGAAGGTCGCCTACCCAGAACTTCATCGTCAACATCGTTTTGTCCATCACTGAATTGTCTCACCCACTTTCTCGTTATTCCATCACTCGTTACATCTTCACCGTAAATTTCTACAAGTTGACGATGAATTTCAGCTGATTTAACATCCATTGCGCTCAAAAACCATAACACAGAACATACTTCACAATCGGTGGTATCAGAGGTAGTCTTAAACATTTTGAACGGTCACTAACAGAAGTAAAGACAGCAATATCCGTCTTTAATAGCGTCAGTGGAAGGACAAGGAACCAAAGAGACGTGTGCGAATGTGCAGAACTGCGACATCAGTGCTGCGGTGGTGGCAGAACAAAACCGTACTTGTTTTTCGGGCACGCCTCGTTTTATTGTAAGTGATCTGACAATTGTATCAGACGATTTTATTTGCGAAATATTCTCACATCAGTTTTTTACCGTTAGCCTTATTGCTGAATTATCCCTTGAGAAGAACCTGGCAGACCACGTACCAGTAAGGATAGAAAGTAATTAAAATATCCTTGTACGACGAGCACATGAGTAATTTACAGTTGATCTGGGGGTATACAGGATGCGAAGTTTAGGACACAGAGCTGCCACCACTGGCAACAACAACGGCTCTAACCCTAGTGGGCATCGAGTCGAACTGGGCTTCGATGAGAGATAGGTGTACGTGACTTTATGCTGCTTCGTTTCTGTGCCAGACTTCACCAACTGTTAAAGCTAGCGAGTAGTGGCGTTCCTGTCTCTGGGGAACCCTTGACCAAATATCTTCTCTGGGTGGCACACGTAGACAACAAGCTGGCCAGGGCAACACACGAACATCGGCTGTGTCGAGATGGGACAGCACGGGCAACATGTGGTTTTGCGTTTTGTTGTTGAAATAACGGCACAGAGGCTCGGAAACAGGATACAGACACCAGCCGTTGGTTGGTTGGTTTGTGGGGGTTGAAGGAACCAGACTATAAAGGCCATCGGTCCCACACCAGCTGTAATAAGTCAGAAATGTAACGCCTATGTTCCAAATTCCAAGCTGTGAGGACCATAGATGATTGTGTTGTGGACGCAACAGTACTCCAAGCCATTACGCCAGGCGCTGCGTAGCAAAGATTCATATTCTCGGAGGCTCCAATCTCGGTTACGTCCAATGTGATGATGTGACCAGAACCTGCACCCGCGTCAACGGAATGGGTAACCAACGATTCACAACACTTCGTACACACGTAAAGTTGTTTTGATGTCACATGCAGTTATCGAAGACCGCGGCAACTGCTATCGACTGTCGTTAGCATTTGATGTAGGGTGCTTCGGTGACACTACGGTAACTTACTTATTGTGAAAGTAACAAGAGTCGTATGATATCTCCCAGTATCATGTCGGACCTCCTTTTGTCCGGCGTAGTGCACTAACTCGATATGGCGTAGACTTGACATGTCGTTAGAAGTTCCCTGAAGAAATACTGATCCATGCTGCCTCTATAGTCATCCATTATAGCGAAAGTGTTGCCGGTACAGATGTGCACGAACTGACCTCTCTATTAGGTCCCATACATGTTCGATGGAATTCATGTTGGGTGATCTGGATGGCCAAACCATTCGTTCGAATTGTCCAGAATGTTCTTGAAACCAATCGCGAACAATTGTGGACCAGTGGTATGACAACGTTGTTTCGGAACATGACGTTCATGAATGACTGCAAATAGTCTCCAAGTAGCTGAACATAACCATTTACAGTCAATGATCGGTTCAGAGGACCCAGTCCATTCCATGTAAACACAGCCCACACCATTATGTATCCACCACCAGCTTGCATGGTGTCTTGTTGACAACTTGGGTCCATGGCTTCGTGGGATCCGCGCCACAATCGAACAGCATCATCAGCTCTTACCAACTGAAATCTGGTCTCGTCTGGCTAGACAGCGGTTTTCCAATCGTTTAGGGTCCAACCGATATGTTCAAGTGCCCAGGAGAGGGGCTGCAAACGGTGACGTACTGTTAGCAAAGGCACTAGCGTCGGTCGCCTGCTGCCACAGCCCACGAACGCCAAATTTCGTCTCACTGTCCTAAAGGATACGTTCGTCGTATCTTCCACATTGATTTCTGCGGATATTTTACGCAGTATTGCTTGTCTCTTAGCACTGTCAGTTGTACGAAAACGCCGTTGCTCTCGGTCGTTAAGTGGAGGCCATTGGCCATCGTGTTGTCCGTAGTGAGAGGTATTCTAGACACACTCTTGACACTGATGATCTCGGATCATTGAATTCTCTACCGATTTCCGGAATGGAGTATCCCACGCGTCTAGCTCCAACTACCATTCCACTTTCAAAGGCTGCTAATTCCCGTTGTGCGACCATAATCACGTCGCAATCCTTTTCACACAAATCACCTGAGTTCAAATGACAGCCCCGCCAATGCACTGCCATTTTGTACGTCGTGTACGCGATGCTACCGTCATCTGTACATGTGAATATTGCCAGCCCATGACTTTTATCACCTCAGTGTATGCCGTTTCAAGACAACAGCTCAGTGAAGATTTCCAGGAAAATGTCATTCTTGATACGATTCGTTATAACTAAAAATCACATGATGACATATCGGTGGTTAAAGCCTTCATGGCATCTAAGTTAAAGCAAAAACGATCTAAATTCAGGATGTTGATCATGGTATAGTGAAAATAAGCGTGGAGTTATAAAGTAGCTGCGTAGCTGATTACTGTCCTGCCATGTCGAAGATTTTATTTTTCGCCTTCGCGTTTCTAAAACGTTCTGCATTTCCTTACTAATATAACAGAAGTATGTTCTGTAATATTCGATTTGATGTGTGTATAATACAGTGCTCTCTCTCTCTCTCTCTCTCTCACTCTACGCAGATACGAATAAATATTCAAAACACTTTGATAATCTGGTAAAACACATTACCACATAGAATAAAAAGCACAGAAAAGACTGCCAATTGCAAAAGAATTTAAAGGTAACTTAGTCTCAGCCATCTACGTGGTATAAAATAAAATTTACTAGCTAATTCCTTTAGAACACTATTTTTGTAAATGGCTTCAATTAAAATACATCTTTAACCACCAATATTGTGTTTTCCGTCATTTTATTACTACAAACTTTACCAATACTAAGACGTTTTCGAGAGATCCTCAATTCGCTGGCGTTTTGGAACAGCATTAATTCGTAGGAAATAACGTAACTGAGCTTCTGCTTTAATTCTTTTGCCGGGATGGCTACTCAACTTTCTAATTACAGATCAACTGTGCAACTATTTTTCAGATTTTCTAATAACAATGGGACACCTTAATGGACACTGTTGAATATATACAATGTGGGATTCAGTGCTGGCTGTCTTTTGCTTGTTGTCTCTCTTTCGCAGTTGATGAAGGCGTATTGGGAGAAACAGTTAGTACAATTTTTTCAATAAATTTCGGACTTAATTCTTGCAAACATTTTAATCTCTCCGTTCTTCAGCGCTAGTCCACATGACAGACAACGTAACCTCGAGGTTAACGTACACTGCAGTAAATAAATGCCTAACCGCCAGTTCTCTCTGCTTGAGGTGAATGTTACTGTTTTGAACGTCACTTGTTATTAACCGAATGGTCACGAAAATCGGTACACATCTCTTTCCGTCTTCGATAGAGCTTTTGACGTCAGAATGACATCACGTTTGTAGGAAGTCTTGTAAACTGTAGGTTACCCCAAGGGTAGTCGCAGCAGCGGATGTCGTGCTGAGAGCCAGTTGCGTTCTAGAAGCCGTACTGTAAGTGCTGATCCATCCTGCACGGCAGAGTGAACAATATGTCTGTCCTTGCGGGCACCCATCGTTAGGTGTCTCTAAGATCTTGCGTTGTGTTGAGTATGGCCCTCCTGAACGGTCGAGTCCATATTCGCACAACAATCGTATGATCACGAACAACGCAACAACAGTATCTGAAATGATAAACAGCGCTGCTGCCGTCAGTTCCATACACGTCCTGGTAGACATTTCTCCTTTAAATTCGCCTTAGAAGATCCTCTCATAAATGATCAACATTCACATGTGATTTCTGGATCTGAAATTCGCTGCGTAATCTTTACCCACATAGAGAATGCAGATTACGTTATTCCTGCCTACATTCTGCGGTGGCGCTGACATGCTAATCTGTTCGATATACTTGTCAATGTGAATTTATTGCATGCCTTCTTCATGGTGTTGAAATGTTAATGGGTAGTAATGCAAGCACACAAATGAAAGATGAAATTTTCTATGTAATACGACTACTTTACTGCATAACAGGACCATTTTGTTAGGAAAGATCCTAAGCCCGAGATAGTCGTGATAGAAAGCCATTATGTTAGGGGAATATTATCAACTACGATTTTACAATTCGAGTTCGTAGATACTGAGTATCGTATGACAATTTCGAAATGGAATCGTAGGGAAGAAGTAGCCTACCGTTGTTGAATTTTAAAATACGTTCTGAAATGAATATGACATTGGGCTCTCAAGATCCCATACGCCATAACTGCTCTTAAAAATACCTGCAATACCAAGTAGCTGAGGTTACAAGCTGTTGTCAAGACACACCAGGCCACCAACCCACTCGTCAGAATCATAAGGAGTATACAGTGCACTTATCACTACCGCAGCTTTCAGAAGCAATCTAATAACTTTCTGAGAACGCGATTTGATGTAAACGTCTGCATAATTCTTACCAGTTGTATCGACGGTTCAACTGCGTTAAGCGGTAGGAACAGTGAACATGATGCTACAGAGTGCCACGGGATATCGCTACAGATGATGACTTTAATCACAAGTCAATGTGAAGAAAATTTCAGAAATTTAAAATTTTATAACTTGTTGCATTCTAGTACAGTACAGTAAGCGCTGTTAAATTTTGTGACACCGAGAAGAAGGATATACACGCTTGTAATGAGCTTCATGCCACAAGGTAGGTACAGGACAACACTTAAATTATGATGTGAAGCCTCCTCGTGCTGCAGCCATAACCTATAAACATAGTGTCATAGAATCAAAGAGTGTCTGTCTACCTTATTCGGTAAGCTCTATGGCGTCTTTTGTGCAGGTCGACAAAGCATCAACAGAGATCGTAGTGAAGCATGGCCAATAAGTTGTTTACGAACCACATGTTTGACCCGTTCTACGGGACATACGTCAAATAAATGTGCAGGCCGAGAAAGCTGTAGTGACAGGGGCTCATCGAGGAAAGCTTCCAAATTCTACGCGACAAATCACCAGGCGTTGCCTAGTGAAAGGTAGAATGTGGATTTGTCTGAAAATAGGACAGTTCCGTAGGCTCTAAGAGTCCCGTGATGTGGAGGTTGCTTTTTAGATTACGCTCTAGTGCAAGAATACATGATACACGTTGATTTCAGTGGCGCCTCAAATCGTCAAAGTAAGGATTTCCCCACCATGCCACTCACCAATGCAGGATACTATCTTAAACTACCACGGTTTGCGGCTGACTCTCAAGGGAAAAGATTCCCAAGCTTGACGTATTTATCCTGAGGGCGGTGGGCTTATATGAAATTTTCTGAGGGCACAGAATCAAAAAGGGTTTGATCACGATTTACTCACGCCTCTAAATTACTAAAAATATCGGTGTTATCACTATTTCATTAGACTAATATACAGAGTGTAAAAAATTACATATACCAAATTTGAGTGTTTGGAGAGGATAAAGAGCACTTTTCTTATGTGACAAGAATTTCACAGGTACGGCGTTTCGCCGCTAGCGGCCCATTAAGGTTTCGACATTAGAGATGTTCGAAGATACTGTTCAAACTGCTCTGAGATGAATATTGTTTAAGAGATGCTGATGAAATGTCGTCCTTTTACTTTAATACACAAGTGGAATCTGCTTGCTAATGAGGTGGTTCAAATGGCTCTGAGCACTATGGGACTCAAATTCTGAGGTCATCAGTCCCCTAGAGGTAGAACTACTTAAACCTAACTTACCTAAGGACATCACACACATCCATGCCCAAGGCAGGATTCGAACCTGCGACTGTAGCGCCTAGAACCGCTCGGCCACCCCGGCCGGCTGCTAATGAGGGTCTAACACTCACAGAACAACCAACTGCTTCACGAATAACGGGTACAGCTTCAGCTAAACGGGCAACCAGTTCTTTTTGAATGTCTATCGGCTACTTTTACACCAAACGCTTCATCTACCCGCCAGAAAAAGAAATCTGTAGGAGTGAAGTTAGGAGCACGTGGTGGGTATGGTGTTTGCTCACTCACCCTCCCAATTCAACAACTGGCGAATAGGTTGTCTAAATGTTCTCTGATATCAACGGCAAAGCGTGGTGGGACCCAGTTCATGCTGGAACCATAATCGTTGGCTGAATGCTAGCGGGTCATTCTCCAACGTTTCCAATACTACTTCACTGAGAAAGCTACGGTAATTTTGGAAAGCGTTCAAATAAATAAAAACATTTTGTAGATATACAAGACCTACCCCAATGCTACTTCACTCTGAGATGCATTTTGGCGCATCTTCACAATCTATTTATAGACTTACTTCTGCACACCAATTTAGCGGATGTGAGATCACAAAAGCAAAGTATAAATATGTACTTAATAATACAACTAAGCTACCTTAAAGCCAGTGTTATTTTTGTACATTAGCATTAGAGTAAAAGAGTTTTACCTTTATAGATTAAATTAGTCGGAATATATATTAATACCCTAGCAAACATACTTGATTACAGTTATCATTCCACAATTCGTTGTGGAATCTTAGCAGAATAAAGTAAATGTAATATTTACGCAATTCAAAACGACTACGAATTGATCTTAGCAAAATAGAAAAAATGTAATGTTTATATAGTGTAAGACAACTATGAACTGATGTTTAAGATGTGTCAACCGTAACTGGTCCTAGATTTGTGAGTCTGTAATGCCGCATTTCTGAAGTTACTGGCAATTTAATATTATGATTAATACTTTAGTAACGTTAATTTAGCTGATGGGATATGGTTACAGTTGTATGTGTATTATATTATCTTTTGTTCATTAGTCGAATGAAGGGTACTTTCAAAATTAGACGTGTAACCGAATTTTAATAGTATACCACTACTCTTCTGGTTAATATGACATACTTTTGGAGTTAGCCTAATGAATAGGTCCACCAAGAAAGCTGTTATTCTAGTGCGATCTCTAGTTGTTATAAATCTTCAGTTCATGATAGCAATATGTTGGGAATCAACGTTCCGCTATTGTTATAAAGATGTCTTATGTATTAAAAATTAAATTTACGTAATATCATTTTACGTTGGTATGAAAGAGTCTGTTAGCAGGTGTAGTGTTCCACATTGCCTCAGCAACCGGCAATCGATGGTGATTTACATCTGATACTGATAGTAAACTTTCCGCTTAAGACAGATTGAAAACTTTTTTTAAGAAAGCGTTACTTAGATTATGTGAGTAATAGGTCTCTATTGTTTGGATAATTTATTGCTTTCATACAGGGCTACACATTCTCTGATTTCAGAATCATTTGAGATAGTCTTTCTCGAAATTGTAATCTTCAGAGCCTCAAGTATATTCCTACGAACATCGGAACAGCGGCATAATATAGGATGGGCAAAATGAAACTGGCCCGGAAAATATTTGGCTGACGCGAAATTGACCCTTGCTAATGAACATAAAAACTGCCCAACACATGAAATGCCGGAAACCGTGACTTCTATGTACCAATCTGGTGCCGTCACATGTCTGCGCACACGCTTCTCCTCCACGCTCAGTCCCGTGTACTTCGCTATGTCATTACTTTTGAGTGAGTGAGACGGGCAGACGTGTTTAATGATCTGTTCATTGTAGCACAAAATAGTTCTCACCATAAAACAGCATATGCTTAATGTAGATTGTTGTACGAAGCACAGTCCGTGAAAGGCGTGTGCAGAAATGAGTGCTCCAGAGTTTAAGATTGGAAGTGTTTTGACAAAACCTCCAGCGAAGTCTACAATGCAAAACTTCATGGCAAAATGGCGCGAAACGGGATTTTAGGAAATAAAAATCGTAAACACCCGAAAAGAGTTCGAAGATCAGAAAACAGTATTGTAAATATTAGACTGACAACCAAGGAAACGGCATGAAACTTCTTACGTTTATGATAAAACGTAGTGGAATGAAACTTCACTGGTTGAGTGCGTATGTGATACCATTTCAGTCCTTACAAAGGACTCGGTAGTTTCAGCTCACTTACCGATTTGACATTGTCTTGGATGCATGCAGTGATTCGGTTGGGACGGTGTGAGTTTATACGACTTGTAAAATATCTTCGACTTAAATTACCAATGAAGAAAGCGTATGACTCTTTTTCGGTGTCTAGTGTACAATGCGAGAGTTTCAATCAAACATAAGAAAATAGAAGGTAAAAAGAGAGTTGCGTAATACCTCCAGTACAATTATGTATGAAGATCTACTGACAGTCCCTGAAGATGAGGACTAGTATCATAGGCTAAAACGTTGCTAGAGGTATTGTACGTCTCGGCTGGAATAATATACGCTGGTTGCAATCCCACTGGATAGTACACACACAGTAAATGTGCCACGAACGCTTTAGTGCCTGTACGTGTTATTTAAAAATAAATCCATAAATTTCGATGCATAAAATAGCTACTGAGGTATTGTGAAATGGCCGTAATTTAACAGAACTCAGATGCTATAGCTTTCTTCTTGTAGAATCTAACAATCTGATTTTGTAGTAGAACATATTCTGATGTTAAAAACAATAGCTCTTCTGTAACTAACAGTTTCACTTTAAACCAAAGTTTTGAAATTTTTCTCTAAACTAAACTTTGTCGATGTAGGGAAGTTTAGAAATGATCATGTCAATTAAAATATTACTTTCAACGGTCAAGATTTGTGTTCTTACTGTAGTCAGTTCGCGATAGAAGGTCCAGTGGAGTAGCTGTAAAAACGTGTCGTGAAGGAAAGACACGTGGTTGAAATAACAACCCACCTTCTTCACCGACTAATACTTATTGTCACATGATGGAATACCAAAGAAGTTTACTCGGTTAGTAATCAAGGTTAATGTTGCCATCAAATATAATGCACGGTGCTGTGTGCCTTTCACTCTGTTTAATGTAGCAGGCAGCTGGTTCTAAAGAAACATTGGCAAACTTAAATACGTGAGATCCGTTTACTGTCGGTGCGTAACGAATATCCAGCAATACAGGAATACACTACGGACGAGTGAAAATTCTTTACGCTTCCATAGCAGAAAGATTTTTACTTAGGGGTCTCTCATTTTCAAACAAACGAGCCCATTCTCTCCTGCTTCTAGTAGCTTGCATAGACCGATCCGGTTTAACTTCTACACAACGGCGAGTATACAGTCCACGAAGATATTATCTGGTGAAGCTGCATTCCAGAAGTGTTGTGGGCTATGTCTAGATTATTTACATTAGGGAAACACAGAGCAGCTCTCTCATTCAAAGACATTATTCTGTCCCTTGTCTCACAAATGTCTGAAAGATGCCAACAATTGTGAGTTTTACAAATCGGCGAATATTAATAAACAATCACAGAAAGAGCATGTGGTCTGTAACCGCATACTATATCTTTACGAGGACCGCTCCAATTATGCGTGGAAGAAGAAACATATAGCAAAATCCATCAATGGAAACAGTGCCTCTGCTCTTTACCTAGTTGGATAGTGCCTGACTATCTCTAGGTTAAGCAAGTTAAGTGCTTTGCACTATTCCTGCGTTTCCTAATATGTATTTTTGAGTGGGCCTATCGTGTGTGTTGGTCCTATTTTGTGATGAGCATTTTATGTTAGTTAATAATGGTATGGCAACGAGGGAGATAAAAACCTTTCGAAGTATTTCAATTTATGAAGGAGACAACGTTAAAAAATTATCTTTATTAATATCACATCGAAAAGCTTTATAATAAGAAACTATCAATATTCATTAACTTTGTAAACCTTTGCTAATTAAGGTGCCATATGTGACCAACTGAAACATCTTTGAAAAAAAAGTGCAATTTTTCAAATGCGAAGGACAGCAATTTATTAAAAGAGTTCGGTACAAATAATAAAAACATATATAAAAGTAAATGTATTTTGGGTTACTAGACATTATTTTCACTTGTCTTTGTTTCTGGTGGCGTTTAACGTTCCGACAGTAAGAAATCCTTAATCTGCTGATGCCATGTACTTTCAGTATTGTCGCTGTGGAAGCTGAGATGACAGCGTTTAAATGTCTGGCTATCTACGAGGCTGCTCTTCCTTTCCGTCTGCTTTTGCGGTGGTGCACATATCACTGAGACGTTATGTGTGATAACTAACGCTTTAAAGGGATAATCAAGAATATCACTCGTGCATGCACCATATTTCCTTACAGCGTACACAGCCCTCCACCACAACACAACGTGACTTATGATCTACCTGGCATTCGGGCTCTTTCTTCTGTTCTTATTAAGAGTGTTATTGATGATTCTGATTTGCAGAACAGCCACCCGTGACACAAAATATGTTACAAATAAGCACAAAACGCCTTTAATGGAACATCCATTATCAGCCCAACTACCAGTTCTGGGATACCATTTTAAAGGACACAGTAGGAAGTGATTCACGTGAGCGAAGAATTTGGCAATGGTAGGTAGCAGCTCTTCCGAAAATGTGATGCAGTTCTGCTGATTTCTCTGCTCTTTTTGTCGCTATAACCTCAATTACTATGTGGTCCGTTAGAAGCATTCTGTCTACGTCGACTCGATTACTTCAGTCCTAAAGCTATTTGTTCATCAAAACCTTAATATACGCATAATAAAAGTTGTTCTGATTTAACATAATAGATATTTTCGGCTATAAAATGTCACTGCTCGGAACTGTTAGATTCTTTTCACGCCAGTCAGTTTATGTATATTTACTCTCCCATTTTGTGATTCAAGTTTTGTCATGGTTGTTTTGCCACCACCTACTGGAATAATTTTTTATTATTTTGAGATTTTCCTCATTACGGAGGCTTAACTCCAACATAATGATTTACTCGGAAATTGCGATACAAAGAATAAATGTTCTTAAATTATATTTTCAAAATATTCCTCCAGGTGTTTCGATCTTGTGTGTCCTCTTCCTCTGCGCCCATTCTCCTCATTGTGTGCTGTACATTTTGGAGCCAGGTGGTCATAGGTCGTCCTCTTCTTCTTCTCCCCTCCGGTTCCCACTCCAGTATCAATTTTGGTATTCTGCCTTCCTCCATGCGTCGTACATGCCCGACCACTGTAATTTCTTCCTATCCATTACGTCATATATTATTTCTTTTATTTCCATTCTCCTTATTATTTCGGTGTTACTTATCTTCTGTTTCCTGGATACTTTTGCTGATCTTCTACAGAAGTCCATCTCTAGAGTTTGCAATTTTTTAATGTGCTTCAGGTTAATTGTCCAGGTCTCCGTTCCACACAGAACCACACTCTCTTATATGGATTTGTATATTAATTTTTTAACTCTGCTCATTACATTCCTGCTCCATAAGACTGAGTTAAGCATCCCAATGACCTTCGGTCCTCTACTAATTCTTTTATTGATTTCTGACTCTGATTTTCCCTCGATTTCTAAAATGGATCCCAAATAACAGAAAGTGTTTATCTTTTTGATTTTCTTTCCTTCAATGTACAGCTCATCTGAATCATTAGTCAAGTATTCTGTTTTTTGGTAATTAATCTTCAAACCCCAAGTTTTGTATGCTACTGCTAGTTGATTGGACATATAGTTAGCATCCTCCCCATCTTGTGCTACTACTTGATCATCAGCAAACAATAAATGACGTAGGTAAACTCCATCTCTTTTTTCTGATCCCATACTATTACATTTACGAGACCATGTTCTAAGGCTAATATCTATATAGGTTTTAAATAATGATGGTGACGTGGGACAGCCCTGTAAAAAGCCTTTGCTTGTTCTAAATTTCTGTGAAAGTTTATTACCAACTTTCACTTGACAAATGTTATCTTTATACATCTGTTGTATTATTTTAATCAAGGAAGGGTTTATGTTTGTCATATGTAGTGCTCTCCAAAGTAATTTTCTTGAAACAGTATCATACGCTTTTTCTAGATCTATGAAAATTAATCCTATATTTTTAGATTTTTCCCTATGTTTCTCCAAAATCTGTCGTAATGTGGACATATGGTCTACACATGATCTCCCAGGCGTGAAACCACATTGTTCTTCTTGGGTTCTAAAATTTTTTTCGAGTTTGCTTTTAATTACTTTCGCAAAAATTCTCATTAATGTGTCTGTAACACAAATTCCTCGATTGTGTGAACGAATTTTGCAATCCCCTTTCTTAAATATGGTATTAATGTAAACTAGCTTCATCTCGTTGGGTATTGAATCTCCATGTATCATTTTGTTGAAGAGCTGTGTTATCAGTTTCACAATTTTGTCACCACCGTATTTCAGACACTCCAGACTGATATTGCCTGGTTCCGGTGATTTACCATTCTTTCTTGTTCTCAACACCTGAAGTACTTCACTTTCTAAAATCTGGATGTAATCATCTTCATGTCCATTTTCTTCCACTGTTCCTTCTTCTAGATATTCTTCTCTGTCCTCATTTAATAATTACCTCATAAAATCAGATGCTTTAGCTGATCTGAACTTTCACCAGCATGAAAATCTAACAACCAGCGATGTGGAAAAAAGGTACTGCGACATGTTACTACGAAGGTATCTCTAATTCAGTTGCTCGCGAGTGTGGTTCGTTAATTGGGATTCTCTGACACATATTTTACAATGGTAGATGTAAGTAGATATGCAAAGAAGTAACGCTTAAGGTGGGGATTTCGTGCTACTCATACTTATACTGAAACGTATCGAGAGCAAGTACAATCTTTCATTCTCATGACGTGACACACTCAATCTGTTTCACGCTATTCAAATTATGTTATATCCTTCCTATTTTTTTTATATTTTGGTTTTATCACTGAGGCCATTATGCACCCACGTGACAAAAGTCATACGATACTGATATGCATGAATACAGATGGCGGTAGTATAGCCTACATAAGGAATAAAAGGGCGGTGCATTGGCGGAGCTGTCATTTGTACTCAGGTGATTGTAGTCACACGACGGGAATTAATAGACTATGAACGCGGAGTGTTAGTTGGGGATAGACGCATGGGACATTCCTTTTCGGAAATCGTTACGGAATTCAATATCCCGTGACCCACAATGTCAAGAGGTTGCCGTGAACACGACATTTCAGGCACTGCCTCTCACTACGGACAACGACCGAGAGCAGCGGCGTTCCCATGGAGTTGCCTGTGCTAAGGGACAAGCAACACTGTGTGAAATAATGGCAGAAATCAATGTGAGACGTACGACGAACGTATCCATTAGGACAGTGCGGCGGAATTCGGCGTTCATAGGCTGTGGCAGCAGACAACGTGAGTGCCTTTGCTAACAGCACGACATCGCCGGCAGCGCCTCTCCTGGGTTCGTGATCATATCCGTTGGACCCTACACGACTGGAAAGTCGCGACCTGGTCAGTTGAGTCCCGATTTCGGTTGGTAAGAGCTGACGGTAGGAATCGATTGTGGAGTAGATCACACGAAGGCACTGTGCAAGCTGGTGGTGGCTCCACAATGGTGTGGAGTGTGTTTACGTGGAATGGACTGGGTCCTCTGGTTCAACTGAACCGAATAATTGAATAGAAGTGGTTATGTTCGGCTACTTGGACCATTTGAAGCCATTCACGGACGTATGTTCCGAAAAACGATGGAATTTTTACGGACGACAACGGGACTTGTCAACGGGCCACAATTGCTCGCGACTGGTTTGAAGAACTTTCTAGATAGTTGAGCGAATGATTTGGCCACCCCGATCGCCCGACATAAATCCCATCGAGCATATCTGCGACAGAGTCCAGAGGTCAATTCGTGCCCAAAATCCAGCACTGACAATAGTTTCCCAATAATGGACGGCTATAGAGGTAGCTTGGGTTATAGTTCAGCAGGGGAGTTCCAATGGCTCGTTCAGTCTATGCCACGACGAACTGTTGCACTACACCGGGAAAAAGTGAGTCCGACACGATATTAGGTGGTGTCCCATTACTTTTGTCACCTCAGTGCATACAGGGTTTTTCAAAGACTTTGCATAAAACATCTAGCGTTGATAACCTACGACATGGGAAACAATTTCTGTTGGAGACACAATGTTCGCTGACACTTGACGGCGACGCTAAGCAATGTTTAATATCGGTCATGGTCCTAAGAAGTGGCAGGGCGTAGGCATTCTTCAGTGTGATTATGCAGTGCGTTTGCGTGTAATCCAGTCATCCGGTTCGCTTGAAAGGTGTAGGTCGAAGTTCCTGATTTCTATCTAAAATATCTTTCTCTGCTTAGAGGCATTCATTCCTAAGGTTTTCTTGTTAAAAATCACTCCTTCAAATTACTGGCGTAAGTAGTACGCAGATGCAATCCACCAGGTTAGCAGACGCTGTTAGTTTGGTGAAAACTGGTCGTCCCAGGGCCGGCGAAATCTATTATTAGACACCTAGTGCCACCTGGTTGTCAGCTGAACATTTTGTCTCTAATAAAAGCTCTTCCCCATAAGGTGACCTATCGCCCATAGACGTCTGACTCAAGACTTTGAAGCACCCTGTATGTCACGAAAACTACTATTTCTTTGTCCCATATAACTGAGTAGTTGTACTGTTTCTTTATTCTCTGATAGTGCATTAGAATTTCGAAAACAATATTTCGTATGCTTAAAGAATATATTCAGACTGTTAAGCAGGTTTCAGAGAAATATCGTTACCCTCCGCGTTTTGTGCGTAGGCGACATCAGGTCACTGATGCAACAGTACAGTAATAAATGGAAGGACAGTGTATGCACTACGTCATCGAGAGAAGTTATTGGGATTGTCTCGACTCATATAACAACCATGTTACGTACCTAGTAATTAAGAAGCTGAATCCAAACCCCTTCCGGTCATCGAGATTTGACTTGTCCATGCTTTCCTTAAGTCGCTGAAGGTAACTTACAAGAGGACACGGCTACTTTCCATCTCCACCCTTGTGGCAAAGGAGCTTGTGCTGCATATCTGCAATGACTTCGCTGTGCATGAAGCAGCACAGACTAATTTTCTTTTCTTTTTCTTAAATCTGGATTTCCTGCTTTCAGATATTACTGAATGGTTGCCATTTAGAATATTCCACGCGAGTGAATGTGTCTTAGTTGACAATATGGTTATGGTTCGTGATATTGGATGACAGTTCCGTCAATCAATTACGCTGTCTTTTTGACCTCCTGGAGCCGGCCGAAGTGGCCGTGCGGT
Source organism: Schistocerca serialis cubense (assembly GCF_023864345.2). Taxonomy (NCBI): domain Eukaryota; kingdom Metazoa; phylum Arthropoda; class Insecta; order Orthoptera; family Acrididae; genus Schistocerca; species Schistocerca serialis. The sequence goes on along the minus strand of NC_064639.1, from coordinate 790,529,112 downwards.
TAAAGGCGCTGCAGTCTGGAACCGCAAGACCGCTACGGTCGCAGGTTCGAATCCTGCCTCGGGCATGGATGTTTGTGATGTCCTTAGGTTAGTTAGGTTTAACTAGTTCTAAGTTCTAGGGGACTAATGACCTCAGCAGTTGAGTCCCATAGTGCTCAGAGCCATTTGAACCATTTTTTTGACCTCCTGGTCTCCGCTCTTGGTAGCTGAGTGGTCAGCGCGGCGCAATGTCATACCTAAGGGCCCGGGTTCGATTCCCGGAGATTTTCTCCGCTCAGGGACTTGGTGTTGTGTTGTCCTAATCATCATCATTTCATCCCCATCGACACGCAAGTCACCGAAGGGGCGTCAACTAGAAATACTTGCACCAGGCGAACGGGAGGCCATAGTCACGCGGCATTTACATTTACATTTTTACCTACTGGAAGAGGCAAATTGTACGAACAGTATGACTGAGAGTCCAAGTAAATGGGAAATTTAAATAAAGAAGAAGGTAGGAGCTGACAGATGTATTACTGAACCATCAATCTACAAATTCCTTGTTGCAAAATACTACCACAAACTATCCATGGAACGATGAAACTTCTGGTACAGTGGAATCCGACCTCGGGAGAGAAAAGCTGGGGTTCCGAAAAATTGTAGAAACACATAAGGCACTATTGACTCTACAACTTGTCTTAGAAGATGGATTGAAGAAAGGCGAACCAACGATAATAGTATTTCACGATTTAAAGAATGTATTTGACAATGCTGACTGGAATGTACACTGAAGGAACAAAAATCAAGGGATATCTCCTAATATCGTGTCGGACTTCCATCTGCACGACATAGTGTAGCAGTTCGACGTGGTATGGACACAAGAAGTCGTTGGAAGTCCCCTGCAGAAATACTGAGCCATGCTACCTCTATAGCTGTCCATATTGAGGAAGTGTTGCCGGTTCGCGATTTTGCTCATGAGTTGACCTCTGGATTATATCCCATTATTGTTCGATGGAATTCATGTCGGACGATCTGGGTTGCCAAATCATTTGCTCCAATTGTCCAAAATATTCAAACCAACCCTACCATCAGCTCTTACCAATCGAATTCAGGACTCATCTGGCCAGATCACGGTTTTAAAGTCGTCTGGTGTCACGAGCCTAGGAGAGGCGCTGCAGGCGATGTAGTCCTATTAGCAAGGGCACGCACGTCGGTTGTCTGCTGCCATAGCCAATGGACGCCAAATTTTGTCGCACTGTCCTAACAGATACGTTCGTCGTACGTTCCACATTGATCTCTGCGGTTATTTCACGCAGAGTTTCTTATCTCTTAGCACTGGCAAACGTCGCTGCTCTCGTTCGTTATGTGAAAGCCGTCGGCCATTGCTTTGTCCTTGGTGAGAGCTAATTTCTGAAATGTGGTACTCTAGGTACACTCTTGACACTGTGGATCTCGGAATACTAAATTCCATAACGATTTCGGAACTGGATGCCCGTGGGTCTAGCTACAACTACCATTCTGCGTTCAAAGACTGTTAACTCCTGTCGTGCGGCCGTAATCACGTTGGAAACCTGTTGTGTACATAGTTCCGCGTAGTCAGCACGTACCCAACTTTCCCACTAGAGCGCGCCCCACTAAACACAACAGCGCAGGCGCAGCACTTGTCTGTCTCCGCTCCACGAGATGGCGCTGCCTTAGAGACAGACCAAATTCTGCTTCCGCCGATCCGCGTATTAATATGTAACGCAGCCAATGTGATTGCTGCTAACGTAGAACCTTTTCTCCTCATGGATCACACTCGCGCAGTGATACCTGAATGCACGAGGTATTATAACGAGTGTACAGACCTCCGATTAGTTAGTCTGCATTAGTCTGTACCAGTCTGCATTTGTCTGTACCAGTCTATAGTCAAGTTTCAGTCTGTGCCTAATAAGATTACCATATTCCTGTACATAGCCATGAAGATAAATGTATGGACACTTTGTCAAGTATCAGAGATATGTGAGAATAAGATTAACGTACCAAGACCAAAGGAACTTCAGATTGTCAATTGTAAACAGCATCCAGAATCAAGTTATTTAATGTCTATTGTTTTTTTTTAATAAATGTGTGTGAAAATTAATCAAGTTCTGTTTAAAGTTGGTCACAGTCAATCTGCTACTCTAAGCATGCAAGTGGTATTTCTATCGTCTGATCTAATGGCAGAAGATAAACACGCCACGATTTGACCACGAGACATATTGCTGACACTCGCCTACTTCGTTAGAGCGACAAGTCAAATAATCTGATGGTGTGTGTACTGAAGGTCTTACTGTACGCACACCACATTATCCCATCCTCGTCGCCAATGTGGTGTGCGTACAGTAAGACCTTCAGTACACACACCATCAGATTATTTGACTTGTCACTCTAACGAAGTAGGCGAGTGTCAGCAATATGTCTCGTGGTTTCATTGTGGCGTGTTTATCTTCTGCCGTTAGGTCAGATGATAGAAATGCCACTTGCATGCTTTCAGTAGCAGATTGACGGTGACCAACTTTAAACAGAACTTGATTAATTTTCACACACATTTATTTAAAAAAAAGCATAGACATTAAATAACTTGATTCTGGATGCTGTTTACAATTGAGAATCTGAAGTTCCTTTGGTCTTGGTATGTTAATCTTATTCTCACATATCTCTGATACTTGACAAAATGTCCATACATTTATCTTCATGGCTATGTACAGGAATATGGTAATCTTATTAGGCACAGACTGAAACTTGACTATAGACTAGTACAGACAAATGCAGACTGGTACATACTAATGCAGACTAACTAATCGGAGGTCTGTACACTCGTTATAATACCTTGTGCCTTCAGGTATCACTGCGCGAGTGTGATCGGCGAGGAGAAAAGGTTCTACGTTAGCAGCAATCTCATTGGTTGCATTACATATCAATACGCGGATCGGCGGAAGCAGAATTTGGTCCATCTCTAAGGCAGCGCCATCTCGTAGTGTGGAGACAGACGACCGCTGCACCTGCGCTGTTGTGCTTAACGGGGCGCACTCTAGTGGGAAAGTTGTGTACGTGCTGACTACGCGGAACTATGTACACAACAAAACCTTTTCATTGAATTACTTGAGTGCAAATGATAGCTCCACCACTGCAATGCCCTTTTAAACTTTGTGTACCTGATACTATCGCCATTTTTATATTTGAAACCGCTATCCCATGACCTTTATAACCTCAGTGCACTCTTGAAATTGAGAAGTTTTCAGGAATAAAATATAAGGAGCAAAATTTGTCCGAATATCGCACTGCAGTTGTTAAGAGTTCGGCATTAAGGCGAGGCAGTAAATGTGAAGCAAGTGAGACAGGCTTGCAGCCTTCTGGATACAGAAGAATGTTGAAGACTGGATGGGTAGCTCGAGTAGCTAATGACAGAGGCACTGCATCGCATTTCAGGACAAAGAACCTTGTGGCATAATTTCGCCGAATCAAGTGAGAGATTGATATGACATATCCTGAGATACGAAGGACAGTTAATTTGGTAATATAAGGAAGTGTGGGGAGCGAAAATAGTAATGGGTCACTGCTCGACTACATTTAACGTGTTCAGATGGATTTACATTATCCGATTAAATCTATTGGGACACCTGCAAGACGACAATAATCTGGGATATGTCTACACTTCGCTTTTATGACGGCTTGAACTCTTCTGGGGACACTTTTAATTGGTAAATACGCGTACATCTGTAGTTAAGCTGTATAGGTCGTATAAAATGTCATGTAGATGGAGAATAGCTTTGTTGATCACAAAGTATGCATGACGCTTTCGGAATTTTCTCCATCTTGTGAAATTCGAATGCAAAGGTAACGCAAGGACAAGAGCATTACCAGGTGTGTACATAACAGGTCTGTCATCTCACGTTTCGCACACAACTGGTAACGCTCTTGTCTTTGTGCTACCTTAGCTCGTGGATTGATGAGGACGAAAATAATTCCGAAACGCGTCATGCATACTTTGTGATCAATAAGGTCATTCTTCACCTCATCATCATCATCATTTAAGACTGATTATGCCTTTCAGCGTTCAGTCTGGAGCATAGCCCCCTCATAAAATTCCTCCATGATCCCCTATTCAGTGCTAACATTGGTGCCTCTTCTGATGTTAAACCTATTACTTCAAAATCATTCTTAACCGAATCCAGGTACCTTCTCCTTGGTCTGCCCCGAATCCTCGTACCCTCAACTGCTGAACCCATGAGTCTCTTGGGTAACCTTGCTTCTCCCATGCGTGTAACATGACCCCACCATCTAAGCCTGTTCGCCCTGACTGCTACATCTATAGAGTTCATTCCCAGTTTTTCTTTGATTTCCTCATTGTGGACACCTTCCTGCCATTGTTCTCATCTACTAGTAGCTGCAATCATCCTAGCTACTTTCATATCCGTAACCTCAACCTTGTTGATAAGGTAACCTGAATCCACCCAGCTTTCACTCCCATACAACAAAGTTGGTCGAAAGATTGAACGGTGCACAGATAACTTAGTCTTGGTACTGACTTCCTTCTTGCAGAAGAGAGTAGATCGTAGCTGAGCACTCACTGCATCATCTTTGCTACACCTCGCTTCCAGTTGTTTCACTATGTTGCCATCCTGTGAGAATATGCATCCTAAGTACTTGAAACCGTCCACCTGTTCTAACTTTGTTCCTCCTATTTGGCACTCAATCCGTTTATATTTCTTTCCCACTGACATTACTTTCGTTTTGGAGATGCTAATCTTTATACCATAGTCCTTACATTTCTGATCTAGCTCCGAAATATTACTTTGCAAACTTTCAATCGAATATGCCATCACAACTAAGTCATCCGCATATGCAAGACTGCTTATTTTGTGTTCACATATCTTAATCTCACCCAGCCAGTTTATTGTTTTCAACATATGATCCATAAATAATATGAACAACAGTGGAGACAGGTTGCAGCCTTGTCTTACCCCTGAAACTACTCTGAACCATGAACTCAATTTACCGTCGACTCTAACTGCTGCCTGACTATCCATGTAAAGACCTTTAATTGATTGCAAAAGTTTGCCTCGTATTCCATAATCTCGTAGAACAGACAATAACTTTCCCCTAGGAACCCGGTCATATGACTTTTCTAGATCTATAAAGCATAGATACAATTCCCTGTTCCACTCATAACACTTCTCCATTATTTGCCGTAAGCTAAAGATCTGGTCCTGACAACCTCTAAGAGGCCTAAACCCACACTGATTTTCGTCCAGTTGGTCCTTAACTAATACTGGCACTTTCCTTTCAACAATATCTGAGAAGATTTTACCCACAACGCTGATTAAAGAGATACCTCTGTAGTTGTTACAATCTTTTCTGTTTCCATGTTTAAAGATTGGTGTGATTACTGTTTTTTTCCAGTCTGATGGAACCTGTCCCGACTCCCAGGCCATTATCCTGTATAGCCATTTAAGACCTGACATTCCACTGTATTTGATGAGTTGCGACTTAATTTCATCCACCCCAGCTGCTTTATTGCGCTGCAATCTATTGACCATTTTCTCCACTTCCTCAAATGTGATCCTATTTCCATCATCATTCCTATCCCATTCTACCTCGAAATCTGAAACATAACTGATCGTATTCTTCACCTACTATACGATTTTTATGCGACCTATCCAGCTGAACTACATATCTACAAATTACGTCTCCTTCACATCTCAGGATGTGTCGTATCAATCTGTCTCTTGTTTTCAGAGAAGTTTTGTCACTTCTTGTACTTGAAGTGCGACGCAGTACCTCGTCCATTAGTTACTCGATCTACCCATCCAATCCTCAGCATTCTCCGGTAACCATTTCAAAAGCACTTATTCTCTCGTCTTTGCTGTCTATCGTACATGGTTTACTTCCAAATACGGCTCCATACCATAAAAATATCTTCATAAAATACTTCCTAATACTTAAAATTGTATTCGATATTAAAATATTCATCTTTACTTGAAAGGCCTCTTGCCTCCTACGTGACTTTATGTCAGGCCTTCATTACTTTTAATGAGATGCCTGAATGCCTCTGGAGGAATGCCAGACAATTCTTCCTCTGGAGCCGTAACCAGAGAAGGTAGTGATACTGGGCGCTGGGATCTGGAGCAAAGTCGGCGTTGTAACGCACCGCAAAGGTGTACCGTTGGGTTCAAGTCGGCACTCCGAGCAGGCCACTCTATTTCAGAAATGTTATTCTCCATAAACCACTGTCTCACTGATGTTATTTTATGACAGGGTGCATTGTCACGCTGATACAAACTATTATCGTCTCCGAATTGTTCCTCTACTCTGCGCAGTACACAATGATGCAAAATGTGTTCATGTCCCTACGCATTTGGTGTTTTACGAAGCGAAATAAGGGTACCACTCCCTAATAATGAAATACACCCCCATATTATAACATCGCTGCCTCTGTACTTCACTGCTGGCGTTAAACGCGATGGTAGGTAAAGTTCTTTAGACATTCGCCAAACCCAAACCCCTCCATTGCCATTGCCATAGGAACCGTTCTTCACACCACTTCAAGCGTCATTTTGCAATCACTACAGAAATATGTGCCTCATGAGCAGGTGCTCGACCGTTGTATCCCAGTCTGCTTAATTTCCGACTGACAGTCAGTGTGCTAGCCGGACCGCTGATAGAGCCTGACTCTTTATGCAGATTTCACGCCGTTTTTTACAAGCACACTCCGCAATGTTCGGCAATCCCTGTCCGTTAGTCCATCAGATCTGCCTGGTCTTTGTTTAACTGCAGTTGTTCCTTCGCGTTTCCATATCACAATCACGTAACCAGCTTCGACTTGGACAGATTTAGAATGTTTGAAATGTGCCTGATGGATCTGTGACTCTGGTGATATCCAGCGAATAGCCACGTTTGAAGTCACAGAGCTCTCTTCACCGTTCCATTTATTGCTTCTTTACTGATAACACAATACTCTTCGCTCCCTTTTTATTAGTTGTTTCAAAACATGGAATATATAGAAGCAGGAAAAGATGCAAGCCCGGACTTCAGTCCCGCGAAATCTTGTGTAGGTGACACTTGTGGGTATTCGACTCCAGTGATGCGGTAACAATCCCATCACAAGTCAATGTGATACGTGCCGCACAGTTGTCAGAGCCGGCCGGAATCGCCGTGCGGTTCTAGGCGCTGCAGTCTGGAACCGAGCGACCGCTGCGGTCGCAGGTTCGAAACCTGCCTCGGGCATGGATGTGTGTGATGTCCTTAGGTTAGTTAGGTTTAATTAGTTCTAGGCGACTGATTACTTCAGAAGTTAAGTCGCATAGTGCTCAGAGCCATTTGAACAATTTGAACAGTTGCCGGAAAACAATGAATCGGACAACGACACATGTTTCAGATTTTTCTTGTGTCGGTATTTAATATACGACAGCGGTTCTGCCCAGTTGTCAGGATAAAATAAGATGGGTAGCGCTACAGAAGGTATGTTTATAACATTTTTCACCGGTGAAATGACGCTTATCGACTTTAAAATGAACTACCACCGTTCTCATCCGAAATCGTTGACTGCAAAATTTACTATGGGTGCCTCAACTTTGTAAATGACTCTCCTGCTACTTTAATAGTATAGTTAACGAGTGAAAATGTATTTGGCTTCGGTTATTTGTGCGTTTTTAGTGGACAGTCATTTTTCTACCTTACGACAGTGCCACACGGTACACAGTCATTGCACAACAATGCACAGTAATCTGCAACAACGCATTAACTGAAGAAGATAAACAGATAACAACTCATGTAAACGTTCTGAGTTTCTAACCATCTTCTAGTGGACAACGCGATAGCAACCTTTCTGATAGCAATAATTACGCAAGCGGTGAATATTACCACTATTTCAATTACAAAATGTAAAATATGGAGTTTAACATTTCTCTGTGGAAATTACATCTAACTCGTTATCGGCGACCTCAAACCGCTTTATAAACGAATTTCACTCGAATCCACTACATTTACAATTATTGATCCGCCATTTTAAATTTTCTAAATTTTTTATTCGTTATCAGTGATCCGAAAAATCTGAAAGGAACACAGTTTTACAGGAGTTTGTATCCGTTTTCCTATAATGTTCAGGTGTTGAAGCGAGTTGGCCCACTGTGTGGTGGGCTTGCCTCTTGTGACATATAGTGCTTAATTCTGCGTTGCATACCTGTGTCCGGATACTTTTGATCAGACAGTGAGGGTCCACTAAATACGCAGAGATGAAGAACCTTCAGGACATACCTCGGACAGATGAACACAACAACAAAACAATACACAGAGCAAGCAGTGAAGGAAGCGAAGGAGACGTTTGTCAAGAGAATTATGTTTAAGCAGAGGAAGTAAGAATTTTAAGTTAATTTCGTTCATCACAATCGATGTTTTTGGAAGGCCTGCAACTGTGCCATTAAGAAGAATAATTTCCCGTACACGTTGTGCTAAGCATGTAAAAACCAGTAACTCCTGCAGTATCTCATCATTCAAAGAAGATTTTAAAGTTTGCTGATGATATTGTAATTCTAGCAGAGCTGGTAAGGAACTTGAAATATCTGTGGACAATATCTTGAAAAGAGGCTGTATGGCAAACATCAGCAAAGTCGATGTAGCGTAATTTAGATTGGGAAATGAGTCACTAGAATGTGTAGATGACTTTTGTTGTTTGGGCAGAAAAATAACGTATGCTGGCCGAATTAGAGAGGGTGTAAAAAGCTAACTGGCAATGACAAGAAAATAATTTTTGAAAGAGGAAAATTTGCTAACGTAAATTATAGTGGTAGTCAGTATTTTCTGGCGCTATTCGTCAGGTGAAATTCTGAAGATGAAAAGTTCAGACAAGAAGAAAATAGAAGTTTTTTAAGATGTGGCGTCATAGTAGAATGCTAAAGATTAAACAGATCGATCAAACATGTAATGAAGGGGCTAATGAGTCGAAATGGGGAGAAAATAGTTTGAAGACACAACTTCACTAAAATAAGTGATAGATCATACCCTGAGGCTTTAAAAAATAGTTAATTTGATACTACTGCCAAGAAAGGGAGTATGGGGAAGAGATTAAGGTTGGCTAAAGTAAGGCCTTCAAATGGATGTAATTTGCGATAGTTAAGCAGAGATAAAGAGACTTAAACAGTATAGACCAGCGCGGTGAGCTGCATCAAATGACTCTTCGAACTGAAAACCACAACAGAATCAACCATCCCGTTCTTTTCTCACTTACGTAGCAGACTCTAACCAAACCAAAATCCAATATCAAAACCATGTTGACAGAAGCATTACATATTTTTTCTTACATATACCATAGGGACAAAAATCTTTTTGTCGCGTGGAGATATAGACCTGGACACTGTCCACACAACACAGTGGCGGTGCAGTATGTCCGTGCCGTTTCACAACCTGCTGCTGTTGCGTTACGCTCGTGGGAGGGGCGCTACCCAATCAGCCAACCAACCACATCCACGTTGGGCCACGCGATCTTATCGTCCGTGGCGATCTGCTAGACCCCTGGAGGATATGCAACCCGGTGAGCGGGCAGCCCGCCGACGCTGCAGGTGTGGTCGGCGTTCCAATTCGGTATAAAAAGAACGACCAGGCTGCGACGGACACAGTACCTGCCCAACGCACTACTACAACATGGTCGCCTGCAAGGTGAGGAAAGTCGACGATATCAGTGCATTGTCAGATAATACAGGAGGTCCGTCGGGAGCTTTGTGCGACAGCAGCAGCTAGTTTCTCCTATTAGCAGCTTGTTCGGAAGGACACATCACATACACCAACATGAAAATAGTCGTCTCGTTGTTCTAACTGATCTCATTTCACTGACGCAGTTTCAGTTTCGGTCTCCAAGTGTTGTTTTCTTGAATATAAATTCTCGATGCGAAGGAATGAGAAAAGACATCTCCAGTTACAGAGACCTGCTGCAGTGACACAAAACATAGCAATACAGTATAGAGCAATAATACTGGCAGGAATGGGTGATGTTTCTCTTCAGTGTCGCCAGACAAAATTAAGAAATAATTGAAATTTTTTTTACTTTATCTCTTATGTGGACTTAAAAACGTCTTGTATCCATAAAGAATTGGTTCTTACATTCACGTCGGGACGCTTTAGTAAGATTCGGGATTGATAATTTTTCAAAAGAGAAGTAACAGTTGCATCTAAAATTAAAAGTGAGCTTCCAGATATTCACACACATTGACACAGGGATTATATCCATTAGTTATTGGAAAACTTATGTCTTCAGGGTTATTACTAGGGTCATGAGCGTTAGAACAGAATGAGCATCCACCATGTTGGAACAAAGTGAAAGAAGTAGTCTGTTTTGAGGACTTGGTGACATAAAGCGGCTATATTCAAGAATTCTAGAAAATGTTTTGGTTGATACTGAAAGTTTATTAACTTTGGTTTCCTGAACGAGACCAGGGGTTTCCTGCTTTTGACTGGTATTGAAGTACAATAACGTTTGGTCTAGCAACGATCACTCCTCACTTCCCGGAATTTTATCTCTTGACTCTCCATAGTTTACTAAAGGATAATATCGGAAAATGTTGAACGGTTGTCTGTGCTAGTTGGCAAACGACTACTGTGGATAGTGGCTGTTGAGAACTGATTACCTTCAGCCGCTCTAAACTATAAGATATCGATCTCGAAAGAGAACTATGGGAAGGGAAAGAAAACCAGATTACCATTTAACATTGCCTCACGTCGAGGTAAAATGTGGATGCGGGCAAGAGTGCATAAATAAATGGGAGCAAACTTTCTGAAGGAGCTGGGATGACATACTTGACATGTGATTTAGGAAAATACCAGGAAAAGTAAATCAGGATGATTATGTAGGGTTGTTACTCATTTCCATTCGGATACATGCAAAGTAATTTATCCACAATATCGCATTGCTCAGTGACAACTGTAGATGAAGAAATACCAGTAACATAGATATTAATATCCCCGCAGGTACATCATATACCAGCATCACACAGGAATTACGAAGTTAAAGACTGGCATTAAGAATGATATTTCAGTATCAGCCACACCATCCTCGTAGCTCGGAGGGGGGCAACAGAGTAGTATCTTGCCAGGCATTCCACGCTGCTCCAGAACCAGGTGAATCATAGGGCTGGGAAAGCTGTACGTAGCTTTTGGATACGTGAGCATTCCAAACTACTATATGGAACTTTCAGAGACATAAATTACCTATCATAGTGACACATGTTAACTGTAATGTGACAGACTTTGAATTAATCGATAAAAGTCAGTGAACTACTTTCCACAGCCAGTTTCGCAGAGCAAGTCGCTGACACACTAGCAAAAACGTATCGAAAACATATGTATTTTTCAGTACACGACATCCGACCTTTAACCAAATTAGTAGTGAATCAACTCAACGCACAACGCAGAAGGCAGTAGACAGCATATTCTAACTTGTTCTCTCTTATCTGCAGCTGATCGTCCTCGTCGCCTTCGTGGCTGTGGCCCGCGCCGGCTACTTGGGTGCCCCCGCAGTCTACGCCCCTGGCGCCCCCATCGCTGCCCGCGCCTACGCCGCCCCTGTGGCGTACGCCGCCCCCGCTCTACGTGCCGCTCCCCTGGCCGTCGCCCCCGCCGTGAGGGCCGCCCCCGTCGCCTATGCCGCCCCCGCCGCCGTGGCCGCCGCTGAATACGACCCCCACCCGCAGTACAGCTACGCCTACAGCGTGTCTGACGCCGTCACAGGTGACTCAAAGAACCAGCAGGAGAGCCGTGACGGAGACGTCGTCCAGGGCAGCTACAGCCTGGTCGAGCCCGACGGTTCCGTTCGCGTCGTTGACTACACCGCCGACCCCGTGAACGGCTTCAACGCCGTCGTACACAAGGAGGCTGGTGCTCACCCCGCCCCCGTCGTCGCCAAGGTGGCCGCTCCCGTCGCCTACGCCGCCCCCGCCATCGCCAAGGTGGCCGCCCCCCTCGCCTACGCCGCCCCCGCCTACGGCAAGGCCATCCTGGGTTAAAACGGCCAGCATGTGGCAGTTTGATGCTGCCTTAAACAACGAAGCTGCAGCAAAATACCACTACGCCATGCTGCACGTTATGTGCATTACATTAATGCACTGCAATAAACAACCTGCTTAAACAAAAAAAGTGGACTCTTTATTATCTTCACATAGCATGTCCCAAAACACTATCTACATATGAAACTTCCTGAGAGATTAAAATAATGATCGAAGTTGGATTCTAGCAAATGTCTTTCACTTCCCCAGGCAATATTCCAACAAATAATTCAGTCCAGAATGTCTCTGGGAGCAACTTAGAGATGTAATTGACCAGTTCCTCTGTCCTGCTATCCCGTCGTCCGTCCAACACATGCCCTAGAATGTGGTTACAATGTCACTCACATACATGGTGAACTATTTAGAACAGCATATCATTCTCAGCTAGCTATCATCAACCGGGAGGTCACCTTCCTTTTTAACAAAAAAGAAAACATTTTTACCTGCAAGCTTCTATTCGAGTAGATGCAGTAGTTTTCGAGTACATCTCAAAGAATGTATCATAGGATATAAGCGCTTTTCATGCAATGTGACCAACTACTGGGACATAAAATTTTATCACCTAAGAACGGAAACAGTGTGTGATAATCGTTGCTCAGTTTTGTCATTGGACACTATGTTTTAGACCATCATTATGTTCCCCAAATAGGACAATTTTTTCAGTGGCTATAAAACCTCTGGTTTCAATCATTATTTCGGCGATACTATTGTCGAATAGCAACGTTCTGCATTCCTTTCTTTCTCTTACTCTCTTTCTCTCTCTCTCACGCACACACACACGCACTAAACGCACACACACACACACACACACACACACACACACACACACACACACGTACGTTCACATCCACATCTTTTTTTCTGATGTAAGTGAATTACTTTCTAGTTATCTTCTATATCATTCTCAGGATTTTTATTTGTTCCTTATCACTGCATTCACCTATGTAAATATTTATTAATGTGAAAAATGCCGATATGCAAGGTGCTTTGGAGTCAGCGTTAAACACTACAGCCCCCTAATAATGCACTGTGGTATTCGAACCAGCATAGGCCTTGGTGACTACTTTACCTTTAACATCCATAAACCGTAGATAACGAGAATCAAGAATTTCACAAGCCTTCACTAAAGCCAGTAGAATGCCAGGCACAGTAACATCAACAATAATTCCATTTTGGGGGACTTGAAGACTCCACTCCATCCAGTGTTACTGCGTAGACTATGTGCTCCAAAAATCTTGTTTGGAATAATTCACCTCAAAGTGATTCATGGAACTGCTAATCTGGATGGGTGGGTGAATCATAAGGGACTGTTTGTAAGCAATACCCGTTTACTAAGGCGAGCATAAATATCGGTGAGAATGCTGCTTTGATTTTCCTCTTGACATGTAATGTAGAAATCGGAGTATGAGAAAATTACTAGTACACAGTAAGATTGTCTTCGTAAAAGTCCGAAGCATTAGAAATTGCGATTAACTAAAGCTAAATATATTCATTTCACCATACATTACATCCAAAAGTCGATAATAAGTGCTTATTACCAGTACAATCACCACATATTCACGTTTTTGCGTCAACTGAAACTTTTAACTTTTTGAATTCGGTACCGCGTTTGAAGAATCTTGTCTCTTCGAAATGGGCAATTTACGAAGGGACGTAGCAACACACTTGTCGTGATATTCGCAGTTAAATATGTGTAACACAAATAATAATAGGACGACAAACAATAATTAACAGTGTGTCACTGTTATTTTGCAAATGTTGGAAGATAACTGTAATTACTGGGAGACACTTTATGAATACTGAAAAAAACGGAATAGACATAGGTAACTGTTACGTACTGCATTATGTCAAAAATATACGTTAATTTTTATACGATATAAAGAAGCTCGGGTGATAACAGAGAGGTAGTATTACACTGAACCTCGCTACTTTATGGGCTTTGCTTGGAGTAACTTCAACAACCGGGGTTGGCATCAAATATATTCTCTAATGTAGATGCTAATGTACTTAGAGGAATCTCGTTATAACGTCATATTAAAAACTGGCAGCAATGCCAGAGACATTGAGGGAACCTGCTACCTCGGTTTAAAAGAGATTTACATGTCTCCGAGTAACCTTAAATAGACGATCCCTGGTTTGTCGTACAATATTATACACAAGAAAAATGTAATGTATGTGACTTGGATCAACGTTTGCACCACTTTAGCAAGTAATTTATCATCAAAGTAATAGTAGAGCTGGAATGTAGTTCGTTATTACTATTCGCCCTGGCGAGAAAGATGTATTAAAACTACACCAAGAGAACGGTAATATTATACTAGCGACTGAATTTCAGGACAAAATCCTTTGCCTAAGAACCGAGGAAACCATGTGTTTTCAAAGTGGTCTGTTTTTCGACGGATGCATGTGCTCTACCTGTCCTCAGCACATCTCGTCCACACTACACCTAATGTGCACTTATAACAACAAACTGTTCTTTTGTCTTCGAGATGTGTAAAACTACTAATGCGCAAATGCAAACTCTCTACTTAAAATATGAGGTTTCTTGCAAAACAGACATGAAGTGTAAAAATCACATCATTTTATACCGGAGAAGATAACTCGTCTTTTACACTGATAGCCCTGAGAAGTTCGAAGCCATTAGCAAGGGTGCTGATTCAGTGGTTAATAATCTGGACCCTCATTCGGTGAGGACGATATTTCAGATCACTATCCGACAATCCGAATTTTGGTTTGAAGTAATTCCTCTAAATTACTTAAGGCAAATGCCGGAATGGTTTCCCTGAATAGGACACAGCCGATTTCGATCTCCATTCAACCAAACTCGGAATTTATGATACGCTAAGCCATAATTATTCTTACATCACTTTTTTTCCTAAGTCATATTCTAAAACACGGCGGTAGTCATTAAGTTTTAATTATAGCCTCGAAAAATTAAAGTTTCGTAGTTAATTTCCTGTGGTTTGCAGGTAAGTGTCCGCAGTCCTGGTACACACAGAAATCCCCTCACCACAGTACCGTAGCGTGCCCCTAAAAGAGAAGACTAAGAAAATTGTGCAGTCCATTGATAAAATGGATTACTCACGGGGATTAAGTCGAAAAAATATTTTTCAAACGAATCCGAAGGCGCAAAACATGGGCACGGTTTCTAAACTGCAGACAACGGGCATGAGAATAATAACTGGAAGTAGTAGTCGGACTAATAGTTCCGTACTTAATCACGAAACAAGAGCCAGTTCGGAGTAACATTAGCCAGGAAAACAAACAAGAAACTCAAAAACGCATATTGCATCAAGGGGTAAAACTGCATGATAAACTGCTAAGGGAAATGAAAAAAGAAATTACGGAACACACATGCTTAAAAAGGCAACTAAAACATTCTTCACAAGTAATGCGTATTACACAATTAAAGAAAAGTTAGAGGACTCAGGCTAGCGTATAGTAATGAACAGGAAAACTACAGTACCTTGTGACATCTCAGTATATGTTTATGGTTTACTGCTTTCACAAGGATCATGTGTCAAGGTGTATGATGTATGACAGTTATGTCCGACGGCTTAGCTTTTCTGGTGAAAAATAGCGAATAGTAGAATACGGAGCCCGGAATTGAAGCAAGGAGCACAGAACATCTTCTCAGTCCAAGAGTCATCGCTGAGTGTCTTATTGTGAGCAGCAGTGAAGAGTGGAACTATGTTTTACGTTGCAAAAATCGGAAGCAGTCAAGGAATCATCAGGGGGTGTCCTCAGTGTGTAGGCAGTGAAGAAGAAAATTACGTCTTATATCACAAGTTACCTGAAACAATTTTTGTGTGAATGAAGAAACATTAGAGAATTATCGAATGAGGCAGGCCATCTGTTACGATTCTGACCTCATGTACTGGAGAACTGAGCTGCTATGTCTGGCCAACCTGCACTGAGTTTTCAGTGGCTTTCGTACATCCCTAAGGCAAATGCCGGGATGGTTCCTTAACCAAGGCCACGGTCGCCCCCCTGTCTTATCCCCGTAGGCTTTTCCGTCATATCGTCTTAAAGCGTGTTACGTATGGTGTGTGTTATATTTGGACGTACTGACTGGCACTGTATTATCTTCACGAATCCTATGTCATTATGATATCATCCTAGAATAACAATGTACATGTCGTGTGACTATGGCCTCCCGTCGGGTAGTCCGTTCGCCCGGTGCAAGTCTTTCGATTTGACGCCACTTCGATGAGTTTCGCGTCGATGGGGATGAAATGATGATGATTAGGACAACACAACACCCAGTCCCTGAGCGGAGAAAATCTCCGACCCAGCCGGGAATCGAACCAGGGCCCTTAGGATTGACATTCTGTCGCGCTGACCACTCAGCTACCGGGAGTGGACGATCCTTGAATGGATAAACATAAAATATAATTTAAAAAAAGACGTGATGTGGGGTACATAAATAATCCACGTACGTAATGGTTCTGATGTGTCTGTAAATGAATGGTCATCGACTTGTTAATTACGCAACATTAGGGCCTGTAATTAAGGATTACATTATTTATATAAACTTCATTTATTGGTTCCCAGCAATGAACATTTATAACTACGCCTTCGACACACTCGCTTTTCAGATTCATACCTATGAACTGTCACTCTTCGAATACACTGTTTAACTGAGCTTAATTCTTTCATTGGCACCAGTTTCTACTATTACTACAGTTTCTCACCGATCATTCATTCACGTAAATTGTAGCTAGTAGCTTCAGCTCTACTCACATTAGAGAGCCTAACACCTGCTCCTTCTTCTTATGTCTGATATTGTAATTATTAACGAACAGCCATTCGACTTCTGAATACAATTCTTCCTATCAGCAGGTGTGACTGATCCCATCTTTGCCGTGAGGGGTAGCCGCGTGGTTTAAGGCTTCTTACCACGGTTCGCACGGCTCCCCCCGTCGGGGGTTCGAGTCCTCCCTCGGGCGTGGTTGTGTGTGTTGTCCTTAGCGTCAGTTAATTTAAGTTAGATTAAGTATTGTGTAAGCTTAGGGACCGATGACCTCAGCAGTTTGGTCCCACAGGAAGTTACCACAAATTTCCAAATTTTTTCCTATCTCTAAGGTCCGCCCAACACATCTGCTTCGCGGCACCGACCTACCCACAAGTCTGCTTGTTAACTACTGAAAAATTCCGGCGCGAATCGACAATGCCTCTGCCGTTGAAAAAGGGAAAGTAGCGTACCGAAGAATCCAGACTGTCAAACCAGGCGGCTAGCACAAAGGGTACGAGTTTGGCAAACACAGTACTCTTGTATGTTCACATTCTGTGGGTTCAATGCCTAGTATATCATTGCTGTCCGCTCCTGAGGACTTACCTTCTTGGCTGTTATGGAGGCCAGAGGCGGTTTTCCGCATAAGAGAACTTTGTCAACCAGGAGATAATGGTCAGCCTTATAGAAAATCTACTAAATGAGTTGTGGCAGGGAGCTGATATGTCTGCTTAAGATCTAGTGATTTATCCATAAGGGCAGCTGTTTTCCGACACAGTGGGACATACATTTTTGAAATTTCCTGACACGAAGCAGCACTTTGCAGAGGAGTGGTATTAGGCTGAGTGAGAAACATTCAATGAAACTGTCTGCTCTTTGCTCATGAATCTGACTGGCTGAAAGGAATGAATGAAAGCATTTTTCGTGAAGCTGCCTGGAAGTTACGGAACAGAGGAAGATAAATAATGAATAAAGAAAGAAAGAGAAAAGCCTTGGGAAAACTCTAGGCTGGGAACAAATGGAAACAGGAAATGTATGTTATGATTGAAATGGCTCTGAGCACTATGGGACTTAACATCTGAGGTCATCAGTCTCCTAGAACTTATAACTACTTAAACGTAACTAACCTAAGGACATCACACACGTCCATGCCCGAGGTAGGATTCGAACCTGCGACCGTAGCAGTCGCGCGGTTCCGGACTGAAGCACCTAGAACCGCTCGGCCACCGCGGCCGGCCTGTATGTCATGGAGGAACAAACAACTCTGTAGGAAATTCCAAAAACTTCCTAGCACAGTTCGAAAGTAAACATGCCACTAACGTTGGAAACAAGTAAAGAATGGACGAAAACAGACAAACTAAATCAATATTCCAATATTTTAACAACAGAAAGGATATAAATAACTAGAAAAATGAAGTTCAAAAACATCTAGACTAAATGAGTGTTACTGAGGATGGTATCTAAAATACTGAAAATGCCCGAACCAAAATGAAGAACGGGTAAGGGTTTCAAGAGAAAGGAAAAAAAAGAAACAAGCGGACAAGGATCTTCACTGAGGAACTTAGGAGAGAAAAGAGTGAAAAAATGAAAAAAATATTGTGGAGATAGAAAGAAGAAATGCCACTAGAAATAAGAAACAGTAAATAATTGTTGCTCGTGATCCACAGTTGGCTAAATCCGACAGAAATAAATAAATATTGTGCGATTCATGGAATATGATAATTAATGGTTGAGACATCAATCATGATGTTATATGGTGAAATGAAGGTAATTGTTATTACGTTGCAAGTTATTGAAATATAGTTTTATAATTAACATACAGGAACTCCGCATTACATATACACTGCCTAACAGCGCTGGTAAAGGAGTTTTCATGCAGAGCGTTGGAAACACAATTTTAACACTTGACTGTACTCCTACTGAACTAACGGCTTTGTGACTAGATAAAATGTATCAGTTGTTTGAGATAGTGTTTGTTTGTCATGCACCATTATTTTTCCGTATTCGTCCTATCTGCATATTATTTGTATCTCATATTACAACCGTAAATACAGTTTCACTGTGTCAGATCTAATGATGGCAAACGCCGAAACTATGTGTGAAGTATGAAAAATAACACATTACCAGACAATACTGAATTCACCCATGAAATAACGAATCAAGGGGCTTTTCAGTTATACCAGCAAGTGTAGCTGACGTCACATTGCCATAAGCCAGGGAGCAGCGCACTGCTCCGGAAATCGGTGGGTGAAAGTGGAGCCGTGCATTCTTGGCAGCGCGGATCAAGAGGCGTGAGGTCCGTCTAGGCGACGCTTCAAGCTGCCCGCGACACCTTGGACACGACGTTCTCAGGCAATCGGCAGCACGCCCATTTCCTGGCACGCGCTACCAGTCTATCCTAGTTTCAACGCCCCACGAAGTGAACCAATGTGTTGCAGTCACGAAATCGGGCTAAAGCGAGATATTCGCTCGTCGGTCAAATTTCCATCTGTGACAAAATACTATCAGATCTGAACCGCTAATAAGTACGAGACCAATAATGCGTTTACAATGGTTTAGACCACAACGGATAGATCGTGTCTGTACGTGTACTTATTTGTTTTGTCTGTAATGTCACCGTATCAGACTAAGCGCAATCGCGTGATTGTTACGAATTAGCTCTATTTGAAGTTATACATTAGTGTACCGTGGAAACGAGTTTGGCTAGGGCGTTGATTCGGGTGTCATCATGTAGAGCTTGCGGAGCACTGCTAGGACCCAAAGGGAGACAACAGAAATGTTCGCCGGGATATAAGTGTAAACTGATATTGAATTGGAAATTATAGATTTATGAAAAATGTCGTCTCATATGACTGGTAAATATGTTCGGAGTTACAGAAAGAGGAAGTCAATGAAAACCTCCAGCTGAAATGAGTCCAAAAAGCCTAAAAAGTCCAGTGCGACAACTACGACAGAGTCTGAAGGAATTGAAAAACGGCGCAAAGCGATTACGTTGCTGGCCTATCGGACGGGACACACAGCGTCTGGCGACAGTCTATGGATCATGTGCAGGCAATAGAGAAAATAGTGATAATAAACGAAGACGTAACTGCGACAGACTAGTACGTATCGCAACCACCAAATATCGTCGTGTTATCAATGCGCGTACATCGACGTAGGAAGATAGGTAGAGTCTGATGTTATTAATAATTAAATTACATATCAATACAAAACAACTGTTAAGATTGAATCCCGACGGTTTCATGAAAAACTTATGCCGTCAGTCTGAATTGTGCACTTAAAAATTTTTGTTTCTTTGGCGAAGGGATAGTAAAGTAATCATAGACTGTACCTTTAGCTCATTCGAACAAGTTCAGATATGAACTCATTGATGGTTGTGTTGGAAGAACCGGAACAGCAGCGATTTGGAGCGATGTAAGGAGAAGAATTTGTTCGTGGTTTAATGGGAGAAAAGTGATTTATAAGATTTATGAAAAACCTGTTAGCACATGGAATTGGCAAGAAATTTTCTTTAGCTATAGGACGCAAACTTTTGCGATTCTGTAAGTGTGAAATCATTAAGTGATATACGACAAAACTATCGGTGAAAATCTCTGGGGCTTCTAATGTATTGAATGAAAAGCCAAGAGCGTCTCGCAGTACATTGGGAAAAGGCAATTTTCTGGCAAGATTACAAATCTAAGTCGGTTTCACTACGTTGTCCCATACGTTCATTGTCTCCATCACATTTTTTTTCCTATTGGAAGGCATATATTCGCAAAGTCGAAAAATAAATTATGTTGATCATTAAATTCGGACCCTTCTGAAATATAACTTGCTGTATTAGCGTCACGGAACCTAGGTAGGTCTATTCAAACCGATGTAGCTTAACATACTTCGATTAAAATATAGGAAACGGATGTGCCAGTTTATTATTCATGTAGGCACTGCATTTGCTCTTCAATAACAAGACTAAATGTACACAGCTAAGGGCTTTGAAAGGTTGTGTTTGTCAAAATTAATTGATGAAATGAATTCATTGCTTGCTAACTGAAGATTACTGTATCATATCCCAATAGACAGTAACAATTACAAACATATTACAAAAAGAATATACTTAATTAAAAACTAAGAAGGTGAAAGGTACTACAAACATCTGAGTGACTGGATACGACGGTTAATGCGTTCTTGCAGCTAATATGTCAATGAAGAGAGAAGTAAAAAGTAAAAGCGACGCTCAAGCGGCGAGTGAGGTCTTACATTTTATCCGTCAGTCTGGTTAACATACTTATGTTTAAGATTTCGTCGATGAGTATTTGCCGGCTGGATGGGGACGTGATGTCTCCCGCCCAATGATGAGCCTCCACCACCAACCTTATATTTTTGTGCAATATCTTGGTGGCAGTAGCCGATCCTTATTTTCCGCCGCCGTGAGCTAAAGAGACGCTGTTGGTCTTCCAGCATAAGGGTAATTCAGCTCAGAACCTGCAACTCAAAGGTGGGAAACTGCAACTTCTGGTGTAGCTGTAAGCTCTGCCGATATCATTAGATTTTATCGCCAACTGAAGGCCCGATACCGATCTATTTGTGAATTGTTTACACTGGGTTCACCCTATGCCTACGAGGAATGTTTCCAGTGCAACCGGTCTGTATATAAAAGGTCATGTCGCGACTGAGTGACTCTTATCGTCGTTCAGCCTAAATCACTAAGGACAGAAATTTGAAATTTATTCTGTAGGCGTCGTTTAAGAAGGGATCTTTCGATTTTTTATTCCTAAGGGGTTGAAACAGGGGATGAAAGACTTTGTGAAAAAATGTCGCTTTTTACGCAATTTTGAAGCTAGACCTACGAAACTCGGTATTTGGTTTCTCGGTCAGAAATTAAGTATTACAGCTTTCAGTACTTTTGGAAATTAAACCCCTACGCGGGTGAAATAGTGGATGAAAGTTTTTGAAATAAATAATTATTAAAGAACTACTAGAGTATTTTTAAAGTTACATCTATGAAAAACTGGTATTTGACTTTTCGGTTATAAATAAAAAAAACGTGTGTTTCAGTATTTTTGGAAATTCGATCCTAAGAGCGTGAAATAGTGGATCAAATGTTTTATGGAAATATTTTACTATGAAAGTATTTTTAAAGCAATGTCTATGAAAACGTGAATTCGGCTTCTCGGTTACAAATTAAAAAAATACGTCTTTCACTTTCTTTGGGGGAGTTCAACTCCTATGGTGGTGAAATAGAGGATGAAAGTTTCAAAGAAATATTTCGTTATGCAAACATTTTTGAAGCTAAACCTGTTAGAAACAAAAACAAAAGACATGATTAACAAAAATCTTGGACTCCAAATACCAGAATCGCTTTTTGGTCAGAAGAATGTTCGAAAAAGACCATGCTTCTATGGCCTTAATTAGCGTGTAATGTTTAGAAGACGAAGCTGGTAGTGAATAACATAAAAATTCCATCGAAGAAAAAGAAAAAGAAAAAAAAACAAAAACTCTGTGCAGTCCATACCGTCTACGCGAGCGGAGGAGCGGGTGCTAAATTGTTTTCTAATAAGTCTTCGTCGTTCATTTAATGGTGCTAACACTGCTGTCAGTCTTTGCCTTGCTTCGAATACTACGATGGCTCTATGCTGAGAAACGTTGTCCAGATTGCGCGTTTATGGTATTAGATAGTAAATATTGTCAAGAAGCTAAATTATTCTACCATTGAATGCAAAATAAATCATCTCAGACATTATAGGTTTACAGTATCTGTGACTGACTTGCAGCTTTGCGAAACGAAACACTTCTTTCTGTACGGGGGTCGTGATTCCGGCTTGTAAATCAGACCTAACGATCATTACTCACGTTTTCTCCATTACTGTTTCGATTTTCCTCTTTTACTGACTACGCTTAACTTTCAGACACTAGCGTATTTAGAATCTCGACAACCGACTTGACAGTTTTCCGTTCCCGTGGGTACCCAGTACAATGTGAGAACAGCACTTGCGTTACTCTCACATACTCCAGACAGCATATTCACTTCCGTACAAGATGGCACGATGTTCTAGCAGAACCAGCTAACCCAGTACCTTCACGTCTGCAGATTCAAGTTCAGAAGACCTGACTGCGCACCCATTACTCTTTTGAGAAACCGGTTGCTGGTTCGCTCTACAGTAGACAGACAGGAAATACTACCTCTCCAAGAGAGCAAAACTCACGATAGATTTAAAGCAATATAAGCACTTTCCATATCGTATACGCCAGCACTTACAGCACCAATGTTTAATAAGAAGCGCTCATCAGCAGTTGATGATGGAATCTATCGCACAGAATGTTGGCGACTAACATGCATAGATACGAGTCCAAAACAGTGTGTGACCGCGGTTGGCGAGCCGATTGCACGACAGCCAGCGACTTGTTGCGTTTCGTAACGATCTGCTTAAGAATAAGGCGTGACCTACTGGCTGGGAAGCCCGCCCCCGTACCTGTTACAATACTCGACACACATTCGACTCTGTCGGCAGTAAATATCTCGTTTGTGGTGTAATGAAAGGCCACATACCTCGTTATTGTGCAAATATGAGGTATGGCAAAAATATTTTGTTGTGATTACCTAATGGATTGTACTTGGTGACTTGGTGGGTCGAAAGACAATCGTATGATACTGTTTCAAAGTGTAAACTGGAAGAAACCCTACGATTACCGTAAATATATGGAAACTAAATTTATACGTCAGTGCTGCTATCACAATAAATGAGAAATAATGTTTAGAATTATCTAGTATTCCTAAAAAATAATGAAAGCTCAGTAGGATCAAATAATTAAGAGACACTGAGGAAGTTGTATCCTTGGTTGTAACATACTGTACGATTGTCTACGCGAATATCTAATCAAGTGCAAATTCCGCTGTATGTAACGAAAACTGATAGAAAATCCACTTTTAATCAATGGTTTAAAATGTCTGTTTCATTGTTGAGCCAAATCGCGTTCCACCCTCTACGATTCTAGGAGTGAATATTGTACAACAGTCGTGGATAAGTGCTCGGAAGTAGCCATTCCTGTGTCACTATATCAGAGCACTACTACACTGACTGTGTCTGCAAGTGTACAGCCCATAACCTTCACCACACAAGTCCAAATTATACTAATTTTTATTTTCACTACCAATGTTGTAGAATCGAAGAGCTGTGTCAGACACTTGTTCATGAAAAAAATTAAAACTAAAGAAGGAAAGAAACCAAGATAGCTGTGCTTAGTCCTGTACTTGTCACGATACTTACTGAATACAAACGATGGGATTGGTAGCTGATTGTATATTATGACAATTCTGAGTCCGAATAGCACACTCTATCATGGTCTCAAATAACTGGCACGAGGTTTCTAGGGAAATTGGTACAAACAGCTATCTGACTTTCGGATGTAAGTATTTCGTGATATCCTTAAATAACTTCTGGACAATTTTGTGAAACTGCCATCACCTAGAACACGACTGATTACCTTCCACGTTCGTCTGCGACTTAACTAATGGTTCTTCTTTAAGTCACGACCCATTATTGTCTAACCTCTATTCCTCTGCAAAGGAGAAGTATTGTACCGTTTCAACAGCTGACCGCATATCAATCCTATCGTTATATGGAGGACGCGGCTTGCGAATAGGGCTATACACTACGATCGAGTAATATTCGATTAGGCACAGCATTTGACTGTTGCCACGAGTGTGCAATTTCTCCGTGGTTTTCACCGAAGTATGTCATGATACATGTTCCCCTGAGATCATGGAGCAATAGCGTGCTGAAAATGTCATTGTTTTCAGTCCACATGTACTACAGATGAGATGCAATAGTCTAAAAGTTTCCCTAAAAACCACTGTCCTTTCGCATTGGTAGATTATCAGTCACACTTACGAAAACACTTTGCAGTCTTTCCAACGGCACGATGGTGCTTCCAGTCAGTTCCTATACTAGAAATATTTATTATCTTTCTTTTGGTCATAATTTGCACTATTTGCTAGTGCTGCGCATTTCTTAGAACTGACATACTGATTGTTATCCGTTTAAGGTTTGGAATGGATTGCCAACAAAACATCAGAAATGATGAACAACGATGTTTATCATACGTGTTAGTGACCGAGGACATAGTTCACGTGCCGATCACATTTCAAAATGGAATATGTTATTAATGAAAACCACAACGACAGAATTAATACGCATTTATTGCGTTACTACGAGCTTCGTTCATTTAGAACATTATCGGATGCCGAATTGCACCAATATCATGACATAAGAGGTATGGTTGTCGTATGGAATGTATTATTCTGAAACCAGTCAGGTAAATAAAAAAATTACTTGAGTATGGTTTTGGAAATTGGTATCTTATCTACTTGCCGATTTAATAACGGCGATGTACCTACAAGAATAATAAATAGCGACGAAGTTCAGCGACATCCTGTCCTATCTTTACATATATTAGCGATAACATGTTACACATTTTCAGTCTTCGTCTGACCTTACTTTTTTTCTTTTGGAATGCTTCTTCCAGCGAGAAGCTACTTAGTTCTTAATTCCTTACAATATGTCTAGGCTCTTCCTCCGGTGAGAATTTTACCCACTGCTTTTCATCCCCACCCTTCTTAGCAGTACTTCTTTTCGTACTATATATGTTCACTTTACTTTTCTCATCGTTTATCAGCACCACATTATATCCATATCTGTTGCACGGATTTCCCAAGGTCCACATTCATCTTCAATGATTACTAAATAATATTTTATTCATTTGCAAGATTATATTCAGTGGCAGCAGTGACATGTAGTTGATGAAATCTTGCTTCACTTGTAGCGATGTGATCTTCAGTCTTACTTTACTTCAAAATTATTTGGATCCTTTAACATTTTACTAGTGTTTATCAGGAACCAAGAGCTCTGAGCTATGAGAATTCAGGAGAGCAGTCTACTGTCTTGGATGGTTGTCGCTGGTTTTTTTAAGTCGCGGCCAACAACAGCTTTGTAATCATTATGTGGTATTTCCAGGACACCGTGATAAAGTAGTTGATACTCACAAAGCTTCACAGATATCCAATTTCTTCCGTTCGTAGAGGATGCTGTCAACCTGTTAACCACGAAAAACCTAACCTGTCTTCGCTGGGCATAAACAAACCGTAGAGAGAGATATGACCTGTCTCAAGCCATTGATTTATTGATCCATTTTAACATAGATTACTTTGTATCGTGTCAAGAGTACGTTACCACTGATATGACTAGAACAAGAAATTGTCAGTGTTTGTCAATGAAAGGCATCATTTATTTAGTGACCTGATTTCTCACAATGCAACTGACACTTGTAATTTAGATGTGAAAAGTTGATACGTGGAGGTACGATTGGAGCTCATACGGCACTCACTTAGTTTTTCCTGTTCGGTGTGAAACTGCTGGTCGTCTTCGTAGCTGCGTGGTTAAATATTAATTTGGATTATCCCCTGATGTGAGGACTGGGGAAAGTTTCACTCACCTTCGTCGGGAAAACTGAGGACCAACTTGAAAGATAAATAAGTAATCCGCCTTCGAAAGCAGAAATAAGTAGCCTGGAGAACATTTTTTTGACCAGAGACATGAAATGGTTGATTGGCTGGTCAACATCTTATAATATGACAATGCCATGAAATTCAATGCGTTATGAAATACAGCTGTCCTGTGTATCCATAAGAACAGTATAGTCTCATGATTCTTAAATTTTTTGCTATTTCTTTTCTTGATTGCGTGTACGAGGTTCTAGTAAGTTATGCTTTAACTGTGGACCAGTAATTATGATCAGCAGTCACTGATCAAAGTTTATTCTTGTCTGTTGTGGGAAAGGCGTCTTAATGTCCATTCCATTAATTTAAAGTGTAACGTCTATGAACTTATTGTCTCAACAAAGGCATGAGGAGGAGGAACGACGTCTGCTGATTAGTCGATTATCAGACACGATAACTGTGTCTGCTAGATGGAGCTGACAAAGCAGACAAAGATAGCAGAAGATATGGAGTCTTCAGTGTGGGGTTAATGCTTTGTATTTAAAAGAAATAATGAAAAACCGACGCCAAAATAAGCCAACTGTGCTATATTAATACTCTTCCGATAAAATTGGATGTGTATTGGCAGACACTACAATAAATATTTTTGGTTTAAATATAATAAAGCAACGGAATAAACTGCTTTTCAACATGACGATGCCTTACCAGTCGAAGAGAAACTTTGAACAAATAAAATTGCTATTGAATGTCGAATCTACCGAATAACAACCACTCAAGTTAACCCAATAGCAGGAAGTAACTAGTAAATGGAAAGAAGAAATGAAACTGAAAGGAAATAAATTTGTAACAACGCTGTCCCTTTGATGGTCAGAAACTGTATCGCTGGTTGACTGCTGTAGCTAAGCTTACATTTTTTGAGTCATCGGTCTTCTGACTGGTTTGATGCGGCTCTCCACTAATTCCTGTGCCATCCTCTTCATCTCAGAGTAGCACTTGCAACCTACGTCTTCAATTATTTGCTCTACGTATTCCAATCTCTGGTTTCCTCTCCAGTTTTTGCCCTCTACCGCTCCCTCTAGAACCATGGGATTCATTCCCTCACGTCCTAACAGATGCCTTAGTTCTTAATTCCTTACAATATGTCTAGGCTCTTCCTCCGGTGAGAATTTTACCCACTGCTTTTCACCCCCACCCTTCTTAGCAGTACTTCTTTTCGTACTATATATGTAGCACCAGATCTCAAATGTTTCGATTCTCTTCTGTTGTGGTTTTCCGACAGTCCATGTTTCACTACCATACGATGCTGTACTCCAAACGTACATTCTCAGAAATTTCTTCCCCAAACTACGTCCTATTTTTGATACTAAGAGACCTCGCAGGGCCAGAAATGTCCTTTTTGCCAGTGTTAATCTGCTTTGGATGTCCGCCTTGCTCGGTCCGTCATTGGTTATTTTGCTGTCTAGGTTGCAGAATTCCTTAACTTCATCTACTTCCTGACCATTAATCTTAATGTTAAGTTTCTCACTTTTCTCATTTACATTAACTAGTCCCAAATGACAAATGTTTTGGACTCTTAAAGAGCAGTGTTATGCGAAAATTGTTAAAAGTGCGTCGTACACTGTCATTTGCCAACAAACATCAGTTACGGTTCATTATTAATGTGTGAGCAACATACTTGTCACAGTACTACTGTTTCTTTGATCACAAAATCCAGTCGGCAGAGGGATCTTAACGAAAGGAGCACGGAAAATATCTATACCAGAGCTAACTGGGATTGAACTAGCGTGTTCTAAGCTACATAACGGAGTAACTGCTCACTCACTGTCCGTACAGTCCAGTTACACTTGCTGGTGATTCCCGATTCCGACGAACGCTGCTCCCTATCCTCCACTCCACGCAGGCCGTAGTTGCGAAAACGCAGCGCCCACCACGCCCGTCCGTGGGTATATAACAGGTGCCGAGCCGGCCAAACGCCAGTTCTCCACTCCTCACGGCAAGAAGCTCATCGACATGGCCTGCAAGGTGCGTACTGGTAGCCATTTCTCCCTAAGTACTGCGACGCAGCTAACATGGCTTTCTGAGTATGGTGATTCAGAACGTCACATTAGTGAACAACAAGTGTTCTAAGCTTGGACACTGAGTCGAGAGCGCAGAAAAAGTCACCACATCCGTAATGATTCTTAGATTTCAGTCGAAATTTGGATTACTGCACTTCATGAGTAAAACTTAAGTGGTCAGAGATAACAATAGGATACATTCGTGTAGCAGGAAATAGGGCGTGTCGTCTTTTATGAGGAGAGTTTAACAGTATCTGGCTTAAATTATATTTAGTATTTTTTATCCTCACTTCCCTATTAAATATTACGATTGAATGTCTTAAATATTCAACAGTCAGACGCTGAATAGGCGTTTCAACGCACAACTAGCTTAAAACAGGTGTTAATGTATAAGATACGGAGAAAAAATAAAATAGAACAGTTTTCTGCTCTAGTTCCTGCGCGTTCACCATCATCCACGCGTATTTTCACGGCTTCAACTCCTGTATTCACAGGCACACAATATGTTTCTACTCAAATAATGGTGTGCACGTATGAATTTACACTAAATCCGCACATAGAGACGACTAGTCATGAAAAACACTTACTGTGTCCATCTATAAATACAATCGTAAGCCATCGAAATTCGACTGATCATAAAAATTGTGTGACTAAAACAGATAACCACGCCATTTTTAGAAAGAGTCGTGAACTTTAAGAGTTGAACACGGACGGAAGAAGTCATAGGGACGATAAAGTGATGGTTAGACTCGAATCCTGAGGAGAGGACAAGTGATTAAATGGTTGGAGAACTGTGCATGACAGACGTGTACTCGTATTCGAATGGTAATAGGGCACACACTTTTTGCTCAACACAGTTTCTTCACAATTAACGGTACATTCATAACGACTTTGTTTGTAGGACTTTTGGTAAAGCATATTCCATATTACAGCTGATCGTCCTCGCCGCCTTCGTGGCTGTGGCCCGCGCCGGCTACCTGGGTGCCCCCGCAGTCTACGCCCCCGGCGCCCCCATCGCCGCCCGCGCCTACGCCGCCCCGGTGGCGTACGCCGCCCCAGCCCTTCGTGCTGCCCCTGTGGCATACGCCGCCCCCGCCGTGAGAGCCGCCCCCGTCGCAGTCGCCGCCCCCGCCGCCGTGGCCGCTGAGTACGACCCCAACCCCCAGTACAGCTACGCCTACAGCGTGCAGGACGCACTCACCGGTGACTCCAAGAACCAGCAGGAGAGCCGCAGCGGAGACGTCGTCCAGGGCAGCTACAGCCTGGTCGAGCCCGACGGTTCCATCCGCACCGTCGACTACACCGCCGACCCCGTCAACGGCTTCAACGCCGTCGTGCACAGGGAGGCCGCTGCCCACCCCGCCCCCGTCGTCGCCAAGGTGGCCGCCCCCGTCGCCTACGCCGCCCCCGCCATCGCTAAGGTGGCCGCCCCCCTCGCCTACGCCGCTCCCGCCTATGGCAAGGCCATCCTGGGTTAAACAAAATGTTCTTCTCCACAGCTCTATTCTGACAAGAACGGCGCTTTACTAAAGTGTCAATTGCAACTGTCAAGTGTTTGAAATGTACATAACACTTTCATTTGTACTGCCAGTCGAATTGTATCCTTCACAATTCAGTAACTAAGTTCCCGCCCCCTTCCTATCCTTTCCATTTTCTCATGTGAAAAAACTCAATCACTGTTCTTCGTGTTCTTAAATTTTCCTATTTATTGTTTTTTTGTACAGTATATTTATGCAAAACGAATAAAATTCGTTCTCATAATATCGACTGGTCTATTTACTCAACCCTTACCTGCTAGAATATAACTGTATATAAGAAATGGTTCAAATGGCTCTCAGCACTATGGGACTTAACATCTGAGGTCATCAGTCCCCTATAACTTAGAACTACTTGAACCTAACTAACCTAAGGACATCACACACATCCATGCCCGAGGCAGGATTCGAACCTGCGACCGTAGCGGTCCCGCGGTTCCAGACTGAAGCGCCTAGAACCGCTCGGCCACCCCGGCCGGCCTAACTGTATATCACTTGGAATTTTAAAACTTCAAGTTAAGTTCTCAAGGTTACCAGTGTCCAATCTCCACAATGACATTTTCAGTCTACAACGGAGTGTACGTTGACATGAAACGTCGTGGCAGATTAAAACGGTATACCGGAACGAAATTCGAACTGGAGACTTTTGTCTTTCACAGGCAAGTGTTCTACCTATTCAGCTACCGAAGCACGACATAAGACCCGTCCTCACAGCTGTACTTTCGCCAGTACCTCGTCTTCTACCTTCCAAACTCGCCCGCGAGGCAAAGGAGCCGAGTTCGAGTCTCGGTCCAGCACACAGTTTTAATCCGCCAGAAAGTTTCATGTCAGCGCACGCCGCTGCAGAGTGAGAATTTCATTCTGGAAACATCCCCCTGGCTGTGGCTAAGTCATGTCACCACAATATCCGTTCCTCCAGGAGTGCTAGTCTTGCAAGATTCGCAGGAGAGCGTCTGTGAAGTTTTGAAGGAAGGGACGAGGTACTGGCGGAAGTAGAGTTAGAAGTTTGTGTCGAATTTCATTGTTATTCTGTTTTTGCATTTAGACGGTATAGAATTAGAACTTTAGACATTTTGAGAACAGGCTTTATCTCTTTTCTCCATTTTCAGCAGAATGAAGGCAACGTATCCACAACTACCTATACACTGTAAAGCCAAGTTCATGAGAGCCTTTATGTTTAAGTAAGAGTAGGAGTTGCGTGCTGAGAAGTCACTTTAATTACAAAAAAACAGAAGAAAACTACGATGAACGAACGCCGTAAATAAGTAGAAAGAAACAATAGTTTTCAAAGCTTCTGCACCATGTTGTCTTTTCTCGTTACAAAAAGAAATGCATCATCAGCCTGATTTAACTTAGATTATCCTTAAGGCCATAAAGTGCACAATGCATATTGTGCCTTTTGCTTGTTCCGCTTCAGTATCTCAGTTACAGCACTGAACAGTTCGATAAAGACTCAATACATCGCTGATGTTGGGCGTATGAAGAAATCTTTAGAGTTCAAGCATTCATGGAAAAAGAGTAAAACGTCATTACAAATATGAGCAAAAGATGCTCCTAGACAAGATTTCGTTCGCGATTGTCTCCGCTTAGAATTCGGGCCGCTGCAAGCCGTGATAGGAACCAGACAGTTACGAGCGACTAGATTCTAGTTTTTCAGGAAGTCTAGAAATTTCACATTTATTTCTCGGTCATTAGTAAAAAAATGGTTCAAATGGCTCTGAACACTTTGGGACCGTAGCGGTCGCGCGGTTCCAGACTGTAGCGCCTAGAACCGCTCGGCCACTCCAGCCGGCGGGTCATTAGTAGAAAAGTTTTGTACGAACCATGTTTGTTATTGTTGCAACCGCATTTTAACACAGAGTTAAGAGTGTCCGTTAGTTAAATTCTTAATGTGAAGAAATTCATTTCTGAAATGCACAGGCAGAAGATAATTAAAATAATTTAAAAGCTGTTTAAATTAGCTTGAGAATTATTTGATCATTATTTTGTCAGTTGTCACAAAGAAATAACAACAGAAATCTCTATCCCTTGCATGTTTATTAAACGGCTTTCCTTCGAATCATCTGCTTTTTCCTTCTTTTGTATTTAATATTAATGAGCGATTACTTGTCTTTATACTGAACACTTTATCGGTTTGCACAATTAACACTACGTAGAGGATATCTGTTTAATGCGTGATCCGTCACAGTCTCTTCTACTTGTCTAATCCGGTCTCATAAACCGATATACGACCGGGAGAGCGGTGTGGTGACCACATGCCCCTCCATATCCGCATCCAGTAACGCCTGTAGGGTGAGGATGACACCGTGGCCGGTCGGTACCCGTCGGCCTTTATGGCCCGTTCGGGCGGAGTTTAGTTTTTTATAGATTAATGGCGTCGTTCAAGGCATGCATGGTAAATGCAGCTTACCAGAGAGAATCAACTGATGAATTTCATAATTAATTTTTTCCTAGACCGGTTTAAGACAACTCGGGATTTGTAGTCCTGCAAACAATTCAAAAATATGTAAGCATATTTTATGTTAAAAACAATATGTTGCACTTCCATGTAATACGTGGAAGTGACACCCAACAAAATTATACTTTACTTATATAAGCACTATCTTCCTTTTACAAATGACAGGTCTGTGCATCATAATACTGAAATAAAATCTTTGCACCATTACCTACCTACTAAGGTCGTGTGTACACTGCAGCTGACTAAGTGATCAGATGATGATAGCGTTGTTTCCACTAATAGGGAAAAATAAGTTCTAGTGTCTTACTATCACTCGAACTGGCAGCAAACAGAGCTAACAGTTACGAAATCGAAGATTTCGCGAAATTATCGTGGTGTAAAACATTCTCGGCTTACTTGTCGCGTCAAGTATGGGTAAAATCTCGAGCTTTAGGCAAAACCCTTCGTTGGCTTCGAAAGAACAATGACTGTCGTCGTTGTGTTATAATAATTTTTATTCCACAGACGGCCTGTGACGGTCGGCGTGCGCGATCTTCACGTCATGCTGTCAGACTCTGGGTACACGTCTACTCTGGTGACGGGTGAGCTTTCGTAGAAAAGTAACCAATTCAGCACATTTCTCTGCCTTCTCAGCGTCTAGAGCTCGCTTCCACGCACCACTGAGATTGTAGCCGCTGTCGCCGTTGTAACTGTTATCGTACATTCTACTATCTGCTGCGTCTTTAATAACGGAATCCCAATGTGTAGAAAAGACTCAAATATTATCAAAACATGTTTGTATTTATTTGTGATACAGTGATCAGCAAATGCTGATTTCTCAAATTCTCTATTTTTATGTGCCTTTAGTACCCTGTAAAGCGGTTGTTAACGGTACGGGTAGGATGACCGATGTAGGCGGTTCCGCGCTAAGAAGGAATCTTATAATTTCCAGGACACAGCGGTCGAGACTGTCCTTAACGCAGAATCTCCTTCATTGTCTTCGATGGTCGGATAGGTCTTATGCCTCTTCTTCGAGGACCCTACTTATTTTGCTACATGTAGAACAGCAGAAAATAAGAAATACGACAGGTAGATCGTTACGTGATTGTTCGACAATCTCTGCCAGCATAACACAGTGGTGTCATACGCTCATCATTCACAAGACGTCCTCTTACGACACCAACCACCACGACACCCAGTTGTTCCTGACAAAGATGACGGATGATTTCGTCGAAAGCTCGAGATCTTATCCAGTTCTGATGCGGCACGTGAACCGAGAATGTGTTAGACAAGAACGGACATTTGCCCACAGTTTCGAGCGGTAATCTTTAGTGGCTGTCTCACGGTGACCGTGTGACACAGGTAAAACTTTGCAACACATCACTTGGGAAAGCCCACGTTGCGCTTTGCGTTGAAAGCTCCTTACGCTACAACATTCGTTAGGAGAGAATGAAAGCTCTGAAGAATCTCACTCGGTTGAACACAACATCCATCGGAAGTTTACAAGAATGCGCTGAAAGTTGTAGAGAAACCCGTGGCAAAGGTTGACTGGCTAAACTTATAATTAGTGAAAAGACATAAAAGATTACTCCAGAAACGGCACTATGTGAACTTGAGTGTCAAAAATCTTAATTCAAACGAATTATGCTTGTTCCACTGTTTCACTTAAAAGCGCTCTAAAGGGGAGAGCGAAACGAAATGAAACTTCTCGGGTTGAGACGATAAGTGATGTTACTTCAGTGATTATAATATCGAGCATATTTACACAAAGAATTTGGTAGTATGAGTTCACTTATCATTGTGCCGTTGCACCTACTCTGGCCTGAATTAATGCACTGATTCGGTTGGGAAGCGTGTCATAAAACCGTTGTATCCTCTCCTGACCCAAGCTGACCGACAACTGTTGTAACTGATGCTAGATATCCTACATACTGACAGTGGGGCGGATTTTACGTCCGCACTGGTCACGTGCATTTTCTATCAGTGACATATCTGTGGATCTTGTTGGCCTTTGCGGTACCTCAAGGTTACGCAGGTGGTCATAGTTAAAAATGGCTCCACGATACAGTCATATAATAGGTAACTCGTGAGGATGAGCGATGTTCAAGACGTAGCGTTGTGGCGTCGAAGTTCCTTCAGTCACTACTAGCGCTGACGTAAGGCTATACACAATGACTCCACACACTGTGACGCCAGCAGTAGTACTGCTGTACCTCTCCAAAACATTGGAAGAGTGGGACATTTCCCCAGGACGTTGCCATATTCAGCAATGATGGTCATCCGGGATAGTGCAGAACCGAGATTCATCGCTGAACACAGTGCGACGCGTTTTATCAGAATACCGTGCTTCCAGATTACGGCACCACTCCGAACTAGGGTTTCATGATAAGATATCGATATTTCAACTAAAATATCGATGTATATAGGCGATATTTCACCCATCGATATAATGGCACTATTTATATTTTTATTATTTTTTTCACAATTTTCGGTAAATATTTGAAGTTCTGCTTTTGCAAATGCATGCACTGGCGCGGGAGGGGGGGGGGGGGGGAGGGGGGCGGTGTGAATGGATTAACAGGATTTCCTACGTGAAGAAGTAGCACACCACTTGCGTTAACAAACAATTTTAACGCAACGTGTTTGCTATTTCTTCTCATCGCCATCCTGGAAAAACGGTTGCTGAACCTGAGGAACAAAAATCTAAATCACAAGATTGGTCTTTACGGTGGGCGGAGACGTGTGAGGAAAAATGGTGACGTAATCGGTGCTCGGTGCTATGAACAGAAGCTGCAACGTTTAGCTTAACCACGCAATTTTGACACTACAGCTGCTAGGTCGCTAGAGTTGTACAAATGGTAAAACTGGGAAGTCAACATGATGTGGTTCAAATGGCTCTGAGCACTATGGGACTTAACATCTGAGGTCATCAGTCCCGTAGAACTTAGAACTACTTATACCTAACTAACCTAAGGACATCACACACATGCATGCCCGGGGCGGGTTTCGAAACTGCGACCGTAGTCAACATGAAGTGTTCCGGACAAATCCGATGAGTGACGAAACAGAATGACGGGCCCATCGATCGGACATCTTTTATTGAGCCAGTTGCACGTAGTTACGACTGTTAGCAAAGTGGTTATCGCCCGGCATGAACGTGCATCTTTTTCCTTTCAGTTCTTGCTCTGAGAGGGATAGGCAGGCTGCTAGCTTGTTGATGTACAGACTATTTAATAACAAATCAATACTTGAATATACAGCTCTAAAACCGGCATTATATTTACAGCAGCAATTATATTTAGAGCAAGCGATCTTTTTATGGGCAAGCAGGTCGATATTTGTAATATCGACTTATCGATAATTTAATAATAATAATTTAATAATAATAACTTAATTACAATAATAATAATGCTGATAACGACCTTTTTAGATATCGGTATATCGATTTCCCAATATTTTAAAAATGTCAACAGTTCTACTCCAAACGCAGCCATTTGTGTTGTGGTGTTAACAGCAGCCAACGCATGGCACAATAATTCCTTGGTCCTGCTGCTGCTGATCTCCGATAAATTGTGCAGGTCGATCAAAATATTTCAGGGAGCCTGATATGGCGCGCACCGCTATCCTGTGATCCTGTTCAGAGCGCGCACTGTAATCGTTTATAGTTCGCTGTTCTGGTGCGGGTGGCGCTCCGGTGGCGATTTGCTACGACGTCGCTGGCGTGTGTTTGCGGTGGCCGGCGGAAAGCGAGAGGGTAGTCAGTTTCCGGGTATTGCACGGAACGTGAAGTTCGCTCTGCCTGACCTGTTAGTGACTAGCGCTAAGGTTGTTGTGCCTCACAATATGAGCAGAGTGGTCTGGGGCGGAGGCGACTCGCAGCTGTGCTGGGCATGCGGTGGTGATTAATTGAAGTCTGCGTACTTGTTCTTCCTTCCTTTGTGATGTGGAGGTCGGGTGGGGTCCTGTGATATTCTGGCCCGGAGACAACTAGTTGCTGAATTTTGGAGTCGTTTGCCAAGTTAGGGTGTGGGCTCGGTTGGCTCGTCAGATTTTCCCCTGGAAGCTCCAGCAGCGGTTTCTGAACTTCATTCTGATGTGGGACGGTGTTGTTGGAACTTTTTGCAGTGTGTTTGGCTCGTTACGATATTTGTTGGTACTAATTTATTTGCTCAACTGGAGTCCTGCCCGGAGTTGCGTTCATGTATGGTATATTTGGCATTCGATGTGTTAGGTAAAGCCGCCGAAGTGGCCGTGCGGTTAAAGGCGCTGCAGTCTGGAACCGCAAGTCCGCTACGGTCGCAGGTTCGAATCCTGCCTCGGGCATGGATGTTTGTGATGTCCTTAGGTTAGTTAGGTTTAACTAGTTCTAAGTTCTAGGGGACTAATGACCTCAGCAGTTGAGTCCCATAGTGCTCAGAGCCATTTTTTTGTTAGGTAAAGTCTGCCTAAGAAGGGCGGTTTTGTAAAGTATATACATAGTGAATCATCGCTGCTTGGTATATGTGGTCTTCTGGGACCTGAACAACGCGATCTCGTCAATTTGGTTGTGTAACAGCATTTAGTGGTATGTTCTGTATTTTTCTCACTGTTATTACACTCCTGGAAATTGAAATAAGAACACCGTGAATTCATTGTCCCAGGAAGGGGAAACTTTATTGACACATTCCTGGGGTCAGATACATCACATGATCACACTGACAGAACCACAAGCACATAGACACAGGCAACAGAGCATGCACAATGTCGGCACTAGTACAGTGTATATCCACCTTTCGCAGCAATGAAGGCTGCTATTCTCCCATGGAGACGATCGTAGAGATGCTGGATGTAGTCCTGTGGAACGGCTTGCCATGCCATTTCCACCTGGCGCCTCAGTTGGACCAGCGTTCGTGCTGGACGTGCAGACCGCGTGAGGCGACGCTTCATCCAGTCCCAAACATGCTCAATGGGGGACAGATCCGGAGATCTTGCTGGCCAGGGTAGTTGACTTACACCTTCTAGAGCACGTTGGGTGGCACGGGATACATGCGGACGTGCATTGTCCTGTTGGAACAGCACGTTCCGTTGCCGGTCTAGGAATGGTAGAACGATGGGTTCGATGACGGTTTGGATGTACCGTGCACTATTCAGTGTCCCCTCGACGATCACCAGTGGTGTACGGCCAGTGTAGGAGATCGCTCCCCACACCATGATGCCGGGTGTTGGCCCTGTGTGCCTCGGTCGTATGCAGTCCTGATTGTGGCGCTCACCTGCACGGCGCCAAACACGCATACGACCATCATTGGCACCAAGGCAGAAGCGACTCTCATCGCTGAAGACGACACGTCTCCATTCGTCCCTCCATTCACGCCTGTCGCGACACCACTGGAGGCGGGCTGCACGATGTTGGGGCGTGAGCGGAAGACGGCCTAACGGTGTGCGAGACCGTAGCCCAGCTTCATGGAGACGGTTGCGAATGGTCCTCGCCGATACCCCAGGAGCAACAGTGTCCCTAATTTGCTGGGAAGTGGCGGTGCGGTCCCCTACGGCACTGCGTAGGATCCTACGGTCTTGGCGTGCATCCGTGCGTCGCTGCGGTCCGGTCCCAGGTCGACGGGCACGTGCACCTTCCGCCGACCACTGGCGACAACATCGATGTACTGTGGAGACCTCACGCCCCACGTGTTGAGCAATTCGGCGGTACGTCCACCCGGCCTCCCGCATGCCCACTATACGCCCTCGCTCAAAGTCCGTCAACTGCACATACGGTTCACGTCCACGCTGTCGCGGCATGCTACCAGTGTTAAAGACTGCGATGGAGCTCCGTATGCCACGGCAAACTGGCTGACACTGACGGCGGCGGTGCACAAATGCTGCGCAGCTAGCGCCATTCGACGGCCAACACCGCGGTTCCTGGTGTGTCCGCTGTGCCGTGCGTGTGATCATTGCTTGTACAGCCCTCTCGCAGTGTCCGGAGCAAGTATGGTGGGTCTGACACACCGGTGTCAATGTGTTCTTTTTTCCATTTCCAGGAGTGTATTAACTTGGTGGAATAGTTGCGTTTGGTGTCGTTAAGGCACTTCTAAGACTGTGGTTCGACTATTCATTTGTGCTTGGCTTTTATCGTTTCGTTTTAAGAAGCGAGAATTGTTTATTGAGATTTGTGTGTGTTGGCTTCCGGCACTTATTAAGAGCGCCCGAGTTAACGGCGCCGTGGTTATCATGTGCTGTCGGCATGTTATATTGTATTTTTGAATTTTATTTTGTGTTGATGTTATCTGCGGTGTGTTACAGAACACAAACAAGGTGCGTAAGTGATGGGCAGTTGTGGCAGGCATGTCGGGGAGCTCTCAGCGGTTTATTTCGGGGACCGTTTCTAGTGGGAAGGCTCCGAAGTGTTGAGAGCTCACTCGTCTGTGATTGCGTTGGGAGTTGCCCTCGCCCTTTGGTTGTATCAAATTATTATTTTGTTATTATATTTATTGGGTGTGTGTTGCGTTTCTTTCATATAATGGTGCCAAGCGTCATTATCAAAGTTTTTTTATACAGGGTGTTACAAAAAGTACGGCCAAACTTTCAGGAAACATTCCACACACACAAATAAAGAAAGATGTTATGTGGACATGTGTCCGCAAACGCTTAATTTCCATGTTAGAGCTCATTTTAGTTTCGTCAGCATATACTGTACTTCCTCGATTCACCGCCAGTTGGCCCAATTGAAGGAAGTTAATGTTGACTTTGGTGCTTGTGTTGACACGCGACTCATTGCTCTAGAGTACTAGCATCAAGCACATCAGTACGTAGCATCAACAGGTTAGTGTTCATCACGAACGTGGTTTTGCAGTCAGTGCAATGTTTGCAAATGCGGAGTTGGCAGATGCCCATTTGATGTATGGATTAGCACGGGGCAATAGCCGTGGCGCAGTACATTTGTATCGAGACAGATTTCCAGAACGAAGGTGTCCCGACAGGAAGACGTTCGAAGCAATTGATCGGCGTCTTAGGGAGCACGGAACATTCCAGCCTATGACTCGCGACTGGGGAAGACCTAGAACGACGAGGACACCTGCAATGGACGAGGCAAGTCTTCGTGCAGTTGACGATAACCCTAATGTCAGCGTAAGAGAAGTTGCTGCTGTACAAGGTAACGTTGACCACGTCACTGTATGGAGAGTGCTACGGGAGAACCAGTTGTTTCCGTATCATGTACAGCGTGTGCAGGCACTATCAGCAGCTGATTCATTTCTGCGAATGGTTCATCCAACAATGTGTCATCCTCATTTCAGTGCAAATGTTCTCTTTACGGATGAGTCTTGATGCCAACGTGATCAAATTGTAAAAGTTTCACAATCAACATATGTGGGCTGATGAGAATCCGCACGCAATTGTGCAATCACGTCATCAACACATATTTTCTGTGAACATTTGGGCAGGCATTGTTGGTGATGTCTTGATTGGACTCCATGTTCTTCCACCTACGCTCATTGGAGCACGTTATCATGATTTCATGGGGGATACTCTACCTGTGCTGCTAGAACATGTGCCTTTACAAGTACGACACAATACGTGGTTCATGCACGATGGAGCTCCTGCACATTTCAGACGAAGTGTTCGTACGCTTTTCAACAACAGATTTGGTGACCGATGGATTGGTAGAGGCGGACCAATTCCATGGTCTCCACGCTCTACTGACCATAACCCTCTTGACTTTCATTTATGGGGGCATTTGAAAGCTCTTGTCTACGCAACCCCTGTACCAAATGTAGAGACTCTTCGTGCTCGTATTGTGGACGGCTGTGATACAATACGCCATTCTCCAGGGCTGCATCACGCATCAGGGATTCCATGCGACGGAGGGTGGATGCATGTATCCTTGCTAACGGAGGACATTTTGACCATTTCCTGTAACAAAGTGTTTGAAGTCACGCTGGTACGTTCTGTTGCTGTGTGTTTCCATTCCATGATTAATGTGATTTGAAGAAGTAATAAAATGAGCTCTAACATAGAAAGTAAGCGTTTCCGGACACATGTCCACATAACATATTTTCTTTCTTTGTGTGTGAGGAATGTTTCCTGAGAGTCTGGCCGTACCTTTTTGTAACACCCTGTATAAATCATTTTAAATTGTAATGCCAAGTTAACTTATTATTGGATTTTGTCTTTTGGGTAAACTCAAAGCACAATTGTAACAGATTCTTTGATTGTATGGTGGCAAGCCGCCGTTATTGTTTTTAAAGCTCACTCTTTCAACCAGCTGTTAAGTTCTGTAAGTTATATGAATTTGTTATTTAAAATAGTTTAGTATTGGCAATTTAATAAATTGTGTACAGAGTTTGCTGTTTGGATATTATTGGGTGGAACTCCTTGGATAGTTGTCCTATAAGAACACACATACCAGAGCCGATTACTAGTTCTTTGACAGCAGGAGCAAATGTGGATGGCTTACGATGTGGTTGGTCCGAAATGCGGCGATCCTGCCTTGTAACGATCACACATGGTCAACCGAAACCTAGACAAGTATGCCTACTCTCACGTTCTCATGCAGTCCAACATCGGGCGGCTGTCACATTCGAATGCACCACAAATATGGATATTGCACGATTCAACCAGTCGACCAAATAGGAACCCACAATGAAACCCTTTCCAAACTCTCAGCTGCTTATGCTGTCTCACACGAGTATGTGGCATTTCGGTGTGCCTTGCAGTGGCTACTCCAGTAATCTGACGCTGCTCACTCCTATTATGTACCCTACGAGGCCTGGTAACATCGTTGAAGTCGAAGAAGATCCTGGTGGCCGTTCTACTTGCCACAAAGAATTGAAAATCTAATCATTTACATATCTGCTGATAGTGTTACATTAATATCCGACCTTATCGTCTAGGTGCTTCACTTTGTCAGGCAGTGGAGTTCAGCGATAGACAAGTACGACGAATGTAAGTAAGCTTCAACATAGAAATTCAATATCATTGTAGGTCAGGTGTCTATACATCCAGTGCTGAACGTCCTAAACAGTAGGCGGCCGGGGTGGCCGAGCGGTTATAGGCGCTACAGTTTGGAACCGCGCGACCGCTACGGTGTTATTATTTTCACTTCAAAACTACTGACAGTTGACTTTACCCCAGAAAATTGGGCATTTTGATTGCGGGACCCATGACAGCGCGGGCCAGTAACAGCTACATGTACCATGTGGGTAAATCATCTCTGATTTGCTACACCTTTCTCTTCAGTCTACTCACTTAGAACCCTTGGTTCAATCGTCAGAATGCTGTAGCTGCTTCTGCTGACTGCATATGATTCCTGCACCGCCTCAAGTACGGTACGAATTTGCGACCGGCGCATATCTACGTGAGGACCGTGAGCAGGTAGCTGTTTAACGCTGTGGAGGTGGACCTCAGTTACCGTGATTGGAGCAGCTGGACGTCTGCTTTTAAGGCACTTTCCGACAATCATATCATTGTTACTACAAATGCAATAAATTCGTGTGATGCGTCATTTGAAACGATAAAAACTGCTTTAATTGTTGGTAAAAGGTTGATTATGAGATAGTAAAATTAGCAGATATACAGGCAGTTTTATTGACCCACGTTTTAATTCCGGAAGAAAATTTGTATACGCTGTTGTTGCGCATAATTTGCCTCAGTGTGGTATGTTTTGAAACATTCAGGCTTACGAAGAGCTACACCACAGTTTGGACACCACCAAGAGGTTTCTTTCCGGCACGTTTCTCCTTTCTGGCTCTTACTGATAGACGAAACTAGAACGGACGCACCACAGAGCAGCAACACACAAGGCGCTGTATTCGAATACGGATACGTGAGAATTCTAACACTACGTGGTAGCATAATGCAGAGACCGTTCCTTGTGCTGTCTACATGGTTATCGATAGAGGGAGGAAGCGTACTGGCATCTACGAAGTCTTACGCGCTGCATGAGCAAGACTCGGGCGGCCTCCACCCGACTAACTGCCGTTGCACGAGTCCTGCTCGGGTTCCATTAACCTCCTCCAAATTTTACACGCTCTCACTGAGAGAGTGATTGACATGGAGGCAGTCAGAAGTGGCGAGGGGCACTGGTGCTAGGCCCGCCACAACACTGCTATGAATTGCCTGTCTTTAGGTTGTTTTGGAAGCGCGCATTTTCTGTTAAAGCTCGGTAATTACAACCTTAATTATAAAACGATGAGTGTCGCGGGATGTAAGCAAGTCATAAATCTTTTCTGGTCCACATACACACTCATCGAAGTTCTGTTCACGGAAATTTCAAGAAACAATTAGATAACATTGGCAAAGCTCATCACGGCAAGACATAACAGACAGCACGGCATAGGTATCTCACAGCTCTGGAACCAGCTATCAATATTCTGCTGTGGTAGGATATTAAAATTTTAAAAAGTTTTTAACTTAATTTTGCGAACATCCCTAAAGTATACAAAGATGGATTCATTAAACTTTTTACGGACCACATTCGGAAATAGAGGGGCGTACATCACTAAAACCAAGAACATGCATTCGTTCAAGCCGGCCTCTGTGGCCGAGCGGTTCTAGGCGCTCCAGTATGGAACCGCGCGACCGCTACGGTAGCAGGTTCGAATCCTGCCTCAGGCGTGGATGTGTGTGATGTCCTTAGGTTAGTTAGGTTTAAGTAGTTGTAAGTTCTAGGGGACTGATGACCTCAGAAGGTAAGTTCCATAGTGATCAGAGCCATTTGAACCATTCGTTGAAACTCCAAGAGATAAATTCAAAATGCAAATACTGTATTGCTATATTAAACATTTAAACAAATCTCAAATACAAATAGATTAGACTGTAATAATTTATATCAATAAGTAGCGTACGAAATTTTTATTACAACTTGAGCCAAGCAAGGGAAAGAACTGTGTAAAAAGCCGTCAAAAGCAGAACGCTTTTACGCTGAACAGAGTAGTGGGATTAGCATCGCTGGCGGCCTCTTTGCCAGAAGGCAGAAATTTGCCAACTAGCGTGGAAGTAGACGTGGAGCCAGTGGAACGTAGGTTCCGTCGTTGCAATAGGTGATGGGGCATTAACAGTCATCGTCAGCCCGGCCGTCCTCTGAGATCCTAGCTAAGGCTAGGTCTAGTTCAGGGTCCTATCATCTGCGACAATAGTAATATGAGCAATGCTAATCTCGGGATTAATGACGCCTGCCGTAGCACAGCAATGATACCACAA
Organism: Schistocerca serialis cubense; assembly: GCF_023864345.2. NCBI lineage: Eukaryota > Metazoa > Arthropoda > Insecta > Orthoptera > Acrididae > Schistocerca > Schistocerca serialis. The sequence goes on along the minus strand of NC_064639.1, from coordinate 790,485,675 downwards.
TCTTTAAAACTGGCCAAGTAAAATCAGACATTTCTGAATGTCGTTTATAACGGCTCATCGCTGTGTAGCGATCGTTCACAGATGGAGTACAGCATCTTGCGATTTATGCTGAATATTGCTGACTGTACACTAAATACGTGGCATTTTAATTTATAGCGATATCGCTCAATGCAAACGCTGAAATCGACTCCACGCTTTTCTCAACTTTCTTGCTAATAGCTTAGGTGATAACAGCTAGCGAGCAGCTAGGGAGTCCACTCGCCGAACGCAACACTAAGAACAAATGTAACACTAGCACATAATTATGACCACAAAAGCGAGTGAAACAACTGAATTAGTGCTTAGTTATTGTCTTTTTTTCTTTTGCCACATTAAATTGCTAATTTATTGTCAGAAAACAGTTACTTGAAACCTTTTGGAGTAGATAATAGTGATTTGAGTGCGCAACATTTACAGTCTCTTGTTGTAAATAACTTACACAACTTCTTGTGTGCAATTGAGACTATTTAGTCTTTCAGCAGCGTCGTGAAAAGTGTCACACTCAAGTGCTCAAGTTAACAAGCACTGGCTCAATAAATATTTCACGCCTTACTATTTCGGCAAGTCCGTGTGACACGCCACTGTTAACCACGAGGATTGGGGTAGTCGCCATTGCAGACACTCCACACGCAGTTGAGAATTTAGAAAGTGAAACCGGGGACAGCTGCGGCTTATTCGTCGCCAGCAGCGGATAGTTCTGGGTTAGTCTTACGACCAAGCCGTAGCAGTTGGCGGGAATTTGAATGTCTTACAGGGTGGTCCATTGATCGTGCCCGGGCCAAATATCTCACGAAATAAGCGTCAAACGAAAAAACTGCAAAGAACGAAACTTGTCTAGCTTGAAGGGGGCAACCAGATAGCGGTATGGTTGGCCCGCTAGATGGCGCTGCCATAGGTCAAACGGATATCAACTGAGATTTTTTAAATAGGAACACCCATTTTTTATTACATATTGGTGTGGTACGTAAAGAAACATGAACGTTTTAGTTGAACCACTTTTTCACTTTGTACTAGATGGCGCTGTAATAGTCACAAACGTATGGCTCAATTTTAGACGAACAGTTGGTAACAGGTAGGTTTTTTAAATTAAAATACAGAACGTAGGTACGTTTGAACATTTTAATTCGGTTGTTCCAATGTGATACATGTACCTTTGTGAACTTATTATTTCTGAGAACGCGTGCTGTTACAGCGTGATTACCCGTAAATGCCACATTAATGCAATAAATGCTCAAAATGATGTCCGTCAACCTCACTGCATTTGGCAATACGTGTAACGATACTCCTCTCAACAGCGAGTAGTTCGCCTTCCGTAGTGTTCGAACACGCATTGACGATGCGCTGACGCATGTCGTCAGGCGTTGTCGGTGGATCACGACAGCAAATATCCTTCAACTTTCCACTTAGAAATAAATCCGGGGACGTCATATCCTGTGAACGTGCGGGCCATGCTTTGGTGCTTCGGCGACCAATCCACCTGTCATGAAATATGCTATTCAATACCGCTTCAACCGCACGCGAGCTATGTGCCGGACATCCATCATGTTGGAAGTACATCGCCATCGTGTTATGCAGTGAAACATCTTGTAGTAACATCGGTAGGACATTACGTAGGAAATCAGCATACATTGCACCATTTAGATTGCCATCGATAAAATGGGCGCCTATTACCCTTCCTCCCATATGCAGCACCATACATTAACCCGCCAATGTCGCTGATGTTCCACTAGTCGCAACCATCGTGGATTTTCCGTTACCTAATAGTGCATATTATTCCGGTTTAAGTTGCCGCTGTTGGTGAACGACGCTTCGTCGCTAAATAGAACGCGTGCAATTCTCTTATGCCCAGGGGCAGAACTGTAGGCGACGTTCAAAGTCGTCATCATGCAATTCCTGGTGCATAGAAATATGGTACGGGTGCAATCGATGTTGATGTAGCATTCTCAACGCCGACGTTTTTGAGATTCCCGATTCTCTCGCAGTTTGTCTGCTACTGATGTGCGGATTAGCAGCGACAGTAGCTAAAACACCTACTTGGGCATCATTTGTTGCAGGTCGTGGTTGACGTTTCACATGTGGCTGAACACTTCCTGTTTCCTTAATAACGTAACCATACGGCGAACGGTCCGGACACTTGGATGATGTCGTCCAGGATACCGAGCAGCATACATAGCACACGCCCGTTAGCCATTTTGATCACAATAGCCGTACATCAACACGATATCGACCTTTTCCGCAATTGGTAAACGGTCCATTTTAACACTGGTAATGTATTACGAAGCAAATACCGTCCGCACTGGCGGAATGTTACGTGATACCACGTACTTATACGCTTGTGACTATTACAGCGCCATGTATCACAAAGCGAAAAAAGTGGTCCAACTAAATCATTCATATTTCTTTACATACTACACGAATATGCAATAAAAATGGGATTCCTATTTTAAAAAAAACGCAGTTGATATCCGTTCGACCTATGGTAGCGCCATCTAGTGGGCCAACCATAGCGCCATCTGGTTTCCCCCTTCAAGCGAGACGAGTCTCGTTCTTTTTACTTTTTACGTTTGATTATTTCGTGAGATATTTGGCCCGGTTACTACCAATGGACCACCCTGTATAAAAAACAAATCGCATGTTTCCAGACAGTAACGTTTTTAACTACGACGGCGGGAGCGTGATGTTACTGTATCAGGCGTAATAGCATAACAAAAAGAAATCAGACTGACAATTTATTTCCACGAAAGTAACAATTTTGTGAATTTCTTATATTGCTTGGCAAAGCCAGAATAGTTAAAGTAGAAGTTATCGGAAAGAAACACCTTTGCTTGAAAGTTATTCAAAAATTATTATTATTATTATTATTATTATTATTATTTCTTTCTTGTCTCAGACGTTATGTCTGGTTAAAAATGGAAGGTGACGCGGACCTTGATCAAGCGTGACTTCCTTTTAACTGTACGGTGTATGTTACATTGCATTTAGGAACTTTCGGGTAATTGAACAAGTGTTAATAATTACAGATTTCTGTAGTTGTATGTATAAGTTTGGATGTAGCTGTATTGCGTTGTACTGGTGGTTATTGTGTGGTATGACTCCTGTAGCTGATAGTATAATTGGTATAATGTTTTATCTGTTATAATGGTTCTGTTCCAGTATAATTTGTATTCATCGTTTTCCAGTACATTTTGTGGTGCATACTTGTATGTGGGAACATGTTGTTTTATAAGTTTGTTGTAAGGCAAGCTGTTGATGTATTATTTTTGCTACATTGTCATGTCTTCTGGGGTATTCTGTATTTGCTAGTATTGTACATCCACTTGTGATGTGATCTACTGTTTCTATTTGTTGTTTGCAAAGTCTGCATTTATCTGTTGTAGTATAGGGATCTTTAATAATATGCTTGCTGTAATATCTGGTGTTTATTGTTTGATCCTGTATTGCAATCATGAATCCTTCCGTCTCACTGTATATATTGCCTTTTCTTAGCCATGTGTTGGATGCGTCTTGATCGATGTGTGGCTGTGTTAGATGATATGGGTGCTTGCCATGCAGTGTTTTCTTTTTCCAATTTACTTTCGTCGTATCTGTTGACGTTATGTGATCTAAAGGGTTGTAGCAGTTGTTATGAAATTGCAGTGGTGTAGCTGATGTATTTATATGAGTGATTGCTTTGTGTATTTTGCTAGTTTCTGCTCGTTCTATAAAGAATTTTCTTAAATTGTCTACCTGTCCATAATGTAGGTTTTTTATGTCGATAAATCCCCTTCCTCCTCCCTTTCTGCTTAATGTGAATCTTTCAGTTGCTGAATGTATGTGATGTATTCTATATTTGTGGCATTGTGATCGTGTAAGTGTATTGAGTGCTTCTAGGTCTGTGTTACTCCATTTCACTACTCCAAATGAGTAGGTCAATATTGGTATAGCATAAGTATTTATAGCTTTTGTCTTGTTTCTTGCTGTCAATTCTGTTTTCAGTATTTTTGTTAGTCTTTGTCTATATTTTTCTTTTAGTTCTTCTTTAATATTTGTATTATCTATTCCTATTTTTTGTCTGTATCCTAGATATTTATAGGCACCTGTTTTTCCCATCGCTTCTATGCAGTCGCTGTGGTTATCCAATATGTAATCTTCGTGTTTAGTGTGTTTTCCCTTGAGTATGCTATTTTTCCTAAATTTGTCTGTTCCAAAAGCCATATTTATATCATTGCTGAATCCTTCTGTTATCTTTAGTAATTGGTTGAGTTGTTGATTTGTTGCTGCCAGTAGTTTTAGATCATCCATGTATAGCAAATGTGATTTTGTGTGGGTATGTTCCAGTAATATTGTATCCATAATTTGTATTATTTAGCATGTTGGATAGTGGGTTCAGAGCAAGGCAGAACCAGAAAGGACTTAATGAGTCTCCTTGGCATATTCCACGCGTAATCTGTATTGGCTGTGATGTGATATTATTTGAATTTGTTTGGATATTGAGTGTGGTTTTCCAATTTTTCATTACTATGTTTAGGAACTGTATCAATTTAGGATCTACTTTGTATATTTCCAGTATTTGTAGTAACCATGAGTGGGGTGCACTATCAAAAGCTTTTTGGTAATCAATGTATGCATAGTGTAGCGACCTTCGTTTAGTTTTAGCTTGATATGTCACCTCTGCATCTATTATCAGTTGCTCTTTACATCCTCATGCTCCTTTGCAACAGCTTTTTGTTCTTCATTTATAATTTTGTTCTGTGTTGTATGTGTCATTAATTTCTGTGTAATGACTGAAGTTAATATTTTGTATATTGTTGGTAGGCATGTTATGGGGCGATATTTAGCTGGATTTGCTGTGTCTGCTTGATCTTTACGTTTCAGATAAGTTATTCCATTCGTAAGTGTATCAGGGAATGTGTATGGGTCTGTAATGTAACTGTTAAATAATTTGGTTAGATGTGAATGTGTTGAGGTGAATTTATTTAGCCAGAAATTTATTAATTTATCTTTTCCAGGGGCTTTCCAATTGTGAGTAGAATTAATTGCTTGGGTGACTTCATGTTGCAAAATTATCGCTTCAGGCATTTGTGGTATCGTCTTGTACGTATCTGTTTCTGCTTGTATCCACCGTGGATGCCTGTTACGTTGTACCGGGTTTGACCATATGTTGCTCCAGAAGTGTTCCATGTCTGTTATGTTTGGTGGATTGTCTATTTTAATGTGTGTGTTATCTATTGCCTGGTAAAATTTCTTATGGTTTGTGTTGAATGTTTGGTTTTGTTTCCTTCTATTTTCACTTTTTTGTATCTTCTAAGTCGTTTGGCCAATGCTTGTAATTTCTGCTTCTTTTCATCTAATTGCTCTATCACTTCTTGTTGTGATATTTTACCTAACCTTTTTCGTTTTTCTTCTGACATTTCATTTCTTATAAATTGTGTTAGCTGTCTGATGTCTTTTCTCAGTTTTTCTATTCTGATCTGTAGCCTGTGTTGCCATGCTGGTTTTGTGGGTTTCTTCTGTGTGTTGGTTGGTTCTGATCTCTGCCTAGTGTGTATATTTAGTGTAGTGAGTGCTCCTATATAAACCAGTAGTTGTAACTCTTCCATAGTTGTGTTTTCATTTATTTTGTTGTGTATGATTATGTTGATAGTTTTTATTGTTGTTTCGACTTGTGGGTTATTTGGTGGTCTATGCAAGAATGGTCTAATGTCTGTATTTGTGTCTTTGTATTATATATATGTTATTATATATATATATATATATATATATATGTTATTGTATTCTATATATGTTATTATTATTGTTCTTCTTCTTATTATTATTATTAGGCTGCTGAAAGTTTTATTACTAAAAATTATTATGACAACAGAATGTGTAAAGCTCAATTTCTGACAATATTTTCGTTATGCACACTTTTTCTCTAAAATTGCTAGGCTATCTAGTGAAACTTTATTACCGTTATCATAAAATCTGATACGTAGCCATGCAAATTGTATTATGAAAACACCTAGTCTGAAATGTCAGTATTCAAACATTTTCTATTATCGGACATGTCAGTATTCCCATAGAGAATGAGAAGAAACACAGAAATTACTCTTCCCATAAATTATCAAGTCAGTTCTCCCATATCTCACTGCGATTTTTAAACCATTCTCTAACACCTTCTAACAAGTGTATTGTAATGCTCCTGCACGCAACAGGTGACTTACGTCGTCTTGCCGCAGCAACTGCATGAATATTCTGCATCCAGCAACAAGCTAAAATAATTCAAAAGAAATACTGCCGTCCACGCAGATTGATGCAACTACTCTCCTTTTTCTTGTTTTATAGAAATTAATTGTTCAGGAAACGTTTAATCATCAAGCCTTAAGTGGTGTAAAAAAATGAAAGAAATCAATAAAAACTTTTAATTTACTATATTCTGAAAACTGACGATGCACACACACCGACAAAATTTACTCAGACCTTTCTTTTCCTTCGACAGTTTGATTAGCAAAAACGTTAATTATTGCACAACGTCTTTAATCAATAACCGCGTATCTGGTCACAACGAAGATAAGAATGTTACTTTCGTACTTTCAGTGTATGCATACACAAATCTGACAATCCTTTCAGTGCGCAAGCTAGCAAGAACTACGCGCATCAAACACAAATTACCAAAAACCGTCGATTAATACAAAGATCTCTTCGCACTACTAGCACGGTCAGGAAAGGTTGCAATCTCTCCTGACGTGGTGCGGCTTCTCTCCTGCCAGACTGCGCCCGACTGCTCTTAACAACTGGTTGCTCGCCATCACTCACGATAATATCTCAGACACAGAGTTTGTTTATGCACGCAACAGAAAAATCAATGAGCCTTTCCATAAAAAAAAAAATGAACGTCCGACTTTCATGTACAATAGAACTGCGACGTTATTGTAACCAAGCGGCACTTATACATAGTCTTACGAAATGAAAAGCTCTTTTGCGACAAGTTAGTAATACCTTTCACAAGTAGATGAAAGGTTAGGTCCTTAGCCGATTTTTGGCTTACTAGACTTTTACGTTGCACGAAATATGAAACGTACGTAGCCAAATTCCCAACCCTGCACTTGAATGTTTAGCACAAATTAGCTAAAGCACCTCCTGTTTGTTTCACTGAAGCACTGCCTCAACGTTCATTCCTTTGGAGAATTCGCAACAAAATTTGTAAGTCCGTTAATGTGTTAGTTAAAAAGCAGAAATTAGAGTACAGTTGTAACTGTAATGTACACGTTGGTAGCCTTACAGTATTATTTTGGGCCCAACGAAGATCATGTTTTTGAAATTACTTAAGTCTTAACAGCTCATTTATTTCTTTTGTTGAATTTTTATTAGACATGACCATTATCAGAAGCTGTTTGTTTAAGTACGCCATAAAATTCACAACAAGAAAGTTATAATTAATTTCAACATTTAGGATATGTTTAACAGTGGGTACGAAAAGTTTAGCCCTTTCTGCAGACCAAATGTTCCCCGTAATTGAAAAAATTCTCTCAACTTGAGCAGATGTTCCAGGCAAAGAACTTGTAAACTTATCCATTTTAAAAATATTCCAACATGAAACATTAGTCTTTGGAAACACAGAGGAAATTGCTTTCCACTTCTCTTCTACAGTATCTGATACGTTTGCAGAGGTTGAACCGCAACCTACTCTTTCGTTTCCAATTACCTGCTTCAGTAATAGATGTTCATCAAGTAACTCATCAGTATTTGTGGAATATTTTTTAATTTCATTAACAACTTGTGCTCTCGCATCTAAATCAAGGGCGCTAATGACCATTGAAGTTGTGCGCCCTAAAACCACAAAAAAAAAAAAAAAAAAAAGCATCTAAATCAGATCAGGCAATTTCAGTTCGTAAATTTATCCACTGAAACATATTAACTTTATCAAAACCATTTCTCAATAATCCTAAATATTGGATAGTACAATTATACAAATTGTCTACGGTTGAAAAGTCTTTGTTCCTGTATATTATTAATTTATTTTAGACTGAATAGCAAATATTTCGCAGAAATTATATGAAACATATTACACACACTTTGTTTTGCTCACAGAGATGAAATGTTCAGAAACACATAGGCGAGGTACTCCACAAACGAAAACTACATATACCTGTTGCCCCTGTTGTGTTGCCAAATGACTGAGTGAAAAGCTGTGGCGGGATCGGTAGCCACCCCTGTCCACGGTCGTCAGAGCTTGCTCCGAAGTCGGCTGGAAGAGGTACGGCCCTAAGAGAATGTCTAAACACGCGATGTCAAGCATATAGGTTTAAAATTAAAAAACAATCCTCGCCGGTCATAAAATTCTCAAACCATGCACATTTTTGCAACACCGGACAGCAATAAAAAACCAGGGCTCCCTGTCTAATCCCGAATGTATGGTAAGCCTATACAGGGTGGTCCATTGATCGTGACCGGGCCAAATAACTCACGAAATAAGCGTCAAACGAAAAAACTACAAAGAACGAAACTTGTCTAGATTGAAGGGGGAAACCATATGGCGCTATGATTGGCCTGCTAAATGGCGCTGCCATAGGTCAAGCGGATATCAACTGCGTTTTTTTTAACAGGAACCCCCATTTTTTATTACATATCCGTGTAGTACGTAAAGAAATGTGGATGTTTTAGTTGGACAACTTTTTTCGCTTTGTGATGGATGGTGCTGCAATAGTCACATATGGCTCACAATTTTAGACGAACAGTTGGTAACAGATAGGTTCTTTAAATTAAAATACAGAACGTAGGTATGTTTGAACGTTTTATTTCGGTTGTTTCAGTGTGATAGATGTACCTCAGTGTACTTATCATTTCTGAGAACTCATGCTGTTACAGCATGATTACCTGTAAATACCACATTAATGTAATAAATGCTCAAAATGATGTCCGTCAGTCTCAATACATTCGGCAATACATGTAACATTTCTCTCAACAGCGAGTAGTTCGCCTTCCGTAATGTTCGCACACTCATTGACAATGCGCTGACGCATGTTGTCAGGCGCTGTCGGTGGATCACGATAGCAAATATCCAACTATCTTCACAGAAAGAAATCCGGGGACGTCATATCCGGTGAGCGTGCGGGCCGGTGCTTCGGCGACCAATCCACCTGTCATGAGATATGCTATTCAATACCGCTTCAACCGCACGCGAGCTATGTGCCGGACATCCATCATGTTGGAAGTACATCGCCATCGTGTTATGCAGTGAAACATCTTGTAGTAACATCGGTAGGACATTACGTAGGAAATCAGCATACATTGCACCATTTAGATTGCCATCGATAAAATGGGCGCCTATTACCCTTCCTCCCATATGCAGCACCATACATTAACCCGCCAATGTCGCTGATGTTCCACTAGTCGCAACCATCGTGGATTTTCCGTTACCTAATAGTGCATATTATTCCGGTTTAAGTTGCCGCTGTTGGTGAACGACGCTTCGTCGCTAAATAGAACGCGTGCAATTCTCTTATGCCCAGGGGCAGAACTGTAGGCGACGTTCAAAGTCGTCATCATGCAATTCCTGGTGCATAGAAATATGGTACGGGTGCAATCGATGTTGATGTAGCATTCTCAACGCCGACGTTTTTGAGATTCCCGATTCTCTCGCAGTTTGTCTGCTACTGATGTGCGGATTAGCAGCGACAGTAGCTAAAACACCTACTTGGGCATCATTTGTTGCAGGTCGTGGTTGACGTTTCACATGTGGCTGAACACTTCCTGTTTCCTTAATAACGTAACCATACGGCGAACGGTCCGGACACTTGGATGATGTCGTCCAGGATACCGAGCAGCATACATAGCACACGCCCGTTAGCCATTTTGATCACAATAGCCGTACATCAACACGATATCGACCTTTTCCGCAATTGGTAAACGGTCCATTTTAACACGGGTAATGTATCACAAAGCAAATACCGTCCGCTCTGGCGGAATGTTGCGTGATATCACGTACTTACACGTTTGTGACTATTACAGTGCCATGTAGCACAAAGCGAAAAATGTCGTCCAACTAAAACATTCATATTTCTTTACGTACTACACGAATATGTGATAAAAAATGGGGGCCGGCCGAAATGGCCGTGCGGTTCTAGGCGCTGCAGTCGGGAACCGCGAGACCGCTACGGTCGCAGGTTCGAATGCTGCCTCGGACATGGATGTGTGTGATGTCCTTAGGTTAGTTAGGTTTAACTAGTTCTAAGTTCTATGGGACTAATGATCTCAGAAGTTGAGTCCCATAGTGCTCAGAGCCATTTTTTTTAAAAAAAGGGGGTTCCTGTTTAAAAAAAAACGCAGTTGATATCCGTTTGACCTATTGCAGCGCCATCTAGCAGGCCAACCATAGCGCCATCTGGTTTCCACCTTCAAGCTAGACGAGTTTCGTTCTTTGTAGTTTTTTCGTTTGATGCTTATTTCGTGAGACATTTGTCCCGGTCACTATCAATGGACCACCCTGTATACTGGGACTACTAAAGCCAATACATTGGGACTGTTGTAATGGTATTCGCTTCGACATGCGTGCAGGGCCACCCATAAGGGGCAGGGGGGGGGGGGAGAGGGAGGGGGCGAGGACAGCCCCGTCATATGTTGGTAGGACCGGGATTTGTCTGTCCTGGGCGATCGTACAAACACGTACGATCAATGTTGCTAGCGATGCTTTTGTTTATTTTATAAATTTAAAATTAGAGAAAATAAATCGACGCAACAGTAAGATTTTATAGCTTGTCCAGTTTTCCTTAGGACAAAGCCCCCTAGTGCTGATTGGCATTCGTGACAGAATTCCTAAGTTTTTGTGAGGCTTGCCACTGTGCTTGTCACTTCTGCCATTCTATGCAACAGGACAGTGGCGCCGCAGTTGCTAATACGGAATACTCAGCTTACTGTTTGACCTTGAGCTTTGGCCTTAATTTAATTTCATACCACTTTCATTGCTACAAATAAGTACCAAATTCTAATAAGAACGTCACTTTAACGCACTTTCACGAAGCTGTATTACTTCCGTGCGTGATTTCCTTTACAGCACGTGATCGGAACATAGCCCGAGCTGCAGATAACGTATTCCTCGCCACGCGGCCACCATTGCGCTTACCGCTTCGTTCCATGCGCTAGCCTCTGAGCCGGTTTAAGCTAAAAAATAAAATAATGTCGCAAAATTGCACAAATTAAAACTTCCATTTGTGCAAAATATGGAAATTTTGTGCAGGATTTTGGTAGTAGAAAATATTAAAAATTTTACTATAAATAGTTTAAATTTGAAATATGTGCAACTGAATTAATTTTTACGCACATAGATCCACACACTCAGTATCAGATCTACACTACAGCGAACTATCAGTATTGATTTGGATATTTTGCATTACATTACATGTCAATTAGAATACGTGGGTTTTTATGCACAGTCCACACAATGAACGCCTTTTCAAAATCAGTCATTACGAGATGGCCCTTTAGCATTAATCATCAGAAACTTACTCTTTCCACAGAAAGACGATTTCTGATTTCTGTTTTTATATTGTTCGTGTAATAAAACCCTCGCTCGCAGTCAGTTGTGTCTAAATCCATAAGAGGGAATTATTCACTCATCTTATTAACGTAAAGAAACTCTACAAGCTCTTTGAAATTCATTTCATTGCATCTACTGTTCAATACTTTCTTAAACAATGCACATTCCAGTAACAGGTCATTTACATTTATAGACGTAGCAGTATTAGTAAGTGTATATATTTCTGTGATATGCTTATTGCCACATACGTCATCATTTCTCTAGTTATTAGGATACAATATACTGAAGACTCCTTTCTCATCAAAATCGCCTAATCTCTCATTCAAATTTATAAGCAAGTTAAGTAACAATTTGCAGACCGTGTACTTAATAACACTTCTATATTGCAATGAATCTTGTATTTTGTTTCCATGAAACTCGAACTCACCTTCTTGAAATTCTGGAGGTTCTTTATCAAGAAAAGAACTAAGTTGCACCAGATTTAAATTTAAGATCCTCTAGCCCTTGTATGCGTGAGTTCACGCAAATCTGCATGCACACGGATCTAAATTGGACTTTCGAAAAGTTAGACACAATTTATAAGTTTCATAAAAAACAATACTGGCATAACTTTTTGACATTTTATACTTTTTAGTAAGCCAGCAGCTACTGGTCTTTTGTTTTTCCATCACAGATAAACCAAAGAATTCCAGTTTACGTATTGTGAATTTACCGACTCTCCGAATGAGAGCCAGCGAATGGCAAAAGGTTTAAAGAATTTTTTCCTTGTCTCATTAAGTATTTCTTTCACATCTTTTAATGTTTAGGAATTCTTTGATGACTGCTCAAAGTAACTATAAATTCTGTTTAGAATATCTTAGTGCTTCACAAGCTACGAAAGATGACCTTATGCAGCTTTCTTGAACAAATCTCGTTGATAGAAAGCGAATATATAGTCACACATTGAAACGATTCATGGCATTTCACTCAGCGAAAGACAGACTACTTAACAATGACTCGCGTACCACAAATATCTGTCACTCACTTTGTTTCAGTAACGCTTCATGTTTACTCGTATCGAGATGAAGACTGGCAACGTGCAGCATCCGTTCTTGAAGCTTCCGCGTAATAAAAGAACTGAAACAGTCATCACTGTTTACGAAAGTCTTATCGTCTCGTTGCAGTGGCGTCGCGAGAATAGAAATGTGTTACAGAATGCTCGTGACACAGACATAAAGGCCGACGTAAATTTTGAGTTCTGCGCTGAGAACGATGAAAATTGTTGAAGCTCCATTTGCAATTAAAACTCTATTACGTCAAACTGTCACACTCATCATCACTTTATTTACTCAATTTGTTTCATGTGTTTGATGAACGCAATCCGAGTGGGGCATGAATTGTGACCAGTCGTCCGAAAAGTTACTGTTAGAGACGGATAATGTCTGCAGTAACAGATATGACGTGACTTTCAACAAAGTAATTCCACGCGTTAAGTCCAACTGGCGTTTGCTCATTTCACGCTAATCATACGCCTTCCGAACTGTTTGAACAAACTGGATGTTTAGCAAGAACGGACTTAAGATGCCTCACTTAGCGAATGGAAGCGTAGGACCAATGCCTTAATCATGCACAAGTTACATTTATTCGCATTTTAATAGAAAATACTTTATAGTGAGGGAATCTAATACATAGAACACCGTTAATACACAGAAAGTGGCTTTTTCTCTGGCTGAATGATTATGATAATTTCTTACCAATTAATGCAAATGGTAAAACCGATGCGGGATACAGACAATAGTTGAATCTTGCACAGATGTGATGATATGTGAGATACTAGAGTGAAGGTATTTACTGGTCCTCATCTCTAGTGCACTGGTACGTTGTTAGTTTTTTTAATCGATTTGTGTAGAAATACGTCACAGTGCCGTTGTTCACTTAATTCCTTAGCTTCCCAGCCTCCTGACGAAAGTTTAAACTGGCAGCTCAGATTATCAGGGCACTCAGAATCAAGTCAATAGAAGAAGTCAGAGTAGTTCTTGGAATATACTCGATATACATAACTATTAAATACCTATCTGCTTCCTACTGGATAAAAATGGATGGACCTGAAAACGTAGCAGAAATTGTGTAAACGCCAGTTACAGGTAACCACCAAAAACAATGGCGAGGAAACGTTTGGCAGATGGAATGAAAGGTAAAGCGATGATGGCTGTAGAGTCTTCAACTTTTTCTGTAGTGTCAAGAAGCAGTTAAGAACTGAACATGTCAGTTCCAAAGGAGGCCTGGTACATTTTCTAACTGATTCTGGTCCGTTTACAAAGAATGAAAATAAGGTAGGAGGCTAAGTACACAAGTGTGGATATGGGATTTCCTGAACAACGCCCTTTACTTGAGGCGCATCTCAGGCAAAGTCACATAACGAACGACGTTCTCTACGACAGTATAAAAGTCAGAAGCAAAAGGATTCACCGCAACGAATTTCCCAACAAATTACGGACCACATTACATGAAAGGTACAGAACAACGCAAATGGGAACCCAAAATGATGACACTAACGCAAACAGTGAGACAGGCTCCAACATGTAAACCTATGAAGAAACGAGAATACAAACATGCAGACACACGCGTGCGTTTTGATCACTCATACATCGATGTTCGAAACATGACTGTTCTTTTTACAAAAAAGTATTGAGTTAATTTATTTGTGGGATATCTGTTTTAAGCACTTGTTTCCGAACACTGTTGGATGTTTTCACCACAAGTCACATCTCTATTATAGCTGACAACGAACACTAAATTGCACAGACATCCAGCACATGCAGGGGCTAGACAAAAATATGGCACCATTGTGAGAAATGCATACATGAACATAAATGTAAATACTAGTCAAACCTTCCGGTTGCGCTGTTGTATTTGACCACCGTTTGTAAGTGCATTATGTCGGAGCGAAGTGAAAATTGTTGTGGGAAAATTTTGGGTGGTCATATGGTGGGTGCTTTCGTAACCAAGGTAACCAAAGCGTTTGTTGTTTCAAGAGGCGCCATATCGAGTACTATATTTATACCGCGTACCGGAAAAGCGATAAACATCGTTCACTAACTCACCAGCTACCCCGTCGGAGGTTCGAGTCCTCCCTCGGGCATGGGTATATGTGTGTTGTCTTTAGCGTAAGTTGGTTTAAGTTAGATTAAATAATGTGTAAGCTTAGGGACCGATGACCTCAGCAGTTTGATCCCATAAGACCTTACAACAAATTTCCAGTTTCCACTAAGTCACACTGCGGATAAAGAATATGTTGAGTGATCGTGACAGACGCCATTGAAGAGGACTGTGACGAAAAAGAAGAGAACGACAGTTGCAAAAGCCGTTACAGAACTGAATGTCGCTTTCGCAAACAACACAACGGAGGATTCATAAGCCAGGAATTGCAGGGAGTACTGGAATTCAAATGGTTCAAATGGCTCTGAGCACTATGGGACTCAACTGCTGAGGTCATTAGTCCCCTAGAACTTAGAACTAGTTAAACCTAACTAACCTAAGGACATCACAAACATCCATGCCCGAGGCAGGATTCGAACCTGCGACCGTAGCGGTCTTGCGGATCCAGACTGCAGCGCCTTTAACCGCACGGCCACTTCGGCCGGCTACTGGAATTCCAAAACCAGTAATTCAAATGTCCGTAATAGGAAAACGTCTGCTGAAGTCGTAAAACCTGGACTATGCAGCAATGGAAGAAAACTATTTGGGGGATGAGTCATGTTGCACACTGTTTCCAATTTCTGGCCGACTTTATGTCCCAAGAGTGAAACATGGCGGTAGTTCGGTGATGTTTGGGGCAGCTATATCACAGTATTCCATTGATCTCATGGTTACTCTGCAAAGTCGTATTACTGCCAAGGGTTATGTGACTATTTTGACTGATCAGATACATCCCATGTACAATATTTGCCCCCAATGGTGATACTGGCCGCGCGGGATTAGCCGAGCGGTCTGGGGCGCTGCAGTCATGGACTGTGCGGCAGGTCCCGGCGGAGGTTCGAATCCTCCCTCGGGCATGGGTGTGTGTTTTTGTCCTTAGGATAATTTAGGTTAAGTGGTGTGTAAGCTTAGGGACTGATGACATTAGCAGTTAAGTCCCATAAGATTTCACACGCATTTGAATATTTTTTGGTGATACTGTGATCCAAGACGACAAGACCCACAAGACCCCTGTTTTCATAGTTCGCACTGTCCAGGACTGCTTTTGCGAGCACAAGGATGAATTGTCACGCGTCACCCAGCCAGCACGGTCCCCAGATCTCATTATTATTGGGCCTTTGTGATGTACTTGGGAGAGAAGGGTGCTTGATCGCAATCCACCTCCATCAACATTACTTGAACTTTTCACAATTTTGTGGGAGGAATGATACAAGATTCCCTTGAAAACCGTACAGGAATTGTATTTACCAATTCCGAGACGTCTAGAAGTTGTTTTGAATGCCAGTAGTTTCCATTCAACATATTAGGCATAGTAATGTGTTCTGGTGACCGTGTTTCCGTATTTTTGTCCATCCCCTACATCTAAATCTACACCTCATACATACTTCGTAAGCCATCTCCTTTGATGCTCCACTCGCAAATAGAGCGAGAGAGACACGACTATCTATTTGCCTCCGTATGAGCCCTAATTTCTCGTATCTTATCTTCGTGGCGCCTACGAGAAATGTATGTTGTCAGCAGTAGAATCGTTCTGCAGTCAGCTTCTAATGGCGGTTCTTAAAGTTTTCTCAATAGTGTTCCTCGAAAACTACGTCGCCTTCCTACCAGGGATTTCCATTTGCGTTCCTGAAGCATTTCCGTAATACTTGTGTGTTGTTCGAACCAACTAGTAACAAATCTTGCAGCGCGCCTCTGAATTACTTCGATGTCTTCCTGTTATCCGACTTGGTGCGAATCCCAAACACTTGGGCAGTACTCAAGAACAGGCCGCACTAGCGTCCTATATGAGGTCACTTTTACAGATGAACCTTACTTCCCAAAATTTCCTAACAAACCGAAGTCGACCATTTACCTTCCCTTCCACAATCCTCACACGATCGTTCAGCTATAAACTACTCTGCAACGTTACGCCCAGATACTTTAACGACGTGACTGTGTAGGACAGCACACTGCTAATGCCGTATACGAACATTAAGAGTTGGTTTCTCCCACTCATTCGCATTAACTTAGATTTGTCTACATTTAGAGCTAGCTGCCATTCATCACATCTACTAGAAATTTTTTCTAAGTCAGTTTGTGTCCTACAGTCACTCAACTTCGATACCTTCCCGTACACCACAGCATCATCAGCAAACAATAGCAGAATGCTGCTCACCCTATCCGCCAGACCAATAATGTATATAGAAAATAATAATACTTCTATCACACTTCTGACGAAACCCCTATCACTGATGAAGACAACTATATGAGTAACCCATACATCCCAGTCAACTGTAACACAAGAATGGCACAAAAATTATTAATAATGCAAGCCGTTTCCGGAACGAACGAGAATTCTGGCCATCCGGAAAAATCACGGTCGCAGTGAAGCACTGTAACATTTGATTATGAGTTTGGCAATAGAACATGCTAGTGCTCGAGGTTCGATTACAACGTGTCCAATTCCGGCTGGCACTGTTTCAGACTATGCAACTTCTTCCAGTACTAATCTATCTTTTTTACCTTTTCTCTCCTGGAAAATTTACATTTAACACCGTCCGTCTGCTCTTACTAACTTCCTGTTTCTAATTTGTTGGATTTTTTAAGTAATTAATTGTTATTACTTTAGTTTCTACAAAAAAATTTGCTAAAATCATACACGGTTGTGAAATGGAGCAATTTACGTTGTTGTAAGATGAATATTGCTAAATGTACGATCTGTTTTAAAAACGCTAGGTAGTAGATTCTTAATTATGTAATTATCGACTGAAAAAAGAAAATGAACAGTTTCTCTTCATAACCTACAGCTATACAAGGAGTCTCCTGCCCACGCAGTTTTCTCGCTGCCACTACAATGGTTGGCGATCCAGACAGCGCTGATCCAAACGAGCTCTGGTATGTTGGCCTCCGTGCCGCGCGCCTCGTCGTTGCGAAAACACAGCGCCCACCACGCCCGTCCGCGGGTATATAACGCGTGCCCGGCAGGACAATCGTCAGTTCTCCACTCCTCACGGCAAGAAGCTCATCGACATGGCCTGCAAGGTGCGTACCGGCTACCACTGCGAAGTTACCTGGGCTGTTCGCCGAGTAGTGATACGCTTCGTCTCACATCCTGGACTGAGAGGCCTCGGATGGCTTCGGCAGCCGCAGAGACGAATGCTAGGTGTACTGAAGTTGGCAGTGAGACTTAGGGGTAGTGAAGTTCACGACCATCATAACCGTTTCGACCAAAATGTACATTCGTCATGAGACACTAATGGCATCACAGTTTTACATATTTAAAACAAAGGTAGGAGTTCTTGCAGTGGGACAAAGCCGCTTAGCAGGAACTCTAAACCATTACTGTACCATGAAATAGAAATAATATTTCACGATGTGTTTATGCAGACTGAAGCGAAGAATGAAAATTTGTGCGAAGGCCGGAATTCGAACCCAGATCTCCTGCTCACTGGGCAGATGCGCTAACCACTATGCCCCCACGGCATAATGGTTTTGCATAACTGCACGGACTAACCTAGCACGCCAGCACGCCTATCTTCTCAATACAGCTTCCCGTTCAGGCCTTAGTCCACTTGGTATTCCCCCTAAACTCTAACAGCATTGTAGAGGCCGTCCAACTGTTCAGGAATAGCACCTGAGCATCGAACGAAACTGGGGTCCTTCCTGAAGCCCAGGCATATGTGCTTTGATCAGGTGTTTGAGACCTTTTCAATTGTGTTGCAGACGGGTGCTCACTTACTCTCAGTTCACTACAAAATAAATAGGAAACCGAAAATTTTATTAGTTCACTGACTGACTGGGCACTTTACAACAGGGTAAAATCTAGACGGAGAAGGGCCGAAGGAATGTTAGGGTTCAACGACCAATTGACGACATCGATATCGGAGGAGCTCGATCTCTAGGTGGACAAGGTTGGGATAAAACATCAGCCATGCCCTGTTGAAACGATTCATTCATCTTCATAGATTTATCGCAACAACGTGAACCATTAGCTGGCATTACTGGCTGAGGAGTTGAACCCCATGCTCACCGAATGTGAAAGAAATGTCTTAAGCGACGCTCCACACGGCTTCGATTCAAACAGAATGGGATTTGCAATGCATCTACAGAAAACAATATAGAATACGAACTTCCAGCATGCTGGAATAATTGCAGATCAACAACTTCAGTTAATCAGTACAACGAAAAACCAGCCAAAGTTGCAAAGTTCACTTTTTTATTTACTCCGAAACTAGTCATCGAGTAAACAAAAAAAGTGAAATTTGCTACTTTGGTTCGCTTTTCGTTGTACCGATATAGAATAGTTATCTACATCAGTCAGACAATTTCCTGTACTATTTACGGCACGTTTTAGTGCACCCTGACCATTATGTGGACGCAATGTGTTTCAGCCTCACTGAAAGACACTATAAATTGGTGAAGCTGGGAATGCCACTTCACGAAAAGCATTATGGATGAGATCAAAACTTTCTGGCTGATACATGTAATTAATACATTTCATTTTATATTATTTACAGTCGTCGTTTTCTATGTGTCAGCATGGACAGATGAGACCTGATCGAATAGCCGAGAGACAAGAAAAATGCCGATGAATCAGGAGTGTTTAGGTTCGACCATCGGTCCGGCATATAGCATTAACTTATCGAAGATTTTCTGTGTTCATTACTAATGGAGAGTCCTAGCTCTACCGTAGTGGAAAACTTTAAAGTTATTCTATTTATACGGATGTCTATCTGCCAGCTATTGTCGATATGCATCATCCCGCCAAATGAAATTCGCAGGTGCGACAAGGAACTAGGAAAACACTGGCCACTGTGAAATAATGCAGAATTATTTTTTTTAGCTGGGCAGCTACGCACCAGTACCATAATAGCCACTGGAGTAGCAAATTGGTAGTAAAAACAAAGTGTAAGCTCAGAATACACCATGCAGAAAGTGGCAGACAGTCAACTGAATCTCGCTTCTCCCCGATGCGAGTCCAGTGCCTTAACCACAACTCCAGTCGCTCACATTTAGCAAGAATTTTGTTTGCAATATACCGATATGAAAAAATAAGTCAGTTGTTTACGTGAGTCAACCAACTTCAAATTCAGGCCTCGTTCTATTATTTTCAGATGGACGCAGTAAATTTTTGTACGAATTGTGATGTGTATGTATTGGAACTGCACTAGGTGCTGTAAATCTACATGTCATCAGTCACGTATAAACACTCTGTATCTATGAAAGATGATTCTACAAGCAGTCAACATGAGCCACGGATAATATTAAAATCATCTGTTTCAAATGGATAACTGTTTGATTTCCTTTCCTTATAAACAAGGATTCAAAGAGAAGAACTAGTGAAAGCTTGGATTCTAAATCGATGACTGTGTCATGTTTTCTCAGCGCATTGAACATTGCTTATACGAGCCACAAGTTACGTGATGACTCATTCCAACACAGGATGATGATTGATTGATTGATGTCGTGTGACTAGGGCCTCCCGTCGGGTAGACCGTTAGCTGGGTGCAAGTCTTTCGATTTGACGCCACTTTTGCGACTTGCGCGTCGATGGGGATGAAATGATGATGATTAGGACAACACAACACCCAGTCCCTGAGTGGAGAAAATCTCCAACCCAGCCGGGAATTGAACCCGGGCCCTTACGATTGACATTCTGTCACGCTGACCACTCAGCTACCGGGGATGGACACAGAATGATGATCATGTTTAACATATGAGCTACGGTTAATATTGTCCTTAGTGCCCGAGTTTCTTTTTACCGAAACAGGTAGTATTACGATGAAGAACTAAAATCAGCTATAATGACCATAATTTCACTAACTCAGTCGCACACCAAATGTCCAGCATACTGATGCAGCCATTGTTATGACTATTGTTATGTGGAGAAATACCCGCTAATTACTCTCAGTGCACGCTAGCACATGTACTGCAGAATTATGGGCAAAAGAGAAGGATATCAAGAAAACGCTGTTCGTTATAACATAATCTGCTAGGGACAGAGTACCCCATTCTGTACTGACTGTCATCCAAGTTCATAAAAATACTGTCGATCCAAAATTTTATTTATCGAAATCTGAACAGAAAATCTAATACTGCTCATATCTGTAAGAGATTATTCCATGTTGCAGCTGATCGTCCTAGCCGCCCTCGTGGCTGTGGCCCGCGCCGGCTACCTGGGTGCCCCTGCAGTCTACGCCCCCGGCGCCCCCATCGCCGCCCGCGCCTACGCCGCCCCCGTGGCGTACGCCGCTCCCGCCGTGAGAGCCGCCCCCGTCGCCGTCGCCGCCCCCGCCGCTGTGGCCGCCGCCGAGTACGACCCCCACCCTCAGTACAACTACGCTTACAGCGTGCAGGACGCCCTCACCGGTGACTCCAAGAACCAGCAAGAGATCCGTGATGGTGACGTCGTCCAGGGCAGCTACAGCCTGGTCGAGCCCGACGGTTCCATCCGCACCGTCGACTACACCGCCGACCCCGTCAACGGCTTTAACGCCGTCGTGCACAGGGAGGCCGCTGCCCATCCCGCCCCCGTCGTCGCCAAGGTGGCCGCCCCCGTCGCCTACGCCGCCCCCGCCATCGCCAAGGTGGCCGCCCCTCTCGCTTACGGAAAGGCAATTATTGGTTAAACGAAGCAATACACTAATCTCACAAAGAGTTGTCAACACTGGTCGAAATTGTAAATATTACTTTCTCTGTACTTGAATTGCCAGTTGAATGGTTCCCTTAGCAAGTACTCTTACCCTTTCCTTCCTCGTCCTCATCCTTGACACAACCACTATCTCTTCTTGCTTGTAAATTTCCATATTTATTGTGTGTAAATGTATTTTGTACAGCATATTTATGCAAAACGAATAAAATTCGTTCTTAAATTATCCGATGAGCATTTATCAACTACAAAGTTAGCAAGTTCCCTGAGATTCATCTGGCCTCTGCTCTTGTGGTTGGAGGAACTGTGGCTATAAAACTAGAAAATTTGACAACCCACTTCAGAATATTTTTCTCCTTTTCGTTTCATAAAAACTAATACGATAACGTTCGTGTCTATCATCCATCACCAGTGAACGTGATATGACCACAAACTTAACAAAATTCAGATAACCCTCACAATGATCAAATACAATAAAAAAGGTACAACAGACTCCAAAGGGCTTGTTCTTTAGCATACATCTTGCTACAAAACAAAACGTCCTTTAAGTTGGTGTATATACTTGCTAAATGTTATGCAAACGCGCTTTTATTTCAGCATTCTAAAACCGAGAACAACTTTTGAGACCACCAAATTCGAATTAAGAACAAATTTATGGATTTTAGAAAGAGAATAAATTGGTGTGCCATTGTTATCAAGGACTCGGGGACTAACGATTAGGATTGAGAAGTTTTGCAGACATATTGCACGACGCTGCATTCTTTTCTCCCTATCGATAACCGTGGTTATCAGGCAAAGTTTACTGATAACTTCCCAGAGCTTTGGTGTGATGTCCTCAAATCCGTCTATTACTATCCGATCAGAGAGTTTGTATAATGTTTCCCAGATCTGCTGATTATCAACCAATCAAATGAGGGAAGTCGTAGATGACTTATTTGTATTGATAGTATAGCCGTCGTTGTGGCTAACGGCTATCGGCATTCGGGTATAATAATTTGAATTTAAGAAATAGAGTCAGAGAGTATTCTAATCTAGTACAACAATCGTGTTGTCTTCCTTTGTCCTCCTCAGTCTCAGTTAACACCCTCCGCTTATCAGAGAACTATTTCTTCCTTTATTAATCATAATTACAATCACTTTTTTTCTTTTCTTCCACGTCCCACTCTTGGGCTTCTTTACTCAATGCAATAACTGACGTTTTCTATAATCTTCTATGGTTTCCAGGTTCCGACTTGCTCAGTGCAAGCACGGTACTTTGATGGAGTCTACCGACGATGCCTAGTGAATAAACACTTGGACAAGTTCTCCATGGGTTCTGTTAGAGACAAGTCATTTATAAATGGACACCAACGAGGGAAGTAATCGATTGATTACACAGTCTTCCAGAAATGTATTCTGTTTTTGAAAAATGGCAAAAACACTGCGTATGTAAAAGACTACTACTGCACGGGAATATAAATAATGAATGTACAAGTCCGGGTCGTAGACACATGGTTGACAACATATGAAGGTTTGGGTATGGCTGTGAGTCGTGCACGGATAACCAAATGGTAAGGCGACCGTTTATCAGCGGGAAAGCCGCGTTCGAGTCCCAGTCAGCCACAAATTTTCGTTGTCGTCATTGAATTCTACAGCTGACGGGTTTCATTTTTCGCAGTTGCGAATACATTTAGTGCAGCAGCTACATATGGTGTATTCGAAGACATTTGTGTCCTTGTGAAACTATAAAACCGATGTGTCACCCAAAAGTGAGCCAATTTTGTATTTTGTAAATATTATTTGATTTTTTCTGTGTAAACCTTGAAATGTCGTTCGTAAATTTAAAATGGAGTATGTTTTGGTAACTATGTAAGTTATTTCTGTATTATGATATAAATTTAATGGGTTAATACCCTTTAAGGAATTTTAGAGAAATGCTGTATTGTTTGTCACAGAGTGAAGACGAGTTTAATAATTCTTGACTGCATGTTCAAATCCACGCAAGCTCTTACTATCACGCGACAGAGTTAAGACCACTAGTGGATAAGTTTCTAAATATATATTGATTTCTCTTTGGCCCTGCACGGAGCTGAGTGTTCGTGAAATGTAGTGGATAAGCCAACTAGTGTGACGTCACATTTACGTTGCAGGGCCAGTATTTCTTGTAGACCCCGACGCGAGTAATGTGAAGTAAGAGCGAGTACGCAGCAGTGGAACTGAGATGTGAGACATGATATTGAGTGGAAGCGCGAATTGCGTATTTAGCGAAAAATCGGGCCCATGTAAGGCGAAGTGGTTAATTGGATGTGGGCTGATGCACGAGGCTCCAGTAACATCAAGATCGTGTCCCATAATTGGTCATTGCTAATTAAAGTGTGCACAAAATAGATACATATTTTTTAAAGTTTTACTGTCCTTCAAAGAAGTCGTCAATATTGTGTACAATCCGTTGCCAGCGATGTGGAAGTCGTAAGATACTGCAGCGCCAGCTGTGTTGATGATTGGAGTGGAGCGCTCTATTGTCCGACGTATTCAGTAACAGTTCTGAAGGAATGGGAGGGGAAAAATGGAAATACGTCTGCATTTATCTTCTGAAATAACAAGCAATTAAATGCATGATATACGTATGATCCTCACCTACACAGGGGTATATCATCCGAAATACTTCAAAAGTGAGGCGAGATTAACAGCATTCGGTGATTGGTCGCTAGGTAATGAGCCGTCTTCAGACAAACTCTTTGAAACTGCATTCTTTTTTACTGGTAACAGAGATCAAACCGTATTTTTTCATTGTGGAAGAGACTTGAAACGTTGGGAAGAAACACACAATCCATTGGCTGAGCACACTCTGTGATTGTAGTATCCACGTCGCCACTATAGAATTTTGTACTGTAGGGAAGCAAGGAGAGGATGTTGATACGGGTAGCCAGTATCCTCTCTCTAGAACACAAATGCACACGTGGATTGAAACGGTTCTTTATTTACTTGTACTGGATACTTAACTTCAATAGAGTCCATGTGTTGTGACACAACCTTGTGACACAACATCAATAGTAATAGACCTCTTGCAGACAACATCGGCAATCTTGCCATTACAAACTTTAGTTTCGCTGCTAGTCGCTATGATCACTATGTACTGTCATAGCTAGTGATGTGAACTATGTCCGCTCTGCGAATGAATGACAGACGCCAAACTAGAATGAGTCAGTCAATGAGGCTACCTGGTATTTGTTTTCTTTATTGTGATTTCATTCCCCTGCCCCATATGGGCAGGGAGGGCTGTCAGCCGCACAATCCGCCGCTCTTCAGCCGAGTGACATGACAGCTAATACAAGAAGAAAATGTTACATATAAAGATAAAAAAGGGGACATAAAACAGAGTAAGGGAAGATAAAGGAGGTAAAAAGACATTGACATGGAGACATTAATGTGGGCCAATTAAAAAAGTTAACACTAAGTTAAAAAACACTGTTGGCGATTTGTAGACCACAAAAAAGACACTGAAGTCACACGCCCAGTTTAAAAGTTGGCCACACTATTAAAAACGCTCCAGAACAACACACTTTAAACTTTCTTGGAGGACACACGATGAAGAATAAAACAGCCAGGTGGGACCTGCCGAGGGAGAGACCGAGAGGATGGAAAAGGAGGGAAGAGCAAGGTGTGCCACCTGGTCAGCGGCGGCGGCCTAAATACTTGCTGCCAAGAGGGCGTTGGCGGCCTGTTACTTGTCAGCGTGTCTCTGGCCTCTCTTGTGATAGGCACACTTGATCCAAAGCCTACTATCGATCTTCGCGCTACGTCTTTGCCAACCAGTGTGCCAGTGACAGCTTACGCCAGCCCAATGGTTTCCCACATTTATGTTTGTTGTTCTTGTGAAGGATACAGATTTTGCAGATATTACATGTCATAACAAAGAGTTATTAATTACAGTGGCGGGTGCAGGTAACTTCCCCAAGTCTTCATGAAGCTGTATGAGTTGTTAATTCGAAAGCAGCAAGTGTTAAGTCACATGAGCAGGAAGTGATTGTGAGCGCTATTGGCAACGTTCAGCTATGTAAAATTTGTTTCCAGGAAGAGATGAGAATGCTGTTCCTTCCACGCAGACATAGCTCTGTTTGCTCCAAATGTGCGCCATCCCTTTCGTCATGTACTATGTGGTGTAATCCTATTTCAGTTGCATTAAGAACATTTTTGTCGTAATAAATTCAGTGCCAATGAAAAGTTTGACATATAAAATATATTGTTAATGTACGTTTTTGTACTTGAACTGTGGAAAATAAATACCTACTACAAAAACGATGTTATTCTTGTCGTATTACCCGGCTAGGGTATACCACATATACACACACATATACACCTGCCTAACTGCTCTTCCTATTTTAGCACACAAATTCCTTGTACCATGAATGAATGCTTTCTGCAATGCGACCACTCGGTTGACTATATGAATACGATATTTTGTATCTAACAACTGAAAAAATGTAGTGTTTAAAACTAATGGAATAAATATATTTAACATCGCCTCTTTTGCTGTTATGGTAAACTGTGTGGAACCTACTGCACTTACAGAATACTATGTAAGACCAGTAGCTGTGGAGTCGTATTCGATTTCACAGAAGGATTGAAAATATTGTTCGAATTGTAAGGCCAATTTCATGTTTGCGTAACAAAGTTTAAAATGCAAGGTATCATCAAGATTGCACGTCTACCTTCGCAAAGGAGGCTGCGAGCACTGACGGGTGTTGTGGAGTGTGAGACGCGAGACGCGAGGTAGCTTTGATAATTATGTGCAACATCAATTAATCAGTAACAAAAGCACTGACAGACTGAAAGAGGAAGACTTTGAGCTATATGCGATATCAGTCCTTCTCGGCGTATTCCAGTGATGAATTCTTCTCGAGTTACCAGCCGAGTGGTGGCGTCGTCTTGTCACTAAAAGACGACGCCACCACTCGTGCTAATAACCGAGAAGAATTCATCACAGACGTTGAGTTATTTCACCAGTTACTTGGAACACTCTATGTCGTCGAGATGGACGCACACTATCTTGGAAGGTTCTTAGTGTTCAGCATTTGTTGAAATCAGACGGCCGCTATGACCGAGCGGTTCTAGGCGCTTCAGTCCGGAACCGCGCAGCTGCTACGGTCACAGTTTGGAATAATGCCTCGGGCATGGATATGTGTGATGTCCTTAGGTTAGTTAGGGTTAATTAGTTCTAAGTCTAGGGGAGTGATGACCTCAGATATTAAGTCCCATAGTGCTTAGAGCCATTTAAACCATTTTTTGTTGAAATCGCGGTTGCGTTTCCAGTCACCGAAGGAGAGGTTTTGCGTTTTTTTTTTTTTTTTTTTTGTGTCAGCCTTGTCTAGTTATGTGCAACAAACAATGCGGTGTTATTACTCCATGGCAAACCTATACTAGATAGTAGGGCTAATAGTTAATTGGAAGATGTATTTCACAGGCAAAATTCGTGTTTCTTTACTTTTCTGAGGTTCCAAAAACGTTTCTAGAAACTAGTTTTCGATGGTACGTAGAAACGTTTAGTGTGTTACGGCTTCCAGTCCATATTCGTCAAAATCTTGGGTCATTCTGACACTGAAAAGCGATTCCAACCCGTTCCGTTTTTCAGATGGTCTATGTGAATGAAATCCCAATTCCTTTCGTTTTTAAGACGTTGTGCGTGAATAAAATTGCAATCTTTTCCATTCATTACGACGGTCTGTATGAATGAAGTTGTGATCTGTTTCGTTTTTTAAACAGAATGTCTGATTGAGCTGCACCCGTTCTGTTTTCTAAACAGTCTGTATGAATGCCACTATTTGAATTTCGAAAACTATATTTGTATTTGACATTATCCGCTA
Source organism: Schistocerca serialis cubense (assembly GCF_023864345.2). Classification (NCBI taxonomy): domain Eukaryota; kingdom Metazoa; phylum Arthropoda; class Insecta; order Orthoptera; family Acrididae; genus Schistocerca; species Schistocerca serialis. Next base: position 790,458,494 of record NC_064639.1, on the reverse strand, counting down.
CATGTGAGTAGTTGAGAGAGTTCGTTTGTAATACGTTCGGATGCTGGTTTAGCTTTGTGGCTGTCAATATGCCTTTCAATTCAACTGGACGAAATATCTGTCTTAAAAGTCAGGTGTTGGAATCTCGACGAAATATCCACAGGAATTGTGGTTGCGGAAGAAAGGCAAGCTGAAGCTGCGTCTGCATTGGAAAGAGCATATAGACATTTTTCTCAACCGCTACAGACATTGAGACAGAACAAGGCGAAGGAGATGAACCCAAAGAAAAAAATGTGTTTATGAAAGCGCATGGTGGAGGCATAGAACAGCGGTTCCGAAAAAAGACAGACCAAGATACAGGAAATGAATCCACAAAAAGCATATATTTATAAAAGCAGAAGGCCGAGACATGGGAGAAGAAGAAGAAGAAGAAGAAGAAGAAGAAGAAGAAGAGAGAGATGACGATGATGAAGAAAACATCGAGGGAGACAGTGATGCTGGGGGTGATGATGGTTATGATGAAGACTCACGAAAGAAAAGTGTGTGTGTGCGTGTGTGTGTGTGTGTGTGTGTGTGTGTGTGTGTGTGTGCGTGCGTGTTATGACGCCAGTTTACGCAATTGAGAGGCGCCTATTCATATGAAGCTAACGTAATTTTTTCGGAAATATTGCACTTCTTCGCGTCATTTTTACGCAATTCAAATGAAACTTGAGTAATTTCACAACTACTTCCTCATTGGCTGCTTTATTTTAATACCTGCTGTAATACCACTCTGTCATTGGCTGTTTCATTTTAATGGTGGGTAAAATGCGAGGGAAATTTCATAAATAATGCAAACTTTTTCAATAACTCTTTACAGTCCTTCATTATAGTCTCCCTAACGGTTGTAAAAAGCTCTTCCAGCGAAAGATAACGACGTCTACACGTAGGTTTCTTCAGTTGCGGGAACAAATCGAAGTCTGGTGGACTCATGTCCGGGTTGTAAGGAGGATGCGGCAACACTTCCCATCCGTATTCGCGCAGTTTCTGGGCTTCAACATTGCCGATATGCAGGCGAGCGTTGTTGTGGAGATGAGTGGCCAGCCTCGAGCCACTGGTGTCAGGTTTTGCGACTTTTTCTGCTCAGGTTTTGCATGTAGTTACGATAATACACCGCTGTGATCTCATCGTATCTATACATGTGTATATTTTTGCACCTGTATAACATGGAATTCTGCTTAACCTGAATTTTACCGCTCCCTCGAAATCATGTAATGACGCATACACCGCCTCGCTTTCCCCATCCGATTACCTTCTCCCACTCGTATCTTGTACCACCTCACGCAGTTCCCACACTTCCTCATACGCATGCATCTCACAAGTATTTGAGACTCAACTCCATACGATCTCCTCATCTTTGAGAATACCGGAACGGATTCCCGCCTCTATCAATACGTCCCATCTTCCTTCTATCTCCAAATTCTCAGTGTCCCTCCCCTCCCAGCCTATGAAATCATATCTGAAATCTACCCTTCCTTCTACCCATAACCTAACTTAACCATTCTACCACATTCTGTATGAAGAGTCCAGTCCACCCTTTCCTTGGCCAGCTGGCAGAGCACTCATGTCCTGACACCTACGTATCACTTACTACTTCGTACCTACTACTTCGTTCTCACATGGAGATCCATTCGTAACTATTTTAACAGTATATCAGTATTTTTTTACTGTCGTACTTGGCCTTGTAGCCTACCTCCATCTACCCCCACATATGACACATTAGAAAATAATAGCAGTGTTTGCGAGTCCAACTTCATACTGGATCGGCAAGGGACATCGGCTGTTCAATATAAAATGTCAAATGAAAACACCGTGAGCCGTCTAAATTTCCAGCTTTATTTTTGCTACCAATTTCAGCGTTACTCTACCCCATCTTCAGTCGCCTGACCGAAGCGTATGGAGATTCCCACCTCTTGTTCAAACAAGATAGGGGCCATTATACAGCCATTGGTATCCGCAGACTTCTTTTTAACAAAGCTGTCACTGCAAGTGATGACCGGAGGGATCGCTTTGTTAAGAAGAAGTCTATAGATTTCAGTGACTGTATGTTGACCACTATGTTGTTTGTACAAGAGGTGGGATTCTTCCTACACGGCGGTCAGAGGCCCTGAAGATGGTATTGACCGGAGGGATCGCTTCGTTAAGAAGAAGTCTATAGATTTCAGTGACTGTATGTTGACCACTATGTTGTTTGTACAAGAGGTGGGATTCTTCCTACACGTCGGTCAGAGGCCCTGAAGATGGTATAGTCTAACGCCGAAACTGGTAGCAAAAATAAAATCAAACTGGAAGTTTAGATAGCTGAAGGCGTTTTGATTTGACATTTTATAATACGGGTGTGGTGTTTGTATGTTAACTAATATTTAATCCTAGCACTACACAGTTGATGTCAGTAACTCATCATTCATCAGTACATCGGATGCAACCACTTACTCCCCACACTGCAACAGACTGTGCCTGAAAGCGTTAATTAACTACGTACACAGCAAAGCGAGTTGCAGATAATATGCGACAAGCTCAAAAATACACGCGAGAGTATTCTGAAAATGCTTCAATGAAAATAACAAACTTCAACGTATGTTTTCTGACGGTTAATTACACGTGTGTGGCCACAACTTATTCTTGATTGCTCATTGTTGTATGAGTAATTCAGAATATTTTATGTGCCAGTACTACGATAAACTTCATAGGTACTGGCGCCGTACTGTCAGTAAACAAGTTTTTTGGACGAGAAGGACAATCAAAAAATGGTTCAAATGGCTCTGAGCACTATGGAACTTAACTTCTGAGGTCATCAGTCCCCTAGAACTTAGAACTATTTAAACCCAACTAACCTAAGGACATCACACACATCCATGTCCGAGGCAGGATTCGAACCTGCAACCGTAGCGTTCGCGTGGTTCCAGACTGAAGCGCCTAGAACCGCTCGGCCACTCCGGCCGGCGAGGAGGACAATCCAGTTTAGTAACGTTACTGTAGTTTCTAAGCGATACAGTCACAAACATCTTGATAATAATTCATCTTAATGTGTACAAAAACAATGTGGAGAAGCGGCACTTTACATTTTATAGCGAACACCGTAAATTTCTAAAATTATACTTTCGTCCGGTTCCTCACAATATTCGAACCACACTGCTATAAAACGTTGGTAGGAACATTACCCAGTTACTCATAACAGGACATTCAATCTGATATTGCACTAAACGGGTACCGATGCACTCTGACTGCCTCCTTACCGTCCTAGCGACAATGAACATCTCTGAAAATCTCCAATCAAATTACAAGCGTCAGCGAGCACTTAGATGTTCAGATATTGCATAAGGTGGGATGACAGTACGCTGACACCCTTTGCCCATAATATCCTCCGAAACACCTCCCACGAGCACACACGCTTATAAGGTATCCCAATCATGCTTCGCATCACCATCGTTCAGACACAAACCTATTTCACCTTCTAAAATTTTTAATATTGAAATTGTGAAAGTTTATATTGTAACGATATAATAATGCCAATAAGGCCCATGCCGGCCTGCCCCCAGTAGGTGGAAATTAACTGAAAAAAACTTGCAGTTGAGATTTCTGCTTGTAGATCAGCATACTCGAAATTACAATAGCAATGAATAAAAAATAAAAATTTTTTGACAGCCGCAAGCGAAAACTGACACGCTGAACACTTAGAACGGAACATCCGTCTGATACGGTTTGAGTTTGTTCCAATACAGGCGTCCAAAGTCGCCCTTCGTTTCTAGCGGGCTACGAGAGTCACATTTGGTATATAGTCGTAGTGCAGTGAAGGTGACGTTCCTCGTAGTGTTGTTTTGTTCAACACCACTTGCTTCCATTCCAGATGTACATCGCCTAACAAGGGAATTTTCCAGGTAAGAGAAAATATTCACCCGCCACACATACTGATGTTCCTGAATACGGAGCCGTCCGGAGAGGCCGAGTGGTTCTAAGCGCTACAGTCTGGAACCGTGAGACCGCTACGGTCGCAGGCTCGAATCCTGCCTCGGGCATGGATGTATGTGACGTCCTTAGGTTAGTTAGTTTAAGTAGTTCTAAGTTCTAGGGGACTGATGACCTCAGAAGTTAAGTCCCACAGTGCTCAGAGCCATTTGAACCATCCTGAATTCGGGCTATTGGGCCTCAAAGGTAGATAATCCTAGTTATTCTTTAAGTTTTTGTACATGACATTTTTAGTTGATTGACTACTCTAAAGCTTAATTTATGTTTTAGTGAGCATGCTTGGAGAAATTTGGACTGAATAACGTTGTTCATAAAATCACCAAATTACTTATTTTTAAGAGCAGTTTCAGTTCGTTTTAGTATGGTTCTCTTTCTTTATAAATTACAGTCTTACTCGTTAGAAATATTTTCTGCACATAGGAATGCACTTTACACAGTATCAAGTTTTGTTTGATGTATTATTGCTCATTCATTTACACATTGTTTCTTGGTTGTTTGCTAGTTTCTGTAGCTAGGTAGCTACTTCTTATACAATTTCTCTTTTCACCAATTGCATTCAACAAGAAAGTACAACTATGTATTGGTTCCTAACTCAGGCTATTTTCAAGAGTGCAATGGCTCGAAAAAATTCTCGTAAATATGTCTAGCAGAAGCAGATGATTCTGAAGGCTCTGTCTCTGAAGTTGTCTCCGGTCATTCATATGTTCCTGGCCAAGATGATCAGTCAACGGTAGAACACGACTCAGGTTCAGAAACATCCGAAAGAAAACTAGATCAGAATATTATGTATGAAGATAATGCGACTGTTACTACAAAAGACGATCACCACCCAATGAAAAAGTGAGCAATCTCAATTCTAATGATAATGTGTCAGCTACGATGAACACGGAATGTGACTCCCCAGATTCACCACGTGTTCCATATTCCTCTATTAGCTTATCTCAGGACTATCAAAGTGACTCTCTTCGTTACTTCTGTATAGGTAAAATAACGTACAAGGCTGATAAAACTTTCTTGACACTACGGGATTTTCTCTCTGAAATTAAATTAAAAATTAGAATTATTGAATTTCAACACTTCAGTCATTTTAAAAGTTCAGTTAAGTCCCAATATTCAACAATTAATACGAGGGTCGTTCAATACGTAATGCCTCACTTTTTTTTTCTCAGAACGTATTTATAAGAGTCAGAATTCGGTGACAATATACATCAACACGTCTTGGTCATGTCCTATTTTTCTACGTAGTCTCCATCACGTTCTATAGCCGTACACCAACGTTGTGGAAGAGCATTTATTCCCTGCTGGTAAAGGATCTTGTCCTGTAGGAGTAGCCACGTTTTGACTGCATGACTGACACTCTCGTCATCTTGAAAGTGTGTTCCTCGTAGAGAATCTTTCCCAGCAGAGGGGGTTGTCTTGAATTTCTTCTTTTGTGGTGAGTGAGGATGATGCCATTCCATGGACTGCCTTTTTGTTTCCGCATGCAGATTTCGGCCCCCGTTACGACCACTGACAGAAAGGCCTCTCCGTCGGTCTCAAAACGCTCCAACAATTCAGATGAAATGGCCTTTCTTTGAACCTTACGGTCTGCTGTGAGCATTCGTGGGACCCATCGTGAGCTCCTCGTTGAATGTCCAAGAGTCTCGATCATTGCAGACGCACCTCCAATGCTGAACGACAACTGTAGAGCTAATTGTCAAGTTGTGATGCGCCGGTCTGCACGAATAATGACATCTACAAGAATCAGCATGTCTGGAGCAGTGGCTATGACAGGACGTCCCGAGCGTGGCTGATCATGGAGCTCTGTTTCTGCAATTCCTGAGGCTGTGACTTTATTTACCTATCGCCCAACTGTACTCCTGTCAACTGCAGCATCGCCGTACACTGCCCACAAACGTTTATGGATGTTCACCACGGTTTCTTTTTCTGCACACAAGAATTCGCTAACAGCACGCTCCTCGTAACGTGAGTCGTATGTAGACGGCATTTTGACGCTGTACTACTGCCATCTGCCAGAACGGTTCGAAACTTCACCCGCGCATGGTACAAAGATCAAATGTGAAGCACAAACAAGGACGTTTGTCTGTGTATATTAATGGCTTTTTAAAAAAATGTGGGGCATTACTTATTGAGCGACTCTCGTATATGTCAGAAAAGGAACATTCGCCCCACAGGTGGATACTAACTGTCAGCCTCCCAGACCGATGTTCCCCAAGACGCACTGTAAAACTATGTTCCTATCTAAGCGTTCATAATTACGTGAAAACTATGGACTCGTACCACATCGAACTCTAGTGACGTGCTAACCTGCCTGTCGATCGGGCGCTGCTTTCTCCGCTAAACACATTCAGATCAGCAGATCAACGTGGCCGTCAGCGGCCGGCAGAAGTGGGGTAAGTGTTCCCAAGGTCGGAGTGGCCGCGAAATCACACGGGTCTGGGCCGGCCGGCCCGCCGCCCGTTGCGAAAACTGCGGCGCGACCCACCACGCCCAGCGGCGGCTATATAACAGCTTGCTGGCCGCCGAGCGGGCAGTTCTCTGCTACCGTCGGCAAACTCATCAACATGGCCTGCAAGGTACGTCTCAGGACAAGAAAGCCACCGCAGTTTCAATAGCGCAGCTTTCCAAATTGTTGCCTGCCAGTTCACTAACTCATATTCAACTTTAGAGTCACCCACCGCTCAGCAAACTGAATACTCTCTGACTTACTATCGAACAAAACTTTTCGATATGTTAATCGCCGACAGGGAAACAGAAGAGCAAACGATTAATTGTGGCATAGAGTAAATTATTTTTCTGGACTATTTAAGGCTGCCTCAAATGTCGATATATATTTAAGTTCTAACACTTAAAAAGTTAACTCCGCGATCAGACTCAGAGGATCTTGTGATGGCCACCGGTTGTCGTGTCATCCTCTGCCTTACGGTGTCATTCACGCTGGACGGAGGGCCTTAGAGTCAACACGACGCTCTCCCGGCAGTTGCCTGCTTTCCAGACCTTACAACTGCAACTTCTCATTCGAGTGCCTCCATTGGCTTCATGATGTTTAGTGGACGCGTTCCAGTCTTTCCGTTAAGGAAAACCTTCACAGTACTGGGAACTGAAATCAGTTCTGTGCTGGGCATTCAGATGAGCTGCCAGTTCTGCTGTGGAGGTGCACTGACGGAGAAATATAATCGCAACATCAAAAAATAGTTAATGTAGAGTAACGAAATTTTGAGAATTCATTTATCTAGGTAATACGTGTGATTAACATTGGAAGGTTAATGTAAACGCGAGATCAGCCATTGCAAATGTGAAATGCTGGTACATTAATAGCCGATGTAACCGCCAGAATGTAGAATGGAAGCATGCAGACGTGCATGCATTGTGTTATACAGGTGTCGGATGTCAGTTTGTGGGATGGACTTCCAAGCCTGTTGCACGTGGCTGGTCAGTACAAGAACAGTTAATCATGGTTGTGGATGACGTCGGAATTGTCCGATGATGTGCCATATGTGCTCCATTGGAGTTAGGTTACAAGAGGAGTATGTGGGCGAGAGTTGTCCAGTTGGAAAACATCCCCTGGAATGCTGTTCACGAATGACAGCACAACAGGTCGAATCCCAAGATTGACGTACCAATTTACAGTTAGGGTGCGTGGCATAACCACGAGAGTGCTCCTGCTGACACACACGAAATCGCACCCCGGACCATAATTCCAGATGTAGGTCCAGTGTGTCTATCACATAGACAGGCTGGTAGAAGATCCTCAACTGCCCTCCTTGTAACCAACAAACGGCCATCGCTGACACTGAGGAGACACAACTTCCATCATTTTGTATCCCGCCTGGAAGGCGGCGCGTGGGTTGGATCAGGAAAAGGTAAAACACGACTGTACTGCTGTATGAATTTAAATCCCCTTTACTCAAGCAATAAGATACATAACTTGGAATGAGGTGCGAAGCTGAAGCGAAGTGTCCTGGCTGATGAAATCGGCAGAATCTGTAGCGGAGCTCGTAGAGCTGCACAGCACCAGCTAGTGGGCGCTGCCGACGGTGTCTCGTGGTAGTGCCAACCTTTGGAACTATGTGGCATCGTTACTATCGATATCACCCATCAGAAAACCCAACAGGCCTCCACCCTGCTCTCTAATGAGCCCTCGCTTGACACCACTGAAGTCGCAAGTGGCGGTGGTTTGAAGTCAGTGGAATTCACGTTACAGGGCGTCTCGCTCGGAGCTATCCTTTAAGTAACCGATTAGTAATAGTTCATTGTGTTACTGTGGTGGGGACTGATGACCTCATATGTTACGTCCCATAGTGCTCAAAGCCATTTATCATTGTGGTGCCAACCGCTGCACAAATTGTGCTCCAGATACAGTACGACGCGCCAGACCCATAGGCCGAAGGCAATGGTCTTTCCTATGGGTATTGTCACGTGGTCGTCCAGAGCCCCGTCGTCTTGCGGGCGTACATTCTCGCGACCACCGCTATTAGCAATGTACAGTGGCTACATTCCAGCAAGTCTTTCTCCAACATCGCAGAAGGAACATCCAGCTTCTTGTAGCTCTATTACACGACCTTGTTCAAATTTAGTGAGGTGTTGATAATGACTTCTTTGTCACCTTACAGTCATTCTTGACTAACATCAACTTATCTCGTCCAAATTCAACTGTAACTAACGCTCACAACCGTTACGGCGTGCATTTAAAGCAAACCTCATTTGCATCCTCATAGTGGCGCTACTAACGCCACACTTATGCGACTGGCATGAAATCTGAAGAGACATCATCTTTCAGGTGCAGAAACACGGGTACCTAGTTTCGTTTCTGTCGCGCAACTCCTTCTTGGCGTTCATATTTTTTCCGTCAGTGTATGAATTTCACACAATTAAAAGTTTTGAGTTAGCTGCAATATAATTTGATGCAGCGGGTGCCTGTATAATGTTAGACGCTGTAAGTGGGTATTGTGAAATGGAAGAGCGTTTGGCGTCATTGGCCGGGAGGCCCCTTGCGAGGCAGGTCCGGCCGCCAGGGTACAGGTCTCATTACATTCGACGCCACATTGGGAGACCTGCGCGACGGATGGGGATGAAATGATGATGAAGACAGCACAACACCCAGTCCCTGAGCGGAGAAAATCCCCCACCCAACCGGGAATCGAACCCGGGCTCGTAGGACGGCAATCCGTCACGCTGACCACTCAGCTATCGGGGCGGACAGTGGGTATTGTAATATATGTAGATACCCAAAACCACGGGATCAAACCTACACTTGTTGGTAATGAAACCAATCAAGTACAAAAAGTGGTTTAAAAATTCAGAATCAGAAATGATGTGCTTGTTGTGCTGCAGGAGAGCGAGAAGTTACTTGCAGTTTCTGTGTCTCCTGAGTCTTTCGCAGCGGCATAACTGGATTCTCGGATTTCAAATGGTGCCAATTGATGCGACTTGAAAACCGAGAATATTTTTATTTACTTAAAGGTTGCTTCGTTGAAAGATTTGACAGCTAAATGATGCGCCAATTAATTTATGTAGGCCGGACTTATTCATTTTCAGTTAAAACAATCACAGATCGCGACAATTTCCTTCATTACTAACGCTTTCCTTCGCCAAACGTGGCCATCAATAGATAATCACCGGCTTTGAACTTACACGTACATTTTAACACAGAGCCGATGTCTACGTTTGCTACTTTTGTGCTTTGCTAAGCTTGAAGAGCAGTCCACAAATATTTACGTGTTGCCACGAAGGCAATGATTATCTGACAAAGCTCGTCTCTGACAATCGAAACCGGTAATGGTGAATCGAATTGTGTGTGACCTATGGCACATTTATGTGAATGTTAATGTTTTTGTGCTCTTGAAAGGAGATGCCTCCGTTTGCGAAATTTATTAGTTCTTCTCCACAAAGCAGTACCCATGTTTCGTTTGTCAATTTCACAGATCGCATCATTAGAAAGGGTTGGACAGAGAAATCTAGAGCAATGGAACGCAGCGAGTGTTTAGAAATGTCCACAATCTCTCAAAACCCCAAATACAATGCCTAGTACAATGTGATTTCTAGTATCTTCAAGAGTGCAGCAACTAATTACATTTCATAGCCTCTAAACTTCCTGAATTAGGCTCTCTGTGATTCTACTACACAATTATGAACGGGAACTGGATGGTACGTTCGAGACGGTGAAGTTGTCTTCCTCCCTTCCTCCATCGCCGTTAAGGCTGTGTGACTAATGATCACCTTTTATTGCTATGATTAATATTTCTCACTTGCCATAAGCATTTCTGAAGAGTGACCACTCGGTTTCAGCTCGCACAGTGTCCTGATAACATGACGTTATATTTCAGCTGATCGTCCTCGCCGCCTTCGTGGCTGTGGCCCGCGCCGGCTACCTGGGTGCCCCCGCAGTCTATGCCCCCGGCGCCCCCATCGCCACCCGCGCCTACGCCGCCCCGGTGGCGTACGCCGCCCCAGCCCTTCGTGCTGCCCCTGTGGCGTACGCCGCCCCTGCGCTGCGTGCCGCCCCCCTGGCCGTCGCCCCCGCCGTGAGGGCCGCCCCCGTCGCCGTCGCCGCCCCCGCCGCCGTGGCCGCCGAGTACGACCCCAACCCCCAGTACAGTTACGCCTACAACGTGCAGGACGCCCTCACCGGTGACTCCAAGGCTCAACAGGAGACTCGCAACGGAGACGTCGTCCAGGGCAGCTACAGCCTGGTCGAGCCCGACGGTTCCATCCGCACTGTCGACTACACCGCCGACCCCGTGAACGGCTTCAACGCCGTCGTGCACAAGGAGGCTGGTGCCCACCCCGCCCCCGTCGTTGCCAAAGTGGCCGCCCCCGTCGCCTACGCCGCCCCCGCCATCGCTAAGGTGGCTGCTCCCCTTGCCTACGCCGCCCCCGCCTATGGCAAGGCTATCCTGGGTTAAGTTACGTGAGTAACTTCGCAGGCAAACGATACTGAAAGAATGATGCGTGCAAATTCTTGTATTTATTGTGTGTAAATGTGTTTTGATCAGTATTTTATACGCAACAAATAAAAACTGTTGACACAATAGTAAACATTTTGTGTGTTCCTTTCTTGTGGTCCTTATACACTGCTGGCATGGTGTTTTTTGTTCAGCGTGGTCAACTGCTCGTTGGAAAGAAATGCACTGAAATAATTATTAATTCTAATACATTATAACGCTTTATATCTAGATTAACCAGCATCAATTTTTAGTCTTCTTTTGGCATATCCTACACATCAAGACAAATAAATTCAGCAGCGTAGGAATATAAAATCTTGGATACATTTAAAATATAGGAATATGCTACACACGACTTATGAAAATATCTTGCTAAATGCGACCAGTTGACCGAAGTACTTACTGAAATTGTTAACATCACATGAATTCCAGAATACAGTTTGTGACTTGAGGAAAGAATGATAAGGATTATTGAGATAGCTAGTTAAGAATACTAGTCCGTAAGAAAGAGGTTTGTTTCTATTTCTTCTTAGTACGTGCGTAAATTTAGTTTTGCTCAGTTTAAAAGCCCACGTACCACTTGCTAAGCATAGAGGACTAACACGTCAGTCAACTAACAACATGTCACCTGTCGTAAGCCGGCCGCTGTAGCCGAGCAGTTCTAGGCGCTTCGGAACCGCGCTGCTACTACGGCCGCAAGTTCGAATCCTGCCTCTGGCATGGATGTGTGTGATGTCCTTAGGTTAGTTAGGTTTAAGTAGTTGTAAGTCTAGGGGACTTATGACCTCAGATGTTAAGTCCCATAGTCCTTAGAGCCATTTGAACCATTTTTTAACCTGCCGTAACCCTCGATTCCAAATCAGTCTTGTCCTAAAACAGTTGGCTTCCTAACCTTGTGTTCTCGGTACGACCGACAAGTTGCACAACCGTTCCCTGCTAAAGCATTTCTTATATCCCTTCTAAGACAAAGAAAACGGCGTACCACAACAACAATGATATCCTATTCCCGGTTTTGTTGCCCTTCATGGGAAGCCATCCTGGGTTTACATTTCAGCAAGTTAATGCACTCCCGTACACAGCGAGAATTTCTACTGATTATCTTCGTACTTTCGAAGCCCTACCTTGGCCAGGAAGGTTGCCAGATCTCTCGCCAATTAAGCGTGCTTGGAGCATCTCGGACAGGGCCCTCCAGTCAGCTCAGAATTTTGACCATCTAAAGCGTAAGTTGGACAGAATTTAGCACGATAACCCTTATGAGGACATCCAACAACTCCGCCAGTCAATGCTGAGCCGAATAACGGCTTGCATAAGGGCCAGGGTTAGACCAACCCGTTGTCTTAGAGCGTATTATGAACGTAACAACTGTTCACACCTAAGAGTGCGAAAATCTATCAACCAGACGTTAAAATATTTATTATTTTTTTTTTAAAATTTTTTTTTAGTCACTCCAAACACCGAAGCTCAAGGAGAGTCTCATGCTAGATGATGGCATTTTATACGAAAATTTTTATAAGGTTATTCGATGGAAAAGTGGTCTAGCAAATAAAAATTTGAAGACGTTCTCTTTGTCATGTTACGCCATAACCAGTGCTAAAGTGTCTTTCTTTATACTTCATTAACTGGCAATGTTAACGTTACAAATACGGAGAAGTATTATAAGATTTACATCTCGGTTAATTAGATAAAGAAGAAAGAAGAAGTAACAAAGCAGAAATTCAAACTTATTTAGCCCGCATCTCGTGGTCGTGCGGTAGCGTTCTCGCTTCCCACGCCCGGGTTCCCGGGTTCGATTCCCGGCGGGGTCAGGGATTTTCTCTGCCTCGTGATGGCTGGGTGTTGTGTGATGTCCTTAGGTTAGTTAGGTTTAAGTAGTTCTAAGTTCTAGGGGACTGATGACCATAGATGTTAAGTCCCATAGTGCTCAGAGCCATTTGAACCATTTTTCAAACTTATTTAAAGTTCAGTTTAAGTGTTATTATTTCACATGGCACACATTGAGTCAGTTCTTTTTATCAGAATATGAATGCTACGTCGGCGATTTTTTTAATTACTTGTTCGCTTCTTACAGCCAGTAGAGTAGGGTCGAAGGTTCAATACTTCCTCCTGAGCTTTGATGTAAAAACTGAAATGCCAAATTACTTTGTTGCTGATATCTTAGTGGACGGAATCACTGTCCTGTTGTGTATGACTCGTCCCTAATGAACTTCTCGTCGACGGGACGTTATACCCCAGTCTTCCTCTCTTCCTTCCACTGACTGCTACTGCAGCGAACTTCTTTGCTTGATGATAGGTAAGTGAAAAATAGAATTAATTCCAATGGTGGAATTAACGCCCGATGGCGCTATCTAGCTCACATCTCTACTCGATGGACAGTTCAGAATCAGTAACGCACACTAAAGTTGGTCAAAATTGCAACATCCAGGTACAATGGCTCGAATGGGTTCGTACCCACTAATATGTAGAGCAGTGTGCCAGCGGCAAGTGATTAAGTCTGCGAAGGATTGCGAACACGTAGATCAAGTTGTGCCCGCTCTTGGGCGCATCGAAAGCTCAGAGTGAGGCATGTGAAGAGCTACCAAACTAAGTGGAAATGTGAAAAGAAGTGTCAGTATGCTTATTGGATGTCAAAGGGAGCGATATCAGTACGTTCGTGAATTACGTCGTGACGGAATGCACGATCTCTGGGAAAGGGATTTGTTTCGTTTCGAAATTTCTGTTCGTACATAGTATGTTACTAGGACAGTCGCGCAGCTGTGGAACCAGTGTATAGAAGGGGATCTTTTCCTACAGTATTGTGATAATGAGGTACCCATTGTGACACAAACAATCGAACGCGGTCACTTCGTCCGCCTGGCCATGACCATCCATCGCAGTATCGATAATATGTTAGGCACCGCAGCGGTTGTCTTCTGTCGCAGGGTAACCTCATGCAACTTAAACTATTTCATCGGCGTCCATGGGCCATAAACTTTAAAGGCATCTTCCCATTGGGTACGATATGGTTTTATATTCTAAGATGCAACCCCTTATACAGGTAAACGATGAGCAGTAGTTTATCAGGACAATACATGGTCACACATAGTGAGAAATGTGCAAACCATTTTTGATGAAGGACGAGTACATTCGTTCATTAGCTTAAAGTATCTCATAAGATTTATTGCTCGCTATGTGCGAAGCCAGAGTAATTGCTTTATTTCAGTCACAGGTAGAGAAGCTGGTGGCGAGCAATTTTTGCGTTGCAGCAGTTCAAATTTCCACTGTTTCTCGAACTACGATGTGAAAAGAATTAAATACTCTTCTTCAGAATATGACAGGAGTAAGTCGTGTAATTGTCTCTGATAGAGGAATCATTGTTAATGGACGCTGTTGCGAACAATCGTACTGGTCCTGAAAATGAAATGGTGATAATTGTTTGCAATTAACTGGTTTCTTGTAGTTAGAGACCCTAACGTTACTCAACATTAATGAGTATATAGGGTGATTCCGTGATATTGTTACAACTTTAAGGAGTGATGGAGAACGGTAAATTTATCAATTTGAAGTGAGGTGACTTGGTCCGGAAGCGACCCAGTCGAAACTTATAAGCGAAAATCATTCTTACAGTGGATTAAATGTACCGGTACTGTTGTTCCTAGGATTGTAGGTTAGGAAACATTCAGAGGTGTTAGTATGGACCAAAACAAGAAACATGTCTCGTAAACATGGGCTCTGAAATGCATATCTTAAGAACTATGAGCTCTTGTTCATCTTCAATATTGTGAAACGCATCTCTTCTACTGCAAGCTCATCGGTTTCCATATTTCTGGAGGAGCCAGTATGGACCCAAACAAGGAAGAAATGTCCAATAAATATATGATTAAAATGCATACCTTAAGAGCTATGGACACTTGTTCAGTTATTATCTGCTGCTGTTGACATTACCCTAAAATTGTCTAACGAGAACTCCTTGTCTTATTTCTATTTCACTTTACCGACCCCCACTATACCTATATTGAGCCTTAACGTTCCCTTTTCAGATTTTCTAGCGTCCCTACAACGTCCAAACATCTGACATTCCACGGCCCGACTAGTACAACGTACCCTTTCGTTGATTATTCCATCTTTTTCTCATGGTCGCCTCCCCCTTGGCAGTGTCTACGGGAGATGGGGACTAGTCCGCAGTCTTCTGCATTACAGGCCACAGGTCCTGTGGACACACATTATCTGTCTTTAATGCCGTGGTTTCCATTGCATTCTGCACCCTCATGCCGTTTATCATTCCTGGTTCGTCCGTCTTTTAGGGGTGGTTTCTTACCCCAAGTTCAAGAGTGTGCCCTGTACCTCTGCCTGCTCCTCCGCTCTTTTTGACAAGGCCGTTGGCAAGAGGAAGGTTACTTCTTATGCTGAAACTCTTCGGCTGCCATTTCTGATGATTTTTATTGTAAATTTTTGCACTGGCGAGGGTCGAGCATGGTTACAAAGACGTTTTGATTACTAGTCAAAGTCTCTACCTCTGGACCACTGAACAAAGATCTTTACAACGTCGTATATCCTCAACTACATCTCGTACAATGATATAATTTTGCAGTTACATCCATTGATATATGTGAACACTGTCTGGTAAATGCGTAGTGAATACAGTTGGTAAAGAAGTAATAAATTATATCGTCGTTCTTGATCTGAAAACCAACACTGAAAATGTAGTAAGGGATAAATTTTACCTTTCAGTGTTATGCGCCAGGCGTCAGAGAGAAAAATTTTCGTAAATGTTTGAACTTATGTGTAAAGACTGGTGCAAGTCACCAAGAGCTCTCGTTCTAAAACACTGGATGACTAAATTCTGAGTGTTCTCGCGTCGTGGCCTACAATTCTGTTTCAGCCCCACCCTTACCCCTTTTAAAGGTATGTGGTTCCAGATAGTAAGTGGTACGTGTACCATGTTTGGTTGGAATGGCTCCAGTGGTTTCAGAGGAGATGTAGAACATACACACATATTTTTTATAATACTATGAATATATTTTTCCGTGATCTGTTTTTGATGAAATATAGCCTACAGGGTGCCTCTAGCTACGCTAAAGTTACCAGTGAAACCGCATACAAATCCATCTAGTGGTCTTGGAGATTAGCGTGTTCAAAGAAAAATGTACAGACACGACGGTTCTCCAGTATTATTATTAGTATACAGACAGATGTGCAGCACGTAAAGATCGTTTTCGGTGTCTCTGAGGGGCTTCTTATTATGCAAGAATAATAAATTTGAGAAATCCGGTGTGCACAAAATTCATTGTTCTTCATGTGAAGTAGTGGTTCTGAGAAGATTGGTTTCGTTGGGTCCAATTGTAAAAAGGTTCTTTTGGGAAAGATAGGGTTAGCCAGTTTAGAATATTAACCATCGGGCATTAAATGCACTTTTCATTGCGGCTCCTTCTATATCCTCCAAATCGAGACTACCGCAGCATTTGTACGGTGAGTTACAGTTACTTACGATACTTTCGATACCCTACAGTCCGTAATTTGCCTTCCTCATAAGTAGATTTGTGTAATTATTGCGAGTTAAACGCTTAGATACCTAAAAGGTCTGACTGTTTCCAGTGACTGACACACAAAGGTGTATTCAAATGCTACACTTAAAACCCCAAAACCATAAAGAAGGTTTGAAAAATGTAGTGCAGCCTCGCAATTGAATACCTTTTTACTTTCCCTTTTTCGTGACGCAGCCGCAACGTACAAGGGGGCTAAGGGAAGACAACACTGGGTCGGGAACCCGGCCACTTCACGGGCTGAGAATCATGAGAAGTCCAAGATTACACGACTGATAAAATTTTAACTAAAGGATTAGTACTTCCACCCTGGACGTCCAAATCAGACTGCGAACTTCATCCTGGTCACTGTGACCACCATTGGTGTTCACAGACATAACCTTTAGCTGGAAGAATATAGTTACGTTAAAAGTTATAGGCTAGTGTGGCATGAAAGCAACGGGCGTGACAGATCATGATATTTAAAAGGACACAATGAATAGTGAAGAGTATATGAATACATTTCAGGTTATGTAACCTCTTTTTAAAAATTCTGGATATGGATAGCGCTCTATACCTCGTACTTTTGCTAGACAATCCCCTTCATATACGATAATGTATTCTTATCTGAACTGACAACCACTTCCCAGGACAATTGAGAGGTCATCCTATACCAATAGAATGGGCCGCAGGAAGTGCATATCTTAACGATTGTGACATTTTTGTGGAGTTAAACACAATAAAATGTTAATAAAATTTATCCCCTCAGTCTTGGAGACGTTGAGGATAGATTCGGTGACCTTTTATTCACGGTTCTCGTTGTTTTCCGAGAAAAACTGTTTATCACGTATCGCAACATTGCAGAAGTGTATTGACTAAGATTATGAATTGCTGATTTAGTTCGTTGTGATAATAACTATTGTTATAACAAAGGTCGTGCGTTTGGCTCACGATGACTTTACAAATAGGTATTGAGTTATCAGTATGTATATTGAATATCTTATGAGGTACCAACACGCGTCATGAGTAATGCTTCCCTTGTTTTAGTGTCCCCGTTCTAGCACTGAAACAAACTGCTGCTTACCAAATATCTCATGTATCACTAGTGACCATTAGATAGAATTCCAAGAAGGTGAGAAATCACTTACAGAAGAAACATTGAATCTTAGATGTTTCTCACGAAACCTATTCCACAACAACGTTTAATGCGCGTATGTTCTTATTAGGTACTATTCCAGAGTAATGTTAAATATGTATTAAAGGTAAGGCGTTACTGAGTAAGGTGCCGTATTGCGCCAGCGGCTGACGTAACGTTGAGTCAGTGGGCGTTCGCAATAGGCAATTCGGGTGCAGGCCCCTCACGCCTGTTGGCAACGGAATGCCATAACGCGAAACGCCTTAATGAGACATCAGCATTTCTTGTTTGATTGGAATTTGTTCATGTGTGTTGTCACATAGTCTAGTAAACTTAAACTTAGAGAAATAAAACATTGATTTATGAAAAATTAAATCCAAAGCCATGTAATCAGAATCTCGGTTCCCCGTTGCAGTTGTTTCTGGCTAACTAACGAGAATCTGGTAATTTGATTCTTCCTTGAATAGCAGCAAGTTAATCAGAGCCCCTGAAAAGTGCGCGGGAAACATTATGATCAAAGCAACATCAGACAAGTGTGAGCGCTGTGGCTCTAATAGAAGCGTTTGGTTGGTCTGGGGAAGGGGACCAAACAGCGAGGTCATCGACCCCATCGGATTAGGGAGGGATGGGGAAGGAAGTCTTCAGTGCCCTTTCAAAGGAAACATCCCGTCATTTGCCTGAAGCGATTTAGGAAAATCACGGAAAACCTAAATCAGGATGGGCAAATGCGGGTTTGAACCGTCGTCCTCCCGAATACAAGTGGAAAGTAAACTAAAGCGACATTTAAGGCATACTAAGCACTCGCAGGAAATCTGTCAATTTAGTTTAATTTAGGTCTCTACAGGATCTGTAAGTCAGGAAGCTAGTAGACATACAAGTTTTATAGGTTAAATGCCATCTTTAGTAACTTTAATCAAACTCTTATTAAAACTTGTATTACAGTTGCTAAGGGCGGAAATTACCCTATACAACTTGAATATCTGCAACTGCGGAAAAAATGAGACCAAAAACAAAGGCAGCAGGTATAGTATGTTATCATTGAAGAAACACCAAAGCGGTTTAAGTCTTCTCTGCCGCATTTAAAAAACTTAACCTTGTCCACTTTCTGCTTTTATTAATGGGCTAAGTATTAAACTTAGTGATTGTTGGTTAATGTTCGATGTATCATTTAGTAAGAATTTTCAAAAATAGTTCAAATGACTCTAAGCACTATGGGACTTAACATCTGTGGTCATCAGTCGCCTAGACTTACAACTACTTAAACCTAACTAACCTAAGGACACACCTAAGGACACACATCCATGCCCGAGGCAGGATTCGAACCTGCGACCGCAGCAGCAGCGTGGTTCCGACTGCAGCGCCTAGAACCGCTCGGCCACAGCGGCCGGCTAGAATTTTCAATTGTAGGTGCCGAAACCATTTAATGTAACAAAGTACGGGACGAATTTGGAGAACTAATTCAGTATGTTTCAGTTTTCCAAGTGAACGGAGAAACATAGAAGTAATACACTTCACGAAGAGGGCACATATTTTCTTGGAAAGCGGAAACAGAAAACATAGTCACGAGCTGTAGGTGTGGTAAACGTCTTTGTTGTCAGAATTTCTCTGAAATTTTTCCTCTGAAATTCAAACTTCCGGTTAAAATTTCGAGTACCTATTCAGCGCCATTTGAAAGTATTAGTGAATGAAAGTAATGTCTTAATACCTAAAATCAGTTTCCGTACGAAGAAGCAATAAAGGCAACGTTTTCTTTTTCTGAAAAATGACCTTCATTATAATATTTCATTGCTCACTTTAAAAATGCATGTACACAAGCGGAAAATGGAAAGCAAAAGCACTGATGAAATACTTCTACACGTATGAAGTTTTATTCATGTATTTACATGTTGCTATTCACCGTGAGTGATTATAACTTCAGAACCTAGCATCTGTGGACAGACCTGCAATCGTGCACTGAGAGCACCATACCTTCAAAAATAGAGAAATTAGTAAGAACCATATGTGTTAGATAGTACAGTGAGATAGTGTTACACTTTGCATCAACCTGTCGTCACAAATGGTCAAGGTTGTCTTCAGTAACGTGGACCACACTGGCAGTGCTAGAAGGACTGTCTTATTGAAAGAGCAGATTTCCCCAATTTTGTATATATGGCACGGGTTGAACGGCGTTCTGAATGAATCGCGCACTGCTCTGTATCCTCTTAACATATATGAGAGGGAAGCACACCCGTTGTAGACCGTAATTTCTCACCCGTTGTGGACCGCAATTTCTACCATCATGACGCCAGGGTTTTTCCCTGTATGTCACTGACTAACCAACGAAAGGATAACGTTCTGCAAGTCAAGGCGTAGAATGTCATAAGTACGAACGTTATAATGAACCTAGAAAATCTGTAAAGGGAAATGCTAAGGCTCAATCTAGATATAATGGCGGTCAGTGAAGTGAAATGAAAAGAAGATAAGGATTTATGTTCATATGAGTGTAGGGTAATATCATCAGCTGCTTAAAATGGTATAACAGGAGTAGGATTGGTTATGAATTGGAAGGTAGGGTAGTGACTGAGCTACTGTTGATACTTCAGTGAAAGGTTTGTTCTCATCAGAAGCGACAGCAAACAAAAACCAACAACGATAGTTCAGGTATTCATGCCAATATCACAAGCCAAAGATGAAGGGATAGAGAAAGTATTGAGAGATGGCACGCCACTCTCTCACTTTAACGATTCTGTCAGTCTGATTAATACTAATATTTTAGGTCATGATCTCAGTGTTCCCCAGTACTACATCTGATATGTGTGGTTTACTACTTTTTTAAATGAGGAAATTGTGGGCAGAATGTTCATACAACTGCATGTGTCGCCTGTAAAAACTTGTACCCGAGGGGTGGTAGTGGAGGCGACGGAGAACAGGGAGAGAGATGGATTGCGGGCCATAAATGCTGAATCCAGCGACCTGGCTGTGCGAGTGGTTCTGGGAAGCAGCATGAAAAGTGGGTGGAGGAAGCCATTTAAAAGTGACTGGTTGTTTTAGCGAGTAGGAAAAACGTATGGGCACGACTGTCTGGGAAGCTTAAAAGCCTTCTTTCAGAAATTGGAAATGGTAAGCCTGGAAAGAATAGATCTCTCCATAAAATAGACCTCTCCATAAAAGACTGTGGTCCCGTCTAGCTAAATGTTTTTTACCAAAACATAGGCATGCTTACGATGAGAACGACGCCTGCTTAGTCTAAAACGTTCTTCTTTCAGACAAGAGAGATTTTTGCTCGCTGATTGGCTCCTCCTAGGATATGCAAAGAAGAGGCTTGCTCCCCCAACTTGGGAACACCGGTTCTGTGCCTGGATTGACTACCAGGCCAACAGAACACTAAAGAGGTGAGCTTTAATGAGTAGAGGATCAGTATTTCGATTGGTTTGTATAATGTGGAGGCAGTTTCGTTTTCGCTATTTCGGCTCCTGCATCAAGGCTTGGTGGAAAGAGATTGTGATTCTTTGCCTTCTTCGTCCTCCGATCCTTCCCTGGTGGGGAAATTCAGGTCTTTCCCTAGTGGGTGAGACTGTAACTTGTGGTAGACTAAGAGCCAGTGGCACTTTCCAACTGTACCGACAGTGGAACTGCGTATGATCTAGGACATATCGTGTGTCACGAGGGTGAACTTAATCGTCCTGAGTCGGCAGTCTGATGTTTGATAATTCCAGCACGCACTGTCGTGTCTGTGAGTTAAATTGATTAGGCCAGACCAGCCAACAGGTGCATATGACATAGAAATCTGCCGGGATTTCAGGGCAATCATATGGAAGCTTCCCGCGTTCTAACAACCAGAACAAGGGTAAAGTATTGCTGCACCGAAGTAGGGTTGTTAAATGATATTCACAGCTTCGTGTTCTCCTGTGAACCGTAGTTTGTGGTGTATGTGATCGTAGTTGATTCCATTTGACTAGAATTGGGCCTCACAGTGGATGCATGTAGACAAAGTCTGATTGCTTTGTAAAATGGATTGTTGCAGGGGAGAATCTGTATAGCTTCCACCCCAATGAATGCTTTGCCAATCAAGCACCATCCCTTTTCTGATTTGTGTTCGTCATTTTTTTGTAAGATTTATCAACTCGTTGCAGTTATAAAAGGATTAATAAAAACTTGTCATTATTTTTGTAAACTTAAATACGCCACTGTTCTTACTCATACACCCTCAAATATTCACTGCTTTTATTTTATGGTGGTGATATATGGATACACCAGCAATTCAATGTACAATTTCATTAAATTAGTTAATTTGGTTATTAAATTGAGTTATGCAGGTGACCGCAGAGATAAGCAACAAAAGTACATCGAGTAAATTCATTACAATGAAATGAACACCCTTAGCTGCTTACAGGCGTTGACATACGTCAAGGTGGACAGATGAAAATGTGTGCCCCGACCGGGACTCGAACCCGGTATCTCCTGCTTACATGGCAGACGCTCTATCCATATGAGCCACCGAGGACACAGACGATAGCGTGACTGCAGAGATTTATCTCTGGCACACCTCCCGCGAAACCCACATTCTCAACGTATTGTCCCACACTACATTCGTAGTGGGCCCGCGCATTGTACTCATTACTCGGACATGTCCGAAAGAACCGATACATCTTAGTATAGATATAGTTGAGGTTCACCGGCCACTTGACCACCTTCTTCTTCTGTGCGAATGCACAAACAGTGCCCGAACTCTTACGGGAATCGGACACGTGCCGCGAGTAACGAGTATAATGGGCGGGGGCACTACGAATGTAGTGCGGGACAATACGTTGAGCATGTGGGCTTCGCGGGAGGCGTGCCAGAGATAAATCCCTGCAGTCGCGCTATCCTCTGTGTCTTCTGTGGCTAAGATGGATAGGGCGTCTGCCATCTAAGCAGGAGATCCCGGGTTCGAGTCCCCGTTGACGTATGTCAACGCCTGTAAGCAGCTAAGGGTGTTCATTTAATTGTAATTTCATTCTTACGAGCTGCATGGTCACCGATGTTATCTTAGTATATATATAGTAAATTCATTAATTTCACACAGAGAAATTAAGGGTGCAGCTCACAATTGTAAGGTTATTGAGAAGATAACACATTTTTATGTTAAGATAATAACATTTAGCATCAGTCGGACATATACTTACGATTAAAGCAGCAGTGGCTTGCAGTATATAAGAATCCTGAATGATTAATTCAGTACGCACCAGGAGATGAAAATCTAATAGTAATGGAGGATTGGAATGCGCTGGCAGGTTAACAAGTAGAAGAAAGGGTTACGGTAGAATATGGGGTTGGTGCTAGCAGTAATAGAGGATAAAGACTAACTGAGTACTGCAATAAATTTTGGCTAGTAACGGCGAATAGTGTGTTCAAGAAGCATAAGAGGACAATGTATACCTGGAAAATGCTCAGGCAGAGATTCCGCAGTCAGATATTGTATTGTAAATTATACCCAGGAGCAGATATAGAGTCAGATAACAAGTTAGTACTGATGAAGAGTAGGCTGAAGTTTAAGAGACTTGTTAGGAATAATCAATGCGCAAAGAAGTGGGATGTGGAAGTACTAAGGAATGAAGAGATATGCTTCAAGTTGTCTGAGGCTATAGATACTGCGATAGGGAATAGCTCAGTAGGCGGTTTAGTTGGAGACGAATGAACATCTCCAGAAAGGGCAATCACAGACTCTGGAAAGTAAAACATAGGAAGAAGGAGGGTGACTGGGAAGAAACAATGGGTACCAGGAAAACTAAGATCGAAGAAAGAAGGAAGTACAAAAAATGTTGAGGGAAATTCAGGAATACAAATATACGAGTCATTTAGGAATGAAATAAATAGGAAGTGCAGGGAATCTAGAGTGAAATGGCTGCACGAAAAAGATGATGAAATCGAAAAAGAAATCATTGTCAGAAGGACTGACTCAGCATGTAAAAAAGTCAAAACTGCTTTCGACGAAATGAAAGGCAAGGGTGGTAACATCAAGTGTGCGATGGGAATTCAACTGTTAAATGCAGAGGACAGAGAGGTGGAACGAGCACACTGAAAGCCTCTATCATGGGGAAGACTTGTCTGATGATGTGACAGAAGAAGAAACAGGAGTCGATGAAGAAGAGATAGGGAATCAAGTATTAGAATTACAATTTAAAAGAGCTTTGAAAGACTGAAGATCGATTAAGGTAGATAACATTCCTCTAGGATTTCTAAAAGCATTGAGCGAAGTCGCAACAAAACGACTCTTCTCTGGTATGCAGAAAGTATGAGTCTGACGATATACTATCTGACTTGCAGAAAAATATCATCCACACAATTCGAAAGAGCGCAAGAGCCGACAAGTGCGAGAACTGCCGCACAATCACCTTAACAGCTCATGCATCCAACTTGCTGGCAGCAATAATATACAATAGAATGGTAAAGAAAATTGATGCTGTGTTATATGAGGTTCAGTTTAGCTTTAGGAAATATAAAGACACCAGAGAGGCAATTCTGATGTTGTGGTTGATAATGGAAATAAGACTAAAAAAAAAAAAAGAAATTAAGACTCATTCATAGGATTTGTCGAGATGGAAGAAGCGTTCGACAATGTAAAATGGTGTAAGATGTTAGAAATTGTGAGAAAAATAGGGGTATGCTATAGAGAAAGACGGGTATTTTCCAATACGTACGAGAACCAAGAGGGAACAATAAGAATGGACCCTCAAGATGGTAGTGCTCGGATTAAAAAGGGTGTAAGCCCCTACCCTTCACTCTATACATCGAAGAAGCAATGTTGGAAATAAAATAAAGGTTTAAGGGTGGAATTAAAATTCAAGGTGAAAGGATATCAGTTGATAAGATTCGCTGATGACATTTCTGTCCTCAGCGAAAGTGAAGAAGCATTGCAGGAGCTGAGGAGCTGATGAACGGAATGAACAGTCTAATGAGTACAAAATATGGAATAACCGAAGAAAGACGAAAGCAATGAGAAGCAGCAGAAATGGGAACAGCGAGAAACTTAACATCAGGATTGGTGATCCCTAAATAACCGGAATTAAGGAATTCTGCTGCCTAGGCAGAAAATAACCCATGACGGACGGAGCAAGAAGGACGTAAAAAGCAAATTAGCAGGATGGTAGGATATCTGTTAAGACATCAGGAAGTAACTTCCACGGTGCCAGAGGGAGCTATGGATGGTAAAAACTGTAGAGGAAAGCAGAGACTGGAATACATACAGCAAATAATTGAGGACGTAGCCTGCAATTATTATTCTAAGATGAAGTGGTTGACACAGGAGAGGAATTCGGGTTGGGTCGCGTCAAATCATTCAGATGATTGATGAGTCAGCCATTGCTGAAATATAAGTGATCACACAATCCAACTTGTCGACACAGTCGTGGCAACTCTATAATGCTTAATAACACATTATATTGCTCGTGACATTATAGCACTCCCTCAGTCAGAAAAAGCTTTTGTCGGGTCAGTGTTCCCATGCTCATCAATGGGATCCTATTATGACAACGACGCTGAGTTCTGTGTAATTGCCCCTGCTGCCGTCGATCAGCGCACCATTTGAATGTTGTACTGCTACATCCCAGTTTTAGAGGTTTTCATTTTCCATTAGAGCAGATAGTGGGTACTTTTCCCGTCATACTACTTGTAGAAATTTTCTTGCTTTATGAAAGGAAATGGTTTACATATTTTCGAATTCAATTTCGAATCTCCGTTTTACCCCTAATTGCCATTTATAGATAGACCTGCAGTCAAAACTGTTGCTCAACAAAATACATTATCTTTCCAAAAGAAAAATGTGCCTTTATTCTTTTCATGTATGATTATGTCTTGAATTTTTCTACACAGCATGTCCTAATACACCGGCTCTGCACCGACTGACTTTCAGTTCAATGTGTAATGGGTCACTCGGGCTTGAACCTCTGCTATAGTAGTCGAGTAATTTTTCATCCTCACACTCATACAGGTAATGGGAGTGAAAATAATGAACTGAAAAAACACGTTTTCTTTTGTATTCAGCTGTAGCCGAGAGCAGATTTTGGAAAATAAATAAGTCAGTTATGATTTGACACAAGTAGTGAAACAAGGGAGATATTAGGACAATAGACGCTGATAATGTCACTGTTGAGCGCCTGTAAGCACTATACCTAGAACAGTTGGTTCATTCTTCATCTTATGTAAACAAACCAGCCACATAGGCTAGTCTAATTACGACCCTTATGTAAACAAAGCATTTAGTTATGCTCTTATCAGGTATTTATTTAAGTGAAATAGCAAAAATTTGCGACCCTCTTTATCGTTATTACTGTAATTTATCATACAAAATCTGGCCACGGCATATTTAGCTTTACCTCAATTACTATAATTTATGACCAAAAAATGTCCATCAGATGGCTTTCTGATGAATCTTTGTCTTAATGACTATGATTTATGACATATAAATGACATCACAGTCAAATATGACCTGCTTTATCCTTATTACTATAAAGTATTGTCCAAAAAATAGTCTCCACTATCACAACATCGTTGCCTCTACATTAATGCTACCTTATCTTAATTACTAAAATTTATGACCCAAAAATTGTCACCAAATATTCCCCCCCCCCCCCCCCGCCATCCCCCACCCACACTTACCCTCACCACACATCCATATGTGATAGTCATCATTAGATGGACTTAGCATTCGTGCTTTGTACATCAGCTGGTCGACAGCATCACGAAGAGTCACCACCAAAGATAAGTCACTGATCGCCACACAGAATAAAAAGAAAATAAATGAGTCTCATATTCAAATGCAAGAATTATTAGCCCTTTCCTCCCATTATTATTACTCATTTTCTGTATATATGTGTTTTGATTTATTATTTCTCCCTCAGTGAAACGGATACCTGATGCATTGGAGCAGGATACACAGTAACTGTTTGAGTTTCCACCACAACAGCACACTGGCAACCTACCTGAATTTACACAATAAAGGCTAAAATATGCAACAAGAATACCAAACAGAGCATTCATTTTCAGAAATCTAAATTCACAAACATGATTTGTGCTAGCTCCGCCTTCCAATGTGCAGTGTGTGAGCATCCTGTGTAGTGGGAGTACGTGTATGGATTTTTTGGAAATGTATGGAATGCACTTACAAAGTTTACCCTTTGGAACACTTCAGAAGAAGTCTTTTCTACTAATTTCAGTTCAGGTTCAGCACACAGTATATATGATGCACCAGCACCATCAGTACTCGACAATGATAGAGAGTTACATGCATATTTGTACAAAATTGTATACCCTACAACGTTAGCTCAAATTAACAAAATGAATATAAATGAATTTTATCACTATAAACTGTGTTTCATTTCACCAAATTGCAACTAGGATGATATCCGATGGTAAGTTTCGATCGTTCGCGAAATGGACACCACAGAAAACCCGATGACGCGTTGCACAGATTCGTCAGGTAGTGTGTCTAGTATGACCATCGATCGCATCGACACTCTATTCAGTTGTGAGCGCACTGTGAGCGAGTAAAAGTGCCTAGAACAACGATGTCTCCAGCCAAGTAGGAGGGCCCACTGAGAGGCTTCGCCATAGTGTATGCAGCCCACCTAACACAAGTGCCACGCACTTCCTTCTTCATGGCAATTCTCAATCACACTCTGCAGGGGCAATGAAGATGCTCCTGTAGCCTTTTCGATGATAAGTGTTCGATCACCCACAACACAGCCCTAACTGGCTCATCCTGAGTATCATCTCTGTTCACGTGAAATGCTGCATACGTAGACAACACTTGGGTGCAGGCTACACGCTATAGACCAGCATAGAGAATTATCGGAAAGCACAGGCGGCTGCCTTCTATGACGATGGTGTTGGAAATTTGGTATAACGCTGTGACACATGTCTAAGTCGTAGCGGCGACAATGTAGAGAAGTATCTCGAAAATGTAGCTAACACTTGCAAATAAAAGGTCTGATTTTCACTATGGTTTCCATTTAGCGACCAATTGGGCAACCCTTGTATACACATTCAGTAAAAAAATTTACCCATGCAGACCATCCATAATAGGTAATGGTGTGTAGTTATTGTAGCTAAGTCAGCAACGAACTTGTACTAAAAGTAGAGTAGTCCCATTACTGTCGTAGTCCAACTGGTTAAGCTACAATGATTGTGCATCTTTAAGAAAGAAAAAGAACATGTGTAATTCATTTAGAAAATGAAAATGTTATTTGTTTCCTTTTACAACACTCATAGCACAGTTTAATGAAAGGAGTTTGAAATTCGTGCCCAACTAAAAATGTTTATCACAATAATCATGTTGTTGTTGTTGTGGTCTTCAGTCCTGAGACTGGTTTGATGCAGATCTCCATGCTACTCTATCCTGTGCAAGCTTCTTCATCTCCCAGTACCTACTTCAGCCTACATCCTTCTGAATCTGTTTAGTGTATTCATCTCTTGGTCTCCCTCTACGATTTTTACCCTCCACGCTGCCCTCCAATACTAAATTGGTGATTCCTTGATGCCTCAGAACATGTCCTACCAACCGATCCCTTCTTCTAGTCAAGTTGTGCCACAAACTCCTCTTCTCCCCAATCCTATTCAGTACCCCCTCATTAGTTACGTGTTCTACCCATCTAATCTTCAACATTCTTCTGTAGCACCACATTTCAAAAGCTTCTATTCTCTTCTTGTCCAAACTATTTATCGTCCATGTTTCACTTCTACACAAGGCCACACTCCGTACAATAACTTTCAGAAACGACTTCCTGACACTTAAATCTATGCTCAATGTTAACAAATTTCTCTTCTTCAGAAACGCTTTCCTTACCATTGCCAGTCTACATTTTATATCCTCTCTACTTCGACCACCATCAGTTATTTTGCTCCCCAAATAGGAAAACTCCTTTACTACTTTAAGTGTCTCATTTCCTAATCTAATTCCCTCAGCATCACCTGATTTAATTTGACTACATTCCATTATCCTCGTTTTGCTTTTGTTGATGTTCATCTTATATCCTCCTTTCAAGACACTGTCCATTCCGTTCAACTGCTCTTCCAAGTCCTTTGCTGTCTCCGACAGAATTACAATGTCATCGGCGAACCTTAAAGTTTTTATTTTTTATCCATGGATTCTAATACCTACTCCAAATTATTCTTTTGTTTCCTTTACTGCTTGCTCAATATACAGATTGAACAACATCGGGGACAGGCTACAACCCTGTCTCACTCCCTCCCCAACCACTGCATCCCTTTCATGTCCCTCGATCCTTATAACTGCCATC
Source organism: Schistocerca serialis cubense (assembly GCF_023864345.2). Classification (NCBI taxonomy): domain Eukaryota; kingdom Metazoa; phylum Arthropoda; class Insecta; order Orthoptera; family Acrididae; genus Schistocerca; species Schistocerca serialis. Next base: position 790,429,678 of record NC_064639.1, on the reverse strand, counting down.
TGCTTTCTGTACAAATTGTAAATAGCCTTTCGCTCTCTATATTTTATCCCTGCCTCCTTCAGAATTTGAAAGAGAGTAATCCAGTCAACATTGTCAAAAGCTTTCTCTAAGTCTACAAATGCTAGAAACGTAGGTTTGCCTTTTCTTAATCTAGCTTCTAAAATAAGTCGTAGAGTCAGTATTGTCTCACGTGTTCCCATATTTCTACGGAATCCAAACTGATCTTCCCCGAGGTCAGCTTCTACCAGTTTTTCCATTCGTCTGTAAAGAATTCGCGTTAGTATTTTGCAGCCGTGACTTATTAAACTGATAGTTCGGTAATTTTCACATCTGTCAAAGCCTGCTTTCTTTGGGATTGGAATTATTATATTCTTCTTGAAGTCTGAGGTTATTTCACCTGTCTCATACATATTGCTCACCAGATGGTAGAGTTTTGTCAGAACTGCCTCTCCCAAGGCTGTCAGTAGTTCTAATGGAATGTTGTCTACTCCCGGGTCCTTGTTTCGACTTAGGTCTTTCAGTGCTCTATCAAACTCTTCACGCAGTATCATATCTCCCATTTCATCTTCAGCTACATCCTCTTCCATTTCTATAACATTGCCCTCAAGTAAATCGCCCATGTATAGACCCTCTACACACCCCTTCCACCTTTCTGCTTTCCCTTCTTTGCTTAGAACTGGGTTTCCATCTGGGCTCTTGATATTCATACAGGTGGTTCTCTTTTCTCTAAAGGTCTCTTTAATTTTCCTATAGGCAGTATCTATTTTACCCCTAGTGAGATAAGCCTCTACATCCTTACATTTGTCCTCTAGCCATCCCTGCTTAGCCATTTTGCACTTCCTGTCGATCTCATTTTTGAGACGTTTGTATTCCTTTTTAACTGCTTCATTTACTGCATTTTTATATTTTCTCCTTTCTTCAATTAAATTCAATATTTCTTCTGTCACCCAAGGATTTCTACTAGCCCTCGTCTTTTTACCTACTTGATCCTCTGCTGCCTTCACTACTTCATCCCTCAAAGCTACCCATTCTTCTTCTACTGTATTACCTCCCCCATTCTTGTCAATTGTTCTCTTATGCTCTCCCTGAAACTCTGTACAACCTCTGGTTCTTTCAGTTTATCCAGGTCCCATCTCCTTAAATTCCCACCTTTTTGCAGTTTCTTCAGTTTTAATCTACAGTTCATAACCAGTAGATTGTGGTCAGAGTCCACATCTGCCCCTGGAAATGTCTTACAATTTAAAACCTGGTTCCTAAATCTCTGTCTTACCATTATATAATCTATCTGAAACCTTAGAGTATCTCCAGGGTTCTTCCATGTATACAACCTTCTTTCATGATTCTTAAACCACGTGTTAGCTATGATTAAGTTATGCTCTGCACAAAATTCTACCAGACGGCTTTCTCTTTCATTTCTTAGCCCCAATACATATCCACCTACTACGTTTCCTTCTCTCCCTTTTCCTACTCTCGAATTCTAGTCACCCATGACTATTAAATTTTCGTCTCCCTTTGCTACCTGAATAATTTCTTTTATCTCATCATACATTTCATCAATTTCTTCGTCATCTGCAGAGCTAGTTGGCATATAAACTTGTACTACTGTAGTAGGCGTGGGCTTCGTGTCTATCTTGGCCACAATAATGCGTTCACTATGCTGTTTGTAGTAGCTTACCCGTACTCCTATTTTTTTATTCATTACCCCTATTTGATTTTGTATTTATAACCCTGTATTCACCTGACCAAAAGTCTTGTTCCTCCTGCCACCGAACTTCACTAATTCCCACTATATGCAACTTTAACCTATCGATTTCCCTTTTTAAATTTTCTAACCTAACTGCCAGATTAAGGGATCTGACATTCCACGCTCCGATCCGTAGAACGCCAGTTTTCTTTCTCCTGATAACGACGTCATCCTGAGTAGTCCCCTCCCGGAGATCCGAATGGGGGACTATTTTACCTCCGGAATATTTTACCCAAGAGGACGCCATCATCATTTATCCATACAGTAGAGCTGCACGCCCTCGGCAAAAATTACGGCCGTAGTTTCCCCTTGCTTTCAGCCGTTCGCAGTACCAGCACAGCAAGGCCGTTTTGGTTAGTATTACAAGGCCAGATCAGTCAATCGTCCAGACTGTTGCCCCTGCAACTACTGAAAAGGCTGCTGCCGCTCTTCAGGAACCACACGTTTGCCTGGCCTCTCAACAGATACCTCTCCGTTGTGATTGCACCTACGGTACGGCCATCTGTATCGCTCAGGCACGCAAGCCTCCCCACCGACGGCAAGGTCTATGGTTCACGGGGGGAGGCACAATAATCATACTTAGAAATAAATGCATCACTCTGAAACCTTTTTGGTGACCTATTAAATCCGTCTGAAATATGACATAAAAAGAGTACCCACTGTTTGGGAGACAATTATAGTCAATTGCATTCAGATTCTGGTATTCATACATAGGTTTTCTATAAATTTCAAGAAGCAGTTTACATATACTTCTAGCTTTAAGAAACTCAAATGTGTAATAAGCATTAACACACTCCTATTCCTTCTTGTCTGGTACATCCTGATGTATATGGGAATACTCTGTTCCCTGTATTTAGGGTGATTGGGCTTAGTATATTCACAGAAACAACAACGTCCTGCAGTCAGCATTCTCTTTTATCAGTGATTTAATTGATGGGTTCAAAGTATTGAATGGTGTTTCAGTGTTCTGAACTTACAGCATACACTCTTTAAAATTACTTAAATTAACAATTAATAGTATCACTCAGTGCTTATCACATTTAGTGTCGAATGCCATAGCATTATTCATTTTTTCAATCAGTATCTGTGGCATCAGCAAGAGCTATAGCACTGAATTGGCTGCAGAGCCCAGTGCATGCAACTATTGTAGCTGAAAGCAGAGATGATACACACTTTTTTCATACTTTAAACCCGCACTGCGGAAAACGTTACATATTAATAGCAGCAAGAAAAGCATTCTCCCAGTCACATACAAACTCTCGAAGAGTCAACAAGTCGAAACATGCAGCACAGCATGCTCCCCTTCTCAAAGCAGCCGACAAGTATTAGTCCTGATAACGGTAATATAACGTAGTCATACATATATAACTCATTATTGGTATGTCCTTTTTAGTGCAGGTGAGGCAAAGCCGTTACAGCCACCTGACGTGAAAATAACGGTCTTTAATTCAACATACAGTTTAAGCAGCAATGGCAGTAAACGAGTCGCTGTGAGAATTATATCAGATCATGAGTTCTACCGAGTGGCTGTTTTAGAAAATCGTCAGCAGAGTGATATAAAACTCATATTATCAGTGAATTAGTGGATTTGTCTATGTGACACTTCAATGCAAATTGCTGCCACTGTTCCAAAGACGTGCACAAACTCCTTCAGTGATATTAGGTGATTGTATAATCTTCACGGGCGTCTGCTCATGAACACAAACATTTTAGCGACAGCGAGTACAGTACCTGCACGTGCAAGCATTTAAAACTTTGTGTATGCCAGTTACATGATCCAGGATGCTCTTGACAAGTGGATAAGCTGGCAGCCGTAAGTGTATGGATTTTATGAGAAATTAGGGAACAATTTGATGGAGTTAGCAAGTGAAACTGCATCTTTTGGAAGAAATCATCGTTCAGCTCTATGACACATGCTGTGCGTCAGTATGTGGAATATGTGTAAACCAGCACTGCCTGATGTAGGTACTGAACAACATTCTTATATAAGCATGTATTACACTGATCAGCCAGAACATTAAGACCATTGACCTACAACCGATATAAACCCATTCAGGCGACAGCAGCATCACTTGGTGAAGAGTGGCTGCAAGTCAGACATACGTACAGTGAATGTAGTATCAGTGAGCAAGCTGTCCGTGTGTAGAATGGGGAAGGCGTGTGATTGGGTTTGACCGAGGTCAGATTGTGATGGCGCAGCGGCTCAGCACGAACATTTTGAAAAGTGTAAGACTTGTCGGGTGTTCGAGGAGTGCTGTGGTGAGTGTGTTCAACAAGTGGCGAAACCAAGGTGAAACCATGTCCAGACATCGTGGAATTTGGCGACCACCCCTCATTGCGGATGTCGGACTTCATATGCTGGGCAGACTGGTGAAACAGGACAGGAAACAAACTGTGGCGGAACTAACATTAGACTTTAATGCTGGGCGGAGCACAAGGCGTCTAAACACACAACGCACTGAACATTCCTAACGATGGGCCACCACAGCCTACCACCCATGCATCTGACAATGTTAACAAAATTACATCAACTATAACTGAAATGGGCACACGACCATTGGCACTGGACGTTGGCAAAGTGGTAGAGCGTTGCATGGTCTGATACCTTCTTCATTATGTCGATGGGAGGATGTGAATCTGTCGTTTTCCACGGGAACAGCTCCTTGACACTGGCCTGCGGGACGGAGACAAGCTGGCAGGGGCCCCGTTATTCTCTGGGAAACATTCACGTGGTCATCCCTGCATCCAGTGGAGCTTTTGCAAGACACGATGACGGCCAAGGAGTGTCGTACACTGGTTGCCGACCACGTACGCCCTTTCATGACGATCATATTTCCAAATGGTAGTGACATTTTTCAGCAAGGTAATGTGCCATTCACAAGGCCATGAATGTGATCGAGTGTTTCGGGGAACACAGTGGCGATTTCCAGTTGATGTGCTGCCCCCCTCCCCCCCCCCCCCCACCCAGTTCGCCAGATCTGATCACAGTCAAACACTCTTTGATGTGATTGAACGCTTATCGCCCTCCTCCCCTGTACTTGAGGGAAGTAGGAGACGTGTCTGTGAATGTAGTGTCAACTCCCGCCAGCGACTTACCAAGGCCTCATTGCTTCCATGCCACAACATGTTTCTGCTGCTATACGTGACAAAAGGTTCCGTAAGGTAAGTGGCTTATCAGTGTACATCCACCTACATGTAAGAGTTTATAAATAAAAAAGAGTAAGAAATACACATATGTGTTTCTATAAAATCCCCTGTATGCTAATATAAATACATAGCCATCGCCATGGCTGAAAGGACAAAACACTCTCATCACAAGTACATTGGACTGGTTTTGCAAACGCTATTGAAAACCAGAACTGAAAACTCTTGCCCAATAATAAACGACAGACAATGGCTGGCCCATCAGACTGCAACGACATGAACGTTATTTTGTCACTCCTAACACATCCTGATGGGATTTGCCTCGAGAATGTGTATCTATTTTCAAAAACATTATTTCACCCCAAATACCTGCTTTTAGAGACATTGACAGTATAACACACACAACATTAAGCAAAAGCAGTGATATCTCACCACCAGAAAGTGTGAATCCAAACACTGTGTTTATAACTGATGATGTTAAAATATTTCTGTTTCTGCTCGTCATATCAGAGTTGATGTTTTTTATTTGAGTGAAACAGATTCAAGGATTCCAAAACAGTTGGTAAGAAAAAAATACGAAACCCTATTATAGTTTTAAAACAAGAGAATATGAATCACATTTATCAGGCACGTGTATGAACTGACATGACATTCAATAAATTTATAACACAGTACAGGTTTCTGGTTATTGACAAAACAAGGAACCTCTGTAACCATAGTCTGCAGGAATTTAAGCTTTGAGTGATAGAATCGAAACTCTCAAAGAAAATTTAAAGTGTCATACTAAGGAAATTAAAACCCATTCTCTGTTTGTTGCATTGATCATGGAAAGATTTAAGGCAATACATGTCCATTGTGGCTCACATGAACATGGTAATTGCTAAGATTCGAGAAAGTGAAAAAATTGTAGAAGCTGGAAAGAAAGACCATCCACACAGCCAGTCTGAGAGCATGTAAATTGTATACTATCTAAAAGCCTGTTTGGTATGCAACAGTACGTTGATAAAGTGCAACGTTTTCGATGATCAGAAGGCTGTTTGGTGTAAATTAAGGTTTCTAAAATTAGGGCACTTGGAAGGAGATCATTTTCTCTCAGATACATTTAAGCCTGTAACTGAATGTCTTAAACAGCTACTGCACAAACCCGATAAGACAGACGGAGATAAGAAGAGGAGGAGGAGAACAAGAAGAATTTCATTAACCACCACTGAGATAGTGAGATGGATGAAGCATATGGCGTTATATGGGAACAACTGCTTATGATGGGATGCAAGCTATAAGTTTAAGCAAGCATGCAATACAGGTTTGTAATACAGAATTTGAAAGGATGCCTGGTTTCCCGAAAACTTCAAAACTCAACGATTATTGACTGAAAGAGTTAAAACATATGCTTAAATATTATCTGCAGCCAATGCACATAGAAAAGGCAACAACTGAAATGGAAGAAAAAAAATCTCGAACAGTAGAAAATTCAAAACTTATTAAATGGACCAAAGCTGGTAGACATAGCAGTGGAAAAGGTATAAAAGTTCAGCACAAAAGAGTGAACAATCGAACTCTGCAATACATGTATTTTATTACAGTTCCAACAAGATAAAAGAACAGTCACAGCACTTTATGACATCATATACCACTGGGAATATTGCTCAGATGAATCATATCGTATCAGTCATATAAAGGTTTCAAGTAGTTTTTAATGTTCATTGACACGAACTTAAAATTTGTCTCCGCCCAACCTGGGAAAACAAAGAATGGTCAAGCTGTTGCACAGGTCTTGAACAACTGTTGCAGACATGGAAGAATTGAACTTCCTGAAAAACCTTCAAACTGGTCATAGTGGCGAATTTTATAACGGATGTTTCAAAGCACTTAGAATTGGTGTTGATTACACCACGACCAAACATTCTCCCAGTTGAAAGTACGTATCACGAAATATTCGCACAAAGGATAAAAATCCATATGTGAATGCGTTCTAATCTCTGCGAATCAAAAAAATGGACAGGTATTCTTCCACGACCCGTAATGTACGTGTATCATAAAAATTAAACCAATTGATGTTCATGAAACGAGTTTCTAAATATAGTATGGCATTGTATTAAAATGGTAGCTCCACATAAGCAGGAATTTCGTATAAGTGGTGAAGTACATATTACAAAATACAAGACTGTATTTGAGAAATCACACCTATCAAACTGGTCGACATAGATATTTACAGTTGCCAATGCACAATGAACGATTCCTAGAGCTTACACCTTAATGGATGATGATGAAATGCCAAATAATTTTTACACAGAAGAATTACAGATAAGCAGTGAACCAGGCATGTTTCTATGTTGCTCATGGAGCGTGTCATAATACGCTGGTCTTGGTTAAATGGCTTGGCTTCCTTTCATTACACAACAGTTGGTCAGATTCTAAGGATGTGGTATGTAATAAGATGTGCAAACCCTCTAGCAGTGAAGAAGTGAAATGTGCCTTGTAGGATGCACACTATACATGGTAATAATAGCGTTCTTGATAAGCTACCAGTAAAATTACATATACTGTCATATAGATACTGCAGGCTGGGAACAAAGCTGGAAAAATGGCTAGCGTGTTGTGATAAGAGAATTTATCTGCTGGATGAGGCTTGCAAAGCCATACGCTGCAAATAAGGATTTGGTAGAGCATCACATTGCATTTCGAATTTTATCTCATAATGTCAGAGATGGGACGTTGGAATAGGGCAGTATATTACACTATTTGCACTTGATAAAACAATGTGCACCAAAGTTAAATTGCACATTGGAATAAATTTAGTATGTGTTATGAGCACGACTGATCGCCCACTTAAGAAGAAGACAGATGTAGGATTTTTACAAAATTACATCATTTCATCGCTGTCAGCAGCTAAACGTTTCCAGACGCAGAAAAGTGTGGTTAAAGCATCTCGAATTCACCAGCACTTAGACATTTGGTGGAATTATTCGATTCCCAACTCGTGCACTGGTGGGACTTTCAGAGCTGCCATATGACTTTGTGTAGACAGCGGTGGCAGCCAAGTGCATCGTCAGACAGTGGGAAAACCTGACATAGTAAACAGGGGCGATGCTGGGTGCACACCATGTCTGTCTCTCTCTCTCTCCATGCCGATCTCAGAGGCTGCGCAGCATGCAGCTCCTTACAACAGGTACGTTTTCAAGCAATGTTGACAAATTATGGTACATTAGTAAGTGCAGTTCGATGTATTTTAACACACTGGTAATGTGACAACAACTTCCTTGCGTTTTTTAAAGTGTTGTAATACGTCACAACAATGTTGCTGTGTTTTTAACGTAATATTGGTAGGTAAATGACTTAGAACTTGCTATGGTACTTGTATTTCTTCATTTCCCATCGTTTTCAATGACCCACTGTAATTTCAAAGTGCCTGACTTACCCTGGGTGGCCATATTTAAGTGTGACGTCATTTTTGAGTCAAATATTATATTCATGAAGATAAGGATTGAGTGGATAAACATCTGGTCGGCATTTCTGGTTCGTAAATCATAGTAATGAAGATAAAGTTAAATAGATATGCGGCCAATTTTAGGATCATAATTTATAGGAATAAAGATAATGTGGGTCTTAAATTATACCATTAACATAGTAAATTTGACTTGAATAAATACTAAATAAGAAAATAAGTGGATGGCTTGCTCACTTAAGAGTCATAAATTAGACCAGCCCAATTGATTGGTTTGTTTACGTAAGGAGGACAATGGGTTCATTGCCCTAGTACCCCTCTTGTTCCACTACCCACACAACGATATCTAATCAGCCATAATCACCAACAGTTATTAGAATTCATAGGCATATGCGTGAGTCAATATCGATGCTGTTATGCTCCACTGTTCTTTGTTGATGTTTGTTCCATCGTATTTAAACTCCTGGCGTCATTCCGCCATACCATTAGCTAACATTGTGTCGCCATATAGAAACAAGATTTTGGGGTAGTTATCAGCGAACTCTTTATATTTCGTGGGAAGGAGAAAGAGGATGGCGGACTCATTCTTAGAGACGATTTTCCAACAAGAATTCAAGCTACTGAGCTCTGTTGCCTTTTGTTTTGCGTTCTTCATGCAGGATACCAACTACGCTGTCGCAGATGTTACTCGCAGGGAGAGGCACCCGTGTAGGTGCAAGCATTTTCCACAACATGTGGTCACGAGTGATTCCATTCACCCCCGTGTTCACACTGGACGCCTCTGCTAGCGTGTGTGGCAAGCACAGCCACATGGCGACTAGCCAAAAGGAGCGCAGGTGTAAATGCATCTTTACTGTGAATGGAACTTTAGTCCAAGGCTTCACTGCAGACACGAAAAAGGAATTAGAAACAAGAGAAAGGTTGTGGTCATACTTTTCTGTTATTGAAGAGCGAACTTTCTTATTGATTACGCTATATAGTGTAATACAGTGACTGGCGAATACACCATAAGTACCCTGGGCCAAGTGGATCAAACAATACCCCAGGAGCGACCGCGACTGCAGAGGGACATTTTCATTGAGGCAACGCAGCTGCCCTTGAAAGTGCTTGGACAACGGGATACTTGAAGCATACCGGAAAAGATTACAGTATGAAGCACCAGTCCCATTTTCGTCAAGACTTTTAGAGATGTGCATCACATAATGGGTTTTATTTAACTTTCATGCCATTGTGAACTGTTGTCGTCACCAATATGAGTATGTCGTGTCACCCTCATGATCATAAATCCACCTTTTATTTCGTTTGTCATGTGGAAGCACGCAACCTCCCTGAAACACATGCTGACTGCTGACTGTAGCCTTGTATGAAAGTATATGTCTCCTATAATATTCTGTACGTGTATACGGTAAAAATGAGCGGACTGACCAGGCCAACCAAGAATCATAGATTCCTCAGGAAGTTTGTGGCGTGAATTGTAATGCGAGATCTTACATTATCCTGTTGGAATATAGCACTTGGTACCCTGATCCTGAAAATTGTGACACTATTATTGCCACACTAATGGCGAGCATTCAGCCACCCCTAACTACTACCAAATCAGTCCTGTTCTCATATCCAATACTTACGCACACCATGCTTCCTGGAGCTGGAGAGGTGTGGTTCTCAAAAAGCTCTTCTTCCTGTGAACTCTTACTCGGTCGTTGAGCCGTGCCAGCGCATCTCTGGAAATCGATAACAGAGAAGTCCGCCGCGAGTACGCTGTAGCACTGGTAATTTGTGACCGAAGCGGAAGTGTAGAAGCCTAGCCTGCTGTGCGGGCACAGTGACGACTCTGCCTACGAAGAAGGAAGGAAATATCTGATCCGCTGCATTACCTTGGGTAGCGGCCGGCCTGTATATAGAGAATGTGAGCGCGGTTGGCAGCTCTGCGCTGTGCCAACCGAGTGCAGGCTGTCTGTTTGTCTGCCCCTTCGAAAAAATGGTGCAAAGGGCTCTAAGCACTATGGGACATAACATCTGTCATCAGTCCCCTAGGCTTAGAACTACTGAAACCTAACTAACCTAAAGATATTACACACATCCATGCCCGAGGCAGGATTCGAACATGTGACCGTAGTAGCAGCGCGGTTCCGGACTGAAGCGCCTAGGTCCGCTCGTCCACAGCGGCCGGCTTCCCCTTCGAGGTGTCATGCACGAGGGACGGCGTCCACATGGTTGTTGCGGAGCAACAGGTATCGGGAACACACTGACGGCCTGTCGTTACCCTGATGCCGCGCCCAGATTTACCAGCAACGGGTGTAAGCTGGCGCCTTGTCATTTTCTCGCTGCTGTGTGTCTGGAATATGGCGCTCCGGAGATTTTAATGTGCCGATCGTATATGTGTGTGCAATGTTGTTCAGTTAGTCATTACGTTGCGTATGGCGGTTTTTTTGTGTGCGTGCGGTCGGGATGTCGGGATTAGCAGTCTTCTGTGCCAAGTTCATGTTGTTCATGGAGTTGTGCTGGTGTTGCCTACCGCACGTGAGTCTTGTTAACTTCAAAGAAATTGCTGAAATATTTGTCTCGCTATTTTAAATTTAATAGTGATCATTAGCATTCAGATTGTCATCTTTCGTATGTCATTGTTCTTTGTTTATATGTGAATACCTGAGTTCGTTATTGATTGTTTTAATATAATGCATATGAGAAATTACAGCCATACATTTTGATATCAGTTATAAGAGTGAAGATTTGTTGTCATACAGCCAAACGTAATAAATATGTTTCGGTATCTAACTGATGTGACCAGCCAACGTGAATTCACTCTTGTAATAATGTGTAAAGTTCAGTTTTGATTTCTCTTAATAAATGATGAAGTTAAGTTTGTTGAGTCCACTCCCACGCTTCCTGCCATTTAAGTCGTCAACGGACACTTTGGCGTCGATATGATAGGCACAAATAGATGCCAGAGTCATCGCTGAACACTACAGAATGTCACGCAATGTTCCACTTGACTCTGGCTCTACGACATACAACTTGTATTGTTGTGGCATTGCAACCCAGCTTCCAGTAATTTGTTGCCGACGGTTCTTAGTGATTGACTGTAACCAAGCCAAGATTTAAGCTATTGTCATCCGTTTGACCCAGTCAAACAATTATATGATCTCCTCACGATACAAACCTGCTGGAAGGACGTGGGCTTACTTTTCCTACCACATTGTTTTTCAGAGTCCATCTCGTCACCTTCATTTTACAGTCATGACACGACAACCAACAGCCCGTGCGACCTGTCTGTGTGACAGCCAAAAATTCGACCATTCTCAAAGTTTCGTGCAAGTCCTTTGGGCATAGTGTTGTGACCTCCACCTGGAAGTGCCTGTCACATTAGAGACATCAAATAGCCATCATGTAGTCACACCGTTCTTCATCCGATGGAATAACTTCATTCTCTACTGAGAATATGTAAGTATAAGGATTAGGTTTTCATCAAAAGGCACGGAAATAATGTATTATCAATACTGCTGCTTTCGGTGAAAGTGTTTCTGGTGGGAATTATTTTCCGTTTGCGTCAGTGTAAGAAGCATGGATTGTTAGACAATTAACTGCTCTCACCTTCTAAATTTCAACCATTTACCCACCTACATCTACATGAATGCTCTGCGATTCACACATAAATGCCTGACTTTTTCTCAACCGTTCCACTCCCGAGCAGCGCGCAGGAAAAACGAACACTTAAGCCTTTATGTGCGAGCTCTGATTTCTCTTACTTTATTACTATGATCAATTCTCGCTATGCTGGTGGACGTCAATAAAATATTTTCGCAATCGTAGAAGAAAGGTGGTGATTGAAATTTCGTTAAAAGATCTCGCCGCAACGAAAAACGCCTTTGTTTGAGTCATAGGCACCCCAACCCGTCTGTCATATACGTGATACTCTCTCCCCTATTTCGCGATAATACAAGACGAGCTGACCTTCTTTGAAGTTTTTCGATATCCTCTGTCAATCTCATATGGTAAACAACTCCGGAGGAGGAAGGACAAGCGTATTGTACGCTGTCTCTTTAGTAGCTGAAATTTTCTGTCTGATTCAATGAAGGATTGCGGCAGCCGTAATTTGCAAATATTTCTGAATCAGACATGAGAGGTGGTATCCGTTCACTGAAAACTTTGCTCTCGTGATCCTTCATATTATTTTTGAGTAATAAATTACTGCAATCAACTTTACCATGAAATTTAAACCTTAATTTGTAACTATTAAGAAGACAGTTCCATTATTTCATTCACAATATTCACGTCTCAATTTGTGTAGCTGGTACCGAGGTTGTTGGGTTCTGCTATTATAAATCATTCACCTTTACTGTACTGGGACAAAGATGCATGAGCGTGCTGTACGACTAGTGGATAAGATTCTTGACTCTGTGTAAAATGTAATCAATGGTGGGCTTGTTCGTCTGTTAGTTAGGGCAACGCTAGCTCATTCTTACTAGAAGCATAGTAGCGAACAGTTCAGTTATAGGAAGGAAATCTGGTTTTGTGAATCTGGGAGAAATTATCTGGAATACTTTATTATGGAGACGAAAACTGGTTTATAAAGCTATTTTATTCATTGTATTGATGGAGAAGATTTTTTGGAGGAATATTTCAAGATAATCCACGCACGTGCAACAATGAAATGTGTGTTTGTCAGAACTATCAGTTGAAGGATATCTTTGTTCCCTAGATAACTACTAATATTATGATTTATGTTAATTTGATCCTTTCGTTTTCGTTATCTCAAACATTACGCAGTTGGTTGACATGTCTGTAATTTTTTTAATCAGAGAATTTCTTAATTGTTAGTCTGCTTCTGTTGTATAGTCGTTCTCGACAATAATCAGAGTTTAATTTTACAAGAACGCTTTTTAAAATAAATCCCTCCTACATCATTCTTAGTGAAGTTTAAAATGTTTATCGTTATGTGCATTGCATCTTACGCCACACGTAGTCACACATTGTTTGTAACAAACAAAGTAAAGTTTAGAGAAGATTAAGTTTCTTTAATTGCGGTATCTTCTTATTTCAATTTGCTTTCGAGAACATCAGTACACCAGACACAAAACAGTGTGCTGAGTATGAGGTACGTTACTTTTATTTCAGGGCAGTCCTCATTTTACATTCTTGCGAATAAACAGTACAAAGTCGTCCGCCCCCGGTAGGTGAGTGGTCAGCGCAACGGAATGTCAATCCTAAGGGTCAGGGTTCGATTCCCGGCTGGATCGAAGATTTTCTCCGCTCAGGGACTGGGTGTTGTGTTGTCCTAATCATCATCATCATTTCTTCCCCATCGACGCGCAAGTCGCCGAAGTGGCGTCAAATCGAAAGACTTGCACCAGGCGAAGGGTCTACCCGATGGGAGGCCCTAGTCATGTGACACTTATTTTTAGTATATATTCAGAATTTTCAGATGTTCTGCTATGTAAGCAGATTAATTCACAGTGAACCGGGAAGGTAACATGTAACAATTATTTTCTACCATGTTGAGCAGTACTTTATTTTGCGGATATTTCAAGGCAGACATTGCACTTTTTGTTAAGTAACTTTCATAAGGTACTCTAATATTGAGTTTCAGTTCAATCGTTTTAATTCAGTGACCAGATTGCTTCTTTTGGGATTTAATTAGAGTTATTTTCATTATTTCAAATTCAGCATTTCACTAAGATTAAAGTTGTGTTTCATGACCTGTTCACATGCGCAACACAGGGGCAACCAACAGTCAGTTTTGCTCAGCACTTGAAAGAGATATTTAAAGCACACGCTACACGAGGAGAAAGTTTTTTAAAAAAGAATATTCAGTCTTTCACATACAGATAAATTACACAGAAAGCTTACAGGGTTTACTGGTGGGAGGTTTTGGAGTGTGACAAAGCCGGACATGCGCGCCACGCGACGTCACGCATTGCGAAAACATGGCTGTCCACCACGCCCGGGCGCGGCTATATAACCGCTGGCTGGCCGGCACATCGCCAGTTCTCCGCTCCACACGGCGACAAACTCATCGATATGGCCTGCAAGGTGGGTGCCGGCGGAAGGCGGCCGCTGCCAGCCAGTGGCCGTCTCACGCGACGCTTCGACTCCCTCCAGTGGCGGCGAGCTTTCGTCACGTGCTTCGAATTAAGAGTGTCCGGCGCGCCCAGCCACTTGGCGAAGTAAATTGTCACTTAGCTCAGTGATGCGAAAGTATATCGGAAAGCGTCACTACTATGTTTAGTCCACAATCCGAAATATGGTCTACTTGTAGACATCAATTGCTATACAATGCGAATTACTGTAAAGTGAGTGGCGGAGGATCTTTGTATTTTATGGTATATTACGGTTTTTCCCTTTCCATCCATGGATTGGAAATGGAAAAAATGAATGCCAACAAGTCACTGTGCAAATCGTTATTAGTATATCTATGGTTCAAATGGCTCTGAGCACTATGGTACTTAACATCTTAGGTCATCAGTCCCCTAGAACTTAGAACTACTTAAACCTAACTAACCTAAGGACATCACACGCATCCATGCCCGAGGCAGGATTCGAACCTGCGACCGTAGCAGTCCCGCGGTTCCGGACTGCAGAGCCTAGAACCGCAAGACCACCGCGGCCGGCTATTACTCTATCTTTTCTACGATATAAATACGGAGGGGCTTTGGTGTATTTGTTTATTGGTTTACGAATGCCTATTATTGGTATTAGGTTTTTTGAACTATCAAGCTTCTTTTTTCGAATGTATGCCAGTGTAGATGTTTCATAATTTCCGTTACTGCCTTTTGATGGCACGCCTTTTGACGAGTTAGCCCTCAAGACGTAACACTCGACTTAGTTTCAGAGATCCAGTTCCGCCAGTACCGTTTGATAGATTCCTTAAGTGAGAACACTGTATGCGAGAGGCAAGGATCCGGGTTTGAGTTCAGATCAGCCGCATAGATTCAATGAAGCAAAAATCCTTAAAATTGAGTACACTTCCAAAAACTAATTTGTATAAGGAATATTCATATTTTACGTCCCGTCGAAGATGAGATCATTAGAGCACAAACCTTAACTGATGAAACCATAGGAAATATATCAATGGCCGAAGGGTTACTTGAAGCTTTGTTCTCCCTAAAGTGAGTTGAATCTCTTATCACAACTCCACGTGTGAAAACTTGTAGCCGGCCGGGTTGGCCGAGCGGTTCTAGGTGCTACAGTCTGGAACCGTGCGACCGCTACGGTCGCAGGTTCGAATCCTGCCTCGGGCATAGATGTGTGTGAAGTCCTTAGGTTAGTCAGGTTTAAGTGGTTCTAAGTTCTAGGGGATTGATGACCTCAGAAGTTAAGTCCCATAGTGCTCAGATCCATTTTTTTGAAAACTTGTAACCATTCATGTTCAAATGTGTATGGATTTCTAAGGGACCAAACTGCTGAAGTCATCGGTCCCTAGACTTACACACTACTTAAATTAACTATGGACAACACACACTCCCACGACCGAGTGAAGACTCGAACCTCCGGCGGTAGGGGCAGCGCAGTCAGTGACATGGCGCCTCTAACCGCGCGGCCACTCCGCGCAGCTAACCATTTATGCTGGAATGCTGCAGAAATTGAGTTCTGAGTAGCGGTGACAGATATCGTCTTCACACGTAGCTCCGTGTTATCGATAACTATAAGATGCAAGTTAAAGTGGTAATCAAGGAACATGACCTAATTCGCTCTTATTCGCATCTAAAATTGTGACACGTATGACAAAAGAATTAGGCGCGAATATATAGGAGGAATCACGTTACTACTAATTACGAAATTATGCTTTTGATCAACTGAATGAGTGTACAAATCTGGCAGTCAAATCAGAATACATTTATCGAATGGATTTGAATCATAACCGGTGCTTGAGACTAGAAAATCAGTAGACCTGTTAATGGTATGACTAGGAGCAGACATTTTCATTCATCTGGTGATTATTGAAGAACCATTATTGAATGGATGTCGTCGGAAATCCAGTCTTGACTCACGAATCCCTAGCTGGATATCACGATCAAACTTTATAATTTTTGTCAACTGACTTTTTAAGCATTAGTCATGACATCATTATCGCAATCAAGTCATCACTCATATTTGTTTATTAGTTCCAATTTGTGAAATTCTCAAAAAATGGCTCTGAGCACCATCAGACTTAATTTCTGAGGTCATCAGTCCCCTAGAACTTAGAACTACTTAAACCTAACTAACCTAAGGACATCACACACACCCATGCCCGAGGCAGGATTCGAACCTGCGACCGTAGCGGTCCCGCGGTTCCAGACTGTAGCGCCTAGAACCGCTCGGCCACCCCGGCCGGCCTGAAATTCTCACATTGTATTTTTGATCAACATAGGTTTCATATTCTATTGTTGATCAACATAGGACACACTCAATCCAGAAAACTGTAAACCTTGATTACCCCTTAAAGAAGTAGCAATGCTGCCCCAGGACTACAGGAGACGGTTCAATACCGAACTATGTTCAAAAATGCATGTGAATTCTTAAGGGACCAAACTACTTAAGTCATTGGTCGCTAGACTTACACAATATTTAAACTAACTTATGCTAAGAACAACACACACTCCCATGCCCGAGAGAGGACTCGAACCTCCGGCAGGAGGAGCCGCGCAGTCCGTCACATGGCGCCTGAAACGGCGGGGCCACTCCACGCGTGACCGAACTATGTAAAAACTATTGTTACCGTGACATAATCTCCTCTAATGGTCAAAAATTCATAAGTGTTGCAGTCATTAAAACACTGGTTGTGGAAATGGGAAGGAGTAGGGTTTTAAGCATCATGCAGTCATCATGGTTTCCTTTGGTTAGCCTAAACTTTCTCCCCCGTCCATGTCCAAGACTTTCCATCTGTAATTACCAGCTAGTAGATGACAGGTTAACACGCCTCTTGTTCTGAGTTCTGCGCTTCGACTACATCAGTAACAGGGCTGACTTCTGTTTTGTTGCAGCTGATCGTCCTCGCTGCCTTCGTGGCTGTGGCCCGCGCCGGCTATCTGGGAGCCCCAGCAGTGGTCGCCCCCGCCGTCAGGGCTGCCCCCGTGGCCTACGCTGCCCCCGCCGCCGTGGCCGCCGCCGAATACGACCCGCACCCCCAGTACAACTTCGCTTACAGCGTGCAGGATGCTCTGACTGGTGACTCCAAGGCACAGCAGGAAGTCCGCGACGGAGACGTCGTCCAGGGCAGCTACAGCCTGGTCGAGCCCGACGGTTCCATCCGCACCGTCGATTACACCGCAGACCCCGTTAACGGCTTCAACGCCGTCGTGCACCGGGAAGCTGTCGCCCACGCCGCCCCCGTCGTCGCCAAGGTGGCCGCTCCCGTTGCCGCTCCTGCGGTTGCTAAGGTCGCTGCTCCCCTCGCCTATGGAAAGGCCATCCTCGGTTAAACATCACATAAACACTTCCTCTGGACATAATCCTACTGAGTGGCTCTATTTTTGAGTATATTCTTCGCAATTTTCACCTCGAAGCAATTTCTCTCCTATACCCAATATTTGTACCAATGCGAATCTAATGACGAAAACTTTTCCCAAGTAATTTCTTTTCCACTGTAAACTTCTGTATTTATTGCGTGTGAATGTTTTTGTACTGTATATTATGTAAGTGGAATAAAATTTACCATATTATTTATATTCTTCAATGTCACTCATCTCTCTTCAGGAGCCTCGCAAATCAGTAATGCTTCCTTCAATTTCTAAATATGCGCATTTATTCTGTAAGTTCATTATTATTGCATCATACACCAGGATTGCTTCTCATTCCCTTCACAGATGAAGCATACATGAAATGATTCCTTTCTTTCCTCCATGCGTACTATCAGTGTAAAATTATCTCCGAAGTCAATACCGAGCGATGTATTAGATGTTGAAGAATATTTGCAGTTTCCATCACGGAAATCAATTCGTAATTTTTCGACGTACTTTTGCGAATTATTCGACGTCCTTTCAGCTGTTTCATTACCCTCTTCCACGAACAAATCAACTCCGAGATCGTTCGCATTACTGTTCTAAGTTTCCGACCTAGATGGGTTCCACGATGCAGTGAAATGGTCCTCTATGGACATGACATTGTTTTGTAACCAATATCTGTAGTTTACAAACCGGTTTCATAGTACCCTGTATTCTATACATAGTACCTTCCTCGATTTACTTTTAAGTAAATCTATGTGATCCTTTAACTTCATATTCTCGCACATTACTAGTCACAGATATTTGCATAAAATTCCTGGCTCCTAATTTGTATAATCACAGTGTCATAAGTATATAACTGTATATTTTTATGTTCAAAAATATCATCTGAAAATGTAACTGTCATACGATAAAATTTTATGTGGACTGTTGTTGATACCTAGGAGTTACGCAACAACGGTTTGTTTGGCTGAAGGTACATCGCTACACTACAGTTTCATCACTATGCATTGAATAGCGGAGCTGATTGAGGGAAATGATTGAAATGTAAGATTATGGGCGTACCGGTACTCTCTAGGACGTAGCACATCGGTGTCTGAACATTCCTAATACCGGTGTAGCGTACGACGTAACACAGCTTTTCTTCACC
This sequence comes from Schistocerca serialis cubense, assembly GCF_023864345.2. Classification (NCBI taxonomy): domain Eukaryota; kingdom Metazoa; phylum Arthropoda; class Insecta; order Orthoptera; family Acrididae; genus Schistocerca; species Schistocerca serialis. The sequence continues at coordinate 790,410,773 of NC_064639.1, read as the reverse complement.
GATTTTTTCCAAATTTTGAGATTGAACAAAGTGGACATATCGTGGTCGTCCCATTCACGAGATGTGACCGCCTTAGATTTTTTCCTTTAAGAAAAGCTGAAAGATGCTGTTAATTCTGATATACCGACTACATCACAATGATATGAAACGACGTAGTCCTGCTGTCTATACTGAAATTTCTGGTGAAATGCTAGAACGCGTGTATCAGTCATTGCATGACTGACTGGAAGCTTGTGTTAAGAGCTGGTGGTCGGAATTCTGGAAATCCCCCTTGTTGTCAGTTCTCTTACTTCTTCAGCATAAAAAAATTGATTATTCACTTTTCTGCTTTAATTATGATAGAGGCGTTGACTACTGTCCGCAGTTACAAATTTCAAATACTGTTTGCTCGTGGGCTACATGTTCTTGAATCCTTAAAATAAATGACAGTATCATTCTAATTTATTCTAGTTTCATTTTGTTAATGTCGACTGGCATATTTCTCTTTTTTAAACATGACTATTTAAAACAAACTCTGATTCTACCGGTTCTTAAACTCTGGGTGAGAACTGAAACTCTAGGCCCTTTGTGAAACTTCATACCTATGATAACAGCGCAAACCTAAAACTAACAACTAATGAAAAGACCTACGGTTATTTCAAAGATGACAGAGCAAAACCACATATAACTAATGCACCTACTGTATGACAGTATTACAATATAACTTCTGTAAAGTTTGGATGGTAGGAGAGGAGGTACTGGTAGAAGTGAAGCTGTGTGGACAGGGCATGAGTCGTGCTTGGGTAGCTCAGATGGTAGAGCACTTGCCCGCGAAAGGCAAAGGTCCGGAGTTAGAGTCTCGGGCCGGCACACAGTTTTAATCTGCCAGGAAGTTTCAGTATTACAACATATTTTGATCGTAGGAACTACATCCTATGTGTTTTCGATGCCTACGGAGGTACTCGTTTCCGTTCAGTTACGCAGACGGTGCTTGAGGAGTATGTGAAACACCTCGTATTTTTAGGTAAGTACAGTATTTAGATAGCCCTCAGTACCATGACACCTCCTGAGATGACTAGAATACCACACACTAGAGATATTTATGGTGCAGCTACACATCAAAACAAAAATAAATATAATGTAATATCCAAAACAGTTCCGTATTACGAACGATACAGTAGTCTATGAAAGAAAGCTGTGACTATATGGGGACCACAAGTATTTTCAGTGGAGTAACATTCGCATAGCCTTATTAGATTGTTTTCCACATGTCTTGCAAATTACGTTACAAGTTAATGCCCACAAAAATTCACTGACAAACAGTTTCACTACATAAAAAAATGGTGATGCTTTCCACAGATACAAATCATTATATTTGATGTTGCAGAAAGTAAACTATCCGATCAAAATTATCCGGACACCTATTAGTGGACATTAATATGGTGTATACTGTTTATTGTCATCTCTCTTTACAACATCTCAAGCGCTCCTTAACCTTCGGGTTCCTGAATTACCCTTCACTATTTTACTCGTACGAAAATCTGCTGACTTGGAAAACAAATTAGTCTCATTCTGCCATAAATTTTCAGTATTTTTCTACTCCTGCATCCTCTTGAGTATCAGTTTACTGTTTATCACTAATAGGCTAAATTCTGAGTCTATGTCAATATGTGGATATGCTTTGCAGTACACTAATTGACTTCTACGATTTTGTCTAACCATGACGCTGTTCAGGTGTGATCTTCCCGGCTCCCGATATAATCCAGGTATGTATTCACCTATCGTGATTCCGAAAGACGGTGTCCGCTGCAAACAGATGAAACTTATCGCAGAACTACAGATTCCTCCCTCTGCGTTCTGTTCTTTCATCCATTCTACATTCTCTCTTAATTCTTCTTTCCCTTCTCTGTAGCAAATCTTCATTATACCTGATTCATTTGATCCAGTACCTTATTTCCTCAAATGTTTTCTTTATTTTCGTAACAGCTTGTGATGTGGGCATGGAAAACTGATAATGACGACTCTTATTGATATCGATCGAATCGCCAGAGGAATAATTCGGTTACTCATTGCTGCCTCTTCAACCTGTCTCCTTGTTCGTAGCTATGCCACTGTTACAGAAGCCACTATTGCTGTTGTTATTACTGTCCTATAAGCAGACTATTTCGTTCCTATTTAACTTCACTAAACGCACAAAATCTCTGTTTGAAAGTTCTCTATTTGCGCTGCAGCGTTCAATTTTCGAGTGTTCGACACTCATATACCTACTCATCCTTCCTCTAAGAAATGCTTTCTAGGCAGCCTTCGGAATTTTTGTGCAGTATGTAGTTCCACTGTCTTGCTTGCATTGCTTTCTGTACAGTCACTTACAGGTTCCACCTCCCAGGACAGTCTCCTATCATATTTAACTGAACTGCAAATTTTTTTGCTGTCTCTTTTAACATAGCCATCAGCAGGAAGAGCATGATTCTTAATACCGGAAATCTTCAGAATATACTCAATGAGAAGCACAAAATTCCGGATTTTGAAATTGAAGGCGATAAACTCTATCTATTGAAGCTGAAGGGGAAGAGGCTCTATAAAACTTCATAAATTTCTGCTAAACTTCCATCCGCAGTTAGTCATCTCTCTCTCTCTCTCTCTCTCTCTCTCTCTCTATCTATCTATCTATCTATATATCTATCTATCCATCATCTATCTATCTATCTACCTACCTATCACTATTTTTACTATCTCTCAGTTCATAAATCTGAATTAAGCGGAACAAAAACCATGCCTGTTACTGAATTCTGACTTACGTTATCACGTAACACGTAGTAACACCGTGAACTGATTTCTGTTCTAGACCGAGATCTTTTTCCTTGCAGTGTACTGATGCAAGTGTGCTGTAATTATTGTGAATATTACGTAAGGTATGAGACGTCAATGTTTGTAGTTGAGAAATAGTTCACATGGCTCTGAGCACTATGCGACTTATCTTCTGAGGTTATCAGTCGCCTAGAACATAGAACTAATTAAACCTAACTAACCTAAGGACATCACACACATCCATGCCCGAGGCAGGATTGGAACCTGCGACCGTAGCGGTCGCTCGGTTCCAGACTGTAGCGCCTAGAACCGGCTATAGTTGAGAACAAGTCAGCTGTAGTTACTACTGATGCCTGACATTGTGTGGGTCACCACTGATTTACACCTATGTGACGGGAAGACAGTGAGATTTTTGATTTTTCTCTGATGGATATTTCCTCCAGGTAGACTTGTCTCCTACCCTAGAAAATTGATAGGAGGTTCTGACAGATTTGTAACACGTGTTCCAAGCAAAAATTTGACAGCTTTAAGAAAACTTAAGTGCGCACAGCACCCTGGAGTCATAATTCGAGTGATATACTTCCGTTCTTGGGAGCTGTTCCCCATCTAAGCACTGGGTAGAGAAATACCGTCGTAATTTCTCTAACGGATGCCAGAATAAATAGTCGAAAAAGGGAGAGGACTGTATAGAAGAATCTCATCCATAAAAATTCGAGCTCTCAAAACTCAATTTCGAATACAGTGAAGGTCTTTAAACGTTTATCCACACGATACCGGTTTTTGGGGTGCGTCAGATGCTGTCTGCCAAGGCTGCTAATGATATTTCCCGTACGCTAGATAAATTTCAGGAATTATTATTTTTACATAGGCTTTATTGCTCCAAAGAAAATTTCACGCAATTTCTTATGTCACTAGGTTTATGACTCCATTTTGAGAAGCGTTGAACAAAATCTGATTTTCTTACATACAGTCGTATAGCATTAGAGTTTCGTAAAGAGGAGTCATTTTGTATCACAACCATCGTGAAAAAGTTAGCAGTACTTGAGTATGAACACTTAACTTAAAAGCACTGTACATAAAATATCAAAATCTAGTAACTTAGTTTTGGTTCTAAAACCATAAAATACATGCCACGAGGCTCAGCTGAACGTACTAAAGCATTCTGAATTTGGGCTGACACTAATATCTGCCTCCACTCATTAGTAAACGAATGTGATGTAAAGGGTCAACGCAGTGCGTTGACGTAGGCCCGCAATGTGTTGCATCAGCTGCCTAAAGAAACTAGCTACTTACGCATGCTCGCCTACTAATGGAACGCAACATGCTATAAAAAAATCAGTGTTTGCTTTCTCCGTCATTTTATTACAGATAAGTAGCGGCATATAGCTGATACACTGTCGATATACCTGCATAACCACATCTTCACAAAGTGTTCAGTTTTAGCCATTATTGTAGTTTTAGAGATCCATTCACAGTGGACGATTTAAGATAGGATACAAAACGGTATGCCAGATTAAGAAACCAGGTTTCGAACTGGAAAACTTTTCCAGGATAGGTGTGAACTCTGACCATAATTTATTAGTTGTGAGATGCAGATTAAAGCTAGAGAAATTCCAGAAAGTTAGGATATTAATGAGGTGGGAACTAAATATTGTAATTAGAAACAGCTAGACGTTGTTGAGAGTTTCAAAGGGGGCATTAGGAAGCAGTGAAAGGAGTCGACAGAAGATAAACGGGTAGCTTTAAGAGACGAAATTGTGAAGGCAGCAGAGGAACAACTACGTTAAACGACGAAGTCCAATTGGAAGTCTTGGATAATACCGAGATATTGTACAAGGTGTAATAAAAAAGTACCGTACTTTCTTTAATTTCGCGGGTTTAATACAGCCGACTTTCAATTTTTTTCATCTTGTTTGTGCACGTGTTCCTGATATATGTTTTGCATTTTCAGCTATTTTGAATATTTAGTTTATTGTTGACAGTCGGAAAGATTATGCTTGTTTTCGAGCGCTCGGCGAATTTTTATTTTCGAAAAAGATCGCGTAGCGAATTTGCATTAAATTTTGCTTGAAAAACGGAATAGACAGCAGCACCTAATTGTAAATGCTGACAGTGGCTTTTGGTGAATGTACTAGGAACAAGACAAGATTTTACGAGTAGCATAAACGTTTCAAACTGGGTCGAGAAGACGTTGAAGACAATGACCACCCTGGTCACCTTAGCACATCAATCACTGACGGCAATGTGAACGGTTATGTGAAATTATCATATCACCTTCAGAGAGGTTGCTGATGATGTCGACATATTCTTTGGATCATTCCAACAATTTTTTTGTGTTTTGCGTATGAAACGTGTAGCAGCTAAATTTGTTCCGAAATTGTTGAATTTCGACAAAAACGACGTCACGTAGACATTGCTCAGGGATTACTGAATGAAGTCGACAACGGTCCAGAACTTCTACAGAAGGTTATAACAGGTAACGAACCAAGACCCAATCGTCGCAATGGAAACTGCCTGAAAAGCTCAGACCGACAAAAATTCGACATGTTGGGTCACATGTGAAAGTACTTCTCACTGTTTTCTTCGATTACAATGGGATAGTGCATCACGAGTTCCTGCCTTAATGGTTTGGAAATAACGCGCCGTTTGCGTGAAGCAATTTGCAGAAAACGACCAGAACTGTGACAAAACCACTCGTGGAATTTGCATCACGTTAATGCTCCCGCTCACACGTTGTTGTTTGTTCGAGATTTTTTGGCAAAACACAACACCGTTATGTTGCTTCACCAACTGTATTAGCCGGACATGGCTTCCTGTGACTTCTTTCTATTCCCGATACTGGAAAGAACCATGAAAGGACGTCATTTTGTCACCATTGACGAGATCAAAACAGAATCGTTAAAGGAGCTGAGCACCATAAGGAATACTGAGTTCCAGATATTCTTCCAAGACTGGAAAAAGCGCTGGCACATGTGTATTATGTCTAAGGGGGATTACGTTGAAGGGGGCAAAGTTGATTAATAAATAAAATATTCTTGAAGAAAAACAAAAATTTCCGTTACTTTCTGATCACACCTCAATTGGACTGCTGAAAGGAGGAAATATAAAAATGCAGCAAATGAAGTGGACAAGGGGTGGTTCAAAAAGAGCGTCGGTTTTGATACATCAAAGTAAGAAGTTTATTTTTACAAAAAAAAAACACAAACAGGCCTATGGCCTCCTCTACTGCGCTGGCATGCAAAAACTCCGTTCATGAAATTCACTATGACTGCAGACAAGTTTCCACATTCATTTCGCTAACAACTATTCGAATTTCCTCCTTCAAGTCATACAAGTTCCGGGATTTATTGGCATACACCATTGATTTAACATGACCCCGAATAAAAAAGTCACAAGGAGTTAAGTCACATGACCTTGGTGGCCATTAATGATCAGCATTGGGTGAAATGAGACTATCTGGGAACCGCTCGTGAAGCACCTGAATTTTTTCGAGCAAAGCACGGCAGGTATGCTGAAACCACATCTCTTTAATGTCCATTCCATCCAAACGAAGCCATAAAACTCTCTTATCATAGTACGGTATAGGTCTCCTGTACAGCTTGTCCTGCCTCATCTTCTTGGATCACGCGAGAATTTTCTGACCACAGACACCCCAGTTCTACTTACAAAACCGTTTAAGTGGAAATGTGCTTCACAACGGAAGATGATTTCGTTTGCGAAGCTGTCGCTCTCCTGTCGTCCTCTCAGAACCCAGTCAACAAACTGTGGTCTCTTCTAGTGATCCGTCACTTGAGCTTATGCGTCAACTGAATCTTATATGAGTGGTAATGGAGATCACAATGGAGAACTCTCTGTTCTGGAGAACAGCTTAAGCCCAGTAGTTGGGAACGGTGACGAATTGATTTAATTAGGTTAACAGCCACACTGTCACAAATCATTTCAATTTTCAGCTCATTTTGGCCAGAACGACGACGCCAAGGATTATGAAAGTTTTCTGTTGAACCTGTCTCAAAGAACTTATGATACAGAAGTCTGTGAACTGTTGATTCATTCGGTGTCTCATTATGCTCTAGAATCGCATGAAGTCGCATGACTGGTGCTTCATAACTTTCTTCATTTTGATTAAACGGTTACACGATTAGCACACGTTGTGCACCGAGGAACTCAAACTGAGTCAACAATAGGAACGTTCCTGGAAATAGAAACGACTCAAAACAATTTCACCAACCGACAAACAAAAATTTATCAGCCGTTTCAAAACCAGCGCTCTTTTTGAACCACACTTCACGTACGTGTAAAAATGGGGTTAATAAAAAATCCAAAACAACAAAGCAGGGGTGGCTACAAGAAATTCTGCAAAGTTGTAAAACTAGACATGATTATGAAAAAATAGGTGCTGCTTATAGAGAAATCGAAGAAACTTTTGCCAAAAAAGAGAACAAGTTGTATTAACATCCAGAGCTCTAACCGCAGGCCAGTGTCAAACTGAGAATGATGAAAAATTGAAGAAATATATCAAAGGGCTATATAAAGCAAGAAACTTCAGAACAGTATCATAGAAAGAGAAGGGGTAGTAAATGAAGATGAGATTCGTGACGCGATATTGGGAGAAGGATTTGACAAAGAGCTAAAAGATCTATGTCAAAACAAAGCAAACGGTGGAAAATTACTAAGAATCTTGGGAGAAACTACTATGACAATACAGTTCCACCAGGTATGCAAGTGAAATGCCCTCAGACATTAAGAAAAATATAGTAATTCCAATGTCAGAGGAGAAGTGTGTTGAGAAGTGCAGTTGCAGAGTACTAAGGCAAATTAGCAGCAGAAGAATGGAACGCCTGGTCAGCTTGGATTCAGGATAAATATAGGAACATGTTGAGGCAATACAGACCTTACGATTCATCTTAGCAGATAGCTTGATGTAAGACAGACACTTTTTAGTAATTTTAGATATTGAAAAAAATGGACAATGTTCAACTGCAAGATACAACCCAGGAAACTGAAGGTTATTTACAGCTTCTACAGAAACCAGACAACATTATAAGAATCTAAGGATATCAAAGCGAAGCAGTCGTCGAGGAAGTGAATGGGGTTGAATCACTTCATCACTCTGTACGTAGTGTAAGCACTAAAGGAAACCAGGGAGAAATTTGGAAAAGGAAGTAAAATTTCACAGATAAGACATAAAAAATGGATGTTGGCTGGTTCCGTCAGAGACGGAAAAGAACGTGTCAGATAGTTTAATTCAACGGCTAATTAAGAAGTTCTTAAAAGATTAAAAAAGTAGGTAATGGAGTATATTCAAGTGTTGTTGGGAGAAATGGAGTGGAAAATGAGACATCGGAAATAGTAGAAGAGTTCTTTTATTCGTGCAGCAAACGATGGTGCAGGGGATTCAAATACAGACTGACGATGGCAAAAATATCAAAAACCTTTTCTTAAAAAGAGAAACGTGTTAACATCGAATATAAACGTATTTTTTTGAATATGCGAGAGCTATCCCAAAATGAAACTCCGTTAGGCTACAAATAAAATAGTGGAATAGTTAAATCAAACGTATTACAAAACTGTTAAAACTGCAACTACAGAATGACCATTCAGATTTAAGCATTTGGCACCTGTCTTAATAAGTAGACAAATTCCACCTGCACAAAATTCTGCCGCCTGAGAACGTAGCCATTACGTAACAACATCTTGAATTTCTTCCCCGGAATAAAAGCATTCAATGCAAAGAAACTTTTTCATTTTCATGAGGAAGTGGAAATCACTTGGCGTCAAGTCTGCTCCTTAGGGTGGATATTCAAGAATGTCCCTTTTGAAATGACGTGACAGTTCCTGTTTACCGCATAGAGAGTGGCCGAACTTTCTCGTTCAGAAACAGGACGTCGTTACTCAAGAGAGCATGTTTGTCTATTAAAAGTGTCATGGCAGGCTTCAGAATTGATTGACTTTCCACGCTACAGAAAATTGACGAACCAGAGTTCCAAAACACGACAGTCAAAACCTCTCTGGCTGACAGAGCCTGGTAAGCTTATTTCGCTTTGTTGGGCGAAGCGTCGAGTCACAGGTCACCATTCCGTTAAGTATAGGCTTTCTCCCTGTGAGTCGTAGTGTAATAGTCCAGAGAAGCGATCAACCGTTGAGTTTTTATAGTTCTCAGTAAGGAGTTATGGTACCGTAATTCCTTACTTCCGATTCCATGCAAAACAGTTGTAGCAATCCGCGGAAAGTTGTGCGACATTTGAGAAATAGCGGAACGCCAGTTTTCGCGAACTATTTCGCTCATTTTTCTGCTATTTCGTTCCTAACTACAAACAGACGACCTCTACTATCATAATCATGAACGTTCATTCTCAGATTCATAAGGAACTGACACCCCTGACGAATAAAAATTTCATTGTTCACATTCAGTCCTTAAATAGCGCAATATTCGTGATTAATGTCAACAGCTTTTACATATTTTCCGCTAGAAACCATATTACAGTACGGATTTCATATTTGGCTGATGTTCACGTATTTTAGAGCAGCTGCTGTAAGCTAACGAAAAGCAGTGCGACTTTGTCGCCACGATAGCTCTGACAATCAGTGACGTACTACGTGGAGGTGTTCAAGTCCTGTGTGGTCCTTTCTCAAAAAAATGGCTCTGAGCACTATGGGACTTAACATCTATGATCATCAGTCCCCTAGAACTTAGAACTACTTAAACCTAACTAACCTAAGGACAGCACACAACACCCAGCCATCACGAGGCAGAGAAAATCCCTGACCCCGCCGGGAATCGAACCCGGGAACCCGGGCGTGGGAAGCGAGAACGCTACCGCACGACCACGAGATGCGGGCGGTCCTTCTTCGTGATGGGTCATGATCGTACCGCTGTGAAATTGCAGGTGTGCTGGCAGACATTTCTCTTTTAATACACAGTATGTTTGTTGCGTTAGTCTTATATAATGTAACGTTTGTAGCAGGTCGCCTTCATGGTGTGCTAATTAAATGGCTGTCAGTGTGTAATATGAAGAGTAATAAGGACAAAAAATTAATGACAATAACGTTACACGAAGCTAATTCCAATTAGAACTTTTAAGACTGCAATACCGAGTGCTGAGCGGAAAAAAGCTAGACGTAACAGAAAACAGAACCTAAGCAACCTGTGCCACTGCGGTCTACTTAGACTTAAGCAATGTCGGCTGCACAAGGAGTGACAGCGACTAATGAAATGCGCGCGTTTTGCAACCGATGTGAACACGCATGTACGATCCGCGATAGAAAAGTTCATTCGAATCTGCGTCGAAAGCTACATTTATGGGTGACAAAAGTGGAAGTGAGACCCAGTATGTCTAGGTTGGGATTTGATAACGACTTTATACGAGTGACGGAAAAATGGTGTGTCTAATTTTACAATATTATTCGATGAGTACTAATCAGTACAAACATAATGAGAATACAGTTACTAGTGGCTCGACGTCAAAACACCTAAATCATCATCGTCGCATCGAATGTAGCAAGTGAGGCAATAAACGAGGATTTGTCGAGTAAAAGAATGAGGAGAGCACAAATGTTGCAGCTGAATAAAGGATGTAGAACAAGCAAAAGAAAAGAAAGTCCACAGAAGGATATAGTAAGTCATCAAAAATGGAGACTGCAAACATTATAAAGGAAGCTTGTGCGTCCTACATTTGATGCACTGTAATTTCAGTAACATTACAAAACTGCAATTATGTGAATTTTAGAATATTAATTTTGAGAATTCTTAGGAGAGTCATAACTGTATATATAACAACAGTACATGTAAAATTTAATTTACCTTACACATTCATCGTCTATCTCCCAGGGCTGTGAAGATAACACTCTTGTTCTAATATGTTTTGCTGCAGTGAGACTTCTGAACACCTAAAACTGTCAAGACACAAAAGAATTAAACATATTAACTGTCGTTGGGCACTGATTCAAATCATTGGGGAAAGCTGAAAATGTGTGGCAGGCCAGGAATCGAACCCAGATCTCCTGGTTACTAGGTAGATGCGCTGACCACTACGCCGTCAGGACACAGTGGTCATCGCAACTGCACAGACTACCTGTCAGAACCCAAATTTTCAACTTATCCACACACTAATGATATAGCGTGACACCACATATAGATTAAACTGTAATTTACAAAATGCTGAAAATATCACCAAAAACAAATCTCGCGTACTGTTCATCCCTGTCGGTTGCCATATCCTTTAAAAAATTGTCGTTGCCACGAAATTGATGACAGAGGAACATCTAACCTAATTTCGAAAAGATGACGAAAAAAATCCTTTTGGAACAAATACCCCAGCGATCTTCAGCTATAGTTCAGAAAACAACATTAATGGTAAATCACGGCAACAACAGGTCTAAAGTCATCGTGGACACAGTAGCCTAGCATATGTTAATTATCATGCAGTTATAAAACGTAACTGTCTGCTAAAGGTCTGAGTTATCAGACGACTCGCATTTCGTAGCGGACGGCTGTGTCTCAATTGGGGTAGGTGCGCCCAAGGCCTGCTGTGGCCGGTGACCGCCATCCACATCGCGCGTTGCGAAAACGCGGGCAGCGCCCAGCCACGCCTGCAGCGGGTATATAACTGCCGGCCGGACAGTGCATCGCCAGTTCTCAGCTCCACACAGCAAGAAACTCATCGACATGGCCTGCAAGGTGGGTGCCAGCAGAAGACTGCTCAACTTTCGCCTACCGACTGTGTTTCAAGTGTCCATGACTCAGCGGTGTTACACTTTCGTTATGTGTTTCGAACTTGACATCGTCTTGTCACTTGTAATGACAACAGTGTTGACACAGACATGAGCGTGAAGAATTCTGTATCAAATCGATAACGATTATTATGTGGGGTATAGTGCTTTGCGATGGCTACTCCGACTGTGCTTTACAGCTGCAAGTGGGGAACTACACAAATGTTCAAATTTGTGTGAAATCTTATGCGACTTAACTGCTAAGGTCATCAGTCCTTAAGCTTACACACTACTTAACCTAAATTATCCGAAGGACAAACACACACACCCATGCCCGAGGGAGGACTCGAACCTCCGCCGGGACCAGCCACAGGGAACTACACGCAATGTGTGGAGGGTATATTGAACTTTCAAACTCTAGAAAGTTCTGAATAGAAAATTTCAAAGGTAGAAGGAGAGTTAAATATCTCGACAGTGTTCATGTCGTTTGATATGCAACATTTTCTCGGAATAAATGTAAATTGAAGAAGGAATCGGCCCCCGATCTCGCTGAAGGAACTACCCCAAGTGATTTAGGGAAATTGTGGAAAATTGAATTGGGGCTGGATGGGCCAGAATACGAGTGCCAAGTCAAGTGAATACTTTCTCGAACAAAATCGCATGTTCATATGGACAAGCGCGAGTCTGTTCCCACAATCTTGCTGGATTAAAGTCACCGGAGAAAAGTTTGCGCTCGAAAATAAATAATAATGAAACTTAAGACGTACTATTGGTCTGTTGCTGGACAGATATTTGAATTTGGATCTACGCCACTCTCCTCCACACGATATCTCCTTGGGAGCTAATCAAACATGTTTTGAGACAGTCGGGAGAGCTACACCTAGGTGACTCACTTATTAAGAAGATACTCTGTGAAAAGGAAAGATACGGATTTCATTTTAAGCAAATTACAGATCTTTATTCTTCAAGGATATTTCACTAAGAATTACGACCCAGCCAACACTGAGAAACCCATTCTTGAATGTCTGTCACGTCTCAATGAGAGAAATCGATTTATACAACAAGGAAAATATGATTTTTTCAAGTTTTTGGGGCAGGGGATCAAACAGCGAGGTCATCGGTCCAATCTGGTTAGGGAAGGATGGCGAGGAAGTCGGCCGTGCCCTTTCGAAGGAACCATCCCGGTATTTGCCTGAAGAGATTTAGGGAAATCACGGAAAACTTAAATCAGGAAGTCCCGACGCGGCTTAGAACAGTCGTCATCGTTTTTAGAGGTAATGTGGATTAGAAACATGTTAAACACCACTGCAATACTGTAATGATCACTGTCCTGATAGACTTCTAATGGCCAAAAGAACCTTTCACATGACAGATATAAAACGGATCTTTAAACAGCCAATGCCCCCCACTTCTCCGTCCATAGCCAAATAACTACACTTTCTGACCTACCTTTCGAAGCTCTGTCGAAGAATGTGCAAAGAACCACTGCCTCACTAGCAAAGAAAGATAGACACTGTAACTGACTGGTTACTTGTGTGTTTCAGCTGATCGTCCTCGCCGCCTTCGTGGCTGTGGCCCGCGCCGGTTACCTGGGTGCCCCCGCAGTCTATGCCCCCGGCGCCCCCATCGCCGCCCGCGCCTACGCCGCCCCCGTGGCGTACGCCGCCCCAGCCCTTCGTGCTGCTCCCGTGGCATACGCCGCCCCCGCTCTGCGTGCCGCTCCCCTGGCCGTCGCCCCCGCCGTGAGAGCCGCCCCCGTCGCAGTCGCCGCCCCCGCCGCCGTGGCCGCCGAGTACGACCCCAACCCCCAGTACAGCTACGCCTACAGCGTGCAGGACGCCCTCACCGGTGACTCCAAGAACCAGCAGGAGAGCCGCAGCGGTGACGTCGTCCAGGGCAGCTACAGCCTGGTCGAGCCCGACGGCTCCGTGCGCACCGTCGACTACACCGCCGACCCCGTCAACGGCTTCAACGCCGTCGTGCACAGGGAGGCCGCTGCCCACCCCGCCCCCGTCGTCGCCAAGGTGGCCGCCCCCGTCGCCTACGCCGCCCCCGCCGTCGCTAAGATCGCCGCCCCTGTGGCTTACGCCGCCCCGGCCATTGCCAAGTACGCTGCCCCCCTTGCCTATGGCAAGGCTATCCTGGGCTAAGCTACATAAATAGTTGACCATGCTGTATTTATTATGTGTGAATGCGTTTTGTATAGTATGATGAACTGAACGAATAAAATTCGTTACTAAAAAGAATGGATTGTTAGTAATTCTTTACCTAGGCATTCTCATGTTTCAGCAGTGTTCCCTTCATATGTCAGGTATTCACTGTGAATTAATGACAAATGATATTACAGGACAATGAAAGGTACACCCTGCAAGCAAAGAGTAACAGTAGTGGGATTAAAATCTTCGTTAAACATTTTCCTTTGACATACTAAAGAGCCGTTCTAGTACGTCGGTTGGAGCTACTGAAGTGGTCACTTAGTGGCTGCGTTCCGCACAGAATGGTCTCCGCGATGTAAAGCGTTCACCGGTGTGCGCCGCAACTGGCAAAAGCGCTACACTATTTACATTATTTGACGGGTGGAGGTGGGGAGGGGGGAGAGTGGTAGAGGCATGCGTTCACTGACTAGGATCAACAGTGCCGCAAGCAAGCGCCATGTTCTCCCAGTGTTATGTCTCAATCTCAGGACGACGGTCCATCTTTCTCTTCAGCACCATGTGACAGTGAAGAAATGAGTGACGACGATGACATTGTTGCTTGTGCGCTGTTTGATGAACGGGAAAAGAAGAAAAGGTCACAGAAGTGATTTTTGGAGAAACACCTACAGATCAAAAGATATGATGATGCAGAGTTCCAGACTCTGTTCCCAGACTTTAACGAAGGTGACAGTTTCTAAATTTTCTTTTGCCAGCCCGGTGTCTTCGAATGCCTCACGAGAAATTTAAGCCTTTTCTTGAATTAACCAAGTAAAGCACGTCATTTAAAAAGCCTGTCGTACCAAAAGAGTCTTATCTACTTTAAGGTACACGAATGTATTGTAATATAATAATTAATTTCACTTCATGATGGAAGAACATGCGAACTCACTTTAAACATAAAAGATTGATTGCAAAAACGGTAAGGGGCATCTTTCGGTGCAGATGCTGCTTATTTGTCTTCAGGCCTGTTTCCTCCCTGTGTCACCTCCACTGAAATGGATTCTGATGATTCTTTAGCGATCCTCATTTCTGTTGCAGTTACAAGTCAGGTATCTGTCTTTTGATTCCAATTTGGTACCTCAATGTGGAAATGTTTTAGCCATTTATGACATTCTGTCGGATAAATTTTTTTTTTTTATCTTTCATATTCTTTTTACTTTCCAAATATTCTCGAAGCTCAACAGCTGCAAATTGTTCGTCATTACCTTCTTTTTCTATGTTACGGTTTCTGCAGTTCCCCAAGTACTGTAACTTTAAGGAGTGTCAATATTACTAGACTCGTCGCCATTCAAAAGAGTATTACTTCCTTCCTGTAATTTGAAATGTTATTATACAGACGTTAGTGGTGTCTGTATATTTGAATGATGTTCACATTTATTGTGCAAATAACGAGACATAAATAGTAGCTCCTTTTTTTTTATTTTGAAGTTGAAAGTTTTGTTACTGTCTAATATATCGGAAAATACTTAAAAGTTCAAGTGTTTACTTCATTATTATTGCTGTTCCTTTTCTACTATTGTCTCATCGTTTAAGTATTCTAGTTGTTTAATATTGTTCTTTATAATAATTCACTAGGATGATAAAATGTTCCAACATTCATTGCACCTGCTACTAAATGCGTGCGACCCACGTAAATTCCACCATTTGATTGGTGTCGTAACGTTCATTACGTAGAATTTGTGGGTGACGTCACCCGCAATAGTCGCAGGCAGAGAAAGGTTACCCCCTCGCAATGCTGGTCGCATTAATCGCTGATAGATTGTCCATTTTGATTGTAAACGCTGCGGAGAATACGAAGGTGCGATTCCTGCGGCGCGCTCCAGTGAAAGTGCATAAATATCATGACTTGATGGCTACCATGACCGAAATTCGTGCAAATACTGCTTGAATCTCTAAAATTTGGTTAACCGACAAATTGAGGGACCGTCAGCACAAAATTAAGGTACGAGACAGTAGATCTGACGGCTATGGTGGAGTCACCGTTGTTATGGAAAAATCATAGTCTCAATTCCCCCAGGATTTGCAGTTAAATAATGCGAATTTAGATATTGTATCAATTGATATTATGTAGTTGTGGATAAGAGGAATATTAAGATCATATTTCCACAGCCAGCTTTCAAAGATACTTGGACACATCTGTACAATCAGTTACCGAAGAAATATCTTTTCCTTGCGATCTAAAACACGTGGAGTGATCGTATGAATATCTTTAGTGGGAATTGGCTAGCAAGTTCCCCTGACCATTCAGATTTAGATCTGCGTAATACAAGACAGACTACCGGATTAGGTACACCATTTCAACGGCAGCCTTCTCCTGCCAACGCTTTAGCATCTTCCATCGACTGATGCCGCTCTCTGACACCTATGGAAGTAATTATTTTACTAAACAATTTCTTTGGCCGTTCCTGTTGCTCATCAGGCTGGCCGTTCAAGTGACGGTAGGCTTAACTGATAGAATACAAATTGGCATGGGCTCTAAACAACACTGGATGCCCCGTAGCAATTTACTAGGCAGGTATGTTTAGTCAGAGAGCACTGCCCTTAGAGCAGCCTATGATAAAACGCCCAAGAACACATACTTGAATCTTAATTGTCATTACCGCAATCCCTGGTGGACTTCCATACGCTCGAGCGTTGCAGCTAAGAGACGAATTGCAGTCAAGATATTCCGAGGCCGATTCAACTTATCAGAAATTTATAATCATTGTTCAGATGCCAGCTGTAGCAAAGAGTGTTGTACTAAAGCAAAAGAGAGAATATGGATCACGAAACTGCGCCAAATATTTCTTCAATGGAGTTTTTCGAGGAAAAGAAAATAACATAGTTCAAGCAAATACAGAAAACGCAGAGTAATTCATCCAAAGTTATCTGCAGCCTTTCTTTCTAACATTGCAAAAGCTGGCACTCTGCGACTTCACCATCCGGCTCGGCCACACTTCAGGCAGCGAGGTGTCGACACAAGCGGAAAAAAGACCACACCTCACACCTCAGAAGTTCATGTGAGGTTTATGGTGGGTTATTGAAGTCACATAGGCAACAAATTTCATCACAATTATGCCCAACGCCATTAACGACGTGTCACATGATGGGGAGGTCGTCACACCCTCTGTTACCCACATTTAATCCTTGTTTTGATGCCGCTGCGATGAAAGTCAGAATCCCGACACTCAGCGACAAAGTCACGCCATTTTCGTATGGATAGCCGAGGAAAACGTTTCAGTCCCAGCGTCGCTCAGAATCGACATGAAAAGGCCTTTGGAGTATAACGAGACAGAATTTTTGCTGCACCGTACCGGATCGAACCACTAGCGACCGTTCAAAGCAGTTCGACGAAATTTGAACGTGATTCGAAGCAGAAAAGTGATTTTATACTTTTCCATCCCTTCTTTACGGCGCCCTCCTATTACGTGATCAGGACAGGGTTCGACATTAACAAATGCGTGAGTAAAGTGGCCAAGTGTCCCTCTAAGACCATCTGGTCGCGCAACACCCTAGTTGCCACCCATGCGGCTCTGTTCAGCACGTTATAAATGAACCTGTCAGAAACTTCGACGTCAGTTCAGCCTTTCGACTGCTCTAGTGCCTGGAAATAGGCAAACGTCACCTAAGGGTGTCGAAGGCGTTGCCTAACCTTCAGGCGCTAGAACAGCTTCGAGGCTGAATTGTTGTCAAAGTATCTGACAGCACATTTTAACGCGTTCAACAAAGATGTCGAACCCCCGCCCCCCTGGTCACGAGACAGGAGGGCACCAAAAATAAGAGATGAAAAAGCGCAAAAATATTTTTCTGCTTCGGATCACGTTCAAATTTTGTCGATTGGCTTTGAATAGTTCCTAGTGGTTCTACCATCTAAAGCAAAGCAAAAATTTATGTGACCCTACAACTGAAAGCGGTGAGGCCATGTACGATGGGGTTGCAGCCCTGCGATGTTTTTAGAGTAGGGATGAAACGCCCATGGGCTACAGAAATCGCCAAATTTACAAAGAACGTCGTCTTATTACTCATTCTTCTGCGAACTGGCATATTCCACCACGATGTGTGTATGAATCAGTGCGCCAAGAGAAGCGGTATTTTCATTTACGCCCACTATGCCATCTCGAGAAGCTTTTTGTGTCGGTTCTGAGGACGTTGTGTCTGAAGTGTTTTCCTCGGTCACACAAACGAAAACAGAGTGATTTTAACGCTGGGTGTCGCGGTTCTGACCTCCACCGCAAAGGCGTCATATCGGGGTGAAATGTGGGTAAGAGTGAGTGTGACAACGGTGGCGTTGAGCACAACTGTGGTGGAATTTGGATTTACCATCATTAACCCACCTTACAACTCACATGAACTTCTGAGGTGTGACGTTTTTTCGCGTACGTCGAGATCTTGCTGTTTGAAGCGTCGCTGAGCCCGAGGGTGACATAGCAGAATGCCACTATTACAGGTGAAGGGTGTAGGCACCTTTGAGACAAAATGCAAACTTGTGCGTTACAATGGGAGGTTTCCAAAAACAATGTTGTTGTACATTGTAATTTCCAGCAGCAGTTTGTTCATAACCCTAACCTTAAAATAGACAGATCTTTCAGTTTTAATGACTACTACATAGCCTAACAAAGAAAAATACAACACGTGGAAGGGACAACATTATTAACTCCATGATCTTCAATCTTCCTTGGAAAGTAAAAGTTTGCAAATATTCTTAAAGATTTATTCGAAAATACTTTTGTACCTCAGTAGTGGAGGCCAGTCATTGTCTTTCTTGTGTCCATAACAGGTAAGAACCTGGTTTCTGCGAATTGCAGTCTACGCTGCAAATGCATGTGCATCGTGATTGGGGACAGACTGAAATGGTTTGTAGAAGGCAGTATCATCCTTCATAACGGAGTATTTGGTTTCCATAGGAATCTCAGTTCTATTGGAGCTCTTTGGAGATTTGTGTCAAAGACGAAGATGATCTTAACTGATAATTCCTGTACAATCGTAGCGCTCTTAGATATTGAAGGTGACAATGGCGACTTCGTAATTCTTACTTTTCTGCAAGTCTTGTTTGATATGAGTATACCTCATCTGGTACCACTGTTACCTCTGCTATAGCAACATAAGAACAAGAATGCGGATGGTTACATGATTACCAGAACCCGTGTAAAAAAAGTTTTAGCACAGTGACACCCTTCATGCTCGCTACTTTTAAAACTATACAGTGTGGACACTGACTGAAGATTACGGTATACTGTCACATTCCTATAGTGTGCAGATGACTTCATGACTTATTTCAAGAGAAAATTAGTGGGCTATGTCCTGAGCTGTTTATGGAAAGGTGTTCACTAGATAACATATGCTTTAAACGATAAAGGAATGGAAGTAGTAACTGGGAAATGTCAACCGCCGTTTTCGCCAGATACAGGATAGCCCCAGATGCAATGTATATGGGGCAGTCAAATGAAAACGAGACATACGGTTAAAAATGTGTTTCTTATGTATACTGTTAATGTATTTATCCCACTGCAAAAGAAGACGGTCAATGTCTTCATGGAAAAATGTTTGCGGTTAGCTGTTGAACCATGGTTGTACCCCGGCACGCACCTCTTCGTTCGAAGAGGGACTGCAAGGACAGCTCCCTATTGACTTTCTGGAAGAAGGGCGCCACAGTTATCGCACAGAGGCATGTGGACACGTTGCAGAAATAGAAGCGTACCATCAAGTTCAAACCCTCAGGAATGTTTACGGATGGCATTATTCTATTGCAGGATAAAGCTCGCCACATGTCGCCAAGGTAGTGTTGATCATACTGCAGAAGTTTCGCTGGGAAGCCCTTACACATCGTCCAAACAGTCCCGATATCGCCCCATGCGATTTGCACATTTTTCGAGCCCTGAGTAAAGACATTCATGTGCTTCGGACGAAGCTGCGCATGCCTGGGTACAATCATGGTTCCGTATGCAACCACAAACATTTTTCCACGAAGGCATTGACCGTCTTGACCGAAAAATTTATTGGCGATTACTTTCGAAATGTAAGTAGTTTACTTACTTTTTCCCCATCGGACTCGTTTACATGTGACTGCCCCTTATGCTTACAAATCGGCAACAACAATATCCCTGCGCCCCTGAGTGTTAAATTTTTGTTCGTGTGGCTTGATGATCAACATCCATGGCAGGGGCATGTTAAAGAGATCAAAAAAATCTTGAAGATTATTGACATCTTAAAAGCATAATCTTGTACGGATTGAGTGGAAATCCTGCGACACTTTTACACCGTTACAAGCTTTTAAGAAGTAACAAACCATAATCTGGTTGTATACTATACGACTCCCGCATGTTTGCGTGTCTGTGCGGGCTACATTAGAGCAACACCGATAGCGTTATACACGCGGAATTGGATATCCCACCACTAAACTCGAGACTGAAACTTTTCAGTTCAAAGTTAACGTTGAAAGTAGAGTAAGATCGCCATTAAATCATGTTTCGCAATAGAAAATATCCAGATTACAACATCTCGTGGAGAATAAGGCGCGTTAGGAGAAGAAACGCGAATCATTGTAATCAACATCGTACTATATGATAAGGTCTTTGGGTATTTTCCAGTCCAATGTCAATTTCATGTTTACCGGCTAATCTTTGTGGCATACTGCGGCCGAATTTCCCGAGATGGGGACACGCGGCCATCAGAGCCATACGATCATCTCACTCACTTGTGTCATTCAAGTGACATTGAAACTAGTGTTCATCATCCAGTATGTGATTATCATACTAGTGAAGCAACGGTATATGCAGGTGACGAAGACCGTGGACCGATCCTGCTTGCTGAGTCATTTGCTACCTTCCAGCCCATACTATACAAAACGGAGCTAAAAAATGGACAGGGTCCTGATACGTTCCAATGTCATGAGTGAACTATTGTCCCTTGTAAAATAAACTTCGGGAAAATTGCAAACTACTTAGCGCTGAACATTCTAAGGCATCATACGATATCAAAAGATCTCCATAAATAATCTGTTTGCAGTGGATACCGTGCCACATCGGCTTAAAAGGCAGTGGACGCTCTCAGCATTTTGCCGACAACGTGCAACCGTTCACACCCACTGTATATCCCTCCTGCACTGTGATTACTATCGATGTCATGCAGTTAAGGCTAATGAAGAATGTTCTGTTTTCTTTTCTTTCATCAAGAGCGTTCTTCGTCATGTAGCGAGGACGTTAACTTCAGAGGAACTTGGTACTGGGACATCCAGCGGCAAACAGCACGTACTCCGTGGCTTCGCAATTCTAGTTTTAAGCGGAAGGGAGTAGTCGCCATTAACAGATTAACGGCAGGCCGCAACACTACTAACACAACAAAACTTTTGTGAAAGTCAATACCCATTCCAAATTGCGATTACTGTACAGATAACTATGACATCCTGAAATTTTATTGCAGTGTGTAAAATATAAAAAAACAAAGGAGAAAACTTTATACGACAAACTCAAAAGTATTTATTATCACTCACTCCGATCAGTTCTAATTTCTTTGAACTAACAAACCTGTAGATGTGTTTATAAGTTCACTGGGCTTTGTAAAAAGAAACTTTAATGATACATTAAGTTTATGCTTATCATCGGATTTGATCCCTTATTTTGTTACTTTATAAAAGCTTAATTTTCCAAAAAGAACATGCGTACAGCTGTACTATATTCTTTAATGGAACACGACCGGTCTCGCGTTCTATAGCCACTTCCTCAGGTGTATACAGCATACAGTAAGTCATTACAGACTTCGATCTAGGAAAGATAGGAGACCCAATCTTTGCTATTAAAACGGTGTTGCCCGCCAATTGCAGATAGTCAGTTATAAAACGGCCGAATGGTGCGTATATCATCCTCCATAAAAACAAGGACGAATAAACTATCCAGCACATCATAGTGACAGACCCCGCGAACAATAACAACACACTAGGCACACTGAGTGCACAGCAAAACACTGGATGTGGCTATAGGCCATTAAAGAATATCATACATCTGTACGTATTGTTCTTTTTGCAAGATGTATTACCACTTCTGCGAATGCCAGGTGCACAAAGTTGTATATAACTTAATTTTTAATATTACGCTGTCAAATGTCAACAAAGTGCACAAATATTATTTTAAAAAGAGAGAAATGTTTATAGCAGGCAGATATCTTTATGTATATAAAAACTGAAACCATAACGATACAACGCGGTGTTACACTCAGAAGTGTCTCTGCTTGGAAGTAATATGTAACTGTTCATTTAGTACTGTATTGGTGGTGCTTTTTATTTCTCTAATTGTCCGCATGTTTTGCGTGTTTTAGTGTAGCGTCACGTGACTTGTAATGTAGTTTCACACTACAGAAGGGCCACAGCCACCTGACTGAATTAGCGACTACCGTAAATAGCCAGAAGTGCTCCAATCCTTGAATAATCAGTGATAACCTGAAGCACAGCAGCAACAGTACATAGATTGTACATAACGCGCGGTTCGGGCTAGAAACGTATTTCGTGTTATGTAACCGAACGCAGGTAAAGGTATGTTATATACGGATACAGAGGGTGTTGATCATTATCAGACACAATAGGAACCTGCGTTGGCCACGGTGGACAGACATCCGGCTGCTGCCTTCGGCCGTGGTGGCGTTGAGGCAACTGCGGCGAAAGCGATGCCTGGGATCCCCGATGTCGCAGCGCCTTCCGGTATGCCGGGCCTGGCCGGGTCACAATCACTTGATTGTGAACGACGAACAGTGGCGCGGTAGTGAATCTCAGGGTGGAAAGTGAAAATAGGTAGTAGCCGCATGGCTGTACGGTTACGCCACAAAAATATATTTTAGGACTTACCCATTTTCTCGAAATCTGCAGGGAGTAGGTGTGTCGACTATATGGAACTCCAGTGTAAGGAGGTGGTGGATCCCCTCATGGAGACAGCAGGCAGCTAAGGACGGTGGCTGCACGTGTGGTTGCCCGGAGCCCACGGGAAATGCAGACCACGCAACGAACTTGTGACGTCACACTAGTAGGCTCCGTGCAAAGCTCACCTTAAATCAATATGTAATCGAAAAGTTACCCACTAAGGGTCTTAACTTCGCCATGTGCTGTAAGAGCTTGCATTCATTTAAACGCGCAGCAAGAATTATTAAACTCGTCTGAAATAGTCACTCGCTCTCTGGTGGAGGGGCCTGTTGGCAGTCGTACCGTGACGTAGGCGGCACGGACTGTCTTTGTCGTGGGCCTCCGTTTGTTGCGGGGTCTGTTTACAGATGTGGAACAGGCTCTGAACACTACTGAGCGCATTAGGTGCAGCCCGTAGCAAATCATAGCTATTGTCTACACGAATTATGCCTGCTGCCTGGATTCAGAAACCATCTTCAGTTACTACAAGAGCCTGGGTTAATTGGTGAAGACAGGTACCTTCAGAATCGATCGCGTTCCTCTTGTTCAGAGCCGGGTCGAGGACTTGAACTAGAGGCTTAGATGATTCCGTAGCGTTTCTGGATGCTGATTTTTCGACCTCCACTATGGGATGGAGAATTGCAGGACTCCGTTTGAGACAGTGCGCACTAGTTTATCAAAGTGCACCTGTGGGAATATTCGGATGAACGAACACCTCCATAAGCCCGATAAAAAATTATAAGCTGATTATGGAGAAGAGAAAATCTCAGCCCCATATTACAGAGGACAGCATTCTTAATTTTAAATTACAATAATAAAATGTGGATTCTGGATAAAATTAATTAACTGTCGGAGCGTTTGTGGCAAGCTCCGAGAACTAGTCAGTAATAATGTCCATACAATAATTGGCTCAGGATGCTGCTTGAAGCGCGAGGTAAATAGAAACGTAACTTTTGGTTACAGTTGGATTTTATGTCGGAAAAACAAGATGGACGCCAGTGCCGCATGTGAGTTTATAGCCGTAAATGCGGGAAAGTAGTTTATATCGCACCAGAACATTTTGAAATTTACTGTCGTACTTACGCACCAACTAACGAGTGTAGTTTGTACTACGGAACACTCATACGATGGTTTCAGTGGCTGCGGTAGTTTGTGTTGTATTTTCTTTAGCAGGAAAGTGACGGTCTGCATATAATACGATTTTTGTACTTTTCGTAAAGGTCCTTATACTAAGATAAGAAACATAAGTATGTTTCTATTTATCACATTTATTATAATTAGCATTATTTTGAAAGGGTACAGTACCGCCCGACATTGAAAATAGGTACAACATTCGTCGTTATTCTTGTCAGAACAACATATTTTTTGTAATAATAACTCAATTTCACTTAATACACCGAAACCGGATACCACTGTAGGAAAGAATGACAATTAATTTTTTTTAATTGATCACATATGCACTCCCACAAAATAAATCCCTACATCCAATTTGGTGAGATCTGTTAAATGAATGAATGTATGGTCGTCTGCTAACCGCAGATAGTGAATGTGCAATATATGATCATCTTTGAGACGGTCCTTTGGTCACCTTTGGTGGAACCAAAGAGATGAAATTTACCTGAGCTTTGAGCGCCTGAAATGTGGCTGACCAATACAGTAGCATGGTGTTCCCCCACCTCGGCCGAGGTGCCAGATGACCTGAAGAACGACCATGTTTCAGCACTCTGGCGCTGGATCTTGTGTTGGTAAAACCTGTCTTAGGTGTGCTCCGTAAAGACAAAAGAGTGGAGAAAGTGGTATGGATGTGAAACACTTAAGAGTAGTTAGGAATAATTATTTCTCTATTTCAGGAACTTTTGGGGGGAGAATTAAATGACAGACAGGTAATATTAAGGGGATCGTAGTAATCTTCGGAAGTGACCAACGGTCACAGTGAAACCACGTGTAGCAATAAGTTGAAATACTTGCGAGTGCTAGTACTAAGTTGAAATACTTCCGAGTGCTAAAGTTAGGTTGAATTACTGGCGTGTGTACTATAAGTTGGAAATATTTAAGAAATTGCGTGTGCAGGACTTGAAATTAGAGACGAGCACTTCCACGTGGTGAGTACTGTGTGAGTCTCAACTGGGTATGAGACAAAGGATAAAGAGAAGTGCTCGTCCAAGGTATCAATTGAGGACTCGCGTGTGTGATGAATATGCTCTTAATATTACCTCTACATGTTATGTTTCCGAGTGACGCTAGACTCAAACTTTAATACTCAGAGAGAAGCAAGGTGAGTCAGCCGTCTATCCAGCAACGCCACTTGGCTTGCATTGCACAGGTAGACGTGCCTATATCCTCCAGACTTCGTAGTAGGAAAGAAAAGTTACGAAGTGGGGCAGTGTCGTGTGAAACTGGGATGAATACTTATTGAAGTGGGAAAGCTGAAAGTGAAGTGATTCTAACGTTGTGACTATTCTTTGTGGTGAATTATATGTTGCCAGTGTGATGTATTTCATTTAATTTAAGTATACGTGGTTTGCATGGGAGAGTAGCAAGATAGGTTCAGAGGCAGTGGGTTATGCATGTTCCTTTTTGTACCGCTCGGTATGGAGGAAATTTTCGTGATGATGGGTGTGACAGTCGAAGTGCGAGATTTAGAAAAAAAAGATCCACCATCCTACCCACAAAGTGCACTGTAGCGTTAGATAATTACAAGGCCATAAGATAGAGAATCACCAATGGTAAGCCATACCCACTGGGCGGAGTTTCTTATGTGTAATTGTTGTAGAAAATGTAATGGTGTGTTTAGGTTATCTTTGAATCATAATAGAATTTATCGAAATCAAAAAGATAGTGAAAAGAAAAAGATTGGTGGCCTTGTTCTTCGTATAGTGTGTAGTCATGATATCCAGAATTTATAATGTGTGTGCCATTCATATGCAGTGCGATGGCCACGTGTTGATCAAAGCCGTTGGGTAAGAAAGAAAATGTGGTATTGCCAGAGCGTAGTGAACAATCAGAGTTGTGTAAATTCCGAATAGTCAGAGTGCGTTATCCGTTTCCGTAGCGTAATATTCAAACACGAGAATAATTTGTAGCTTAATTGTGAGTACTAGAGCTCATAATCAGTCATTGATGTTACTCGATAAATAGGAATAAATCCACTCGCTTGGCAGACCACTCATCTTGCAGGCCTGACTGCTTGATGCCACACTATGAGCAGAGGCATCTGGGTGCCTCTCAATTTAAGTCCTATTTGACATTGCTATAATGTCGTACGATCAATTATTTAGCATGCGCAATGACAAATTCATAAAATAAAGAAAGGCGATTAGACTAAATTTTAATACATTTGTGAGACCTATTATCCTCAAACTAAGAAAAGTAACTTCAGCAGTGATAGTGAAAGTGGACGCTTCATAAGAGGTATAGTATTTTTCACCCCTTCGTCTTTACAGATATCGAGTACGATAGCTGGGAGTCAATACGGAAAGTCGTCTCCAGAAAATGTGACAGGTGCATTTGATGATTTTAAAGAACGTAAAATTAAACTGAACGAATGTGGCAGAGAATATGAAATACCAATTGAAACTTTCCTAATACACATTTGAGGGGAAGCTATTTGGGTATAAAATGTGGCAACAACGGGGCAGTGAATTGGAGAGCAACAGCATTACCACTTTCAACTGGAGAAAAACCTTTTAATCATTGAGTTCGACGATAGTGTGTTCGATCTTACGGCAATGGGCGTCAGGAAGTTGGCTTTTGAAATACTTGAGGCTAATCCCCATCTTGATAATTTATTCAGAAAAGAGAAAGATGATTGGTAAGAGATGGTTCTACGTTTTTGTGAAACGCCATCTCACACTGACTTCACGGCGACATGAAAATGGGCGTACTGTTACGGCTAGAGGGCTAGACAAAATATGAACAAGCTTTTTGATATTCTGGAAAAAGTGTATATTTTCAATGTTGACGAATGTGGTTCCTCAACAGCAGAAAAGAAATCGTCTAAGACATTGGCACTGAAGGAGGAACATCTAGTGGGCAGTGTTTGTAAAGTCGAAAGAGGAACTAATACCACAATTGTCTGCTGTACGAGTGCTAGTGGTAATTATGTACCTCCCATGACAATATTTAAGAGGCTCATGGTGCACTCCTCTCTAAAAACTGGTGCTCCTCCAGAAGCTCTCTTGGGAATTTCAGACACGGGTTACATCAATAGTGAGCCCATGATTAAATAGCTGGAACATTTTATGGCCTATGTCAAATCATCAGGAGAGAGAAAAGTTCTTGTGCTGGATAGCAGCTCGACACACTCCATTAATTTTTCATGGTGTTTTAGACTTACAACCTCCTGCACCTTAGTTCAGTAGTCAGCGCGTCTTACTGCTACGCAGCGCCCAGGGTTCGATTCCCAGGCGGGTCGAGGATTTTCTCCAGGCGGAGAGTGGGTGCTGTGTTGTCCTCATAATCGACACGCTAGTCGCCCAACGTGACGTCAGCTGAAAAGATCTGCAACTCGGCGCCCGAACTTGCCCACGGGGGTCTCTCGGCCATCAATACCATGCGAACTTATCATTTCCGTCCTGCTACTTCCGGGCACACGAAATACCACACACTTTTTTCAGCTGTTCATATTTCAATATTTAAGCCATTGCAAACCTATTGTCATGAAGTGCTGTGTAAATGGTTGCTAGCTAATGAGCCACCTGTGTCTCAGTCCGAGGTCTGTTCTCTGCTATCAGAAGCGTACAGCCGAGCAGTGACCTTTAACAATGTAATGAATGGTTTCAGAGCCACATCTGTCCAGGCCATTTTCCAGTGCTGACTTTGTTCCAGCCATTATTCATTCACAGAAAAGCGATCCTGATCAACCTGAAGAGACGCAATATGCCTTTCAATGCCAATGGCAGTGCTGAGAATGGACGTCATGAACCTAAAGTAGGCGTCTCCAACCCAGCAGATACAATAGTACCACAACCACTACGAATTACTCCTTCGAGCAGTCTTATAGTGATGTCCATGAAATAAGTACTTTGCTAAAACCGGTTACCAAACAAGGAAAAAGATTTAAAAAAGGTTCTCAAAAAACTGAACTGTTCTTCAAGCCTAACAACAATATGCTACAATAGATAAGGGACAAAATATATATTAAGGTTGCAACGAAAGAGTCGAAATCAACTAATGAACCTAGAAGTTCAAAAGAAGCAGAAAAGCAGCGAAAATGCTACTGGCTCATCGACATCACCATCTTGTTGAAGTTGCTGTGTATGACTGGTTTTGTCTCATGAGGAAAGAGTGGTGGAGGATATTGTGCAATGCACAGTCTGGAGCAAATGGGGTCAAGGAATCCGTGCTATTGTTTTAAAACATGAATGACTTTCAGTGTCAGTTTTGTGTATAAGTTAAACACTGGGCCTGAAGAATGATAAATGTATTTTTTTGCTTTCAATAACAATAATGCAGTATTTTGAATATTCTTAAAGTTCTGTTGTGTACTATATTCAGTAAAATACACAATTAACTGCTATAGAATATACCCTTATTGTGAAAAACAAATTTTTTAACTACAACCCGCTTAATGGTAGGTATAAGTACGATTTCGGGATCCTGTGGTGGAATTTAGGATACTGGTAGCCTAAATGGCACCATTTGCTGAGCTTTAGAAAAAGGCCAAATAAAAATAGTATATATTATGGCAAGCATTTCCTTTAAATGCTTTTATAAACAAAACACATATGATCGTTTTTATTTATTTATTTAATCGAAATAGAACACATTAAGGCTTCTACTGCACTTTTTATAAATCTTTGTGCGGTTTAGGCAATTTTGCTCTAATTCGCTTAAATCTGGCAATGCTAGCATACCTCTCGAATACGAAATACACTCCTGGAAATTGAAATAAGAACACCGTGAATTCATTGTCCCAGGAAGGGGAAACTTTATTGACACATTCCTGGGGTCAGATACATCACATGATCACACTGACAGAACCACAGGCACATAGACACAGGCAACAGAGCATGCACAATGTCGGCACTAGTACAGTGTATATCCACCTTTCGCAGCAATGCAGGCTGCTATTCTCCCATGGAGATGATCGTAGAGATGCTGGATGTAGTCCTGTGGAACGGCTTGCCATGCCATTTCCACCTGGCGACTCAGTTGGACCAGCGTTCGTGCTGGACGTGCAGACCGCGTGAGACGACGCTTCATCCAGTCCCAAACACGCTCAATGGGGGACAGATCCGGAGATCTTGCTGGCCACGATAGTTGACTTACACCTTCTAGAGCACGTTGGGTGGCACGGGATACATGCGGACGTGCATTGTCCTGTTGGAACAGCAAGTTCCCTTGCCGGTCTAGGAATGGTAGAACGATGGGTTCGATGACGGTTTGGATGTACCGTGCACTATTCAGTGTCCCCTCGACGATCACCAGTTGTGTACGGCCAGTGTAGGAGATCGCTCCCCACACCATGATGCCGGGTGTTGGCCCTGTGTGCCTCGGTCGTATGCAGTCCTGATTGTGGCGCTCACCTGCACGGCGCCAAACACGCATACGACCATCATTGGCACCATGGCAGAAGCGACTCTCATCGCTGAAGACGACACGTCTCCATTCGTCCCTCCATTCACGCCTGTCGCGACACCACTGGAGGCGGGCTGCACGATGTTGGGGCGTGAGCGGAAGACGGCCTAACGGTGTGCGGGACCGTAGCCCAGCTTCATGGAGACGGTTGCGAATGGTCCTCGCCGATACCCCAGGAGCAACAGTGTCCCTAATTTGCTGGGAAGTGGCGGTGCGGTCCCCTATGGCACTGTGTAGGATCCTACGGTCTTGGCGTGCATCCGTGCGTCGCTGCGGTCCGGTCCCAGGTCGACGGGCACGTGCACCTTCCGCCGACCACTGGCGACAACATCGATGTACTGTGGCGACCTCACGCCGCACGTGTTGAGCAATTTGGCGGTACGTCCACCAGGCCTCCCGCATGCCCACTATACGCCCTCGCTCAAAGTCCGTCAGCTGCACATACGGTTCGCGTCCACGCTGTCGCGGCATGCTACCAGTGTTAAAGACTGCGATGGAGCTCCGTATGCCACGGCAAACTGGCTGACACTGACGGCGGCGGTGCACAAATGCTGCGCAGCTAGCGCCATTCGACGGCCAACACCGCGGTTCCTGGTGTGTCCGCTGTGCCGTGCGTGTGATCATTGCTTGTACAGCCCTCTCGCAGTGTCCGGAGCAAGTATGGTGGGTCTGACACACCGGTGTCAATGTGTTCTTTTTTCCATTTCCAGGAGTGTAGTTTTAGTGAGGACAAGTGTTTAAGGTAGATCAGTCACAGTAATCGATACCTGAGAGGCTGTAGGGGCTCCATATTATGGCAACATATGATGAAAGTCGCACGTATATTTTCTGATCATGTTACACGAGTATTAAAGCGGAGATATTTCTAAATACTTCATCCGAAAATTACCTTGTGTAGCTAATCAGAGAACCGATTCATGAGGTTAACATCTTAGATCTCCTGGTTGTAACCAAGCCTTAACTTTCCGATCCACTTGCAGCAGAGCAGAGAGTCAGTGATCATAATGTCGCTAATCGTCACTGACTACAGGTGTCACTGGGAATGTTAAGAAAGTAGAGGGATATTCCTGCTTAGCAAATGTGACAAGAAACAAATTTCTGGTTACCTACGCACACAACATGAAACATTCATCTTTAAGATTTGAGGCAATAGGTACAAATGGAGAAAGTTGAAAAGCTTTGTATAATGCATCTTAGGCAGGTATGTGCCGAACACAGTTGGAAGGGATGGGAAAGACCTGGAATGGGTCAACACCCACCGTTCGACAGTTGCTCTGAAATAAAAGAGACTTCACGGTGGAGTTAAACGTAGCTAAATTAACGGACAAAACTGAACGAAACCGAGGTGAGTGCAAGGAGAGCCATACGCGAAGCGTTCAGTAAATTCGAAAATAAAACTGTGTACTCATCCGACTAAAAATTGTAATAAGTTTTACGCTCACGTCAAGTCAGTTAACGGATCAAAACTGTCTACCCAATATCTCAGGGACCACAATGACATAGGAACGGAAGACGGCAAAACAGAAGGCCGATTTTTTCCAAAATCGATTCACTGATGAACATTGTACCATAGTTCCTCTTTTCAATCGTCGCATGAACACCGAATGGATATATCGTTGTAAGTGACAGGGGGTGGGGGGGAGGAGGAGGTTCGTAGAATACCGACTAAAATCGCTTAACAGAGGAAAGGCGACTGGATCTGATGGGATAGTTATATAATTCTGCTTAGAGTACGCGAGGGATCTCTCTGCTTTTATGGAAACAGTTTGTCGTTAGTTTCCAGAGAATCTAAGTGTTCCAAATAGCCGCGTGTGGTAGCCTTGCGGTCCGAGGCGTCTTGTGACGGTTCGCGCGGCTCCTCCCGTCGGAGGTTCGTGTTCTCCCTCGGGCATGGATGTGTGTCCTTAGCGTAAGTTAGTTTAAGTTAGATTAAATAGTGCTAAGCCTAGGGACCGATGATCTAAGCAGTTTGGTCGCATAGGCCTTACCACAAATTTTCAAATTTGTTCCATATAATTGGAAAAATTCGTATTCCATCCCCGATCTCAAGAATGGGCGTCTAACAAATGCAGACGACCTCAGGTCTATAACTGTTGGAGAATTTTTCAACACATTTTCTGACCTTTCTGGTGACTGAAGATCTCCTCTGTTCAACACGGATTCCACGTGAAAACCAACTCGCTCTGTTTATCCACGAAATCCAGGAGGCAATAGATACCTGCACCCTGATTGATGACGGATTCTTTGACTTCCGAAAGCCGTTCCGTATTGTCGACTAATTCACAAAATACGAGCGTACGGAACATAGTACCAGCTTTGCGGTTACATTGAAGAGTTCCTAGCCAATAGAACACAGCATATCATTCTTAACGGAAGAGAAATATTCAGATGTAAAAGCAGTTTCCTGCGTGCCCCAAAGGCGTGTTGTAGAACCGTCACTGTTCAAAATACGTACATGACCTAGTGGGTAACGTCAAAAACTTCATGAGGTTGTTCAAATGGTTCAAATGGCTCTGAGCACTATGCGACTTAACTTCTGAGGTCATCAGTCGCCTAGAACTTAGAACTAATTAAACCTAACTAACCTAAGGACATCACACACATCCATGCCCGAGACAGGATTCGAACCTGCGACCGTAGCGGTCGCTCGGCTCCAGAACCGCACGGCCACTCCGGCCGGCTGAGGCTGTTCGCGGTTGATGATTTATATAGGTACACGACAATGCAATTGTAGCGAAATGCAAGGAAACTTGTGGAGGATCGACGAATGGTTCAGCGATTGCTAGTTGATGCTCAAAATTAACAATTGCAAAATATTGTGCAAAAGTAGGCTGTAAGACCTTTTATTGTCAAGTCAAAGATTTGACGAACAATCACCGGAATAATTCGCATTTGATAAATATCCGGATGTATGCGTACGAAATGATTAAAGTGAATCAACCAAATTACACTAACAGAAGGAAAGGAAAATGCCAAACAGAAATTCATTGACGGAATTCTCAGGTATTGTAGCTTACCAACGAAGGAGGTAGCTTACAAAACCGTTGTTTGAGAGATACTGGAGTGTTGTTCCTCGATCTGGAACTTAACAGGTGCAACTGACAGAGGCAACACAGATGATCTACAGGTGAAGAGAGTTGGTTTAGTGAGCGCGAAAGCATCCAATTCCAGTAGCAGTTGCCACAAGAGCCGTAGTACACAACGATGTGTTTTACTGTTAAAATTCCAAGACCGAATACTCCTAGAAGGGTCAAACTATATAGTGCTTCCACCTACACAAATCTTACAAAAAGTTCATAAAGTCAAGTTAGAGATTCGACCTTACATGGAGGATCTCAACAGACCTTCTTCAAGCGCACCTTTAGCGATGGGAACGGGGGAAGCGACATTGGTGTACGAAGTACCCTTCACTAAAATGTAAATGTTCCCGATTATTTTGTGTAAGTTTTTCACGTAACGTTTCCGTGAACGTACCATATGGGACAGAGATATTTCTACTGGGGAATTATAGTCATCCATAAGAGCAGTCGCGGATGGACAAAAACAAGACAACAAAAACTTTAAGATGGTGAAAGCATATTAGTGAAAGAAGCAGTATAACGTTCCTAAATGCATTTTGCTTTTACGTAAGCCCTAATCACTCAGCAGTCTCATTATTACTTCATGAAAGCTATAGTAACGGGCTAGTATAACAAAAGTAAAATCAGAAATTTGAACAAAAATGGTAAAATTGTATTCATATAACAAATATTTAAGTATATACGTGAATGTTTCTCTTCCTTTTTCTTTTGCAAACTTATTAACTGTCTCACCGCAATCGATTATTTGAAGAAAACTTTATTTCTAAAAAAGTGCAAAGTGTGGAAGATCCATTTCCATTGATAGAATTCTTGGAAAGTGCAGCGCACCTGTTGAAAAACCCACATACAATGTACTAGTGAAACTTATTTCAGACTATTGCTCCCGCTTTGGAGTCCATATCAAGTAGGCCTGACAACACGCAGACGTCGAAGTAATTCGGAGACTTGCAGCTAATGTCGTACACACATCGGTAGAGCCGGCTCGAGAGTCTTACAGAGTTAGGGAAAACAAATGGGAAACGTTGTGAGAAGACGACAAGGTCCTCACTAAACCGTGCTAGATGAATTCATAGGAGGGGAGAGCGTTGTACCTGGAGGACAGTGTACATAGGAACACATGGTGTTCCCTAGTCGGCGTTTCAGTCTAGAGACTGCTTTTAAAATAACATAAATGCGCACTGGAAATCGCCATAAGCTGCATTTTCTACTGTTTTTGTTCTTGTGACACATGAGGTATTGTTTTGTCTTGTGTTTGTAAACACACTGTATGAGAAAGAAACGACGCATCAAAAAGGAAATATCCGAATGGGACTGAAATTAGTAGATGTGATCTGCATGTACAGACAAGCAAATGATTACAATTTCAGAAAATTGCAAGATTTATCTAAGTGAAAAAGCTTCACAAATTGAACAAGTCAATAGAGTAACGTGTTGGTCCATCTCTGGCCCTTATGCAAGCAGTTCTTCGGCTTGGAATTGATTGATACAATTGTTCGATGTTCTCCCTGGGGGATATCGTGCCAAATCCTGTCCAATTGGCCCGTTAGATCGTCAAAATCCCGAGCTGGTTGGAGGGCTCTGCTCGTAATGCTCGAAACGTTCTCAGTTACGAAAGGGACCCGGCGACCTTGCAGGACAAGGTAGGGCTTGGTAAGTATTAAGACAAGCAATAAAACCCTCGCCGGTTTCGGGCGGGCATTAGCTTGCTGAAATGTAAACCCAGGATGGCTTGCCACGAAGAGCAACAAAATGGGGTGTGAGATACAGTCGACATACCTCCGTGCTGTAGGGGTGCCGCGTATGACAATCAAAGGGGTCCTCGTATGAAAAGAGATGGCGCTCCAGACCGTTACTTCTGGTTGTCGGGCAGTATGGCGCGCGACAGTCAGGTTGGTATCCCCCTGCTGCCCGTGACGTCCCAGACACGTCTTCCCCGGTCATCGTGGCTCAGTTCGAAGCGAGACTCATCACTGAAGAAAACAGTACTACAGCCAATGAGCTTCCAGACCGAAGATGTGTCTTGAGACTCCAGTCTAACTGTCGCCCGCCACACGGCACGATACCCAGCAGGGATGGTCTGGGGTGCCATTTCTTTTCATAACAGGACCCCTTTGGTTATCATCTGAGGCACCCTTACAGCACAGCAATACGTCGACGATATTCCACGTCCCGTTTAGTAACCCTTCTTGGTAAGCCATCCTGCCATAATGCTCGCCAGCACACGCTTAAAGTTTCTACTGTGTTGTTTCGTGTTTGCCAAATCCCACCGTGGCCATCAATGTCTTCGGATCTCTCTCCAATTGAGAACATTTGGACCATTATGATGAGAACCCTCCAACCCGTCGGGGATCTTCAAAAACTAGCCACTCCAGTTGGACAGAATTTGGCACAATCCCTCAAGAGGACATCGAACAAATTTAACAGTCGATGCGAAGCCGAATAACTGTTTGCAAAAAGGCCAGAGGTGGAAATGAAACACATAGACTATAAATCCAGAATTGTCAAGATTTTCTCAATTGCAACACTTTTAATTTTTTAATAGAATATTTGTCTCTAGGTACATGACCGTATTGTACCTTGGAACAGGTTTTCACATTTGAAAAAATAACTTAGATTTCAAGAACATATTTTATAATTCCAGAAGAAGAGTCCATCACCCGTACAGTGAATACTATCGTTTGAAAATGGAGTAAGGAAGTATATTAAAAATGGTTCAAATGGTTCTACGCACTATGGGACTTAACATATGAGGTCATCAGTCCCCTAGGACATCACACGCATCCATGCCCGAAGCATGATTCGAACCTGAGACTGTAGTAGCAGCTCGGCCACAGTGGCCGGCGAAGTATATTAAACTCCTATTACAGAGCTGGCTAGAGACGGAAGTGTGAAATGTGTTCCAAGGTACAAGACTCTCTCCTATATGTTTGAGGATACCAGTGCAACAGTTCTAATGTCTCCATCGTACATGTAGCCTAGGAGCCATAGGAAGAAGTAAGATCTCTGTAACGCATATGGAGGCCTACAGTCGCTATTTTGTTGGATCATCTTGGAATGAGCTAAGACAGGGAATACCTAGTATTGGTATAAAATACCCTGTGTTATACACTGTACTGTGACATACGGAATATTTATGAACGTGTAAAACCTCGAACGAAGTTGTTGCAGTTGTATTAATTGTGTAACATCTGTCCCCATGTAATATTGGGCTAAATTAGTCTTCTGGGGCTAAATTAGTCTTCTGATGTTCCTAATTTAGCTAAACTATTGGAGTACGTACTTCCACGCAGAAATACAGTAACGTTTTAGTTGTATGAATTACAAGTCAGTTTTAGTGTTTGACACCTTAGTGACGCATTGCTTTGAGATGGATGAGTCGCAAGCAACAATAGATAATGGGTCTTCCAGACATGGATTATTTTGTACAGACTTTTTAAAAATCATTTTTCTTTTTCATTTCCGTTTGAATCATTAGCGACGTACAGCTTGTTTCTTTAGGGAAAGGACGATCTAAGGAATTAATCTATTCCATGTTGAAGGAACTGTCCGAGCATTTCTTTTTTTTTTTTTTTTTTTTTTTTTTGAGAAAGACAGTGAAACTAGAACGCGGTAACCATATTATTGTAGTTGGCTATTCGCGAATGAGTCATTTTTTGTTGTGCTGTGTGCGATTCATTCACATATCTATTCGGACTCAAAGTCAAGCAGTTTTATTGTAAAAGTTTAGTTTTTCACTCGAATGTGGAGCAACTTCAGATCGGTCAGAGAGTTTCGTAGTAGCTGCAGAAATCGTAATTAGGGTAGGTGTGTCCAAGGTCTGCTGGAGAGGAATTCAGGCTTGTGGCCGGTGGCCGTCCTCGACGCCTCCAGCGACGCACGTTGCGAAAACGCAGCGCCCTACCACGCTGGCCGTGGGTATATAACTGCTGGCCGGCCAGGGTACCGGCAGTTCTGCACTCACACCGGCAACAAACTCATCGACATGGCCTGCAAGGTGGGTGCCTGCCGACTGCGACTGAAGTGTCATTAATTCAGCGCTTCGGACGTAGACTCATCAGTGCTATTGGATAAGTTTGTGAGGAATAACGTCAATATGTCAGAAGTGAGATTTGATTGATTACAGTTCTACTAAACGGGCGCAAAGCACACTGCTTCCAATACTTTATTACGTAGTCGACTTTCAGCTCACACAAATGCTGTGTGATCTGAGGCTGAAATATATAGCAAAAACGTACGAGAAAGTCAGTGTGCCTTCAGTGCTCGGTTCCTATTATACTCGTATATCTTGAGTATTAACTGAGTAGCCAACGGCAGCTGACGCAATACTTTATTACGTGCAACCGTCACGCTAACATCCTTCAAGACAGTGGCTCATAACACTTTTATTTGACGAGTGTGAACTTAACAGATATCTTCTATAAGAAGTACGATTTCTACAAATTCGTTGGTAGTGTGCTGGGAAAATCTGAAATGAATTTTAATGACAAAAATGTTGTAGATAAGACACATTTCCTACAAAAAGAGTCGCAGAAAATCCGATGAATAATATTACATGATACC
This sequence comes from Schistocerca serialis cubense, assembly GCF_023864345.2. Lineage (NCBI taxonomy): Eukaryota > Metazoa > Arthropoda > Insecta > Orthoptera > Acrididae > Schistocerca > Schistocerca serialis. The sequence goes on along the minus strand of NC_064639.1, from coordinate 790,374,000 downwards.
CTGCAATTTACTTCATTGCCCTACATAACAGGGTAAGAGCTGTGCATATGAAAGTTTTGCTTTTGGAGGGGGGGGGGGGGGGGTGAGGGATGGAGGCCAATTCCGTATGGCTAGTTCGATTTAGATGTGACGTAGTTTCTTTAAGTCCTTTAAAGCAAAAACCCGAATGGTCCGCTTCAAAAGACACAGATGGCTTCCTTCCGCACCTTCCCTAGAACCGACCTTGTCCTCCGTCTCTAACGACATTACAGATTGGTTGTTAAACCATGATATACCTTTCTTGCCCTGTTCCATAAACTGGTTTCAGTAAGCCCATATATCTACGAAAATTGTAAAAAGTGCTTGTACGATAATGACTGGTAGGTCTCTGCCTTTTAATGTTGTGTCTGCCGCCTATGTCACTCTGAATACTCATATGCAAGGAAACTGCTTAGTTGTGTGAGGTGAGAAAGGGCGGGGGGGGGGGGGGGGGGAGCGGCGTGAGGAGGGGAGGAATTCATGACTCATTTTGTAAGGATCGATTGTGAAATGCCACATCATATGTTTATAGTAATTTTTTTTAATATTAGGCTGTCAAACTTGCAGTTAACGTTGAACATTTGCGTTAAATGCGTTAGCGGAACAAAGCACTGCCTGACCTGTGAGTCATATTTGCATTAATGCAAGCAAGAGGAAATATCAAAAGCATATTTAATGCTGAAGCTGTGCTGTGCAGATGCAGTCTGTAATAAATGAAAGCCTACCTGACAAGAAGCACCAAACTGGTAGTTCCGTGTACCAGTGACCAATATTTACACATACCGAAACGTAGCGTGAACTCCGTTCACAGGTCCTGGCGAACTCATCGCTACCGAACGACCGCTGTGTCATCCTCAGCCAATAGCGTAATTGGATACGGTATGGAGGAGCGTGAAGCCAGCACACCCCTTTGCCGGCTGTTGTCAGTTCTCGTGGTCAGACTATCTACATGCGCTCCTATATTTATACTCTGCAGTACACTTTAAAGTGCACGGCGAAGGGTACATCGTACCAATACTAACGATTTTCTCTCCTATTCCATCCACGTATTGGGCGAGGGAAAAATGACAAGCCATATGCCTCTGTGCTTTCGCTAATCTCCCTTATCTTACTCTCATTAGCTCTACAAGCAACATTCGATTGTGTCAGCTTGATGGATGGACAAACTTCGAATATAGGTTCTCTAAATTTACTCATTTCCAGAGAGCTATATTGCCGGCCGCGGTGGCCGAGCGGTTCTAGTCGCTTCAGTTCGGAACCACGCGACTTCTACGGTCGCAGGTTCGAATCCTGCCTCGGGCATGGATGTGTGTGATGTCCTTAGGTTAGTTAGATTTAAGTAGTTCTATGTTCTAGGGGACTGATGACCTCAGATGTTGAGTCCCATAGTGTTCAGAGCCATTTGAACCATTTAGAGAGCTATATTGCCTTTCTTCGAACGATTCATATTTAAATTAAATTTCAGAACAGTCCCACCTCTACCTCAATAATAGAGATGGTAGCAATAATTCAACCCGAAAGTATCTTTCTCTAGAAAAAAAGACATATGTACATTGGTTTAAATTTTCCAGGTGCCCCATAGTTATACTTACACCTCTTTCCCTCCCCTGTCACCCACCACAACCCAGCGAATGACGTGGCTGTTCTGGGTCCTCACAAATTTCCCCAACGTAGTAGAGGTACCAAATTTGGTTGAAATTGTTCCAACGTTCCAGAGTTATCTTCACATATAACTCCATTCAGCTGCCGCCCCCATATCAATGGATGAAACCCCATCAGAATTGTCACCAGACAGACCATTAAACCAGAACGCTTTAGTTTCGATACTAATAGTGGTCGCTTTTTTACTATTTTTAAATTTCACACCGCCACCCTAGACCTTCGCGTGTTACAAATGTCTTACCTCAACAGTATATAAACTGTTTTGTATCAAACTCACGACTTCCACTGTAAATGTTTATTTTTATCGAAAACCTTTTTCTCAGTGTAGACCAGAGGGTATCGCTAAGTACAGGAAACTGTACGACAGAGTTAAAAGTAAACCTACAATCTCCAAGCAGTTCAGTAGCTTGCGGTGGGTCTCTACTCGTGAACGGGACAATGAAATTTATGTAAATGGTTCAATCTCTTAAGAGGGCCCGTAGAGACATTTCGAGGTTAGAACATGCACTCACGGTCATTTTATGGCAGGCTACATTTTTCTCATATTGAGGATAGGTCGTTAGCGAAGTAAACTCCCTGTGGAATATACATCTTAACGTGTAAACATTTCATAAGCTGTAACTACTAACTGTAAACCAAACATAACAACACGACAGAATTGAACAGAAATAATGATTTCAATCTATGGAGTGATTTAACATGAATTAAAAGTTTGACTAAAAGCTTGCACACGCGTCTGACAGAGCTTCCATATGTTGTAGCTGATCGTCCTCGCCGCCTTCGTGGCCGTGGCCCGTGCCGGCTACCTGGGCGCCCCTGCCGTCTACGCCCCCGGCGCTCCTCTGGCTGCCCGCGCCTACGCCGCCCCCGTGGCGTATGCTGCCCCCGCTCTCCGTGCTGCCCCCGTGGCCTACGCCGCCCCTGCCCTGCGCGCCGCCCCCCTGGCCGTCGCCCCCGCCGTGAGGGCCGCCCCCGTCGCCGTCGCCGCCCCCGCCGCAGTGGCCGCTGAGTACGACCCCAACCCCCAGTACAGCTACGCCTACAATGTGCAGGACGCCCTCACCGGTGACTCCAAGACCCAGCAGGAGAGCCGCAACGGTGACGTCGTCCAGGGCAGCTACAGCCTGGTCGAGCCTGACGGTTCCATCCGCACCGTCGACTACACCGCCGACCCCGTCAACGGCTTCAACGCCGTCGTGCACAAGGAGGCCGGCGCCCACCCCGCCCCCGTCGTCGCCAAGGTGGCCGCCCCCGTCGCCTATGCCGCCCCCGCCGTCGCTAAGGTCGCTGCTCCCCTCGCCTATGGAAAGGCCATCCTGGGTTAAAAACAACAACGACTTGGAACAGACAAGTATCTAGAAAATTCCCACCAAGTTCCCATCCCTTTTCCCTGTCCAGAAACATTTCTACTGTGCCTTTTTATGTACATAAATTGTCCTATTTATTGTGTGTGAATGAGTCTTCCAGTCCGTAAAAAGCAAAACGAATAAAATTCGTTACAACCACAAAACCTGTTACTATGTGGAACACTCATTTTACCACCACGTATCTTATTAATGATTCTTCTGTGACACCTAAATACAGGAATTATGCTTAAGATTAAAATCTAGAATGGTGTGAGTACGATTCGCAACGTGTAGCTTGTTTATAGAGGTAGCCAGTTTTTTTAAGACCTGTCAACAGTGTTTTCACAATGCCTAGCTTGTTTCTGGAGGTAGCCAGTTTGTTAAGACCTGTCAACACTGTTCAAGTTTCCTCACAGTTATCAGATTATTTCAGATGTATGGAAGCTGTCCCTTTAAACCCCTTCACCGCACAGGAAAATGAAAAGAGACCACCAGCCTAGGTTCAAGTTTCAAGCTACAACATTCTAATTAGTGTATGTTGAAACTGGCTGATACAGAAAGTTATCACAATTATGCACATAGCATGAGATGCATCGATTACAAAGAATTACCAAACTGAAATTTTTCTTACTGGGACTGTGTGCATAAAAAACTCATTGCATTGGTAAATGATCTTATTCTTGGATTTTGTAGTATTGAGTGCTAGAGTAGTAGAAGGAGATGGAAACTTGGATGCGAGAGATGCCCCATGACGTAGAAAACTCGCAGGGAGAAGAAGAAGAAGGAGGAGGAGGAGAAGGAGAAGTGATCTTACCCTTTACGCGATTTGTCACGAGTATTATGATACAAAACGCCTGAGATACAACAAAAACTTTGTTATCCTGTAGGACCAACTGACTCATTGCGTAAAGAAGTCGATCAAAAACAATCAGCTCACGTTTGAACAGTGGCAGCACGGCAACAATACGGCTCACCGCAAATGCTGGCATGTGTAACCGACAGCAGGGAAAATATCAGTTGCACAAGATAATTAATATTGTGAATTATCATTTATAACGAAATAAAGCTCACCAAATTACGACTCACCTTAGCTTCCTAACGACGAGTGTAAAAGAATATGCAACAAAATAAAAAAAAAATTGATCAGTATAACAAACGCAGTACTGACCAAGTGACGGTTGGCTCTAAATTTCTCCAGCTTATTAATTTAAGAAATATATTAAATAATACTACTGTTGAATGTGAAGCCAACACTGAAGGACGGCAAGGAATGACATCAACAGCAATAGTGAAGTGAAAATCAATATGGATGAAACATATGTAATCTGCCAAGGTGTAGTGTAATTGACACTTTGTACAAGAACATTAAATAGAATTTCGAAGAAGCTAATCCTAGCTTAAGATGTGCAGATGGGATAGATGTAAGACCAGAAATATGACGGGCTAAATATAAAGACTATGCAATGGAGAAATATGACAAAGGAGACGCTACATTTGGAAGAAGGGAGCTAACTGTAATGACTTGAGCTTAAGAAATTCACAAGACTTAGGAAGATAAGTGGGAGTGTATGAACTCGAATGTATTAATTGTGGTTACCAGAGCATTCGGACCTTTCATTAGAAAATTACAAGTGAAACTCAAGTTTACAGATGTCATTGCTCTACAGACTCAGAGTAAAAAGAGTTTTTTAAATTGCGACCGACTGCCTATTTGATACAGAGTTTAGATTAGTGTCTAAGGGATTAATAATGAATCAGTGATGCATTGTCAAGATGAAACAATACGAGACTGGAATAGAAGGGAGAACCGATAGAGGTTCTCAAGGTACTCTCCGCCACACACCGTCAGGTGGCTTGCGGAGTATGGATGTAGATGTAGATAGATGTAGATGAACACAAAAAATACCTAAGTATCGTTATTTGGGAAGATACTTTGCGAAGACTGCGGAATGTCTGTGAGTTTGAAAATTAGTTATGTCTTATGTCAAGGAAGACGTCAACAGCAGATTGAAGAAGATGAGATCATGTTTTCAATCAGATGATTTTAGTGACGCCAAATATTTACAAAGATTGGTGGAGTACGTTTCTGAAACTGTATACACTTGTAGCAGAGGACTGAATAACTCAGCGCCGTGGACTGGGGAAATACAGCAAGCCTTTGTTTTGAGGATATGAACATAAACGACTCAGATGTTTCTACTTATTAGACCAGTTTTCTACTTGGATATTAAATACGCCATTATTACACGTTGCCGAGAAGACAGAAAACGCATTAACTGTTGAACCGCAACAGTCCCTCGTGGAGTACAGTATTAGACTTACGAATGCATTAAATAATACAACGCGCAGGAAAATAAAAATCAAGTAGGGAATACATCCCTTAGTAAGACATAATGCCTCTGTACTGACAAGTTTTACGACCAGTATGGTAATAAACGAAAAAATAGAAATAATAAATTTTAGCAGTTATATACACAATCGTTATTATAAATAAAGTAGTCATATCAATCAGTGTGCACTATGCACTGTGCTCTTATTCATGCACTGATATCAACGATGAAACACGAACAGCAAGGGTGAAAATTAATTCTGCTCTAGGGCAATAATTTTCTGACGGCCAATTGACCGCTGGCAGTCAGTAGCGGATTGGGAGGGAGCGAGAGAAAGGATTGTACGCACAACTCTTCATCTCTCGCGTGCGGTAATCCGAGCTACCTGCTCTAAAGCTGTCTTCCGATGAAAGGTTGGTCAGACAGTGTCAATTTGACGTAATATGTTCTTGTCCTTCCCAAGCGAACAGGGATCCAACACCAGTGAGATCAAGCTAGCTAGCGCATATCTTTTAAGAATGTAATGAAAATCGAGTCTACATGTAACACACGCTAGAGCATATCTTTGCAGAATGTCATATCTATCTTCTCCACCCATAGCAACTATACTGAAAAGCAACACAAAACGTGTAATGAGCAAATATTTCTTTTAAATACCAAGGGACATTAACTAACATCGCCTGTCTTGTAACGTAGTTCTTACGAACATATGTACAGCAGTACGTGTTTCGTAAATAGCGACCCACTTTCTCTTCCCAAGATCTGTTCAATAGCACATCACCTTACACCATTCACTTAAATACGACGCTATTAAAAGCTTAACTGGAAATTGACACTGTCCTGCACTAGCACGCCGTGTAGGTAATGAGGGGAACGTTGCTCGTCCACTTGCTGGGGTTGACTATAAAGAAATGGAAATACAAGTAGAATGCATACCGGTCATCGAGTCGACGCCAATAAAAGGAAAGTAATGACGATGCCGTTCTGAATCAAGGACTACTTTTGCTATGCACAATATATAGTTTAAAAGCACTACAGCACTGAACTACAAGCACCTTTGCTCTTGGTGTTACTGTTCTGCTTACACTCTCCACCGATGAGCAAATTTCTACCTTCTCTTCTTTGGTGAATATTGGACTCACACAAATTTTCTACTCAAGACGCCTAACTGAACAAAAGCGTTCATATTCCGTGAGTTTCCGTTTCTTTACTGGAAACTCTAGCAAATGGACGGGCTATGTTATCCCAGATATCTACACTGTGTGATAATACGGAAGAGCGTTAATTTTATGTAAAGTTGTTTATAACTTGATGTGTACTGTGTGCTAGTAAGGTGGATCAAAGTCAGCTTCGTGCTGACTTTTCAATAACGTTATGCTAACTGAGATTCGTCTTTGAACAGGTCTTGAGGAGGGGATGTGGATTTCCGTATAAAAATAAGGGGTGCTGTTTATGAAAGATCCTACAACTCATATCTTTGTAACGAACGAAGTTACAAGAAAACCAGTCATGCTTGTTGATGTCCACCTGGTAGCTAAAGAACATTTTCTAGATACATTTTTTATTTTCCTTCTGGAATAAAGTTTTAGAATGGGTCAAAATAAGTGACTCAGTACAAAAAGTTTATAAAAAAGAGTTGAGCAAAGAAAGGAACGGAAACTAGTAACTACAAAAAATATAGGTGTACTAGGATATCCTAAAAGGAGAGTCTTCCCACTGGATAGAGCAGTGCCACAATGGGATCTGTGGAGGACAACACGAGTAATACTACGTGAAATATGTGCTGATATGTACGTATGAAGAAACAAAAATAAATAAATAAATAAACTGAAGATGACCGACATGAAAGAAATCGAAAGAATGATCACAGTTTAAAATATAGTACACAATATGTAAAATGTTGTGACTCGGCTGATGTTTGGTACTTTAACCATGCTACGGAGTTCTACATAAATAATAAATGTCAAACACATTATATAGCAATATTGCAGTGAATATTGTATTCCGAGGATGGACTGAATTGAGTCAGACAGAAACACAGATGAGGACAAAATGAAAAAGTACCACTACAACACATTTTTTTAGTAACGTACATTAAAACTGAAGAGAATGATGTAACAGAGAAAATAAATGCGTCTTTGAGCAAAAAGAATTTTAGATACATAATCAAATAATGTAGATATTTGTAATAAGATAATTAGCTATCTCAATTGCATTTTTGATTTTGAATTAGTTGCTTTTAGAAAAAATGGGCAGTCGCTGATCTCGGTCCTGTACCTCTGTATAGAAAATTGTGCTCTAATGAGTTTGCTGGTGAACTGCATTCTGTAGTGGCATTTCGAAGAGAACTGTAGTTGCTCTTTCTCATCTCCTGTTACATATAACTTCTGGCGTTGCACCAGACGACTAGTATCTTTCACGTTACTTCAAAAAATGATATGACTACACCTATATGAAATACAGTTTAGCAGTTCTGTACACCAAGACAAGGCAGGCATTTCATTAATACACAAGCTCAGTAATTGTTTTTGTAAAAGAATTAATAAGCTAAGAGTTTTAGGGTACATTTTTTATCGCAAGACCCACATAAATAACCTATATCAAGACTATTGACATATTCGTATCTCCTCACTGCCTTAGGAATTACGTTTGGAAGCTGAAAATAAAGACAACCCTCATGAGAAGTGCTGCCATCAACAAACTGGTATCACGTTCGACGTCGTATATCAATGAACTCAACGGCTTCTATTGATATTACAACGTGAAAAACTGCCATTAAGTTCAGCATTCGCTGTGCAGTCTGGAGATTTATGACACAGAAACAAAAAACCAAGTGTTGCACAAGTAATGAAATGGTAAATTCTTAGCAAGCAAAGTTGTCTCTGTATCGCTAAATTTGTTCTATAAGACGCTTTCTCTTCGTAAATAGTTGTTTCTATAAAAGTTTACCGCCATTGTAAATACTGATTCAGGTAACTAACCGCGACCGACCTACATTCTCGTCTAAAAAGATTAGCACTCTTACAAGCTACCAGTGTGCGAGAGACATTTTATACAATGTTAACTTACCAGAATATTACAGTGGAAAACCGCCGCTTCGAAAGGAACTAAGAATTCAATGAATCAACGATATGCGAAACGGTTCCGCGTGTATTCATTTGTTACGTCCCTGCCAGGAAAGTCTTTGCACTGCGAGTTATGCAGCGATAATCTCTGGAGGACAAAACATAGAGTGGATATATCTCTGTATTGCGCATTCAGATGCACAGAACAGGATTTTGCTTACTGGGTGGTTACGACATCTCGTTTAGCGCAGAAGCATTACAGATTTTGAATGAGATTAAACTGTCATTCAAAAATACTGTGGATTTTATACAATAATTTCGCGGTCGTCTTAAAAATTTCCTTTCGAAATCTGGAAGTAACCACCTTAAACGTTTGTACAACAAAATGCATCAGCATTTCGCTTGTTTCCGCCAAGTGTCACACCTGAGATACTAATAGCTTTTGCTACGGAGGCGGAAGGGACAGCCCTCCCCATTTCTTATGTTTTGTGCTGCGGTTGATCATGTTACCGTGTCTATGTTCTCATAAACTATGCTGCGGCTGCATTGCTTCATATAGCATGCCAATGCCATTCAAAGTGTTCTGAAATACATCATTTCGTCTTCGTAGCTTAGTTGTCAGCGCAGCTAACGTCTATGCGGAGGACTCGAGTTCGATTTCCGGTACCGTCAGGTATATTTCCTTGGAGGAAGGAATGGAACGTGGTGCCCTCAGCCTCCTGACGCCAACAGAGGAGCCACTGGACCGAGTAGTAGTGACTCCAGGTCACGAAAACTGACAAGGGTCGAGAGAGCTTCGTGCTGACCCCACGTACCTGCAGCTCGCATACAGTGACGCCACTGGTAGAGGGTGACACGGCGGTCGGTCGGAACCGTTGTGTCTACTAAATACATCAGCTTTGGAGCTGAGGTACGCACCAAATTAGCGGTATGTGCTATATGCACGTCCATTATTTTTCACGATTTTTCTTAATCCATTTTTCTCTCTAAGGGGCGAATGGCAGCATTTCGCAACACCCGTAAATCAGAAACCGTCATTAATTAAATGTAACCATGTCTTCATAGGTAAATGATACTCATTCACGCCGCATTAGAACATCTATTTCTTGTTGGAGCTACATTTATTTCCAGGTTCCATCTCTAGGAGCTATTTGCAACAGCTGAATGAAAAGGCGTTTCTTCATTTCTGGGCTAAAATTACAGTTTTTTATTAGCCGCGCTGGTACGCTTATTATAATAGCCTATTCTTAACATGCGAGAACATAGCTTAAAGCTTTGGGTTTTTGTTTTCCAGATAGAGTCATTGTTTTCGGTTCGAAACACGGAGAAAACATAGATATTTCTGTTCATTCACATCGCTTCCGCCGCGTGGGATTAGCCGAGCGGTCTCAGGCGCTGCAGTCATGGACTGTGCGGCTGGTCCCGGCGGAGGCTCGAGTCCTCCCTGGGGCCTGGGTGTGTGTGTTTGTCCTTAGGATAATTTAGGTTAAGTAGTGTGTAAGCTTATGGACTTACGACTTTACCAGTTAAGTCCCATAAGGTTTCACACACATTTTTGAACATCGCTTCCAAAAACAGGATGTTAACCTTATAACACACTGGAATGGATCAGTATACATTTCAGAAACACTACGAAATATAAAGGAGAAAGCTCTTAGTTTCTTTTTTAAACCATTCCTCTTCAGAGTCCTATTTTCCAGGTGTTCTAATCCTTTTGAGTATAGGAGACAGCTTCTGTGAAATTTGGAAATCAACAAAATACTATTGACAGATATAAATCAGTAAAGACACGTATCGACTCGTGCCTTAATGACTTTTACGCTGAGAGTATTGTCCGCAGAAGCAAAAGGCATGGTTTTCAGACCAAACCTGGCACGAAGTTTTGATTTACTAGGTAATTTTAGGGCAGATTTTTCTACAGAGTGTTTGGTGTCTGGAGAGGAATCGTATCGAAGATTCATACCGCATACAGAGAAATCGGAAAAACATCATCTGCTGAGCCACAAAGCGGAAGAAAGTGAGTGTCGTGAGATGGTGATGGACGGTCATTGAGGAAGGCTTTGACGAAAAATGAGATGACGATAGCTGCATTAGTCACTGCAGAACTGAATGTCGCCCTCGCGAACCCTGTCAGCACAAAAACGACACGAAGGGAAGCCCATAAGCAGGGAATTGCAAGGGAGAGCTGGAATTCCGAAACGCTCATCAGGAGGCAAATGCTCCTAACAGGAAGAAAGGCATGAAACCTGAACTGTCGAGCGATGGAAGGAAGTCATTTGGTCGGATGAGTCTTTTCCACACTGTTTTGAATTTCTGACCGAGCTTACCTCCCAAGAGTGAAACATAGACGGGGTTCAGAGATAATTTGGGCTGCCATATCGTGGTACTACTTGGAGCTCTTGATTAATCTGAAAGGTTGCGTTACTGCAAAGGATAATGTGACCATTTTGGATGATCAGCTCCATAGCATAGTATTATGTTTGTTCAGCATTACTGACGGTGTGTTTCAAGGCAACAGGGTCTCTGTTCACACAATTCGCATGCCCCAGAACTTCCCTTGTAAGCACGAGGACGAATTTTCACGTCTCCTCTGGCCTCCACAGTCACCAGATCTCAATGTCATTGAGCCTTTCCGACACATTTTGAAGAAAAGGGTGCTTAATCGCTATCCACCTCTATAGTCATCACCTGAAGTTGCCGCCGGCCGGTGTGGCCGAGCGGTTCTAGGCGCCTCAGTCTGGAACCGCGCTACCGCTACGGTCGCAAGTTAGAATCCTGCCTCGGGCATGGATGTGTGTGATGTCCTTAGGTTAGTTAGGTTTAAGTAGTTCTACGTTCTAGGGGACAGATGACCTCCGATGTTAAGTCCCATAGTGCTCAGAGCCATTTGAACCATTTGAACCTGAAGTTGCCACTATTTTGGAAGAAAAATGGTACAAGATTCCCTTGAAAACAATGTTGTTGTTGTTGTGGTCTTCAGTCCAGAGACTGGTTTGCTGCAGCTCTCCATGCCACTCCACCCTGTGCAAGGTTCTTCATCTCCCAGTACCTACTGCAACCTACATCCTTCTGAATCTGTTTAGTGTATTCATCTCTTGGTCTCCCTCTACGATTTTTACCATCCACGCTGCCCTCCAATACTAAATTGGTGATCCCTTGATGCCTCAGAATATGCCCTACCAACCGGTCACTTCTTCTAGTCAAATTGTGCCACAAACTCCTCTTCTCTCCAAGTCTGCTCAATACCTCCTCATTAGTTATGTGCTCTACCCATCTAATCTTCAGCATTCTTCTGTAGCACCACATTTCGAAAGCTTATATTCTCTTCTTGTCTAAACTATTTATCGTCCACGTTGCACTTCCATACATGGCTACACTCCATACAATTACTTTCAGAAAAGACTTCCTGACACTTAAATCTATACTCGATGTTAACAAATTTTTCTTTAGAAATGCTTTCCTCGCCATTGCCAGTCTACATTTTATATCCTCTCTACTTCGACCATCAACAGTTACTTTGCTCCCCAAATAGCAAAACGCATTTACTACTTTAAGCGTCTCATTTCCTAATCTAATTCCTGCAGCATCACCCGGTTTAGTTCGATTACATTCCATTATTCTCGTTTTGCTTTTGTCGATGTTCATATTATATCCCCCTTTCAAGACCCTGTCCATTCCGTTCTTCTGCTCTTCCAAGTCCTTTGCTGTCTCTGACTGAATTACAATGTCATCGGCGAACCTCAAAGCTTTTATTTTTTCTCCATGGATTTTAATTCCTACTCCGAATTTTTCTTTTGTTTCCTTTACTGCTTGCTCAATATACAGGTTGAATAACGTCGGGGAGAGGCTACAAACCTGTCTCACTCCCTTCCCAATCTCTGCTTCCCTTTTCATGCCCCTCGATTCTTATAACTGCTGTCTGGTTTCTGTACAAATCGTAAATAACCTTTCGCTCCTTGTATTTTACCCCTGCCACCTTCAGAATTTGAAAGAGAGTATTCCAGTCAACAATGAAAACAATGGTTTGCTTACACCGTATTAGTCACGGTAATGAGTTTTATTTGTGGCGTGTCAATATTTGGGCACCCCCTGTACAAATCAGAGCAAACTGAGTGAGCTTAACGAACTGTGTTCGAGTTACATTCTGACATTATCAAAATTCGGCAGGTTCCCTATCCGCTTCATTTGTACTGCACTCTGCGTGAGGTTTAGGCACACGGTCCACATGTCAGCAATGGTTTGCTATCGTACCACTAGGAATAGGATACCGGTGATCACACATTTTTTAAACTACTAGGATGCTGTAATAGTACTTGAATTACGTAACCATTACGGCACCTCACCTCAAGCTCTCGATACCAGCAGTATTCTACTGTGTTTCTGTAAAATAGTTAACATATTTCTGTGACAACATTCGGATTTGATTTCATTAATGTAGAGGTACTTCGATACATCGATATGTATATATTGCAATGATATTATTCTTATGTGTATTTTTTCTTTTGTCACTATGATCTTTGACGTACTTGTAACTCTGATTTTTGGGCACGTAAGCGGTTATTACAGAGTCAAGCTTTGGTCTTCATGTTAAAAAGACGCAAATTGTAGTCAGTTTACGAAATGTGAACTTTAACAGTGAGGAAGATATTTTGAACTATGTTCTATATTGTGAAGTGATGTTTTGGAAGGAGGTACGTGATATTGCAACAAAATTAATAAAAAAGAAGTGTAACTTAAATTCGGAGTGCTGATTACTTTTTTACATCACAATTGTCCTAACTTGCAAAAGTTTAATCTTCAAGAATGGTTTATGAAACACATCTATAAAACTTTTGAATATCGCAGAATAAAACCTAGGCCTCTTTGCATCCGTGCTTGGAATCATCACTACCTAGATTTTCGACGATTGAGCCATGAGTTCACAACGAGACCAGCGTGGGAAACACGAAAAGATGAGTGCCTACTTTATCCATTATTTCAAGAAATGACTTTATTAACTGTGCTCTAATGACACCTGCCACATAATATAACTTTGTTGTTGCCCGAAAATGCAATATTTAGCAGCGTGAGCAACACTACAGTCATAATTAATTTTTTTACCTTTGTTGTGATAGGGTTGTTAGAATGCATACAGAGTATTATTTTTTTTTGTTTCGCGTATATATATTAGTAGTTCGGTTTTTCCATCGCACTCATCAAACCGTTCTCGCAAATATGGCTTCTGCATTTTGGTTGAAAACTGTAGTGTGTAACTTCGGCAGCGTGTCGCAGGTGGCCCTGTGGTCCAGCGCCGTGCAGTGCACAGCGTCCGGCGCTCTGGTTGCCGATGTCACAAGACCTGGCATGGGGTGTGGTGGGGGCGGGCGCGAATTCGCACAAGTGTGGCCGGCCATCGCCCACACCCGCGCCCGCGCGCCACACGTTGCGAAAACTCCGGCACACCACGCCCGGCCGCGGGTATATAACAGGTGGCTGCCCAGCCAAACGCCAGTTCTCCGCTCCACCCGGCAACTAGCTCATCGACATGGCCTGCAAGGTGAGTTAACGACGGCTACCTTCGGTACTAGAGTATTCACATCGTAGCCTGCGTAGGTATTGGCGAGAATATTCCAAAATGTTCTATTAAAGTCACTTTTGTTGGCTTCTTTCCATAATGCCATACTTAAAAAAAAATACTGGGTTGTTGAAGGCTAAGTAATGTCTCTGATGATTGACTGTGCAGTTTCCTTATGTCTATAGTTATACCTATTTTTAACAATCTAACATAGCTTCAGTAGTTACCACCTCATGTAGTGTTTTAATAGTCTGAAAAAGAATCTAGATATGGTTCAAGACGAGCAGGGGCAGGGGCAGATCGAACACACACACACACACACACACACACACACACGTACAAACGAACACACTTCCTTGTATGTAGAGAGACAGAATTTGTTGTGGAACTGCTCTGTGGCCAGACTATAGCGTAGGACAGTGATTTCGGTGCTAACATTCCCATTGTCGGTTCCGTTACAGGGCGAGGTATTTGATTTTAACGTGAAAAAAATTAATATTTAACGACCAGGAAATACTGAACAACAAGGTAGTAGGAACAACGTGAGAGACTCGAAGATTATAGAAACATCGCACCAGAGGGTGCTGGGGGGACGAGTGTTATGGAAACCAAGATGTCCAGGAATTAAGTTACTGGAGGGATGAAATGGAGGGAAAATTGCAGGGACACCTAATGATTAATAAAACTATTATACAGGGCGGTCAGAAACAGTCTGAAAAGCTTGTAATGGTGTTGTAGGGTAACTTGTGCTGAGAAATATTTGTTAAAAAAATCGACACATTGCGCCGTTTCCGAGCTCATTGACATTGAAGTTAGCCAGTTACGCCCTTTCTTGAGCTAAATCAGAGAGTCCGCCAGATACAAAGAGTGTCAGTTGTCCTCATAGCGTAGAAGATGACGCACGAGACAGTTCACCCTTTGGCTCGAGTTCGATCCTTACTACCGTCACACGTTCAACTTTTGTAACGCTCTCTTGTTCGGTTCTCTGAAACTGGATGAAGAACAAGTTTGGTGACACAGTGTCTGGTGGGTCACTTGAAATTTCTCGCGAACCAGCTGACTGGCTAACTTCATTGATAATTAACTCGGCAATGGAGCAAAGTGTCGAATTTTTTTCTTAACTATTATTTCTCAGCACAACATATCCTGCAACACCTTTACAAACTTTTCAGGCTGATTCTGAGCTCCCTGCAAGTTACCCAAGATTATATTTACTGAGATGGAAAGACTTATACATGTTGGGAAGAGATAGAGAACGGTACAAAAGTTGCAAAGAATACTGTGGTGGATAATAGAAAAAAGGGTGAGAACAGGTTGACCATGATAAAGTAGACACACCCGCATTGTTTAATGTAACTGGAGATATCTCAAACTGGGAAGGGTAGGGTTTGGTGTAAACTATGCTTTCATGAAACCACAGATGTAATGCACAGTCAACGAATGCAAAGGCTGTCTTTCAACGACTGTAGCCTCTTAATAAGTTCGAGATGTAATGTGCAGTCGACGGCTGCGTCGTTGGAGGCGAAGTGCAAGGTCAGATAGAGAAAGGATGGGGAAGGATATCGACCGCATTCTTTTGATAAGGCCGTACTGACGTTTGCTTCAAGCGATTTGGAGAAGCCACGGAAAACCTAACTCTGAATGGCTAATCAAGAATTAGAACAGCTGTCCTTCCAACTGTGAGTGCATCGTGTTAGCACTTACCCAAATAGCTCGGTTTTGTCGTTGCTTCACTAGTATCTGAACTACATCTCAGTATCCAAAAACAGCGGAAAGCAAATGAATCGCTAATTAGAGAAAACAGGATGTGCTATAGAATTAAAACATATTTAGGAGTGCCAATTTTTTTAAGGAACAGCTGTTTTCACCAACATTAATGGAAGGAGGTCATACTAGCAATGAAAGTAATAATTGCAAACTGTACATCCCATGCAGCGGGTTGATCCCATCCATGTCTGTGTGACTTTTCCACCATGTAATATACATTCTCAAGACGTAAAGCACGACACTGGAATATGTTACAGCTGATCGTCCTCGCCGCCCTCGTGGCAGTGGCCCGCGCCGGCTACCTGGGCGCCCCCGCCGTCTACGCCCCCGGCGCCCCCATCGCCGCCCGCGCTTACGCCGCCCCCGTGGCCTACGCCGCCCCCGCCCTGCGTGCCGCCCCCGTTGCCGCCGCTGTCCCCGCCGCCGTGGCCGCTGAGTACGACCCCCACCCCCAGTACAGCTACGCCTACGACGTCCAGGACGCTCTGACCGGTGACTCCAAGACCCAGCACGAGAGCCGCGACGGAGACGTCGTCCAGGGCAGCTACAGCCTGGTCGAGCCCGACGGCTCCGTGCGCACCGTCGACTACACCGCCGACCCCGTCAACGGCTTCAACGCCGTCGTGCACAAGGAGGCCGGCGCCCACCCCGCCCCCGTCGTCGCCAAGGTGGCCGCCCCCGTCGCCTACGCCGCCCCCGCCTACGGCAAGGCTATCCTGGGCTAAACTGCAATAGGAGTTCAACCGAAGATGACTCAGAGAGGACAGAATCTGTTCTAGCCCACTGTCTGAAGTTTACAACTGGCATTCGAAAACTGTGGCTACAGAGAAAACCTGTATACACAGCTTTCGTTCGAGCTATCTAGCAAAGAGGCCTGTACACAATTCAAACTCGGCTTCTTCGCAATATCAGTTCGTTTATGTCCAGTTGTTGATCCTGTTTGCACATTCCTCCACTCCTTATTGACTGTTGCCATCAGTTTCGTCGACAACATCAATAGCTACCTTCCACATACCTAGCCACTATTTATTTCATGCAAATACATTTTGTACAGAATATTTGTGCACGACGAATAAATTTTGTTGAAAAAAAAGAAAAAAGCATGTTTTCCTTTGTTCCACTAAATTTAGACCTAAAGTCCTGATGGATCTGTTTGTTATTCCAAAACTAATTTTGCAGTGTCTAGCATGCTGTTGTTGAAGAAAGAGTACCATGTAAATGACTTTTGTGGATTTAGGTCGGGTGCCATAGGTGACATTGTGCCTGCTGTAACTGGAAGTATGACTAATTTTCAATTTCTCACAATGAAAATGAAACTGAAAGAATACCACATAAGTCAAACAAGGAAAAAGATTGACATCGCCACCCAGTTCGACCTGTATCTTTTTCAACTTGTCCCTGAAATCTTTATCCACTGTGTCGACTCTGATGTTAACCTGGCCAATCTCTTCAGAAATTTTGCCTAAATATGTCCCTATAGCTTCTAATTTTGAATGAATCATCCCTCCCATATTTGATTTCATTGGCTTCGCCTCAGCTTTTACTGTTTCGGCTACACTTGTCTCAACTGAATCCATCTCTATTTTTAGTTAACCTGTCTCTGTACCCAATACCCCCATTTTACAGTTCAAATTTTTCAGAATTTACTTTAACAATACCATTGACTCATCCGCAATTACATCTCCCCTTCTCTCATTTCGAACTATCAGCCCCACTAACAACGTCCCTGTAAAGGTCTCTATCACAACCCACAGAATTTGGACTACCTGGCCAACTGACGATATCTGAACCACACATGCTGGGTGACAGCTTAATAGCTGGAATCTCCATTACTGACAGTAATCCTGCTGGTTCGCAGATATTAAGGCTATCGGCGGCAGCACTTATCTTGTCGGTCATGCTGATTGCTTCTTCTGTAGTGTTGCTGCCGAGGTCTCGATTCTGATGAGCTCGAAGCCGCTGCCGGTGACCCTTGTTGCCGTGGCCGCCGCTGCCGCTATGCCGCCGTCGAGGTATCCGATGCTGCTTGCCGCTGCACACTCAAACTCAACACGCCTCTGTATAGCCTCTTCTTTCTTGAAGTTCCGCTACAAACTTCTCCACACCTAACTTTCGCCACCAATTCTCACACATGCAACTGCTGCAAAATCTTGAGCTCAGAATCCTACGCAAACAGCTATTATGCAATAGATTCGGGACCCGGATCACAGAATATTGTAACGATTTAAAATTGCAACCGCAGTTTTAAAGGGATTCGGCCCATAACCCCGATGAGCCCCCAGAAGAGCCTGTATCTAACAGTTACTACTGAGTATTTGGTCTTTACGCGTACTTTAGGTACTTTGGCTATGTTTAGAAAAAAACAGCTCCATGTAGTCAGACGGTCGAGCCACGAACGTCTGCTTTCATACCCCACAACTAATTCGCCGCAACAATAACCTACAGCTGTGATCCTGCAGGCAAATAGTCTATGAATTGGCTAGAATTGCGAAATAATGGGAAATAATACAATACACGTACGTCGCACATTGATTTCTGCAATTATTTCACTCAGTGTTGCTTGTTTGTTAGCTCTGACAACTCTACGCAAACGGCCTGCTCTAGTTCGTTAAGTAAATGCTGTCTAACACTGCACTGTTCTTGGTAAGAGGTGATACCTTAAATTTGGTATTCTCGACGCACTCTTAACACTGTGGATCTCGGAATATCGAATTCCTTAACGATTTCCGAACAGGAATGTCCCATGTGTTTAACTCCAACTACCACTCCGCGTTCAAAGTCTGTTAATTCCCTTCGTGTGGCCACAATCACGTTGGAAACCTTTTCACATGAATCAAAATGGCTCTGAGCACTATGGGACTTAACTTCTGAGGTCATCAGTCCGTTAGAACTTAGAACTACTTAAACCTAACTAACCTAAGGACATCACAATCATCCATGCCCGAGGCAGATTTCGAACCTGCGACCGTAGCTGTCGCTAGGTTCCAGACTGTAGCGCCTGAACCGCTTGGCCACCCCGGCCGGCTCACATGAATCACCTGAGCACAAACGACAACTCCGCCAATGCCCTGTCCTTTTGTACCTTGTGTACGTGATACTAGCGCCATCTGAATATCTTAACATCGTTATCCCATCACATTGTCACCTCAGTGTAAAACGCATTTGGAGACATTTCCGATCACACGTAATATGCAGGTGTAACTAAATTTCCTTTACTGAGTTTGAGGTCTTGTAGTGAGGAGTTGTGGGGACCAAAAAGGTTAAGTTAAGCAGAAGTAATCGTGTCCGGGTATGTACAGTTTCCCCGCTACGCGCAACGTACGAGTACAACAACACACGCTGCGCTCTGACTCCTGGTACATGGTGTCTGGACCCACTCGCAAGCAGGGCTTGATGTGACGACCACAGACGTCAGTGCAGATACGGAATCCCTGTACCATGTTCCGGGATACAAGGTCACTAATCCCTGGTCCTCCAGCATGCGCCGCAGCCATAACCCACGCCAATAAGTTTTTCTCGGATGCCACAGGGGACTCGTAAATCAAGGATTTCATGTGACCATAGCCGGTTCATGTCTGGAGAACGTGCAGGCCAAGCAGTAGGGGTACCACTGTTGCCGAAACTGTTGATCCAGGTTATCACATGGACAGCACTTAAAAAATGAGGTGATGCGCCATCGTGCTGGAACGACAAGTTCTGACACACATACAGTGGCATATCTTCCGAGAGGTCGCGCAGTACACCATCAAGGTATCACAAGTACGAAGCACCCATGAAATGTGGTTCCATTTCACACGTCCATCCAGGAACCCTGCCCAAATGTTCAGACGGTATCGGTCCTGAAATCCATAGAAGGGGAGAAACGCGCGAGTTTTCATCAGCCAACACACATGGCTGTTGGGGGAATTGAGAACACCTTCCATGGTGAACTTTGCTCTGTCCGTGAGAAGGATTTTGCGTGTAGCGGGAAAACGATAAGTTCTGAACATGAGCTCCTATGTGAAACTGCACCGTCTTGGTCCCCACTACAAGTCTACAGCATCTGTAAAGGGAATTTAGTCTCACCTCATATATGCAGAAATTCTACGTAACACCATCGTCAATGAACTTCCGAGCTGCATGAAGATAACAGTCGAGGACTTGGCTGCTGATGAGACATGATGGCGAAACCATAGTGATGTCTGGGATAAATAATGGCGCTGGAGTTACGTAACGCGTAGTGGTTTACTGTATTTGACCTAGTTACGATCTCAAAGCAAATTCATTATTATGTGAATATGAAGGAAGTTATTTGTATGCGATTACACTTAATTAAGCAGTGTAACAGATAACAGCAACTAAACTGATGTCATATTTAAATATTTTATTGTTCGGAATAAAATGATCAGTGCCAGATGGCAACAGTCAGGGTAGTTGGCTTTATGGGCCTTATTTTTACGATTTAATTCGTCTCATTAGCTTACTGCATCTACCTGATGAACATTCTGTTATAAACTGGCAATATCAAGAATTAACAAACGATTTAAATATGCCATCGATTTAATGCTTGCTAGCCGCTTCACGAATGACCTTACCGTACAGCCACATATCACCTGCTTTTGAAACACAGATACACATAGTGTTCGATAACCCTTTTTTTCCCTCGGAAGAGCCACACAGCACAGTGTTACCATTTTTCACACAATTATTTCCTTCGTTGTATGAAAAAATGTCTTTTTCCCTCTAGACCTGTGTTCCGCGAAGGAGAATAGAATCGACTGCTCCATTTTCTTTTCGCTAAATTTATGAATAGCTCCTTGTCTCTCGTTCTGCAGCACAATAGGGCTCACTTTTGCCTTCATTTCCAGGGATGCAACTCATTTGAGCAGACGATATTATTTAGTCTGTTCGAGCAGGTTACCACAGAGAATAAGTATATACTGATCACAGCATCCCCACGTATCAAATGACTTTTACTTTTTGGGCCTAATGATGCACACGCTGCGTCCATATGTTTAGTTTCAGAAAATGTAGGTGCCATTCATCATCAATAACGAAATAGAAATAGTCCTCGCCATCACACAATGCAGTTTACTAGAGTTAATCTACAACAGCATCTGATCGGCCGTCAGTTGGCACTACACACGCTGGCAGATGACGTTCACCGGGCATTCACCATACCCACACCCTGCCTTCGGATCGCCACATTGTGTACCGTGATTCGTCACTCCACACAACGTTTTCCCACTGTTCAATCGTCCAATGTTTACGCTCCTTACAGCGAGTGAGGCGTCGTTTCGTATTTACCGGCGTGATGTTTGGCTTATGGGCAGCCGCTCGATCATGAAATCCAAGTTTTCTCACGTTCTACCTAACCGTTATTCTGCTTGCATTGGATCCTGATGCAGTTTGGAAGTGTGATGATCTGGCTAGATGTCTGCCTATTACACATTACGACCAACTGTCGGCGGTCTCTGTCAGTCAACAGACGAGGTCGGCCCGTACTCTTTTGTGCTGCACGTGTCCCTTCACGTTTCCACTTCACTATCACATCGCAAACAGTGGGCCTAGGGATGCATAGGAGTACGGAAATCTCGCGCACAGACGTAAGACACAAGTGACACCCATTCACCTGACCACGTTCCAAGTCCGTGAGTTCCGCGGAGCGTCCAATTCCGCTCTCTCACGATGTCTAATGACAACTGAGGTCGCTGATACGGAGTACCTGGCAGTAGGTGAAATCGCATTCTATGGATGTTAATGTTTAAATGTTACAGACGACTCATTTTCAGTAACACACGCCTGCCGGGCAGCTACAATGCCACAACTGGGAGCACAATGTACCTAATATGAAAAACGTATGCTTTTGGGGGAGTCCGGATACTTTTGGTAACGTCAGCGCAAAACTTGTCTCTCTCTAGCTCGTTGTCTCAATCCGACTCGTTACGGAACGTTCTTCTACGAGACATAGCTTGAAACAAATGTAGTTTCCGCATAACAAGGTAAGTCGTACATATTCAAAATGAAGAAACTGAAAATTAAGAACTCACTTCAAATGTTATGGTAAATGCGGCAAATGAACATGAAGTTAGTTCCGTCTGCTCTGAGACAAAGGAAAGGGAAAAATCAACGCCAATGATCAGCGTTACGTACAATCTCTGTTACTCCCGAAGGCTTAGTTGCTATAACTGTAACTACAACTGTAGCGTCAACAAGCTAGCAGTTGTGGCATTGTAGCTGCCCGGCAGGCGTGTGTTACTGAAAATGAGTCGTCTGTAACATTTAAACATTAACATCCATAGAATGCGATTTCACGAAACATATCATCTGATCATTACGTGGGGTAGAAATTAATACCTGTGTGAGAGACAGAGTAAAAGTTTCCTTATGTCTGTATGTCTTCTACCTTTTAACGGTTACGTACACACATAATAAATGTTTTGAGCACATCAATGGCAAAGTACCTTTCGAATTATAGAAATTTCATTCGCCTCGGCCAGGCGGAGTGGCTGTGCGGTTCTAGGCGCTACAGTCTGGAACCGAGCGACCGCTACGGTTGCAGGTTCGAATCCTGCCTCGGGCATGGATGTGTGTGATGTCCTTAGGTTGGTTAGGTTTAATTAGTTCTAAGTTCTAGGCGACTGATGACCTCAGAAATTAAGTCGCATAGTGCTCAGAGCCATTTGAACCATTCGCCTCGTTGTGTAATTAATATCAAATATCGACACTCCAATTTTCGATGCTCATTTATTAATATGATCACGATTAAAGGAAGGAAGGAAGATCAGTTTTTGACGTACCGTCGACAACGATGTCATTTCAGACTGAGCAGGAGCTCGGAGTAACGAGAGACGGGGAGGAATATCGCCCGCGCCCTTTCAACAGAAACATTGCGGCATTTTACTGGAGCGAACTAGGGAAACCAAAGAAAAACTAAATCTTTGTGGCCGGTCAGGCATTTGAACGGTCGTCCTGCAAAATATCAAGATTGTCAAAGTGTGCAGAACAATATCAAACTAAACGATGTGTGTTCTGGCGGGACTAAAATTAGTAATTGTTGAAATGGAGGAAATAATGACTGAATACAGTGAGATTAAATCTGGAAACTGCTGATTATCATACAAACTGCTCTTATCTGGCTGATACTGTCGTCCATAACGAAAGAAATATCAGGAACAGTACTTGATAAAAGTATTCACTAATGGGAGTAGAAGTGAAGAAGCAGTTGGATCAGGAATAGCGATTTCCATTAAAAAAAGAAGACAATCTACTTGATGAAATATAAACTGGGAAATGAATGCTCAAGCAATCAAGCGTAGTGGTTTGCTTCTGTAAAGGCTCTCGAAAAGGTAAATAAATTGTATGGCTTACAAATAACGGCAGGCAGACGGTAAAACAACACTACGTTCTTTGAGTAATCAAAACAGCCTAATTAAGGAAACCATAAATAAGAATAGAATGCTGTACAAAAAGAGGGACAGTGTTATGGACTTTAGATGGATTGAAGCTTTCACAGTCATATATGGAAATTAACTTGCAGACCACTTGGGAAACGAGGCGTTCAGATCACAAGAGGAAGCTACTTATATTGAACGTCCCAAACCTTTCGTCAAATAAATGTCACGAAACGCAGTTCTGTAGGACTAGGGGAAAGAATGGGACGGACTACAAAAGGAATCAATAGAAAAGAATATTTTGCAACTATGTACCAAAAACTGTCAGACTGCCGCTAACTCCAAAAATTTCACAGCGATACTGGACACAGGACACTGAAAAGGGAAGACTTACTACCATCGATTCAGAATAACCAACGACGCTATGCACTAGAAGTAAACAGACTGTGGACTACATGTTGCTGAAACGTAGCAACGTGGACAAGAAGAGAAACTTAATAGTGAACAATGTAATACTGAAAGGCGCGAAACGGCCAACTACCAAGAATGAACGGTACAACTCTTTTTAAAAGCTGTCTATAAATTCTGAAATTCAACAGATTTTTCAAATATAGGAGATTCTGTCTCCAATTGCAAAACAAACTCTGTACTAAGTTTAATGTAGTAATCTTTGGAAGAGAAATTTGGCAATATTTAAACCATTTTGTATGCTTGTATGAAAGTCGTAATTAAGTAGATCAACACATATAGTACTACTCGGTGTAATGGAGCACGTTAATAAATAATAATAATAATAATGATAACACTAGAAAAAGTGACTTCTTGCTTCGAACATCCATTGTCGATGTTCCAGCACCCACGATAATCATGTGCTCTGAGTCGTGGTGACTTCTTGCTGTTCACCATTACTGAAATGGCGAGTGCGACTCACTGTGACTCGGTATTATTAGCAATAATCGAATATTTCTGAAATAAGGGTATATAGATTCCCTGACGAATCGTGTGAGTAATATCGATGCTGACAGTACTTCTCATATTTTCGAAATGTAAAGAAACAAGTGATTGCTATTTAAATTTGTTCTATGAGGGGAAATTCATTGAACACGCAAGTTTTCGTACGAAGTTCATTTAATTTGTATCCTAAAATTTTGTTTCATACAAAAATTATGGTAGTAGTTCGTTACATTGAACGTACATTAATGCAAATAAAAGTGAAAATATAGCTCTCCTCAATTGAAAATATTGTCAAGAAATCAGCAAAATTGACCATCTGCAAGGTTCTACTTGGTCCCAAATGTGCTAATATTGCGCATCATGCACACCCTGCGTTAGGCTGCCACGAGTGCAAATTCTGACATCATCCTAGTCACGAGATATATTGTACTATTCCGTTTGCGGTGTCGACAGGAGTTTTAACCTATCAACACAGCAGTTATATCTAAATCAAAGTAATCACTGAACGTGATTCGAAATTCTTCGTTTGTTTGGCCACTGAAGTGGGTTTTTAAGTCACAATGACACGAAATATTTATCTGGGTCTGAAGGACACATTATCTACGGAATTCTTCCTTTAATCACTTTTATTTTCTCAATGAAATGTTATTAAATTAAATAATCTGAAATAGCATATCAATATATTCAACTTGAACGTGAGGACGCCGTGCTGTCACGGCTTAAGAACGAGTTACGCGTAGTCTTTGAGTAAGATAGGTACATCTCTGAGCTGAGCTCTTGTGGTTGTTGGGCCCTGGCAGACGTCACGGACAGCCAGTCATGAGTTGTCAGCGGGGCAATATGGAGATGGGAGGGACGTAATGTCACCTCGTATTATGTATAATTGCAATTGTGCGTTCTGTTCTGAAGTTAATGTTAAAAGTGTGCTCTTCCATGAAGTGAAGTAATAAGTGAGTTACAGATGAGAAAAATGCGTATCTAAAATTATTTCAAATTGTGTCCCGAAAGAGCCTCACACAAAAAGAATTTTGCAACATCGGAATGAAATCCATATAACTGTCCGGCGACCGACCTTGTACACAGGATTCAACGAGCAATTCATACACCATCGCCTCTTAGACAAAATAAGAGATACAAGGTACCGTCATAACTGATTAGCAAAACTTATAACAATGGAGAAAAGTACAGTATTAAAAACATTGTGTTGGAAGCCAGTTTAATTATGCTGCGATTGGAAAGTAAATGATAGTGTTGTAGGATTATATCTACGGGTATCACATCTTCCAAAAACAACACATTGAAACATAGACGCATACTCACATTTATATAATTAAATAACATCTCTTTATTATTCATTTTTTATAATTTAATTACATTTTTCTTTTAGGGCCTGCTACATCTTAATGTCTGTAGTTACAACACAATTATTTAAGGTATTACAAATCCCTCTGTGCATATGCTAAAAACGTGTATTTGTTAAATTCCACAGAAATCCTTCATTCTATTCATATACTTAATTAAAAACCTATGGACACTAATAAAGCCGGTCGCTGTGGCCGAGCGGTTCTAGGCGCTTCAGTTCGGAGCTGCGCTGCTGCTACGGTCGCAGGTTCGAATCCTGCCTCGGGCATGGATGTGCGTGAAGACCTTAGGTTAGTTAGGTTTAAGTAGTTCTAAGTTCTAGGAGACTGATGACCTCAGATGTTAAGTCCCATCGTGCTTGGAGCCATTTGAACCATTTGACATTGATAAAACGAAATAGTACACATAAGGTACAGTACTCATCAAAATAAGTGCAAAACCGTAACTAGTAAATAAGTTGGCAACACTACACACACAAAACACGCGTTTAGCCAGGATAACGTAAATAAATATTAGAGCTGAAATATTTTGTGGGGTTTTTAACGTCACAGTATGCGCAATGCTGCAAGATAATGTGGACTTAGGAAAAACACACCAGTGCTAAATGCAAGAATGTCTGGATAATGTTCACAAGACGACACTTCCAGATACAAGCGAAACAAACCAAAATGAAGTAAGCGAAAATCACATCTCCATAGATACTGAAACGAACTGTTTTTAGATATATATGTTTTAGACAAATATGTTTGATTCCTGACCACTGACAAAGTTTTAAATGAATGAAAGGGAATGGTTATGGTAAATTAATATCCCCATTTTTAGTAGTTGCAAAGACGGATTTGAAGTACCTTTGTGAACTCGTAGTCGGAAAAACAATTACTTTTAGAGGCAAAACCCTTGTTAGAACTAAAATTATTGTTGATAATTAAATAATTATACAAGAAAAATATATCAATGACCATAGTCTTGACAGTCCTTAGATTTACACTTACACTAACAACGTACAAAACGTAGTATATCTGCAGCAGTTAGCAGGTTTCTACAAAACATAAGGAAAGAAAATTGTATAAAATTTCCGATGTCAAGACAGTGCGGTTGAGAGGTGACTAATGGATTCTAGCGTGGAAGAAAAGGACCCATTCAAACCGCAGAATAGAACTCCTAAATCAGAAATATCGACATTTATCAGCTTACACAAAAACGAAAATTTGCTTAGTCAGTTAAATGTTACCCAAAATTCTTGTTTAATTTTTAGAAGTCTCGTTATTAAAGTGTGTAAGAATGGGAATCAGAGGTTCGGACAGATGTATGTATCTTTGTTGAGCTGTAAGCAATGTCGCCACATGAGCAATATCGCCACATGTTGATTATGTAAACTCGTTCACCGCACGAAATTCAACAACATCTGTGCAAGATCTTAATTGTATGTCTTCCTGCTGTGTAGTCTATGGCATTCGCTAAAATACCCACGTTGTAGTTCTCATTGCCGGCCCGTCGTTACGCCACCAGTGTCTCAGGTAATAAGCGTTGCAGAGAAAGGCTGCGGCAAATTGCCGTTTGTTGCCTGCATTGTGGTATGCACTGTTCTACATTCGGTTTCTGCATCTGCAGTTATGAAAGTTCACATACGCTCATTGCACATTCATCTTGCCTTTTCTTTATCCTAAGTCTAAATATTGGTGCAGCAGGTTCATTTATATTGTAGAAGTATGAGTGAGGTATCCGAAGCTATGGACGTCACAGATCTATACATCCCAACACTTCGCCCTTATGTCCGAATCAGAAAAATTCTACTAGCGTTTAGGTATGACTACAAACTGGATTATTCGCGAAAATAAGACTCCTTTATTTAGCAAGTTTAACCGTTATTATTCCCATTTTCCCGTTTCTGTATTTCTTGTTTCTAGATAAACTCTACTACCGACTTTTACAGCACAAAGCTATTAGACTTAAAGAACTGCGAATTAACAGGGAAAATTGAGAGAACACAAAATGCGCAGCGCAATAGTTCAGCGCCTTCTTTGCCTCGCAACAAAGTGCGTTGGGAATACCAAAAAATCTAAACTGCAAACACTCGAAGCAAATTACCCAACGCCTCGCGAAAATCAACTTTGAAAATTCTAACAACGGATGTCCGGGAAGAAATTATGAATGTCCTTTCCCGTAGATGCCATGAAGAAAAAACATACTAAAAAGGGCACATATAAAAACATAAAAGTTATGAATCTTCTGATGCTCCATCTGTGAAAGAATGATAAGTGGCACTAATACGTATGGAGTGCAAATGTTGTATAACACTTTTTGTTTTCTTTCTCTCCAGACACGTTTCGCTTGATTGGTGAGCTACCATCATTGCTGACTGGAGTTTGTTCTCCCTTTTTACTTATTTTGGAGTTAAGTGGTTTTTTCTCTCTTTATTAGACAAAGCCGTGGTTGAAACAGCATGTTTACATTTTCTTCGTTTGTTAGCGCCCAAGTTTCGTTATCTGCATTTGGTGTTCCTATTCTTGCTCAGAGTCGTCAGGTGTGTTTTTTCTGTTTTTTAGACAGATATTTTCAGTATGTCCGAGCAAACAGTACTCACCTCATCTTTCATGCTACGTCCAGTGATAACAGAAAAGAGGAATTTTACTTGCCTGTTCGATGGAGTGGTCTTTAATTATTCTAGCGTGATATTCCTTTTATCGGTATGCATTAAAATGGACTGTAAAACACGAGGAATAACCATTACTCCAGCAGCAACCACACCGCCCTGGCCCACGCTGACTGTTACCGCCGTGCAACCAGCACTCTTAGGTCGCTGCTGTAATACTAGTTATTTTCGTGTTTTACTTTCCTTGTTAACACTTATCGATGAAATGAACATCTCAGTAGAATATGGAATTGGCGCGCAAAATTTGCTTTAAAAATAATTTTGGACAGTGCATGAAAAAGACTTGGTGAGCAGCATTTGTTTCCCTGATTGCAGCTACACATTACAAAAACGAAATTACAGATACCTGCCTAAAGTTCAGAGAAAATGTGCCTGACGACTCTGGTATTGACATCGGATGTATATATCGTACGATTTTTCAAGTACACTCAGGTATCTATAATCAAATGGATAAGTTCAGATTTGAAAAAAAAGATCCAAAGCGCTCGGAGTCACTTCGTGTAGAGTTCTCAGATCATCATAAAATGCCCGAACTTGGCTCTCCTTAATAATGTGTTCTGTTGTTCAGTCCTGCGCTCCACTGTCGCAGTCAACAAATGAACGGTGACCGTACTCCTTTAGCTTGTAACCACACCCCTCTTGGCCCTTCCTAATGCGGTAGAATTTCGACCAAGTCTGACGCGGTGGTTGGAAGCCTTCAAACTTCTTTGTTGGATCTTGAACCAGGTGAGCGAGTTTGGGTAAATGTTCACTCCAGCGTTGTCGCCACTTGGAGGTCAAGTCCAAGGAACTGATACTTTGATTCAGCCCAGGGTGGCTGCGTGATTTCAGACTAATTAGTGGATCTAGTACGACATCGACTAAGGGAGAATTCTTAGGAGAAGTGATCTTCTTGAGCAAGTGTACCTCAGCTCCTTTCCTCTCTAGATCATACTCTGCAATATTAGCTAGGGCAGGTAACCACTGTCTACAGATTTAACTGTATCAGTGGTAACTCTCATAGCTTCAATAACCTGCACAGCAACCTTCGCTGTGTTGCACTGCCTTCCACGCAGGAGCGCAATATTCACCAGCAGAATACACAAGAATGAGTGCAGCAGAGCTTGGAGTACTGGCGTACGAGCCCCAACTGCGATAATGCGAATTTGGTTCACTCTTGAGCCAAGTTCCTTAGATAACTTGATGCACTGTTGCTTGCATTCAAGGATCAATACAAAATGTTTCCTAGATGTATTGGATCGTAGTTACGGTATATTTGGATTCCATCGAAAAAATTTGGAATTGATTTTTATTTACATGGAATACTGTAATCTCGGTTATACTTGGGTTAGCTTGTAGTCTCCATTTATGGAAATGTTGTTGTGGTTTTCAGTCCAGAGACTGGTTTGATGCAGTTCTCCATGCTACTCTATCCTGAGCAAACTTCTTCATCTCACAGTGCCTACTGCAACCTACATCCTTCTGAATCTTTTTAGTGTATTCATCTCTTGGTCTCCCTCTACGATTTTTATCCTCCACGCTGCCCTCCAATGCTAAATTGGTGATCCCTTGATGCCTTAGAATATGCCCTACCAACCGATCCCTTCTTCTAGTCAAGTTTTGCCACATATTTATCTTATCTACAATTCTATACAATACCTCCTCATTAGTTATGTGATCTACCCATCTTCAGCATTCCTCTGTAGCACCAAATTTCGAAAGCTTCTATTTTCTTCTTGTCTAAACTAATTATCGTCCACGTTTCACTTCCATACATGGTTACACTCCATACAATTACTTTCTTAACAAATTTCTCTTCTTCAGAAACGCATTCCTTGCCATTGCCAGTCTACATTTTATACCCTCTCTACTTCGACCATCATCAATTATTTTGCTCCTCAAATAGTAAAACTCATTTACTGCTTTAAGTGTCTCATTTCCTAATCTAATTCCGTCGCATCACCCGATTTAATTCGACCACATTCCATTATCCTCATTTTGCTTTTGTTGATGTTCATCTAATATCCTCCTTTCAAGACACTGTCCATTCCGTCCAGATGCTCTTCCAGGTTCTTTGCTGTTTCTGACAGAATTACAATGTCATCGGCTAACCTCAAAGCTTTTATTTCCTCTCCATGTATTTTAATTCCTACTCCAAATTTTTCTTTTGTTTCCTTTACTGCTTGCTCAATATACAGATTGAATAACATCGGGGATAGGCTACAACCCTGTCTCACTCCTTTCCCAACCACTGTTTCCCTTTCATGGCCCTCGACTCTTGTAACTGCCATCTTTTTTCTATGGAAGTAATCACTCAATTTCTTCGGCTCAGCAAATTCTGACGTTGCTTAATAACTTAACTCTTGAAGGCTAATGCAGGGTCATCTGAATACTACATTTTCAGGGAGTTCGTATCCGGTACGCTATAGATTTACTGGTTAAACAGAATGAGGGCTACAACTGATCCGTGAAGTAGGCCATTACTTAGAGCCCTCGTTCTGCTAGGTTGTCCATTCAGGAACACATTAAAGAGCCTGTCAGAACGCATATTGTTCACTTGAAACACCAGGTTTAACATCGGATGATTTTAATAAACTTCGACATCAAACCCTCCCATCACAATGTCATAACCTGCCATGTGATCCACAAAAGCTGCAGCTGATTTGAGATCACGGTGAAATCCAACTTCTACTAGAGTTGTCAACCTTAAGACCTGATCTCAGTAGCTCCGGTGTTTCCTAACGCTACCTCTTTCGAGGGAGACGATTTGACCAGTGATCTCTGAAAATCGATTTATAATAAGTCGTTCTGTTAGCTCGTCAGTCATGCTGAGCAGCGAGAGTGGTCGGTAGTGAGGCGTATAGCTTCCGTATGTGTCTGCTTTCGGGATGGGAATTATATTAGCCTTTTTGAAAAGCTTTGGTAATTTTCCAGTTCTCAGAATCTCATTGAAAAATTCAAGGAGCCATAATTTTGTTTTAGGTGTGAAGAGTACCCCATGTTCCTCAATGCAGAAATGGTGTGAGTAGTCTATCTCTTTCCCCCTCCAGCCCCCCCCTCTCTCTCTCTGACTCACACACATACACACACACAAACGTGAACTTAAAAAGTGCGAGATACCGATACAACTTTTTTCTCCTTCTTGTCTTCGATCCTGGCCACACAGCTTTATGAAATGCTGTGACATTATTTTCGTTACTCACGCTGATTATTTTGCTAATTTTTCCAGTCATTTTAGAATTCTAACAGTGTTTCCATTTATAGGAGATTGGTGACTCCATCAAGATTCCTTATCCCGTCATTACGCTTTGTACTGTTATATAGATTACTACGCCGGCCGAAGTGGCCGTGCGGTTAAAGGCGCTGCAGTCTGGAACCGCAAGACCGCTACGGTCGCAGGTTCGAATCCTGCCTCGGGCATGGATGTGTGTGATGTCCTTAGGTTAGTTAGGTTTAACTAGTTCTAAGTTCTAGGGGACTAATGACCTCAGTAGTTGAGTCCCATAGTGCTCAGAGCCATTTGAACCATAGATTACTACGGTCACAGATTTTTGTTGTTGCTATTGTTAAATCATGGATATTCTCAGATTTCCATCGTGGAGGGGGAAGAGCCTGTGGAACTATCAACGATTGAATTTTGCAACGTTTAAGACAAACAAAATATTCGTTCTTTTTCGTCAGATGATGGTACATTATATGCCCCTAGTAAAATCACTAAATTTTAACACTGGCTCTTGGTTGAAACTCTAACAGTTTTTCACCATCAATAAACTCTGGGTAAGTCTAAATGCATCATTTATTATTATTATTATTATTATTGCTGTTGATGCTTTTGCTCTTCTCTCTCTGTCATTCAGTAGCTCGGTAGTCTGATATTTCTGAGTTACTCTTTAATTTCTGGATATGTAATGATTGATCCTTTGATCACGTGCCATTGTGCCCAGGTCCAACGAAATAATAGTAAATACTTAAAGGAAAATACAATATAGCTTGGAATCAGATACAGTACTTAAGCCATATTGCGTTTATGCACATTATTGTTAAATCATTTCCATCATGGCAATAATCTTCTACCGCTCTATAATAGTGGTAAAAAATACACTGGAGTGGTAAAAAATACACTGGAGAGCCAAAGACCTGGTACACTTACCTAATATCGAGTAGGGCCCCCGCGAGCACGCAGAAGTGCCGCAACACGACGTGGCATGGACGTGAATAATGTATGAAGTAGTACTGGAGGGAACTGACACCAGGAATCCTGCAGGGCTGTCCATAAATCTGTAAGAGTACGAGGGGGTGGACATCTCTTCTGAACAGCACGTTGCAAGGCATACCAGATATCTCAATAATGTTCATATCTGGGGAGTTTGGTGGTCAACGGAAGTGTTTAAACCCAGAAGAGTGCTCCTGGAGCCACTATATAGCAATTCTGGACGTGGGGTGTCGCATTGTACTACTGGAATTGCCCAAGTCCGTCGGAATGCACAGTAGACATGAATGGATGCAGGTGATCAGACAGGATGCTTACGTACCTGTCACCTGTCAGAGTCGTATATAGAGGTATCAGGGGTCCCAAATCACTCCAGCTGCACACGCTCCACACCATTACAGAGCCTCCACCAGCTCGATACAATTTGAAACGAGACTCGTGCGAACTGGTAACATGTTTCCAGTCATCAACAGTCCAGTGTCGGTGTTGACAGGCTCAGGCGAGGCGTAAAGTTCTGTGTCGTGCAGTCATCAAAGGTACACGAGTGGGCCTTCGGTTCCGAAAGCCCATATCGATGATGTTTCGTTGAATGGTTTGCACTATGACAGTTGTTGATGGCCCAGAACTGAAATTTGCAGCAATTTGCGGAAGGGTTACACTTCTGTCACGTTGAACGATCCTCTTCAGTCATCGTTGGTCCCCTTCTTGCAGTATCTTTTTCCGGCCGCAGCGATGTGGGAGATATGATGTTTTACCAGATTACTGATATTCACGGTGCACTCGTGAAATGGTCGTACGAGAAAATCCCCGCTTCATCGCTACCTCGGAGATGCTGTGTCCCACCGCTCGTGCGCCAACTATAACACCACGTTCAGACTGACAAATCTTGGCAACCTGCCATTGTAACCGATCTAACAAATGCGACAGACACTTGTCTTATATAGGCGTTGCCGATAGCACCGCCGTATTCTGCCTGTTTACATATTCTGTATTTGAATAGGCATGGCTATTTTAATTTCTTTGGCGCTTCAATGTAAAACGTAAGATCGAAATTTAACGTCATGTCGACGAAAGATTAGAGACGCAACTCCATTTCGGATAGGAAAAGGTTGGAGAAGGAGTCGGACAGCATTAAATTTTAATCAGTTTAGGAAAACCGTGGAAAACTGAAATCTTAATGATCGAATAGAGTTTTGAAACGCGGTTCTTCCAAATGCATGTCCAGTGTCTTACTCGGGAAACAGGTGATATCCACTTAATGCTTTCGCTCACAGTGCCTCCGACGGCATCCCAGTATTTGATGGGCTTTTTGTTTCTGGTGAAGTCTTTGTCTAACAGCCTTTCTCTGAAAAATGTCGGTTGGAATGTGACATTTCAAAAGGAGAACGGAACGTTAACACCGCCTCCTCGCCCCGCCCCCCCCCCCCCCCCCGGCTCGTTTCCATATCTCTTTCTCATCTCGAACACACACACACACACACACACACACACAAACAAACAAAAAAGGAATGATGAATGTTATTCGATAAATAACCTTATCACAGGAATACTTTTAAACCTATTCACAGATGAATCTGAACCTGAAGGAAACTTCACTTAAGCCCCACATAGCCCTCTTTATTACTACTATTCTTAACGCTTTCTCGTAAGATCCCTTTGTATTAATTTACTGTTTAGTTTAAATATTTTAATTTTGTTTTGATTGCCGTGTCAAAAATGACATAGACTCTGCTCTTGCATCTCACTATGCAGTTGTAATGCATATTTCTCAAATTTGTTGACCGTTACCGTGTGCTCTTTGATGCCTATGGTTAGCTGTTGCCTGATGATGGTCCTTTAAGCCGAAACCTCATTAACTAAATAAATTGGTATTATAGAACCACCACATTTTTACTGCTCTGTTGTAGACATTAACTTGTTCGACCAAGCAGCGACAAAAGAGTCAGCTGACTTGAAACATGAATCTAGTAGAACCGAAAAAAATTCTTGGATATGTGGTTCGCCTAATGCAACCAAATAAAAGGGTACCATTAGCGTTTCGCTTCATTTTATTTGTGAAGCATCGTCAGTGGCTTGTAATACATGTTTGTTTTGCGTATATAATAACTGCGTTATAAAATAGAAAACTTGAGTTTTATATTAACTACATTTATATTATAACTTTATAATCTCTTGTTACTCACTTGCTGATACGTCACAAACAACTTTTCACAGTATGCGTTTCGTGAGGATAAATTACTGTTTGGTTCGACGTACGACTTTAATCCATATGTGCCGTCCTGGAGTTGTACTTTGTTGGTCTACGTACAACAGGCTGTCCGAATTTTAGCGTTTTTCGGTCACATGTCAACTGAACACCTCACTTTCACTGGTCACTGTGGTTTGGTTTGGTGTGTTTATTGTATGTAGTGTTACCAACTGTCACTATGTGTCGTCTTTTGTTTGTTTTGTGGTGTCTGCATGTAGTTTAATGTTCTTTTGTTTGTGATGTGTTTGTGTTTTTTTGTGGCAGAGTAAGCTGATATTTGGTCTGGTTGTGTTCTATATCTTTGTTTGCTATTGTTTTAAAGGCTGACATGATCATTGAGTTGTTCACTTATACTGATTCATTTTTTGTTATTGGAAGGGTTCTTTGCGTGTGTAAGTTTTCCTGTAATGTTAGGAGCTTTCTGTTGTGACTGATCGTTATAAGAGTTTTTCTATCTTATTCCGTGTTCGCTGGTTCATGACCGTGCTTTGTAAGTTGTTCAGCAAAGGTAGAATGGCTATTTTTATTGCATTTCAGAAAAGTGTTCTAAACGCTCATTAGTTTTATTACTTTCCGTTTCTTGCATCTAGAAGCTGTTTATTTAAACATGTTTTCCAAAATGTTACAATGTCCTGGGGCGCATATAGGGTGCCAGGTAAATAACTGTTTGTAAAAGAAACTAATCTACAGAAACAATAACACTACCTCTATTAAGGATGAAATAAGGAAAACAATGTATTGTGCTCTCGTACATCTGCTGCTTGAAGACATAATGATTTACTGTGACTCTTGTAAGTACTATATTTGCAGTTTATTTCTGTTGTAATAATGTGAGATACACACGGAATGCATGGTATTCGCATTAAACACTCTGTGTATCTTTTTACAATGTTGATCCGTATCGTTTTGCACTGTTACAATATTCGGCATTCTTATTACGCTAGTTAGTTGGCCCAAAAGTAATAATTGTCGGGGCCACAGTTCATTACTGTCCGTCTTCCATATAGCAGGCGAGAGTATGTGAAGCACATTGTGTTACATGTTTGATTTTGTAGCACTTGAGCAAACATGTTGCCCTCCTCGAGCTACCTTCTACTCGTCGCCACACATACGATTTAAGAGTCTATAAGGGAAATTCAGAGATACCCTGTTTGGTGCTAGAAATTAATTCAATATATTTACTCTTTTTCATGCGCCAGGGCTAGTCTACCATTCACCATTCGATTAACACTGGCCGCAAGCAGTGTGTGATTCACGTGAAAAGAATGTGGCCCCTGTTACGAGAACCACTGGTCGAATTACCAAAAGGGGAAAATTCAAGTAGGAGTTACTCAAACGCTGCCATTCAGTGGAGTTCAAGCGTCTCAGCCCACGTAACGAAGGCTGTGGCAACGCAGGCTGCTACTAAAATATGCACGTGGAGTGTATTATTAAGTGATAAGGCGAGAATTATATTGGAAAACCCTAATTAATGAACTTTCACTGGACGTGTGAACGTTATATACGCAAGCGAAAGCAGTGATTAGGCAGTTGAGCTATTGCATAACATTCACACATTTATTCGGAGTAGAGTGAGCAAAAAACACGCTTATTGTCTGCAGATGGGCAAGTGGAACAGACTTAGGAGGATATTTCACAGACCTTTCACTATGTTTTGAGCTGTGACATGTTAACGGTAGTGCGCTGCGCAGCTGCGTTTATCTTTACAAAGCAGTGTTAGAAAAATACGGAAGGAGGATCAGAGTTGCTGTGGTAGGTTTTATTACAAAATTGGGGCTTATAAATGACATGTGCCTCTTTCCGCCGGCCGGAGTGGCCGAGTGGTTCTAGGAGCTTCAGTTCAGAACCGCGCGACCGCTACGGTTGCAGGTTCGAATCCTGCCTCGGGCATGGATGTGTGTGATCTCCTTAGGTTAGTTAGGTTTAAGTAGTTCTAAGTTCTAGGAGACTGATGACCTCAGATGTTAAGTCCCATAGTACATAGAGCCATTTGAACCATTTTTTGCCTCTTTCCACTGTTCATTGCATCACTTTAAGACCTTTCAAGCACCGTACAGGGTATTTCTGAATTTCCCTTTTAAACTCTTAAATCATATGTGTGGCGACAAGTAGAAGGTAACTTGAGCAGGGCAACATGTTTGCTCAAGTGCTACAAAAACAAACATATAACACAATGTAGATCACTCACCCCCGTCTGTAACATGAAATACGGATAGTAATGAACTGTGACTCTGATAATTATTACTACTGGGGAGGGCATGCAGCTTTACTGTATGATTAAATGATGATGGCGTCCTCTTGGGTAAAATATTCCGGAGGTAAAATAGTCCCCCATTCGGATCTCCGGCCGGGGACTACTCAAGAGGTTGTCGTTATCAGGAGAAAGAAAACTGGCGTTCTACGGATCGGAGCGTGGAATGTCAGATCCTTTAATCAGGCAGGTAGGTTAGAAAATTTAAAAAGGGAAATGGATAGGTTAAAGTTAGATATAGTGGGAATTAGTGAAGTTCGGTGGCAGGAGGAACAAGACTTCTGGTCAGGTGACTAAAGGGTTATAAACACAAAATCAAATAGGGGTAATGCAGGAGTAGGTTTAATAATGAATAGGAAAATAGAAATGCGGGTAAGCTACTACAAACAGCATAGTGAACGCATTATTGTGGCCAAGATAGATACGAAGCCCACACCTACTACAGTAGTACAAGTTTATATGCCAACTAGCTCCGCAGATGACGAAGAAATTGAAGAAATATATGATGAAACAAAAGAAATTATTCAGATAGTGAAGGGAGATGAAAATTTAATAGTCTTGGGTGACTGGAATTCGAGTGTAGGAAAAGGGAGAGAAGGAAACGTAGTAGGTGGATATGGATTGGGGCTAAGAAATGAAAGAGGAAGCCGCCTGGTAGAATTTTGCACAGAGCACAACTTAATCATAGCTAACACTTGATTTAAGAATCATGAAAGAAGGTTATATACATGGAAGAACCCTGGAGAGACTAAAAGGTATCAGATAGATTATATAATGGTAAGACCGAGATTTAGGAACCAGGTTTTAAATTTTAAGACATTTCCAGGGGCAGATGTGGACTCTGACCACAATCTATTGGTTATGACCTGAAGATTAAAACTGAAGAAACTGCAAAAAGGTGGGAATTTAAGGAGATGGGACCTGGATAAACTGAAAGAACCAGAGGTTGTACAGAGTTTCAGGGAGAGCATAAGGGAACAATTGACAGGAATGGGGGAAAGAAATACAGTAGAAGAAGAATGGGTAGCTTTGAGGGATGAAGTAGTGAAGGCAACAGAGGATCAAGTAGGTAAAAAGACGAGGGCTAGTAGAAATCCTTGGGTAACACAAGAAATATTGAATTTAATTGATGAAAGGAGAAAATATAAAAATGCAGTAAATGAAGCAGGCAAAAAGGAATACAAACGTCTCAGAAATGAGATCGACAGGAAGTGCAAAATGGCTAAGCAGGGATGGCTAGAGGACAAATGTAAGGATGTAGAGGCTTATGTCACTAGGGGTAAGATAGATACTGCCTACAGGAAAATTAAAGAGACCTTTGGAGATAAGAGAACCACTTGTATGAACATCAAGAGCTCAGATGGAAAACCAGTTCTAAGCAAAGAAGGGAAAGCAGAAAGGTGGAAGGAGTATATAGAGGGTCTATACAAGGGCGATGTACTTGAGGACAATATTATGGAAATGGAAGAGGATGTAGATGAAGATGAAATGGGAGATACGATACTGCGTGAAGAGTTTGACAGAGCACTGAAAGACCTGAGTCGAAACAAGGCCCCCGGAGTAGACAACATTCCATTGGAACTACTGACGGCCTTGGGAGAGCCAGTCCTGACAAAACTCTACCATCTTGTGAGCAAGATGTGTGAAACAGGCGAAATACCCTCAGACTCCTTCTGAATCTGCTTAGTGTATTCATCTCTTGGTCTCCCTCTACGATTTTTACCCTCCACGTTGCCCTCCAATACTAAATTGGTGATCCCTTGATGCCTCGGAACATGTCCTACCAAACGATCCCTTCTTCTGGTCAAGTTGTGCCACAAACTTCTCTTCTCCCCAATCCTATTCAATACTTCCTCATTTGTTATGTGATCTACCCATCTAATCTTCAGCATTCTTCTGTAGCACCACATTTCGAAAGCTTCTATTCTCTTCTTGTCCAAACTGGTTATTGTCCATGTTTCACTTCCATACATGGCTACACTCCATACAAATACTTTCAGAAAAGACTTCCTGACACTTAAATCTATACTCGATGTTAACAAATTTCTCTTCTTCAGAAACGCTTTCCTTGCCATTGCCAGTCTACGTTTTATATCCTCTCTACTTCGACCATCATCAGTTATTTTGCTCCCCAAATAGCAAAACTCCTTTACTACTTTAAGTGTC
This sequence comes from Schistocerca serialis cubense, assembly GCF_023864345.2. NCBI lineage: Eukaryota > Metazoa > Arthropoda > Insecta > Orthoptera > Acrididae > Schistocerca > Schistocerca serialis. The sequence continues at coordinate 790,335,062 of NC_064639.1, read as the reverse complement.
TCATTTCCTAAACTAATTCCCTCAGCATCACCCGACTTAATTCTACTACATTCCATTATCCTTATTTTTGCTTTTGTTGATGTTCATCTTATATACTCCTCTCAAGACACTGTCCGCCGGCCGGTGTGGCCGTGCGGTTCTAAGCGCGTCAGTTTGGAACCGCGTGACCGCTACGGCCGCAGGTTCGAATCCTGCCTAGGGCATGGATGTGTGTGATGTGCTTAGGTTAGTTAGGTTTAAGTAGTTCTACGTTCTAGGGGACTGATGACCTCAGTAGTCCCATAGTGCTCAGAGCCATTTGAACCATTTTTGAACACTGTCCATTCCATTCAACTGCTCTTCCAAGTCCTTTGCTGTCTCTGACAGAATTACAATGTCATCGGCGAACCTCAAAGTTTTTATTTCTTCTCCATGGATTTTAATACCTACTCCGAATTTTTCTTTTGTTTCCTTTACTGCTTGCTCAATATACAGATTGAATAACATCGGGGAGAGGCTACAACCCCGTCTTACTCCCTTCCCAACCACTGCTTCCCTTCCATGTCCCTCGACTCTTATAACTGCTATCTGGTTTCTGTACAAATTGTAAATAGCCTTTCGCTCGCTGTATTTTACTCCTGCCACCTTTAGAATTTGAAAGAGCATATTCCAGTCAACACTGTCAAAAGCTTTCTCTAAGTCTACAAATGCTAGAAACGTAGGTTTGCCTTTCCTGAATCTTTCTTCTAAGATACCTCGTAAGGTCAGTATTGCCTCACGTGTTCCAGTATTTCTACGGAATCCAAACTGATCTTCCCCGAGGTCGGCTTCTACTAATTTTTCCATTCGTCTGTAAAGAATTCGTGTTAGTATTTTGCAGCTGTGGCTTATTAAACTTATTGTTCGGTAATTTTCACATCTCTCAACACCTGCTTTCTTTGGGATTGGAATTATTATATTCTTCTTGAAGTCTGAGGGTATTTCGCCTGTTTCACACATCTTGCTCACAAGATGGTAGAGTTTTGTCAGGACTGGCTCTCCCAAGGCCGTCAGTAGTTCCAATGGAATGTTGTCTACTCCGGGGGCCTTGTTTCGACTCAGGTCTTTCAGTGCTCTGTCAAACTCTTCACGCAGTATCGTATCTCCCATTTCATCTTCATCTACATCCTCTTCCATTTCCATAATATTGTCCTCAAGTACATCGCCCTTGTATAGACCCTCTATATACTCCTTCCACCTTTCTGCTTTCCCTTCTTTGCTTAGAACTGGTTTTCCATCTGAGCTCTTGATGTTCATACAAGTGGTTCTCTTATCTCCAAAGGTCTCTTTAATTTTCCTGTAGGCAGTATCTATCTTACCCCTAGTGACATAAGCCTCTACATCCTTACATTTGTCCTCTAGCCATCCCTGCTTAGCCATTTTGCACTTCCTGTCGATCTCATTTCTGAGACGTTTGTATTCCTTTTTGCCTGCTTCATTTACTGCATTTTTATATTTTCTCCTTTCATCAATTAAATTCAATATTTCTTGTGTTACCCAAGGATTTCTACTAGCCCTCGTCTTTTTACCTACTTGATCCTCTGTTGCCTTCACTACTTCATCCCTCAAAGCTACCCATTCTTCTTCTACTGTATTTCTTTCCCCCATTCCTGTCAATTGTTCCCTTATGCTCTCCCTGAAACTCTGTACAACCTCTGGTTCTTTCAGTTTATCCAGGTCCCATCTCCTTAAATTCCCACCTTTTTGCAGTTTCTTCAGTTTTAATCTTCAGGTCATAACCAATAGATTGTGGTCAGAGTCCACATCTGCCCCTGGAAATGTCTTACAATTTAAAACTTGGTTCCTAAATCTCTGTCTTACCATTATATAATCTATCTGATACCTTTTAGTATCTCCAGGATTGCAGTAGGTACTGAGAGATGAAGAACCTTGCACGGGATAGAGTAGCATGGAGAGCTGCATCAAACCAGTCTCAGGACTGAAGACCACAACAACAACAAGGGGCCAATTAACTAGCATAAAAAGAACGCCGTATGGTAATGGCTGTTGTAATAGTCAATGTGCAGAGCATGTTGCATTCAGAACGTGAAGTGTGAACAACTATTGTTGAGACACACTGAAGGCTTATAAGCTGAGCGACGAGGCTGAAAGACCTTGCATGGTATTAACAATGTGCTTCACCATGAATTATAAACCATCTTTTGAAACTAGTATTTTCCTAAACAAAAAACTACATGCTTCATGTGATGGTAAGACTGCAATCTACATCGTACGTGAAAGTCAATCAGAATGATTCTAACAGGTTCTGTGTATGTCACTAAGCTTGCAGAGCCTACACAAGGGCTGAGGCACATTAATGTCTCTTCAACGCTTCATTGCCTCACTCATTACAACCATTTATCTGAATGACAATAACGAGAATAGCAATAGTTTTTCGTAGATGTCAAGCAATCAGATGGAATGAAATATTAACCATATCACAGAAGTTAAAGGTCAAACGGTTTTCCCGTGGATCTCAGACAACATAGCAACCTTAGCAGTCCACCCGTTAGCGGTGAAGGTAACCTTTTCCATTTGTTTCTTAATATACGACTGCTGACAGCTACAAACTACGCTTCACACTAATGGAGATGTGCCCTTGCAGTTTTCTTCACCACGAGTTTCGGCCAAAAAGGGATTAGTGTAGACTGATTTTGGCAGCCATATGTAAGGAAATACCTGGTATGGATGAAAATTTCGCAAGAGTTTTAAGTCTCGTGGAGGGCACGTAAACTTCAAACACTTTTTAAGTGTTCCTTACTTTAAGACACGTTATTGAACAAGTGCAGGAGTTGACAACAACAATATAAATACCCTGCACTGTAGCTTCCCTCTAACCCAACAACGTTGTCTTCTGTTTTCCCCTTGTATTTTAAGACTTCTGAAAGACTCCTTAACTGTTAATATGTCTGCGGTCTTCACGGCGTACTCTCGCACATTTCCAACTACGAAAAATTGTAGGTGCCCCACTAATTGATGCGTCTTGCACAACAGTGTCAAAGAGAGTACGGATATCTGTAACTGCTATGATGACACAAAAAGTGCACTGGAGCATTATCTGTGTATTTGCGTTGACTGTTGGAAATCACAAATGTCACATCTGCCTGCAAAGTGAAAATTAAGTGCGCAGATATTGTGACTTCGATAGTAGCCTAACTATTACATGAAGTGCTACGTTCTTTTATATAAATGACGAAGAGTTGTGTGTTATTATGCACCTGAAACGCACAAACACGTTGGACACGAGGACAGTGCCCTCTGAAACGGAATGATTATGCATTGACGCTGTTTATAGTGAACTGTCACTCGAGAACGGCATAACAGGCTGAAACTGCAATCTGCAGTCGTAATGAACAGATACGTTTCTGAACAGTCCAGGCAGAAAACTATATTTCTAAAAATGCAGGCAGAGTTTCACAAGCTAAATGCAGTAGTGGAAGAAATACTGGACTTACATATGCAGACGTGAAAGAACGAAAGAGAATATGAAGACACACACACACAATCAACCATACACTGTGTGTAGTATATGTAAAGCCCTCTACGTAAGCCAAAGTGGAAGAGAATTTCCAAGAAGATAGGTAAACACGTTGATGCTTATCGCACGAATAATTATTCTAAATCCACAAATGGTACCCACTTTAAGAGCGCTGGAAACCCATTCCAGAGCGTTAAAAGTGATCTGCACATGTTACATAAATTGAATGAAGGACATGAGTTTATATGTAAAACTTGAAATTTTCATAAGCGGCGCAATACATGGAAACAGGTTGCTCAGTGCCTGGTAATAAAGTAGAAATGTAAGCTACTTAAAAAAAAATTCCCTGTTGAATGCTTGTTCTTTATATAGTAAATCGATGTAGGGAATGCTTGTCCAACAATATTTGAGATACTTAATAAACGCTTGTCCCATTTAAAAATATTAAAACATGTAACAGTACTTGTGTAAAAAAGTAGCTGAAGCCATAGTGCATGTATCATTTTAGCAGTTGAAGCATATTTGGTAGCTTCAGCCACTTCACTGTAAACATCTGTCTGAAGGGATGGTTCTCTGTTTTAGTGCTCTGTGTGCCAGACAGGTTTCTGTTCCCACTAAATGTAAGAATTTCTTTGAGATTATTTAAATAATGCAACACACAGAATGGTGGACACAAAAATATATTGACTTTCTAAAAATTGATGTATAAGTGACAGTTAGGAACATGATGACGGCGACATGCTGCTGAAACGCGTCATACCAATAAATAATGGGAAATAAATTTGACTGAAGATGTAAAGCGTTATTCTACAAATAAGAAGACAATAGCCAAGACAGTGATTCCGGGCTCTATATACCTTTACGCAACATAGTGCAACGCGAACTGCAGAAACACGGCGTCTATTGCCAAACTTCTTGTAAGTCAGATCACGGTACTGGAGAGGTCCAAATGCTGCAAGGAATTGAAAACGAACGTGGTACACTCAACAGTGTTAGCCCTTTGACACTGCGGGGAAGACGTGTTCTAATTGCAGGTGACTGGAAGATATGTTTGCTTTCTTTCAGGAACAAAGCTCGTCCAGTTCTAGCAAATGCCATTGCAAGATGTAGCAGAAACATAATTTTTGGCTTGCTTACTCCCTCCGCTCCCGCCGTTGCCCGAGAGAATTCTTATCGCCTGCTTAGTATTATCACCCATGCAATCACTGGATACAAAAGTAATGTTTCAAGCGTTCCTGCTGTACTGTTATGATACCATTATTATGATGACATACTGAGTACAACAGGTATAAGAGCAGATATTTATATTGGTGGCTGAAAACTGTGTCCTGAACAACATTACATCAGTATTTACGTCATTTGCAGGATAATAATCATAGTCATTAAGATAGTGTGTTTTTAGGTTGATTAGTACTTCCAAGTACACGTGACTAGAGAAAGCCATTAGTGCCAATTTACCCCTGGGCAGCAGGTCAGGTGTTGAAATGTGGAAGCGTGGATGCAAATTGGTCAAACTTAGATGGTAAAATTTTGTGTAGGATGTGCAGTGGTTTTATTATAGACTGTATATAATTGTTTTCTTTGGGTCCAGTGATCACCCTAAAAAGAATGGTAACTTTGAAGGTGTCTGTAAACATAAATGACGTAGCACATAATATTAATGCTAACCTCAGACTGTTTGCGAATGACGCAGTTATATAGAATGAAGTACTACTTGAAAAAAGATGCACAAATACTCAAATCAGGTACTGATAAAGTTCAAAAATGGTGCAAAGATTAACACCGAGGTAAAAATTTCGGAAATGTATAATTGTGCACTTCGCCAAACGCAAATACGTATTATCGTATGATTCCGTTGTCAATAACTCACAGCGGGAATAATTTAATCCATACTAATATCACGATGTAACAAGTTATGGGAATTTGCAGTGGAGTAAAAACATAAGCGAAAACGTAGGTAAAGTAGGTGATAGCGTTTGGTTCACAGGTGGAATTTGGTAGAACGCAGACATTCTACAAAAAGATTGCTTGTAATCTATTCCTGTGATCGATCCTAGAATGTTGCTGAAGTGTGTGCTAACAGGTTTGTTTGACTCTTGGGGGAGAGGCACGGAAATACTGAAAAACGTGGGCTGCCAGACTCTTGAAGGCGAACGTCCACTATCTCGCTAAAAACCTACTCAAAAATTTCGAGAACCAGAACTACGTAAGGGAGAGTGCTGTACAGATCCCTACGTATCGATCCTGTGGCGATCGGAAAGACAAGACTGGACTATTTACAGCACGGACAGAGGCATTTAAGCAGCCTTTCATTTCGCGCTTCGTTGGAGAATGTAATCAGAAACACCTATTACGCGTTACTACTAGTCCCACTCTTAAGCGACTGGCGCGAAATTTGGATAGACATCATCTCTCAGATGTAGGAACAAGCCTACCAACCTACCAACTTTCGTTTGCGTCGTACAATTCCTTCTTGGTGTTGTGATTTTTTTCCGTAAATGTATATACTCTGACAAACACACACACACACACAAACGCACCGTCCCTTCTATGATTGTTCAGGCATATGTTCCCATTCGATAGCGGGGTCCCAAGTTATTCTAATGTGATATTCATTTTGTCGATATGTATTCGTCTTGTGCTGACAGCTACCAACTTGCAGCAGTATTGCACCGTCGTTGCTGGAATACTGATTATTTTTCGTGTTTTCCTGTCCCAGCTAATACTTATAGATAAAACAAACATAGCACTAGATTATCGAACAGGCGCGTAAAATTATGCTTTAATTTTTTTTATTTTTTTGGTAACGGGAAACATACCGACGCTTTCCGTCGAAGCTGTAAGCCGCATGAAAACGCTGTGAGCTGGATATGTTTCCCTAATTCCCGCTACAAACTGCAAAAACGAAATTGCAGTTATCTGCTGAAAATTCAAAGAAAATGAGCCCGAAGACTCCTCAGAGGAACGTCCGGTTTTACAAGTATGCAAAAATATCTACAATCAAATGGAAATGTCCCAATTTGACAACATGACGCGTCTGCTCGCACACAAGATTACTAATATTTGATGTTAAATAGAAATTAAAATAAATCACTGGAAAGAAAACTGTTAAAATTAATTGGAGGAGATGGCCATTTTTGATGATGGATGCTTATTTTAGTGGCCAAACAGGCTTCTAGAAAACTGCAATAAGATTTAGAAAGGATTACATCATTTTATACCACCCTCAGTTTTGCGGGGCCGGTATCTGTTATTTATGAATTATAGCTTGGAGACTGTGGCCTGATCATTTAAGGTTCCGCGGTTCCATTCAAATTTACAGAACAATTCGTGATGATCGGCAGGGACGCTGCAGAACGTTGCAAATAAATAAATGGCAGAATACCGATTGTACGTGGCCATTGCGTCTCCATGCCACAATCCGTTAATCGCGTATTGATCGTTGGCTGCTGCAGTAAATCATTACAACATTTGATGTCTTATATGTCTGTTAGGAGAAACATTGAAATGAGAACTCGTGAGACTTAACTAATTTACATTAATTTAATCGCAAATGGTTCTAAAGCTTGAAACGTCCCCTTAGAAAACTTAATGAATTACTGTGCTGGTAAACCCCTTACGTTACTGATTTTCAAACAGCTGAGCAAAACTGAACGTACTCAGACATTTCGCTCTTTAGCTATTCTGATCAACACTAACTGACACACAATATTTTTGGCGCAACGCAATCTGACTTTCAAAAATCCCTACAAAAGAATGGCCCTGACTAACATTAACCTATACGTTTCACAAATCACTTACCTCACAAAAAATCTTCGTTACTCGAACTACTGCAATACAGCGAGCGCCACTACTGCCAGCTAAATAAAAGATTCAAACTACTAAAGGCACTAACTACTGATAGGAATAGTTAACAAATGAAAGATTTTGACAGAGAACAAACAATGTATTTCCTTAATAGTGTTCAAAAGTCATAATATATATAGCAGTTCATGACATCCATTCTTACAAATGTACTGTTTCTGATGGGCACACGTCCAGATCGTCCGCTCTCAAAAATCCGCCATCTCACTTCCCCACATCCACCACTGCTGACGGCTCACCTCCAACTGCGCAACGCTACGCGTTGTTAACAGCCAACAGCCCAACACTACAATAGCAAACAACAATGCAAACCAGCCACAGACTGCACACAGCACAGCTAGTGATTTTGAAACAGAGCGCTACGTCGCATTACCAATAAAAAAACCTAAACAGCCTACTTACAAGCTAATACATCTCATTTACATCACATTTGTCTATACAGAAGAAAGATTAATTACTGTTGCGCAGGGAACGCAACTGTAGTGCGTCCTATCAGTATAAAAGCTAACCGGCAAGAGAGAGAGAGATTCGAGGAGGCACGCTCTCCACTCACATTCTGAACAAAAGAAGAAACGTATTACATTCGATCGTAATCAGCCACACACTGACTGCAGCTATATCTTTGAATTATTATTTATGACATAATAATTACATATCACAATATTAATTTGCATAAGCTATTAAGATTTTAAGTTTTTTAGTATATAAATAGATAAGTGCACATTTTTGTGCTTTCTGTAGCTTTTGCGACGTAAAATTTACATTAAATTGCGTGGGTCTCTCCAAATAATGTTTGAAACAGGTCCAAGGCGGTCAGAATCACTCGGTCAAATGTTCTGCTAAACAATGCTCCTCCGCCCCACAGTCACAGTTAACAAATGAACGGAAACCCTAGTCCTTCAACGTGTAGCCACATCTCCCTTGACGCGTCTTAATGCGGTTCAGCTTCGACCAAGTGTGGGTTGTGGTTCAAATCCTTTACACTTATTTGTAGTATCTTCTGCGGCTCACTTCACAGAAGTCTGCAGACTACAGAAGTAGATGTTCATCAGCGCCACGACCATTATACCAGCGGAGGTACACTTCATACAAGTTGGTAAGGCCCACTGTTGCATTTCTGTAAACATAAAAGAGTCTTTTGTTGAGTAGGAGAGTAAAGTAAGACGCCTGTTCTGAATTTGAGCAGGCACACCGAACAAAATATTTGAGACCTCCTTAGAAGAGCAAAGTGGTTGCTTTGGAGCGCTGAGAAAGGCGTAGAACTAGTACCAAGCGATCGTGTGACCAACAGCCGCTGATTTAGGTCGTGGCAGTAAAGTGAAGTATACATGCTCCTCGGTTGTATGGAATCAGTGCAGAATGGCTCTGAGCACTATGGGACTTAACATCGATGGTCATCAGTCCCCTAGAACTTAGAACTACTTAAACATAACTAACCTAAGAACAGCACACAACACCCAGCCATCACGAGGCAGAGAAAATCCCTGACCCCGCCGGGAATCGAACCCGGGAACCCGGGCGTGGGAAGCGAGAGCGCTACCGCACGACCACGAGATGCGGTCAGTGCAGAAAGATGGGTCGGCATGGAGAGGTGACAGACTGGGACAAAGTAGTTAACGTGTTTGGTCGCGTTCGTGGTGTTGATGTAACAACGCGAACTGCCTAACATGTGTACAAGGAACGATGTACCACCCACAGCCATAAAATAAAATGTAATAACGGTAGTCGTAAAATGATAGTAGCTGATTGCGAGCGGAGTCTAATGCTGCGCTTTGTCAATTATAGACTGTTTCAGACGGGAGTTGCTGCTGTCAGTGAGTGGAGCTCCATCTCAGTCAATCGCCGAGCGAACATTACGAAGGGATCTAACACGCAGTGGACATTTGGAGTCTGGTTCCTTCCAAAAGGGCATTGTTCACAAAGGCACACAATTCTGTACGTCTGCTTAGGACCAAATAACACAGAAACTAGACAGTAGCTGAATGGACGCGTTCACTGTGGTTCGTCGAGTCGCAATTTTGCCTTGTTTCAAAGGATGCAAGGCGTCGAATGCACCGACGGCCCAATGGAGATTTCATCGCCAGTTTCCAAAGGATTTAGTTCAATCTTGGGATGCTTCCATGGTGTTTCGGGGTGCTTTTCCTACTATGAACTGGGCCCACTCGTTCAGTTTATCGCGATAATGAACCAGGATGGTCATTTCAACGTTCTGGATGATCTAATTTTGCCCTTTCTTCTACAGTTTTATGATGACTATGCCGTATGCGCTCCAGTCTTCCACTCATGATGAAAACTCAGGCACCTCATTGCAGCTCGACTGGCCTGCTAAAATACCCGATCTTAATCGATATAAAATGTCTGAAACTGTCTGGAACAGCGGGTGAACCGTGGCACTTAACATCCTCGAAAATTCGTAGCTCTATGCCATCTGATCCTCAATAGATGACTTCAGTTGAATATAGCATATCTGGCGAAACCTGTCGACACTCATCCTCGCCGAGTTGAGGCTATTGTCTGTGCTAGGAGGGGTTGTTGTGGGACATTAGACTAATGTCTCCTGAGGGTGACGTAATTTTTTTGTATGATGTGCTTACAAGGGAAAGGCATTAGACACGGCCAGCTGATTCCGCTTAACACACCACCGATTTTGAAAAAAAAAAAAAAAAAAAAGAAACAGCTCTAACGTTCATGGCGCCTAATAGACCCAGAATTGACAGGGTCGGTAGTTATCGGAAAACTGAGCATTTTTAATCATCATACGTGAGGTCGCCAAACGCGTATTTTCGTAGAAATCGAGGAAATAAACTTTTACGATTGCCGCCTAAGTACCCACAAGGCAAACGCTGTTCAACGAAAGCGCCGCAGCGTGTCGACTGAGTCTGGCTGCGGAGCGGATGACCCGTATACCGTTCTCAAATGCAATCCGCACTCATTTTTTATTCGTACTATTAAGAATATGAAGTTTGGTAAGGTAATCAATACGGAGTAACAACAAAGTAGACAATCAAATTTTTCAAACGACTTGTATTAGTAAATAATAAAAATTTGGAGCTTCGTTGTATGGAAACAGTACCGAGTAATTCTGCTGCGAAATCGTCAAGAGGGACCAAAGTAAGCCGACCGCGAGATGCCGAGTCGCGATGCATGACTTCATTTGGAGGTTTCAGAATTGCAGTGCGGATCCGGAAACCCAGCGGATATCGCATAAAGAAAGGAAATAGGAGTAACACATTGAATTACAGACGCATATCACTGACCTCAATTTGCAATAGGATTTTGGAGCATATACTGTACTAAAACATTATGAATCACCTTGAAGAAAATGACTTATTGATACATAACCAAGACGGATTCAGAAAATATCGTTATTGTGCAACGCAGCAAGCTCTTTATTCCCATGAAGTAATGAGCGCTGTCGACAAGGGATCTCAGATCGATTCCATATTCCTTCATTTCCAGAAGACTTTTGATACCGTTCCTCACAAGCGACTATTAATCAAATTGCGTGCACATGAAGTATCGTCTCGGTTGTGTGACTGGATTCGTGATTACCTCTCAGAGAGGTCACAGATCGTAGTGATACACGGTAAATCATCGAGTAGAACAGAAGTGATATCTGGCGTTCCGCAAGGTAATGTCATAGACCCTCTGCTGTTCCTGACTTACATAAATGATCTAGGTGATAATCTGAGCAGCCCTCCTTAGATTGTTTGCAGATGACGCTGTAACTTACCGTCTAGTAAAATCATCAGACGATCAATTCCAATTACAAAATGATCTAAAGGGAATTTCTGTATGGTGCGAATAGTGGCAATTGGCACTAAACAAAGAAAAGTGCGAGGTCATCCACATGGGTACTAGAAGAAATCCGATAAATTTTGGGTATACGATAAATCACACATATCTTAGCGCTGTCAATTCGACTAAATACCTAGGTATTACAATTGCGAGCAACTTAAATTGGAAAGACCACATAGATAATATTGTGGGGAACGCGAAACAAAGACTGCGCTTTGTTGGCAGAACACTTAGAAGATGCGATAAACCCCTTAAAGCGACAGCATACATTACACATGTCCGTCCTCTGTTGGAATATTGCTGCGTGGTGTGGGATCCTTACCAGGTAGGATTGACGGAGGACATCGAAAAATTGCAAAGAAGGGCAGCTCGTTTCGTTTTATCAGGCAATAGGGGTGAGAATGTTACTGATATGATATTCGTTGCGGTGAGATCTATTTACGAAATTTCAATCACCAACTTTCTCTTCCGAAGGCAATAATATTTTGTTGACACTCATCTACGTAGGGAGAAATGATCATGATAATAAAATGACGCAAATCAGAGCTCGAACGGAAATATTTAGGTGTTGCTTTTTCCCACGCGCCATTCGAGAGTGGAATGGTAGAGAAGTAGTATGAAAATGGATCGATGAACCCTCTGCCAGGCACTTAAGTGTGAATTGCAGAGTAACCGTGCAGATGTAGATGTAGATCAACGCGACGATGAAACAAAGATTCGTGGCATATTATTAGCGTTCAACGCTGATTTTGCAGGCGATGTCATCTTCTGTGTGCTACGCATCAAAATTAATTCTCAAGAATTGAATATTTTTAAACGTAAAATAATTCTGTTTTCCGCCAGATCTTCGGAAGGAAAGATTTTGTTTCGCGAAGACTGCACGAGTACATTTGCTTCGAATGCTTATACGACAAGTACCATCCATGTAATTGTTCAAGGGAAAGTGAGGACATGCAACACAGTCAGTGGAAGAGCTACTGTAAGGCGCTGAGAATTAAAATTTTAATTCTTTATTAATCCAAGTCGTTTGTGAAATTTATTTACCTACCTTGTTATTCCTTGTTGATTATCTTACTAAACCTCCTGTTCTTAACAATACAAGTAAAATATAACTGCAGAATACATTTGAGAATCGAACACAGGTACTCCGCTCTGCAGGCAGAAAGGAAGACATTCGTAGCCGTCGATGACAACATATAAGCATTCAATAAATAAAATTATAGAGTCTGGTTATACATTCGATGAGTAGGTAGGAGATAATAAGTTACAAGATTAGAGCGACTACTGTGCGGAAGTAAGGGTTGTTCAAGGGGCTCCGGAACGCCCTATACTTGCAATGTTAAAATAACGCTTATAAATTACATCTTTCCTCACAAAGTATTTGAGGTAGGAAGTTGAAATTTTTATGGATTATTTATTGGAATATGGGCTACAACTTAACACAGGGATTTTACAAAATTTTAGTTCAGTTATTAAAGATGATTTTTTTTTTCAATTGTAATGAAAATTCACAACATTTTTTTGCAATTTTTTATTTATATATTCAAAAATATACAGTTTTTTGGAAAAAGGCTGTGTTAAATTATGCAGAAGGTACTGTGTAACATTTACTGAAAGTTTGAAACAAATATGTTTGGAAGATCCTTAGAAAACATGTAATTAGTATGAGAAAATAAAAGTTTTGGGAATCGAGCGACAAAGATTGGATTATCTTTTTAGTGCATTCCAGGTCCATAGGATGGATTATCTTCATCCTCTGCAAACTCCTCCTCCAGCTTCCTCTTGTTCCTCCTCCTGTTTACTCTTGCTTGTATTTCTAGACTCTTTACAGCCCTGTCTGCAGCCCGAAGGCGTTCCTTGTCTAAAGCAAGCATCGCTCGTTGTTGTGTTCGTAGAATTTGCTACCATTTTCTTCAGTTGCAGTTACTGCAACACTGTTCCAAAAGGTGGTCATGTATGAACACTTATCACATTTCAGTTGTATTTCACTAGCAAGTCCTACGTGCTTTATTATGGAGAGTACCAGACCAACCTCACTACAATGAATACATCTTACACAGTTTGAAAAAATTCCTTTGAGAACCGACATATCAAATATTTCATTCACATCCGATTCGCCCATAAAACATTCATAGTTTTCACTCATTGAACCAAGCTTCTTCTGTGAAGTATTTTCTTTCCCACATTGACTGCTATGGGCAGGTGTACTTGAGAGGTTAGGTTCACTCACTTGGTTATCGTCTTTATTGTTTACAGTAACAACACATACCTTTGGCTTCCCAACATTTCTCCTTTTCTTAAAAGCCTTCAGAGGATTTCTAATAACTTTACTTTTACTCATTATTATACTTCAACAAAACAGAGACTCAAGAAACAGAATTAATTACGAATATTTTCGAGATAGCGACAGAGTAAATAAACATGAAACAATCGACAATCACACCAGCGATATATATTGAACCATCACAGGTTAGCCACAACACATACGTTATCTCACATCACTAAAATGTACCTGATGAACACGGACGTTAATAATAACACCATTTGAGAGCAGTTTAACAGCGCCACATTGGGTCACGCCCATGTAGAACACATTTCAAAAAAGTTTAAAAATAGTTGTAGTCTTCGGAATTGAATAAATTATATATCTATTAAAAGGTAATAGTCTGCAAAAAAGTAAAAATTGAACTTTTCATGATTTTGAGCCTTTCCGGAGCCCCTTAAAAGTTTCCTGTGGGAGACAAGTCACGATGTATGTAAAGCCCTCTATTGGTTAAGTTCTTACGATCGGTGCGCGCCTACATAAGATCCTAGCGGCCGATCCAACAGAGGGCGCCGTTCATTGATCTGTCTCTTTTTCAGCTGTCATATAGACATTTTATCTCTCATAAGTAATTTATAAGTTGCCACAGGCAAGGTATTACGCTATATTGATTGCTGACCGTAAATTCACCATATAAAAAGAGTCAGACCTATACTCTTCATATATTTTCTTTTAATAATTTTACATGGATAACTGCATTCATCTTTTAATGTATCACTATTGGTTTCTACGTTAGTCATCAATTTTAATAAGTCTGCTACATGCATTTTATCTAACGTGCTTTTATCAGATTATGTTTTTACGTAAATGATGAGTACATTTAAGCAAGCCCACAGTAGCGACATCTAGGGAGCGTTTAGGCAAACAGGTTTCTGGGTGCTACTGTACCTCAGAAGCTAGTTGGCAATAATCACTATGTGGACGATGTGGCCTAGTCTACACCATAGTTTAAATCTATATGACGATGCTATGCTGATTATATTTATATATTTTGACGATGCCATTATGGCCGTATCACTTTAGGACATGGTGTAAAAAAAAATACGTTATACCATATTTTATCTGTACATTTCCCTGGTGTATGACAGTATATTGTGATACATATTGCTGTTTTATGCTCACTAGGTGTATATATTTATATACAGGGTGTTACAAAAAGGTACGGCCAAACTTTCAGGAAACATTCCTCACACACAAATAAAGAAAAGATGTTACGTGGACATATGTACGGAAACGCTTAATTTCCATGTTAGAGCACATTTTAGTTTCGTCAGTATGTACTGTACTTCCTCGATTCACCGCCAGTTGGCCCAATTGAAGGAAGGTAATGTTGACTTCGGTGCTTGTGTTGACATGCTACTCATTGCTCTACAGTACTAGCATCAAGCACATCAGTACGTAGCATCAACAGGTTAGTGTTCATCACGAACGTGGTTTTGCAGTCAGTGCAATGTTTACAAATGCGGAGTTGGCAGATGCCCATTTGACGTATGGATTAGCACGGGGCAATAGCAGTGGCGCGATACGTTTGTATCGAGACAGATTTCCAGAACGAAGGTGTTCTGACAGGAAGACGCTCGAAGCAATTGATCGGCGTCTTAGGGAGCACGGAACATTCCAGCCTATGACTCGCGACTGGGGAAGACCTAGAACGACGAGGACACCTGCAATGGACGAGGCACTTCTTCGTGCAATTGACGACAACCCTAATGTCAGCGTCAGAGAAGTTGCTGCTGTACAAGGTAACGTTGACCACGTCGCTATATTGAGAGTGCTACGGGAGAACCAGTTGTTTCCGTACCATGTACAGCGTGTGCAGGCACTATCAGCAGCTGATTGGCCTCCACGGGTACACTTCTGCGAATGGTTCATCCAACAATATGTCAATCCTCATTTCAGTGCAAATGTTCTCTTTACGGATGAGGCTTCATTCCAACGTGATAAAATTATAAATTTTCACAATCAACATGTGTGGGCTGACAAGAATCCGAACGCAGTTGTGCAATCACGTCATCAACACAGATTTTCTGTGAACTTTTGGGCAGGCATTGTTGGTGATGTCTTGATTGGGCCCCATGTTCTTCCACCTACGCTCAGTGGAGCACGTTATCATGATTTCATACGGGATACTCTACCTGTGCTGCTAGAACATGTGCCTTTAGAAGTACGACACAACATGTGGTTCATGCACGATGGAGCTCCTGCACATTTCAGTCGAAGTGTTCGTACACTTCTCAACAACAGATTCGGTGACCGATGGATTGGTAGAGGCGGACCAATTCCATGGCCTCCACGCTCTCCTGACCTCAACCCTCTTGACTTTCATTCATGGGGACATTTGAAAGCTCTTGTCTACGCAACCCCGGTACCAAATGTAGAGACTCTTCGTGCTCGTATGGTGGACGGCTGTGATACAATACGCCATTCTCCAGGGCTGCATCAGCGCATCAGGGATTCCATGCGACGGAGGGTGGATGCATGTATCCTCGCTAACGCAGGACATTTTGAACATTTCGTGTAACAAAGTGTTTGAAATCACGCTGGTACGTTCTGTTGCTGTGTGTCTCCATTCCATGATTAATGTGATTTGAAGAGAAGTAATAAAATGAGCTCTAACATGGAAAGTAAGCGTTCCCGGACACATGTCCACATATTTTCTTTCTTTGTGTGTGCCGGCCGAAGTGGCCGCGCGGTTCTGGCACTGCAGTCTTTAACCGCGAGACCGCTGCGGTCGCAGGTTCGAGTCCTGCCTCGGGCATGGATGTGTGTGATGTCCTTGGGTTGGTTGGGTTTAACTAGTTCTAAGTTCTAGGGGACTAATGACCTCAGGAGTTGAGTCCCATAGTGCTCAGAGTAATTTATTTCTTTGTGCGTGAGGAATGTTTCCTGAAAGTTTGGCTGTACCTTTTCGTAACACCCTGTATTTTACATCTACATCTACATCTACATTGATACTCCGCAAGCCACCCAACGGTGTGTGGCGGAGGGCACTTTACGTGCCACTGTCATTACCTCCCTTTCCTGTTCCAGTCGCGTATGGTTCGCGGGAAGAACGAATGTCTGAAAGCCTCCGTGCGCGCTCTAATCTCTCTAATTTTACATTCGTGATCTCCTCGGGAAGTATAAGTAGGGGGAAGCAATATATTCGATACCTCATCCAGAAACGCACCCTCTCGAAACCTGGCGAGCAAGCTACACCGCGATGCAGAGCGCCTCTCTTGCAGAGTCTGCCACTTGAGTTTATTAAACATCTCCGTAACGCTATCACGGTTACCAAATAACCCAGTGACGAAACGCGCCGCTCTTCTTTGGATCTTCTCTATCTCCTCCGTCAACCCGACCTGGTACGGATCCCACACTGATGAGCAATACTCAAGTATAGGTCGAACAAGTGTTTTGTAAGCCACCTCCTTTGTTGATGGACTACATTTTCTAAGCACTCTCCCAATGAATCTCAACCTGGTACCCGCCTTACCAACAATTAGTTTTATATGATCATTCCACTTCAAATCGTTCCGCACGCATACTCCCAGATATTTTACAGAAGATTTTTAGATATGAAGATGGTCATTACAGACTGAAACCTGTAATCGTCTAAAGAATTCACTTGTGATCAGAGACTGGAATAAAAAAGCATTTTATATGTCCCCTTATCGTTTGTCTGCCTCTTATAGTTGCCAAGCTATGATTTTTTGAAATGGTAGGAGAGCTTTATGGACGCCCTCTATTGTATTGTCCAACCATTGCTACTTCTTTTAAAGTGTAAATTGTAAATTTGTAGTAAGGTCTTATGGGACCAAACTGCTAACACACTATTTAATGTAACTTAAACTAATTACGCTATGGACAAGACACACACTCGTGCCCGAGGGAGGACTCGAATCTCCGACGGGGGGATTTTAAAGTGTAGTAAATTAAGTGTGAGAAGCTATGACTTTACAACAAAGTTTGTGTTAATTTGGGCGTTGCATTGTAGATGCCGATAATGATCTCCCGTGGTGGTCCTCAGCAGTCGGCGGCCTCGCGACGAGTGTCGGTCTGGAGTGAGGTAAGGTCGCGTGGCGTAGCCTTGCACTTCGGCGGGCGGCGCGCGAGGCCCGGCTGGTCCAGCCAGCGACTGCGGGAGGCGGCCGGCGGACGGCGGCCGTGACCCGTTTCTGGAGGGCCCAGGCGCGCGGGCTGGCGGCCAGGGCGGGTCTCCCTCCTGCGGGCTGAGCTGCGGCTGGATGGTGCCTTGGGCCGGGCTGGGCTTGCGAAAACGCGGCCGCCGCTGCCGTCGCCGCCGGCCGCTTTGTCTTGCGCCACTGGCCGCTATATAAGCCAGCTTCACCCGGCACACGCCAGCACTCGCATCGCAGTACTCCACCACCCGCAGACATGGCATTCAAGGTGAGTCCAGACACAGTCTGTCCGTTATCACTCATTCGCATTCAGCTGCGTTCGGGATCCAAAGGGTTACCTCTCACGATCTAGTAGTAATTTAGAGCGTGGTAGCGTTACCTTTGTCACGCTTGGTAAAGGAGAACCTTCAACAGCCAGTTCTGCTGTTCTTCAGGTCTGATGGACAGTATACGGACGGCCTCCATAGGGATAGACTTAAGCCGCGTCATTCCACAGTTTACTGTCACACTTCTCCTCTCTGAGCGCAATGAAGAAACTGAACAAGTCGCCAAAAGTGATGTATTTGTTGTCGATGTCCAAATATTTTCGGGAAATCTCCAAAGGATTTGCCGTGTTTGTGTGCCTCAGATGTAATATACAGCTACACAAAGGACAATGATAGCTTCCAGGTTCCAATGCTGAAACTGCACCATATATAACTGCTTGAAAAATATTTTAAAAAAATATCGCTAGGACAAATCCTAAAATAATATCATAGCAATCTCATGGCCTGAAGCTTTCAGACTGTAATTAACGTTAAACATTGGAGTTTTGTCAGTTTTCAGTTTGGTGCAGATGAAACATGGAGAAGACACATGTCCTTATCAAATCTTTCTATCACTCATTTGAAAAGACTTGTACCATAGAAACCATGAAATAGTGTTTCAACCCCATTTGAGCTGAGAATGATCCCAGCATCTAAGCTAATGCGGCGTCTCACTAAGTTTTAATCTCTAAGGGAAAATTTTGACTCCAAACCAATATACCGGGTGATCAAAAAGTCAGTATAAATTTGAAAACTTAATAAACCACGGAGTAATGTAGATAGAGAGGTAAAAATTGACACACATACTTGGAATGACATGGGGTTTTATTAGAACAAAAAAGAAAACAAAGTTCACAAAATGTGCGTCGTTTGGTGATGATCGTGTGCTCAGCCACCACTTTCGTCATGCTTGGCCTCGCAGGTCCCCATAACTCAGTCCGTGCCATTATTGGCTTTGGGGTTACCTGAAGTCACAAGTGTATCGTGATCGACCGACATCTCTAGGGATGCTGAAAGACAACATCCGACGCCAATACCTCACCATAGCTCCGGACATGCTTTACAGTGCTGTCCACAACATTATTCCTCGACTACAGCTATTGTTGAGGAATGACGGTGGACATATTGAGCATTTCCTGTAAAGAACATCATCTTTGCTTTGCCTTATTTTGTTACGCTAATTATTCCTATTCTGATCAGATGAAGCGCCATCTGTCGGACATTTTTTCAACTTTTGTATTTTTTTGGTTCTAATGAAACCCCATGTCATTCCAAGCCTGTGTGTCAATTTGTACCTCACTATCTACATTATTCCGTGATTTATTCATTTTTCAAATTTATACTGTCTTTTTGATCACCCTGTATATATTTTCTCGGACAACAAAATACAAATAGAAGCGTATAGGCTTCTTAATTATATGATCTCCGATGAAATTCTTATTATTCCAATTTCCTCGGTAATAGAAGTGAAATGTTCTGCATAAGTACTATAGATACTGAATCCATAAAACATCCTATGACGATGAGCGTTCGTAAAACTCACGAGACTATCTGCCAATTGAAACTTCTGAAGCTAGACTGCCTGAATCAATGTTAACGAGGAATAAAATAACACTTCAAGTCTATTGTAGCATGAATTTCTCTGTGTTACAAAGCTGCTACCGTGTGCAGGTGTTAACGCTCTCCTTTCCGCAGCTGATCGTCCTCGCCGCCTTCGTGGCTGTGGCCCGCGCCGGCTACCTGGGAGCCCCCGCCGTCGTCGCCCCCGGCCCTGCTCTCGCCGCCCGCGCCTACGCCGCCCCCGCGTACGCCGCCCCCGCGTACGCCGCCCCCGCGTACGCTGCCCGCGCCTACGCCGCCCCCGTGGCCTACGCCGCCCCTGCCCTGCGTGCCGCTCCCCTCGCCGTCGCCCCCGCCGTGAGGGCCGCCCCCGTCGCCGTCGCCGCCCCCGCCGCCGTGGCTGCCGAGTACGACCCACACCCCCAGTACAGCTACTCTTACGACGTGCAGGACGCCCTGACCGGCGACTCCAAGACCCAGCACGAAAGCCGCGACGGTGACGTCGTCCAAGGCAGCTACAGCCTGGTCGAGCCCGACGGTTCCATCCGCACCGTCGACTACACCGCCGACCCCGTCAACGGCTTCAACGCCGTCGTGCACAAGGAGGCCGGTGCCCACCCCGCTCCCGTCGTCGCCAAGGTGGCCGCCCCCGTCGCCTACGCCGCCCCCGCCATCGCTAAGGTGGCCGCCCCCGTCGCATACGCCGCCCCCGCCTACGGAAAAGCCATCCTGGGTTAAATGAAGACTTCGACCGCCATCTCTGCGCTCCTTCCATCTTCACCCCTCTTCCTTTCCCTTATCCTCTCCCTCTATTTATTTGTACTTCCCTGCACGCATTATATTAATGCACACAAATAAATTTTTGTGCTAAATATATATCTGTGTTTTCATTTCTCTTATGTACCAGTCTGATATGATAGCGCACTCTGCAGGAGAGGTCTTCACTTCCCACACTACTCCGACAGGGATGTGGTTACAGTTCGTAACACTGAGTAAATATTTTGCAAAACCACAGAACACTCTACTTCTCCAATAATCTTCAAAATAAAGATGGAAATAAACAAACAAAAAAAAAAAAAAACACACAGACCTATAACAAATCTATGCAGCAGGCTGATCCTCGATCTAGATGTGCATAAGCTTGTTTATCATTCTGCTACACATGAAACATCCAGTCTAAAAACTAACTCTGTTGTCCAGATGACAAATACAATTTTTTAAAATATTTACCACAGTCGCTCAAAGGTAAAGTAGAGCGGCCAACTCTTGTTAGAACACAAAATTTGGAACATTAATCTGTGGCGTAATGGAATACGTACAGTGCAAATATTACAAGCAAGTAGGTCTCGCACTGGAGTATAATACAGTCCCGAAATATGACATTATCGTGCATCAGTGATGAGAAGGAAGATAGCCACGGCCTCCAGCTAAATGGCTCTACTGTCAGCCACTCTTCCTCCTCTTGGAACACTATATTGTTTCACAACTTATTCATTTCTATTCATAATTAAGTTAATACCTTCAGCTGCTGACGGACATTGATATACATCAACGGGGACAGGGATTTCCTGCTTACATGGTAGACGCTCTATCCATCTGAGCCACCGAGAGCAGAGAGGATAGTGAGACTGCCTTCCGCGTGACCCACATTCTCACCTTGTATCTCCACACACTACAGTCGTAGTGTCCCACCCCACCACACTCATTACTCGTGGAAGACATTCTTACCAAGTCCCGTAAGAGTTCGGGGAACATTTGTGCATCCGCACAGAAGAAGAAGGTTCAAAGTGGTTCAAATGACTCTGAGAACTATGCCACTTACCGTCTGAGGTAATCACTCCCATAGAACTACTTAAACCTAACTAACCTAAGGACATCACACACATCCATGCTCGAGGCAGGATTCGATCCTGCGACCGTGACGGTCGCGCGGTTCCAGACTGAACTGCCTAGAACCGCTCGGCCACACCGGCCGGCAAGAAGAAGGTCATGGTCTGTATCGCGAGAACTGCATACGTATATGGATATGGTGTCTGTTCTTTCGGGCATGTCCGAAAGACACCATATCCATATATTATTCATTTCTCTCGATTCCAACGTGCCTCACCGTACAGCAAAATGACTATGCCTACCCTGCTTTTGTAGCATATTGGATGATACAGCTGTTAATGCAGTTCCTCGCTAAGATAACGGGCAAATGAAAAACTTGGTTGCCTAACATATCCTCCTACGCATTCTGAAACAGGAAAGCTCTGCCTCAATCATACGAAACTTTTTTGCGTAAATATAACGACGGAAAAAATCGTAACACCAAAAATTAATTAATGTCGAGTAATGAAATTTTAGGAATACATTTGTCTGGGTGATATATTTGAATGATTAACATTACAAGATTATATGTTAATGTAAGCGCGAGACGCGTGATTGAAAATGAGAAGTGCTGGTACAGTAGTAACCGGTTATAAGAGCCAGAATGTTGAAGGCAAACATGCAAACGCGCGTGCATAGTGTTGTACAACTACCAGATTTCAATTTGTGAGATGAGGTTCCATGCCTGTTGCACTTGGTCAGTAGAGGGACGGTGGATGACACTGGAGTTGTCCGATGGTGCCCCGTATGTGCTCTTGGTTGTGCAACGTGGCTGTCCGGACTCCATTTATCTTGCGGCCGTACATTCCCGTGACCACAGCTGCCAGCAATCACGTGCAGTGGCTACATTCCTGCCAAGTCTTTTTGCAGTATCGCAGAAGCAACATCCAGCTTCTCGTAGCCCTATTATAATAGTGAGGTGTTGGTAACGGCGTTTCTGTCACCTTAGAGGCATTCTAGACTGACATTAACACACCACGTCCAATCTCAAAGGTAGATACTTGCTTGCGTAGAAACAGCGTGTATTTAAAACAAACCTGATCTGCAGCTTCATAATGCCCTTATTAGCGGCAGTTTTGTGGGACTGGCGCTAAGTATAAATAGACATAATTTTTTACATAAAGAAACACGCTTACTAACTTTGGTTTATGTCGCACAACTTCTTCTTGGAACTGAGATTTTTTTCCGTCAGTGTATAGCACATGCAAAACTTCAGAGAGCATTACCTCAGAAAGTCTTGCATCTGTGAGGTGAACAATGCTACCAGACAATGTTGTGTCAAAAGCAGAAAACTGATACTTTGATCAGAAAACAAATTAAGAGTGCTGGTATATCTGCAGGCACCGTTACCATTTAACCTGTAGGAAGGGAAGCTATAGTATATCGGACACAACCCTACACGGTCACAACATCCACGTGATACAGTTCCTTCCTGTGTGTCCTTTCTCAAATGATCCTACCAAGAACGCAAGTCATAGGGGTCTGTTAAATATGTATTAAAAATGACAAAATCTGTTCATATATTATGGGATTAAAAATATAAAATATGGAAAAAATATGGAGACAAAAAATCTACTAGTTTCAAATGAACCACGCTTTATTATACCAAAAATAAACTGTTTATGTTTCTTCAATCTCAGTGGCATTATTTGTATTGTTACAATACACAATCACATGTTTTTTTTAAATATTTTTTAAATAACTTTGTATGACTGAAAGACGTTCAACGTCGCAGGATGTGATTGGAGCAAACTTAAATTTGCACAATTCTGGAAGTGAGTATGGGATGTTAAGTTTGTCATCTATTCTTCCACACAGTGTTCTGTCAATTTTTGTCAGCATTTTAAAACCTTTATTTTTCTCAAGTACATAGCTCAATTTTTATTTTAACAACTCAGCAATGGTTCCTTTTGCTTCGTTAAGTCGTTTCTGTGCCTTCGATAATCTTTAAATTGTCTTTCAGTGATGTTGATATGTTTCTCAGTGCTTTAATATGACGCGATAAAAAACAGTATTTGCTTTTGATGTACACTAAATCACTCTGTAGAGTAGCATTTTCAAAAAGTTGTTTTGCATTCAAAATACAAGCAGACTCATCTTCAAACTGTAAAATAATGGTTTTAATGTCACTGAAATGCTCCACCTAGTATTCAACTGCTCCTAGCCATGTACCCCAACAAGTCAGTATTGGTTTTGGTGGAAAAATAATATAGGGATACTTCTCTTTAAATTTTGTGGTTCTACTGGGAGCTTTCAAAAACAGTTTTTTTCATTTCTACATTAAATTATCAACATTTTTGTGATTTATCCTTATGCATTCAACTAATTTCTTTATTCCGTGTGCCAAGCACGTTACATGAATCATTTCAGTATATAAAACATTCAGGACATCTACAGATTTAACCATATAAGAAGCGCCATCTGTAACTAACAAGAAAACTTGTTCGTGTTTTACGCTGTTAGGCCATAAAACACTCATAGCATCATTAAAGAGCTTTGCTGATGTTTATTGGTAATATTTAGGAAGTTCTGCACATGCCAACAAGATTTATCTTCAAATAGTGGTCTAGTTACTACATTACCAATGCACCGCTCTTGGGTGTCCGTAGTCTCGTCGATTGCGACCCATTATAGGACCGTCCTGAACTACGTTTCGAATCGACGCCAAACAATCCTCATAAATGTTGCTCACATAGTTTTTTCTACATGTAGATTCGTCAGGAATATGTTTGCCTGAATACTTCGCTAGTAGGCTTTTAAACACTGGGTTATTTCATTTCCATAATGGTATATCTGTAAAAGTCATGTCGTAGTACAAATCTTTCGAGAAAGTAGAACTTTGGGAGCCACTGGCTGTTACATCAGAAAAAAATTAATGGTTGAATATTCTTCCTTGTAATATTTACTTTATATTTTGTGGTAGATCCGTGCTGTGATACTAAAAACCGTTGCTCAGTCGGCACGGATTTTTCACAAGCGTTACAAATCAGTGCTTTACCTCTGTACTCCAGTATTTTCTTCAACGCCGGTGGCACAGTTCACAATCAGTCCTTTATATTTGTCCTTAGAACAAAGTAATGTTGCTAAAACATTACTATTATATCGTTATAATGCCTACGGCAGGACGACTTGTCTGGTGTAGAGGTAATAAACCTTCCTTTTGAATCAGTCTATCTATTAACGACCACCGTATCAAAATCCCTACAGTAGTACCTGAGATTAGCCGTCACATACAGACAGAAAAACGCTGCTGATGACTTTATAATATGTAATGAGGTGAATGGCAGTGAGATTGCACTTGTAATGTTACATGCTCACTGGGCAACAATTGTCACGAAGTAATTCTACAAATCTTGATATAATTATTGCTCATCTTAATTTTCAGACTTACTTTTAAAAAGCTACTGAAGTATTTGAGTCGAAGCAGGTGAACAGAATACCTCGATTCTGAAAATTAATTTTAGTTAAAGGACGATGCTTTCATTACTACTAATTAGCTAAAACAACGGTAAAGATTGTACTTTCTCTAAGCTAAATACAATTTCAATTTCGTTATCCTCTGATAAAACGGATTCGTTTGATACGCATAACGATAACATTCTGTTTAGTTTTTGTATCTCAACTTTTTTACATTTTTGCTTTGTTATTGTCAGCATTTATGCACCCCTTTCAACCTGGTTCAATCAATGTGCTATAAAAACAATTTCCTTGAGATCAGAATCGACAGTTTTTGATGGATTTGCCATGTCACTTGAATGCACTGAATTATTTTTGCCATCAACAGAGCTTAAAATTACATTAAACTTACTTAGACGCGCAAGACGCGTCGTAATTCTGATGTAGGGTTTGTTTGACGCCATGGGTGTGGCGCCGTAAAGCACTAGAAGAAGAGAATCATCCTCAGGAGTAGGTTGGTATGTGAGCAGTGGTAGCAGTTGTGGGGATAGACTTGATGAGCGCTATTTTTTTTTTTTATGCCTAGGGTGAAGGTGGAGACACTGAGTCAGCCAGACATTTCAGTGCATCATACGCGTGATACTCTTTTTGTACTGAACTATAATAAACAAACATTATTCGAAATTTTTATTTGTTGTTTATAAAGTTCAGATTGTTTAAAATATACGATAAAACCGTGGGACTAAAGGCGAAGTACAGGACAAATATAAATGCTTCATACCGTAAACTCTCCAAGTCTGCATTTTGCACTGTACGGATGTTGTATGAATGCTCCTCACGTCACGCGACACAGTTACAAGCAATGGTCAAGTTCGTTTCATACCTTATGTAGCAACATGCCGTCTTAAAATGCTGTAAGTAGATTTCGGTATGTTTCTCATAGACGACGTCTATACAAATTTCGAACTGCCACTGTTCTTCTTACAGAAAATGAGCAATTTAATCGGTACAGTGCAGAAATTACATTAGGTTGACATTATTGCGAAAGTGGATGAAAATGCTGTCATGGTAATTAAACGGACAGCTACAGATTGGTTGTCAAGTATTGTTCCATTTTTAAGAAATGATGGATGCAGTCACATAATACTTAATTATAATACATTTCTGTTATAACGTGGCACTATTGTCCTTTTTTACCATAAACAAGAATATTGCTTACGATAGAAATACGTGGGCCTGCTGTTTGTTAGTGCGCGACTTCGTGGTCTGACTTATCTGAAGGAGCAACAAGAGTTCACTCGGAAATTTCACCAGCCAGCGCCAGTAAGTGCAAACATCCGGCTACTTGTCAGTAATTTCCAAACTACTGGAAGCGTTGGCAATGAATCACGCTGCGGGAGGCCTCCTGCACCACAAAGCTGTTCAGAGAATCAGATAAGCAGCCGATAGAAGTCCAAAAGCATAAACTCGTGGTTGACATCGTTGACAAGCAACGAGTCAGACGTTCCAAAATCAACGATTTCTAAAGTTTTACATTTTACGCTATATAAAAAAATCGTATTACATTCAAGTGCTTCACAAATTACACCGCGAAGGTTGCGCGGCTAAGCTGCGTGTTACGATTTGATAAAAACTGCACAAAACGAACACCTCATAGATCACACTTTGTTTACTGGTGAGGCCACATTCTACTTCTGTGGAAAAGGTAACAAACACAGCTGCTCCATATGGGCTAAAGAGCCTCCTCAGGCTACCAACGAGTGGATGAAAGTTACACAAAAAGTGAATGTGTAGCTTGGATTCACAAAAACGTTATTTTATTGACTCTTCATTTATGCAGAAGAGGCATTACAGGTGACATTAACCACTGGTATGCTGGAGCAATTCCTGGGACCACAGCTTCAGCAAGAAGGCATGGCTAACACTGTTCTGCTACAACAGGATGGATCACCTCCTTATTTTGCACTCATAGTAACAGAGTATCTAAATCGAAGATTCGCGAACAGATTGGTCGGCAGTGGTCCAAAAAGACTGGCCATCGCGTTCACCTGATTTGACACCCTTGGATTTCTTTGCTAGGCATGCACAAAGTCAAGGTCGTACAACATAAAGGGAAGGGATCTCCAGGAGCTAGGGGCTCGAATGCGGGATGCAGTGTTGGCTGTTTCTCAAGATATACAGGGTGATCAAAAAGTCAGCATAAATTTGAAAACTTAATAAACCACGGAATAATGTAGAAAGAGAGGTAAAAATTGACACACATGCTTGGAATAACATGAGGTTTTATTAGAACAAAAAAACAAAGGTCACAAAATGTCCGACAGATGGCGCTGGACAGCAATACTGCTACCGTGACTGGTGAGAGGTACGCCGATATGTTATAGAATCGCATCATCCCCAGCCTGGCTGATAAAAACCTACTGGAGCGTATGATGTTCATGGAGGATGGCGCTCCACCCCATATTGCTAGAAGCGTGAAAGATCTCTTGCCCGCGTCGTTTGGCGATGATCGTGTGCTCAGCCGCCACTTTTGTCATGCTTGGCCCCCAAGGTCCCCAGACCTCAGTCCGTGCGATTATTGGCTTTTCGGTTACCTGAAGTCGCAAGTGTATCGTGTTTAACCGACATCTCTAGGGATGCTGAAAGACAACGTCCGAAGCCAATGCCTCGCCATTGCTCCGAACATGCTTTACAGTGCTGTTCACAACATTATTCCTCGACTACACCTATTGTTAACGAATGATGGTAGACATGTTGAGCATTTCCTGTAAAGAACATCATCTTTGCTTTGTCTTACTTAGTTATGCTAATTATTGCTATTCTGATCAGATGAAGTGCCGTCTGTCGGACATTTTTTGAACATTTGTATTTTTTTGGTTCTAATAAAACCCCATGTCATTCCAAGCATGTGTGTCAATTTGTACCTCTCTATCTACATTATTCCGTGATTTATTCGGTTTTCAAATTTATACTGAGTCGAGGATGTCTTAATGAACAAATCGAGGGTAGGAACCCGTGTCGAGAAACGTCGTCCAACGGCGCTACAGAGTGTCGAAGTTGTAGGGCTCGGCACCTGCACTGGTCCACCTCGTCGGCAGCAAACGTTTCCTACACTGTAGTCCCGTGGGCGAAACGTCTCTCAATGTTGTTTTTTATTCAGTGATAGCAAATGATTGCCACGATCGTCAGTGGAGAAGACGGAGCTAGCTGCTGCGTAGACTGACGGCGTTTCCTATAAACGCGATGTTCTGTTGCCTTGGTGGATGACGGTTTCGGACACTGGTTTCCATTCGCACTTTTTTTTTTCTCCCGTATACCGAAAAGCAATGGAGCCGTCAGAGGGTTCCAGGAGAGAAACAAACTGCAGATGGAAACACGAGTCCTAAATTTTCATCCACCTAGGAAACAGAATACTGCATTCTTAGGAGACATAGCCTTTCTACGCAGCAGCTAGCTTCATCTTCTCCACTGGCGACCGTGGCAATCAGTCACGATCAATGAATAACAAACAACTTTCCGAGACGTTCCGTCTACTCTCCGTCATCGTACAAAGACACGTTTGCTGTGGAAAGGGTGGACCGAACCTTTACGAGAGCCCTGTATTTGTGATATGAGATTCCCATCAACAAAGCATGAGCCATCTATAACATAGAACACAAGTCTTAATCAACCGCCTACGAGGAAGAAAGCTTCAACAGGGGCATCAATACTATTTGGTATAAGTGACTACAATATGGTAAAGGTTGTTCTGAAATTGTCGATCAACAGGTCTCGTAAGCAATAACTCTGAGTAAAAATTTGAAATGGTTAAGAGTCTCTTTGGTACGGGCTTTAACACTGCTCTTGTCATATACAAGGAAAAGATAAACAATCAAGGTGAAATACCTTGATCCCGACAAGAAATAACTACATGCTCGCCTGCTCTACTCAGCACTCAAGGTAATAACAGAAAACGTACTTCCTGCAAAATGTATGATAGCAATACAAAAAAGGATCAGAAGCACAGAAAAGTTAGACGGATGTGTCAGTTGTACTACAGTAATCTGAAGGAAACTGAGGGAAGATCTATCGCTAGAATAAAAAGAAACAAGTGATCACCTTCTGAGAAGACCGTGAAAATCAGCCATTCGTGTGTTGGACTGCTTTAGAAAACATCATCAGTTATTCTTCTGTCCCTAGGAAATAGCTCTAGTGTGTATAAGAATCATACTAATAAATTTGTTATTTGTAAAGTACGGAGCCTACGGGATTTACGTCAGTGCGTGCTACTGCTGCGCGTGAGAGGCTGAGACCACTCATTCGAAAGCTTCGGGACGCGCGACAGGCTCGGAGTGAAGTCGCACTTGGCGCCATCCTGATGTTGTTGTACAGCATCCTCTAAAACAAAGGGTACCGGCACCATCGGTTTGAAGAGGTAGAGGAAACCACTAGTTTCAGTCACATACTGTCGAAAAAACTAAATGTTTCAAATTTACGATTTCGTCATATATTTTTCTTATTTATGAAAGAAAAAGTAATTTTTGAATAAAATTGCATACTTTCAAAACTACATGACATTAAGATCGCAGGTGTCTCTTTTTTTAATGCGATGGTAGTTCTTCCTTATGTAGATGGGAGTCAACGACATATTTTGGCCTCCAGAAAAAAAAGTTGGTAAGTGAAATTTCGTGCAAAGATGTCGCTGCAACGAAAAACGCTTTTGTTTTTAAATCATTGCCATGCTTTCCCACTTGTCATACACACGAGCGTCTCTCCCCTGGTCCGTGATAATACAAAACGGGCTGCCCTCTGTTGAACAATTTCGAACTCTTCCGTCAATCCTATGTCATGAAGATCCCGTTCTGTGGAGCGATGTTCCAAAAGAACTCGGACAACCGTAGTATTGGCAGTCTCTTCAGCACATTAGTTGTAACTTCTAAGTTCTCTGCCAATAAAACGCAGAGTTTGGTTGGTATTCCCCACAAAATTTTCCATAGGAACAAAATTTTCTATGAAATATCTCCAATTTAAGTTATTCGTAACTGAAATCGTTAGATATTAAGTTGAATCTCCAACCTTTAAATATGGGGCATGAATGTGTGTGATATCTTTAGGTTAGTTTAAAGTAGTTCTAAGTCTAGGGGACTGATGACCTCAGATGTTAAGTACCATAGTGCTTAGAGCCATTTGAATCTTTAAATATGTGCGATTTATCGTGTAACCGAAATTTAATAGCACTTTTTAGTACTGATGTGGAGGACTTCACACTTTTTAATCTTCAGGGTCAAATACCTTTTCTCGCACCACGTAGATATCTTGTCTATGCCATTTTGCAACCTTCTGAAGACTTTTGTAGACTGTAAACGATGGAATCACCCGTGAACAATCTTAGAGAGCTGCTCAGATTGTCTCCCAAACCGTTTATATAGATTAGGAACAGCAGAGGGCCTGTAATGCTTTTACGAACGCCATATATAATTTCTGTTTCATTAGATGACTTCCCATCAATTACTACGAAGCATAACTATTCCGACAGGAAATCATGACTCCAGTCGCTCATCTGAGCCAATACTATACATACACTTAATTTAATTGGAAGCCACTGGTGAGTAACGCTGCGATAAGTCTCCTGAAAATCCAAACATGTGGAATAAACTTAATAACCGCTTTCGATAGCACTAGCTACTTCTTGTCAGTAGAGAGCCAGTTGTGCTTCACTAGAATGATATTTTCTGAACCCGTATTGACTATACTTCAATAGCCAGTTTTCTTCGAAGTATTTCATCAAGTTGGAATACAGCATATGTTTAGAAATCCTACTACAAATAGTTGTCAATCGTATGGATCTATAATTCTGCCGATTAGTTCCATTTTGTTTCTTGTATATTGGTGTGACAAGTAAGAAGGGAACTGAAACTCCAAAACGAGATAATAAGAGCACTGATACTATCGATGATTTAACACAGACATAGTAAAGCTATCAATACTCATTTTAATTTGTTTGCAGAGGAAAGTTCGGTATACATACTTGAATTTTACTTCAATGATGCAACCTGTATCGCATTCAGGTGTTGCGGGTTGTCTCAACATAGGCTATAAACGCACAGGGTATGTTGAGATTCCTGTTTCTTAAAAAAAAAAAAAAAAAAAAAAAAAGAAAAAAAATCACTGTGTCCTTGTATTTTCTATTTCCACCTTTTTACAACTGCTACAAAAAATTAGAAACATTCAAGGGAAGGTGATTCGACGCAAAAGAGAAACTTGTTATACGTATTCTACTTGCACTCCCCACACATCTATTTTTAAATATTTCACGATACGAGATATATTCGATATAGTAAAATGTTAAAGAGTCTACTTTGCTACCAAGAATTCTTATTGAATCACGTTCATGTCATTGATATATGTTCCATTTTATTTTAGGCTGTGACTGCAGTGTAATAAAAACACTGTATTCAACATTTTCACAGTATTAGGTATGAAACTACACTGAGGTTTTTGTCAGTAGCTTATCTCTGCGTTATCTTCGACTAACTCGCTGGCAACATGTATGAAACTGCTGAAAAAATTAGGCCACAGTTCGTCTGATTTAAACATATTCAGTTCACATTAAAATAAGGAATAAAACTGAACATTAAACTGAGTATTTGTTCACAAACAAAAAAGAAGTTGTGACGATCGTAAACCAAGCAGAAGCTGCAAGGGATTAGCGAATATTAAGATGAAAAAAAAAAAAATACAAAAGACGCTGCATACAAAGAATGCAGTAGAAAAGAAAACACCAAATGGAACACGGCAGCTACTAAAGAGAAGCAAAGAGTAATAAAAACATAATAAAAAATAATGAACTACACTGCACAATTCGAAAATTTTTTCGAGAGGATGCGAAAAGATGAATTTAAAATTTGAAAAGGGCCAAATGAAAACAATACATTGTGAAGAATACAGAAACTTGCTGGTTGTACCCTTCATCTGTTTAAATGTCAGAGGGCAAAGTGACTAAAAATTCAGAGAACTCCATTTACCATACAGTCCCACCAACCTCCATTTCGTTTTCACTAGTCATAATTACGTGTTTCCTTCAAGTCCCTATGCTGAAGTACAGTTTTATTGTTACAAAAACTCACTGTGCGACGTTGTGTAGTGGTAAGACAATGGTGTTGTATTCGGGAGGACGGCGATTCAAATACCCGTCTTCTGAACCAGTGTTTCCCGTGATTTCTGAAATAGCTTAAGTAAACTATGGAATGGTTCCTTTGAAAACCGCACAGCTCGTTACTTTTCCTGGCTGAGCGTGTGCTCCAACTCTAACAACTTGAATGGCAAGTAAAACACCTATCTTGTCTTTTTGTTGTCTCTCCTAGGAATTCCAAACGTCACATTGTTAACAAAGACGTGCTCCAGTGTTAATGTTACTGGAATGTAAGTCCACATGTTATTGCCATAACACAAAACTAGTAATACACATTGATAGTAGATTTCCCTTGCAGACAGATCAGAAACTTCTATTTTAAGAAATGAAGAAACAGTTCGTATGCCACAGCTGCAATATAGAAACTTTTATTGTTGCAATATGACCAGTTTCAGGAGTATTATGCTGCAGTCAACTGATCTAAGGAGTTACCATGAAGCTAATGGAGGGGGGGGGGGGGAGATGTATATTACAATTAATTTCACGTACTATATAAAATAAATCTTTCTTCTCATGTCTATATAAAAGTTTCGTACCACTTTCCATGACATCAAAGCACGAATGGCACTTCACACATATACATATCTTGATAAAAAAAACTCATATTATGTAAATAAAGGTGGAGGGGGAGAATGGGAAAGAACTACTGAGGTCAGCTGCGTCGATATTTTACACGGAATCAGCGGCAACGAGCGAAAATGTGTACAGGAGCGCGATTTGAACCCGGTATCTGCTGCTTACTAGGCAGTTGGCGTCAATCACTACGCCACCCGGACAGTGTTTATCGCGCTTGCGCTGACTGCCTTGGCACGGCCCCCGACCAACCCACATTCCCACCCAGCGCGACCTATCCCCAGTCCCCGTCCATGTCCTCCATGCTCTCTCCTCTGAGACTTCCGCAAGAGCTCGAAAGTGACTGTGAATCCGAACAGAAGGTTGGAGATTCATTGCTCATGGAGGCGAATGAATTATATGACATGTCCGAAAGAACAGACACCACGCTTTCATATAAGAAACACACAGTTGATAAAATGCACGCAGCTGATAATAACCTCTTACCATCCATGCATGACGGTGTCGGACATAAGGTGGATATGAGAGGAAAGTTTTATTTTATATAGCACGTGAAATTAATTGTAATAGGCTGAAGAGCGGCGTACTAAGTTGCTGCCAGCCCGCCCCCTTCGGGGGGAGTCCAAACTCAAAAAGGAAAAAAAATAATTGTAATTTATTCCCCACCCCCCTCCCCCATTAGCTTCTTGTTCACTCCTTAGATCAGTTGACTGTAGTATAATACTGCTGAAACCAGTCATACTGAAACATTAAAAGATTTTATATTGCAGCTGTGGCATACGAAGTCTTTCTTCATTTATAAACTGGGTAGACGCTTCAAATAGAAGTTTCTGAACTTTTTGAAACGGAAATTTTTTATCAATATCTATTACTAGTTTTGTATTATGGCAATAATATGTGGACTTTCACTGCAGAAACATTAAAACTGGGGTATTTCTTTGTTAACAATGTGACGTTTGGAATTACTATGAGAGACAACAAAAAGACAAGGTAGCTATTTAACTTGCCATTCAAATTGTTAGAATTGCAGCACACGCTCAGACTGGAAAAGTAATGAGCTGTGCCCTTTTCAAAGGAACCATTCCATAGTTTACTTAAGCTATTTCAGAAATCACAGGAAACACTGGTTCACAAGACGGGTATTTGAATCGCCGTCCTCCCAAATACGACACCATTGTCTTACCACTACACCATGTCGCACCGTGAGTTACAATAAAACAATGCGTCAGCAAAGGGACTTGAAGGAAATACATAATAACGACTAGTGAAAACGAAATGTGGGTTGGTGGGACGTGTATATAGTTGACTGGATGGTACATGCACCAAGAAAGATCTTAATTGCGTTTCAAGAGACAACGCAAACCGAGACGACAGTCATCTGACAGGTTGCTGGGTAATCTTAGGTCTACATGAAAGCTCTTAGTTGAAGCCCACAATGGGTAGAAAAGTCTACCGAAGACCTTTTTCCTGTGGTAGATGTCTCTTGATTACTTTTACGATGACGATGACCGTACTACTGTGTTTCACATCCTACCAGTGCCTCTATGTTCACTCCTTTTGTTTACTTTTAGCGTAAGTATCATTAACCATACCTTTTAACTGATATTAGGGACGATATTTTCATAGAAAACAACCTTATCCGCAGACAAAACTACATAGCCCGATATACGAGGCCCTCTATTCTGAGTAGATCTTTGAAATACAGTTATTCACGAGGCAAAAAGAATGTTCCAATAGAAATCGTTGAACACAGAACCATTGCTGTTTGTAGTTGTATTCATAAACTTCAGGAAGAAATAGGCCTAAATTCTAATCTTCCTTAATGTGTACCATATGTGATAGGGCTGACAATACATAACACAAATGAGATTGTGTGGATACTGTGCAGATGAATATTGCATATTGGATTATGGAAACGAGTGAAAGGGTACATTAAAGCACATTAATGTCAATCGCCTTAAGAATTCCTCTGAATGTACTTCCTTATGTGGCAGGTGAAGATGGCCCACAGTAAATTCATTTGTTCAATCCTAAATCCCTCTATACTGTCAACAACGCACTTATTGTTCTCTGAAAGATTTCTTTGATAGAGATTTAACGTTGGATGGGGCGGTTTTTCAAATACATATTTAGTAATGAACCAGACTTATTTCTGTTCTCACTGTAAATCTATGCAGATATGGTTGTTTTGTCCTGGTACTGAAGTCAAGCTCTGAATTTTTTGAAGAAAATGAATTATTGGTAACGCCGAAGGACATACTGGATATAAAACCGTTGAGAAAATACCAAGTTTCTTAGACAAATCTCTGCAGGTTGCTTCAATGTTTACACCATAAATGATTATTGTAACTATTTTCTATATCCTGCAAATATTATCTTCTGTAACATGCGGTCCGCCCAAAAAATAATCTCGTAACTCATTAGTGGACTAAAATATGTACAATAAACTCATGTCCTTTTTAAATCATCTATAACTGTAAAGATGCTTACTGCAAATTTAGGTGAACATATACTTTCAATGAAATCAACAATGTATTTTCCACTTTAGAATTTGATTATACTTGTACTGCAAGTTCTGAACATTTGAATAATGATGTCAGTGTTCACACATGCAGAACCGATTGGTAGGTCAACGAATATTTCGAAAGGAAAAAAAAATTCTACCTTAATTACTTAATAATACCATCTGTCAAATTTACTTATAATATCAGCTGACAGTACCTATCAAATTCAAAACTATTTGTCACGCAGATTGTTTCCCTGCACAAAACATTTCTAAAAGCCATTGTACGTTAACTACTCACTTTTTTATTTTTGAAAATGCTGAGACAAGTATTTATTATGTTTCACCTACTTCGTTGTAAAACGGCTTAATAGCGAATTTAAATGTCTTCCAATTTCTACAATACAGAGTTTCGTTACGTAAGTAATTTACTACGTTATAAATTTAAGTAAGTTATTTTTACTAGTTCTACTGACTTACTGGTGTCATTCACAAAGATGACATACCATTACATTATCTGCGACTTCGCACATTCAGTAAAGTTTTAAGTTTTACACGTTATAACCAGATGCTTAATGTCATGGGATAGGAAGTAAAGGCAGTCTGGATAAGTCTGTGAGGGATCTATTTGCCCATGGGTGATTCCACAAAGCATGAAAATGATGAACAACTTGTCAGCCAACCACATCCCTGACATACTCCATGACGAAATGTCAATCGAATGTACAGGTTAGGAAAGCAAATGTGTCCGTCATCCTCCGATAAGAGTATTGTCAGACTGAAAAATGGAGTGTGTTGGCGCCTCTGGTTATGGCAGGACCTCGGTTCCTAGTGCATGTTACTAAGGTATCACTTGAAGCACAGGGTTCGAGATCGCATGCAGTACCCCTTGGAATTTCAAAGCATATGGCGGCCTGCTATGACGCTAAATAGGGCACGGTGGCTGACAGTTGTCACCACGGTAGTCCTGTCACGTGTGCTGGAATCGCTGTGGCACATGCTGAAGACGTACTTGGCCGGAAATGCTAGACATGGCCAATGTCTCAGCGACGACGTTCACGTGGCGGTTGCAGCCTGAAGCATTTCTAGCTTTTGGACTACGGAAACCGACACATAACCAGGCATGTCACCAATCCAGTCCTCAGCAACCACCATCAAAACGTCGATATAGACAAGTTCACATCGGTTGCAGTGCTCCAGGGTCGAATTAACACTGTAAACGAAGTTCTACCGTAATGACAATGTAGAAGACTGTCATTCTGTTCTCTGTTTATATTGCGTGACTCTACACGCTCAGCGCTACGAATGGCCCTCTTTTACCCTCTGTTTCTACACATTCATCATTGACCTAGCTGAATTTTCCTGTACGAGTCAGAATGTTGGCATGACAAACCTGTCTTTTACAGACAGTTCATTATGCCTCATTCAAAAGAGCTCAGAAGCTTATAATGTATCTATGATAGTGAAGCGACATTCAGATACTTGGTTCCAAGTTTCCACATCGTTTGAGGCTTCTTCGTTGACTAATATTGGCACAATACTGACATTTCCAGTCACGCAAGGGAGAGCATTAATTAGCTTAAGTACACTTGATCTCTTTGCACTCCAGATCGTAAGCTGAATGTACGCTGTTGTACACATCTTCTGTGTTTAGATCCTTTTAGGCGAGACTTTTCACGTGTCTCACTATTCATAAACTTCAGGATAGTTTATTTCTTCTTATGGATGTTAAAAGTGTACATTAAAGTCAGTAAATATTCACAATATTGGTGTATACATAAGCGGAGATATGGCTGAATATCTACTGTTTTTTATTACTGCATAGACGCAAAAGTTGTTCGAAAGAACATAATTAAACTTCACTGCCAACAGTCTTCACGAGAAATGCTCACAGAATTGTGTCACTATTATGATTTACGGAGTCTGCTTATCTTTCGTTAGATAACTAGACTTGTTAAGTCATATTATTGGCACAAGTCTGTAAGGATTTCTTACGAAGACTGTTAACAGAGAAACTTCATGGTGTTCTTTTTGACGAAACCAATTGTGACATAACAAATGTGCATCAATATAGCTGTGATAGTTCTTATTAATATTTTTAGTGCTGTATTGCACACGGCCGTTGAAACCTCTGGCATGGCATTCAGCAGCAATGTATACAACCCATCTTCGCAATTGCAGTAGAGGTTTTTCATTAACTTGCACAGTCATTACTCATATATAACATAAGCGGGTCGTATGTGGTTCACCAACGCCAAATCTCTACGGCGGAGGACATGTTATACTGTAATTATCATTTAGCGTGAAAGACGGTTATGATAGATAAAATAAATAAATAACTCAACTGTAGTAGTAGAAGATTTACTTCCTCGAACGTTGTTATAATATGCAGAAGATCATGAAAAATCTTTATAAATTTGAGGTAGACCAATCATCATGTCATGTGACCGTAAATAACGAAATGCTCCCAGACTACTTTATCATCTATCTTCCAGGAATGTTTCCTCGATTTTTGCGAATTCCCAAAGTCTATATGGCAGTTACGTAGGTTGGAACTTAAATAGTGGCAACACTGCTGTGGAGACACTATGCAATGGAATCTACTATTGTCACTGACAGCACACGTTGTTGACATACCTACCTTACCTCCGAGCAAATGGGCTCGCCAATCCCACGTCACCGGCGTGCGCACAGTCGAGGAAAAGACAGTCACTTGTGAGCGAGCGGTCTAACGTAACGGTGTCACTATGTTTTCGAAACAGGGAAAACGGAGTTGGATCAAGACTGAATGTGCCAGAGGTCGTAAATCACGACAGTGTCATCAAGATCTTCGCCACGCGGGATTAGCTGAGCGGCCTAGGGCGCTGCAGTAACGGACTGTGCGGTTGGTCCCGGCGTAGGTTCGAGTCCTCCCTCGGGCATGGGTGTGTGTATTTGTCCTTGGGATGATTTAGGTTAAGTAGTGTGTAAGCTTAGGGACTGATGACCTTAGCAGTGAAGTCCCATAAGATTTAAAAAAAAATTAAGATCTTCAAGAGGCGCGCGGGAAATCGGCATTGCCGTACACAAGAGTGGCACGTTGGGTAAAAGCCTTCAACGAAGGTCGGCAAACTGTGGCAGAAATGCATCTGGCAGGTCGTCCTAGCGTCTCTGAAGAAGAATGCATGCTGTTGTCGCGTTAGTGGACAGTGATCGACGCCATTTCCCACGCCTTATCGTAACACTTGATAAGACATGGGCCACATCGTACGAGCCATAACTGAAACGCCAATCCAACGAATGGCGTCGTTATGGGTCGCCACGAAAGTCGAAAGTGCGTCAGTGCCCCAGTATGGTGAAAGTTATGGTGATTCTAGTGTACGACTGTGATGGTGTTAACCTAACGCATTACGTTTCTCCACGGCAGGCCGTCAATGCACAGTATTACTGTTCATTTTCGGAGCATTACCTGCGACCACCTTTCCGGAAGAAGCGGGGACACTTTCCGCGCAACCCACCCATCATTTTGCATGACAATGCGCGGGCGCATACAGCGCAAGCTGTGGCTGCTCCGTTCGGTCGATGGGACTGGGAAGTACTGAATCATCCACCATACTCCCCGGACTTAAGTCCTTGTGACTTTGATTTGATTCCAAAGGTGAAGGAACCACTTCGTGGCATTCGCTTCAGAACTGTCCCATAGATTCAACAGGCAGTAGACTGCTCCATTCGCACCATCAACAGAACAAGTTCTGCTAACGGTATACTACGCCTTCCACATCGCTGGCAACGGGTTCTACACAACGCTGGTGACTACTTTGAAGAACAGTAACAGGTGCAAACATGTAACTCTTTTGCATCGGTTGTGAATAAATAGTTGCCCCTATTTAAGTTCCAACCCTCGTATCATCAATAGCTGGCAGTTGCGGTTTGTATGGCACTTGAGGAATTCATTTTATGCTGCTGTGTGACTGTGCAGTTGTGGGATATGAATATTAGGAAGCACTGCTAGCGGTTTAACAGATACTGACACTACTGTTCCTCATGTATTTTCATGGCGTGCTACAGATGAGTTCAGTTTTTTGTCTGTGGGTACTGTTAAGGTAAAATAGACTGCTGGACAAACTAACTCACCTGCTACATTTCTGACAGCCTCTGGGTCTGATCCACAGATAGTTACAGGCAGCTTCTGGAACATGATGATGAAGTCTGTAACTCTGAGATAACTATATGGTACGATGGTTAAATAAAACAAGTCGAAGAAGTCAACCTGACTGGGCCGCAAGCTCACATTCGTTTACTAGCGTGAGCCATCAGTTATGTTATCCTATCACATTTTCTGAACTAACACAAAGCTTTCACTAGTTAAAGATGGGAGTCGCGATTGGTAGTGCCCCGCCAACGGAGTACAGGCAGACTATTAACTAGCCATATGTAATCAATTTTCTGCAACATATTCCTCATTCTCTCGGGACACAAACATAAACATCGAGAACGTGGAGGGATAACACCATCTGGCTGTCTACATCAGCCTACCCTTCCCCACATGAATCTTTTTATCATCTTATCAAATCCCCACCCATTCTTGCTCACACTGAACACCTTGATACAATATAATCTGCCCACAAACACGAGTCCACTTGTTTTCCTTCCAATTTCCAATCCTGTTACATTGCTGCACTTATACCGACATGTACAGACATAGAAAGCTGCCATGGTATTTATCCTTACTGTCAGTCAATTTTAAGCTGACAGCAGCAAGCGTAGATAAACTTTCAATAAATGATGTACTCAGCCACTCAGCTGCATAAATCTTATTGTAACAATTCTTGACCAGGTTTCAATACCATTAGCGGCATCTTCTTTAGGAGGAATGAAGTCAAATGTAATGGTGTTAAACAATACAAAATAAACATCTAAAATAACCACAACAGTGAACTGAAGCACGCAGAATAAGAGTGATAACAGAATAACGTACACCATGTTGAAATTGTAAGCAAACATTACGAGCTAAAACGCTCAAGCCAAACAGCATAAATCATAAATTTAGCCCTCCATGAAAAAAAGCGATAATTACTCCACAGGTAGAGCTCACTGTAAGAACAAACACTGAATTAAACATGTGGCAACTAGTTATGATGCCAAGTAAAAGTAACTTAGCGCAAGCCATTTTCTGAGCACTGGTAGCGTGATAAACGCTAAACCGTATGAAATACGTAACTGAAGTACTAATACCAGGTACATCAGTGCAACATTCATTTAAGTATTTTAAGTAGAGCAAATTGTACATACCGTAAAAGAAATAACGTTATAAAAGAGAATACAAAAGCAATATTTTTTTAAATAATTACTACAATACTTAGCACAGAATGAATAAATTGTTTAATTGTACAAACTCGTGCTGATGAAAATTAATAAACAACATACAGTAGCAAGACTTTAATAAGATATTACAAAACCGACGTTACTTTTGATACAAGCAGTGTTCACATGCATGAAGATATATATTTATTTATCATTATTGGTGTTATATTGTAGTCAATAGAACATTCTTCGTCATGATCAAAGGCAAGAGTTTCCTGTTACTATTGATAAAAGCGAAAGCTACTTATAATTAACAGAAACACTTTTTATGTAAGTTGGACGAAGTATTGAAGCAATTTTTGATATATTTATCTTTTGTGTATTTTTATTTTACTTTTTTGTTATGGAAATTGCGTTTTCTGGTGCTATATGATAAATCTGTATTGTTTTCTTATTTTTACTACAACATCCCTCTGTTTCACGTTAGAAATCAACTATTTTCGAATAAAACCTGAATTAAACATCGATATTTTCAGTTTTGTTATAAATACTGCTTATTGGTACGTAACAGACAGGAGGATAACTATGTCCATCTCTTTCATAAATTATTACTTAGTTTCTAGGCGATTCACCTCTCCTACTTGGGGGTAAATCTAGTGAGACAATGATCGCACATGATTAGAAGCATAAGCGTTATTAGAGGCTACTGTGTTAACTAAATTGATTTCTTTTATTAGTTTAGCTGCTGAGAACGGTGTGACTACAGCACAATGAATAGCGGAATGAAAGAAATCTTTCTTGTGGGACTGGGGATGTGGCGACTCAGAAGGTTGGATTTGGGAGTGCTTGCGCTGTGCGGAAGATATCAAAAGCACTCCATCGTCTATTATGGTCAAACTGAGATCCAAAAAACTTATTTTGACGTTTTCCTTTTGCAATTCGCAAGTGAAATTAATTTTTGCATGAAGATTATTAAATTTTTCAAAGAGTTGGTCTGCTGCATCATTAGTTCCATTGTATATAAGTAAAATGTCATCCATGTACCTTGAGTGAGACTGAATGCCTAATTCTGTAGAAGCATAACCTCTAAAAAAATTTTCTTCTACTGAAAATATAAAAACGTCTGCTGGA
Organism: Schistocerca serialis cubense; assembly: GCF_023864345.2. Taxonomy (NCBI): domain Eukaryota; kingdom Metazoa; phylum Arthropoda; class Insecta; order Orthoptera; family Acrididae; genus Schistocerca; species Schistocerca serialis. The sequence goes on along the minus strand of NC_064639.1, from coordinate 790,293,669 downwards.
TTGCTTGCTAACGCGTTACTAATTTCAAGACCATCTGATTGGTGAAACAATTTTGCTTTAAATTGGAAATAAATTTATTTAACTACCACTTTCAGTGGCCGAACAACATCTGGAATTTGGCCATTTATTGTATCTTTTTTTTTATAAGCTCTGACGTTTTTCTCCACGATTCCCACAGTTGTCTGAATTGGTACATTAGTGTAAAAATCGTAGCGTCGAAAGATAGTAATGTTGTCTTTTGCTTGCATTCCAAGTTCTGTATTTTATGTAGAGGGAGGCGGCGCAGTGGTTAGCACACTGCGCTCGCATTCGGTAGGACGAAGGATCAAATCCACGTCCTGCCCTCCTCATTTTGGTTTCCCGTGATTCTCCTAAATCGCTTCAGGCAAATGTCGGGATGGTTCCTTTGAAAGAACACGGTCGACTTCCTTCCCCATACTTCCCTAGACATATGGGACCGATGACTTTGCTGTTTGGTCCCGTCCCCCGGTTCAACCAACCTTTAATTTTATTTGCCAAGATTTGACTGTTAGCTACTGCATAATTATTTTGAAAATTGTATGTTTTTTAATCTTTTCATAAATAAACCTGGCTACTTCATGATAATCCCTGCTAATACTGTTTACGATTGAGCGAACTGGATCATTTATTTTATGGACCTTCAACCGAGAACGTAGCTTAAGAGTCTGTGGATTGACGAAAATCAGTTGCTTCGTTTGAAAAGACGTCACTTACAGCGTACCTAATTTCTTTGTGTAACGTGGAAGTCAGATCCTCCTCCAATTCCGAAACATTATTTTCCTCAAAGTATTTCAAACTGTCGGAGATATATTCGTCTCTACTGGCAATAAACAGATTTTGTTATGGAGTCTTCATTTTGTTTGTGTTTTACATTAATATTTTAAATTAATTTTAAATCTTTATTTTGTGAAAACTGACCATTAAATTCAGTTTTACCAAAGATGTTACAAACATCATGGGCTGTGCTATCATGTTGAAAATGTTCCATTTCTTTACTATCGAGACCAATTTTACGATCCACAATAAGATTTTTCACTATATTTACATCTGTAACATTTGGCTTTACATTATATTTGAGCCCTTTCTTCAAGAGGGTATTCTCCTATTCCGTAAAATTTAAAATTTATTTGTGTTTTATTTATGACTCGACTAAAAAATCTGTGATCAGATTATTGAAAGCCAACAGCATTATGATATTCTGCTACAGGAATAACGCTCCTGAGTTTATCTAATTTCTTTTCAAGCCTCTCATAAATTACGTCTTTGCCATGTTCCAAATCATATACATTTGAAAATTAAGGCAGGTGAAATACTTCTGTCAGTTCTAAATAGAAGTAATATGCCTCTTCATTCAAACGGTCTTCCTTTTGTATAATGCACTAACACTATGATTTTTTGAAACACACTTTTGAATGTCTTGGGTTCTTTCACACTTACATTGTTTGACCTGAATCTAGAAAAATGCAATAGATGAGATGTTGTTGTTGTTGTGGTCTTCAGTCCTGAGACTGGTTTGATGAAGCTCTCCATGCTACTCTATCCTGTGCAAGCTTCTTCATCTCCCAGTACCTACTGCAACCTACATCCTTCTGAATCTGCTTAGTGTATTCATCTCTTGGTCTTCCTCTACGATTTTTACCCTCCACGCTGCCCTCCAATACTAAATTGGTGATCCCTTGATGCCTCAGAACATGTCCTACCAACCGATCCCTTCTTCTGGTCAAGTTGTGCCACAAACTTCTCTTCTCCCCAATCCTATTCAAACTTCCTCATTAGTTATGTGATCTACCCATCTAATCTTCAGCATTCTTCTGCAGTACCACATTTCGAAAACTTCTATTCTCTTCTTGTCCAAGCTATTTATCGTCCATGTTTCACTTCCAACCATGGTTACACTCCATACAAATACTTTCAGAAAAGACTTCCTGACACTTAAATCTATACTCGATGTTAACAAATTCCTCTTCTTCAGAAAAGCTTTCCTTGCCATAGCCAGTTTACATTTTATATCCTCTCTACTTCGACCATCATCAGTTATTTTGCTCCCCAAATAGCAAAACTCCTTTACTACTTTAAGTGTCTCATTTCCTAATCTAATTCCCTCAGCATCACCCGACTTAATTCGACTACATTCCATTATCCTTGTTTTGCTTTTGTTGATGTTTATCTTATATCCTCCTTTCAAGACACTGTCCATTCCATTCAACTGCTCTTCCAAGTCCTTTGCTGTCTCTGACAGAATTACAATGTCATCGGCGAACCTCAAAGTTTTTATTTCTTCTCCATGAATTTTAATACCTACTCCGAATTTTTCTTTTGTTTCCTTTACTGCTTGTTCAATATACAGATTGAACAACATCGGGGAGAGGCTACAACCCTGTCTCACTCCCTTTCCAACCAGTGCTTCCCCTTCATGTCCCTCGGCTCCTATAACTGCCATCTGGTTTCTGTACAAATTGTAAATAGCCTTTCACTCCCTGTATTTTACCCCTGCCACCTTTAGAATTTGAAAGAGAGTATTCCAGTCAACATTGTCAAAAGCTTTCTCTAAGTCTACAAATGCTAGAAACGTAGGTTTGCCTTTCCTTAATCTTTCTTCTAAGATAATTCGTAAGGTCAGTATTGCCTCACGTGTTCCAGTGTTTCTACGGAATCCAAACTGATCTTCCCCGGGGTTGGCTTCTACTAGTTTTTCCATTCGTCTGTAAAGAATTCGTGTTAGTATTTTGCATCTGTGACTTATTAAACTGATAGTTCGGTAATTTTCACATCTGTGAACACCTGCTTTCTTTGGGATTGGAATTATTATATTCTTCTTGAAGTCTGAGGGTATTTCGCCTGTTTCATACATCTTGCTCACCAGATGGTAGAGTTTTGTCAGGACTGGCTCTCCCAAGGCCGTCAGTAGTTCCAATGGAATGTTGTCTACTCCGGGGGCCTTGTTTCGACTCAGGTCTTTCAGCGCTCTGTCAAACTCTTCACGCAGTATCATATCTCCCATTTCATCTTCATCTACATCCTCTTCCATTGCCATAATATTGTCCTCAAGTACATCGCCCTTGTATAGACCCTCTTTATAATCCTTCCCCTTTTCTGCTTTCCCATCTTTGCTTAGAACTGGGTTTCCATCTGAGCTCTTGATATTCATACAAGTCGTTCTCTTATCTCCTGTAAGCAGTATCTATCTTACCCCTATCCTTACATTTGTCCTCTAGCCATCCCTGGTTAGCCATTTTGCACTTCCTGTCGATCTCATTTTTGAGACGTTTGTATTCCTTTTTGCCTGCTTCATTTACAGCATTTTTATATTTTCTCCTTTCATCAATTACATTCAATATTTCTTCTGTTACACAAGGATTTATACTAGCCCTCGTCTTTTTACCTTCTTGATCCTCTGCTGCCTTCGCTACTTCATCCCTCAAAGCTACCCATTCTTCTTCTACTGTATTTCTTTCCCCCATTCCTGTCAATTGTTCCCTTATGCTCTCCCTGAAACTCTGTACAACCTCTAGTTCTTTCAGTTTATCCAGGTCCCATCTCCTTAAGTTCCCACCTTTTTGCAGTTTCTTCAGTTTTAATCTACAGGTCATAACCAATAGATTGTGGTCAGAGTCCACATCTGCCCCTGGAAATGTCTTACAATTTAAAACCTGGTTCCTAAATCTCTGTCTTACAATTATATAATCTATCTGATACCTTTTAGTATCTCCAGGATTCTTCCATGTATACAACCTTCTTTCATGATTCTTAAACCAAGTGTTAGCTATGATTAAGTTGTGCTCTGTGCAAAATTCTACCAGACGGCTTCCTCTTTCATTTCTTAGCCCCAATCCATATTCACCTACAATGTTTCCTTCTCCCCCTTTTCCTACACTCGAATTCCAGTCACCCATGACTATTAAATTTTCGTCTCCCTTCACAATCTGAATAATTTCTTTTATTTGATCATACATTTCTTCAATTTCTTCGTCATCTGCAGAGCTAGTTGGCTTATAAACTTGTACTACTGTAGTAGGTGTGGGCTTCGTATCTCTCTTGGCCACAATAATGCGTTCACTATGATGTTTGTAGTAGCTTACCCGCATTCCTATTTTCCTATTCATTATTAAACCTACTCCTGCATTACCCCTATTTGATTTTGTGTTTATAACCCTGTAGTCACCTGACCAGAAGTCTTGTTCCTCCTGCCACCGAACTTCACTAATTCCCACTATATCTAACTTCAACCTATCCATTTCCCTTTTTAAATTTTCTAACCTACTTGCCCGATTAAGGGATCTGACATTCCACGCTCCGATCCGTAGAACGCCAGTTTTCTTTCCCACAATTTTAAACATAGCTGACAGAAAAAACGTAGATAAACATTGAACATCAATTCTAACCCCTTCCCTCCCTATTGCATGCCATATCGTGACTCCGACCCTCCATGTAAACCTGTACCTTTCCTCTTCGTAGCACGTCCCACTCCAAATCCCAGTTGCCCATGCGTTTCTGTCTAATTTAAGGTGTTTCACGTACGACGTAAGCGCTGTATATGTGACAGTATTACGACTTGAATGAGATTTTCACTCTGCAGCGGAGTGTGCGCTGATATGAAACTTCCTGGCAGATTAAAACTGTGTGCCCGACCGAGACTCGAACTCGGGACCTTTGCCTTTCGCGGGCAAGTGCTCTACCATCTGAGCTACCGAAGCACGACTCACGCCCGGTACTCACAGCTCTACTTCTGCCAGTACCTCGTCTCCTACCTTCCAATCTTTACAGAAGCTCTCCTGCGAACCTTGCAGAACTAGCACTCCTGAAAGAAAGGATATTGCGGAGACATGGCTTAGCCACAGCCTGGGGGATGTTTCCAGAATGAGATTTTCACTCTGCAGCGGAGTGTGCGCTGATATGAAACTTCCTGGCAGATTAAAACTGTGTGCCCGACCGAGACTCGAACTCGGGACCTTTGCCTTTCGCGGGGAAGTGCTCTACCATCTGAGCTACAGAAGCACGACTCACGCCCGGTAGGAGACGAGGTACTGGCAGAAGTAAAGCTGTGAGTACCGGGTGTGAGTCGTGCTTCGGTAGCTCAGATGGTAGAGCACTTGCCCGCGAAAGGCAAAGGTCCCGAGTTCGAGTCTCGGTCGGGCACACAGTTTTAATCTGCCAGGAAGTTTCATATCAGCGCACACTCCGCTGCAGAGTGAAAATCTCATTCTGGAAACATCCCCCAGGCTGTGGCTAAGCCATGTCTCCGCAATATCCTTTCTTTCAGGAGTGCTAGTTCTGCAAGGTTCGCAGGAGAGCTTCTGTAAAGTTTGGAAGGTAGGAGACGAGGTACTGGCAGAAGTAAAGCTGTGAGTACCGGGCGTGAGTCGTGCTTCGGTAGCTCAGATGGTAGAGCACTTGCCCGCGAAAGGCAAAGGTCCCGAGTTCGAGTCTCGGTCGGGCACACAGTTTTAATCTGCCAGGAAGTTTCATATCAGCGCACACTCCGCTGCGGAGTGAAAATCTCATTCTGGAAATATCCCCCAGGCTGTGGCTAAGCCATGTCTCCGCAATATCCTTTCTTTCAGGAGTGCTAGTTCTGCAAGGTTCGCAGGAGAGCTTCTGTAAAGTTTGGAAGGTAGGAGACGAGGTACTGGCAGAAGTAAAGCTGTGAGTACCGGGCGTGAGTCGTGCTTCGGTAGCTCAGATGGTAGAGCACTTGCCCGCGAAAGGCAAAGGTCCCGAGTTCGAGTCTCGGTCGGGCACACAGTTTTAATCTGCCAGGAAGTTTCAGTATTACGACTTGTTTTTGACTGTAGGAACTACTCTCGTAATACTGTCAATGACATTAGCGGCATGTGCTCTTGCATATCCCTACATGAAATAACCGTAGGTCTTTTCGTTGCTAATTAGCTTTCTGCAGAAACGCTGCTTATAGTTTTCATATATATATATATATATATATATATATATATATATATATATATATATATAGGGGTCAAGGTGGTTGGTAGAGGTAGCACCTTTGCTTGGGGTTGACTCAGTACTGGTCCTCACCACCCCAGGGATGAGCTGAGGAGGTATGCAAGACCTTTGCCTCTGAGGAAGCTACGTCCAAGACCGTTCGTGCGTGGTGAAGAGCCACATCCTACACGAGGTGACCCTGTTAACGCAGAACACGGCGGATCTGTAGGAGAAAACCTTGAAAAAAAATCTCACATTCCAAATCCTCAATGCGTCTGTACTCGAGTCGAGCGGCAGCGAGGTCAGCGTCTGTTCATCTAGTAGGTGCGGCTGTATTATATGCTCCAGGAACTGACAATCCCTGGTTCTAAACACCCAGTGGAAACACTGGACCAAAACTTACAAGCTATCATGATTCGTGAGAGTAATGACAGAATTACCCCAGGTGGTAACCAGTCCACTCGTCGACAGACGACAACTGGGTTTTCGGATTCTGGGGAACCCGGGCCATCACGATCAGAGTTCTCAAGCAAACTTCGTCCCAAGGTTCCCATGTACATTGGTACCTTTAACATTCAGACCCTAATTCAACCTGGAAAATTACACAACTTAGTAACAGAGCTAGACCAACAAAAAATTAAGATCTTAGCGTTACAAGAAACTAGATTCACGGATGAAAATACAATAGACTATGGCAACTATCGCATCTTCAAGAGCAAGACTGACAAACTAATTGCCAATGGTACGCCACTCCTGGGCATGTCATTTGCGGTGCACAGAAATATATTAGGCTCAATTAGAGAGGTCTCTTCCATAAATAATCGCCTCATGACCATGCGTATCCAGTGCGCCAACAAGAAATACACATTAATAAATGTTCATGCACCCACAAACATAGACAACAAAAAACGCCAACTACAAACTGAAAAATTCTGGACTAAACTTGAAGATGTCATGGCCAAAATTCCCCGGGATGATATCAAAATCTTAATGGGAGATTTCAATGCACAAATTGGCAGAGAGAAAGAACACCAAAAAACTGTAGGAAAATATCCAGCACACAGATTCACCAACAGAAACGGACTGAGATTTATTGAACTATGCCAACAAAATAATCTAAAAATAATGTCTACATCTTTGAGAAAGAAACCTAGAAAACAAAAGACCTGGACGTCCCCCATACAAGAGATCGGCGAATATCAGATTGACCACATTGCCATCTCCTATTTCGTACAGAAAGAGATCCATGATGTCCAAGTCCGCAGAGGGGCGAACATTGACTTAGACCACTACTTAACACGCATTAAAGTGAAATTCACCCCGAAAAAATTCTATCCGAAGAAAACACATATGATGAAATTTGACACACGAACAATCAAAGAAACCAATCTGAAGGAGGAGTGGGAAAAGGAACCAGCTGACTCTTGGGAAAAATTTCGAACAAAAATTACAAAGAAGGCAAAAGAACTGATCCCATTGAAAAAGAACACAAAACACCCCTGGTGGGACTCTGGATGTGAAAAAGCGCTGGAAGAAAGAAAGAAAGCCTTTCTGAAGTATAACAGTAAAAAATCCCCAGAATATCTAGATCACTTCCACAACACCAGAAGACAAGTGGCAAAAACAATCAGACAAGTCAAGAGGAAGTACCTCAAGGAACAGTGTGAGTCTATTGAAGAAAATTTCCGTAACTATAATGTACGAGACTTCTATAAGACCTTTGCTGGGAGAATCAATGGATACGGCTCACGAAATCTATGTTTCAGAAAACCAGATGGAAAACTAGCGCTCACAAATCGGGAAAATTGTGAGGAGCTGGCAAGATACTTTTCCGGACTCCTCAATTGCCCTGAACCTTCTTCAAGATTCCCTCAAGAAACTGCTATCTACACAAATCCAGAATCCCCACCACCTACACTAGAGGAGATCCAAAGACATATTCATAGACTGAAAAACAACAAGGCATCCGGAGAAGATAATATCACTGCAGAACTACTTAAAAATCTTGGACCAAATTCCATCAAAGAACTCACTCAAATCATCACAGACATTTGGCAGACAGAAAAACTACCAGAAGATTGGAAATGCGCCCTAATTCATCCACTGCATAAAAAGGGAGACATGGCAGATATAAACAACTATCGAGGAATCTCTCTTCTCAGCTTATCTTCTTCAACGAACACAAGAACAACTCGAACACAGTATTGGTGAATACCAAGCTGGCTTTCGCCCTCACCGATCCTGTGCAGAACAAATTTTCAATTTGAAGACAACACTAAAATACAAAGCAGTCAGAAACAGTCCGATCATTTGTTCCTTTGTTGATTTCGCAAAGGCTTATGATTCAATCGATAGGCAATCTCTCTTTATTATCCTTGAGGAGCTAGGACTCGATCCGAAAACCCTAAACCTTATCAAAGAAACGCTCATAAGCACTACTTCTAAGATAAAATTCCTGGGTGAAATATCAGAGCCCTTCCTGATCAAAACCGGTGTCAGACAAGGTGACGGCTTGTCTCCACTCCTCTTCAACCTTGTCTTAGACAAAGTCATCCGAGAATGGGAAAAAGAACTGAAGAATCAAAATTACTGGAAGCCTATACAACTAGGAAGATCTAAAGATGGTATTAAAATTTCATGCTTGCCATTTGCAGATGACGTGGCCATTCTAGCAGAAAACGAGACCACAGCAATTAAACAGATAGACATTCTCAAAGAATGCGCCGAAAAAGTTGGGCTACAAATTTCCTTCCAAAAAACCAAATTCATCTGCTCAAAATTTGAAACTCAAAAACTGACTACAAAATATGGACAAATTGAGAGAGTTCCATTCTTTAAATACTTAGGCGAGGTCCTAGAACCCACAGGGGGAGAGAAAACTGCACAAAAAGTTCGACTGCAAAAACTGAAAAGAGCATACTAGAAAACCCACAACATCTACAATAAAAAGTGTCTCTCCATTCACTCAAAAATACGACACTACAATACAGTAATCAAGCCCGAAGCACTATATGCCAGCGAAACACTCACACTCCATAGAAAAGGCGACCTGGAAGGCATCCTGAAAGAGGAACGCAAAATTATCAGAAAGATTCTTGGCCCAAAAAGAACGGAAGATGGATACAGGTTACAGTCTCGGAAAACTACAGAAAAATTATCTAACCTCGCCGCAGACATCCGGAAAAGAAGACTAAAATTTTACGGTCATATCCACAGACTCCCAACACCCAGACTCTCCCACAAAATTTTAATATACATTGAAAAATTGAAAACCATACCCTGGATACAAGAAACCAAAACAGATCTAGCAAATGCACAAATAAATTCTTCAGAAGTTATAAACAGAAATGTATACAGGCAAAAAATCAATAGTTGGAAAGTACAACCCGAGAATGAAGTTTGCAAGAGACAGGGGACAAAATGGACAGAGGAAACAAAGAGAATTTATGGGGAAAGAATGAGAGAAGTTCGGAGAAAAAAAAAATTGAATCGGAAAAGCTTTGCGTAATCCGTATGGGTCCAATCGCACATAATAATAAAGATTCTCCTGCCAGCTAAGCTTCATCAGAAAGAAGAGCACATCAGGATCAGCTTCACGATCATGAACAGACTGCAACGGCCTGTTGCTATACGGATGTCCAACAACAGAATTCGAATTGGTCAGTCATTATATTAACTTTGCATTGTAAAATATGAATTTGCCCGCGTCTCTGTGAACAGACGCTACCGACACGCCACTTTTGTTAAACGGCACAACTGTTTTGTCGGTATTTTACCCCAAGATGTTTCATATTTCGGCAAGTTCACCTGAAACCGATATGCCACCAACCACAGTCCGAGCAAGGAACTGGAGTGGACGCAGTAATCTGCCAGCAACCATAGTCCGAAGAAGAGACTGGAGTGGGTGCAGCAGTCGGAGGCTGCCTTCGCGGTATTGGTCCAGCGCAAAGCCGGACACAGGACTTACCTCGTTCGTCAAACACTTTCTACCATTCACCCTCTGTATGCAGTGCACTCATCTCCACGAGTGCAAGTCAGCTACCCCGTTTACTTACTTTATTTTAAAGGTCCGTCTTGATCACACAAGACGGAACTGTAAAGCCCGCATCTCGTGGTCGTGCGGTAGCGTTCTCGCTTCCCACGCCCGGGTTCGATTCCCGGCGGGGTCAGGGATTTTCTCTGCCTCGTGATGGCTGGGTGTTGTGTGCTGTCCTTAGGTTAGTTAGGTTTAAGTAGTTGTAAGTTCTAGGGGACTGATGACCATAGATGTTAAGTCCCATAGTGCTCAGGGCCATTTTTTTGGATCTGTAAAATAAAGTGTCAAAATACGATAATGGACTCATTTTCACACTTTATGTCTTCAATTGATTATCTCTTTACTTATACCCACAACCCACGACCCTAAGGAACGTCTAACCTTCCATCTTCTAATTACACTTCTCATTGCACGTTCTTCAACTTTCAATGAATGTGCAATACTTCTCGTTAAGATCTCCTCATTTGTTCGTCATCTATTTCTGTTTTAGCGTATGAGGGTGTCCTGAAAAGTAAAACCTCAGTCTGTCATGTGAAAAATGTGTGGTTTCAAATAAAATATACTTTATTAACATTCTATATCTTTATTCTTTTTATCACATATTTATTTCTTAACATATTCTCCCTGGTGACAAACATGTTTCTCTCAACGAGAGTCCAGTTTGTTGATACCGTTGCCGGAGTCACAACTTCATCTTTGCTTGCGCCGGTTCATCACTAGCAAAGAGCAGTCCTCGAAGGTGTTCTTTAAGACGAAGCCAAGCCTGGACTGCAGGGAGGATGATCAACGACAATCAACGCAAGGCGTTGCAGATTTCGCACCGTTCGTGAGTGGTCTGGCCTCTTAATGGTGGGGGACAGGGTGCTGCATGTGTGGTCGAGCTCTTCGAATATGTACTTTCCGCTTTCTGAGGGTCTCGCACTACCGTGCAGAGTTTATAGTTGTGTCTTTCGGCATGAATTCAAAATGCAACACACTCTGAGCACGACTTTCACTGCTGATGGTATGTTATTTAACATTTTTGGCATTGGTCATCATTTGTGACGGCACACCATCCAACTATCTTGTTTTCGAGGTCAAAATGATGAACTCACCTTTCATGACCTTTAAGAATATTTTATGTAATCCATCACCCTTACGCTCAAAACGCAAAAGAAGTTGTTGACATATGACCAGTATCCTCTGTTTCGTGTCAAGAATGTACTCAGTTTTCTGTAACGTAGTTCTGCAATGATTGCCTGTACTGGCTCTTGTGATATGCCACACTTACCTTAGAACTGTGTCTGCGTTATCCGATGATCTCCTCTGATGGTGTCATCAACCCGATTCCGACGATTCTCGCCGATTGCCGTACGGGATCGTGCAGTCCCAGCTCTGACACACACGTTGAGTTAGTAGCGTCGCTTCTTTCATTACAAGCACGAACAACCCAACGTCACACATTACCAAAGTCGATATAGTCATTCGTACACAGCTTTCATTCTTCTATGGATTTCAGCTGGAGGTACGTTGCCCGCAGTCAGAATCTCGATTACAACAGGCTTCTTCTCACGCGCCGACATGGATACGTTAAGCGACTGCCACGCTACAACTTGCAGCCCTCTAGAGGTAAGTACGTTAACATTAAGGATAAAGATGTAGAATGTTATTGACGCTTGATTTATTTAAGAGGATTTAAGAGTTTTTACATAAAAAATTCAGTGGCATTATTTTTCAATACGCCCTGGTATATAGATATGTAAATACGTGTAAAATACAAAACAAAATACACTTAGCGTGCAATTACTATAAATAAAAATTATAATCTTAACATAATTTAAAAAAAAAACTGAAGTATATATCTCACCGGTTACATTATATCATTTCGATTCTATGTATTTTAAACCTGTTGGCTGGAGAGCGAGATGCTTGTACCACTGACAGCCGAACATCAACTATCAGACAACGGGGATGAAACAGGAAACGTAATGGTTACAAGGTCTTTATTTATGTACAAAAATTAGAAATACATTAACCACAAGCACTTTTTGTACAAGACTTATATCAGGATGCCAACGCGAATGGTTAAGGTTAATGAGTGACAAGGGAATGACTTTGGTGCATGCGAAGAAGCACTCATCCCAGAAGGGCTTTGCCGTATGCCAGGCGGCCGTACCCGTAGCCGCTGTACGCCAGTGCGGGTACAGCTACAGGGGCGGCGGCGATGGCGGGGCCGGCGTAGGCAGCCCTGGCGTAGCCGTAGCCCAGGCCGGCACCGTAGGCCAGCGAGGGGGCGGCCACGACGGCGGGGGCGGCAGCAGCGACAGCAGGGTGGGCGCCGGCCTCCTTGTGCACCACGGCGTTGAAGCCGTTGACGGGATCGGCGGAGTAGTCGACGGTGCGGATGGAGCCGTCTGGTTCGGCCAGGCTGTAGCTGCCCTGGACGACGTCACCACTGCGGGCCTCGTGCTGGACCTTGGAGTCTCCAGTGGTGGCGTCGTTCACGCTGTAGCTGAAGCTGTACTCTGGGTGCGGGTCGTACTCCGCAGCGACGACGGCGGGGGCGGCAGCGGCGATGACCACTGGCGCCGCGCGAATGGCGGGGGCGGCGAATGCCAGCGGGGTGGCGGCGATCGAGGGGGCAGCGTAGGTCGTGGCGAGGGCAGGCGCTGAGAGGTAGCCGGCGTGCGCCACAGCCACGGCGGCCAACAAAACTAACACCTGCAGAGAAAGAGGGTGGTTCGTCAACAGTTCACACACACTACCAATTCTTACCTCTCTCGTTTAAAGGAATATCACGTTATATATGTTTAGTCCGTCCGCCTTGCTGGTAAACACAGCTGTTCATGAATGATTTATCTATAGATGACGCTGTCACCAACCCAAAGCTTGGTTTGCGGTCAGTCAGCTGTAGAGGGACCCGCAGTTTAACGTGGACCCTGAACCACGGTGGAACTCGGCATTTTCCGCATTATCAGATATCTCCAGAAATGAAAGAAGTGATATGACGCCGATAAAAGTAATTTATATATACTAAGATGGTATCTGTTCTTTCGGACATGTCCGAAAGAACAGATACCATCGGTGACCATGCAGCTCGTTAGAATGACATTACAACGAAATGAACACCCTTAGCTGCTTACAGGCGTTGACATACGTCAACGGGGACAGATGAAAATGTGTGCCCTGACCGGGACTCGAACCCGGGATCTCCTGCTTGTCCGAAAGAACAGATACCATAATAGTTAAGACTCAACGGCCACTTGACCACCTTCTTCCTCTGTGCGAATGCACAAACAGTGCCCGAACTCTTACGGGAATCGGCAACGCGCCGCGAGTAATGAGTATAATGGGCGGGGGCACTACGAATGTAGTGCGGGACAATACGTTGAGAATGTGGGTTTCGCGGGAGTCGTGCCAGAGATAAATCCCTGCAGTCGCACAATCCTCTGTGTCCTCGGTGGCTCAGATGGATAGAGCGTCTGCCATATAAGCAGGAGATCCGGGGTTCGAGTCCCGGTCGGGACACACATTTCATCTGTCCCCGTTGACGTATGTCAACGCCTGTAAGCAGCTAAGAGTGCCGGCACGGTAGCTCAGCCCTCTGTAATAAAAAAAAACTGAGTTAATGGATCAGCGACGAACTGAAACGGGTGTCTTGAGACGTCCGCCCCGAGCAGATACAACGAACAAAAGTGAAAAAAATGAGATTAAAAAAATAAAAGGTGTTCATTTCATTGTAAAAGTAATTTAGTTGCAACAGGCTCCACAGCCACGATAAACTTCTTGAGAGCAATAACGTTACTTCATCGGTTGGTACTAATTTCTATTTCATTTTTATTTCAGGTACTGCGACATTTCGGCTCTGTAGCAATTCTTAAACAAAATTTTTAACCAGTTAAGTACACGCGTTTTGGGTTACAGTCATTTTCATGATAAGTATTTTGTTGGCCGTGCTTGAAAATTGTAGCCATGGTACTGTGTGCAATATAAGCAGTAGCACCCAGCCACACCATTTACAATTTATAAATTTTGAATAGTAAAAGGCGTGGCTCTGTGCTACTGCTTATACTGCACACAAGGATACAGCTTTCGAGCCTGGCCGACCATAGGGCGCAAATGAAAATGACTTTAGCCCAAAACACGTATACGTAACTGGTTAAACATTTTACGTGAGAGTGGTTACACAGACCAAACGTAGTGTGCAAAAAATGAATGCAGTTGGAAATGAATAACAGTTGACGAAGGAAACTTATTCCTTTCAAGCAGTTGCATACCCTAGTATTAATAGACGATCGGATCTTACAGCCTTGGTTCCATACTCTGTCACCATACCACCAAGACCATTTTTTGTAATGGATGTTTAAAATATAGACAGGGTTATTTACATGGATTAGACTGAAAGTGTTGTTTACTGCTGAGAAGAATGCGTGCGTCACGAGTACAGCAGTCAATCGGATGTGTATTGTGACGTGCTCCGGAGCACAATGGTGTATTCTGCTCTGAAAAAATTTTCGTAAATGCGGCTATGGAAACATTGTAATTGTGACACACCTGATAAGGCTAAAGGAACATATTAATCGTCACACTACTTAAGCATACTGATACTGTCGGAACACGGCCAACAAATTTTTCATTCGTTTATATCAATAGCTGCTTCTTCTTCACGTACACGTTTCTCTTTACTCAGGTAAAACATCACCAATGGTAAGGTTTATTCTTCCTGTTCTTCCTTGCAATAGGTGTGTTACATCTGCATCCACATTCCTTTGCAATTTTCCTCTTGACGTTTGTGTTGTGTATTAAAAGAAGAAAAACAAGATACAAGGTCCAAACGGCCAACAACGAAACACTACCTGGCTGAAAATGAAGTGTAATGGTATGGAAATATTTTAGGACGGCTGGTAACACAGACCAAGGGCATTCACAGTTCGGAGAAGAGGGAACGGAAGGACTCTTTTATCCGGACCTTTCCGCACAAATCTCAGGGACCTTCTGAGCTGCCTCGTGTAGTCCACCTATAAACCGAATATATTGTTACATAAGAGAGACGGTAATCAGCTATCAAAGCTTTTGAAGGCATATTACACTGAAAATCCCCCATGAACCATGAACCTTACCGTTGGCGGAGAGGCTTGCATGCCTCAGCGATACAGATAGCCGTACCGTAGGTGCAACCACAGCGTAATGATATCTGTTGAGAGGCCAGACAAACCTGTGGTTCCTGAAAAGGGGAAGCAGCCTTTCAGTAGTTGCAAGGGTTATAGTCTGGATGATTGACTGATCTGGCCTTATAACATTAACCAAAACGGCCTTGATGTGACGGTATTGTGTACGGCTGAAAGCAAGGGGAAACTACAGCCGTAATTTTCTCCAAGGACATGCAGCTTTACTGTATGGTTAAATGATTATGGCGTCCTCTTGGGTAAAATATTCCAGAGGTGAAAAAGTCCCCATTCAGATCTTCGGTCGGGGACTACTCAGGAGGACGTCGTTATCAGGAGAAACAAAACTGGCATTCTAGGGATCGGAGTGTAGAATGTCAGATCTCTTAATCGAGCAGGTAGGTTAGAAAATTTAAAAAGGGAAATGGATAGGTTAAATGGTGAAGTTAACTAGTGAAGTTCGGTGGCAGGACCAACAAGGCTTTTGCTCAGGTGAATATAGGGTTATAAATACAAAAGCAAATAGGAGTAGGTTTAATAACGAATAAAAGAAATAGGAGGGTGGGTAAGCTACTATGAACAGCATAGTGAACGCATTATTGTAACCAAGATAGACACGAAGCCTACGCCTATCACAGTAGCAAAATTTTCTATGCCCACTAGCTCCGCAGAGACTGAAGAAATGTGTGATGGGATAAAAGAAATTATTCAGATAGAGAAGGAAGACGAAAATTTTATACTCGTGGGGAATAGGAATTCGGTAGAAGTAAACGAAAGAGAACGAAAAGTAGTAGGTGAATATAGAAAGGAGTAAGGAATGAAAGATGAAGCCGCCTGGTAGAGTTTTGCACAGAGACTAACTTAATCATAGTTAACACTTGCTTTAAGAATCATGAAAGAAGATTGTTTACGTGCAAGAGGCCTACAGACACTGGAAGGTTTCAGGTACATTATATAATGGTTAGACTGAGATTTAGGAACCAGGTTTTAAATTGTAGGACATTTCCAGAGACAGGTGTGGACACTGACCACAATCTACTGGTTATGAACTGTAGATTAAAACTGAAGAAACTGCAAAAAGGTAGGAATTTGATGAGATGGGACTTGGATAAACTGAAAGAACCAGAGGCAATAGAGAGCTTCAGAGAGAGCATTAGGGAACGATTGACAAGAACTGGGGAAAGAAGTACAGTAGAAGAAGAGGAATGGGAAGCTTTGAAAGATGAAATATTGAAGGCAGCAGAGGATCAAGTAGGTAAAAAGACGAGGGCTAGTAAAAATACTTGGCTAACAGAAAATATACTGACTTTAATTCATAAAAGGAGAAAATATGAAATTGCAGTAAATGAAGAGGGCAAAAAGGAACACAAACATCTCAAAAATTAGATAGATAGTAAGTGCAAAATGGCTAAGCAGGGATGGCTAGAGGACAAATGTAAGGATGCAGAGGCATATATTATTAGGGGTAAGATAGATACTGCCTACAGGAAAATTACAGTGACCTTTGGAGAAAAGAGAACCACTTGCATGAATATCAAGAGCTCAGAAGGAAAATCAGTGCCAAGCAAAGAAGGGAAGGCAGAAAAGTGGAAGGAATGTATAGAGGGTCTATACAAGAGCGATTTACTTGATGGCAATATTATGGAAACGGAAGAGGACGTTGATGAAGACGAAATGGGAGATAAGATACTTGTGCACTGATAGTGCACTGCAAGACGTAAGTCGAAACAAGGCCTCGGGAGTAGACAACATTTTCCATTAGAATTACTGATAGTCTTGGGAGAGTCAGCCCTAACAAAACTCTACCATCTGGTGAGCAAGATATATGAGACTGGCGAAATACCCTCAGGCTTCAAGAAGAATATAATAATCAAATCCCAAAGAAAGCAGGCGTGGACAGGTGTGAAAATTACCGAACTGTCAATTTAATAAGTCACAGCTGCAAAATACTAACACGAATTCCTTAGAGACGAATGGAAAAACTGGTAGAAGCCGACCTCGAGGAAGATCAGTTTGGATTCCGTAGAAATGCTGGAACACGTGAGGTAATACTGAGCCTGCGAATTATCTTAGAAGATAGATTAAGGAAAGGTAAACCTACTTTTCTAGCATTTGTAGACTTAGAGAAAGCTTTTGACAATGTTGTCTGAAATACTCTCTTTCACATTCTGAAAGTGGCAGGGATCAAATACAGGGAGCGACAGGCTAATTACAATTTGTACAGAAAACAGGTGGCAGGTATAAGAGTCGAGGGCCATGAAAGGGAAGTAGTGGATGGGAAGGGCGTGAGACAAGGTTGTAGCCTATCCCCCATATTATTCAATCTGTGTGTTGAGCACGCAGTAAAGGAAAGAAAAATTTTGAACAGGAACTTAAGTCCATGGAGAAGAAATAAAAACTGAGGTTTGCCGATGGAATTGTAATTCTGTCAGAGATAGCAAAGGGTCTGGAAGGGCAGTTGAACGGAATGGACAGTGTCTTGAAAGGAGGATATAAAATGAACATCAACAAAAGCAAAACGATGGTAATGGAATGTAGTCGAATTAAATTAGATGATGCTGAGCGAATTAGATTAGGAAATGGGGCATTTAAAGTACTAAATGGGTTTTGCCAATTGGGAAGCAAAATAACTGATGGTGGTCAAAGTAGAGAGGATATAAAACGTAGACTGGCTATGGCAAGGAAAGCGTTTTTGAAAAAAATAAATTTGTTAACATCGAGTACAGATTTAAGTGTCAGGAAGCCTTTTCTGAAACTGTTTGTATGAAGTGTAGCCATATATGGAAGTGAAACATGGATGACAAATAGTTTTGACAAGGAGAGAATAGAAGCTTTCGAAATGTGATGCTACAGAAGAATGGTGAAGATTAGATGGGTAGATTACGTAACTAATGACGAGGTACTGAACAGAAGTGGGGAGAAGAGGAATTTGTGGCACAACTTGACTAGAAGAAGGGATCGGTTGGTAGGACATGTTCTGAGGCATCAAGGGATCACCAATTTAGTAATGAAGGGCAGCATGGAGAGTAAAAATCGTAGAGGGAGACCAAGAGATGAATTATACTCTAAGCAGTTTCAGAAGGGTGTAGGCTGCAGTGGGTACTGGGAGATGAAGAAGCTTGCGCAGGATAGAGTAGCATGGACAGCTGCACCAAACCAGTCTCTGAACTGAAGACCAGGACAACAACAACATGACACTGAAGTGTCAAAGAAAATGGTATAGGCATGCGTATCCAAATACAGAGATATATGCACAGGCAGAATATGGCGCTGCGCTTGGCAACACCTATATAAGAAAACAAGTTTCTGGGGCAGTTGTTAGATCGGTTGCTGTTGCTACAACGGCAGGTTATCAAGATTTAAGTGAGTTTGAACGTGATTTTATAGTGGGCTCACAAGAGGTGGAATACAGCATCTCCGAGTTAGCGATGATGTAGGGATTTCCCCGTACGACCATTTCACGAGTGTACCGTGAATATCAGGGATCCGCTGAAACATCAAATCTCCAACATCGCTGGGGCCGGAAAAATGTCCTGAAAGAATCGTTCAAAGGTACAGAAGTGCAACCCTGCGTAAATTGCTTCAGATTTCAATTCTGGGCCACCAACAAGTGTCAGCGTGAGAACCATTCAACGAAACATCATCGATATGGGCGGTCG
This sequence comes from Schistocerca serialis cubense, assembly GCF_023864345.2. Lineage (NCBI taxonomy): Eukaryota > Metazoa > Arthropoda > Insecta > Orthoptera > Acrididae > Schistocerca > Schistocerca serialis. Next base: position 790,274,872 of record NC_064639.1, on the reverse strand, counting down.
GAGTTGAAGTCCCATACTTGTATCTTTGATCACTACACGACACAAGACTTTACGCCACGCCTGAGCCCGTCAACATCGACATTGGACTGTTGATGACTGGAGATATGTTACCTGGTCGGACGAGTCTCATTTCAATTTTATCGAGCGGATGGACGTGTATGGGTATGGAGACAGCCTCATGAATCCATGGACCCTGCATGTCAGCAGGGGACTGTCCAATCTGGTGGAGGCTCTTTAATGGTGTGGGGCAGGTGCATTTGGAGTGATGTGATACCTCTGATACGTTTAGATACGACTCTGACAGGTGACGTGTACGTAAGCATCCTGTCTGATCACTTGCATCCATTCGTGTCTATTGTGCTTTCCGAAGGACTCTGGCAATTCCAACAGGACGATGTCACAACCCATACGTCCAGAATTGCTACAGAATGGCTTCAGGAACACGCTTCTGAGCTTAAACACTTCCGCTGCCCACCAAACTCCCCAGACGTGAACATTATTGAGCATATCTGAGATGCCTTGCAACGAGCTGTTCAGAAGAGATCTTCACCCCCTCGTACTCTTACGGGTTTAAGGGCAGGATAAACGGAATTCGTGATGTCAATTCCCTCCTAGCGACGATAAGAACTGGTGTCTTATGAGGAAAACACGGCAAGTTGCCATAACCCGATTTCCCAGAAACTTCGCTCAGTGGAAGAGAAGTCATAATACGCGAACACATGTCTCGGCTTATCCGTAGATATTCCATCGTTTCTGAGAAAATGACAGTCAAATTTTTCTTGATAATTTAGATGTCCTTTTAGCGCTCGACAGGCGCAGCCCAACTGGTGGCTAACATGACGATGTTTAACTTTCGCGTCCTGTGTTTGGGAACCGATTATCGTTATTATTAATTTTCTTTTTCTTTTTCATTTTTCTACTCATGTTGTAGAAGGTTTCTTACCACGTTATGGGATACAAGGGTGTTATACTCGTATTGTTTGTAAAATTACAGCTGAGTTTCACAATAAGTGTTATCCATTCATTATATAATATATGTGTTACTGTATTTTCAGGGGTTAAAATCTTTTTAAATTTTCGTGTTCTTATATTTCTTTTTAAAATCAGTTCTTAATTCTTATATTTTATTCTTATGTTTATTCTTCAGGATGATTTGGTTCATTCCCTTCGATAGCACCGATCTTAAAAACGTTCGAAACACAAAAATTCCGAATAATACGAGCATCACGAGAAGGTAGATTTCCCACAACGACATTTCTTCGTACGGATCTTACTCGGCAAAGAAATGGCGTTAACACTGCCGAAGATTTCACTCATTGTCAATATCAGCGGCGAAACACGCATAACGGATCACTTTACCGAAAACTGACGCTTGCTATTGATTATCAATCAAGATACACCACAGGAATTCCACCGAAAACAATTTCAAATAAACTTTCCATTCATTTGCTGTCTGTATTCTTTTTAATTCATTCATCATACAAATGGCAGACGAATAAGGGCAACGCTATTTCAGTGGAGATTGGAAAACATTTGTGTATTATTCTTCTATCGACATGGGTAGGTAAATGAAAAACAAAAATGAAAAGAAATAATAATAATCGGGCTTCGAACACGGAGCACGAAAGTGTGAAGCCGCGACGCTAGCCACTGTGCCACCTGTTCGGCTGAGCTACTTGCTTGCTAGAAGGCATATCAAGGATCTCGAAAACTTTGACCGTCGTTTTCTCAGAAACGATAGAGTATCTACGGATAAGCCAAGACACGTGTTCGCTTATTTTGATCCCTCTTCCACTAAGCGATTTTCTGTTAATTCAGTTTCTGACACTTGGCGTCTCCTCGTCGTTAGTGTAGTGGAGTAATGCAAAACCACCAAATTTACACAATCTAATCACGTTGATGTGACCACTGCCTATGTGCGACGTCAACGTATAAAGACCACTCACACACTGGCAGATAGGTGCGAAAACTATTTTACAATGAGCTTAACACCCCATGCATCCAAGCTGCTGGCAAGAATAATGTGCAGAAGGACGGAAAAGAAAACTGAGTATCTATTAGACGACGATCACTTTGGCTTTAGGAAAGGTTAAGGCACCAGAGAGGCACTTCCGGCTTTCCGTTTGACAATGGAAGCAAGACTGAAGAAAAATCAAGATACGCTCATAGGATTTGTCGACCTAGAAAAAGCGTTCGAGAATGTGAAACGACGCAAGATCTTTGAAATTCTGAGAAAATTAGGAGTAAGCTAGGGGGAAATACGGGTGATATATTGTATGTGCAAAAGCCAAGAGGGAATAATAAAAACGAAATGCTCGGATTGGAAAGGTTGTAAAACAGGGATGCAGTCTACATCTACATCTACGTCTACATTATACTCCGCAAGCTACCCAACGGTGTGTGGCGGAGGGCACTTTACGTGCCACTGTCATTACCTCCCTTTCTTGTTCCAGTCACGTATGGTTCGCGGGAAGAACGACTGCCGGAGAGCCTCCGTGAGCGCTCGAATCTCTAATTTTACATTCGTGATCTCCTCGGGAAGTATAAGTAGGGGGAAGCAATACATTCGATACCTCATTCAGAAACGCACCCTCTCGAAAGCTGGGCAGCAAGCTACACCGCGATGCAGAGCGCCTCTCATGCAGAGTCTGCCACTTGAGTTTGTTAAACATCTACGTAACGCTATCACGCTTACCAAATAACCCTGTGTTGAAACGGGCCGCTCTTCTTTGGATCTTCTCTATCTCCTCTGTCAACCGGACCTGGTACGAATCCCACACTGATGAGCAATACTCAAGTATAAGTCGAACGAGTGTTTTGTAAGCCACCTCCTTTGTTGATGGACTACATTTTCTAAGGACCCTCCCAATGAATCTCAACCTGGCACCCGACTTGCCAACAATTAATTTTATATGATCATTACACTTCAAATCGTTCCGCACGCATACTCCCAGATATTTTACAGAAACAACTGCTACCAGTCTTTGTTCTGCTATCATATAATCATACAATAAAGGATCCTTCTTTCTGTGTATGCGCAATACATTACATTTGTCTATGTTAAGGGTCAGTTGCCACTCCCTGCACCATGTGCCTATCCGCTGCAGATCTTCCTGCATTTCGCTGCAATTTTCTAATGCTGCAACTTCTCTTTATACTACAGCATCATCCGCGAAAAGCCGCATGGAATTTCCGACACTATCTGCTAGGTCATTTATATATATTGTGAAAAGCAATGGGCCCATAACACTCCCCCGTAGCACGGCAGAGGTTACTTTAACGTCTGTAGACATCTCTCCATTGAGAACAACATGCTGTGTTCTGTTTGCTAAAAACTCTTCAATCCAGCCACACAGATGGTCTGATATTCCGTAGGCTCTTACTTTGTTTATCAGGCGACAGTGCGGAACTGTATCGAATGCCTTCCGGAAGTCAAGGAAAATGGTGTCTACCTGGGAGCCTGTTATCTAATATTTTCTGGGTCTCATGAACAAATAAAGCGAGTTGGGTCTCACACCATCGCTGTTTCCGGAATCCATGTAGATTCCTATAGAATAGATTCTTGGTTTCCAGAAATGACATGATACGCGAGCAAAACACCTGTTCTAAAATTCTACAACAGATCGATGTCAGAGGTATAGGCCTATAGTTTTGCACATCTGCTCGACGACCCTTCTTGAAAACTGGAACTACCTGTTCTCTTTTCCAATCATTTGGAACCTTCTGTTCCTCTAGAGACTTGCGGTACGCGGGTGTTGGAAGGGGGGCAAGTTCTGTCGCGTACTCGGTGTAGAATCGAATTGGTATCCCGTCAAGTCCAGTGGACCTTCCTCTGTTGAATGATTTCAGTTACTTTTCTATTCCTTGGACACTTATTTCGATGTCAGCCATTTTTTCGTTCGTGCGAGGATTTAGAGAAGGAACTGCAGTGCGGTCTTCCTCTGTGAAACAGCTTTGGAAAAAGGTGTTTAGTATTTCAGCTTTACGCGTGTCATCCACTGTTTCAATGCCATTATCACCCCAATCTTTCGCCCCTACTGTTCCATTTGTATATCTAAGAAGCAATGACCCAAATAAAATAAAGGTTAAAGAATGGGATTACAATTCAGGATGACAGGATATCTGTATCATACCATTCATACAACGTACTAGCACATAGTTTTGGTGTTATTTTATCCATGTTGGAGCTTGTTGAACTCCGTGGCCGTTTGCTTTCTTCGCCAGCAATATAATTTTAACTCTAGTAACTTCATTGCTGATATTTTTTCCCTATTCTCTAAAAACTATTAGTTTTCCAGATATGTTTGGAAACCCTAATGTCGCAAAATTGACAGTATTGATACTTACATTAGAGCAATAGTGACATACGCTGCGCCTGTCGGATTATGCAGCTCCATCACGTCTCCGCTGCCTGCGGTCATACAACGCAAACCTCTACGAGTCATAAGCAATGCTCCACGGTAAACACGGACCGCTGATATGCACAATGTTGTACTGTGTCGAGAGCCTCGTGGAGGTTTTCCAAGAAACTCGCCAAACGACTGTTCAGGGAGTCGAGACACCAAGAACAACCCCTTCATTGTAAGTGTGGGAATCTACGATCACAACCGCAAGTGGAAACATAATCGCCCAAAAACACTATTTCTTAGGGACACTCACCTATCTATGGCACGCTTAAACTGAACACTCAGACAACGCGATATCTGTGAGCCCCTGCATCACAGAAAATCTGACTCGCATAGCTAGCTGTGCTCATACAGCCAGCAAACCAGCAGAGGCAGGGAAGCCTGTCACACTTAAACGCAAACAAGAACCACACGACATTCAACACCGAACGGCCGATTTTGCGATCAAAATCAGCTCTATGATGTCGACTTTGACATGTTACAGGTACGCTGACGCTGAAGCTGGCACGAGAGATATCGTCGGTCATTAACAACTGTAACATGTCTTTGTACCCATGTACCATGTATGAACTATCATTGTTGGCAGCAGGCGTAGTACTCATCCAGACTGTCGCAGGGCTTGCTTTTTTCCCACGGCCCTTGCCATGGCACTATTCCTATCCCCCCGCCCCCCCCCCCCCCACCCACAGTCACCCTAAAACCACTATTCTTCAACCGTTTTTTGTCTGCTGTCCCTAAATAGGACCGTGTAGTGGGTGATCGAACCTAGATGTACGGACTTCACAGTCGCACATCCTGCGTTTCCTCGATAGAAATACAAACAGTTTCACGGCGGTGATAGAACTTTTTGACGCGTCATCGATTGATTAGAAAAAAAAGGTTTAAGAAAATAGTGAATACATCTACATCTACAAGGATACTGTCCAAATCACATTTAAGTGCCTGACTGACGGTTCATCGGACCACCTTCACAATAATCCTCTACTATTCCAGTCTTGTACAGCGCGCAGAATAAACGAACACCTATATCTTTCCGTGACAGCTCTGATTTCCCTCATTTTGTTATGATGATCGTTTTTTGTTTTGTAGGTCGCCATCAAAAAAGTATTTTCGCATTCGAAGGAGAGAGTTGGTGATTGAAATTTCGTGAGGAGATCCAACCGCGACGAAAGACGCCTTTATATTAATAATGTGCACCCCAATTATTGTATCATTCCAGCGACGCTCTCTCCCCTATTTCGCGATAATACCAAACGTGCTGGCCTTCTTTGAACTTTCTCGATGTACTCCGTCAATCCTATATGGTAAGGATGCCACACCACGAAGCAGTACTCTAAAAAAGGACGGACAAGCGGTAATGTAGGTAGTCTCTTTAGTAGATCTGTTACATTTTCTAAGTGCTCTGCCAATAAAACGCAGTCTTTGGTTAGCCTTCCCACCATTTTCTATGTGTTCCTTCCAATCTAAATTGTTTGTAACTGTAATTCCTAGGTATTTAGTTGAATTTACGGCCTTCAGTTTTGACTGATTTATCGTGTAACCGAAGTTTAACGGATTCCCTTTGGCACTCGTGTGGACGACCTCACACTTTTCGTTATTTAGGGTCAATTGCTTTTTTTTTTTTTTTGCATGATACAGGTATCTTTTCTAAATCGATTTGCAGTTTGTTTTGATCTTTTGATGACTTAACTAATCGATAAACAATAGCATCATCTGCAAACAACCTAAGACGACTGCACAGATTGTCTCCTAAATCGTTTATATAGCTAAGGAACACGAAACAGTCTATGTAACTACCTTGGGGAACGTCAGAAATCACTAGATGACTTTTCGTCATTTAGTACGAACTGTGACCTCCCTGACAGGAAATCACGAATCCAGTCACATAGCTGAGACGCTATTCTATAAACACACAATTTCACTACAAGCCGCTCGTGTGCTACAGTGTAAAAAACCTTCTGTAAATCTAGATATGCCGAATCAATTTGAAATCCCTCAAAGTTTCACGTGAATAAAGAGCTAGTTGTGTTTCACAAGAACGATGTTTCCTAGATCCCTGTTCACTGTGTGTCAATACACCGTTCTTTTCGAGGTATTTCATAATGTTCGAACACAATATGTGATCCAAAATCCTGATACGGGTCTGTAATTTAGTGGATTACTCCTACTACCTTTCGTGAATATTGGTGTGACCTGTGCAACTTTCCAGTCTTTGGGTACCGATCTTTCGTCGAGCGAGCGGTTGTACATGATTGTTAAGAGTGGAGCTATACTTCAAAAATGAATATGGTTTGGCGACTTCAGTACAGACAGGTACGCTTACCTGTGGGACCATGATGGCGGGGCTCCTGTCTCAACGGTGGACGCACAGTGACGAAAGATACGGCGCCCAGAGCTTATATACTGCACCTCCATGTCGGTGTGCCCCACCGCCACAGCTTTTCACGCCACGGCTGCCCACAACATCTTAAGGGTCACATGCGGAATAATTTAGCAGCTGAGACAGACGGAGAGCTCAGCAGCACGCAATAGGCTCGTTCCTTAACACCAGCTCTTACGCAAATACGTTTCGACGAGTTCGATGTCCCTGGAAGTGTACAGTATCTGTCACCGCAGATAGAGACGTTACAAGGCACCATTAGCTTCAGAACAGAACACAACTCAGAATGGAACAGGTTTCGTGTCACGAACCGATACTTGCCAGTAGCCAGTTTATGTGTTGTAAATGCGTTAGGTCTGGCTGAGGTGCTTGTCAGTAGCGAGGCGCCTGCTGTGAGTCTCAGCTATTACTATTACATAAGCTCCTCTAGATGTGGGAACTTGTAGCTTTGAGTATCTTTGCAGGACATCGGCAGTAAGAACGGAACGACGCAGTACCGGGTCATCTCTTCTCCTTCAACTTATGTGGCCATAAGTGAGGTCTCTTCGCCGCTAAAGATAATTACATCTACTCATTGCGTTATTTCATGCTGTGTTTTTCAGGCCACAGATAATTTGGTTAGGTTCCGTCAATGTGTCCAGGAAAGAAAGTTAAGTCATCGTTAACAGTGTTGCCACGTGCTCCGAATTTACGGAAGATCTTCAGATTTTTTAAATTTTTCCACAAAATACGAAATTTTGTGTAAATCGTCCAAAATTTTCTGATTTTCCTGATATTTTGAGTAAATCTTCCGAAATTTTCCAATCTTCCTTCATGGATAGTAAATGCTGCTACATGACGCACACCTATCAATTCCATCCACAATGAGACATTGCGTTAATTACTGCCGTATTACTGCTGTACTGTATGGACTCAAATGCCGGAAAAGCCAGCTGATGTATTCAAAGTTACGCCGATTCAACAAAGGAGCATATGAGCAACAAAGCGCGTGCAAGGCACTGGGTAGTTCCTAGCTGTGTCACCAGATGACACCATCAGCTTGTGCAAAGTAGTGCAGTGCTGTGCTTGTTTAGATATGAGTTTGAAGTCTGGTACTGAATCTGTGCTGGCGGCGCCCAAAACAGTAAAATATGCTACGAAATATAATCTCCAATGGGAAAAAGAAACAGTGTTTAGTGGTTGGCTCAGAAGCAGCAAGAAAGGTCCTTATAACGCCTAATGCTGTGATTGTGATTGTGATCTAAGAATTACTCCTGGGAAAAGTGGTATATTAAAGTACGTAAGTGGTAAGAAGCATGTAACTGAATGTGGTGTCCAACAAAGACAACATAAACTTAGTAATATGTCATCAATTAGTTGCAACTGAAGATTACATGACACAATTAAGGTAAGTGAAATTCGCCTTTCTAGTTTTGTTGTAGATCATGATTTTGCACTTCGGGTTACTGAACGTTCACTGAAACTCATCCAGCCAGCGTGTCCTGATTCGCAAGCTGCAAAACATATTCATTGTGGCAAAACAAAAGTAGCTGGAGTCATAAATAACGTTAAAGGGAAGGCAGGTTTCTCGAAACTAACTGACGAGCTTAAGGCAAATAAATTTATTTATTTATTTAACCTGATCAGATTAGGGCCATCAGGTCCTCTCTTACATCGGACCAGTATTCCACACATGCATCATTTTACACATCATAGTTACATCATGACAGTAGTTTGAAATAAAAAAAAATAGATTAATCTACTGACATTTTGAATGAGGAGTAATTACTAAGACCTAATAAAGTAAATACTGGCAGTATTTTTACAAAAGCTGCTATACATAAAATTATGATAAAAGAAATAAAAATAACAGTAAAAGAAAAAATGAAAAAGTAATGGTAAACATGAGAAAAATTGGCAACAGTAATGAAGATTTGTGCAGTTGTACATTAATATATTGGTGTATAAAGTAGATGTTTACTGGTATAGAGAGTTTTGAGAAAGGGAGATATAAGGAGGTAACATCAGGTAAGAAAAAAAAAAGAGTGGGAACTGAGGAAGATCTAGTAGGAAAGAAGGAAGTAACAGGGTGAAGTGCATTCATGTACAGAGGAAGGCATTAGGTGCTTAAGTAGATACGTCATTAACTGTTTTTTGAAGCCGGACATGTTTTTAAGTTCTGTAATATAACGAGGGAGGGTCTTCTAGAGTCGGGTTCCAGTTACTGTAAAGGACTTCGAGAAGGTGGCTGAGCGATGTAGTGGAACAGAGAGGATTTTATTATGATGAGAATGTGCGTTTCTGTCATGTTCAGACATGAGAGTTAAGGACTAGGAGAGATATGAGAGACAGTGTACGTTTATAAGACAGTAGATGAGACAGTTGTGCATATGCTGGTGGAATCTGATCAAAAAGTCGAACGTCACAGATATATCGGACGCAGGATTTCATGACCAGTTCCAGACGTCGTGAAGTTTCCTGATAGAGACCTTCTAGGATAATATCGCTATAGTCAAATCAAATGTGTGTGAAATCGTATGGGACTTAACTGCTAAGGTCATCAGTCCATAAGCTTACGCGCTACTTAAACTAAATTATCCTAAGGACAAACACACACACCCATGCCCAAGGGAGGACTCGAACCTCCGCCGGGACCAGCCGCACAATCCATGACTGCAGCGCCTTAGACCGCTCGGCTAATGGCGCATGGCTCGCTGTAGTCAATGATTGGGAGTATAAGCGATTGTACTAATTTCTTTTTAAAATCGAAAGGGAAGAGTTGTTTATATTTTTGTGGAGCATGAAGGGATGCTGATGCTTTTTTGCACACTGCAGTTACATGCTCTGTCCAATTTAGATTTTCATCTATTATTACTCCCAAACTCTTTGCTGAATGAGAGAAGTTGATATTTGTTCCATTTAGGATTAGAAATGGTACGGATTCCCGATGATTTGGGCTAATGAGCTTAGAGTGACAAACAAGTACCGCCTGGGTTTTAGATGGGTTGAGTTTTAGCCCTATGTTCTATGCCCATTTTGATAGTGCCTCGAGGTCACTATTGAAATTTTCAATAGTTTTCTTAAGATTGATTGGTTTTGCACTTATATGCAACTGAAGGTCATCAGCATACATGTGATAGTTGCAATAGGTCAGAACTGATAACACATAATTGACATACAGAGAGAAGAGTATAGGACCTAATACAGAGCCTTGGGGAACGCCTAACATTACCTGCCGCCATTGTGATTTTATATTCCCGGACAGGACGCGTTGCTGACGAAACGTCATGTATGAGCGAAACCATTGTACTGCGCTGGGTGCGAAATTTAGACCGCTAAGTTTGGCAAGTAAGATGTCGAAGTCGTCAGTATCAAATGCTTTGCTGAAATCTAAGAAGCAAATGATTGTCGCTTCTTGTTTATACATGGCAAGTTTCAGGTCATCTGACCCCTTTATAACTGCGGATGTTGTGCTTCGATGTTTACGGAAACCTGATTGGTAATCGTCTAGTAGGTTGTTAGTAGTTAGGTAGTTGGTGAGCTGGTCATGGACTATATATTCTAACAAGGGAACCTCCCCATCGCACCCCCCTCAGATTTAGTTATAAGTTGGCACAGTGGATAGGCCTTGAAAAACTGAACACAGATCAATCGAGAAAACAGGAAGAAGTTGTGTGGAACTACGAAAAAAATAAGCAAAATATACAAACTGAGTAGTCCATGGGCATGATAGGCAACATCAAGGACAATGGGAGCTCAGGAGCGCCGTGGTCCCGTGGTTAGCTTGAGCAGCTGCGGAATGAGAGGTCCGTGGTTCAAGTTTTCCCTCGAGTGAAAGTTTTACTGTCTTTATTTTCGCAAAGTTATGATCTGTCAGTTCGTTCATTGACGTCTCTGTTCACTGTAATAAGTTTAGAGTCTGTGTTTTGCGACCGCACCGCAAAACCGTGCGATTAGTGGACGAAAGGACGTGCCTCTCCAATGGGAACCGATAATATTTGATCGCAAGGTCATAGGTCAACCGATTCCTCCACAGGAGAACACGTTTGATGTATTCTATACGACACTGGTGACGGCATGTGCGTCACATAATTGTCTGAAAATAAAAAATTAAACTTTTCACCCGAGGGAAGACTTGAACCACGGACCTCTCGTTTCGCAACTGCTCACGCTAACCACATTTTTTTTTTAATTAGTCATAACATTCCACAGTAGTACATAATTTTCAACTAACATTTAAAAGTAATAAAACAAACTAAAATTAATTACCACTGGACCACGGCGCTCCTGAGCTCATACTGTCCTTTTGCTTATTTTTCTCATAGTTCCACACAACTTCTTCCTGTTTTCTCGATTGATCTGTGTTCAGTTTTTCAAGGCCTATCCACGGTGCCAACTTATAACTAAATCTGAGGGGGGTGCGATGGGGAGGTTCCCTTGTAAGGCTTTTGGTAGTGCAGGAAGAATGCAGATGGGGCCATAGTCAGAGGGTGCTGTGGCAATGTACTTTTTGGGCAGTGGTTTAATTTGTCTCAGTTTCCACACCTCAGGGAAAACACTTGTGATTAAGGAATCGTTGAAAATGTCTGTTATAGAGGGCAGTAGAGGATCAATAATAAGTTTTACCATCTGGATAGTGATGCAATCATGTACAGTAGATGCTGGTCTAACCCGTATGATGGCTTTCTTGACAGTATTGGTGACGTGTTGTAGACAGTATTTTTCTTTGCTACAGTCGTTCATCCCCATGAAGTTATCAATGATTTTTTTGCGGTTCAATTGTGGTTGTAGGTAACGTGAAGAATCGGTTTAGTTGTTCAGCTGGGACCATGGCATTTCCTGCAACTTTTATTTTGCCTAAACCGAGACAACGGAGATTTTTCTACAGGATTGCTGGTCTACGTCTATTGTCAGTTAATGCACGGGCATACCTGAGCTTAGCGTTTCTCACCGCTTTACTATGTTTCGTTACTGCTTGTATACAGTGTGATTTTCAGTTGTAGGGTGTATCTTGTATGCTCGATGTGCAGCGTCTGTGAGACTCATGAGCTGTTTTAGTTCATCAGTCAGCCAAGGAGCAGGTTTCCTTTTTAATTTTCTAGTCTTTATTGGAGCATATTTGTCATATAGATCAGTAATTTTGTTAGTGAAATCCTGAAGTTTTTCGTTTATGTCCATGAGGTGAGTAGGAGTCATCCCCAAACTATTTCTTGTGCCTCAGTTTCGAGTTCAGGGAAATTTATGCGTTTGAAGTCTCGGTATGTAGACAGTTTTTGTTTCTTTCTAGGAGATTCTAGTCATGAAAATAATGTCATGGTCAGACACTCCAGTCGCAGATATTTGAGAGGTGCCGATTATTCTGTTTGGAGATTTTGTTGCGAATATATCTATGAAAGTGTGACTGGTAGTCGTGCGATGAGTAGGTCCCAGCTGAAGTAGCGTCATATTTGAGGAAGAAAGCATCCTCTTAAATTTTCCACTGGAAGGACTATTGAGCAGAAAATTAATGTTAGGGTCACCTGCTATAATTTCATGTGTATATGACGATTCGAGACTTGAGAGGGCAGTTTTGAAGCAGGTGAACCCACCTACTTTAGGAGGTTTGTAAAGGACACATATTAAGCACTTTCTGTTAATGGATTTGATCTCTATGAACATATATTCCTCTTATTTATCTACAGTATTGTCGGATGTATGTATGACAGTAGGTGATAAATCAGAGCATATTTAGCCTCAGTGCTGATGTATCGACAGAGAACGGGTGCATAAAACATTTGTGTCTGGCAGTTCGTGTTCTGAGTGAAAGAAGCGAAATAACTTATGCCTTTCTAAGGCTGACTCCACTTACTGATGCTACTAGTGATACATTATATTAGGAGACTATCAAGTTCTTCTGTGACTATAACATTCCTTAGAAAGAGAATATGACTGGTTTCGCAGCGGATGGAGCGAAAGTTATGTTAGGGGCTAGTTGTTCCTTAACCACTTTGTTTAAGCAAGATGTCCCAGTGCTGTTCGTTATGAAATGCACTTGCCATTCATTTGCGCTATGCGCTTACTATTCTTCTTTAACCCTTCCTACAGGCATAGAAGACCTAGAGAGGGATGTGTATAATTATTTCATGTGTAGTCCTAAACGTGTTGGTAAACTGAAAGAGTTTCAGAAATTTGTAAAAGTGAAACAGCACAAATTACCTCATCCCAGTTAGACACGCTGGCTCTCTTTACGTAAGGTTGTATCCCGGCTTCTTCAGCAATATGATTCTCTGAAACTGTTTTTCACCGATAATGTGGCTAACGGCAAACTTTTGGAAAGTGACACAATTCTGCAGAAATTAAATGGTAGTACTACAAGACTCTTCCTTGATTTTTGGATTTTGTGTTGCCTATCTTCAACACACTTAATCTTAAGATGCAATTAGATTCTCCTCAAATCCACACGATGTAATGTGATTCTGAGGCGACACTTCAAAATGGTGTTAGAATGTTGCATGAAGGAAAATTATCTATAGTCAACCCACTTGAAAGAAGTTCAGTATCGAAATCCCACTCATTATAATCTCTTGACGAACTGTACTTACAAGCAAAGGTTTCGCAACATTGATAAAAACAAAGATCTAACTTGTGACCAACTGAGGAACTTTAAACTTCGACGCATAGACTTTTTGAATGGGAGTGCTGAACAGAAATTCAAACGGTTTCCTTTTAGTGATAATGTTCTAAAAGATTCCGAGGCACCTGACTCAATTTGCGTTAGAGACAAGAGAGTTCCGATTGTTGCCAGTCTTGCATCAAAGTTTCCAAGTTTAATTAAAAATGACATTCAATAAACTCACACTGAGAGGAGGCTATTGAGAAATTAAGAGATAGCATCGAAGACTAAAAATCCGGCAGAATTGAGGAACGCAATCTGTAAGCTGAGACGGGGAGATGGTACACCGATGTTCCCTAAGTTATCAGCATGATGATGTCGCTGCTATACTTATCCCTTTCGTCGACTAGTGTGGAGAGATTATTTTCAGTAATAAACAGAATGCTGACCAAAACAGGAAACGTTCTCAGCACTAGAATGATAACAAATCTTGCATTCCTTTTGGACTTTTTCTTTCCAAAAGGAATACGAGATTTGCGTCCTCTTACGATTTTCCTACTGCCGCGGAGTTTCTATGTCTGATAACTAGTGACATTTACAAGGATCTACATCTACATCTACATCAATACTCCGCAAGCCACCTGACGATGTGTGGCGGAGGGTACATTGAGTACCGCTATCGGTTCTCCCTTCTATTCCAGTTTAGTATTGTTCGTGGAAAGAAAGATTGTCAGTACACCTCTGTGTGTGCTCCTCTGAGCCATCGAGGTTCTTCAGAAACGTTTTCCTTGCCATTGCCAGTCTACATTTTATATCCTCTCTACATCGACCATCATCAGTTATTTTGCTCCCCAAATAGCAAAACACATTTACTACTTTAACTGTCTCATATCCCAATCCAATTCTCTCAGCATCATCTGATTTAATTCGACTACATTCCATTTTCCTCGTTTTGCTTTTGTTGATGTTCATCTTATATCCTCCTTTCAACACACTGTCCATTCCGCTCAACTGCTCTTCCAGATCCTTTGCTGTCTCTGACAGAATTACAATGTCATTGGCAAACCTCGAAGTTTTTACTTCTTCTTCATGGATTTCAGTTGCTACTCCGAATTTTTCTTTTGTTTCCTTTTCTGCTTGCTCAAGATACAGATTGAATAACATTGGGGATAGGCTACAACTCTGTCTCACTCCCTTCCCAACCACTGCTTCTCTTTCATGCTCCTCGACTCTTATAACTGTCATCTGATTTCTGTACAAATTGTAAATAGGCTTTCGCTCCCTGTTTTTGACCCCTGCCATCTTCAGAATTTGAAGAGAGTATTCCAGTCAACATTGTCAAAAGTTTTCTCTAAGTCTACAAATGCTACAAACGTAGGTTTGCCTTTGCTTAATCTATCTTGTAAGATAAATTTTAGGGTCGGTATTGCCTCACATGTTCCAACATTTCTACGGAATCCAAACAGATCTTCCCCGAGGGCGGCTTCTACCGGTTTCTCCATTCCCCTGTAGAGAATTCGTGTTAGTATTTTGCAGCCATGACTTACTAAACTGATAATTCTGTAGTTTTCACACCTGTCAACACCTGCTTTCTTTGGGATTGGAATTATTGTATTTTTCATGAAGTCTGGGGGTATTTCGCCAGTCTCATACATTTTGCTCACCAGATGGTAGAGTTTTGTCAGGGCTGGCTCTCCCAAGACTATCAGTAGTTCTAATGGAATATTGTCTACTCCCGTGGCCTTGTTTCGACTTAGGTCCTTCAGTGCTCTGTCAAACTCTTCACACACTATCATAACGCCCATTTCATCTTCATATACTTCTCTTCCATTTCCATAACATTGTCCTCAAGTACGTCGCCCTTGTATAGACCCTCTATATAGTCCTTCCACCTTTCTGCTTTCCCTTCTTTGCTTAGAACTGAGCTCTTGATGTTCATATAAGTGATTCTCTTTTGTCCAAAGGTTTCTTTAATTTTCCTGTAGGCAGTATCTATCTTACCCCTACTGATATGCGTCTCTACATCCTTACATTTGTCCTCTAGCCATCCCTGCTTAGCCATTTAGCACTTCCTGTCGACCTCATTTTCGAGACGTTTGTATTCCTTTTGGCTGCTTGATTTACTACATTTTTTTATATTTCCTCCTTTCATCAATAAAATTCAGTATTTCTTCTATTACCCATGGATTTCTACTAGTCCTCGTTTTTTTACCTAGTTGATCCTCTGCCCTTCACTAATTCATCTCTCAAAGCTACCCATTCTACTGTATTTCGTTCCCCGTTCTTGCCAATCGCTCCGTAATTGAATCTCTGAAGCTCTCTACAACCTTTGTTTCTTTCAGTTGATCCAGGTCCCATCTCCTTAAATTCCCACATTTTTGCAATTTCTTCGGTTTTAATCAACAGTCCATAACCAATAGATTGTGGTCAGAGTCCACATCTGCCGCTGTAAATGTCTTACAATTTAAAACCTGGTTCCTAAATCCCTGTCTTACCATTACATAATCTATCTGAAACCTTGCAGTGTCTCCAGACCTCTTCCATTAATATACAACTTTCTTTCATGATTCTTGAACGAAGTGTTAGTTATGATCAAGTTATTCTCTGTGCAAACTTCTAGCAGGCAACTCCCTCTTTCATTCTTTACCTCCATTCCATATTCACCCACTAGTTCTCCTTCTCTTCGTTTCCCTACTATCGAATTGCAGTTCCCCATGACTTAAATTTTCGTCTCCCTTCACTATCTGAAGGGAGACGAACTTCAGTAATTCCCACAATATCTAACTTTAACCTATCCATTTCACTTTTTAAATTTCTAACCTACCTGCGCGATAAATGGATCTGACATTCCACGCCCCGATCCGTAGAACGCCAGCTCTGTTTCTCCTGATAACGACGACATCCTGAGTAGACCCCGCCCGGAGATCCGAATGGGGGACTATTTTACCTCCGGAATATTTTACCCAAGAGGACGCCATCATCATTTAACCATACAGTGAAGCTGCATGCCCTCGGGAATAATTACAGCTGTAGTTTCCCCTTGCTTTCAGCCGCTCGCAGTACCAGCACAGCAAGGCCGTTTTGGTTAATATTACAAGGCCAGGTCAGTCAATCAACCAGACTGTTGCCCCTGCAACTACTGAAAAGGTTGCTGCTCCTCTTCAGGAACCACACATTTGTCTGGCCTCTCAGTAGATACAGTTGTGATTGCACCTACGGTACGGCTATCTGTATCGCTGAGGCACGCAAGCCTCCCAACCAACGGCAAGGTCCATGGATCATGGGGGGTCAGTGACAGTAACTTGCATTATTATATTTTGTACGGTGTTTGCTATACCATACATTTTGCTGCAATTGGTTTCGGAGATATGTACGAGAATTCACTGGTATCTGTTGGAATGTTCGATGCGTTACAATCAATTTTTGCCAACCGTACAATATGTTGCTCGTTTTCACTCAGTAATCCAATTCCTCGACAAAGTCTAATTACTGAATGAAATACACATAGTAAATTCCTACAATAATTTCCTTTTAAGTATCATACTGAAGTTTTGTAAGCGTACTGCTATATCGCCAAACTATCGATAATCGCGCCTCTGGCGAGAATAGAGCGCGTCAGCAGCCGTATCTTAGTTGCCATTGGGCTTGGGCATTGTGCAGTGCTGATGCCGTGGCTGCAGCACGTGTTTCTCAAGTTATTTTGACGTAATTAAAGTGTGTGCCACGCGGGTTGTACGTTTCATATCTGCGTTCACGGCTCAATATTAATGTTGTCTAAAAGGTGACGATTTTCGATTACTTGTGCCGTGTCGGAAGACCAATAAAAAAACGCGTCGGAATGGTGACGGGAAGACGACATATACTGGAATGACTCTAATTAAAGGTTCCAAATGAAAGAAACATCTGTTGTTGAACTGTTTTCATATCAAGACGTAGGTGCTTTTCGGATATAGCACACCGACTTTTTGAAATATAAGCGTAGCGATTCCGTCATGCGGACGCTCGTGTAATGAACGAACGAATATGAGACCTGAGTTTCTCCTGGCGTATACAACTTTCAAATAACTTCCGGTAATTCAGCCAGGTAACACTTCCAGCGACCGGCTGTCGCTGAAAGTATTACCTGGCTGAATTCCCGGAAATTATTTGAACGAAGGAATAGTTTAGTACTGACTGGGAGGGCCGTGGTTTTATATGAAGATGGTATCTTTTCTTTCGGACATGTCCGAAAGAACAGATACCATCTTCATATGGATAAGGCTTACCGGCCAATGATTTTCTTCAGTGTGGATGCGCTCACATTGCCCGAACTCATACGGGAATCGGCAGATTTACTGCCGCGCGTAATGAGTATACTTGGCAGGGGCATGTGGACATTAAGTTGGAAGTGTGGGACTCACGGGGAGCGTGCCAGAGATAAGTCTCTGCAGTTGAATTTTTCTCTGTGTCCTCGATGGTTCAGTCGGATAGAGCGTCTGTCATGTAAGGAAGAGATCCCAGGTTCGAGTACCGGTCGGGGCACACATTTTCAACTGTCCCCGTTGATATTTATCAGCACCTGTAAGCAGCTAAAGGTCTGGATTTCATTCAAGACTCTTGTTTTCATTGACTTATTAAGCTTCTTTTTAACAGTGAATTTCATGAGTAACGTGTTACACGTACTTGCACTGGATGCTAGTACTTCAGCAATACCTTCAGTATATCGCAACGGATTACGCGGTTGGAATGCAAATACTGACTATTTTAATTGTGAAATAACGTTGATTGTGAACGGTGCCATCCAATTCTGTGCGTGTGTTTATCATAATATGCTGAAATCTGTCAGACTAACATCACATTCTTCTTTTTTTTTTCATCAAACAGATGTATGATACACGATAACTCAGCACCTTACACGTTAGTGGGTCTTAATTATCTACAATATAATGGTTTTATTAGCAGATTTATTCTATTCTAAATTTTCTAATTTCTTACTTCTACGGGATATAAGGATGTTATTTACGCTATGGGTAAGTACTACTACCTCTTAATGCTATCCTAACTATCCTAGTAAGCTAACTCCTGCGACGTTACAAGCGTGCCGGTGCATCTATAAACCTACAATTTTTTGGCCGTTCCCACCGAGCTAACCCCAGTGGGCGTGCCCCTGTCATTGGGTGGCCTTAGCTAGAAATCGCTGCAGGTATTCTCAATGAATATTCAAAAAACTACTTCCTACTTAAAAAACTACCAACTACTACTAGTCATCATTAGTGTGCAGAGTCAAATCCGGGTCGTTTTTTCACCTACCCCCTGTTCCAAGACGTAACGGATTCCGATCGTAACGGCGATCGGCCAATGCACGCCCTGCCGGAATGCGATAGGTGCGGGAAATGTCGTTTTATGATGTACTGTTCATAGATTTCCCCTCGATATTCTTGCAGGACTTTTGCTGATACCTCTGAGCCGTGGCGGCTGGCGCTAGGGCGCTCCACTTGCATCGCTGATATCGATATTCGGCTGTCCTGCTATCTTTGACTGCTTCCCCGGCGATTTTCCGGGTGAACGTGTGGCGAGAGAGTCTCCGTTCGGCGTTCAACGAGCCACCTTGTGTTGAAAACAAGCCCACGGCCCTAACCGTGGTGCATGGGCCTCGCCGTGCTCGCCACCCTTGTCTTTCAGCGCGCGCTGGATGTACGGTGGCGATCATTGGGTGCCTTGACGTGAAAAATTGTGGTGGGTTCGTCGTCTCACGCTGAACAGCTTCCCAGCTCGTAATTTGAAAGCTCCAAGTTACGTATGACTATTATTCTGTGTTCAACAAAGAAGATTGTTGAAACTTATGGCAGCATGGGTAGCTGTCGAAGATGATTCTGAACTTGGTTCAACAGTGGCTATTTTTACGGAGACTTACGTTCCACATTCCGTTTCTGTTTATCCGTGGAGTGTGTATTTTAAGTGGTTTTCATGCAAATTTTAACTTGTTTTAGCGCATATTGCCACCTTTGGGACTGACTGCGGTTGTGTACGTGCCCGGCAGCCGTAGAGTTGATGGTTTAATCATTTGTCACTACAGCATTTGGTATGTTTATTTAATGTTGAAAGTGCCTTAAGGCAACTGGAAGTGATCTCTAAAGTTATCCCGTAATTTACTTGGAGGCGGGTAACGTTAGAGTATTGCTCCGTAAGAATTTGGGGGTGTGCTTATTATTTATTCCAGTGTGGCTGTGATTTCACCTTGTTTTCATTGCAATCTATTTGTGCTACAGGCCATTTGTTAAGACAGCTTGTTCTCTGGCGTCGGCGCGGTTATGGACCGCTCATTGTGGTGTCGGTCGGATTATACATAACTAGATACCACCTGCTATGTGACCCTGTGCACAATCCGTGGGCAGTGAACGCTTGTATTGTCTGCCGGCCGTAGCGTTATTGCTTGCGGACACTGCTATGGGCCTTGACGCTATTCTCTAAAGTTAAGTGCAAATAGGGGCCGGCCGCGGTGGTCTAGCGGTTCTAGGCGCTCAGTCCGGAGCCGCGCGACTGCTACGGTCGCAGGTTCGAATCCTGCCTCGGGCATGGATGTGTGTGATGTCCTTAGGTTAGTTAGCTTTAAGTAGTTCTAAGTTCTAGGGGACTGATGACCTCAGATTATAAGTCCCATAGCGCTCAGAGCCATTTGAACCATTTTTTGCAAATTGGGAAACATTATGTCCGTTAGTTAAGTGAAGCCACCCTGTTATAATACTAGCGTTTCTGTAAGTTATTTTACTGGTTGAGTTATTAGTAGCCATTCTTATTTAACACCTATTTTAATCATCTGTGTGTCTCTAATGAACATGCAACTTGTTATTATTTTTGTGTGCAAGTTTTGCGACCTTGGTTGGCCCACCTTGCATTTTTAGTATAAGCATGTGTCACTGTGGACCTTTATGTGGGCAGTTCAGTTTTACTAAGCTTTAAGATTTCTTTGTTCTTTATGAAGTTGTGGTATTATGTTGCTGTGTAACTTTGGTTGGAAGAGTATAGTGTTATTAGTCTCTTGAGACATAGTTAAACAAGAACGATTGTTTGATTATTCACAGTGCCTACTATCAATGATTTTGGTTGCGGACGCAAAATAATATAATTCTTACTCGTGTTTATGTAATTCAGTTAAAGTGAATATTTGTATATTACATCAGTAAGAGGGCAAATATCCGAATTGAAGTTTATTATAAAATTTGTTTTGAGTCATATCAAAATTATACAATAATCACAAGCTTGTCCATCACCAGTGATCCCGGACTTTCTATCTCCTTTAAATAACTGTGGTGAAATTGTAATTTCTGATTTTCTAAAGAATTGAATAGTACCGGGGTTCAACTTCGTTGCAAGACTATCGATGATTCTAAATGTGAATGGATTTCTAATCAGGTGATAAGTGTCTCTATTAGGTAACTGATTTGTTAAATCGGTAGCTACGACATCGAAAATGGGACATTTGTAGATCACATGGTTCAGAGTGCCTATTTCAGCACCACAGTCACGCGAGGGGGTAGCCCTCTACCCGAATAGGCAAAAATATGCGGCCCATTCCCCGTAAGGAAGTGCAGAAATCCTTTACTTGGTTTAAAGTGCGTAAGTTGGAGCCGTTCCTTGATGTTAGGCAGCAGTTGGTAAGTCCTTCTTCTTTACCATAAAGTTCCTACCATAGTTCTTCACCCCTTCTTCTGATTGGAAATTTAACGCAATGCTTCCAACGACCTCTGGATCACCGCTTCGATATGTTTGGCGAAGCTCCATCTTTCATCTATGATGACACCCAAGTATCGGGCCTCACGACGCCGAATAACTGGCGAACGCTCGATTCTCACCGTCGAATTTCCAGCCAGTTGGCCGTTGAGTAATAAATACATTGATTTGTTGGGTGCTATTTTAATTTTTGTTGTTTGGCACCATTGTATCAGTATGGTCATTGCCCTTTCAATTTTATGTTGCAGATCCTCGCTGCTATGGTCGCCCACCAGCAGTAGGAGGTCATCTGCGTAGGCTATCGCCTCTAGCACATCTGCACTGCTCTCCAGGCTCTCCAGGAGAGGCTCTATATTTATGTCCCAAAAGAGTGGCCCCAGAATAGAGCCCTGTGGACACTCCTTCGTAACCTTTTTTTTTCACAAATGTTCGATATGTGCCCCCTTAGTGATTCGGCAGACATCAAGCCGATAATCAAGTTCCTCCCACACTCGGCGCAGCATGTCCCCATCAATGAGTTCGAAAGCATCGTTGATGCGAGCTCGGTAGAGGACGTTTAAACACTGAATCTTTCACATAACCCCACAGAAAGAAATCGCATGGGGTTAAGTCGGGAGAGCGTGGAGGCCATGACATGAATTGCTGATCATGATCTCCACCACGACCGATCCATCGGTTTTCCAATCTCCTGTTTAAGAAATGCCGAACATCATGATGGAAGTGCGGTGGAGCACCATCCTGTTGAAAGATGAAGTCGGCGCTATCGGTCTCCAGTTGTGGCATGAGCCAATTTTCCAGCATGTCCAGATACACGTGTCCTGTAATGTTTTTTTCGCAGAAGAAAAAGGGGCCATAAACTTTAAACTGTGAGATTGCACAAAAAACATTAACTTTTGGTGAATTGCGAATTTGCTGCACGAATGCGTGAGGATTCTCTACCACACAGATTCGCACATTGTGTCTGTTCACTTCACCATTAAGAAAAAATGTTGCTTCATCACTGAAAACAAGTTTCGCACTGAACGCATCCTCTTCCATGAGCTGTTGCAACCGCACCGAAAATTCAAAGCGTTTGACTTTGTCATCGGGTGTCAGGGCTTGTAGCAATTGTAAACGGTAAGGCTTCTGCTTTAGCCTTTTCCGTAAGATTTTCCAAACCGTCTGCTGTGGTACGTTTAGCTCCCGACTTCCGCAGGCTACGCGTGAAACTTGCCCGCACGCGTTCAACCGTTTCTTCGCTCACTGCAGGCCGACCCGTTGATTTCCCCTTACAGAGGCATCCAGAAGCTTTAAACTGCGCATACCACCGCCGAATGGAGTTAGCAGTTGGTGGATCTTTGTTGAACTTCGTCCTGTCGTTGCACTGTTATGGCTGACTGATGTGAGTGCATTTCAAGCACGACATACGCTTTCTCGGCTCCTGTCGCCATTTTGTCTCACTGCGCTCTCGAGCGCTCTGGTGGCAGAAACCTGAAGTGCGGCTTCAGCCGAACAAAACTTTATGAGTTTTTCTACGTATCTGTAGTGTGTCGTGATCATATGTCAATGAATGGAGCTACAGTGAATTTATGAAATCGCTTCAATCATTTGTAATAGCCCTGTACTTGTGTGGAGACGACCCACAGACCTCAGCCGCCAGGGCAATTGCGTAGGACGCAGATCACTCTGACCGAAAGCCAAATTGCCTGCCGCTCATCCCACACAGCACTCGGTGTGCTATCAGTCTGTCAGCTAGCAACTGCTCTAACAATTTGCCTAGCAGGTCCAACAGACAGATCGGTCTATAGGACTTTACTTCCTTTGGATCTTTGTCCTGGACTTTCTTGATGATCACCACATTGGCCTGTTTCCAGATGGAAGGAAACATCCCGAGGCACAATTCCTCATTGTTTATTCGTGTCAGAGGTGTTACCAGTTGTGGAGTGAGGTATTGCACTACTTCTGCTACAGTGCCGTCTGGTCCTGGTGCCTTGCCTGTCTTTAAGGATCTTATATGTGCTTCCACTTCCTCTTCAGAGAATGGATACACCACTATGTTGTTCTCATATTCTCCATGAACTGCCTGTCTAATTAGGCGTTGCTCTTCTGTGTCCCCTTCTACTTTATCGTCAGGGAGTAGGGGTTGGAGGAGGACCTCAGCAGTTTCGTGCGAGGATCCCGTCATCCAGTTCCCCTCCCTAACGGTCGGAATGCCCCGTGGATCAATAGTCAATTAGCTCTGAACAATTTTTCCTAGCTCTGGAGCCTAACTGTTTGTAGCTCCTTCTGGAACTGCTCCTTGACATCTCTACAGATTCGCAGCCAACGTTGTTTCCCTTCCCAGACGACAATTCGCTGGTTATATCTCCTCACCCTCTTGGCAGACTGAATGATCTGCCCTACTTCTGCACACCATGGTGACGGAGAGGCCGCTACGGCTCTCCTCCTGGTTAGTACAGGTGCCCTCACCGCCCTGGTGAGTCCACTCACCAGCTCTTCGGTGTGTCTGTTGACGTCTTCGTCACCTTCCGCCCATATCGGGACCTCAAACTCTCTTGCAAGGCGCTCCCAATCAGTTTTATTAAAGTTAAGCTGCACTTCCCACCCTGTGTTCCAATGACACTCTTTGTCAGAGAGCTTAAAAGTAATTAAGTAATTAGATTATGGTCACTAGTGGTGACCCTGTCTTTGACCATCCAATTTTGAATATTGGAAGCAATATTTGCTGACATTAACGTGACATCAATGTTTGTGACCTCACACCCTCCGCCAGTATAGGTGGGCGGATTCCTGGTTTGTTAGCGACAAGAAGCTGTAAGGACATGATGGTCTCTTCCATTTTTTAGACTCTTTCATCTCGAGTGCCACTGTATCATAGCGGGAGGTGGGGGGGGGGGGCATTTGGCATTTACGTCTTCCGCCACTACAATCTTGTGCCCTCTCAGCACCGTAGACACCAGCATGAGTTGGTCAAGGTATACTTCTACTTTGGTGCCGTACTGAAAGTACATATTCCGCAAGTACATGATACCCACTGGTGACTGGAGCTCTACGACATTACAGTGATTATCTGAAAGATGTGAGAGCACTGTGATTCGTAACCCTTTGTTGACTACTATAATGGTGGCCTTCGGGTCGTTCCCAAAGCTTACTACCTGCCAATTCACGGCAGCAAATGCTATATTCCCTGAAAGAGAGTATGGCTCCTGTAGACAGAGCACGTCAAGGCTCGTCTCGTCCACCACCCTCCGAAGCTCCGGCATGACCAGCCTACTATTATGTGCATTTAACTGCTCTATCTGGATTGCTGTTGTCATGGGAAGTATGTATGGACATATGATTCTGGTAAGGTCTTTCTCGAATCGAAAGCTATTCTTCCGTTAGATAGGAGATTGATTGTAGATTTCATATAGATCGAAAGTTTCAGTTCGCCTTTCAAAAACCTTTTTTACGAAGTCACGTAGGGCGCCGAAGTCGGTGGGGATATTCATAGTCTTCAACTACATTCTATCAACAGACTCCATGGCCGAGAAAGTGACCTTACGCCCATACTTGTGCCGTACATGCACCACGTGTTGCAGTGCTGTGGTCAGGACAGTCGGCTCTTCCAGGAGGGACAACTGCATGGAATGTTCGAGGTTACTGTAGGTTCTCTCAGGATCAACTTCCAATGATGTGAGTGGTGGTTGCCCTGGGACTGTGCCAGCGTTTGTGCTGCTGACTGTGCTGACTGGTACTGGTTATCTGGTGCAGAGTTATCTTGTACTAACACTGGTCGGCCTGCTACAACAGGACACATGTTTTATGTTGCCCAATTTTCTGGCAATCTGTTTCCCCGGAAGCAGGGTGAGGGAGCGGCAACTTGTTCCCATGAGTCTGTCTGTAAACACGCGTCCTTCATTCCCACCATTCTTGACTTGCCTTCTGCTACTAAGGTTAAAAATTGTTTAAACTTTGCTGCCCATGCCACATCCCTTCGCCTTTTGCACAGGGATTTTCTTTTTGGCATCCTGGGTGCTGTTATAGCCTCAGCCATAACTGGTCCTTGATACCAATCTCGGCTCCAGCATACTATATGTGGGGCAACTTTGTCCTGTAGCATTACATGTTTTTTGCCCCTCTTAGCACAGGGGATACAAATTCCTGATCTTGTTCAGTTTCTTTTTATGTG
The DNA here is from genome assembly GCF_023864345.2 of Schistocerca serialis cubense. Lineage (NCBI taxonomy): Eukaryota > Metazoa > Arthropoda > Insecta > Orthoptera > Acrididae > Schistocerca > Schistocerca serialis. Next base: position 790,249,655 of record NC_064639.1, on the reverse strand, counting down.
ATTTTCTGCTCCACACCTGGAGCAAGCCAGCTTCTGATCACAGTACTTATGTATATGATCCAGATCTCCACAGCTGTGACAGCGAGGCACTACCAAGTAGTCCCACACGTTTATTGCGTGGAAATCAATGTAAATATTACCCATAGATGTGAGCTTTTTCCGCATGCTACCAGAAACTTTGGCTACATGGTGAACTACATCTCTTTCTCTGGGTCCTGTTTTAAATCGCAATTTGAATTCATTTTTGAACTATTCAGTATTCATATTGGCAAAATTTTGAGTTATTATTGTTTCACATAACCCATTATTGTGTATAGTGACTGGAATATCATACTTGATTATAAGCGGGTTTTCATTTTTAGAAGGTTCGCATTTTACAGCTATATGTTTTTGATTACTTAATATCTTGTTTTTATCCTCTTCTGTTGCTACATCAACAATCACTACATTTTCAGTTGCTTTCACTTCATTAAATTCTATTTTTTCGTTAATAGGATTGACCATAGTCGTGAATAACTCCTATACTTTCTTTGTGACTTGACCGGACAAGGGTCTCAAAAAGACTGCCGTGTCTGATCTTTGCGACACTTTAACAAGTGTCTCTCTCGTGGTTTGGCTTTTGGGTGCAGCTTGAGCCACTACATCAGCCCGCGATTTGGTTGACTGCTTGTGCAGCCTTTATTTTTTTTTTTATTTTTTTTAAGTTCCTCAACTCGCCCCTCGAGCTTCGCGTGAGCGACGGCCCCAGAGACGAGTTCATTCTTTAATGTCAGGATCACAGCCTGGCTTATTTTGCCATTTTTAATATTGGTTTCCAGCCACTGCGTTATCCTGAGTGTGCCTTTCACTGATACTCTCCTCAGTCTGATCCGAGCCCCCTTGTGGGGAGGCAACAGAAAGCATCAAAGCCCTCGCAGGCACACATGATTTGCTCATCTCTTCTTCAGCCATATTTGGTGCCAAGGATTGGGAGCCCGTCTCTTGCCCCGGACCGGCTCCTCTGGCATCCGGGGGGGGGGGGGGGGGGGGAACTGATGCAGCTCGCCCACCAACCTCGCGCCCCTATGCCAAGGGCACTCCCGAGCTGCCGGGTTCAGCACGCCGTCGCCAATGTACTGATCCCCCTCGGTGGCCCCCTCATCGATTATTTCATCCGGCGCTTTTCGGCAAGTGCACCCCGCACTCCGGAGATGCGGATGCAGTACTCGTCCTTCGCCGTCTACTAGCCCGAGCTCTCTCCTCTCGGCCATGGACCCACTGCTACTCAGGAGGTGGAGCAGTCACCCAGTCGTTCAGCAGTCTGGACCTAGCGAACCTGCCTCAGGTGATGTCGCCACCTCCTGGCAGAACACGCCCGGGTTACCCATGGGTGCGGTGGAGCGTCCTTGCCAACTGGCACTGACATCCCACGCCAACAAACGAGGCCAACGGCACCTGGTGTTCTGTGTTCTGCGCAGAGAGGGAGAGGAGCAGCAGCCGCCCAGCTCAGAGGGGTTACACACAAAGTGAGCAACACTCCACGCAGCCTAGCAGTCCCGCTCAACCCTTCACCCACAGGACTGATCTTTGGTCCCTGGACACAGCTCCCACTGTGCCACGCACCCTTCAGTTTGACATCAAGTTGGGTCGCATTGTTTGGGTGAATAGCTCCGCACCCTGTTAGATCTACTTATCACAGGACACATCGAAGCAGGCAGCGCAAAGAGAGAACAGCAACCGGCGCGGGAAAACCAATTACTTAGGACTTAGGCACGATGTCAGACATCCAGCCCCCGCTCTTGTGTTAAGGGAGCACTTTTGCACACATAACTGCCCCCAGAGTGCGCTACAGGTTTCACTTTACTTTACGTATTACTCACAGAAAAGCGGAAAGATTGTAGATTCATTATTGTTTATGATTTGGTACGGTAAACAGGGATACTTTTATTTAATTGTTTCAATTTCAGCTTACATAAATAGAGCCTATATATCTGTCGTTTAATATACGTAGACTGTCGGGAAAAAATGCAACACCGCCAACACAAGATCACTGTGTGTGTATTGAACTGAGGACCTAGAAACGATGGAGAGTCTTCGTCCCACCGTAGCTCTGAGTGGTTCACAGCCCCATAATAGGCCACAGCAGTCCACCCACGTCACCGCCGCCCCAGACCGAACCCAGGGTTATTGTGCGGTAAATGGAAATGAGCGTTTGGCGTCATTGGCCGGGAGGCCCCTCGCGGGGCAGGTCCGGCCGCCATATCGCAGGTCTTATTACATTCGGCGCCACATTGGGCGACCTGCACGCCGGATGGGGATGAAATGATGATGAACACAACACAACACCCAGTCCCTGAGCGGAGAAAATCTCCGACCCAGCCGGGAATCGAACCCGGGCCCAGAGGACGGCAATCCGTCACGCTGACCACTCAGCTACTGGGGCGGACATTGTGCGGTTTGGTCACCAGTGGACACCCCGGGAACGTCTCATACCAGGCGAGTGTAACCCCAATGTTTGCCTCATAGAGTAATTAGGGTGTACGCGTATGTGGAGACAGTGTTTGCGCAGCAATCGCCGGCATAGTGTAACAGGCGGAATAAGGGAAACCAGACTTCATGCGCCGAGGCAGATGAAAAACCGCCTTAAAAACCATCCACAGGCTGGCCGGCACACCGGACCTCGACACTAATCCACCCAGCGGATTCGTGCCGGGGTCAGGCACGCCTTCCCGCTCGGGAAGCAGCACGTTAGACCGCGCTGCTAGCCGGGCAGGCCGAGGAGACGCGTAATTTATCGTTGTAGGAGTATGTGATAACAAATTCAGACCAAATGAAATACACAAGTCAAAACAAAGGATGACCAACTAGACGCATCAGTATGTAGTGTACCCCTTCTAGTGACAACGCAGGCGTGTATTCTAGCATCCTGCACCTTGCGATAGATTGTCCCATGCATCTTGCTCCTTTTGTTGCTATCCGGCATGGTTATTGAAGGCGCTGGAGAATGAGTAAGTTCCCCCTTCATCATATCCCATAAGTGTTTAGTTTGCGAGTTATCTGGTGATATTGCTGGCTAGGTCAGTTCTTGTGCGTAACAAAAAGGACGTTGCATCACAGCAGCCGTATGTGGACGTGCCGAGGACATGCAAATAGCTCGGAAATAACAACACTTACTGGTTACTTTACCTTGCAGTAACACCAGGTGCGACCGCCAGTTGTAACTGATGGCCTACCAACAACATGTAGCCAGGATGTTACGTAAGTGTCGTGAAAGAATGCATTCTGGAACAGGCAGCTCAGCGGGTCTATGCCATACACGTGTACATTCATCACTCGCTTACAGATACCCTCATCAATGAAGACAACAGAACGCGTTCCACTCTCCAATCAACTGCTTCACGACATCAGGGAAGGCTTGGCGGTGACGTGATGTCAGTGGTAGCCTGCTCAGAGCCATACGTGATCTTAATCCTGCTGCGAGGAGGCTGCTCCTTACGGTCTCTGATGATGCGACGGGTTTAGGATGTATGCTAATCTTCCTAAGTTCATTGCTGGAAGCACCGAAAGACGACCGAGACACTGTGTCCAACATGAGCAGCAATGCGTCGATGCATCCATTCAGTTTGTAGCAGCCCTGTTCAAATGGCTTAAGCTGTTCAACAGGAGTACGTATTCATCGGTGGGGTACGACCGTACACTAGAACAAATGTTGCAAACAATGTTCACTTCCGAATTCGGCAGAGTTACTGCCCGCAGAGTCAAAACAGAAGGTGCACATAAAGGCCACCTGCGCACCATCTGATCGCCGATGACCATGACATATGAATCACTAACAGTATGCACGTATTTTACCATGAATGTATTTATTTATTTAATTTCGGCAGTTTGTACTGGGAGGTAGCTTCAGTTTTAATATAAAGGGTGTCCCATTGATCTTGCTAACCCAGAATTACTTTAGTGTGATGCACTGAATGAAAAAATGTTGCAGCAAATATTTTTCAACGTTACTGACTAGTTCTTATGTATTCTTACACATGTAGGAGATACAGGGTAGGGGTTAAATTTGTTAAATGCAGCGTCGGCCGCTGCGGCCGAGCGGTTCTAGGCGCTTCAGTCCGGAACCGCACTACTGCTACGGTCGCAGGTTCGAATCCTGCCTCCGGCATGGATGTGTGTGATGTCCTTAGGTTAGTTAGGTTTAAGTAGTTCTAAATCAAGGGGACTGATGACCTCAGATGTTAAGTCCCATAGTGCTTAGAGCCATTTGAACCATTTTGTTAAATGGATCAATGCACATTTTATTCAAGAATACACTCAACATCTCCAAGAGCTACTCAAAAATGTATCACACTGTAACATTTTATCCACGAAACTAGTAGCAATCGAAATCGTAAATAATACATAACGTCTCTAATTTAAATGTAAGTTCTGTGCATTTCATTAACTATGTTATTTAACCTCTTCAAGGCACGTTTGAACAATTTACAAATTACCAATAAATATTGAACGCAACAATACTGCGCTGTAAAGAAATTGGATCCTTTTAGTGTCAGTGTTAGTGTATTACAGTATGCAATGCAGAAGTAACATGGTCCTTCTTAGTAACTTTTATTGTGATGCTACCACTACATGAAAAACAGAGCATTTACAACACATGCTCAAAGCCGTGACTATTCGATTCATACATAGGGTCACTCTATGGATGAAGGACGCCCTACATCGAGCTACTACTTCCTCTGTGATGACTGTACAACCATCAATAATGCCTTTTTGGAAGGTGACCATTAACAGCCGTCAATTTATGTATAAAATGCATGTTTGACCATCAGTTGCTTTTTTTATTTAAGATAAAAAATATCTACCGTTTTCAGTCACAGACCATCTTTACGGATTAGGATTAAAACAGTCTAGGTCACAACATCACGTCTGTCACTACTTAAATAATGACCATGTCTCTTATGCAGATGTGATGTTGTCGCCTAAACTGTTTTAACCCTAATCCGTGAACATGGTCTCTGACTGAAACCGGCCGACATTTGGGTTTCAAATAAAAAAGGAGCTGATGGTCAAACACGCATTTTATGCGACAGTACTTGGTGCTGCGTGTTATCGGGTGATGTAAGAACATTTTGGTAGCCAGCATCTTTGATTGCTGCCCACAGAAAAAAATATCAAATGGCGTAAGGTCCAGAGGTCGGGCAGGCCAACTAACTGGCCCATCACGCCCAATTCACCTACGAGGGATCTTCATTCCAGAATTTCTCGTACTCGTAAGGCGTTATGTGCAGGGCATCCGTGATGCTGATATCACATGACCATCCTCTGATTCAGAGTTAAGGCGTCCAAGAGGAGAGGAAGAGTATGTCTTAAAAATCTGGCATATTGTCTACCATTTTGGATGGCATTTACAAAGAAAGTTACGACAATTATATCTCTAACAATTCCGTACCAAACATTAACGTTCCATGGACGTTGATGCTCTACCTGTCAGGGCCATCATGGATTGTTGATGGACCAATAACGCATATTTCTCGTATTGACAATTTCTTTGCTGGAGAATGACATCTCGTTGGTAACACGAACATCTGGGAAGAAATTAGAATTAGTCAGAATTTGTTGATGAGCCAACTGACAAAATTGAATCCTATTGTTAAAGTTATTTCCAAGGAGTTCTTGGTGCAAATGAACATCGTAAGGATGGAATTTATGACGTTTGCAGAATGCGATGTGCACTTCTTTTCGAGACTCCAGCTTCATGATGAATTTGTCGTGTGCTGACTCGAGGATTCATGGCTACTTCAGCGAGCACAGCGACCTCAGCAGCTGCGTCTGTTCGTGTTCTACGACGACTTCGAAGTCTTGCATTTACACTCCTCGTTTCACGCAATCGAGAAATGAGACGACCAAACATCCGGCGAGAAGGCAATGATTTTTCAGGGAATCGTCTGTTGTAGTCTACACACTGAACAGAATGTCTCCCGCCTACAGCAAATTACAGTACAGGTATGTACAACAGAGTACAAGATAGACATAAAAACACAATAATCATAATTTTCTCTAACAGTACTGGACATAAAAATGCAAATTACTAAATCATTTCCTGGCAATGAACTTTCTCTGTAGCCCAGCGAAATTTCTATCTAATCGTCATGCGTTACATGACAGAAGCTGTTTTCACAGTATATACATAAAACGTATTCCCTCAGCAGGAACTACCATGTGATGTTAAAAAACGTTGGTCGAAACAATCAGAAAAAAGTTATTTTTGGTGAGCAAGGTAAACGGGACACCCTGAATACGGTCCAGATAATTAGCTCTTTTATATGCAGTTAAGTTAGGCCTTATTTCTCTAAAGGAGTTTTCAAATTTCTTGGTAATACATGATCCTTATTCTTGCCAAATCCTTATTTACCTCAAGTGAAAATAACTGGCTTTCGGTAGAACCGCTAGATGCAGGGTATGATCTGATGCATGATGTAGTTTTTTCCGTTGTAGTGATCGAGGATTGTGAAAGCAAATGAGGTTCTTCACTGGTTTTTCAGTATCTGCATTAAATACAGGAAGACAGAGAAGCAGCATGAAAAGATTCCTGCACCACAAGCTGAATAATATGACGCTAAGAAAGATCTAAGCAGGTTAAAGCGGAAGAAAGGTGAAGTCAGGTGCGAAGGGGCAAGAGGTAATAGATTGAATGGGCAAAGGACTTCTTCCGGCAGCCTTGTGGTAAATGTGCCGAGTAAATGTGATCGCTTGGAGATGTCGTTGTCTAAATGACGAAATGCAATGTGTTGCTTCAGTTGGAAACGGGTGAGCCCCCTGCAGATGTAAGTGTAGGCAGGGCACAACAACTTTTCAGTAAGAATTTGAAAACTGAGAATGCAGAGAATGCAAAGAAAGAGAGTTTTGTTAGGCAGTTATCATGATATTTGTGTAAGCCAACTTTAAGAAGATGAACTAGAATCAGAACACCAGATCACAACTTTTTTTAAGCCTAGTGTTGACCTGTGTCAGACAGAGTGATAGTAGGTAAAGTTCTCACCAAAAAAGACACCGTGATAATAGTATTATCAGCTGGTCAGTAGTATTGATAGAGATCCTTAGTACAAGAGGAGCGCGTCCTAGTAAAGATAGTATTGAAGTAATAGTTCTTGCTGTTACCATGTGTATCTCACAGTTACACTTAGGGAAAAAACGCTTTCTGAACTTGGCTGTGAGGAGAAAATTTGCGATCTCTCGTCGGTAAACACAGAAACCAAGCCAATAATCTCCATAACTTCGCGTGTGATGTATACATTTAAAGCTGCACTGAAGAAATTCTGTATCAGAATTCGAGGTGAAGTAGTCTTTCGAAACAGTGATTCTGTAATTGACTACAGGCTGTTTGTCTTTTAGAGTGTAGGAAGGGTAATCTCTGTAATATGTACAATATGAGCAAATTATATGTTTTGTCTTTGTCATATAATCTCTTTGGTTATCTTTAAAATTAAATAATTTTATTTAAATAATTTTGTCTAGAACTACCGATATGCGCAAATGTTCTGTTTTAATTAATATGTTTGGTTTTTATTGTGTAATTGCTGGTCCTCACTTAGGGTTCTTAGTTATTTTGTATGTAAAAGGTGTCGTGGTTCTCCTCGGGAACGGTAGAATGCAGCGCGCGCAAATTGTGGTTGGCATGGATAGAAAGGTGGAACAAAGAGTCAGTCGGGGACGAGCTACCAAACTGTCAACTGCTCATGTAAAAGTGGTGTATTGTGCTGGTTCCGAGAGAGGCTTTTCCCGACGCTTTCCAATGCCTCGGTTGGATGGATAAAGAGCTGGAACTATTCTGGAATTGGTATCTCTCATCGCCACCAAGAAATGGCAGAGTCCAGCAATTCTACCTGCAAATCCACCTACCAACATGCTATCGTACCACATTGCGCAATCACTGTAATGGAACACTATAGTAATGTACAGTGAAGGATCAGCTCATAGGATGTTATAGTGTACCCAAATACAAGGTAAAACTTGACTGAACTCTTGTACCTATCGCGATTTATCCTCAGTCACGTATTCACTTAGGGTCCCTCCCACGCTAAAGTGTTTACCGAGTGTCCTTTACTGAAGGCATATTAAAATTAATATGGCATTAGAGTGTGCTAAAACTAATATTGTTTGTTGAAAGGATCTTACAAATATCTCAAATTTGTGTTTCGCTGCAGTAAAAGTTCAGAACTGCAACTGTTGAGAGTTATATGTTCATGCTTGCTAAGTACTTGTTTCTCTAGTGTATTGAAAGTGTGTTTAGTTTGCTCTGCTACAGTGGTCAAGATTAAGGACGCCCCTCCATTGAAAGTAGCTCAAATGCACGAAGTTACTTAATTACGGAAAGTTTTAATTACTCTTGCTATTCAAGTCAAATTCTGTACAATATTGGGTGCCTCTTGTGTATTCAAAGTGTATATTAATAGTGTAATAGGATTCACAGTTTATCCTTTATGCTCATGATAAATAACAATTAATAGAAAGACCACTATCTATGAAAACAGTAATATTTTTATTCAAAATTCAGTGACAAATTCAAATTGTTTGTTAGTGATATACATTTAACTTTCATTCTACATAGAAAAGTATTTAGCTGAGAGAGATTTAACCTATGACCTGGACATAATTTTGCTGTGAACTACATTTAAAATTTTTTGTCAGATAGTAAAATGTTTGAAAAGTAATACTGAACCTACGTCCAATTTATGATTCTACAGTGAATATTAATAGTAATGTTATAAAGTCCATTCAGTTTGAATAAGCCCTGAAAGTAATAGTGTGTATGGTTATCTGTTATATTTATGCAAATAGTTTCTTCTGTTCTGTCAGTTCCAACCTTACCGTGAGCATATGCAGGTGTAAGAGTTCATTGCACTCTCGAGTGACAAAATATAGGCTGTGTTTGTCCATTGAAGTTACTTATTTTCAGTTCCTGAATAAGAATGTTACTCATGCTCTTGACTAATTAAGCTGGCGACCGTTTTCTTTATTGTTTGAACAGTGTAGATAGGTAAAACATTGTTTGTTACTGTTTAAATATTTACGTAATTTTGACTTTCACTTCCGATAAGCCACCTCCGTTAGGTATATTACGGACAACACAACTAAATTTCTCTCAGAGGGTAACACTGCTCTGATTCTTTATACTGCAAATGTTTTAATAAAAATGATTTCTTTTATACGAACTACCTCCAGCTTTGAGGTTATAGTATAACAGTAGCAGGCGATAGTGTTACATGTTCACTGCAAGATTTAGATCACTGTTGTTCAAAAACCTTAATATAGTAAATATGGCAATTCAGCATCACGTCTCCAGTGCTGAAAAGTTATTAATAGGAAACATATCTATTTTGCTGTTACAGTAAAGTAATAATTTTAAGCAATTTACTATGTCCTGCTATTCTTTGTACGCCCGATCACGAACGTTCAGTGTGATCGAACCAATTGTAATTTGTTCTTCACAGCCAAATTGCTATAAAAAAAATTTCAAATAAATCAACACCCTTAACTTCTTTATTGAATTTCAATTTAAATTACACTAGAGAACGTCTAAGGCGCTACATTCATGGACTGTACGGCTGATTCTGGCGGAGGTTCGAGTCCTCCCTCGGGCATGGGTGTGTGTGTTTGTCCTTAGGATAATTTAGGTTAAGTATTGTGTAAGCTTAGGGACTGATGATCTTAGCAGCTAAGTCCCATAAGATTTCACACGCATTTGAACATTTTTGAACACCAGAGAACACATAAATACTCCTTCCTAAACCAAAGAAAAAAAGTATAGGACGATAAAACTTTCAATTTACTTTCTCTGTCATTTCAGCAACGAAAAAGAATATTTTCGTTCGTTTATTCAATAATCGTTTATTCCCACTTTAAACAAATGACACAAAAAAATGTACAGAATTTCAGGACATGGTGTTCCCTGACAGATTGAAATCTTCACAAGAAGAGTTAATCTGGAGGTGGCACGGTTGCTTATGTCGTGAGCAGGGTCACGCTTTGGTCGTTGTCCTGCTAATTCTGTCAGTGGATGGGGCTCTACTAGGTACGGCCTCAACCTCAACACGAAAGGAAAGGTAAAAGTGGCCGGGCTAGCAACAGAAAATACAAGGTGGTAAGGTACAGTCATGAATGGTAAAGTACTAATGGTTACAGGTGTCAGAGCAGCACTTTTTTGAAGGTAGGGATTGCAGTAAGTAATAATGTTTTGAAGGAAATCGGTGAAGTAAATAAAAAAGCCCAGTTCTAGCATAAGGCGTACAGACAAACAGTTAATTGTTGAAAATTTTCGGCAGTAATCATGAACATATTTTACATTCATTTTTATATACATCAACAAAATAGGAGTGGGTACGTCCCCTTGACAGATATGCATGTTTGAGTATTGGGAGACCAGAGGTCTGTTAAATGGTACTGGATGTAGGATAGCGTTAAACGGTTGTAGAGCAGAAATGAAGAATAGGGGAGTTTTCATATTAATGCTGAATACTACACGCTTAAGAACACAGGCTTGAATAATTCTTGCTCAGAGAGGAACCTGAAGGAATGTTCAGGAGGAGTAAAATTTATTAACAAACCATTTGTAATAATAAATGTACATAATGAACATGGAGGCAATTGTAATTTATTCATAAATCACTTCGAAACGCTACTGGACAAAACATTCAAATTAGAGTCAGACACAGCCAATGGTAAGGTCTTTATAGAGAGGCCTAATGAAAAAAAGTAGAAAAACCGTCTGGAGCATAATTCTCGAATAAATTCTAATTTCTAATTATTAAATTTCCTCGAGACGGAACATCTTCTGTCCACGAATCAGCAAGGGTTTAGAAACCATTGCCCGTGAGAAACTCAGCTTACCATTTTCACATGAAGGTCAACAGGCACATTCCATGTTCCCAGATTTCCGGGGAGCACATGACACGGTACGCCACTGCAGACTTTTAACGACAGTAGAAGCATATGGAACAGTTTCCCTGAAATATGAGTGGCTCGAAGACTACTTAAATAATATAACCCATTAAGTTGTGCTCGACAGCGAATGTTCATCAGAGGCAAGGGTATCGTCAGAAGTGCCCCACGTAAGTATGATAGGACCGCTGTTATTTTCTGCACACAGGTACATAAATGTGTAAGGTGAGCGGCTACCTGCGGCTGTTTGCTGATGATGCTGCGGTGTACGGGAAGATAACGTCATTGAGTGGCTGTAGGAGGACAAAAGATGACTTAGACAAAATTTATAGTTGTTGTGATGAATGACAGTTTCCGCTAATTGTAAAAAAATGTATGTTAATGCAGACCAGTAGGAAAAACAATCCAGTAATGTTAGAATACAGCATTAAGGGTCTACTGTCTGGTACAGTCACGTTCTTTAAATATCTCGGGGCAACGTTGTAAAGTCATATAAAATGGAATGCTCACTTCAGGACAGTAGTAGGAAAGGTGAATGTTGCTTTCCCCGAGGTATTTGCATTACTTCGAAAGGAAGGTGACTTGCCTTTTCAGCAAGACAACGCACGTTCACATCCGGCTGCTGCGACACAACGTTCTTTTGTTATGTACAACAACTGCCTTGGCCAGCAATACGACCAGATATCTCGCCAAATGAACGCATATGGGATATGATGATGCGGGAACGTACTCGGTCTCCAGGGCCTGCAGGAACCACTGTCGCTTTGCAACAAAAGCAGCAAGATTCTTGGGACAATCTATCGCAGGATGCCACCCGGCATCTTTAAGATGGTTTGCATGGTTTCTAGGTGCTTCAGTCCGGAACCGCGCAGCTGCTACGGTCACAGGATCGAATCCTGCCTCGAGCATGGAGGTGTGTGATGTCCTTAGGTTAGTTAGGTTTAAGTAGTTCTAAGTCTAGTGGACTGATGACCTTACATGTTAAGTCCCATAGTGCTCAGAGCCATCTGAACCATTTGAACGTGTCGTTTCCTTCTTACTTGCCAATAGCAAGAGCAGTTTCGGATTTTCTGTCTTTGTCACCGAGCATAACAGTAATAACATGCTGAATATAGGAGTTTGAGGGCTCTAGTCTGAAGGGATCTGTAAACTGCAGCAGATGACACCACACGAGCGTAACCGATATATCTGGGCATGCGGAGTGCCGGTCAGCTGTTAGGCTGTACAGAGGACCGGTGCTGAGGTTGCGGCAGCACTTCTCGAGTGGTTCCTGTCAGACGAGATTGCCGTCGAGAGCCGTGGACCAGTATATAAGCGGCGGCCGCCGGCTGTCACCGCACACGGCCTCCAGCACTCACCAGCGGACAACATGGCTTGCAAGGTGAGGCTCAGGACACCCTTGTAGTTGACCCGTGATACTGTTTCAATAGGTTCCAATTCTCATATGTTTCACACACGTGGTACGCCGGTCGTGTGTGAAGAACACGCAGTCCACCCAACATGTTTCGCAATAGCTAATTTGTATATTGACTCGTACAGAAAGAGCGTTTTTATAGGAGCGCGCTTCACAGACTTTCCACATTTCAACTGCCGTAATCACCAAAATCACCTACGTAGGTACCTCCCATGCCATTGTAAGGTAGCTGGTGAGAAGTATTTTGTACCCTTAGCGACATCCCCATTAATTTACACCAAAAGCGAGCATTGGAAAATCGATTGTCTGTAAAACACCTCTATTTGGTCTAATATCCTTTTTCTTACTCTCATTTATGGGCTTATTAGAATCTGTCTCTAGTATTGGTGCTTTATACAGGCACAATTGTTTTTCACAAAAAATCATATTTATGTTCCAGAAATCAGGAAAAGATAGTTGCCCATATTCCGAGCAAACCCGTTCTGAGTTAACAAGCCTGTTACAAATGCACCGTTCAATCGATGGAACAAAATTTCTGAACCTCTCTATTGAATATTAAACGCCAACTCTTGAACTTAAATGAGATACAATATTTGTGTAGTTACCACCTTAGTTTGGCTGGGGAAGGGTGGGGGGAGGGGGGGGGGAGGCAAAGGTTTTGTGTGGTATATCACTCACAGTTCACAACGAATTTCGAGCCCTTAAATCAAATGTCGAAATTTGTTCAAATGATCCCTGCCGCATTGAATAGTCGCATGTCTCAAATTCAGTCCTAGGAAGCATGAATTAGCATTCCCATAATGTTTCAAAATATTTGAGGCGGTTACTGTGTTGACCTCGTTAGCCAAACCACTATTGATTTCCTAACCGATATATTTAGCTAGTACTTCGCTCAGCTCATCTTGACGTAGCCCAGATTCTGGTTGCCTCCGCATTTATTCTACAAACGGTGTATGTAACACCGCAGAGAGCTGACTACACACACAGTGTTTCATCATTGTTCGCAATGTGGCTTTATGAGCATAGTAACATTAATCTAGCTCTAATATGTTAGATTTTTCTAAACTATAAACCGTCGGCGTTATCTAGACAGGAAATGACTACGTACATTTACTGTAACATTTTCTTGAACTTAAGTCAAAGTATTTAATAAAAGAGCCTTCATTTCAGCATAATTGAAAGCAGTGGGATATCAAAAGGCATCTGAATCGTACCTTGACAGTTAACAGTCTTGAACTGGGTGAAAATAAATCATGTGTGACGATTTAACAAAGCAAGAATATGGTAGAAGCAAATACACTGCATATAACATCATTTAATTTTGAGTCTTTTTTTAACACAATACATTATTTTTGTGTGAAAATATATTGTAATATCGCGCGGTTTCGGTACAGCGTCAGTCTTTCCGTAACCCACGCATCCGTAGTTTCGGCCATTTTACTGGTGCCTTTTTCCGGGAGCTGACAGCACATTCCGGGCAGCTCCAGGTGAAAAGGCCACGACAGAAAGATCGTAACAATGGATCGGGAGATTGTGGAAACAATGACGCAGTACCAAAATACAAGATTTTCTTAATACTATCAGCAACAGCCTTGAAGCCTATTCTAATATGATGCTTAGTTTTCCTTTAGCAATGTTGAATGCGTATAGCCAGAGGCCTATAGTTGCCTATATGTTGTGCTCTTTGCTTATCAACAGGTGATAATTTTCTTGGCGGCTCTGTCGCTGGCCCAGGCCGGTTACCTGGGAGCACCTGCAGTCCTCGCCCCCGCCGCCCCCATCGCTAGGGCCTACGCCCCCGCTATCGCCGCCGCCCCCATCGCAAGGGCATATGCCCCAGCCATCGCTGCCGCCCCTATCGCCAGAGCTTACGCTCCAGCGATCGCAGCTGCCCCCGCCATCCGCGCCGCACCCGTCGCCGTGGCCGCCGCCGCCCCCGCCGCCGTCGCTGCCGAGTACGACCCACACCCAGAGTACAGCTTCGCCTACAACGTACAGGACGCGCTGACGGGCGACTCCAAGACCCAGCACGAGAGCCGCAGCGGTGACGTCGTCCAGGGCAGCTACAGCCTGGCCGAGCCCGATGGCTCCATCCGCACCGTCGACTACACCGCCGACCCCGTGAACGGCTTCAACGCCGTCGTGCACAAGGAGGCCGGCGCCCATCCCGCCGTTGCCGCCGCCCCCGCCCGTGTGGCCGTCGCCGCCCCCGCCATCGCCGCCGCGCCAGCGCTGGCGTACGGTGCCGGCCTCGGCTACGGTTATGCTAGAGCAGCCTACGCCGCCCCCGCCATTGCCGCCGCCCCCATTGCTAGGGCAGCCTACGCCGCCCCCGCCATCGCCGCTGCCCCTATCGCCAGGGCTGCCTACGCCGCCCCCATCGCTAGGGCTGCCATTGCTGGACCCGCTCTGGCTTATGGAGGATACGGATACGGTGGTTTGGGATATGGCAAGGCTATTCTTGGGTAAACGCTAATGTACAAACTATTCATTCGCATTTTCGCGAATGTTTCTATTATTCTACACTTTCTGTGTAACAAAGTCTGATATGTAAATAAACCGCTGTTCACTTTAAAGTAATAGTTGCTGTTTCCGTTCCTCTATCACGGCGGCGAGCACAATAAAGCTCTTCAACTTTTGTAGTCCTGTCTTCCTCAGTTGCGTGTAATATTACGGTATATTGATAATTTTTATTTATGGACCGTCTGACAGCAACTGAATAAAACACCATTTTAGTGCCATACGCGTTTCGCCTTTATTTTCTGCAAGGGATCATCAGTGGCAGTTTGAGTAGACAATTTATTACATATTACGCCCCTGTTGCATTTATGGTGTTGTTCCTCTTCTTATGAATGCCAATTTGCGGTTTTTTCCCGCATTCTACAGCTCTATGAACTGAACGCTTGTTTCAGTGGCGCTAAAATTGTGTTTTATTCAGTTGCTCTCAGACGGTCCATAAGTAAAAATTATCAATATACCGTAATAAAACAATAAAGCTCTGTTTATGTAATTTCTCTACAACACAGTTACTCGAGCACTTTTTACTCAGAACATTTTGGGTGAAATGCAAATGGGATAACGAAAATGTTCAGTTGGAGACTTTATTAATATTAGATTTCCTTCAGTCATACTGCCCCACTTTCTACTAAACGAAAGTCGTCGTCTGAAGTATTTTTTCAATTATTTTTCGTTACAGCGATATAAATATTACTCAATGGAGATAAATCAACAATTTTTGCATTTGGAAGAAAATTATGAAACTGGATACAATAACGAAATCTACGTTACATTTACATGTGATGAATTAACTTTCTTGGAAAGAAGAAGATCAGATGGAGTAATAAGAAAAATCTATAGCTATTTCCTATTGTCTGTCGGTAACGTGTCAGCCTCGTAAGTGACAATCAACCCAGAGTTTGCTGTTCCTATCTGTGAGACTACCATTTTAGTACTGTTGCAAGTAGACGTAAATGATGAAATTTATATGTTTGTAGATGGTTAAGAAGCGTCTTTTCTACGTCACTAACCATGGACTCCATCGGCGACTAAGTTCAAAAGAAGCCCAAAATTCTGTGTGAGAGGTTAACCACAATGGCTGTCTGTATAACAGCCTTCACATAGAATGACAGAGACTTTAACGTAAGAAGTTGTTGGTAGTGGTGCAGGCTGTTTGCTAAGTCAGATACTAATTCAACGGAATTTGATTGGGGAGGGGGGGGGGGGGGCAGAATAGGGTATGATTTTTAACACTATGTGATACATGCAGTAGCTACCACTCTCGTAAATTATGCTTTCACAATCTGACAATACTGTACACAATTTTACTGAACGGGAGTTCTGTTTGCAGCAACAATTTTTGCACGAATTGTTTCTGTCCTCAGGTCATTCTTTTAGTGCTAAAAATTGGACAACAGAATTACATCTGTCAGCTGGACTTCTCGGTGCATGATAATAACAGTATTTTGCACCACAATATGGCTTTTTTATATATCTGTGTACTGTAAAATAAGATCTCTCAAAGTTGTCTCTACTGAAAGACTCTATGGGGTAGCTGTTGATATACTTGACACCGATCAACAACATGATACAGTGACTTCCGTGGACTAGCACGCATCTCACAGTCGGATAGATGTGAATAAGAGCCGTGGCCTGTAAGAAGACGCTCTTACATCAGTTGGTATGATATTGTTCCAGCCATGGGCGTCCGCAGAATGTTCTTCCGACAGGAGTAAAACTCTTAATTTGCAACTGATTCGATGAATTTGAAAACGTGTAGCAGTAATTAAATTTATCAGGAATTATAAAAACATTTTTGTACCTCAAATTATTGTATTTAACCAGTCAGTATTTTAAAGGTAGATTACTCCGTTATCTAAACGGTAAGCATATTCAGTTGCTTGTGCGTAGTCTACCTTCTTATGTTATTAGTATGAATGTGATTGCCACCGATTTGATTCAGCGATCTAAAATTCCATCATCATATTATTAAATAGAGCGTATTCAACGAGTTATGAAATAAAGCTTGAAATTTTTTTTAGAAAATATTTATTTACACTCTCTTAATGAGTTGTGAAACGAAAATTAAAATTATGTAACAGAAAAAAATCAGAATGGTGGATAACATCCTATTGGATACCAAGAAAAATAACCAACATCAATATCCCTCGAAGTGGAGGACCAAGCTGTATACATCGAATATAGGCTTATTAGATTTGGTGTCATCTAGAACACATTCTTTGCTTGCAAAAAGCATCTGATCATGTTAATGGTTTTATGATTTCTGTTTATTGATGTTGACTGGTATAACTAAGAACTGAACAAAATGTGTTCTTAAATGTACATTTTTCACTTGGGTACGTACAGTGTAACCTAGAGCCGGTAACAGATTAGATGAAAGTGATAAATCTTCTAAAGTAACTCTCAAATTAACCGGTGTAGTCGCCTTTTAGCAGCCTAGAATTGACCTAAGTCACTACACCTCTTTCCAGCTTCTCAAGTAGTGCAATCATACCCTCTCGACTGCTGTAATCGTACAAGGTGAATGGTAGAATTCGGTTAATTGGCAGAATTTTAGGAGGAAGTGGTGGATGAGTAAATGTGACAGCGTATAGAGCACTAAAGCGACCCGTTCTTTAGTATTGCCAGAGTGTTTATGATCCCCACCAGGTCTGATTAGAGAAAGACATCGAAGAAATTTAGAGGAAGCGTGATAAATTTGTTGGTCTTATATAGCTTGTCTTGAAAGGTCCATCCTTTCCACGTAATACTTCTTATTTCTTATCCTGTTTCCATCCATTTATTTATATTTTGTACGCCACATCGTTATCTTAACGACACGTTTGTTCGTTTGGCCCACAAGGATACTCCTTGGATCTGTCTTAGTACCTTTGTTTCCATTGCCCTTGACAATTGTTTAATTGTTTCGTTTCTGCCATAGTTTCTGCTGAATATGTTAAAACAGGACGCATCATTGTTTTATATATTTTTGTTTTTCCCTCACTTCTCATAGTTTCTCCGTACAATACTTTCCAGGCATCGGGCTATCATTACTGCCATTAACTTGATATTTCACTTCTATGGTCATGTCTTCATAGATGGTGATAGCAGTCCCCAGATAGTTAAAGCTGCTCACTTGTTCAATTGACATACCATCTAGTTATAATTTACATCGTACAACTACTTTCGACGCTACCATATTCTTAGTCTTTTTAGATGAGATTTCCATGTAACATTGCTTAGGTGTTTTATTAAATTTATGAAGTAAACTATGTAAATTATACTCATTATCTGCTATCAGTAAAGCATGCTCATCATGACATGTAATATATACCACGTTATTTCCCATTTTATAGACCAATTTCTTTCTTGTATCGTCAATGATGTGGTCCATTATTAAGTTGAACGGGAGTGGGCTTAATGAGTCTCCTTGTCAATTTCCTTCACGTGGTATAATTTCATTTGTGTATCGTTTGTGTGTTTTAAGTCTCGTTTTATTATCTCTATATCTATCTTCTATAATTTTCACTAAACCCATTGCTGCTCCCTTGTGTCTTAAGGTCTGAATTATATCCTTTTTTCTTTTCCTAACGAAGGCTTTCGACAAGCCAACGAAGCAGAGGTAGGCTGGGTTATTAAACACTATGGATTTCTCCAGTACCTGTCTTAAAGAGAAAACTGCATCTATTGAGATCCTGTTTTCCCTGAATACCTGAGAAAATTTAGGGAACTAGTGTCTAAACCTGACTGGAAAACGGTTCTGTTGCACACGATTCGCTTAAGAACCACAAAGATAAGACAAATTGGGGCTCGCACGAAGGCAGGTAGACTGTCACTTTTCTCTCGCAGTATTTGTGAGTGGAACAGAAAAGTCATGTATCGTACGGTAGTTTGCAGAGTATGTAAGTAGATGTAGATATCACAAAATCGATAATCAATGACCTTTCAGACGATGAAACGAAGTTACTTCCCTGTTCAGAAGAAGCTGGGGTATTTTAGAAAACTACTCAATGATATTATGTGAAATAATGAATACAGTGCTCACGACATGAACGAAAAATATAAGACACGTACTTTCCTCAGAACTAACCCCACTTAAATTAAAGTCTACCAAAAACAAGAGTATCAGGGAATAAAGATATCTTCTAAGATAAACAGGAAAGTATCTACCTGTAAGCAACAGCTCTTCACTGTTCCATAGCTCCTATTAGGCACAATGCAAAATACCGAAGAAAATAATCCAGAAATCTTAGAATATGCATTATGAGAAGAGATAGGCAGTTAAAAAAGGTAAATATAGTATATAGTGCAGGAAGAGGTAGTTAGAACCATAGGTAAGGTGGAATAGCAAATGCTACAGTGATTACAGATGCACTCAGCATTTCAGAGCATTTTAATAAGTCTCTTATATGTGTTGCTGAAAAGAAGGGGTTATCAGGTTCAGTAAATGATCCCATGAAAGCTCTGAGATGAGGCATTACAAATAACTTCAGCATATTTTACTTTTAGTGATATTCATATTATAGTCTCTCTTCGATACACTATCCATTCCGTTCAATTGATCATCCAAGTCCTCCATTATCTGAGAGGATTACCACTTCAGCGGCAAACCTAAGTGTTTATTTCGTCACTCTGAACATTAATTCTCTTTCTAAATATCTCTTTGGTTTTCTTCACTAATTGCTGAAAGTACAGACTGAACATACCCTAGCCCTTACCTCACTCCCTCCTCAACAACTGCGTTCCTTTCATGTCCTGTTCCCTCAGCAGCAGTCTGATTTCTGCACAAGTTGTAGATAAACTTTCACCTCCTGTGTTTTATCCCAGACAATTTCGGAATTTGGAATAGTGTATTCCAGCCAACGCAGTCCAATACTTCTGCAGCCTATCTTCTAAGGTAAGATGTACCCTCAGCATTTCTCGCACGTTCCTTCATTTCTATAGAACTCAAATTGATCTTCCCCAAAGTGGTCTTCTATTCATGTAATAATCTGTGTAATATTCTGTTCGTTTTAGTACTTTGCAACAGTGACTTACTCAAGTGATCGTACATTAATATTCATAACTGTCTTCTGGGTTAGAACTGTCACACACTGGCTTCCAGAAATAACTGCAACAAAGTGCCTTTTATAATGCTTCAGTTATTAGTTATTTACCATGATCGGTTTCGAATCGCCTAGCAACTCCTCAGCAGATAATACACACTTTTAATTAGTATTAGGGGCACTGTGTGGTTCGTGTAGCTGTGGCAAGATAGAAAAAAGGAAACAAGTAAGCATTGAATGTGTCGAAAATTATTTATAACGTCGATTTGAAGGCATTACTTATAGGTATTCACAATCATTGATTTATTCGTGGTGTATACATTACTCTGTAAAGCATAATATACGATTTCCAGTTCCGTTAATTCTAAGCACATCACAAACTTTGCCGATAGCAGCAACTTTACACGCTATACAAAATGTAAACAAACAAAAGAGCGTGATTAAAGTTAGTGGTCAAAGTAATTGTTTCGGGGCAGGTATTTCCTTTGCTCAACATTCTGATATTTCATCTATAGTGTTAGTACTGGAATTACGTTTGGCATGTTTATTTTACACACTAATTCTAAACTAAACATCAGACCTTAGTATATATGTGGCTTTCCATACAAACAACGAATTCAAAACAAAAATAGTTCATAAGATTGAAACAGCCAACCAACCTTTTCAAAAAACTGATGTATATATAAATTATTTATGACAACTTCTCCTGGTTCTAAGTAGTTGAACTAGGAAAAAAAGAACTTAGCTCAAAGGCACACTCTGTTAAAAAATTCTGAATAAATCTTGCATTGCTGCCCACCTAATCAAAATACATTTTCAGTTACAGATATAAAACCAAAAACTTTGCCCAAAAGCACACTCTGTTTAAAAATTCTAAATAAATATTATTTTGTTGCCTAGCTAATTCAAAATAGATTTTCAGTTACATACAGAAAAACTGATCTCCATATTCGATACACTGTAGTCAAAGCAATAAAGATGGGTCTACTGGAATAATTACAGATTTTCAACCATAATAATAAATCATCACTCACCATTTTCAATGAAAAAAATGTATATCACAAATAACCTATTGTTTCCGAATTTTGAAGAACCCTTAACCCTGAAAAACTAAACAATTGCTCTGAACGGAGGGTTCCAAATGATTGGAAAAGAGCACAGATAGTCCCAGTCTTCAAGAAGGGTCGTCGAGCAGATGCGCAAAACTATAGACCTATATCTCTTACGTCGATCTCTTGTAGAATTTTAGAACATGTTTTTTGCTCGCGTATCATGTCATTTCTGGAAACCCAGAATCTACTATGTAGGAATCAACATGGATTCCGGAAACAGCGATCGTGTGAGACCCAACTCGCCTTATTTGTTCATGACACCCAGAAAATATTAAATACAGGCTCCCAGGTAGATGCTATTTTTCTTGACTTCCGGAAGGCGTTCGATACAGTTCCGCACTGTCGCCTGATAAACAAAGTAAGAGCCTACGGAATATCAGACCAGCTGTGTGGCTGGATTGAAGAATTTTTAGCAAACAGAACACAGCATGTTGTTATCAACGGAGAGACGTCTACAGACGTTAAATTAACCTCTGGCGTGCCACAGGGGAGTGTTATGGGACCATTGCTTTTCACAGTATATATAAATGACTTAGTAGATAGTGTCGGAAGTTCCATGCGGCTTTTCGCGGATGATGCTGTAGTATACAGAGAAGTTGCTGCATTAGAAAATTGTAGCGAAATACAGGAAGATCTGCAGCGGATAGGCACTTGGTGCAGGGAGTGGCAACTGACCCTTAACATAGACAAATGTAATGTATTGCGAATACACAGAAAGAAGGATCCTTTATTGTATGATTATATGATAGCGGAACAAACACTGGTAGCAGTTACTTCTGTAAAATATCTGGGAGTATGCGTACGGAACGATTTGAAGTGGAATGATCATATAAAATTAATTGTTGGTAAGGCGGGTACCAGGTTGAGATTCATTGGGAGAGTGCTTAGAAAATGTAGTCCATCAACAAAGGAGGTGGCTTACAAAACACTCGTTCGGCCTATACTTGAGTATTGCTCATCAGTGTGGGATCCGTACCAGGTCGGGTTGACGGAGGAGATAGAGAAGATCCAAAGAAGAGCGGCGCGTTTCGTCACCGGGTTATTTGGTAACCGTGATAGCGTTACGGAGATGTTTAATAAACTCAAGTGGCAGACTCTGCAAGAGAGGCGCTCTGCATCGCGGTGTAGCTTGCTCGCCAGGTTTCGAGAGGGTGCGTTTCTGGATGAGGTATCGAATATATTGCTTCCCCCTACTTATACTTCCCGAGGAGATCACGAATGTAAAATTAGAGAGATTAGAGCGCGCACGGAGGCTTTCAGGCAGTCGTTCTTCCCGCGAACCATACGCGACTGGAACAGGAAAGGGAGGTAATGACAGTGGCACGTAAAGTGCCCTCCGCCACACACCGTTGGGTGGCTTGCGGAGTATCAATGTAGATGTAGATGTAGATGTAGACCTATTACACAAAATCACACACACAACAACTTCATCCTTACAACCCCCATCCCCCACTAAGTCCCTCACCTCTACCTCCTCACAACACCCCTTTCTCAGTGGTACACCTACTCATCACTGTCTCTTTTTTCCACACACACATATATATGAACACACACACACACACACTGCATCTCCTGTATATCACCCTCCCAAATGCCCACGTTACTTAACGTTGTCATTAAATCAATCCATCGACTTGCTAAGCTCTGCTATTTAGTTCATAATCAATAATCAGTGTGTTATAATCAAAAGTTATTATGTCAAACATAATGTCATTTCTAATATTATAGACGAAATATTATCCTGAACTATTAGCTTGATAAACCTTGTAAATAGCACATGTTAATTGTGCAACAATGAATTATTGTTACTTTCATAATAGAATGTAACATAAACCCATACTTTTTAGTGTCACCAAAGTGCAATTTTAGAAGTATGAACGTTGACCAAAGAAAATATCTGCCTCAGTACAGATTCTTTGAACACTAATTTCAGTCATGCTCTTTGGTTTGTTTACATTCTGTAAAGCAAGGGGGAGTTGCTGTCTGTGAGAACCTATGTGTAGAGCTTAGATGTAATGGAACTGGGAAACAATATGAGTCCAGAGTAATGTGTGCACCAGGAATAAACCGAGGGTTGCTGTTAACTGTAATTCCTTCACGTCAGTCTTATGTTGTAAATAATTCTCGTCACGTTCAGTGTTTAATTGTTTCGTGTTTCTATCTTGTCAAAGCTAAACGAACCCCACAAGAGCCCAAAGATTTATTAAAATTTAGTACCATCTGATGATAAGTCACTAGATGCTTCGAAACCGGTCGATAAAAACTGAAGCATCGCAAAAGGCAACTGGTTATAGTTATTTCTGGAAATATTTACTCTTCACAGCCGCAGTGTTCCACATCAATAATGGATAAAAGCTTTATTACATTATTCTTGAGATCTGAGGACATTTCGTCTGTCTGCTATGTCTTGTATATTACGTGAAACTGTTCTATGACTGTTGTCTCTCCCAAGAATCTCAGTAATTCGAAGAGAACCTCGTCTACACCAAGTGCCTCACTCCGACTTCAAAATGGTTCAAATGGCTCTGAGCACTATGGGACTTAACTTCTGAGGTCATCAGTCCCCTAGAACATAGAACTACTTAAAACCTAACTAAGGACATCAGACACATCCACGCCAGAGGGCGAATCCATGTGTACTCGACAAAGTGTTGGAGATCCACGCATCATCACGAAACTAGAATGTTGGGGTCTTGCTCGCTCTGCAAAGTAGAACAGGCGTTGACCTGAGGGAGAGTATAATGCTGGTGCAGGCACTAGCGTTTCTGAGCACACCGTTCAGTGCCCTACATTCCACAAGGGGACGCGCTACAGAGAATCGCTACTTGTCCTATGTTGCCCAACGACATCTTCAACTGCGATTGCAGTGGCCACTGGACCATCGAGATCTGACCGTGTATTAATGAAAACGTGTCTTGTGGTCTGATGAATCAGGTTTCTTATTACACGAGGTCGATGGTCGTCTCTGGGAACACAATTGAGTAGAACGGCTGGTCACAACATGCACTGCACCATTTACTCAGGGCAGGGGGTAGTAATCGAAAACACCACCACAAGTGTCCACTACGTGCGGACAACCTGCATCCCTTCTGCTTATTATCTTCCTCGACGGCGCTGGCCAGCAAGATAGCAGTTCGTGGTATGAACAACACAATAGTGAAGTCTCAAGATTCACAACTGAACAGCAGAGATTGCCATTCAGTGTCTACTTGACACTGGCTGTACAACTTGCAAGTATCTATTGCCCGTGGTGTGGTGTCACTAGTAAACGACGGGCGGCAACTTCAGACCTCAACCCATCTTCCATTAATCGATCCCCGACAATGGATGGAGACTGCCTCTAATATCTGCCGGGATTTCAGCTATTGTCATTCCTGTATTTGTCAGAGCCAGTCGAATAATTCTTAGATCTTCTCGTGGTCTAGTCCTTCTCGAAGGACCCGTGCCTACTCTTCTTGTCACACGTCCTAAGTCCCTGAATGCATCTCGCTACCACTCGTTCGGCTGCCATTGCTCTATAGTCAACTTTCTCAGTATTCTGTCGGTATGATGCTCCCACGTCCTACATGCCAAAGATTCTACCTTTTGAAAAATCCGAAAGATTTTGATTAACATCACTTGCCCGTCCCCTGGGCGTGGTGTGTTGCTATCTCCACTTCGAAAGTTGCAGTTGTGTTAGACACACCCAATAATCATCTTGTATTCAACTATTTGTCATCCGTAAGAAAGGCCGTTTGCCGTACGGGACATACTGAAAATAATCTCTCATATGATCATTTTAATCAATATCATAAGATCATTTTAATCAATATAGCCCACGGGCACAAAGTATCGGATAGATAGCACTCGTTCAAGGATTTCACGACGTAACCCTTCCCATTTCTTTCAGGGCAGGTAAACTGATAACTCCTAATAATTTCACTTAATTTAAACATGTTAAGGCTATGTCATACATAATATTGTTATCCGCATAGTCGTTTCATAGCATCTTCCAAAATATTAGTTAATCCGTGTTACGTCTTGTATGAATATTGTTCAGATGACACTCAGGGGTCATGTCTACACCCATTCTTTTTACTCTGCAAGCATAAGTCTACCCAGTGCAGAGGTGAACACCTTTTGCAGCATTCATTATACGGTACAGCCATAGCCCATCGGCGAGCGCACACTCCCGTTAAACAGCTTCATCCACTTGAAAGGGGTAGCAATATGGGCCTGCCGGAAGCTGAAGGGAAGTATCAACTGACTGCTGCACGTGCTGGGCACAATGTATCGGTAGTATGTCACTGATTTCAACAATGTTCTTTGCAACATTTCCACACTTAGAGACCAGATTGTGGACGTCTGCGTAGTGCAGATGCACCGAATATCATCCAGGGACGAAATTTGGCTACGTCTTACACCTGCTGTGTCATCAAAAACCTTATGGGACAGTCTCCTTGCAACAGGATCACATATGACTCTGACCAGGCTATCACTGACGTCACATCACTAAGCATGGCTACTCTAATATCGGGAGAGAGTTGACAGCAGAGCTGAATGGCGCTCTGTTGTCTTCATTGATGACGGAATGTTCTGTCTGTATGCAAATGATGGATGTTTGCGGCATAGGCCTGGTGAGATGCCTGTTCCAGAATCTATTCATCCACAGCACTTAGGTTTCATCCTAGACTTCATGTTGAGGGGGATCCATCAGTTACAACTGGCATTCGCACGTAGTGCTTCTGCAAAGTAAAGTATCCAACGGCTCCTACACTGTACATGATGTTATTCCCGAGCTATTTGCATTATTCGACAGGAAGGAGACTTGCTTTTTCAGCAGGACAACGCAGGTCCACATACGGCTGCTGTCACACAACGTTCTTTCTGTTATGTACAGGAACTGCCTTGGCCAGCAATACGACCATACATCTCGCCAAATGAACGCGTATGGGATATGATGAAGCGACTACGTATTCGATCTCGAGGGCCTGCAGGAACCGCTGTCGCTTTGCAACAAAAGGAGCAAGATGCTTGGGGCAATCTATCGCAGGATGCCACCCGGCATCTTTAAGATGGTTCGCATGTGAGAATAAATGACTGCATTGCCACAGGGAAGGGTATATCACGTATCGATGCGTCTGTTTGGAAACCCTTTACTGTGACATGTGTAATTAATATGGTCTGAATTTGCTATCGTACACTCCTACAATGGCGAACTACCTCTCACCACACTTGCCAACAAAATGACTGACCTTGAGACTGTTACATTTTTTTTTCCGGCAGTGTATTAAAATTGAGTTCAGACTAGCCATGTGGTGCCTCAATTTCGTACTTCAGGTTATCTGAATTTCTATTTCAGTAATTCTGTTTTTACCATTTTTCATATAGATGTATCTGTGCTATTTCTTAGCAGCTTGTCATTATCTTTTTCGATAGTTGAAGATGTCTTCGGGTTTCTGTTTCTTCAGCAGGTTTAAATACCCTTTTGTTTTCTTTGTACCTGACGTTCGGCTATAAACTATGAACATTCTTTCTTCTAAAACATACAAATCCTTTTTTTTTTATAATGAGTGTGTGTTAGAGTCGGACTGAAACAATGACAAGGAATACTAGCTGGGATTCCTCGAGGACCAATTGTAACGACAACTGTACATATAATAATTTTTTACTTTATGAATTTAGATAAATTAATGTAAGCAATGTTTTGAACTTCTTTTTCGGTTCGTATCGTGATGTTAAAGAAACTGTGAGTAACTTTTGAAATGAATATTATTATTTATGTTAGATTTTAAATAATGTGGTAATCAAAGGGAAGTGTATTTAATGTTAAAACTATTGTAAGATGTGAAAATTGTAATTTATACACTTGGTCCATACGTAGGTAATGCATTAGGATATGTGTAGTAGAAAACCTGTGGTGAATACCCTACCTGTAGGGGAGCGGGAAAAGGTGGAGGCAGGCGAGGCGGGAAAACGCACACTGGCGCGGTTCGGCACAATGGGCTCAGTATTACAGTCGGAGGCGAGCAACAGTCGGAGTTGTGAATCGGTCAGAGGAACACGTACTGTACCGAGGCGGCTATCCAGGAAAAGTGGATTCCATTGAGCCTCGGATGAACCGATTCCGACGACTACTTGGCATGGCTATATTCTGAGCCACAAAATTGGAAAGATTACGACGCTAAGAAGATGGAAAGTGCCGACGTAGTGTGAGCCATAGCCGTGCTTGCATGTTTGCCGTGCTGCCCGCTATCTCGCTGCCCGCCATCCGTCGCACCGACTTGCACAGGTCAAACATTTATTTCATCTTTAGAAGTGTGTCTGTGTGGACCAGTGTCGAAACTGTTTCTAACTGTTCAATAATAACGTGACTTTTACCAGAATTGCCTTAGCCATTACTGATCCTGATCACTGTCCTAGACGGGGTCCTTACCTCGTATTGTGCAACCCGAGTATCCTGAACTGAAAGTTTAAAATTAGTGTTAATAAGAATTATCAGCAGACAAACCTATGCTATAAAGAAGTCTAAAGTTTTGTGTGTTATTGCAAATGTTAGTAAAGAACAAAAGTATGACTAACTTGGAAGAGAGTTTTTTTCGAATTGAGTTAGCAGTGTTATTTAATTAATTTGAGACAGAAATAATGACAGTTAAATTATTCAGAAGTAAGACAAAAGAGTAGTTATCCATAGATTGATAATTTTGAGTGTTAATTTGCCTTCAGTACTTAATAGTTTCAGTTTAACGACCATAACAGTTTCAGGGTCCCCCCCCCCCCCCTTCTCTTGTCCATTCTTTCAAACCTTGAAATGTGCTGATCAGATTTGACCAGTAAAGCTAAATTCTATATTAATCCTAAGTGTATTAGTGTTTTTACATCCTTAATAGTGACATTGTGTGTGTACTTTCAAGATTGTCGATGCTAGGGCAATCTATGCCCGATTTCAGTCTGATCAATATACAAAATGCAGTTCTTAGTAATCATTGCAGTGTGGTGTTGTGTAATTTTAGCTCGTCCAAATTAGTACAAAAGGAGAAAACTTTAGTTCAGTGGATTTTTCCGGTTCCAAACTTTGCCATATAACGCATCATTACTACGTGTTACTATGCTTGTACATGCACCCACTTGTACAAGAAAAAACTCACTCATTGCCTAAGTAGGCTGGCGGCCGAATTATTAATCGTTATTAGCATCTACTGTGTGTACTTCTTGTCCATGTGAACGAGCAGTTATACTTTACATTTACTTGATGCATCACTGTAGTTATTGACTGAGTATAAGTCCGATCTTGCTTCCATTAGATACACGCGGTCAACTTATGTACTAAAATCCTTGTTTATAAGGTGAAGCCCGTGAACGTATTACAGTACAGGCTTTATAGAGCTAACGTACGTCCGAGCAGGGGAGGTAGCGTTACGCAATGACACAAAAAAATGGTTCAAATGGCTCTGCGCACTATGGGACTTAACATCTGAGGTCATCAGTCCCCTAGAACTTAGAACTACTTTAACCTAACTAACCTAAGGACATCACACACATCCATACCCGAGGCAGGATTCGAACCTGCGAGCGTAGCGGTCGCGCGGTTCCAGACTGAAGCGCCTAGAACCGCTCGCCCACGCCGGCCGGCACCGATGACACTCTTGTATACAATGTGTCGGCGCATTTGCAAGCAAAAATATATGATATTATAATTATTTGTCGTATCTGATGGCACAAGACAAAATGCAAAATAATTTTGCTGTAAACTATTGTTCACAGTTGTCTCTGAGTTAGGTCTCGAAGTTGCATATTCGAATTTTCGCCGTAATAAAAGTGAGCATTTGCCCTCTCGAGTAATTGCCTTGTAGATACACTATATGATCAAAAGTATCCGGTCACTTGGTTGAAAATGACTTACAAGTTAGTGGCGCCCTCTATCGGTAATGCTGGAATTCAATATGATGTTGGCCCACCTTTAGCTTTAATGACAACTTCGACTCTCGCAGGCATACGTTGAATCAGGTGCTGGAAGGTTTCTTGGAGAATAGCAACCATTTCTTCACGGAGTGAGAGGTGTCGACGTCGGTCGGTGAGGCGTATCACGAGGTCGGCGGGGGATGTTATTGTCGCGTAACCGCTCCGCCTTAGGCCGTGCATTATGAACAGGTGCTTGATCGTGTTGAAAGATGGAATCGCCATCCCCGAATTGGTCTTCAACAGTAGAAATGCAAGAAAGTGCTTAAAATATCAATGTAGGCCCGTGCTGTGATAGTGCCACGCAAAACAACGAGGGTTGCAAGTCCCCTTCATGTAAAACACTGCCACACCATAACACCACAGCCTCCGAATTTTACTGTTGACACTACACACGCTGGCAGATTATGTTCACAGGGCGTTCGCCGTGCCCACACTCTGCCATCGGATCGCTACATTGTGTACCGTGATTCATCACTCTACACAAAGTTTTTCCACTGTTCAGTCGTCCAATGTTTACGCTAATTACACCAAGTGAGGCGTCGTCTGGCATTTACCGGCGTGATATGTGACTTATGAGCAGCCGCTCGACCGTGAAATTCAAGTTTTTTCACCTCCCGCCTGCTGTCATAGTACTTGCCGTGGATCCTGATGCAGTTTGGAGTTCTGTGTGATGGTCTGGATAGATGGCTGCCTATTACACATTACGACGCTCTTCAACTGTCGGCGGTCTCTGTCAGTCAATAGACGTGGTCAACCTGTACACTTTTGCCTGTATGTGTCCCTTCACGTTTCCACTTCACTATCACAATGGAAACAGTGGACCTAGGGATGCTTAGGAGCGCGTAAATCTCGCGTACAGAGGTATGACACAAGTTACACCCAATCACCTGACCACGTTCGAAGTCCGTGAGTTCCGCGGAACGCTCCATTCCCCTCTCTTACGATGTCTAATGACTACTGACATCGATGATAATGGAGTACTTGGCAATAGGTGGCACTACAATGCATCTAATATAAAAAACATAATATTTTTTGGGGTGTCAAGATACTTTTGATCACGTAGTGTAGAAACGAGTGTACACAACATGTTACAATTTTCTCAGTAATATTGTCTATCCCCTCGAGTTCAAAATTATTTTGAATAATATATGTGAATTTCATTAACTGAGGGCTCAGTTTAAATGATTACCACGTACTTCTATACTTAGCATTTATTCGTATGATAAAGTACGTATACTTTCGAGTCGATCGTTCTAGGGAAGGAACAAGAACAGAATGTGGATTATATATGGCCGCGATAGTGTTTTATTAAGCCAGAGGTTTTAAATCTAGTGCGTCTGACGCCTATAGCAGTCTAGGGTAAAAGTACCGGCGCCAGTATCGACGCTTGTATCGATTCCCGTATCATACAGGCTTTTGTTTGTTTTGTTTGGGTCGAGGCAGTGTCGGCAGATAAAGGTAGTACACCGTTTGTTTGCGAATTATACAGATATTTACGAGCTTCAAAGAGGAGCGACTTATTTTCAACCATTTTTGTGGATGCTAGTTTACGTGCTTTTCTTTGCGTGTTAGTGTGTTTACCAGTCACAGTCTAGCATTCTAAGAACTATATACTGCACTGTTTTGCCGTCTTTTGTATGAAAAGGGTCTGTGACTGCTGTGTTAAGATGCGAGCCGAGTTGGTTACAATTTACGCAAAGTTCTAGCCGGTGGTGTCTTTCGTCTCATAGCTTGAGGCTGTCGGCAGTGGGTGCCACTGTAAGGGGGTTGGACTTGGGGATCCGGGGGACATCCTGCTCGTCCTTCGTATCCCCCGATCGGTCCACTACTGTGGCCGTTCCAGGTGCTGCTGCACTGAAGTTGACTCCTCACCGGTAGTCGAGTGAGAGGTCACTCCAAGAAGAGGCAGGCAGTGAAAGACTTTCTTCTGGGAAGCCGATCAGATGGCCACCCCGGTTCATCTGACTAACAGGTTTTGTGGGCTATTTATGGATGATTAAGAACCTGTGCCAGGCGAAATCACTCGCGTGTTCCAAAGGAAGCACCTCGGCCGTAAGGTCTGGGCGTTTACAGAGGATGGGTTTACTGGTAGTTGTGGGCTCCATCGTTAGGTGCGTAATTGGGCCCCTTATGGATATGGCTGCCAAAGAGGGAAAGAATCCAGTGCGCACCCTGTGTGCATACCGGGAGGAGTCATTCCAGATGCGGAAAGTCTGCTTCTCGATGCCATGAAGAGCACAGGATGCAGATAACTGCAGTGGTAGCTCATATCGGAACTAACGGTGTGTGTCACTTTGGATCAGAAAAAATTCTCTCTGGTTTCAGGCGGGTAGCTGAACCAGCAAAGACTGCCAGTTTTGCTTGTGAGACCAAGGCGGAGCTCGCCATCTGTAGAGTCGAGTGAAGGGTCTGAATCAGAGGCTCAGACGATGGCCACCATGGGGGCTGCAGATTGCTCGCCATGGGGTAGTGGGTTTCCGGGTTTCGCTTAAAAGGTTACGGGTCTACTGCACTCAAGAAGTGGCTACAAGGATACTTGAGGCTGTGGAGGGACTGGGCTGCTTTTTAGGTAAGAGCGTCTCGCGAAACTACAGAAAGGGCGTCACTCTAAGAACTGCATGACAAACAGGGAAAAGTAGACCTAGAAAATATAGTTATTGTAATTGCAAATTGCCGTAGCTGTGTTGGAAAAGAATCAGAGCTCCAAGCGCTAACAGGAAGCACTGAAGCTCAAATCGTTATAGCACGGAAAGCTGGCAAAATCTGGAAATACGTTCAGCCGAAATTTTTACAAAGGGCATAACCGTGTTCACAAAGGATAGATTAAATACAATTGGTGTTGAAGTACTTATAGCTGTCGGAAGTAGTTTACATTGTACTGAAAGCAAAGTAGATAGACCTTTGTGGTGGTTTGAGATAATACCTGACAAACGGAATAAATTAACAAGTGGTTCCTTATATCGACCCCTCAACTCAGGTTTTACAGTTACTGAACAGTGCAGCAAAGAAAACTTGAGCCTCACTTCAAATAGGTTCCCCCCCCCCCCCTCCCCAGTCTTAAAGTTATAGATGGTGCAGACGTCAATCCAGCCACGATATGTTGGTGGAAATATATATTTAAAGTCGGAGGTAAGCGTA
Source organism: Schistocerca serialis cubense (assembly GCF_023864345.2). Taxonomy (NCBI): domain Eukaryota; kingdom Metazoa; phylum Arthropoda; class Insecta; order Orthoptera; family Acrididae; genus Schistocerca; species Schistocerca serialis. The sequence goes on along the minus strand of NC_064639.1, from coordinate 790,217,592 downwards.
AAACATTACCGAAATCGTCCTGAAAGCGTTCTCAGAAAATTAAATTGAACGATTACTTCAGGAGCCTATTTGAAGTGTAAATGCTTGCGAAGACTAACTTGGCCTCTAAGCAACAAATAATCCCGACGTAATAGGGAGCATCGTGACGGATACAGGGATTAGTTACCACAAGGCTGTTGTGACAAGACAGGATACCACAACATTTACCCCCATTGAAAATAAACGCAAAATATCTCATATAACTATTTAAAAAAGGAGATCAAAATTCTCTTCAGGCCCAACTAAGAGACAGTACTCCTTCTAATACGAATATGTAAGCGTTGACCAGATGTGTCTTAAATTCAAAGAAATAGTGTCGATGGCTGTTGAGAGACATACACCAAATAAATTAATAGCATATGGTTCATATCCCTCATGATATACAAAACATTGCACAACCCTGTTGGAGAAGGAACGGAAAAAACATGCCAAATTTAGAAAAAAGCAAAACCATCAAGATTGGGGGAGTTTTACAGAAGCTCAAAACGTATTGCGAACTTCAATGCGAGATGCTTCCAATACTTTCTGCAATGAAATCTATCTCGAAATGTGGCAGAAAATCGAAGGAAATTCTTGTCGTATGCAAAGTATACCAGTGAAAAGACACAATCAGTACCTTCACTGCGCCATATCAATGGTGGTGTTCCTGATGACAGTGCCACTAAACCAGAATTATAAACATCATTTTCGGAAATTCCTTCACAAAAGAAGACGAAGTACGTATTCCAGAATTCGAAACAAGAACAATTGCCAACACGAATAACTACGAAGTAGATATCGTCGGCGCGGTAAAGCAGCTTAAATCACATAATAAAGGCAAGGCTTCAGGTCCTGCCTATATACCAGTCAGGCTTTTCTCAGAGTATGCTTATACAATAGCTCCATATTTAGCGATCATATTCAACCCTTTGCTCGGTGGAGTATCCATACCTAGAGACTGGAACGTTGCACAAGTCATACCAATATCCATGAAAGGAAATACGAGTAATACGCTGAATTATATAATCTTGTCGCTAACGTCGATTTGCAGTAGGATTTTGGAACACACACACTGTTTTCGAACACAACGAATTACCTCTAAGAAAACGATTTATTGACAAACAGCCAATACGAATTCAGAAAATATCGTTCTTTTGAAATACATCTAGCTGTTTATTCCCTCGAAGTAATGAGTAGTGTTGACGGGGGATATCAAATTGATTCCATAATTTTAGATTTCCCGAAGGCCTTTGAACACCGAACCTCACAAGCAACTTCTAATCGAATTGTGTACTTATGGGCTCAGTTGACTCACTGGTTTCGTGATTTCCTGTCAGAAATGTCACATTTTAGTAATTGACGGAAAGTCATCGAGTAAAACAGAAGTAATGTATGACATTCCCCAAGGAAGAGTTACATGTTCTCTGCTGTGCCTGATCCACACGAAGGATTTAGGAGACAATCTTGAGTATCACTCTCATATTGTTTGCAGATGATCTGTCATCTATTGTCTTATAAAGCCATCAGATGATCAAAACAAACTGCAAGATATTTTGCCAAGACTGGCAATTCACTCTAAATATCTAAAAGTGTGAAGTCAACCACATGAGGACCAAGGAATCCGCCGAATTTCGGTTACATGATAAACCACACATGTAGCTATGTAGTTAGAGATGACAATTACGAGACCTAAGTTGGAACGACCACATAGATAACGTTGTGGGCAAAACAAACGAACGATTACGATTTACATTCGCAGAACATTGAGAAACTGCAGCAGGGTTACTAAAGAGACTGCCTATACTACGCTTGTACCTCCTCTGGAGTATTGCTATGCGGTGTGTGACCCGTATCAGATAGGATCGACGGAGAACATCGAAAAAAGTTCAAAGAAGTGCAGCCCGTTTTATACTATCACGGAAAAGGGGAAAGAGCGCCACGGATAGGGTACGTGAATTAGGGTGACAAACATTAACACAAAGGCGTTTTTCGCTGCGGCAGGATCCTCTCACGAAAGTACAATCACCATCTTTCTCCTCAGACCGCAAAAATATTTTAAGGCCCCCAACTAGGCCTATATAGGAAGGAATGATAACCATAATAAAATAAGAGATCTCAGAGCTCGCATGGAATAATTTAAGTGTTCGCTTTTCCTGCGCGCTGTTCGAGAATGGAACGGCAGAGAAATAACTTAAAGATGGTTTAACGAACTGTCTGTCAGGCACTTAACTACAAACTGCATAATAATTATGTAGATGTAGTTGTGTTTATGTAATGCTACATGATGCCTTACAATGAGAAAAAAGATCACGAATGACACAAGTGCTATACGATATATTACAAGTGCTAATGGTAATAACGGGACCAGAAAGAATACCGCACTCCAAAAGGAAGGACTTCTCATTCCATTTTTGATTTTAAACACGAAGAAATTTTATTTCGGAAAATAAGATAAACAAAGAGAAAGAACAGGAGAAAAAGTAGTAAAACAGGTTGAAGAATGTAGTGTGAGAAGCTAGCCATCTAAATCGTGTTTTGGAGAGAGACAGAATGGACTATAAGGGGAGATGGCACCTCCCTCAATCCTGCTCTCACCCCCCACCCCCCACCCCCCCGCCCCCACAAGAAAAGAAAAACATTGTCTCGCGGTAAAGGCCGTGTCTACAAACCACGTGGTCAGAGGATGGAATCTCGGCCGCACCACGGAAATTTTCAGTCTGATTTAAACTTAGCCATCACCTCCCAACGATGTGAGAAGTCACCAGAAACGACACGTCGTTCAGATTCCACTTTTAACGGCAGGTCCGTCCAGCTCGGTTGCTGCGCTGGTCAGGGCGACGGACTGGTAGACGATGGAGCCCCGGTTTGATTCCCGGCAGGGTAGGAAATTTTCTCCGGTCGGGGACTGTGTGTTGCGTTGATCTCACATTCGTATCGTCATAACTAACATTAAAATACTTAGGTGGCTGTGTGGGTGCGCCTCGATGGCCGGGAAAACACATAGGTCTTGATGTGTTGGCAAATGTGCCAACACCTTGTAGATATAGGAGGCCGAAATGCACGCTATCTAATGCAGACGGGCGTGAATTCTGGAACAGGTAAGTAGTGAAAGCTAATAAGAAAAGTATGCAGCTCCTCGAATACTTAACTTTATTCCATCCTTGTGGTACATCGCTCTTGATAATACAAATAAGACTATCTTCAGATACAGTTAATGGCGCCTTGCTAGGTCATAGTCATGGACTTAGCTGAAGGCTATTCTAACGGTCTCTCGGCAAATGAGAGAAAGGCTTCGTCAGTGTAGTCGCTAGCAAAGTCGTCGTACAACTGGGGCGAGTGCTATCCCGTATCTCGAGACCTGCCTTGTGGTGGCGCTCGGTCTGCGATCACACAGTCGCGACACGCGGGTCCGTCATGTACTAAATGGACCGCGGCCGATTTAAGCTACCACCTAGCAAGTGTGGTGTCTGGCGGTGACACCACAGGTCTCCTTTCGCGTTTGGATAACTGGGGTACATAAGGGATACAAAAGCCGCCTCAGTGGTATACAATTGAAAGACTTGCACCCGGCCACTGAGCGAAGCGAATCATTATTAATAGCCACTATGGTGTTGAGCTTGACTGGATGATTATAAAGGCACAACATTAAGAAGTACATTTTTGTTTTTAGAGTACTGATACAAGGTAAAGACATTTTATAGATGCTATAACTCTAATCGCAGTGCTGCGTTGTGCGTTTCCTTCTTACTTGTCAACAGCAAGAGCAGTTTCGGAATTTGCGTCTTTGGCGCTACCAAAGGGTCGCATACCAGAAATAGATAACATTCTTAATGTAGGAGTTGGACGGCTCTACTCTGAAGGGATCTGTAAACTGCAGCAGATGACACCGCACGAGCGTAACCGATATATCTGGGCATGCGGAGTGCCGGTCAGCTGTTAGGCTGTACGGAGGACCGGTGTTGAGGTTGCGGCAGCACTTCTCGAGTGGTTCCTGTCAGACGAGATTGCCGCCGAGAGCCGTGGACCAGTATATAAGCGGCGGCCGCCGGCTGTCACCGCACACGGCCTCCAGCACTCACCAGCGGACAACATGGCTTGCAAGGTGAGGCTCAGGACACCCTTGTAGTTGACCCGTGATACTGTTTCAATAGGTTCCAATACTCATACGTTTCACACACGCGGTACCCCAGTCGTGTGTGAAGAACACGCAGTCCACCCAACATGTTTCGCAATAGCTAATTTATATATTGACTCGTACAGAAAGAGCGTTTTTATAGGAACGCGCTTCACAGATTTTCCACATTTCAACTGCCGTAATCACCAAATTCACCTACGTAGGTACCACCCATGCCATTGTAAGGTAGCTGGTGAGAAGTATTTTCTACCCTTAGCGACATCCCCATTAATTTACACCAAAAGCGAGCATTGGAGAATCGATTGTCTGTATAACACCTGTATTTGGTCTAGTATCCTTTTTCTTAATCTAATTTATGGGCTTATTAGTATTTGTCTCTAGTATTGGTTCTTTATACAGTCACAATTGTTTTTCACAAAAAAAATCATGTTTATATTCCAGAAATCAGTGTAAGATAGTTGCCCATATTCCTAGCAAACTCGCTTTGATTGAGCAAGTCTGTTACAAATGCATCGTTGAATTGCAGGAACAAAATTTCTGAAACTCTCTGTAGAAGATTAATGCAATTTTCAACTTAAATTTGGAGAGTTACCGTTATAGTGGGGCGGTGGTGGTCGTGGAGGGGAGGGGGGGGGGTATGTTTTGTGCGGTAAGCCATTCAGTCTCCACTTTCGTGACCACAGTTCACAACGAATTTCAAGCCCTTAATTCAACTGTCGAAATTTGTTCAAATGATCCCTGCTGCATTGTGTAGTCGCACGCCTCAAATCCAGTCCTAGCAAACATGAATCAGCATTCCCATAATGTTTCAAAATATTTGAGGTGGTTACTGTGATGACTTCGTTAGCCAAACCACTAATGATTTCCTAACTGATATATTCAGCTAATACTTCGCTCTGCTCATCTTGATGTAGATTCTGGTTGCCTCCGCATTTCTTCTACAAACGGCGTATGTAAGACAGCAGAGAACTGACTACACACACAGTGTTCCATCATTTTTCACAATGTGGCTTTATGAGCCTAGTAACATTAATCTAGCTCTAATACGATTGATTTTTCTAAACTGTAAACCGTCGGCGTTATCTAGACAGGAAATGACTGCGTATATCTACTGTAACATTTTATTGAACTTAAGTCAATTTATATGATAAAAGAGCCTTCATTTCAGCATAATTGAAAGCAGTGGAATCTCAAAAGGCATCAAATCGTAACTTGTCAGTTAACAGTCTTTAACTGGGTGAAAGGAAATTTAACGAAGCGAGAATATGGTAGAAGCAAATACACTGCATATGACATCAATTAATTTTGAGTCTTTCTTCAGATAATACATGATTACTGTGTGAATATATATTGTAATTTCGCGATATTAAAAGTTTTCGGGTTTTGGTATAGCGTCAGTCTTTCCGTAACCTAGGCATCCGACGTTTCGGTCGTCTTACTGGCGCCTTCTTCCGGAAGCTGACAGCACATTGCGGGCAGCTGCAGGTGAAAAGCCCACGACAGAGAGATCGAAACAATGGATCGGGAGATTGTGGAAACAATGACTCAGTACCAAAATACAAGATTTTCTTATTACCGTCAACAACGGCCTTGGGAGCCTATTCTTATATGATGCTTGATTTGCCGTTAGCAATGTTTAATGCGTATAATCTCTGGCCTATAGTTGCCTATATGTTGTGCTCTTTGGTTATCAACAGGTGATAATTTTCGTGGCAGCTCTGTCGCTGGCCCACGCCGGTTACCTGGGAGCACCTGCAGTCCTCGCCCCCGCCGCCCCCATCGCTAGGGCCTACGCCCCCGCTATCGCCGCCGCCCCCATCGCAAGGGCATATGCCCCAGCTATCGCTGCCGCCCCTATCGCCAGAGCTTACGCTCCAGCGATCGCAGCTGCCCCCGCCATCCGCGCCGCACCCGTCGCCGTGGCCGCCGCCGCCCCCGCCGCCGTCGCTGCCGAGTACGACCCGCACCCAGAGTACAGCTTCGCCTACAACGTCCAGGACGCGCTGACGGGCGACTCCAAGAGCCAGCACGAGAGCCGCAGCGGTGACGTCGTCCAGGGCAGCTACAGCCTGGCCGAGCCCGACGGTTCCATCCGCACCGTCGACTACACTGCCGACCCCGTGAACGGCTTCAACGCCGTCGTGCACAAGGAGGCCGGCGCCCATCCCGCCGTTGCCGCCGCCCCTGCCCGTGTGGCCGTCGCCGCCCCCGCCATCGCGGCCGCCCCAGCGCTGGCGTACGGTGCCGGCCTCGGCTACGGTTATGCTAGAGCAGCCTACGCCGCCCCCGCCATTGCCGCCGCCCCCATTGCTAGGGCAGCCTACGCCGCCCCCGCCATCGCCGCTGCCCCTATCGCCAGGGCTGCCTACGCCGCCCCCATCGCTAGGGCGGCCATTGCTGGACCCGCTCTGGCTTATGGAGGATACGGATACGGTGGTTTGGGATATGGCAAGGCTATTCTTGGGTAAACGCTAATGTACAAACTATTCATTCGCATTTTTGCGAATGTTTCTGTTATTCTACACTTTCTGTGTAACAAAGTCTGATATGTAAATAAACCTCTGTTCACTTTAAATTAATAGTGCAGTTTCTGTTCCTCTATCACGGCGGCGAGCATAATAAAGCTCTGTTTCACATATTTTCTTTACAACACAATTACTCGAGCACGCTTTTACTCAGAACGTTTTGTGTGAAACGCAAACAGGGCAACTAAAATGTTCAGCTGGAGACTTTATGAATATTAGATTTTCTTCAGCCATACCGCCCCACTTTCTAGAAAACGAAAGTCAAAGTCTGAAGTATTTTTAGACTTTTTTTCTTTACAGCGATATAAATATTACTCAATGGAGATAAATCAACAACTTTTGCATTTGAAAGAAACATATGAAACTAGATACAATAACAAAATCTACGTTATATTTACAGTTGACGAATTAACTTCCTTGGAAAGAAGAAGATCAGATGGAGTAATAAGAAGAATCTATAGCTACACTCCTGGAAATTGAAATAAGAACACCGTGAATTCATTGTCCCAGGAAGGGGAAACTTTATTGACACATTCCTGGGGTCAGATACATCACATGATCACACTGACAGAACCACAGGCACATAGACACAGGCAACAGAGCATGCACAATGTCGGGACTAGTACAGTGTATATCCACCTTTCGCAGCAATGCAGGCTGCTATTCTCCCATGGAGACGATCGTAGAGATGCTGGATGTAGTCCTGTGGAACGGCTTGCCATGCCATTTCCACCTGGCGCCTCAGTTGGACCAGCGTTCGTGCTGGACGTGCAGACCGCGTGAGACGACGCTTCATCCAGTCCCAAACATGCTCAATGGGGGACAGATCCGGAGATCTTGCTGGCCAGGGTAGTTGACTTACACCTTCTAGAGCACGTTGGGTGGCACGGGATACATGCGGACGTGCATTGTCCTGTTGGAACAGCAAGTTCCCTTGCCGGTCTAGGAATGGTAGAATGATGGGTTCGATGACGGTTTGGATGTACCGTGCACTATTCAGTGTCCCCTCGACGATCACCAGTGCTGTACAGCCAGTGTAGGAGATCGCTCCCCACACCATGATGCCGGGTGTTGGCCCTGTGTGCCCCGGTCGTATGCAGTCCTGATTGTGGCGCTCACCTGCACGGCGCCAAACACGCATACGACCATCATTGGCACCAAGGCAGAAGCGACCCTCATCGCTGAAGACGACACGTCTCCATTCGTCCCTCCATTCACGCCTGTCGCGACACCACTGGAGGCAGGCTGCACGATGTTGGGGCGTGAGCGGAAGACGGCCTAACGGTGTGCGGGACCGTAGCCCAGCTTCATGGAGGCGGTTGCGAATGGTCCTCGCCGATACCCCAGGAGCAACAGTGTCCCTAATTTGCTGGGAAGTGGCGGTGCGGTCCCCTACGGCACTGCGTAGGATCCTACGGTCTTGGCGTGCATCCGTGCGTCGCTGCGGTCCGGTCCCAGGTCGACGGGCACGTGCACCTTCCGCCGACCACTGGCGACAACATCGATGTACTGTGGAGACCTCACGCCCCACGTGTTGAGCAATTCGGCGGTACGTCCACCCGGCCTCCCGCATGCCCACTATACGCCCTCGCTCAAAGTCCGTCAACTGCACATACGGTTCACGTCCACGCTGTCGCGGCATGCTACCAGTGTTAAAGACTGCGATGGAGCTCCGTATGCCACGGCAAACTGGCTGACACTGACGGCGGCGGTGCACAAATGCTGCGCAGCTAGCGCCATTCGACGGCCAACACCGCGGTTCCCGGTGTGTCCGCTGTGCCGTGCGTGTGATCGTTGCTTGTACAGCCCTCTCGCAGTGTCCGGAGCAAGTATGGTTGGTCTGACACACCGGTGTCAATGTGTTCTTTTTTCCATTTCCAGGAGTGTATTTCCTATTGTCCGTCGGTAACGTGTCAGCCTCGTAACTGACAATGAACCCAGAGTTTGCTGTTCCTATTCGTGAGACTACCATTTTAGTACTGTTGCAAGTAGGCGTAAATATTCCTCGAAGTGGAGGACCAAGCTGTATACATTGATTGAAGGCTTATTATATTTGATATCATCTACAACACTTTCCTTGCTTACAAAAAACATATGATCAAGTTAATAGATTTATTTTATCACCTTTATTGATAAACAAAAACTGAACGAAATGTGTTCTTAAAACGACATTTTTTCACCGTGGTACATACAGTGTAACCTAGAGCCTGTAACCGACTAGATGAACGTGAGAAATCGTGC